>NC_069363.1:64202500-74202500 GCF_021730395.1 Mercenaria mercenaria
AAACTGGATTTCTTGTATTCACGTAATCAACATTATTTGAACTTAAAATTATTGTGTTTCATCTATAATGAATTTTCATTTTCAGTATATGCCAAAAGTGACTTTTCATACTTTGCTTTGTAACTTTGAAATGCACATACTGTTTTCAATTTTAGACAAATGTTATTTACAGTATTCTGCTAGCTTTAGATGAGTGAAAGTCACATTTTGCTGAAATATCACAATTCTCCAGACAGACTTTGAAAAAATAAAAAAAACTTGCATATTTCTTTAAGTTTATCATTATTTCATTATTGTGAAAATAAGTTTCTGATTATCTTATTACTGTGTTTGATCAACAAATATTTTTCTTTACATAGAAATGCCCCAAAAAAACTAGTATAATTAAAAGTTATCAATTATATATCAATTTAAAATAAATTACATTGTTTCCCCTTCTCACTAATTGATACACTTGTAAGGTAAACTGACTCTCTAATAAACACTGACCCTTGTTTATTGGAACCATACTGTGATTGTCATTAGCCCCCAACTGTGCTGGTGAAGACAGAAATCCCTTGGCCCACTGCCAAAATCTAGGCCTTTAAGTCACAGAAAGTTTCAGTAATAATAACTATGTTTCTAAAGTCTGGGTTTTGAAAAATAGGAAAAAGTGGATTGCATTAAAAGGATGTTTAACTTTTATAAATAAATTTTCAGGTAAGAAAATTTTGTTAGTCTAATATTTTTGACGTTTATTGTGCTCTTTCCAAATGACTTGTGCAGTGTCACTGCAGTTTTATCCTCAGGGCAGATTAAAAAGATTATGCAACAACAAAAGATCAAAACTAAAATTATTATTTGTTTGCAAAATTGTTTGAGAAATTATGACAGAATGATATCCAAGAATTTATCTATCCCAGATGTTTTACGTACGAGAAAAATCATTATTTTATGAATCTAAAACTTGGTTAAATACGTCTGCAGTATTGCACAGATAACACTATGTACCACGATTTGTCCATGTGGAATTTTCTAAACAACTTTTTGCATGAATCTTTTGTAGTATACCAGGAAATCGGCAGGGCGTTCGGTAGATCCGAGGTTCTGGGTTTTCACTCGCACTTATCGAGAAAAACTTGTATTTGACCCGCAAAAAAAATGTCCCGTGCGTCGGCTTGACTCGAGGAAATTTTCTTTTATAGGTCTCGAGTTCGAAAGTACTGCCCAATGTCAATCAAAATCCCGGTGAATTTCAATATTGTTCGCCGCCATAAGCGGAAGTATGGCTTCTGGCAGATGTCAATCATGCCACGCGCCGACTGACACGTGGGCTTCTCGCGGTTTGTATTTGGTACAATAATGTCCATCATTGCCAAAGGTATATTTATTGATCAATGTGTAAAAGTTAATTGATAAACGATGCATAGAAGAGCAGCCTATTATCGTATTAATGTCATTTGTTAATTAGCGGTATACAGAAAGTGTAACATTCACATATTTTGTTTCTTATAGGTCATATCGATCATTCATGTAGTTGAATCTCAACGAACACTGTCTAGGAAAACTTTGCGATACAGATAGTTACCCAAAAGAAATAACGAAACAGGAAAGAATAAAAACATGGCACCGATAAAAAAAAAATTTCCGAGTTTTGGGTTAAAAAATGTTTTGAGTCGCGGCGATTTTCGCGAGTCGGTCGCGTTACCGCACACAAACAATTTTTTAAGGATGGCCTTATATATACAATTTCAACTTAATACTCCAAAGCTGCATTATGTACGCAATTTCCAGTGATTTCCCATATCACCAAATAAAACAGATTTCAATGACTAAAAACAAGTAAGTTTTTCAGGAATAGCAGAAATGACAATAAAACTAACTATATCATACATACCTGCCAGTATATGACTGACCACGGACCTTGAACTTGTGATAACAATGTTGTGATCTGAGCATCTGATGAACAGTCACTCAACAATTCTAACAATACCTTCGTATCACTCTCTGATTCTTCTACCTAAATCATAGAAAAAAATGTTTGCCTGTGATTGTAAGAGTAACCTGAGCTAATATTAACTCCAGCTAATTTTCTGTTTATGGGAATTTTTTTTACTGAGGAATATTGCAACTTTTCAAGAATATATGTCAAAATACGAACAAAGTTTGCAGTATAACTGCATGGTAAATTTCACATTTTCGTTCAATATGTCATCAGAATTACAACAAGAGCTGTCCGTAAGACAGCCAAGCTCGACTATTCGAAATATTGTCCCAGAAGCAGGAAAATATTACCCAAAAAGGTTAAATATCAAAAGAGTTTTAAGTTCAAAAGGGGGAATAATTTGACCAAAATGCATATCAGTTATGCGACTTGATGCTATCAACTAGTTTTATAACCCTGAAGGCACATGTGAAGTTTCAATTCAATATCTGCATTAGTTTTGGAGATAGAAACTTGCATGTAAAACTTTAACCAGAATTTTCAAAGTCCAAAAGGGGGCATAATTTGCCCAAAATACATGCCAGAGTGATGGGACTTGATCCAGTGAGGTTAGTAATTGATCTAGAAAAAGAAAAAATAAGTTTCAAATCTATATGCCTTTTAGAAATAGCTGTATGTACTTGCACACAAAACTTTAACCAGAATTTGCTAAGTCCAAAAGGGGGCATAATATGGCCAAAATGAAGGTCAGAGTTATGGGACTTTCTGCTATCAACTAGTTTTATAACCCTGAAGACACATGTGAAGTTTCAAATCAATATCTGCATTAGTTTTGGAGATAATAACTTGCATGTAAAACTTTAACCAAAATTTTCTAAGTCTACAAGGGGGCATAATTTGCTCAAAAAACATGTCAGAGTTATGGGTCTTGACCCAGTGAGGTTGGTAATTGATCTAGAAAAAGAAAAAGTAAGTTTCAAATCTATATGCCTTTTAGAAATAGCTGTATGTACTTGCACGCAAAACTTTAACCAGAATTTTCTAAGTCCAAAAGGGGGCATAATTTGGCCAAAATGAAAGTCAGAGTTATGGGACTTGCTGCTATCAACTAGTTTTATAACCCCGAAGACACATGTGAAGTTTCAAGTCAATATCTGCATTAGTTTTGGAGATAGTAACTTGCATGTTAAACTTTAACCAAAATTTTTTTAAGTTCAAAAGGGGGCATAATTTGCTCAAAATACATGTCAGAGTTATGGGACTTGACCCAGAGAGGTTGGTAATTGACCTAGAAAAAGAAAAAATAAGTTTCAAAGCTATATACCTTTAACTGATGGCTGTATGTACTTGCAAGCAAAAACTTAACCAAGGTGTGATGCCGACGCCGACGCCAGGGTGAGTAGAATAGCTAGACTATTCTTCGAATAGTCGAGCTAAAAATATTTCAAGTAACACTTTCTTACGCTTAAGAAAAGTCTATCTAATAGTAGCCAATTTCACAAACTTTTTAAATTCCAGCCAATTTTCGAACTATTTTAATTCTAACAAATTTCTAAACCTACCCCTCACCTCATATTCCCATATACATCTGACCAATGACATGACAGGTAAATAAATAATAATTCGAAAGTAGATGAAGGGGTGGCAGTGGTCTAGTAGACAAGGCGACGGCAGCTCAACCTATGAGTCATTGCTTTGAGCCCAACTTGTGGTCACAACCACATCTTCTCATATGACACCAGTACTGGTTTTTCAAGGAAGCAGTTTCAAGATGGTTCAAAAAAGCTTAAAACTTTCATCACAACTGAGTTAACATGAATTAATATGAACTAAATAATTCAAAATTTAAAAACAGACAAAAAAGAAATATTATTTTCGATCTGATAAATGCTGGCTCATTTTCTTGAACTATGAAATTTTTCAGTTCTTACACTGATTCCACCAAATATTTCTCCATTCCATAACAGAAGATTTCCCTTGGAGTCTACAGCTGGCTGCTCTGCCATTTCATCTCCTCTAAGGTGAAGGACATGACCAGAAAAAAATGCTGTTAAATGGTCAGAAATGTCGAAGCTTGTAACATTGCTACTATCCGGTCCACGATTGCTCAGCCTCGAGTTGTTGAATATATCATCCTAGAAATCAACAGAAAAGCTATGGTCATTGGTTAACCCCATCTCAATCATATGAATATCTGTACAAGTTAACTGATATAATATCTAATCTGTAACAATGAAATAATATGGAAATCTGAACTAAATCAAGGGCAATAACTCTACTGTTATTAAAGGTCCTGTCTACTCTAACCATTGTTTTCTGTGATCTTACAGCAATAAGCCTAAGGCGTAACAAAAATTGTTTGTTCTCGGTATCTCGACCTAACCTAAATTTTTGGCCCGACCCTAAATGTTTTTACTGCCTTGGAGAAGTTTTTTTTCAATTTTTTAACAACTTTCAAAACTGCACTTTTTTTGCTTTAAATATGGTCAGAGATATTAGAAATCAAGTTTCCGCTGCTCTAAAGGCATTACCCCCCTAATATTTTATTCAGTTTTTGAAATAAAATCATTTCCAAAAATCACACTTAATAAAAAATTACCCCCCACCAAAAAAACAAGAGGGCCACAATGGCCCTATATATCGCTCGTCAGAGTTGATCTGGCCTACTGACCTTGTTTTTTACCCCACATGAGCCAGTTTCGAACTTAACCTAGAAATCATCAAGACAAACATTCTGACCAAGTTTCATAAAGATTGAGTCACAACTGTAGCCTTTAGAGTGTTCACAAACTTTGCCTTTGATTTGACCATGTGACCAAGTTTTTGATCCTAAATGACCCAGATTAAAAATTGACATAGAGATCATCAAGACAAACATTCTGACCAAGTTTCATAAAGATTGAGTCACAACTGTGGCCTGTAAAGTGTTCACAAGCTTTTCCTTTGATCTGGCCTACTGACCTACTTTTTGACCCCACACGACCCAATTCAAACTTGACCTAGAGATCATCAAGACAAACATTCTGACCAAATTTCATAAAGACTGAGTCAAAAGATTGGCCTCTAGAATGTTCATAAGCTCTTCCTTTGATCTAGTCTACTGACCTAGTTTTTGAACCAACATGACACAGATTCGAACTTGGCCTAGAGATCATCAAGACAAACATTCTGACCAAGTTTCATAAAGACTGGGTTACAAATGTGGCCTCTAGAATGTTCACAAGCTCTTCCTTTGATCCGGCCTACTGACCTAGTTTTTGATCCAACATGACCCAGATTCGAACTTGGGCAAGAGATCATCAAGACAAACATTCTGCCCAAATTTCATAAAATTTGAATCGCAACTGTGGTCTCCAGAGTGTTCACAAGCTTTTCCTTTGATTTGACCGGGTGACCTAGTTTTTAAACCAACATTACCCAGATTCAAACCTGACCTTAAAATCATCAAGACAAACATTCTGACCAAGTTTCATAAAGATTGGGTCACAAATGTGGCCTCTAGAGGTTTCAAAAGTTTTTCCTTTGATTTGGCCTACTGACCTAGTTTTTGATCCAACATGACCCAGTTTCGAAACTGACCTAGAGATCATCAAGACAAACATTCTGACCAAGTTTCATAAAGATTGGGTCACAAATGTGGCCTGTAGAGTGTTCGCAAGCTTTTCCTTTGATCTGACCTATAGTTTTCAACCCCACATGACCCAGTTTCAAACTTGACCTAGAGATCATCAAGACAAACATTCTGCCCAAATTTCATAAAATTTGGATCGCAACTGTGGTCTCCAGAGATTGGGTCACAAATGTGGCCTCTAGAGGGTTCACAAGTTTTTCCTTTGATTTAGCCTACTGACCTAGTTTTTGACCCAACATGACCCAGTTTCGAACTTGACCTAGAGATCATCAAGACTAACATTCTGTGTTCACAAGGCAAATGTTGACGGACGCCAGACAACGCACTGACGCACAATGGACAACGCAGGCCTTGACAATAACTTTTTTCAGTGGTGTCCCAGAGGGCCCCCATACCTGTAGAATTAGGTGTCCCTCACCAATACAAGGGATCCCTCCAGTTTGAAAGGATGAAAATATACCAAAACTACTTAATCTTAAATCATATTCATTTCTTTTCTTGTTTTGAATTAAGTTCTGCAACAGCTACTATTAGTCTATAAGCTTTATTTTCTATGAACTGATATAGGTTGTTGCCTTACTTTAATTGAAGCAGGAAAAGAAATTACTACAATTTAAGATTTAGCAGTTCATTGTGAGATGAAAACAACATTGGTTTCATATTTTTTTTGGTTGAATATGCTGTTAGAATTAAGAAATCTTTGAATGTAACTCGGTATTTAATGTGGCTGTTACATTGTCAATGTTGAAAATAGGTATCCTGGAGGAACACCTAGCTTTGAATAATGGGTGTCCCTTGCTAGAATTTGGGATTCTCGGGATCTCGGGACACTGTTAGTGTCGAGCCCTGCAACGGACGCTGGACAATGACTGGTCGCAATAGCTCACCTTGAGCACTTTGTGATTGACCTGGTGACCTACTTTTTGACCCCAGATGACCCAATATCGAACTCGTCCAAGACTTTATTAAGAGTAACATTCTGACCAAGTTTCATTAAGACTGGGCCAAAATTGTGACCTCTAGAGTGTTAACAAGCTTTTCCTTTGATTTGACCTGGTGACCTAGTTTTTAACCCCAGATGACCCAATATTGAACTCGTCCAAAATTTTATTAAGGGTAACATTCTGACCAAGTTTCATAAAGACTGGGCCAAAATTGTGACCTCTAGAGTGTTAACAGTCAAATTGTTGACGACGGACGACTGACGATGGACGACGGACACAGGGCGATCACAAAAGCTCACCTTTGAGCACTTTGTGCTCAGGTGAGCTAAAAATATGGAATCATTTTGGAGTCAAGACCGTAGAAAAGGACGGCGTTAAGACAACAGTTAAAGATTTAGCATCCTGTCAACCTTGTTTTGCTGATGTGCCGTATAAATCGCGTAATACATCAAATATGAAATGACATTCGTTCATTTTTGACCAATCTGATTTTGCCTATCCGAGCAAAAATGATACGACTTGTGCAACTGCAACAGATCAATTACGATTCCAGGACGAAATTAAAGGAAATTGGCCTTTTCCTCATCACGGGCATTTACATTGGTTACAATAACGAAGGCCATAGGTCATTTTACACCAGTGGACATGCGACCACAATTTCTTAAGTGTTGCTGAAACCCGTGGATTTAAGAATATGATTAAAGTTCTTGAACTAAAAATGACAGTATTTGCTCAAATTTGCTCTTGTTTACATGAAGTATAGTTGTAATAAAGTTGAAATGGTTTATACTGTCTTTTCATCTAAAACTATGTATCGTGATAAGTATTGTACCATATACTCTGTATCGCGATACGTATCGTATCATAAGGTCAGAATAAGATCGTTTACTATTTAATATAAATGCATGATGTGTAAATGGCAGCAAGGTAGCCTCTACTGTTACTGAACTGGACATTTTGGTTGTTCCACAGCGTGTTCTAGTAAACCTCGCGGATCCATAGAGTTACGGCAATACAAGCACCTTTTCCATGTAAGAGTATATAGGGGGAAAAAAAATTTCAGTGATTTTCAATTTTTTTTTTCGTTTTAAGATTAAAACAGTGGTTTTTAACTTTTTTTGAGGAGGCGGCACCTATATGGGCACCAGGACTGGATGGGCATCTGTGCAAGTGGACAGACTGAGAAATCTAATCCACATATTTTGTGGCAACATGTTTCACTGCAACATATACCAATCGCACAGAATACTTATCAATTCTTTTTCTTGAAATTATGTCTTCAAAGTTGATCAGCTAAACAATGTCTTTCAGAAGCTGAAAAGGTACACATATATACATACCTGTCAAGACACACGCATTTTGGCCCTAGATCACGCTCACACGCCTACTATTCAAGGTCACACGCATTTTAAAGAAGGCAGTGGCTAGGATTACGGTACCGTAATCCTAGCCTCCGAGTCTAGGATTACGGAAGTTCCGTATTTCTAGACAACCCTATGAGGATAGTAAATCCTAGCCTATCCTCATAGGGTTGTCTAGGAATACGGAACTTCCGTAATCCTAGAATCGGGGGCTAAGATTACGGTACCGTAATCCTAGCCACTGCCTTTAAAGAAATAAAGCAATCGTTTTTTCGTAGAAAATTATTGAATCAAACATGCGAGGTGACGTTGACACGGAGTTTTCATACTGTATAATACAGCTTTTACATTCACCGGTGCAACATGTTATTTCTACCGCATGAATAAACATCACAAAAAGTAAACATGGCGGGGGCTATTCAAAACCAGATCTATTTTGTGTTAAAAATCTAAATTTTCCATGTGAGGGCGTTTCCGGCTTTAAGGGATCATCGCCCTCCAGACCCCCACGAGGGACAACCTTCCCTTCGAACCCCAATCACACTCGTGGCCCTTGTGGAGCCTTGACAGCTATGTATATATTGTCCGAACACCACTTATCCGAAATCACTACGAGATGTAAATAGAGCTTCGGTTTGATGATGAAGACAGCTTACCGAAACAAATCCCTGCCCGTTTCCTTTTTCAAACAAAATAAAACATATTCCACACATTGTCAGCTATATTTTCATCTTGATAACTAAGATAATAGAAGAAAAAAGTCTTTTTGTCCGGGGGTAACCGTGATTGAAGAGTATTCAAGAAAGTTAACTAAAATTTTTGACGAATCGAACCGAATTCATCGGTACAATCTGTTTATGTACAACCTCAAATAAATCTCAGTTGCCTCTAGTAAAATGTTCTGGAATTATACTGATCTCTGCCATAACACTTTGAAATATTTTTGTTAGCCTACATAAGTAAAAAAAAATCGTTGGATAGCCGATCTAAGCAGATTTCCACGTACACCGAGAATTACAGTAGACGTAAATATCTACGTCAATGAAATTAAGGTCCTTGGCGTAGGGCCTACCTATATAAATCTATCAATTTGTGTGAGTTGGCCACCAGTGTCCATAAAAAACGTTTAAGACCTTTCAAGCGCCATACAATCTGAAATAAGACCTCAGATATAATGTCCTGGCAATTGGTGTAATTTCTTTTACATGACGTCATTTACGCATAACGTCATTTTACACGTCATCAAACACGCGTATGTGGAATGGCGTCAATGTTTCGTGTTACGTTTCTGCTTTTGTTTATTTATTTAGGTGTTGACTCTGTCTTAAGTAAAAGGTCTAAACAGGAAGGAAAGAATAAAGAAAGTGACATACGACATTTGCTTCGAGACATCAATGAAATCGGTAAAAGCATCGATAACAACAGCATAAAAAGTGACTTATGGATTGTTGGAACATACATAGCTGCCCACAAGTATTTTGGAGCAGATTTTCGATACCTTACAGGAAACATACGACCAAGTGATCAAGTTTTCTACAAAAAGTTTCCATCACCGACACTAAGGAGTTACCATCAAAGTGTATCAAAGGCTTGTGAATCCTCGGCAATGGAATGTGTGAAAGAGATCCTTCTAAAAGCTAGAAGTTCCGGTTCACTACAACACATCATGAAAACTGCAGAAGAACTTCCATCCTTTGCACCATTCAAAAACAATTATGAAGAATTTAAATACCGCCAAACTGCTATGTATTATTTATGTTGGCATACTCAGTTGGAGGACAGTTTTCTTGAATTTAAAACAGGTAAACAGTCGTGTCTTTCTCATTTAAATGCCGTTGATGAAGTACCAGCGGAGAAACGTTACAAACTGGTGAAAAACAACGATCCTGTGATTCAGGATATTCGAGACGCTGAATTTAAGAAAGACCCATTTACGTGTGCACGTCTGTGGTTCTGTCCAGATCCTTGTTATGGAAGATACGACAGAGGTAACTTCGAAAAAAGAAATTATAAGGTTAAGGGTAACCCTTGCTTAAAATTACCAAACAAAGAATGCAAATGGAAAGCTGGAGCAAATGAAAATTTCAATGACCTTATACGGAACAGATTTAATATTACATGTGACTGTGCGTCCGATCGTAAGGGTTTCAGCTGGAACAGTAGATTTGGAATATGTGTGGACACAGATGAATGTTTCGAAAGGAAATCAAATTGCCCTGAAAATCGAATGTGCAAGAACACCGTTGGGTCTTACACGTGCACTTGTCCTAGAGGTTATGACGTCAATCCTAAAACAGGCGAGTGTGAAAGAATGTTAACCTTGCACGAGTCGGCAACAATGTTGAAATACAAACAGTTCAAAGCAAATACCGAAAAAGAAAAGGAAAAAGATTTTATAACGGAGATGATGGATTTTGTAGGTTTATCTGCTGGCAATAGACTGGGTTACACTATAAACCTTGGTTTGCCGTTGTTATCACTGATGTTTGTTCGTTATTGTTTATAGACCAAAAGATGGTATGACGCCGCGCACGATATTTGGGAACATGACGTAACGTCAAACCTTGATTCAGTGAAAATACAAAAACTGAAATGAACAGTAGTTTTATTGATATTTTGCTTAAGAATATGTAATAATGGCTACCACATTTTAATTCTTTATAACAATCGACAAACGTTTTATTTTCAGTTTGAATGTACAGTGCTATTACGTTTAAAGTAACTATTTACTTATTGTCAAAGAAATATCAGATCATATTAACCTTCAATACTTAAAAATAACGGTTACTTATATTTTACGTTATCACATAACTTGGCTGTTATTTTGTTTTTCATAGCGTCTGGCTGCATTCAAATACATATTGAAATAAAGACGCCATTCACTCAAATGTGTTTGAATTCAACATAAAAAGTAAGACAGTTTCAGCCTCTTAAAAAATAGTTCCTATCATTGTTACGTTACTCGTCATGCCGACAACAGGAATAGCTATTTTCGCAATAAAATTCTTTTGCTAATATTTGCCGATTCAATTTCATGAAGATGATTCTTTTTAGTGTGTGAAGGTATACAGTGCATAAAAAGCAAAATCTTAATTTGTACTTAATGAGATATATTATATCCATACCAACATGTTATCAGGAATTATTACCTAGATCTACATCTTTGAAGATTATCTGTTTTGCGTGTGCGTCGCTTTGACGTTTGACGCTATGACGTGATAATTGTGACGTATATACTAAGTGTGTTGCATATTCTAAAACTTTTAAGATTTTATTTTATATAAAAAAGAAGGATTTTACCGTGTATTATCTTGTTGATCCAAAAACGTTTCGCAAAATGACCTGCTTTTGTCTGTTCCGGTTAACTCCGTCCATTTACGCCTAAAAAGGGATTACCGATTTCCTTTCTGGTGTAATTCGAACGTGTTAAAATGGAAATAGATTTTAGTTTTGAGTGCTTTGTTGGCAAATAAAACATGTTGTTTTTTTTGCGTTCAAATGCATTTGTTGTCTTTTCATTCTAATTACTTTTCTTTTGTACTAAATCAAAGAGCTATAAAAATATTTTATACTTCTTTGACTAAATACAGTGCTGGTTATTCATTTAACATTTATTTATTTATTTATTTTTATCAATAGGTAAGTATTTAAAATATTTATCTAATTTATTATTTTATTTTTATTAAGTACAGTGCTGGTTTAAAGTAATTTAATAATTATTTATTAATGTTTTATCAATAGATAAGTATATAGATAGTTTTGTTAATTTTCTTTCTATTTACTTTTATAAGTGCTCAGTGAGTAAGCAAGAATCTCACTCTTATCAATAAATTTCTATTTTTGTAATCTGTAAGTTTGTGCAATAGCTCTGATCTCTTTCAAGTATAATCATGCATAATAATGCTCAAATTTTATCAGTATTTATTATATTAGAATTAATAATTTAAGCGCTCTGTGATAGTTACATTCCTCTATGCAGAATGATATATTTATCATAATTATTACATGATTTTCCCATGGTACTGCCACCAATACCAAGGACCACAATGGAAGTAATTGAAAATCACTTTTCACTTTTTTGTGTTATCCTTGGTATTGGTGTGCATGTCAGGGTCTTTAACATGTGTATATAATTCTGCTATTAACTTTGCTGATATTTATGCATTTTGTTATTGCAATGCCATGTTACTTGTCACCTAAATAAACTTACTTACTTTCTTATATTAATCATTCAGGTCTTTAAATTCGGCCTTCGTGATTAGATTACTACGCATCTGAACTCAAAATCGTGTTTTATTTATCAACAAAGCACGCAAAACTAAAACCTATTTCAATCTGGTCGTGTTAGAATAATTCTTATCTTAGATAATCGATTTTCTGTATCGTAATAAAAAACAACCAATACGTTCATTCTACCGTCACTGTATTTATACCTTCCACCATAGGCGCCATGACTGTCATAGTCACCATAATGCCCACAGAAACTTTCGTAGCAACCAACTTCACTTAATCTCCCTGTACCGGCAAAACCACAATGTCCAACCCAATCATCGTAATCATCATAATCAATTCGTATTCTAGCCTCATCACCACTACTGCCTATTCCACCAGGAAAGCTCGATAGACCAATAGCACCATATACGCCGTGACCTCCAATTTCCAAAGCTAACATCTATGTCACACCGCCACTAATTCCACCGTTACCTATTCCGCCTCCAACGTCTGCCGCTACCAAAGCCCAAACGTCTACCACCACCAAAGCCCCGGTCTTTGCCACAGCCTCCTCTGCCGTGAACAGATCTTCAACGTGTACCGTCACTAAAGCACAAACGTCTGTTACCACAAAGTCCCAGCTCCTACCGCCTCCTCCGCTGCTAACAAAGCCCACATGTCTTCCGCCATCAAAGAGTAAATGTCTACTGGCACCAAAGCCCCATTCCTGTGGCGGAAGTTGTGAATAGGCACCACTGTCAGTATTATGCTATTTCTTTGTCTTATGATGCCTTGTTAAAGATTTTGATGAGTCAGTTGGATGCTTTTGTGGTAGGCTAATGTATGGTACTGAAGCCATGAGATGTAGCCAAACGGAAGGATACTATACGTCCAGCTTTATAAAAACGGGATTGTAAAAGGGAAGAATGTTTGCTAATAGTTTAATAATAAGAGTTGGAATGATATTTAAGAATATTTTATAAAATAATAGATTTTGGATTTTTGTTTGCATTAGGGTAAAATGGGGTAACTGGGACACTTAAAGAAACACTGTTGAGTAATATTTAAGAAAGACAAAATATAAACTTGATTTATTGATATTTCAATATGCGCAACCTATATAATATATGACGAATATAAACTTTTACAAATACCTGATAACCTGTGATTAACTATAAATTAATTAAACATTGGTCAAGTGTCCCAAGTTACCCCACCCAGTTGGGGTAACTTGGGACATTTTAGTTTTATTAGAATTTATGTATATTACAGTTGCATTTATGACAAATGAAACCATTCATGTCCACAGATCAAAAAAGAATTCTAAACTGAAAATATAGCTCAGTATTAATTACAATTTATGACTGTTTTGTAAAACAAAGATGCATAAAGAAATCAATATGTCCAATTTTTGCCTAAATAATGTCATTATTTGTTTCAATATATGCTTGTTATATAAATCGTTTAAAATAAAAAAAATGTTATAAGTGTAAATAACTATGTATAAATTAAACATAAACTTGACATAATCCATTATGTACTTATATATGTGATTTTTACACTTGAAACTGATCAAAATTTTAAACAGTCTTAGACCATAGATTTTATCAAAATTAATGGGACAATTAAAATGTGTGTCTTTTTTCACAAAGAAATAAGGACATTAACTAGCTTTTTGCATACAGGAAGACTCGGGGAGGAGGGGGTGAAATGTGAGGGGAATGAAGGTAGAGTTAAGGAGATCTAGAGGGACACATGGGCATACGCTCTCGAAAACTATTGACAACTGTACCAAAAATGTGTTGTCTGGCCAATATTTGGTGTTTGCTTTAGCCTGAATATTTGACACGACGTTATCTTTTAAAGGAGTAATTAACTAAAAGAACTAACATGTTGGCTTGACTGTCAGTTGGTTCCTGCGCTTCACCTAGTATAAATACTACTTATTAATGTAAGATTTGCCGACAGTTTCTTTAAACATGAAAGAAATATCAGTATTAGCCTATTAGACTATCAAAAATTCTAAACTCACCAGATTTTACGCGGAATGAGTGGGAGGGGTTCACGGAACGATCTCCCTTTAAATAAACCTATGTGAGTAAACAGTGACTTGGATCATGTAAACTTGGTATCGGGTAGAAAATTCAGTAGTTGCACCAGAGTTAAGCTAATATATATTATGACCACGCCTGTGAACTAGTGGTATACTTACAAAATATCAGAGTTTCGTCATTACTAGACTTTCTTTCCTTTTTTCATTTCATTCGTGGAAAAAGATTAAAAATTGACAATTTATAGTGGTTATGTCCAGTTATGTACAACATTGTATGTACTGTCCATTGGAGCATATCCCCTTTTTCTTCCAGCATCCAGTTTGTTCAAAAATAAAATCATGGAGAACTTTGTTCTTAACGACAGTGTCCCACTTGCCCCAATACATTAGGGTAAGTGGGACACATTTGAAAAGGAACGTTCAAAATAAAGTATGTTGTAATTTCTCAAAAACAAATCTCATTGTATGAAATAGTAATGTTATACCTACAGTTTTGCAACTCTTCCCATAACTGAAGGTATCAACATATACCAATATAAATATTTTGGACATGCCATATTTCACAAACAAGCACCTGTTTTATAGTGTCCTTGTCTGACGTCAACGCAACGGTTCATGGCAGGCCACTTTATTATTCAAAATGAAAGTCAATAAAACAAAATTATTATACTTTTTTATAGAATTTAAAAAAAATAATGCCATGTCCTTGATTTGCAATGATACATAATACGCTTCAATATTTCAAACAAGTTAAATGCAATATTACATATATACGAGAACCAGCTTCTTGTGTCAAAATTGACGTCACATTTATGATCAAGCCGTTACGGTACTGAAATTAAATATCTTTAAGATATTATTGATATACCGACCACATATAAGCAAATATATCTAGAAAGTCAGACGACTATTTCTACTGTGCGTTTCACTAGACAGGAACATAACGAGAATATTTTAATGCAACATCTGAAAAAAAAGGCATAATTATTTACAGCGTGTAATTTTATGTTTTCTTATTTTTATTTAATTAGTAATACTGTCAACATATGTCTAAGAAAATCGATTCTTAAAATATTTTCCAATCCATCGGCAGAAAAGTTTTGTCATAATAGGCTTTAACATTGAATGTTCTTTTTCAACATATGATCTTATTTAGGGAACGTAACCAATATTTACTCCAATTTACTGAAAAGTGTAAAGTGTACCAGTTTCCCCATTGTCCCAGTTACCCCATTTTACCCTACAGCAAGATATGTGTGACCTTCAGTTAATTAACATAAACGTCATTGACCTTAGAAATTAGTAATTTTGAAGGAAACATGCGAATAACCTGGTAAACAATCATTTAAGTAATTTATCATAGTTGCTCATCGTCATCATTTTCTTTAAATTAATATATATGGTTTAAAAGAAATACCGAAATTTCACATCTTATATGCTTCAAAAGATTTGTTTATTTGGAACATTTTGCAATATGGAATTTCTGATGTCACTATATATGTTATCAAACCCTGAAGTAGATCTATATATGAACGTAGGGACCTCCTTGGCCGAGTGGTTAAGGTCGCTGACTCTAAGTCACCTACCCCTCACCTATGTGGGTTCGAGCCTTACTCGGGGCGTTGAATTCTTCATGTTAGGAAGTCATCCAGTTGGATTACGGAAGGTCGGTGGTTCTACCCAGGTGTCCGCTCGTGGTGAAATAATGCACGGAGGAGCACCTAGGGTCTTCCTCTACCATCAAAGCTAAAAAGTCGCCTGTGTCGGTTAAACCTAACAAAAACAAAACATGAACGTTTAGTGGAAAGACGTACGAAGGATTTATATCCAGTTTTTTATGGTAAATAAGAACGATCGAAGACAGTGTGTGTGAAAAAAACGACAGATTTAATTAAATCATCCTCACACTACATACGTTATCATCACTTTGGTGGGGCCAAAATCGGTCCAGATTCGACAATATATGGGAATATCCGGCTCTCCGGTAACTGTTTTGGCAGTAACTCGGCAGAGCCTCGTTTTCCCCGTTACAGTTACCCTCGAACCAGATATTCCCATCTGCATCGGCAACCAATGATAGACTATTTTATTCTGAGAGTCCACGATTTTCGGAGCATTTACGCTCAAATATATGTAATAATTTCATATGTGACGAAACACTGAATACCGATATTTCTTTAATATTTTAGCAAGCCTTTACAGTGTAAATTAGGTCTATCGTTTTTGTATTATGATTCAACATTTTCCGAAAACCGCAGACTGTTGAAATGCATTAATACTATAATTAAATTGTTTGTTTTCCATTTGATTAAATGCTGGAGAACAAAGGTTAGAAAATTATTACTATACGTATACACATTTACTGTAGTTGAACGCTTTATTATCTCTTTTTATGCATGAAATTTCATTAGACACATTTTCTTACTTTTAATGTGAGTAATAAACAACTTTCGTACGATTTTGGCAACTGAAATTTGAAAGTTGTTAAGATTATTGATATTCTGTGTTTTGTTTCTGAATGTTACAGCAATTTTGAGCCATAAAGAAGAAAATTTATGTTTATTCATCTTTTTTAACTGAAAAATATTTTATCGCCAAGACTGATCATCCCATAAAGTTAAAGTTCCCACTCTGTTCCCTGCAATAATATTTTTTCTTATTTCAATATGTAATATAACAAAATACAGTTGAAACTCAATATCTCGAACTCACTTATCTATAAATTCCGGCTATCTCGTATGCATTTTCAAGTCCCGTCTCGAAACCACGTGCACGAACTATCATTTTAAGTCGAATTTCGGTTATATCGAAGTAAAATGCAAGATCCCTTGGAATCCAAGATACCGATTTTCAACTGTACTCCAGTTAAATGTAGCTATGATATAAAGTAAGAAATAAATATTTTAATAGCTGTTGATCAACTAGATTAATAGCATATGCATGTACAATATTTATACACGTTTCATTTTTCATGTTACAATTACATAAATGAATGCAATATGAGGCAATTAATTCAAGTTCTGTTACTGAACAAAACAGCTTATCCACCATTTGTTATTTTACCAGTATGTGGCTGACTGGTTAAGGTAGCTGACTTTATTATTATTATTATTATTATTATTATTATACCAGATTTATATAGCGCCCTTTTCATGATAAACACGTTCAAAGGCGCTTTACATATACCAAACGCAGTCACACAGGGCGCGAAATTCATCCTCTACTAGTACAGACACAGAGCGATCTGACCGGAGGGACAGAGTGAGATGAAGCCCCAAGAACAGACAGAGAGACCAGAGAGAGATACCGGCCTGTCCGGCTAACTTAGCTTAGCTCTTTGCGAATAGACAGTCTGATTCTTTAACGTGCCCGGTGTATAGCACCGATACACGCGAAGCCGTCTTTCCTGGGAAGAACCAGTACAGGCCTCTTAGTCAGGTGGGAGACTCTCAAGAGCATCTCAGAAATTTCCAGTTCCTGAATCAGGATTCGAACCCCGGACCTCTGGATTGGCAGTCAAGCGTGTTACCACTAGACCACAGGCCTACCTTCAAATCACTTGCCCATTACCGAAGTGGGCTTGAGCCTCACTCGGAGCGTTGAATTCTTCCTGTGACGAAGCCATCCAGCTGGCTTACAGAAGGTCGGTGGTTCTACCCAGCTCGTGATGAAAGAATGCACGGAGGGGCACCTTGGGTTTTCTTCCAACATTAATTTAAAGCTGGAAAGTCGCCATTATGACCTATAATTGTGTCATAGCGACGTTAAACACACCAAAACAGGCTTAATAATCACTGAAAGTACTTTAAAAACAAATTGTTGTTTATGGAAAAAATGGTAATAAAACACTATATACTCTATCTGAAAAGAGTATGTAATATTTGTCAGATATTCAACCATCGTCATATCTACACTCTTGTTTTCTCATATTTATGAGAAATGTTTTGAAAAACGCATTTTTTTTGTGTGTGTGTGTGTGTGTTCCTAAAATGTGATGAAGAAGTAAAATAAATTAAATTATATCATTGTTTGAAATGTGTTGAGCAAGTTCTTTTGATTTCAGAATTGCAAATGGCGGGTTACCTATTTTGATCTATACATACAGGGCGACACTAAAGCTCTGTACATGGAAGTATTTTTTTCTTCTCATTTTATCGTCTTCTTACTTTTAAAGCTTGCTTTAATTATCACAAATCTAGACGCCATCGAAGTAAGAATAGCATACATTTGACAAACGCAGAAATGTATAAATGATAATTATAATTAAACATGTTAATTTCGAAAGACGGAATAGCAGTTTTTGCTAAAGTTCACAGATTTATATTTAGGTGGGATGGAAGCTTAGCGGCCATACCTCAAAAGATTTCTTGCACACCGGACTGACATTTCAGGTGGTTTAACCCATCCCGTCAAAACCCATCTGGCACCCCCATGCCAGATGACACGCGCTTTTAATGACACCTAACGATTCATGCATTGGATATATTTCTTATGTAAAACGAGATCAAACTAATACCTGGATAGTTGCTCTTCATTCTGTATAGTATATTTCTCGCACGAGGGGCAATAAAAATGTCAATGTAGAAACATCCTGCTGGAGCCTTTTTCCGTCTTAAAGAAGAAATCTTATATATATGAGACAGAACAAACATAGGGACGGGAGCCAGTCTGGGATGATTCACACGTCAGTTACAAACACTAATGAAATGTTTCGTGCCGGAGAGGAATAGTATGGATTGAATGATTTGATAAATACCTGCAATTATTTTAAGACGTCCTTTTTAACCCTTAGCCTGCTAAATTTCTTAAATGGACTGGTCCATTATTCAATTTGGGCAATACCATAAATTTTATTATTCCAAGGGGTGTTCACTGAAAATTTACTGACTAAATAGCGAACAGTGCAGACCATGATCAGCCTGCAGGACCAGCATGCACGGATGTGCTGGCTGATCTTGGTCTGCACTGGTCGCAAATTCAGAATCACTTGCCGCCAGCAGGCTAAAGGGTAAAGTGCTCTTAACCTTTATAAATTCTTTTCCTGTCACTATGCTATTTTTTATGTCATGAAACCAGAGCGTTTATCATATAACAGCATACATACTAAATAGCAAATGGGACCACCCACAATTTTAAACTGCACGCCTATGATTGTTTAACTATGTTCGGGGTCATAAAACAATTAAACATGTTATAAATTTATACGATTGATGACTCTCCTACTATAGTATAAAATTGCGCGGAAGTTTGAACTTCAAAATGGTACAAATTCAAATTAATACCGTATCACCTATTATTTGATGGATTCTTTTTCTTTTTATGTCAATGTTTAAAATTTAGAAAGCGTTGTAAGAAAACGATAATATATGCCAATAGATAATGTAACGGGTGACTTTAAGTTAAAAACATTGCGACCTAACGGTTTGAAATCCTAAACTGACTTCGATGCTTGATGACTACCAAAAAATAGAGAATATTACATGAGTGTCTTTTCATATCAAGGCAATATCTATTTTAAGGGATATTTGTATATGAATGAATGTGACATTAAGTAGGTTATGTGATAGTGTAAATTGTATTTGGTTGTTGTTGTTGTTGTTCAGAAGGCCACATTTATCATTTGTACTTTACACTGATCTATATCTTCATGTGCTACCTTCTATAAATAAAGATGTTATTATTATTATATTAGATTTATTAAACGAGTTGAATAAAATAATAAAATGCGAGGTTATCAATTTTATTCAACGAGTTTAATAAATTCAATGTGAAAAGACACAAATGTAATATTCTTTTATCACATGTAAGCTTTTCCTGTTGAAACATCAAAAATTCTTCTTTCTTCATCTGTTATTGACCAAGTAAATTCGACCAACGTCTCCTATAAATAAACGACGTCAACGTCAAAGCTTTATATTATTACACTAAAGTACTCTCTATTAACACACGTTCACTCTCTTGTCAAAACACCCTTGAAAAATGACAAGAACAGCAGCTAGTGTTTTGCTAGAATGATAGAACCCAAATGACAGTGACTGCATTTGCCCTATCAGTAATGTATAAGAACAGGTAATGTCTTACGTATATACTGAAAACATACTGCAAATGTTATCAAATAAAACGATCATTCAACACATAAATAAGTCGCGTTTGGAAGTTTTCTCCATATTTAAGGTAATATGCGCCACCTAACGAAAGTCAACGGACCGTTATTAAATTTTTCCGAATCAAAATTGACGATATTTCCGATTGACTGGTATTTTTTTCATTTTTCTGTTATTCTCCATTTTGCTGCTGTAAATCTTCAAACATGGCCACTAACGTCATTTTTTCAGCAGAGCGCAAAATGACGTACTTGACTGGTTTTTCGAGTATCGTTTTTATATACAACTACAAAACGGCAAAAATCCTTTATTTTCAAGTTTATATTAAAATTATCTCTCCAGTGATATATAATATGTCATGTTTATTTCAACGTCACATCAGAGGCAAGCGATTTATGAACGCAAAATACGTAAAACTGACGTTGAGTTTCACCCGAAATTTCGCGTAAAAACGCCTATATCTTAAAAACTGTGAGATAGTTGTTTGAATAAATTTCAACAGAAGTACAAAATTTTAATTGCTATCGATTCCTTAAAAGAAAAATGGGGGTCACCGATTTAGATTTCGCTCTATTTACCGTTGCACTTCCCTACCCCAGTAAAATAACGACGTTTTCATACTTATTTCGTAAATTTCCATTAATTCAAATTCAGTGTTTCTTCTGTTGGTGGATATAATGAAATAATATCAGTTTCTGCTGTTGGATATAATGAAATGATATCACAATAATGATAAAATGAAGACTTTTTTTGTTATTAAATTTTTCAAAGATGAATGTTTTCTAGAAAATGTTCTATACATGACAAACAGACATGTTTTATTACAGACAATTTTGCCTAAGTGCCTGTGCACTCTATATAGTATTTCGAAGAGTGCGCAGTTAATGATTCCATCTTTACATAGAAACAGTTTACAGAAATTTAGATTACGCATACAGTACTCTAATGAGGAGAGAAAGGAATTTGTCCCATAAGTTTATTTAGGTGTTAAGAATCACATGTACCTTCAAGACGTTCACACTGCAAAGTTTCGCTCGTGGTACTTTTGATTAATGTTTAGTACTTTAACAAAATACTTGTTTTGTTTATATATCCCGGTAAACAAATGTTACAAACAACACCGAGGATAGTATGCGCCTGATATCAGAAGACGCAGGTTCATACATGTGCTATATATCCCGACAAAATTATAAACGTCTGCTGGAAATTAAGCAGTAAATTGAATAAAATGCTCACAAAACGTGAGCACGGCTTTATATATTACCCTATTTTATAATTTAATTTTATACTACAGTCATGTTTTACAAAGTCTCCATTTTATTTTCCGGTCACATTTGTTTAATTAAACTATCTACCGTGCGCATGCTTTCAATGCCTTTAAAATGAGACATTTAAAATTGTGGCATTTGTATGGTTTGAACCTACGTCTCCTGATATCAGACGCAAACTTTCATCGGTGTAGTCAATCAAGATGACGATCTTAACATTTGAGCCAAGCCGTGAGAAAACCAACCAAGTACGTTTGCGACCAGCATGGACCCAGACCAGCCTGCGCATCCACGCATTCTGGTCATGGTTCATGCTGTTCGCTAACAGTTTCTCTAATTGCAATAGGCTTTGAAAGCGAACAGCATGGATCCTGACCAGACAGACTGCGCGGATGCGCGTGCTGGTCGCAAAACCACTATGTTGGTTTTCTCATGGCGCGGCTCATTTATGTTTTGACGTTTAAGTGACAGATATTGAACAGTCACTGTAGTAGCATGAATGACAAAGCAACTAAAATATATAAAAGAATGTGTAAGAACAAAGAATCAGTCTTTATATTTCCAAACTGCACTTTTAGCCCAGATAATCTATTGTTTTAATAGAACCTATGTAAAAACTGCACTCATGTATCGAAATAACTGCATTTTTATTAAGACCGCACCGTCTTCTGCGTTTTCTTATAAACCATTTTATCTTGTTTACCTCACACGAACCGGCAAACTGAACTTCCGGCGGGATAGTTCGAACTTGTACCTGTTTCCGGCGGGATAGTTCGAACTTGTACCTGTTTCCTCTCCAGATAACGGTTTGTGTACACAAGTCACGTGCAGAATTATTTTCTAGAACGGTTCCTTTTGTCCCTATCATGCGTTCAACAGAATACCAAAGTAAAATAAAAATACACTGACATGGAAATATTCAGTACTGGCATGAAGCATACCTGCGTGAACATAAATTTAAAAGTTAACGAAGTCTAAGATGAACACCAAAATACCCGGTAATAGAATATCTTTAAGATTGACTACAAACATTTTGCTTAGAACTTTAACATTTGATGTGCTTCACTTTTCTGCTAAGGTTTAAGCGTTTTGACAAATGTTTTTAATTTTATTAAATTTAAACAAAGTTTGCTTAAGAATTGAAGCTGCAACTACAAATAAAAATCAGCGTATTCTAGGTGAATACAACTTTCGGCTAAAATGCACTTTACCGATACCTATATCCTGTTTCAATAAAAAGGACTCTTTGTGTTTCTGTGTCATGTATAGGAGAGCAATTTCCTGAAATTATTCATTTATTTCAATAATTTCATTTAATCATATCTTCTTTTTATCATTACTGGAATTTAATAGCATTATATCCACTAACAGAAAAAGAAACGGAATTAAAATTTATGAAAATTTACGAAATATGTATAAAAACGTTGTTATGTTTTACTGGGGGTAGGGTAGCGCACGGTAATAGAGCGAAATCTAAAACGGTGACCCCCATTTTTCTTTTACGGAATCGATAGTGATTGAAATTTTACACACTGCTCAAATTTATTCAAAAAACTATCTGACAGTTTCTGAATATAGGCGTCTTCACGCAAAATTTTGGGTAAAGCTCGATGTCAGTTTTGCATGTTTTGCGTTCATAAATCGTTTGCCTCTGATGTGACGTTGAAATAAACATGACATATTATATATCATTGGAGAGATAATTTTAATATAAACTTGAAAATAAAGATTTTTTGCCGTATTTTAGTTGTATGTAAAAACGATAATCGAAAAACTAGTCAAGTACGTCATTTTGCGCTCTGCTGAAAAAATGACGTTAGTGGCCATGTTTGAAGATTTACAGCAGCAAAATGGAGAATAACAGAAAAATGAAAAAATACCAGTCAATCAGAAATATCGTCAATTTTGATTCGGCAAAATTTCATAACAGTCCGTTGACTTTCGTTAGGTGGCGCATATTACCTTAAGTCTGCAACATTTGGAAAATCTTTCAGTTTCAGTTTCAGTTTATTGTTCACTCGTCACAAAATACATGTGATTAGAGGTACATATAATAATCAAGTATATATGTATAATACACGTACAAAAATGTTAACCTGGCTGTAAAGTCAATATCTACATGTTTTATAAGAACAATGATAAGCTATATTGCAGTATAAGGGTTCATTTGTGATACAAAAGTCTTAAGTAGTGGTACTAATCTATCAGTAAACTATCGCCACATTTGGAAAATCTTTCTTTAACACCTGGGGATTCTCGAATTCTTTCTTTAAAAATAGAGTTTATTCTTTTTATTTTGATAATTTTCTAGCTTAAAATGAAACAATGGTTTGCTTTAAATATGATAAATGATATATTAACAAACAGGAACACTGAAATTTCTATCGTTTAAAACGTTTAAATGTGTTTAGTTGTTGTCATAAGTAAAATTAATGTCAATTAAATCGCACAAAGGATGGTTTTTTTATTTGATAAAGTGTTAAAAGAAATAGGGTGGTACATCAATAATATATCTATAATTATGAAAACTTTATTTTCAAATGCCTTTTATGTAAACAAAGCAATACATTTTCCGACCTCATTAATAATCAACTTCTATACAAATATAAACATACTACGTTCTCCATTTTGTTGTTTTTATTAGGTCATAACCGGCTTTTTACAGGTGTTACAAAAGTTGGTTCTCATTACATTTCTAGCTATATTTCGTATAAATGTATGCTCCTTCGCTGTATTAATCATGAATATACGTTTTTATTCTTCATCTATTTTATTTATCCAATCGTGAACGTTTATTTGCAACACGTGACCGTACAATATATTACCTTACTGGACGCACGTGCATACAAAAAAACCTGTATTTTTTCCGTATTTGGACAGTTCAACAGTCCCATACGATAAAGCCCAAAAACGCGTGAAAATGTTCCGAATGTAAATTGAGTGAAGTAGGCATTCCATGTACAGAGTCTTGAAGATATGTGTACAATGCGAAATATATTTGTATTCGTACCCAGCTGGGAAAACCATGCATATTGGACTCACCTCTTTTTTCAGTACTCGTCCAAATATATCTCCGTATTGTACAGAACAATGTTAAATAATTTAATATTATTCGACCATGTACCACATGTCCTTGAGAAGTGTATCGAGATTTCGTCCTTTACAACAAACAACTATACACTTGCTGTGTAGTAATGTTCCCCTTATAGGACGGCAATCCTTTAAGATCTAACACGCAAGTACATACCTTCAAAAACCATATTGCTTTTGTAAAAGTAATAATTATGACCGAAGAACGAAGTACCGACTTAACACATACCATAAAATGACACACACTGATGTTTATATTTCCACATTATGGTATTACTATGTTCTTTCAATAACGTATAATTAATTAGTATAAATAATACAGAACAGAGAATCTGAACCGAATTAATGAAGGTATTGGTACATGTTCTGTATATCCAACTTCACTTAGATTTTCCACATTGTGTAAAGTGGCACAAGATGCTCATGCCTTTAAGCACATAGCCTTAAGAAAAAAAGTATTCTAAGTATTTAATGATTGAACAGTCATATTAGAATTGTTCTTGAAAATGACGCGTTTTAGTATTTTTTGTGTATTTGAAAAAAAAAAAATAATAAAAAAAAAAAAAAGGTAGTCTATTGAGTTGTATCTCTGTTCACTAGGATCAGAAGCGGACTTTCATAGATGAAAGACACGACGGTAAAATGTTTCTGAAACATGTGTTTTAAAAAGGCCGTATATAAGGAGAAGGTGCAAACATGTCTGAAGGTCGATATGTAAATATACCAGTTGGGCGAATTCGTCTGTCTATTACCCCGCTGACGGGAAACATCGGTGTTCTGATTCCAGTAATGTCGGTGGACAAACGGCTTCTTCCAAACGCACCTGCTGTAAATGTGCTGCCTCTAATTGGAACTCTAAAACCTGGACCGTCTCTAGATATTGATCTTCCAAAGCTTACTGCTCTAGGAAAAAGTCTGTCATTCGAGTCTCGAGGTTGTGGAAATTCGCGTCTGAAACCTATGCTCCTTTCTATTTGTCTTGGCCTTATTACGGAACTACCGAAACCTATATTCGAAATACCTTCACCGAAACTCTGTTGTCTTGAAAATTCACCCGAAATATCATTACGTGTTACAGTATCAGCTCTTTGTCTGATTTCTCTTGGAATCATGCCACCTAAACCAGACGGCATTGCTGAAGTACCTCTAACACTACCACTTATTCTTGCACGGTTGTCGATACCTCTAACAAAAGGTGTAACGTCAAAGGATGTAACGCTCGATGCCGAACGAAAACCGTTATGTACTGGCAGAGTGCCACTTGAACTATCACCCATAGCCATTCTTCCATCGAAAACTTGACCTCCAGTTATACTATTTCTCGCACTACCGCTGCCGAAGTCGCTTTGTATTGGCATACTAGTTCTGACAATGTCGGATCTTATGAACTCACTTGACGATTCAGTCGGCAAAGATGATGACATACCTCTTGTTTCAAATCTTGAGGCATCTCTCAAAAATGGAGATGTTATCGTCCCTGTGGTAAATCTTCCTCCTGAGACAGTGCGGTCCATTCCGGAAGATATGCCTGATATGCTTGGTCTCGAAGGTCTTCCATGGAAAAGGCGTTGGTTCATTCTCTCTGCAGGTTCCATAACGGGAAAGCGGTTTCCAGATATAAATCGAGGTATTTGAACAGAATTTCCAGACGCAGACCCGATTGTATACTGAGGGTTGTTTCCAAATGAAACTATGTGTCCTGAAGCAGTATCAACTTGACTAACAGAAGTTATTGGTATGCTTCCCTGTCTTGTGCTAGGTGTTCGCAATTCTCCGTCTCTTCGAAATTCATCATAAGATAGGTCCGAATCATCGCGGGAAGTTTCATCTCTACTTTCTAAATGCGAAACAATGTCAAGCCTTTGGGGGGAAACGTTGCCAGGTCGTTTTACTACTACAATGGTTTGTATTGATTGTCGTGTATTAAACTTCCCTTTTGGAACAGAACCATCTGCTGTCTTGGCAACGCTTGGAGATATGTTTATCACTTTGCCATCATTGGATTTTGCTGAAATATCTATTCCATGAATAATAGTCGGTGCGGACACAGATTTTGCTTTGACATCATTTATAGACGCAAGCTGATGTGTTTCTCCGCCGTCTTGAACAATGTCTGCAGTAGTACTCGGCGTAATTTCTTTTATATCTGTTGATATAGTTTCCACTTTACTACCAGTTATCTCGAATTTTTCTGTGACAGTTGTGTTTGTCAATTTATCACCTCTTTTTAGAAGACTGTCTTTTCCTTTTCTATTGATATTATTTTTTCGTATACCAGTATTGTCTGAAACATTAAGAACAGTTTTATTTCTATCCACGTCTGAAGTATTTACAGTATTTCCAATTTCGTTTATGTTACTTTCGAACTGGCTAGCAATGAATTTGATATCAGCGCCAGTCATTCTAATTAAGTCGGAGATCGTTTGGGGTTGTTTCATGCCTGGCTCCCATATAATTTTAGGAAGCGTGCTTGCGCCATCTGCAGAAGTGTTTGTGGCTATCATATTTGCCTCTATTCTGGTATCCCCATTCTCTGACACGTTTGCAGCATCACTTGTATTTTGTATGCTCTGATCGGGTTCAGTTGACCCAGGTCCACTTACTGACACTTCATTTGGAATAGACGAACCAGCAGGTCTTGCTTGCTCTGTATTCGTTACTTTATTGACTTTGAAACTTGAATTTACAAAGTCTTTTTCATCGGTTATTATCAACTTAGTTACACCATTACCAGTTCCATCGGCCATAGAACTAATTAAATCATTGGAAATATTACCGTTACTACTTTGATTTTTGAATGCTTTAATAGTTGAAATATTACCAGGATCCTCCGTTGCTGTACTCTGGTTGAATTTGGTTGCATTTGTTCTCATAATATTGATATTAAGCTGCTCTATGCTTGGAATACTTTTATTCATACCTATATCAACTTTTCTCATGCCAAAGGTTTCTGTAGAACTAGCATTTACTGTGACTGGTACGGATAATTCATCGGTTGCATTTTCCATTATACTATTTGTTTTTGTAATGTTTGGTAACTTAGTAACACTAGTACTGATGTTTTGCCTTGACGTTAAACTAACTGTGGTTAATCCATTGTTTGGATTGCTTGTTGAATTGTCTGTATTAGACAAGTTATTGTATGTGTCGGAGAACTCATTTACCAGAACATCAGAAGTGTTAATCGCTTGACTGGTCAGTATCTTTGAGGTAGTCAAACCGTCATGATCTGAGACATCTTGAGCCGACCCGATACTTATGAGAAATAAAAGGCGAAGAATCGCAAAAATCTGCAGGTCCATTATCCTGGAAGGTCAGAAACGTAAACATTATACATGTCACAGAAATTGTGTCAGGCCATTTTGATATTTTTTATTTCTAAAAGTTTGCTTTTGAAATTTCTTTAACAATACAATTTCCGTCTTTCGTACTATTTGTTAAACAGAAAACAAACAAAACCATATTTATAAACTGAATAAGTTTAACGTTCAAGATTTATGAATTTAATGAAAACAAATAAATAAACCATACCTTATATACAAGTTTTACGTGGTAAATTTCATTTTTACATACACTTTGTTTCCGTGAATATCCGAATTAATAAAATATGCTCACAGAGATTGATTGGACTCGTTCCTACAACTTTTACATACCACGTGTTATGATGAAGTATACTTCGAAAATTCATTATTTTTTGTTATTTTCATGTAACAAACCTTGTAGTCACGTGCAAAATGATTTTAAAGGTGCCTGTAATATGTGGATGATTATTTATGTACAACGTTTTCATACGCTGATGTTTTGTAAAACGTTTCACCTCCAGGCATATATAACACGTTCAAACAAAGTCTTCAGTGCAATGATTCAGTTTTGGAAACAGTAGTTAGAGATGTAAAAAGTTTTGGAGTTATGGGATCCACGTACATTGACTGGATGAAAATCTTATAAAAAAATTCTTAGAAAATGCAGAAAGTTGCCTCGCGGCCTATAAGTTTTTATTACACGGTCACAGATGGTGAACTGCCACCGGATGGCGAGTATTACAGAGATAATTAGGCAAAATCTTCCGGCGCCCGTTCGACAGCAGGTGAAATCGAAGGGTGGCAGGAAACAGTTTAGAACAAAATTAAATTCAGCGTCGGCTTTAGGATGAGACTCGGACGGTGCTTGCTTAAAACGGATGGTGACAGTACGACTTCTGTTCCAAAACGCACGGTGACCGTGCTGGTACCGTCAATCGTCCGGGTATCGGATGATGTCTATCAGAGTACCTGTTTGCGTTGATATTTATGAATTTGTTTCGGGCAGAGGTTGGACGGCACAATCTGGTACCCCATTCACTAAAATGTTTTACATAGGTACCTCATGCTTCATTCCTCATCTGATGGTACTTGTTCCACCGCAACATCTGATACTTTTTCTCATTTAGCAAGAGAGACTGCGGACCGTTCGTATAATGCAAAGAAGAAACGAACGCTAAGGGAGCTCTTAGTACAATTGCCCGATCACCGCCCTGTAAGCGGTCAGGTGCCGCCATACTTGACCGTCCGGTTTCCTGTATATTCCTTACAAGCGTCACCCAGTTCCTGCCTGGCGCATGCCAGTTTTGCAATTTCCCGCCTAGCATTTAATGCAAAAAAAACCTCCAGTGCCCACCTTCTTTGTGACTGTGTGAACAAAAACCTTCAAAATTGCCCGGCGTCTGTTATTTCAAATCTTTTAGTTGGCAGCATTTAAAAAAAAGTCGGACGGCGAACGTTTTATTTGTGACTGAAGCATTACATTGTGTAAATACCGATAGGGTTCTGTAGGGTGCTGTTGTTAGAGGTCTATGTTGTTATAACATTGTTATTTCGTCAAGGTCCTTTCTTTCAGTTTTCTCTATTATGGTATAAAATTTATAGTACAATGGTTTCCGCATTTATTAGTGAAGGACAGAAACGATGTTTTAACAGGAGAAAAGTATTTCAAATCCTTAGAAATTGCGAAACAATGTTGCTGCTATATTGCTTTTTACTGAAACTAAATTGAAAGACCTGCATATTCTCCTGATAACCTGTCATCTACAAAACAGGTTTCATGAAACAATCTCTTGTACTTTCAAAGTAACTACAGACTGTGTCTTTATATCTGAAAGACAGACAGACAATCAGACAGACAGACAGACGAGTGAACGACAAAATAACACGATGTTGCTTAATTTCCATATTGCATTCTCTATATAAAGCAGTAGACGTCTAATATAGACTCAGTTGGATTTCAGTTTGACTGTCTTTACACTTAAAGCAAAATTGTTATCTGCGTACTACTTTAACCCGTACCCTGCTAAATTTCTAAAATCGACTGGTCCATCATTCAATTTGGGTAGTACCACTTATTAATCGAAGGGGTGTACACTGAAAATTTACTGTCAGAATACCGAACAGTGCAGACCATGATCAGCCTGCACGGAAGCCTATTGCAATTAGAGGAACTGCGCTGGATCCACGCTGGTCGCAAAGCCACTATGTTGGATTTCACATGACGCGGCTCATATAAGCCTTGGCTCTTTGCACGCTGCCAAGTCTTAAGTAGTCGTAAAATATTGCTATTAATCTAAAATTTCTATAGAAGAATGAATTATCATTGTGCTCGTTACAACCATAAATATCTTTATAACTCCTGTTCGGAGATTTTTGTTTGTTTTTGTTTTTGCAGTGTGTGATTCAAATCAAACTTTTTATGTAACCCAATCACTCTTATTATCAGAGTGTATTTCATGTAATTTAGTATTACCGTGCATCTGGTGTATATTATTTATGTCTTGACATTTTTATAGTTTTTTGTTGTTGTCTTGTTGATGGATGAGAAAAGATGCGCAAATCCAATAAAGTAAAAATATGTGTGATGCTCCATCCTGGCCTGTTGCTTAAAACGTTACTGCTCTTTTCTTTCTTTTTTTTTATTATCATTTTTTATAAAAATGTTTCTGACTTTTTTGATGATCAATGTCATTTTCTCCTTTAAGCAGTTTAGCTATTTATCCCGGCTGTATGTTAACATAATAATTATGCGTATAAGTCTAACCCTGTCCAGCTAGCATTTAGCTTTGGCGTGCAATATTATGTCGTGAGAATGTTTGTCTTAGTAACATATCTATCAGAAAGTCCTCTGGAAGCATAGAACGTGTAACCAATGTAATAACCGTCTATCTCGCTTTGGTCGAGTATGGCACGAGTGTTTTAGACGAGAGGTAATGGAAAGTGCAACACACACAAGCCCCTCTAGCATTGACTTTAATGGAATTTCATTATACATAAATTCGTGGGATCAGAAATATAACAACTATGAGTCTTAGCACGGGGAGACTTTCTTTCTTTCGCAAAACAAATCTGCATCAGCTGGTGCTCAGTAAGTGCTCATCGGAATACTGGTTAGTGTACGCATGTCGGAAAAAACTGTATTCTAAAACTTTATATAGATACTGTCCAGTTAAAAGGATAGGGCTTTAAAACTTTAAAAACAAATACAATGCTATTTATCAAAAGAGTTTACGTTATATAACATTTTAAGAATAAAACTGTTTTCATAGCAATGTTTTTGTTAATAAAACAATGGATCGTTTATTGTAAAATATTTCGGCGTAAAGAGGTAAATGAAGTAGATAAATCATGCGCTAACGGAAGAAACCTTGTAATTATTAATTTTAAATCCGTTTATGATTCGCTAAAATTCTAATGATTTAACAATGTGTTTATCAGTATTTCAAATACTTTGTCGCAATGTTGTTGTTTTTTTTCCAGTTGGCCTTTTGCAGATTTTAGACATAAAGGTAACAGTTTTGAAATAGGAGAGCTTAAATTAACATGAAACTTGCTTTAAATGCCTGTTTATGTAATTTATTTATCAAGTACATGGTTTGAAGTTGATCTTGTCAATCATTAGTTACAAACTTGAGTGATCTGATCAGTTACTATTAATTTCATTAGGTAAATCATTAAAATGTGCAGAATTCAGACGATGATATTATTGACGCGCCTTGCCTGTAGGAACTTCAACAATTACATGATGAGCTTCTTGAATTTCTTGTTTGATATATCTTCAAGTAAACTTAGATTAACAGGAAAGCCGGTGTTTGTTGCACGGCTACTAAACGCTAGCGCCACCACCAAATTGTGGTGATAAGGAAAAGAGATATCGACATTTCCGTGGTACAGCTATCGCCCGTTCCTACTTGTAAACAAGTGAGTAAAATTTATATTTTATTTTTTTATTGATAGAACTTTTTTCGAAAATCGGAGAATGTAGTTCCGTGTAACAACACTTTAACTACAGGTTGGCTGTAATTTCATTAAAATATTATGCAAATTGTGGTGCCAGGAGCTTTTCTCCCGAATCTGACAGTGACACATTTTTATATCGGCCAGTATTCGAGCACCATTCCGATGAATAGACAGACTGTAAGAACATACCTGCATATGCAAATGGTGTAGAAATGAATTACACGTATTTCCACACACCAAAAAAATGACGAAAAACACAGTAAAAAGAAGAAAACACCACTATTTTTGAAAGTGGTGGCGCTGTCCCTCTAGTGGTGGCGCTATACAGTAGTGGTGGCGCTGTTGTGGCTAATATATTCAATTTTAATGTATGAAAATCCCACAGCGGAGCTTTATATGGTTGTTGAATTCGAGGACTTGAATTAATTGTAAAAATTTCTGTCTGTTACAATGTAAATACGTAGATTTTTCAATTTACCTGAGCGGTCTAGCGGTGCCACTTGAGATTATCATTTACCTTTACAATGTGATAAATTTTGTGAAAAGAGGCTTTGGACACTGGACCGAAACCGACAAACATGACATCAGACTCGGTTTGGTCGTGCATGAATTGAAATGAGATATGTATCATCCCTCACGTCTTCTAGCAGTAGAATTAAAAGATTACAGTGTCTTTAAAACTATTTTATATTTGAGAGAGAATTTTGGTGAGGACTATTTTTCTAATTCACACGTTAAAACTGATTTATCCTGGACACAAATCTTTGTTTGAAATAAATGTATTGCTACTATTTTTCTTGACTGAATTAAAAGTACATGTTTGTATTTAAGTAGAATATTTAAGGTTAGAAATAATTCTACATTAACATTTTAAAGGTGGATAATCAGATTTCGGCCATGTAACGGATTTGTTCGAAACTTTAGCATCTGATCATTTACACTCATTTATGTTCACTTAACACTTAATACAAATTAGATTTTCAATTGAGGTATTTTTAAAAATTCATTTTCCTATCCTGGTTGCCCAACCAAGATAGAGTTATTTTATCATAAGTATAAATTTGATAAACATACTTTGCCTAAGGAAATGTATAAATATTAGACATATTGTAATATATTTGTAAAATATTTGCATTAAAAATTATGTATTTAGATGAAATTCATTAGAAACGCAAGTTTGAAAAATTATTATTACCTCCCTTTGCCTATCTTGGTTGCGAAACCAAGATAGATTGGAAATAAATGAATTCAGAAGCTACTCACAGCTTTAAAACTTGCATTTTGGTTCAGATTGTTCAATAGTTGATATGTCTATCAAATGCAAATGTAAAACTAGACATTGTATCGAAATAAAAAGAAATACCCAGCTTTTTATATACTTTCATATTAAAGGGGAGTAATTACAAAATTTTATAAAAATAATAAAATATACATTTCAAATAGGAATCTAACTCTATGTAATCGGTCTTTTTGTTCCTTAAATAATTCTCTACCAGAATATACAAAAAGTAAAAAATGTCATTAAATGTTGATTAAATGTGATTGACCACCTTTAAACAAAGGAAAGTATTTACTTTGACTACAAAAATCCAAAGGGTCTGTGAGTATTTTGTTCTTTTTTTTCTTGTGTGTTTGTGTGTGTGTGTGTGTGTGTGTGTGTGTGTGTGTGTGTGTGTGTGTGTGTGTGTGTGTGTGTGTGTGTGTTCGGGTTTAACGTCTTTTTCCAAAAGATTTCTGTCATATAAACGACGGTCTCTACTTGTAGCAGTGAGCACAACGACCAACTTTACAGTGCTGCCTCACTGGAATATCACGTCGTAGACACGTTGCATGATATCCCACCCAGTCACATTATACTGACACCGCGCTTACCAGTCCTAGCACTATCCTCTTAATGCTTAGCGCCAAGTGAGGAAGCTACTAGTACCATTTTTTCCGTCTTTGGTATGACGCGGCTGGGGTTCGAACCCACGACTTTCCACACTCGAAGCGGACGTTCTACCACTAGGCTACCGAGGCAGTTTTTTTTTTTTTTGACAGAGGATGTTTCGTAAGGGTAAATAACCTATGATCGTGTTTTTCATTCTTTAATAACGTAATTCCTTGCAGGAAAATTACCGATTAGAGAATATTGGTGTTTGTTTTGTTCCGGATGTGTCAGCAGTTCGTATTATTGAATGCCGTAACAGCGCCACCACTACTGTATAGCGCCATCACTAGAGTTATAGCGCCACCACTTTTAAAAATCCTGGTATATTTCTTCTAACCCAAGATTCTATTATTCATGGTGTGTGCGTATATAATTATTTATCATTTCTACACCATTTGCATATGCAGGTATGTTCTTACAGTGTGTCTATTCATCAGAATAGTGCTCGAATACTGGCCGATATAAAAATGTGTCACTGTCAGATTCGGGAGAAAAGTTCCTGGCACCACAATTTGCATAATATTTTAATGAAATTACAGCCAACCTGTAGTTAAAGTGTTGTTACACGGAACTACATTCTCCGATTTTCGAAAAAAGTTCTATCAATAAAAATATAAGATAAAATGTAAAATTTTCTCACTTGTTTACAAGAAGGAACGGGCGATAGCTGCACCACGGAAATGTCGATAGCTCTTTTCCTTATCACCACAATTTGGTGGTGGCGCTAGCGTTTAGTAGCCGTGTGTTGGACTAATAAAAAATGTATGTTCATTAAATGAATGTAAAATTCATTAGAATCTGCATTCACATGATGACATTATTCAATGTATTTCGATAGATTCGAATTCTGCAATAACATCAAAACAGATATGTGAGAGAATTGTTCTTTGAACTTATTTGTTTGTTTGCTTTGTTGGGTTTTAGATCACTCTGACACAATCAATATCTTATGGCGACCTCTTGCTTTTAACAATACAGGAAGAAATTGGGCACGATTTCACACAGGATCGGACCTGCTTGGAATTATTATCCTTCCGAACTAAGCTGTATTGTTTTCTGAAAGGTAGAATTTTCGAATCAACAGTAGTGAAAAGCAAACGACTCGAAGCTACAGAGTTTAATCACTCTGTCCTCTAACAGTTTGGAAACTTAGACATTTCATCTTTACGACGGATGACGTGTACTTTTAAGGCCGTTAACAGATTGCTCATATTTCATCTCTTACATTATCCTAAACTCGAGACTTGATGTTTACTACCTTTTGGTCTTTTAGTACATTCCACCTCATTTTTACATAGTAAATGGACAACCTTACTTAAATATTTAATGTTGCATATTTTTCATAGTCTTTATAAGTATATAACTGAAGAATAACGACATCAAGGTTTTCAAGCCGGCGGCACAAGCATGTCGCTTATAAAATGCAATTGTCGTTAAACTTTTTTTTTTCAAATTATACTGTACTCAATTTAGCGGCTGGTTTACTATGACTTGTGCTGTGGTTTATATATTGCATTCGTCAAACAATTAAATCAGTTGTTATTGCATACATTAGAATGTTTTATGCAAATATGTATAGCTAACCAATGTTGACAAAAATAGTACAGCTTTGTTAAGGTATACAGACACTAAATAGGAAAATGACGGGTTCCAATATAGTCCTCAGTTTTTTTGCTCTATAGAGCTATTTTCCTTGTTTTTCTTTGCGAATTTAGCTGACATCAAATGACAGATCTATACTTGACATGCAGGTAGCATTTTCATAATGAAATAATAACATGACAGAGTTTGTCAAGGAAACTTAGCGCATACACCACCACTACAATGTGGGGTTAATTTTTTTAGCTGATTTTGCAGTTTGTGTGTTTGACTGAAAATATTTTTCTTGCATCAAACATGACCCCACTTTTCTTTTGTGTTTTATTCAGCACTGACAATATTCTTGAAGAAAATGTTAGTTACAGATATTCAAAATGGGCCCTGGTGTGCGCTGCAGCCATTGGCAATATGTCTATCTTATACAAAATAAAGAACAGCTATTTAGTGTGTTGTGACCTTAATGACGTAAGAATGATTAATCTCAATCCGATAAAAACAAAGCTTTTTACAAAGCTTTTATAATTACATGGAAAATGATGAAATATCAAGATCTTAAGATGATGCGAAGTAACGACTAGTTCAGTTAGAAACTCGATCTCTCAAACCCGCCTACCTCAAAAGCCCGGCTATCTTGAAAACATTTTAAATCCCGTCTCGAAAATGCTTGCACAAATTATCATGCATTTCAATATTTCAAAGTTAAACGCTCGTTTCCTTGGAAATTCAAATACCGAGATTCGGACTTCTTAGCGTTACACATACACTGTTGATAATTATCATATCGTTTCGTTTGAAACGAGGAATGACCTACGTTTCTCTATCCATTCAGATATGTTGCATCACTATGGTTTGTATTACTGCTTCTCAGTAGCCGTTTATCATGCAAATCAATAATAATAATGAGCTGCGCCATGCGAAAACCAACATAGTGGGTTTGCGACCAGCATGGATCCAGACCAGCCTGCGCATCCGCACAGTCTGGTCAGGATCCATGCTGTTCGCTAACAGTTTCTCCAATTCCAATAGGCTTTAAAAGCGAACAGCATGGATCCTGACCAGACTGCGCGGATGCGCAGGCTGGTCTGGATCCATGCTGGTCGCAAACCCACTATGTTGGTTTTCTCATGGTATGGCTCATATAATGCGTTCAATATCTACAAGATATAGCCCGGTCTGTGAAATAAATTCCAGGTCTATAGGATATGACTCCTTGAAATAAATTCCAGATACAGAAGATCAGACTTGTGATATAAATTTCAGAAACATGATCTATGCAACAAGTTCCATACCACAAAGTTATAGTCGGATGATTGGTGCAATAAGTCTGAGAGACATTGCATGATTTCTCTGTGACAGTTTAGGTTGTAACATGATTTGTGCTACAAATTCAATGTTTTCAGCTCAGCACGACATGAACTATTGATGTCATCAGTACGAACAAAGGAAAATCACAATCGCACCAATTTTACAGATAATTTTGCTTTAAATGTCTTAACAAAAAACTTTTTTCTTGGCCTTTACACTTTCATGCAATTACTGACAGTTTTATAAATCGTCCGTTCATTGTCGAGCTAATGTTATTTGACACGAAGCATAGCCAATTTTCTAAGCACGAATTTTACTTGACAGATATCTGTTTTATACATGATTTATTGTCTCGGTAATCAGTTTTAATGTCACACACAAAGAAATATAGACTGGAAATTACCAGGCATGAAAACTTTCACGTATTTTGTTTTCCAAATATGTATTTTATTTTCATTTTTAGTTTAGATGACACAGTCATTCAATAGAGCGTTACAGTGTTTCCTGCTTTTTTTTCATTCACCGACCTTCACATCAACAGCTGCTTGGTGTTACGCTTTGATGTGAACAATATCACTTAAATTTTCTGTCTTGTCAGAATTAAGCTTCAGAATGTTGCAATGCATTCATGAGACGACATCAGTGCACAGTGCGGCGCATCATTCCTAGCCACGACATAAAGAACAGGTTTAACTAGGAGTCATGATGTTGAAAGGAATGAAGCAGGCCGTGTACATGATGCAGCTCTTGGGACACGGTATTTATTCTTCTGGCACACTATATTTCATCAAAACAGGCTTCGATATTTCACCATCAGAGAACGCTCTTTGAACAACGGTTCGATATTATGATGACATTCATGCTTACGCTATGTGCTTTGTGAGTAATTCCAAAACAGTGTTCAGTGCGGCCGACAGCTTCAGATGTATCAACTAGCACGAGGTCTTTTAAAGACTTTTCTTCTAGAAACTTGAGAAATTAAGAAATGAATGGGAAATATAGCACGAGCCTGAAGGTTTAGAGAAATTTGGTTCAAGAACAGTGTTCTCAAGATGTCCTATACTTTTACACATTTAATCTTTTGGCATATTTCTATACACAATGAATGTATTTATAAGGTTTCTAATCAATGGTAAGAAATCATCAAGGCCTTTCAATGATTTCATTAAACCAAGTTCATAGGAAGTTTCTGTAAGCTTTGCTAACATCTATTTTGTTGCAGGGGCCGATTGAAAAAGACAAACTTTGAGCCACGCCATGAGAAAACCAACATAGTGCATTTGCGACCAGCATCCGCGCAGTCTGGTCAGGATTCATGCTGTTCGCTAACGGTTTCTCTATTTGCAATAGGCTTTGAAAGCGAACAGCATGGATCCTGACCACAGACTGCGCGGAAGCGTATGCACTATGTTGATTTTCTCATGGTGCGGCTCAAATCACCGTTTCCTGATCTTCTGTACAGTTGCTGTCGATTCGATTAATGACATTTTGAATACGCCAGTTAATATTTTCCTAATGTGTTCCAATTCAGCGATGAAAATATCACTTCACTGGAGGATAGCTCGGACGGACCGCGAAAACTGATATGTCATTGTATACCATATGGCCTTTAAAAGGTTTTGTTTCTTATCAAACGCGGAAACGGAAAACAAAACACTGGACATCTCTTATGTTACTACTATTCGTTGTTTCATTTGGATACTAAATCTATAACAGGGAAAATCCCAATATTTGTAACATATCCTGGTAAAAGCTTTAATGGGACAGTGAGTTGCCCGTAGTATTTTGTTCTTGTTTTATTGCTGTTTTGATTGTCATCATACATGCTGATGTACTGAGGACCAATTTGAAATCGCTTGGCTGTGTCCAAGTACCTGCAAAATTGAAATATGCGCTCAATAATTCTATATAATATTGTATATGCCTTTTGAAACCACACATGAGCGTTTTAATGGTGATCCAAGAAATACATTATTCAACTAAGATGTTATATGTAGTTATACAAGAGTTGATAACTCTTGCATCGATACAATGCAGATCTATGTACCAGTTATTGAAATTAATTATTTAACAAATATTTTGTACGCAATTTTACCAGATTAATTGTACGTGTCATGTTTTTATCTAGGATGCATTCAGTTAACATAGTAAAATATGAAGTTGTTAATATAATTATACCAATTGAATCATTTACTGCAGTCTCAAAACAAACAAAAAATAAACTCGTCTTTTTGCAGCTGCTCTTCGATGAACTGTTTCCTGCGTTCTATGATGTTAAATGTTTCGTTGGTATATGGGTGCGTAGTCTATGGTGTATTCTAATTAAAAAAATGCACGTTTCCGTAAAATCATGGTCATATTGAAGTTACGTCAACATAGTGTTTGGCGCCATACAGGTGCGGAGAAAGAGTGCTACCACTTCTTAAATACTTTTATATTAAAGGAAAATAAATACAAAATTTCACGAAAGCTGATAAAATATATACATTGTCAAGCCGCCAGTTTGTTATGCTAATGTTCGACATCACCGAAACTGGTACAATTACTGGTATACCATTAGCCAGTTACAACAAATGTACACAAAAAGGAAACAGCTTTCATTTAAAAAGGGATGTATTGCAACCGCTTGTTCTGAGCTTGCCAATGCATTTACACTTGCTTGGAAAAGCAAGAAAGCAATGTACAAAGCTCCGCCTCGGTCGTTTTTCGTTGTTTTTAAACAAAAATCCTGTCCGAGATGGGGCGGAATAATATAGCAGAACCATATCAATCACTCGTGCTACGCCCTTGTGAAATTATTCCTCAAGCGAATAACATCTTTGTATTAGAAAAAGTTTAACTATTATATATTACATATTGCCTATTAATTTTTTATGGGTATATAAAGGGCTAGTATAACAGTAGCTCGATCTGGGATGCTGTATTCGGCTCGAGTGGATTTTGCCAGACCGGATCTCACGAGGCACGCATGCGCCGAGTGTGATCCGTCCCGAAGTTGCAAAATCCACTCGAGCCGAATACAAAATCACAGATCTAGCTACTTCAAAGAGTTCGTTCGATTACAAATAAACAAGCAAAAAATAATAACAGGGTCATTACAACAGTAGCCCCGTCTCGGATAGGATTTTTGTTTAAAAACAACAACACACACAAAAAAAAGAACACAGCGGGTCACCGCCTTGGAACGGTCGGATGTTCATTAGTAAGAATAAACTGGTTGTAGTTGCCAAACCATCAGTCTTAATTCGGGACAGTGTATGTAAATAAAAAGTCGATTATACTCCTAACACGCGTAATTAACGCGGCTGAACGGAAAAATGTCGTACATGAGGGTTTTCCTTCCAGTCCTCTGAATACTCTTTGCAGAATGCAATACAACACGAGAAACACCATTAAAGGACGGACAAAATAAACAATATATATAACCAAAATCTAAGCAGCTTATAAGGCAATCAGCTACCAGTCAATTTGATACAAAGAGAAAGGCTTAGCGTCCAACTGTAATTGGAATGAATATAAACATGTGGTGTGTCTCAGCCTTTTTAATGATAAGTATTTTAATGTTACTAAAAACAATATCAAAGATAGCCATGATCCACAATCTCATGTAGTTTGTAAACGACATTCCCACAAAAGGTTGTGTGCATTGTGGCAAAGGCATTCTTATTATTTAGATAACTACTACTAGTAACTAGAAACCATGGAAACCACTTTTTTTGATAATTTTATTCTTTATCAATGACATGGTATGATAGAAGTATACAAGTTATGGACCTAAAACAAAAAGCCAACTTGCGTCACTAACCGGAGCGTGATGTACGCATTGCGTGACTTTCCATATGTTGGATACTTCTTTTTGTTGTTTTCATACACTGCTCCCAGAATAGATAGCTCTGTCCTATATCGCTCCCTTCGGATATAGGGCGGATTACACCAAACCGGAAGTGACTACTCAGTGTTACATGTGAAGTAGTCCAAAATGTAGTTCCATGTTATGGATGAAATCTGGTATAATGAGTGACATGAGGAGGTGACAGTTAAATTTTTGGCTTATTTTTATTGCTTATTGTATTGACAAAAGATCTAGACTATTTTCATTGTGAATTTCCTAGAATAAGTTTTATTCTTTGCGAAAAATGTGTACCTACGCGTAATTACTAAACGGCTGTTTTCATGGGGGCATTTTTAGAGGGTGATGTTTTTCAGAACATATTATTTTTTTTATATACAACATAATATGTCAATATTTTTCTATTTTTGATAAGAAGACATGTTATACTAAATGACCATATATGGTTTTCATATCATTGAAATGTTCTAAAGTGCTGAAAATGAGGTCTGAATGTTTTGTTATTAATATGAAATAAACAAGAGCTCGTCGAACACGAAATGCCCCCCTTGATGCATTCAGTAATTACACAAGGAACAGAAATTATATGCTCACTGTACACAAAAGTTCTACCATTCTGGTTTAATCTGACGTTGACCTTTAATCTATTAACCTAACAAGAGATTACAGAGTGATCTTGGCGCCATCCACTGAGCCATTTTTGAATGTTCCAAATTTCAAGACTAGCTCAAGGTCAAAATCAAGGTCAAATTTCATTTCGGTACAAAACAATGTTATGTGGTCCAAATTTGAAAGCTGTGGCTGGAGAAATTTGAAACCAAGTCACTAGATCAATTTCAAGGTAAAGTTCATTTTGGTAGACAGAATTATGCATGTGCTTCAAATTTGGAGGCTGTAGCTTGAGAAATGTGGAAGACGGTAATAGATAAAAATCAATGTAAAATTTCAATTCAGAACACAAAAATATGCATGCGGTCCAAATTTGAAGCCTGTAGCTTCAAAAATGTGAAAGTAGGTCACTAGGTCAATCTCAAGATCAAAGTTCATTTCGGTACACAAAACTATGCATGTGGTTCAAATTGAAGGCTGTAGCTTGAGAAATGTGAAAGTAGGTCACTAGGTCAAAATCAAGGTCAAATTTTATTTCGGAACACAAAACTATGCAAGTGGTCCAAATTTGAAGCCTGTATCTTCAGAAATGTGAAAGTAGGTCACTAGGTCAATCTCAAGATCAAAGTTCATTTCGGTACACAAAACTATGCATGTGGTTCAAATTGAAATTGAAGGCTGTAGCTTGAGAAATGTGAAAGTAGGTCACTAGGTCAAAATCAAGGTCAAATTTTCTTTCGGAACAAAAAACTATGCCTGTGGTCCAAATTTGAAGCCTGTACCTTCAAAAATGTGAAATTCGGTCACTAGGTCAATAACAAGGTCAAAGTTTTTTTCGGTACACAAACCTATGCATGTGGTCCAAATTTGAAGGCTGTAGCTACATAAATGTGAAAGTAGGTCACTAGGTCAAGATCAAGGTCAACTCATGTCAATGTTCATCTTGCCACTCAAAACTATACATGTGGTCCAAGGTTTTCCCTATATAAGTCTATATGAACCATATGACCTCTGGGGCGGGGCCATATTTGACCCTAGAGGGATAATTTGAACAAACTTGGTAGAGAACCACTAAATGATGCTACATTACAAAATATCAAAGCCATAGTCTTTGTGGTTTGGACAAGAAGATTTTCAAAGTTTTTCCCTATATAAGTCTATGTAAACCATGTTGACCCCAAGGACGGAGCCATATTTGACCCTAGGGGAATAATTTGAACAAACTTAGAAGAGGACCACTAGATGATGTCATATACAAAGTATCAAAAACCCTAGGCCCTGTGGTTTTGGACAAGAGAGGTTCTTCAAAGTTTTTTCCAATATAAGTCTATATAAAACATGTGACCCTCGGGATGGGGCCATATTTGACCCCAGGGAAATAATCTGAACAATCTTGGTAGAGGACCACTAGATTTTGCTACATATCAAATATCAAAGCCCTAGGCCCTATGGTTTTGGACAAGAAGATCAGAAACCATTTAAATGTTCCTGGCCAATGTGACCTTGACCTTTGACCTAATGACCTCAAAATCAATAAGAATAATCTGCTGGTCATGGCCAACCTAACTATCAATTTACCTGACACTAGGCCCAAGCGTTCTTGAGTTATTGCCTGAAAACATTTTACTGTTCCTGGTCAATGTGACATTGACCTTTGACATACTGATCTCAAAATCAATAGGGGTCACCTGCTGGTCATGCCCAACCTCCCTATCAACTTTCATGACCCTAGGCCTAAGTGTTCTTGAGTTACCATCCGGAAATCGTTTTACTGTTCAGGGTCACTGTGACCTTGACCTTTAACATACTAACCTCAAAATCAATAGGGGTCATTTGCTGGTCATTACCAACCTCCCTATAAACTTTCATGATCCTAGGCCCAAGTGTACTTGAGTTATCATCCGGAAACCGTTTTACTATTCAGGGTCACTGTGACCTTGACCTTTGACATACAGACCTCAAAATCACTAGGAGTCATCTGCTGGTGATGACCAACCTCCCTATCAACTTTCATGATCCTAGGCCGAAGCGTTCTTGAGTTATCATCCGGAAACGGATTGGTCTACCTTCCGACCGACCGACAGACCGACCGACCGACCGACATCTGCAAAACAATATATCCCTCCTTCGAAGGGGGGCATAATAAGGAATTGAATTGGTAGAATGTAACCTATAGTTGCCCTGGGCGGGAGCTATATACGGAGCAAGTTTTTTTATATTAAAGCTCTTTGCTATAGAGGAGCTGTATACGAACTCAAGTATTTGCAAATACGAATATGACTCCATTAGACATGGATTAAAATGCTATAACAGTAATGTAAGAGCAGCACAAAATATGAGTATGTGTAAGTGTTAAATGGACATTGGGGAAGCGGGGGAGGCAGACCGTGCAATACAAATGAGTAAAAGAGCGAGAGTATGTGTGTACGTACTTCCCGAAAAATGGGTAGCATTCGATTAACAGCCACCAAGCTTTACAAAAAAATGATAACTGGGAAGTGAATTAAGGTACCTTGGTTTTAATTTTTGCATTTGGTCTGGCAGTTGTGGCCCTTGATTGAACCCATCATATTATGACAGGCATTCATCTTCTGAACTATGTGAAAGAGCAAAATGTGGTGTGAGTGATGATTTTATTTTTGCATCGGACCAGTGACTGCAGAATAATAGCCCTTGAAGAAATAAATTAATTGCCCCAAAAGTCCCAAAACTGTACAGAAATACTGATTGGTAAAAAATGGTTAAGTTACGACCCTTACATTAGATTTTAGACATGATATCAGAATATGTCGTGTGCACAAGTGATATGTCAAGGGCACGAGATAAGATGTCGTTTGCACGAGATGATTTAATCTTGAAAAAATAAATGCATGTCCTAACCGTACCATCTTACGTTACCTTCTCTGTAAATGCGAAAAAATGTCTCTCAGACTATGTTTTGACACACTGAGTATGACCTCGAGGTTATGACAATCAAATGTTAGTAGCAGAGCTCTGCATCCTAGCTCGGCATTCATTTATTACTATGAAAGATTAAATGTCGATTGCTGAGTTCGGCATTCCAACTCTGAATTCTTTTTGCCAGTACATAAAATTGGATAGCGATGGCCGAAATTGGCATTGCATGCCGATAGAAATCTCAGAGCCAACTCCACTCACATTACTGAACGTAGTGTCCGGACTATTCTGTCTTTCAATGTGCTTTTCAGAAATGTATCTCAATATATGAAATGAATGGTCTAGACCAAGGAGCTATATGTGGAGCTATAGGTGTTCCATGTATATCTTCAAGTTAAGCAAGGGAGGTATATCCGAACGGAGCCATATAGGGTGTGACATAGCTCTCTTCACTTCAAATATAGAGCAGCCGATACACTCAGTACTTTAAAAACTCCTCTAAAGACCATTCTTTAAAAACAAAAACACTATGCAAACTGATCGAGATCACTATAAAATGAGCCGCGCCATGAGAAAACCAACATAGTGGCTTTGCGGCCAGCATGGATCCAGACCAGCCTGTGCATCCGCTGTTCGCTAATGGTTTCTCTAATTGCAATAGGCTTTGAAAGCGAACAGCATGGAATCTGACCAGACTGAGCGGATGCGCAGGCTGGTCTGGATCCATGCTGGTCGCAAAGCCACTATGATGGTTTTCTCATGGCGCGGCTCATTAATTGTATTTTTTACCCGGTATTGATTAGTTCAGTTTTATGTCTGTATTGTTAATATGTACATTTTGGCTTATAGCAGTTTCCCGATTTATTGTTGTTTGTACATGTATTTCGAAATGTATTTTGCTAAGTGCAGAATATAATAATAATAGTAATAATAATAATAATAATAATAATAATAATAATAATATTCAGGTGGCAGGAACGTTACACATGAAGTTAACCCTTACCCTGCTCAATTTCTATAATGAACTTGTCCTTCTTTCAGTTTGGACAGTACCATTAAGGTAGCACGCGACACTTTGCGAGCTTTCGAGTAGCGTCTTGAAATTTAGCATGTGTAAAGTTGACCATATTTCAAACAAGATGCAGTTCATTTTATACTAATAGAGCAGGCTGATCATGATCTACACTGGTCGCAACGGTAGACTCAATCGTGTCCAGCATGATGAAGGTTAAGAGAATACCTTGTCGAAATAAAGATATTATTTTATTACTTCACCAAAATATTTCTTGAGCAGATAAAAAAAATAAATTCAAGTTTCATTGAAGAGAATGTGGTAGACAAACTATTACATGTAATCAAAAGAATATGGTAAACAAACTGTTGTCTGCAATCAAAAAATGTGGTAGAAACTCTATTACTTTCTATCTGAAAAAAGTGGTGGAAATAATATTGCCTGCAGACAGGAAAATGTGGTAGCAAACTTCGCCTGCATTCGGGAAAGTGTAGTAGACAAACTATTGCCTGTAATCAGGAGAGTGGTAGACAAACTTTTCCCTGAAAAAAAGGCGACTGTGGTAGATAAACTATTGCCTGCCATCAAGCGAATGTTGCAGACAAACTATTGCCTGTACAATCAAGAGAATAAGGTAAACAAACTATTGCCTACAATAAGGAAAATAGTGTAGTCAAACTATTATATGTAATTAGGAGAATGTTGTAGACAAACACTGAAAACGTACTGATTGAAAAGCGAACAGTGCAGACCATGACCAGTCTGCAAGCATGTGCAGCCTGATCTTGGTCTGTGATGTGGTCGCAAAGGCAGTATCACTTGCCACTAGCAGACTAAAGGTTCTATAGACTTCCTTACCAAAAACCACAAGTCATTAACAAAACAAACACATACAGCAAAAAGTGTTCACCACAGTTTTTATTATTTGTCCGAAATAAAGCATTGACAAACAAAATGCAAACGATTAGTAAACTTTTTTGATAACAAGAGCTGTCTCTATTGGTGACAAATGCCCCCGAAACATGCCCAAAAATGATACAGCTGTAAAAAATCACAAATCATTTCGTGACCTTGACCTAAGAGACAGACATTCTCAATATAGTTAACATTTATTTAAAATTATTTTCAAATCCCCTGATAAATGGCAGAGTTATGAACCAGACAAGAAAAACCTTTGACTTCTCAGTGTGACCTTGACCTTGGAGCTAGGGGTCTGGGTCTTGTGCATGACACCTCATCTCATTATAGGGAACATTTATGCCAAGTAATTTCAAAATCCCTTTTTCTATGGCAGAGTTGTGGACCGTACAAGCAACAAACCCTGTTAACCTTTAACCTCTAAGTGTGACCTTGACCTTAGAGCTATGGGTCTGGATCTTGCGCATGACACGTCGTCTCATTATGAGGAAAATTTATGCCAAGAAATTTCAAAATTCCTTGATGAATGGCAGAGTAATGGACCGGACACGAAACAGACCCTATTAACCTTTGACTTCTAAGTGTGACCTTGACCTTGGAAGTAGGGGTCTGGATCTTGCGCATGACACGTCGTCTCATTATGGTAAACATTTATGCCAAGTTATTTGAAAATCCCTTCATGGATGACATGGAGTTATGGACTGGACACGAAGCAGACCATGATAACCTTTAACCTCTTAAGTGTGACCTTGACCTTGGAGCTACGGGTCTGGGTCTTGCGCATGACACGTTGTCTCATTATGGTGAACATTTAAGCCAAGTAACTTCAAAATCCCCTGAAGGATAAAAGAGTTACAGCCCGGACAAGAATTAACGAGACGCACGGACGGACGGACGCACGCACGGACGGACGGACGGACAGTGCGATTTTAATATGCCCACCTTCGGGGGTATAAAAATATTGAATGTGGTCATAGGACGTATGAATATAGTAAGAAACAGAAGTCTCACACAACTAGCACGTAATGCAAATGCAGTTTTATACATAATACTGTCTTAAAAAATTAAAAATTAAGCACCTGTTTGGTTGTAGTCAACGTTGTTATTTTTGTCTTTCAAAAAATGTATTTTCTTTTTAATACATGAATAATGCTTTTGGTTTTGCTCACAAATTTTATCGCATACAAATTTATTTGCTAACATTGTCATATATCTTAAAGAAAACCTTGAAACCTAATAGATCATTGGACCACCCATTTCAGGCATACGACCTCCCATTGGACCACCCAAGCTTAACATTCCACCTCCACCAATGCTAGACATTCCCATATGTCCACCCATCCCCGGCATTCCACCGCCCATATATCCATCAATCCCCGGCATTCCACCGCCCATATGTCCACCCATACCCGGCATTCCACCTCCCATTCCGCCCATATGTCCACCCATACCTGCATGTCCCCCTAAGGTTTCCATTTCATACGTTCTAATGTCTTCGTTGGTACCAGTTCTTATCCTTTCCATCATCAATGCTAGAGTTCCCGTTCCAATACCATTGCCCACACCAGCTGATCGACCTCCATCAGCGCACGGTTCCTCGGGACAATAACCGCCATGAACAGGGAAATAGTTTTCACCACCTCGTGCACCTATGTATCCTTCGCGTGGCGGACCGCCTCTTTGACCATGTCCGCCTCGTCTTCTTTGTCCACGCCCTGTTCTTCTTCCTCCACTGCCACCGCCACCACGGCCACCAGATGACCGTGATTCCGATGTATGACCACTACCGGCTACTCTAAAACCGGAAACACCAAATCTGCCGTCACTGCTGTAACCTGCAGGTGAAAATCTTCCGTCATGACCACCTACACCACTTCCGGTATACGGGCCACCTACTCTACTATCCATATATGATCCTCCACTCCCGCCAGCCATATGAGGTCCTGTCCCACCATCACCACTTCCTCTTCCCATATGTGATCTTCTACTCTCGCCAGTCACAAGCGATCCTAGTCCTCCACCTCTTCCTCCTCTATCCATATATAATCTTCCACTCTCGGTACCTAGATCACTTCTTCCACCCATATATGATCCTCCACTTCCGCCAGTGATATGAGATCCTACCCCACCACCACTTCCAACTCCCATGGACGATCCTCTACTCTCACCAGTCAAATGGCGTTCTCGACCACTACGACGTACTCCATCAATAAATTCATTGCCTCCGCCATCCATCATCAGGAAAGGAAGACCTCCACCTCCGATTCGTGCTTGGCTAAGAACTCCAGGGGCTTCAAAACATATTGCTGATATACCCAGAAGAACAACGAGCTTCATTTTTGGTACCTTAAAAGAGATTTTACAATGATATGAGAAATCTAAAATGGAAAATTCTGTTGTGGATTTACATCAAACACACAACACTTTTATATTCAGCAAATAACTTAAGTAAATTTCAAACAGAATATTTTATAAAGTAAGTCAAAATTTAAAAACAAGGAGCTGCGTTCAATAAACTCTTGATGCCCCCGGTGGCATCCTTGTCGATACAAAGCAACATAAGTCCAAAACGAGGTCAAGGTCAAACTGAGGTTTGAAGATGAGGAATGGTCACAGGTTACATCTGTATTAGTATCAATTCATTCTTGTAAGCGGTATTGATGCTAGACGAAACGGTCCCATTTGGTTAACCAAGAGATGGCCCTTATAAAGCAACCTAAGTCCAAAATAAGTCATTGTCAAGGTCAAACTTAGGTCAGGTGATGTTTGAAGATGCGGAATGGTCACAGGTTACATCTGCATTAGTATCAAGTCATTCTAGTAAGGGGTATTGATGCTAGACGAAACGATCCCATTTGGTTAACCTCGTACGGACGGACGGACGCACGGACGAACGGATGAACGAACGGACGGACAGGTCAATCACTATATTCCTCCCGCATCAGTAGATGCCGGGGTCATAAAAAGAAAAAAAAACGAAAAAAAAACACACAATATATACATGTATACACCTTGCATTTTAATAGCCGTTCTGCGCATTAAAATGCGTTGTCACATTTTATCTTTCATCATTATTATTCAGTTCACGATTTACATGTAAAGACATCAATTACTTTTCATGAACAGATGATCTGTTTTGTCGAAAATTGTACCTTGATGCATAAAACAGATTGACATAAAGTGTCATAATTGCAAACTGTGGTTTATCTGTACTGTTCAACTTTTCATTGGTTGCACTTTGCATACACTGAACTAAGTGTTCTTTCTGAAGACAGCCTTACTATAATGTACAGTTAGTTTATACTTCAACTTATATTAATCACTGTCGGCATCTCATTTCTGATTGAATCTATCGCCACGAGGGTATGGGAGAGTTGGAAGATAACTGAGCCTTGGATAGCACGTGCAAAATGTGTCATTTTAATATTTGACATTTTGAATACTCTTTCCTAAAAATAAATATGAATTATACTATATGCGCAAATTAAATGAGCCGTACCTTGAGAAAACAAACATAGTTGCTTTGCGACCAGCATGGATCCAGACCCGTTCGCTTTCAAAGCCTATTGTAATTAGAGAAACCATTAGCGAACAGCATGGATCCTGACCAGAATGCGCGGATGCGCAGGCTGGTCTGGATCCATGCTGGTCGCAAAGTCACTATGTTGTTTTTCTCATGGCGTGGCTCAAATGGTGTTATGAATTATTAGAATCATAAGGCATAGAATACGTTCTGGGGTTTTCAAATCATTTTGAAAAAAATGGCTGCAAAATCTATAGTAAGACAATTTTACTTAAAATCTGTAGTCATTAGTAACAGCTGCGAACATACATCACTTTAAAAAACGGATTTATTATTGAACAGGACCAAAAGAAAAGAAAAATAAATGATCGTTAATTGCATCATTTAAATGTGGAATTTTACCTGACAATTAAGATGAAGATAAAACTCGTTTTTTTTCAGTGTCTGCCTTCAGTCTAATGTCATATTTGAGAATATTGTTCTAACGATACTTTCTCTGCCAAATATATATATAATGCAATGTCTCTCAAATATGAAGTAAAGTTAATAATGAGTAAATAATGAGAAGAGTTGTCAAATATCCAATAAAACGTACATAAAAAAAGAAAGAATCAGTATATAGATATTCTGCATCTATACCGCGTAGTATTATTTTGGTAGTATCATGAATATATTAAGTAATAGTTTTTGGTGGATAATGGTCCAGGTTGAAGGCCGGTTCTACAAGGGGTATTAATTGAGGACTTTGATCGAGACGAGCATGATTATGGAATACCTGGTGCATGGTGTTTATTTGGTTATGTACGAGTTTCTATTCGTTTAACTGTTTTATCGTGTATGACGCTTTTAAATGAAAATAAGAAGACAATAAATAATTAATTTCTAGTTTTTGAAGTAAGTATTCTAGTCTATTCCTTCTTTGAACCCTAAAAAATGTTACAAATTATCAAGACTATTTGACACACATTGTGTAAATTTCAACGGCACTGGTGTTTTGTCCGATGAAAACAAGCTTGTATACATGTATGGTTTCATATCCAAAAGTTAGTGCAAACATTGGTTTTTTTTCAGTTCATACACACTTGTGAATAAAAATCATCTGCACATAAAGACCATGTTTTGGCATTCTTTTGCACTAATTTTTCTAGAGATCACTAGTGAACATACCCCTTCTAACTTTACAGACCACAAGTTTCATTCCGAAATTAAACACATTTAATTCATATTAACCTATGAATAAATTCCACGGGCGCATAAAGACCATCATTTGACTTCAAGGCCTTTACAACATCTGCAGACCATCATGAACATAGCCCATTCACTTCTAGCAGACCACAACATGCAACATTAAAACACAAACCATATTGACCTTACATTAAACCCTGGACACAATAACAGACCATCATTTGACTTCCAGCAGGCCTTTACAACATCTGCAGACCATCAGTGAACATAGGCCAACATTTCACTTCCTGAGCAGGACCTTTACAACACATGCAGACCATAAGTGAACACAGACCATCATGTGACTGCTTCAACAGGGCGGGCCTTTACAACACCTGCAGACCAACAATGAACACAGACCATCATTTGACTTCCTGAGCAGGGCCTTTACAACACCTGCAGACCAACAGTGAACAGAGGCCATCATTTGACTTCCTGAGCAGGACCTTTACAACACCTGCGAACCAACAGTCAATACAGACCAGCATTTAACTTCAAGAGCAGGGCCTTTACAATACCTACAAACCATCAGTGAATACAGACCACCATTTGATTTACTAAGCAGAGCCTTTACAACACCCGCAGACCATCAGTGAACAGAGACCATCATTTGACTTCCTGAGCAGGACCTTTACAACTCTTGCACACCATCAGTGAACGAAGACTTCCATTTGACTTCATGGGTAGGGCCTTTACAACACCTGCAAACCATCAATGAATACAGACCATCATTTGACTTACTAAGCAGGGCCTTTACAACACCTGCAAACCATCAGTGAACACAAACCATCATTTGGCATTTGCAACACCTGCAGACCATCAGTGAACAGAGACCATTACTTGACTTCCTGAGCAGGACCTTTACAACTCCTGCAAACCATCAGTGAATGAAGACTAACATTTGATTTCCTGAGCAGGGCCTTTACAACATCTGCAGACCATCAGTGAACAAAGGCTAACATTTAACTTCCTGAGCAAGGCCTTTACAACCTCTACAGATCATCAACGAACAGAGACCATCATTTGATTACTTAGCAGGGCCTTTACAACCTCTGCAGACCATCAGTGAACAGAGACCATTATTTGACTTCCTGAGCAGGGCCTTTACAACACCTGCAAACCATCAGTGAACACAGGCTGAAACATCCAGTACAGTAGTTTCATTTACAAATTTAAATTTCAGTTTATTTTCGTCTATCTTTGACTGATAAGTGTGACCCTGTCATTGGTCATAATGGCATTGCTTGCGTAATCTGCAACCCATCTGATGTAATTTTATGAAATACATCCCAGTGGTTTTGAAGATATAGAGCGGACACAAAAATGAAGTTATTTGACATTCGGCCTCCAAATGTGACCTTGACCTTAGAGCTACCGACCTTAGTTGTGCGCTTTGCACGTCGTCTGGATGAGACAAACAATTGATGTAAGTTGTGTGAAAATCTTCACAGTTGTTCAAGCAATATGAAGTGCGGTACAAAGTTAAGCTGTTTTACGTTGACCTCCAATTCTGACCTTGACCTTGTGTGCTCTGCACGTCATCCTGATGAGGTTGTTAACAACTGAATCAGATGCTAGTTTTATGGAAATCTTTCCAGCAGTTACCAAGATATAGTGTGGACACAACGGACAGGTGGACGGACGGACGTGCGTGAATTCAATATAGCCTGCATATACTTTTACTTGTATCAGGGATGTAATAAATATTGCGGAAGGGAACATTATATTACGTTACAAAAGTCCTTTTTGGCAATAAAATACACATTTTCTACTACACAAATAAAATCACCGAATCACAAAAATATAAACAATAGAACCGTTTGCGGGTGCCAACGCACGTAAGTCAGCGCTTGACAAAACGCAATATGCAAAAATAGAGTTATGGTTCTTTTTCTTCTTCTTTGCTTATTGACGTTAAGATATATATATATATTAATCTTCAAAGCTTTAATATTCAAGAAAAGTGGAACCAAGAAAAACAAACGAACAAACAAACAATACCAATTTTCTAAGATGAAAGGGCCATTCTGAAAAAAAATGCAAACAAGATTTATGGTTCTTAACGTATTTACTAATTTAAATGTACGAAGTTCCAAAGCTATAGCCCTCACAGTAGATAAAAAGTGAAAACAAAAGAAACCGAAAAAAATTCTAATGTTCTCTAAGTACATAAACGGCCATAATTCTGACAAAATGCAAGTCAGAGGTGTTTTTCTTGGCCTTCGTACTAACCTAATGATGATAAACAAGTGTGCAAAATGTCATAGTGTTCAAATGAAGTGAAATTAAACTTAAATTTTAACAAAGAAATTCCAGTTTTCTGAGTACAAAATGGAAAATATTAATAACTGAAGGCGTGCAAGAGTCATTGTTTTTGGCCAATGAATGATCCTGATAATGCTAAACAATTTTGCAGTGTTTCAGTGCTAATGCTATTAAAGCATTCAAGTATTCTGGACCTATATAAAATATAACCAGTAAATTCCTATTTTGTAAGTACAGATAAGGGCCATAATCCATAATTCTGAGAAATAAGATAGATATACATCTTGGCCATCTTATTCGCCTATGATGATGCAGAGTTTCAAAGATATAGACAGAAATAGATAAAGCGAAGAACTAACTCCAGAAATATACTTTTTACTTCAAAGCTAACATGTTTCGTCCATTGGACTTCATCAGAGTACAATAACAAAATAGTATGACGTCACAGGAAAGTACGACGTCAATGACGACGTCAAAAGATGTTACCCATTTTGGCGTAATATTCACATATAGTATAGGATCAAAAATAGATACTTATTCCCTGCAAAAATTGCAAAGCAAAAATAATATTAATACAGGCAAGGAAAACTAACTTATATGCAAAAATACATTAGGAAGAATCTGTGTGAAAAAATGAAAGACTGAAATAATATTTTTGCATTCATGCCATGAGGCCAGGCTGTATTCAATGTATGAATCCAACGAGTCTCTTTCAAGAGCCTAAACCAGTCATTTTTTACCAAGTCGATTGGCATGAAAGACAAATCACTAACAGAGTGATTTTCAGAATTGAAATGTTCAGATACATTTGTAGGAGTATCAGGAAAATGTCTGATATCAAATTTATGGCTGTTCATTCTTTGAGAACATTCCTGATGTGTTTGTCCCACATATTGTAACTTACACTTTTTGCATGTGATTAAATAGATAACATTTTCAGACATGCAGTTAAGATTTCGTTTTACATCGTAAGTTTCTAAAGTTTGAGAGCTTGTAAACTGTACAGATTCAGTGATATTAGCGCAATGAGAACACCGTGTTCTATTACATTTAAGAACACCACCATTTACATCCGAAGACATAAAGGCTACTGTGAACCAAGATATCACTAAGATTTGTAGGTCGCTTATAAGCAATAATTGGTTTTCATTTAACCAGGTTGCGAACACTGCTTTTCTCAGATAGTTCAAAAAGCTCCCAATATTTATTAAGGATCTGACCAATGTTTGGTAGGGATGGGTTGTATACGCAAACAAAGGGGATAATATCATCTGTGTTCTGCCTGTGATTGGTCATGGCTTCTTCGGTTGACAATGCTGATGCTTTAGCTAAAGCATCATCAAGGATATGACTTGGATAATTACGATTTTGGAAATACGTTCGCAATTTCTCCAATTCATTTGTGAACAAATCATCATTAGAAGTGAGACGCCTGTATCGTTTAGCTTGGCTATACGGGATCCCTTTCTTGCATGAAAGAGGGTGACAGGATGAAAAATCAATGTATTGATGTGTATTAGTTGCTTTTTCATGAACAGAAAAATCAAAATTACCATCTCCTGTTCTACCAATATTAACATCAAGAAATGTAGCTGTATCTCTTGAATAACTGTGGGTGAATCTTATATTGGGATGGACATTGTTTAAACTGTCAATAAATTTAAGTAGGTCTGCTTCACTGTGTTCCCATATAAAAAAATGTCATCGAGGAAACGTAACCAAAGCGATGCCTTGACAGTAGTATTAGCTAGGAAATCGCTTTCCAGTTTACCCATAAAAAGTGAAGCATAAGTAGGAGCCATACGTGTACCCATAGCAGTACCTAAAATTTGAACATAATTTTCATTATTGAACTGAAAATGGTTTTTAGTCAAGACTAGTTCAATAAGCTGGCAAATATCATTGACTGATGTGACAAGTATGAATGAGCTTTGTCCAAATATTCACGGCAAGCCTCTATCCCGTCATCATGCGGAATATTAGTGTATAAGGATGAAACATCCATAGTAACCAAAAATGCATTAGGGGAGATATTAGGCATAGACTCTAGCTTTTTAATGAAGTCAGTAGAGTCTTTAACATATGAGGGCAGGGCTTCCATGTGTGGCTTCAAGATATTATCAATGTATTCAGATATGCCTTCAGTAACAGAGTTATACCCAGATACAATTGGCCGTCCCGGGTAACCGAGTGGTAGTTCTGAGTTAATATCTTTATGAATTTTGGGCAAGATGTAAAACTGTGGCGTTCTGGCATCACTAGGTACAACTAAAGTATCATTAGAATCACCATTAACATTCCTACAAATAACATCTAAAACATCAGTAACATCTTTCGAAAACTGTTCAACAGGGTTATGATCAAGTTTTTTGTAGTAAGCAGTATTATTCAGCTGTCTGTTGACTTCAGCAATATAATCAGTTCTGTTCATTACCACAATAACCGAGCCTTTGTCAGATTTCTTAAGGATAATACTATCATCATTTCGAAGATTTTTCAGGGCAGAAAGTTCATCAGTAGATAGGTTAGGTCGAAACCTGTACTTACTGTTCTTTTGAAGAAGTTCATGCGTTATAGCATCAATGTAAAAATCAAGTGTTGAGTCTCTTCCAGAAGGTGGAGTAAATATTGAATGTTTTTTCTTATATTTCTGTTTATTTTTCCCACCTTCAGCACTATCACAATCATTTTCGCCATCAGAATCCTCTTCCGGCATGGAAAAATATTCTTTCAACCGTAAACGTCTCGTGAACTCAAAAATCTCTTGTTTTAACTGTATCTCATTATAGTGCTTAGGTTTAAGAAAAAAATTTTAGTCCCTTACCTAAAAGTCTGTACTCACAGTTTGTAAGTTCCCTTGAAGAAAGATTTTTCACTGTCTCCTTGCCCCTTTGTATTTTTTTCTGTATTTTCTTTTGCTGTTGCCATTTTCTCCTGCTTTGAATTCGGATGAATCTCCTATTCCTTTTATTTCTCCCAGACACTTGATGAGGTGATCTATGGACTCCCTGAAGCAGCTCTGTGAACCCCGAGGTTTGATTCTCGGAGACTGATTCTCGTCCCTCTTCTGTTGTTTTTTCCCCCATTTTGTGATATTCGCGTAGGTCATATTCTGTGCGTTGCCTGGGGGCATCCCGTTTTTTGACTGATTTAAGTTAGGACGAGAAGAAATTGGATTTTTTTCTGCATTTTCTTGATTTTTTCCAGATTATGTTTTTTTTGTTGTGTGACAGCAGTAGTTTTCTCTGGATCATCTCGTCTCTTTTTCTCTCTATTTTTATTGTTGTTGTTTTCCTTGTTGTTGTTTTTCTTCATGTTGTTGTTCTTCTTGTTCTGAATGTTATTTTCATTTATCTCAGGACAGAAAGTGTTGTTGACTGGGACATTTAACATCCTTTTCTGCAAAACTTCAATTTTGTTGTTTTGCTTTTGTAGAATTTTATTCTTTTTGGTTTCTGTTTTTTTTTCAAAGATGTCCTGTGTGACAGTTATCCATTTTGTTTCATTCTTTAGTTTTACTTTTTAATTTATTTTTATTAATATCTTATACCAAAAAAAATCCAATTTCTTCTCGAAAAGATATAGACAGAAAGACATACAGGCAATTTTGTCAAGTTAAGATAATTTTCTGGATAAGATGAAACTTTTCCAACTGGACACCTGACAGATTTAGAGAAAACTGTTTACATGTAGTGGATAGAAAAATGCCACCAAATTATTTGTTCTTGACATTTGATTGTAAATGCAACTCTACGTACTGAACACAGTTTCTATATTTAGCATTTGATGACGATTTTCTATTTTTAAAATACCTGATGATAAAATATTCACGAAAGATGGCCAAAATGAGTTAAAAGAAGCAATCCTGAAACTTTACCTCGCTCGCGAACTAATCTTATTTAATTTACAACGGATGAAAATATGCAAACAGCATACACTTGTTTTCAATGATATTAAGAATTTCACAAACCTATACATTATTTTTATTAATATCTTATTCCAAAAGCACAAACAGGATAGAAAGCGCAGAGCTGACTCCTTTCACACTGAATGTCGTAAAGAATGTAATTTACTGTTAAAATATAAATATACAGATATATAAATATTCTAATAAGACATTACTTACCATTGGAATGAACGGTCCGACTACCAATAAGCTTGCTGAAATAAAGTGATGCAAGTCAAAGTGGTAAGATGGATTAGTGTTTAGATGTTTTAGCAAAGTTTCTGCATCAATTAGCACCTGAGATGATTTCACTTTCTTACACACAAATTAATGAGTTAACGATGAAAGTTTTGCGGCTTGAGTGGTACACAGGCGTTTCTAAAAATGAAATCAAAATCACAATATGAAAACGTGTAAGCAAACACGTCATGCTGAGGAAAGCTTCAAACATCAGGGGCGGCGTTGAGATACATGTACAAGTACACATGTAACCGACGAATCATCTTTTCCAAGTTCTGAACATATGTTATATAAGTTATATTCAGTAATAACATGCGAAAGTCACATATCTGCAATATTTATATAGTAAACAATGGTATAAAAATATGACAAGTCAAAAAAATTGAAAAAAAAGAGAAAAGAGGGAATCTTATATCTACGGTGCCCCTAAAGTGACATGTTACACACTTTTTTCCAATTAGGTAATGTGAGACTTTTTTTATTTCGTTTAAACGAAATAAAAAAAAAGCCTCACATTACCTAATTGGAAAAAATGTGTGTAACATGTCACTTTAGGGGCACCGTATATATCGTAACACTCTGACTGATCATTTTTCAGCATCATTGAACAAATATCAGTGAAGGCTGATCAAACTGTGCCACAGTCTGTGGTATATTTTACACCAACTCGAAAAGTGTTCTCAAAGAGTAAATAAAATTTATTAAAGCATATCTAATGAAGTCTTTGTTTTCAGGACGTTGTGAACCAGAAAGGTTAAACTCTTAATGCAATCTTGAAAAATGAAATTTTAAATTTGAATTGATAGTACTGTGCTAATTCAGTAAGTTTTATAGCTTAATGGTCTCTGTCATTCTAACATTCTAAACCACGGTGGGGAAACCACGTGACTAACTTGGATAACGTGCACGCAAAAGTGCTAAAAATAGGCCCGCTTCAGGTATGTTTTTTCACTATAACTTTTTTGATCCGCAATTGTTTTAAACGAGATAACGTGCATAAACCCCGCAATAAATAGCTCTTTCAGCGCATATATGTAACTTGATGAAACTCCCTCCCGTTTTTACCTAATCCTTGCCCAACCGATTCGAAAGATGCAAAATATTTTGGTAACGAACACGTCTGTTCACAAGTTACGCACCTAGCACATATTCTGCAGAGAAATTTCGCTGGAATTTAGGTTTAAAACAAAGCTTGTCATTGTCCAAAGTCCTGTACCAAATATTTAACATGACTATTCAGGAATATTAAAGATATTGTAAGACAAAGGGTGCGGTAACGTACACGTTGCGGTTTTTCAGGAGGTGACGTACACGTCATTTTTCCCCAGAGGGTAACGTACACGTCAAAGACTATTTATCATGCATGTAGAACATCTTTGTCTTTAAATGACTGAACTGTAAACATTTTGATATTGTTAAAAAAAAATGCAGATGCTGGGAATAGGCTGTTTTTCTTTCGGTAGGTTAGTATATACAGAGATGCTACAGTGAAAATGAATAGCAGTTGGAATTTTATGGTCTAAACGTGTATGTTATTTTGACAAGTAGACATTGTTAGCAGTTGCCATTTTAATTGTTAACTTTTGTTTCCAAATATCAAAAGTTAATTAGGTTTCTGGGAATAAACCATGTAGTTCTGTCTGTCAGCAGGGTTTAATCAAATCCATATGTTCAAATCTTCTTGATGACCCGTTGAAACATTTTTTATATTGTTAAAAAGATGCTGGAATTAGTATAAATTCTGAACGATAACTCGAACGATAGCATGTTTGATAACCATGATTTTTCTTCATTAAAACGTTAGAATACAGAAAATCTTTTTGTTTAATATGACAGCATGCACCTTATTTGTATCATTGACAAACTTTTTAGTTCTATCATGCATGGGACCATAACAATCAACCAATAATATAAACACGTTGTCGTTTAAATTATGGTGCGGGAGTAATATGTTATTCTTTCTGTAGGTTAGTGACAGTTTGTTGGTCAGCTAGTTATTCATTTAGACCTCCTTACTGAAAAAACATATCAGTATTGACCTAAATTTTGCATATCTAAGGACTATAGTCATTCCATGGTTGATTAAATTATAAATGCTGACATATTCTGATAATATAGATCTATAAATGCGTCAATTACATCCAAAGCTTTAAAGTAACAGCCTCGGTTAAGTTTAGGCTGTTCATTCACAAAATCAAATACCTCATATATTTCGATAATGATTTCATTATTATATAATTTATTGTACAGGTATAAGCATTAACGAGATTATAATTAACTATTAAACTAAACTAAGCTATATTGGATCGCAAAAAAAAATGTTAGAAAATGTCGCAAAAAATCTGAGTTCTTTTTAAAACAAGTACAGTTGACTTAGACAGTTTTTGTGTCGCCTACTACAAAGAAGCTGCGACATATAGGGATCACTTTTCCGTCGTCTGTCCGTCTGTCCGTCTGGCGACCGGCTTGCGTCCATCAAGCTTCTTGTCCGGAGCATAACTCAAGAAGTAGTAAAGGTGCTAATTTGTTACTTCACACAATGATCGAACACAGTGAGAGGATGTGCAGTATCAAAGAACCATAACTCTAGGTGGTCCCATTTTTCAATTATCTCCCCTTATCCTTATAAAAAAGACTTGTCCAGAGCCCAAGTCAAAAACTATTTGAAGAATTGACTCGATACACATTGACAGAAGAGTGCAGTGTGATGGTCACATTTTTAAATAACCTCCCCTTATCGTTATATAGAAAGCGTGTCTGAAGCCCAAGTCGAAATTATATAAAGGATTGACTTGATACTTTGCACATAAATAAATAGAGGTCACAGTGTCAAAGAACCATAACTCTAACTCACCTTATTTTTGAATAACCTCCCTTTATCTATGAAAAAACTTGTCTGGAACCAATGTCAAAACCATATAAAGGATTGTCTTGATACTTGATACATTGATAGAGGTCAGTGAAGCAAAGTGCAGTGTCAAAGAACCTTTACTTCAGCTGACCCCATTTTTGAATCACCTCCCTTTATGCATGAAAAGGAAAAGCAAGAAGCTTGACTGAAGCCCAAGCCAAAAACTATGAAGGATTGATTTGCTACTTTGCACATTAATACAGGTCAGTGAAAGAAAGTGCAGTGATAAGGAATCACAACTCTTACTGACTCCATTTTTAATTACCTCCCTGTATGTATAAGAAACTTGTCTGGAATCCAAGTAAAAACAATATAAAGGATTGACTTGATACTTCGCACATTAGTAGAGGTCATTCTTCTTCTCTTATGTGTACTACTCTAGCATTCGTCCCCAGCAGGCGATACGTGCGATCTTATTATTCATATTGAAACGCAATAATTTTTGGACAATAAATTTACACTGCGACTATAAGATCTATTATATTGACTTTTATTTGACATGATATACAAAATATAAACATGTCAAAAAAGAGAAGTAACAAGTTTTTTTCTGTTGTTATTTTTAGACAATGGGTCGTCCAAAAAAGTTTTTCCCACAACAGTGATAGGTTCACGCTCCGCTATGTCTCTTCTCGTGCGCCTTTAAATTACTTTTTCTCCGAAAAGACATTCCACACTCCTGGCAAATATATTCATTCTCCGTACTATAAATAGATAATAGTTTTACTGCTGTTACTCTCGGTGTAACAATGATACCTATATGCGTATTTAATACTTCTTTTTGTTTGTCTTTGATTTACGTCCTTTTTCAAAAGTCAGAATCATATGGTGCGGACAACTAAACTAACTATCGTTACTGGAAAGAACAAGTACTAGGCTTCCATCCCCCGTAAGCAACTGTCAACTTTTTCACTCAAAGATACATGGTCAGTTGCGCATATGATGGATTTAGAGCAAAATAATTTCAAAATTTTATCATTTTACCTATTTATGTATAGATATACAAGAGCAGTAAATGTGTAATTATTTCCAAGCTTGGATGAGGACTGACGCTACTCATTTTCACTGTAGCATTTCTGTATATACTAACTTACCGAAAGAAAAACAGCCTATTCCCAGCATCTGCATCTTTTTTTTAACAATATCAAAATGTTTACAGTTCAATCATTTAAAGACAAAGATGTTCTACATGCATGATAAATAGTCTTTGACGTGTACGTTACCCTCTGGGGAAAAATGACGTGTACGTCACCTCCTGAAAAACCGCAACGTGTACGTTACCGCACCCTTTGTCTTACAATATCTTTAATATTCCTGAATAGTCATGTTAAATATTTGGTACAGGACTTTGGACAATGACAAGCTTTATTTTAAACCTAAATTCCAGCGAAAATTCTCTGCAGAATCTGTGCTAGGTGCGTAACTTGTGAACAGACGTGTTCGTTACCAAAATATTTTGCATCTTTCGAATAGGTTGGGCAAGGATTAGGTAAAAACGGGAGGGAGTTTCATCAAGTTACATATATGCGCTGAAAGAGCTTTTTATTGCGGGGTTTATGCACGTTATCTCGTTTAAAACAATTGCGGATCAAACAAGTTATAGTGAAAAAACATACCTGAAGCGGGCCTATTTTTAGCACTTTTGCGTGCACGTTATCCAAGTTAGTCACGTGGTTTCCCCACCGTGTAAACTTAGTATTACGACAGTTGCTTACTTTGCGTGTATATTTGATACCCATTGAAGCACTGTATCAATACAGTATATTTCGCCTAACTTTTAGAGTCGTTGCTATTATTACTTGTCTTTGTTGATGGAGTTCTGCTTATGTTCTAGCTAGAGTTTGGACGTGAGGAGTCTTGCACATTTTATTAAAGCTCGTAATAAGACATGTTTATTTTGTCTTTAAAAGGAGTTAGACCAAAACATGTTGCATTTCCATACCAGATATTGCTCTTGCGATTTTTAGGTCATAGGGTTGGTCTATATAAATTGACATTGTGACGTCAATTTTCAATTTTTATCAAAGCATGAAAATAAAAGGCGTAGTATTATAACATTGTCCTGTGCAAAATTTCAAATAAAAAAGAGTTATTAAAAAACAGTACCTTGATCTGCAGTGTTGTATTTTTTCGTCTGGAAAAATTATTATGTTAGGGGACCATATGTTAGACTGGCTATAGCCAGAGTTATTTTTTCTATTAATTTCTATGATGGTAATTTCTACATGGTTTGCATAAAAACTTGAGAAACAAGTATTTAAAAATACAAATAGACAGTCCTGTTTATTAAGCCAAGTATTTTATATATTATATAGTCTGAACATATTATTGCATGCAAAATGCTTGATTTAACGATATAGTTAAGTTTAGATCACACTGTGTTTCTCCAGTGTAAGTTATTCATATTAGATTTATGTTAAAACTGTGCTGAAAAGAGATTGACTAAACAAGTTCGCAAACACATTAATTCTGGATGGGCCTAAACTGTTGACCTGTCATCTTGTAGCGGTACTATATTTATTATACATGTATTATCAAAATGATTTGAAAATCATGACTTAATTAATGCTCGGGACGGACTGGAAAGTAATTCACTCGGTTATGGTGGGTCTTTAGGTGTCTAGACAGCTATACAAATCACAATCACATCATAAAATCTTTTAAAAGATTCTTTCGAACAGAGTTCCACTTCGGCTGTGATATAGGCGTTAGGGGTTCCTAACAATCGATCCATTTCCTCACGTGATCTTATTGAATCTGTTTTATCTTAATGTCTTTGTGTCTTTGATTTTTATTATTTGTTGATTTCTATATAAACACAGTGGATCACTTAAAAACCTTAAATAGTGGGTATCTTAAACTGTATCACGAGAGAGGATAGCAGCTGGACTGAGGTAAAACACAGAGAGGAAACTACTGGAAATAGATACAGAATAAAGAAAGGAAAACAACTGGGTTAATATAAAGAATAGAGCGGAGAAAACGACGGGGTTTATGTAAAGAATAGAGGATAAAACGACTGGCTTACATTAAAGCTTAGAGAGAGGAATAAGCTCATAGCGGAAGAATAACGACTGGATGGTTTCCAGTAAAGCATTAAGAATAGGTAACAAACTGGTAAACGACCGCCTCGGTAGCCTAGTGGCAGAGCGTCCGCTTCGAGTGCGGAAGGTCGTGGGTTCGATCCCCGGCCGTGTCATACCAAAGACGTTAAAAATGGTACTTGGCGCCCAGCATTAAGAGGATAGTACTAGGACTGGTCAGCCCGGTGTCAGTATAATGTGACTGGGTGGGGTATCATGTCACGTGTCTACGACGTGATATTCCAGTGAGGCAGCACTATAAAGTTGGGCATTGTGCTCACTGCTACAAGTACACACCGTCGCAAACCCGAACACACACACACACACACACACACACAAACGGGTAAACAAAGTGTCAAACAGCATACTGTCAAACATAGAAACCGTTAAATCTGGCTATAACATTTTTATCATTGCTATAACTACTTGACAATCGCAGAAAGATTTTGATTACATTATGCTTGTTTTATAATATATATACACGTACATGCACACAAGTTGTACACAACATTGGGGATATAATAAAATAGTATATATCATCCCAGTACTTTTTCTTTGTTAGTTTTGATAACACTGAAGGGTGCACATCAGGATATAGTTACTGGTATTGTCAATGTACAATACAGAAAGACCAAGAAATGATTTAGATAAAAAAAATCTCCCTATAACAGTTCGACAGGAAACAGGATATGAAAAAGACGAATGCCTCGATGCCGAATTTTACATTTGACTAAAAAATTTAAATGTGTAATTTGATGATGACTAGTCATTGCATTTCGTTATGTTTCTGATTTTTTTCAATTGGTCGCATTTAAAAATGGACTTATCAACATATTTTAGATGAAAAATAATTTCTCTAAAATATCCATAGAAAAGTGAGTACTCCGAAAGTGACAATAGTGGTACAAACAATTTGACATTAGATTTTTGCAAGATATCCTTATGTCTTACCAAAAATATTGTGCAGTAAACTATTGCAACAATCGTGCGTATTTGTTGAAACGATTATATGAGCCGCGCCATGAGAAAATCAACATAGTGGGTTTGCGACCAGCATGGATCCAGACCAGCCTGCGCATCCGCGCAGTCTGGTCAGGATCCATGCTGTTCGCTTTCAATGCCTATAGCAATTAGAGAAACCGTTAGCGAACAGCATGGATCCTGACCAGACTGCGCGGATGCGCAGGCTTGTCTGGATCCATGCTGGTCGCAAAGCCACTATGTTGGTTTTCTCATGGCGCGTCTCAATTATTAATAGTATACAGTATAGATAAATTATAACGGCAAGAATGTTAAGGTATATTGCCTCCTTAAATTCAATTAATAACAAATTTTGAAAGTTAAGGTATACTAACTCCTTAAATTCAATTAATTACAAATTTTGAATGTTAAGGTACGTACTACTTCCTTGAATTCAATTTTCTCCTATGTGCTGGTGTTTCATTTTTTATATTTTATAGCTTGACGGAACATGTCTTACCTTTACATTGAAGAAAAAGATTGATTATCCTTATTTGTAAAGTACATTCATACAAAACGTTTCACACACAAAAGAAACAAAAACAATTATGTCGTAAATTATGGTTGGCTCTACCAAATGCCCGTTAAACGTTTTATTGATAAATTGCAAAATTCTAAAATTTCTTAGATATATTATCGATGTTTTTGTAGTGAATTTTACATTTGGTTATGTTTGAGAACACTGTCCTGTTGTTAGGGAATATTATGCAACGATTATTCTGTGGCTGTTCATTTTATGTGAGATTCATTTTTGTCTTGAAATAAAATTTATTCTAACACGACAAGCAAATATCCTACATACATGTAGAGCATAATCTATCTCGGGTTATTCTGCAATAAACCACTCGCGTGCAATGACGTCATCCGGTCCAGTTGGTGCGTAGCACGGTCGTAAAAAGTAGTTACCATTTTTTTTCTAACACTTTTGATACTAGTATGTCGTGTTAGAATCGAAATAATAAGTTCCCAAGTGTGATTTTTCATAGAATAACCCGAGTTTTGAGTTCTTATGTGTAAGAATATATCAATCCGGTCGAAACCACGTTTGGGAACTTATTATTAACAGAAAGTTAGTAAAATGAGTAGATGATATGAATCCATGTTATTGGAATTTCTGTATAATAGTCCTATAAATGTATAACACCTCTCACGTCACGCTTAAAACATTAGAAGAAAACTAAATGTTGCGTTAGTAGATTTGTCAAGTGTATATGTTGAGTTACATTCATAAGTAAATTTCGATTGAAAAAAAAAACCTTCTAGTTTTTCAGGGGTAGTACACATTTATATTGTGTTTAGCATTACATATATTAAGTGTATACAGTTTTAAACATAATGAATAGGATTGTTAATACTTCGAAAATACGAAAGCCCGGTGGTGACTTCATAGTCACCGTCACCACTGGGCTTTCGTAAAATACACATTAAATTGTTTATCAAATATGTTTACATAGACTATGAATACGTAGTAATTGTTTATTTCTAGAGTTATGTATAGGATAGACAACGAGTGCCGTTGTCTACGGGATATATACAACGAGCATAGCGAGTTGTCTATATCCCGTAGACAACGGCACGAGTTGTCTATCCGACTTAGACCACGTGACATAAAAACTGCAATTATTGAAAACTCTCCCACGCGTTCAATAGAAATTAGGATTAACGTGTTTTTATAAGCTTAGAGTAATATCATCTTTGTACCGTTAGCGCTTAATTGTCAGTAGGGCATATGAAAGAATGCAGGTTATTTGTATAAATTCAGTTTTACTCAAATACTGGATTTACTAAGAAATAACGTTCATTAACACTTTGAGTCATTTGCAATCACAAAATTAATGCTAAACAGTTAAATATGGATTTCTCAAAAATACTCAAAACTGGACTGCATGCTGAACAATTAGTTTTTGTGAGGAGTTTGCATGTTGGCGAAACACGATGACAGATACGTTGATTTGTTGATTCAAGAAGATAGCCAGGTTATTTATTTATTTATTTAGTTAGTTCTTTTTTTATTTGTTTACTTTGTTTATCAGGATATAGTTAGTGCGTAGATGCTCGTAGGACTACGAATACCTTTTACTATACCGTGTCCTTCTTGTAAGAATGATGAAGTTGTTTTACTTTCTAACTGGGCCAAGTTGTTTGAAACTTTAACGGACTGTAATTTAGTTTAGTTTAGTTTATACTAATTTGTTTTAGCTCGATTTTGATGAAAGCTTTAACTGTTTAAGCTTATTGTAACCACTCTCGAGTCCATTTCCTATGAAAACTAGTACTGGGGTCATATGAAAAGTCATGGTCGTGACCCCAATGATGCTCGAACCCACGACCACTGCATTTAGCTGTTAAACTAACCGCCTGTTAAATTTCTATTTATGATACTAGTCTTGGTGGGTGGGAAACACTAGTATGATGTTTTAATTTTACTGTAAAGATGGTTTAGTGTTTATAATTCTTAACAAGTGCATTTTCTAAGTTTTCTAAACTGTCGAAATCTACTGATAAAGTCAATCGACCGTTAACTCAATCGCCTGTTAAAGTTTCGAACAACTGGATCCAGTTGATTGCAAATGTAAGGATCGTGCTGACAAGTCTTTTTTATAACAAGTGAACATAAAAAGTTACAACTGTTGGAAACGTTTCAGCGAATGTGTAAATTACGTTTTTACCCAGTTGGTTCTACACTACTAATATGTAGTTTATTGTAATTCATTTTTATTGATATCTAATAACATGGTGTCATTTTTACAACATTAATATTTAGACGTTATCAGCTGAATTTACCTCCAAGTCAGTCTTATTTTTTATCCCATTGATAACTGGTGAGAATATTGCAAGGTCATTTAACTCCGGCGTTAGCCTGTATTGTTAGATGGTAAATTGGCACGAAATTCACGCGTTTTTTGCCCAAGTTTCCCCCCGATATATATACAACGCTACTGTTGTATATGAAATATAGACGGGTACAAGTCTGCTTTGCGATTGGCTATTTACGGATTATCGTGGTCTAAGACTAGTTCTCGGATTTTGACAGTAAAGACATCATCATTGGAGGTTTTTATTCGTAACTTAAGTGATACGTAACGAGACAATCTCTTGGATGGAGCATATAGCCTGTCCTGCTTTCCCAGTTATGCAGCTGTCAGAGCATTGATAAGAAGAATTTGATAGAAAATATAAATATTTAAGCTGTTTAATATCACAGAAAAGTAAAGAATCGTCATAAAATGGCTTTTCAACATTTCCCTCTCTTAGTCTTGAAAATTTAACATTTGAGCCGTGCCATGAGAAAACCAACATAGTGGGTTTGCGACCAGCATGGATCCAGACCAGCCTGCGCATCCGCGCAATCTGGTCAGGATCCATGCTGTTCGCTAACAGTTTCTCTAATTTCAATAGGCTTTGAAAGCGAACAGCATGGATCCTGACCAGACTGCGCGGATGCGCAGGCTGGTCTGGATCCATGCTGGTCGCAAACCCACTATGTTGGTTTTCTCATGGCGTGGCTCATTTAATAAAATCTCTTTCTCAAATACTAGAACATCAACATGGCAAGAGATGACACACAATTAAACTTGACATGATGTTGTTCTGATAACGCTCCGTTCCAAAAAGATTCCAGATAAAGAAAATTGAGACAGATAATGTCTAGAACAAGGCAGAACTCTAGATTACATCTAAGAGTAGAAATTCAAGAACATTATGTAGACAATGCATGACAAACATATTTTCATTCCACTGGTCTATAGTGAAGCAAGCGTTTTGCAATGTACTGCCAACTGTCTTTATTACACACACACAGGGGATAAAGCGACATTTTCTTGTTTTGTAATAGTATATACGCTAATCAAACATTGAACATGCTTGATTTTTCTGGCCGTCTCTTCGTCAGAAAAGAACTGTTAGAAATCCAGTCTAGTCCTAGCAACATTGACTTAGTCGTCCGTGTTGCGGTTTGCATTCATTCAGATTGTACGTTATTTAATATGACAGAAAAGGCAATGAACTTCAGTCAGAAGTCTTAATACTATACCCTCTGTTAAAAAATAAGTATTTACGAAGCGTAACAGAGCTTCATATAGGTTTATAGCTGCGTCCAAACTTTACAATAGTCTCTGAAGTGTTGTATACAAATATCATCACAGACGTATTGATTGATCAGTCAATGTAAGGTAGTGTTGATACAAGGACAAAGATCCAAAAGAAATATTCAAGTTTCAAGAACACAACCTACCCGAAACGAAATCCTACAGCAGGGTATGTAATTATAACATTTACACAAATATGCACTAACAAATTGAAATAATTAGACAACAAGGGGAAAAGAAACACACATAAAAGAACACAGTGGTTAATCGCTGTTGAAAGGTCATACCCGGTATACCACAACCCATCGACCCGCCCATTCCAGGCATTCCTCCTCCCATAGGTCCACCTATACTAGGCATCCACCTCCATACGTCCACTCATAACCCCATCTTCTTCCACTGCAGGGTCACCGGACACTATTCCATATCCCTCAACATATATGTATATTAATAACTGATCTCAGAAGTAAACAAACAAACAAATTGCGCATATTGCACTTTTTTATTCTTTAACGGAAATAAAGTAACTTCATAAATTACTGTAACAATTAAGAGTTAGTCATCTGGATAAGAAAAAAACAAAATTCAAAACATAACGTACATAAAAAAATTGCAAACACGCATAATTTGTTTTTTTAAACATTTTACTATCTACAAAAGCATCTTAGTGCTTATACTTATTATTATAAATTTTGCTGAAGAATGGATTTCGTCTTTGTAAAAACTGAACTTCCCTATCGTTTTATCGGAACCAATTTAAATGATATTCTTTGATACCCCAACACCCTATTACTTACAATGACATTTGGAAATCTTAATGTTTATATTCGACCATGGCCGCTAGACATTCTTATTCCAGTGTCCATTTAACCTATACTATACATTCCACCTCCCATTGGACCGCCCATCATAGACATCCCACCACCTCCCATCGGACCACCCATGCTAAACATTCCTCCTCCCATTGGGCTACCCATACCAGGCATTCCTCCTCCCATTGAGCCACTTATACCAGGCATTCCTCCTCCCATATGTCCACCCATACCAGGCATTCCTCCTCCCATTGGGCCACCCATACCTGGCATTCCTCCTCCCATATGCCCACCCATACCAGGCATTCCTCCACCCATATGTCCACCCATACCAGGCATTCCTCCACCCGTATGTCCACCCATGGCTCCACCTCCTCCAGCCGCAGGGCCACCGGTCATCCTTTCATACGCTCTAATGTCTTCGTTTCGACCTGTTCTTAACCTTTCCTCCATCATTCTTTCAGTTCCCATTCCGATACCATTGCCAACACCAGCCGATAAACCACCATCAGCGCACATCTGCCCAGCACAATAACCGCCATGAACCGGAAAGCCGTTTTGACCACCTCGTGCACCTATATACCCTTCACGTGGTTGACTACTACCACCGTTGCCTCCACCTCGCCCTCCTTGTCCACGTGCCATTCCTGTTCCTGCTGTACCACTAGCACCAGGTGACCCTGATTGTCTAGTATGACCACTTCCTGTTCTACTGAAACCGGAATGACCAAAACTGCCACTGTGACCTGCAGATGGAAAACTACCACTTTGTACTCCACCACTTCCAGCGGACGGACCACCAGCCCCAACGCCCATAAATGTCCCTCCACTACCACCAACCATATGAGGTCCTCCCCCACTGCTACTCCCTCCGCCCATATATGATGCTCTGCTACCACCACCCATATGATGTCTACCGCCACTATGACTTCCTCCACCCATAACTCCGCTTCCAGCAGTCATTGGAGGTCCTCCCCAACTACCGCCTCCTCTTCTGCCTATATATGGTTGGCCTCCTCCTACACTGCTAGTCAAATATGAAGGGCCGCTGCCACCTGTATATGCAGGATCAACACCTCCACCGCTTCTCACCGTTAAAGAAGCACCTCCGCTGAAGCTTTCACCACCAAATCCCCTGACGTGTCCCCTTTGGCTTGGAAAGTTAGGTGCTCCAAAGCATACAGATAATATGGACACAAGAATAACAAACTTCATTTTCTGTACCTAAAATAGAAATAAGACATTGATCATAAAAAGAACAGATAAAAATAGAATAAAACAAATGCCTTCCTTTACAATATTACTGTATATTGAAGAGAAGGGCAGATTATGCATAAACAGAAATGTTGTCATAACAATTCAGATATTAACAACATAGTGCTCAGGTTTAGAATTATTATCTGTTGCGTACGGTTATGCATTCCTCGGAGAATAACTTTTTTTGAATCCAGAACAATACTTTAAGGAATTAAACGCAACTATGAAGCATTCGATTTTCATCAAGTTTCATACGAACTAAAAATGAATACCAGTATACAAATCTAGTAAAAAAATTAGTTCAACGATGTCACAGCGGACGAGTCATCTCGATAGGCGGAGTTTGCCAGCACAAGGTACGCTCATTTTAGTACACCATAATTCTTTGAAGAAATGAAAACCATTTTTTTTAAAGAAACTATCAACTTATTGTGTGAAAAATTGCGTTGGATGCTTTCTATGCGCCTAAAGGGTCTTCTTATAGACCGTATCATCTGGTTGCCTTCCCGTAATTGAATATTCAAAGGAATGATTTTTATAAAATCAAATTGCTGCTAATCCAATGACTATTATTCGATCGCTTTTAGGTCCTTTAATTAATATGAGAGCTCCGAGGGTAGTAATAGGAACTTTATGATTTTTTCAAAGTATCTGATTTAGTTTATAATCCATGGTAAAAAGTGATCTTAAATTGAAAATGGTATTTCCTTATTTCAACCATTTCTGACACCGTTTAAAAGAACTCCCTCCAAACAACAACAACAACAACGGCAACGATTTACGAATGGACTAATGAAAACTATCAAAATGTCTTAACTAGTATGACTGCAACATTCTCATGCATAATGTGTTCGAAACATATTTACAATTAAAAAAATACGTTTTGACCATAAATGTGACAGTATTAAAGACATTAAAATACCGGTACCCTACTAACTACCTCGGAGACCTTTCAAATGATGATTAGTGTATAAATAAATCCTCAATACACGAGAAACAGGTGGACCAAAAAGGTAGAATTAAATTAATATATATACAGTTATTGCAATAGGCTTTGAAAGCGAACAGCATGGATCCTGACCAGACTGTGCGGATGCGCAGGCTGGTCTGGATCAATGCTGGTCGCAAATGCACTTTGTTGGTTTTCTCAAATCTGAAATCATGTTTTTACTTTAACCATGACATTAGATTTATCGATAATTGTTAGTCGGGTTAAAAAAACGACTTTTTATGGTAAAAGTTATCTGCATATTCAGTGTACATGGAGTATATAACCTCGATAAAGGTTGTACCAATATCCATTGCAAATCCAATGTATAACGTCGTCAATGTTTGTTCGCATATCCATTGTAACTGAACCTATAACATAGGCAAATGTTGTACAAATATCCATTGCGAGTCGAATATATAACGATAGTCGGAAAGATTTTTCGCATATCCATTGCTTATCGAATATGCAAAGGGTATATTCTAAGTACAGAAATCCTTTTCGGAACAAACATTAACACTTTCTGATGGCGCATCTTTACCCGTTGCCTTTAATCAGTATCTATTCTATAGACCCATATTATATTAGATATTCATATTGTTAGAATATAGATAAAAAAATGGAGACAACTGTTAAGTAATCATAAATCAAAATTTCACTAGCGTTCTCGAAGACAATTTATTCCATAATATAAAATAAGTATCCACAACTTGCAATACCAATTGTCTTAGTAGGAAAAGGAAGAAAAGAAAGAAAGAAAATGTATCGGTATAAATATATATATACTGCGAGATATATAATTTAAACAATAATTAAAAATATACAAATATAAATATAAGATAAAAAAAAAAGTATAAAAAAATAATATTCAGATTATATTGTTAACATTCAGATAGAATCTCAGACCGAAACATTAGTTGTATAAATGCCATTCAACAAAACTACAAAAAAAGTTTTAAGTAAATAGGTAGATTGTATAGAACAAAATCTTTCCAATGAGATAATGGATGCACATTAGAGTGATTATATTGTAATATAAATATATAAATATCTCAATGTTCTTAAAAGATATTACTTACCATTTGAATGAACGATCCTACAATAACATGTAAAAATGATAGGGAAGCACACGCAAGATGGTTTATCAGCAAGCTGTGAACATCAATTATGGCAACCGGTGATATTTGTCATTTCTGACATTAAAAAAAATGATGAAATAAATATCAAATATAATTTTAAACTTAATAAAGCTATGGTTTATCTCACTGTGTTGTTTTTGTGGTTTTTATGTTATCGTGCGCAATCTTTAAAATCGTGAATTTAAAATCAATTAGGAAAAAGGTAGACAAAAATAATATCATCACGAGGGCGGAAATATCAGATTTACTGCACAATCATCTGTAGTTTAGGGCAGTAAATATGAAACATTGATTTGTTAGACGTATCGTTCTCTTCCAGCTGTAATAAAAGTCATAACATGCGAAAGTGACAAAACCCGCTATTTCTTTATTCAGAAGCCACGCCATTTGAAGGAAAGAGTTAATATTAAAATAACTGTCACCTCTGCATTCCTCAACAGAAATCAGGATCAGACTTGTGTGAAATCAAAGGGTTTATCAAGTGTAAAAAACAAAACAAAAACAAACTATAAACAGATCAGTTTTCAATAAGCATCATGTTTGTAATTGTCAAGTTTCTATAGCAGTGCTTACTGTCATCATATTCTGTTTATACCTAGTTTTATCTGTAACAGTACTAGTTGTCTTGTTTTAAGAGTCTTTTTGGTATTTCGAAAGCAACTCTTTATCCTATCTCAGAACATAACCTCATGCAATAATTGAACACATCCTACCGCATATTATTCATGGATTGCTCCTTTCTGTTATAAAATTAACATAAAAATGCATATACATGTATTTTAGTAAGCTTACTTCATTGCTGAAGTACCTTGATACTTAGGCAACAGAAAGCTTGTAGTCTGATGATTCCATTGTTTCAATTACGGGTAAGCATAAAGAAATACTTTAAGTTCTAAGTTTCATGTACTCAGTGCAAAGAGATAAAAAACACATTTCTTGAAGTATCTATGAAGCATGATCTAATCACAGGCGCCTGAAGCTCTGTCAATAGATATTATGCATTACCATATCCCACCCGCCTAATATACTTCAAGAGATCTAACCTGCATATATATTTTATTGATTGAGCTTCAGACACCTGTGATCTAGTCGACTACCACTAGCTTGTAGTTTCTGGATTTTCTAGGTCGTGGTGGGTCTTCGAGAATGCCAGTAGCCTGCAGTTATTGAAGATTAGTCACTGAAACTTCTAGGAGACACGGTCTGTTAGGATGCAAGTAGTTACTAAAGTTTCTAGGAGACACGGTCCATTAGAATACTAACGACATGAGTTTATTGCAGTTTCTAGGATGCCCGGTATGTTTGAATTCCAGTGGCCTTTAATATATCAATCTCATTGAAATGGAAAAGTTATCTCTTTGAAAGGCATGACCATGCTCCGAAATAATAAGAAATAATAACGAGTCCAAACAGTAGGAAACATTTTACAGCCTCCAAATGGTCCTTAAAGACTATTGTTGTAAAAGTTAAAAACTCTTTGGAAACATAGTACAAAACCTAGCAAGTACCGGCATGACTGAGGGTATTCAATGTGCATCACCACTCCAGTCTCCACGCATCGGCTTAAGCGGAATTCTATTATGTAGTAGACTCGATGATCCCAAAGAATTACAAAAACAATCAGTGCAAGGAGCTTATCAAATACTAAAGATCTTTTTTGGAAACATAGGTGGCAACAAAGCAACATATGCAGTGACGCGTTTTGTTTGAATCTATTCATGCTTGGTAATGAAATGTACAACACCCTTTGCATTCACTTGAAAGGAACATCGTTGTGGAATACATAGTAATGGCCGCATTAGCCCAAATGACAAGAAATAACAGGAACACTGGTCAAAGGGCGGGGCGCCAGTACATGGCTAGTACTAAGCACTTAAAGACTATTGTCGTTTGAACTAGATGATTGTTCTTGAAAGAAATATGTATTTCGCAAAACGTCTGTTAGGACAGATTTTTTTGAAAGAATTTAACGTTGACGTAGATGTTCAATTATGACAGAGAATAAATATGAAATTTATGAATAGTGCTATACAGATTTTATGCATCAAAAAAGCAAAGCGCCATAACCCAGTGAAAAGTCATTCGACAGTAAAACCCATACCATGCGTTATTTTATCAGTAGGACATGAATATAAGAAGCGACAGACTCACCCGTACTCTGAAAGGCATGTTGTTTTAACCATGAAGAGAAGTGACCTAGATTTAAACCATATATCAGTAAGAGTGATCTGTCGCTTCTGACTATTGACAATAAATAACAAATGCTGATTGAATGGGATAAGGCCGTGACTTTTATTATTATAATATCATTACAGAAAATTAATAAAATATCATGGCATATTGTATAAGATAGAAATATCGTGAAATGAAGCATGAAATGATAGATGTCTAGTCAAAATGCTTAGAAACAAAATAGACAACGCTATGATGCTGAAGCTCTAAATATAATAAGCACACATGCACTAGACAATGCAAGGAGAATGCATTGTGCTAGGCAAGTACAGCTACCGAAAATCCTAGGCCAAGATGCTCAACGAAGTCTCAACATAATGATGATGGTATTATCTCTGATTGGCTAAAGTATGCTAATGATGATGTATACAATATGCCATACCGAAATGCACAAAGTGTGTTGAGGGCAATCAGATATTTTATGAAATAAAATTTGCCCATAAAATGGTACATTGAATATCATATGTAATTATTTAATAGTCACATGCAAGCATTCATTTCTTTAATAATATCAGATTTTTCCGGCTTATGTGCTTTCAAAGATGACAATATAAGCTACATTCAGCTGTATTTGACCACTATTTCTCTTGATTTTACCTAATTAAGCGAAAGCAAACGCTTCCAACACTATGCAGCAGTTACTTTTGCCCTAATAACTTTGTTGGATCTAACCGAGATAGATCAAGCAGTTATCTTGATAAGTCACGTACTTTATAATCTAGCCATTATTCAAGTATGTAATTAAGTATATTTGAATAGATCAACTCGTAGTTTTACTTAATAGTTTTGCTTACCCTTCTAGCAAAGCTTCCCCTTGTTTTCACCAGTCTAAGGTGATACAACTCTACCGAGGTCATGCCACTCTGCCACTCCCAGTGTATTGTTAAGAGTTGACAATGTTTCTCAAGTCATCCGCCAATTGGTTCGACAGTGCGTACTGTTTGAATCGACAGTGCTTCTCGCTTCGCTCTGGTATTATAGCATATATCAACAGCGCAACGCCTATGACAAGAGGATGTAGAAGCTGCAAACACAAACATCTAAATAAAAATAAATCAAATATCAAATTTATTTATTTATTTTGTTGGGTTTAACGTCGCGCAATCAAATATCTAAAGAACAGAAATACTATACATTTATTAGTTATTGATGAATGATTTCGTTATTACGATAAAGTCACAAAGAGCACAGGTTTGGCACTGTGGACAAAATTATTAACTAGATGGCGGCAGTATGATATTATGCTGCGCGACTAAGCCATTGACAGTATTATACGGAATTATTTTCCTACGTAATACATGCATGCACAGAAAGCATCTAGCACAGAAAATACAGCTAGAGTCACAATTCGAAAGCAAAATTTGTATGACATATGCCGTTCAATTCGGTTCAATCGATTTCACCTTTGTAGAAAAATCCGATTTTACAAAAGCCACAGCAAAACAGTTTAATAGCAAGCGTTGACATAGATATTACGGACATAAACCATGTATAGTCTGTATCATATATGGTAGAACAAAACAGGACGACTTTAATGGATCAAAAACAATGTTTCAATAACATTTAAATTTTACCTGTCCACTTTTACAACAACCACAACAAAATAGTTTTAATAACAAGCGTAAACATCAATAGTTTGGTCACAAACCAATGTAGATGGTAGAACAAAAGGGACAAAAGACAACGGTTTAATAACATTTAGCTTTAACCCGACTACTTACCTTCAGGTATTGCTACCAAATAACATATTCTAACTACTTTACCCAATACCAGCATAAATTGTTATTGTCCACATGTGTGTTTTTCTTTATCTATGGCTCAAAAGAAATTTCTTTTCAATACCAGCTTAAAAATAAAACAAAAGATTGTACTGCTGTATACTGAACAAAATGTGACACGATCTTATACTTAATGCATTAATTTAAACCATTTCCCGTTTCGGAAGGTCAACATAGTATTGCTGTAAGTATCACCCAATGTACTGTCAAATGCATAGTCTAATCATCATCATCATAACCACCACCACCACCACCATCCTCATCATCACCATATTTTTTTTGTTTGGGTTTAACGTCGCACCGACACATTTTAGGTGACTTCCAGCTTTGATGGTGGAGGAAGACCCCAGGTGTCCCTCCGTATATTATTTCATCACGAGCGGGCACCTGGGTAGAACTCACCATATTTTACTTTTGCATTTACAAGTATGATTAATAGCTCATCGTCGTCATCACCATCATCATCATGAGGACACCATCAAAATGATGAAATAGAACAATTAGTAAATAACAACAATATTATATTTCTTAAGTAAGAATGTCATAGTAATAAAAATGATAATCATTGTGATTATCACCAAAATCGTCCATTCCAACATCATCACAAGAATCGTCTTGACCACTAGTCGTCTTAATCAACATCGTCCTTTTCTGTACATAAATCTACTAAATCCGTTCTAGTATACTTTGTATTATCACCATCGGCAACGACAGCAACAAGATCATAAATGGACAGCATGATAAATTATCACGCTTTCAAAGTATTCAACTGATAGCAGCAACCATAGAACAGTTCGTTCATTCATTATCGAAAATAATCTCTCGAATTTTCAATCATTTTTTTCATTTCATTTGTAATAGAGTGTATATTTAAGTCAGTAGTGAAACAAATAAAATGTTGTTGATAATGCTGTTATAAAATATACACGCACTGAGACCTTCGGTCCTCAAATGTTCAAAGACAATTTCTTTATTCACTTATGGTAGTCGTTCAGGTTTGACTGTAAAATCAGTGTGAAAATTTGCGTTTTCATCCTAAATTATTAGAATTTTGCGACGATGATTGTTGCTACTTTTCAACAGAAACGGGATGAATTAGTATTTGAAATTATTCACGAGCTTTAAAGGCCTAGATTCACTACTATATAAGTGTCCGCCCCCACCCCGACCCCCCCCCGCCCCCCAAATCCAATATACAACTCCCATCTTATCTGCTGCTTATCAGCGATTATGTAATAGCAACTGATTAGAGGGCAATTAGCACAGCAGGGACCCTAACTAGACCATGAAGATGTGTGCAGTGGAGTTGAAAGAAGTTAATTTTTCTTCGTAATAATTATAGTAATTATTATTTTGATATTTTGTAGATGATAATAAATATCACTTTAATGTTATAATAATGAAAATGGAAATAATAATAATAGAAATAATCATAATCATAATAATAATTATTATTATTATATTATCATTAGTATATTATTATTATTATTATTATTATTATCATTATATTACATATAGGATGATAAAAGATACAGTAATAATATTGAAAATAATAATGATAATAAAACACAAGTACAGTGAAAACTTCCTGAGTTCTTTGTGCTGATATAAACAATATTTTTCGATTTGGAAATTGATTTTCATGTATTCATGTAATCAACATTATTTGAATATAAAATTGTCACTTTTTTGTGTTTCATCTATACTCAATTTTCATTTTCAGTATGTTGCCTAAACGGACTTTTATCATGCTTTACTTTGTAACTTTGAAATTCACATTCTGTTTTCAATTTATACAAATATTATTTACAGTATTCTGCAAGCTTTAGATGAGTGAAAGTCACATTTTTCAGAAATATCACAATTCTCCAGACAGAATTTGAAAAAATAAAACTTGCATGTTTCTTTAAGTAAGTTCCCAATTATTTCATTATTGTGAAAATAAGTTTCTGATTATTTTATTATTGTGTTTGATCAACAAATATTTTTCTTTACATAGAAATGCCCCCAAAAAAACTAGTATAACTTTAAAAGTTATCAATTATTCATTTATTTACAATAAATTACATCTTTTCCCCTTCTCACTAATAGATACACTTGTAAGGTAGACTGACTCTCCAATAAACAATGACCCTTGTTTATTGGAATCATACTGTGATGGTCATTAGCCCCCAACTGTGCTGGTGAAGACAAAAATCCCTTGGCCCACTGCCAAAATCTAGGCCTTTAACGAACAATAATTATATATATTCATTCATCTTTAATTTAATGAAATACGTAATAAAGTAAAAAGACAGTTTGTTAAAAGACTTATCTGCAGTATGCTTGCATCCTCTCTGTGGCAACATTACTGGAAAACGCTAGCTCTTCAAACATGTGATGAACATAATTTTTGTACACGAAGTGTCGACTTGCCTGCTTAGTTATTTGTGAAGAAATGAACCGGTTTGAAACATAAAATGACCAAAATGACCACACTCGTGAACTGCGCGTGCGTGAAATCGATTAATCGATGCACGTTATATTATATGGACTGAATTGAAATAACAGAAGCAGAAATTGTAGCTCTTGCGTGCCTACTGAAAAATAACATAAATTTATTTCTCAAGAGAACATAAATTCCTTTATTACATTTGCTACTGATAATTCGTATGAAGTTTCAAACAATTTCATCGATAGTATATGAGAAATAGTTGGGACAAATTGTGTTCAAATAGGACCATTAAAGTGCCATAATTCTTTTATAAGTTTAGAATGTATAAAGAATACTGAGCTCTTAATTTTGGAATACTAATAAATGACACAGAACTAATACCAATGGCTACACAAATATAAAGATCAATAAAGATATGTGCATGTATCACAAAAAACAAAGACAAATATCAAACAGGGAATGCCACGCACCAAAAACGCAACCTCCCCAAAACGAAACCTACAGCACGCAAACGTGCACACCACCCGCAAACACACACATACACGCGCACACACACAAGGCCAATACACCACAAACACACACACACATACACGCGCACACATAAAGCCAACACATTAGGACAAAACGAACGAACAAACAAAGGAACACAGTGGGGCACCGCCTTGGAACGGTCAGTGGCAAAAACACCACTGGGGAGCTTAAACCGGTTTATGATGCGCACCCAACCTCACTCTTACCCCCCCCCCCCCCCCCCCTCTCCCACCAACATGTTCCAAAGACACGGGACAGTGTAAATAAAAGTAATCCCCTCCAGGTGAATCTCTAACACACGTCATGGAAACAAAAAGGCATGGCATGTTAAACACAAAAATGCTCGTGTATAAATATATAAAAAGCAAACCTTTAGAACCAGAAACGTATGTACTAAATGCCTTTTCAGAAGACAGAGCAACAAGAGAAACACCCTTAAGGATCCGACGAAACAGGCCAGAAGACAGATATCAAAACAGTTCAGTCCTGGTAGGATTTAAAAACTGCTTATCATAGAGTCCTCCCCCTCTTCCGTCAGACACAATCAAAGAGGAAAGCGTAGTGTCCAACTGTAAACGGGTTGAACACTAAACATGCGGTATGTCTCAAAACAGTTGGGTCGTAACCTCTTTTAATAAAACGTTTTATAATTTTACCAAATACATTTGGAAAATTACCATGACCCAAGATTTTACGAAGTTTGTAAACCACATCCCCATAAAAAACGGGTCTAGAAATACCTTCTCGCAGAAGTGTCTTTAAATTACTATTGAATTTTAAAACTAAATCAGAATTACGATAGTAAAACTTAGCAAAATATTTACGCAATTTGTAATAACGGTAGGCTTGCTGAAGAAGTTTACTTGTAATATATTGATTACGTTCATTGAAATGCTTGACATGACTACACGCTCTGGCAAACCGAATTAATTGAGAAATATATACCCCGTAAGATGTAGCCTGAGGTACATCCCCATCCAAATGGGGAAAATTTACAATACTAAAATTAAAATCATCCCTCTTGTCATAAATTTTGGTATGTATAATATTGTCATAAATAGAGAGATGTAAATCTAAAAATGAAGCATCAGTATCCGAGTATTCTTAGTTTTAATTAACTGAAGCTCCCTAGGATAAATAGTACCCACCAATTGACCAAAAAACGGATTATCCATATTAAGAATATCATCCAGATAGCGTGATGTATTATTAAATGCAGTTATAATATCTGCCTGCGTATCTGGAGAAAGGTTCAACATAAAGTCTCTTTCATAACAATATAAAAACAAATCTGCGACAAGGGGTGCACAATTTGTTCCCATGGGAATACCAACTACTTGTCTAAAAACTGCATTCCCAAACCTGATGTAAATGTTGTTCAATAAAAAGAAAAGGACTTTAAAATCTTCGTCACAGGTCACAACCCATTAATTTTTAACAGGGCTTTTAACAACTGACACACCCACTATCTCCTAAAAGACTTATAAAATGTTGCACAATAAAAGGAAGAAAGAAACGTTGAATGGATTCATGATCCCAAAAGGTAAAGAAAAGAATTACTGATTCAAAAGGACAAGAAAGACTTAATTAAACATGTTTTAATTAATTTATAGATATAGCAAAGACATTATACAACTGATAAACTCGTTTCAATTGTTGGAGAAAACAGCACTTAGCAGCTGAATCCATTCAATTCAGTTGAATATCTTTATTTCCGCCCTAGTAGGTGCGATATACTGAAATACAGTATAAAATATGAATATATATGAAAACAGTAGGTAACAAAACATAAAAGAAAACTTATTTACAATAAAAGAAATATACATATCATGTTATCTTTTTTAAATTATGGATTATGTTTTGATATTAAGAGTTTTTAAGATATACGGCTTGGTTGTGCCTTCTTGCCATTATTGCACACCTAGTGTCATAATTGCCCAAGGGCCATTATGAAACTAGGTGTGCCATTATGTCTAGAAGGCACAACAAGCCGTTTGTTGACCTTTTTATTATATACCTTCGTGATAATTTCATTTTACATACTTTTTTCTACAACCTTATAGGGCCTAAGCATCATTTGTATTGATTTTTTCATCAACAGTGCCATCAATATTCGACAGTCAATCTGAAAATTATTCAGCACCCTTTCACCCGCCATAATGACGTTGCTACATGACGCCAACGTCAGAACAGTCTGACGTTCCTGTTACTCGTGGCCATAAGGAGTATGGTGCGTGAGGCGCACTGCGCCATTATGGATTCGTCAATAGACACCGTAATGACCGGTTTAAACGGCTTTTTTGTTACTATTTATAGTAACGTATATAACAAACTTATGTATTCGTATACACTAAGCCTTTTATAGCCTCACTGCGATATAAAGTAGCGCACATTTACATATGGTAATAATACCAGACGGGACGTTCACATAGCGGGAAAGGCAAATCGAAAGACCCAAAATAATCTGTGGTGAATTGTAATCCTATGGATTTTCCCCCTATATTTTGAAAACTTACGTTTTCATGAAAGCTTATGTGATACCTTTTAAAAATTCCATTGGTAACATATGTTCCGGCCATCGGTCCTTTTTGAAAATTAATAAACCCTATTTCACGACATTTTGATTAGGCAGGTTTTTAGAAGAATGGAACACAGCAGTAAATGTGTTATAGAGAATACATATGAAAGTTATGAACGGTGTTGATAGATTTTATGTATCAAAAGCAAAGGGCCATAACTCAGTGACAACTCATTCAACAGTAAAACCCGTGACATATGATTATTAAGATTTACTTCTGACAATTCCTATGAAGTTTCAAACAAACAAACCCCACCAATTGTATAGAAGAAGTTAGGACAAATTGTATTCAAAAGGGACATTTATATTAAGGGGTCATAACTCCCGAAGAAACAATCCCAACGTATCAACGACGTGCGCATCTAGGCTTTATATCAATTTTTTCTGAGAAGTTTCCTTATAATCTGAGAGACGTTTACTTTTAAAACTTGGACTTACACACCCGGAATACTATAGAGATGTAGTTTATAAAATTCGAAAAATTAAGCATAGTCCTTATTTTAATCAGATATTTGTAAAATGTGTTAAAAAAGTTTATCAAAATGCGAAAACCGTGAAGGATTGACCCCTCTACAGTTAATCGCTAGGCTTTCCTATTTGATGGTGCAATGACTAATAGTATTAGACTCCATGATGCTTTTCTCCTAAATCCTACATAAAACGGACGGAGGGAGTGGAATTTTGTCTTGCAGCTTTCTTAGTCGTACTCTTAAAAGTTAGGCTATTGGTACTCTGACTTCAGACAAGTTGTTGAGTACATTGGTGATTTTATACCTTAGATTTACCTTAATTTCATGTTTTACTTAATAACGTCTGGTATTTTTTTCGCTAATGTTAGAGCCTTTCTCAGCGGAGATTTTATTTACATTGTGTTGTCTAACTTGTTGAAAATAGGGTAACTGCGAGGTTGGCATGCCCTAACGCGTTTAAACCCCCGGTTTCCTTTATTTAGGTTACTGACCGTTCCAAGGCGGTGCCCCTATTTTCAACTTGTTTTCTCTCCGTCTAGTATTTTGTGTTGCGTATGTTGTCTTGTTTGATGCTGGCATTTATTAACCGTCCGTCTTATATTTTGTGTTGCGTATGTAGTATTGTTTATTGCTGGCATTTTATTAATATTGCCTTGTCTAACTTGTTGAGAATAGGGTAAGTACGAGGTTGACATGCCCTAAACGCATTTAAACCCCCAGTTTCCTTTATATAGGTTACTGACCATTCCAAGGAGGTGCCCCTATTTTCAACTGGTTTTCTGTCTGTCTTGTATTTTGAGTTACGTATGTTGTCTTGTTTGTTGTTAGCGTTTCTTTCCTCCTCCTCACCCCCCCCCCCTATCGCCCCCACCACTTCCCCTTGCAATTGGCTTCCCCCCCCCCCCCTTCTTTACTATTAATTAGTTTTCGTGCCCCTCCCCCCTTTATTTTGGCTGCAGGATTCCTAAGGCGGTACAAGATTGTTTTTTCCTGCTTATATGTGTGCGTTTGTGTGCTTGTGTGTCTAAAGCGGTGCCCTACAGTGTTGTTGTATCTTACTTGTCTGTTTATCTATGTTTGTTAGTTGGATGTGGTTGTGTGTGTTGATCTTTGGTACATGAATGTCTGGGCTATTGTGGTTTACGTTGTACTGTAACTGTAATTAAGGAACGTAGCATTCCCTTTGTATATTCATCCTTGTTCTACTTTAAACGTGGCAGCATACAGTGCATATATTCGTATCAAATTAAACTCTAAGGAGCAAATGAAGCCATCACCCTGCCCGCTTATTTCAGTATGTAGTTTGTTTGTTTTGGGTTTAACGACGTTTTTCAGCAGTATTTCAGATATGTAACAGTGGACAGTTAACCTGTCAAGCATTTATGGATTCTGTACCAGTACAAACCTGTTCTCCGCAAGTAACTGCCAACTTCCCAACATGAATCAGAGGCGAAGGACGAATGATTTCAGGCACAACGTCTTTTATCAAATCGTCACGGAGAACAAACGCCTCGCCCGGGGATCGCACTCACGACCCACGATCTAAATCTGCTCTCTCTCTATTGAGCTAAGTTGGCGGGCTAGAGCGCAAGACTATGAATGTTATGTTTGATACCCTGGCGTGGAGAAGTTTAACAGACCAAGAACATGTCTGCAGAGTTGCGGAATCCAGAACACTTATTCTGTTAACTAACCCCCTTTTGTTTAATTAAAATAATGTTGAAAAATGCGTTCAACCGAATCAATCAAACAAACTATCAACCGGTTGAAATAATCAGGCTGGGCACATCCCCAAAGCGTGAATATTTTGTTTCATCAGGGATTTTTATCAAAACTTCAAAAATGTTGATTTACTGTATGTAGCGTCGCACGAAAATACTGCTTTTATGCCCTTCACCTTCAGTCCCGATTTCGAAGACCCGGACCGGGTAGTGTTTTAACTATTTACCCGTCCGTCAATCGTCCGTCACACTTTCTTGTGTATTCAACTACTCCTACAGTTATCAACCGATTCAATTGAAATTTGGTATACACAAGCAACATGAAGTATATGAACATGTGCATATTGTCGGGACCTTGATCGGTGATTATGAGATTTGCCCATTTTACAATCAAACTCTTCTGCAAATGAAAATTAGTATGCATCATGGCAATAAAGTGGACATGTGCAGATAGTCGGCACTTTAATGTCCGATAATTTTTTAATCATGCCCCTGTTTTGGACTAAATAATATTACAACTACTTGTGAAACTTGTGTACTCCTCTCCTCGTACAGGTTTCATCCAGTTCAAAGGAAATTTAAATGCATCATGAAAATTAACAGGACACGTGCATATTGTCGGGACTCTCATGTCCGATTATTGTGTTATGCTCCCGGTTTGGACTAAACAATCATTACAGCTATATGTGAACTCCTTCAACAATTTTCATGCAAAATGAAACTTGGTATACATCATCAGCTTAAAGTGGACATGCGCATATCATCGAGTCTTCTATGTCTGATTAATCATTTTTGAGTTATTCCCCTTTCTGACTTAACGGCTCTGCAGCAGCTATATCTGCCCAATTATTCCTTTACTCACATTCCATCTAAAATTGATATGAAACTTGGCTTGTTTAATCAGCATGAAGTGAAAATGTGCATATTGCCGGGACCTGCATGTCAGATGATATTCTCTGTCATTATGACCTTATCATACTTTTAATGTCGTCACGACATTTTGCCGCGGAATAAAGTGCTTTTGAGTTTGCACATATTGTCATGGGTAAATGCAAATTTAGAAGAAATGTCTTGCAAATAAACATTTAAATCATCTTATTTGCAAACATACAACACTTCATGGTCCATAAACTCCAAATTTAGTATTATATTGCTTAATATAAGTAATTTATGGCCATTTTATTTACCCTAGGGGTCAGATAATTTTGAGTAAAAGTGAAAACATGGGGTGGGATGGAATTTTTAAAAAAAATTTTTTTATTCACCTGGAAAGGTGTCCTAATATTTTAAAAACAATTCAGTGGTATAATATAGATAATAAAAAAGACATTTTGAATTAAGTTTGGAATATTGTCCATTAGAGTTGTCCTACCTTAAAGGTATTAGACGGGGCCCGTAATAGAGTACCTCCTTTTGAATAGTATTCAATTCCTACCATAAACCTACTTTGACTGAAAGTTTTCGAGGGTGTGGGTGGGGGGGGGGGGGGGGGGGGGGGCGTAGGTTCAAGCCCTACTCGGACCAATTTTTTTTCCAGATTTTCCTTCTTTTTCTAGTAAGTTTTTACTTTACAGTTATATTGAAAACTACAATATATAAAATAAAGAAAAATCTATAACATATTTCAGTAGACAGTACACTTTCAAATGATATTGAAATTATATGAGCTAATTGAGCTTACCAGGCATCAATAGATAATATATTTTAATAGCATTGTAATATAGAACTTGCTTATTTGTGGATCGGATACCTTAAATTAACTTTGATATTTTAAAAAGTAAGAGATAAACTGAAGCTACATTTTTTGTTCTTTTTTAAAGTCAAAATGTGGCGGCGATACTATCGCTATGGAAAGCTTTGATTTTGTAAATAATTCACTTAGCTATAAATTTCTATATAAGTTAACAAACAAATAAAAGTAGAACAACATTTTTCTTTCTGAATTTCGAAACTTTTAATTTAAGCTGGAATCGTTTTCCTTTAAACCCATGAAGTGGCTAATGGTCAGAGACCACCAATTCAAAAAGTTACTGTGAATAAGGGAAGCGTATACCTGGGTATGAAGATATGTTTGTACGTTCTGATATAGTCAGTCATGTAAACACACCCAAGAAGTGATATTTTTTAAATCATTTTTTACTGCATTTACAGTATTTTATTATACATTTTGACAAACATTGCTAGATTTTTTGGGTATTGAAAAAACGTTTTATCAAACGAATTTCTCCCGCCATGCCACGATGTAAACGGGGCCATTTCATTCATACGAAAATTACTGAAATAAAGTATCGCTATTCATATACATGTTTTTCAGTCCGATATTTTGGTAGAACTAAGATAGCTTTTGAAAAAAATGGGATTAGTTATACATATTTCGATTGGTGGAAGGCCGTACACGCCATAATGTTATAATGGAAGTCTATGGGAAAACAATTGGTGTTCTCTAACCTAATTTTATAACCAAGAGAAAGATAGTTTCGTATTTAATAAACCTGGCAAATCTTTGTTTTGTCTTGCTGTATTCTAACTATGCTCAATTGATAGATCCCAGTACATTCGTACTTAATTATATGTTCCAGTGACAATGTGTCATAAAATCAACTCTCCGTATGGTTAGTTATCAGTAACAAGTGCAGAAAAATTTGGTGGTTGAGAAATGAAATACTGAAAAGTAGCATTGGAACCTACCAATATTTACATTTATAACAACGTTTGTTAACAGAACTTTTTGTTTGAATGGGTTTTAAGTCGTTTTTCAACATTTTGTCATTTACATAACGACGGTCAGTTAAGCTAACCAGTGTTTGTGGATTTCCTAGCAGTGTTGACCTGTCTTCTACAAGTAACTAACAACTTCTTCATATGACCGAGATGTGGAGAATGAAAGGTTTTCCAGACATACTGTCTTTTGTCATATCGTCAGGGAGAACATACTACGCGCCCTTGGATCGAAACAGGTTTTTTATACAAAGCGTTTAACTCTACCTTACGAGCTAAGAAAGCCGGCTGACCTAACAAAAAGGATTTAAAATCCTACGTGTCATACGTTGGAACTGCGAAAAACAGAAGTGAAGTTCCAACTTTTTACTTGTCAAATTATCTATTATTTTGGCTAATTTTACCTCGACCATTTGAAATTTGTTACGGGTACATAACTCTAACTTTTATTTTGTAAAAATTATAACCCTTTTTTAACTTAGAAATTTTGGTTAAACTTTTGCTTGTAACCACGTTTCTCGAAAAGTACTTGGCCTCATGCTTTCAAACTTTATGCATGATTTTAACATCAGGTGACAAGTTTAAATTCTCCATTCTACATTCTTTTGGCATCATGGGATTACATCACACGGCAAATTGCATAACTCTACCTTTAATTTCAGCACAGTTATTCCCCTTTTCAACTTTGAAAATTTGCTAAGGCTTTTGTATGTTTCAGGTGTAAGGGCTTCAAATCATTAGACAGCTCATGTAATTTAATATAAAGTATATATGTGTCCTCATATCAAAGTAATGCCAACGATGTAAACAGGGGCTCATCTCATTCACACAAAATTTACTTAAATAAACTATCACTATTCGTATGTTTTTCGTCCCATATTTTGGTGGAACTAAAATAGTTCTTGAAACAAATTTGATTAGATATACATGTTTCGATTTATGGAAAGCCGTACACGCCATAATGTTATGATGGAAATCTATGGGAAAACAATTGGTGTTCTTTAAGCCATCACAGGTAACGTTAATGGTTACAAATCTGTTGCAAATGATGTAAAAAGACGTTTTCAGACAAATATAAGCGTGGAATTGGAATATTTTTTTTTTAATTTTGGCCTGTTTTTAACATGTCGAGGGCTTGGCGCAAAACTATTGTACCTTGTTCTTTATTTATATATACACTTACAATAGTTTTGCACCAAGCCCTCGATGTGTGCCAATTTTCATCTGATATTTTTTTGACAAAAAAGGCTCATTTTTATCTCTGTAATGTCAGAGAATGATCAGATTTATTGACTTTATTTCTGTCTCTTACGGAATGAATCGTATTTCAGCTTCCAAGCAAAATCCAATGCCGATAACTTTACTTTTCGCGAAAGATTGCAATAAAATGACGACAGGGTCTGATAGTTCTTGATATATACATGTTTCGATTTTTGGAAGGCCGTACTCGCCATCATGTTATAATGGAAGTCTACGGGAAAACAACTGGTGTTCTCTAACATATAGCAGGTCTGGCAATGTGTGACTGTTTATGTTATACAGAACGTAAAGCAAATCTATTAACTACTGTAGTTGATATGCCGATGATGTGCACAATCAGGCTTCAAAAAATTATTCTTTTAAAAGAAGTCCGTTGCAATTTGCCAAGGTATTTTGAGAAGAAGCGCGGACAAGCTAAATGCGGACAGACAGACAGATGAAGAAGGCAAAATAATATATAATAAGACTGTATTTTACAGGAGCATCAACGGGAATGTAAAATTTCAGAAACAGCCATAACAGCTATCAACAAAAATATCTTGGAAACAACAGAGAGAAATCTGTAAAACACTTAGCCTAGCTCTTTGCGAATAGACAGCCCGGAGTCTAGCATCAATACACGCGAAATCGTCTTTTCCTAGGAAGTATCAGTACTGGCTTCAAACTTAAGTGGGAGATACTGAAGTACATTCTTGAAATTTCCAGAGCCTGGATCGGGGTTCGAACTCTGGACCTCAGGATTGACAGTCAAACATGTTACCATAAGGCCACCGGGCTACCTAGTCCATTTTTGTCCCCTGCTTCCAGTGGCTAAACAGTATTGATTATTACACATATTGAAGCAAAAATAAGAAAAAAATAATTCTTTAACATATTTACTTTGAACAATTTGTTGCAAATAAATTGACGAAATGGATAGAATGAAAGAATATTGAAACTTCGCGTCACGAATTGTATATCATACGGTTAAGCTTACAGCAAAAATCAAATTCTAAGACCAATTTTTGTATGTTTTACACACAAATACAGATTTGTTTAATTAAATAAGGCAAGTTGAAGACTATACATTTAAAATAAAAACGCTGATCAAAATAAATAACCAAATCCTCCTCCTAAGGGTGGACCGCCCCCTGGTGGACCAAATACTCCTCCTAAGGGTGGACCGCCCATTCCCGGCATTCCTGGCATCATACCACCACCACCACCATCACTTGCAGGTCCTCCAGCAAATGGTTCATATGCCCTAATATCTTCGTTTTCACCAGTCATTAACCGTCGATCCATTGCCATCTGTGTTCCTGTCCCATAACCCATACCAACACCAGAGGACCTCCCTCCGTCTGCGCACATGTGACCTGGGCAATAACCTCCTTGTACAGGGTACCCACCTTCGCCACCACGAGCTCCAATACATCCTTCGCGTGGAGGACGGTCGCCACGGCCGCAACGGCCACCACGACCGCCACGGTCACCACCGCCACCACGGCTGCTTACTCTACGATCTGATCTGTGATAAGTACGTGATCTATCAGGGTAACCAGTACCACGAAACATTCGATCCGTTTCAACTCCAACAATGTCTCTTCCTGTGCCTCTCATATATGGAGGGTATCCACTGAATGACGAATCTCTGATACCAGTATAAGTTGAACCTCCTGTGTATGAAGGACCCCTGTCACCCATATATGACGAGCCTCCTCTCATGTACGATGGTCCCAGACCCGCTTCAGTGTATGATGGCCCCATGCCTAATCCCATGTATGGCCTGCCTCTTCCGCTGTCATAAGGGCTATCCCGGGACATAGAATACGAACTTCCGCTTCCACTGTCATAAAGGCCATCATACACACCGCCTCCACTCTGACTATGACACAATGAGAGGACGCATACAAACACAGAGATGGTGAGTAAATGAATCGTGTCCATGCCTGCAGTAAAAGAATAAAATGAGCCGCGCCATGAGAAAATCAACATAGTGGGTTTGCGACCAGCATGGATCCAGACCAGCCTGCGCATCCGCGCAGTCTGGTCAGGATCCATGCTGTTCGCTAACAGTTTCTCCAATTCCAATAGGCTTTAAAAGCGAAAAGCATGGAGCCTGACCAGACTGGGCGGATGCGCAGGCTGGTCTGGATCCATGCTGGTCGCAAACCCACTATGTTGGTTTTCCCATGGCACGGCTCATATGTATCAGACGGTCAACGATAGGAAGCACTACGATGTAGTTACGGTAGGCGTTTTTTGAGAAATAGTAAAATGGAAAAAACAATTATTATCTGCCTGTCCAATACATGTTTTACTCTATTATCCCATATTCCCAAAAGTTGTAACTCTTTAAAAAGTGCCATTTGTATAGAAATAAAAGTAAACAATTGCTCAAAATTAAGTTAGGCATAGTTACGTGAAAATTCAGCGCTGGGACATTATTGCAAATGCATCAAAACAAAGATATGTAACAGTTAATTTTTAAACAAAAGTGTGCCCGCTTTATGCATCCCTTTTCCGGAATTCAATGCATATGTCAGTAAATAGACAATAGTTTTGTAGAGCAACAGACGTGTTTTATAAGCTGTTCAATTTTCATGTAAAACAATTCTTTCTTTTTATGAACTGATGTTGTTTAAATATTTTTTTTTTCAAAATATGGAGCTTGTTATTAACTTTATTGAACCATTAATAGATCAAAGTTAAACACAATTTATGTGCGTCGTTAACGTGTTAATAAAATTATTATCCAGAATCGGGGTGTATATTTGATAAAAGAACCAGAAACAAAAGATTTTGTTCTTTGAACTGTGTAGACAATCTTTTCTGTTATCGGATTATTAAGTTTCATCACTTTAACGGTTTACAAAGTTAAAACTATAAATACATAGTTTCTTGGATAACAATGCATATCTATTTTCATAAAACTGAAACGATACGTATCATTTTAGATAATTGATTTTACTTCTGGTTTACAAAAACATGAATTATATATATATATATATATATATGAAAAAAAGAGGTTATAATCTGCTGCATTCCTTGAAATATTTTGTCATATATTAAATTAAACATTATGTTTTAACAAACAATATTGCCGACGATATAAAATCTGAAAGTTTATGTATATTATTGCTCTATATTTGTAATATTCAAATTGATTTTAGTTTCAGTATAATTTGAAATAAGTAAAACAGAACAAAACATACCTTTTCCTGAGACTGTCCTAATCTTACCAAGCACAGAACTAAACTCTGAACATGTTACCTCAACACTTCCATGATCGATAAGTCTCCCGTCAGTCTTAAGTGATAAGTCAATGATAAAATAACAATATTGTATTCAACAAAATTGATGATGTTTAAGATAAATGTATGACATTGTACTTTCTTTTGTGTTATGTGTACATGTGCTCCATCAAAATAAAATAAATCAAACAAAAAGGTGAGCCTAACTGTGTATCTTTATGTGTTTGTTTTGTCCATAAATGTCTATGTAATTTATTTTGTGTGTGCGTGCGAGTGCGTATGTGTACGCGCGTGCGTGAGTGCGTGCGTGCGTGTATAATGTACACATGTGTACATAAACTGCGATGGGGTTTCGTGTTTGAACGAGCCATTTATTATTGAATCTTCGTCAATGTTTTTTGTCTATACATGACTTAATTCTCCATCAATGGTGTCAGCTCTAGAACATTACTGACAATGCAGAGGTATTACAAATTATACAATAAAACCAAGATCTGAGATATTTTTAACTTTCAGTTAGACACACTATATACATATGTATTTAACAATAACAATTTCAAATGTTACTTTGCATCAATTATTAGTGTATGTATGTAACTTTTCGGTAGGTACAATGGCTGCTTGATTATAAATATTTCTTATTTCACAGATTTATGATAATATGACCCTATTCGGACAGTGTGTTCAACATTAGCGAAATACTTTACTTATCCCATTGCCCAGAATAGAAAAGGTTATCTTTTTTTATTTAACTTTAAACTTTGTTCACGTATCAGAGCCTCTTCATGATTAATCGACGGTCAGGTTATTTTTATCCTGTTTAATGGACGTAGATTGTTTTGACTAATTACCAACACAATTGATATCTTCCCCGCATATTTGAAGTGCAGCATTGTCCTCGGTCATTTGTCAAGGAGAATATAAACATCGCCCGATATTCAATCTAAGACATTGTGCTCCACCTAACTGGGTGTGCTAATTAGATGTTATAGGATGAAACAAAAAATGAAACCGAAATGTCAGTGGAGCATTTGACTCAGTACTTGTTTTACAAACATAAAAGCCTGCTCTGAATTTCATATATTGATGTCATCTTGAAATGAATAAATTATAAAACGCCTTGCCATGTTCATATATTATGCTTTGAAGAAAAAGTCTCTGTTTTGAGAGACATTTTGTCATAGTCATTGCAACGGGACCTTTAAACAATGACCTTGCTGACAAGATTTATTATACACTTAACAAATCTTGGAATAATGTCAATATTTTTTGATTACTTAATTTACATCTATGAAATTTTATTTACGTTTAAAAAAAAAAAAACATTTTTGATAACATGTCAAAACAGAATCAAATTATGCAATAATGTAATTTTTTTTTATTTTAATAGCAATAACTGTGTTTAGAAAGTCTCAAGATATGGATTGATTTTTTGCATTATTTTAGTAACTCGATAAATTGGAATTACCCAAAACATTTGCTTAGAACTGCATTTTTGAAAGTGACATGTGAGATAATTATTTCGACATAACATAACATATCTTTTATTAGTCTTAAGCATATAACAGCTCATCGACATATACATACAATATTAAACATATCTGGCATACGTGAGATTTAAATTACTCAGCAATAGTATATATAAAACATGAAATATAGATTAGAAATCGGGAAACTAAACAGAAAAAACCCCAGATACACACACACGGCGAGAATAGACAAACATGTTACAAAAGTGTATACAGTGTTTATATTATATCGTATATTTAAGTTAAGTCTCTGAAAAAAGTTTGTCTCAGCTTGAATGCCGTAGTGATATACACTGCTAATTTAATAAGTACGTTTTTGTTTGTCGAATTTAAAAGTTGAATGAACTTATATACACTTGGATATTTACAGTAGTAGTTACTTATACATTTTTTCCTTAATCGACATGAGCTTCAGCATTTCGACCACGTTAAAGTTACACTATTTCGAAAGAAGGATATCTCATCCAAAGACACCTTTGAAAGGACGGATAAATGAACGTTTATGTACTATGTTTGAAATGTATTTCTTATCGGATTTCACTTACTTTGTTATTTTCCAAAGTCAGAGTTACTTTCAACATTTGACTATGAGTATATGAAAATTTTTGCAAAAGTAATCAAAAGAGTGAACCTGTATGAAATGAACAAGGTTAAATTTAATTTTCTTTAAAACTTTGGCTAAACAATGGTACTATTCTACGTTTTATTATAATTTGTTTCTGTGTTGAACAAAAAAATTTACTTGTTAAAATAATTAAGAATATAAAAGTGCTTCTTTGACTTTTTAAGAATGGGTTGTTTTCGTAAAATGAATAAAATTATACGAGCGTAAAATGGCTTAACTCTATTTTATAACATCCAAAATATAATTGTCTAAACGTTTGCCAGAATTTAGAAATTCTGCAGATATTGGCAACAAAGTACGTGTTGAATTCGAAGATTTGTTGAGTATATATTCATTATTAAGACATATTCCAGATATGTATGTAACTCTCTATTTTCTTTTCGCAAAGATACAAAACAGACAGAAATAATTGAGCCGTGCCATGGGAAAACCAACATAGTGGGTGTGCGACCAGCATGGATCCAGACCAGCCTGCGCATCCGCGCAGTCTGGTCAGGATCCATGCTGTTCGCTAACAGTTTCTCCAATTCCAATAGGCTTTAAAAGCGAACAGCATGGAGCCTGACCAGACTGCGCGGATGCGCAGGCTGGTCTGGATCCATGCTGGTCGCACACCCACTATGTTGGTTTTCCCATGGCACGGCTCATATGTTGTATTAGCTGTTTAATCAATTACCAACTTATGTATTATATTTTAAATGTTTTGCTAATAGACACGAGTTTATCCAACAACAAAACCGGAAAATATTATAACATACAAATGTAATTTTAGACTCTTTTATTATAAAAAGATATTGGCAGGACAGTGGCCATGGCTGAAAAACTATTGGCAGAGAAATATAGAATGTACGAAATGTTTTGACATATATATATATACCTGATGATTTGTCCCGGCAACGGATGCAAAAACTATTTTATGCTAGAAAATTCCATTTCTCGCTTAAATTACAAAATCAAAGATGGTCTAAGACCTTGAAAATGACTTGGTATCTGTAAAACATCATATTATGTAATTAAAATATTCCGTGAAATTACATATTAAAGATGGTCAAATTTACGTCTTTTGTCTTGTCCATAGTTGGAACAGTCCAGACGATGATGCTGTGTAATTTGACCATCTAGTTCAGCCATGACGGAAGGGTAAAACCGAAAGCAGAAAAAAACAGGAAAGAAAAAGGGGTCAGGGAAGTGGTGGGGTTTTGTTTTTATAAAGAAAATAATAATTGAACGTACAATGTAAGACATTTAAATAATGTTTAACGTCTACCTTGCAATGGAGCTGTCGAGAAAAATGAAAGTTCTAGAAATCGGTTTACTTATATAGGTAATGAATTGTCTTCCTTGAAAACTCTCTTACACAAAAAGAAATCTAAGGAGGCCCTAATGAGATATTTGGTTCCGGTGATGTGTTGGATAAAATATTTATCCTTAAACGAATAAATAACGTATTATCAAAAAAAAAAAACGGAAAATATTATAACATACAAATGTAATTTTAGACTCATTTATTATAAAAAGATATTGGCATGATAGTGGCCATGGCTGAACAATTATTGACAGAGAAATATAGAATGTACGAAATGTTTTGACATACACGAGTATATACCTAATGATTTGCCCCGGCAACGGATGCAAAAACTATTTTATGCTAGAAAATGCCATAAGGCCATGATCACAGCGTAAAATTTTGGAGAAGTGGGCTTCCGCCAAAGCGGACTAGCATAAAAGAAAAACCATCACTCAACCACAGAATTAAAAGTGATAATTGCCCCCGATATGTTGTTTAGCATTATACTATAACCAAGGTTTGTCAAATGTTCATACATATAATAGATTAGAAAGAATGTATGTATAATTATGTACATAATGAACATATGTTCATTGGTGTATGGGCCTAAATAATCATTATTAAGAACTGAATTGAATTGTACCTCTCCTACATCCTTAGACAGGCATAAAATGCAGATATAAGGCCCTGCCCAGTTAGGTCGTTCTATTACACATACCCGGTACTTTTTATTTGAAATTAGTTTTGAAAAGAAGATGTTATGGCTATCGAAAATCAAGATGTAAGGTTTTTGAGAAAATTACAAAAATCAAAATTTACGTACTAAGGCCTCTCTTTATATTTTTATGTAATTCGCACGATATGCTTATTTTGCTCAATCTATAAATTTGTGTGTGTTATATATGAGCCGCGCCATGAGAAAACCAACATAGTGGCTTTGCGACCAGCATGGATCCAGACTAGCCTGCGCATCCGCGCAATCTGGTCAGGATCCATGCTGTTCGCTAACGGTTTCTCTAATTGCAGTAGGCTTTGAAATCGAACAGCATGGATCCTGACCAGACTGCTCGGATGCGCTTGCTGGTCTGGAGCCATGCTGGTCGCAAAGCCACTATGTTGGTTTTCTCATGGCACGGCTCATATTGTCATACACAATGGCTCATAATTAAGCTATCTCTTTTATCATCGTCTTTGACACTGTCTAAGATGCCTGCGAGTTATGTGTTTAGTGATACCAAACATACGATACAGAAAAGTCTACCTTATAGTAGCCAATGAATATATCCATTTTAAAAGCCAACATACATGAATGACTTGAATCACACATAACTGAAATATGTTTACTGTTAATATATAAAAGGATGATTGTCAGCCTTGATTCTCTTGATACTTATATCTCTAAAGATATCCTTTCAATGCTTAATTAGTATGTTCATGTATACAACACACCCTATAACGTGATAGCGCGACACCACCAGATAACATGACACCAGATCGGATAACGCGACACTCTGCGGAGTTTGTTATCCATTAGAAGTAAGTATTTTCATTTTTTTCTTTACACAATGTGAATCAATGAAAAGCAGACTCTTACCAGGCACGGATTTGTTTGTTTGTTTGTTTTGGATTTAACGCCGTTTTTCAACAGTATTTCAGTCATGTAACGGCGGGCAGTTAACCTAACCAGTGTTCCTGGATTCTGTACCAGTACAAACCTGTTCTCCGCAAGTAACTGCCGACTTCCCCACATGAATCAGAGGTGGAGGACCAATGATTTCAGACACAATGTCGTTTATCAAATAGTCACGGAGAACAAACGCACCACCCGAAGATCGAACTCACGATCCCGCGATCCGTAGACCAACGCTCTAGCTACTGAGCTAAGCGGGCGGGCTACTTGTGAGAGGAGGCATTGTTGTGTATAAGATGGACTCCTGACTGACCAGCCTTTGCTTGGACGTTTTTTATTGTAAAAGTCTTTCAATTACTTCTTTAGTACAGAATTATTGTAGAATCGTCCAGTGACTGTATTAACAGATGGACAAGGCAATTGAATGACTGGCCCACTAGAATTGAAGAACATTTTCGACTTTATGGTTCTCTTGGCAATAAAGGACGTTTTTGTTCTTTTCGCTTCCATTACTCATTATCAGCCCTTCTCTGTGACTCAAGCATGTGCAACCAGGTTTTTTCACCTGTTAGCAAATTAGAAATAACCCGACTATCACGGCCTTTGTATGTTTTCAAAAGTTCCCGGGCACATTTAAGGCGTCGTTTTTATTTGCTCCCAGCGAGCAAATGAGGTACCCACGTAACGCAAACCTTTCTCGGGTTCAAAAGCGTTTGAACACTGCCTTCTGATATGCCAGTACAAATGGCTCTATCTTTCACCGACAAACTCGCATCCTGTTCGACCACAGCTTTTACAGCAGCGATGTTTGCCTTGGTAACAGAATTTTTAGGCCTACCAGAACGGGTATCATATTCGACAGATAATTTTCCAGTTTTAAAAGCTTTAACCCACCTAAAAACTGTGCGCATTGCAATGGCATTAGGTCCACATATACCACACAATTCATCAAATATCTGCTTTGAATCTATGTCAAGCCTAATGCGGCATTTAATATAGCTACGAATTTTAGTCGTTGTGACAAGTCATTTGGCCAGTGTAAATGACTGTATGTATTTCAGTTTGAAGTAACTAGGTCATTCGAAGAACAATTTGTAAGAAATAAACAGATATCGTTAGCTATTGGGCACACCATTCAAGAAGCGTTTTAAAAATTACTTGGGATAAAACTACGGAAGCCCATTAGAGACAGAACTTTTTGCAAGACGCTCGTATTGTATATTGCCTACCAGATAATTTGTTCATGCTTTCAACTATGTTTTATATGAAAGTGTACGTTATCTAAATCACAATACTTTAATTGAATGAATAGTACTCCCTCAACACAAGAAGTAATATTAGTCAAGATGCAAGTTATAAGCTGGTCATTTTAACTTTTGGGTTGAGCTAATTCCAACATAAAATAAGTTTCATGTAAGGAAATGAAACAAAGACAAAAGCCCTCAAAATATCATGGCACATTTTTGTGATATTGCATCTAGATTTCTGGAGTTACTGTGGGCCATATGCTATATTGTTCTACTACCGATATACTATAGCGAAAATAAGTGTTTGCTTTGAATATCAGAAACAAATATCTTTTAAGATTTCTATTAACTACGGGTAGGCAACTCAAAATATCTTAACCATCTTTTTCAAAATACGTCGGGTGTCAAAATTCAAAGCAAAGATTTCAAAATTCAGAACATAGAATTTCTAACCATATTTATACATACATATTTCTGAAACAAATTCGTCAGCATTAATGTTAAAAGAAGTTGGACACCAAACATTTGTATTTCAAAGTCAGAAACAAGAAAAAAAATATTCATAAGAGATTCAAAAAAACAAAAATGTATTCACAATGTTACTGCAGATGGGTGGGGTACTTGATAGCATCGATATTTGAATTCATATACAGTTACGGCAATTACTCTTACTGCTTTATTATGTTATGCATGCATGTGAATAAAGACTTGATACTAATGTTTCGTTTAATTGATTTTATTTCATATCAATTTGCAATACTTTAATTATAATCTACAAGAAGCTGTCCATAAATATCACCTTATTTTCAGAGTTCGGTTTGGACTTCTATTGAGGACTGTTTGCCTGTATTGCATAAGTAAAAATAGATTATAAATTATCAATACAACTTTATGTTGGAAGTAGTTTAAGGTACTAACATTATTTCTAGTTATATAACCGGCCTATTATATGACCCAGGGAAGTGCCTACACATTTTGTATCCCTAGCAATGAAAATGGTCTAGTCGCTAAAGTGGCTATGTCTTAGACTAGCTGACAAAATATGTTGGATTCCTTTGTTAAAATGTAAAGCTGGGGAGACCTATATTTCTCATATATAAAATATTCCTATGGCTGACTTGCGTACCAATGATTCGTAAATGATTTTAATTGCGAGCTCGATAATTTCAAGGATAAGGCAAATCACTCGATGTTAAAAACTAATTAAAGACCTGAAAGAACTGATAGTCAATACTTATTGAGTGATATTTCAACTGATACGCCTGAAGAATCAACATTTCATTGTGCATAGACCGGTCATGATTTGAACAATGTTGATAGAGGTCCACTAAACAATGCTACATGCCAAATATCTAAGCTCTGTGCATTATGGTTCAAGGCAAGAAGATTTTTAAAGGTTTTCCCAATACAATTCTATGTAAAACTAAGTTTGTCCTAAGGTTTGACCCTAAACCTAGAGCGGAGTGATTCTAAATATATCTATAAAGTTCGTAATTATTCTAGAATCCATTGCTGCTTATTTTTCTTGTTAAAATCAGTAGTCCTCAGTTGCTAAAACAATCACACAATACCAAGATCATAAAAAATAAATATGGGACTATTTTTACACGGCCAGAATATTTGTGTCATATAGAAATAAAAGGAAAACTAAAACGACGCGAGGTTGAAACTTGGTAATTTATTTAGAGCTATAGCCAGTTGCTATATCACTGGCTAAAACGTACTGTTAATGGCTTTTAGCTCGAATTCCTAAAGGCTAGAGTTACTATACGTGACTGGGCTTTTTGCTAAGTTCCCGTCAGATGATGTCTTTGATTTAATGACATACGGGTCTTGTAGCATAGTTGTTTAGCCTATGTCTTCTTAATTGAAGCTGCAACTCAATATGTTTGCTTTAACTCCTTGATGATCAGCGCAGGTATGCTTTCATATAATGCATTCAACTATCATATAGGTATAACTATTATGTCTTGGCACTCAGCCAATAACGCTGAACGGAACTCTGCTACTGTCTCAGTAGATTACCAATGTATGAGTCTCTATCTCAGCTTTCCGATACTCAGCTTATTTAGTCCAAGAAATAGGGCACTTTTATTACTTGTTTTTAGTTCAAGCAAACTTTTTATTTCATTTGACAGCATATTATAGGGAGTTTCAGAAAATCTATTTCTTAGGTGCCAAAGCAAAGGTTATCACCAGATTTACAAGATGGCTGCCCAAAAAGCCGCCATTTTTTCCAGATTTCCGTTTATTTACAAATGGAAAGCTTTCTTTGTTAAAATTTATGAATTTTGTCATGACAATGATTTTTATGTGAAGAAAACAGCACTGTCTTAGTTTATTTGCCTCTTTATTTCTACTTTATGTTTTCATTGTAAAAATGTTGCCTAAAGTGTGCAAATTTAGTGCATTTTTTACGATTTTTCACATTTACACTTTAACATTTCAAAAGAGTACACGGAATAATGTTCTGGTAACTTTAATGCCAATGTAGCATATCTCTACTCGAGTACAGTGTATAGTTTCTCGTCGAGCAGAAAAAATATGTCTGTGTACATATAAACGACTGGTCGGTCGGTATGTAGACAAATCGGTTTCCGGATCATAACACAAGAACCCTTGTGCCTAGGATCATGAAAGTTGATAAGGAGGTTGGTATGACCAGCAAATGACCCCTATTGATTTTGAGGTCAATAAATCAAAGGTCAAGGTCACTGTAACCCGGAACAGTTAAACCGTTTCCGGACGATAACTTGAGAACGTTGTGGCTTAGGATCATGAAACTTAATAGGGAGGATGATCATGACCAGCAAATTTTGAGATTAATAGGTCAAAGGTCAAGGTCACGGTGACCCGGAACAGTAAACCTGTTTCCGGACGATAACTTGCGAACGCTTAAACCTAGGATCACTACACATAATAGGAATGTTGATTATAACAAACAGACAACACCTCATACATTTGAGGTCAGTAAGTCAAAGGTCAAGGTAACATTGACCCAAAACAGTGAAACATTTTTACAAAATATCTAGAGAATGCTTTGATCTAATTTCTGCAGTTACTGAATGCATCAAGGATGATATTTCGTGTTCTACGAGCTCTTGTTATCATTAATGCCAGCACACAGTTCTGAGTATGGTCTGGCATGTATTCCCAGAACATTAACATCTGTAACTGTAGCATTTTTTATTTACCATCGTGTACCTCAGGGAAAACGTTAATGAATTTGCATCAACAGCTAACCGTGGTGAGAAGTGTATCAGAAAATAGCAAGTTCTACTAAATAATCAGCGTTTATAAGGTAAAAATGGCAACAAATCTTTTTTTAAGTCATGTATGGTGTTGACACATGCACAAATTGAAAACACCTCAAAAAGTGGTAACAAAATAAAAGAAAGAAAATGACAATCCTTTACAACAAAATATATGAGATTTTGAAAAAAAATATGAATGAAGAAAATCTTGCATAGGCATTAACTCATTTCCCTTGTTTGTTTTTCAGCAAAACAAAACTGTGTGTACATTTTAGGAAACGTGTTTTCTTGTCGTTTATGAATATATTTGTAAAATTGAAAACAAAATTAAGTTGAAAATCTTTTAATGGAAATACGATTTGTAGTAAAAATGTCACAAATGATGAAAAACGTTTCCCATACGCTATTTTATCGTATAAAACGAATATCAGTTTTATTTCAATTACATTGATTATTATTAATAGTGTTTTTACAAAGGTCAAAATATGATAATTATTAAAAGTCAAACGCATAAAAAAGTTATAACAGATTGTAGTATAAGATGGCACAACGTTAATATTTAAATAACTCGGTGTGGTGACGTTGTGTGCATTTGAGAACATACGTTTTTAAGTAAATTGTAATAAGTTGTATGTTAGAACTTATGAATATAAATCAAATTGTTGAAGTTTTAAAATTGAACATGGAAAATATATTTATATCGATAGATAAAAGGGTCTGCTATACTTTACATAACCTCAGATAATTATTAAACACTAAAATCGAGGTCTATTTAGATATTGTATCATCTGTGGTTAAAACGACGTCACTAGGTCAAATTTTAGAACAAAAAAAACCCATAAAATCCTGTAGTTTAAGTTTCTGGGATAATGCCCTAAATCAAAAAGAAAATCTACTGCCTTTAGACTTTCAACTAATTATTCCTATTATGCCCTACAAAATCCACAGAAAACGAACTATATTTTGCTAGTTTTTCCCATTTTTACTTTTATACAATATAGTTTTTTTATTATTTGCTACGCTAAAATATTCAATATCTTTTAGCAGCTATATGCGAGTCGTGTGATTAATATAAGGTGAGGCAGTAGTAGGAGGCTATTAAATACTCAGTACCCGCCCGCTTAGCTCAGTAGGTAGAGCATTGGTCTACGGATCGCCGCGTCGTTAGTTCGATCCTCGGGCGGGGCGTGTGCTCTCCATGACGATTTGATAAACGACATTGTGTCTGAAATGATTTGCCCTCCACCTCTGATTCATGTGGGGAAGTTGGCAGTTACTTGCGGAGAACAGGTTTGTACTGGTACAGAATCAAGGAACACTGGTTAGGTAAACTGCCCACTGTTACATGACTGAAATACTGTAGAAAAACGGCGTTAAACCCAACACAAACAAACAAACTAAATATCCAATACATTCTATGCATTTATTCAATAAAAGAGATATAGGGGCCAACAAAAACATCATAGAAACTGTAAGAATGAAAACAATATACTTCTAATGCACCAATTAAATATGGTAAGAGTAAAGAATCTATATTCTAGTAAATATAAGTTAAATGTAATAAAGCCGATTTGCTATATTATGGAAGCGGCCAGTTATTGATGGTGTTTTAAGAATCTTTTTGGGCAGTGCTTAATGAAAACTGTCCTGTGCACTAAATAAACAAATAAAACAAACAACAAGTTTTGGCAGTTTTATTGCTTGTATCAGTTTAATTTACTTGTTTCAAAAAAGATTGTACCGTTCTTCACTATTGAAACCGGGTGCATAAAAAGGGCAATTTAGTCATTTGATTGAATCGCAAATATTATTTTGAAATTTGACACCCAATAAAAAGAATTATCTTTTGATTTTATCATCAATTTGCTAAATTTTTACCCAACATTCACATAGCCTTTAATTTCTATTTTCAAACACATTATTAAAGGGAAGATAAATAAATTTCTAACACACTCTGGCTGTCAAAGGGAACGATCTATATTACAGTCCAAAAGTAACATTTACACAGTTCTTGCAGACGTATGTCTCCTTTCATATTCTCTAATATCTTCGTTAGTGCCTGTTCGTCTCCGCCTAAGAAAGGCTGATAACGTTCCAGCTCCAGTTCCATATTGAACTCCGGCTGCTAAACCACCATCTGCACACGTTTCCCCGGGACAAAAGCCTCCGTGCACTGGATAACCATTTTCACCACCTCTTGCACGGACAACACCCAGACGGAGTGGCTCTTCAGTACTTACTGTACGCGTTACGGGTGTCCTTTCTTCGGGAGGTGCTGAAGTTGAAGGTGGGGTTACATCTGCCGAAGGTGGCCCTTCTGTTAATACCGCGGAACTATCCCTGCTAGGTAGTCCATCTCTGCCTTCAAGAGATGAGCGACTACTTTCACGTGATGTCTCCTCTATCGGACGATCGCGTGGTCTAAGAATGCGTCTATATCGACGTTCACGCGGGCGAAACCGGCGACGAACTGGTGGTTCATCGCGGTATGGTCCCCCTACTGTATCTCGTGGATCATCTCTATACGTTCTGTCACGTATTCGACTTCGACGTCGCGGTAGTGTACGTTCACTTCTGTATCTTCTATCTCGTGAAAATGGACGACGTCTTCGAGATTCCTCTCTATATCGGCTGTCCGAACGTAATGGGCGTCTACGTCTAGGTGACACCTCGTCCCTGTATGGTCTTTCCGGTGGTAGCGGACGGCGTGGAGGAAGTATGCGTCTAGAAAGACGTCTAGGAGGCCGTGGCTCATCACTTAGTGGCCTTTCAGAAAGGGCTGGTTCAGTTGCAGATGATCGTCCAGGAAGACTTCCATCTGCAAGTGGTCTCTCAGAGGCTGGGGCATCACTTCCCGGTCTTGGTGGTTCGTCTCTGTACGATCTTCCTATTTCCGCCGGAAGTCGGCGGCGTGGACGCGGCCTTTCATCTCTAAGAAGGGGCACATCACTCACTGTTACTAGTGGTTCGTCTCTATACCTTCTTGGTGGAGGACGACGACGGCGTGGAGGCAGCCGTTCATCTCTGCGTGGTCTTTCATAAGGTGGAACATCACTCCCCGTTCCTGGTGGATCGTCTCTGTATCTTCGTGATGGAAGACGGCGAAGGGGTGCAGGTGGCCGTTCGTCTCTGAGAGGTCTTTCACGAGGTGGAATATCAGTCCTTGTTACTGGTGGATCGTCCCTATACCTTCTTGATGGGGGCAGGCGGCGGCGTGGAGGTAGTCCTTCATCTCTTAGTGGTCTTTCAGGACGTGAAACATCACTGCCCGTTGCTGGTGAATCGTCTCTATATGTTCTTGGTGAAGGGAGGCGCCGGCGAGATGGTATCCGTTCATCTCTCAGTGGTCTTTCAGGAGGTGGACCATCACTACCTGTTACTGGTGGTTCGTCTCTATACCTTCTAAGTGGAGGCAGGCGGCGGCGTGGAGGTAGCCGTTCATCACTTAGTGGTCTTTCAGGAGATGGATCATCACTCCCCGTTACTGGTGGTTCGTCTCTGTGCCTTCTTGGCGGAGGAAGACGGCGGCGTGGAGGTAGTCGTTCATCTTCCAGTGGTCTTTCAGAAGGTGGAGCATCTGCAGGCCTTGCTGAAGGTAAATCGGCACTTTCTGGTATCGTGCGATCGTCTCTGTATGTCCTTATTGGTGAAAGGCTACGTCGTGGAACCGGCCTTTCATCCCTTAGCGATCTTTCCGGAAATGGTTCTTCTCCATATCGTCTTGATGATGGAAAGCGGCGTCTCAGAGGCAACCTTTCGTCTCTAAATGGTCTTTCAGAAGAGGAAACGCCGCGATCTCGTGATGGTCTGAGACGGGGTCGCCGTGAAGATACTCTTTCATCTCTGAGATGGGGTGGAATATCTCTGTCTGATAACGGTAAATCGTCCCTATATGATATCGGAGGTTGAAGGCGTCGTAACGGAGGTAGGCTTTTATCTCTGATCGATGTTTCAGAAGGCGACGTGTTACTTCCTGCTATCGGTAGTTCGCGCCTAGATGCCACAGGGGGGTCTTGTCCATCTCTAGGTGGCAAACTGCGGCTGGTAGAACGTTGTTCAGATAGTGAGTTTTCATCCAGCGACCCAGACAAAGATGCAGGAGTGCTGTCAACGTTTATTGAGATCTCGTTCATTTGAACACTGTTTTTCGGTAGAATTTCTGGTGAGGCTTGACTGCCGTTTGATAGATGTGCTCCACTCTTGTCAATATCAGATATTTTAGGAGGTATAACATCTGTTTTTTGATCTGAAGTGACACTCAAATCTGTTTTCGAATTATCTTTAGGCTGAATGTCTGGGTTTGCCGATAATGAAATTGCAGACGGATTAACGTTATAGGCAGGTTTAGTATACCTGTTTGATTTATTTTGGCTATTCTCCATGGTATTTAATGTATCCAAAATTACTTTATATTGTTTTTCGGTTGACACAGTTGGTGGCTCCAATGTGCTCTGATCTACGTTGTCTTGCGTTAAATCTACTACCAATTTATCGGATGAGGCTGAAAATTCGGCAAGTGGTGTATTATTTAAATTTTCTTTTGAAAATGTGTTTGATAATCCAACTATTCGTGTTTCCTTTTGGTCGTTAATTGTTTCAGCAGCTGGGTTGCTTGAAGACATAGTTATATCAGATCCTTGCAATTCAATGACATCTGAATTGGAAACAACCTGTTTATTGGACCCATCTGCATCTGGCTTAGAGTTATTTATAAATCCATCAGGTAAATTCATTTTATTAGCATCGGAAGGCGTTTGTTCAAGGTTTGCTTCTGGTATGTTTGTATCACTTTGTGGAGGATTTATATTTTCTGTAGTTTTTAGTTGGGTTGTGTTGTCACTTGGAACACTCCCAGGAGAATCAACACTACTCATTCTTGAAGAGACAGTCAAACGACGATCAGGGAGACTGTCTTCACGAAAGTCATTCCGTGACTCTCGACCTGACCATCGATAAACTGTTCTGTCAGACGGTCGTTCGTCTGCTAGCCTGTCATCTACGTATCGATCTCGTCCCAAGTCTCTATAATCAAGGCGCGGATCTGTTTCATCTGACAGATATAGGTCTGTCACTCTTTCATCTACGTACGGAGAATCGTATTCAACTCGCCTACGTCTTGAACGACCTGTGCTCCTTCGTCTATCCTCTCTGTATCCAGCAGAACCACGTCTTCTATCCCTACCAACTCTTCTGTCCCGATATTCTGGATAGTCGGGGGAAGGGTCAGTGTAATCTCTGTCTCTTGGTCGATATTCTTCATCTCTGTATCGTGCATAATATTCGCGCCTGTCTAGCCTTCGAGACGAACGAGGTCTTGATCTATATCTTCTACGAGATCTAGATCTTCTTCCATCATATGGTGCGTCATAGTCTCGATAATACGGGTCGGACAGAGGCCTTCTTCGTCCCAGTCTGCGTCTGTATGTTCTTCGTCGATCCGAGGGCCGCCCCCGTGGCCTACCATAACGTCTTCCTAACGCTGAAGTCCTTGAATATGGCCTTCTCCGGCGGGAATATGGCCTATATCGACGTACACCAGGTCGACTCCCTTCTTCAGAATACCTCGAATATCTTCTATCGTAAGATGCAGCAGGTCTAGAAGTTCTTGGATATACATGTTCGATTATTCTCCGAGGATCTAAATATATTGGTCGGACTTCTTCTGCAGTACTTGATACATCTGTACTTGAACCATTACTGCGAAAATCTGCACGTGTTTCAGTCAGCAATGGCCCTCCTCTCGAAATTCCCGGAATCGATTCAGACTGGAGGTGAACTAAGGTTGGAACATAAGTTGCCAGTATCAGGACGAGAATGTGAACCCTCATTGTCCTGAAAAAGTTAAAATGTAGATAGAGATCGGATGTAAGAACGGAAGTATTATTTCCACTTTACAAAGTACATGTTGTCACACTGAAGAAGAAACAGATGTATAAAGTTACATATTTTGGATCGACTAGAAGCCTGCACTCAGTTTGCTGACGACAATTTTGACGGAATTGTGCTTCATCATGATATGACTTCTAATACCAAATCCAATCAAGTACTTAAAAAAACCCCGCAAAATCTATGCATTTGGAAAATTTGATCAAAGAAGATTTTCGTATGGTATATATTTATGAAATATGCACGATAAAAAGGTGTTTGTGATAGACGAAGCGTAACACTACCGACCAAAAAGCCTAATATTATGTTATGTTTTTTTCCGGATATACAGAGATTTGTTTGTTGACGGATGGAAATATACATTTAACTCGTTACATCGTTAAAGATAAACAAATTGATATGTTGTTCAATGATGGATGAATTTTTATGTTGCAACACGCAAACGTAAGTGATGCTGACGTTATGTAAAACTTGTAAAACGTTAACGTGGTGGTGTCAAACGCAAAATACTAACTCCAATGAATAAAACTCTGAATTAATAAAAATCGGAAAATTTTGATAAAAATGTTGTTTCTCAGTTTGTAATTGACATCAATATGTAATAACAGTTAATTGTTATAATTGCGCACAGCCGACAACGGTTAGCTTCTATAATAACAAAACTTATCACCAAGTCTGGTCAGATTTAATGATTAAAAATACTGATATAAATATAAAAATAATTCTTGCAAGATTGAAATAATTGCCATATGAGGATGAGACTTATCTAAAGTCCTTAAGTGTAGTTGTGGCAATATCTCTATCCCTGTCAATCGCACATGGACATCTAGTGGCTCTTAATATGGTTAAAACGAGTTTAGAACATTGCAGGACCCTAAAACAGACAGAAAACGTTTTATATTTACAACGAATACATTTTTCTTTTTGCCTTTTAATCACCAGTCACTAAAAGTCAGGGAAGAGGGTTATGTAATCTTATCCTTGTCAATAATTTTAGGCAACTGTTTGAGCGTGCGTGAGTCCATGTCTGTGTATATTTATGTACGCAAATTGTTTCCGGTCAATAAATGTTGTACATTGTCTGGTTTTGAAATAGCTTGACACAGACAGCCAGCATACAAAGCCGACGCAAAATTTCCTGACCCTATGTCAAAGGTCAATATCGCACTGAGAGGTCAAAGATATAAGGTCGTTTTTATCTGCAGTTTATATGCATACATGTATGTTCAAATTACTTGGTTCAAACATTTAGCAAAAGGTCCATATTACTATTTTAAAGGTCAAGGTAACAGTAAGAGTTCAAATTCACATCTTTTTACATGTCCCGTCTATAACTTATGTAAGTAACATACCGAAAACATCCCCATTTCTATGTGATATAGCGTACAAAAACCAGACCTCAAGCTAAAAGGTCAATGCAATGCTTAGAAGTGAGAGATTTAAGGTCATTTTACTTGAATCCTCTATAAAGTTTTATGTAAAAATGGATATTCGAATAGCTCGGAACAAACATTCATCGTAATGATCAGTCACACTTATAAGTATATGACTGAACATAATTTTTTGTCCAGTCTATAAATTTTGTATGAGTGGATGGATACTGAAGTAATTAGGCAGAAGTATTCACGATCCCACAGATTATTTGTCAATAATACATTTACAGGTCATTTTCATGGCTGATCTAAAACTGTTACATATATATAAAAATAACTTGTAAAACCTTTGTCTAAAACACAACACAACATTTAATCATTCAAAAGTGACATACATATGTACATTGACTTTTCTTTCTTTTCCAGTCCACAACATTAGTAGCACATATATTCTGTTATCAAAGTGTCACTACCCACAGGACACACGCTTCTGTGTCCTTAGATCCTTAGATCACATAGTTGGGTATCCGTGTGCTATAAATGCTTTCCTAATAATATATATAGGGAAATTAATGGCGTAATAGATGCGAGAATTAATTCTGTTCCATAGAAAAATGCATGCGAGAGAAGTCCAAGAAATTGTAGACACTGTGAAGAAATTTTTTTTGTTTTAAATCAGACAGTAAGTATTTCATACAAACATATAGTTTGTCCATTACCAAAAAAACCCCCAAAAAACTAGAGATGATTTCTATAAAAACTTGACAAAGTATGCCTTTGAGTTTTATTGAGGGTAGAAACTGGCGAGCGGCACGACCCAGATAATCACGGTCAATTGACTCACTGATATTGACATTTTTTCTTTGCAACAAACTGCACAGTCATTTTACCAAACATTTATAATCGCTGTTTTGATACGAGTAAGAAGTGTTTCTTTCTGGCACTGGCTGAATATAAACGAAAACGAAAACTAGGTAGTATTCCATAAAAGTGTTTCTGGAGGAAACAAATATTTGTATGCTATGTTGCTTGACGAACTATGAGTTAACCAACCTGAATCTCTGCATAACTCAATACATTTTCACAGGAACTTGCGGTCATCTCCTTTAGCCGTTATGGACATGTTGACAGTAGAGTGACTAGCAATGAAAATTTGCACAGTATCATTAGTGCCAAAACAACCTTGCAATATTACAGAAAATCTTTCACGAAATATTTGCGCCTTCTAATTTTCTTCTGCACAAGGCCTCGATACTGCCCATTTACGTTTAATATGGTTGTCAAAATCCTTTTTTTACAATATAACTGCCAATACTAATGACTGTTGATGGACAGTTTAAGAATTGTGATGCGCATTCAAGCTGTAATAACAAAGCAGATTGTCTATATATTGGTTAAACGGTCATGTACCCATGTACTGGCGTAAATTATTCTGACAACACACCGCTAAATTTCAACCAATTACTTCTTGAACGGTACTCTTTTTCATGCATATAAGTGTATCAAATTCAGGTTGTAAAACAGCGACGTCGAAAGATGGCGCGACGCGCTAGAATCATCGTATTCTCTTAAGAATACGGAAAAGGTTCTACGTAAATTCTGAAGACGTCGCAACTTGTTTAGAGGCATCGGAATGATAAGCAGGCACTTAAAAGCAGTATGCAGGTACTCCAAATGAAATATACAAATTCATAGCACTATGCGGAATAAACTTGACGTCTTAAAAGGCAACTGCGAGAAAAAAATACTGTACAACTACACAGTGACTATTTGCAGACCGGATTTGTCAATGGCACGTTTATCTGCATGATAGTTTCGTTGGTCATCGAATGTTATTGAACATGCAGGGGAATATATTGAGAAAAAATGAACAATACTCTATTAAAGTTATGACACGTATATCTGCAGGATAGTTTCGCTGGTCATCGAAAGTAATAGAGCATGCATGTGAATTAATATGTTGAGAAAGAATGAACATTACTCTACTGACGGTGATGACGTTATGACGTGCGTCGATCACCGTTATGTGCTGTCTTTAAACTTTATTCTCAAATTAAAGTTCTTAAATACATATACTGTAACTTTCTGTGTATATTCCTAAACGCTGTTTTAAATGAAAAGCTGGTGAATAAATTATAAGATTCTTTCACTGGTTGTAGGTGCAGATGGGAATATCCGGCCTCGAGGGTAACTGTTTAGGCGGTAACGAGGCTCCCTGCCGAGTTACCGCCTAAACAGTTACCCGAGAGCCGGATATTTCCATCTGCACATATAACCAGTGACAGAATCTTTTTCTTGCATACCGATTTCAAGAAATAATAATAAAAATAAAATCAACCGAACGGCTTTCTTTTTAGAATTACTTCTTATAGCAGTGTATTTAAACAAAACACGGGAAACCAACGTCCGTAAACAGGAAAGACGTCATGACGTTTCAAAACAAATAACAATGTTTAGTTCCGGTTTTGTTTTATCAGTTGCAGCGTAACGTTATGAATTTTTGATAAAATGACATGATTTGAATAGAGAAATTTGCTATCAGGAACCAATAGGAACTGTCAAGGTATTGAATTTTTATTCCGTTTTTTAAACAAAATATAAATTACTGCATAAATCTTCTACATATATGAAGTTCGTAATACGTTCATTTACAGCACGAGAGTCACCTTACACCCGGGGTAAGATGGATTTTTCCAGCACCGTTAAAAATACCGGAAATCCCCGTCTGGTATGCAAGAAAATTATTTACTTGTCATACCAAATGTCTACGATTTAATGATACAACCCTCGCGTAGCTGATTATTAACAAGTAAAATTGTGTTAATGTGAGTACAAATAATATTTATATCCAACATGGGTTAATAAAAGCCCCACAGTTTTGACAGTAACATAATATTGAATACACTATAGAAACATTTGTTTAAAATTGAAAACACAACGTATTTTAAATATATTTAAAATTATAAAAACGACGAAGAATATTTGGGAAAATGTGCTTACCGTTATCATCTAAATCCTCTTCTAAAATAGTGCACAAAAGTACCCTCCATTTAGGCAGCCTATCAATCAAACCCTTTGGGAAATCAGTCTATCGCTACTTTAAGCTTTTTCTTCACAACACTGGTGTAAAAAAATACTGTAAGATACATGTACATCGATCCTTTTTATGTATAGTAGATGTATTGTACTAGGCGACGATTCGAATTTGTCTTAATCAATAATCGATCGTTCCTTCTGTAGAAACTTTATCAAACATGTGTCTTGCTGTTATCAGCCTTTATAAACGATTTTACATGTATAATTGTTACATATGTATATATGCACTTTATTCAAGTAATATTGTTATGTCTTCAAGTTTAAACAACTGCTAGAGGCCATCTTGGTGTTGCATTTTTCTTAATTTCTCATGAACATATGAAACCAAACATAGTCTGCAATCAATTTGCTATGTTGCCTCCTGTGTATGATCTTTTTAAATAGTTCAATTACATAATAGAACAACAGACTTTGTTGCTTAAAACGTGCTTTCAAGTTTAACTGTTGCATTATTTTGGTTAAAAAAATCTTCATTTTATAAAGATGTTGCATTTCATTGACTTTATTTTTTTATTACAGCGGTCTATGCTTCTAAAATCTATTCTTAAAGACTTTGTTACCTTTCGTAGGCCTTGTGAGTGCCGTAAAATCTTTATATCATATCGTCTTTTTTATCAAACCGTGTGACAGATGTTCACCTAGTGGGAAAGTTTGGAGTTTGGTGGAGATAAAGAGTTGGGTTTTCTATATACGACAGAATTTTCTTTGTCCGTAGCCTATGACAAGCTGTTGCATTCCATTTAGATATTTCCTATTCATTTACCATGATCAGCCTTCAAATACTTCTGTATAATTGTCTGTGACCAATCACACAAAAAATTATGAAATTTTGTCCCTGAAACAAAAAAAAAATGTTGATATTTGTTTTAAATTAAAGTTGGATATATCATTTAATGCTCATTTTATTTAGTTGAAATACATTTGTATGTCAGTGATAAAATTCTGAAATAAAAACATTAAGCCGTGACGGTCCTAAAATTAAAAGTCACATTATAAGTAGATCAATTCCGGGTGTCCAAAAGACTGTGTGGCAACTAAAGTGCATGAATTTTATTGACACAATACCTTCACAACTCTGTGAATTAAATTAAGAATGTAACAGTTGTTTTGCGTTATCAAAATTGAATAATAATCAGATATTTTATCGTTTTTTACTGTAGCAGACATGGGTTTTTGGTGAGTCTTATCAAGAGTAGAAATGAAATTTGCAATATGCCTTACACCCCTTTGCACCGCTTTAAGCGAAAACTCTAGTACAAAAAGGTGTATTGAATAGAATCCGTGGTCCCAAAGAAAACAGACATATTAACAACACCTAGCGGTGAAAGAATCGAAGCATCCCTCACACTTCTTTGTATCGACATGAAAAACGAACTCTGTTGGACAGAAACATTTTTATAGTTTTCAGGATTCTGATGACAAGAAATAATATTTACACTGAAAATAGTTATAACAGCTAAGCTCTGTCGAAATATTGATATTTTAAAACTAAAGGATGACAATTCAAAAATTTAATTTACATGTATATCTGTAATTTCCATAGCCTTTGGCCATCCAAGTCACAAATTTATATGGAGAGTGCATTTTTTATTAGAAAATTAAACGTGCATAGCATATTTAGATTTATTGATAAAATGCATAGCATGATCTCATTCGTATTTGAATCACGATATACTGCAAACAAATTGTTTGCTTGTTTTGGGTTTAACGCCGTATTTCATGTAACGGCGGGCAGTTAACCTAACCCGTGTTCCTGGATTCTGTACCAGTACAAACCTGTTCTCCGCAAGTAACTGTCAACTTCCCCACATGAATTATCAGAGGCGGAGGATGAATGATTTCAGACACAATGTCTTTTATCAAATCGTCACGGAGAACATACGCCCTGCCCGAGGATCGAACTCACGACCCCGCGATCCGTAAACCAACGCTCTCTCTACTGAATGTATCTTCATACTATGCTCTCTCTTCTTGGCATACTGTCACAATAATAATGAGTTAACTTTATTTTAAATTTTAAATTTTTCAGATTGGCATGAAGATATGTTAAAGAAGATTCCGGGCATTTTTATTGCGCTAGCAGTATTTACCTATCCCCAAAGGTTAATTTAATTTGTAAAAAGACATACGCATACTAAATAACGGTGTTACTGTTCTTACAATAATTGTTCTTACAGAGGCGTGTTTTTAATTCAGAGTTTACTACGGAAGTATAGTTAAACGGATATTTTTATTTTACCAATGTAGTTTGGCTTTCACTACAATGGTAGACCATGGGAATATTACAGATAGTTTTGGCCTGCAGTTATTATTATCCGAATATGCCGAATTTATTATCTACTGAAAGCTTTATTATTCCTTCTCTTGAGAAGGAATATTATAGTTAAATAAGTCACACTTTACTGAGCTACTGATACCGAAAGCTGTTGTCATTACAAGCTGGCCAATAAAACTCCGTGACCTGACGTTAGACTATTCTTTCCTAATGTAGGCGACTCTGACTGAACGCGTTCCGTGGATTACATATTACTAAACCTGAGGATATTATTTCCTCCATTCTTGAAGAACATAACATACATTCAGTCGACCAGATAGACATATATCAGCAAATTTAAATGTAAACAACTAAATATTACCGTTACCTTGAAATGCATAGTTAATATATGAAAACAAACCCCATTGCGACCCTCTAATTATGCGCAACAAATCCAAGCATCAGATCGTAATGGATTGACCGGGTCTATGTCTTATTGCCTTATTTACTCTACTGAAAGTGGTAACAGATTTAATTTGTTGTTGGATTTAACAATTTATGTTAAATAACTAGCGTAAATACTTACTTGAAATTTTTTAGCAGTATAAAACAGACATTGCAACCAAAATTTTACAAGATGATCATTTTATATTTATATAGATATGCCCTAGAAGGAACTTTTGCTTTGATTTAACTTGTATATGAGTTTCTTTCATGATAACATGTTTAGATATGATTCTATTTATATGCTTCAGACATACACTGAATATTTATACATGTTCATTTCTTTACTGGTGTATTATTATAATGATTTTACTGTAAATAAAACACTTAATTGTCTTTTGCAAAACTAGTGTGTTTTCTATAACGGGATTTTAACATCAAACTTTATATGTATTAGAACAGTTTATTTATTATTTATATGTAACAGTGTATTAGAACAGTTCTACACCTATTCTCAGGTTTTCTAGTTTTGAAAAAACAATGCAGTAAACTAATAACAGATCAATCAATTAAGGTGCATTATATAAAAGCTTGAATTGTTCAATGACTGTATCGCCAAGTGAAAAATAACAAATGCCAACTAGAATGTGTCTGTAGGACACAGGGTGTGCCCCACTGGTACATTTGTCACAAATAAGGAGCAATAATTCAAATGTTTGCAGTCCTAAGGTGTGTATAGCCTCAACAAACATTTTATAAAAAGGATTCATTATTCTAGGCCATATACTTTTTGAGTTATGAGCATCACAAACAAAAAATCCACTATTTTGGCTATTTCAAGGTCCATAACAAGATTAACGTCATGCAAAATTTCATGAATTTACATCAAATATTTTTTGAGCTAGGCACGTTAATGTGTATTTTTGACTATTTCAGGGGCCATAACTTTAAAAATAGGGGGCGGAGCCAGCCAAAAAATAAGAGATGCCCAAGTTTATATCATGATAAAGACTCATGCAAGTTTTCATTAACTTTTTTATTTACTTTTTGAGTTAGGCGAGTCACAAGGTAAAAATGCACCAAATCTATATGCCCCCACCACTCATGGGGTGGGTGGGGGGGACACAAACAATCATGTGTAACATATTGACATAGTACATATAAATTCAAATTGCACTGTTGAAGAGTGCATTAATTATAATACATTATAATGATTTAACTTCATTTTTCATTCTGAAATGCAGTATTTAATTAATCCAAAATAAGTTGTCCTACTTTGAAATGTGAAGCTAGTGAAAGATAACTTTTCTAGGACTATTTATTTATCTGGGCAAGATATGCATAGACAAAATATAGTCTTCTTCATGATCTATGGATTATCATATACACAAGAAAGCTCAACATTATCTTTTACTTTCAAACAAATTCATCAAGAAACAAGAAACGGTAATTTTTACTTTGAATAATTTACACGTATGGTATGATCACAGCAATTATAAGAAAGAAATGTATAAATATATGCAAAGGTTGTATGAGATTTTAACATTCGTTTTCCAAGAACGAATCAAGGATTTAAAATCAGAACGATATAAAATATATATTCTATCTAATGGTCACACCAACACCATGCAAAACGTTGTCCCAAAGAAATTATACACAAGCTTTTACAAATATACATAATTTGTATATCAGTGGAGGCGTTTGGAATCGCATTTACCTTGCGGAATTGCTGTTGCAGAAACACCTGTTGATACAATTCAGACGTTAAAATCAGCAAAATGTTCGTCTTAGTTAAAAAGAAATGGTAATCAAATTGTTTTAACAATTCAGCTAAACAAACGAAACCGATGTCACTATCGAAATTTAAAGCATTTACCGGATGGTGCTTTGTGAAAATCTAGCTAGTGTATTATGTGAGTTGCGCTTCAGTTTTGCACTTTAACTTGTAGCTTTTGTTGTTGAAAACACAGCCTTAGGGTCCATCCCTATAATATATTATCATTGGTATCATTGATGTAACAAAAACCATGCCAATTAACTAACTTGACTGAGATTCATTAAGATGTAACACGCTTAAGAACTATAACGTTTCATCGGTGGACTAATTCATTATGGTCAAAGTTTTTCAGATTCGTTATGTAGATTGTATCGCCACTTTGAAACGTTGTGAGCTTCTGCAGTAAATTGATATCAATAGTAATTTCAGAGGCATGTGTTATTGCAAATATTTAAATATATGTCAAACATACCATAGAAAATAACATTAAAAGTTTTTTATGAACATGAAACATAAAATTAATGAGAGATGACGTTAAGCTGAATATACACGAATACGATATCATTATTCTTTATCTTAATTTTATGGTTTATTTTTTTTATATTTCATTGACTCCAATAGGCGTCCAAATACGTAAAAATAACACATACTTACTGCATCAACAATACATTCACATTAAAAAAGAAAATAGGATAAAGATTCTTTTGCATCGGGCTTCAGGGTCTTTGATATTCCAAATTTGATGTTATGCATCCATTAGGAATATTTTTCATTTGAATGTTTTGAAAATACCACCCTACGCATTACGAAAATATTAAATACAATGGAATGAGTTTGGCTGTGCCAGCGGCCGCACTAACAAAGAACACTTTATGTAAGATGGTCAACAATATATATTATTCTTTTCAATTTAATCTTGCATAATAAATCTGATAAAAATATCTTAAAATTGCAGTGAGGATAAAGGACCATAAGCGTCATCATAGGTATCAGTCATTGTCGTATTGTCATATATTTTCATGATAAATAGACGTAACACACACAAGACCCATGATGGCTGTATGGCAAAATTCAAGATCACACTTAGAAGTCAAATGTCAAAATGTGTTTACTTATAGCTTGTCTGTGCCACAACTTTACCAGTAATTATCGTATTTTCATATAATATTGTTCAAATGTTCAACAAGATAAATAGCCATGGTGCATACTAGACCCATGAGTTTAAGTTCATAGGCAGAGATCAAAAGTCCAAATGGGCTTCTATATTACTTTATTATTAGTTATGATAATTTTTAATAACTTGAAACAAATTTTCACCATGATAGATAGTGTGTCACAAACAAGACCCATGACATATGAAAGTTCAAGGTCACACTAACAGGCCAAATGTCAAATAGTGGTCATGTACATCTTGTCCTGGCTTTAATTTCATCATACAGTGTTGTTTTTCTTATTCAACTTATTACAATGTTCTCCATAATCAGTAGATGTATCCAACATAAGACCAAATACTGTACGTCAAAATACAATGTTATCACCAAAAAAGTAGCAGATAAATCTTGTGAAATGCCATAACGTCATCATTTATTGTCGTGTTTTCAAATAAAAAAAATCAACTTGATTAATAGGCGTGTCGGACACACGACCCGCAACTGTATGTCATAGTTCAAGGTCAGCTTAGAGCTTCAATTTCAAATGCTTCGACATGTTGCACCAGACATATAACCTTATCGGACATGGAAGTGTTTGTCAAAGTTTGTGCAATATATTTTGCGAGAGACTTGAGTTATACCACACGAAATTTGAATTACTGAATTGCTTTTAATTTCTGCTTTGATGTGCTAGCGACAATGTTACATTCCAACCAAAGTAACCTTAAAGTATAATATATCCATTGATATGCTAGAATTAGTTTCATTCATCTCAATCAATGGCTCATCTTCACTATATAACTTCGTCTTAATGGATCTGTATAATATTAAAGAAACGAATTTGAAACATTTATTTCATGACCAACAAGCATCTGTATCATTTCTGTAAGACTGTGAACAGAGATAATTTTCCTTATTAGATGTGTCGCATTGATTTAAAATTCAATACATAACATAATATTGCTTTTACACATCCTTCATAATTAATATAAAAACACAGAAAACATCAACCTTTAAGTGCATAAAATCCTGCTTTATTACTCATGTACATTTAAGGCATGTTTCTTTATTAACGAAATGTGTTAGTCACCTTTGGTTTGCATTTAAAGTTTGGTTTAAACAATATTTATTAATCAAAATTTATTTACTATATGTACATATATTAAAAAGGCACTGAGTAGGAAGTTATTAGCTTATCTGAAACTCTCTTCTTAAAATTTGTATACTTGTACCAAAAACGAAAAGCAAAAACATACCTTTTTACATTTTTACAAAATTTAAGTATTCATGAATCAGAACAAATATTAATCATTATGATTTATTCTGCGCTAAATCGTAGTAGTCTAACTGTGAAGCATGTACGCGTTAAGGTATTGGACCCCTAATAGTAATGTTTAAAAAATGGCATTTGCTTGGTATATTCTTAAAGTTGACCATGTTTCACACTGTGTTGCAAATTTTAAACAACTTTTACCGTGCCGTGTTTTTTTTGTGTGTAAATTTTGTATAATTTATAGAATTTCCTCAAGCTCAAGTAGAGACAAATTTAAATGTGATGGTCACTATCTATAACGTTTGCAGAGAATTTATTACAGCATTAATTTTGATAAAAGAAACATCAAACTATTGTTAAACAATTATAAAACACAAAATAAAACTGTAAATATAATTTTTTCTAGGGTGCCTCAAGTAAACAGATTTAATGAGTCAGAATTCTAACTCCAACATTGAAAAATTTAGGTCGAATCTAGTGGGTCTGTTTTGAATTTTGTTCACTTCATTCTAAAATAACCTTGGGGCAGAAGTAAAACCTACCTGCATTTCTTCCACAATATGTAATCTAAAGAATGAAGACAAAATAGAGAACTTTTACCACATTAACTCAGTATTTTTAAAGATGTCTAACGCTACCCCTCCTGATTCAGAGGTAAATTCACTTTGAACAGCAAAACATCGCTTATAAAATGAAACTTTTCCACTTTTGTACAATACATCCATAATAAGCCTTGAAAGAAGTAAAAAACTTACTAGAAAAAAAGGAAAATATGGAAAAAAAATGTTTAGTCCCAGTGGGGCTTGAACCTACGCCCCACTGAAAATTGCAGTCAATGTAGGTTTATGGTAGGAATTGAATACTCTTCAAAAAGGAGGTACTCTATTATGGGCCCAATACCTTAAATGAATTTAAACATAGACAGACGCTTTATGTTTTTCAATTATTGAAGAAATATTAATTGCCTCGTCTTCTTTTTTTGTCCTGTAGATATATATTCACTGTAACTTTCATAAAGAGATTTGAGAATCATGGTGTCCTATGTGTCATCATGAAATATTTTTCATTGACGACACATAGGACTTATGTGTAATTCCAGAACTATACCTCCAATGAGCTGAGCACTCTTGGTGGTTATTTCAGAGTTTGTAAGCATAATACAACTGTAAAAAAGTACATATGGAATTCGTTGAAAGTCGGATACATCAAGGGACACTCACACATAAAGGTAAAATACGCAAAAACTACGTCAGTGTTCTCATTGGTCGCTGTACAAAATGACACAAGCACCGGCTTATTAAAGTCAGTAACTGCTACGGTAGTTTGACATTTTAATGGTGATAGTCAATCTTGTATTTTAGACGACTTATCGATTTACATTTCATTATCACATTATCTTTAAATCAGTTTCGCTGCACTGAAGGTCTTCTAGTAATAAACATTTCATACAGTCTCAAATCCTTATTTCTCCCTGTTCGCCTTCGGTTTTTAAATTCTTCTAAACTCCCGATGCCAATTCCATTTTCTAAACCAGCCGACCTCCCTCCGTCTCCGCAAGGCTCACCAGGACAAAAACCACCCATGAATGGAAATCCATTTTCTCCACCTCGAGCAGCAACTTCCCCAAGCCGGATTACAGTCCGCCTTCTTGAACCGGGTCTCTCTCTACCTCGCGTCTGACTACCTGGTCTTTGTCTTCTAGTTCCTTGTGTTCTTGGCCGCCGCCTTCGTGTTGTTCGGCGTGAATCTTGTCTGACTCGGGTAGGTCTGGCTTCTTGCAGTCCCCCGTCTAATGTATTACCAGTATTAGTCTGCTGAGGCCTTAAATCATACAATGGGCCACCAATATCATACCTCTGGCCGTACGGAAGAGTCCTGCCCAAAAATACCGAATCTGCCATTCTCCCGCCACCAAATTCTCTTTGGACATTGTAACCTAAAATGATAGAAGATATATTCTAATCAATGGTTACTGTGTTACATTCTGTTTATCTACAGAACAGTTAAAGAAATTTGCTGTGCATATCAAACTGACAAATGCGATGCCTTATCACAAAATTTATTGTGAGAAACACTTTTGGAGATATATTTCAATTGCGTATGTACTTTGAAACACCACAACATAAAATAAGTAAAACAGTGTCTTAAGTACTACCTGATCCTAAATGAGGTTGATATGGTGTATTATATCCAGTGTGACGAGGCAAAGGTCCCAGATAGGAAGAATGTAATCCGTGGTGGGAAGGCCTAAATCCAATATCATAAGTCCTGAGTTCATGATTGGGAGGAATAAATTCAGCATCGAAAGTCCTGGGTCCAAGTTCCGGAAATCTCAATATACTTTCGGGAGACCTAAATCCTAGCAGCTCGGGAGAGCTAAATCCATACTCATGAGGTCCAAAGGTTTGTTGTCCGCTACACGTTTGTACAAGTACAATGATTGTACTCAAGTAGGATCGCATGAGTGAAGCCTGTAAAATAAAAAAAAATTCATTTTAACCAGTCGACTAACCTAAAGATATACAGATTGCCGCCATTATACGCTTAACAAAAAATTCTTAAGCCCCCCCCCCCCCCCCCCCCCCCCCCACACACACACACACCCTCCCGATATCCCTGAAAATATATTTCATATTATAAATGGTACATTTTTGAAAGCAAAAAAAATGTTTTAAAAAGTAAGTTATAGATAACATGGAACAATTACAACAAAATCGAGCGATGCTATGTTATCATTTTATTCAAATTATGGTCCAAAACCAATTTAGGAAGTAACAAAAATAAGCATAACTGTTTCACATTAAGAAACAACAAATACAAGATCTTCTATAAAGTAAGGGGACATAATTCTGATGTCTATCAATCAAAACTGTACACCATATAATTCAAGAAGAGACCTGTACAATTGTATCTAGTTTAAAATGTCTGGTGAATGCTTAAAAATGCTAATACATTTTAATATCTATATTTTACAGATTTAACGCGATTTTTTTTCTTTTAAATTGGTAATTCTAGAAGAAATAAAAATATAATGAAATATTTTATCATTTGAAAGGGAAGTAATTAATAAACGAATGAAATGCATTACTTTACAACATTTATATTGTACTAGTAAAATTAATGTTGTTTTTTTTTAACTACAGACCATTGAAAGTGTTGGTCAACTTTTAAAAGACGTAAAATAAATGAAATGGTGCCTTTGCACAATGTAATTCTGTTGACATTTCAACATTGTATCACTAACATACTTTTTCTGTGTAAAAATCTGATAAACCACTGTTACAATTCCATTCTTATTCATCAGATGCTCGAAATGGTTCTACCGGGGAACCATGGTAGATCTCTGGTATGCGAGAATGTTAGAATTCTAATCCTTATCGTGCTGGACACGATTGATTCTGTCTTTGCGACCAGTGTAGATCATGATGAGCCTGCACATCCGTGCAGTCTGATCAAGATCTGCACTGTTCGCTATTCAGTATGTATAGTTTTAGTAAGCACCCCTTTTAACTGTTAATGGTACTGTCCAGACTGAAAGCTGGACAAGTTCATGGTAGAAATTTAGCAGGGTAAGGGCTAGAATATCCGAAGTTTTGATCTGTAAAACTGTTTACACACGTACACAATCTATAAATAAGACATAGATAAGTAATGACCTTTCAGTTGTGCTTTCTGATAAAAACTAGGAATCAGCACCCCTCCCCACTTCAATGTCCGCATTTAAAATCAAGAATTGTTCTTAAAAATTACTCACTGCATGAATTATCTTAAAAATAATGTTTAATGTAGGCCTACTTATAATTTTCGAAAGATATTAGACTCTTCATCCGAAAATTATTCCAATATTATAGTTGTTACTTAACCTTTTAAAGTAAGAAAGGAAGATAACTACCAGGTAAGAGAATGTTATAGCTTTGTTTTTCAAATTTAAAGTATTTCTTTTTTGTTTTGTTTTACAAAAAAGCGACTTCCTCCTTTCTTGTCATGCATTTCAACATCTTGCCACTCGTTGCAAATTTTCAATTCCTCGTTCATATCCAAGATTCTTTACTGTTACTTCAAATTAATGTTATATACACTTGTTTCAACTTGTCCTTACACAAATACTTAGAATAAAAATCGAACCCTCGACCTCCTGCACACAAAGCGGACACTCTACACAAGTCAAAAGCGTAGCAATCGCTAAATCTATGCACCGGTCTGGTGTGTTACATTCCTAATTAAGATAGCTATTTTTCTAAAATAAAGTCTAAGTGATAAAAACAAAGTGCAGCCAAACTGGGGCTTGAACATAAGGCCTTGTGGTGTTATTCCGATGAGTCACAGACTGATAAACCAGTCTGTTTACACAAATTCTTAGTTTTATATTGATGTGTTATATTATGAAATACTCATCTGATATTTTGAAAATTGTCCTCCCAGTTGAGAAGTGAACAAATTGAATCTCAAAGCACAATATACAACCATGGTCATGTGTTCGGCACAAAATGACACACGCTGAGAATAACAACCAACGAAAACAATACTGAAATCTAAGGCCTCAAAAAACCATTCCGCTTGGTTTATCGGCTGAGCCATCAGGCGGCCTCATCAACTTCTCAAACATTCAGCAAACTTCCACATCCCCTATCTTATATAGCCTAGGGAACCAGAGGTTCAGTTGCTGACTTATTATAGGTTTAATAATACTTTATTGCATTTAATATATACAATGGGATTGGGCACAAATTATATCAACATTATTGAAATCCACTCCCAGAAAATTAACAAATCAAGGGCAACTGCAAGAAAATATATGTAGTTACAAAATCAAAAGTATGCATTGTATAATTTAAACAAAACAAAAAAAAAACGGTTGTCAATAATTACTGAAAGTAAGGATTATTTACAGTGGGCGTGGACATTCATACTCATATAATAATAAAGTATACAGTTTTCTTAAAAGCGTTTTGAACTCTTCAAAAACGATGCACTATTTGGAAGATATACGAGTTTTCCTCAAGAGAGAGAGAGAGAGAGAGAGAGAGAGTATCACAACCGATCAATAGCAAATCAAGTGATATATCATACATAGACAAACTTCTGTAACTTATTGTAATGCATCATTATCATACTTCTGATTGACCAGTTTGCATTGTCCTTACACCAGTATCATTTCTAGTATGACTGGGACACAGTACACTTCTGAGTTTCAAAACCAGCTTTGTTGCGCTTCAAAATGGTAGCAACTCAATTTGATAGTCACTACCAAAATGCGTTGCTACCATTTTGAGGTGTAACACAGCTTCTTCTGATACTCGGCATTCAAAAGTTATGGATTTGCTTACATTGTGTCACGGACACTACAGTGTTTCAGTGGTCTTGAAAAGCCAAGTTCAAAAAGAAAATTATGAATAGACACATTTAAAAACCACTTGTAAAGATGAATAATTCTATTCACATACTTTCTCTTTAATATAAAAGTTATGCATATGGTAAAAATAGAAAATGCATAACAAACCACAGACTTAACTAAAATGTCTTTGTTCCGCCAACAGTTGTCTGGTTTTTCAATAAAACATGCGGCAAAATAATTTCTAATCAATCATTGTTTGACGTATATGATGCATAGCTTACAGTAACTCCTTATCTATTCAACACACAATGTTTAAAACACATAGATTTTCAAGTGCAAAAAAAAACATAACGGTGGAAATACTCATGTTTGGACCCATTCTCTGGTCTTGTAAATGTTTTACCGATAAAGGTATCGCATATGTACTTTGATTTGTAGAAATACATCACAGTTTTATCAAAAACATATGTTTTGATACATTTCATATAGTAACATTATTATAAGTGCACATAACAGGCAAAACTAAAAATGAGCATGGCGATATTTCAGCAAGTCATCGATAAGGGAGACAATTCAATATTTCACAAATGCTAAATTATCAGAATGTTCTCCCTTATTTATAATGATGTTTTCTTTTATCTTAATGCTAATTTATGAAAAATGAACTCATTTTCTGTTCATTTATTATCAAAATAGTCAGTGCAATATAGAATTGTTGACACAGGATCAGAGTCATTTGATGTGTTTAACGTCATACCAAAAATACAAAAATAACATCATTTGATTTGTCTCAAGGGTATTTCTATTAAGAAAGTGAATTTTTTTTTTTTTTTTTGTTTTACGAGATGTAGGAAAAGCGTTGTGGCACACATTCTTATATGTAGGCCTATGTAAAAGACATGTTTAGCATGACCTAATAGTATAAACACAATTCGCGGTTGATTGATATCAACTGGCTCAGTGACACCGTTAGCATTTTCATAACTTGTCGGGTTTGTAAATGTCAACGGAAGCTTGCTTTGTTAAAAAGGGCAGAATAAAATTATTTGATGACCGAATTGTACGCTTAATATGCTGGTCATTTAAACTTTTGGGGTTGAACTAATTCCAACTTAAACTTTTTGGTGTGGAATAAGAAGTATGTAAGGAAATATACATAGAAAAAAAAGTCCTCAAAAATATCAAAGCACATTTTTGAGATATTGCATCTGGAATTCCTAAGTAACGTCTACATGCATATAATACTTATTGCGGCCGTTACTGTGGACCATATGCTGTATTGTTCTTTTACTAGTAAAATAAAGCATAACGATGTTCCTTGAATATCAGTAAAAATGTAATTTTAAGATCTCCAGCACTTACTGATAGCCTACCTTTAGTATTTTACCATCTTTGTCAAAAAGCGTTCAGAACATAAGTGTCAAAATTCAGGACAGAGTTTCTAACAAAATGATACATACAAATTTCTAAAACAGACTCGTCGGCAAGAACAACGCATTCATAGGGGATTCGCGAAACAAATATGTATTCGCAATGTTACTTAAGATGGGTGGGGTACTTGATATTAATATTTGCTCGCAATTCATAAACATTTACGACAATTATTCATGCTTTTTGAAATGCTTTGTTGTGCAATGCATGCATGTGAATAAAGAAATGATAGAGAGATCTACTTATATTTTTAATTTATTTCATTGTAGATAAATTTGCAACATTTTGTGAAATTAAAATCTAAAGGAAGTTGCCCTTAAATATAATATTTTCAGAGTTTGGCTTGGATTTATTTTGAGGACTTTTCCCCTGTATTGTATACTTAACTGAAGATTATAAATCAGCACTAAAACTTCATGTTGGAATTAATCTGAGGTAAAGACATCTTGTCTAGTATTATAACCGGCCTATACATCTAACTGCAAAATTATATCTTACTGTGTGTAACGCAAATAATAAAAAAAAACAATATGTTATGAGTGTTTCATATAGCGTAAACTAAGATAAACTACAGGGAGAAGTGAAAACAACTGAACAACATCATGAGAAACTACATCAAAAATGAAAAAAAAAAGGAAAATGCTAGCACATATAAATATGATAATGTTTAGATGTTGTCTAATGTATATGATGTAAGGATGTTCTACCGCAACTTAAAGCTACCAAACGGTAGTAAATAGAGAGAAGAAAGTCACAAAGTTGACCTAACTGGTGCATGTTCAAGCAATCAAGATAACATATGTGAAGCAATCCTACTGATTTAATTTGAAATCTCTAGTATGACTAGCCTGTCTAATACATGTTTGTCTTGCTATCTATGGCAGAGGTCGACTCGAATTTCAAGAGAGTCTACGTCGCACTGTACTATATTGCCTGATTGTTGTTATTCTTAAAAAGGTTTTCTTCGTCAGATACCTGTGCATTCAGTACACTGGCACCAGACCAGAAACAAAATGCCACTGTTCTTGTTATACCATAGGCCACCACTAGCTATATGTAAGAACCAAGGTTCTTATAACATATGGTAGGATACAGCATATGCATTGGCATTTTTCTTTCTGGGTAGGTGTCAGTAATTCATTAAGTAACTATTATGTCTTTTTCCGTTAAAGCAGAAGGTTTTCTAGTGGTAGTGTACTCTTAAATGTAACAAAGGGAGATAATTAAAGACAATTTTACAATGGAGATATTTTTTCAGAAATATATAGGTTCCTGCACAATGAGTGACATAGGGATGTATTTCAATGGTAAGTAAAAGTATTTCACAGAAACCCATTAACAGTGAAAATTTTCATACAAATCCCTAGAAAAAAATAACTACTATTTCGTTGGTCTTATCACTTAAAATTTAGTAAAACACACAGTAATATGTCGAAATAACGTTATATTATTTAAATAAACCTAAAATAACAAACCTTTTAAAGTAACCGCAATTGCAAATAGTCCTTCTTGAATTGTTAAAGTAGTGTTTATTTCCTTGAGTAATTGACCTGTTAAAGTAACAAGTTCATAGTGCCAACTAAGTTTAATTTTAAGCAACTAAATAAATATATGTTCCTGTTATGACAAGTGATGAATTGATCATAACTGTAAGGTCAGGTCGCCAGGCGCATTTATGGAATTATTTAATATATTATAGGGCGTTAGAAATGTGATATGAACTTTTTTGAATATGTACTACAGAAAATAATGAGAATTGTGGCAAAAATATTAATGTGGTTGTGGAAGCGAAAAATAATATATGACGCCATAGCTTAAATTAGGTTCCGGTCGAGCTTTGTTTCAGTATTGATCAATGGTATGAAAGATATTTAAGTTTAAAAGAATTTAAATGAACTCAGTCTAAGTACACACGTCTTCATTGTTGTAATAAAATACTAGTAATATTCGATATAAAAAGCTTCTATTTCCCCGTAAATACAGTTAGTAGTACTGGCTTAAGTGCAGTTCTGTTATATGTAAAGTTAATATTGTATCCAGACTGTAAAAACTACGAACCCGTTATTATGAATTTCAGTTCAATCAAAGTGTTTTTTACATTTTCTCAAGCGAAGCTTGGAATGCATCTATTAACAGCTCTACTGGAATGTGTTCTTACTTTGTGTGAAAATATGTTTCAATAAAATAACTGCAACTTGTCGTCAAATAAGAATAATTTACTCCCAATGTCTAAGATTCATTGGAATTGGCGTCATACATATGAAGTATATCTCGTTACTAACATACAATTAACATATACAATGGTCTTATGATCACAAGATAAACCCATATAATCTCTTTAGAGAAGGAAAACACGTAACTTTGTAAGGGAGTTCAGCTGCCGTACTAGAGTTAACACGTAAAATGGTACATGTATTAACTAACAGTTTCTACTCCAGTGATGATGTCATACGAGATACATTTTCTGCCCGAATCCAAACCTGCCTCTACGCTTAGTATGTTAGGTACAAACTAATCATGGCTGTCAGAGACACATTTGAAAGTACCAAGAACATAAAGATGAAACTTCATTCTATTGAGTACAGATGTTGATGAAGAAGTATATATGCCAAAAGTCAAACTGCTATTCTACTTAAAATTATATTTATTCAGTACACCATTAAAATCAAATGTGAGGTCCATATGGACTCTATACGTCCAACAACGTTAGTTTTTAAAAGATCCGGGGTTTAAGCATCAATGTGAAGAATACAATCATAAAACTTTCTTGATTTAAATGTTTGTCTATCTAAAAATCTGCCGTTCGATCCATCAAATCCATATTAGGAGTTCAAATAAAATAAGTTTCATATTATGGAGTGGTAGTAGTGCCTTTTTTGTCTTTGTTTTAAATTAAACAAATGACACGAAAACGTTGTTTTATGAAAAATGATATATCCTGAAAGTTTTAAAACATTTCATAAAAACAAATCATAATCACATGAAGTCAAAATTGAAAATTTATAATTTTTTGGCATCCAAATTGTCTTAAATTTATTAGAACAGTAAAGTTAAGATTAGAGTTAATCAAGATATTTTAAAAATAAAAAATGTTCATATACCCACTAATGACCTGCCCTTTAACATAATATGAACGGCATTGTTTTTATTATACACCTACGCATTTTCTGTCTTAAATATATCATGTGTTTTACTAAGTGACTAACGTACACAAACCCTGTATTCAACTCTTATCGGATATGGAGAATATTCAGCCCGAAATGGTGATGGGGTCTCGAAATTAAATGTGTCAAAAACTTCACCGGTTCAAACGAGTTTTCATTCTTATTGATCTAAAATTATAGTTAATTCTGGCTGATATGACTCTAGAAAAATATAGATCTATATGTATACCCTTTATCTGCAATGATTCATTAGGCTCTCGTAGATATTGCCAGAACGGATCTCACACGGCTCATGCAGGCCTGGCAATATCCACTTGAGCCAAATACAGCATTGCAGTCGAAGATACTGTTATAATAACGCTGTTATATTGAAAGAGAAATCAAGGACAAAAGGAGGACCAAACATTAGTCCGAAAAAAAAAAACAATAATGTCATTTATCATTCCCACTGAACTGCAATGTTCCCATTTAACACAAAAATGTTACGTACTAAAGTGATTAATTGTTATTCGGTCATTTTGGTGAATTGCAAATCAACCATCAGTCAGCGACAAAGTAAATGGACCACATTCCAATACTTTAAAAGCAGAAAACCACACATGTCTACTCAATTATCGATATATGTTTGAAACTATTGTTCACTAATTGAACAAATAAAACAATGATATCTTGTCACAACTACAGTCGTACAAGCAATTACTATGACATTTTACTAAATGATTAATTACTTTTGACGTCAGTTGCACATGTCTTTATATACTTATGAGATATATGAATAACTGCTTCTCTAATTTAGACGTTCTTGATATAATTAATCCCGGCTTTCTTTCCTAATATCTATTGTGCTAAGGACTTTCTTCAATATCAAATCTAGGACATCTTAGGGTTTTCATGTCCAACTGGATGGGGAGGATAATAAAGTTATCATATACAAAATTAACAATTCCCTTAAGATAGGATTCAGTAGAATTTCCTTGCATCATTTCTGTATAGGTTAGAAGGTCCTTTTTAATATTTAGTATAATGTTCGATCATACATCTCAAGGAGAAAAATACATTTTTCTGCACCTCTTTGGCGTTAAATTTCATCCCAAATTGACGAAAAAAGAAAGAAACAGGAGAGTAAATGGTTCCTAGTGTAATACCAATAAATAGTGGTGTGCTACCATGGAAGAGGACGCATAATGGCATTTGTCTTCATCTGCATGTTTCAAACTGTGTAGTCCGTCCATTAAACCTCTGTTTCGAGTTTCAATGCACACTCTTAGATAAAAACCCCACTGAAAAAAAAGTGTGATTTAAGCACGTAATCTACATAGCCAATTTTGTCTTAAGTCATGCGTTCATACTTCTTTCTGCCATGTTGATTAAACTGTCAGCAATCCTGAGCTTATAAATTTCTTTACTCAATATATTTGTTAGATCATTATTAAAGTATATACTTAACCATATAATTACATCGTTGAATATATGAACAATTTCTATATGAGCCGCGCCATGGGAAAACCAACATAATGGCTTTGCGACCAGCATGGATCCAGACCAGCCTGCGCATCCGCGCAGCCTGGTCAGGATCCATGCTGTTCGCTTCCAAAGCCTATAGCAATTAGAGAAACCGTTAGCGAACAGCATGGATCCTGACCAGACTGCGCGGATGCGCAGGCTGGTCTGGATCCATGCTGGTCGCAAAGCCACTATGTTGGTTTTCTCATGGCGCGGCTCATATAATTATACTTAAAAAAAGTTTATGAAATCATACAAAAAATAGTTTACGTGTATTTATATTTAGATTAACTTTTCATTAGATTTTAAATAGTACACAAATAATATATATTATGCAATGTATAGAAGTATACTACATCTGAAAAACTGGAAGCTTTTTAACACCGACTGTTACTTAACGTCATTTAATTATGAATGTAGTTCTGCATACGTAATCAATTCATATATTCAATAAAGTTAAAGATATTATATGAAAATTTTCTACATTTTAAATAAATATTTAATGATGAAATGTTTTCGTGGAAGATGAGCGTCAGATATCTTTAATAAGTATAAATATAAGACACAGATGTTTAAATAAGTAAAATTAAAATACATTGATGATACAAAAAAAATGAATCTATAATGGGATATAAAATGAAAGCCAATTTCTTTACATGTCTTTCACATCAGTCTTCGTAAAGATAAATGACATTTATTTGATTATTGTAAAATGTTCATGAACACAACATTGTTTACTGCCTTTGATGTTTAACTAATTACTTTAAAACTTTTGTCTCAGAGTTAATTTTATTTCCGCATGCATTACATAGAACGTTAAGTTAATGGATTATTTATTTCAGCATAATAATAAGGAATTTGGGGTTTTTGCTACCTCGTTAACACTATGTCGCCGCTTTCTATTTGGTATTCAAATTGTTTTCTTATTCTTATAAAGTAAAATTCCTTCTAAGTATTGTAGATTAATCACTAGACTGCTTTCTTTAATGTTACCATTGCAATTCCCAATGCTTTAGCATAGATGCTTGTACTGATATTAAAATGTAGCACACGTTTTTTTTTTTGCGAAATTTATCCATTCCTGCAATCTTTCTAAATGAATTTATAATCCCTGGCCTTTTATTTTGTTTCTTTGTGATCCTTGTAGGACTATTAAGGTAAATCTGCACATGCAAATCAATTATTTACCATTAAGCAAAACTTCAGTTGACACCAAGAAAATACGGCAAATCGTGTGCTTGGCAGTTTTGCTTCCTTGAACAATTTGGACCTTGGTGGATGTCTATTAGAAAACAATAAGTGGCCTTAACAGTTGATTGGAGCGGTGCTCTAGTTTTTAATGTGTTGGCCGCTCAGTTCGGGGGTTAAAGGTTAAAAAACTTAATATCTCAAAATAAAGCACAAAGACCTTTGCATTTTGTATGACCATGCTATAGAAATATATTCATGAATATTACAACTGTGAGAAGTTTCGTTAAAATCTATGTTAGAGAAGTACATCCATTAGCAGAAATGTCATCAAATTTGAGATTTTCCAAAAGTCACATCTTCTGAAAATTTTCTAGAGGTGAAAATGTTCAGAATCAGTGTAGAAAACAAATCAAGCACATGAATTTCTTAGTGCACTACGATGCTTTGAAAAAAAAAAACAGAGTTAACTCAAATTGTACATTGAACCATGCAGTTCTACTGTATTAGAAGATACCGACAAGATTTACATACATGTCCAAATATATCATTGTATACGTGGACCATTGAACTTGATGGTAATAAATCACACGCTATTTTTGCCGTCAATTAACTGCAAAATTATTCAACCATTTGATTGATTATCGACTTTTATAATTAATTAAGTCAAATAACACCGACGTAAGGTTGATATGTTTTTATGTTTATTCATTGAAATGAAATATCCTACATGTACTAATGTAACACGTGTCCAGCAATATTGTTAACAGTAAACAAGTCTGATCAACGATGCTTGAACGACTCTAATTCGAAGATGGTCTTTTCGTACTCTTTAAATATAACGTTATACCTTGACAAAAACATTTACAATTTGCTTGGATTCATTATGTTCTGAAATAAAATGTGGTTTTCTAAATTCCAAGTGAATCAAATCATTTTGGAAGTTAAAAATGACATCATTCGTTGTCGCACAATGAACTAAATAAAATAGTCCCCCGATTTCTTTTTTCAGCGTTTGTACTGGCGGTAAAAAGGCATGTCAGCGTTTTTGTCTGCTGTGAAAAAGAAAACTAACCATAGATTCATTATGTTAATTTAAATAACACAACGACACTTAATTTGAAGACAAAACGTATTTATTTTAAGTTAATACATATGTTACTATATATAGTAACAAAAATGAATGTGTTTTTAGCAGGTTTTTGCTTTCACGCACTGATTATCACTTATCGGCCCGGGCCGAAAACTCATAATCATAATCCGCCCGGTGAACACGTGCGCGTGAAACCAATAGCTACATAAAACGTTATCATAGACGTTATAATGGTCTGTCACTGGTCTACACGTTAAACCGTTGTTTATCGCAGAATTACAATTCTTGGCTTAAAATCAGTAATAAAACATGACATGCACATATTTACTTTGGACCCAGAGTTCCGAGTTTCAACAGTGTTCGAGTATGCATTGGAAAACAGCATGATTCGCACCGATTTCGACGAAGTTGCGGGTTTCTTCTCAGTGAAAATGAATGACTGCTTTTCATAAACATAGACCGAGATATCTAGCTAGTAGATTCTAATAAAATCGAAGTTTTTTTTTCTTGTTTTTTTTTTTTTTTTTTTTCATGAACTGGCTCAAAATATGTGTTGTTCCATATTTTTAGAATGGCGATTTGATGAGTTTGATAGATACATTAGATCTACGAATTTACTTTTAGCTCCTGACCGACAAAAAATTCTGTAGATCTAATTTGTCTTAATGTGCAAGAATAAGTTTACTGTAGAACACTCACTTAGGACTCCAAATTGCTTCCGGCTACGCACAAACACAAATTTTGAGACAAGAGTACCCCAAACTAGGCTATTTAGCCATAGAAATCTAGCGACAGGATTTGTAATTCTACCTTCCTTGAGTAGTACAACAAAACATATGTATTAACGCGGAGGTGATAATCGGCCCGAAATTCATAATGGCCCTCGGACCATTATTCATTTTTCGGGCCGATTATCACCTCCCAGCCCGGCTCTGTCGTGTATTAACCTCTAAATAATTAATTAACTTATCCCAAGACTAATGTCTTATCAAAATAATTGGATGGTTCAATCTCCAAGGGAGAAAATAGTTTTAATTTTACAAACTCTGTTTCGCTTGAGTTGTTATTCTTTGTTAGCCGAGGTTTCTTCTGATATTATTTTCTCGAGTTTCAGTGTTCCAAGCATTTTATCAACATGAAACGTATTTAACTTGTACTTTGAATAACAAGACTCGATTTGAATTATAACACCTCTAACGTCAAAAATGTGGGCTCCCGCTTCAGGGGGCCGTTTTATCAAAGTGTCGCAGGTAACGACAAAAATTGGTCGCAGACGTTATTCTGCGACCTTGTCTTACGACCGTTTTACTAAAGGTGTCGTAGGATCGATGTCGCTACAATGTCGCAGTCTTTGTCGTAGACAATAAATCACGCGAGTCACAGTCTGTGTATACATTTCCGGTGACGTCAAATTGTTGTCTATCACAAAATGTCAGACGATAAGGTCACTAAAAAATCGAAGTGGAGCGAAGGGGAGGTTATTTTGTTGGTGGAGGAGGTTACCGGGAATGAGAAATTGGGGAAAAAGTTTAGCCCGGACAACACAGCAGTTGATAGGACCAGGTTTTGGTCTGAAACTACTAAAAAGTGAGTATCGGAAATGGTTGCTTAACCCCGCCCACCCAAGTGTTTATAAACAAGGCAAACGTGGTTGACCTACTTTGTTGAGGCGCTTTTAACTCCTTGATAATATAATCCTTTCATACGATTAAAAGATTTTTTTTTACTTGAAAACATGGTCCGAATTGTCCCTAGTCAAAATAGTTCGACGTTCAGATTGTTTATTCTAGGGCAATCTAAACATCAAAACCGTGAAGGACCAAAATAATGGAAGTTAAATCATAGTACACAGTCGTGCAAACAGGTAAAGTTATTGGTTTTATATATAGGTGTAAACACAAAGGAAACGCTGATCGTGTACAGTACACACAAAGTTTAAATCACCAGAAAATGTGTAAGTTTGAATATTATTTGATAATGTTAACATATCAGTAGATTAATGAGGAATTGAATCCCCTGGTAAGCAGTCTAACATGTATATTATTAGTGCATCTATAGTATCAGTAGATCTATTAATTATTATTCAGATCAATATAAAAAATCTAAGCATTGTTCTAAACCTGCAGTATACTTTATACATGATTGAGTATTTTATGGGCTAGCCTAAAACATATAAATATTTTTATCATTGCTGGCTGACCACAAAGGCATCCAAATTTGTTAAGGTTCATGAAAATTGACACCTTTTAGTTTTAATTGGATTGCTTTCTTAACCAAAAAATCACAGTTTGGAGCCTGTATGGCCAAAATCATATCTGGCTATTATAATTCTATGTGAATGCAGCTGCTGCCAAGATGTGAAACTTAGTCTCCGGTGAAAACCTATTAGAAAGTTTTATTTTTTTTTAATTAATTACATTTCAAAGTAATTGACACCAGGTCTGTTAGAAACATGAATTTCTTTATATAATTACAACAATTATTTGTTGTCGTTATATAATTACAAGATTGGCAGGTGTATATATTATATTGAAACTAAGCCTTCAGCAGAGTAAAAAATCTAAAGTCCTTAGTGACTTTAAAAATAGCTAAAGGAAATAGTCAGCTTACTTCTGAATTCTTGGACAGTTGCTTCTGACTAAGATTCTGACTAAGATTGGAAATTTTTGCAATATGAAAGAAACAAAGAAATACACCAAAGTCAGAAAAAAATGATTATACTGTAAATATGTAATAATTGTTAAATTTAAAAAACACAGTGTAGTAAAATAATAAGCAGTGAGTGGAAGCTTATTTACTTCAGCTGTGGCAATTCAAGATCCATGCAGCCTGACCATAATCTGCACTGTCTGCATGCTGTTCAGTTTTTAATTATCCCAAAAACTATAAATGGTACTGACCTAATTGGAAGATAAAGCAGGCCATTTTATAAATACATAGCAGGGTACAGAACAAAATAACCATCTCAAAGTTTAATTAATGTTTCTTTTCTTTTCTTTTTTCAATAGCTGTTAATTCTTATTTAAGTTCAGAGTTTATATTTTCGAATTAATATGAATTAAAATGTAGTGCCTGAATAAAAGTGTTCATTTTGTATATAAACTTTTACTTTTAAATAAAAGATTTGTCACAAAATTTCAACTTGTGTAATCTTTCCTTTTTTATGTAATAGTGACAAATGCAAGTCTATTTTAGAGATATTCCTAGGGACATGGCTGTAAGATATTGGTTGTAGGATATAGGCTGGCTGCATTCACAATCTTTAAGATAAAAAAATGTAATATCATAGTCTATGAGCTTGTCTGATGACAATAATAATGAAACAATTTCTGTATTACTTTAGACAATAATCTGGTATTAACTTTCAGAATCAATGCTGTTGGAGGAAAGGAGAGGAATGTAAAGCAGGTAGAGAAGAAATGGAGAGATCTTAAGGTCAGTGGATCTGTTAGTATTCTAATGTTTAGAAAATACACAGATTTTATTGTTGGTGATTATAGAATAAATATAATATTATTCCTGTAACTGAGATAAATAATTTAAAGCACGAGAGTCATCTTACACCCTTACACCTTTTCCAGCACCGTTAAAAATACCAGAAATCCCCGTCTGGTATGCAAGAAAACACTGTTTTATAAGACTGAAATGATTTTTTTCGACTGCCTTTATTTTGCCACAGTCTATGTACTGTGAAATGATTTTTTTTCGACTGCCTTTATTTTACCACAGTCTATGTACTGTTCATTTGGAGAAAAAAACCCATTGGATGTTTTTTTCTTTTCTGTATACAAATAAATAATTCCAATTGCAATTTTTTCAGAAATAATTTTTAAAATGTTTTTAATTTTCAGTTATGTAACAATGTGTCAATACTGGGTAATAGTATTATATATTTCTTTGTTTCAAATAGTATTAAATATTTTTGTTTCAATTAAGACAGTATAAACTTGTTTTAGTTTGAACATTACTCAGCTTGTAATTTAGAATTAACCTAGTATTACTAAATTGTAATTAATTGTAATTATGTAGCTGTGCAATTTTCTTGTAGAGCCAAACAAAATCAAGGGAAGTGAAGAGGCGGACAGAGGCCAAGAAGACAGGAGGGGGAGTAAGCGAAGTGTAATATTCTATATTAATTTTTATATGATTTAGTGCATTACACAAATCTAATATTAATTTCAGTGGAGTATATTGTCTTACAAGCTGTTATTTGTCAAATACACATTAATGTGTATTATTTACATTTGAAATATCAGGACTTTTACACATTTCACTGTAATTTTCCAGAGTTTTATTTTCTTTGTTGTTGTAGTAATATGAATAATTTATTGTATAATTTCATAATGATTTAGCTTCAATAAATTTGTTAACTTATCCTAACTGCTGTCAAATGTTAGTTTATTATCAATCAAACCATTATGAAAAGACACTTGTGTAATATCCTCTATTTGTTCAATTATTCAGAATTATCCGAGAACAAACGGTATTTGGTCATATAGGAAAACTGAGTCTGTATTGACAATAAGTTCTAACTTGGCTTTTATGAATCATTGTTGGAAGTTAAAACGTTTGCTTCATTGATAACTAGGGGAAGTCAAGTCATAGAGATTCTACAGATGACAGGTATAAACCATATACAGTACAAAATGTACCTCTTTATAAGTATGGCTGGCTTTTAAATACAAGAACTCGTCTAACAGGAAATGCCCCCCTTGGAACAGAAATTATATGCTCACTGTAAGCAAAACAAAAGCTTTACTGTTCTGGCTCAATGTGACCTTGACCTTTTGACCTCTGCTGGTCATGATCAACTTCACTATCAACTTTCATGATCCTAGGCCCAAGCGTTCTTGATTTATCATCCGGAAACTGATTGGTCTACATACCAACAGACAGACTGACAGCCATCTGTAAAAAATATACCACTCCTTAGATGGGGGGGCACAAAAGTCAGCTGTTCTTCTTCAGGAAAAAATGTCATAAAAAAGCAACAATAAATTCCTTGGTCTACATTATTATTTCGGTAAATGCCAAAAATGATGTTGTAAAAAACACATTTACAGCAAATCCAAATAAATGATTTCATTGAAATAATCGGACCAGCCGTGACCTTTTCTCCGAGCCAGACCTTGATGGTGGCAGCTGGCAGACAGAAATGTCATCACTGGTGTCACTTTCTGCCAAATCTTCATTCAGTGGTATCTGTCTATCAATACAGAAGTTGTGAAGCCTCACACAAGCTTCTGCGACTTTGCAGCACTTGCTTGGTTTCAACATCAGACATCCCCCGGACTTGTGTAAACACCTGAAAAAGTTAACAATGATTTATTCATGGAATAGGGAGGTAGAAAATTTTGGAGAAAGTCATTCAAATGTTATACAGTACTAAGCTATAGTTTTACTGATTTTTTTCAATCTCTGTGGCAAAACAAGTTCTCACCTAGAGATAGCTAACTTACAATGTAAAGTTATCACTCTCAACACTAACTCACAGTAGTGTTAATCAATGGGCTATAGATATATTTGTTTTACTTCTGTGTATTAATGAAACCAACATAGTTGTCAAGTTTGAATATAATCGATTCACAGGTTAGAGATCGAGTCCTGGAAACATGATAATATCAGAGATCACTATTACTATATTAGAGACTTATGCTTACTGGAACAGAATAGTAGGAAAGCACTTGTATGTCAAACAAAACTAGAGCTATCACTAAAGGAGATGAGAATGTACCCCCAGCCCCCCACCCCCCTGCATAATTATGTGGACTGTATGTATACAGTATAGTAACAAAAAGCAAGTGCCATAACTATGCAGAATATTTATCTAAAAGAACAAAACATGCCCCATGCACAACTAGAGTTGGTAATGATCACTTGTGTGAAATTTCATTAAATTGTGTGTGAGGGTTCGAAAGATTAGGCGCGCATAAGATTGCATATGCAGACTGTATGTACATAGTATGTTAACAAAAACAAAGTGCCATAACACTGCAATTTTTGTTCTTGAAAGAACCTAACATGCCCCATGCACACCTACTGTTGTTACTTATCACTTGTGAGAAGTTTCATTAAATTATGTTAATGGGGATGAGGAGAGATGGTGTGCACAAGACAGTGTCTATGTATATAGTATATAGTATAGTAACAAAAACCAGAGTCCCATAACTCTGCATTTTTTTTCTGGAAGAACCTAACATGCCCCATGCACAACTACTGTTGTTACTGATCACTTGTGTGAAGTTTCATTAAATTGTGTTAATGGGGATGAGGAGAGACGGTGTGCACAAGACTGTGTCTATGTATATAGTATAGTAACAAAAACCAAAGTCCCATAACTCTGCATTTTTTTTTTGAAAGAACCAATCATACTCCATGCACAAATACTGTTGTTATTTGTCACTTGTATGAAGTTTCATTAAATTGTGTCAAGGGGATGAGGAGAGATGGTGCTCACAAGATTGTGTCTACGGACAGACAGACAACCTGAAACCAGTATACACCCCCTTACAACTTTGTTGTCGGGAGCGGGGGTACAATTACTCATATGTACAAATAACATAAGCTTTTTTTTTTCTGAAAATTAATATACAATTATTTAAGGAAGTCATATCTTACTACAGTAATATTACATTAAAGCTCAAATCTTAGCAGAAAAGGGTTCAAGGTTTCTTTCTTTAACACTTATCATGATGTTATTGCACTATGCTGACAAGGTTAAGAATATAAACAAGAAGCTGCTGAAATTACTTATGTTTCAACCATTTATATGCTATGAACTTACTAGGTATTTACATGTATATATATTACCTGAATCTGGATTTAAGAACCCCAAAAGCCTTTTCTACAACAGAACGACCAGAACTGTGATGATTGTTAAAGTTTACTTCAGCGACTGATGAAGGATTTAAGATTGGTGTCATAAGATAACTCCTGAGTGGATAACCACTGTCTCCAAGGAGATATCCTAAATCAGCAGACTCCAAAACATCCTGGAAAAAGTACACACATGAAATTAATAATCCTTCCTCTTATAAGCGTGCCAGAGAAAGTTCTACATCTGACTTAATGCCTCTGTTATATAACAAAAATGAAATACTAAATATATTGATGTGTTATGTATATTTTAAAAATGAAAGTATAATTGACACACCAGGCAAAAAGCAGACTGTTACACAAATGGACCAACTTATCTGTTTGTGGAAATGTCTGCCTGGGTACAACAATCTTGTGCAGAATTGAAATACTGCTTATTATAACCATACAAAAAGGTATGATTTGCAATGAATGCCTTTGAAAATACCTTCAATCCACAATTGTTGAAGATGAAAGAATCATGTTGAGATCCAGGCCACCTTGCAACAATATCCAGAAATCTGAAAATTATACATGTAACTGGGTTGGTAATCAAGCACATTTAACTTAATATACCATGAAATGGTAGTAATATGTCTAACAAATAAATATAGACTAGTCAACCAATCAACTAGAGCATTTAATAAAGAGAAATTGTTTAAACTTAAAAGACAGTATTAATAAATTAAAGCATCTTTAACTTAACAATACATTGTAAAAAGTGGGAAAAGTGTAACTAACAATCAACACAGGATAGTTTTAAAACATTTGATTACTCGAAATGAAATTTAATGAAATGTAAATGAAACAAATATAATACACATACCTCATATTACTGTCAACAACAGCTTGCATATTTATGGCATGAAACCCCTTCCTACAAACATATGCTGCCTCATTTTCTGCTGGGGCCTGTGTTGGCAAGAAAAAGAAATGCCTTTAATATACATAATGTGGTACAATATTAAATATTATAATTCAATCCTCTTGATGATGGAGACAAATATTTCCAGTTTTGATACCATTGCATATGAATATCAGCCTGTAAATCCATGCAGTTACATTTCAAAAGTATGTTAATACTTTTGAATATTTTCACAATTTTTATTAATAAATAATCATTAATTTACAGAATATTATTCCTATTTTGTGGGACTCACAAAGGACAAGAAAAGTCCTTACTTTTTTGTGAAAATTCTTCCAGACAGTCTGTCAAATGAACTGATACTAGTAACTGATATACATGTCCACTATGCAATCAGATCAAGATCTTAACTGATTGCTAAAAATATGATTCAAAACTTTTAATTGCCACTGCCCTGAAATTGATAAGTTCATTGTAAAAATTCAGCAGGGTCAGGTGGAGTTGGTTCTAAAATGCTAGCGCAAGTATAAATTCACACACACACACACACACACACACGCACAAACACACGCATAATTAGGACATTTTTTCAATAAAATATACGAAAACCAATTCATACTGTCAATCAAATAAAATTAAAAATTAAGTGCTGAAAAAATTGTTCAATAAAATTGACTGAATGATACCTGTATAGGAATAAGTGTTCCGTCAATTGCTCCTATGACATTTGGCAACCCGCATTTGTTGTAAAAACTGTACTTTGTACAATTCAGGCTTTCCAAGGGAAATCTACAAAACCAAAAAAAAACGTACAATTACCTATACAAGTTTATCAGCTTCAAAATGTTGTCATGTTAATTTCTACAAACAATTGTTTGTTATTGTTATACAAAAGCCTAGCTCTTTACCAAAACTAGTATAACCTTGAACTGTGCTTGCTGAAATATCTAATTATGTTGACATAATTTCATGTAAAATTCAGTTGAAATCAGTCACAAGGTTTAGAAAAGGTTGTGTTGTAACACAAATTTAGACAGCCACTGATAAACTGCTCAGCATCTAAATGTCCAAGTAAATGGGCAGACACAAGCAAAACACATCTGTACAGTCTGATCATGATCTGCAACATGAAACTCCCTATGAATTGTAAATGCTGCTGCCTAAATTGAAAGATGAGAAGGTTTAATACCTTATGGTGTCTAATTTGTCATTAATAGCTGTGACAACTGACTCGACTGCATGGCAGACACTACTCCTGCTTACACCATGAAGGTCTGCTACCTCCGAGTAGAAGCTACCTTTAGCCAGGTATCTCAGTGTAACAAGAACCTGAAATATAAATTATTTTGCAATCATGTATATGACACTGGCAAGAGTAAATAACGGCATTACAACATAATTTACAGAGCTGCATATGTATATACTGCCTCTAGAGCATAGTGGTAAAGTGTATGCCTTGAATGTTGGAGGTCTGGGGTTCGATCCCCGCATACCAAAGGCGTGAAAAAAGGTACTGGTAGCTACCTTGCTCGGCACTCAGCAATGAAAGGGTTACTACAGAGGTAAAATAAGCACAGATAAGTACCTGTTACTGGATACCAGGTTTGTTGCACAAGAGCTTTGTAGCTTGTGTTGCATTCTACTGTATGGGATGATAAAAAAGCCTGCAGCAGTGTGTATATAATGTATATAATCTGTCTATGATATCGGTTGTCCGATTAGCTCAGTTGGTAGAGCATCTGACTTGCAAGCAGAAGGTCGCAGGTTCGAGTCCTGTATCGGGCTGCACATTTTTCCGCTCCTATTACATGTCTATGATATCCGATTAGCTCAGTTGGTAGACACACACCACAAGATGAATGCGCGCAGTCTTGTCAGATCACAGGAGCCTGAAATTCTATCTATAATGCTCCAAAATGGCTAAATATAAAAATGACCCCTCCTATATATATAGAATTTCAGGCTCCTGTGGTCAGATGCAATGCTGTTCGCTGACTGTCTCAAGTTGAACACTAACAGCATGGATCCTGACCAGACTGTGCAGATCCATTACAGTCACAAAAGCACTTAGCTGGTTTTCTCATGGCACGGCTCATATTTTAGTGCTCTCAGTAGTCAATTAAAAAGGCTCAGTTAGAGCTTACAGTATGTTATACTTATACTGTATTAATTTATTAATTGTCTTGACGACATAAATCAGACTTATATCTTATCTTATCTTATGGTAAATGCCAGCCTGTGTGAAATCGGTCTGCCTTGCAGGTTGATAGACAATTCCTCTGCCTGTCTGCTAAATTATTTCCATAAAAGTGACTGTCTTCTCAGTAGATCTATGTGGTTACAGCGAAAGTAACAAAAAACCTGTGCTTTTTAAGGAGTTAACATTTTATTCATTAGCTCAGGTACATTGATATAGATGTAGGGTCCATTATAGATCCTAAACAAACATTGAAAACATTACTCTGTGCTTTCAATGTTTGTTATATTTTTCAAGGTCAAGGCCATGATTTATACAGTAGGGTTACAGGTAGATGGTTACAGGCGCAAAGAAAATGTAAGAAGCGCAAAGGATAATAATTTGGTAAAGTGAGCGGAACCGCAGTAATCAAAATTAAAAGGAGGGCTCACCTGAATTTCTGCACTTATTGAACACGATCTCCGTGTAGGTTTCATCAAGTCGTCAGCGAGTAGCCCTATCAAAGCTTCGATCGACACTCTGTCTAACCGGTATCTAGACATCACCTCAAAATCTCTTAACTGATCCAATCCTATCCTTTCACGGAACAGTCTATCATTTCTCCTTCCTTGGCAATTGTACAAATGCAACAATGCGGCCATATTGAATACAATAGACTGACGTCGCTAAGACGTCTACGACGGCACGTATGTTGTCGTAAGTCTGCGACATTTTCTACGACGTCGTAGACCACGACAAACGTTGATAAAACGGTACCGAACTGTCTGCGACACCTCTAAGACAAAAACATGCCTGCGACATGTCGTAGAACGTTGATAAAACGGCCCCCAGTAGACTAGTCATATTATCAACAACGAAGTCAAGAACGGGACGACCGATGGTGTTATGAAAATGGTCATCAAGAAGATGCTTCGCAAGGATAAAGACAATAGCAGACACAGTATGGTTGAGACTGTTCATAAGAAAAAACGAAATGTGCAACATCCCTTATGTTCCTTAGCGCCAGTTTAAGCAAAACTTCATTATAAAAAAGCATATTGAATTGAATTCATTATTCAAAAGTAACCATGCATATAATAACAACACAGAGAAGACATGGAATGTAAAGTATCCCCGGCAGCTTAAAACGACCTATGTTGGACAGAAACATTTAATAGATTGCATGAATCTAATGACCAGAAATAATAAAGCAGTCATGTGCTTGAATGGTTAACAATGGTTAACAAATTGCCCGATCCAAACCTAGCAACCGAGTCCGTTATACAAATATCAAAATAAAGTATGAAACATTATATTAATGCATAAAATACAAATGTTATTTTTTTGCAGACACAATTTCAGTGTTATAAAAATGTGTTTTCCTGTACTTGCATTTAATTCATATTTTGGTTTCCTTTTAAGACATCTAATCATCATTATTTTGAAAATTCTTTGTGCATTTAGCCTCGGATTTTCGGTAGCTGGACTTGCCTAGCACAATGCATTCTCCTTGCATTGTCTAGTGCACGTGTGCTTATCATGATAGCTTCAGCAGCATAGCGTTGTCTAAGTTGTTTCTGTGCATTTTAGCTAGAAACATATTATTTCATGATATAGAGGATATTTGTTTGTTTCAGTGAAATATCAATTTTATTTCACAAGTGAGCATCAAATACTGATATTTTCACGAGTGGCGTAGCCACGAGTGAAAATGACTTTTTTTGGTGCTCACGAGTGAAATAAAATTGATATTTCACTGACACAAACAAATTTTCTTTTTATTTCAGGTGTAAAACTCTACTTTTGTTGCGTTATATATAAAATGTCCAAAATCGCGGGAAAGATCAACAGAAAGCATAACACAAATGACGTCATTTTAACGACGTCATCGTCATTATGGTCCCCGGTATTCATAACGCTCGGTATACAATTTGACTTTAATCGCGACGGAGGACCGGAACTAGTTCGGCAAAAACAGTGAAAAATAAAAATGATAATCTACTGTTTCAAAACTTTGGATTATCACTTTTATTTCACTGAGAAAACTCTATAATTCACTGGAAAACATAAAATAAAATATTTATATTTCGTACAATGTGCCATGATATTTTATTAAATTTCTGTAATGATGTTATAATAATAAAGTCACTGTCTTATCCCATTCAATCAGCATTTGTTATTTATTGCCAACAGTCAGAAGCGACAGCCGCTTTAAACCTAGCTCACTTTTCATCATGGTTAAAACAACATGCCTTAGAGAGTGAGGGAGTGTCTTTTATGTCCTACTGATAAGATAATGCTGATAAATTCATAGTTTTTACAGATAAAGATGTCTATACTTTCAAATTTTACTAGTTAAGGACTTTTCCCTTAAAAGTTTGTTGTCACAGGTAAAAGTAGCTACAATATACATGTATTTAGAATTATATGCTTTTAGAATTTTAAGTGGAGTGAGCAAAAAATCAAAATTTATTATATGAAACCATATCAAAATAGAAATTGGTATAAAGGAACGGCTGCCTTTTACGTTCTTTCAAAGTATTACAAAGTAAAGGAGCAAGGAAATAGCATATTCATACGCGGTGGTGTTTGGATTTTCAAGTAACTTAGTACGCCACGCTGCGCGCCTGTAATGTCGTTTGTAAGTTGTTAAACTTTAAAATTTATACGAAATGTTATGTTCAATAAATTCTAGGTTTTAGGGATAACGCATGTTTTTTCGTGTTATAACGTCTGCAGAATCCCGAGGGATTGGTTGGTACCCGAGCCCATAGGGCGAGGGTACCAACGTATCCCAAAGGATTCTGAAGATGTTATAACACGAAATGAACATGCGCTAACGCTATTCTAGCATAAAAAGCGAAAGAAAACACTAATATATGAATACATTCTCCCTCAGCGTCATTATTCCATGAAACGCGCGGGAACGTCTGCGTGTTTTTTTTTACGTTGACGTCATTTCGTTTTGAATTATCCGTTTTGGGACCGAATGACGTTTACGCTTTGCCACAGAACGCGCATATATAAAAAGGTGTTATAACAGCACGTGAGCGCGAGAATCTCTCTGTTAACACACGTTTTCACTCCTGTTAAAACACCTCCGAAAAGTGACAAGAACAGCAGTTTTATGCTAGAATAGGTATTTGGGAATAGCTGGGTTGTTTAAAATTCGGCGTTTCAGAAAATTACAGAAAATAAGAATTTGGATTTTGACCAATGAAGTATTAATAAAATAATTAAATACTATTGTTTAACTTTAGCTAGTACTTTTAGCTTTTGAACACAAAAGCTACTAGCTACTTTTAGGTAGTAGATAATATTTCTAAAGTTGACCTCTGTTCTCCCATCACCACCCCCAAAAGAATAAGTGAACAGTTGGGGAGGGGGAAAGGTGGCAAATGTCCGTTCCAATAATAAGCAATGGGAACAATGTCAACTGATGTGGGGGAGGTGTTTAGCAGACCATTTTTGTGCCCCCCCCCCCCCCCACACACCCCCATGAGTGGTAGGGGCATATAGATTTGGTCTTGTCCATGCGTCCGTGCGTCCGTCTGAAGTTCGTGACGCGCCTAGCTCAAAATGTATTTGATATAAATTAATGAAACCTTGCATGAGTCTTTATCATGACATGAACTTGCGCACCGCATATGTTTCGTCTGGCTCCGCCCACTATTTCCAGAGTTATGGCCCCTGAAATAGTCAAAAATGCACATTTTCACCTTGTGACACGCCTAGCTCAAAAAGTATTCGATATAAATTGATGAAACCTTGCATGAGTCTTAATCATGATATGAACTTGCGCTCCTTCTATTTTTCATCTGGCTCCGCCCCCTATTTTTAGAGTTATGGCCCCTGAAATAGTCAAAAATGCACATTTTCACCTTGTGACGCGCCTAACCCAAAAAGTATTACATATAAATTGATTAAACCTTGCATGAGTCTTTATCATGATATGAACTTGCGCACCTCCTATTTTTTGTCTGCCTTCGCCCCCTTTTTTTAGAGGTATGGCCCTTGAAATAGTCAAAAATGCACATTTTCCCTTTGTGATGCAACTAGCTCAAAAAGTATATGATATAAATGGATGTAACCTTGCATGAGTCTTTATCATGATATAAACTTGCACACTCTTATTTTATGGCTGGCTCCTTTCCCTATTTTTAAAGTTATGGCCCCTGAAATAGTAAAGAAATGCACATTTTCACCTAATTATGTGCCTAGCTGAAAAAGTATTTGATGTAAATTCATGAAACCTTGCTAGACTCTTTATCATAATGTTACCTTGGACACTTGGCATTCGTCTTGAGAATCTTAGCGCTTATTACAGAGTTATGGCCTTTGAAATAGCCAGAATAGTGGATTTTTTGTTTGTGATGCTCATAGCTCAAAAAGTATAAGGCCTTGAATAATGAATCCTTTTCATAAAATGTTTGTTTAGGCTATACCCCATTAAGACTGCAAACATTTGAATTATTACCCCTTATTTGTGACAAATGTACCAGTGGTGGGCACACACTGCGTCCTACAGACACATTCTAGTTCAGGGTGTGTGGTTACATTTCATTGATGTCATTGTAAATGTCCCAAGATGTAATAGTATTGTTTTTCTTTCTTCTTTTTTAAACTTAATAGAACAAATGGCCTGGAAATGTCCTTTTATGAAAACTTAGTTGTCCAGAAAGTTTTATAACAATTCATCAACAACATAAATTCAAAAATGAGAGTTAAAAAATTATTGGTATCCCAGTTGGCCGAAATTTATTTAGCACCAAAAAGTAAAGTTGAAAATAATGAAAACGTTCGAAACTTTAAAAATTTCATTTCATCTGGCTCTTTAACATGGTTCAAAACATGGACGGTTCAGACGATAGTCTGAAATAGTGTCACACATTGATTTATCACACTTAACGTCAGTTATACATGCCTTTATATACTTATGAGATTTGCTTGTCATATATGGACGTTCTTAATATGATTATTTCCGGTCTTCTTTCCAAATGTCTGCTGTGCTTTCAGGACTGTCTTCAATACCAGAAGTCTGGAACAGATTACGGTTTTCATGTCCAACTTAACGGGAAGGATAATTATAGCTATCATACATAAAAATAAGCAACTGACTGTTTTCATGTCTTTCTTCTACAAAAACGGGTTCATTGAAATTTCTGTATAGGGTAAACAATTGTTAACTTTTTTTTCAATTTTAACTATAGTACGACCATTCATCTCCAGGAGAAAATTACTTTTTTCTGCGCCTTCTTTGCACTAGATTTTATTCAAAAATGACGGAAAATGGGAAAAAATGTGAGATTAAATGGCTCCTAGTGAAATGCCAATGAATAGCTGCCATGACACATAATGGCTCTTGTCCTATCTTCTTCCAGATTCGTGTGTCAAAATGAACCTCTATTCCCGGGTTCATTGCACACAGCTTACCATAGATGAACAACAGACCGTAAAAATGCTATTTAAGCACGCATTCTACACGACAAATGCTACAAAAGAGCAGGATAGTCGAGTGTGTGTGAGTGGGGGGGGGGGGGGGGGGGGGGGGGGGGTGGTAATTAGAATTTATTTGCCCTAGAATTACATGCAATACCAATCATGAAATGATTCTGATTTATGATCACTTGTACCCAGCTTTTGCCGAAAATAATACATGTATGTACTTCTACTAAGCTAGTCCACTCCTTTCAACATTTTGACAAACATGTTCTTTGTTGTTTTTTTCAAGTAGTTCATTTATTACCTGAAAAATAACAAAACAAATCAAACTTTTATAAATGTAAAGAAACACGAGTCACTTCCATAAATAAAATCTAACCACGGTGAGCTTTTATATGCACTGAAAGGTTTCCTTAAATAACTCTCGATATGCCTATCCTGACCGGTATGAATGTCACATACACTTACTGAATGGCTTGTCGGTCAATAGTCAAAACAATTGCCCGAGGTATGACATGTCTTACATGACATCAGAAATGAATTTTCATAATTTAGTGGGTTTTTTTTTTAATTTTTCACTTATTAGCCCAATAAACATGTGTTGAATATAGACCACTGAGTCATACAGTACAAAATATGCACCAATGATTGATTTTAGTAAGGACTTCTTATTTTACGCCAAGCAACAGGTCGGCAACTGCGCAAAAGGTTGCGCAAGCGCAACTTCAGGAAATACTCTCAATGCAACACACCGACAAGACTTCAATATGTCCGAATATGTCATGCATAGTCGTGGTGCATTGAACTTGGTGGTATTAAATTACAAGCCATTTTTTGCCGACAATTAATTGCGTTTAATGCTTTGGTGTGATTGATCATCGTCTATCATAATCAATTAAGTCACATGACACCGATGTATTTTAGGATTTTTCATTGCGATAAAAATTTCCTACATGAACTAATGTTGCACGTGTCCAGTTGTTGTTTAACAGTAATAAAACCTTTTCAACGATGTTTAAACAACTCTAATTTAAAGATGATCCTTTAGAAAATATTTTGATTTTGTATACTATAAAGATGATATTATAACGTAGCTAGAATGTTCTACAATTTGTTTGAATTTACTATTTTTCTGCAATAAAATGTGGTAAACTTATTTTGACCGAAGAATAATTTGGAAACTAAGCATTGAATCCCTGTCAGTGGAACATAGAAATTGACCAGCGTTTGTTATGGGCGGAAGTGAAACTTTATGTTAAACAGTGGTAGTATCCGATAACGGTGGGACAAGAACACCATTTGTGCGTATCTCATGCCGTTAACCTTCGTATGTATTTCATCGCGACTCGAACAAAAGGAAAGATTTCTGTCAGATACAAAGCACGATGAAAAAAAAGCATTTTTTCGATTACCCATAAAGTTATCCGCTACTTTGAAGTCCATAAAATCCCTTAAAAACGGAATTTTGACTCAATTAATTCAAATTTGAGTTACCAACACGAAATTCCAACTAAGTATCCGCAGAATTTGATCGTCTGTCCGTCTGTTAGCTTGTATCTTGTATCTCTCAAATACGACAGAACATTAGCGCCAAGTATATATGTTGTGTATTAACTTCGAGTGTATTAATTTAGAGATGCTAAACCTAAATTTCGAGTTACTACCTGAAATTCTCGACATACGTAACTTAGGTTTCTCAGTTAAGTGACTCGAAAATTTGATTTACGTTTCTCGAAATTTATAGTTATTTTCTCCAAATTTCGAGTTAATAAAGAAATGCAAGAGGCATTAATGCTCTTCCGTAGCCAAAAATGCTAATGACCTACATGACTGTTTGATGACAAAAATGTAAAGCGGATACATCTACCTGCATTATCCATATACTGTAAAATTATTAATATTCGTGTGGGACTAATTTTCGTGGAGTTCAAGGCTGAGTCAATCCATGAACTTTAATCCCAACAAATAAGTAAAATTCCCATTCATTTTATTGTGAAATCCACGAATTCATATCCCCACGAAATTGCCGTTTTGAATAAAACCACGGAATTTCATGCCCACGAAATTTAATGATTTCACAGTAGACGAATTTACTCTAGGCTGGACAACGGAAGTAAATTTTCGCGCATACACATTCTACGTAGGACAAAAAGACATGGCCACACATTGTACCCAGCATGTAGGAACTTGAACATTTACTTCCAAATATCAATGCATAACCTACCCTAGCCACTACACCTACTCCAGGTATCAAACTTTATCCAAGATAAGTACCTACATTTACATATATATTATGTTCCAAAGGTAGGTGTAAACCTTCCAGATATTGTCAAAATAGTAAAATGTTTTATGTTCGAACACTACCCAGTTATCTTCTATGACATTTCATCAAAATCAAGAGCTATACGGGTATTCGTTCTTGGTATGATTCTTCGCTCAACGTTCATATAGGGTATGTCTATATGCCATTACCATCTAGGCTCAGACTTGAGCATGCTTAAAAAGTGATAATTTTAAGAGCGAACACAGTCAATCATCTTACATTACCATCTAGGGCTACTCGAGAGCTTCACAAAGTGCCTAAATTTGGCAAGGATCTATACATCTACGGATACTATTATAGTTAGTAACTCTAAATTTCGAGCCATTTAGTCGAAGTTCCAACATACGTAACTCTAAACTTCGAGTTAGATATCTCTAAAGTTTGTATCTCGAATTTTAGATACAGTATATGTTACTCGAAAAATTCGACTGCGTAACTATAAAATTCGAGAAGTATATCGAAATTCTGACTAAGTAAATCGAAATTTTGACAGAGGAACTTAAACTTTCGAGTAAGTTTCTCTAAATTTCGAATTAATAAATAACGTACATCTGGCACTAATGATCTGGCGTATACACTACGAACGGGCAAAATGTATGTACATAAAAAACAAACTTGTAATACTTGGAGTATATTTTGATGTAAAACTTTAATAACTTGTCAATAGGGATTTTGACAGCCAGTAAAAATATATCCTCGTATGTTCAAATGCACAAGAAATGTCACTTCTTGCTTTCAATCTCTAGGCGTTGAATTAACTAATAAAATGCGAATAAAAAGTCGTTTGTGCGTACTGTATGTGTGCATCATGTGTATATTCTGAATGACTTTTTAGTTCTATACAAATGCGTTCGTATTTTCAAAATTCCAAGAAAATTAAATCATTTTGAAGTTAGAATTCACAGCAATCGTTGTTGCACATTGAACTATATTCCCCATTATTTTTATCAGCATTCTTAATGGCGGTAAGAAGGCATGCAAGATTTTTCGTCTGCTGTGAAAAATAAATCTAAACATGAATTCATTAATCCGTCATCTCAGTATAAATAAAACCCCAACATTTCATTTAAGACAAAACGGATTTATTTCAAAAACAAATTATCCAAGTGCAAGGGAGAAAATAGTTTCAATTTTACAGTCACTGTTTCGTTTGAGTTGTTATTCTTTACTAGTTGGGTTACCAAGCGAAGCGTTCGCATAATCCTTTGACAAATATTTTAACTTCTTAAACTGTTTTAAAGAGAGCATTTAAACAACAATCTCAAAATGTTTCCTGTCGTAACCCAGGTTAATTATTTGGGAATGGGTACCAGCCTCTCCCCCTTCTATCTATTCCATCTGCATGTGCTGGCCCAATGCCCGCACCGCCCCACACTGGAAGACCATTCGATCCACCTCGTCCGCCAAAATAATCTTGAATTCCTCCTCTAACCTGATTACCGAAACTTCGAAACTGCATCGGATACTGAAAACCCCCAGGATACATGCCATTTATCATGTATTGTGGTTGTGCTGTTGTCATGGCAACACACGCAGCTAGCACACAGCTACACAAGACTGTTTGAATTTTCATCCTGAAAATTAAAAGAAAATGACTTTTATCAATCAAACATACAATGTCATTTATAGATTAATCAGACTATCACTGTGAAGGCTATTAATACCCAAAAATGTCTCTTAACCTCCAAGCGAGACCTTCACTTTTGACCTAGTGGCCTTGGTTGTGTGATCTGCACATTGTACTGATAAGGTAACACAACAACGTATGCAAGCTTTATGAAAATCCTACCCGTAGTTTAGAAGTTCCAAAGTCTTTTGACAGTTGACTACCAAGACCCACCATAACCTAATGACCAACGTTTTCCTCACATGAACTTCATGAAAACCATTCTGATAATACAGGTATAATACATGCATTGACAAGTTGATAATTAGCTACCCTTCATGAGTTAATGTATTTTAACAAATTTATCCGCTAATTCTTTTTAACTGTTTTATTCAGTCGATTGTCTTGTTTCCTATATGTCACTGATAGGTTTTAAAACAAGTTCTCAATTTTTCGATACGAATCATGTATAATTAACGTTATGATTACACAAACGAATACGGTTATTTTGTGGTGGGTCTTTAAGATAACGCCGAGTGAGAACAAGAAACATGAGGAACACGGACCTTTCAGTGTATGATAAATGTCCCTGCAACACACAGTCGTTAAATAGACATTAACACATGAAATTAAAACGTATTTTCACCAAAAACACAGCAGGTCAAAGCAAAAGACGATGCATTCAGGCTAAAAATGCCAATTATTTAGGAATTGCGAAGGAAATTCGTGTCAGAACCGCTTCTGAATGTTACATTATCAATCCATGCACATGAGTTTATTCCTACAAATATGCATTTACAATCCTGAATAGTTGAAATATTGTTAATCCAACATGCATCTGAATTATGCACTGGCTGCCTAGTTGCAAAACTTTATATAAAACTGTTCCACTATTCGCCAAAACACTGTACGCCTATTCGAAAAAGAAATGATGAAGTGTTTGGGCTTATAGGCTCCATACACTGTACTCATTGAATTAATAAATACAAGTTAAATGTACTGTATTTTACTTGCGACAGTCAAACAGTATTTACTGGTCTGTTTCACCAACGATGTCCTTGTCTTGGACAAGAAATAGAATCTGTGTACGTGTTTCCGCTAACATACGAGAAAAATATATATTATTATGAATGAAAACGAGAAAAAACTGGATGTTAGCTTCGATCTGCTTGAATTTGAATGATATCAGCGATGCTTTGGAGCCACATACTATTAAAATGAACAGAAATTACCAGTTACCGCGTCGACGGCAACTGTTTCTTCTGTGAATGATGATAAAGTCCCCGTCGTAAAGTCCGAACAAGTCTCTGAGATGCCGGAAATGGATCAAACACTGAGTTGTGCCACGTAACGATTATATGAATGATGCGTTAGTGATTAATGTGTAAAGAATCTAGTTATTACTATAAGAAATAATAGGTTAGAATTTATAAGTACGCATTTACCAAATTAAATTGGCTGCGCCGCGCTAGACCAATTTAATTTGATAAATGCTTACTAATAAACACTAACCTATACGAAAAGTGGAATCGAAACTGAAGTAATGACATATAAACTGGTCCATGACTGTTCTGAAAACGAAAGAAATTATAACTATTATTTTTAACTATTGGTTATCATAAAACAAAGTCAACACATTGAAATATATGAATGAAAAGAACTTTGAATAGACGTCTAGTTTTTTGACTAAGCGTTCAGTCCGGATTTTAAAAATTTTGCGATTAGTGGGCCAGTAATGTATCGAATAGTGGCACAGTGTAACCGGCATACATGTCTCAGAAAAACACATTTTCCTGGAAACGCATTCGTTACCATAGAGCCATGCTAGTATTTATCGATGCGTAATATATTTATCTACGAAGTAGCAAAGGTTTCAATTCTTTGCAAAAGCTCAAGATACATGTATTTCAAAGAACTGATAGTTTCATTACAAAATTGAACAAATAAAATACCAACATGTGATTTGATTTGAAATTAAGTATATTATGAGTTTTAACAGGCGTGTTTGGTATCAACGTAAACAGTAGCTCTTAAACAATACGTAAATTAAAAAGTATGCGATATTAACGAAATAAACAATGAAAATCCAAACCATCCGCTACAGCAAATATTTGTGTTTTGATTTTTGAACACCTAGTTTTTGGCAACTTCCGTTTGGGCGTACAGATAGTCTATACACTGTGTTAATGTGCAAAGACTCGACTGGCCCGCTTAAAGTCAGGACTTAAATCCTTTACCCGTGATTTAATCAGTTCGCATCCAACTCTTGTTGCTTTTTAATTTACGAATTTTTACCATGAAATAATGACATAATTTTTTCTTCCGTTTGTATACATATATTTGGTTTTTATGTAATTTCTACGGGGAGCAATAGTTCCAATTGTATGTTATCTACTAACTTGGAAGTTTCGAGACACTAATTCGAAACTCGGAATTCAAATGTCTGGTTACCGACTACTCTGTTTATGTCTTGGCTAATATTACATACCTTATGTAGCACTCCACCCCTCTCCCCCCCCCCCCCCCCCCCCCCCCGCCCGGTAGGCCCAGAGGGTCATAATATGATAATCGAGCAGCCATGGCAGCCATCGCTATTTAAACTGTTTAAGTCTGGGGTGTTTTCGAATCAGTTCGAGTCCATTTGGCAAGTAAGTAGATGAAAATCATGTCCTACATGAACGTGTAGTTATAAATACGGTCAAGATTAGGTATCTGGGTAGCTCTAGATTTTGAGAATTGCACATAGAATGTGATCGAGTAGCGTAGTAGTGTTCAAACTTAGTATATTTCACTATTTTCACCATATCTGGAATAAATTCGACCAGGTTCGAGCCCCTACCAGCAGAATATATTACACACATAGATGTAAGTATATATTCTGGTTATAGTTTAAAATCTGGAATAGGTAAACACACACCTGGCAGTAATGCTCTTCCGTTCATGTCATATAAAACTAGTCTACCGGTTATGAAAGTCAAGTAGTGTATATATATACACACTAAGTATAGTGTTCTCATGAAAGCTCAAATGTGATGATGTTAAGCTCAGCTCGAGTTACTCGTGCCAGTCGTAACTGAATAGTATCATAACTTCTTTAAGAATGTGATTGAACCTAATAAGCTACGAATACCATATTCTGATAGATATGGTCTGACAAGGTTTGTGTGCGCTGACAATTTAATAAGACTTGCAACCCACGTCCTTCAAAGAACGCGAGAACTCATAAACATTGCTTGTATTTGTAAACTACCCAACAACTTTAACTAATGCAAATTCTATCCGATTCTGTAAACAAAATTTTTAGAATTCTTAACGATTCTGAAAAGTTTCAGTTTCAATTTGATAAGAACACCAGAAAGACCTTACTTCAACATTTTGAAGACACATTTTATTAAAGAAAATTTTACAAATGTTATAAATATAAGAAATGAAAGAAATGCCTGCTTGCTATTTTGTGTTTTTATCTAGTTTTTAGACGGATTACTAAATACAGTCAAAATTGTAGTTGTATATAAAGATATGGTGACGTGACAAAGCTGTCTTTAGAATGGCTTGTATGTAAAGAATAGACCATGAAAATAATTTTACTATAGAAATAAACGGAATACAACTTTTAGATTTACTTTTTCCATTTCTTCATTTTCTATATAAAAAGAAATCTCACCTTGATCATGTATTACAATTCCCACTGATGTACGCTGGTAATGTTACTGTCTTACTGCGTGGAAAATGACTTACTATGACTATATCAATAAAACTCGAATAAAACCCAACATTTATGACAGTTTATTACGAATGATCTGAGGGCGAAACCTATTACATGTTTCATTAAAGCTTGTCATTCGGATCTTTCAATTAATGACCGTAGCGCATGTCCACATGTTAATATTTGACAATGTACATGTCTGCAGCTAAACATTATAATATATAGCGGATGTTATTTTAGTTAATTAATGTTGTAGATACTATATTGCATATGTAAAAAGGGCTGTAAAAACACGTGGACAATGATTAAGGAAGACAAATTTCATCATGTCGGTAATAAATCATTTTAGGTGTTTATTAATGGACACTGACCGCCCGGCGGATGAACAAAGAGTCATTCTTCTTGTCGATACGCTGATCATGCATTCGTTGTTACATAAAATCCCTTCACTTTTACATGATATACAGTAACTTGTTGCGCTTATTCGAAACTGCTTTACTTAAGGTGTAAGTAAAATATGAACCGGTTAAACGTAAATTTCATATTTAAATTTCAATATGCACACAGCGAGCACAGTAGTATGTTATCAAACGATCAATACATTTGCATAATATACACTCGTTCTTTTCTCAAAATCACGCAACATATCTGCTATAGACATTTACTGGAACTTCAAACTTGAACAGAATTTGATTGCGGCCAATTGAAAGTTCGATTTCCACTTTTATGTCAGCTACACATGGACCTTATCATTTAAATAACCACCAAGTGAAGGTTTAATCGGTCCTCTGGAATCATGGAGCTCATTCAAATAGTTTCGCTTAAGCTTAGTGCTAGACGGCTCTTGAGTTACTGCACATAACATTACCTCCTATGAACAATTTCATTCAAACCAAGTGTACTGTTATTTTGCTTGATTGCATTGCATGCGTCAAGGGATCTTCTAGAATTTAAGACGTACCCGACTGTTAACTGTGAAGGTCATTTTTCAAAAGCAGTTTAACTTAGTCGTCAAAAAATCGCTATATATTGTAATAAAGGCGTAACACCTTTGATTACATTACACTATATATATCAATCGACGGTCAATAATTTGTGCTATCGATTGGTCTACAGTCAACAATAAAACTGCTGAGCTAGAATTAAAATTTGAAGAGAAAAAATATTCGAAGAATAAATCTGATGTCATGTAAGTAAACTCTTACTGAATGACTGAAGAATATTTCTGATGTCATGTAAGTAAACTCTTACTGAATTACTTGCCAGTCAATAGTCAAAAGTACAGACCCTCGGTCCGATATTACAACATTACTCCTTATATAAATTGCTGGTACACAGTTTTGGCTTTTGACAATGCTGAATTTCAACAAAGGTTTTCTGGGCTAACGTCTAAAATTGAGAGAAAAAAAAACACCTGAAATTTATTCCTTATGTTATGTATTGAAACACTCACTGAATGGCTTGCAGATCAAAGGCAAAAAAATATTAGCCCCCGGTCATTCGGGACTAGGGCAGATAGTTTTGTCTATTGTCCGAAAAGCCTTGTCTCGGGCAAATAGTTCTGACTATTGACCGGCAAGCAGTTCAACAAGTGTATATCAACACAGTTTTCATAAAAATTCAGTCTTGCGAATAGTATGTGGACACTGTCCCTGAAATATACATAGACCCATTTTCCTTGCTGCATCATAGGGGCCTCCGCGGCCAAGTGATTAAGGTCCCTGACTTCAAATCACTTGTCCCTCATCGATGTGGATTCGAGCCTCACTCGGGGCGTTGAATCCTTCAAGTGAGGAAGCCATCCAGCTGGCTAACGGAAGGTCAGTGGTTCTACCCAGGTGCCCGCTCGTGATGAAATAATGCACGGAGGGATACCTGGGGTCTTCCTCAACCATCAAAGCTGGAAAATCGCCATATGACCTATAATTGTGCCGGTGCGACGTTAAACCCAACAAAATAAAAAATAAAATAAAATTGCTGCATCACTGACTTTCAGTAACCATGGCAGCAAGGATTTTTCCTTGATTTCTTATTGAATATGAAACAATACAATTTTTATTTTACATTTGTACTTCGTTCTATAGAACCTCGAGAGTGATTAAAGGAACAATCTATTAACAAAATGTTTTGACTAGTTTTATTTTATCGTAAAAAATGACTTTCATGGAGTGATAATTTTCACTTTAAACTTTAGCCAGTTAAAACTGTACAATAATCTGGATCTTGCAAAAAGGAGCCGCAATTAATAGAAAAAGTTATGTCGCGGATTTAGGGGCATTAGGAAGAATTGACCTCCAGCGCTCGATAACAGGGGTGACAACAGCTATGCTAAAGGTCGACAACCTATATATACGGATATTGCGATTCTGATGTTTTTTGCCACCAGGGTATTGATAAAAAACGTAGTATAATGCTGTATCAAAAATTATTGATGCTAACATCTCCATTAGAAAACCTGTTATCAAAATATAACTCTGCACCCATCGCGTAGTAAGGACCCTGACAATATGGGGCAAAAATTTAATGCCATAATTGGTCTCTTACCAAATGCTGTTATGCAGAATATACGAATGAGAGTATAAAAATCTATTTTTACATTTGATAAGCAACACATGTGAATATTTTATTTTGAAAAGCGATCAGCAGTAAGCATGAAAGACATCTAACAGACACAAATACAACAGAATCAGCTCGTCCACTGGCAAAATTCTCACCAACTTTGTCCATTCATCTGAAATGTAAAATATGCGTATAACTGTTTTCTCAAATACTAAAAGAAATATATTAAAATTACATTTATAATGTTTACAGTAATCGTCAGGTTTTCCGTGGTGCGTTTCGTAAGAACAAAAAACTAAACTTAAATCTGAACAAAATAAACAATTTTGAACAAAGTCTGCATTGTTTAAAGGCACTCACCTCCATATTTTGGATCTTTCAAATTGAAGTTAGGTCATATTATGAACATTAGAATATGAAATTTTGTTTCTAAACTATTTTAAAAATGCCAAATAAAGAAAAAAAGATGACCGCATCTAGAATTCTCATGTGTTCCCGTAATATGTCAGTCACACTACACCGTATATAGCGTTAACGGACGCCAAACGTATAGAAAAATTGCGACAAAAAGTTATCCGGTGAAGAAAAGCATCCCCCGCTGCTGCTCGATGCTCTAGCGATCGGTGTGTGGGGCGCATAAAACGCACAATCACTGCAACATTAACACATATATACAGGACGAACAACGTTCAATTAACGGAACATCGTACTAGTAACGGACTTGTACCGCGTAAAACGAAAGCGCAACGCATGAGAAACTGACAAAACGTTCTTGTCAGTTATTGTCCGTTGAACATACGTTATATCCGTTGCATGTCCGGTAGTAGTCCGGCGGAGAATCAGGTCCACCGGACAAGAACGAATCATGGTCAGCTTTTAACGAGAATTTGCAAGAATTATCTCCCTTAATTATTGACTATGTTAAAGCAATACCCTTCAAATTGGACTGCCTCCCTTACATAAGCTCAAGCCGTGTCATTCATGACCGAAGTCAATAATTCTTTGTCATGGATTTTGCATTGATCTAATATTTTGCTTTAGGTAATACACGGAAATAAGGCTCGCGTGTTACTCCATAAAAAGCAACAAAACAGTTAGCCAGTTTTTGATATAAATCATGTTGTTTTATAGATTCATACATAGGATTTTTCATGTAAAGATATAAAACATTTCTGTAAAAAACATTATGTTAGCTTAAGACATTGCGAAATTCGTGCTGTCATGTAACAGAAAATGAAAACATTTAAATAAATTTCTTTTCTTTTGAAACTTTGAATCCCGCCAAACATTGAAATCCGAAAATTATTTCATCAACGAGCTTTCCCACAAACACATGTATACATAATAGTTTTCCTCGAGAAAAACGAAACTTGTGTGAAGATACATTTATTCCCATTTTGACTGATTGTTCTTGTCAATATAACGGTACTTTTGTTTAACTTTCATGTCTAGAAGTTTACCAGTTTTAATAAACTAAACAATACTGTATTTGACAGGCAGTGGCAAAGAAAAACCCGAGCAATTTAACAAACTTAAAAAAACCATACATGTTACTAAAACACGCAAACACATGTTTTATTAACTGGTCTTGATCCAAGGTTTTCAATAGAAATCAAAGAAAGAAAGGATCTATTGAATTATGAATCAAGTTTCTGATTTTTTTCTGATCAGCATTGGTGTATGTGTATCATAGAGATCCTAACTCATTTTTTTTAAACAATTAGCTCTGATTCATCCTGTCTACTTGTTTATAGTGTCTAAGTTATAGTAGTCGCAACTTGACCGCGATGGTTGACCTTAGGCTGATTATTCATATCGATTATTTCATTCTAGTAATCAAGGGTGCTTAGTGTAGCCATGTATATTTATATTGAATAAGTTAGTATACATTGCAATATCAAAGTACATATACTTACATTTGATCGGTTAAAACTTTAAAATACGCTAATTTATATTTACATAAATTTATATTTCCTTTTTTCGTGCAGCTCGTGTTTTACGTACACTCCTTTTCAATAATAGGTTGTGCCTCATTATGCATTATAATGCAAAGGTCAACCATCGGGGTCAAGTTGCGTCCACTATACTTGATTATACATAAATCAAATATGCCATTCAGATATGTGTTTGTACATACAATACAATTCAATCATGAAATCAAATTTATCGTGTAAACTGAAGTCTTTAGCTGTAAAGGTGACTGTTTTTCATGTTTCCCACGAATAAAACCGTGGCAAAAAATGTAGGTCGTACTCAAGAGATAATCCTACCGTGATTTCATTTCTAAAATAGACACGACATTGCACGTCTGTTAATTTCACCCTGTCTTTGCACATCGTGGAAATCATGTTGTGTCTTTTGTTAAAATAAATGTACACATTCTCTCCCCCCCCCCCCCCCCCCCCCCCCCCCCCCCCCATCTCACCAGCTTTCAGTGAGCGCCTAACTTGCAAATTACACTATTTCATTAGAAAATTATTCTTTGAAGTAGTTTTTCTCCTGTGGTCGAATGTTTCAATATTCCAAAGATATTTAGCTTTCAGTCGGAAATAATGTAATTTATGTTGATTCGTATTGTTTTTATAAAAAGTTTGGTGAAAAATCAAAGCTCTTTTCTATTCTGTTCTTTCCTTTCTTTCTATTTTTTTTACTAATTAGACAATTATGAATGTTATTATTGTAAAAACTATATTGAATCGTACGTCAGTTGTCGGTATATGCAGTTCCGTAAATTAACACGGTTTAAGTTTCATCAGAACTTTAAGAAATCCACACGTATTTTTTTATTTCTTGGTACACTTTGAAGTAAAATGGAAGCAAGAAGCCTTTACCATATTACACTTAAAATTATATTATTGTATTGTTTATAAAGTCAAGAATACCTACATATGTGATAATAAATTGTCATGCTTTGGAAAATATGGTTTATTTGCCCCTAAAGTAGAAGAAATTGAAAAGTTTACTGTTTTTCACTATATGTTCAATATAAGCGACGGTGATACTTTTAAAACAAAATTGGAAGCAAGAAGATGTTCAGTTAGAATAAATATTTTCACATTAAATTGAAGAGAAGAAATTTAAGTTTTCTGTCATATCTGGTAAAATATTCACAAACCAAAAGACATATTAGAAATTAATCATTACAAATGAATTTCCTATATAATCTATTGCTCAAAGTAATGTCAATAGGGAAACCAATATTGAGTATCGGATAATTTTCAAGGGGGACAACCTACTATAATAAGCCAGTCAAATATAATAAAAGCTGGGGATGGCGAACCGGACAAGAACGGATGCGAACCGGTCAAGTTCAGAATAGGGAACGCACGAGTAACGAACAAAACGCAAATCTGCGCATTGCTACCGTACATCTAACGGACAACTTTGTCCGGTGTTGACGTTCTAAATTTTGAACATGCTCAAAACCTTCCACCGGATGGAACGAACATCGCCGGACAAGGAGCACAAGTGCCGCATGAGAAACGGAAAAGAAACGCATGCGAACGGACACGAACGAATTAAAAAATTTGTTATACGTTAGACGTCCGTTAACGCTATACGGTTTAGTGTGACTGAGACTTATCATATAATCTATCAGTAATTTTAAAGTTTCAAGGCATTCTTAAGAAATATAGCGTTAATTTCCAAAATCTAAAATAATATCTTTTTGTCGAACGATCTAGAGGCCAGTGCCTTTAAATCACTAACGACAGTAAAACATAGTCATTGTCCATAAACAAGCACAAATGACATACAACAGCAAAATTATACATAAACAGAATTACGTTACTCAATAAGACGCATTTTATGACTACATGTAGGTACGTGACTGGTCAGATGACATGTGTATTGGATATTTATTTCATAACCGTAATATGGATATTAAATACCAATTATTTATGAGAAATGATGCTACATATATGTATTTAATCAAGAAAATACCTTAGAAAATACTAATAAGACCGAAAAACTTGAATTTAACGCTATGAAAAATTCAAAATTCATTATATCTAAAAGACCTAAGAAATTATTACAATTATTGGAAAAAACATGGGTACATTTTCAACTGTTAATATCTTACAATTATTGCTACAAGTATTTGCAAATGAAATAAGGAATATGAACAGAGAATTTCATGCTGAATCGATGTATTATTTAAAATATTAAATTAAAGAAATTATTAAACAACATCAAAGAAACAGGTAGACTTACTATTTATTAAAGGTGTATCTATTTCAGTGAGTATCAGTTTCTCATACCATTGGCATACCTCTCCCCTGCGCCGGCACCGCCCCAGGTACCCATCCACCTACCCATATATCCCGGCCCTCCACCTATAAAAGACATAGGTGGTAATGGCTCATAGAAAAATGGCGGCGGCGGCTGAGCAGACACGGTCCATAACATCAGAACACACAAAACAAGCACAAGTTTCATTGTTTCTGAAATGTAAAAGAAATATTACATTACACCATATATTATCCTATCGTATTACAATATATAAATATTATTATATTTGATGTCGTGGGAATGAAATAATTTTAAGAGCCTCGCATTTTATTATTTATGAATTCGATATGAAAAGCCTCTCATGTAAAATCCACTTTATATCATATCATATGCATGCTAAACACATTAAAAGGTGGTTCACATACAAAGGCAGCCGCTCATGGTGCCAGATTCATCATCTGTCATCTGTCAGTACAAACATAAGCAACAGGGTGAGTGAGAGAAAACAGGCATGTTCGTTGAACTTAGCCACGTGCCAGGAGTATAGCACCAATACAGGCGAAGCCTTCTTTCATAAGAAGAAGCAGTACCAGCGTCTAAGCTGAGTAAGGGTCACTATAGAGCATCTCGGAAATTTCCAGTGCCTGGACCAGGTTTCGAGCCCCGCATCTCTGAACTGACAGTCAAGTGCCTTACCACTAAACTATCAGGCCACTCATACCAGTTTTCCAAAAATTAAATAACTTTTATGGCGGCAAAAGCGGCAAGAAACTCAAGGCTGAAATGTCTTCCAGCCCAATGCCATGCGTTATAGGAAAAGGAAATAAACTAAAGATATCTCATTCCCGTGGTAAATTGGTATTTTGTGGTCATAAAACAGGACAGAATTGAGAAAAGCGAAATAAAAGGAAAAAGAAAGGCATCTCGCGGTAACCAGCAAAAAATACAATTATTCTTAATATATGACTTTGCATTTTTCATTGTTTTTGTTTTATCATGTGACCGCCAATATATTTTTTTCCAATTTCATAGGCAGGAGACAATTTCGGTTATTTTTTCGTTAGTGCTTTTTATAATTAATCTATATCTCGTAAAAGCTAAATCTAAATTGTGACCACGAGCCTCCATATGTCCCATATCTGCTTCCGTGGAAGTGAATTCGTTTATATACGTATTTTTCTGTGTCAATGTTTAACCGCGTTTCTTTCTTTGTTATTTCTGGATGTGTTTTGTAATATCATGTGACAAGTTAAGTTCAAACATCATCTGACAACTTCCTTATTTCTATTATACTGGCTAACACGTCAATGGATGATTGTTCGCCAAACTGTCGTAAATGCTTAACCTACTTCAAGCGAAACCAAGACTTCTGCTCTTCGCGATCTAGCTGTCCTATGTCACACATAAAAATCGAGTATACTACAAGTTTAACTGACAATAAAGGCTTTACCTGTTTGTTTTCCATTCATTGAATATGTACTGACGAAAAATCTATATTTGTTTTATTTTTAACTGCTTGGAATAACAGAATGAATTTTTCTAGTATTAATACATACTGGACCATTAATTTTGTGATGTATCATACACGTCGTATTTTCAAGAGAGACAATTTCATCGATAAGCCAGCGATTTGGCTATGAAAGCTGGCAATGCCTATCAGATATTTGTTCTCGAAACTAACAGAATGTTGTTACGCAACTTTTAGCACATGCAAATCGGGCAACATGTTTTACACGTTTTATTCGTGTATTACTTATTTATGGTACTTTATGAGATTTGCTTGAACAGAGAGCAAGAAAAATCACCCGTGAGCTCTTGTCCACGAATTGAATGCCATTCAAAATTACGTCACTTGACGTTACATTCAATCGATAAGGTAAAAGCGCGTTGCTTTGGTTAATAGGAAGTAGACACAGGTATTAAACAAATTACAGAAATTCTATCACATCTACAGTTAAAAAAATCAAGAAAATAACAGAGACAATTTTTGACTATGATGCATCGCGGAAGTAGATAAATGTCCTAGCTTCACTTACCAAATTCATATAATTATATTTTTACAATAGTTGCCTTGAAGAATAGTAAAACCAAGTTCACAGTTTTTTCTGCGTCAGTACATGTATTTATTACATACTCACTTAAAAACTCCTTTAAATTCAATTGAACCTGAAACGTAGATATTTTTCAATATTGACGTTCTAATTTCATATCAGTACAAGGTTCTGACCCACAAATTTAAGGCTTTACACAATCAGTCCCCTGCCTATATTAGGGATATGATAGAAGTGTATAAACCGGTCAGAAACCTAAGATCACAAGACACACTGTCACTGGTTATGCCAAAAACTAAACTAAAACCATGATGTATGGCAATCGCAGCTTTTCTTGCACTGCTCCGAAGCTTTGGAACTCCCTTCCCGTCAAGAACAGGGAAGCTGACACGCTAACTGCTTTCAAAAGCCTGCTAAAAACCCACTTCTTTGTACAATATTTTGTTAATTGACCGATACATTGATGCTTTTTTTTTTTAATTTCTTCTTCTTAAAACTGCGTAGAACAGTATTTTATCCTAGGGTAACCTAAATACTTTTAAATATGTATGTATGTTTGTCTTGTTTAATCTATACGTTTTACATTTATGAACTGTGTAAATGTGGAAAGCATTATTTTTGTATGTGTATTTGTTAGTATTTTTGAAATTTTTCTGTGAAGCACTTTTGAAAGTGTACATGTGCATGAAAAGAGTGCTATATAAATGTGGTATAATAATAATAATAATAATAATAATAATAATATCGGGTGTGTGACGTCAATTGTGATGTCAGGTTCATGTTTACAAGCCGTCACGTTTAAAAGTTCTTTATTTATAATAGTTATAAAAGTAGATGTGTTTGTAATAAAAAGATTATTAGATTTGCATCGAGAAATATGAACTCGTTCTTTCGCGGAATACAATTCCGCTCCAAAAGTCGCGCAATATTTCTGCTGCAGAACAGAACTCATGCATATTTCTCAATCTATAAATGTTCTAGACTTATAATATGGCCGATTCATTTCGCATTTGCTGCGTACGCCGTTTCGCCTCTAGCAACCGACTAGGCATTCGTTTGGCCTCTCGGCACTGCCTGAGTCTATCCGGCGTATGCCGCTGTGCGCCGGTCTCGCGAGATAGGTTAAGCGGCATGATATAAATTTGTGTAAACCTTTGGAAATATGAGGTTAATACCCGTAAAGATAGAAATATTCCAGAAGAATAAAAATCGCTGACGCCAGAATAGAACATCGTAACAAACTAGCAAACTAACAAACTAACTTGCAGCTCACGTAGCCGGCGTTCGTCGAAGCGTTCGTTTATTCTAAATCCGGCGAGGATTTTGCTTTCTTTCCGCTCATGCGAACGGTGTATCCCGGCTGTGTGAAACATATTGGCCAAAAGCTTCTAGTTTTTCTTTTCTCTGTTCTACAGTATGCATGAATGTGTACATTAATAAATAGGATAATTTATCCTTTGAACAGTTTACAACTGAGGTGAGGCTGTCCCGTATTGTTTATAACCAAACAACACATTCCCTCTATGACAAATTGATATATACCAGCATCTGGTCATACTTGTCAACAGAAAGTATTATTTCTCTCATGAGGCATACTTCTAAAAGTATCAACCCACAAATCAAAATCTTTCGTAACAACACACTTGATTAAATCATGCCATTAAAGTTACTGCAATTACAAATATCAATGTTAAATATATTTACCACTTCCTGTGCCTATAAAAATCGACACTTTCACATCCTGTAAAATTAAAATTAACGCAACTCACCTTTTGTTTTAATCAGAGGCCGCCGAAAAACACCCAGTCGAAATGAACGCGAAGAAATTCTGAGCCACAGTTAACATCACATATCTTCGTATTTCATCATTGACGAATAAATCATTATTACCTCTTCAAAGAGCACGTAATCTATGTACAACATAACATGTGCATGTATGTCTATCCTTTAACATGACATAATCTGTTATTTGTTAATCATCAATCAAGGAGTATAAACTATTTTTGAAACAAATAAGAATATAGTCGGCACCAGGTCATTTTTATAAAAAAAATGTCGATTTCTAAATTTGCGTTGTTCATTAACAGCAGAAAAATGAGATATGAATTTTGTTATTGAAGGTGTTCAGTCAAAACTAATTGTAGAACCTAAAACAGTTTATATATTTCGTATACCGCCTTGCAATGATGAACAAGTCTGTAAGCTCGTTGAACAAGCGCTGCAAACCATACTTTACTAAAACCAAAGTTATCGGAAAGCACATGTAATCAAAGGTTTTAAGTACTAGGATGTCCAATAAATATTTAAAAATTCTTACACTGGTTTCTGTTCCTTTCTCTTTTGTACATGCTTAACATTTTGTAAAGTTTTGCTCCCTTTATCTGTTTGATGTAAAGTATTAGGATTCTTTGAAAGAAGACCTATAATTACGTGATCTTTTCCATTTTGGCGATTTTTTTAAAAAAGTGTAAACCTGATTAAATAATTTGAGAAGGTAAAGCTGGCAACTAAATGCAGGATGAAGGGGTTGGGGGTTCAAGTTCGCTATCTCCGGGTTAGGCATCAGTGATCATATATCTATTTTAGCATACTGAATTTCAAGCAAATCAAGCAAAGGGCGTTGTAATGCTCTTAAAATAGCCTTAATCAAGCAAACGCTTCCAAAGATCTACCTGTAAATAAAGATCACAGTTTTTTTGCAACTATTTTCACATGTTAATAAAGAAGATTTAAAATAAGAATTTTGGCTCTCCCAAAAGTGTTCATATACAGGTTTGATTGTAAATAGATATTTGACACCTTTTTTGAACAGTAGCTCGCTGCAAAGAGTAATTGCGGATACAGTATTATACAAGCACATTTTGTCACACCATTTGAATTTCTTTGATATAATAAATATATTTAATGCGTCAATATAAATGCATATCGAAATTATCGTAACCATTTTAGGTGTATTTAGAAATATAATTCCACATATCACAGTTTTATTCAGAGCAAAAAAGCACAAACACACAATAAACACACAATGCTAGGAGTGGTTGGCTAGACTCGGACTTGACATCACCGCAGTCTGCAATATAAAACATAACAAGCTGTTCAAGAGTTATTTTACATTATGTATATAAGTATGGCAATCATTTAAAACTATGTAAGGGGACTCCGTGTGCAAGTGGATAAGATTGCTGAATACGAATCATTTACCCCAACCCCATCCCAGCCCAAGTTTCATTGGGTTTCCAACGTAAAATTTATAATGCCCAGACATTTGGTCTAGGCTAAAATCCCTTCGTATTACCTGATCCTCGGTATGATGTTAAACCTCACAGACAAACTTGTGTTCAGTAAATAATATGACTATTAATTATAACAAGAACGAATGGGCGATTTAGACAGTTCTGCTACTAGATCTAATGTTCCTTTTATTTGTGGCAACGATTTTTTAAAAAGTCTTTCGTAGATATAATAGGGTTATTATAACAGTAGATTGATCTGGGACTCTGTATTCGGCTCGAGTGGATTTTGCCAGATCGGATCTTACGAGGCGCACAAGCGCCGAGTGTGATCCGACCTTGCAAAATCCACGAGAGCCGAATACAAAGTCGCAGATCTAGCTACTGTTATAATGACCCTTTTATTATATACCTTTACCATTTTGATTCTTGTTTTGTTTTTGAACGAAACCTTCAATGTTTATCGATATTAAATGGAACTTAGTGAAGTTTTTATGTGCGCTATTTATAGAAATGAGTCGGGTCATGCATATTTATGAAAATAGTCCGGCAGCATACAATACGGAAGGTACAATACGGAGTTTAAAAGGTACAATACGGAATTTTTGTCTGTCTGTTCATATTTACTTGTGAAATACAAGCCATTTTTTTACAGAATTTATATAGGTATATAATAAAGAAATTTATAATAAGTTCTGGCTGAACAATTAGATTTTAATGTAACTGCTAAGAATGTAGATTAAAGGAACAAACTCTTGGGCAGGTTATTGTGAAGGCTGTGTCCCCTAAATGGTTTTAATTTATGGCTTTGGAGCTGCCCGGTCATTCCCATGTGTTAATGCTGTCCATATTTGAGTGGCTATGAGGCTTTTTCTGGGTGTTGGAAAGTATATATTTAACGCAGTTCGTCAAAAGAAATCTTGATGGATGTTTTGGCTTCGTTTATGTAATACTAAGGTTTTACGGCTTAATAAAAAGATTGCACGTTTGACTGGTTGCAAGGCAAATGATGATATCAAAACATAGTATTTTCGTGCTAAATCAAGTAAATCTAAGCCAGTTTTGTAATATTTCAAACAGTGCACCAAAGTTTACTATTGTGCCAATAGTGCCATTACGTTCTTGAATAATAAAAATTTACTTGAACGGAGACAACTTTTTCACATACCAGTCATTAGTTCAGGAAGGTACAAAGAAAGTAAGAATAGTGATGATATAGAGTAAGATTCTTGTGTAATCATGTCTCATCATTTCAAGGGGGTTGGGGGAGACATATTGCTTTGTCATCGCGTCTAATTGTCCGTCCGTCCGTCTGTCAGTCCGTCCGTCTTAGGCTTGTCCACGCTTGTTCTAAACCCATGGCTGAGTTTCAAAGAAACGCACTGGAGTGTAGTTATGCATATCGCAGGCACGTCTCGCTCACATTTGAGAGTTATGACCCCTTGAATGTCATTCATTTTTGAATAAGTTTATTCGGACTACTAGTCTTATTTGATTTTATACTCTGTACCAAGCTTTGATGCGCCCATATTACGAGTTTTACGGTTGAACGACATGTAATGCAATTATGACCTAACATTCTTGTTCATGTTTACTTTTTCGGTATATCACTTTCTGACTGCCACCTACCCACCATATCACTGCAGTGTTACAACCACATTTGTAATAAAAACCAGATTTGTAATAATTATAACATTTCTCGTTTTTATTACAAAAGTGGTTGCAAAGGTTCAACCACATTTGTAATAACCAGATTTGTAATAAAAATCGCAAACTTTTTTTTTCGAGGGATGTGTTTTTCCACGTGATATTCAAGCTAATGCATGCGTGTTTAAGCACGTGCAGGTCGAATTGAACTGTCCTGGGTCATTTAAGACTCCAAATATTTTACCTGAAATCCCTGTTCATGGACATATTTTACTTAAGAAAATTATTACATTTCTCGTTTTTATTACAAAAGTGGTTGCAAAGGTTCAACCACATTTGTAATAACCAGATTTGTAATAAAAATCGCAAACTTTTTTTTTCGGGAGGTGTGTTTTCCCACGTGATATTCAAGCTTATGCATGCGTTATTAAGCACGTGCTGGTCGAATTAAACTGTCATGGGGCATTTAAGACTCCAAATGTTTTACCCGAAATCCTTGTTCATGGACATATTTTATTTCAGAAAATTATTACATTTCTCGTTTTTATTACAAAAGTGGTTGCAAAGGTTCAACCACATTTGTAATAACCAGATTTGTAATAAAAATCGCAAACTTTACTTTTCCGGTGATGTGTTTTCCCACGTGATATTCAAGCTTATGCATACGTTATTAAGCACGAGCAGGTCGAATTAAACTGCCCTGAGTCATTTAAGACTCCAAATGTTTTACCTGAAATCCCTGTTCATGGACATATTTTACTTTAAAAAAAAAATACATTTCTCGTTTTTATTACAAAAGTGGTTGCAAAGGTTCAACCACATTTGTAATAACCAGATTTGTAATAAAAATCGCAAACACTTTTTTTCGAGAGATGTGTTTTCCCACGTGATATTCAAGCTTATGCATGCGTTATTAAGCACGTGCAGGTCGAATTAAACTGTCCTGGGTCATTTAAGACTCCAAATGTTTTACCTGAAATCCTTGTTTATGGACATATTTTACTTTAAAAGATTATTACATTTCTCGTTTTTATTACAAAAGTGGTTGCAAAGGTTCAACCACATTTGTAATAACCAGATTTGTAATAAAAATCGCAAACACTTTTTTTCGAGAGATGTGTTTTCCCACGTGATATTCAAGCTTATGCATACGTTATTAAGCACCTGCAGGTCGAACTAAACTGTCATGGGTCATTTAAGACTCCAAATGTTTTACCCGAAATCCTTGTTCATGGACATATTTTATTTCAGAAAATTATTACATTTCTCGTTTCTATTAAAAAAGTGGTTGCCAAGGTTCAACCACATTTGTTATAACCAGATTTGTAATAAAAATCGCAAACTTTTTTTTTCGAGAGATGTGTTTTCCCACGTGATATTCAAGCTTACACGTGCGTTATTAAGCACGTGCAGGTCGAATTAAACTGTCCTGGGTCATTTTAGAACTCCAATTGTTTTACCTGAAATCCTTGTTCATGGACATAATTATGTTACTTTAAAAAATTATTACATTTCTCGTTTTTATTACAAAAGTGGTTGCAAAGGTTCAACCACATTTGTAATAACCAGATTTGTAATAAAAATCGCAAACTTTTCTTTTCCGGAGATGTGTTTTCCCACGTGATATTCAAGCTTATGCATGCGTTATTAAGCACGTGCAGGTGGAATTGAACTCTCTTGGGTCATTTAAGAAACTCGAAATGTATTACTTGAAATCTCTGTATAAATATTTGTCTGAAGACACTGAACTGGCATTTTTAAAGGTTCTAGCTTGATGGAAGATGTCGGAAAATAGTTATGAATGTAATCCGGAAATTCTTACGTATATTATCTTTGCAAAAAAATTTTACTTGCCAAAATGCCTGTAAACAAAAGCCATTTCATCTCAGCAGGTTTTAGTGGGTTCTTTATGTAAGCTAATTCGTAGCTATACGAGGGGCATTTCAAAAGTAATGCACTGATTATCGTGCGGCCTCGCCTTGCACGGGATTTTCTTGAAAATTGTACCGATATAGCGAGACATCCATTCTCTACACAGATATACTACATTTACAGGTGTACACGCAGTATTATCGCTAATACAGTGATAAACGCAACATATACTCATTGATACTATAGTAAAATGGTTGGCAAGAGAAGTGTAAAGGCAGCTGAAATTCGAGGTTATATAAAGACTCGATGCCAGCTTAGCGTATCAGCGAAGGAGATTTTTGACGAATTGTGTGTTGTTCATGGACAGAATGAAGTGTCGTATGCCACCGTCACGAGGTGGATTAAGAAGTTTAAAAGCGGTTGTGACTCCATTAATGATGCACCAAATTCGGGACGTCCTTGTAGTGCTACTTCTAACACTATGGTTAACAAAGTATGTGATGTGGTTAAGTCTGACGCCAGACTAACTGTTCATCAGATAGCTAGTAGAGTTGGTATTTCAGCCGCAAGCGTATTCCGCATTCTAAAACGTAATTTAAAAATGAGATGTTGTCAGACAAGCAAAAGCATGTCCGACTTGAAACCGCAAGAAAACTGCTTAAAATGTTTCCAAAATATCAAAGAAAGCAGTTTTCTGACATTATTACTGGAGATGAGACATGGGTTCACTTTTTCGAGCCTACCAGAAAAATAAACAACAAAATATGGGCTACCAAAAACTGTCGCCGCCCCTCAATTGCCAAAAGATTGATTTGTGCTAAGAAAGCAATGTTTGTTATCTTCTTTGATATACGTGGCCCTATTATGCAACTGGTTGTACCAAATAGAAAATCTATGACTGGTATACTTTATAAAGAAAAAGTGTTGAAGAAACTTAAAAAGCAATGTTTCGAACGTCGTCCACACACTGGCTTTAAGCACCTATCCTTGTTGCATGACAACGCCCCTGCGTATGAGTCTGCTATTGTGACCTCGTTTTTGAACAAGGAAAGGGTTCGAGTTCTTCCACATGCACCATATTCCCCAGACCTAGCCCCGTGTGACTATTTCTTGTTCCCTAAATTGAAAAACAAAACATTTAGCTGGTAGACGGTATAGGTCCCGACAGGCCTTGGGGTTCGCTGTTTATCAGTGCATGTTGGGTATACCTAAAATGAGTATGAAGATGCCTTTAAGAACTGGATTAAACGTTTGAAACTTTGTGTACGTAACAAGGAGGATTACTTTGACGGTATGACGCGTACATAATTTAAAATTTATCAAACGTGCGCTTTATATCACCCCAGTTGCATTACTTTTGAAACGCCCCTCGTATATCACACATGCACAAATAATTTCTGTAGGGATTAATTCCTCAAAATTTCATAAATACCATCTACTTTTAATTCTAAATGACCATAATCCCGTTGTAAACAGTTGTCATCTTGGGGTATTCAAGATCATCTTTAGTGAAAGGTCGTTTTTGCATTAAGCCTATACTCTTACAGCTTACCTGACACATGGACATAGACACGAACACCAATGGCAAATGTTGGACTTCAGCAGAATCATTTGATACAGGAAATAATCAAATAACAAGCTTATTAAGATTTAGCTAAGTTTATTAGGTCTATATCCTTTAGACCCTTTAAAGACACATGCTCACAAATAACGCAAAATTACACAACAAGTATCGTAGTATCGTAAGCAGGCATGAAGTAAGGGACAATGCTACAAAATCAGGGTTCCAACATAGCCTTTAGTATCAGTCAAGTCAGTGTCTTTGACTTTAATGACCCCAACACCTAACGTCTTCCACGATTCACGTGCTGAGTCAAAGCAGGTGACAGATGCAAATAGTTACAGACACACACACACGAACATTTACACACACGCACACGCACACGCACAACCTGGCTGGTAGAAATATACATGAGAGTTTAACAATACTTTAATATGTAACAAAATCTAACTTAAAATGTGGCATAGATATGTAAAAAGAAAAAAAACTCATAACAGAGTTGTGGGGGAAATCATTACTAGTGTAAAGTGTTATAGTAGAGATCCAATTTCAGTTTCTAATCAATACCTTTGAAAGTTACTGATAAATTGAACTTTATATAAACCTGTACCATAAAGGTTGTCGGTGCAAACGAAGCATAACTCTCTCTTCTATTAGGGATTATGGAGATTGTTTCTACTAGTGTAATCTTTGATATTAAAGAAATATTTTAAGTTTCAAATCAATAGCTTTCAAAGTAACAGAGATGCCATAAACAATAACTTTAATCTAAAAATTCTAAGTATAACACTTTACACTAGTAATGATTTCCCCCACAACTCTGTTATGAATTTTTTTTTCTTTTTATATATTTATTTCTGCCAGGTTGTGCGTGTGCGTGTGCGCGTTCGTGTGCGTGTGTGTAAATGTTCGTGTGTATGTGTGTCTGTAACTATTTGCATCTGTCGCCTGCTTTGACTCAGCACGTGAATCGTGGAAGACGTTAGGTGTTGGGGTCATTAGAGTCAAAGACACTGACTTGACTGATACTAAAAGCTATGTTGTAACCCTGATTTTGTAGCATTGTCCCTTACTTCATGCCTGCTTACGATACTACGATACTTGTTGTGTAATTTTGCGTTATTTGTGAGCATGTGTCTTTAAAAGGTCTAAAGGATATAGACCTAATAAATTTAGCTAAATTTTAATAAGCTTGTTATTTGATTATTTCCTATATCAAATGATTCTGCTGAAGTCCAATATTTGCCATTGGTGTTAGTGTCTATGTCCATGTGTCAGGTAAGCTGTAAGAGTATAGGCTTAATGCAAAAACGAACTTTCACTAAAGATGATCTTGAATACCCCAAGACGACAACTGTTTACAACGGGATTAGGGTCATTAAGAATTAAAAGTAGATGGTATTTATGAAATTTTGAGGAATTAGTACCTACAGAAATTATTTTGCGCATGTGTGATATATAGGTACGAATAAGCTTACATAAAGAATCCCCTAAAACCTGCTGATATGAAATGGCTTTTGTTTACAGGCCTTTTGGCATGTAAAATTTGTTTGAAAAGATGAATATACATCAGAATTTCTGGACCAGATTCATAACTATTTTCCGACATCTTCTATCAAGCTAGAACCTTTAAAAATGCCAGTTCAGTGTCTTAGGACAAATATTTATACAGAGATTTCAGGTAATATATTTGGAGTACTTAAATGACCCAAGAGAGTTCAATTCAACCTGCACGCGCTTAATAACGCATGCATAAGCTTGAATATCACGTGGGAAAACACATCTCCCGAAAAGAAAAGTTTGCGATTTTTATTACAAATCTGGTTATTACAAATGTGGTTGAACCTTTGCAACCACTTTTGTAATGAAAACGAGAAATGTAATAATTTTCTGAAATAAAATATGTCCATGAACAAGGATTTCGGGTAAAACATTTGGAGTCCTAAATTACCCATGACAGTTTAGTTCGACCTGCACGTGCTTAATAACGTATGCATAAACTTGAATATAACGTGGGAAAACACATCTCCCGAAAAAAAAAAAGTTTGCGATTTTTATTACAAATCTGGTTATTACAAATGTGGTTGAACCTTTGCAACCACTTTTGTAATAAAAACGAGAAATGTAATAATTTTTTAAAGTAAAATATGTCCATGAACAAGGATTTCAGGTAAAACATTTGGAGTCTTAAATGACTTAGGACAGTTTAATTCGACCTGCACGTGCTTAATAACGCATGCATAAGCTTGAATATCACGCGGGAAAACACATCTCCCGAAAAAAAAAAGTTTGCGATTTTTATTACAAATCTGGTTATTACAAATGTGGTTGAACCTTTGCAACCACTTTTGTAATAAAAACGAGAAATGTAATAATTTTTCAAAGTAAAATATGTCCATGAACAAGGATTTCAGGTAAAACATTTGAAGTCTTAAATGACCCATGACAGTTCAATTCGACCTGCACGTGCTTAATAACGCATGCATAAGCTTGAATATCACGTGGGAAAACACATCTCCCGAAAAAAAAAGTTTGCGTTTTTTATTACAAATCTGGTTATTACAAATGTGGTTGAACCTTTGCAACCACTTTTGTAATAACAACGAGAAATGTAATAAATTTTTAAAGTAAAATATGTCCCTGAACAATGATTTCAGGACAAACATTTGGAGTCTTAAAAAACCTAGGACAGTTTAATTCGACCTGCACGTGCTTAATAACGCATGCATAAGCTTGAATGTCACGTGGGAAAACACATCTCCCGAAAAAAAAAGTTTGCGATTTTTATTACAAATCTGGTTATTACAAATGTGGTTGAACCTTTGCAACTGCTTTTGTAATAAAAACGAGAAATGTAATAATTTTCTGAAATAAAATATGTCCATGAACAAGGATTTCGGGGAAAACATTTGGAGTCTTAAATGACCCATGACAGTTTAGTTCGACCTGCAGGTGCTTAATAACGTATGCATAAGCTTGAATATCACGTGGGGAAAACACATCTCTCGAAAAAGATGTTTGCGATTTTTATTACAAATCTGGTTATTACAAATGTGGTTGAACCTTTGCAACCACTTTTGTAATAAAAACGAGAAATGTAATAATTTTTTAAAGTAAAATATGTCCATGAACAAGGATTTCAGGTAAAACATTTGGAGTCTTAAATGACCCAGGACAGTTTAATTCGACCTGCACGTGCTTAATAACGCATGCATAAGCTTGAATATCACGTGGGAAAACACATCTCCCGAAAAAAAAATGTTTGCGATTTTTATTACAAATCTGGTTATTACAAATGTGGTTGAACCTTTGCAACCACCATTGTAATAAAAACGAGAAATGTAATAATTTTCTAAAGTAAAATATGTCCATGAACAAGGAATTCAGGTAAAACATTTGGAGTCTTAAATGACCCAGGACAGTTCAATTCGACCTGCACGTGCTTAATAACGTATGCATAAGCTTGAATATCACGTGGGAAAACACATCTCTCGCAAAATGTGTTTGCGATTTTTATTACAAATCTGGTTATTACAAATGTGGTTGAACCTTTGCAACCACTTTTGTAATAAAAACGAGAAATGTAATAATTTTTTAAAGTAAAATATGTCCATGAACAGGGATTTCTGGTAAAACATTTGGAGTCTTAAATGACTCAGGACAGTTTAATTCGACCTGCACGTGCTTAATAACGCATGCATAAGCTTGAATATCACGTGGGAAAACACATCTCCGGAAAAGAAAAGTTTGCGACTTTTATTACAAATCTGGTTATTACAAATGTGGTTGAACCTTTGCAACCACTTTTGTAATAAAAACGAGAAATGTAATAATTTTCTAAAGTAAAATATGTCCATGAACAAGGATTTCAGGTAAAACATTTGGAGTCTTAAATGACCCATGACAGTTCAATTCGACCTGCACGTGCTTAATAACGCATGCATAAGCTTAAATATCACGTGGGAAAACACATCTCCCGAAAAAAATGTTTGCGATTTTTATTACAAATCTGGTTATTACAAATGTGGTTGAACCACTTTTGTAATAAAAACGAGAAATGTTATAATTATTACAAATCTGGTTTTTATTACAAATGTGGTTGTAACACTGCAGTAATTCCGTACGTTCCATGGAAGTTTGCATTAATTATACGTATTTACTAAATTGTTTAGCTGACATTTTCTTTGTATTTATTTAGTTGAATATATTTGTTGTTTTTATTTCAGTTGTCTGCTTCAAGTCCACTGCTTAGTTATACTATTTTCCTACGGTTCCCTTATTTATTTATTCTTTTGATATTATGTAAAGCCCTGATGTATACAACGAACGTGTATAGCAAGATGTTCATGGTGACAATTTTGTTTACCTTATATATTTCCAATTGGTTAATTTAAGTAAAACACAACTTTGCTATACTTTTTGATAAAGTATAGAAGCGCTCTTTCTTGGTCGCAACAAAAATATTGACGTCAATTAACGGGGAAAATGACCTGTCGCTGCAAATATTAGCTTATTTCTCTATCACTTTTTCAAGCTCAATAAATCCTCATAACGACCTCACTAAAAGACAATAAATGTAAATTATTTTTGTAATCTTTATTATCAATATCATTTTAAGAGACAAATTACGACGAGTATTTAACTTAAAATTTGTAAAATAATTTACTTTCTTTTTCTTAAGCGTATTTGCAATGACTTCTAGTTTTGTTAAAAGTAACTTACTTGTACTGTATATCAATCCGTTTAATGTGGATGGAAGTGTCCGTGTGATGCGTGGTACTCTCTAGTTCCCGGGGGTCCATGTCCGTCTGCAAATAGCACTCCTGCTCCTGCTCCACCATACCTACCAACCCACCGACCCATATAGCCCGGATACCCTCCTATCGGATACAGACGTGGTGGACCAAAGTAGCGATAGAGTGGTTGGGCATTCACGACCGCTAACATCACAACGCTGAGCAATAGCAGCAACTTCATCGTTACTGTAATGGAACAATATGGGAACATAATTCGTGTGCGTGCGTGCGTACATGCTTGTGTGCCTATGGTCTTATATTGTTAACAATCACCACTAGTTACTAACATGCGCGACTCCACATTGCGATACAGAAATGTTTGGGGTTTTTTTATTTCCAATAAACTCCTCAGATATGTTAACGGTATTCTTTCATTTGACGAGAATAAAGTAAAAATCCAATTGGAAGCAAAACTGAAATGCTGAAAAGACATATCTAGACAATACAATATATTGCGTGCGATAATTTACAGAAATGTACAAATTTGCTCCAAAGCCTAGAATATTGTTATGATCGCTACCTAGTTAACGCGAAATTTTGCGCTGAAACAGTTTCAGAAACTAAAGACTGAATACCTAGAAAATTAACTACTGTGTTCAGAAAATGCACAAATGTCCTGGAAAGTTTAGAATTTTACAGTGATAGTTATTATATAGCTATCTTGTGGCAGAAATATGCTACCATATTTACCTGAAATATATTTTCACACTGTAGAAATAAAGAAATGTAAAATAAAATCACTTTGACATAAACATATAATTATTTGGTATCCACGTATATATTTTAGAATTAGTATCGTAAGGAAAAATATATGGAACTTCAAGAAACACAGGAATCATGCCATATAAGACTATGTACACGAAAAGTGCTTTTTAAAGTTAACTTAGTCATCTAATTAAATTCCGAAAACAATATGTACTTTTACATATGAAGTTTATAAAGAAAGAAAGCGTTTTTATGCGTGAAAAAATGTTCAAAAGGTAACTATATCTTTAAGAACAAAATCAATTATTTCAAGTAAGGATGCTGTCAGTATTACAGCCACGTAATTGTTCACGAGAAGAAACAGTAATTTTCCTGTCTGATAATTGAATGACAAGCAAGAACACATTTTATTCTATGCTTTGTAGATAAATATAACTTTGGTTTATATAGTTACTTTAATTCTCACAAAATATTTCCGTTGATAGGATTATACCTCAGTAACATGGCGATATCTTCTATTGACATATGTTAGGTATCATCTGCAATTGTATTTTCTATAATTAAATTTTAAATCATTCAAATATTAGAAACAGTTTAAGACCTAAAACAGATCCATGCTGAACACCTACTGCAACGGTTTCAGATTCAGGTTTGCGACCAGGAATGTAAGTTTTTTGTGACCTTTTGTAGAGATAAGATGTAAACCAGAAGTAAGGAAGAATCGTCGAACTTATAGGGCTTCAATTTATACAAGAATAAAGAATTTTTAAACTGATCAAATGCTTAGATAAATCTAAGTTATTTCATGGTTACAAAAAGTTGTTATTCTGTCGTCAACTAATCGGTTTAGTGCAGTAGGCATATATTATTTTTTTCTCGGAAAAAAAAAATATTGTCTTAGAATTAACAGAACAATTCTTTCTATATACTGTCGTAAGTAAAAGAGCGACCTGACTCCCTAAAACTAATGATTACACAAGAAGAAAAGCAATTGAGCCGGTTTACTTTTTAATTTAAGGTAAACAAACTATATTAATAAGGCTAACAAAATAAACTGCATCACCGTTTTGGTAGAAGTGTAGTTCTTATCTTGGCATTTAGAGAGGAATACATGTAATGAATTTCAAACTGTATGATTACAACTACAGGCACGGGTCCAGTGTATATTTTCTGTTTAATTCAATATAAAAAAAAATCCTTTTTTTTCACACGAATATACTTTTTATATGTTAGTCAAATGAAAAAAAGATGATGACAAAAAATCCGGTCACAGTAGCATATACATCAGCTGCCAAACTAAGTGAAAAAAACCAGGAACACGTCCGCTATCCGGAATGAAATCGCCGAGGATAACTGAAATATTTCGCTCGTAGAGACTTGTACTGTGCATTTCAAAGCAATTTATGGGGTCAGTTTAGTATTTATGGAAGGCTTTAAATGTTTCGAAGGTGCGATCATGCAGGTAGCGGCTGCAAGTGTATAAACTCTGATTTTGGAATGTTCTACAAGTTTGCCGAGTAGCTTCCCATAGCATTACGCTCGCATAGTTCACCTTTTCAATGTATATGATACTGTGACCGGATTTTTTGTCATCAATTTTTTTTTTCATTTGACTAACATATAAAAAGTATATTTGTGTGAGAAAAAAAAAAGATTTTTTTTTTTAATATTAAACAAAAAATATACACAGGACCCGTGCCTGTGATTACAACTATACCCATCTTTATATGTAAAACTGCTTTGTGTTTGAAAAAAGTATCAAAATGAAAAAAAAAATAAATGGATTCTTTTGTACAGGAAAAGGAAAAATGTATATGTTATTTATGTCACTGAAATACTCCTTTTATTTGTGTCTAATATAATTTACTGTCAGTATACAAAAGTATCAACAACAAAAATTGAAAGAATTTTTTCCTATTATTTTCATTTCAGACTTGCGTTTTAAAGTGGCATCCAAGTAAATCTTCAAACAAAAAATTGTTGCTTTGTGGTGTAGTTTAAGAAAAGAAAAATATCTGACACTGACTAATCCTGTACACAAACATTTTGAAACAAAGAACTACATTCATCAAATTAAATGTAAAACATAAATTAAACTTGATACCTGTCAAATTAAATATTTGCATGCATTTAAGTTGTTATAACTTTAACTTACGTTATTGCAATCGGAGGCCACCGAAAATCACGAAGCACCATGCACGGACGATATCTGAACCAGCTCTGAGTTCACAGCTGTACCATCAGTGCTAAAATTGAGCCGTGCCATGAGAAAATCAACATAGTGGGTTTGCGACCAGCATGGATCCAGACCAGCCTGCGCATCCGCGCAGTCTGGTCAGGATCCATGCTGTTCGCTAACGGTTTCTCTAATTGCAGTAGGTTTTAAAAGCGAACAACATGGATCCTGAGCAGACTGCGTTGATGCGCAAGCTGGTCTGGATCCATGCTGGTCGCAAACCCACTATGTTGGTTTTCTCATGGTACGGCTCAAATTATGATTAGCTTTTAACTGATCACGAAAATCATGTTTGACATTACAAAATGCTTGTAAGTCAGTCCGTATTCAATATACATTTATTGTGATTTATTGACGAAAGCCAACTCAGGTTTTTTGCCGATGTCGAGATCATGTTAACGATATTTTATTTTTGTTATATGTGCGTGTGTGCACGTGTATCAGCTTTTTTCACTCAACTACATATTTGTCAAGATATAGTTCAATTCCTGCGAAAATAAACGAAACTGAACAATGCCAATGTAAATGAAGAACAGTAATCATGGTTTTGTGTTCAAGTTGAGGATCTCTTAGGAATATTAGTGGGCTGTGCGTATCTTCATCAAGTTTGTTACAGGCAAGACAGTGAGGCTAACAAAATATTTCCAATACGAACCAATTGATAATAGAAATAAATTAAATGTTTCACGTAAACAGATTTTAAAATATAATAAGATACATAAGAAGTTCATTTTAAAGCATGGAATAAAACTCAAAGAAATAGTTTTATTGAGGCTGTACATGAGAGGTTGTGCAAAGTACAAAACCTTTAAAAAAACCTACAGCATCGGCTTGAGCGGAACTCTGTTACCTAGAAATTTTGAATGCTTCTTTTGGAATCAAACATAATATGTTAGTCTAGTCCAGATATGAATTCCTAACTCCTCTTCCATCCGTATTCCTAGGCATTTAACCAATAAAGAAGGACGTACCCAGCCTATCCTACACCAGGCATTTCATTAAGTCTAAATCCGGGGAGACATTTTAAGAGTCACAGAAACGGCACTTAAAGACTACTTTTTGCATACCAGACTGGGAGTTCTAGTGATTTCACCGGTGCTGGAAAACTCCATCTTACACCCACTCTCGTGCTGTAAATGACGTATAACGAACTATATATGTACAGAAGATTTGTGTAGTAATAATAACGTTTTACGTAAAACGGGATAAAAATAAAATACCTTGATAGTTTCTCTTTGTTCTTTATAACATATTTCTCGATTCAAAAAACGTCATTTTACGGAAATAACATAACGTTTTAATGCAGATAATAAAACAAAACCGGAACTATTACGTTAATTTCAACTTCGTAATGTCACGACATTCTTCCTGTTTACGGACGCAAAGTTCCCGCGCTTTGTTAGTACGCTACTATAAGAAAAAAGTGCTATAAGAAAATAATTTGTTTGAATTTATTTTTACTATTATTTTTTTAATATGGCATGCAAGAAAAAGATTCAATCACCGGCTGTAGGTGCAGATGGGAAAATATGGCTCTCGGGTAACTGTTAACACGGTAACTCGGCAGGAGCCTCGTTACCGCTTAAACAGATACCCTTGAGCCAGATATTCCCATCTGCACCTACAACTAGTGAAAGAATTTTATAGTAATGTTTAATAAAATCTATTAGAAAAGCTACAATATTTTAGTTAGTTGGTGCACAATTGGGAGGAAAATGTGTACAAAGTACTAGTATGCAGCGAAAACTGTAGTTTAGGTTGAAACCTTTCCAACCTGATACTTGATTTGAGGTTTATGTGGTCCTGTTCCTATGTATTTAAATTGATGGAAGGCAGTTTGTAAATCCGCATACCGAACAGGATGCGGTGCCTTTGAATTAAATCCATGTCATTGGCTGAGTCTTACCACAATAGATGCAAAAAACGGTAGAGCAAACAGATTTAATTAGATATATGTCCTTGATGATAGATTACTTTAATTCGTGATGACATGAACAACATGACTTGCATCTAATACAGAAATGTATTCAACAGCTGCACACTTGACAACAGTTCATTTCATATCAATAACTCTTCTGTCATAGGGACTGTGGTACGACGTTATCTTATAAATTATAGTGTACATTTTAGAGTTGGTAAAAGTAACAATAGCAATTTGCAAATAATCTTGCTACTATTATAGATATCTTATACATGTATATTCTACCAGATTTATAAAGCTCGCTTTTCATCATCAGCACGTTCGTTCGAAGGTGTTTAATTACAAAGATGGCAGTTATTCAGGTGAAGTCCGGCTAACTTACAATGTGGTCTAGCTTTTTGTGAATAGACAATCTGGTTTTTAAACATGCCCGGTGTATGATACCGGTACACAAGAAAACCTCTTTCCTGGGAAGAATCGGTACTGGCGTTTTAGTTGGAATGGAGACCCTTCACATAAACTGAGAAATTTCCAGGGCCAGGATTTGAATATCAGACCACTGGACTGACATTCAGTCATGTTGCCCCTTGCCCACCTTGCCACGCTATAATAGCTGGATAAGAATTCATTTATGCGTTCATGGCAGAAACTGCGAATCAATCGTAGACATGCTCTGGTTTTCATTTTTAGCAATAAAGTTTGATTAGGTCTGCAATGAAACGAAGGTATAAATGTTCTATGCGTCAGTAAGATGAAGACCATACAATTTTATTGCTATGTAAATAAACCGACATGCAAGTTGATGGAATAGTTATATTGCTCTATAAAGAAAGAACAAAAATTATTCAAAATTGAATTAATAGGATCAATTGTTGGATTTCGTAATTGCAATATGTCAAAAGAGCAACTCGTAGAAATATGTATACTATTCCTTTAAACTGTTTGTATACATGAAAAAAACTCCAGTGATAAATAACATATATCGCCATACTATAAACTTAATTAATGTCATTATATCATATTGAAGATTTCATTCGAAATGTGTTACATTTTATCTAGAAACTGCGGAAAAAAAACACGATACTGTCTGTTTGTTTTCTTAATAAAACACAAAGACTAAACTTAATTTCACTATCTGTATAAAGTAAATTACTTGAGTCTTTAATGCAGAAGGCATTTGCGTAGGAAACGTGAAATATGATTTTAATATCAACTGAAATGAAACTTAATGTAAAGAGTTAATGAAGAAAAAAAAACTTTATATAAACTTGTTAAAATTGTGGTTGTAAATAAAAGTGGTATATAAATGTCAGTGGTTTTCCTAAACCAATATGAAAATAATCCGAGACGTTTCAAAATTTACTTTTTACATTGTTTATTTTGCAATAATTCAATACTGGTTGTTGTAAACTCTCTAAAGTAAAACGCGTAACATTTGAAATGTAATACATCATGTTTCGTAAAATTGCAATTGTCATGTTATGGCGATGTATAAAAGCTGTATAAAACTTTTGTTTTAGCTTGTATTTCTTGATTTCATATTTTAAGAGGAAACTCTGTAAAATGATTATTTTAATGGTGGTAGTATACTGTAATAATACATTTTGATATTTCTTTTTTGTGGGGCGGATGTTGTATATATGCTATATTCATATATTCGCCGCCTCGGCAGCCTAGTGGTAGAGCGTCCGCTTCGACTGCGGGAGGTCATGGGTTCGAACCCCAGACGCGTCATACCAAAGACGTAAAAAATGGTACTAGCAGCTTCCTCGCTTGGCGCTCAGCATTAAGGGGATAGTGCTAGGACTGGTCAGCCCGGTGTCAGTATAATGTGACTGGGTGGGGTATCATGCAGTTCTACGGCGTGATATTCAGTGGCTAGCTACAAGTTAGGCATGGCTCACAGTCCATGTGACACAGTCTTATGTGAACTGTTAAAACGTAACCCGACAAACCAAACATTCACATCGCGATCTTGTGTGAGAACGTCATGTTACGAAGATCGTGTTCTACCATCCGCCGGAAAGCACCGAGGCACTGAGCTCTCCAACCAAAGTTGACGCATGCCTATAATGTGTCGATGCCTTACTCTCCCCCCCCCCCACAAAAAAAAGAGAAAAAGAAATTCATATTTCAAAAAAAAACAAACGTAACTATCAGTCTTAACATTATGTACCCCTTGTAGGTAAATGACTGTGTTGTAAATAACAGTAATTTCAAAATAAGCGTATTCACGACATCGCGATCATACCATTATGTAATGTATTTAGTCTGTGAATCTCGTAAGTTTCCTTACATCACCAATTCATTTCGCCTTTATCTTATCAGTTGGCACGGAGGAGATATCATCTCAAGTTTGATCATTCCTAATAAAATGATTGGCACCATGTGAAAGAAGGATATCGATGAACTTCTTAATGTCAAGATACGTTTCGATTACTTTCCGAAACTTAAAACAACATGCTGGGAAAGTAATAGCTTTTAACTGCATTTTCAACATCATTTCAGTTATATGCTGTATGTCAGTTAACCGTATTTATTTTCCTGTTGTTGTTTTTTTTCAGCACTATTTTAGTTCTACGCCGGTTAGTTAATCTAATCTAATTTCATGTTTTGCCCCATTAAAATCATACGTCGGTCAGTTACATTGTCAGCACAATTAGAATTATACGGCGCTCATTTACATGTAACCTAACTTATTTCCGTGTAATTTCAGCACCATTAAAGTTTTACGGCGCTCAGTTAACCAAACTTAATTCCCGGTATTTTCACACCATTAAAGTTATACGGCGCTCAGTTAACCAGACTTAATTCCCTGCATTTTCAGCACCATTAAAGTTATACGGCGCTCAGTTAACCAAACTTAATTTCCTGTATTTTCAGCATCATTGAACTTATACATCGCTCAGTTAACCTAACTTAATTTCCTGCATTTTTCTGCTCCATTCAAATCATACGTCGTTACGTACTTTGTTATCCATAAGTATCTGACAACTTCCTCACACAGGTTACATGTAGAGGACCAATGACTTTAAGCGTATTGTCTTCTATCGAACTCCTGAGAGCACATACTGCATATTGCCTCTTACCGCTGTTGGTTTAAACACGGACAAAAGTTCAACAGGAAATTATATATTCAAAGAACGTAACCGCCCGTGCAGCACACTACATGCAAAAACGGGTATGCATACAGCGGTACATACTAACATTAACAAATGCAAAAATAATAACAGACAGACATGAATAATGTAGAAGGAACACAGCAAGTCACTGCCGTGGATTTGCTGGCAACAAACCTTAGTGTATAACTCCTGCAATGTTCCTATATTAAAAAGCAGTTCTACGCAGATACCGGTTCATGTACTATTAATACTGAACGATATTACCCAGTCTGTGCCAATATTACTGAAACTCCGAACAAAACAAGTGAATATTGAAACAGATGCCTGTCTCACAAATCGATAAGTAATTAAATCTTCTTTTAATACAAAAAGATGGATATCCGGTTTTTCGAGACCTCGCGGAAAGACATGGCATTACGGGTCTTGCTGATTCAATTCAATGGTTTAATACCCGATTCATTTATCAAACAGATATAACGAAGTTCCATAGTGGAAAATGGACATGCTTTCCGCAAAGGCAATAAGGTGAAGGACGGACCTGCGGCATATACAAACAAGAATGTAACTTTTATTCAATAAAACATCTTAATGCAGGATCATGAGTTAATCACCTTATTTCACCAGTTAAATACCCATCAATCATTTTCTGTCGCGAGGACATGAAGAACATGAGTTTGCACTTATTAAACGTGGTAAAACTAACAATTTAATATGGTACTCAACAGTGTTTGAGAAGGTCAAGAACATCTGAAAGAAACGATTACAGAATCAATTATTTATCAGCCAAATACTTTGACATGCAAAAGTATAATATTCAATGTTTGGTTTTTCCTACATTACTCTTTTAATGTATAAAGTAAACTTAAGACACATATTTACAATTTGTGGGATATTAATTTACAATGTACAATATATGCAGCACTAATGATTATGGATAATAACTGAAAAAAGAAGTTTTTTTCGAAACCCCTCAACAGTTTTAAAATTGCAGTTATCTAGTTTTGTGCACTCAGATGTCGATTAGATATACATGTTTCTATGTTTGAAAGGCCATGATATTATAATGGCAATCTACTAGAAAACATATGATAGCATGCAACCTTAGTGTAATACGGCGTTTTTTCTTATTCCTCAACGACAAACAGGTTATAAATAGAAAATTAAAATTGACTGTCATTTCATATTGAATTTGTTCACCGAGTTTAAAAAAAGAACAAAAAATGCAGAGCTCTGTCGAAATTTTATCATTTTAGCTAGTCTTCTTTTTGAAAAAAATGTATGAGGTTTTGTCGTCACTTGATCGTCGGCGTTGGTTAAATTTTTTGTTTAGGCCCACCTTTGCACTTGTTTATCATCATTATATGAGTAACTAGACCAAGAACTATAACTCTAACTTACATTTTCTCAGAGTTATAGCCCTTCTTGTACTTAGAAAATTTGAATTTCTTGGATAAAAGTTTGTTTAGGCCCACTTTACATGAATACTATAAGAATTCTCATTATGAAACTTTTCAGACTTGTTTATCGTCATTAGGTGAGTGAGAACGTAGGCCAAGAGCCAGAAGTCTGATATGTATTTTGTCTGAATTATGGCCCTTGATGTACATTTAGGTCCACATTTCTTACATTCTATAAAAGCAATAGCTTAGAAACGTTGTGCACTTGTTTATTGTCATTAGATTAGTACGTAGACGAAGAACCATAACTCCCTCTTGCAATTTGTCAGAATTATGGTCATTTTTAACTAAGAAAATCGGTATTTCTTGGTGTTTTTTGTGTGTGTTTAAGTTCACATTTCTTGAATACTTACAATAGCTTTGAAACTTCATACATTTTTGTCATCAATTAAGACAAGTAAGAAGGCCAAGAACCATAACTCTTTTCTTGCATTATTGTCCAGCACTTACAGACGAACCATGGCTACCGCAGGCGGTGCTCTTGTTATTTAAAGGGTTAACTAATTAAAAAATCAATGTGTAAAGACACAATTGTTAGATTACTTTATCACATGTTTAGTTTTTTTCTGATGGAGTAATGAAGTTACATCTCTGTTAAGCCATTACAGACGAAGTCAGTCCGACCAACGTCTTCTATAATGTCAAAATGTTATTCTTCTTGTGGTTTAAGTCTATCATTTGTTTTCCCGTAGACATCTATTATAAAATTAAAACGTGTACGGTAAATCGAAACATTAAAATCTTATCACATTTCTCTTCAAGAATTATCTTAGTTCTACAACCTACCAAAATAACGGACGAAAATCATATCAGTAATGATACTTTGAGTATTTTCATTTGAATGATATGATCCTCTGCTTACATAGGAGGAAACCGTTTTTTTGTTGCTTTTTTTTTTCTAAAGTTTGATCAGATATAGCATGAATTGTAAAAATGTATAATCAAATACTACTAACAAAGGATGATTGAGTTTTGAAAAAAAATATTTCTTAGGCTTTGTTCCCATATATGACAAGTCAGAACGGACCAATCTTTTACTCCTTAGAATACATTTACCATGTATCTGATTACCAATGTCCTAGTGTCATATCAAAAATATGGCATGGCTTTATTTCACTTTCACGACGACAAACATTTTATAACAACGTTTTATTCACCGTGTCATTAAAAAGAGAGAAAAATACAATGCGTTTCTTGTCAAAAACAGCACCAGAGCTACTATATCAGTTACCTCTTGTGGTTTTAGACAGGCTGAAGCTAACACAGTACTTGTTAGAAAACTTGCGTTAATTTCATATACATCTGAACCTTAATGAACAGGCACTTCTTAAGGGACATTTAGATTAAACAACTTAGTAAAGTGCTGCGAAATGTGTCGTTGTTGGGTTAGAATTTCCCGTGAATGAGATTAGTGTAACAGCTTTTAATAGCCAAAATTTGTTTGAAAGCAGAAATTTGCATACATATATTGTCTTTGCCATCCTATGACTTATATGGTGATATCAACACTTGATCCATGCTGAATATTTACCTATAAAGCGAACTTATTTGGAATACAAGAGTTTCTTTATTACTTGTGATATGCGCTAAACAATCACATTGGATTGACTGGAATGTTTTGTCTCTCAAATTACATCCACCAGAATTAAGTAAAATGACATCTCGACCGCCTCAGACAACCATATATGTATTTTAATAATTTGCCTTCATGTAAAAAATGATTAGTATTGTCCTGTTTAAAACTGTTTATATACTAGTATCTGACTCGACTCTCCTTTCCCAATGAACAAATGAGTTGATTATTTACATAGTATGTGTCATTCTCATAAAATTATAAAATGATGTATTCGTCTCCATAGATCTGATACAATATTGTCCGAGAATTGTATATTTATGTGGATATTTCTATACTATTTGATACTTTCAACACTTAATAATGTACCATTTGGAGGGGCATATTTCTGACATTATACAAGTTGACTTTCTTAACAATGGAATAACAATAAACAGTGTATCATAAACTAGTAGCCGTTTTAATATTCTGTTACCAGATCTTTTTTCTCTTTTTTGATCAATGCTAAGTTAATTTTCCGGTTTGAAATGAAAATTACACTCCTGTATGATACAGCCACCTGGGCACTGTTACATGATCCGCCATGAATACGAATGTGTACGCAAAAAACTTTTGAGTTTATATTGTTGTGAGATTTATTGCAATTTCATAAACACAGTTGGGCGAAGTGTTTGAGAAAAGTGCTGAAAACTGATAAAAGGTGCTTTGTGCGGAGGAAAACACTCATTTTGCTGTCTTTGAAGCACTTTAATTTATGAAAATCTGTCAAGTAGTAAGGAAAATATAGGCCAAATGCTACCTGAACCGAGACGTTTTTTGTGAGAAATTATTGTTGCATGTTTTACTTTTTTAATTGATCGCAATGTAATAGAATATTGTAAGAAGAATATGTTACCATGGAAATACAGACATGGTGACATACCATTTTCCAATTTCATCAGCAAGATTGTAGTTGAAAATGACAATAACAATTCATAACAAACAAGCTGATCTTATATAAAATCATCAATCACTTACCAATCTAGGTAAAAGATATTCAAGAACTGTTTGCTCTAGTTGCTATACATACAGCTGCCTCTCGTCAATATTCAGACAATGAGTCATTGCTATTGACCTATAGAATTAAGACCTGCATACATAAATAATTCAGTAAAGCTGTCTATAAATAACCAACTGCTGACCGTCTAATATTTTTACTCTCCCTTAAAAACTGGTATCAGTTTTCTACACCTCTCACTGTTATGACAGCTCGTTCTTACAGGAGTCAGTTATGAAATAAAATCTCAGTAGTTTATAATGGGTAATGGTCCATCAGTTTTGTTAAATTTATATAAAAAATAGATTAACAATGCCATTGACAAAATTTCTGTTTACATTTGGCTTTATTTTTCAAGGTTCTGATATATATGTTATACATAATTTAAAAAGTTTTTATAGATGTATCAAAAACTTCTTGAATTTCAAAGATTTACGTAAGAGTGTCAATTTAATTGACAAAATTTATTTCCTGTTTAAAGTTCAGTACTAAAAATACAGAAAAAAAAGAAATTAAATAAAAATGTTCTTTTGAAGTTTATACAAAAAGAAATTCAGAGATTGTTGTTTTTTAATGCTTATAAAGGTTATCTTCAAAGTTTTATAATAATACATCAACGAATACAGTCAACATTTAACATTTTAAGTATCCAAAATTGCCGGACTTTACAATGAAAAATACCCTATCAAAATCGTTTCTTGCTGATAGATTAAGCAACTACTACTAATAAAAGATCCTATAACCATCCTTAGAGTTGATTAGAAAAATTTATTAAGGATGCCCGATATTGTCATATATCTAAAAACAGTGAAAAACTTTGTTACCGAAACAAAATGGACCAAACAGTATACAGTATTTTGCTAAAGCAGTCTTTCGTTAAAATAAAGGGGTCTCGAACAAAACGGCGATCTTTGAAAAACAAATGTTAGTGCTTGTCCTTTCAGAAGCTAACTTCACTACTTCAGGTAATATAATGTCAAAAAAACTCCACTACCCAAACTAGCTATTCCCTGTCAAGGTCAATCATGTTGGTGGAAAATCGAAATTTCCTTCCACGTAATTAAGCATACGCCTGGTGACAACTCAGAAGTCAAGACAAGCAATTATCATTTCTCAATATGGTGTATTGCAGTTTCATCACATTTTTGTACAATACAATATGCTTCAAGGAATTAATTGTTATTTTATGACGAAAATCTTCCTTCTCTTAGCCAGCTTGTAAGAAAAAGCTAATTAATTACTCTAGAAACACGGACGATATGAGCATTCGTTCCACTCATATTTTCTTGCAAATGTTACATTGCAGGGCGGTATGATTTATTTCAAATGCAATAATAACAAACAAAAAAAAAAAAAGAAACCACACACAATTGCATAATTATCCCATTCACGGACGATTTTATTACTTTTAATCTTACTGACATTTATTACTGACATAACATCATATGTTAATTGTATTATTTTCACTACATGACATTTTGTTTATTCTTACGCTACGTATGGTTTTAGCAAAGCAATTGACTATCATTACTAAAGCCAACAATCAAGGTCATTTGACTGATATTGTTTTATTATAAAATTTAAAAAGCCTTTATCTTTATCGTTTATTTGAATCCCGTCTACATATATTACATACAAGCAAGATGCAGCAAAAGGAAACTCTGCGCCAAACAAAGCAGTGTATGTAGGACTGATAGAACAGGAGGAGATATAACTATGTTGGTGGTTTTGTTGTAGACATTAGGCAAACAGATGGGGTTTCATTAATGTTGGACAAAGAGGTATAAAACTCACAGTTTGAATGCAGCTATTTAGATTACCAATTGGCATATAATTTAACCTTGAACTATAATGCCATACAAAAGTAAAATCAAGGATGTTAATAACGTCCTAGGTAAAATTAACACAATTTTATGAAAAATACTTAGATTACATGTCAAGATTTGATTTTTTATTCGTGTGTTTGTGAAAGTTACAATTTCAGTTTTTAAATGTTAAACTACCTAAGCATTAAAAAGTTCAGAATAATAAGTGTTTATAAAATACACCTGGGATGACGATAAGTTACTCTAAAAACGACTTTTAAGGAAATAGTACGTAAATTACCAAGGACATAAATATCTTCTTCAAATAACTGCATAAATATACGGATTACCTTTTTCTATTATTTAAAAAAGTGTACATTTAAAACAGAACGGCTCGGGCAATTTACACCTTCAATCATGTCTGTTATTTTTTCATTTGTATCATTAAACAATTTTATATGAAAGGTCCTCTTATGAAATTTAGTCGAAAGATAAAAACAGTATATCATAAATGATAAATTTGCGTTGCGCGATTTTAAAACGCGCAGACTGATTAATTTCGCGAAACATTTGCGCAGCTACTGTCAATATCATTACGCAAATTACGCAAACGGTAATTATTGCAACAAACTGAAAAAATACTTGAATATGCTTACATTTAGAACAATACGTACTTGTAAGCCTTCAATAAATGATTTAGAAATGCACATTCACATGTTTTACAGTTTATAATCTTTCTAGCGCATTCATCAAACTGAAACGGAAAGGAATTTTCCAAGTGATATCCGACAAAAATTGCTTTATTTTCTGCTCTTTGATTTCTTTCCTGTCTTACGAAACTTATATTTCTCGATTGTGTTTTTAAAGTTGCTGCCATTATTATGGGCCATGTCAGACATTTGAAATTTTGCAAATCGAAAGGACAAAATCGTCATTTACGACATACATTGCACTGACAAAAGGCCATCACAAATACTATACTCCTTATATTAACCGCCGCCGGCCAAAAGTTTGTGCTGTTGACTATAGTTCAATACTAAATTTTATATGACTAAAATCAAAAATTCAACAAAAGTTTTATGAATATTTATTCTGCTGTCATGTAATAATACACTTACTGAATGGCTTGTCGATCAGAAGTCTGAATTATTGCCAGAGTCCCGAGCTATAAAAAATAAACTGACTATAACTTAACTCTTGCTGCGATTGGTGTGAAAATAAGAATGTTTATAATGATGTTCTATTCGGTTTTCGTGATAGTCGGTCTACACCTGATACAATATCAATTCTTCATTACATTATTAAAAGGTATTTATAGGCGTTGACAGCCTTGTTGAGATTTAATATCATACAACCTTACTGCTATAGAAATATACTGTATAGAAACTTATTTGAAAACAGTAATTGAAACGAAATCTCTGCTGATACACGTGTCACATACAGCCACAAGCTTTAAACGGAATTAATATCTATTACTTCTAGATTAATTTAGCTTCATTGTGTTCGTTTTATTACTGTTGCTTCTTTTTTATATCATAAATGAGCCGCGCAATGCGAAAACCAACATAGTGCGTTTGCGACCAGCATGGATCCAGACCAGCCTGCGCATTCGCGCAGTTTGGTCAGGATCCATGCTGTTCGCTAGCGGTTTCTCTAATTGCAATAGGCTTTGAAAGCGAACAGCATGGATCCTGACCAGACTGCGTGGATGCGCAGGCTGGCCTGGATCCATGCTGGTCGCAAATGCCCTATGTTGCTTTTCTCGAGGCGCAGCTCAATTATACTTTCACACGTGTACATAGTGAATACATATGGCCAGTTGCAGGACAGATCGTCCGATAACTCGCGGATCAACGCTGAGCGGCGGGTTGAGTTATCTACCTATAATCTCCAGATTATCCCGGAGTCAAATGGGTTGCGCATGAAAATTTCAAGTCTTACTCAACTGAGTAATGGATGATCGACGATTTATGTTTATTAAAGCATTCACATGTATAGTGGGTGTATGTGTATACACGGTATAGCATCATAAAATTAATGGTAATGATAATACTAATTTTATTTTCTGGAGGTTACATACTTAGTGTACAAATACAAATATTGAACAACTTATTTCTAGTATGGCCTTCAGTTGAATTTCATTCACACATCTGCACAATCATACAGTCAATTTATAATTATACATTTATACAAAAATACACATATCAGAATTACTTAAATTTTCTTCGACAAACGGGTCTCAAATTAAAGAAGTCTTAAATAAACATAATATAGACAATTTGTAAGTATAACAATAACTATGTTTTAAAAGAATTACCATGCGTCGAAAAGATTAATTCACGACAATTAAAATGTGCAAAAAGGAAACTATGTCCAATAAAATAATATACATGTTCCAGATTTGGATAATAAGATAATACATTTATAATTATTATTGTTAACCGAGTTATTCAACAGTCACACTCATTTGAAAACAAAAGAACCGTGCCATGAGAAAACCAACATAGTTGTTTTGCGACGAGCATGTATCCAGACCAGCCTGCGCATCCATGCAGTCTGGTCAGGATACATGCTGTTCGCTAATGGTTTCTCTAATTGCAATAGGCTTTGAAAGCAAACAGCATGGATCCTGACCAGACTGCGCGGATGCTGGTCGCAAAGCCACTATGTTGGTTTTCTCATGGCGCGGCTCAAATAACATTAATTCAACAAAATTCTTGTTAATACAAGTAACTCAAGATGCCTAGGCAAAAGGGCGTTTTATTTTCTCCTTGTGGGAATTAAAGAAGTTTTTATAGAGCTTGCAGAGAGTAATAAGATGATAGAAAGCAAATGTAACAAGGCGAAAATATTGTTTCAGAAGGAGGGGGCTTTGACGGAGATAGTAACATCATTGTTATAATATTGCTTTATTTAAACTCTATAAAGTTTCTCAAACATATCCAGGTAATCAAACACATACATACTTTAATTTACCTCATGTACAATTGAAAACAAACCATGTATATAAATTGAAATATGCTTTGACTCGGCGATAAACCTACTAACAACCAGGTTTGTACAAGAAGTGTCCACTGAGAAATCATTACCGTCGTGCAACCCAGCCATACCTTGGCCAAGAATTGTAACGGTTACCCAAGAAGGCGTTTCATGCAACCTGTTTGATCGGCGGATCACAGTAACTATCGCTTAACTCTAGCTTATAGTTGTCTTGCAACCGGCCAATAAACTTTTCATGAAGAAGGTTCTATAGAAACTGCAGCACGACACTTTCTTAGTTTTAGTTTATTCTTTATTTTGTATTATGAATCCGTTGAAAGTTTAAATAGCTGCCCCATAACATATTCATTTAGCAGCAGTCATTTCTTAATTTAGTTAGATTGTATATCTACCCGGTGTCTATCTACGTTTCGGTACATTTTTGAAGAGTGCGATATACTGCAAAGAATTGTTGATCCGTGACTAATCCTCCTTTTCCGGAAGTCATTTAACTCAGCAAGCAAAAGGAAGAGCTGGGATATGAATGGCTCATTAGCTGCAATCACAGTTGAGCGTCAATCCTGTTCATGTTATTCATTAAGATCACAAGTCTCAATATAGCTGTAATTATATTAATCTTAGCTCGAGTTGCATTAAGTCTGTTTACACATTTCAGACTTTGTAAAAGCTCCTTTAGTCTCGTCACGGGAAGTTCCTGATATTTTAGTCAAGTTGATACAGTTTCCTGATAAAAGAATTTATGTTGAAATGTTTTCTCAAAGTATTAACATGTATACGGGCAAAACAGAAGTTCATATCATTTCAGTTGACAAATAATCAAAATGATGATACATGTTTGTATTCATAAATTCAGCATGTACCGAATGTTTCAACAGATTATTTTTACTAGGATTTTTGGTAGAATCTAAAGAATTCTGACATATATTACAAATTTTTAACATTTGTGATTTTTTTAATCAAATACGAAAATACCTAACATTTTAAAATTTAAACAGCGACACCGAATAATTCAACAAGTCTAGAACATGTCTAAACATTACAATTGCAAATGAACCCGTCTGATTTACATCGGATAAGCATCAGACAATTGTTTGTACCGTTGCTGACTGTGAGATATTTTACATATTTCTGAAAAAGACTGCAGATATATATGCTGCAAATCTTTTAGAGGCGCCTTCAAAAGCTGTGAATAAATATTCATCTGACATCGTTCAGCATTTAACAGCTACTATTGGATGCTAACAGGGTAATTTCTTTACTTTACTTCTGCAAACTCCTAAATTCCTGTTTAGCTTTTTTGTGTGTGTTTAACACATCATGGACTTCAACTGGCGAAGATTTCTTTTTTACTGTCCTGTCATTGGGATTTAGAGTAAGGGTGTATGCCAAAATGTAGAACATAGCTCGTTTAAGGAGGTGCGCACAATTGGTGCTGGAGGACCACTTCCACACATTCTCCCGATATCAATATAAAGTGATACCGTCTGGTACTACGTTGGATGATATTAAGCAGGTGATGATCTGGAAATATAACATGTTCTGTAAACGTCAGATAACACTTTCATAGTATTTGCTGTCTGTCTCTTAAATATTGAAGCGGATTATCTGCAAATAAGCAGTTTTCATACTCTGGACGAATATGAGATTGCTCCTGGCAGACACTGAACAATTTACTGATGCATGGAGCACATGTCTGAAGTGTAGCATTTACGTTCATACATGTAAAGCCATTTATATCAGAATCATATAAAAAAATTCCTGAAAGATACTATTAAGAACTTACTTATTTTTTAAGATAAATAAGACCCATAGACAGCACATGTCTCAACAATGTGACGATTATATGACTTTATTGCCATGAAAATATTTAGTGAAAAATGATAAGATAATCATACTTTGCAAAATTTGATTAACAAACACTATTCCTTTATCTTTTTATGTAATAAAACGTGTAGTGAAACGAAACACCATAGAAAACATCAGTTGGTATTTTTTTGTATTATAAACAAGCTATTTTATAGATTGAGAATTATTATCAGTTTGAGAAAAAATGTCCAACCTCACATATGTAAACCCTTCACAAAGTCTTGTGGGTTACGTTGGGTCAAAAACCAGGTAACTAGGTCAAATCAAAGGAAAGACTTGTTTACACTGTACAGGCCGCTAATCCTAATCTTTGTCCTAATCTTCATGAATCTTTGTTAGAATATCTGTCTCTATGAAATCTTGTTTGTTTGTTTGTTTGTTTTGGGTTTAACGCCATTTTTCAACAGTATTTCAGTTATGTAACGGCGGGCAGTTAACCTAACCAGTTTTCCTGGATTCTGTACCAGTACAAACCTGTTCTCCGCAAGTAACTGCCAACTTCCCCACATGAATCAGAGGTGGAGGACTAATGATGTCAGACACAATGTCGTTTATCAAATAGTCACGGAGAACATACGCCCCGCACGAGGATCGAACTCACGACCCCGCGATCCGTAGACCAACGCTCTTACCTACTGAGCTAAGCGGGCGGACCTATGAAATCTTGGGCGAGTTGAAATCTGGGTCTTGTGGGTCAAAAACTAGGTAACTAGGCTAATTCCAAGAAAAATCTTGTTTACACACTAAAGACCACATTGTTGCTCCAATTTTCATGAAACTTGGTCAGAATGTTTATCTCATCAAAAACTCGGACGGATTTGAAACTGGGTCATATGGATTCAAAAACTGGGTCACTAGCTCAAACGTGTTTACACTGTTATGGTGTGTTTCTCAGGTGAGCGACCTAGGGCCATCTTGGCCCTCTTGTTTATGATTTTCTTCCGCACTTGTATCGACGCAGATTTGTGGGATTTTCAAATTTACTGTCCCTCGCCCCAATTTTCGTAAAAATGTCATTAGAATTTAATGTCTGATAAAATTGATAGTTATTTTGTGCTATGACTTATAACCTTAGGACGGCCAGCACATGTTTATGCAATCTCGCCAGGCATATGTATGGTCTTGACAACACAGAAAATGACGTCACTCGACCTTCAGCTATTTCCGGAAGTAAATAAAATGAAAGTAGAAATGCTAACCTTGAAAACGAAAGCCGCATTTTGATTCGTAGATAGTCAGGGGTCACGAGCAGTGGTCACCCCGTCTAAATGTATGCGCGTGGACTTCTTTATTTTTTATTTTATTTTTATTTTTGCTATTGGGGAGCCAATTTTCAGCACTTTATTACGAATTTGAATTACCTGGGCTTTAGTACAGCATGTCAGCTTTTAATCTATGAAAAAATATTTGAGCTCTGGATAAACAGAAATCCCACAGGGGTCCGTAACGGACCAAGGGTACATTGACAATTTTGGAACTTCATCAAATTTCGTGTAATAAATGTTGTTTCTACGGAAGCGTGAAAGGGCCATCAGACGCTAATACGTTTTAGTACGTTAAGGTTGCGAAAGGATATATTGTGTAACATGTTATGTATAAATCAAAACTAATAAAAATGTATAGATTCCGAGGTATTGTATTCTGTTATAATTGCCGTTTAAGAAATAATAAATAGCAGACCAAGTTTTTATGTATTTATACAATGTTTAAGGTTGGTTAGTGAGTGATATTCTTGACAAATGTTTAGTCCTAGCGTTCAAATAAAATGGCGAAACATTATTTAGGGGGGATTATAGTATGTAGACACGGCAAACACTATTCGAGTAGATACGGGATATGCACGATATACACTGTTGTAGTATATATATAGTATGCACAGCATACACTGTTACAGTAGGTACATGGTATGCACGGCACCTTTTCGTAGTATAGACATACATTTTCGTGGTAGATACAAGGTATGTATTGCATACCTATTCGTAGTATATGTCGGGTATGCATAGCATGCCTTTTCGTGGTAGATACATGGTATGCATGGCATACACTGTGGTTAATATCAGACTGTGATGAACACCTGGTAATGCAGCTTGTATGTAGATGGACCTGTATCCTGACAAGACGTGTTTTTCAGAGGCATCCCATTATTGCGGGTTTCATGTATTGTTAGATGAAGACAGTTGACTAAAAGGATAGACCTCTGCAACACCTTACTTCAGCATTGAGCAATATGACTATATAGATCAGTTTATGATTATGACCCAGTTACCTTACTGCCAGTCCGTCCCGCTACTGTGGACCACAGCGTTGAACAAGGACAACTGAAAAATCTATAAGCAATTTGTTTTAAGAATACACATCTTCCAGCTGCAAAATGGTGTCCGCAGTGAAGGGTTTACATATATGAGGTTGGACAATTTTCTCAAACAGAAAATAATTCTCAATCTACAAAATGCATCTTTCTTCTCGCCGTTAAATGTTAGATGAAGCATAAATACCGATCAAATTTCATATTATGATTATAATAGAAAATATTTGAGTCAAACAGTTACGCTCCAGTAAAGACAAATCAGCAATTTGAAAATACGAAAGTCAAAAGCGAACAATATTCCAAAGCATAAATTCCAATAAATAAATTATTTAGTTTAAAATCTTTTTTTTATAATAATGCTATTCGTATTTAGTAATAAAAGTGCAAAACTAGATTAACATATTCAATGAAACATCCCAGCATAACTCAAATACAGCATTAACACATTGAACTTGAACCCCTTACTTTAAAAGTAAAGTGATATACATGTACAAATGTAGTCTCAGACATAACAACTAGATTTAACAACACCCTTCCTGTTCAAAGATGGCTTTTAAGGCTGGATTTAGATTCCTTAAGCCGTAGAAACCAATCCAGTCATATTTTTCTAATTGATGAACATAAGAAATTTCTTTATAACAAAAAGACAAAAACAAAGTGCGTTTTATTTGCTTGAGTTTGGAATAATTCGTAAATTATCTTCTTAGAAGTTCTTAATTGCAATAAATAATTCAGTAAATCTCTCTCTTTGGTAAATAACGAACAGGATGGTTTAGCTACTCAGCTGTGCCCATATTTACTCTGTTCAGGTAGCAGTCAGTCATGATCTTTTTACCATTGTTTTCTTTAATATTATTTTCATTTAGCTCGTGTGACGAATTATTTTGTTTGTTGGATAAATGTCCTGAAGGTATAAAACTATGACAAATAACAAAAACTGCAGGAATACCGACCACCCATTTAAAAGTGATATATGTTACTTGTGAAAGTACAATATGATTATCTTTACTACTTAACAGATCACGTGTGTCTTGGTGTTTCGTTGCCTCCAAGTTCTTTTGATAAAGTATCGGAATGACTGCTCACTCTTTCCCTGTTAAAGGTCAATTGTGTTGATGGGCTAGTGCAATTTCCTTGCATGCAATTAAGCATACGTTAAAACCAGTCATTAGCATTTCTCAATTTGGTTTATTGCATCTAACCCGGAGAATATCATCGCTTCGACACATCATCTGAGAACTAAATATGCTTCAAGGAATTGTTAATCCAAGGCGAAAGTATCTTCTTCTTTTGTCAGAACGTAATTAACCCAAACGCAATTAAGAATCTGTGGGAATGTTTGATCAATTAGCTGCGAAGAACGGTCAGAATGAGTATCCATTGTGCTAGCATTTTACAGGACACGTTTCTTAGCAGGACACTAATGACAAAATTTATTTGGAGTACAAGAAGATCATAGTAATACCAGCATATCATCTTAAAGCGATAAGTGTGTCCCCGTAAATTTATTGACATTGTTATATGAAATCAAGTCATAAACAAAGTGTAGCAATTTTTCCCTAGTTTTAACTATGTAAAATGAATTGAAATTGGATGTAGCTTTTCTAATAAAAAAATACTGTATTTTTTTTTAAAATTCAATCATGCATGAAACCAATTTTAACCTAGATAATAGATACCATAGTTTTAGAGCTAAGAATTATATGCGACCAATGTATGGATGAAAGCATAGCACATTAATCAAATATGGTTAGACAATGTCTTAAATTGTTTCTTAAATAATACACAACTGGGACTAATGTTATAGTAAAGATTACAATCCTATTCTAGGTTTCATTAATTTTCTCTCTTCACTTTTAATGAGAAAACATTATATTTTTAGAACTCAGTTGAAATGTGATCAGTTTTCAATTACCGGTGCATAAGAAAATATATTTATGTCTTATTGTTTCCCCAAAGGAAAGTTTGTGTATCACTTTGTATAGAAAACTCAACTACTGTATGAATTGAATATAGGGTATTTATTTACAAAATACCGGAAACAAAGTTACATTAAAGTAGAAGCTAACTAACGCTAAAATACATACATTGTATATACAAAGACATGTTTGTACAATACAAGCGACAAGAAACTAGAGCCAAAGAAAAACCGACAATAAAGTTGAACGTCTACAGACCTACAATATGGAGGAGGTAGGGAAAGGTGGAGGTTGTTAAGAGCAAATATACATTGAACTGATCCTTTCCGCATCCAAAACAAGAATGGATTACAAGACGGCGATTGGTTTAATCGCATCACGTGACTAGGGAACTCGATTCTCATTGGCTCTACTTAATTATCTCATCCACGATGCTACCTTCTATTGCATGCGTCATAAACTTAATTGAATCATAAAACATAGAACTTTAATAGAAAATACAAATGGTAAACAAATACATAAATCCTTTTATATAAGTTTATATAAAATTTATTTATGTCTCAGGAGTTATCTATATCCAAGCGATAAGAAACCGCCACACAGCGCCCTGGATGATACACAAGCCAGCCGTACGGGGAGATCTATAAAAGGCAACCATTATCAAAAAGCCTTTTATATAAAATATATTAATGACTCTGAAGAGTTTCCATCTCATACTAGTAGTTACTGTCCCATTTACATTAAAATGATAATTATACATGTACAGACAATGATAGCAGAAAACTGTTTGGAAAAGTACGTTTATATATCCTAGAACTGTTCAATAAATATTTCAAAATTTCAAAAGGAGGCAAATCGGCATTTTAAGTCAAAAAGGTAATAAGAAACGTATAAGTATTGGATAAAATCACTGTCTTAATTGTATAATTGGATGTAGCATGGGGTTAATGAATGTTTTTCTTCGTCAAAAGAAATACTTATCTGCATTTGATGACGGAAAAGTGTTAAAAATGATGTTGTAATGCGATTGGCCACGTTATCTTAATGAGAATTCCTATAGCTTTTTCCCTTTCATAGAATTTTTTCAAATTCACATATATGATAGGAAAATTTGTGCTGAAAACAATGAATAAATAAAAACTATAGGTCACCAGGCTTGTATTTGTGAAAAACTGTTTTGAACACACCCATTGTTGCTGAAACTGCCAGCGATTTTTCAACATTTTCATAATTTTCTGCTTTTTTATAAATACCAACCAAAATATTCATCAAGACAGCGCAATAAGGTTTATTCTTTTTATAGATTTTGTTATATACTTATTTGATATCATAGTCATAATATTATTTGTAATACTATATCTTTACAATAATGGGTACAAATGAAAAAAAATTGTTACATATTCACTTTTGTGAACTTTTTTCAATGAAAAATATTCATAGTGAAGAATATTTATTTTAATTTTAAAAACTGTTTCATAGAATTTTTTCCTGTTTTTCTTGTGTATAGACAATTGAATTGTGAGCATAAAAAATGGCTTAAAAGATATGGGTCACCAGGGTAAATTTTTATGTTAAAACCGCTAGAATACAATACCTGTTCGGACGAAAAATGGCGCAAACCTGGCCAAATTGATTACATGTTTATCTGCTAGAAGTTAAAAAAAGATTTGAAAATCCTTAATTCTTTCTATAATTGAATACTTAATAATCTGAAAGGTGATATTGTCTTATCAGTACTAAGTCAATTGTCTTACACTATATGAACAACACTGTCTTTGTGCTAAAATGTGATGTGAAAACACAACCACAAAAATGGCAAGATACCTGTCAGGCATAATACTGGTCAATACAACATAAACCAGTATCAACATTTGATTACTGATAAAACTTACCAAAAATGCTATTTCGTTCAATATTCCTAATATTTAAGATTGTCTGTCACATGTTTCAACAAATGTTGACTTGACTTCAGTTTTCCATAGAAAGTGTCGGCTGCGCAGGAAGATGCGCATAAAAAACTATAGGAATTCCCTTTAATCATGTCAAAAGCGTTTCAATGCCTTAAAAGGCTCTCAGTATACTACTAACTTACTTGTAATAAGCTTTGTACGTCACCGTTTTTTTTTGCGGACGTCCTATATAATTAGAATTAATTTCGATGATTAGTGTCTAAGCTTGAAGAATGATTTCTTAGACACGAGTTTTATCAATAATGTTCTAAATGTATAATTTCAGCGCTAATCTTCACAAATGGTCAGCCTAAAATACAGCCTGTCACATGCACCGACTACTTAATCTTTCTGACTTCACATGTTAGGAGCTGAAAGGAATGAGGAGGGAAACTGTTGATTATCTGAAATGCCATAATGACAGACTATTCCAAATCACTGCCATCATTTTCTCCAGGATTGAGTTAAATACATTCATCATGAGTATGATAAAAATCGCTATTTACAAATTGAGTTGAATACATACATACAACGTCGGCGGAAGGCTGTTTTGACTTGCCAGCTGAACACGTATTGACTGATCATTTTCAAAGAGTAAAATGTATACTAATCTAAAATTCCAATATTATTTTCAAATATCTTTCATACTACAAGTAGTATCTTATGATAATTTTAACATTTTGGAAAATATGTGGTCAAAAACATATTTAAAACTTCGACAAAATCGAATGATACAATTATACTATTTCATTCTCATTCAGATACAACTCTGCTCACTTTTTACAAGTCGAATTTTTTGCGTTCAGTAAACATACAAATATAATTTATAAGGGTTCTGTATGGTATCTAATGAATTATTTCTGATATCTGACAAGATAGGAAGCCGTATGGCAGGATAAAAAAATCATTTTGCTTTTAACATGATTGTCCTGCATTTTAACAAAATTCGTTTGTTTGTTGACTTTTCAAAAAGGGGTTAAAGTTTCAAAATTAATAAAAAGTTTAATTTCATGAAATTTCAATATGTTACTTACACCATAATATTCTACTACTTGTAAACTGACAGATATTGCATAAATATCAAAAAGGGCATGTTAGAAGTATATATACGCCCTTTGATCTCTTATAAAAGTTGCGAATAGAACTTGTTTTCCACGCTCAAAAACTAGCTGTGTACGTTAATAAGATCGACGTATAATAGCTGCCCCCAACGTTGTATATTTATATACAATTGTGAACGTAACGGCGCTTGTGATTCCTCAAATGTGCTCTTATGAATAAAAATTGCGTTGACTGACGAACATACACAAATATTTACAATGTACCTTTTAGTGAATGAATGGAATTTCTAATAAAACCTCGTTTCTTTATAATGATGATCTGATTCAAAATGAAAAACACTAGGGATAATATACATAATAACGTTTAGTTTTTACAACGGATTAGGCCAATGACCTTTTTGAAACTTCTGGGTAAACTTAAAAAACTAGTGAACAGGCGGCTGTTATCGATAGAGTTAGACTTCCATTAGATATATTATTAACTGTATCAATATTGGACTTTCTTTTAAAAATTTACTATGGATATGGACTACCCTGTATCTATCTTGCTTTATCGAATATCAATACATTCCTAACATGGGACGGATAGCGATAATTGGCCATGAAATTAAGATGATGTTACCAGAGTACAATGTACTTAACCTTAGTACTGATATTAATCTTGTTTTATGTGTATAAGATAAACACATTAACTATTGTTCTAATTTGAATTTTTTATGTTATTAAGATAAACACATTAACTATTGTTCTAATTTGATTTTTTTTTTATATTTTATAAGATAAACACATTAACCATTGTTCTAATTTGATTTTTTATGTTCTATAGGATAAACACATTAAACATTGTTCTGAATTGACTCTTTTTATGTTTTATAAGATAAACACATTAACCATTGTTCTGATTTGATTTTTGTATGTCTTAAGGGATAAACACAACATGAAACATTGTTCTGAAATCTTTGGATATCTTCGCTCTCCCTACTGAACTTCAGAAAGACATATTTGAGATAAGATGTATATAATTACTTGAATATTGCTTAATGGTTCCCATTTTTAAACAGAAATATTATTATTATCAAGAGATGCAGGCATATTTTTTCATTCTGAGAGAGATTCAGTTTGTGACAAGATGGCTATCAAAATTGTTTCTTGTATAAAAAGATATAGTTAGAGACATTAGAGCCTATAGAAGGCGCTTGTTCTTAAAGATGATGCATAGCCTTGAAAGAACAACTAATTTATTACTCTGGAGTTTGTCTGAAGAGCAATCGATTTGATTATTTTCTAATGAAAACTATGCTTTATTTAAGTCGGGAGACCTCATTAACACCGTTTGTTCGCTTCAAATTACTTTCTTCCCACTGCCATAGATTCAAAATCTTGCTTGGTTGTACGTTTCTTTCTTATGAGGAAACAGACCGGTGGTTCAACCTACGTGTCCGCTCGTTTGAGGAATGCTTGTAGTCTCCCTCAAGCGTAAAAGTTAATTATGACCTGGTTGTACCGGTATATAATGCGACATTAAAACCCAATGAGCAAAATTGTTCCACCGGTTCTTATAATTGCTTTATATATTTTATTGTCAGTGCTTGACACTCTCAGCAAAATAATTCTAACTCAAGTGAGCTTTGTAATAACTTTATTTTGACATTTGAAACAGATTGGGCAAGTCTACTGTATTTCCCTAAAGAATGCAAAGAATGCTTTTTTATTCAAACTGCAAATTAAAGGAAATAAGATAATTATTCATGAAATTGTCATGAGAAGGCAACTAGAAACACTCCTTCCCTTCCATTCTAGCGTGAACGATATTGAAATTAAGAACATAGTGTGGAGTCAAATTTGATAATAAAAAGATTTAACCATGCATTGAAATCTTAGGGGAAGGAATTTGTCGTCTTGCAAAGCATTGTTCTTCATAAAAAAAATACAAAAAATCTTGAAATAAAAACAAAATGAAGACATTAGATCCAAATTGTTCTAACGGCTTTCTAGAATTTTGATTTGACGTAAGTATGATCCGAAAGAAAATAGATTTGCTAAGATTTTGTGAAATGTTTTTAAAATATATGTTTCGTTTTATATCAGAATTTGCATTCTCTGCACCAAGTATTACAATACAACTTGGATAATCACACCACTGACTCTGGTTCTTACATGATTCTTTCCCCTTCAAATTAAAGAATTTATGAAATTTTTGTATTTATATGACAAGACAACAAGGAACGCTGCTTGTGCTTCACTTTGGCAGGAAACCTTGACCAAGTAACTACCCCTTAAGAGTAAAATGATTTCATATGCAATGAAGCCTGGGGAAAGAAATTGAACAACGCAGCTTAGATGTTTTCATCTTGCAATGTCTCTACTTAGATACTCTGACAGCATCAGTGATCTCTTATTAGGGGCTTATTATATTTACCACTATATTTGGCCACTCATGATTTAGGTTGGTAAAGACTAAAACTATGTATTATCCTTTAGGAAGTTTTATTAAACTATATTCATTTAAAAACAGAACTCTGTTGACGGAATTTTAAAGAATATCCAAAAATCAAAAGAAAAATTGCTGTGACCCAGAATCTAACGCACAATTATGACAAAAACAGTTGGAACAGTCTTGTTTCAAGGGCAAGGCCTCTTTCAACAAAAACTCTTAGCAGTGTATCTACGGATTTGTTCGTGATCAACCTTAACACAAAATGCGTGGACAAAGTAGAACATGAAAAAAAAAACGAGAAACGGACAGTTAATGAACTCAAAGGAACAACGCTTTGAAACCATTATTCGCCAGAATAAAAATTTACAAAATGATCTCATTTAGTCCATATAACCTTCCATATAAACTTTAGACGCAAGAGTTTTTTTTGGTTTTATTTTCTTTTGTGAAATTCAACTTCTTTTTCCTTCAGTAATCATTATAGCGTTTACACTTTCTCAAACAGACCCGAGATACAACTTGAAGATACTTGTTTCAAGTGTATGACATTTTCTATCAACATTCATGATTTATTGGTAACCAACACACGCTAGCAGTAATCAATAGACTTTCAGGTATAGCCTTTTGCTTTTATTGTCCCGTCTATAAAGGAACGGAACTTTCGTCAATTTTCTACGTAATTATATCAGGGTTAGATTTGCTTTAAATTGTTGGAACTACCCAGCGTCTACATTGATTTATCGAAGATCGATCATTATCAAGTATGGGACGGATAGTAATAATTTACCACGTAATAAAGACATTGTAAATAATATCATACACTGATTGAAAAGTCTGTTATGTTCTCTCCATTACACTGATGCTCAGTAACCGATCAGAAAGTAACTTTGCCCGATTGCAACGTCGTGAAAGTACAGTACCACACTCTTTTGAACTTTATGTCTCAGAATTGTTCTAAAATAATTTACTGTCAACATCTGTTACTCAGCAATAGTAATTTTCAGAATTATAAATGTTATTAGCTGTTTGATTACCTTTGCGTATTAAAAATTATTACTCCTGAGACAGTCGAGTAACGTTTTTCCCTCCATTCATTCTGCAAATTACAGTTTATTCAGCAAATTACAGAAAATCAGAATAATTATTAATGAAATATTTGTTATGATAAGTTATGTATGATGAGATATTAATGTCAAGTTCAGTATGCTTAAAGTACTTTTAAAGGAATTCGTGTAACATTAATTGACATAAGCTTCATTTAAATGCAAAATAAATATAAAAATATCCCGAAAAAGAAAAAAAAAACTGGCAGGCTATTAAACTGTCCGTAAATAACAAGATCCCAAGATTTATGTAAACCAAATCATTTCTGTGCAAAATATCATCAAATCAACCATCGTTATGACTGTTGGGGCCAGCCTAAAATATCCTTGCTTTTGTCCCCCCACCTTCTTCTCCCGTTATTGTTGGAACTCCACCAGACTCAGAATTTAACTCAAGTGACTTTGAACGTATAAACACAAATCACAAGTGGAGAAATGCAGTTTGAAAAAGAACCTAAGCAGATTTATATAGAAAACTTAGAAAACGAGAGTTGAAATTCAATTAGAAAGAGAAGAAAAAATTCTTGATAGGTCAGTCATTTGATCATGACTGATCATGAATCTGTCTGAATCTAAGACAGACTTGTCCATTTCTGATCATTCTCAGCTGTCAAGATCGCAGCTTATCAAGGAACAATATAATGATCCTGAGATTTAATCCTCTTTCGAAAGGCTTCAAGTCAAGATGTAACTTTAGAAGTTCCAGTCTGTAACTGCAAAAAGAGTGAGATTTTACTGAGAAAATGACGACCGTCTTAAGTCCCTTCTGTCAATGTTTTGGTTGTTAACCGCCAAATACAAGTAATTTTGTCATATCTCGAAGAAGTAATAAATTAGCCCACGAAATGTCCATGTCCATAATTTAGATGAAGAAGAAATCTAATCATTTTTATTGGCCTGACCTTAAAATAGATGTTTCTAGATGTTGTAAATCTTGCAATACATGGTAAGAATACAAAACCAGGCAATCTCCAATACTCCTTTACAGCATGTTCCTTTTATTGTTATTAGTGCAGACAATTTCTGTTTTAAATTGCTTCTCATTAACGCTGAATGAATTATTTATATGTGGATTATATTTAATAGGTGCAATCATTCGTCATTTAATTTTGTTTTACTTTAACTTAATCTGCTCACCAATATACACTGTAGACTTGCTGTCTGTTAAACAGCAAAGCAGAACAGACCTAGTATGACAGACTCTTTTATAGCCCGGACATCCACAAATACACTGTAATTCTTTTTTATCACCTTAATTCTTTACCATTAATTATGCGTTCGCTTGTCAAATTTTACAGAAGTGTGTAAATTACTGGCAAGAATTGAAAAGAACAAGTGTGTCAGACTGGAAGAATGCATGTGTTAGCCCCGGTCTCATTTGTTGTTTCCAGTTAAAAGAGAGACAATGAGAAAAATCTCCTTAGGAAACGCCCAGATGGCAGCGAAAATACGTCACCTGGCCGTATTTATCTACCTGTTCCATAAATATCTTACAAAGGCGCAGTGTTGGATTCTGTGAAAGCTTTGACAGTTATGAAATATAAGAGAAATGTTTCCCAAAATATCGTAAAAGAGAACCTGAGGATTCAAAAACTTTAGAAAACAATATTGGATGATTGACCATCTTGTTGCAAACAAATAATAAGGTATACTACATCAATGTCTTCTTTCAGCTCATAAAGACTGATTAATTTCTAAGAGCACCTGCTCCCTGAATTCCTTATTATGCCAAAAATAAATATTCACATTCTTTTGGCGCCTGACTTAACCGTTAATCAATGAAAGGCAGATGTTACAGAGAAATAAAAACATCCACTAATTGTTCCCAAGAAGATTTGAAGAATAAACTATTTTGTTGTTGTGATAAAACTTACAAAAATCGATGTAGTCTATTAGCAAAGGTTTTTACTCTAACCGCCCATGACTGTAAATTGTGATACACTGGTTTAAAGAAAGTTTCTAGTGTTAGTTTTGTTTTGTTTTGTTTTTGGTGAATAGAATACAAGGGTGGGTCTTCAGCTTTTGTTTTATGTCGAATCCAAATACATATTTTTACACATTTTTATTTAAGAAATAATTTATAGCAAAATAGTGCTTTAACACTATCTATGCACGATTGGCGGTTGTACGTCGGGCGTAATAATTTCACCAGGGCGCCCGAGTGAAATTATTTGTACGACGTATTACCGCCCGAGTGTATAAATAGTGTTAAAACACGGTTTTGGTATAAATTATTTCGATTCTAATATGTTTTTAATCTAAAACAGTAGATAAATTATAGGAGCGCTCTTTCTCAGTCGCAACAAAAATAGTGACGTCACCGCACGTTAACGTGACGTCATTCTAGCGTAAGAGTGTTTTAACTGAGAAAAGCATATTAGAATTTAAAATTAGCTTCGCTTTAATTCATTTTTGTTTGACATCCAATATTAGAGACGTCAACCAAGAAAAACAAAATGTTTTGTAACGTTGATCTTAAGTTTATACATGCTGTACATTTTCAGTTAGATACTCTTTTAAAAAATCAGAAGGAAAAATATGACCAGGTACTATATTAACCAGTTCCGCTTTTACAAAGCATTAATTTTCCTTTAATAAATCGTGTGTAATCAAAGGGTGTGACATCTCTGTAATTTCTCTGATAAACAATTGTCTATTTTTGTGAAATCGTCAAGGGCATTATCATCTTTGGCAATGAAACGATACGTTAGACCTACTGAGGAGAAGACATATGGACTCGCACAGAGCAAACGTTTAAACACCATATATAATATAATTTACTCATTTTAAAGCCTATTTTGTCAAAATATTTGACACATTTTTTGCATGTGTCAAAGTTGCATGTGTCAAAGAGTCTAAATTATATAAGAATCTTGATATCGGCAGACTTTATAAGCCAGAAAAAAGACAAGTTATTATTTAATTATCACAATCCTGCTTCAAAAGCAATAAAAAACAGTTAAGAAGACACAAATCTAAATACCACAGAAAAAGAGTCTATTACGTAACTAATGGGATAGGTCTTAAAATACACCAAACATGTTTGACTTTTGCTTATTTTGTTTCGAGAAAAGTAATTTTAAGAGGTTCTCAATTGCACTAATGTCTGACAACCACTTCGTTTCCAATATGTCTTTCTAGGGTAGTTAAGTCGTGGCCTTAGAATATTACCAAAAGATTCATCAGGCTAACACACATTTTATGATACATATTCACTTATTAAGGAAGCGTACAACATTTACACGCATTTTGTTTATATTTTTGACTGCAAGGGTCTTGTTACTGATCGTTGATTTTATCTTTATTGAATTCATCAAATTAGTAAAGTCTGCAAGTGTAAGTTAGGTAGCATGATTCCGGGCTAAAGTGTTCCAAACCTCGAGTATACGTCCTTCGTTCGAATGTGTTCCAAACCTCGAGTATACGTCCTCGGTTCGAATGTGTTCCAAACCTCGAGTATACGTCCTCGGTTCGATTGTGTTCCAAACCTCGAGTATACGTCCTCGGTTCGAATGTGTTCCAAACCTCGAGTATACGTCCTCGGTTCGAATGTGTTCCAAACCTCGAGTATACGTCCTCGGTTCGAATGTGTTCCAAACCTCGAGTATACGTCCTTGGTTCGATTGCTTAGATGTTTGATCATTTTTACTTCATAGCAATATTTATTTGTATCCGTCCAATGCCACAGTCAAATTTGAATTGGTTACCAAAACTACAGAAAAGGCCTCCTACGTTTGATCGTCAAACTGTATGAAAGGGAAATCCGATTTACATAAGTGCCTCGTTTCATCGCCAAACTGTCGAAACGAGAATCCTATTTTAGTTGTTTTGACAGTAGCCTCTTTTAGTTGATTAGTTTGACAACAAGGGGTCCATTATACATAAGCTGGCACGTTTGATTGTCAAACTATTTTTAGGAAAAGAGGCCAATTTCACATAAATTTTTACGTTTGATCGTCAGTTCCACACCAAATAAGAATGTTTCAGCGCCTTTTGTGACAGGTTTTAACTTAGCCTATTCCAAATATTTGTTTTTCCGCATGCCTAAGGATACAATTATTTGCTTTTAGTGTTTTATAACTATTTTCTTCTATTTTTGTTTATTTTGACTTTTTTATTCGTTCCCGTATTCGTTCCCAAAGTATATCTTGAGTTCAAAGGTCAACTATTATTGTCTTCCACTCAGTTTCAAAATGGTTGCGGACCCCCTGAATATCGTAAGATGATTGCATTTTTTTAAGGTTAAGCAGTTCTCATCTGTAATTCCTTTAATTGATGAAGTAACAATTTTCATTCTGCATGTAAAAAGTAAATAGAATCGTTTCGAAAGACGCTTTCTTGTTCACGTTCACAAAATGTTAGATTAGGAACAAAGTGAGCGCTAATAAACAAGCTATTAACAGATGTACAATCTTAAAAGATCAAATAACATTATTCCGAAAGAGTATTTTATTACTTGATTTAAAATGTCAGTAGAACGTTAGAATTTTTTTTTCGTTTGATGGCAACATTTATTTCATTGAATTCGGAATGCCCCTTGACAACACTGTTCTACTAAGAATAGGAAATGCCGCGTGGTTATTTAATTCAGGATTTTGGAAGGTCGATAGTATATTTTAGATACTTCATATTTGGTAAGTACCGGGTGCACTTTTTTAACCGCAGAATATAGAAAGTTATAATAATAAAGTCTGTAAAAAGATCCTTTGGAAGCAAGGAATGCAACCAAGAAGAATAATAGCAGATTCGGTTTGATTGAGTCTGTTCATGAGAGGTAATGAAATGTGCAACACCTCTCACGCCCTCTAGCACCGGCTTAAGCGGAACTCTATTACACATATGTTGAATGGACTCCATGATCCCAAAGGACCAGAAAATATAACAACACTGAATCCAAGTACGGGGAGACTTTTTACAGCCGCCACACGGCACTTAAAGATTGCTGTTGTGATAGTTAATAAAAACTGTAAAAAGATCCTTTGGAAGCAAGGAATGCAACCAAGAAGAATAATAGCAAACTCGGTTTGACTGAGTCTGTTCAGCAGAGGTAATGAAATGTGCAACACCTCTCACGCCCCTAAGACCCCCAAATTACTGATACCTTTGCACATCACAAACTTTTTAATTACGCCTGCTTAGGGTGAGCGCAGATCTGATTTATAGATCCTGTATGGATCACCGAACGAGCGTATGTTCTGCCTTACTATCGGATAGAAAACATTGTTTCTGAAATCTTTCGTATCCGAACTCTTATAGATATGGAGAAATTGGTAGTACTTACGCCGTCACATAACTGAAAAAAAAAACCAACATTTTATTTGTTGTCACTAATATCATCTCAAAACTTTGCGATTCAATGTTTTGATAACCGTTATATATTTGTTTGACTCTAACAGTAAAAGTGAATCTGCTAAAAAATGTTTTAAAGTAATATTTACTCATTTCATCAACCTGTTAAAAGAGATATCTAGAGATTTCCAAACGTGTTGCACTATCTGTATTGATTCTGTTAAAAGCCCGCTATGTCCGTATAATAAAATATCATAGAAACGCTGTAGAAATTTACACTGATTTCATTATGTAAATATGATCACCGTTGATAAAAAAAAATGTTGTATTTACTTAACCATTAATTTGGCAACAGTTACATTTGTAACTTAAAACAATGTACATGTTTATTCTAAATTCGCATAGCATATCATTAAAAGAAATAATTAAATAACAAAATTACTGTTACTTAAAATGTTCATGAGTTATATGGTATGACAGAAAGTAAGTGTCATCGCAGCTGATGGAACTTGGGTACACTCATCTGAACCTGTGAGAAAGGTTGGGAACAAACTTTAGACAATCAGTCATGGCAAATAGTCAATAATTTCAAAACGCAGTTTAATATGCCAGAATGTGACGGGATGGTACTACTGTGGTACTGTATTGAAAAACTTAAATGCTCTACCAAAAACGTCGCCCCGTCACAGGTTTCAAACATGTTCGACTGTTTACAGTAAAGTTTTGAAGTCTGACAAAGTTATTGTGCCATCACATCCTCCTTATTCCCCCCAGACATGGCACCATGTGTCGTTTGTCTCTTTCCGAAATTCTGGTCAAGCACTCGGTTCTGCTGTTCATTAGGACTTCCTGAGTTGTAGTATACCAAAGTCAGCCCAACGTGTCACTTTCTGGAAATTGATTCTTAGACTATAATTACGCATTTCTAACCACGTGGAGTACTTTGCGGGTATGGAATGTAAGATGCACCAATACACGATATATTTCGAACGTCCTTCACATTCACATTCTATATCGACTAACATACAGATTTACCGACTATTTTAATCTGAATTGTATTCAAGTGTGATTTTAAGTATATATGAATAAAACCTTTAGGTTCCTGTCGCCAAGAGAATATGGACATATCAGGAACATTTTAAAGAAAATATAAAAAGAACGCAATTATATAAGAATGTTTTATTTTCGTTCTCAATGAAACGCTGAAAAAGGTAGAAAAATAATTTAATTTGCTAATGAAATAGTTGTAAATATGTTAGAAACCATACAAATAATATAAATAATGAGATTTAAATAAATGGTAGACGATGATGATACAAAGGTATTCATGGCCTTGTCAGAGTGATCGTTCTGAGCGACTTTGTACACACTGGACGGCGATGTTGTCTGATGGTTCTGATGGCGATGTTTGTGAGTACTTTTAGCACTTTTATTTATGTCAGTTTCATGAGTTTTACTGTAACGCTCACTTATATAAGCATCTTGCAATGGTTTAAAACGGGCTTGAGCAGTAGTTTTTGGTTTGTGTAAATCAACAGCAGGTGTTGTTGTTTCTACGTTTCTACAAGTTTGAATCTCAGGAGTTACAATCATGTCAACTGTAGCATTACGAATGCCAACATTGACGTACGTCCATGTAAATTGATCACATTCTCCCGACGGCAATAGAATAACACGTCCTGGTTCTACGTCAGACAATATTAAGCAGCTGGTGTTCTGAAAATGCAGCCTGTTTTGCAACAAGATAATACGTTCCCAGTATTTGCTGTCTATTACACCTATACAATTAAAGTCTTGAAACTGATGTTCTGTAAATGGGCAGTTTTCATACTGTAGCTGAATATGAGATTGCTCCTGGCAGATTTTGAACAATCGACCAGCACATGTACCACCAGTCTGAAAAGTAGCATTAAATAAATAACTTGCATCCAATGGACATTGAATTTCAGTAACTGGTTTAGATTTTGTTACCATAGGTTTGAATGCATTATTGAATGTGCGGAATGTGTCTCCAACAGGTTCGGGGTCACCATAAAAATTGTCTGTGTTACATATATCTGACCATATATTTTCGTGACCTGTCGGCAAGGGCCAAATTTTGCTTTGACTTAAGGCAAAACCATAAACATTTGAACTTATTCGCTGAAATGCAGCACACGTGTAACGTGGCCGACATCCATTATTGAAAAATGAAACTGTCGTAAAGCGTTTTGTTTTTCGTGAAGGAGGAGAATCAGGAAATGTCACACAACTGAATGTTCCTACCCGCTCGTATGTTAACCGCGATCCTGATACATTGACAGTACTTTGTCCAAATGCATCATTCAGAAACCATTCTCCACGAATCTTTCTCGGATAATCACAAGATGTTGGATACACATTAGGGTCACATTGCCCACAAGATCTTAAACACTGAGACGTGAAGTAATCAGTGCATGGGAGCCTGTTGCAACCATTATGTTCATCTAGGCACAGACTGTTCTGACTGACCAATTCTAGTTCCAAATTGTAATATAGACTGTCTTTTTCTCCACTGCAGGTCAGGTCGACGTATAATATCATAATAGTTTTTCCGTCAAATATTCGCCTTGCTGGTATACGAAGGCACCAAAACTTGCCAGAATCTAGAGTTCTTAAAATTGTAAGTACGTCGCCATCTTGCCTCCATGATGTCACGCAAAGTGCTTGCTCTCTTTGACTCATGGGAAGATCACCTATACAATGGTTTGTTCGAAAATCAATAGTTATTCCTTCACCTTTGTGACATTCACTTTCAAATCTCATTGGTAGATCCATGAAATTACACGGATGATCAGTCCCTGTATTGTCTTTTATTTTCATATTATATCCACCAGAAAACGGACACGTTTGGAATTCTTTTTTAGATTTTTCAAATGAAACAAGCGGCCATGTGTCAAGTTTTAATAATCTGTCTTCACACAAAGATGATGAGATTTGCTCTGAAATGCTCGAGTATTTTAACTGTATGACTGATTCACTTCTTTTAATGAACATGATGCACGAGTATGTTTGATTTTCATGGATAAGTATGTATTTGTTGACATCATTCATTTGATAACATCTGTCCTCCCATTCGTCCGTTATATAATTTAATTCCGTATTTTCTTGTTGGTACTCCATAATATTCTCCCGGAAGTAGATAGCCATGCGCGTAGAACGACGGATGTTTTTATGCCACGTGGTACCTTGGAGATATTTCGGGAAAACGCAACAGTAGGCCACTGAAAGGCATATTACACAAATTAGGCTGGTGACTTCTTGTTTCATGTTGGAGCGTCAGATTCAAACTACAAATAAACCAACAAAATCAATTATATCATCAAAAATTTCAACTGTTGGTCAAATACGTTTAATACATGTACATACATATTCTATTCAGTTGAAAGTTCTTACTTTTAGAATCTTTATTCGTTCATAATTATTATAATATATGCACACTTACAGCTATTTCGTGTAATGGAAGAAAATAAACAGTTTTCAGAAATAGCATGCTGAATAAGAGTTAATGCACGCAGAAAGTAGGTAGCACATTCATAAACGTTACAAATCCACGGCGTAAAATTTTATATAAATGTTTTAATTATTCGGTCTTAGTGCAGTTGTAATATTTTCATTATCATATTGTTTTGGATACAACATGAAAGGTGTTCACAACTTAAAACTAGTGTGTATATGTTGTCAGCCGCTGTATACATGTGTACATTTTCACGTCCCCTTATTTCTGTTTTGGCGGTTGCATTGTTTGAATGTTGCTTTTTCTGTTTCGCGATTTCTTTTTTTTTTTTTTTGTTATAGAGAACATTTGATGGAAAGCTTCTATTATAGAAATCATTTGCCAAACTACATTGTTATATTCTTTTTCTGAAAACATCTTTATTTATTATATACCTATATAAATTATGTCAACAATTTGGAATGTATTTCACATGTAAATATGACCAGGCAGAAAAAAATTCCGTATTGTACCTTTTGGATTGTATGTTGTCGGACTACTTTCATTAAATATGCATGAGCTGACACAGCTATATAAATAGCGCACACAAAAACATTACTCATTTCATTTTAACATCGACAAACATTTAAGATTTCATTCGATTACAAATAAACAAACAAAAAGGCGGAGGTATATATTTAAAGGGTCATTACAACAGTAGCTAGATCTGGGATTTTGTATTCGGCTAAGGACGGATCAAACTCAAACTCGGCGCATGCGCGCCTCGTGAGATCCGATCTGGCAAAGTCTACTCTAGCCGAATACAAAATCCCAGATCGAGCTACTGTTACAATAATCCTCTTATATTGTTAAAGTGAAGAAAAAATACCTAATGTATCCATGCTTTGCCTTTGTCTCATTTATGCAGACGACATAAGATATGAACTATTTCTTTAGATAATCTCACATACATAGTTTTCCCATTTCGCAACAGTAACAAATGTTTGAATTTGAATGATTCAATGTTTCGATCAAAAAATCTTTGGATTATATTAGGACTATATACTATAAAATTAACGCTGAAACTAATCAAGTTGAGTCTATAGTAACATAAGCATGCAACTCCAGACTCAATAATTTGCAACATGTAAAATAAGGTACAATAAGTTATGTTCAAAATAACACATTTCTAGGGCGTGGGAAAATGTGGAAGTAACTTATGTAACGATATTAATCGATGGATGCATGGAAATATTGAAAACATTTAAAATCGTAATCATCATTTATGTAAATACATGTAGTAATTGATACCTGCCAAGGGGTCGCAAATAAGATATTTGTATTGCAAAGGACTCAAAGAAATCGCAGATAGATACTAGGTGTTAACACAATGACAATGAAATTAACTTTATTGCCATGGAAACTTAAGTTTAAAGTAGTAAGGTAACCATCTAATCAGAATGAAATTATGTTGTAAAATTGATTTCATTTCAATAACCTGCTCCCGTATCATTTTACGCATTGAAATCCTGATTTAATAGTGTAATATGCTTTTCATTAAATCCATTTCTCGTCCTTACACCTAAGATTAATTGAAACCATAAATTATCATTTATATCAAATTTAATTATCTTATCATAACAACAAAAATATAAAAGGATATAGAAGGGCAGATGGCTGTTCACCTGTCCAACTTAATGCAATAGTTTACTGTTTACTATTCAAGAGGTCTTTGCTAACATAAAGTATTTGTTTGAATATAGTCAGACATTTGCAACGCAAAACTATTTTGAACTTTACATGCATATCCATATTAGGGGGACATACGACGCTGAACAGGTTTTCGTTAACGTCTACATCGAACATAAATTTTTAGTATTGAGTATCGGAATCGCTGCTCACTCGTTCCCTGATAAAGGTCAATTGTGTTGATGGGCTATCGCAATTTCCTTGCCTACAATTAAGCATACGCTTGGTAATACCTCTCAGAGTCAAAACCAGCAATTAACATTTCTCAATTTGGTTTATTGCATCTAACCCGCGGACAGTCATCGTTTCGACACGTCTTCTGAGAATACAATATGCTTGAAGGAATTGTTAATCTAGGACGAATACACTTTATTCTTTTGCCGGAACCTAATTAACTATGGCATATTAAGGAGACTATAGGAATTCTCGTAAATTAGCTGAGAAGCACGGTCAGTATGTTCGCATTTTACTACAGTTGTTTCTTAGAAAGACACTGGTAGCAATATTCATTTGAAGTGCAAGAAAATCACAGTCATTTACATATCCTTGCAGCGAGTACTATGTGTTTTTTTTTCACGGAGCCAAATAACCAACCTTCATGGTGAAAACTTATTAGTTAATATTTGTCATTATACGTAAAATATGCAAGGCAGTGCTTAACGCTGTCTCTATAATTGTTCTTTTTGTAAAATATTCATTTAAAAATTAAAGTATAAATTCAACACATAGTAACAAGTAACTTTGTGTAAAATGGAAATTTAATCAACTTTGAAATTCAAGTTGATTGAAAAAAGTCAACCTGAACAATTCATGTGCATTTTTTCTATTTTCATTATGCGTCCTCGCGTAAATTGTTCGTGAACTTCGATGTTTTTTATATAATCAGATGAGTTATATAATCTAGTACTCGTTGCTGTTTTAGGTATATGATTATAACAACTCTTTTAACTGCAATTTAAAATTCCTTACGTCTTTAATAGTACGCTCTTGTGCTAAATATAGGTTTAGTCCAGACAATATTATAACATATAAAAGCACAAGGTTGGTGTTTAATACGTCTATGTTAATATATCTTCTCACCAAATACAGTAACGTATAAAGTAGCGTACAAACTCCCCTCAGCGATTACCTCCCCTTATGGTACATTATACTGAACGCAAGGGAAGATAACCGCAGTGAGGAGCTTGAGTAACGTAATGTTTCAACAAATATTAGTTTCTATAGCCATTTATTGGAAGAAAGTATGACCCGGAGTAAGTTACAAAATCTTCTAATGAAGTTTGATATAAACAAGGTATAAATTGTGACTCATTTTTTTCTAGATTTTTACAGCTTTGCCATATAGACAGAATTCTCAACATATTTCAATATTATCAAAATAAGAGTTATCAATATATTGACTTTTGAGTCCATTTAATTGTCAGCTGGATTCCTTTCTATCTACATTACCTATATGAACATCGATTCTTGAATGTGGCATTTAGGCATTATTTGAATTGTTGAGTCCATTTTAGCATAAAGTGCAAATGTCTTCGGGAGGTAGTAGCCGGTGACTAAATTGCTAATATAAATAAGTACATATTTTCAATTATCGGCCTGTCCTTTTTGTATTGAAGAATGTTGTTACTGCTAACGTGACGATAGATATTCAGCATCCATAGAGATCAAAACCATCATCATTAATATTTGTTAGCTCATTTTTCACTTAAAAAGTAATGTCAGGATCTTATAGAGAGACAAGCTGACAAATGCTCGTAAATGTATTTCTGAACGCATTTTTCTCATTGATATAATCACACTGCTATTTTTGTTCGAAGGCAAACTGATTTTGATAACTTAGTTTGCATCCTTAATTTATTTACTGTTAAAACACGCTGCCTTTAGTCCTGATGCAATATTTTGTTATTTAAGGTATTTACATTGTTTTTGTAGCTTCATTTAAGAAAGAATGTATTCAAAAAAAAAGATTTTTCGTTCAATAAAATCATCGTGCGTAGCAATTATATCCTGTTGGTGTATAATGTGATATAATAATACGCATCTAAACGACAAAGAATGATTCTATTCAAGAGAAAATCACTGTTTGACATATATTATTTCAATTCTAACACGATATCAAGAATAATTATGTACACCCTTGTCGACAACCATCAAATATTTGCCTGTTTTATGCGGTTTTCTTTTCAAGGGGCTATGACATTTAGCGTTATGACTTAATAATTACGGCATATTGCATAAAAGCACACAATTTCTGTTTAATTGGAAAACTAATCGGGTCGTGTTAAAATCAGTTTGTTTTTTTTTAGAAATAACAATATGAAACTATTTCCCAAAGCATAAAAGATTTATAAGAAGATCAGATCTGTCTGTTTTAGAGGAAGAACATTTTTTTTGATATCACGAACAAGATATATAGCTGTAAGTACAGCTGATTAATTTGAATTGTTAACTGGAATTCAGCAAAGAGGCTACAGTGGTACCACGGTGAATACTTCTTCATGCAAAGGTCTGAGTTCTACATATTTCATGAATATTTGATAATAAATTAATTGTACATATATGCCACACAGTTCCACATATTCTGTCATAATACTTGATTGTTTAAATCCGTTTTTCGGCGACGCCGTCTAAATTCGTTTTCGTTTTCCTATGCCACGTGACTTCAGTTTGCAAATCAAACTACTTGATAACGCATTATAGATAATTTATCAAAACGGAAGATTTATGCAACACTCTGCCTGATTGGACGAGAGTGTCAATTTCTTTCACTCTGTTGACTGTGCTACGCTGAGTGAAATGTAGACAAAGCGTTTATCCTAAACGACGCTGCTCACAGTTTTAAAGCCAACTTTGGCTCAGTATATTTAGCAAGAATATTGATATATCTCAAAATGATAAGTAAGTTTAATAAATATGATAAAAACCTGTTCAAATACCAACATATATCAAATTAAAGAAAGAGCTGAATACGGTCTGCGTATCACATGAATAAGGGTGTGATAAGAGTCTTTTATGTAGAGAAGTGCTTTTTAAAAGATTTTCCTTGTTACAATTGTCGTCTGTATATGAAAAGGTTTCTTGCTTTTGTGACTTATTCAGTTTGCATATTAAAATGAATACTTGTTTGCTTTGATATATTATTATCTAACTGATTTGTTATATATGAATATTTTTTTTTAGTATTGTATGCAAGTATTGAACTCAGTTGAAATCTGTTTCATTATATATATGCTATATAATGACTGAATCTCATTTTACACTGAAATGAAGGTACGTTGCATACAGTTTATCTATGTGATATAACTACGGTCAAACTTTGCTTATGCGGTCATAATTTGCTTATGAAACAGAAATATTGAAATAATAACAATTGTATGTTTTGCTTGACCTTCACTTTTTATAGGTGTGACGTCATTGACCAAAGATTCACGAATAGCGAATATGCATTTGTTAAAGCGGGATCAGTTGGCCTATTTTAGAAATAAATAAAAATGATAAATAAAAAAATTCTTTAATTGATTTTTTTCTCATGTATTCTAATCAAACTTGATTTGTAGCATCTTTATTAGGCCCGCAGCCAACTTTGTTCAGCTGGGACATTTAACCCCTTTTAGGGGCTGCTAGAGCTAAAACTAGAAATGCCTTTATACAGCGTCTCATGAACAGCTTGGTGGATCTTTGTCATACTTGGTCTGGAGCATCATTATAAGGTCCTCTTCCAAATGTATTTATATATGAACTTAGGCCCTATTAGGGACCACTATAGCTAAAAGTAGATATGCCTTTCTTCGCATTAACCACTAAAATGTAATAGATTTTTATCAAACTCGATGTGTAACAATATCTTAAGTTCTCCTGCTATTTTGTTACAAATTGGGATAGGGACCAATTTAGCTAAAAATATAAACACGTTTAATGACCTCTTCTCATGAACTGCTTCATGAATCTTCATCAAACTACTGCTGTAATTATTCGTCTAAGGATAAACGAAACAAAATTGCAACCCTACGAAATCTTTGCGAAAAATTAAAAGAGAACCATTTAAATTGTTAACGTGCGGTGTTTAGTTTTGCAATTTGAAAAAATGTTAGATAAAAGATGAATGTTAGATGAAAAATTCATAAACTTCTTTCCTTATTACAATTCGCCGACCATCATTTTTAAAGATATTTCTTGTTACACATTGTATTTATTTATGTATCTTATTCATAACTTAATAGAATATTTTATGTGATATGTACAGAAATTATATTACATGTAGTCTCTTATAATTCTTTAATAGAATGGTTTTGCTCAGATTGTACACTGTAATAATATGATGTATGCAAGAATGAGACGTAATTAAAACTATTTCGTGTATTTTATATGATAAATTGATTAATGTGTTATATAAAAATTAAAACGTCAAATCCGTGCTTCATGAAATAATTGGTTTGCGCTAGGTTCTATCGCATTAATACAGTAACGCTTCATTTCCATTGACAATACAGATTGTCATTATATCTTTTTTTCTTCTTTAGTTTGCTCGAAGATACCAAATCTTTGATTCGTCAGTTCCTGTTGTTTAAAATAATACCGTATTCGATAAGTATGGAATGTATAAAGATTCCGTATGATATGGTATAGAATACATTACAATGGTTAAAATCAGCTCTATTCTACAAATTTATACACCCGGTCACGTACTCGGCCTGATTCATCTTAGTAAAGATCTGAAATAAATGGGAATGTCATACCATCCAAAAGGTAATGCTGATTATCTCAGCCGGCTTAATGATACTTCTAGCCTAATCATTGCCATTATGTTTTCACGAGGATTGACTTTTTCACATGTGGCTGAATGCATTGACCAGTGTCATCAAGTACGCGACTGATCTCCTATATGTCAATGATGTAAATAATATAATTATAACGCGGTCATGTCATTAACGATTTTACAAGGCAGTGTTTATTAGTTTATTTCAGTCTCTTCCATTTACATGCTTGCAATATGAAACATGATACATGTATATACATATATGGCCATTGAAATTTGAACTTCAAGACTACATGTTCATATAATTTCTACATATCATATCACATATCGTATCACATTTTACTATATCAAATCTATTACACATCTCACACATTTCAAATTTATTATCAAATGAGCATCATCGCGTGGCAGCCAATGCAAGGGACCTAACAAGCAATACAGACACAGATCAGCCAGCACACCCAAGTCACCAGGAACAGATCCACAACATCCTCTCACCAATCACACCGCAATTGGTGTATCTGATAAGAGAATACTGCAGTCCCCAGCAGCAGGCCACAATGTGTGCTCTCTCAGTTCACCGAAGCGCTAGGAATTATTTTATCTTATTTCTATTAAACTCGCAGCTTTTAGCTGACAGGAAACTGAAAATTAAAACGAAGTGGTAGGGATGTACTTGGAGTGAATATAGGACGTTCATGTACAATGTATGTACTTAGAAGACACTGAAATACAGAAATATGACTTAGAAATGGTACCTAAAATTTTCTAATTCGGGTTTTTAATTTTTTTTTTTTTTTTCATTGTGAAATGATAGCCAATTTACTAAGCATTTTTCCCGTTCTTAAATGATTGTAAATAAAACGTACCCGAAAAACACATTGTAATCTCTCTATTTGTATATTAAAGATTTGATGCATCTGTTGGTATTTAAAGCTCTGTTTGATTTCAAAGAAATTCGAAGTATGTCAAAACAGTTGCACAAGGTACAGCAACACGAGGGCCAAGATGGCCCTAGGTCGCTCACCTGAGAAACACACCATAACAGTGTAAACTTCTTTGACCTAGTGATTTCATGGAAATAAATATTCTGACCAATTTTCATTAAGATTGGACCAAAAATGTGGTCTCTCAAGTATTTTCTCAAATTTGACCTAGTGACCTAGTTTTTGAGCCAAGATGACCTACATTCGTATTTGACCTAGATTTGATCAAGGCAATCATTATGACTAAAATCCATCAACCTCAATTGAAAAATAAGCCTCTATCGCATACAAAACGTTTTCTTTGATTTAACCTAGTGACCTAGTTTGTGACCACAGATAACCCATATTCTAACATGACTTAGATTTCATCAAGGCAATCATACAGTCTCAATTTTATTAACATCCAGTATAAAATGCAGCCCCTATTGCTTACACCAGGTTTTTCTTTAATTTGACCGGGTTACCTAGTGTTTGACCCTAGATGACCCATATTCAAACTCCACCTAGATTTTATATAGATAAACATTCTGATTAAATTTTATGAAGATCCGATGTAAAATGCAGCCCATATTGCATACACAATGTTTTTCTTTGATTTGACATAGTGACCTAGTTTTTGACCTTCGATAACCCATATTCGAACTAGATTTTATCAAGGCAATCATTCTGACAAAAAAAAATCATGAAGATCAATTGAAAAATACAGCCTCTATCGCATACACAAGGGTTTTCTTTGATTTGACCTAGTGATCTAGTTTTTTATCCCAGATAACCCATTTTCAAACTTGACCTGGACTTCATCAAGGTCATTATTCTGACCAAAATTCATGAAGATCAATTGAAAAATCAGCCTCTTTCGCATACACAAGGTTTTTTCTTTTATGTGACCTAGTGACCTAGATTTTATTCAAGATAACCCATTTTCAAATCCTGCCTAGAATTTATCAAGATAAACATTCTGACAAAATTTCATGAAGATCAGTTCAAAAATACAGCCTCTCGCAAACACAAGGTTTTTCTTTGATTTGATCTAGTGACCTAGTTTTTGACCCCAGATGACCCATTATTAAACTTAGCCTAGATTTCATCAAGGTTATCATTCTGACAAAATTTCATAAAGATCAGTTGAAAAATACAGCCTCTATCGCATACACAAGCTAAATGTTGACAGAGACAGACGACAGACAGACAGACGCCGGACATCGAGCTATCAAAAAAACTCACCTGAGCATTGCTGAGCTAAAAATGAAAGATGTAAATGAAGCCCTTCCTGCTTTCTTATTCGAACTACGTTCTTCCTGAACAGGATCCCTACACTAATGAAATAACTTGTAATTTCCCTTGCAGAAGTTAATAATAAGTTAATTATAATGTAAAGAAACAATTACAACATTTTATCATCAATATTTTCCACGCACGAATGCAGCAATGAAAACAGATGCTAATTGTTATGGGTTGCCCGGATATAATCCTATTTGAGAGGTCCCAAAAGCAGATCTTTTTAAAGTTCTCGGATTTATTTAAGTTGTGTAGATTTCTGAAGCTAATACCTTACATTGTTTGTAGCAATAAAGGCATCTTTCAAAGTGTTCAAAGCAGATTATTCTTACACTATATACTCTTACACTATTGAATCTATTAAAGCACAATTATCAAACGCAGTTAGGCAGTTTCTAAACGTGTGTCTTCAATATTACGCAGTTTAGACTAATTTACAGTACAAGATAATCTTAAAGGTTATAGTTCTATTTCAAGGCAGTATTATTACGTTTCTCTGTTTCACTCAAGTCGTGTTTAGAAAACAGTTTTAGAAATCAATTTTAAAATTCTAATATGATACAGTTCATGTCTATGCTCTTTAAAATTGACGTCAGGTCACATATTTTTGGTGCAATACAAGCACAAGGAAAGCGTGTTCTCATATCAGATCTTCTATTTTATAAAAACCGACATACGCATAATCAAAAGTATGCAACATACACGCACAAAATGTGTCCCTCTTTTATCATATTTTACACGAAATCGTGAAATTATTCCTCAGACATATAACCACTTCATCCGTTTATAATATGTATACTAGCGCAAAACAGTCATTAATCTCATGATAACTTCCGACTTTTACATTGATGGAAATTTATCAAGACCCGATTTGTTTTCCTATTAAACAAAGATGAAAATTCTGTCATATTATACAACAATTCACCGTTTGTTCCTCACAATCGTCACGTCATAATGTCAAACGTCAAACCGGCGCGCTGAAAAAGAAACCCACAGTAAACAGGCAAATATTTGGTGGGTACATACTAATCCTTGATAGCGTGTTAGAATCCCAAACAGCGGTTCCCTCGCGTATCATTCGCACCTGAACTCCAGTGATTGTATTCAATTAATTATGCTGACGTCACGCCGACGTGATATTAGCGCCATGTATGCATCTAGAAATAGCGCTTTCAAATTTGATCAAATATTTTACTTAAAAGCATGTTTAAAACGATATTTCACATTGTACATATTTCTTGATTAATTTACAAGCATACTGAGTTGGTTATTCGCTTTGCAGAATAATTCGCCATCATTTTCGCCCAAATAGAACTCTTCCGCAAGACGTATTACCATTTCCGGTCCTGGCGTGTATAAACAAAGGAGGTGACGACCTTTCATTTGGCGCCATACATACGCGAAGAAACAGTTTTATTATATTCGATCTGAATTTTACAATAAAAGACATATTAGAATCGAAATAATGTTTAGCAAAACCGTGTTTGAACACTATTTATACACTCTGGCTGTGTACGAAATAATTGCACTCGGGCTGCGCCCTTGTGAAATTATTACGCCCGACGTATATCCGCCCATCGTGTATAAATAGTGTTAAAAACACGGTTTTGCTATAAATTATTTCTTAAGTAATACTGGTCCTAGAAGCAAAAAAAAAATGCTTGAAAAACAACTTGTTAACTTCTTCATTTTTTGTTGAACTAGAAGAAAATTGTATTTAAAGATATATTCAAAGGGACTAATCCACATATTTTAGGCGAAAAATAATTTCTCTCAAATCTACATAAAAAGTTAGCACTCTGAAAGTGACTTGTGGAGTAAACTTATTGTGATAAGATTTTTTCAATATATTCTTATAAATAATCAAATAGGCCTATATTATGCATAAGGTAGTAAACCGTTGCAACGCTTTTGAAATAATGCAGGACATTTACATTCTTCTTTACCAATATCTACCTGTTTGGGATATAGTACTTCTTATATAATATTTGAAAAGATTCTACAAATGTATTCCTTTTTACGTCAAATGAAATATTGGTAGGAAGACAAATGACATAAAAAAGAGTTCCAAGGGAGGTCATAGTATCGCAAATGACAACGTTATCTAAAATATGTCGTTATAAATAAAATGGTTTTCAAGATACAATTTATAAATTACTAATTTCAAGAAAGTCAGATAAGAACGATTAATGTGCTAAAATGTAAACAAAAATATTTCCCTCTATCAAAGCAATTAAATGAATAAAAATATTACGTTACCTGTTTCGTAAACGTGAAAACTCCAATTTTCAACCTTAGTCATTTTGACAATGATAACAAATGTATCCGGTTTATTATGAAGACTGGAAACAAGTAAGTAATAACTTCAATAACATCAGTTTTATAAGGATTTTAGCAGTCAGTTTTCTACCAATACGCACGATGTGGCACCAGCGCACGCTCGGCTTTGATCAATAGAGTCAGGTATAAACCGAAGCTTTCATTGTCCTGTTCATAAATGAACGGAACTGTCCTATCGACAGTGTCTAGATGAGTGTAAGGCTTTCTGAAGTTGGTTGGAAATACCCAGGTTCCACATTGATTTCTCGGAGATCAATATTTCAAAGCGTGGGGCGGATGGTAATAATTGACCGCCGTTAAATTAAGACAATGTTAATAATGTAAGAGTATTGATTGTAAAATTGTTTGTGTTCTTGGTTAACTTATGGACAATGAAGTTACCATTTCTTCAATAACCGGTCTGAAAAAAGTTCATTTTCAGTGATATTTTAATCCCAGATATCAATGATTGTAGTGTTTTTTGTTAAATTCGGCGCAAATTAGTTAAACCTTTTTAAATGAAATATTTTTACTTTATAATAACGGTAACACTGCGAGTGTAAAATAACGGTAACCCTACCGAAGAAATTAATTTGTAATATGTTTTACGTTCGGTAAAGTCCTCAACATGACTCACGCCTTTGCAAATCTAATTAATTGAGTAATACATAACCCGGAGAGTACTGTACAAGGTACTCAATACGGAAATCAAAATATTCTATTATCATCAATTTTGAATGATTAATATTTTTTAATCTATGTCATTATATATAATTACAAAAATGGTACTGTTTAGGGGCATTATAATCGAGCCGCAGCCAGCAATTATGCAGTTTTTGCCAGCGCGCGCCCGCTATTCTGTCTATATTAATAAATGGGAGAGCTGTGCCTTGGAGTGCTTTGGCTGTCCTATATATTTGCCTAATTATTACATGTTAATCTACGACTTAACAAGTTTAGTAAACCGTTTTTCATAAGTGATAGCATCCACTCACTGGAAGATGTTCAGTCTGTTAAGGCCAGTATATTGTTTTGTTTGTTGGATTGGGTTTAGCGTCACTCCAGCACAATTAGAGGTCATACGACGACTTCCCATCTTTAGGTGGCGGAGGAAGACCTCAGGTGTCTTTCCGGGCATCATTTCATCTCGGGTGGGCACCTGGGTACAACCATCGATTTTCTGTAAGCCAGGTAGATGACTTCCTCACATGAAGAATTCTACGCCCAAACCGAGACTCGAACCCAAATCGCTGAGGGACAAGTGATTTGAAGTCAGCGGTCTTAACCACTTGGCTACGGAGGCCCTTAAATTCCTGCGCTAACGCAAGTGCCATTATTATCGATAATGACCCTGGGACCAGTTATGATAACGTGATGATAATGCAGCAAGCAATATGACATCAAGTGGATTTAATAATATTAGTCCAAATGGCTCGCTGAACAATTCAACGGTACGAAATGGACAACATGACCACATACACTTAAAATCACAGCCACTAAAATATATAATAATGTTCTCTATACAATATACATACCTAACATAATTATATATTGATGCTGCAGTTTATTCTACTAAAATCGAGCCAATGAAACTTAGTTACTTTTTGTTGTCTGCTGATAAATTTAGACATAGGTAAAGATATTAACGCTTGATATGATATAAATTTCCTCAGAAAAATAATGATCATCTGGCAACGACATTTGGGTCATCATGTACATCTTCGGGCAGTTATATCTTCATGGCTTATGGCTATCAATTATAAACCTCTAGTTAGAAGGAAATGAAAATCAAAATGCAAAAATATTCATGTTCTCAGTTTTATTGAACTGGAACTCCTCAGAATAAATAGTATTGACCATCGAGTATCCCCATTTAGAATATCATTTTGCGTGAGGTACTGTTAAATATCTGGAGGAAGGGTAAATATAAAATCTCTTTCATAACAGTACAAAAAAAAACAAATCTGTGACACGTAGAGCACACTTTGTTCAAACTGTAATCAGAATTACTTGTCAAAAAACTAGATACTAGAACCTAATTTAAAATGTGTTGAATAAGACATCACAAGTTCACATGATACAGGATTTTGCAATTCATATAACTGAAAAACGTTTTACTGAAAATTCATGCAAGAAATGCAGCAAAATGTTATTTATCAACTGTTTTATTTAAGCAATTTTGACTTTTATTAGATAATGTAAAAGTGCAATCATATTGCCGATAATTTTGATCCAGTATTTCGCTAGAATGTTTTTGACCAAACAGACGCTTACAAAACAGCTGAAAATAACATTGGTTAACTTATTTGAGCGTGGTAGCAGTATACCAAATACATCATATTTTTATTCAACAACTAAATTTGTCTAAAAACATAAAGAAGGCATACAATTTATGTGATGAAGTTGAGTGGTTCTATTCAGGTACCCTCCTGTTCCTATAAGAATGCCCAAAAATGCCCCTTTTGTCTTTCTCTACCATCAAAATCTGAAATAGTTGCCAAATGACATAAATTGTATCTATGTGGCTTTTCTCTAATCTATGACAAATAAACTGTCCTTAATAGAAGTTGAATTATTGTAAATGCACTTCGAGCGTGATCTTGAATCTATAACACCGGATTGCAACAATGTATCAATTTAGATTTCAAAAGAAGAGGTACATGTAAACTACAGATTGCTTTCATTTTGACAGTCGCATAAAAGTCGTTATGTGTTTATATAGTGTGTTTATTAGAAAACTGAAATGTGTCAGATGCGGCATAGTCTATGTCTGATATATTTGTTCCCGTAGGGTATATACCATTTCAGGTTTATACATGTACTGTTTAATAAGCGTTGTGATTTGTAGTTATTTCCGAAGTCAATTATATCTTTTTTATCAATTACATAAACATTTTATACTCAGATTTCGTCAAACAACAGCTCAACATGAAAAATCTCTTAATTAAGCAAATTCTGATTGATATGATTTCGAATGCCATAATAATTAGATATTGCTGAGAGACAAAATCATCTGCAAAAATATTTCCTTTTATTTGTTATTGCAAAAAAAGAAGAATTATGTTGCATTTGTCAGAGAAGCTACTTTGTTGGGATGCTCAAAACAGTAAAAATTATCCAGTAAATATTGTTACAGTTATTATATGAAATATGAACCTTTCCAGGTGCTTTCACAAGTCATTTTGTCTTTGATTATACAATTATCTATCAGATTTATCGAAAATTTGTTCCTTAAATTGTTCAATTTTGCTGAAGAAAATTAATAACAATTGGCAGTTGACATTTTTCCTAACTCAAAATATGATCGTTTTATTGTTATCTCTGTCAAAATTTCAAAAATGTCATTTAAAATTGGACACAAACATTAAATTATCTTATTCTTCTTTTGATAAAACTGAACAATGATAAAAATAAGACGTAAAGTCATTGAACAGATATACTTGCAATAAATCTAAAAGTTCCCATTATGAGCTATGACCATGATGCAAATAGAAGTCGAGAGACTGATGTAATTCTGTTCATATTATTTTATACCTATTTTCAATTCCTGTTACGTTACAAGGGAACATTCGTCAATAATGCATAAACCAACGTGAATATTCCAGTCATGTCAATTATGCAACGTCACAAATGATTCTATAAGCTTTCAGTTTTACTCAGCCAAGATGAAATAATGTGAATCACATATCAGTAAAAATGAAATTGTGACAATACGATCATTAGATTTGTTTAGAAAAATCTTCATTTTATTTCGTTCCTAACATCGTGTAGTATCTCCACAGCAAGGCTCCTGTCGCATGTATCAAAATGCATATGCAATTAGAAAACAACTGCTAAAATACAAAAATAGTTACCATTTGAGTGAACAAATGGCACTTTCAAATCAAATACATGTTCTTTCATATGCTTAAGTTAAAAATAATTTAATGCTACATTGAGACAACTAGTAATAACCTTTTCATTTTACAAGAAGTTCACCACGTAACCTTTTCAACAAATTTTCTGGGTATTTACGGACTAGTTATCTGATAGCGTCCGAGACAGTCCGAAACTTTCCTTAATTACACGTTCCTAGACATAATTGTATATGTATATTTTTTCTTTTAAAAGGTTATCGGAGATCGATCCTTACTAAAGATAGGGCAGACTGCTATAATTCACACTAATTAGGAACTTTGTTTCACACATTGACCTCTTGACTGGAAATTGTTTATGGTTTATATGTTTCACACATTGACTTCTTGACTGGGAAATTCTTTATGTTGTATATGTTTTACACATTGACTTCATGACTGTTTTTTATATTCTGTATGTTTCTCATATTCTCTTCTTGACTGCGAACTTGTTTGTTTTTATATGTTTAACAAATTGACTTTTTGACTCTGAAATGGCTTATGTGTTATAAGTTTCATACATTAACTTCTTGGTAATACTATTACCTTTTTACAATAACCGGTCTGAAACATTTTTGCACCACTTTTTTACTAAAATAAAAATTGACGTATGTTTTGTCAATTCGTCCCCGTTGAATTTCTGGAACTCAAATTTCAGCAGATAACTATTTCTTTACATATTTCGAAAAGCTTTAGCAGTTCTTCTGTAATTTGGCTGACATCGAGTTATTTCCAAACCACCGTGGATTCGAAGTCCTACTGTATTGTACAGATTGAATGAAATCTTGAATTAATTTTGAAGTTCGGTTTTATTCGAGTGCGTGCATCCAGAGTGGTACTCTAGCTTTCACTCAATTGTCGATGCAAGGAACATCACCTACCGGCATGTCTATGACATAAAGCACAACGAACAATTTACAATGTTATATTTGTTCTCATAATTGCTTTACATATTTTTGCCAGAAATAGAAATTTTCATCACAAAAATTCTAAACATGTAAACCGTAATCTCTTTTGCAGATTTGAGAACTGCAGTCGTCTTTATAATCATTTTACTTTGACATTTCAAACAGATTGCACAATTCTATTGCATTTCCCTTAAGAATGCCAAGAACGATTTTTGTCTTGCAAATTGTAGCAAAGTAGTATTTTTTCTAAGGCAAGATAACTAGAAACACAGTTTTGCTTTTACTTCGGCGTGAGAAACGGGACGAGTTCCCATTCTTAAAAAAAAATGATGTTGTGTTTAAGGTATATACGCCGAGTATCTTAACGATATGTTGTCTTACAAAGCATTTTAAGGATTAATTAAATGGTAAAAACAACAAACTCTACAACATGTACAAGGATTTAACTGCTTCTCCGATTTACGTGTAATTTAGTTACATTTTCTCTGAATACATATACTCTTTCTTTTGGAAATGTTTTATTACTGTCGCATATAATCTTATTTATGTATGTCTTGACCGTATTGATGAAACACATTCAAAGTGGTGTATGGCTTTTTAATGCCAGTTTGCCAATAAATGAAATGAAATGTTATTCATAAATGAAAAAAAAAAATAAGTTTCAAATTTACAACAATACAAACAAAATGTCTCTAATATTTACATATTTTCCAGGATTTTCATCTTACCATTGTATGATTATTATAAGAATGTGATGTAAATAAAGTTGCTAAACGATTTTTCTTTATGAATATTTGGTATGTTTCAATGAGAGTACTACCATACAGCATAAAAACTATAAGAATGTCCTTCATAATACAACCAAGCAAAAATAACTTTTAAGATGACATTGGTAAAAAATGAAATCTGGCCAGATGATAGTGGAAATTGGCTACAATGATTAGAATTTGATAGAAAATGACAGATTAATTGCAGTTTTGTTGAAAATGAGGATAAAACCCAAAAATATCACATTTTCACTGTTTTGAGTGTGTTTTATTTTTCAAAAACTGCATATTTATAGGCTACTGATTGCTAATTTCTGGCCATCAGAGGTAAAAGTGAATATATTTAACAGTTTAAATGCGTAATTTGCATGTAGATCAGAGTAGAAAATGTCAAAACAGAGCAAAACAAGGCTGCATTTAGGGTAACTGCTTCAAAATTATGTTCCGACAGCTATTTTTGACAAAATCTGACGCTTTGTCTTATGGTACTGAAAATACCGTAAAAACTTGGAAACTGTTGATATCAAGCTAAAACCTTGTATTTTTTCATGCATTTGGGTTTCTTGCACATTTCAAGTGAAATTGCAACAGTGTCAGAGAAAAAAGCTTTTCTTATAGGCATACAGACACTAAATAGAAAATGGCGCAAAAAAATGGTAGTCGCATAATGGCGGATACAAATAGTCCTCAGTTTGTTTGCTCTGTAGAGCATTTTTCCTTATTTTCTTTGCAATTTTTTTGCTAAAAATCACATGACAGATCTATGCTTGACATGTAGTTAGCATTTTCATAATGAAATAACAACATGACAAAAAATTTTCATGGAAACTTCGTACACCACCAGTATAATTTGGGGTCTCATTTTTAGCTGATTTTGCAGTTTGTGTGTTGGACTGAAATTAACTTTCTTGCATCAAACATGACCCCCACTTTTCTTCTGATTTTTAGTTAGCACTGACAATATTCTTCAAGAAAATGTAAGTTACAGGCATTTAAAATGGGTCCAGATGTGTGCTGCGATCATTGGAAATAGGTCAGTTTTGTATAGAATAAAGAACAAGAACTATTTAGTGTGTTATAACCTTATAGTGTGTCCAACACACAAACTGCAAAATCAGCTAAAACATGAGACCCCCAAATTATACTGGTGGTGTATGATCTAAGTTTCCATGAAAAATTTTGTCATGTTGTTATTTAATTATGAAAATGCTACCTACATGTCAAGCATAGATCAGCAAAAAAATTGCAAAGAAAATAAGGAAAATAGCTCTACAGAACAAAAAAACTGAGGACTATTTGTATCCGCCATTATGCGACTACCATTTTTTTTTTCGCGCCATTTTCTATTTAGTCTCTGTATGCCTTTAACAATAAAGTTTGATTGTTTCTTTTTTGGACCGTTTCCTTCAATTTGATTGGCTAACAGAATTTTTTTACAAGTGTGTAAAACAAATTTATTCGGATAACTTTTGTGCTGCATCCGATGTTGGACTACTTTTTTCACTTTTTATTTATACTGCCAGTACAGAGATTTGAAATCATTTGTAGATCTACATATAAAAAGAAACAAAAGTAATAAATGTCATATGTTTTTGTTTTACACACTTGTAAAACCCGAAACCTCGTACACATATCTACGATAATGTGTACTTCGGTTTCGGGTTTTACAAGTGTGAAAAACAAAAAAAAATATGACATTCATTCCTTTACTGCGATTGTGCATAATGAAATGTGTGACACCCCTCACATTCTAGATGCACCGAAATGGACTCCACGACCAAGAAATCAACAGCTCGAATACATTTGGACTTTTTACGGCCGCAACAGTACATTTATGGATTATAAAAGATCATTATGAAGTCCAAATCGCAACATAAATGCGCAACACAGCTCCCGCGACGTAGTTTGACTAATTAATTCATCTTCCCTTATGTAGTGAATGATATTATTTCAAATGTTCCTCTGTTTTCAAATAGATGCTGGATACTTTGGATATTGTGAACACTTTAGACTAGAAATCATATTTACAAACTGAGTTAAATACATTAATATTTGATTATAGGCATCATCGAAAGTAAGCTGGAATGAACAAATGATAGTCAATAGTATCTTTTTGCTACCGTAATAATTAAAGATATAATTGATTTGCTCTTTAGATATTGGAAAAATGATATTTGCTAACATAAAATATTAGGTTATTTAACATTGTTCTGTACAATACGGAGATATATTTGGACGAGTACCCAGCTGAGAAAACCATATTGGACGAGCCGCTAGGCAAGTCAAATATGGTTTTCTCAGCTGGGTACGAGTCCAAATATATCTCGTATTGTACAGTACAGTGTTAAATAACCTTTTTATTCTATATCTATTTTATCTTAGTTTAATTTAAAAATGTTTCACTGAATATTGTATTCCTGCCTTTTCTGTATTTTCCCAGATTAGTATGAGTACAAATATATATTATACAGAACAATGTTAGGCCCTAAATAACCTTTTAATTCTATATTTATTTCACTTCATACGTAATATACGTAATTCATTGAATGTTGTTTTTCTGCGTATCAGTATTAACTAAATTACATGTATTTGGTGCTACCTCCCTTCAACAGCCATTTGGCGATTTGGGTGGTTATAATACTTGGCCGAGATATTACGCCCACAAACATTGTCAGCAAGTTTGGTGAAGATCCGATGAAAACTAAATTAGAGCGGACATGCTTTGGATGCCGACCGTCCGCCCGCTGCCACGGGTGTTCACATAATACGCCGAGATATTATGCCCATAAACATTGTCAGGAAGTTTGATGAAGATCGGATAAAAATGTTGGATTTAGAGAGCGGACAAGGCTAAATTTGCAGTTTTCCTGTACGGGTTGTCTAGAGGTCTGGTTACCAGACCCCTAGCCACTGCCATTCAAAATTTTCTCAACCTGTGACAAAATAATAGATTTTTCCAATCAATAAGATTTTCCTTCAATTATATCTGTATAGATCTAGATCTATATAATTTCGATTTTGGAATACCTGTTCTTCTTTTTCTGAAACTTGTTCTAAATCAGATAGCATTGCCATCACTTGAATCGTTTGTGTGTGTTGTAAACAAACAAACTACAATTAAATCCTGATTTCAAGATGATAATCAAACTCTATACATAGAGCGCTTAATTCATCCGATTTTCACGCGTTTCGGGCTTTATCGTATGTTTAACATGGGACTGTTGAACCCTCCAAAAACAGAAAATACAGGATTTTTTGTACGCACGTGCGTCCAAATACCGTAATATATTGTACGGTCACGTGTTGCAAATGAACGTTCGCGATTGGACAGATAAAATAGATATAGAATAATAAAAATGTGTCGCATTTAAGATATATTTCTGCAGTAGCTTAAACGCACAACACTCTTTGGTATGAGCACGTAATCGAAGAGTTCATTTTTATCAAATCCACGTCCTTTTTTTTCCTTTTACCATTCGTACAAATAGGTATTTTAACAAGTTAAGTACATGACTTTTCTACTATAATTCATGATTTATTTTGATTCAGTGCACAGTTGCCATAATCAATAGATTCAGGTATTACCTTCTGCTTTCATTGTCCTGTCAATAAAAGAACGGAACTTTCCATATCGACAATTTTCTAGATGATTATATCAGAGTTACATTTTCTTTAGTTAGTTGGAACAAACATTGGTGTAAATTGATATATTGGAGATCGATCCTAACCAGACATAGGACGAATGGCAATAATTGCCGACAAAATTAAGGCACTCGGAATGATATGAATGAACTGACTGAAACGAATCTTTTTTCTTCTTGGTCACTCTTTTTCAATAACCTACCAGAAAATTTTCTTCCATAATTGTAAAGGCATAACAGTATATACTGATGAAGACTCTAATGAAACTTTAATTCTTTATCATATTTTTTTAAAAAAACAGTTTACTGACAAAAGTTGTCATTCACTAGCTGTTCGCAGATATTTCAAGTATAGTTAGCTGTCTAACTATTTCAAAGAATTTCAAAAAATATCTATGAAGAATTTAAATCATGTTTTTCATTCTGCAAATTGAGAAAGGATAACTATTTATGAATTATTTATTTTGACAAGATAACTAGCAACATTACATTTCTTGAATTTTGACATGAGTAAAGAACTTTCAATTTAGAAATGATCATGACGAGAATGATTTACATATGCATTGAAGCTATTAAGACTGTAATTTAATTAACGCGTCGATCTGGAGAGGTAAAATTAGATAATGTCATCTTTCAGTGCTTCTACATTAATACTTGACTAACCATTGATCTCTTACTAGGGACTTAATTTGCTTATTAACAAAGAAATAACTACTCGTTCTGGTTAGGCAAAGGCTTCGTAATGGGTTGCTAGAGACATATCAATATCGGTAAAAGACACTTATCCTGTAGGACCTTTTCTGAAACTAGATTCATTCAAATGTCAGATTTCTTTGGCTTCACATACTTGGTAAATGACATGTCAGTCTCAGAAAACTTGTATTGCCATACATAAATCTATTCAGGAAATCCTTTTTTGTAAGTAAATGATTTATTCAACATTATTCTTTTCAGTCCTTACTAGCCAAGAGTTGGCATGCTATTACATGTAATTTCATGTTATTTCACGTCATATCACACACCATACCATATCATAGCAGTAACATAATATTCTAATACATGTAACGAGGCGAGGAACTCGGTTGAAAAAGGACAAAGGAAAACTAGTCGTAAAGCAAATGTATCAAACGAGATGATGAGCTTTGACGTTAAAATATACTTAAAGTGGTAATGAGGGTGGTAATATTGTTTAAAGGTGATATGCGTGACATCAGTGGAATCCGGTCTCCATTAAATGAAATAAAAATATTTAAAAATGGGCCTTGGCATGTTGACATGATATAAAATAACTACACCAAAGGTATCAGAAAATTACAACTTGAAATTAGAAGAATAAACATTAAAAATATTAATAAAAGATATCTGAAAATTTAATTTCGATCCCTCCTACAGAGATTTATGATGAAGAAGAAAAAAATGTCATCATGTTTGAGTGTTGAAGAAAATGTCTGAAAGCAGTGCCGAAAATTGGGTGTTAGTTTTAAACACGTCGCCTGTTTTCAACTTAATTTTACCTAAAAGGACATACCAAAAGTAGGTATGTGATAAAATTATAATAGTTGCTGTAGTAAACTACGTTTTCCTCTTTCACGATTTTAATTTTTTCCGGTAATTAGAGCGCCCATTTTAACTCAGGTTGCATGTCGGGTTTTGTTCCACGTAGCTTGATATCCTAAAGTGGCATACCATCGGCAGTTATCGTCTATCTATTCGATCAGACTTTCATTACTTTATGAATTCGTATTAGTTTAAATTAGAAAAAAAGGTCTGTCTTACCACCACGCCTTGTTCAAATAATTTGCCAATTATCAAGTTATCGTCTTAAATGTTTGCAACGCCATACTATTAACTTTAAAGCAATGTTTGTGATATTTCTGAAAAGAAACATTATCGACTTTTTCACAAGCTGTTTTGTATCAAATATTGTATCATGTCCATTAAACAATGTATAGCTTGTTTACACGTAACCCCTCACTGGTCTATACACCAGTCTATATCATTCTTGTTTGCATGGCTAATAAGTCAAAACAATAAAAATAAAATTGTGAAAATCAATTTCTCATGTAGTGTATAAACTTGCCGGTCAGTATTCAAAACATTTGGTCGTCCTTCTTTTAGACCTCGGGCAATAGTTTAGACTACCGACCAGCAAGACAGTCAATAAGTGTAAATATATATCAGTATCGCTGTTATAAGGGCAATATTCTTCTGTTTTGAAATCTGTTTCCCATCAAGATTGAATCATTAGTTTTGCATTTAGCAAGAGTCTTTCACTTTAATTAAAACTACCAGCAATATAAACAAGACTTGCACGATACAATCTATGATTGCCGGGACATCACAAACACAATGTAATTGTTTTATCATTTTCTTCATCGCGATAAAAGTGATTTATTATGCCAACCTAAGGTTGGAAAGATGAAACACGCTATAAATCAAGACAATTGCTGGTTTCTCGTATTGATTAGATCAATTAATATATATGGTGTCTGCCTTGGGAAAATCACAGCAAAACATACAGATTTAATTGATAGAAAAAACACTAGAATACATAGATAGAAGAAGGTTCCAGTTCACAGCTGTATTGTTTTTCATCAAAACTAAAAATGATGATAGGTTAGGTAGATTTAAAAACAAGTATATTACTTGTCGTTTACTCGACATTGTAACATTTTTGAAAAATGATTCTTTATCATATTTCATTACGCTTCTCCACAACATAACTGAATATCTATTCGAGGGTTTAAGTTGACATTGCATGGAGGTAATGTTCAGGAATCCTTCCTCTTTCTTTACGGAATTATTCCCCTATTTTTGTTCCCGTCTTCTGTAAACCAGCGTGAGTGCAACACAAATTTTCATTAACCGAACAACGTTTTATAACCGTGGCGCTGGTCAAATAAACTTTAAGCGTAAATTTGTTGTCAAAAACTAACGTTTAATATCTTTGTTATTTCTTCTCCAGAAGCAACGACAGTTAAAAAATTGTCTATTTCTGAAATGGTGTAAATTAGGTATAGACATCGCCCAGGAGAGAGTATTGCTTAAACACTACCAGTTATGCAGACATTGAATAAAATACAACAAACACAGTCTTCTCATACAGATTAGCATCTAACCACAAAAGTCGCTTATTCATAAAGTGGGTGAACATTTTAACTACGCAATATTTTTTACAGCACAATTGACAGGGGCATGTGTTTACTGCAAACAGCTCTTGTGACACTAAATTCATCACAAGTGAGATTTCTCCAGAAAGAAAATCCTTGACATGCAATAAATATAAAACGTTGGGTCCTCTAAAAGAAAATGTTCCAAAGAGTTTGTCCTCATGCTGTATAGGCCAGTCGTTGTTGCTGTTTGGACAAGTTGGCGGTTGCTGTTCAGGTCAGTCGGTATGGCTTTTCATGTAAATGTGGGGGGTGCTGTGCAGGTCAGTTGGATTTGCTGTACATGTACTCAGATAAGATGAGGTTGCTGCACAGGTCATTCGGGGGCTGTATAAGCGTGCTAGTAAGATTAATCGGTTATTGGGTCTATAGCTTTTTAAATTCTTATTTGCAACGAGTCTTATCTAAGTAAGCGTGTATCACACCATCACGGTTCTCTATTTGTTAAGGTAGTGACCCCGCCAATAAAAATGTATAAAAAATGTTGTACATTATTCTGAATTTTATGTTCCTTTAAAAATATGTTTCGCTAGCCTAATAGTGTTATATTCAGTCTGAGTAGATACTTTATTAACCCTTTCAGCTTTTATTGTCCATTTACAATATCTTTTATTTCATGACTTCATATATAAATAGCAGGTCCATAGTTTGTGTTTTAGGGAAATAATTATCAAAACCTTTTCTGATATCCTGGAATAAAACACTTGTCGAATGAGTCAAAATTATTTATCTTAAAGATCTCCATCGTATATCTTCTGTCATATCATGTCGAATTTGGTAAATTTATTAATTTCTGTTGTTCTTTGGATGGCCTTAGAAAACACTATTATCATTGTTATAATATGACCGCTCGTCTCTGTCACGCTTTACATCATTTTTACAAGTGCCGAAGGCCAAGACCATATCAAGGAATTACCAGACAAATGTTCAAGGAATTGATCTTTCACTAATTATCCATATAATTTAATTAACTTGACGTGGAACGTCTGCTTCAATGATCGATTACTACGCCGAATAACTTTGGTGGCATGTGTGCTTAAAGCTAAAAGTCTTGATTTCCTTATTTGTTTTACTGATGCGGAAACATTATAATCAATTTATTTTGTAACGTCAATTAACACCATGGAATATTTTTGAAAAATATTATACATTAATTTTTGCCTTTGAACTTTGATACAAGTGTGTGTCTGTGCATGTGAGCGGCTAGGCGTGAGTTTGGGTCAAACAAATCATAGTTAACACAAGTTTATAATTGAGCATGCATCTGAATTTTCATTCGAAGTACACTCATTAAATGTATGTTATCTTTACTATCTGTTGTCATGCTTGTACATAGGCATTTCGTTTTCATTTAATTTTGCCTTTCCTGTAGATAGAAATTGACCGGGTTTGACTTTTACTAACTAAACGTGTTTACAACAAGTCTGTTTCGATTTATCTGAAGTGCCGGATACAGTTCGAAACTTTCTGTTTAACACACAGGCGTATCTAAAAATAACGGACTGGCAACTGCGCAAAAGGTTGCTTAGAATGCTCTGTCATTTTTCATACAAACAAACTGTATATTAATGTGTTACAGCTGTTAGTGCTAAAACTTGTGGTAATCGAATTACCTCAAATTTTCATTTGCATAAGGTATTCTACGAGTAACATTTTGCTTGTTTTTTTTGTTTTCCCAGATTCATTCCTGCAATAATCCTGAGCCTAAAAGGCCCGTATTGTCGTCTTTAACTCAGATGTTACATGGTTACTGACAGCTGAAGTTTTATAAGAATTTTCACATTTCGAAAAGATTTAACAGTCCTGTTGTATTGTATTTCTCTGAAATGAGGCCGGTAACACTTTTCATCATGCCGAGGGAATAAATGTAATTCAGATGACGTCAATTAGCTTCTCTTTCACATGTGCACAAAAATGTTAAATTAGGTAAAACAAGTGCTAATCATAACAGCAGAAATTATATATTGATGCAGTCTTTTTAATCTAGCTGATCATATTACTCATGATTTTATCTGTCTGTAGGACGGTTGTTTGGAGGCTACATAACTATATGAAATATAATGACACGCTAATTAACTAGCAAATTTTTCTCTTTGGTATAAAGAAAGGTTTCGGCGATGAATGATTTTAAGAATTTCAATAACTGAACAAGACGATGATGTCTTAAAAGACTTGTGTAATATTGTCCTTTTGCAAGACACTACTGATAACTGTTCTAACATTTAGGAAAAAAACATGCCTCGTGTGCTTTGCATGTTTTCATAAGACGTTAAAAAATTCTAAGAATATTGCATCATTCATTATTTGATTGAACTAAACTAAAGTATGACACAATGTCTTTATGTCCCTAGATACTTTGTATTCTCTAACATACAATTAGTCACATGACTAAGGCATAAAACACTTGAAAGCTGCTTTTATTTTTAGATACGGATAACGAAACCGGAAATCTTACAGACAAATGTAGCTTTCTGTTCTGTTGAAATGCAAAACAAATACATTTCATTACCGTGTTGCTGCATTTGTATGAAAAATAAAAAGTATATCAAAAACTTTAAAGAAGATCAGCTCGTTGTTGTATTTTCTGGTTCTCTTGAATCCATTCGGCGTTTCTGTATAACAGTTTTCTAAAGCCGGTTCTATAGGATGTGAATGGTGTTGCACATTTCTTTGCTTATCAGGAACTGCTTAAGTAAAATCGGAGGCCTCCTTTGTAGAGTGGTTAAAGTCGCTGACTTCGAGGTATTTGCCTCTCATCTCTGTGATTCGAACATCGCTATGGGTTTGGCTCAGTTTTTGTTGTTTGTTTTTTTTCATGTTAGAATGCCATACACTTGGCAAACGGAATGTCGATGATTCTACCCAAGTACACCAATGCCCGAAAGGTCACTCGGAGTTTCCTTCCATCATGAAAAGCGTCACTTGACTTTTGAATGTGCCAGTGAGACGTTAAACGAACAAAACAAACAATTTTTTTTTCTGCTTTTTTTTTTCATAAAATGATTTTTTCGCAGAAGCCATGGATGAACCATATGAAGCATGAACCACGCTGCGCAAACCTGATCGATCCGACTTCTTGGTTCCTTTAATTCAATACAGGCTAGATCAATTCAAAACCGTTAATAAAAAAGAGATTGGCTGTCATGTTACATTGTCCATACTGATATCTCTTTTGATTGTGTTAAAAGCCTACCATGTTCTTGCAATAAATTTTAGAGAAACAATTCATAAATGACATTGATTTTCTTGTGCAAACATCGTATCTGCCAATTAAACATTTTTTATTTGCTTAACGATTAGATTTATGCCAATTACATTATAAACTGAAATCAAAGTACATTTTGATTGTAAATCAGCTTAGGAGATCTTGTGAGGAAATACTATGACAACACGTGTAGAGTATCATCATCCTGAGAAAATGTAGATGTAAATATGTAGATAAGTGTGTGTGTATGTGTGTTTTTCATTAATTTAGCCAACATCAAGGTCAGTCAACGCTATCACTTTTCTTTTTGTCATTCATATATATCACCATCAAAATAAATGAAAAAAAAATCAAAATGATGTTTACACAGCTTGATCAAAATACACGGCTGAAATAGACGGTAACATAAATCGAGTGGTGAACGAAAAAAGCAACCAGTCTTATTGTTAATCTTTTCAGTTTGATAAAGAATTGAAATACAGTTTTAAAGATTGACGTTTTACTACAAATTTCACCGGAATCAGATAATAATAATTTTGATTAGGGAACAGTGATAGTCTCTAACAATAAATTGAAGTTTCAATTTGCCAGCTGATTTGGCGCAGATGTTTTGTTTGGATTGCTATTAAATTGTAATGAAGCCAAATAATTTAACAACCAAAAGTGGAATTATGTAATTGTTTCTCTATTAAACTTATCAAGATTTTATTTTTGGTACTGTCTGTATGTTCGTAAAGAAACAGCCCCATCAAAGCTGACATTGACTCTTGATGACCTACAATAACAAGAAAGATATGAAAACCCGAAAGGGAAATTCACCGTTACTTGTTTTCCAATTCAAAAAGAAAACAGCAGATTTATGTCGTATTTTTTTTTTTAGAAACTCTGTGAAAACTGAAGATTGTACGTAGCGAAAATAAGGTTAAGATGCATGTACTCACAATTCTGAGTACAAATTAAAGCTAGAATTTATTATATAAAAACCACAAACATCACCTTTATCAAAAGAAGAAGTATGAATTTTACTTAGAAACTACAAAATCTAGCAACAGTCTAAAATTTTTTACGAAAGATTTTTGTCCTTTTATGAATGTCTGGTTACTTACTTATTTACCAAAAAATAGGGGTAAAATGTCCTTTTTTAACTTAGATGAAGTACCGAATAATTGCTTCCCGTTAGACATGAAATTATATATAGAAACAAAGTGAACTGGTATGTATCTTAGTTGCTTAAAAAGTAACAAAAAACAACGTTTCTTTATTTCTTTATTAAAATTGTGTCAACAGTTATAGAATGATCAACGTGTGTTATCTTAGAAACAGTAGAAACAGACTGTGCATGACAGTGCCATTAGAAGCCATTTTTTTTCCAAATAGCACTTAAATAATACTTCTGTATTGATCATTGTGAAACAAAATGTACGGCAATTTAAATGTCTGACTGAAAATGGATAAAACCCTCAAAATTGTTGCTTTTATTATCTATTGCGCGAACATGTATGAAATTATTTTTGCTAAATCACCGCCTAAATTAAAAGTTATGGTATGGAGAAACAATAGTCTACTGACAAAAATAAATACAATTTTTGTACAATATCGCAGCATGAATTTATCTAAGAACTCTCAGGATCTTTGATCTTTTGATATAATCAGTTTTATGCTAACACTTTCTTTATCCCGTCCATTAAATAACATTCATTATATAGAGAATATTAGGTTAATGTCTGATAAATTTAAATTTATTAGGCGAATTGAAGAAAATATATTAGGCGAGCCTTATATTTTTTCGTAGACGAGCCTAATAATTTTTTTTTTTCAGACAGTAATCAAGTATTCTATAATCCTACCTGTTCAGAAAATTGGGAAAAAGCCGTTAGAAAGAGCAACCGATGTAACTCATTGCAGACTTGGAGCGGTCTTCTGCGCATGCCCGAAAGTGATTATCAGTTCTAGCGCGCGGCAAAAATATGCATATTTTTTGCATGTCCGCATGCATTTAGTGTACAATATGCATAAAATACTGACTAAAGGTTAGGGTTAGTATCACCATGGTTACAAAATATATACATTTAAGATTTTTTCGTTCAAATTTAGTTAATCCGGTATGTACCGGAGACTGTAATTTATACCGGCGCTCCAAGTCTGCATTGAGTCACAGTCAAGAGCAACAGTGTGCAGACTTGACGTCATATAATATGACGTTTGCTAGTGTAATTCAGTTTGTGGAAAATTGAAAAAATACAATAACGTTTTTGTTTCTGGATAAAAACGTTTGATTTTACCACTTATTTTCTTAGTTAGAACATTTCCAATACAATGATAACAGTCTCAATGAAAAATTCGGAAAAATATTGTTTTCAAAATTTCCGGCTGAAGTGCTGTAAAAGTGAAAAATAGCAATAACTTTTTTGTTTCATGATAAAAACCTTTGATTTGACCACTCATTTTCTAAGCTGAGACATTTCCAATACAAAGGTGATGATCTAAATGCAAAATTTTGATAAAATAAGTGATTTGAAAAGTTCCCGCAAAAGTGATATCTTGACACTGACTAGATAAAGCAAAGTTTATTAGGCAGGCCGATATTGTGCGCTCTATATCTTATATGAGGGTAGGATAAATAATTTTATCACTGCAAGATTTCCTTTTGTTGGTTGGATCAAGCCTTGGTCTACATTGATTTATTAGAGATCGAATCTAACAAACGTTTGGACGGAAAGCAATAACTGACAACAAAATTAAGACATTGAATACGATATCAGTTCATTGAGTGGAAAAGTACTTTCCCTAAATGGCACGTATCATACTCTGTTACAATATTATTTCTTTTTCACAATTGCTTTAAAACAACCATGAAAGCACTAAGCATAAATTATTTTTGAATTTAACTGGCTGTTCGACAATTTTAGGGAGATTTTGAAACAGTTGGCTGTCCTGTGATATTTCCCTTGAGAAATTCAAATAACGCTTTTCACCATTCTTATTTTCATTCTGCAAATAATAGAAACAAGGAGAATTATTTATGAAATATTTGTTATTACAAGATAACTAGTGACGTGGATTTTCCCTCGCTTTGACAGGAGAATTTGTTCAATAAGAATATGGTGACTGTTGTTCCTTAAAGGTAAATGATTTACACATGCAATGAAGCCCAGGAGGAAGAAATTGAATTAACGCAGCGATTGGAGGAAGTATAATTAGGTGTTGTCATCTTGCAAGGCCTTTACATTAGGTCTCTGACAACATCATTGATCTCTTACTAGGGGGTTATTATAGTTATAAATGAAGAAATTACACTCCATTTGAGCAGGCACAGGCTTAATAATGGTTGGTAAATGCCATATCAATCCCAGAAACCTTGTGTTATCCTATGGGGATTTTAATTATAAAAAGAAACTTATTCTAATATCAGAACTCTGTTCAGAGTCATGAAATATTTTATCGTCAATAAAGCTTCAAATTTTATGTCAAAGGCACAAGCAACAGCAACAGCTGCAATACGGTTTAAAATCTGTTGTCTTTAGCTTGACATTATATACGAGATTAAGCAGTTAAATCAGTTTTTCTAATTTCTAATTAGTAATTAGTCGTTTGAGCACACAGTATAATGTTTTTATTTATGAATGTTCGTCATAATTCGTCATTCAATTTGTTTGCCTTACATCTACGCATGAACATGAACAAAAGACTGATGATCATTAAACAGCAATATAATAAATAAAATCTGAAAAGTAGATCCCTCGGAAGCACCGAAAACAAGGCAAACAGTGAAAATTGCAGACTCGGTTTGATTGAGTCTGTTCATAAAACATGAATTGTAAGGCAAATTATCACAAACACAACGTCACTTATTTTATTGTTTTCTATATCAACATATGCTGACCAGAAGTTGGAAACATGAAACACGCAATAAATATAAAAAAGACTCATAACTTTCTTTTATAGATTACATGTGTGCTGATATATAATATAATATATAAATATTCACTGGTCTGCCGTGGACGGGGGCTTACAAGAAACCATCCAGAAATGATGGAAAGAAAGAAAAATGCTATGACACAAAGAAAATACCACAGGGTTGTAATGAAAACTATTTTAATGCAACTATATTGCTTTTGATCTAGACTTTACAAATGCATGTATTGTGATATGTTATTTCACACATTTAGTTTTGTCTCATCTTCTGAAACTATTCATGTGAGAAATGGTTCAAAAGTGTCTTAAAAAAGGACCTGAAGTGCCAAAAATAACAATAAAATGAACACAGGAATGCTGCTTAATAATCCTGTTTAGTTAAAATTACACTAGAGCTGTCTCATGAAAGCAAGCTCGACTATCCGACGGCTGGGCAGTAAAATGGATTTTCTATGTAAGAAAAGGTATATCGTCTAAATTCATCTATGAGTAACGGGATTTAACGCTGTGAAGGGGGATAATTTTGTAAAAATTCATGTAGGGGTTATTGGCTTTTATGCGTAACCTATTGTTGTGTTATTACTTGAAAGATGAGTGTGAAGTTTTATCTTCAAAAAAAAAAATGTTAAAATCCGGTATTGCACCAACAAAACGTTTTAAGTTATTTTGAAAATATTAGATGTAAAGTTACGCATCTAATTCACAACTGTCACTATGAGCACTTTCAAAAGTTTCAATTGAATATATTAAGTTATAAAACCGCCTCGGTATAACCTAGTGGTGGAGCGCCCGCTTCGAGTGCGGAAGGTCGTGGGTTTGCTCCCTTGCCGCATCATGCACAAGACACGAAAAAACGGTACAAATAGATTATCGCTTAGTGCTCAGCATTTTGAAGATTGTAGTACATTATTACTATGAGTTTCAAGTAGCTGACTTCATTAAAATCAAAATAACTTTGTTGAAAAGGGCATAATTCTGGAAATATTGCAGATATAGAGTAACACAACTTGTCACACTAATGCACATTGCCATTGTGAGAAAGTCCAGTTAGTTTAATTTCAATGGAATTCCATAAGTAACGAAGATTATATTGGACTTTATAAAAAGCTTTAATCGACGCAGAAGATTTTCACATTTCAAAAAGAGTAAACAGTCGTATTGTATTTCTCTGAAAAGATGCTGGTAACACTTTTCATCCTACAAATTAAACTGCCAAGAGAATTAATGTGCTTTGCATATTTTCTAGACGTTTTATTTGACCTTAGCATCAATACCAATAAAACGTTAAGAATCAATTTTCTACGAATATTGCATCATTCATCATTTTATTGAACTAAACTACAGTATGCCACAATGTCTTTATGTCCATTGAAGTAACGAAATGAAATATTACCAAATGCTAGCGATTAGATGTTAGCTACTTTGAATTCTCTGACATAGCGTTTAGCCACATGATTCACGTATACAACACTTGAAAACGTCTTTTATATTTAGTTACGGATAACGAAACCAGGAATTTTGCAGACGGATATAGCTTTCTGTTCTGGTGAAATGAAACAATACATTTCATTATCGTGTTACTGCATTTAGTATGAAAATATGATAAATATATCAAATAAAACACTTTAAAAGATCGATCCGCTCGTTGATTATGTTTGGTCCTCTGGAGTCTATTCGGTGTTCAAACACTGCTGTGGGTCGAAACCTCGCCTTGTATCTATGTTAGAATGCCATCCAGTTGGCTCACAGAATGTCAATGATTCTACCCAAGTGCACACCAGTGCCTCAAATAATGTCCGCAGTGTCACTTGGAGTTTCCTTCCATCATGAAAAGCTGAAAAATCGCCACTTGATCTATAAATGTGTCAGTGTGACCTTAACAAACGCTTTTATATAAAATGATATTTTTCGCCGAAGCAAAGGGTAGAATTCGGGTATTTTAAGCAAAGAACAAGACTGCGTCGGAATTCTTGGTTTCTGTAATTCAATACAGACCAGATCAATTCAACCCGTTAATAAAAAAAAGATTGGCTGTCATGTTACATTGTCCATACTGATATCTCTTTTGTTTGTGTTAAAGCCTACCATGTTCTTGCAATACATTTCAGAGAAGCAATCTCGAACTGACATTAATTTCCTTATGCATATATGGTATCTGTTAATTCAACATGCTTTGCTTACTTAACCATTAGATTTGTACCAACTATATTGTAAACTGAAATCAAAGTACATTTTTATAGGATCATGCATCAGCATAGGGGATCTTGTGAGGAAATAGTATTATAATACGCGTAGAGTATTTTCATCCTGAGAAAATGTAGATGTAAATATGTAGACAAAAGTGTGTGTGTTTTTCTTTCATTCAGACAACTTCAATGTCAGTCAATGCTATTATTCTTATTATTGTCATTCTGTTAAAAAATCACTATCAAAATACAGATTAAGTCCCTGTTAAATATTCAAATAAAACAATAATCATAGTAATGTTTACACAGCTTGATTAAAATGCACGGCTGAAATAAGCGGTAACGTACATCGAATTATGTCCGAAAAAAGCAAGCAATTTTATTCTTAATCCTTTCAGTTAGATAAAGAATTGGAATACTGTTTTAATGGTTGACGTTTTAGTTATATTCACTACAAATTTCACCGGAATCAGGTGATGATAACTTTGATTATTCTCCAGCAATAAATAATAATTCAATTTGCCAACTGATTTGGCGCAGATGCTTTGGATAACACTGTAATGAAGCCAGATAATGTAACAACCAAAAGTAGAATTATTTAATTGTTTCTCTGTTAATCTTACCAAGGTTTTATTTTTGGTACTGTACTGTCTGTATGTTCGTGAAGAAACAGCCCACTCAAAGCTGATGTTGACTTTTGATGACCTACAGTAAAGAAAGGTATGAAAACATAAAGGGAACATTTCTTGAATGAAAAAGAAAACTGCTTATTTATGTCGATTGTTTAGAAACTCTGGAAAGACTGAAGTTCCCATGTAGTGAAAAATAAGGTTAAGATGCATAGAGCCATAATTCTGAAGTACAAATTAAAGCTGAAATATAAACACCCCCTAACACCAACTTTATCAAAATTTATATATGTGAACTGGATTCAAAATATTCAAAATAAAGTAAACTGCTATTTTCTTTAGCTACTAAAGAAAATAAAAAAAAATGTTTCTTTATTTCTACATTGAAAATGTGTTAAAAGATTTCCTTTTGCTAGTTTGATCAAACCTTGGTCTACATTGATTTATTGGAGATCGAATCTTACAAGAATTTGGACGGAAAGCAATAACTGACAACAAAATTAAGACCATGAATATATCAGTTCATCGAGTTGAAAAATATTTTCCATAAATGGCACGTATCTCACTCTGTCACAATATTAATTCTTTTTCACAATTGCTTTAAAACAACAATGAAATCATGCAGCAAAAATCATTTGAAAATGTAAATAGCTGTTCGACGATTCTATGGAATTTTGTTGGATTTCTGAAACAGCTGTCTGTTCTGTTATATTTCCCTTGAGAGATGCAAATAACGCTTTTCATTAGTTTCATTCTGCAAATAACAGAAATAAGGAGAATTATTTATGAAATATTTGTTATGACAAGGTATTCTTCGCTTTGACAAGAAAATTTGTTCAATAGGGGTATGGCGAATGTTTTTTTCTAAAAGGTAAAATGACTTACATATGCAATGAAGCCTAAGAGGAAGAAATTGAATTAACGAAGCGATTGGAGGAAGTATAAGTAGGTGCTGTCATCTTGCAAGGCCTCCACATTAGACCTCTGACAGCATCATTGATCTCTTACTAGGGGGTTATTATAGTTATAAATGAAGAAATTACACTCCATTTGAGCAGGCACAGGCTTAATAATGGTTGGTAAATACCATATCAATCCCAGAAACCTTGTGTTAACCTATGGGGATTTTAATTCTAAAAAGAAACTTATTCTAATATCAGAACTCTGTTCAGAGTCATGAAGGTGACATGACTTTAAATTTTATGTTTAAAACCGATGCTACAGCTGTCCAAATAGATGGTTGTCATAATCACGTGATTAGAAAAACATCTTTAAATTCTGTACTTAACTTACATATTTGGAGCCATGTATGGAAGTTAATAATAAAAACGAACGGATTTATCTAAACTTACTGCTGAATTAATTAATATTCAAACCTAGAAAAAAATATAAGAGAAACTATCACTGGAAAAAGAATTAAATAAGAAATTAGCGTATTTCATGTTTATACCAAAAAGTGGCAGACACATTATAAACAAAAGCATTATGAGCCTCTACGGATACATTTTACAATCTCATCGCTTTATATATTCCATTTAGATGTAATGTTTAGCATATATCATATATTATATTGTGTTAGTTCGCAGGATATCATATTGTATTATAGTGTATTATATTGCATAATATTATTTTCCATTCAATACTGGTTTAATATATATTCAGGTATATGTAACTAAAAAGACAATAATTCAGAAAAACACAGTAATCTTTTAGTTATGTATTATACAAAAATCATGAGAAATTATGTTCTGTCAAAATTACTAAAGGGTGGCGGCTGCAATAGGGTTTAAAATACGTTGACTTAAGCTTGATATTATTTACAATTATATCCGGGTTTTTTCTAATTTCTAATTGGTAATTAGTAGTTTGAGCACACTGCATAAAGTTTTTATGAATGTTCGTCATAATCCGACATTCAATTTGTTTGACTTGCATCTACGAATGAACATGTACAAAAGACGACTGACGGTCATTAAACAGCAATATAAAATAGGAATTGTAAGGTAAAGTATTTGTTTGCTCCGACATCACAAACACAACATGACTTATGTATTGTTTTCTATATCAACATATGCTGACCAGAGGTTGGAATCACGCAATAAATAAAAAAAACTTTTTTTTATAGATTAAATGTGTGCTGATATCGATAAATATTCACCGGTCTGCCGGGGATGGGGTCTTCCAAGAAACCATCCAGAAATGATAGAAAGAAAGAAAACTGCTAGGGCACATAGAAAATTCAACAGGGCTGTAATAAAAAAGTTTTAATGCAACTATATTGCTTTTGATCTAGACTTTACAATTGCATGTATGTTGATATGTTATTTCACACATAATAACGTTTTACTTTCATCTCATCTACTGAAACTATTAATGTGAAAAATGGTTCAAAAGTATCTTTTAAAAGACCTGAAGTGTCAAAAAGAAAAAAGAAACAAAGGAATGGTGCTAAACTATCTTGTTTAATCAAAACTACACGAGAGCTGTCTCATGAAAGCAAGGTCGACTATTCGAAGGGTGGGCAGTAAAATGGATTTTCTGCCTGTCTAAGAAAATATTGTCCATATTCATGTGCGAGTAACGGGATTCAACGCTGTAAACTTTTTCAGTTGTATCCAATATCTGTGAGGAGGTTCAACCAAGTATCTGCATTAGTGCTGGAAATAAGTTGGAGTTATTCTCATGCAAAAAGTTTTAACCTGCATTTTCTAAGTGCAAAAGGGGCATACCTTTGTCAAAATAAACTTCAAGGTTATAGTACATGCACCTTTGACCATATTTAATCCACCTCAATTACTTTTAAAACGTTTCTATTCAATATCTTTGTATCAAAACTTCAACCTATATTTTTAAGGTCCAAGAAGGGGGAATAATGTTGTAAAAACTCATGTAATGGTTATGGGACTTTATGTAACCTTGTGTTGTGTTATTACTTGAAAGATGAGTTTGAAGGTTTATCTGCATTAGTTAAAACACGGTTTTGCACCAACCAAATTTTTTTAAGTTATTCTGAAAATATTAGATGTAAAGTTCGAAAGTTTTAATTGAATATCTTTAGTTATAAAACCGCCTTTGTACAGCCTAGTGGTGCAGCGCCCGCTTCGAGTATGGAAGGTCGTGGGTTTGCTTCCTTGCCGCGTCATACAAAAGACACGAAAAATGGTACAAATAGAGTCTCGCTTAGTGCTCAGCATTTTGAAGATAGTAATAGAGTTATGCAACTTGTCAAGTTACGTACATTATTACTATGAGTGTCTAGTTGACATCATTAAAACTTAAATCAAACTTACTATGTTAAAAAGGGCATAATTCTGGAAATATTGCAGACAGGGTAACACTACTTGTCACACTAATGCACACTGCCACTGTGAGTAAGTACAGCAAGTCTAGTTTCAGTGGAATTCCTTAAGAAAAAACGAAGAATGTATTGGGCTTCATAAAAAGCTTCAATCGACGCATCGCCACAGCCGCAGCGAATGCAGTTTCGCTCCTCATTCTTCGGATAGTCGAGGTGATGAGAGTTTGGTACATTCACTTTTATCTGATCTAACAATTCATATGAGAACTAGTTTATAAATTCTCTTTAAAAATGGACATGAAGTATCAAAAATGAAAAAGAAAACAACAATAAATATTATTTGGTTATTTGTAAACAAAAACCAAAAAATAAATGAAACTTAAGTTAAATTCACGTCTCTTTTCGACTGGAGATTGATTAATTTCTTAGAGCACCTGCTCCTTGTATTTCTTTTTTATGCCGCAAATGGATATTCTCATTCCTTCTGACGCGCGAATTAATCATTACTCATCCAAAGGCAGATGGTACCAAGAAATAGAATATTCTACTAATTATACCAAAGACGATGTAAAGAATGTGCAATTGATTGTTAACGCAAAATCTCATGGGAAGTGTGCGTAAAAATATATCACATGAAATTGACGTTTAAAATCGGCAGCAATATGACGTTTACTGTCTAACTTTGCGCGATTCTAGTAATATGAAAACACCGTTTGAAAGAATTGTTAAAAGTTCCCCTTTCTTTAGGTTTAACGTCGCGCCATTACAGTTATAGGTCATATGTCGACTTTTCAGCTTTGACGGTGGAGGAAGACCCTAGCTGACCCTCCACACATTATTTCATCATGAGCGAGCACCTGGGCAGAACCACCGACCTTCCATAAGTCAGCTGGATGGCTTCCTCACATGAAGAATTCAACGCCCCGAGTGAGGCTCAAAGCCACATAGGTGACGTGCAAGTGATGTTTAAAGTTCACAAGTGTTTATCTTTGTGGTGTTACAGAGTTAAAGACCAATGGTCTTATGGGTAGTCTACAGTTTGGTTTTCTTATTTCAATCATGTGTAATCCAAGTACATATACTTTTTCCAACTAGTTTAAATTGCAAATTTAGTTCAACAGCAGTCCCGTTGACAAAAAGAGTAATACTGAGTTTCGTTGAACATAATCTTTTCTTCTTGTCAGCCGAGATCAATGCCTATATGTATATTGCCAGGAATTAATTTAATGCATATGTAAACCCTATCGATTAACGCACACGCTCGGGGCTTTATGTTAGATGCATGTGTGGTGTTAAAGTAATGACTAACACAGAAACAATATTTTAATCATTTAAATCCCATGCAAACCTGGTTTCGCACCGTTATTTCATTGTTTAGTGATTTGGCTTTCCCCTAGGACATTTACTACAATTTTCACCCCTTTTTACACGAAAAATACGATGAACAAGTAGATCGGCAAAGTAATATCGCTCAAAGTAAGTTACAGGGATTATATTTCAACGACAAAATATAGCATTTCATCTTTTAGCATAAATAAATGTTGAAATGAAATTTAGTGACAGATAAGCCTTATTAGGCTGGATATTGACCTGATCACATAATTATTTAAATGTGTACCTTATCTGATGATTTTGTATCTGTCATTGTAATAAATAATGAATAACAAAATTTGTTCTTCATTCTTTTCTCGCGTGATGAGTGCCAAAACCCTTAAGCTTATTCCACAATAAGACATTACCAGACAAGTGTTGAAGGAATTGATCTTTCACTAATTGTCCGACTAATTTGATTAACTTGACATGAAACGTATTTCTGAAATGTGATATTGTTAGGGGCAATAGCGTCTCTTGGGTAATAAACGATTGATATGTCAAACAAACAAAGCTGGCCTAGGGCAATATATGTAAACACAAAATATAAGTTGCATAGATAAAAATAAGGAAACTATCATTTTAATGCCACTTTTGTCATGTACTTAACACAAGTTTAATATAATATTTTTATTAATTGTTTCCCGTTTATAACTGAATTTGTAATTTAAGGGGAAAACGCATATTTAATTATATTTTGAAGGAAAGAACCACTCTGAATGTATAGTGTCAAATCTGTGGCTAGGCAAACCGTGGATGTCCGCCCTAGGCATTTGCTCAAGCTTTGCAAACCTCTCTAAGACGATTTCGACGGTTCGATTATTTTGTTAAAATGGCAATCTTTTCCGTGCAAGTATGTGATGCACGTCATCTGAAGTAATTGAAGTAAATTTGTAAGAAAAAAGTACGTGCACAGGGATACATGTAATGTTCTTTTTAACTGAGTTCAATAAAAAATTGATTCCCTAAATAATTATTTGAAGAGTTTCGAGAAGTTGAGTAGCGGTAATAGTTTAAACATTTTTTTTTAATAAAAAGAGAGGGAAAAAAGCAAAAACTTGCGTTTTTAATAACGTCAGGTGTATAATTGGCGTTAAAAAAACTTTACATACATGAAATTAAAGAAGATTCCTAAATTTTATGTATTGACAGACATCACAAGTGAACGTGTAATCTTGAATTTTATCCGCCTCTTGTGGTACGGTTTTATTTAACCCTATCCCGTAGACAATGTGCCATAATTATTTTACGATTGCTAGTACTAATAAAATTGCCATTTTAACAGTCAGTCCAAAATTGGTTTTGCTCTCAGTATTCTACGAACTATCTATGTCTTGTTTTTATTCGTTTCCAAAGTAATCCTTATTGAATCAAAGATCATCTGTTATTGTTTTCCATAAGATTATCTGTTATTGTTTTCCATTTAATCATAACATGGTTTCGGAAATCTGAAATGAAATTATGTGTTATCACATTTTTTTAATATAAAGCAGGTCTCTCATTTTTCCTTTCAGCAATTATAAGTACCAGTTTGCATTCTGCAGCTTAAAAAGTCAAGAGCACTTTCTAACCAGGCTATCCCTTGTTTAAATGCACATAAAGTGTATGATTTGGGTCAAGTCCAGTGCTAATTCTAAATGACAAATTAATCTATTATAGCAAAACCTTAATAAATCAAAAAATGATCTTCTGAACGGTTCTATTACTAGAAATTTATATATTTTTTCTTAGACTATAACTTATATCCTCAATCCATGTTTTGACATATTTTTCTACGTTTTGTTCGCCTCAAGACTTGAGAATAACCGAACAGGTAATATTATTCTACTTAGAAGGATTTTCGTGAAATAACTTTCAGTTTAGTACAAATTTTGGAAACTATCTTCGTAAAACATCTTCTAGAACCCATGATTTGATATAATGACGTTTTCTTTATAGAAGGTAAATGATAACAATGCACAATTCTAATACTGTAGTATGCGTTTGAAGGACCCGATTCTGCGAGCATGTAAACCCCTTTCGGAGTGGATGCCATTGATTAACTTTGAAGTTCTTATAGTTCTTTAAGGGCTGAATCATTGAATTTTATACAAATGTATAGAGTTTAAGATTTGGTGATAGACGTCTTAACCAGAGAAATAATTATTTTGTTACAGAAGACTGGCATTCTTTAAACAGCAATATAAAATTGGAATTGTATGGCAGAATCTTTGATTGCAACGACAACACAAAGACAAAGTAATTCGTTTTATTACGTTCTTTATCCATGAAAGTGAAATAGATTATACTGACGTGCGGTTGGAAAGATGTATCACGCAACAAATCGAAAGAATAACTTGTTTCTCTTATTGATTAAAGGTATCTGCTGATTAATTAATTAATGTTCATGGTTTTACCGGGATAAATTCACAACAAAATATGCAGAAAGAATGTATATTCAAAGAAACGTAATTTTATTTTGTTTGTTGTCTCAGTAATTGATGAAAAAGCTGCGATATTTGCCATAAGAAATAAACATTCTTGTTAATATTTATAATATATACTGTAACATTAATTGACAAAACAAAAGAGAAAGTTAGAACAAATTTTTATCTTCTTCCGAAGTATCGACACAGATGAAATAAATACAACGAGAAGTATAAAGTACATATAATCGCACAGTTTCTTTCAAGAGTTAATACACAATTATATTGCCTTCCTAAGCATTCGGACAGTTTAACTAAAATAACGATAGATATTTTTCAGAAACTCACGACGGTTTTATACACAGCTAGAGTAAATCAAAAGTATAATAACTGAAACTTGACACCTAATCAATGCAGGATCTGCAACATTCAAATATGAAAATCTTTAAAGTAAAATAAAGTAAAAATTGGCGTTTAAGTTATATTCAGTGCAAATTTTATATTAAACGAACAATAAATAACGTTGCTATGTAATTTATATGAGGTTACTGTCATATACCGGCTGGCTAGGCACAGACGCTTTGTTAAATCGGTATGAAATGTAGTTAAGCTCCATAATTTAACAACAAAAAAATGGAAATATTCAACAGGGTTTCTGCACATCATATCATGTATGTTTTGGAATTGCCTGTATGTTCGTGAAGAAATAGCTCACTTTAACTACTTGACATTGTTATTTAGTAGTATAGAAAGATATGAAAAACCAATAAAAACAACACAATTTGAAAAGGATACTAACTTCTGATTTATTTCTTTTAGAAATACCGTGAATACTTAAGTTTTTAATTAGTGAAAATAAAAGTTAAAATATGTGTACTGGCAATATGAAATACATATAAATGCAGAAAATAATGTAATAAACATTCCAAACAATCAACATTTTTTAAAGAAGAAACATATTTTATAGGAATTCCTGCAACTTAGAATGTGTCCCTTTTTCTGAATGTCTTTATACCTTGATATGTATCAGAAAAAAGGAGTGAAAATACCCCTTTCAGCTGAAGTACTGAATAGTTCCTAACGATAAGACAAGAACACATTTAAAAAAGATTTTTTATTTACGAAACGAGAATAGTTTCAGAATAAAAACCCTGTTGCATTATATTTTAAACAACCCTCATAACAGTTAATGATCACAAAAATATAGCACTTCCTTAAAATATACACAAGACGAAACAAAAAGAATGAATTTTTTTCACAAGAAACCACAATTGTTTCCAATAATAGGAATTTTACTGCAAAATTATAAATTATGTCGCCCTTTTTTGTTTCATAAGTAATATTTTTGTTTCAAAAATGATAGAAACTTATATAAAAATACAATGACAGTAAAGACGAGAACGAAATGTTTGTATCCCAAGTACAATGATTTTGATCAAGACTATAAAACATGTAAGACGTAAGTCGTTTATTGTTTTGTATTCTTTTGTCTCTGTTCATCGAGTTATGTATATTGGAGAAATGCTTAGAAACATTTTATAAAGGAGGATATGTTAAAACTAACAAGAAACAAAAGAAAGGTGATTGAACGTCTGTTTAAACCAAAGATGAATAAAATGAATGGCGCATTTATGTCTCCTTCCAATCTTAGAGAATGTTTCCAGTCGATTTTTTTTTTTGAATGAGCACCTTCTCACTGTGTTCAAGTTAACGCAGAAAAGGGTATTCACATTTCTTCTGGCTTGAAAATCAACCATAACTCGTCGGAAGGCAGATGGTATCAAGCAATAGAATAATCTATTAACAATTCTCAAGAAGTTGTTTGTTTGTTTGTTTGTTTGTTTGTTTTGGGTTTAACGCCGTTTTTCAACAGTATTTCAGTCATGTAACGGCGGGCAGTTGACCTAACCAGTGTTCCTGGATTCTGTACCAGTACAAAGCTGTTCTCCGCAAGTAAGTGCCAACTTCTCCACATGAATCAGAGGTAGAGGACTAATGATTTCAGACACAATGTCGTTTATCAAATAGTCACGGAGAACATACGCCCAGCCCGAGGATCAAACTCACGACCCCGCGGTCCGTAGACCGACGCTCTACCTACTGAGCTAAGCGGGCGGGTTCTCAAGAAGTTGTACAGAATGTTGTTGTTAATGAGTAATCTTAGGAAACTGGTACAGACCATGAATTACATTATGCTATTTTTCTTTTCCGCAAAATTCAGTATAGATAAAAGAAACAATAGTGTTCGTATTCTAACTCTACAAGATTTTGTATTTGTGGCTGTGCAAGTTGGTGTGCGTTCGGTCTACAGCTTTTAATTCTTATCTGCTACTGCGTTTAACCAAATTTATCCTGTATTTAAGTACTCATATTCTCTGTAAGTCTAGTTTCTGACGCCACAGACAAAAATGTACTAAGATTTTTTGGGATATTTAGTACCTTATCCTGAATTTAACTTTTCCTCTCTTTTGGAAAACTGTCAGATGAGATAAAATTCGTATAAAAATATGTTTACTAAACTAAGAGTGTCCTGAACTTCACAATGTCACCAGATATAACGTAACCCAATGAAAAAGCATAGCATGTTTGCCAATTTCTTTAAGATCGAAAAAGAAACCAAAACAATCATTGTTATGAAGTGTCCACTAATGTTTTCTTGGAATGTTGAGTCTTCTTTTCTGTCATTTTGTACATCATTTTGCGTGATGAACGCAAAGACAGCCCATAAATATAATTCGATATTTAGGGAGTACCAGTAGAGTGTCTGAGGAATTGATCTTTCGCTAAGTGTCCATATAATTTAATTAACTTGACGTAAAATGTCTGCTTTGATGATCAGTTCGGAAACAGGTTATCGTCTATGGAAATATTCTCTAAGGCAATGGAATGATATGTCAAACTAACACATGATTTGATAGGCACTGGCTTATGACAACAGGTACACTAAATGAATACAAATTTGTTCTTAACTCTAAAAGTTAAATATAGAAGTGTATTGATACCATTTTAGTGTTCCTTTAACAATATACGTACTCATCATATTGTTGAAATAAAAAATTTCAAAGTTGCATCTATTTTGTAGGAGTCTCGATATCGACAGACTTCACCAATGTAGCGTTAGTCAAAAATATTGGTGAAGTTATTCAAATCTTAAGATATATTTTTCTACTAAAAGGTTTTAATTTATAACTTATTCAAGATGAAAAGGTTGCGCAGGTTTGAATCCAGTCCAATATGTTCTAAAACACATGCAACGATTAATATCGCATCTTTCAAATTTTATATTTCTAACTGCAAAGTGATGTCCTTTTAATCCTGAATACTAAGTACCACTTTCTGATATTAAAAATCTAACAAGCTATCAGAAAGCGAACCGTTAGAACTAAGTCTAAAATGCACCTCTTGTGACTCGGGGCTTTAATTTACAATGCTTTGTAACTTTGGTATTTCATGTTGATAAAGAGAAAGTTTTTGTGCATCATCAACAGGTTTAAACTTCACGTTAGTCACTGTGTTCCTTTATCTTCTTTTGTCTATGTATTTTGTGTGCTTTGTTGGCATTTGGCTTTCGAGTATACCGGTAACCTTAACCTTCGAACTAGAGATATGGATGCTGCATACGACACATTGTTTTGTTGTGGAGAACATTTATGCCAAGCTTTGTGGATAGTTTGGTTGTGGGGCAGACAGGAAAAAAACCCGTTCACATTTCCCCTCGAACAGTGACAACCTTAAAGCAAAGGGTCTAGGTATTGTGTGTGACATGTCGTCTCAATATAGGAAACATTTCTGCTATATAATATTATAACTCCTTGATGGATGAACAAAGTAATGGACCAGGCAAGAGCATGTAGACGGACTGATTGACATCATTAACAGAAAGGCAGAAGAACGGAGTTGCGGAAAATCGCAATCGCCAAAAGACCTGCCTTAAGACCAGTAGGGGTCTAATAATGTGTATTTTTACAATTCAGTAACTGTTTTACGATGTCTTTGCACGGTTACACTTACCAACAGACTGGCTATAACATGTTGCTTTCATTGTTCCATGTGAGAACTTTACTTTCTTTATCGATAATTTCCTTGATGATTATACCAGATTTACATGTTTTGCTACCCTCGGTCTCCACTGAGATCGATTCATGCTAAAAATGAGACGAATAACAAAAGTGACCACGAAATTGAAACACTGTAAATAATATCAGTGGATTGATTAGAAAAAACGTCTGTGTTCTCCTAGTAACAATGATATTTGATAACCGATCAGAAAATTACATTCCTTAACTGTAGCGAAATGTAACTACATTGGAATTTCTCATTCTTTCTACTTATTGCTTCGAAACAATTTGCTGGCAACAGTTGTCATTCAGCATCAATTACTTACAGAAATTTAAAATGTAATTAGTATTGCATTATCTTAGAGGACTGCAAAAACTAATTATACTTTGCCTGAGGTATTCAAATAACGTTTATAATTCTGAAAATTAAAACAAAGTAAGAATATTGTAATAAAACCTTTGTATGCTAGTAAACTTTTCTTTCATTTTGACAGAACTTATTCAAAACTTCAAAAAAGGAAATGACAAGCGCTACTCCTTTGCAGGAGGCATTAAATTAACAATTCAGCGGTTTGAGGAGGTATAATTAGATGTTGTCTTCGCGCTAGGCTTCTACATTAGGTACTGCGACAGCATCTTTGATCTCTTACTAGGGGGTGTTTTATATCTATAAACGAAGAAATTAGCACTCCATTAGTGTAGACATAAGCTTCACAATGCCTGGTAATGATAGTCACAGAAACCTTGTGATGTCCTTTAGGATTTACTCATTCGAATACTAGAAGTCTGTACAGGGAATTTATTTAATTTAATATTGTTGTTTTCATTTCTGACTCGTAAATCTTAAGGGCATACGTATTCCATTCAAGTGCAGTAACATTTAGTTTATGTCTAAATGGTATATTATATTACTCAAGTTTCATTACATTCAACACTTTATATGAAAAGGATAATGTAAGTATAGAAAAGAAATCAGAAGCAATGACAAAGAAGAAGAATACATAAATCCACAGTTATGAATCCTGCAAAATGAAAGGAAGTCCTAAATTGTGTTTATATATAATTATGAACAGGAAATAAACGTTTATGACACTATTTTTTCATGTACTGCTGTTCATCAGTTAAATGTCACCCTTCAGATGGCTTGTGCATGTTTCAAGATACAGCATGGTACCTTTCATTTGAGCGTTGATCAACGACAAGGCGCAAGAGAGCCGCGTGCGTGTATAGAAATATATAAACACGGATAAAACAACACACAACTGTAAGAGATGGGACGTGACGGTCTGCAGATTTGTTATATGTAAATGCTTACTCACCTGGGACCATCGGAGCAATAATTGCAAGCCCGAAATGTGGTAAAAACAAACTGTATTTTCTACGTATGTACATATATAATTATATATAAGGATGTCGGCCGCTCAACCCGGGGATCATGGGTTCCTGCCCAACTGAATCACGATCACGCCTTCACATTAGACACTAGTATTTCTAAGGAGCAGACTCGAGACTGGTTCAAATAAGCTTGAAATTTTCATCATAATCCAGCTTAAATGAATTAGTTTAAACTAAACAAGTCATACACGTAAGACAAGATTCATGACAAGTGTACGCTACAATGTAGGGACAAGCAACCGGGTTCATTGCCTCGGAATCCTTATTTAATTTCCGTCATCAGACGTACATTATCGAGCGTCTCCGATTCAGTTACAACAAAGGGACAACACAAAGATAAATAAATAAAACCTGACGGACGCTTAAGAAGTCTTGCGCATGCACGACGGTTATGTATAAATTTCATTGTCTGGAAAAGAATCAATGCATGGTGCACGTTACTATTATTAGTTTATACTAATTATTTTAGCCCGATTGTGATAAAAGCATCGACCTTATTGGAACCACTTCCGAGTCCGCTTCCTGGAATGCCCAGAACTGGTGTCATATGAGGTCAGTGGGGCTCGAACCTAGTGGGGCTCGAACCTATGACCCCCGGATTGAGCGGCCGACACCGCTCCTCTTCAGGACTATTAATGAAAAAAACTCGGAAATTACTATCCGCGACATACATTATGTATTATTGAATAGTTTACATATTGGGTACTATATGTAACTTTATATATAACTTTTATACATAACATGTTTTTAAAGATGGAAACTGTTAATTATATTACTGGGTGTCTCCTCATGAAATTTCTCATAACAGTGCAGTTGATCCTAGCGTTTGAAGAATGTATAAGAGTTTGATTGCAAAATGTTAGTGTATGAGAATATAATTTGATAGTTTATAAAGATTGAACAAAGGTTGGTTGTAAAATAATCAGTTGGAGCGGACACAATGTGTTAACTAGAAAGTGAGGAAATATATTCTTTGCAGAAGTCATTAAGTATTCATGAACGAACAGAATAGATAATTACTACACAAAACAAAAATCTTCTAAAAGACAGACTTTTGAATTAGTTTAAATATCTACTTAATGGCATCAAAAACGCTTTGGTCATTGCCGGCATTTGACTGTCACAGGAAAAGGAAAATGAGCAGTTAGTTCGAGGCCCCTCGCTATCACAAATGAAATGTATTTCAGAACATGCACTTTCCAAAGACATTAAGCCTTATAAAGGATGACATAGAACAGATGAACAGCATAACATTAAACTTATTGTCGAAAAATTGATTATTTCTATTTCTGCAAGCGGCTTTCCTGGGCATTTATTATTGGTCAAAATACAAATAAAATGTATGACATTTTATCTTGAGACATGTACTTTCCACATTTCCACCACTAAACCTTTTGAAAGGTAGCACTGAACATCATTACATTAAACACATTGTCAAAAAGTGACTTAAATTTCCTTAACCACTTGACCACCACTCCACTATGATTGACAGACATAATGGGAAAAAAAGAAATACATAATGTAAATATATATCTTTCTCTTTTCTAAACTAGAAGTAATTCAAAACTTTTGAATTATATCTTTGTTTACTAGAGGCTGTCCGCATGGCAACGATTATTTATAAGATATAGTCAAAGGGGCATCAAGGCTACAATGTGGCTGTTGCATTCTTATTATGAAAATGGAATTAAAGTTAGAAACATAAATTTCTTGTAAAATCCTAATTTTTGATAGTTATTTTCTCATATATTGGTCAAAAATTTAAATAAGTGGTTGACCTAGAAGAAAGTACTTGAATCGATTGTTTTTATTACCTCCCTTTGTGGCGCTAAACGTACATAATGAAGAACAATATTGAAAGAAGTCATTTATTTTCTATTCGTGTTATTATGCATACTCTCAATTTGGACAGATGATTTATTTGTTTTTTTAAAATAAAACCAAACGCCTTCTGATAATTTGATATTGCAATTGCATTTTATATCTTTCCTAACAAATGAGTAACTTATTTTTTTATGCAGTGATTGTACCAGTTTTTATCATGACTGCTAATTTCATTGTTATATGTTTTAGGCTTTTAATATACGGATAATAAATACGGTGAACCTACGCCAGGATTATTATTAAATTTACCCCCTGTGACCTACTGTAGTATAGGTAATGTTCCCGACACTTTTATTTTCGTTAATATTCGCGAATGATGCCACACGCGAATTCAAAGTTTATTGCATCATATCCTAAAATGGGTAAGGATAGATTTCCTGGAAGTACAGAGCACCCCAAACATATTGAGCACTCCAAACATAAACAGAGAGCCATGCATCACAAAGCAGGCCATAAACACAAAAACGTTCAGCAAATTCTTTAAAAAAAAATCTGTAAAAAGATCCTTTGGAAGCAAAGAATGCAACCAAGAAGACTAATAGTAGACTCGGTTTTATTGAGTCTTTTCAAGAGAGGTAATGAAATGTGCAACACCTCTCACGCCCTCTAGCACCGGCTTAAGCGGAACATTATTACACATTTGTTGAATGGACTCCATGATCCCAAAGGACCAGAAAATATAACAACACTGAATCCAAATACGGGGAGACTTTTTACAGCCGCCACACGGCACTTAAAGATTGTTGTTGTGATAGTTAATAAAATCTGTAAAAAGATCCTTTGGAAGCATAAAATCGCGATTAAGGCTGTTACCAATGAAATTACTAAAAAAGACCTGCGCCAAATTTACACATTCTACAGTTTTATGAATTTATTGTTATAAGTGCAAATACTAGTTGTGAGATTTTCGCATATTTTAAAATGTACTTATCAAGAATAATTGGAAATACTTAACGCTGATTGAATTATTAGTAAGCGTCTTAATTCGTCATTTGATTTCTTTTTCTATACAAAACTGACTTTCGCTGTATGTACACCAATGTAAAACGTGAGTAATCTTGATTGCAGACATTAAAACACGCCGTAGTTGTTTTATTATAACTTCTTTATCACCATAAAAGCGATAGATAACACTGACGTGGTGTTTGAAAGATGAAACAGGCAATAAATTAAGACAATTACGTTTCTTGTATTGATTAAAGGTATGCTGAGATCAATTAATGTTCCTGGGTCTACTGGGGGATTTCCCAACAAAACGTTAGAAACGATTAATAGAACAAACTAAACCACAAAAGAATAAACAAAGAAAACTATCTAATATAAAGAAAAACAACATTGAAAAAGCAGCCTCTTCAAACCGCAATCCCACGCCAGTATGTGTACAGATGTGTACATGATAAACATTATTATTCACAAAAATACAAAGTAAAATATATTGACAAGAGGACTGAAGGGAAAAATAAAAGAAGTTGTTTGGACGGCCAGTGGCAAACCTATGTATTACTCCACACTATGTTCCAGAGTAACAGGGCAGCATAAGTAGAAGCTATCCCCTTCCACCAAATGAAGCGATCAGCTCGATATAAATCCTCACTATGAACCAAAGTAACATAACAGTTCTCATTGTCCATTAGATGTCCCCCGAAAATGTATGATGTGTGAATTATAAAGCAAATGCGCTAGTAATATAAAGAAGTTATATAAAAGCAAGACTAAAGAATCATATACACAATGCTCAATGCTCCTACAGAAGTCAGAGAACCAAGAATATAGCTTTTATGTCCATTAATAGGGAAGACAACAATCAACTACCCAACTGTTATGTGTCAGGTTTAGGGGATTAGCAAAAGTACAACCCTTCCAACCGTACATAAATTCATAATGTTAATGGATATACACAAAAATACCTAGAGAAAGTATACATGCATTATGTCTAAACGATACGATTATATAATGAGGGCATCGCCTGGAAATGTCAGCTGAAGACAAAGATAGACTAAGTATCTTATGGAAACACTTCTATCGCAGCTAAACCTCTGTTGATTAAGGCTTAAAAATCATATACTATGAAATGGTGTGATCCTTATCTTCTTTCACACGGAAAGGAATTCGTTTTACTTTCGTCACATCACATCATAATATATATAAGAATTCTTTTAAGTATAAGATGTCATAAAAGTGAATCAGAAATGTAAAAACGGATGGTGCTTGATCCTTTGCATGAACAAAATGTATGGCTTACTGATGTCTCCTTTTCTATCTGAATGATATTAATATCTGAGAGCACCTGCTCCTTGTATACATTTACAAGTTAAAAATTGGCATTCACCTTCCTTTTGGCGGGCGAATCAGACATACCTCATCGAAAGGCAGCTGGTACTAAGAAATTTTATTATTCCCAAGACGATGTAAAGAATGTGCGATTTATTGTTGCTAAGTGGGTGTAGATTACGGGTTATATCACACAATTGTAAATGTCTTTCAGCAAACGTTCTGGAAACAAAAAGGAAGTAATAAAATGTATATATTTTAACAGTGTGTGATTCTAGAAATGTGAAGCACTATTTATGGGAAAATGAGCTTCTAGGGTTAAAATATTATGTTTTTGCGATTTTCGTTGTTCTGAAGCAAATCAGTATTTCATGCATGTACAGGCCCTATTTTTCTGATACCAAACTAGAGACTCGGCCAACAACACTATATCTAGTTATATACTGTATATTGAACAGTCACAATTTTATGTTGTACATAATTATAAATTTTATCTTCTTCTTTTTTGAAAGATGTAAGGTGAGATAAAATTCGTATGCAATACAAACACTGCACGAAGCAGGTGTGAACAAATTCTATACAAACCACTACTGTTTTTATTTTCCAGTAACTTTTCACTGACATATGCAATAAATAAATAGCATGTATATTACTGTTTTTGAAAAGCCGTTTCTGTTAGATAACCTTAGAAACCAACGGAATGACAGTTACAAAGAGGTCACCAAAGGTCACTCATATTTTTTTAGAACGTTACGTCTTATAAAAGATTAGCAGTCAATAGTAACTTACCTTTACTTTGATGGTAATAAATGATTTATCAAATTTGCACCATGTTTAAAATTGAAACGGGGAAAAATATAGTTATACCCTTGTAAATGTGTCAGGATACGAGTTATATGACCCAGGGAAGTGCCTACGCCTTTAGTATCTTGAACAATGAAATGGGTCCAATCGCTAAGGTGACTATGTCTTAGACTAGCTGACAAACATTGTAGAATGTCCTTTGTTAAAACGTATAGCTGGTGAGACCAAATATCTTGTATATAAAATTTTCCTCTGGCTACCTTGCCTAAATGATTCGTGTATCAATGATTTGTAAATGATTGCAATTAAGAGCTAGTTAATTTCAGGTATCAGTAAAATCACTTAATGTTTCAACTATCAACCTTCAGCTCAAAATCAGCTCAAACTCTTATAGGCTGGAGATATTATACTTGACTGGTCCTTTTGTCGAAGTTGCCGTTAGGCAATATCTTTGAACAGCAACGTACGAGTCCTATCGCATAGATGCTCAGCCTATGTCCTTTTAATTGAACCTGCAATTCAAAATGTTTGCCCTGACTCCTAGATGCTCAGCGCCTGTATACTATCACATATAGCTTTCAACTACCATATAGGTATAACTCCGATGCCTTAGATGTACTTCGCCAATAACGCTGAACCGTCTATAAGCTGGAACTCTCCTACTATCTCAGTAGTCGACCAAACACTGTCTCTGTCTCAATTTTCCTATGCTCAGCCTATATTTGCTATCGTCTATAAAATCCAACTACCCTTATGGTAAAACTCCTATGCGCTGGCCCTATAGCTCGAAACTTTGTTGAAATTCTGCAACTCTTCTTTAGCCTATGAACTTCAAACGTCTTCTTTTTAATAATTTATCCGCTTTGACAGTGTAGTTGCAATAACTTCCTTATCAAGGTACTGGGATAAATCATTAGTTGAATCCTCGGTGTGTCTTCTTCCATCGCTGGATACAGAATGATCTTTCTGTCATCCGCTTACCTATTTTAGTATTTATACCCTATCAGAGTGAGCTTTGTTTGGTGCTATTTATAGAACTTGTTTCTGATTTGTCCAAATCTGTACAGTTTTTCACAACGGGTACTTGTATTAACAAATAATTGGTTCCCTTCAACTATTTTATACTAGTAACATAATGTGTGATGCTGGGCTTCAGCTAACACTATAATTAACCCAAATCGTCCATAAATGACCAAAGTCCTATTATTAACAGCAATTCAACAATAATTATAGCAATTATAGCATAAAAAGGGAGTTAAGCACCATCTGTGCTTATGTGTTACGTTATCCATATATCAGATATACAAATTATTCTGACAAAATGAAAGGAAAACAATGAATAACTATACTGAATAATTCAATGCTTATTCTGTGAGCCATGCAATAATATAAAAATCTTTATCCATTTAAATGTATTTCATAAAATCGTTTTTCTTAAAGAAATGATAAAATACAGAATTCTCACGGTTTCTGGTCTGTATTGAGGAGTAAATGCATGCAATCTAATATGTGAGCACTTAAATAAGTTAAGCCCTGACTGTTTCAACCTTATAAAAATTTGTCGGGAGCAAATATGTTGTTGACCTGTTCTTATTGGTACCACTTCCGTATGTGCTAAAAGCCTGCTATTCTTCATATAATAAAAATTCAGAGAAACGCATAAACACAATTGTTGGGTTTGTTATGTAAATATTAAGATATCTGTTAAACAAACATGATATATTTACTTTTCTTTTAAATTTGCTCAATGTGAACTGAAATCAAACTATTCTAAAAATCGTTTAGGAGACCTTCCTTGTGCAGAAGTTATTACGACAGTTTGACAATTTGCAAAATTTCTGCCTGGAGAAAATATCGAATTCATCAGACTGGTGTAGGTTGGTTTAATTTCAACTTTAAACAAGATATAAGGTTTCAACATACGTTTTCAGTGTTTACATAATAGACAGAAAATACCGATATCACAAACATATAAGAACCTTTCTCTAGTTGAAGGAGCGGCTGGAAATTTCTGGCTCGAGGGTAACTGTTCAGCGGTAACGAAGCTCTGTCGAGTTAATTGTTGAAAAGTGTCGCTAAAACCAAAACAAAAAATGAAGCACTTATTTGCCCAAATTGACATATCTGCTTTTCACGAGCTGTTATACGGTATATGTATATTTGATACCCTGTGTACAGGAGTTATCCTTACCTGTATACTTTGCGAAAAAAAATTTATAAATGGCAAGATTTTTTTATCAGCTCTTTGATCAGTTATATTTATATATCTATGTGTTTTGTTTAAATATGTAAGAGACATGTCCGAAAATGTGTAAGTTTAAATACTTTTTAAATAAAATAAAAAAGATATCACCCCTTTTAAAGGGCTAAGTGGTAAAACTTCATAAAGTGGTGTACACACTACATTTAACCAAGAGTTGAATAAACTGTATTGTACATCCATATAACTTTTTCGACGCATAAAACTGATTAATTTCTGACGGCAAATCTGTTCCCTTTCCTCCTGGTGCGCGAAATCACCATAACTCATTGGAAGCCAGATGGTACCAAGAACTAAAATATGCTACTGATTATTCCCAAAGAAGATGTAAAGAATGAGTGATTTTGTTGGGAACGTGAATTCCTAGAAAGTGTGTGAAGATATTATATTATATATCACAGATCATTATGTTACAGATATCACAATTTCAGCAAACTACAGTTAGAGAAGAACTGTGTACGATTTTTGAAATATGAAACAAGTCGTGATGAAGTGATATATTAACTAGATTGATATTACATAATACTCTCTAGTGCGGCAAGAAACTATATAGCCCCTTTTCTCTTTTATTTTTCAACATTATACCTTTAACATATATCTAACAATATGGCAGTACCTGTTTTGTTTTGTTTTAAATTCTACCGTTGTTTAGATAGCCTTAGAAACTAACATGATGATCGCCAATGTTTCTCAATATGCTAAGTGCAATTTCTGTCATGTTATACATAATTTTACGGGTGATCCAGAACCTAATTCTATATTAAGAAAGTACCAGACAAGTGTTTGAGAAATTGATCTTTGGCTAATTGTCCCTATAATTTAATAAACTTGACGTGAAACGTTTGCTTTAATGATCGGTGCTGAAAAGAGAAATCGTCCGTGGCAATAACGTCTAGGGTAATCAAACGATATATCAAACAAAGGATAAACTATGTACCGGCGCATATAGCAAGCATTACCAGCGGAGATATAAAAATATATATCAATGTTCCCTTTGATAGTGTAATTGAAGCCATTACTCTAGATGAACTGGAGGAAACATTCTTTTCACAACTAGATGTATCGATATAAGTCTCTTGATACCGACAGACTTTGTGTTCCCGTTTGCAATTGTGAGTTACATGGCGACTTGCCACCTTTAACCCTTTCAAAGTGTTAAAATAATTTGTCACTTCGTACATACCGGTATCCTGGAGTAGGTATAACTTAAAGTGATAACGTAAGTATAATTCCAGTCTGATATATTTCAAAATAGAAAAAGTAGAAATTCCACAGCTCGCTCAACACGACAAAAAAGAAAATGTTGCAGGCTCGGTTTGATTGAGCCTGTTCATGCACTGTAGTTGAAATGAATGCTACCGCCCACGCCCTCTAGCCCCGGGTTGAGCGGTGCACATGGTACCTTTAATGTCTGATATATGTCCTTGTTTTTTCAATGATGCACTAGCGTGTAATTCCATGATAAGCGGCGTATGGTCCCCAGTTGAAATAATGTGTTTGCCCTAAACGAGAAAACAATGGGCAGAACTAAAAAACTAGAATTTAGAAAGGGGATTCGAGGTTATGGAAGACACATCGAACGCTTTCGAACGCGAAATCAGAGTCGCATTTTACATATTTGATTATCTTTTTCTTTTCAGGTATGAAATATATATTCAGTTTTTTACATCCAATACCACGTTCTGATTTTAAGTCTATGAAACTGAGAGAAAGACTTGCTTCACTTAAAGGTGGTAAGTTCTGAAATCTATCTTAATCATGAATGTATTTAGAATCTCTTTCGGCAGTTTCTTATATCATCTATTTGTCCTGCCTGAGGTCCTAGAACATAGCCATTACATGCTGCAAACGATATGACTTACCTACAGTTTAAACATATCTACTCAACAGTAAAACTGGAGCAACACTAAGTTTTGTGAAGCTGTGTCCTAGATGTAGTTCTGCTGGAACTGATACCTCTCTCTGCCTTATTACCCAGTGTAATCTTTTTATTATTTGTTTTGCAAATAGCCAACTAATAAGACAAGTTTAAGTGTTTCTATGAGCACTTTCTCAAATGATTTTCTAATATATTCCTAATGGAAGGGGATAAAACTACACAAATATTCGCCATCTTTGTCTTTATGCTTTGATTCACATTCATTTCTTCTTTCTTTAGATATAAATTAATTATCAAAGCATAAAATACATTCGATATTGAATTAAGAAAAAAAGCAGCAGTAACCAGTTTTTAATATATAATATTTAAAAACTTGAACAGAACACAATCCGCATATTTCATGTATATATTTACATATGTTCTTGAAGAACGTGCAAATTAGAAAATATTAAAATATAAGTATACAGTTTAACAACATACTTCTGAAAGAAAATGGCTAAATAAAACTTAAAATCTCTAAACAAACAAAACAATAACAATAAACAAGACAAACATAAATTAACCCGAGTGTAAATGATAACATGACCTTTATTCTATTATAAAATAACGTTGTTTAACGTGTCACAATAAATTTGTATTTAATGTTGATGCCTCAGAGGTTCCTATACTTTGATTTGGTCATGCGACATTCTTTAACAAGCTACATTAAAGCTTCCATTGGTATTGCACTATCTGCCATCACAGTTTGAAAGAGGGTGCATATGTTTCGCTCACAATTACGATGATACAGTTTGAATAAATGAATTTGCATATGCATTAACAAGATAACAATTCTACAGAAAATATCATAAATTGTGTTGAAAATGAAACCAAAATACTTAACAGATTAACAGATACACTTTTAACAGATACAAAAATGTGCTTGATATAGGACAGGATAATAAATAGATACAATGACCAGAGAGGACATATTGTATATATCAATACAACACATTTAACAATGTAATGCACAACCAATTTGACAACACAATTTCTTGACCCTTTAGTCAACTTTCGTCACTCCAAGCGTTATGTTCAACCTTTATTACATTATATTCGATATAGTAACATCAAAAACCAGCTGATGGCCGTGTCATACTGCTTGGAAAATACAGTATACAAATTATGTATCTAACACCGTGGCCTTTAGTCCAGTCTTTCTTCAGTTTAGTTACTACAGACTGAAGACATTCCGACGAGGTAACAATTAATTTGAATGAATAGCTGGTAAAACACGTGTTAGACCAGCAGAAAGAGTTACTACTATTACAATTATATTTATTCTTCAATCTACATGAGCGTTGTGTATCATCACATTCTATCGTTAGTATAAAAGTAACCTATTACACAACTACATTCATTTTCTGTCTTCGAGGAAGCAAAAGCTGTTTAAACATTAGTGCAGTAGAGATCAATGCTTTCTATATTACTTCGGGCATGTTTACTGTAACTGAAATTTAAAATGCTTTATTTTGATCAGTTGTTTTTCAGTTGTAATACTACCGATTTGCCTCCTATCATTACATAAAAGATGCAATAAACGCCCGTTATGACAACCTAGCTTTTGCAGATCTCGCCAAATCAAGATATTGCTATATCTCGTAGATCAAGATTTCAACAACCTTTACGTTATCAAGACTATCTTCAAAATTAATATTGCTAAATCTCGTGGATCAGGATAAGCTTGATGTTACTATATCTCATACATCAAGGTTATCACCAATCGTTAGGTTACTATATCTCGTGGATCAGGATTATTACCAACTTCTATATAACTATACCTCGTTTTTAGATTTGACGATCCACAGAAATATTTCTTTGGTAACTTATGCTTTCTAATCTACACGAATATTATCTTTGTAGTAGCTCACAACTAACACATGAAACCAATCAGAGCTATTTTCTGATGTCCACTGCCTAACTTTGCGTCCACCTACCGAAATTTTCACTCGTGCTTTTAAGCAAGAAAAGTGTTCAGTGAATTTTGAACAAGCCTTTTGCTATTGTCTCCTATGTAACACATACTCCATCTGTGACATGGATATCGTCCAGTAAAATTTCTATATTTTCAAATGTAAACTCTTTCCTTTGAACTTCAAAGACAATATGATCATATATACCATTGTGTATCGTAGTACGGACTGATCTCCATTGTTCTACCTCTGCGTCTTCTGAGCTCCAAAATATTTTCTGATTGGTCATCTGACTGCCTATAGTTACATATGTTGCTAGAACAAGATCATTTTTTGTTTGTGTCTTTTTATTAAATGAGAAAGCCACACAGTGTGGTATGGAAGTAAATTCATAACCTAACTCAGGCGAGACTAGCTGCGACATGGCAAGGTATCCAAACGTATTGAAATCTCCGCCTGCTTTTATATAAAAATCTGAAAAATAAAAAACAAGAAGTTTAACTGATTCCCTACTTTGTGTACTATACACAAACACTAATTATTTAAATATTTGTAGAATAAGAGTTGTATAGAATAGAAAGTGAATCACAGGTCGTCTAACACGGTATTAATTACATGCTGCAGGTCCTGTTTCATTGGCCCTGTTCAAGGACGGTAGTAGAAATGCAAGCTAGCGTCCTCTAGCCCGAGTTGAACAGAAATCAACATTTACACATGTTACAAGTAATAAACTAAAATTTAGAAACACCCACAGATCTGTACGGAACTTTTAATGATACACAGATTGTAATTTCGTGAAAAGCGGCATATAGTCCCTAACCTTGTTTGCCCTGCATTGCTGCTACTGTAACTTCCGGTGTGATAGTCCAGGTATTGGAATTAAGACCACCGTGTTGTTCGTAGCTACAAGTATTTCCATCATTAAATTTGCAAGACAGAAATTCTAATCCTGAAACATATTAATAAAAGTTTATCAGTTATGTTAATATATATTCGTAAAATAACAACAAAATATCGCGACACTTTTACAGTTGATATAATGGTATGAAATATTACATACTAGTATTCCGATTAGAAAATCGTCAACAGTGTTGTTATGTGAAGGTATTACAATTTTATTCTTACTATCAAATGCCTCATGTCATGAGCTTTTGTTTAGTTTTTGATGGGTTAATGTCACACCGACACTTTTCAGCTTTTGATATTGGGTTTAAAACGCGGCGAGGGCCAAGTGAATCGAAGCCAGCAGCCTTAACCAATCGACCATGGAGGTCCCGTCACATCAGCTTTGTTTATATATATTTCACTACGTCAATGTTTGTTATTTACATTGAAAGTTCAGTGTAACACATTCAGTTGAAACCTACCAACACACTGTCCTGTTGACAGTGAAATGTTGTCGAGACCAAGACCAATTATACCGCCATGTTCACTTAATGATACAAACATTAAACGGTTGTATGTAATAGGCACAGTGACTTCCGTCGATTTCCAAGAATCTTTTGCTGGATAATGACTTGTTATTCTCCAAAGAAGCTCTGATTCATGCTCCTCAAAGTCTTTCTCCTCTATTCCAAATACTGATAGGGTAATGTTCGAGTTGCCACTAAACATAAACGAAAATGACAAACATGCCTCTCCCTGGGTATTGAAAGTTGGTGTCAAAAGCGATGCGTTTACTGGTCCATTGTTTCCTGTCGAATATGTTCTTGTTGCATGCAGTATAGTGCCTGCATACGGAAAAGAAATTCCACTTTAATGAATTATTCTCAAATTACCATCAAGGCTTCCTTAACCTTTAGTCTGCTGGCGGCGTGTGATTCTGCCTTTGCAACCAGTGCAAACCAAGATCAGCCTGCACATCATGGTCTGCACTGTTCGCTATTCAGTTAGTAAATTTTCAGTGAACATCCCTTCAGATAATAAATGGTACTGCCCAAATTTAATTGTGAACCAGTCCAGGATAGGAGTTAATGCTTAACATAAGCAGCGACGAAGATATAACTGAACACGGTTTAGACGTTTATCGTCAGAAAAAAATCAGCCTTGGATTTTAGGCAGATTTATCATACTGATAAGTGTATTAAATTGTAATATAAATAGATACTAAAAACTTTTTTTTCATTAAAATCCGGCAAGCCTTTGAAAAAAAAAGAACTTTAGCTAGTATCGAAAAATGCATACTTAAATACGTCGCTTCCCGTTGAGAGGGTAATGTGAAAAGAAAGCGGAACATGATCACACACTTGCACAAGTTTTACAAAATCTAATGTGATAAACCCTACCTTTGATGTATTTGTCGCCAGGTTTTCTTGTCCAGACGTAACTTCCTGTGGAGATATCTGTGTAACCACACCAACCATCGGTCTCAAAATCACACGTTACATTTTTAACCCCTGAAAAATAAACTATATATGAAGAGCCTTTGGAATCATGGAACAAAAACATGGAACGCAGACAAGCAAAATAATAGTATTTTCGTGGAAAGTAAACGAGTCTAAACTCCTCAGTGGTGCGTTCCATGGCGGTGCCCTGCTGTGCTCGATCTTAATATTTGTTTCTTACTTCCATATCAATAATAGTAATAATAATAATGATACCGGTAATAATAATAACTATGCATTCGCTTGTGTTAATGTATACAGGTGTTCTGCTACTGCGAACGCGTATACATTTACACGTATCCATATTTCAATAATGAGTGCTCTACGGGTAGGCGTGTGCTTTGAATGTGGCTTTTTCCTGTTTGTTTGTTTGTTTTTTCCCTGAGATAACATTTATGAGAATATAACAAAAAGTCTTACCTATTTTGTTTTGCTGAAAGTCATGTATGTCAAGAGGTGGACAAGATGGTCTGACATTTTACGAAGGTAGGAGAATATAATTTACATTCTAGTAACATTAAGACTTAATGAAGGCATGCTTATTGCTATTAGACCTTTCTAACGTAAACGTAAATCGGAAACGGAATACTGAATTCGTAAATGTTATTTGCAAATAATGGTCTAAGGGAGATACTATTGCATTACTATTGGATGAAATTGTCTCCCCTAGACCACAAATTAGCCTAAAATTTTACGAATTCAGTATTCCGTTTCGTAATTACGTTTACGTTAGAAAGGTCTATTTATATTGTATGACCTGAAATTAAATTATTTGAAAATCTTAATGTTTACATTCTTTACTTATTAAATTAAGACATATCCTAAGCCTAAGAAAGGCTAAAAAACGCAATATATATCTAGCAAGGTAATAGCTCGTTATTTGATTTAATATCTTTATTAAGAAGATATCAACAAAGCAACCAAAAGTTTGGAGTGGTTGTCTTGGCAATAAATAAAAACATCCAACTGAATGGACTGGTTTTGTTGGCAATAAATCAAAAACAATCAATTATTTGGAGTGGTTGTCTTGGCAATAAGTCAAAGCCACCAACCGTTTGAAGTGGTTGTCTCGGCAATAAACCAAACAACCAACAGGTTGGAATGGTTGTCTTGGCAATAAATCAAAGCCACCAACCGTTTGAAGTAGTTGTCTTGGCAACAAATCAAACAACCAACCGTTTGGACTGGTTTTCCTGGCAATAAATCAAAGCCACCAACCGTTTGGAGTGGTTGTCTCGGCAATCCAGTCCATGAAGGAAACGACATTAGTGTAGACACCTGGTCGGTTTGTGCTACCGCACAGGTCACCCCAGCTTACCACACCAGCCAACAGCCAACGATCGTCTGTAGTTCTACACATGAGACCCCCGCCAGAGTCGCCCTAAAAGACGAAATATCAAGTAAGATTATGTATTTTTTCAATGATATCTCTTAAGTAATTACTCCATACTGTTTTTGGCGTAAGTATCAATTCTTAACAATATGTTCGCCACAAGCACATGAAACCATGAGAATACAGTACTATGCGATTTAATATAATTTGATTTCAATATTTTATTAAATAATGGCAAATGAATATTAAAAGTGTTTTAGTTTTTTTGCGGTAAGTCACCGGAAAGAGAGTTGCCTTGTGTTTGATAAAAGCTTTGCACATGTTGTCCTTCGCAGTTCTGTGTTCACCACACAGGTTTTACTGACAGAAGGTACTTGTTTTAGTCACAGCTGTGGACAGGGCTTGATCATCCACATAATCAGCAAGCTTATGCTTCTCCCACACATTTTTATGTAATTACTTTTGTGGCAACATGCCATTTCTGTTAAGCACGTCTGAAACAGTTATATATGGCTGGAGATGTACATTCATGTCTTGAGTATCCCAGCAACCATGAATCTACCATAGACAAAACGAAAAAATAGTTAATGAATAAAAAATCCTGAAATTAAACAACTCGATTTAGTAACTGATTGGGCGTATGAACAAAGGACAGAATTTATTTGTCCTCAGTGTTGCTATATTTTCTGGTCCTTTGGCTTCATGGAGTACATTCAATACATGTGAAATTGAGTTCCGTTTATGCCGGTGCTAGGGGGCGTGAGGGATGTTGCACTTTCAATTACCTCTCATAAACAGACTCAATCAAACCGGGCTATTATTTTGCTTGGATGCATTCTATGCTTCCAAAGGATCTTCTTACAGATTTTAATTACAATGAAAGAGAGATAATCTTTTGATAATTTTTAAGGCATAAACAGGATGATTTGTCGTTTCGCTTTAAATTGAAGCATTAAAATACGCCACGATCATGTCTATTAATTCTGAATGCAAACTGTCTATGAATAATGTTGATTTATTTTGACAAAATAATATAACAGTAAAATATGTGAAAAAAAGAAATTACCGTCTTTTCGGTTTCTTTTCAGTCGTTTAATGTAACTTATTTATGTGCTTGCAAATTGCTAAAAATGCACCAAGCGTTTCGTGTTTGCTATTAAAAAGGCAATAATGCATTTATATGCTTAACACTTGACACTTTGCAGACAACATCCATTTTCGTAGAAAACATTAGAAGACATATGTCAAGTTGATTTTATCTATTTATTAAAATAGTGCATCATTTTAATGTTTATTTTGATGCGAAATATAATTATATGTGGGTGATAAATATCATTTTGAAGGGATTTTGTATTCTTTATACATCCTGTTTACTGAATTTGATAATAGTGTTCTGTAAAAGTACATTATACAGCTTCTTCAGAAGACTTAGCTGCGGAAATAGCAAACGAAAAGGGAGATATTATTCAAGTGCTGGCCGCTCAACTTGTGAGTCGTGAGTTCGAGACACGCCGGGATCACGAACACAACTTCTCATATGACACCGGCACCGGCTTTTCCAAGAAGTACTTCAACTAAGATTTAAAGGTGTCATCACACACGAGCTAAAATAAAGTTAATTAATATGTACAGTGTGACGTAAATTTCATCGTAGCTCCGCCTTTAAATCCTTTGACAGGCGGTATCTTGTGATGTGTACATGAAAGTGACTGTTTTCGCAAGTTTTAAGATTATACATGTCATTAGATATAATGACAGATGATTTAACAATTATCGTCCGAATGTTTTCGCAATCAAGGAAGACAATGTAAGGAATAAGTCAAAAATTGTGCAACACGGTAAAATGCTTTTGAACAATTATCGCCGTAATATTAATGTTTCACATGTATGAAATGTGTTTTCTCGGGCGGAATATCGAAAAGAAAATGCAAGAATTAATGTTTTCTGTCGTCACTATCAAAATAGAACTTGTAGAGAAAAGTTTGAAATACCCTCCGTGCATTATTTCATCACGAACGGACACTTTGGTAGAACCACCGACCTTCCGTAAGCCAGCTGGATGGTTTCCTCACATGAAGAACCTCACATGAAGAATTCAACGCCCCGAGTGAGGCTCGAACCCACATCGATTAGGGGCAAGTGATTTGAACCACTCGGCCACGGAGGCCCCGGTCACAATTTCAGAATCCCTCCCAGCCACGCCAAATGACCAAAGGAAATCGGGCATTGATCCAAAATGAAACCAGCGTTTCCCTGGATGACAGTCTCAATTGTGTTTTTTACATGTATGTACAACAAACATTGACATTTTCAAAAACTTAAAATGGATAAGTTTTCAGCAATAACTCCGCAGAAATAGAAGACATAAACTTTAAAATACAAATAGATCTGTGTGCAGTGCTAAAATTGTGTTGTTTTATGTACAATAATAGTAATTGAACATTTTAGCAACTTAAAATTGATGAACTTTAATTGTCATTCAGCAAATAACTCCATAGGATTTTTATGACCTAATATCTTTTCTTGTTGTACATGTAAATGATGCTAGTTAATCACTGAAAATACCACTATGTTTTTCACTCTGAAATGAACCAGAATGCACCAAAATGAGTTGTAGTTACACAAAATTTTCTGGGGTGACCCCCATACCCCCCATGCAGGAGGGGACACCCCTCCCGCACCCACCCCTTTGCTCGTCAAAAAATATCCTTCTGCAACATGCCTTCAGAAAATCCTGGCTAGAACCCTGGTACTAACAAAGAAAAATGTGAATCTTTGAATACATTTTTTACCCACAGACACCATGGACACGAACTTACAAAGAAATCACCAGCATGACGCTTACTGTTTTCTATAATCGCAGTCGCACGTTTTGTATGTATTTTCTATAAAAAAAAGTGTATAATTTTTTCCCTAATGTCACTATCAGTGACTGAGAAATAAATCACCAAAGGTTATCCGCCTTATGTCAAAATTAAATGAGCTGAAAGAGAGGAAGGCGCAGAGAGAGTGTGAGAGACGAGACAGAGACACAACTTATACAATTAAAATGATAATGACGTTAGTAATTTTGAAGGGACCAATTAAGTCTAGTAACTGGACAATTCAACGAAGAAATCCCTTTGAATGACTATGTCACACTTACTTTGCAAGCGTCCATTCCGCTACTAGTATAACCCGCACACAACATGTTGTCTTTTATCCTGTCACTATTGGAATATCTGGTGGAGTATATGTCTTTACATTTATCTAAGTCGATAATTTTTGTTTTAACGTGTCTTAGAAACTTTGGCGTGACTGTCGTATAGTAATCTGCAAAACACAAACATATCGCACTGATATCATCTTCCAAACCTACTGACGTTATTAGATACGTACTGATCTTTTGATAATAACGTTTTGAAAGTATCATCATAACTTACTGAAGTTATCTTCATAACTTAATGAAGTTTTCATCAAAGCGTATATCTACTGATCTTTTTTTATAATAACGTTTTGAATGTATCATCATAACATGCTTACGTTATCATTAAAACGTATAAGTACTAACGTTGTTTTTAATTAGAACGTATTGACGTTATCACCATAAGGCACTGACGTTACGATCATAACGGATATGCACTGATGCTATCATCATACCGTATATGTACTTACGTAATCATCATCATAACGTATACGTCCTGATGTTATCAATTCAGAGTTCGTACTTTCAAATTGTATCAATATTGTGTTGTTGTACACTTTTTCTTACAGCTCTAAATATTTTATCAATTAAATAACTAGCAGATTTTATGATACAACATGACTGGAAAATATTCAACCTTTGCATAACACGTTCAAAAAGATTCCTTTTCAAGAGAGAAGTACGGAATCCTGTTCGGGCCATTTATAATGTCGCCGTCGCGTTTGCGGGGTCGACACACGACAACGCGAAGTGACATAGCGACATTACGAAGTGACACCCGACAATCGCAAACGACGGCGACAATCCCAAACGACAATGTCGCGGTATCCACTTTGAAATGTCGCCTTTCAAAAGCACGATATATCGCGATGTCACTTCGCGTTGTCGAGCGTCGTATCGCATTGTCGCTATGTCACTTCGTATTGTCGCGATGTCACTTCGCGTTGTCGTGTGTCGATCCTGCAAACGCGACGGCGACATTTTCAAACGACATGCGATAATCACAAACGACGCTCGACAACGCGAAGTGACATTTTCCAAATGTCGTATCGTATGTCGCGTGTCGCGGGTTTGGGTGAGGGTCGACGCGCGACAATTCCAAACGATACACGACACGCGAAGTGACACTCGACAATACGAAACGAAATTTTCATAATGTCGTATCGCATTCGAAAGGCGAGATTTCAAAATGGATACCGCGACATTGTCGTTTGGGATTGTCGCCGTCGTTTGCGATTGTCGGGTGTCACTTCGTAATGTCGCTATGTCACTTCGCGTTGTCGTGTGTCGACCCCGCAAACGCGACGGCGACATAATAAATGGCCCCAACAGGATTCCGTAGAGAAGAGAATCATTGTAGGTATCTAAAGAATAGATTGTTTTCGTTCAGTAGGCGCTGAAAAACATTATGCATCATATCCGCAGAAATACTATTATTTCTAAACAAACTGATAGGAATTAGTCATTTTGCTGATACCTAAAAATCACTTGAAGTACTTTTTAAACTTAAGTGTATATTCACATGAATATACTGTTGATAACAATTCGAAATATTAGCAAAATCAAACAATACCATCGTATACGTTTAATCGTTTTACGATTTCAACCCAGTTTTTGAAGACACAAAATAAATTAGTGAAAAAAAATATTATGAGGAAGGATGGAGGAAACTGACAACAAAACAAAATAACGTCGTGTCCTGCCGAAAAATTGTATTTAATACATGCCTGATATTTAGCCATCTTCAAGCAAAAAATTAAAACTACATATACATTCACTTTAAAATGGTATTCACTCGTTTTCTAAACACACAAGTTTTATGTGCATACTTAAAACGATGGGTTTGTTAATAGATGAATGAAATTTTGTCTTTCCTTGACTCGATATTTTTGAAAATGTGACTTGTTATCAAAGGCATGTTGATCTTAATGTATGTTTACTTCACTTAAAAAATACTGTCAGACAAGTTTAAGATATCAATATAGCAGTAATAGGCAGGTTTGTTGTCTCATTCAGTTTAGCAAACTCAATGTCGTTTTGAAAGATGTTTTCATAGATAACACAATAATTATAAATAATGAGCCGCACCATTAGGAAACCAACATGGTGCGTTTGCGACCAGCATGGATCCAGACCAGCCTGCGCAACCGGTTTCTCTAATTGCAATAGGGTTTGAAAGCGAACAGCATGGATCCTGACCAGACTGCGCGGATGCACAGGCTGGTCTGGATCCATGCTGGTCGCAAACGCACTATGTTGGTTTTCTCATGGTGCGGCTCATTATAAAAAATTCCACCCGTTTATCTAATAAAGTATGTCAATGTTTTACATCTCATTACGAAAATGTTATACTTTCATGATATAAAGCGCAAAAAAAATCTCACCTTATTGGGCTAAATGTAGGTAAATCACCTCGTTAATATTATATAAAATGATAGCATCAATATATTTCTTAAGCGATCGTGAATACTAAAGTCATGAACGTTTTCTGTATTAATACATACTTATAACAATCTACATCATTTTATGTTGCCAATTCAAACATTGAGGTAAGTGGGTTAAAATTCTTCTTTGAACAATGTTCTGCGTGAATTCGCAATTACCCTGGCCCAAAATGAATAAAATCTGTAAAATATTGTAAGTGTATGTATGTGTCTTTAGTTCAGTTCAAGTTTTTCATTACACGATTCGTTTGAAAAGATACAGGCATATCCATATTACATGGTGATCTATTGTTTATCAACTGACAGTTTTTTACTTTATCATTTTATTTAAGTTAGTCATCATTACTGGTCAACATCAGACTGGACTTCTGCTCAACCAGATTAGAATGCATTTGACAATTTCATCAAGATCAAAGTCAACACTACTCCACCTTTTGGTAACTGTCAATTTATTTACGCTACTTAAAGGACGGTAAGATAGTAAAGCTTAGATAATTCAAAAGATTTACCTTTCATATCAGACACCCCATAACCAGTAACATAACAAAGGTCTGATGGAGAAAACTGCCTCTTGTCCCAAGGAAGACATATTGACTTGGTATGATTGTCAAAGTTAAGGGGCCGTTGTAAACGAAGGACAGCGATGTCTGCATTGAAAATGTAGTGGTAATTCGGATGAAGAACAACTTCGGATACGTAACGAATTTGCCTGTCAGCATCATTGATATCATTCACTCCAGCTACAATTGACAAGATCTGCGGATTGTCCACCAAACTGAAATAGGTGTCCAAAAGATTTTTTCAACACCAGTTTGACTTTTCTTTTTATTTCATCAATATCATTTTAAGACATGGATATATATGTATTGTGTCGCTTGCGAACATAAATGAACTGAAGCAGAATCTTTCTCTAATAAAGTAAAACCATAAGCAATTCCTCAGGAACATCAATAAAATCCCATTGTCAAAATTCTAAGTTAGAAACATTACTTTTTATGTGAACTTACTCCTTAACGCAGTGTCCAGCTGTAAGTATCCACATGCTGTCTATGACTGACCCTCCACATATTGCACTGTTTCCCGACCGAATAGCCACACTCCAAGGCCATTCCCCTTTACTAGATAGAGAACCTCCTATGATTCTTTTCTTTCTATGGCGCTCCCCTTTCCTACCACATTCTGAAAATATTGACGGCAGATCTCTGGTGAAAGTAAATGCAAAGATATAAACTGCAGATCTCTGGTGGAAGTTGATGCAAAAATATAAACGGGAGACCACTTGGGAAAGTGAACGTAAAACTGTGAACGGCACATCTCTGGTGGAAGAGAATGCACAAATGTATACGAAGGTCCTCTTGTGAAAGTAAATGTAAAAACATAAACGGCAGAACCATTGTGGAAGTGAATGCAAAAATATAAACGGCAGACCCCTGGTGAAGGTGAATGTAAAAATATAACTGGCAGACCTCTTGCGGAAGCGAATGCAAAAACTTAAACGGTAGATCTCAAGCGAAAGCGAATGTAAGTTATAACATTTTACAAATCTCACCTAACTGAATATAGGAAATAATAATGAAGACCTATAAAGGAAGGAATACTACATACGAGTTTTAGGTACGTTCCTAAAAGCAGTGTAGATTGATCACTTACATTGTTATTTTCTAATTTTACAGGTGTAATTTTCAATACGATCGCAAAACTAATCTCACAATCTTCAAATATTGTCATTGTTTTCAGTTCCAATGCATTTAGCAAGCAGTATTAGGGTTTTCGAACAGACGCGACAGTGGAAACGAACATGGCACAATTTTTAATTATCTAAAAACTTTCATACCGAAATGAATGTGGACAGTCAGTAATTCTGGTGATGCTATCAGAACAACCAGTCAGATAATGTAATTGAAACGAATACTGATCAACAAAGATAAGATGTATCAATTATCTTTTCCGCGCCTTCTTTTGGAGCTATTTGTCCCGCATGACAAGGCAAAATCAAAAAGTTGGTATCATTTAGCAAGTCTGATAACTTACGACTAAAACTTAAACGTAAATCAAGGAGACAAACAAACTGAACAGACCTACCTGAATCAGAGCATTGAAGATGAACAATTTTTTGGCCTTGACACGCTGAACTAGAAAATAAAACCACATTCTGTTTTAAATAACCACAATTTTATCATATTAATAAATCTCCATAACAATTTGTATCTTTTATATTCAGCGTCATTATCATTGATTTATGGCGTTATGCTAACTGGTCACTGCGTACTTTTTTAAGTTCAATGATGCTGAAGTAATAGTTGGTTTAAATGCTATGCCCATGATTTTTATTTTTTATACAGCGTAAATTTTTGAATATATGTATAAACATGAATGAAGAGTGCAATATAAATGTGGTATGATGATGATGGTAGTAGTAGTAATAATAATAACAACAATAATAAGCTATTTTTAAACATATGTAGACAATTTAAGTATTTATGACAAACTTTTATTCATGCCTGGTTTGTAATATTGTATCTCTTTTGATTTCTTTTCTCAAATTTTACCGCAAACAGAAGCTACATGTATATTGTTTTATTAACTCTGAGTTGAAAAAGATCAAATCGGGTAACCTCTTGTTGAATGTCAGATTGCCTGATTCCGATATAGCTACAGAGAATAACTGTTGGTCTTGTACCGTTTCTCCCGTCAGCTGTTCCACTGACCTGAAAAAATATATGAAGTATAAAGATGAAAATGATTTACAAGGTAATGGCAAAACGTACTGAATTATTTGGTAATAAAAGACCCTTAATATGTTTCTTAAATGACTTGGCAAACATGTAGCTTTTCAAACAGTTTCAAAAAAGTAGAATACAATTATGGCATCAAATCGACCTAGCAATATTTGTAAACTTAATCATTTTCGAAAGATGTCTGTTTAATCAACAATTCAATAAGGAGCTTTGTTATTTACCTGTATCCAGCAGCTTTGCAAATGTCATCACCCATTTCAATTGTGGCGTTGCCATAGCAAAGAGGGAGCCAGGCACCATTTATATTTACTTGCATGGAGTTCTCGACCTCTATTTGTGATTCTGAGACTGATGAAAATAATAAAAAGGAAACCAACAATTAGACGAAATTATTGACATGTTTAAATGTTTGTACATGTATTTTGTTCGTTTATACACTGTAAGGTATTCATACCGAGCATACCAATAAAAAGGTACTTTTTTTCGTTTTAACATTTATGCACAAATGTACTTGGTCTCTGAGTTATTATCAATGGATCATGGAGTGAAGTCCATGATTCTGTATTAAGTTTGTGCTAGGTGCGCGAGTGGTTAGAGGTGTAATATTTGTCATTACTTTTCCTGAACAGTCTCAATCAAACCGAATCTGCTATTATTTTGCTTAGTTGCTTTCTTGTAGATTCTATTTGTTTAATGACATTAGAAATTTTCTCTAATGTCATAATTTCAAACGTATTTTATGCACTGATGGCGTTAAGATTTTATCTGTTGATTTATTTATTAAATTGGATCAGGGTTAGATATATGTAAGTCAATTACCTTCTTTAGAAAATAAAAATGAAGCAGTTTTTTTAATGTTTTTGTAGCGAATTATTATGTATTAGTGCTCTATTAGGTGCCAATGTCCTATTGAAAAACACATGCTTGAAAACTTACACATAAATGCCATTATATATATTTCATTTGATCAAGATTCACAGTCTTGTCTACTGTCACCACCTTATCATTGTATCTATCAAAGCATTTTAATAAATAAAAAAAATAATAAAAACCTAATACTAGTCAACTATTAAATTTTTCATCTGAAAAGTTTTCAATACATTACACAGACTATTTTCTTTCTAGATTTCTTTTTAAAACTTTGACCAGTTAAATGTCAATATAACCTTTCAAAAGACTGATAATTTTGTCATTTTAATGTATCTGTCTCTAAATGCATAATTCATGCGAATTGCATGTAAATGCATACTGAACAAAATATTTGTTGATTAGCTTATGTATACGAGACAATTCGACTGCGTATAACATAAAATAGAGTTTTAGGATAAGTCAACATCTTATTTTGTGTGATTTTTTTTATCACTTTTTTTTATCGTCAAATTTGCTGAAATTCGAAGCATAGGACAGAACTGATACTTTCTACACTTCTCAAAGTTGATGATACCCTAATGCGTATCTTTCACTAAAATAGTTTACCTTTTTAGACATCAACATTAAATGTAGACATTCCTTATCAAATGAAATAAACTTTACTAAATAAATATGAACTAACTGTGCTTTTAGAACTACATTCCCAATATAAAAAAGACTTCCGGATTTTAATTGCAGTACAAATGTATACTGTGCATAGTTATATATTTATACTGAGTCGCTTTAAAACGCAACGATTTTTGACGTTTGGCCAAAAGTGACTATATGTGCAAACATTTTCGGGTCCGTCTGTGTATATTTAAATGTAGTTAAGCGCAGAGACCGTGATTGCTTATATCAGCAATAAAAAAGTAAATCAAAAATACTCTTATACTTCGAAAGTGCCTTTTCTGCACTCGAATTTATAAGGCGGAGTATTAGTGTCGGGTATATGTTATTTATTAACTCGAAACTAAGTATCATAGCATTCGTAAATGTATGTATAATCCTGCCAAGATTAGGTTCCTTGTGTAGTCCTTGGTAGCACTAGAGGGTCATATGATGACCGAATAGCGTTCGCTATCAAAGGTATCAATATCTAACAGTCTAAGAGTGGAACGATTTCGGTCCGGTTTGAGCCAATATAACAAGGAAATATAGAAACACCCTACATAAACGTATAGTTACGAGTCCGTCCAATACCGGGTACCTAGGTAGCTCTAGATTTTGTGGATAGATCATAAATGATAAACGGTGGCCTGATAGTTTTCGAAGTTAAAATATTTCATTTAGTTTGACCATACCTGAAAGCTTTTTAGACCTACTTCGAGCCCTTACCACCAGAACATACTATACTGGTAAATGCAGGTCTATATCCTGGATACATTTTGAAATCTGGAGTAGCCCTACAAACTGGTGTAGGTCATATACTGATGCACATTAGTATTATGTTCCAGTCCCTACATGCTGGGTACAATCTTCGAAAGTATAGGTAGATGTATCCACTTTACATTTTTTACTGAGAGTCAATAAAGCAGGCCATTAACATTTCTTGCCTTTGACAAATGCACATATGTTCAAATTTTGCGGTTTAAACAGCAATATGACATTTCGACCAAGTATCTCGAAGTTTTGAGTCAATACAAAACGCACCTGAAACTAACGCTCAATCGAACCTTTATGAACATGAAAGTAAATTTAAAACTGCTCTATACATGTTACTCACACAGCTCTTGCATTGCTGCCTATCAGAGATAAATATGTAAAACTAGTGCTGTTTTAGAAAACTCTATATAAAGTAATAAAATAATTGTTAGGTCAAAGGGAACTAATTCGAACTTCATAAAAATGAATAGCTTTTTATAAAATTTGATTCATTCAGTCAAACTGATTAAGAATGGATTCCTATAGTGTTCACTGGTGTGATTTTTTTATTACTGAGTTCAAATGTGTCTATTTGTTATTAGGCATATCAAAACACTATGATTTTTTTTGTTCTCTTTTCTTATTCGGTCAAGGCATTGATTTCTCCAAGTAGCTTTCATAGCGGTACATTGGACGATATAAACAAGAAACAAAACGAGTTGGACTCTTTATTAAGATCGATGAAAAAGGCCAAAAATGAGCAACGCGACACAGAAACAGAGTTAAGGGAAGAAATCACTGATTTAAAGTGCCGAAGTATGCGGGACAACCTCCTGTTCTTTAAGCTACCGGAAGAAAGGGACGAGAACTGTGAGCATAAAGTTTTGGATTTTATTGAAAACCAGATGAAAGTTGAAAACGCGAAACGGGATATAAAACTCCACCGTGCTCACAGATTGGGTGTATATAAAAGTTCTAAAGTTCGTCCTATTGTCGCAAAATTCGCTTACTTTCCGGACAGGGAGAAAGTAAGAACGGCGTCGAAATCGCTCTCGGGAACACCGTATGGCGTCGGAGAGCAATTCCCGAAAGAGGTGGTTGAAACCAGACGGAAGCTCGTGCCAATTATGAAAAAGGCTAGGGATGAGGGTAAAGAAGCATACCTTAAAATGGATAAGCTTTACATTAATAAGCAGTTATACAGCGTCAATACATAGGACTCACAGGAGAGGGCCCTCAAATGTTTATCGTGGAACGTAGAGGGACTTTCCATTGCAAAACGATCTTCAGATGACTTCCTTAATATTATTAGTGAAAATGACATTGTTTGCCTGAGTGAAACTTGGACAAACAGAACTTCTCAAATCGATCTGAGTGGATATGATAAACCTATTCATTCATATAGGCGGTTTCAGCACAGGCGTGCCAAACGCTCTAGCGGGGGGTTAATTATATATATTAAAAACTCTGTTAGAAAAGGCGTTAAATTAGTGAAAAATGAAATAGACTGTCTCGTCTGGCTAAAACTGGACAAAACATTTTTTTGTATGGAAAATGACATTTATTTAGCGGCGGTATATATTGCACCCGAAAACTCTCCAATCCACGATAGGTACGATATAGATATTTACAGCCAATTAGAAAATGATATAAATTTCTTTAGTAATAAGGGGAAAATTTTCATTACTGGTGATACAAATTCACGAATTGCTCGTTAAGCCGATTTTATTGATCATGACAGAAATTTAGGACATTCTGATATCTATACCGTTGACGCACGATTGCCCCGGGCGTCATGTGATTTTGGTTCAAACCGCTACGGTGAATGTTTACTTGATCTTTGTAAGTCTACAAATATACGTGTTGTTAACGGTAGATCGTATAAGGACAAAGGCATAGGTAAAATAACATGCACGACATATAACGGAAAGCGTGGTGGACTATTTATTAACGGCACAACCGAATTTTGAAGATTTGACAGATTTCTGTGTGCAAGATTTTAATGAGTTTTCGAATCATGCCCCATTATCGTTTTCATTTAGGATTTTTTCAATACGAGATACTGTGAGCAATGAGCCCAGAATATTCTATAGATGGAAGCCAGAACAAAGAGACGCTTTCGTAAATGATATATCCTCTAGTATACAAAATCTTGAATCAACTTTAATTGATCAAATAAATAATGGTGAGAGCTCAGACAATGTAACAAAGACATTTACAGACTTCTTAAATGATAAAGGTAGGCCTTACTTCGAAAAAAGGTCTGCCGCACGTGGGAGCTATTTTTTGCATAATGATACGCATATTAAAAAATGGTTTAGTGATGAATGTAGAATGAAGCGTGAGGTGTATTTAAAGGCATTGTATGATTTTAATTTAAATAAAACTGACATTACTAGGAGTGACCTATATGGAAAAAAACGAGATTATAAAAGTACGTGCAAAAAATGTAAACGAAATTATCATAGAAACCTTGGTAGGAAAATGAATGAAATGAGAAGAAAGAGCCCGCGGGAATTTTGGAAAATATTTAAAAAGAAACCAGGTAGCCCAAATGGTGAAAATATAAGCATCGATGAATTCTATGAACACTTCAAAAATTTGTCCAGTAATACAACTGTGAATGAAAATGCGGAGTGTAACGAGTTTTTATCGCAGTTTAATAGTGAAGACCATGGAAGTTCGTTTGTTGAACTTGATCAACCAATCACGAGGGAGGAAATATTCTCAGCAACTAAGCGGTTAGGTTGTAATAAGTCTTGTTCACTTGATAATGTTTTATATGAATATTTTAAAGAAAGCATCAACATAACTGTACACTCTATTGAATTATTGTTTAATCATATTTTGAATACAAAGGTATATCCACGTAGCTGGTCGACAGGATTAATTATTCCCTTGTACAAAAAAGGCGATTCTGCGGACCCAAATAATATAGAGGAATTCCCTGACAAGTTGTTTTGCTAAATTATTCACTGTCATTATAAATGAGCGACTGAAACGCTGGCCGAGAAAACGGATAATTTGACTGATGCACAGTTCGGGTTTAAACAGAACTATGGTACTGTCGATCCTATTTTTATATTGAATGCTTTAATTGAAAAGCAAATCAGAAATAAAAACAAATTGATGTGTTGCTTTGTGGATTATAAAAAAGCTTATGATTTTATAGACAGAAATTGTTTATGGTACAAATTGATAAAGTCGGGTATAGATGGGGAAATTGTTGTCGATTATACGCTCTATGTACGATGATGTGAAACTTTGTGTAAGGCATATAAATAGCTTATCAGATTTTTTCAGTTGTGAAATTGTCTCTTTCAAGGGGAAATAACTTCGCCTATAATGTTTTCCTTGTTTTTGAATGATATTGAATTGTATTTACAAGAAGATTTGAATGGCGGTATAACGCTTGATCAAATATCTATTTATCTGTTGTTATTTGCTGATGATGCTGTCTTGTTTTCCGAAACAAAAGAAGGGTTACAAAATGCTCTTGACAACCTAGAAACATATTGTAAAAAATGGAATCTCACGGTTAATATTGACAAAACAAAAATAGTTGTTTTCAGAAAAGGTGGAAAACTAATAGAGAATTCAAATGGACATATGATGGTAAAGATATTGAAATAGTTCAGAACTTTAATTATTTGGGTATTGTTTTTTCAAGTGGTGGTTCGTTTATACCAGCAACAAATACACTTAGTGGTAAAGGCCTAAGGGCAATGAATTCATTGTTCAACATTACAAAAGAGTTAGATGCCAACGTAGAAATAATGTTAAATCTTTTTGATGCTTATGTTTTATCAATTTTAAATTATAGCTGTGAAGTATGGGGCTTTGCTAAAGCAGAAAATATTGAACGTGTGCATAAAAAATTTTGTAAATGGTTACTGAATGTTAAATTGTCTACGAACACATTGTCATTGTACTCAGAACTAGGTAGATTTCCACTGTATATTGAAAGGTATGTAAGGATAGCTAAATACTGGTTAAAATTACATGGAAAAAGAGTCAAAACTGTATTTTGTCATCGATTGTACAAAGTCAAAGAAATGATATCATAAGTAACCAAGCTGTTGTAAACTGGACTTCCAAAGTTCGGGATATGTTACAAAATGCAGGTTTCCTAGATGTATGGTTGTTTCCAGAATCAGTTATCATAAATCAGTTCATTCCATTGTTTAGATTACGACTTCGTGATATTTATATTACACAGTGGCGTGCTGGTATGGAACTATCTTCATCGCTACAAATTTATAGAGAATTGAAAAGTTGTTACGAAAAATCGAAATATTTTAGTGTATTAGAAAATGTTAAACATCGAAATATGTTAGCCAAAATAAGGTTGAGTTCTCATAGGCTATTTATTGAAACAGGAAGACACAGAGGTATATGTAGAAGCCAAAGAATATGCACATTATGCAATATGGGTGACATAGAGGATGAATTTCATTTTATATTGATATGTCCGTTGTATAATGATTTGAGAAATATGTTTATTTCAAGGTACTTTACTACTAATCCTAGTGTTCATAAATTTATACAATTGTTAAACGAAGATAAAAAATCAGTACTGCAAAAGTTAGCACTATTTTGTATTAGAGCCTTTGAAAGACGCGACAATGAATTAGATTAATGTTTCTTTATTACTATATGACTTTGTTATATTGTGTTATTGACATGCTATGGTCCCTTTATTTCTATTATTATTATCATGTATTCGCTCTCTCTCAACGCATGCATTGTTATGTACATGTATAAAACATGTTGTTATGACGATGAGTATTGTGCTCAAGTCTAAATAAACCATATGTTCTGTTCTGTTCTGTTCTGTTTCATATCTCTTTTTGATATCAGTTAATGTCTAGCGTTATTACAAATAACTAAACAGAAGATAAACTGTGAATAATAATTCAAATATATTGAATTCATGAGGATACATAGTCTTTAAAATTATTTGTTGGCGACTCTTAGCTAAAGATAAAGACGTTTTTCTTCACTGTTTATGACTTCCTAAAAGCTCATTTAAAACGAACTAAGCTTTAAAGCTTAATTAAAAAACATTCTGTACGCTTATAAATGTAAAACGTAAGCATACGTCGAAATTTCTGGATTCCATGCACTCTTTATTATATTTTACACCAAAAATTAACATCTCTAGACCCTTAGCTTTGAAATGGTAAGCTAATATTACCACAGCCTTGTTCATCTGTGCCATATGAACATTGTTGGATTCCATCACAGCGATTTGCCATACTTAGACAAACACCATCTCCACATTGTAGCTGGTCATCTAGACACTTTGCTGCAATAGAAGATATGTACACATTTATACTACTAAGTGAAAAAAGACTGCATTATATATCGTTCTCATCCAATGGAGGTACATAAATGTTTGTGCGAATTGTGTATGAATACCCGTTGAAATAAGAGACTTCCAAACTTGATAAAATAGGAGAGAACATTTTTCTAATTAAGTATTGACATACCACTACTAAATGCTAACAGGTATCGCACAGAATTAAACTAACAAAAATAGTATAAGATCACGTCCATATACAACTTTTATGATGCAAACAGAAATTCCTTGAGGACCGAGAGATAACACTTTTACGTCTTGAATTCGATTTTCAGGCGCGTAATTTCCATTTTAAAACTGTACTACTTCTTTTCGTATATATTTTGTTTTGACCTAGAATGCTAATGGCTAAAAATAAAAACGCCATAATACTCAGCGAAACGTACAGATTTGTCTGAAGTACCGGTGACATAGGAGTTACACCTAATAACATTTGTGACCTAATATTAAGGCTAATTTAACCTGAAAAGAATATATATGTATATTTCTAACACAGTCCTAGATATTAAAAAGCTATAAGTAATAAAAATTCCGATAAAATCAAATATCCACCTTCCAATATGATCTTTAGACTTTCACCTACTTATTTTTGAAAAAGGTAAAAAAAGGCAATTTAACAGTTCAGTATCAATGTTAGTTTGTAAGGTAACAAAACTGAAAAAAGAACTTTTTTGTCTAAATTCGGGCAACTTCACGTGAATTTACTCATATGAATCATGTTATGCTTAATGTCTACGTGCAGAGCTATAAATCAGGCGGTCTTTTTGTTAACCAATTTGCATTTTTTTAACAATTCATAAACAAATACTTCATTTTACAAAGCAAAATGTTCTCCACACTTGAGAAATTAATCTAAATATAACATTACTTCAAGGCAATAAAATCTAGAGTAATAAATGTTAAATGAGTTTACTGGTTTACTTCTGAATATGAATTTTTGAACACGCGACCTGAACATGTACATATATTATAATCATACTTAATAAACGTAATAAATCTGTCTATATTAATATTTTAAAGGTTGTTTAACTTTTAAAATGCAGTTAAACATTTTGAGTATCTGATCATGTTCAATCGCTATGAACTATGTACGAAACTGCAGAAACACTGTATGATTTTAAAAGTTTTTAACTTGCAACGAAATGAAACTTACGGCAGTACATTTCATCCGTATTGTCGTTGCAATCTATACTGTCATCACACCACCACTCCACCGGTATACATACACCGCTTGATGCACATGGAATCTTCCCCGGTGGACACGAGTGTGTCATACCTAAAATATAGCAAAGCGCTAGGTACAAAAGTAGATTCCCTGGAAGTATTAAGCACAACAAACACAGCAAAAGCCTTACATCGCAAAGCAGGTCAACCACAAATAGCAACTGTAGAGGAAAGCTATAGCAGAGGGAGCATTGTGTAAAGGAGAGGGGAGGGTGTAAAGCAAAATAAAAGGGGGTAAATAAGAAGGGGACATAAAAAGTGGAGATCATAAAAAGGGACAAGAATGAGGTGATGTAACACCAGCAGCATACAAGTCAATAAACATAACAAATAAACACAAACGAACAAAAATCAAGTTCAAAATAGGAGCACCGTCTTGAAACGGTGAATCTTGAATCTTTATCTATATAAAGGAAACTGGGAACAGGGGCATCTATATGGCATGTCAAACGTTGCTAAATTATATATGTATATTATTATTATTGTATGTTTGTTGTTATTATTCAATGCCGTGTCATTCATATTCTAAACTTTGCTATTGTTATTGTATATGTCGTTATTGTTATGGTATGTTCGATATTCTTATGGTAAAAGTCATCATTGTTATTCTATGTTTCGTTATTGTTATTTTATCTTTGATATTGTTATTCAATGTCGTGTCATTCATATTCTAAGGCTTACCATTGTTATTGTATATGTCGTTATTCTAATTGTATGTTCGATATTCTTATGGTAAAAGTCATTATTGTTATTCTATTATTTCGTTATTGTTATTGTATCTTTGATATTGTTATTCAATGTCTTGTCATTCATATTCTAAGTGTTACCATTGTTATTCTATATGTCGTTATTCTTATTGTATGTTCGATATTCTTATTGTAAAAGACGTTATTGTTGTTGTATATTCATTATTGTTTTTGTAAGCTTGATATTCTTATTGTATGTGCGAATTCCCGCGATATAAATAGCACAGCATAGAATAAGAATGACACGTTTTGTAAATAGAATCATCAGATATTGAACAACAATGATGACTTTTACCATAAGAATATCGAACATACAATAAGAATAACGACATATACAGTAACAATGGTAAGACTATGAATGACAAGACATTGAATAACAATATCAAAGATACAATAACAATAACGAAATATAGAATAACAATAATGACTTTTAGAATATGAATGATAAGACATTGAATAACAATAACAAACATACAATAATAATACCATACATATATAATTAAGCAACGTTTGACATGCCATACATCTAAAGGCATTTACTTTCAACTAGTCAGACAGTCTTCAGACAAGACTGTCTAAATAAAATGAATCCACGCAGAGATAAGCTCTAACATTAGTCATATGCTACTATTTTCCTTAAAATCTGATTTTGTATTGGGTCTTAATTATAAATCTTCAAAAAAAAATTTGAGGACCTTCATTCGAAACTTGATATTACTTCAATAGATATCAATAGAATATATTTTTATATAGTTTAGGTAAAATTTAAGATTAAAGCAAAATATCGGATAATGTGTTATCCGCTAAAATTCTTCAAAGGTATTTTTGGAAAGGTCTTTTAAATCTTTAAACAGATACAACAAACTAATGCCTAGGTGACTTAAAGAAATAAGCTTGGGGTAACTCTGTATACCTATCATATAAAGTAGTCATTGTTTAAGAGAACAGCGCCACATATTTTGGTAAAACTGATTTGTTCTAATTTTACAACATTTGTATGGCAATGTAGTTAAACACCCTATCGCTGCATATAAAAGAGTATTAAAATAAATATCAAAATTCTTTGAAACATTCCCGCCAAGCAGGTAATACTGTAAAAAAAATCTTACATTTTTGGGGGTATAGAAGTTCATCCCAAATTTTAAAGGTACACTAGACCCAAATACTATATTTAAAAATATAAAAAATAGTACACTTGGTTTATGTTATGTTACGTTTTATTTGTTTCAGGTGTAAAACACCTTTCAAAAAAGGTATGTTGATGTACTTTCTTAATATATTAAAACAAGACAAACACATTTTAGCAATTACATTTTCATCAGTCGGTATGCTCCAACTTAAGTTACAGATATGACGCCTATGAAACTAGGTCTTACCGGAAACCGACTGGACTCTTATGAACTGGAATCTGAATCCTGCACGTTGTTGCATCGAGTCTGATTTGAATTCGACTAGAAGACTATTATTAGTTGAAAATGTCCCAGGAATATTGCTCCCACATAGATTTGCTAATATTTTTGGTGCTTCTCCGTTGTTTGATGTTTCATAAAATACTAAACTGTCAAATATACATCCATTACTACTCTCGATATCAAAATATTTGAATATAACCATTGTAACCTGCAAATATATAAAACATAATCTACAGGAAAATATTCTGTAACTTGAGCATAAAATGCATCCAAGCAAAAATAACCAAACTCGGTTAGATTGAGTTGGATCGTGAGAACTCACAAAGAAGTCTTATTCAGTGCATTGCAGATATAATCAGCTTAAAAGTGAGAGGTGTTAAAAAAGAAGTCTTAAAAGTGGGTTGCAGATATAATCAGCTTAGAGCCATATGTTCATATTATTACAGTCAGTTATCAAAAGCTTGCAAAATGAAAATATTTTATTTTAGTTGCCGAGTCTTTATAACTGGTGAACACAAAATCAAAAACCAACCTGCTGTATGCATTTAAGTGCAGAAAACCCTGCTATGTATACATTTAAGTGCAGAAAATTCTGCTATTTTTGCATTTAAGTGCAGAAAATCATGCTGTATATGTATTTAAATGGAGAAAATCCTGCTATATATGCATTTAAGTGGAGACAATCCTCCTATATATGTATATTATATACCTGCAGAAGACACTTCTACATGTGCATTTAAGTGCAGAAAAACCTGCATCGTTACACAACTGCTGTTATCTTCAAACAACTGCAGAAAATTTGCCTGTATCTGCTTAAAACTGCAGGAAATTCTTCTATATCTGCTTACTATCACAGAAAACCTTACTGCATCTCCATAAAACTGCAGAAAAAAAACTATTATATAGGCATTTTAAGTGCAGAAAATGATAATAAAACTGTCAATGAATACCTTATTTATTTCTCCTTTTATTACCCATTGACAGGTACTACCTGCTGGATACTCATCATTGTCATCAAATCCGGGTGAGCTGATATAACCAAACTCTTCATCCATAACTGCTGGCATCATCTCGAGAGAGCATGCGTCTTCAGGAGCGGCAGTAGAACTAGTAACAGAAGAGCCTGTTGGAGCAGACTCGGGAGTGTTAACGGTAGATGTTGAGAGCTCATATTTGTTCGAAGGCGTATTTGTTGGAGCTGAAGACAACGTTGTCTGTTTATTTTCAGCAGTTGATAAATAAGCGTCACTTTGGGTTGTTGGTTTCAGGGATGGAGATATTTCTGAAGCTGTTTCTTTGGAAGCAACACTAGATGGTTTTGTTGCTGTTGATCCGACGGGTGAGTTACTTTTTGCTCCTTTTGTCGTTGATATTAATGACTTTTCACTCGAAGAGAATGTATTTGTTTCGTTGCTTGTACTTTTTTGTGTGGTAGTTGTGAAATTTAACACTGCATTAGTAGATTCTGGATGCGTATTTTCTGGTGCAGATTTTAGTGTCGATTTTTTTGTATATGTAATAGTTGAGGATGGTGTATTTGTTTTAGTTGGAGTTTTGGTTGTTGTTTCACTCGCTGCAGACATTACACTATGTTCAGCTGTCGTCATCTCAGTTGAACCGGAAATGTCTGGTGTCATTAAAACTTCATCTTCTTTCATCAGAAATCCGCCAGAAACTGTGGTTGGTTCTTTAGCAATAGATGACGATGAAGATGACAATGTTGTTGAAAAATTCTCGGTGGCAGTAGATGTTGAGGGTGTGACGTGAATAGTTGAATCTGAGCTATTTTGTCTTGTACTTGACAAAGTGGTGGAATGTAATACTGGCTGAGTCTCGTCTTCCATAGAATCTAAAATGCAAGCATTAGTGTAAGCATCTAAACGTGACTTAAATTAAGTCAGGTTTACTGGTAATAATAACGTACTGAAATTATGACAGATCATGTAAATTTCAATTGATTTGAAAGTATGTGGAGACTTGGCGGGAAAATTAGATTAGAATACAAATCTGCTTTGAATGATAACAGTTCATCATATGGAAGACTGGAATATCATAGTCTAAAGTTATTAAGCATCTATTAAAGTGATATCATTATTTTTTCCTTTCTCGGCTTTAAAATTGTAGTGCACTTCAAAGTGCTTGTGGGAGCTGAGTAAGATTAATTTCAATTTTGTTTGCCTAAGATTCCGATGTACACATGATTTTTCTTTTGCGCTCCAAATAAAATAAGACAGAATGAAGGTTCTTCACCAAATTCCCTTTAGTTCCGGCATGAACAAAATAAAGTGTTGCTCTAAAATTATTGCAGTAGTTCTTGAATACTAGTCGTACTACCTATTACTTCATCGAGAGGGGTTTTCGTATATCTTCAGTCAATCATATGTTATATATTTACAAAACTTACTTGAATGAATAGTCAATTGCATCTCGAAACCACTTAATGGCACAATATGGTCCGAATGGAATACAATTTCTATTACATTTTCACTTGTAGTTAGATTTTCTGGAGAATGACTACCACACATGGTAATTGGAAGTTTGTCCCCAAATTTCAACTGTAGATAGTCCCATTCGCATTCAGGGTGATATTCAATATCAAACTTCGGAAATACGATATCGACATCCTGAAATCAGAAGGGTTATTTAGTCCGTATATGCTTTAGAAAAAATACAAGTAATATATAAGGAATTCTGACGCTGTTACAATAACTAATTTGAAATTCGCATTTGCAACATAAATCAATAGAAAATACCCAGAAAGCTTAAATGAGCTCCTGAAGTTAAACTTGCGTACTCTTGTTACGAAGATAAAAAGTAACAGCTTATGAAATAAGAATCGACAGTGACTAAAAACATAGAACAAATGGATACAAAAAAGGTTAAATATTAATCAACCTAAACAGTTTTTGATATATATATTTACTAATGATGCCATAATATTGCCAAGTTTATACATAAGAGAGACAGTGTACTCGCCAGATGCTGCTTATTATCTATAAATAACTCGCAGTATTTATCTACAGGATATCGTTCGCCGTCGTTGTCATCTTTCGGTGACCGAATGTCTATTTTACGCATATATAAGGCATCTAAACTGCTTTCCGCATACTCGCAAATAATGACATCTAAAGATTGAATGACTGTTGTTGACTTAGTTGATGTTGATATTGTTGGTGACGTATCAGACAAAGGTGTGTGCGTTGTTGCTGATGCTGTTTGAGGTTTTGTAGATATTTCTGTTTTCGCTGGCGGCAGCATTGTTGCCTTTGACGATGATAATACTGATGACAGTGACTGTGACGAAAGTGATGAGCCCTGAGGCTTTGTACTGAAAATACTTTTCGGTTGTTGGCTTGTAGAAGAATATTTAGTGTCTTGTAATGTCGATGTTGATGAGGGCCAAGATTCCCTTGACACAGGTGTTGATGCTTTTTCAGTTGATTCAGTTTTAGTTGCAGACGATGTGGCTTTCCATGATTGTGATGACTGTAATTTAGAGATTAAAATTGTAAAAACAGTTGATGTTGTAAACGTCTTAGTCGATAATCGTAAAGATGAACTTGTTGATTGTAATTGTGTCGTTGTTTTGAATGGTGTTTCTTCTTCTGTCTTTTGTGTTGATGAACCAAAGTCCGTTAACATTGTGTTTATAAATGTAGTATCTGTTCCTTTTGAAGAAGGGATGTCCGTCGATGAACTTTTATTTACAACAAAAGTAGTTTCCATTACACCATCTGTTACGACGTTTCCAGGAGTGGTAGCTTGTGATGACCTTTCATTAATAGATGAAGTTGCTTCTGTTGAACCTGTTTGCCTTTTAGTTTCGTTGCGTGAACTGGATTCTGTAGTCAAAGCATCTGCAATAACAAGAATGTTATCTAAGTTTTGTTTATACAATATGCAGTAACATTTTAAAGTAAATGTAATCGGCGACATGTTACTGATATCAGAGTTTTTCTTATAAACTTATTACAATATTTGGTAAAATTCTTTGAGAGATAATTTTACAAATGATGCAAATTTGAGTCATAATATAACTAAGAATACTTTGACAATATCGCAGACTCGCAGCTCAATCAATGTGCACAACCGCTCTATGCAAGAAACGGTCGGTGCTCTAACATTAAATTCTAGAACTTATATTAATCACTCTCGACACCTCATTCCTGATAGAATCCATCGCCACGAGGATACGAGAGAAAAGGCCAGTTTCCCTCTAACATTTATGAGATGTTATAGAGAAAATATATCTTACACGAACTTTTTGAAAATTCCATTTCAAATCCTTTCAACCGAATGATTTGGTCGGAGTGGAAAACAAGTTTTATCGTTTCTGCTTTCGTACTCCATGGGTCTGGTGTAGTTGTGCCACATAGACGGTATGGTGTTTCTTCTCCTTCTTTTATCTCCAGATAATCGTAACCACATCCATGACCATTTTCTATCTCAAAAAGTTTGAACTCTATTTCGATATCCTGAAAAGAGGAAGACAAAAATACGTTCATACACTATGTACTGTATTAGATCATTCAATTATGCATAATAAGTATTCTGTGTGTTCGTTTTTTGTATCCAATATTTGCAAACATGACAACTTAAGCGTTTATCAGTTCTGAGTATTTTAAAATCAGTTGTTATTGTCTGATTTTCAAGAGTTTGCATTAATTTCAAATGTACAGATAATAAGTTTGGGCTTACAATTATGTAAGTAAAATGCTGTTTTAATGCATCTGAAAGGAGTTACGTTATAAAAGACAAGATCAAAAAAATCATACAATGATGTTTCAAAATATATCTAAATATTTGGACACTGTGCAGGTAATGAAATGTCAGCATTTCAGATTTAGCACAGGCTCGATTCCCTTAAGTACCCAGTTGTGATTTTGAATGAACTTTGAGATATAAGTTACAAAAGAAAAAAGTAAATAATCATTAACTTTCAAGAAATAAACTGACCTGTAGTTGATGATTGTTTAGAGTCAAGGCACAGTGCTTATTAAGTGGATAATAATCTTTATTTTCTTCTTTCGGCGACAGTACAACTATTTTGTGTAAAGGCCCAATGTCTATACTGGGCGGAAAAACTTCACACATTACGACATCCATAGATAGCATAGATATTGCTGTCGTCGATAGTAACACTGTAGATGCTGTCGATGATATTTGTGATAATGATGTAGGTTTGACTGTTGCTGATGCTGTTTCTAGCGAAGTTGATGAAGACAAAGATAAGAATGATGTCACTGATGCTATTGTTGATGGTGTCGAAGACGCCGTTGATGATACAGAGGTTTGAGGTTTTGTTGATATTTCTGTTTTCGCTGGCGGCAGCATTGTTGCTTTTGACGATGATATTACTGATGACAGTGATTGTGACGAAAGTGATGAGCCCAGGGGCTTTGTACTGAAAATACTTTCCGGTAATTGGCTTGTAGAAGAATATTTAGTGTCTTTTAATGTCGATGTTGATGAGGGCCAAGATTCCTTTGACACAGATGTTGATGCTTTTTCATTTGATTCAGTTTTAACTGCAGATGATGTGGCTTTCCATGATTGTGATGACTGTAATTTAGAGATTAAAGTTGTAAATACAGTTGATTTTGTAAACGTTTTAGTTGATGATCTTAAAGATGAACTTGTTGATAATGACTGTGTCGTTGTTATGGATGACGTTGCTTCTTCTGTCTTTTGTGTAGATGAAGTGAAAGCCGGTAACGTTGTCTTTGTAAATGATGCATCTGTTCCTTTTGAGGAAGGAATGTCCGTCGATGAACTTTCATTTACAACAAAAGTAGTTTCCTTTGCACCATCTGTTCCGTTTCCAGGAGCGGTGGCTTGTGATGACCTTTCATTAATAGAAGAAGTTGCTTCTGTTTGTCCTGCAGTTTCGTTGAGTGAACTGTATTTTGTAGTCAAAGCATCTGCAATAGTAAGAATTCTATCAAAGTTATGTTTTCACAATATGCAATATGCAATAACATTTTAAACTAAATGCATTCGGTGTCATGTGACATATATAAGAGTTCTTTTCATAAGATTGACAATATTTGGTAAAATTTATGTGAGGGACGACTTGACAAATGATCATAATGTATCTTATATTGTTTTATCAATAACAAAGACTCCTTGCTCAATCAATGTGTACAACCACTCTATCTCAGAGATGTTCACATTTATAAGACCCTGCAGAAGAAAATGTTTCTTACACGATAGTTTTGTAAATTCCATTTCAAATCCTTTAAACCGAATGAATTGGTCGGAATGGAAAACAAGTTTTATCGTTTCTGCTTTCGTACTCCATGGGTCTGGTATAGTTGTGCCACATAGACGGTATGGTGTTTCTTCTCCTTCTTTTATCTCCAGATAATCGTAGCCACATCCATGACTATTTTCTATCTCAAAATGTTTGAACTCTATGTCCATATCCTGAGGAGAGGAAGACATAAAGACATACATACAAATGTTCTAAATTAGATTGTTCAATTATGTGTAACAACTATCATGTACAATCTTTTTGGCTGTCTAGACAAAAGGAGGGAATCTTTTATTTTATTAACATTATGGCTGAATTCTTTTTGAGATTAGTACATTTTTAAGTCAGTCGATTACGCCATAATTTCAAGGATTTTACTCTTATTTCTAAATGTTTGAATAATCAGTCTGAGATTATAACTGTGTAAGTGAAAAAAAAACTAAATTTGGCTCTAAAAATGGTATCTTTCGAGTGTCCTTTACATTTAAAAGAGATAGATAAATGTCTACACATAACTTATGTATTTTAATACTGTATTACAATACTTGTCTAGCATTTGAACTTATTCTAACGAAAAACGACAAAATGTATACTTCGATACAACTTAAAAGTGTTACATTATTGAAGACTTAATTCATAAAAATCACACAATGAGTGTTCAAGTTTTTATCTCGGTGCCATTACTTAAAACAAAATAAACATGGTTATGAATTTGAACAAATTTTGGCTGATTACAAAGGCAAAAACTTAAGAATGATTAACTTTTAAGAAATGAACTGACCTGTAATTGAGGATTGTTTAGAGTCAAGGCACAGTGCTTATTACGAGGATAGTAATCTCCATTTTCATCTTTCGGCGACAATACCACTACTTTGTGTACAGGTCCAATATCTATACTTGACGGAATAAATTCACACATTACGACATCCATAGATAGCATAGATGTTGCTGCTGTTGATTTCGACTGTCCTGGCAATGATGATGATGTTCTGGATGATGATATTTGTGGTGGTGGTGATGTTGATGATGACGCCGACGACGATGACGATGATGATGATGATGTTTCTGGTGGTGGTGGTGGTGATGGCGACAATAACGATGATGATGATGATGATGTTTGTGGTGGTAGTGGTTGTGGTGACGACGATGATGATGATGAAAACAACGATAGTGATGGTGGTGTTTGTGGTTGTGAGGCTGTCAATGATGACTTTTGAGACGTATTATCTAATGTTGCACTTGAGCTGAAAATGTTGTGCTGTGGTGTACTTGATGATGAACTGATTTCAATCGTTTTTGAAAAACTTGTAAAAGCATTGGATGTCGATGCACTTGATGTAGAAACACTGGATCTGGAGGCATCGGATTTGGAGCCACTTGATGTAGAGGCACTGGATGTAGCGTCGCTTGATGGAGAGGCACTGGATGTGGAGGCACTGGATGTGGACACACTGGATGTGGAGTCACTGGATGCGGAGGCGCTGAATGTGGAGGCACTGGATGTAGACACACTGGATGTGGAAGAGCTTGATGTGGAGGCCCTGGATGTAGACACACTTGATGTGGAGGCGCTGGAAGTGGAGACACTGGATGTAGACACACTTGATGTGGAGGCAGTAGATGTTGAAATGAGAGTCTTGTTGTCTGAAGAATCTGCGGTCAAATTTGATAAAATGACAATCAACTCGTTTTAAAAGTGAAATGTAATTTTCTCTGTATCTGTGTTATATAACCATTTTTGTGCCTTCTAACATCTTTTTGAGTTAATGGATATTACAGTTACAATAGTACAAAATATATTTTACTTTGAAATAATTTCAGATCACTTTCACTGGTCACAAATAATAGCATTTAATTTCGTTTAAATTCAATCCTATAACTGTTCAAGAGACACTCGTATTATAGGTCAGTCTAGGACTTAAGTTCAGTTAAACACCTCTACGTTTCCCCCAATGGTTAGAAAATAGTATAGAAAGTTTACATATGAAAATATATAAAAGAAAGTGTGAAATGTAAATATGTGGAAGGCTTTGTAAATAACCTTCTGACCGTTGCAACAACTGTTATGTTGAAAGCGCTAATCTTTCATCCATTTGATTGAAAGTAATCGTATTTAGAAAACCTACGTGGTGCAACAAAACAGTATCGAATTATAATGTCCTTAGGGTCATTTGACATTATTTAAGACAGTATGAGCCTGTAAGAGCTTTACCTTCAGTTCTCTCCTATTGAAATATGAACTTTTTAAACACATTCATATCATAGAATATAACTGGTATTATTTTAAAAATGGTCATTAATCAATTTTATGACAGACATATCTTATTTTTCTTCGTCTCTAATTCTCAATTAAAATGAATCTGATTTAATTGATGTGAGTTCTAATTAAGTCCTCAGTAGGCTTCGAGAAACTGTCTACAGCTTACCACACTTGTATTCAATAAATTTCTAATACCATTTCAATATTAACAGGTACGGTCAATGAAAGTACAGACTGTCACAAAACTGATGACTTACAGAATTTAGGACTGAAGAATTTGTGCACTTAAATACGGAGAGGAAGCGAACGCTTTATATTGTCACAATTTAGATATGGTATTTAGTCAATATGTATAGAAAATTTCCATGTACTTGGGAGAAGCTCCTGACGCTAGACTTTGTAAATTTATACTGAAAACTGTAGAATATGAGATACACTTTGTTTCTAGAGTGTTCAGGCTACGATGATGTTAGTAGTTCCATTTTTGCTGACATTCTGAACGCTGCTAATGTTAAAATTTTGAAGAAAGACGATGGGCCATTTTTAAGTAATTATGCACGAAAATTTGCAAAATATTTACCCAGGACATACCTGAAACGTCGTACATCTATGTTTCATAGTTAGTCGTCCATGTATATAATATGCATGTGCATGTCTGCCAGTGCGTGAGTGTTTGTGCCCGTAAGTGTGTGCATGCTCAAGTTTCTGTTCGTATATAAATTATATAGTATGTATGTTCGAATATTTTTAGGTTAAGTGTTAAAATTCTAATATTAATACGATGTAGTGTGAATTATACATAATATATTTAACCTGTCATTTCATATAGATAAATAGATTTGCTAGTTAATGTGTTATTCTTCATAGAGCATATGCGATATATGATAACTAAAATCGATGTCGTTAATATTTTTTTTTTCTGAAAATAAACGGGGTTACCCTTTTTGGGACCTGAAAAAAATCATTCTTATAGTGTTAATTATGCCTAAATTCCATTATGAACGAGCTTACGGTTTATATCTCGTACTAGTGTACGGTAACATACAGGCCCACTGGGGCCGGTTGCTAATGTTGCCATTGTTATCAGTCTTTATAAATGTGCATACCATGCACATACCACTGCAAATACATAGTCTTGAATAATATATTTGATAAATAACCATTTTGTTGTTGACTGTTAATGTACGCTTGATTCTCGGGCTGTGTAGTTTGGGAAGATACATTTATTCCATTCATGCCCATTCTCGCATACCAGAGGTCTATCACTGGGACTTTGACGAACCTCTGATGGATCAGAATGATATGAAGCGTGACAAAGTCCTAAAGAATATTTTGATAATATCTAAAGTAAACCAGATTTGAACTTTAACAATGTTAAGATCTACAGATCAATGCATCCGAAGAATAATTCATACGGTTTGTCTAATACGATAATGACGCAATAAGAAAACGAATGAATGCCTCTTTTTGTGCAAATATTCAATCAGTGTTTTGCTTATAGAAAGAGAACGTCCTTGTAAACTTAATTTATTAAGAGAACAGTGAACCGCATAGTCTCTTCATTCACCCATGTGTCGTCTATAATATTGAGATTATATATGATTTAAGTACATTAATGAAAAGCATGAAATTTTTAATTATGATTGACTGGATTAAAAAAAAAGTGACGAGATGAAATTTGTTGTTGATCATTAAAGGTGGTTACCTGGTATTGCGATAGCATGAGCTTTGAATCCGCGTTTGTTGATATACCAATCAGAGGTGAACATCATGCATATAGGAGAACTATCGAAATCGAACGTGTTTGCTTGCAAGGGGCCGCAGAGGACGACATCCCAGGTCTGAAAAGCTGTCAAGTGTTCACATTTGGAACGAACAAGGCTGACGTTGTCCCAGGCACAATTTGGATGATATTCTATGTCGAAATCTTCGAACACAACCTTTATCTTCTGCAGAACAAAAAAAAAAAAAACAGAAAATAATAAACACTCACAAACATGCATTGAATAAAAGACTGGCACGTCGGCACGTCTCAAAATCACGAAAACATGTAAATAAATATCAAAAATATTTTATAAATTTTTATCGAGGCCAGCGTTGAAGGTTTTCTGTAAAATAAATTAATAAAGGCAATGAGAAGAAACAAGTAAAAGAAACAAGTAAAACGTTACAGAAATTCAATGTCAATTCGTTCTAGTTTTAGGTTTCCTTCTCTCACTGCTTTAGTCAAATAAGAGAGGTCATCATTTCAATACTCAACATTAGATTTATAATTTTGAATTTAAACGGAGGTTACAATAAAATCTCCGTAACACAGCCTTCCTGTACGATTTTACAGCTGTAAAATAGTTTTTATAAGCACTCTTTTCGGCAACATTAAGGCCCCTGGCTTGTATCAAGTCACATGTATAAGTCTTAGATTACATAATTTGCAATCATTCTTGCCAAGAAATATATATAGGCCTAAGTAACGTTATATTGAATCACGGAAATAAAAACTATTTTAAAAATCCCTATGGATATTTATTTGATATAGCTGTGAAATAGGTTTCAATAATCCATTTTTTTAATTACATGACTATAAGATTTACGGGGTATAATGAAATCGATAAAAAAGAGGCAATATCTGGTGGTGTGTAACCAAATTGAACTTGGCTTTATTTCATAATCATATATACCTATATACTAAAAATGAATTCAAGTCATTCATACTTTCATAAAATATCGAACAGACATAGACATTTTGCTGCAAAATTTTATGTCAGAAAAGGACCACAGTTGTGCTAAAAAGTGATGCATTGTAAGTAAAGAGCTTGTCCTACATTTTACGATCTTGAAAGAACTTCAGACATCGTACATGTATATCACTTCATAAACTTTGTTAACGGACGTATAAACATTTGTCTACTTTAGATCCCCTAAGATTGCTACATCAAACAAGCAAATTCAATGAATTGGTATCCCCCGCCGAAATGATTTTTGGTGAGGAATGGCAAAAAAATATATCCGGCAAAAAGTTAAGGATGTTACTAAGAAGCAAATAATATCAATAGTCAAAATCAATTTAACAGAAAATGAATGTTTTTTTCGGTTGGGGGGGGTGGGGGGGGGGGGGGGCAGCGGAGTTGACCCGGTGAGGGTACACAACATCACATGTTGATTATAAATATTGATGGAAAATTAAAAATTAAAAAAGAAATATATAAAAAAAAATGGGGGATGCATGATCGGGGTGGTGGGCATGACTCAACGGGGTGGAGGAGTGAGGTGGGGGAACAGTACAACTTTGCATGTTGATAAATATTCATGGAAGGTTTGAAAAAAAATTAATAAAAAGGACTGATTTTTTTATGGGGGGGCCGGGGGGAGAGGTGGGGTGTGACCAAGGCAAGGTGGTGACCAGGTGTGGGTACACATCTTCACATGTTTATAATAAATGTCCATGAAAAAGAATGAAATAATTGGTTGGTTTGTTATGTACTAATCAGAAGATTTTTAAACAATTAAAGGGCAATAACTCTAAGGAAAATGGACCAATTAAAAAACCAATGACAGGCATCATCGAAGTATGTTGGTTCATATTTATTTCAAGTTTCATGAAATTCTACCAGCATGTTACTGAGAAATGGCTGACGACGTGGATTTTTCATTTAATCAATGGAAATAACTCTGAGGGAAATTGACCAATCAAAAAAAAAATTGACGGGCATCATCGCAGTATGTTGGTGCATGTTTATTTCAAGTTTTATGAAATTCTACCTGATAGTTACTGAGAAATGGCTGCGGACGAACATTTTTCATTAAATCAAGGGCAATAACTCTAAGGGAAATTGACCAATTCAAAAAAACCTGACGGGCATCATCGCAGTATGTTGTTATTTCAAGTTTCATGAAATTCTACCTGCTAGTTACTGAGAAATGGCTGCGTACGGACGCACTGACGGACGGACAACGCCATTTCAATACCCCCCCCCCCCCCCCTCCCGATTTCATCGGCGGGGGACAGCAATACAGTGTTTTGCTTTGCTCGCGCTCTTGATATTGCCTACCCCGCGTTCAGTCTGTTAGATACCTTTGTATGAAGTACACACACAACTTTCTTTTTTTCATCATAATTTAATGCATTTTCTGAATGAGTGGCATTTCAAATATTTCTTTGTAAGCCTTGCACAGTGTGCGTATAATTAAAGACAGTTCAAATATTTCTTTGTCGGCTTACCATTGCATGAGGTGCGTATAGTTCCCAAAACTTCTCCGTATCATAAGGATAACTCCCATTTTCATAACCGGGCGAGATGATGTTGACGCCTTCTGTGAAGTTAACGTCCAGTCGGTCTTTAACCTTCACGGGTATTTCGCGGGAAAAGCGTATGCATGTTACTGTAACAGAAAACAGTATGTTTATTTACAAATCGTAATTTTCAGACTTTTTTTCCTGGCGACAAAACAATGGTTTACGTAAAAAAACTTTCAAGTATCGTACTTTACGAGTATTGTATAATGACTTTCCAGAAACCCGTGCGATTTTGCACACGTGTCATACATTCTCCAGCGAAGGAAAGTTTACTGCATTCCTTTTTTCAAATATCTTCCTTCTTATCTTACAGTGTTGACATTTTCTAACTTGTAAATAATTTTGAAAACATAATTTGTGAAAAAGTACGATATTTTATCACAATTTGTACTTCCTCATTATTGTGCACTGGAATGCATTTTGTTTACCAAGTTTCACCTGTCTGATCGGCATATAATCATTTTTAACGAACATGTGTTAGTACTTTTTACATCTTCAGTTTTTAACAACATTCATTTTATTGCAGATTATTGTATATAAGATTTAACCCTTAGCCTGCTGGCGGCAGATGATTCTGCCTTTGCGACCAGTGCAGACCAAGATCAGCCTGCACATCCGTGCAGTCTGATCATGGTCTGCACTGTTCGCTATTCAGTCAGTAAATTTTCAGTGAAAACCCCTTTGAGTAATAAGTGGTACTGTCCAAATTGAAAGATGGACCAGTCCATTACAGAAATATAGCAGGTTAAGGGTTAAAAGAAATACGCAGTCTTTCATACTGTTGTTATTTTTGTTGTACATCATTAATAAATTTTGACTCTTCTTAGGTATTCCTTTGATACTATAAGTTAATAGAGTGAAAAAAGAGCAGTGATCTGGAATGTTAAAAACGGGTAGTTTCAATAGGAATGGGTACCAGAGCAGAACATTGTACTGTTTTATTCCATGGATAACTATAAGAAGACTCTGACTGATACAGAAAGATTAAGATACGTTTACACCCATAAGAATGTGCTATTACAAATGTATGTAAATAGCATAATTTAAAGTTCATAAATGTATTTTGCAAGAACGCACCTTTTTAAAAGAATTACAATAACTTTAGTTAAATACATATAAATCTTAAAATTCAAACAAAGTAAAAGCAAAAAAAAAAAAAAGAAAAAACCTTTTTGCTTTGAAAAGATAAAATGCCGTCGTTATAGAATGTAAAATGACTAGCCTATGTATAAAGTTATTTTCTCGCAGTAATTTTTAGCAAATAAGCCGGTGTTGTAACAGTTATTTACTGCTACTTTACGGGATTGAAATACCTTTAAAACAAAATGAATTTTCAAACAACGCTGCATGGTTGCCGTGTCTGCAAATGCTTCTAAACGATTTAATAATTTATCACAACGGTACCAGAAGAATTCGGAAAAAGAATTCTTTGGTCAGAATTTGTATTTTTGTCATGTCAGCCTATACAAAAAGAAATGAACAAAAAAAACACATTTTCTGCATTAAAAAAACTTTAATTAACAAATAATCAAGGCCTTCGAGTGGTTTATCGTCTGATTTACATCGGTTCAGAGTTCAGATGCGTAGGGATTGAATCAAGAGGGCGTTAGCCCGAGTGGTTAAATACTGAAGCAACTGAAGAACCGTGGTAAATTAGATGATAAGAAGGCCTTGATTGTTTTCATTCTGGCATGCTCATTGATATATTCTAATAAATATTATGCTGGACTTCATTTACGCGAGGAGTAATGTATACTACGTCATGTGACAAATTGACGTCATAATTGACGTCATAACGCTCTCTTACCGGTCCGCGCGTCAACCGTTGTTTATCGCAGGATATACAGAGCTTAATTTTCTTCTTTGTTTAACTTGAAATCAAATCGAGCCATGTTAGAATCGTTTATAAACGTGATGTGATACATAGCTGAATGGGTGATGCAACTGCCACTCCGGAATATAAGAGAGTGGGGGTTCGATAAATGATTAGGCCTATTCGTTGACATTCGTGTGGCGGGGGTTCTCCTTTACCTCCCCATGAAATGATTTCGTTTTCTATATATGCCATAACAAACGGATAAAGAGAGTTAGATAATCAAATCATCTTAAGATCTAGTGTAACTGCCAAAATGCGTCTTTTAAGTTAAATGAGCCGCGCCATGAGAAAACCAACATAGTGGCTTTGCGACCAGCATGGATCCAGACCAGCCTGTGCATCCGCACAGTCTGATCAGGATCCATGCTGTTCGCTAATGGTGTCTCTAATTGCAATAGGCTTTGAAAGCGAACAGCATGGATCCTGACCAGACTGCGCGGATGCGCAGGCTGGTCTGGATCCCGTACTATGTTGGTTATCTTATGGCGCGGCTCAAATGTCAATAATCACTATCCTGATGTAAAAGGTATTCACCCTCAAAATACAGTCACTGATTTTATATTTGGATCTTATGTTATCTATTATATAATAATTGTGAATACCGTCTTGATCAAATTACATAACGTTGATGAAGGGACAAGATAATTAGTGTCGCTGATGATTATCTAACCGTAAATTAACCATATTTAAACACGGCGTATTTCATTTGCCGCTTAAAGTAAAGAATTTAAACATAGCGGAATAATTACCTTATTTTTAACCAGTATATTCGTCCATTCGGCCGTATTAATTTTGACCAACTGCGAGCAATTTTTGTCCTGTCTTGTGTTATTAGTCGGCAAAATAAATAACAAGCGCGAAAAAACTTAGCGAGGTAAGTAGCCTAATGTGTTAAAATTTCTGGTTTGCGTTTTGAATTTGTTCATTGTACCCTAAGAAAATAATACACCTATCGTTGATGTAATACTATTTCATATTTTCAAGATTTTTAACACAACTTAATCCGATATTGAGGTGTAGCACACCTGTTAATAAATATAAACGAAACTTGTAAATGTAAGTATTAACTAGGATTTCTAAAATTCGCCATGCATTGCCTAAACATGGTTGATTACAACGAATTTATTATGGTAAATTAAGAACGAAAATTGCAATAATGGATATGAATGTATGATCAAGGGTCGGAGAAAGGGCATACTTATATCGTGTTGATTTGTTTGGGCAATTGGCGAGAAACGCTTCTTATGTGTGCCTCGATTTATGGGAAACCATGGGAAACATTCTTAAGAGGATTTTTTGAATGACCAGTCTCGAGTTATAATTCAAAAACACAAAATCCAGTGTAGAGACAAAACTTTACTTCAATTTTGCTTGTGATAGCAATACTTTAAAAATAAAAATACTTCAAAAAATTGAAATTCCTTAAAGTTATATGCCCAAGATAAGTTAACTTACAGGTTATCTGCTAATTCTTAATAGTTTAACTGTACTTGTAATCAATTTCCAGGCCCTTCCTTAAAGTGATCTTGTCTTTTGTTTCGGCAAGATTTCCAACAATAAGGAATGGTTGATTACATACAGCGCATTCTACTTTGAGGAATCACTCAAGTGATTAAATTTAACATGACGACAAAATTATGCTTGCATTACTTGAAGCCTTAACATATATTGATATGTATATATGTAATTGTTCGTATAAGTAAACTGGTTTTGACCAATATATAGATGATACGCGTGATTTCAGATATGTATCATAAAACTTTTTGTACATGGAACTTATTTGTTACAATATTATTTGAACCTGTGCATACTACTGTATATATAATTATATTACTATAAAATCACAACAATTCCTTGATACCTCTTACATTAACCTTGACAAGGGGATTAAGTATAAATGTTACCATTATCCCTATATTTATTTTATCTATTACTTCCAGCCAGTGTTAAATAATATTAAATGTATGTTATTGTTGTGTATTGTTACCTGATATATGTACTTCTCTGTCTTTTCATGTTTATACTTAAGTCTTGTATTATATGTTGCATACTTTTCTGAAACTTACATAATGTTTGTTTCATATAGGCCCTACACAATAAAAAATATGTTAAAAAGGTTTTCACTTTTAAATGGCAGGCATTTTACGTGTTATTGTTGTTCACTTTATTTGTTTGTTGAAAATCTATAATATATATATATAACACTCAAATTATATATAACACTCAAATTTTATCGATTATTGTAAGAATAAATCGCTCGAAAAAGGTAAATGAGTCGCTTTAAAAGTTACAAAATTTAGCCTTTAACTACATTCGAACGCTAAAATACGACTGCCTCAAACTTCAGCTATATATTTTAATATCTAAATTAAGGAAATTTTGATGACAACAGTATTACGTAAGAAAACATTACTTTTTTACTTTTATGATGTCAATACGTTTACTATTCGGAATGCCTTGAGCTGTTGGAGCACAACGTAAAGGGGTCAGTCTTTTGTTAATCAAGCCATATGGACTAACTTAACCTGAGAAAAATTACTGAGTTGAGAAATCAAATGTTATGTAATGAGAATTCGCGAAATTCGTAAACTTACTATAATTCTGAAAAAAAAAACAGAAAAAAAAAGAAATCGGTTTGCACTTTTTCGATTATATCATGTAACATTTTTGTTATGAAATTAACAAAATGTTATTATTAAAACTGAACAATTGACAATATAAAGTATAAACGCAAAGTAACAAATATTCTTGAATTTTCAAAAAGTATGAAATAATCGCTAGAATAAATATATATTTCTTTTTTGTCTTCTGAAGTGTAACAAAGTATTGTATTATAGTTTGTATTACTATTATGTAGGAATGTGAATAAGTTAGGACTTAATTTAGCCTATGCTGTTTATAATCCTAAACTTTATAATAAAAACTTTCCAATTCACTTCACTCATAGTAAAATTGAATGTATACTCAATAAAAGAGAATGTGAAAATTTATTAAATTTGGGCTGAGGCTTTTAAATACGTTGACTAACACTAAGCCGAATTAACTATATAGGTCTTTATTGTAAGTACTAAAAAGTTTCTCATTCAATTGCAGCGGTTATCCTTTTTAATATTCAAATTTGAGTTCAAAATAAAATATGCTGTGTAACGGTCATAGCCCTGTCCCGATTTATTTTAGTTACTGTTGTACAATAGTAGATGAATAAGTAAGAGACCAGCGTACTTAGAGTGCACTACTTGATGGGGGTTCAAAATAGTTTAATGCCCTGCTGAAAGATATAATGTTGTACGTTTTGTACACTGCAGTGAAAACTGCACACAGGCTTTACTGCACGTTCGTCTCGTGGTAAATCAGCTCTCTGTTGACACATTCTTCTTTGTTCTTTGTGTGTACGTTGGGGGGTAGGGGGGTGAGGGCAACATAATTTGAAGTAGGGTTTGCTTCGCTGCCACGCAATTTGGTCAAAACTGCGTGTTTGTTATAGTAGTGGAACCTCTCAGGGTATTATTTCTGTTATCGTCATGTACAGACGGACACCTGTATAGAACAACATTGGCCAGCCTACTAATATGAGTTGATTTTATATTCCAATCTGGACTGTGCTCTATGCTTCTAAGAAACCTACGCTTAATTTTTATTTTTTGTATCAACAGAGTTATGACGTAACGGCATCACTCATTTTCGATTTATTCTGTAGAAAATTCGACGAGGTCATTTTTAGCAGACTATATCAGTACATCACTTTTAAGATCATTTTATAAACTTAATTTTAAAATTTAGAAAAAAATGTCTTGATTTTTCTGGAGTGTATAGTTTTGAGTTGTTGAATTAAAACAGGTCATTACATTGTTTTTGTTTCTGCTATTGTTATTGTTGTATTGTTGTTGATGTTATTATTATTATTATTGTTCTTTCTGCTGTTTTTATTGTTGTATTGTTGTTGATGATGATGATGATGATGATGATGTTATTATTATTATTGTTGTTGTTTCTGCTGCTGCTGTTGTTTTGTTGTTATTATTGTTGTTGTACCTTTCTAAAAAGTCTGAAGTTATTCGAAAGTGAACGACAATTCGTTTTTATGCGTAAGTAGTGCGAATATAACACCAAATTGAAATTATATTATTTAACATGAAAAATGTCAGTAAATCCCCGTGTAGCTAGCTTGTTATATTATGACAATATTATTATGTTATATTATGAGGGGATCTTATAAAGCAATATATAGCAAGAATTATTATTCTATCAATAATGATAAGCAAAATATAATTGTTCTGAAAATCCTTATATTGAACTAATACAAGCTGAAAGAAAATTGCTGAAAAATTAACTTACCCAGAAAACTAACTGCCAAAGTAATCCTCATCCTGGCTCATGTTTACATTTTCCAATCTTGAGGGCCGCCGAGATTTAAATTGCAGAATGCTTAAATCCCGAAGCCACTGAGATTTAAACCTCCACGCTAAGCTCCGCCTCCAATTCCATAAGTGGCCGACAATCTGTTAACACTGAAACACTGTGGTATACACGGATAACTGAGTGTAACCTCTTTTTATTCTGAACTGAACGAAATCAGTCATTTGTGCTCAATATTACGGTCCGCTGATACGATAAACTTAAAAATAGTTGTAATATCCGAAAGAAAAAATGCGAGATTTGCGTTTTAATATCTATAAAAAATGTTTAAGCACAAATGACTGTACAAAATTACGCAAGATCACTCACATTTTTGTTACAATTGAATATATTTTACGACTACATTCGACTTTAAATCAAACATGTTTTTAATCTAAGACATAATGAGACATTTTTATGAATTATTTTGAAATCAAGAGAATACAAAATATTTTCACATCAGAATCTTGATGGACTTCTTTATTAACTACTTTAAATCGTCTCTTTGTTTAAACTGCGTCAACAAAATAATTATTTAACGACAATTTATAACGGTTTTATGGCAGTGTTAGATAGCTTCGTGTGTCTGCCACATTTTCCTTTATGAACATAAAATATATTAATTTCTTAATTGGTAAAATAAAAAAGTAGAAAAACACAGGTCGTCCAACACGACATAAACGAAAACGAAAACTACAGTGTTGCAGGCTCGGTTTGATTGAGCCTGTTCATAAATCTGTTCGTAAATCCTATGATCTCCAATAGATCTATTTGCCAAACATTTGCTTTTGATTACCTCCCTTTATGACTTTAACTTATAAATAGTGTTCCACTACCTATGTTATTATGCAAAATGCCTATTTTGGACAACTATTTCATCTAATTTAACATGAAATTTACGGCTTATGGAACTTGGTGAAGAAGTACTTTGTAGAAGTCCAGAGGGTCATTCTCTACTCATTATAGATATTAAAGTAAAGAAAGCCGCCAAAACAAAACTGGACCTTTAGTCTTAAATGAAAAAATAAACAACGTAAAACACCTTGAATATGAATTACAAAATGCACGTTTTCTTTTATATATATATATATATATATATATATATATATATATATATATATATATATATATATATATATATATATATATTGTGTTCTATGCCATTTTGAATACATGCTCGTTTTCATTGTACTTTCCCTCTTCCCATACGTGTTCGATCTTATTCCGCATCCACTTAAATTTATAAACATATATTGACTTAAAGTGCTTTGTATTCCTCAACAACAACAACAACAAATAATCTGCAAAAGAAAAAGTGCGAGCAGAGTTTGTCAAAACAAGTTTTTGAAATAGTAGGTTAACCATAAACATCGGTCATAGTCGTATTTTGTATAATGTAACAATAATATAATAGGTATGAAAAGTAGTGAAAAGGTGATTATGTTATAACATTGCCAATTTTCTTCGTTTGAAAGAATCGTTCACTGGTTTTAGGTGCGGATGGGAAATTACTGTATTAGGCAAAGTAGACGAACGTAGAGCAAAGCCCATGCCCATCCCGTCCCTGCCTCCCCATCCCGTCCCTCCCTGCCTCTCCCCCATCCCGTCCCTCCCTCCCTGTCCCAGAGAAAAAACCCTTGCTTAATTTGACCAACGCGGGAAAGTAATCCATTTGATTAACTCTTGAATAAAAACTCTAAAACTTAAAAATTATTATAATGATTAAAAAGACAATTTTAAATATGACAAATATAAAACTTTAAAACAGTATAAAATGAAAATTTGGATGATAAAATTGAAAAAAAAAATCTGAGTGGGAATTTTGCCGGCCTTGGTCAAATTAAGCCGGGGAATTTTGTCCGAATGCCATAGCAGACAGCCACCGAAAAGTGTTCACTAAAAAGTGTTAGAAACCACTAGAGTCTGTATTAGAAATTGCTGATTTAGAACGTAAATTTGTTTTTAGAAATTAAAATACATTGCAAAAGTGTATGTTAATGTATTTACAGGGTTGTAACCAAAATGTACGAAATTATCACGATTTATGCAATTAAAACACGACATATTATCCTGAAATATAATAAGCTTACAGCGTATTAAGATAAGTAAGTATAATGTAACACAATATTTTGGCAGCGTGCATGGAAAATGAATGGTCAATATATAAACATCTGCATGGTGTCAGATTTATAGAATAGCGTTAAAATATAATCATATCTCGCTAAATTCAAAACAAACACAGAAAAAAACACCCGACTTCACTGTGTATATCAAGCAACACTAAAGTGCGAAAATAACAGATCATTTGCGCAAAATGTACACTTTCTTTATAAAATTTAAGCCATTTTTGAAACAGACCCCGAATGACGTCAATATCGTGGTGAATTAGGGGCCCGTTTCAGACAAAGTTTGAACTTTCATGAACATTATTTTAAGTAAATTCATTTTAACTATATAAGTAAGTAAGTAAGTAAATATTTTATTATTGTGACATGTGCATAACATAATATATATATAATATATAATTATATAACAATATTTCAGACATATCAAAAGGCACCCGGCCCAGTGGGCCTATAAGTCACCAAAGAATGAAATTCGTATAATACACGTGTGAAATTAATGGCTTACAATAATGTTTTTACAAGTGAAAGAAGTCAAGAGTTCAAAATCTTTATGAAATTTGTTTTCAACGAAACTTGAAAGGTTCATATGTAATTGTACAAAACAGTTTTTAACTGATCATCAATACATTGGTTATACACAAAAGAGACATAATTATATACAATATGTATATGTACAATACATGGGCGACAAAGGATTACTGTAGAATATAAATACAGTCATTTATTATGTTCTAATAACGGTTCATGAGTAAATAACGTTTCTCCTATGAAGATAAGCTCTCACAATGTATTTAGCGGTTTTTCTCGGATATGAATTAAGCACAAAGGACATTTTGTCAGTCAATGTCATATTAGTGAAATCGCTGTTGCTTAATAGATCACCAAATGTTCTACTTCTTATGTTGTTATAGAGTTCACAGTTAAAAATAAAGTGTGTTTCGTCCTCCACGGCTCGCGCATTACACAATCTGCATAGTCTATCCTCGGGTCGCTCACCAACATATCTACCTGTCTCTAGTCTCAAGGGTAAAATCCCACATCGTAACTGACTTAATAGCGATCGTTCATATTTCTTAAGGTTTATCAAAACGTAATCCTCACATTTAAAATCATGTTTAAACGTTTTATATGTTCGCAGTTTAGGAACTGTTTGAATTTCCTGGGACCATTTGTTTGCATAATACGCAGTAATCAAGTTCTTTGCTTGCGGCAGGTCAATAGTAATTTTTAAGTTGAAGTGACGGGATAATCCAATATAGTCCATTATCTGCTTAATTTCACTACACCAGTTATTTGTACACTTGTTGAAGTCAAAATTAAACACTCGTTTGGTCAATCTGTTATCGTTCATTAAGATAAGTCTGTTCCAAAACCGCAACATAATGCCCCATCTGCGATACATGCTAGGTATCCATCCCGTATCACCATTAAGGGCCAGTGTGGGTGCGAATCGATGAACTCCGAGGAAGAACCTTAATGCACGGTGTTGGACATTGTCTACACTCTGGTACTGTTTAAATCCCCACACTGAAGCGCTATAGTCTAAAATAGGGGCTACACACGAGTAGTACAGCTTTTCGTAGGATCGAAACCCGAAGTCTTTCAGATGGTGCACTTTACTGATGATACTTCCCAACGCCCGGCCAGCTCCTTTTGACAATACTTCACTGTTTAATGTAAAGCTGTTCTTTTCATGGAAAAGTATTCCTAGATATTTGTATTGTCCGACTGTTTGTAGTACATTATCCCCGATTTTAAAACAAGCGTCACTTCTTTGAGTTCTACCTTTCCTAAAATGCATACATTTGGATTTTTCAGTGTTAATGATGACCCTCCAGCGCTTGCACCAATCGTGTATAGTGTTAAGCATAGTTTGCAAATTTATTTCCGAGTCAGTTATCAGCACAATATCATCTGCATACATCAATATTGACACTTTAAATTCATCAATAGTTATTCCAAGTTCAAGGTCATTGACCTCTTGGACAAGGTCATTGGAGAATACAGAAAAGAGTGTCGGAGATAAGTTACATCCTTGTTTAACACCTGTGAGGCAGTCAAACCAGTCAGTCAACTTGTTGTTTATTCGGATACATGAGCTTGAGCTGGCGTAAACATTTTTAATGGAATTGTATATTTTCCCGTCAACTTTATTAAGAAGTAACTTGTATAACAGCATATCTCTGTCTATGAAGTCAAAACATTTTTTTAAATCTATAAAGGCTGTAAAAACATTTCTGTTGTTTCTTATAATGCTGTCAAGTGTGAATATATGATCTTCACAAGATCTGTTTTTCCTAAAGCCGTTTTGCTCGTCGGCAAGTAATCCGTTACTTTCCAAGTAATATGACAGTCTTTTATTAATAAATGAACTGTAAAGTTTGCTGATACATGAGAGAAGACTAATTCCTCTGTAGTGTAACGGTACTCTCTTGTCTGAACTAGGGTCTTTAAGGATAGGGTATATAATCGACTTTCTCCATACAGACGGTATTATACTGGAGTCGAATACAAGCTGAAATAACTGTTGTAATACCGCTATAACTGCGGGATATTTCAGGACGTCGTATGGGATCTTGTCATAGCCGCAGGCTGATCCGGATCTAGCGTGCATAATTATGTCAGATATTTCTTTAATAGATATGTTTCTATTGAGCTGTGAATTAGGTGTGTAAAGCGGGTCTTCAATGTTAAGTTCCAATAATTGTTTGTGTATTTTCGAGCGGTTATAGTGCATTTCATCAAAGTCACTGTCATCATCACGATTATAGAGGTTCCTAAAGTCTGTCTTCCAGCGTTCAAAAACAAGACTTTCATCCCTGATTAATCCACCGTTTTCATCAACTATCTCACATGGTATTGTTTTATCCTTTCTCGGACCTAAGTTCTGTATTTTTCTCCAGAAATCTGTAGGGTTGCTTGTTGTCATTTCTTCTATATCTAAAGCTTGGCACTGTCTATATAAGCGTTCTGATTTGTGTAAAAGTTTATCGAACAAATTCCTCGCTGCTACATATTCCGCACGCATGATATTTCTTATTCGTCTATTATTGTTACATCGCAAAAACGATTTTTCTTTTGAGCGCATGTTATTCCATAAGGTATTCAACTCATCACTCCAGTATGGTTTTGTATGTTTGAAACGTTTATTTACACGTTTGGACGAGTCAAATTTTGGTATTTTTAACAACATTTCTATATATGGCTTTGTTGCTAGAATATGAGCCAAACAAGAAAAAATATATATGGGCTAAAATTTAATTAACGGCATATTTTTAAAAAGATAAACGTTATATCATATGAAATATGTGTTTTAAAAGTCCATACTTAGGAGGAAATTTAGGATGGAACATACGAACTTTTGTTTAACGGACCCCTATATGCTATAGTAACCGAATAAAAATAATTTTATACAGTTAGTCCTTAAGTTCACTTCCAGCTGAAATTAAAATTGATATACCCGACAAATAAAGCAACAGGGTTTTGACAATGATATCCGTTGTCTTTTCCTATGGTAGAAATTCAGATCTTACATGACGATTATAAATGCGCGGTGTTACAACCACATTTGTAATAAAAACCAGATTTGTAATAATTATAACATTTCTTGTTTTTATTACAAAAGTGGTTGCAAAGGTTCAACCACATTTGTAATAACCAGATTTGTAATAAAAATCTCAAACACTTTTTTCGAGAGATGTGTTTTCCCACGTGATATTCAAGCTTATGCATGCGTTATTAAGCACGTGAAGGTCGAATTAAACTGTCATGGGTCATTTAAGACTCCACATGTTTTACCTGAAATCCTTGTTCATGGACATATTTTACTTTAGAAAATTATTACATTTCTCGTTTTTATTACAAAAGTGGTTGCAAAGGTTCAATCACATTTGTAATAACCAGATTTGTAATAAAAGTCGCAAACTTTTCTTTTCCGGAGATGTGTTTTCCCACGGGATATTCAAGCTTATGCATGCGTTATTAAGCACGAGCAGGTCGAATTAAACTGTCCTGAGTCATTTAAGACTCCAAATGTTTTACCTGAAATTCCTTTTCATGGACATATTTTACTTTTAAAAATTATTACATTTCTTGTTTTTATTACAAAATTGGTTGCAAAGGTTCAACCACATTTGTTATAACCAGATTTGTAATAAAAATCGCAAACTTTTTTTTTCGGGAGATGTGTTTTCCCACGTGACATTCAAGCTTATGCATGCGTTATTAAGCACGTGCAGGTCGAATTAAACTGTCCTGGGTCATTTAAGACTCCAAATGTTTTACCTGAAATCCTTGTTCAGGGACATATTTTACTTTAAAAAATTATTACATTTCTCGTTCTTATTACAAAAGGGGTTGCAAAGGTTCAACCACATTTGTAATAACCAGATTTATAATAAAAAACGCAAACTTTTTTTTGAGAGAGATGTGATTTCCCACGTGATATTCAAGCTTATGCATACGTTATTAAGCACGTGCAGGTCGAATTAAACTGTCCTGGGTCATTTAAAACTCCAAATGTTTTACCTGAAATCCTTGTTCATGGACATATTTTATTTCAGAAAATTATTACATATCTCATTTTTATTACAAAATTGGTTGCAAAGGTTCAACCACATTTGTAATAACCAGATTTGTAATAAAAAACATAAACTTTTTTTTTCGGGAGATGTGTTTTCCCACGTGATATTCAAGCTTATTCATACTTTATTTAGCACGTGCAGGTCGAACTAAACTGTCATGGGTCATTTAAGACTCCAAATGTTTTACCTGAAATCCTTGTTCATGGACATATTTTATTTCAGAAAATTATTACATTTCTCGTTTTTATTACAAAAGTGGTTGCAAAGGTTCAACCACATTTGTAATAACCAGATTTGTAATAAAAATCGCAAACTTTTTTTTTCGGGAGATGTGTTTTCCCATGTGATATTCAAGCTTATGCATGCGTTATTAAGCATGTGCAGGTCGAATTGAACTGTCATGGGTCATTTAAGACTTCAAATGTTTTACCTGAAATCCTTGTTCATGGACATATTTTACTTTACAAAATTATTACATTTCTCGTTTTTATTACAAAAGTGGTTGCAAAGGTTCAACCACATTTGTAATAACCAGATTTGTAATAAAAATCGCAAACTTTTTTTTTCGGGAGATGTGTTTTCCCACGTGATATTCAAGCTTATGCATACGTTATTAAGCACGTGCAGGTCGAACTAAACTGTCATGGGTCATTTAAGACTCCAAATGTTTTACCCGAAATCCTTGTTCATGGACATATTTTTTTCAGAAAATTATTACATTTCTCGTTTTTATTACAAAAGTGGTTGCAAAGGTTCAACCACATTTGTAATAACCAGATTTGTAATAAAAATCGCAAACTCTTCTTTTCCGGAGATGTGTTTTCCCACGTGATATTCAAGCTTATGCATGCGTTATTAAGCACGTGCAGGTTGAATTGAACTCTCTTGGGTCATTTAAGTACTCCAAATGTATTACCTGAAATCTCTGTATAAATATTTGTCCTAAGACACTGAACTGGCATTTTTAAAGGTTCTAGCTTGATAGAAGATGTCGGAAAATAGTGATGAATCTGGTCCAGAAATTCTGATGTATATTTATCTTTTCAAACAAATTTTACATGCCAAAAGGCCTGTAAACAAAACCCATTTCATATCAGCAGGTTTTAGGGGATTCTTTATGTAAGCTAATTCGTACCTATATATCACACATGCGCAAAATAATTTCTGTAGGTACTAATTCCTCAAAATTTCACAAATACCATCTACTTTTAATTCTTAATGACCCTAATCCCGTTGTAAACAATTGTCGTCTTGGGGTATTCAAGATCATCTTTAGTGAAAGGTCGTTTTTGCATTAAGCCTACTCTTACAGCTTACCTGACACATGGACATAGACACGAACACCAATGGCAAATATTGGACTTCAGCAGAATCATTTGATATAGGAAATAATCAAATAACAAGCTTATTAAGATTTAGCTAAATTTATTAGGTCTATATCCTATAGACCCTTTAAAGACACATGCTCACAAATAACGCAAAATTACATAACAAGTATCGTAGTATCGTAAGCAGGCATGAAGTAAGGGACAATGCTACAAAATCAGGGTTACAACATAACTTTTAGTATCAGTCAAGTCGTTGATGTTCGTGTCTATGTCCATGTGTCAGATAAGCTGTAAGAGTATAGGCTTAATGCAAAAACGATCTTTCACTAAAGATGATCTTGAATACCCCAAGATGACAACTGTTTACAACGGGATTATGGTCATTTAGAATTAAAAGTAGATGGTATTTATGAAATTTTGAGGAATTAATCCCTACAGAAATTATTTGCGCATGTGTGATATACGAGGGGCATTTCAAAAGTAATGCAACTGGGGTGATAAAAAGCGCACGTTTGATAAATTTTTAATTATTTACCGTCAAAGTAATCCTCCTTGTTACGTACACAAAGTTTCAAACGTTTAATCCAGTTCTTAAAGGCATCTTCATACTCATTTTTAGGTATACCCAACATGCACTGATAAACAGCGAACCCCAAGGCCTGTCGGGACCTATACCGTCTACCAGCTAAATGTTTTTTCAATTTAGGGAACAATAAATAGTAACACAGGGCTAGGTCTGGGGAATATGGTGCATGTGGAAGAACTCGAACCCTTTCCTTGTTCAAAAAACGAGGTCACAATAGCAGACTCATGCGCAGGGGCGTTGTCATGCAACAAGGATAGGTGCTTAAAGCCAGTGTCTGGACGACGTTTGAAACATTGTTTTTAAGTTTCTTCAACACTTTTTCTTTATAAAGTATACCAGTCACAGATTTTCTATTTGGTACAACCAGTTGCATAATAGGGCCACGTATATCAAAGAAAATAACAAACATTGCTTTCTTAGCACTAATCAATCTTTTGGCAACTGAGGGGCGGCGACAGTTTTTGGTAGCCCATATTTTGTTGTTTATTTTTCTGGTAGGCTCGAAAAAGTGAACCCATGTCTCATCTCCAGTAAAAATGTCAGAAAACTGCTTTCTTTGATATTTTGGAAACATTTTAAGCAGTTTTCTGGCGGTTTCAAGTCGGACATGCTTTTGCTTGTCTGACAACAAATGAGGGATCCATCTAGCTGTAATACGTCTCATTTTTAAATTACGTTTTAGAATGCGGAATACGCTTGCGGCTGAAATACCAACTCTACTAGCTATCTGATGAACAGTTAGTCTGGCGTCAGACTTAACCACATCGCATACTTTGTTAACCATAGCGTTAGAAGTAGCACTACAAGGACGTCCCGATTTTGGTGCATCATTAATGGAGTCACAACCGCTTTTAAACTTCTTAATCCACCTCGTGACGGTGGCATACGACACTTCATTCTGTCTATGAACAACACACAATTCGTCAAAAAACTCCTTCGCTGATACGCTAAGCTGGCATCGAGTCTTTATATAACCTCGAATTTCAGCTGCCTTTACACTTCTCTTGCCAGCCATTTTACTATAGTATCAATGACTATATGTTGCGTTAATCACTGTATTAGCGATAATACTGCGTGTACACCTGTAAATTTAGTATATCTGTGTAGAGAATGGATGTCTCGCTATATCGGTACAATTTTCAAGAAAATCCCGTGCAAGGCGAGGCCGCACGATAATCAGTTGCATTACTTTTGAAGTGCCCCTCGTATAGCTACGAATTAGCTTACATAAAGAATCCACTAAAACCTGCTGAGATGAAATGGCTTTTGTTTACAGGCCTTTTGGCAAGTAAAATTTTTTTGAAAAGATAATATACGTAAGAATTTCTGGATTAGATTCATAACATTTTCCGACATCTTCCATCAAGCTAGAACCTTTAAAATGCCAGTTCGGTGTCTTCGGACAAATATTTATACAGAGATTTCAAGTAATACATTTCGAGTTTCTTAAATGACCCAAGAGAGTTCAATTCAACCTGCACGTGCTTAATAACGCATGCATAAGCTTGAATATCACGTGGGAAAACACATCTCCGGAAAAGAAAAGTTTATGTTTTTATTACAAATCTGGTTATTACAAATCTGGTTGAACCTTTGCAACCACTTTTGTAATAAAAACGAGAAATGTAATAATTTTTTAAAGTAACATAATTATGTCCATGAACAAGGATTTCAGGTAAAACATTTGGAGTTCTAAAATGACCCATGACAGTTTAATTCGACCTGCACGTGCTTAATAACGCATGTATAAGCTTGAATATCACATGGGAAAACACAGCTCTCGAAAAAAAGTGTTTCCGATTTTTATTACAAATCTGGTTATTACAAATGTGGTTGAACCTTTGCAACCACTTTTGTAATAAAAACGAGAAATGTAATAATTTTTTAAAGTAAAATATGTCCATGAACAAGGATTTCAGGTAAAACATTTGGAGTCTTAAATGACCCATGACAGTTTAATTCGACCTGTACGTGCTTAATAACGTATGCATAAGCTTGAATATCACGTGGGAAAACACATCTCTCGAAAACAAAAGTGTTTGCGATTTTTATTACAAATCTGGTTATTACAAATGTGGTTGAACCTTTGCAACCACTTTCGTAATAAAAACGAGAAATGTAATAATTTTTTTTTCAAGTAAAATATGTCCATTAACAGGGATTTCAGGTAAAACATTTGGAGTCTTAAATGACCCAGGACAGTTTAATTCGACCGGACGTGCTTAATAACGCATGCATAAGCTTGAATATCACGTGGGAAAACACATCTCCCGAAAAGAAAAGTTTATGTTTTTATTACAAATCTGGTTATTACAAATGTGGTTGAACCTTTGCAACCACTTTTGTAATAAAAAACGAGAAATGTAATAGTTTTTAAAGTAACATAATTATGTCCATGAACAAGGATTTCAGGTAAAACATTTGGAGTCTTAAATGACCCAGGACAGTTTAATTCGACCTGCACGTGCTTAATAACGCATGCATAAGCTTGAATATCACATGGGAAAACACATCTCTCGAAAAAAAAGTGTTTGCGATTTTTATTACAAATCTGGTTATTACAAATGTGGTTGAACCTTTGCAACCACTTTTGTAATAAAAACGAGAAATGTAATAATTTTTTAAAGTAAAATATGTCCATGAACAAGGATTTCAGGTAAAACATTTGGAGTCTTAAATGACTCAGGACAGTTTAATTCGACCTGCTCGTGCTTAAAAACGCATGCATAAGCTTGAATATCCCGTGGGAAAACACATCTCCGGAAAAGAAAAGTTTGCGATTTTTATTACAAATCTGGTTATTACAAATGTGGTTGAACCTTTGCAACTACTTTTGTAATAAAAACGAGAAATGTAATAATTTTCTGAAATAAAATATGTCCATGAACAAGGATTTCAGGTAAAACATGTGGAGTCTTAAATGACCCATGACAGTTTAATTCGACCAGCACGTGCTTAATAACGCATGCATAAGCTTGAATATCACGTGGGAAAACACACCTCCCGAAAAAAAAAGTTTGCGATTTTTATTACAAATCTGGTTATTAAAAATGTGGTTGAACCTTTGCAACCACTTTTGTAATAAAAATGAGAAATGTAATAATTTTCTTAAGTAAAATATGTCCATGAACAAGGATTTCAGGTAAAACATTTGGAGTCTTAAATGACCCAGGACAGTTCAATTCGTCCTGCACGTGCTTAAACACGCATGCATTAGCTTGAATATCAGGTGGAAAAACACATCTCTCGAAAAAAAAAAAAGTTTGCGATTTTTATTACAAATCTGGTTATTACAAATGTGGTTGAACCTTTGCAACCACTTTTGTAATAAAAACGAGAAATGTTATAATTATTACAAATCTGGTTTTTATTACAAATGTGGTTGTAACAGCGCGGTTTCTGAGATATTAGCCCAACGCTTTAAAAACACCTGTCCTATAGGTTGAAGTCGACTTCTGCGGTCCACTTACTCTTCATCGAATCTTTGAATAGAGTAGCAGCCTTTTATTTGAGGAATTCATCCAGTTGTATGACGGAACGTAAACTGCCTACCTGCATTGAATATTGAGTATGTGTATTCCACTGGTTGCTGGTAAAACTACATTTCATCAAAAAGTCTTTGAGAGACAATTTTTTTACGGCAGTGGTCGCAAGAAACACATTTATCTTATTGTCGTTATTTAAATTTAGACCTTAAAGTACTTTCACAATGCACGTAAATGTCCCACTTTAATATAAAACGCATCAAGTTATACTCCTCTCATTATGTATGGTTTATGAACTAAAAACACTTTGATATGTACTAGTATTCTGATGGCAAAATAATTAATTGTAATTTTCACCCTCCACCGATTTCTGTACGAAAAGTTGATCTAGTTTGTATTCAGAGCGATAATAATGAACAGATCTTGTTTTCATTGAACTACTCGTTTACAGTGTAAGACTAAAGCTTAAACGTCTCAAAGGAAAATTAAAGGGACACAAAACCTCGGCGGAAATTCCAAAATTTAGTAAACCTATTTTCTTTAGAAAGGGATATCGTCTCTCAAAGTCATATTTATTGCTGTCAAAATCTAAAATTAGATAGTTACTCATTAATCAATTAGTTTAGTTGACAGACCAGTCAAGATTTGTATCGCTATCAGCCGAAAATCAAATTAACCCTCCCCATGCTGGACACGATTGATTCTGCTTTAGCGACCAGTGTAGATCATGATCAACCTTGCAGGCTGATCATGGCCTGCACTGTTCGCTATTCAGTCAGTAAGTTTTCAGTGAACACCCCTTCGAATAATAAATGATACGGCTAAAACTGAATTACAGACCAGTCCATTGTAGTTTAGCAGGGTAAAAGTTAAGGAAATCTGATACTGGCCGAGTAAATCTAGTATTTGCTGAAACGAAGCAAAACGTTACCAACCCTGTCATCGGATAACTTCTCCAGCTGATGTAGTGTTACGGAAATTAATAATTATGACAATCTATACATTTTGTACTGAAATGTATTCTATCGCAATAGACTATATATTTTTATTTAATTTTCCATAACAAAACAGAACATATACTTTATTATAACACTCTACATTGATCTAGATACCGGTTATGTTCTGCAGTTGCTGCTTCCATTGTGTTTAACTATAATTATTGAAATCCGAGAGCAAAACAAAATTTATTATAATATGAATCCATATATGAATCACTGATCCATATTTTGTGCTGTGTGACAGGTCTATAGTCAACACATGCGATAACGAGTCAAAAATTAAAAAAAAAAAAGAAATCTTTGAAAATTTATTTCTTACGCCATGTAATAAAACACTTATTAAATGGTTAGCCGGTTAATTGTCCAAACTATTTGATCTCGGGCAACAGTTTTGACTATTGACCGGCAAGCCATTCAGTAAATTTATGCTCTGTCACTACGGAACTACTATTGTATTTCTAAGATGTTTTCATTTTAAACTACATCATTCAAATCTTGCATTTTGTGCAATTTCGAACCACTAAACATATAATTTCAGCTACAGCTTTAATAGAAAAAACATGCCCCTGCATAATAGTTATATTTTATTGCGGTTTATTTAATGGGTAGGCCTACCTGCTATGCGGTTTTACAATTTACGGACTGAAATTATGAAGAAAGGATTTTTTTACGAAGAATTCGAACTATTCAAAATTGAGATGCACTGTAACAATGTGGTGTAGAAATAGTTAAAAAGCTCAAAATTATAAAGAGTTTAAAGAGTTTTTATTATATTTCATTCCATTAGGCTAAGAAGCCAATGAGGAAAAACATTGCATGGTAATAATATGACGAACAGTGATATTAACAAATAATATTCGAAGCTTAATGACAAATGTTCTAACTAGCCGGAGAAGGTTACATGTAATTTTGCTAAATATAAATTTCTAACAGCAAAAGTAACATCTACATAGACACATTATTATACATAACCATACTACAATAAAACATTCTGCCATGTTCATAAACAATGTCGTACCAAGAGGAATTACATTGCAAATAATCTAACATTATGTAAATTATTTCAAACAAATGTATCAAAAATCATGTTAATAAAAGCAGCAGTGACAGCTCTGATTTTATAGGAATGTGAAATGTTCACTGCAGAATATAATGCTGTTTTGGGGACATACAGCATATCATGCAGTCAGCACATTGGCCCTACTGTTACAAAACGTGTAGCTGATGGGACAAACCGCAGTAGATGTCGCAGCTAATGAGATATACTTCTGTACATCATGTAGCTTATGAGACCTTCTGCTGTAAATCATGAATCTTATGAGACCTTCTGTTGTAGATCATACAGCTTATGAGATCTTCTGTTGTAGTCTGCTGTAGATCATGCAGCTTATGAGATAATTCAGTTGTAGTCTACTTTAGATCATGCATCTTATGAGACCTTCTGTTGCAGATCATGCAGCTTATGAGACCTTCTGTTACAGATCATGCAGCTTATGAGATCTTCTGCTGCAGATCATGCAGCTTATGAGACTAACTGCTGTAGAGTATGCAGCTTATAACACCTTCTGATGTAGATCTTGCAGCTTATGAAAACTTCTGCAGTAGATCATGAAGCTTATGAGACCTTCTGCTGTAGATCATGCAGCTTATGAGACCTTCTGTCGCAGATCATGCAGCTTATGAGTCCTTCTGCTGCAGAATCATGCAGCTTATGAGACCTTCTGCTGTAGATCATGCAGCTTACTAGTATGAGACTTTCTGCTGTAGATCATGAAGCTTATGATACCTTCTGCTGTAGATCATACAGTTTATGAGACATTCTGCTGTAGATCATGCAGCTTACTAGTATGAGACCTTCTGCTGTAGATCATGTAGCTTACGTGACCTTCTGCTGCACGGTATGAAGCTTCTCAGATCCTTCTGCTGTAGATCATGCAGCTTATGAGACCTTCTGCTGTAGAGCATGCAGCTTATGAGACCTTCTGCTGTAGAGCATGCAGCTAATGAGACCTTCTGCTGTAGAGCATGCAGCTTATGAGACCTTCTGCTGTAGAGCATGCAGCTTACTAGTATGAGACCTTCTGCTGTAGATCATGTAGCTTATGTGACCTTCTGCTGCACGGTATGAAGCTTCTCAGATCCTTCTGCTGTAGATCATGCAGCTTATGAGACCTTCTGCTGTAGAGCATGCAGCTCACAGACGTACAGCTTTAGATCATGCAGCGAAATAGACTTACTGCTGTAGATCATGTAGCTTATGACACATTCTGCAGTAAAGCATGCAGCTTATGAGACTTACCGCTGTAGATCATGCAGCTTACTAGTATGTGATATTCTGCAGTAGATCACGAAGATTATGAGACATTCTGTTGAAGATTATGTAGCTTATGACACCTTCTGCTGTAGATCATCCAGCTTATGAAATTAACCGCTGTAGATCATGTAGCTTATGAGACCATCAGTTGTAGTCTACGTTAAATCATGCAGATTATGAGACCTTCTGTTGTAGATCATGCAGCTTATGAGACCTTCTGCTGTAGATCATGAAGCTTATAACACCTTCTGCTGTATATCATGCAACTTATGAAAACTTCTGCAGTAGATCGTGAAGCTTATGAGATCTTCTTCTGTAGATTATGCAGCTTATGAGACCATCTGCTGTAGATCATGCAGATTACTAGTATGAGACGTTCTGCTGTAGATCATGTAGCTTATTAGACTAACTGTTGTAAATCATGTAGCTTATGAGACCTTCTGCTGCACGGTATGAAGCTTATCAGACCTTCTGCTGTAGATCATGCAGCTTATGAGACTTTCTGCTGTAGATCATGCAGCTTATGAGACTTACTGCTGTAGATCATGCAGCTTATGAGACCTTCTGCTGTAGATCATGCAGTTTATTAGGCATTCTGCTGTAGATCATGCAGATTACTAGTATGAGACTTTCTGCTGTAGATCATGTAGCTAATGAGACTAACTGCTGTAGATTATGTAGCTTATCAGACCTTCTGCTGTAGATCATGCAGCTTACTAGTATGTGACATTCGGCAGTAGATCACGAAAATTATGAGACCTCTGCTTTTCATCATGTAGCTTATGAGACCTTCTGCTGTATAACATGTAGTTAATAAGACTTACCGCTGTATATCAGGAAGCTTATGGGACACTACGCTGAAGATCATACAGCTTATGACACCTTCTGCTGTATATCATGCAGCCTATGAGACTAACTGCTGTACAACAAGTAGCTTATGAGACCTTCTGCTGTAGATCATGTAGCTTATGAGACCTTCTGCTTTAGATCATGCAGCTAATGAGACCTTCTGCTGTAGATCATGTAGCTTATGAGACACTACGCTGAAGATCATACAGCTTATGACACCTTCTGCTGTATATCATGCAGCCTATGAGACTAACTGCTGTACAACAAGTAGCTTATGAGACCTTCTGCTGTAGATCATGCAGCCTATGAGACTAACTGCTGTACAACAAGTAGCTTTTGAGACCTTCTGCTGTAGAGCATGCAGCTTATCAGACGTACAGCTGTAGATCATGCAGCTAATGAGACATTCTGCTGTAGATCATGCGGTGAAATAGACTTACTGCTGTAGATCTTATAGCTTATGACACCTACTGCTGTAAATCATGCAGCTTATGAGACTTACCACAATAGATTATGCAGCTTACTAGTATATGACATTCTGCAGTAGATCACGAAAATTATGAGACATCTGCTGTAGATCATATAGCTTATGAGACCTTTTGCTGTAGATCATTCAGCTTATGAAATTAACCGCTGTAGATCATGTAGTTTATGAGACATTCTGCTGTAGATCATGAAGCTTATGAGACCTTCTGCTGTAGATTATGTAGCTGAGGAGACTGACTGCTGTATAAATTATCATGAAATTTTTGAAACCTTCTGCAGTAGATCATGAAGCTTATGAGACCTTCTGCTGTAAATCATGCAGCTTATGAAACTTACCCCTGTAGATCATGCAGCTTACTAGTATGTGACATTCTGCAGTAGATCACGAAAATTATGAGCCCTCTGCTGTAGATCATGTAGCTTATGAGACCTTCTGCTGTAGATCATGCAGCTTATGAAATTAACCGCTGTAGATCATGTAGCTTTTGAGACAGTCTGCTGTAGATCATGAAGCTTATGAGACCTTCTGCTGTAGATTATGTAGCTTAGGAGACTGACTGATGTATATCATGAAGTTTTTGAAACCTTCTGCAGTAGATCATAAAGCTTATGAGACCTTCTGCTGTAGATTATGTAGCTTATGAGACTGACTGATGTAGATCATGAAGTTTATAAAATTTTCTGCAGTAGATCATGTAGCATATAAGACCTTCTGCTGTAAATCATGAAGCTTATGTTACTTAAAGCTCTAGATCGTGCAACGTATGAAACCTTCTGATGTTGATCATGAAACTTATGAGACCTACGCTGTAGATCATGAAGCTTATGAGAAATCTGCTGTAGATCCGGCAGCCTATGAGACTTACCGCTGTAGATCATGAAGCTTATGAGACCTTCTGCTGTTGATTCTGTAGCTTATGAGATCTTCTGCTATAGATCATGTAGTTAATAAGACCTACCGCTGTGGATCAGGAAGCTTATGAGACCTTCTGCTGTATATCATTCAGCCTATGAGACTAACTGCTGTACATCAAGTAGCTTATGAGACCTTCTGCTGTTGATCATGTAACTTATGAGACCTTCTGCTTCAGATCATGAAGCCTATGAGACCTTCTGCTGTAGATCATGAAGCTTATGAGACTAGCTGCTGTAGATCATGTAGTTTATGAGACCTTCTGCTGTAGCTCATGCAGCTTATGAGACCTACTGCTGTAGATCATGTAGCTTATGAGACCTTCTGCTGTAGATCATCAAGCTTATGAGACCTACTGCTGTAGATAATGTAGCTTATGAGACCTTCTGCTGTAGATCATGAAGCTTATGAGACCTTCTGCTTAGATCATGCAGCATATGAGACCTTCTGTTGTAGCTCATGCAGCTTATGAGGCTTACTGCTGTAGATCATGTAGCTTATGAGACCTTCTGCTGTAGCTCATGCAGCTTATGAGTCCTTCTGCTGTAGATCATGAAGCTTATGAGGCCTACTGCTGTAGATCATGTAGCTTATGAGACCTTCTGTTGTAGATCATGAAGCTTATGAGACTAACTGCTGTAGATCATGTAGCTTATGAGACCTACTGCTGTAGATCATGAAGCTTATGAGACATTCTGCTGTAGATCATGTAGCATATGAGACCTTCTGCTGTATATCATGCACACTATGAGACTAACTGCTGTACATCTTGTAGCTTATATGACATTCTGCTGTAGATCATGTAGCTTATGAGACCCTCCGCTATAGATTATGCAGCTTGTGAGACTAACTGATGTAGGTCACACTGCTTATGAAACTTTCTGCTGTAGATCATAAAGCTTATGAAACTTACTGCTGTATATCATGCAGTTTGAAAGACCTTCTGCTGTAGATCATGAAGCTTATGAGATCTTCCGCTGACATCATGAAGGTTATGATACATATTGGATCTGACCATGTAGATTTTAGGATCTACTTTTGTAGATCATGCAACTCATGCGATATACTGCAGTAGGTCATGCAGTGCATGGGACCATCTGCACTAGACAATGAGGCTTATGGGACCTTCAGTAGACCATGCAGATAATGGGATCTTATGCAGTAGATGATGCAACTTATGGGATCTAATGCAGTAGACGATGCAACTTATGGGATCTAATGCAGTGGGTAATGCAACTTATGGGATCTAATGCAGTAAACCATGAAACTTATCCGACCTACTGCAGGAGGCCATACAGCTTATGGAATCTACTGCACTAGATCGTGCAGCCTGTTGGATCTAATGCAGTAGACCATTCAGCTTATGGAGTCTATTTCAGTAGATCATGCAGCTTATGGGACCTAATGCAGTAGATCATGCAAGTTATTGGGCCTACTGCCAAAGGTAATTAATGTATTGTAAAGTATACGGTTTCAGATTATTTGAAAATATTATAATTTCGGCGTTATGTAATGCGCATGATATAGATATTGTCGCATTATATTATATACAGTTAAGTCGTCGGATGCATGTAACACAAAACACCATAACTCACCTAAACTTGAATGAAGTCTGAAGTATAAAAGATAAAATTAATGCATTTCTACCTTTAAACAGTATAAAATTTCACTATAAAAGTCTAACGTTGTCATCTAGGTAATCAAAGATTTTGCATAAATATAGACTTAAACTGCAATTTATTTACAGTGTGCACTTGAGTAGATAATCATTCTGCATTATATCTGTTCTTTTTCTTTTGAATGCAATTCAACTACCCCCAGATACAAAATATAAAAGAATGTCTAAATTTTACGCTATGAAACCCGTCTTGTTAAAACCGTATTATTATAAAATGACAGGCTTTGCACACACAAAAAAAAACATCTTTATTGTATGTCACTATGTGGTTTCAAGTTGCTATCAACCGGAATAAGACTTTTTATTCAGTTTCAATTTATCGTAAATTGAACAAAACTCGTTAGAAATGTCGTAAAATAAGATGATAAACACAATAATTAGATCTTTAAATATACCAATATAATACATAATGACGTGACAAGAATTAATATGATGCATTTTCACTTATATCTTCTTTGGCCTTTAACCTGTTGGCATATAAGTTGCATCCCTGCATTGGAATGCGGATACAAATCATTTACATTTAATATGTAGATGATAATTTTTATAACTGAAATTATATCAATAATTGATCCGTGCAATGAGAAAACCAACATAGTGGGTTTGCGACCGGCATGGATCCAGACCAGCCTGCGCATCCGCACAGTCTGGTCAGGATCCATGCTGTTCACTAACAGTTTCTATAATTGCAATAGGCTTTGAAAGCGAACAGCATGGATCCTGACCAGACTGCGCGGATGCGCAGGCTGGTCTGGATCCATGCTGGTCGCAAACCCACTATGTTGGTTTTCTCATGGCACGGCTCAATTGAAGCATGTATCCTAACCACTTTGAAGTATTCAGCAAAAAGTTCCTTTTGCTTTTAGAAAATATAAATTTTATAATTCTATCACATTTGAATCTTAATAAACAACCGAAAATAAACATCAGAGCACGTCATATACTGCCTGCCTGAATTTAATACAAACAAGCAAATTCGATGAATTGGTATCCCCCGCCGAAAGGGTTTGTGGTGAGGAATGGCAAAAAAATATATCCGGCAAAAAGTTAAGGATGTTACTAAGAAGCAAATAATTTCAATAGTCAAAATAATTTAACAGAAAATGAATGCATTATTTTTTTGGTTTGTAGGGGTGGGGGCAGCGGGGGTGACCAGGTGAGGGTACAAAACATCACATGTTGATTATAAATATTGATGGAAATTAAAAATGAAAGAAAAAATGGGTGGTTGGGGGGTGATGCATGATCAGGGTTGTAGGCATGACTCAGCGGGGTGGAGGTGTGAGGAGGGGGAACAGTAAAACTTTGCATGTTAATAAATATTCATGGAAGGTTTGAAAAAATAATAAAAAGGAATGTTTTTTTTTCGGGGGGTGGGGGAGGGTGACCAAGGCTAGGTGGTGACCAGGTGTAGGTACAACTTCACATGTTATAATAAATGTTCATGGAAAAGAATGAAAGAAGTTTTATCAAATTCTACCAACTGGTTGGTTTGTTATGTACAAATCTGTAGATTTTTAAACAATTAAAGGGCAATAACTCAAAGGAAAATTGACCAATTAAAAAAAAAGACAGGCATCATTGAAGTATGTTGGTTCATATTTATTTAAAGTTTCATGAAATTCTACCAGATTGTTACTGAGAAATTGTTGCAGATGTGGATTTTTCATGAAATCAAGGGAAATAACTCTAAGGGAAATAGACCAATAATAAAAAAAAATTGATGGGCATCATCGCAGTATATTGTTGCATATTAATTTCAAGTTTTGTGAAATTCTACCTGATAGTTACTGAGTAATGGCTGCAGACGGACATTTTGGGGCATTTTTCATTAAATCAATGGCAATAACTCTAAGGGAAGTTGACTAATCAAAAAAAAACAGTTGACAGGCATCATTGCAGTATGTTGGTTCATGTCTTTTTCAAGTTTCATAAAATTCAACCTGCTACTTACTGAGAAATGGCTGCGGACAGACATTTTTGGGCATTTTTCATTAAATCAAGGGCAATAACTCTAAGAGAAATTGACTAATAAAAAAACTGGACGGGCATCTTCACAGTATATTGGTTCATGTTTATTTCAAGTTTCATGAAATTCTTCCTGCTAGTTACTGAGAAATGGCTGCGGACGGACGGACGCACGGACGGACAACGCCATTTCAATATCCCCTCCCGATTTCATCGGCGGGGGATAATAGCTGATAACATCCGCCCCTCTATTCTTTTTATATAGCTGCTAAGTTGTTTAAAGCTTTTCTGTCCTTTGAGTTCATTAGTTCAATATATTTCCACATACTTCTTCTATATCTTTTGGCAATATAACGGTTTCTTAGTGCGCTGTATTTTGTACATATTAAAACAAAGTGATATTCATCTTCTATATCAGAACTTCTGTTGTCACATATCAAACATAGTCTTTCATTTCCCTCTATCCTGTTTCTTCCATATCTGTCAGTTTCTATTCTAAGCGTGTGTGTCGATTTCTTGTTAGTAAACTTCTGTAATATTTACTGTTCATTGAATTTAGATAACTTTCATACAAAAAATCTTTCTTCAAGTGTTTATATAGCGAAAATGTTCTAGACGTTGCGTACGTTGTTGGCGAACATCGGGAATTTGTAAATTTCTTACAATTGAATGTTAATTTGAAGGTCTTGCCACTCTTGTCGGAACATATCAATAAGTCTTTCTTTGAATAGCTGGGAATAGCTTTTGGTCTATTACTGATGGATTTCCCACACACGTCCGTAACTATATGACTGTATAACAATGATTTAACATTATATGCCCAGTTTCTTTTCCTGTTATAACAGTCTTTAAAGCCTCTAAATATACTGACTTCATAATACAATTATCTGAGTTGATTACATTTAACCAATATTTGATTACTCTAACATGTATGTTTACATACAATGGATATCTGCCTAATATTCATCATATATACTTGCATTGCTAGCAGACATTTTTAACACTCTTTTACAAAATTTCAAATGCAGGCGTTCTTACTCTTTCGATCGGATATTGCCCCATATTTCACATGCATAATTCATAACAGCCCCAACAAATGCATCAAACAATTGACAACATATTTTCGGATTCAGGTCAAAATATTTCAAATTATATAATAACATGATCATTGTTTTTAAACCCTTACTAGCGGGCATATTCCGGTTGACACGGGAAGTTCCTGAACAGCTAAACACGAGACCTAAATAGTTAAACTCATCTACCATTTCTAAAGGTGTATTATTATAATACCATTTCATTGTTTCCTTTTATACGACCACGGTTTCTAAACACCATAAGGTTAGTTTTCTTTGTTAACCGTTATATTCTTTCAAAGAGTTCAAACTGCACTGTAGGTCTTCCGTCATTCAGTCAACCTCTTTTCACTATAGTTTAAAAAAAAAAAACAACATAGAATAATAACTATCTTACACTGGAGAAACAAAAGTGTGTGGTCTAAACTCACCTTAATATATCAAGTACTGTGCACACTACTGTATTTAATAGACCATTACAACGGACACGGACTTGTAAATGTAAATGTAGACGTACAATGTACTTTGGTTAAAATCCGGGGGATTTCTCAAAACATAAAATTCGAAACTAGTCAGTTTCAGTAAACAGCGGCGTCGCAAATAAAGTCACAAATTGGGTCTTTATATAAGCATGTTATATACCATATTTGGTGGATAATATGTCATTCCAAGCCGAAGTTGTTGGCCGAAAACTGTTTTTCATCTATTTTTATTTACCATGTAGTTGAAATTACCTCGAGCGGCCCCAAATATAATCCAAGCATTTCTATCCCAGTAAGCTCGTGGTAATATTTCAATCTTATTGCGGGTTATTGAACTGATTTTTCACACCATGATTATATTATACTGTGTTCAAGTCAACTTAATTGAATAAACTTCTTGATTGAATAAACTTCTATTCTGTTTTATTTTAAATATTGACGACATTGACATTGACTTAGGCGGTCCCATTAGCTTCTACAGAAGCTTGCTATATACAGAGTTTGGTGACAATTTGTCAATTCGAACTTAAGCTATAGACTGGATACCATCTGCTCTGCTTGACGATCCGATTATTGAGCGATTTTTCTTCTACTTTTAGTATGACATTTTGACCTTTGTAGCATTTACCCTAATGCCATCAACACTGCCAAAACAAAGCAAAGTTCCGATCGGGATTTTAACCACAACTCTCAAAAATTCCTAAATGTAAAAATGTATTCTTAGATCACTGCACACAGTGGAGTTTTTCAAGAACAGCACATTTAGTAATGAACCTTCTGGCTGCAAACACAATTCGAGACTTGGTTTTTCTTGAAGCTACCTGTGGGCAAGGTTTCACTCTAATATAAATTCATTGAGAGAGACACATTTTAAAAAAAAAATGTTTTAGCAATAGTGATATTGCCATTGACTCTAGCGCCCCAAACACAATCCCAAGCTAGGTCTCTAAATAAATTTGCTATATACTACTTATCGTGAAAATTTGCCAATCTGAAAAGTTGTTGAACTACCTTATTCCAAGCATGTAATAACCAGGCATTTTCTATAACGGAACTATTTCTGAATTATTGTACGACATGCATTTACTGGGATAAACATAGTTTCATTTAAGTGCATTTTAAAATGTAATTATATAAAAATGGCTTAAATTATTGGAGTGCAAGAAAAAGGATAAAATAAAAATTAAGATATTGGTACCATTTTATAACTATGACTTTATCACTAATAACGTCACAAGATTTTATAAAAAGTGCATAGTCCATAGTGCAAATATAGTACTGTTTTCCTATAAACTAAGCAGATTAAAGCCACGAAGACATAGCTGGACTGAAGTTTGTGACTGGTTTGCTAAAACGTTATGATTTATAATGAATATTTTGTTAATTATAAAAACGAGGAAGAAACACTTGCCTTATTTCTTTAAAGATAAAATGCTCGTCACGAGCCTCGCGTTTTATTATGTTAATTAAATAGTTGAATAAATTCAGTAAAAAAACTAACTTATGTAAGATCATCTATGTATTTCACCAACATCTGTAAAATTCAAGTATTAAGACCGTCGACATTTTATTTTCAGATAATTCACTCTATGAACGTTTATTAAAATTATGTAATTCTGTATTATGTTGAAAGAATATACAGAATTTGAAATTTCCACCGTTTCATTGAAATCAATGATAAATAGAATGAAAAGTTGGTTGCTTCAATGAATTCTTAAAAGTTTGTGATTTTGAGCAGTGTAGTTTATAAAACTTCTAGAGTGTATGTTTTATTAAATGGTAATGCATGAAACATCGCTTTGTGAACATCGCCATAGCTAGCAAACTACGGGGACCCACGCAAATATTTTCTAATTAATGTTGATCTGAAAGCGACACATGATAAGTACAGTACATTAGCAATTTTGAAGTTACGTTCAAAATGTTGAATTATATTTTACTCGTCCATAATACTTCAAACCGCCGACCTGTGTAGATCTAATTATTTTACGAATCTGTAGGGACTATACTCTCGTCTCTTATTAATATTCAATAGAGAAATTGTCAATATAGTTATGATATCCCCATTTTTCAAAGTGATGTTGTTAAAAGAACAAAAAAATGCATAGAAACTCATTTTAGTAAGATATTTAGCTTCCTCTGACAAGATGTCAGTTCTTCGAAAAATACTAAGCATTCGCAAGCGGTATACTTTACAAATTTTGTTATGTGATAGATGTAGCTCTTTCTTCCACATGCCCATGTAAATAATGGAAAGTTTATCCATTATGGATATTTTTTTTTTTTTTTTTTTTTTTTTTTGATTATATAGCAAAAAACACGGTTTTTTAGCGTTATACAGTATTTCGCATATAAATGACGTCATCAGTGACGTCACAACTAGAAACGCTAATAACGTTATTTTCAAATACTTGCTTGTAGATGTATAAGCATTATTTATCTATCAAAATACTTAATTACAGAAAACCATACCTAGCCCTTTGAGAGAAATTTACATTCTTAATTCTAGTATGCACATTTTAATAGAAAAAAAAGAAAAATGTGAAATAGCTTCCTTTTGCACTTCGCCCTTAATTTATCTTCAATAACAACTTAAACAGGTAGGGTAAAATGGGGTAACTGGGACACTTAAAGAAATACTGTTGAGAAATATTTTAGAAAGACAAAATATAAACTGGATTTATTGATATTTCAGTATGCGCAACCTAAGTAATATATGACGAATATAAACTTTTACAAATACCTGATAACCGGAGATTAACTTTAGATTAATTAAACATTGGTCAAGTGTCCCAAGTTATCCCACCCAGTTGGGGTAACTTGGGACATTTTAGTTGCATTAAAATTGTGTATATTACAGTCGCATTTATGAAAATGAATTCATTTATTTCCACAGATCAAAACAGAAGTCTAAACTGAAAATATAGCTCAATATTAATTACAATTTATGACTGTTTTGTAAAACAATGATGCATAAAGAAATCAATATGTCCATTTTTTGCCTAAATTATGTCTTTATTTCTTTCAATATATGCTTATTATATAAATCGTTTAAAATGAAAAATGTTATAAGTGTAAATAACTATGTGTGAATTAAACATAAACTTGACATAATCCATTATGTACTTATAAATGTGATTTTTACACTTTAAATTGATCAAAATTTTAAACAGTCTTAAAACAGATTTTATCAAATGTTAACGGGACAATTGAAATGTGTGTCTTTTCACAAAGAAATAAGGACATTAACTAGCTTTTTGCATACAGGAAGACTCGGGGAGAAGGGGGTGAGATGTTAAGGGAATGAAGGCAGGGTTAAGTAGATCTAGAGGGACACATGGGCATACGCTCTCGGAAACTATTGGCAACTGTACCTAAAATGTGTTGTCTGACCAATATTTGGTGTTTGCTTTAGCCAGAATATTTGGCACAAAGTCATATTTTAAAGGAGTAATTAACAAAAAAAAAACTACCCAGTTGGCTTGACTGTCAGTTGGTTTCTGCGCTTCACCTAGTATAAATACTACTTATTAATATAAGATTTGCCGACAGTTTCTTTAAATATGAAAGAAATATCAGTATTTGCCTTTTAGACTATCAAATATTCTAAACTCACCAGATTTTACGCGGAATGAGTAGGTGGGGTTTACGGAACGATCTCCCTTAAATAAACTTATGTAACTAAACAGTTACTTGGATCATGTAAACTTGGTATCAGGCAGAAAAGGTTCAGTAATTGCACCCAAGTTAAGCTAATATAGATTATGACCACGCCTGTGAACTAGTGGTATACTTACAAAATATCAGAGTTTCATCATTACTATCTACTTTCTTTCCTTTTTTCATTTCATTCGTGGAAAACGATTAAAAGTTGACAATTTATAGTGGTTATGTCCAGTTATGTACAACATTTTATGTACTGTCCATTGGAGCATATTCCCTTTTTCTTCCAGCATCCAGTTTGTTCAAAAATAAAATCATGGAGAACTTTGATCTTAACGACAGTGTCCCACTTGCCCCAATACATTAGGGTAAGTGGGACACTTTTGAAAAGGAACGTTCAAAATAAAGTATGTTGTTATTTCTCAAAAACAAATCTCATTGTATGAAATAGTAATGTGATACCTACAGTTTTGCTACTCTTCCCATAACTGAATGTATCAACACATACCAATATAAATATTTTGGACTTGCCATATTTCACAAACAAGCACCTGTTTTATAACGTCGTTGTCTGACGTCAACGCAACGATTCATGACAGGCCACTTTATTATTCAAAATGAAAGTCATTAAAACCAAATTATTATACTTTTCGATAGAATTTTAAAAAGATAATGCCATGTCCTTGATTTGCAATGATACATAATACGCTTCAATATTTCAAACAAGTTTAATGCGATATTACATATATACGAGAACCAGCTTCATGCTTCAAAATTATCATGACGTCACATTTATGATCAAGCCGTATCGAAATTAAATATCTTTAAGATCTTATTGATATACCGATCACATATAAACAAATACATCTATAAAGTCAGAAGATTATTTCTACTGTGCGTTTCACTAGACAGGAACATAACAAGAATATTTTAATGCATCATCTGAAAAAAATAGACATACTTATTTACAGCGTGTAATTTTATGTTTTCTTATTTTTATTTAATTAGTAATACCCTGAACATATGTCTAAGAAAATCGATTCTTAAAATATTTTCCAATCCATCGGTAGAAAAAGTTTTGTCAAAATAGGCTTTAACACTGAATGTTCTTTTTCAACATGTGATCTTATTTAGGGAACGTAACCAATATTTACCCCAATTTACTAAAAAGTGTAAAGTGTCCCAGTTTCCCCATTGTCCCAGTTACCCCATTTTACCCTAAAAGTTTAGAGATGACCCCTCAAATTTGACTGAAGTACAGAGTACATGTACATTTACATTTCCATGTCCGTGTCCGTGATAAAGGTCTAATTTAGGCATTAAACACATCGCCTTGGCCTTATATATGTCACTGTCAATAGATATTTGTTATTTCTCTTTTTATTCATGCAAATCGTGTATAATTACCATTACAGTCATTTTGTGGCGCGCCTTTAAGAAATTTCCTACATTTTTAGATATATTGTGGCTCTGTAAAGTGTGTAGCTATAACTTATAAGGTAAAAATGGTAGATATTGAAAAGGTTCTGATAAAGGATCAAATATCAAGCCACATTCTCTTTTTCTTACAGAATAAAGAAGTCGTTTTATTTATTTTTTCATGATGTTCCTTGTAACGAAATTCGTTCGTTATTTAATTATTGACATTTACGTGCATTTTTGTGACTTTTTAAAAGTTTGCAAAAAAAATAAGATAATAAAAAAGATGTAGTCTTGTTTTATTTTTTTTAATTTGAATGCGTTATTCAAAACATAGTGTTCTAAACATGTGGGACTATATAAAAGGTATTGCAAAACTTATTAAGGGGTCGTTAGAAGTTTCGCAAAGCGTACAAGTGTTACGGCTATCGAAGGAACTAAAAATTTACCTCGTTTACATTCAAAACGATCAAATGATATTTTTTATCATTCTACCTCTTTCAAAATCATGCCCTAAAAGAAGAATTACAATACAACATTTAAGATATTGTCATAGTTGCATTCGGTAATATGTAATAACGAAACATTTAAAAAAAAAATATTTTACTACAAAGAAAACTTCTGCATTTCGCCTCTTCAGGATTCATCATTATACAGATACTTAAAAATGACGTTGACTAATGTCCGTTTCGACGTATCATTAGATGCGTTATCTTGACGAAAAACAAGTATAGTGACATCCATTGGAAAAAGACTTTCGGTACATTTTTGTTCTTAACTTGTTCAAACTTTGAAAAAAAAGTTTAAAACCTTTAAATAAAATTTAAAGTATCTCTTTTTCATTGGTCAAAGTTTGAAAATACAATATTGCCATATACTAAGACAAAACCAGTGTAATAATTCCGCTGCAAAAAAAATCAACAAGCTTAACAATCTTCAGTTTGCACGATCATCACGTATTTTCGTACGTCGCACAGCCGCCTATGTTCCAACTAAGTATATAAGAAATAAAGGTGTATTTTTTTCTAAGTCCGATTGCTTCGAATGAAACTTCTTACCTGAAAGGCATCAACATTTATATTAGCAGGATCATTCTGAGTTAATTATTCGAGAGGCAATTTAAAGTTGCTTTATACAAAAGTCCACCTGAAAATACATTTTCACAGTTTTAAGCAATTAAGTATCTGTGCCACATTTCTTAGTCATTTCCCAGTTCACTGTTAATGAATAGCATGTACTTGATAACCTTAGGTGTTGCTACAATAGGCCTATCAGAGTGTTCAATCCTCTCGTATAATGGTGAACTTTAAGCACTCCGTGATAAAGAGGTTTCAACATCTACCATAATGGGTCCTTATTGTCTATTTAAAGATGTGAAATATAAATAGACATAAATGAGAAAAAAATAACATTGTATTTTACGCTTTTCCTTCGTGCCTTTTATCTGGTCTTAAAAAAGTTCAAAAAGTACCATGTTTATAGGCAAAGGCCATATAGATAAAAACAAATTCTTCCGACAGTTACTCAACGTAACAATCTTATTTATTAAAAATGTAAAATCGAAACCGTGAAACAGTTAAGTCATAAAACTGCTTTACAATAAATAAAAGCAGTCAAGTCATCATAATTTTTAACTAACCGATGAGCCGACTTTTTTACTAAAGTTTTCATAACAAATGAAAAGGATAAAAGTAGTCCCAGCCGAGATTTGCCGTTTAACTTGCCATTTAAAACAAAACTGACTTTTTGAACCAACTTTTAAAAACTTCTAAAATATGTTTTATTGAAACTACAAAGAAAGGGTCAGCTCCGCATAGGAAATGCTCGAAATAACGAAAGCCTGATACTATGATGTTGAAAGAGGAAATAACGGTCCACGATGATGAAAAGTCGAAATTTTTTAACCGTGAGCTAATGCATTTTCCAGATTAGATGTTTTTTTAAATCATTAAAAAGAAAATAATTGTAATGTTATCCAATGCTGTGATGATGAGAAAGGGAAACATGGTGATTTTCGAAGCAATATAGAAAGAATACCGGTTGTTACTTTGCCAAACTATCAACGGACTGGTATACGAATGTTAAGCAAAATACACATACAAGTAAGTTGCTGGTATTGCTGACAACCGTACAAAATTTTCGGTAAGCGGTTTAACACTTCTGAAGGAAATTGAAGCTATCACCAGAGTTCAGAGTAACATTGATTGAATCAAACACTGCCCTTTCCGGCAAAGAAAATCTTATCATTTACTCCACCGAGTGACTGTGACATGTACCTGGACGCACACTTAGAACGAGAAAATTTATACACAGTAACATTTACAAAAACTGATCGGTCAGTGCTAGACACTCTCTTTAAAGAATTAAATAATGCAATACAAAGTGAATGATAAATCAATCATGAATGTGATTATGAACAACAGATACTTGGAAAAGAACGTGAAAGGAATTAAACTAAAAATAACAATGGAAGTATGCAACACTTGAACTTACATGAAAGTATCTTTTAAAATTTACAATACCTTAGTACAATTTTCATACAAAATGTCAACACAAAGGTTTTATTTATTTAATGTCCTCATCCCATTTTCAAAAAAAAATGTTACAAAAATGGGTAAAAATGCTTTCAATATATAATACGAGCCATTATAACCTGAAAGGGTCAATAAGCAGACATCATTTTTTTTCTTGGGTATGGCAAAACAGCGATGTTATTATGTTTTTCTTGTGATCTTTATTCCTACCGACACGGCACACTTGACTGAACAGTTCAATAGGGGCAACGGAGAAGTGAGAAGAAATCCACCTATCATGGGTGCTGTCATATTTTGTCAACTGCCGTTTCTTGCTCCGACTATCTCCAAAAAGTATCAAAAGGGCATTTATTGAAAGGGGCGTCACGGCCCCACATGATCGGATTTTCCCTTCTGGAAATCAGCACTTAATTTTAGTTGTTTTTTTTCCCCACTAACATAATTTACACATTTATTCATTTCAGAGGAGCTGTAAATTAACTCAGAGCCCGGAGTGAGCTATTATTATCAACCGTTTTTCAGCGCCTTTCTTCGAGCAGCATCTCCTCTGAAACTTGGTTTATATGCTTCTTGAGTGGTCCTCATGCAAAGCTGTTCAATTTCGCTAGGTATCACAGAATAAAACATGCTAGAGCCAGAAACAGAAAAATATTCTAAATATAGTATGCATTATGGATGACAAATTTTTCAAACAGTTTAAAGTTAGTTAAAAAGTTACATAAATTGTAAGATTATTATAGGCTAGTTTCATCCATATATTGATTAAATACATTTGCAAGATATCAAAAAAGTAATGGTAAAGTAATGGCGACATTCAAAAAGTTGAACCCGGACAAAAGTTGAACAAGGCAAGTTATATACCAAAATGTTCGCAAAGGTCTGAAGTGTATCAGGCTGCCGGCATAAACTGGCATAAATGGTGGCGATCTGAGAAATCCAAGATGGCGACCAATACGGCCGCTACAAAAGTAATGATGACTACAATGTTTAAAGACACCATCATGTCTACATTTTCATATAAATTTTAATTATTTTTCTATTTAATATTTTACTACGATATTTCAGACTTTATGAGTATCTTTTTAACATAAATTGCCTAAAATTAGTATGCAGATTAAAGGTCAAAAGGTCAAATAATCATAAAACTCAAATATCGGATAGATAAAAGTATATATTTAGCATACGATTTCAAGACAATTTTCAGATTTCAAAAGTATTTATGCAAAAACATGTCCTTAAGTTCATTCTCGGTGAGCAGTACTCAGTACCGTGAATGCTACTCACAGAGCAGTACTCTCAGTACCGTGAATGCTACTCAGTGAGCAGTACTCTCAGTACCGTGAATGCTACTCACAGAGCAGTACTCTCAGTACCGTGAATGCTACTCAGTGAGCAGTACTCTCAGTACCGTGAATGCTACTCACAGAGCAGTACTCTCAGTACCGTGAATACTACTCGGTGAGCAGTATACTCTCAGTACCGTGAATACTACTCAGTGAGCAGTACTCTCAGTACCGTGAATGCTACTCACAGAGCAGTATACTCTCATTACCGTGAATACTACTCAGTGAGCAGTACTCTCAGTACCGTGAATGCTACTCACAGAGCAGTACTCTCAGTACCGTGAATACTACTCACAGAGCAGTACTCACAGTACCGTGAATGCTACTCACAGAGCAGTACTCTCAGTACCGTGAATGCTACTCACAGAGCAGTACTCTCAGTACCGTGAATACTACTCAGTGAGCAGTATACTCACAGTACCGTGAATGCTACTCAGTGAGCAGTACTCTCAGTACCGTGAATGCTACTCAGTGAGCAGTACTCTCAGTACCGTGAATGCTACTCAGTGAGCAGTACTCTCAGTACCGTGAATGCTACTCACAGAGCAGTACTCTCAGTACCGTGAATACTACTCAGTGAGCAGTATACTCACAGTACCGTGAATGCTACTCAGTGAGCAGTACTCTCAGTACCGTGAATGCTACTCAGTGAGCAGTACTCTCAGTACCGTGAATGCTACTCACAGAGCAGTACTCTCAGTACCGTGAATACTACTCAGTGAGCAGTATACTCTCAGTACCGTGAATACTACTCAGTGAGCAGTACTCTCAGTACCGTGAATGCTACTAACAGAGAAGTACTCTCAGTACCGTGAATACTACTCAGTGAGCAGTACTCTCAGTACCGTGAATGCTACTCACAGAGCAGTACTCTCAGTACCGTGAATACTACTCAGTGAGCAGTATACTCTCAGTACCGTGAATACTACTCAGTGAGCAGTACTCTCAGTACCGTGAATGCTACTAACAAAGCAGTACTCTCAGTACCGTGAATACTACTCAGTGAGCAGTATACTCACAGTACCGTGAATGCTACTCAGTGAGCAGTACTCTCAGTACCGTGAATGCTACTCAGTGAGCAGTACTCTCAGTACCGTGAATGCTACTCAGTGAGCAGTACTCTCAGTACCGTGAATGCTACTCACAAAGCAGTACTCTCAGTACCGTGAATACTACTCAGTGAGCAGTATACTCACAGTACCGTGAATTCTACTCAGTGAGCAGTACTCTCAGTACCGTGAATGCTACTCACAGAGCAGTACTCTCAGTACCGTGAATGCTACTCAGTGAGCAGTACTCTCAGTACCGTGAATGCTACTCACAGAGCTGTACTCTCAGTATCGTGAATGCTACTCAGTGAGCAGTACTCTCAGTACCGTGAATGCTACTCACAGAGCAGTACTCTCAGTACCGTGAATACTACTCAGTGAGCAGTATACTCACAGTACTGGGAATACTACTCAGTGAGCAGTACTCTCAGTACCGTGAATGCTACTCAGTAAGCAGTACTCTCAGTACCGTGAATGTTACTCAGTGAGCAGTACTCTCAGTACCGTGAATGCTACTCAGTGAGCAGTACTCTCAGTACCGTGAATGCTACTAACAGAGCAGTACTCTCAGTACCGTGAATACTACTCAGTGAGCAGTATACTCACAGTACCGTGAATGCTACTCAGTGAGCAGTACTCTCAGTACCGTGAATGCTACTCAGTGAGCAGTACTCTCAGTACCGTGAATACTACTCAGTAAGCAGTATACTCACAGTACTGTGAATGCTACTCAGTGAGCAGTACTCTCAGCACGTGAATGCTACTCACAGAGCAGTACTCTCAGTACCGTGAATACTACTCAGTGAGCAGTACTCTCAGTACAGTGAATGCTACTAACAGAGCAGTACTATCAGTACTGTGAATACTACTCGGTGAGCAGTATACTCACAGTACCGTGAATGCTACTCAGTGAGCAGTACTCTCAGTACCGTGAATACTACTCAGTGAGCAGTACTCTCAGTACCGTGAATACTACTCAGTGAGCAGTACTCTCAGTACCGTGAATGCTACTCACAGAGCAGTACTCTCAGTACCGTGAATACTACTCAGTGAGCAGTACTCTCAGTACCGTGAATGTTACTCACAGAGCAGTACTCTCAGTACCGTGAATACTACTCAGTGAGCAGTATACTCACAGTACCGTGAATGCTACTCAGTGAGCAGTATACTCACAGTACCGTGAATGCTACTCAGTGAGCAGTACTCTCAGTACCGTGAATACTACTCAGTGAGCAGTACTCTCAGTACCGTGAATGCTACTCACAGAGCAGTACTCTCAGTACCGTGAATCCTACTCAGTGAGCAGTATACTCACAGTACCGTGAATGCTACTCACAGAGCAGTACTCTCAGTACCGTGAATGCTACTCAGTGAGCAGTACTCTCAGTACCGTGAATACTACTCAGAGAGCAGTACTCTCAGTACAGTGAATGCTACTAACAGAGCAGTACTATCAGTACTGTGAATACTACTCGGTGAGCAGTATACTCACAGTACCGTTAATGCTACTCAGTGAGCAGTACTCTCAGTACCGTGAATACTACTCAGTGAGCAGTACTCTCAGTACCGTGAATACTACTCAGTGAGCAGTACTCTCAGTACCGTGAATGCTACTCACAGAGCAGTACTCTCAGTACCGTGAATACTACTCAGTGAGCAGTACTCTCAGTACCGTGAATGCTACTCACAGAGCAGTACTCTCAGTACCGTGAATACTACTCAGTGAGCAGAACTCACAGTACCGTGAACACTACTCAGTGAGCAGAACTTACAGTACCGTGAATACAACTAAATGAGCAGTCACCACGGTAATGTGAACACTACTCGGTGAGCAGTACTCATAGTACCATGAATACTACTCAGTGCGCAGTACTCACAGTACCGTGAACACTATTCAGTGAGCAGAACTTACAGTACCGTGAACACTACCCAGTAAGTAGTACTCACAGTGCCGTGAACACTACTAGATGATCAATGTTCTGTGAAAAGTACTCAGAGCTGTGATCACTCCACACTGATCATTAGCAATGATCACTGAGAAATTGTAACCCCAGCACACTTAGAGTCCTTCCAACAGAACATTTCTCAACACACTAAAAAGGGACATCGTTGTAAAAAATATGTGACAATGCGACCACATACACGCATCACAGGACCGATGCCCCTTTCTGTAACGAAAAATGGGAGACATTTTTGTCAACCTACCATATCCCCTTTTGGGATCAGTCAACTATTAAACAAGCGGTTTGAAGAAATAGTTTATATATGGCATCTTTCTTACGTTTAAGCAGGGTAATAGTGTCAATTTGTTTTCAGTTTTGACATTTAAAACCGAATATGATTATATAATTTTTTTTGGAAAATATGACGATGATTATTTTTTCAGCTCCTGTAAAACTGATTTATTAGACTTTTAATTATTCCAGTGATATCGTTAAAAACGTTTTATAATGTTCTATCAAGGTGCATATATTTATATTTCAAGTATGCAAAAATATACTTTTTTATTTTTGTATGCAAAGCTTTGCTAGAGGCAATATGCGCACAATAATTGAATAGCATTGAAAACCTGTCTATGGATAATACGACATTATCCGTGTCCATGATAACAAATATAAATAAATGTACTAATATACAGAGTTTAAAACAATTACCATAAATAAACCAAAAATGTAGCTATTCTGATGTTCTGGCCTCATAATGGCTAAAAAAATCCCCAATATCCTTGGGGGAATACAAAACATAAAATAGAACTATACTGACGAGATAAAGAAACGCCTCATTGAAATTTGGCGTTATTTTTTTCCTAACGCTTTTAATTGTTGTGAAATGTAGTAAATCTACATGTACTCTGACCGACAAACACAGTGAACAAAAACTCGCGCGATTTCATTCTGCCATTTGTTCACTTCATGTACCTGGTCATGATTTCCTCGTGCAGTCCGTGCATGTAAACCATGTGGTTTGATTGAACGATTTTTGCACATGTACATGTGTAATACGACACACAACCATATTTTCAGCTATTCTCTGAAAAAAACATTAGTTTTCGTAATGCCGAGGCTGAATTCTGAAGAGAGGGCTCAGGTTTTGGCTATGCTTGAATGTGGGCGAACGCAGGAACAAGTTGCTAGACGTTTTAACGTCTCTCGTTCGACAATTGTGCGTCTTATTCGAGGTGTAAGAGACACGGGAACGTCTATCGATAGACCACGTTCAGGTAGACCGCGTGTAACGTCAATACGACAGGATAATTATATACGTCAACGTCATTTACGTGACAGATTTGTGACAGCGCAATCTACGTCACGTATAGTTGTAGGTAACCGTGGACGTCCAATTAGTCGACATACAGTGAGAAATCGACTCAGAGAACGCGGAATTACCTGTCGTAGGCTCTACCGCGGTCTAATTCTAACGTTACGCCACCGTCACCAACGTCTTATTTTGGCCCGCAACCATCGCGGCCAGCGTTGGCAGAACGTAGTGTTCAGTGACGAGTCGCGTTTCAACTTGTGGAACGCCGACGGACGTATCCGTGTCTATAGACGACGCCATGAACGCTACGCAAACAATTGCGTTTTGGAGCACAATCGTTACGGTGGAGGTGGAGTAATGGTGTGGGCAGCAATCAACCATAGGTTTAAGTCCCAACTCGTCGTTTGCCAAGGTAATCTCACAGCCAGGCGTTACATCGACCAGATATTACGTCATGTAGTTGTCCCTTTATTCCGTCAACGTCAAGGATTAGTCTATCAGCACGCCAACGCGCGACCTCACGTTGCACGCGTCACCAGGGACTTTCTACAGGCTAGAAACATTAATGTTTTACCTTGGCCGGCGTGTTCACCGGACTGCAATCCGATTGAACACGCGTGGGATTATCTCGGACGGCGGTTACGCCAACGTCAACCCCAGCCAGCAAACGTCCGGGAACTGGTAGCAGCGCTGCACCAGGAGTGGGCCAGAATCCCACGGTATCTGTTACGCAACTGGTGCGGCTCTATGAGGCGTCGCCTTGCTGCTGTGGTTGCTAGCAGAGGTGGCCACACGCGCTACTGATTTTTCTAATGCAATTTCTCCGACCGGGCTATTAAAATTCAAGATTTAAGCTTAATGCGACAATGAAATGATTTCTTATTGACCATAAATTCTTGTAAAGCATCTAATTTGCGAATGGAATTGTTCTTTTCTAATTTTGAATCACGGTTAACGAAAAATTGTATACCGAGTTTGAATGAGGCGTTTCTTTATCTCGTCAGTGTAGAAACTGACCAAAAAAATTGTTTTTCATACCTGCATAACTTGATAGAACACTTCTATAAATGTCCGGTTTGGTTGCATTAACAATTATTCTAATATAAAGATAACCCAGTACATTTTCATTAAAACGCGGCGATATTAACATCACGTCGATATATTAGTGCTATCACATTTGATCTGCAATTTTATATCAAGGCCTAATTCACATTTGACCCGCGCGCCGTACGATAAATTAGTCTAAGATTTTCCTTGCGGGTTTGGGGGCATCGTAGGTGGCTACGGGCTACGGTGTATGTGTTCACATTATATACGAGCATCGTGCCATTTTTGTACAGGCTCTCGGAAGAAGGACGGGAGAAATCCGTAGGGACGCTGCGCGGAGATTTTACGGAAATCGTGCAATTTCAGTGCAGTTTCCGTGCAGTCTCCGCAAGCTTCCCATGGAAATCGTACAACGCCAGTACGGCTTCCGCGCAGAGGCTGCGCGGAGAAGATACGGTGACGGCCAGGGTTGCAATCATTGCCGATCTGGCTCAACTGCAACTGCAGGTATGCCGCTCTGAGTCTTAGTGGTACTATCATTTCTCTGAAGAGACGAATAATAAAAACAAGCTAGAGATGGCCAATATATATAACATAATATATAGTTGAACCATGTTTAATATGTTTAACATTCAAATCGTTTATACGCCGTGTAGAATAATTCACTCGAGTTACGTCGTGAAATTATTCCACAGGCGCGTTGAATTACATTATAAGGTTGGCTTGTCAGATGCTAATGTTCAACATAACTGAGACCGAAAGATCTATGACGTACATATACCAGTATACATATTGCAATAGCTGGTTCTCGGCTTTCCAATACATTTGCAATTGCTGGCACAGGAAGCAATTAAGGTAAAAATCCTCCATGGGATTCGAAAGCTTTGGTCTTTTTCGCTCTTTTTAAGCAAAAATAACAAAATAAAGAAATGCTATATTTGTACGGTCTTTAAACAATCAAATTCATCCTCTTAGGCTGCTGGCTTTCCTCGCTTTCGAAGGATGGCAAATGTCGCGACAGTTGCATTTTTATATGGCACAACCTAAAATGGAACACAACTTTTACTACCGGTTATAAAAATGGCATTTTGCTTGGAGTGAATCTATTACCCTCCATGTTTGATGTCTAGCGTGAAATTTGGCTATTGTCTCAGGAGGAACCGAAACTAAACACACGAATAACATTTCACAAACAAGAATACATGTGTCTCGAAAGAAACATAAACACATCTGTTTCTGATCAGAAAATCACGTCGCAGCCTCGTTTTCGTCCTCATCCTTCTCCTTGCTTCCTTCCGTGTTATTGTTTTCAGCCACTGTCTGATTCTGGGACTGTTTAGCCTCGTATATACTGGAGGCTTGAGCCCAGTTTCGGAAAGCTATCACCCCCTTATCTTGAACTTCCTTTCGGCCTTTTAATGAAATCACTTCTCCATCTTTGTTAATGATGATGAATTTAGGTACCGCTGTCACATTATACTTGGCTTTCAATTCACTGCAAGACAAGTAAAACTTCGTCGTTATAAGAAACTGAGAAAGGTGATCAAGGGCTGTGTCTATAATTAGCCATATGCCACACGTTAAAGAGAGCTTGATAAAAATAATATAACATAAATAAAGTATTCCCTTTAATCAGTCCCGTTCGTCCGTTTAGCTCTATAGATATTCCGCAGATGTACGGATCGCGGGGTTGTGAGGCATATGCTCTCCGTGACGATCGCTAAAATACATTGTCTTCTTCCCCCTCTGATTCAAATCAAGGGGAAAACTGCTTCTACGGGGTCAAGGGAGATAATCCTAAATGTGAGCAAATGTCATGTGTTTGGTGATTCTAACTAATACTTCTTGAATAATATGCATTTTCAATTCCGGACGAACGGACGCATGGACGGACGAACAGCCGGACGGACAACGCAAAATATATATTCATCCACCTTCGGCGCGGGAATAAAAAATCAAAGCAGGTTTTATCACTATAAAGTTGTCTTTTACTTACTCCTTGAATGGATCATCGAAGGGAAGGGCGTACCAATCTCTATGTTTCTGTCGGAAATATGACTCCATGTCTTCTGCCGTTTTATCAAAACTTAGAAAAACAACTTCAAAGTTTGCTTTTCTGTTCAAGAGTTCGTCGTACATATTACACAACAGTGGTATAAACTGCTGACAAGGTGGACACCAACTGGCGGAAAAGTATATTCCCACAATTTTGCCCTGTAACGCCTCCTGGCCCAGCACGCGACCCGGAACTTCTTTCTCTTCTTCATTCTCCTCCTCCTTTTTGTCAAGTGGAGTGAGGTTCAGCTGCTGGGTGAGAGTCTCTTCTTCCGGCGTGACTGGTTTTTTCTCAAAGTATTCCTTGGTAACTAAGTATTTATCCCTAAAAAGATCCATCTTGATGTATGAACTGCTGCCAGGCGATCCTCTGAAATAACACATGTAACATATGCAGAGGTAACTTATTCAGAAGCACAGATATGCGAGAGTACAAAAGTCCACATTTATTAACATTTAAGGTATTGGACCCCTTACAGTAATGTTTAAAGAATGGCATTTGTTTGGTATATTCTTAAAGTTGACTATGTTTCGCACTGTGTTCCAAATTTTAAACAACTTTTACCGGGCCGTTTTTTTTTGTGAATTTTGTATAATTTATGGTATTTCCTCAAGCTCAAGTCGAGACAAATTTCAATGTGATGGCCACTATCTAAAATGTTTGCAGAGAATTCATTACAGCATTAATTTTGATAAAAGAAACATCAAACTATTGTTAAACAATTATAAAACACAAAATAAAACTGTAAATATGATTTGTTCTAAGGTGCCTCAAGAAAACAGATTTAATGAGACAGAATTCTAACTCCAACATTGAAAAATTAAAGTCGAATCCTGTGGGTCTGTTTTGAATTTTGCTCACTTCATTCAAAAATAACCTTGGGGCTGAAGTAAAACCTACCGCCATTTCTTCCACAATATGTATTCTAACGAATGAAGGCAAAATAGAGAACTTTTACCGCATGTAACTCAGTATTTTTAAAGATGTCTAACTCTACCCCTCCTGATTAAGAGGTAAATTCACATTGAACAGCAAAAAATGGCTTATAAAATGAAAATTTTCCACTTTTGTACAATACATCCATAATAAGTCTTAAAAGAAGTAAAAACTTACTAGAAAAAAGGAAAATATAGAGAAAAAAATTGGTCCCATGCCCCCCCCCCCCCCCCCCCCCCCCCCCCCCCCCCCACTGAAAATTGCAGTCAAAGTAGATTTATGGTAGGAATTGAATACTCTTCAAACCTACTCTATTACGGGTCCAATCCTTAAAGAGTAAAGTCTAGACAAAGATTTAATTATGGTTAATTTTCAATTTGAAAACTAATAGATATTGATAAAATTTTGCTGAATTGAGTGCAAATTCGTTCAAAGTTTCATCATAAACTGAGCCTGGTACAATTTTTTTTGTCTTGGTTACTTTTAACCTATCATATTCAGTGCAAATAAAGCAATGACAGAAGAAAAAATTAGCATAAAAGTATTAACCCTTCTCATGCTAGAAACGATTGATTCTGCCTTTGCGACAAGTGTAGATCATGATCGGTCTGCAGTCTGATCATGATCTTCACTGTTCGCCATTCAGTCGGTATCTTTTTGATATGCACCCCTTTTAACAGCTAATGGTTCTGTCCGAACTGAAAGATGGACAAGTTTAGTATAGAAATTTAGCAGGGTAAGACGTTGATGAATACAGACCTTGGCCGTGCGTTTGCATCTCTTCAAAGAATTATAGGCCATGTGATTTTAGAGTAGCATATTAATTCCAACAGAAATGCAAATCATACTGAATGGACTATGATAAAATTATAACGACCCAAACATATTCGGTACTTATCCCACACTTCAATACAGTAGAATATTAATCCTCAAATTAGATTACGTTTTTGAAATATGCTAAAATTGCTTATTCCGACTAAACAAAAAGGTTTGACTAGATGTCAATACATGAAATAAAGCAATACCTTTTGAACTGCTTTAAAACCGAAAGTACACATGTGTTTGTTTACATGCAATGCTTTGTGGGATGTGTTTACAGTGTTACCCGGGGTACCGGTGTGGGTACGGTTGTATTCCATGTTACATATATATATATATCGTTGTCATCTCGTTAACACCGGTTACGGGAAGTCCCAATTAATTTTGCGCGTCCGCATGATTGCCTAAAAACAATTTACTTATTATATGTTGATGTAATCAAACAGAGTTGATATTAAAAGTTTGATATTTAACATGCGTATATTTTCCTTTCAGTATGGAAGATAGAAATTTTTAGATGTTCCGCAAGACGCCCTGACGTTCGCTAACCTGATTACTAGTACTTCTTTTTTTTTTTGCAGAAATTACACAACTGAAACAACAACTGAGTTAACTTTCCATTTATAATTCTAACATGTCTGAAACAATACGGGACCACTTGTGTAATGGTTACATTTTACTCGGACTTTATCATAGACACCCTGTGTAAAATCTCAAACTTGTATTAAATCCATACAATATTTAAACGAAACTTTGAAGTTTTGTAGTTTGTGGCATTTTCTAGGGCATGTGTGGTCAAAAAACTGAATACGATTTCTGAAATAGTGTGACATTTATTTGTAAAGTCACTATATATTCATTGTAAAAATGCTGTGTTTACCAAGGTGGAAACTGGCAGGTACTAGAAAATGCAGATCTTCGATTCCTGATGTCATGTTAAAATTATGAATAATAAGAAAAGCAAAGCATATCGCATGAACAGGTTCATCTCTTGTTTGAAATATCGTAATAAGTGGAAGTGGATGTCGTATTGAAATTCTTTACTAAACCACAATTAACGAAAAAGCTGAATATATCTGCATATATAATGCGAACGACCCTTGAGCTAGCTTCTTGCGAGGAGCACAATTCTGGAACACAACAACAACAACTTTTATTAGCAATATCGACAATACATGTCTTTGGCTAACGAACAATAAAAATATGATAGATATGGTTTGTACTACAGGCGTAAACACAAACAAATTACTCTCTCAACAAATATACTTCCTTCAGAAATTTACAAATATTATTCTGAGTTCTCTTTCTGTCAGAAGACATCAAATTATCAAATTTTCTTAGAGTTGGCCATGATATTTTTGGCAAGTATTTTGAGCGAATATTCATATATCTCGGACAAGTCATAAGTACATGGTATTCCGATTCCACTGCATTTAAGTGACAATATGTATATAATCTTTGATTTCTAACTATACCACTATATCTACCAGTTTCAATAGCTAAGCAATGTGAAGACATTCTAAAACAAGTAAACAACTTTCCAAAGTAATCGTTATCAATATTGTTCAAATATGACTCAAAACTAAACGAAGTTTTAAATCTGGCGTAGTATTCTAGTTTCGGCAAACTATTTACATTGTTATGCCATTCTTGTAGAAATTGGTCTCATAGTCAAGTGTGTGAAGTTGGCGAGAAGTTCGACATTCGACATTGAACATTCGATCTCAGAACGACATTGGACATTTGAAGCGTGAAGTTGACAATAAGTTAAACTTTCGACATTGAACATTCGATCTCAGAACGACATTGAACATTCGATACCAGAACGACATTGGACATTCAATTTAGAACGACATTAGACATTCGAATCAAGAACGACATTGGACATTCAATTTTAGAACGACATTAGACATTCGAATCCAGAACAACATTGGACATTCAATTTTAGAACGACATTAGACATTCGAATCCAGAACGACATTGGATATTCGAATCCAGAACGACATTGGACATTCGATACCAGAACGACATTGGACATTCAATTACAGAACGACATTGGACATTCGATACCAGATCGACATTGGACATTCGTTTTCAGAACGACATTCGACATTCGATACCAGAACGACATTGGACATTCGATTTCAGAACGACATTCGACATTCGATACCAGAACGACATTGGACATTCGATTTCAGAACGACATTGGACATTGGATACCAGATCGACATTGGACATTCGATTTCAGAATGACATTCGACATTTGATACCAGAACGACATTCGACGTTCGATTTCAGAACGACATTGGACATTCGATTTTAGAATGACATTGGACATTTGATACCAGAACGACATTCGACATTCAATTTCAGATCGACATTAAACATTCGATTTCAGAACGACATTCGACATTCGATACCAGAATGACATTGGACATTCGATTTCAGAACGACATTGGACATTCAATGTTAGAACGACATTGGACATTTGATACCAGAATGACATTCGACATCCGATTTCAGATCGACATTGAACATTCGATTTCAGATCGACATTGAACATTCGATTTTAGAATGACATTCGACATTCGATACCAGAACGACATAGGACATTTGATACCAGAACGACATTCGACATTTGATAACAGATCTACATTCGACATTCGATTTCAGATCGACATTGAACATTCGATTTCAGATCGACATTGAACATTCGATTTTAGAATGACATTCAACATTCGATACCAGAACGACATTCGACATTCGATATCAGATCGACATTGGACATTCGATTTCAGATCGACATTGAACATTCGATTTCAGAACTACATTCGACAATCGATACCAGAATAACATTGGACATTTGATTTCAGAACGACATTGGACATTCGAGCCTAGAACGACATTGGACATTTGAACACAGAACGACATTAGACATTCGAATCCAAAACGACATTGGACATTCGATTCCAGAACGACATTGGACATTCGATTTCAGAACGACATTGGACATTCGAGCCTAGAACGTTTTTGGACATTCGAACACAGAACGACATTGGACATTCAAATCCAAAACGACATTGGACATTCGAATCTAGAACGACGTTGGACATTCAAATCCAGAACGACATTAGACATACGAACCCAGAACGACATTGGACATTCGAATCCAAAATGACATTGGACATTCGAACCTAGAACGACATTGGACATTCAAATCCAGAACGACATTAGACATACGAACCCAGAACGACATTGGACATTTGAATCCAAATCGACATTGGACATTTGAACTTAGAACGACATTGGACATACGAACCAAGAACGACATTGGACATTCGAATCCAAAACGATATTATTAGTGTCAGTTAGCACCGATTCCTGAAAGTCTGTGAGTGCTCCTGAAAGTGTCACAGACCACTTAAAATGATTTAAAAAGAAACAGGAACTACTTGGTTAGTGTTATCACTCCTGGCACCAGTTCTTGAAAGTCTGCGATTCCTCCTAATGTGTCGAAGACCGTTCTGATGGTTTGAAAGGACACGTGGATTGCTGGTTCGGTGTTTTCTACCTTGGCACCGATTCCTGAAAGTCTGCGAGTGCTCCTGAAAGTGTCGCAGACCATTCTAAATGATTGATAAAGAAACGTGGACTATTGTGACGATGTTTTCTCCCTTGGCACCGTTTCCTGAAAGTCTGAGAGTCCTCCTGAAAGTGTCGCAGACCATTCTGAATGATTAAAAAAGAAACATGGACTATTGTGACGATTTTTTCTCCCTTGGAATCGTTTCCTGAAAGTCTGCGAGTCCTCCTGAAAGTGTCGCAGACCATTCTAAATGATTGATAAAGAAACATGGACTATTGTGACGATGTTTTCTCCCTTGGCACCGTTTCCTGAAAGTCTGCGAGTGCTCCTTAAAGTGTCGTAGACCATTCTAAATTACTTAAAAAGAAACATGGACTATTGTGACGATGTTTTCTCCCTTGGAATCGTTTCCTGAAAGTCTGCGAGTCCTCCTGAAAGTGTCGCAGACCATTCTAAATGATTGATAAAGAAACATGGACTATTGTGACGATGTTTTCTCCCTTGGCACCGTTTCCTGAAAGTCTGCGAGTGCTCCTTAAAGTGTCGTAGACCATTCTAAATTACTTAAAAAGAAACATGGACTATTGTGACGATGTTTTCTCTCTTGGAACCGTTTCCTGAAAGTCTGAGAGTCCTCCTGAAAGTGTCACAAACCGTTTATAATCGGTTGAATTAATACAGAGGCTAATGGGACGGTGCTTTCTCACTTGGCATCTATTCTTGAAAGTCTGCGAGTGTTCCTGAAAGTGTCACAGATTTTTTTTTAATGATTAAAAAAGAAACAAAAACTACTTGGTTAGTGTTATCTCTCTTGGCACCTGTTCTTGAAAGTCTGCGAGTCCTCCTGAAATGTCACAGACCGTTCTTAATAGGTTGAAATGATAGTTCTTGCGAACTTCCAAAAGAAACAAGAACTATCATTTCAACCCATTAAGAACGGTCTGTGACATTTTTAGGAGGACTCGCAGACTTTCAAGAATAGATGTCAAGTGAGAAAACACCGTCCCATTAGCTTCTGTATCAAATCAACCGATTAAAAACGGTCTGTGACACTTTCAGGAGGACTCTCAGACTTTCAGGAAACGGTGCCAAGGGAGAAAACATCTTCACAATAGTCCACGTTTCTTATTCAATCATTTAGAATGGTCTGCGACACTTTCAGGAGCACTCGCAGACTTTCAGGAATCGGTGCCAAGGTAGAAAACACCGAACCAGCAATCCACGTGTCCTTTCAAACCATCAGAACGGTCTTCGACACATTAGGAGGAATCGCAGACTTTCAAGAACTGGTGCCAGGAGTGATTACACTAACCAAGTAGTTCCTGTTTCTTTTTAAATCATTTTAAGTGGTCTGTGACACTTTCAGGAGCACTCACAGACTTTCAGGAATCGGTGCTAACTGACACTAATAATATCGTTTTGGATTCGAATGTCCAATGTCGTTCTGGGTTCGTATGTCTAATGTCATTCTGGATTCGAATGTCCAATGACGTTCTAAGTTCGAATGTCCAATGTCGATTTGGATTTGAATGTCCAATGTCGTTCTTGGTTCGTATGTCCAATGTCGTTTTGGATTCGAATGTCCAATGTCGTTCTGGGTTCGTATGTCTAATGTCTTTCTGTATTCGAATGTCCAATGTCGTTGTAGATTCGAATGTCCAATGTCGTTTTGGATTCGAATGTCCAATGTCGTTCTGTGTTGATATCAGATCGACATTGGACATTCGATTTCAGATCGACATTGAACATTCGATTTCAGAACGACATTCGACATTCGATTTCAGATCGACATTGAACATTCGATTTCAGAACGACATTCGACATTCGATATCAGATCGACATTGGACATTCGATTTCAGATCGACATTGAACATTCGATTTCAGAACGACATTCGACATTCGATACCAGAACAACATTGGACATTCGATTTCAGAACGACATTGGACATTCGAGCCTAGAACAACATTGGACATTTGAACACAGAACGACATTGGACATTCGAATCCAAAACGACATTGGACATTCGAATCTAGAACGACATTGGACATTCGAATCCAGAACGACATTGGACATTCGAGCCTAGAACGACATTGGACATTTGAACACAGAACGACATTGGACATTCGAATCCAAAACGACATTGGACATTCGAATCTACAACGACATTGGACATTCGAATACAGAAAGACATTAAACATACGAACCCAGAACGACATTGGACATTCGAATCCAAAACGACATTGGACATACGAACCAAGAAAGACATTGGACATTCAAATCCAAATCGACATTGGACATTCGAACTAAGAACGTCATTGGACATTCGAATCCAGAATGACATTAGACATACGAACCCAGAACGACATTGGACATTCGATTCCAAAACGATATTATTAGTGTCAGTTAGCACCGATTCCTGAAAGTATGTGAGTGCTCCTGAAAGTGTCACAGACCACTTAAAATGATTTAAAAAGAAACAGGAACTACTTGGTTAGTGTAATCACTCCTGGCACCAGTTCTTGAAAGTCTGCGATTCCTCCTAATGTGTCGAAGACCGTTCTGATGGTTTGAAAGGACACGTGGATTGCTGGTTCGGTGTTTTCTACCTTGGCACCGATTCCTGAAAGTCTGCGAGTGCTCCTGAAAGTGTCGCAGACCATTCTAAATGATTGAATAAGAAACGTGGACTATTGTGAAGATTTTTTCTTCCTTGGCACCGTTTCCTGAAAGTGTCACAGACCGTTTATAATCGGTTGATTTGATACAGAAGCTAATGGGACGGTGTTTTCTCACTTGACATCTATTCTTGAATGTCTGCGAGTCCTCCTAAAAATGTCACAGACCGTTCTTAATGGGTTGAAATGATAGTTCTTGTTTCTTTTGGAAGTTCACAAGAACTATCATTTCAACCTATTAAGAACGGTCTGTGACATTTCAGGAGGACTCGCAGACTTTCAAGAACCGGTACCAAGAGAGATAACACTAACCAAGTAGTTCTTGTTTCTTTTTTATCATTAAAAAAAAATCTGTGACACTTTCAGGAACACTCGCAGACTTTCAAGAATAGATGCCAAGTGAGAAAGCACCGTCCCATTAGCCTCTGTATTAATTCAACCGATTATAAACGGTTTGTGACACTTTCAGGAGAACTCTCAGACTTTCAGGAAACGGTTCCAAGGGAGAAAACATCGTCACAATAGTCCATGTTTCTTTTTAAGTAATTTAGAATGGTCTACGACACTTTAAGGAGCACTCGCAGACTTTCAGGAAACGGTGCCAAGGGAGAAAACATTGTCACAATAGTCCATGTTTCTTTATCAATCATTTAGAATGGTCTGCGACACTTTCAGGAGGACTCGCAGACTTTAAGGAAACGATTCCAAGGGAGAAAAAATCGTCACAATAGTCCATGTTTCTTTTTTAATCATTCAGAATGGTCTGCGACACTTTCAGGAGGACTCTCAGACTTTCAGGAAACGGTGCCAAGGGAGAAAACATCGTCACAATAGTCCACGTTTCTTTATCAATCATTTAGAATGGTCTGCGACACTTTCAGGAGCACTCGCAGACTTTCAGGAATCGGTGCCATGGTAGAAAACACCGAACCAGCAATCCACGTGTCCTTTCAAACCATCAGAACGGTCTTCGACACATTAGGAGGAATCGCAGACTTTCAAGAACTGGTGCCAGGAGTGATAACACTAACCAAGTAGTTCCTGTTTCTTTTTAAATCATTTTAAGTGGTCTGTGACACTTTCAGGAGCACTCACAGACTTTCAGGAATCGGTGCTAACTGACACTAATAATATCGTTTTGGATTCGAATGTCCAATGTCGTTCTTGGTTCGTATGTCCAATGTCGTTCTAAGATCGAATGTCCAATGTCGATTTGGATTCGAATGTCCAATGTCGTTCTGGGTTCGTATGTCTAATGTCGTTCTGGATTCGAATGTCCAATGTCGTTCTAGGTTCGAATGTCCAATGTCATTTTGGATTCGAATGTCCAATGTCGTTCTGGGTTCATATGTCTAATGTCGTTCTGGATTCGAATGTCCAACGTCGTTCTAGATTCGAATGTCCAATGTCGTTTTGGATTTCAATGTCCAATGTCGTTCTGTGTTCGAATGTCCAATAACGTTCTAGGCTCGAATGTCCAATGTCGTTCTGAAATCGAATGTCCAATGTCGTTCTGGTATCGAATGTCGAATGTCGTTCTGAAATCGAATGTTCAATGTCGATCTGAAATCGAATGTCGAATGTCGTTCTGGTATCAAATGTCCAATGTCATTCTGAAATCGAATGTCAAATGTCGTTCTGAAATCGAATGTCCAATGTCGTTCTGGTATCAAATGTCCAATGTCGTTCTTAAATCGAATGTCCAATGTCGTTCTGAAATAGAATTTCTAATGTCGTTCTGGTATCAAATGTCCAATGTCGTTCTGAAATCGAATGTCGAATGTCGTTCTGAAATCGAATGTCCAATGTCCTTCTGGTATCGAATGTTGAATGTCGTTCTGAAATCGAATGTCGAATGTCGATCTGGTATCAAATGTCCAATGTCGTTCTGAAATCGAATGTCCAATGTCGTTCTGAAATCGAATGTCCAATGTCGTTCTGGTATCGAATGTCCAATGTCGTTCTGAAATCGAATGTCCAATGTCGATCTGGTATCAAATGTCCAATGTCGTTCTGAAATCGAATGTCCAATGTCGTTCTGAAATCGAATGTCCAATGTCGTTCTGGTATCGAATGTCCAATGTCGTTCTGGATTCGAATGTCTAATGTCGTTCTAAAATTGAATGTCCAATTCCGTTCTGGATTCGAATGTCTAATGTCGTTCTAAAATTGAATGTCCAATGTCGTTCTGGATTCGAATGTCTAATGTCGTTCTAAAATTGAATGTCCAATGTCGTTATGGTATCGAATGTTCAATGTCGTTCTGAGATCGAATGTTCAATGTCGAAAGTTTAACTTATTGTCAACTTCACGCCTCAAATGTCCAATGTCGTTCTGAGATCGAATGTTCAATGTCGAATGTCGAACTTCTCGCCAACTTCACACACTTCTCATAGTCGGGTTTTTAACATAGATGAATAATTAACATTCAATTCAGTATTGTCCCATAGATATCCATATCCTAACTGATCTAACAGGATTTTAACATGTTTAGCCCAAAATTTACACCTTGGAGAGTTTATATTGTTACATTGAGTGTTGAAAATATTTGCCATAATTGAACCCGGATTATTTATAAGTTTTAACCAATACTTCAAGACTCTCTCCTTACATAAAATTGAAATAGGATATCTTCCTAACTTTCCAAGGACTGCCATATTTGGCGTTTGTTGTTTAACTCCTAGCAGCTTTTTGCAAAATTTCATATGTACTCAATGAACAAAGCTTGTGTTATATACTCCCCACACTTCTGCACAGTATAAAAGTATTGGTTCAACCATGCGGTCGAACAGTAACAATTTTGTTTTGACATCAAATTTTAACCTGGTAAAGAGTGAATATAAACCATTTACAGCTTTAAGTGCTTGCTCAGACAGTGCTTTAACGGCGTCAGTTAAAGAACCATTCGAAGAAAACTTCACACCAAGATAACAGAATGAGTCTACTATTTCTAACAAATAGGTTTACTTTAACAAAACGAAATATCAATGCCAAACTTGTCGTGAATTCAATAACGTCTGTCACAAGTTAAAGTTTAATGGACCTTCCTTAAATTATATAGCATAGATATAGCTATTGGTAATAATAATTAAGTTTTTTTTCAATATACGCTGAATAATGCTACTAAAAAATTCATTAATTTTTCGAAAAATATTAACTCGCCGTATAATACTCTACTATAACTAATATGAGTTAGGAACTACATAGAAAAATATCGCAAGTTTGTACCTTGCCTGGAAAATATTCAGAAACAGAACTACTGTATCTACAGTCATACCCCTGTTAATGACAATCACAAAGAGCAAACATCTTTTCACAAAGTAAAATCTTTTGTGCATTAACCTCTCCATAGCAACAACCTCTGTATAAAAACGCGTTTCAGACTTCCAGCTGGTGTTTTAGTTTAATCATATTTTATTGCAATTATCACACAAGACATGATAGTAAATGTACATCAAGACATGAATATACAGATACATATAATTGTATATACAACAGCTGGTGTTCGTCCTATAAAGGTTGCTATGTATTAAAGTTTTACACAAAATAAAACATACTGTACGGTGGTTTTCACGAAACACTTAAATTAAATATTCTTAGAAAATACATTCACCCGGCAAATTTTATATTTTACCACAATTTACTACACCAAGTAGCGGCAAAATATACGTCGCGGTGTCATGGCGTTGATTACGTTGTATACATGTGACGTCATTCTTATGGCTTCCGGCAATAATAGTTCAGCATTTTGAGTTCACTGATGGATGGTGCTATATGGAGTTCGACAACACTGAATTTATGTATTACAGAGATTTTGATGACGATAATACATTATCAAATGCATTTGCTGGAATCAATTCACTAAAAGCAATACAGTTTATGAAAACCCAAAGAAACAACGAAAATTGGTATTCCGACAGTTTGTCGTCAACGATTGTTGACATCATTGAGAAACATGAACAGATAAATGTGCGACTTAAGACCACTTCTCTTACGGATATACTTGCTGGAATCAGATTCGATGCTAGAAGAGACGGAAGTGGACCTCTTCATGGGGAGAAATTGTTTGAAAAATTTGATCCGAAACGTTACGATGAAGGGTATGTTTAAAAACATTTTGACTTTTTTGATCAGATGCTGCAGAATATCTTTTATCCTAATTCTTACATGTTAATTGATGTAGACGTATTACGACAAAAGGGGTCATCACGTTATGAGTCAGGAACCCTGATTTTAATTTTAAAAATGGTTGTATAACTGCCTATCATGATTTTATAAGATTGCGGTTAGTTTACCTGTATGCACTTCCTGCTAGGATTTTAAAAGGGTAGGGTGTCCGGAGCACTTGCACTTTAGCGGTCCGTATAGAAATGTCTTAAAGATTAAAAGTTATAAAGGGTAACTTTATTTTTAAATGAATATGTTTTTGGGGCTACTGCCCCCACACCCCCGCTTTGCCCCACACCCCAACTTGTAAACATCCGGGGACCAGTAAAGTGCATTCTACGCGGGTGTGCTTGTTACAATGACTTAAATCAATTGTAACAAGTATCTTTTTAATAGAAAAAAAAGAAAACGGGGGTGTGGTGTTAGCCATGGAGACTGTTTATTGAAAGTGCGTACCGGTAAAGTTTAGTAAAGGTGTCCCAGACCTTTGTAATAATAATAATAATAATAATAATAATAAAGTCTTTATTTAGACAGGGTTATAGACACAATTATACAAATCGTATTGACGATGAGGCGTAACAAATTGAAAAATAAACCAAACATTTTCATATGCAATGCAAAACGCGGCATTATACTGTATTGTTTAAAGAAGGTGTTAAGTAAGCACTCGTATTTCTAACTGAATAAGTGGCGTAGATAATTCTACTTCCAAATTTGTACAGTCTTAAAAGAAAAAGAATGATTAAAATTCAAAATAGTTTTAGCACGAAGGGTCACAAATGCCTCTTTTAAGCAGGTAGTTTTATAAATTGTATTTATATTTACATTTAAGTAAACATAAAATAGTACTGGATAATGTCTTGTAGGATTTTTTCTATATAAGTAGAGCTGCCCTCTTTTGAACTGCAAAGATATTTTCTGTGTTTCCTTTAGAGCAGTCTCCGCGTAGTCAAATACTGGTACCATGTGGAAGTAACAGCGAGATTTTTTGATACTTTTTAAAATTTATGTAGCTCTAGTTTAGAGTGTATTTTATAACCATTTCTATACTTTTTTAGTCATCAGATGGGAGTTTCTTATTTTTGTACTTGGACATTTTTTATCTCTTTTTTTTTCGGAAATAGTGGATCTACAATTTAAACAGTAGCACTTTTACGCTGCGTCTACAAGTAACGTGTTATCAATTTAAAATGAATGGTTCAATCTTGTATGCAGTGCGTCTCGTCTCACTTTTCATTGTCTTGTGGCCATCTGTCCTTGTAGAAAAAATATAAACCATGGGAAGCTTTAGAAATATTTACAATTAAAAGCGTGATCTTTGCAGTCTAACAGATGTTGATCCCATTCTGATAGAGGCTGACATACCCAACAACCCTCTCCTGAAACCAGGTCATAATGAGGTAAGTTTATTGTTACGTTTTTGAGGCAAGATAATAAAGAACAGTTAGGTTTTTTAACTTTTTAGGTAAGATCATACAGTGCAGCTATGTCATAAGATACAGGTCTTTTATGTTTTGAGGTAAGATTATTTGTTTTTGAGATGATATTGTAAAGTGCTGCTATACATAGAGGATATTATATGAGTGTCTTTTCATATCGAATTTATTAAACGAGTTGAATAAAATAATAAAATGCGAGGCTCTGCCGAGCATTTTATCAATTTTATTAAACGAGTTTAATAAATTCAATGTGGAAAGTCACAAATGTAATATTCTTTTATCACATGTTGGCCTTTCCTCTCGAAACATCAAAAGTTCTACTTTCTTTTACTATATAAACAAGTCAATTTGACCAACGTCTCCTATACTATAAACGACGTCGATGTCAAAGCTTTATTACACTAGTGTATTATCATTGCTATCATTTTTATCAAATGGCTTTATTACACCCCCGCGACGTCAAACATGTGATAATTTGAGGTAAGATCATAAAGTGCTGCTATATTTTGAAGTAAGATCATAAAGTGCTTCTATGTGTGTTTTGAGGTGATATTATAAAGTCCTGCTATGTTTTTGAGGTAAGACCATAAAGTGCTGCTTTGTTTTTGAGATAAGGTCATAAAGTACAGCTATGCCTTTAAGGTATGCTCATGAAATGCGGCTGTGCTTTTGATGTAAGATTGTAAAGTGCAGATATGTCTTTTCAGGTAAGATTATGAATTGTAGGTATGTTTTTGTTTTTGAGGCAAGTTCATGACACGAAGCCCAACACTGTCAACAAGCTAGTTCAATCCTAAATTTCTGTAACTAATGTAACTTCTTATTTCAGTTTAATGCCAACCTGACTTAGCCTAATTTTGTAGCCTTTTATTCATACTAAACTTGCGTTTTGCAGCATTATAACATGTCAAAAGTCATTAAAGCAGGCAGTGGGCGGCGATAGAAACCGAAGGAAGGAGCAAATTGAAAACTGCATTGTTTTCATGTTTTCTTATTAGGGTCATCATTGTTTCTCCCCTTCACCCTGTAGATTGGTCAGGTGACAGCACGATAATAAGATACGAAGACGTAAAAACACGATGCGAAAGTGCGACATTGAGCAAAGGAAGGAGCAAAATAATAACTGCAGTGTTTTCATGTTTTCTCATTAGGGTCATCATTGTTTCTCCCCTTCACCCTGTAGATTGGTCAGGTGACAGCACGATAATAAGATACGAAGACGTAAAAACACGATGCGAAAGTGCGACATTGAGCAAAGGAAGGAGCAAAATAATAACTGCAGTGTTTTCATGTTTTCTCATTAGGGTCATCATTGTTTCTCCCTCTCACCCTGTAGATTGGTCAGGTGACAGCACGATAATAAGATACGAAGACGTAAAAACACGATGCGAAAGTGCGACATTGAGCAAAGGAATGAGCAAAATAATAACTGCAGTGTTTTCATGTTTTCTCATTAGGGTCATCATTGTTTCTCCCCTTCGCCCTGTTTGAAAGTCAGTAATTCAAATCCTTCTTTGTTTCATTTTAAAAAAACGACAACTTTCAGGTCGTCTTTACGTATCTTTATAGAACATCACTTTTTCCTACACCTATTTTTCATGAAAGTTCTATCATAAATTAACGAAAAAATGAAAAGAAAATAGGGTAGTGAAATGTCAGTCAGTTGTGGTCTGCTACCTAAAAAATGGCTCTTGTGGTTATAATGCAGTAATTCGGTCAAAAATGTGCTTCCGTGGTGTAGAAGAAGTTCCTAATAAATAGATCCTAATTTTTTTTCCATTTTTCGCGCATTTGCGCGTAAATCGGGGGCCAAATGGGCATTATTTCACTTGTGGAATGAATTTTACATAAAATAGGACACTTTTCATGCTAATATTCGCATGTTTTCGAGTTGTTTACTTGAAAACGAAAGTAGGGTGTTTATTCTGCGGACCGCTTTCTGAAATGCGGCAGTATGAGGGTACCTGACTTCAGCTGACTTGCATTTCACTGCATTCTATTCAACACCCCTTTTTCTTTTCGTTTTCTTGAAGCAATTGTATGGAATCCTTGTGGAAAATAGGTCTACGACGGAGTAAAAATCTAGAAACTGTAAAAAAATTGTTCTGAAGTAGTTGAATTTTATATGAAACAAAGAACAATTTCTTTTATTGGTATATAGCCTTGTCCGCACAATAAACACCTACTTCCGGTTTCGATCTGCAAAACTTGCCATGTGGGGTGTATAAACATGAAAACCGTCTCATTTCATACAGAATGTATTCTAGCAGTGAAAAAAATGTGATTAAAGCACTCGTTCTACACGAATTTGCGCAAAAAATGGGAAAATTAGGATCTATTTATTATGGACTTCTTTCGATACACCACGGAAGCACATTTTTCGACCGAATTACTGACCTTATTCCTATAAAAGATTGGTCAGGTGACAGCCCAATAATAAGATACGAAATGCGAAAGTGCGACATTGAGGTATTGATTACATTTTTTTATCGTGTTTTCGCGTTTCGCATTGTATCATCGCATCTTCGCATCGTATTATCGCGTTATTGTGTTTTCGCGGTCTCGCATCGTAATATCGTATTTCCGCCATTAAATTAATATCGTGTCTTCGCATCGTATCTTCACATCGTATCATGGCACTATCGCCTTTACTTATCTACAGAGCGAAGGGATGATACAACGATAGCCCTAATGAAACACCGTATGCATATGATTATTATGCAAGTAGATTTTGTTTTGTAGATTACAAACGCCCTTTTCGAAGATGACAGAAAGCAAAACAGCATATGGAAAGACAATGTTGTACGATACAATAACCCTTTCGATCCTCGCCTGTAAGTACCAAATTTTTATCACGTTCTTCAGTGCTTTATCACAAAACTAATTAACTATCATTTATTTTATGTTTTTCGGTGGTTTATCGAAATATAACTGTGAATTATATCCTGATAAACTCACTGGCCACTCAGTGAAAATTATCAAATCTGATACCCGGATTAACGTTTAAAAAGTTTACCACGCGTACTGAAAGCCGGAAACAATATGACGATGACGTCGTTAAAATGACGTCATCTTTGCGATGCTTCCTGATAAAATTTCCCACAAATTTCGACATTTTACTGAAATAAACAGAACAAAAGTAGAGTTCTAGACATAAAATAAACAGAAAAATTGTTGGTATCGATGTAATATCACGGTAACTTCACTCGTGAACACCAAAAGTTGTTATTTTCACTCGTGGCTGCGCCACTCGTGAAAATATCACTTTTGGTGCCCACTCGGTGAAATTATAACGTGATATTACACCGAAACCAACAATTATCCTCTATTTAATAAGGTAATGGACCCCTGATGACAGTCGGCAATTTCCGTTTGTTTACGTAGTCTCCGTGTGCAATTTCGGCATTCTCCGGTTGTTATGAAAAATACTGACTTTTCTAAAATGGCCGAAGGATGCCCTCGACAGAGCCCAGTTAATGATGACGTCATATAACCACATTCATTACTAATCCGATGAATGAAGTTCAGCATAATTTTCATCATCAAGTTTTTATGAGTATATATATGTTAGAAGCCTTCTTATTGTTTATCGTCTCACTTACCAAAGTTCTTTAATAAGATACTTGCGGCTTATTGCCCACTTGATTCAAATCCTTCGCATCTAAACTCTGAACTGTGGCAAATCAGAGGATAAACAACGCAATAACCCTGGGGTTATTTGATATTTCTAATGTAAAAAATTGCACATTTTCATTTTAACACAGTAATATTTGTCGACATATAATTTTGCGCGATACAGGCACAGAGAGTGTTATCACATTTGATCTGTCAATTAAATAAATGATATTTCAGAATCAAAATGATATGATTCTTAATTCGCACACCCTGAATCGGTTATTAGGCGCGCAGAATTACTCTCTTTAGACGACTTCGCACTTCTGAATTACTCCACAGGACGATGTACTTCTCGTGTTTAAATATTTTTTAAAACACGGCTACATTGACATAACACCAGCCTGATATATTTGGCGCCATACATGCGCCATGTATTCGTGCTTCTATCTTTCATCCTCTTGTTTACATGTTTATGCTATGCTCTCGTGAAATTATTCCGCAGGCATAAAAATTCTTCGTCATGTTTAAATACAAACGTATACATTGTATTACGTATGTTCTGGTACATATTTAACAAATAATCTAGGCCTTCGAGTGGTTTATCGTCTGATTTACCACGGTTCAGAGTTCAGATGCGTAGGAATTGAACCACGAGGGCGTTAGCCCGAGTGGTTAAATACTGAAGCATCTGAACGATGAACCGTAGTAAATAAGACGATAAATCACAAGAAGGCCTAGATTGTTTTCATTCTGACATGCTCATTGATGTATTTCAATAAATATTATGCTGGACTTCATTTACGCGAGGAGTAATGTATCAGACGTCATGTGGCAATTTGACGTCATAATTGACGTCATAATGCTCTCGCGCGTCAACCGTTGTTTATCGCAGAATATACGGAGCTTGATTTCCTTCTTTGTTTAACTGGAAATCTAACCGAGTCATGTTAGAATGTTTCTTAGATTATTAGCTCACCTGAGCCAAAGGCTCAATGTGAGCTTTTGTGACTGCTCGATGTCCGTCGTCCGTCGTGTGTCGTGTGTCAACAATTTCTAAAAAAATATTCTCCTTCAAAACAACTGGGCAGATTTACACCAAACTTCACAGGAATGATTCTTGGGTGACCCCCTTTCAAAATTGCCCGAAGAATTGAAATCCATGCAGAACTTTGGTTGCCATGGCAACCGAAAGGAAAATCTTTAAAAATATTCTTCTCAGAAACTGTTAGATGGATTTCAAAAATATTTTGTAGAAATAATCTCTTGGTGACCCTCTACCAAAATTGCTTAAGCCGTTCTATTTCGGTAAAAAACATGGCCGCCAGGGGGCGGGGCTTATTTTCCCTATATAGCTATATTGTAAATTTCAAAAATCTTCTTCTTCAAAACCATACGGCAGATTTACACTAAACTTCACAGAAATGATCCTTGGGTGGCCCCTCTCAAAATTGCCCAAAGAATTAAAATCCATTTAGAACTGTGGTTGCCATGGCAACCGAAAGGAAAATCTTTAAAAATCTTCTTCTCAGAAACTGTTAGCTGGACTTCAAAAATATTTTGTAGAAATGATCTCTAGGTGATCCTCTAACATGGCTGCCAGGGGGCGGGGCTTTTTTTCCCCTATATGGCTATATTAAAAATTTCAAAAATCTTCTCCTCTGAAACCTGAAGACCTAGAGCTTAGATATTTGGTATGTGGCATTGTCTAGTGGACTTTTATCAAGATTGTTCAAGTTATGACCCCAGGGTCAATATTGGCCCCGCCCCATGGTCCCTTGAATTTACATAGAGTTCTATAGGAAAAACATAACAAAATGTTCTTCTCTTAAACTGAGAGGCACACAGCTTAGATGTTTTACATGTGGCATTGTCTAGTGGTCCTTTACCCAGGGTCCATTTAAAGCCCCGCCCGGGGTCACTTAGTTTTTTTATGAGTTATATAGGAAATAATACTTCAAAAATTATCTGATCATATTTCCCAGACTACCTCATGACCCCAAGTAATAAGGGGTCATTTGACTGTGACCTTGACCTACTGACCTACTTTCTTGTTTTTTAAGATACAGCCTTGAAATTTGGATGACATATACAGTTTTGCACACCGATCTGAAAACTGACTTTCAGTGACCACGAATGTGACCTACTGACCTACTTTCTTAATATTTTAGCATCAGTTGGACATTTGAAACATATGTTCACACAACTGGGGAAAGAATTCAATGCTAACTTATATTTGACTTTCTTACCTGATCTCTTACACTTGTCCATGTAGCTCATATTACTCAGGTGAGCGATCCAGGGTCATCATGACTCTCTTGTTTTCATATTCCCGATGTGATTTTATTATGAACACCGATATCCCTCGAATCTTGTAGCACGTTCCAGGGCCTTCAATTTGGACAGACCGCAGACCAACATAACTATAGTAATGAAGACCAAATTCAGGACAGTCCAGACGCTTTTAACTGTTTTTTGGATATCGTGAATCCATCGGGGTTTGCCAATACGTACTTCAACAAATACCAACAATTTCTCCGAGATCTTCGAGGTGAAAGTAAGAAACTGGCGAATAATGATTCATTTAAAGTTTCTGGACAAAAAGACAAAGCCCAACATATCGACAACATAGAATCAAAGTTACAAACAAACGAAGAGAAAGTGGAGCCTGCTCCCTATTTTGTCGGCAATGAATGTGAAAACATTGACATGTGGTCACAGATAAATGCAACACGAAGATTTTGGTCGGAAGATATCCAGCGTGAGCAACCCCATTGCTTAACTGACGATTATTCGACAAAAAGTGTTCTGGTTGCGCTCTTTTCAAAAAGTTCGGAGGACCTACAGTGTCATTCATCCAAGCAAGATACCTTCACTAACTCTTGCGAGACTGATGCAAACGTGAAAACAGAAATTGAGACAAATCAGTCCGAGTCTGAAATTAGTAAACAGCAAGATGACACTCATGAAAAACATTCGAAGTTGAATCATTCTCCGGCTAAACGTAGTCGCATATTGTCTCGCTTAATACCTTTAGAACATGACACTTGTGATTCAGTAATACCCTCTATACATCCTAGAACATTGACCCGGGAAAACGAAGGTTCAAATCAAAATACGGAAGAAATGAAAAACCGACTTACACCGTCCAGTGAGGTAGAAGATAAGACGGAGACTGTTCAAAAACAAGATGGCAGCACCAAAGATAGCACACTTCCGGAAACTACCTGGATAGCTAATGAAGCTGGTGACTTCACGGTTACCAATGATAAGCTATCAAATCTGGATCTAAAGACATCGGTAAGATTTTTTATATCTAGAAAACTGGCTTTAAAAGAAAAAGTAAGAGCAGAATCCTTGAAAGGATTAAGGTAGTAGACCCGTAATGACAATAGGTAACATCTGTTCGATTGCGTTTCCTCCGGATGTGATTTCAGCATTCTCTGGTTTTCATCGAAGAATGCCGAAATAATAGACGAGAATACGAAATCAAACGGAAATGGCCGATTGTCATTACGATTCTACTTCCTTAACTACAAATACTATGTACACTTTGGAGGCAGTAAACAGTTTTCTGAGCTTCTCGGCTTAGAGTCGCCTACCTAACTTTCAAAACCTCACACAAAAGTCTGTAACCACACACCTGAAATAAAGATATTGCAACATTAACACCACTGTATGTCTATCGTTACAAACCATCTACAATACATCTCTAATATCTAGTTTTCTGTTTACAAGACCTGAATTTTGTGCTCTCCCGGTCGCGGAAACTGGTGACGAAAAAAGCTAAATTTGCCGATTTTTAAATCGCTGCAGAAAATTCCCTGAAAACGATAGCCCCAATTGCTACACTGTTCCATACTCCAGTAACACTGTAAAATCTGAAAATAAGCTCAAATATATGTGCCATCCGTACCGTTTTTTCACTGTTCCAGTTTTCCTGAGGCCCCTGCTAAAATGACAACCCCACTTTAAGCTAGCTCAGAGGAAGCATGTATACGCTCCTGCAAGTCATTACGTCATACTATCAAGATCAAGGCTACTCAACTGATTTTTTTTAAATAAGTGAAACTCAATTCTAGCCGCTGAAACTTCAATTCTAGCAATTATTATTATTTAGAAGTTCAAATATGCACTTCATTCCGTAAATTGCCTCTTATTTGTAAATTTCACCCGGCCAATTCGACACTAACAGCTCAAAACTGTTTACTGCCTCCTTTATTACAAGCAAAACGTTACAAAAGCACGTTTCCTGAAAGAAGTTTTGTTCAATAATCATTTTATCAAAATTCATATCAATCAGTTTAATGATAAGAAGGATTTTTTTTCTCGTTTTGAAATTGAAAGTAAATTAGTGCCGGATGCGCATTATTAGCTCACTTGAGCAAGAAATGCTCATGATGGTTTTAGGGTCGTTGAATGTCCGTCTGTCCGTCCACAATTTCTTCAAGAACGTTTCTTCCTTAACCATTAAATCAATTTCAACAAAACTTTACAGCGATGTTACTTGGATATTCCTCTTTCATATCCCTCCAAAGCTTGGTCATCCTTGCAAAATTGAAGGAAAAGCTTTAAATTCTATGACAGCGCTTGTACGATTTCAAAATAATTTCACAGTGTCCTTTCATATAGCATTTATTAAACAAGTTGAATAAAACAATATAGTGCGAGGTTCTGTCGAGCATTTTATCATCTTTATTCAACAAGTTTACTAAATTCAATGTGGAAAGGTATGAGCGTATAAGATTCTTTCACTAGTTGTAGGTGCAGATGGGAATATCTGGCTCGAGGGTAACTGTTAAAACGATAACGAGGCTCCTGCCGATTTACCGCGTTAACAGTTACCCGAGAGCCAGATATTCCCATCTGCACCTACAGCCAGTGATTAATCTTTTTCTTGCATGCCATATTAAAAAAATAATAGTAAAAATAAATTCAAACAAATGATTTTCTTATAGCACTTTTTTCTTATAGTAGCGTACTAACAAAGCGCGGGAACTTTACGTCCGTAAACAGGAAGTACGTCATGACGTTACAAAGTCGAAAACAACGTAATAGTTCCGGTTTTGTTTTATCATCTGCATTGAAACGTTATGTTATTTCCGAAAAATGACGTTTTTTGAATCGAGAAATATGTTATAAGGAACAAAGAGAAACTATCAAGGTATTTTATTTTTATTCCGTTTTACGTAAAACATTATTATTACTACACAAATCTTCTGTACATAGAATCTACATAGTTCGTTATACGTCATTTACAGCACGAGAGTCATCTTACACCCCGGGGTTGTAAGATGGAGTTTTCCAGCACCGGTGAAATCACCAGAAATCCCAGTCTGGTATGCAAGAATAGTTATTCTTTCAATCACATGCTATTTTTCTGCCAAAACATCTAAATTCCTTTTTCCCAAATCTATTATGGTATAAATCAGTTGAACCAACGTCTTCTATATCTAAAACGATGTCATTGTCTGAAAAACAAGACCAAAAATATGACGTGGTTTAATATGAAAAAGGCAAAGCCTCTGAGCGAGCGTAGCTTAAACGGCAAAGAAACTATTCACTGCTTAAAACAATTCCGAGAACCTATTCACTTGAAAAGAAACAAAAATTTAGTGTCATTATACCTGTAACAGCGAATATCATACGTTGCAAAATTTATGGAAAGCCGGTGTCACGGTGACGTCATTACCGGTTTGTGGCGTTCTTCATATATTTTTCTACCAACTGGAAATCTTTCTTGCATTATTTTTGAGTGATGGATAATATTCAGCAATCAAATGAAGTTCTGTATTCACTGCCAACAAAGCATTTCCTGTGAGCACCTGTCCTCTAGGGACACGCACTTTGTAAATAAAAGCAAAATTGAAATTATTTCCATAACATAACTTTTTTAAAAATAAAGACACCTAATGAACATAGAGATTGTAACTCAAATATAAAATTTAAAAAAAAAAACACTATTTTCCCGACTTTGACGGAAGTAGAACAAAATGGCGGCACCCAAAATGGCGGCGCCCAGACGAGAGGAAAATTTTTCAGCTACATCACTTTGCCCCATTCGGCACACCTTTGTTATATTCGCCTACACATTGCTCGCGAGCTACGCTCGCTATTACAAACACGTGATAACCTCTTAGTAGTGAAACAAAGTCATTACATAGGTTTGGTATTATACCAGTGTAATAGCATTTTGGCGTTGACCAGACCTGTTGAAAGTGGTAGGGCCCTGGTTCAGCCAAATTCGCTCGACTCAAGAACTAGTAAAATTGACTCAAAAGAAGTCCTTGATCACTTTCGTCTCCGAGAACACTTGGACTGACTGGGAAAAAAAACATGTTTTGAGATGATAGACGTTGACTTCTGACCGGCCAGGTTCGAACCTTTCTTGACCTTAGTCCTCAAGCCGCAGGCCTCTTTCTTCCTAAAACATATACTAAGTTAAAATTTCGATTATTTAGTCGAAATTTCAAGTTAGTACGTAGACACTTTAAGAATTGCACTTTACCATTTAAAATTTCCAGTTGGTAAGAAGAACTTTTGGGTTACATGTCTCGAAATTCCAGCTATTTCCTTAGTCGAAATTTGGAAGTGCGAGTTCGTATCTCGTTTTTTTCTAGTTTCATTCTTCCGAGGTAACAGATACTCGATACTAATGCTTTCCGTCCATCTGGGCTTTTACTCAAAGTTTTTCTCCATATTGTACATTCGAAGCAATGTTATTTTTCCGATCTATCTTTCAGGGCACAGCGTTTGTCTCTCATTCTTACAGTCCGTGGTATACTGTTAGTGTTGAATGCCCAGGAAAACCACAGGTACCCGCCCAAACGTCAATGTTCTGGTCTCATCAGCAACGATGCCATTATGAAATACAGCAGCAGCACCACCACCACCAGCAGCAACAACAACAACAAGAAATGCGACAAAACCAGCATCAGCAACAACTGTGGCAGCAGCAGAAGCAACAAGTACAGCTTGATCAACAGCAGAAGCATCATCAACATCAAAACCAACAGCAACCATTAACAGAAAATCAGCAACAACTAGATCACCATCAGCAGCAGTCACAAAAGCTGCAGTCACAACAACAAAAAGCGCAGCAACAAAAACAGCTGCAACAGAAGTTACAAGAGCAACAAACGCAGCAACAACATAAATTACAACTGCAACAACAACAGCAACAAACACAGAAGCACCAAAATCTGCAACCACAACAACCACAGCAGCAACAGAAATTACAACAACAACAGCCACAAATCCAACAACCACAACAGCAACAGAAATTACAACAGCAACAAACACAGAAGCATCCACAACAACCGCAGCATCAACAGAAATTACAACAACAACCACAGCCGCAACACCAATTACTACAGCAACAAGCACAGCAGCAACAGCAAATAAAACAGAAACAACCACAGCAGCAACAGAAATTTCAACAGCAACAACCTCAACAACTACAGCAGCAACAGACTTTACAACAGCAGCAACCACAGCAGCAACAGAAATTACAACAGCAACAAACACAGCAGCAACAGAAATTACAACCACAACAACTACTGCAGAAACAGACTTTACAACAGGAGCAACCACAACAACACCAGAAAATACATCCACAACAACCCCAACAGCAACAGAAATTAAAACAGCAACAACAACAGCAGCAGCGAACGCAACAGAAAGCACAACAACAGCAACAAAAACAATGCCAGCAGCAACAAAACTCACAACAGCAACAGCCACAGCAGCAGCAGCAGTACCAGCAGCAGCAGGAATTAAAGCAGCAACAACCTCAGCAGCACCAGGAGCAACAGCAGCAGCAACCGCAACAGCAGCCACAGCAACCATCACAATACAGTCAATATCAATGGGCATTTCAACAGCAGTACGACAGTACACACAACCAAAACAACAAGAGGAAATATGACCACGTTCAATGTAGCAACAATCAGGAACAGTGGACTGATATACAGCAGGATTATGAACAAACACATAATACTGATCAACTTGATTTATTATTCAACCTGCAACATCATCCAACAAGTGGCCAGCAGACTCAGTATTATACTCAAAATAATGGCCAGCCTGTAAATCAGGCGAACGCTTACTACCACAGTGTACATCCACAATACGCTACCCCTGCTTATATGAACAGTAACCAATGTTCTGCCAATCAAACACGCACTGCTGATCAATTGAATGTAGGTCAGCAAACCGCATTTCCTGCGGCATCATTCAACTGGCAATCACAACAGGGTATAAATTATGGCAGCCAGCCTTACAATTATCCAAATGTTTATTATCCACCGCCTGGAACTGCAGAAAATGGACAGGTTCTAAACCTTAATTTTGTTCACAGCAGACCACAACACCATGACATAAAATTCGACGACGAAGTATGGTATATAAATGGCGTACCCCACCAACACGCGAAGCCTCTACAACAAAACGTCAGTGACCATGTTGCCTACAGTCCAAACCTTGGTGTTTGGCCACCAAACTATAACTGGAACGCAAATGTTCCGCCACCAACGTACACTAGTACGCATGTCCACCAAAGTACAGCCGTTAACCTTCCCGATCTTAATAACAAACATAGTACTAAACAGATCTATCGCAGTCACGAACGAATGCAGGACGTACCAACCAATCTAAATAACAACAACGACGTTGAAGAAAAGATGAATAAATGTGATCTTAAGGATGACTTCGCCATCGCAGAATTAAATGCTGCTTCAGAATCGTGGTCATCCGACTCTTTGTCTTCCAGCTGTTCGAACCATAGCTTACTTACACTTTCAGATGTTACAACTGAGTCTTCTAAGGAATGTTGCATCGGTGAAACTCCAGACAGCTTGTCTGAATTCAGTGATACAGAAGAAGAGATGGCACAGTTTGTATCTGATAAAACTCTTGGTATCTTTGATATTGGGAAAAAGTGTATACATTATCCTGAAGATTGTCTGGCATTTGATAATCAAGTTAACGATGGTAATTGTTCAAGCCAAAATAAGAAGTCAGAAGAGATGACAGGCCGACACATCAAAGTTCTCAGTGGAAGAGCGAAGGCAAGCCGCGAAAGACTAAAACCGCAGAGGAAACCAAGAAGCTTTCGTGCATCTCATCTGATCAATATCATTTAATTATTCACTGATTGGAAGTTTTGGATATCTAGGGTATGCATGACACTGTGTTGACATTACCTCTTAAATGCAACTAAAACGTACACCAAAACTTTAATTGAATCAAATCAAACTGTCAATAGAGCATAAAATGACCAATTACATCTTATTTTCGTTCCCACTGTCTGTGGTTTATGAGCTTTTTTTCTGTTTAACAGGTCTGTAAATTAATAAAGTTCTGAATTGTTGAAACAAATGTTTTTATTCGTTATTGCATCTTGCAAATACCATTCATTTAGGCCTCGTGTTTATGAAACTTTTCCAGTCTCATCTAAGTTTGATAATGCCACTTTATTTGTCATTTAGGCTATATATCTAATTTACATGTTTAAAAGTCAAATTTAAGTTAATAATTGTTCACTACTAAAAGACAGTCTCAGTCGGAATTTAGTAAAATTTGCTATCACAATTAAAGGTAAGGGTAGATTTCCTGGAAGCACAGAAGTAGGCCTGCAACAAAAAGAAACTGTAGCGTAAAAATATAGCAGACGGGTTGCTTAAAAAGTCCATCAAGTACATTTTAATTATATGCAAAATGCGAAAATGGGTAAAGATAGATTGGGGGTGTTGGGGAAAGTGGAAAAAAGCAAGGATGACTATTCAACAGTGAAAGCCACGCTACAAAGACGCAGTCTCCCTACAAACCACAGCAGCGCACGCACCCACACACGCACACACAAACACACAACATACAAACAGACAGGCAGGAAAAAACAACACAGTGGGGCACCTCCCAGAAACGGCCAAAACTATGGTGGGCACTTAACCTCACTCATAGTAAAAGGAGAGGGTGGCATAAATGCAAGGGAGTGATGAGGCAAGAGGAAAGAAACACCAACAACAAACAAGACAATATACTTAACATAAAATACGAAACAGAAAAAACAAGTTGAAAATAGGGGCACCGCCTTGGAACGGTCAATAACCTATATAAAGGAAACTGGTGGGTTTGGGGCATGCCAACCTCGCACTTACCCTATTTTCAACAAGTTAGGCAAGACAGTAAATAATCAGCTGTATTAGATGGTATCAGACGATTGTAGTGTCTGGACTGTCTTGTATAAGATGTATTCTAACATTTTTAAGATTTTCTTTTATATAAAAAAGAAGGATTTTACCGTGTATTGTCTTGTCGATTAAAACACGTTTCGCAAAATGACCTACTTTTGGCTATTCCGCCTAAAAAAGGATTCCAGATTAGTATCCCTTCCTGGTGTAATTCGAACGTGTTAGAATGGAAATAGATTTTAGTTTTGCGTGCTTTGTTGGCAAATAAAACACGTTTGTTTTCGTTCAGGTGCGTCGTAATTAATCACGAAGGTCTTCAGCCTTCGTGATTAGATTACAACGCATCTGAACTCAAAACCGTGTTTTATTTGCCAACAAAGCACGCAAAACTAAAATCTATTTTCCAAACATATTGCATGGGAACAACATCTATAAACCATTTTGTAAAATAAAATGTGTCTACTTTATTTGTCTTCTAAATTACTATATGATTCTTTCACAAGTTGTAGGTGCAGATGGGAATATCTGGCTCGAGGGTAACTGTTTAAGCGGTAATGAGGCTCCTGCCGAGTTACCGCGTTAACAGTTAATCGAGAGCCAGATATTCCCATCTGCACCTACAGCCAGTGATTGAATCTTTTTCTTGCCTGCCATATTCAAAAAATAATAGTAAAAATAAATTCAAACAAATGATTTTCTTAAAGCACTTTTTTCTTCTAGTAGCGTACTAACAAAGCGCGGGAACTTTACGTCCGTAAACAGGAAGTACGTCATGACGTGACACAGTCGAAAACAACTTAATAGTTCCGGGTTTGTTTTATCATCTGCATTGAAACGTTATGTTATTTCCGTAAAATGGCGTTTTTTGAATCGAGAAATATGTTATAAGGAACAAAGAGAAACTATCAAGGTATTTTATGTTTATCCCGTTTTACGTAAAACATTATTATTACTACACAAATCTTCTGTACAAATATAGTTCGTTATACGTCATTTACAGCACGAGAGTCATCTTTTTTTTAAGATGGAGTTTTCCAGCACCGGTGAGTTCACCAGAAATCCCAGTCTGGTATGCAAGAAAATGATTTCCAATATATAGAGGATATTACATGAGTGTCTTTTCACATTGAATTTATTAAACGAGTTGAATAAAATTATAAAATGCGAGGCGCCGAGCATTTTATCATTTTTATTCAACGAGTTTAATAAATTCAATGTGGAAAGTCACAAATGTAATATTCTTTTTATCACATGTTAGCTTTTCCTGTCGAAACATCAAAAATTCTACTTTCTTTTACTATATCAACAAGTCAATTTGACCAATGTCTCCTATACTATAAACGACGTCGACGTCAAAGATTTATTACAGTAGTGTATTATCATTTTAAGTAATGGCTTTATTACACTCCCGCGACGTCAAACATGTGATAAATAGAGGATATTACATGAGTGTCTTTTCATATTGAATTTATTAAACGAGTTGCCCCCATCGACCACAAATCGAAGTTTATAGTTCGGTGACCAAGAAAGGCTTTTATCCAAGAGTGACTATAGAGCCCTTGATGCCATAATGTGCTAATTTTAGTAGCAGTCTGCCATGGTGGAATTCGTCAAAGGCTTTTGAGAAATCCATGATGACAACACATCAACCTAGCTTCGCTGTATTGACTTAACTAAGTCATGAATTAAACCCACTAATTGGGTTTTGCAAGACCGCTGGACACGAAAACCATACTGATTGTCTACCAGGATATTAAATTTATCTACATGATCTAAAATATTACTAAGTGACTTACAAGCTATACAGGTTAAGGAAATTGACTTATAATTTGATGCTTGATTTATTTCCTCCTTTTTAAAAAGGAACGTTACATAAGCATCGGAACAGCCTGAGGGTACCCTGAGGGTACAGAACCAGTACTAATTAAGGGATCTATTATATAAGATAGTAAAAAATGGTGCTATCTCATTTGCACTTTCTTTTAAAAGTCTAGGCTAAACTTGATCTGGACCTGTCGCTTTGCATGGATTTAAATTTTCCAGAATCTTACTAACATCATTTTCTGTTGCATTTATTTCAGACTTGCTGGGAAAAGGGCTAGGTCCAAGGTTTGGTAGATTATGGTCTGGATCATTTGTGAAAACAGAAGAAAGGTGTCTGTTTAAGAGATTTCTGACTTATCCTTGACGCTAGATTTTAAAACACCATTTTCTCTTAATGGAGCAACACCACAAGAACCATTGCTTTTTTGTTTATAAAACCCCAGAAACGTTTCGTTGTACCATAATGTTTATGTTCTTCAGAACTACAAACAATACTTTTCATATAATCCCAGTAAGCATTTCCAGTTTTCTTTTGAATCAAACATTTAATCTTTTTAAGTTTAGACAGAGTGAGATTTTTAATTTTCTTATCTTTACGGTATAATCTTTCACGTTTCTTAATAAAAGGTATCAATTTTAAAATTCAACCATGGAAGGTGTCGTATAGGCTACTAGAAACAATCTTACTTGGTATGTAGGGATACACATGACAAACTACTCCACAAACTCGAATGTTATGGCATCAGAGGTGAACTGAACAACTGGCTTGCATCCTTTCTGACAGACAGGAAGATGGACGTGGTGTGTGAAGGGGAACACTCAAAGAGCGTCAAAGAAGAATCTGGCGTGCCGCAAGGGACAGTCTTAGGACATCTGCTTTTCCTCGTTCACATCAACGATCTACCCGAATGGGTCAAGTCGCAAGTAAGACTCTTTGCAGACGACTGCCTTCTGTATAGAATCATCCGAACAGCCAGAGACCATGCCATACTTCAAGATGACCTACTTCAACTGGAAAAATGGGCTGACACTTGGGGCATGAGATTCAACGCCAAGAAATGTTACATCCTCAGCATCCGTCAAGCATCATCTCACTTCTACCAGCTAAACAACACCTTTCTTCAACAAGTACCATGTAATCCATACCTTGGTGTCACCATATCTGAAGATCTAAAGTGGGGCACTCATATCACCAACATCTGCAAGAAAGCCAGTTCCAACTTGGGCTTCTTACGGCGCAACCTCCGAAACTGTCCGCAAGGCTGCAGGAAGCTTGCATACGTCTCCCTCGTACGCTCTACGTTAGAGTATGGATCTGCCATCTGGAACACATATCTTGGGAAGGACGTGAACGCCATCGAACGAATACAACGACAAGCGGCACGCTTCATCAAGAAGGACTATAGATCCCGCGACGAGGGCTGTGTCACCAGGATGCTCCAGGAGCTACAACTCCCAACATTACAGCAACGGCGAGAGTACAACAGACTTACGCTGCTATTCAAGATAGTGGAGAGTATGGTACCGGCAACAGACACCTGTGACTACTTAGTTAGGCTAAGACCCCGACGTAAAATCAAACCCGTGAAATATAAAGACTGTGTGACCAAAAACATTCTTGAAAACCAGGTTACAAACAATTCTAAGTGTTTTGAAGTTGATAATGCGAGCAGTGATCAATATAAAAACTCTTTCTTTGTAAGAACAGTGATGGACTGGAACCATCTGGAAGAGAGCACTGTATGTGTCGGATCCGTCGAGGCATTCAAGAGTGCCATTCAGGCTCACGATTAGAGCGCACCCACCCACGAAGTCATACGCCAGTATTGGTTTCTGCTTCGTAACCTACAGATACAGATAACATCCCGAGGGATTGGTTGGTGCCCGAGCTCGGTAGAGCGAGGGTACCAACGATTCCCGAGGGATTCTGAAGATGTTATACTCACGAAATGGACATGCGCTAACGCTAAAAGAATATAATATCCTGCAACGTCATTGAATTTCCATGAAATGCGCGGGAATGTCTGCGTTGTTGTTTTTACGTTGACGTCATTTCCTTTTGAATTATCCGTTTTTGTGCCGTAATGCCTTTACGCTTTGCCACGGAACGCGCATGTATAAAAATGTGTTTTAACCGCACGTGAGAGCGAGAATCTCTCTGTAAACACACGTTTTCTCTCCTGTTTAAACACCCATGAAAAGTGAAAAGAACAGCAGTTTTATGCTAGAATATGAATTGAAACTAATTCTTTTAACTTATTCTTAAAGGAGTTCCATAAATCTTGTACATTCAAAGTTTGCAAGCAAAATTTCTAAAGCCTCTTAAATTCGGACCATTTCGATCACTCTTACAGTTTCATAATATAACAGCTAGATTTATACCTATCAGTATCATCTAAATCTCTTAGTAGGGTCTGACATGATGATGATGAAACCAAGGTTATCCAGGCCCAGGGTGTAGTCAATCTAAAATGACATTGTCACGTGTATTTAGTATAAAATATGTTTTATACAACATATTACATATCTTATCATTTTAGCATACGGCTGCTAATTTGACCTACTTTTTGGGTTGTACGGTTACTTTGACCTACTTTTTGGGTTGTACGGTTACGTACGGGGTTTATTCTAAATCAAATCAGACTGGTTTCCTTCTTTAAATTAAAAGGTAAATAAAATGAAGACAATTGAAGAAAACCCTTCAAATAATTGTTTCCGGAAACAACAACCCAAACAAACACAAAAATGAAAGACTTTTTTAATTCAATGCACTATGAAGTTAACCCGAAAAAAGACATGGAAATGGTTGGCAAGTTGTTGTCAAACACAACAGTTAAGAAACACATTACGCAGCGACTCATCTGCATTGGAGTAGGCTTGTTTTTGTGGATATACATAAATGGAGGTATGTCAACATGGGGTGGGGGAATGGTTTCGGCCGATGGAATATTCTGGAAGAATGCGTCTGAAACAATTTAGATACTTGGCAAACTAATAAAAGTAAAGTTTCTCAATGTGTTATACTAAAGGAATGTTCTATCGTCTAGATATCTTTGTTAGTGGGACACTAACTAAAATAAATAAATAATAAATCCGTTTCACTCTTGCACAAATCTGCTCCAAGCTGGAGCATCAACAGCTCTCATCCAATCTCGCAAGGCGGAACAGGTTATCTCTCACTGGAGCTGTACCATACCGGGGATGCGACACCTTATGTACCAGTCACTTTACGTACCAGACACTTTATGTACCACTTTGACACTTAGTGTACCACCTAGATATATTATATAGTAATTGTATATCATTGTGTAGCACTGTCAATATGTGATAATTACCTGTGAAAACAACTTTGATTTAATCAGCTTAAGTCCATAGAATGTTGTTAACATTTCTATGTGCATATAATTTTACCTTATTAATTATGACAATTAACATTTAAACTTAGTGAAAAAAAACATTTCAAGTAACATAAAATATAACATTTTCATCAAATCAACTTTATGAAAGAAGCATTGAACCTGAGGAGTGATGTCTGAAGAATCGATGATCTCTGTTTCTTGACATATTCTTCTTCTTGTTCTTCTTCTAATTACTACACTCCTTCATAACTTTGAAGATTATGTGTAGGCACTGAATAAAAATTTATGATGTTTTTACATCAAGTTTGTACATGTGCCAAAACAATAAAACTTTCCAAATTTTACATTAATAAAACTTTGTACACTTGTAGCTGTTTAAAGATTGAGAGCAGAGATTAGTCAAAATAATATGACGTTCAGATTGTTTTGTATTTGTGACGGGGCAATCTAAACTTCAAAACTTTGAAGGACCAAAATAATGGAGGATAAATCACAGTATGCAGTCATGTAAAGTTATTGGTTTTATCGCTATCGCATATTGGCGTTTAGACACAGAAAACGTTAATCATGTACAGTACATACATAGGTTTAAATCACCAAAAAATTCGTAATTTTGGATATTATTTGATAATTTTTTACATAAATCAATGAGGAATTGAATCCCCTTTCGATACATGTGTAGCGGTTCTCGTATTGGGTGGCCTTGGTAGCTCAGTTGGTAGAGCATTGGCACGGTAAGCCGAAGGTCCGAGGTTCGAATCCCGGTCGAGGCTGCAAATTTTTCCTGAGACTGTTACATTTGGGGGCTCGTCCGGGATACTCACCCTTGGAGCCCATGCGGGCGAAGCAGTTTGGCTGGGGTGTGCATCTGAATTCGGTTAACAGTCTACGGCAGACATTGGCCAGGAGTGCCAATGTCTCGCAATAAGAGGGAAGGTGTGTAGCGGTTCTCGTATCGGGTGGCCTCGGTAGCTCAGTTGGTAGAGCGTTGGCACGGTAAGTCGAAGGTCCAAGGTTCGAATCCCGGTCGAGGCTGCACATTTTTCCTGAGACTGTTACACATGTAAGTTTTATTTGAATTTATGGCCAGTTCGTGACATAATCGGCATTTAAATTAAACCTATAGCATGTAAAGCGTCGGCAGCGATGACAATTTCATCGGAAATTGCTTCCACTATTTTGGTCTTTAGTGTTTGACGCGAGTGGGGATATTGCCCATATGAAAAAATTATCTCAATATTTCCTAGGATCGCATCAAATTTGTTGGACTAGGGCAGAGATTAGAACAGGCACAGTGACATAAGCTTTGAAGGAGTCAACTGTGCGTGCAACAGCGGGCAACATGTTCCACTGACCTACTGTTCTGGGGAAAAATGAATATTTATAAGAATCTTTGGATGTGTCAATGTGTCTGAAGCTGAATATGTTACCATGTCCATGCCGCGTTCTTGAATCAGCTGGTATTGATAAATTCTTTTCCGGATATATAGCTGCTTAGTACATGGTGGACAATTTTAAAGAACATTATTAGACGGGCTCTAGTTCTTCTTATCTCTAATGATGGTGTAGGACCTTCAAACCCTTGCTATATAACCTGTACATGATCCTGGGTTACTCACCAGTACCTGCCTTATCTGCAAGCAATTGGCACCTCCTCCTTTCTTTGCAGGAGGAGTATATTTGGATCCTAGATCCCGGTGGTCTGGGTTGCTTACCAGTTCACCACAATTTGTAACTCTCTGACTTGACCTAAAGGTTACTTTTGCATATTAGATTCCTTTGTACCCTGGGTTACATACCAGTTCATTGGATTCTGCAGTTCTCCGTGAGAACTTCAGATTCTTTAAATCTTTGATGGCCTGGGTTACATAACAGTTCACCGATCCTTGCCCTGGGTTACATACCAATTCACGGGATAGATCTGCAGTTCTCCAGCTTGGCATGAAAACTAACAGGAACCATACATCCGGGAATCTTGGAGGTGCGTCACAACATCCTCTCCACCTGCATGTTCTCCATACAACTTCTTAGCGTTTACTGTAGTTATATGGAGGATATCCAGCGTTTCAGCATTCCTGCGATTAGCAACTATCCCAGCCGTGAGGACTACTATCACCACTACAGTTTAAATCTGAATGGATACAGTAGGACTTGTTATAAACAGTGAGAAAGTGTTTATAAATGTTGGGAGGGAGATATCCTGAAGCTCTCTGTTGAAGATGTGTGCACTTAGTTATCATCCAGATGGTTCCAATCAATAATTGTCTTTGGAAAGAACGAGTTCTCTTAGAGTTCAGATTTACAATTCATTTCTTTGTCCTGGTTATATGAAAGTCCCTTTTCAGGTCTTCAGAAAGTATAACTCCAAGGTATGGATTCTCCTTCAAGTCTTGTTGGAGGATGACGTTGTTAAGGGCTACAGTTGATACTCATTTAAGTAGGATTTCTTTTCATTGAACCTTATTCAGCAAGTATTCGCCCACTCATCAAGCAATACATGTATAAGGTCATCTAAGGGTTTGGTGGTCTTGGAATATGTGTATGGTGCAGTAAAGAAGGCAGTCATCAGCAAGTATTAATCTAACCTACGTTTTGATTGTATCAGGGAGGTCATTTATATGGCATAGGAAGAGCAGGCATCCCAGCACTGTACCTTGGGGTATGCCCAAGTCAACAGTTACTGGATCTGAATACTCACCTTCAGCAAGGACTTGCTTCATGAGGAACTGTCTTAGCCAGTTATTGATGTTACCATCTACACTGTAGTTCTTAACCTTGTGCAGAATTCTTCCATGGGTAACAGTGTCGACAGCTTTCGAGAAGTAAAGTATGACCGTTGATTTGCTTCTTGGCATCATGTCGCTGAATGAGGCCATGTACTGTTGTAAGTAGTTTGGTTTCACATGAGTAACCAGATTGGAAAACATGTTGGAGATTGGTCATTATACTGTTTTTTACCAAATGGGTTAAATGTGATAGTAGATGATATGCTCAAGTAGCTTGCAGGTCACTCAGCAGGGCACTTGTTTGGCCGTTTTTGGGGCCGAATATGGGCCCCATTCCCCTCATAAAATAATATGTTTTTTTCCCCTTTCTCAGAAGAAAATTCCTCTGATAATAGGTTGTTTGACACAACTAGATATGAACTCTCTTTCAAGTGATAATATAGTGCCTCTAAGGAAGGTTACTGCTGCAACAGAGTTACATTAGTTAGAAATGACTGAAAAAAGTATTAATAAGTGTGAAAAGTAGTAACATCTATATGGCTAAAAACTTCCCCTTTAAGTCTTAAAATGACGAAAAATTCCCCTACCTGAGGGTATGGGTACCTGTCCCCAAAAGTTGTCTAGTGCCCTGCTCAGGTTAATGAAACTGGGCGGGAGTTTTCTTGTAAGGGGCTGCTGAGTTAAAAATAGAAAAACTTTAATCATTTGACCTACATCATTTCTCAGGTTAGCAACTTATGGCCCTCTTGTTAAAGGTCAGATGAAGGCTTCAAGCATTGCATAGGTGTGTTCTCTTAGGCTTTGACTAAATTTCTTTTTTTTTTTTCTCTGACAAAGCAGTATTCAGGGGTATAAATCACATGCAATGATAGCGCTCAACATCTTTTTCAAGATTTTTCCATGAATTGCCTAATCTGCCACTGGACAGAATTGTGTTCTCTGGCATGATTATTGGTGCATGGGAATTGTGCCACAAATTACTTCTACATTTTTAAAGAGATTTAGATGATAGGGTATAAATCTGTTATATTAGGAAGTGAAAGTGAAAAAAAATCTGTCTGCTTCTCTGTTTTTGCACTTAGATCTCTTTGCTCTCACACCGCAATATTATGTTCTTTGGGATTTAAATTGATAGATGGACACAACCTTGAAATTTAGTACCCCCTCAATTGAATATTAAAGCTACTTTCCATAGAATCGCAAGCAGTCTTATCATTTGTCTATATTTTCTTTATGGTTTCAGACTATGCAAATAGCAATTATTTTATCTAAATTCCATTTTGTTACTTTGTAATAGCTTATTTTCATCGGAGTACCGAAACCTATTTTTAGAATGTGAAATTGAAAGTAGACTATGATAATCAAAAGAGCGCACACTTAGCTGGCAAACAGTAACAAAATGGTTGCCCTAGCACACAGTAAGGCTTCTGGGTAAAGAAATTCGGTACTTAACGGCGAATATTCTAATATACGGCCTTGGATGCAATGTAAATGTTCATTGGGGGTATATTCTACAGCTTAAAGACAAACTGTCGGGGAATGTGACACAACTTATTATACATGATTTTAAACGTAATGTTAATTTCTTTTAAATGCTCGTAGGGCAACGCGCAGAGAATGAATAGGGTGTATTAGTCTCCAAGAAGACTTGAGCTGTAAGATTGAATGATATACCTAATTCATCCCCGTGGTAGAAACCTGGGCTTAAACGAATTTGAAAGAGAGTATAAATACCTTTAAAATGCTATATAACAAATTAAATGGTGTCATATTTCCTAATACAGTATCTGTGGTCTGTTCAAAAGTACTTCTAACGGCATTCTCATAGAAGGCATAAGGTAGAAGATTGAATGAACTACCTCAATCATACCAGAGATAAAAACCCGGGCCATAATGAATTTGAAAGACAGTAAATATCTGTTACTAAATATCTTTAAAATGATGTATGATGAATTGTATTATACATTCCTTGAAAGAAAACCTGTGCTGCACATTTTTAAGCTCCGTCGACCAATAAACGTTAGTGTTTGCAAACAGTGTTACTGCTATTTCTGTTACTGTTGGCCAAAAAGTGGTTATCTTATAACTGCTAAGTGTCATTTGACGACAGTTAGTAGTTTACCGTTGAAATCTTTGAAAGTACGCCGAATTTAACAATTATCAATGTTTCACTATTGAAACCAGAATTATTTGACCACGTACAAGTAGAATTATTTTTTTCTATAACGAAATTTATTTGGAGTGTGGAAAGCAGCTTTAATAACTTTACAATATATATAAAATGTGTACTTTCTGTAGGACACATAGATCATATCTATAATTGTTACAGTCTGAATTCAAAATGATAGAACCATAATAAACTTAGCAAACGCTGCAATTGAATAACCATTGAAACTGAACTAGCATCAAATTGCATCAATACATGAAAGCACAGCTCTACCTCCCTGTAAGAATTGTGACATTCGTTTCACAAAATGGCAGTCCTAAAACATTTCTCACAGTGAGAGCAATGAATTTTTATATGTTTTCAGGTTTAGTACCAAGATTTATGCAGCAAAAGTTGGGCATTCTGCAGATAGGCAATGATGCCGACGTTACAGCATTCTTTCCCGAAACAGATGGTGATGGTGCAAACATTAAGTGGGCTCGTGGTGTCAACACTTTGGATAAATTAGAGCGGGCGCTCTACAGCAGTAGGTTGCACTTTGCATTTTCCCTTCTCCTTAAAGAAAGGCTGTGGAAATGATTATAGTTTCCCTACAAATTCCTCAGTTGGGAAGTTACCTCACTGGCTGTTTAATGCAAGTGGGTACAGCAGTATATTCCATAGAGTGATTGTTATGTGACCTAAAGCAGGAAAACATTCTGCTTATTTAAAATCTATGCAGACTGTTTGAAAGTTCATGTGTGTCTAGCAAAAGAATGTATGAATTTGAACTTTTCACAAGAGTTATTTCATAACTATTTATTGTTCACAAGATGGTTACATTACAATTTGAGAGAAATTTTAGTCTGGGGTAGAAGAGTATTGCTGTATAATTATAGGGGATGTCCACATGTTAGAGGCAGATGTGATGTTGCGAGGTCAGGGGACAAAAGCGCAAGAGCTTGTCCCTGTGATGGCCAAGTTTCCGGAAACTGATGGGGATCTCACCTTTGACAAGTGGTTGGATGAGGTGATCAAAGCTAACACAAAGGGAATAAAACTGGACTTCCAGGCTATGGATGCTGTTGAATTAACTTTGCAAAAATTAAAAAACAGAAAAGAAGAGGTATTTTATTCAAGAAATTCTTTTAGTCATACTGCATGAATGTTGTTTGAGTCATTTCAAATTTTGAAATACATGTAGATGGTTTATAATTGGGTAGAAAGTTTAGCCATTTCTGCAAAATAGTTTCTAGAGAAATCCCAGCTGTGCATTACTAATGGAATTGTGCTTTATTATCCATCAGACTGTCATTCCATCTGTCATGCATAACAGCAATGCCCCTAGCTCAACAGTCAAAGGCGAAAGTAAATATTGTTTTTTTCCTGTCTGTTTTAAACTCAACCATCCATCAAATGATTTGAATATTCTTGGCAAAAATGTTTCGCATAATGAGATAATTTGTCTTGCGGAACTTCCATACCCTTACCCCTCAGAGGTCAATATCACACTTGTAGAAAATGTCAATGTTGTTTCCTGTCAGGTCCTCATTTCTACCATCCATCAAGGGATTTTAATATTGCTGTGTACAAAATGAATGTTCCCGGTAATGTGATTACATGACATGCACAACACCCTGACTTGTAGCTAAAGGTCAGGGTTTTGCTTTCAGATCTGAAACTCGCTCATCCATCCAGGGATTTCAGTATTACATGACACAAATATTCAACATTTTAAGATAATGTTTGATGCACAAAATCTAGACCACTAGTTCAAAGGTCAGGATCAAGATGTGTCATAGGCAACTCACAGAGCCTGAAGTCAAAGGTCACTTTTAACAACGTCTGTTCAATATCTGCCCAATAATTCTGCTATCCATTTAGGATATTTAATGTTACTTCACACAAAGTGTCTCCACAATAAGTTGATGCACATGCACAAAACCCAGGCCCCCCAGTTGAAAGGTCAAGTTGGAGGTCAAAAATTAACAGGGTCTGTTTTGTATGATCTCCATCACTCTTATTTTTTATTGACAGAGATCAGACCATTGTGCTAGGTTGCAGTTGAGAGAATAAATCACCTACCAGTAGGGGACTTCGCATTGCATGGAAATACTTCATTCATTTCTTTATCCGTTCTCTCGGTAGCTGTTAAATCAAGGAGTAGTTACTCATTTGTTGTGTTTATAATCATGATATTTTAATTACACTTGAAATCTGCAATTTGTAAGAATTGCATGTTACTCTTGATTCAAATGTGGTTTGAGATGAGTTTTGACCTTTTCAACACAGCAGTGACACCTTTCCTATGAACAGTATTATAATTTATACTACCGTATTACACTACTGTTTATACACTATGGTACTTTATTTTTCTGTTGCAGTTGAAGGTACCAGTTTGGATACATGCCAATGTGCTGAAAGGTCCTTGGGGAGGTGCACCTAAAGTAGATCCGACTAGGTTTGTTAAGGTCATTCGCAAAATGTTTAAAGAATGCACCATCTCCTTCGGCTGGACAACAGGACATCATACAGATCTTAGCCAGAGTGGATACACTTGGGACATGGTCTTCGATATGTACTACATTGCTCATAATCTGGAAATTGAACCACCAATCGTGTATGAAGCGAGGGCCTCATTCTTACAAAACTCTGTTCCCCAACTGAAGTGGTTGGTTGACAATACTCGGGCAATGCTATTAGTGAAACAGGATCCCATGGATGTAGAAGACAATTATCATGAGAACTTAATGTACGTTAGTTACAAGTTCCCGCCCAATAAAGCATTCTTTGATCTGACAAATGAACAGCTGGAATATTACCTGAAAGAAAACCGTCACCGATCAGGTCAGAAACTTGATACCAGGGTTGAAATGAGGGACACTTTGATATTTAGGCCAGAAGCATGGGTAAAGATGGGATTCCATATGGAGGCTCACTCAATTTTACCGAGCACCGAGGCAATTGTTTTACAGAGTAGGGCAGTTTACATGGTGACAAAGGCCAAGTACAAGCCTACTAAAAATGTAAAACTGCAAGGTCGTGTACAGTTCTTGAATCGCAAGAATCTCCAGGCTGAGGATGGAAGAACTGGTTTAAGCATATTTGTACGATCAAACGCGTATATGGATTTTGAAAACATCAAGGGGATAAAATGTTTCATAGGACTTGATGGTGAAGTAGTTGTTGAGAGTAGTAATCTTCCAGGGAAAGCATTCAGGGAAAGTCAGAGAATGACACCAGGCTCGGTGAATTGCTTCAGGTTCAGTGTTGTAGATGCGGGTAAAGAAGTAATCTTCACGGTCACAGTGTTACATGATTGCTTCACGCTGGAGAGTGTGAAGCCAAGTGAACGGGTAGCAGCCGAAATGAAAGTAGCAATACCAGCTGAAGTGGGAGGGCTGGCAGTAGAGCATCCATTTATAGTTAAACTTGAAGACAGCAAGAGAACTGCTGTAATTGATGAATTAACTGTCAAATACAAGACATAGTGAAAATTCAACAATTAGACATTCTGTTTTTGAATTTTTTTCGAGGTTTCATTCCATTTATTTGATTCTAATTTGTATAACATCTTTATTTAACAAATCTATATAAGCTGTAAGCCAGTGCTTTTCAATGTAAATTACTATTCAGGTATTGTGCAGTCATTATTGTTCTTGGGGGTCTCATTTTCATGGTTGTGGCTGTTGGCAAAATTTTGTCGAAGTGAGCAAACAAATTTTCCATTTAAGTTATATATATGCTTTGAAATTTTTGAATTTATGTACCAATGAAGTTTGGGCTTTGGCTGAAACTATTCTTCTTCTTCTTAATATAAAATAACTTTTTCACACTTATTTTTCATGTTGTTTTTTTTTTTAAAGTGTATGAGGTGTAACAGGACAAAACCACCATGACTATAGGAAAATTTATTGTTACATCGATGGAATTTTTTGCAAGTGTACGTGTATGTTCCAGTATAATGTGCTATCATGTGTCTGTGCTCAATGTTGATTTCATTTATTATATACATGTATGTATAATGCATCCTGATTTATTTTCCTATCATACAAAGGAGGCATACATTTTGTGAAAAATAAAACTGCACAAAATGGACAAATATTTGGTAGACGTCATCAAAGATGTAGATAATAATCCTTGATATCGTGTTAGAATCTAAATAATATATCTCAAACAGTGATTTTCTTTCGAATAAAGTCATTGTCATTCAGATGTGTTATAATATCACTTGGTCTATGCCCTTGTGATGTTCTTCCTTTGCAAGTGAACTTTATTCAATAACAAATTCTCAAACATGAACATTTTAATCAAAAATTCAAAAATACTGATAATAGCATTCTTTTCTTACTAATTTAAAACATTTTATTAAGCTTTTATGATAATAGCACTAGAATAAAAGGATCTTCACAGCATTGTGTGCCTTGGGTAATCTGGACCTGGCAAAATCCACTTCATTGAATACACCATTATCTGGTGAAGCTACAGTTACCTGATAGTGATTTTTTTTTTGCCCTTTTGGGAAAAGGTCCGGTACCGGATAAATTGGGAAAAATAGCGGGGTTTTTACTCAGATTGGGAATTTTTATAGTTAATTAATAACATCATTTAGAATGCTTCTTCCTTTAATTCCATGTAAATAGTGTCAAACAAACTGTTTAAATGGTTAAATCATGGTGAATGTCAATGTAACTAAGTTTTCCTTCTGCAGTCATCAAAATGCAAACTTTTCTGGTCATTTGGGGAATTTTTGGATGATAATTGGGGAAAAAGATTGCATTTTCAATTCGGAAAAGGTCCTTTTAGGGGACCTTTATAAAGAAGGAAAAAAATCGCTGTACCAATATTGCTATTATATAATTAGTTTAATGATCTATTCTTATCAGAGTTACTGTAACACTTGTATTGGAGGTGAATGCTTTAATCAAAGTGACTTTTCTGCTCATAACTTTAAAATTTCTAAGAAACTTTAAAATTTCTAAGATGTGTATAAATGATCATCTGAAGCTTGAATCAAATATCATGCTAGTCAATATGTTCAATATGTAAAGAGGATTTTTACTGCAAACTGTTTACCCATATTGTGTTATTGTATGTTTGAGTAGCATTTAAATTGTTGACCTTAGAAATTTTACACCTATAGAAGTAGAATCTCAGTCATGAAAGTAACTAAGGATGAAAAAGAATCACAAAGAAGCTTATTTATCACTTGTTTGACATTGCACGAGTGAAATAAAGACATTACATAAATTCAGTGAAAATTATTGAATTGTTCGAATTTCAACACAGAAGTCATTTTTGAAGTTTCTGTTTTGATTTTGTTTTGAAGAAGTGTGATATTGAGATAAACATATTTCTTTGTTACCAGTATGAAAATGTACAAGAGGAAAATCTGTTCTAGGTTAGTACGTACCTCATTTTATATCAGTCTTGTATGGGAGTCTGGTATTGGGCTATGTTACCAAGATTTATAATGCTTGTAAAATATTTTGAACAAATCTGTGTTTTGATAAAATTGTTAATAATTCGTCTACAAATAATGAAATTATTGTATGTTTCAGATCTGTACTGTTATATTTGGAAACAGAACTGTTGAAATCGAGAAATGAAATTGTTGTTTCAGAGTTCATATGAAATGAACAGCAGAATTTGATTGGCAAATCCATGAATTGCGCTAGCCATTTATGGTTAATTGGCTAATCATATTCCTTCCTCCAGATTTATGACAAAACCATTAAATTTTATTTTTCATATGTAAAGTTACAGGACTTTTTGAACTTTACATTATCAGGTTCAGAAAGAATTTATGGTTCATTAAAAATAATCATACTTTTTTTAATATGTGCTTTTGACAAAAGTCTTCAGGCAGCCAGGGTACGAAAATTGCAATTCTGAAAAATAACCGATTTGTTTGATACATTTAACCAAATTTAGTTTTGTTATTATTTAAAGGCTATGAAAAACTGTTCTTGTAATGTGATAATTTAATTTTGTCAGTGTAAGTCGTGATGCATAGACTTAAAAATATTCTAGAGTTTTGATGCATAGGCATAGTACGACCATCATGCAAGATACAGTATTTTTTTTTGAGAAAAGAAACATGTAGATATTTTGTAAAGTTGTTAATCCTACTGAAAATGTATTTTTGGTACTAAAATACAAGGTAAAAAGGGTGCCATCCTACTAAAGTGAATAAACAATGTTTAGATTTTTCTTAATGAATAATAGGCCAATGGAGAATGTGTGCCAAAGATATTCAAATAAGTCATTTGTAACGTAAAATATGTTTGTCATTTTTAATAAGAAGTGTGTTATTGAGCATCAAGCTGGTGTTGTCTGATAACAACTGTCATGGTATATAAGTAACAAAGTTGTAGAAGTAACAATACACAAGTAACCAAGGCAGAAAGTTTCTTGTTAAAGAGAAGTATCATGTTAAACAGACTAGGGTTTGTGGTATGAATGTTTACTAATTCTCTATTTTTGTACATATCCAATTATAAAATTGTGATACATTTATTTTACATTTGATAAACAGTATACTAGTATTTTGGCAATAAAATAATTTTCTTTAACTTCTTTGTTCCTGTTTTATTGTTGTCACAGCCATTTTCATGTACCTCTCAAGTCCTGTTGACATACCAATATCTTACCTTGAAGTTTAAATGTAGAGATACATGTTTATATTATCACCAACAGTAACATACAAGTAATCAAAATCAAACTTTTTATGAATTATTCACAAGGTAATACAAATGGACGGAATGTAAGATCTTTGAAAATAAGTTGGTCCCTGAAATGAGAGATGAAGAAGTCACTATGTCCTATTCTAATTACTTTTAATGCAATGTGTGATGCAATTTTTTATGTGCACATAAGCAGTTTGACGAAAAAAAAAGAGAGACCCCTCCGCCATACCTTATTCTGTAAATTGAGGAACCTTTAGCTTGAAGGTTAATGGCTTTAGTACACAGACTCGATTGAAAAGGTTTCCTGATAAGACCCAAAGATTGCTTGGATCATCTAAGTCATTACAGAAAACCACTATAAATTTTGAGGTCTATATTTCAAGATATGTTACAGTGACCAAGAGAATGTAAACAGATTTAGATCAGTCGAGTGTTTATTCTTGCCTACCTAGCAGGGAAATGTTCATCCAAAGGGGAAAATTCTTGTTTTTCCTTAGGGAAAACCCCTTGTCTGAAAATACAGTTTGCACAATCTCATAGTACTTACTCAATACAACATCTTAAAATATATACATAATGCCAGGAAATACCCATTGCAGATCTGTTTCGAATGTGATGGGCAAGAAAATTGAGCTTGAGTATCTACCTGTGACAGCTGTTTTCCCAGAGCTCAGGACAGAATGTCAACTTGGTTTATCATTCCACACAGTCCCTCGGGGCAGGGAAATTTCCGTCTTGGACAGGTGGGAATGTAAGATTCTTATATATAGACATATAATCATCCTGACTCGAGTGTTTGCTTGCTGGGCATAGAAGACTGCCAAAAAACAACTTTGTGAAAGGTAATGGGCCAAAAACTTGGCGTAAAAATTTATACATAGATAGAATGGCCTTCTGAAAACTAAATTGGGTATACAGACAACAGGGACTGCGTTTGTGGCGAAGTTGAGCGAAAACTTCGCTTTAAAATATTTCACTTCGCCCTTCCCGCCCAGAAAAGCGAAGTTCAAGTCGCCTTAAAATTGGATGAAAGGAAAACATAATCGGCAATAAAGTGCGCCGATATTATACATCTCGGTTATGTAAAGTCTGTAAACACAATACGCAATACACAGGATGTCACCGGGAGGCACGCGCGGCGAAACGTGTCCATGACAACAAAAGATGATCACTCGATTTCAGATTGACGCCGCATGATAAGCTGCTAATTGTTTGCATTTAATGTGATTGCAGTAAACGATAATTAAAGAATGAAAGAGTAATAATTAAAGCTGACCGACATCGGAGATCAGAGAGCCCGAAAACTTCGTAAAACGGCGATAATTAACTTCCGAATTACAAACCTAATTACGTGTCAGTCGGCGCGTGGAGTGATGGACATCTGTCAGTAGCTAATTAACTTACGACGCTCCGCCTACTGGCATACTTAGTTTGTGGCAGCGAACAATTGAAATTCACCGAGATTTTGATTCACAATGCAGAACTTCGAACTCGAGACGCATTTCGCGGATCGAGCTGACGCACGGGACACTTTTTTTGTGCGGGTCAACTACGAGTTTTTCATGATTTTCGCGGGTCAAAACACGGAACCTCGGGTCAACCGAACGCCCTCAGAACTTGTCTTATCCAGTTATTCTTGTTTTCAGATAAAAATCGTTTCGAAATTTTTATTGCCATCACAGTGTAGACTACCCGTTACTCCCGACGTTTTTTTTTTTCAGTTGGGATCTGCTTACTATTCATTTTAATCTGCATTTCTCTTTCATTAAAAACATATTTAAGTTAAATATATGGCCCTTGACAAACTATTAAATTTGTTGTTTTACAAAAACAGCAGACAACTCTTTTAGTTAATTCTGAAATGTGTTAAAGGGAGGTAATACATTTAACCAATTTTTAGATTTTTTTATGTCAAAATATGTAGTTTTAAAAAATATTGCCCCTGATTTTTAAGTATTTTATCTTCTGATCAATACAAATAACATTTCATTGTAAGATAGAGAGTTTTTTAAACTCTGTAATTTGTCAAATTGAAGGAACATAAAAAAATTTAAACTCAGAACGCTCACATACCTGAAAAAGCTGCTCTAGGAAGGAAAAAATTTAATCCAAGAAATATTAAGTACTGATTATATGAGGAAAGATTTGTTGTGTCAAGTTGTTAAATATTTTGCAGTAAAACAGTACAAATATGTACTGTATTGTTGAAACATTGCACCATTTTTATTTAAGTCATAGCAAGATAATACTAAAATGGAACTGAATAAACATTATTATTGTTATTTAATGCATGTAAGCAATGTTCTGTCTCACGTTTGCCGAACTTCTCCCAATATACTGGATGTGTCCAAAACAACTTTATTTTAAAAGGATAGATCTTCAGTGCTGTGCAACTCTAGGGAAATTTGTGATGCAATCAAGTCGAGGGTATTTCTATCAAAAACTTCAAAATGTGCAATATGGTGGCAAGCAATACTAATGGTTAAGCCAGACAAAGTAAACATTTATTTTTTTTGCTTGGTTTCAACATCAAGCCGACATAATTATAGGTCATATGGCCACATTCCAGCTTGTAATGTTGGAGGAAGACCATAGGCGCCCCTCCAGGCATTATTTCATCATGGATGGGCACCTGGGTAGAACCACAGACCTTCTGTAAGCCAGCTGGATGACTTCCTCACACAAAGAATTCTAAAGTGAGGCTTGAACCAAAGTGAACTTATAATTTTTTTTTTAATTCAAAGTAAATATTTCTGAAAGACCAGTAAAGATTTCTACATATTTTAGTCACATCAAAGTTTGTGGCTTGGTCATATTCTTACCTGGCTGTAGACAGTACCATAATAATCAAGAAAACCACAAAATATATAGTAATTTTTATTTCTGGTTTTTATTTTTTTTCCATGGTCTTAAATTTTCAAATTCTTAAGCAATCATCTGACTGATTTGACATAGTTAAGCACAGATATGTAAATCATGAATAAATCATTTGTAAAAAAGCATTTGGTCATCACAAATGAGAATCTTTATAAACATAACAATTAATTTGAAGGCAAAACAACAGGTATCAAAGTAATTCTAGCTTTTCATTTTGTACTGGGCTTCAACACAGCTCAGGTGAAATGGCAAACTTTGATACCATCAACATACAATACAGATGATATTATAGATAGGAAATCTGTTCTGTTCATTACATGAGCACTATTTTTGTTGTAAATCTTTGATACCAGTATGTCCCACACAATCATGAAATTTCTTCTAAAAACAATTGTACAATAAATACATTTAAAAAATCATGATATTAGTGAATACAGAGAACAAATATAGCAGATCAAGAGCCAGAGTTCCACATACATGTGTATTCACAGATTAGATATATATTAGAACCAAATTCATATTGAAAATATAAGTATCTATGGAAAATTAACATGTTTGTGTATATAAACAGTACTGTGTGTAAGGTTTAAAACACTATGCACCAAACACACGTATATCTAAGCACAGTATGAATGTATTCTTCCCCTGAAAAACTACAAGTTTCTTAAAAGATTGTTGTACAGGACATTTAATTGAGGATTTTCTGCATTTTAAGTGAGTATCAGCTAAAATTTTAGTGAAAGATGCACATTAGATACCTTCACATTTATTTTCAAAAAAAGAAAATAATTATGCTAACTGTAGAAGTATACAACAATAACACAAACATTTCAATAATGTCTTTGAAGTAATATAAAGTGTATACAAATCCAAGCAAAAGTCACTTGTATACTTTCAAAATAAACTGCAATATAGTAACAACAACCAATTAATTTCAGCACATGACGATTTCCATGGAACAATACATTAACCTAAATAAATTAAATAAAATGTTTTGAAATATTATATGTAAAATAGAAATAATTTTGTCTCTGATTAACAAAATATCTTTAAAAATTCAGCATGGATGAATTTAAAAGCTATACTTTGTTACAATAGTCCTTATAATATTTGAGAATTTATTATAAATGTTTGGGCTAATTTTCAATTAAGTTTTCGATTCATAAATTTCAGAGCCCAATGAATTTATCAATCTTTGTAAACCTTCCTTCAAATGTTTCAATTTACAATTCATGATCTGTAAGCAACTACATGTATATAGATCATAGAAAAAGATTTCATGATCATAAAATAAATTTAACGATGCATTTCTGCTTTAACTAAATTACACAGTTTATTTTTCATAATAAGGAGTTGGTAATTTTCACTGAGAACATGAATGATTTTAAATGTTTTTATCACAGATATAGAAGCACATCACAATTTTGACTGCCCCTTTGGTTGAAGTTCCTTGAGTTTCATTGCTAATCCCATATTTCCTTGAATCTTCAGTTTCCCTTGGAAAAATGCCTGTAAAACAGAATGTCCCAGATTCAGAACAAAAACATAGACACAAAAATGGCTACAAATCTGGTTTTTCAACAGAAATGCACATTAACTGCCGCTAACAAAATTTCCTCAAAAAAGTCTGAATGTTTAAATATCCAATCAAATTTATATTAAGCCGCAAGTCAAGGGAGTGACACAATCTGGCTACTAAGGGCAGGTGGCTGCTTAAGACAAGTTCAAAATAAAACATAGTCAATCTGGGAAGTAAGCTGACTAACTTGTTACGGCCAATATGGAGAAAACAATGGTCTGGTAGTCTTAGGGAGTATGAAATTTAAATCTAAAATTAGAGATCACCAAATCAATGCACTTACTGATTGTGGGTTGAGTTTTCCCGACATCAAATTGAGCATATCTTCATCCCCCATCAATATGGTTACATCTCCTTTAGCTGAAAATAAAGGTAGAACAATATCTATCTAATACATTAGACATATGAATTAAAGACCACATATCTTTTATATACCAAATATTTTCAACCCCATGTTTTGCAGCAAAAATAAATTAAATTATGCTGAATGCATAATTGTGCATATATCAAATAAGACTAAAGTATAATTGCTTTCCTCCCTTTTTACAAACTGCATTTGTTTTTATAATCATTTGACATCTATTTTACTATCAACTGTCTTTTTTAGTAATGAAAGACAATAAATGTTATTACATACTTAACTTGCCTATAAGTTATTAAATTAAGACATTCAGAAAAAGGTGATAAGTATTCATTCAAGTTGTACATGAAAAAATTACCTGGTCCGCCATATGACACAGAGCCTGCTCCATTCTTGGCATCAACGACCCATATCCCTTCCTTCCCATCTGCATTCTTCACCCGGAAACAGAATACCCCTTTCATCTTCTTCACTATGTTTGCACCATCCTAAAATTATAAGACCATTCTCTTTGTAATGTGTCTATGTTCTTGCAATTCCAACTCATAATAACTTACCTCTACCACTGAAAACTTTTTGTATTCAAACATTGCTGGAGGAATAATTACCTCATATACATCAAAATTTGCTCTAATTTGGGACTGTTTTTATCTCCTTAGAAAAGTGGTCTATGGATAACAAGAAATTTACACATTTCATTTTAAAACTGACAATCCAAACCAATACATATGAAATTCCATCAAATAAAAATCTTAATGGAAATCAAAATCTAAATTGCCAATATCAAAAAGTTGTATAGAATGTGAATTTTTTCAAACAATAAAGCACAGACTGCTCAAAGTCTAAAAATGCCCATGTTATCCAGGGTTTCAAGATGCCCAAACATAGGAAATATTAGGAGACAATTGGGCACCACAGGAATGTATTCTTGCTTGAGCCAGTGCTTCAATGTATATGTACTTTAAATGTAAATACCTTGTTAAGCTCTTCTTTGATAAGATCAAACACAGGTGCTACTTTGAACTCTGAGCCAGGACTTGAGCCCGAACCTGTACTGGCACCAGCTGATGCTGCCTTGACTCCTCCCTCGGGCATTTTCAGGTCTTTCAGCTTCATTGCCAGGGCAGTATTGCCCTTGATCTTTAACTTTCCATGGAAAAATGCCTGAAATTAATATAATGAATATTCTTAGTTTGCATTTAATTAATCAGCATATCTGGAATATTGATAAGATCTTATTTCCAGAGAAAATAAGGGGGCACATTTTGTGAAAATTAAAAAGAAAAGATATAAAACTTTTTTCAAATGCTTTTATCATGATGACATTTCCTTTTGACAAATTTCAACTTTTAAATCCTCTTTGACAGCAAAGCATGACAACCTGAACAAAGTTGTGAGAAGCTTTGTACCAGGTTTGTTAACTTTTAATCTAGCTGTTAATGGGAAGAAGTTCAAAAGTATTATGACTGAAAGAATGGTCTCCCCCACAACTCAAAACCAATGTACAGCAAAAACAATAAATATGACATTATTTGATGTAACTTTCTTTAAAACAAGACCTACTGTTTGTGGGTTCAGTTTTCCCTGTAGTAGATCTACAAGGTTCTGGTCTGACATCATGATGGTGACATCCCCCTTGGCAGGGCCTCCAAACTTTACCGAACCATTGCCATTCTTACAGTCAACAATCCATATACCCTCGCCACTGTCTCCCTTCACTTGGAAACAGAACACTCCATTCATTTTCTTTACAAGATTTGCACCATCCTGGAGAAAACAATATATATTGGGAGCAATTTTTACCATGGTACCAAAGAATCAAATAATCAGACATATTAAACAAGGGCAACATTTTTTTTACTCTTCTGGGCAAATATCAGTAAGAGTAAATATTTTTTGATGTGTGCAGCCAACTTTCATTTAGCTAAGTACTTTACATTTCTTTCTATTTGTTAAGCTTCTGAGTAAGGCATGTATGGGCATCATACGACTATTTTTGTGTCACATTTACCACTGTATGTAGTTTCAAATGTACTTTTTTTTACAATTTTCTTGACAAACTTCCCATAAACAATTCTAACTTACCGGTACATTGAACAACATGTTCTTTAGATGTAAGCAGAAGCTGGAAACATTTCCATAGCAATTAACTACATTAAATGAAGTTTTAAAAATCTATGTTGTAAAAAGCAGAATAATTTTGAACAACAGCTTTGTCAGGCAGAAACGCCTGACCACTGAAAAGCCTTGTCACTAACAAAAAGTTAAAATAATGAAAATATAGACAAATACAAAAGGGGTGACAATTTTGAATCATAAAACTTTCACTTCCTATGTTGTTTAATGGGATAGCAAACCACATCAAAATCTTGCTGAGCAGGAAAAGGGGTATAACTTTGTGAAACAGCAAAATATAGTTTAATATGTGATCAGAGTATTTCATGTCATTATGTAATGGTGAACAATTGTGTTAAGTTTCAATTTATTTCCATAGGTGATTACTGAGATATCAGCCTACATACAAAAACTTAACCAAAAACTAGCAACAATGAGGATTCAGCATAACTTGGTAAAAATGCAGAATAGAGTTACAGAACCTGCATATTGCATGTCAAGTCATCATTGTGTACAACTCTGACAAACACTATCAAAAGATCTGACCCCCAAAGGCATTGTCTTGACCCTTAACTATAAGATTTCAGCCTCTTACCAAGATTAATGCTTATCTGAGTTTTGTTGATGGCGACAATAGGAGTAATAGTTAAGTAGATACAGTGAAATATAAAACTTTAATCTAACGCCACCAAGCTGTGACAAGGACAACAGTCAAGCTAAAAATTCAACTTGAGATCAAATGAAATCAAAACTGGGAAAAGTAACCTAAAATTTTTAGCTGTTTTTTTTTTTGCTGTTTCACAAAGTTATACCCCTTTACCATTTTTAACTAGCTTTTTTTATCTAACCTTTAATTCTAACACCATATGTGCATACAGCTAGTTACCCTTAATGTGCCTCTAAAATTACGTTAAACACATCATGCAGTTAACGATAACAGACGCTGATAAATGAAGTGCACATATCTAAGACTTTGGACTTGTCATTGTAAAAGTTACCAGGTGCATAGACTTTGATATTTACATTATAATATATCTCACTTTTTAAACTGTACTACATTACTACTTTAAACAACTGATCTTCAGTATGTCATGTTGAATGATGATCACTGTGTATAAGCGATAGTCTAGGCATTTTCATTTGAAACAAAATCCATGGTCACATTATTTATACAAGAATATCACTTCTTAATGTTGCACTTCATATTTTACTATGGAATATGACATTCTTGTCAGACAATTTATCACTTTATACCTGTTTCAAGACATCACTGATTCCATTAAAGATGGCATTACATTTGAAGCTTTCAGGTGACACAGTGCTGGCAGGAACCGCCTGAAGTCTGGACCTGAAAGGATTTAAAACAAATGACACTTGGATCAGGTAGAAAACCACGAAAAGTTTTTAACAATTTCATTTCAGCTATATCTTCATTTAGTTTATTTCAATAAACTGGTACATTTAAACCATCACTGGGACAATTGATACATATTCAATCAACATACACTATATAAAATGTAGCAATCTAAATAAAAAAATTACATAGATTTACATAGGGGAAACAAGTCTAAAGCTATTTTGCTAGCGAAAATTCCAACATAAATGAGAGATAACAAACAATATGCAAGTCAGAGATTGTAGTGAACCATCCTGAAGATGTAACTTACGCAGCTTTTTGTGGGAACCCGAGCCTGTAGAGACCTACTACGGCTGCACCTCCCAGACCAATGTTGTGCTGTAGTGCTACCTTCACTCCATTAACCTGCCTCTTGTTGGCCATACCTCGAAGCTGCCAGCACAGCTCTGAACACTGAGCTAAACCTAGAGACAAGACATAATAGTTATACTTTATTACGAAAAAATCTTATATTCATTTATACCATAATCCATTGTATGTGCCAATGCCTCATTTGATGTCCCATTCCTATGTACACTCATATCTTCATTCTTTTATGTTTTATAATTATCATTACTGCTGTACAGGTAAAGGACAATACTTTATGTGATAATGGTCAAAATTTAGCAACATGGATGTACATACAAATCCAAATCTCACAAACATACTGACTGTAAAGTACAAAACTTATGTTCTCTCTCAATCAATTGTATCAGATAAGACATCTGGCATGTTTTTCCAATTCTAAAACTAAAATATGTATATGACATACCTGTAGCACCTAGTGGATGCCCTTTTGATATTAGTCCTCCACTTGGATTGACAACATATTTACCACCATATGTATTGTCTCCTTTATCCACCATCTCTCCTGCCTTACCTGAAATATACACAGCATACATATTCTTAGAATTCCACATTTCAAAACCATTAAAATACATACTCAACTGTGAACAAGGAATGCTTTTTCCAGGGTCAATATAAATGGAAGGCTGAATGAATATTTGAAATAACTAACAGGTAGGCTAAACATAATGCCTCTTTTAACCAAGATGACTTTTTCAGTGTAGTAACATTTTCCAAAATGATGTCGTAACACTTACAAATCACTTAATATACAGTGAGCCGTTATGGTCTAATTGTGTACTGTTGACCTCATGAATCACTTTGATTTGAAGCTTTGAAATATCATACAGCATAGCTGCATTCTTTTTAATCATTTCAAGATCCTTGAAAATAAACAAGATTTTAAAGGAGGTTCAAAAGATCTTCTTAAAGTTTGTACCTCCTTAACTCTATCTCTCTTTTTTTCAATCTGAATAAGTCAGCTGGCTATTCTAAAAAATAGATCATAAAATACCTGGAGGACAGAGTCCCAGTGCTTCATATGTTATCAATTCATTACAAGAGAAACAATCATGTAATTCCACAACCTGTACATCGTCCCTGTTCAAACCTGTAATGAAACAAAAACTTACGAATACGATGTTTACGACAGAACAACTTCATATTCTGTTACAAAAGAAATCATATACTACATAAAGTTGTATTTAATACTTCCACAACAACCAACGCTATTGACAAACTATTTACCCCAATAATAGAAAGTAAAAAGTATATTACCATAATTTCCGATTTTCAATTCAAAACTTCCAAAAAATATGTAGGCATGCTTACTAATGCCAAGTTCAGTTAGCATGTTACCATCTCTTCTAAAACTTTCATAGTCAATGAGAAACAGTTGAATAAAATACAATAACTTTTTACGCACAATCTGAAAACTTTCTCACAGACTCAAAACTTAAACCCGAAACCTGTAGAAGGAACATGTATCTAGCTCTCTGATATACTGTGTTTTACACAAGCAGCAGCAACCCGACTGATGCAGTAGCCATTAAACCATTTTTCCATTCAATATCCTTGCAGCCCTGAAAATGTACTTCAAAGTACGACAGTAACATGTCCTCTTACCCGCTTCCTGGAATACTTTGTCAGCAGCTTTCTTGGCCATATCATACCCCACCATCTTGATACAGCTTTTATCTTTGAAGGCACTTGGCAGATCTGTGGCCATCTCCATGGCAACAATTTCTACTGCCTGGGACTCTAGATTGTGTTTGTGTACAAACTCTTCACTGCACAGAATGGCAGCTGCTGAACCATCGGATGTTGGACTGGAATTTTCAACATATCTCTTCATTAAGATCATAAATTATTGCATGTTTTTCAGTGAATTATCAAAATATTAGAGTGAAATATATCTGGCATTTTCACAGTGAAAAATATCAAATCTATTTGTCACTTAAACTATAAAATGGGTAGATTTAGTCAAAACATGAAATAAAAAGAAAATTTGCTTGTTTTACATGTAAGATCAAAATATCTTTCACTCATGAACACCATATCTTAAATTGCATCTGGTGTTCATTCATGAAAGATATTGCAATCTTACACTGAAACAAACAAATATTCTCTATATGAATGTATATCAACATATTTTCACCAATAAATTTTTGTTGTTTAAAATTTACTGCCATACACATTCAACAGCTGTATTAAATTTTGCAATAAAGATTTTGCTAAGTTTTCATCAAATGCAATAAAATATATGCATACATAAATGAAAAGTCGCAAATGGTAAAGAATTGAAAAACAAGATTTTTAAAGTAACTTTTATCAATTTATCTTCTATCAGTGGTTTTATTTAATGTATAGCAACTGCTCAAAATAATCTAAAGTGTGTTTGAAGACTATTTCATAATTTTATTTCAAATGTTAACCAATAAACCTACAAATATATATTATTAAAAGTAGTAATCTTGGTAGTCAGAGTGGTATAAACGTGACAGATATACCAATTTGTTACCAGGGGCCTCTGTGGCCGAGTGGTTAAAGTTGTTGGCCCCAAACCAAAGTTGGTTTGAGCCTTACTCAGAGCGTTGAATTCTTCATGTCAGGAAGCCATCCAGCCGGCTTATAAATGGATGGTCGGTGGTTCTAATTTCTATCTAGGTGCCCGCCCGTGATGAAATAATGCACGGAGGGGCACCTAGGGTCTTCCTCCACCATAAAAGCTGGAAAGTCGCCATATGACCTATAATTGTGTCGCTGTGACATTAAACCCAACAAAAACCAAATTGTAACCAATTTGTAAATAAATAAAAGTGAACATTGATCATACCAGCACTGAAGTTTTGTGAGTGGATCATGTACTTTTGGTGAAGCCTGTATCTGGTCTAACGTGTAATAATCTTGGAATTGTGAATACCTGTAAACATATAACCAAGTCAATTACACATATGCATTAAATTTTTCATGTTCAATGTTTCAAGCAAAAAGTATGTCAGCTAAGCAATATATTTATGATGTGAATAAACTAGCTTAACATTTCTAAATGGACTGGTCCAGCATTCAATTTGGGCAGTAGCACTTATTATTCAAATGGGTGTTCACTAAAACTTTACTGAGTAGCAAACAGTGCAGACCATGATCAGCCTGCATGGATGGCAGAATCACTTGCTGCCAGCAGGCTTAATTTTAAGAAAAGAAACACTGACTGATCTGACTAAAATGGGTAACAAAAAGCTTGTTTTGCGTCAGTAAGATATAAAACTACTCATACAGTGGTAAGAATCTGCAACATAAAATTATTGACCTTTAAAATGCAATAGATATGAAATACATACGGGTTATTTGTGGAATGTTTGTGGTTTTTCCAAGCAATCTTTGCAAAATGTTCTGGTTTTGTTCCTGAAAAATACAAGTAACTGGTAAGTTCAACAGGCATTTTCATTGCTAGGATTATCTACTCAGCTTTGTTTATACATGTATGTTTTTGTTGATTTTTAGACTGTGTCATTTTTGCTATCATCAAATTGCAGTTATAAATCCCTCACAATAACTCAAACGATAACATGTTCATAATTATGACTTTTTTCATTAAAACGTTTCAATGCAGAAAATATTTTTGTATAACATTACAGTATGCACTTAACTTCTATCATTGATAACCTTTTTCAGTTCAAGGATGCATGAGAACCATAACAATCAAACAACAATATCAATATGCTGTCGTTTAAATTATCGTGCGGGAGAAGTACTTGAGAGCACAATACTGACTTTTCATATATTAGTATAAATACAACAAATATTATGGTGTTACCAAGTGAAAAAATTAGCAGTTCTACTGAACTATCAGCGTTCAACTAAATTTTTCCAACCATGTAGGACAGAAGGCAAGTCGGGCTTAGTCTTGGCGTGCCATCATTTACTTCAACTTGTTCTCTTAAAGTTGGTCAATCTTATTAAAGCAACATTTAATGTCTTACTTTTCATGTAATCTGTTAGACATTTATTTAAGGGACACAAGAAGCTTTGTGCAAGACAGCATACTCAACTATGCAACAACTACGTCAACCAAGGGTCATAACATGGTAAGACAGAGGTAAAAGAGTTATTCTTTAGCTATTGTGAGGAGACAATTCTCTGTCTCAAGCACTGAAGGTCACTAAGAACTTAAAACCTCAAAGCAACTGGGGTCATCTACTGACAATATGCAATCATCCGATGCATTTTAACAACTCTAGTTCTTTAGTCATTGAGCGAAAACATTTTTCCATCTCAAGGTCACTGTGACCTACCAACATCCAAACCATAGGAGACAGTTATCAACCACAGGTAATCATCCTTTGAAAATTGATGACTGTAAGCCAAAGCATTCTTTGGTTATTGCATAGAAAAACATTTTCAGTCTCAAGGTCAATGTGACCTTGACCTATTGACCCCCAACACAAGGGGTTATCTTTTGACCATAGCCAATCATCCTATGGAGTTTGACCAATGTGAGAACATATACTAGTATTCTTTAGTTATTGACTGGAAACCAAATGGTTTACAGCCCAACAATGACCCAACTGTCAATGAGCAAAACATAAATTTGATCTTTTTTAAAAGGAGCATAAAAATGTAACTGGCATAGAAATTGACAAAAGTGTAAAAGAATTGATAATTACTGACAAAACATTATGAGATCACAGCTGTATTGGTTGGATTTAACGGCGCACCGACACATGATAGGTCATATAGCGACTTTCCAGCTTTAATGGTTGAGGAAGACCCCAGGTGCCCCTCTGTGCATTATTTCATCACGAGCGGGCACCTGGGTAGAACCACCGACCTTCCGTAAGCCAGCTGGACGGCTTCCTTACATGAAGAATTCAACGCCCCGAGTGAGGCTTGAACCCACATCGAAGAGGGGCAAGTGATTTGAAGTCAGCGACCTTAACCACTCGGCCACGGAGGCCCCATACAGCTGTATTGATCATCAAAACTAAATCCCATTTAATTCATATTCTAATATGGCTAGGCAATGCTTAAATCATCACAACAATAATTATATTATGTTGACGTCACGTCAACGTGATATTTAGCACCATGTACTACTCATCGAAAAATAGCGCCTTCAAATTTGATCAAATATTTTCCATAAAAGCACGTTTAAAATGAAATGTCACATAGCATAAATATCTTGATTAGTTTACACACACCGAGTAATTCACTATGAAGAATAATTCTCCATCATTTACGCTCTAATTGAACTATTCCGCAAGACGTACTACCATTTTTGGCCTGGCATGTAACAAAGGAGCATGACAACCTACCATTTAGCCCCATACATCCGCAAAGAAACAGTTCAATCACATTTGATCTAAATTTCACAATAACAGATGTATTAGACTTGAAATATTTTGCCGCAAAAAAAAAACTGTTTTAACACTATATATACACTCCGGCGTTTATACGTCGTATGAAATAATTCACTTGGGCTATGAAAATTATCGTGGATGTCCAGTCAATCTTTCATTATGATGTTTTTGCTGCAAACTATAACTTTAAAATAGCTACTTTGCCACTACCTTTGTGATTCCTCTCGTAAAAACCATGTGTAAATCAGATTTATACATGCAAAAATCATTGCCCCGAAATTTATAAAGTTCTGATGTATATTTTTTCATTTAATACCCTGCACTGCCTTTTAATTCAGTCTGTGAAACATGGTTTAAAGACTTTTTCCTGTAGTGGCCATGTTTTTTGAGAGGGTCCCTGTATGTAACATTTCATTAAAATCATTTTAAAATCAGCCAAGCAGCTCCAGGAAAGATGACATTCAAAGACAGTTTACCCAATACATAAATAAAGCATGCAAAGCCTGCTGGTGGCCATGTTTTTGATGGAGTAGAATCTTGATCTGAAGGAAGATGGAAGAGAGTCTCCTAAGGAACATTTGTGCAAAATCATTTTGATGCAAAACAGCAGTTTCAGACAAGATTCTCAAATTTCTTCAAAATTATTTCAAATTTCATCAAATATTTTACTGAAAAGCACATTTAAAATGAAATGTCATACACTGTGAAATCATTAATGTTCCTGGGGGACTAATTTTCAATCCATGAAATTTAATCCCAACAAACACGTAAAATGTTCAGAAGTTGAAATCCACAAATTAACATCCCCACGAAATTGCCATTTTGACCAAAACCTCAAAATTTCATGCCTACGAAATTAAATGATTTCACAGTAGCACAAATATCTTGATTAATTTACCCACACAGAGTTGGTAATTCACTGTGAAGAATAATTCGCCATCATTTGCGCTCTATTTGAACTATTCTGCAAGACATACTATCATTTCCGGTCCAGGCATGTATAAACAAATGAGCGTGACAACCTACCATTTATTGCCATACATTAAAATTTCCACAGTTGCCATATACTAAAAACCGGCCCCATCCCCTTCTGTCTGTCTTTTTTAATACAGTGGTATCATTAGATGGAATTTGGCAGATAAGGAACATTTGTGTGAAATTATTTTAAAATTGGACTAGCATTTCAGAATTTTTTATATTGCCATATAGGGAAAATTAGCCCTTCACTCTTAACAAATTCTACAAGGCTTGAAGGAATTTGGGAGACGGTCACCCAAGGCACATCTCATTAAAATTGTTTTGAAACCAGGTCAGTGGTTTCAGAGAAGACTATTCCATACAGAAAAAAAAAACTAGCACCACTCTCTGGAGGCTATATTTGTAATCAAATCAAAACGAACAAATTTAGTAAAGGGTCATTAAAGATATATCAGTATGAAATTATTTTAAAATCTAGCTGTTGTTTCAAAGGAGGAGATAAATATAAACCAAATAATTTGGTTGAAGGTTACTCAAGATGCATTTGTGCATAATTAATTTGAAACTGGGCCAGAAGTTTCTTAGAAGATTTTTATAGTTTTCACTTTACACTGCCATGGCAACCCCAATTCTGCATGAATTACTGAAAAATTTGGAAAAATCTGAAGGATAGCTACCAAAGAAACATCCCTATTAAGTTTGGTTAGAATTGCTTGGTGGTTTAGAAGCAGATGTTCTTTAGAATTTGTGGACGGATGGATGGCAGACAGAAAGTGAACATACCTCCATCCTAAAAGCTAGCTCCATGTGCACAGGTATGCTGAGAAATAAATTCTATGAAAAAAAAGCTCTTTGAAAGTCTACCAAAGCTGAATGTTCCTGAATTCCTTAAAGAACAGATAATACTTAAAGTTTAATGCCAAATGTTTGAAGTTAAATACATGTTCTATTCCTTCTCATCAGCAGGCAGGTGAAAGTATGGACAGGTATTCTCTGTTTATGTATATATGGATGTGGTGATAATTCGAAACGCTTTACCGTATTTTTCCATATGTTCACGGCCAGCGTTACCAAACATCTGAGCTGCCAGTGGCCCAGTACCTCTACCATAAGTTTCTTTATTTACTTGTACATGTTTACTCATTGGAGAGGCCCTGTCCGTGAACTGCTGAAAATGAGTGAAAAGTGTATCACACCGAGAAATATACACAGATGTTTACCATATTTTTCCATGTGTTCCCGGCCTGCGTTTCCAAACATCTGTGCAGTGACAGGTCCACTTTCAAAGCCTCGAGCCTCAATCATCATACCCACATGGTTCTCCATAGGATTTGCTCTGTCATCATACTGTAATTTATCATCTATTTAATATCTAGCTGGCATCCACTTTGAATGTAGTCAATGAAACATGATTGGGTATACTCAAAATTTTATTACAAATGGCCAAAGAACCTGGTACAGACAATATATACTGAGCAAACAATCATACAGATGATACTGGACAACATATATCTTTATATTTACAGCTACATATATGATGTGATAAACTTTGGCACTGTTCACTGTAAATAGTTGTTTGTTGTTCCATGAAATACACTAAACATTGCTTTGATATTTATTATAAATCATACTTTGAAGTTATTTATTCATTAATGTTAAATCATTCATCATTATGTTTATTTAGTTACTAACCTATTAAACATATCTTGATTACTGTAAATCATTTTATATTAGCGTGATCTTTATTTCGCAAATTTATGAATTCGCGACGGAAGGGTCAGAAATTTAAATTCGCGAAGGTTCTTATCTCATATTAGCGAAATTTCAGTTCCGGAAGTTGTGATTATATCAATGCCAATTTTTCAGTACCATACCGAATTTATGCATGCCAAAGACTCGTCAAACACATGGTCCATAACGTTTATTTCATTTTAGCAATCGGTTACTTTATTCATACAGACTGAAATAATTGAGCCTTTAAATCCTTTATTCAATTTACTGGTGATTATTCTTATTACACTTAATAGCTGATAAAATGTTTGTTACAGCCATTTCATAATCAACTTAAACAAGTATATAATACAATGGTGTGATAAACTGTCTGCTTATCCCTATTGTTGTCTAAACAAAATGTGTAAAAAAATCAGGTTTGTTGAGAAGATAAGGGATGATATAGATCTTCTCCTCAGACAACACGCGCTCTGCTTGTTTGACACATACGAAGTGCATCCAGAAGATGCTCTCTGTTAAAAACTGCCAGCTGCATGTAAATGTAACCTTAAGCAGTATATTCTACATGAATTATTCATAATGTATTGAAATGTGAAATGAATTGAAATTCAATCAATAAACATCGATGTATAGGCGGCTAGTATTCATTGCTGAACTTGACCGTATTTTGGACATATTTTCAGATATGTCTGTATGTTATGGAAGGATATTTATGCGGATTCATGATTTCGCGATGTACCCGGTTCCCGAAAAATAGCGAAAATTGAAACACCGCGAATAATACCGGATTTACAGTACGTAATATGAAATATATAGGCGCAAATTGAGAAATACTCTGCCAAAACTTCTCCTTAAATCCCTCCACTTCTCCCTAAATTCTGAGGAGGGAGAGGAGGGAGAAGTCATTCCCTCCCTAAAATTTGGACTTAGGATGATCCCTGCAAGGGGAATAATACTAAAAGTGAGTAAAGGTCCTGAGTTAATTAATAATTAGTCGAGGTTTGGTGATTCTAGCGAGTTTAATACACTCCTTGAATCATAAGCATTTTCAGATTGTTTTCACCAAACCAAGTGGAAAAACTCTGCTTTTACTGGGTCAAGGGCAATAATACTTTATGTGAGCAAAGGTCATGTGCAAATGAATAAACATGTGAGGTTTGGTAATTCTAGCTAGAAGACATTTTGAAATATAAGCATTTTAATTTATTTTACCAAATCAACAGGAAAATCTCTGCTTTCCCTAGGTCAAGGGGGATAATACTACAGGCAAAGATTCTAGCTAAAATACCTTTTGAATTACAAGTATTTTCAATTTCGGATGGATGGATGCGCGGATGGACAGAAAAAAAAACAGCCAGGGGGACAATGCGAAAACAATATCCCTCTGCTTTGGCAGCTTTGGCAGGGGATAACAAGTATGTAAAGTATGCCAAATGAACGATCTACTCACAGTCGCTTTTAGTGATCCTCTTTGCATCTTCTCAAACCCAAGAGCCATCACACAATCTGCCATTCCTGCAGAGAATTAAACATTATTAAACAATATAACCCTGGTTTCACAAACAGGACTTTGACCTTGTCAATATCATGAAAAAAGTGTTAAATTAAATGAAATCATGTCTTAAAGAAAATGCATTTATCTTTACAGAATAGCATGTGGCTGGTATTCAAACATTGTTTGAAATTATATAAAGAAGAAGACAGTCAAGCATGGTTTACAAGAACATGAAACCTTCTTTTCTTGTAAAACACGAAAAAATATCAAATGTATTTTATTGGAGCAAATTTTTTAGTTTTGTTTTTCATTGAGCTTAACATCACACAAACACAATTATAAGTCATATAGTGACTTCCCAGGTTTTGATAGCAGCAAAAGTGAAATTTACCTAGTGAACACAAAAAAAAGTGCATCTTCCAAGAAATAAAGGTAAAATTTTATGTCTGCACTTACCTCCTTGAATCAGCTGCTTAGCCATGACAAGAGCAGTTGAACCAGTGGCACAGTTGTTGTTTACCTGGTGAAAACAATATGATGTCAGTTATAGCACTGAGCTTCCAGTCATATATTCAACAAGGAAACCCCCAGGAAGTGCCTCGCCTAAGAGCAATTTTCAAATGCGTAAAAAAAATCTATAAAATGCTAATTTCTTCAAGGACAAGGTCACTAGGGGGCTCAGGACTCACCATGGGGGTGTAAAATGATTTTTTGAACCATCCTCAATGTTTCAAAGCAATATAATATTATGTAACGTTTTTGAGACATTGTAATCTTCTTGAAATTTCAAAGGTGCCAAAAACATATAAAAATTGACAATTTCTGCAAGCTTGAGTATATCTACTTAGCTCAATAGGGAAAGCTGAGATCTATGGAGTGGGAGACGGTGAGTTTGAACGAGTCAAATCCCAAGTGAGGTGTATGTTCTCCCTTGATGTTAAAGAAGATATTGTTTCCGAAATAATTTGTTTGCTGATACATGTGGAAAAACTGGCAGTTACTTCAACAGTCAGGGGTGTAACTGTTTTAAGTTATGTAACCTATTTCAGTTACTTTTTCAAGCATTTTTATAACCTTTATTAGTTATAAAAATATTGTTAACTCAGGTAAGTTATTCAAAAAAAGTCTTTTTGCTGTTCTCACAAAGTGACCTTTAAAGTGAAATTAGTATCAAACTGTGGTTAATCGAATTCTCTTTTAGTCTGATCATGACCTGATAAGCATAATGGGATGTTAAGAGTTTTATAGCTTTAAAACTTTTGCGTAAAACTTTATTGGCCTTGCGTAAAACATTTTACTGCATAGCTGGAAAGATAAAGGGTCAAGGATTCAGGAAATAATAGCATTAGTCTCATTTAAAATGAGGAATTGGCACAGGAGGGTTTTGTAATATTTTATGATAACTGAAACAAATTATGGAAGTATAAGCAATAACTCAAATGTGTAATAAACTGCGATAACTTGAAACAGTTACACCCCTGACTGTTCAAGTCATGGCAAAATTCCATCGGACCTGTCCAACATCAAATGGCTAGGTTTGACATGGAGGGTCAGGGCCTCGGACCGTATGTTCGATACAGTTCACAGCAGGGTAGTTTTTACTACCGCCAAACTGTTTTTTAAAATGCTGTTTCGCCATGACTGACTTTTGGGGAACAGTTAAGCATGTACTGATTCAGAAACTAAACAATGATGGTGTCATAGTTGCTCAGAACCTAGACAAAAATAACTCTCTTCAGTTTATGCTATACTGGAGTGTCTCAAAGTCCTTTGTTCTTCTTACCATTTCACACTGTAGTGTAAACCTAATCTGTCACTCCTGCTGATACCTATATAACTGAGTGTTCATGTCATTTGGTTCTAAGCACATACAGAGTCATCACATTTCCATAATTTCAGGGGCTACTTATATTCTTTCAAGAAGTGTTTGAGAACAACGATAAACTTCCAATTCAAATATTACCATTTGGCCAAGCCAAAGTTCTATTAAAAGAAAATAATAAATGTCTCATGTTTTTTTTTTTAAAAACCACTGAAGTTTTCAGACCTAAGCCTCCTGTGACATCAGACTTACATTTCATTAAGTGTAAGTTTACTTACGTTATATACAGGAATTCCAGTCATTCCAAGTTGATACAAGGCCCTCTGTCCACATGTTGAATCACCTGAAATTAAGTAAGTCTCAGTAGTAAGTATTGAAACAAGGTATGTACTTACCACACACCCAAGTCCCAGTCTACATAGGTGCTATATATAGACAGTTAAGTGATGCAGCTACTCTTATCAACAGAGAGGCAACTTTCTGTAATGTTTAAAAACAAGTGATACTTGCGAGGCCTTCTACAGCAGTTTTAAGCTTATGATTAAAGCTCTGCTTAACGTGAACATTAAAATGAAATCCAAATATATTTTGCCTTGCTAGGCTGTGATAACTGATACTGTACAACAGCTTACATACAGGGCTTCTCTTGCCTACTTACCATAGACATAACCTACACACGCCTGCTCAATTGCATCATACGAGAGTCCGGCATCTTCCAGGGCCTTTGTTCCTGTAACAATAACAAAGGCTTATTTATCACAAGAGCAGTAAGAGATTTAGTGTCCATCCATAGACTACTTTCCTTGATAAAACTCTAACTGCTAATTTATAATGAAACCATTATGTACATATTTAATTGTACCTAATATAAATGTACATCACTCTATTTTTCTGGAAAATGACCTATTTTAAAACACATGAAATACAGTAAAAGTCATAAAATGTTGCTAAAGTAGCAGTTACTCATTTCTTTCATTTTTTTTTTTTATTTTGCTCATTTTACAAGTGCTACTAAACTGGCAAGTGTGTGCTATATAACCATTGCAATAATGTCTGTGGGTGAGTTTAACAATAAAGTTTTCAGTAAATACTATTATGTGAAGACCCATCATAAATGCCTGATGAGGCTGATGTCAGAGATGAAGGGTTCAACCAGATCAAGTTTAAAGACTAAATGTGCAATAACAATATCAGACCATCGAGGTTAAACATTTCAGGGCAATTCAGGTTTGGCATTAAAGCAGGATATACTTGTATTTCCCGTGATGGTAGGAAATACAGAATTCCCAGTAAATACTGGGAAACACGATCAAGACAAAAATTTATCCTTTAGATAAAATTATACCCCTTAAATTTAATTTATAATTCTTTCACACCTTATAACAGTAAGATGAGAAGTCAATAACATTACAGTCATTACTTGTTACTATATGGATTAGTGACAGTAATACACCTGCATTGCCTCAGGAACTGTTGACCTTACACTTAGTTAAATAAGCCCTAAAAATTTTCAATGATATGAATTACATGATAAATAAAGTCTAGAAATTAATTGTCCAAGTCCTTGAAATAACCAAAAATGATTCACAAATTGAATTTTATACAGTTTTTTACTACCCAATAACTGAAGTTTAATTTTAATTTAGTTGTGATTCACAAAGATTGACAACTTTCTGGGCTAGGTAATTATATTTAGAATCTATTATTTATTCCCTTGCAATTACAAATTGAGTGGAAAATGAAAACTGTTTAAACACAATTTCAACTTTTTTGCACATACAAAAATCATTTAAGTTTTATTAATTTGTGTTTTGATTTACCCTCAAGACATGTTCCATGATTCTGTCAACTTACAATGTAAAAATTAACTTTATACAAGCCAATAATAAAACGAAGTACCAGTAGTAAATAATAGTGCAGATAATACAGTTTTGCTTGTATCAAAATGTCACAATAGATCCACTTTTGTAATACAGAACACCTGGTAGGATTAGTAAAGGTGCAATTATATTGATCTCTATTTCCTATGCCTACACTTAGCCTTACATTCAAACAACACCAAGTCATAGAAACAAAGGGTTGTTTCACATGAAAATTGAGCAGCATATAAAACATGCATAATACTCTACAAAACACTTGTCAGTATAGTATACTGGTACACTAGTATACATTGAATTCCAGAAAAGGACTGCATGAAGAGGCCATACTTTTGGACAGTTCAACACCAGTCCTTTTATAACTTACCATTCTCACAGAACTGTTACATGTCTTTGTTTTGATGCATTTGCAATACTCAGTATGTCCCAGTACTGAAATTTCGCAAAGCTAGGTGGAATGTAGTTTTCAGCAATCATTTAATTTTTATTTCTTTACAAATGGCATTCATTTTTAAATGGGGACTTTACAAATGGCATTCATTTTTAAAGGGGGACAACTTTTTCAGAATATTTTTTATTAGTATCCACTGTGCGGGACAGTATAGAGTAATGGTCAGGCAGATTGTTGGTAATGTTGTTATCAAATATTTCTATGTTTTGACGGTGTACTCCTAAACTTTAACAGCACCTGTTTGTATTTTTAACGTAAATTATAAAGCAATTTATATTTTCAAAGAAATTTTACTAACGGTTATGAATGTCCTAATATACCTAGTATTGTTTTTTCAGCACATAATTATGTAAGATATGTTTGATACTGTTTACTACTGTTTAACATAGTCGGTTGTGAAAGCATGTAAGTTTATGTTCATTATCCCCCGACGAAGTCGGAGGGATATAGTTTTGGCGTTGTCCGTCCGTTCTTCCGTCCGTCTTTCCATCCGTTTGTCCGTCCAGAGCCATATCTAGGAAATGGTTGGGAATATTTAAATAAAACTTCATATACAATACATGTTCACCACTATGAGGTTATGCAGCCTGTAAAGTTTCAATCAGATTGCCTAAGTAACTCCAGAGTCATGGCCCTTAGAAGTTTCTAGTGTTAACTATATATAGGGTACTATAAATATGGCAATTTCGCTTCAAATTGTGATATATTTGACTAGAACTATGAAACTTAAATGAATTTAGATCACCATAATGTGGTTGTGCACAACAATTTATATCTTTCAAGAATTTCTAACGTTATTGTTAATGTCTTAACTAAGATCACAGAGTATTTGGCAGCCACAATGTGCATTATGTAGAATTCAAATTTTGAACTTATTGACTAGTCAATGTCAAATTTCATTTCCGTACAAACATGTAGCTTGGTCAAATTGAAACCTGTAGCTGAGAAATGTGAAAGTAGGTCACTATCAATTTCAAGGCAAGTTCTTTGTACACAACTATGCTGTGCATCAATTTGAAGCTGTAATTTGATAAATTTGAAAGTAGGTCACTAGGTCAATCTTAAGGTCAAAGTTTATTTTGGTACACAAAACTATGCAAGTGGTCCAAATTTGAAGGCTGTAGCTTTAGAAATGTGAAAGTAGGTCACTAGGTTAAAATCAAGGTCAAATTACTCTTCAGAATACAAATCTATACATGTGGTCCAAATTTCAAGCCTGTATATTCAAAAATGTGAAAGTAGGTCACTAGGTCAATGTCAAGGTCAAAGTTTGCTTTGGTACACAATCCTATGCATGTACTTCTAAATTTGAAGCCTGTACCTACAGAAATGTGAAAGTAGGTCACTAGGTCAATCTTAAGGTCAAAGTTCATTTCGGTACACAAAACTATGCAAGAGGTCCAAATTTGATGGCTGTAGCTCGAGAAATGTGAAAGTAGGTAACTAGGTCAAAATCAAGGTCAAATTTTAGTTTGGAACACAGAACTATGCATGTGGTCCAAATTTGAGGCCTGTACCTTCAATAATGTGAAAGTAGGTCACTAGGTCAATGTAAAGGTCAAAGTTTGTTTCGGTAAACAAAATTATGCATGTGGTCCAAATTTGAAGGCTGTAGCTTGAGAAATGTGAAAGTAGGTCACTAGGTCAAAATGAAGGTCAAATTTCATTTCGGAACACAAAACTATGCAGGTGGTCCAAATTTGAAGGCTGTAGCTCGAGAAATGTGAAAGTAGTTCACTAGGTCAAAATCAAGGTCAAATTTTATTTTGGAACACAGAACTATGCATGTGGTCCAAATTTGAAGCCTGTACCTTCAAAAATGTGAAAGTAGGTCAATATCAAGGTCAAAGTTTTTTTCAGTGCACAGAACTATGCATGTGGTCCAAATTTGAAGCCTGTACCTTAAAAAATGTGAAAGTAGGTCACTAGGTCAAAATCAAGGTCAACTCATGTCAAGGTTCATCTTGCCACTCAAAACCATACAGGTGGTCCAAACTTGAATGTTGTAGGTTATTGACAAGAAGATTTTAAAAGCTTTTCCTTATATAAGTCTATATGAACCATGTGACCCCCAGGGTGGGGCCATAACTGACCCTAGGGGATGACTTGAACAAACTTGGTAGGGAACCACTAGATGATGCTACATTACAAATGCCAAAGCCCTAGGCTTTGTGGTTTGGACAAGAAGATTTTCAAAGTTTATCCCTATATAAGTCTATGTAAACAATGTGACCCCCGGGGCAGGCCATATTTGACCCTAGGGGAATAATTTGAACAATCTTAGTAGAAGACCACTAGATAATGTCGCATACAAAATATCAAAGCCCTAGGCCCTGTGTTTTTGAATAAGAGGTTTTTCAAAGTTTTTCCCTATATAAGTCTATATAAACCATGTGACCCCCGGGGCGGGGCCATATTAGACCCCAGGGAAATAATTTGAATCATTTTGGTAGAGGACTACTAGATGATGCTTCATACCAAATATCAAAGCTCTAGGCTCTGTGGTTTTGGACAAAAGATTTTCAAGTTTTTCCCTATATAAATCTATGTAAATTATAGAAATAAACAAAGGGCCATAACTCAATAAAGAATTGTTGAACCAGTCTGATTTTCAGGGGGACACAACTAGGGTACCAATACATCATTCTGACAAAGTTTGGTCAAAATCCCCCTGGTAGTTTCTGAGGAGATGCGATAACGAGAAATTGTTAACGGAAGGACGGAAGGACGGACGTCGGACCACGGATGCAGAGTGATTTGAATAGCCCACCATCTGATGATGGTGGGCTAAAAATCCACATATTTGTACATAACAAACTTACCACTTGGTAGAATTTCATTAAACTTCTTTCATTCTTTTCCATGAACATTTATTATAAACATGTGAAGTAAAATAAAATTAAAAAAATTTTCTTTCCTTATTTTAAATTTTTTTAAACCGTCCATGAATATTCATCAACATGCAAAGTTGTACCGTTCCCCCACCTCGCTCCTCCACCCAGTCATGCCCACCACCCTGATCATGCATCCCTTCCCCCCCACAACCACCCCTCCCAACAGTTTTAATTTTCCATCAATATTTATAATCAACATGTGAAGTTTTGTACCCTCACCCAGTTACACCAGCCCCCCTCCCAAAAAAAATTTTTTTTCCCATTCCTTTTTTTAAAAAAAAGAGCACTGCCTTGCGGGTGCTGACGCTCATCTGATTTTTTTGTATAATAGAACAAGAGCTGTCAGTTGAAAGCGCGCTCGACTATTCTCAGTGCTTGATAGTATAATATAAGCTATGAGTAAAACTTTAACATTACAATAAGCATATTCTAAGTCGAAAAGGGGCCATAATTCAGTCAAAATGCTTGATAGAGTTGCCTCCTCCTTTTTTACAGACTGGGGTCATGATGGTAAACAAGTATGTAAAATACGAAAGCAATATCTCAATGGACTTGGGGTGGTACGCAAACTTTAACATTTGTGTGAAGCTCACGCTCACGATAACGCTCACGCTGACTCCGGGGCGAGTAGGATAGCTCCCCTTTTCTTCGAATAGTTGAGCTAAAAATTGTCCTACCCATGATTTTCTAAGTCCAAAAAGGGCTATAAATCTTGCAAAAAGCAGGATGGAGTTGTGTTTCTTGATGTACAGAGTCAGCTTATGATGGTGAACAACTGTTGCAAGTTTCAAAGCAATAGCTTTGATAGTTTAGGAGAAAGGTTTACCTAAACATAAAACTTTAACCCATAAATCTGATATTTTCTAAGTCCAAAAGGGGCCATAATTCTTGCAAAATGCAGGACAGAGTTATGTTTCTTGATGTACAGAGTCAGCTTATGATGTTGAACAACTGTTGCAAGTTTCAAAGCAATAGCCTTGATAGTTTAGGAGAAAAGTTGACCTAAACATAAAACTTAACCAAGAAATCTGATATTTTCTAAGTCCAAAAGGGGCCATAATTCTTGCAAAAAGCAGGATGGAGTTATGTTTCTTGCTGTACAGGGTCAGCTATTGATTGTGAATAAGTGTTGCAAGTTTCAAAGCAATACCTTTGATAGTTTAGGAGAAAAGCTGACTTAACCAGGCAACACCGACACCGACCAAGTGATGACAATAACTAATCTTTTTTTTTCAAAAAATCAGATGAACTAAAAATGTTCAAACCTTCAAATGTGAAGTTGTAACCACACCCACCCCGCCGCCAGCCATATTCAAGATATCTTACTTGTTTGTGCTCTCTTAAGGACATCTATTCTTTTAAGTTCAAATGTACATGTTAAACAGCAACACTTGCTGCCAAACTACTCTAAGACAAGCACTGTTTTTCAATATATAGGTCCATTGAAGTTTTGGCCAAATCTTACTTAAATTTATAAGATTATTTGTCCTTTTTGGTGTTTATATGTGAACTTACAACAAAAGTAATAAATAGAACTGTATTTCATAATTGTGCTGGACGTTTTCTCGAAATTGTTGCGCATATAGTTCCGAAATTTAAACTTTCGTTACTGTCGCCGACACTTTTACTTATGTTTAAAATATTTCGTTCTTTTATAGCATACTGATTTCTTTCAAAACCCTCTGCCATATTCAATCTTTATGTCTTATGTCCTGGAAAAAACAATTAAAAGAGAATTTTATTGATATATTTCTCTAATACGTTGCTGAATCTGATTGTCGCCAGAATTTCGACTTTTTAAAAACCTTCGTGATCCTATATTTGAATGATCATACAAATCATCAGCTCTGTCGTAACATCCTGATTATGCTTTCTCATCTCATTTTATACACAGGTCTTTGAAATAAAAACATGTCAAAGTAAATACATGGATAAAATGTTGCATGTGAAACTGATAAGAATATACACAACAAAAAAAAGTAAATTACAAAACCTTCGTTGTCACCCATCGCAGAGTAATATGAGTGCAAATTACTATATACGATGCTCCGATATTGTCGCAAGATTTACTAATAAATGATATATCCAGTGATAAGTAGCTCATGGAAAACTTCAATAAAAATTCTCGCGTAATGAACAGTCATTTAAATATTCGTTACATAAACTTTCGTTACCAAAATGCCAATATAGATATTCGAATGAGAATAGCTCCGTATGTATGACGTCATTGGAAAAGTTTGGCACCACGCTACTTTGAAAACAAACATTCGTCCATTTTTGAAGACTTGGGAAGGCATTTAGAGACGTGAATCACTCGCCATGTGAGTAGCCTTATGAATTGCATTACTATTTATCATAATCAATCGAAATTGATAGTGTTTTATACATTTCTGAATCCCTGAATGTTGTCTTTACAAGTCTACTAGAAACCCATAAACCCTAGTAATCTCCCCTTAATACAAAGAGATGAATGAATGGCATAAAACCTTCGTGATCAGACGGTAACGAAGATTTTAAAATTTCTTTTCTTAATAAAAATGATGATCAGTCAGCGTTTTGTTATATTTTTAACTGTCTAACATCTAACAATTTGATATCCAACTGATATGAAGTATGAAATGTTTTAAAAATAATGAATTTTGCTTTTTAAAAGTTATGAAATTTAGCTGACATTGGTTCGTGTTTGAGTTTGTTCGTTGTGCCAGATGATATATCATTTTATGTGAACATTAGTCAAAATGTGTTAACATAATTAATTCAATATAGGCCGAATATATGTATTTACACCTAAACTAGATTGAATTTCAATCTGATGTAGTGTATATTTTTTTACTAATCACGGTAACGAATATTTGATGCTGGTAACGAAAGTTTGCCTTATTTCAGAATCACAATGGGGAAGAGTAGAGCTGAAATACAGAAGGTTTATCGTGAAAGATTAAAAGAGAAAAACAATGATGAGTATTTACAAAAAGAAAGAGACCGTATGAGACGAAATTATGTCCATTCATCAGCGCTATCAGAAAACGATAGAAAAAAGAGGAATGCATATAATAGACAAAAACTTAGGGAATTCTATAACAGAAAAAGACAGCAAAGGGTTGCTGTTAATCAAGCAACCGATCCTGAAAGTAGTGGCTATGAGAGCGGACAAGCTAGTCAATTAGAAGAAAGAGGTCGTCTGGCTGTAAGAATGAATTTTCCAAGTAATAGGAGAAAAGGCGCAATCAAAAGGTGGAAGAGAGAATTGTCCGAAGCCAATTCAAGAATACGATTACTGGAGAAAGAGAGAGATGAACTTAAAACGCGATGTAAAACAGCTCAGAGAGCAGCTCAAAGACACAGACAGAGACAAGAAAAACCTAGCACAAGTGAGATGACTCCGAATAAACAGACAGAGAGAATGATGGCTGATGCTAACCTCTCAGTTCTTCAGAAAAATGCTATTAAAAAGTCATTATTGTTGGGTAATGTTCTAGTAAGTGAAATCAAGTCGGCAAAGTCCGAAACATCACGAAGTAAAATGAAAGGCATTCACTGCGTTATTTCGGGCAAGTGTATGAAAAAATACAAATGCTCAACATTGTTGTCGAAAGTAACAGGGCTGTGTTGGCACAGACTCACAAAGAACCAAAGTAAAAGACACCAAATAGAGAAATCAGCCCGAGTAAGCACAGTTAAAACTCACCAAGGAAAAGTCGAGGCCTTCATGAAAAGAGAAGACAACAGCAGGACGCAGCCAGGTAAACAAGATGCACAAAGACTGAAAAAGGGTGTAAAGGTCCAGACGCATGTACTTACCGATTATCTGACAAATCTATATCACAAATTCAAGTCTGAAAATCCAAATCTTAAAATATCCTTCGCCTCGTTTTGCAGATCTCGCCCTAAATACATCTTAACAGCAGCATTTTCAAGCCGAAGTTCATGTTTGTGCACCAAACATCAGAATGCCTCTTTGACCATAAAAGCACTAAGAAGGGAAGGGTTCGATATATCCATGAATCCTGAAAAGGGTATGGGACAAGTTCCGAGTTCTGAAATAATGAAAAGCAAATTGGGCGAATATGTAGCTTTAAGTCAATGGCCACGCATAGAAGTTGAAGAAAAGGGTAAGAAAAAATATGTGACAAAAATTGTCGAATCACAGATGAGCGCTGATAAGTTTGTTTCCCATGTTAAAGACCAGATGTCTGAATTTGATGCACATGTGAACCGAGTGCGTATACAATATGAGCAAATACGGACAATCAAGGAGAAGTTACCAGAGCACGAAATGCTGATACAGCTTGACTTTGCCGAGAATTACAGTTGCAAGTCCTTGGAAGAGGTTCAAAGTGCATACTTTAACCAAACAAGTGTCACCTTACATCCAATGGTTGTTTACTACAGGCCGGATGATGGAACTTTGCAGCATAAAAGTTTCATTATAGTCTCTGATGAGATGGCTCATAGATCATCAACGGTTATCACATTTATTAATGAAATCATGCCTATGCTTAAGGAGATTGATAGTGAACTGCAATGCATTCATTACTGGAGCGACTCTCCTACAAGTCAATATCGGAACAAGAGCATATTTGATTTTGTCGCCAATCACAAAGCCATACATGGCATGAATGCACGTTGGAATTACTTTGAAGCCGGTCACGGCAAAGGGCCATGTGACGGTCTCGGGGGCACGTGCAAACGGTTAGCTGACGAAGCAATGCGTAGTGGGAAAACAATAATTCAAGACGCCAAAGCATTTTACGAGTGGGCAATACAGTCCAGTATGACTAATGTTACGTTTCGTTTCGTATCAACGGAAATCTGTGCACAAACTGAAAAAATCCAAGAAAGACTTCCGCTGAAGTCTATCAAGGGCACAATGAAAGTACATGCAGCAGTGGGTAATGGCGATTCAACGATAAAGGTACGCGATGTCAGTTGTTATTGTGAAACATGTATATCCGGTCAAACCTGTGATTCTTGGAGAATGGAAAGTACCAAGGTGAATGTCGGAAATAAGAGGGCCGTGGGTGGACTTAAACAAAACGAAGAATTATTGAACATACCAGTATCTGAACCGGTCGCAACAACAGGTGAATCTGAACCTATCATTGAACAATCTGTAACTGAAGAACATGGTGGCAAAGAAGATAGCAAGGTAGACTCAGAAATAAGGTTTCAAGTTGAAGAGTACGTAGCAGCAGTGTATGAAGGCAGTTGGTACATTGGAAAAGTTACCGACACTGATGAAAATGAGCATGAAGTTGAGCTGGATTTTATGGAGTCAAAGAAACAATTTTTCCAATGGCCAAGGAGTCGAGATTCAATATGGTTACATCAAAATGCAGTATTGTGCAAGATAAATGTCCCAGTACCCACTGGAAAATCGCGTAGAATGTTTCGCTTAACCGAGGGTGACAAGGACAAAATATTAGACTTATTTTCAAACTTTGTGCGTTAATTAGTTTGTGTGCACAAAGATTGTCACTTTAATCATCCTGTTGAACTGTTAATGAACTGTTATGAAGCGACATGGTGCTCGTTAGATGTTCAAAAGTGTTTTGTTGTTAACATATATGGAAAGTTTTTCATTAGCTGATCATAACTTAGTCTAATATCATTTCTGTTAAACCTTCGTTACTATGAAACTTTCGTTACTTATTACAGTTTTCGAGGAATACAGTTGCCAGTTTTTAATTATATGTTGTTGTAGTAATAGCATAGTAACAATTGAGTTTTATCATGCATGCTATTTCTAAATTGATGATCTGTTTATAATATAAACATACTTTTAGCGTACGTAACAATACCAATGCACCACCAACAACAAACTCAATAAAATGAAATGAACATTTTATTTCAGATATGTTTGGAAGATATGCAATTAAATATTCATCGAACTTCTAAATCAAGTAGACAATAACAAAAACATTGACATTTAATACAAAAATAATTAAAATGTTGTTACTTAAATCCAATAAACTTTCGTTACATTTTGATGGGCTTTGGTCTTTCTCGATTTGATTTTTCCAGTTGGAATATGTTGGTAATGTACATTTTTATTCTAAAATAAAAGTAACGAAGAAGCATTCTTTGCCTGTGGTACAAATGTTAATCTCGATAGATGTTTTTAACACGGATTGAAAGACAACACTTCATTTTTGAAACACAACTTATAAAATTTATAAAAATATGTTAATAGTTATCAGCCAATTTTTCGGACACAAACGGCTATATATATGTGTTGGTCCGTATTTTTCTTTAAAATATATGACCGATGTGTTGAAACACTAAACTCAAAGCTTTTAAAATGAGTTTATACGATCGGCAGTATAAGACCATAACAGAATACTGTAGAATAACGAAGGTTTCACATGGCTAATTTGTCACACTTACTCGACGTGTTTCAACAGTAAGTATCTTGAAAACGGTAAGAGTGTTGCATTCAAAATTTTAGATTTCTGTTCGTTAAATGTTGGAGAAACGAGAATTAAAAGTTATATAGATTTATTCGAAAGATGGATTTTTATCTTTTTCGTCATTGCAATGGACCTATATATTGAAAAACAGTGAATATTTCGTTCTAGTTACACTTCAAGCTCACATTTCAAATAACTCCATTTAATTCTAAAAGCTAAGCTTATTACAGTAAACATTTTCCATTCAAAATAATTTCATTAGTCAGGATCAACGTAACATACATTTATTATGTACACTTAAAACATTCTTTTTCTGTTAAATTGATTTTGACTAATGAAATTATTTGCTCCTTAGTAACATCCTTAACTTTTTGCCGGATATATTTTTTTGCCATTTCTCACCACAAACCCTTTCTGCGGGGGATACCAATTCATTGAATTTGCTTGTTTGTTGTAGTTTTGCCGATTCAGGACAAATCTTACCATATTATGGAAAGATGAAATCAATCCAAGAAAACATTAAATTCATAACTTAAATATTTACTCGGTCATGCAGTGAAATTAAGATATACAGTTTCAGTTCATCATTTGTCAGACAGTGAACATGTAAATGAATTTTTAATGTTTTCAGATATCACTGAGGTGACGGAATGAACTATGTAAAATTGACAGTCCAGTTCTCAACAGTGAACTATATTATATGGCTGTGTACCTGTACAGTATGTTTCTCAAATTCTTATACATTTGTTCATCTAAATATTTAATTCTTATTACTCAGTTATTTAATGTTTTTGTCACATAAAAATGCATGTTTTTTTTTAAATGCAGTATTTCCCATTTTTGTAGTTTTAGGAGTATTTCCCACTGAGGATGGGAATTACCTGTAAATACCATTGGGAATTCCCATCCCCTGAGAAATTCCAGCCAGCCTACGGGCAATTACCTGCTTCCTTTGCCATATCAGGATAGTCAAAGTTCTCCCTCCTCCCAGGCTTCTCAAACTGAAAATTAAATAATACAATATATTATGAAAATAAAAAAGAAGGCCGCAATGATCCTGTACTGCTTATCTGATTAAATGGGTTATCTTAAGTTATATGTCTATTGCATAGAAAGTTTAAAGTAAAATTCTGCTCAGTACTTATAATTTAAAGTTTCCACTATATATACACAGTGTAGCTATATGTGTAAATGTCCCCTATCAGTATGTTTTAAGACAAGTCAGAATGCTTCACTTTAACAATGTTGGTAGGTGTCAGTTTATCTATGTTTTATCGAAATCCCTAAAACCATGCCTGAGCTATCAAACAGATGTAAAATAGAATAAAAGTAATATCGTATATACCAGTATAAAGGACTATAAAATGGGTTAGTTAAATTGCCTCAAAACTTTTAGACGTACATTAAGACAGTTTCTGTGAAGAAGTAACAAATTTGAATTTTATTTCTTTTTAAAGAAAATAGGCTTATTTTAAGAGCCACAGGAAAAATGTTTCAGCCACCTTCATGAAATCGTAGCAAATGGCAGAGTGACCCCTAACATTAAAGCTCGTCTCCCTTCAAGCAACCTGACTAAAACTTGCAGGCTGGCTACCTTTCCCTACAGCAGTTAACATTTCTGCCTTAAATGTTTCATTCAAATTCTTCAAACCACATCTGCGATACAGAAAATGGAACAAATATTTTTATGTTACCTGAGGCTGAAAATTTTCAAATATTCATTATAAAAAAGCACACCCAAAAATGTTTGAAAATTAAAGTTTGAACACACTTTTTTAATTTAAAATGTATAATGCTTTTCACTGGAGTCTCTTTTTAAAATCTACACAAATAAATTATAAAGAAAAGTAAAATTAAAGAAACAGAAATCAAAAGAATGCAGACAGTGTGCACATCACTAATTTACCACTGCTTTTTGAAACAATGTTTTTTACTGATCCTATTTTATGGACAGTTGGACAGTTTAAACCAATTATACCTAACCTTCCTATACCTGCAATTTTGCTTTATTGTAACATTTACAGCTGTGTCAGCTAAGGCAATTGTGATAAAATGTCTTGCGAAAACACAGGCAGGAAATGCCACCACTTAATTGGACTTTCAACTCTGAAGGAAAATACCTTAGCTCTCTTGACAATGTATCCAAACAGTGTCAAGAAATAGGTGTCAACCACAAAAATCATGATAACAAATATCTTTGGTTGAAAACCATGATAATGTTTTTTACACATGACTACAACATAAAAATGTGCAATCAATCCGGGGCTCAAACCCAAGACCCTTCTCACACAGAGATGTGTTCTATTGACTGAGCTTACGGGCTCCCTCCATAAACTCTCCTGTGACAAAAATTCAATAAAGATAACCAATAAGTTTTAAATTTAATATTATATAATTCTAACTATCAAATGTTTACCTTTGTCATTCCAACACCAACAACATAAACTTTACGCTTCATCACTACAGCAGTTAGTTCTATCAAACAAATAAAACAACTATATTTCTACTGTTTCAATGTATTCTACTTCTGTCTGAAAAACAGTCATTCTAATCTGTGACCTGTCAAAGTCCAAGCATGTGCCGAGTTTATCAGGGGACGTCTCAAAATGGACTTTAACTGCCAAAACAGGTTTTACTCAAATTCGTGTGAAGGTTAGATTTTGCAAATAAAAAAGAAAGATTATTATTTAACTTTTTTTATTATTTTCACCCAAAGCTTTCACTGCATTCAAAACTGACTAATGTAAGAATGGAATTTTTGTTGTGCTTAATATAGTTTACAGATGAACATGCGTAAGTTTGAGACAAGCCCTAATGAAATATGCTTTTTGCAAGATTGTTTGTAATTGAACGGGCAGTTTTTCTTAATAAGTAGTTTATTTCATGCAACATGAAGTCTATACATATATTTCTCCCTTAGAATCAATCAACCTTTGTCATTCCGACTCCAACCACATAAACTTTCCTCATTCCTGTGTTTACACCGGGGGCTGCCATATTTGTGACGTCATGAATATCCCAATTAGGAACTATTTTCGAAGCTACTTAGTAATATTCCGCGATGATAATTGTTAAAATTACGTCTCCAGATTGACCCAAATTTAGACTGCTTTATACTAAAGTAATTTTCTGCCATTCTCTTAAATATGATAAGGATACTTTACTTTCCCTTTATGTTCTTTCATCAATTCTGGAATTACTTCTTTGATGTAGTCTTAAACTATAGGAATCTTTTGGCTGATGTATTTTTGGCGGGGATCATTGTTATGGTTCGTAATATTTACCCTTATTTCTCTGTTTTTGCCCGTTTCATTGCCCTAATTCCCCCTGCTATTCAAAAATATATTCTTTTATTTATAGACTGATGCATATTGATTCAACTTTGACGTCTGTTTTACTCTGAAAATCGCTGCCGAAAATTGGACAGGTGAGTTCAGAAATCAATTTTCTTCCATCAAAATCGCGTCAAAATCAATAAAAATTCCGCATTATATCAGTTTGCACATAATGGTATATGATAATTTGCTTCGCAAAGATGATGTTTTACCAATATATGCATGTTGTGTACTTGCCTTTTCGTGAAATGAGATGCCATACTGCTGACCTACTAAACATTTTAGTTCCTGCAGAAGAAAAGTGGGTGGGGAATGTAAAAACTAAAACCACTCCATAATTTACGATTAAGTCATATTTCAGTGCTTTCCTACACCTTTGAGCAGAGTTATACAAATACTATGATTTAGATTGTGCTTTTAACATGACAATTCTTATGATGAGGCCCTTCCATTTTTAGTTTAGTTTGTTAATCTATTTTGCTAGCGTGTGGCTTTTAGTTTTATCTCGGTACCAAGCCTATCGCTGTCATCCTCTGAACTTAAGGCGTATTAGTTTAAAATCATGTGCTTACATTAGTCGACCTAATCCGACGCATACAGTTTGTTTTATAGTGTGACGATCAAACTATAGCGGTGGCTGCAAATGTCAGAAATTAAAAACGGACACACAGCGACAGTAAGCTTGTCTACATCTACATGGTACTCCCAACAGTCAGTAACTGACTATGACTGGGAGGCGACTGTCTGGGGGACACTTTGTTGATAGAGCTGCTATTGGATACACAAAATTAGTGTGCAATATTAAAATCAATACTACTATATTAGTATATATTATAAGTTAGTGTTTAAAAGATGATAAAAACATTCATATTAGGTTAGAAAATCAATACTTCCAGGCTACTCCTGAACTTGTTGTCTAGTGCTTACATATTACTACAGGGTTCGCACAGGCTTGAAAAGTACTTGAAAATGAAGGGCAGTCTTGAAAAGTCCTTGAAAACACAATTTGTCTTGAAAAGTGCTTGAAAATTGCCCAAAGACCTTGAAAAGTACTTGAATTTCTTATTTTCTCGTATGTTAGACAATTAAAATCTCCCCAAAAACCAAAAGTAAATCTTTTAGAATAAAATGGCAAGTTTCTTACAATGGGCAGAGCTACGAAAACGCCGTAAGAAAAAAAGGTTGAATGTGTTCGGGACGAAAGCAAAGTTTGGGTACTAATGTTTCGTACTTTCTGTCTAGCGTTGTCTCCCCTGACTAAAATGGCGTCAATTCGTCACGGAGCACGAATCGCAATTCTTATCGTAATGGGAAAGTGTGTGACAGTCTTACGGTACCCCCACACCAAACAGTTACCATTCTGTTTGCATCATCGAGTGCTAGTATTTCAAACTAAGTATAAAAAAATAATGTACTTAAAGCAGAAATTATATGGACAATGCAAACCAGAAACATGCCTTAAACAAGTCCAATGAAAACATTAATAAAATATTTCAAACCATGTTTCCAGACAGTAAAATAGCGAAAAAGTTTGCTCTTGGTGAAAGAAAAACTGCCTATATCTGTGTATTTGGCCACTTTAAAAGCTTACTGATTGAAAAGATCAGGGGACCATTTGTTGCTCTGATTGATGAAACTTGAAATAAAAAGATGCAAGAAAAACAGATGGATCTTCATATTAGGTTTTGGGATGCAGAATCACAGCAGGTAGTAACACGGTATTATGGTTGAATAAGTCCTTGAAAACTATAAGACTAGTGCTTGAAAAGTCCTTGAAAAGTCCTTGAATTTGACTTGGCCTTGTCTGTATGAACCCTGTACTACATATAACTCTACAGGAAAGAAGTTTTTTTTCTAATACGCTGCTGAAGCGACCAGACTTTGTATATGGCAGAATGCTTAGAGCTACCATTTATCTAGCTTCTACACTATTATCAGACAGTTCTCTGAACAGCATGGCCATTGACCATATCGACATTATAGGATAAATCCTGTGTTCCGGTATTTCCGTAAATAGGGTCGGGGGTTGGCAAGATTAACCGATATACGGACCGTGTACAAATTTTGGCGATTATTTTTGCCAAGATAAAATTTTAAGAAAGTTCTTACTTTCTCACAATGAAAATAGTATTTTATGACCTCGGCAAAAAAAAATTTGCAAAAATAATTGTTAACCTTTGAAAATGCGAATAATTTCACACCTTCGGTATCGAGCAACTGAAGCGGCAATGTAGAATAGGATAAAATTTCAAAAATAAATTAAACTTTGTGGATATTTTTGCTAAATCTTAATGACAACAATGTTTTATGATAATCTGCAGTACTTTTTTATTCATATTCTTTGTTTAAACCTTGAAAAAAGGATAATATTAAACACTACTACTATGCAGCGTAATGGCCGATATCCACCTCATCATAAAACAGGGAACAGGTGTTTATTGGTGGGTAATACCGGAAAACAAGATTTATCCTATGTCAATTTCGAGAATAGATTATGTTGCCACAGTTAATGCTTTTCCTGTATAGTACTAAATTTATGTCCCCTTCTAGCGTCTTTCTCTGTTTTGTCAATTTGGTGCAATGAAATATATGATGTACTTTAATACTAGCTTTACTTATTCAGCTTATCGGGATGACTAATTTTATGATCTGTTATTGTATAGTTGTCATCCCTCTAACTTCTAAGCCTTACCGTATCTCGTTTAACTGTTAGGAAAACGAAGACGTTAAAATTTATTTTTTTTTAAACATAAAATACTGGTCAAAGTTACTTGCTCCAATAAATTAAACATTAATATTCATGTAGAAACTTCAAATGGGTTGAATATAACTCACAATTAAAAAAAAAAAAGACTTAAATCTTTGGAAATATGTGTAAAAAGGTGCGAGGAGAAATCGTCCCTGACACCGGTTTCAACACACAGCAGACTGCTGATGACACTGAATTGCAGTTCTAAACAAAGCACAAAATACACATTCAAAAAAATGTCAGCAAGGCAATTTTATGCTTGAATGTCAACATAGATTAATTATCAGACAAAACATTGTACATGTACTAGAAGACGCTCCTAACAGATTTCATTGGGGATTTCCTAACAGAAATATGCAGAATAAGTTTGGATGTGACGGGACAGCAACAGTTGAAAGTTATCACTCGGTCCCAAAACGTCCTATATTTTGGACTACTTTACTACAGACAGTTGTACTGCGATTTATCAAAGTGTTAACCTAAAAGTAAAATCTGTATGGTGTCGCATGTGAATGAAAGCCAGGTATTTTCTTGGGTCGTTTTTATAGCCGTTGTTCGGCTATATTCCCAATGCCAAAATTATGTATTTTCCCCAGAGTGAGTGCAAAACTTCCCAATCTATATTATGAAAAAAATTTCATCAGAATTGCACAAACATTGACCAAATTATGGAAAACTTTGTAATAGCAGTATGTTAAAGATGTTGTACAATGTGAAACAAGTGTATGAGAAAGTGCTTAAGCACATCCTTACTACATGTATATCCTATGGGACATACTAAATATTTCCCAATTCGGAACATTTATGCGTCAAAATTCCCAAAACAGCTGGAAAAAACAAAGCACGTATGCTGTGGTTTTTATGATACAGAGATATTTATAAATATAATTATTATGAAAACCAAAAGATATGTACCATACCGAATATACTTCAGCCCAGATCTGGAAATCGATCCTGCTACCTCACTCCAAAACAGAACACTACTATTTTGCTGTGAAAAGCTAGATTATATAACAATGCAGTATCGGAGCACCCTCATATTCTACCCTTCATTAAGAGAATGTCCTCAAATTCTTAGAGCCAGTCAGCCCTGACAGGAATTCAAACCTTGGACCTCTTACAGCTAAGATGGACACTACCGAGAAAAAAATATTACCATACAGATAAACCCTCAGTTTTCACCCCAAATCAAGCCAAAATGCAAATATGTAAGTAAAATAAAAGTCCTTCAGATGATACCTAGAAGAGAAAAGGCTTAGCCTTCAAGTACTGGTTCCACTTGGACGTCTTGTAAGAATTACACACCTTAAAAAAGGGACATATTATAAGAACGTCCTTGGCTGGCGAGCAGGCGACGTCCACAAACTTTGTCCTGCACAAGAACCAGGTCCCTAGGTCAAGGTCACTCTGAGGCCAAAGGTCAGATTCAAGAATGTCTGGAGCATTTCTTCTTCATGCATAGAGGGATTTTGATGTAATTTGGCACAAATGTTCACTACCATGAAACAGTGTCATGCGTAAGAGCAAGGCCCTAGGACTAATGTCAAGGTCACACTTAGAGGTCAAAGGTCAAATTCAAGAATGACCTTGTCCGGAGCTTTTCTTCTTCATGCTTGGAGGGAGTTTGATATAACTTGGCACTATTGTTCACCATTATGAGGCCGATAATCAGTAACATTACTACAATTGAAGTCTTTTTGTAGTCAAACCATTGACACCCACTAATCAACTCTCGTGGAATTTGGAGTCACTTTTATCTTAATATGAATTTTCTGCACCCTTTGTGGTTTGATTTTGTTACGCATTTTCAGTTTTGAAGACAATTAGTGCAAAATGGTCAACAGATTTTGAGCAGCCAACGGACTCACTTTCAATTTCACATGTTGAGACTGGGTGGAGAACGGTTGACAACATCGCGGTTTGTGTGGTCTAAGGGGCATTTTAAGAGGTCACATGAAGAACTAGGCAGTTAATCATTAAATTGAATGTTTTTCTTGTCTGCAGATACAGAAATGTAGCTTAAAATTGTTCGTTGTTGATCAAAATGACTTTTTTGCGGGAAACTCTTCTATTTGGGTGCGGAAGAGAAATGAATGATTCATACTTAGTTCCGGTCGTCCCATACACGCATTCGTCCCCAAAATTTTTGTTACGCGACAATTGTTGCTTCTATACCAATTTTTACGCAACATTCTCGCAATATCGCGGTCTCGGCAATGAAATTTTTTTGTATGGCAATTTTAGGTGAAGGTCAAATGTCAAGGTCACTGTGACTTCTTTTATTAAAATGCATATGAAAGGTGAATGAATCCACCTATTGACCTCAAAGTTCATTTTTAGGTCACCAGTGACACCCATTTCGAGGTCAAGGTCAATAAGTAAAATGTCATGGTAACTGACTTTTATTATAAAAAAGTATATGAATGGTGAATGCTTCCACATATTGTCATTAAACTTTATATGTAATAACACCCATGACACCCAGCCTGAGGCTACCAAATTTCAGCCCGGGCTACCAATTTTCCGCAGATAAAAGCCTGACCAGGCTACCAGTTTTTTCTATGGTTAAAAACAAAAAAATGCTAATTAAACACGTATAGCATCATGATTTCATACGATCTCCATTAATAAACGCTTATTGTTCAAGAACATGGTTATAAACAATATCTTTATAAAACGTTTTTAGCACTCGCACATGTTGACAATCAAACGCAGTGTTGACATAACCGGGGCGCTAATTGGTTGAATACAATCACCTCTGGTGTAATGGGTAATTTGATTCGCTTTCACACTTCTCGCGAAAATCTCACAAGTACCTGAAGTAGGCAGAGCTTAGATTATGCTATCTGCATGTGTGTGTATGTGTATTCGACACTCATTTTGACATCTTGCAAATTGTCAAACAGTCCGAGTAGTGGTAAAAAGCTATTGCGGATCCTTAAAAAATCAGGCGACTTGAATTTCGCTTTGAGGTTAGATTTCGTTTAGCAAAGACTCGAGACTTGTGGAGTGACGTGTCCGATGATGGGGACTCTGATAATGATATGGAGTATTGAGAGTCTGCCATCGATAGATATCTTTCTCTGTACAGCCGATAATAAAATTTTTGAAAACATGGCAAACAAAATGCCTTTTTTATTCCTTCAAATATGGACAGATGTCAGTAAAACAAAATGTTTTATGGTGCAAAAAATAGATATTTTATGTTGTTTTAGTTTTGGCTAGTGAAAATGGTGTCTGGCTTGGAAAATTTCCCATAAAGTTGATAGTTCACATAATGAGAGGAGACATTGGGATAAAGTACAATGTACAAGAAACTTGGGCTTGTTAACTTTTTGCATTACTTCCCGTTATAAGTTAGACCCCTGCTGCTTGAGTTTCGGGTTTCCGTCATTCTGTCCGGGCAACTGATAAGAAAGAGAGGGCCATCAAACGGTAAAGAGAACAAAAGAGAACAATAGCTTCAATCCGTTAACAATAGATTGAAGGGCCAGGGCCCCCTATTCAAACAAAAGAAAAGGTCCTTTCTTTTATTTCGCCCGTCCGCAATTTCGTGTCCTGTACATAACCAGGGTTTTCCCTCTGGTTTTTTATTTGGGAGTCCATGGACTCCCATGGCTGCTAATTTAAGGGTCCCTAATAATTTTTGGGGGTCCACAAGTTATTTATCTTGAAAATGGACATTATTACTATAAAAAGTTACCCTAAAAACGAATGAACTTAATTTAGATAGCAGTTGATTCAATATTTTGGAATGGTATCTTTCAAAATGGAATGAGCTTCTCAATTCAGACCGATTACAAAAGGTGTGATAGTCTTTTTGTTATGATCAAATAGGGAGACAATCAAAATCCCCTTGATCAAAATCCCCTACACTCAAAAATGACAGGGTGTTACAAAATCCCCTTCGTACTTTTGCAGGGGGTATCATAATCCCCTCTGTGATTTTTACTTATTTCATCATGTTCAAATACAGCTATATACAAATAAAAAGTCTATTGCATAAAGCACGTAAATACAATGCCTTTAGCAACATAATGTAATTGGAGCACTGATATCTATATATCTATAATGTTAATCACAGAGGGGATTATGATACCCCTTGCAAATGTGCAAAGGGGATTTTGTAACACCCAGTCATTTTTCAGTGAAGGGGATTTTGATCAAGGGGATTATGATATACACTCGATCAAATAGCCAGTAATTACCGGCAATTAAGGTGTCACCTCGTGTCAATTATGTTGTTCACAGTTTTATCTCGGTTAAAGATAATACTCGATCCTTAATTAGTATCATAATTTTTTGTGATTTATTAATATTTTTCATCAAAATACTTTAAATTTATTAAATTAATTTTGTTTAATAAAAAAATAAACCATTCGATCTTTTACGGAACGTAACGGCACTTTTAGATTTTAGCGATCAGTGATTTTTTTTGCGTATTTTTACTGCCGAATATCGGCACTTTCCCCTCGCCAAAATAGGCCATTTTTTCCCAAAAAATCGTCTATTTTTCCCCTAAAAAAGAGATGTTTTCCCCCCTCAAATTATAATATTTTATTTCCAAAATGTAACAGTATATATTCGGGCGTGAGATCCGCGATATCTAACATGAAATTGGCAGAAATGACATCAAAAACGTCCTTTTTTAAGATCAAAATCGCATCAAGGTTACAGTCGCGAAAACACGTGACAAACAAAACATTGCCGATTTTCAAGAGAAATGTGGACTTCAGTCGGTTTAAATATGTTTCATTATGTCAGTTAATCATTTATGGTAATGAAAAATGACAATATCTCTCCTAGTTTTTTGAAAATTGGAGATCAAAATCGCCGCGATTGTACCGAATTTCGGATAGTCAAAATTTCGGACGTTATCAAATTTCAAGGGAATGAAGTGAAAATTGATAAATACAATTAATACAAGTTGAATTGGTGTCTTAATTAATTTTATCACCCAAAAATTTCACGATTTTAAATCCAAAAGTGGTTTTGAAAAAATATAAACTCTTTAAATAAAATTCAGTTAGGAAATGTACAGTTTTATATCACTTAGTATGGAAATTAAACATATTTATATTTTTCCCAATTTGGGGAATTATCGCGCTTATTTTCCCAATTCAGCGGGCACAGGCACCTTTATTTTTTCCAGAAAAAATCACTGGCGATGACATTTAGCGCGGAGAGTAGTTTCCCTTTACCAAAATGGCGAACATCGATAACAAAACTTGTTTTGAAGTTGGAAAATTGTCTATACCTGTGTATAATGAGCACCCACGACTCGGGGATGGTCCCTGTGGTAAAAACTGCGCATTTTACATGGGTATCTGCGCAAAGGAGGCTTCAGTGCAAAGGAGTTTCGTGACCGATTTTGCGGATCCAGTGGACGCAGAGGCACTAAAAAATGCGAGTTCAAAGCAGTAAAAGCGCGTCAGAGACGCAGAAAACCTGCGTCCTGGAAAACCCTGCATAACTCTGACATCCATGAAGGGATTTTAATATAACTTGGCACAAATATTCCCCGTGATGAGACAATGTGTCATGCGCAAAACCCGGACCCCTTGCTCAAAGGTCAAGGTCAAAATTGGAGGTCAAAGGTCAACAGGGCTTTTGTCTTGTCTGGTCCACAACTCTTCCATCCATGAAGGGATTTTAATATTACTTGACACAAATGTACCTCATAATAAGACGATGTGCCATGCACAACTTTCAGACCCCTAGCTCAAAGGTCAAGGTCACTTAGCAGTCAAATGTTAACATAGCATGAACAGGGTCTGTTTTGTGTCCGGTCCATAACTCTGACATTCATAAAGGGATTTTAATATCACTTGGCACAAGTGTTCCTCATGATGAGACGATGTGTCATGCGCAAATCCCGGACCCCTAGCTCAAAGGTCAAGGTCACAATTTGGAGTCAAAGGTCAACAGAGTTTTTTTCCTGTCCGGTCCACAACTCTGCCATCCATGAAGGGATTTTAATATTACTTGGCACAAATTTTCCCCATGATGAGATAACATGTCGTGCGCAAAACCCGGACCCTTAACTCAAAGGTCAAGGTCACAATTGGAGGTCAAAGATCAACAAGGTTTTTTTCCTGTCCGATCCAGAACTCTGTCATCCATTAAGGGATGTCATGCGCAACACCCAGAACCCTAAAAGGTCAAGGACACACTTTGAGATCAAAGGTCAATAGGATTTTTTTCCAGTCCAGTCTATAACTTTGTCATGCAAAACAGGATTTAAATATCAGTTGGCACAAATAGTCCCCTGGATGAGACAACATGTCATGCACATAACCCGGGCCCAAGGTCTGATGTCAAGGTCACACTTAGAGACCAAAGGTCAGATACAAGAATGACTTTGTCCAGAGCATTTCTTCATGCAAAGAGAGATTTTGATGTTACTTGGCACAAATGTTCACCAACATAGATGGGTTGTCATGCGCAAAAACCAGGTCCCTAGGCAGTGTTCCCACTGGCATTTAAATTTGGGGGTGAAAACTGAGTTTTTCTTGCACTTTTGCACCCCCTCACTATGACATACATATTAACAGCTGTCTCCAAAACTGGGGGTACAAAGTACCATTTGGGGGTTTCTGGGAACACTGCTAGGTCTAAGGTCAAGGTCATATTTAGAGGTCAAAGGTCAAATTCAAGAATGACTGTCTGGAGCATTTCTTCTTCATGCATGGAGGGGCTTTGATGTAACACCACCATGAGGCACCCTTGTTTTTAGAATAACGTCCCTTTGTTTTACTATAAATAGATTGTATTGTAACTTTTTTATTACTCGGTTCCTTTCGAAAACTGGCCAGATCCCATCATGGATTTCAGAGTTATGGCCACTTAAAGGGCCAAAATTTGCTATTTATGTCTCCCCCAGGAGACATATTGTTTTTGCCCTGTCCGTCCGTACGTACGTCAGACTTCATTTCCGAGCAATAACTGGAGAACCATTTGACCTAGAACCTTCAAACTTCATAGAGTTGTAGGGCTGCTGGATTAGACGACCCCTATTGTTTTTGGGGTCACTCTGTCAAAGGTCAAGGTCACAGGGGCCTGAACATTGAAAACCATTTCCGATCAATAACTAGAGAACCACTTGACCCAGAATGTTGAAACTTCATAGGATGATTGGTCATGAAGAGTAGATGACCCCTATTGATTTTGGGGTCGCTCCATCAAAGGTCAAGGTCACAGGGGCCTGAACATTGAAAACCATTTCCGATCAGTAACTAGAGAACCACTTGACCCAGAATGTTGAAACTTCATAGGATGAGTGATCATGAAGAGTAGATGACCCCTAATGATTTTGGGGTCACTCCATCAAAGGTCAAGGTCACGGGCCTGAACATCGAAAACCATTTCCGATCAATAACTAGAGAACCACTTAACCCAGAATGTTGAAACTTCATAGGATGATTGATCATGAAGAGTAGATGACCCCTATTGATTTTGGGGTCACTCCATCAAAGGTCAAGGTCACAGGTGCCTGAACATGGAAAACCATTTCCGATCAATACAAGGAGAACCACTTTAACCAGAATGTTGAAACTTAATAGGATGATTGGTCATGCAGAGTAGAAGACCCCTAACGATTTTCGGGTCACTCTATTAAAGGTCAAGGCCACAGGGGCCTGAACATGGAAAACCATTTCCAATCAATAACTTGAGAACCTCTCAACCCAGAATGTTGAAACTTCATAGGATGATTGTTCATACAGAGTAAATGACCCCTATTGTTTTTGGGGTCACTCCATTAAAGGTCAAGGTCACAGGGGCCTGAACATTGATAACCAGTTCCGATCAATAACTTGAGAACCACTTGACCCAGAATGTTGAAACTTCATAGGATGATTGAACATGCAGAGTAGATGACCCCTATTGATTTTGGAGTCAGTCAATTAAAGGTCAAGGTCACAGTGGCCTGTTCATGTAAAATAATTTTTTGGAAATAACTTGAGAACCACTTGACCTACAATGTTGAAACTTAATAGGATGATTGGACATTCAGAGTAGATGACCCCTATTTATTTTGAGGTCACAGGAGCCTGAACAGTGACTTGAGAACCACTAGGCCCAGGGTGTTGAAATTTAGCAGGATGACTGGACATGCCAAGTAGATGATCCCTATTGCAGCCAACCATCAGTGTCTCTTTGACTTTCGCTCCTGACCCCTATTGACTTCTTGCCTATAGGACTTTGCATTGGGGGAGACATGCGCTTTTTTACAAAAGCATTTTCTAGTTTTTGCTTGTGAACACGATAGAGACAACATTTTGCAAGCAAACTTGCATAAAACTTGTAATGGCATAATATCTCGGTTCCTTTCGAAAACTGGCCAGATCCAATCATGGGTTCCAGAGTTATGGCCCCTTAAAGGTCCAAAATTTGCTATTTTGGCATTTGCAGCCATATAGAGACTTCATTTATGGTTTGATTTGATACAAACTTGCAAAATATCTTCAACAACAATAACTCTTGGTTTCCATGATGATCTGTCAGATCCAGTCATAGGTTCCAGAGTTATTTTATGTATGATTAGCTCCCCTGATTGTAATCAAAATGGATTTATATCAGTAAGTACTAATATGACTCATTTGAAATTTCATTATTGTCATTACTTGGACTCAGACAATCAGGGTAGATAACTATGGACTGATTTTATTTCAAATTACCTCCTTTTATTTCAAATTAAAATGTGTATATCTCCGTAACTAATGAAGATACTGATCTGAAATTTCATTTATGCCATCACATGGACTTGGACAATCAGTGAAGATACATATTGACTAAATTTATGACAAATTACCTCCCTTTATTTTTATGTAAATGAATATACCTAGCAGCTTCTAATGAGATTGGTTTGAAATGTTATTTATGTCTTCCATGGTAAGAAATTTCTACTTTTACTTAGTTTTCTAATATATTTTTGTAAAGGCTTGTACTCTGTATCTTCTACATGCATATACCAATGCATGACTACCTCCCCTGATTTTAATAAAAATGGATTTATCTCAGTAAGTATTTATAGGACTAATTTGAAATTTCATTATTGTCATTAGTTGGACTGAGACAAACAGGGTAGATAACTATGGACTGATTTTATTTCAAATTACCTCCCTTTGTTTCATATTTAAATGGGTGTATCTCAGTAACAAATAAAGATACTGATTTGAAATGTCATTTATGCCATCAGATGGACTAGGACAATCAGGGTAGCAGGGTTAGATGCTTACTTTTTTTCTAACAATCCTGGCGGGATTCCTCCTTACAAATTCAGCTGTCCCTCCCTGATTTCAGGAATCCCTCCCATTTTCAGTGATTTTATCGATTGTTAACACTATTTAAAAAGATTCAATAAACATATATAACCAAAGCAAATACATCTTTCTTTTATTTATATTTATTGAACATAAAGAATCGATACATTAACATTTGTAGTCCTTCAGCCATGAACTTTGAAAATAACGCGGAACCAGTCTACGTACATGTATGTATTCGAGAGTAAACATCCGGACTGTGGTTAGAACAGATGACAGGGGTGTAAAAAAAAAATTACACTTCACTCGCCGTGCAGGACTAGTAGCCAGTAATATCTACTCGCCCTTAGTGAACAGCCACTCGCCCTAATAACTGACACTTTTAATACTGTCACTTTTATGAAAGGAGTATTATGTACAATAGTATTATTTCCCGAAAAATATTTATTTTGAAAAGTGTCTAAAAAATTTGGACACAATAATCATCGTCCATCCACCCGTGTTGAAAGAGATGGGAAAAAACGTTAAAGATTATCGGTAATTATTCAGTTGATAAACTAAGTAATTGACCTTGTTTTCATGATCAATTTACACCCCCTCAAAGTAGAGCTAAAAGAAGTGTGTCAGTATCTTGACATCTGAAGTGGATATCAAAGCGGTATTTTTGCTCGAGATTGTCATGGCATTACGTCATGTTTTCGCGCCATGTGACACATCACTGTCTGATCGTACCGCATCGGTTCTTAAAATTGCTGAGAAATAGAAATCAATAAAAAGTTTCTTCTTTAATTTGTTATCAAAAGCGAATGTGCTATATCCCGTATAAAAGGTAAATGTCTCAAACGATAGTTACTATAGTGGATATTCTACCTCTGTGACCTATTTGCCCTCAAGGAATTTACATTACTGTTTGACAAAAAAAAAAAAAAAACTTAAATTGTTGGTCAAAAAATACATGTGAAAAGATTCATTTAAAACTTATTAAAAACAGCAATGACATCACATTGCTTTATTTTAAAATCGCATTTTTATTTACGTTCACGAGGTCACGTAACCTATTCTGCCGCACTAACAGAAATCTCATCTGTTTGCCAAAAAACTTTTTACTCCATGTATTGTAATTGCTGCCGCTTTTTCATTATTTAAGATTTTTTTATTCTGTTTTTTGTTCCTTCTGGTCAAAAGTCTGAATTTTATGCCCTGAGTATTCATCATTTATTTACTTTTAGACAGAAATTAGTAACTAAGACCGCACTGTTTGAATTTTTACAAATGATTATATGAAAATTCGACCGTTTTTATAGAATTTTGCCTACATTTCTGTCGATATCTTATTAAAATCATTATAGAATTCAAATAGTATTATTTCTCAAGAGGAGTTGAAAACTTGAAGTGAAAATGTTAAAAAATGAATGCACTACGCACGGTTTTTGTGTACGTGTCGATGTAAATTAGATATTTAATACGATAGGTCGCACGTGCTTGTGGAATGGAAAATTATCGGCATGACGTTTTGATATCTTTACGATTCGCGGGTAAATTCCAGTCAATCCAGGTAGCGATTGAACCATCTCAAAGTTTGTTGACGTTTTGGAGTTGTAATTTCTGAATTTTGGTAAAGTAAGGACGTAAAAAAACCACTCGCCCGATTGGTCGAGTATACAGCGAGGTCCACTCGTCCTACTCAGACTTTAACTCGCCAATGCGAGCGGGCGAGTGGAATTTTACACCCCTGCTGAGATGTCGACTTCGAAAATCGTTTCAAAGCAAGGTTTTTCTGTCATTTTGGTATTTTTGATAAGTTTTTTTAGCTATAGATATTGAACTGAAAACTTACTGTCCCGACGGGACAGCCAGCTTCCAAGTTCAGGAGGCCCTCCGCTAAAATAGGTGTCCTCGGGATCGCGGGACTGCGTTAAGATCGAACCCTGGGTAGATAACTTTTCACTGAATTTATGACAAATACCTCGTTTATTTTATGTAAATGAATATACTTCAGCAGCATCTAATGTGAATGGTTTTAAATGTTATTTAAGTCTTCCAGGGTAAGGAATAGTCATGCTAGTACAAAAATGCAGCATTTGAGCCTAAGACCCTCAAACTTGGTATGGAGTTTGGCCCTGACTAGTACGTGACCCATAGGTCAAAATGGACTGTTGCAAGAAAATATTTATCCTGTCAGATGATATTTAAAGTGTATGCCTATGTGATCTATGTCAAAACTTGATCTAATCATTAAGAGCAATGGTACTCAGGTGAGCGATATAGGGCCATCATGGCCCTCATGTTTTTAGCTCACCTGTCACATAGTGACAAGGTGAGCTTTTGTGATCACCCTTCGTCCGTCCGTGCGTCAACAATTTCTTGTCTGCACGATAGTGGTTTCATTCAAGATTTTATTTTAACCAAAGTTGCACACAACTTGTATCACCATAAGATCTTGGTTCCTTTCTTGAACTAGCCAGATCCCATTATGGGTTTCAGAGTTATGGCCCCCAAAAGGGCCAAAATTAGCTATTTTGACTTTGTCTGCACAAAAGCAGCTTCATTTATGATTTGATTTTTACCAAACTTGCACACAACTTGTATCACCATAAGATCTTGGTTCCTGTCTTGAACTGGCCAGATTCATTATGGGTTCCAGAGTTAAGGCCCCTGAAAGGACCAGAATTAGCTTTTTTGACCTTGTCTGCACAATAGCAGCTTCATTTATGATTTTATTTTAACCAAACTTGCACACAACTTATATCAGCATAAGATCTTGGTTCCTTTCTTGAACTGGCGAGATTCCAATATGGGTTCCAGAGTTATGGTCCCTGAAAGGGCCAGAATCAGCTATTTTGACCTTGTCTGCACAATAGCAGTTTCATTTATGATTTGAATTTAATAAAACTTGCACAAAACATGTGTCACCATAAGATCTCAGTTCCTTTCTTGAACCGGCCAGATCCCATTATGGGTTCCAGAGTTATGGCCCCTGAAAGGGCCAGAATTAGCTATTTTGGCCTTGTCTGCACAATAGCAGCTTCATTTATGATTTGATTTTAACCAAACTTGCACACAACTTGTATCACCACAAGATCTTGGTTCATTTCTTAAACTGGCCAGATTCCATCATGGGTTCCAGAGTTATGGCCCCTTAAAGTTCCAAAATTGGCTATTTTGGCTTTTGCAGCCATATAGAGACTTCAATTATGGTTTTATTTGATACAAACTTCCAAAATATCTTCAGCAACAATAAATCTTGGATTCCATGACAAATCAGATCCAATTGTAGGTTCCAGAGTTAATTTATATCTGATTACCTCCCCTGATGGTAATCAAAATGGATTTATATCAGTAAGTACTTATAGTACTTATTTGAAATTTCATTATTGTTATTAGTTGGACTGAGACAATCAGGGTAGATAACTATGGACTGATTTTATGTCAAAATACCTCCCTTTATTTCAAATAAGTGGGTATATCTCCGTAACTAATGAAGATACCGATCTGAAATTTCATTTATGTCAACAGATTTATTTGGCAGATATTTTCTGCGGTACAACATGGATGGTACCTCCAATTTTTAGGTGTATTTTGACATATCTATACCTTGTAAGAATTTTTTTTTTCTTTTTGGTTAAATTTCTTCCCTTTATTGTTCCTGTCCTTTGGACTTAGATATTTTTTCTGAGGACCTTCTTGTCCTCAAGTGCAATGATAACAGGTGAGCGATATAGGGCCATCATGGCCCTCTTGTATTTTTATTTATTTATTTTTTATTTTTATTTTTTTATTAATTTCCCTTTCTTGTTACATTTAATAACTTATATGATAACTTTTTATAATCAGCCAAAAAAAATCGGTATGAAACAACTGGGTTTTTAGCTCACCTGAGCACAAAGTGCTCAAAGGTGAGCTTTAGTGATCACCCTGTGTCCGGCGTCCGTCGTCGTCCGTCCGTCCGTCCGTCGTCAACAATTTGACTGTTAACACTCTAGAGGTCACATTTTTGGCCCAATCTTAATGAAACTTAGTCAGAATGTTACCCTCGATAAAATCTTGGACGAGTTCGATATTGGGTCATCTGGGGTCAAAAACTAGGTCACCAGGTCAAATCAAAGGAAAAGCTTGTTAACACTCTAGAGGTCACATTTTTGACCCAATCTTAATGAAACTTGGTCAGAATGTTACCCTCAATAAAATCTTGGACGGGTTTGATATTGGATCATCTGGGGTCAAAAACTAGGTCATCAGGTCAAATCAAAGGAAAAGCTTGTTAACACTCTAGAGGTCACATTTTTGGCCCAATCTTAATGAAACTTGGTCAGAATGTTACCCTCAATAAAATCTTGGACGAGTTTGATATTGGGTCATCTGGGGTCAAAAACTAGGTCATCAGATCAAATCAAAGGAAAAGCTTGTTAACACTCTAGAGGTCACATTTTTGGCCCAATCTTAATGAAACTTGGTCAGAATGTTACCCTCAATAAAATCTTGGACGAATTCGATATTGGGTCATCTGGGGTCAAAAACTAGGTCACCAGGTCAAATCAAAGGAAAAGCTTGTTAACACTCTAGAGGTCACAATTTTAGCTCAATCTTAATGAAACTTGACCAGAATGTTAATCTTGATGATCTTAAGGTCCAGTTTGAATCTGGGTCATGTAGGATCAAAAACTAGGTCACCAGGTCAAATCAAAGGAAAAGCTAGTTTACACTGTAGAGGCCACATTTATGACCATATCATAATGAAACTTGGTCAGAATGTTAATCTTGATGATCTTAAGGTCAAGTGTAAATCTGGGTCAGGTGGGCTCAAAAACTAGGTCACTAGGTCAGATCAAAGGAAAAGCTTGTTAACACTGTAGAGGCCATATTTATGACTGTATCTTCATGAAACTTAGTCAGAATGTTAAACTTGATGATCTTAAGGGCAGGTTTGAATCTGGGTCATGTCGAGTCAAAAACTAGGTCACCGGGTCAAATCAAAGGAAAAGCTAGTTAACACTTTAGAGGCCACATTTATGACCGTATCTTAATGAAACTTTGTCAGAATGTTAATCTTGATGATCTTTAGGTCAAGTTTAAATCTGGGTCAGTTGGGGTCAAAAACTAGGTCACTAGGTCATATCAAAGGAAAACCTTGTTAACACTCTAGAGGCCACATTTATGACTGTATATTCATGAAACTAAATCAGAATGTTAAACTTGATGATCTTTAGGTCAAGTTCGAATCTGGGTCATGTCGGGTCAAAAACTAGGTCACGGGGTCAAATCAAAGGAATGGCTAGTTAACACTTTAGAGGCCACATTTATGACCATATCTTAATGAAACTTGGTCAGAATGTTAATCTTAATGATCTTTAGGTCTGTAGGTCAGGTGAGCGATACAGGGCCTTCATGGCCCTCTTGTTATATAATATGCACATTTTAATCCAAGTGTGTTGTTATAACATCTTGTATATATAGTACAATATTGTTTATACATCATTGACAGATATCAGTTCATTATGTTATACTGCTGTAGAGAAAATTAGATGCCTTCCAGTAGGGGACTTTGTATTGCATGGCAGTACTTCATTCACTTGTTAATATTCATTTCATAATAAAAATCATAGGGCTTATTCAGTTGTAAGTAATAAACTATTACAGGAATGGTGGGTGGGGTTTGATGCCTTTGCATGTTATATTATCAAAAATGCTTCAAAATACTAGCTGCTTTAACAACAGTTATCATATTTTTCTTAAATGATTGCTTTTCAATGACTAGTTATTAAGATTGCACTAGAAAATCTCATTAGAAAAGACGGATATGTCCGAAAATCACGGTCACGAAAACAGGTGACAAATATGGAAACTTAAGACTTAAATTCTTGATAATATACCTGTTTTTAATTTATTTTCTTTCATCATAGCTATTCAAAACTTACAATTTCTGCTTATTTAAAGCATTTCCCCCCTAAACTAAGACTAACGATAAGACTCTGTAACAATAAAAAAAAAAGTTCTATATCGTTACGGCAGATCTGCTCATAAAATCGTATCAAGCACACAAAATAATGATTATAATTATTGAGAAAAAAAATTCAGTAATCTAATTAATGCCAATTGACTGCCAAATCAAATAAAATTGTTGCAAATTTGCTCACCTTCTTTTAATAACGGATGTTGTTCATTACACAGATTATCGATTTTTCACATCTTTTGATCCACAAACATAATATGTTGACATAGCTTACAAGCTGTTATTAGACAAGTCCTGCCTTGCGATCGCCTGTCAACGGTAGTTTAACTCCGCCTTCCATACCTTACTGCCTACGTCGGGCATATCATTATTAGTGTATGCGTGTTTTCAGTGACCGCGAGTATGCATACGCCAGTGTTTATTTGGAATTCACGAGTTAATTGTGGACACAGTTTCATTGCAGGAAATGAATGATAAGAGAAAGGATTATCAAATAAAAATGCCCCCGGGTCCCGAGTGATGCACAGGCAAGTATCATGCCAGGTCCTTTGAGCGTCTTTTGAAAATCTCCCATGTCCCGGACCCGGGTCAAATGGAACCCCTGATATAATCAATTGCTGTTAAAAATATCTTTAGAATAGTGTTGCAATGTGTAGTGCTAGTAAATTTACAAGATTGATGTAGAAGGTTTTACATTTCAGATGTGAGTTGATAGAAGTAATCGTTCAACATGAATGGTGAGGTACCAAATGTTCCCATCACCACCTTAGCAGGGATAACAAGTCTAACAGACTGTAAGTATTACATTTTTCGAAAAAAATCTTTTCATGTCATACTTATATCACATAATGGGCTGTTTTCCCCAAATACCAAATAACAAGTATACTTTTTGCAGGAATAACAGGCCTGGCACCTTCTCTTCCTAATTTATAAAAGCCCTGGATGCTGATACAAGAAATGTTACTGGTGCCAGTTATTTCCCATTTTGTTTTTAGCTCACCTGTCACATAGTGACAAGGTGAGCTTTTGTGATCACCCGTCCTCTGCGTGTGTCTGTGCGTCAACAATTTCTTGTCTGCACGATAGTGGTTTCATTATTGATTTTATTTTAACCAAACTTGCACACAACCTGTATCACCATAAGATGTCGGTTCCTTGCTTGAACTGGCCAGGTCCCATTATATGTTCCAGAGTTATGGCCCCTGAAAGGGCCAAAAATAGCTATTTTGACCTTGTCTGCACAATAGCAGCTTCATTTATGATTTGATTTTAACCAAACTTGCACACAACTTGTGTCACCATAAGATCTTGGTGCCTTTCTTGAACTAGCCAGATCCCATTATGGGTTTCAGAGTTATGGCCCCTGAAAGGGCCAGAATTATCTATTTTGACCTTGTCTGCACAATAGCAGCTTCATTTATGATTTTATTTTAACCAAACTTGCACACAACTTGTATCAACATAAGGTCTTGGTTCCTTTCTTGAACTGGCGAGATTCCATTATGGGTTCCAGAGTTATGGCCCCTGAAAGGGCCAGAATTAGCTATTTTGACCTTGTCTGCACAATAGCAGCTTCATTTATGATTTGAATTTAATCAAACTTGCACAAAACTTGTGTCACCATAAGATCTCGGTTCCTTTCTTGAACCGGCCAGATCCCATATGGGGTCCAGAGTTAGGGCCCCTGAATGGGCCAAAATTAGCTATTTTGACCTTGTCTGTACAATAGCAGCTTCATTTATGATTTGATTTTAACCAAACTTGCACACAACTTGTATCACCACAAGATCTTGCTTCCTTTCTTCAACTGGCCAGATTCCATCTTGGGTTCAAGAGTTATGGCCCCTTAAAGGTCCAAAATCGGCTATTTTGGCTTTTGCAGCCATATAGAGACTTCATTTATGGTTTTATTTGATACAAACTTCCAAAATATCTTCAACAACAATAAATCTTGGATTCCATGACAAATCAGATCCAGTCGTAGGTTCCAGAGTTATTTTATATCTGATTACCTCCCCTGATGGTAATCAAAATGGATTTATATCAGTAAGTACTTATAGGACTTATTTGAAATTTCATTATTGTTATTAGTTGGACTGAGACAATCAGGGTAGATAACTATGGACTGATTTTATGTCAAATTACCTCCCTTTATTTCAATCTAAAATGGGTATATCTCCGTAACTAATGAAGATACTGATCTGAAATTTCATTTATGCCAACATATTTATTTGGCACATCCTTCTTTTGTTCACTTTCAATATATATTTTTTTTTAATAACTTCCCTTTAACGTTACTATAAATAGCTTATTTTTAGTAACTTTTGTATTATTGGTCGTAGGGAAAAACCGAGACCACTTTTCTGTGGTACAACATGGATGGTACCTCCAATTTTTAGGTGTATTTTGACATATCTGTACCTTGTAAGAATTTTTTTTTTCTTTTTGGTTAAATTTCTTCCCTTTATTGTTCCTGTCCTTTGGACTTAGATATTATATTTTGAGGACCTTCTTGTCCTCAAATGCATTGATAACAGGTGAGCGATATAGGGCCATCATGGCCCTCTTGTTTGTGTATTAACGGCTGCAGAACCTGTCCTTTGGATTTAGATATTTTTTCTGAGGACCTTGTCCTCAAGTGCCATGATAACAGGTGAGCGATATAGGGCCATCATGGCCCTCTTGTTTAGTATAATACATTAATTTTTATTGATGCTTAGATACTAACTATTAATTTCCAGTTGTAAAAAAACATTGTATTTGTTATTTAGATTCATCAAATTTATAAAATTTGACGAAACACCTTTTGTCTGCATACAGAAGAACAAGACTTAAGACAAAACCTAAAAATTGATATGCATCTGTTAAAATAATTCTAAGTAATGTATATATATTTTATTGGAGTTTTTATATTTTAGTGTTACCCGAGCTACCCCTACCAACACCATTGCCAAATGCCATAAATAATAAAAGTCTTCTCCACAACTCAAAACTGTCAGAGAAGTCAAGAAAACTATTAGAAGATGCAGATGATGCCTTGGTTGAACAGATCTCGGAAATTCTCCGACAAAGCACCACTGATGACATGTAAGTTTGAATTCTTGACTGTGGGAGAGGATACTTAAATGATTGTAAGATAAGTTTCAGAGACTATAGTATTGCAGTTCTTCATCAGTCAGTGTTTTCTTCTTTTTGTGTCCAATCCCATAACTGGGCCTTTCTGGCACAAGTTTTCCCAATTATGAGACAACATGACATGCACAACACCCAAACTCCTAGCTCAGCTATTACTCAAAATTGGCTACCAATCCCCTACCCACTGCTACATTAATTTTACTTACTCTTTCCTTAGATCTTTAAATTTTTTGCTTTATATTGCCCTGCTTTGCAGAGCTCTTGTTGTACACATAGATAGATATTTAAATAACTTTTAACAAACCATAATTAGGCAGTGTTACAAGTGCACTATTTAGAATCAAAATCACACATTTGATTTTATGTCAATTTGATCAGAAAAATACACAGGCTGAGGTATTGGGCAAACATGTTTTTTGTGGAATTCTATGTCTCCTGTTTGAGAACATGTAGATGTTGAGGCACATACTGAATGAGGCTCCATTTTAAATAAATTTGCATATGTGCAGAATGCAATAGGGTACCATCTGAGATATCGTAATAAGGATTTCCCCATGATATTGTTGTCTAATCAAAATTTGTTGTATTCATTTTAGTGAACTCAAGGACAACCTTGAAGGGGCTCCTGTTGATGGTGAAATGTCGGAGCTACTTAGAGCCATATTAGCAAATGATCCAGAAGTTTTCTCCGGAGGATCCAAGGAGCGGTCAAGTAATTAGCTTTTCCAATCGAAATTAAATGTCTGTGGAGGTTTTGGTCATATTTACATCTGAAAGATAGTCTAACTGAACATGAAAGTTACATGATTCTTTTCAAAAGAAGCTAGAAACTTACCATATGCTATTCCATGCCTTGTACTTTTCGAAATGCTTACTTTTCTATGAATATATACAAATAAATAAGGTTGTGAAATGTGAAAATATGTTATGATTTCTGCATTTAAGGGAGAAGTTCTGGCAGAAGTTCTCATAGTGGAAACCAGTCACCCTACCAGTCGCATTCTCCAAGGTTAGTAACTTCTACATTCTTTATTCTGTGTTAGAAAGAAATTCAGTCTTAAAATGATGTCATTTTTTATCTAAGAACAATTTATAAAAGGACTTTTGCTTATATAAACAGTTTTTTTTTTTTTTGTGATTGGTAAAAGAATATTCAATTTCTCATACAAAATACTATTAAGTAGAAATGCTTAACCTGAAGAATTCAATCAACGATTTATAACATAGACCTTTTATGGGCAAAAGTCTTACTTACCCTACAATATGTTTTCCATAGGATTGGTCTTCCAACTGGGACTGGTTCATCAAGTGTACAAAAATCACCATCTCTTCCGCATCAACAGCCAGGTAAGGACTGCTGTGACAAACAAATTATTTGTCAGGTGACTGTTGTATTAACAAAGCAAATAATAAAAGTGGCTTTGAACTTGATACTTTCTGGATGAAGTATTCAGACATTTTTTTCTGAAGCTAACACCAAAGCTGTTGAGATACATTTGTATTTGTTGCATTTATTGTGTTCAAAAATGTCTGCATTATGGTATCAGTGCACAATATTTTAAAAGACATGGAATGGCATAAACATTTGATAAAGCCTGATTCACTGAAATTTTGGAACTAGCAGTTTTCAGTGTAATTCGAGGTAATATAAATTACAATTTTTTACGAAGCCAGTGTAAGTGAATCAATATTTTTTCAAATCTAAAATTTGTTATTTTCTTCACTGAAAAGGCAATTCTGTGACATGTGTTATTGTTATTATACTCCCAGATACAAACGAGTGATAAAATTTTGGATTTGAAGACTCGCAGGTTTCATTTTGAGATCAGTGTAAATTCTCTGATATACATTTGGGGGAGCGGGGTGAAAACAAGTGTCTGTCTTGAAGTTGGGCAAAGATAACCAGAAATTCAGAAATAAACCCTCTTCCATTTTTGTTGGGACAGATTATACAGTGTAACTGTGTTAGGAATTTTAGTGATGTTTTGGTCAAGTTGGGGGAAAATTTCAGTCATCCAGCTAACAATAACATAATATCAAAAAGACATCTGTTTCTTTTCAATGATTTGCATTTTTGATGACCGTCTTTATTATTTTTCTCACTGAAGGTTGACATTTCACCACAATTTTTTGTAGGATACTACAGGGAATGTTTAGTCTCAGAATGAGGGAAGACGATAATTTCAATCGGGTGTATGACCCAGTAATGGCTATAAAATGGGCAAAAAAAAACCCAGCTAACCTGGAACTATAATTTTAACAAAGTGTTTAATGACCTGTATGATTTTGTATGCAATATTTTCCAGGGTCATCAAATTACAATGGTGAACACTTCGATAAGCGAAACAAACACAAGCTACCAACAGCAGTCAGTAAGTTCCATTTGTATTGTCTGCAGTGATTTTTTTTGCATATTTTTACTGCCGAATATCGGCACTTTCCCCTCGCCAAAATAGGCCATTTTTTCCCAAAAAATCATCTATTTTTCCCCTAAAAAAGTGATGTTTTTCCCCCTCAAATTATAGTATTTTATTTCCAAAATATAACAGTATATATTTGGGCGTGAGATCCGCGATATCTAACATGAAACTGGCAGAAATGACATCAGAAACGTCCTTTTTCAAGATCAAAATCGCATCAAGGTTACAGTCGCGAAAACACGTGACAAACAAAACATTGCCGATTTTCAAGAGAAATATGGACTTCAGTTGGTTTAAATATGTTTCATTATGTCAGTTAATCGTTTATGGTAATGAAAAATGACAATATCTATCCTAGTTTTTGGAAAATTGGAGATCAAAATCGCCGCGATTGTACCGAATTTCGGATAGTCGAAATTTCGGACGTTATCAAATTTCAAGGGAATGAAGTGAAAATTGATAAATACAATTATTACAAGTTGTATTGGTGTCTTAATTAATTTTATCACCCAAAAATTTCACGATTTTAAATCCAAAAGTGGTTTTGAAAAAATATAAACTCTTTAAACAAAATTCAGTTAGGAAATGTACAGATTTATATCACTTAGTATGGAAATTAAACATATTTATATTTTTCCCAATTTGGGGAATTATCGCGCTTATTTTCCCAATTCAGCGGGCACAGGCACCTTTATTTTTTCCAAAAAAAAATCACTGTGTCTATATTGAATCTTAATGGTGATCCATCTGAGACTAATTCTTTTGTTGTAACTTTAAAGTATTAGATTCAAATTCTGTATCCAGTAAACACAATGTAGAAATTTATTGAAACCTCTCACCCACAAATGTTCTTAAATTTTTGCTTTTTAGCTCGACTGTTTGAAATATTTCAAATAGTAGAGCTTTAATAATCACCCTTTTGTCGGCGTCTGTGTCACAAAAGTTCAGGTTAAAGTTTTGCATGTAAACAGGTTTCTCAGAAACTACTAGGCTTTTATTTTGTCAAAATTATGTCCCTTTTCAACTTAGTTTTGCATGTAATAAGGTATCTCAGAAACTACAGGGCCAAATGCTATCAAACTTTACATGTTTCTTTAGCATCATGAGATGATCTCCAAAGACAAATAACATGGTATTCTAGTGGTGTATGCTGGTATTTCTTTTAGCAATAAGAGCTAATTCTATTATGACTTGCTTATATTAAGGAAAAAAGCAGAATGGTGTAAATTATTTTCCTCTTTTCATATTTCTTGCAAGATTTTATTAATGTTTATATTCACAAGGATGTTTCTGATTTTACAGTGAGTTCTCCTGCTCAAGCTACAGTTGCAGAATCTGCCATGAGGCAAACAGTATGTACATTTGTCTTAATTGTGACATTTTGTCCTAAGATCTACTCATTTTCATTTGAAAGAAAAGTGCAATTGCAGGAAATTTAAAGTTTTGTTTTGTCTTCCAAACTCTTCATTTTGGTAATATGTTGACTGTAAAATGACGAAACTTTACCTACAGTAACTATGTATTTACAGACTGGCAGGCATTCTGGAGTGATCGATCTAGATGATGATAGTGATGGTGGTTCTATACAAATGTCGAGGTCAAATAAGAAAGAATATGATAGAAAGGTGGGTTCAGAATAATGCTTTCAAGAGCTTTCTATACAAGATTATTCTGCCAGTTTGTATGCCCCTCTTCAAAAAAGGAGCGGTATATTGTTTTGCAGATGTCTATCGGTATGTAGACCAATCCACTTCCGGATGATAACTCAAGAACACTTGGGCCTAGGGTCATGAAAGTTGATAGGGAGGTTGGTCATAACCAGCAGATGACCCTTATTGATTTTGAGATCAGTAGGTCAAAGGTCAACTTGACAAGGTGATTTTAGGTCAAAGGTCAAGGTCACAATGACCCGGAACAAACAGTTTCTGGGTGATATTGATAACTCAAGAATGCTTAGGCCTAGGATCATGAAAGTTGATAGGTAGGTTGGTCATGACCAGCAGATGACCCCCGTATTGATTTAGAGATCAGTAGGCAGAAGGTCAAGCTCACAGTGACCCGTAACAGTTAAACCGTATCTGGACGAGAACTTGAGAACGCTTAACCAAGGATCACAAAACTTGATAGGGAGGTTGATGTTGATCAGCAGATGATACCTATTGATTTTGAGGTCAGTAGGTCAAAGGTCAAGGTCACAGTGACCCGGAACAGGTAAATGGTTTTCGAACGATAACTCGGGAACTCTTGGGCCTAGGATCATGAAAGTTGATAGGGAGGTTGGCCATGACCAGCAGATGACTCCTATTGATTTTGAGGTCAAAGGTCAAGGTCACATTGACCCAGAACAGTTAAGCCATTTCTGAACGATGTTGAGAACACTTGAGTCTAGGATCACGAGACTTAATAGGGAGGTTGATCATGACCAGCAGATGACCCATATTGATTTTGAGGTCAATAGGTCAAGGTCACATTGACTCAAAAACAGTAGAACTTTTGTGTACAGTGACCAAATAATTTCTGTTCCTTGTGCAATTACTGAATGCATCAAGGGGGGCATTTCGTGTTTTTACAAGCTAGTCTTAATTGAAAATTATTTTTAACAAGTTGATGGTTCATTTCATTATATTATGGAAGAAACATATACTTCAGACTTTGCTTACTTTATTCACATCTCTGAATTTTTTATCTCCGGCAGATTTTTTTTTCTTCAAGGTCACTTGTAGCATTTGTTCAAGAAAGACAGGCATATTCATTAACAATAATATGTCTAGCAATAGGTGGGGAAGGTTTACTTGAAATAAAGTTATTGTTTTATGTTTCCTGTATGTTGACTTTAATATAGTAAGAATATTGTTTCCTTTGTTGTATGAAAAAAAAAGGTTACAGTTTACCTTTTATCTTCTTAAAAAATGTAGAAAGTAGCTAAGTGTAGGGGAAAGAGAAATAAAGCAACAGTAATGAAGGTATATTTAGTTTCTAATGTGTTCACACACTGTTTATGTTACTGTCTTGTATATTTAAGAATTCAGCTATGTTAATTGCATGTTTTCATTGTAATATATTTTGTTCACTGTTCCAAACTTTCCTCAAAGCATAATTTAATCATTTATATGTTTTAGGTGTTCAGAAGTTTATGTCTTTTAATATGTTATCTTCGTTACTGCTGTTATTGTTTGAATTCTTTCAAGTGAATAGTTGTGTTTTTTACAGAGTAACGTTTCATATTTAACTTCTGTTGATGATTGTCAATAAGTTTTATCGTCTCGAAGTGTATTAAGATTGAGTCAATATATGCGCTAATCAAGATCTTAAGAGCATTTGTGATTTTTCTTTTTTATAGAAATCTGAAGAGAAGTTAAGAAATGAATTTTTGGTTGAGAAGATGAAAGCCTCTGGAAAACCTGTAGTCTGTCTTGAACCTTTAGGCTCAAAGGTAATCATTTGTGGGTAGTATTTAATCCTGGTCTGCATTTTTATGGCCCTTTTCATAGAAGATTGTATATAATGATTTGGTAATTGTTGGTTGGTCAGTAGACACTTTGTTTTCCTATCAACTAGCTAATATTTCTTGCCAGTAGTCTAAAAGTCCATCAAGTTCTTTCATCAAAATACATTGTTAAATTTAAAATGAACTATTAGTATACTATTGCCAACCTAAATTATAATTAGGACCTTCTATACAACTTTTTTATGCTCCGGTCAAAGAAGCGGATGTATATTGCTTTGCACATGTCCATCCATCTGCTGGTAGAGTGAACGGTTTCTGCCCAATAACTTCAGAACCACTTGACCTAGAACCTTTAAACTTGGTAGCATGATTAGGTTATGAAGTAGATGACCCCTATAGTTTTTGGATTCAGTAGGTCAAGGTCATGGGCTGAACTCGGAAAACGATTTCTGCCAAATAACTTGAGAACCATGTGAACCGGAACCTTAACTTGATTGCGTGATTGGGCTTATCTAATAGATGACCCCTTTAGTTTTTTGGGTCAAAGGTCAAGGTCACACAGGCCAGAACCTTGAAAACAGTTTCCGCCCAGTAACTTGAGAAATACTTGACCCAGAACCTAAAGGCTTGACAGCATGATTGGACCTATGAAGTAGATGACTTCTATTGTTATGGGGTCATAGGTCAAGGTCACAGGGACATGAACCATGTTCTCACTGAATTGCTTGAGAATCACTCGACCCAGAACCTTTAACTTTAATAGCATGATTGGGCTCTGGTACCTGAACCTTCAAACTGGTTTCCACACATTACCCTTAGAACCACTCGATCTAGAAACTTCATGTTTGAAGTAGATGACCCAGACCCCTATTGTTTTTTGGGGTCAAAGGTCAAGGTCACAGGGACCTGAACTTTGAAAACAGTTCTTCTCAATAACTAAAGAACCACTCTACCCAGAACCTTCAAACTTGATATCATGATTGGGTTATAAAGTAGATGACCCCTGTTGTTATTGGAGTCAGTAAGTATAAAGGTCAAGGTCACAAGGACCTGAAATGTTTCTGCTCAATAACTTGAGAGCCACTTTACCCAGTATCTGTAAACTTTATAGCATGTTTTAGGCTTATGAAGTTTTATGACCCCTATAGTTTTGGGGGTTAGTGCTCAAAGATCAAGGTCATGGTGATCATGGGACTGAAAATGGGACAACCCATCATGTGATGCATATATGTTTTACAAACAGCTCAGTTTATATAAGCAATGATTGATGTCGTTTTTTAGCAGGAGATTAAGAAATTTTATGTTCCCTTCTAGAGAAAACAAGTTCAAATGATTTCAGTTTTGAGCCAGTTTTTTAATGTAATATAAGAAATTGACAGGAGAATACAATATGATAAACATATTTTTGCACTGTCAGCGCTGTGGTAATTGATGAGTACCTGTTTTCGTTTTCAGATGGATAGTATGTTTGATCTGGCTAAACAGAAAGATGATATCTGGAATACCAAGTGCAAACCTGTCAGAGTGTCCCTTGAACCATTAGATGAAAGGGTAAGATCCTGTTTTCATAATCCTGATAATGTTCTGGCATTAATTTGTTTGTGTGACAGATTGAATGTTCAACTAGCATGCTGATAAAATTGAGTTTTGAAATAAAGACAAGTACTTGATTAAATGTGAAGAGTTATTTGGATTGAAATTGTCTTGAAAAATTAACGGTATTTATTTAGGCACTTTGTTGTTGTTTTTCTGTATAAAGGCTTAGCTTAGCTTAGTTTTTTTAGCTCATAACAGAAGGTACCAGTGTTGTATGTGAAAAAAATAGTGTAAACTTTGAATCACATGTCTGGTTTGAATGCTGTGTAAGTGCTTGCACTTCGGTGTTTTGTGTATATTGGACAATTTACTGTTAACCAGGCTGCTACACAGCTGCATGTTAAACATTAAAAGTTTGTCATTTGAAAAAGTATATAAGCATTTCTGGTATATAACTTACATCTAATAACTTTATATTTTTGGGGGAGGGGGTGGGGAGGTACATAACTGTCACTGTCATCTGGTAGAATCTGCAAAATACTTCTTTGAAAATTAATAACACTGATATGGAAAGGCATTATTTGGGTACCTAAAAGTTTTTTAATATGAGCTACAGATAGTCTTCTTTTTTTAGGGCTTTTTCCTGTATATAACAGAGGCTGGTGTTGGGCCTGTTCCCAATGTGAAAAATAGACAAAATGTAACTAGTTTGAAGCATTGAATTTCCCCTAAAAAGTTGATTTTCTTACATGCACTTTAGTACCATTACAGACCCTACTCACATAGCGTATATGAGGGACTAGTCATACAGGATGTATACGAGATTCTCTGTGTTTATTCACTGTTGGCTCTCATTGAATTTTTCTTTGCAAATTTTCTCTTTAACCCTGAGAAAAACATCAATGTAGCTTCACTGTTTGATCGGGAAAATATCAGATTTTATGCCTTTAAATAGCCTGTTTGACCTAACTTTAACATTGTTCAGTTGTCAACAACGAAATTTATGCTAGTCTGCAAGGTCTACAAAACATCTTGATTCTCTATTGAGACTTGACCACTAGACTGAAAGTTTGAATGATAAATGTATCAAAACTGTTGTTCAGATGTTTTAAAATGCCCCCAAAAATAGGGAAATGCCATTGTAGGCTGCAAGTTGTAATAGCTATTAAAGCTTTCGAAAGGTGTTCTATGTTTGCTCTCTATATCGATAAGGTTTGTACACTCTTTTTCAATTTTAAGATAATCCCTCATCGTTTTCCCAATTTTTGGAAATATTATGGACCGGCAGAGGCACCCTGGAAATTTTTGTAAAAAGGGCCGTTTTTAGTTTGGCTTCAGTTCTCTGGAATTTCAATATTTCTTAAAGCTGTTCTGGGTATGGAAGTAAACATAATTAAAGTAGGATATGGCTGTCTCTCAAACTTGCCCTATTTTTTAGACATGAAAACTGCATTTCCAGGGACTGTAATATTCTGTGTATTCTTACATCATAACTTTCAACCATTTAACAGGATGCAAAAACTAAGGTACTAAGTTACACATTGCATGTTTGTTGTCTTGTTTAACAAAGTTATATCTTTTCATGTTTTATTAAATTTAATTCGAGAAACACTATATAGGACCCAGGCAGAAACTTGCTATAATATTGTCAAAAATACATAAATTGCATCACTTACATGTTTTAGAGTCTTGAATATATGCATACATTGGCAAGTTAGAAATTATAGTACTGTAAGGGTCCTTGTAGTTTCTCTTAGTTTTCCAAATGATCTCCCATTGAATAGAATTTGTTTATTTTCAGAAAAGAAGTAATACAATGCCATTAAACAGGTGTTTTGACAATGGCCCAGTCTTTCATTTATCTGAGCTCTGTCCTACTACTCTTGGTTCAGTACAACAGATCTAGGATGTATTACTGGGCCTTTTTCTGAAAAACAAAAACTGGGCCTTTTTCCGAAAAACATAGTAATGAGTTTGGTCACATTCTCCGTTTCAAATCTATGAGGCTTATTTTGGTTGTGGGCAATACAGAAAACTGTATTACCCCTGTCAATACAGAACTGTCGGATAAACTGTTGCTATAATGATGCACATGCAGAAAACACTAATCATGTAATATTGGTCAGTTTTTTTCTAAACTTCAAAAGTACAGTAGGCATTAAAATAAACATACAAGGGAGATCATTTATGGTGCTTGAAGATGCCTTACTTTTATTGTTAAGTTTGGTACATTTGGCAAGGATTTAGTTTGGTAAACAGAATTTGAAGCAAAGATTTGTTATTGTTAGTTTCCTTTGAATGATTCTGTTTCAGTAAGTTCTTACTAATGTGTTGATTCTGTTATATTGCTACTTAATTGGGAAGTGCATTGATCAAGGTCGGTTATGTTCATTTCCTTGATCAATGATTGTTGATTCTTTTGCATGATGGTTAAGCTTTCATACTGATATTGGCTATGCTCCATATAAAAAAAAATCCACAGTTAACTCTTATAAAAGTATTAGTGAAACAATTTCATATTAAATGGCCATCATGCCTTACAACACTTCTGTTGAATGTGAGTCATGTATTAGTAATACTGCAGTCAGATTTTCATCAAGTTTTTTGGTACAGCACAGCACTACTGCAGCTGTTACAATTTCAAAAACTTGTAAGGATATTCTTGTAACAAAATTTCATGATAAATTCAATATTTTAATTTAGAAACTTCAGAATGCTTACTTTCAAAATAGACATGTTAAAATCCTTGAAGAAATGTCTTTCTTTAATTTGAACTTAGCTTAATGTGTTCAGTTTTAAAATTTTATTGTATTTTTCTAAAAAGTTTAATTATTTTATTATATTTCAGACGTTAAAGTCCATAGCTACTGGTGGAACAGGTATGTACTTGTAAAATCTTTCAGCTGTATTAAAATAACAAAATTGAGCTGTGTAAAACTTTAATGACTGTTGAATACATGTTTATTGATTCTTTGAACAGTGTAAAATCAAATTTAGAAGTTAACATACAGGATACATGTAAATGCTCTTTGAAAGCCTTGAGAAGAAAATATATGAAAGCTTGGAATGCATTGTATGAAATCTTCGGATTGCATGTATTTCAGTGAAAACCAAAGGTATGAAAAGGCATCATGGGGATCACTATGACAATGATTATGGCTCTGATCGAGGAAAGAGAAGGAGACGGTCTGGCAGAATTGAGGAGGAAAGTGAAGAGAGTGACCATGATTCTGTCGAAGAATGTAAGAACAGTATAATATTTATGGGGTTGTTGCAACAGCTTTGAATTACATTGATATGGAGGGAAGTTTTTTTGGTTGTTGTTTTTTTTTTTAGCTCACATGTCACGAAGTGACAAGGTGAGCTTTTGTGATCACGTGGCGTCTGTCATTCGTCCATCCGTAAACTTTTGCTTGTGACCACTGTAGAGGTCACATTTTTCATGGGATCTTTATGAAAGTTGGTCAGAATGGTTATCTTGATGATATCTAGGTCAAGTTCGAAACTTGGTCACGTGCGGTTCAAAACTAGGTCAGTAGGTCTAAAAATAGAAAAACCTTGTGACCTTTAGAGGCCATACTTTTCAATGGATTTAATGAAAATTGGTGAGAATGTTAACCTTGATGATATCTAGGTAAAGTTTGAAACTGGGTCACGTGCCGTCAAAAACTAGGTCAGTAGGTCAAATAATAAAAAAACCTTGTGACCTCTCTAGAGGCCATATTTTTTATGAGATCTGTAAGAAAGTTGGTTTGAATGTTCATCTTGATGATATCTAGGTCAAGTTCGAAACTGGGTCAACTGCGATCAAAAACTAGGTCAGTAGGTCTAAAAATAGAAAAACCTTTTGACCTCTCTAGAGGCCATATTTTTCAATGGATCTTCATGAAAATTTGATAGAATGTTCACCTTGATGATATCTAGGTAAAATTTGAAACTGAGTCATATGCGGTCAAAAACTAGGTCAGTAGGTATAAAAATAGAAAAACCTTGTGGCCTCTCTAGAGGCAGTGGATCTTCATGAAAATTGGTCAGAATTTTTGTCTTGATGATATCTAGGTCAAGTTCAAAACTGGGTCACATGAGCTCAAAAACTATGTCACTATGTCAGATAATAGAAAAAAACGATGTCATACTCAGTTCAAAACTGGGTCATGTGGAGACAGGTGAGCGATTCAGGACCATCATGGTCCTCTTGTTAATAATTGTGATTTTATCATATATAATAGGTAAAAACCTGTTACCATGAAAATGTAAAGAGCTGTTGCAACAGCTTTGAAGTACATGGATATTGAAGAAAGTTTCTAAATGATTGTGACTTTATCATAATGATAAATCAAAATCATGAAAATTGCTTGATATTAAATCTATATATAGCAATTCAGTATGTGCAAGGCTGACTCAAACAAACTTATTCTATGGAAATGCTTGTTTAAAATTGTACCTTTTACATAACTGAGTTTGATGAATTTGAAAAAATGGAATGATATAATGGTCAGGCTGGCTTATTATTAAGCTGAAAATTTAAATTAAAAGTAAGGCAGTTGGAATCCTTTTTGACTAAATAGTGGGGACATGGTTTTTGCAGTGATGCGACGAAAGAAGAAAGAGAAACGTCAGAGGCGCATGAATCAAACAGACATGAGTATTGAAGAGCTTCTAGACAGTCCAACATTTAAAAAATTCAGTTCTGCCCTGGAATATATCTTTGACAGTGCTGAAGATGTCAATTTTGGCAGCTTAGATCCAAGTAAGTTGAAGACATCATAGATCCAAGTAAGTCATAGGCACACTGTTCTATGTCCATCGTTCTGTTAGGTTTCCTAGTGGGCATACCTAAAGACGAACAACAAAATTTATATGGCAGCATGACACATTAAAATAAACTTCTTTGTAAGTCATCATTGGTAAGATTATTTACTATCAAATTTAAAGAGATAATTTCCAAATAGTTGTACAGGGTTCATACGCGTCAGGGAAAAGTCAGGGAAAAAAATTTTTTTTCAAGGTCAGGGAATTGTCAGGGAATTTTACAAAATGTCAGGGAAATTTGGAAAATGTCAGGGAATTTTCTGATCTGGTTAGTGTATTTGATTACTTTTTAATGCATGATAATTCATGTCATTTTGCTTGCCAATGTGTTTTGTATAATCACCATATCCAGTTGATTTGGAATAAACAAACAAAATATTAAACAATGTAAATGTTTGTCAAAAAAGGAGGTAAGGGTTGGCTGTAGGGGTGGTTGAGGCCAACATTCTATTTTTCATTTAAAATTGAACCACTAAATGTGCACATTTTAAGATAACAAAAGTCATACTAGGTGACTTGGTTTGTATCGTACCGAACCAAAAAGTCAGGGAAAAATGCTTTCATGTCAGGGAAAAGTCAGGGAATTTTGTCTGAAAGAATGTGTATGAACCATGTTGTAATGACAGTGTTGTTTTTTATGCCCCCGAAGGGAGGCATATTAGTTTTCAGCTGTCTGTCCGTTAGTTCGTTCGTCACAACGTTAACTTTTTGCATGAAGGCCTTTACTCGCGAACCACTGCACCCAGGACATTCAAACTTCACGTGCTGCTAGTACTTATTGAGTACACGACCCCTACTGACTTTGGGGTCAAAGGTCAAGGTCACAGAGGTCAATGTTAGTGTACATGCTAATAGTACTTATTGAGTACACGACCCCTATTGATTTGGGGTCAAAGGTCAAGGTCACCAGGCCGAAGGTCAAGGTGCTGTGGGGGCATTTGTCACCATTAGTGACAGCTCTTGTTGGACATAGAAATGAAATGTCCTGGATATGTCAGCACAGGTGAGACATTTATTGCCTGCCTGTTTCCTGACTCGGCTGTATTGTAAGCCCAGAGTGGCAACTCTCAGTGTATCATACACAGCAGCTGTGGCATTATCATGGGCTATGTTGCTTTGTTGGTAATATGTAAAGCTGTGCTTATACATTTTGAAGGAAACACTTACTTCAGGGTTTTTCAAGTGTTTACTTTGGTGAAATGTTACGTTGCATTTTCGTAACAATGATTTAGTTTACAGATTTCTTTTTAGCTCACCTGTCACAAAGTGACAAGGTGAGCTTTTGTGATCGCGTGGCGTCCGTCGTCCGTGCGTCAGTGCGTGCGTAAACTTTTGCTTGTGACCACTCTAGAGGTCACATTTTTCACGGGATCTTTATGAAAGTTGGTCAGAATGTTCACCTTGATGATATCTAGGTCAAGTTCGAAACTGGGTCACGTGCGATCAAAAACTAGGTCAGTAGATCTAAAAATAGAAAAACCTTGTGACCTCTAGAGGCCATATTTTTCATGAGATCTTCATGAAAATTGGTCAGAATGTTCACCTTGATGATATCTAGGTCAAGTTCGAAACTGGATCACGTGGGGTCAAAAACTAGGTCAGTAGGTCTAAAAATAGAAAAACCTTGTGACCTCTCTAGAGGCCATATTTCTCAATGGATCTTCATAAAAATTGGTCAGAACGTTCACCTCGATGATATCTAGGTCAAGTTCGAAACTGGGTCACGTGGGGTCAAAAACTAGGTCAGTAGATCTAAAAATAGAAAATCTTGTGACCTCTCTAGGGGCCATATTTTTCATAAGATCTTCATGAAAATTGGTCAGAATGTTCAACTTGATGATATCTAGGTCAAGTTCGAAACTTGGTCACGTGGGGTCAAAAACTAGGTCAGTAGGTCTAAAAATAGAAAAACTTTGTGACCTCTCTAGAGGCCATATATCTCAATGGATCTTCATGAAAATTGGTCAGAATGTTTACCTTGATGATATCTAGGTCAAGTTCGAAACTGGGTCACGTGGGGTCAAAAACTAGGTCAGTAGGTCTAAAAATAGAAAAACGTTGTGACCTCTCTAGAGGCCATATTTCTCAATGGATCTTCATGAAAATTGATCAGAATGTTCACCTTGATGATATCTAGGTCAAATTTGAAACTGGGTCACGTGCGGTCAAAAACTAGGTCAGTAGGTCTGAAAATAGAAAAACTTTGTGACCTCTCTAGAGGCCATATTTTTCATAGGATCTTTATGAAAATTGGTCAGAATGTTCACCTTGATGATATCTAGGTCAGGTTCGAAACTTGGTCACGTGCGGTCAATAACTAGGTCAGTAGATCTAAAAATAGAAAAACCTTGTGACCTCTCTAGAGGCCATATTTTTCAAGAGATCTTGATGAAGATTGGTCAGAATGTTCATCTTGATGATATCTAGTTCAAATTCAAAACTGGGTCACGTGCGGTCAAAAACTAGGTCAGTAGGTCTAAAAATAGAAAATTCTTGTGATGTCTCTAGAGGCCATATTTCTCACTGGATCTTCATGAAAGTTGGTGCGAATGTTCAGCTTGATGATATCTAGGTCAAGTTCATAACTGGGACATGTGCGGTCAAAAACTAGGTCAGTAGGTCGAAAAATAGAAAAACCTTATGACCTCTCTAGAGGCCATATTTTTCACGAGATCTTCATGAAAATTAGTGAGAATGTTCACCTTGATGATATCTAGGTCAAGTTTAAAAGTGGGTCACGTGCCTTCAAAAACTAGGTCATTAGGTCAAATAATAGAAAAACCTTGTGACCTCTCTAGAGGTCATATTTTTCAATGGATCTTCATGAAAATTGGTCAGAATTTTTTATCTTGATGATATCTAGGTCACATATGCTCAAAAACTAGGTCACTTTGTCAAATAATAGAAATAACGACGTCATACTCAGTTCAGCACTGGGTCATGTGGGGATAGGTGAGCGATTCAGGACCATCATGGTCCTCTTGTTATTATGCCCCCGAAGGGAGGCATATTAGTTTTCAACTGTCCATCTGTTTGTTCGTTCGTCACGACGTTAACTTCTTGCATGAAGGCAATTTACTCGCGAACCACTGCACCCAGGACCTTCAAACTTCACATGCTGATAGTACTTATTGAGTAAACGACCCCTACTGGCTTTGGGGTCAAAAAGGTCACAGGCCAATGTTAACTTTTTGCATGAAGGCACTTTACACGCGAACCACTGCACCCAGGACCTTCAAACTTCACATGCTGATAGTACTTATTGAATACACGACCCCTACTGACTTTGGGGTCACCAGGTTAAAGGTCAAGGTCACAGGGGCCAATGTTAACTTTTTGCATAAAGGCACTTTACTCGCGAACCACTGCATCCAGGACCTTCAAACTTCACATGCTCATGCTGATAGTACTTATTGAGTACACAACCCCTACTGACTTTGGGGTCACCAGGTTAAAGGTAAAGGTCACAGGGGCCAATGTTAACTTTTTTCATAAAGGCACTTTACTCGCGAACCACTGCATCCAGGACCTTCAAACTTCACATGCTGATGGTACTTATTGAATACACGACCCCTACCGACTTTGGGGTCACCAGGTTAAAGGTCAAGGTCACAGGGGCCAATGTTAACTTTTTGCATAAAGGCACTTTACTCGCGAACCACTGCATCCAGGACCTTCAAACTTCACATGCTGATAGTACTTATTGAGTACACAACCCCTACTGACTTTGGGGTCACCATGTTAAAGGTAAAGGTCACAGGGGCCAATGTTAACTTTTTGCATGAAGGCACTTTACTCGCGAACCACTGCACCCAGGACCTTAAAACCACATGCCGATAGTACTTATTGAGTACACGACCCTTATTGACTTTGGGGTCACCAGGTCAAAGGTCAAGGCGCTACGCGGGCATTTGCCACCATTAGTGACAGCTCTTGTTTTGATTATTAAAATATTTTCTTTGATTAATAACACAATAGTTGTAGATCTAATAATTAGATTATTAACTCCCTTTATGAAATTGTATAAAATGATAACTTTTAATACCCGTTATTTGTTGAGAACTTCTTTTGGTTATAAGAAAGTAAAGCTGTAAAATGTTTTGCTATCAAGGAGTAGGGATCCAGTATGGAGTTATTACAATAAAAACTGTGTATGCATTGATATGCCTTCGTGACAGATGAAAATTACCACTGGAACTTATTACATCCCTTTTCCCTATGTTGGGCAATTTGTTAACTGTGAAACCATTAAAGGAATTTTATCACAAACATGAATCTGGATTATGATTGCAGATGACGAAGATGTAGAATGCCCTCCAGAATCGTTGATCAGTCGGACAGTGTTGTCTGAACTAACTAGTGAGACAGCCAAGCTGAAGTCAATGGGAGTGTTAAACCAAGTTCCAGCAAATACACTTGTAAAACTGCTGACCATATTACAGTGGAATATCAGGGATGGTACTAAACTGTTGCCCAGTCTAAACCAGGTAAAATACTGTACAGTGTAAATATTGTTGTAGTCTGCAATGAAAACTGTTTACTGTTATCAGCGAGGTTTTTTTTAGCTCACCTGAGCCAAAGGCTCATGGTGAGCTTTTGTGACCGCTCAATGTGCGTCGTCAGTCGTGCGTCCGTCAACATTTTCTAAAAGAAATCTTCTTGATAACCACTGGGCAGAATTACACCAAACTTCACAAGAATGATCCTTTGGTGGTCCCCTTTCAAAATTGTTCAGAGAATTTAATTCCATGCAGAACTCTTGTTGCCATGGCAACTGAAAGGAAAAACTTTAAACATCTTCTTGTCCAAAACCGCAAGGCATAGTAGAGCCTTGATATTTGGCATGTGACATCATCTTATGGTCCTCTATCAAGATTGTTCAAATTGTGCCCCTGGGGTGAAAAGAGGCCCCAGCCCGGGGGTCACAAGTTTTACATAGACTTGTATTGTAAAAAAACTTCAAAAATCTTCTTGTCTAAAACCACATGACCTAGGCCTTTGATATTTTGTATGTAGCATTGCCTTGTGGTCCTCTACCAAAATTTTTCAGATTATGCCCCTGGGGTGAAAAGAGGCCCTGCCCCGGGGTTCACAGGTTTTACATAGACATATAGTAAAAAACTTTGTTTGTTTGTTTGTTTTGGGTTTTACACCGTTTTTCAACAGTATTTCAGTTATGTAACGGCGGGCAGTTAACCTAACCAGTGTTCCTGGATTCTGTACCAGTACAAACCTATTCTCCGCAAGTAACTGCCAACTTCCCCACATGAATCAGAGGTGGAGGACTAATGATTTCAGACACAATGTCGTTTATCAAATAGTCACGGAGAACACACGCCCCGCCCGAGGATCGAACTCGCAACCCCACGATCCGTAGACCGACGCTCTACCTACTGAGCTAAGCGGGCGGGTCCGTAAAAAACTTTAAAAATCTTATTGTCTAAAACCACATGACCTAGGTCTTTGATATTTTGTATGTAGCAATGCCTTGTACTCAGCTACCAAAATTGTTCAAATTATGCCCCTGGGGTGAAAAGTGGCCCTGCCCCGGGGGGTCTCATGTTTTACATACAGACTTTAATAGGGAAAAAAACTTTAAAAATCTTTTTGTATGCCTGAAACTGCAAGGCCTAGGCTTTTGATTAAGTATGTTGCCTTTCCTAGTGTTTCTCTACCAAAGTTGTTCAAATTATGTCCCTAGGGTGAAAAGAGGCCCCGCCCTGGGGGTACCAAGTTTAACATAGACTTATATAGTAAAAAAATTAAAGATCTTCTTGTCTGAAAGTTCAAGGCCTAGGCATTTGATATTTGGTATGTAACATTGCCTGGTGGATCTCTTACAAGTTTGTTCAAATTATGCGCCTGGGGTGAAAAGAGGCCCCGCCCTGGGGGTCACTTTTTATGATTATGAGTTATATAGGGAAAAAAATACTTCAAAAATTATCAGGTCATATTTCCTAGACTGTTTAATTATAATTATCTGATGACCCAAGTGATTAGGGATCACTTGACTGTGACCTTGACCTCCTGACCTACTTTCTTGTTTTTAGCTCACCTGTCACAAAGTGACAAGGTGAGCTTTTGTGATCGTGCGGTGTCAGTGCGTGCGTGCTTCCGTAAACTTTTGCTTGTGACCACTCTAGAGGTCACATTTTTCATGGGATCTTTATGAAAGTTGGTCAGAATGTTTATCTTGATGATATCTAGGTCAGGTTCGAAACTGGGTCACGTGCCATCAAAAACTAGGTCAGTAGGTCTAAAAATAGAAAAACGTTGTGACCTCTCTAGAGGCCATATATTTCACAAGATCTTCATGAAAATTGGTCAGAATGTTCATCTTGATGATATCTAGATCAAGTTCGAAACTGGGTCACGTGCCGTCAAAACTAGGTCAGTAGGTCAAATAATAGAAAAACCTTGTGACCTTTCTAAAGGCCATATTTTTCATGGGATCTGTATGAAAGTTGGTCAGAATGTTCATCTTGTTGATATCTAGGCCAAGTTCGAAACTGGGTCACGTGCGTTCAAAAACTAGGTCAGTAGGTCTAAAAACAGAAAAACCTTGTGACCTCTCTAGAGGCCATATATTTCATGAGATCTTCATGAAAATTGGTCAGAATGTTCAACTTGATGATATCTAGGTCAGATTCAAAAGGGGGTCACATGCCATCAAAAACTAGGTCAGTAGGTCAAATAATAGAAAAACCTTGTGACCTCTCTAGAGGCCATATTTTTCATGGGATCTGTATGAAAGTTGGTCTGAATGTTCACCTTGATGATATCTAGGTCAGGTTCGATAGTGGGTCACGTGCCTTCAAAAACTAGGTCAGTAGGTCAAATAATAGAAAAACCTTGTGACTTCTCTAAAGGCCATATTTTTCATGGGATCTGTATGAAAATTGGTCTGAATGTTCATCTTGATGATATCTAGGGCAAGTTCGAAACAGGGTCATGTGCGGTCAAAAACTAGGTCAGTAAGTCTAAAAATAGAAAAACCATGTGACCTCTCTAGAGGCCATACTTGTGAATGGATCTCCATAGAAATTGGTCAGAATGTTCACCTTGATATTATCTAGGTCAAGTTTGAAACTGGGTCACGTGCCATAAAAATCTAGGTCAGTAGGTCAAATAACAAAAAAACATTGTGACCTCTCTAGAGGCCATCTGTATGAAAGTTGGTCTGAATGTTCGTCTTGATGATATCTAGGTCAGATTTGAAACTGGGTCAACTGCGGTCAAAAACTAGGTCAGTAGGTCTAAAATTATTAAAATCTTTTGACCTCTGTAGAGGCCATATTTTTCAATGGATCTTCATGAGAATTGATCTGAATGTTCACCTTGATATCTAGGTCAATTTCGAAACTGGGTCACGTGCGGTCAAAAACTAGGCCAGTAGGTATAAAAATAGAAAAACCATGTGACCTCTCTAGAGGCCATATTTTTCATGAGATCTTCATGAAAATTAGTGAGAATGTTCACCTTAATGATATCTAGATAAAGTTCAAAACAGGGTCACGTACCTTCGAAAACTAGGTCAACAGGTCAAATAATAGAAAAACCTTGTGACCTCTCTAGAGACCATATTTTTCAATGGATCTTCATGAAAATTGGTCAGAATTTTTATCTTGATAATATCTAGGTCAAGTTCAAAACTGGGTCACATGAGCTCAAAAACTAGGTCACTATGTCAAATAATAGAAAAAACGACGTCATACTCAAAACTGGGTCATGTGGGAAGAGGTGAGCGATTCAGGACCATCATGGTCCTCTTGTTTAAGATACAGCCTTGAAATTTGGATGACATGGACAGTTTTGCACACCAATCTTAAAACTGTCTTTCAGTGACCATGAATGTGACCTACTGACCTACTTTCTCATATTTTAGCGTCAGTTTTCCATTTGAAACATGTGGCTCATATTACTCAGGTGACCGATTCAGGGTCATGACACTCTTGTTTTTTTGTTTTTTAGCTCACCTGATACAAAGTGACAAGGTGAGCTATTGTGATCGCGCGTCGTCCGTCCGTGCGTGCGTCCATAAACTTTTGCTTGTGACCACTCTAGAGGTCACATTTTTCATGGGATCTTTATGAAAGTTGGTCAAAATGTTCACCTTGATGATATCTAGGTCAAGTTCGAAACTGGGTCACGTGCCATCAAAAACTAGGTCAGTAGGTCTAAAAATAGAAAAACCTTTTGACCTCTCTAGAAGCCATATATTTCACAAGATCTTCATGAAAATTGGTCAGAATGTTCAGCTTGATGATATCTAGGTCAAGTTCGAAACTGGGTCATGTGGGGTCAAAAACTAGGTCAGTAGGTCTAAAAATAGAAAAACCTTGTGACCTCTCTAAAGGCCATATTTTTCATGAGATCTTCATGAATATTGGTCAGAATGTTCACCTTGATGATATCTAGGTCAAGTTCGAAACTGGGTCACGTGGGGTCAAAAACTAGGTTATTAGGTCTAAAAATAGAAAAAGCTTGTGACCTCTCTAGAGGCCATATTTCTCAATGGATCTTCATGAAAATTGGTCAGAATGTTCAGCTTGATGATATCTAGGTCAAGTTCGAAACTGGGTCATGTGCCATCAAAAACTAGGTCAGTAGATCTAAAAATAGAAAAACCTTGTGACCTCTCTAGAGGCCATATTTTTCATGAGATCCTCATGAATGTTGGTCAGAATGTTCATCTTGATGATATCTAGGTCAAATTCGATACTGGGTCATGTGGGATCAAAAACTAGGTCAGTAGGTCTAAAAATAGAAAAACCTTGTGACCTCTCTAGAGGCCATATTTCTCAATGGATCTTCATGAAAATTGGTTAGAATGTTCACCTTGATGATATCTAGGTCAAGTTCGAAACTGGGTCACGTGCGGTCAAAAACTAGGTCAGTAGGTCAAAAAATAGAAAAAACTTGTGACTCTCTAGAGGCCATATTTTTCAATGGATCTTCATGAAAATTGGTCAGAATGTTTACCTTGATGATATCTAGATCAAATTCGAAACTGGGTCACGTGGGGTTAAAAACTAGGTCAGTAGATCTAAAAATAGAAAAACCTTGTGACCTCTCTAGAGGCCATATTTTTCATGAGATCTTCATGAATATTGGTCAGAATGTTCACCTTGATGATATCTAGGTCAGGTCGAAACTGGGTCACGTGGGGTCAAAAACTAGGTCAGTAGGTCTAAAAATAGAAAAACCTTGTGACCTCTTTAGAGGCCATATTTCTCAATGGATCTTCATGAAAATTGGTGAGAATGTTCAGCTTGATGATATCTAGGTCAGGTTCGTAACTGGGTCATGTGCGGTCAAAAACTAGGTCAGTAGGTCGAAAAATAGAAAAACGTTGTGACCTCTCTAGAGGCCATATTTTTCACGAGATCTTCATGAAAATTGGTGAGAATGTTCACCTTGATGATATCTAGGTCAAATTTAAAAGTGGGTCACGTGCCTTCAAAAACTAGGTCATTAGGTCAAATAATAGAAAAACCTTGTGACCTCTCTAGAGGCCATATTTTTCAATGGATCTTCATGAAAATTGGTCAGAATTTTTTATCTTGATGATATCTAGGTCACATGTGCTCAAAAACTAGGTCACTATGTCAAATAATAGAAATAACGACGTCATACTCAGTTCAACACTGGGTCATGTGGGGATAGGTGAGCGATTCAGGACCATCATGGTCCTCTTGTTTTTGGTTTGTTTAGAGTTAATTTTTATGCAGGCTAGGTGCTTACTTTGTTTATTAATTAATCCAGAAGTGTGAACTTGCCACATACTATTCAGAATTCCGTCCAAAACTGTGTTAGTGACTTTGCTGTTTTGCAACTGTTAATATTTAAAAAAGTAAATAATTTATAGCAAAACAGTGATTTATCACTATTTATACACGACGGGCGGTGAAAGCCTGATTGACAGACTATATAAGATGTGTTAGGTAACGACTTCAAATGCTGGTGAGATTAGCCAATGACTTCGACAAACTGGTAAGTGTCTTTAAGAATGCTTGGCATTTCTGTAGTATATTTGATTTCTCATCCATCTAGTTTTTACTTTGATATAAAACTGACACAGATTTTAAAAACAATAGTATGACTTTCATTCCTGTAAATAGGTATGTTTGACTCTGTTTTGTTAGGAACATGATGATGAAGATGAAGAGGGTCAGAAACTGTGGCGAGAGATTGCCATGGAACGTGTTGGCAGGTCCATTGATGCAGCACTTACAGCCATATATATCATGACATCACCAAAAATGCCAAAGCAAGTGTTTATAGAAGATGTTATAGATAGAATTGTCATGTTTGGAAAGTTCCAGTTGCAGAATACCATTTATCCAGAATTTGATCCTGTATATAGAATAAACCCCAAAGATAAAGGCAAGTATTTTACATGTTAGTTGAACTCGTATTTAAGTGTGGGCTGGTGTCTATAAGTCACAACATGAAGCTTGGGCAGGTTTTACTATATTTTTATGCATGCTATAAATCACAGGGCTTTTCATCAATTTGGGAAATTTCTTCACAATAATTGTCCATTTTGGGAAAAAGAAGATAAAAGAATTAAATCTATCTCCCCTGAAACACTGACTAAAATCCAGGCCATGGAACATAACAGATTAGGCTTGTAATATGTCACACATTTTACTATGCACTTTTAGACTATAGTGCAACAAAAAATCTATACCAGGCAAACGGTTTCTCTGGAAATACTAAAGTGTAAACAAAATCTTTACCATCTGTTGGCATGATTTTGGGAAATCTTACCTTGCATTTTGGGCAATATCTCTGCCACAGTTGGGAAAAAATTGTATATTTTTGGAGTAGGAAGTGGCCTTATACAGGCCTCTGTTATATAAGGATGAAAAGCCCTGAATCGGGGCCTACTATTAAAAATTAATAAATTTCTGAAAATTGGCACGTTTGTACATTGTATATCAAAAATATATAGGTGATTTGTAGAGAGAAAGAAAACACTTTAAAACCCACTTGGAGAGAAAACATTAATTTACCTGGGAGGTGTGGTAAATGGAGGATACACTGACACTTTGTAAACAAAATCATGCCTGAAGTGTACTAGTAGTGTATTGCTTTCTGCTATAAGCTCAGTCTGGTGGGTGTGGTGGGGAGTCTATTTTTAGCCAGTTAAAAAGAATCGCCTATAAACTGTATTACTATTGTAAGATTAAAAGTGATGTTCTACTTCTTGGTGGGATATGGCACAGATATGTTTGATAAATAATGTGCTGTTCACAACAAATTGTGTTTGAAGCGCAAGTGTGCAAGTATTGTAATTGGTCTTTTATAGCACAGGTTAGTCATCACTTCATGTTAGAAACTGATAGTTGCACAGTTCCTGTGTACTGTGTAAGAGTAATTCTGGTATTTTTGGTAAAAAAAAGAAGATATTTTTGGTTATAGATGGATACCATAGTAGTTCAAAGATGAAGAGATCTCGGGCTAGTCAAGTGAAACACAAGTCTTCTGTATCACTATACAATAAACTAACCGACCTGGTTGGTAACCTTGCAGAACTTGTAGAAATCCAGGAGCTTACTGACACCATTATCTTACAGGTACTACTGTTGATACTTGCTGTATTATTTAAATTCTGTTCTATTCAAACTTAGGAAAATGTCTTGACATTAACGTACTTGTTTTAAAGATTTTTGCATAAAGTACAGTTGTTAAATTGTGCATTTAAGTAGATGTATAAAAGCTTCTTTAAAATAAATGAAGGCAAAAAATATTAAAGAAGTACTTTTGCTATTAATGTGTTTAGTATTTTGAGGGACTTTGTGTTTCTATTAACTAGTGTGTATTTATACTTTATTTCAGATTTCAACATTAGGTGTTGCTCCCTTCTTTGTGGAAAATGTTAGTGAGTTGCAGTTAAATGCAATGAAACTTGTTACAACTGTGAGTATACAGAGAGCTATGGAATTCTTGCTATTTTATGTGTAAAATAACTCCTCACAATTTTACAATGAAGCAACATGCTAAATAGGGCTGTCATCGATAGAAACGATATCGATGTATCAACGATATTTTTTGGTCTATCGATTCCCATTTTTAAAAATCGATATTTTACACAGAGAAAAAAAACTATCCAGATAAACACTCAGACCCTCTAAAACAACTTTTCTGCCTGCAAAAATGCACCCTTAGTAACGGAAGTTGTCAATAAAGGTTATGTCTAAACTTGTACCGTAGCATTCTTTTCCAACTAGTCGGCACTATACCTGTATGGGGAAATACATAAATACAAATAAAACACATGAAAAGCAGGCAATTAAACTAAAAATAACATTAACAAAAAGGTATATAGCATGTACATGAACAAATAGGTTGTTACTCTAACTTAATAATCGATGTATCGTCGATATCTGTCTTCCGATATATTGGTATCGTCGATATGACAAAGACCCAATCAATGACAGCCCTAATGCTAAATTTTATCGATGTATTCAGCCATATATAAATGTTTTAGAGCTACTTTCATGAAATTTGAGTATAAAGCAGTAATACAAAGTACATTATGTCTTTAGTATGCATTCCTTTGTATTCTCGGACAGCTGGCTTTTGAGTGCTTTTGATATCAGATTTCGAAGCTTTTCATGTTGGTCTCATTTTTGTTTGTTGACACTTTATTGATAGACAGCTGTTCAAGTCATGTTGCCAGTTTTTCTTGTCAGAAATATTTTCAACTGCTAGTACTGCAGAGTGTTACAGTGTTTGTCAACATCCCCAATAGTGATATATGATAGTCATATTGAATGTTCCTTGGTTTCAAACTTTCCAAAATACAACAAGGATACCAAATACCTCGTTAGCCTAATGGTAGAGCATCCGCTTCGAGTGTGGGAGGTTGTGGGTTCGATCCCTGGCCGCGCCATACCAAAGACGTTAAAAATGGTACTAGTAGCTTCCTCGCTTGGCACTCAGCATTAAGAGGATAGTGCTAGGACTGGTCAGCCCGGTGTCAGTATAATGTGACTGGGTGGGGTATCATGCCATGTGTCTACAGCGTGATATTCCAGTGAGGCAGTACTATAAAGTTGGGCATTGTGCTCACTGCTACAAGTAGACACCGTTGTTTATATGACTGAAAATTTGTTGAAAAAGACAAACCAAACACACACACACACCAAATATCTGAGGTATAAGTCAAATTTGTTTGTTAGATATTTCCTATTTAGTAGAGTTGGTGTGTTAAATATTTTTAAAATTTATTAGTGTAGTACAAGTCCGAGCTTCACAGCATTTTTGATAAGAATAAAGTAACATACTCTGTTTTCAGGTGTTTGCCCATTATGACAAGCACAGGCAATTAGTGTTAGAGGATATCTTCTCAAGTTTAGCAAGACTGCCTTCCAGCAAAAGAAATCTCAGAAGTTACAGGTATAGTGCAGTAAAGTAGTTTAAGATCATTGACCTAAGAGGGTGTCCTTAAAGCTTTGAATTATTCGTTTATTCACAAGTTAGCACATTGATACAGGTGAAAAAAGATATATTTACAAAGCTGTACTGTAACTAGAATATTTAGTGTAATATTGTTTTATACATCAAAATTAGAGGCAATTGTCAAAAAAAAATGTAACCGGCCACACTTGCCTGAACAACATCAAACTTGTTTCCATTGGGAAATCGGTAAACTGTTTCAGATAGGAAATTTAATTTATATAGCCTATTTTTCCTTCATGTCAGAATAGGGAGTCGAGATCAGCAACTTTCTCTACTTCCTGATTAATACCTGTTAATAAAAAATTAAGCGTGCATCTAGTGCTTGCATTTAATAATTAAAGGTACAGTCGAATATCTTACCATTTTTGAACATTTTCGATGTAACTACTGTTGATATATTAGTTGTGTGTGTTGTAATTACAGATTAAATGCGGGTGAACATATACAGATGGTTACAGCTTTAGCATTACAGTTGATACAGTGTGTAGTAAAGTTACCTCAGCCAAAAAGTCAGGAACAACCAACAGAAGAAGAACAAATTGAAGAAGCTGCCAAGTCAAAACGAGACAAACATGGAAGGAACAAAAGAAAATCTGATCCTGTAAGATATTTTAAAGTAATTAACTGCACTGTAATTTGAATAATTTAGCGATGTAACTCTTCTATGTCTTGTACACTTGTAAAAGTAAAAAGATTTTATTTAAAACTATTTATCCGGCCATATAAATTTTATGTTGTTGCCTCTTTTTGAATTTCAGTTGGACCCAGATGTTGTGATAGTGACTTCTTACGAGACTGCCATAAGAACCGGCTACAACTTCCTGTCTGTATTTCTGAAAAAGTAAGCTGAATTTACTGTTGAAGGATCTATAGCTAGTATTTGACAGTTCTGGTTTAAACTTGCAAGTCAATTGAATTAGAAGAGCATAAAGTTTTTGAGATAGAGAATCTCTAAGTTCTTTAGATGAAGTTTTTTTAGCTCACCTGTCACAAAGTGACAAGGTGAGCTTTTGGGATCGCGCAGCGTCCGTAAGTTTTGCTTGTGACCACTCTAGAGGTCACATTTTTCATGGGATCTTTATGAAAATTGATCAGAATGTTCACCTTGATGATATCTAGGTCAAGTTCGAAACTGGGTCACGTGCGGTCAAAAACTAGGTCAGTAGGTCTAAAAATAGAAAAACCATGTGACCTCTCTAGAGGCCATATATTTCACAAGATCTTGATGAAAATTGGTCAGAATGTTCATCTTGATGATATCTAGGTCAAGTTCGAAACGGGGTCACATGCCATCAAAAACTAGGTCAGTAGGTCAAATAATAGAAAAACCTTGTGACCTCTCTAAAGGCCATATTTTTCATGGGATCTGTATGAAAGTTGGTCTGAATGTTCATCTTGATGATATCTAGGTCAAGTTCGAAACTGGGTCACGTGCGGTCAAAAACTAGGTCAGTAGGTCTAAAAATAGAAAAACCTTGTGACCTCTCTAGAGGCCATATATTTCATAAGATCATCACGAAAATTGGTCAGAACGTTCACCTTGATGATATCTAGGTCAAGTTCGAAACTGGGTCACGTGCTGCCAAAAACTAGGTCAGTAGGTCAAATAATAGAAAAACCTTGTGATCTCTCTAGAGGCCATACTTTTCATGGGATCTGTATGAAAGTTGGTCTGAATGTTCATCTTGATGATATCTAGTTCAAGTTTGAAACTGGGTCAACTGCATTCAAAAACTAGGTCAGTAGGTCAAATAATAAAAAAGTCTTTTGACCTCTCTAGAGGCCATATTTTTCAATGGATCTTCATGAAAATTGGTCAGAATTTTTATCTTGATGATATCTAGGTCAAGTTCAAAACTAGGTCACATGAGCTCAAAAACTAGGTCACTATGTCAAATAATAGAAAAAACGACGTCAAACCCAAAACTGGGTCATGTGGGAACAGGTGAGCGATTCAGGACCATCATGGTCCTCTTTTTTTTTTTTTTTTTGTTTTTTTTTTTTTCTTTTTTTTTTTCAGACTAAAACTAACAGACCAGTATACTTAAATGAATGCTCAAGGAAAAAAATATTACTTTTTCTATTTGTATAAATGAATGAGAACGTAATGCTAATGTCTGACAATTCCTTCACAGGTGTACAGTAAAAGGAGAGGAAGACTACCGGTCTTTGTTTGAAAACTTTGTACATGATCTCTTATCAACAGTGAACAAACCAGAGTGGCCAGCTTCAGAACTACTTCTCAGCTTGTTGGGGAGAATACTGGTAATTGTACAAAAAATTACAATTTGGCTAAGTGTATAGAACATGCATTGTTTGATTTTTCCCAATAGGAATATATTTCACATAGTTTATAGAATATAAAATTCTTGTCTGGACTGTAACTCTGCCATCCATAAAGGGATTTTGAAATAACTTTGCATAAATGTACACCATAATGAGAGAACATGTCATGCATAAGACCCAAGGTCAAGGTCACACTTAAGAGGTCAAAGGTTAACGGGGTCTGTTTTCGTGTCCGGTCCATAATTATGTATATATATATATGAAATCCTGGTTAAAATTTTTTGCATGTAAGTTACTATCTCCAAAACTAATGCAGATACTGGATTGAAACTCTATAGATATCTTAACATTTAGGGTAATATTCTTATTTCTGGGACAACAATTCGAAAAGTCGAGCATTGGACAGCTACTACACTGGACGTTAATTGAATAAAGTGGTTTAGTGCTATTTTGATTCTTTGTACACAGGTGCAACAGTTCAGCAATAAATCCATAGAGATGTCATTGAGAACGTCTGCACTGGAGTATTTAGGTATTGTAGCAGCAAGGTTGCGGAAAGATGCAGTGTCTAGTCAGTTAGGTCAAGAAATTATTGACGATATTGTTACCAAGGTGAACCATGAAAGTGATAAAGAGGATGAGGATGATGTCCGGAGATCAACACGAAGTGGCAGGAAATCACCCGAGGTTGGTGACGCCTTGTAGAATAATAAGAAATGTTTTTAGATCCAAACCTAGAAATCTCAGTCTTATATTGCATTTAACATCTGTGCTATTCGAGTTATAATGATTACTTGATATGTTAGAAATAAGTTGAGCATTTACAGACTTAAATTATGATTTGTTTATATATATGCAAATATGAACTTCCATTACGAGATTATTTAAACATTTCGTGATATATTTCACATTAGGCTTTGGTTTCATTTTTTTGATCACTTAAATCCAAAAGATGGGACTGTGTGTTAATTCAAGATTATGTAATATTTCAGGAGGAAGTAATTGAACCAGATGAAACCCAGAGTTTGCAGAAAGCTATGCTTGACTACCTCTCATATCATGGTGCCAGTGAGCCGGCCTATTTGGTAATTGCAGACTTCTTTTGAGTTGGCTGATAGAGTAGCAAATCCTTTAGTTTGTTTGATGACCAAGCTTTCAGACAAACGTTATGGAACTGTCCACTGTCCAGTTACAACCAACTTAAGAAAATTATAAATGAGCCGCACCATGGGAAAACCAACATAGTGGCTTTGCAACCAGTGGGGATCCAGACCAGATCCATGCTGTTCGCTAACAGTTTCTCTAATTGCAATAGGCTTTGAAGGCGAACAGCATGACGCAGGCTGGTCTGGATCCATGCTGGTCGCAAAGCCACTACATTGGTTTTCTCATGGCACGACTCAAATTATATTTGTGAAATACTGACTTTTACTTATTTCTAATGTTAAATGGTCAAATACTGTAGTGTTGTCAGTGTAGATTGGTGCAACCCTTTTGAAGGAGAGCGAAAGGGACATTTGTAGGTGATTAAGTTGGAGTCATTTTGATATTAACATTATTGCTTCTTTATACCAGTTTAGGCATGATAACATTTATTCATGCATTTAATCAGGGATTCTTTGTATCATCATTAGCTAAAATATTGTAGCTGAAAACAGATACTACATTAATTGTGAAATAAAACAGTATTTTTTGCATGTTTTTAAAGGTGACCAAGACTGACTGCAACAATATTTAATGAAAGACATTATAAAGAAATAAATGTTTCTGAAAATTGTGTAGAATTGAATTAATGGCAGTGAGTATTTGCTAGATTCATACACATTAATTTCAGTTTGCCCGCCAGTTTTACATTGCTCAGTGGTTCAGAGACACAACTAAAGAAGCAGAAAAGAAAAATAAGAAAGCGGATGAGGATTTTGATGCTGCACAAGAGGAGAAATCTACAGAAAACATGACCGATACAGAAGCTAGAACAAAATTTTTACTTTCACAAGTTGAAATCAGCTATAAACCATACTCATCATACAAGTAAGAAAATTAAGATATTCTGTCTTCAGTAGTTTTAGAGCTTTTAAGATTATGAGAAGCAAAAGTCCCCCAAATTGGAACCACTTGTCATAACTTTAAGAGAGGAATCTGCAAGTCCCGGTTTGCACAGTGTTGGTACCAACAACTGGATTCATGTCTAGTGTCTGAAATGATTCCAAGGGAGTATTAAGGATGTTCTTCCATTAAATTTGAAAGCTGCCACACTAGTGTGACTGATTGTCCAACAAGTAAAAATATCTGTATAACCGTTAGATTTCAGAATTATGTTTCATATAAATTTATTAATGTTAGTGTGTTTCTGTATAAAGTGTGTTCCATTTTGCTTTATAATATTTCTATATTATAGACCAATGCCAAGCAAGCTGGACTATGATAATGGCTGTCTTGTAGCGAGGTATCTGTCATCAAAAAGACCGTTTGCCCAAAGTTTTGATATTTATCTTGGCCAAGTAAGTGTATATATGCATTTAATCTCCCATTCACTTTGTATTTGATACTTTATGAGTAGGGGAAAGTTTTGTTGGATGTTGATACAAGGCTCTGTGATGTGTACAGATAGCATGTTAATGTTGTGAATGATTTTTACAGTCTTTTAAGATTATTCAGCTCCTTTAAGCAAATTAGTGGTTCTGCCCAGGTGCTAGAATTAATGCTGTGATGGGTGTTCACCATTTCAAAGGCAGAGGGTCACCATCTGACCTCCATTGTGTTAGTATATTTTTAAAGGACTAATTAAAACCCAGTAAAACTGATGGGATATTAGATAATTTTGTCATGAACAGTTTAGATGAACTTACTATTCAGTTGTTTTTAGCTCGACTATTCAAAGAATAGTCTAGCTATTCTACTCACCCTGGCGTCGGCGTCTGCGTCACAGCTTGGTTAAGTTTTTGCATGCAAGTACATACAGCTATCATTTAAAGGCATATAGCTTTGAAACTTATTTATTCTTTTTCTAGGTCAATTACCAACCTCACTGGGTCAAGTTCCATAACTCTAACATGTATTTTGAGTAAATTATGCCCCCTTTTGGACTTAGAAAATTCTGGTTAAAGTTTTACATGCATGTTGCTATCTCCAAAACTAGTGTAGATACTGACTTGAAACTTCACATGTGTCTTCGGGGTTATAAAACTAGTTGATAGCAGCAAGTCCCATAACTCTGACCTTCATTTTGGCCAAATTATGCCCCCTTTTGGACTTAAAAAATTCTGGTTAAAGTTTTGCTTGCAAGTACATACAGCTATTACCAAAAGGCATATAGATTTGAAACTTATTTTTTCTTTTTCTAGATCAATTACCTACATCACTAGGTCAAGTCCCATAACTCTGACATGTATTTTGGCCAAATTATGCCCCCTTTTGGACTTAGAAAATTCTGGTTAAAGTTTTGCGTGCAAGTACATACAGCTATTACTAAAAGGCATATGGATTTAAAACTTATTTTTTCTTTTTCTAGATCAATTACCTACCTCACTGGGTCAAGTCCCATAACTCTGACATGTATTTTGGGCAAATTATGCCCCCTTTTGGACTTAGAAAACTCTGGTTAAAGTTTTACATGCAAGTTACTATCTCCAAAACTAATGCAGATATTGAATTGAAACATCACATGTGTCTTCGGGGTTATAAAGCTAGTTGACAGAATCAAGTCCCATAACTCTGACATGTATTTTGGGCATATTATGCCCCCTTTTGGACTTAGAAAATTCTGGTTAAAGTTTTACATGCAAGTTACTATCTCCAAAACTAATGCAGATATTGAATTGAAACTTCACATGTCTTCGGGGTTATAAAATTAGTTGACAGAATCAAGTCCCATGACTCTGACATGTATTTTGGGCAAATTATGCCCCCTTTTGGACTTAGAAAATTCTGGTTAAAGTTTTACATGCAAGTTACTATCTCCAAAACTAATGCAGATATTGAATTGAAACTTAACATGTTTCTTCGGAGTTATAAAACTAGTTGATAGCATCAAGTCCCATAACTCTGATATGCATTTTGGTCAAATTATGTCCCCTTTCGAACTTAAAACTCTTTAGATATTTAACATTTTGGGTAATAATTTCCTGCTTCTGTGACAATATTTCGAATAGTCAAGCTTGGCTGTCTTACGGACAGCTCTTGTTTTTAGCCCGCCCACTTAGCTTAGTACAGGGTTCGCATAGGCTTGAAAAGTACTTGAAAATGAAGGGCAGTCTTGAAAAGTCCTTGAAAATGACAAAAACCCTAAAAAACCTGGAAAAGTACTTGAATTTTGAAAAAAACTCCTTGAATTTGACCTTTCACTCCTTGAAAATATTCTTTCCGTAACTTTGCTTTGCTAACAGAATTTATAAGGCTTAAGATAAATCGGAGAAATGAAAATAAATTCGTGAAATTGCAGGATTGGGTCACTCGTATGCTATTATAGTGGTCTACGGCCACACTTTATCAATATTTACAGAGTGCTATTTCTACTGTATAACCGTTTGCATGTTTCCGTTTCTGTTAAAAAAAAAAAAACGGGAATAATAACTCGCAATTTTTTGCTATGTTCGAGTGTTTTCCGTGAATTAAAATGAGTAGGAAAAATAAACATGTTTACTCAAGTAAGTGGGAGACAAAGGACAAATATAAACAGTGGCTGAAGCCCTATAGAGCAGACGGAACGAAGTGTATTTGAACGACGTGTGACAAAATTTTGACGTATCACTAGTGGGAGTGCGCTAAAAAATCACAAGAAAAGCGTTAAACATCAGCAAAATAGTGAATCACATCAATCTAATAATCGAATAATGTCATTTTCAAAGGTGTTACAAGTGATGGCTGTTTTATTTTTGCATTTACATAAAGTTGTTAAGATTAGGTCATGGTTTTGAAAAAAAATAATGCTTAAAAAATGGTGAAAAGGCCTTGAAAAGTACTTGAATTTTGTCTCTGATATTCTGTATGAACCATGTAGTAGTGAGAGCGTTGATCTACAAATCGCAGTGTCGCAGGTTCGATCCCTGGGCGTGGCATATGTTCTCTTGTGACGATTTGATAAAAGACATTGTGACTGAACTCATTCGCCTCCACCTCTGATAGTTGATGTGGGGAAGTTGGCAGTTACTTCTTGAGAACAGGTTTGTTCTGGTACAGAATCCAGGAACACTGGATCGGTTAACTGCCTGCCGTTACGTGACTGATGACATACTGTTGAAAAATGGCGTTAACCCAAAACAACATACAAATACTGTTCAGTTTTAATGTTTTTCAGATCCTTAAGGTGCTAGCAGAGAATGCAGTAGCCATAAGAACAAAAGCAATGAAATGCCTCACATCTGTTGTTGAAGCTGATCCTGGAGTGTTAGCTAGAGTAAGTTTTTCGCATGAAATGTTTTCATACACGGGGGTTTCATTAGAAGGCAGAGATTTCCCCTAGCTGTGTGGTCTGAAACTCCCACCTAATTCAGTAGTTTATGAAATCCCAGATAAATGAAGATTTTTTTAGGTGGGTGGGGGGCTGATTTTGGAATCTCTTCAAATCCTGGTCATTTTTATTGACTTTCAGTAGGATAATGTTGTGGTTTTTTTGCATGTATAGATGGAAGATTGTCAAAAATGTATACTGAATCTTTAGCACTACATGCTATGTCAAAACAAGGGTGCAGATTCTTAGTTTACCCTCTTAAATGTTTGTATGTTTGTTTACAGCCTGATATGGAGAGAGGTGTACATGGTAGATTTCTTGATCCTTCCACGTCTGTGAGAGAAGCAGCAATAGAACTTGTGGGAAAGTTCATTCTTATCCGTCCAGAACTCATACCACAGTACTATAACATGCTCTCAGAGAGAATATTGGTAATACTCCTGTTTTCTACACAAAATTTGAAGCTTTTTCATAAGTTCTGTCGAGATTTTTACACTTCTTGTTCTGTTGTCAGTAATTTACAGAATATTTTTTTACCACAGTACATGTGTAGAGACTCTATTTTCACTATCACTCTATACTGATACACATTCAGTTTTATCAATTTTCACTATATCTTCTTTGTCAATTCTTATTAATTGTCTTTTCTGTAATAAAAATGATGATACTTTCATGTCTCATTGATATTACAGGACACAGGTATCAGTGTGAGAAAACGTGTGATAAAGATCTTCCGAGACATTTTCAACGAAAAGCCAGACTTTAATAAAATTCCAGACATGTGTGTGAAAATGATTCGCAGAGTGAATGATGAAGATGGAATTAAAAAACTAGTGAATGAAGTGTTTCAGACTATGTGGTTTACTCCTTTGAGTTCTCGAGAAAAAGACTCGACAAAGCTTATTCAAAGGGTTGTTAATATCACTGAGGTTGTTGCGGCTAGCAAAGATACGGGTTTTGAATTTATTGAACAATTACTGGACAATTTGTTAAAGAAAGACGAGCATGGAAACTATAACAAGTCAGCATTAACGTCGTGTAGACAAATTGTAGACTGTTTAGTTGAAAATGTGTTACGGCTAGAGGAAACCAGTGTTGGTAAGTGGTCTTAATCTTTTTTTTCAGTTAGCTGTATTTGGAATCTGGACATATATATGGTAATGTGATACTAAAGTGTAAAGATAAAGACTTTTTTGACATAGATAGCAGTTTGACTTTGTGCCTGAAAAACGTTTAAGGATTTGTCAGATAATTGTGCAGAATAACTGATCCAAATATTTTCAAAACATGCCATACTTTATTTAGTCACATACAAAGCTGATATATATTTGTATACTAAAGCAACAACTGTTCTCCACTTTCAGATGGCAAATGCAGTAACCGTTTGTCTGCCTGTCTGTCCACACTGTACCTGTTTAGCAAAATAAAACCAGATTTGATGTTAGAACATGCACAAACACTCCAACCATATCTCAATATCAAATGTAGTGTAAGTATACATTCTGTAAACAGTCTTCCGGAAATCACATATTAAATAAAAAAAAAATTCAGTTTAAAAGTATATTCTTCAGCAGCTGCACAGTATTTTCAAATTATCAGATTTAAAAGTTAGACAAGTGGAGTACTAGCCTCAATCTTGGTACTGTAGTGAAATTAAGAAAGAAAATATGAACAGATGCAGTTCAATAGTTCAGCAGACCCTTAGTATTTCTTTCAAAAGTACTTGGCAGTAAAGAGTGCTTGATTTAAGATAGATGCCTTTGTAGCTCAGTTACTGATAGTATGCATAATATGAAAGTACTAGAAACATTTACCAGATCTAATGACTGTTTTGTTGGTCTGAACTTAGCTCATCATGATCAAGTTTTCCCAGTCTTTGACACATTTTTTGTTAAGTAATGTATATGCTTTTGTTAAGTAAAAATATGCTTTTTATTATTTCTGCATATATATTGTCGGTATAAACGATTACAGTCTTGGTTTATTTCACCTTGTTATCACATATGAAGTCCGGTATCTTAGTTGTGAATTTAAGATGATGTGTTTTAACATTACAGAATCAGGGTGATTTCTATGTGCTACATTATGTTGCAAGGATATTGGAACTTGTGATACCATTGATGGACCATCCAAGTGAAAACTTCCTTGCACAGGTGGAAGAGGACATGATCAAATTGATATTGAATCATGGAATGATGGTAAGTCAAGGAAATATGTGTAGGGAATGTTCATTTTAGTAAAAAACAATTGAAGTATGAATAGCAAACTAGACAGACAGGGGTGTAACTGTTTAAGTTATGTAACCTATTTCAGTTACTTTTTCAAGCATTTTATAACCTGTATTAGTTATAAAATATAGTTAACTCAGGTAAGTTATTCAAAAAAAGTCTTTTTGCTGTTCTCACAAAAGTGACCTTTAAATTGAAATTAGTAGCAGACTGTGGTAAATCAAATTCTCGTTTAGACTGATCATGACCTGATAAGCATAATGGAATGTTAAGAGTTTTATAGCTTTAAAACCTTTGCGTAAAACTTTATCAGCCTTGGGTAAAAAAATTTACTGCATAGCTGGAAAGATAAAAGGTCGAGGATTTAGAAAATAATTGCATTAGTCCCATACAAAATGAGGAATTGGCACAACAGGGCTTTTTGATATTTTATGATAACTGAAACAAGTTATGAAAGTATAAACAATAACGGGTTATAAACTGAGGTAACTTGAAACAGTTACACTCCTGACTGCTATACTGAACAACCTGACAGTCTAGAACATTCCAGGAAACTCTTGAACTAATTTTTGGCTTAATACATGTTTATATTAGTATAGAACAGCCAGTATGGGACATTCTGTATACTGCTAAAAGTAAGTGCCCGATTTCATAGTTGGTTTAATGGCATTTTACATGTATACACTTGAAGGGGTGTAATATGGTAATAATGGTAATAACTTAAATGGAGAGATAGTCAAACTAACAGAACCTCTAAACACAGTGATGTTGAAATTCAGTCATAAATATGTAACATAGACCGTGGAATAAAAGACACGATTTAGTGTAACATACCTTTGAACAAACTAAGATTCTTTAGTATCATGAGTTTCTTTCAAACACTATGTAGTAGCATGAAAAGAATTCAATATCCCAAGCTTATAGTATGAAGAAGTGGTTTTTTTAGCTCACCTGTCACAAAGTGACAAGGTGAGCTTTTGTGATCGCGCGGTGTCGGTCGTCCGTGAGTGCGTCCGTAAACTTTGCTTGTGACCACTCCAGAGGTCACATTTTTCATGGGATCTTTATGAAAATTGGTCAGAATGTTCATCTTGATGATATCTAGGTCAAGTTCGAAACTGGGTCACGTGCCATCAAAAACTAGGTCAGTAGGTCTAAAAATAGAAAAACCTTGTGACCTGTCTAGAGGCCATATATTTCAAAAGATCTTCAGGAAAATTGGTCAGAATGTTCACCTTGATAATATCTAGGTCAAGTTCGAAAGTGGGTCACGTGCCATCAAAAACTAGGTCAGTAGGTCTAAAAATAGAAAAACCTTGTGACCTCTCTAGAGGCCATATATTTCACAAGATCTTCATGAAAATTGGTCAGAATGTTCACCTTGATGATATCTAGGTCAAGTTCGAAACTGGGTCACGTGCCTTCAAAAACTAGGTCAGTAGGTCAAATAATAGAAAAACTTTGTGACCTCTCTAAAGGCCATATTTTTCATGGGATCTGTATGAAAGTTGGTCTGAATGTTCATCTTGATGATATCTAGGTCAAGTTCGAAACTGGGTCAAGTGCGGTCAAAAACTAGGTCAGTAGGTCTAAAAATAGAAAAACTTTGTGACCTCTCTAGAGGCCATATATTTCATGAGATCTTCATGAAAATTGGTCAGAATGTTCACCTTGATGATATTTAGGTCATGTTCGAAAGTGGGTCACGTGCCGTCAAAAACTAGGTAAGTAGGTCAAATAATAGAAAAACCTTGTGACCTCTCTAGAGGCCATATTTTTCATGGGATCTGTATGAAAGTTGGTCTGAATGTTCATCTTGATGATATCTAGGTCAAGTTCGAAAGTGGGTCATGTGCCATCAAAAACTAGGTCAGTAGGTCAAATAATAGAAAAACCTTGTGTCCTCTCTAAAGGCCATATTTGTACCCCCCGACAACAAAGTTGTAAGGGGGGGTATACTGGTTTCAGGTTGTCTGTCTGTCTGTCCGTCTGGCCGTCTGTCCGTAGACGCAATCTTGTGCGCACCATCTCTCCTTATCCCCTTGACAGAATTTAATGAAACTTCACACAAGTGATCAGTACCAACAGTAGTTGTGCATGGGGCATGTTAGGTTCTTTTAGAAAAAAAATTTGCAGAGTTATGGGACTTTGTTTTTTTGTTACTATACTATATACATAGCCACAATCTTGTGCGCACCATCTCTCCTCATCCCCTTGACACAGTTTAATGAAACTTCACACAAGTGATCAGTACCAACAGTAGTTGTGCATGGGGCATGTTAGGTTCTTTTAGAAAAAAAATTTGCAGAGTTATGGGACTTTGATTTTTTTGTTACTATACTAAATACATAGACACAATCTTGTGCGCACCATCTCTCCTCATCCCCTTGACAAAATTTAATGAAACTTCACACAAGTGATCAGTAACAACAGTAGTTGTGCATGGGGCATGTTAGGTTCTTTCAGAAAAAATTTTTTGCAGAGTTATGGGACTTTGTTTTTTTGTTACTATACTATATACATAGACACAATCTTGTGCGCACCATCTCTCCTCATCCCCTTGACAAAATTTAATGAAACTTCACACAAGTGATCAGTAACAACAGTAGTTGTGCATGGGGCATGTTAGATTCTTTCAGCGACAAAAATTGCAGAGTTATGGGACTTTGTTTCTTGTTAACATACTATGTACATACAGTCTGCATATGCAATCTTGTGCGTGCCTAATCTACCAAACCCTTACACACAATTTAATGAAACTTCACACAAGTGATCAGTACTAGGGCTGTCATTGATCGGGTCTTTTGCATATCGACGATACCGATATATCGGAAGACAAATATCGACGATCGATATATCGATTATTAAGTTAGATTAACAATCTCTTTGTTTATGGGCATGCTATATACCTTCTTGTTAATGTTACGTCTTTTTTTTTTGCCTACTTTTTATATTACTGTTTGATTGTGTTGTATTTGTATCTATGAAATAAATAAAATAAATGAAAATTAATGAAATCTTTTATAGATCTTCATTGTGCCTTCACTCCTCTTTTGCATTTATCCTACTTTACAACCTAGTAAACTATAATACCAGGCACTGGAGTTTGGTTTCAAACAGCTAAAATTCTGCATTTCTCTTCCACAGATATCTATTTATTTATTAAATTAATTAATTTATTTATTTACAATGTTTTTATTTATTTTTAGCCTGTTTCATACCCTGTCTTAATTTTTACCTTGCACATGTTTACATTCGGATTAGGTACTGGCACCGCGTGTTTTTTTTTTTTTTTTTTTTTTTTTTTTTAACTTCTGCCCAAGTTTTCAATGGGCCTCAAATTTGTAGTGTTTGACTGTTTGTTTGTTGTACTGAAAGGCATGTTTAAGCAACACCCTGTGTTTCTACGAACCAAAACAAAGCTTTTCCTTCCGTCTTTTGACTGTTTTTCCACTATTTAAGCCGGCGACGGCTTCCTCTTCGGCCATCTTTGATTGTTATTGTTACGGGAACTAGCTAAATTCTGTACCTTTTACTGAGTGATCAGCTATACGCGAACAAGTAAAAAGCCGAGATTGACGTAGAGACAGTATATATACTCTATGTTTTTACATGCACAAACAACGAAGCGACCTTTCAAGACAGGACAACGTAACTTTTTGCAAATAGATTCTGAAGTTGAGCCCTTTTTACTTCTACCCATATAGGTAGTGCCGGCTAGTGGGAAAAGACTGCTACGGTACAAGTTTTGACATGACCTTTTTTGACAACTTCCGTTACTTTCGGCACATTTTTGCAGGCAGAAAAAGTTGTTTTAGAGGGTCTGAGTGTTTATCTAGACAGTTGTTTTTTCTCTCTGTAAAATATCGATTTTTGAAAATGGGAATCGATAATCGATCGACCAAAAAATATCGTTGATACATCGATATCGTTTCTATCGATGACAGCCCTAATCAGTACCAACCCTAGCTGTGCATGGTGCATGTTACATTCTTTTAGATAAATATTCTGCATAGTTATGGGACTTTGTTTTTTGTTACTATACTGTACACATACAGTCTATATACATACAGTCCACATAATTATGCAATCTTATGTGCGTCAAATTGCAATGTACTAGTTGTGTCAGTGCATGCGGGGGGTACATTCATCACCTTTAGTGATAGCTCTAGTTTTCATTGAATCTGTATGAAAATTGGTCTGAATGTTCATCTTGATGATATCTAGGTCTAGTTCGAAACAAGGTCATGTGCGGTCAAAAACTAGGTCAGTAGGTCTAAAAATAGAAAAACCTTGTGACCTCTCTACAGGCCATACTTGTGAATGGATCTCCATAAAAATTGGTCAGAATGTTCACCTTGATGATATCTAGGTCAAGTTTGAAACTGGGTCATGTGCTTTATAAAAAACTAGGTCAGTAGGTCAAATAATAAAAAACCTTGAGACCTCTCTAGAGGTCATACTTTTTATGGGATCTGTATGAAAGTTGGTCTGAATGTTCAGCTTGATGATATCTAGGTCAGGTTTGAAACTGGGTCAACTGCGGTCAAAAACTAGGTCAGTAGGTTTAAAATTGTTAAAATCTTTTGACCTCTGTAGAGGCCATATTTTTCAATGGATCTTCATGAAAATTGATCTGAATGTTCACCTTGATGATATCTAGGTCAGTTTCGAAACTGGGTCACGTGCGGTCAAAAACTAGGCCAGTAGGTATAAAAATAGAAAAACTTTGTGACCTCTCTAGAGGCCATATTTTTCATGAGATCTTCATGAAAATTAGTGAGAATGTTCACCTTGATGATATCTAGGTAAAGTTCAAAACAGGGTCACGTACTTTTGAAAACTAGGTCAATAGGTCAAGTAATAGAAAAAACGACGTCATACTCAAAACTGGTTCATGTGGGAAGAGGTGAGCGATTCAGGACCATCATGGTCCTCTTGTTTAAGAAAATCCATAAACATTATTTGTTACATACTCCACATACACAGACCTTACAATCTCTGAGAGGAGAGTACTGGAAGGTGTTAAATTATTTTTGAAAAGCAAGATTTAAAGTAAAAAGCAGTATATACCATACAGGAAGTGTCCAAAGAGAATGCAGTGTGTCAGTTATGTCTGAAGTAGCCAATTTTTTCTAAGAAATATTTGCATATATACAGTGTACAATAATAGATTATTTTTCTTGTATTGCAGGTGCTAGAAAGCTGTGTTAGCTGTTTAGGTGCTGTTGTAAATAATGTCAGTCATAATTATCCTCTTGTTAAAGATTGCTTCCAAAAATTCTTCGGTAAGTTTATTAGTTCATTTCAGTTGAAATGTTTCAATAGAACAAACATTAACGATTCTGGTTCTAAAGGTACATAACTTTCTATAATGATGGCGGTTTTAATACATTTTTTGTACCAGATGTTATCACTTCTGTACTTCTCATTATGGCCTAGAGCAAATAAAGTGTGACATTTTGTCAAAAAAATTATTGTCTTTAAATTAACTTTTTTCAGTTACATTTTATAGCAAAACCATCAAAGTTTATAAAAAATGTTAGGTTTTAGAAAAGTAATTGACCGTTTTGAAAAAAAACAACAAGGATATTGTCAAAATAATACAAAAATTAAAGAATAATTGGTGAAGTTACATTGAAAAAGCTCACAAAGTGAGTGATGATTGACAGCAAATACACTTATTCTGGGGTGCATATGATTTGAACAAATGGATTTCTGTGTTTTACATGTGCCATATTTGCTCTCCAGTATTTTTTTTTCAGAATATTTCAGAAAATGAATAGGAGAAAGTCAGTAATGAGAAATAGAAATTTTATTTTGAGTAATTATGAACATGTAAAATAAAAACTAACAGCTTAACACATATAACAATGCAACATCTAGGTATGTGTCGAGTTTCATTATTCTAATATGAACCACCCAAAAGATATTAGTTTCTGAAATTAGCCAGTATTTTCAATTTAACTGTTAGGGTTGGGACAAATTATGTGCATGTGAATTTATGAAATGACTAGTGTTATAAGTAATTAGATTTCATCAGAACTAAAAGTACTCACATAATACAGGGAAACTTAAATCAACAAACACAAAGAATATTACAGTCTTGGACCCGATTTTAATTTATTACTGCTACATGTATTTATCAAGAAAATATCTAATGTTTTAAGTTTACTAATAACAAAAGGCTTAAAACACTGTTGTTCACATTTTAGTGTCTCTAACATAACTTTGGGGGAACAGTCAATCAATACAGCAGTCAAAATATATTCTCCACTTTACCTTTCTAAGAAAAAATCACAAAATGAGGGATTCCTCAAAAAATGTTAGGGTTGGGACATTTTTCAGTAAGGTAAAAATGCTGCTTTTAAGTGGTTGGATTTGTCTGAAGCATTCACTGTACAGTAATATTGTTTCACAACTCACTGATAAATGATCCTTCATAAATCTAATTCAAAGTAAGTTGCCAAATATGATCTTTCTTGTCAGAAATCTTACACTATAAGGAAGTTTTAAAATGAACCGTTTTCATTAGTTTTAAGAAATGTCACAAGAATGAACAAAAGTACCAACATAACTTACGAACATAACAATGCAAAATTTAAAACATACTTTAGTATAGTTATTAGTACCACCAGTATTCATTTTTCACACTTTTTTATGAAGATATAGCGTTAGGGTTGGGACATAGTGTTTTATGTTCAACAAATGAGAACTAAAAACTTGCAAACTGTAACAATGTCTTGACTTATTCACTGATCTCAAAGGTATTGTCAATTCCAAAATGTAAACAATACAATGTACTTTCTTAGCACTCTTAGATTTTACAGTAAACACTGGTTATACAGCTTCGGATATACCGGTAACTAATATATTTGTTGGCCTGGTCCTAATACTTTTTTTATTTAATGTACATGTAACCAGTTATAACAAATCTTTAGATATAAGGAACAGTATATTTCTGTCAGAAAATGAAGACTGGACAATATTGTACCTGTTTATAAAGATCTGTATGATACTCTTTAGTATCAATGTTTGAAAAGATTATGTTAATTGTTTTTGGATTTTTCTTTTGTCATCTGCATCATATTTTTCTCTGCCAGTCTTGCATAAATGAAAATTGCCTGCACTTATATTATTATGACAAATAAAAAACACCAAAAATACATACATGTATAACATTCTGCAATACTTGTGTGATTAAAATTTGATTCTTAATAAAAGTGAGCAATTATATAATGTATGTAGATAAACTCTTTTCAAGGATATAACTGCCTTACCATGTAACCAGAAAACAGATTTATTGTGAAGGTAAAATGGTTTGAGTTTACAAGATGTTTTTTTCTAGCTAAGATATGTAAGATAAAATCAAATTTTCTTGAATTGAAATAATAAAGACAGTCACTGTGTTCAGTTACTTGCTCATTTATAAATAAAAAACAGAATATGGAGGGGAAATATAAAACTACAACATTGGAAAATAAGTTTGAAATTGGTGGTCACCAATTTTATCATATCTGACTTGATAATTCTTGTTTGATGTATTCCTTTTTTACAGTATACATATATCATACATTTATAGGAAATCATTTGTTATGTGGATATAAAAAATCTGGATGTAAGGATCACATTTGAAAGGTCCCCAAGGAGTTTGTAATAAGAAGAGTTTACTGTACATTATTTTCGGCTCATTTCAATTTCATTGTCTTTAAATTTTACGTATGTCACAGCTTTTGATTTGCTTTTACTTTTACTTTCTTTGCTAAATGATTTCTTTTTCCATGTTAACTTTGTTAATTTCAGTTTAATACTTAATACTCCTTTCTGGCTTTGAAAACACACCATTAATTCAGCAGCTGTCATTAAAGCCAAAAAAGTGTCCCAACCCTAACGGTACTGACTGTAAGGCTGAAAGTGACTTACTGAAGGCTATATTCTTAAATAAATGTATTGAAATGCACTGTTTCAACAAGTTACAGTTAGGATTAACTAGATTTAGTTTAATATCAGAAACACTTTCCTTATTTTTGTCATTCCATGTACCTGACTTTTCCTTTCCTGAAATTTTCAGCTTATATGATGCGAAAAAGTAGAAGGACTTGTACAAGAACATTGAAGTGAAATTTTATATGAAAAAGCTTGAATATGTTGTTGTAAATAATGTCTCTAAAACCTTTTATCATTAATCCTGTTACAGTAAACAAGTTAAAAAAAGCATGTTAGGGTTGGGACAAAAAAGCATTAGGGTTGGGACAAAATTAAGGATGCCCTGATAGTGGGTATAGTAGAAACACAGCCATAACTGAAATATTAGTGCAAACAATAAGCCTTAAGGAACATGATGAGACAAGACAGGTATGCAAGACTCATTAAAACAACATTATGCATACAAAGGAACAAGCTAACTGTAAAACCGTTAGGGTTGGGACAAAAAACAAGCATAAAAGGATACTTAATGTGTGATGACATGCAAATGTAATGTAAAAACTGAAATGTTTGTATTAAAGTATACTGTATTAGCTATCAAAAAGAACATTTTATTTTCTAATATGTTAACTTATTTTGTTTTAACATATGTATATATGAGAAAGGTATAAATTAAAGTGTTTGGCTTCATTTGGGTACTTTTCAAAATACGTTCAAAAAAATTTTTGAAACTAAATCTGAATATTTCAGTAGTTAAAATTTATAGATTTGTGGTCAGCACATTGTATAAACATGGTAAATGTGTAAAACAGTTGATACAGAATATTTTCTAAATGAAACAATAAAACAAAAAAAGTTATGTCACACGAAAATAGCTATTTTTGGAGAAATTCTGTAACTTCAAATGTTCATAAATTTTTAACCAATCAACCGATTTGCCTGAAATTTGAAACATAGATGGTTTAAGACTGCCTTATCAAAAAAGTCAACTGTTAATCTATATTTGTGCAAAGACTGTTCTTTCATACTAACCTTATTTTTTGCTTCAATAAAATGTACCCTTATTTGCTTTAGGCCTTATATTGGCAAATTAGAAGTTTCGTACAAAGTTCTGAATTATGATCACTGTAGATTTTGAAGCAGAAGAACGAAAATACGCATTATTTTCTTTTTTGGATACCTTTCAGAGTGAAAGAAATATTGCAGGATATATGTATATAATTCAGGTTATCTGGTGAAGTTCCAGTCATATCACCAAGGCCACCCTACAGTCCCGCTTCAAGGCAACAGAAAGCCAACCCTTCTCAGGTCACTGTTCACAGTTGGTCTCATGTGTAAACACTTCAATTTTGAATCCAAAGAGTTGGGAGATGATACGGAAGTAAGTGTCAACAAATTCTTACTGTTATAAATGGCATGCAACATACTGTAAGAATGATGTCTAAAAACTTGCTGAACGTATAAATAGAAACTAAAGAAGAAAATAGTTGACTCACTTAGGGAACAGGTTTACACTTTCGTCAGTGTTCCAGAATTACCTCAAAAGTAGACTAAAGAAATGTTATATATGATGATTTGGTGCTTTTTGGCAGAGCCTATCAGTAAACAACAAGACTAAAAGTCAGTACTTGAGTAGTTCTTGCTTGCATTTGCAAATTAACATTCTGTTTGCTTGGTACATGTTAAACAAGGCCTTCTGCCAATAGAAGGTTTCTGATACCTGTTCAGTTATGCTTCCATTGCTCATTTTCTTGATTGGAAGGCCATTTGGTTTCTGATACAATAACTAGAGGGTATTTGGGAATCAAGTGGTCAAACTTTTTACAATGATTGATCAATAGATAACCTGCCTTGATTTTGGGTCAAAAGTCAAGACTGCAGTGAGCTTTAGACTGAAAAAAGGTTTCTGCATGATAACTGAAGAACGCTTTGACCTACAAGCAGCATACTTAATAGGATGATTGTCTGTGGTTAGTAGGCAACCCCTGTTGTTACGGAACTTATTAGGTCAAAGGTCATTGAGAATGCTTCGACCTACAGTTGCGAAACTTCAGCCAATGATTGCCTGTGGTCACTGGATGACCTCTAGTTGATGGATCAGTAGGTCGAAGGTGTGTGTGACTAAAATCAACTAGTGCAAAATTCTGTTACCTAGGACTATCTGACTCCATTGGGTGATTGTAGTCAGTTGATGACCCCTTTTAGGGGTCAGTAGTTAAAAAGATGAAGGCAACAGCAAAATGTTATACCCAGTTGCCTCTTCCAGGCTATCATAGGGAGGCATACTTGTTTTACAAATATCTTATATTTAAGCTTGAACAAGACCAAATCATGTAGATCTGAAGTAACCAGAAAGGCAATCTGGCTGTTCTTCAATTTAATGTAATGTACTTTATAATTTTCAGACTTCCTTAAAGGAGAAAATATTTGATGTGCTGGTTTACTACACAACACATGTGGATGAAGATGTGCAATCAAAAGCTCTTACTGGTCTAGGTCAGTGTATGTTCTTGTGAACATAGCAAATTCTCAGTTGATGAAATGATTTATGTGAAATGATGTAATTTAAAATTGGAAGTAACGGATTATTCTTTCAGCATAGTCTTGTATGTAACTTTGCTATAGTTTTGGTATAATTTTTTCATTGCAGGTTTTCTTGCAGTTCGGCATTATGAATATATGTTGGGTAGGACACTAAAAACCATGTACAGTGAACATTTAACCAATCCAGATACTCCTATAAAGCTCAAGTGTCAGGTGCGTTCATTTCATTAGTTAAGCCAAAGGGAACTTTGATGATAAAACAGTTTTTAGACACAATAAAAAAAAGAAAATGGGGAAATATGGTTTTATTTGCCCATGGAAAGTTGTTTTCCTGTTTTTACACTCAAACATCTGTTTACTTTTAGGGATATAATGAAAAGGCGAAGGCCAATTTCTACTTTGTTGGGAAAGTTAAGCCTAGTAAAGTTACTGTCCTTAGTTTGCATATTTTCTGTACTTAGTTTTACCACGGGTGAAGATAGTATGCATTTGTGATGCTGCTCTTTGTAATAACATTTTATATAAGTGTCTTGGACAAATGTTCTTGTTTGTTTGTAGGTATTAAAAAACCTTTACTACTACTTGGTAGAAGAGGAAGTGAGAATGGCAAAGTCAGATGCTGACTGTAAGTATATATGTAGTTGATTAGAACTAACAGCATAGTGTATGTTTGAACAGATTAATTACACAAAACAATTCAGAATTTTTAGCTCGACTATTCATAGAATAGTAGAGCTATTGGACTCGCCCATGCGTCGGCGTCGGCGTCCGCGTCCGCATCCCGATTTGGTTAAGGTTTTGTATGTAAGCTGGTATCTCAATAACCACTTGTGGGAATGGATTGAAACTTCACACACTTACTCACTGTGATAAACTGACCTACACTGCACAGGTTCCATAACTCTATTTTGCTTTTTTACAAAATTATGCCCCTTTTTCGTCTTAGAAATTTTTGGTTTAGGTTTTGTATGTAAGCTGGTATCTCAGTACTTACTAATGGGAATGGATTGAAACTTCACATACTTGTTCACTATCATGATCTGACATGCACTAAGCAAGTCCCATAACTCTGCTCTTTTTTTTCTCTAAATTATGCCCCTTTTTCGACTTAGAAATTTTTAGTTAAGGTTTTGTATGTAAGCTGGTATCTCAGTAACCACTTGTGGGAATGGATTGAAACTTCACACACTTATTCACTGTGATAAACTGACCTACATTGCACAGGTTCCATAACTCTATTTTACTTTTTTACAAAATTATGCCCCTTTTTCGACTTAGAAATTTTTGGTTAAGGTTTTGTATGTAAGCTGGTATCTCAGTACTTAATAATGGGAATGGATTGAAACTTCACATACTTGTTCACTGTCATGATCTGACATGCACTAAGCAAGTCCCATAACTCTACTCTCATTTTTTTCAAAATTATGTCCCTTTTTTGACTTAGTTTTTGGTTAAGTTTTTGTATGTAAGCTGGTATCTCAGTATCCACAAATTGGAAAGGATCGAAACTTCACACACTTGTTCACTGTCATGATATGACATGCAGTACAGAGGTTCAATACCTCTACTTTGCATTTTACAAAATTATGCCCCATTTTCAACTTTTGTATTAATTCAATTGACAAGGCTGTTGAATAGTCGAGCGTTGCTGTCCTCCGACAGCTCTTGTTTTTAAATCGGTTTACAGATTGTTTTAAATGTTGAATGATATTTATGGAAAGCAAGTATTGGATGTTTCATCTGGTAGCTTGGTAATGGTAGTTAAAATTGGTTGTATTTTATTAGATTTAAGAAAGATTTTTTTTGTAAGAAGTTTCTCTGATAAATGCTATTTATGTTAGGTAGTAAAAAGTTTCCTTTTACAACAAGATACTCTGGTTTTGACATGAAATTTTGATTTCTTGGTCAACATTGATAAAAAAAAGTCTCCATATATTTTTGCCCAAATTCATTCAAATGTTGCTGCAGATGTTTTGAATCTTTTTCTTCCAAATTATGTTCATTTCATCCATAAAGTTCAAATATATAACTTCATACCTAACAGGGAAAAAACATGCAAAGGAAGAGGACCTGAAGGAAATGGGAGATGTGCAATCAGGGTAAGTACAAAGCTTTTCCTGTAATATTACATTCTGCAATAGGCAGACATCCTCAGAGACTTAAATTGATTCACAACTAAGATCAGAATCTTTCGGTGCAATGTGTTTCCTTTGAGAAAGATTGAGAGAAGTCTGCACATGCTAATTTTCATTTGTGATTGTAATTTGTTAATGGGAAACTGTTTTCGAACTTAGAGAGACTCATATTTCATGAAATTACAGCATCTACATTAGATTTTTTGAAAGACAAGATACTAAATCTGAAGTATAATTGTATACTATGTTTACAGTATGGCCAGTACCATTATGCAAGTGTACTTGAAAGAGGTGTTGGAAGTGTTTTTCTCTAGCAAGTCGCAGGTTCGACTTGAAGCTTTAAATGTGATACAGTTGGTTCTCAAGCAGGGCCTCATTCATCCAGTACAGGTATGTTTACTTATGGAATTTTCCCACTGGCATACTTCACATTAGTGGGTCTGATGCCCTATTATCAGACTTTATAAAGCAGTTACTAATTAAAACAGGAAAGACTACATGGAACGTTGATGCTTTTCCTCCAGGTATAAAGTCAATATCTGCTTCTGTTAATAGAAATAAGAATCTTGACATACTCGAACAAAAGGCTTTTCAAGTTAATTTACTGCCCATTCAGGCAGGTAACTATCACAAAAAGTGCTAGAGAAGAACAGAAACAGTTAATTTATATATCTTCTTTCCCTTTATCAAAAAAAGAAGAAGAAGAAAGATTTCACTTCAAGTACATTTCTTCATTTTTAAACCAACTTAAAGTTTAAATTAGCATGTCTAAAAAGTTGCCTTGCTATATGATTTTTGTATACTAGGTAATATTATAAGCATTCAGCCAAACTACATGTTACCTGTTCTGTTTTGATATTTTAGTGTGTACCATATCTCATCAGCATGGCAACCGACTCAGAAGCTCCTATCAGAGTGAAGGCTGAACAGCAGTTACAGGAAATTGAGAAAAAATATCCAGGTTTCATTCATGTAAGTTCCGCTGGCACTTTATTACAAACCTTACGTCAAGGTCATCTCGCCAGACTTAGTACTTGAAACACTTTTGCATTGAAAATAGATCATCATTTTCAAGTTAGTTGAAACACAAGTGTTATTTCTTGTGATCATGTACCATATAAATGTCTGAAATTGATTTGCTTTCTTGTTTTAAGGCTACAGAAATTTCAGTAGTTGATGACAGCATGGTAAAACCAGTTGCTTTTATTGCAGTAATGATTTCATTACAAAAACGTGCATAAATCAGAAATATGTAACATGTAAATTCTTATAATATAAAATATATAAATTCTTTCTGAAGTTCCACAGGCGACTTGAGTAGACCATAGACATATTTACCACAGCTTGTACAAAAATGGTTTAAAAGGAAGGTTGCATCATAAAATGTATTTTGCTTGTTCTCAATGTATAACTGATTGTAAAATGTTTTGTGGAATTGTGTAACATGCTGTCATTAACTCAAGAAATTACTGGAAATTTGGGGTCATTTTATCTGTTAATTCTGTGTACCTGTTTTATGTTGACTTTACAAAGATTTTTTTTTTTTCAGAGTAAAGCCTTGCAAGGCATTAAAATGTGCTTCCGTCTACATCGCCTTATACAGGGGACTGAGAGTAACAACATTGTGGTGAGAGGTCTGCACAACCCAGACGATAACAGTTCAAGTCTTAACGCATTCCTTTACAACATTTTACGTACCAATAGGTCACATCGTAGAGCCATTCTCACCTCATTACTCAATCTTCTTGATGATTCTGCAGTGAGTATTATTTTTACAGTCATGTCAGAAAGTGGTATTTAAGCATGTTTATATGTTTTAAAAAATAAACCACACTATACTCAAATCAATGAATCAACAAACCATGGCATAGTCCAAGTGTACATAACTTGTATATATATCTAGAAATAAGATATCTTTCAGAATATAGTCTCCTCTTTCACAAAACAACCTGTTTGGCAGGGGATATAAATTCACTGAATTTGCTTGTTTGGTATTAAGTGTGCTGCATGATAACTTGTAAACATGTAGACTATTCCCCTAGAAAAAGAAACAATTCCCAATTGCAAAAAAACTAGTTGTGTTGAAAAAAAAATCCAACTCAAAAGAGAGCATCTCTCAAGGAAGCAACCCAGAAGCTTAATACAGACGTACAAAGACTGTTTATAGTATAACAGAGATCAGGGTGGAAAAATTTAGAATATTTTCTTCTGAATTATAGACTGAAGTATTTATGTTTTGCTGTTGCAGAGAATCAACCTACCAGAACAACTGTATATTGCAGACAACCTTGCCTTCTTTTTATACCAAACTCAGGATGAACCCCTCTACATAATCCACCAGATAGACATTATTGTGTCAGTGTCTGGATCCAATCTTTTACAGTCTTTCAGAGAGGTTTGTGCTTCATTTCTGTTGTGTATTTTGGTAGGGAAAAAAATACTATTTTGTAATTCATAAATATGGCCAAATAAAGCAGCATGATTTTGATGGTTATTTTTGCATGATATTATTTTGTTGTCGGTTATAGTGTGTTGGCTTCTTAAAACCTTTTGTTTCCAAGTCTGTTTCAAAGTGTAAGGATATTAATGCATGTATTATTATACAAGGGTGTTAAAAGACTACAAGGCATACCAGTCTCGGTCTAGATAGATCCCAGCGTAAAGTCACTGATGAAAATGTGCTCAGAAACAATACTATTTTAAGGTAGTTCTCCATGTTTGATAAACTGGAAGTAATGGCGTAACGTCTATTATCAGGCAAATGTATAATATAGCCTGGAGTACAGAAATGAAAATCATTTTATTAATTAATAATTAACTGTGTCCGAGTGAATTTAATAAAATTTTACGTTGTTCATGAAAATATTAACAAAATAGTGATTTTCCCATTATGAAAACTTGTGCGAGGTTAAAATTTTTCAGATCAGTCTAGTAAAAAATCTAGCACACAACTCTATCTTTTTTGTTTGCCAGATTTTCTATGTATATTCTAATGTTTTGAAAAATCAGGATTTAATCGAATTTTACATTGTAAAAATTATTTTGATCCAAACATGCAGAACTCCCTAAAGAGTAGGAGAATATGTTTAAATGCGGAGTCTTAGATAGGGGTCTCGCTCGATTGTGACTGGTATATTTGCTGGGCTTAGACAACATGATGTAGTCTGCTATTGACTATGATTGTTGTGGTAATTTGAATGCTTGATTTTTTTATTCGTTTACTTGTAGAAGCTGCAGTTCAAAGACAACAGATCAAGAAAAATGGTACTTATGTTATTTTAATTTGTAGTTTTATCTTGTTTTTCTTTATTACACAAGAATGCAAGTGGAACATTTTTCTGTCTAGAACTCAGATTTAATATGATGTTGCAGGGGAGTATCTATTTTAATGATATAGATCCTTTTAAATCCACATCTTCTTTGCACTGACTAAAATTCCTTCAGACTTTTAGGCTATGGTTTTACTCATCTTTGTGTAAATTACAAATAGAAAAAGAAAGAAAGTAGTGCACCAGTTAGACGATCCACACGGTCTAGCAAGGTATATCTGTTGAAACAAAAATTGTTTTGTTAAAAAATGAAAGTGAATATTGTGTTACGTTGTTCTTTGCTTTATGTTTTTGTTTTTGTTTTAATTTCTTTGCTTCTGGTCCCAGATTTTATGTTGCCACAGAATATATTTTTCAGTCTTTCTTCCACAAATTATTGTTGGAAACAGTCTTAGCTTATTTCACGGTTTCAGTTACCTGTTAGATTTTGTGATGTTACATTTCAATGTTCAGTGTTTAATGCCTTTAAGTCGTATTGTCAATACCTAGTATTCTTGTGCCGTGTGAATTTTATAGGACAAAGCTTTGTCAGTAACAGGCATTTTGATGGTTCAGATAAAAAAACTGTTGAAATGAAAGACTAGTGAACTGCAAATAAAAGAAATTACAGAAAAACAAATGAATCAGACTTGTTGCAAATAAAAGTACTGTTACAGAAATAACAATTGCAAATCAGAGCACTGTTGCTGAAATTAGACTTAATTACAAATAAAAGTACTTTTATAGAAATTAGACAATTTCAAGTACTGTTCCAGAAAAACAAGTGAGTCCAGTTACCCGACTCATTACAGATGAAAGTACATAATTATACAGACTCCATAATAACAGCATTACACAAATATGATGGATTCTGAGGGTATACATAATGTTTAGTTGAATATACAGTGTTCCCAGAAACCCTCAAATGGGTTTTTTCACCCCCCAGACTGGTACTTTGCTCCCCCAGTTTTGGTATATATCTCTTAGTGAGGGGGTGCAGAAGTGCAAGAAAAACTCAGTTTTCACCCCAACTTTAAATGCCAGTGGGAACACTGACATAGGTTTATTCCATATCCTTGTATGGTAGTAAATGTGACCCAAAACTAGTTGGATTGTTGGGTCATTAAAAATGAGAAACATTAAAACTTCACATATTTTCCTACTCTTTGACGTAGACAAATTCTTAACAAGAGAAAAGGCCAACTTGAGCTCAGGACATGTATATATTTTGACAAACATACATGATATATTCTAGATGCTGTCAAATCCACATGCAACAGAAAATGGTGTTGTTAATGATAAGCCTAACATGTACTATGATGAAGATGATGATGACAAAGACATTTTATTAAGTAAGTTGTTTTTCATCCTTTAATATTTTTTTTTCCTCAGAAAAGTGGGGATTGTTTGTCCAGTTTAGAATCAAAGAGTCTTGTATGTCAAACTAGTGTATTGGGAGTAGAATTGATCCATATTACCTCGAATGATCACACACAGTTTATGTACCAGAAGAAAATTTTTTTTTTTTTGAAAGAGGTATGGACATATTTCTCATTCTCACATATTTGATTCCCAGTTTTGACAATCATTCATATAGCAATACTGGTATAGCAGATAGCTCTTTTACAGGGATCAGCCTAACTTCAGAATTTAGGGAGTAGTGACCTCTCTCCCAGCAGTTAGGGAGAAGTTTGGGGATGAGAGGGAGAAGTGACAAACATGGATGCACATACCGAGTTCTGATTTAATTCTTAGGTAAATAATTTTTTAGCGAGTGACACTTTGGCATTTTCATCGAGTTCCGCAAAATTTTAGCGGACAAAGCGAAGAAGTCGCCCAAATTGCCCCCTTGGCTAATCCCTGACTTTATTAATTGTCCTGTTAATACAGAAGAATTGCATGTACGCAAATATTTCAATATTACAGATCGTTTACCAGGAGACATTGCGCCTTTAAAAGAAATCATCTGGATAGCTCAAGGCTGCATTCTTCTCCTCTATCTCAAACAACATCTCAAAGACATGTATGGATTTACTGATGGGTATGTTGCTTTGCATTACTATTTGTGCTTATCATCTATTGACGTAATTAATGTCACAAGCACACTGTAGCAGAAGTTGCATGGTGGTGTCATAGAAGCAGTCTTCACACTGCGAAATGCATCCATCACTTCTGTTGGACAACAGATAACAGGTTTAATGTAAATTTGATTGAAACAGCCAGTCGGTTTGTCATTTTGTAAAAAAGCTGAAAATCTTGTCATAGCTTTAAATATTTACTGTAGTTCAACTTTTTACTGTTAAAATATGTGAGTCTGTTGCACATCCATTAGTAGTTGTGTTGTGAGGGATCCCACAGGTTTATGAAATAAACACTGGTCAAAGAAAAGATATTCTGCAGTGTTACTGGGAAAATGACCAAGCTGAAGAGTTTTTTGATGCGCTGATGTCACAAATCAGTTTTTGATTTTCTGAAAACTGCTTTCTGCTGTTGAGCTAATTATGCCAACCATCATAATTTTGTTTATAAAAAAAAAAATACAGTGGAAATGGGACCATCAGTGAAGTGTCTTGAATATTTACTATGTAGCAATAAAACATTTAACCCTTTTTAAGTCCTATGTCAGTATTCAGGATTGTGTGTAAATTTAATGTTTCAGCAAAATCCAGAATTACTCTCCCACTGAAGCAGCAAAAGTGTATGACAAGCCCCTACAACGTAAATCACTGGTAAAGTTCAATCCAGAACAAGTGATCCATGTTTTACGTAACAAGGAAAACGATGAGGAGAAATCCCAGAAGGAACAGGCTGATCAGCTGGTTGATGATTACCTCGCTGTAAGTTATAAAATTAGTACCATGATTTTCAGCAAGCAAATAAAACATGTTATAATCAAGTCTGTCATGTGTAACTTGGTTCAAGGAGTGTTGAAAGCATGCATTTATTGTTTTATTATACCCCCACAAACAAGGTTTGGGCGGTATATAGGAGTGAGCTTGTCGGACAATCCTTTGGTTTTCATGGTTTCCGGACAATAACTCATGAAAGCCTTGACAGATTTAAATTATTTTTGGTACACAAGTGTAGCATCATAAAATACAGGTCAAGTTCGACATTGGTTTTGTACAAATTTTTTTTTACATAGTTATGGCCCTGCTCCAATTTAAAATTTGCCAAACTCATGGTTTCCGGACAATACTCATGAAAGGCTTGACAGATTTAAATAACTGTGCCCCCATCATGATATGAACTTGCACACCTCCTATTTTTCATCTGGCTCCGCCCCCTATTTTCAGAGTTATGGCCCCTGAAATAGTCAAAACTGCACATTTTTACCTTGTGACATGCCTAGCTCGAAAAATATTTGATATAGATTCATGAAACCTTGCGTGAGTCTTAATCATGATATGAACTTGCGCACCTCCTATTTTTCATCTGGCTCCGCCCCCTATTTTCAGGGTTGTGGCCCCTGAAATAGTCAAAAATGCACATTTTCACCTTGCGCCATGCCTAGCTCAAAAAGTATTTGATATAGATTCATGAAACCTTGCATGAGTCTTAATCATGATATGAACTTGCGCACCTCCTATTATGCCCCCGAAGGGAGGCATATTAGTTTTCAACTGTCTGTCCGTTCGTCACACCAATGTCCGTTCGTCACACCAATGTTAACTTTTTGCATGAAGGCACTTTACTCACGAACCACTGCACCCAGGACCTTCAGACTTCACATGCTGGTAGGACTTATTGAGTACACGACCCCTACTGACTTTGGGGTCACAAAGTCAAGGTCACAGGGGTCAGTGTTAACTTTTTGCATGAAGGCATTTGACTCGCGAACCACTGCACCCAGGACCTTCAAACTTCACATGCTGATAGTACTTATTGAGTACACGACCCCTACTGACTTTGGGGTCACCAGGTCAAAGGTCAGGGTCACAGGGGCCAATGTTAACTTTGTGCATGAAGGCACTTTACTCGCGAACCACTGCACCCAGGACCTTCAAACTTCACATGCTGATAGTACTCCTTGAGTACACGACCCGTACTGACTTTGGGGTCAAAGGGCAAGGTCACAGGGGCCAATGTTAACTTTTTGCATGAAGGCACTTTACTCGCGTACCACTGCACCCAGGACCTTCAAACTTCACATGCTGAAAGTACTTATTAAGTAACGACCCCTATTGACTTTGGGGTCACCAGGTCAAAGGTCAAGGCGATGCGGGGGCATTTGTCACCATTAGTGACGGCTCTTGTTTTTCATTTGTGTCCACCACCTATTTTCAGAGTTATGGCCCCTGAAATAGTCAAAAATGCACATTTTCACATTGTGACGCACCTAGCTCAAAAAGTATTTAATATAAATGGTTGAAAACTTGCATAAGTCTTTATCATGATATAAACTTGCACATCTCTAATTTTTTTGGCTGGCCCCACTCTTATTTTTAAAGTTATTGCCCCTGAAATAGTAAAAGAATGCACTTTTTCACCTAATTATGTGCTTAGCTCAAAAAGTATTAGATATAAATACAGAAAACCTTGCTGGAGTCTTTATCGTGATGTGACCTTGCACACTTGGCATTCTTCTTGAGAATCTTAGCTCTTATTACAGAATTATGGCTTTAGAAATAGCCAAAATAGTGGATTTTTTGTTTGTGATCTTCGAAGCTCAAAAAGTATAGGGCCTAGAATAATAAATCCTTTTCATAAAATGTTCTTTGAGTCTGTACCCCATTAAGACTGCAAACATTTGAATTATTACCCCTTATTTGTGACAGACGTACCAGTGGGGGGCAACAGACACATTCTAGTTTTTGGTACACAGGAGTAACATCATAAAATACAGGTCAATTTCGACTTTACATAGTTATGGCCCTTTCCAACTTAAAATTTGCCATACTTCTGTGACAAGACTATATTGTGGGGGTATTATTCGTCACTCCTGTGACAGTTCTAGTTTCACTTGATAGCCGATTAAGGTTGCTAGCTGCACATAACTTGCCCCTCACTGTCTTGCTTGGGATATAAAATTCCACCTCGCTAGCCTACGGAATGTCGTTGTACACAGCTGCCTGCCCATGCCTGAAATACCCAGAAGGACAGTATTCCTCCATCACAAAAACCTGGGAAGTAGCTGTATGACCAGTAGTTGATAGTTGACTCAGTGTGATGTTAAACCAAACTGAAATGAAAATTATTGTTCCATTAGGTTGTTCTGCTTGTATTTGTTCTCAGATGCCTTGCTTCAATTGTGTTAATGGAGTTTAGTCGAACTGCAATGACTTTTTTTTTGTCTGAAAAAAAAAAAATACGCTAAATTCTCACTACTGTAGGAAAAGGAATCTGTAGCTTAAGACTTCTGGCTCTGAGAGGTATAGTTTTCAAGCGAGTTTGAAATCAATGCTTCCTTCTTCCAAAAGGATTTTAGGAAGTCCTAATTATTACATTGTGTTATCTAATCATTTCAGTTCAAAGATCTCATGTTAAGTGTTGACCCACCAGACGAAGATGATAGCGATACTGAACAACGTGCAGCACAACCCTCCGCGACGACCACATATACTATAAAATCTCGGCCGGAGGATGGTGGGGGAGATGCAGGGACCACTAACCACATGGAGAATGGTGACCACTCAAAGAATAACGCAGATGTTATAATGGTTGATGGAGACAATGGAGACGCTGATCATGTCAACTTGGATAAAGAATCTCCTTCTGTAAGTAGTCCTTGTCAGATAAAAGGTAGAATTATTGCAAAACATTTTGTTACTTATGAAATAAAGTGAGCAAAGTTACTAAGATTTACTCTCATCTACTTAGAATAGGAATATAAAAATACTCTGCCAGAAATGTTTAGTTTGACTTGTGTTTTCTGTTTGTACACATGTTTGGGGAATGTACTTCCTGTAATTTGTACATATTTGCAACCTTGAAGGTATTTATTGTTGCATAATTTTCTGCTTCCAGGAACCTATGAAACCCAAAATTCCACCCATGATTATATCAACTTCAAAAATAAACACTCCACATCGTGAAAAAGAGAAAAAGAAAGGATCATTAGTTCGGACTATACGATTACCTGGGGCTTCCCAACTTCAGGCCTCGGCACATAACTTTACATCACCTGTACATAGTCATTCATCACATCACAGTTCCCATCATTCATCGTCATCATCATCAAGATCTCATCATCATAAGACCCCGTCATCCACACATAAAAAGAAGAAGAAAAAACGGAAACGTTACACATCAGATTCTGACGATGATAACGATAGTGATTATGATCCATATGGTTGATTATATTTGTAGTCAACAGATGTGATAAATCAGGTGCAAATAAATATATTGTGATGGTACTGTGAAAAATCATTATGGAGACAAGGTCTGCATAATGTGTGGATGCAGATTATGTTGTGGAGGCATGAGATATTCAGCTTTCGAGAGTTAAGCTCATGGAACCATTAACACAACAGACAGTGAAGTGAATTAGCTCAAGCCCGTCTGGCGGGGAAAGGGACAGGTGGTATTTCAAAGGTCATACCTTTCAATGGATGCAAGTTTGAAATCCATTTGCACAATAAAGTTCTTCAAATCTGAGGCAGCTGTTGAACAAGGAAACTGTAGTGAGGATTAGTGTTGTTGTCTGTGTAAGAATGATAAACAGTGTGTCCAGAGGAGGTAGCATACTGGTTGAGCAGTTGTGCCAAAAATATTCCAAAACCAATTAAATTATGTTCTTGTAAATCAACAAAGCATTGATCAGGTTCTTTGTCTGTGATTCCTTTAATTCTATATAGCAAAGCAAACAAAACATTCTGCTGACATTTCCACCTTATCCATTACTAAAGATATTTTGATAGTTAAATAGTCGTTAGAATTGATGCCCATTCTCTTAATGCAAAAACTGCCTTGAAAGTACTTGAATTGAATACTGACTTATCAGTAAAAGTCGTTCAGAATGCTAAGAAATTAAGTGGTGAAATCTGTTGAATTTTTTTAGTGGATCAATATGTTCATGTATTTGTACAGGGTTCAAGCCAGTAGGGAGGAAAGCAATGATACTGGTTTCTGGCTTGCATAAGTTAGCATCTGACTTCTATGTTTTACAATAAGTTGTTTTTGGCTGTTCATGGGATGTGAAAATTGCTGGAAATAAGAATGTTTCCAATAAAAACGAACATTAAATACCTGTGGTTGAGCAAAGTGGACAGTAAGCGTAAATTAGAATTCAGTTTAAAGCAGTTTGATGTGTGAAACATGATAATTGACATACAAAAAGTGAAAGGTATTTTAGAAATGTATCATCTGATTTCGAAAAATTAGTCCCTAAGAAAAGTCTAGAAAAAAAATCATGAATTGTGAGCTTGAATGAACCTTGTGAAAAACCAAAATATCAGTTTTAAATAAAAAGAAATAAGAATATGAGCTTTGAAACTCACAGAAAAGTTTGATTCTAATATATTAACTGCATGTACAGTATTTGTCAAGATATTTAAATGCTTGCATATATATTATTTTTATAGAAGGCAAAATCTTCGTTATACTTGGCTTTATATGTTGAGGTTTTATACTGCATTTTGAGACTTTAGTAATGATAAGTACAGAAAGACAAAAAATACTGGTAGTTAAAATATTTTATGTTGGTTATCTACAGGACAAGTTTACAGCAAGATTTTTTCATTCTTATGTATGAAATAAATAAAAAAAATAGTGATTTTGTTAGCAGTATTAATAGACTACTTCTAGAAATTAAAATTAATGAAAAATTAATAGAGATTTTTTCCTTCCACTGTGATTAGATATACTTCAATCTGTAATCCCAATAGAATTAATTGACAATGTTGGAATGATTTATTAAATGTGGGCATTTTTGATTTAGAAAAAAAAAAATCATTGTGATAGCTACTGCTTATAAGATGGAAGTTTCTTAAATCTTTTTTCTTTATTTATAATATGGGTATGGTAAATCAGTGCTTGTTCAGCATTTTCACATCAAACAGAAGCATTTGGGTGAAGCAGGGAGGGGAATTTTATTACATTTTAATTGCTGTATGAAAAATATCTTTGCCTAAGTTGGGTAGCTTAAGTATTATAACAGAACAAAAATAAAGTCTGACAAAAGGTAATTGTCTACAATTTAGACGTTTAGTTCCTATACAGTACTATTCACTAAAATAATTGCTTTGATTCTTTTGAAGGAATAGATCAGCGCTTCAGGAAATGCTTGTGGGTTGTCCAAATGGCCAAAATGTTCAAAAAATCGCAACATAATGAAATATTATGATGCGAAAATGCAGCTTGTATGTATGTTAATTTTTGTGTGTCAAAAAAGTATTTATTGTGAATGTTTCAAAATCTTTGAAAAGGTTAAAGTGTTTACTATAATTTTAATTATATTAAATGTTATAAAGAAAAAAAATTGTTTTAAGAATTTACGTTCGAATATCATTTTTAAGTATGCAAACTGCTGCAAAATTTACTGTGAAACTATTTTTATGGGGATGTATGATGTTCCTGTTCATTTTAATGTTTAAATGTATTTTTTACCTTTGTAAAGAAAACATACATTGTTCTCATTTGTTGATAGATTCTCATGAAATCGTGTCATCTTTTCATTACGTATTTATTTGAATGTTTTATGAAATTGCAGAAGTTATAATATTTCATCATTGTCATTGTTCAATTCCATCAGTTCTGCAATTTGCAGCTAAATTGACAAAAAATATAAATTGAAAATTAAAAAAGAACAAAAACCTTTACTACAGTATGTCATTATATATAAAAAGTAAATGTTTCCATAAAGGTAGTGCTAATACTGTGACAGAAAATCTGTGGAATGACTAGTTTGTTCCAGTGTTGTGAGAAGACTTTTGTAGTGATGCTGTTCTACAAGCTCGAAAAATAACACTGAAGATGAATCCTGCAACACATTCTTGTTGTAACTGAAAGTAGATGATTCAATGTCTAGCTTAGACAGCCTTTAAACACCAAACCCTCCTGAAAGCCTTGACCATTTATACTTGGTTGTTTTACTCAAGGAGAAATATTTTTAATAAACTTGCAACACATTTTAAGACTAGGTCAAATACTTCTCAAAAACTTTTATGCCATTAATGCATTTTTAGCTCGACTATTCATAGAATAGTGAGCTATTGCACTCGCCCATGCGTCGGCGTCCGCGTCCCGATTTTGGTTAAGGTTTTGTATGTAAGCTGGTATCTCAGTAACCACTTGTGGGAATGGATTGAAACTTCACACACTTATTCACTGTGACAAACTGACTTACATTGCACAGGTTCCATAACTCTATTTTGCTTTTTTACAAAATTATGCCCCTTTTTCGACTTAGAAATTTTTGGTTAAGGTTTTGTATGTAAGCTGGTAACTCAGTAACCACTTGTGGGAATGGATTGAAACTTCACACACTTATTCACTGTGATGAACTGATCTACATTGCACAGGTTCCATAACTCTATTTTGCTTTTTTACAAAATTATGCCCCTTTTTCGACTTAGAAATTTTTGGTTAAGGTTTTGTATGTAAGCTGGTATCTCAGTACTTACTAATTGGAATGGATTGAAACTTCACATACTTGTTCACTATCATGATCTGACATGCACTAAGCAAGTCCCATAACTCTACTCTTTTTTTTTTTCAAAATTATGCCCCTTTTTCGACTTAGCAGTTTTTGGTTAAATTTTTGTATGTAATCTGATATCTCAGTATCCACTAATTAGAATGGATTGAAACTTCACACACTTGTTCACTGTCATGATCTAACATGCACTGTGAAGGTCCCATAACTCTACTTGGCATTTTTACAAAATTATGCCCCTTTGACTTAGCAGTTTTTTGTGAAGTTTTTGTATGTAAGCTGGTATCTCAGTATCCACAAATTGGAAAGGATTGAAACTTCACACACTTGTTCACTGTCATGATATGACATGCAGTACAGAGGTTCAATACCTCTACTTTGCATTTTACAAAATTATGCCCCTTTTTCAACTTTTGTATTCATTCAATTGACAAGGCTGTTGAATAGTCGAGCGTTGCTGTCCTCCGACAGCTCTTGTTTTTTTTGACAGTCACTGGCCATAACTGGTCTTTCAGTGAATTCCAAAACAAAATAGTGACTAGGTGAAATATTTTAAAAGTCGAGGACCAAAACTCTGATCTGGCTGAGTGAAATCCCAGACAAAACCACAGGTGCACGTGCTGAATAATTTTTGTTTCATGACAAATACGTTTTATGTGACACAAACATATGCTCTTTTATGCATATTTTGACTAAATCAAGGGCCATTTCTCTGGTCTTGATGAATGAAGTCTCAAACAAAAATGCAGGTGTACAACTATATGTTGAATATTAGTACTGTAAAGTTTCATAATCTAGGTCAAATTACTTTTTGAGACATACCACACAAACTTGTAGACCCTTCTATTATGCCCCCCTTCGAAGGAGGGGTATATTGTTTTGCAGATGTCGGTCGGTCGGTCAGAATATAGACCAATCGGTTTCCGGATGATAACTCAAGAACACTTGGGCCTAGGATCATGAAAGTTGATAGGGAGGTTGGTAATGACCAGCAGATGACCTATTGATTTTGAGGTCAGTATGTTAAAGGTCAAGGTCACAGTGACCCTGAACAGTAAAATGGTTTCCAGATGATAATTCAAGAACGCTTAGGCCTAGGGTCACGAAAGTTGATAGGGAGGTTGGTCATGACCAGCAGATGACCCCTTTTGATTTTGAGGTCATTAGGTCGAAGGTCAAGGTTGCATTGGCCAGGAACAGTAAAATGGTTTCTGATCTTTTTGTCCAAAACCATAGGGCCTAGGGCTTTGATATTTGGTATGTAACAAAATCTAGTAATCCTCTACCAAGATTGTTCAGATTATTTCCCTGGGGTCAAATATGGCCCCACCCTGGGGTCACATGGTTTATATAGACTTATATAGGAAAAAAACTTTGAAAAATCTCCTGTCCAAAACCACAGGGCCTAGGGCTTTGATGTTTTGTGTATGACATCATCTAGTGGTCCTCTACTAAGATTGTTCAAATTATTCCCCTACGGTCAAATGTGGCTCCGCCCTGGGGGTCACATGGTTTACATAGACTTATATAGGGAAAAACTATGAAAATCTTCTTGTCCAAACCACAAAGATTATGGCTTTGATATTTTGTAATGTAGCATCATTTAGTGGTTCTCTACCAAGTTTGTTCAAATTATCCCTCTAGGGTCAAATATGGTTCATATAGACTTATATAGGGAAAAACTTAGAATCTTCATGTCCATAACTTACATCATTCAAATTTGGACCACATGTATAGTTTTGTGTGGCAAGATGAACCTTGACATGAGTTGACCTTGATCTTGACCTAGTGACCTACTTTCACATTTTTGAAGGCACAGCCTTCAAATTTGGACCACATGCACAGGTTTGTGTACTGAAAAAAACTTTGACCTTGTTTTTGACCTAGTGACCTACTTTCACATTTTTGAAGGTACAGGCTTCAAATTTGGACCACATGCATAGTTTTTTGTTCCAAAATAAAATGTTACCTTGATTTTGACCTAGTGACCTACTTTCACATTTCTCAAGCTACAGCCTTCAAATTTGAACCACAAGTATAGTTTTGTTTACTGAAATGAATTTTGATCTTGAGATTGACCTAGTGACCTACTTTCACATTTCTGAAGGTACAGGCTTCAAATTTGGACCACTTGCATAGTTTTGTGTTCCGAAGTAAAATTTGACCTTGATTTTGACCTAGTGACCTACTTTCACATTTCTCAAGCTACAGCCTTTAAATTTGGACCGCATGCATATTTTTGTGTTCTGAATTGAAATTTGACATTGATTTTTACCTATTACCTACTTTAACATTTCTCAAGCTACAGCCTCCAAATTTGAAGCACATGCATAGTTCTGTCTACCGAAATGAACTTTGACCTTGAAATTGAGCCAATGACCTGCTTTCACATTTCTCAAGCCACAGCTTTCAATTTGGACCACATACACATCGTTTTGTACCGAAATGAAATTTGACATTGATTTTGACCTTGAGCTAGTCTTGAAATTTGGAACAGTGGATGGCGCCAAGATCACTCTGTAATCTCTTGTTAGGTTAATAGGTTAAAGTTCAAGGTCAGATTAAACCAGAATGGTAGAACTTCTGTTTACAGTGAGCATATAATTTCTGTTCCTTGTGCAATTACTGAATGCATCAACGGGGGCATTTCGTGTTCGACGAGCTCTTGTTGTAATAGCTATGGGTCACAACTCTCCTGGTTTTTGTATGTAATACCAGTTAAAACACTAGGTGCACAACTAAACCTGCTAAACATCAATCCTGTGATGTTTGATGACCAGGTTAAATACTTGCTTGACACAAATTCGGACGTACAGACCAAGAAGGTCTAATACGTATCAGTTTTTCCAGTACAGACATAGGCAAATCTCATTCTCCTCTCTCAGAGGTTCGTTAAAATCCCAAGACGTTACACTAGGGAACCATGGTAAGCAAGAATTGGGTAGAGGCTAACTGGGAAGGATTTTAACAGTTCTGTGAACTTTTAAAGGAAGACATATCTGCCACCCTGTCGACTAAGATCCATGGCACTCGAAGCAATCTATTGGACAAATTCATACCATCAAAATGTCTTCCATGAGAAAGCATCCAAAATTTATAGAGGATAATCCGAAGGCGTGATAGTGCCTTTTCAAAATTCAAGAATAAGCGAATCCTTTGAAAATATCTCTTGTGATTATGAATATTTCTTTGACCTTTAATATACAGTCCGGAAGAAATTAATAGAGGTTTACTCCGCTGAAACTCCAAAAGCAACAACTCTAAACAGGTAATTCCAGTCATTATTTAGCCCAATATCCTTAAATTTATTACTAACTGTGAGATGAAGCTCTAAGACATTACTGATTAAAAAAAAACTCGAGTAACAGTCTAAGTACCCTGTAATGCCAAAGATCCTTGTAATTGCCACTCGATTCAGATCTTTTATAAGGTATGCGGTCCAGACAAGATAACCAATCATAAGTATAACACTTTCAAAGGAACTGAAAATCGTATAAATCAACTTTCAGAATCCAATAATGACGGAGGAAAAAGCAAATGTAACCCCAATCTACAAGAAAGGCGACGGGTCAGCCCCAGCCAACTACAGACGCATACACCTTGTATGTGTACAATTTTCAAAGCCCTGGAGCATATAATGGCCTCGTCAATTCCAAAACACTTCAAAAACCTCTGTATTCTGTACCATCCAAGGAAAAAAGGCCATATGTTACCCAATAAATGACTGTTAAATGGATGTACAACAAACCGGCTGGCCTGATCCTATCTCATTTGAGCAAAGCATATAAATGACCTCCCGCAAAATACCATGTCTAAAGTTATTATATTTGCAGATGACCCTGCAATATGTACATGTCAATTAACAAAGATCCACCGAAATGACCTTGAAACAAAAGTTGGAGCTGAACTGGAATAAGGCATTTAATTCCCCCAGTTGCCAAGTTACACGTCACAAGAAGGAAACATCCTATGCCCTCAATACTTGCATAATACACTACTGCTTCAGCAAAATACCTTCACGTGGGTTTTCAAACGATCTCTCGTGAGACGCCCACATAAAACAGGTCAACAAAAAAGCCACAGGTAGCCTAAACACGACAAAAATGAAAATGTTGCAGGCTTGGTTTGATTGGGCCTGTTCATGGACAGTAGTATGAATGCACGCTACCGTCCAGGGTTAGACCATAGATTTCCTTCCTTCACAGGAATATAAAGGTCAACAGAAACTCGTTATGTCTATAGCATACCAGAACTTATTTTAAGTGATCAGGTCACAGCTGAAATATAGCTCCATAGTCAGCCAATGACTTCACCATTCTTGTTGAACTACGTTGTACATTTTCCAAACTTATGACATCCTTCTTCAGTCTTGCAGACATACTCAAGAAAAGGCCTTAAGAGTGCTTAACATTTCAGTAGCCATTCATTTTAAGGTTTTCATAACCAGACCTAGATTTCTGTTTGCTGATGTCATTTTGTTAGGGACATACTGGTCAATCTTTAATTTTAATCAAATATTACACCAATGTCCGTCTCTGTTTGGACTTATTGAATTTTCGTTTTACATTGGCTATCTTTCATGAAAAAATGAAATGACAAAAAGCCTCGTAGAATTTTGAAAAGTCCCTAGATTTTGGGCACTAAATTAATCATTGGAAATTTTAATTGCCCTAAACCTGTATTGAATTCGGAGCATACTCCCTCCTCCAAATCAGGCCGCAGTGCCAGCACAGTCTGTTACAAATTCCTGGTGGTATCCGATGATCACAGCCTGACAGATGGTTACTCAATATACCAGAAACAAAAATATGCTCGACCTTTTTCTCACATCAAACCACACACTACTTAACAAAGGTGAAACTATTCCAATAATATATGTCCATGATATTCTCTCTGTATTTATGAATACAAAACCAACTATCCTTGATTAAACAATAGCCCAGAACTTGTCACTTTTGCAATAAAGCAAATTGGCCTGATTTTAAGAACTGCATGCAATACTTAAGTGAAGAAATTATATTGAATTCTGACTTTCTCTCTCAGTAGATGATCTAAAGACCCAGTTCAAAGCCGGAATATCTAAATGCGTGCCACTGAAGACAACTGGCTCTAAAACAATCACTACCACGGATAACTAAAGAAATAAAGAGATAAAAGAAAGCACGTTTCACATTGCTGATTCTAATGAAACAGATACACAAGATATTTTTCCTCTAGAATTGAACAAAATTGTTAAATATTCCAAACAGGTCTCACACAGTGTCTCCCCCTTAAAGAACAAACACCAAGCTGTCTTAAAACTAACAACACCGACAATACTAACATAATAAAAAGTTTCATTCAGTGTTCTCTAATAAATCCCCTTATCTTTGAAACAAACATACATTCAAACACTAAGATACCCAAATCCTGAATCCCCAGATGTGACATCTCTATCAGCAAAACTGGTGCTATAAAACGTCTTGGTAATAAGGTTTGGATCAGATCACACCTAGCGTGCCTAAGGAGCTGGGGCATAAAATTGTAGATATTAAAACCGTTCTCTTCCAGAAATCCCTATCATCTTGTGACATCCTACATGACTTGACCAAGGCAAACGCATGTCCCGTATGTAAAAGTAAGGTAATACTAGTGACCAGGTTTACTACCGACCAACACTTCAGCTCTCACAGTATTTTATAAAATTTTCAACATGTTTTAGAGAGAGGCATTCTGCAAAAGACAGCTTATTGAACTTAACAGACTACCTTGTTAATAACATACCTTCTTGCAACCAAACTTCATTCTTGACTATAGTAAAGTATTTGACAAATCATCTCAATTTATTTCACACTCTTCAAGATGTGGTGTCTCTCCTAAAATCTAAAACTGAGCACGCTCCTTTCTGGTCGGCAGAACCTGGGCTGTCATCTTAACTACTAGTAGTGATTATTATAGAAGTACCTGTCACTTCTGGGGTCCACTAAGGTTCTGTGAGTTTATACTAATTTATTTTAGGTCGATTATGAAACAAGTCCTACAACTTATATTAATCACTCTCGACACCTCAATCTTGATGGAATCCATCGCCACGAGGGTATGAGAGAAGATGCCAGTTTCCCTTTTAATACTGATCTCCAAGCAAGGGATATCGAGCTACCGGTACCATTTTTCACGTCTTAGGTATGACGCGGCCGGGGATCGAACCACGACCTCCCGCACCCGAAGCGGACGTTCTACTACTAAGATTCTGATCTCTGCTTTCTCATTCATATTCTAAAATCAGTTTCCTCGCACTCTCTTAATCCCAAGTTCGATTCTATCCGAAGATACTATGGATACAGATCTGGGAGAAGCAGTAGGACATGGAATTCAACATTTAAAAATGCCAATTTAAGTCTTGCACATCATAAAAATATAAAAATGTCTTTAAAATTTGAAATACTTTCTTCATGACTAAGACTATGTCCTTCACACAAAATATCTTGGAACTAGATCTTTCTTCAAACCTAATAAACTATAACACTCACATCTTGAGAATCACAACACATACTAATAAAACTTTTGAATTTATTAGGCAAACCATTACCACAAACCATGTAAAAAGTAAGAGCTGGCATACAGGGAAGCTGGAATATGTTTTTACGATCTGGAGTCATACACAACGACAAGTGTAAAACTAAAATGGTTCAAAGACATGCCATATGTTGGGTGGAGCGTGATTATTCCCCTCCGTTCCAAAAGTTGCAACCATGCAAGAAGATCTGGACTGGCGCCGCTAGAACACCGGAAAAAGGACTTCAGACTCAATATGTTACATAAAATCTACCACAATATTGTAGCAGTAAGCCTTCATCTTACATATTTAACGCCTATGAAACTAACCAGGGGTGGGCATTCACTTTCATTTAGACAGCTACTAGTTACCTCAGATTATCTCAAGCACTCAAAACAACCCCACTTATCACGAAATATATTTTATCTTCCGGGTAAAAATTTGTGTCATCAGATTCCACCATACATATTATAGCTTCAGGAAGATTGTTGGTATGGATCAGAAATAAAAACTGACCCTAGTATATATATACAAACTCGCTATTGACTTTCATGGAGAACTTTTACCTTGATTGTCGATCACTCTAGAAATTTTCAATCCATTTGTAAATTTTACCTCTAATACTTCAATTTCAAACATTAAAAAAAAATGCTTCTGTGGGGATGGGGAACTTTATCGAATGCTGTTTGAAATCAAGATAAACAAATGTCCTTTAATCATTAAGAAAAAAAAAGATTAATAATAAAAGATAAATATTCACGTGTTGTTGTTGAATTTTACCATCGTATACGCTTTAATCATTAACACATTTTCCTTTTCTATTTTATTTGTCTAGGGGTACGGATCCGTACCTCTAGAATCTGATTCTAGAGGTACGGATCCGTACCTGTAGACAAGCCTGTTAGGGGTTTTCTAGGGGTACGGACCTCCTTTTTCTAGAGGTTTAGGGTTATTTATATCTTAAATTTTGCTGAAAATGAAATAACAAATAAGTCTTAACCAGTCTTCACTTAAAACTTGGATCTAATTGGTTTACAGATACCAGCGTTTACCCGATTGTTTACCTTCTCTTTCAAAACCTAAATAACAGAAGAGCTCCAAATGAATACACTGTTCCATGCCGATTAGTTTGTGGTCAAATAAACTGTTGATAACAGCTAGATTAATGAATGACTCTATCCCTTAAATGAATTCTATTTGAAATTCAGCAAAAAAATATAAATAAATAAAAAAGCTAAGCATAATAATATGCACCAATTTATTTTTGTTATTTAACAAGGTATAATGATGATCGGCATGGAACTGATTGTTTAATAATCAGTTAGTTACCGACAAATGTCAAGTAAAAGAAACTGTTTGTGAAAACATCCCATGTATCTCGTAACGGCTACCAAATGTGTGAAAAACATAAATACACAAAGGGTTAATTAGAAATTAAAAATGTTTTTTTCCCCCAACATATTTAAGATTATTTTGTTTAATCTTCATATCTTTTTTCCTGCCAGTTCAAATCCTCGTGATTTATTTGGTGTTCCTCGGTTATTTATGTTCCGAAAGAAAATGTAACCAATCGGATGAATGTTGTTATCTGTAGACCATTTAGATCCAAGTTTAAGGTAAATTCTGTTTAAATGTTATTTGTTATTCCATTTTCGACAAAATTTGAAATGTAAATTAACCTTAATCTCTAGAAAAACGGAGGTCCGTACCCCTAGAAAACCCCTAACAGGCTTGTCTAGAGGTACGGACCCGTACCTCTAGAATCAGATTCTAGAGGTACGGATCCGTACCCCTAGACACTTCCTTTTCTTTTTATTTATATTAAAATTCTTGTAGTCTGTTGCGCACTGTGACGGTTACTTAAAGATAGGTAGTTATGTAGGTAGGTAGATAGAATATAGCCTGTTACACTGATCTGTCTCGGCGAATACAGTATAAACGCGTGAAAGAGTCTAGATAGAATAGTGATGCGAAAGAGGGCATGACTAGATACCGGAAAGGGCCCTTTCCGTGATATTTGATCGGAAAGGGCCTAACATGATCGGAAAGGGCCTGCCATATGTTTATTATTGGAATTGATTTAACTATTTCTTCATATTTCATTATGACATAATACGAGTATTAATACTCGAATTTTAAATGAATTATAGATAAAATACGGGTCATGACATAAACCGCGCTGATCGGAAAGGGCTTAACATGATCGGAAAGGGCAAAAAAATATAAATAAATAAAAAAGCTAAGCATAATAATATGCACCAATTTATTTTTGTTATTTAACAAGGTATAATGATGATCGGCATGGAACTGATTGTTTAATAATCAGTTAGTTACCGACAAATGTCAAGTAAAAGAAACTGTTTGTGAAAACGTCCCATGTATCTCGTAACGGCTACCAAATGTGTGAAAAACATAAATACACAAAGGGTTAATTAGAAATTAAAAATGTTTTTTTCCCCCAACATATTTAAGATTATTTTGTTTAATCTTCATATCTTTTTTCCTGCCAGTTCAAATCCTCGTGATTTATTTGGTGTTCCTCGGTTATTTATGTTCCGAAAGAAAATGTAACCAATCGGATGAATGTTGTTATCTGTAGACCATTTAGATCCAAGTTTAAGGTAAATTCTGTTTAAATGTTATTTGTTATTCCATTTTCGACAAAATTTGAAATGTAAATTAACCTTAATCTCTAGAAAAACGGAGGTCCGTACCCCTAGAAAACCCCTAACAGGCTTGTCTAGAGGTACGGATCCGTACCTCTAGAATCAGATTCTAGAGGTACGGATCCGTACCCCTAGACACTTCCTTTTCTTTTTATTTATATTAAAATTCTTGTAGTCTGTTGCGCACTGTGACGGTTACTTAAAGATAGGTAGTTATGTAGGTAGGTAGATAGAATATAGCCTGTTACACTGATCTGTCTCGGCGAATACAGTATAAACGCGTGAAAGAGTCTAGATAGAATAGTGATGCGAAAGAGGGCATGACTAGATACCGGAAAGGGCCCTTTCCGTGATATTTGATCGGAAAGGGCCTAACATGATCGGAAAGGGCCTGCCATATGTTTATTATTGGAATTGATTTAACTATTTCTTCATATTTCATTATGACATAATACGAGTATTAATACTCGAATTTTAAATGAATTATAGATAAAATACGGGTCATGACATAAACCGCGCTGATCGGAAAGGGCTTAACATGATCGGAAAGGGCCTGCTATATGTTTATTATTGGAACTAATTTTATTATTTTTTCACATTTCATTTAACAAATAAAAAAGAAATTATTTAAGATAAAAAGATTATCAATATTTGATTTTTAAATGAATTATGGACAAAATACGGGTCATGATATAAACCGCGCTGATCGGAAAGGGGTTAACATGATCGGAAAGGGCCTGCTATATGTTTATTATTGGAAATTGTTTATTTATTTCTTCATATTTCATTTATCAAATCAAAAAGAGAAGAACATACGAAAAAAAATATATGAATTTTTGATTTTTAGATGAATTATAGGCAAAATACGCGCCAGTACATAAACCGCGCTGATCTGAAAGAGCTTAACATGATCGGAAAGGGCCTGTTATATGTTTATTATTGGAAATTATTTATTTCTTTCCTCATATTTCATTTATTTAATCAAAAAGAAAAGAACTTAAGAAATAACATTTATTTTTATTTTTAAATGAATTATTGACAATATACGCGTCAGTACATAAACTAAATGTATTTTAGTTATATGTTTTAACCCCGTGTAAATTGCACATTGATGAGATGATAATAAATACAGATCTCCCTTAAATATTTATAAAACATGTATTTATTGGAAGTTTAATAATAACAAATATTCTTGCAATATACTTTTAAAGTTTATTGCTCATCGTTCTGTTAAAAGTACCTTATAATTGTTATTAACGAACGGACAGGTTATTCATATGTCACCTATCAATCAACAAGTTGAGTAAACACTGATTGCCACGTGTCAATCAAAATATTTAAAGAAGGTTAGATGTTTTTACGGCTTTTCGTTGACAAAATAATTTGCCATTGAGTAAATGATGCTTTATTCAATGATATAATATATAAACCATAGACTGATTTCAGAAACGCAACATTCGAATAATAATGCTATATTTGGTGACAGTTACGTTACACACCTAGAAAAGCATACCAGTGGCAATATGCATTTCAAATATAAATGTGCCTTCTATGGTGTATCTGGAATGTCAACACGTAAAAAATTCAGGCCAATGTATGATAGATTATTAAAGGACAAACCAAGGTAAGAAGTAAATTTCTATTTTTGCTAAATATTTATAATATTTTCTTTCGGTGAAAGAACAAGACATTATAAACTTTTGCTAATCTAAGTAATGGAAATAGTTACAATTTGTAAACCAAGTACTATCATAATCATATGTTAAGTGTAAACAAACATGTGCATGTTGGTGCACATGCCATGCACGTGCATAATATGCAACACTGTTACGCCTTATGTGTTACTACCGTGAGTTGCCAAAAACACATTATAATAATTAGCTTCAGTTCCTATTCAAATGTTGGTATGTGAAATGACGTGTAGTGAATACATACATTATTAACAAAATAGTAATACAATATAAAATAAAAGCATCAATACGACGTTTAGAAATAACATTACAGATTGGATATATCAATTATTTTTTTTTTATATCTACGAATACGTATTATTTTTATAAACGTATACGATAATGATTTTTAAATACATATGTTTTATATTTCAGGTATGTCTTCTTAAACATCGGAGGAAACAACATTGTCAACTACTGTTCGCCGGCTGATATATTTACGGCTTTATAAGCATTTCTTGTGCAAAAATAAAAATACTACCGAATGTACTTGTTTTTTTTCTTCAATTCTTCAATTTGCAGGAATAACGACAAGTATTAAATTAGATAAAAGCTTATCATATTAACTGCACTTACCTCACAGAATATACAGTTCGTCTTACACTGTTCCGTGCAAACGGTACACACATGCATGCTAAGAATCAGGTGACTTTTTACCCAAAACATTTAGCGGCATTGTTTGAAGAAGCAATTAAAGTCAATAAAGGCTATTATCTGTCCAAAGGGCAAAGTGTATAAAAATATTGTTATAATATAAAGACATTATTTGTCACATGGCACTTGTGTGTGCTTACAAATATACTGATTAATTGATATAATCAATAGGTGTGATAATCCAATCAAACTCTATCAGGACTAATCAGAGGCACGTGTTTGTTACGCCGCATATATTCAAAGGCCGGTCCTTTCCGATCAGCGCGGTTTATGCACTGACATGTGTTTTGTGTATAGTTCATTTAAAAATCGATAATGATCTTTTTTCTTAATTTATTTTCTTTTGTTAAACGAAATACGAAATATGAAGAAACAATTAAATAATTTCAAATAATAAACATGTGACAGACCCTTTCCGATCATGTTAGGCCCTTCTCGATCAGCGTAGTTTATGTCATAACCCATATTTTGTCTATAATTCATTTAAAAATCATAAATAGCTATTTCATAATTCATAATTTATTTTCTTTTCTATTTCATAAATGAAATATGTATAAATAAATAAATAAGTTCCAATAAAAAACAAACAGCAGGCCCTTTCCGATCATGTTAAGCCCTTTCCGATCAGCGCGGTTTATGTCATGACCCGTATTTTATCTATAATTCATTTAAAATTCGAGTATTAATAATTGTTTTATTTTAAATTATTTTCTTTTTCATTTGTTAAATGAAATATGAAGTAATAATTAAATAATTTCCAATAATAAACATGTGACAGGCCCTTTCCGATCATGTTAAACCATTTCCGATCAGTGCGGTTTATGTCATGACTCGTATTTTGTCTATAATTCTTTTAAAAACAACAAATTGATAACTTTTTTTCGTAATTTATTTTCTTTTATTATGTCATAATGAAATATGAAGAAATAATTAAATAATTTCCAAGAATAAACATGTGACAGGCCCTTTTCGGAACATGTTAAGCCCTTTCCGATCAGCGCGGTTTATGTCATGACTCGTATTTTGTCTATAATTCATTTAAAAATAACAAATTGATAACTTTCTTTTTGTAATTTATTTTCTTTTATTATGTCATAATGAAATATGAAGAAATAATTAACTAAATTCCAGTAATAAACATATGGCAGGCCCTTTCCGATCATGTTAAGTCCTTTTTGCGGAAAGGGCCCTTTCCGGTATCTAGTCATAGCGATGCGAAAGATCTCGGGACGAAAATATTTTCAACGATTCTAAATAATACTCTTCATTTCACTCTTCAAATTCGACACGGGATTCCCTCAAACTGGGAAAACGACTGTCAGCTAGAGTTTTTTTACTTGGACAAGGACATTCTGCCTCCGAAACCTTATAATTTTATAAAAACACCAAATTATTTACACAAACGTACTGCTCAAAAACTACGGAAAATCCCAAAATAGGATGAAAATGAAAACGAGGCTTGGCTTCATGTTGCCATGGGCCAGATCTTAGTGACAAGTTGGCGGGTTGATCCGCGGATTTTCCCATTAGATTAGTAAATAAAGCAGGATTATGTAGTATTTAAAAGTACTAGTTTGTACGTTTAATAGCTAAAATAATCATAAAAATGGCAGAGAAAAAGTTCAAAGGTTCTCCGTTCGGCACGCAAACTGCAAGGTAATTATCGTTGGTTGTTGGTACAGAGTCTGGCGGGGTCGGTTCAGTTGTAATGAAATTTAGTGACCAGTTTAAATGGAAAAATACACACTGTGTATTTGATCCAATGTTTTGTTGTACTTTCCTATTTACTGTTTTGCTGGCGGACATTTATTAATCTCGTGATCCTTCATTGTAATTTGTAAACGGGAAATGAAAAGCATTGCCAAACCACAGGAGTCTGAAATTCTATCAATAAGACCATAGAAGTCTATATTTATAAAAATAAAATACCACCCTATATATAAAAAAAAAACATATATTTTATATATAGGGGGGTATTTTTTTTTTTATAAATATAGACTTCTATGGTCTTATTGATAGAATTTCAGACTCCTGTGGCCAAACAAACAACAAAAATGCAAAAATTGTAGCAATGATCTATTCAATAAAACGAAGAAAAAAGGTCCCCATAAGAATAAAGAGATAGTTATTATTGAAAGTGCCCAAGCAATGAAAAATTGGTTCATTTTAACAAAATATGCATATATGTTGCGTATACAGTCTCTGGTTTACTAGGCAAGCTTACTGTCGCCGAGTGGCTGCTTTTTAATTTCTGACTTTTGCAGCCACCGCAACCTTACAGTTTGACCGTCACAATGCCTGGACCCCTTCCCCCACCTGGTAAAAAAAAACCCTGCCTGAGTTTAAATAAACATTGCAAGTAAATAATATAAACTGTACGACTTTCGGCTCCTCAGTTTGAAGGCTTTAAACATGTAACAGAGTGAGCAAAATGTGTAGCCAGACCAAGACTAGAATTTGCAGGATCTTCGAATACTGTTCATGTGTCTTAGCGACTGAGCTGTCGGGTTGGTTATGTATTTCATTCTAATTCTGTAGAACTTGAAGTACACTTTACCATGACAGACGCAGCTGTGTTTATATCTAAATGGAAATAACTTAACCTTGATTTACAAACTTAAATCTACAGTCTAACTTCTTCAGTTTGCTTAAAATCCAGGGTTTAATACCATTTAAGGTACATGGTAGTTGGAACAGCACACTTTCTAAAGTTAAACCACAGACACTGCACACTTTCCACGGGAAATATCAGGCAGAATACATGCATGATGATAATTGCATCTCCTGTTATCATACCATTTGTGAAGTATATAAACAATCGTAGCCAGTCAAGTGTTGTTACTTCTGGAAGTTGGGCCTCTGGGGTCAAAAGATTTCTGAGAATTGGACTGTAACAGCTGTTTGGAACTTCATTTCAAGAATCATATTTGGATTAAATATTTTGATCAGTATACCCATATGAAACAAAAAACTGTAAAATTATGACTTTAATTATTTAAGTTTTTAAGGCCTCCCACTTGAAATAATAGTGCAGGCTTTTCACTTGTAACGTTCTTGTATTTTTTTATGCAGGTTTGATGTGTCAGGTGTACATCCTAAAGTGAAGGTGCCTGGAACCTTTACAGAAATACCGTATGATAAAAAATCTATCGAGGAATTGGTGAGTTTAATTTAAAGGCATTTTATTAAAAGTTTAATTCTTAACATATCACAGTTTTGAAATAATTTTTCAGATATGTTTAATCTGTCATCATAACACTAAACCTGCCTTGGACATAGGACCCCCAACAGTTTGTGTCACATTTATCACAGTCAGAATGATCTGGGTTTTTTTTGTCACATGTCTGACAGTTTATCTGTAGTTGAAATAAAGATTGATTTATGTATAAATACAGATGTATAGGTTTTTTATTCTTTTAAAGTAAAAATCGTTTTTAAACATTATACGTACATGTATCAAAATTCATGCCTTTTCACACAAAATAGTAATTAAATTTGGGTATGATAAACTGGCAGATCACCATACAATGTATATACATTTGTAACTACACCATTATAAATAGAGTGTCACAGACAATTCTACATATAACATGAAATACACACTACCTGTTCAGATATTTCTGCTAGTCTTCTAGGCTGTTATATATTAAAATTTTATGTTTTAGAATCGCCGCATGGGTCCCGGCTCTTACCATGTGGATGTTGGAGGATTCAATAAGAAGACAGTAGATGAAAATGCCTCTGGACCCGGATGGGCTCGTGCACATGAGGTAGAACGTAGTGCAGCATTACCACATCTATTGCATAAAGAACAATGGGAAATGAAAAAGGAGCTAGTAAGTTTGTTCAAATCACTTTTAACCTGTACTTGTAAACTGATATTAATTAAGACATCCATAAAACCTGCTTCTTTGATTTTTGACCTGTAGTTGCACCTAGGGAATGTAGAGATTGGAACATGCAAAAACAGGTTAGAAATAAAACTGTCTACATGTGAGTCACTGTGTCACATATACAGTAAAAGTTGATAAATGCTGACACATACTGGTGATTTGGAATTGTTTGTTCTATAAAGTTTAACTTAGCAGTAACAAAGTGTTTGAGGAGTCAGAAATGGTAACAAAGCAGAAAGTTTGCTTCATGTTCCAAGAAATACCAGTACGTAGTATGTATCATGTTCCAAGTAAGTTTGCTTCATGTTGACTATAATACCAGTGCAAAGTTTGGTTCATGTTTCAGATAACACTGGTACATAGTTTGCTTCATGTTCCAGATAATACTGATACAAAATTGCTTCATGTTTCGACTAATACTGGTAAAAAGTTTGCTTCATGTTTCATATAATACCGGTACCAGAAAAAGTTTGGTTTTTGTTCCAGATGATATTGGTACACAGCTTGCTTTATGTTCCAGATAATACTGGTACAAAGCTTGCTTCATGTTTCAAATAATACTGCTACAAAGCTTGCTTCATGTTCCAGATAATACTGGTACAAAGCTTGCTTCATGTTCCAAAGTTTGCTTCATATTCAGGGAATTTAGTGTAATAAGTTGAATTATTGTTGATTCTTAAATTTAATCTCCTGTAATGTGAAAACTTTGCAAATCTGTTTCACTTTTGATTTTAACCAAGGTAAAGTGTGATCTTTAATCCCTAGAAGGGATGCCTTGAACAATAAGAAACTTGTCAGCATTTTTATAAATAAGATATTTGATTAAATTAGATTTTTGTCTAGTACCAGCATTAAATTCCCTCTATTTAATGTTTGTTTAACAATTGGTTACATATTCTTCACATGTATATTTTAATCTTCAGTAAGTTGTATACTTAGATTGTTACGATTGATTTACAATTTAACTTAATGCTTACATATGTTAGATTTTCTTCTGAACATCAGGGTAAAGTAAACACAATGTATTTGAACATGTAAGTGGCCAGTGTTGATCTTTCAGTTGAAGTGCTCCTGAGGATAAAGCCACAACCACTTGATATATCTTTCGATAATGCACGATTTCGACTTGTTAAGATTGATAAATTAATTTTTCTGTATTCATAAATTTTAGTACTTTTTCATGAGAAAACAGGAGATTTTTTTCATTGTAGAATTTTTTAATTTCAGCATCATACAAGGTTTAATTTAGTGGAAAAAAGTTCTTTTTTGTCAATTTTTTTTTTTAACTTCAAAGACGTACCTTGGTTAACTTCTTATTTGATCTTACCATTGTGTTTCATTTAGTGTTTTTTAAAAGTCTAACTGTAAATAATTATTCCTTTTAAATGCTTTTCAAATCAACTTTTCTTCCAATAATTAGTCTATTTACTTTCTTTCAGATATATAAATAATTCGATTTAGGTAAAGAATTGAAAATTACATAGGTTAAAATTAGTCATAGAATGTTTCAGATAACAGATACAATTATAGTATATACATTGTCATATACACTCTGTGGGGTATTTGCAAATAGATTGAACAGATCAGATTGGAGTTCAAATAATTTTATCATGTAGATATTTATTTACATAAAAAACATCTGCAGTGGATTTAAGGATTTTTGTAAAGTTGCGGTTATTAAGTACTCCCATTTAAATTAAATCCAGTTCATATTGATAAAGATACTGCTGAAATAATTGTTGTTTCTTTATATAAATTTTGGCTCTTTTCCCTCTAATATATTAATAAAATCCAATTTGTCTTGTAGAGGAATATCATCAATAATTTCAAAAAGATTTCAGAAAAATGAATGTTTATTTTTAACTGTCAAAAAAGTCTTCTGTATGTTTGGATTGAAAATCACTACAGGGAATTTAATTAAACCCAGATTTTTTTTAAACTTCAGAATAATTATAGCGAAAAAATTCAGCCAATAGAAAAAAAAAGTTTGAATGCTTGCTTGAAAATTTGGTAGATTGATTTGAAAAATTTGGACTTTTAACAAGTCTGCATAACGGACATTAATGCGATAGTCACAACCTCATGGCATTTTCGCATATAGAAATTCTAAAATGTAGATTTTGATAAAACTTCCCACAGTTGTTAATAAATATAGATGTTAAGCTGTAAGGTCTGGTTTTTCATACAAGCATAACAACTTTAAACATCAGTTGACAAATCCAATCTCAAATAATCATTGGAACATGTTTCTGTCATTGGCATGCAAGAAATGTAAAGTAAGTTTGAATTACAATCAAGGAAAATGTTCCCTTATTGTCCCTAAAGGGGCCTCTGTGGTCAGGTGGTTAAGGTCGCTGACTTTGAATCACTTGTCCCTCACCAATGTGGGTTTGAGCCTCACTCTGGGCGTTGAATTCTTCATGTGGCAAAGCCATCCAGCCCGCTCATGGAAAGTTGTTGGTTCTGCCCAGGTGCCTCACCGTGCCTGCCAGTGATGTATTAATGGACGTAGGGTCACCTGGGGTCTTCCTCCAACATCAAAGCTGGAAAGTCGCCATATGACCTAAATTGTGTCAGTGTGGTGTTAAATCCAACAAAAACAAACTTATTGTCCCTGTATACTTGTCAGGCTAAATACCCTGACTTTAATAAAAATTTGTGCAAAATATATACTTCACTATTAGAAGCACATTGAAATGATCTACAATGTCTTCAAACTTGAAGCACATGTGTTTGAAGTTCAGTCAATAAAATTATATGCAGGTTAGATCTCTTCATAGTATTTTAAGTGGGTGGGATATTTTTTGATAGAGCTTTAAGTGACTGTGTTTCAAGGAGACCTGTAGAATGACATATTACTTACAATGGGCCCTTGCAATTTATATGTATTAGAAATTTCCTACAACTGTGTTGAGAATTTAAATTGATGAAGCAAACGGAAGTCATTTATGGTAGCTAAGAAAGAACAAAATTTTAAAATTGTACTGATTATATTTTAGGTCAGGAAACTTGGACCTGGTTCATATGAAATAAAAGATTTTCTGCAAAATACTGACCTAAAGCCTCGCAGTGCTAGAGGTATATGTGAAACACGTGCAACAAGATTTAAAGAATTACAGAATGAAATTCCTGGGCCAGGTAACTTAATTTATGATAGTTGTTCTTAAATATTGTTCCATATTCAGTGTCTCTTTTCAGAATTTTGTTTATGTTCTTCTGTTCAAAATGATGCAGTGACCCTGTGGACTATGTATGTAAACTAAATGTTGATGGAAAAAGGGCAAGAATTTTATTTGTAATTGTTAAATTCCTATAGTAGCCATCATGTTTGAAAATGTAATGCACAGAGGGGCACCTGAGGTCTTTCTCCACCATTAAAGCTGGAAAGTCGCCATATGACCTATCATGTGTCGGTGCGACATTAAATCCAACAACAATGTTTGAAAATGTAATGAAAATTGCATGAAATGTATGTCTCACCCTTTTTTTGTAATATGATTGAAGTAATTCGTAAATCACAAACATTTCTAAATGGAAATGAGATTGAGTGACAGTTTTCAAATGCACTAAATGTTAATCATATGATATCAGGAACATATGGTAAAGGTGGTGTACCACATGCAGCTAGTGAAGAAAAGGCGCAGCTATCTACATCAACAGTGGGCATGCTAGATGCTGGTTCATCTACCCCTAGAAATCTACCTTCTGTTGTGAGTATCACCTGTCATTGATTGACTTGTTGATGATCATACACCATGTAAACATCTTACAGTCTAGTAAACAACAGTTTAATTAAGTTAATGTCATAAATAGGTGTTTGTATGAGTGAACAAAGTTATACCTGTACTGGTCATTAATTATTCAGTACTGTATTCAATTTGTTCCTGTTAGAAGATCCGCGTAATGTTAAAATCAATTTTCTGTTTATGATAACATTTTGCAAAGGCATATGAATGTCAGTATACAACAACTCTGATACAGGAGTCTTTGAATGATCTGTTTGCAATTCCACTGTATCCTTGTGGGAAAGTTCCAGTAAGTTCCGGATAATATACATACTGTTATCCCTTAGCATGCTAGATAAATTGTCGTCTGCTGGAAATGTCATCTGCTAAAATTGTAAAGTTCATTCAATTTGCTCCAAAATTTAATCGGCGTCTGATCTGGTTCCAAGCTGTTTGCAAAGGCTGTTAAATTCGCCTGCAGCAGGCTAAGGGTTATGTGCCATATAATATCAATGCAGTTCCATTTCCTTGCTTCCTTTGTATCAAAGAAAATTAGATCCCTCAACTACCAACTTCTCTGTTAAAAGTCCTTTGAAAGACTTTACCCTTTGCAGTAACAAGGAACACATACTACATGTTGTTGGTTTTATTCATTATGCAGTCAGCAGAAATTGGTCACCGCTATATATCTATATGCATTATATTTGTTCAATGAAAGCCAATGTTTTTCAGGGTTCGAAACTAGGACCAGGAACATACAATTTCAAGAGTTTTGCGGAGCAGACAGTGAACAAAGTTACAAGTGTTAGAGGACCATATGATCTGTTCTCTGGTGATAGGAATAAACCAATCACTGTAGGCTATCTAGCAGCACCTGTAAGTTCCACTTTTGTTTTAACCTTAAACTTGCTGGCGTAAAGTGATTCTGCCTATGCAACCAGTGCAGACCAAGATCAGCATGCAGGCTGGTCTTGGTCTGCACTGGTTGCTATTCAGTCAGTAAATTTTCAGTGAACACCCCTTCGAATAGTAAGTGATTCTGTGCAAAGTGAATGATGGACCAGTCCATTTTAGAAATTTAGCAGGGTAAAAGTTAATGTAGCACCTTTTTTGAAACTGTTACAAAACTCTTGACTATAAAATACATAACAAAATAAAAGTCTTAGAAGTACCTGAATTTTTTTTTTTTTTTTTTTTTTGAATTTGGTATAGGGGATATGGGTAGGTAACATCATACAGATACAATTATAGGTCTTATGGCAACTTTGCAGCTTTGAGAAAGATCCCCAGGTGCCCCACTAGGCATTATGATAGTGGAAACCTTGGTAGAACCACCAACCTGTAATTCAGCTGGATTGATTCTTCACATGAAATAATTTTGCACCATAAGCAAGGTTTCAAACTCACAGCTATGAGGGAAAATGATTCGAAGTCAGTGACCAAAACCACTCTGCTCCAGAGGCCCTCCAAATTAACTACTGTTAAGGTAGTTCTGCACGTTTGGATCAAATTTTTTTCTACAATGTAGAATTTGATTAAATTCCGATTTTTCAAAACTTCAAAATATACCTAGAAAATTCAGCAAATAAAAAAGATAGGGTCGTGTGCTTGATTTTTTGCTAGACTGATATGAAAAATGTGGACCTCACGCAATTTTTCATAATGGAAGTCTATGGGAAAATCATAACTTTCATAACATTTTCGTGAATAGAAATTTTTCTACAATACAGATTTTGATGAAACTTCTCACAGCTGTAAATAAACATATGGCCTATATTGTAGTGAAATAAAATGTATAGGTCCGTGTGCTTATTTTTGAGATATTTGACCATTATTAAAGTGAAGCGAATATTTCATGCTAATTTTGAGACCTTATTTTGAATTATTCAACGTGTCATATGTTTTAATATCATATTTTGACTTTAGAAATATAGTAACAGTGCTATTTCAATAAATTTACTCACGTGTTGTCATTAATTCATAAAATTATTTTCATATCCGTACGCCGAATCCAGGCTTTATCCTACGTTTTCCTGATAAATTACGTTACGCCATCACTTCCGGTTTATCAAACGTGCAGAACTACCTTAATCATGATGTAATTGTAATGCAGATGCAATACAGTTCAGCCTGTCAGGTTAGCTCAGTTTGGAGGGTGCAGATGTATGGATCATTGATTTGATTTCTGGGCAAAGCATATTTTCTCTGTTGGGATGAAACAAAAATCTTAAGACATATTGTCTGAGATCATTTGTCCTCCAATTCTGATTCATGTGGAGAAGTTTGCAGGTTATAGTACATCGGTACAAATCCAGGAACAATGGGTATCAGTAGATTAGTAGAAAAATGGACAAAAGCGCTGCAGTGTCATGTAAGAGATTCAAATACAAAATGTTAGAAGTGTATCAGTAATAAATGAGCACTTTTCTGATTGTCGAAATGTAAGATTCAAACTCAGTACCCTAGAAGTATAGCTGTAATGAACACTTTTCTGATTTTACAGAAACTAGCCAATTTGGGACCAGGGCAATATCAGTTGAAGTCATTTGTAGACGGTTGGGAGACAATTCACAGAAAACGTCAAGGTAAATTTGGAAAGGTGAAACAGTACCCTGAACAACCTACAGAGAGAATCTTCTGTAGCACGCTGTCACAGTGTCCGAAAGAAGAGGTAGGATACCCACTTTTAACAACATGATTTGGCTAAACCTTTGAAATTTAGATTTACCTGTTTTGTTTAGCTCAACAGAGCACATCGTGCTCAAGATGAGCTATTTTGATCACTCACCGTCTGTCTTCCAACCTTTGATGTCAACATTTTCTCAAATGACATTTCTTTGAAACAGTTATTAGGCAGTTGATTTTAAGATTGCTAAAGTTAAAGATAGAAAAATCTTCCGATGGTATTTTCAGCTATTATCTGTTAAAGTACTAGCCCAATTTTAAAATGAATTTACAGAAATCGTTCTTGGGTGACCCTGTACTAAGAAGATTCAAATTATTCTGATTCATCAAACATGAGTGCGAGGGTAAATGGTCACCTTACCTCAAATGAATATATATTGAAAACTTGACAACTACTGGTCTAATTTTAAAATAATTTTACACAAATGATCCACAGGTAACCCTCAACCAGGAATGCTTAAACTATATCAATTTGTCAAAAACATGGTCATTGGAGGACATGGTCACTTGTTCCTGTTTGTATGTAGAGAAAACATCATCTTACCAGAAACTGCTTACCAAATTCTTTGAATGACCCTTTTCTAAGATTGTACCAATTGCAATTGCTCTGATATGTCACAGCATTGCTGCCAGAACTAAAAATAAAAAGAATCCTCAAACAACATCTCCTAAATTGTTGGTCTGATTTTGAAATTATTTTACGGAAGTTCCTAGGATGTCCTTCCAAGAATTTCCATAGCAGTCTGATTTGTCTGAAAAAGGCCTCAGAGCTAAAAATAAAAAAAATAACTTCAAATGCCATTTCCTCCTGAACCAGTGCATTGACCACAAATCTGATTTTGAAATAATTTCAAAGACCTGTTCCTTGGATGATTGGCTGTGACTGGTTTTCAAAGTAAATTGGCAGAAATGTTTGTTGATATACCCATTTGAGCTGTGAAACTCTGGTGAGCAATATAAGACCATCTTGGCGGTCTTGTTTCATTAACATCTATAAGGTTTAATATGCACCTGTTTGCTATTGTAATACAATATTTAATTTCATCTCTATGAAACTTGAATGCTTAAAGTCAAAGTATTTGCGATACACTGTGGGAGAGAATTTCAGAGAAATATCAAGTTCATATTAAAAGACAAAGTTGTGAATACACACATAAGTGTTGTGTCAAGGTTGAGAAGGTCAACCGTTTTTATTGTATCATGATGACATATTCCTGTTACAGACACAACCGGGGCCAGGTCAGTATGAACCCGGGGAGTTGACCCGACCGGGATCTAAGAAAGCTCCAGGCTTCCTATCCACTGCCCAGAGGAATGATAAACTTTCACAGAAATTCTTCACAAGGAACTTTGTAAGTAGTAGTGTATACACTGAAGCATTTTGCTAGAAACCTAAATAAACCTGACGAATAGTAATACCAGTAAGGTTAAGTTAACAATATTTGATGTAATTATAAAACACTCGTAGCCCCATTTCTCAAGATCAAGATAGGTTTCATTGCACAAGATGTATTTTTGGTTGGAATATTTGAAGAAAATGAGAGCTGTTCTACTCACCCGGGTAGCACCATCGTCAGCATCACACCTTGGTTTAAGTTTTGCATGCAAGTTAAACCTCAGTAACCATTACATGTATTGGACTGAAACTGGTTTCAAAATTTAACAGCATTTTTAGCTCATCTGATTTTTTGAAAAAAAATGATGAGTTATTGTCATCACTTGAGCGGTTGTCTGCGTCGGCGTCGGCGTTGCCTGGTTAAGTTTTATGTTTAGGTCAGCTTTTCTCCTAAACTATCAAAGCTATTGCTTTGAAACTTGGAATACTTGTTCACCATCATAAGCTGACCCTGTATAGCAAGAAACATAACTCCATCTTGCTTTTTGCAAGATTTATGGCCCCTTTTGTACTTAGAAAATATCAGATTTCTTGGTTAAGTTTTATGTTTAGGTCAACTTTTCTCCTAAACTATCAAAGCTATTGCTTTGAAACTTGGAATACTTGTTCACCATCATAAGCAGACCCTGTACATCAAGAACCATAACTCCATCTTGCTTTTTGCAAGAATTATTGCCCCTTTTGGACTTAGAAAATCAGTTTTCTTGGTTAAGTTTTATGTTTAGGTCAGCTTTTATCCTAAACTATCAAAGCTGTTGCTTTAAAACTTGCAACACTTGTTCACCATCATAAGCTGACCCTGTACAGCAAGAAACATAACTCCATCCTGCTTTTTGCAAGATTTATGGCCCCTTTTGGACTTAGAAAATATCAGATTTCTTGGTTAAGTTTTATGTTAAGGTCAACCTATTTCTCTTAAACTATCAAAGCTATTGCTTTGAAACTTGCAACTCTTGTTCACCATCATAAGCTGACCCTGTATAGCAAGCAACATAACTCCATCCTGCTTTTTGCAATAATTATTGCCCCTTTTGGACTTAGAAAATCATTTTCTTGGTTGAGTATTATGTTTAAGTCGACTTTTCTCATAAACTATCAAAGCTATTGCTTTAAAACTTGCAACAGTTTTTCACCATTATAAGTGGACACTGTACATCAAGAAACATAATTCTATCCTGCTTTTTGCAAGAATGATGGCCCTTTTTAGACTTAGAAAATCGTGGGTAGGACAATATTTCTATTACACAAAAAAAATCAGATGAGCGTCAGCACCCGCAAGGCGGTGCTCTTGTTTAATTCTGTAGTATTTTCTTCTTTTCTTTCTTAACATATCTTGAAGGCATGTAAGTCCATAATTTTCTCCCAATTCTTTTCTAGAATCCAGTAGGTCCAGGTCGCTATGACGTACAGAAATGGGAGGAGGCACAGCATCAGAATGGCCACAGCAGTGTGTTCCAAGCAAAGACAGGAAAATTATCACTTGCCATGGAAAAATTCCTCAAGTATGTTTTCATTTTGTGACTTGGATTGTATTACATTTATGCATTTGTATTTTAAACTAGTAAGTAAGTAAGTAAGTAAGTAAGTAACAACTTTATTTCCAGAGGCTACACATTGGGTTTCCCCATCTACCATGTGGGCCTCAACATAATATATGCAGTATATACACAACATTAAACAAACATTATCAAGCATAGAATATCATTAATACAAAACGTACAATACAGGATTTAAACAAGCAAGCCAAAGAAAAGATATAAAATGAGGTGCTGTAATAATTCCATACAAACAACAAAAATAAAAATAATGCATATTTATTTGACTTGGAATAACTGTTTGAGATAGCGATGGTTCCTTTAACTGTTTAATGAAAAATGCCACTTAATGTGTGAACTTTGAAATTGTTTTAGCGTTTCTGATTTATGGATGGTAGGCAGTATTTCATTCCATAATTTTGAACCAGAATAGGCAAAAGATTTACGAAAGAATTCTACTTTAGGTTTTGGAACTTTTAGTTCATTATTACTCTTTGAGCGTAGGTTGTGATTATGAATTTGATTTTTATTTTGAAATTTTACTTTCTAATAGTCAGGTGTTGTTTCATCATTTATAGATTTATACATAAATATTGCCTTTTTGTATTTAATTCTGTCATCAAATTTCATCCAGTTAAGTTCCTTGAATAAAGCTGCAGATGGGGTGTCAAACCTTTTATCAAGAATTAATCGAGCAGCTCGTTTTTGGAATTTAATCATTTCAGAGATTTGATGGTTAGTGCAGTTTCCGCAAATTGTGCAGCAGTAGTCCAAGTGTGGAAGTATATAAGCATTGTAAAATAGTTTCCTTGTATTAAGATCAAGATAGTGTTTGATTCGTAGCAGTAAATATAATTGTGTATTGCATTTCTTAAATGTTTTTTCTACTTGTATTTTCCATTTGAGTCCATTATCAACATGAATACCTAGCAATTTTTCATTCTCTGTAAATTCAATAGGTTGATTTCCTAATTTGAGAGTTGTTATATGCGAGTTTACTAATTTTGTAGGTCTTGATGACAAGTTCATTGCCTTGGTCTTTTGAGCATTTAATAGCATTGCATTTTCTGAACACCAAATGTTTACACTGTCAAGTTCAGCCTGCAGGTTGTCATGGACTTGTTGTGCTGTATAATCAGAATTTGATAAAGTTGTGTCATCTGCAAACATGTCAGTAATTGAAGATTTTACATGTAGCGGTAAATCATTTATGTAAATAACAAAAAGGAGGAGTCCCAGAACAGATCTTTGAGGTACTCCAGACAGGACCGTTGCCGGCTCAGATAAAGTACCTGAGACACATACTTTCTGAGATCTGCCTGAGGGATATGATGAGATCCAAGCTAGTGTTTCTTGAGATATATGATAGTATTTGAGCTTTGTGGTTTACTAAATCAAAAGCCTAAGATAGATCAAGGAAAATGGTACCAACAAGTTTACCATCATTTATTGCTTGAATCCAGTTGTCAACTACATTTATCAAGGCAGATTCACAGGAGTGTTTGGTTCTAAAGCCAGACTGGTTTTTGAAAATCATTTGTGAGATTCTAAGAAAGATTTAGGTGATTAGAAACATGTTTCTCAAAGATTTTAGATATGTGGGCACTGAATTGGAATAGTGTTCTTATCAGATTTTTTTTTTTTTGCTCCCTGTACGAAGTGACAAAGGGGAGCTTTTCCCTTTTGACATCTTAGAGGTCACAGTTTTTATGGGATCTTATGAAAATGGGTCAGAAGTTCATCTTGATTAAACTAGGTCAAGTTCGAAACGGGTCAGGTGCCCTCAAAAAAAGGTCAGAGGGTTAAAATAGAAAAACCTTGTGACCTCTTTGAGGCCCTAATTTCAAAGTTTCAGAAAATTGGTCGAATGTTCACCTTGATGTTCTAGGTCAAGTTCGAAAATGGGTTAGTGCCGTCAAAACTAGGTCAGTAGGTCTAAAATAGAAAAAAAATTTGTACCCTGAGGCCCTATATTTACAAGATCTTCATGAAAGTTTGGGCAGAACGTTCACCTTGTGATTTAGGTCCCTTTCGAAAAATGGGGCGGCCTTTAAAAAAAATAGGTCAGTAGGTAAATTAAAAGAAAAACCTTGTGACCTCTCTGAGGCCATTTTTTCATGGGATCGTATGAAAGTTGGTTGAAAGTTTTTGATGATATCTAGATGTTCGCATGGTTGTGCGATCAAAAACTAGGTGGCAGGTCTAAAAATAGAAAAACTTTTTGACTCTCTAGAGGCCCTATTTTGAATTATTCCAAAAATGGTCAGATGTTGTCGTGATTTTCTAGGTCAAATTGAAAATGGGTCCGTGCTTTAAAAAGTGGGCATTGGGCAAATAATGAAAAAATGTTTGTGCCTTTAGAGGCCATACCTTGAAAGGATCTTCATGAAATTGGTCAGAATGTTCACCTTGATGATATCTAGGTCAAGTTGAAACGGGGGGCACGGCGTTTTAAAAAAAAAGGTCGGAGGTCAAAAAATAAAAAAACCCTTGTGACCTCTCTAGAGGGGCCCAATTTTATGGGTCTGTATGAAGTTTATCGAAAGTTCATCTTGATGTATCTAGGTAAAATTTGAAATGGGTCAACGCGGTCAAAAATAGGTCAGTAGGGCTAAAAATTTTTAAAATTTTTGACCCCTTTAGAGGCTATTTTTTAAAAGGATCTTCATGAAAAATTTTTTGAAGTTCACCTTGTGATATCTAGGTCTCAGTTTCGAAATGGGTAGTGCGGTCAAAAAATGGCAGTAGGTATAAAAATAGAAAAAACCCTTTGACCCCCTCTAGAGGCATATTTTTTATGAGATCTTCATGAAAATTTAGTGGGGAATATATTTTGGGTAAAGTTCAAAACGGGGTTTCACTTCCCTTTGAAAACTAGTTAAATAGGTCAAAATAATAGAAAAACCTTGTAAACCTCTCTAGAGACCAATTTTTAAATGGATTTTCATGAAAATTGGTCAAAATTTTTTATTTTGATAATTTTCTAGGTCAATTTTCAAAACTGGGTCCAAAAGTTTAAAAATGGGCCCACATTAGAAAATAGAAAAAAACGACCCCCATACTAAAAACTGGGTAAATGTGGGAAGGGGGGAAAGCTTTCGGGGCCCATCTGGTCCTCGGGGTTTGAAAATTTGGGTGACCTTTGATGTTTTAATTTGAAGGAAATTTTTGGGGTCTGGATACTTAAATTAATAATTTGACAAAAGGGGTTTTTAATTTATAACGATGAAGCATTTTTTTAAGGGAAATTTAGCACAAATACCATCCATTTCCCCCGGGGGGATTTATTCCCCTAAAGCGAATCTAATGTTTTTTTTTAAAAAATTTTTTCTTCAATAAGGGGAATTTTGAATTTTGGTGTTTTACTGCTATGCCCTGACTTCCGATTTTTCCTTTAAAAAGAGATTTTTATTTTTTCAGATAAAATGTTTAGATTCTGTATTTTTAAAGACATTTGAAAAGGGAAAGTTTTAAAAGTTTTGCTTTTTTAATTTTTTGGTATTATTTTGGGTTTCCGGGTTTTCATCATTGATTAGTTTGTTTGATGTTTTGTTTTTTTTCCTGGGCAGTTCTTTTAAAAATTTTTTTTAAAATTTTTTTTTTTTTTTTTACAATTTGAATTTATTTTTTGGTTAAAATTTCCTTTTTTTCATTGTGAAAATGTTGTTTTTTCTTGGGGATTTCCCGTACTTTAAAATTTTTGGATTATTTTTTTGTTTTTGCCCTTGTCCGGATGGGAAAAGCTTTTTTTTCTTTTATTGAACCAATAAAGGGGGGGTTTTTGTGTTTCAGGGGTTTTTGTTTTTTTTGGGATGAAAATTAAGAAACCAGAAAAATAAATTAGAAATGGGCAATTTGCGTCTTCAGGGTCATTAAAATCTCCCAAATTTTTGGGCCAGGGTTTTTTTGTCAATCTTCTATAAAGTTTTTTTTTGCAAACAAATTTTTTTAGTATCTTTTTTGGATGTTATATGTAATGGCCCCTTTTTTTGAAATTTTTTATTAGTTTTCTAGTAAAGCATATTGGATTTGTGTCATATTGGGAAAGACAGGAAAAATCTAGTAGATTTATTTAAAATTTTTCATGGTTATAGGTGCGACGGGGGAATTTTCCCGGCCCCGAGGGGAACTTTTTTAGGGGGGTAACGGGGTTCCCCCCGAGGGTTTCCCTAAACAGTTAACCCCCCCAAGCCGGAAAAATTCCCATCTGCACCTTATAACCAGTGAAGAATCTTTTTCTTTCATACCGGGTATCAAGATATAATTTAAAAAAAATAAAAATTTTAATTTGAACGGCTTTCTTTTTAGAACTATTTTTATAGCAGTGTATTTTAAAAAAATGCGGGAAAACAAAGTCCCTAAACAGGAAAAGGGGTCATTGGGGTTTCAGAGACAAATAAAAATGTTTTGTTCCGGTTTTTTTTAAACAGCGCAGCATAAAAGTTATGAATTTTGAAAAAAAAATAACGTGTTTTTAATGGAGGGAAAAATTCTTCAAGAACAAAAAGGGAAATGTCAAGGGTTTTGGATTTTTTTCCGTTTTTTTGAAAAAAAAAAATTTTAAATAACTTTCATAAATCTTTACATTTTATGTAGTTCGTTAAAACGTCATTTAAAGCACGAGAGTCATTTACACCCCCGGGGGGTAAGATGGACTTTTCTAGCACCCCTTTAAAAAAACCGGAAAAACCCCGTTTGGATTTCAAGAAATATTTTGTGGATGGGTTTGGGAAAAGATAGGGTCATTTAAAAATTGATGTGTTTTTTTATGATATAGGGGGTTTTTTGACCCAAATTGGTTTTTAAATTTTAAAAATTTTTAATTATGTTATTCCTTTTTGATTTGGAGAGACAGCTTTTGAAAGTTATAATTAAAATTCCCCAAAAAGGATTTTTTCCCTTTTCTTTTATTACGCTTAAACTAATATTTCTTCAATTTTATCATTTTCCCCATTAAGGAAAGAAGGGTGGTCTGTAAAATTTTCCAATGAGGAAAAGGTTTTTTTTTACCAAAAATTTTTGTTCAACCAAAAAAACCCCAAAAATCTTTTTAAATTTAAGATTTAGTTTTAAATTTAACTAAAGTAAGCCCCTGTCAAAGTCAAGCTGTTCCAGTTAACTAATCTTATCACAGCTTTTGCTGACTTGTTTAGATTAGATCTTGAACTTTGAAATACGATGACATAGAATCCAAAGTCACAAGCCATTTGTGATCCTGGAAGATCTAATCTGTTCACAAAGTTGTTTGATTCTCATGATTTACAGTTTATGACATTGAACCATAAACTTCTAGATATGTTTCAGGAGTCATTAGATAATGCGCAATAAAGTTAAAACTCACCAAAAGACTATTATATATATCTAGTAGAAGATTCTTTATACCTCTACAAATGAAGTTTGGGGTGGGGGTGGGTATATAGGAGTGAGCTTGTCAGCCGGTCAGTCTGTCTCTTGGTCGGTCTGTCTGTTGGTTTTCATGGTTTCCGGACGATAACTCATGAAAGGTTTGACAGATTTAAAAGGTTTGTAAGTCAAAGGTCAAGGTCACAATGACCCGGAACAATTAAACGGTTTCTGGATGATAACTTAAGAATGCTTGGGCTTAGGATCATGAAAGTTGATAGGGAGGTTGGTCATGACCAGCAGATGAACCCTATTGATTTTGAGGTCAGTAGGTCAAAGATCAAGGTCACAGTGACCTGGAAAAGTTTGACTTTGACATTGGCTTACTTCTGTGACAAGGCCGTATTGTGGGGGTATAATTCGTCACTCCTGTGACAGCTCTAGTTGTACTTGTTATAATACACTAAGCATTTAATATTGTTGCTATGGAAACAGGAAAGGAGACAAGAATAACTCCATTCACAGATCTAGAACTAAATTAGTGCCTGAAACAGTATGATATATGGTAGCTGATTGGCTTTGAAGGTTTACATTTTTATTGTACCCTTGTTTAGGTTCCTACGGTCCTTTCAGCATAATTTGTGCTGGTATATAATACTTTCACTGTTCAACTAATATGACACTTTCAGCATCCAAGGTTATAAATCAAAATTTGGAGGTGATTCTAAAAACTCTTCTGATTGACTGTTATTTCTAGATCAGTTCAGCTTTATAACCTTGGAATCTTGTCTCACTACCTCTGAATTTCAGTGAGGAAAATATATTGGCTGTATTTAATAGTCTGAAACTAAGCAGCACAAAACTCCACAAACTGACCATGTAAAGCTAAAAGATAATGTAATTGTTTAAATTTACTTTGATTCTATTTGTAAATATTCCTAATATTACATCCATAGATCTTTGTTATGCATGCAAACAAACTATGCCTTCCAATAGGTAATATTAATATAACTATTCCAGTTTAAATAAAGAGTTTCTTTAATACAGGTCTTCTTTTTGCAATAAAGAAAAGCTGTGGAGATTATGTAATGAGAATAAAGTGAGATATTGAATTAATATATGGGAATATTACTTAGCTGTTTCTGGAAGTCTTCCATATACTTGGACCTATGTGATGCTGGGATGACAACTTTTGTACAAAAAGAATTGGAACCGCTGTCTTACCCTTACTTGTCGATTGGTCTGAACACTTGGTTTTGCTGTATCTCTGTGATTCCAGCAGGTGTAAGAGTTTTGATTCCATACCTCATATTTTTATTCAACATAAATGAGATGTGAAACCAAAACCTTTCTGTATTGGTGCAATTTAAAATTGAATTTGTATACCTGAACAAGTGAAACCTATTGTTATAATTTTGAAAGTCTTCCATGTACCTAGCAGCTGATACTGATTGTTATAATTTTGTATACATAAACAGCTGATACTGATTTTTATGTATATGGAAGTCTTCCATATATACCTGCATGAGCAGTTTACACATTTTGAAACAACAGCCTCCCTGATATAGTCACACTGTACTAGATAATTATCTTAATTTGCATGTTTTGTTATTTCAGAGAGCGTGTTCGTGGCAAGGATGTACGTGTAGAAGATCGTGTATTCCTAGTTACACCGCAAGCGCCGCCAGGGTACGATATGTATAGATCAAAAACACAGGAGAACTTCACAAAATATAAAGCTATGACAGTTGCTTAGGCAACTAGCTTTAGCAATATAACACTTCCTTTGCTCAATAAATTAGTATAAAAGTTCTTTTTCTATTTTTCAAAGGAATAAATTATTTTTAAAAAAAATGAGTATAAGTTTTTCCTAATATATTTGAATAGGCAAGTGTTTCAGTATTGAAGAGAATTAATAAAGTCCTGTTCAGATGTAAAAGATTTCAGAATCTGCTTTAGCATACTGTAACATGAACTTTCCTGAAGATCATGAATTGAAGTAGCTATAATTTGAAGATTGCAGGAAATGGGATTGTAAACTGTTAATTTTCTTCAAATGAGTCAAAGATATCTTATTGGTAATATAGAAATGATTTTTTGAAGAAAATATAAGAAAGGATATGTCTAGTTTCCGAGAAGTTCAATTTGTAATGTTAAAAAATACATGTTAATAGTAATTTTTAAAAAAGGTTTCTTCTTTTTTTGTGTTCATTATGCTGCTTTGTTTTGTACAGCTCAAAGTTTAAGCTTTTTTATTGTTTATTTACTGTAGGTAATGTTGAACAGTTTTAAAAATAATGATACCAGTATAATGCAGATCTCTTAGACAATTTATTCTTACTTTATTTACCGATACTTTCGGAATTGTATTAAGGGCATATAGCGCAACTTTAGTTTGATTTTTGTTTTCTTTTTGCAGACTAAAGTGTAAGAGAAGGTGAATGTAATTTATTGTTAGATTTGCTCTTAGAGAAAACTGTTGTTAAGTTAGCTAGTACTCTCTTCACTACTTGTTCAGTTTTTAGAACACATTTTCGACAGGTGGTAGCAGTAGAATTCCATTGTCTTTAAAATTTTCAGTGTATTGCCACCTGAAATAATAGCTTGTCATTGTATTTTCTGAATTGATGGGAACAGATTACAGGAGTTTGTCTGTTATTTTTGGAGCTGTAAAAGTCATGAAGGGTGAAAAAGGAACCTTTATAGGTAATGATACTAAATCAGTGGCCTACTACAGTTTTGACTGATTGGGAAAAGCCGAGTTAAATGATAAAGGCATTTTTAACGTTTTGAACCTTTCGACATACAATGTGTAAAACATGCTATTCTCTTATGTTGAATACTAGCATTTTCAAGGCCTTTATACTTAGGAATTCTGTAGAATAAAGTATAAAAGGAATATTTTGTATTTGCTGTCTCATACTGAAAAGTGTGTCATCAGCAAATTTAGGGTTTACACTTTAAATTTGAGAACATAACTGCAGTTAATATACTGCAACATTTTTGGGAGTGCATTTTGCCTTAGCTTGTTTTTGCTGTTTTTATAAGGACTCCTTTATTACATTGATAAAATGTGTTATGTTGATCATCTATTTTGGTATATTATATTTTCTGTAGGACTAACTTATTTTACTTTGATATTCTATAAAATTAAGTTGACAGTCTGTTTTATATCACATTATATTGCTCAGCAATATTTAGTTTAAAATTTATAGAATGTGTAGAAACTGTAGGTAAAAATATTCGAAAAAAAGGATTTACCTAGAATTTATATATATTCACATTTAGTATATTTACACTATTCAGTATTAACAACAAAATACGGAGGTGACCAGTATTGTATATGATATTCAATATTGTGATAAATCCAGTGCAATGTTACTGTAGTAGGCGCTTGTTGTGCAGTTGCTTTGTGGTGCAAATATTTTATTGTCAGTATTATAACAAGCACATCATGTATCAGTATTCACTTTTAGGTAGCACAGATATTTATATTTTTAATCCAATTTTAGTATAAAGTCGTGTTATAGGTTAGGCCTTAACCCCCTCCCACTTGAGAAAAATGTCAGTATTTATGAAAGCCCCAGCCTGCTTCAAAAGGACAATGTTTGCTGGGTAGGCCCAGACTGGATTTATTTCAGTACGTCTTGCATCAGTGTAGAAATTTGTACAAACAGTAAAGCTGTAATAAATTATACAGTATATGAATAGCAGGCGAGGTGGGGCACAGAAAAAATTGGAGTGACAAACTCATAAATTTTTTTTACATAAATTCTGTGATAATGATGTTTTTAAAAAAGTTGTTGAAGAGAACTGTTTAGTTATGAACGTTTTAAGAATTTCTGTGGTAAAGAATTCTTTAGATGATTTTGTTTTGTGTTTTACAGAGGTAGATTAGAGTATGCATAGACATTAAGGTTGGTACTGTTCTTAAAAACTCTGGACTTGTTCTGCTTTTAGGTTTTGCCTTTCTCAGAAGTATATTATCAAAGAAATCAAATAAAGGCTCTTAATTTTTGAAATTTTGCACTTGAAATTAATATTGTAATATGAACACAAAGCAAACGCAAAATAAATAGGCATTTTAGTTTGACAAAGAAAATGCCTAAGATTTTAGCGAAGTAGTTTAACCCTTAACCTGCTGGCGGCAAGTGATTCTGCCTTTGCGACCAGTGCAGACCAAGATCAGCCTGCACATCCATGCAGTCTGATCATGGTCTGCACTGTTCGCTATTCAGTCAGTAAATTTTTAGTAAACATCCCTTCAAATGATAAATGGTACTGCCCAAATTGGAAGATGGACCAGTCCATTATAGAAATTTAGCATGGTAAGGGTTATTTTATTTATCAGCTTAATGCTTTATTGACATACTGTAAAATCTGGTAAATAAGGGTATACGTTTATGATAATTTTAGTGGCCTATTTTTCATATGCGCTTAAAGGCAAGTCATGTGCACCTATTTTTGATATATTTGGAAAATTGACAGTGTTGAGAAAACAAAAGTAAAACATGGACATAGACATGCGCAGTGAACTACTTCCTTTTATTGCATTCAGTATTTATGTAATATATTCTCATTAAAGTTTTAGTGTTCAAATCATACTCCTTGCATGTGCAGTACCAATTCCCACACCTTATAAAAATCAACAATTTCTAATTTCTTTTCCCTAGAATAGGATTTGTGTTTAAGAGGCATTTTATCCATATTGTTTTCACAGATTTACACAAGAATGGCAAACTGTAATGACAACACAATTTTCATTTACCAAGAATATTTTCCATTCAAAAAGCATGATTATCGTAAACGATTATTGTTTTACCAGGCAATAGACGTTAAAATCTTTTAACACCCATCGGCTATTCAACAGGTTAGAACACTTGTCAACTGTATTCGTGATAAACAATTAACACTGTATAATACTGTTGATTACGTCTTTTTGCTGCATTTGTTGTTTACCAGTAATCAAATATGCGCCTACTTTTGAGACAAAATTACGGTAAGGGCATGACACACGCTTATTATCCCATATGAAAAAAACAGTAAAGCCGTATGCGCTTATATTCGAATATGCACTTATTTACCAGATTTTACAGTATTTCATGAAGTTTTGAGAAGAACAGTTTCATACTAGTTTATACCTTATCGTTATTTTTCAGTACCAGGATTAATTTTCCTGAAAGGTTTTATTAGATAGTTACATGCATAAACTGTGATACTGCGTTGTTATAAATATATTTGTTTCATAATGTTATATTGTCTATATTTGAAGAAATTACTGTGTGCATTTTTTGTGTGACCATTAAAATGATCTTGTTGATAAAATGTTACTTTTTATTGTTACCTGCTGTGCTTCTGTGATAACTCTACAACAATATCAGGACATTTATAGCTGGACTATACGAAGTATATGGAGAGCTATCCTGCTCACCAAAGCGTCAGCGTCTACACTTTGGTTAAAGTTTTGATGCACTTTATCTCTTTTATTACTTGATGGATTTGCTTCAAACTTAAATTCAGGTTTAAAGTTTTGATGCACTTTCACTCTATCTCTGTTCTTACCGAATGGATTTGATTCAAACTTTAGTTGTTTCACATCATCACCCACATCATGTGACACGAGTTCATAAATCCAGTGCCAATTTTTGATGAATTATGCCCCCTTTTTACTTAGACCTTTACGTGAATTTTGATGCATTTAACTAAATCCTTTTTTACAGAAAGGATCCGATTCAAACTTAAAATACTGTGAAATCATTAATATTCGTGGGGGACTAATTTTCGTGGATTTCGTAGTCGAGCCAATCCACAAAATTTAATCCCAACGAACAAGTAAAATTCCCATTCATTTTATGTTCAAAAGTTGAAATCCACGAATTCATATCCCCACAAAATTGACGTTTTGACCAAAACCACGAAATTTCATGCCCACGAAATTAACTGATTTTACAGTAATTGTTCCACCCACATCACAAGACACAAGGTCCATTACACGGTCAATATTTCTGGAACTATGCCTCGTATTTACTAATGTTGATGCACTTTCATCAGATTACTTGATGGATTTCATTCAATCTTAAAATAGTTCTTCTACGTCATTGTCCTCATCATATGACGCAAGGTTAATAACTATAGCACAAATGTTCCATGACTTATGTCCCATTTTTCCATAGAATTTCAATAGTTTTAAGGCTTTTTTCACCATATCTTTCTTGTTACTATATGGATTTGATTCAGACTTAAAATGGTTAACCCACATCATAACCTACATTAAATGACACTAATATTTTATGAATTATGCTCTCTTTTTACATACATCAGGTTGAAGGTGTCATGCACATTTGCTCCATCTTGGTTGTAACTAAATGTATTTGATTCAAACTTAAAATAGTTGTTCAACATTATTAGTCACATAATGTAACAAATGGTGCATCTTTCTTGCAGAAATTAATATTCCATAATTATGTCCCTTTTATATTTAGAGTGTAACACTCTGTTTGACTCAAGACTAACTATTGTCCAATATTGTTATAGACATTAGAGTCATTATACACTACAGAGATAGCTCCAGCCTCTTCAGATGTGCTTTATTACACCATCCAGCATCAAAATAGTCGAGCCAACTGTCTGTTGTGACAGGTCTTGTTCTTCTGAAGAACTTGGATTTCCTGAAAAACCTGTGGTAGATAATCCTAACTGCCCTTGAAGTAAATGTTATTACATTTTCTATCTCAGTTGTAGCAGCTAGTTACCTACCTGTGGTCATAGGTATCATACCTGTTCTTGCCTTTGTGAATCTTTCTCCAACATAGGTATTGTGGTGGATGAGTAGGTTTATAAATGAATTGTTTCTTTACTTTGCGTCATCTTTCACTGAACCCATAACCTCGTAATAGGAATTAAAGTCTGTTTCTCTTGCTCCTCAAGGCAAACTATTTTAAACACTGAAACATCGGCTTTAGTCAAACATGGCAGTTGACATTATGTAAGGATAACTCGAGAGATTGAAGTGGCTCCTCCTAATACATTTGTCCAGTTTGAAATTTTATACCTCATGAGGAGTGTTTAGGATTGTTGGATGTTTGTTGTCTGTCTGTCGTCTACAGTAGATCATCTGCTAACCGTCAAGCCAGTTTCAACTGATGTTCACAGGTATGGAAATCCTCTTTCAGATTCCTTCAGATTTAGGTCATCCACTCCAAATTCTGGTTGCCCAAAAGACAAGGCAGTCTGAAAGACAGCTTAATCCCCCGCCACTGCTATGGATAGTGAAAGGGTAAACCTTTGATTTTAGCTGTGACCTTGACCTTGAACTGACATGGCTGACTCATGAATTCTGCACGTCTTGATGAGGTGATCATTTGACCAAAGTTTCATGAAAATCCTTCAAGGGATTTAGGAGATACAGAGCTGAAACCTTTGACCTTCAGTTGTGACCTTGACCTTGAGTTGACATGGCTGACTCATGAGTTCTTGATGAGGTGATCATTTGACCCAAGTTGATGAAAATCCTTCAAGGGGTTTAGGAGATACAGAGTGGACACCAAATGGAGGCTCAAACCTTCGACCCTTAGTTGTGACCTTGACCTTGAGCTGGCATGGCTGACTCATAATTTCTGCATATCGTTCTGATGAGGTAATCATTTGACCAAAGTTTTATAAAATTCCTTCAAGGGGTTTAGGAGATATAGAGCGGACACGAAATGGAAGGCTCAAACCTTTGACCTTCAGTTGTGACCTTGACCTTGAGCCGACATGACTGACTTATAAGTTCTGCACATCGCCTTGATGAGGTGATTGTTTGACCAAAGTTTGATGAAAATCCTTCAAGGGGTTTAGGAAATATAGAGCTGACACAAAATGGAAAGCTCAAACCTTTGACCCTAAGTTGTGACCTTGACCTTGAGCCGGCATGATTGACTCATGGGTTCTGCACATCCTCTTGATGAGGTGATCATTTGACCCAAGTTTTATAAAATTCCTTCAAGGGGTTTAGGAGATATAGAGCGGACACAAAATGGCAGGCTCAAACCTTCGACCTTGAGTTGTGACCTTGACCTTGAACCGACAAGGCTGACTCATGAGTTCTGCACATCGTCTTGATAAGGTGATCATTTGACCGAAGTTTCATGAAAATCCTTCAAGGGGTTTAGAAGATATGGACCGGATACGATTTTGTTACGGACGGAAGGAGGGACGGACGCAGACCATTCCTATAATCCCTCCGCCACGGCGGGGGATTTAAAAATAGCAATAACAAGTACCATCACTGTAAGCAACACGATTGGGCTTTGACACAAAAGCCTGATAGAACGAAAGTACTAAAAATACAAACGTGCATAACTTGAATGCTGCCATAGGAATAATGAATTTATATCTGAAAAAAATACCTTAATGCAGTAATATGATTTTGACCTCTGACCTCAAAAATGATCTGTGTAGTCTGTTCTGGTCCAATTTGCCTGCCAAGTTCGAAGTTTTTAAACTGAAGCGCATTCTTCAGATGTCCACTAGCAAATGATTTTTGAAGCTCAATATCACCATCATCTTGACCTACCAATCTAAAAACCTACGTAATATGTCGCTTGCCAGTCTCGACTAACCGAGCTTATAAATTGATTTTCAGCTCGAGATAACTGCAATCTTGACCTCGAGCAACCAGTCTCAAAATCACTTCGGGTATCTTATTGCCTACAAAGTTTGAAGTTTATGAACTAAAGTGTTCTTCAGTAATTGACTGGAAACTTATTTTCAGCTCAAGGTGGCCATGAACATTTGTATATATAACAAGAGTGCCAGAATGTCACAATATACGCCCGTCACAGCAAATTTCTTTACACCAGCACATGACTTGTATATGCAAATGGAATTTTAATTTTGTGGTTGTTTAGTAATTATTGTAATTCTTTTGTTTTTCTATGTCCGCAAAAAAACTCCTTACCAGGTAGAGATACCTTGAAATACTCCTAAAACTTGAAAGTAACATCTACGTTGTACCATAGAAAAGTGGTCTTGGTTTTTCCCTACAGTCAATTATAAACAAGAGAGCCATAAAGGCCCTGTATCGCTCACCTGACCTGTTGACCTAAAGATCATCAAGATTAACATTCTGACCAAGTTTTATTAAGATATGGTCATAAATGTGGCCTCTAGAGTGTTAACTAGCTTTTCCTTTGATTTGACCTGGTGACCTAGTTTTTGACCCCACATGACCCAGATTCAAACTTGACCTAAAGATCATCAAGATTAACATTCTGACCAAGCTTCATGAAGATACAGTCATAAATTTGGCCTCTAGTGTTAAAAAGCTTTTCCTTCGATTTGACATAGTGACCTACTTTTTGACCTTACCTGACCCAGATTCGGATTTGACCTATAGATCATCAAGATTAACATTCTAAACAAGTTTCATTAAGATATGGTCATAAATGTGGTCTCTACAGTGTTAACTAGCTTTTCCTTTGATTTGACCTGGTGACCTAGTTTTTGATCCTACATGACCCATATTCAATCTGAACCTTAAGATCATCATGATTAACATTCTGACCAAGTTTCATGAAGATACAGTCATAAATGTGGCCTCTACAGTATTAACAAGATTTGACCTGGTGACCTAGTTTTTGACCCCGGATGACCCAATATCGAACTTGTCTAAGATTTTATTGAGAGTAACATTCTGACCACACGGCTACTAAACGCTAGCGCCACCACCAAATTGTGGTGACAAGGAAAAGAGCTATTGACATTTCCGTGGTGCAGCTATCGCCCGTTTCTACTTGTAAACATGTGAGTAAAATTTATATTTTATCTTATATTTTTATTGATAGAACTTTTTTCGAAAATCGGAGAATGTAGTTCCGTGTAACAAAACTTTTACTAGAGGTTGGCTGTAATTTCATTAAAATATTATGCAAATTGTGGTGTCAGGAGCTTTTCTCCCGAATTTGACAGTGGCATATTTTCATATCGGCTAGTATTCAAACACCATTCCGATGATAAGACACACTGTAAAAACATACCTGCGCATGCAAATCGTGTAGAACTGAATAACACGTATTTTCATACACTAAAGAATTACGAAAAACATAGTAAAAAGTTAAAACACGACTATTTTTGAAAATGGCGCTATCACCCAAGTGGTGGCGCTATACAGTAGTGGTGGCGCTGTTGTATATGAAATTTCTACACTACACCCAAATTACGTTACTCAGCAAAATACATGTAGTAACCTGTACATGATCGCAAAATAATCTACATGTATATGGATTCAGATTGTGCATCTTAGCTGTACTGATTAATCATACTTAATCAATTGGAATTGAAAATGTACTGTACTTTTCAGAAAGACTTGTGAATGTAGGGTCTTTTGTTTACAATGCATGCAAACGACGTAAAAATACAAAGACAAGTAACTTTCAGAATCTTAATATAACAAATAAATTCTACACAAATCTTTGTTTGAAATAAAATTATCGCATAGTGCGGCAATTTTCCTTTGATCTTTGCAGCATGTTATACATAGTAACACACATTATTACTACAAAACTGTTGCGATATATATCAACACGGAAATCTCTATGGAGTTTCATAAGAAAAAAAGTGTTCCGATATATATCAGCACAGTAAAACTGTTCCGCTATATATCGGAACACTTTTTCTCTATTGAGGTCCTATCAAGGGAGTATAATTTTTTCCTTTCAAAGAAAAGATGATTTTAGCTCCAATTTACAGTTCACAGAGAAAGAATTGTCACAATCACCTACATTTATAAAGTAAAAGAATAAATAAACTAGAATATTTCAAAAACTTGATAGTTACTGCCAAATTCAGAAATACATGAAATATATGAAATTCTGAGATTTCTCAAATGTTTCTTTTTCTTTGATTTTTTACAAACAAAACAACAAGTTTTACAATATGTCTGGCCAATGAAATGCAAAGACTTAAAACCAATGCACAAATTTGTTGGGTACTTTTATCTGGGGAACACATTTTCTAAAACAGAAGTTTTAGTGTTTCAGTCAGCGAGGCGCAGAAAGGGAATCAAAATAGTAAAAATAATAATAAACAAATTTAAATGAAAATAATATATCAATTTTAATGATAAACTATGCGATAAAACAGTTATAATATGTAATGCTCGTGTGTTACCAGGATATATCAGAGCTAGGGGTACATCTCGTTATTTTTCTCTTCACATATCTGTCTCGGCCTACCGGCCTCGACGATATGTGCAGAGAAAAATACCCTCGATGTACCCCTAGCTCTGATATATCCTGGTAACACACTCACACATACTATAACTATTACGTATTGCTACTATTTTTCATGACCTGAATTTAAGGTATAGAGCTTAAAAAACAACACACAATCATAGAAAAAAGTTGTCTTAGTTGAAAATTAATCAGCATGTAAACACATGATATTACTTTACGAACAAGTTCGTATATGTATATATTTGAATTACTTAAAGGCTAGAAAGTCATTCACAGTAAACGTTTAAAAACGTCATTACTTTTCAAGAACTGTTGACACATGTTTGTTTTGTATGCTTTGCTACTGGAAAGGTAATTTCATAACAAGGTAAACAACTTTATCAGCAATTTTTACTTTTTTCTTACAGAATGGCATCATTAAAGGGAGACCTTTTTCTAAGAGTTCTAAAATATCGGAAAAAGTGTTCCTTTGAAAATGAATGCTTGTACTTAAAGTCGGGCAAGTTTGATCCCCAAATGAAGCCATTTTGTTCCACCCATATTTGCCTGTTTTCCTGTTTGAAGTTTTACTCTTCAGACTATTTGGATGTATTGTACAAAATGGAACATTTTCATTTAAAAGTGATTTCTAGCTGTTCAAATGTGATGACCCCTGAATCAGGTCGGTATTGAGTAGACATCTTAAAAACACCGTTACATGCGCTAAAAGTTCTTATTTGCTTCATTTCTTAGAACTTATCTTTTGAAGAATGCAGGTAATGTAGTTTGACTTCTGTCAGGTTATTAGCTCCATGTACACAAAGTGACAGGTGACGTTTTTGTGATCGCCTGGTTGTCGTCGTCCAGTCCGTAAACATTTTACTTTGACCACTCTAGAGGTCATATTTTTCATTTGTCTTGGATGAATGTTGTCAAATGTTACATCTTGATGATATCTAGGTCAATTCTAAATGGTCATGTGCATCAAAAACTAGCGTCTTAGGTCTAAAAATAGAAAACACCTTTGACCGTCATATTGAGGCCATTATATTTCAAAAGATCTTCATGAAATGATGTGTACAAAATGTTCACCTTAGAAGATATCTAGGTCATGTTCAGAAACCCTGGATCACGGTGGGTCAAAAATAGGTCAAAGTCTAAAAAAAAAAACCGTTGTGACCATCTCTAAGAGGCTAATTTTTCACTGAGATACTTCATGAAATAATGGTACAGAAGTTTTATCTGATGATATCTAGTCAATGTCAAAACTGGGTCAGCTTGGGTCAAAACTAGGTCATCGTCGTCCTAAAATTGAAACTTGTGACCACTCTAGAGGCACATTTTCAATGCATCTTATGAAAATTGGTCAGAATGTTCATCTTGATGATATCTAGGTCAAGTTCGAAATGGGTCACGTGGTTAAAAACTAGGTCAGTAGATCTAAAAATAGAAAAACCTTGTGACCTCTCTAGAGGCCTATTTTCAGAGATCTTCATGAAATTGGTCAGAATGTTCACCTTGATGATATCTAGGTCAAGTTCGAAACTGGGTCACTGTGGGGTCAAAAACTAGGTCAATAGATCTAAAAATAGAAAAACCTTGTGACCTCTCTAGGGCCATATTTTCAATGGATCTTCATGAAAATTGGTCAGAATGTTCACCTTGATGATATCTAGGTCAAGTTTGAAACTTGGGTCAACTGCGGTCAAAAATAGGTCATAGGTCTAAAATATAAAAAATCTTTTGACCTCTCTAGAGGCCATATTTCTCAATGGATCTTCATGAAAATTGTTGCAATGTTCACTTGATGATATCTAGGTCAGTTTCGAAACTGGGTCACATGCGGTCAAAAACTAGGTCAGTAGGTCTAAAAATAGAAAAACCTTGTGACCTCTCTAGAGGCCATATTTTTCATGAGATCTTCATGAATATTGGTCAGAATGTTCATCTTGATGATATCTAAGTCAGATTCGAAACTGGGTCACGTGGGGTCAAAAACTAGGTCAGTAGGTCTAAAAATAGAAAAACCTTTAGACCTCTCTAGAGGCCATATTTCTCAATGGATCTTCATGAAAATTGGTGAGAATGTTCAGCTTGATGATATCTAGGTCAGGTTCGTAACTGGGTCATGTGCGGTCAAAAACTAGGTCAGTAGGTCGAAAAATAGAAAAACCTTGTGACCTCTCTAGAGGCCATATTTTTCAGGAGATCTTCATGAAAATTGGTGAGAATGTTCACCTTGATGATATCTAGGTCAAGTTTAAAAGTGGGTCACGTGCCTTCAAAAACAAGGTCATTAGGTCAAATAATAGAAAAACCTTGTGACCTCTCTAGAGGCCATATTTTTCAATGGATCTTCATGAAAATTGGTCAGAATTTTTTATCTTGATGATATCTAGGTCACATGTGCTCAAAAACTAGGTCACTATGTCAAATAATAGAAATAACGATGTCATACTCAGTTGAACACTGGGTCATGTGGAGATAGGTGAGCGATTCAGGACCATCATGGTCCTCTTGTTTTTGAATGAAGTGAGCAAATTTCGAAACAGACCCACAGGATTCGACCTTAATTTTTCAATGCTGTAGTTTGAATTCTGTCTCATTAAATCTGTTTACTTGAGGCACCCTAGAAAAAATATTTAACGTTTTATTTTGTTTTATAATTGTTTAACAATAGTTTGATGTTTCTTTTATCAAAAGTAATGTTGTAATGAATTCTCAGCAAACGTTTGAGATAGTGGCCATCACACTGAAATTTGTCTTTACTTGAGCTTGAGGAAATTCCATAAGTTATACAAAATTTACAAAAACAAGAGGACCATGATGGTCCTGAATCGCTCACCTATCCCCACATGACCCAGTGTTGAACTGAGTATGACGTCGTTATTTCTATTATTTGACATAGTGACCTAGTTTTTGAGCACATGTGACCTAGATATCATCAAGATAAAAAATTCTGACCAATTTTCATGAAGATCCATTGAAAAATATGGCTTCAAGAGAGGTCACAAGGTTTTTCTATTACTTGACCTAATGACCTAGTTTTTGAAGGCACGTGACCCACTTTTAAACTTGACCTAGATATCATCAAGGTGAACATTCTCACCAATTTTCATGAAGATCTTGTGAAAAATATGGCCTCTAGAGAGGTCACAAGGTTTTTCTATTTTTCGACCTACTGACCTAGTTTTTGATCGCACATGACCCAGTTACGAACCTGACCTAGATATCATCAAGGTGAACATTCTCACCAGTTTTCATGAAGATCTATTGAGAAATATGGCCTCTAGAGAGGTCACAAGGTTTTTCTATTTTTAGACCTACTGACCTAGTTTTTGACCCCACGTGACCCAGTTTCGAACCTGACCTAGATATCATCAAGGTGAACATTCTGACCAATATTCATGAAGATCTCATGAAAAATATGGCCTCTAGAGAGGTCACACGTTTTTTCTATTTTTAGATCTACTGACCTAGTTTTTAACCCCACGTGACCCAGTTTCGAACTTGATCTAGACATCATCAAGGTAAACATTCTGAACAATTTTCCTGAAGATCCATTGAAAAATATGGCCTCTAGAGAGGTCACAAGGTTTTTCTATTTTTAGACCTACTGCCCTAGTTTTTGACCGCACGTGACCCAGTTTCGAACTTGACCTAGACATCATCAAGGTGAACATTCTGACCAATTTTCATGAAGATCCATTGAGAAATATGGCCTCTAGAGAGGTCACAAGGTTTTTCTATTTTTAGACCTACTGGCCTAGTTTTTGATCCCACATGACCCAGTATCGAACTTGACCTAGATATCATCAAGGTGAACATTCTGACCAATATTCATGAAGATCTCATGAAAAATATGGCCTCTAGAGAGGTCACAAGGTTTTTCTATTTTAAGATCTATTGACCTAGTTTTTACCCCCACGTGACCCAGTTTCGAACTTGACCTAGATATCATCAAGCTGAACATTCTGACCAATTTTCATGAAGATCCATTGAGAAATATGGCCTCTAGAGAGGTCACAAGGTTTTTCTATTTTTAGACCTAATGACCTAGTTTTTGACCCCATGTGACCCAGTTTCGAACTTGACCTAGATATCATCAAGGTGAACATTCTGACCAATATTAATGAAGATCTCATGAAAAATATGGCCTTTAGAGAGGTCACAAGGTTTTTCTATTTTTAGACCTACTGACCTAGTTTTTGACCCCACGTGACCCAGTTTCGAACTTGACCTAGATATCATCAAGATGAACATTCTGACCAATTTTCATGAAGATCTTGTGAAATATATGGCCTCTAGAGAGGTCACAAGGTTTTTTCTATTTTTAGACGTACTGACCTAGTTTTTGATGGCACGTGACCCAGTTTCGAACTTGACCTAGATATCATCAAGCTGAACATTCTGACCAAATTTCATAAAGATCCCATGAAAAATGTGACCTCTAGAGTGGTCACAAGCAAAAGTTTACGGACGCACGGACGACGCGCGATCACAAAAGCTCACCTTGTCACTTTGTGACAGGTGAGCTAAAAACGGCACGGTAAAAGTTGTTTAAAATTTGCAACACAGTGCGAAACATGGCCAACTTTAAGAATATACCAAGCAAATGCCATTTTTAAACATTACTGTTAGGGGCCCAATACCTTAATAACATGATTCCTTGCAGGAATATTATCAGTTAGAGAATGTTGGTGTTTATTCTGTTCTGGATGCGTCAGCAGTTTGTATTACTGAATGCCGTAACAGCGCCACCACTACTGTTTAGCGCCATCACTAGTTATAGCGCCACCACTTTTAAAAATCCTGCAATATTTCTTCTAACCAGAGATTCTATTATTCATGGTGTGTGCCTATTAAGTTATTTATCATTTCTACACCATTTGCATGCGCAGTTATGTTCTTACAGTGTCCATTAATCGGAATGGTGTTCGAATACTGGCCGATATGAAAATGTGCCACTGTCAGATTCGGGATAAAAGCTCCTGACACCACAATTTGCACAATATTTTAATGAAATCACAGCCAACCGCTAGTTAAAGTGTTGTTACACGGAACTACATTCTCCGATTTTTGAAAAAAGTTCTATCAATAAAAATATAAGATAAAATATAAATTTTACTCACGTGTTTACATTTTCGAACGGGCGATAGCTGCACCACGGAAATGTCGATACCTCTTTTCCTTATCACCACAATTTGGTGGTGGGGCTAGCGTTTAGTAGCCATGTGACCAAGTTTCATTAAAATTTGGCCAAAATTGTGACCTCTAGTGTTAACAAGCTTTTTCTTTGATTTGACCTGGTGACCTAGTTTTTGACCCCAGATGACCCAATATCATATTCGTCCAAGATTTCATTGAGGATAACATTCTGACCAAGTTTCATGAAGATTGGGGCAAAATTGTGACTTCTAGAGTGTTAACAAGCTTTTCCTTTGATATGACCTGGTGACCTAGTTTTTTACCCAAAATGACCCAATATCAAACTCATCCAAGGTTTTGTTTGAGGGTAACTTTCCGACCAAGTTTCATTAAGATTGGGCCAAAATTGTGACCTGTAGTGTTAAGAAGCTTTTCTTTTTATTTGACCTGGTGACCTAGTTTTTGACCCCAGATGACCCAATATCAAACTTGTCCAAGATTATATTGAGGGTAACATTCTGACCAAGTTTCATGAAGATTGGGGCAAAATTGTGACTTCTAGAGTGTTAACAAGCTTTTCCTTTGATTTGACCTGGTGACCTAGTTTTTGAACCCAGATGACCAAATATCAAACTCGTCCAAGATTTTATTGAGGGTAACATTCTGACCAAGTTTCATCAAGATTAGGCCAAAATTGTGACCTATAGTGTTAACAGTCAAATTGTTGACAACGACGGACGACTGACACAGGGCGATCACAAAAGCTCACCTTGAGCACTTCGTGCTTAAAAGTTACAATATAAGTACAGTCAAACCTGTGAACAAAGACCACTCCTTGGAACAAACAAAAGTGGTCTTTGTTCAAAGGTGGTCTTTATTTGGGGGGAAGGGTCACTTCTCAGTTAGCCATTAGCATGCTGATAAAAAGTATTTTACAGCTTCTTGCTTTCTTTATATTCTATATATTAATTCGGCCAGTGCAAACTTACAAATTTTCAATCGGGCAGTAATTATTATGTTTGCTATAATGCGAAAGTCGTGAAAATTCGGTGGATTTCAAATATTTTCATGCCGGAACGGTCCAGCTTGGTCGTTATTGGGGGGCAAATATGACACCTGGGAATGAATTAGGCCGGTCGCTGGTCGCGGTTGCCAGATGGTTGCTATTCACGGCCTTTTTACGAGCACTTTTCTACGGGGGGACCAAAGGCCGGTTGTTGTCGACAGGTGGTCGCTATTCACGGGTGGTCGCTAGCACAAGTTTGACTGTAAGTTAATCTAAAAAGAACCGCCCACCACCCCACCCACACACCCCCAAAGTCCACACAAAAATCCTTACTAGATAGGGATAGGTCAAAAAACACCACAAAATTAGATGTAACATACATGTTGTACTACAAAAGTGGTCTCAATTTTTCCCTACGACTAGTAATGAAAAAGTTACAATATAAGCTATTTGTAGTAACAACAAAGGGAAGTAAATCTAAAGGGACCTGCGCATGACACTACGTCTCATGATGGTGTACAATTGTGCCAAATTACATCAAAATCCCTCCATGCATGAAGAAGAAATGCTCCGGAAAAAGTCATTCTTGTATATGACCTTAGGCCTGGTTCTTGCGCACGACACTCTGTCTCGTGGTGGTGAACATTTGTGCCAAATTATATCAAAATCCCTCCATGCATGAAGAAGAAATGCTCCGGACAAAGTTTTCATTCTTGTATCCTTTGACCTCTAAGTATGACCGTGACCATAGACCTAGGGACCTGGTTCTTGCGCATGACATTCCGTCTCATGTTGGTGTACAATTGTGCCAAGTTACATCAAAATCCCTCCATGCGTGAAGATTAAAATGCTCCAGACAAAGTTTTTATTCTTGTATCCTTTGACCTCTAAGTGTGACCTTGACCTTAGACCTAGTTCCTGCGGATGACACTCTGTCTCATGATGGCGAACAATTTTGCCAAGTTACATCAAAATCCCTCCATGCATGAAGAAGATATGCTCCAGATGAAGTCATTCTTGAATTTGACCTTTGACCTCAGTGTCACCTTGACCTTAGACCCAAGGACCTGGTTCTTACGCATGACACCCCGTCTCATGATGGTGAATAATTGTGCAAAGTTTCATCAAAATCCCTCCATGCATGAAGAAGATATGCTCCGGACAAAGTCTGTGGACGCCACCCATCAGGGGTGTTCCCATAATACGTCCCGTTTTTAAACAGGCGTATAAAAACCTGTAGTTGTTTTCATATGTCATTCTTGTATCTGACCTTTGGCCTCTATGTGTGACCTGGACCTTCTGCCTAGGGACCAGGTTCTTGCGCATGACACTCCGTCTCATTGTGGTAAACATTTGTGCCAAGTAATATTCAAATCCTGTTTTGCATGACAAAGTTATACACTGTACAGGAAAACTGTCCCATTGACATTTGATCTCAAAGTGTGACCTTGACCTTTAAGCTAGGGTTCCGGGTGTTGTGCATGACACGTCCCCTCATCATGGGGAACATTTATGCCAAGTGATATTAAAATCTCTTCTCTTGATGGATGACAGAGTTCTGGGCCGGACAGGAAAAAAACCCTATTGACCTTTACCTCCAATTGTGACCTTGACCTTTGAGCTAGGGGTCCGTGTTTTGCGCATGACACATTGTCTCATCATGGGGAACATTTGTGCCAAGTAATATCAAAATACCTTCATGGATGGTAGAGTTATGGACAATTCTGCAAGCTTAAAAAAGCCTTGGTTTTTGATATCTACAAATCTTACATCGTAAAATGTCAGATAGCCGGTCAGCTCAGTTGGTAGGGCACTTGCTCAGTAAGCGAGGGGTCCCGGGTTCGAGCCCTGGACTGACTGCAAATTTTTCTTACTCTTTGACATTCGAACAAGTCGTCTGATTGGTTCAAATAACAAGAGGACCATGATGGTCCTGTATTGCTCACCTGTTCCCACATGACCCAGTTTTGAGTAAGATGTCGTATTTTCTAATATTTGACATAGTGACCTAGTTTTTGAGCTAATGTGATCCAGTTTTGAACTTACCCTAGATATCATCAAGATAAAAATTCTGACCAATTTTCATGAAGATCCATTGAAAAATATGGCCTCTAGAGAGGTCGCAAGGTTTTTCTATTATTTGACCTATTGACCAAGTTTTTTAAGGTATGTGACCCTGTTTTGAATTTGATCTAGATATCATCAAAGTGAACATTCTCACTAATTTTCATGAAGATCTCATGAAAAATATGGCCTCTAGAGAGGTCGCAAAGTTTTTCTATTTTTATACCTACTGGCCTAGTTTTTGACCGCATATGACCCAGTTTCGAACTTGACCTAGATATCATCACGATAAACATTCTGACCAACTTTCATTAAGATCCCACGAAAAATGTGACCTCTAGAGTAGACACAAGCAAAAGTTGACGCACGGATGACGGACGCTGCGCGATCACAAAAGCTCACCTTGTCACTATGTGACAGGTGAGCTAAAAATAGATTTGCGAAAAACAAAAATAGCAATACTGGAAATCCAAAATATACAAAAGACGAATGTGAATGGGTCATTCTCAATCTTCGTTTAGAAGATCAAGTACTTCAGTCAGATTGGGGTAGGGAATTTTCACATGACATGTTGTCTCATCATGGGGAACATTTGTACGAAGTGATATTAAAATCCCGTAATGAATGACAAGAGTTATGGACCGGACAGGAGACAGACCCTGTTCATGCCATGTTAACATCTGACTGCCAAGTGTGACCTTGACATTTGAGTTAGTGGTCTGTAAGTTGTACATTTGTGCCAAATAATATTAAAATCCCTTCAATGCTTCATGGATGGCAGAGTTATGGACCGGACAGGAAAAAAGCCCCCTTGACCTTCGTGACCTAGACCTTTAAGCTAGGGGTCCGGGTTTTGCGCATGACACATCATCTCATGGGGAACATTTGTGCCAAGTAATATTAAAAACCATTCATGGATGATGGACCAGACACGAAATTGCGGACGGACGGATGGAATGACAGACGGAAAAGCGCATTCCTATAGTTCCCCGAAACTGGTTTGCAACCAGTAGGGGACTAATAAGTAAATGATAAACAAGGTGTTCAACAGTGCGTGAAACATCCTGCTTACACCAAACAAGTTACTTGAATTGATAAAAGCAGATTTTTTCTTTGCATGATTCAAGCGCTAAAACACCATGCAACCAGTAGCATGCTGAAAAGTAAACAATATCTTTAATTTCAATTTTTATTTTTGCCTTTTTGGCATCAAAAAGTAAAACATATAAAACTTATAAAAATCTTCAACTTTAACATAAAACAAGTAGAGACGGTGGTTCAAGTGATTAAAACATTTCCGTGGAACCAGTAACAAGAAGTTAAAATGCATCCAAGATAAAAATATCATCCAACACTTTTAACAAAATGCTAATGGCTCCAGGGTTTGACAACCAATGGCACATCTGGTTTTCTTCATGTTACACAACAACGGCCAACATGAAGACAGGCAAGTATCACAGTTGTAAAATGGTTATGAAAGACTTGTAGGAACAATCACAGATAATTAACTAGACCATGTCACATACACTCACAGACAGAAATTCCCTACTATCACAGATCTTTATAATGCTGTACAAATGGAAAATTTCTGACCAATCCTGTAAGAATGTAATACTGCAAGCTTGTCATCTGAAGAGGTATTACATTCTACAACCAACAACACCCGAGGACAGAATATAGGTCAACCTATCATATGGATAACCTAATTCCTGTCCAACATATACTGCATGGACAAGCTAACCGCTGAAATCCTACAAACCTAAGGAATCACCAGTTTGATACTGCTGCGTACAAGCCTCAAAGACAAAATGCTACTTTTTGTTGTTCTGTTTTTTTGTCTGAATACTACCTGCTGTCTTGCTATACCTGATGTCCACAGACCTTAACCTGATGCAGAATACTGTAAATGTGTCTGAACCAGACTAAATGTGCTGCAAAGTGAAGATAGATAACTTCCAGCACATATATTTCCATGGTTATCAATGTTTTATGTTGTTAAACCCACTCTCCATTTAATGCTCCAACTAATGATATTGGTCCCAATGATTGAATGAAAACAATGAATTTATGAGCCTGAGCAAAGATTGGCACATACTAACTTCGACTAGAAGTAAGCAAATCACTCATGTACTTGCTTATTTAACAACTTCTCCACTACTATTTCTGGGGTCCCTACCCTCATCTCATGATTATCTTTCCCTGGAGACCCCCATGTTTCCATGGAAAACCCTACCTTTCCTTGGAGAACCCCATTTTTACATGAAGACTCCCCACCCCTATTCTATGTAGAACCCCACCTTTCCGGCGGGAGCCCCAAATTTCTGTGGAGAACCTCGCCCTTCCCTGAGATTCAATTAAGTCTTTCAGTGCCTTGAAGGCAACTTTAGCACCATTATTACAAATGTATACTTTGGTAAGTCATGTACACCACTGTGTTAGCAAGCAAAGTGCACTGGCCTTTGTTTCCTGTTTTTACAGGTATAGTTTCAAAATGCCCCATCTATTGTCACATAATATTGTCGTCATATTTCACATTACAGCATTTTCAGTTTTTCACTAACTCTCAAGTCTTTTCAATGGTGTACATGCTTACTCTATAGCACCAGATTTATTTGTGTCCATGATTGTTTTATTTCTATCACACAAAACATCAACCTCTTCCGTTTTAATGTCCATTTAAGAATTGCGGAATTTTTTTTTTAATTGGTTCTTTATCTTTGTTCTTTTATCTTTCACTGTCGACATAATCCACTGCTAGCCACAAGTGTAAACTCTTATTTGTGGTATGTCACCACTTTAGTGAAGTATACTGAAATTCAGTCTTATCCATTTTTCTGGATTTTTTTTTGAATTGCATGAACCATGATTCTGTAAGAGCTTATTCCAATCATGTCACCGAGTTTAAAAAAACTTCCAATCATATTTAATATCCTGGATTTCTCTGTAATGTTCCTTTCCCCTTCTATTCACTTTCATTGAAATCGTGTTTCCATATTTCTAAAACTACAGTAATAACAGCTGAAACAGAACTTATTTACACGCCAAAATGGCTTCCACTATTTACAAGGCAAAGGTCACTATCCTTTTGTAGTCTGTGTAAAAAGAGCACATTTCCAAGTAGCACTTTCTGTGTAGCTTGGTCTAAAAACAACTAGTTACAGCATGTTAGGTTTGTGCAAGTAATCTCAATGATTTAAAGATGAAGTAAAAATCAACGAAGGAACAGCGAACAACACTCCTAAACATTCCTATACTGTCCTGGTAAAAAGATGACCTTCATGTGATTCATGTTTTTCATCATCGTCCATTTCTATGGCATCAATCATTCCTTAATCCCAACTTTCCTCATCCTCAGTAGTACCGAAGGCTGAGCTGCCTCCGCCTCCCATTCCCCCACTAAATCCACCTCCGAATCCACCTCCAAATGTTGGATTCTCGCCTTCATCACGTGTCTGAAAGAACAGTACAGATAAATTAAGTGCTACTTCAGATCCAGATCAATGCTATTTTAGTTCATCAGGGCTCCAGATAATTTTTTTGGCCTATGAGTATTTACTCAGCATATTTTTTGTGAATGAGTAAAATGGTAAAATCTGAAACTGACTGTATATTATGTTATTTTTTTTAATACAGTTAGATCTATGAATGTAAAATTTACCTTAGATTAATTCCCCTTCCACCTAATGTCCCTACTATACTGACATGTTTACAGCGTATTTATTTTTAGACAGCATTTGTAACTTTCCATTCTATCATTATTCCCTTTTCTGCGAAATTCACATGCTATTGATTGTATTATAGTACACAGACGGTGATGCAATCACTGTCTGTTGCTCATCTCTATTTGTAAATGAGATTACCGATCCACCCACGCAGTCCATACCTATGTTCCGTTTCAAATATGTCATTTACAAATTTATTAATGATACAGTAGGGCATTTACCCCTTTCCCCCTTGCTCCACTAACAAAACAATTATGCTGTTAATCATTTATCAAAAGGTACCATGTCATGTGAAAATTTATTTACATGTGAACATTGTATATGTATACTCTTATGTTATGTTACATGTAACTAGAGTTAATAAAGTGATTGTTATGTTACGTTATGACTAGGTGTAAATTTACTCTGAAAATTTATGAATGTGAAGAAAACAGAAATCAGTTTTATAACATATTTATTGGGTACATAACACCCATGAATTTGTTTGCAGTTCAGTTTCAATTAAATATTCAAGTTTTTGCTTCTTTTTTCTCCCTTGGCATGCTTTGGCTTCACACTCGCTACTGAAACCAATATTCAATATACACCTTAAGCTATGTTTTAGGGATCATTTTTGTTGTTTTAAAAATGCATAGTGTTTATTCACTTTTACATTCATAGAAAGCGACATTTTTGTTCTTTACTTCGCACTGGAAGTTGACATTTTAAATTGACACAGCTTTAAAATACACTACCGTACCTCCAATATTAATTCCCAACTATTTGATTTACCCACACATTGAGTGTATCATGTAGTTGAGCCACACCATGAGAAAACCAACATAGTGCATTTGCGACCAGCATGGATCCAGACCAGCCTACACATCCACGCAGTCTGGTATGGATCCAAGCTGGACGCAAATGCAATATGTTGGTTTTCTCGTTGTGCGGCTCAGTTTAACCTAGGTTTATTGAGTACCATTTAATGCATGTGTACGTTCAATGTGGGAGAATTAATGCCTACCGTGCTCTGTTACATAAAGCATCCAGACGATTCAGATTTTGTTTACGCTAGTAAAAAGTCACTGTGTGTGTTTCTATAATTTCATATACGTTTTTATACGCTTAAAAATTATCAGACATGCGTATATGCATTATTTCAAAGCGTAATTTACGCTAATACGCATCTTATCTGGAGCCCTGGTTTATGTTAAAATTCATTTACAAAACAGAGAAACTTCAAAATGCATGATAAGGGCTGGTCATCAGAAAACTGCTAAGAGGCCACAGCCATTTACATTTGGAAATTCATGTGTGAAAATTGCTGACTCATGGATGACAGAGTTATGGACCGGTCACGAAACTGCGGACGGACTGACAGAAAAGCGCATTCCTATAATCCCCGAAACAGGTTTTCAACCAGTAGGGGACTAAAAAACATTTTTCACTGACTTTTCAAGTTAAGTGGCAACTCTGTATAACCCCCTACCACTTGTGGAGGGGGATTAAAAATAACATTTAAATAGATTTAAATAAATTTCTCATTATAGATATTATACCTTTGGCATTCCCTTTCTGATATCTTTTCCACCAAATTTGCCTCCCATAGGAATATAGCCTGCTGTTGAGACGCTTCCAGCACCATACGTTTCTAACCATTCAGGAACCACTTGTGATGCCTGCAATATAACATGAACAAAATTCCCATGAAGATATTACATGTTTATGAAAAGACGAGTGCTCAAAGCATTATTTAGAAGATGACGCTGCTCACAAGTTTCAAATGTACAGTGCCTGTAAATATGTCATGAAACTGCCCTTACTACATCTTTAACATTAATGTCATTTTTAAAACATAATATTACCATCCGTAATTATTTAATTATTCTAACTATAAGACATTAATCGAGTGCGTTGATAACAAGAGCTGTCCATAAGACAGCCAAGCTCGACTATTCGAAATATTGTCACAGAAGCTGGAAATTATTACCCAAAATGTTAAATATCAAAAGAGTTTTAAGTTCAAAAGGGGACATATCAGAGTTATGGGACTTGATGCTATCAACTAGTTTTATAACCCCGAAGAAACATGTTAAGTTTCAATTCAATATCTGCATTAGTTTTGGGGATAGTAACTTGCATGTAAAACTTTAACCAGAATTTTCTAAGTCCAAAAGGGGGCATAATTTGCTCAAAATACATGTTAAGAGTTATGGAACTTGACCCAGTGAGGTAGGTAATTGATCTAGAAAAAGAATAAATAAGTTCCAAATCTATATGCCTTTTAGTAATAGCTGTATGTACTTGCACGCAAAACTTTAACCAGAATTTTCTAAGTCCAAAAGGGGGCATAATTTGGCCAAAATACATGCCAGAGTTATGGGACTTGACCCAGTGAGGTAGGTAATTGATCTAGAAAAAGAAAAAATAAGTTTCAAATCTATATGCCTTTTAGTAATAGCTGTATGTACTTGCACGCAAAACTTTAACCAGAATTTTCTAAGTCCAAAAGGGGGCATAATTTGGCCAAAATACATGCCAGAGTTATGGGACTTGACCCAGTGAGGTAGGTAATTGATCTAGAAAAAGAAAAAATAAGTTTCAAATCTATATGCCTTTTAGTAATAGCTGTATGTACTTGCACGCAAAACTTTCACCAGAATTTTCTAAGTCCAAAAGGGGGCATAATTTGGCCAAAATGAAGGTCAGAGTTATGGGACTTGGTGCTATCAACTAGTTTTATAACCCCGAAGACACATGTGAAGTTTCAATTCAATATCTGCATTAGTTTTGGAGATAGTAACTTGCATGTAAAACTTTAACCAGAATTTTCTAAGTCCAAAAGGGGGCATAATTTGCTCAAAATACATGTTAGAGTTATGGAACTTGACCCAGTGAGGTTGGTAATTGACCTAGAAAAAGAATAAATAAGTTTCAAAGCTATATGCCTTTAAATGATAGCTGTATGTACTTGCATGCAAAAACTTAACCAAGGTGTGACGCCGACGCCGACGCCAGGGTGAGTAGAATAGCTAGACTATTCTTCGAATAGTCGAGCTAAAAATTTCGAAGGAGACGCATTGTGGCACAAGCCTTACTTAACATGTTAAAATTACCTGTGTAAGGATTTTGACTAGAGCTTTGGCCATTCCAGAGTCGGAATCGTGTGTATAGAATGAAGTGGCTTTTCCTAGATTACCACATCTACCAGTTCTACCAATACGATGGACGTACTCATCAATGGACTGAGGGAGATCATAATTGACTACATGTTTAACAGACGGAATATCTAGACCACGAGCAGCCACAGAGGTGGCTATCAGTATGGGTGCTCTCCCTTTCTTGAAATCTTCTAAAGCCTCCTCTCTTTCCCTCTGCAGTCTGTCCCTGTTTACAAACAATAAACAAACTTTCTGTCTTATCAAACCAAATAAAGAGTTTCAATTAACCCTTACCCTGCTAAATTTCTAAAATGGACTGGTCCATCCTTCAATTTGGGCAATACAATTTATTTTTTGAAGGGGTGTTCACTGAAAATTTACTGACAGAATAGCGAACAGTGCAAACCATGATCTTGTCTGTGCTGTTCGCAAAGGCAAAATCACTTGCCGTTAGCAGGCTAAGGTTAACTGTTGTATGAATATGAAAGTATACCTGGTTTTGTCTGAAATTTACTAGATGGCTTATGTAACTTCTTTTATTTTCTGTCCTTTTTCTTTTAATTATTAAATAAAATTTGTAAGAAATTTGCTATTTCCCACTGTTTTATGCAAACTTTTGAATTTTTATTCGACACAAATCATAATTGTGTTAGAAAAACAGACATACCCATGTATACTGGTTGCAGGGAATCCAGACTGTGACAAATATGATGCCAGGAAATCTGCATTTCTCTTCTGTTCTACAAACACAAGTGTCTTGTCCGAGCCTTAAATAGAAAACAATCCAATTTTTAACTTTGAACCATAATACCTGTAAATGTTCTCCTTTCAAGATGTAACTATATAGATACGTGTAACTTATATTGCTCTTTAAAACTATACTGAAGTTTACAAACCTGACTCACTAAGGATTTCAGTAAGTTTACAAAACCCGACTCACTCAAGGATTTCAGAAAGTTTACAAACCTGACTCACTAAGGATTTCAGTAAGTTTACAAACCTGACTCACTAAGGATTTCAGTAAGTTTACAAACCTGACTAGTTAAGGATTTCAGTAAGTTTACAAACCCAACTAATTAAGGATTTCAGTAAGTTTACAAACCTGACTGGTTAAGGATTTCAGTAAGTTTGTCTCGTTTCTGGAGTCTGTCTACTTCAAATACGTGTTGTGAGACATCAGTGTTGGCACCACCTACAACCCCAACACTCAAAAACAGATAATCATTCAGGTATTCTGAGGCCAACTTCTGTATCTCCTCAGGGAATGTTGCACTAAACATCAAAGTCTGTCGTTCTGTTTTACCCGGCATTCCAAAATCACCAATGATCTTCTTGATTTCCGGACCAAAACCCATATCTAACATTCTGTCAGCTTCGTCTAGAATCAGGTACTTGATCTTCTCTAAGCTCACCTGAAAAAGTTATATTTCAAATTCAACTATACTATTTCAGCATCACTATCAATAAAGTTGGCTTCCATTATTGCATCTGTTTTTGCACTTAGATTATCTTAATTAGTTAATTTGTATTAAAAGTGATTGGTTCACTTCTTTTAATGAAGTGACCTCAAAATTATTTTGATTTTCCTTTGAAATATGTCCCTCCCAACCCCTTTTCTAAAGCACTGAAGGGACTCCTTTTTACAAAAATATTATTTTCTCTGCTTTTGTTTTCTGACTTCCAGAGCAACACTTCAGTATTCAAAACTATTAAATTGAGGTAGAGTAATTTTTTTGCACAAGAACTGTAACCAGTAAATCCTTCAAAGGTCCAAACATTGTTCAAACATTCAGCGCACCTAAGAGTCATGCAACTATCAAATTGTTATTAACCCTTACCCTGCTAAATTTCTATAATGAACTTGTCCATCTTTCAATTTGGACAGTACCATTAACTGTTTAAAGGGGTGCTTACCAAAAAGATACTGACTGATTGGCGAACAGTGCAGACCATGATCAGACTGCACATCTTGGTCTGCACTGGTCGCAAAGGCAGAATCACTTGCCACCAGCTGGCTAAAGGTTAAACAGTCTGGCTTCCATCATGTTCTCAAATATTTGCAACTTTCAACTCTGCCAAGCTATAATGACAAAACTGTCCAAAAATTCACCACAACACCTCTAAAGCAAATACAAGAGCTTGTTTGGATAGTTTTAAATCCATATTTTCTAAGTCTTCTTTACCATCTGAAAGGTATACCTACCTTTCCTTTCCCAAACACATCAATGAGACGTCCTGGTGTCCCTACCAGGATATGGCAACCCTGTTCTACCTGGCGTAGCTGGTACCCAACAGAGGTACCACCATACAATACAACTGGTCTAAGCATGGAACCATGAGCAAATTTCCTGGCATCCATGTAGATCTGTGTAGCCAGCTCTCTAGTTGGTGCCACTACAAGAGCCTGTGGTTCCTGCACTGCTGAGAAAGAACTGCCAGACAAACCATTCTTCATCATTCCCGTTAACGTTGGCAGGATAAAGGCAGCCTAAAATAAAATTGATTAATATTCAGCTAATAATAGATTAATCAGTCACATATACCCCATTTATAAAATGACAGTGATACAAATGATTTTGAATAAAATTTGTATCTGTATGCACTTACAGTTTTTCCAGAGCCAGTCTGGGCACAGCCCATCAGATCTCGTCCTCCCATGATAATTGGTATAGAGTACTTTTGTACTGGTGTCGGTTTCTCGTACTTGGCTTTTCTCACATTGCCCAGGAAAGTATCATAAATTCCTGCATCATCAAAGCTTTGTATACACGGTGGAGCATCTCTACCAGTCACCTCAACAGGGATCTTGTCAAAATTATCAAAGTTTATTCCTTTCTGAATGGACATGAAGATATCCTCTTCATTCTCAGATGGTGTTGGAGGAATATATGGGGGTGGACGTTCTCCATCTAAAATGTTCAATATTTCACATAAGATATTTATATTATTTTTTTTATCAAAATATGGATTAAGTACAAGGTGAGACTATTACAAAAGTTAACTTCTTCAGACTATTAACCACAACAATTTTTGCCTTCTTCTGTTTGTTTTGGGTTTAATGCCATTTTTCAACAGTATTTCAGTTATGTAATGGTGGGCAGTTAAGCTAACTAGTGTTCCTGGATTCTGTACCAGTACAAACCTGTTCTCCGCAAGTTACTGCCAACTTCCCCAGTCAGAGGTAGAGGACGAATTATGTCAGACACAATGTCTTTTATTTAATCATCATGGAGAACATACGTCCTGTCAAGGGATCAAACTCGCGACCCAGAGATCCGTAGTTCTGGGCTCTCCCTATTGAGCCAAACGGGCGGGCTATTTCTGTCTTCAGTTCTCTAACAACAGATGCCATAACCTGTATTTGGAAATTAATTCTAAATGTGAACATAACTTACAAAACTATAAGGCGAAACAGTCCGTAATCGCACTGCCACCCAAACTACTGTTTATTTAAAGAAGACCTTCCAGCACATTTTCTTTTTTCTACAAAGCAGTACCATAATATATTATAACTTTTACCTAATGATATTCCTTTTCCTTCGCCTGCTTTATCAGCATTGGGGCATTCCCTTGAGAAATGGCCTTCTTCCCCACACTTGAAGCAGTTTTTGCTCCCACCTCCTCCACCACCACCACCGACACCGGCTGAAGGGCATTCCCTGGAGAAATGTCCTTCTTCTCCACATTTGAAACATTTTTTATCTCCCCCGCCACCTCCGCTTCCAGCTGTAAAATTATGGATTAATTCGATTAGTATTTAGTATATCGTCCTTCAAATTAACCACCATCATTACTTCTTTAAATTCAACACTCCTATTTTACAGTTTACGTTTTTTTATTTTAATAACAACATTTAAAGGACTCTGAAATTTCAGCAGAACAGGTCTTTTTCCCTTTCTCACTCTTCCTAATTAGTGCACATAGCCATGAAATTATATCTAGCAACATGACCAAGTCTCCATCAAATAGAAAATGATTGGTATTCAAAATTTGGCACTTTCAAACATAATGTACCTATTCCAACCTATCTCTCTATTTATTTCAGTTCCTTTACAATGCAAGTTATAAACTCTCTTAGTCAAATAGAGCAACAGTCATATTTTCAATTAAATACTTATTGTTATGACTGGTTTTAAATTACTTATAAGCTTTCAAATAATCTTAATAGTTTGTTTTACAATCAATAAAGTTTTCTTAATTGTCATCTGTATCAAGGTCACTGTATTTTTATCTGAACCAACTTTATCTTCTCTTCAATAAATTATTTCTGGTGCTCAGCATTTCTGCTGTTAATGATGTTCCAATTAGTGCTAACAATAGACAGCCAGTTTCATTTTACTTCAATTAACCATTGTTTATCTTCTATATATACTGTGTTTATCCTTGAAAATGCACCTGGAGTAAAAAATGCTCAACAATACTTTTGTTAGGATGATAAATTGGAAATTGGTAAACATTTGTTGAACTATGTTATGTTGGACCCCACATATTTGTATTTCTATCAAATCATTTCATTTTTTCTACATCTGCAAAATCTAACATCCAAAATCAAGCCCTTGTAATTATTTTTTTTGCATACTAATTTATAGAAAATGTTCTGTGTGTCACTGGGACTGCTGATCATGTTTATTTCAGTATAAAGATCAACACCGTAACATATGGCAGCATTCAATTTATGTATTTTTTAATATAAGTCTAGTCAAAATCATATTAATTTCCTAGATCACAATAGCTTTCAAAGTGAGATCAATAGTTACTACACCGTATGCTTTACGAGGAATGCCCAAAACTGTCATTGATAGAATATCAGAATGCAGTGATTTTTTTTTTTTTCAAAAAAAAAAAAAAGAGAGAAAAACTGTGGTTTCTGTAGGAAGATTATAGCATGATGAATCCAAAATAAGGGATATCCAATTTCAAACATAGGCCCTGGAATTTCTGAATAACTGTCTTAGTACTAATTTGCAAAAACTTGAATCTTATAAATGAGAAGTATTTAGACTCATAACAATGCATTAACATCTATGTTATCAAAATAATCAAGGATCATTAACACTTGAATCAGCTGTTTATTGCAGTGACACATGTCAGGAATAAACAGCGTGACGTAATTATAGATCGTTAATAGCTATCGAAGTGGTATTTTGAATTGATTTAATGTAATTGGGACTAAAATTTCTTTGGATTTAGTATTGAAACGCCAATTTAAAAAGTTATTCACTTTCTTAAAATTCCAATGGGGAAAAATATAGCTACTTTTGGCTAGGGGAAGCAGATAATCGGCTGCAAAAAAAACGGGAAAAAATAAGTGGAAAAAGGACAAGTGCATCCACAAGGACAAATACAGCATACTGGTGTTAACTGATTATAGCAGCACTAAAACTGATTATAGCAGCACTACATGATAAAATTGCATTAAATGATAAATACCACATTTTTTCTTGCTTGTTTTGAAACAATATAATTGTGTCCATAGGACATGGGTGCTGTCACATACTGTGCCATGCTCTAAACAGCAAAGTTTTTATTAAGAAAGGACCATAATTCTAAAAAAAAATACCCACAGAGAAAAGTCTATTATTTATGGTCATCTTCACATGAAGGCCCTTCAACTATGAAACTTTCAAGTATATCCTTTCAATAGTGTTTTCAGAGTTGGACACGAAAGATTTTTCTCTATATTCTATAGAGCAAAACTACCAAAGGCCATGCCGTAAAAATAATCACAGAAAAAAATCCTTTCTTTATGGTCATCTGCACATCAAGCTTGTTTATCTATGAATGTAAGCCAATCAGTGTGGGAGGAGTAATTGGACACACAAGCTTTTTCTCTATATTCTATATAGCAAAACACTATCAAAGAGCCATAACACAGAAAAAATTCCTTCCTGTATGGTCATCTGCACATCAAGGTTGTTCATCTGTGAAAGTTTGAAGCACATAATAGTGTGGGAGGAGTTGGACATCTAAAATTTCGGGATGCATGTGCGGAGGCATAAAAATATTTGCAAGACAGCAAAAACAAAATTGCCACAAGCCTTTTTCTAAAAAATATTTAAAAAATAGAAAGACCAACAATATTTCAAACAGAAGGTGTCAAACTGATTAAAATAAAAGTAATTCTGCATGCTTATCGTAAAAAAAGTGAACCTTTATACAAAAGACAAAGCTAAACTAACAGCACATTGGCAAGGTCTTTGTTTGGGCTTTACACCTTTTTTCCTCTGCATTTCAGTCACATACTGGCAGCTTCTTAAATTTACCAATGTTCTTGGATTCTGTTCCAGTACCCAGTTAATCTCTAGCAGTATCTGGATAATGTACCAGAGCTGGCCTGTTTTCCACCAATAACCTTACCAGTGTACCTGGATTCTGTACCAGTGCTGGCCTGTTCTCCAGCAGAAACCTAACCAGTATACCTGGATTCTGTACCAGTGCTGAACTGTTTTCCAGCAGAAACCTAACCAGTGTACCTGGATTCTGTACTAGTGCTGGCCTGTCTTCCAGCAGAAACCTACCAGTGTACCTGGATTCTGTACCAGTGCTGGCCTGTTCTCCTGCACAATGCTGGCCTGTTCTCCAGCACAAATCTAACCAGTGTACCTGGATTCTGTACCAGTGCTGAACTGTTTTCCAGCAGAAACCTAACCAGTGTACCTGGATTCTGTACCAATACTGACTTGTTCTCCAGCACAAACCTAACCAATGTACCTGGATTCTGTACTAGTGCTGGCCTGTTTTCCAGCAGAAACCTAACCAGTGTACCTGGATTCTGTACCAGTGCTGGCCTGTTTTCCAGCAGAAACCTAATCAGTGTACCTGGATTCTGCACCAATACTGACTTGTTCTCCAGCAGAAACCTAACCAATGTATCTGGATTCTGTACCAGTGCTGGCCCGTTTTCCATTATTGACCACTTCAGGGAGTATTGACTGGGGCGGTTTTAACCGGGGGCAGTTTTAACCGCCCAACTTGTTCTCAAGTAACTGACCTCCACATGACCTATAAATGACTCCAGACTGCTGCAGAGAATGAATTCCACAACATGGGCCTGCAACTTTCAATTCATACTAGATATAGGCAGCACACACAAACGTTGTTAACACCAGCACCCAATGTGACATTTATATCAACACCTACATATTAAAATTAAACATATCACACCCAGAATGTTATTGTACTTCCAAAACAGGCTTTAATAGCAGAGGATATAAGACATAATAATTATAAGCAACTATAGTTCTACACAGCAACACTTCACCAAACAGCTACAGAGAGGTGCGTAGAGTAAAATAAAATATTTGGAGGTATCTGGTAAATATACTGCAGATCTGTGTGAAACTTACCTGGTAACCAGCCTCTACCACGGCCAAAACCTGGCAACAATAGTATGCAAATAATATATCAAGTGATGGAAGTTTTAATCCGTTATCAGTGTGCTCAGCTGTAAAAACACTCTCATACAGGCAAACATGTTACTCATCAAATTTAAGACCTATAAAGACCTTAGTTAAAAGCATCTGTCTTACATATCCATCGACTGTAAAATTATTTAGTAGTTTTAGAGTTTATTACATATCAAATGGCCACTGAGAACATTACACCCCACTTGCGGATCAAACTCACGACCCACAATCTGTAGATCTGCACATTCCCTATTGAGCTAAGCAAGCAGGCTTTTACAATGATGAAGAAAAGAAGAGCTGTCTCCATAGGATGACATATGCCCCCGATGGCACTTTGAATGAGTATTTATGGCCGATGTTAGAGTTTAGGACCTTTGAGCTACGGACCTGGGTCTTGCGCATGACACGTCGTCTTACTGTGGTACACATTCATGCCAAGTTATTTGAAAATCCATCCATGGATGACAAAGATATGGACCGGACACGCCCATCAATGCACTATCCTTTAACGTCTAAGTGTGACCTTGACCTTTGAGCTACGGACCTGAGTCTTGCGCGCGACACCTCGTCTTACTGTGGTACACATTCATGCCAAGTTATTTGAAAATCTATCCATCGATGACAAAGATATGGACCGGACACGCCCATCAATGCACTATCCTTTAATGTCTAAGTGTGACCTTGACCTTTGAGCTACGGACCTGGGTCTTGCGCACAACGTCGTCTTACTGTGGTACACATTCATGCCAAGTTATTTGAAAATCCATCCATCGATGACAAAGATATGGACCGGACACGCCCATCAATGCACTATCCTTTAATGTCTAAGTGTGACCTTGACCTTTGAGCTACGGACCTGGGTCTTGCGTGCGACACGTCGTCTTACTGTGGTATACATTCATGCCAAGTTATTTGAAAATCCATCCATCGATGACAAAGATATGGACCGGACACGAAAATTGCGAACAGACTGACAGACGGACAGACGGTTCAAAAACTATATGCCTCCCTTCGGGGGCATAAAAAGAAGAAAATTTGAAATGCACATTTTCTTTCTATTCTATCCTATAATAGTTCCACTTCAACCATACACCTGTGGCTTAAATATTTAATCAATATTCCTTTCCTACAGAACCATAGAATCAACTCTAGCTAATCAATCAATTTTAAGTATAAACCTTTTGTTCAACATGGAACAGAGTAAAATAGTCTTATAATGGGATCATTCCTTGATCAAAGTAAACAAAAATTTTTTCAGAACATGTAAAACAGAGGCCTGTTTTTATGGCTGGTGGTATATTCTCTTCCTAGCCAAAATTTTATACCAAACTTGCTTTCTTTACATGATTTTTAAGTGATTAATAGCTCTTTCAGTGGATGTTTTGAAAGTTATGATATTGGCCCTTATAACTGCTTTAACGCATTGGAATTATGTGCAAGATACATCAATACAACTTTCTGTTTTGATCTTTAACCTTCTAAATTTCAACTAGATGCCCACGGGCAACATGTCGAGCCCGCCAGTTGTCATAAGGACTAACAACACCAAGTTTTAATCTTTGACTTCCAAGTATGACCTTGACCTTTGAGGTAGGGGTCTGGGAATTGCATGCAACACTCTGTCTCATTGAGGCAAACATTTATGCCAAATTAAAAATATTTTATGCATGGCAAAGTTACAGCCCAGACAAGCTCTAAAATGACCTTTGACCCCTAAGCGTGACCTTAACCTTTTAGATCGGAGGTTTGCGCACAACACTCTGTCTCATAGAAGTGAACATTTACGCCAAAGAAATAAAGGACTGCTCCATACTTATCAAAGGTATGAACTGGACAAGCTCTAAAATGCCCTATGACCCCTAACTTGACCTTAACCTTTGGGACAGGAACCTGGGGTTTGCACATGACATTCTGTCTCATTGAGTTAAACATTTATGCCAAATATAAACAAGATTCCCCAATGCATGTCAACGTTATGGGCAGGACAAGATCCGACATGACCTTTGGCCTCCACCTGTGACCTTGACCTTTGAGATAGGAACCTGGTGTGTGCACATGACACTCTCCCACTGAGGTTAACATTCATGCCTTACATAAACAAGAGCTCGTAGAACACGAAATGCCCCCCTTGATGCATTCAGTAATTGCACAAGGAACATAAATGACTTGGTCACTGTACACAAAAGTTCTACTGTTCTGGGTCAATGTGACCTTTGACCTATTGACCTCAAAATCTATAGGGGTCTTCTGCTGGTCATGATCAACCTCCCTATTAAGTTTCATGGTCCTAGGCCCAAGCATTCTCAAGTTATCATCTGGAAACCATTAAACTGTTTCGGGTCATTGTGACCTTGAACTTTGACCTACTGACCTCAAAATCGAAAGGGATCATCTGCTGGTCATGACTAACCTCCCTTTCAACTTTCATGATCCTAGGCTGAAGCGTTCTTGAGTTATCATCCAGAAACCGTTTAACTGTTCAGGGTCACTGTGACCTTGACCTTTGACCTACTGATCTCAAAATCACTAGGGGTCTTCTGCTGGTCATGCTCACCCTCCTGTTACCTTTCATGATCCTAGGCCCAAGGGTTCTTGAGTTATCATCAGGAAACCGTTTAACTGTTCTGGGTCACTGTGACCTTGACCTTTGGCCTACTAATCATTAGGGGTCATGACCAACCTCCCTATCAACTTTTATGATCCTAGGCCCAAGTGTTCTTGAGTTATCATCCAGAAACGGTTTGGTCTACATACCGACCTATATCTGCAAAACAATATACCCCTCCTTCCTCGAAGGGGGCATAAGAACAGACAAACAAATCCGGATGGACGCACGCACATACACTGAACAGCCATTTGGACAATTATGTCCGCTTCCGCAAGCGGGCTCAACAACAACAGCTGTCAGTGGACAGCGAGCTCGACTATTCTCAGTGCTTGATAGTATAACATAAGGTATGAGTAAAACTATAACATTACAATAAGCATATTCTAAGTCGAAAAGGGGCCATAATTCAGTCGAAATGCTTGATAGAGTTGCCTCCTCCTTTTTACAAACTGGGGTCATGATGGTTAACAAGTATGCAAAATATCAAAGCAATACCTCAATGGACTTTGAAAATATTTGGGGTGGTACACAAACTTTAACATTTGTGTGACGCTCACGCTCAAGCTAACGCCGACGCGAGTAGGATAGCTCCCCTATTCTTCGCATAGACGAGCTAAAAATGGACTGGTTCATCGTTCAAATTGGGCAATACCATTTATCATTCGCAGTGGTGTTCGCTGAAAACTTACGGACTGAAGGCTAATTTTGGTCTGCACTGGTGGCAAAGGCAGAACCACTTGCCGCCAGCAGGCTAAAGGTTAAAATGACATAGAATCTAGGTAGCATTTCTATGTTGTACATTTATACTGAGGTATAAGTGTGGTACTGGAATGCACTGGCCTCTTTTTGTCACTGTCCAACTATGAAAACCACATGTGGCTTTATAAACACTGGCACTGCGGTCTTACATTTTTTCTTTTTCTTTTGAAAATTTACATTATGCTTCATCTAGAATATAGTTTTCTTTGTACATTAAATTTATGGTGTCATCTTAAAATATTAACGTGACATGCTGTCATTTTCAGAACTGATGTATTCAGAATGTTTCATGTTGATAAACACTAACTTACAACAGTAGTTATTCAGGGCAATGAAAATGCAATTTAAGATTTCATTTAAGTGAACGGAAAACTCGTGAATTTATAAATGTCACTTTAAACACATTGAACATGCGAACAATTTCTTCAGAGATCTAAATAGTTTAATTCTTTATATCTGATTATTATGTGCTGACAATTATCTTTATAATACACTATTATTACCTTTTAGGTTTCAAATGGATCCATTTTCGACATTCCTAGTATAACTGACTGTACCAGGTATGTACCTCTTTCAGTTAATACAGCATAGAGATATATACCTGTCCATGACATAATTTAATTGTTAACAAGAGGACCAAGATGACCCCAGATGGCTCACCTGAGTTTCGCAGCACAAATATATTTCATTAGGCTATGGTTTTTAACAAATATATTTCAGTAGGTCACTCAAAAAGTGATTGTGGGACACTCAGTTCCATACAAGATTATGTCCAAAATACACTCTATATAAAAACTAGAAAATGCTTTTGTAAAAAAGCGCATGTCTCCCCCAATGCAAAGTCCTATAGGAAAGAAGTCAATAGGGGTCAGGAGCGAAAGTCAAAGAGACACTGATGGTTGGCTGCAATAGGGATCATCTACTTGGCATGTCCAGTCATCCCACTAAATTTCAACACTCGAGGCATAGTGGTTCTCAATTCACTGTTCAGGCTCCTGTGACCTTGACCTTTGATCAAGTGACCTCAAAATAAACAGGGGTCATCTACTCTGCATATCCAATCATCCTATTAAGTTTCAACATTGTAGGTCAAGTGGTTCTCAAGTTATTTCCAAAAAATGATTTTACATGAACAGGCAACTGTGACCTTGACCTTTAATTGACTGACCCGAATATCAGTAGGGGTCATCTACTCTGCATGTTCAATCATCCTATGTTTCAACATTCTGGGTCAAGTGGTTCTCAAATTATTGATCGGAACTGGTTATCAATGTTCAGGCCCCTGTGACCTTGACCTTTAACGGAGTGACCCCAAAAACAATAGGGATCATTTACTCTGCATGAACAATCATCCTATGAAGTTTCAACATTCTGGGTCGAGAGGTTCTCAAGTTATTGATTGGAAATGGTTTTCCATATTCAGGCCCCTGTGGCCTTGACCTTTAACAGAGTGACCCCAAAATCGTTAGGGGTCATCTATTCTGCATGACCAATCATCCTATGAAGTTTCATCATTCTGGGTCAAGTGGTTCTCAAGTTACTGACCGGAAATGGTTTTCAATGTTCAGGCCCCTGTGACCTTGACCTTTAATGGAGTGACCCCAAAATCGATAGGGGTCATCTACTCTGCATGTACAATCATCCTATCAAGTTTCAACATTCTGGGTCAAGTGGTTCTCTAGTTATTGATCGGAAATGGTTTTCAATGTTCAGGCCCCTGTGACCTTGACCTTTGATGGAGTGACCCCAAAATCAATAGGGGTCATCTACTCTTTATGACCAATCATCCTATGAAGTTTCAACATTCTGGGTCAAGTGGTTCTCTAGTTTTTGATCAGAAATGGTTTTCAATGTTCAGGCCCCTGTGACCTTGACCTTTGACGGAGTGACCTCAAAATCAATAGGGGTCATCTACTCTTTATGACCAATCATCCTATGAAGTTTCAACATTCTGGGTCAAGTGGTTCTCTAGTTATTGATCGGAAATGGTTTTCAATGTTCAGGCCCCTGTGACCTTGACCTTTGACGGAGTGACCCCAAAATCAATTGGGGTCATCTACTCTTTATGACCAATCATCCTATGAAGTTTCAACATTCTGGGTCAAGTGGTTCTCTAGTTATTGATCGGAAATGGTTTTCAATGTTCAGGCCCCTGTGACCTTGACCTTTGACGGAGTGACCCCAAAATCAATAGGGGTCATCTACTCTTCATGATCAATCAACGTATGAAGTTTCAACATTCTGGGTCAAGTGGTTCTCTAGTTATTGATCGGAAATGGTTTTCAATGTTCAGGCCCCTGTGACCTTGACCTTTGACAGAGTGACCCCAAAAACAATAGGGGTCGTCTACTCCAGCAGCACTACAACCCTATAAAGTTTGAAGGTACAGGTCAAATGGTTCTCCAGTTATTGCTCGGAAATGAAGTGTGACGTACGGACGGACAAACGGACAGGGCAAAAACAATATGTCTCCTGGGGGAGACATAATAAGCCCAGCACATTACAGCCATGGGTTTCAGTGATCAGGTCAGCCATCCATGATAGAAGTTACCCCATGAACATTTCTACAAAGTCAGTAAAATAATGAACTCTGGCGGGAATTTCAAACCAAGATTTTCCAATGTACACAGAGCCTCTTAAGTGCAATTAGGTGGGCCCATTTGAAAAACAAGATTTCACAAACATTTTGACATGTTTTATAATTCCTAACTCATTCAGGAAATTTTTCAATGTTTTGACCAAGTGACCTAGTTTTTATTCAAGTGACTCAGTTACAATGCACCCTGATTTTGTGACTCCTGGTTACAAGGGAGATAATTACCTAAGTAAGAACTGCTTCTATTTCAAATTTTTAATGAAATTTTAACATGTTACCACCAAGCAAAGAAAATGTTTATATAATTTACAGAAAGTTTCCAATAAATAGAAAACTAGGCTGCTAGTAAGCATGGCCAATGCAGTTATCATGAATAATGCTGCTTGTATCAGTCTGTTTTTACGTACAAAAATTTGAAGTTTTATAACAGCAAATTATTTTGCAAACAGAAAATGACATGAAAAACATGTACTGCAACTTAGACTGGATAATTTCACATCATGTACCTGATATATGCCTTGAGTGTGCTTGCAAGGGAAATATATGGGTCAATCCTAATTATACAAATGTCTCCCAAAATAAACATCGTGAATATTATCCATCTAATGTACAAGATGATAAATGTTAAGATGATACAAACCATTGGGACATTCTCTCGAGAAATGACCGCTTTCTCCACACTTAAAGCATCCATCACCTTGAGGAAACAAACAATGACTGATGATTCAATGCAAAACTGAACTTTATTAGCATGAGATATACAGATATGACATAGACTCCTCAAAACGTGTTATTTAAATGACAACATGAGCAATGATGAGAACATAGTTCCAATTTAACACGCACATGCGAAAAGTCCAACGCTGCTTCTGTACAAACAAGACTTCAAATGAATAACAATGTTTGCAAAGCACAAAAGTCCCTTCCAGGACATTGTCAGTTGTGTCAAGGAAGCACATTTTCAAATTGAAACTTCACCAAGAAACTACATATTCTCTACGTAAACCTATCTAAGAGGGATGTCCCAATAAATCATAACTCTGCCAATAAACCATTTAATTGCATCCGATTGAAATTATCTTAACACACGGATACTTTGTGATTCAGAACTAAAATGACTTATCAAAAGTTTTATGAAAAAATATTTTGAGGGTTTTTAGGTTGATATAATATAGCTGCGCAACGTAAGCCAACAATAAAATCGTCATCTAAGTGAAAAAGGTGCTGTCAATTTCCACTAAACGCCGACTAACATTAGGTACTCATCGATCCATGCCATAAATTTCAAACAAGTGGAATGAAGTATTTGCATGCAATACAAGTCCTACTGGAAGGAACCCAATTTCTCACGCAGTTACAAATGAACTGATTTGTCATGAGTTTAGAAAAATATTGACCTAACATTTACAATAAATATATCAAAGCACTTGGATTAAATTTGCATATAAAAGTCAGTTTTCATTTGGATATGTTTTTGGCCGATTTACAGATAGTTATACAAAAGTTATTTAAGTAACAACAAAGTGAATTAATCCTAAAAAAAAAAAAAAAAATCATAAAATGTAAGCCACAAGAAATCTTTACCAGTAGAGATAGACCAAAAACACCTAAATATGATGTACAGCTGTGTACAAAAAGTGTCATGATTTTTCCTAAAGCAGTAATAAAAAGTTACAATGTAATCTATTTATAGTAACAACAAAGGGACGTAATTCTAAAAAAGTGTGCCTTATGGTGGTGAACATTTGTGCCAAGTTACATCAAAATCTCTCCATGCATGAAGAAGAAATGCTCCGGACAAAGTCATTCTTGAATTTGACCTCTAAGTATGACCTTGACCTTAGTCCAAGCGACCAGGTTCTGGCGCAGGACAATTTGTCTTATGGTGGTGAACATTTGTGCCAAGTTACATTAAAATCCCTCCATGCATAAAGAAGAAATGCTCCAGACAAAGTCCTTCTTGAATTTGACCTTTGACCTCTAAGTATGACCTTGACCTTTGAGCAAGAGCTCCGGGATTTGTGTATGACACGTTGTCTCATCATGGAGAATATCTGTGCCAAGTAATATTGAAATCCCTTAATGAATGACAGAGTTATGGACCGGACACTATATAGACCCTGTTCATGCCATGTTAACATTTGACTACTAAGTGTGACCTTGACCTTTGAGCTAGGGGTCTGAAAGTTGTGCACGACACATCATCTTATTATGACATACAATTTTGCCAATTGATATTAAAATCCCTTCATGGATGAGAGAGTTATGGACCGGACAGGAAAAAAGCCCTGTTGACCTTTGACCTCCAATTGTGACCTTGACCTTTAAGTTAGGGGTGCAGGTTTTGCGCAAGACACATCGTCACATCATGGGGAACATTTGTGTCAAGTAATATTAAAATCCCTTCATGGATGAAAGAGTTATGGACCGGACAGGAAAAAAGCCCTGTTGACCTTTGACCTCCAATTGTGACCTTGACCTTTGAGTCAGGGGTGCAGGTTTTGCGCATGACACATCGTCACATCATGGGGAACATTTGTGTCAAGTAATATTAAAATCCCTTCATGGATGAAAGAGTTATGGACCGGACACGAAACAGACCCTGTTCATGCCATGTTAGCATTTGACTACTAAGTGTGACCTTGACCTTTGAGCTAGGGGTCTGAAAGTTGTGCATGACACATCATCTTATTATGAGGTACAATTGTGCCAAGTGATATTAAAATCCCTTCATGGATGGGAGAGTTATGGACCGGACAGGAAAAAAGCCCTGTTGACCTTTGACCTCCAATTGTGACCTTGACCTTTAAGCTAGGGGTCCGGGTTTTGCACATGACACGTCGTCTCATCATGGGGAACATTTGTGCCAAGTAATAATAAAATCCCTTCATGGATAAAAGAGTTATGGACCGGACACGAAATTGCGGACGGACGGAATGACAGAATGACGGAAAAGTGCATTCCTATAGTCCCCTAAACTGGTTTTCAACCAGTAGGGGACTAATAAATGACGTAATTAGCTGTTGAACAACGTTTGTTTCATGCCTAAGAGTGAGCAAACACAGCATAAATAACTGGTGATGTCGGAAAAAGCCACAGGGTACCAGAAAGTTGTTAAATTCTGTGGCAGCATGTTGAGGCATCAGAATGTTTTGTAGATACTAGTTTGTTAAGTGGTACCGCTGATTCTTAATGGGACATTCAGAAATAGTGCCCCATTATATATGTTTATACCCAAGTATTTTTAAGACAGGATAAACACAGGGGTTATTTCCCCTTCTACAATAGGGGACGCTAACACCTTCCCCTCAAAACTGACTTTACATCAGGTTTTTTTTATTCCCCTTTACCCAAATACCGAGCTAGTTTTTCCCTCCAAATCATAGGCCTTGGCCCCTTCCCCTCTCAGTAAAAAAAAATCTGAAACATTACACTACCCTTTATGTAGAATCACAATTTTGAAACATTTCTTAGTTACTTTCCGAGTGTATTTCTAAACTGACCTGTTAAATGACAATGAAAACCTCATAAATTGTTAACAATTTTTTCCATGTTATTCCCAAAGTCTGATTTAACTGGACAACCCTCGAATGTAAGGTTTCATAAAATTTTTTCTTGTACTTTGGTAGTTAACGGCAGATCAATCTTCTGTTGGTCACTGACAGACAGATGGACAGATAGAAACATGTGCATATTCTCCATATACTGTCTTCTACCAAATTCATAATAAACTATATTTTGCACTTTTGTTATTGCAGGGGGCAGACACTTTACTAAAACATTGCAACCATCTTAAGTCATCCTTCATAATTCGACGCCCCAGAATAAGAAGGGCGTAAGTGTTAGTTACGCCCTTTTATGATTCATACATTTTTTGAAACTACACACCAAGGGGCATAATTCTGTAAAAAAAAAATTTTGTCACAAACTGCTGTGTTGACCAAATTCACCAATAATAAAAGGGCGTAAGTGAAAAGTTTTTCAGAATCCCAGTAATAGAAGGGCGTATCTACACTTAATTGTTGTACCAGAAAAGTCCACTTACGCCCTTAGAATTAGAAGGGCGTATCTGTCATAGACAGTTTTTTTCATTTTGCCGAAAACTATGGTTTTCCACTTACGCCCTTCTAATTCTGGGACATCGAATATGCCCTTTGATGAATTACATGAAAACCCATCACTAAAATTCAAACTTGGGCCTGATAATCCCCCATGGTCCATTTCCAGTTCCCAACAGTACATTATTTACAAGAATGCACTTCAATATATCAAAAACAATGATGTTATGTCTTACTGCAGTACTTTACACATACCTGACTTTTTGTCTCCACCACCAAAACCACCACCCCTGAAACAAATTAAAGCAAGTATTACTATGTGGCAGTATCTAACATTTGTAAAGCTACCAGTTAATAACTTAATAGCCAAACAAGAAATATGGCAATGCCACGAAACTGTGATATGAATACAAATGTACATAATGCTAGCAACTGTACAGTTGTAATGTATATCACAATGTGGAGAACTAACTGAAGTCTACACCACTATCTAACATTTGTCACAATAAAAGCTATCTACACAATAGTGTGCAACCTACATTTTTGACCGATCAGAACGAGCTATTTTTCAAAAAATGTGGCTTCTTATTCCATTGAAGACCAATGTGACTGTAGCAATAATTTTCGAAGAACAGCTCTACATGCTGAATAGCGTCGACTGGATGCGTCTGATTGGTCAAACGTAGATTTCACACTAAGTCAGATGGGAGTCCATGAAGAGAATTCTTCGAGTAAAAGAAGTATTATTTGACCTACTGACCTAGTTTTTGAGCTCATGTGACTCAGTTTTGAACTTGACCTAGATATTATCAAGATAAAAATTCTGACCAATTTTCATGAAGATCCATTGAAAAATATGGTCTCTAGAGAGGTCACAAGGTTTTTCTATTATTTGACCTATTGACCTACTTTTCGAAGGTACGTGACCCTGTTTTGAACTTGACCTAGATATCATCAAGGGGAACATTCTCACTAATTTTCATGAAGATCTCATGAAAAATTTGGCAAGGTTTTTTTATTATTTGACCTACTGACCTAGTTTTTACGGCACGTGACCCAGTTTCAAACTTGACCTAGATATCATCAAGGTGAACATTCTGACAAATTTTTATGGAGATCAATTCACAAGTATGGCCTCTAGAGAGTCACAAGGTTTTTCTATTTTTAGACCTACTGACCTAGTTTTTGACCGCACATGACCCTGTTTCGAACCTGAACTAGATATCATCAAGATGAACATTCAGACCACTTTTCATACAGATCCAATGAAAAATGTGGCCTTTAGAGAGGTCACAAGGTTTTTTTTATTATTTGACCTACTGACCTAGTTTTTGATGGCACGTGACCCACTTTCGAACTTGATCTAGATATCATCAAGATGAACATTCAGACCAGCTTTCATACAGATCCCATGAAAAATATGGCCTCTAGAGAGGTCACAAGGTTTTTCTATTATTTGACCTTCTGACCTAGTTTTTAAAGGCACGTGACCCACTTTCAAACTTGACCTAGATATCATCAAGGTGAACATTCTGACCAATTTTCATGAAGATCTCATGAAATATATGGCCTCTAGAGAGGTCACAAGGTTTTTCTATTTTTAGACCTACTGACCTAGTTTTTGACCGCACATGACCCAGTTTCGAACTTATCCTAGATATCATCAAGATGAACATTTAGACCAACTTTCATACAGATCCCATGAAAAATATGGCCTTTAGAGAGGTCACAAGGTTTTTCTATTATTTGACCTACTGACCTAGTTTTTGACGGCACGTGACCCAGTTTCGAACTTGACCTAGATATCATCAAGGTGAACGTTCTGACCAATTTTCATGAAGATCCATTGAGAAATATGGCCTCTAGAGAGGTCACAAGGTTTTTCTATTTTTAGACCTACTGACCTAGTTTTTGAAGGCACGTGACCCAGTTTCGAACTTGACCTAGATATCATCAAGGTGAACATTCTGACCAATTTTCATGAAGATCGTGTGAAATATATGGCCTCTAGAGAGGTCACAAGGTTTTTCTATTTTTAGACCTACTGACCTAGTTTTTGATGGCACGTGACCCAGTTTTGAACTTGACCTAGATATCATCAAGATGAACATTCTGACCAACTTTCATAAAGATCCCATGAAAAATGTGACCTCTAGAGTGGTCACAAGCAAAAGTTCGGACGGACGCACGCACGGACGGACGACGGACACCGCGCAAAAAATAGTGAGCAGAAAGTATTTTCTATTTTTAATATCAATGACCTTGACCGAAGTGACCCCAAATACAATCTTAACCATTGTCTCAATAACCCTGCTGGTATCTCCACCTAAGCCCTCCACCATTGAATATATCTCATTCCTATCGAAGTCACTGAATGGAGAACCTTTTCCTATTTTATTAACAGTGAACAATATAATATTTCACATTCCGAAAAATGTTAACAGAATGTTAAACCACGTACCTTGGTGGTCGGTCTCCTCCAAAACCCCCACCTCCACCGGAACTACTGCCAAAACCACTTTTGTTTCCAAAGCCACCTCCCCCACTGCTGCTTTCTCCATTCTCAGTTTTGTTGCCAAACCCACCACCCCTACCACCTCCCCCAAAACTCTTCTTTTGTCCAAAGCCTCCATCTCCGCCTCCGGAGTCGGTATTACGAGACCCAAATCCTCCACTGCCTCCAGATCCATTTGATCTGTCCCCACTACCAAAACCCCCTCTTCCCCCTCCAAAACCATTTGGTCTATTTTCCCCACCCTTGAATCCCCCTCTTCCTCCTCCAAATCCATTCATTTTTCCTACATTTGTGTCCGTTGAGCTAGAGTCATCTTGTCTTAATACACCACGGCCAAAACCTTTCTGTCCTCCACCCCTGAAAGACACAGAAAATTCTACAAGCTGCTGCTTCTTTCAGTTAATCACCCTTTTAAATACCCATTTCAATGAAGATTACACAACATTGTGTGGTAGAACATATGTATCCCAACAATATGCAGACTTTTTAAAAATGATATATGCCTTCACATCACTATCAGGCTGTCTAGCATACCCTGACAAAAAATTAGGGCTAATTTTAGGGCAATTTGTACAAAAAAATAGGGCTAAAATTAGGAATTTGGTACAATTTTAAGGAAATTTTAGGGCTAAATTTAGGAATTTTCAAATTAAAATATGGACTTTAAAGACCATGTAATGTGCTTACCTTTATGTGACTGACATAAAAGTAACTCACAAATAGTGCTTTATTTACAGAAAAGGCGTCTACAACTGGTAAACTGCTTTGAACTGTGCTAAACTGTTTTTTTCTGAATTAGAAGAACTTTAAAACAACATTTAAAACATTTTCTCTTTTTGATCATTGCAAAAAAGTTAAAAAATTAGGAATTTTTGTGAAAAAATAGGGCCTTTTTAGGAATTACCTTTGATTTTTTAAAAAAAATAGGAATTTTAGCCAAATTGAAAAAAAATAGGAAAAAGTAGGAATTTTAGGGACGCTAGACAGCCTGCACTATGTGACACAACTACCCTTTGATAACAGAACGTGTATGCTGGAGACATAGACTGGGAAAGAAATACGACTGCACATATGTACAAATTTATTTGCATATCCTTCTACGTATATAAAGGTTACCGGCCAGACATAAAGAAATGATATACAAGAGGCCTAAATTGGCTTAAGTCGCTCACCTGACGAGGACCTGGGCTTTTTTTTTAAGGATTTGGGAAAAAGGTCCCTGGTCAAATTGGGAATTCTTATGCGTGAATTGTCCAAATTAAGGAAAAAGGTATTGATGAATCAGGTAAACTGAAATTATTTACATTTAATTATATGTTTAGAACATTATTTTCAGGTTTTACTGGTAGACAACTAATTGAATGATAAAGTATTCCTGGCATGTGAAATTTAGATAATTCATTTATCAGGATTTGTTTTTATCTTTGCAGAAATTGAATACCTTCCAGGGTTTTCCCTGACACAAAAACCCTGAGTCATAGTCACACTTTTCTGAGCAATAACCCGTAAAAATAAATTCTGTGCGTCACAGTGGACGCAATTTCCTGAAAATCTAATTCAGGCCAATTTTGTTTACAACATGTACAAAGAGCGATTTTCTGAAAATTTACTTTCAGTTTCAGAATTATATGCAGACTGCATCACCAATTTTCTATATTTGCGTCGATTCACATTTCACAAATTTAATACCCAGTCTGATACTTTGACTGATTAACACTTAGTAACAGTTGTTATCGCTACTCACTACTAGTATCAGTAGTACCAGTCTGCTGTTTACTAGAAACAACAAGAGCTGTCGGAGGACAGCAACGCTGGGGCATAATTTTGTAAAATGGAAAGTAGAGGTATTGAACCTCTGTACTGCATGTCATATCATGACAGTGAACAAGTGTGTGAAGTTTCAATCCTTTCCAATTTGTAAGATACTGAGATACCAGCTTACTTACAAAAACTTAACAAACAAGAGCTGTCTCCGTAGGATGACACATGCCCCCAATGGCACTTTGAATGAATAGTTATGGCCGATGTTAGAGTTTAGGACCTTTGACCTACGGACCTGGGTCTTGTGCGCGACACATCGTCTTACTGTGTCACACATTCATGCATAGTTATTTTAAAATCCATGCATGAATGACAAAGATATGGACCGGACATGCCCATCAATGCACTATCATGAAAAATGATCTTTAACGTCTAAGTGTGACCTTGACCTTTGAGCTACGGACCTGGGTCTTGCGTGTTACATGTCGTCTTATTGTGGTACACATTCATGCCAAGTTATTTGAAAATCCATCCATCGATGACAAAGATATGGACCAGACACGCCCATCAATGCACTATCCTTTAACGTCTAAGTGTGATCTGACCTTTGAGCTACGGACCTGGGTCTTGCACACTGCACGTCATCTTACTGTGGTACACATTCATGCCAAGTTATTTGAAAATCCATCCATCGATGACAAAGATATGGACCGGACACGCCCATCAATGCACTATCCTTTAACGTCTGTGACCTTGACCTTTGAGCTACGGACCTGGGTCTTGCGCACTGCACGTCGTCTTACTGTGGTACACATTCATGCCAAGTTATTTGAAAATCCATCCATCGATGACAAAGATATGGACCGGACACGCCCATCAATGCACTATCCTTTAACGTCTAAGTGTGACCTTGACCTTTGAGCTACGGACCTGGGTCTTGCGCACTGCACGTCGTCTTACTGTGGTACACATTCATGCCAAGTTATTTGAAAATCCATCCATCGATGACAAAGATATGGACCGGACACGAAAATTGCGGACAGACCGACAGACTGACAGACCGACAGACGGTTCAAAAACTATATGCCTCCCTTCGGGGGCATAAAAACTGCTAAGTCAAAGGGGCATAATTTTGTAAAAATGCCAAGTAGAGTTATGGGACCTTCACAGTGCATGTTAGATCATGACAGTGAACAAGTGTGTGAAGTTTCAATCCATTCCAGTTAGTGGATACTGAGATATCAGATTACATACAAAAATTTAACCAAAAACTGCTAAGTCGAAAAAGGGGCATAATTTTGAAAAAAAAAGAGAGTAGAGTTATGGGACTTGCTTAGTGCATGTCAGATCATGATAGTGAACAAGTATGTGAAGTTTCAATCCATTCCCATTAGTAAGTACTGAGATACCAGCTTACATACAAAACCTTAACCAAAAATTTCTAAGTCGAAAAAGGGGCATAATTTTGTAAAAAAGCAAAATAGAGTTATGGAACCTGTGCAATGTAGATCAGTTCATCACAGTGAATAAGTGTGTGAAGTTTCAATCCATTCCCACAAGTGGTTACTGAGTTACCAGCTTACATACAAAACCTTAACCAAAAATTTCTAAGTCGAAAAAGGGGCATAATTTTGTAAAAAAGCAAAATAGAGTTATGGAACCTGTGCAGTGTAAGTCAGTTTGTCACAGTGAATAAGTGTGTGAAGTTTCAATCCATTCCCACAAGTGGTTACTGAGATACCAGCTTACATACAAAACCTTAACCAAAATCGGGACGCGGACGTGGACGCGGACGCAGACGCATGGGCGAGTGCAATAGCTCACTATTCTATGAATAGTCAAGCTAAAAATGGCTCTGAAGCAAAGCAAGCTGACGCTGTATGACGTCAGGGCCCTCACTCTACTTTGGGGGAAGGGGTCCGCAGCCCTCAGGCGGGGGAATTTTCGCGTCATTTTAGCCAAAAGGGGGAATTTTCATTGCCTTCAAAGAATAACATACTATGTAAGAACTATAACATGTATAACTCTCATTACATTAAAGTTGTTTCTTTTTGTCAACATACTACTGGTAACTGCAATTATATCATGTCAAGATCAGCTTTTCATGGGACAAGCTATACTGTTATTAATGAAACGTTGACAAACTTTATCTAAAACAAGTACATTTATCATTACACATTTTTTAAGCAATTTATATTTTAGTTGTCTAAAAGTGGGTGGGGTTTGGTGCCTCTGCATTTTATTATCAAAAATGCTTCAAAAATAAGGGCTGCTTTTGCAAAAGTGATCATATTTTTCTTAAATGCAGACTTTCAAATGGCTTTTTATTTAGATTGTACTAAAAAATCTTGTAAGAAATGATGAAAATGTCCGAAAATCACGGTCGCGAAAACGGCTGACAAATATGGAAAACGAAAGTAAATATTTAAAATTCTTGATGAAATACCTGTTTCAAATTTCTTTTTTTTTACCATACCTATGCAATACTTACAATTTCTGCTTATTAAAGCATTTAATTTATTTGGACCAAACAAAGCCTCGGCAATGATCATAAATTTTCTATAGACCGTAACAGTTGACTGGCTCACGTAATCGTTCAAGCAAACAAAATAATGATTTCAATTATCCAATTTGTGCATTGATCAGTAAACACCTTTGATAATGACAGGGATTATTGTACTAAATATAAACCGCGAGATGACCACGTGTCAATCGGTGCGTGGCGTGATTGACATCTGTTAGCAGCTAATTAACATATGACGCTCCGCCTACTGCCATACTTCCGCGTATGACGGCGAACAATATTGAAATTGACTGTGATTTTGATTGACAAGGGGCAGAACTTTCGAACGCGAGACGCATCAAACAAAATTTCCGCGAGTCAATCCGACGCACGGAGCATATTTTGTGCGGGTCAAATACGAGGTTTTCTCGATTTTCGCGGATCAAAAACCCGGGACCTCGGGTCAACCGAATGCCCTGTAAGGGGGAATTTTTTTCTCTGGAGGGGGAAAAAAGGATACTATTTTGGCGGGGGAAGCAGCCGATATTCATCGGCAAAAACAGTCGATCGAGGGCCCTGGACGTTGTCGGCAGCAAGTATAGTAGGACCCAGCGGTTCAAATCACCTGTTTCTACTATAACACTGCCTGGTAAAAAAAATACTAAAACCTATTTTAAAACCTATTTTAGCACATATATAAGTAAAAGTCAAACATCTGCTATTATTTTTATCATTTTTATTCAGTGACAAATATGAGGAAACACTTCAATCTGTATAATCACTAGTACAAAGTTTTGTTCAAAGTACTAAAAGCACATCTGTATGACCCTCAAAATTTGGAAATGACCCCCAGATGTGAAACATTGGGGGTCACAATGACCCTCATTTTCAAAAGTCAAGGGAAAACACTGACCTTCACTTGTCATGTCTTAACTTTTTTTTTTACACTTATTAAACTGACAATTGAATCTGAATTGTCCAAATAGTTGAGTGTGTGTGTGTTAGGGTAAAAAAATGTATGTGACATCTGATTTTAATGGTTGTTAGAACTGTCTGTCAACACGTTTTTGGTACTTAAATAAAACAAGAGGATCATGATGGTCCTGAATCGCTCACCTCTTCCCACATGACCCAGTTGATAAACATTCAGACCAACTTTCATACAGATCCCATGAAAAATATGGCCTCTAGAGAGGTCACTACGTTTATTCATCAAATGACCTACTGACCTACTTTTTGAAGGCACGTGACCCACTTTCAAACTTGACCTAGATATCATCAAGATGAACATTCTGATCAATTTTCATGAATATCCATTCACAAATATGGCCTCAAGAGATGTCACAAGGTTTTCCTATTTTTAGACCTACTGACCTTGTTTTTGACCGCACATGACCCTGTTTTGAACTTGACCTAGAACTCATCGAGATGAACATTCAGACCAACTTTCATACAGATCCCATAAAAAATATGGCCTTTAGAGAGGTCACAAGGTTTTTCTATTTTTAGACCTACTGACCTAGTTTTTGAAGGCACGTGACCCACTTTCGAACTTGACCTAGATATCATCAAGGTGAACATTCTGACCAATTTTCAAGAAGATCTCATGAAATATATTGCCTCTAGAGAGGTCACAAGGTTTTTCTATTTTTAGACCTACTGGCCTAGTTTTTGAAGGCACGTGACCCAGTTTCGAACTTGACCTAGATATCATCGAGATGAACATTCAGACCAATTTTCATACAGATCCCATGAAAAATATGGCCTTTAGAGAGGTCACAAGGTTTTTCTATTATTTGACCTACTGACCTAGTTTTTGATGGCACGTGACCCTGTTCTGAACTTGACCTAAATATCATCAAGTTCAGGGGTCCTGAAATAAGCTGTCCGAGTTGTCCGAATCGTGGATTCCTCGGTCCGGACAAGCAGTTTTTAGAAGCTGGCTTGTCCGGGGACAAGTAAAATTTCCGTGGTAAATATTTTATGAAAATGAAACTAATCGGCGACATCTGTTATTTCCGCATGCCTAAAGGCAATATCTAATCTATTTGTGATCATTTATGACCCTTAAATTTATCAAAACAAAAATGTATGCAGCCATTTATAGACACGTGGACTGGTTTACTACATTTAATGATCATTATTGGAAAATTAAACCGTGAAGTTGAAAATGAGTGCCAGTCTGGGGATTCCCGTTATCTACTTTCATTTTTGATTTCAGAAAAACGATTAGCTAGGTTGACGCTATGTAAAAAAGTTTATAGTTCAACCATCGTTTTTATCCAATGACAAGCGAGGGATTTTCAAAAAAGTAACCAACTTATTTTCATATTGTTTCATAACTGAAGAATCTGATCCACTTATTCATGAAGTAGTTCAAAATTAATGAGTATTCATTGTTCCGCCTATTATGGATTTCCCACATTCTAGGAGGCGGAGCAATTACCAAAGCAGGGACTGCATACAAGCAATGTGTCTATGTAGATCTAATAAACGGACCAAGTAGATAAATGAGCTGTGCTATGTGAAAACCAACATAGTGGGTTTGCGACCAGCATGGATCCAGACCAGCCTGCGCATCCGCACAGTGTGGTCAGGATCCATGCTGTTCGCTTATTAACAGTTTCTCTAATTACAATAGGCTTTGAAAGCGAACAGCATAGATCCTGACCAGACGTCTGGCGCGGCTCAAATATTCTATTAATGCAAGCTGTACTTTCATAGATCAAGTTTGACCTTTCTGTATCTTTCACTACCTCTACTGGTCTAAAAATAAACCAGGGTGCACTTAAATTCTACTTTGTCTTGTTTTATTTATACATGTAGTTGCTTGACTTGTACTGTTACATCATTACGAGTTAAACCTGCATATTATATTTCCATTGAATAAGAATATAAGATCGTGTTCCACAAAGTACTCGATAAGACTGATGTATTTATGAAATAAACTGAATTAAATTCAGCACTGGATCAACCGCTGTTTTGCTAAAGGTTGGCACTAAAATGACCTTGTATAAAGTTGTAGTAAACATGTACTTCTCCACCATGAGTGAAGATAAGACTAGCCAATGAATTAACAGAAGGCGTAGTTAGTTTACTTCAGAGAGAGCTTTTTGCAGTTTTGACCTGAAATGGGGCGTTAAACTATAAGCCGGTTATAGATCACTTATTGAACTTCTAAATGCATTAAGTTTTGCCTTCACTACGCTACGCTCCGTTTCGGCAAACTTAATTGCATTAGAAGTTCAATAAATGATCTATAACCTATACTTAGTAGCCAAAATTTGTGGCTTAATTTTTCGAGTCGATTGTTTTGACATTTAACAACTCGGACAGCTTATTTCAGGACCCCTGAAAGACCAGTGCAGTATTCAATGAATGTAATGGGACCAGGGTAGAAATTCTAGGCATACATACATGTACTGAGATTATTTTTGTCAATGGCATGTGTTCAAGTGTTCTTAATTATTCTCTACTCACTAAACTTGCTAGTCATAACATATTTTCAAGTGGATGTTCTAGTCACTTAGCTTGCTAGTTATAACATATTTTCAAAAGGATGGTTCTAGTCATAACATAAAAACTTTATATAAGTTAAAATAGAAGTCAACAGAAGTGTATGTTTGTATTATTTGTTTATTTAGTAATGATAATGCTGATCCTTTCCTTTTTAAACTTAAAAGTACGGACAAGTTCTTCTTAGGTACGGACAAGTGGATTTGTGGGCCCAACTTGTCCGTGGACAAGTAGACTCTGAAAATATTTCAGGACCCCTGAAGTTGAACGTTCTGACCAATTTTCATGAAGATCTTGTGAAATATATGGCCTCTAGAGAGGTCACAAGGTTTTTCTATTTTTAGACCTACTGACCTAGTTTTTGCTGGCACGTGACCCAGTTTCGAACTTGACCTAGATATCATCAAGGTAAACATTCTGACCAATTTTCATGAAGATCTTGTGAAATATATGGCCTCTAGAGAGGTCACAAGGTTATTCTATTTTTAGACCTACTGACCTAGTTTTTGATGGCACGTGACCCAGTTTTGAACTTGACCTAGATATCATCAAGATGAACATTCTGACCAACTTTCATAAAGATCCCACAAAAAATGTGACCTTTAGAGATGTCACAAGGAAAAGTTTACGCACGGACAGCGGACGCACAGACGACGGATGCTGCATGATCACAAAAGCTCACCTTGTCAGTATGTGACAGGTGAGCTAAAAATAAGAGGACCATGATGGTCCTGAATCGCTCACCTGTCCCCATATGAACTGAGTATGACGTCGTTTTTTCTATTATTTGACATACTGAACTAGTTTTTGAGCTCATGTGACCTAGTTCTGAACTTGACATAGATTTCATCAAAATAAAAATTCTGACCAATTTTCATGAAAATCCATTCAAAAATATGGCCTCTAGAGAGGTCACAAGGTTTTTCTAATATTTGACATAATTACCTAGTTTTTGAAGGCATGTGACCCAGTTTTGTACTTGACCTAGATATCATCAAGGTGAACATTCTCACCAATTTTCATGACGATCTCATGAAAAATATGGCCTCCAGAGAGGTCACAAGGTTTTTCTATGTTTAGATCTACTGACCTAGTTTTTGACCGCACATGACCCAGTTTCGAACCTGACCTAGATATCATCAAGATGAACATTCTGACCAATTTTCATGCAGATCCCATGAAAAATATGGCCTCTACAGAGGTCACAAGGTTTTTCTATTATTTGACCTACTGTCCTAGTTTTTAACCAAACGTGAACCAGTTTCGCATTTGACCTAGATATCATCAAGATGAACATTCTGACCAATTTTCATGCAGATCCCATGAAAAATATGGCCTCTACAGAGGTCACAAGGTCAGGGTTTTCCCGGACGCAGGTTTTCTGCGTCCCTGACGCGCTTTTACTGCTTTGAACTCGCATTCTTTAGTGCCTCTGCGTCCCACTGGACCCGCAAAATCGGTCACGAAACTCCTTTGCACTGAAGCCTCCTTTGCGCAGATACCCATATAAAATGCGCAGTTTTTTACCACCGGGACCATCCCCGAATCGTGGGTGCTCATTATACACAGGTATAGACGATTTTCCAACTTCAAAACAAGTTTTGTTATCGATGTTCGCCATCTTGGTAAAGGGAAACTACTTCTCCGCGCTAACTGTCACCGCTAAAATCTAAGATTGCCGTCACGTTCCGTAAAAGATCGAATGGTTTATTTTTTTATTAAACAAAATTAATTTCATATAAATTTAAAGTATTTTGATGAAAAAATATTAATAAATCACAGAAATTATGATACTAATTAAGGATCGAGTATTATCTTTAACCGAGATAAAACTGTGAACAACATAATTGACACGAGGTGACACGTTAATTGCCGGTAATTACTGGCTATTTGATCATAACAAAAAGACTATCACACCTTTTGTAATCAGTCTGAATTGAGAAGCTCATGCCATTTTGAAAGATACCATTCCGAAATATTGAATCAACTGCTGTCTAAATTAAAAAGATACAATTAAGTTCATTCGGTTTTAGGGTAAATTTTTATAGTAATAATGTCCATTTTCAAGATCAATAATTTGTGGACCCCCAAAAATTATTAGGGACCCTTAAATTAGCAGCCATGGGAGTCCATGGACTCCCAAATAAAAAACCCGAGGGAAAACCCTGCAAGGTTTTTCTATTATTTGACCTACTGTCCTAGTTTTTGACCACACATGACCCAGTTTCAAACTTGATCTAGATATCATCAAGATGAACATTCTGACCAAATTTCATGCAGATCCCATGAAAAATATGACCACTAGAGTGGTCACAAGGTTTTTTCTGTTATTTGGCCTAATGACCTAGTTTTGGATTGCAGGTGACCCAGTTTCAACTTTGACCTAGATATCATCAAGGTTAACATTCTGACCAATTTTCATGAAGATCCATTGAAAAATATGGACTCTAGGGAGGTCACAAGGATTTTCTATTTTTAGACCTACTGACCTGGTTTTTGACGGCACGTGGCCCAGATATCATCAAGGTAAACATTCTGACCAATTTTCATGAAGATCTTGTGAAATATATGGCCTCTAAAGAGGTCACAAGGTTTTTCTATTTTTAGACCTAATGACCTAGTTTTTGACGGCATGTGACCTAGTTACAAACTTGTCCTACATATCATCAAGATAAACATTCAGACCAACTTTCATACAGATCCCATGAAAAATATGGCCTCTAGAGAGGTAACAAGGTTTTTCTATTATTTGACCTACTGACCTAGTTTTTGAAGGCACGTGACCCAGTTCTGAACTTGACCTAGATATCATCAAGGTGAACATTCTGACCAGACCAATTTTCATGAGGATCTTGTGAAAAATATGGCCTCTAGAGAGGTCACAAGGTTTTTCTATTTTTAGACCTACTGACCTAGTTTTTGACCGCATGTGACCCAGTTTCGAACTTGACCTAGATATCATCAAGGTAAACATTCTGACCAATTTTCATTAAGATCCCATGAAAAATGTGTCCTCTAGAGTGGTCACAAGCAAAAGTTTATGCACGGACGGACGGATGACGGACGCTGCGCGATCACAAAAGCTCACCTTGTCATTTTGTGAAAATGGAAAAATGGAGACTAATTGGACTAGGAATGAGGCCGACATCTGGCCCCATGGGACAGGTAGAAAATGCCCTGAGGACCTTGACCATCTAGCCCTGCTTCTAACCAAGTTTGATGAACATCCTTTTAGAACAGGCTTCAAGATAAGAAGTTTTTTAATTTCTTTCTACTATTAAGTTAGCTCCATGTCTCCTTAAAGAGACCAAGAAGACCCATTTGAACAAATTTAGGAAAGGCCCAAACAGAAGTTTGTAGAAGACCTTACAATAATGCTGTAAGTAATTTTCTTCTTAGGTATATGTTTAAGGGAAAAGCTATTTTCACTAAAGACACAATTTTTCTTTCTAATTCTAATGCAGAGAAATCTAGCTGTTGTAAACAAATTCAAAATAATTTCATACTTAAAAATACTAATATTATAACTTACCCGAAGGATGGTGCCACCTGGGCCTGTAAAAAAACAAAAGTAAAATTCTGTAAAATCTGATATTAACAATGCTTTATGCACTAGTCAGTTCGCATATATAATAATAAAAGTAATAATTTTATAAGACAAAGTTCATTGATTCATCGCAAAAATATAAATAATTTTCGCTTCATTATATAGGTACAGATTCAGCATGTCCATTCACGCACTGCAGTACGTGAATCACGTACAAAATATCCAATGCACGCATAAAAATCACTTGTTGGGGGTACATGCACGCAGGGATTCGTAACTCCAGTCCAGCTGCAAAATCGCTGTTTATTTCATCGCGCACTTGCCAATTGTTTGGTATGGTCTAAAACGCACATCCGGTCCACGAACGTTATAATTTCGTTTCCATCACCAAATTCTCGGCGTAATTGTCAGCTGTATACAGCAGTTTGGTAAATGTTTTAGTCGAACGTCACACGGGTCGTGTGCAAAAAAGGAATGGATACAAAACGCAAAAAAAGGCATTTTAGCTTTAATAAACTCAGCAAAAGGTTAACAGTATTTTATTTTTCGATATTTAACTGCAATTTTGATACACATTGCATATCTGTAATAGTTTGGGCATTTATTATTGATGGACGAATTTTACCAGTCTTCAGTTGACTGTATGTTATTTCGGACGAATCGTGTTCCGTTCACGAAATTGGGAATACATGAACCTTGCTGAAAACTTATTTATATTTAGTATGATATAGGGAGTGGTCTTTTGATTCAGAATTTCCTATCTTAACTTTGGAAAAACATTTTACATTTTCTAAAATTATCTCATCTGTTATACCCCACCCACGAGAGTTCTGTATGAAAAAAACAAAACAAAAACAACAAGAGGACCATGATGGTCCTGAATCGCTCACCTCTTCCCATATGACCCAGTTTTGAGTATGACGTCATTTTTTCTATTATCTGACATAGTGACCTAGTTTTTGAGCTCATGTGACCCAGTTTTGAACTTGACCTAGATATTATCAAGATAAAAATTCTGACCAATTTTCATGAAGATCCATTGAAAAATATGGTCTCTAGAGAGGTCAAAAGATTTTAATAATTTTAGACCTACTGACCTTGTTTTTGACCGCAGTTGACCCAGTTTCAAATTTGACTTAGATATCATCAAGATGAACATTCAGACCAACTTTCATACAGATCCCATGAAAAGTATGGCCTCTAGAGAGGTCACAAGGTTTTTTTATTATTTGACCTACTGACCTAGTTTTTTATGGCATGTGACCCAGTTTCAAACTTGACCTAGATATCATCAAGATGAACATTCTGACCAATTTTTATGGAGATCCATTCACAAGTATGGTCTCTAGAGAGGTCACAAGGTTTTTCTATTTTTAGACCTAATGACCTAGTTTTTGACCGCACATGACCCTGTTTCGAACTGGACCTAGATATCATCAAGATGAACATTCAGACCAATTTTCATACAGATCCCATGAAAAATATGGCCTTTAGAGAGGTCACAAGGTTTTTCTATTATTTGACCTACTGACCTAGTTTTTGATGGCACATGACCCACTTTCAAACTTGACCTAGATATCATCAAGATGAACATTCAGACCAATTTTCATACAGATCCCATGAAAAATATGGCCTCTAGAGAGGTCACAAGGTTTTTCTATTATTTGACCTACTGACCTAGTTTTTGACCGCACATGACCCACTTTCGAACTTGGCCTAGATATCATCAAGGTGAACATTCTGAACAATTTTCATGAAGATCTTATGAAATATATGGCCTCTAGAGAGGTCACAAGGTTTTTCTATTTTTAGACCTACTGACCTAGTTTTTGTCCGCACATGACCCAGTTTCGAACTTGACCTAGATATCATCAAGATGAACATTCAGACCAACTTTCATACATATCCCATGAAAAATATGGCCTCTAGAGAGGTCACAAGGTTTTTCTATTATTTGGCCTACTGACCTAGTTTTTGATGGCACGTGACCCAGTTTCGAACTTGACCTAGATATTATCAAGGTGAACGTTCTCACTAATTTTCATGAAGATCTTGTGAAATATATGGCCTCTAGAGAGGTCACAAGGTTTTTCTATTTTTAGACCTACTGACCTAGTTTTTGATGGCACGTGACCCAGTTTCGAACTTGACCTAGATATCATCAAGGTGAACATTCTGACCATGTTTCATGAAGATCTTGTGAAATATATGGCCTCTAGAGAGGTCACAAGGTTTTTCTATTTTTAGACCTACTGACCTAGTTTTTGAAGGCACGTGACCCAGTTTCGAACTTGACCTAGATATCATCAAGATGAACATTCTGACCAACTTTCATAAAGATCCCATGAAAAATGTTACCTCTAGAGTGGTCACAAGCAAAAGTTTACGGACGGACGCACGCACGCACGGACGCACGCACGGACGGACGACGGACGACGGACACCGCGCGATCACAAAAGCTCACCTTGTCACTTTGTGACAGGTGAGCTAAAAACAACAAAAAAACATGTAATATACAAATTTCAGTAGTTAAATAGAAAATGTTCAGATCTGCCATGTAGTGTACCCCCAAATTTTGAAGTGTACCCCTATTTTGCAAAAGCAGGGGGTACATGTACCCTCAACTTTAAAAATGAGTGGGCATGCTGAGATTAATAATGGCAACTCTATATATTTATAAAGTAAATCAAAACTGTGATTCAGAGAACAGCCACAACTAAAGTTGGAAATTCTCAAAATAACTTAACAATAATTGTGAAGAAACAAAAGCCAATAATTTGCAGCTTACAACATTTCTATTATTAAATATAATTCAGTGACTGGGACAGCATGCCCATTCACGCACTGCAGTACGTGAATCACGCACAAAATATCAAATGCACGCATAAAAATCACTTGTTGAGGGTACATGCACGCACAGATTCGGAACTCCTACGTTCGACTGCCAAGCCGTTGTTTATATCATCGTGCACTTGCCGAATGTTTGTAGGGTCTAAAACGCAGATCCGGTCCACGGACGTGATATTTTCGTTTCCATCACCGACACTTCTCGTCGTAATTGCCAGCCGCATAGTGGGGTTTGGTAAGTGTTTTAGTCTGACGTCACATGCGTCGTGTGCAAAAATGCAGAAAAGCATTCTAGCATTTATCAACTCGAGAAAAGGTTTTTATTTACAGTATTTTCTTCGATATTCAACTGCAAATTAAATTATTATTTTATACACATTTTATATCTGTAATAATCGTTCGGGCACTTGATCGGCGATTTTTACCACCGTGTCTTTAGTTGAGTGTATGTTACTTCGGACGAAACGTATTCCGTTCACGAAAATGGGAAATACGTTAACCTTGCTGAATACTTCTTTCTAATTAGTTTAATATCGGGAGGGGTCCTTGTCAGAATATCCTTTCTGAATTTTGGAAAACATTTTAAATTTTCTAAAATCATCTTGTCTGTTATACCATATTATCGCCGAGAGTTCAGGGCTTTTTTTGTTGGAACTTTTTATCTTTTTAAAATTAATCTGTGTTTTGTTTTCGGAAGTAGATAATGTTCTTATGTATCCTAATATCCTGATTTAGTTTTATTGCCCAAAGTTCCTAAGAATGCTAAAATCGTCTGTCCAAAATTTTCACTTTTTCACTCACGACCAGAGCCATTTTTTTTTCAAATTTAACACGGCCAAAAGTTATTGATTTTTTTACAGCTGAGGAGTCAAGCCCTGGAAAGGCTGATTCAGGACAAACAGTTCAAGAAAGTAAAAACCCAAGCACCTCAGCCTCCCCAAGGAAACCCAAACGAATGAAAAACTGGCAGGACAGATGGCTATCAGAATTTTCTTGGCTAAGATTTGATCATGAGGAGTATAAAATGTACTGTACTTTGTGTGAAAGAGCTAGCGGTGCAAGAAAAAGTCTCAGAAGCAACGCCTTTGTAGCTGGCACACAAAATTTCCAGCATTCCTCACTGACACGGCACCAGCTTAGTGACGACCATATTCTTGCAAAGGGTACTTCACAGCAGCAGGTGTGCTTTTATACTGTTGTTTGGTGTGGATTTACATTTCTCTCCAATCTACATGTAGATCTGCTCTTGCTTTTCTATCCAGCTTTCCTTCTGCTCAGGGCATTTTAAATTTTACATATATTATACCGCTCAGAAAATATGGCTAGACAGTGAGGTATAGAAAGAGCTAAATAAAGCCTATTTTTTACCTTTCAGACCATAATCTCTTATCACTTATTGATTATCAGCTGTGAAATCAATGAAAGTTATTTCAACTGATGAAATGTTCCTGTATTTAACTATCAGTTTATGTTTTTCCAGGTATACATGGAGACAGCGAAGAAGTGTGTGTCTGGCAAGCTGATTCCTGTAGTAGAAGCCCAGATTAAAACAGCTATGTATATAGCCGAACAAAACTTGCCAAACCGAAAGTTTTTAAGCTTAATAGACTTGCAACTTGAAAATGGTGCTAATGTTTTTAAAACGGGTGTTTACACAAATCATCAGGCAGCCTCAACTTTCCAAAAATATGTGGCCAATGTATTGAATGACACAATGGTTATCAGAATGAAAAATAGTCCATTTGTTGGCATCATGCTGGATGAGAGTTTAGATATTGCTGTAAATAAAAAACTTGTGCTGTTTTGCAAAATACTACATAATGGCCAATTAAAAACCGAGTTCTGTGCCAATGTTGTCATAAATGATGGTAAAGCTGAAACAGTTTACAACTGTATTGTCCAATTTTTAAATGAAACTGGTATTGATTTTTGCAGGGTCAGTGGTCTTGGTAGCGATGGTGCATCAGTTATGATGGGAAAAGTTTCAGGTGTAGGTGTGCGAATGAAAACTCAAAATCCCAGAATTATACATGTATGGTGTGCTGCACACAGAGTAGCACTTGTTGCATATTGGGCCTCAAAATCTATTCCTTATTTGAAAGAAGTTAATGAAACACTTGTCAATGTGTACACATTTTATCAGTACTCTGCTCCCAGGTATCAGAAACTCAGAGAGCTGCAGAGGGTTCTAGGCAAAAAAGTTAAACGTTTTAAAAAGCCTACACAGGTAAGGTGGTTGTCCTTGTCTGATTCCATAACTGCATTCCATGACGCATATTCAGCCTTAGTTCTAGGTTTGGAGCATGAACAAGCCTCCAATCCAAGGAGTGAAGGTGCTGCAAAAGCCAAAGGTATTTTGAAAAAAATAAAGAATTTCAAGTTTGTCATTACACTGTGTTTTCTAAAAGATATACTTGCAATTTTAGACAGGATATCTAAACTATTTCAAAAGGACAATATTGATGTAGCTGTCCTCAAGTCGTCTATTATTGCTACAAAGAATTCAATTCAGATTTACAGTGATGAAGACCCTGTGACTGCTGCTGCAGCAATTGAAGAAATTGAAGAAAACAGCCAGTATCAGGGTATTCCTATCACAGTAAACCTGTTGCAAAGGCACCATTATGTGCACATTAAACAAAAATTTGTTCAGAATTTGGTCAGGGAATTCGACATTAGATTTCCACCTGATGATGTGAGTGTTCTGAATGATCTAAATGTCTTACTAAATCCAAAATTATTACCCTCTACAGCCCAGGGTATGGTTGAGTATGGTGCTCAGTCCTTGGAAAGATGTATTGAATTTTTTGGCACTCAAAATGCTCATATGCAACCACTTGTACAAGCTGCTGAATTGAGACAATCACATTTACAATTCAAGTATTTGATGAACACCAACAGGGAGGTTTCCTTACAGGACTTCTGTCTTATGGTTATAAATAATTACAAGGAGGCATTTCCCAGCTTCTGTGTTTTGGCAGAAATTCTGTGCACCATTCCTATGACATCAGTACCCTGTGAGAGGGGTTTCTCACTTCAAAATCGGCACCACAGATCTGCCACATGCAGGTCCTCTGTGGAGACCATTCAGAACAGAATGGCTATAGAATATTACTCAAGCTCTGTTGATAAACAAGATGTCATTAGGAAAGCTGCACAGAATTTCTGTGACAATAATACATGGTAACTGAATGTAACACTGAATAAAGTACATTATAACTTAAATGTTAAAGTGAAAAATAAAACAAAATGAAAAACTTTAAAATGCTTTATTTTATCTCTCATACAAATTAGTGCAAAAGAGCACACAAGTCTGAATGAAAAAACATGTATACACAAATTTAATTAGTTAAATAGAAAAATTTCTGATCGCCATATAGTGTACCCCCAAATTTTGAAGTGTACCCCCATTTTGCAAAGGCAAGGGGTACATGTACCCTTAACTTTAAAAATGAGTGGGCATGCTGCTGGGAAGGCCATACACATTACATGATGCACAATATGTGCACTAACAAATACTTCTGTTATCAATGGATATAACTGCAGACCCCAAATTTGATTGTGTAATAGGAAATATGTGCAGATTTTAATTGTGAATTTGCTTTTTCATTAATACAGATCATTTATATTCCTTCTTTTAAGAAAAACTAAGTACTAAATTCACATATAAATACTTACAGGTGATTCGTCCCAGTCATCTGACATGGTAATCTGAAAACAAAAGAAAAATCATGTGATCTAACTAATCCCAATGACAAATAATTTGTTTCCCAAGTAACATTTTAACAGGAAGCTCTTTACAAAAGTTTTTGATGAAACAAGTATGCCCACGGGCAGAATCTCATAATGTCGAGCCCACCAGCTGTCAAGTTGACCTTGACCCTGGACTTAGGGGCCTGGTTCTTGCGCATGACTCAGTCTCATAATGGTGAACATTCATGTAATCCAAACATACTTATTAAACCATCCCTCCTGAAATTTGGAGTCACTTCACTCATGGTTCATACAGACCTTCCCAAAAAAAATTCAAGTAGTTTTCAAGGAGTTTTCAAGTAGTTTTCCTCCATTTTCAAGGACTAAAATGGGCGCAATGTCACTGTTGCTGAGACATGAAATAACCAATTTAGGACAAAATTAAACAATGTAACACAAGGTTTACCTTCAAAGCATCGCAGATAAATTACAGTGTGAAAATTACTTGAAAGAGCATAAAAACCATAAAGTACAGTACCGTACATCAAAATTAACCTTTAATTCTAAGTAAAAGAGGGCATAATTCGTGAAAAGTTGGTGTCAGAGTTATGCACCTTGTGTCACATGTGGGTGATAAGGTGGAACACCTATTTTAAGTTTGAATCAAATCCATTTAGTAATAACAGAGATACAGATTTCCGAACGGGATGCGACAAAACTGACTCCTATATATTGGTGGGGGTATAAAAACTTGATGGGGGTCTTGTTTTAATAACAAGAGCGGTCAGTGGACAGCGCGCTCGACTATTCTCAGTGCTTAATAGTATAATATAAGCAATGAGTAAAACTTTAACATTACAATAAGCATATTCTAAGGCACAATAAGCATATTCTAAGTCAAAAAGGGGCCTTAATTCAGTCAAAATGCTCGATAGAGTTGCCTCCTCCTTTTTACAGACTGGGGTCATGATGGTAAACAAGTATGCAAAATATGAAAGCAATATCTCAATGGACTTTGAAAATATTTGGGGTGGTACGCAAACTTTAACATTTATTCTAAGTCGAAAAGGGGCCATAATTCAGTCAAAATGCTTGATAGAGTTGCATCCTCCTTTTTACAGACTGGGGTCATGATGTTTAACAAGTATGGAAAATATGAAAGCAATATCTCAATGGACTTTGAAAATATTTGGGGTGGTACGCAAACTTTAACATTTATTCTAAGTCGAAAAGGGGCCATAATTCAGTCAAAATGCTTGATAGAGTTGCCTCCTCCTTTTAACAGACCGGGGTCATGATGGTAAACAAGTATGCAAAATATGAAAGCAATATCTCAATGGACTTTGAAAATATTTGGGGTGGTACGCAAACTTTTAACATTTTTGGGACACTAACGCTCACACCGACATGATAATAATATTATGATATACCGTATAATACGCGATTTATATACAAGATAAATATGATACTACAGCGATCACTCGTGGGGTTTAAGAGACGTTGTGGAGATTTCCCCCTGCAAAAGTGGTCTGAAGCCCCAGCATACTTTTCCTGCAGCAAATAAAGTCATAAAATAAATGGAAGGACCCCAAGAACCAAATTCTCCTTTGAAACTTCATGTCATTGTTCATTTCTGAGAAGTAAGGTTTTAACATTCACATAATTTGACATATTCTGTCAGTTAGAAACAGGGATCACTTTTGGCCGCGATTTCGCGATATTCTCGCATTATTTTGGCGAAAATCGCATAAATTTTGCTCAAATGCGCTTAAAAATCGCATCCGCATGGCCGTAGATCTTTTGCCGAAATTGCAACTTTTCGCTGAAATGCGGTCTTGCCGTTATTTAATTTTTGTACACTGGGACCCCGTTATAACGCTGTCAGCGGGGTCCAAGGTTCGAGACCCGCGGATCTAGCGGGGTTAAATTTATAACGCGGGTTGATCGTATCAGCGGTAAATGCAATACCCCACCCATCGGTAATGTATTAGACGTATTTTGGACGCTGTTTTATGTTAATAAGAGATAAGAATCGTATAAACGGGACATTTATTTACCTTAAATGCTACTGAAAAATACATTAAAAGAATTATAACGCTGTGTCATCTTCTCATTTTGTCGTGATTCTAAAAGAAAGTTGAAATTGTTTATCCCGGAAGTAAACATGTATAACACTGTGTGAGGAGTGCGCTGTCATGAGAATTACATATGGGGGTTTATGTAACTAAAAGAGAAAAAACGCGGACAGTCTTAAAAAAAATAATTTTGAATACATGAAGAAAATCGATAAATGATATAGAAAATTGTTAAATCGCCGTCGTTAATATACGATATTAAAAAGGGAGAACATTCTCAATATGGCTTTCAGTGCGTCGAATCTTCGCAAATTCCGACGAACCGAGAATGATGATTATGAAAAACGGCTGCATTTTATTACAAAACTGGGCATGTTGTTCGATTTTTATTCACTCGAGTGTTAATGTCATCCACTTAATTGGTGCAAACTTAAACGGTTTGATAGTTGACTGACCGATCTTCCACGCTTGTTAATGCAAACAATTTAATTTTGACACGGTACTGATTGCCTAATTGTCACAGGTCTACATGTATTGAAACTTTAACAAAGGCGATACGCAAACAAGTAAGCTAGCAGACGATTATTGATTTTTGTCACAGTTGTCATGGAAAGATGTTAATGTACACGTACATGTAGTTTTAACGCTGGTTATGATCAAATTAAATAACATCCGCGGATTTTTTTTTTTTTTTTTTTTTTTTTTGATTTTTGATTTTTTTTTTACTCCTAAAATTTGGAAGCCAAGACGATACAGCGTTATAACGAATACCGCGGTATATCGAGAAGCGTTATAACGGGTTTTGAGTGTATGACGTTCATTTAGGCGCTTGAATTTCGCTTTTATCTCCATACAGCGTCCGATGATTATGACTACCAGACAAAAATAATCTGTTTTCGCATTGTTTCAAAATACCATTGAAACAGAAATTTTAAGCATTTGGAAGGACAAACTTTCTGCCTCCATTCGCGCGGATGAATAGCGATGAGAATAACAAGATGGTGGAGAACCCTCCGGTGAAGTCCCTTCATAAAAAACGCTGAATGCCCGAATTTCCAAACGAAATGGTTGAGGGTAGGGTCATAAATAAGTTTGAGTTTAAAATTGTTTTGACCTAATGGAAGTGTATCAAGTCTAGAAAGATTAAAACATAACTGAACTTCAACTTTGACAAAGCAGCTTTGAAGTAAAATCATTAGGGGAAAATGCATGTGGACCCAAGACTTGGTTACAACTTTCATCAACCTATTCCAGTGTACGAAATTCAGATTTGAATCCAATAGCCCGTTCGGGCTACCAGATTAAAAATTTTCCAAGCCCGACACCAATTTCACCAGCCCGAACTTTAACACCTTAAAATACATGATTTTTGCACCATATAACATTTTGTTTTACAGACATCTCTATGCATGTTTGAAGTAATAGAAAAGACATACTGTACATGTTTGCCATGTTTTTGAAAAATTTTAACTCGAAATACTCCAGTCCAGATCAGCATCGTCAGAGTCCAAAAGCATCGGACATGACACTCCTTGCCAAAACGAAATCTAAACTGTTATGCCCGATTTTTTAGGATCCGCACTCGCCAATTACTGCAACTCGGACTGATGACAATTTGTAAGATGTAATACCGAGTGCTGAATACACATTTACACAGCATAATTTAAGCTCCGCCTACTGCAGGTACTTGTGAGATTTTCGCGAGAAGTGTGAAAGCTAATCAAATTATCCGTTACGCTAGAGGTGATTGTATTCAACCAATTAGCGCTGCGGTTACGTCTTTGACACTGTGTTTGATTGTCAACACGTAAGAGTGCAAAAACCAATAATTCCATAACCGTTTCTCAGTCTGGAAAATCACGATGCAGTACTCGTTTAATTAGCATGTTTTTTTAAAGAAATGAGGAAAATTCGGTAGCCCAGTCGGGCTTGTACCTGTGGAAAATCGGTAGCCCGAGCTGAAATTTGGTAGCCACGGGCTGTCGGACTACCGTGAATTTCGAACACTGCTATTCAGCAATTCCTGGCACGGAATTTTAGAGTTGTAAAAGGTGTCTCTGAAAGGATATGTTTTGTTTATGTACAAGATAATTGTTCTTACAAATAAACAGATGTTTGTTTTTCAGTGTAATAAAAGCTGTCTGCCGATGTAAAATCCCATTATAAAAAGAAAAAATCCCATTCATTTTGTCAAAAATCTCATTGATCCAAGGCAAATGGGAATTAATCTCATAATAGTATCTGCCAAAAGTGATCCCTGAAGAAACAACTGTGGAGATGCAAATGTCATGACTAAACAGCCAGAGGAAATAAAATTTATGAAACTAATGTTAAACCTGCCCAGGGCCTCACTAGTCACAGTTGCAACAGTTTTGGAAAAACCATACACTTTCGTCAAAATTTAGCATTACATTCCGCCTTCTGATTAGCTCTTGATCTCACATGACCTTGCACACATGAACTTCGAAGAACAGAAACAGAAAACGTGAAAAATTCTCGTAAAGTTTTGGACAAGTATGATGTTAGAACTTCTACTGCCGAGAAAAAATGGGAGTCAAGCTAGACAATGTGATTCATTCCCTGTCGATTCCATGGGGTTCAAAAGCAGGAGACTGCCTTACATTCTTTTACCAGTAGTTGTTCTCTAAACAGAAATTAGTCATGCCTGTGAACTTAATTATTTTCCTCAATGTACAAAGACCCTAAAGTGAAAGTGGGAAAAATGTAGAATGGCTTTCAGACATTTTGTCACTGTCGAGACTTCTTTCATGATGAGAATTATTTTACTCGACAACAAATTCGACTTAATTACAGGCTGGACTGGAAAAGCTATCAGTAAAAGCAGTGACCAGTGAACCATGCACGCTTCCATGTCAGTGATCAATATCGGGATTGTGCGAACAAATAACTACGATTAAATGTCTACAACATGAGATAGTTTGAAACAGTACTGAAAATACTGTTTAAGACAATGGGTGCCACACTAGTCCAAATTACCTGCTGGTTATTTTGTAGTTCGGTTATTTCCTCGAATGCTTCCTTCCCGCTATATTACGACTGCGGACTTTCAGCGCCCACGTGATTCAACCTAGATTTCCGGTTACTCGAAAGACGAAAGGACACTTTTCTGCGGAAAGTCCTCAGTGTGATCTGAAAGGCATGCATCCGCATAGTCTGTTTCACTGATCTGTCTTCTCGAATACAGTAGTATTTACGCGTGGATGAGTCTAGCATCCGTACCGTTCATCTTGTTAGTTCTCACTTCACTATATACCGCGACGTTAACTGCGTGCATTAGGGAAGAATTAACAAGAGTTACCGGAGGACTGCCGGAGGACAGCAACACTTGACTATTCAACAGCTTTGTCAACTGAATAAATATAAGTCGAAAAAGGGGCAAAAAAAAAAAGCAAAAAAAAGGCTTTGGAACCTGTGAAATGTAAGTCAGTTCTTCACAGTCAATAAGTTGGCGACGTTTCAATCCATTCCCAGAAATGGTTACTGAGATACAAGCTTACATAAAAAACTTAACGCCGATGCATGGGTGAGTCCAATAGTTCTACAGGTCTGTTCTTCAAATAGTCGGGCTAAAAAGGTTATAGTAAAGAAAGAAAATCTTAATAAAGCTTGATGAAAAGCAGAAGTAGGGAAGGTGTAGGTCAGCTACATAATCATTCCATTGCCCAAAACACCAACTGTCACAGACCGCGGCCTGCACAGCTACTTTTGTAGGTGTATCAAACATTAAGACGAGAGAGTTGAAATCCCCAGGTTAATGGATGCTAGGTGAGGGCACCAGTTACTGTTATATGCGACATCGGGTTTTCTCACTAGTGTACCATTGAAGATTCCATGTGCACCGCCGTATGAACACATCTGCGGATGCCTCTAAATGTTTTTGGTGCTTGTAACTTGTGTACGGGCTAGAGGGCGTGGACGGTAGCATGCATTTCCACTACCGTCCATGAACAGGTTCAATCAAACCGAGCCTGCAACGTTTTCATTTTTGTCGTGTTGAGCGACCTATGGAGTTTCCACTTTTTCTTCCTTTTTTAAACTGCTGCATGATTTGGATTTCGATGGGTGCTTTGTTGGAACTTTTGAAATGCTGTATGGTTTAGTTTTGGGATGGATGCATTCTTTGACCTTTTGAAGTGCTGTATGATTTAGTTTTTGAATGTGGGGCGTTCTTTCAACATTTTCACTACTGTATGGTTTCGTTTCGGGTAGAGTGCCTTCTTTGTACTTTTGAACTGCTGTATGGTTTCTTTTTGGGTGGGATGCGTTCTTTGGACGTTTAAATTGCTGTATGTTCTTGGATTCAGTGTTTTATTGTTGTATGCTATGCTTACAAAGAATATTTTACAGTTTTTATTCCACAAGAAATTAACTGAGAAAACAAACGCACTGATAAACAGTTCTTACCTTTTTTATGATTGTTTATGGAATAGACGAGGTTGTAATACCGCTATACATTGAAGGGCCTCTGATGACTCATAAAATGACCTGTTATCATACAGACAGATCCATATACCTCTTTCTACGATTTCCATGGACTGTGGAGATAGTGGCCAACTAACCATCAACTGTTGTACATTGTAACACAGCCTTATCTATAGCTTCAAGCGGACCACGTACTCTAACGTCCAAAAAATATTAATTATTAATATTAATAACGGATAAATATTAATTCTTTAAACTTTCTTTTTCTTTTTTAACTTCTGATATTTTGCTAACTCTTTTTTGTTTGTTTATTACTCATTCCCGAAAGGGAGTTAAATTATTGCCATATAATAGTAAAGTAGTGTGTTAAGGTGTCCCTTAAAATGAAAAGAAGAAGAAGAATACACACTCTGCTACACAAATATGTACAGTCTCACTTGGTGAGGCTTTGAAGTGAGGGTGGACAACTTAGAAGTTGATACCTAGCTCTGTGTGTTTGTTCGTTTTTTCATCGTTGTCTATGTTTTTCTTTGTCTGTGTAGTTTGTGTATATACTAATCATGTTACTTACATAGCTTTTTCTATTTGATATAAATCCTCGTTTTATGACTTGGAAAAAGTAAAAACAAGGGCACATTTATACAGTCAGGAGTTGTTGTTGTTGTGCTATAAAAATGAGTTACATAACTCTTTTTAAACCGTTAAGTGTTCGCATTCTGACATCAGCCGGTAGCGGAATTCTGTATTTTGGATTAATACTCCATTAACTTTCTATAGACTTCCAATCTAGGTCTAATGCACTAAGAAAAAAACAAAGACAAATATCAAAAAGGGAATGCCACGTACTAAAAACGCAGCCTCCACAAAACGAAACCTACAGCACACAGACGAGCACGCCACACATACACACACACACACGCACACACCAACACACACACACACACACACACACGCACACGCACACGCACACCCACACGCACACACACACACACACACACACACATTCGCACACAAAGCCAACACACGAGGACAAAACGAACAAACAAAGAAACACAGTGGGGCACCGCCTTGGACAGTCAGTTGCAAAAACACCACTGGGCAGCTTAAGCCTCATTTCTACTGATTCAAGTCATGATAATTGGAAATGATTTACTTTAAAGGAATCACCAAACACTTAACATTCGAATGCTAAACTAAGAGGTTTTAGATGTTTATAACTGAATAGTAACGATTCATTTTTCTTTAACAGACTAATTTCTTGCAATACAAGAAACTCATTAGAAATGGCTCACTTCTGGCTCTAAAAGCAATATAATCCATTCAAGGAATTCAACAAATTGCTAGAGTTCCACTTTATAATGCAGATACTAGGGAGCCATTAGAGGTGTTGCATATGTCATAACAAACCACAGACAGATTCAACCGAACCGGGTCTGCTATTATTTTGCTTGATATGATATTTCTCAAGGATTGATTAGACATTTGCAGCAGCAATATTTAAGCGCTTTGTGCCGTTAAACGAGTAGCAAGGGCATAACAAAAAGGCACATGCCGGGGTACTGCCCTGGAACAACCAGTGGCAATAACACACTGCGGGACTGAACCAGTTCATGGTGCACTAAACCTGACTCTTAATATACATATGTTGTTCCAAAGTTACAGAGAAAACATAAATCTAAGTAATCATCAAGGTAAATTTAAGACTCTCGTTGCATATATAGATTATAAATTATATTAACATCAGAGAATTTTTCCAATCAATTCATTAAATCTAGTACAGATATGATTCGAAGTACATGTACTATCAGATTTCTTTGACATGTACGCGATTACGTCATTCTTTAATATTTGGTTGCAAAATATACTAGCCAAACTCTCATTATATTAGTATTATTAATTACGTTATATTTTATATCCATTTCCAATGAAATTAGATTATTTCCCTTACACTGTAAATGCTAATACATAATTACCAACTCTTCATTTTGGCTATCCTTAAAATTGAAAATAAACGTTCATAATAATATTACTGATTTAATGGAATTGTGTCAGTAATTTGATAGTGTTGCTAAGTTTTCTAGTCTCGTTATTTTTATTATAAATAGAAACAAACAAATAAGTCAATAAAAACTTTGTATCTCTCGCTAATACATATTAGAAGCCATTCAGCCGGATACGGTAGGTCTGTGGTTCTATCCAGGTCCCCACCAAGCCAGAAATAAAATCCAGAAGGGAAACTTGGGTGTTCTTTCAATATTTAAACTTTTGTTCATTACTTCTATTTGAAGTTTTTTCTAAACTGAACCTATAAAATATATAGACAATGTTATCAATAGTACATGCAAAGAAATAAAACTAGTAAACATTCTTGTTTCTTTTATCGTAACAGGTGCAGCAAGGGCCCCCGCCGTTGTGCATTATAGTGGAATGGGGGTCAAAGCAGTAACCAAGAAAGGAGAAGCTTTGATTTTTACTTCCAGTCACATCATGTTTGGAATTTTTTTTACTCCATTCACGAGGCTCTGCCGAGTTACTGCATAACAGTTACTCGAGAGCCAGATGCTTCTGCACCTTCCACTTGTGAAAGATTTTTTTTCTTGCATGCCGTATTCTTCAACAAATAGAAGAAATAAAGTAAAACAAAGGCTTTTCTTTTAAGTACTATATTTTATAGTAGTATATGAAATTACGCATTCATTCATAAATAATGGTACGTGCGTCATCTTACACCCCGGGCTGTAAGGCGAGTTTTTCTAGCACCGGAAAACGCGGCACGGGAAAATTCTGTCCCAGAAAGATAGTTCTTGCCCCATGCCATTTGAAAATCTTCTAATTTTAATCTATCGTGACATTTAGTGTTATTTCGTTCATTCAGCAGTTTAGACATTATAGTGCAAACAAAAAAGTAAGTACTACAGGGGAAATGATTACTTTAGCTGTGCTCATCCTCTCATTACCATCTGACACTATATCAATTTTCATTACATTCCCTTAAGTGGTATCGGACAAAAGAAAATAAATGCAAAAAAAAGGAGACAACTTATAACTAAGATAGAATTTCGTTTTTTGCACTCTACATTCCCTCTTATTGCTATTCTATCATTATGTTGCTTTAAATTCGTTGTCCGGAGAAAAAAAGGTACAAAAAGGGAGATGATTAATAGAAAATTATTCCAAGGTAGAGTTTGATTTCTTGCTCTCTGCACCCTGTCTCACTGACATCTGTCATTATATCATGTATCGTGATATTCCCTTCAGTCTCTTCAGTAGTTCTAATTTTATCGTCAAGGCAAGAGAAAATTGAGAACAAGTAATTGAGATAAAACGAAATTCATTTGAGATAGAGTCGTGGTTCTTTTGCTAAGCATTGTCATCGGCCATTATGACAAGTTTCAGTTTCGTGGCTCGGATAATAAGAATGCAAACTGTTAGAGATATTCTGTTATTTCGCTTGGAAAAAAAAACACCAACGTAAAATTCGAGCGGACAAATTCTTAGAGACAACGAATTGTTCCACAAAGCCAAATGGGATGAATTTAGAAAACTGTCAGAACTACAAAAGTTAATTGTACGAAAAACGCAGAGTTAATATTATCTGAAGATCTTCAAGTTGAATCAACCTTTCCAAGATAACACAAGAAGGCGTTTCTAGGTATGTTCAAAATAAGACTTATCTTCATTGTGTCACTCGAGACATCAATCGTTTAATACGGAAACGTGACAGTCTATTCAAAAAGTTAAAACGCAACGGTCAAAGTAACCATACTTTAAAGTTTTAAACAGTTTAAACATATACTACAGTCTAAAATATGGAATTTGTATGAGACAAACTTTAAACATACTGGGTATATAATATGGAAGACATCCAATATCATGAATATAAAATTAAGAAATAGCATTCCATCCGCACATCAGCCAAGGTTTTGCTCCTCTCTAAAATATCTGAAATCGAGTAACCTTACGTAGACAAAAGTCTCGACTGTCCTAATGCGGTGCCCTGATGCATGCTGTATTTACCTTGTCTCTTTGATATAATTGACTGGGTATTTAAGGTATGTATCCGTTACACTACTGCAGTTTTACTTTAGGACAGCTTTTTTTGAATTTTGGTCAGTGTACATGTGTATTCACAAAAGAGTAGGTTGTTTTGTTTGTCCGTTTTTGTGAAAAGCTCATGAACATGAATGATACAGGGTATGGTCTAAAGACCGTGGTTACTTTTCTTGAAGTTGTGCTTTGACTTTAGAGCAAAAAAAGGCTGCTACTTTTATTTGGATTCTAACGCTTGGGGATTATTTTGTCACGTTTGCAGATTCGTCCGAGAATAGAAGGAGTTAACCCTGATTTTGTCATTTCTGATGGAAGGTGAGAGTATTTAAATCCATAAGAACATGATTTGGAAGCATAAAACGCAACTTACCGAAATTGTATCAGATTTTGTTACTTTCATTTACACAGTTATGTAACTATTGAACATGAAGAGGAGAAATTGTGAGAGTTTATGCTTAATTAACCGGTTTAAAGACCCAAGTTTGAGGCGACTGTGCTTTTGGAACTGGAACATGTCCGCTAGCTCCTGCTTAAGCGGAAGTTGCGGAACTCCTTGATGAAGTAAAATGTATTTAGTTCCATGGTTCCCTAACTAATACTAATTTGTATTATTAACACAATAGCAGAAGTGGCATAAATCTTATGCGAGTCATTTTTAGTCCGCTTCTTTGGATACTACAGTACCGGTATCATGTAAGAAAGTATACAGTAGTGATTCAAGTCCAGATCGACCAAAGTCTCCTGACAGAATGGCGTTAATCAGTAGAACAACACGTCTCCATGATGTCACGGTAACAGTGAAAACATTTACTTTCAGTCTACAAAAATAACCCCCATCCACTGCAGTTGACCCAGCTTTTTTTGTATCTTTGTGCCAGTCGTTGAAGATCACGTCAAAGTAAGACTGGCGTGCTTGGGACGAAAGTTACCTAGAAATACATCGAGAATTTACACTTCTAGTTTGAACATCCTTATGATTTCCATGCGGTCTGTATGAACAGATATATAATAGATATGCCTCGTCAACTTCTATGTAGTATAGTACAAAATGTAATTTAAACTGAAAACAATACGTCACACAAGACCAAAATGATAAGAAACATGCGCTTATTTAAAAGATCTGAAATCGCATCTTTGACAATCTTTCAACCAGAAACAAGAATCAGACTTCAGGAGGTAAATGGATGTTGCACATTTCAATACCTCCCACAAAAAAGACCGAATCAAACCGTGTCTACCACTATTTACGTTGTATCCTTCAAAACTGTATATATATTTCCTTATTAATGTGTTTAACTTCGGTGTTGCTATTAGGCCTAGTACAGATCCTTGACCCTGTTTATTTAATTTTTTTTTCGTTCTGCATTTTCAATGATCATATTTGTAAATATGTGCTTATAAATTGTTGATATTCGATGAATATAGAACCATACAAATATAGTCAATTATTATTGTTGTAAAGCCAATATGTTTTATCCTTGACACTTCTCGTATAAAAAACATGCTGTCATAACGTTTAAAGATATGGTTCATTCTGTGACACATTATCATGTATGTTGAATTTTGTAATGCCTGTAATAACTATCTGTTTCATCCCCAGGAAAAATAAGCATAAACGGCTGTGAAACCAAAATTTTATAATTATTTGGTAAATTGTTTCATTGCTGGGATTATAATTCCTAAGTGCAGCTGATTTTGTCACTAAAAGAATAGATTCACATACTTCTTGAAAAAAAGACAGGTTAAAAGTTTATTCTACGAACATTTTTATTGTTCGTTCTGACGTTGTTATCCATATGTTTTACATTGTCTTTTCATTTACTGTCGCAACCGAGTTCACCTCCATGAGGGGTAGGTGGTCTACGAATGTGCACATCGCAAACTATATATCAAAATGTTTGTAAGAGTCTTAAGTTTCCAAAACCAGTTGATGCCAGAATGCAAGTGGTGGGCAAAGTGCTCAAATTCAAGATGGCCGCCAATATGGCTGCCGAAAATTAAAAATCATACTATACATATTGACTGGACAATATATTTCAAATTTAAAGGCATCGTCCTAGTCTTATACTAGTTTCTGTTGTAGAATAGATTAAAACATAGTTTATTTCATCTTTAAGTAAATTGAATTATATTCTTACAAAATATGATGGATTTTGCAGGCAAAATGATAAAAAAAAATCGTTGTTTTACAAACATTCTTTTAATAATTCTACCACTTTTAATTGCTTGGTTATATTTTACAAGTTTTATGCTTTATTATGTTCAGAAATTCATAAACTATATCATAAGTATTTGGCATGACAACTTTTAATTAAATTATTATCTGTTAATCCAACAATAAAGGGCTAAGTAAACAGCTTAGTGGGTGGGGTAAATCTATGTACACTTACATATAATATGTGTAGGCCTAATACTTTAAAATTCATATGAAGTAAAGGTGCAGGTTTTTTAATGTGCATTTTTTTTTTGACGGAACAAATACGTGAAAAATAACTATTACATGAATAAAATGTGGCATATTTACCGACATTAATAAGATTAAGTTACATAATTTGTGTGGGTAATCAGTAAATGATGAAAATATATCATTTTCACATTATGACACGGTTCGATCTTGAAGTAAACATATGTTTGCTAAAAGTAATTAAAACAGGCTGAAATGTAAATTCGAAGATTAAAACAGCATTTAATAGAATATTTCTTTAGCAATTACTTAAAAATACTGATTTAAAATTATGAACTGCTTGCTAGTCATTTTCTTGTAAAAAGAGAATGTAAAAATGATTAATATACAGCATACGTAATAAATGTAATGTCTTCGACATTTTATGTTCAGTTGTAAGCTTGTAAGCTTGTGAGATATGATATCGTCAGTAAAATATGGAATACTGCTCTGCAATGACATCTTTTTAAGATTTGAATAACTAACCTTTAGAATGTTATTAAATTCTAAACAACAAACAACATACACATGTATACGTCAAATACGCACAACTCATACATAAAATGTATTTCCGTTTTAAAGTTTACTTGTAAGACGTAAGTTGTTTCTGTAGAAATAAAATGCTTACTAATATCTATAGAAATGAGTCCATCTTTGGGATCGCATCACGCGAATATTCAGAGGGGCAAAGCCCCCGCCTCCCGTATGTCTGATCCAGCAATGCATACAACTTCGAACTTTACGGGTGGCGCGAGGGGATCATACCCCTTACCCGAAAACAAATGAAATGAGTTCATCATTGGTAACGCATCATGCGTATGTTCAGAGGGGCCAAGCCCCCGCCTCCCGTATGTCTGGTCCAGCAATGCATACATCTTCGAACCTTACGGGTGGCACGAGGGATCTTTCCCCTTATCCAAATACAAACGAAAATAGTTCATCTTTGGTATCGCATCACGCGAATATCATGAGAGGCCGAGCCCCCGCCTCCCGTATGTCTGAACCGACGGGTCAAGCAGCATCGAACCTCTATGCTGGCAAAGTGTGCCAGACTCCTGCTGCATATAAACCAGTTCTGATTATGGCATCAAGGGGTACTGGCGGACAAGTACCTCCGTTGGTACATCGGTTTCCGTGCCAAGTATTATTAGTAGTGACACCAGAGGACAAGTACCTCCACATGGTACAAATACGCCCGGGTCCGTGTCTTAGTAATGGTACCGGGGGGGGGGGGGGCAAGTACCTCCGCCTGGTACGAATACGCCCTCATCAGCTTTTGTGTCAAATCATCTTTTGGGTGGTTCCGGTGAACGTGCCCCGCAACAAGGTACAATTGTACCATCATCCAAGTACATGTATATGCCGCTTTATCCTATGAGTGGGAGTGGGGTGCTTGACCCTCATCATGATACAGCTGTACCAGTTTTGGGTACGGTACAACAATATCAGGCTGAAATATGGAATAGACTGTGCCCGCCCGACATAAAACAGTCCACTTTGGTACAACCGCCTAATTATAAGGGAGAAGCAGGACTGCAGGGCCCTACAAGTGGTTCATATGTGCCAGGAACTATGCCCGCACTACATCCTACAGGTGGCCCTTGGGATCAATCCCGTCCACCTGACGGGGGCCAGAATGTTATTGCTAGACAACCCTACCATATGGGTACCACAGGCGATCACCCCTCCTATTGACACAAATGTACCCGCAACAGTTTCTGCACCAAAACCCACAAGTGGCATTTTGAATAAAATCCGTCCACCTGATCAAAACACTCTGGTTCGACCACCCTACCCTATGGTTGACACAGGGGTTCAGGCCCCTAGAAGTAGTACAAATGTACCGGCTATGGCTCCTGTACCAAATCTCACCGGTGGAACAAACGGTGGTTCGAACCTTTCCACATGGAGCTGGTGAACATGTTGTTGCATAAACACCTTACTGTATGAGTGGCACACTTAATACAAATATACAAGATCCCTCTCGCGTAGCGCAACCCAGAGGTGGTCATTTGTGTCAACCCCTGGCACCCGGAATGGGTTTCGTTGGGGTTCAATCCATTCCAACCAGTATAGCTTGGTTCGGTCTTCCCTCAATCCCAAATACTACAGTTGCTGCACTGCCATCTTACCATACCACGGCGTCCTTTGCGCAAATGCCCGCCAATATATCTTTAGTGGCCTCTACACCATACACTATGGCTGCTTCAATGCTACCTGATGCCGTGGCTACTCCCATGATCCGCACCCAGCTTATTCAAATATGCATGCTAGGGCACCGTTCCAAGTGCCTGCTACAAGGGCACAGATCTTACCTAGGGTAAATGAGTCGATTGCGGCTCAGATCATGTACCCTTGGGGAGCTTCTGGTCTGCTATATTCGGATTCAAGAGATACAACGCCTTATGAACATCAAGTCAGTGCTGTTGCTCCAGTCAAAATACCAACCAATGGTTCCATCTTGAACCATGAATCCTGGGCCCCCAATCGGCTATTGGGGACTCAACAGCAGGCGCCTTACGTGCTCCCCAGTAATTCTGGTTTGCAAGACTATAATAGCTCGGGTGTGCGGTTTATGAACCAAAATGGGGTTGCCCTCGTACAACCTTCTGCAAGACCAAAAGAAAATTCCAAGAAGAGTTACTAAACAGTATGAGTAAAGTCCAGGAGACCGCTGGCAAAAGCCAACTTAAATACCAAGAAAACGCTACTAAGCAGCAGACAGATTTGTTGAAAGCTATGTCTGAGCTTACCGCCAAAGTTGATCAATCATTGTCTCCCAATCCGTATAGTCCCGGAAGAAATAAGTATCGGGAAAACAGTCCGGGTAGATCAGGTAGTCCTAGTCGGAATGGGGGGGGGGGGGGGGGGGGGGGGAGCTACTTCAATTGGGGGGGACATCATTGGCTGAAGAATCGTACTTTGCCTAGATCACCAGGGAAATGCTTTAATTGTCAGGGAGATCACCTGAGAAGAGATTGCCCTGAACTGAAGAAGCAGAGTAATTCTCTGACTGACCGGAGGGTCGCTTTTAAAGAGTGAGCAATATTTCAAATAAGGTAGAGTGTCCTCCATGATGATCACATTAGCAGTCTTAGTTTTTATATTTATCTTTTGATGTACACAGAGGAGTACTGTTGTAAATTTTACATGATGTAGGTGAAATGTTACAACCGATCAATTCAGAATATATAAAACAGGGGAGGTTACACTTGTAATTGTATATAATGTAAATGAATTGCTTATTTTATGATTGGTCAGTTGAGGATGTTTAACAAAGGGGAGATTACCGTTGTCAATTTTATATGATGTAAGATATTAAACCAGGGAGGTTACCATTTTGTATAGTGTATGTTCTCAAGGATCTATTTCTCCCTGCATTTACCACATGGTTGGCATGGAATGTCCAGACAATTTTGAGTATTCACCAGGTCACCGACTGGAAATAATAAATTCCCGATAGTTTGTTAATGCTGGAGTCGAATGTTCAGTATTTTGTCCTATGGGGGTTTTCAGATTTGGCAGCCCACATTTGTTGGGCATTTTGTCCCATGGGGATGTCAGATTTGGCAGCCAACATTTGTTGGGCATTTTGTCCATGGGGTTTTCCGATTTGGTAGCCCACATTTGTTGGGCATTTTGTCCCATGGGGTTTTCAGATTTGGCAGCCCACATTTGTTAGGCAGTTTGTCCCATAGTGTTTCCAGATTTGGCAGCCAACATTTGTTGGGCATGACTGCCCAGACAGTGGCAGACATTATTGGAACGTGCACAACGGGTGTTTTGACCCTAACAGCCAAAAATACTCAGGCCCTGTATTTCCAATAGAAGCACGGACAATTTCGTTATTTCCTGTAACTTTGGTGTAAGGGAAAGTTTCCCTTGATCTAGGTAATTAAATTAAGCAGTGTTTATTCACTGTGTATTTGTGTAGGGGAAGGATTCATTTATTAAATATTTACATTTATAACCTATATCTGGTATGGATGTATATACCTATGTTCTGTTTCGTTTATTTTATAAATATATAAAGAACATATTGCTGTTTACTCTATAAATTACAATGCAATTAAATAATCAACATAATGTAAGACTGTTATAACGCAAAGAAATCAACAAGCTATAGCAGAGTCTTCAAAGGTGTTGCTGCCGGTATAAAATATAAGTCATAGCAAAAACATTGCGGCAGCCATCTTGGCGGCCATTTTTTAAATAAACTTGGTACGTTTCGTTTAACTATATATTTCGTAGTTTATACATTGTTTTGCTAATGAAACGATAGTAGGATGTATACATAACTGAAGATGATTATCAATTTATTTTTTAATTTACCTGTTATTAGATATATTCTATATTGAATTACCCCACCCACTTAAATATATATATATTATCAATAATTTGAATTTATCCTTTAACAAAATAATAATGTTATTACAATTTATTATCACTTATTCAACACGGGATTGCATTGTGTAAGGAACAACAGTAAACACAGGAATACAAACAAAGTATATTGACCGTATGTTCAAGAAAACAGTATTCATCACATTTTAGTCCATATAAAATTGGTATAAAATGTGTCAAAAAATTGTATTTCATATCGATAAATGCATATAATTTTGCAGATTTATAACTTTCACATTTTTATAATAACTTCAAATTAATTTACAACAGTTAAATGCTTTTATTTTGCAATTTTATGCATTAGGTATCATTTTCATGTATCAGCGGCCATGTTGGCGGCCATCTTGAATTTGAGGACTTTGCCCAGTGACTAGAAACTGGCATCAGGCAGTTCTGAAAACTACATATTCTGACGAACATTTTGGTATGCAGAAGTTGATGTGCACATTCAAAGACCACCTACTACCAGTTTTAAGCTACTTATTTGGCCATATTTGCAGCATGAATTTCTATGTATATAGTAATCATATCCAAATCTGATAATATATGTGGTCATTTAACCTGGCAGAATACTACCGTGTGCACTTAAAGTTCAAAATTAATATTTAATTTTCACAGTAATGTATGTTTGAACGTCTGTACTTACTTTCAAACAGTGTCATTGATTGCGTTACTAAATTTATTACCACAAAATCATGAAAAGAACCTTTGGAAGTATAGAACGCAACCAATCAACATATAGACAGTAGGCTTGGTGTGATTGAGTCTGTTCATGAGAGGTTATGAAAAGTGCAACACCCCTCATGCCCCCTACCACTGGTTTGAGCGAGCCCGCCCGCTAAGCTCAGTAGGTAGAGCGTCGGTCTACAGATCGCGCGGTCGTGAGTTCGATCCTCGGGCGGGGCGTATGTTCTTCGTGACTATTTGATAAACGACATTGTGTCTGAAATCATTAGTCCTCCACCTCTGATTCATGTGGGGAAGTTGGCAGTTACTTGCGGAGAACAGGTTTGTACTGGTACAGAATCCAGGAACACTGGTTAGGTTAACTGCCCGTCGATACATGACTGAAATACTGTTGAAAAACGGCGTTAAACCCAAAAGAAACAAACAAATACTGGCTTGAGCGGAATTCTATTACAGTAAAAATGAGTGTACTCCATGATACCAAAGGACCAGAAAATATAACAACACTGAGTCTAAGTACAAGGGGACATTTTACAGCCGCCACATGACACAGCAAGACTGCTGTTGTGATAGTTGATAAAGATCCTTTGGTAGCAAAGAAGACATTTGAGCAAGAAACCAGTAAAATATTGTATCATTCAATGCATAAAAGAGAAGCATATTCACCTTTTCATCTTATATTGTTGCTTTAACGTTGTCTGTTCTGTAGAGATGATAACGGTTTAGATATGAGAATAGTTAATTACATGAAATTGTCACAATCTTTACCTAAAGCGTTCCAGTCATTAAACGCCACCCAGGTGTTGAATAAAATCAGTGTTGGGCTGGAATCTGATAAAACGAAAGAATATAGTATTATTAGCAAAAAGGTGTAGCGTCTAGAGAAGTGCCCTGAAAGGATATCGTAACCTGCCCTCTAGTCGAGTTTAGGGAGGAAATACAAACGGGACGGACAGAGTCAAAAATGTTGTTTTTGTAGGCGTTCGAGGTATGGGGTAGATCATTTTTGTTTGACTGCGTAAGTTTCATTCTGAAGAAAAAATGTCAAATTAGATCAGTCAGTGATTTCTCCTTGCCAGAACTGTAATTGTAGAATAATTAATCAGTAGCTTTATAATCAGCAGCTATATGAGCCGCGCCATGAGAAAACCAACATAGTGACGTTGCGTACGTTGTTGGCGAACATTGGGAATTTGTTACTTACACTTCAATGTTTCATGAAATTCGTTTTAGAAAAACGGTTGTTTATATGCTTATATCACAAGAAAGGCATCCGCGCAGTCTGGTCAGGATCCATGCTGGTCGCTTTCAAAGCCTATTGGAATCAGAGAAACTGTTAGCGAACAGCATGGATCCTGACCAGACTGCGCGGATACGCAGGCTGGTCTGGATCCATGCTGGTCGCAAACCAACTATGTTGTTTTTCTCATGGCACGGCTCAATTATCATTATTATTGATCTGCGATATGATTTAATGTCTCAGAGACCGTGCTTTCAATTTATCATATTTTGACCAGTGTGTGCAGGAGAAATTTGTCCACTTTCGAACTTACTATGTCTCCTGGAAAGTAACCTATTTTATGAGAGCATTTAATACCCGCGCGAGTAGTTCAACGGAGAGAGTGCAGATTTACAGATTGCCAGGTCGTGAGTTTGATCCCCGGGCGAGGTGCATATTCTCCGTGACGATTTGTTAAAAGATTTTGTGTCTGAAATAATTTGTCCTCTACCTCTGATTCATGTGGAGATGTTAGTAATCGCTTGCGGAGAAATGGTTAATGCATTGTACACTGGTAACAGTAAGTTCTCATAAAACGTCTGTTGCTGATTGATAATGATTGGATTTTTTTTCATTGAATTTAACGAAAGTAATGTATAGTTTTAAAATTAAGTATTGAGAGATTACAAACATCTCACAACTTGCTGTCCGATGATGCATTAAATTAGAAATCTTAAATAATCTGAATTTTTGTCATGTGTTATAGATGAGCGTTTTTACACACATAATTATAACCCACATTTTGTACTTGTTTATAATAATAATACAGGGCACTTATCCTTAAACGAAAAAAGTCTGTTAATCAAACAGAACTTATTCATTACTATTATGTGGAGGTCAGTGAGATAGAGAGTAAATATTTATTGTTTGAAATATATTCTTGTATACATATCAATTTGCATATAAGAATTCACCATGCCCAACGTTTTAGATATTAATTAAACACTTTCAAATTCAAAGCCGGACAATTACAGTAAATCTTAAATGTTCTGGACGTTGCCTGTAGAATGTAAGTTTTATTTCTTTTGAAAAGTCGAGGTTTTCATTCTTAAACAATAGTAACAAGTGTAAGACAATGTAGCATTAAAAGTTTTGGACGAACAATAAAGGAAAAACTGTGTAAATAAGTAAGTAAGTGAGTAAGGTAGTTAGAAAGTTAGCCAGTAAGTAAGTGAGTTTATATAAGTAATTAATTAAGTAAGGAAGGTAGTAATAAAGTAAGTAAATGAGTAAGAAAGTAAGTAAGTACATGTATATGTATAGTTGTAAGTAAGTAAGTACATGTATATGTATATTTGTGAGTAAGTAAGTACATGTATATACATGTATATTTGTAAGTAAGTAAGTACATGAATATACATTTATATTTGTAAGTAAGTAAGTACATGTATATGTATATTTGTAAGTAAGTAAGTACATGTATATACATGTATATTTCTAAGTAAGTACATGTATATACATGTATATTTGTAAGTAAGTAAGTACATGTATATGTATATTTGTAAGTAAGTAAGTACATGTATATACATGTATATTTGTAAGTAAGTAAGTACATGAATATACATTTATATTTGTAAGTAAGTAAGTACATGTATATGTATATTTGTAAGTAAGTAAGTACATGTATATACATGTATATTTGTAAGTAAGTAAGTACATGAATATACATTTATATTTGTAAGTAAGTAAGTACATGTATATGTATATTTGTAAGTAAGTAAGTACATGTATATACATGTATATTTGTAAGTAAGTACATGTATATACATGTATATTTGTAAGTAAGTAAGTACATGTATATGTATATTTGTAAGTAAGTAAGTACATGTATATACATGTATATTTGTAAGTAAGTAAGTACATGTATATGTATATTTGTAAGTAAGTAAGTACATGTATATACATGTATATTTGTAAGTAAGTAAGTATTAAAGTAAAATGGAAAGTAAAATGAAGTAAAGAGTAAAGTAAGACATTGTAACGTAAACATGACGCGTTCCTAACACTGTATATGATATTGATATGAGCCGCACCATGAGAAAACCAACATAGTGGCTTTGCGTCCAGCATGGATCCAGACCAGCCTGCGTATCCGCGCAGTCTGGTCAGGATGCATGCTGTTGGCTTTCAAAGCCTATTACAATTAGAGAAACCGTTAGCGAACAGCATGGCTCCTGATCAGACTGCGCGAATGCGCAGGCTGGTCTGGATCCATGCTGGTCGCAAAGCCACTATGTTGGTTTCCTCATGGCGCGGCTCATATGTTTATTTTGATGTTGAATATTAATGCGGAGATATTTCAGTATTACCCTGTTAATACATGAATAATCCATTATATCGGAGTCTTTAATATTAGAATATCTGAAGAAATTGAGTGGTGGGGGATGAACATGAGCCAAATTCCTGCATCCTTAGAGTAAAGTTTATGTCATTTGTCATCGCCTAAACCTTTCATTCAAGTATTTATTACAATTAAGATATTATTACTCCGTCGATTTATGATAAATATGCAAAAACAACACCATGTTCATAGTATGCATGAATAGATTTAATTACTTACATGTATATCCATCAAGCAGTACTGCTCAGTTATGCAAATAATATAAATATACACCGTATATAGTTATTTTGATTTCGAACTCTCCCAGCTTTCTTTTGAGGGAATGGGAATAATGTGTGTAACATGACACAGGTTTATTATAAATCCCATTTATGGAGTATAAATTTAATAGATAGTTTCGGGTAATATGCTTTTATATTTTGGGTGATATGGTTGAATTGCTGGGTAAATGTGACAGCTCATCTGAAAACTTACAACAGTTATAGTTATAACAGTGTAATAATACGGTGACATGTTTTGAGTGGATACTTTATTCCCAGTGTTAACCTGGTATATAACTTCGTAAATTATCGTATTTTCCTTGTGTAACATGACTCCATTTTCCTCATGTAACATAACTCCGTACTTGCAAAATTGAACAGATAATTGAAAATCATCAAATACTCCAAATGTTTGAAAAGAAACAACGAGGTGTGTTATTTTTGGTGTGAATATCAATCCGGATGTATGTTTTATTCATATCTGAAAATGATCAATTTTGGATATAAAATACAACACAAAATATAGGCACTTTAAAGTGCTTATATCTTATCTGTGACTAAATATTACTGAACTATATCAGGAAAATTGATTTGCGTCTACTTTGATTTCAGCAACCAGATCTGAGCAAATGGGTTCGAAATCTAGCAAACGGAGTTTAAACCCCGAGTCTCTTCAACAATTAAGAAATGAAGTAAACCTGTCGCCGGAAGAGATCCAAGCATGGTACAAAGAGTATTTGACCAGTCTACGAGGAGGACAACAAGAATTGACTAGAGATGAATTCAAAAAAGTTTACAATTCGTTATTTATCGGAGACGCTTCAAAATTTGCGGAACATGTTTTCCGTACGTTTGATAAAGATGGAAGTGGCACGGTGAATTTCAAGGAATTTCTAATTGGACTCTGCGTTTCCGGCAGTGATACAAACAATGAAGTAAAGCTTAAATGGGCTTTTAACATGTATGATATAAATGGAGATGGGTTTATAAATAAGAGCGAAATGAAAGAAATAGTAGAGGTTGGTATGTTACTCTAAAATGTATATTTACTTCTGTGCAAATATATTTACGAAACAGATTATTACAGTTCGCACAATCAAGAAAGAACTTGGCATTGGTTGGCCGTTACTTACCAAACTCTTACATTGCTGGAAACAACTTTATACCTAGTGTCTTCCAACAAGTTGTTCCGGAATACAAAGACCCCTCTACTCAGATTGCGCATGGTATCTGATTAAGGAGGACACATCTTTTATTCAGTATTTTGTATCTGGAAAAAATTACTTTTAATTATTACACACTTCTATAAATAAAGACCCTAGATAGTTTGGGCAATATATTTGATAACACTAATAGTACGTTTCTGAATTTTCTCTAGAAAGACATAAATGTTGTTTAGAACATGTTTGAAAATATTAACTAAAGTTGTAATTTCATTCATTTGACGATCTCCACCCCTTTTTAAGGAGTCACACAAATACAGATCCATGTTTCTGTTATATTATTCAATAAGCAGATTTCATTTATAAGGATTCAAAGGTGCAAATATTGAATTTTCACCAGATTTAATTTGTATGCAAGTTATTTTTTCACGGTCATGATTGTCCTAGGACGACTTAGGACGGGATTCGTTCGTGTATAAATTCTAAACATTTGTGCGTATTTTTGCGACTTTTTAAAATTGGGTTGAGGTTTTAAATTACATAAAGTGACTTGATTTTGTTGAATTCTTAATATGTTTTTCTAAATACCTGAGAATCTTATATCTGTAGTCTGAAGTTTTATGAAACATACTGCCAAAAATATCGGGGCACGTTAGAAGTTTCGATTTGTATCAATAGTTACGTGTTGATAAATTAATCACGACGCCAAGTATTCCATGGTTTGATGGCTTGCAAAACTTCTGACGTACCAACAAATATGAACAATGTCAATAAAATGCTAAACTTGATTTAATTTAACTTTTTCGTAGACACACTACTTATGCGAATAAATGATTTCTTATTGGAGAGGGTTATGACGAAAATTACAATATCGTGGCGTTTATATTGAAATTAGCGAAATATTTCAACTACTTACTGATTTTACAATTAAAGTTTGATAAATATAAGGTTCGTAAGCGACTGGTGGACATTTTAAGAGGGGGATTTACACGAAACTATCTAACAAGGCCTGGAAATAACGATTATTACAAACATATTCAGCCAAGTCTTTTCAAAGTAGCAGTTTTTGTAATCCCCTTATTTCAATTATAAAAGACGTAGCACTGCTCTTATTGAGTGCATTCATATATATAATGAAAAGACAAACAATACCCTTTCATCTGCCACAAATGAAAAAAAAAATGCTATCGTGTGCATTTCGGGAGATTTTTAGCCATTAGAATTTCATTATATATAATATTTCAAGTAGTTAACACAAAATTTAACGCCACAAATTATCTCTTTATTTGAAATACACATTCGGTTAACTGCACGCCGTTGCATTCAATGGTATATGCGCTAAACCCAACCAAAACAAAACAACACACAGAATAGATGTATACGTTTTCAAATGCTCTAATTTCTACCAAAAAAATTACACTGGAAAGAAGAACGTAAATACTTTGTTTGACGGATATTGATAATTATGCATTTTGTGAAAGAACAAAAAACATTTGGATCCATGACACTTTTTGATCAAATACGAAAAATAAGTCGATATGGTGCACAACGTATTTCAAACAAGGAAAAACAAAGGGACTTGTATTATAAATTCAGTCATCAGAACAAGAAACACAGAAAAAGATAATTATATGAAATTTAATTAAAGGCGATTCTTATATTGTCTGTGGTATGTTGTATTATATCAACCATTTATAAAAGGAAAAGTTGTATTCTATCAACCATTTATAAAAGGAAAAGTTGTATTCTATCACCCATTTACAAAAGGAAAAGTTGTATTCTATCAACCATTTACAAAAGGAAAAGTTGTATTCTATCAACCATTTACAAAAGGAAAAGTTGTTATGCTAAGACACACACTTTAATTTTCCACTGTATAAATTCAAAAAGTCGCAGGGTAGTACACACACTTATATTTTCCATTATACATTTTAGGCGATCTACAAGATGACCAACGCAATGGCCCCCAAAGAACTGGATACACCTGAAAAAATGACAGAGAAATTGTTCGAGGAATTTGATCTGAACAAGGATGGACATATTACTTTTGAGGAGTTTAAGGAGGGAGCATCAAAAGATCCCGTTATAATTAACCTTCTCGAATGTGACCCTGACCCCGACAGCTGAACTTTTTTTTTACAGAAGGTGCCAAAATGGATATATTGCTTATACTTTGTATGTAATAAAAATATATCTTTTACCTCTTTGACAACATTTTGAGACGTATTTATTCGTATTTAGTGTGTTTCTTTAAGTAATGGAATGTGAAAATATGAGATATTTAACTTTTATAACATTGAATTGATAATAGAAATGTCACTTGAATCATACAGTTTCATAAATCATTTCCGAAGTATTATAGGTATAGAGATTCTCGCCATTTTGTGTAAAAAATACACAGCAAATAATGGCATTTTCATCTCAAGTTCATCCATAGGAACCCCTCCATCCTGGTATATAAATAGTTCTTGAAAATTTAAACTGGATAGCTTTTTGAAGATGAAACCCATGCTTTGATGGTGTCTTTTCCTTACAAAACGATGTCTCTAGTACATAGAAAAACGATAAATGTACTTCTTACTAAGCTTTTCTGAGTTTTCATAATTTCTTGTGACACTTTTTACTTACGTAATTAAGATAAATTATTTTACGTGTTGTAAATAACTTTTGAATTTCCTGAAAACTGGATCCCCTTTTCTTACGCTATTTCTACGTTCCCCTTTATTTGATAGTCACTCCCATTGTACACTCTTAGTAGACAAGTACTAGAGCACATGGTCTAGGTATTGGAAGTCGTGGGTTCGTTCCGTGGCCGCGTAATACCAAAGAAGTGAAAAACTCGCTTGGCACTCAGCATTACGCATAGACACCGTCGTTTATATGACTGAAAAAAAAATATTGAAAAAGACGCTAGACTTGAACAAGCATGCCACTCCCACTGCCGTGGTTAAAGTAAATGTTAAAAGAATTTTCGGTAAATTGTGCTTGGATTTTTTTGTTCGTTTGTACCTAAAATAGAGAAATAAATATACAAATGTATTTTAAAACTTGTTGGAATTATCAAAGATCAGTCAAACGTCCACTACTTATCACTGAGTGAGTTATTATTTTAATTTTTGTATCTTCTGCTATGTTCACATATGCAGCCACTTCCTAAGAACAAGTTGGATGAGCGAGGCTAGATCTATTTTTATCTTTTTTTAGAAAATAAAATTGTAACTTATGGTGGCATATTTCTGCCACGAGATAGCTAGGTTGCTATCGAGATACTTAAAAATTGTCTCAGTAAAGTGAAGTTTTCTGAAAAGATTATTTCAGTAGTTGAAATTTTCCTGGAAATATTATTGTGATAATTTATATAATAATTTGAATACGTTTTGCGTCAGTGCCCACAGTTGTCATTTAACATTCACATACATGTATAGCTATCTCACTATTTTAATAAGTTATCTTAATATTTCGAACTTTCCTGAGAGGTTTATCTCAGTAGCCTAGATTTTCCTGGAAAAAAAAGCATATCTAGAAAAAATAATTTATTGCGATAATGTTTTAAGAAAATTTCTCAACTTTGCTGGAAAATTTAGAATATTATCTTGACAGCAAAGCATCTCGTGGCAGGTTCAAAATTAACGCGAAATTTTGCACCAATTTTTGTTTTCAGAAAATAAATAAAATATAGAATATTATTTATTGCTGTAACGTTTTCAGACAAAATGCACACAATTCCTGGAATTGTGATACATTAAGCTACATGGCTATCTCGAGGCAGAAACATGCCACAATATAGTACCTTATAACTCATGAAGGGAAGTCTCTAGAAACTCTGTAATTCAGACATATCTTATTACTATTACACCAAATACATCATGTAGTAAACAACACTGGATTTGTAATTGTTTTTATCTTCATTTTATTTTGCTATCTTTATCGTAAATAGGCGTTGCTTGCTTGAATACTGTATCACTTCCTGTTTGAAACAAACGTAACTTGATTTTCCTCGGGTATAAACAGCACTTTGGAGTGTTTCAACAGTTTTTTAGTATTCATTTCTTGAAAGGGGAGGGGTGGAGGGAGGGAGGGAGGTGGCGATATTTATTTTCATTTTTCATATATTCACGTGCATTTTTTCTTTTATGTAACCTTTACGAGTGTGGCGTTTACAGGATAAATGGTGTTTATTTCGAACTGAATCGTGGGCACCTGTCAGACTTTATTCGTGGTGTTTTATAATATTTTATAAACTGATCCTGGAATTGTTAAAAGCAGATCTGCCGCCAAAGTAAGGTAACATTAGAAATGTTAAATCAGATATTTAATGAAATCAGTTTCCTTGTATCAATTCTTTTTTCCTTAAATTATTGGAGTTATGGGCTATTTGCATTCAGGCTATGAACAACTATTGTGTAGGGGAGACCGGGGATAGTTGTTACATGGGGTAGGTTGTTACATTGCAAATATTGAAGTAATGACGCATCATATAAAGTCACAGATTATGCGTGTTTGTTAGTTTTAAAAGTCGCCATCTTTTACGGATGCATTATTTAACTTGGTGACAGTTATTTGAAAAATAGAACAAAAAGCTAGATTTTGGGCCACGTAAGTAAATTTTCGAGTTTTTCATACATTTTTGGTTCATATGCACACTTGAAATATATATAAAACTTTAAAAATGTTGTTGGACTAAGCAAGGAATTTTGCTAAATATCGTAAAATCTCAAGAGGTTACATGCTTTCTTTGAGTTGTCTACCTTAGATATTGTCACGTGTTGTGGGGTCGGGGCATGTTGTTACAATTAGTGCGGGGCACGTTGGTACATACTACCAGCTGACCCCAAAGAGAAGATTCACAAGAGAATCTTTATTTGAGACTGGAACAACCGTATTAGACCTTCCTGTTTGAGACAAGGGAAACCAGAACACTACTTTTGTTATAGTAAATGCCCGATTGAACCAGGAAGCTGGATATGGGGATGGACATTGTTGGTTCTATGCTGTAGTTACATTGAATAGCAGAGACGACAACTACCCCATGCGCATACTACTGAAAATGAAGTAAAATGACCATGCCAGTTACTATATAGATTTTTCAAATGGCCAAAATGTAACTGACGATATTAAGCGCTGTATACCTTATATGGTCGACTTTGTGTAGCTGCCTTAAATTGGCACCTCTGCCATCTTAAACCATAAGAGCTCCTCTGGCGATACAAACATTATTGCAATTTGTCAGTGAAGATGTCGTATTCAGTGGAGATATATATATCTTGTCCTGATCGGTGTGAATAGAAATGAACATTACAGCGGCGTCAATAAAATCTAATAGTGCACTAAGAGCAGCGAACAACTACAACAGGCCTGCGTTTTCTCCAGATAAGAAATGCCAATTTAGAATGACTGCTGGATGGCGAAAAAATGTAAAAGAGCTCTTCTGACAGGTCCGAAAAGAGTACTAACATAGTAAAATCAGAATTCACCATGAAACTGTGGAAAATTTGCTAAAAATGAGCAAAACAAGTGCTCAAAACTAAAGAACAAAAAGCAACAAAACAAAAGAAAAATGTAAACAGATGTAAACGTCCTTGTGGATATGATGGAGAAATGGAAGAGATGTTTTGATTTAACCATATTGTATTGCCTATATACATGCAAATAGATACAAAAACACACAAGAAGCAGTTTCAGTAAATAGTAGGGGCCTATAGCATTATTCAGGCTTGCGTTAGTGCTGAAAAAAATAGAGTATGGACCTGTACGGTTTGAAATTCGCAAGGTTTTGTTTAACTTCCAAGGCTCTATGAAATGATTCATTTGTGAAATGAAAATGCTGTGTTATACATGTTATAAACAGATTGGAAAGCATTGTATGTTTACTGTTGTGTTGTAAAAATGTAAATTCTTTGTAAAATTGTAAAATTGCTTATTGTAACAATTTGCCCCAGACGCTGTAACAATTTACCCCAACGGTGGGGTAAGTTGTTACATTTCTCCAACATGACACAACTATCTTTATCGAATAGAAATATTCTTCGTTTTAGAATTAATAGTACAAATTTGAAAATTGCAATGAATGAGCTTTACAAAAATATAAAGCTGGACAAAATCGGTTAAATAATTCATCCGATACAATATAAAATATGAAAAATGTAACAACTATCCCCGGTCTCCCCTATTAATTTGAAATAGTCTCTTTTGTTTGGCAGGTTTTTAAAACACTCGTGCGGGCATTTTTTTTTGTTATAATGGTTACAGTTTTTGATGGCTGAGGAAGATTATAGGTGACCCTCCGTAGTTTATTGTTTATTCTAACATGACTCGGTTTGATTTCCAGTTAAACAAAGAAGGAAATCAAGCTCTGTATATACTGCGATAAACAACGGTTGACGCGCGAGAGCATTATGACGTCAATTATGACGTCAAATTGCCGCATGACGTCTGATACATTACTCCTCGTGTAAATGAAGTCCAGCATAATATTTATTAAAATATATCAATGATCATGTCAGAATGAAAACAATATAGGCCTTCGAGTTGTTTATCGTCTAATTTACCACGGTTCATCGTTCAGATGCTTCAGTATTTAACCACTCGGGCTAACGCCCTCGTTTCCTACGCATCTGAACTCTGAACCGTGGTAAATCAGACGATAAACAACTCGAAGGCCTAGATTATTAGTTAATTAATATCGCTTCCAATTAAATATATACCGGCATAATTCACAGTAAACGACGAGCATAATAAACGATTAATACACATTTCAAAACAATATAAAATAATATATTATTTCTCTTTAGAAATGTGACATACATTTTGAAATTTGACATTGACAAATATACAGCCTAAATACCAAATATGAAATAGAAATTTACCAAATTACCGTAATAAAATATATACTAACACTTATGGAAAGATGAAATGAATTGTATCTAAGTTTTCAAAGATGTCCTAGTCAAAATATCATAAAGTTGTCTACAACTGTTTTGTAAAATACAATAGCAGGCTTTATAGTCACAGTTCTTATGATCAAAAGAAGGACTCCTGTGCTATATTTAAAACATCTGTTTTAATAACAATATAAACGAAACACTTCAATAAAATATTAATTTCTCTATCCATGGCTTCAAAACAAAGCGGGTTATTACGGGTCAGTTTCAAGTTCCAATTTCCGCTGTTCCACTTCTGAATTTAGCTAATGCCGCCCGTGAAAATATACAATATACATTGCCTTTTCATAGTAGGTTTTTACCTCTACCGATTCTTGAAGAGTAGATTGAACTGTATAAATTCCTTCCATTGAATAATAAACGTACTAAACCATTTAAATAAAGCACTACTGTTCATATTATAAAACATTTCACAGCAATGTTTCTTAAGTACATCCTGGGGACATCTTGTACCATTTTTATGTATCTATATATTTAAAAATTCTCGTTAAAGAAATATCATATATACATGGGAACTGGACTCTAGAGAAATTCTATATGAGCCGCACCATGAGAAAACCAACATAGAGCGTTTGCGACCAGCATGGATACAGACCAACTGCGCTTCCGCACTGTCTGGTCAGGATCCATGCTGTTCGCTTTCAAAGCCTATTGCAATTTGAGAAACCGTTAGCGAACAGGATGGACCCTGACCAGACTGCGCGGATGGTCTGGATCCATGCTGGTCGCAATTGCACTATGTTGCTTTTCCCATGATGCGGCTCAATTATACTGTAAGTATTGTGCAACTGTTAGTCGTAGGTAGTATTAACAATTTACTTCTGGTAGAGGCTAAGGCTTTTTGTACGGCGACTTCGAGGCTATGTATTATGTTTTTTCCTGTAATATAATATTAATTGTTACTTCATGTGGAAGATAGAATTACCATACGAGCTCGTTGATGGTATAACAAGAGTTAACCTCGAACTGAAATAAAAAATGAATCACTCCTATAGGTTTCTCTATTCTCTGATTTCCTTCCGCCAACGTTTAAGACTTTGATTGATGCTGTTATATGAGACATCTTTTTTATCAAAAAACTTCGATGAGGTAATGTCATAATGTACATAATTACTTTTGATGCGTATTTATATGACAACTGTTTCTTCAAGAAGACATCCGCTTTGAAATTGAGATTGTTAAGTTTTTTAAGCCAAGCAACATGAGATTGTGTTCTGAAAATGATCTTTAGTATTTTGCAGGAATTATTATTTGTTTCTGATACTTTTAGATCTGAAGCTTGGTAGTTCCCTTTAATTTGGTTCTCTGTTCTGTAGAAAGAGCCAAGGCATTAAGACAGTATGTCGTGAGATATCCTTAAAGACAATTACGTGTGAGACAAATTGTACAAAACATTTTGTGAAAACAAAGGTAATAATAAGGATAAGCTTTAATGATGATCATCGTCTTACAAATTATATTTGTTATGTATTTTATCTCCCATATATTTAATAATTAACATGAGCTTTAAATGTCTTGTGCGGCAACGAACATGGTAATTAGAGAATTATTACAATAAAATTTAAAGGTTAAGCAACGATTAAGTGCAAATGTAAAAGGTTTTAATATATTCCAAAGTAGAAAAGTGTTATTAACATGTAAATGCTTTCAAAGAAAATAGGGTGTTTTTTTTACCACAAATATTGGTTTGTGGCCGAAACGGAGTACAGAGTTGATATATAGGTCCCAAGCGTTTTTCGCGCTAGAGCTAAAATAAAATAGCAAAAGGTGCGAAAAGCACTTATTTTGATAAAGCTTTCTAATTTTCTGATAAGAAAGCAATACAATGAATGCAATGCAATGCAATCCAACACTAACACAACACAACACAACACAATACAATATCTTATTTAAGTCTCACTTTTCATGACATCACATAATTATACATCCATATTCATAAAATATTCATGAAAACCTTTCTAAAAGAAATATGAGAGGCTATGATTATATTGTAAAACAAAAACACATGGACAGAAAATAGAACATAAAATATTTACGTATTAAATGGCACTGTAAAATAGGTATTCAAGGGTATCCTTTTCAAACATCAAATTGATGAACATTTCATATAAGATGTTTAAATGGTTTTATATGACCTACATAATCATCAATCAACGCGTGCAGAGAGATTCAGGCAAGTTATTATGTATATATACTTTGAATAAAAAGTCCAAATCAACAACCCCAGTTCACAAAAAGTAAGGAAAAGGATGTGTCCTTGTTTCTTGTTCACATCTTGTCCTTTTTTGCTCTGAGTAGCATTTGTAAATTGATTACATTACATTTTCTTTCTAAACTAACATGACATGTATAAAACTGAAATTATCCTAGCATTTCCAACAAAATTTACCAGGTCACATAACACCAATCTGACTAAAGTACATCTTCTATTACGCTACGCTTAGGATCTGAACACGAGCTATTGATAGCCTCGTTCTGACGACCCTTCCGCCGGCCAATCAAAAGCTAACTTACAACATTCTGCAAGCTTAAAAAAAACCTTGGTTTTTGATATCTACAATTCTTGTGTCGTAAAATGTCAGATAGCCGGCTAGCTCAGTCGGTAGGACACTGCTTTGTAAGCGCAGGGTCCCGGGTTCGAGTCCTGCACTGACTGCAAATTTTTCTTACTCTTTGACATTCGAACAAGTCGTCTGGTTCAAATAAAAATAGATTTGTGAAAATGAAAATAACAATACTGGAAATCCAAAATATACAGAAGGCGCATGTGAACAGGGCGTTCTCAGATCTTCGTTTAAGTGTACTGTATTATAATTGTCAAAGATTTTTGCATTTTGCCAAATTCATTCCAAATTGCAAAGTTTGTAAAATTATTGTAGCCTCCCCTTGCCTTGTCTTGGCTGCACAACCAAGGTAGATTGAAAATGAATTTGGACGATACATGTATACTTTTTTTTAAAAAAACATGCCTTTTGCTTAAAAAAAGTTGAAATATCTCAAAATCAATCATATGAAAATATAAAACTAGAAACTATATTGGTGTCAAATTGTCAAATAGTCCGCCCCTTTCATGTATATTAAAGAGAGGTAATAAACACAATTCGTTAAAATGATAAAACATACATTTCTAATATGTATCTAACATTACAAAGTTGGTCTTTTTATTCCTTAAATAAATCTGTTACAGAAGATACTGAAAACTGTAATGATATAAACGTGACTGATTGTTGGAAAAAAGAAACATTCTTTGTTAAAGGTTGTTGTGAATTTTCCATTAACATCCCCTTTACAGGTACAATGTACTGATAAAAATGAGATATAGCTAATAATAATGGCGACTTTCCAGCTTTGAAGTGGAGGAAGACCCCAGGGGCCAATCCGTGCATTATTCCATTAATAGCGGCACCTGGGTAGAACCATCCGTAAGCCAGCATTTCAGTTTATTTTAATCTGTGAGAAAAAAAAACAACAACAAAAAACAAAAACACATGCACATGAAAAAAGTCTATAAGAAGATCCTCTGGAAATATTTCATGCAACCAAGCAAAATAATAGCAGACTCAGTTTCATTGAGTCTGTTCATGAGATGGAATGGAAAGTGCTACACCCCTAACGACCTCGCCCCCACCCCTCCCCACTTGCACCGGCTTAAGCGGAACTCTATGATCCCGACGAAACAGAATATAACAACATTTGCCAGCTAGAGAGCTTCCTTACATGTTTCATGTAATTGCAGTAGAATATCAAAGGCTTTTCGTGTTATTTCATTTGCCAACTAACAAAAAAAACCAACAATGCATTGTTTCTGATACAGCCGAAGATATTTTGTTTTCAACAAAACTGCAATGCACTACTTAACATATACAAGGCAACATGATGTTTTTAGAAGGGACTTTGTAAATACATAGGGTGATTTGTTTTGGTAGATGAAGTGGGGGGGGGGGGGGGGGGGGGGGGGGGGGAGTGCTTAGAAAAAAGTGGAAATTTGTTTGGTGGTTCGGGTGGCAAAGATTTGCCACAGCATATTTCAGGGACATTTGGTGAGCTAGCATAAATCTCTACAAAGTATTTTTCAAGGCTAGTTATCATTTCACAGTTAAAAAAAAATAGAAGGTAATTTTCAGAATGTTGGTGTAGAAATTAATTAAGTATATATTTACCTTAAACCCCTTATCGACAGCCCGCTCCAGGTCAAATCAGCAGCCTACACTACCGTCTTCAGGCCTACTACTGAATAACCCTCCACAGTCTGGGATCCGGCCTCCAACATCGACATACACATTCTGGAACAAATGCAGAAAAAAGCCACTCGTCGTGACGAACCGTTACACAGACCGTACGCCTGGATGTGTAACCAAAGACCTTGGTACATAGCTCGGATGTCGATGCTCTTCAAGATCGCCAATGGCATCATAGCTCTAAGTCCCTGAGAGCCCACTGACACAAAGCGACCAGCGAACAAGAGGCGCCAAGCGTTTCTACCAAATAACGGCATCAACAAACATCTACCAGACGTCATACTTTCCCGGCACAATAAGCGATTGGAATCGAATACCAGCCAAGGTTACCAACTGCCATACAATCGAGGGGTTCAGAGAAGATCTCGGGTCCCTGTCAGCCAGTCACTAATCATCTAGAGCCGTGTTCATAGTTTTAAATAGATATTTTTTCTTGTAAATACGACAGCTGTTTTATTGGGCATTGCAGCTTTTCTATCACAGGGCATTCCGGCGGGAATATTACCCTCACTCTGGAAAATGCTGATGATTTGTCATTATTGCAAGCTATGCTATACAATTACAGTTACTAGTGGGTAGGCCATTTAGTACGGAGTAGGGTGTTCCCATTATGCCGAATACGCTCGTCCGTTGATTAACTGTTCAAATTCAGTATAAAAGACAGTTAAACATACTGTCTAAACTCATACACATTTCTTTTTCTCGTGCATGAAATATTACGTCAACATGTAATCTTCGATACAACCAAACTACCGAAGGAGCAACGTGGGAGGCAAGTACAGATTTCCCGTCAAAATACGTATAAACTAGCTCGTATTGCATGCAGAAAATGTGCCGACCTTAATAATAAACGGAATAGCGTTACTGTAGAATAATGCATATAGCAGCGTTTCAACAAAATACAATTTTGGAAGACTTATTTTCAGTTAACGACACCTATTTTGTAACATCCACTCATATGTCCTAACTCCAAAATGACCCACGATTCTTCTACTTTAAGCAGTTATATAAACTTTTTCGCAAGTCTAAAATATTTTTACTTTTGTTTTAATTACAGTATGAATCGGACCTGTGACAGTATTTTCAAAATCATATATCATTTTTCTTTGTACGCTGATATTGTCATGCAGAAAACCGTTTATGAAAGTAATGTATCTCTGCAGCTACCCACGGTTAGCTTTAAAGAGTCTTTTATCGAAGAGACTGTACTCAGAAAACACATGTCATATGAGCCATGCCATGGGAAAACCAACATAGTGGGTATGCGACCAGCATGGATCCAGACCAGCCTGCGCATCCGCGCAGTCTGGTCAGGCTCCATGCTGTTCGCTTTTAAAGCCTATTGGAATTGGAGAAACTGTTAGCGAACAGCATGGATCCTGACCAGACTGCGCGGATGCGCAGGCTGGTCTGGATCCATGCTGGTCGCAAACCCACTATGTTGGTTTTCTCATGGCACGGCTCAATAATAGTTTTGCCGAGTAAGGGTACTCTGCGTGAATTTCAAGACTACAAATTCGACGGGAAGTTACGAAACAAAATTATTTTAATGAACAGAAATAAAAACAAATCAAGCCGAGCAAACAAACAATTTTTTTATTCATGCCTGACATGCATACCGATGAACTCCGTCCTTACCTGAAATATGAACGCACAACTGTCGGTGACATGTTGGGTAAGCTTCAAAGACATTTACCGAGGTCATGGAGAGTAAACAGTTGTTTAAAGTGTTTCAAAAGTAAACGACTGCAAACTGGCAATGAAGGAACGTGTTCTTAACTGGCTGTACAATCATCAGCAATGTCAATAGAGTAACAGTAAAGAGGAAGAGTAAATAAAACCTGCTGAAATAAACGCATGTTTTAAAACGTTTAAGGTTTCAGTTTGCCTCCTAGGAAGAAGAAACTGAAGTACACAGAGAATTTTAACTATTTATCATGGGAAATGCAAAATCTCTTATTTCCAAATCAAAATTGCGTAAACTTTGTCCAAAGACTCTCGCTGAATTGCGGACAAACGCAGATGTTGATTTTACACCCGAGGAAATTGAAGAATGGTTTCGGGAATATCATTCAAAACTGGACAAAGGAAGGTCTAAGTTAACAGTGAAGGAGTTTAAAGAAGTATATAACAGTGTGTTTACTGGCGACCCGACTTCTTTTGTGGAGCAGTTGTTTCGATGCTTCGATACTAATGGTGATGGATTTGTTGACTTTAAAGAATTTATTGTGGGATTATGTGTGTCTGCTAGCGATCAGTTAGACAAAAAGCTGGAGTGGGCGTTTAAGATGTACGATATTGACGGAAATGGAACCATATCTAAAGAAGAGATGACAAGCATTTTCAAGGTATATAAGATAAACGGTTATTTTGAAAACAAAATATCAAAGAATAATCACATTGTTAATGTTTAGATGTACTGTGCATGAAAAGTTAATATTGAGATTTTAGGATCGTTGGATGTCCGTCGTTAGCCCGTCCACAATAGTGTTAAAGAATATATCTTCATACAGTCTCCTTTCATATTCCTTTAAATTCAGGCTACCAATTAAGAATTCTGGTTGCAATGGCAAAAAGGGAAAAAATAAAACTTGTTCCCCTCAGAAACCGCTCACTTGTTCTCAAAGTAATTTCACAGCGATGTTCTTAGGATGACTTTCTGCACAATTTCGTCGTCATGTTTATTTGTTAAAGAAAACGTGACCGCAAGTGGGGGTGACTATTTTTCTCAAAATATCTATATGGAAAATCTTAACGGCATTCTCCCCTTAACATCACTAGCCCGATAAATATAATAATTTCACTGAACTGTTCCCTGGCTGACATTCAGGTAAAGTCTTTCAAGCCATGTCGATTTTGGAGAAAATAATTAATGCCATCAAGGGACGGGGCTAGTTTTCTCTATATGGCTGTATATGCAAAACTTTGAAAGTCAAAAAATATCAGAAACCGTTGGCTAGATTTCAAAATTATTTCACTGAAATGTCCGTTTGGTGACTCTACAACCAATTTCTTCGAGCCATGTTAAGAACAATTAGCCGCCGGTGACGGGGCTAGTTCTCTACATATGGCTATATGGAAAATTTTAGATGGTCAAATTGAGGCGAGTCATATTTTTCGTACATGCGGCAACATTGAAAACTTCGAGAATCTTCTTGTCGGACACTGCTTGCTTGATTTCAAAATAATTTTACATATATGTTCCTTAGTTGGCCCCCTATACCAGCTGTGAAACTTTTGCTTATGTAATGATATATTGATATTTTAAGGCTTCTGTGGGCGTAATGTTTAAGCACTAGTGAGTGTTACCGAAAATACAGCTGCATATATTTAGAAATTTGCTGCTTGTTGTTAGTTGTTGTGGAGATTGTGAAATAACACTCTATAAGCCTTAAGCTAAAAACAATATGTGTGGTTCAGGTAACCCGACCGATCCTATTTTTTATTGCCGATCCCAAGACTTTTTATTGATTTTGGAGCGAATTTTTTGCGGTTACGAATTAGCCTGGAACGAAAAATATCGAGTACGAACTATAACGCTTCGAAGAAAATCCGATATTTAGCAATACACGAAAACAATAGGTTACACTCTACCAATTCAATTCCTTATTTATTTCATATTAAAATATTCAGACCTCATTTTCAGCACTAAACATTTCAATGACATGAAAACCATATATGGTCTTCTCATAAAAAATAGAAAAAAATGACATGTTATGTTGTATATAAGAAAAATAATCTGTTCTCAGAAATATCACCCTCTAAAAATGCCCCCATGAAAAGGTCACAATAGCCTAAATAGTTTTCCCTATATATTCTATATAAAACTGACCTTTTTCAAAGAGCTACCAAACATAGCTAGATCCATTTCAGAGAACAAATCCTTACCTCATTTTAAAGAGTTATGATAAAACTGATATAAAATGAAGAGAAAAGTAGGGGTCATGTATCTTCTAAGAGAGATTTCTCTGGTCACATTTGCTTACTGTAAACTGACATCAAAATCACACTGTTGTGACCTGGAAGTACTACTCATACTAAAACTGAGCTTCACTTCACCAAGTACAACCTGCTCTCCCATTTTTCCTACCAAAATGTCAAAAATACATCCACAATGAAATTTAAACAGAAACTAGCCTCAATTTAGACCTCTGTTGCCATGCCAATTGAAAAATTAATGTTCAAATACCTGGCAGCCATTACGCGACTAGACTAGATGGCCCCCACGCTGGTTCCTTTAGTATAGTTAGGCCTATAAGAAAAACTGTTTTTCTGTAATAGTCTCAATTTCATTTGTATAGTACCAGTGACACATCTGCATGAAAAATACCAAGTTTCAGCTTGATTAAATCAGTTTTTCAGGTTTTATGGCATTTTCAGTAATGCGGGTCCCTGCGCCAATTTTCCTTCAAAATTGATGTCGCGACATAATTTTTAACCAGTTCTTCTAGCCAGAGCTGGTTTTTGCCCTATTTCATACATTTTTACCATAATTTGCAAGCAAATTACACACTTACACTTTGAAATACACCAAATGTCCCCTCTGAAAGGTATAGATGGGCAAAAATTTAGAGTGTAAATGTGCATTTTTTAAAAAAGAAATACACCCAACACAGTGGAAATGTGATTTTTGGGGTTTTTATCAATTTTTGCAGCAAAATTTCAATGAAATGCTCATTTTTTTTACCAAAATCTGACCAAACTAGTTCATTTATATCAATACCTGGACAAATCTCAATTTTTGCCCACATTTTCTTATAGGTCACAATAGCCTAAATAGTTTTCCCTATATATTCTATATAAAACTGACCTTTTTCAAAGACCTACCAAACATAGCTAGACCCATTTCAGAGAACAAATCCTTACCTCATTTTAAAGAGTTATGATAAAACTGATATAAAATGAAGAGAAAAGGAGTGGTCATGTATTTTCTAAGAGAGATTTCTCTGGTCACATTTGCTTATTGTAAACTGACATCAAAATCACACTGCTGTGACCTGGAAGTACTACTCATACTAAAATTGAGCTTCACTTCACCAAGTACAACCTGCTCTTCTATTTTTCCTACCAAAATGTCAAAAATACATCCACAATGAAATTTAAACAGAAACTAGCCTCAATTTAGACCTCTGTTGCCATGCCAAGTGAAAAATAAGTGTTCAAATACCTGGCAGCCATTACGCGACTAGACCAGATGGCTCCCACGCTGGTTCCTTTAGGTATGAAGGAATTAAATGCATCCGCTACTATTTTCTATATAAAATTAACAACTTATAACATATTTTTATCAAGACTTCTAGCCTTTCACTTCCTGCGAGACTACCCTTGTCTTGAAGGTCTGTCTTTAGGCAATCAAAATATACCCCAAAAATATGGGGTCGACCATAATGCAGTGAAACCATGGTCACGTGACTGAGACACGTGATGGAAACGCTAATATTGCGTAGGTAGACATCAGGAAATACCTACTTTCACTTTCATTTTACAAGGCAGCTTCAAATCAACTTTTGAAGCATATAACGTAGCTTAAAATCATCTGCGGACATTCCTTTTTACAATCAAGCATCAATAAAGCTTATATCTGGCATGAAAAGGGCCTTTACTAGGCGGGAAAATTGCACTATATATTGATATGCACTACATTCGAGTGGACCACGGAGGCATATCCGGCCAATTGCCCCCTTCATGCCTATAAGAAATACCAAAGTTTTCAAAATCGTTCTGTTGCAGTCAATTACTGTACGTAAGTCAATTGTCAACAATTTTGCCAACTTTCAGTTTGAAAGAATGGCTACTGTCGGAATTATGCCACATTCAGACAGACAGTCCACACCTGCAAAAAACGTGTCAGGGGCATAGATAATGCCAATTTTTCATTAAATATAGTATCATACGGCCTTACTTTTCTTTTTTCTATAATTCGTTTGCAAGAAACAGCTAGAAGTACAAGAAAAAAAAATCGATTTCTGTCATTCTTACCTAAAATGGTGTCGCTGATGCAAAACAGAGATGTGGGGAATCACCTTAAAAACAGAATTTTGCCTACTTTCCGAAAAAATCTCAAACTTGCCCAAAATATGCAAATGATATGCCATGTTTGTCTTAAAATGGTGCTTATTGTTCAATTCTGACCAGAAAGTACCAGTTTTACATCGGTTCAAGCAATTTTCACGAAGTGCGAATTTTTCATTTTAGGTATGAAGGTATTAAATGCATCCGCTACTATTTTCTATATAAAATTAACAACTTATAACATATTTTTATCAAGACTTCTAGCCTTTCACTTCCTGCGAGACTACCCTTGTCTTGAAGGTCTGTCTTTAGGCAATCAAAATATACCCCAAAAATATGGGGTCGACCATAATGCAGTGAAACCATGGTCACGTGACTGAGACACGTGATGGAAACGCTAATATTGCGTAGGTAGACATCAGGAAATACCTACTTTCACTTTCATTTTACAAGGCAGCTTCAAATCAACTTTTGAAGCATATAACGTAGCTTAAAATCATCTGCGGACATTCCTTTTTACAATCAAGCATCAATAAAGCTTATATCTGGCATGAAAAGGGCCTTTACTAGGCGGGAAAATTGCACTATATATTGATATGCACTACATTCGAGTGGACCACGGAGGCATATCCGGCCAATTGCCCCCTTCATGCCTTTAGTATAGTCGTTTAGCAATTACGCGTAGGTAGACATTTTTCGCAAAGAATAAAACTTATTCCAGGACATTCACTATGAAAATGGTCTAGATCTTTTCTCAATACAATAAGCAATAAAAATAAGCCAAATATTTAACTGTCACCTCCTCATGTCACTCATTATAACAGATTTCATCCAAAGCATGGAACTACATTTTGGACTACTTCACTACTTCCGGTTTGGTGTAATCCGTCCAATACACAAACGTGTTAATATCGAATTACACCTCGGGACATAATTTAAAACTTCGCCGAGAGTTGCGAAAGTGTTCCTTCACGCAAGAACGATTATCAGTCAATCTGATTCGCCGACCTTCGTCCCGCCTACTTCTACGAAAGCAAATGAAACGAAGTATTAGCTGCGCGCTTCGTCTTAGGTTCCACCCATTTTCTTGATGCTAAAACGCGAGATAAATTTACAAGTTATTACCGTATTCTGGATACTGCAAGAAGCAGATTAATCCGCCGTGCTATTTCCGCACTACTTCTATTAATTATTTACGAGTATACCGACCGCTTATCTCTCTACATAGTTCCTGGTAAGGTTTAACAATCAATTCAATGCCCATGATAAAGAAAATATATCAAATTATACATCTCTAAAAAGCTCATATCGCAAGCTTTCTAATGGTGTATAACTTTAGAAAATCGAAAGAGAAACTGTGTCACACTGGCAGTTTAAATATAGAAGTTTCTATAGCTTTTTAGCGTAAATTCTAATACGATCCGATTTATTTTCCTATTAAACAAAGAAGGCAGAAAACAGTGAATTATTATACAACAAATCACTGTTCTGACGTCACAATTATTACGTCATGGCGTCAAACGGCATAGTGTCGCGCTGGAAAAGAAACCGATTGAAAACGGGCAAATATTTAATGAATGTCGTCAAGGATGTACTTAAAAATCCTTGGTATCGTGTTAGAATCGAAATAATATATCTCATTTAGCAATTTGCTCTTGAATAAATCATTGTTTGTCGTTCAGATGCGTATTATTATATCACGAGGGCTGCGCCCTCGTGATATAATTCCTTCGCATCTGAACTCCAAACAATGATTTATTCAACGACAAATCACCGGATGAGATATATTATTTCTTAATCAAATGCGGGTTTCAACCTTTCTGTGCTGTCAGCGCTTTAATATCAAGCCGATTCGCGGTCGATCACCAGAACCGAGAAAAAATCTAGATATAATGATAAGAAAAATATCTGGAAATAATGATAAGTCGAAGGCTCGCAAAGATATATAAAAATATATATGCGATTGTAAAACTATATGCGCGATCGTAAAATGATTAATTGGTTAAAGTATCAAATGAAATAGAGATTAAAAAAAAATGGCTACTAATTCTGGCACTTTTGGATATAAATCTGCTCCATAATTTTGCAATTGGCTAAAGTCAAGGCTACAAGCGTGAAAGAGGCAGGGAAGGCTTCAAATGACATCTCTTAAACCACATGGCCAATTTTGATCAAACTTCACAGGAATGTTTCTTGAATAGTCCCCTTTCAGAATTGCTCAAAAATTTGAATTCCACGCAGAACTTTAGTTTAATATTTTAGCCAGGACAAGGATTCGAACCTTGGTTTCAATCCGAAGAAGGGATTATGTCTTGACCACTAAACCATCCTGGTACAATATGGCGTATGTAATAACAAAATGCCATTAAGAATTGCATATCCTAGTATTGGTGATATGTTTATTACATAAGTGTCACTACTTATGTCTGTAACCACTTGCGTCTGGGGAAAAACCTACCTACCTACCCTTCTTTTTTACCAATGTTACCTGAACCACACATATTTTTTTAGCCTTGTGTTCATGTAAAGGTTAAACAAATCGTAATGAATAGCTCAGTACAAACAAGCATCGGAAATGCAATCAGTCACAAAAATGTCATGACAATTTTCAGGCGATCTTTAAAATGACGAATGCACGTGACACTGGAGAGCTGGGCAGCGCGGAGGAGATGTGCAACAATATTTTCGACACGTTTGACCTTAATCGTGATGGCCAGATCAGTTTCGATGAATTCAGACAAGGAGCGATGAACGACAAAACGATAGTCAACTTACTGGAATGTGACCCTGATCCAGAAATTTGAGATTAACATGAGTTTATGCCAGAACACGCATAATACAACTAATAATGACATTGCTATCATTTTAAGTGTGAAAGTGAGTTTTATTATTTCTTATATGACTTACATGGGGTCTTAAGTCGGTTCTAGAAGGGTGTGAGAGCGTGTTACCTCTCATGAATAAACTCATCTGAACCGATTCTGCTGTAATATTTTACTTTTGCATTCTGTGCTTCCGAAGGATCTTTATTTACTGTAGAAACTTTTCTTGCTTTGAATGCATTGAGTCTTTGTTTCACATGAGCGCCTTCGAACTCATGTTAATATTTGGACGTCCTTCGATCAATTCTCGGTTGCGTGCCGTGAGAGAATTTCGGAGTCAGCGATCTTAACCACTCGGTCATGGAAGTCCATGTTATACCTCTGTATGATTGGATAGCTGTCTAATATGTACCATTATATTGAAGAAAAAGATACATTTTCTTAAAATGATCAGGTATAACTATAAGTAGTAAACATTGCTGAATGAGGAAGTGTTCATCGTAAGGGCCAAGGACAATCGTGCATAATAAAAAGACCAACGCTATGATTCAACAATTTATGCAAAGATTGACTTTAAACAAGAGGAAAATCTTTATCGGGAATGAATGACAGATTGGTTTGCATAATTTTATATTTCAACACTTTGAGGAACATTGAGATACCGACATTTCTCACTCGAAATAGAAACAGAATCATATTTCTACCGCGTCGATTATAGTTTATATACTAGAACACCATTGCTATCAAAAGAAACCTTTGTCACTTTTAATACAACTGATCTGAAGAAAAGCCATCTGAAAAAGTAAACCTGTGAAAAATACTTTAGAAGCAACTAACACCACCAAGCAAGATAATAGCAGACTCGGTTTAATTGAGTCTGTTACTGATTGACTATAAAATTTACAATAGCCACCACATCTTCCAATACCGGTTTCGTTGGAACATTTTTACCCACATATTATGACTCCAAAGGACCAGAAATTGTAACTACACTTAGACCAAGTCCATATGGACTTTGTATGGCAAAAAAAAAACGGCTTGTTAAAAGACTGTTGATAAAATCTGTAAGGCATCACAATTCGGTGTATGTGGTAATCTTCCATAACTTGCAAAGAAATGCTGCAATGAAGAAATCTCCGTCACTAATAAGGTAACGAAAGATCTGAATCGACTGTCAAAAGTACAAGAACATACATGACGTTGATTCTAAAAGCATTGCGACTGTGTCTTGTTATCCGCACATTGGAAGAGATCAAAACTAAGAACAATGACCATTTACATTTGTACATCTTATCACCTCTATGCTTATTTCCAAGTCTATGCCATGCTCTTATTAACACTCGATTTTGGGTCAAAATCTTTAAAGTTACATGGAATACATTTTTTTTTAATTTTGTCAATCTTCTACAACTAAAACTTATTTATCAATTGTCAAAATGTTTTTCGTTTAACTTTGTTACCCCCATTTTATAAGATAGCAAAAAAAAAACCCATAAAAGTTGAATATAATTTACATGGACACAGTTTCATAAATCAAACAGGTATAAAAAATGGATGAAAATTAATCCCACCCATTAGCGAATTTTTTTATGTAAATGATCACCACCCAAAGAACAAGTGCCGTAAATTATGTTGAAATCAAGCTGTTCCAGACAATTTCACAATGTACAGATGGAAAAAATAAGCCATGTTCATGACAGCCATACGTTTTAAAGGATCTTTTTACAGATTTTATTAATAAATTAACATGGCGTCAACAAGTTTTAGTTACGAGTCACCCCAAAAATGGTAATTTAAGTATATTATCATGAAATCAAAGTAGTGGTTTGGCGTCCATTTTGTTTAAGAATCGAGACGGTTTGAACATATTGGTACAGAGTGGCTCGTGGAACGTTCCTAAAAAGTAATACTGAAATCTTGCCATTGGAGTTAAAGCAGAGATTTTCAAAGCTTTTCATATCGCCATATAGGGAAAACTAGCAACGATCCATCACCACCACGTTTTCTACGCATCGCGACAGCTTCAATCATTTTGGAAGACTATTCCTTTTGAAATTATTTTGAATATTTATGGCCAGCCGTTTCTGAATTTTTCCGCAATCAACGTCAAATGTTACCGTGCCCTTTGGTGTCTTTTAATGAATCGAAATAGTTTGAACACTCCTGGCGGAGAATCATCAAGAATCAGAATCGTTTGAACAATCTTGGTCGGGCATCGCCAATGGAATATCTGTAAATAAGACCAAAAGTTTCTAACAGACTTAATAAATATAGAAATTTGAGTTCACAGACATTTTCAGATCAGTTTATACTTTGGTTAATCAAATATATCCAGTTTCAATCGTCGGTAGATCTTTACCGTGATATTGAAACGTGCGTTAAAATATGGATGTTTCCTAAAAAAACACTGTTTAAATATTTACAGGTTATAACCAATCATTTCGATTTGTTAGTATTGAATACAAAGTTTAACTGCAGGTGGAAGTATAGAGACTAGAGCAATGTAGACCTCTTAAAAATATCGCAGGATTTATTTACGTTATATTTTGTACTCGTATATAGAGGATATTATATACTGAATTCATTAAACGAGTTGAATTTAAAATAAAATGCGAGGTTCTTCCGTTTTATTCTACGAGTTAAATAAATGCAATGAGGAAACCCATAACTGTCATATCACATGTTGGCCTTTTTCCTGCTGAAACATCACTCCCTTCTTCTATTATCGGCCAGGTCAATTTAACCAATTGGAAAATATTGCTAATGTATACCCACAATCATATTACTGTACGAGCTTTATTTCACCCCCACTCGTTAAACATGTGGTAAATTATATTATGAATTTTGCTAGCGTTGTTCTTTGTGAAAACATGATATATCATCACTGCTTTTTCATATCTATTGAATAACCATTATGTTTGAAATAGTGTTGCTTTTAAAATGCGACTTTAAAATTACTTGTGTGGCGATGAATAGCACTTTTGTGGTATTTTGTCATACGCGGGAATGTATAATCTAATTTTCTGTTTTCATGTGAGTCTAGCTACTAGTATTGGAATGGAATAGAACCAATATAATTTTTAATCTTAAATTCCATTTTTTATCATTTATCAGGCCTTTGCCAACCGCACAAATTCCATAAAAAATAATTAAGAAATAATGTATAGCAAAAGAGTGCTTTAACACTATTTAAGCACAATGGGCGGTTCTACGTCGGGCGTAATAATTGCACGGGGCGCATCCCGAGTGAAATTATGTGTACGACGTATTACCGCCCGAGTGTATAAATACTGTTTAAACACTCTTTTGCTATAAATTATTTCGATTCTAATATGTCCTTAATCTAAAACAGTAGATAAAATATAGAAACGCTCTTTCTTGGTCGCAACAAAAACTTTGACGTCATCGCACGTTAACGTGACGTCATTCTAACGTAAGAGTGTTTTAACAGAGACAAGCATATTAGAATGTAATTTGTCAACTTCTTCAAAATCTTTTATTTTATCTATTTTTTTTGTGTGTATCTAATTTTTAAACTGCTGGTGGCAAGTGAGTCTGCCTTTGCGACCAGTGCAGACCAAATTTTTCAATGAACCCCGTTTTTCTTAATGAATGGTATTGCCCAGTCTGAATGATAGACCAGTCCATTTTAGAAATTTAGCAAGGTAAAGGTTAAATGAAGCACACATCCACACATACACTTCCGTATGATTAAGTTTGAGAGATGTATACTTAGAAATTAGCTTTGTCTACAAGTATTGAATCTTTGTCCTCATGTTAATGTAACTGGATCATTTGTCATTGGTATTCTATATATAAATGTCACATCCCTATATATCATTGTATAGATATCTAAAGCAAGGACTGGGTTGGTTCCTATGGAATCTTCATATCCACTGGAGCTCGTGTGCATGGATTTTCTTACCCTCGAAATGCCCGGAGGTGGGTATGAAAATGTGTTAGTCATTACTGATCACTTTACCCACTTTGCACAAGCCATACCCACGAGGAATCAAACAGCCCGCACTACACCAAAGGTCTTGTTTGAGCATTTCATATGCCATTATGGCTTCCCTGTGACGAAGTGGTTACTTTAAATTTATTTATGTCATCCTCACTATATGTACTAAACGTACTGCTCACGGCTAAGGGGTATTTGTCAAGTATTTACAAGAGTTCTTGTAATTCAGGTTGAACACTATATGACCGCAACTACAAGTACGAGTATCAAAGATAATATTTATTTGGTATAAATGTATGTCCTTATGGAAGGATAAACATATGGCAAGTGCAATGACGCATTGCACGTGTCTAGATCATCGATTCATAAGGGCATATGTGCACGGTTAGCATGGATAAGTAGAGGAATAGGGTAGGAATTTTGACGGATCTGTTATCAAAGAACTCTGTAAAATCGCAAAAACATAGACAAGTCGCGAACCACCCCGTATCACCCACAGGGGAATGGGATGCCCGAGCGATTTAACAGAACTTTGCTCAACATGTTCGGTACCCTGGAAGATGAACAGAAGAGTAATTGGAAGGCACATGTACCCACTTTGGTTCACGCCTATAACTCCACTTGGCATGAGACTACAGGACTCATCCCACATTTTTTAATGTTTGGCCGCCACCGGGGCTTGCTCTTGACGCCTTTTTCGGTATTGAACCTGATTCCATATCTTCAAAGAAAACCCACTCTAGAGTATGTCATAAATTTGAAAAAGCGTCTTGACTTTGCGTATAAAGTGGCTACATGGGAGGCCAAACGACAGTCCAAGCGCCATAAGCAAAGGTATGACTTGAGATTCAGAGAGGCTAAACTCCATCCTGGAGATAGGGTCCTAATCAGAAATGTAGGACTGAAAGGTAAGAAAAAGATTGCTGATATGTGGAGTAGGGATATCTACACAGTCGTATCTCAGCCAAATCCTTCTAACCCAGTCTTTCAGGTGAAAAGGGAACATGGTCGCGGTAGTCTTCGAACCCTTCACCGAAACCATTTTTACCTTTTATGGGTCTGCCTCTAAAGAAATCACAGTTTAGGGGTCACCCTGATGAAGTCGTTGGGCTTCGGTCTGATCATGAAATACCTGATCAAGCAGACGATCAGATCCGAACAGAGCCCCAAGAACACCTTGCACGTCCTTGTGAAAAATCTAAGTTGTCCTCCCCAAATCTTCAGACAAAAGAGGTCCCAAAATATGTTATTCCTCAAAAAAGGACGCCTGTAGCGCCATTCCATTAAATCCTCAAGCACAGAAATTTGTTCCTAGATGAGGTAGTCGTGTCAAGGATAGACCTGTTTGGATGCGGTCACATGACTGGGTAACACACCCCAGTACAGTTGTACAGGTAAATTAATAGACATTCATGCAGTACATTGATCAGAATTTTTACAGTTGTTTTAAGTTTTTAATTATTTTGTAAATACTGAGACAGTCGTATATGTAGTTCCTATAGATCCGTGATTATATGAACTAGTGCCTAGAAACATTATCACTAATACTAGTGATCTTTGATATTCATGATAAATCATGAAAACAAATTTCAGGTAATTCTAACCGATGCCTGATGGAATTTTGTGTTTTCTGTATGTTTAAACACATAAGAAGTTGCTAATTATTCATGATAGAACAGCAGTCTGTCATAAATATATCGTGAGTGCGGCAACTTGTTGCAAGTAGTTGCTATAAGTGTTGTTGGTGTAGTACATTTTCGTACTAACATACGCTAATTTCATAAGATTCAAAAACGTAATTGTTGGTGAATCATTTCTAACTAAATTGTGGGTAGACTGTATGACACTAGGAATAGTATGTAGTATAACGTTGAAATAGTTAACGTTATGGAGTAGTATAGTTTGCGATATAGGTAGAGTCCTTTGAAATGTCGGGACGACATTTTACTGAAGGGGTTTGGATGTAACGGGGTCATTTGTCATTGGTTTTCTATATATAAATGTAAAATGTCAAATCCCTATACAGCATTGTATAGATATTCTTCCCATTTTTCATTCTCATCAGTTATCATTCCCATATAACACTCATTTTTTCGTTATATATTATAATATATAAGCACAGTCCTATACTCCACCATTTCATTCCTATAACTAATATGTAAACTAAAAATAGGTGACGGGCCTCTTTTATTTACCAAACCGCCAATGTACGTCACGCATGCGTACTGAGAATAAAGATTTTGAAGTGAGAACTGAAAATCTGTGTCCTCCTACATTTTTTTTTATTTATTTGCGCTGTTTGCGGGATCTTTCATGTAAATTATTTACATGTGGTGTTATTCAATGCTTATTCTGCATTCCCTCATTTATCATTTTCCATATTTTTGTTTGAATAATGAATTTATGAATTATTGAAATGCACACTGAGAGTAAAAATTTTGAAGTGAGAACTGAAAATCTGTGTCTTCCTGCTATTTTTTTTTTATTTATTTGTGCTGTTTGCGTCCCCTTTCAGAGACCTGAAGAGAACACACGTTTATCCGTAAGTGATCCTACTGACTGGGTAACAGTAATGCTAAGGTGGCAGGGGAGTGCAGATTCGCGAATTCCACATTGACGTGTGGGTACCAGTGTTGAAATATCCATAGAAATCTCGTTTTTGCTTATTTTTCTTTTAAACTACTATAGACTATTGCAGATACTACAGACTACATAAAAACGACTCTGCGGTCCTATGCACCTGTCGCTTTCCATGCCAGATGTAGTGAAAATTGGCCAAATCACCCAAATTTTATAGACCAAAATTAGCCTAACCGGGCCTCACTTTGAACTCTGCCATTCATCCATTTTGTATTTTTAAATCCAAGTTCGTAGCATATATGTATAGTGCGAACATAGATGCATACCCAGGTGGTGTGGAATGTGTCTCCCAACCACCACTTTATTTCCCTAATTTTCACTTGAAAAAAAGTGGATGGATGACAGCCGAGCGTCTGGCCGACTTTTTGTTCTGATGTTTATGTTTTAGCCTCAACCGGAAGTACGGAGCTAGGAATTTTAAAACACCCGCCATGTAGAATCATTAACCGTTCCTCATTCCCCAGATATATTAAAGAATTAATAATGATAAATAACCAGTAAGATAGATATGCCTTTATATCTACCCTGTCCTGTTTATACAGAAAATCGACCGGGGCCAAACTACGAAACCGATCCCCTGCCACCATGCTAAAGTGTTTTAACACTGATAATTCTATGTCTTGAAGAACCGTTCCTAAATAATACACTTTATCTAATGATGTTATTAACATATATAGATGCTAATATTTATTATTTTTTTACATTGTCCATTATTATTGTTATACAAGGTTAAGACCGATGCCTTTGAAGTATTTTTAGCACGATCCATATATTTTTCAACTCTTTATATAATAATTTTATAAATCATTATATTGTCTTTTAGTAGAATGCTTTATTAAACATTTCAATGTTATCAGTAATCAATTCATTCTGGTTTGTTCACATTTTATCTGAAATCTTACTGCATGCGGAAGTGCAAATAGACAATTTGATGAGCAATGTAAACACCAAGACGTAGTACGTACGAGGGTCGCTCAATGCACACGTAGCCTGGTTGTATTTTAAAACTAGACAATAAAGATTCCTGCGTTTGAATAATTTTGATTTCCGTTATTTAAGAAATAATACATCCCAAACAGTGATTTGTCGTTGAATAAAATCATTGTTTGGAGTTTTGATGCGAAGGAATTATATCACGAGGGCGCACCTAAAAGATTTCGATTATAACACGTTATCACATAATCAAGGATTAATATGTACGTCCTTGCCGATATCCATCAAATATTTCCTTCTGTTGATTTCTTTTCCAGCGCGCCACTATGCCGTCTAACAAGCATACAAGCTAAATGCTAGTGGAATTTGAGAATAGCTAGTGGGCTTGGAATGTACTAGCTAATTTCAGCTAGTCAATAATATACCAAGCAAATGTCTTCAAAGGTTAAAATTGATAAAGTTTGTTTTGCATGTATACATTTTTCTGCATGAAAGGAATGTTATCATTTATGTTTATAAATGATATTTCATTGTTCAACAAAACTCTGATATAATGCATGATTGCAGCTTGCATCAAGTTAAGGCAGGCTTTGACTTTAGCTAGTAAGTGGATAATCAAAGGCCTGAAGGGCCTGATTCGGCTAATGATTGATGTACTGACAGTATAGTCTACCAGTTTCAGTTTGTTTTTAGTTTTTTCCCCAACTAAAGAGAGATTTTGTTACAATAAATGAAATGAACATTCGGTCGATGCCTAGTAAAACTTTGATTGACATTTTACAAGTATTTAATATTTCTCTAAAATTGAAGAGTGGTTCGCAGAAATAAAAATGTTGAAAGTACAAACTACAATTTGACAGCTGACACTAAGATACTGCCCATGACTTTATATATTTTTCCAGTAAACATTTGCCTCCGGCATTGCCAAAAGAGGCAATTATCGGCTGGTATATTCGCACATGATAAAATTTGAATATGACAATTTATAATATTAAAATTTTACAGCGCGGATTGCCACATACAATTTATAACGGAATGGACGAAAGAACTGATATTTTACAAATATTATAATGGGCCTGGCGATAGCCTTGTCATATGTTAGGTATTGTTCAATCATATTATAAGTGATGTCAATTTAAAGTATACTTACTTTTGCGTTTAGAGATACATGTATGTAAATGTTGCTGAGTATCAATATATAGTGTAACCGATATTAATAAATGCAGTTCTTTTTTAGTTAAAACTATCATTTATTCTATTTCAGACTTGTTAACCCCTTAAAAATCATGTCTGTTATCCCGAAGTCCATCCACTTTCAATTATCCATTTTGATTCATATAGACAGACAGGCCCAGACTGGGCAGAAAAATGTTTGAGCCATTTTTACGTGGTCATTAGCAGGGTGGGTGTGGGGAGGGGTGTTTCTTTCCGCTTTAAATTGCAGTCAGATTTTGAAATGGGCATTGCAGCAGGTGGTAAAATGGCAAATGTATCAAACTGTAAAGTGGCAATATGGGGGAAGGGTGTGGGAGGATACCCCCTCCTGCAAGTAGGGTTTGGGGTATTACCACAAGAAATTTTTGAATATGTAGACCCTTGTTACAGCCTTTGGTGCGATTTTAACTGAAAATCTTCTGTTTCAATTTCTAAATATTACCTAGATTCTTTCTAGTATTACAATATCCAAAGTATGACTGTCACACTCTCTTTTTACTTTCAGATCATGCCTCAGGACTAGAATATGAGTCTGATATAGATTATATGTAGGTGTAATAAAAATAAATTCTAGAATCATTTCTGCTACAATAATATCTATCATTTATGTTACTTGAATGTTAAAATTTCATAACACAGCTCTATATTTACCCAAAATATTATATCCGGATACGATTACACTTTTCTCCAGTTTCAACAATATATTTTACAAATTGTGATGATACGAAGACATTTAGCAGCAATTGGCAGTATCTGACATTGAAGTTTACGGTTAAATTACCTTTTATTTAAATCTTTTCATAAAAAAGTTGTTTCGTTTCGTCAAAGCAGCCAAACATAGACGATCTACTTTCGATTTCAAAACCTACAAGAAAATACAATTTAATGTTTCGCCGATTTGTTTATTTCTAGAAAAATAAGAAATAAAATCATTTTTAATATCAGTAGTAACTAAACAAACCAGTAAGAGCTTCTTCTTCCGATAATTTATCCGTTTACTGACTGCAAAATTCAACCCACGCAGTCGTAGAAGCATTGTTATAAACAGGTCACGCGTGTTCGCCGACAAGTGTCCAGAATGTAGTTAGGATTCATCCGCGAAGTCTCGCGGAAGAATTAACGTACTGCACATATCTTATTCGGGTCATTTAAAATGAAGCTGTCATAATTTAATTTCATCGATGTGGTAAACTCTTTGATAAGAGACATTCCAATGCTTTCAGAGGTACCCACTCAATAAAATACTAGCAGTATGTTCTGGAACTATATTTTGTCTTTCGCTGGATGTTACGCAAGCTTTGTAAGCCTGCGCAATTCATAAAATGCACAGTGCAATAAATTTGTTATTTGCGCAATGATTTTAAAGATTATTTTTTGAAACGGACAGGGTAACAAATGGATAATTTGGCTAATAAGTTAATATGCAGTTTTTATTTGAATTTGTGAACATCATTTTGCTATTTTGTGACAAAAGGGCATAAAATTCGTCACCATAATCATATGCGCGAATGTATTACCAAATCCCGCAGAATCGTTATGCTTGTTTATGCTTAATGAGTTACCGCGGAAGAAAATACGTGGCTTTATTCGAGTATTGCACAATTACAAGTCAAAAATATGACAGATTACATCGTATATTGGTCATAGCAAATAGGATTGACATAAATGAACTTCATTCGATCAATGAACTCTTTAAAATTAGAGACAATCTAATGGAACTACATCACTTCGCTGTGTTGTGAGGCCATTTAAGAATGTGAAATCGGGCGATAGCAATGACTCGTCAAACGCTTGACAGCGTTTAGCCGACTCAAAAATGGCACTAGCTATTTTAAGCTAATAGAAATTTGGGGGGCGGGGGGGGGGGGGGCGTGACTGGCTACTTACAGAGATTAATCAGTAGGTTTTGGCCAGTAAAATATTAATAAAGTAATAAAATATTATTGTTTAACATTACTGATTAGCCGTTATCTTTTCGTTTTAGCTAGTGAACAAAAAGGGCACTAGCTACTTTTAGCTAGTAGAAAATGTTGCTAGATTTGACCCCTGCATGACGTAATAATTGTGACGTCAGAAAAAATAACTGTTGAATGATAACACACAGTTTTTGAACAGCCTTCTTTGTTTAATAGGAAAACAAATCGGGTCGTATTAGAATGATGGTTTTTATATTTAAGATGTCAAAACTTCAACTGGGCTGTTTGCACGTTGCTATGGTTATCAAATAACGTCTAATTTTGTACTGTGTAGAGCCATTCTATTTTAATAATTACAGTTGCAAGCGGACATGCTATTGGCTATAACGGTTAAGTTTTACTAAATTGCGTATTAAGAGGACAAAGTTGTAGAACCCGGTCTACGTATTTAATTAACAACCCTCGTATAAATGTTTAAAAACAACTTATGGTTCCAATTTATAAAAGATCGTACTGGACCTACAAAATTATTAATTAACACGTAGATCTACCAGAGAGAAAGAAATGGGAAACGCTAAATCTTTATTTTCAAAATCAAAGTTGTGGAAACTGAACCCAAAAACCATTGAAGAACTGCAAAAAACTAAAGATGTTGATTTTACAACCGAGGAAATTGAAGAATGGTTTCGGGAGTATCAGTTATCCCTCGACAAAGGCATGTCTAAGTTGACTGTGAAGGAGTTTAAAGAAGTATATAACAGTGTGTTTACTGGCGACGCCTCGTCTTTTGTGGAGCAGTTGTTCCGATGCTTCGATACTAATGGTGATGGATTTGTTGATTTTAAAGAATTTATTGTGGGATTATGTGTCTCTGCTAGCGATGACTTAGACAAAAAGCTTAAGTGGGCGTTTAAAATGTACGATATCGACGGAAATGGAACAATATCTAAAGAGGAGATGACAAGTATTTTCAAGGTATACCCTAAACGTAATATTTCGGAATACTAGTAATTATTTTTGAAGAGACCTATTTAAAAACGTAACGATACCCTTCTGTAGATACTCTGCTAAAGTTCGTTTCATAAGAAAATTACATGTTCGTACAATTATGTAATGTCTTAACTAAGGACATTTTAAATTGTTATTAAGTTTTCCAGATCGCACATTTCAAGCTAGAGAATGAAAAATTATAGATCTACGTCAAATATTAAAGTCCTTCCTAAAAAGTTTAAACAAAAGCAGTTTGGTAACTTAAATACTGTCTTTCTCAGTCGTCAGAGATTTTAAACTGAGACTTTTTCAATATATTCACATAGTCTGATAAAGTCTTTTATTAAATGACTACTTATATAAAAAAAAAAGCTGTTCCAGGACATGTTGTCTATATTCTACCCATGATAATAAGACAAAACTGAGATGAAAAATGAAATTGTGAAGATTACTTTCTGATGCCATGTAATAAAACACTTATAGAATGCTTTCGGACCTCGGGCAATAGTTTTGATTCCTGACCGGCAAGCCATTCAATAAGTGTACAATAGGTAATGCATGTGTTCACGTAGGAAATGACATCAGAACTACGTCATGTTCATGTAAAAGTATAGGCAAGTATAGAACGACATTTGAATTCATACTAACAATTTATCTATAAATTACAGGCGATCTATAACATGACGAATACTGGAGAGCTGAGCCATGCGGAGGAGATGTGCAACAAGGTTTTCGACACGTTTGACTTGGATTATGACGGAGAGATCAGTTTCGATGAGTTCAAACAAGGAGTGATGAATGACCAAACGATAGTCAACTTACTTACGTGTGATCCCAGTCCAGAAATTGGAGAATGACAACTGTTTCTTCAGAATATTGATAATGCACCTAATGGCGACATTTTCTGATTGTCTTATTCCAGAGATATTTGAATATCATTATTGCTATAGAGACACCTTCAAACGTGTGTTATGCTGCCCTTGATCACTTGAATTCTTGGCTGCGTGTCGCACTGGAATTTCTTAACCTGACTGTATTATTGGGACAATGTACATACGTTATCGTAATTCATACCGTTATTTATTACTATACTAGTAGGTAGCTATTTATCAGTTTACTTTATACATGGTCTAAAGTAATGGAGTTGGAACTTCTTATGAACCTTTCTTTTCTTTTGACTGGGCATTATGGTATTTCTGCACGTTCGAATATATATATTTTTGTTTGCATAATGTAGAATTTGACTAAACCCTGATTTTTCAAAACTTTAGAATACACTTAGAAAATTCTGCAAATAAAAGAAAAGATAAGACCGTGTGCTCGATTTTTGCAAGACTGATTTGAAACGTTTTGACCTAACACAAGATTTCATAATGGGAGTCTATAGGAAAATCACAATTTTGATAACATTTTAGAGAAAAAAATTCTTTTACAAAGTAGAATTTAATGAAACTTCTCCCAGTAGAAAATATACATATGGCCTATAATTTGGTGAAATAAAATGCATAGGACCGTGCGCTTGTTTTCGAGGTCACGATTTTCCAATGATTAAAGATATTCGCGCATTTCGAGCAGAAATCAAAACATTTTTAACTTTCATATTTTAACTGAAGAAAGATAGTAATGTTGCCGCTGTAATGATTTTACTCGCTGGTTGCCATTAAAACGTGCAAAACTACCTTAATTCTCATTGCCACCTCTCTTTGGTATCAGTTTCACACCAGCAGTCTTTTAGTGCCGTGCTCCCCATACTTCGATTCGCTGTAGTTATAAATGCATTCTGGTCTTTTTGCAGCACGTGAACAGCCTCAACCAAACCAAGTCTGCCATTATTTTGCTTAGTTACTTTCTACTCATTCAAAAGATCTTCTTGTAGAACGATTAGCAGAAATGTCCTTGTGTTAAACTTTGTCACTTACTATAACATTATAGTCTAAAATTCGGATGTTTTGAATGAGTGTGTAGCGTTGTTTCATCTGTTTTATTTATGTATTGTACATGTATATATTATGTATGAACACAGATGAGATTAAAATACTAGTAAAGAAAGAAATTATTAAAAAAGATTTACTCTGTGTCGTTATAATTGATAATTTTGTTATCATTTAAATATTGCACTCTCAGAAAATTGCAAGAATGTCTTGTTACGTATCGTACCATGTATTTTCATAACAGCTTCGTAACGTAACCAGTATTTTATTAACCGCTTCTTATCGTACCCAGTATTTTCTTATGAAACTTCTCACAGTAGAAAATATACATATGGCCTATAATTTGGTGAAATAAAATGTATAGGACCGTGCGCTTTTTTTTTTTGAGGTATTTTCCAATGATTAAAGATATTCGCGCATTTCGAGCTAAAATCAAAACATTTTTTAATCATTAACGTGTTAGAATTTTTATATCATATTTTAACTGAAGAAAGATAGTAACGTTGTCGTTGTAATGATTTTACTCGCTGTTTGCCATTAAAACGTGCAAAACTACCTTAATTCTCATTACAACCTCTCTTTGGGATCAGTCTTTTAGTGTCGTGCTCCCCGTACTTCGATTCGCTGTAGTTATAAATGCATTCTGGTCTTTTTACAGCACGTGAACAGCCTCAACCAAACCAAGTCTGCTATTATTTTGCTTAGTTACTTTCTACGCATCCAAACCATCTTCTTGTAGAAGGATTAGCAGAAATGTCCTTGTGTTAAACTTTGTCATTTACTATAACATTATAGTCTAAAATTTGGATGTGTTGAATGAGTGTGTAGTGTTGTTTCATCTGTTGTATTTATGTATTGTACATGTATATATTATGTATGAACACAGATGAGATTAAAATACTAGTAAAAAAAAGAAATTATTAAAAAAGACTTACTCTGTGTCGTTATAATTGATAATTTTGTTATCATTTAAATATTGCACTCTCAGTAAATTGCAAGAATGTCTTGTTACGTATCGTACCATGTATTTTCATAACAGCTTCGTAACGTAACCAGTATTTTATTAACCGCTTCTTATCGTACCCAGTATTTTCTTAACCGTAGTTTTCGTAACATCTTTGTATCGTAACCAGTATTTTTCTGACCGCTTCGTATCGTACCCAGTACTTTCCTGTCGCTTTTAGTGTTCCCTGAACATATATAATGAACAAAAAGTCACTGACTTTGAGATACTGATTTAGTTACCAGTAATGCAGATGCTTTTTTGCATTAATATAATCTTCTAGATAAAGACTCAACAGTTTGATCGTACTTGAAAGCTCGTAATTACTGTATGTGTGAAACTTGTAGACTACGACAAGTGGACGAAAAATTTAGAGAAAAGAAATGGAGAAAATGAAAAAAATTTCTCACCTAATAAGTGAATGGCATTGTATTATAAAAATTAAAGGTCGTTTAACATGATATGAGCCGCGCCATGAGAAAACAAACATATTGCATTTACGACCAGCATGGATGCAGACCTGCCTGCGCTTCCGCGCAGTCTGGTCAAGATCCATGCTGTTCGCTAAAGGTTTCTCTCATTGCAATAGGCTTTGAAAGTGAACAACATGGATTCTGACCAGACCGTGCGGATGCGCAGGCTGGTCTGAATCCATGTTAGTCGCAAATTCAATATGTTGGTTTTCTTCATTGCTCAGCTCATATATGCTTGAGCAAATGATTACATTAAAACCACTGAAACGTTTAATAAACAAAAACGCTTGATTAAAGACAAAGACAATGCATAGCCAGAGCAAGATAGTTATTGACAAATCATGAAACAATAAGGAAAAGCTTGTCGTAACAATTTTCAGTCAGAATATTTCTAAATAAATTACAAATACAGAAGGGCTTAGAATGGGTTTTAAATATTTCTACAATATTAATTAAAAGGTCGCACATATATATTTTTCTCGTTTCTGTAACAAATATAACTGTCAAATGTATTTGCTTTTAACAAAAATAATGATGTTCATCTTCATTCAATTAGTGTTACAAACACTAAAATGCCTTCATTCGTGTGAAAAAAACACAACATAACAGATACATACAATTAGTATATTTGCCAGCTTTTATTTTCAATTAATATGCATATATTCTAAACTTATAAAACATGTTTGTTTCTCTTTCATTTCTTTTTATACGTTTGCTGTTGAAGTTTATTTTATACATCGAATATGCACATAATATCAGCATTATTTCTCTAAACTGTACATATTGTTCCAGAGAGATTGCTCTAGATCTGACCCAATACGAATATTACCTTTTCTCTAAAAAGGGGAATATATATGTCGAAATTGGGACAACAATTTTCCGATGCCAATAATTGATACCTCCACTTGACTGAGCAGATTTGAAAATTTACATTTGCGCTTTAAGGAAGTATGATCATGGTGATTATATAATTAGCAAAAACAAAAAAAGATCTATCAAATAACAATTTTAGGTGGGGTAATAAACACAGTATAAATAAACCTGATTGCAATCTTTAGCTATTATGATTAGTTAATACAAATCATCTTCGGTCTGGCTACAAGAGGAAGTCTTCCTCCCCACAAGCGACATTCGTGCAAGATAAACAGACCAATTTATTTAAAGCATAAACAATGTATTAAAATGTTGACCTAACATGAAAACTTGGCAAAATCGCAGTCGAGTGACTTGATTAGTTTTTATCGGGAATGAATTACGTGACTGGAAAGCAAATTGTATACACTCAATATTTCTGACTCGAAAATATTTGTTTCACAGAATGCATACTTATTAATGATTTAGTTTTTTAAATGGAGACTTGCAGCCCAAGATAATTTTACATTTAAGAAGAATCGTTGATTGTACTAAAAGTGTAAAATAGTCGTATAATGTTGTATATTATTACAATTTCGTCTAAAATTAGCAATTTTATTGGGTTTTGGACAACAAACTGCTTCAGTTTCTTTTTTTAAATTTTGACTTTATTTGTGTGTGGATATTTATAAAACGTTCAGTTTTGCTTTGTAGCAAAATTTTCATGTAAACCCTTCGCACAATTAACATTTGATAGACTTTTTCATAGGACAGCATTTTACACAAGAAAAAAAAATAATGTCATAAGATTGACGTTTTAAACATATCTTAAAAATTCCACAAAGATTCTACAACCGCGGAGATTTTTATAGCTTATATCTGAATATAGCATAATAAAAAAAAGGCAAATGAAGCACCGAGCACGGCAAACATAGCTAGAGCCGCACATCGCCTGTAAACCCAGCTAGAGCCGCACATCGCCTTGTAAACACAGCTAGAGCCGCACATCGCCTTGTAACATAGCTAGAGCCGCATATCGCCTTGTAAACCCAGCTACAGCCGCACATCGCCTTGTAAACATAGCTAGAGCCGCACATTGCCTTGTAAACCCAGCTAGAGCCGCATATCGCCTGTAAACCCAGCTAGAGCCCCACATCGCCTCGTAAACCAAGCTAGAGCCGCACATCGCCTGTAAACCCAGCTAGAGCCGCACATCGCCATGTAAACATAGCTAGAGCCGCACATCGCCTTGTAAACCCAGCTACAGCCGCACATCGCCATGTAAACCCAGCTAGAGCCGCACATCGCCTTGTAAACATAGCTAGAGCCGCACATCGCCTTGTAAACCCAGTTAGAGCCGCACATCGCCTTGTAAACACAGCTAGAGCCGCACATGTATCGCCTTGTAAACATAGCTAGAGTCGCACATCGCCCTGTAGGCCCGCAACAAAGGAACAGTAGTTGAAAAATACTTTAAATGTTCACCAACGACTGCGTTTTTACTTATATATATGAAAGATATGAAAATGGGGATGGGTAAAGAAAAGATGTAAGGCGGAGCGTTGGGGTTGCTGGAGAGGAAAAATAAACCAACAGAGAAAGTAACATTCCAAAAAGCCGAGAATCACGAAAACCATTTTACGGATTTGTCCGATCAAACAGTAGTTCTGCTCGAATGGAAGATAACTTATCGCTTGTTCAATATACTAGGTACACATTCACCGAACTGCGCGTTTTAGGTGAGAATGGGTTAGTGCACTTTCCCGTTCACGACCGTGGTTCTTATAGAATACCTAGGGGTAGGGTATAACATGTACAGAGGCATTTTCTTTCTGGTCTGGTGCCAGTGGTTCTGCTCGTACCCTTTTTTTACCAGGTATGATCCGGACTATTAACCGGGTACTGTTAGGTATGGAATAGTCTTGATTATTGGACTGTTACTCGACCTATATAAATTCTTACATATAAATGTTAACATTAATCCCCACCTATTGAATGTACACACACATTGAGTTTACAATATACTGACTAAAGGTTAGGGTTAGGGTTAGGTTTATAGTGTACCATTTAATGCATGTGTACGTTCAATGTGGGAGAATTAATACCGACCGTATAAATGCATCATAATTACAAGTTTCCGTGATCAAAAGACATTTCGTGTTGACCCACCATACCATTAATTGTATAAACACTTTTATTCGAACAAAATAGCTGCCGCATCCTGGTGTATAGGAGTCAAATCATTATTGGAAAACTAAAGCAAAAAGTAATAGGCGAGATAAAATTGGTTCAATGTTTGTTAGTGACCCGCAGTTCGAGTCTCTTGCTCGTGCGTTATTCAACCACCAATATACCACGTGGGCTACTTTTCTCGTTGATGAAATTCAGTCAATTTTAATGTTAAACATGTTGTAGAATAATCGTAAAGATAATGTTAATAAAGTGTTTTTTTTTTTTTTTCAAGTTCCTTAGGTTTAAATAGCTTTGAGAGCAACTGGGATTCGTCAGGCAATCAGGAAAATCGGGAGTAATTAAGCTCTTGGTCAACAAATTAAAATATCTTCTTGTTCTAACCCTTATGTTTAGTCAAAAAGCAATAAAATAAATTATTGAATAAATTATAGTATATTATACTTCTTTGGTGTGTAAGTTATTTTTAAAACAAACCTTTAATAATATTCATGCAATAGATTAAAAGTGTATGACAGATCGGGTACAACTTGTATTTAAATGGAATTCTGATAAACCATAAATTTTATGCATTGGAGCGAACACAGTGGGCAGATAATAAGTCGCCGGTATTTGAAAGCATAGGACGCGGTTTTCATAATCCGTTCCTCCAATGAAAATCACTAACATTCGTTAACTATCGTCAGAGTTGTTTCTGTAACTGGAGTATAGTTTGTATCTTTTGATGTCCTTTTACTAAAGAAATGTTCTGGAGGAGCCACGCACGTGGGAAACTGGTAGCGATTATAAACAGACTTACACATCATAGGCATTTTAATCACAATATTCATTTTCTTATACGTTCTATCTCTATTATTATCTTGTCATCCAAGTAGACATGATAAAATTTCAGCAATTTAAATTCTCATTTGCTACTTTACACCATGGCATTAAATCTGTTCCAAGAATACCTTAAAACGCTACTGTTACAACTGCATAAAACCTGGACATCTTTACATAACATTTTCTTTACATAACAATTACTTCAATGAAAACCATAAACAAGGAAGAAAGAGGATGAAACGAAAAACCGCTATTTTCCTATTTGAGTAATTTTGTATGGTTAGTCAGGATGGGTATTGTAACTGAATGATTTAAACTTAAGCAATGCTCTCTTAATGATCCTGTGAAAAATCAAAGATATAATGGGAAATACGAAATCTCTTATTTTAAAACCCAGATTTCAGAAACTGGGACCGGAGACTATAGCGGACCTACAAAAACATGAAGACATCGATTTCACAAGTGCTGAGATAGAGGAATGGTACCGTGAATTTCAGCTACATATGACGAAAGGAATAACTAAACTGACAGTTGATGTTTTCAAAAAAGTGTATAACCGTGTCTTTGAGGGGGACGCGTCATCGTTTGCGTATCATCTCTTCAGATCTTTTGACATGAACGGAGACGGTTATGTTGACTTTAGAGAGTTCATTATTGGTCTCAGTGTTTCTGGAAGTGATAACCCAGACAAGAAGCTTAAATGGGCGTTTAGAATGTACGATATCGATGGAAATGGAAGAATTTCTAAGAATGAGATGAACTGTATTCTAAGGGTAGGTGTCTTTCTGTGATATTGCCTCATTTAATTAGGAGTGCATGGATTATGTAAAAATATAACATTGATTCTAAATTAACTGAAGGACATATTTGAAAACTGATGTTTTAATTCTCCACTATGCATCAAATAGTTTTTGTAGTTTATGTTTGTTAAGGCAGTTCTGCACGTTAGGGTCGAAATTTTTTCTACAATGTAGAATTTGATTAAACTCTGATTTTTCAAAACTTCGGAATATACTAAGAAAATTCAGCAAATAAAAAAGATAGGGTCGTGTGCCTGATTTTTTTTGTTACACTGATCTGAAAAATTTCGACCTCACGCAAGTTTTCATAATGGGAGTCTATGGGAAAATCGCAATTTTCGTAACATTTTCGCGAATAGAAATTTTTCTACAATGTAGATTTTAATGAAACTTTTCACAGTCGTAAATAAATATATGGCCTATAGTATGGTGAAATAAAATGAATAGGTTCATGTGCTTATTTTGAGATATTTGGCTATGATTAAAGTGAACCGCCTATTTCAAGCTTATTTTAAGACATTATTTTGAATTATTTAAAGTGTCTGATGTTTCAATATCATATTTTAACTTTTGAAAGATAGTAACAGTGCCATTTTAATAAATTTACTATTAGAACTCGTTCTTTCGGAAAAAGTGAAACAAATACATCAGATCATTACAAAAATTAGATATGTCAAAAATAAGAGCATTTATTTATTTATTTATTTATTTATTTGGGTTTTACGGCGCACCAACACAGTATAGGTTATATGGCGCCAAACAGGAATAAATAAGAGCAAGTTTGAAATGTAGTTGCTATAAATATCTAAATTCATTTTCACAATATCTCTAATAAAAAGAAAATAATGATAAGACACTGCTTTTGATTCCTGTTTTTTAATGTAAAATACAAGGTGGTGCCTCCGAGTAGTAAAGTTTATTTTTGCGTTTTACAATGTTTGACTGTCAATGCTATTTAGTTTTCAAGTTTAAACGCTTCACTATCCTATGATTAAAGTTAACTTGACACATCAACTTGCTAGTAACTTGAAACGTTATAATAACGAAAATATCTAATTTAGTGTGCAGTAAAAAATTGTTGAGAATGCGTTTTGGCACAGTCACGTACTGTAAAGTTTATAATTGTGTCTCCAAATATATCTTAACAAAATTATTTTGCGTTTTTCAGGATATCTACAAAATGACGAATGCCATGGTCAGTGACGAACTAGGTAGTCCTGAACAGATAACTGACAAGTTCTTCACGAAGTTTGACCTAGATGGGGACGGACAGATCAGTTTTCAGGAATTTAAAAACGGTGCATTGACTGACCCTTTGATTATTCATCTTCTAGAATGTGATCCTGATCCCTGATGTATAAACTTAAAATGGAAATTTCTTAATTTATAGAAACTAGTGATTTTTGTAATATATTTGTTTGTTTTGCGAATATTTAAAAGTCAAGATTAGCAGTGGTGCTCAGGAACGGACTTTTTACTCATTATTCATATTCATGCCTCATCATCATGTTAACACATCAACATTTTTATCTTGTTATTTTCTAGAGAATAATAAATGATTACATTTTAGCCAGTAACAAGGAAAAACAAGACAAACTAAATGTGTATAATATTTAAATGTCAATATAATGGGAAAATTTGAAAAGTGTTAACATCTCAGCATACATTGTTTATAATGTGACAGCCACATTTTTGTCATGAACACAAAAATACGTTTTAAATTATTTCTTTTAAAACCTTATTTCAATAATTGTTTCCTCATGTTTTTTGCCAACGTTTGAAAATTTAATTAACAGACTAGAAAATATCAAGGCAATATCATTGAATCCATTGTTTCATGACTCCAACTTCATAAGGTTATGTGCAATAATGAAAGCATTTCTTTTCCAAGTATGTACAGCTGCTTTTTCCTGTTTTTAACATAAAATAAACCTAAGGCCTTATGGAACTTTGTAGTTCAGCATTTTGTTATATAAACAAGTCCAATGCTTTGAATAAAATTTATCGATTGATTTTTTTCTGATCTCGTCGTTTCTTTTTAAAATTTTTATATATGCTGATTCTTTGTCGAAGAGCATGTAATTAAATGCATATATAGCTACGCAAATATTTTTGATACATCGCATTATAATGTCACATCACTGTTGGCTTAAGTTCTCAAAAAGTTTATTTGTATTTCTAGAAAAAATATAATTTCTTAACATTTTGCAAAACTGAGACGTAGTCAGTGTATTTTATTTCAATTAATTAGAAAATATAATGTTGTATTTAAAATTCAGTTTAACTCACTAAACATCCCTATCGTATGTTTGTGATAAAAGATATATGAAATTGTGCCTTCTTGTTCGAAGTATGAATTTAAATGTGTCAAAACTCTCGAAAAAAAATGTGGAAAATAGGATTCATGTATAAAGATTGGCAATAAATGTTCTTGAAGTTATACTTTACATTTCTGGTGCCGTTCTTTTATTATGCATGTTATAAATATAAGTCTTAACACTTATGCGAAGTTTGAGGACATGACATTTTGTAGTTTTAGAGAAATCTTGAAAAATGTCCATTTGTGTTAATTTCTTGTGTGGCTACAGCTGGCCAGTCGTCCTTATATAATAAAACTAATTAAAGATGTTTTTACGAAGGAAAGTGTACTGCCACGTCAAGAATGTAGTTTTCTAGTATAATTATATATCTCTCATTTTTTTTTTTTTTTTTTTTTTTAATTTTGTTCATTTTTTAATAGATTCTTTTAATGATGTAATGCTTTTCCTTGTTTTTAAATTAAAATAACCTGCTTTATATTTAGTAGTCTTTTTATGTTAATAAACAATTATGTTTGAATAAATATTATGTTGATTTTTTTTGATCTCGTGTTTTTTTTTAAATTTTATTCTATTATCTTTGTAAGGATGTAATTAGATTAATTTGTACGCAAATATTTTTTACATCGCATTATAATGTCACTCCTGTTCTTAAGTTCTCAAATAAGTTTATTTTGTTATTTTAGAAATAATATAATTTCTCTAACATTTTTGCAATTATTAGATAGTCAGTGTATTTTATTTCAATTAATTAAAAATATAATGTTGTATTTAAAATTAGTTTAACTCACTAAACATCAAACCCATCTTTTTTGATAAAAGATTATATGAAATTGTGCTTCTTGTTTAAGTTATGAATTAATGTTCTATAACTTCGAAAAAAAATTGGAAATTAGGATTCAAGTTAAATTATGCAATTAAATGTTCTTGAGTTATACTTTTTACATTTCTGGTCGTTTATTTTATTATGCATGTTATAAATATAAGTCTTAACACTTATGCGAAGTTTGAGGACATGACATTTGTGTTTTAGAGAAATCTTGAAAAATGACCATTGGTTTTTCTGTGTGCTAAAAGCTGGCAGTCGTCCTTAATATAATAAAACTAATTAAGTTGTTTATACGAAGGAAAGTGTACTGCCACGTCAAAATGTGTAGTTTTCTAGTATAATTATATATATCTCATTTTTCTTTTTTTTTTTTTTAATTTGTTCATTTGTAACCAAAATTCGGCTTTTAATGAGTGATGGACTTTTGACGGCCATATAGAAGTTGGGGCCAATGACAATTCTTGAGCATTAATTTTAGAGTATTATAACTTTAAAGATTATGTGTTTTGAAACATTTGTTATGTGTATACTTTTTGGTGAGCATGTTTATGTTATTTGATTTTGATGACATTATATTCTATTCTTGTATTCGATGGAGGAGGGGGTGGGATGGGGATCTTTGGAAATACTCCTTATTTCTTATTACTCAAAGCGCAGAAGTAAAAACTCCGTCATATCAGAAGGGTTATTCTAGGCTAAGAACGCTTTCATTTGAAAAAATTTATTTAAAGCAAAAATATCTAGGAAACATGGAAATATTCTTGGGCTTATTTAGATATTACGCTTAGTTATCTAAATTAACTAAAACAATTGTAATTAAAAAAACTTGACTGATAACTATGCATTGTCCCTAAACATCTTTAAATTTAACAGTTTTAAAAGCATATTTTTGTTATTAGTTGTTATTATGTCTTTATTATTCAAGAAAACAGTGGGTTGCATGCATTTCGGATAGGTGTGAGCGGTTTGCAAAGTTTAATTTTAGAAATTAGGCACAGACCTGTGGGATTTATAAACAGTTCTGTTAACCACTTGCATCTGGTTTTTATTGTTATTTTTGGTAAAATTTGTTGTTATTTTGAACTATATACATATTGAAACAAAAATAATATGAAGAAAGACCAAATAGAGTTTTTTAACCCGGGAAAAAATTAAATATAAAAAAATTAAACGGACTCATCATTACATGTCTTCGTTGTATAAAGAATGGTGTTGTCTTCGATTAAATCAAACGTGTTTGTTATAATCAAATTTATTATCGCAGGCACTTTCATAATGATAGTTTATGACCTTCAATAAACCAAGCAGGGGTTTAAAGGGATCTGGATTCTTGAAATAAATAGCAAGTGGCATCGGAATCCTAGCATTAAATCAGATTACGAGTAAATAAATACATAGTAGACTATGATTATGGGCCTTGTTTTTAAATCGTTTAAGATGTGGATGTCACATTTGGAAGTGGCATGCATTTCAAAGGTAAATATTAATCTTATATCACAACGTTACTACTTAATAGTTTCTCAACAAAAGTGCATTCAAGAAAACTGTTATAATGAAGATGTGCTTGTGTACAATACTCAATGTTTTGTATAACCCAAAACTTCTAGTAATAACGAAAAACACACCAACAATTTTATTAGAACGGAAGAACCTGCATTCATAAATAAATGTCTCAAGGAAATAAAATCCTAACTATACAGCACGGAAAAAGACGAGGAGGATGAAGGAAACATGTGAACTACAGTGATATCTGTGATTATCTCGCAGAAGACAGTGTTACATCAACAAGTACTGTACCTTTTTGAAAATATTATTTTGTGATAAGACTTTGGTAGATAAGGTCACAAGGGTATAATTTGTAGAAACAGTTTCAAAAGCATGACACCGGTTTTGGCAATAAACTTGATCATAATATATTAGTTGAAAAATACAAATTTTAATTCAGAGTGAGACAAAGGCCCCGATGGAGTAGTCGCGTCACTCGCACTTGCCAAAATGCGTATAGGATGTCTGTGGTCAATAGATGACCTGTATTGTTTGAGTTACTGCAGGTCAAAGTTCAAAAAAATGTTTGTTGTTTTAGACTAAACGGTTACAAGTCAATAATTAAAAGACGCTTTGGCTGTCATTTTCATAGAATTGTTTCATGTCAAAATTGTTTTTGAGTAATTTTGTCAAAGGTCAAGGTCACAACATACAAAACCTGCATACCCACTTGCCCTCGGTAGGCCATCATAGGGAGCGTATCTGTTTTACACCTGTTACTTCACAATAAATTAAAAACTAATAAAGATATTTTTAAAATTTAAAACGTTCCTATTACGATTCCCAGATTTTCAGAATTGTGTGTAATATCAATATGTGTAGTATATTCCTATATATACAGAGAAATCTTTTAACTACTTGTTTCAGTTTAACAGAACCCGTTTGCTTTTAAGACTCGGTGGGGAAGTAGAAAGACAGAAATGTTTCTTCAAAATGTATGTTATGAATCAGACCACGGGCAATTCAAAACTGGCGCACTGAAAGACGTTTTGATTAACCTCTTGCAAGAGTGTAGTCCTAATATCTGGAATGTTCTACTACATATGGAAAGATACAATTTCAGATGGAGTTTCAATTTCATAAATTTTTGCATATGTAGAAAATGCATTTTATAAATGCCTGTGTAAATGAATCTGATCTGTTTTAGATTAAGCAACATGCCTAGTTATGAGCCTAATGGCTAAACTTTTTTACATTTTGTCGCGTAACTTCTACATAACGTTATATCAACGTGTATTTTCCAACAACAAAGTCGCACTGGTACTGAGTACAAAAATAGGGCCGAATTTTGCTACTAAGTGCCAAGATTCGTCCGCATTGTAGTAGCCACTACCAAAGTCACGTTCTTGAAATACACTGCCAAAAAGCGTTACATATGTATACATACGAGTATAACGCAAAACGATAATACCGATAATCTGATCTTGACAACATTTTCCACGAGATTTTGCGAGCACGGCCACTATCCTTCCATGCGTTTTATATTCCTCCGAAATGCGTCTTTTTGGAAAATGGGGCCGAAGAGTAAAATCCTAATCTTATCCGACCTTATCCAAGAGGGAATGAAACCTGCAAATTTTAGTTATACGCGGTCCATCAGTATAGTTACATGAAGAAGGGTCAAGTAAACATCTCATGCCGAAAACAGTCTATGTTATTTGTTCACTAAATTATTCTACATTATTTTGTTAAAGACTCGGTCGCATTTTAATACTGAGCACCAAAATGCGCTGGTACAACATTGTAATAGTAACAGTGCTGTTTCTGGTATACACCTACTATGTTTTGTATTTGTATTTATGTTATAAGCATCGCAAAATGTTTATTGCAGTCTAAATTTTATTGAATTGCTACAGTTTGAATAATCTATACATACTGTTTGGTATTATGCATTTACAAATATACTCTTTGTTTGAATAATCAAGTTCAAATATAAGAAGATCGGAATATATGTCAAACAGCGGGTTAATTGGCTAGTAAACACACAAATATGGGTATCTTCACGTTAAAGCTTATGTGACACATTTGGAAACCCTGGGTGGACATTCATTATTTGTATATTTTAACTCGTTATTTAAAAGTTATAATCTTGTTATAAGTTATGATTTATTAGTTATGCGTATGTAACTGGCTGTATGCTCCCATGACATTCAGGTAGGAAATTGAATGAGGCAATCTGACTAAAGTACTTGATCTTCTAAACGAAGATCTGAGAACGACCTATTCACATTCGTCTTCTGTATATTTTGGATTTCCATTATTGCTATTTTTATGTTATCCAATCAGACGACTTGTTCGATTGTCAAAGGATAAGAAAAATATGCGGTTATTCCACGACTCGAACCCGGGACCCCTCGCTTACAAAGCAAGTGGCCTACCGACTAAGCTAACCGGCTATCTGATACATTACAACATAAGAATTGTAAATATCAAAAGTCAATGCTACATGTAGATTTGCAAGATGTTGTAAGCTAGGCTCTGATTGGCTAGCGAAAGAGCCGTCAGAACGAGGCAATGAATAGGTCGTTTTCAGATCCTATGCGTAGCGTAAAATAGGAGATGTACTTTAGTCAGATTGTTGAATGAGGAAGAGTTAATTGAATATCTGTGATACGTCGGGCGCAGCAGCGAGTAGACACGACATCTCACAGATAGTCAGTTAATATGTTGATAGTCAATAAAATAAGTAGAGTATTTTCTATATGTACTCAATGTACTCAGGGAAACGATCATGCAAACCGTCGCCCTGCTTACTCATCCTCTTTTAGATATCCCAAAATCATTTAGATATTTTAATGTGCATCATATAAAATGAAGGTAAATGTCTTCTGTTTTGCATCTAATTACTGTGGCTGACGCTTTTGAAAGTGTCCCATATACATGTAATCTATTGCTTCAAAGAGAGCATTTATAGATAAAAAGTTCCTAAAATTTGATTTAAAAAGCTTTATTGCAATGACAAACTAGTGAAGGCATTTTTCTAAATTATGAAAATTTTGATATAGATCAGGAGATGTGCAGCTTTAATGCTCGAATCATACGATCGTTCTTTTATTACATTGTACTCGCCTGTGTAGGGCCTGTGGAACTTTGATTTGAAAACAATGCCACGTACATGTGATACCAATCTCTATCATATAGATCGATTTTCACCTTTTAGATAATAAATATTTACCGGCCTATCCACAGGTATCGTATTTAATGTTTTTGTTTATTATCGATTATTTTAGTTTCAATTATTAATCTCTCTTTAACGTAACGGACATGGCTAATGACCCAGAATGAGACAAATATTGTCGGAAGCCACTTGGCGATCGTGAATTATTTAGCATGGAATAAACAGTACGTGGCAGGCTTTTGCATACTAAATGAACAAAAAACTTTAAGAGAATTGCTATCAGCTTGCGATTAGTTTAATTGATTTTGTATTATCAGCTGAAAATTTGAACATGTCATTGCGCGATCATACAAAGTGACAGAGAAACTGCGTACGATCGTATATTTTATTGACAGCTGTGAGTTATTTATCACTTTTTGTTTTGGATTATCTAAAATTTTAATAAAATGGGAAATTCTAAGTCGAAAGTACGTAAACTAAGTCCAAAGACGCTTGCGGAACTTCAAAAAAATGTAGATGTAGATATAAGTAGGGAAGAAATTGAGGAATGGTTTCGTGAATACCAGAGCAGTTTGGGGAAAGGGATGAGTAAATTAACCATGAAGGAATTTAAGGAAGTCTATAACAGTGTGTTTGACGGGGAAGCTTCCGTGTTCGTATCGCATTTATTCCGTTCATTCGACGAAGACCAAGACGGTTTTGTGGACTTCAAAGAGTTCATTGTTGGTTTGTGTGTCTCTGGAAGCGATAAGGCAGAAGCGAAACTAAAATGGGCATTTAAGATGTATGACATCGACGGAAATGGTTCGATATCCCGGGAGGAAATGACTAGCATGCTTAAGGTACATAGTGTTTTCTTGGGCCTCCCTCCATTGGGCCTCCCTCCATTGCTTGGGCCTCCCTCCATTGGTCCCCCTCCATTGCTTGGGCCTCCCTCCATTGGTCCCCCCTCCCTTGGGCCTCCCTCCATTGGTCCCCACTCCATTGCTTGGGCCTCCCTCCATTGGGCTCCCCTCCATTGCTTGGGGGCCTCCCTCCATTGGTCCCCCCTCCACTGCTTGGGCCTCCCTCCCTTGGGCCTCCCTCCATTGCAATGTGGTTAAGGCCGCTGACTCCTCTATGTGCTTTGGGTTCCTCCTGGGGTGTAGAATTCTATCATACGAGGAAGCAATCTAGTTGGCTTATGAATGGTCAGAGGTTCTACCCAGGTACTCGCCCTTGCCTAAAATAATGCTCAAATGGGCACCTGGTGTCTCCCTCCACCATCAAAAGCTGGAAAGTCGTCATGATATTATTGACCTATAATTGTTAAAATTCAGTGGTATTTCACCACTATCATGTTAGACATGCTTATAGGCTATAGCATATATATAGTTGGGAGTACTAAGACAGGAGCTAAGCGATATATCCGCCGGTGGTGGGGCAGATATGCCTTGTTTACTATCTTTTTGTTAACGGTTAACACAAGATCACTCGGGATCATATTTTCATAATTCACAAATTCCTTTTTAGTTGATATTGGTCTTGTTCCCCGCAAATAATTGATCTTGACATAACTTACTGTGAATAATTTATTAGGTAACCATTTAATTTCACACAGTCATCGTGGTCTGTTATTGACCGGCTAAACGCAGTGTTTACGATTGTTCAAAATGTCATGTGTTTATACTGCGTTATGAATGCATTGTTCATTTTAACTCAGGCATGTAGAAGGGAAAGACCACATAATTGTCTGAATGGTCATGTAATGACAGAATCTTCAAACAAAGTGATCATTAATATCTGAAAAAAAAATAACTGTTCAACTCGGCAGAATCATACATACATTCATGACATTGTTAAATTAAGTATAAATATGTATTCACTTTATTAATGCTTGTCGTACAAACGTTTCAGGCTATCTACAGAATGATTGCTACTGATCTGTCAAGCACAAAAACTGACCTTCACCTCATCGAGGACCTCGTGTCCGCCTTCTTTAAATCAGCCGATCGTAACCATGACAACGCCATCAGTGCAGAAGAGTTTGTCGAAGGTGTGAAGGAAATGCCTGTAATTCTACACCTGTTACAGTGTGACCCAGATTCTGATAGCGGTGATTTCGAAACTATTGAAAAGTTTGATTCATTGCAAGTTTCCGAGAAACAGCTCTCTTCAAATAAAGGCGGGAAAAAATCCGCGAAAGCTTCCGGAAGTGACAGGAGTACAGCGTACAAAACTCAGTGATGTTATCATAACAGCAGCTTCTATCAAAGTTTTTGATGATCTGTTTGTTCCGTTGTAATCATCATTTGGAAATACTCATGGCCACGTTGTAAGATGTTGATTTAAGGACAGAGTTATTTAAGAAATGGTTTATAACATCCCTACGTGACCTATCCCGACAATCATCACTCTGGATATCATCAACTTGTAGTAGTAAACAAGAGTGAAAAAAAAATCTGAAAAGAATGCAGATGATTTTAAAAGTTTAGTTAATTATCAAAGACTGATCTTTTCTAGTTGAAGTTGTTTTATGACTATTCATAAATGGATTAAAATTGCATTTTTGCAAAATCAGGGAATTAAATGCTTTGTTAAAAAATGTCTGGAGAAAGTAATTGTTACAGGTAGCATCAAGTTCGTAAAATCATTAAGGTGTTACATGTCTTGTGTGTTTGTTCTTCGTCAAAGACTCCTTTAAAACAATTGCTGATGCAAATAAAATATGTAATGTTCCTTTATAGGAAAGCGTTACCTTCTTTGAATAAAAAATATATTCCTGAATTAAGACAGCAGAATTTACTTAACAGCTTATTTCATAGATTAATTTTGACAGATTCCAATTGCAGACCATTGCTTAAAGATGCAAATGACCTTTTCCAGTATACAGTGGTTTCATACTTATCAGTCTGGATACAAATTGTATCTTTAACAAGAGGTGCAATTGAGCTTAAGTTGCTTATCTGACAAGGACCCTGACAATCTGACCGTAACTGTTTTTATCTTGGTATGGTGAAATTCCTTTAAGCAGTTTATTAAACTTTAGGTACTGCACTTTCGAACTTTACCTAGACTTCGTACAGAGAAAAATCCTGACAAAGATTTATGATGATCCAGTTGAATAAGTTGCCTCTAATAAGACATGGCCTGCCTGAAAAATTGCTCGCTCGATGAATTGTTTCAGACCACCTTTTGTTGATCGAATCCCATTATACGCTCTTTGTTTCCGGGTAAACAAATCAAGTCAAGGTTCATCCATCTTGCATGTCGTGCTTGATCGAGCATACAGCATAACTATTTTGTTTCTAATGTATCCATTTCCTACTCAGTTATTATGTATTTGGCAGCACTGAGACTATGAAATGCTTTGAACTATAGCTGTTTCACAAACATTCCATTCCTCCCATGCAGATTTCTTGCCCTTGTCGACAAATGCAGAAACAGTTTCTCAACGGGTAAAAGCAAGAAACAATGGCAATGCCTCTGAGTGAGGACCAGGTAAGCAAGCCACAAAACATCAGTACACTGCCATAGCAAGAACTAACTAATAATTGTAATTGTTCGGTTTTCTGTCAATGAGGCATGCTTTGCATGAACAAATATACGATTATCCGCTTCTTCGTGATTACATGGAGCAAGCGCATTTCTGTTTATATATAAATTGCAAACAATATCGGCAGCTTTTGTTGCTATGATCATTTATTGGTTTGCACCCTTATCATTATACCCCGAGATATCTAGGGGCTATTCTGGATTCCAGTCCGTCCGTCTGTATACAGAATTTGTCTGCGCTATTTCTCAGCAATTATTTACCAGTTTTCAATCAAACCTTGTAATTATTATCAGTACAAGGCCAAGTTGCGCATGTTGATTTTTCATTTAGTTATGGTCCTTTATTTTTATTTCTTTATATGTATTTGGAAGACTTTTGTCCTCGCTATTTCTCAGTCATCATATGCGAGACTTTTATCAAACCTTGCAGTTATTATTCGTACCAAGTCAAGTTGAACATGTGCAAAGCATGTTCCAATTGAGTTATTTTTCACATAGTTATAGCCCTTTATTATTTTTTCTATATATGTATATGGAAAAAATGTCCGCGCTACTTATCAGTCATTGTATGCCAGACTTTTATCACACCTTGTTATAACTATTATCATTGGTACCAAGTGTAGTTATGCATGTGCAAAACACGTTCCATTAGAATGAGTTTTGACTAAGTTGTTGCCCTTTATTTGTTTCAAATACGAACAGAGTTACATTGGATATTTTAACATACTTTATTTGTTAAGTATAACTAGTTGATGACCCTTGGTGATGTAATAAAATAAAAAAGTGGAAACCCACAGGTCTCCAAACCCGACATAAACGAAAATGTTGCAGGCTTGATTTCATTTGTGGTTATGGAGCCTTCATATCACAGAAAATGCCAAAAGACAAGATTAAAAAAGCAGATTACATGGTCCCTTGTCCATGACCTTGACCTACTGAATTAATTTCTTCTTTTTTTAAGAGATTGCCATAAAATTCGAACCACTTGTACAGTTTTGAACAAACATTTCAAAACTGATTTTCAGTAACCTTTATCTTGACCTACTTTCTTTTTTTTAAGGTACAGCAGTGAAGTATGGGAATCTTATACAGTTTTGCGCACCATTTTTGTGCGTCTTTGTACATTTTCTTCTTGTACAGTATACAAAGCAATGTATCATATTTTCAATAACCCTGTTCCTCTGACAATAAGCTGATATCTGGGGGTTTTCATCACCATTAGTGATACGTCTTGTTTTATCCGCACGAAAACTCAATAGTTGAGTTTTATTTTCAACGCATCTAAGAAAGCTATTCCATAGTTTAGGAGGTCTTCTATTAAACTCTTTTCAACATTATCAAGAGTTTGAAATAGAATATAAACAAAAGCACAGACACTTAAACACTCAAACTTACAATGACATATTCAAATTTGGTATATGTTAATACAAAGTATGTACTATTTTAATTTGAAGGCCAAGGAATTATCATTTTTTGCTGTATGTGATATGACTTGGGGTTTTTTTTGTTACATATACGTACGGAAGTTGTCACTGGACCCTATGCTGAGTAACATGACATTATGAACTATATCAGTGTGCCCTTGTAGTGTTTGTAGTTCATTCTATAGAACCATTACACATATCATTTAATTAAAGATTTTGTTTCAGCTGATTAGCAATGGTTCAGTATTGTCATGATTTTGATACTGTTTCTCAGTGAAACAAAGCAAGAAATGAAGGGTAGAACAGAGAACAGATTGAAAAGAAGAGACGTCCATATAAACCATATTAGCTTATTTCAGGCCAGTGTCATAATAATATGCTTTCAGGTTTATCTGGGACCAGGATTTAATCAATAGTCGATGGTTATAGCACTGAAAGTAGAAGACTCATACTTGGCCGTGATAAGAACGTTATCTAAAAGTCTGGCAGTCATTTTAAAGATGGCGACCTTCTTAAATGGGTCTATATTTGGAAAAGGCAACATTAAAAATAAAACTATCAGTTTATGGGAACAAACTGATAGAAAAACATGTTACAGCTCAACAAATATGATATTTTAGAAACTTACAGATCCTGATTATATGAAAACTGCCTCAATTCTGGCAGCCATTTTGAAATTTGGAGGCCATCTTGAAAATGGATGATTTTTAGATGGCCCTCGATCATTTTTGAATCTGGGTCATATGATGAACATTTGGTGTAAATTTCTTACTTGTATCATCAAGTGAAGTATTTCCTTAGATTTTCACACTAAGCTGCTCCACTATAAAGTGTTAACAAAGATTTTCTATGATTTTACCTAATAACCTATATTTTTTTTTCTGATGTGCCCCAGTTACACATTTACCCTACTTTTAAAACAGATAAACATTCTGACCAAGTCTCACAAAGATCAAGTAGAAAATGTGGCCTTTTGTGTGTTAACAAAGTCTTTCTATGATTTACCCCAGTCACTTTGTATTTTAATCCATTTTCCTTACTAACATAGGTTTTAAAGAGACAAAGATTCTGACAAAGTTTTATAGAGATCTAGTGGAAATATAGTCTCTAGAGTATAAACAAGGTTTTTCTATGATTTGACCTACTAGTATTGACCTACTTTAAGATCTTTGGTATACTAAATTTTAAATCTGACTATATTTCATAAAGATAAACATTCTGACAATTTTTTATGAAGACCAAATTGAAATTGTGATCAGAGTATTTACAAGGTTTTTCTTTGATTTGACCCAGTGACCTTGTTTTTTTTTATCTAAGGTAAACAAATTTTGAAATTTTTGATCTAGATTTAATAGAAACAAACATTCTGAAAAATTGTTGTCTGTAGAGTGTGAACAAGCTTTTTCTGATGTGACCTAGTTTATGATATCAGATAACCCAGTTTTCAATTAAGCCTTTTTCAAAAAGAAAAACATTCTGAAGTTTTATGAAGATCAAGATGAAAATATGGCCTATATTGTGTTAATGAGGTTTTTCTATCTATGATTTGACCCAGTGACCTAGTTAAAGATCTCAGGTAACCTAGTTTTGACTTTGACCTTTTTCATAGAGATGAACATTCTGACATTTTTCATATAGATCAAATGGAAAATGTGGCCTCTACCGGGTTAGCAAGGTTTTTCTATGATTTGACCTAGTGACCTAGTTTTTGACCTTGGTAAACCAGTTTTGAGCCTAAGTTAGGATTTATACAGGCAAAAATTCTGAAAAAGTTTTCTGAAGATCAAGTCAACAAGAGCTGTCTCCATAGGATGACACATGCCCCCGATGGCACTTTGAATGAATAGTTATGGCCGATGTTAGAGTTTAGGACCTTTGACCTACGGAGCTGGGTCTTGCGCGCGACACGTCGTCTTACTGTGCCACATATTCATGCGTAGTTATTTTAAAATCCATGCATGAATGACAAAGATATGGACTGAACACGCCCATCAATGCACTATCATGAAAAATGACCTTTAACCTTTAAGTGTGCCCTTGACCTTTGAGCTACGGACCTGGGTCTTGCACGCGACACGTCGTCTTACTGTGGTACACATTCATGCCAAGTTATTTGAAAATCCAACCATGGATGACAAAGATATGGACCGGACTCGCCCATCAATGCACTACCCTTTAATGTCTAAGTGTGACCTTGACCTTTGAGCTACGGACCTGGGTCTTGCGCGCGACACGTCGTCCTACTGTGGTACACATTCATGCCAATTTATTTGAAAATCCATCCATGGATGACAAAGATATGGACCGGACACGCCCATAAATGCACTATCCTTTAACCTCTAAGTGTGACCTTGACCTTTGAGCTACGGACCTGGGTCTTGTGCGCAACACGTCGTCTTACTGTGGTACACATTCATGCCAAGTTATTTGAAAATCCATCCATGGATGACAAAGATATGGACCGGACTCGCCCATCAATGCACTACCCTTTAATGTCTAAGTGTGACCTTGACCTTTGAGCTACGGACCTGGGTCTTGCGCGCGACACGTCGTCCTACTGTGGTACACATTCATGCCAATTTATTTGAAAATCCATCCATGGATGACAAAGATATGGACCGGACACGCCCATAAATGCACTATCCTTTAACGTCTAAGTGTGACCTTGACCTTCAAGCTACGGACTTGGGTCTTGCGCGCGACACATCGTCTTACTGTGTTACACATTCATGCCAAGTTATTTGAAAATCCATCCATCAATGACAAAGATATGGACCGGACACGAAAATTGTGGACCGACAGACTGACAGACTAACAGACGGAAAGACTGATAGACGGTTCAAAAACTATATGCCTCCGTTCGGGGGAAAATGTTGCCTCTGGAGAGTTAATAAGTTTTTCTATCATCCTAGTTTATGACTTCTGGTAATCTAAATTCAAACTTAATCTGTGTTTTAAAAAGATTCTAACAAAGATTCATGATAATCAAGTAGCAAATGTTGCCTCTAGAGTGTTCACAAGGTTTTTCTATTATTTGACCTAGTTTAAGACCTCGGGTAACCCAGTTTCAAAATTAACCTAGAATTCATACAGACATTCTCATAAAGTTTCACGAAGATGAGGTAGAAAATGTGGCCTCTAGAGTGCTAACAAAGTTTTCCTATTAAATGACCTAGTGACCTAGTTTTTGACACTAGATGACCTGGTAATAAACTCCTTGGAGATTTTATTGATGGCTACATTCTGACCAAGAAGAAATTTTGACAACAGATGATAGATGACGCATGCCAGATACTGTCAGACTCTGGACAGGGTGATCACAATAGTTCACCTTTAGCAGTTTGTGCTCAGGTGAGCTAACAAGAGCTGTCTGTTGAAAGTGCGCTCGACTATTCAAACAATTGATGGAAGTATGGGGTCAAAATATTACCAGAGGTTTTCAGACAAAAGAAGAACAAGAGCTGTCCGTAAGACAGCCAGTCCTCGACTATTCGAAATATTGTCCCAGAAGCAGGAAAATATTACCCTTAATGTTAAAATATCTATAGAGTTTCAATCAAGTACCTGCATTAGTTTAAGTTCAAATGGGGAGATAATTTCACAAAAATGAATGTCAGACTTATGGGACTTGATGCAATCAACTTGTTTTATAACCCCGAAGGCACATGTGAAGTTTCAATTTAATATCTGCATTAAATTTTGTTCTGCAGATAGTAACTTGCATGTAAAACTTTAACCAGGATTTTCTAAGTCCAAAAGGGACATAATTTGCCCAAAATACAGGTCAGAGTTATGAGACTTGATGCTATCAACTAGCTTTATAACCCTGAAGACACGTGAAGTTTCAATTCAATATCTGCATTAGTTATGGAGATCGTAACTTGCATGTAAAACTTTAACAAGGATTTTCTAAGTCCAAAAGGGGGCATAATTTGCTCAAAATACATGTCAGAGTTATGGGACTTGATCCAGTGAGGTTGATAATTGACCTAGAAAAAGAAAAAATAAGTTTCAAAGCTATATGCCTTTAAATGATAGCCATATGTACTTGCATGCAAAACTTTAACCAAGGTGTGGCACCGAAGCCAGGGTGAGTAAAACAGCTAGACTATTCTTTGAATAGAGGAGTTAAAAATTGATAAGACAAACAATGTACCTGAATTTGTGGATTTGGATAAGTCTTGCACTATATGGCAATGTGTGACCATGATGGTAAGCAAGTCTTCAAACTTTCAAAGTCATATATCAAACAGTTTAGACAAAATATGGAATGGTATGCGAAACTTAACTAATTTCTATGTCAAAAAAGGGCCATAACTGAGCTAAAGTCCTTGTCCTAGTTATGTAGTCTTGTCTACATATGTAGACTATGATGGAAAACAAATGGTCAAAGTTTTGAAGCCATATGACAAACAGGTAAGGCAAAATATGGACTGATATAAAAAATTTAACTGATTTCCAAGTTTAAAGAGGGCCATAATTCAGCCAAAATAGTTGATAGAGTTATGTACTCTTGCCTACAGATGGAGATCATGATGATAAACAAGCGTTCAAAGTTTCAAAGCCACATGTCAAATAGTTTTTACAAAACGTTGACTTGTACCAAAACTGAGTCAATTTCCAAGTCCAAAAAGGGCCATAATTCAGCCAGAATAGTTGAAAGAGTTATGTACTCTTGCCTACAGATGGAGACTGTTAAAATAAACAAGTGATAAAAGTTTCAAAGCCGTATGTTAAACAGTTTACACAAAACATGAACTGGTACAAAAAACTTAACCAAGATTTTTAAGTTAAAAGGTGCCATAATTAGCCAAAATCCTTGATGGAGTTATGTATGCCTAAAACTGGACATGGTAATGGTTCACAAGTGTTGAAAGTTTCAAAGCTTTACCTCAAAAGGTTTTGTCAAAATGTCGACTGGTACGAAAAACTTAACCAAGGTGTGACGCAGACTCCGATGCCAACGCAGATACAGTGGTGAGTAGGATAGCATTCTACTTATTCTTCAAAAAGGGGACTGGGCTTTAGTTATTCTTTTCTTCTGCAATTGTACGAGCTTTCATACCCACAGATTACTCTGATATTAGACTTAAACTGAGACTGGTATGGGCGATTACACTATGTTTAAAGATCAATTATAAAACAAGCGAAGACAGGCCTAAATATGAACCCTAGTATAAAAGTCGGACATGAAATATCTCTGGAACATTACTGAAACTTCTCAAATGTTTGAATCTTTATATACAAGACAGCAACACATTTAATATCTAAAAAAGTTTTAAGGCATACTTTTTAGTCATTTGAGCAAAGGTGAGCTTTTGTGACCGCTTGATGCGTCAGTCCGTCAACAATTTATAAAAGATCTTCTTCAAAACTACTGGGTAGACTTACACCAAACTTCACAGGAATGATCCTTGGGTGGCCCCTTTCAAAATTGCCCAAAGAATTAAAATCCATTCAGAACTGTGGTTGCCATGGGAATCGAAAGGAAAATCTTTAAAAATCTTCTCAGAAACTGTTAGCTGGATTTGAAAAATATTTTGTAGAAATGACCTCAAGGTGACCCTCTACCAAAATTGCTTAAGCCGTTCTATTTCGCTAAAAACATGGCCGCCAGGGGGCGGGGCTTATTTCCCCTATACGGCAATATTGTAAATTTCAAAAATCTTCTTCAAAACCACTGGGCAGATTTACACCAAACTTCACAGAAATGATCCTTCAGTGGCCCCCTTTCAAAATTGCCCAAAGAATCCATCCAGAACTGTGGTTGCCATGGCAACCAAAAGGAAAATCTTTAAAAGTCTTCTTCTCAGAAACTGTTAGCCGGATTTCAAAAATATTTTGTAGAAATGATCTCTAAGTGACTTACCAAAATTGCTTAAGCCTGTCTATTTCGATAAAAAATATGGCCGCCAGGGGGTGGGGCTTTTTTCCCCTATATGGCTATATTTTTGATTCTAAAAATCTTCTTCAAAACTACTGGGCAGATTTACATCAAACTTCACAGAAATGATCCTTGGGTGGCCCCCTTTCAAAATTGCCCAAAGAATTAAAATCCATCCAGAACTGTGGTTGCCATCTTTAAAAATCCTCTTCTCAGAAATTGTTAGATGGATTTCAAAAATATTTTGTAGAAATGACATATTGTAAATTTCAAAAATCTTCATCTCTGAAACCTGAAGACCTAGAGCTAAGATATTTGGTATGTAGTGTAGCATTGTCTAGTAGACTTTTACCAGTATTGTTCAAATTATGATCCAAGTGTCAATATTGGTCCCGCCATGTGGTCCCTTGAATTTACATAGAGTTCTATAGGAAAAACAAAAAAAATGTTCTTCTCTGAAACCGACAGGCACAGAGCTTAGATATTTTACATGTGGCATTGTCTAGTGGTTCTTTACTAAGACTGTTCAAATCATGACCCAAGGTCCATTTAAAGCCCTGCCCAGATGTCACTTAGTTTTTATAAGAGTTATATAGGAAACAAGAGCTGTCTCCATAGGATGACATATGCCCCCGATGGCACTTTGAATGAGTAGTTATGGCCGATGTTAGAGTTTAGGACCTTTGACCTACGGAGCTGGGTCTTACGCGCGTCACGTCGTCTTACTGTGTCACACATTCATGCGTAGTTATTTTAAAATCCATGCATGAATGACAAAGATATGGACTGGACACGCCCATCAATGCACTATCATGAAAAATGACCTTTAACGTCTAAGTGTGACCTTGACCTTTGAGCTACGGGCCTGGGTCTTGCGCGTGACATGTCGTCTTACTGTGGTACACATTCATGCCAAGTTATTTGAAAATCCATCCATGGTTGACAAAGATATGGACCGGACACTCCCATCAATGCACTATTCTTTAAAGTCTAAGTGTGACCTTGACCTTTGAGCTACGGACCTGGGTCTTGCACGCGACACTTCGTCTTACTGTGGTACACATTCATGCCAAGTTATTTGAAAATCTATCCATCGATGACAAAGATATGGACCGGACACGCCCATCAATGCACTATCCTTTAATGTCTAAGTGTGACCTTGACCTTTGAGCTATGGACCTGGGTCTTGCGCACGGCAAGTCGTCTTACTGTGGTACACATTCATGCCAAGTTATTTGAAAATCCATCCATCGATGACAAAGATATGGACCGGACACGCCAATCAATGCACTATCCTTTAATGTCTAAGTGTGACCTTGACCTTTGAGCTACGGACCTGGGTCTTGCGCGCGACACATCGTCTTACTGTGGTACACATTCATGCCAAGTTATTTGAAAATCCATCCATCGATGACAAAGATATGGACCGGACAGGAAAATTGCGGACAGACTGACAGACGGACAGACGGTTCAAAAACTATATGCCTCCCTTCGGGGGCATAAAAATACTTCAAAAATTATCTGATCATATTTCCTCAACTGTTTAATTATAATTAACTGATGACCCCAAGTAATTAAGGGTCACTTGACTGTGACCCTGACCTATTTTCTTGTTTTTTTTAAGATAGAGCCTTGAAATCTGGACTACATTAAAAAAATTATACAGTTCCGCACACAGATTTTAAAACTGACTTTCAGTGACCATGAATGTGACCTACTGACCTACTTTCTTAATATTTTAGCATCAGTTTGACATTTGAAACATGTAACCCATAACACTCAGGTGAGCAATTCAGGGTCAGGGTCATCATGACCCTCTTGTTTCTATTTCCCATATATTTTTCTTTCAAAGTGATGAAAGGGTTACAGTCTAAACCTAAGAAGTCTTGCTTCCTCCCGCTGATTTATGAGAAGTTGTCAGTTACTTACAGACAAGTGATAAAGACTCCAAAAACACTGATTTGGTTAAATTACTACGGTATACAAGTATGCCCACGGGCAGAATGTCGAGCCCACCAGCTGTCAAGTGTGACCTTGACCTTAGACCTAGGGACCTGGTTCTTGCGCACGACACTCCGTCTCATAATGGTGAACATTCATGTCAAGTTACATCAAAATCCCACCATGCATGAAGAAGAAATGCTCCGGACAAACTTCAATTTGACCTTTATTTATTTATTTATTTATTTAAGTATTTGGGTTTTACGGCGCACCAACACAGTATAGGTTATATGGCGCCAAACAGGACTACAAATTTTGGTTCCACAATTTGACCTTTGACCTCCAACTGTGAAATTGACCTTTGAGATAGGAACATGGGGTTTGTGCATGACATTCCTTCTCATTGAGGTGAACATTCATGCCAAATATAAACAAGATTGGTCCATGCATGTCAAAGTTATGGTATGGACAAAATCAGACGGATGCACGCACCTACGCCGACCCATCAAAAGTGACGACCATGTCGAGCTCACCGCAAGTGGGCTCGCCAAAAACTGAAAAAAATGTTGAAGAATGGCAATAACCCTTATCATGCCAAACACAACTGATTCTGCCTTTGCGACCAGTGTAGATCATGATCAGCCTGCACATCCTTGAAGTCTGATCATGATCTGCTCTGTTTGCCATTCAGTCAGTATATTTTGGTAAGCACTCCTTTTAACAGTTAATGGTACTGTCCAAATTGAAATATGGATGAGTTCATTATAGAAATTTAGCAGGGTAAGGGTTAAAGTCATATCTTTTAAAAGAGGAACAAGGACTATGTCAAAGAACAGTATCTGATGCTTTTTTCATTCTTTGCATTTGTAAGCATGAACAAATAAAAACCACGCTCTTAAATATGTTCTGGTTTATTCAGTCACAGAAAATCACACAATGTAAATACAATGGCTCTGTCACATAACAATTTAAAATAAATATGGTAATAAAAATAAATCTATGTGATACAAGAGTCGCTATAAGACACTATTAAATATCACAATTAAATGTTTCTCTTCAAATAAAATTTATCTTCAATATATAATGAACAACAATTCTATTGAGGTTAACTATACAACTCTGAGCAATTAAACTGATAAATGAGCCGTGCCATGAGAAAATCAACATAGTGGCTTTGCGACCAGCATGGATCCAGACCAGCCTGCACATCCACACAGTCTGGTCAGGATCCATGCTGTTCACTTTCAAAGTCTATAAGAATTACAGAAACTGTTAGTGAACAGCATGGATCCTGACCAGACTGCGTGGATGCGCAGGCTGGTCTGGATGCATGCTGGTTGCAAAGCCACTATGTTGGTTTTCTCATGGCACGGCTCAAATTAAGAAAAAAATAGCAAGTGTTATAATGTACTTCAATTAAGTATGAAGGAGTCTCCAGCAATGAGGAATATAGAAAATCTGTTTTGGAAAAAAAGTTGTCTTTGGAGCATGGTGGTCTTAATTTAGGGGTGGTCTTAATACAGGTAATAACTACATTAACAGATATGGTGAGGAACCACACAATTTTCAAGCACAGACACTAGGGGTCTTGATATCAAGCAGCTCTCGCCCTACCTAGTCATATAACCAGCTATTTTCAGCATTTCAGACCGAGTTCAGCTAAATAACTTAAGACCATAGTACAGATTCAGCCTGGCTATGAATGTAATTCAAACATCCTAACTAATTTTCAGAACAGTTTCAGCATCATTATCCAAATTGTCTTTAACTCATGGTAGTGGACCTGTAATGTTAATTCTCAGTTTACTTCTGATTATGTACTTGTATGATGCTATTTCAGCATTCTCCGACTGCCAATGTAGGTCATATGAACAAGAAGCCTGGACTGCTGAAACTGCATACAGAGAATACGTAACTGTACGAAAATTGCTGAATGTCATTAGGGGTCCACAACCTTAGCTCAATGCTATTCTATATGCAGTGACAGCAATAACTCAAACTTCATATTTTGATAAACTTAAATAATCCTAAAAGGCATGTTCTATAATTACACTTTCTGTGATAAATATTTATAATATAATATTTAACAGTAATCGTTAAACCATGTTGCATCTGGAATAGTATTTCAAAACTACAATGTTTTAATACCACTTAAAAAAAATTTGTTGCGGAACTAATTTTTTTTCTTGTTTTCTTACTCTTGTTAGATTTACCCAATTTGATTTGGGTTTTACGGCGCACCAACACAGTATAGGTTATATGGCGCCAAACAGGACTACATATATTGATTTCACATCTTATTTACATCAAAATAAAAACATGAGGTATGGAATCAAAACCTTTCTACCTGCTGGAATTACAGAGATATATCAAAACCAAGTGTTCAGACCCACTTACGACAATGCAAGGGAAAGACAGTGGTTCCAATTCTTTTCATATACAGATCATCCCAGAACCACATGGGGCTAGATTTACCTAAGGGAAGGAAGCTGTTCCAAATGAGATCTCAGTATTAGGCAAACAGTGTTAGTAGTATTCCACCTTTTACATTCTCTGTATTTTTATGTGTCCAATTAGAGGCATAAACAGACAGCGAATAACTAAGATACAATATATGTATAGGGTTAGAAATGGAAAAAGCATTTTTTTTTTAAAGTGAAACCTAGATCCAAAAAGTAGAAACATGTAAAACTTAATGACCTCAACAGTGACTGACAAATTTAGAAAACTACAAACTTTAAAATTCTGATAGACTATAATATTTAGCTTTAGTATTACAGTTTTATCTATAAATGCATAACACATAACATTAACAGAATAGCAAAGGACTGGTTGGCCAGAGCATGAAAAAGTGTCATATAAAATGCTAAAACACACATATATAATGTAGATTTTTGAAATATGTATTCTATGGCTACAGTAAAAAAAAAATCTTTCTCTTTGTCATATTTAGCAAAGTTAATGAAATGTGCAAGTTTTCCTGTTGTTGTTTTTTTTTTCAGCACTAAATTTGAAGAACTTGTTACATTACATTGATAAAATGTTTAGTACAGCCTCCCATTTTAATTTTATATTCAACTCATGTAAATAATTTGATATGAAAGAAATGCTCATTCAATATCTTTAATAATAGATTTAATAATAATAATTCTGTAATAACTTATTAACTCCTGTTAAAACAACCTTTGTATAGAATAAAATATCATTATCTATGCTTTGAATCTGGCACTTAGATCCGCAACCAGGAAGTTAGTGTTTTCAAACAGCCTTTAATCTATTCTGAACTACTAACGCTGTAATTAACCTGTCAAAAATTTCAACTAAACGTAAATTAACAGATATACAACACTGCCTTCTTTTCAAACAAAAAAATGCATAAACATTTAACACTGCTTTTAAGTATTTGAAATAAAACATTTCTTAAGGCAGTTCTGCACTTTTGGATCTTTTTTTGTGTACAATTTGGTGAAACCCTGATTTTTTAAAACTTCAGAATATACTTAGAAAATACAGCAAACAAGAGGACCATGATGGTCCTGAATCGCTCACCTATCCCTAAATGACCCAGTGTTCAACTGAGTATGACGTCGTTATTTCTATTATTTGACATAGTGACCTAGTTTTTGAGCACATGTGACCTAGATATCATCAAGATGAACATTCTGACCAATATTCATGAAGATGTCATGAAAAATATGGCCTCTAGAGAGGTCACAAGGTTTTTCTATTTTTAGATCTACTGACCTAGTTTTTAACCCCACTTGACCCAGTTTCGAACTTGACCTAGATATCTTCAAGGTAAACATTCTGACCAATTTTCATGAAGATCCATTGAAAAATATCGCCTCTAGAGAGGTCACAAGGTTTTCCTATTTTTCGACCTACTGACCAAGTTTTTGACCGCACATGACCCAGTTACGAACCTGACCTAGATATCATCAAGCTGAACATTCTCACCAATTTTCATGAAGATCCGTTGAGAAATATGGCCTCTAGAGAGGTCACAAGGTTTTTTCTATTTTTAGACCTACTGACCTAGTTTTTGACCCCACGTGACCCAGTTTCGAATTTGACTTAGATATCATCAAGATGAACATTCTGACCAATATTCATGAAGATGTCATGAAAAATATGGCCTCTAGAGAGGTCACAAGGTTTTTCTATTTTTAGATCTACTGACCTAGTTTTTAACCCCACTTGACCCAGTTTCAAACTTGACCTAGATATCTTCAAGGTAAACATTCTGACCAATTTTCATGAAGATCCATTGAAAAATATCGCCTCTAGAGAGGTCACAAGGTTTTCCTATTTTTAGACCTACTGACCTAGTTTTTGACCGCACGTGACCCAGTTTCGAACTTGACCTAGATAATATCAAGGTGAACATTCTGACCAATTTTCATGAAAATCCATTGAGAAATATGGCCTCTAGAGTGGTCACAAGGTTTTTCTATTTTTAGATCTACTGACCTAATTTTTGACCCCACATGACCCAGTTTCGAACTTGACCTAGATATCATCAAGGTGAACATTCTGACCAATATTCATGAAGATCTCATGAAAAATATGGCCTCTAGAGAGGTCACAAGGTTTTTCTATTTTTAGATCTACTGACCTAGTTTTTAACCCCACGTGACCCAGTTTCGAACTTCACCTAGATATCATCAAGCTGAACATTCTGACCAATTTTCATGAAGATCCATTGAGAAATATGGTCTCTAGAGAGATCACAAGGTTTTTCTATTTTTAGACCTACTGACCTAGTTTTTGACTCTACGTGACCCAGTTTCGAACTTGACCTAGATATCATCAAGATAAACATTCTGACCAATATTCATGAAGATGTCATGAAAAATATGGCCTCTAGAGAGGTCACAAGGTTTTTTTATTTTTAGACCTACTGACCTAGTTTTTGACCCCACGTGACCCAGTTTCGAACTTGACCTAGATATCATCAAGGTGAACATTCTGACCAATTTTCATGAAGATTTTTTAAAATATATGGCCTCTAGAGAGGTCACAAGGTTTTTCTATTTTTAGACCTACTGACCTAGTTTTTGATGGCACGTGACCCAGTTTGGAACTTGACCTAGATATCATCAAGATGAACATTCTGACCAACTTTCATAAAGATCCCATGAAAAATGTGACCTCTAGAGTGGTCACAAGCAAAAGTTTACGGACGCACGGACGCACGTACGCACGGACGGACGACGGACAACGGACACCGCGCGATCACAAAAGCTCACCTTGTCACTTTGTGACAGGTGAGCTAATAAAAAACATTGGGTTGTGTGCTTGTTTTTTTGCTAGACAGATTTCAGGAATATTAACCTTACACAAGTTTTCGTAACAGAAATCTCTGGGAAAATCACAATTTTGATAACATTTTTGAGTTTATTATTGTTTTTAAAATGTAGATTTTAATGAAACTTCTCACAGCTGTAAATAAACATATGGTCTAAAATATGCTGAAATAAAATGTATAGGTCCGTTTGCTTGTCCTCACATTTCAAGCTGATTTTAAGACATAATTAGGACTTATTTAACATGTCAAACTTTTTAATATCATACTTTATATTTAAGAAGATAGTTATGTTGCTGCTTTAATGAATTCACTCATGGGCTGTCATTAGTTCATAAAATGATTTTCATTTCCATATTTCACATCCTGGCTTTATTCTACGTTATATGGATAAATGACATCACGCCATCACTTCCAGTTTATCAAATGTGCAGAACTACCTTAATACGACTAAAAACAGTACAATTATTTGCTGTTAAATATAGTGCAAAATCTGAATATATCGAAAATAAATTCTTACAAGATACGTAAATAGTGTACAGATCTACCTGACAAATGCAGTTATCCCCTTCTCTAAGACAACAAAAAAAATGTGAACATTCTGACTACATGTATATAAAAATTGTGACTACATGTATATAATTATCATTGTACTAGATTAATATCATCTCAATTCAGCAGATCATATAAATGGACGGAAAGGCATTTCTTTCTCAACAAAACAGTGATAAATTAACAAAATTTCTCTAGAGTCAGCAGCGCAGTGGTTAGCAAGTTGGACTTAATAACACAATTTATTGGAGTTCGATACCCGACTAGTGTTTGGTTCAATTCCAGACTAGCGTTCAATCCTGGGTGATTTACTTACTGGTATTGTTCTCAACATTACACGCCTAGACATAAATATGACATCTGCTGAGGGCTCGACTGGAAATAAGTTCTTCCATCCATTCCAGGTGGGAACTTTCGTCCACTACCCACGTTAAACAAGAAACTTTACCTTTTTCTACAATTCTCAAATTTTTACCTTAATAACCCTAAACAAAAGTTTTAAAACTAGGTGAGGATTTGACAACAAAATTATTCAAGAATCAATAAAGTTATTCAAGAATCAATATTAAAAGCTTTCACTGTGATATTTGCAATAGGTACCGGTATTGTTTACAGCAGCTAAAAAACTCTTTTCAATGTATCAAAAAAGATTATTATTAGATACATACAGTCTAATAAAACTTTCAAAATTGATGCAGTTTAATATTTCATATTCATAAACAGGTTCTATAATCAATTATGCCTATCCTTATACTGTCACTTGTTTCAAAACTTTTAACTGTATTTTGCGTCACCAATCCTATCAAAACCATTTATAAAGAATTTATAGACTGCCTAGAAATCTGTAGAAATTGAGGAAAAATTTATTAAAAAAGAACTGCTCATCTGAATGTTTTTGAAAAAAAAAAAAAAAAAAAAACATATTCCTTAGGTTAACAGAAAAAAAATCAGACAAAAACACTCTCAAAGTAAGAAAATGTGTATACTAAAATCATCTGCTCTTTATTTTCATACATTTAAGTCATCTATGAATACACAGATTGAGTTGACACAATCCATACTAAACATGCAAAATTGTAACATTGTATTGTTTTAAAAACTACAAACTCTGGGATAAAATATTAAGACGTAACATATACTGTCTATTATAATAAATAAAAAACTAATTCATTTAAACCTTCACCCATTAAGAGTGTCATGTTAATATTCTTACAGTTTTTTGTTCTAACATGTGTAATGAAACGAACATTGAAAGCTTTGTTGTCACAAGTTACAATAAAATACATGTTTGAATTACTGAAACTATTTTGCATAAAATAAAAAAATATGACAGACCCACAGGAAGCGCTGAACACAGACAATATAAATAGATTTTAACACAGCAAACTCTGCAAAACACTGACTGGCTCAATATTAGCTACTGTGGGGTACTATAAATAGGTTAGTTTGGCAAGTCATTTAATCTTTACCCTGCTAAATTTCTGAAATGGATTGGTCCATTATTCAATCTGGTCAGTACCACTTGTTTATCAAGCTGCCATATAGATAATACAGAGTGCCACAGTCACAAACTTGATTTACAGGTACAAACCTTTCTATGAACAATATCTGGTTATTTAAAAAAACAATTATTTATCTTGCTGGCCAGTAAAAGAGCTAATGTATCAAGATGGTTGTGATGGGCTAGCATTTCATGATGGTAGAAGTACATGAGTAACCAAACAAATGATAAACTCTAGCCACCATTTGGACAAACAAATCTTATTTTATAACTTATAAATTATAATATTATATTAATCAAAAATGATTCCCTATATTTCCATATGAAAGTGACTTATATTCACAGGAATATCATGACTTAATTACATGTACTTCAGTTATATATTCTCATCTATAATGTCCTTAATCAAAACAAATCTTTGTTGTATTTTAAAGGCAAATCAAACAATTTGGGAAGCTCAGTTAAGTGGTAAAGATGGCCACAGATTCAAATATCACTGAGGGTCAAGGTCATACCTTCTCATATTAAATCATGACTGGATTTTCCTGGAGGGGAACTCGAGACTGATTCAAATACTAGTAAGCTCAAAGCTATCACTGTAATCCAGCTAATGACCTTCATTGTTATGATTTTTGTTGGAAGTGTATTAAATATTCATGGAGCAGACGACAGCAGACATATTAATAAAGTAAGAACGAAAATGTTTGAAGTCAAACAGGGTCACAAGCATGTAACTCTCGACATTTGTCTCATGAAATGGAATGATACTTATAAGCATGGAATGTATTTCCAGCAATCTAGACTACAACAAATCTGTACAGTTATATTATGGCATTTATTGCAACAAATAATACATTACATAAAGCACCCTAATAAATGTGTTATCTTGAATAAACACTTTTATGGTAAATGATAGGATATGGTTTAACCTTTACCCTGCTAAATTTCTATAATGGACTGGTCCATCATTCGATTTGGGCTGCAACACTAATTATTCAAAGGGGTGTTCACTGAAAATTTACTGATTGAATAGCGAGCAGTGCAGACCATGGGATGTGCAGGCTGATCTTGGTCTGCGCTGGTCGCAAAGGCAAAATCACTTGCCGCCCGTAGGCTAAAGGTTAAAGAAACTGCGGTAGTCAAAATTTTACCAGCCAAGTCATAAATTTTCTAAAATGCAAACAGAGATATATAATTATACTGATGCAATAATTTTACTTTTTCCTCGTTTGTATACAATGTAATCGCTAGAGCAAACAGCAATAAAATGACATAATTATATTCGTTGTACTGTAAACATTAATTAATTCACCAAAATGGAAAGACATTTATAGTGTCTGTTAATACTCATTTCACCTTGAGAGACACCAGTTAAAAAACTTAAAACTTTGTCTTCTATCAAAGCTTTTAAAAATACTTGACAAAAACTGCCAGCCTTGAAAAAAACTCTCCATTCAAATACAACAAATATCAAACAAAAATCTAATGAAGTATAGGAAAGAAAAACAAACAAAAACTTAGAAGAGACAAAGGTAAGTCATGGTTAGTGTATGACCTGATTAAAAATATAATCTGCCCCCCATGAATAAAAATACAGTTTCTAGGTACTCTATATTTAGCACAAAAATGCAAACATAAAAATTGTAATAAAGTACAACCAAACAACTTGTATTTCTTCCTTGTCTACTTTTCAGATCAAATCTTTGTATAAAGACTATATCCTCCACAAACCAAGGGAGAAGTTACTGGGAAGGAGTCCCTCTCTAAAATCTGTTTGGAACATACTTTACATGAACTTAAAGGCAAAGGTGATTTTGGCAGAATCTGGCTGACTTTGCTCATAAACTTTATTACATATGAACTAGTAACACTTCTAGTACTACTGTTACCACACTCAAACTCAGACCTAATGGCTAGATGCCAGATCACCCATGCAAAGTTAGTGAAAATGTGCTTGATAGTGGGCCAGCTGAAACATGTATTATCTGTGTCCAAATATTGACCAGACTGCCCTTCTTTGTTGAACAGCTCCATAAAGGTTTCCTTGACCGTTTGTCATTCCTGCCTTTTCTAACCCCAAAATACTTGTCTGTCCCTCTGTAGTTATAATCTTCATAATACTAACAGAGACTTTAATAAAGATTGTTTTGTCAAATGCAGCTATGAGATTATGCAAGGTAGTTTATCTACCTCAATAAATTGATATCAAAGTACAAATGTACTGTTACAGAAAAAATCGAATAAAGCAGATCATTACTGAGAGAGATTATTGTAAAAAGGAAGATTCTTCTCTTAACAAAGGATAGGAAATGGTACACAGACATGTAAACAAAAAAGGGAAAAAAATAAAACCAGAGTTTCTATTGATAATAGATAAATTATTGACTTATAATATCTAAATAAACTGTTCCTGTATAACATATTATGCTAAGGCTAGACATTAACTCCTTTGTATTTTTTTTCTACAGAATTGACTAACAAAAATATATCAGTTCCAATAAATAATTTAGATATATCTTGTCTCTAAGAAATATCTGAAAATACAACTAATGTCACTGACTTGATTGTAATCTGAAGAACTGCTTGATACATAGCATTGAAACCATGGCTTGGTAAAAGGTATTGTCCACTAAATCTTGCAACATATGTTGACCAAAAGAGAACATTATTCCACATTAACTTGTTTCATATGTAAGTAAACACAAAGGAAGTACTTGACTGGCATCAAACACAACATACTCTTGATTCATTGAGGCATCACCTTGGCCCAACAAATGTGTTAAACGACCTGGCGTCTGCAAATAAAGTAAATTTTCTAAATCATAAACTATACAAAAGCATAAAAAGTTAAACAGAATTATTACAGGTTTATTTAAAATAAAATGGCCAAAATATAAAGGCTTTTTGAAGCACTGTCTTTAAAGGAATCTAAAACATATTTCCTAATGTATGACCTTTCTGATTAAATGACAGTGTTTTGAAAGGTCCTGGCCAGCAGCAGAAAGAAAAGGCAGTCTGAGATACAGAGCTCAAACCTTTGATCTTGAGTTGTGACCTTGACCTTGAGCCAACATGACTGACCCAAAAGTCCTGCATATCATCCTGATGAGGTGATCATTTGACACAAGTTTTATGAAAATCCTTCAAGGGGTTTAGGAGATACAGAGCAGACACAAAATGGAAGATTCAAACCTGTGACCTTTAGTTGTGACCTTGACCTTGAGCCAACATGGCTGACTCATGAGTTCTGCACAACATCTTGATGAGGTGATCATTTGACCCAAGTTTCATGAAAATACTTCAAGGGGTTTAGGAGATACAGAGCTCAAACCTTTGATCTTGAGTTGTGACCTTGACTTTGAGCCAACATGGCAGACCCATGAGTTCTGCACATCGTCTTGGTAAGGTGATCATTTGACCCAAGTTTCATGAAAATCCTTCAAGGGGTTTAGGACATACCGAGTGGACACAAAATGGAAGGCTCAAACCTTTGACCTTGAGTTGTGACCTTGACCTTGAGCCGACATGGCTGACCTACAAGTCCTACACATCATCTCGATAAGGTGATTACTTGACCCAAGTATGATGAAAATCCTTCAAGGGGTTTAGGAGATACAAAGCGGACACAAAATGGAAGGCTTAAACCTTAGACCTTGATTTGTGACCTTGACCTTGAGTCAACATGGCTGACTCATGAGTTCTGCACATCGTCTTGATAAGGTGATTGTTTGTCCAAAGTTTCATGAAAATCCTTCAAGGGGTTTAGGAGATACAGAGTGGACAGAAAAGGACGGATAGAGACCATTCCTATAATAAATAAATATTTTACTTTACATTTGGCACAATGAAATGCAATTGCCGGACAAAGTACAATTGTTCAGTTTAATGTCTCAATATTTACAATGATGCTGTCAAATCCAGCAGATGGCACACTTCTTGTTCTGTCAGCCTTGACAACAGTTTCCACGTTACCAATAGCAACCTCAACCTTCAAAAGGTTTCCAAGCTGTGAAAAAAAGAAGAAGAAACTTCAAAACTCAAGACAACAAGAGCTGTCTGTTGACAGCGCGCTCGACTATTCGAAACAGTGATAGAAGTACAGGGTCAAAATATTACCTGAGATTTTCAGACAAAAGAAAAGGAACAGATAAGACAAACAATGTAACTGCATTTGTTTGAATTGGTTTAGTCTTGCACTATATGGCAATGTGTGACCATGTTGGTAAGCAAGTGTTCAAAGTTTCAAAGTCATATATCAAACAGTTAATAGACAAAATATTGAATGGTAGGAACCTAACTAATTTCTATGTCTAAACAAGGGCCATAACTGAGCCAAAGTCCTTGTCTTAGGTAAGCAGACTATGAAGGTAAACAAGTGGTCAAAGTTTCAAAGCCATATGTCAAACAAGTTCGGCAAAATACAGACTGGTACGAAAAACTGAACTGATTTCAAAGTCAAAAAGGGCCATAATTCAGCCAAAATAGTTGACAGAGTTATGTACTCTTGCCTAGAGATGGAAATCAAGATGATAGATAAGTGTTCAAAGTTTCAAAGCAATAAAAATGTATGTCAAATAGTTTGACAAAACATGGACTTGTACGAAAACTGAACCAATTTCCAAGTCAAAAAAGGGCCACAATTCAGCCAAAATAGTTGACAGAGATATGTATTCTTGCCTACAAATATAAATCATGATGACAAATAAGTGTTCAAAGTTTCAAAGCCACATGTCAAATTGTTTTGACAAAACATGGAATTGTACAAAAATTGTACCAATTTCCAAGTCCAACAAGAGCTGTCCGTAAGACAGCGCGCTCGACTTTTCTCAGTGCTTTAGAGCTTTGCCCGTAAAAACCTTATAAAACTTTAACCAAACAAGAGGGCCAAGATGGCCCTAGGTCGCTCACCTAAGAAACACTCCATAACAGTGTAAAACATGTCTGACCTAGTGATTTCATGGAAACAAATATTCTGACCAATTTTCATTAAGATTGGACCAAAAAATTGGTCTCTTGTGATAAAACAAGCATTTTCTTAGATATGACCTAGTTTTTGACCCTAGATGACCCATGTTCAAACTCGACCTAGATTTTATCAAGGCAATCATTCTGACCAAAATTCATGAAGATCAACTGAAAAATACAGCCTCTATCACATACAGAAGTTTTTTCTTTGATTTGACCAAGTGACCGAGTTTTTGACCTCAGATGACCCATTCAAATTCGACCTAGATTTCATTAAGGCAATCAACCTGACCAAATTTCATAAATATCAACTGAAAAAAACAGTCTCTATCGCATACACAAGATTTTTCTTTAATTTGACCTAGTGACCTAGTTTTTGACCTCAGATAACCCATATTCAAAACCGACCTAGTTTTCATCAAGGCAATCACTCTGACCAAATTTCATGAAGATCAATTGAAAAATACATCCTCTATTGCATACACAATGTTTTTCTTCGATTTGACCTAGTGACCTAGTTTTTGACCCCAGATGACCCATTTTCGAAATCAGCCTAGATTTTATCAAGGTAATCATTCTGGCTAAATTTCATGAAGATCAGTTGAAAAATACAGCCTCTATTGCATACACAAGGTTTTTCCTTGATTTGACCTTGTGACCTAGTTTTTGACCCCAGATGACCCATGTTCAAACTCGACCTAGATTTTATCAAGGCAATCATTCTGACCAAAATTCATGAAGATCAACTGAAAAATACAGCCTCTATCACATACAGAAGTTTTTTCTTTGATTTGACCAAGTGACCGAGTTTTTGACCTCAGATGACCCATTCAAATTCAACCTAGATTTCATTAAGGCAATCAACCTGACCAAATTTCATAAATATCAACTGAAAAAAACAGTCTCTATAGCATACACAAGATTTTTCTTTAATTTGACCTAGTGACCTAGTTTTTGACCTCAGATAACCCATATTCAAAACCGACCTAGTTTTCATCAAGGCAATCACTCTGACCAAATTTCATGAAGATCAATTGAAAAATACATCCTCTATTGCATACACAATGTTTTTCTTCGATTTGACCTAGTGACCTAGTTTTTGACCCCAGATGACCCATTTTCGAAATCAGCCTAGATTTTATCAAGGTAATCATTCTGGCTAAATTTCATGAAGATCAGTTGAAAAATACAGCCTCTATTGCATACACAAGGTTTTTCTTTGATTTGACCTTGTGACCTAGTTTTTGACCCCAAATGACCCATTTTCGAACTTGGTCTAAATTTCATCAAGGCAATCATTCTGACCAAAATTCATGAAGATCAATTGAAAAATACAGCCTCTATCGCATACACAAGGTTTTACGTGATATGACCTAGTGACCTAGTTTTTGATCCCAGGTGACCCATTTTCGAACTCGGCCTAGATTTCATCAAGGTAATCATTCTGACCAAAATTCATGAAGATCAATTGAAAAATGGCGCCTCTATCGCATACACAAGGTTTTTCTTTGATTTGACCTAATGTCCTAGTTTTTGACCCGAGATGACCCATTTTCGAACTCGGCCTAGATTTCATCAAGGCAATCATTCTGACCAAAATTCATGAAGATCAATTGAAAAATACAGCTTATATTGCATACACAAGGTTTTTCTTTGATTTGACCTAGTGACCTAGTTTTTGACCCGAGATGACCCATTTTCGAACTCGGCCTAGATTTCATCAAGGTTATCATTCTGACCAATATTCATGAAGAAGAATGGAAAAATACAGCCTCTATCGCATACACAAGGTTTTTCTTTGATTTGACCTAGTGACCTAGATTTTGACCCGAGATGACCCATTTTCGAACTCGGATTAGATTTCATCAAGGTTATCATTCTGACCAATATTCATGAAGATTAATTCAAAAATACCACCTCTATCGCATACACAAGGTTTTTCTTTGATTTGACCTAGTGACCTAGTTTTTGACCGGAGATGACCCATTTTCGAACTCGGCCTAGATTTCATCAAAGTTATCATTCTGACCAATATTCATGAAGATTAAATGAAAAATACAGCCTCTATCGCATACACAAGGTTTTTCTTTGATTTGACCTAGTGACCTAGTTTTTGACCCGAGATGACCCATTTTCGAACTCAGCCTAGATTTCATCAAGGTTATCATTCTGACCAATATTCATGAAGATTAATTGAAAAATACAGCCTCTATCGCATACACAAGCTAAATGTTGACAGACGACGGACGACAGACGCCAGACGACAGACGCCGCATGCCGGACGCCGGACATCGAGCGATCGCTAAAAATCTAAGTTTAACAGGGACATAACTCTGTCAAAATTCAAATCAGAGTTATGGGGTTTGTTTCTCCTGTTGTAGACTTTGATAGTAAATAATTATTTTAAGTTTCAAGTCAATAGCTTTGATAGTAACAGAGATATTTGACTTTATCAAAAACTTTAACCAAAAATTCTAAGTTAAAAAGGGTCATAACTCTGTCAAATTCAAGTCAGAGTTATGGGGATTGTTTCTCCTGGCGAAGACTTTAATAGTAAATAACTATTTAAAGTTTCAAGTCAATAGCTTTGATTGTACCAGAGAGATTTGACTTTATCAAAAACTTTAACCAAAAGTTCTAAGTCAAAAAGGGGCATAACTCCATCAAAATTCAAAATCACAGTTATGGGGTTTGTTTCTCCTGGTGTAGACTTTGATAGTAAATAACTATTTTAAGTTTCAGGTCAATAGCTTTGATAGTACCAGAGATATTTGACTTTATCAAAAACTTTTACCAAAAATTCTAAGTCAAAAAGGGGCATAACTCTGTCAAAATTCAATTCAAAGTTATGGGGATTGTTTCTCCTGGTGTAGACTTTGATAGTAAATAACTACTTTAAGTTTTAAGTAAATAGCTTCGATAGTGACAGATATATTTAACTTAATAAAAAACTTTAACCAATGGCGACGCCGACACCGGGGCGAGAGCAATAGCTCTACTTTTTCTTCGAAAGGTCGAGCTAAAAAGGGCCATAATTCCGCCAAAATAGTTGACACAGTTATGTTCTCTTGCTTACAGTTACAGACTGTTATAATAAACAAGTGATAAAAGTTTCAAAGCCATATGTCAAACACCTTACACAAAATGTGAACTGGCATGAAAAACTTAACCAAGATTTAAGTTAAAAGGGGCCATAATTCAGCCAAAATCATTGATGGAGTTATGTACTCTTGCCTAAAAATGGACATGGTGATGGTTAACAAGTGTTGAAAGTTTCGTAGCTTTATCTCAAAAGACTTTGTCAAAAAGTGGACTGGTACGAAAAACTTAACCAAGGTGTGACGCCGACGCCGATGCCATGGTGAGTTGGATAGCTCTACTTATTCTTCGAATAGTCAAGCTAAAAATCTTGTTTATTAAATATCACTAGTTTAAATAATGTCTGCAAGCGATGAATTCAATGCATGTCTGAGTTAAAGCCCATACAAAGTTATAGATTGAACATTTGGTTCTTCTTTTGTCACCTGAGTGACCTTGACCTTAGAGCCAAAGGCCAAGCTCTCATCCCATATGGGTTAACCTTTTTTCAAAATGTTTTAACATTTCCTCAGTGAATGTCAAAATAACAGCACAGTTAAGAAAAAAGATTAAGAAGCAAGTGACTTTAGGTGTGGCATTGCCACCCGAGTCTAGGTCAGTGTAGTTAGAGCCTCCTTCTGATGAAAATTCATTCAATATCTACAGAAGCAGCTATAAACTGAACATAGACCAGAAGGTGGGATATTGTTACAGTATGAACATGGACCAGCAGGTGGGATATTGTTACAGAATGAACATATATCAGAAGGTGGGATATTGTTACAGAATGACCATGGACCAGAAGGTGGGATATTGATACAGAATGAACATGAACCAGAAGGTGGGATATTGTTACAGAATGAACATGGACCAGCAGGTGGGATATTGTTACAGAATGAACATGGACCAGAAGGTGGGATATTGTTACAGAATGAACATAGACCAGAAGGTGGGATATTGTTACAGAATGAACATAGACCAGAAGGTGGGATATTGTTACAGTATGAACATAGACCAGAAGGTGGGATATTGTTACAGAATGAACATGGACCAGAAGGTGGGATATTGTTACAGAATGAACATGGACCAGAAGGTGGGATATTGTTACAGAATGAACATGGACCAGAAGGTGGGATATTGTTACAGAATGAACACAGACCAAAAGGTGGGATATTGTTACAGAATGAACATGGACCAGCAGGTGGGATCTTTTTTTAGACTAAACATGGACTAGAAGTTGGAATCTTTCTATGACCTCAACATGGACAAGCAGGCGAGATTTTGTTATGTGTTCAACATGGACCAGCAGGTGAGACCTTGTTAGGGCCTCAACATTGACCAGCAGGTCAAATTTGTTACAGAATGAACATAGACCAGCAGATTAGATTTTGTTACGGCCTAAACATGGACCGGTGGATGGGATCTTGTTATGCAATGAACACAGACCAGAAGGCTGGATGTTGCCATGGCCTCAATATGGAACAGCAGGTGAGATTTTGTTATGGCCTCAGCATACATAGACCAGCAGATGGATCTTGTAATGCACTGAACTGGGACCAGAAGACAGGATTTTGCTCTGGCCACAACATGGACCGGCAGATGAGATCTTGCTATGGCCTTACATAGACCAGTAGATGGGATCTTGTTATACACTGAACATGGACCAGCAGGTGTGATCTTGCTATGGCCTAAATATGGACTGGCAGGTGGGATCTTTTTATGAACTGAACATCAACCATACTTGATGGGATCTTGCTAAAGCTTCAACACGGACCAGAATGTGAGATCTTCTTACAGCCTCAACATGGACTTGATGATTGGATCTTGACCGTTGAACTACTTATTCATTGAATACAACATATCACTATTTAAAATTCTTTGATGAATGGTAGAGTAAATAACCAAACAATAACTCCTATTTGGCAGAAGGGCCTGTACCTTTTATTTTACAATACTGTCTCACTGTATTGAGTATTTGTACCAAAAATGTTCATGTTTGCTTGAACACAACATGCAAAGAGACATGCGCATACACTAGCCATTTTGATGACTATTCCAAGCTTAAATAGGTTCATGTAAGTGCATGTATTTACAAGCATTAATTATTGCATGTCAAAAAGTCTTTAAATGCTGCACTTTTAAGATAATTCACAGACTGTTTTTGTATAATGCAGTGTAGGTTACATCCTTATATTTCTCCATTTAGTGAAAATCAAAGGTCATAGTGACTTATAATTCATTTATTTAGTAAGAGACTAACCTTGGAAAATTGAGCAGCCTTAAAAGGGTATTTTGAGAAATACAATCCTTTCCCATAATCACCGCATGTAAAATCTGAAAACAGAAAATAAGGATCGTTACTACATTATGCATGATTTAAGGGGTATTGAAACACCTGAAAATTTTAATTATGTGAAATGGTTATATTGTCAAATTTGATAATTACAGTGGTAAATAGCCCTAGCTGAATGGTCTGCCACATACAGCACCCGTAAAAATACCGGAAATCCACATCTGGTATGCAAGAAATCAACATTGTCTCATCAACAATTTAATGTGATACAGATTATGTTAGTCAACATTATTTGCACAACAATTGTCAGTAATAATGTTATTGCAGTATTGCAAATGGTTAGATTTGCCATTGCCCATGCAGTATCAGACTGAGTGTTGGCTTGATTCTTGACTTTGGCCATTGTAATTATGTTTTCAAGTAGTTCTTCATCTATATCAACAAGAGTGGCAGACTGTCACAAAATACGCCCGTCATTGAATTTAGCCTAATTCAAGGGCCATAATCCAAGAGTGCCTGGGGCGATTTGGCTGATTATCGAACTTGGCCAAGATATTTTGCCTACAAACATTGTCAGCAAGTTTTGTGAAAATCAGATGAAAACTGTTTGACTAAGAGAGCGGACAAGGCTAAATTTGCAGATTTCGAATAATTCAAAGGCCATAATCCAAGACTGCCTGGGGCAATTTGGCTGGTTATCAAACATGGCTGAGATATTATGCCGACAAACATTATCTGCAAGTTTGTGGAAGATCAGAATGAAAAGTGTTGGACTTAGAGAGCGGACAAAGTTAAATTTACAATTTTTCAAGTAATTCAAGGGCCATAATCCAAGATTGCCTGGGGTGATTTTGCTGGTTACCGCACTTGGCCGCGATATTAAGCCCACAAACATTCACTAAGTTTGGTGAAGATCGGATGAAAACTGTTTAACTTAGAGGGCAGACAAGGCTAAATTTGTAGATTTTCAAGTAATTCAAGGGCCATAACACGTGAGTGCCTGGGGGGGATTTTGCTGGTTATCAAACTTGGCCAAGATATTATGCCAATAAACATTGTCACTAAGTTTAGTGAAAATCAGATGAAAACTGTTTGACTTAGAGGGCAGACAAGGCTGTTCACATGATACGCCCCGCTCTTTCAGAGATGGGCTTATAAAAATGAAAGACTTTTTTACCTCCAGTTATTGAAATATCTATTTCTTGTGGGATCTATAAAAGTTATTTTTTGTTAAACACAACTATGCTGTCATTTATTATCAACTGGAATCTAATAAAAGTATAAGATTTCCCCTACCCTGAAGCATATCTCTAGCCCTATCAATATCTGAAGTTCTTTCAATTACCAGTTATAAGTTGGATATTACAATAATTACTTAAAAGTAAAGGTAGACATTTCAAATTTCATGTGAAAATGAATTTTCAAATAACAGACAGAATTGCAAATGCATGTGCCACCTGCCTCCATCTTCTAAAAGAAGGGTATATATTCCATAAGAATGTCATTTATCATATTCATAAATTTAATCTTTAACAAGAGCTTTCCATAAGACATCCAATGCTTGACTAATCGAAATAACTTCCCAGAAGCAGGAAAATATTACCCAAAATGTTAAAATATCAGAAGAGTTTTAAGTTCAAAAGGGGACATAATTTGACCAAAATGCAAGTCAGAGTTATGGGACTTGATGCTATCAACTAGTTTTATAACCCCGAAGGCACATGTGAAGTTTCAACTTAATATCTGCATTTGTTCTGCAGACAGTAACTTGCACGCAAAACTTTAACCAGAATTTTCGAAGTACAAAAAGGGTCATAATTTGCCCAAAAGTACGTCAGAGTTAATGGAACTTTATCCAGTGAGGTTGGTAGTAAGGGCTATACCTTTTTTGTTTAATACATCTGTATTGAAGTACCAAGTTCATTGTTTGTTGACGAGACCAATCAAGAGACACATACACTATCCCATAGTGACTTCTCAGACGTTAATTATAGCGTAAAACAAATGTGCATTGTCAAAATCATTAACGATGACTTTAAGTAATTACCTGTTTTTGATAATGTGTAGACTTTAATTTCTCATTGTGAAATCAAGTTTCTAATTCATTATTTGTTACTTGGAAATAGCGTAAACAGGTTTTAAATAATCCTTTCCAAGGACCCAGAAATAAAACAGCAATAAGACGTACATCCTAGCATGATTTGTATTGAAATGATTTTTTTATTTATATCTCCAATTATAAACATGGTAAATTAGCCCATAGATGTTGCCACATAACACTAAAAATACGGAAACATGGTAGCAAAATTCAAAGTATCAACTTTACATGGTCGAAGTTAGTAAATCTTTAGACACATTGATCTTAAAATTCACAGTTATTACAATAGATTGCTTGCCGCTACAGACAGAATGCTCGATCTACTTTCGAATTATTTTAGTGTCTACAGAAGAGGCAATGTACATACGCCCAATTGATTAAATATCCCAAAAGAGTGTTTTATATCGAACTTGGGCATATATTTGACCTAAAACATTTCAGCAAGTTATGGGATTCGATGTATAACTGTTTTATAAAGCGGACAAGGAAATGTTAGTTTCAATTTCAAAGGCATATCTGCCTGGATTTGGGGTTATCAACTTGCATGGTTAAATTTACGACCATGAATTTTGTCGAATGAAAGTGTGAAGAGGGGCAAATTAATTTCTAAAATTTCATGTAAATTAGGCACTTAACCCAGATGTGGTGATTTTGGTTAGCATTGCCGAAAAGAATAAATATAAGTTTGTGAAAGATATAACCTTTTGTAATAGGGCTGTAAGTACTTGTAGCATTAAGTATTAACCAGGATTGCTGAGGGGGTCCAAACGTGGGCAAAATTTGCCAATAAACATGTCATAGTTTATGGGAACTGTGACTAGGCAGACATAGTGTTATGAACCCCGTAAGATGGGCTATAAATGAAGTTTTACATTTTAATATCTAGTAGTTTTGGGATTAAGTTATTGCATTAAACAACTAATCTGTCATTTTTTCAAGATCAAAAAGTATAATTCCTCCCAAAATACCGTATCAATATATGGACTTCCCATTCAGTTATAATTGGGAACAAATTATTAAAAGAAAGTAGACAATTTCAAATTTATGTAAAATGTTTGTAATACAGACAGAAATTGCAACATGCATGTGCCACTGCTCCATTTCTAACAAAAGGGTATATTTCCAATAATGCAGATATGTGCTTTGACACATAAAGTTAATTTTAACAAGAGCCATAAGAATCAATGCTTCTAATCGATAATCCTAGAAAGCGGAAGTATTACCCAAAACTGTTAACACAGAAGTTTTAAGTTCAAAAGGGGCATAATTTGACCAAAATGCAAGTCAGAGTTATGGGACTTGATGCTATCAACTAGTTTTATAACCCCAAAGACACATGTGAAGTTTCAATTAATATCTGCATTGTTCTGGAGAAGTAACTTGCACGAAAACTTTAACCAGAATTTTCGTAAGTCAAAAAGGGGCATAATTTGCCAAAATACATGTCAGAGTTATGGGACTTTATCCAGTGAGGTGGTAATGATAGGAAATAAATTTTTTTTTATAATCATCTGCAGCCTTGTTATGTGATAGCGAGGTACGTCACGCAAAATTTACCAAGTTTCTAATACCAAAAAGGTTGCAAATTTGCCATATTAAGTCATGTTATGATTGGTGCTTTACGATTTGGTAACCTCTAATACCATTTGATGTTCTGGAAACAGTATCATGTTTTAAGATATCCGTTGCATGGAGAAACTAACCAAAATTTCAAAGTCCAAATGGCATAAGTTTTTCAAATTGATGTTATGTGAATCTCCCAGGTTAGTAATGACCAGAAAATACAATAATTGTTCATATAACCTTAATATGAGTAAACTGTAGCACATTCAGAAAATAACTTTACCATTGCCGAGTAACATCGCCTGCTAGCGACCATGTGATTCTAAACTATTCTCATATCACAAAAACTTAAATGACGCTGAGTTCTAAAAGGGGAGTAAACAGGGGAAGAAGCGAGTACGAACATTGTTGGGGGCAGCACATTTGGAGTTGGTAACTGATACAGCAAAACATTCTATGATTTAGATTGCATCTTTTATGCTACAAGAAGATGTTTTTTATGAAAGGAACAAGACGCAGATACCAGATGTCAATCTGCGCAGAAATACATTTACGGCCCTGGGAAAGCATTTCAAAAATAAAAATCGGGTATTAACAGCACGTGAATTGTCTTGTTTGCACACAATTTATCTCCTGTTAATACATGGCAGATCAGTGGAAAAAGTAGTTTTTATGCAAGAACTGATCTAGAAAACGAAAAAATAACTTCCAAATCTATATGCCTTTAAGTAATAGCTGTATGTACTTGCATGCAAAACTTTAACCAGGATTTTCTAAGTCAGAAAATATCAGAAGAGTTTTAAGTCCAAATGGGGGCATAATTTGGCCAAAATGCAAGTCAGAGTTATGGGACTTGATGCTATCAATTTTTTTTATAACCCCGAAGACACATGTGAAGTTTCAATTCAATATCTGCATTAGTTTTGGAGATAGTAACTTGCATGTAAAACTTCAACCAGAAAAATACATGTCAGAGTTATGGGTCTTGACCCAGTGAGGTTGGTAATTGATCTAGAAAATGAAAAAATAAGTTTCAAATATAGTATAACATTATGCCTTTTAGTAATAGCTGTATGTACTTGCACGCAAAACTTTAACCAGGATTTTCTAAGTCCAAAAGGGGGCATAATTTGGCTAAAATGAAGGTCAGAGTTATGGGACTTGATGCTATCAACTAGTTTTATAACCCTGAAGACACATGTGAAGTTTCAATTCAATATCTGCATTAGTTTTGGAGATAGTAACTTGCATGTTAAACTTTAACCAGGATTTTCTAAGTCCAAAAGAGGGCATAATTTGCTCAAAATACATGTCAGAGTTATGGAACTTGGCTCAATGAGGTTGGTAATTGACCTAGAAAAAGAAAAAATAAGTTTCAAAGCTATATGCCTTTAAATGATAGCTGTATGTACTTGCACGCAAAACTTTAACCAAGGTGTGACGCCGATGCCGACGCCAGGGTGAGTAGAATAGCTAGACTATTCTTCGAATAGTTGAGCTAAAAACAATTTATGACTTTAAATGTCAGTTTCTTTTCGTCCAAATGTCTTTGATAACTCTTAGCTGATAAAATGTTATAATTTTAAACAGATTGTCATTATTCAAAAGAAAAAGAAAAAAAAAAAGAGAAAGAATAATTATGCCGGTTTCTGTTTAAAGGGACAGTGTCGTGTTTCAGAGAAAAGGCAATTGTACAAAGTGTAATAGGTTCATATTGTATTGATGACAAACATAAATCTAACATCTGGACCTTGAAGAATTTCTTTCTATCAAAAGCATAATTATTTCTTAACAAGCTTTTGTATGATGTAAAGAAAAGGATGATCTTAGATTACAATCTTAAAAAGACTTAAAACATATTTCATTTAACATCTTTAAAATGTCCACAAGTATCACATTCATCTTGACCTGGCAGCAGTATTGTGTTTTAGAGTATTATATGTCAATTTCATTGAAATTTTCAAAATTAGTTTTCATAATATTTGAATATTTGAATATTTGCTTGAGCGCTGAAATAAAATAATTTTTCATTTTAATTTCAAGTATGTATGTTCTATCAGTTCACCCAACAATACTAAAATGAATTACAACTTAACTAACTAGACCAGTGTCTGTGGGTAAATATAGTTATTACATACTCAATTTTTAACTCCGTTAAGTTATGATGGAACAATATTCACATACCGGTCTCATATGGGGTATGTGAGGTCATTTGCAATGTCAGTTTCATGGGTGTTGTTGCGTTTAAAAGTTCTTTAACAACAATATTTTCAATTTTGCTCCGACTTAAGGACAAATTTATATCATATAATAATCATGTTTGTTTGTTTTGGGTTTAACGCCATTTTTCAACAGTATTTCAGTTATGTAACGGCGGGCAGTTAACCTAACCAGAGTTCCTGGATTCTGTACCAGAACAAACCTGTTCTCCGCAAGTAACTGCCAACTTCCCCATATGAATTATCAAAAGTGGAGGACGAATGATTTCAGACACAACGTCTTTTAGAAAATCGTCCTGGAGAACATACCCCCCACCCGGAGATCGAACTCGCAACCCTGTGATCCATAGACCAATGCTCTCCCTACTGAGCTAAGCGGGCGGGCTTATAATAATCATGAGTGTAGTATGTGTATGTAATATAAATATAAATTAATAATATAAATAACTGTAAATAAATGTATGGGGGCATAAAAAGAAGTATAGAAGGTAAATCATTGTAAAATTTAGGTATTCTACCATCAAGTTTTCAAAAAAGAAAGTACTATCAGATGAAATTTGATCTTTTAGGTAACCTTTTATGCACAATATGCAGCAAAAATTCAGCTGGAATGTTTTTATGTGTATTTAATCATGTATGAACTATTTATTAAGGCAAAACATTATTCATCTTAAATAAACATTTAGTTTAACATTTCTTTGATATTTAACATGTCCTTGAACGTTCAATGTAAACCGCAGTTAAGTACCCAAACACTGTTTGTGTTCGAAGTAATTTGTAGTCCCTTTTATCTTTCACAAAATCTAAACGGAAGAACTAGGTGCATTTAGATAAACATTATCGTATTCAAGTCAAGGTATGAAGTATCTTTTTATTCTTTATGTTATCAGATGCATGTCATATATCAACAAATGAATAGTACAATCTGATGTAAGGGCTTCCTAAATAGATTTGAGTAATATGATACATAATTTAGTAGACTGGTATAACAGAGACAACTCTGAGATGCTGTTAATGATGAATCAAGTAGATGGAACAAGATCATCATGATGACCCCCTATAATGCTCAGCTGACTAAAATGGGTACCTGATTTTAACAAACTTGGTAAAGGACTCTACATAATGCTATATGCCAAATGTCTAAGTTCTAGCCTTTGAGGGATTAGACAAGAAGATTTTTTTTAAAAAGTTAATCTTATACAAGTCTACATAAAACAAGTAACCCTGATGGATGGGGTCAATTTTGACCCCAGGGGCATGATTTGAACTAACTTGGCAGAGGACCACAAGACAATGCTATATACCATATATCTAAACTTGGTGAAGGACCTCTATACAATGCTATATGCCAAAAAATGTCCAAACTCAAACCCTCAAGGCTTTAGGTAAGATTTTAAAGTTCTTATTATTTAAGTTTATATAAAAAATTGACCCCCATGGGTGGGGCCAATTTTGACCCTAGGGGCATGACTTGAAAGAATTTGGTAAAGGATTACTAGGCAATGCTACACATCAAAATTATTGCTGTTTCAAACAAGATGACTTTTAAATTTTTTTCTTATGTAATCAAGTGGCCCCTGGGTGGGACCAGTTTTGACCTTAAGAGACAAAATTTGAACAAACTTGTTAAAGAAACTCAGAGAGAGAGAGAGCAGACATTGTCAGTTTTCACAGTTTTGAGCAATTCAAAGGCCATAAGACCAACAGTCTTCATTCAGGATTCATTTGAGGTAAGCCTGAAGCCAAAATTATTCTTCCAGCATTAAAGCTAAAATAATATATACAAACATGTCGCAGACATTTACAGAATTTATCAACAAAGCTAAAGCAGTAACTGCATCTGCTCAGACATTATCATTTGAGCCGCGCCATGAGAAAACCAACATAGTGGGTTTGCGACCAGCATGGATCCTATTGCAATTAGAGAAACTGTTAGCGAGCAGCAAGGATCCTGACCAGACTGCGCGGATGCGCAGGCTGGTCTGGATCCATGCTGGTCGCAAACCCACTATGTTGGTTTTCTCATGGCACGGCTCATTTTTGTTTTCATAAAGCAGCTGCACCTGATTACAGTAACTTACAATGTAAAACTGAAACTGAGACAATTTTACTCATCCAGTTGTTATTTTACAGTGTCAATGGCTATAGTGCTGATAGAAATCTTCCCACACATCAATAGTCAAATCTTCAATCCCCTTTCCAAGAAACCCATTCAAGAAATTCTTCTTTTTTTGAATGCTCTGAATTTTCTGATTTTTTTTTGTGAATCCAAATGGATCAGATATTTAACTGATTAACCATTTCTGAATTTAAACATGAATGCATTCTTTTTTAATGGGTATACTGGGTGCCTACCAGTCACCGGACAGGAATATATACCGGACAAACGTAATTACGGCTTTGCTTCGATTATATCGGAGTAATCGGCTAATCGGAAACATTCAGCACTTTCTTTTCATTTTCATATACCAACATTGACTGAGAAATAAGTATAAACGAGCAATATAGTACCAATTCTCACCCGTGTTTACAAAACTGCTGTCCTCTGACCTTGGGGCATTGGAATGGCAGTGCGCATGCGCAACTTGATTTTTTTTTTTGGGGGGGGGGGGGCACCAAGTGGGTGTTACATGTATAGCACAGACCCCTAGAACTGCAGACGACAGTTTTCTTTCTGATTCATTCCACACTTGGATCACATATTGGTAAAATATAATACTGTTTCTGCAAAATGAATGAACGTCTGCATCATTTGCTAGGTCATGTGTTAATACCGCACGAGTGAATGCCTTTGCATATGATAATATATATTTACATCCATTCTGAGCCTCATTTGTATAAAAAAAAATTTATAGATAGCTTGGGTTTTCCGAAAGTAACAAAAACGGAAATATATTTGATTGTTGGCTCCTATGGTTGCATAAGCACCGAGGTATTTTCTGCAGATAGTATTTCGTTTAAAATGTTAACATAGGTAAATCACTGCTGTTATATTGTTCGACCCCGAGGATAGTTTAACACTTTGAATGTGCATGAAAACATGTTTCTAGAAGGCGTAGAAGTCTGATGGACATAATCAGTTTTTTTCGGTACAATTGTCATCGTCAAAAAAAAAAAAAAATCAGTCTTCGAAATATTTGTCTGGTGACTATTCCACCTTGTTGTTTGATGTAGTGCATTTCATTACCCCTTTTGAGCCTCAAAATATCCGATGTTTTACGTCCGATTGTTTGAGATTTTTACATTTTCGGAAGACAAATGAGCTGAAGATTTATCGGGGCAAATTTCATGTTTTTGTGTTCATTTTTTATAAAACGGCAATGGAAAAACCCCGATTTTTGTCCGGTGACTGGTCGGCACCCAGTAACCTTCCTCCCCCATACATTGTTTGCAAACATATAAACAATCCTGTTAAACAAATGTCATATTTTCTTAAAATCGTTTTTTATTCAGTTAAGGATTGAATTCTATTTTGGTGCATTTAGACAGGCATAAACCACATTGGGACTGCTTGCAAATCCATGAATCATATGAACAATTCCTAGATGTTTCACATCCAAATCCATCAAAATACACAAAAAATAACATTCAGTCTTTACCGGTAAATTTACATTTTTAATGCAGATTGCTACAAAAGTAAACTGTTTTCTTTCCAGGAGTCAAGAGCTAAGCCAAGCAGAGCAATATAAGCCCAGTGGGTTATATCAGAGGAGGTTATTTAACCCTTAGCATGCTAGATAAATTGTCGTCTGCTGGAAATGTCGTCTGCTAAAATTGTTAAGTTCATTCAATTTGCTCCAAAATTGGAAGAAATATTGTCAGAGTAGCAAACAGCTTGGAACCTGATCAGACGCCGATTTAATCGGCGTCTGATCTGGTTCCAAGCTGTTTGCAAAGGCTGTTAATTATGATCCGGACACAAAATATGATAGACAGTTTTGAATATTTAGCTAAATTTGTGACACTGACCTTTGGCCTACAGAGCTGATTCAAGCGCTCTGTACAGCCTCTCGTTGCTATCTACCTATATGCCAAGTATAAAGTCAATATCTTTAATGGTTATGAAGTTATGCTCCAGACACGAATTATGATGGATTAACAGATTAACAGACACACGTGCCATCGCATAATGCATCCGATTTTTCAAAACAGGTGTTTAAAAATCAAGATAAATGTCAGGCTGTCAGTCTTTTAAAATCTAAACAAAACAGCTAAAACAACTCGCTCATAGTTACATTGTAATTCAACTTCCGATAAAAGTACAATTTGAGATTTTTACCTAAAATATCCTTAAATCTAGAAAAATATCACCTGATTGTGTCAATTCAGTTTTAATCTTTAAAACCAGAAAATTATCTTTTAGATGTAATTTTATGTTCTTTTTGAAACTTTGGTGTCAGATTTTGAAAGATTTCATCAAATATCACAAAATCGCATTTGCAATCTTGAGGAAAAGACCGCCCTTGATATTACTGCACCAATGTTATTCAAATTAAAGGAGAATTTTTTTCTTTCTATACAAAATATATTATGATTAATATATACTGTGAAATAATTTAATTTCATGAGTATGTTAAATTTTTCGGAATGGCTAAAAAAAGTAGTCCCTTAAAAATATTAATGACTTTGCAGTACTACATGTTTTATCTCAAGCAAGCTAGTACTGGAGGGGGGGGGGGAAATATAATTTGATTGTATGGTTTATATGCGAACAAGAACGCCGCCAAGCGGGGCAATATACGCCCATAGGGTTACATCAGAGGATGGGAGCAAAATTTAAAGAACTTGACTGTTGAAGCCCAAAGGACAGGAACAACAAAAAAGAAAAAATTCCAAAAAAAAAAATTCTTACCAGGTAAAGTTATGTCAAACTACATCTAAACATTGGATGTACCATCCATGTTGTACCACAGAAAAGTGGTCTCGGTTTTTCCCTATGGCCAATAATAAAAAAGTTTCAAAATAAGCTATTTATAGTAACAAAAAAGGGAAGTAATTCAAAAAAAAAATTATTGTAAGAGAACAAAAAGGGATCTGCCAAATAAAAACAAGAGCACTGCATTGCAGAGCAATATACACAAAGCAAAGTCATATATGACCTTTGACCCCAAAGTGTTACCTTGACCTTGAAGCGAGTCATCCCAAACATGTGCTCTGCACGTCGCCTCAGTGTGGTGAACATTTGTGCCAAGTTTCTTTTAAAACATTCAAGCAGTTCAAGAGTTACAGAGCGGACACGAAACACACTCATATGACCTTTGACCCCTAAGTGTGACCCTGACCTTGAAATGACACATCCAAAACAGGCGCTCTGCACGTCGTCTTGGTGTAGTGAACATTTGTGTCAAGTTTCTTTGAAATCCTTCAAGGGGTTCAAGAGTTACAGAGCAGACACGAAATTGCTAACAGACGGACACACAGACGGACACCGGACCTATAACATAATACGTCCCTTCGGGCGTATAAAAAGTAGGGCTGCTGAGTTAAATATTGAATTAAGAAAAAAACTAAGCTAATCAGGAAGCTTAAATTAAATCCAGGCTACACGCTGTCATAAAATTATTGGTCAAAACCGAGGTAAGCCAGATAGCAAATCCAGACCATTAAATTTTAATTAAAATTAGATTTAATTTTAAAATTACTGCAGAGTTCAGCCAGTCAGCTTCACATGTACTGCTCATGTGTGGAGGTCACAAGTTTGATCCCCATAAAATAGTTATGTTCTCCATGACAATAATTGAGCCGCGCCATGAGAAAATCAACATTGTAATTTAAATAAATTAAATTTCATAATGAAATTCTGACGATGTTAAGTTTCCTTATATCATAAACAACACCTAACTTTCCAAGAAAAATGATCATGATAAACTAGTAATAAAACATTTTCTAAGAAAACTTTGTCATCCTCTTACTAGCAAAAAATTAAACATTAAAATGAAATAAATTAAAAACCAGTTTGAAGTTGTTCTTCCATTTTCAATTGTATTATAACAAAATGTTGTATAATTCAAAGCTTAAAGGCTCTGAGAAAAAAACAGAATCTGATTATCATAATGAAATTCTGACGATGTTAAGTTTCCTTATATCATAAACAACACCTAACTTTCCAAGAAAAATGATCATGATAAACTAGTAATAAAACATTTTCTAAGAAAAGTTTATCATCCTCTTACTAGCAAAAAATTAAACATTAAAATGTAGAAAATGTGCATAAAACTGCAAAAATAGAAGTTGTCAAGCAATATAATTTCATATTTGACTAAAAAGTATACCCCAAAATTAAATTAATAACATGAAACAAGAGTAGCTCTAATGCAAAAGTGTTACCTAAATGACAAAAGTATCAAATTTATGTAAATGATTTATTACAGATACTGGTAGCTTTCACTTGTGATACTATACAAAGTTATAAACTTATGACAGGTTTATTTATTAAAGTATATTGCTTCAAAATAGTACAAAAGATATAAAATAACAAATTTTCTTTACAATATCAGCTACTGTAAACATTATTTATAACGGAACTGAAACTGGTAGGGTTATTTAACTAAGCCAAAACTGAGAAAACCTTCACTTTAATGAGACAGACATTTTGTAAAAGTTTATTTGAGCCATGCCATGAGAAAACCAACATAGTGGGTTTGCGACCAGCATGGATCCAGACCAGCCTGCGCATCCGCGCAGTCTGGTCAGGATCCATGCTGTTCGCTTGTAAAGCCGATTGAAATTGGAGAAACTGTTAGCGAACAGCATGGATCCTGACCAGACTGCGCGGATGCGCAGGCTGGTCTGGATCCATGCTGGTCGCAAACCCACTATGTTGGTTTTCTCATGGCACGGCTCATTTAATGAATTCCTTCTGTCTGCCTTGTCTAAACTTAGCAACAAATACTTGACTGACTTTTTAACATTTTGTATTGCCTTTAGAAAATGGACAAATGCTTGCCATAAAACACACAATCAATTTAGCATTGTTTATACTAGACTTAGTTTTTGTCTGTAATGAAAATTTATAAGTTTAATAAGTTGCTCTCTTGTCTGCAGAGTTCAGCCAGTCAGCTTCACATGTACTGCTCATGTGTGGAGGTCACAAGTTTGATCCCCATAAAATAGTTATGTTCTCCATGACAATAATTGAGCTGCGCCATGTGAAAATCAACATTGTGGCTTTGTGACCAGCATGGATCCAGACCAGCCTGCGCATCCGCGCAGCCTGGTCTGGATCCATACTGGTTGCAAAGCCACTATGTTGATTTTCTCATGGCACGGCTCATATCACAACTCCACCTCTGATTTATGTGGAGAAGTTGTCAGTTGCTTTGTACCAATACAGAATACAGGAATACAGTAATGGTTAACTTACAGCCTATGTATAAGCTACAAGTTGTGTTAACTAAATGAGATCGGATCAAACCTTGTCTATTTCTGAGAAAAAAAAAGACAGAAATTCAAAAAAATACTGGAAACTTAAGAGTTAGCATGGTGATGCATCAACTATGTTTCAGATCTACATCCTCAGTAATGCATGGAGACATATAAACCTACATTACCTAGTAACGCTACCCTTTATTCTTTGCTGGACATAAGCTTTTTTCTATACTAAGGGAGACTATCACACTGGAATTGACAGTACAACTTTCCTTTTATCAGTTATACTAAACAGAGTAATTTCCCTTTGAGTATTTTTAAGATGGTAATTTCAATTTTATATCTTCTGGAATGCAACATGAATAATACCCAAAACATGCCTGGTAAGCTCTGATATCTCAAGTGCACAATAAAGACAAGAGCTCCACTAAGTGGGAAAATATATGCCAAAAGTTTTAGATTAGAGGAGGTGGAATTAATACTTTAAGAATGTCCAACTATCTCGCAAATATTTTCAAGTCCTGTCCTGCAAAAACCTGCACAAAACATCATCATACATGCCATATCTCCCGCCGGGAGACTTTTTCTCCCGTATTTTCAGTATATCTCCCGGTCTCCCGCCGGGACATGAAAACCTCCCGTAAAAAAATAAATTCAGAAAAAAAGTCCTCTGTCAAAAAATCATATCTCGGACCCAATGTAGACCTTTAGAAAATACTTGAAATTCAATATCGAGTAGCCCGGAAATACTCTTCAAACATAATTTGCATAGTTGTCTATAATCCCTAGCTGGTTTATCGAGAGATACACGTCTGAGGCATTAATTATCTTACCACCTACTGTCACCATCTGCAAACAATTAACCATTTAATCTTGTAAACATATGCATGCGAGATTTTAGACTGATTCAGTAACATCAAAGCCACTGATCCGTAATTTTTCAAAACAATATGTAAACCAGTCTTAAAATTACGTCATTTTACCGCCACCTGCCAAAGTGTACTTTCGTTTTCGCTGACCTTAATATTTATCGGGAAACACTCTTCCCGTATTTATCGAGCCATCAGAGGATGAGACAGGTTAGTGCTAACACCGAGTTTATATTTCTCAATTTAAATACTTGCACAACATGCAAAAAATCGACAGCAACTTAACAAAATTGGCGAGTTAATGTCAGACTACACAGAATTTCGGACAAACATGAATTCAGATAAGTGAATTTTATGAAATAAATTGCAATTCATACTGCCTGAATAACTGACTGCCATTCCTTTGTGATATTGTCATGTTGCAATAATTAACAGGAGAAGAATTCCCAGGTTAAATACATGTAGTTTTAATCTAATATGGACAATCCAGCAAAAGAATGACTTTCATTTTTGTTTTAACAACTTCATTTATGAAAAGAAATGACTGCCCTTAAAAGACTGTTTTGACATGATTTCTCCGCAATCTTTTGAGTATTGTATGCTTAAACATGTCAAAAATATCACTTTTTCCAGATGCAGAAGCATCAACACATAAAGCAAAAAAAAAGTTCCTGGTTCAATCTTTCATGGAATTCTGAATTTCCTTGGATTAAGTTAAGTGCTATAATTAGAGGTTAATACACGACAGTGCCGGGCCGGGAAGTGATAATCGGCCCAGAAAATGAATAATGGCCCGAGGGCTTTAGCTCGAGGGCCATTATGAATTTCGGGCCGATTATCATCTCCCGGCCAGGCTCTGGCGTGTATTAATGTCTTTAATACATATGTTTTCTTGCACTACTAAAGGAAGGTAAAAGTTACAACTCCTGTCGCTAGATTTCTATGGCTAAGTAGTTTGGGGTACTCTTGTCTCAAAATTTGTGTTTGTGCGTAGCCGGAAGCAATTTGGGGTCGTAAGTGTGTGTATTACAGTAAACTTATTCTTGCACATTAAGAATAATTAGATCTACAGAATTTCTTGTCGGTCAGGAGCTACAAGTGAATTCGTAGATCTATTGTATCTATCAAACACATCAAATCGCCATTCTAAAAATGTGGAACAACACATACTTTGAGCCAGTTCATGAAAAAAAAACAAAAAAAAAAAAAAAAAAACAAAAAAAAAACTGCGATTTTATTAGAATCTACAGATATCTAGCTAGATATCTCGATCTATGTTTATGAAAAGCAGTCATGCATTTTCACTGAGAAGAAACCCGCAACTTCGTCGAAACTGGTGCGAATCATTCTATTTTTCAACGTATACTCAACACTGTTGAAACTTGGAACTCTGGCTCCAAACAAATATGTGCATGTCAAGTTTTATTACTAATTTTAAGCAAAGAATTGTAATTCTACGATAAACAACGGTTTAACGTGTAGACCAGTGACAGACCATTATGACGTCTATGATGACGTTTCATGTAGCTATTGGTTTCACGCGCACGTGTTCGCCGGGCGGATTATGATTATGAGTTTTCGGCCCGGGCCGATAAGTGATAATCAGTGCGTGAAAGCAATAACCTGCTGAAAACACATTCATTTTTGTTACTATATATAGTAACATATGTATTAAGTATTAATCATGCATTCTGTACACAACTGTTGGCTCCACTCATCAATATAATGTAAAAAAAACTTGATGATTTTTTCATGAAAATGGCTATTTAGCGCATAAAAAGTGAGCGAATAAAAGTCTCCCTTATTTTTACCCAAATCTCCCTTAAAAAAAGCCCTGCTGAGGCAAATCTCCCTTATTGACCGTCTGAAAATATGGCATGTATGCATCATTTTAAGTCGAATTTCGGTTATCTCAACCTAAAACGCTGGATCCCTTGGAATTTGAGATACTGTGTTCCAACTGCATTGCCAAACATACTGGGTGGAGGGGGTGGGGGGGGGGGGGGGGGGGGGGCATTAGAAGTTTTGATTACTATATAACATCAATCGGAAAAGAATACAAACTGTTACCTCTTTCTGAAAAGCCTCCTTTGAGAATCTCTTTTATTCTATCCGGATGCTCGAGGGTACCACAGAAATATAAATCAAGCACCATTAGCGGGTCTTTCAGACTCTGAACTTTGTCCCTGTAGGCCTTCTTAATCTTCTCAGGTATTAATGCCTGCAAAAAATAGTCCCAAAAGTAGTCCGAAAGTACTGGAAGAAACGTAACAACATATGCTTGTTTAGGCATAATTAAATTGACAAATTATTTTTATGTCAGACACAGGATTAGAACCAGCGTTAACACAGAAACACTACATAGCAAACAAGAAACCTGACCATTCTACCTGGTCAGGATCCATGCTGTTCGCTTTCAAAGCCTATTGGAATGAGAGATACTGTTAGCGAACAGCATGATGGATCCTGACCAGACTGCGCAGATGCACAGGCTGGTCTGGATCCATGCTGGTCGCAAACCCACTATGTTGGTTTTCTCATGGCGTGGCTCATATGGTATGTAAATATGATTTAAATTGGTTAGGAAATTAAATTCTAGAGTGTAAACACAGTGAAAAAAGGCCTTTTCTTAAAAATCAAGGTCACATGACTCTAGACTTACTATTCCAGTCAGGCTCATAATAAAACCTGAACAAGATCTTTTAGGTATACATTTTCTGTGTGAATATGATAAGGATTGGTTAAGAGAGACAATGTTAAAGCATAAAAGTAGCAAGGTATGATATTTTTTTTCATAAATCAAGAGCACTTAACGCTGGGCATTCTGGTCTGATTTTACCACCAGTTTAACTTGTCCAAGACTATCAGGACATTAGATATTATGTCTGAATGTGTGACTACAAAAAGGATCCGTGAAAAACAGTGTTCGAGTGTAAACATGGTTAAATATTGCATTTTTTTGAAAATTTAAGGGTCATAACTTTTGACCTAATGGTCTGATTTGATAAATACCTCCCACCATCCCCCAGTAATCAAACTTGACTGAGAACCATTAACATTGTGTTCGATTTTAATTAAACCTGCTCCAAAAACAGGCATGCTCAGGTGAGCTAAAAAAATCTCCATATGAGAATCACCTTAATTTCAGTATTTCTACTCAAATGCCTCACCAAACCTGGCCTCTGAGAACTTCCATCAAAGCCCACTTATGAAGTGGGGTGGTGGTCTTGTGGTTAAGGTGCTGGCTGCTCAATCCAGTGGTCATGAGTTTCAGCCCCACTCGGGTCACGACCATGCCTTCTCATATGACACCAGTACTAGTTTTTCCAGTAAATAGACTTGAGAGTGGTTCAAATAAGCTTTAAGCTTTCATCACAATTAAGCTAAAATGAATTTATATAAACTAAGCCCACTTATAAGTTAAATGACAAAATAAACTGGTACCAGATAATTACTAACTATATAAAAAATCAAAGAGCAAACAACATGTCAAAAATTGTTTTACCTTTGAAATAGTTGAGACTTCACATTTTTTACAAGCAAGTGTATCTAGCAACATCTGCTTTTTGAACTGTTCTGTAACATCGTAGAAGAACGCAGAATCTTTGATATGGTCGTACGGTTCCTCTTGCCCATTCCCTTCATGTTTTGTGAATGCCACATAACGGCTCTCATCTTAAATATATAGTATTTAAAATTCTTCAATACACCTTAGAAACATTTTCCATCTCAAATGATGCTGATAAAATATTTTAGGTGTGTTCAAACTGTGGGACTAGAAAGGGAAGACCGAATATTTCAGTGTCTCATAAATATTATCACTATTATTACAGCCACTTTCTGCGAAGGGCATGCACATAGTAAGCCAACACCCTGAATTAATACTATATACCATATATGAAAAAAATGCTAGTTGTGTCTACTATTACTTTTTCACCATGTATTTGACAGCTCTGTATATACAAGTGAAATCATAGATAAATACCTTTGATACAATTCCATGCATAAGAACCCCTTTAACAGTAATACAGTAAACTGTTTTCAGACTGACAGTTGTTTTATGCCCTAAGTATGAGTTATAGCTCATCTAATGAACTTCATGAAGGTTTGCAGTCACAGAGTGAACACAGTGACATAATTCAGTAGAAGGTCAATAAATGATCAACTTATAATTTAACAAGTAAAACTGTAGGTAACAATCAGCAACCCCCATTTTTACCAATTAATGAGCTATCTAATGGATTCAAGTTTAACTGTACCCATGAAAGCAAATTTGTGTAGATGTTCCTGTAGCCAGACATTCTAACAAAGTTAGCAGACAATTTTAGCAGAATATGATGATTATTGTTCTGTGTAGGGGTTTACTACATGTATGTGTGCACATAAGAAATTGGGTTTACTACATGTATGTGTGCACATATGAAATTGGGTTTACTGCATGTATGTGTGCACATATGAAATTGGGTTTACTACATGTATGTGTGCATATAAGAAATTGGGGCTAGAACTTGGTGTAAGACCACACCAAATTTAAGCATGCCCTATATATGTTTCATCCCCATCCCCAACTATACATTTCAGTTTATGTAAATATCTATAGTTAGTACATGAGATATTTTACAGTAGATATCCTAATCACTTATAAATAGATCCACTTACGGAGTATTTCTATATACCTTGCAATATAGGGTCCCCATGTCCCCAGGTCCCCAGATCTGATCATCTAAGTTCACTTTTAATTTCTATTTATTTAGTATCTATAGTTAGTATATAATTTACTTTTTGATATATTAGGTATCTTTTAATTCACTCTATTACAAATATTTCTAGAACAAATTTTCTGTGTACCTTGCAAATCAGGGTCCCCAGGTCCCCAGAAGCATGCTATTTATAACTCTGTCTGACTCTTTCTGACAGTTTTTCCTGTATTTCATGTAAATGGGGTCCCCAGGTCCCCAGGTCCCCAGCAGCAGAAAACTATGAAGAACTGCAAGACTTTCAATTTTCCTTTAGTTCTCTGTGAAGTAGCATACAATTATATCTCCTGATTTTTACAGTTTAGAATTTGTCAGATGTATATATATATATTCAATAAAGTGTACCGGTATTAAATTTCATTGAAAGCGTATAAGTTCAATAATAAACTATACTGACTTGCATATTAATGTCCTGTCATTATTTTATCAACAATTATTTAATTTAGAATCTTTGAACGTTTTGTCTGTATATGCAATAATACAAATATAATGCACCAATATATTCTCCACAAGTATTGACCTAGCACTCATGAATACTCTGTATATTTCGGTAAGTTAATTTTCGGTGCCTGAACCTATTAAATAGGGATATATCTATCGAAAAACAATGCAAGATATACATTTGTTAATTATACTGTGACCTAAATGTAAATAAATAAATAAATCATCAGCAAGTCGCATGTGCATAAGCAAAATAAATAAATCAATCATCACCAAGTCGCATATGCATAGGCAAAAACATTCATCTACCTATCTCTGGGTTGTGGGTTTGAGACCTTTATCTGACAGTGTACTCAAACCTCATCTTATATGTTCTGAATCATAAATTGTATACTTCTTTTATCTCTAGAATACAGTCTCAGTTTTTAATATGACAATTAAGGGGATTTAATGCAAGTATGCAATCATAGAGTTTGATTCGTCTAGAAACAATCATATTTCCTTTCTCCAGTACAACTCTGACAAAACACGAAAAAAATAGAAACAGTGGAGAGTGTTAGGTCAAAATGTGTTATTATAAATGTCAAAAGAAAATGACAGAACAGAGGACAGAACAGAACATAATGTATATTTTTAAGCTATCAAGTTCTTGATTTGTACAAATAAAATTGCCAACGGATAACAATTTCAAAGCAGCAAATAACTGAAAATTTGACTCTTATCAAATGATAAAATTATGGTAAATAAGATTGTGTAATACATGTATGTAAAATGTTTATAACTTTCATTACAACACGACTCCTTATATAAATCACTGGTCAATTTTTTTTTTATATTTCAGTTTGACCGTCACAATGTAAAACAAACTGTATGCGTCAAATTACTTTGACTGCTAACAGTTTTATAGTTTATTTACGTCTCATTCATTTACAAACATATAAATTTACATACAGCATAAAACAATTGTTCTGTAAATGACCGTTCTTACTAGAACTACAAGAGACAATATACATATTCAAATGTGCTTTTATAAAACCCATATGAATAAAAAGCTGAGAGTTGCAAATCAAATGAGTAAGTTAAGAGAGTACATGAATGTATGAATGTGGTGCAACTGACTGAGCATGTACATATATAACACATGTACTGCTGTATTAACTGACCAAGTGAGTACATGAATACATGTATAAATGTTGAATGAGTACATGAATGCACGAAGTTGAGTAACTGACCGATTAATTACATGAATGTACGAAAATTGAGTAAGTGACCGAGTGGGAACAGGAGTCTACAGATGTTGAGTAATGAGTAAGTGACCGAGTAAGTACATAATATATGTACGGGTGTTTAGTGAGTACATGAATGCACGAATGTTGAGTAACTGAGCGAGTGAGTACATGGATACATGTACAGGGGTTGCGCGAGTACATGAATGTTGGGCAACTGACCGAGTGACTACGTGCATGTATGGATGTTGAGAAGTGGCCGAGTGAGTGCATGAGTGTGCGGCTGTTGAGTTAGTGACCGAGTAAGTACATAGTAAATGTACAGATGTTGAGTGAGTACATGAATGTATAAATGCTGAGTAACTGGCTAAGTGAGTACATGAATGTACGGCTGCTGAGTAAGTGACCGAATGAATGCATGAATGTATCGTGTTGAGTAAGTGACCTTGTAAGTGCATAACACATGTACAGATGTTGAGTGAGTGCATGAGTGTACAAATGTTGAGTAACTGACCAAGTGAGTGCTTGAAATTACCTATGTTGAGTAAGTGAATGAGTGAGTTTATGAGTATACAGATGCTGAGTAAGTGATGAAGTGAGTACATAATACATGTATGGGTGTTAAGTAAGCGACTGTGTGATTACATGAATGTACGTATGTTAAGTAAGTGACCGAGTAAGTACATATGAGCCGTGCCATGAGAAATCCAACATAGTGACTTTTCAACTAGCATGGATCCAGACCAGCATGCGCATCCCCGCAGTCTGGTCAGGTTCCACACTGTTTGCTTTCAAAGCCTATTGGAATTAGAGTAACTGTTAGCGAACAACATGGATCCTGACCAGACTGCAGGGATGCGCAGGCTGGTCTGGATCCATGCTGGTCGCAAACCAACTATGTTGGTTTTCTCATGACACGGCTCATATATATACTCTGTTTACCTCTCATTTTAAAATACAATTCACACTTACAATTTATAGGAACATAAAATCATATGCAAAACCATTCTATTAGAAAATTATAGGAGATTGAAACAGCTACAATATATACCACACACTATTAACTTACTACTATATATTAAGATATATATTTAAAAAATTGTATGTAAAAACATGTAACATGTTGATGGTGGCAACAGTTTAATTGCCATTGTTTTCAAAATACGGGTAATAATTTTCGAGTGATAGATCAGGGTAATGTTTCAAAAACGGGGGAAATGAAACTACTTAGGATATATTTCCGACTCTCGTCTCAATGGATCACCTGCATTCTTAGCTCAATAGGGAAAACACGAGTTGCAGGGTCATAAGTTCAATCCTCAGGCGCGACATATGTTCTCCGTGATGAAAAAAAAAACAAAAAACATTGTGTCTCATTCATCCTCCACCTCTAATTCATGTGGGGAAGTTGACAGTTTAATACTTACGGAGAACAGATTTGTACTGATACATAATCTAAAAATACTGGTTAGGTTAACTGTCCACCGTTACAAATCTGAAATACTGTTAAAAAACAGTGTTAAAATCCAAAACAACAACGTCTCAATGGGATAGCACTGTATTGAAAATTGCATAATTATTATTATCTTGGTCAGGCATCTGGCTTTCCAGCTTCTTTTTCGAAAACACAGGTCGCTCAAGTTTTTCTCATAAATATTGTCAATCTTTCACAAAACGGAACCGTTCTGTTTTCTAGTAAATGTATATATATTCTTTTTTGTTTTAGTGATAATAAAGAGTTTTTTTTTTTTAAACTAATTAATCAAGGAGTGATATGATATGAATATCATTTAGAAGCTACAGTACGGTCCATTAATTTTTAGTTAAAGCTTATTAAAAGAAGAGTCTCATTTTTACTCTTGCGTTATTAGCTCGACTATTTGAAGAATAGTCTAGTTATTCTACTCACCCTGGCGTCGGCGTCGGCGTCACACCTTAGTTAAGTTTTTGCATGCAAGTACTAGAGATAGTACCTAAGTTTTTCAAATCATAGGTTTGAGGTTAAAAAGCTTTGAAATGAAGACAAATGTCCATATATTTCTCAAAAACAGAAATATAGACAATATTTTAACCAGAAGTGCGGAGTTATGAGCATTTAATATATTCATGATAACGAAAATTTTGTGATCAAGGACATGTAACTCTTCTTGAACATGGAGAGCATAAACATCAAAGGGACATAATATAGTCAATATTTTCTAATTGGGTGCATTTGATTTAACATTCAACTTTGATCTGGATTGCTAAATACTGATCCATGATACTGTATGCTAAAAATTTAGAACATCTGGAACAGTCTATTAACAGAAAAACTATGCTTAAGCAGAATCTAAATAGTTAAGCTCTAACTGGGACTCGAACCCAGGACCTCTCACACCTAAGGCAGACACTCTACCACTTCCCTATAACAGCAGTAGCTAATAGCTATGCAGTTTAATTGCTGGATTACATTGCGTCAACTGGAACAATAATAGGTGAACTCCGGATTATCGGCGTATTCGCTTTGTTACCTAACGGCATTTTTTGTGTAAAGAAAAAATATAATCTAATGCTGCCAACGTCATAATTGGTCAAATCTGCCCAAATTTCTCTGACGTGTTGTTCAGAGTATGAACTTACTAACTGGCAGTACCAGTGAAATATTACTTACACTGAATATTTTATATTTGCCCTTTTTGCAGCTGCCGAACGGCAAAGACGATAAGATTTGTCCAAATATAAGTAATTATTTTACCAGTTTTGAGAGAATTTCAATTAATGGGAAATTACAGTTACAAACTAAATACCTTTCTGCAACACATGGAGTCAATAGCATTCACTGTCAATCAGTATTATGACTAAGATCGACTGTCATTCATTCATTTCAAAGTTTCATAGACAGAGTCCGTTGTTTACATTTTTATCGTAACCGGTGCACTTGTAAAAATCACTTTAGTTTGAAAAATCAAAGTATGTGAAGAGCTATGGTACGGTCTCTACAAGTACATACAGCTATCATTTAAAGGCATATAGCTTTGGAACTTTTTTATTCTTTTTCTAGGTCAATTACCAACCTCACTGGGTCAAGTTCCATAACTCTAACATGTATTTTGAGCAAATTATGCCCCCTTTTGGACTTAGAAAATTCTGGTTAAAGTTTTACATGCAAGTCTCCAAAACTAATGCAGATACTGAATTGAAACTTCACATGTGTCTTCGGGGTTATAAAACTAGTTGATAGCACCAAGTCCCACAACTCTGACCTTCATTTTGGCCAAATTATGCCCCCTTTTGGACTTAGAAAATTCTGGTTAAAGTTTTGCGTGCAAGTAAATACAGCTATTTCTAAAAGGCATATAGATTTGAAACTTTTTTCTTTTTCTAGATCATATACCTACTTCACTGGGTCAAGTCCCATAACTCTGACATGTATTTTGGGCAAATTATGCCCCCTTTTGGACTTAGAAAATTCTGGTTACAGTTTTACATGCAAGTTACTATCTCCAAAACTAATGCAGATATTGAAATGAAACTTCACGTGTGTCTTCGGGGTTATAAAACTAGTTGATAGCACCAAGTCCCATAACTCTGACCTTTATTTTGGCCAAATTATGCCCCCTTTTGGACTTAGAAAATTCTGGTTAAAGTTTTGTGTGCAAGTACATACAACTATTACTAAAAGGCATATAGATTTGAAACTTATTTTTTCTTTTTCTAGATCAATTACCTACCTCACTGGGTCAAGTCCCATAACTCTGACATATATTTTGGCCAAATTATGCCCCCTTTTGGACTTAGAAAATCCTGGTTAAAGTTTTGTGTGCAAATACATACAGCTATTACCAAAAGGCATATTGCTTTGAAACTTACTAATTCTTTTTCTAGGTCAATTACCAACCTCACTGGGTCAAGTTCCATAACTTTAACATGTATTTTGAGCAAAATATGCCCCCTTTTGGACTTAGAAAATTCTAGTTCAAGTTTTACATGCAAGTAACTATCTCCAAAACTACTACAGATATGAAATTGAAACTTCACATGTGTCTTTGGGGTTATGAAACTAGTTGATAGCACCAAGTCCCATAACTCTGACTGTATTTTGGGCAAATTATGCCCCCTTTTGGACTTAGAAAATCCTGGTTAAAGTTCTGTGTGCAAATACATACAGCTATTACCAAAAGGCATATAGCTTTGAACTTATTCATACTTTTTCTAGGTCAATTACCAACCTCACTGGGTCAAGTTCCATAACTCTAACATGTATTTTGAACAAATTATGCCCCCTTTTGGACTTAGAAAATTCTGGTTAAAGTTTTACATGCAAGTTACTATCCCCAAAACTAATGCAGATATTGAATTGAAACTTAACATGTTTCTTCAGGGTTATAAAACTAGTTGATAGCATCAAGTCTCATAACTCTGATACGTATTTTGGTCAAATTATGTCCCCTTTCGAACTTAAAACTCTTTTGATATTTAACATTTTGGGTAATAATTTCCTCCATCTGTGACAATATTTCGAATAGTCGAGCTTTGCTGTCTTACGGACAGCTCTTGTTTTCTTATAGAACTGATACTAGACCAGTCACTACACACTGATAATAAACATATTTTTGTCGAATTCAATTTCACAGAGACAAAAACCAGTCTATTTTAGATATTTTCACAGAGAACTGATTGTAATATTATCAGACAATGATATTAGACATTGGATCTAGACTGGCTCAGTTCAATATAATCATTCATAAAAATGTAAAAGGATATATCATAGACTAGGAGCTAGTCTATACTGACATAATGTTTGTTATATGTTCTAAAAATAACCTGAATTTCATTGGCCGAAACCGGTCATCATCTTTCAAAATATATTTCATGTTTACTGGTTAGTGGATTTTCCCAATTAAACATTACTTTTTAATAATAGAATGGAAGTTGAACTGACATGTAGCTCTAGTTACAATATGAACAATGGGAAATCAAGCTACAAGTGTTACTCGGCTATCGCCTCGGTCAATATTGCCATCTTCCGGTGAATATCACATCATATCCAATGGCTCAAGAGTCAATAATTGTATAATATATGACATAAAACAGTTGTTCTTTTATTGACTATACGTATTCTAGATTTATTTGTAACAAAAGTACCCTTGAACATACATTTTTGTATTGTTTTAGAGCGCATAGATGTTAGCATGCATTTTCTCTACAGTCCATGAACAGGCTCAATCAAACCAAGGCCTGCAACATTTTCGTTTTTGTTGTGTTGAGGGACCTGTGGAGTTTCCACTTGTAATAAGCAAAGCTTGTTGTTTATCTCTATTTAATTCCGGATATATAGTGGAAGTTGATTCCTGTTAGGAAATATCTGTTTACCACAGCTTTAAAAAATATAACTTAATATATCTTCCATAAAATTTCTATAAAAATTATCAAAATGAATTCATGATCAAAAGATCAACTTACAAAAAAATCATTTTGCCTACACTATCATGTTTATAGATATTTATAAGTGAAAAATATAAAACATCTCAATATTTACCTTCTTTCTGCGTGTGACCTAGGTTAATTCAGTATACATTTTCCATTACCATTGATGAATAATGATTATTGATTACAGTCTTACAGATCTGATACAAATATTGTACATATTTAGACATAATTTCATATTACAATTATAACACTAAAATTTGTATATCTCAAACTCTATTAGGCTTGCTACTGATTTGATATTTTGCACAATAATCTTAATAAGTCCTAACCCCGCTTAGACTTTTCACTGCATTTTTTAAAAAAGAAAACTTTTTTTTCTCTTCTGAAAATGAAACATAAGCGTGCATTAGTGCGTAGGCCCAGCTATGTGCCTTTTTGTAACCGTTATTTCTAAAAGAGAGAGAATAAATGACATTAATCTTACAAAAAAGTGCTGTTTAGTTTCTTACCCCTGGTATCATACCGCAGTTAAGACCCAGACCCTGTTGCCTGTTCACAGGTTCTTTGAAATAATGTAAATTTTTAATTCAGAAAGTACAAGACTATCGATGATAAAGTTCTTAAAAATTGCATCTTTCGCCTGTTTCTTACAAATGTGTGAATAAAAATGAACAGTATAAAAAAATAGCATTTGCATTTGTAATGTCATTTTGATTATTGATTGGTCTAAGTGTTGGTGGGTGTTTTAGATTTTGCTTTAACACACTCATTAAAACTGCAGTCCAGAACAAAAGCTGTTTTGATGAAAACGAAAAAAAAAGATTAACAACCAAACTTGCTTAGAAGGAAATGGCAGTGTACAAGAAGTAATTTGGGTAAATAGATTGTCCCTTTGGGACATGGGTGATTAAAGGTTTACATCACATCAGTTAGGTGTGATCTCTAATGGGCAGTTAACCATAGTTCTAAATGGCCATTTTATCAACGCTAAATGTTTATACAAGAATTCTTAACGGATTCCTGGCAATTTCATACTAGGATGACATTACAACTTTCAATTTTCCAAGACCTGGATTGAATCAGATTTTCAAATTTTATTGCTGCAACATCAGTTTAACTTCTATATTAATGTATACTGTAAAAACACTAAAATGTATATCATGTATTTAAAAATGCAATTTTGATTTAATAATATTTTGTTTATAGGTTATACAGTAATTCGGTCAAAAATGTGCTTCCGTGGTGTATTGAAAGAAGTAGATTCTATTTTTTTTTCTATTTTTCGCGCATTTGCGCGTAAATCGGGGGCTAAATGGGGATATCTATTTCACTCGTGGAATGAATTGTACATAAAATAGGACACTTTTCATGCTAATATTTGCATGTTTTTGAGTTGTTTACTTGAAAAAGAAAGTAGGGTGTTTATTCTGCAGAGCGCTTTCTGAAATGAGGGTACCTGACTTCAGTTTACTTGCATTTCACTGCATTCTATTCAACACCCCTTTTTCTTTTCGTTTTCATGAAGCAAATGTATGGATATCTTGTGGAAAATAGGTCTACGACGGAGTGAAAATCTAGAAACTGTAACAATATTGTTCTGAAGTAGCTGAATTTTATATGAAACAAAGAACAATTTCTTTTATTGGTATATAGCCTATACTGATAATTGGATTAGGCCAGGATTATTGTAACCAACATCAGTAAACAGTCCGCTCCACACAGAATCGAGTACAGTTACGTACAATTACGAAAAATATGTAAAAAAATAACAGTTCATTCAGGTTATTGAACAAAACTATACATACATACATATGTAGCTACACACATACATGCATACATACATACGAGATACATACATACATACATACAAACACACACAACAAAGAACACCATGACTAAAATTGTGTACATTGACAGTGTAAATCCAGTTTTTTGTCAGTGTTTTACTATTGTATTCCCAGTGTATTTTCATGGGTTTTTTTTCCAGCTGACTGCCAGCTTGTTATTCTGTTATAACCAGTTATCACAGTGTGTATTGAGTTTATTATCAGTGTAATACCAGATCTGGTAATATCATACAATAATCTGGCATTAAACTGACAACTAACTAAAAACACACTAATAACCAAAACACTTTTCTAACATGGCTCGATTTGATTTCCAGTTAAACAAAGACGGAAATCAAGCTTGGTATATTCTGTGACAAACAACGGTTGACGCGCGGACTGGTAAGAGAGCATTATGACGTCAGTTATGACGTGATATTGCCACATGACGTCTGTTATATTACTCCTAAGGTAAATGAAGTCCAGCATTACATTTATTAAATTATGACAATGAGCATGTCGGAATGAAAACAATCAATGCCTTCTTGTGATTTATCATCTAATTTACAACGGTTCATCGTTCAGATGCTTCAGTATGTAACCACTCATGCTAACGCCCTCGTTCAATCTCTACGCATCTGAACTTTGAACTAAACGATAAACCACTCGAATGCCTTGACTATTAAATTAAATTTTGTTAATTCTAACATGAGTCGATTTGATTATTGGACCCCTAATAGTAATGTTTAAAAAATGGCAATTGTTTGGTATATTCTTAAAGTTGCCCATGTTTCGCATTGTGTTGCAAATTTTAAAAAACTTTTACTGTGTCAGTTTTTGAAATTTGTATAATTTATGGTATTTCCTCAAGCTCAAATAGAGACAATTTTCAATGTGATGACCACTATCTAAAACGTTTGCAGATAATTCATTACAGCATTAATTTTGCTAAAAGAAACATCAAACTATTGTTAAACAATTATAAAACACAAAATAAAACTGTAAATATCATTTTTTCTAGGGTGCCTCAAGTAAACAGATTTAATGACACAGAATTCTAACTCCACCATTGAAAAATTAAGGTCGAATCCTGTGGGTCTGTTTTGAATTTTGCTCCCTTCATTCAAAACTAACCCTGGGGCAGAAGTAAAACCTACCTGCATTTCTTCCACAATATGTATTCTAAAGAATGAAGGCAAAATAGAGAACATTTACCGCATGTAACTCAGTAATTTTAATGATGTCTAACTCTACCCTGGAGGCCTCCTGATTCAGAGGTAAATTCACTTTGAACAGCAAGAAATCGCTTATAAAATGAAAATTTTCCACTTTTGTACAATACAACAATAATAAGTCTTGAAAGAAGTAATACCTTACTAGAAAAAAGGAAAATATGGAGAAAATAAATTGGTCTCTGAGTGGGGTTTGAAACTACACCCACCTGAAAATTGCAGTCAAAGTAGGTTTATGGTAGGAAATGAATACTCTTCAAAAAGGAGGTACTCTATTACGGGTCCAATACGAAATTGATAGTTTATTACCATGGTAGTTCATGGTTTACCATGGTAGTTCATGGTAATGGGGTAGTGGTTAGCCCTGATTGACCATGTGCGGTAATTGGCACCGCAGTAATAGAACATGGTATCAGACCATGGTCACAAACCGTGGTCGACCATGGTAATCGAAGGTTTGTGTGCCATGGTAGTTCATGGTCATGGGACCATGGCTGTGGTAATTGGCACCACGGTTATAGAACATGGTATCAGACCATGGTCGACCATGGTTATGGACCACAGACAACCATTGTTGACCAAGGTCCACGACCATGGTCGACCGTGGTGATTATTGACTATCAAAAGTTGTATAAATATGAATTTGAAAGGGTTATGAAAATACATGACAATTGCAGTCTATTCTATATCTATTTTTGCAAGTCAGTCATTTATATGTTATGAAAGAGCTGACAACAAATTATAATCAGATTATGAAAGTTTACCTTTGAATCTGTCTATAAATGCAGGAAAAACTATTCTATAGTTAGGAAAACCTTTGGAGCCAAAATGCAGTCAGGCGTCTTTGGTGCATTGTAAAACTTGCCAAGTGTGAAAATCACTAACATGACCATGGTAGTCAATGGTCAACCATGGTTGAAAAAAATGAAGAAAAATATGACCATGGTAGACCATGGTCAAACTACTGATCGACTTTTCTGACCATGGTCAACCATGGCCAATCTTATCTCACCATGGTTGACCATGGATGACCGTGGTCCTGACCATGTTTAACCATGGTATTTGATAGTTGACCACGTTAGTTCATGGTCAACCATCAAGAAACGTGGTGACCATGGTCAGCCATGGTCAACATTTCGTCTGGAAAGCTCTGTATATTCTGCGATAAACAACGGTTGGCACGCGGACCGGTAAGAGCAAAAGCATTATGAAGTCAATTATGACGTCATATTGATGCATGACGTCCGGTTCATTACTCCTCGGGTAAATGAAGTCTAGCATAATGTTTATTAAAATATTTCACTGAGCATGTCAGAATGAAAACAGTCAAGGCCTCGTTGTGATTTATCATCTAATTAACCACTGGTCGTCATTCAGATGCTTCGGTATCTAACCACTCGGGCTAACGCCCTCATGGTTCAATTCCTATACATCTGAACTCTGAGCCGTAATAAATTACACGATAAATCACTCAAAGGCCTCGATTATTTGTTAATTAAATCACGAATGAAGGAAATATTTTGAATTTAAGTACACTTTAATTATTAAAACTGAAACTGAATAATTTGATTAAACGCCTATTTTTATACAACGATATATTCAATGGCGTTGTACATAATAATTATTATTATAACAATATTAATAATGTCAATAATAACAATAACAGCCTTATTGAAACAAATAGTCATGACCGCACCCCTTCCCTTGAGGTCATTTTACCCCTATTGCGAATATCATCACATGCTACGCCCAGACGAGCTGCATATAGAGGATCACATCCCCAGGTTAATGGTGCCATCATATACTTAAGAAATTCTACACTACCCATAGAGCCTTACCAACGTGCGTTTAATTGAACAAACCTTGGAAATATAAATGTTGAAATGTAAAACCTTTTACAAAAATCTAAGGACTTATAATCACCTCGCATAATAAACAGTTATCAAAAATTTAAAACAATGCCGCGGAATCTCTGAAATACAGGGTCTTAAGATTTTTTTAATGTGTCAAGTGATTTATATTTGCGTAGTTCTAAGGGCATTTCATTCCAAAGTTTTGGACCAAAAGTACAGAAACTTCTATCATTGAATGTTTTGCACTTGTATGGAAAACATAATGACATTCAGAATTTTCAGACGACCTCAAACCTTGTCTGCTAGGAATATACGCAAACCTTGTCTACTAGAATATATTAACAATTTAAGACACATATGAAAATAGACAGACTGCAAAACTGGCATTTAACTGAGGAAAGTATGGTAATACACTGACAACACGGAACAGCTGATAATAAACGACCAATACAGTAAATTTTATCAATGTATTTCCAGAGTGATGTCAGATATATCTGGCAATAATTGAACAATTCTGGTACTAATCTAAATGTCATAGGTTAATAACTGACAATACAATGGAAATAACCAAGGTATTGTCAGTTTGTTACCCTGTTTTTCTGCCTCCACTCCCCCAATGAGTGATGAGGGCATATAGATTTGGTCTTATCTGTGCGTTTGTCCGTCCGTCCGAAGTTCGTGACGCGCCTAGCTCGAAAAGTATTTGATATAAATTAATGAAAGATTGCATGAGTCTTTATCATGATATGAATTTGCTTATCTCCTACTTTACGTCTGGCTCCGACCCCTATTTCCAGAGTTATGGCCCCTAAAATAGTAAAACATGAAAATTTTCCACCATGTGACGCGCCTAGCTCAAAAACTGTTTGATATAGATTCATGAAACCTTGCATGAGTCTTAATCATGATATGAACTTACGCATCTTCTATTTTTCATTTGGGTCCGCCCCCTATTTTCACAGTACTGGCCCCTGAAATAGTCAAAAATGCACATTTTCACCTTGTGACAGCTCAAAAAGTATTTGATATAGATTCATGAAACCTTGCAGGAGTCTTAATCATGATATGAACTTGCGCACCTCTTATTTTTCAGTTGGGTCTGCCCCCAATTTTTAGAGTTATGGCCCCTGAAATAGTCAAAAATGTACATTTTCACCTTGTGATGCACCTAGCTCAAAAGTATTTAATATAAATGGTTGAATACTTGCATAAGTCTTTATCTTGATAAAGATATGCACACCACTAATTTTTTGGCTGGTTCCATCCCCTATTTTTAAAGTTATGGCCCTGAAATAGTAAAAAAATGCATTTTTTCACCTAATTATGTGCCTAGCTCAAAAAGTATTACATGTAAATTCAGGAAACCTTGCTGGAGTTTTTAACGTGATGTGACCTTGTACACTTGGCATTCTTCTTGAGAATCTTAGCTCTTATTACAGAGTTATGGCCCTTGAAATAGCCAAAATAGTGGATTTTTTGTTTGTGATGCTCATAGCTCAAAAAGTATAGGGCCTAGAATAATGAATCCTTTTCATAAAATGTTTGTTGAGGCTATACCCCATTAAGACTGCAAACACTTGAATTATTGCCCCTTGTTTGTGACAAATGTACAAGTGGGGGACACACCCTGTGTCCTACAGACACATTCTAGTCTAAGAAAAAAAATGACAAAAAGTCATTTTGAGAAACAATTTGATTTTTGGTCATGTGTTAATTTGCATTTAGCCTATTCTGAAGAGTTATAACGTTATTTTAAACTGGCAAGGTGTGCTTGGTGTGTTTTAGGGGGAAGACTTTGGTACTAAAAATATGTGGGATTTATTCGGATAGAGGAAACACTACCGTTTTTATGCCGTTGCTCGCTCACTGTGCGTAAACAGTTTGAAACTTGGCTTTGAAGTAAGACTTTTCTGAAAGAGTATTCACTTGCCCAAAAGACGGCCAACCATTTGTAAAAAATAAGTCTTTTGAAAAAAAAATACAGACCTGGAAGCAATGCACATGTCAAAATGTTCATATCTACCTTTCTCATTGCTCATTGTCACGGGGAAAATTTCAAAATGACTTTTTGGCATTTCTTTCCTTAGAAAAACATAACAATTGGTAAATATGTAAGTGTATATGGCTCATGGACCCATACTGTATGTACCCTAGGTAAGCTACTACCACCTGTGCTAAAAGGCACTAAACCAAAATCTGCACACCAACACATCGCGTCATAGACGACTGACTGAAAATTTTTGCTTCACATCTAATTACACCAAAATAAAATCAAAAGATATGGAATCACAGAGTTAAAGCAAAATCAAGTGTTCTGAACCTATTAGTCGCCCCTCACGTTTAAAATCATCTCAGTTTTTACAATAATATTATTAGAACCATGCAGTTCTGTTCAGTTAGTGTTTTTCTACACTATTCCTTATAACAAATTGCAAGATGAATTTTCAGATATGATAAATTTTCTTTTTCTGAAACTCTGTAAAGAAGATGGATAGATATTATTGCATGTATTCTGCTTTTTGAAAAATATAGAATAGCCAGAATATAAAAACATTTCTGTATATTACAGTACCACAAATGTTTGCATATCACTAATACTGTATCTGTCATGTTAAAACAGATCGTAAATACACATTGAAAGAAGGTGTTGCAGATTCTTTCTATGAAATAACAAAAGCATATAAGAAATGACTGCTAAACATGGCATTTAAATGTAAATGTAGCTCTACAAACACTCTTAGTTTATATATTTAGCCAAGTTAGATTCGTTTGAACTATTTCAGGGCATGTTCTAATCTCTGGCCTGGCCTGGCCTGGCCTGGCCTGGCCTGGCCCGATAAGCCAAATTTTCGAGTGGGCCGGGCCAGGCCAGGCCAGGCTAGATTTTATTGTACATATAGAAATGAATGGCATAAAATCTAAATATACAATTACAGTAGCAGGCAGTATTAACCTGTATTGTTTACTTGCTGCAGGTCAAACAGAATGAGAAACCAGTCCTCTGGAGAATCATTAATTAGCCAGCGGTCATTATTTGAAATAGGGATTTGCACTGAAGAAAATGGTGTACCTAAATGATAACAACCAGGTTTTTTCTGTAATCAAATTATTTAAAGTCAACTTTAACACTTAGTTTTAAAACTAATGGATAATTTCATTAATAAGTTTACCTGCTGCAATATAGCTGAATATTTACATGCAGTGAATACATCTCTTTGGGAATTGTAATTACAGGTTGTGTCCCTACTATCCTTAGCTGACCTCTTTAACTGTTCAGTTGAACTTTTAATGTGTGTTTGGTTTAATCAAGCTGATGTTCAATTTATGGATGAATAATAAAAATAATATTCACTATGGGGCCTCTTACAAGTGATTGGGGGGGGGGGGGGGTGTTGACATTTTAGATTATTTGATAGTTTTCTAACACAAAAATTAATTAGCATCTAAGTTTTCTTTTCACTTCCTGTGATAAAGTCAAGAGAGCTATTACAGAGCTGAAACCCTCCCCCACCCCACTACTGGCGCCGGCATTTGTCTATTCATCTGTCTATCCAGAAGGAAGTAATGGTTTTCACTTAGCCTTTAACTCCCTCCCATCTTTGTTGCAGTTCTTAAAGTTTTTTTTAGATGAGTCCTGTTTTATATTTATACTTTGACAGCTTTTACTTTTACTTAGCGGTGTTTCTCAGTATTGTTTCTTACTCATCAAGACTTCATCCACAACACATCCCCAATAACTGCCATTCAGAGTCTTTTCATCTTTGTGGACCATCTTCATTGCCAATGGAGAACTAGTGGTTAATATGTTAAGCAACCTAATCTTTATTCTTGATTAACATACGCATGTAAATCATTTTAAGTATGTAATATGTTGTTATGTTATATATTACAAAAATATTTATCGTCGTGTTTATGTTATTTCTAATTGATATATTTAAACGCTAAAAGATGCTGTTGAGCCTGTTTCATAAAACTTTGTAGGATTTTGTTTTCACATACTTAGAACAATATAAAAGCAGTCTTACAAAAAATATTTAGTATGTATATAACCTAGACAACAAAATTTATTTATCACTTCCCCACATCATATTATCACAGATCCCGGAACGGGGATAACAGTTGTTATCCGTAAGTATTGTCAGGTTGCACTAATTAATCTTCGCCAATATTTTCGAGCGTTTTCTTTATTTTCCACCATATTTGTAACCTGAAAATATCTAAATTTGCCAAAATAACCTTTAAAGTTCACCAATGGCACAATGGCGTAGTGATAAGTTTTCCGACTTGCACGCACGTTACCGTGGGTTCGATTTCAATTCAGACTGTTTTCATTAATCGATATAATGTCAAATTTTTATCGATACTGTTTTTATTCTTATAACATTTTGTCAGATATATCTAACACTCTTGGTATTAAATTGTACCTACAAGAATGTCAAAAACTTGTGTATTTCTTTCAATAAATGAACAATAAATCACGATAAGTGTGACAGTTTTCCTGCATTCTAAGTTTACAGATGAAATAAAAAATATGAAAATGGTCAAACAGGTGTCTCGAACTCACATCCCTGAGATTGGTAGCTGAACTTTTTGTCATCACAACTATAACCTGCATATACGACCTGGTGATAAAGAAATGTTTATGTTTTATTTGGTTTTCAACATTTATATTTTTATTTAAGTTTTGGCACTGAAAATTTATTTATGGAAGCATACGGAATATTCTTGAGTGACAATTTAAAAGTTTCGGACAATACTGAATAACCCTCAATAGATAAAAAAATTACATGCAGATAGGTTTAATATTCAATTGGGGTAAAACCAAGACACCAGTCAAGAGTGAATTGAGGTGGAGATCCCCTGATAATAGTTTTAACATTGAATCCAGGCATCACCTTTAAATTAGTCTTAATAGTTTTGTAAGCTACAGGCTTATTCCCAGGTGTATAATTTTGCTGAGTAGGAATTCAAATTGTATTTATATAATGTCTGAAATATCCAAACACATTCTTCAATTAACAAATTCAAAAGTCAGATTTTAAAGATGCTGTAGAAATCACTTTCACTTTTAACAAAATTGAAATCTATGGCCTGGCCTGGCCTGGCCTGGCCCGGCCCAGTCGAAAACTGAGCTCATCGGGCCAGGCCAGGCCAGGCCAGGCCGGGCCAGGCCAGGCCAGAGATTAGAACATGCCCTATTTCAGTGAGTAAAGTCAACTATTTCATAAGTGAAGGATATCTTTAAAACTAGCTCTAAAATATGGTAGAAACCCTTCATACGTAACACAAATGTATATTATATCAAGTTAGTCATATAATCTTCGATCTTGCACTACCAGTAGGTAGAGAGCAGAGCTATGATACAAGGGGATGCATTTTTGGTTTGACTTCATTCTACACTGTTGATTGATTTTGGGAAGTTGTCAGTTACTTGTGGGGAGCAAAATTTAATAAGCAGTCATACACATTCCAGGAACACTGGTGACTCTGATAAAATGATAATCATAAGAAAACAAAAGCTTAGTCATCAAACACACAAAGCAAATTGTACACTAAAATTCTGTTATGAAAAAGGTGAATTTATACTTTTCTACACAAATGTACAATATTTATTTAAATGAATGTTTCTTTTACTTCTTTTGAATGTTTTCTTTAAATTTTCGTTTTTTAAGTGGGCTAGAACTGATGACCATTTTACAAAACCCTACATATGAAAGAAAGATATCCTGCAATCTAATCCCATGAGTCCTCCATCTTGAAATGAAATTAGCAAATAATTGTAATGTACAACCGCATAGAGACTATTGGCTTAGTAATAAATCAGGATGTCAAAACAATTCTAGTTAAATGGACTTTGCTGGCTGTTCTATAATTATTTTTATAGTTTTGGCCATACCAAATTGATTAATAGTTCTTCGGAAAATTTTCAAAAAAAATAGGAGCGGGCGAGCGAAATTTTTATTTTATTTTTTTTTTCTCAATTTTGATTTTTTCAGAGGCGGGTAGATTTTACATGGAGCGAGCGGGCTTTTTTTAATTTTTTTTTCCCAGCTTGAACCCTTGAGGAGGCGGTTATGATTATATATAAATTTAACATTTCTTTAGAAATAACACAGAAATCAAATATTTACAGTGTGGGTAACACAGTATATAGCTTTTCTATATGTTTTAAAGACTACATGAATGATTTTGCAAATAAATTCTTGCCAGAACTCACTGAATCACTTTTTTTTTATTTTGTAATTTAAATTACTAAGGAATGAGTGTCTTATTTTTAATTTTGATTTTTTTCTACATTAATCTGAAGACGTGCCTATTTAATGGCACAGGATGAGGAATATTTAAGACAAAAACAGGCACATGATTGTGTGGAATAACATTTCTTCTGAAACACAGTTAGATGGCTTTGACACATGAACAAATTTGTGCCCCTAGTGGAACTCCAACCCATAGAGGTGACAGGGGAAGTAATAAACCACTTGACCAGTGAGACCTGACAGAATTGGGCATACAGATGCTTAGACATTGCTCGAATCCCTTTGGAATAATTTTTAACAGATCATGATCAGGCTAGCTTAAGCTTTTGTAGTAGAGATTCATTTCAGGCAAAAATAATAACAGACGGACAAAGAACGATCCCAATATGACCACCCTTAAAAGTGTTGTTTGTTGTGCTTTGACTGAACTAGAAATTTAGAGTTAGGGAAGTCTGTTTTTTTTCAGTTTCTTTCGTTCAATCAATTTACAGCCAATTTTAAATATATCCTGGCATCATGTGTACAAACAGGCAAAACTGTGGTTACAAAAGGACAGATTTTGTTAGAAATTATTTTCATATCAACACTACTTATTTGAAAAGCTAAACAATTTTTAAATTGACTAAATGCTTTTTGATAGAATATCTGACTCATGTACTATTTAAAGGAGTTACGTTCAAAAAGATTTGGGTCGAGACAATGTGATAGGTCTGTCAGGATCTTAGAACAAATATTTTTTAAGATAGTAGTTGGCCTCAGCTTTGGGCTCTATATCTAACATGCTGAATTAAACAACTGATAACAAATGGTTTGAAAACTTAACAATATTTCCAAATATTTTAACAGCATCCCCGTGCACGTCTTACAAGTCGGGCTTCGTTCTTTTCACTGTATTGAACAAAAGTAGAATGTGCCTATTTCATTACCTACCGGCACATCGAAGGCCATGTGTGGCACTAGCACAGACACTCCAGATTTAAAACAGATGATGAACAACACCATAATTCCTGACTTTTTTTAGTTTGGATCATCAGCTACATGTATAACGGACGCATGAAATCCGATCAATATCACTTTGACGCATTAAAACAGCGATAAAACCTGTTTTGCCGTTATTATTCCGGACCGCGTAATTGAAAAAAAAAATTTTTTTTCGGAGATTTTTATGTACGTGCGGGCGGGTAATTTTTATTTTTTTTCCTCGGGAATGGAATTATTGATGCGGTAGTTCCGACGAACGACATATCAATTTGGTATGGCCTTTAGGGCATCATTTTATTTATATCTTTATAGATCAATCAACCTTACCACAATCTTCTGTATCTCATACATCTACCTATACAATCAAAAAATAACTTTAAGAAAATATTTTAGGTCAAGTCATCATGTGTTATATATATGTGTTAAAACATTACTACTGAATTTACATTGTATATCTTTTTTAATGTGAAAGTTTTTACAAACAAAACTATTTGTGTTATTTTTCTATCTACCTATTTTTTCAATCTTTTTTTGTGTGTGTGTGTGTTGCTTTTAATATGTTTCAGTAAAATCCAGAACAGTTATTACTATTCTATTTCTAGAACAATTTGATAAAAAAAACTGGTTATAATGCATTGTTTTTCCTTTGCAGTGAAGTAAAACAAATATAATTATGTAATATGTTACATATATTATGATTTATAAATTTTCATTATATTAATATTTTTGTTGATATAAATTTTGATTTTGCTTATCTAACTATTTTTCCTTATAATAACCTTTGTAGTAAATGTTGCTGATATTCAAGTACCTGACTATATATATATAGTATATATATACATTCTTAAATAATACATTAATTTACATACAACAACATGTAACAACAAAGATAGTCATAATGTCAAAGTATCAGAGTGGTGTGTAGAGCAGCTGAGAAAACAGACAGACACATTTTACTTTGATGGGGACCTGGGGACCTCAAATACAGAAACACAGGAACTGTTACTAAAAATAAAATTAAATATAAAGTTCACTCATGTTTAGCCTAAATTGAAGATCTGGGGACTGGGGACCTGGGGACCTCAGTCCAGGAGATACAAAGATACTGGCAGTATTCATGTAAAATATGTATGTATACTACACCATATAATTTAAACAATATTACAATGTTGAACATTGAAATAATTCATAGTGAAAGGAATATATAAATATATTATTTAAGTCCAGATAATTTAAATATCTACATAGTGGTTGGGATGGGGATAAAACATATATAGGGTAAGCTTAAATTTGGTGTAGTCTTACACGAAGTTCTAGCCGAAATTGGGTTTACTACATGCATGTGTGCATATATAAAATTGGGTTTACTACATGTATGTGTGCATATATATGAAATTGGGTTTACTACATGCATGTGTGCATATATATTAAATTGGGTTTACTACATGCTTGTGTGCACATAAGAAATTGGGTTTACTACAAGAAATTGGGTTTACAACATGCTTGTGTGCACACAATGAAATTGGGTTTACTTTTATGCATACACATATGAAACTGGGTTTACTACATGTATGTGTGCATATATGAAATGTTTTTTTTGTTGGATTTAATGCCGCACCGACACATGATAGGTCATATGGCAACTTTCCAGCTTTAAGGGTGGAGGAAGACCCCAGGTGCCCCTCCGTGCATTATTTCATCACAAGCGGGCACCTGGGGTTTACTACATGTATTTGTGCACATATAAGATTGAGTTTACTACATGCATGTGTGCATAATTATGAAACCAGGTTTACTACATGCATGTGTGCACATATGAAATAGCAATCTTCTATTATCTTAAACAATTTATCCAATATATCCCATATATGAAATGGGTTTACTACATGTATTTGTGAACATATGAAATTCAGTTTACTACATGAATGTCTGCACATATGAAATTGGATTTACTACATGCATGTGAGCACATATGAAATTGAGTTTACTACATATATACATGCGCATATGAAAACAGGATTAGTACATGCATGTGTGGACATATGAAATAGCAATCTTTGTATTATCTTAAACAATTTATCCAATATTACCCCCACCCCCTACATACTATTTCAAATGTACAACATGCTGAAATGATTTTACAATATATCTTTGGTATTTTCAATACATCTACACCCATAGACTATTTCATGGGGTACTTTTTTTAATGATTTAACAATATTTCCTTAGCATTTTTAATAGATACACCAATACACTATTTCAAGGGGTATCATTTTTTATGATTTAACAATATTTCATTGGCATTACCCATATACTACAAGACGGAGCATTATTTCTTATGACAACAATATTTCTTTAGTATTTTCAATATATTACACCCATACACTACTTCATGGAGAACTATTTCTTAACAATATTGCTTCGGAAATTTCAATACTATTTCAAGGGATATGAGTATTTATGAATATTCAATATTTCTTTAACAACTTCAATATTACCCTATCTACACACCATATCAGAAAGTATTAGTTTTTATTACTCGGCAATATTTCTTAAAAACTCTAACATTGTCTCATCCATACAATTACTTTTTTTACATAATAAAACCCTTTTTTTTCAGAAGACTTCAACATAACCTAACACTCAATCTTTTTCATGGGCTGTTAGTTCTTATGTCTTTTAAAGAAGATTCTACGGAAAGTTCAGCAATACCTCACAGGCATGCTACTAGTACATCAACTAAATATGTTAAAGAAACTATCTACTGTTTACAAGATCTACAACTAAGAATGATTCAGGGTTACGTCAGTTAAAAGTTTCTATGTATGTTACCTATGACAGTGAATGATCCGTTAGATTTGTTACTGAGAGATTCCATAAGATCCCTGGAAGAAGTACGTTTGTGTTTCAGCTTCAAGTCCATCCTATCAACCTGGCGTTGTAATGTGTCTATAAGTTCTTGAGTTGTTTTGTCATCCCCATCTATAGACATTATAAATTACACAGTCAGTAAGTCCCTATCACCTTGCAAAATGTTCGCTTGAAATTAGACACACATTTTTCTTCTTCCTTCGCTTGAAGAAGTTGAAAAACGAGTGGTAAAATGGAAATCAATGTTAGAAAATAACAAAACATGAGCTGCTTGTTAAACATGTATGCCCCCATGATGGCTTGTACCATTTTCAGTCCCATAATCACTATGACCTTCACCTCTGACTTACTAACACCCAAATAGAGGACATCAACTTTAGAAGCCCAATCATGCTATTGAGTTTGAAGACACTGAGTCAAGTCATTCTCAAGTAACTGAATGAAAACTGCTATCAAGGTTCAGGCCCCTGTGACCTTGACCTTTGACTTACTAATGGGATCGTCTACTTCATGAGCCCAGTCATAGTATCAAGTCTGAAGGTTCTGGGTCACATGGTTCTCGAGTAATTGAGAGATAACCATTTTCAATGTTCCGATCCCTCCCTGTAACCTTGACCTTTGACCTATTGACCCTCAAAACAAACAGGGTCATCTTCTTATAAGCTCAATCTTGCTTTTAAGTTTGAAAGTTCTAGGTCAAGTAGTTCTCAAGTTCTTGAGCAGAAACCATTTTGAAGGTTCAGGACCTTTTGACATTGACCTTCTACTTACTGACACCGAAAAAAAATAGGGATTATCATGCTTTCAAGTTTGAAGATTCTAGGTCAAGCGGTTCTCAAATTACTGAGCAGAAACTGTTTTCAATGTTCAGGCCCTTGTTACCTTGACCTTACTTATGGCATCATCTACTTCATAAGCCCAATCGTACTATCAAATGGTTCTGAAGTTATTGATGGGTAACTGTTTTCAATGTTAGGTCCCTGTGATCTTGACCTTTGTCCTATTGACCCCAAAGCAAAATGGGTCATCTACTTCATAACCGCAGTCCTGCTTTCATGTTTGAAGGTTCTAGGTCAAATGGTTCTCAAGTTATTGAGCAGAACCCATTTTGAAGGTTCAAGCCCCTTTGACCTTGAACTTTAACCCCCAAAACTATAGGGCCATCTACTTGATAAGCCCAATCATGTTATCAAGTTTAAAGGTTCAGGGTCAAGTGGTTCAAGTTATTTGGCAAAACCATTTTCAAGGTTCAGGCTCCTGTGACTTCAACCTGTGACCTATTGACCCCAAAACTACAGAATCATCAACCTGATAAGCCCTATCATGTTACCAAGTTTCAAGGTTTAGGGTTAAGTGGTTCTCAAGTTACTGGACAGAAACTGTTTCCAAGTTTCAGACCCCTGTGACCTTGACCTTTGACCTACTAATCCCAAATACTACAGAGGTTACCTACTATATAAACCCAATTGTGCTACCATGTTTGAAGAGTCTGGGTCAAGTGGTTCTCAATGGGTGGAAACTGTCCACTCTAACAATGGATGGATGGACTGAAAAGCCATGCAAAGCAATATACCCCCATTTCTTTGAAGAGGGGCATAATGATATTGAACACTTTATAGAACACAGAAAACTGAAAAATAGCAGAATATATTATATTTCTAACATTGTTTTCTTTCTGGTAAACTGAGCTGAAGATTCAGAGGCGATGTGATGATGACAGAAACCTGAAGATTTTAAGGTCAAAAATGATGACAGAAACCTGAAGACTTTTATTAGAAGGTCAGAAATGATGACAGAAACCTGAAGATTTCAGAAGGTCAGAAATGAAGACAGAAACCTGAAGACTTTAATTAGAAGGTCAGAAATGAAGACAGAAACCTGAAAACTTTAATTAGAAGGTCAGAAATGATGACAGAAACCTGAAGATTTCAGAAGGTCAGAAATGAAGACAGAAACCTGAAGACTTTAGAAGGTCAGAAATGATGACAGAAACCTGAAGATTTCAGAAGGTCAGAAATGAAGACATAAACCTGAAGACTTTAGAAGGTCAGAAATGAAGACAGAAGCCTGAAGACTTTAGAAGGTCAGAAATGAAGACAGAAACCTGAAGACTTTAATTAGAAGGTTAGAAATGAGGACAGAAATCTGAAGATTTCAGAAGGTCAGAAATGAAGACAGAAACCTGAGACTTTTAATTAGAAGGTCAGAAATGATGACAGAAACCTGAAGATTTCAGAAGGTCAGAAATGAAGACAGAAACCTGAGACTTTAATTAGAAGGTCAGAAATGATGACAGAAACCTGAAGATTTCAGAAGGTCAGAAATGAAGACAGAAGCCTGAAGACTTTAGAAGGTCAGAAATGAAGACATAAACCTGAAGACTTTTATAAGAAGGTCAGAAATAATGACAGAAGCCAGAAGTCTTTGGAAGGCCAGCAATGAGTATAAAAACTTTTGGAATGTCAGCAGTATTTACAGAAACCTAAAGATCTTAGAATATTAGCAGTTCATGATGGATATTGATACAGCAAATTAATCAATATTAATGTATTTGTGCTGAATAAACACTTTGTTGAAATGAAATTTAAATAACTTAAAAGCTAAATTGTCCATGTTTGTTCCCCTACAAAGCTACCCACATTAAAAGGAGGTAGTCCCAAAGCAGAAAAGCATGTTTTTTCCTAATTATGAACTTAAAACTTTTTGATTTTTTACAATAGTTTTTTTTTCTTCTTTTTGTGTTTACTTTGAGTAAGTAAACACAATTACTCAAACACCATACCACATTTGTAAATATTACACACAAGAAATACAGCAATCATAAATTCATAACATACATTACAGTAGTTTTCAATTCCCATTATTTAGACAATTTCCAAGAGAATTTTCCTAAGGTTCCAAAAATGATGAAAAAAGTCTGTTTTTCTTGTTTTTCCAAATCCATTTAAAATTGCAAAAAAAGTCTATAAAAATCACAAAAAAAATGTAAAGGATATGAAGTTCTTATTTACTACCTGGTTGGCTAATGGAACTGTTTTTTTTTTAGTTCAAATAAAAGTGAAAACTGGAGAAAACTGGCAAGTTTTGACTTACTTTTTGATGATAACTTTCCATGGAAGAAAGGTAAATGCAGATGAATGAGTATGAACAACATGCTCAGAATTGCCAAACCAAAAAAAAAAACTTGGTAGAGAAAAAAAAACAAAAAAAAAAAACCCCGAGATGAAATAAATTCAGTTAAAACGATAAACTTGGCAATGAAGTAAGCAAATTTGTTACAATTTTCATGAAATGATAACATAGTAAATAACATTACAATATTAACAATAGTTGTCCATAAGCCAGCCAATGCTTGACTATCCGAATCGTTGTCCCAGAAGCAGGAATATTACCCTAAATGTTGAAATATCTATAGAGTTACAATCCATTATCTGCATTAGTTTTGGAGAGTGACTTGCATGCAAACTTTTAACCAGGATTTTCTAAGTCCAAAAGGGGGCACAATTTGGCCAAAATATATGTCAGAGATATGGGACTTGATCCTGTGAGGTTGCTTATTGACCTAGAAAAAGAAAAATAAAGTTTTAAAGCTATCTACCTTTGAATAATAGATATATGTACTTGCATGCAAAACTAGAACCAGGATTTTCTAAGTCAAAAAGGGGGTATAGTTTGGCCAAAATGCATGTCAGAGTTATGAGATCTGATGCCATCACCAAGTTTTATATCCCTGAACACACAGCTATACTTATTTGCATGCAAAACTTTAACCAAGGTGTGACATCGATGACGACGCCAGGGTAAGAAGAATAGCTTGGACTATTCGAAGCTTGGACTATTCTTCGAATAGTCGAGCTAAAAATTAATGAAAATATTATTGCATTATTTCTTTCTTTCTTTTTAAATGAGCTAAATTAAGGAAAACATAACATACCAAAATATAAATCATCGTTATAAAACCACATGCTATTCCTTTAAAACCACTTTCACACTAAATAACAGCATAGTTTGATTCAGTGGAATTCTGTCAAGGGGACACTCCAGTATTTATATCATATTTATCAGGAGTCAATCAAGTGTAATGGTTCTTTAATAAAAGTTTATTCATGATGAATAATTAGGAACAGTCAAACAGGAGTGTTTGATATAAAACATTTTAATTAAAAAACACTCCATGAAAGCATATAGAAATTACTTGTTCTTACAATGTTAGCACTTAAACTGTAAAAATTAATCTTAATAATAAATAAGAAAAATAAAAAAACATGATTGGCTAGGTCTGTTTACATTCATTTTCATTCAATTTCCCTGTTGGTGAATTTACAATGCAAGTAAATAAAATGTGATCAACTGTCAGGAAATGACCGGAAAAAAAATTAGCAGAAAGTGTGGGAGTGTTTCAAAGGCTTGGCTGGAGACAATATAATATTTATTCAAATAAGAAAATTTAGGATATTGTTTCTTCCATGACCTTTAGCCTTTAGCCTGCTGGCAGCAAGTGATTCTGCACTGTTTGCTATTCAGTCAGCAAATTTTCAGAGAACACCCCTTTGAATTATAAATGGTACTGCCAAAAATGTATGATGGACCAGTCCATTCTAAAAATTTTGCAGGGTAAAGGCTAAAGTGACAATACATCCTCTATCAAGGTGGCATAGTCATATATGCTTCCATAAGAATCATATTTTTTCATAGTGGATATGCTTAAACTTTAAATACTGTGAAATCATTAATATTCGTGGGGGACTAATTTTTGTGGACTTCATGGTTGAGTCAATCCATGAAATTTAATCCCAACGAACATGTAAAATTCCCATTCATTTTATGTTCAAAAGTTGAAATCCAAGAATTCATATCCCCACTAAGTTGCCGTTTTGACCAAAACAACGAAATTTCATGCCCATGAAATTAAATGATTTTACAGTAACCCATATCTGTATACCAGGTTTCAGGAAAAAATCTCTTGTATTTTAGCAATTGTCTGTAACTGACAGATGGAGAGATAGATGAACAAATGACAGAGGAAAGGACAAATCTAATATTGTGAAAATTCTCAACCTAGTCTTCTCTCTATGTCCCAAGTGTCATGAAAAAGTCTCATGAGCTTCTAAAGTTATCTGATCCATACCTTGCCAAATGTTTGGACTATCTGTTGCCAGAGCAACCACATATTTTGTCATAGCAACAAAAATAGAAAGATGAGCACATTCTGCTATACTGCCATATATTCATGTACCAAGTTTCACGAAAAAAATATTATTATTCTACCTAATATAAAGCAGTTTGTGTCCTTAGAGAATTCTGCCATAGAATATGAACTATTCAAAACCAGCCTTTATTTTATTCAGACCAAATGAAACCTGATGTCAGTGTAAATCTCTATCACATTTAGTCCATATTTTTAGGTTTTGCATAATATAAATCAAGAATTTCGCTCCCTTTCAATTCAAAATGGCCGCCCAAATGATACCAAGTACTTAATCATTCAATCAGGTACATTTTTCACTTTTAGAATTTCGTTTGTTTTTCTTTTTGTTGGTTTTAACGTGGTAATTTAGCCAATTTCCAGGTGCCACTCTGTCCATTATTTTATCACAGGCGGCTAGGTAGAACCACTGACTTCCGTAAATCAGCAGGACTTCTTCCTCACATGAAGAATTCAATGTCCCGAGCCATACCCGAACCTACATAAGTGAGAGGCAGTGATTTGAAGTCAGCATCCTTACCCATTAGACCACTGAGGCCCCCTCACATAGAATTAATGTTATCCTATCTTGATGCTGAATATAACCAGGACCAGTTTTACAATGTAAAAGAACTATAATTAGAATACCCTGGAAGCATTAAACACAATAAAGTAATAGTAGACTCTGTCTGAATGAGGTAATTAAATGAGCAACACCTCTCATGTCCCTAGCACCAGATCCTTTACCCTGCTAAATTTCTGAAATGGACTGGTCTATCAGTTAATCTGGGCAATAACATTTATTATTCCAAGGGGTGTTTACTGAAAATTTACTGACTGAGTAGCAAACAGTGCAGACCATGATCAGACTGCATGGATGTGCAGGCTGGTCTTGGTCTGCACTGGTCAAAAAGGCAGAATCACTTGCTGTCAGCAGGCAAATGGTTATGTTGAACTCTTCTATTCAGATAATGTATACTGAAAGAACTCCATGATTCCAAAGGCCCAGAAAATATATCAACATGGAGTCAAACATTAAATTCATAAAAGTATTTTTCAAACACAGCCATTATTTGGATATTGAACTTTATAGACTGTTTTCTGTTTGTTCTTTTGTTTTAAAGAAAAGTTGAATGACTGAAACTGCTGGTATTAATTACTTATTCCTATAACAATATGAACTAGATCTATCACATAAGGCAATTAATACCATCAGATGCTGCTTTGATATAGGGTAAGTGAAATATTTTGATATTGACCTTAAAGAGTGACCTTGACCCTGGATCTTGTGCACTTGGTTGTGCACCTTAAATGTCTTCTAGATGAGGTTGACAAGTCACGCTAATTGTATAAAATTAGCTACAATTGCTAGTGATTAAAGCTATTTGATCTTTGACCTCTTAGTGTAACCTTGGCCTTACCCTTCTTGTCGTCTTGATGAGGTAAACAACTGATACTAATTTTATGAAAATTTTGTAAGTGGTTTAGACCATATGGATTAGACACAAAGAAAAGCTCCCTAACCTTTGGCTTATAAGTATGATTTGACCTTGGACCTACTGCACTGGGTTGTGCCGTCTGGCTGAGGTAAATCATAAACTGATGCCAGTTTTATGAATATCTTTTCGACTGTTGAGAAGAAATGGAGCAGACACAAACTTAAAACTATTTGACATTTGACCTCTAAGTGTGACCTTGAACTTGGACCTATCGACCTGGGTTGTGCAATCAGCATTTTGTCTTGATGAGGTAAGTAATTTTCACAGCAGTTTAGAAGATATGCAATGGAACACAAAGTTCAGCCATCTGGCCTTTGACCTCAAAGTGTGACCTTAGTCTTACACCAAGCAATCTGGGTTGTGTGCTCTTTATGTTGTCTTAATGAGTTAATTAACAGATACTAGTTTTATAACTAGATGCCCACGGGCAACATGTCGAGCCCGCCAGCTGTCAAAAGGACTGGGAGTTGCACATGACACTCCTTGTCTCATTGAGGCAAACATTTATGCCAAATAAAAAAGAGATTGCAAAAAGTTACAATACAAGTTATTTAAAGTAACAACAAAGGGACGTAAAAAAAAAATTCTATGTCCACACAAAAATCCTCACCAGTAGAGATAGGTCAAAATACACCTGAAAATTGGATGTAACATGCATGTTGTACTACAGAAAAGTGGTCTTGATTTTTCCCTACGACCAGTAATAAAAAAGTTACGAATATAAGCTATTTATAGTAACAACAAAGGGAAGTAATTCTAGGATCTTGCGCATGACACTCAGTCTCATGATGATGAACAACTGTGCCAAGTTACATCAAAATCTCTCTAAGCATCAAAAAGAAATGCTCCAGACAAAGTCATTCTTGTATCTGAACTTTTGACCTCTAAGTGTGACCTTGACCTTAGACCTAGGGACCTGGTTCTTGCGCATGACACTCCGTCTCCTGGTGGTGAACATTTGTGCCAAGATACATCAAAATCCCTCCATGCATGAAGAAGAAATGCTCCGGACAGTTGTCATTCTTGTATCCTTTGACCTCTAAGTGTGACCTTGACCTTAGACCTAGGGACCTGGTTCTTGCGCATGACACTCCATCTCATGATGGTGAACAATTGTGCCAAGTTACATCAAAATCACTCCATGCATGAAGAAGAAATGCTCCGGACAAAGTCATTTTTGAATTTGACCTTTGACCTGTGTGACCTTGACCTTTGAGATAGGAACCTGGGGTTTGCGCACAACACTCAGTCTCACTGAGGTTAACATTCATGCCAAAGATTGCTCCATGCATGTCAAAGTTATGGTCTGGACAAACAAATCCGGACGGACGCACGCACATACACCGAACAGCCATTTGGACAACTATGTCTTCGCTTCCGCAAGCGGGCTCGACAAAAATCATGTATTTTAGATAATATGGTTTAGACACAAGTTAAGCCAAATGACTTTTGACCTCTTAGTGTGATGTTGACCTTAGACCTAGTGACCTGAGTTATGCACTCTGCACATCATTCTGATGAAGTTAATAACTGATGCCAGTTTCATTGAAATCTTCCCATTGGTTAAGAAGATATGGAGTGGCCATGTACGATAGACAGATAGAAGGATGAACTGATTGGCTACATGCATCACTAACTTACAGGCTCCTTATTTTTTGTTATTATGGGGGTATAAGAAGAGTTGTCCGTAAGACAGCACGCTCAACTTTTCTCAGTGCTTGACTCTGAAGTAGAGCTTTGCCAGTAAAACTTTATAAAACTTTAACCAAAAATTCTAAGTTAAACAGGGATATAACTCTGTCAAAATTCAAACAGAATTATGGTGTTTGTTTCTCCTGGTGTAGACTTTGACAGTAAATAACTATTTTAAGTTTTAAGTCAATAGCCTTGATAATAACAGAGACATTTGACTTTATCAAAATCTTTAACCAAAATTCTAAGTTAAAAAGGGGCATAACTCTGTCAAATTAAAATCAGAGTTATGGGGTTTGTTTCTCCTGGTGTAGACTTTGATAGTAAATAACTATCTTAAGTTTAAAGTCAACAGCATTTATAGTACCAGAGATATTTGACTTTATCAAAAACTTTAAACAAAGATTCTAAGTCAAAAAGAGGCATAACTCAATCAAAATTCAAATCAGAGTTATGGGGATTGTTTCTCCTGGTGTAGACTTTAATAGTAAATAACTATTTTAAGTGTCAGCTCAATAGCTTTGATAGTACCAGAGATATTTGACTTCATCAAAAACTTTAACCGAAAGTTCTAAGTCAAAAAGGGGCATAACTCCATCAAAATTCAATTCAGCGTTATGAGGATTGTTTCTCCTGGTGTAGACTTTGATAGTAAATAACTATTTTAAGTTTCAAGTCAATAGCTTTGATAGTAACAGAGATATTTGACTTTATAAAAAACTTTAACCAACGGTGATGCCGACGCCAACACCGACACTGAGGCGAGTGCAATAGCTCTACTTTTTCTTCGAAAAGTCGGGCTAAAAATGGATAAAAAACATCTTGCTTGTCAAACCTCTGACAGATGAGGATGATGGACACACTGTGAAGATGTCTACCAATCTACTAGACTAAAGAATCATATAGACAAACAGAAATCACCAAATATACACACTACAACAACCACTGACAAAGGAGGTATTTAAAATTTATTAAGTAGAATGAGAGATATCTTCTAGGAGGTCAGTAGAAGTACTAAAGGTGTGAAAAAGTTCACAAAAGCACACAATGACATTGTCTTTCAGTTCCAGTCCCAAGTGCCAGGTCAGATTATCTAAATCTTGAAATTACTTGTAGTAAAAATATTAGTACATTCATAATAACTTACCTTGGTCAGATTTTTCACTTCCAAAAGCACTTTTTACAGTGGTCAGTCTGTAATCTAGCAGCTCTTTCTCTGTAAAACAACAAAATATGTTCATAGTATTACTTTCTGCCATAGACAAGTTTCTAAGCTGGAGGTTTAAGAAGTGTGAATGAGACTGCCAGACAGATAATAAAAAATCAGATTTTTTTGTAACTTTTCTTTTATTTTGTGCAACAGCCAAAAAAACTACTTTATTTCAGAATTTTTCTCAGGAGAAATGATCGAACAATTACCAATGGTATTAAATACAGAATACTGACTGCCAACATTATGACTGGTCACATTCAATACTTTAAAATAAGAGTAAAAAGTAACATGAGCTGTCCGTAAGACAGCAAATGATCGACTATTCGAATTGTTATCCCAGACGCAAGAATATTACCCTTAATGTTAGAATATACTATAGAGTTTCAATCCAGTATCTGCATTAGTTTTGGAGACAGTAACTTGTATGCAAAACTTTAACCAGGTTTTCTAAGTCCAAAAGGAGGCAAAATTATACCAAAATGCTTGCATAGTTATGGCTCTTGATGCTATCACCTAGTTTTATGACCCCAAAGACACATGTGAAGCTTCAATTCAATATCTGCATTAGTTTTGGAGATAGTAACTTGCATGTAAAACTTTAACCAGGATTTTCTATGTTCAAAAGGAGGCATAATTTGGCCAAAATGCATGTCAGAGTTATGGGACTTGACCCAGTGAAGTCGGTAATTGACCTAGAAAAAAAAACTAGAAATGTGTCCATGGGACATAGATGCCCCCACTACATGACAAAGGACACAGATCAACTGCACAACTGCACATGCTGACCAACATTCCTGTAAACTTTGGTGACTCTAGGTCAAATACTTTTGGAGCTATGCGCGACACAACATTAAAATGACCAATTTTTAATTAAGTCAGGGGCCATAACTCCTACATGACTGAATGAATCCGGACGCAAAACCCCAGGTGCATAACTGCACATGCTGACCAACATTCCTGTAAACTTTGGTGACTCTACGTCAAATACTTTTGGAGCTAGGCGCGACACAACACTAAAATGACCAATTTTTACAAAGTCAGGGGCCATAACTCCTACACAACTGAATGAATCCGGACGCACACCCCAGGTGTACAACTACACATGCTGACCAACATTGCTGTAAAGTTTTGTGACTCTATGTCAAATACTTTTGGAGCTAGGCGTGACACAACATTCTCGGAAGGACGGACACAGGAACGGATGGACGGACAGAAGGACGGACAAGGGCAAATCTATATTCCCCCCCACCCCAAACTTTGGGCATAAAAATAAGTTTCAAAGCTACATGCCTTTACATGCTGCCTGTACACAATGTTTACCGGGTATTGAATGAAGTTCAATTTATTTCAATATTATTATGAATAAGTCATAATAATAAAAATTCTGGAAATTACATTTCATGTAGAATATACTGCTTAAAGACAGAATTAACACTAAGGTCTAGAGGTTAGATTTACATGCAGCTAACAGGGATGCATATAACATGAAAACTTTGTTTTTTAACAGGTTACATGGGCATCTGTGACGTGCATGAATTTGGTATGGTATGGGCATTAATGTAATCACGACTTCCGGCACTGGAATTTCGCTAAGATCAGAATCTTCGCGAATCTAAATTTCTGACCTTCATAAATCTGCGAAATAACTCAGAATGCGTGAATTCGCAAAATAAAGATCACACGAATATAAAGTGAATTACAGTATCACAGACTAGGTGCTAGTCTTGTATAAGATAAACAGATATGCTGACTTTGAACTTTTAATGAAGTCATTCTCCCACAATCTATGATTCAAATGTTTTATATTTCTGTTCATTTCTTTTGTCATAGTCTAGTAACCAACTAGATTTGTTTTATTTTTCTGTGCTTCCTTTTCACTTTGTACAATCAAAGTCAAATCCCTTCCTTTTTTTATCATGTTTTGAAGAGCAATTTGGCCTCAAAATAATCATTTTGAGCAGAAACCCTGTTAACCATTTACCTTTAATAGTGACCTTGACCTTTGTCCTAGTAAGTCTGTTTGTTGCATTATTTTACTAAAAATTACGTATTTTTACGTAAAATAATGCAACCAAGAAAAAATTAAATCCCTTTGTGGATGGCACACTTATGGCTTGAACACAAAACTCAAATACCGAAAACCTTTGACCTCCAAATGTGACCTGACCTTTGAGACAGCAGTCTGGGAATAGGGCAAGAACATTGTCTGTTTATGCGAAATACTTATGTCAAGTAATATCAAAGTCCCCAAATAAATAACTGTGTTATGGAGCGGACAGGAAAAAAAGCCCTCATTGATAGCTGGCCTCCAAGTGTGACCTTTACCTTTAAGTTAGGGGTCTGGGAGTGACACGCCATCTCATTATGAACAAAACCAAGCAGTATCAGAATCACTTGATGCACAGCACAGTTCTGGACAGGACACAAAAAGTGTGGAGGGATAGAATGAAACATAGAATGACAGACAGAAAAACGCAATCTCATATTCCTACAAACTGGTTTTCAACCAGTACAAGACTAATTATAACTTTAAATGCTGAATTCTCGTTGATCCATTTGGTACACTCACATGTAATTTTTATAAGGCAGACAAAACAGCCTGACTGCACATTGGTTCAAGCACTACTTCTGGTACACACAATCTTGCCTGTTTTTCACAATTAAAAACGCAATTTCCATTAGATGTTACATTACCATCATATACTCTCAATATACACTATTTCTAATTAAAATGTTTCATTCAGTCATATTATGTTAAATTTCTATTTTAAAACTAGAAAAATGACTTAATAAAAAAATCTACCTTATTTCTGAAATATATCCTACGTTGAAAACAACAAATACTTATAAAAATATTTACAAAAGTTAGCCTTATCAAAACACAAATTAAGTATGAGCATAAGTAAAAGATTATAGACTTTAAATGTAACAAGAAATTTTGACATGTGTAGATTGAAAGGTATATTATCAAGATTATATTAATGATTTTGACATGCTTAACTATTGGAAGCCGTTTATTGACCTTTTATACCTATCTCACTTTTTGTGTTGATGATTTAGTAAATGGGATTTAAGCTGCAACGCCCCATTAAATTTCAATTAGTCTGGCCTTTTCAATAACTGAATTCATATGTATACAGTTTATTACCAAAGAAAACTAATAATGTATACAATTTGCACATATAACTTTTCAGGCTTTAAAAAAAATCAGGTGAAAGAAAAGGTCATGCTTTTAAAAGCACAAAAGCCATTTGAAAATCAACCAGACTTTGACCTAGATTTATCACTGGCAAGTTTTATTTTCATTCAAACTTTATTTAAATCTAAATTCTTTGACAAATCAATAAAAAGTTGTAGCAGAGTTCTATGGTAAGCATGGTGAAAATCATTACAAAGGTTCCTGGGAAGAAGTTGTTTGAAATCTTTTTTTATCATAACTTGAACCACTGGAACAAACTTAAGAAAGGTCAAACTTGAGAAAGGTCTATCAAAGACTACTACAGACCAATGTTTAACTTTTGCACTGCTTAACTCCAAAACAAAAGGAGTCATCTATTGCCCTCTTGCAATCATCCTACAAAGTTTGACCACTATAGGCCGAAGCATTCTCTAATTATGACCAGACACCACAACTATCTACAGATAGATAGATGGTAAATGGATGGAGGGTCTGACAGATGGATGGTTGGTGAACAGATGGAGGGACTGACAAATGGATGGTTGGTGAATGGATGGAGGGACTGACAGATGGATGGATGGTGAATGGATGGAGGGACTGACAAGATGGATGGTTGGTAAATGGATGGAGGGTCTGACAGATGGATGGTTGGTAAATGGATGGAGGGACTGACAAGATGGATGGTTGGTAAATGGATGGAGGGTCTGACAAGATGGATGGTTGGTGAATGGATGGAGGGACTGACGGATGGATGGTTGGTGAATGGATGGAGGGACTGATAGATGGATGGATGGTGAACAGATGGAGGACTGACAGATAGATGGATGGTGAATGGATGGAGGGTCTGACAGATGGATGGTTGGTAAATGGATGGAGGGACTGACAAGATGGATGGATGGTGAATGGATGGAGGGACTGACAAGATGGATGGTTGGTGAATGGATGGAGGGACTGACGGATGGATGGTTGGTGAATGGATGGAGGGACTGATAGATGGATGGATGGTGAACAGATGGAGGACTGACAGATAGATGGATGGTGAATGGATGGAGGGACTGACAGATGGATGGTTGGTGAATGGATGGAGGGACTGATAGATGGATGGATGTTGAACAGATGGAGGACTGACAGATGGATGGATGGTGAATGGATGGAGGACTGACAGATGGATGGATGGTGAACGGATGGAGGACTGACAGATGGATGGATGGTGAATGGATGGAGGGACTGACATCAAAAGACAGACAGACAAACAGATATGAGTAAAGAATATATCACATCTTCTTCAAAGGGGAGTATAATAGCTCAAATTCAATTCCACAGATATGCAGCACATTTTTTTTATAATACTTAAATTTCAAACAGTGAATCACACTCAGATAGTTGTTCCAAATATTCTGTTTAAAACACAGAATACATTTGGTAAGGTGGTTTGAAAGACATGGTACCAACATACAACTCTAGTGCTGGGGAAAACTAAACTCAAGCACGATTTCAATGTTCTCAAAGTTTTTTCGCAGCCTTACTAGAGCAAGAAATCGTAACAGGGTTATCAACATAAAAATGCAGTGGACATTCTTCGCAATACATACTGTTGGCCAAAATTGGATTAAGTCACTCACCTGAGGAGGACCTTGACTATTTGACAAAATATTACAGGAGGGTCATGATGACCCTGAATGGCTCACCTGAGTAATATGAGCCACATGTTTAAAATGGTAAACTAATGCTAAAATATTAGAAAGTAGGTCATGGTCACTGAAAGTCAATTTTAAGATCAGTGTGCAAAACTGTACATGTCATCCAAATTTTAAGGCTGTATCTTAAAAAACAAGAAAGTAGGTCAGTAGGTCAATGTCACAGTCAAGTAACCTCTAATTGCTTTGGGTCATCAGGTAATTATAATGTAACAGTCTAGGAAATATGATCTGATAATTTTTGAAGTATTTATTCCTATATAATTCATATAACAAGTGACCCCTGGACGGGGTCTCTTTTCACCCCAGAGGCATAATTTAAACAATTTTGGTAGAGGACCACAAGGCAATACAACATACCAAATATCAAAAGCCTAAGCCTTGCAGTTTCAGGCAAGAAGATTTTTTTAAAAGTTTTTTCCTATATAAGTCTATGTAAAACTTGAAACCCCCCGAGGCAGGGCCTCTTTTCATCCCAGGGGCACAATTTGAATAATCTTCATAGAGGACCATTAGATGATGTCACATGCCAAATATATAGGCTCTACGCCTTGCAGTTTTGGACAAGACGATTTTTAAAGTTTTTTCCTATATAAGTCTATGTAAAACTTGAAACCCCCCAGGGCAGGGCCCCTTTTCAGCCCAAGGTTACAATTTGAAAATTTTTTGTAGAGGACCACAAGGCAATGCTACACACCAAATATCAAAGGCCTAGGTCCTGTGGTTTTAGACAAGAAGATTTTTAAAAAAAATTCCTATATAAGTCTATGTAAAACTTGTGACCCCCTGGGCAGGGCCTCTTTTCATCCCAGGGGCACAATTTGAATAATTTTCATAGAGGACCATTAGATGATGTCACATGCCAAATATATAGGCTCTACGCCTTGCAGTTTTGAACAAGAACATTTTTAAAGTTTTTCTCTTTGGTTGCCATTGCAACCAGAGTTCTGCATGGAATTGAATTCTTTAAATAATTTTGCAAGGGAGCCACCCAAGGATCATTCCTGTGATGTTTGGTGTAATTCTGCCCAGTGGTTTTCAAGAAGAAGATTTTTTAAGAAAATGTAGACAGACAGACGACGGACAACTGACGACAGGCATTGAGCGGTCACAAAAGCTCACCATGAGCCTTTGGCTCAGGTGAGCTATAAATAACAAGTAGCAACAAACTTAAATATGTTTCTTATAACACAAAAGTTTGATATACAACAAGAGCTGTCAGTTGACAGCACGCTCAACTATTCTCAGTGCTTGATAGTATAATATAAGCTACGAGTAAAACTTTAACATTACAATAAACATATTCTAAGTCAAAAGGGGCCATAATTCAGTCAAAATGCTCGAAAGAGTTGCCTCATCCTTTTTACAGACTGGGGTCATGATGGTAAACAAGTATGCAAAATATGAAAGCAATATCTCAATGGACATTGAAAATATTTGGGGTGGTACACAAACTTCAACATTTATTCCATGTCAAAAAGGGGCCATTTTTCAGTCAAAATGCTTGATAGAGTTGCCTACTCCTTTTTACAGACTGGGGTCATGATGGTAAACAAGTATGCAAAATATGAAAGTAATATCTCAATGGACATTGAAAATATTTCGGGTGGTACGCAAACTTTAACATTTATTCTAAGTCAAAAAGGGGCCATAATTCAGTCAAAATGCTTGATAGAGTTGCCTCCTCCTTTTTACAGACTGGGGTCATGATGGTAAACAAGTATGCAAAATATGAAAGCAATATCTCATGGACATTGAAAATATTTGGGGTGGTATGCAAACTTTAACATTTATTCTAAGTCGAAAAGGGGCCATAATTCAGTCAAAATGCTTGATAGAGTTGCCTCCTCCTTTTTACAGACTGGGGTCATGATGGTAAACAAGTATGCAAAATATGAAAGCAATATCTCAATGGACATTAAAAATATTTGGGGTGGTACTCAAACTTTAACATTTATTCTAAGTCGAAAAGGGGCCATAATTCAGTCAAAATGCTTGATAGAGTTGCCTCCTCCTTTTTACAGACTGGGGTCATGATGGTAAACAAGTATGCAAAATATGAAAGCAATATCTCAATGGACATTAAAAATATTTGGGGTGGTACTCAAACTTTAACATTTATTCTAAGTCCAAAAGGGGCCATAATTCAGTCAAAATGCTTGATAGAGTTGCCTCCTCCTTTTTACAGACTGGGGTCATGATGATAAACAAGTACGCAAAATATGAAAGCAATATCTCAATGGACATTGAAAATATTTGGGGTGGTATGCAAACTTTAACATTTGTGTGACGCTCACGCTCACACCAACACCGGGGCGAGTAGGATAGCTCCCCTATTATTCGCATAGTTGAGCTAAAAATGATGTCAACATTATACGTAACATGCCCCCTGAAAATAAAGTTTAAACAAGAGCTGTCAGTGGACAGCGCACTTGACTATTCTCAGTGCTTGATAGTATAATTATAAGCTATGAGTAAAACTGTAACATTACAATAAGCATATTCTAAGTCGAAAAGGGGCCATAATTCACTCAAAATGCTTGATAGAGTTGCCTCCTCCTTTTTACAGACTGGGGTCATGATGGTAAACAAGTATGCAAAATATGAAAGCAATATCTCAATGGACTTTGAAAATATTTGGGGTGGTACGCAAACTTTAACATTTGTGTGACGCTAACGCTAACGTTAACGCTCACGCTAACGCCGATGCGAATAGGATAGCTCCCCTATTCTTCGAATAGTCAAGCTAAAAAGGTCATAAACCCAGAAAAAATTATCAGGCATGAAAGTCTCAGAAATAAGTACATTTTGACTTCATGTTGCTGATGTATTCCAAGTTTCATTTTAATTAGTATGAAAATGTAAGAGAAGTTGAGTACATAATGTATCTGATGTAGATATAATATTTCTAAGTCTAAAAAAGGACCAAAACTAATACCTATAGAAGTCACTTTGATACATGGAAAGTAAATGTTGTGATCATGACCATTTAACCTTCATGACCTTGACCTTGGACATAGTGACATTGGTTGTACACTCTGCAAGTTGTCTTCATGCAGTTAACAACTGATTCTTCCTTTAAAATTTATGAAAATCCTTTGTGCGGTTAAGAAGATATGGAGCAGACACAGTTGTAAGCAACTTGATCTGTTACCGCCAAGTGTGACCTTGACCTGGGACCTTACAACCTGAATTGTATACTCTGCAAGTCATCTAGATGAGGTCAACAACTGATGCTAATTTTATGAAAATCAGGAAGACACAGAGCCAACACTTACTTCCGCTTTTTGATTTTTGACCTCAAAGTGTGATCTTGACCTTGAAAATTAATGACATGAATCATATGCTTTTGCGTGTTTACTTGGTTTTGTGAAAATCTTTCAAGCAGATTAGACTAAGTGGAGGGGACATAAAATTAAGTTTTCAGCCACTGATCTCCAAGTGTGACGTTCATCTCTGACCTAGTATCCTTGGTTATGTACTCTGCACATCATCCTGAAGTACCTAGTGACCTGGCTTGTCCTCTCTGCATGCCATCTTGATAAGGTAAACTACTGATGCTAGTTTTATAAAATTTTGCTAGTGGTTAACAAGAGCTCTGCAAAGCGGGGCAATATATGCTCGAAATTCTAGATCAGAGGAGCAGGAACTTAAAGAAAATTCTTTGGTAGAGGGCTGAGGGGAGGTTTATGCGATGGCAGAGATGGAATACTAAGGCACACAAAACTAAAAATGGTTCTTTTTTGTTATGGGGGATGGGGGGAGGGTTATAGAGAATAACAGGTTACTGTCTTTTGAGAAAGGGTTTCTCAGACGAGGCTAGATATGGTCCTGGAAGATATTTATCATGCCATAATTTATTAACAACATAAATCCTACCATTATGCTGTTTTGCCGGACTTCTTTTTTTATTTTTCTTCAAAACGACGCCATCTTGTTTTTTAGAATAACTATTAAAGACATATTTACGCGATTATTTTTAAAAACGCGCTCTAATAGGTACATGAGACCATGTCACTAATGTATAGCGTTTGCCTACCAATTTGCAATTACCACAAAAGAAGTTTTTATAACGGAAATGCTCGTAGAAAAGGAAAATGACTCCTGCAAAGCGTTTGTTCAGGATTTTGGCTCTCTGCTCTTATATCATGGAATATTGCATCCGGAATGGACCGTTATGGAATAAAATAAATGGTAGATGAAACAGAACTGCCTATTTTTTCTCCCAAGCGGCGTTATGGCTTGTGTATTTAATTCACTTCAAACGTTTGCTTGGTGAGAATGGGTATCCATCTAGCAATTAAACTTTGCATAAAATTTCACCTGGGAACAAATTAAAATTATTCTTTCGTGTTCAGCAGAACAGAGATGTCGGTTACAAAACACAAGGTTAGCATTTGTTGTTTTTTTTGCCGCTTTTTGATATTTTGGGATTTTAAAGACCTACTTCAGTGTCGTATGAGGGCGTAATAATTTTTAAATGCAAAATGGACACAATCTGATGTCCTTGGATTTAATCATAGGTTTAAACAGTGCAAAGTGTTTTCAAGTCACTGACCTGAGAAAGCCTGCTTTTCTCGGACAGGCTTTATCAGGCAGTTGCTATAGTAATGGCATGATAAAATGTTTGCCTATATTTCAAGTTTAAAGTCAATACCTTTGAAACTGTGCTCATCGCTACCTACCTATATGCCAAGTTTAAAGTCAATACCTTTAATGGTTACTGAGTTTATGATAGATAGACAGAGAAATGTGCAGGCAGTCAACCCATAACATAATGTCAAAAATTAATCTATTTGACATTTGAACACCTTGACGTTTGACCTTGTGATCTGGATTGTCTGCTCTGTGGTTAACAATTGCTGTAAGTTTTATGAAAATCTTCCCACATGGTTAAGAAAGATATGAGGTGGACTCAAATTAAGTTATTTGACCATTAATTTCCAAGTGTAACCTTAACCCTGGACCTACTGACCTGGGCTGTGTGATCTGCACATTGTCTTTGTGAGGTAAAGAACTGATGTTCGTTTTATGAAACCCTTCCAAGCAGATTAAGACAATAATAGTCAAGCTATCTGACATTTGATATTCAAGCTATTTGACCTCTGATATCCATGTGACAATGACTTTGGACAGCGACCTGAGTTATGTGCTCTGTAAGTGGTCTTCATGTGGTTAACAATTAAAAATCTTCCTAGTTGTTATGAAGATATGGTGTGGACACAAGTTGTCAATGGACAGACAGATCAACATATAAACATATGTGGCTCTGATAAATCCCCTCTACACTTTGCAATCTGGAGATATGATTACTAGACCTGAAAGTCCTGAAAACATGTCGAGGGGTGAATGCAAAAGAAGTCTAAGCACTTCTTTATTTATATGTACTCAGACCTCTTTACATTCACCCCTTGGTGTGCATGTCCACATCATGCCAATTAAGTGCAGCAAGTTTCACTTCAACTGGATGTAGGAGGAGCTGAGTACATAAGAAAGTTTGATGAACAGACTGACGAATGGACATCAGATACTTTGGTAGATGTAAAATCTTAAATGTTCCTAATGATTTTAAAGATTTTTCAAAACAGATTCTAAAATGGTATCATGTGATTATGCCCTTACTCTTGAAGTAATATCTACAGTGCTTGCAGAAAAAACAAGAGCTGTCCGTAAGACAGCCAAGCTCGACTATTCAAAATATTGTCACAGAAGCAGGAAATTATTACCCAAAACGTTAAATATCAAAAGAGTTCTAAGTTCGAAAGGGGACATAATTTGACCAAAATGCATATCAGAGTTATGGGACTTGATGCTATCAACTAGTTTTAAAACCCCGAAGAAACATGTTAAGTTTCAATTCAATATCTGCATTAGTTTTGGAGATAGTAACTTGCATGTAAACATTAACCAGAATTTTCTAAGTCAAAAAGGGGGCATAATTTGCTCAAAATACATGTTAAGAGTTATGGAACTTGACCCAGTGAGGTTTGTAATTGACCTAGAAAAAGAATAAGTAAGTTTCAAAACTATATGCCTTTTGATAATAGCTGTATGTACTTGCATGCAAAACTTTAACCAGGATTTTCTAAGTCCAAAAGGGGGCATAATTTGCTCAAAATACATGTCAGATTTATGAAACTTGATTCTATCAACTAGTTTTATAACCCCGAAGACACATGTGGAGTTTCAATTTAATATCTGCATTAGTTTTGGAGATAGTAACTTGCATGTAAAACTTTAACCAGGATTTTCTAAGTCCAAAAGGGGGCATAATTTGGCCAAAATACATGTCAGAGTTATGGAACTTGACCCAGTGAGGTTGGTAATTGATCTAGAAAAAGAAAAAATGAGTTTCAAATCTATATGCCTTTTAGTAATAGCTGTATGTACTTGCACGCAAAACTTTAACCAGAATTTTCTAAGTCCAAAAGGGGGCATAGTTTGGCCAAAATGAAGGTCAGAGTTATGGGACTTGGTGCTATCAACTAGTTTTATAACCCCGAAGACACATGTGAAGTTTCAATTCAATATCTGCATTAGTTTTGGAGATAGTAACTTGCATGTAAAACTTTAACCAGAATTTTCTAAGTCCAAAAGGGGGCATAATTTGCTCAAAATACATGTTAGAGTTATGGAACTTGACCCAGTGAGGTTGGTAATTGACCTAGAAAAAGAATAAATAAGTTTCAAAGCTATATGCCTTTAAATGATAGCTGTATGTACTTGCATGCAAAAACTTAACCAAGGTGTGACGCCGACGCCAGGGTGAGTAGAATAGCTAGACTATTCTTTGAATAGTCGAGCTAAAAAAGCAATTACATGCAAAACTATCACTTTACCAAGGTTGCTTAGAAGCCAATGACACAATGGATGAGTGCATAAAAGTTAATGAAACAGTGGATATGACAATCACTTGACCACTGTTGCACAGAAGCCAACTAAACATTTGTTTTGTTTGCTTTTAACTGAACAGTCACTGAACATCATGCTAAACTGTTAACAAAACAATGTACTTTAACTTCAAGACGATGTGCTTTATTAAGGTTGATAAAGGGTAGTCATAAACCTGACAAAGAATGCAAAGCAAAAGCCTTAAAGCAGTATATATTATAATAGGACAGATGAAGGATAAAGTTTAGTGCTGAATAAAAGGTTGATAAGGTACAGTATAGTCTGCTATAAGGGGACTTACCAGCTACCATCTTATCTGTCTTTAGTGCTTCATTCTCTTCAACAAGAGCTTTCAGAAACTTATCTTGAGTGGCTGTCTGTAAAGAAAAGCAAAACTGAAATTGACTTGTTTACTTACTTGAAACTGAAGATCTTCTATGGGAACATGTAGTCTGAATATTTTTTATCATTTTAATTTTGCTAATTGGTAAACAGTAGTCACATTTGCAAACTCAAGAATGTATATAAAATCTACAAGAAGATCCTATGGAAGCATGGAATGCAACCAAGCAAAATAAAATACACTCAGTCTGAACGAGTTTGTTAATGAGAGGTTATACAGGAGCTGTCTGTTGACAGCGCGCTCGACTATTCTCAGTGCTTGATAGCATAATATAAGCAATGAATAAAACTTTAACATTACAATAAGCATATTCTAAGTTGAAAAGGGGCCATAATTCAGTCAAAATGCTTGATTGAGTTGCCTCCTCCTATTTATAGACTGGGGTCATGATGGTAAACAAGTATGCAAAATATGAAAGCAATATCTCAATGGACTTTGAAAATATTTGGGGTGGTACACAAACATTAACATTTGTGTGATGCTCACACTCATGCCAACGCCGGGGCAAGTAGGATAGCTCCAGTATTCTTCGAATAGTTGAGCTAAAAATGTGTAACATTCCTCATGTCCCTAGGCAGATTCTATAATGGTAAAATTGAATGTACTCCATGATCCCAAAGGACCAGAAAATATAACACCCTGAGTACAAGTATGGAGACTTCTTACTGGTCTTCCATCAATCCATGTTCTGTCCCCTGTGACTTTGACCTTTGATTAATTGAACCTAAAATCAATAGAGGTCATCTATTCTGCATGTCCAATCATCCTATGAAGTTTCAACAGTCTGGGTCAAGTGGTTCTCAAGTTATTGATCAGAAACGGTTTTCCATGCTCAAGCCCCTGTGACCTTGACCTTTGATCGAGCGATTCCAAAAGTAGTAAGGCTCATCTATTCCGTATACCCTATCACCCTATGAAGTTTAAAGGTTCTAGGTAAAATGGTTCTCCAGTTAATGGTCCGAAAAGGGGAGAGAGATAAAACTAACAAGAGGGTCATGATGACCCTGGATTGCTCACCTGAGTACCGTATTTTACCTAAGTCTTGGGACAGCATAAAATAATTATTTTTTTCACTGTCCCAAGACTTATTTCCCGAAAAATAATTATTTTGAAAAGTGTCCTAAAAATATGGACACAATAATCGTCATCGGGTAACATCCCCCACCCACCCGTGTTGAAAGCGGAAAAAAAAACCCAACGATTATCGGTAATTATTCTGTTGATAAACAAAGTAATTTGCCTTGTTTTCATCATCAATTAACACCCCCTCAAAGAGCTAAAAGAAGTGTGTCGGTATCATGACATTAGAAGTGGAGATCAAAGCGGTATAGTTTCCCCGAGATTTTCATGGCATTACGTCATGTTTTCGCGCCATGTTGCACATCACTGTTTGATCGTACCGCCTCGGTTCTTAAGTGCCGAGAAGTAGATCTAGTGTTGTAACAATCAATAAAAGAAAAAGCTTCTTTTTAATTTGTTAAAGCGAATGTGCAATATCCTGTATAAACTGACAGGTAAACGTGTCAAACTATAATAGCGGATATCTTACCTCTGTGACCTATTTGCCCTCAAGGAAATTACAAAATGGTTTGAGAAGAATATCTTATTATAAAGTGTCGTGTCAAAAAATACATGTACATGTACAAAGATTCATTCAAAACTTATTAAAAATACGCAACAACATCATTATTGTTTTTGTTTTTTAACCGCATTTTCTATTTACGTTCACGAGTTCACGTAACAGAAATCTGTTTGCCAAAAATCGTTTTACTTCATATTTTTAAATTGCTGCCGCCTTTTCATTATTTAAGATTTTTCTATTCTGTTTTTTGTACTTTCTGGTCAAAAGTCTGAATTTTATGCCCATAGTTTGTATCATTTATTTACTTTTAGAAAGAAATAAGTATTTAGGATCGCGCTGTTTGAAATTTTGCAAGTAATTTTATGAAAATTCGACCGTTTTTATAGAATTTTGCCAACATTTCTGTCGATATCTTTTTAAAATCATTATAGAATTCAAAGTATATTACTTCTCAATCGGTGTTGAAAATCTGAAGCGATAAAATCAAAAAATGAATGCGTGATGCGTGTTTTTTGTATACGTGTCAATGAACAAAAGTAACGGCGTTGTAAGTTAGACATTACGATAGGTCGCACGTGCTCGTGGAATGGAAAATTACCGGCAAGGCGTTTTGATATCTGTACGATTCACGGGTAAATTCCAGTCAGTGGTAAACAAAAATAAACAAATAACGGAAAATGGACTTCCTGGCTGCAGCAAAAAAAAAATACAACACTTAACTGGTATGGTAAAAAAAACACTTTACTAGTAAAAACACGACACGAAAATGTTAAAAAAAAATAGTCTTTGGTTCTTATAATTATTTGATATTTTGATCGATACAACACCATACAATGTATAATAACGGTATTGGTTACATCTTGAATCAGTACAAACCTTAGTCCCAACACTTAGGGACGAAAAATACGCTGAGAAAATACATGTCCAAAAACTTAGGGTCAAGAAAAATAATTATTTTTCCACATTTTAGGGTGTCCCAAGATTTAGGGTGTCCCAAGACTTAGGTGAAATACGGTAATATGAGCTACATGTTTCAAATGTCAAACTGATGATTTTTAGAAATTTTTTGGAAGTTTTTCTGATGTATAATCAAGTAACCCATGGGGCGGGGTGTTAATTTGACCCCAGGGGTCATGATTTGAACAAAGATTTTAGAAGTCTACTAGGCAATGTTACATATCAAATATCTAAGACCTAGGCCTTCTGGTTTATTTTTAGCAAATTTATGAAGATTTCCCTATGTACAATAAAGTAACCCCTGGGCCAATTTGACCCTACGGGGTCAAAATTTGATTAAATTTTGTAGAGGTCCATTAAGCAATGCTTCATGTCAAATATCTAAGCTCTAGGCCTTCTGGTTTATTTTTTAGAAAATTTTGAAGATTTTCCTATGTAAAATCAAGTGACCCCTGGGTCATGATTTGAACAACTTTAGCAGAGGTCCACTAGGCAATGTTACATGTTAAATATCTAAGCTCTAGGCCTTCTGGTTTATTTTTTTAAATTTTTTAAAGATTTTCCTATGTAAAATCAAGTGACCCCTGGGGTGGGGTCAATTTTAATCCCGGGGTCATGATTTAAAAAATTTTAGTAGAGGTCCACTAGGCAATGCAACATGTCAAATATCTAAGCTCTAGGGTTTCTGGTTTTTGAGAAGAAGATTTTTAAAGTTTTTCCTTTTGGTTGCCATGGCAACCAGAGTTCTGCATGGAATTGAATTCTTTGAATAATTTTGAAAGGGGGCCACCCAAGGATCATTCTTGTTAAGTTTGGTGTAATTCTGCCCAGTGGTTTTCAAGAAGATGATTTTTTTAGAAATTGTTGACGCACGACTGACGACGGACATCAAGCGGTCACAAAATCTCACCTTGTCACTTTGTGACAGGTGAGCTAAAAACACAAGCTGTCCATCTAAAGAATAGTTGTAATACTTCATTCTCACATACCAGAGGTTTATCATGGTTACCTCTGGCACATTTCATCAGGTAAAAAGTTTCAGCAAATCAGCAATGTTTCACAGTAAGTCTTCATGAACAAATCAAATTGGCTAGGGAAAGAGTGTCTGCCTTATTAACAAAAAGCTGATGCTGGAGTACAAAGAATATTATTATTTCTTGAGGTAAATTTCTAAACATCCAATTAAAGGAATAAATCTTTATTAATGGTAGTCATGCAATACAGTCGACATTGTATTAAGAGACCACCCAAGGGACTGCTAAGAAGTGGTCTCTTAATGGAATGGTCTCTTAATGAATTTCAGTCAGATGAAACGAAAAGTTATTTTAACTGTTAATGTAACTGTATTTGTTATGAACATACATGTATGATTTCAAAATCTGTTTTAACATGGTCGTGAAGTCAAAAAACCATGAAAATTATAGCTGGATTGTTTGTCAGTTCGACTGATAAAAAGGTTGATTGCATTCAGTCACGTGCAAAACATACTCGCTAATTACACAGGCCAAGAAATGCCCGGTAGAATTTGGTACCCGGTTGCTTAATAGATACTTTAGTCGAATATTTTACCTGTCGGGACTACATTAATGTGGTCGCTAGTTGTTAATAAAAAAGTCGTTTAATGGAATGAATTAATGTACTGAAAACGTTCGGGAGGGATTTTGACCGGTCGTTTAATACAAAAATCGCTTAATAGAGGTGGTCGCAAGTATGATGTCGACTGTATTGTCTTTCCTCATTGTCAGCAAGTACTTTGTGTAGATGTTTTTTGAAGTTTCAGTTTCAGCAAAACACTGATTGACTTGTTCAACCAACTACTTCCAGTAGTAAAGGCATGTGATCATGCTCAACAAATAAAAGAAAGAAAGAAATCAGAGGTTTGTCTCATGATTTTGACAAACTACTGATGGATGAGAGTGCGACAGTTAGGAAAAATCTATACGAAAATGACACAGGATTTTATATATGAGGATTATCTTACCGTGTATTTGAGCTGCATCACCTCCTGTTTCATTCTCATCATACATGTAACTTGTTGTTGATAAACTTCTAGTGTCTTTTCTTTCCTGTATATAGATATATAGTAACAAGCATATAACAAGCATTTCAATGTATATAGATGGCAGAAACTGTTCTGCTCTATTTGAGAAGTGGTTCTATGAGAAAAGCTAAAATTAAAACATCATAAATGATGCTGATTCTTCTGTGCATTTCTGAGTTAAACCAGCAGTACCCTAACATAATAGGATTTTCACATCATTATTTGATGAGGAATTATGGACAATATTTGCAATGGTTGTCAATAAATCTAAGATGTAATATGAACCGCGCCATGAGAAAACCAACATAGTGCATTTGCTACCGGCATGGATCAATACCAGCCTGGGCATCCACGCAGTCTGGTCAGGATCCATGCTGTTCGGTAACAATTTCTCTAATTGCAATGGGCTTTGAAAGCGACCAGCATGGATCTAGACCAGACTGCACAGATGTGCAGGCTGTTCTGGATCCATGCTGGTCTAAAACACACTATGTTAGTTTTCTCATGGTGCGGCTCATAGAAGCATTCTGTAACCATGAAACACCTACATGGATGAATGTTAAGTGCGATCAGAATTTAAACTGTTTTTTCCCAACAAATTTACTAATGAAAAATACACAAATGCACTCCTTGGCTTGTAAACATCAAATTGTGCTGAAAGATCATCTTATTTTATGTGTCTCTTTGCTAAATGTTGGATTTTCCTGAAGTGAAAAGTGAAAAATATCCAGCACAGATTTTTTTCCAACTATAATTGAATCTTTTGTGATTTTAATTTTATCATGATGGACACGATTGATTCTGCCTTTGCGATCAGTCTAGATCATGATCAGCCTGCACATCTGTGAAGTCTGATCATGATCTGCACTGTTTGCATCAGAATCTTTTTGGTAAGCACCCCTTATTAAAAGTTAATGGTATTGTCAATACTGAAAGATGGAAAAGTTCATTCAATTTATAGAAATTTAGCATGGTAAGGGTTAAAGCTGACATAGTACTTCATTAGAGATCTTTTTCAGGTTTTCTTTTATAACTGGACAGTAACAAACAAGGTAGGACTATCACTAGAAACGCTTTCAAGATACAAAACAGTGCCTATATTATTAATATTTTTAACAAGACAAGAGCTAAACAACCTGTAGTGGATATGTTGGGACATGTTCTAAAGGTAATATTTATTATCATTATTATTATTATTATTATACCAGATTTATATAGCACCTGTTTCATGTTAAACACATTCAAAGGTGCTTTACATATAGTAAGCACAGCCACACAGAGCGCGAAATTTATCCTCTACTAGTACAGACACAGAGTGATCTGACAAGAGGGACAGAGTGAGATAAAGACCCCAGAACTGATAGAGAGAAATCCTTTTTAGATACAGACTTGTCCGGCTAACTTAGCCTAGCTCTTTACGAACAGACAGTCTGGTTCTTTAACGTGCCCGGTGTATAGCACCAATACAAGCGAAGCCGTCTTTCCTGGGAAGAACCAGTACAGGCCTCTAAGTTAGGTGGGAGACACTCAAGAGCATATACATGGTAGATGGAAACTTTAGGTAGAAGGTAACATACGGTCTTCTTATAGTGACCACTGGTGCCAAGTTATGTCAAAACACCCCCATCCACCACAAAGTTCCTAGTCAAACACAACTTTCAAAACCCCAAAAATCACACATATGCATGCACATACACAAACACATACAGACAGGAGAAGTGCTATATGCTCTCATGCCATTATGGTTAGGAAGATAGTCTATGCACAGACTTACCATTTTAGAAATTCTTGTTCTAGTTCATACATTTCTAATCCAGGTATCTTTATTGATGTTAAAAGTCTATGACCTAAAAGAAAGAAAAATGTTAAACTGCTTTAAAAGCAACAAAGCAATACTGGACAGCATGTAAAATCTATTTCTTGGGAATCAAAATTGTCGACATTTGTCTCCCTTGAACTGTTGAGTAAATAGAAAATATATATGTTCTGTGTAGATATGCATTTTCACTCAAACAGACATTGTTAGTATTAAATGGAAATCAATTTGCAAAGTTATTAAATCAAACACACAGTCAAAGACTTTCTCCCAAATATTATCAAAATTTAAATCTTATTTCAAAATAATGTCAAAAATGTTAGATAAATAATACTTCAAATTTTCGTAGTGAAATTATTCTACTGAAATACATTTACTGCAATATATCTTCTAAAATTATACAAGGATTAACAAGAGCTGTCCGTAAGACAGCCAAGCTCGACTATTCGAAATATTGTCACAGAAGCAGGAAATTATTACCCAAAATGTTAAATATCAAAAGAGTTTTAAGTTCGAAACGGGACATAATTTGACCAAAATGCATATCAGAGTTATGGGACTTGATGCTATCAACTAGTTTAATAACCCCAAAGAAACATGTTAAGTTTCAATTCCATATCTGCATTAGTTTTGGAGATAGTAACTTGCATGTAAAACTTTAACCAGAATTTTCTAAGTCCAAAAGGGGGCATAATTTGCTCAAAATACATGTTAAGAGTTATGGAACTTGACCCAGTGAGGTTGGTAACTGACCTAGAAAAAGAATAAATAAGTTTCAAAGCTATATGCCTTTTGGTAATAGCTGTATGTACTTGCACGCAAAACTTTAACCAGGATTTTCTAAGTCCAAAAAGGGGCATAATTTGCCCAAAATACATGTCAGAGTTATGGGACTTGATTCTATCAACTAGTTTTATAACCCCGAAGACACATGTGAAGTTTCAATTTAATATCTGCATTAGTTTTGGAGATAGTAACTTGCATGTAAAACTTTAACCAGGATTTTCTAAGTCCAAAAGGGGGCATTATTTGCTCAAAATACATGTCAGAGTTATGGGACTTGACCCAGTGAGGTAGGTAATTGATCTAGAAAAAGAAAAAGTAAGTTTCAAATCAATATGCCTTTTAGTAATAGCTGTATGTACTTGCATGCAAAACTTTAACCAGAATTTTCTAAGTCCAAAAGGGGGCATAATTTGGCCAAAATACATGTCAGAGTTATGGAACTTGACCCAGTGAGGTAGGTAAATTGATCTAGAAAAGAAAAATTAAGTTTCAATCTATATGCTTTTAGTAATAGCTGTATGTACTTGCACGCAAAACTTTAACCAAAATTTTCTAAGTACAAAAGGGGGCATAATTTTGCCAAAATGAAGGTCAGAGTTATGGGACTTGGTGCTATCAACTAGTTTTATAACCCCGAAGACACATGTGAAGTTTCAATTCAATATCTGCATTAGTTTTGGAGATAGTAACTTGCATGTAAAACTTTAACCAGAATTTTCTAAGTCCAAAAGGGGGCATAATTTGCTCAAAATACATGTTAGAGTTATGAAACTTGACCCAGTGAGGTTGGTAATTGACCTAGAAAAAGAATAAATAAGTTTCAAAGCTATATGCATTTAAATGATAGCTGTATGTACTTGCATGCAAAAACTTAACCAAGGTGTGACGCCGACGCCGACGCCAGGGTGAGTAGAATAGCTAGACTATTCTTCGAATAGTCGAGCTAAAAATAAAATGTATCTTAAATTCACTATGGCAAAAAAATTTCCAACCAGTCAGTGAACTTTTCTGCTACATACCTGAGAAACATGACAAGTAACACATCACTGTGCTGTTTTTGAACTGTATTGCAAAAAATAACTGAGAAACCAGACAAGTGAAATTTCAAGTGCAATTTTTTACCAGTTCAGCTTACATACCTGAGAAACTGGGCATGTAACACATCAGTGTAAAGTTTTTGAACTGTACTGCTAACATTACTGAGAACACCGGTACTGAGAACTGGGCAAGTAAATTGTAAGTGTGCAGTTTGTGAACTGTACTCTTTACATAAATGAGAAATTGGGCATGCAACACGTCCATGAGCAGTTTGTGCACCATTTTGCTAACATACTTGAGAAACTTGGCAAGTAACACATCAGTGTACAGTTTGTACATGGTTTTGCTAATTAAATAACTGGCAAATAACTTGTCAGTATGCAGACTGTGAACTGATCAGCTAAATACTTGGGAAACTTGACCAGAAGCATATTAGTGTGTAGTCTGTGATTTGTTCCACTAGCATACATGAGAAACATAACAAAAAACATATCAGTGTGCAGTTTGTGAACCGTTCTGCTAACAAACCTGAGAATACTGGCAATTAATGCAGTTTGTGATCTGCATTGCTAACATACCTGAGAATCCTGGCAAGTAACACATTAGTGTGCAGTTTGTGAACTGCATTGCTAACATACCTGAGAATCCTGGCAAGTAACACATCAGTGTGCAGTTTGTGAACTGCATTGCTAACATACCTGAGAATCCTGGCAAGTAACACATCAGTGTGCAGTTTGTGAACTGCATTGCTAACATACCTGAGAATCCTGGCAAGTAACACATCAGTGTGCAGTTTGTGAACTGCATTGCTAACATACCCGAGAATCCTGGCAAGTAACACATCAGTGTGCGGTTTGTGAACTGCATTGCTAACATACCCGAGAATCCTGGCAAGTAACACATAGTGTGCGGTTTGTGAACTGCATTGCTAACATACGACCTGGCAGAAATAGTGTCATTTGTGATTGCATGCTAACATACTGGAACTGAAGTAACAATTAGTGTGCAGTTTGTGAATTGTTCTGCTAACTCTCTGAAAGTACACAAGTTGGTTAATGGTATAAAGGTTAAGGAAAGCTTCATTTAATGTTGCATATGGTCAACAGACAGCAGGAGAAACAAAGCTCTTGTGCAACCAAAAAGGTGTCCACCAACTTCTTGGTACAACCTTTAAATACTGAGTGCAATGCAAGGAAGCTATCAGTGGCATTTCTGGTATGACACAGCCAGTGATAGATCTCCCATCCTCCTGCACTCAAAGCAGACACTCTACCACTGAACAACTGAGGTGGTTAGTCACAACAATTGCTACCACAGGAACATTTGACGTGAATACATACTTAAATAAACTCAAATTACTGAAGAATATAAAGATAAAAGATACATTACAGAAAAAATTATGTCACATCACAATAAAGCAAACAATTATGATGATGATGCCATCAGAAATTCAGTGAGAAACATTTAAGCTAGTACAGAGATTTAAATCTGCATGATCACAAATCTGACCAAACTACTGAATCATTTATTATCGCAAATATTCCTTTTCTGTTGAAGCAGTTTTCTAAATTTGAATCAGAAAGTCTAGACTGCTGATAAACTCAAATCAAGAGAGACAACTCTAGTTTCATTGCTTTGTATGACTTACCTCCACCTGCTATTGAGAACAATATCATCAGAGAATCCAAACTTCTGGAAGAAGTCTACAGCTTCATTATCAGCATGGACAACCACAGCATCATAATTACCTACAACTTTTGGCTCAACCACTTGCTGTAAACATAATACAGGATCAATTGAGAAAACAACTTCACAAATATAAAAGTTTTTTAAGTAAGAAATGCAAATTCTGTATGTACTGCATAGTTGCCGTAGTTTGAGAAATAAAATCACAACAGGGCATACAGATATATAGTTCTCCATCATAGTACTTTTTCAAAATACAGTGCAATTAAGAATGCCAACATGTTCTCCTTAAGTTCTGAGGGCATCCACCTGATTTCCTGGAACAGTGTCAGTAAGATTTGATAAGAGTCTTTTAATCCATTCTGATTACAAAATATTCCAACAATCTAAAAATAACTCAATGGTGGAGTCTCTGTTTTCAAGTGTAGGTGGTCAGAGGTGCAATTCCTTGTTGTGTCTTAACCCTTACCCTGCTACATTTCTATAATGAAATTTCCATGAAATGTCCATCTTTCAATTTGGACAGTCCCATTAACTGTTAATGGGGGTGCTTACCAAAATGACAAACAGTGCAGATTTTTATCAGACTGCATGGATGTGCAGGCTGATCATGATCTTCACTGGTCGTAAAGGCAGAATCAATCATGTCCGGCATAATAGGGTTAACAAACATGTGAAACATGATATTGGTAGCTCTCTTGCATTGCACTTGGTACTTAAAGGGTTGTACCTGGAGATCAAATAAGTGTAGATATGTCTCTGTCACAGGATACAATGTTGGTCGCACATCAGCTTTGTAGAAATGTTGTCTGTGGATCATACAAGGCATTAAACATACATCACCTTTACCTTTACAGTAAAAACTACATTTTTTTCATTGAAAAACTGAAAAATTTCAGCTTTGTCAATACCTAAGTGATATTTATTTCAATGTTTTATCATAAAAATAAATACTTACTGAGAGTAGAAATTTTCCTATGCCAAAGTTACGACATCTCTTGCGTACACTGACCAAAGTAAGATGTATTACCCTGTCCCTATGTTTACTGAAATTATAACATTGATCAGTCTGTCTATAGCTATAGCCCTTTCCACGGGTCTAAACATAGTAATGCGATAAGTGATGAAATGTACTGACTTGTGGGTGAAGCAAAACAAATGGGAAATTCTCACAAGCGAAACTGCCATGGTATGATTCAGAAGTGAAGTTACACCAATGTGATGTTATAGTTACAAAACTCAACACAGCCATTAAGGTCCTGAGTCGCTCACTTGACCCTGACACTAAAATATTTACAGGAAAAATTTTAGAAAAGAATCATTTCAACTAATTTGAGAAAGGTCAATGCAAGGATGCTACAGACTTAAATTTGAGCTGTGCCATGAGAAAACCAACATAGTGGGTTTGCGACCAGCATGGATCCAGACCAGCCTGCACATCCGCGCAGTCTGGTCAGGATCCATGCTGTTTGCTTTTAAAGCCTATTGAGATTGGAGAAACTGTTAGCGAACAGCATGGATCCTGACCAGACTGTGCGGATGCGCAGGCTGGTCTGGATCCATGCTGGTCGCAAACCCACTATGTTGGTTTTCTTATGGCACAGCTCATTTAATGTACTTACATCAAGCGGATGGAGAGTTATTAGATTGCACATATAGCAATTTGTTGTATAAATGTGGATTTTCTATTACTTGGCCATGTGACCTAGTTCATGGCTACTCAGATGACTTAATTTTGAACTTCACGTAAATTCCATAAAAACCAGGTTTTATTTGAATAAGATAGAAAACATAGCATAAGGACAGTTTACAAGTTTTTAAAGGGTTTTACAGGTGACCGAATTTATGGCAGAAGATGCCCCCAACCCCACTCTCCACTTTCAAACCTGACAAAGATTTAATGAATACAAATTTATGTCCACGGCCTAGATTTCATTAAGACAAATATTTCAACCAGGTTTCATAACATTTATGGAGCTTGACTGAGACAAATACATTTCTTGTCAGTTTCAAAACAGTGCTTAAGATATAAGGTTTCTAGTGTGTCCCTAGACAAACTGTTGACGAATTGCCTACAAAGGGAGGGTAATCCTACAGCTCAACCATGAGCACTGACAGCATGCCAAAACTATCAGAGGGAAGATGATTACATTAGCTCAATGCTAAACAGATTTTAATGAAACTCATTCAACTGGTATTGAATCAAAAGAAAAAGTTTAAAACTAGAGTTAACAGAGTGATGTACATTCACATTGACAAAATGCATGTGTAGAAATTATGACTCTTACATTCTAAAAAATCTCTACCAAACACTTCTAACAAAATTGGATCTGGTTAAATATTGAGAAAATCACACATGTATACAGAGGTACATGTACTACTAAATTATAGTGAAGTTTCAATTTATCTTTGGCTTCACTCAACAGTGAAGTATATACAGCACAGAATGACTGGAAAACATTCATAATTAAAAGAAGGGAGTTTTTTTTCTATAAAGATAAAGACAAGTTACAAAAAGGAATACATACTCTAGGGGTATTTCTAGTTTAGGAAATTGTTAGAGGAGCTGAACATTATAAATAGGGATGGCAACAGTTAACTTGTTAACCGAGTATTCGTTCAGTGTTCAGAGTATCAATTACAAAATTTAGTAATTGAGTACTGGAAAAAAAAAGGAAAGAAAAAAAAGACTAGAAACACGTCAATTTTATCCTAAGTGTCTAGCTGTTATCTTTTCTATCAATTACCCAGAAGTTGTGAATTGATGCACAAATGTCAATAATGACCCCTGACAGGTAACAAGTGTTTGCGAAATCATGATCGCTGTAGACTGTAATTGTGCCGCTTATTGCAGTATCGCTTATATCATAAACAATTAGCAAATCACACCACAAGTAGCTTAAAGACACAAAGCTTTTTTGTGTTTTGGTATTTTGATTATCTTACATTTTAACGTGGGCATAAAAGTTACTTTTAATATATCAATAAACTGTTATCATCTGTGTTGGTTTTACATTCTAGCACAAAGTAATTAGCCTCTATATACAACTGTATACAACAACAAAAAATGGTTTTGAAAAATTAGATCACTGCTTACCGGAGCCATGGTGAAACAACTAATGACTTTTAATTATCTCCCTTTAATAGTGAACAAATGCTTAATACAACTGAGTCTCGCCTATTCCGGTTTTGGAAATCACTATAAACAAGAAACCGAGTACTTGGTCAAAAAAATTGGTGAGTACTCAAGCACCAAAATCGGAACACGCTGCCATCCCTAATAATAAAGAAGAAAAGATTTGTTGTAACAAAACAGAAACATGTTAATATTGTCTTCTAGAAAGAAAATACTTCTATAAACACGCAACTCTCTGAACGAATTACTGAAACGTAAAACCTATTTGAATACCAAAACAGCTCACAACGTTCCTGGCATACCTTAAAATATTAGCAGGTATTCACTAATACGTATAATCTGCTAAAATGCAAGAAAATAATTATACAATCTGGCCATTGTGAAGTTTCTAATGAGTACCACCAGTACATGCCTACCATTTCATAGATGTCTGCATGCACACACAAACGCACAATAACCACAGACAGTGGGAAACACTAAACACCCCTCATTTTTAATGGTTTAGGTATAAAAATAGACAAAGTGCAATAGCTATACCACATGAAAAATGAGCTCAAAATGATTTAAAATATTAACAGTAAAGGTGTTAGGAACTCTGTATCTATATCTCAGTTATATTCATTTATTGTTTGTTTTCTTGTATAAAATTTTATGTAAATAAGTGGCACCATGAGAAAATAAACATAATGCATTTGCAACCAGCATGGATCCAGACCAGCCTGCACATCCGTGCAGTCTGGTCAGGATCCATGCTGTTCGCTAACAGTTTCTCTAATTGCAATGAGCTTTGAAAGCAAACAGCATTGATTCTGACCACACTGCACGGATGCACAGGCTGGTCTGGATCCATGCTGGTCGCAAATGCACTATGTTGGTTTTCTTGTGGTGTGGCTCAAATCATTTCTGTATCTAATATTTACTTATCACCTCTATTGGCATTTGTGAAAAACATGTACAAAATAACAAGTTGTTGAATTCTGGATAAAAGTAAAACAATCGTTTGTTACTTTGGGCCCCTCTCTATCAGATAAAGAAATGAACTAGTTTTTAGGTTTTTGTTCACTTTGTAAGCATGTACCAAATCATGGTTAGCTGGCCATTCCATATATGACATTGTGACACATATGCTTACAACCACTGATAACAAACAGAGTGCATGAAATCATGAATTCAAATTAAAGGGTAATTTTGTCTTCTCTGAAATTCATCGATTTAATGTAGCAACATTTTGGACCAAAAAAGTAAATGTAGAGATTTTTTGCAATAACTGAATTTTACATTTTACTGACATTATGCAAAATACTCCTGACTTCTTGACACAGGGGTAATTACTATTAGTTTTGAAAGCATGGAGGTTAAAATGGAAAACACAGGTGGAAAATTGGGTAAAAGGAATCTCCAGCAAGAGCTGTATCTATTAGTGACAAGTGCCCCCAAAGCATGCCCAAGAATGCTACAGTTGTCTGCTAAAAAGTCACGCATCATTTTGTGACCTTGACCTTGACCTGAGAGACCTGGGTGATAAGCTCAACACACCTCAATATGGTTAACATTTGTGTCAAATTATGTTCAAATCCCTTCATAAATGGCAGAGTTATGTACCAGACAAGAAACAAATTTGACTTTGACTAAGTGTGACCTTGACCTTTGAGCTAGGTGAATAGGTCCTGCACATGACAAGTCACCTCAATATAGGAAACATTTTAGCCAAGTAATTTTAAAATCCCTTCATTGATGGCAGAGTTATGAACTGGACAAGAAACAGACCATGCTAACCTTTAACCTCAAAGTGTGACCTTGACCTTGGAGCTAGGGGTCTGGGTCTTGTGCTTGATATGTTGTCTCATTTTGGGGAACATTTATGCCAAGTAATTTTAAAATCCCTTCATTGATGGCAGAGTTATGGACTGGACAAGAAACAGACCATGCTAACCTTTAACCTCAAAGTGTGACCTTGACCTTGGAGCTAGGGGTCTGGGTCTTGTGCTTGACACATTGTCTCATTTTGGGGAACATTTATGCCAAGTAATTTTAAAATCCCTTCATTAATGGCAGAGTTATGGACTGGACAAGAAACAGACCATGCTAACCTTTAACCTAAAAGTGTGACCTTGACCTTGGAGCCAGGGGTCTGGGTCTTGTGCATGACACGTTGTCTCATTTTGGGGAACATTTAAACCAAGAAATTTCAAAATCCTTGATGAATAGCAGAGTTATGAACCGGACACGAAACAGACCCTGTTAACCTTTGACCTCTTAGTGTGACCTTGACCTTGGAGCTAGGGGACTGGGTCTTGCGCACGACAAGTAGTCTCATTATGGCGACTATTTAAGCCAAGTTATTTCAAAATCCCTTTATGGATGGCAAAGTTACAGCCCGGATTACACGGACACATGTATGGACAGACAGTGTGATTTTAATATGCCCAACTTCGGGGGCATAAAAACAATTCATATAGATGAAAGGTTAATAAGACCAAAGTGAAAAGAACACAACCTTTTGTAGTGTCTAAGAAACCTGCTGTTTGAGTGCAACAGTCTGTTTACATGTTTAAAAAATACAAACAAACTGTAATTCAAATTTCATTGAAATTCACTAACAGGTATGAAACAGAGAACCTGCCAGCAAAGGCTGTTTTTTCTCAGATAAATTAGTTCCTCTTCAAATATTCACATATTTATTATATACCTATATAAATCCTGTCCAAAATACGGCTTTTATTTTACAAGTAAATACAAACAGGCAGAAAAAAATCTGTATTGTACATTTTGTATTGTATGTTGCCGGACTACTTTCATTTAATATGCATTATCTGACATAATTTTATAAATAGAGCACACAAAAACTACACTGAGAACAATTTTAACATTGATAAACTGTTAAAACACTGAAAATTTCGATTGGTAAGAAAACAACAAACAAAAATATGGAGGTATACAATAAAAGGGTGATTATAATACTGGTCCAGCTAGATCTGGGATTTTATATTCGGTTTTTGAGGACTTTGCCAGGTCAGATTAAACTCAGTGCTTGCACGCCTCTTGTTATCCGACCTGGCAAAATTCACTCGAGCCAAATACAGCATCCCAGATCAAGCTTCTATTATATAACCCAATCATAACAACAAGCTTTGTAACATTATCAAACAAAATGTGAATTTCAAATTTATTTCTGCAGATATTTAAGTCAAATTCAAAACCTTTTGCTTAACAGCAGAAAAAAAAACTTGGTATCAATTACACAAGATAGATGAACTTTTATCTGAGAAACAAACACAACATAGTCTGGCATTAGATGGGTAAAATATATTTAAGTTCCAACCTTTTTACTTTTCCTTGCCTAAGGGAATGAAAAAGAAACAATAAAACAAATCAATCCACAAAAATATAACTTTTTACCAGAATGAACAGCAGTCTTACACAGTGAATTATGCACCATTGTCAGGTGTTGCTTGTACATGTTCAACCTGGTTTTGCTTAAATAAATTTAATACAACACAAGACAAAAGATCTGGCACGTTACAAAATTTACACCAGCAACAAGATGTCATACATTCCCACATAACATAAAGACTTTTCATAATGTTTTTTTTTTTTTGTTAGGTTTAACATCAACACAGTTTAGGTCAAATGGCGACTTTCCAGCTTTGATGGTAGAGAAAGACCCCAGGTGCCCCTCTGGGCATTATTTCAACACGGGCAGGCTCCTGGGTAGAGCTACCGACCTTCTGTAAGCCAGCTGGATGACTTCCTCACATGGAGAATTCAATGCCCTGTGTGAGGCTCGAACCCACATCGATGAGGGGCAAGTGGTTTGAAGTCAGAGACCTTAACCGCTCAGCAACTGAGGCCCCTACTTACATAATGTTCCATTATATACATATAAATACTTTTTTCTCAAATTATCTTAAGATATTGTTTTCTTCTCTAAAATGATAAATATAGTAATGCTTTGCATGGCACCTTTCAATTCAAATCCTGTATCACTTAAGTTTTCCAAGGAAAATATGGAACATGCAATCAGAAAAGTATGTTGCAAATGAAATTTCTGAAAAGAGAAGTTCCTTTCTAATTTCTCATCAGTTTTTGATTAATACAATAAAGAAGTAGCTTACACATATTTCTTTTCAAACGTAGCACATCCTATTATTCTATTTTCTACCCCGACCATATCTTTAGTAACTGGTCCCTCTGATGACTTGCGCACCTTCCGTCTATCAGTAACCTTAGTAATGAAAGAGTTAATGCCCTTGGAAAAGTCTTCTTCTTCATCTCTGTAAAATCAAAGTACTATTATGTTAAAAACAATCAATAAATGACCAAGTCGTGCATTTTTACATTACAATAACAGTGTTTAACCTTTAGCCTGCTATATAGACCTGCTGCTTAACACAATAAGGAGAGCACAGATCTACAGATCACAGACTGACAGAGTTGTGTCTGATCCATGGTTGAGGTGTATGTTCTCCTTGACAATTTGATAAAAGACATTGTGTCTAAAATCAAAACGTCCTCCACCTCTGATTCATGTGCGAAAGTTAGGAGTTACTTGTGGAGAACAGGTCTGTTCTGGTACAGAATCAAGAACACTGGTTAGGTTAAACTTTACTGGATTTAATGAATAACAAATAATTGATGTACAGTCAAACGTGTATTTAGCAGCTAGCCCAGGGAGCAACACAATCTGGCCGCGTTAATGTTGAAATCTGAACTCAGCTGACTGGCTGCTTAAAGCAAGTGGCTGCTAAATACAGGCAGTCACTAAGACAGAGTTTACTGTTGTAAAGATAAAAAATAGACTCTCACTCTCCCTCCTCCTCTTCGCCGGCCTCAGATTCTGTATCACTGTACACCTCAGCAAACTTGCTCGGCTGCTCCTCATCTTCCTCATACACATCTTCATCTGCCGAGAGTTCACTCCCCTTGACACTTCCCTTTTCCCCTTCGTCATCCTCAATATCTTCTTTCTCCTCTCGAGGTTCCTGAGGTTCATGCTTTCTCTTTTCCTCTAATTCATCTATTGTCTCTACAAAATATCTCTATTAATTACATACTGTGTACTTCTACAAGCTAACATTTAATTACAGCAGATACAAGAATGAACAAAGGCATGGCTGGATTGTATTTATATGGCAGTGTATACACTGTGCATGTACCAATCATTTACAACAAATGTTTCAACACTTATTGAATAAATGAATCTTTGTGACTATTTTGCAAGCCTCAATCAGTATTTGTTAAAAGGATGTGTCTTGAGATTGTTATGTGTTTCCTATAGAAACATAAGTTAACTTAAAGTGGGTTATTGTAATATACAAGACTGTTTTAATAAAGTTAATAGTTACAACAAAAATCATCAAGTATATAGTATGGTGCTTCTTATTTCAGCATTAACACAACTTAGATTTACATCAAAGTACCAATATTTTCAAAAAAGAGGAATATGTCTGTACTGTATATAAAATCAAGAATAGAATCTAATTCAAGTTTACATCAACTTTACAATACATATGAGCCATGCCATGAGAAAACCAACATAGTGGGTATGCGACCAGCATGGATCCAGACCAGCCTGCTCATCCGCGCAGTCTGGTCAGGCTCCATGCTGTTCGCTTTTAAAGCCTATTGGAATTGGAGTAACTATTAGCGAACAGCATGGATCCTGACAAGACTGCGCGGATGCGCAGGCTGGTCTGGATCCATGCTGGTCACATACCCACTATGTTGGTTTTCCCATGGCACGGCTCAAATAACAACCAACAATTTGTACCAAAAGTTTACTTCATTGCTATATATTTCCTAGTAAAATACATATCACAAGATATGCTTTTAATTTAGGGTTCTCTTTCTCACAGACAAGTTTCTCAAAATCAAATGCTTCCACTTACACATTTTGTTTGGCAATACTGTAAGAAAATAGGAACATTAACAACTTTAAGGAAAATTTCATTAAAATCTACACTGCAGAATTTTTCTCTTCCAGAAAATGTCATGAGATTGTAACTTTCCCACATAGTCCATAATTATGAAAACTTTTTTGAGGTCCATTTTCTAGAATCAATCCAGCAAAAAAAAAAAACAAAGCACATGGCCCTTATTATCTAAAAGACTATTTCATTGCCCAACTGTTCATGATGCATTGGAAAATCTAAGTAAAATCAAATTTTAATCTGTAGAAAGAAATTATCAAAACATGCAGAATTGCTTGAAAAAGACTTTTTGGTCAAAAAAAAAAAAACAAATCTAAAAAGGAAGTGTACCTTGTAAGTCCCTCACAAGGACAATGGTCCTGGCCCATTTCTCACAGACGGTTGAATACAATACATCTGGTGTCATCTCTGACAGGGAAACATCGTACAGCCCAATAACAGCATGTAACAAGTCCTTGTTTGATATCTAACAGAAAAGAAATAACATTGTACAGTCCAATAACAGCATGTAACAAGTCCTTGTTTGATAACTAACAAAAAAGAACTAACATTATACAGTCCAATAACAGCATGTAACAAGTCCTTGTTTGATATCTCACAGAAAAGAAATAACATACAATCAAATACCAGCATGTAACAAGTCCTTGTTTGACATCTAACAAAAATGAACTAACATTATACAGTCCAATTACAGCATGTAACAAGACTCCTTGTCTGATATCTAACAGAAAAGAAATAACATCGTACAGTCCAATAACAGCATGTAACAAGATATTGTTTGACAGCATGTAACAGTCCTTGTTTGATATCTAACAGACAAGAAATAACATCAAACAGTTCAATAACATCATTAAATAAGTTGTTGTTTGATAGCCAACAGGCAGAAAATAACATTGTAAGTCCAATAATGGCATGCCATAAGTTGTTGTTTGATATCCAACAGGCAGAAAATAACAATGTAAACTTTTCCAATAACAGCATGTCATAAGTTGTTGTTTGATATCCAACTGGCAGAAAATAACAATGTAAACTTTTCCAATAACAGCATGTCATAAGTTGTTGTTTGATATCCAACTGGCAGAAAATAACAATGTAAACTTTTCCAATAACAGCATGTCATAAGTTGTTGTTTGATATCCAACTGGCAGAAAATAACAATGTAAACTTTTCCAATAACAGCATGTCATAAGTTGTTGTTTGATATCCAACTGGCAGAAAATAACAATGTAAACTTTTCCAATAACAGCATGTCATAAGTTGTTGTTTGATATCCAACTGGCAGAAAATAACAATGTAAACTTTTCCAATAACAGCATGTCATAAGTTGTTGTTTGATATCCAACTGGCAGAAAATAACAATGTAAACTTTTCCAATAACAGCATGTCATAAGTTGTTGTTTGATATCCAACTGGCAGAAAAACAATGTAAACTTTTCCAATAACAGCATGTCATAAGTTGTTGTTTGATATCCAACTGCCAGAAAATAACAATGTAAACTTTTCCAATAACAGCATGTCATAAGTTGTTGTTTGATATCCAACTGCCAGAAAATAACAATGTAAACTTTTCCAATAACAGCATGTCATAAGTTGTTGTTTGATATCCAACTGCCAGAAAATAACAATGTAAACTTTTCCAATAACAGCATGTCATAAGTTGTTGTTTGATATCCAACTGCCAGAAAATAACAATGTAAACTTTTCCAATAACAGCATGTCATAAGTTGTTGTTTGATATCCAACTGCCAGAAAATAACAATGTAAACTTTTCCAATAACAGCATGTCATAAGTTGTTGTTTGATATCCAACTGCCAGAAAATAACAATGTAAACTTTTCCAATAACAGCATGTCATAAGTTGTTGTTTGATATCCAACTGCCAGAAAATAACATTGTAAACTTTTCCAATAACAGCATGTCATAAGTTGTTGTTTGATATCATCTGACAGACAAAAATAACATCACAGAATCCATAAGAGCATGTAAGGAGTCATTTTTGATATCTAACAGACTAAAACCACATCATTCTTTCCAATATCAGCATGTAATAAGCTGTTGTTTGATATCTGACAAACAAAATTATCGTTGTTCAGTCCAGTAACAGCATATACCTGTAAGAAGTCGCTGTTTGATATGTAACTGACAAAAATACCATCTTTAAGTCCAATAACAATTTGTATTCCATTCAATTTTGTTCCTATATACATACAGTGGCTAAATCAAGGGCAAATTACTCTTCATCAACAGTGAGAATATTTCTCTGTTTAATCAGCATGGATTGTTGTGCATATCATTACCAATGAAGCCTCTAAACTGCCAGCAAAGCCTATATCAACAATGCAGAGTGAAATACCACTGTCTGATTTGGAACCCTTGTTTGATTTTCAAAAGTTTGTGTTTATATAGAGGTTTCTGTCCATATGGTTAAAAAGATTTTTCATTAGAGTTTTACTGAAGAATTCCATTAAATGTCATAAAGAAACTTGCAGAGAAAAAATCCCTTGCCTTTAAAAATGATTAAAGTCTTTACAAAACTGTGAGTTGTAATCAATATTTTGATACTGTGTTTCCTCCGAATTGAAGTATCCATGTATTTAAAAGAATTATTGAATAGGCAGGGGTTCCATTTGACTCAGGACCCCGGGTATTTTCAAAAGACGCTCAAATGATAATTTAATATTTGGTTTTAATTTATGCTAGTATTTATATACTAACTATTTAATTACATGCTTTCTGTTACAGTTGATAAATTTGTCTTTTGTATGCCTGTATTTATTTAATAAAATTATGTGATACATTCTTGTAACAGTTTATTACTTAAAACTGAATAACGGTTATAATGAAATAAATATTAATAAAACAATTTTTGGTTAATATTATTACCACCTGCATAATTATAAGAAAATTCAGTCAATAATATTGACTTGTTGGGACAGGACTCCTGTATTTTGGAAAAGGACCCTTCAAAATTTAGACCCAAGGGTCCATGGACTTTTGGGTTTTCAGGTTTAGTGGAACCCCTGACAGGTTACTGCTAATTAAGACATTAATATTTATGAGCTACATGGTCACCAATAAATCAGCCTGTGATTATGTTTTTACACACATGGTAGCAAAGTTCCTTGTTTTATAGTACTTTTTGTTAAGTCATACCAGCAATATAGCACACATAAGCTAATTTGCATAAACTGCATAAGTATTTATAGGATCTTTTAAGTAAATAATTATCTATTCTGCAATTAAAGTAAAATATTTCTAAAAGTAAATAACCTTTATTTGGCTCATTTCATGAACACAGCTTTAATGAGCAGAAAATGTCAAACTATCTGCTAACAACCACCAGCCAATAAACAAAGTATGTCACAATTATACAATAATATTATATTTTTATACAATATTGAATGGCTTGCAAGGCAACAGTTAAAAGTACTGCCAAAGGTCCAACGGATTGAGGGCCAATACTTTTGACTGCTGACTGGCAAGCCATGAAATAAATGTTTTATCACCTAACGTCAGAAATAAATTTTCACAGATTTATTTTATTTTTGACTTATTAACCCAGTAAACATGTGCTGAGTATAGACCACTCATATAGCACAAACTATGGACCAGCAACATACATAAAGAATCATGTACCATTTATAATAAACTCATAAATTATATGCAAATACTCTGAAATATGCCAAAATTGCTCTTTGAATACTGAGCAGAAACCATTTTCAGTCTGGATCACTGTAACATTGACCTTTGACCTACTGACATCAAAAGTATATTAGTCATCTACTTACTACAAGCAATCATACCTTGAAGTTTAAAACAAATATTGAAGGCCAAAGTGTCGTCAATTGTTTTTGGTACCAAAATTACTGACACTTTGATCTGCTGAACCAACCAGCAATAGGTCAAATGTCCACAGGCAATCATTCAAAGACATTTGATGTCTATAGGCTAAAGTGTCCTTTAGTTATTTAGTGAAATCAAGGTCACCATGACCTTGACCTTTGACCTACTGAACCAAAAACAATAGGGGCCACCTAATGACCACATGCAATCACCTTATGAAACTTGACCAAGCATTCTCTAGTAACTGATCAGAAACCAAATGGTCAACAAACTGACAGACTGACAAAAAGACAGAAGAACAGACACAAGACTGCTAACCAATAACAAACAAATCAATATATCTGTTCTTCAAAGCGGGCATAACTAAATTAACATAGGTTTTTAGAAGTATTATCAGAAGAGTGTTATAATTATTATAATTATAATAATTGCAAAATGAACAATTTGACAATAGTCTTTCTTGTACAGTTTAGGTTATAATGTAATCAGATTAAGTATATGCAAAAAGAGAATACATCTGAGTCTTAATAGAATTCTTTGTTGCAAACCATATATAGATTTGACTGTACTTTGCAAAGCTTCAGATGACATTATAAGACTTTGGTGATATCAAGTTTTCAAAGATTCTCTCTATCATTGTATCTTTCAGCTTCTATAAAGAGATTATACAATGAAGTTCGAAATCTTAATACAGCAAATCTACATGTGTTATTGGAAGGTACTTTCAAAAATTCTTCTATATTTTCTGTAAACATTGTCAATGCTTTGTAAAGTAACCTCAAAAGAAATTTCAACATTTCAACTTCAGATTGTTGGTGCCATATTAACAACACACATTGTTCAATTTTTATTCAAAATGCAAGATGCGCACTGTGTCATCCCCACACCTTTATGTTGGTGCCTTACAAAATGAAATGAGCCAAGAAAAAAGCCATGAATCACTCATTTATTATTTAGTAAGTTAACACAAGTGCAAGTATCTTTATAGTCACAGGAATATAACTGATTCTGTAAGACAACTTTGTATTTTCTATAACTGCTTTGTCAGCAATCCTGACAGAGAGCCAGTGATGTCACCATTTGGACAAAATGGCTACAGCCATTAGTTACCACTGCCATCTCATCCATGTACCAATCTTAAAGTAGCTTATTTCATTCTTTGAGATAACAATGAGAATAATAATATTTTTAAGAATGTTTTAACATGTTTTATCAATTTTGCTAGACTAGAAGGCTGTAGAGTGTTTCCCTTAATATTACACTTATCTTAAATTATTGGTTAACCATGACACTAACATATGCAATAATTGAAAGTTTCCTAATATATTGTATTAGGTCTAAATCGGAATGGAGCCAGGTACTACAGACAGTTATTACAAGTACTAACAGAAATTAAGTGTCATCAGCATTTCTTAAGTACATTAACCCTTACCCTGCTTAATTTCTAAAATTAACTGGTCCATCATTCAATTTGGGCAGTACCATTTATTATTCAAAGGGGTGTTTGCTGAAAATTTACTGACTGAACAGCGAACAGTGCAGACCACGATCAGGGGCCGTATTCATAAAGCATCTTAAGTATAAGTTTTGACTTAAGTTTAAGATTTTACTTAAGTTTGTGGTGAATTCAGCTTAAGTCTAAGTAAAAACTTAAGTCCTATTAAAAACTTAACGTATTCATAAAGCATCCTAAGTATTAGTATAAGAAATTGATTATTTACTTAAGTATAACTTAGGTTAGAAATTTATTTTACTTAAGTTTATTTGTTATTCATAAAACAACTTAATAAGTAATTCTTGTTTTTTATTGTGGACGAAAAACATTAAAAAAACAACATTAATTTCAGACAGATACAACATGCACAATTATGTTTAAAGTGCTTTTATCTGAAAACAACACTTTAATCATACTCACCATGCTATTTTATTTTCTGACTTAAGTCATTTCTGATCTATGGATGTGCAGGTTGATCTTGGTCTGCACTGGTCGCAAAGGCAGAATTACTTGCCTTTAGCAGGCTAAAGGTTAGATAATATTAAGAGTAATTTTTCCAGCCAGCAGAACAGAAATATTCAGAATGAACTCAATTTATACAAGCACATAAACAAAGAATACTGGCACTAAAGGTAACTATTCAACAATATATGGCTCAAAAGTAAATTCGTAACATGAATCTAGTAAGATTTAGACAAAAGAGATTTCATACAAATATTTTCCTTTTTCTAAATATGATACCGCATATAAAATAGAAAGAAAGTGTTATTCAGTTAAATTGATTATCAATCTTCTAGACAGCCTGTATACAGGCTGTGCCTACAGCTATCTAGCAATCAGACCTTCAGTGGTCCATACCGGACCCCTATAGCCTCCGCATCTTTTTTACTTCATTTAGGAAGTGTTTAATAGGGTAAAAATCTGTACCCATAGACAATCCAACAGGGTTTTCTAGGAGTAAGAACCTCTTTTTCCCATATATTGCAGGATATCTAAATATTTAATTTGGTTGCAAATGAATTATCAAATAAGATTTAATCAATATTTACCTAAAACTTGCATCTAAATCATTCACAGATACCCGAGTTCACTCGATCGTTTACATTTTATTATGAAACAGAATTAACCGAGGAAAATCAAATCAATATATATATTATTCTGTGTGGATTTATTGTAAAATAAATTGTTGGTAAAAGATTAACAATGGTAACAAACCTTGTATATCATAACACATGGTCATAGAATGTGCAGAAAACATAAATACCCAGATCTTTCAATCAAATGCATGTCAGATATTAAAAACATTTTGTTACAACACATTTAAAATTAGTTCTGTTTAATCTTTATTTGCCAGTTCGATTCCGAGTGATTTATTTGGTGTTTCTCAGTTCATTTACGTTTCAAAAGAAAATGTAAACAATTTTATAAAGTGAACCCTGGTATCTATAATTAAGATTCAAGCACTTAAATTGTATTTGTTATTTCATTTGCAAAAAAAATTCAAGATGTAATTAATCTACAAGTCAATATATGGAAAAAGGGGGTTCACACTAAGCAGGGTTGTCTAGGGATAAGGATCTGTACCATTAGAATCAGGTCCAAAGGTTTGGATCCGTATCCCTAAACAATTCCTACTTTTTTAACTGTTACATGGCTTGCTAAATATGCATAAAACTTTCAAACAGGTGTAGCGGTTCTCGTATTGGGTGGCCTCGGTAGCTCAATTGGTAGAGCGTTAGCACGGTAAGCCGAAGGTCCGAGGTTTGAATCCCGGTCGAGGCTGCACATTTTTCCTGAGACTGTTACATTTGTAGGCTTGTCCAGGATGCTCACCCTTGGAGCCCATGCGGGCGAAGCATGCAGTTTGGCTGGGGTATGCATCTGAATTCGGTTAACAGTCTGCAGCAGACATTGGCCAGGAGTGCCAATGTCTCGCAATAAGAGGGAAGGTATGTAGCGGTTCTCATATCGGGTGGCCTCGGTAGCTCAATTGGTAGAGTGTTGGCACGGTAAGCCGAAGGTCCGAGGTTCGAATCCTGGTCGAGGCTGCACATTTTTCCTGAGACTGTTACACAGGCAATACCTGCAAGTGCAATTTTTCCGAAGGCTTGGCTTTGAAATATGAAGAAAATACAAACATGTTTATGAAAATTGCACTACCTGAGAGATATTTACATTGCAAGACATTTTTACCGAGACGGAGACGACAATGATGTGTTATTGCGGCCGGAAGGCTTCGAAATCAAGATTGCATGTGTGGTCCTGAAAACAAGAGTACACTCTGATTAAGGAAGTGCATCCAAAAATAATGTATTATTTCTGTCTTATACTGTACCCCATGTATGATTCCATGTTCTTTTTGACTTTCTTCAGAGTGTCCAATGCTCAACTGCAATAGTCTTCGAAAGTCAACAATTACCGGATAGCCAGTGATCGTTTGACCTTTCTTATTTGTAAATTTTTGCTTATCAGATAATTGTGCACCAGGTCTAGTGAATGTTTCATGGTCTAGTTCTATAGTATGATGGTTTGCTGAAGCATTTTCTCCTTCCTGTATCTTTAAATCTTCTAACTTCTCTTCCAAAGTTTCACCTCTGTTGTTCGCCATGATGTAAACAAACCAGTGCCGCACTGAATACTTCAAGGGAATCAACTCTCTTCGATAGCTACCAGAAATTACTCCTTTCCGCGGAAAGGGAAAGCTCTTTTGTGATTTATGTTAAACATTGTCTACACGTAATCAAATCCTTAAAGAAACAAAAGAAACAAATATTATTTCACTTTTTATGTCATTTTAATGATTTTAGGCGAAATAGAAGCACTCTCTTCTGTATTATTATAGGATTATTTATCTATTTTTTTACATACTGTACAGTACAAAAGAAACTTGTATAAAAAATTATACCAAAGGGCACTTTTCAAAAAGAAAACAAGATTTACACATATTAAGACCTCTAAATTGTGAGAGGGTAGTTTTAGTTTATTTTTAGCTTTTTGTTTATATATTGTAGAAAACAAAAGACAAAATAATTGATATAAGAAAAAAGTTTTATGAGTTTTAGATAAATTATAAGACAACCAGGAGTCAGTACACAAAAGACAGTGATTGGAAAAGGCCACATGGCTCAATGGTTTTGAATTTCGTAGTGTACATACTATGACCTTTTTGCTATTTCCTTTTTGTATAGGTTGTTTCTTTTTCTAATTAACTCTTTTATGGCTTGGGTGACCCAGGAGAAAGTGTTTTTAAAAACGTTATGTTGAAAAACTTGGACAAATCTTAATATATACGTACTTTTTTGTATAGGTTGGCTCTTTTTCTAATGCACCCTTTTAATGTCATGTGTGATGAAGGTGGATTTTAGTGGATTATTTCTTAATTGGGACATATTTGGATATACCTTCTGGAATTAAGTGTGCGAATCTGGCTTACTGACATCGCCTCATATGCATGCAGCAACTTGAAGAATGTTCGCGTTGGGCTTATTTATGAAATGTCTAAAGTCATCCCATTTCGCTCCTCTTAATAAAGTGATTTCTGTCTATTTGCGATTTGTGTCGGCCTTAGAAAATGATTAGTTTTTTAATGAGACACTGGTCTTGGCAGTAAAAAGGTATATTTTACAATCGCTTTATAAAACAATGAACATAAGCCATGTAGAGCTTTTTGAGCGATCCTATTTGTCTGTCTGTCTGTCTGTCTGTCTGTCTGTCTGTCAGTCTGTCTGTATGTCTGTCTGTCTGTATGTCTGACTGTTTGCATATCTGTATATGTATTGATACTGCTTAACTCCACTTACGGATAGGCCTATTACTAGCACTTACGTTAAGGTCAGTGAAAACCACTCAATAATTTGCTGGTATGACGTACAGCTGGGTCGACCGAGGCAATAGTGATGAAGCGCCTTGCCCAAAGACATACTGCAATGGAGTGGCCATGATTCAAACCCGGTGCCTCCAGCATCTTAGCATCTTGCTATCTCATGAAAATTCAACGACGTTGAGAGACAATGTATATTCATTCATTAGTTTTTACTCGTTTTTTTTTGCTAAAATAGCGTTAGCGCATGTTCATTTCTTGTTATAACAGCCATCCAGCTTGTTTACGGAAGGTCAGTGGTTCTACCCGGTGCCCGCTAGTGATGAAATAATGTACGGAGGGGACCCTGGGGTCTTTCTCCACCATCAAAGCTGGAAAGTCGTCATATGACCTATACTTGTGTCGATACGACACTAAACCCAATAAAAAATAAAAAATGAAGACAATACTGCGCATTTCATGGAAAGTCGATGACGTCGAGGGACAATTAATAAATTCGTTCATTAGTTTTTACATGTTTTATGCTACAATATCGTTAGCGCATCATGTTATTTTCGTGTTATAACAGCTTCAGAATCTAGTGGGATTACGTTGGTACCCTCACCCTACTGCGTTCGGGCACCAGTCAATCCCTCGGGATTCTGCACCTGTTATAACACAAAAACATACGCTATCCCTACAGAAACATTGCTGACAACTGGTATGTTAGTTTCCATGTCTAAAATCCTACAATAGTATATAGGTGTGGTGCGGTGCGGTGCGGTGCGGTGCGGTGCGGTGCGGTGCTGTGCTGTGCGGTGCTGTGCTGTGCTGTGCGGTGCTGCGCTGCGCTGCGCTGTGCTGTGCTGTGCTGTGCTGTGCTGCATTTTATTTTATTTTATTTTATTGTATGGTATGGTATGGCATGTATGTATGTATGTATGTATGTATGTATGTATGTATGTATGTTAGTTTCAATGTCCAAAATCCTACAATAATATGTATGTATGTATATATGTATGTATGTATGTTACGGTTTCCATGATAATATGTATGTATGCATGTATGTATGTATGTATGTTACGGTTTCCATGATAATATGTATGTACGATGTATGTATGTACGTATGTACGTATACTGCCAAAACACCATTGGGAAGCTTAACACTGTTAACTGGAAACAAACACTCTCTCTTTAACCCCTACCGTATTCCAAATTTACAGGGTATTTTTAATAAAAGTCAATAATAAACAATAAAACTGTGAGAAGATCCTTTGCCCATGCAAAAACAGGGCCTTTGCAGAATATACTTTTTACCTTTGCCAAATATTTGCCATAACCTTTGCAGAACAGTTGCAGCACATGATTGCTGAATATATTCCACAGACGAGTAGAAATGGAACGGAACGTGCAACTATTCTGCAAAGCTTTCGCAAATATACACTACGCACACAGAACAATTTACAGCTGAAACTTTGGCAAACACATCGCAAAGTATTTGCAACTTACATGCAAATAATATGCAAAGTATTTGCAAATACGTAACAAATAGCAAGAAATGAATTTCTAAGGTTCAAAGAAAAGGACTTTGTTTAATATCTGAAAAACAGAAGTGAAGTCACAAAACCATTTGCAGTTTAAAAAACTATTAAAAGTCGATCATTGCAGTGATCATTCAGTAACAATAACTAAAATCATGTAATAATGTAAGTTTCAACAATTGCTTTAGCAAAAAGTGTTTTATAATAACTATCATTGATTAACATTACCTTTCCACATGCTGAAATATTCTCTGGGTCTTGGAAGTCTTATTGCTTAATAACTTGGTATTGCATTATCCTTATTCAACAAAGTTTATATCCAGAAAAAACAATTAGAATATAATGACCTGTTTAACACAAGTTTGCATCACCAAAATATTTCTACTAACTGGTGTGTTAACATTTCCTCACAATATTTTCAAAATTCCTGCCATTTGAATATAGACCAATCAGAAAACAGAATGGTTAATTACTTCCTGTACCTAGAGTCTACCAGGGAAGCAAATTCATCTATGATAACTATTTGCAAATGCTTTGCTCTTTCATTTGTGTACAAAGTGTTTGTTTGCAATACCTTTGCTAACTAAATGAGCTAAGTGTTTGTTTGCAGATGCTTTGCTGTCTGCTAATTTAATAAAGTATTCGTTTGCAAAACCTTTGCAGTCTGTAATTTATCTAAGTGTTTATTTGCAAACCCTTTGCTTCACTGTGATACGTTTTGCAGACTGTTTGCAGCAGTCTGATGCAAATACTTTGCAATTACTTGGAATATAGTTTCTGAGAAAACAAATATTTAAAATATATTATGCAAATACATGACAAAGGGTTAAATGTGTATGGGTGCAATCATAGAACGCAACTAAGTAATACAATAGCAGAATAAAATAAGTTTTAGACATTGTGCAAAACTCGACACAAAACTATCGAAACACATCCTTTTTTCAGACATTGCCTTTCCTTGCATAATGTATTTAAATTGTATTGAATGATGCATTATTAAAAACTAAATGACTATATAAAAGAAACCAAAGAGAAATAATATTTTTAGATCTTAAGTAGTTCCACTAAAATTCGTTGCTTCATCAGGTATTTTAAACTTCCAGACACTAAACTATACCAGTTTATATAAGGGACAGCGACACCTTTGCAATTTTTATCCAAATTGTGAGATGTATAGTGGTTAAACTCCAACTTGTATTTATTCAACGGAATTGCAAATTTCAGAACCAAATATATCGTCTGGCAATTGTACAATATAACATATTTAGATGAAAACATTAAACTTTAGATTTTAAAGACATTATACAAGGAAAGGCAATGTACTCTCTTAAGTATTAATTATGGTTAAATCGCTTGTTCAAAGCATACACAGTAATAGGCACTGTTGCCGAAAGATATAGAAGACGCACTGCTAAATATACCAGCTAACAAAACAACAACCGACATTTTATATAAATGGTACTGAAAAAAAAGAACAAATTGAAAATACCTGTCAACAATGTAAATTTTGTTACACATATATTGCGGAAAGATGAATATAGCCCCCAATTATGATAGATCTAGACTCGCTTGGTTTATGTTTACAAGAGGCAAAGAATGTACAACACCTCATGTCCCCTACCACCGCCTAATGCAGAATTAATGGTTCTGAACGGCTGGATCCAGTTGTTCGAAATTTTAACAGGAGAATTAGTTAACGGTCGATTAACTTTTAGGACTATATTTCGACATTTTAAAAGACTTCGTCAAAGAAATGTATAAGTGAAGATGAACGTCTTTACAGTAAAATCAAAACATCATACTATTTCCCCCACCAATACTTATATTTTGAATCATAATTTAGCCGGGGATTAGTTAAAAAGCCAGCTAAAGTTTCGAACAACTTGACCCTAGAATATATAACAACACTGAGGATTAGTACGCGCCTACGCAACACCTCATCCGGCTTAGTTCAATCTAACGGACAAAGGAGTATAAATAAAACCGTGATCTATCTCGTTGAGCTCAGTTGCAACATTGGTGAAGAAATACCCATTTAAACCACGTGTGCAGCTCGGGTAACTTCTTCTGAGTTGGATAACAATCAAAGTTATGATCATTTCTTTCATCGTATATCACCTTTAAGGCTTATCATCAAAGTAGTAGTATGTAAGCATTAAAAGGTGTAAAAAGTCTGTTAAAAGAGGATCACTATCTCTTATCTGTCTTTGTGCTTCAGATCTTATTTTCGTACATTTATAGAACACACAATTTTCATGAAAGTTCTATCACAATAGATAGAAAGAACAATAACAGAAAGAAAATGGGATTTAATGATTCCTATTGAAATGTTACTCAATGTTAGTCTTCTTCCCTAAACAAGTTTCTTTGTACAAAACTTGCCGCTGCTGGACAAATATAAACATGAAACCGTCTCATTTTATGCGTAATACATTCCGAAAATGACTTATTTATCTATTTATTTGGGTTTTACGGCGCACCAACACAGTAAAGGTTATATGGCCCGAAAATGAAACGGTGATATTAGAACACTCGTTCTAAACGAAAATGCGCAAAAATGGAAAACAGTAGGATCTATTCACTTTGGAGGTATTTCCAAACAATACGGAAGCATATTAGATTTATTAATGAAAGACCCATTTGTAAATGAGGATTTGCCATATTCTGTGGTAATCATTCAGAGAAAAAAATCTTTTACAACAAGTGGACTAAAAAATCAATATCTATACTAATATCATCATGTATTAAGTATCTAGAAACACCATTCCTAGTATATATATAGTTCAGATATATAATATTTGTTTTATTTAAGTTCAATCAAATTAAAATAAATCTGCAGTAGTAGTTTTAGTTCCCAGTTGAAAACAAATATCTTACATGTAAACATTAGGGTGTTATCTAAAATCAGACGCAAATGGTCTCACATCATTGAAATTGGACCCCAACATTCATGGTGGCATTCGGTTCTGTAAGGTTGCCCTCCCTTACAAAAAAAAAAAACAAACAAACAAACAAAGCAAAACAAAACCGCTTTTCACTTCACAAAGAACATCAAAATGAAAAACTGTATACAGAGTATGCGCTAAATGTCGTTTACTGGCTTCTCATATTAATTTATTTGTTATTAAGTGTGCGAATCTGGCTTACTGACATCGCCTCAGCAACTTGAAGAATGTTCGCGTTGGGCTTATTTATGAAATGTCTAAAGTCATCCCATTTCGCTCCTCTAAATAAAGTGATTTCTGTCTATTTGCGATTTGTGTCGGCCTTAGAAAATGATTAGTTTTTTAATGAGACACTGGTCTTGGCAGTAAAAAGGTATATTTTACAATCGCTTTATAAAACAATGAACATAAGCCATGTAGAGCTTTTTGAGCGATCCTATTTATCTGTCTGTCTGTATGTATGTCTGTCTGTCTGACTGTTTGCATATCTGTATATGTATTGATACTGCTTAACTCCACTTACGGATAGGCCTATTACTAGCACTTAGGTTAAGTTCAGTGAAAACCACTCAATAATTTGTCGTTTACTTCTCATATTAATTTATTTGTTTAAATACTTTTTGTATAGAATACGTCTCCACATCGTTATTAACCAAAATAGATAGAATCAAAAACAGACCAAATTGTACAGATAAAAAGTGTAATTGCAGTAAGACTAGATGTTATTAGAGAAAAATATATTTAGTTGCTTAAGTTAAATTTGCAATTTATCAGCTAATTCTTTTACACAATTTAGGAACCAGCACATGGTGAAATCCTTAAAACTCCCACACATGTTATTTCAAAGAACTGTTGTTGTGTTGTTGTTTTTTTTTCATGCAAATATTTTCTTAATTAATTCTGTTTAGTTTTCTTTGACAGTACTGAGAAAGCTATACGGTTTTTCAATGCGTTTTAGCGAGGCTGAAGTTTTGACTGCGATTCTAAAGGTCACAGACAAGTGCCAGTATTACGAAGATGCATTTCATTAATTATTTATTCATAAAACATAAAAAAATGTAAGTCTTTGCATGCAGTCCCCAATGTGTAATATAGATCAATGACGAATACATTTTGCGCACATGCGTCAGATTAAACATTTCGAATATTTAAAAACAACCTAGAAAACGTGCTTTCTTCGTGCTGCATATTATATAGATGTCAAAGCCTGTAAGGGCTGGATCACGTACATTTACTTCGATAACAATAAAATACAGAAAAAGATCAAACCTGTTAACACTATGGTGGCGTAGTTTTGCCAGTTCTTTTTTCATGCGTTGTATTTTGTTTTTCTCGAAAGCCGTCATATGAAAAGACATACAGAGGAAATTAGCTGACATATAGTCTAGCTACATAACAGAAAGGATGTCATCGTCGCTGAAATGCTAATGTCAGTTCAAAGCACGTATATGTAAATTTTCTACGAAAATGTTTGACCTTTGAAACTTTAAATATCATCAGGACACAACTTTGCAAGTTTACAAAACAAATCGGATTTTTTCCATGGAAACAGTACGTCGCTTGATATTGGTGAAATAGGATAGGACACGCATGATATTGGTGAAATAGGATAGGACACGATTTTAATCTGGATCGGACTGTACATTCTGGAACAATTTACTGTAAAATAAAATAAAACAAACTACAGTTATTCCAAAATAATGAGTGCTTGTTAACTTACTGTGAGTACTTTTCTTACTTGATGTAATTGCTTGTTTACTGTATGTGATTGCTTGATCACAGCATATAAGTGCCCTCACTGAATGTTAGTTGCTTCTTTACAATATGTTAGTGCTTTTTCATTAGATGTGAGTGTTTGATATAAACTGGATGTACGTGCTTGTTCACTGGATGCGAATGCTTGTTCACTGGATGCGAATCGGCTTGTTCAATGGATGTAAGTGCTTGTTCACTGGGCGTTAGTGCCTGTTCACTAAACGTAAGTGTTTGGCCAATGCTTGTTTACAAGATGTTAGTGTTTGTTCACTGGGTATTAGTGCTTGTTCACTAAACGTGAGTGTTTGGTCAATGGACGCAAGCGTTTGTTAACAAGATGTTAGTGTTTGTTCACTTGATGTTAGTGCTTGATTACGTTCTGTGTGTGAGTTCTTTTCCATGTGATACAAAACAATTTCATCAACCAGTTTAACACAATTTATAGTGTACTAATAGGTACTGAACAAAACAGCGCACCCGCCATGTTTTATTGTGACATAATTATATCTGACGAATTCTTTAAAATCAATCAACATGTAGTTGATGATAAAACTTCAGCGAAATCAAACTATGCAATACAGGTGACATCCGCAACACTGAAATTTAAATTGTGGCCACAACTTAGTAACTTGTGGCACTATTTACTTATAGCACATTATGGTGGCCACAACTTAGTAATTGTGGCCACAACTTATGTAAATCGTGCCATAATTTAGTAAACTTTGGCCACAACTATTAAACTGTGGCCACAACTTAGTAAATCGTGGACTTAGCTTAGTAAATTGTGGCCACAATTTGATAAGTTGTAGTCACAATATAATAACTCGTGACCACGATTTATATCAGCAAATCGAAACTATAAATACATGGATAGACGGACGGACAGATGAATAGATTGGATGGTACCTACGTACCTACAACTAATTATTTATCAGCACTTTCGTCGTCTATCTATCTTCCATTCCTGTCTTACCCTTTGCAGTGACGTAGACATTTTATGCGTCCTTCGTATTGTTGAATTCTGCCATTTTGCGTTATCTCCTGCGACCCTTCGAGCGAAAACAGATTTAACGAGTTAAAATGCGGGACGCAGCTGAAAACTCTCTATTGAGTGGGGAAGCGGAGCGAAAACATGATAATTACCGGGGTCACGGGGTGAGAATTAGGTATGTCAGGGATGGGGAGCGAAAACACGATAATTAGCGCTGCTTAAACGTAGTATTTCCGCCCGGGCCCCGACATCCAGTTGCCAAATTTCACCCCGCGATCTTGTTAATCATCATGTTTCCGCGCCTTGCCCCACCTAAATAGCGAGTTATCACCCCGAACACCCACCATTTTAGCTTGTAAATTTCACGTGTTTTCGCTGGGCGCGGTCACCAGGCGAAAACTCGTTATTAAACGTTTAAGCAGTGCTAATTATCGTATTTTGGCACCGCGCCCCAGACATACCAGTTACTAAATCGCCCTTGCGGGGTTTCGGCCTGCGTTCTCGACATTTTAACTTGCTAATTCTCGTGTTTTCGCTCGACGGGGCCGCGGGCTGAAAATATAATTTAATTGGGCTAAAACACGAATTGGCAGAATTTAGCATCCTTACAAATTGGACGTGCATAGAAGTGTCTACGTCCCTGCAACGGGTTAGACAGGAATGTAAGATAGATAGACGGACAGAAAGACAAATAAATAGGTAGATAGGTAGGTACCATCCAATCCATCCGTCCATCGGTCCGTCCCTCCGCCGATCCATCCATCTATCTCTCTTTTATTCCTGTTTAACATTTGCTGGTACGTAGACACTTTTGTGCACTCCTATTTTGCACTCCTATACAGCAACGAAGAAAAAAGCAATCGTTTCGATTGGCTAATTCTGTCATTCCGCGTTTTAGCCCTATTAAATTATATTTTCGTCTCGCGGCCCCGTCGAGAGAAAACACGAGAATTAACAAGTTCAAATGTCGAGAAAGCAGGCCGAAACCCCGCCAGGGAGATTTAGTAACTGGGGTGTCTGGGGCGCGGGGCGAAAACACGATAATTAGCGCTGCTCAAACGTTTAATAGCGAGTATTCGCCTGGTGAGCCCGCCGATAGATAGACGGACGGAAGTACAGACAAATATATAAGTAGGTAGGTATGTAGATACCATCCAACCTATTCATCCGTCCGTCCGTCCGTCTATCCATCTATTTATAGTTTCGATTGGCTGATATAAGTCGTGGTCACGAGTTATTATATTGTGGCCACAACATGTCAAATTGTGGCCACAATTTACTAAGTTGTGGCCACAATTGACTAAGTTGAGGCCACGATTTACTAAGTTGCGGCCACAATTTAATAAGTTGTGGCCACAAGTTACTAAATTGTGGCCACGATTTACTAAGTTGTGGCCACAATTTAAATACAGTTTTGCGGATGTCACCTCTGTGCCACCGTATCTGTGCCACCGTAATGTCATCATATACATATATTCATTTTAAGACTGCAATCGATTTTTCATGCTACAAAAGTACATTTAATTGTCTAGAAATTACAAACAAGCGAAAAGCGTTATGTGGGAAGAAGATAGTTGAAACATTTCATGTCCTTTCTGAAAAAAGCATCTAATATATTAACCTACCCAGTGTTCCTGGATTCTGTACCAGTACAAACCTGTTCTCCGCAAGTAACTGTCAACTTCCCCATATGAATCAGAGGTGGAGAACGAATGATTTCAGACACAATGTCTTTTATCAAATCGTCATGGAGAACATTCGGCCCGCCCGAGGATCGAACTCACGACCCCACGATTCATAGATGGGCGCTCTCCCTATTGAGGTAAGCGAGCGGGCTATTTATAAATTGATTTTTCTATCTAGACCCTATTGTATTTAAAAAATCTCGCAAGTAAATTATGCAAACATCGCTTTATGATAACCATTCATCTGCTTAGATAGAATTGAAATGGATATTAAGAACAAACTGAGTCTTTTCGATTTAGTGATTGTTCCTATATTACTATAAGGTGCTGAACAATGTTAAGGAGGTTGAAAAGGTACTCTGGAAGGGGAGCGGTGGTCTAGGGTTAAGTTGTCGGCCTCTCCACCCGAGGTCGTGGGTTCGACCCCCGCTGGAGTCACGAGCACTCCCGTTCATATGACACCAGTACTGGTTTTTCCAGGAAGGGGACTCGAGGGTGAATTAAATAAGCTTTAAGTTTTCATCACAATCGAGCTGAAATAAATTAGTATAAACTAAAGTACTCTGTAAATATATTATGTGTTCGTAAACAAATTCCTGATTATGCGATTTTAGATTCCAATTGTCGATATTATGAAGAAGAAAATTTATTTCAGATCAATTACTAGTATAAGCCTGGGCCAATGAAAGCAAATGAATATGTACATACTAGTAATCTACAATAGCAAAATAGAAAATATTGAAACCCACAGGTCAACCAATACGACACAAATAAAAATGTTGCAGTCTCGGTTTGATTGAGCCTGTTCATGGATTGTTGCGGAAATGCATTCTACCTCCCGACCCCTTATGCCCTAGGTTAAGCAGTACAAAACATGCCATGCTAGAAGTACCTAAAATAATTTTAAATAAAATTTAGAGACATCCGCAGATATGTTTATAAGGCGGTTAACATGGAACCTTCTATGGTACACAAAGTGCACTTCCATGAAAAGTGGCGAATGGTTCCCAGTTAAAGTTATGACTTTGCTTTAAACAAGAAAACAATAGACATTCAAGTGACTGAATATAACATAATAACTATGTTGAAATAAACCAAACATAAAAAGTGCACGTAACACAACTTTCTGCTGAAATAATATTTGATTATGGTACATTAAACCGATGTCTTTAAGCAAGAATGATTAAACGCTCAAAAGTTTAATATTTTCATTTTATGAAAAAAAATTTAAGTTTCTTAGCAACATTTTTACAAAAACATTTTTTTTTCAAATATATATTAGAGCCAAAATTTATATCTGAAAATATGAAAAATAACGTCATAATTATTACTTGTAGGTCTATCAAATCTAAACATCGTTTCAGTCTATGCTGCTCAGATGACAATATGTGACAATTTTCTTGGGTCAATTGCCTGGAAAAAAATGTGAATTTGTTATCATAAATAAATAAATAAATAGATAAATAAATAAATAATAAATAATTCATTGGTGAAACTTTCTAAATTCTTAAACAAAGTATTTGAGAAGCAATAAAACCCTTGTTGCTATAAAGGTTTCGCAGGACTATTACGTTATATTTATATATTACTGTTCATATGCATTTGTATCTATGACATTTTTCGATGCAAATTGACACATACCGAAGAAAAAATGTTTTGCAGAGAAGAATAAAAATAAAAACTCTTTAAAATTATCAATAAAACAAAAAGAAATTCTTTTAAAAACACAGAACGGAGCAATGTCGTAACATGCTCCAGATGTTCTCAACTTTTTACTTTGTTTTGGAAAAGGAATTTGTAAGACATTTTGACCGTGTCCTCAAAATTCATTAGAATGGACCAATTTTGACCAATGATTTATCAGTTTATAAGACAAATATAATTTGATTTCAATACAGATTGCAACAGACAAAGCTCACTTTTATATCTAATTTGATGTTTTTGCCGCTACGGATACTAATGGGATTTTTTGCACAACGCGAATTAACAATTACTATTTTCATATCAATTTTAATTTAATGGTCTAATTGGAAAAGCCACACGTGTTTTAATGAGATAATTAATGAATACAATAATATCTTTTCGGATTTTGGTATTTCTATATTTTAAAACTTTTGATATGTTGTTAACAATGCTTGGTTCTATAGTTATACTATATATCATTTCAAACATGTATTTTCATATTTTTGGGCAATATTAACTGTTTTGTTCAGTATATAACCATCCTGGAATCAGTGGACGTTGGACGGGATCTCAGAGATGTTTTGGGTTCGTCCACATTTCTCTTTCGATTCTGATCTGACAGGGATTAAAAGAACGCTCGGTGCGATTTTACGAGCTAAATCTTCTTATCTAATGATACTATAATAAGTGTACATGTATAACAGAATATACCATTTGTCTCTGAACAAAAAAAGGGAATGACCCAGAATATAAAAAGATTAAAAAAAAAACACCACGAACAAATAAAACATTATCATCTTCAAGAATTCATAAAGAAATAAACGAAACACGTAAAAGACGAACATCAGCTCGAAGCAAGGGGAGATATATGATTTATTCTTAGTTACGGCGGACAAGTCAATAGAAAAAATGTGTTTTTGTTATTTATTCAAAAAGCATAACATTGAAGGAAATGAATGTCATATTACCTTAGTGGGGATAATATAAAAAAGAGTTGTAACACATTGGTAAATGGCACAAAAATCATGTATTTGCATGAAAAATTTGTTCAACAGTTTTACAAATTTTGCGTGCAAGTTGACACGATAGTAATTAAAACTGCCAAGAATTGTTCTACAAAATCAGGCCCATTTAAAAGATAATTGCTCACCTTAAGCGATCAAGTTACATTTCAACAACAAAAATCACCAAGAATAGCGCGAATCTTAAAAGATTTTTTTTCTTCTGACAAATGAACACTATGGAAAGAGTTCCATAAAAATTCTATAAGTACGTTTTCAGTTTAAAAAAGTCAACACCATCTTATATGATCTATGGTGAATTAGGCTTCACTCCAGTTTCTGTAGATATAAAGAATAGAATTGTAGCTTTTCTGACAAAACTTGTAGAAAACCATGGTGCTGTAGACTTATCAATTGACTTATGAATTGCATGCGTCTAAAGAATCTAAATCGAAATGGATTGAGAATATCAAAAATATACCTTGCACATCAGGATACTCAGGAACCGTATGGTATAGTCAAAGTTTTTTAAATACCAAGTGGTTAATTAAATCGTGTTCTCAAAAAATATGAGGTATTTTCATACAAACATGGTATGCTGAAAAAGATAGGACATCAAATATAAATATGTATAAGCTCTATAAAACTGTATATAAACGAAGCAAGTATATCAATACTTTACCTATATACTTATGTAATTTTAAACAAGAAACAATTGTTTACCAATACAAGTTGTAAGATGGAGAGGAATACCTTCAAACGAAATAATATGTTAATTCTGTAATGATATTGGTGATGAATTCAATTATTTATTAGTATGTTCACACTTTAATGATATAAGAAAAGAAGTATTACCAACGACCAAACATCATTAAATTTGGTGCACTGTTACCTAATGGTTACCTAATGGTAACTGTTCTTAGACAGTTAAGTTTATGTATTGATAAGATAATGAAAACCATAAATGTTTAAGGTAAACTGTATAATTTATTATGTTGAAATAGTATCCTACTATTTGATACGTATATACTAAAGTCCTATTTCATTGTCTGATGTGTTTATGCTGAAACAGATTTATTTCATTGTTTCGTTAATTTTTAATGTACTGATAACTATTTGTATAGATGTATATAGTCTTCAGAAACAATACATAAATTGATGAACCATGTAAAAAATAATTATATAGTGTATAATAAATCAGGCTGCAGTTTCCTAATTTTTCGCTGCACTAAAATACATGTTTTCTGTGACGCTTTGCTGTTCATACATGAGCCAAAGTATTTAAATAAAAGTTGGAAGTTGAAATTACATCAAAATTTTCTAACATATGTGTATGAATGCATGGGTAACAAGGGTTCCGTCTAACGGGGCGTAATACGCATATTCCTAAGCAGAACGTGACATGGCGATAAAAACAAGATTGGTTGATTTGTTGAGGGGCTTCATACTAAGACAAAAGTGACTGAACTAAATAGCTTATACAGGGACAAAATGTTGGGAGGGGTATATGGGGTGGGGGAGGGGGAGTTGACGGATGAGGATGGGGGATAACAAGATAAAATATTGAAAATAAACAAATACATGGACAGACGTTTCCTTTTAAACGACATAAATGAAAATATTCATGCTCATGCGTGACTGAGTCGTGCGTGGGCGGTAATGGAAAAGACTCACTTTCCTCAAAATAAGTAGGGGTCATTCACTGCCCTTGACAATGCGCCTGCCGAGTTTTAGGATCTAAGGTAAAGCAGTTTCAACAAGATGAGCAGATTTTTTCGACAAAAGAATGCACAGAATTCTTGCATGATTCTTTATTTTTGTCCATCATTATTTCACAAAGAAGTATTGTTTGATTAAAACAAACAAACAAAAATCATTAGTGAGTTTTCGTCTGGATGTATACAGTAGTAAATAAATTTTTATATGTTCTATTTAAGTTTAACAATCTTCTGAGAGCTGTAACACATAACTAGGTCTATTTAAAAAAATTACTAGCACATTGTCAGGCCCATTTTAAAAAAGAATTACTAGCCTAATGTTCTTAAATCACCTATAAACCGCCATTAACACCAAGAAAAGTAGGGGTCATGTATCTTCTAAGAAAGATTTCTTGTCTGACAGGTCAACAGTATTGAATATCTTCAAAATATCCTCTGTATTTTCCCCAGTTAAAGTGGCATTTTCATATTTTATGTAAGCCAGTTTCTGTTTTTATTTCATTGTGGACATAGAAATGAAATAAAAACAGAAACTGGCTTACATAAAATATGAAAATGCCACTTTAACTGGGGAAAATATGGAGGATATTTTCTTTCCGTCATTATCCGAAAGTGCTGCTTGATTACCTATTAAGTACTATTTTACCTTACACGAAATGTTTGTAATGGACGACAACACGGAAATTTAGCCCATGACCAACGCTGATTCCTCTTTATATAGTTTTTACAACTTGTGTTATCCATTCACTATAAATTTTGATTTTCTCCCATAAATAAACTGAATCTTAAGTAATCAGATGACATTTAGAAATTTCAAAAATGTATAACACACTTTGTTTCCAATATATTTGAAATCACCGTCAGTAAATTATTGAAATTTTACATCTTTTAGAACAATATTTTAATCATTACATGCCAAAACGTTAAACACATCAAAGTCAATCCTACAATTGTATCCATTTTACGACAATACACACGAATAGGTTGCTTTTATCGTCGGACAGTTTTCATTAAATAATAAAACAAATGTGTATGCGTATTGACATTTTGCAAAAGATTCCTTTCAGAATATAAAGAATGACTTTAATTTGCTTTTGCAATAATTTCATTTTCCAGCTGTAAAATTCGTACATTATTCATATATGCAATACATTTATGTGAATTTTTATGAGTTTCTAAAAATGGGTTTTGGCAGTTAGGAATAACATTATATTGTTCGATTTTGTTCAAATTTTGATTTATAACCATCTACAAATCTAAATGTGTGCCTAATTTCAAAAGAGAATATTCCATAACTTTAAAATACTAAAAGATGCAGAACAAATTAAAAGTATATTAGATCCAAATATCATATTTAAAAAAAAATGAAAAATTACTTCATATAGATTATGATAACAAAATTAATTTACATTTACATAAACAGAACAATTTAAATAGTACAGACTGTATACATGGACAGATAAAGACAGTATAAATATGTACTACCACTAAAACTGGCTGTTTTTTATCACTCAAAATGTAAATGTAATATGAATGCACATGGCAATATAATAAGCAATTTCTTTTCTTATCTTACACCATCTTACCTTATATCAACGGGTATGAGTAATTTGTTTTACTTACCTTCCTGATTGTGCTTGCTGAAAACAAACTTTCATTTCGAACATAAAATGGCAATAAATATACCCGCATTAACATCCGGTACTTACTTTGTTTGATTAATCGCCAGGGTATGTAGCAGCATGGGGACGTTTCTTGACTTACGTTGCACTGTCAAACAGTTGGCATTATGTTCATATAGATGACACTGTTCTGTTCATACATTGTCTGGAACACATGTTACGATTGCACTGTTTGTCATGTTCACTTTTACCAGTCCCGACCAGAAACAATTCAGTCATCCGTAGTTCCAGACGAAGTTCTTGCAACAAGTATTCTTTATTCATTTAGGAGTTGGAAGTCCTTGTTACCTGTAGTTCCAGTCACAGATGTTTCAATGATAGCAGTGATAACAAGACGTCTTGATTGCCAAATGTATATGTTGTAAGACGCTGTTGGTTACTTGGCACCAGTGTATAATCAAAATAATATCACTGATTATTCCACAAGTGCCAAATAATGAGCATGGCGTCATCTAGATGGTCACGTGTCACAGTTTATGGCAAGTGGATCCGAGCTTCTAACGTTCCCATTTCGTCTTTGGTGGTTTCTCTGTTTTGCTCTCAATGATCAAATTTATTTAGCATGATTCTTTCATTTGATTTCTGCTGCAAACCTTTCCAAAGCTGTATCTCGGTGTTTTCCTTTGATCCGTCCGTTTAAATCTACAGCCGGGAATAGCGTTCTTGGCCATCTTGTTGTCTTTGTGCGTTTTACTCACGTATGATTGTATTATTGATATTTCTGTTTTATTTCACTGATTTTGATTTCATCGATAACGAAAAATTTAATTTAATCATGACATTAAGCGCTATATTTTTGCCTATAAATAGTATTTTATCAACTTAGCCATAGACCTGTATAATTATCCTTACCCTACGAAATGTAAAATTATATGAAAGTTGTGCAATTAAATATGAAAGTGCATAGAACAAGATACTTGGCAAGTGCAATCAACGCCAAGGCAACATGCTAAGCATTCTATCTTCTTTATTACATGAACCTGTTTAATTAATACAAAATATTAATGAAGTTAAAGCGATCAAGATAGAAATATTCTTTCCTTTAGGAATATTATCGGAAAATATTTGCAGTCTACATGCCCTATATGAATCACAGTCAGGCTATATGCCCACCCTCGTATATGCATTTTAACTGAAATCGTGCAAGATTACGCGATGTTGCACAGCCAGCCAGCCAGCCACCTTTGGCCTTTTAGAGACTATATGCTACAACTTATACGACTATATGCCAATAGCTCTGAAACTGCAGGTAAAATAGGTATGGTTTGTAGTTTGAACAATATACCCGAAAGATATAAGTTATTCATAATATTTCATTTTATTTCAAACAATAATATGCGCGTGCGTGTGTGTGTTTTCTTTTGTTAAAACTAGTTAGTTGTCATATTTTGGCCTACAGTCTTTTGTCTCATGGCACCATAGGTCTTTGTATTATTTTGTCTTCATGTACCATCAAAGTTTGTCATGCAGATGCATTTAAATACTTAAAATATTTTGAAATAGTTTTACGACACATTTGTTATTAATTTAGTTATATGAGCCGTGCCATGAGAAAATCAACATAATGGGTTTGCGACCAGCATTGATCCAGACCAGCCTGCGCATCCGCGCAGTCTGGTCAGGATCCATGCTGTTCGCTAATGGTTTCTCTAATTGCAGTAGGCTTTAAAAGCGAACAGCATGGATCCTGACCAGACTGCGCGGATGCGCAGGCTGGTCTGGATCCATGCTGGTCGCACACTCACTATGTTGGTTTTCTCATGGCACAGCTCATATATTGTACTCCAAAGAGTCATAAACAATCATACATTCTTAATACTCAAATATTAAATAACCCTTTAATTAACCAACAGTTTGGGTTTTTATGGGTTATATTTTAGGTAACTACATATATAGTCTTACAATCTTACAAAACGTTTCGGTTTTATTAGTAAGAGAAAGGTTGTCTTAAGTAACATTTATTATTTATTAATCACTCTTGCAAATTAATTTCCATATGATCTGATATCTGTACGTGTTTTATTTTATACGTATACCTTAATCAAAAATTTAAGGCTTATTTCAATGTAGCTTTCAACACTAACTTTAAATTATGTTGTAATTATTACATACTGATACAGTACTATTTTATACCTAAAACCTTTGAAAAATTGCCTTCGATTTAGTTTTTTTTTCAACTGCATCTGGATGGCATCAAGGTAAAATATCTCATTCAAAGTGTTGCCAAAGGTGTTTTTTAAACTAAACGCAAGGAAATAATCATAATGAAATATCGATCTGTTTTGATACTTATAAGTGTTAAAATGGCTGTTTACATTCTCTGTAAATAGTCTGATAAGAAAATCAGCATTGTCTTTCCTGGGTAGCGTTTATTTTTGCAGATTAAAGGTTTGTGTTATTTTACTTGTGGAGTTGTATTTTGAAACATAACATTACATTTTATTTACTTTTTGCAATATTTCTGCTTAACCAACATATGCTTTCCCTAACACGGTAATATATTCCTAGCATATTGCCTAAGATCATGTATGATATTTGGTTTAAACAATATTTTATAAATCTTAATTCATTTACAACATGTACATATATCAAAAAGGCATACAGGATTGAGCAGGATGCTGAAAGCTTATTTGAACCTCTTTCCTTAGATATATGATATTTGTAGCATCGTCATCCTTCACATGGTTATATCTTACTAGCATATTGCCTAATATCATATATGCATATATGGTATTAGTAACATTGTCATCCTTCACACGATGATATCTTACTAGCATATTGCCTAATATCATATATGGTATTAGTAACATTGTCATCCTTCACACGATAATATCTTACTAGCATATTGCCTAATATTATATATGATATTAGTAACATTGTCATCTAGGATAATGCCTGGAATGGGAGAACTACAAGGCAAACTCCATTTTTCAATATTTCGACAATTTATTTTGTCTACAAACATGAAATAAACAATTATATTGCCTATAATTATATTATATTTATGGCATTTTTATCATTCACACTGTTATAATTGCCTTCTATTACATATGATATCTGTGGCATTCAAAATCAGTCGCACTCACTGTTATAATTGCCTTCTATTACATATGATATTTATGGCATTGTCATCATTCACACTGTTTACAATTGCCTTCTGTTACACATGATATTTGTGGCATTGTCATCATTCACACTGTTACAATTGCCTTCTATTACATATGATATTTATGGCATTGTCATCATTCACACTGTTTACAATTGCCTTCTGTTACATATGATATTTGTGGCATTGTCATCATTCACACTGTTTACAATTGCCTTCTGTTACATATGATATTTGTGGCATTGTCATCATTCACACTGTTTACAATTGCCTTCTGTTACATATGATATTTGTGGCGTTGTCATCATTCACACTGTTTACAATTGCCTTCTGTTACATATGATATCTGTGGCATTGTCATCATTCACACTGTTACAACTGCCTTCTATTACATATGATATTTGTGGCGTTGTCATCATTCACACTGTTACAATTGCCTTCTATTACATATGATATTTGTTGCATTGTCATCGTTCACACTGTTTACAATTGCCTTCTGTTACATATGATATTTGTGGCATTGTCATCATTCACACTGTTACAATTGCCTTCTATTACATACGATATCTGTGGCATTGTTATCATTCACAGTGGCACTATCATTTTTACACGGTACTAGGTTATATCATTAATATATATTCATAGCAAATACCCAGTCATTATATATGATATTGCTGGCATTGTTTAACCAAAGCTGCTGGCAGCATTTGCTTTACGCGCCAACAAATTTAGGTATTTATGATCGGTGACTGAAATTTGAATCGCTTTGTTTGAATAAATAAATATTTCATTAAGTTCATTGAAATAAAATCAATTTATTGAATATGTGAAACAATAGTATTAGCATGTCTTGTTAATGTCAACTGAATTTCAAAAAGATAGACTTATTCTCAGCTCTGTGTTTGAACTTTAAAACGCTGATTTAAATTTCCATATACTATAAGTGTGGCCTTTTCCCCCGATCAGATGTGATCATGCAAGGAAATGACATTTAGCAAAGCCAGGACCCATAAAATATTTCAGCTTTACCTTAACAAGGAAATGGATAACCTGAATGCAACGATCACACAGAAAAGTTTCTATTTGTTCAAGTGTATAATGTGTCGAGGGATAAAGTCACTGATATCTCCGCTATTACTTTATGTTCATCCATGAAACAGTTGTTCTTAAAAAAACAACACACATTTGCCTTTTCCTTTTTTGAAAAAAAAAATAACGTTCCTACTTGCATTTAAAACTATTGTCTTAATTCACCGATTTCATATTAAGTCAACTGTATAATTCTAAACATTATCATGAATTTGCTGCAAAGCGACGTGTTTTCCTAGATAGTTTAAAACGCCTGATCTATCTTTAAGACAACAAAACCTTTAAATGTTTCCAAAACACCACTCATAAGCACATATGAAGCCAAAATGAATGACATTTAAAAAGCATATTATCTGCCTTCTTTATATCATACTATAATTGCCCAATGCAGGAATTCAAATTTATGCAGCCGTTATGACGTACACAACGCAAGAATGATTAAACATTATAAGAAAACTGACTTTGTGCATGTTGTAATGACCCGATTAAGAAATGTCATCAAGATATCTTCATAATGACTCAAAACATAATCTCAGAATTTCTATTGTTATATTAGAGTTTACTCATTATTTCTATGGAGAAAACTGGCGTTGTCTTTTTTAATTTGTTCATCGTAATTTCTTTTGTCCTATAACAGGTTCATATTTCTCAAAAGAAGTCGTTTATAACTCTGAGATGTAAGCCAACACGTGTCTAGCCCCGTTGCTGTAAATACGTTTCTTTAAAAGTTCAATTTCAGATCTCCATATATGGAAAAAATTACATTTTAATGTGAATTCGAACTAAAAGCTAGAACAAGATATAATAAAATGTATAAGAAAATTCCTTGGAAACATTGAATACAACCAAGCAAACTAACAGGAAACTCGGTTTGACTGAGTCTGATCAATGGAGATAACGGAAAGCGCTCATGTCAGTTGTATTATTATTATTGTCTAAATTTTAGCTTTGTCTAATATATCATAATATTGTATAATTGTATATTTGCAATCCCGTGATTATTACGCGGTTGGGCAATTGCCAAAGGATAGCTTCCGGTCTAATCCAACTCCTGGCCTAATTATCACTTTCGATTTTATTTCATTTTGATATTATGGACGAACCGGCAGAGGAGTCAACTAGGGTCACGATTGGGACAGCTTCCTACCCATTATAAGTCTTTTATATTTGTACCAGATATTTGTATTTCAGTCATTCAGCTACATAAATTGACACGCTAGTATATCGCTGTTTAAATGTCAATTCATTTATGATAATCTGTGGTTCAACTTGTCCCAGCCAGAGGTCAAGGTCGAGGCAAGTTGAAATAAGCAACAAAACGTACCCCGGTTAAGAAACTTGTTTTCCCCTTAATTTACGTAAAATAGAATAATTTATACGGAACAAATTAAATTTAAGATCAGACAATAACACATGTAAAAGTATACAAGACACAGAACACACACAAGTAGTAAACTCACGAAGAGTGCTATATAATAAAACAAATAGCACCCTCTAAAACACTAAAACACAATGTAACTAAGTTCATTAAATTAACACACGTAATAAACAAACAACATACAAGAAGCATATAGAAAAAATCAGTACGATAAAATTCATATAAACTTGGCCAACACAATGTTATACACAACATACTTTAGGCAGAATGTAATGTTGAAAGTATCTGTACGAACTGGATTTGATAAATCAGAAATTTGTAAGTCTTGGTTTTGTACACTTTATACAAAAATGTAAATAGAAAGCAATTTTGTGAACATAATTTCAGTGGAGTTAAAGCATTGCAAAAAATGAATTGGATAATATGTTTGATCGGCCGACGAGCACGCTGAGGTTTAATGAAGTTTAAATTGTTTAAAACCAGACAATTACTGTAAATTATCTAGCCTGGTAAACATAAAGTTTTCGAAGTTTCAAAGTTTTTATTTTCATTAAACCAGAAGGTCATAGACCCATGTGGTACATATACATCATATATACATGGCAACAATGAACTTTTAATTCATGACACAATAAACACATGATTCGTATAACAATTCCAACATCTCCAACAGTTTATGTATATTTATGCTTCAATCTGACATGTCAAAGAGATTCATCAAAGATTTAAATGTTTCCGTATTAACGTATAAAGGCTATCTAATATAACTATACTAGATTGTGATATATATAACGGTAAAATGATCTTGATTGAAAACAAAAAGAAAACGAAATATCAAGATCATTTTCCTTTCAATACACTACATAATTTATATAATATGAATGAATACATGACTAAAGCTATATTTGTATTCCACGGATGACCGTTCTTGTAAGCAAGAAAGCGAAGGGCCTTACAAGATTCGGCTTGTGGAATCTTCGCCGAAATTGGCAAAACCATTGTAATAATACATTTGTAAATGATTTGATTCAAATAATGATATTAATACAGTGTAGTAATAATAGTGACAACTATAAAGTGACAAGCACTTGCATCGTTCCTACATTTCAGAAATAAAAATGGCCACTTACATTTTGTTTTAACTTGTCATAAGTAGACGTCTCCTTGTGAACGAAGCTGAAAGTTATAACAATATTCAAATTGATCAACGTACATGTTTGTTTTGCTTAAATTGTTCAGAAGATGAGAAACATGCCTTGTTACATTGTCCTATATGCATTGTATAAAAAGTGTTATCCCGTCTGTGATGGCTTTGTAATACAAAACGATATTCTGCAAATGACTTTTCTGTTCTCAAAAGAAAAAAAAATGATAATAAAAAATATATATACCAAAGCCTGCCACAGCATTTTAAAGCTTCGAGTCTCTAAGTAACTTAATCTATGAGAATTGGGACAGTGAATTTTGTAATAGTTTTAGTTAAGATATCACAGATTTCTTTCGGAACCTGTTGTAAATCAAGTTACTCCTGATGATCTAAAGAATAAATGTTTCCTGAGACCCATTTTGATTTTTTAATATAGAGCACTGCTTTATACTAGTATTTTAACCAGTTATTAGTATAGTGTTTAAATCAATAAGAATACAGATTAACGCAAGAATCTAATAATTTATAACTGATTATATACGTCAGACTTATATTTATGCAGTCTGAAGGTTTTTTTGGAAACTGTAAACAATTCTAAAAATTGACAATGTGATATAAGATGTCCTGCTGTATTATAAAGATGTTGTTAAAAGCAATAAAATATGTTGAATTATTTCACTTAGGCACCCTTACTGTCGCACACTTCACACATTCACACATGTTTAGACACACATGTGCGCTTATGCAGTTGTTTGTATTTATTAGAATAATCTAAAAAGTGTTTTAAGACGCTGGCGTCAATACATCATATCTTAAATTTCCAAGTGTACATGTATTTCATTAACGAAATTTTGGCGCGGCGTAAATTTTGGTGCGTCTATGTTGACAATATTTGATTTTTCTGTGATTTTGAACATTTATCCATTTCATATCAAGTAACCAGTAACAGTTTTATGTAATCTATACGCAACTTGCTTAAGCTTTTTTCTGATATGTGGCCATTCCAGTTGTCTTGTTTTCGTCTTCATTTATTAAAAAAAAAAACACACAGAAATGTATCTACTATTGTTATATAGAACAGAAAATACGGCAGCTAACTATGAGCAAGTGGGTATAGATAGGTTATTGTGATGCCTGTTTCATGCTGATACAGCCTAATTTCCCCTGGGTACATAGAAATATGCAGAGATAGCCAGGAAACACACATACAAACTGCATGCATCAAGCCTCCTTCCATAGCCCTATTGGCAATTACTTTACAATCAATAGTAGAATGATATCATAATAAGTTTGTCTGCAAACATATAATATGTATGACTGTATATGGTATTTTATTTATATCAAAATGTAAAAAAAATGGCGACAATTAATGGCTTTTTTTTAAATAATTATTTATCACTGACGGAAAACAATATATAAAATGTTCGTGTATTTAGAATAAAACAGTTCTGTTAAAAAAAAAGAAGAAATATTTGATAAATTGTGCTTCCACTTACCATGTTAAAACCGTATCACTTGGATTCCAAGAATTTTAGGCAAACTTTCTTGATTTCACATGACCATAAAGTCCAATAATTTTCTAATAAATCTTCTGCAAAAATTTGTAAGTCCATTAAAATCAATTGCCATCATAGCTCTGCGATACCTCGAGCTTCTCAGAGAAGTCATGGCGCGGAATGATTTCTAATATACATTGTCATCTGACTTTTAAAATGTCGTCACGGTGGAACAGCCAACGAGCGCGCGACAGGTTGAATTCTGGAAGTCCTGTACACGCGTTTCAGGACGGTGTTCCCAATGAATCAAGTGACTGGCGCAATGCATTAATAATGGACTTTATCATGAAGCATATCGAAAATGCGTGAAATATTAAACATTACAACACTGTAAAGGGATGCTGGGTAAACAGATCGATCATGAACGCGCGGAAATTTCGTACCATGCGAACGTTTTCAGATGATAATATTAAGAGTGCTGGCATTCAAGTATTTGTTTAAATATTGAATCTGCTCTAAGGTACAAAGTGTAACGATTTGTGTACAATGTCGCATTAACAATTGAAATCAATTCAGATTATGTACCGATGGTGAATAATATTACAATAAGGGTATTTATTGTACACATGTTGGCCGAGTCACCTTGTTACAATAAATGTTATGTTCTATAGTAAATGTTCGTTGAGGTCTGCAAAAGTTAAAATGTGAAAATGGGGGCAATAATATTTTATTTTTTGTTATTTCTTTTTGTTTCTGTACTCTTCTTCCTATTCTTTTTCTTCTTCTCCTTCTTTTTCTATGTTTCATCATAAATTGAAAAAATACTTATATCACATTCGTTTGAATATATTCAGTTCAAGTTGCCTATGGTGAAATGTGGACAACGAAATTAGACCTGCTGTACAATGGCATCGTTCCCAGTTATGTCCTACACCTTGCTTTATTTGCATAAAATGTAAAATGAGATGTTGTCTAATCATCTCCTTAGAGTCTGCCTGCAGAACCGCTACGGGGTTGCAGGGCGTATGTTCTCAGAGACGATTTCATAAAAGACATTATGTCTGAAGTTGCTTAGAAGCGGTATTGGATTAAGTTAACATACATGCCCCCACGCCAAGTGATGTGTCTAAATAATAACGCTAATAACGCTGAGTAGTGGTGTTAGATTTTTTTAGCTTTATTTTTTCATTTCGACTCCAAAGTGACCCGGATATGGAAATGCTTGATAAACTTTACCATAGGGTGTGTGTGTGTTGGGTGGGGGGGGGGGGGGGGGGGGGGTAAATGTAATGCTGTGCACCACGCCGCGGACGCCGCGGATGCCGTTTGTCGATTCTGGCTGTTTGTTTTGCGTTTAAGGTAGTTCTGCACGTTCGGATCGAAATGTAGAATTTGATTAAACTCTTGATTTTTCAAAACTTCAGAATATACCTAGAAAATTCAGCAAATAAAAAAGATAGGGTCGTGTCCTTGATTTTTTGCTAGACCGATTTATAAATTTGGACCTCACGCAATATTTTATAATTGGAGTCTATGGAAAATCATAACTTTCATAACATTGTCGCGAATAGAAATTTTTCTACAATGTAGATTTTGATGAAATTTCTTACAGTTGTAAATAAACATATGGCCTATAATTTGGTGAAATAAAATGTATAGGTCCATGTGCTTATTTTTGAGATACTTGACCATAATTAAAGCGAACCAGACATTTCACACTAATTTTAAGACATTATGTTGAAATTTTTAACGAGTCATATGTTTTAATATCATATTTTGACTTAAGACATATAGCAACAGTGCCATTGCAATATATGTACTCACAGGTTTCGATTAATTCATAAAATTATTTTCATTTCCGTACGCCGAATCCAGGCTTTGTTCTACGTTTTCCGGATAAATGACGTTGCTCCATCACTTCCGGTATATCAAACGTGCAGAACTACCTTAAGACATAGAAGGTCATGGAATTATTTTTAGTATGCATTGTTTTTACCGAACTGCACACCGTTAAAACTAAAAACAAACAAGCAAACATTCTTTTATCAGACTGTAAGTGAAAAAGCGCACAAGTAACGAGTAATACTAATAAGGTAATCATCAATCTGACTAAAGTACTTGATCTTCTAAACGAAGATCTGAGAACGACCCATTCACATTCGTCTTCTGTATATTTTGGATTTCCATTATTGCTATTTTTATGTTATCCAATCAGGCGACTTGTTCGATTGTCAAAGAGTAAGAAAAATATGCAGTTATTCCAGGACTCGAACCCGGGACCCCTCGCTTACAAAGCAAGTGGCCTACCGACTGAGCTAATCGGCTATCTGATACATTACGACATAAGAATTGTAAATATCAAAAGTCAATGCTAGAGGTAGATTTGCAAGATATTGTAAGCTAGGCTCTGATTGGCTAGTGAAAGGGCCGTCAGAACGAGGCAATGAATAGGTCGTTTTCAGATCCTATGCGTAGCGTAATAGGAGATGTACTTTAGTCAGATTGAGGTAATCATCACCTTGCGTTTTTAGAAAAAGAAAATTATGCCTTGTGTTGTCAGTTTTACGACATCCGATATATTAATGATGATTTCTGCTATAAAAAGACTGTCTGTACATAAATTTCTAGTAAGGGTATTAGCGTATTTTCTGAAAAGATGTATTTATTAATTATTCACTGTGGGTAAGAAGAAACAGAACTTAGAAAATAGTAATTATGTTAACATGCTATGGACGTCTACTTGTACTTTTAATGTGCTTATTTGTGCAAGACTTTGTCCTCGATGTCTTATATATCAGTAAAGGAAACATATCTGAAGTACTGTGATGTACTAAGACATGCAAAAAGGATTTGAAAAATAAATATAATAATATAATTTGTACTACTTTAATATTTGTTAAAACACCTAAAAATTAATTTAATACTCGAAACTTACGAACTGCTTATGGACCACAAACTTTAGTTAGCTATTCTACATAATGTCTTTGGCACGAACACAGTTAGTTCTATAGTTCTAGAGAGACATTTTGCATCATATATATTTATGTTTTAAAACTTTCAGTAAGTAATGTATCCATCAAACATAACTGATTCCTTTAAATAAAGTGTTTATTGTATGTGGGGACATAACATAAATATGTGGGGATTTGACATTACATTATTTCTCTGACGGTTTTGGAATTTGCTTAAGATCTGAAACGATCATGATAATTCTATACGTATTCAAGTTTCCACACGCACACACGCACGTACACGCACGCACGCACGCACGCACACACACACGCACACACGCACACACACACACACACACGCACACTGTTGCATGCTCCTAAACGTAAAGTAGCATTGTAGAGTTTTCTGATTTTAATTCTCAAAGTGTACAAGTTAGCACATGATGTATATAACAGCACCCGGTGGGATACGCCAGCAGTCCTGCACACACTGCTATCAGTAATGGGCTAGTAAATATTTTATGCAGCACTGCCGTTACAATTATTGTCAAAGTGCTTATTAGAAATTCTACCTCTAGGATATTGCTAATAACTTGATATGAATGACTAATTTTCATGAAAATTGACGCCTGTCATTTTTGTACAACAATTATTGGAATACATTTATTACTATTGTTCATAAATATGGAAGGTCAATACCGTCGTATATGCGATGTGAATTAAAATAGATTGCTACCATATCTCTGCTGATTTATTACAGGGTACATTGTTCTCTGCGTGCTGTTGTTCAAATTTTAAAATGTTGGTTATAAATTATTGAGTTAGCCTATAGTTACATTCGACGATACACATGCTATTCTTGATTTTTGAAAATCAAAGGAGGGAGGGGAGGGGTCTATTGTTATGAACTTCAATTTATAGAATATGATAATTAATGAGTACATGTTGGTGAAAGGGCGTAATAAAAACGTTTTAGAGGAAAACAAAATACAATGTATGTAACATAAAAGATAACAATAACATAGAAGTTGTTGTTGTATTCATAACGCGTGAGCACCGCCACACTATAACCGCACATAATAAAGAAAATCAATTTGAAAGTTATTATTTGTTTCAAAAGTCATATCATAACGACTAATTATTGATTTGTAAAGACGCGCTTTTGAAACTGCCGGATCTACCATAACGACGATATGAATTATAGAAGAGATGTCACATACATTTTCAGCCGTTTCTAACTAATTCTTTCAAGCTACATGAATAAGTGATTGGAAAAATAATGAAGTGGAAAGATGTTAGAGGGTAGGTATTTGCCATATGGAATATTTTTCCATGCTTGGAAACATCGTTTATGTACATAAAACTGAATACATAAAAGTTCGCTATTATTGAAGCTGATGTTCATAGGGTGAAAATGTTTTACTGTCCTTTAATGTTTCTTGTTTATTTGATCAAAGGGAAATATCTAGACGTTTTAACAAAATCATTTTAGAAGGAACGTTTAAGAGAAACTGTATCTTACATTAAACGACCGTGTTATCTGGTAATCCTAGACATAGCTGTTATATGCCTAACTTTAACAACCAAACAGTAAGAGATAGTCGTAGTGAAAACATTTTGAATTTTTAATATTTTTTGAGTGACTGCTATCACAATAGAAACAAAACAAAACCATAGACAAAGATTCAAACGGGACGGCCGGCCACGCCCCAGAGTATTACATGTCAGTTTATTTCTCTGTTTGTCAGTCAATAATGGTAAATCCTGCGGAAACTTCAAAAGTACAAGAGATATCTTCAGGAAGAAGAGGGCAGTATGGTGAATAAGTATGCTATCTAATGTCCATCCAAATCGAACCCACGACCTCCCGCACTCGAAGCGGACGCTCTACCACTATGCTACCGAGGCGGCTTTCTGTAGGGTATAAAATATTTTTTCTTTAGCATACAGTTTTTCAATTGATTATGGCATTACAGGAAGGAGAGATGATTGGATGTGTAATACGCTTTTTGAAAAATTAAAACTGAAAATACGTTATTCAAAACAAGGAGGCAGTTTCCGAATGGTCCGTGACAAAAACTTTTTTTTTTAATTTCTAACAATGCAGATGAGAGGAAGGGAAGGGCTTTAACATTTTTTCTATTTCTTGTATATTTGTCAACAAATACACGTTCTGAGAAGCGAAATGATGGTGTTTTATCTCTAGACTCGAGAATCTACTGTACGGTTAAATTTCTGTTGAATGCAAAGTTAGAAGCAATTACATCATGAAAATGAACATGAAATATACATGGTAAAAAGATAAAAAAAATCAGAGTTTGCAAGAATGCAAGCTATTATTTATATAAATTAAACAACACAAAAGTCAAGGAATGTATGACGTAAGCTCCAGTGGGCTATGGTATACGGAGAGTCTCTACAGACTGTTGAAGAAATGCCCTATTAACACCTATTGATCTTCAGAAAGAAAAGAAAGAACTTGACCAAGCAACTATTAATAAAATTTTGATTTATTACTGACACGCGAGTTAAATCAAACATTTGTAACAACTAAATATAGACCCATACATGTGCAAGTGCTTTTTGTTCAAATGTAAGTTGCACACCTGTCGAAAAGTGGAAACTTAATGAAATATGGTATTTTAAGTCAATCGTCTGTCGTCTGGCATTCGCCTTCGACCATTCGATATGTCACAATTTTAGCCAATTCCTACTGAAACCCCTGAATAATAAATTAAATAGCAGACGAGTTTAATATTTATCCAAAAGGGTTAAATTACGGATAACTTTGTTAACGCTCCAGAGGTCATCCTATCCGTCTGCTCCACATGTAGCGCCCCTTGATATAATCTACATCAGTTTCAAACCTGTCACCCTAAGTCACTGGATCAAATCATCAAAAACGATAAGCCGCAATTTCTACCTTATCTAAAAGAAACCTGGCAAAAATTATTTGTGTAATCTTTATAGAATTCTTTAAAATTCTGTCTTTTCTGAATCTGTTCATTTTGATTATCAGGAAAAAAAAGACAAGGCAACTGGATTCAAACAAAGAAAAGCATTGGTAACATTCTAAATGCCTTTTTCCAATCTGATCTGCATGAAACCAGATCAGAATGTGTGTCTTTATGAAACATGCATAATATCAAATCTGAAAAGGGAAATTTAGGTATTTACACCAAATTTCGGAAATTTAGAATTTTCATGAAAACATATAAAGTAACTTTCTTTAATAGCATTGGTGTCTAATCTAATAACAAAGTCGCATAAGGTATGGAAGTATGAGTTGCAGTTATGGCCAACATTCCAATACATTGACCAGTAGTATCGGCAAAAGTAGTCTCCTTTGAATATACACGCTCCAGTTTTACTATAGATTTGTATAGGAAAATGTATTTCAAACATTAAAAACGTATTTTTATAGTTATTTAACGTAATTTCATAACTTCGTGAAGCAATTTTCATTTTTTGCCCTTTATTTCAATGTATTTTTATCGATCGATGTGGTACAAAAACTTATTGCTTCTATTTCTGTTTGAAGTTGATGATTATCGTTCCTATGTATTCCTTTATAGAAATATGGAAAAGATCGGTTATGTCAGCTTTTAAAAGGCTATAAAACACTTTCTATCAAAATGACATTAAATTATAACCTCGCGAAGTATTCTCCATTGTCTGAACGTTGTGTGGGTATTTTTTTTTATTCTAAAATTGAATAATGACAAATTGCTTCCATTTTAATTTGAAAATTAAGTAATTCGCATCATTGAGCACGCTTTTCACATACATTTACTAGTACTTGGCGGTACACGACAATGTGTTCTGTTGAGATAAAAGAAAAAACTGTAATAAGGTTTATTCTTTCTTCATACTGACACTAATATTTTCTCAGAAAACCCTTTTCTCCCTAGGCTCGTCTCAACAGACTTATAAAATGCGACTCTGGGGTTATATAATGTCATGGAGAGCGATTAGTACCACCTGTCAATAACAACCCTAAACTGACCGGCAACAAGATTAAATGAACTATTTCAAATTACCTAGACTGGCGTCAGTCGTTAGAGTCATTAAATGTAAAGCACTTGGCCATAAAATCAATCCTCTCTGATACCACTTTCTGAAAAAAATTCAATATCTCTTACCTCTGACTGTAATTATAAATATCTACATTTAAGGGTCGTTGTATACATATTCCTCCGTGGTGTATATAATAAAGGTATTGTAATTTTCCTGAGGAAGTATGCTCAAGCATTTATAGTTGCTAAATAGCTGATGTTAAATCTTTTTAACATTTACATCCTTCAAAATAATTTTTTTTATTACTTTCATTGTTATGGACAATATGACAGGAGTTTATGTTTTTATCATAATATCATTAGAACTGTTCTTGAAATCGTTAGATAGACTTCTGTGTTCCATTAATACAGATATATTTGATGAAAATACTTTTGATATGAATTTTTCACAGAACCAATAATAGATAGAACATGTGTAATATTTCATTAAAAGTTCCTTATTATCTAATAGATTATATATTTGTAAATACTTAATCACCTCCCTTCTGTCAATGTCTCACACAAACTTCATAAGTATACATTAAGACACATTTAACAAAGTTCTGAATTTGACAGATGAAGTAGTCAATAATTCAGTATTGTTTTTATCAGATATTTCTGAACTTTTTATTTTTGGTTGTGTAGTGGGGGTAGAGTCACACTGTCACAGTTTAGTCATGTGGTGGCATTTAAGAGGAAAACCTCAGGAAAAAAGGCAATACCTCAAGGCATTGTTTCAGGCATGAGTAGACAGTAGGTTACAATCGCCGACATTCCATAAACCACAGGGACTATCTGATAACTTCGGAGTGACGTCACGTTTGTTTATGTTTTCTGGACTTAAAAAACTAACAAAATAGGTAAAGCAGCTTACATAAACAATAATATTGGGTATATTTTATTGCAACACGTCTATCAGTCCCGGTAGCTCAGTAGTAAGCACTGATGTTTGAAATGTCGAATTTTGCGGGCCGTAGGTTCGAATCGAGGTAAGTGCTTTTTGTCTTTCAGGTTACAAATATCCTTTCCTGAAATAATAGGTTATACAGTAGTTATCTGGATTGCTTATTCGGTGTGGTTTTTGCCAATGATCTCACGAGCCGCAACGCGAAATGTGATCGACTTGCAAATCCACGAGAGTTGAATACAAAGTCCAATTGGCTATGTTATTAATGACCCTTTTATTATATACCTTTACCATTTTGATTCTTGTTTTTCTTGACTAAATCTTCAATGTTTTATCGATATAAATGAACGTATGAAGTTTTTCTGTGCGCTATTTATAGTAATGTTCGGATCATGCATATTATGAATTAGTCGACGGCATGAATACGTAGGTACAATACGGAATTTAAAAGGTACATACTGAATTTTTGTCTGTCCTCTTTATTAATTGTGAATACAAGCGATTTTTTACAGAATTGAATAGTATATAAAAATTAAATTTTAGATAGAAATATTATCAATTAATTTTGTTTAAAGTGTACCAGCATCGCTCTGGTAAACAATCGTATTATGATGATTAGTCACGAAAATCGAAATTCTTCTTAGTATATTGCCAGTATTAGTGGTCACATGTTCGAGTGCTGATACAAGTCGTTGAATCAGTATCTATAATAAATTTTATTTTTCCAAGACATAATTTTTTCCAGAAAACAAAAATTCTCTCCCGTTTAGAGTCAGAGTTAGAGATATTGGTGAAATTTTTTTAGAAAGTGCATCAAGAGTGGATTGATTTTATGCAAGCTTACATTAATGACTTACAAGATGATGCAGTCATTCGAGGGGTCAACGTTGTTTTGCAAAGAGAAACATGTCATATAAGAATGATGCTAAATGCATACTGCTAAGATGTTCTGAAGGTTATTTCAAGCATCATCATTTTTCCATATTTCAGTTCGTTATTGTATTACGTAGTGCTGTATTACTGCATTTTGAATATTTTCAATTGCCTTTGAAAAAAAATGTAATTAAAACATAAATAAAAAACAAAGCTTAAAAGAAAGTATAAATCACGGTGGGATTCGAACCAACGCGATGATGGAAATAAAAAGAATCGCACATGTAAGGCTAACGCTCTACTGCCGGTGTAATGAAGTATTTAGACCCCATAGAATAACGACCCCCCGGTCATTATTCTATAGAAAATGTGACTCCTTTCCTGTAAAATATTGACTCCCCTTATAAAAAACTGACTCCCTTTGAAAACTCTATAGAATAACGACCCCCGGTCATATTTCTATAGAAAAACTGACCCCTCCAAGTAAAATACTGACTCCCTAAAAGTGACTCCCTTCGAATCTCATAGAATAACGACCCGGTTATTATTCTATAGAAAAAGTTACTCCTTCCATGTAAAATACTCACTGCCGAAATTACTTCATTCGAACTCTCATACAATATCGATTCCCGGACATTATTCTATTTAAAAAAGTTACTCTTTCCGTGTAAAACACCAGCTCCTAAAAAGACTTTCGACGATAATATCTATTAAAAAGTGATCCCCACCAAACCTAACGGACAATTTTACTAGATCTACAACTCTAATACCCTCCATTGCCAATAGTTAACATTTTGATTGTACTACTACTACTGGTGCCGCTACTTCTATTGCTATTACTACATGTACTTCTTCTTCTTCTACTACTACTACTACTTCTACTACTACTACTACAACTGCTACTACTGATACTACTATACCTGCTTCCACTAATACGTCTTGTACATCTACCTCTTCTTCTCCTGCTGCTGCTGTTGTTGCTGTCACTTATTCCTCTGCTGCTGCTGCTGCTACTGCTGCTGCCACTACCACTGCCACTACTACTACTACTACTACTACTACTACTTTCTATTGTTGCCGCTACCGTACTTTACTGTCACTGCTAAGTATTGCAACTTCTATTAATACTAAGTTCTATGCTAGCAGTTTCTTGTGCAGTTTTCTTCTGAAGAATTACTTCATACCGAAGTTTGCAGGGATTATTGACACTGGTGTGTTTTGTGAACGTATTGTGAATTGTTATTTTCCTGAAAAAAAAATGTATACACCAAGATACATCGTCTAGAAATAGAATCCCATTTCCCGTTGCGGAATGCTCTGATTTCTGTGTCAAGTGATGGTATCTGGGGCTAATGGTCAAACGGAAGGACGGACGGACAAGGGCAAATCTATATGCCCCCCCTCCCCCGAGTGGGGGCATAAAATGCAGCAATTAGGCCTTAGATACATGAGTTATCACTAAATTTGACCAAATGACCGGGGGTCGTTTTTCTTATGGGAGTCAATATTCTTCGTGAGGTTCAGTTTACTTCACGTGGGGGAGTCATAGAACTATGATCTGGAGGTCATAATACTATGACCGGGGGGTCACTTTTTTATAGAATAATGACCGGTGGCTCATTATTCTATGGGGGTCGAAATACTTCATTACACTTGAACTAATCTTTTACTTTAAAGTAAGCGTTCCAGTTAGTAGTATACAAAGGTACTATAAAAGTGTGTACTTAGAGAATGATAATTATCGATTACCCTCCTGACTTGGACTCGTCCAAATAGTCACTCCGAAGTTATCAGACACGGACTGTAATTCGGTCAATAATGTGCTTCTGTAGTGTATCGAAAAAAGTCCCTTATAAATAGATCCTATTTTTCCCCATTTTAGCACATTTGCGCGTAAACCGGGGACCAAATGGGCATCAGTTCACTCGTGAATGTATTGTACTTTTCATGCTTGAATTCGCATGTTTTCGCGTTGTTTACTTCAAAACGAAAGAAGGGTGTTTATTCTGCGGACCGTTTCTGAAATGCAGCAATATGAGCGTACTTGACTTCAGTTAACTTGCATTTCACTGCATACTATTCAATATCCCTTTTTAACCCACCATCATCAGATGGTGGGCTATTCAAATGACTCTGCGTCCGTGATCCGTCCGCCATTCCGTGCCCGCGAAATGATGGTTAAGTGACTGCATAACGGTACTTTCTCTTTGATGTCATTCATTCCGTTCTGTTTATGTGACCTTTTTCTTTTTATGTGACTGTTAGAACAATAGAGAGAACAATGGGGGTGTCACATAAATACCGTTTCGTTAGAACGTCCGTCCGTCCGTCCGTTAACAATTTCTCGTTATCGCATCTCCTCAGAAACTACTGGGGGGATTTTGACCAAACTTTGTCAGAATGATATATTGGTACCCTAGTTGTGGCCCCCTGAAAATTAGACTGGATCAACAATTTTTGAGTGAGTTATGGCCCTTTGTTAATTTTATTTTTATAGGGAAAAACTTTGAAAATCTTCTTGTCCAAAACCATTGGGCCTAGGGCTTTGATATTTGGTAGTAGCATCATCTAGTGGTCCTCTACCAAGATCTTTCAAATTATTTCCCTAGGGTCATATATGGCCCCGCACCGGGGGTCACGTGGTTTATATAGACTTATATAGGGAAAATCTTCTTGTCCAAACCACAATGCTCAGGGCTTTGATATTTGTAATGTAGCATCATCTTGTGGTTCTTTACCAAGTTTGTTCAAATTATCCGCCCGGGGTCAAATATGGCCCAGCCCCAGGGGTCACATGGTTTATATGGACTTATACAGAGAATTTTTGTCTATATCCTACAACATTCAAACTTGGACCACATGTATAGTTTTGAGTGGCTGGATGAACCTTGACATGAGTTGACCTTGATCTTGACCTAGTGACCTACTTTCACATTTCTCAAGCTACAGCCTTCAAATTTGGACCACATGCATAGTTTTGTGTACTGAAATGAACTTTACCTTGATCTTGACCTAGTGACCTACTTACACATTTCTGTAGCTACAGCCTTCAAATTTGGACCACATGCATTGGTCACACTGGTCATAGCTTTCGCAGAAGCGGTGGTTCCAACGCAGTGGCGGTGGAGGATTCGTCGCAGAAGCGGTGGAGAAATATGGCCGATTGACTATATTTACGCTTTCATCGGTACTTTTTCTAACGAGTGTTTCACGTTTGACTGAAAACAACCAGTGAGACAGGAGCCCACATGTGTATTCTTCCAACCAGAAACACTTGTTCAGTGCAATTCTTTGTCATTAATGTAAACACTTCTGTACAGTTTGACGAGGGACTGACGTTTTTGTAGAATTTATATCAGAAATGGTAAAATCTTGTACAAAACAACCCCTGAGCACGTTTGCATCAAATTGAAAGTCTGACACTGTCAAGCAAAAACGTTTTCTCCGTAATCGGCGATTTTTCATTGCAAGCATACAAAATGATCAACCAAAAATGATTCCAACGCAGTGTGCGGTGGGTACAGTTGCAACGCATTACGGTGGATAATGTTTCTTTAATGTTCGCTATTGACTTTAAATTGGAGTAAACAGCATTTTCCCAGAATTGTGATTGGGTAGGGCCATGAAATCACTTTGACATTAGATAGCAGCAGAAACTGAAAGTGTAAAATAAATATGACATCGATTTGCACATCCGTAAATACATAATATCAAGTGACAATATTAATTTTCTAATTTGATCACATGCGACTTCTACCTCGTATAATAAACTAACTTGACTAAATACAATTACTAATATGTAGCATACCTTAACAAAATGCCATTGAGCAGCTGTGTTACTGAGTTAAGACTTTTTACAAGTAGGCTAATTTACCTCTTCTTCAACAATATGGTCCGTTTATTTTTAAACGTTTACCACAGAATCTCAAAGTGTCAAGGAAAAAGTTTAGATTTTTTTTTCTTAGTGACAAGATGAGATTATTTGATTGTCCTTCGTCCGTCGTCCGTCAGTCGTCTGTCTGTCCGTCGTCCGTCCACAATTCCTTTTGAATACGATAGAGACCTGATTTTCAACAGATTTTAATTCCTGAAGGAGCCAAAATGTTCACCTTATGAACATGATGGCAGTGGCATTTTACCTTCGACTTAAACTACATACAAATTAAGTCACAATAAGATCTCGGTTCCTACAGAAAACCAGCTAGATTCCATCATATGTTCAAGAGATACAATCTGACTAAAGTACTTGATTTTCTAAACGAAGATCTGAGAACAACCCATTCACATTCGTCTTCAGTATGTTTTGGATTTCTAATATTGCTATTTTTATTTTCGCAAATCTATTTTTATTTTAACCAATCTGACGACTTGTTTGAATGTCAAAGAGTAAGAAAAATTTGCAGTCAGTCCAAGGTACAAACCCGGGACCCTCGCTAACAGAGCAAGTGCCCTACCGACTGAGCTAACCGGCTATCCGACCTCTTACGACATAAGAATTGTAGATATCAAAAACCAAGGCTTTTTTAAGCTTGCAGAATGTTGTAACTTAGCTTTTGATTGGCTAGCGGAAAGGTCGTCAGAACGAGGTTATCGATAGCTCTTTTTCAGATCCTAAGCGTAGCGTGATAGGATATGTACTTTAGTCAGATTGCAAGAGATACAACCCCTGAATGAGGCAAATTTTCTATTCTGGCCCTCTGTCATATAAGCCGTTTCATTTATGCTTGGTTTTGATACAAACTTACATATGTGTGCTCAATCACATGATCGCGCTACGTGATTTAAATTTGAGCCCGAAAGTGAAAATGGAAACGTAAACAAAAATGATAAATCAGGGCGTAAGTTTATTATTCTTTATATTGTGTTAATATCATGTACATCGTTCTAAACCTATTTGAAAGTGCTAGCCCCGGTACAACAATTGTCCCGCCAAAACCTTCTCGTTTTAACACTATTCATGTTCAACCACTTTCGACAGTATGCGCTAAATGTGCAAGTCAACTGAACAAGAATAGCATTAAAACGAAAAGCTTTTGGTGGGGAAATCGCGGGGATAGCACTTTCAAATAGGTTTCGAGTCATATGCACGATATAAACACAATATATAGATTAAAAAATTTACGCCCAAATTTTCAATTTTTGTTTGCCTTTGTACTTCCACTTTCGAGCTCAAAATGACGTAGCGCGATCACATGATAGACACACTGTGCATGGAATTTTTATCTTAAAAATCTCTAGGTCAAGTTCGAAACTTTGTCATGTGGGGTCAAAATCTAGGTTACCAGGTCAAATCAAAAGAAAAGCCTGTTAACGCCATACGCCACATTCATGGCCTTATCTTCAGTAATGTTTATCTTGACATGTTTAAGTTTAACATTGAAAGATAAACGGAGAAACAGAGTACAAATCACTAACAACGGACAAGCAGAAAGAAATGTTACAAAAAATGAAAGACAAAATCTTCATTTTCCTCTGAAAACTGTCACAGCGCCAATCAAACATATTAAGAGACCTTTAACTCCTTGTTCTAGCGCCAAGAGGACGACAAGGAATCAACTCATTTCAGTTATTCTTACTATAAAAACTGAAGAAAAATTGTAGCTGGGAACATACTTAAATATGCTAAAACATGATTAAAAACTTATAAAAATGACAAATGCTTGCAGCATGTGCAGTGTGTTGAAGAATACTCTCCCGCCCCCACTCCAATGCAAACCCGACTTCGATATTATATGTGGCAAAAACAAAGGGACAGCAGAAACCCTGTCAGTTTGTATATTAGATAAGTTGGTCTGTTCTATGATGTCAGTTGATATTTTGTATATAATAAGGGAAAAGGAAAATGAAGAAAACCTTCATGCTTTAATATCAATAATCATAATCGGGGGGTGTATTTAGTACGAAAGAACACGGCTTTATTATTTGGCAGTTGATTTAGTAAAAAAATTATGGTTTAAAATAAAGATTTTCGTGTGTGCATTCAATAGTATATTATTACTAAACATTAAGTTTCTGTTGCTGATGTCAAAGTGATTTCATGGACCTACCCCTATCAAAATCCCAAGAAAATGCTGTTTACTTAAGTTAAAAGTCCATAACGAACATTAAAGAAACAAGATCCACCGTAATGCGTTGCAACTGTACCCACCGCACACTGCGTTGGAATCATTTTTGGTCGATTTTTTCATATGCATGTAATGAAAATTCACCTGTTACGAAGAAATAGTTTTTGCTTGACAGGGCCGTACTTACGTTTTGCTGCAAACGTGCTCAGGCCCCGTGTTCACAAAACATTTTCAGTCTCAGCTGAGTTTGATAATGAAACTTTATTTGTCATTTATATCTTAATGGCTGATGAAACTAATTTTAAGTTAATAACTATTTTCAAGTGACTATCCAGTAATGATGGTCAGTCTCAGTTGGAATTTAACCATTAAGTTTTAGTAAAATTGATATTAAAATTTCAAACTCAAACTCAGCTGAGACCGAAAAATGTTTTGTGAACACGGGGCCTGGGGTCGTTTTGTACAAGATTTTTCCATTTTTAATGCGAATTCTACAAAAACGGCAGCCCCTCGTCAAACTGTACAGAAGTGTTTACATTAATGACAAAGAATTGCACTGAACAAGTGTTTCTGGTTGGAAGAGTACACATGTGGGCTTCTGTCTCACTGGCTGTTTTCAGTCAAACGTGAAAAGGTCATTAGAAAACGTACCGATGACAGCATAAATGTAGTCAGTCAGCATATTTCTCCACCGCTTCTGCGACGAATCCTCCACCGCCGCTGCGTTGGAACCACCGCTTCTGCGAAAGCTATGGCCAGTGTGTTGGTTTGTATACTGAAATAAACTTTGACCTTGATTTTGACCTAGTGACCTACTTTCACATTTTTGTTGATACAGGCTTCAAATTTGGACCTCATGCATAGTTTTGTGTTCTGAAATAAACTTTGACCTTAATTTCGACCTAATGACCTACTTTCATATTTCTCAAGCTACAGTCTTCAAATCTGGACCACATGCATAGTTTTGTGTACCGAAATGAACTTTGATCTTGAGATTGAACTAGTGACCTTCTTTCACATTTCTCAAACTGCAGGCTTTAAATTTGAACCACATGCATAGTTTTGTGTTCTGAACTGAAATTTGACCCTTTTTTACCTAGTATCTATTTTCACATTTCTTAAGGTACAGCCTTCAAATTTAAAGCACATGCATAGTTTTGTGTACCAAAATGAACTTTGACCTTGAAATTGATCAAGTGACCTATTTTCACCTTTTTCAAGCTACAGCTTTCAAATTTGGACCACATGCATAGACCACATGCACAGTCCTGTGTTCCGAAATGAACTTTGACCTTTATTTTGACCTTGAGCTAGTCTTGAAATTTGGAACATTCAAAAATGGCTAAATGGTTGGCGCCAAGATCAGCTCTGTGATCTCTTTTTCTTTTCGTTTTCTTGAAGCAAACGCATGGATGTCTTGTGGAAAATAGGTCTATGACGGAGTGAAAATCTAGAAACTGTATCAAAAATGGACCAGACGTAGCTGAATTTTATATTAAACAAAGAACAAATTCTTTTATTGGTATATAGCCAAAAATCAATACAAACAAGAGATGTGGTTCTCGTATATTTTACTCTCAAAGTCAGAGACCCCAGCTAGTACAGTCCTTTAATTTCGAACAGTCACACAGAATGTTATGGACGGCCTTTTCTGAAATGCCTATAGAGTGAGCTATTTGGGAAATAATATTTCAACCATCTTCTTCTACCATACACTTAACGGCAGTAATGTTCTTCTTTGTTACTGCAACAATTTTGCAATCCAACAAAAATGTTCTACGGAATACAATTAGTGGCAGAATTAATGAAATTCGCTGTCTTTTTTAATCTAAATGCGTGCGGATCAATTCTTCAATCGCATGACACCATTGATGTGGGGGCCTATCTGTTTATTCTATATGTTCGTTTAATAGTTTGCTTGGAAGCAGTGATCTAGACTACTTATAGTAGTAAATTATTACGTCAGAATCGTACCATCGCCTTCCGGTTAGAAATGCGTAGTCCGTACACTTGTATTTTTGTCAACAATAAATGAATGTATATTAATGTATACTGTGAGAAGAAATTTACCATTTAGATTATGCTGTTATGCAAAATGTTTTACAAAATGTTCAGTGCTCGGTTCAAAAAACTGTAAAATCTAATATATATATATATGTTGGACTGTATCTCTCAGTTTTAAATGACGAATTATTTCATAAACATAAAATCTCGAAAGCTATAAATAATACCGACTAGGATATATGTAATCCTCTGAAACAATATACTCAGACATTCAGATGTATATAAATACCATTCCGATAAATACTAAGTATACAGAACTAAGATATTTTTTCTTTTTTGAATTGATAGAATGTGCTTGAGAAAAATGTTGATTTTCAGTATAATTTTGGTCCACGTTCGTCTCACATTTCTCCAGCAAAGGTACAAGATTTGTCCAGAATTCCATACGTGACGCCACAAAATGGTTCTTGACAGAGTCTGACGTCATATTCAATGTAAATTTTAGATATGTCTGAGAATGTATATCATATCGCGGCCATTGTGGTACATTGATCTAAACTGGTATGTTCGGGTTTCTGTAATGTATAACATAAGTAGCGCTCAGTGAATATGACTGGCCCGATATAACAGTAAACTACAATCACACTTAGACTCCATTAAACTTAATAGGGACCAAGAACATCCGCGGCATGAGGTAGTTTTATAAAGAATATGCTGAAAAAATACATATATAGAATATGTAAAGTTAACTATATGTATATATAGGAAACATTTTAACAACATACTTTTAAAATTAAAAATGGAAATCCGTGCAGGCTGATCATGGTCTGCACTGTTCGCTATTCAGTCAGTAAATTTTCAGTGAAACCCCTTTGAATAAGAAGTGGTACAGCCCAATTTGAATGAAGGACCAGTTTATTCTAGAAATTTAGCAAGGTAAGGGTTAAAACGGATCTGATGGTTGAGTAAAAGAATCGATAAATTTCTTTAAAAAATGTCGCGAGGAATCAATTTTAGAAATTATACAATGTAGTTTGTAATTTTTTCACTGTCTGAAATATAGAAAAGATGCTGAGAAAACTTTTCAATTAATAAGCTAGATATATGAAACACCAATTACCCAGTTTTAGCAAAGTTCGTCCACATTGTCATGATGATAGAAGAGAGTTGCAACTCTAGTGGAGGAAGTACCAGTTGCAAGTCTGGAGGATATCCTGCAGCAACTTTCATCGAGTCTGGCAGCCCAAACACATACGGCAGCTCCATGGCATGTGTTGCACTTTGTAGCCAATACGGGGCCGGCATGAGGGGAGGCTTATGTTCAAATACGTAAAAGTATGACGTTTTGCCAGGCTTTCCCAAAACTTGGTGCTTCTTGATGGTGTTTATTGCTGGTACGAAGAATGCAAAGTCGGATGAAATATCTAGCATTTTATCTCTAATTATTTTAGTGTCATCAGGTCTTGACCAGTCGGTATATTGGTAGATAATGGACTGTACTAAAGCTTGGGGTACTGCTCTGCCGTACACATGGAATAACATTTCCGGAATGAATATGTCTTTAAACACATTTCTGCCCACACCTCTAGAAATATCGAAAGGAAACATCCTATCCAGTACAGAGAGGCCATCTTTACTTTGTACACCGGACAAAAAGTCGACTTCGGTAAACAAACTCAATGGAGACGAGCTGTCCACCATTACCCGAGAAAATGTCACTAAAGGATCTTCTGTTATGAAACTTCCGTCTACAACAGGGCCGAACCGGTCTGTAACTAATTCTTCCGCGGCCTTTAACTGAAGACGCGTTAAAATGTCCTCGTATACATTCCGTTCCACGCTACAGTTTACTTCGGACACAAAGTCTGCAAACATTTCACTCGAGTTATATTGTTGTGCCCATATAGCCAGTGCGCTTCCACTTTGGGTAATTATACGCTGAAATAGACCCTTGTTTGTTGGGTTTAGTGCTTGGTATACAACACTTGCCGCACCCGCAGAATTTCCAAATAAAGTCACATTTTCACGGTCACCTGCAAAATTTGCAATATTATCATGAACCCACTTAATTGCAAGTTACTGGCTATAAGCCCATATTTCCGGAAGAGGCCGTCCCGTTGCTTAAAAATCCAAATGTATGAAGGCGGTAATTTAATGTTACTACTATGACGTCAAAGAAAGCACTGAGTTTGTCCCCGGAAAATACTTCCGCGCCGCTATGAGTAAAGCTCCCGCCATGAATGAAAATCATCACAGCGTATTTATTCTCAGAAGGCAATGCATTACCAGGAAGAAATATATTCAAATGCAGACAATCTTCGCTCATTCCGAAGTACTTTACAGACGGGTTCGCAAGTTCACTCTGCATACAATGTGGTCTGAAATATGTTGCGTCGTAAGTCTGTGTATAATTGCCGTACGGCTCCGGTCTCTGGAACCTTTTGTCTCCGGTAGGCGGTTTCGCATACGGAATTCCAAGAAAACGCGTTAAACTCTTTGTTTCGCCGTTGAATTCCACGGTACCGTTGACGCCTACAACTCTCCCCAACTTGGTTGCTACGCTGAGTTCTAAACTTTCAGCTTCCAGTATCATTATCATTGCCACTGTGAAAACTGTGAAAACAGGCAAGAACTTCAGACATTCAATTGTCCTTTGCTCATTCATGCGAAAGAAACTGTGTACCATCGCAGGCGTAAAGTTTCTAAAATGTAACCGTAATATATTTTTCAAGACTTAGATTTTTTTGAGAAATTGTTATCGGCAATAAAAAAAAACATGAGTTCTTGACCAGTACATCGCGGAGGAATACGCATTTAATAGTCTTTAAATATAAAGCTTTGTTCTCAAGACAGTTTATCTCCGGAACCTGCAATTGCGGAACTCTATCATCCATATATATTAAATGGATGATTCTTGTTAAGGTCTAGTTTTACCATATTTATTTTGAACACTTCAAACAAACAAAAAAAAAAAAGACAACACAACATTAACTTTATGCTTGACGACGCCACGTCTTTGCGTTCTAAAACGTTGACGGTAAACAGCTTGTATGCTGAAGATTTCATTTAGCATCATGCTTTTCGTCATATTTAACAATTAAATATTTACTTGTGTGGATATAACTACTGCCTATTTTAAATATCGATATATGTTCCGAATGAACTCTTAAAGCCAAACATATTATATATTTATCTGGTTAATAGAGTAAAAATATGGCTAATATTTTGTCAGCCTTTCATATTTAACACTCAGATAAAAACTTCTACCGTTTTAATCAGTATGTGTATTTTTTTTTTCAAATTTGAATAACGTGAGTATTTTTAATCGGCGTCATTTCAATTTTAGCTCGAAACACAACCAAGTGATTATGACTGAACTGGAGTATATATTATGAAAGGTTAAGTTAAAAATTAATATGAATAAACGGGAGCTAGGGGGATATGATAATAATTCATAATTAATTGCTAACTTCATTTCTTATTTCAATCATATTTGATGGCTCTTTGTTTCATACATAACATAATACAAGCTTATCTTTTTAACACAGAAAAAAAAAACAACCATGGTTAACAAATATATGCAATTTAGATTTTAGAGTATTTCCCGTTTAAGGTTTCCGGTACAGTCACTCTATCAGTGAATATTTTCTTCAATGGAACAGTTGCAAGTTACTGTGGGAAACGAGTTTAGTGCTTGTAAAAACATAAAATGTTGACGAAAACGTGCGTAAAACCATAAAAAAAGAACAACAATTATCCCGATCTAATTCTGACTATTAAGTTGGCCGAAATACACACAGTCAAAACGACGTGAAGTTAATGCCAGACGTTAAAAAGAGTACGGACATGAAATAAATTATGCATTGAAGTTTGATAATCATCTGTTGTGCAGGGTTTCGCGCCGTTTCACAACAACCTTTCAATTATGTCACGTCGGTCTGCTTACACAACCTGTCTGTATAGTTTCTAACCAGTAGGCACTCTGCGCAAGTAATGGACAACTTTCCCACTTCATGGAGCGTTGTAGCTAGTCGGGCTCGAACTAATATCTCCGGATTCCTGAGAAAAATTGTATTTACCTATTTATGAAACAGTTGCAACGGATTGAAACTATTTGATAATGCAACACGCCATAAAGAAATAAATACAATGAGGATTTTATTTTGAATCTATGCGACAGTTTTTACACTCTCATTCCGCTCGAAAGCAATAATATCGTAGACTGAAGATTCTGGCACGATTTTTGCATAAAGTAAGCTTTCTGTCGGCGAATAGTCGGAAAGCATATTTGAAAATCACATCACCGTTTACTAGCAGGTTTCAATGGGCTTGTTGTAAAAACGTCGTAAAAAGGCCAACGTCACAGCTATTTAGGGCAAGGCTGAAACGCGAATTTTCGACGCCATTTGCGCAAAAAGTGTTGTTATCAAGGAAGCAACTTGTATTTTTTTTTTTGAAATTCCCTCTCATTACACCTTCTTTACTTTAAGACAACTTATATACGGAATAACGCCTGTGTAAGTTTCGGAAACTAACCTGTATGTAAAAGATCTTTTTATCCACTTTTATCGGTCCGTTTCCATGAACGAGACACATCAATTTTACTTATCTACTTATCTATGTTAACTTTTTAAAGGCGAATCTGTGAGTTGTAAATGCGCATCTTATTGCGCATTCACTTTGATGTTACAAACACTTGTTAAATTATAAATGCGGATTATTTAGCAGACACAGAGCTGCGAGAGCCACACTAAAACGACACATCACTTTATCAATTAGTATTTGAATGAATATTCAACTGTGTGGTGTCAGTCATTATTAAATTGTTTATAGCTTTTTGCTTTCTCATACAAAAATGAATTGAAAGCTAACCTTGGGAGATCTTGTCTTCTGCAAAAGTACCCTGGTAAATGGTCCTTTAGGCTTCGTTTTTAATATAAAATTACAAGGGCATTTCTGTGTTTTACACAGCATACATTCGTGTACCATTGCGCAGTGTCCAATGACAACGTTTGATACATTAAAATATGATGTGGATTATGAGTCAGGTTTGGTGCTTCATTAACAAGTTTATACTCAACAGTTGTACCAACGTACCAAGGCGGTGTCCCACTTTAGGCCTATTTCATCCTTTCGTCTTTGTTGCTTTTATCTTTTACTCTACAAGTGCATTTTGTATTTTTGTGTACCGGTATATGTTACTTCTAGGCAGATCCATATATACGCTTCTACACGGTTGTGATGAAGCTACGTGCCGGAATGTTGCTTTCCTATAGGACGCTTGACACCCATCTTGTTCAATTTGCTCATGATGTTCTATGGACAGAAAACAACAGAAACATATAAACTAATATGATCGTGATGGTATTTGCGAAGACCCTCGACAAAGTTCTCGAAAGATGTTGAATTTACAAATTACAGCATAACTGGACTGGTCAACAAATGGATGACTTGAGTCAGGAGTTCTCCCAAAGCTAAGGTCTTTGTACAGCCTTCTTTCTACTATTTTCATCAATGACCAACCAAACACAGCATAAGATCCTCAATGCGTGACCTACTAGACAACGTCAGATTCTCAGTGCGTGACCTACTAGACAATATAAAATCCTGAGTACGTGACCTACCTGACAATGTAAGATCCCTAGTACGTGACATACAGGAAAACAACATAAAGACCTCAGTGTGTGACCTGCAAGAAAGCGTAAAATCCTCAGTGCATGATCTGCTAGACAACGCTCGTGCGGGACCTACTAGACAACGTAAAATCTTCAATGCGTGATCGACTAGCCAACATAAGTTTCTCAGTGCGTGACTTACTAGACTACGTAATATCCTCAGTGCTTGAACAACTAGACAGCGTAATATCCCCAATGCGTGGTCTATTACTGAGACAACATAAGATCATCAGTGCGTGACCTACCAGAAAACGTAAATCTCAGTGCGTGACCTACTAGAAAACGTAATATCCTAATTTAGGACCTAAGTGCGTGACCTACCAGACAACGTAAGATCCCAAGTGCGGGACCTACTAGACAATGTAAGATCCTCAGTGCGTGGTCTACTAGACAACGTACGATCATCAGTGTGTGACCTACTAGACAACGAACGTAAGATCCTTAGTGCGTGGCCTGCTTAACAAAGTAAGATCATCAGTGTGTAACCTACTAAAGAACGTAAGACCCTAAGTGCATGGCCTACTAGACAATGTAAAATCCTTATTGCTAGACCTGCTAGACAATGCCTAGCAGACAACGTAAGATCCAAAATGTATGGCCTACTAGACAACGTAACATCCTCGATGCGTGACCAAGTAGAAAACGTAACAGCCTTAGTGCGTGATCTACTAGACAGCGTAAGATCTTCAGTGCATGACCTGCTTGACAATGTAAACTCCATGTCGACTATTTTGTAAAAGGTTTACTTGTTGCATCGAGTTTGCATGGACCTATCTTTTCATTATATTATCTTGATATATTTAAGTCGCCATCATCGACGACGCCTGCCGTGATGCTCAACACGCCGGATCATACTGGGTCGTAAACTAGCTTATTACACAAGTACAGAGTTGAGATAGGACTTGTTTTAGTATGAAAACCTATTGGTATATTGCCCTAGAATAATGTTTCAAATATACTCGAATATCATTGACAATGGCAGAAACCTGAAAAGTGTTCTCATTCATATCCAGCTACATCCTACCTTTCCAGATCTAATATTTATTCTACAGACTATTAATCAAACTTGCTGCAAATACGACTATAGTGCAATTTTGTATTATCCTTTTAAAACCGACTTCAGATCCTGGAAAACCCTAAACATTAAGAGCATCATTTTCAACCTGAATGCCCTTCAGAATACTAATAAGAATTTCAATGTAACCAATGTTATCAAGATGCGAATGCTTGAAAATAAACAAACTGTAGAAGATGAGGGACAAGCAACAATCCTAAAAGTTCACCATGATATTTTTGTGCTGTGAGAATAATACATACTGTGAAAACACTATATTCGTAGGGGGACTGTCTTTTTTGGGCTTTCACAGCGTAGTGTATCCCAATGTAGAAGTAAAACTTCCATTCATTTTGTTTTTACATTTAAAACCTCATATCCCTGCACAGTAACTGTTTTGGTCCAGGCCATGAAGTTAACTGAATTCTCAGTACTGACCATAAAGGGTTGTAAGGCAATGAACAAAGGCAGTCACTTTTCTACTTGCTTGTAAGCTTATTGTCACCAGTGGCGACACCTCCAGGTTTTAGCTGGAAGATTATGCAAGATACATAATATGCTCCAGTTCCAGCTTTCCTGGTTCTTTGGTGTGCCAGGTATAAAGCACCCTATGTACACACGACTCTTAATTTCAATATTAGTAATTTCATTTGGGACCCCTGGCTTTGTTGTCAGAAAATGTTACCAACTAGACCACTGACACGTGTCCACTTTCCATATTCTAAACATCAAGGGTGGTGATTTGCTCCTGATAATGCACAAGGTAAATTGCACTTTTTGGGACGAACAGACAGACAAACAAGTGAACAGGCAGACATATAATGGTCCCCTTTTCAAAGGGACATAGAAAGGCCTTTATATAAGTAATAAATTTTTATATATACTCTCTTCCCCCAACTAAAACTCAACAGATTTATACCCATCTCAAAACTGAACATTTGATCATTCAAATCCATCCCCATTAACCCGGAATTTATCACCCCGGAGTCAATAACAAAACAAGAGGTATTCCTGTCAAATGAGATTTTATTTCATCATTAGATGACTAGGACGTACATATATAGAGATAACCATTTACCCACACACTCCAGAACACACTGTCAAATCTCTACACATATTGCATTGCTTTGTTACAATACTTCAATATTCATATCCCTATTAAAAAGACTACAGGTTAAGTTTAATAGGTTATAATATCTTACCAGAATGAAATTATCTCAATACTCCAAAAGAAATATTAAAAATAGTTACAACTTGCAGTAAATGCAATTCCTGTAGCATATTTTGTTTCCATAAAAGTTCTTGATATTTTAGTTGTATCAGACACTGTTGAAATAACAGACCTTGCCAAGCAAAGGGAGGAAACTGGAAATGTTGGATACTCGTGTTTATATCACAACAGCAGAGACAAATAAATAACACTTATTTACTGCAAATGGAAATATATTTCAAAACTGTTTTTTTTCTCTCTTATACACCATTTTAAAGTCTGAAATATCCGTTTCAGGTTTAAGTTAGGAAAATGGAATAATTTACTTATTTAATAACATCTTCATTAAAATAACTGTAAACAAAAATCTGCATATTAATTTCACAAAAAAACTTTAAAATACCATGAAGTTTTAAAACTCTGAAATATTACATCATAGCAGCTTTACAAGAAGTTTTTTGGACAGCTCTGTATATCAACAGACATTTAATAAGCTTTTAGAAATACAGAGTAATGTTCAACTTGGCCTGTAAACAAACTTTATACATCAAAAAGAGTAAAGGCTATTATTGTAAATTGGTTTCAGTGAAGTTGTCCGTTCAAAATAGGACAACAGTTATATAATACAACATACAGCATGGGACTACAGAGACAATAAGCATTTCTTGTTTAGCTGAACCAAGAAAAAAGACACCTTATACTATCTGTTGGACAAACGTTAGATTGTCAATTTTGATTAACTATAAGTATAACTTCCATACATCTGAATGAATACGATATTGTATACAAAATTTTAAGAACAAATTTCAGAAATTATTTTTCCTTTAGAAATATTTCTCTAATATTTAGAGAACTTGATTTAACAATAAAATATCTTTCAGCTTGGCTCAGTTCTCATTCACAGGGTTTACAAATAAACTCATTTTCGCATGTTCAACAAAATTTGTTTCTTTCTTATGAACTGTGTTAATGTCTACATACACTGTACTTTACACATACTTTTTTGGGATGGCAAAACTTTATAAAGCCATCTATAGGCCAATAATTCAACCCTACAGTTCACAACTCGAATAAACATGACGCCAGTCTGTTACATAATTTGAAAAGAGCTAAAACCATTCTGAAAATTGAAGTCAATTATGAATCAGATGGTATGCTTTTGCACTAAACTATGAAAACATTATCGGCCTGATAGAAGCCGTTATGGTCGATGTTTTTCAGAACAAAATTTTACCAAGGTTTTAGACATGTTCCTTTTACCTAATATGATCATTGAAATCATTTTCTGTGGACAAGGAACTTAGAGACTGTTCTCACGTTCAGACAATGTAATTACATATTTCCCTACGAAAACAGTAATTAGTTTGAAACCAAAGACCTGCCAAGTTCCAATCCTGATTCTCATGCATATATTCAGATGGCAAATTAATTATATCAGACTGCACGAAATAATAACCACTTGTTTCTATTTTGTAAGGGAAAAAAAATGAAATTCCCTTGAATAATAACCACTTGTTTCTAGACAAAATAAGATCTTACTTTGACCCATAAAATTTGAAGAGTGGCATAGCTGGGGCTACGTGCTGTAGGCACCGTCTACATCATGTAAAACATGGACCTAAGTCATGATTTAATGGCTGAATGGAAAACTTCTTTATTTAATACCAGTTATGACAACTTTCCATACAACCCTTCGGATTTGCAAGTATTAGGACCTTTTTGTTTGTTTCGTAGACATTGATATTTATTATCAAACTAGTTAAAGTGTAAGACAACACAAGGCTATCTTGTTTGTACATTCAGCCATGCCCTAGCTACACCACTGATGACCAATAAGTACAGCACTGAAACTGTCTTTATATGGTGATGTAAGTCAAATCAATAAATAAATACGGTTTTAGATCACTTTCAAATTTAGAAACATTTTTCTTTTTATTTCATTTACCATTTGCAAAACATTTTAGAGTATTAAACTTCAGCTAATTGGTTTTGAACAACATAAGGATTTCTGGAGGAAAATGGCCAAACAAGTTTAGTTGTAAAATATGTTATGCAACGTTTACCAAGACCAATTCTCAGTTTAAAATTTGAGACCTGCAAGTATGTACACAAACTTGAACTTTTTTATGAAAAAATATGAAAATTTTTCAGTCATCAAAACCTCGTTTTTGAACCGGTCTGAAATGGTATTCATGGCCTAATTCACATGACCTCTGAAATATGAAAAATACTCATAAATGTTGTACTGCTAGCTCCAAAATGTGAATACACAGTGTCCACTGAATGAAGTTTTGCTCCTTTCATACCAATTCTAACATCGTAAACTAACAACATATACTTATTAGTAAAAAATAAATACTCTTTCTTAAGAGGAGAAACAGAAACATAAATAGACTATACAAGCACGATACAATACTATCGTAAATCAGGTTTGTTCATCTATCAAATACAGGTAACAATGTCGTTCTCATGTACCATTTCTATGAAGTCATTATGTTTACTAATTATAGTCAAAATCTATAATTTTTCAAACAATATTCTACTGAACAAAAAATTAATGAACGCAAAATATAATAAACTTTTATCAATATAATGTATAAAAATGATTTATGTAAAAACAAAGTTACTGCGAAACATATTTAGCGCTGTGTAATATTGCAAAATAAAGGTGAAATCTGCACAATTCCCAATCTTGTAAGGATTAGATAAGAAACGTATATAACACGAACATATTCCTAATGCTGAGAATTCGGCAACAAACACTGTACATAGCAATCAAACACACAACAGCATTAATTAATTACATTATGCAAGAGAAAATGTGACAATCTTGTTTAATTTTTTCCTGGTAATTGTAGAATTACCTATGTGAAGAAAATGAACCCATTTACACCACAAAATACATATCGAATAAAAAATGTACATCAGTTGTGCTATTCAACATCAAAATAGACAAAGTTGCCCCGTCCCCACCAATAATTATAAACTTACACAGTTCATTTTTAAGCTTTTCTTTGAGCTGGTTTACACCAAATCAATTTATTTCTAAACAGTCATTTCAGTTTCAGTGAAATAAATAAACACAAATTTTAAAACAACTAAGTTTTGTAGGCATAAATAAGTTATTTCTATGAATTTGAATACCAACAACTTCCTAAATTCACTACTTTCACTGGAATGCATGTTTACCTACAATTAATGGCAATATAAAAACATATCAATGCGTGATTGTTGGTCCAGACAAAAACCAATGTATTCAATGTGTTATGATTCCAATGCACTTTTCAGTCATTATTTTAATGTTTGGTTCTGTTAACCTAATGGTCAAATGTTACTTTACTATTTAGTTCTGTTAGCCTAACTGTCAGTTAGCCAAACATTACATTGCTGTTTGGTTCTGTTAGCCTAAAGGTCAGATTTTACTTAATTGTTTGGTTCTGTTAGCACAACTGTCAGGCATTACTGTTTGGTTCTGTTAGCCTAATTGTCAGATGTTACTTCACTGTTTGGTTCTGTTAGCACAACTGTCAGGCATTACTGTTTGGTTCTGTTAGCCTAATTGTCAGACATTACTGTTTGGTTATGTGAGCCTAACTGTAAGGTGCTAATTTACCATTTGGTTCTGTTAGCCTAGTGGTCAGACATTACTGTTTGGTTCTGTTAGCCTAACAGTCAGTTGCTACTTTACCATTTGGTTCTGTTAGCCTGAAGGTCACACACTACTGTTTGATTCTGTTAGCCTAAAAGTCAGACATTACTTTACTATTTAATTCTGTTAGCCTTATGGTAAGACACGATTTCACTGTTTGTTTCAATCTTAACCTAGCAATAATCATCTGGTAGATACATGTAGACCTTGTAGGAATGAATTCCAGGATGAACAGGGTTATAACAAAGGAGTGATTTTGATCTGTTTACAATATTGTGGTTGGTAATTCACAAACAAATTTGAAAGTTTGACTATTTTGACATCAAAGCTTCACTTTTTTTATACCAATATACACACATGCATGACCAATATTATTATTGAAAAACGCTCATACACGGAAATATTTGTATTTTTTTTTTTTTAAAAACCAAATTCTGAAAACAGGAAATAGCTCACAACTGTACTGTATTTTTACAAAAAGTGATGACTTCAGAAAAAAGAAATATACTGTATCCATCAGTTGTATATTACATCAAAGATAAATAAATTTCAAATATGCCTTTTCTCTATATCGCTGTTAATATTATAATAAAACAAAAAATAAGAATGTGGTTATTTTAAAATGTCCATGCATACTTAATACTAAGTACTGGCCATTTTAGACTCGGTGGGTATTATTAAGAAATGTGTAAAATTGTATATGGTAAATATCTACTATCTACATAATGTCAACATTGCCCAGTCTACATCATTCAATGAAATTTACTAGGGAGTTTATATAATGCAAGATTACTTATTGTTCATGAAAAAAATGGGATATAAAATTACTTTTTTATTGAAACAGACCAGTACCCAAACTTCCAACTAGTACTCAGATTTAACAATGTTTAAGATGACTGGCATCCATAATTTTCATTTAAAACCAGTCAGTTACTAAAATATTTTGTCTACTTTTTTCCCTTCAAAAGACTAGTATTTTTGCTGTCTGCCACCAAGGCCGTTTTAAATTAAAAAAAAAATTAATAGTAGACTGGCACACAGATTAATGACAGTTTGACATTCATTTCATGTAAAATATAGTGGCACATTCTATTCACAATGTACAGCTGTTTGTCCAAGAGAAAAAAAAAAACCAGATCTTCAAAAGTAATAAACTACAAATATTGGTCATGATACTATCCGAATGAATATTGCACATTAAAGAAATGGATACAAAATACTAAGATTTCTATATACTAGAAATACATCCACTTCACAAGAATTCATACAGAGTATAAATCCATCATTCATTCTGCTAAAAATGACGAAAACTTTAAATATATATATAAACTGATTCAATTATAAACATCGGTGGTTGTTGCCTTTTTCTTCTGGTGAAAGTGTGTAAAGCTTATATTGCAGAAATCCACTGCTTTAATGATCTCTTGAAGAGTTCTCTCCCTTTGGTACTCTTGGCATCATCAAAAAGCTCTGTTCAAAATTATGAAACAGTCTTTATTCTGTTGAACTTTAGGAAAGTTGTAACACAACATCTAGTGGGTAAATATCTACTCCTAAAACATGCGACCTAAATTCATAAGAAGGTCAACTATTTCACAGCATCTTATTCACATGTATATTTAGTACACGTGTAAAACTTGGAAATACTAGATATCGCGCACCATTTTTGTTCAACTTCCTCTGTGAACAGTTTCCTGTGGAATATCTATCAATATAAATATCAAAGTTCCATGTACAAATTGTCATATGTCTGTTTAGCACAAATAAGCTTACTGTGTAAGTCTCTTATATTGGCAGATTGTGATGAACACAGAAATTCAAATGTGTCTACATATTTTGAGTATATATTGTGTTTTACACATATATACACACATAGTCAAGTTTCTTACTTTAGGTTAATTGTGTGTTTTCTTGCAGAGCACCATGCCCATTGACTTTGGTAATTAAATCAAGCAACAGGAAAATTACCCAGAATTCACTGGGACTTCCCATAATGCTTCTTCAAAATGGCAGCCTCAAATCTTGAATGGTTTGTATCATATATATCAAGATACAGTTGTCCATAATTGGCATATTTACACTTAATGTATAAGAAGAAAAAATACATAAACTGAACATAGTAGATTACACATATGCTCACACGTCAGCACTTTAATATACACATCAATTTATAATGCCACTTCACTGTTTCTTGTCTGTGATTTGATATTACTCCTACGAACTAGTGATGTTGTACTTGTGCTGTTTCTAACATCAAAGTCAGATTTGAGGGCCGCATGGCGCTCCTGCATGGCCGCCAGTCAGTTTGCATAGTGGTCGAATGAGCCCAAATATTCGAGGGCCGCTCTATAGCAAAACTGGTATTGGTCCTGAAAAAATGAACAGTACAATATTAAGGATTTAACTCATCCTTGAAGAAATTACTGATAAAGACCAAGTTTTCTTCCAACAGTTTTTAATACTGTGACAATAGTAATACTGGTACACATATAGCTAACACGAAACTTGAGAACAAAAACAACAAAACTGAACTTAAATTTTCCGTAACACATGGCATTATAAAATATTTATATCTTTCAACTAGTCATGCTATTAAATAATGCATCATTTTTCAGCTGAACAATGGCAGACACATAATGCTCCTTGAATAAAAAGAATTCGATCAACTTCTATCTACATTCTGATATTAGCTTTACCTCCACAAAATACACCAGTGCAAGAACAACTATATTATAAAATGCTCAATGGTTTCCGCTCAAATAAATGCCTATAAATAGAACAACTCATACCTCTGTCTGCACCATAGCAGGTCTCTGCGTTCTGAGCATTTTCACTGTTTGGAACATGTCAACAACACCTTCATATCTCATACGTTCCAGTACAATACTCAATGTTATAAACACCCCAGTACGGCCCACACCAGCACTGAAAATATAAAATCACAGTTCATTCAGAACATTCTGAGACAACATTGACGTACTTTTAATAGATACTGTGAAATCATATAAATTCGCTGGCATGAAATTTCGCGCAAACGTGAAAAAGGACTGTTTCGCGCGGGCTTTAATTGGCGCATTTTCCATTTTAGAAATGAAAAATTAAAATTAAGAAATAATATTAGCGCGGTCTTAAATTCGCGCATTGGTCCTAGCGCGAAATGCGCGAAAATTCATCCTACGCGAATAAAAATGATTTCACAGTATTTTAAGTACATTTTTTTTATTCAAGTGCTTTGAAACCCAATCGTAGTAGAAACAACCTTTTTTCCAATAATTTTGTGCAGAGTTATGTAAACTGTAATAAATTGCTGCTATAAATACCATTTTTTTGGGTCAAATTATGTTCATTTTTTCTATTTCTTTAGCAAGTTTCTCACAGACCTTTTTCATGGAGTTTTGGGTAAAAATCAAGCAGTAATTTCAAATTTCGAGTACTTTTTCAGTAATTTTTAGGGTTCTAGTTATTTTCAAGGAGTTTTCAAGGACTATCATCAGATTCAATGTCTTTTCATGGTCTCTGCAAGTGCTATAATATCCTGTATCCTCCAAGTTTGATAAAGATCACAAAAATCTCTTATTTTAAATTCCAAAGAGAGGGAAGTTTGACCAAGATATCCCTTTTCCCTCACTCAGATGTGAGGATCTGGTTTGAAATCATGGAAGAAGAAAACATGGTGAATTAAGTCAAAAGATTTTATATTGTAAGACCTATAAATAAATGAATTCTTATTGGCCATGATGATCTCCCCATTGCATAAAATACCTTATGATATGTAATTTTACATCAATATTAAAAAAAGATGCACAGAATCATGACTTTGCAGTTACTTAAAACTTGACTGTCAAAACTACCCAAAGAGAAAGTAGAATGCTGAACTTTACTGAAGAAATGTGCATAAAATTACAATATTGTAAATTTGCTAAAAAAAAAAAAAGAGGCAGAAAAAATGGCCACAGAGAATTCATACCTTTAAATTTAATTTGTGCAATATAATGTGATCTTCACCAGAAAAGAATGGGAGTCTGAACTTTATTCTAGTTCCTGGATCCTGGTTCTGTGGAACCAGATAAAGTAGTGCACCCATAATGACAATCCGCAATTTCCTTTTACGAATGTATTCTCCTTATGCAATTTCAGCCTTTACCTGTTGTTATGAAAAATTATTTTCTGCTATGGCCGAAGGATGCCGAAATCACATATGGGTGATAGGTAATAGCATGGAAATTGCCAAATATCATTACAGGTCCAGTACCTAAAAAAAAAGGCAAAGGAACCAAACTCTAGCTCTGTTGAAGAAAAATAAGAACTAGGATCAAGACCATAGTTATGTTTAAGGAAACCTGGTTCCCAGCTCCATTTTCTTAAACAAAACTAGCATCTGGTTATAAGCTCCATTTTTCTTAAACAGCTTGAGCATGGTTCCAACTTCTGTTTTTCTTAAATGGAATTCAGGTCTGGTTCCCCGCTGTTTTTTCTCAAACAGAACTAGAGACTATGAACTACCTTCTGATCTCAGGTTCTCAAAACAATATCATCCTTACTACTTTTTTTTTTACATTTTCTACAGCTAATCACATCATACTGCACAGATGAAAAGTTTGTATGCTCCACATTTATGACAACTCAAATCTTGATAATTACAACTTCTGACATTACCTGCCTAATTATTTACCATGTCATGCAATACATGCGTAATATTTGATGGTTTATTTGGTTATGTTCCAGGTTAAAGGTATTATCATAATAAGAAAATCATACATATATGGTATGTCAGACACCACATGACTGTATTTTTATGTGAACCCGAGAAATATGAAGATCTTGACTGCAAAAATACTTGGGTTTTGCGAAACTGAGGAAAATTCTTAACTTGTATTCAATCCAGTACAACAAAGAAAAAACACCTGATAAAAAATAACAGGAATCAAATAATTGTGCTAAACACACGCCTGACAGTGCCATCATTTGGCCTCGTTTTAATTTTCAGACATGATTAATGAGTAGATTTTATTGCAAAATCTTCAATACTTGTAGGAGACTAATTTTGTGGGGGGACTAATCTTTGTGGGGGGACTAATTTTTGTAGGGGGACTAATCTTTGTGGGGGGACTAATTTTTGTTGGGGGACTAATCTTTGTGGGGGGACTAATCTGGGGACTAATCTTTGTGGGGGGACTAATCTTTGTGGATTTCTTGGCTGCATAAATCCACAAAAATAAATCCCAAACACAAATGATTTTCAAAAGTTGAATTCCATGAATTCATGTCCCCATGAAATAGCTGTTCTGGCAAAAACCACGAAATTTCATGCCCGTGAAATTAAATGATTTTACAGCATATAGCTGCATTCAATAAACTGAACTTTGGGTTGGAGCAGACAACACGCCTGCTGCTCTGACTCAAACTGGGCAGCTTCAAACCGAATATACAGACATAAGTGCCAAATTAGGGAATGTGATAGTTACCTGCAGTGTACAGTAATGGGTCCCTCCTGGCCGAATTGTTCCTTCGTTTTATGTACTTGACCAATGAAGTCAATAAAACCTTCGCCAGATTTTGGCACACCCTGTTCAGGCCAGTCAGTAAACTGGAACTGGCGTATTGTCCGTGACTGACCATCCTGTAAACAAAATTTGACAAAATTAAGACCTTCAGAATAAACTAGAGCTATCACTAAAGGTGATGAATGTACCCCCCGCATGCACTGACACAGTACATTGCAATTTGACGCACACAAGATTGCATAATTATGTGGACTCTATGTATATAGACTATATGTATCATATGAAAAACAAACAAAGTTCCATACTATGCAGAATATTTATCTAAAATAATGTACATGCACCATGCACAACTAGGGTTGGTACTGATCACTGTGTGAGGTTTCATTAATTGTGTAAGGTTTGTAATTAGGCACGCACAAGATTGCATATGCAGGACTGTAATGTACATAGTATGTTAACAAGAAACAAGTCCTATAACTCTGCAATTTTTGTGGCTGAAAGAACCTAACATGCCATGCACAACTACTGTTATTATGATACTTGTGTGAAGTTTCATTAATTGTGTCAAGGGTGAGGAGAGATGGTGCGCACAAGATTGTGTCTATGTATAGTATAGTTACAAAACAAGTCCCATAACTCTGCAAATTTTTTTTCTAAAGAACCTAACATGCCCATGCACAACTACTGTTGTTACTGATCACTTGTGTGAAGTTTCATTAAATTGTGTCAAGGATGAGGAAGATGGTGCGCACAGATTGTGTTATGTATATAGTATAGTAACAAAACAAAGTCCCATATTCTGCAATTTTTTTCTAAAAGAACCTACATGCCCATGTCAAACTTATGTTGGGACTGATCACTGTGTGAAGTTTCATTAAATTGTTTCAAGGGATGAGGAGAGATGGTGCCACAAATTGTGTCTATGTATACAGTATAGTACACAAAAACAAAGTCCCATAACTCTGCAAATTTTTTTTCTAAAAAACCTAACATGCCCATGCACAACTACTGTTGTACTGACCATTTGTGTGAAGTTTCATTAAATTCTGTCAGGATAAGAGAGATGGTGCGCACAAGATTGCGTCTACGGACAGACCGCCAGACGGACAGACAGACAGACAGACAGACAGACAGACAGACAACCTGAAACCAGTATACCCCCCCTTACAACTTTGTTGTCGGGGGGTACAATAAAGTACGAAACTAACTTTTGAGGCAAGGCAACCATTTACGCATATATCAGTATCAGTTATTTTCAATTTGGGAATAAATCCAAGAAAATATTCATATGTGCATGTACAATATTATACTCTAAAATACTGCAGTTCACTGTTATGTCTTGTTTACAGCAGTTCCTTGTATGTCTATAGTTGGTTGTAAAAGCTCATATGAGCTTATGTTTATATGTTGCTGTCTTGCCGACTCAAAATAAACCTTATCTTATCTTATGTCTTGTTTAACAGCAGTTCCCTGTAATTCTTGCTAACCAAAGATCTCTGTATGTCTTGCTTACCAGAGTTCCCTGTATGCCATGCTTACCACAGTTCTGTCTTGCTTACCACAGTTCTCTGTATGTTTTGCTTACCACAGTTCCCTGTATGTCTTGCTAACCACATTTCCCTGTATGCCATGCTTACCACAGTTCTGTCTTGCTTACCACAGTTCTCTGTATGTTTTGCTTACCACTGTTCCCTGTATGTATTGCTTACCACATTTCCCTGTATGGCTTGCTTACCACAGTTCCCTCTATGTCTTGCTTACCACAGTTTCCTGTATGTCTTGCTTACCACAGTTCCATCTTGCTTCCATAGATCTCTGTATGTCTTGCTTACCACAGTTCTCTGTATGACTTACTTACCACAGTTCCCTGTATGTCTTGCTTACCACAGTTCCCTGTATGTCTTGCTTATAACTAGATTTCAGAAGTCTGACTACATTTTTTCTGAAGCTTAAGATATGTCATTTCAATACAAGAACTTGGCAATGAAAAAAACTTGTATTCAAGACCAGTCTTAAAAATTCACAAGTCTGAACAACACTTACTCTGGCATCAGTGACCTTGAACTCCCGCAGTATATACTGAGGCATGTTATATTCTGCCATTGGGTCCACAACAAAATACTGGTAACGTGCTGACCTCTCACTCGGCCAATATTGGTGACACTTTTCCTAGAGTTAAAAAAAAGAAAACAACATGAAAGAAAGTAAATATTAATATGCTATTAAAATGCTAAAAAAAAGTAAGTCAAAGCAAAAATAATGTTCTTCTTTCTTAAATCAAAGGATGGCAGTTAAAACATTATCTGCATGCAATTTTCTTCCCTAATAACAAAAAAATATTCCTGGTTTGTATCTAGAACTAATGTTGTAACATTATTGAATGTAGTCCTAAATTTAAACTGTGACATATAAAATAATGCATTCACAAAGCAATACTTACTTAAAAACAATAAAACTGACAATTTTATATGAAAACATGTTCGCTGCATTCAGTATTTTATTGTTTTTATAACATATTGTAATAATCTCCCTTTAATATGAAAGTATTTAAAAAGCTCAGTATTTCTTCCGATTTTAATATAACTTCAACTTTTACATCTTTATTTGATAGATATATTAATTTAGTGTAACAGATATCATAATGGTTGTATATACATCTTTTTCCTGTAAGTGCACAATTATTGTACAATAGGGCACCTTTCATTGGTAAGTGCCATTTTATGATAAAACTGGAAGCAAACAAGGGTAACAATGATAACTTACTCTTCCCATTTCTCTCAGTTTGGTTAACATGACAATAATTGTTGAGTTATGTTCCCATAACATTCTCCAGAAATCTTCTGTCGTGTCTGCCAGTGGTCCTTGTGTCGCGACGTACGCTCTACGGTAACGGTATCCCTGTCAAACAACACAAAAATCTGAATCAAATCAGAAGTTCAAATACACAAGAAATGGAAATATTTCAAGTTGTGAAAACCAAGAATGAAATTTACAAGACTTAAGTGCATTGTATCGAGAAATGCTAAAACAACCCCTGAAGATTATGTTACATAAACTGAATTTGTGAAGGTTACTTTGACACCAGTTTCTACATTAGTAACCCTGCATTCAGTCTATAACAACAGATCTTGTTGATCAACTTCAAGTTTATATATTTACATAGACCTTAAATTCAGACAGTATTTATATATTAGAACATGTTATTCCTGAAGATCCCATAAAAGTATCAGTTTTCAAGACAACACATATAAGAACACTTTATCATTCTTCTTGAAGATGCCATCAAAGTATCAGTTCGCCAGACAGCAAAACAGGTATTGTTTAACCTTTACCTTGCTAAATTTCTAAAATGGACTGGTCCATCATTCCATTTGGGCAGTACCACTTTTCATTCAAAGGGGTGTTCACTGAAAATTAACTGATTGATTAGCGAACAGTGCAGACCATGATCAGCCTGCACAGATGATCTTGGTCTGCACTGGTCGCAAAGGCAGAATCACTTGCCGCCAGAATGCGAAAGGTTATGGTTCTTTTATAGATTACATTTCACCTATACGTATACTTACATTGATGAAGCTAGCATTGATGTAATCCGAACCATCCACGCCTCGTATTGGTTGTAATGAAACTCGTGTAGATTCATCTATGAAAATGAAAATATATTCAAGTTACTTTTATAACACTTCTTATTTTAAAATGGAAGATTATACAACATAGAAATAATGCTCAGTAGTAATCTACAGATATATTTATATTTGGAAAATGTCTTCTGTAATGAAACTTTGTAAAAGAACTATCTCAGTACACACCATTCTTACTGACTAACAAGCAAATTCGATGAATTGGTATCCCCCGCCGAAAGGGTTTGTGGTGAGGAATGGCAAAAAGATATATCCGGCAAAAAGTTAAGGATGTTAATAAGAAGCAAATAATTTCATTAGTCAAAATCAATTTAACAGAAAACAAATGTTTAATTAAAGAGTACGCAATAAATGTATGATACTTTCATCTGAACTAATTTATTTTGAATGGGATATGCTTACTGTAATAAGCTTAGCTTTTAAAATTAAATGCAGTTAATTGAAATGTGAGCTTGGAAGTTTAACTGGAATGAAATATTGTCTTTGAGTGGTTTGGCACCAGGTGTTGCTGTTTTACATGTACATTTGAACTTAAAAGATCAGATGTCCTTAAGAGAACACAGATAAGATATCTTGAACATGGCTGAGGGCAAGGTTTGTGCAGTCACAACTTAACATGTTGAAGGTTTGAACATTTAAAAAAAAAAAAAGGATGGAAATATATATATCTATATATAGATATATGTATATATTTATTTTTTTAGGGGATGGGGGTGCAGGGGAACGGGAGAGGAAACAAAATTTCACTTGCTGATTATAAATATTGACTGAAAATTAAAAATGAAAAAAAAAAAAAAAAGAAAAGGTAAAAGGGTGAAGTTGGCGTGGGGAGGGGGGGGGGCAGAGGATGCATGATCAGTGGTGGGCATGACTGGGTGGAGAAGTGAGGTGGGGGAATAGTACAACTTGGAAGGTTTGAAAAAAATCTAAAATAAATGAAAAAACAAAAAATTTAGGAGGGGGGGGGGGGGGGGGGGGGGGGGGAGGGGGGGGGGGTGTGACCAAGGCAAGTGGGTGACCAGGTGTGGGTGCGCAACATCACATGTTTATAATAAATGTTCACAGAAAAGAATGAAAGAAATTTAATGAAATTCTGCCAAATGGTAAGTTTGTTATGTACAAATATGTGGATTTTTGGACAATTAAAGGGCAATAACTCTGAAGTTACAAAAAGAAATCCGTACAAAATTGTCTGTGCACAACCACATTATAGTGCTCTAAATTCTGTTAAAGTTTCATAGTTCTAGGTCAAATATATCAAAAGTTATGATGTAGAAATTGGCACATCTATAGATCTATAGTACCCTATATAGTTAACACTAGAAACTTCTAAGGGCCATAACCCTGGTGTTTCTTGGGCAATCTGTCTGAAACTTGATGGGCCCCATAACCTCATAGTGGTGAACAAGTATATGAAGTTTGTTTGAAAAAAAATCTAAAATAAGGAATGAATTTTTTTTTTGGGGGGGGGGGGGGGGGGGGGGGGGGGGGTCGGGGGATAGGTGGGGAGGTGTGTGATCAAGGTAAGGGGGCGACCAGGTGTGGGTACACAACTTCACATGTTTACAATAAATGTTCATGGAAAAGAATGAAAGAAATTTAATGAAATTCTACAAAATGGTAAGTTTGTTATGTACAAATATGTGGATTTTTATACAATTAAAGGGCAATAACTCTTAATTTACAAATAAATCCAAATGAAATTGTGTGTACACAACCACATTATGGTGATCTAAATTCTGTTTAAGTTTCATAGTTCTAGGTCAAATATATCAAAAGTTATGATGCAGAAATTGCCATATTTATAGTACCCTATATAGTTAACACTAGAAACTTCTAAGGGCCATAACTCTGGTGTTACTTGGGCAATCTGACTGAAACTTGACGGGCCGCAAGAACTCATTGTGGAAAACATGTATATGAAGTTTTAAATAATATTCCCAACCATTTCCTAGATATGGCTCCGGACGGACGGACGGACGGACGGACAATGCCAAAACTATATCCCTCCGACTTTCGTCGGGGGATAATAAAGTCGTTCTAGACTGAGTAATGCAAGGGATACAACTCTTGTTCTGACACTATAATATCACATGAAGAGTTATCTGTACTTACATGGTAAAATGTTGACTAGTCTATTTTTGAATTTGTTCACTGGTAAGTTGGCACTCACAAACCGGTTAGGACTGGCCTTCATGTTAGCAAGTCTCTGTAAAACAACAAAATTGCACAAAATTATAAAAAAATATTACTACGCTTGACTCTTCAGGAGTAAAATTGTTTAAACTATAGAACACAGAAGACAAGAGTTAAATTCAGACAAAATGCTCCAATGGCAACACTCTCTTTGAAACCCAATGTCTTGAGTTTGAGCCTTTTTCCACCCAACTAAAATTACTAATAGTGGGATAAGATTCCTGTTAATATGTGCTTTACATCAGGTAGGCTAAAGAACCAGAGAAGCTTCAGGAACTGGAGCATTTTCCATATTTTTGGAGAATCTACTATATTTTGCACTGTCCTCCAACCAAAATTACTAACAATCTTCTGGAAGTTGCCCAACTGGATAAAAATTTGTTAAAAAAGATTGCATTAATTCTCCTGGAATGTTAACATTTTTGGTGTGAATAAAGTAAAGGTTATAGTTTCAGTACAGCAACATATTCTCAAGGAAAATATTCATTTTTTACGTCTACATAGCCAAACATTTCAACCAACCGGAGACCAAACAACCTGGCAAGATAGGTCTCTTATTGTCCTCACCTTAAATTCTAGTTCCATTCCAGTAACAGTTTCTCCAGGTTCCGGTTGCATCAGCTTTTGTATGTGTGGTGACAAACTTCGTGCCGGAACTTCGGTATTTCCACACGTCACTGCTTCCAACAGCGCATCATGGATAAATATATACTGATCTTCTGTCTGTACCATGTAATTTCTCTGGGCACGTAAACACGTCACATGACCGTAAATGTCAACCGTCTTCTCATGCTTGATCCTCTCAAGCATTGCGTCTATTACTATGAAAGCACCAGTCCTTCCTACACCCGCACTGAAAATGAGAAGTTTGTTCAAGCTTGTCAGAATTTGGAAACTGAATGCAAATATAAGATACCATTACCAGTCCTTCTAACACCCACAGTGGAATGAGAAGTTTGTACAAGATATCTAGCATTCGGAGACGCATTTGCGCATATAAGTCAGTCCTTCCTACACCCACACTGATATGGGAATACAGAATTTGGAAACTGAACAGCAGTGTTTATCTGATATCATTAAATACACTTTTCATACACCTTTTACATGTTTTTCTTTATTTTTTTCTTTTAGATTTATAGCTGAATATTTCATCTCTAAACAAACTCAAACACTGCCTCTGGTTGAAATACACTTTATACATACAGAAAAGTGAGAGTAAGTATTTGCAAATCATGAATCACTTGTCTTAGTCGACATCTGGACTATTGCAAGCTACAGCCTCGCATAAAACCTAATTGAATTCATTTTAAAATTTCATAAGTTTCTTACTGTGTAAATGAAGTTAAACCAATCAATTCTACAGTATTTATATGGGTATACAGACATGTTTCCAGACCAATTTTAACAATTCAATACCGTAGAGACCAAATATACTGTTCTTGACAAATCCTGTTCCACAGCTTTAGGCCATTTATTCTAACTTGAATGTCATACATTGAGAAGCATTGTTCCAGACATTTAAAATTAAATGCTGAACAACAATAGTAAATATTGCCTTTTTTGCTGTAGAACAAGAGCCATCTGTGGAGACAGTGCGCTAGACTATTATCAATGCTTGGTGAAATAGGGCATATCTGAGGACACTAGAGCTGGAGTGATAATACCCCTGATGTGGATGGTAAATGTGGGAACAATCCATTTCTTAATAACAGAGACTTAGTAAAAGTATCCTCGATACATTAAAACCTTAAAAGGAATTTCTAAGTAAAAGGGGGCATATTTCATGAAAAACACATATTGGTGCAAGAGTTATGACCCTTGGGTCAAACGATGTGGGTGATGATTATGAACAACTATTCTAATTTTGAAGCAAATCTATAAAGCAATAACAGATATAAAGTGCAAGTACATCAAAACTTCAAACCAAGTTCTAGACACAGATGCTAGAGTGAGTATGACAGCTCTCCATACACTCTGTACAGTTGAGCTAAATATAAACTATTACTGAACTTTAATTTGAAGGAAACCTTACTGAAGATAGACAGAACCTTAATTAAGCCAATGAACATAACTTTCATCTTTTAAACTCATTTAAGCAGATTGCAGTAACTGTTTCTTTCCTTGCAATTTTTTTTTTCACGTCTAATTGCAGTCTACAATTTTCTGTGGGCATACCTCCAGACGAACATCAAAATTTTAAACATTTTCATACATGTGTAAGTGCTGGTGTTTTGCAAAGAAAATAGACTTTTTAATAAATATCTTTGATGATCAAAACTAGTTGATTATAGATTTAATATATCTATTAAATACATCTGGTGTTGGTAGTGTGTATCCACTCATAGAACATTCTCCTTTTAAAATAACAAGAGATCACAGAGTGATCTTGGCGCCCACCAATGTGCCATTTTTGAGTGTTCCATATTTCAAGACTTAATGACTAGCTCAAGGTCAAATTTCATTTCCGTACACAACACTGTGCATGTGGTCCAAATTCTAAAGCTGTAGCTTGAGAAATGTGAAAGTAGGTCACTAGATCAATTTCAAGGACAAAGTTCTTTGTACACAAAACTATGCATGTGCATCAAGTTTCAAGGCTGTAGTTTGAGAAATTTGAAAGTAGGTCACTAGGTCAATCTTAAGGTCAAAGTTTATTTCGGTACACAAAACTATGCAAGTGGTCCAAATTTGAAGGCTGCGGCTTGAGAAATGTGAAAGTTGGTCACTAGGCCAAAATCAAGGTCAAATTACACTTCAGAACACAAATCTATGCATGTGATCCAAATTTAAAGCCTGTAACTTCAAAAATGTGAAAGCAGGTCTCTAGTGCAATGTCAAGGTCAAAGTTTGTTTCGTTACACAATCCTATGCATCTTGTCTAAATTTGAAGGCTGTAGCTATAGAAATGTGAAAGTAGGTCACTAGGTCAATCTTAAGGTCAAAGTTCATTTCGGTACACAAAACTATGCAAGTTGTCCAAATTTGAAGGCTGTAGCTCGAGAAATGTGAAAGTAGGTCACTAGGTCAAAATCAAGGTCAAATTTTATTTCGGAACACAGAACTATACATGTGGTCCCAATTTGAAGCCTGTACCTTCAAAAATGTGAAAGTAGGTCACGAGATCAATGTAAAGGTCAAGGTTTGTTTCGGTCCACTAAACTATGCATATGGTCCAAATTTGAAGGCTGTAGCTTGAGAAATGTGAAAGTAGGTCACTAGGTCAAAATCAAGGTCAAATTTTATTTCAGAACACGAAACTATGCATGTGGTCCAAATTTGAAGCCTGTACCTTCAAAAATAAGAAAGTAGGTCACTAGGTCAACGTCAAGGTCAAAGTCTTTTTCAGTGCACAAAACTATGCATGTGGTCCAAATTTGAAGGCTGTAGCTACAGAAATGTAAAAGTAGGTCACTAGGTCAAAATCAAGGTCAACTCATATCAAGGTTCATCTTGCCACTCAAAACCATACATGTGGTCCAAATCTGAATGTTGTAGGTTATTGACAAGAAGATTTTAAAAGCTTTTCCCTATACAAGTCTATATGAACCATGTGACCCCCCAGGGCGGGGCCATATTTGACCCTTGGGGGATAATTTGAACAAACTTGGTAGAGAACCACTAGATGATGCTACATTACAAATGCCAAAGCCCTAGGCTTTGTGGTTTGGACCAGAAGATTTTCAAGGTTTTTCCCTATATAAGTCTATGTAAACCATGTGACCCCCGGGGCGGGGCCATATTTGACCCTAGGGGACTAATTTGAACAATCTTAGTAAAAGACCACTAGATGGTGTCACATACAAAATATCAAAGCCCTAGGCCCTGTGGTTTTGAACAAGAGGTTTTTCAAAGTTTTTCCCTATATAAGTCTATATAAACCATGTGACCCCCGGGGCGGGGCCATATTAGACCCCAGGGAAATAATTTAAATGATCTTGGTAGATGACCACTAAATGATGCTTCATACCAAATATCAAAGCTCTAGGCTTTGTGGTTTTGGACAAGAAGATTTTCAAAGTTTTTACCTATATAAATCTATGTAAATTATAGAAATAAACAAAGGGCCATAACTAATTCAAAAATTGTTGAACCAGTCTGATTTTCAGGGGGACACAACTAGGGTACCAATACATCATTCTGACAAAGTTTGGTCAAAATCCCCCTGGTAGTTTCTGAGGAGATGTGATAACGAGAAATTGTTAACGGAAGGACGGACGGAATGACGGACAGACGGACGGACGGACGGACGGAAGGACGACGGACCACGGACGCAGAGTGATTTGAATAGCCCACCATCTGATGATGGTGGGCTAAAAATGATAAGGCCTAAAAAAAAATTCTCTGTTTCCAGTAACATGCTCAAAAAAATTATGGTAGGTAGGTTGGAAAATTATTTTTTTTTGGATTTTTTTTTATTAAGAGAGATTATTTTTGTGTCAAAACATGAATATAAACAAGGGGGTTATGCCTTTAGAGCATCAGTATGTTGATTTCTAACATCACTGGCCATGTTTAAAGCATAAAAAGTGCAGTTTTGCAACTTTTTGTTAAAAAGTTGAAAAAAATATTCTCCAAAACATTTTAGGGTCGGGCCAAAAATTTAGGGTTGGTTGGGATACCGGAAACAAACATTTTTTTTTTACGCCTAAATGCAGCTTTCTAAAGAAGTATTAAAATAAGCATTAAGGTCTTCTATGCTTAATATAGAAAATAAATCATGCTGAGTAGATTGCACAGATTCCCATCCAATAACTTACCTGCAATGACAGATGACGGGCCCAGCATCTGGTGGATTAGTGGCTTTTACACGTCTCATAAACATCAGTAATGGTGTAGGATGATCCGGTACACCATGATCCGGCCATGCTGTGAACTGGAATTGCCGAACTTCACGTTTTTCAGGGACACCATACTGAAATAAGATGTAACATTACCATTAGTATGAGCTACAAACTCTAGTATGACTAATGACACATGTAACCTACCAAAGCTCTCATACAACTAGCAAAGTATCCACTATCACACATTTACCTTGCCTTGTTTCATCCTCTGGTAGAACCCTTTAAAGATAGAGTGCATAGCTACCACAACTAATTTTTTCATATTTTTGACAGGAAGCACCCAGAAATTGAACCCGACCTCTTATACTCAAAGCAGTAGTAATATGAGTTTTATTTTCTGATGTTTAAATCATTTTAAAACTTACTCTTTGAATATGGAAGGTCCTTATGGTGTAAGTAGCTAATTCTGCTACATCTACAAGCAGGACGTGCATCAGTCCATAAGTCTCTGCTCCCCGTCCCGGCCAGTACTGGTCACATTTTATTCGAGATCTTTCCTCTAGTTTTGTCATCATAACGATTGTGGCACAACGTTGTTCCCAAACCATACGCCAGAAATCACCGAACGTCTCCGGTAATGGTCCCTGAAACACCAACAAAATATTAATGTTGGAAAAAACACCACAAGCAAGGTTTTGAATTCACAACAGTGATTTAAAGTCAGCCACCTTAACGCTAAGCTACAGAGGTCTTGTAAAGTTATTAATAGTCCTATATATTTCATAATCATACATAGCAAAGAGAAATATTTGCGAACTTATCATAATTTAAAAAATTGTGAACTTTTAGTCTTGTGAAAATATTTCATTTTACATAATGTTGATGGTCAATCTTTTTTTTTTTTTGAAGAAATTATGCTTTAGAATATAAACATACTCAAAGCCTTTGTATTTGAGAGCTTAATCTGTTCCTACAGTGCTTATTCAATGGTGTTTAATCTGTCCCTACAGCTCTTACTTGGTGGAGCTTAATCTGTACCATTGCCTTTACTAGGAGGCATGACTAATTTTGTCCCTATAGTGCTTTTAGGTGGGACTTATTCTGTCCTATGCACTTATTGTGGAGCTTAATCTGTCCATATTAGTTATAGGCAGGGCTTAATCTGTCCCTATAGCACTTAAAAGGGGAGCTTTGTCTCTATAGTGCTTTTAGGTGGAACTTATTCTGTCCCTATTGCACTTATGTGGAGCTTAATCTGTCCATATATAGCTTAATAGGCGGAGCTTAATCTGTCCCTATATAGCTTAATAGGCGGAGCTTAACCTGTCCCTACGGCATTTATAAGGTGGAGCTAAGTATGTTCCTATAGCAACTTAATCTGTCCCTATAGTGCTTATTAGCTGGAGATTCTTGTGTTTAAGTTGGGATCACTGCAATATCCAGTTTAGAATTTCTTAATTTGTATAATCTTACCTGTGTTGCAATGTAAGCGTTCTGTTTCCTGTAACCGTCCATATAATTGGCGTTAATGTAGTCACTTCCGGAAATACTGTCTATTGGCTGTAAGATCACTCTTGAATGATCATAAGCTATCACATTCGCGTATCTATTTTTAGGTTTGTTATATTCCAGGTTGGAGTTGTCCCATGTGAACTGCTGACCAGGCTCTATAGACTCGTATTCTTGCGAGAATTTCAAATTATCTGCCGCCTTTAGAGATTCTATGTGTTCCGCCAGCATGTGTATTGGTATCGGTGGATGACTAATCATCGCTGGTGTTTGGTAGTGCTGTCTACGAAGTTCTACGGGATCTGTTGGATGGGGTGGAATGTTATCGACGATCATTTTGCTTGTTGGTTCTGGGGCCTTCTCCTTCCTGGTAGTTTTCCTCCTATAATATATAAACACAGCATGTCAAATTTCAGCCGCATCTTAACTTTATGTAGCGGACCCATAATGACATTCAGCACTTTTTGTATGGTTACTTCATCTCATTATACACCTTAGTTTAGTTCTCTTATCATCTGAACGTGCACATGACATTCTGTGAAAAATTGAAAATGCATAAAGCATGTACAAAGAAAATGTAATTTGCTGACTTTCATTAGGAGATCACTAACATAACTAATTAATTTTTCTTTACAAAATTCTATGTAGCCCTAAAGCATTTCTTAAACTGCAATTAGTTTTATTTACTTCTAAAAGCAGCGAGATACAGGTACTTTAGCATTCCAAAATAAAAATCAAATAAATGCATATAGATAAAAAGTTTTATTAAACTATACCTAAAATTCATTTTTTCCCTACATTTCAGAGGGTCTGTTTATTTTTTCCCAACCATATGGAAAACATATGGAGATGAAACAACCATACAGGAGTGCAATTATGTAACTTAAATCCTCTTTCTGATTTCATAGCACTAACAATTTTTCCAAAACAAACTGTCAACTACTCCACACACCAGACAATGTGGAGGGCTTTGCATAAGATCTGAAAATCATCCTTAAAGAACGAGAAGTCATATGGAGAGACTTAACTATCGACCAAAAGAAAATAAGAAACTTTTTCTGCATGTTTCCCTAACAGTTTCCAAGCTCCTCACAGCGGTTAACTTCCCCTACGTTCATTATAACCGCTGCATTCATAAGATACCACGTGATGATGAGAAAGTCACATGACACTGCAAAATGGTGGAGTTCTCTTACCAGCAAATTATTTATTTATCTAATCTTTTTGACAAAAAACACTTCAATTATGGGCGCGAATACTACCATCTAGATGCGAATAATGCAATTAAAAAAAACAAACTGTTCTGTTCTGTTAACCAAATCTGGTTAAACAACTCGTGTTTGCAGTTATTTAATGTACCATAAGGAGAAGTAATCTCTGTGTAAAGTTTGAACAGTTTCAACTGAAAGTCTCTGTTATATGACACAAAATAAATCTCGAAAGATGTAAGTATGACAAACCTCATAACAAGCGCAAATACAGCACAACCAATTACAATAAGCACCACACCCGCGCACGCACAGACAATGATGATTGTAACAAGATGTTTGTCTCCAGGATTTTTCACTTCCGGGTCACCACCAGAGCCCTCCCCTCTGGGTTCACTGGGACCACCTGGTCTGTATATAGGACCACCTGTTGATATTGGGTCTGGTACGCTAGTAACAGTGAAGCTGTCAGAGTAGTCACTTGATTTAAAAAGCTGAAATCAGAAACACAACAAACAAGTTAACCCTTACCACGCTAAATTTCTATAATGAACTTGTCCATCTTCCAATTTGGACTTTACCATTAACTATTAAAAGGGCATACCAAAAATATACTGATTGAAAAGCGAACAGTGCATATCATAATCAGACTGCACAGATGTGCAGGCTGATCATGATCTACACTGGTCACAAAAGCAGAATCAATCGTATCCAGCATGGTAAGGGCTAATGTTAAAAACAGTTCACATGCTGGTAGAATACAGTTTAAAAAAAACAACAACAAAGAAACGAGTCTGTAAAACATGCCTGTTATCTGAAAATAAGTTAGGTTTTTGTTGAAAAGTTTCTTGTGCGGCTATTTCACTTATATCAGCTTTTTTTTTCAAGGTATAAAGTTGGTGGAGGGAGGGGGCGGGATGGCTGAGTAAGAAACAGTACTGAGAAACACTAAAAATTGTAACTGAAGTAAAAATATTGAGGGGGAAAGTAATGAATAAATTGTTTGGACTTTCATGTCTGTCCATCTGTCATACTTTCTTGGGTACTCAACACTCCTATAGTTTTCATCCAATTCAAATAAAACTTGGTATACATCATCAACATGAAATGGCCAAGGGCAAAAAAAGTCATAATTTCTTCAAAATGATAGTAAAAGGTATTGAGCCATGATCAAGCAATTTGGTATTATCACTTGGAAGGCATGTGTGAAGTTTCATTCAGCTGTGATGAGTAATACCGGAGATATGAGCTTGCTGAGAATTGTAAACAAGGTGTTAACACATAACTCTGATGCCCTTGATGTTTGCCTAGTGGAGCCATAAGCTCGGCAGCTACTTTACAAAATGTATTGCTTACATTATAAATTAACAAGAAAGATTAAAACTTACCAAGGTGACTGTGTAAGCTCTTAGGAACACCCTGTATCTTCTGTCCGAGTCTAACAATCTGTTGTGGAAGCCACCCTCGGTCCTCTTGTTTCCAAGTTCAAACTGTCCAGGCAGTCTTCGGGGATCAAACCTCGCTGTTATGTATGGCTTACTGGCTGGTAGATCCACTGGCATAGTATCACTTGTCAGCTGTTCATTGTAAATATATATATATATAATAATTACATTCCGATCTCTTACATCTGTTCATCATAAACAAAACATGGAAAATCTGCGATCATTTCCTGCATATGTTTAAACTGGAAACCAAACTGCAGATTATTAACATGCTTGGAGGATGTTTTCAATTCAGTTTTCATATACACTCTTTTAATAGATATAATATAAACAATTTTGACTTCTTACGAACAAACCGTGCAGTTAGCTGAAAAATATTTAATCATGCTATGCAAAGATATAGTAATGTTTTGAAAAGCATGACGTAGGAAAACTTATCATTGCTTGTAACATTTGAAGGGATAAATATATTCAGGGCCATTTCTAACAAACAAGTCCCTGATTAATAAATATACCGGTATTCAATGGCTGAGGTTAACATCTTTAAACTTGCCATTAAAAAGATTGCACTTTCTACAAACTGGAAGACCCCAATGTCAGCAGGGGTGGTACTATCAGCATGTGAAGTTTGAAGGTCCTGGGTGCAGTGGTTCGTGAGTAAAGTGCCTTCATGCAAAAAGTTAACGTTGTGACTAACGAATGAACGAACTAACGGAAGGACAGTTGAAAACTAATATGCCTCCCTTTAGGGGCATAAAAACCTTACCTCAACCAATGTAAAATCTTGTGGTCGTTTTGTAGCAAATTCTTCCTGAATGACCACCAGATCATAGTATGCCAGGTGCCCGTTGATTTCAGAGGCCGGTTTTAGACCGACAGTCATTCTTCCTCCACCCACACTCACAATCCTCGGTGTATCTACAAAAGCTGGTGCTGAAATATGGAGTGGCATAAAAATGAAACGTTTTCATAATCTTACAGTTTTTGGAGAAAAACTTTCTTACTTTATACGATCGCTGCCTATGATTCTGGCAGGTTTTGCTTTATATAAAGATGGAAGAGATCACAGTAAAATATTCCTAATTGAAATATTTAAACAATTCTTTATATTTCTACAATTATATGGACACATACCTAATCTAGGTTTTAAAAGTCACCCACTGAATTTCGCTGGGCAGGGTTTAAAATCATTAAGATCGTTAAGATGTTGAAATTCAAGATTATTCAGATCATAGCTGTATTTGACTGATAAAGAAAATACCTTCTATCTTAGTTTGGTGTTCAAGGAACTGTGTTTTACCACTGCTACCGTCTTGGAAATAGGCAGTTATATTGAAACTATACACCATTCTCGGCTGTAAATTCTTGATCACAATATTGTCTTGTGTGCCGGGTATCTCTATTCTTGATTTGGGGGAATCACTTGTTTCTTTGCCATTTGTGTTATGGTACGTCTTATGCCCCTGGTAATCAATCTAGAAAACAACAATAGAAAGTTATTACAACAGTAGAATGCTACCACAACAAGTGTTTCACATAATTTTAAATTGTTGCTTTCTTCACCATAAAAGCCGAAAATTTTGCCTGGGACTAATTTTTGCTATATATGTTAACTGTCCTTTTTAAAAAATGCTCGTAAAAGTAACGATTTGAAATTTGATATTGAAAACTAACCACATATTGAGCAACATCTCCCTTTTTCGGCTTCTCCCATGATAATGTGATCTGTCTTGATCTGACACTCATTGGACGATAATTCTGCACAATGTCATCTCGATCTAAAATTAGAATTATACCAAACTAAGGGCATGTGAATCTGTTACAACTACATACATTTTGTAGGTAATGTTTGATTCTGGGCAAAGAAAAACCATCAGAAAAATTAATATTGATTTTTTTTTAAAAATCTGATAAATTTTTAACCTAATTTTTTTTTAAGAATACAAACGTTTTTCTCCAAATACTTCTAAACAACGTTGCAATTTCACTGATGTTTGAAATTTCAAAATGATACGCCCAGATAACATGAATATTTGCATACTTGTAATTTTTGGCATGGACAAAGACCTCAAAATAAATGTTCTGTCTGATTTATTTAAAGATGCATTTTATAACCAATGTAATAGCATAATTATAACTTAACTGGATAGTTTTAGTCATGTTTACTGTGAAATATAGGTAATTTAGTGTCAAAGGCAAAAAACTTAATGGTTTGGGCAAAAGTAGTTATTTCGTGGGGCTATGAATTCATGGATTCCAACTTTTAAAGATAAAATGAAAAGAAACTTTATTTGTTCTTTCATGGACTGACAACCATAAAATCCAACAACTTAGTCCCCAATGAATATCCATGACTTTTTAGTCATGACAGAAAATTATCTCCAAAGTGGAGATCTAGATCTTAACCCTTACGATGCTGGACACAAGTGATGCTGCCTTTGCAACCAGTGTAGATCATGATCAGCCTGCACTGTTTGCTATTCAGTCGGTATCTTTTTGGTAAGCACCCCTTTTAACAGTTAATGGTACTGTCCAAATAGGGAAGATGTACAAGTTCATTATAAAAATTTAGGAGGGTAAGGGTTAACTGATTAACATTTTCCTTCCTTCTTCTCTCCCCCTCCTCCACACACCCGTCAAGCCCATTGTCGGAATCAAAATGAAGATGCTAGTCAGATGACAAAACCTCTAGCATAAAACTTTGAGATCCATCACATTCATGTGACATGCAGGCTATTTTATTTTGATTAAACTATACCCAATCTTAATTTACAGGGTCACATGAGATTTCTGGTGAGTATTGAAGATGAAAACTTTCCGATTCAAACATTTCTGCCCAACATCAGTAAAACATCTGTAAGATATTGATTAAGTGTATTATTCTACTCAGTGGCAAAGCAGCTAGGTCATGTGAGGACAAAATTGAGATATCACCCAAATGTCTGTCTGCCCAACCATCATTCACATTACAAGAGTAGACACACTATTTTTTCCCATTGAACTGAAGGGCAACAACTTTTAAAATCTAGTATTCCCCACAAAGTCAGGCATTCCCCATAATCAACACAGGTATTTCAGTTACTTTTTTACGTAATTTTGGTTTCACTTACAAGAATACATTGTATCTTTCAAGATACTACAATGGTTTTTTGGTTTTGTTAACACAGAAATGACAGTAGAGAAAATTTCAGCACTTTACCTACCACATCTTCTTATGCTGGTTACTTAAATTCAGTTTGAAAGCTTTGGAATTTTTTGTGGTCAGCTTTTAGAATATACTATATATATGTCCCCCTGAAATTCTATTGTCTAAAGGTCAGGGACCACTATTAGTGTAGAACTTGCATTATATGAAAGATTTTCAGAAGAACTTGGCACCACTTGATTCCATAATGATTCAACAAGCATAATGTAACTTTCATTAACCCTTACCCTTTAAATTTCTATAATGAACTTGTCAATCTTTCAATTTGGACGGTACCATTAATTGTTAAAAAGGGGTGCATACCAAAAAGATACTGACTGAATAGCGAACAGTGCACATCTTGATCATACTGCATGGATGTGCAGGCTGACCAGGATCTACACTAGTTGCAAAGGCAGAATAAATCCTGTCTAGCATAATAAGGGTTAATGTCAGTTCAAGGTCAAGGTCAAACTGAGATCATTTAACTGGTTAAAGCTGTCCTGGTTAATATTAAGCTATTTAATATTTTATGGCAACAAACTGCACAGGATTTTATTGGTTCAAGTTGTCCAGTGTTTTATTGGTTCAAACTGTCCTGGATATCACTGGTACAAGCTGTCCAATATTTTATGGGTACATTTTGTACAGGATTTTAGGGGTACAAGCTGTTTAAGACATTAACTTACCAACTGGAAGGAAGTTGGTTGTGAGGACTTTAGTCATGTTACTCCAGCGATCATTTATTGACTTTGACTGCAGACGGACAGCGTATGAATTATGCTCGTCAAGATCCGTGAGCAAGGCAGTAGTAGTTGGTCCCTCGGTTTCTATCTTATCCCAAACACTCATATCTTCTAGTTCATGCTTGTAATAATATATTCGGTAGGCTGCAATGATGTTGTTACGTTTTGGTTCCTCCCAGCGAACTATGATAGTTGTAGGTGATGTACGGAACAGTCTAACATCTTCAGGTGCTGGTGGTTCTGTCATAAAGAAACATACACGTAAATGAAACAACCGAACAAAAGGGACTGTACAGCAACCATAACTTACTGTAAGCATTCTGTTAACTATTTTATGTAGGCTGCTGCCCCTGTAACTCAATGTAAGCATTTTTTTAAAAAAACATTCATTTAGGTTGTTACTCTCAACAGCTCTATGAAACCACTTTGTTAAGTATTTTATTTAAGTGTCTATCCCACAGTTAACTATAAAGATTTTGTTAACTATTTCATTTACCCTGCTGCCTCTCATAGCTCTGTAATTACGATCTCAGCATTATGATTGTCTTTTAATTCAATATAGACGTGAAAAGAGATGTTCTTGGCAATAATTATGACCTGCACATACTACGTTGGAAACAACTTTTTTCCAGATTATGTATATTTCACTGGGCAATCTAGTTTTGTCATCAGATGCATAATGCTAATGACACATCTACCTACTAATTCACTGCATTATGGCATGCAATAATAACATCATATGAGCCGTGCCATGAGAAAACCAACATAGTGGGTTTGCGACCAGCATGGATCCAGACCAGCCTGCGCATCCGCGCAGTCTGGTCAGGCTCCATGCTGTTCGCTTTTAAAGCCTATTGGAATTGGAGAAACTGTTAGCGAACAGCATGGATCCTGACCAGACTGCGCGGATGCGCAGGCTGGTCTGGATCCATGCTGGTCGCATACCCACTATGTTGGTTTTCCCATGGCACGGCTCATATGAAGTTATCATAATAGAGTAGTAATACATTTTAACAAGTGCTATTTCCTTTGCAGACATTTTCATGTAACTACAAGGTACATCGCGTAATGGCATGTAATATTTGCATAACATCCACGATTAATTTTACACATGCAACAGATGTTAATAAGATTTTTACAAATGTGGTTAGTTTGTAAGTGGGGGAAATTTCATTCTGATCTAGTAATATTAGCATAATCATTAAACATTTTAAAGACAAGTGGAGATAACTTAAAAATAACAAGAGAGTCATGACAGTCCTATAGCGCTCAACAGAATCAAGTGTAAGCTTTCTATAGAGCCATACAGATACTTTTCACATAATACATGGTATCCTCTTGTTACCACTTTGAAGGTCATTCCTGACATAAAATCTACTAAAGATTAAGCAAAAATTTTTCAAAATACTGTTAACTTTTGTTTACAGATTTTTTAATTTTTAGCTCTGGCAGCCATGTTTTTTGACAAATCAGAATAATCCCAATATTCTTGGTAAAGGGTCACCCAAAGAACATGTATATAAAATTGTTTTAAAATCAGACCAGTTGTTTCTGTAGCAGCCCTGCTTTTCACTTATCAGTATAATTTGAACATTTTAGTAAAAGTGTTTTTAAATGAGCGTTCGAGTGAAATTATTTCAAAATCTGGGAGGCAGTTTCTCAAGAAAATTTCAAATTTCCAATTATATTTATTAATCAGAGAAATTGACCACACACCCTTTTTCCTTACAAAAGCCAATGGTTTGTGACAAGATGACTATTAAAAGCTTTGCCCTTCATTTGCCATGACAACCAGCAGAGTTCTACTTGGAATGGATTTCTAATGGATATCTTTGAAAGAAGACCACCCAAGAAACACCCTTGCTACGTTTCATTAACTTCCCCTATATAGTTTTAGAGGAGATGCCTTTTGAAAGAAATCGGTGATGCAGGCAAACGAAAGATGGATGGTGAGTGATCACAACAGCTCACATTAAGCACGTTCTGCTCTAGTGAACTAAAAACACATTACTTCATATGATAGTATTCTAAGTTGACATCGTCAAACAATTATTAATTGACAAAACACATGGAATATTTCATTTCCGGTCCTACGATTTTTTTCCATTTATTTGTTAACAATCTACATTGTAATATGGATGCTCCCAACAGCTATCATGATTAAATATTTATATAAATAGTACCCCTGGTATCCTTAATTGGATCTCAATTACACATGTCTCCTGCAGTAGACAACTACACAAATCAATCACAAGAAATCAATCACCGTGATTTTTGCAAAACTGTCAATCATTCCTGGAAAACTTGCTGTCTCAGGAATGTGCCTTTTTATTCTTACAAGACAGAGTTTTCGCCTAACTTTTCCATATCGCAAAATTCACTTGCAGATAATTAATAGATTTGTGGATCACATGCCCAAAGAAGAACAAAGTTTTGAAATATCTGTCAGAACTATTTTTTATATGGCTGATCAAGTACATCTACAACAAACAGAAATAAACTGAATCGCAGTACATGCTTAGGTATTATATTCAACAATGTTTCATATTTATTAGTTTTTATATGATGGGTGGTATGTTAGTTTAATCACACAGGTAATTTCAACTTTGATATTTGATGCAATTAATTGTTAGTCTCATCAAAACCATGCGGAGACTTATTAAAAACCTACGCTTTCCGAATGTTCGGTACTGAAGCCGGGGACTCCATGGACCTGCACCTTTTACCGTGTACGCCTTGATTTGGAACACATAATCGGTATTCATATCTAACTTAGTAACATCATACTGTGTTCCAGTTATATTCGTTTCTTCAACATTAATCGAATCTGCAAGCTGATAATAAATCAGCTGGTAGGAAACAATTTCTCCATTTCTCAACTTGTTAGCGGGCAGGTCCCAAGCAAGGCGTACGGAAGTTTCGGTGAGGCCTACTGCCGAGAAATTCTGAGGGGCGCCCTGGGGAACTGAAATTTGATGGTTAATATGGTGATTTTCTATTCTTTCTTTAGAATAAGCAGACTCACGAAATTTAACAATTTTTCAAAAATTCATGAAAATGACAAAAGTAAACCAAGTAAAGACGTGCAATCTAATTTCTGTCCCATTCTATCCTACAAAAATTTAAAAAAACTTAATAACAAGAACTGAGATATTGCTTTAATTACCATTCTTAATAATTACTGTAAAATCATAAATATTCATGGTTGATAAATTTTTGTGGATTTCGTGATTGTATCAATCCACGAAATTAAATCCCAATGAACAAAGAGAATACCCACTAATTTCACCTTCAGAATTTTATAACCACAGATTCTAATCCTGACGAAATAACATTTAGCCTAAACAATGAAATTTCATCCCCATGAAATAAAATGATTTCACAGATATTATGACTGAAGATTTTAAAGAAAGATATGTTATACTATTCAACTAGATTTTTTTCTTTATATTCATTGAGAAAAGAAAAATTCAGGTTAGAGACAATGACTAAAAGGCAATATAAACAATAATGTGAAAATAATTTCATCATAAAAAGACTATAAATAAATTCATTCCAGTATCTTTCAAATAAAACGTTTCTCCTGCATATTTTATGCATTCTTAAAGACCATTCATTTTGTCTGATCATTTATTTATTTACTGCAAACTGCAGCCACACTTCAATATTTTGTTTTGATGTGCATTCAATTCATACAACTTTATACTGCTTTTGTTTTGTTTCCACTAACCCACCCCTAATAAAAATGGCACTAACTGGCATCTAAATTAAGTATACATTAGTTGGAATTTTATTCTAAAAGTAATTCCAACTGCAGACCAACACTGCAAAATGTTGTCTTTGATCATTTCAGTAAAACTGCTAAATTAGCACATTATACAATTTCCTTACAGTCACGTATTTTTTTCTACAACAACAAGTGTGTCCTGCAAAATTTTGTAATACTCTTGACTTACAGTGTTTTTACAAAAGCAAATTTCCTGTTAACCATATTCAGAGTTTGAAATATCCGGATTAAATAATATAACACTACACAGGTTACATTTAAACACCGTACCTCCATCTGGAGTGACAAGCTCAGCAACCGCCCTCTCTCCATAGTCTATTTCATTTCTTGCAAGTACACGGAATTCATACAGAACACCACGATCTGAAATGAAACATCATCATGCAAGAATTAATATTCCTTCTATCCCTTCAAAATATTCCATATCCCTTCAAAATATTCCGTATTTCCCTTCAAAATATTCGTTTTCCCCTTCAAAATATTCCATTTTCCCCTTCAAAGAACAGCATAACCAACTTCTGACAAAAGACCTGACGCTACAACAAATCTGACGTTCGCTTGCAGAGAGTTTCTGATGCATGCTTAAAAAGCGAGGTTAATATGAATATTACAAGTGAGCAAGGCCCCTTTCTTAGACCCTTTTCATTGTTATCAATTGTGTAACGATACTGCAGATCAACAAAAATGTGACCGGACCTACAAACACAAAACAGATTTAAGGTAGTGCACCCCTGATGGCACTCAGCAATTTGCATGTGGATGTATTCTCATTATGCAATGCAGCATTTTTGGGGCATATAGTAACTCAAAGCGAACAAAACTTTCCATAAAAGCCAGAAAAATGCCGAGAATATGTAATTTGCCGATTGTAATAACAGGTCCACTATCTTAAATATTAGGTCACAAGTGGTCATCATATATATTAAATAGGTTCTGAAGAGCGAATTATCGTCAAATACATTCATAAAGGGACTACTACGTAATGTTTAAAAGACTTGGTTTAATGCCTTAAAATCAAACATTTATGCTGTCATATGTTTTCTTTGTGTCCCTTCATCACAATAAAGGGCCATCATCTCACTTGTACAACTGCAATGACAAAGTAGCCTCCCTTTTAGCAAATATCATAATTCCTCATATCTTAGAAATGTTAAATATGTTTTCCAAAAATACAGACATCCGATAAAAAAACTCATTTTATTTTACTGGCAGAGAACCAGGAAGCTCTTGAATCAAGCTATATCACAAAAGGGATTCTTGGCTAATATCATTTCTGATAAAAACTCCAGCACTTATCAGGCATTCTGTATCTAGAAATAAATGTTTTTTCAAGATAAGACATTAGAAAATGAATATTAAATGTGCAGGTGCACTCCAGTTTCATGGAGGCTGCCAGTACCATGTCTAGAATAGAACTCTGTGATCCTACATTATCCATTATTTTCATAATTTTTATCACTAGAATTACATATAATCAGGAAGGAACGGTTGAAATTTAAATCATGATACTACTGAATGTCTGAGATAGGCAGGACAAAAAATAATAGCTTTCTATTACGTAACAGTCATTTTTTTCAAAATGATCCTAAAACCCCAGGAAGCCAAACAAGAAAATAAAAATGTTCATTATACTTACACTGGTTTTGAATATTGTTGTATTTATTTTTTTGTTATTAAGTATAAAAATAAGCAGTTGAAATGTTTAAAAGCAGCTATTGGATATGTTAAAATTATATCTCTAGTTTCCATTAATCTCTTACTCTAACTTGTTCCGCCATAAAAACACCACACTGTTTTTAACATGGACTCTTGACCATATTTCTTTCCCTTATTGTATTCTATTTATTCAAGGATTATTTTTTACGCATAAAAACCGAAAATGCTAATATCTTGCGTATCTTTTCGGGCATTTAGTTCTTACCCAGTGGTGGGGTGATCCAAGTGTGTTGGTTGTCTTTGAAATGGACTTGTTCATACACCTGTCCCTTTGGTCCCCAGTACAACTTGTAGCCCTTAATCTGTCCATTGGGCGACTCGGGCTTCCACCAGGATACCTGGGCTGTTGGGGGCTCTTGCTGCACAAGTTCCGTTGTGAGTTTTCGTGGTGCCGAGGGTACTGCAATAAGATGCAAAAGCATTTTAATAATTTCATTTTCAAACAGCATATATTTCTAACTTCTATAGCAATTTCTTATCAAGACAGAATATATAAAAAGTTCCTTGAAGCAAATCAAATCTAATTAAAATCAATTTTTGAATTTGGTATATTTATGTGTGGTGTAACTATAGTACACTCAAGTAATATTTTTGCTACCCCTGTCAACAGTGAACATACAGTTGTCAAGATGTTCATTGGGTTGAAATTTGTGTCCGCTGTAATTTTATTTGCAGAAGTGTAATCATGAATACACAATAAACAGTTCCATTTATCTTAGACAGTACCGCAAAATCTTTTTTTTTACTTGTAGGGGATTAGTTTGTGTTGATTTTGTGTTGGCCTCAATTCACAAAGTCAAATACAAACAAGCAAATGAAAAACTATGTCCAGCTGAATCTTGAATTCCAAGGGATCCAACATTTAACTTCGAGACAACCGAAATTCAACTTAAAATAATATTTTGTGTGTTTTTATTCAAGACCGGACTTGAAAATTTTGAGATAACTGTTTTCGAGATATCGAGTTTCAACTGTTTTTAATCTTTAAGATGTGAAATTTATAAAATCATGTCCCTGTAAAACAGCTGTTTTAGATGAAACTAGGAAATTATTTGCTAACAAAATTAATAGAATATATTACCTGCTCCCATTGTGTTTATAATTTTTGGGCGACTTCTGACACCATCACCACGTCGTGTATATCCAGCTACCGTCACCTGGTATCGTGTATCGGGCAGCAGGCCAGTTATTACAGCTTCGTTTTTATTTCCATCATTCACATCTTCAATTTTCTCTGTGCCCTTAATAACATTGTTATTTTGATCTACCTGTGCATAATAAACATAATACCCTCGGATCATTCCATTGCGGTCCTTTGCCCGTGGAGGTCGCCATTCCACATATATGGTCGTAGAGTTGACAGCTTGCACTTGTACACGTTTAGGCTCATTTGGAACTATGAAAAATGAAGGACAGTAATCCTTATACAAGATGTAATAGTGACAATATGTCTCAATTACTAGTTAAATTCATTTGCCTAGTTTCATATTTGACTTGAAATTGCGATTAATTGTAAAAGTGCATTTGGATATAAAAAGATTTGTTAATAACTGAATAAAACAACTTGGTATACAGTGGAACCTCTCCGTCATCTGTAGTATAACAACAACACTCAAACTTCAAAGGTGAACTTGAAATGGAGTTGATAAAGCTAAAAACATTTGTCTGAAACATTTTCTGGACAGTTCATGAAAAAGACTTTAGGTAAAAGCACAAGGCCTGAAATCTACCTCCCTGCATTCACATACCATGAAAGCATTGTCTATTCTAATGTCATTAATTCAGTCAAAAACTATTTACATGAAAATAAAAATACTATCTACGTATAAGCTCAGTGCCATATCTTCGTAGAAAATTTGGTGAATTCTGATCGTAACTACAGAAAAAGTAGTCTGGTACACTATCCCTTGAAAACAAGAGATGTCACTAGTTAGTGTCATGGAATAACCTCTCCTGTGGGATAGGGTTAAAGTTAAAGAGTTATAGTCCTTGCCTGTTACCTTGGGAGGTATAGACCTTATCTCACACCACATACCTTTAGCTGACACATCGTGTTTCAAACACAGCACAATTACTTTTTGTCTCCCATTAGGAGCCAATAACCTTTCAACCAGAAAAAAAAGGGTTAGGGTTAGGGTTAAAAAAAAAATGGTTAAGGATGAAATCAAAATCTGAAATATAATTAAGGTTGACCTTTAATGCCGTAAAAAGTCCATGATATAAAAAACTAAGACTGATACTGATCCTGTCAAATTACTGTGAAATCATTTTATTTCGTGCACACTAAATTTCGTGGTTTTGGTCAAAACGGCAATTTCGTGGGGAGTTGAATTCGTGGATTAATACTTTTGAACATAAAATGAATGGGAATTTTACTTGTTGTTGGGATTAAATTTTGTGGATTGACTCAAACACGAAATCCACAAAAATGAGTCCCCCATGAATATTAATGATTTCACAGTACCTAATTATTAGTCTGGACATACTTTATTTGCAAACTTAAAGGTCCACACCTTCAGTTTGTTAACATCAGCACTATATATAACTCCCCTTAATACTTGTGGAAATATAGCCAGCAGTTTTAAAGTAGCCTCACAGTCTTTCAAAAGAAATTTGAAACTTGGCCAACAGAAACCAGGCTTGGTACTAACTGAACTTTCCCAAAATATTTGGTTGAAATCCAACCCTTGTTTTGGAGGACTAGGCAGGACAACCATTTGTGACACTACTAATGCCCAAGCCCCATTTAATTCTTTACATCATCTTATCCAATTGTTTTAGATTTAAGGTTTCATACACCCTTTCATTAACAAGGTTATTACTTGTTACTTGATTTTTGTTTATAAGGCAACACAATTCATATTATGCATCAATCTGGCCATAAGATTTACGTTATTTCAAACATCTTTGAAATTCAAAAAGATCCAGTTGCAACCCTTGAGGTCTTTTGAATGGTGTAAAACATCTGGATCTTATGAAATAAAGCCTAAATTTATTTATATTATTTATTTTTGTTGGGATTAACATCGCACTGACACAATTGTGTGTCATATGGCGACTTTCCAGCTTTGATGGTCTAGGAAGACCCAAGGTGCCCCTCCATGAATTATTTCATTACAAGCGGGCACCTGGGTAGAACTACCGACCTTCTGTGAGACAGCTGGATGGCTTCCTCACATGAAGAATTCTACACCCCCAAGGGAGGCTCAAACCCACATCAATGATGGGCAAGTGATTTGAATGGCCGCAGAGGCCCCACTAAATTTATGAAAACCCGTTATACATCTTGTGAATCAAACAGCCGAGGCTCCACTGTATAATATAAAACATATTGTAAAAGTTTGTAACTACTGACATACTTGAATATGACAGTTTTGATCAATGATTCATTTATACATACAAAAAATAAGAAAAAAAAAGTTCAATATTATAATACAAATCTACTATTTCTAAATGATCAATTATCAAAATATACAAACACATGCAAAACATGCATCATGCAACATCTAACATCAAAGTGGTGACATTTCTAGGTGCTGGGCTTAGTTTTTTTGTGATTCTCTAGTTGCTAGGCAACTAGTCTATGTCACTGGTTGCTAGGCAACCAGACTTTATATATTATGTAAATAATCTGACTGTTACTAAGAACATAGTAACAGTACATGTATAAAGAAAATACAAAAGAAATCTGACCTTTTCTGTTACCATGACAACAAAGGATTGCATTTTTTGCAGGGTCTAGATACTACATCTAGGGTGCACTAGGATAGAGTAACATGGGAAAAAGTTTAAAACATGTTTTTAAAATAGATTTCTATCTTTCTTCCAAGATCCAGTCACTGGTTTGCTAAAAATATCACCACACGTTGTAAACAACAAAAATTCGAATATGATGACTGATGGTGATGACAATGATGATGATTATGACTCCAGTTAGTAAATTTTTCATTCAAGATGGGGCCTGAAAGGTTAAAAGGTCAAGGTAAATAGGATAATAAATTCCCATGTCAAATATTTCTTGGGTTAGATTAGTGCAGCTCTAAACTTTCTATGACGAAACTTTGCATTTTCCAGACTAATTTCTATATTACATAATGTCGCTTGCAAACCATTCAAATAAAAAAAAGTCTGTTCAAATTTGTTATTTCTGGGTAAACCATTCACAAGCTGAAAGTTTAATAAGAAGCTACAATACAGTTTTTTGTAAGTTTCTACACGGGTTAGGAGGTATTGGTACGTTAGTGGCATCAGCATCTGCGCAATGTACCTACCCGACTCGTGGGTTTTCACAAATATAGGTGGGGACTGTGGGCTGTCACCAGCTGCGGTGAAAGCTAGAACCCAGATCTTATATTCTGTCCAGATATCCAGCTTGCTCAAGGTCGCTCTATTCCCGGTAACTTCAACACTGTCTGCTTCACTATCAGACAAACCGTCCTCCGTTCTCAGAAAATACACTCTATATCCTAGTATTATGCCATTTTGCTGCTCAGCAGGTGGTGGCCTCCACTCCACCAAAATGGATTGAGGATCGAGCGGGCGCCCGCTAACTGCTTGCGGTGGTGCTGCAGGGGCTACAGAGATGAAGACAACAACAGAAGGTGATATAACAGAACTTCACACAATCAATGTAGAAAAAATAACAACAAAATTTCAACACTTCAATAAATTCAACTGAGTAATATTCAAAGAATGGTTGTGCCAAGCCAAAAAAGACTGCCATAGACAATGATAATCATGCTCCCCACCCAACCTAATTACTCCCCTATCTTCATAATTCAACTAAAACTGTTTTTTTTTTATTTCAAGACCTACACACATATACATTAAGACAGAAAGCATCTATACACAGTTATAAGTGTCTGTCATAAACTGTTCCAAAAATCTGATCAAATTTTCGATAAATTCAAAACTTCAGATTCAAGTTTTACAGCACATTTTAAGGTTTACTGCTAAAGTCAACGACATCTGCAATGTTCCGACTTTTTACCCTTAGATGAAAATCTCAAGCCCTCAATAACTGTGATTCGTGGAAACCCACATCCATATGAGATCAATTGATATGAAGTGTTGACTTTTTGTCATGTTGAAAAAAATAATAATAAACTAAGGGATGAGGAAAACAAACAGATATAAAACAAAACGAGGAAAAAGGAAGAGAGAAACTAAAAATTCTACTTCTTGCAGTCATTTTTTGAAGGAAAGTAAAAGTGAAAGGATGAAAAACATGAACAAAAACTTAAATTTGATGATTTGGATTCCTCTTAGAGCATATTTTTGGGGTAGGTGGTGCATCATTAATCTGTAGAAAAGGCATACTCCAGTTAAGAGGTATTAACAATCTACAGTGGTATAGTGGCAGTGAATTCATTTCATAAGAGTGGGACAGTGGATCAAAGCCGCATAATTCCATCTGGAATTTTTCTCCAGAGTGATATGTATCATGTAATTTAAGCAGGTGAACAAGTAGGAAGCACGAAGATACAAGAAAATGGCACATCAGTTGTAAAACTGAGAATAAACATATTACAAATGTAGCAGTAACAAGAAATATAGGCACTTGACCTTGAACTTTGACCCTAACCTGAGAAATGATTGTAACACAGGTTATGCACATCTTGTAGAGGTAAATATTTCATTGGTGTTTCAAAGCCTTTCAGGAGTACTGTGAAATCATTTAATTTCGTGGGCATGAAATTTCATGCTTTTGGTCAAAATGGCAGTTTCGTGGGGATATGAATTCGTGGATTACACCTTTTGAACATGAAGTGAATGGGAATTTTACTTGTTCGTTGGGATTAAATTTTGCGGATTGACTCTTGGGTGTTGTTTTAAGAAGATTAACATTTCACAAAAGTTCTTACAGAGGTTTAGAGAAAGTGGTCAAAACACAAAATCCAAGGCTCTAACTTTTGACATTGTGTTGTGATACGGCATATGGATTCTTTATATTGTTTCATTAAGTTGTGAGGACTTCAGCGTAAATTCGATAAAATTCTTCAAGGTGTTTAGGCATGGCATGTAACTGGATGGACTGGCAACATGAGAAATATATTGGACTTGTAACCTAGTTGTAAATTTACTCCCTTAAAAGTGTTATCTGGAACAGTTTGAAAATAAACATGAAAATGTAATGATATGCATCAGAGTAAAATAAAATGAGCCGTGCCATGAGAAAACCAACATAGTGGGTTTGCGACCAGCATGGATCCAGACCAGCCTGCGCATCCGCGCAGTCTGGTCAGGCTCCATGCTGTTCGCTTTTAAAGCCTATTGGAATTGGAGAAACTATTAGCGAACAGCATGGATCCTGACCAGACTGCGCGGATGCGCAGGCTGGTCTGGATCCATGCTGGTCGCATACCCACTATGTTGGTTTTCCCGTGGCATGGCTAAAATCTTTTTCAAAATGTCAACATTTCTGAAAATAGAAATGTTGAATAAAATAAAAATTAACACATTTAACTGAAGAAAGGTAGAACTTAATAAGGAACAAATAAAGATAAAATGTGAAAATAGATACTCAAACTGTTTCCTAAAAATTCAAATTCAGATTTGGATACATATACATGGCTATGGTGATTGACTAATGAGTGATTAATGATTGATGATATCATATGAGTCACAAGACAATATCAAAAATAACAGCAATCTAGACAGTTGATTATATATTGTCTATAAAATATAGAAACAAAGTTCAAACACATTGAGACAATTAAGAAGAAAAAAAAGAAATATATTTTACTGAATTATATTTTACTATTATATTTTCAACAGTAGTGATTAAACAATTCCTTATAAATTATAGCACGACATCTATACAAATGGTGTATAGGGCTCAACAAATCCTCTCGTAACTATAAGCAGAAATCGTTTCCTGGCAAACGGAAGTTAGTTAGACTGGATTTGTAAATGATTAAAGTATAATTACAAAACAGTACTTTTTTGCTATCAGTTTAGAAAGTTATTTTGTTTTCATTTTTTTTCATACATGCATTTAACTTATAATTCTGTATTTTACTTTGAATATGACAAATTTTCAAGATCTGCCTATATCAAACTTTAAAGATTACAAATGTTTAACAAATGACATGCAACATCAGAACCGCTTTAAAATGAAATTTCAAAGCTGTAGTTTCAAAACTTACTTTATGGCCTACTAATTTCTTTCCAAAAGCATCATGCTAATGGCTATAATAATTGTTTCTTTTGGTCTTCCTGCAAATCTTTAAAACAGAATTTTAAAGTAATATGTAAACGAAAGGAAAAAAAATATTTGGAAAGCTATCTAAAATGTATAAAACAGTAGGACACAAGAAAATCTTACTAAATTCCGGTGTTTTTGCCTGCACGAGTATCGTACGAACTCCAAGACCTCGTGAACTACGAGCGGCAAGTTGTATATGATATATAGTATCAGGTACAAGCTCTGTCAATATGTACTTTGTTGTGGGAGGGAGTATTCTGACCTGACCGTTGGTATGTTTCTGCGAGTCATTATAGTACAGTGTGTAATCTACAATTTGATCAATGTCTTCTGGCGCATCCCATGTTATCTCCATCTCGTTGGGCGATATCGGCCTGGCGCGCAAGTTCCTTGGTTGAAGTGGTACTGTAAAATATGGATAATTTTCTGTCTCTAGAATGACAGTATATTTCAGTAAAAATATATTTCATATTGATGAAGAAAGAATGATTTACCATACAATTCAAGTTTAATATTTTCCACAAAGATTCTCATTTTATGCATAACTGACAGACATATTCTTCTTCTCTTAAAAAAAACAAACATAATTAACATTCACATTCCTCTAAATAGTATATCATACAAGAATATGTAATAGTATGGGTGTACTTATTATATCAGATTATATCAGAACACTACCAAATCTAGATAAAAATCAGCTACATCAGTGGGTAAATACACCATCTAATTTTGTTTATATATCTACCAGATCCAAAGAGAGTAGAGCTATATATAGATTTCCACCTTAAGGTAGAAAAAGAAACAAGTTATCACACACCAGTACCCTCTGCATGTCAAAAACCTTGGCTAACGCATCAGACGCAGTGCCTCTCGCTTGCATTTACGCAGCAGTTATTGCAAATAGCTCATACAGTATTTAGTGAAAACTCACCAATAACAAGACAAAGAATTTCTTTTATTTATTAAAATCTAAAAAAAGGAAAGAAAAAAAATGGAAAAAAAAAACAGGAAAAACATGCAAAAAGACTGAAAAGATTGAAAGAAAGGAAATTTATAAAAATGAAAAAATGAAAAAGAAAATTCCACAATTTTTTCCGCCGCATCTCTTAAACCAAAGAAAAATTAAAACCAAAGAGTTCTTGATACCTCCACCATTTATGTTTACATTAAGAAACAAATGAAATAAGGCAGAAAATGTAATTTTAACCTTTAGCCTTCTGGCTGCAAGTGGGTTTGTCTTTTTGACCAGTGCAGACCAAGATCAGCCTGCACATCCATGCAGTCTGATCATGTCTGCACTGTTCGCTATTCAGTCAGTAAATATTCAGTAAAAACCCCTTCAAATAATACATGGTATTACCCAAACTGAATGATGGACCAGTCTATTTTAGAATTTTAGCAGGGCTAAAGGTTAAAAGAATAAATACAGTAAAAATATCTTAACAGCTATAGAGGGAAAATATTAATAAACTTTGAAATAAGAAATAAAAGCAATTAGCCAGAAATGTTCCTGATTTTCCAACAATAAACGTTCAGTTTATGGTAATCTCCACAAAATGTTCCAGTGCCACCTTTTAAAGCTGTATTTCATAAACAATTTTATACCTTTTTACCATAATTTTATGTTTCTAAACTATTTGTAGCAATATTTTGACATAAAAATTGAATGTAATAAATAATACATTCTACTTAATGTGTAAGAATTGCAAATCCTAACTTTTTAGTTCATTTATGTATGGTATGAACTATGTTCAATTCTATACATATGGTATGAACTAAGTTCCATTCTATACATATATGAACTATGTTCCACTCTATACATATAGTATGAACTAAGTTCCATTCTATACATATGGTATGAACTATGGTCCATTCTATACATATGGTATGAACTAAGTTCCATTCTATACATATTATATGAACTATGTTCCATTCTATACATATGGTATGAACTAAGTTCCATTCTATATGTATGGTACGAACTACATTAAGTGTAAAAGATGTAGAAGTTAGTTCATAGCACTGTCGAACTGTTATAACCAAACCATGAAAACTGATGGATTTGAATAAAATATCATTTACTAAAGTTAAAGTTTTAGGATTTGAAAAGTTCTGTTACATGAGCAGTAATAACATCACAAGAGCAGTACCAAAATATTTTATAAAAAATAACTGCTCTTGTACTAAACTTCATGTAACCTGATCAAACTTTGGATCAAAGGTTGTCAGACCACCCAAATTTGAATGTACAAGATTTAGTCAAACAAAGTGAAGGTGTGATGCAAAACATACTGTTGGAAAATCTGAAACATTTGCAGATAAATATAAGAAGTGCTGAAAGGAAAGACAAAATATTTAAATCTAGTTCATCATGAGAAAAGTCCTTACCGACAATTTCTATATATCCGCACAAACAGGGAAGAAAAGTAAACAGCTGTTAGTCACATGTCGCAACAATTTCACAAACAAAGGAGCGTAGCTTGGCAAAATCACAGAAGCCAGTGCTTTAACAGTTTCGCAAAGGTAATAAACGCACATGGGAATATATACAGTATTACATTTTTAATAATTTTCGACTGTTCAATATAATGTTTTCCCCCGTCCCTATCAAGGGTTGGGGATTGACTTCTGTAGTTAAAAACAATGCCCAACCCCTTCACTTTCAGTTCTAAACGCTTCAGTTTCCGTAACCATAGCTACACCCCTGGTAACATCAATGTAATACATATATGCTTAAAATTATCGCAATCTATCTGCATAATTAATTATTCTATAAAAATGCTGTTAGTGATGATGATAAATCAAATAAAATACTTTAAATACAAACTATATAGGATTGATAATGTTAAAACGTGGTAAAAAAATTAATGTCAAATTTTATACTCAGTATATAGCATTCTTTTACATAGGTTAGTCCACAATGATTATTGAGGATAAAAAAAAAACGAAACAAAAAGTTCATCCATGCAAGAATTTGGAAATGCACATCGAGTTCTGAGCGCCAAACTAGTTTGAATGTATAAGATACAGTAGTTTTGCGCTCAGCCTTTGACATGTCTGTATAATTACTACTGAGCAGATTTTTTTTACTACTGAGCAGATTTTTCTAACAGTTAACAACATTTGAATTATCTACAACTGAAAATAATTTAAAGAAGCCATTCTTTACATGCCAGCCAATGCCCCCATCCCGGAAAATCAAACACTTGAGTTTAAATGACCAACTATGAAAAATACAAAATATGACCATTTTTTGATATCTGTTTGACACCCCTTCCAAAAGCTGAGCGATGACTGTTTAACACTGTCAAAGATTCTGATTATTATCCAGGCCTTTGTTAAAATCAGAAGTTGTTCAAATATTTTGGATTGGAAATTATTTATATAGTTCAAAACACTCCTAGTTCCAACCTGTTGGGGCATTTAAATAACCCCTAATATTTCTGAAACTGTTAGCCCTCTATCAGCCTTTTGAAACACTCTAAATTGTTTAATATCTACCAGACAGTCTTTGAATACTGGCAGAAAAATATTTCAGTTGTTCCTTTTTTTGTTTTTCAACAGTATCTCAGTTATGTAACCGCGGGTTCAGCTGATTCTCAGGTCAAAGGTAACAAAGTGACAAAGGTCACCAGTGACACTAGAACAGGACAAAAGTGCTGATATTTACTAATCACATATCAGGTAACATCAATTAGAATTTAAATAATTAAGAACACATTTTATTGCTAAATTTCAGGGTCTCAGTTTTCCACCTGAAAAGGAAAACAGGTGCTAATTAGAATTTACAAAATGTAATCTGCCCCATTTTTCTAAGATTCAACCCAATTGTTCCTCAGAAGTAACTGACAATTCTAACATGAATTAGATGATGGACATACTATCTTCCGTCTAATTACGATGTGGCACATCCGCCAGGATATAAGTGCCAACATCTAGGCTGCACGTAGTTCTGTTTGAAGATCAAAACATAATCAGCTTTTAGAAAAAAAATTAGGCAAAAATTCCCAAAGTTTGTTTGAAAATTTTATTTATTTATTTCTACTGCAAGTTAAGATTATTTGCTTTAAGATTTTGTTGAACCCTTTAAATTTTCAAATGAACTAAACCTTGCTTTAAAAAGGACTGCAGAATCTGCACACCTTAACCATTATCCTCATACTAAAACAGGCATGCACTTCAAAACACTTACTGGTCTTGACTTAACAATTTTCATACTCGTTCACCCCTAACCCCCTTTCTACCACAGTAACCAATTAACAATGACTGCACTGCATTGTTCAAAATTTGAGAAAAGATTTGTTTCCTTCATTTTAACCACTTATGCATCACAAAATAAAAGTTCAGGAAGAAAAATACATAGATATTAGAATTCCAAGTAATGGACTAACCCCTGATAATTTTATGACTAAAATTTATACCAAAATGTTTTGTTTGCAGGTTCTAATTTAAGAACTTAAATGCCAGTCAAGATTTATAGTGAAATACACACACTAGGAATACATTAAGTCATTCAGCAAAATGCATTACATTCACTGGTAAAAAAAGAAAGTTTTAAAGTTTATCACATGTTTGACCTTGTGGAGTGAAATAAAGCCATTACATAAATTTGAAACACTAGTGTAATAAATCTTTGACATCAATGTGGTTTCAAGTATCATCAATATCATTCCAAGTATCAGAGATGTTGGTCAAATTAACTTGTTTATAATAGTTAAAGAAAGTAGAATTTGATATGTTTCGGCAGGAAAAGCTTACATGTGATAAAATTTAAAGAATATTACATTTGTGACTTTCCACATTGAATTTATTAAACTCATTGAATAAAATTGATAAAATGCTGGGCAGAGCCTCGCATTTTATTATTTTACTCAACATGTTTAATAAATTCAATATGAAAAGACACTCATGTAATATCCTTTATTTATTGATAGCTTCAAAACAAAAAAATAAAATATGGACAGATTCCAGGAAAAGAAAGTTAAACTAGTATATTATATGACACAAACATATAGACATACAAGACAATACACAGACAATGGGCATTATTTCTTCATTCACAATACGCTAAAATTAAAATTTTAACACACATTTTCTCTGCTTACAATTAAGCCCAACACAAAACTCCTGAGTATGAAGTTCTTAATCAAAACTCCATTATTACAGGTAACCTTAAAGAAACAATAATGCTTACACTTTGTTTTTTTTGCAACATGGTGTATGTTTTTAGCCAAAAAAAAAAAAAAACAAAGGAAAATTTAGTACAGCATTGGGGGAAACTAACCACTAAACACAACATTTTAAACAGAGAAAGAGAAAAGTTTTGTTTTTACTTCTTCTTCAAGATACTTGTTTTACATAGTAATTTAAAAACATGCAGGATTCCAATACACAAAATAATTTTAAATTTTAAATATTCCATATTCCTCTAACTTTAATAATTAATAATTGTTGAAAAGACCATAATTAATTTTGTTCATATGCATTGCCTTAAGGGGATTAGCAACAATCTTAAGATGGTGGACCCATAACCGCAATCGGCAATTTCTGTATCTCATTCTACGTATGTGATATCAGCATTTATTTTATGCTAACTGATGAAATACTGTGTTTTATCTGTGAGATATAATCCATATATCACTCACTGCATATCACTCACTGTAAATGCCGACCTACTTGTCCATTGTGTATAAATTTTAAATTATTTGCATAAAACAGGATGAAAATTGTAGTTGCACTTTGTTCTATATAGTATATTTCTCGATTCAAATTATTTTACTTGATAAGAATTTCATAACATTATGCAGCAAAAAAATAAAATAAAATGGAACTTTATGTTGTGTGCGTCTTTCTAACGTCACAACCCGTCTGAAGTCATGTCCCTTTGCGCGCGTCTGTTTCCCGCGTTTAGATTAAAATTTGTTGCAAAATGCATATCTCAACATAAATAAGCATAAAATAAAAAGAAAATTTGTTTGTTTTTCGCGAATATAGAATATCTCACCTCAAAGTGAGAAAATTTTCACTAGCGCTACGCGCTCATGAAAATATTTGAAATTTTCTCACTTTGCGGTGAGATATATTCCATATTCACTCAAAACAAACAAATATTCTCTTATTTCCCGGCTGGTAAGTAAGGCCACTACAGTAACTGCCGAAGAATATCGAAGCAGAATTAGGAGATAAAGTAATCACACAGAATATGCCCAGTGTCTTAAGGGTCCGTTACCTCAAATGAACCAGTGACCTGATGGTCAACAAAGCAAATTGACAATGCTAATATTTCATACTCTGTCTGATCTTAAATCTCCATTTCTTATAAAGTTAAGAGGTTAAAAGATCCTTAAGCTTTACTTTGGGGAGGGGGTGCAGAATCTAATGTTTGGTTGTGAGGTAGATGGAAACATCTGTTTGGTTGTGTGATAGATGGAAACATCTGTTCAGTTGTGTGGTACATGGAAACATCTGTTTAACTGTGTGGTATATGGAAACATCTGTTTGGTATGTGTGGTAGATGGAAACATCTGTTTGGTTGTATGATAGATGGAAACATCTGTTTGACGGTGTGATAGATGGAAACATCTATTTGACTGTGTGGTAGATGGAAATATTTTTAAGGTTGTGTGATAGATGGAAACATCTATTTGACTGTGTGGTAGATGGAAAAAAATGTTAGGTAGTATGGTAGATGGAAACATCTGTTTGACCGTGTGATAGATGGAAATATTTTGTAGGTTGTGTGATAGATGGAAACATCTATTTGACTGTGTGGTAGATGGAAATATTTGTTAGGTTGTTTGATAGATGGAAACATCAGTTTGGTTGTGTGGTAGATGGAAATATCTATTTGACTGTGTGGTAGATGGAAATATTTGTAAGGTTGTGTGGTAGATGGAAACATCTGTTTGGTTGTGTGATAGATGGAAACATCTGTTTGGTTGTGAGGTAGAAGGAAACATTTGTTTGACTGTGAGGTAGATGGAAATATTTGTTAGGTTGTGTGGTAGATGGAAACATCTGTTAAACTGTGTGGTACATAAAACATTTGTCTTGTTGTGTGGTACATGAAGATTCTGTTTGTCTGTGAGGTAGATTAAAACATCTGTTTGGCTGTGGGGTAGATGGAAACATCTCTAAGGTCGTATGGTAGATTAAAACATCTGTTTGGCTGTGGGGTAGATGGAAACATCTCTAAGGTCGTATGGTAAATGAAAACATCTGTTTTGTTGTGTAGTAGATGAAAATATATGTTACACTGTTTGATAAATGAAAACATCTGTTTGGTTGTGTGGTAGACAGAAAAGTAAATGAAAACATCTGTTTGGTTGTGTGGCAGACAGAAAAGTAAATGAAAACATCTATTTGGTTGTGCAGTAAACATTAAGATCTGTTTGGTTGTGTAGTAAATGAAAACATCTATTTGGTTGTCCGGTAGATGACAAATTACAAGGATCTTCAATGTTCATCTTTGCAAGACAGGGTTTTTGCTACCCAAGGGATAGTATGGCATGAGAAACTGTCAGTGAGATTTTTTTTTTAATCTGGATATTTTTTTTAATTTGGTCAAGAATAGCATAGACTAGGCTATAGGGTTGCAGTTTGTAGAGGTGTGTTCTCTGGTTCTCTGTTCATACTGGAAAATTTCAAATATTTTTGAAGACAATGGAATTTGAGACCTTTGTAGAGTATGCAATTATCTTTGCTGATTTTCCACCATTTGAGGAATATGGAATAACGTAAAAAATTGACTTCATTTAAACTGACATTTTTTTTTTTTTTCAAAAAGAGTAACAGAGAATTAAGAAAGAGAGAGAGACAAACATTCTAGAAGAGTGGCATGGTAAAAGATTTGTAGAAATTGTATAAAAAAAAGAGTGGTTTTCACATAGAAGGGCAAGTTTTCTACAACTTACCAGCAAATTTACCACCTAACTTGTTATAATTTGGTGGATATGACTCGGTAACTGTATATGGTTAAACATAAAACAAATTACTATCTAGCATTGTTAGTAAACTTTATGGGAAAAGAAATCTTCAAGAATCCTGACTTCATCCTTACCCATCAACTTGATAACCCTTACCCATCAACTTGTTCATCCTTACCCATCAACCTTTTATCCCTTACCCATAAACCTGTTAACCTTTACCCATCAACTTGTTAATCTTTACCCATCAAGTTATTAACCTTTAGAAATGCTTATTAAAAGATAATACCAGTTATTCATTCAATGCAAGTTAGATACCAATCATTATTCTTTAAAGGGACTGACCTTCAGATAGCAGACAACAAAGAGAGAGATCAGGAAATTATTGCTGTATTTCATAGATTATTATGGGAAACACGTGAGAATTAGTTGTTTTTACTAATTTTTCTTTCAAAATTGAAGTGTATATCATGGGGTAATGATGGTAAACTGCCTAAATTACAAAACTTTATATAAACGATCGTTCAGTATGAATTCCTGAGCTGTACTGGTCACGATGGTATGGACGCTTTTATTGCCGAAGCAACCCAAGTTTGGGTCCCAACTCGGAGCACGTTTTTTTTTTGTTCTTGATTTAGCATTTTTAAAATAGTCTAGAAACAAAACCTTGTGCTCCAGTGTTCATAATTTGACAAAACTTCAATTTTAAAGAAATATCACTTTCAGCCAATATCTAGAGTCCAGTCCCTTTAACATCAATCAAAATGTTGTTTTTTAAAAAATCTGAATTGTTTTTAAAAAAGACTTAAAATCTGAATTGTTTTTTAAAAAAAAGTCAAAATAAACACCCCAAAAGTTTTCTTTTAAAGGATTCTTGAAGTCTTTAATGTGTTAATAAAATGAAGAGAACAAAAGCTAGTCGATGTGTTTGATTATTCATATATACATAGAATAGCTTTGTCTCTTCCCCTTGAACTGTGCTCAGAATGTGCTTGAAGCAAAGTAGTGCTTTAAAAGTGCTACACATGCAGAATTCAGTTTTCTTATGTTAATAAAAAGTGGGATAATAAAAAACCACTTGCACACACTTCTAGAATTCTAAAATGTCTATAATACATGTACATGACACTTTCTCCCTGTATATATATTTTGTTATGAAGTTTTCAAAATCAACAACTGTTTGTCCTCATTTGTTTCAATGCACATAATGAGCACTTAACCAAACTGGAAGATCTATTCTCTCCCAAACAAGGACAATGGCACTCAAATAAAAATCTATCGTAATACTTCGGTAATTTTCTACATTATAATAAACTGTCTAGCCATGCAGTTAGTAATGTATGCACTCTAGACTAAGCATTCTTACATGTTAATCATACAACATGATCAAACATCTATTATGTACATGTATATAATTATAATATGGGTATATGATAATGTAGCAAAACCAACTGACACCAAACAAGTCTGCTCACAATTTATATTAAAGTCAAAGAAGTTTTTTGTTGAAAATAATGTTTCAGGTTTGTAATTAATTTAATCAAATTTTTGACACGTACTAATTGAGCAGATCACCAACTGATATTAATTTTGACACCAGAACTTGTTTCATGGCAGTATGTTTGCAGTTTTTCAAAACACTGAACATAAAGAACAAAATTTGTTGACACAGGACGCAACATTTTACGCTGACCGCACACTGCATTTTGCACATCACAGTTTGTTTATTTGAAGCATGCTGGGTGGCTTACGCAAACGCATTTTCATGTCACACGACATGCGAACAAACGCAACATACGCTCAGTGTGCATATTGCTTCATGCGCCAATACATTTTGCATGCAGAGTGATGTTTCTAAACCATGACATCAGAAACTCCTTCTTCGAAAAACAACCTTTATTATGTGCTTAACCAATTTTGTTCAATCAACTAGATTATGGTGAGAAAAAAACCCAATTTGATCATGGAATCTTTTGAAAATGTAATTTCTAAGGGAAAAAAACACAATTAAAAGACAGCTCAGAAATAGTATAACTGCTATAAGATGGAATGATTTCACTCAAACCAGTCAAACAAAGCAGGACTTTGCACATTTTCAATGAGAGGTTCAAATCAGCAAATTATTATCTCATTCCTCTTAGAGGTTACACTCATAAAGGTAGCATCTGAAAATCTTGAAAGCAAAGCTTGACAATGTGTTCTTTCTTGCAAACTGGTTATCAAAATTTTTCAGTGCAGACTTCCACTTATGTACTCAGCATCTTTCAAGTTGAAAGCACAAACACCTGACACACTAACGCATCTTATTTCAATCTCATTTTTGTTTTGTAACCAGTATCAATAGCCATTCTACAAACCTAAAATACACTCCTCAGCACTAACACAACTGTTAAAAACACTATGAAATACTTTCCATTCTGGTTATGTAACAGCTCAAATCCCTATAAAAGCATGTATTTAATAGCCTTAACCCAGGGAACACTAATGTCTGATCAAAAACAACAAGAACCCATCACCAGCCAATCAAAACATTGACAATACATACCTCCCTGTCTCGTCATCACTTGAACTGGTACAGACAATGGACCTTGCCCCATGCTGGAGTAGGCCAGCACACAAATTGTATAGGTGCTGTTGGGGATCAAACCACTGATTGTGGTCATCTTGTTCTCCCCCGCTACCTCCTGGTTCATCCACAGCACAATTGGCAGGTCGGGGTTGGTAGTGTAGAATACTTTGTATCCCTAAAACATGAACATCAAGTAAAAACTAAATCTAACATCAATGTGTCACTGTTTATGCCCACTTCTTGGTATATGCCCACTTCTTGGTGAAATGGGCTTTCCAGGAGTACCCTATGATATAGGGTTTGATTGTAAAAACTCTTTTTTTTATTCAAGGTGCTTCTTTAAAGGTGACAAATTTTACTTTCTTTAAAGGTGACAAATTTTACTAACAGATTTTACTGAATGTCAGTATAATTGCAAACATTTCAAACCATTATGAAATACCCTATACAGAAATGTTATGGACTAAACTACTGTAAAATAGAAACTCAACGATCAAAACAGAAATAAATCACTGTCAGCTTTTACCCTAAACAAAAAACTTTTGTAACCTTTCGTACAAATGCAAAACTCAAAATACAGAATATTCAGACCGATTTTATGATGCAAATCAGGCATATGGTGCGTTTCCATCGAGTGTACCAGTTCTCGTAGAGATGGTCTAACACAGATCGTCTCATTAATATTTCATTGCTTAGTCTATCCCATTACATATTATACAAAGACAATTTGAAATTTGAAGAGAATATAACAGATTTTCATAATGGCAACTTGTTATTACTGGAGCGGCTACAAAGCTTTTGTCACCATGAAAAGAGGCATTATGGATCATATTAAAACCATTATCAATATGAAAATACATTTAATATAGATGAAACCTGTGAAAAGAGTGAATTTACTGGTTGAGCATGCCATTTAATTCAGTCAAATCATGTGTGTAAATTTCTAAAGTGCTGTTCAAGGGAGACAGGAAATGAAAATTTCATCATTTCATTCCATCTTAGCACATATGGGGGGAAATGTAAGCTTTTTAAAACAAAGTATCAATATTATAACAATGAAAGGTCAAACAGAAATGTGAAATCAAGATGTGAAGTTGGAAATGAATTTCTGAGAATCACCCATTCCTTGGCCAAGCCAACCAACTCGGCATTTCTTTAGACAACTTTACAATGATAAAACAATACTATTTTAAAAATTCAAGCCAGTCATCAGTAATACTGGACAAAGAGATAAGGTCCTTAAAAACTGTAAGGTTGGGTTTAGTGTCTTTTTCGACAATTTTCAGTCATTCAGAAAATGGCATCTACTTGTAGCAGTGAGTGCAATGCCCAACTTTGTAGCGCTGCTTAACTAGAATACCAGACACATGACCTGATACCGCACACAGTCATTTTACACTGACCAATCCTAGAAAAGTCTTCATACTGAGCACCAAGCGAGGAAGCTACTATTACCTTTTTTTACATCTTTGGTATGATGTGACCAAGGAGTGAAGCCAGTAGACTACCAAGTTGGTCAGAATATAGATATAACTTCTGTTGTTGACAAAAAAATAAATAAAAAGAAAAGAATCAAACCTGAATGATTCCATTTGGTATCTCTGGCTCATCCCAGTCTATGCGGATTGTTTGCATGCTGTGTGGACGAGCTCTGACATTCCTGGGGGCAGAACCTGGGGCTAAAATAACAGAAACATTACATATTAATCATACAGTTATGCCTGAATGTATGCCGCTGAAAAGAAACAAAATGTGATGTGTCATAAAATAGGAATGGTTTGCACACACACGTACAATTGATTATAAACCAAAATTAAAATCATTTTAATGCAAAAAAACCAACAAAATTAAAAGTTTACTTTTAATGTTTATTAAATGTTTTTTTATCATTATTACTCATTTAAGAAGATTTATACATGATTTCAAATTGAATTTCAGCAGTGGCTAAAGAGAGTAAAATGAGAAGAAATGGTACCACATGCAACATGCAGCAACATGCATTTATAACAACAATGAACATGCTACACAAACAGATGTTATATATATATAGACAGCTACCTCTCCTTCATACTTAAACTTAATGAACTTCTTGTCTTATTTTCAATGTAAATGTTGTTTTTTTTTTTCAAATATTTGCATAATTAGGGCATTGAGGAGATATTACTATGATTGTAAAGACAGGAAATGTTAGTAAATGCATGCACACAAAATAAAAAGCATGGGTTTGAAAGCAAAACAAAATTCAAATAATTTTGCCAAGGTATATTGAGGTACTGCTAGCTCCAAGCTGTGCCCTGTATATCTTAATATGTATTTATCTATATATGCAATATTTTAGCACTGATTTCCTTAACCATGCATCTGGTAAGAACAAGTTTCTGCACCTTTTTTTTTTGACAGTAATATTTTTTAATAGGAATCATCCAGAAATACCATGGAAATGACACACAATTTACTGTGACATTCTGCAAACATACTGGTGACATCTTAATCAAATCTATCAGAGGATCCTTTGAATGTATAAATCCTAAATGTGAACTAATTCTATGAAAATCAATCAGTACATTCGAGTGAATTTTTATGTTGTTCGTTTTGAATGTTGATGGATTCTCAGCAAGGAGCTGAAGCTAATGAACGGGACAAATTAAATCACAGGAATTCAATTAAATTTTAGGCTCCCTTTATTGGAAGGCTAAAAGTAAATTCCTAATGGATAGAAACACTGTGCAAACACAATGATTATACATGTTAGTGCAAAATTTCAGATCCTGAAAAATATTTCACTTCTAGAAAAAGCAATGAAATGTGCATCTCAACAGAAACAGGTGTAAAAACTGTACATTTTCCTTCTTCTAGAAACACGGAATTACGAATAAGAATTACACATCAGATAGAGCGAACTTTAAAAAGAGAAATAAATTAACATATAAAACAACATATAGAACTGTCGTCTGCTTTACTCGGAAAGATCCGACACTAACAATAAAAGTAGTTCCTATCACGATTACCGATCACAGAAAGCACAATAGAAATAAAACATTGACATAAAGTATGAACATAATGTTACCCTGTTCGTGTGGAGCAAATGTGTAGGTACCACGATCCTTGTTTTGCAGTACTACAGTAAATAAATTATCACATTTAAAATCAATACCAAAATGTACAGTAATCAGTAGAAAGTTATTATTTGGGATATTTAACCTTGATCATCTAAAAAATTCACAATGAACTCACGGATCGAAAGTCAGCAATCATATATCTGGAAAAGGGGAGCTAAAAGAGTCCTTGGTGATTAGTTTTTTGTATTGAATGCCCGCAATAATTTCTTCTATCAAATCTGCTAGCCATCCAAATCACATTTAAATCCTTGGCAGATAATAAACATTTTCTTGCACATCCATAACACATTTTAACGAATGGTTTGAAAACTCAAATCTCTGGTGAAATGAACAAATTTAAAACCTTGGTCACTATAATCATATACAATAGCAACCTGTCACTGTCATTAAAACTATTCATTTTAATTTGACTGTTATAAAAACAATCAGTCTATTCTGAAATAGAAACATTCTAAAACCTTTGAAAAAAAAACAATATTTTTGGTGCAAAAATTTCAAAATAAACTCTAGGAGTGTGCAAAGGAGTAATCTGAAAGATTTGCGAGCTATGATAATTTTAGAAATGTTAAGGAAGAAAAAAAAATTGAGAAAATGAACATGTAGATAAAAGTAGAGAGAACATTATTAGACAGTCGCTTAAAATCATTCACAGATATTCCGCTTTACAATCGAGCACCAATAAGATTTTTATCTGGCAATAAAATGGTCTTTACTAGGTGGAAAAATAACACCATTACCTTAAAGCAACAGTAAGACCTAAAACGAACTGAAACAACCATATTCTCTTTAATTACTGTGACCTTTATAGCCAGTGATGAACAACCCTATGAGAACACCAACAACAGTATTATCACCATGTAATTAATTCAGCAACATTAAAGCTGATTAAACTGAATTGGATACCAATAGATACAAAATCACCACCATAATCAACATGATCAATAGTACTGTACTTGACAAGTGCGGGTGTGTTCGGGTTTAAAAGTGATTTTCAGTCATACAAATGATTAAATGAGCGCAAAGCCCAACTTCTGAAATATCATGCCATGGACACATGACTTGATCCAGTTGCATTATATCGACACCAGGCTGACCTGCTGACCTGCTGAGCACCAAGCCAGGAAACTTCTAGTAGCATTCTTCTGACACAGCTCGACCTATCATGCTTAAAGCTGGCGCTCTACCACTAGGTTACCGGGGCGGTTTGTACTTGACAACCAGCATTTTGTTCACTGTGAAGTCTAAAGGCCCACTGAGCTTACTTCTATAATCATTTTGTAGCCACAACAAACTTACTTACATTTTTCTACAATGATTTTTCAAGAATTAGAATGCATGTACATTTTTGCTGGCTTGATTGCCTTGGTATTACTTTTAATCTAAATTGAAAACTTAATCCTACTAGAATTATGTTTCCCTGTGGAACACTACTGTAGAATATAGTTGATTCCATCACCAAGATAATTATAGTTATTGGATATAACTTGAAAACTCTGGAAACCTACAGTTATTTGTATACTATAGCAATATTTAGACCACAGACTCATTCTGAGGAAATGGAAAATGGTGTATTCCTCCAGTGAAAAAAAAAATATGGATAATTCTGTGCAGGGCTGAGTGCCATTTTAATTAAGTCCCTGTTAAATATGTCACTAACACAATGTCATGACACAGCAATTAAAAATGGCTGAATTATGTCAAATGGCACATCAATGATTTAAGACAAAACCATGAGTGGAATGTTTGAATATGTGATGCTTACAAATAAACACATTTTTTTAAAAGAAATTGTACCGGTTCCCCATGCAAGAAAATATCTGAGATTCTGATGCAGAAAAATGCTGACCTTATGCCTATGAATCATTCCATCCTTAATAATGTAAAACTGCTTTGAGGTTTTCAGTTACAAATAATATCTGGAGGAAAGGAGATTTTGTATCATACAAAGGTTTTGTGTTTCACTGGTTTTCTCAAAGACTAATTGCAGAGGAAATTCCTAGTTTTCCAAGACAGACTCCCTCATTCTACAGGTATTTTTCAAGCTCATTAAAATATTTATTTTCAAATTGGAATATCTTTCTTAAATTAAATACCATAATTTCCCAGTTTTCAGAATTACGAAAACAATAAAATAAACATGTTTTCTAAAATAATTATGTGCATGCTTTCTCAATCAAAACATCTGCTTGTAATTAATGATTTTTTGTTTGTAACCAATTAACCAAAAACATGAGTACAACTCCTGCCTTTAGACAAAGATCTGCAAAAGCCGAAGATAGTAAAATAACTATTACCTCCCCTTTGCATAACATGCATTTCTAAGGAATTTTGGCTAAATATAGAGTTGACAATTGGAATCTCTGATAAATATTATAAATCTGTGACAAAGTATGTTTGGTTGGGCAACCAGGAAAGGAAAATCAAATTTTAAAATTACCTCCAGTGAAAATCTAACATATATTTAGCACTCAGTGAACACAGAATAAGCATAAATTTGCTTTAATAAGTTTTGAACAAATCTATTACTTGATTATGTTGACCAAAATCTGATCGACCAGCTTTAAAAATGAATCTCTGATGAAGTAATAAAATGCATTTTTTTCCTCAAAATCTTGGATTCATTACAAAAAAGATAACAAATTCTGTAAGTTTTACAGGTAAATACTACATGAAACCTTTCTACATTTCTGAAACTTCTTTCCTCACCTTTCACACCAATGAATCAGTATTTTATCTCACTTTCTTGCCTATAAAAACTGATCAAACCAAGATTTTTTTCCTGCAATCTAGATCAGTCAGGGTGGAGTAAGATATCAGGGCTTATCAGTTAGTTAAGGATTGTCTAATCTCCTCTTGTACAGTTCAATGGAATATTTTCCTAGCCCTCCATGGAAGTCAACAGCTTTAGTATTTCACAATTAGCAGTTAATAAATTCTGATTTCAGATGAGTAACACCCAAACATTGCAAATCTTCACCAAGTTGGTTTTATTTGTATTCAGAAAAAAAAGGGTATTCATCCTCAATGTTCATTACTTCGCAAATGGTACATTCTGACACAACAGAACTACCTCAGCGAATAAGTGACATCCCCGGTGTCATTTGACTTATCTAACAATATAATCTATATTCCCAAGAATCATACAAATGTACATGTTTATTGCATTTGATTATATCAAACTACTTGGCATGAGCTGAGAATCAACACATTTTTAAATATTCCCAAGAAGTATTACCCAAAGATATGTGAACCTTGTCTAATCACATTATCACATAACCTCTGAGGAAATGGGCTTATTTAATAGTGATTAATATAACTTGATATGAATCTAACTAGATCAAACATATGTTGTTATCATCTAAAGCATGCATTTTCCATGTCATGCAACTATGCTTTGTTGCTTCCAGTTTTTCATCTCTACAGGAATCAGTCTAGAGAAAATCTCCTAAAAATCTGACTTGATGAATAAAGCAGACAGTGTGTAAATAATTACTTCAAACTATACTGGTAATGGCTGGTATGAACAATAAACATAATGAACTATTTCAGACATAAGATAGATGGTAAGGTGGTTGTTTTATGTTACATGTAAACACAATATGGTTCTACAGACAGCTTCTGTTGTTGAAACTTCAAAGATTTATTTCAGTATTTTTGTTAGACCTAGATGAAACTATATTATGAAACAATCATAGTCAGTCATTCATTGACAATTTAAGTTATGCTTTTGATATAATTTGAGGAAATATATCATTCTAATATACATGCAAGAGTTCTAAAGTAGGAATTAGTCAATGGCCACAGTGAGGGAATGAAGTCCAAACTTGAAACCTCTGTATGAATACTGAACGGTTTAGTGTACTGCGCAGCTGCCCCTTCATACAACACTCTTATAAAAATGATATAAGATGTAATAACACACCTTTGCTAAAACCCTGTTTCTCCAAAAAGCCTATAATATTTCATATTAAAACAATAAATCAGTTTTAGAATCTACTGGAACATAATATATTTCAACTCAAGACAGGTAACTTCACTTGTTATGATAATATCAGCTGGTTAATTTATAAACCATGGGCAGGGATCATCGCATCTACCCTACCATACGATTCTCTCAGTACCATCTTCCCTAAAAACATCATTTTAACCTCACAAGACTGGGCAAAACATCAAAATATTTTCCAGGGATGATATAAATCATTAATTTCAAAGCCAACTGAAATCACTGATGAGCAAAATGTAAAACATTTGGCAGACCTGAGTTTTATGCAGGTTTGATTGATATACTAGATATTATTGGGAACCCAATTTAACTGCCAAAACTACTTCAAAACTTCCAAGTTTAAGTGTCTTAAATGTTATATAAAGTTCTTAGAATAACCATGCTCAGTTATTTGAAAATACAAATGTATGACACCTATTATAATTAATGCTTAAAAGAGTAGTTCCAGACAGTTTATTTTAGATATATTATTCTTGTATCCAATACTATTTCATTACTTTCTACTGGTGCAATAAATATAGCATTGGTTATGAGATATTTCTCCACAACAACACTAGTTGTTTTATTGCTTTGAAGTTAAATAATATTATGTATCTAACTGAAATGAGGTTTTTTTTCACATTTCAGTTTCCTTTAGTATTCTCATAATTTACTGTAATATCTTGAAACTGTAAGCAGCATTATTGTCTGTATGTTGTTGCCATTTAATTCCAATCTATTGAAGATGTTATGTTGTTGTCATTTATAATATGGCATCCATTAAAACTGATATAACATAGGGGAATGTCTAAAAAAAAATATTGAAGTCATCTGTCAAGGGAAGTATGTAACCATTTCAATTTCTGCTGTCTGGTAAGAGAGAGTCAGACAGAGAAGGAGAGAGATGGAGAGGGAGAGAAAGAGAGAGGATATGAGCCATGCCATGAGAAAACCAACATAGTGGGTTTGCGACCAGCATGGATCCAGACCAGCCTGCGCATCCGCGCAGTCTGGTCAGGCTCCATGCTGTTCGCTTTTAAAGCCTATTGGAATTGGAGAAACTGTTAGCGAACAGCATGGATCCTGACCAGACTGCACGGATGCGCAGGCTGGTCTGGATCCATGCTGGTCGCAAAGCCACTATGTTGGTTTTGTCATGGCACGGCTCATATGTACTTCAGTCATAACCCTTTAATGTTCATTTAGATTCAGAGACTGATTCAGATAAGGCTGATGTAACGAAGGAAGTAAACCGGACAGAGGTGACAGATCAGACATAAAAATGGTGGGAGACTTCCTGTTGCACACCACTTCCAGACTTGTTTACCAAACTAACATGACACACAAATGGCTTCAGATTGGAAGGGTTAACTAACTTCTCAGACAATAAAAAATCTCTTTAATTTAACTGTTGGCTGTATAAAAGTAACTAAAGTTCTTTCATCTTCAAATTCTTTCAAATTTGTTCCTATTCCAAAATATTTCTATTTCATTTTCGTTATGCTTCTTTCAGACTATCACTTTTTATGACTTGAATCTCTTCAAAACCACTCTAAAATTCATTTTACAATTCCTTAAAGTCACTCTGATTACCTGTGTAAGTATTACATTCAATTGTTTCTGCCAGAAGCACTTCAAGAAAACAATCATACCCACTTGTTTCATCTGAATAATCAAAGGTGAGAAAACTTCACTGTTATCTTAACTGCTCATTAACAAAACTTACTGTTGTAGCTTCATTCAAATTAGAATGTTAATTGCTCATTTTTTTCCTGTTAGTATCACAGTAAGTGCTATTTCACCTGTAACAGTCAGGCATACATCTTTCAGAGTCATAGAACATGAAATTTGGACAGTTATCAAAATTCATCCAACAATTCTAGAAGACAAAGCAGTGATTATACTTGTAGCCAATTTTTGCCAGCTGGGCTATTGTTTTCTTTATCAAAGACATTAAGTAATTAGTCAACAACATTAAAAGAATTACATGATTTGAGGTTAGTAGTTACAAGTTAACATGAATAGAAATTTATCAAATCACAAGTTTTACCATAGCAATTTAGAGAAGTTGTCTCTTGTATTAGTGCTGGTGTTGGCTGCCTTTGCTAATAGCTTGAATTTTTTATAACATTTTTTTTCAAAATCTTTCCCAGAGAATCAGTCATGACCTTGTTTTTCTCCCTGTTGTTTCCCCAACTTTCTTGTTACAGGAGACAAAGTCCAAATTTCTGACTGTCACATTCATCAAAACTGAATCCCTCCTCTAGTATAGTAAAATGACTCCTATCCCAAATACATTTGTGACATTCACCTGTTGTTAACAAGCCACTCGGTCACCTTGGAAAAATTCTTTGATTCTCAGGAAAAGAATCAAATACTAGACTTTTTTCATTACCATGCCAGGAATATTTTTCAAGTGTTCAAGAACTTTTCCTGGGAATATGACACTAATGAGCTATTGGTCAGCTGCTCTGGTCACTTCATACCTGGCCACTGACCAACAATTTAAACACTGCGAGTATGTGACCTCTGACTACTCAGGTAAAAGCTACTGACCACTGGTCAATCATCTATACAGAAATGACCATGTGATGTTGTTTTCAGTTAGGAAATTATTAGAACTAATGAGAAGTAATCAGCAATGGTATGTTTCCAATCATGTAGCCTGGTCAACATGTGCTCATTTACAGCAGTCAAAAACAGTCCAAACATTCCTATACCATTGTTTTCCTACACCTGAAATGCAGCAGCAGAAAAACTTGCACCTGGGTAACATTGAAGCTTTCTCAATGAAGGCAAGTCAACTCTGATCTATATATAAAATGATTATAAATATTACAAACAAGCTACAACCTTCCACTATCAGGTAGCATATTCATATCAACAGCATCCTTCATGTCAAATACAAGTTTCCAAGGTTACATGTGCACCACCATTATTTCAGTACTAGTAACATGTGTATATGTTTGAGTTCTGCTCAACCTGGGGCTACAGGTTGTGAACCATGGCTTGCATTTCCACTACCATCCACGAACAGGGAAAACTGAGCCCAAAACGTTTTCATTTATGTCATGTTGGGTGACCTGTGGTTTTCAACTTTAGCTATTCTATACATTAGGTGTTTGTTGTGGTTGGTTTGTTTGTGTTTAACGCCGTTTTTTAACAGTATTTCAGTCATGTAATAACCCAGTGTCCCTGGATTCTGTACCAGTACAAACCTGTTCTCCGCAAGTAACTGCCAACTTCCCCACTTGCATCAGAGGTGGAGGACAATGATTTAAGACACAATGTCATTTATCAAATAGTCACGGCATTGTGGTTGGAGTGTGTACTTTGCCAAAAGTACTAAAGCTAGAGCCTACAATACTGAGCAGTTGTAGAACATCTGTTGTCCAAGAAAAAATTCTGCTCTGCTTTGGCAAAGTCATTTATAAGCAAAGGAAAACTAATTAACCTTTGTGGTAAAGGTCTGCCAATAATGAGTGTGGTCCATCAATACATTCACCTTTGTTTTCCATTTCACACCCTTTTTCTATGTACATTGGGGTCAAATAGAAAATTTGTAGAAATGCTTGCAAGATTTCACAATAAGTACTGTTAATAAAGTCTCTATGTTGAAGCAATCCATTGGAAATCTGAAAACTATCTGTCATTTCATATTGCCTTGTGAGTTGATTAGACCCTGAAATGACAGCCTATTGTATGTAATTGTCAAGAACTGCTTAATTTGTGACAGAATAAAGTATGGTGATCAACAAACTATGTAGACCTGGTAGAAAGGTGTGGTCTTTTACCATCAGTCTGTTCTGAATTTCAGACTTGAGAAATGTAATGCTGGAAACATGGTCCTCTGCTAAATTTGACTAGATCAATTACAACTATCTAACATTGATAAAAAGGCCAAGTGATGTTAATCCTGTAATTGGGTCTATGTAAAATTGAGGGGAAAGATCTGTAAAACTGTCTGGCAGTCATTACTGCCAGGAACAGATAACAGGAATTTGACTGGTGCTGTAATGGTGATTTGCTGGTCTCTATGTTATGATTATTTACAGCAAATCATGCCTCTTCAAGATATACCACTGATGTGTATCAGACATTTCTCTCAGTCAATTAAGTAACTGTAAAACTTTATCATAATCCAGGGTATTTTTATGAGGGCTTTTCCCTGAAATGAAATGGAAGTCACAAGGTATACAAAAAGTCAAAAATCTATCCACTGGTTGTCCTCTAGCTAAAACACTGAACAAAGCGGGAAGCAAAACTGGGATTAGAGAAGTGAAAATAAAACTCCCGGAAAGGCAACTGAAGTTGTGGTTAGAGAGTCAAACTTTTGCAACACACCCATAAATACAGGAACATTTCATATCTATTTTACAATGCCCATATTCCACGCTATCCAGTCACTTCCTATAGCTATATAAATGTTCAGAATTTATGCTCTTAAGACAAAATTTGTATTCATTTCACAGTTCTGTGGCTTACACTAACAGCTATTTGCCATAATGTCTGCTAACGAGCGGTTGCTGGGACAATGTCAATCACATTATATAGAACTGTGATCTAGAATATCTCAATGTCACTAATGGTCACAGCATGTCCATAGGCAAATACTCAGTTACTGTACACTGCCAGAATATATTCTGAGACAATGGGTTTTGTGATGATAACACCAGTCTCTGACTCAGCATGTCATAATGCAAATTTCTTCATTATAATATAAAATCATGGGAAATAAGTAAGAGACAACTGGCTGCCTTGCAGTGAGTGTTGCTTGCTTTGAAATGTTTTCATTAATGGCTGTTATTCAATTAAATGTCATGGCAAATGGCATTTACAAGGTCTTGGATTAATGAAAGCAAATATCCACTAGGGAGTAAAAACAATAGAAGTATGTATACATGACATAACTAACATTAAACTGTGATGCAGCCTCTGGAATGAAATGATAAAAGTATGTATTGAATCAATCATTGTGAAATTCTGTGGAAAGTCTTAGGAGTGGGCTGTGATTCCACTTCTTTTGTCCTCACAAAAATCATTATTAAAGTTGTTGGTAGAAAAGGGTTTAACCTGCTATTAAATACAAAACAGTATTGAGCAATACTAACAGGTAATGGTAATTAAAATAAAATGCATCTTTTATGTTGCCAAGCAACCAAACTGATAAACAATATGTAAAGTGATCTGATAGCTACAATTCTGATAGAGCATTAAAATTATTCCACATTAGAAAAACAGATTTACCAGTATACTAGCTATGCTTTTAAAGGTCAAAAACATGACAATTTAAAAGATTTCATTATCTGGAAAACGACAAAATTGCCCAATCATGATTTTACTTTAATACATCAAAACCACTATAGGTAATTTCATGGCCTTTAGATTATAGTTTGCCACAGTGAAAAAGCCTGAAGAAGGGATTGAGATATGTGTGAAGGACACTTTGACACAACATTATTACTGAAAATGATTCTACCAACAAACTATAATCCTAACTTCACCAGATGCTCTATTCTGATTTGTAATTAACTGAAAGTTGCAATTTTGTCTACTGGAAGTAATGACACAAACAGGTTCCTGCCATTCTGATTTTGTTTCAAAAAAAGTAAATCTAAAATCAAAACTTGCACTTATTTTATGTTCATGTAAATTAATATACAGCCAATCAAATTGTGTCTTGAAACTAAGGTTCTCTTGTTGATTATTATGTAGCTCTGTCCTTGAACCAGCAGGTTGTAAGACTTTCTATAGGGCTAAATAAGGAGGACCTTTTACACCACTGGTTTCTCTCCACCAAGTTACTTCATTCCAACTAAATCACAGTACTCTCTCACACGACACCTTGGGCTGTCAACTACTGGGCTGTCAACTGCTGTAAATCAACTTTAAACTACACTGCACATTTCAGCTGGAACATGTAAAGTTTACCACTGCCTGAAAATGTCAATCTGATTATACCCAAGAAGACATTGCTTGCATATTAAAGTGACTTTAAGTTGGGAATTTCCTTGTGAGTTGTTTAACCAAACTGGCTTTATTTGTTGAGACTCATCACCATTTGGTAATTAGCAACATGGACAAACATAGACAGAACTAAATCTTAAAATAGCGAAATGGTTAATCAAGTTAATGCAGCTAGAGAAAAATGACTTTTTTAGATTAACAAATATGGGCTGTGCAAAATACTTTTTTGCAGAAGGAAACATCTCAATGTTAAATAAATCTTTATAATTTTAGATAAATCTATATAACAACAGAACCAAATAGGCCTAAATCGCTCACCTGAGGAGTATCTTAAAACTTCTCACCATGTTGGATGTAGGATCATCCATATTTAATAATGGCTCACCATGAACAAAATTCGTGAAATAAAAAAAAATGAATTTTCTTAAAAGCATTTCAAAGCTATATTTTGAGACTTTTGAGAATAAAACATTTATGATTTACAAATTGTGAAGTTTTCTGTTCTGGTTTTATTTAAAGACCCTAATTTTGGTGTTCCATAGTTCTTGGCACCTTTCTTCAATAAAGTTTCCTCAGATAAACACATATAACTTGCTAATCGCTCCACCACTTTAACTTGTTTTTGATGATAAAATACTTATCTTTATTCCCAATTTCAAAGCATTTCCAATTTTATTTGGCACAAACCCTTTTACCCAGCAGGGGCAACCATTCCATAAAACACTCAGGAGCTTATAAACTGACTTAATCTTCCCTCACAGGATGGGGGATCTCTCTCTCTCCCAGAAAAACCAACAAAATGAAAGAGATAAAAGTGTATCTTCATTATATTTGAATCCAGATTTACATCTAAAACCCTTTTCAGATTGGCTTTGTGCATACTGCTAAAGAAGAGACTGAACAGAAACCACACTTTTTGTTCCCATACAAAAAGAAATCCGAGCCATTTGAAAATTAATGTACAGATAATGCTTCTCCAAAAATAAAAAAAAATGTATTAAATTGAGAAAATTCTGTTAAACTGGAATTACATGTTTTCTCAATTAGCACATATTGCTCATCAATACAAAATGAACTCAAAAAAGTATAACGTGCACTTTTATAGATTATTAAATAATTGTGTGTTTTAGTAGTATCAAATAATGCATTATTAATCCTGCACATTGCAAAACGTATACCAATAACATCTGCAAGATGGCTTGATAAAAGCAGAAATCTCTTAAACCTGTGCAGAATCAAAATAGCATTACAAATAAACATAAATATAAACATTATAATCAAATCTTTTTATGTTCATTATAAATACAATCTGGAAAGAATGTATTAATGATTTTTATCAGTACACTTAACAGCAGGGAAGCTAGGGCTTCAAAAACAGCAGTATTCATTTCTAACAGCAACATCCAAATCATATTTGTCAATCAGTCTGAAATTTCAATTACTGCCAATAGATCAGATCAATCTATAAAGATCCTGCAAGCTGTAATTGGTGAACTATCAGAAGGGAACTATCACAGTACAAGCACTAGGGAGGATCTGTGTGGAAATTTAGCCAACAAAGCAGTAAAATTAATATCTCATCTGCCACATTTGTACTGATTATTTTCTGTTAACATTTGTAGAGGCAAGTATGACCATTTGTAAGAAAACAATTTTTGATTTTTAATTTTTCTTTAAATTATTTACTGATTGGAATAATATATTTTTTTATTTCCTATTTAGGAGAATACCCTGTCAAGTGAACTTTAGTTAACTCCATAATAAATATTTCAAGGAAATGTAGTAACGCCCAATATGGATACTAGATGCCATCACATTAGTGCTAAATGTGGGTAACTTCATTCACATAAAGAAGAAGTTATCCCCTTTTTGCGCTAATGTGATATATTAGCTGCAAACACCACTTAGACTGTATGTAATAGATTACAGCTTGTTTACAGCACATAATGTTGCATCTAATGCACATGGAATTAAACAGGAAACCTAAATGCATAGAGATGTATATCAGTTCTCAGAGCAGAGGAGCCTGGGATACATGTAGCAGACACACATGATATAGATCTAACTAACCAGGCAGGGGTCTCCACCAGACCTCTACTTTATCTGATAACATCCAAAAGATTATCATCTTATTTTTCACCTTACTGCCTCTTTATGTAACAGCTCCATTAAAAACAAGAGGGCCATGAAGGCCCTGTATCGCTCACCTGACCTACAGACCAAAAGATCATTAAGATTAACATTCTGACCAAGTTTCATTAAGATATGGTCATAAATGTGGCCTCTAAAGTGTTAACTAGCCATTCCTTTGATTTGACCCCGTGACCTAGTTTTTGACCCGACATGACCCAGATTCGAACTTGACCTAAAGATCATCAAGTTTAACATTCTGACTAAGTTTCATGAATATATAGTCATAAATGTGGCCTCTAGAGTGTTAACAAGGTTTTCCTTTGATATGACCTAGTGACCTAGTTTTTGACCCCAACTGACCCAGATTTAAACCTGACCTAAAGATCATCAAGATTAACATTCTGACAAAGTTTCATTAAGATATGGTCATAAATGTGGCCTCTAAAGTGTTAACTAGCTTTTCCTTTGATTTGACCTGGTGACCTAGTTTTTGACCCGACATGACCCAGATTCAAACTTGCCCTAAAGATCATCAAGTTTAACATTCTGACTAAGTTTCATGAAGATATAGTCATAAATATGGCCTCTACAGTGTTAATAAGCTTTTCCTTTGATCTGACCTAGTGACCTAGTTTTTGACCCCACCTGACCCAGATTTACACTTGACCTTAAGATCATCAAGATTAACATTCTGACCAAGTTTCATTATGATATGGTCATAAATGTGGCCTCTACAGTGTAAACTAGCTTTTCCTTTGATTTGACCAGGTGACCTAGTTTTTGATCCTACATGACCCAGATTCAAACTGGACCTTAAGATCATCAAGATTAACATTCTGGTCAAGTTTCATTAAGATTGGGCCAAAATTGTGACCTCTAGAGTGTTAACAAGCTTTTCCTTTGATTTGACCTGGTGACCTAGTTTTTGATCCCAGATGACCCAATATCAAACTCGTCCAAGATTTTATTGAGGGTAACATTCTGACCAAGTTTCATTAAGATTGGGCCAAAAATGTGACCTCTAGAGTGTTAACAAGCTTTTCCTTTGATTTGACCTGATGACCTAGTTTTTGAACCCAGATGACCCAATATCGAACTCGTCCAAGATTTTATTGAGGGTAACATTTTTACCAAGTTTCATTAAGATAGGGTCAAAAATGTGACCTCTAGAGTGTTAACAAGCTTTTCCTTTGATTTGACCTGATGACCTAGTTTTTGATCCCAGATGACCCAATATCAAACTAGTCCAAGATTTTATTGAGGGTAACATTCTGACCAAGTTTCATTAAGATTGGGCCAAAAATGTGACCTCTAGAGTGTTAACAAGCTTTTCCTTTGATTTGACCTGATGACCTAGTTTTTGATCCCAGACGATCCAATATCGAACTCGTCCAAGATTTTATTGAGGGTAACATTCTGACCAAGTTTCATTAAGATTGGGCCAAAAATGTGACCTCTAGAGTGTTAACAGTCAAATTGTTGACGACGGACGGACGGACGGACGGACGGACGGACGACGACGGACGACGGACACAGGGCGATCACTAAAGCTCACCTTTGAGCACTTCGTGCTCAGGTGAGCTAAAAAAAAATCAAAGGAAAAAATATTTTCACCAATGAGAAATGAAAATTATCATATTAATAATCATATTTGTTTACATAAAGTAACAGTAATTAAACTTTTTTGCCATTAAATATTCAAAGAAGTGCTCAAGGCCAGTCCATTTAAAATGAAGTTTTTGTGTACATCTCATGTTATCAAAGGTTATCTAGGTACTCCCTTTTTCTCAGGATTGTTTTCTTTTTAATCCAGCAACAATTACGGTAGGTCACCTGGGACATTTTTTAACAGTAATGATGCAACGGTAAATTAAACATGACAGAAATAGGACTGCTGCAGACTACTAACCCTGATAAGCCAATTTCTGCAGGTTTCTTCCCAGATTGTCAAGTGGCAGAGGAAAAAAAAAATGGGTGTAGAAACCCAATTTTCCACAATTACATCAGAAATACTGCAGATGCTACAAGTCCTCTGTTATTAAATTCACTGACAATTGTGTCTTTTGAGATTTTATTGCCTTTATCAACTACTGAAGAAGTCTGCAGAAAATTTGTCTAAGCTGTTCCTCGTTTTGTTTAAATAATTGCTCTACACAGGACTGGGAAAGTCTACAGAGGATCATTTATCATGCAATTTATATAGAAAGTGACAACAGAATGTCTTTTACAAAAATAAATAAGAAGAATTTCATAATTTTGACAGTCTAAACTGCAATGAGTGAAATAAATGTGAATTGCTGATGATGTGTATTTTTTTGCACTGTTTACGGCAAGCATAGATCTTACAAGTTGTGTAGAATATGAAACAGATGCAAGAAATGTTGGAATTTGTAAGAAAAAATATTGAGATATTAAACAACAGCCCCCAAGTGGATTTTTGCTTTACAGAAAGAAAATAAAAACAGTCTTAATAAACAAGTGGCTATAAAAGCGGGCGTTTCAAAATCTTAGAGCTAAGAACATTGTTATTTTAACTATACTTTCTTTGGGAAGTATAACATGTCCTTGACCAAGGAACAGACCCAATGTCGGAGACACCAGGAGGAATCTATTTCCACACAGTTAAAGTTCATGTTCTCTTACCAAGTAACTAAAGGGTATGTTTGCATTTTTTTTGTTTAACATCACACCGGCTCCATTATAGGTCATATGGCGACTTTCTAGCTTCTGATGGTAGAGGAAGACCCCAAGTGCTCCTCCTGGCATTATTTGATCATGGGTGGGGCGGGCAACTGGATAGAACCACTGATCTTCTGGATGGCTTCCTCACATGAAGAATTCTATACCCAAAGCGTCTGCTCTAACCCACATCCTTGAGGGACAAGAGACTTGAAGTCAGCAACCTCAACTACTTGGCCACAGGGGCTCCCTAACCTCACACCAGCCCTAATAACAGGCTTGTTGAAAGAAATATTTTATCATCTGATCTCCATTAGGATCTACTAGTGATGCAGATACTTGAAGATGTCATCTAATGGATACTTTACTGATAACAAAACCAAATAGTGCTCTCCAGCAACAGGAAGCAGCATTACCTCACATTGGCACTGAAGTAAACAATGGCCAAGAGTGTGTCACTCAGAAAACATCAATCTACAAGAAAAGCTAGCCAACAATTGCTTTTTGCAGGGAACATTGCAGATACTGATCTTATAAAAGATTGTGTAAGTTTCTGTTCATTTAAATCTTTTTTTAGATTGGCTACAATTGACAGCTGGAGGATGCAGATGCAATATATGTTGCAGGAAAACCTACATGTATACAAAGTACATCTCATTCAAATTTCAGGGATTCACCAGTTTTCTCAGAAAAGTTAAGCTGAAATAAAGCGCTAAGAAAACATTATAAAAGGCACACAGATTCCCACTCAGATATGGGTGCCTTTCATTCCAGATCATTTGTGAGAATTATTTGACATTTTTGACAAACCTGGTGTAACATAACATGTCAGTAAACACTTGGTATTTAACACATGTGTGTTTTTTTCTGGAAATAGTTCTTGCTTAGCAAAATAAATGAAAACTATCTATTTAGGTTGCTGCTGAAAAATAGTTCAGAGCTTCACTGAACTTCATTCTTTTTTAATGTAAAATATAACAGAATAAAAACAAAAATATGCAGTTTTATAACTTCCAGGATCAGTTAAAACTTCATCTACTTTGTGAGGAGTCTTTAGGTCATAAAAAGTTGGGGGAGCTTGCTGCAGAAAACATTATCTGCTTAGTGAATTAGAACAAAATTGTTGTCAGTTCCCTAAGAAATACATTTTAGCACATCTAAAGCAGCTTTTACCTGTATAATTTGCAGTTTCAGGCTTTTCATTTGATTTTTTGCACATGGTTTCTCACTCAGCTTCTCTGCAGTTGTCACTGAGTTATTTATTATTTCCTTTGAGTTAATGAATTTGTTAGTGAACTCAAACTACTCCTCATGCATCCATTCTATTTTTTCAGTTATACAAAACTCTCTCTGTTGTTAGAATGCAGAACCAATTTCGCAAATGTGGAAATTGAGAAACAGAAAGATCATCATGCAATTTTTTGCCAATGTAAATGTTAACCTTACATCATAATTTATACTAATAAATTGTTGAATTGGGTTTAACAGTGCACCAACACAGTACATGTTATATTGGTGCCAAAAAGACTAAAAAATTTAGTTTTACATTCCATTTACAAAGAAAAGAAGAAGCAGATTGATGTATTGATTCTAATGACTCTGTAACCCCTGATGTAACATAAAATTTGCAAGAGAATTTAAATGTGTCATATTCAAAAGACTTTTGCCATATATGAAGTGGACTTTGTGATCAAAAATATGCTCTAATGTATACTGTAAGCAAGCATGGTTATACTCTGGGTAACTGTGTCGAATTTGAATGAATACTTGAAAGAACAGCGGTTAAAAGATGATGATACTTTAGAAAACTTGTGTTCTTGACTTTATATTGTAGAGCCTGGTGGTTGAAAACTGTCCTAACAGCCTTGTACACATTCTGTCCTCAACTTGCATCCACTAATTTAGCCCAATGTTGAGCATCTTATTTGATGAACTGTCAATACTTAGCAGATTCATTTAGTTCCCTGCTGAAAGCTGCCACAATCTCCCAACAGTTTTAATTTGATTCATAAAACCTTTCTTTAAATGACCCAGCTTCTACCAGAACTCCATTTAACTGTCAAATATATTTTGCATAATGTCTCAGCATTCTACTCAGAGGTGATTCTATTCACCTGATAGGAAATATTAAAGGGACACTTTCAAAGTGTTTTTTCAACAAACATTTTACAGATGTTATCTGTTCTTTTTCTTCTTGCTGAAGAGCTATAGGCACAAACACTAAATTTATTTTTCCAAACATGCAAAAATCGTTCAGCATAACTTTGCGAGACAGGATAATTATAAATAATATGGGACAATTACTTTACTATCAGTACCACTAGTTTTATGGATTTGTAATTAAAATAATTATGCCAAGAAAATTCTTCAAAAGCAAACACCGGAAACCAGTAACAATTACACAGAAAACGAAAATTGGTAATTATTTTCATGACATCATCTGTATGTTCAATTACTGTGAAATCAAAGACCGTAAACTTGTCTCATAAAATCAACATTGGCCAGACTATTAAATTTTGCAATACCACAAAATAAAATCTCTTCAATTTCGGCACTGCACTAACACACCTACAACATAATCCTTTAAAGAAAAGCCTATGGCTTTAAGAAGTTTGGAATCAATATTGGGGTACAAATCTGAGAAACATATCAGAAAGGTACCAGTAATAAAGAATGGCAGAAAATTACATTGCGTAAATAATTACAACATTCTTTATGTCTACTTACAACAAGGAAAATCTGCTCAAGACACTCAAAGTGATTCTTGCTTACACAACAGGCAGAAAAACACGTTATTTACACATCATAAAAATCAAACAGCTCTAATTTCTAGCAAAAAGTGCTACTTCCAAGTACCCATAATCCACCTTCACAGAAAAGCTGGGAGCCGTAAAGCCTGGAGCCACACAAAGTGTTGTTATGGGTAATAATGACAAAAATTTTATCTAAAAACTTAGCCAGTAGAAGAATAAAACTTTCAAAATTTAATGTAGCATGAAATTTATGACAGAATCCAGACAAGTTCTGTCCAATTTTTCTCTCCAATTCCAGAACCACTGCTTATATTCTGTCAAATTAGAATCAAAAGGGAGAAAAATGGAATGAAAGGAAGTCTGAAAAGAGTTGATAATTGATAGCAGGTGTGAATCATCCCTGCTGGACATGACCCTGCCCACCCTGCCACTGCTACATTCCTCCTAATTAGGCACACAATTTGAATTCTCAAAGACTCTAATCTGGAGATAAAAGGGAAATATCAGGGGTGATTAACAGAATTAAAGGTTTGGGAAGCTTTACAATTTTCATACTGGGAAAGCCTTGCAGTTGTATTTTCTGATGGAAGTGAATTCACAAGGCGATATTACCCAGAAATATACAGATATAATTGAGGAATGTGAAGAGATACTTTTCTTAGCAAATTGTTCCATGCAGGATACAGAGTTTGAATGAGTCCTGCAGAATCAGAATCTTTGGTGTGATATTCAAGCTTGACATTGCATGTATTGGAAAACATGAACACATGAAATTAACTTCAGGTAAAAGATTAAAAACACGTCTGAGTTTGAACTGTTTTATCAATATGAACAAAATCAAACTCAACAAGCTCAATCCTTGCAATTAATGAATCAATTGTAAATAACATATTGATTAAATAAATGATCATTCTGCCGTTTTCTACAGACATCATAAGGCATTAAATTCATCGAGGGATACAACTAGAATAGCTTCTCAAAATGCTTTCATTCAAAACTTAATGGAATCCATAGGGTTCCATATCAGATTAGTCTTTTTCAATTACTCAGAAAAAAACATGGAAGGGAAGGACTTAAAATGCAATTTTCACGATTCGTTTTTAATCCTCAAACCTAATACCTTCTGCAAATGCTGATTTTATTACATTCTTCAAGCGCACTTTCAACTGTTGGAATTAACTGACTTCATTTCAGGAGAAACATCATTTCCGTGCAACTTTCCATTTGATTTGTTTGCAACAACAATTTTACAAATTTTATTATGGATGAATTATAGATTTAATGATTATTTTTTTCTTCTGTATATATGACTGTTCATCCAAAAAGTATTGTTTGCTGGTACTTACATACTCTGAAAGGGCACTAATATTATTACAATGATCTAAAAAATGCTTAACATACATTTCTTCCCTCTTTGTTCATTCCCCTTTTCCTTAAAAAAATTATTTAAAGATTTTTTTACTTGTCGCCTAAACTTTTCTAGGGAAAAAATGGGATAAACAATTTTTCAATTTGGTGTGGCCTAAACAGCATTCATATACCCACTTCCGGTACATCCTTTTATGAAAAAGTATCAAACAAAATATGACGGATAAAGTATCATTTAATTACTTCAAATGGCAGTGTTCTGCAACTGCCTAAATAGAATCTCATTATGAAATATCATATCAGATTTAAAGAACTGCATCCTTTTGTATAAACTTGATAGCAACACTGTCTGCCCCCTTCCCCTGTCAATAAACATCCATTTTCTTTGATCAAATAAATTGGCTGTCAATTACTGTATTGGTATCAAACACACTTAAAATTATAACTGATTTAATAAGTCTGAAACATTTAGTTCAAAGGGGAGATGGTGTGTTTCAGGAGGTTGAATACAGTTTGTCCCTGTCAATCAGATGATTGATCCCAGCAGATCAAGCTTCTAGAAGATACAGATCAGTGTGCACAACAGCTGTGTTCACTTCCTGTTGGAGGAAAAACTGAGCAACCATCTTGTTTTCTATATGATCAAATACAGAACTGTATGCCTCAACACTTTAGCTGAATCAGTCTCACACACTGGTGGTTATATCTGAACAAAACCAGTTTTATTCAAGAAATTTAAAAAAGCTTTTGCTTTGTGTAGTTCAAAGAAGAAATGGGTTTAATATAACATCTAACAAACTTCTAATAACAGTAGGAGCAGATTTGTATTTTTTCACTTAAAGCATACTTTAAAATTCTTCAGTGCCATCTTCAACATGTATTTCAATTCAAAGAAGGAGAATTCTCAGCCAACAATCACTTACTGTCAGAAATGTACTAGTTTCAATCAATCCCGCAATGCACCAAATCAACAATTCTCGCTTCACGTAGGAATAAAACTAAAAAGTAGTTCTAACTTGGAATTGCCAGTTCCGCACAGCAATCAATCCCTCCATAATATAACGCTAATACAATTATAGGCCAATTAAGGAAATTTATTTTAAGATGGTTCCTAATCAATTTTGAAATGTAACAAGACAGGCTTTAAGAGATGATTCACACAAAGATTCCAGCATAACTTCAGACTCGATTCTAAAATAGGAAGAAGACGAATTGCATCCAGAATGATGTTTTCTGTTTTTATTATTAACCCTTAGCCTGCTGGCGGCAGATGATTCTGCCTTTGCGACCAGTGCAGACCAAGATCAGCCTGCACATCCGTGCAGTCTGATCATGGTCTGCACTGTTCGCTATTCAGTCAGTAAATTTTCAGTGAAAACCCCTTTGAGTAATAAGTGGTACTGTCCAAATTGAAAGATGGACCAGTCCATTATAGAAATATAGCAGGGTAAGGGTTAAACACTGACTGAAACATCTAACCTACCATATAAATTTCTTACAAATGATTTGACAGACTTATAAGCCTTTGAATTAGTAAAATATATCAGCATTTAAGCTTTATTCTCTTATTGGAGTAATTTACAGATAATGAGATAGATAAACGAGGGAACTGTAAAAATTAAATCAAGAAATACACAAAATAAAATGTCTCTGTCTGGCCACCAGACTATCAATTAAGAAAAGGAAATTGCAACAGAACTGAAATTTTGGAACCAGTGATATCATTATGATAGAAATACATCAAGACACAGACAGAGGAAAAAATAATTACAGTGAAATCTGCTATATACAATAATGGCATCTTGACGAGATAAACTGTAATGAATGTATGAACATAATAACAGTGACACAAGTTATTACTAGGAGTATAATTCAATAAAACTGGACATTACGCTCCTTTTTCTCACAATTGCGGACACAGGAGGCAAATCATTTCCTAGTCTGCCGAGATTTTTTAGCGACAAGTGGACAGTACAGCGGAGAAAATCAAATTTGTACAGATTTGGGAAAATTGATCTGCACGCCTCACAGACTATTAGCACATGAACAGGAAGCATCTGTATTTGGTCAGAAAAGGCTCCTAATCATCTTTCTGCAGACATACAATGTACCACTCTGTCTGTAAAGTTGAAACACCTTTTAAGTATAATATTGAAAATGCTTTAATATTGTTAAGAAAAATGCTGCGCTGACAATAGTCTTGTTGAAATTAGAAATTAACAAATTACGTCAAGGATGCAAAATGGGCTGTTCTAGAATGTCCTTACAGGAATATCAATTTAAGAGTGAAAAAAAAAATGCTTTGACAGTCTATTCGCAGAAGTGCACCATGGCAGGTTTGGGAGAAGGAATTATGCCCGTGAGAATTTAACAAAAACATAAATAAAACTAAATATGGTGCAGAAGTTTGAAACATTTGCTTTCAATTAGTGTTTTCAACTTAATCCTTCTTCATTCTCCTTAATTCTTCTTGAAAATTAGATTTTAAATCCTTCAGAAATGTGGAATAAATGTAAAGGAAGTTTAAGTAAAAATTTAGTTTCCCTGACAACAGTGATTCAATAAGGACAAACAATGAAGAGACTGGTCCATGTGTTAATTTCAGTAGTTCAGAAGTTTGCTGTATCAATGCTGCACACGTTACCACAGAACGAGTAAAAACCTGGTTGTGAAAACATGCACATCCATTTAAATGCATTTAGAAAACAGAACAGGAAATGGAGGTGCAGTCATTACTCTTGCAAGGCTCTTACACGTGGTAATAATATTTCCGAGCTGACGAAGAAATCTAATTCTAGTGTAATTTTCTAAATTGTTACATAAAACACATGGTTAATAAATTATCTACTGGTAAATAATTATATCAAATTCTTCACTGCCATACTTCCTAAAACTTTATAACTATGCTTCTAATTTGATACTGACAAACTGACAGAAAATGCACAGAACAGAATTAATGGCAGAATAATGAAAATTAATCGCAGAGATCTGACATCATGTTCCTCTGCCTCATTTGTTGTAAAATTAAAATTTACTATTGTCAAAACTGTCAACTTGGGCAGTGAGGAAAGTACAACTTACACAAGCCTGTTTCAAGACCAGTTTGCTGACCCCTTAAGGTCGCTATGGAGATATATGAGATATTTGCCTGACAGGAGCAAGATCCCATCTTTCAGGACCTCCTACTGCTTCCTGTATTTATCATCCAATAAAATCTGTCAGATCAGGCCAGTTATCATAATTGAACTAAACTGATGCCCCATTTAACAAGAAAATTGATAAGCACAATTTCTAAAGGAGCAACAACATCCTGGGGTCCTGGACATACTGGAACAACTGAGGAAGAAAATGGAACCAAGTTACTTAAAGCTGTGTTGAAATAGCTTACGTATCTTAATAAATGTAATTCACACATTCTTCTTTCTAAGTCAAGCAATTTTGAGATAGATTATATTCGAGTCACGACATGGCAAATCAGATAATGAATTCTGAAGAGAAGTTTTCACCTCATGGACAAGTTAGAAAAAACTATGATTGTATAACAGAATATATTCCTTCTATTAATAAAAGCATTATGGGAGAATGTCAGGGAGTCAGTGGTGCAGCCGTCAGTACACTAGGTTACGTTGCTAGTGATTTGGGTTAAAGTCTCCGGAGCTGGGCGATTTCTTACACTGATACTGTTTGAGGCAGTTTCAGTCTGGATGCTAGATAGGTAATGCCTGTTGTGGTCTGGACTAATAATAGCTTTTTCTAACCAGTTAAGGTAGAGACTTTCCTACACAAGCCGCATTTACCTTTGATGTCAGTTTTTCTGTGAATCCAAACTGGAAAAGGTCAAAGGTTTACAGACTATGCTTTCTGAGTAAACTTTTCCATCTGGTCAACAACTTATTCATTGCTTTGATGAGAAATGATGGAAACTGATGATATTCTTTGAATACAGAGTCAGATATTCACAAAGATAACCAGAATTAGAATTCTGATAAGAATTTATCAGAAATCAAAGACCATTAAATCATTTACTTATTATGTACTATACAGTAGGTTTTTTTTAGAAGTCTTTTTACGATCAGCACAACAGTAAAAAGTAAAACATTAACTTTCCAGATATAGACTTTCTTCATATTTCCATGGAAGACAAAAACTGAAGAAAAGTTCATTATCACAATAATTGAAATAGTAATGCAGAACTAATACTTTTCACGATAAAATACAGATGCCTTCACTAATGTAAATATAAATAAACTATTTCTTTGATGCAAAACTTAGCGTATCTATACTGAAGAACAGTAACAAGATCATTTTCAGTAAGAATATTTGTTTCTCAAATAAAGCAGAAATAATTACCAATTAAATTACTTAAAAAAATAATCAAAAAATATGAATCACCAATGTTCTGAGGAGAAGAAAACATTATTTACCGGATGTAATTAAAGTTAGCCGAATATACCAGAACACAAAGATCTATTTTGTTGTCATATTACAACCCCCAGTGGATGTCACACTACCAAGGGTCAGGATGATGAACCACTAAGCACATTGCTTTCCTAATCAACCTGCTTCGTAGCCATGGCAACATTTTTAATAGCAATTATAATAGGAATAGGAATATGTTCAAGATTGTACAATGTATATAGTATTACAGAAACTGTTAAGTCCTTTCAAGAATTCAGGATGAAATCTATCATGGTTTCTGTTAAGTAATGCATAATTTTCAAACTCCTACTCTTGAATAAAGTCATACAAGTGAAACTTTATTCTAAAAAATTCAAAGTCAAAGAAGTTCCTTTAAAACCGCCAAATGTAATACTGCAAAATCATTCATTTTCGTGGAGAACTAATTTTCTTGGATGCATCAATTCACTAAATTCTTAATGATGAAAGAAAATGCTTTAAAACTTGAAATCCATGAATTCTGGGCCTCCATGGCCATTTTTGCTGAAACAGCAATATTTCACACCAACAAAATTAAATGGTTCCACACCATCATTCTGTTTAATAGTATATACTGACCCACTATTGAACTGATAACTTGGCCACTCTATGGTAATTAAGATAAGAAACCTCCAGATTGACAGAAATTCTGGGAACTTTTCATTCTAATTGACAATTTGTGTCATTAAATTAGCTGGAAACATATTACATTTTTATTCATAGGCTCAATAAAGCTACTGTATGAAGCTGCAAAAGGTCATCTGACACCTGAGAGTTTATTAGTTAATTTGTGATCTATGAGCAAACATTCAATATCTGTGTGAGCTTATAATGTAATTCATCATTCTACAAGCATTTTGAATTAAATTCTGAGGAACTTTGAACTTGTATTTACATGACAAAGACTAATGCAAAGGGAGACCAGAGGAAATACATAAATAAAGCATTAGTGACCTATATTCCATAATTTTTCTCATACCCATTCTTAGCCATCAAACTATTCTCTAATTGGCTCTTCTTGTCCAGTCACCTCTAACCTGACTTTATTAAAAACACTGACAGACACATCTCCCTCCAATAGCCGCCAAACATTTGCCTCCCATAGCCAGTGAAATACTCTCCACCTCCAAAACTCTGCCTCCCATAGCCAGTGAAAAACTCTCCATCTCCAAATATCTGCCTCCCATAGCCAGTGACAGACTCTCCATCTCCAAAACTCTGCCTCCCATAGCCAGTGAAAAACTTTCCACCTCCAAAACTCTGCCTCCCATAGCCAGTGAAAGACTCTCCACCTCCAAACATTTGCCCATCTCCCCCATAGCCAGTGGAAAACTCTCCATCTCCAAATATCTGCCTCCCATAGCCAGTGAAAAACTCTCCATCTCCAAATATCTGCCTCCCGTAGCCAGGTCCATACAGCATTCCCAATAGACCTTCCCTGGTTCGATATTGTAATACACCCTGCACCTACTTACCAGACAAGAAACAGACCAGCAGATGTTCACTCTGATTATGTTATAATGGCTAAATGAAGACAGGCTCATGTTCTTTTTGTAGACAAGTAGTGTGATTGTAGTGGCCGGTAGATAATGGTTATGGTAGGAAGAGTTGCCGTCAATACCAGATGACTCAAGTGGCAGTGTACACTTGTTAGTTGATTACAGAAAACACTGGGGACATTAAGATGTACAGCATCTACATTGGTCTCTTCAGACTTTCTATTAGGTAAAGTCGGCTAGAGGAAATTGAACAAGAATTTTTCTCGAGAAATAACTTGTCCTTTCTGATCCGAACAATAAGAGTCTGTTCAGTGTCTATACACATTCACTGTACTACTGTGTAAGGAAAGAGACCGCACAATCAAAATATAGCAAATGTTAACCTTTGAGTTATTTTCTAACCTTTCTTGCAAACAAGGATGTCCTGTAACCAAAGCAGTCAAGTGACAGCGTGTAAAAAATGAGTACTTGAAAATTTCACCGACTGACATAAATTCCTATAATGAGACTAAATAATTTAGAAGTCATCAATTTAATTTCTTTTTACATATCCCTCGAGCCATGGCATCTGACTGAAGTATTTTCTCATTGCAAAAGAATACAGATTCGATTCACGATTTATATAGCATTTTCATTAAACAATTTTGATTAAAAAGTAAGAACCCATCATGTTCAAAAGACCATCTGGGACAGACTGTCACCCCATAATAAGTACAGAAATGTTTCCTCTGGACAGTAGACTGGTACAAGAAAATAAAAACAGGAGCGTCTGCTTTGATCTGGTACTCAAAACCACCTATATTGTAGTTTAGCATGCAATGTGCTACATTTAACAACTGCTTCCAACTAAATAATGTATACACAAATGCATTTTTCTTAGATATCTTTACAGCATCAGTAAATTCTTCATCTTGAAAGCTGCAGTAATGTTTGTATTCTTTAAGGTTGGCCCTATTTAACTGAAAATATTTACTAATTTACTTTGTATCGCCTACAACTGCACTGGGATTGATGGGTTTTTTTCTTGCTTATTGTAGAAACTGTTGTGTCAAAAAGCACTTAGAATTTATTCCCGACAAGAACAGATTTCCCAAAGTTTCTGGTAATATTAAGACAAAATTAATATAGCCGTTAAACTAGTGTGAAAGTTAATCAGACATTATTTTCTGTAGATGGGAGATTAGTAACCACTGAAAATAAGATTATCGTCTAGAAAATCAATGCCATCAACTGTATGATAATAAACAAACAATAAAACAGACACCAGATCAGCCTGCATACATTATATAAGAGGACCGGCACATGTCTGACCATTAATTACTGCTCCCCAACATCATATAATTATGTAAATAATTATTACTCCCTGTGAGGTCATTAATAAAGTGTAAGTTTGAGGGGACATTTGTAGTGGTTTGTACAGACAGAGGCAAATGGTGCTATTTAATCACTACCTCATATACCATGTTACAAATTGCAACTTTTTCATTCACATCACACTGAGGCCAGGTTTGTAAAGTGTTTGCAATTGTGGCTTATTTAGAAAGGCAAACAGTGTCATGTTGCAACCTAATATACTTACTTTCTGCTATGGGAAGAAAATAAAGCAGCTCCAATTTTTTTTCCATCAGGTATATATTAAAACCTCCTTCCAGAAACCACAACAATACCACCAACGGTGACACACCTGGTGCCAATATCTATACTTTCAAGGACTTAAATTCCTCAAGTATACAGAGGTTGTCATTAGACAATCTGCAGACAATAAAAGGTAATGAAATCAGACTCCACCATATATCAATGAACAACAAGAACAATCAACAGCTTCTGAAATCTAAACCTACCTCTTGTGACAAACATTATGGTCTTTTACCGAAAATGACTTTGTAATGAAGCACAATAAAAGACATATTAGAACCAAAATAATTAATAGCAAATCCATGTTTGAACAATATTTATACACTCGGCGGTTATACGTTATACAAAATAATTTCATGAGGGTGTATAACTGCCCACTGTGTATAAAAAAAGTTAAAACACGGTTTTGCTACATATTATTTCTTAAATAATAATCATCGTAAGATATTTGGACATTTCTAGTTGCTTAGAAATAGACAATTAAACAGCCATGAAAATCTACATTTATTAAAATAATGATCAAACCTGAAATATGCAAAAGGAATATTTGTATATATAATTGTAGAGTAAAACAATGTAAAGAGAATAATTGTATATAGGGCCATAGAGTAAAACAAAGTGTAGAATGAATAATTGTATATAGGGCCATAGAGTAAAACAATGTAAAGAGAATAATTGTATATAGGGCCATAGAGTAAAACAATGTAAAGAGAATAATTGTATATAGGACCATAGAGTAAAACAAAGTGCAGAATGAATAATTGTATATAGGGCCATAGAGTAAAACAAAGTGCAGAATGAATAATTGTATATAGGACCATAGAGTAAAACAAAGTGCAGAATGAATAATTGTATATAGGGCCATAGAGTAAAACAAAGTGCAGAATGAATAATTGTATATAGGGCCATAGAGTAAAACAAAGTGCAGAATGAATAATTGTATATAGGGCCATAGAGTAAAACAAAGTGCAGAATGAATAATTGTATATAGGGCCATAGAGTAAAACAAAGTGCAGAATGAATAATTGTATATAGGGCCATAGAGTAAAACAAAGTGCAGAATGAATAATTGTATATAGGGCCATAGAGTAAAACAAAATGTAAAGAATTATTGTATATGGAACTGTTGGGTAATACAAAATGTAAAGTGAATAACTGTATACTAGTATACGGCCATAGAGTAAAACGAAGTGTAGAATGAATAATTGTATATCGGATTGTTGAGTAAAACGAAAGCAAGAGTTTAGATGTTACTTTTTAAAAGCCATTATCATTACATCATTGTCTGCTGGTTGACTATCATTAACTGAATGACATTAGAACTAGTGGGGAAGTGTAGAAAACAATCAAGTTTTCACAGCAGACCATGAAATCCTTAGCTCAGATGGCAGGTCAGGCAATGCTGAAAAAGATGGGAGTGGAGTTTTCAAAGATAAAACCACTGCAGCTGTCAATCAGAGGTGGAATAATTCTTCTTTTATTGTGGTAGAACACTTTACTGCTGAACTTCTAAAAGATATTTCAAATAAAGAGGTCTTTGTACTGAATAATCTAGCAACCAATAGTTTAGTTAAAATCTGGCCTAAAATCACATTACTGGACAACTCAATGGTAAACCAAATTTGCATCTTCAAAAACACACCTTAATTTTACATCTTGATTTAACATGTTCTTATATAAGGATCTGCCCCTAGACAAGTCCAAACCATAACTGGATTAGTTAAAACAACCACGACTGACAACATGAAAGAGTTCTTTTCTTATAGGTCTAAACATATTGACCAAAACTGACCAAAGCTTTCATATCAGATCAACAAAGGTCTACTTATATCGTTATGATCGTGCCATCATCAAATTGAAGACTAAAGAAATAAATATGGAAATTAAAGTCCAACTTGATTTCCCTCCAAGATAAGACCTATGCCAAGAAATATGAATCACGTTCCTGCAGAAAAGAAAAAAATGAAAAATTACCAAGCATTACAAAATGATCACAGATTTTATTGGTTCCGTAGTCTATAAGTAATAATAACCATAGCTATTTTCTAACTGGGGAAACAAATCATCTCCTTCAAAAAACTTGTGATAATTGCACAAGAGGGCTTTCTTCTAATGCATACATATGGTTTCCACTATCAGTTTGGTAATCATACCCTAATATAAGATGGTCTGCTGATGCTATAATTTGAAGAAAAATAATTTGTTGGAAACACTTTTATAATTGACCAGATTGAGTCTATCAAATATTTACTGGTCTTCCGAGTGAGTCTACCAGTAAAATGTCTAGGAAATGAATATGATTTATAGTTTGTATGAAATTGGTACTTTCCATAGGTGCACCAGGAAAAAGTGTGCTTTCAGGAGAAGTGCACCCAGGGGGGAAACTGGTGTCTTAGTAAGTGTTAGGAACATGAATTCTGTCTTGTGGTGCACATTGTAACAACTCAAACACATTTTTTCGACCACATTATTCCTTCAGAAAGTAATGTTTAATCATTTTTTCCAAATTTTTTTTTTTTAGCAAGACGAGCATCAAAGAAACTGTTTCAATAGGATCAGAAAGCATGGTATATCTCAGTCTCCTGTGACTTTTAAGAAGATAACTGAAGAATAAATTGGTTAAAAATAGAATTAGTACATATACTGATTATATTAACTGATATATACAGGTTCTAATTTCAGTCTATGATGGATGATAATCTAGCTTCCAAAGGTTTCTGAAAAGTAAAGCGTTATAGATAAGGTTTTGATTATACAAGCAGTATTAGTCAGGTTAGTATTTATCCCACAGCAAATCATATAAAGAAGAATGTTAATTTTTAATCTGTGACAATTACTCAATGCATATTGGTGTATCGTTAAATTATCATGCATAATATTTAAAAAAGATACATTATTTTTTAGCAGAAAAACTATTCACTCAATTTAAAGATTGTAAGCAATTGTAAAGTTTCTGATTGGCCAAAACAATGCATTGAGTATTTAGCACTTTTGAATAAAAGCTAGCTGCTCCCAGTATATATTTCAGCCTACCACCAAACCTTTGCCAAATATTCAGTGCGTATGTACCCACCTAACTCCCCAGTTACCACTTCTAGAGATGCACTGGGGGAACTCCTCCCACTTTTTGTCACAGCAATTGCACGCAATTCATAGTGCTGATATGCTTCCATCTTTTCAATAGTATACTCTGTTTTCTTAACAGATTTGATTTCATGAAAATCCCCTGGGTGTTGTTTTGCCTTATACTGTACAATATATGAAATATCATCCTGATTTCCGGGCTTCCATGACAGCTTTAAAGATGAGGGGGTAATTTCCGAGGCGGTCAGTTTCACAGGAGGGTTGGGTAACGCTGCAGTAGTAAAGGAAACTTGATGAATAATAATCGTTATAATCCAGAACACACGTAAACAAGTGGACAAGGACATGGTGCTTGAACCCTGGTCAGGGATCGTGTTGTAAACGTAGACGGTCATCTTGACATATTACTGTGCACACTGTGGGACATCAATTATGCTCCACCATGTTTTACAAAAAAAAAATGTAATCCTGTCTAAAACTTCCTTTCCTGTTATTTTATCCTTCCGATATTGTTTATTTTAATTCCACGATGTATGGCATTGAGAAAATTATCACACAAATTCCAGATTAAAAAACAACACCAGAGTTATATCTCAATAGACCAGATACCCTCTACTAGCTCTTTTATTGTCACTACAATTGAACACCACACCAAGCACTTAATAATTCATTAAATCAAATAAATAAGACTGCCATCTCCAATATATAGCGGTACTCCAACTCCCTTCAACACTAACGAGAAAACTCAGATCACAAATAATAATTCCAATCTAACAAAGTGAACAAGATCCTACACCTTAGTACACAAACACAAGACTGATGATTAGAGGAACAACAAGGAATGGTGTTCGTCTCCCAATAGATGCCAAGATGGACACTGCTATCGGAGCAATTGCTCAAATTGTTATCAGTTGTTTTCTATGAGGTAATTACAGCAACCAATAAACATCCATGAGAGCAGTGAGCAAATCTGATTAGACCAACACTTGGTTTAAATGAAATGTTAATTCCTCAACAAAAAACACAAAAGGTGAAAATTCAGAGTTGTAATCTGTGCCAATTGCTACAGGCAGGTTGTGTTTTGAATAAATGTATTTTACTGCAACATCACATTCAACTTCTTTGAAGAAAACTTTTTTTTACCAATGGGATAGTTTATAACAAACTGCCTTAGGTATCTTAACTCACAGAGGCAGCACATGTTACATACTTGTTGATTGGATAAATAAACAAGCTGGCTCCACCTGGTGGGGATTTCCTCTCAGTAGAATTTTTAGACTATCTGGTAACTATGGAAACAAAGATGGCTGACTGGGGTAGCACACTGTGAGCCTAACAGAATTTCTGATGGTGTTACTGAAATCTTGCTTATCAAAATAATCATCAAGTGAATGAGATATGTTAGAGAACCTAAAGAAAACATGAACTACTCAAAACATAAAACCTATGTTAGACAAAACTGGGCAGCATCCAACATTCAATAGATACAAAACACGAACTTTATATTTCTCCATGCCATACACTGCTCTGGGAAAAACAAGACTTTTAACAAATGTAAATCAAAAACTGGAAAGTAAAATAAAATCACTAAAATGTTCTAATAAAAAAATGCTGAAACAAAGTATGGAGGGGAAAAAAACAAAAAATAATTTGACAGGAAAAATTTAAGTAAAAAAGGATGACGAAAACATGATAAAACATAGAACACATGTAAAATCTGAACAAGATAATAAAATGAAGCCCACTTTCTGCCAATGAAAAAGAAACTACATATTGATTTTAAAGAGTGACTTTCGATAGCTTACAATGTGCAGTTTTCCCACGCAAAAAATAAAACAGATATAAAATATTTGTTTAGCAGTAAATGATTCTCTATTATAGCAGATTAAATTGAAAGTAATGTAAAAAGTAAGGTACTTAGCAGAAATTTGCAGAATATTTAGATATAGTTTAGTAGGTAAAATGCATATTATATGTAAAATGTTCCAACAGTTTTGAAAATAAAATCACAAAATAATAACTAAATTGGTAATCAAGTAGTAAAATCACATTTTCTGTTTTGTAAGTGAAACTGAATAGCAGAAAATGGGTTTCTTCAACAGCAAAAGCACTGTGACATTTTATCTATATTTATAAATAAAAGGGAGAGACACTGTTAAATTCTCAAGATTATTTATATTTTTATAAGCAGCAAGATAAAAACAGAAATTCTCAACATGAAATTAAAGATAATTATGCATTGCAAATACTTGAAATCAGCTACTTCTGACTAAAGCAGTGACAATAAAAAGATACCTTAACACTAATGCCATAATACTGCACAGGTTAAATTGCACTTAAAGAACTACTGTGAAAACATACAATTTCAAGAGAATGAAATTAAGTGTTGTTTTTTCACCCAAAAAAGATTATATGCGGGAACATGAATTCCTGGGTATAAACTTTCCATCATTTGTTGGAATTTAGTTTCACGGACTGATGCAAACATAATCCACAACAAGAGCACCGCCTTGCGGGTGCTGACGCTCATCTGATTTTTTTTTGTGTAATAGAAATATTGTCCTACCCATGATTTTCTAAGTCTTAAAAGGGCCATCATTCTTGCAAAAAGCAGGATAGAGTTATGTTTCTTGATTTACAGTGTCCACTTATGATGGTGAAAAACTGTTGCAAGTTTTAAAGCAATAGCTTTGATAGTTTATGAGAAAAGTTGACTTAAACATAATACTCAACCAAGAAAATGATTTTCTAAGTCCAAAAGGGGCAATAATTATTGCAAAAAGCAGGATGGATTTATGTTGCTTGCTGTACAGGGTCAGCTTATGATGGTGAACAAGTGTTGCAAGTTTCAAAGCAATAGCTTTGATAAGTTAAGAGAAAAAGTTGACCTAACATACAACTTTAACCAAGAAATCTGATATTTTCTAAGTCCAAAGAGGACCATAAATCTGCAAAAAGCAAAACGGAGTTTATGTTTCTTGCTGTAATGGTCACTATAGATGGTGAACAAGTTTGCAGTTTTAAAGCAATAGCTTTGATAGTTTAGATAAAAGCTGACCTAAACATAAAACTTAACCAAGAAAACTGATTTTCTAAGTCCAAAAGGCAATAAATCCTGCAAAAGCAAGAGGGAGTTATGTTTCTTGATGTACAGGACAGCTTATGATGTGAACAAGTATTCCAAGTTTCAAAGCAATAGCTTTGATAGTTTAGGAAAAGTTGACCTAAACATAAAACATTAACCAGAAATCTGATATTTTCTAAGTACAAAAGGGGCCATAATCTTGCAAAAAAGCAAAGATGAGTTATGTTTTTGCTATACAGGGTCACTTATGATGGTGAACAAGTATTCCAAGTTCAAAGCAATAGCTTTGATAGTTTAGGAGAAAAGCTGACCTAAACATAAAACTTAACCAGGCAACGCCGACGCCGACGCCGACACCGACGCCGACGCCGACAACCGCTCAAGTGATGACAATAACTCATCATTTTTTTTCAAAAAATCAGTGAGCTAAAAATGAGTCCCCACAGTTATTTGTGATTTCACAGTAGTTACTTAACTGTCCAAGATTACACGAACAGAATTATGCAGACCATTTCATTTCTTCTTTGTAAGTAAACATGGTTTGTTTGTATGGTTTGAAACCATGGTTTAGGTTTAGGTAGTAGCAGTCAGTTAACCTAAAGGTTTCCTGGATATACTACAAGTAACCGATGCTTCATTTTCCTTCCGTACGAATCACTAGCAGAGAACGTATGACTAAAGGCGTATTGTCATGTGACAAGCCCATGAATTGGTATCCCTACCTATGCCTATCTTGTCTTCTACCTGCAGTGCTGACCCCTGCAAACTTTACTGGAAATTGTCTGTTTTCATAAAATTTTGACAATTATTACTGGTTAATATGGGAACTTTTAAACAACATGACAACTGTCTGCATCCAACACACAAGCATTAGAATGGCTTTACATGTACTATTTTTGTCTAAATGGTGAAAACTGAAACCCATAATTTATTCAAGTTTAGTTTTCAATGTCATTTTGTATGATTTAGAGGAATGATTTAGCAGACTTATCATGTTTACTTTGCAACAAACTCAAACTCATCCGCATAATGAAAATGTGTATATTGCATTTACTCATCATCAATCTTACTAACATGTACCCATTGTCTCACAGGTATAGGGAAAATTTGTTGCATATGCCCACTGTCAAACTTACCGGCATAGAGAAAATATATTGCATAATTATGTCTATCATCAAACTCAATAGCATTGAAAAAATGTGATGCACAAGCCCACCGTCAAAACTCAATGGCATAGAAACAAGAGCTATTGGAGGACAGCAACGCTCGACTATTCTACAGCCTTTTCACATGAATGAATATTAAAGTTGAAAAAGGGGCATAATTTTGTAAATTTGCAAAACAGGGTGATGGAACCTGTAAAATGCATATCAGCTCATGAAAATGGACAATTGTAAAAATGCAAAGAAGATTAATGGAATCTGTGCACTGCATGTCAGATCATCACAGTGAACAAGTATTGAAGTTTCAATCCATTTCCCATTAGTGGATACTGAGATACTAGCTTAAATATAAAACTTTAACCAAAGATTTCAACCGGTAATTTGTAAAAGGGGCATAATTTTGTAAAAAATCAAAATAGAGTTATGGAACCTGTGCAATGTAAGTCAGTTTATCACAGTGAACATCACAGTGAATAAGTGCGTGAAGTTTCAATCCATTCCTGCATGTGGTTACTGAGATACCAGCTTACATACAAAACCTTAACCAAATCGGCACACCAACACAGACATGGACACATGGGTGAGTCCAATAGTTCTTCCTATTCTTTAAATAGTCGAGCTGTAATTTATTTTTGATGTCAAGTAATAAAACAACTTACTGAAAGGTTTAGGGCTGTAGTCAAAACTATTAACCCTTATGGTCCTCTGGACCTAGGGTACATTGATTTGACTCAGACTGGCAAACCATTCAGTGTGAGAAAATTCTATCACAGAAATGCCAAAAATGTAAAATATGCTATATTCACTGAGAATAAATCGGTAGATCTGATTTACATAATTATACATTATAACTCTGACATTTTCAGTTTTGTAATAATAAAGTTATAATTTGTGTAGTTAAATAAAGTTATAATTTGTGTAGTTAAGTGGCTAGCTTAATAAAATTCGGTAACTTTGATGCATGGAATTGTGGAGGGAATAGACTAGCTTCTAGACTATGCTATATTATTTTTAAAATTTAAATGTTCAATATTAAGAATATAGCCAGTCTGCATCCTATGTCCAATATCATGATAATATTAGAATCTGAGTTCTCAGAGAAAATTTTTGTTAACATTGTTCACAAAGTTGTTTGTTCTAGTGCTTCAATATTTAATTTGCTTCCTATACATGACACTGAAATTTCTGAGGATTTTTTTTTAAATTTCTACCTCATATAATTTCTATGATTATTTTATGATGTTGGAAACTTATAATTCATTGTCACTTTTTTTTTTATGAAAAAGCTGATTATAAACTCAAACACACCATGTGATGTAGTGCTAATTGTTCCTATATATAGTGTATTGCTAAAACAAAATTCTGTTCATTTACCCTAAACATGCAATATTGTACTAACTCACATTACAACGATGCAACCATTTACAGAAGAGTAAGGTAAATAGTTATTTATCCGCCCACAAGCCAAAGTTTCACTGTTGGAAAGAATGCACTATATTTTTCAAATTCATTAAAGAATTTGCTACATGCATCATTCTATTCAATGTTTTTTGACTGCTTGTTGGACTATCAAGCATTCTGATGACACAAAACAATGCACACTTCCTACGGGGTGCATCCGGTAAAATGAATATATCTTACATGAAGACGTGATATATTTTTATGTAAAGCAAATGTGACAAATCCGGCATCGTGACTTTCTGAATGCTCTGCCTTCAAAGTCGACAGACTTCATTAGAACTAAAATGCAACAGGTGTATACAGATTCATTAAAGGAACACCTCTTCTTGATTGCAAATATTGAAGATTCTTTATGTCACAGAGATTGCTATGTTGCATTAATAGTATCATGCAAAAGGATTCTAGTCATATTTGTGACAAAAAGCAGCCACTTATCTAGCTACATAATATTCTTTTTAAACAAAACTGTTCCTGGAAGGCGTTTCAAAGGGTAAAAAGAGGCTTTTCTGAAGTGTTTTGACATATAGCCCTGGAAAGGGCATAAGAAAAACACCATTTCACATAAAGTTGAAAGAAAAATCCAGCAAAACAAGACTTTGCTGGTGAACAACTATGCAGCTTGATTTGGGTAACAGTATGACCACAATGCTTTGTTTACAGATGTTCGACCAGACCAAACATGTTAGCCATAGTAAACAATTTGGTTTTAAAGTTAAAAAATTCAAAACTTGAGCACAAAAGTTCACAAGGCATACCATGCCGATAACTGCACAAACATGACCATTATGAGTCGTATGAAAGTATCCAAATTATCGCAATACAAATGGATTTGGAGACGTTACAACAGAGGTCGTCCTTTTTGTGAACATAATTTTAGATTTGGAGGACTTAGCACTGACAGTGTAATTGCATTTTAATATTTTGTCAATTTGTTACAAGCTCTCGGTACAGTCATAATGACAGTCATTCCTGTTAGCAGAAGTTATTAATACCACAGAATCAAAATTTCAATTTGACTTGTTGAAGATTTTGGCGAGTGTTAATCACGCCCGCTGAGGAAAATAAAGGACATAAAATTGGAGTTTTCTCTGGAAATGAGCTCCCGGTAGGCCCCTGGTTTATATTGATTTATCATATTCACAATGTGTTTGGAGAGGTGTCATAATGTCCAAGGGACATAACTCACACTAGGAAAGCAATTAACAATGATTGGAACAATCCGGATTATGAGACGAGTTTTGAAAAGGAAATATTAACGTTACACGGTTAAAAATGGGCTATCTCATAAGCTCATGTTTTGTTTCTGCTATTGATTGCAAACTGCTATTGTACCAGTATACTGTTGTGACATTTGATGCAGAAATGTTTACCATTGCATATTACCTACTGAGGGAACTTTTTTTCACAGAAACTTTGGTTTACGCCCTTTTGCCATATGAAAACAGTGGCACTTAAAAATTCCGCTGCTCATTTTGGAATTCTGGGTAAAAAAATCAGCTTGACTCATCTGCTACGCCTGTTTATTCTTTCACTAATTTGTAAGTTAAGTGTTCCATATGGGCTTCAGAAATCAACCTTTTATTGACAAAACCAAATTTACATCCAACATAATCCTATTAACAGCAAGTTAGAGGTATTCTGGTAAAATTCTAGTTTTAACAGCTTCATATAAAATCGATGCAGTTTAGAGAAAACCATTCTAATGATTGCGAAGTGCCGGCTGATGAATATTTTACAGTATTTACTGCAATGGGAGACATCATATCGGAATACAAACAATTATTTCTTTTGTTTTACATTGTTTAGCAGAATTCAATACTGGAAAATGGGCTTAAAATGCAGAAATTTTATGAAAATATAAAATAAAATAATAAAATATTGAAAACCGTACATCTGACACTGTAGATAAAAATGTCTGTAAACTACTTTACGTGATTCATTTATAAGTATTATGTCATGCTGAGGGAAAAACTGACTGCACAAAACTTACATCAAAATGCGATGTTATGCACAATTGGTTATTTAAAGAAAGAAATAAAAAGAATTTTATACAAGTTCACTAAACAACATCAAAGGTGACATAACGTATATATTTTACATGCAGTTGTTCAGGTTATACTTGTACAAATATTCACAATTTCCCAATAGTTCAATTTACATGTGTCACAGTACAGGAGTTTTTTTTACAATACGTCAACTGGGTACAAATACGGGCATTTACGTATTATATGTCATTCGACTGCATTCGTAGAGTGTAAACTGTACAACAGTCTTACCTTTTACTCTGACCTGAACCACTGTTTCTATATTTCCTAGCTCAGACTGCGCTACACATGTATAGTTAGTAGATTCTCGCACCCCTGTTAGGTTTAGGACATTCCTCCCGAGTGGAGGATCATCCTTCGGGTTTATTTCCCAATATCCTTTTTGCCACTTCACAACTGGCATTGGAGAGCCAACGGCCATACAATCTATTGTTAAACTGGCATTTGGTTCAACTTCTATAACATCTGGTGGAGGAGTAGGAAAGTTAGGTGGGACCCTGCGTACTGAAAAATAAGAAATGATACAAATTACAAGGTATAATACTGAAGACATAGTTTCATTTGTTAAAATATGATTAGTTACAACAGGTCACAGAATTCTTGGTCTCAGCAATAACACGGAGATTGGAGACAAGTCTCAATACTGCAGGTGGCATCTGATTGGTTGAAAATGCACTCATCTTTTTTAAACTAACCAATGGCAAGTGTGTTTTCTTTGCGTTTAAATAACTTCAGGAGTCTATAGCACCTAATCAAACTGGACTTGTTAACATGATGAGTGAAGACAAGATCAACTTCCACAAGTTCCGCAATTTTGTAGTACTAAACAAATTTCAATTCTGGAACATGACCAGTGCTTTGGAATATACTGTTCATCTGGATTCAAAATGTGAGAGTAGCTCTGGGCCTGTGAAAAGTACAGTGTCATTTCAACCAGGAGGTCACATAACTGAGGCCTTGACCTCTGGCCCATTGACCTCATAGTCCATGGGAATCATCCAATGTCCATGGGCAATATGCCTGCAAAGTTTAAGGATCTTATATCATGGCATTCTCAAGACAGACTCAGTATTATCTATTAAAATTCAATGTGACCTTAACCTTTAGCAAAATGACCTCAAAATCAATTGGAGTTATATCCACTGTCCACAAGCCACGTGCCTGCCAATGTTTGAGGATCATATGTCAAAGCATTCTAAAGTTATTGAGTAGAAACTAAATCTCTAACAGACAGACAGACAGACAGAAAGATAACCAGCACCATCACAAAATACATCAGGTGTATAAAAACCACCAATAATACACTACCGCAATCACCATGCTTCAAACTTATTAGCTTTAGGCGACATTTTTTATTAATCCTTTATGCTTTGAGTAGGTGTAACAAATTATGTCTTCTGCCGTGTTTTAGTTAATCAGTTGAAGTAATTATCATGTAAATAATCGTCTGTGTTCAAGAAGGAATTCCCTGCATGCAGCTTCTTGCACACTTTGCATCTATAGAGAGAAAGTCTTGCCAATATAATTTTCGTTTTTGCCCTATCTCTCATCTCACCTAAGAAGCTATTTAAAACCTTTCTGTAAATTATCTAGACATCAGATTAATGTGAACAGTTCACCAATGTCAATTCTTCCTAGATCATTCTTCATTTTCAATTTTTTTTTAACATTTGAGATATTTTAGGTTTTCGAACTTCCCAGAGTCCTGTTTCACTTAATATATGGTTATCACGATTATCATAAAATCAATTGTCAGATTAAAAACACATATTTAACATTTTTCTATCTTATTAGTCAAGAAAGATTAACAGCAGAAATTTTCGAGCGTGCAGACATTATGATACAAGACTTCTCTCACGTAGATGTATATGGAACAGCTTCATCAAATCAGAAATCCTTCGGTAATGAACAAGAAACAAGAGGACCATGATGGTCCTGAATCGCTCACCTGTCCCCAAATGACCCAGTTTTGAACTGAGTATGACGTCGTTTTTTCTATTATTTGACATAGTGACCTAGTTTTTGAGCTCATGTGACCTAGTTTTGAACTTGACCTAGATATCATCAAGATAAAATTTCTGACCAATTTTCATGAAGATCCATTGAAAAATATGGCCTCTAGAGAGGTCACAAGGTTTTTCTATTATTTGACCTAATGACCTAGTTTTTGAAGGCACGTCAGGGGTGTAAAATTCCACTCGCCCGCTCGCATTGGCGAGTTTAAGTCTGGATAGGACGAGTGGATCTCGCTGTATACTCGACCGGTTGGGCGAGTGGTTTTTCCGTCGTAGCTTTAATGAAATTCAGAAATTACATATTGAAAAACGTCAACAAACTTTGAGAAAGTTCAGTTGCTACTTTGATTGACTGGAATTTACCCGCGAATCGTAAAGATATCAAAACGTCATGCCGGTAATTTTCCATTCTGAGAGCACGTGCGACCTATCGTAATATCAAATTTACATCTCCGTTATTTTTGTTTATCGACACGTACACAAAAATCGCGCGTAGTGCATTCATTTTTTAACATTATCGCTTCAATTTTTCAACATCGCTTGAGAAGTAATACAATTTGAATTCTACTAAGATTTCAATAAAATATCGACGGAAATGTAAGCAAATTTATAAGAAAACGGTCGAATTTTCATATAATCATCTGTTAAATTTCAAACAGCGCGATCTTAATTACTGATTTCTTTCTAAGAGTAAATAAGTGATACATACTATGGGCATAAAATTCGGACTTTTGACCAGAAAGAACAAAAAACAGAATTAAAAAATCTTAAATAATGAAAAAGCGGCAGTAATTTAAATACATTGAGTAAAACGATTTTTTTTGGTAAAAAGGTTTCTGTTAGTGCGGCGGAATAGGGTACGTGACCTCGTGGACGTAAATAGAAATGTGGTTTAAATGAATTTTTGTACATTTATTTTTTTTATATAAAATATCCTTCTCAAACGATGAGGACAAATAGGTCACATGGCGCGAAAACTGTAATATGACGTAATGCCATGACAATCTCGTGCAACAATACCGCTTTGATCTCCACTGAAGATGTCATGATACCGACACACTTCTTTTAGCTTTTTAAGAGGATGTTAATTGATGATGAATACAGGCCAATTACTTAGTTTATCAACAGAATAATTACCGATGATCGTCAACTTTTTTTTTCGTTTTCAAGACGGGTAGGTGGATGATGATTATTGTGTCCATATTTTTAGGACACTTTTCAAAATAATTATTTTTCGGGAAATAAGTCTTGAGAAAATGAAAATAACTGATGTTTAATACTTTCCTGACACTTTGGGAAACTACGGTAGGGGTTAGACTGTGATTACTTTTACTATCGATGCAGTTATTATGGAGAGCAACTTGATGGTGGAGATGACAAAATTAGTGAAAGAAAAATGTCTGGTGTGAAAAGGAAATTTAAGAGTAACAAAAATGAATAATCAAAAAGGAAACGTAGTGTACGAGCTATGTGTTATGTTTGAAATTTGCTTGTTGTACATAATACTCCTTCCATAAAACGTGACAGTATTAAAAATGTCAATTATTAGGGCGAGTGGCTGTCCACTAAGGGCGAGTAGATTTTACTAGCTACTAGTCCTGCAGGGCGAGTGGTGTGAAAAAGAATTTTACACCCCTGCACGTGACCCACGTTTTCGAACTTGACCTAGATATCATCGAGATGAACATTCTGACCAATTTTCATGAAAAATCCATTCAAAAATATGGCCTCTAGAGAGGTCACAAAGTTTTTCTATTTTTAGACCTACTGACCTAGTTTTTGACCGCAGTTGACCCAGTTTCAAACCTGACCTAGATATCATCAAGATGAACATTCAGACCAACTTTCATACAGATCCCATGAAAAATATGGCCTCTAGAGAGGTCACAAGGTTTTTCTATTATTTGACCTACTGACCTAGTTTTTGTCGGCACGTGACCCAGTTTCAAACTTGACCTAGATATCATCAAGGTGAATATTCTGACCAATTTTCATGAAGATCCATCCAAAAGTATGGCCTCTAGAGGTCACAAGGTTTTTCTATTTTTAGACCTACTGACCTAGTTTTTGACCGCAGTTGACCCAGTTTCAAACTTGACCTAGATATCATCAAGATGGACATTCTGACCAACTTTCATACAGATCCCATGAAAAATATGGCCTCTAGAGAGGTCACAAGGTTTTTTATTATTTGACCTACTGACCTAGTTTTTGTTGGCACATGACCCAGTTTCAAACTTTACCTAGATATTATCAAGGTGAACATTCTGACCAATAGTCATAAAGATCCATTCAAAAGTATGGCCTCTAGAGAGGTCACAAGAATTTTCTATTTTTAGACCTACTGACCTAGTTTTTGACCGCAGTTGACCCAGTTTCAAACTCGACCTAGGTATCATTAAGGTGAACATTCAGACCAACTTTCATACAGATCCCATGAAAAATATGGCCTCTAGAGAGGTCACAAGGTTTTTTTATTATTTAACCTACTGACCTAGTTTTTGTCGGCATGTGACCCAGTTTCGAACTTGACCTAGATATCATCAAGGTGAACATTCAGACCAACCTTCATACAGATCCCATGAAAAATATGGCCTCTAGAGAGGTCACAAGGTTTTTCTATTATTTGACCTACTGACCTAGTTTTTGACGGCACGTGACCCAGTTTCGAACTTGACCTAGATATCATCAAGATGAACATTCTGACTAATTTTCATGAAGATCCATAGAAAAATATGGCCTCTAGAGAGGTCACAAGGTTTTTCTATTTTTAGACCTACTGACCTAGTTTTGGACGGCACGTGACCCAGTTTCGAACTTGACCTAGATATCATCAAGATGAACATTCTGACCAATTTTCATAAAGATCCCATGAAAAATGTGACCTCTAGAGTGGTCACAAGCAAAAGTTTACGGACGCACGGACGACGGTTGCCACGCAATCACAAAAGCTCACCTTGTCACTTCGTGACAGGTGAGCTAAAAAAGCTTCCAGTTGAATCGATGATTCCTAGTCATTTTGCTGATTTAATTCAGAGATTTACCCGTCTAACTAACCATTCTTTCCTTATACGGAATGTTTTGGTACCTTGAAAAGTTCAAAGACACTAAATGCTAATGGTGTTTCATTTGCATTTATTTGGATCAATTTTAGAAATCTAAAGACTGCTAAAGTACAATACTACTATGATCAATGATATGGAAAGTAATACTGCCTAGACACTTGCCAGAATAATTGTATTAGTGTAAATGAATTTCCAAACTTTGTCATTTACCTGCATCTTAATATAACTTAAGTTTTTGTCAGGTTTAACATCACACCAAATCAACTACAGATCATTATGGGGACTTTCCAGCTTTTAATGGTGGAGGAAGACCCCAGGTGCTCCTTTAAACATTGTTTCAGGCATGAGCAGGCACCTGGGTAGAGCTATCAACCGTCTGCATGCCGGATTACGATCTCACAAGAATGGTATACCCCAAGTAAGGTTCCAAACAACAGCAGAAAGGGGTACCTAAGTGATTCGATTTCAACAACATTAACCACATGGCAACAGAGGGCCATTAAAATTTAATGTAACTGCGTAAAGACAGAATGGTAATGGACTTCTTGTACAAGATGTTTTTTTGAAAAAAAAAAAAAATACAGAAAAAAACAAGGAGCTGCGATTAATAAACGCTTGATGCCCCGGTGGCAACCTTGTCGATACAAAGCAACCTAAGTCCAAAACGAGGTCAAGGTCAAACTGAGGCCAGGTGTGTTTGAAGATGAGGAATGGTCACAGGTTACATCTGTAGAAGTATCAATTCATTCTTGTAAGCGGTATTGATGCTAGACGAAACGGTCCCATTTGGTTAACCAAGAGATGGCCCATATAAAGCAACCTAAGTCCAAAATGAGGTCAAGGTCAAGGTCAAACTGAGGTCAGGTGATGTTTGAAGATGAGGAATGGTCACAGGTTACATCTGTATTAGTATCAATTCATTCTTGTAAGTCTTGTAATTGAACATTCCATATATGGGAATCCCGTATTCTTTAATTGGACATTCATGTTTTTCTCATATGGATCCGTTCATTCATACTTAGCATAAATACGTTTCAACAGTTTATGTCAGTATTCAAAGTAAGGGATTGTCAAGGTCCAAAAGTATGTTTAAGGCGTAGGTTTTGGTCATACTTTCAGGAAACATACCTTTTATATGATACTCGTATATTAGACATATACGGGACCGTATACTCCCATATATGCACATATTTTTCGCAGTGATTGATGCTAGACGAAACGGTCACATTTGGTTAACCAAGAGATGGCCCATATAAAGCAACCTAAGTCCAAAATGAGGTCAATGTCAAACTGAGGTCAGGTGATGTTTGAAGATGAGGAATGGTCACAGGTTACATCTGCATTAGTATCAAGTCATTCTAGTAAGGGGTATTGATGCTAGACGAAATGGTCCCATTTGGTTAACCTTGTATGGACGGACGGAACAATCACTATATGCCTCCCGCATGCGTAGATGCTGGGGGCATAAAAAGGAATATCTTAAGGCTTATATAATTATTACTCACACAGACTTGATTTTCTACAATTTTGTAACTAAGTTTAAAACGTATTCTATCGTGTTTTTTACAAACAAACCTCATTCAAGCATTTATGTTTTACAATCTATAATAAAGATATAAACTGCAGTGTAAGCACTTGCGTATTTTTACGATTATTTTTTTTAATATTTTTTATGATTATTACACCTGTTTTTTTGCAGATAGATATGTTTTGCAAGGAAACAAATGTTCTTAATATATTCAACAGAAACCAGCAGACTAGAAACAAAGGTTTAACTTACTGTGAATAAAATGTAATTTTCTTTTATTTTCGTTTCCTCTTTTTTTTTATTACCTTGGAATGTTTTTGCAGGCTAATAATATTATAAGAAACACTCAAGTTGTTACAGCTTCTCAACTACTTTTGAATGTTAATATAGCATTCTGATAATGGTATGTCTCAATTAGATGAAAATTCTATTCAATATGAATGGATGCTAGTAATTTCGAGATGTTTTCTTTTATCATAATTACAGGACAGTCCTTAAAAGTATTATTTAATGAAATTCTACTCTGCGCAGCTTATATTATCATGGGAAAGTATCAGATAAAAGGAACAAAACAGTGGTTAAAAACTGAAGTAAAGGGGAGCGGTGGTCTAGTGGATAAGGTGTCAGCCGCTTGATCCAGGGGTCGTGGGTTCAAGCCCCACTGGGATCATGACCATGACTTTTCATATGACACCAGTACTGGTTTTTCCAGGAAGCGGACTCGAGAGTTGTTCCAATAAGCTTGAAGCTTTCATCACAATTGAGCTAAAACAAATTAGTATAAACTAAACTGAAGTAAATGAAGCAGAAAAGTACAGAATTGAACAGAACTGAACAGTTGCACAATATATAACTCTCCAAGTTCCAAGAACTTTACAAAGACCTAACAACATTGTTTATATCACAGAAGGTGGTGGGGTACCTTTTAATTCTATCTAGATAATGCTAATGGTATCAGATAAAGCAAGGAAATAGGGTTCTGGAGCTAGATAGCTCAGTGTTAACTGATATAAAGTACCTGCCAATTTCTTTTTTATCTGTTTCCAAAAATACAAACATAAACTCAGGTTTTTACAAAATAATGAGTGAAAACAGAGTCAATTGCAGATGTAGATGTTTTCTTTAGTGAATGCAACCACGACATGGGAAAAGGGCAGAAATCAACAGAACTGACTGTAGAAAATATCAAAATGTCTATGACAAATGAGACATATGAAGTGACTAGATGGATTTAACTGCACAGACAACACTAGTATATCATTATAGCAAGGGTCTATTAGATATGACCTTCAATCAACAGAAGGAATGAGATCAGAATGATTAGTCAATAAAGATCAGTCTGAAAAAGCATTAATGTAACTTACTTCCCCAACACTTACCAAGTGATAATTCAGGACAAGAAATACTAATGACTATACAGTCATGTTCCATATAAAATCTATGAAATTTTTTTGTTTTTGTTAGGTTTAACGTCACACCAACTCATTCAAGGTCAAATGGCGACTTTCCCCACGTGCCCCTCTGTGTATTATTTCATCACGGTCTGGCACCTGGGTAGAACCACCGACCTTCCATAGGCCAGCTTGATGGCTTCCTCACATTTTTTTTTGACTGACTGATGTTTACACACTAATGTCTTGTTTTTTTGGCGTTTTTTTCCTTTTTTATTTCCATTTGGGTTCCTTTAATTATCTCTATTGATTATTTGCTAGAAAACAACCAATGTTTAAACAATAAACATGTTTGATGTACACACAACCTACAGACAACCAGACCACCTTGGCACGAAATCTACAGGTTTTTTGCAGCCATGCATGACTTCAAAAACATCATCTTTATCACTGGCCGCCATCTTTATATGTCTCTCAGTTTGCTGGCATTTGATTGGATGAAACAGGTGCTATCTACCATTGATCAACCGATATAAAACATCTAAATCTCACTAACAGCCTTAAATCTGAGAAAATCTACCGAAAATAATGCATCAAACTTGCCAATCATCTAGTTTTGACTAATCTATAAATATTCTTTTGTCAATTAGTGTTTTCCACCCGTTCCTTATTTCCCAGAGAAACCTTCCTCGCCATGGAAAAGCATTGATGAAAACATCAGTTTGTATGTTGACTTTTTTATATTTATAGTGATAGCTTATCCACAAGTTTTATGGCATAGCGATACCATCTAAGATATCCAGAGATACTGATAGTATAAAACATCCCAGGGTTCAGAGCGGTGTAAGATCAGAGCAGCCTAAATCCATGAATTTCTTCAGTACTCCATGATCAGTCTCTCCTTGCCAAGAAATTCTGGATTATCATCAGTATAAAGGAAATGCCCTGCTGGGGGAGAAATGTTATTTCCAAAAAAATATCAAAAGTTAAAATATATGCAGCACTTTAAAACCAAGAACCAAGCCTGCTTTTAAATAGGTCAGAAGTTTTTGTATCACTGAGGAAACATAAGGAAAATCAAAAAAAAAATTGCACATAAATGTTGTTGAAAGTTTTTTTTGTTTTGTTTTTATTTCCCAGTCACACTGCTATAGTTTTGGCCATATGGTAACTTCTAAGCTTTATATGGTGGAAGAAGGCAAGCATTATTTCAGGCCAAAACAAGTTATGAGCATGGCTGGAAATCACACCATTGAGAAATCAATAACCAAAATAACTTGACCATGGAGACCCCTGATATTGAAGGTGCATAATGCTTTATGGTAGTTCAGCATGTCTGGATCAAAATAAAAAATTTTCTACAATGTAAAATTCGATTAAACCCCGATTTTTCGAAACTTTAGAATATATTTAGAAAACCTGGCGAATTAAAAAGATAGGGTCCAGTGCTTGAGTTTTTGCTAGATTGATACGAGGAATTTGGACCTCACACAAGTTTTCATAATGGGAAAAATCACAAATCACTAAGGGAAAATCACAAAATCCATTACGTTATAGGAAATAAATTTTTTTCAATATTGTAGATTTGAATGACTGTACTCAAATGTTGTAAATAATCATATCGTCTATAATATGGTTAAATGTATATATCCATGTGCTTGTTTTGGAAATATTTGCCCATTTTTAAACTGATCCGCATATTTCAAGCTAATTTTCAGACATGAACTGGAATTACTTAACATGTTAAACTTTCTAATATCATATTTTATCTTAGATAGTAATGTTGCCATTGACATTAATTAATGAGTTTCGTTTCTGCATGCCTAGTCCGGGCTTTATTGTTATATGGATAAATGATGTTATGCCATTACTTCTGCTGAACTACCGGTACCTTAAACTCCTTTACATTAGAACCTCAAAGAAGTTTTAAGATATATATATATTTCTTATACTTATGGTAAGAATATTGACTATTTTTGAATGTCTGACTTGCATTTTGTGAATATTACTAGAAATTCAAATGCTTATTAATAATTCAAACCATTAAGTTCTACCTACAAGTCTAACCTTTGATCGAGTATCTATTATATGATGACTAATAGATATTTCACATTCTGAGAAATTCCAGTTCTATTGTAGCTAATACTGACATTGATTGATAAAGGAACAAACTACACAGGTAGGGTACTACACAGGTAGGGTACTCTTTAGTGCGTGCTCATCAAATCCCATTACTAATTTCACTTATCCTCTTTCCATTTTAGTTCAGTCTCCACCAGTTCAGACAAGATTAAATAATATAAAACATAACTAGATGATAAAATGTAAAATTAGGACCGCTGGAAACATATCATAATGCAGGCAATAACACAAATCGCTGATCAAGTTTGATCAAGTACATTATGAACATTTTTTGCCAACTTGTATAAAATACTGCAAGAAGAATCTATGGTCGGTTATCGATATAGAATGCTGAAAACAAATTTTCACACAGATTTTCATATCTATTGGAATTAATAATATAAAAGCCGATAAATATTTCATTTGGAAAACTATTCCAAACAGTTACGTGACACAGCAGTAGTACGTTTCCTTCTCACCATTCTCCTGGCGCTATCTGAGAAACGTGTCAGTTACCACGTCAGTTACCGTGTCAGTTACCGCCTGCTCTGTCTTCACATTAACTTATCTGCAGACGTTATAAAACATGCATGCCTTCTTCACTTTCTGTTTACAAATCTACTGAAATTCTCAAGTCAATTACCATAACATTATACACCTCTTCGCATTGCAGGTTTTTCAGCTTTTATTTCACTTCTCAAAAAAAAAGCACAAAATGCTTATCAACTATTCCTCTACTTCGTGAATTTTTTTTAACACTTACTGCATTAATTTTTTTCCTCTTAAACATAATGTTCTTGTGATTGCAAAACCTGTGCGCCACTATTTACGTGATACCTTCTTTGCATAAATTTTCCATTTGAAAATTGCATACTTTTAGTATTTTTGAGGGTTTTATTTTTTTTTGTTTTTAAATTTGATTATTTCAAGGCTAGTAACATAAAACTGAGTATATTCAAGCTATTATGTTGAAAGGGATTTCCTGTTGTGTTTAAGAGCACATTATTATCAAATTTTCTTCTTTTCATTTAGGTTTTACAGTTTTTCATCAGCCTGATTTTCTGGTGAGCCAGCATTGAAAGTACCGTAATTTAATATACAGCTCCACTGATAACTTATTTTTAAAAAAGTAAATTATTTGGCTGCCCAGGTAAAGTTGGGAAAAAATAAGGTGGTTAATTAAGATAAAAAAACTTCTTGTATATTTATACAGATCATGAAATTCTGATTTGTTTACTGACTGTCAGTATGATATAGGATTGACACTGCTAGGTAAACATCAGTCAGAATAAAGCACCTGCTATAATTACACTGTAATTGATGAAAATGACATCTTGAAAGAAAGAAAGCAAAACTCCTCCTTAATTGTGAAATATGTACCACAAACTTCATGTTAATGGAAAAATAATTATTGCTGCTTCAAGATGTTGTTTTTTGTATTATTCAAAATCTTGTGTTTTGTTTACCCCCCACCCCCACTCCCCCACACACAACGTATTTGAACACCTATTCATTAACCTTTTCCCTGCTCAGGCACGTGTCCAGGTGGGGGGCCAGGGGGCCCGGGGCCCCCCCAGCTGGCTGGCTAGTTACGATTTTTATCACTATGGGCCCCTCAGTTAACAAATTTATACACCAGGGCAACTGGCATGATTTGACAGCAATACACAGACTAAAGAGCCATAAAACCGTGTCCAGTAGTGGAAATTAGCCCCAGGCATGTCACAGGTAAAAGTTTATCTGTGCATGCTTCATTGATCGCTTGATCGGTACTTGATTGGGTAGTGGAGAAACTATTATGTTTTTTACTCTTTGGAAGTGTTATAAAATGATCAGAACATTGTTGGTTTTGTTAAGTAAATCTTAAAATGAATCTGAAAATTGAAATATTATGATGGTTGTATTTTGTTTTTACGTTAAGGCACATTCCCCAAATTTATTAAATTGATAGATATTTATCCTATCTTTTTATTTTACAACAATTATGAATCTGAAACTACTGTATCAATTTTACTCTTTTGGGTCCAGTAACCTTACTTACAACTCTCATAGTTTTAAAAGTAGTTTCTCAGTAAATCTTACAAAACGCATATAAAACTCGGTACTTATGAGGGGTTTTATACATAAAAATATCATTTACTAATATGTGCTGTGATGTTATAGTTTGTACACTCAAAGAAGTATAAAATACACATCTCTTTATTTTTTATAGATCTTTGGTACAGTTAAGAGTTCAATGTCATTTGAAATCTATGATGTAAATAGTAATTGTCATAATACGTCATTTGTTTTGTTAGAAATCTAAAAACATTTGGCCATTTTGCAATTAGGATACCCTTAATAATTAGACTAGCCCTTAGACTGATAATTACGATATTTCTATGATTTTTTTTCTTTTTTATGTTCAAAGAGACAAAAGCCAGTCTATTCTAGAGATTTTCTAGGAGGACTGATGTTAAAATTGTAATATTGGACATAGTATATAGACTGACTCAGTTCACTACATGAAATCATAAAAATGTGAAAAAAAGAGAGCTAGTCTACTTAATAATTATCTGGAAACGTCAACATTTTTTTTTCAACTGGGTATCATTCAGAAAAATAAGTCCATACACTGTCACTGTACAATCATACATACATTGAAAAGGCTTGATGAAATGATTAAAAAGTAGACTTTTCCTTAAATATATGGTACATTCATGCATCCTTAAAGGTGTTTCAGGTAGCAGGAAAATGCATCTATTCATGTGCCATATTAAAAAATTTTCGCAATCGGGAGGGGATACCCCTCCCGAACCCACCCCCAGGTTGGGCCCCCCCAGCAAACAAATCCTGCACACGGGCCTGCTGCTGTATTTCTACAAGGCAGTCCGAAAGACAGCTATATCCCTCGCCACTGTTATGGATAGTGAAAGGGTTGATGGTAATGGAAACATTGACGTTGTTAAGTATATTTTATAGTCCATGTATGAAGACATCAATGAATTTGAAAATCCTTCAAGGGGTTTAGCAGATACAGAGTGGACACAAAATGGAAGGCTTAAACGTTTGACCTTGAGTTGTGACCTTGACCTTGAACTGACATGGCTGATTCCTGAGTTCTGCACACTGTCTTGATGAGTTGATCATTTGACCCAAGTTTCATGAAAATCCTTCAAGGGGTTTAGGAGATACAGAGCGGACACAAAATGGAAGGCTCAAACATCTTTGAGTTGTGACCTGGACCTTGAGCCAACATGGCTGACTCATAATAGGAGATACAGAGTGGACACAAAATGTTACAGACAGACAGATGGACTATTCTGTCATTCAATTTGGTAAGTATCATCTAATATTTGAAGTGTTGTTCACTGAAAATTTACTGACCGAATAGCAATAGCGAACGCCCATGATCAGCCTGAATGGACGTGCAGGCCCTGCATGGATGTGCAGGCTGATCTTGGTTTGTACTGGTTGCAAAGGCAAAATCATTTGCAGCCAGCAGTCTAAAGGTTAAAACTCAAGGCACTGAAGTAAATTATCTATTTACAAGGGTATTTGCTGAAAAAATAATTCAGCAGTGTGTAAGTGACGTTTACGGCCTCCATGAACATTTCAAACTGCTACATCTTTTTCAATAGGGGTTCAATTTTGAAAATTCTTTCAGCATTATGAATGGTTATACAATGACTTGTATTTATAAACTTATTACCCTTTATAGCAACAACCAATAACTTTTGGAAAGTCTCGACAGGTGTAAGTAGTGGAGTTTCATAAGAATTTTGGTTTTGGGTTTATTAGCACCAGTTTTTCAACAGTATTTCAGTTATGTAACAGTGGGCAGTTAACCTGTCAAGAGTTCCTGCCAGTATTTATTAGTCCTCCACAAGTAACTGCCAAGTTCTACACATGAAGAAGAGGTGAAGGACAAAATGACTTTAGACATAATGACTTTTAACATATCGTCACAGAGAACATACTCTTTGCCCTTGGATCAAACTCATGACCCCGCGATCCACAGATGTGTGCTTTCTCGATTAAACTAAGCTGGCGGGCAAGTTTCATAAGAATTAGATTAAATAATGAGATCTGATGCAAATGAAATGTCAAGGTTTCACTTTTTATGTTTAAGTGGCTTAAACTTCCTGTAAGTTTAATGTCAAAAGAATATTTTATTAAAGGGCAGACCTAATACACCGATTTATTCCTCTAATAAAATGCCTTAAGAAAACAAATATTGTTCAACAAAATTTCTAAAATTTCTGTAATTTGACAAATGATTCAACAACCCTACAGAAGCCCCATTTTTATCAGTTTAAGATAACATATAATGAACACCAGCTGTCTAGACTCTAGTTTTAATCTTCCTGTATTTTTTTTTACATTTTTCAACGTATGGATCATTTTTCACATTAAGTTTGAGAGAATCGGATTAAATTGAAAGAAATGTAAAATAGGATGCCAAGAAAAGTTTATGACTTCAAGTGCAATTTCTCATCAATTATATGTAGTTACTGTTAATTTGAACAATTTCCCTTAACTTCTCAAGTTTTGTATCTACAGTAAAATGAAATGTTTTATTGTCTCTTTTTCCTTATTTCACTTTTTCCACAAGTCTCTTCTTGTCACTTAACTTTCTACAAATTACATACTTAAGCCTGCAAATTATTTTTGAAATACTTAACTTCTAAGTTATTTTTATGTCCATTTAATATTTCAACTGATTTAATACATTAGGGCCATTTTATTCTGTTATTCCTCACTGTCTTCTTTCATATATATATCTGTTAACATTATTAATGAAGTTACCTTTAACATAAAGCATAGCTGCCGAGGAGTAAGCCACGCCCACTTCGTTCTCAGCTACGCACTCGTACTTCCCATGGTCCCTTTCCTGGGTCCTCTCAATTACCAGAGTACCTGCAAACATGCCAAATTTTTCATGAGCAAAGGGAAATAAATCTTTTGAAAAATATACCTTTTAGCCACAGGATTACATTGCCCTTTTAAAAGTGCACTTGTGTGGTGTAAGGGAAACAACTGTGGAAACATTTTGATATAGTTTTAGCCAAAGTTATTTCCCTTGTGTTAAATGACAAGAAAAGACACACCGATAGCAATATTATCAATTTCATCATCCATACTTCTGAGCAGACTTGGAAAGAATAATGAATTAAAATAGCCCTTCAAAATAAATGCAAGTTTTTAGATTACAAAGGTATTAAGAAATTCTGAAAATGTGTATTAAAATCTTTTTGTTTTCACTAAACTCAAAAGAATATTCTTTGAAAGGAATGTATGATATTTTTCTATAATCTACACCAATGTTCTGAGCAGTTTTATTTTCGCTGGTTAATTTCTTTGAACAAAAGGAATGCCAACAATGTTGTTTTGCAAGTCAAAGCAACAGAAATACTTGACTAAACTGAGCAGATTTGTAAAATGGTATTATCTAGGTGCTGCAGATGTCTGGGGTTCATTTGATAGTACAGTTTAATGTACAATTTAATGTCAATTCCAGCTCATTTACAAGCAAATCCAGTTTTGCCAGGATCATTACATCTAGAACCCACAGACGCTTCAATTCTGAAATTTCAAAAGCCCGAACAAAGTATCTTAACTTAAGTTTTTGACGCGGACTTGCTACCCATTCAGGACAATTTAACATTCTTGTTTATACTACCATCATGATCCACTTTTATTCTAGGGTCTCCAGTTTCAAGGGGTAGATTGTCCTTCAACCAGTAGATAGTGGGTGGGTCCATGTTTTCTGCTCGTGCGGAGCACACTAATGTAGCTGTCTGTTCTTTTTCCACGTTCTTCAGACTCGGATTTTCAGTAATCCTGGGGTAGCCCTGGAGATCATCTACTAACAGAAAAAAACAATATGTACAATAATAATAATAATACATCATGTACTTTGTAAAAATCTGTTGTTTTTTTTAAAATATAAACATAGTAGCTTAACTGAAATTAAACAGACAGATTTTCATACTTCTCTATTAAGATTCAAATTATATTACAAACGCTAAATGAATGCCTATATTCCACAAAGTACTAAATATATAATATTTCAATATTTCACAAATTATGTAGTAAAAATATTATACATTATTTTGACAAGTATCAAAGAAATAACAGAAGCGTAATAAATGACCAAAACACTGCAACTGGTTTCTTTTTCAATGTTTTCTTGCCAGATTTGTGCACACTTTATGCATCGTCTAACACTTGAGATTAGCTCATGCTCTCAGTTTTCGCAGCAAATAAAATATTGCTCATTTTTGTCCTCCAAGGATTTTCTTTTCATGGAATTCAAATCAAGTTCAATCTTTTATGAGAATCAAGGGATGCATACTATGTGGATATATTTCTTCCTTTATTTCAAATCAATACTAAACCTATCAAATGATTCATACATTCTAGTGAATTAAAGCGAAGCATGAATTCCACAAAAGACAATCCCGCATTTTATTGTATATTGCATGTTGTGTCGCAAGCAGTCTTAAATTGCAAAAGCGCAGTAACTTCACTGTCGGTAAGCGTTGTGCCGGCGACTGCCTTTACCAAAAATATTATAAAAAAGTGTTTCCCCAAGACAGTGTTACATGCAGAAAAAGAAACAGTTACATCCATTACCATTAAAATGTGTCCAGATTGTAGAATTTTGAAAAAGTATTTTTTAGAACTATTTCCTACTACAGAAAGTGGAAATATCGTAAAATTAGACAGGGTACAGATTTTTTTGGAGGGTCCACTTTAAATTTCCACATAAAGAGGACTACAGTGAAATATTGCCAACTGTAACAAGTCATTATATATCATTGATTTTTCTAAGGATTTCTATGATCACAATACCAGTGTTTTTGATCAAATAAAATGTGATTTTAAATATGCATGACACTGGTACATTTAGCAAACCATTACATTTCAACAGAACATCTTTTCAGTGACTCAATCCGATGAAAAATTCTCAAGTTTACTTATACAAATTGCAAATACGATTACTAAAAGATTATCCAGGACACATTTTAAGTGCAGGTTTGTCCGTTTTGGTCACAGAGTTTCTACAAGGTAAGGGAATGAAGGTCATAATTATAAGAATAATAAAAAAAAAAGATATATATATCAAATTGTCTAACAGAGGTAGGTGGAGGTGGGATTACCAAATAAACACGAGCAATGGGTGGTCCTAAGAGGCAGGGGTTCAATAAAGGGGGATTGGGGTGAAATATATCACGTTACCTTTGTAAACTAACTTCCAATCAGGATTATGGCCTTCTGAAAATTCATGCAATAAATCTTTTCTTTAACGAAAAAAAAACACTCGTCTAGAAAAATTTCACACAATTAGTTATTTCTATAAGAGCTATACTTCTATACACACATATATCCTTGAAAACAACAAGATAAAGGCCTAAAAAACTGTTTGTTTCCGGTATTCTGACCTACCCTGAAAATCTGCCACGACCCTAAATGTTTTTATGGTGTTGGTATTTTTTTCTCTTGATATTTTTGCTACTTTTTTTATACCTTTCAAGGGAAGTTGCTCTTTCTTCATTGTAAAAAGAAATTCAAAAAAAAAATAAAAAAATTCCTACCAACCCTTATTTTTTTGGGGGCATGTTACCGGAAACAAACAATATTTTTTTAGGCCTAAGGGATGGATGGCAAAAATCCATCAATCTTTCATATACATTGCCCAAAAGGCAAATTAGTTAGTATTAGTCTATGGCATAAACAGACTGCCCATATCACTCACATGACCTGTATCGCTCACCTGACCAAATTCTTACCACACATGACTTAGTACCAAATATGACCCAGATCTCATTAAATCAAACACTCTGACCATGCTTAATACAGAACCTGTTAATTAAGTTTTTAATGCCTTGACCTAGTGACCTAGTTTTCTGATCCTAGACAACCAAGTTTTGTTTTTGACCTCAGCGACATTTCTTAAATGACAGTCACGAGATCAGATAGAAGATGACTGTGGCCTTCTGGCAAGCTTACATTTTTCTTTTATATAACCTTGTTTTTGACCTTGTTGACCTAGCTTTTAACTCAAAGAACCTAGTTTTCAAATTTGACCTAGATTTCACGAAAACCAACATTCTGACCTAGTTTCATATAGATCAGGTAGACAATATGACATATATTAACAAGGTTTTTCATTGATTTGACCTAGTGACCAACTTTTTGATCCCTGATGACTCAGTTTCAACCTCTACCTAGAAATGATAGAAAGAAACATTCAGACCCAGTTTCATTACAGATCACATACAAAATATGGCATATAGATTGTTAACAAGGTTTATCAATGATTTGGCCTAGTGACCTAGTTTCTGATTCAAGAAGACCTGATTTTGAACTTCCCTGAGATTTTGTTGAGGCAAACATTCTGACCAAGTTTCATAAAGATTGACCCGCAATTATGTTCTCAAAAGTGTTAACAGTTGAACTGTTGATGATGCATGACACATGATGATGACAGACAATGGACATTGGGGTATCACAATAGCACACCTTGAGCACTTTGTACTCTGGTAAGCAAAAAAAACTAACTGGCTTTGTGAAGTATGACTCTTCAGAATTAAAATATAAACAAAAACATCTTCAAACAGATCAGTGATAATGCACAGGATAAAAAACTGGAAAACATGAAATCAGTAAAACCAAGAGGTTTGACGGGTTAAGGTAAAACACAAGCATTCAAATGGACAGTGAGGTTTCTGCACCATCAGCATAGCAGCAGCTTATTGCAGGCTGGCATCACCCTTTGTGCAGTCCCTTCATCTTGTTAGTAATAATGTGCATTTTGAAACCATATAGGAGTGAAGAAATATAACTCTTTTGTAACTACAGCAAAGTTTTACCAGATTAGTTTCCCTTATATTGGGCCAACTCTTCAAGAACAATTCTACACATAACAAGAGATTACTGCCCTTAAGTAGTTTGATCATTTTTTTAAGTCGACTTAAAAAATACAGAAAAAATGTACATGTGTATATTCAATGAAATTTCGTTGATCTCCTCACATCTAAAATTTAATTTAGTCTGTCTACAATAGGGTGAGACAATATAATATATAACAAATATAAATTCTGTTTCATTTCATACAGAAAACTGGAATTTAATTCGATTACTGTCATTTTAAGTGAGATTTTGATCTAATTACCAGAAAACAATCTACAATTATATTACCTTATAAAGACTAACATCTGAAATTGTCTGGACTTCATGTTAATAAAATTGTATGAAAAGTTAAAGTTTTGAAGTTTTAACAAGAGCTGTCTGTAAGACAGCATGCTTGAGTTTTCTCAGTGCTTGACTCTGAATTAGAGCTTTGCCAGTAAAAGGGACTTAACTCAATCAAATATATAATCAAGAGTTACGGGGATTGTTTCTTCTGGTGTAGCCTTTGATATTAAATAACTACTTTAAGTTTCAAGTCAATAGCTTTAAATGTAGCAGATACTGGATGTTATATAAAACTTTAATCAAACAATTCTAAGTTAAAAAGGGGCACAACTCTATCAAAATTCATACCAGAGTTATGGGGATTGTTTCTCCTTGTGTAGATTTTGATAGTAAATAACTATTTTAAGTTTCAAGTCAAAAGATTTGATAGTAACAGAGATATTTGGACTTTATCAAAAACTGGAACCAAAAAATTCTAAGTTAAAAAGGGGCATTACTCTATCAAAATTCAAATCAAAGTTATGGGGATTGTTTCTACTGCTGTAGACATTGATAGTAAATAACTATTTTAAGTTTCAAGTCAATTACTTTGATATTAACAAAGATATTTGTCTTTATCAAAAACTTTAACCAACGGTGACGCCTGTGCCTGGGTGAGTGCAATAGCATACATGTCATACGTCCCGGATTGTCCCGGAAATCACATACTCGTCCCGGTGTCCCGGACAGTGTTGAAATGTCCCGGAAAATTAAAAATACAGAAAACAAAAATAACCCACCCAAAAACTAGTTTGTTTAGTCTATAAATTGTTGAATTTTACATTAATAAAACACAGTAAACAGTCCCTAGTGTCACATTGTTTATTCCTAATTATCCGATAATCAGTTTTATGCCCTCGAGCGGGACACATCTTGATTAAGCCAGCTCCGATCAACACTCATATTGAACGCGCCCTGCAATCTTTTGATGACCCAGATTAATTTACAGTCAGCTATTTTGAAGACCCTGATTATGAATTGACAAAATTATGCAATCAGTAACAGTTTTATGATAATTTAATATTAGGAACAATAGCCGAAAATCTCGTTGTTTTTAGCACGTAGGCGGTGAAGCTACATGCAGCCATGATTGGAAGAAATGGCTGAAAACGGTCAATTAAGCGATAATTATTTTAAAAGGTTGTAATTTTTTAAAATGTAGATTGATTGTCACACATATTCTAAATTAAACTTTTGACTATTGAATGCCTTTGCCGGCCAATCCATGAAAATTGACACAACCCGAAATATTTTATATCGATTTTATCTACAAGATTTATTTTATTCCTTTGAGGATTCCATTTTATTAATGATTAGATAAACGTTTAAGCTTTATAATGATACCAAATAAGCTGGATTCTAAATCACGATGACCAGGTTAATTCTTCGTATGTAGCAATTCTCCTAATTCAGTTCACCTTGTGAACGCAACCAATTCACGTGCCGAACTATAGACGTGAATTACCCTATTTACCTCCCTTAGAAAGCTAGACGACATTTGCAGCAAATTATTCCTAGGTGAGGGAACAATGTTTATTTCCGGAAACTCATGCAATTTTATGATATTTATGCATGAAACAGACGAATACTAATGTCACGGTGTATGTCCCGGGCAAAGAGCAAAAATCCCGGAAATTTTAACTCAGAATCCCGGAAATGTCCTGAAAAATTATGGCATGTATGGCAATAGTTCTACTTTTTCCTCAAAAAGTCGAGCTAAAAAAGCAGTGATAGTTAGTAACAGGCAACAAGCTGTATTAAAATATTAGTCTGAATATAAACAGAAGTCAAATATGGTTGCAAGAATCAGAAACTCACCCTTTTTTCTCATTACACCTGGACTTAGCCCTATAATATGCAAATTACAATTTCAGGAAGCAAATATCTAAATAGAATTCAATTAAATCTTAATCTATTCTTTACAAATTCCTTAAATCTTCTTAATTTTTTAACTCCTGTACCCTAATAGCCTCATATGGCTACTGTGATTGTTACTGTGTTGACCCTTGACTGTACTATCAATATCAGAGGCCAAATCAGATCTTCCCAAGGAGACAGACGGACAGACAGACAGAGTGACATAAACCGCAGCCCAACCCAGCAAAAAAAAAAACAACTTAAAATTATCTTTTGCTTTTCTTTTAAAGAAAACGTCATGACGTCATGACAAGGTATTTTCAAAACTGGTGAAATCTTTTAGCATAACCTCTATACTTCTATTTTTACATTCTGAAAGAGAGCGGAGCTCAAATTGATACAATAAACTGTGACAGGTTGATATCTCGGAGACACTATAATCACATAGTGTTAAGTTATTTTGTGCTTTACTGTCACCTTTGCACATTTCCCTACTGTGATCAATGAAAACCTCAACCAGAAAAGAAATATTTCCTTTACGGTGATGGGGGACATTAGCGATGCGGACATTAGTGGTCAAAGCAAAGCTTTACAAGATGATGCATATTTCATGATAATGTGATCTCAGCAGACAGAAATGATACACAGGCATTCAGTATACAATTACTGGTGTTTTTTTCCCCCAGGAATTCTTAATGATGGTCCAAATATGTTTAATTTCACTGTTATACCCTTTTTTTTGAGTTATGTCTGTCTGCGTCCCTAACATTTACCCTGCTAAATTTCTAAAATGGACTGGTCCATCATTCAATTTGGGCAATACCATTTATTATTAGAAATGGGGTGTTCATTGAAAATTTACTAACTGAATAGCGAAGAGTGTAGACCAAGATCACCTTGCACGGATGAGTAGGCTGATCTTGGTCTGCACTGGCCGCAAAGGCGGAATCACTTGCTTCTAGCAAGGCTAAAGGCTAAACCCAAGGTTCTTTAAGTATCCATGGCAAAAAATTATACATTTTTTAACGCATATCCTATATTGCAAATAGCCCCTGAAACATGTAGCATAACAGTACTTTTACAGAATTTTGCACAATTATGTATCTTTTTTGCAATACTCTTAAGATCTTTTGAATTTTTATGACCATAATTATTGCTGTAAAGTTATGGTGGCCAGATGGTCCAAAATTCCTTTGCAAACAAATGACTGGTCCCAGAGTTTACCTAATCCTGCAGTGACCTGAACATCAAAGGATATGAGCTGGATGACAGAATATTGATCCTGGGCTCTAAATCAAATATTGAAGCTTGGCTCCTTACTTACACAATGGAGATCTGATAGTAAAATAATCACTTTCAACCTTTGAAGATAATGGCAGAAAAAAATGCCCTGTTACCATTAAAGAGATTTTAATTGCTTCAGGAGTTTGAACACTGATACATAAAAGTACACATATTTTTATTCAATATGTTTTTGAAATTTTTATTTTGCAATGACAATTCTGTTTGCAAAATCTCTGTGTACATCAGGCTGCCTGACCCTATATTGTACAGACATTCTTCTATCTCTGTTACATTTGTAGAAGATTCCTCAATTTCCATAACAAGTGGGGAAGTTGTCAACTGCTTGTGGAACAGAAGAATTTAACTTGATAATTGTTACTACATTAATTTTGCCTTCTTAGTTTTTTTGGTTTTTTTTGGTACAAAAGGAATGAGGGTTGGCCGGAAGAGGGTTTCAGTGTCATTCTTAAATGACAGCCACACAAGTTAAAAGAAGGAAAGCTCCTTTTCCATTTGTGATTGAGTGGGTGTTCATTACTTGTATTATATAATAATGGTGTTGTTGCCAACTTTTACTGTGCATTACATGTCTTTAAGATTAAATTATTATTTCAAGAAAGATCTAGCAGCTATTTTGAGTGACTATTCAGACATACCTGAGTGTCTACAGATACCATTTTCTTACAAAAATGAAATTTCGTCCAAATTATTACGCACAATCAGACAGGTCTTATCTCCTTTGTGCAGACATATCGGATATGTCTCATTTGCATATAACGACAAACCAATCCGGCAATCTATTACCGAGGAAATGTTGCCAACAGATTGGCTCCTTATTTTGCAAATTTAGATGAAATGACTTCCAGATTCTCTGACTAATATGTAAATATATAAAATTAGCTTAACTTAATGGGGTGTATCAGTATCGAGGAAAAACACAGGCCAGGACTCGAGAAAAATGTCCGGCTTAAGGTAGTTCTGCATGTTCAGAACAAATCATTGTCTACAATGTGGGTATTTTCCAGAACATAAAGATATACTTAGATCATTCAGCCAATGAAAAAGATTGGGTCATGTACTTGTTTTTTTGTTTTTTTTTCAAGACTGATCTCATTCAAATCTAAAATGTAGATTTTAACAAAAATTCTCACAGTTGTAAACTAACAGAATCACAGAATCTTTCTTTTGGTCAAATAAAAAGTATAGGTCCATGTGCTTATTTTTGATACATTTGCCCATGATTGACGAGATCAGCTAATTTCAAGCTGATTTTATAACCTAATTTGGATTTCTCTAAATTCACTTATCAGAAGTTTTGGTCAAATATTTAACCCTTACCCTGCTAAATTTCTATAATGAACTTGTCCATGTTTCAATCTAGACAGAACCATTAACTGTTAAAAGGGGTGTTCGCTGAAAATTTACTGACTGAATAGCGAACAGTGCAGACCATGATCAGACTGCACGGATGTGCAGGCTGATCTTGGTCTGCACTGGTCGCAAAGGCAAAGTCACTTGCCGCCAGCAGGCTAAGAGTTAATCTTCTGAAAGATAGAAACATTGCAGGCACAAAATCCTGCCATTTAATAATGGTTTGATTTATATTTCCATATGACAGATCCAAGCCTTTTTCTATTTTTTACGAAAATAAATAACATTACATCACCACTTTGAGTTGTTCAAACATGCAGACCCACCTTAAACTATGAAAATGTAACCCTTTTTTTTAACAAAAACAAATGGGTTACAGATACAGCAAACCAAAATGACACTTTCTCTGGTGAGGGGTACATCTCAACAAGTAATTGACAACTGTCCCACCTCAAACAGAATAACCTATGACAAAATGTTATAGTTAAATGTGACAAAGCCTCATTGTCAAATATGCACAGTAAAACTAGAGACTGTTTTTCACGAAAAAACCACGAAAAATGTATGTCTCCCACAACTTACCATGCAGAAATTGCAAAATACCACAAAATAAGGGCCATAACTCCAGCGACAATACTGTCTAAGATACGAGCATATGAACAAGAGCACCGCCATGCGGGGGCAGACACTCATCTGATTTTTTGTCTCTGTATAATAGAAATATTGTCCTACCCATGATCTTCTAAGTCCAAAAGGGGCCATAATTCTTGCAAAAAGCAATGTAGAGTTATGGTACTTGCTGTGCAGAGTCAGCTTTGAATGGCAAATAACTGCTCCAAGCTTTAAAGCAATAGCTTTGACCATTAAGAAGAAAAGGTGACCTAAACGCAAAACTTAAACCAAAAAATCTGATATTTTCCAAGTCTAAAACGGGCCATAATACTTGCAAAAAGCAGGATGGAGTTATGTTTCTTGCTGTACAAAGTCAGCTTTTGATGGTGAACAAGTGTTGCAAGTTTTAAAGCAATAGCTTTGATACTTTAGGAGAAAAGTTGACCTAAACATAAAACTTAACCAAGAAATCTGATATTTTCTAAGTCCAAAAAGGGCCATAATTCTTGCAAAAAGCAGGATAGAGTTATGTTTCTTGCTGTTCAGAGTCAGTTTATGATGGTGAACAAGTGTTGCAAGTTTCAAAGCAATTGCTTTGACAGTTTAGGAGAAAAGCTGACCTAAACGCAAAACTTAACCAAGAAATCTGATATTTTCCAAGTCCAAAAAGGGCCATAATTCTTGCAAAAAGCAGGATGGAGTTATGTTTCTTGCTGTACAGAGTCAGCTTATGATGGTGAACAAGTGTTGCAAGTTTCAAATCAATAGCTTTGATAGTTTAGGAAAAAAGCTGACCTAAACATAAAACTTCATGTGGCAACGCCGACGCCGATCAAGTGATGACAATAACTCATTTTTTTTCAAAAAATCAGATGAGCTAAAAACATATGATACAGTTTAAAGTTATTAAGTGACCTATGCCTTAAGCAACCTGTCAGCTAGCTTTGCAAATTGACTTTATCTTCTGGTTTCAACATGTTTTTAAACAGCCATCTGCCTTAAGCAACCAGACCATTTCTCTCCCTTGGCTGGCCGCTTCATACAGGTTTGACTGTGAATATTTAAGAACAAACACAGTTTTCCTGGATGAGGTCTCTGAGTTTATGTACTGGTTAAGGTTATCAATACTATTAACCCTTACCCTGCTAAATTTCTATAATGAACTTGTCCATCTTTCATTTGGACAGTACTATTAACTGTTAAAAGGGGTGCTTACCAAAAAGATACTGACTGAATGGCGAACAGTGCAGACCAAGATCAGACTACACGGATGTGCAGGCTGATCTTGGTCTGCACTGGTCGCAAAGGCAGAATCACTTTCCGCCAGCAGGCTAATGGTTAAATATGATCATTCAATTTTTTCTAAGAGTGTCATTTTCACAATAAGGTTAGTTTTGGCTTTCCTCAAACAACTTTATTGGGACTTTCTGTGCTGTGATAGCTGAAAAATTGACCAACAGATAAAACAAAACAAAAATAGTAACATCAATTATGCATTTCAAAATGTCAAAATTGTATAATTTAATCAAAATGCACACGTGAAAGTATTTCTAGTCTACTCTCTTCAAAATCACTCCAGGATCAGTGCATGGTAACGTAAATTACACTTGCTTCACATATAAATTACATACGTAACAGAAATAAAGTGCAATAGAATACCTTCAACTTCATATATTTTCAGAGTCGCATTTGCCCTAGCTTCTCCATGCTCATTTTTGGCAACGCATGTAAAATACGTGTTGTCCTTCTTCGCTTTTGCAGGTTGTATTCGAAGTACTGTCCCATGTGACATCATAAATATATCGTAACGTTTCTTGTTCAGGTGGTTTAAAGATTTACCCTCTTTTTCCCAATAGAAGTCTGGCGGTGGATATCCCGAAGCTTTACAGAAGAAGCTGACTATCAGGTCCTCAGCCACTTTCATATTTTTTGGAGCATAGGTGATTCTGGGGGCAGCTGAAAAATACAAAAAAACGCTTGTTAACATCTTTGTAAACAGAACTTTTAATCCAATATTTCAATCCACCATAGAATGGTAACCAATGTCAGGGATCAGCCTACAAGGCGATTTGAGCGATATCGTCGCTTTAAAGTCGGCCACTTCGCCTAATTATCGCCTCCGGGCGAAATCCAAATCGCCGAGTTTTTCAGCGAGTTATTATTTGTTTACTTAAAGTTGCAAAACTTGATGCATATTCTAGATTAAATTATCGATAAATCCATAGTCAACCCCGCCTACTCGCCTGTCAAACTTCAGCCAATCGTAGCGTTAATATGTAACAGTGTCAATCAATAATATTGTAAGCCGCCGCCATTTTGAAAATTTTCAATCGGCGTGTAAAAAGCCGATAAACTTAACGAGAGCATGATTTTATGCAACAATTGTATATTATTCTTTCATTTTATTAAAGATTACTTCAAAAATTATTTCAATTACCATCATTACGGTCAATTTCTGTAAATGAACGCTCGGGTACTGTGGATAAAAAATGATTTCGCGGACGTCAGAACTGCCGTACAAAATATTGTAAAAAGATCGCCATTAACTACGAGTTTGGTATTATTTTCGAAAAAAATAATAAATGAATAAATTAAATGTATAAATCTGAACAAATTGGTGCAAAAATCGGGCATTATAAAAGTACGAGAATCGAAACATTAATGAAAATTTTCACGCCGTTTTGATCGTGCACCTGTTAAATTTACGAATTTCGGACATGTAAATTTCGGATAAAAATTTAAAGGCGACTTTTTTATAGCTAAGTTTATACTTTATTTAGAAATTCATGAAAATGATAATGCAAGAATCAATTTCCTTAAATAATTACTGTTTATAAGTTACAGCTAGACCCACAGAAAGTGGATATATATAGGCAAGAAACTGAATGCTATGCCGATTCTTCTCCTTAAATTTCTCAACTTCTCCCTAAATTCTGTGGAGGGAGAAGTCACTTCTCCCTAAAATTTTGACCTAGGCTGATCCCTGCAATGTGATTAGTGTTTGTCAAATGGTGTCCAGCATCAACTGACCAGGTGAAGCAGACATTTCAATACCTCCAGACAAATATATGAAATACCTCTAAAACAGCTATTTGCAATACTAAAGCAGAAAAGCAGCATATAACTAACAATTTTATTCATAGATGCTAACATTTTTGCCAAGAGGGCTGCTTAAAACTTAAATTTTAGTTTGCAAACATATTTTATTAGGGTTACAAGATAATAACAAAGCAGTTGGACATAAAGCGTTGTCCTCTCCTTAACTTCTTTTTTTTAAAGTCATATTAATGCTCAATTTTTTTAAAAATATTATTTATAGTTCTACAATGATTTTCTGGGCTAAAATCGGCATGTTAAAAAAAAAAACGTTGAAATTTATTTTTGAGATCATGTAATAAAATGACTTACTGAATGGTTTAGGTCAATTGTCAAAACTATTAACCAAAATGGTGCACATAGTTTTGACTAACTGACTGACAAACCATTCAGTGTGAGTAAATTTTATCACAGAATTGCCAAAAATGTAAAAAAAATGCTATATTCACGGAGAATGAATAACTTTTTTCAGTTGATCCGATTAACAAAATTATGCCTTACAACTCTGACATTTTCAATTTTGGAATATTAATATAGCTATAATTTGTGTAATTGAGGCTAAGTGGCTAACTTAATTAAGCATTTAGGGTAAATAATATGTTTACTGGATACAATGACTGAATTAGCCTAAATACAAAATTTCATAATTCTGACACATAGAATTGCCAAGGGACTATTAATCAGAAAAAGTCATATGTTCAAAACAGGACAACACAGGGCAGACACAAGGATGGCCCTATATCAATCATCATAGATGCACCAGTTATAACAAGAAGCATTTCTGCTACATCAATTTGAAAACTGTTCTGCAACTTCAGATGGAAAGATTTTCAGTTTTCCATAAAGCCATATAGAGAAAACTAGACCCATCCCAGGCAGCTATGATAAGCTGATGGCTTTAAAAATTCCAGTTCGGGGTTAACCAACTGGGACATTTCTGAATCTTAAACTTACTCAGTTTAGAAGATCCTGGTAACATTTCAAGATTTTTTTTTCTATTTTAAAGGAATATCAGTGTCACACTGAAAAGGAATATGACACCAAAAAAAAACTGGCGAACATTCGGTGGAGGTCATCAAGGATGTCGATAGAAGTTGGAATCGAAAAATGAAACATCTCAAGCAGTATTTTTCTCTTTGATAAAAGCACCGTTTGTTGTTCAGATGCATATTCATATGTATATTACTATATAACTCAGACTTTGCAATATCTCAACTCCAAATAACGAGTTTATTCAACAACAAAACCACTGTTTAATTGGATATATTATATCTTTATTATCTCTCCAAAAGTTAAATTTAAAGTTTAATACATGTATTGTAGTTCAGGTTAGATTTTTACAAGCGTCTGATGACACCATAAGAATTCTATCATTCTGGTAATTAATGAAATTCATCAAGTAAACCATTCCGTATTCAGTCCCTTGACAATGATTTTCAATTTCTACTAAAGCTGTTTTTTCCCCGTTTTTGCTCTGAGCGCAAGCAACAACAAATTTAAAGCTACAACACTGAGTCAGTTAATATATCGAGTTTCTGCTTTGTATTGATCGAAAATAATAAACAGAAAATCTTTAAACTAGTCTAACTGGTTTAGGTCTTTGTCTAGTAAAATTGTAGATTAAACAAAACAACAAAAAAGACCTCAAATGAGGCCCGATCTTCTGAAACATACCGAGGGCTGAGCACAAAACTAGGGTATCTTGTTAATTATTGATGTACAATTACAATAATTTCCTGCTCAGCTCTCGGTAAAGGCATGAAAATTTGAATTAACAGTAGTTATTATTAATGCCACTGGAATCGAATGAAAAGAACATGTAAAATATTTGTGCCTGAATAACACGTTATTTCATCAATTTTTCTGAACTTCAGTTACGAGTGACAGAAAACGACATTCAGCTTACGAGCCTCATTTGAACTTGAAATAAATTTACATAATTGTAAAATTCAGAACATAAAATACAAATGTGCAAAACCCACTCGTTTATATATTATTCCTTTTCATTTAACTATTGTCGAAATTTTTCTTGTCTTCACCATCACTTTTTACGATAAAAACAAAAGGGTGTAACAAAGCCCTGACAACAAAATAAACCTAAAATTGGCTGATTAACCTAGGGAACTCAATATTTAACCTGACACAGAAACGATTACTTGGATATTCATGACTTTCCTATCGCAATTACTTACGGGATTGGGAATCGTGGTACTCGAAAAATTCAAATTCAGAATCAGCAGACATTGTATGATTTCCTGGAATTCAAAATGTTAATTTGTTACCATGGTTACAAAAATACATTGTGTAACAACCGATAGATTTTTTTTTCACTTATTCATGCAACCTTTGAGAACCCAGGACATAATACCTTAAAAAACAGTTTACATATGATTCTTCTGTGTTTTTTTGTTTTTTTTTGAAAGCCTAAAAAATTATAGATTTTCTATTTCCGTTTGACTGTCAAAGTGCAAATGTGGCTATAATTTCAATGTTAATGCATTTGCTAAATAAGAAATGAGCTGTCCCAAATACCTGGTATATGTCAAGTATATTCAGTTATGTATAATCTACTAGAATATACAAGTTAAGTACATGCATAAGGATTCATATAAAAGTTCTGAATAATTTCTGTGTGAGTCCGGTTACTTACGCGTTAACTGATCGAAGTAGTCGAAAAATTCAAAAGTAGTATCGGAAGATTCAGCAGTAAAGTTTGCTCCTGTGACAAAAAAATGACGGGTTAGAATGATGAAGTGGTCTCTCTAAGTAAGTAATTAAGTTGATATGCTTTCTAGATCCACGCATCAAAATGCCATTTTCAACTATCAGCAGTTTTTTATTCAGAGCTCTCATGTGGCCGAGTGTCACTGATACTTCTGTTTTTGTTACAGTACTATTTTTTTTATCGGGGTTTGTTGCAAATTTCTGTAAGCCAGATGACTCCCAAGTCAGCTATTTTAAACGTAAAAGATCGCAAACATCTTTCAGTTTTAAAACGCAGATTTTGACATGGAAAAAAGTCCTGATGTTAAAAAATTTCGAAGATCTTGATGCAAATGTTTATTCTGCAGTTTCAACTTCATGCCAATGGAGATACTCTGCATCAAAAATATATGTAAAATAAAAAATACGACAATTTGGCCTTTTCTGTACAGCGCACACCTGGTAGCAGTGATTTAACATTTCTTATAAAAAAAATTTCTGTGTACATCAAATTCACTATTTAAGTGTTTAATTTTTATAAAACATGTTTGAAATTTCATTTTATAGTTCAATGGTATGTTGATGCCTTTACAGAAAAGAAAAAATTAGCAACAGAACTGTTGCTAATATAAGCAACAAGGTTGCCATGAAATGCATTCTGGATAGCCATAAATTTCACCTATTTTTCCATTTTTCAATGTGTTAGTGTTTAATTTTATTAAATCTCAACCACAGTAATGACCATTTGAGCCATGCCATGAGAAAACCAACATAGTGGCTTTGCGACCAGCATTGATCCAGACCAGCCTGCGCATCCGCGCAGTCTGGTCAGGATCCATGCTGTTCGCTTTCAAAGCCTATAGTAATTAGAGAAACTGTTAGCGAACAGCATGGATCCTGACCAGACTGTGCGCATGCGCAGGCTGGTCTGGATCCATGCTGGTCGCAAAGCCACTATGTTGGTTTTCTCATGGCACAGCTCATTTTTTTTCTACTTTTATTTAATTTCAGTTGTGATCAATTTCAAATGAATACATCAAACATGGCAACCTGGGTGCCAGTCCTCTAAATTTTAATTCAGCTAAAAGTTAATCAACTTTTTCATGAAATTAATTAAGCTACAGTAAAATGAAAGAAAACTGAGGTAGGAAAAAACCAGCTGGGTCTTCCAGAACACCAATAGAGGAACAACAATTCAAGAACTGACTGATGATGTCCCTATGTTTGGAACAATTAAAATTGTCATTATAGAAACAAACTGTTGGAGTTACTTCCCCTGTTAAAAAAAAGAAAACTTTTCTAAGAGTAATTCCACTGAACATAGTCTAGTGAAGTATGAAATAATTTAAATATTCAGCAAATCTATAAGATATCTCGGAATATTTGGAATATATTTAAGAATACAGTGATCTGACAGAGAAACATTTTAAAGAATATTACCATGATTTAAGAATACTGATACAAATGCAAATCTGTTATAGAATATTTGAGAATACTGGTTTAAATAGAATAATTTATTGAATATTTGAGAATAATGATATGAATGAAAATTATTTACAGAATATTTTAGAATACTGATATGAAAAGTAATTTAATTTATTCAATATTTGAGAATACTGATAATGAATAGTAATTATTTATTGAATATTTGAGAATGCTGATATGTAAAGTAATTATTCATTGAATAAATGAGAATATTGATATAAAAAGTAATTATTTGAGAATACTGATATGACTAGAAATGTGTCACAGACACGGATGCCCCCGCAACATGAGAAAGGTCGCAGGCATAAGTTATTTATAGTAACAACTAAGGGAAGTTAATCTTAAAAAAAAAAAAAAAAAAAAAAAAAAAATCCTAAGTCCACACAAAAATCCTTACCAGGTAGAGATAGGTTAAAATACTCTCAAAATTGGATGTTACATGCATGATGTACTACAGAAAAATGGTCTTGTTTTTTCCCTATGACCAGTAATAAGAAAGTTACAATATAAGCTATTAATAGTAATAACAAAGGGAAATAATTCTAAACTAGGGACCTGGTTCTTGTGCATGACATTCTGTCTCATGAGGGTATATAACTGAGGCAACTTACAATAAATCCCTCCATGCATGAAGAAGAAATGCTCAAGACAAAGTCATTCTAATGTATGTGACCTTTGGCCTCTAAGTGTGACCTTTACTTTAGACCTAGGGACCTGGTTTTTGTGCATGACACATCGTCTATCCATGCTTATTCTTTGTGTCGAATTATTTTGAAATTGGACCATGCATGTCAAAGTTATAGACCGGACACAAAGATCACATTATCAGTATATATGTAGTGAAAATTGGCTAAGTTCAACCAAGGACTGTGACCTTGACCTTTGAGCTATGGACTTGGTTTTTGCGCAAGACACATCATCTATCCATGCTTATTATATGTGTCAAATCATTTTGAAATCGGACCATGCATGTCGAAGTTATGGACCAGACATGAAAATCACCCTTTCCCGAACACACGGACAAACGAACACACACACGGACAGGGTAACACTAAATGCCTCCCCCCATTTTATGGCGGGGGCATAAAAAGTAATTATTTATTGAATATTTGAGAATACTGATATGAAAATTAATTGTTTATTTGATTACAGTTGAACTTCAATGGCTCGAACTCGGATCTTTCGAACATCCGGGATCGCTTGAACTCTTCGCCCGGTCCCAAATTTATTCCTTCTTTATTCTGTATAGTTCTACCTCGGATCGCTCGAACTTCGAAAATTCGAACTCTCGAACTCATTTGGTGGTCCCCTCGGCTTAATTACAGTGATAATTACACCTATTCAGTCGAACAGACAATTTGCCGCCGGAATGGCTTGTGTTTACAAAGTTTTTCACACCTCTGCCTGACATTTGCCAAGCTTCCCCTTTAACCGGCGCGTGCGTAATTTTCACACGCTTATGTAATTAACGTCGGTATACGACAAACAAATTAAACAAAGTGACTTTCGTCATTGCAGTGCTTTAATGGGCTTTGATTTATACGAATAAAATTACTTAAAATAATTGAGCAATGTCTGTTTTTATTTTTACTGCATTAAAACGGGAGATCCGATGTCAACTTTCATACTGCTTTAGCATGGCTGAACAACTTAGTGAAGGACCCGGAAACGGGGGGATAGCTAATTCGGCTACTGGAAAGCAATATATTTGATAATATTTGTACTGGACTATGATTCATAAAGGTTTGCTATTCATGTCTTTCTATTTGATGCTGTCTTCACCAAATTCTTATAATTATATTAGTGTTTTATCTGTGTTTTTTCCGTATCTATGTCATGTTTGAATATAAATAATAAAGCATATTTCAGCGTTCGTTTTTTTTATTTATCATCGTATCATACACACATTTAGGAACAATATGACAATATATTACGATGTAAGGTTTGTAACACATCATGCCCTTGAATTCCCAAATTCAAAATGGCTGCCATTTGGATGTCTCGAACAACGGAAAACTCGAACTAATTTCCACGGGACCCTCGAGTTCGAGCCATCAAAGTTCGACTGTATTTGAGAATACTGATATGAAAAGTAATTGTTTATTGGATATTTGAGACTATTGATATGAAAAGTAATTACTTATTTGAGAATACTGACATGAAAAGTAATTATTTATTGAATATTTAAAGTTATACTGATATGAAAACTAATTGTTTATTTGAATATTTGAGAATACTGATATGAAAAGTAATTGTTTATTTAAATATTCGAGATACTGATATGAAAAGTAATTATTTAGTGAATGATATGAATAGAAATTATTTATTGAATATTTGAGGATACTGATAATGAAGAGTAATTATTCACTGAGTATTTGTGAATATTGATACAAAAAGTAATTATTTATTGAATATTTGAGGATACTGATATGAATGATAATGAAAATTATTTGCAGAATATCTGAGAATATACGTTTGCGATTGAGATGTAACATATAAAGCAGCTGTCCAAATAAAGAATATACTGAATGATATAGTTATGAAAAGCACTAATTTCAATGTAAAACTGATATGATCTAAAATCTGACAATTCTGATATGAATTAGAAATATTTTAAGAGACTACATAAAACAAGAGGGCCATGAAGGCCCTGTATCGCTCACCTGACCTACTGACCTAAAGATCATCAAGATTAACATTCTGACCAAGTTTCATTAAGATACGGTCACAAATGTGGTCTCTAAAGTGTTAACTAGCTTTTCCTTTGATTTGACCCTGTGACCTAGTTTTTGACCAAACATGACCCAGATTCGAACTTTTCCTAAAGATCATAAAGTTTAACATTCTGACTAAGTTTCATGAAGATACAGTCATAAATGTGGCCTCTAGAATGTTAACAAGCTTTTCCTTTGATTTGACCTAGTGACCTAGTTTTTGACCCCAGCTGACCCAGATTTAAACTTGGCCTAAAGATCATCAAGATTAAGATTCTGACCAAGTTTCATTAAGATACGGTCATAAATGTGGCCTCTACAGTGTTAACTAGCTTTTCCTTTGATTTGACTGGGTGACCTAGTTTTTGATCCTACATGACCCAGATTCGAATTGGATCTTAAGATCATCAATATTAACATTCTGACCAAGTATCATGAAGATATAGTCATAAATGCGGCCTCTACAGTGTTAACAAGCTTTTCCTTTGATTTGACCTGGTGACCTAGTTTTTTACCCCAGATGACCCAATACCAAACTCGACCAAGACTTTATTGAAGGTAACATTCTGACCAAGTTTCATTAAGATAGGGCCAAAATTGTGACCTCTAGAGTGTTAACATGCTTTTCCTTTGATTTGACCTGGTGACCTAGTTTTTGACCCCAGCTGACCCGGATTTAAACTTGACCTAAAGATCATCAAGATTAAGATTCTGACCAAGTTTCATTAAGATATGGTCATAAATGTGGCCTCTACAGTGTTAACTAGCTTTTCCTTTGATTTGACTGGGTGACCTAGTTTTTGATCCTACATGACCCAGATTCGAACTGGACCTTAAGATCATCAATATTAACATTCTGACCAAGTATCATGAAGATATAGTCATAAATGCGGCCTCTACAGTGTTAACAAGCTTTTCCTTTGATTTGACCTGGTGACCTAGTTTTTGACCCTAGATGACCCAATATCAAACTCGACCAAGACTTTATTAAGGATAACATTCTGACCAAGTTTCATTAAGGTATGGCTAAAATTGTGACCTCTAGAGTGTTACAAGCTTTTCCTTTGATTTGACCTTGTGACCTAGTTTTTGACCCCAGGTGACCCAGTATCGAACTCGTCCAAGATTTTATTAAGGGTAACATTCTGACCAAGTTTCATTAAGATTGGGCCAAAAATGTGACCTCTAGAGTGTTAACAAGCTTTTCCTTTGATTTGACCTTGTGACCTAGTTTTTGACCCCAGATGATCCAATATCGAACTTGTCCAAGATTTTATTGGGGGTAACATTCTGACCAAGTTTCATTAAGATTGGGCCAAAATTGTGACCTCTAGAGTGTTAACAAGCTTTTCCTTTGATTTGACCTGGTGACCTAGTTTTTGACCCCAGTTGACCCAATATCGAACTCATCCAAGATTTTATCGAGGGTAACATTCTGACTAAGTTTCATTAAGATTGGGCCAAAAATGTGACCTTTAGAGTGTTAACAGTCAAATTGTTGACAACGGACGGACGGACGGACGACGGACGACGACGGACGCCAGACACAGGGTGATCACTAAAGCTCACCTTTGAGCACTTCGTGCTCAGGTGAGCTAAAAATATGATAATATTGAATATTTTAGAATATTGATATGAATGAAAATTATTTATTGAATATTTGAGAATACTGATATGTAAAGTAGAATCTAATTATTCACTGAATATTTGAGAATACAGATATGAAAAGTAATTATTTATTTGAGAATACTGCTATGAAAAGTAATTATTTATTGAATATTTGAGATTATACTGATATGAAAAGTAATTGTTTATTTGAATATTTGAGAATACTGATATGAAAAGTAATTATTCATTGAATATTTGAGAATACTGATATGAAAAGTAATTACTGGTACTGATGATAAACCCGAACAGAATATGAGGTTTTTTACCTGTAACTTTTTTATTTCTGCAAATTGTAATCAACAGTCGGTATCAAAATAAAGCTTAACCTTTCCTGAAAACTTTACATAATTCAAATTTATATTTAGTAAACAAACTCACACGAAGTGAGGTCCTGAAAGGGGTATGTAAAAAGGGGACTGTATGAACGTTGACTGATGATAAATTCGAACACTTTGTCATTTACACAATTTTCTTGGTATTATTATATTGAAACTTTCCCCAAAAAGCTGCAACAGTCATTCCTGATCAAGTAATGAAAAGTTACCAAATGTCAGGCCTTCATGTTTCGACAGTGAGCATGCGCAAAAAGCACCCTCTTCCCCAGTAATTTTGGATAAATATATTTTATACAAATTTATGTAAGTCATTTATTTATACAGAATATTTACCAATTTTGTTTTTGTTTACACCAGTTGGTGTTGTAAGTGGAAACTATTAGATGGTGTGTTCAATTTTATAAATAACCGATTGCAATCGAATATTTCCAAGGTGGTCGACTTTATCATCTGTCCGGGTTTATCATCAGTACCAGTATTTATTGAATATTTGAGAATAACTGATATGAATAGAAATTATTTATTGAATATTTGAGGATACTGATAATGAATGGTAATTATTCACTGAGTATTTGCGAATATTGATACAAAAAGTAATTATTTATTAAATATTTGAGGATAATGATAATGAATGGTAATTATTCACTGAGTATTTGCGAATATTGATACAAAAAGTAATTATTTATTGAATATTTGAGGATACTGATATGAATGACAATGAAAATCATTTGCAGAATATCTGAGAATATACGTTTGCGATTGAGATGTAACATATAAAGCAGCTGTCCAAATAAAGAATATACTGAATGATATAGTTATGAAAAGCACTATTTTCAATGTAAAACTGATATGATCTAAAAAATAATTTTAGAAAATACTTAGAATACTGATATGATTCAGAAATATATTGAAAGTACTGAAATGTATTAATGACATGATTTAGATATCTGACAATTCTGATATGAATTAGAAATATTTTAAGAGACTACATAAAAAAAAAAAAAATTGATAATTTTGCTGTGTCACTAAAAAATTTTCAGAAAAAATAAGGGGAAGATATACACCACTTAACCCTTAGCCTGCTGGCGGCGATTGGTTTTGCCTTTGCGACCAGTGCAGACCAAGATCAGGCTGATCATGGTCTGCACTGTTCGCTATTCAGTTAGTAAATTTTCAGTGAACACCCCTTCGAATAATAAATGGTATTGCCCAAACTGAATGATGGAAAAGTCCATTTCGGAAATTTAGCAGGCTAAGGGTTAAACTGAGTATTGAAATAAGAGAATATTCTTACGAAATTATTGATTAAATTAAAACAATTAGAAGATTGGGGAAATATCAATTAAAATTTTATCACCAGTATCTAATAAAATTGCTTTGTTTTGCATTAAAGAAATGAACGTTCTAGCTTTTTTCTGATCAACCTTCCTAGAAGCCAGAAGCTTCAGTCACAAGTGCAATATTCTAATTTATCAAAGAAATCCAGTAAAACTGATAATGTTTTATATGGAAGCTGTACAGAGAATTACTAATGCGTATGAATGTAATGCTGCACAAGGCAAAATTGATCCGGAATGTTGCGCTGACTTTATCAAGGTTTCAGCAAATCACAATCAAATACAATCAAACTTGATCAAATTCTAATAGGCTTTAGTTTTTTCCCAGTAATACAAACTGCAGAAATGGAACAGATAATTCTAATGGCAGGATTGTTTCTACGTGTTTTTATCCATGCCGCTTTTAAAAGACAAACTCACTAACACAGCAAATTAAAATATCATATAAAATAAATCATATTTGTACCCTAGGACCTTCCTATGATTGAGTGCCCTTCCGGACTTTATGGTTAGATGAATTCTATGAGATTTACAAATGGAATTTTAGAAATATGATTTTATTACTTGGAAGGGGAATAGGTCCATGTTAAATTGTTTCTCACACTTTAACTACAGCTAATTCATTCATTTTTTATCATATTTCATTCAATTTTATTATAACCTTGAGGCCATTCTTTGACTATTTTACTTCATAAAAAATTCTTTTACAACAGGCAAGGTTAGCTGGCTTGGAACTTCCCAGTTTTCATGTGTCCCAAATGTAATATTTATCAACTGATCAAAACTTGCATGCAAGCTTCTAAAAACAGATTTCTCCTGCTGCAGTATTCATTAACACAAGTTTCATTAACCCCATTGAGAAAAGTCCATTGAGAAAATGGAAGTTTTCCATTTAAAATATGTGATATTAACTTTTGAGAGAGAAAAAAATGAAAAAAAAAAAACCCATTAACATCCAAACTAATTACTTTTCCTCAATATTGGCCATTTTCTGTAGGTGCACCATTCTCCAAACTACAAAAATATGCAAAGACATAAAAAATGACAAGATTGCATGTCTGTATAAGCTAACTGATGGTTATTTCTTTAGTCGCCAATGATTTTATTTAGAAATCAATATTAACTTAGGCTTCTATTTTGAAACAAGCATATGATTCTAGGACTGAGTCAACTACATGCCATCACAAATTGTTGTCTTCGGTTCTATGATGGTCAAATAACAGGAACATTATTCTACACAAATATCAGCAATTTCTATTCAAGCAAGCCCATTATTGGTTTGGTTATTAATCAAATTGGTTTCTAAAACCAATAAAATATTACAGATAAATGCATCAAATACACATTGCAAACCAGAGGATATGGGCTTAGAAGCTGCTAGATGTCAATACAAGACTTGTAAATGTGATATCAAAGTTTTATTACATCAATAAATCATATCCAGATTTCCTTTCCCAGCATTTCATGTTGTTTTAATGCAGAAAGTACATTTTGATATCGGAGAACAAATTATAATGCAATAGTTCTAAGAAGACGTACTCCCAGTGACTGTTTCAACACAGATATTCAAACATAAAATATGTGGACTGCAACTTCAAATGAAAGTGAAGCAATATGACCATAGATATTGTCCTGATTTAAGAAAATCCTCTTCCTCAATCTTTCAAATTTTGAAAACATTCTTACAATTTAATTCTGAAAATTCTGATAGACTGACGGACAAAAAACAAAAGAAAAGATACAACTGCAAAATAAACGTTGCCATTTCTTCCTCAAAAAGGATTGATATATCGTTCAACGTCTGCCGAAAGCCATCAATAAAGCCGGGGAAACAATAGATTAAGATCACATACTCATCTACATTTAGATGAATACTTCCAGAAAATGTCTCGGTCAGCCGAAATCTCTACTCTGCTGCCATTTTCCCACATAAATGAATATGACTCAATCTATGACACTGCCTGTATCATATGTCTGCAAGAGATATCTCCAGATGTCTATATTTTCTTATACTTTCTATATATACATATATTTAAGTAGAAGCCCGCCCGCTTAGCTCAGTAGGTAGAGCGTCGGTCTACGGATCGCGGGGTCGTGAGTTCGATCCTCGGGCGGGGCGTATGTTCTCCGTGACTATTTGATAAACGACATTGTGTCTGAAATCATTAGTCCTCCACCTCTGATTCATGTGGGGAAGTTGGCAGTTACTTGCGGAGAACAGGTTTGTACTGGTACAGAATCCAGGAACACTGGTTAGGTTAACTGCCCGCCGTTACATGACTGAAATACTGTTGAAAAACGGCGTTAAACCCAAAACAAACAAAACAAAACAAACAAATTTAAGTAGAATGACCTAGAGTATCTTTGTCTTTGATTCACTGAGTAACAGATACCTTTAAGGTGAATTTATTCTTATTTCATATATGATGTTGAAAACTGTAGACAATACATTAAATATGTAAGAAAATTTTATGAAGAAAGCTACCATCTAAATCAACTGTCTCCATTCTTCTGGAAAAAAATATGTGCCTTACAGGCCTGCATAAAAGATGACTGACGGTTTCTTCATCCAGCTTCGTAATGACAATACAATAAAATTTCAAATATTTAAACTTTTCAAAAATGGCTTTAAACTATTCAGAAACTTGTAAGCTTGTCTGCTCCACTATTCAATAAGTTCCAAGTCCAAGGACCGTAACTTGGCAAGACTTACCTATCTAAGCTATTTTTATGGCATTGATATAAACTTGCATGCAAAACTTCAACCAAATTTTTTAAGTTAAACATGGCCAATAATTTGACTTCAAACAAGTACATTAGATGATAAGTGTAAAGTTTCAATTAGCTGTTCCTGAGATACAACTGGGAAATGTTGTGTGAAATTTCTGTCCGCTTGTTAGCTGCATGCAAAACTTTGAGCAAAGTCCAAAAAGGGCTATGATTAGAATTAAATTCAACCAAGAGTTATCTAAATTGGTTATTTCAGCAGGTTTAATGGCAAGGAAGCCTTGTGTTATGCTTCAATCTGATGCATGCAATTAAGACATGAACTCGCATGCAAAACTTTAACCAAGGTGTGACGCTGACGCCCGGTTTAGTAGAACAACTCCAACTGTATTCTTGGAACAGTCAAGCCAAAAATAAATGTAAGACCTAGGTCTCCTATAACCCAGTTCATGACATTTGTATAGTATATATGACTAAAGGGAAGGTTATACAACATATCTCAATCAGCCAAGAAAATGCCAAAAGCAAAGGCCAAGTACTAGTAATGAGCCTGGACAATTGAATTTCATGTTCATTTCCACTATATATTTTGCAATTATCTGAAACTGCGATTAATGTGATTGTGTTTGGCACGCCACTTCTGTCGTCTTAATATTGCTGCCACTTGCAATATACACAATTACTGCTAAAATTACCTCTAGTGAAACTGCAAGGATATTAACTAGACACAAAATCTGTCCTATTCAAAATGTCCTTATTTTTTTCTCAAATATTAGGCTCTGAGAGTGATGCAGGACAAAGTAGAATCCACTCTACAAGCAGAGTTTTCGCATTGTATAGAGATCTGATGGAGCGTACTGTACTGCGCGCTTGACTGTTTCGATGCTTGATAGTAAAATAGGGCATATCTGAGTACACTAGAGCTATCACTTGGGTGATTAATAACTTTAACCATAAAAAGGGACATAATTCCTGAGATTCTTCTTCCAGAACAACACTCATTGTGTCAGACGATGTGGGTAGTGTTGATGAACATTTTTAGTACTGTAGACGACAATTATGGAACGAAAACTGAAAAAATAAAAAACAGTGATAACAATTCCAACGGTAAGAACTGCCGAGTCAAGAGAAATACGGATGAATCAATTTTGGTGAAAACAGAAAACCATTTCTAAAAATTCAATCAAGTATAGACAGAGTTGACAATGCTGTTGAAAGTAGCAATTTTACCCTGAGAAATGTTTGGGAATGTTGTCAGTGGGATAGTTAAGTTATCATGTTGTATGTTATTTATAGAATTATCCTGCAAGAGGCCTATCACCAGATATTGATTGATCACCTCAAAGTGTGCATTAGTCACATGGTGCTAGCCTTTGATCTGGTCTGATGTACCCAACTACACTTGTTAAGTTTGTATGCTCCAATAGAGAAGAACTTTATGGCTTTTTGACACAGTGTCAATGATGTTTCATTTCCTGGAATGTCTGTGAAATGTGGAGAGATTTTACAAGTTTTATGGGACAACAAAATTCCAGTATGTTTTATGCATGTTGACTACAAGGCGAAACATAAATTCAAATGATGTAGACCATGTAATTAAGTTAAAACTCCATTCCAATGCATATCTATGAAGTCTATCAGGATCTTACATTCCTACCTGTGTAAGAGAGGGTTTTTTTCCTACCCCAGGGACAGAAACAAGGCATTATCTTTGCTGTCGACAGAGTTGTTAAAACAGCTGTCACTGGCTGACAGACCTGTAAGATCCCTTTTTCTTGCTAACTATGTTAAAATAGACTGTTGCATCATCACAAATATATTTACATATATATTGGCATTATGTAAATCATTAATGACCTCATAACAGGCTAAGAATATTGTGACATCACTTAAGTGCACACTATTTTATACAAGGTACTTCATTTGGGAAAAACTAGGGAAAGACAGGGAAAGATATTCCCTGGCACATAATCAGACAACACAAGATAGGCAAGTATTACTGATCTCTTTATATTATTCAGACCACTAGATACCTGTAAGATGCTGTATAACAATCAATACTAATATTTGAGAATGTTCTGATGTTCAAATTCTTTGCCTGCTGCTGAGCTATCTTTTCCAAATATGTCAAAAGTTAAGTAATTCAAAATTGTTGAGGAAAATGCTTGCATGTAAAAAAAAACTTCTGGAAACAGAAGAATAAATTGGATAGTTATAATTTTTCCAAAATAAAAGGATTGTAAAGTAAAGTTTTTGTCATGTCTACACACAGATTCAAGGAACAAGGACTGCATGCCACAACCAAGAAGAACAACTGCAGTATATACATTTTTTCTTGCATATTACCAAAGATTCATATTAACCAAAGTATCACAGGAACGGTTGTATTTATGTTTGTTATGGGGTACAGACAGTGTAGGATGCTCAATGTTTAGCTCCATATTTCCAAAAAAAAATTCAAACAACACCAAATTATGGAAAGAATGATTTCATTTACACGAAAATCGAACAGCATATAAAACACGTATATTTGTCTAAAAAATAATTGTCAGTTTATTGATATATGCATAATGCCATTGCATCCTGGAGAAGGACTGCATTATAAGGGGCCACATTTTCGGTGAGTTCAACAGCTTTAAAAACTCATCATTTTCAAAGAATTGTTACATACCTTTGTTTTCATGCATTTGCAATTTTAATGTCCCAGTGCTAAAATTTCTTGTAACTTAAAGTTTAACATAAATTTCAGGATTTGTTTATTTTCATTTCTTTTACAAATGACATTCATTTTTAAAGGGGGACAACTTTTTAAGAAGTATCCAATCTTACATGGCAGTACGGTAAAACATGCATTGGACAGGTAATCATCATTTCTGTGGTTTGCTTACTTAAAGATGAAAACACTCATATTAAAAGACAGACTCTTCAATGCAATGGAACTAACACAATTTCTGACATTGTCAGACTATTGATTACAGGACATATTCAAAATACAAAAAGAAGAAAGAATTTTATCAAGAGTTCTTTTAAGTCATCCATCAAAACAGACAAACATGCTTTCATTATCCATTGTGAGAAAAAACTCCACTTTACAATTAGCTATGTTAGTAGATGAATGATATCCTGTTACAGATCAACAAAAAAGAAGAGGACAAAATTTTCCATTTAATCATTTCAAAAACCCCCTTGTGACAATGCATTTAATTGATTCTAGGAAATATTTCATGTATTTTACTGGCTGCACTGGTTTTGGCATTATTTTATAAATAACAGAGAAGAACCAATCACACATATTCAAATTATACTTTGGTTTTTATAGAAGGTACACTAGTTTCACATATTTCTGAAAATTTCTTTTGTTTCCCGACTGATATAATGGGACCTCAATGTCAGACAAATGGTGCCGGGAATCAATGCTAAACACCAGCAAATTTCTGAATTAATCATGATGTTCCTTTGGCTGTATCATGGCCCAATTTTTGAACAGTTATTCTAACTTCTTTGTATACTAAGCAGAGCTGAAATTGTTTAGGTAGAACACTGCTCAATGATTGAACTAGCGACCTCAACTAGTGGTCTCAATTGATTACCTCAACTGCAGACCTTACCTAGTGACCTCTAGGTTGGTAGTCTGGTACTCTGCCTGCTTTTAACCTTTACCCTGCAAATTTTCTAAAATAGACTGGTCCATCTTTCAGTTTCAACAGTACCACTAATTGTTCAAAGGCATGTTCACTGTGCTTACTGAAAATTTACTGACTAAATAGGGAACTGTGCAGACCATGATCATCTTGGTCTGCATTGGTTGCAAAGGCAGAATCACTTGCTGCCAGCTGGCTAAAGCTTACAGCAAGATCTAACGACATTCATAATATATTATACTTCCTTTCCACAAAATACAGCACAGAAATATTCTATTCAAGATAAAAGTAATTAAGTTTTATGTAAAATTATATTTTATAGCTGTTATTCTATATAAGAATATTTAATATCATGTCATAAAATTGTAACTTAATGACAATTCACTCAGTATGTAATAGATGATACATTACAAGGAGACTGTATATTAATGGTTGTAATCGGAGTGAGGTAAAAGTGCACAAAACATTTAAAATGAAACTTATTAAAAGTAAAAAGGGGGCATAACTCTTGAAATGTTTGTACCAGAGATAGTTCTCCATAAACAGAGCTAAAAAGCCTGCAATTCAAAATGGCTCTGACAGCATTAGATTTATATCAGGGATATATTGTCTACTTGAAGATTTATGAAGATGTCACTTTGAAGACAGGATAAAGTCGACTCTCTATCATTTCTACAGGGAAATCAATATACCTTGAAAATGTTGGTACTCAGAGATAATTACCACATTATAGATAAAATTGATAACAAAGTAATATGCTTTTTTCTCCTGCTCTTTAATAGCTTTAACACCATTTTTTCCAATGAAAGTACCAAGGTTTCCTTTGCCACCTTATGAAGGGGAATTAACCTAACAAAGGTCCCTGGCTAACCTAGGGAGATGAATAAGTTATGAAGGGTTCCTGGATTCTGTGCCAGTGCTTAACTAGAGAGATGACTTAATGAACCAAGGTTTCCTGGATTCTGTACCAGTGCTAACTTAATTAGAAGTGAGTGAACCTACCTATGGTTCCTGGATTGCATACCAGTGCTAACCAATGGAGGTGAGTTACCCTACTAAAGGTCCCTGGACTTAAACAGTGCTAAGTTGATATTCACAAATACTCAGACAAAAACATTCCCACACGAATCGGAGATGAAGCTGTAATGATCTCAGATATACTGTCTACTCTCAACTTGCCAGTGAATATTACTTTACCTCAGAGCAAACTCGTGGCCTCCGGATAGTCTTTGTGCCCCAAGCCCCGTCCAATAAGCGTACTTCTTAATCACTTTTAAGAACATTACAGTGCCATAGTTTGTTATCTTTCTATATCTGTTTTAGACTTTCTATTATTCTATCACAATATACAATTCAATGGCAGTGCAGTCAGAAGAAATCCTCTGTGGTCCTTTGAAAAAAAGCATATTTATCATTGCTCCAAGAATCCAGTTTCTTTAAGATATATGATTCTGCAAATATTTAAATGTTTACACTCAGATGTAAAATTTTCTTCGCAGAAAGTCAGATTCAAAAGAACGGAAATGTGTGAGCATTATGTAAATTAGATTTACGAGATTGGAAAATAAAACAACTGTCTTCTAAATTTGATTAGTTTCCACAACTCGGTAACATGCGAAAACCTTGATCTACTGAAAAGGCAATAAGTTTATTAAAGATTTAAGGCTGCTAAATCTGTCTAGAAACAACGGATGGACCAAGAGGAAATAGTCCCATATAAACAAACACAAGTTATGTTAACAAGAATTAGAATTAATAATAAACACCATTACTGTCCACTCTTATTCACTTCTTTACTCTTATGTATAACAACATAGTTCTAGTATTTTAGTCTCCAAGTTTCATGTGGACAGCAAATTCAAACTAAATTTTCAACATAAACATGACGTAAAGTCTACTGTCTACTGCCTCAGATGGCCATTCCATTTTACCTTAAGTCAACTGTATGTTGCTTTAATCTTATTGTCCAGAACCAAAAGTCCATTATCTAATGCAAGTGATGCCTAAAATAAACTGTCCACTGTCTTAAGTCCACTGGGTGCCTAAAGTCTGTACTGCCTGATACATAAAGTCCATTGCTCACAGTCCATTGTCTAGAGCCTTAGTCTGTTATCTGAAAGGTCCATAGCCCATTGTCTGTTGCTTAAAGTCCATTCATTAGTCCATTGTCAGTTACCATTTAACGCTAATTTTATACAACTTTATGATCCTGTCGACTGGGAATACATGTATTACCTAAGTTATTAGGCTCAACATTCAATGTACTCATTTTCCATGAAATCTTTTAATATTTATTTTGCCAACATGAAGAGACTTTACCTTACTTTGGGCCATCTTCTGGGTTTTTAGTCTCTAATGGAGGACCTACAGGTTGTGCCTAAAAACTGGAGTTACAAATCATTAAGAATTCAACTACAAGGTTCATAAAAAGTATTATTTCACACTAACATAACTTCTAAAACAGAGGTTTTCATTGTGACATTCATCAAATGATTCCCAAATGTCTCTGAGTGGTGCATATCCTTTGGAATGTAAATATCAGAAATTGGAATCCATTATCTCAGGATAGAATCGGACCTGAGGAAAACAAAGATGTAAAATTTACATCTCATTTGCATACAAGTGTCTTCGTCACTGCTGTCTCAAAATCCTCAATAATCCCATGAGATGTGCTCTTCTGGAGACGCTGGACTAAAATTCCAAAAGAACCAAGTATGCTGATTCAATTCTTAAGTTTTTTTTCTGAATATGGTGTACATGAAACTGCAAGAATTCTAAGACCTGAAATGACAGTCTTAAAAACAGTAGGACTGTGTCCTACATATTGGTAACTGGCAGATTGGTTGCTGATTTGACAATTGGAAAAGGCTTAAGGCAGCCTTAATTTTTGTAACATTTTTAATTTAATACCCTGATGGCTTGCAGATATACCCAAATTTAATTTGAAGGTGTATATTGTCTGGGACAGAATGCACTTTACATCCAGACAGTTTTCAAGACCAACAAAAGATTTCAAAATACAGTCAGTACCTGTGAGTCAAACATCTTAAAATGCCAAAAAAAAAAAGATTTTCCTGTGCTATATTTTTTTTTCAATTAAATTTCAAGCAAACATTTTTTCCTATAACTATTTCATGCACAAAATAAGAATGCCTTTTTTTCTAGAAATTATGCAATTACAAATCTGTATTTGCCAGATGTAAATTTCAATGAAACAAAATTGTGCTTTTGTGTTCAGTGACTCAAATAATGCCACTTTGTTCTTCCAGAAAAATAGAAACAAAACCTCCCTTCAAGACTAGATATGGCTGAACCCTTCATATCACATGCTCCTCACTGCTGTTGATTCTTTTATGTGCAGAAGCCATCCAACAGGCTTATGGAATGCCAATGGTTCTACCAAAGTGCCCACCTTTGCCTGATATAATGCCAAAAGGGGCACCTGGTTTGCCTCTGCCATAAAAAAGTGGAAAGTTGCCATATAACCTATACTTGTGTGGAAGTGACAATTTAACTCCACATAAGAAAAATAGAAAGGGACAATGGAATAATGATGTTATTAGTTTAAATCAATAATAACCAAATTGTTTCAATAGAAAAATGTCTTAGAACCAATAAGGTGGGAAGTGAAGCATCTGCATGAAACATATTGGTCACGTTTCTGAAACTAATTCATTTATCTGCTTTCACAAACAGTTGACTGATAAACCACTCCTCCTTCAGTCGTATTTGAGGTTCTATCGATCTGCATGGAATAGGAAATTTAAGGTTTTTCCCTTGCAGCGTGACTGTTAAGGTGCAGCAGCTAATATGTAAAAGACAGTTTTACTGCTGTTACACAGTCTCTATGAAATATGATGCAATGAAATATGCCTGGAGTATCTCTGTGATACATTTCAAACGTGGAAATGTTCATTGATTAGCAATGAATAAAATTTTTACTTAGTGCTGCGCACTTATTCTGAACTCACTAAATGTCAAGCCAAGTTGAAACTTTAGAGTAAAAGATATAACAAGCTGATATTCAGTTAAACTTCTCATATACACTCTATATGCAAATTAACTGATCATGCCAGAGTTACTCACCTTTATAGATTTTACACCATTTGCAAAAGAATAAAAACAGTATACAGGTGTTCTTACCTATTGTAAATTGAGGAGACAGGTAAAACCACATGAAATTACTTTGACACTAATTTTGGTATGACTTAACACAAAATCAGAATCAACAATTCTGTCAGTGTGGTAAGGCATACCATCTGTAAATTATTTAAAACTGTGACCTCACACAGCATCCTCACTCTGTGAAAGTGTACTACACAAGACCTGGTAGGACATGACACCTGATGGACAACTAACTACAGAAAGGAGGATCCAATTTCAGTGTAGACTTTATAAATTTGGTACAGATGACAAAACTTCCCAAAAATGTGGAGAGCGGATCAGCCTTTCCCTTGTACAGAAACAAGATGAAACACTCCCTGCAATAGGAGCACTTGTAACACATTACTGGCAGTGCCAGTCAAGTTACCTACAAATATTTATAAACCAAGTGGATGAATGAACAGTTAAAAGTCTCTGAACTTAATTAAAAACGATACAATAGTTCTCCAAGGTGAAACTGTTACTGCCAGAATTGAGCAATTCGTAAGTATGGACAAATTCATAAAATTTGGAAAGTATGGAAGCAGGGAAGTAGTTGGTCATATATTTTTATAACAAGTTTGCTGTGTTTCTGTTGTCACCATATCTGGTGTAACATCTGCAGACTTCTGCAATATTGCTTTCTAAATTAGACTAATTGAAGTCTAAACACACTTATTAGGTAAACAAAATAAGTCTGTCTGCATCTTCTCACAGACAGTTCACATTTTGAATAAAACAGAAGCACCTAACCTTAATGGATGATGATGTGGAACAATTAATTTAAGTTTGAATCAACCATTCAGTAATAACAGAGATAAAATGCAAAGGGCATCAAAACTTTAACCTGAAATTCTAAGTAAATTGGGAAATAATTCTTAAAATATTCAAGCAAAGTTAGGGCCCTTGTGCCACACGATGTGAGTGATTATGAGGAAGAACAATTTTAAGTTTGAAGCAAATCCATGAAGTAATTACAGAGAAAAAGATGTGTGGGTGCAGAAGGATGCTGATGCCGGCGGCAGGTTGAGTAGGACATATACTTTGTATAGTCAGACTAAAATTCACAGTTTTAATGAATTGTTGCAAAGCATTGTCTTAAGAATTCTTTTGTTTTGATTGTTTCACCATATTTCAGTTACTAGTACACACTTCTAGGAATCCATACTCTCGGTCTACTTCTGACAACTATACTATATGATTTATAGATGGATGACTGATAATCAGACTGTGTATTGAACCTATGACCAACTGAGTAGAAGTCTTGTGGTAAGGTATTGAGCTTAAACTGAACTAGCAACGTGTATATTATGAAACCATTAATATTCTCAGGATACAACAGATGGGATGGCCAGAGACACTGCAATCACTATATACCATCCCCAGAGGGACTGGGGTCAACATATTTGCTCCAGTAGCTACATGAAGATAATAAATTTATTACCAAAGAAAAGCAGCTTAATTTTTTATGTAGGACACAGGAAAAAATGCCTCTTTAGTGTATTGGTTATCTGCATAGCAGACTTTTACTCTTAACTGATTGTCAGTGATGTAAATTGGTCTACAACCTTGGGTCAATTTAGTATTAAAGAAAAGGCTAAGAAGGGCTAAGAAACAGCCAGAGATAACTGTCCCACTATACTGCTTCATTTAAATGAAAGACTGGATGGATATGCAATATCTGGGCACAGTAAAAAGACAGATAAAAATTCTGGGCATAGTACAAAGACAGATAAGCATTCTGGGCACAGAATATAGACAGAGAAGCCTTCTGGGCATAGCACATAGAGAAGCCTTCTGGGCATAGTATAAGCATTCTGGGCACAGAACATAGACAGAGAAGCATTCTGGGCACAGAACATAGACAGAGAAGCCTTCTGGGCATAGAACATAGACAGAGAAGCCTTCTGGGCATAGTATATGGTCAGATAAGCTGATTCTGTGCATAGTACATAGACAGATAAACATTTTGGGCATAGTACACAGACAGATAAATACTTTGGGTTCAGGCATGGTACAAGGATAGATAAACATTTTGGGCATCGAACAAAGACAGATAGACATTTTGGGTATGGTACAAAGATATATAAACATTTTGGGCATCGTACAAAGGACATTTACAGCTGCAAAACAAGGACATTTACAGTTGCATAAAAAAGACATTAACAGCTGCAAAACAAGGTAATTTACAGCTAAACAGCTGCAAAACATGGGCATTTACAGCTGCAAAACATGGACATTTACAGCTGAAAAACAAGGATATTTACAATTGTAAAACAAGGACAGACTTTCAGAGCTGCAAAACAAGGACATTTACAGCTGCAAAACCTGGTCATTTACAGCTGTAAAGCAATGTCATTTACAGCTGAAAAAACAAGGATATTTACTGTTGTAAAACAAGGACAGACTTATACAGCTGCAAAACAAGGACATTTACAGCTTCAAAACCTGGTCATTTACAGCTGTAAAACAATGTCATTTACAGCTGAAAAAACAAGGATATTTACTGTTGTAAAACAAGGACAGACTTATTCAGCTGCAAAACAAGGACATTTACAGCTGCAAAACAAGGATATTTCTGGACTCTAATGACTGATGCCAGTCTAGGACATTTCCAGCTGCAAGATAAGTATATTACAAACTACCGCTATTACAAAAATCAGTGAATATTACTTTAACAAAGTTCCAAAAGAGTAACTCAAGCTGTAGTAAAACAGGGCTTTTTGTACTTTTATAGTGAGATCTGTTTCCTTGTTATAAATATATGCTAAGCTCCATCTCCCACAAGGACAGTTTAACTCATGCTCTGCAAGAAGAACATCCAGTTTTTCAGCCATTAAAACACAAGAGCAGGTCTTCTATGAAACAAAAAAAATATAAAACGAAGTTTACTACATCAGAATCCTCATGCATTGAACCTGTTTTCCCAGAACAACTTTCAGTTTCAGAAAATGCATGAACCCAGTATGCAAGATGGTGATGATTATTAATCAAAGCAATGAGGTTACAGAATGGAAACCTGAAAGTGTTTTCCAGCCCACTAGAGAAAACATTTTCCTACAAAATTGCTTTAGTTTATACCAAGAGGAACAAAACTCACAGCAATTAACATGGAATAGCAGCAAGACAATAGCTCACTAGGTGAAACATAAATAAATGATTGTTTTATGCTTTAATTAATATTTGCACTGACAAATGGATGAGTTTGTATGGAATAACGGTTTGTTTATCATGCTGTTAAACTGATGTTCATTAGTTTCAGCTGTAGAGTTTCAAGCTTTTGTTGTAAATAATTTCACAAGTGTCTACATTAAAATGGGAAAGCTAAAATGCAAATTTTACCATTAGCTTTTAATTTCACTTCCCAGTTTTTTTTCTCTAATTTTTGATTTATTGATTTTCTTCCCATTCTGCTAAACAGTAACTTTACTTAATGTAACAACTGTGGATTTTTTTTATGATTTTAATCCCTTTTGTATTTCCCAATTAATGATTTTTTATGTAAAATTAATTGAAAATTTAGACTTTTTCAGAATAATTTTATGATCTTAACAACAATGTATGGAAACTCATATCAGTCTGGCACTTCTTTGAGCAGCGAAGAAAGGCCTACAGACTGTCCCTATATACATTAATTGAGAGGGGAGTGGCTGTGGGGATGGTTTGGTAGTATCTATAGGTCGAATCACTGTCTTTCCACGTGTTTAGCTCAAAAGCTTCCATCTATGAAAGAATTATACCAATACTAAGCACACAGATTCAAACCTACAGTTGAGAGGGTGAAATAACTGGCCTCAACCACATGGTTACCCCGGAAAACCTCTACCACTTACAGTTAGAACTCCTTCATACATTATCCCCCTAAGGACAAGTTTTCCACTTCAAGGTCTGTTACAGACCTCACAAAAACGTTTTTTGTGCAATAAACAGCATTCTAGGAAGACAAAAGAATGACAATCAAAAGATATAAATGCACTTTCAATACCAGGTATTTTGTCTGCTGATAATAAAGAGAAAATAATTTATTCTTATCACCAACTCATCTGATGTTCTTACACCTTTTTAACATTCTTTAAATTCTCTACTTCAATATATCATGAGAAAATGTGAGTTGACATGTAATTTATACTGTTAAAGTTTTAACTATCCTTCTACCAAACTCCAATCTGCAAAGAAATATTGAAAAGGTGACAAAAAAATAAAATTTGGTGACTTCTGCTTAAATGGAATTTAGAATTTCATCAGCATTTTCATGTCTTACAACTAAAACTAAATGATATAAAACTTCTTTTCTAAACTTCCAAGACATGCAACTTGAATTGAAATATGTTTCAAATTTTAATAGGCAAAACTGGATGTTTATATGTTTCTTGTGATTGAATTAGCATTCATTCATTTAAACTGACACATACATATACCTAACAGACTAAACATTATTCCTTAATCCTCTTTTTGTTGAGTAATGCAGTTGTTTAACTGTATCTTGAGCCCATACAGTTTAAGCTCAATAACTTGAACTCTCTTTCAGATGTCACTTGAATGCTATTTCAACTGTCCTAGACATTTGAACACTTCTAATTTCGGCTACAGACAATATTTGAATGAACAGCATTTCAGCTGAGAGACTTAAGGTTTATGAATATATCATCAAAACACAGAAATATTTGATAAACAAACATCATCTTTACCAACAATCTATCCAACTAACCATTTCATGTTCTGCTGTACTGTCCTGTACAATGGATACTTAAAATATTCTGAAAAAGTTGTCCCCCTTTAAAAATGAATGACATTTGTAAAGAAATAAACAACTGCTGAAAACTATGTCTACCTTGAGTTATGTGAAATTTCAGCACTGGGACATTATTGCAAAAGCATTGAAAAGAAGGTATGTAACAGTTCTTTGTAAATGGTGAGTTTTTAAAGGCACTGAACTGTTCAAAAATCTGTCCCCTTCCGTAATTCAATGTATATCAGTATACTGACAATTAAATTGTTTTGTTGATTTACATAGTTTACATGTTTTATATGCTGTTCAATTTTCTTTCTTTTATGATTTGGTGTTGTTTTAATTTTTTTCTCAAAATATAAGGCTAAGTAAAATACTTTTGACAGCCGACAGTTTTGAACACTATGTCTGTTATTAAGATTTGAACACCAACAGACTTCAAAACCTGATAAAACTGTGAGCACTGTTTCAGCTGACAGATGTGAACGCTGTATCAAATGACCGTTTCAACAGAAAGACTTAAACACTATCCCAAATGTTAAGGCATGGACAACTTTACATTTAAAGGTGCTTGAACCCCATTTAGGTAACAGACCTTAACATTATTTGCAGCTGATGGACTTGAACACTTTTTTGATAAGAAACTTGAACACTATTACAGGAGAAAGACATGACCTCTTAATTTTAGCTGTCAGACTCAGGAACACTATTTGAGCTGACACACTCGACAGCAGGTCTTAGTTTAGCCAATCCTAAGTTCTCCTACCATTTCATTACTGAGCATTGTGTGAAGCAGTCAATTTAAGTTCAATTAGACATGTCACGTGTCCCGTGAGACACTGCTGTTTTATCACTTATTGATTAAAACTGAACAGCAAGAAAGACGAAATTGAATTATGCTTAATCATGCCTCCATACCTTATGGCTTCTAAATCTACCTTTGAGTTTTCACGATTCCCTTAAACAGTCGCTTTTACAATTTGTCTAAAAAAATGTAGATGAGAAATGTTTTTGTCTGGCTTTGCTCTCTTAGTAATCTAATCATAAAACATTGCAGTCAGCAAATTACTTTTTGCAGATATAACAGTATTAAGTAAAAATGTTTTCAGTTTTTTTTATATACAATTTCAACAGATCTAGATATGGCCTGTTATCAGATAACAAGAGAGCCATAGTGGCCCTAAGTCGCTCATCTGACCTTGAATAATCATATAACACACTGCATCATGAATGGCGATATCTGTGTCATACAAAAACATAAAACAGGTCAAGTGCCCTTATTTAAACAAATCGGAGTAAGGACCTTTCAATGATTCTTCATACCATGTTTGATGGAGGTCCAGTAAGCTGTTCATGAGAAGAAATTGTTTTAAAACTTTTCTATTTTTAGCTCTAATGGCCCTATTTCTCTTTTTGACAATAAAATTACAATAATGCTACAGACCAAGCTTGATGAAGATTCATCAAACAGTTCATGAGAAGAAGTGTTCTTAAAGTAGTTCTACCTTTAGCTCTAGCAGCCCCTATAATGAGCCAAGTGAACAAAATTGAGAAAGGATCTAACAATGATGCACAACAGACTAAATTTGATGAGGCTTCATCAAGCTGTTCATGAGAAGAAGTTGTATGAAAGTTTTTATGTTAACATATAGCAGCCCATAAAAGGGACCAAGAGCCTCTATTTGAACAAAATTGAGACAGGACCTTAGCAGACCAAGTTTGGTGAAAAAGTCATTAAAATTTTTTTTAATGTTTTTTCTATTTTTAGCTTTAGTGACCCTTAAAAGGGACAAAATGCCCTTTTTTAAACAAATTTGAAAAAGGACCTTCCACCTATTCTACACACCAAGTTTGAAGAAGATCCGTCACACAATTCTTGAGGAGAAATCATTTTAAGATATTTCTATTTTTAACTACAGCGTGCCCTAAAAAAGGCCAAGTGCCCCAATTTGCGCAAAATTGAGAGAGGACCATACGATTATGCTACGAACCAAGTCTGACAAAGATCCATCAAATGGTTCATGAAAAAAAATTTGTTTAAAGGTATTTCTATTTTCAGCTCTAGTGGCCCCTAAATGGGCCTGATATTTAAGTGCCTCCATCAATTTGATTAAATTTGAGAGATCTTACAAAGATGCAACAGACCAAGTTTGATGAAGATCCATCAGACTATTCATGAAAAGCTATGCTTTAAAGGTATGTATATTTTTAGCTCTAACAGCCCCTAAATGAGGCCAAGTGCCCCCATTTGAACAAATTTGTGGCAGGACCTCACAATGATGCTACAGACCAAGTTCAATGAAGATCCATCGAGTGGTTCATAAGAAGAAGCTGTTTAAATGTTTTTCTGTATTTAGCTCTAGTGGCCCCTAAAAGGGCCAAGTGCCCCCATTTGAACAAATTTGAGAGGGGACCTTGCCAGGATGCTACAGATCAAGTTGGGTGTAATTCTGACCAGTAGTTTAAGAGGAGATGTTGAAGTAAAATTGTGGACAGCTGATCATCCAACTATTATTAGTAATAGCTCACAGAATGTTAATTTTCTGCTTTCTCGACACATTTGCGCAAACCCAGATTGCTGCCCAAAATATTCTGTGAAAGATCATCCCGTCTGGTATGTAAGAAACAGTCATCTAGACCTGTACCCATGGTTTTCCCTCAAATGAATAGTTTATTTCTCGTCCACCCTCTCACAAGTTTCAGCAATCAATAGGATCTACCAACACTGGCCACTTTATATAGTAATTTTGGCTGAGTTTCTGACAAGGGGATTTATTCCGAACTAAGCTCCAGGGCAAAAGAATAATGGCTTGCTAATCAAATATTGATGGTTAAAGAACAAGACTCAAAGGATTGTTGTACACTGAAACTTTCAGCTTGAATGCGCTGTCACGTTAATTGATCAGAGAGTGAAAATATCCCGCAGCTACCGTACTCAAAGACAAACGCATTATTAAAAGAGATAAAATGTCTACAGGGAATATTAACTACCTATATGAAAAACATTATAATGCATGTATCATTATTGGCATGAGAGTGCACAATGTTCTGGAAGACATAGGCTAGGTTCACACCTATAATGTGGGTGTAATATGGGTGTAAAACCATAACTGCATGAAATAAGGTTCCTATATGGTTCCTTTGCATGCAATATGAAATTCTATTTCATCATATTCCAATGAATAAAAACTTATTTTGAACAATTATGCATGACAGAAAAGAAATTTCATGCCACTGCAGTGCAGTTATACTAGATCTGCTCACAGACCTCTTTTATATCGCTGCATGTCTTCTTTTACGCAATTCTCCGGGCCTAACTTGAAGTAACTGACAATAGCAAAAGTATCTGATATCCCTTTTACATACAATAAAATGCAAATGTGAAGATATTTTTTAAAAGATGTCTTAACTTAATATTAAAGAGAATCCTTGCAAAATCTAAAAGTAGATTAAAGGGAGTTTTTAAGATATCATATTCAGATATGATTTTACACTTATCATTTATCATGTCAACATAACATAAGCAAAGTAGTTAGGTGAGGTCCAATAAACTTGATACATTAATAATATGAGCCGCACCATGAGAAAACCAACATAATGCGTTTGCGACCAGCATGGATCCAGACCAGCCTGCGCATCCGCACAGTTTGGTCAAGATCCATGCTGTTTGCTTTCAAAGCCTATTGCAATTAGAGAAACCATTAGCGAACAGCATGGATCCTGATCCACGCAGTCTGGTCTGGATCCATTCGGGTCGCAAATGCATATGTTGGTTTTCTCATGGTGCGGCTCATACAATATTTTTTGATAATGATGGGAGGTAATAACACTGATTTTTTAAAAAATTTAACCCCAAGACAATTAAGGGAGGTAATAACGATGCAAAGTTTGTTTAATTAAACCCCTAGACAAAGATGGGATGTAATAATGAAACAAAATTTGTTGGGTTTTTTTAACCCTCAGACAATGATTGGAGCAATGATTTTGAATGATGCAATGCTTGTTTTATTTAACACCCAGACAGAGATAGGAGGTGCTAATGATGCAAAATTTGTTTTTACTTAACACCCAGACAGAGATGGGAGGCAAAAACAATGCAAAATTTGTTTTACTAAATAATAATTCAAAATTTATTGTTGTTTTTTTTACCCCAAGACAAAGATGGTAGGTAATAACACTTGAAATATCACGTGACAGTAACGAAAGGAATTAATGGAATTAAAAAGAAGTGTACTTAAGGCAGACAATCCCAGAAAAAACCCACTTTCTCCCTTTATCTTCCATCTACTAATTGGTAATAGTTGATCATTACAGCTTATAAATGATGCAACAGGTGCTTAAATCCTCGTCAATTAGGATTATTTATTTACAGTTAAATTCGACTAAAAGAACAGTTAAATGAGACTAATACAATTATATATAAGTATATCTAAATAAAGAATATTCCATTGAGGAAACATTACAACTCTGTGTGCCGGCATGCATGCGTGCCTACCAGTGTGTGTCTGAGATGAGAGTCTGTATTTTCAACAAAGCAAGACTCAGGAAAGAAGATTACAAAAAGTAGTAAATAAATTTAATAGTTACCCATGCTCTTATATTTTCTTGCTTTGATATTTTCGATATAGACTAAGCCGGAGATAGGAAAGGTAACCCCTGCGAAATGCAGTTCTTGAAATCATGAACACTTCAAACCATTAAAGAACTGTTCATGAACTAACCTTAAACAGTTCTTGATTTGTGTTCATGAATTTTTGGACATGAACTGTCCTTAAAAAGTGTTCATGAACTATTAAAGAATCAAACAAAGTTCTTGAATTGTCCATGATAAAAGTTTAAAGGAACAATCATGATGTCATTTTCTTGAATCTTTTATGCACTACTCATGACCGTAGGTCATGAACTAATGAAGAATCATGTTCATGAACGGTTCCCTGCTAGTTCGTGAAGATAAAATGGCACAATAAAAACATATAGCAAGAAGTTCATGAACTATTCATGTTCAACAAAATATCAAGAACTATTCATGAAGTGAATAGTTCATGAACTGTTCAGGTACATTAGGTCTTGAAGTCAACTTTCACTTTTCATGCACTGTTCATGAACACGGTATTTAAGAATGTTTAAAAAATTTGTGCCATTTTATCTTCACGAACAATTCATGAAGTGTTCATGAACTCCATTCATGAAATATGCATGCACTGTTCATGAACAGTAACGTTTAATTTCGCAGGGGTAAATACTCTGCCTACTGTCCTTTCAGCTAATTGGACACATATATATTTGACAGTGACCTTGACCATGACCTAGATTGTGCCTATACCTTGTATTATGATGGTGAACATTTATCAGTAGTTACTTAAAGATCCAGGTTACAGAGTTAGTCTTGGGAAAGGATTATTATGTCTCTGGAAAGGATTAGCGTCACAAATGGATTGACCCCAACTTGCACACTTTCATTTGTTTAATGATGGTTTCCTTGAAACTAAGATTCTGCATAATGACAACCTAGATATGGTTTCGCGCTATTGAAGTTAATGACTTTTGTGGTCAGTGTGTTTCCACAAAGTTTTGTAGTTACAAAAGAACCAGCTGTTGCAGCATAATACCCGTAATTCCACATTTTTGTTTGTTATGTGCTTTAGCTGTTAAGTTTTCCCATTTTTCGTGTATTTCCACAAATGTTTGTAGCTGCTATATCGCCTGTCATCATAAAAGTGTGAAATATTTTGTTCACAAACATTTCTAGGGTTATGATATAGTATATAAATAAAACTTTAACTGAATTAATTGCTAATTTCAGCAATACGTTATCTAGTAACAGTAGTCTACTAATACTGTTTTTATGGCATTAACCCATAAGTAATAGAGCCATCTAGGGAAACAGTATGGTTCGATAAAGTTGTGCCTGCAGGGAGAGCTGGTATCAGCTCTGACACTGATTTCTCTGTGGAGTTAACCTCATTTTCTCAACAAGCTAAACTACTGCAAGCAATGAAAGAGCAATAGATAGAGATCTCTCACTGAAACCGCACTGAACTGCCACTTCTCAGGCAATCAGAAAACTGTTGTTTTTTTAAAACTTTCTTTTACTAGTACATATTTTGTTCATTGAAGAATTTTGTAAGTAATAGGTCAACTGATTTTAGGAGAATTTAAGTACTGGTCATAGGCTGAAATATTCTCTTAACCTTTGTATAAGACAAACCCTTATTTAAGGGTGGACCTGGGGGTCAGAATAATTATATGTGCTATACATGGATATAATTACCATAAATTGCTCAAGTTAACATGACATATTATATAATGATAAGTGAAAATAAGAGCATTTCTACAGACTGAAGGAAGCATAACTATAATTACTATTGTTCTTTTCAAACACAATGTGTTTATTTGAAGTCACTGCATTTCCTATAGATCATTTTGTGCGGAATGAAATTTTAAGTCTGTTTGAATTACCATGGGTATAACATTACTTTATATAAATCAAATTTAATGGAACAAAAACAGAAATATCAATACGCAGGAATAATGAAATACAGTGTATATCATTTTGTAAATTGTTCAAAGAAGCATGCACTCAGATTTACAGAAACATGAAATGTTTTGAAATAGAGAAACATTTTCAAGAGTGTTATTACTGCTTATATTAGATATACAGGAATCAATGATTTTTGTTTTTGTTTTTAGATCTCTTATAGTATTAATCATTATACCATCTTAATATTTTCTGTTTATTCCTTTGACAAGACAAATTTGCAGTTAGGACAAATTCAAACATGGCCTTTGTCCCCTAAATGTGATCTTGATGTTTGAGATAGCTTAAGGGCCTGGGTTTTGTGAGAAAAATGCCATCACATTGAGGGAAATATATTTGGTGAGAATGTTCCATGCAGATCAAGACAAGATCAGACGTGATCCATGACTCAAAAGTGTGACCTTGACCTTAGAAGATAGGGGCCCAATCTCTTATGTATGAAACATTATATTGTTGTGGAAAACACTTCTGCCAGTATAAAACAAACTTGAAACAAAACAATAGCTCCGTGAATGGTTCAATTTTCAGTCTGGACAACTTACATCAATAACCATTTTGACGACTATGTCTGTTGCATCACCACCCATGACGGGAAGTTCCATGCCAGCAACTAATGCTTCATGGGTACCTACGATGATACGATATCTGCAGACCGTGATTTCTACGATAACGTGATTTTACTGCATTAATCAATTTAAATTTTGATTGAAAAAATTCATTACAAAATGTCATCCCCTGCCTTGGTCATAGTGTATACTTTCCTCTAACATCAATAAAATCACAACGACTGGATCAAAAGAGAAGTTAATTTCCCGTGGGCACTTTTACAATACAAATGTATCTATTTTATTACATACTCAAATCCTACCTATAAAATGATATACTTGTCAATCAATATTGAGGAGCACTCAGTTCACACTGTGATCAATTCACTTTGATGTACCTTCATTGGTGTTCTTCTGTCACCGTGGTAACAAAAATGTTTTTGAACTGAATCACTAACCAGAAGCATTTTCTTTCCTTTTTAAAGATTCCAAAGCCAATACATGTTTCTCTATCTAATTTACAATTTCTTACAGAATTTCATGTATTTATACAAGATATTTAATATTTTGGACTTTTGTGATGTCAGTTCAAACCATTTTTCTTTCTCCATGACATTTTTTACCTCTATCATCTTAAAAGATTGCAACAAAATCAACATAAACATGATTTATGAATTCATAAATTGACAATTAAACTTAAAAATAATGACTGCTACATGTATGAATAAAGAACATAAAAAGAAAATATGCTAATTAAATCAAATTGTTAATGGAAAAACAAAGTTAAGTATTATATAACTACTAATGAAGAAAATTGCATTTGGTACTTTTCAAGTTTATTTAGTATACAGGTTTATTTCTGTACACATTGATGTTCATTTGTATTAGGAACACCACTCTTGTTGTAAATGATGTTATTAATTATCAAAAAGCTGCAAACACCAAACAATTTCATATAATTTTGATCAATATTTCTTTAAATGTGTATATTTGACATAAAACATATAACAGCAATAAACTGGACAACGACCATTACCAGAGACAAGTGGCATCTCTAACAAGGGGGTTTAGTGAGAAATGTCCTGAAAGCTTAACTCAATCAGACATGTCACTGAATTCCACTTCAGTTCCTATCACTGACCAAATATGGCCAAATTAACTCAGTTAAGCTGCATTAGAGAAAGAAGATTATTGTAAATTAAGCAGGATGTGGTGCAGTGTGTGACAATGAGTCTTTTAGTCATCGATTGTTTGCAAATATGCAGAGTGCAAAAATTTGTATACCATGTTCAATATGCAAAGATTTCTATGATCATGAGCAATATGCAAACCTATGAATGAGCATGTGCAATATGCAAACATTCACATGACCATGTTGATGTTCAATATCCAAAGGAATGACCTTGTGCAATATGTACACACTTTAAGACCTTGTGCAATATGTACAAACTTTAAGACCTTGTGCAATATGCAAACACTTGTATGACCTTGTGCAATATGTACACACTTTAAGACCTTGTGCAATATGCAGACACTTGTATGACCTTGTGCAATATGCAAACACTTGTATGACCTTGTGCAATATGCAAACACTTGTATGACCTTTTGCAATATGTACACACTTTAAGACCTTGCACAATATGCAAACACTTGTATGACCTTGTGCAATATGCAAACACTTGTATGACCTTGTGCAATATGTACACACTTTAAGACCTTGTGCAATATGCAAACACTTGTATGACCTTGTGCAATATGCAAACACTTGTATGACCTTGTGCAATATGCAAACACTTGTATGACCTTTTGCAATATGTACACACTTTAAGACCTTGCACAATATGCAAACACTTGTATGACCTTGTGCAATATGCAAACACTTGTATGACCTTGTGCAATATGTACACACTTTAAGACCTTGTGCAATATGCAAACACTTGTATGACCTTGCGCAATATGCAAACACTTGTATGACTTTGTGCAATATGCAAACACTTGAATGACCTTGTGCAATATGTACACACTTTAAGACCTTGTGCAATATGCAAACACTTGAATGACCTTGTGCAATATGTACACACTTTAAGACCTTGTGCAATATGCAAACACTTGTATGACCTTGTGCAATATGCAAACACTTGTATGACCTTGTGCAATATGCAAACACTTGAATGACCTTGTGCAATATGTACACACTTTAAGACCTTGTGCAATATGCAAACACTTGTATGACCTTGTGCAATATGCAAACACTTGTTTGACCTTGTGCAATATGCAAACACTTGTATGACCTTGTGCAATATGCAAACACTTGTATGACTTTGTGCAATATGCAAATACCTGTATGACCTTGTGCAATATGCAAACACTTGTATGACTTTGTGCAATATGCAAACACTTGTATGACTTTGTGCAATATGCAAACACCTGTATGACCTTGTGCAATATGCAAACACGTGTAAGACCTTGTGCAACATGCAAACACCTGACCATGACCATGCGCAGTATTCAAACATGTATTTTTCAATGTGTATTGTGCAACAATCTGATTCAGGCCATGTAAAATTTTGATATTTTTGACCATCCCATTTAAGGCTGATAATATGTACAGTTCCTTTCAATAGTTGAACTCTCCTCTGTAACAGGTGATGAGGTTATAAAACTGGTCACTGTAACCTCCACATTGAAGAGTATGGACATGCACATATATGGGCTCATTCAACAAAACATCTCTTTTTGATAAAAGAACTACATGAAAATAGAACTACAAGGAAATGTTGCTTTTTTAGTTCCTTAGGCCCTGATAAAAAGTGTCCTAAGTCTTACTAATGAATGAAATTTTCATTCACAAATCAGGGAAATGTCAGGGACTGACAATGGTTATAAACATGTTGGTTGTAAAAATGAATCCTCAGGGACAAAACTACAATTTAAGAAACAATTCTTTCCTGTTATACAATAACATAAATCTAATTTCCAAAGTACAAAGGAAAGCAACATTTTCAGATGACATTACACAGGGCTAAGACCAGTGGTTTGACCTGAATCAAGGGAAAAAAACCATGAAGAACTTTCTAAATTGTACTAAAATGCCACAAAACAGCATTAGACAATGACACATTCTTCGGAACCTAATCTAATACATTCAAATGAGTGATCTATATGCAGACATAAATGACACTTGGCAGTCCCTTGATACCAGAATAGTACAAAAATACTGTCTTTCTCAACCATGAGTTCACATTTCTTTCCTGTTTTATGACGATTTTCCAAGCAACTTGAGAAGATTGAGACTGGAACTGTTTCCTTTAATTTCTGGAAATTGTGTCTGACAGACCTGGCTTCTTACAGTCACATCGGAACTTGATGTCTGAAAAAAGCAACTTTAGACCTGCAGCACCTGATATCTGAAACCTGAAACAGACAAACTCAAACCTGCAATACTTCATGCCTGAAACAAGACAATCTCAGAGCTGCAATACTTCATGTCTGAAACAAGACAACCTCAGAGCTGCAATACTTGATGTCTGAAACAATACAAACTCAAACATGCAACACTTGATGTCTGGAACAGACAATCTGAAACCTGCAATACTTGATGTCTGAAACAAGACAACCTCAGAGCTACAATACTTGATGTTTGATACAAGACAAACTCAAACCTGCAACACTTTATGTCTGAAACAAGACAAACTCAACCCTGCAACACTTGATGTCTGAAACAAGACAAACTCAAACCTGCAACACTTGATGTCTGAAACAGACAAACTCAAACCTGCAATACTTGACGTCTGAAACAGACAAACTCAAACCTGCAATATTGAAACAAGATACAATCAGACCTGTCTGCAACAAGACAACACCAGACAAGTGCAGCATTTGATGTCTGCAACACAACATGAGACCTACAGCACTTGATGTCTGCAACAAGACAACCCCAGGCAAGAGCAGCATTTGATGTCTGCAACACAACATCAAACCTGTAGCACTTGATGTCTGCAACAAGACAACATCAGACAAGTGCAGCATTTGATGTCTGCAACACAACGTCAGACCTACAGCACTTGATGTCTGCAAAAAGATAACACCAGACAAGTGCAGCATTTCAAGTCTGCAACACAACATCGGACCTACAGCACTTGATGCTTGCAACAAAACAACATCAGATCTACAGCACCATTTGATGTCTGTAACAAAACAACAATCAGACAAGTGCAGCATTAGATGTCTGCAAAAAGACAACATCAGACCAGTGCAGCATTTGATGTCTGCAACAAGACAACATCAGACAAGTGCAGCATTTGATGTCTGCAACACAACATCAGACCTACAGCACTTGATGTCTGCAACAAGACAACATCAGATCTGCAGCACAATTTGATGTCTGTAACAAGACAACATCAGACCAGTGCAGCATTTGATGTCTGCAACAAGACAACATCAGAACAGTGCAGCCTGCAACACGACAACATCAGACAAGTGCAGCATTTGATGTCTGCAACAAGACATCAGACCAGTGCAGCATCTGATGTCTGCCACACGACAACATCAGACTTGTAAAACTTGATCTCTGAAACAAAACAACCTTAGACCTTCAGCACTTGATTTCTGAGACCACACAACCTCAGACATACAGCATGCGGCACTGTACAATGTCTTTCTGCAATAATTATAATAGCTATTATAAATGTCAAACTTTCAAGGATACAAGTCTTGCCTGCTTTAGGTAATAACAGACTGGCTCAAGGATGGTCAAGAAATAAAGCAGTTAGACAGACTGCAATTAAATGCTGCATCCTAGCAATTACTGCAATGAAATGTTACCATTAAGTGAAGTATCCCTGTCTATTACCTGACTAGATAGAAATATCATCTCATCTGATTGTAGTGAAATGAATCCACGTTTGGTCTCATAATTTTGTGAGAAAGCAATATACTGGACATTGTATTTTGGTGTTGCAATTAGAATATGTAATGTCTTTTTTTACTAAATGATTTCCCATGCAATGAAATGAAATGATTTCCTGTGCAACAAATTGATTTTCCATGCAATGAAAAGAAAAGATTTCATGTGCAATGAATTGATTTCCCATGCACTGCAATGAAATGATTTCTTGTGCAATAAACTGATTTCCCATGCATTACAATAAAACGATTTCCTGTGCAATGAATTGATTTCCCATGCAATGCAATGAAATGATTTCCTGTGCAATGAATTGATTTCCCATGCACTGCAATGAAATGATTTCTTGTGCAATGAATTGATTTCCCATGCATTGTAATAAAATGATTTCCTGCGCAATGAATTGATTTCCCATGCATTGCAATCAAATGATTTCCTGCGCAATGAACTGATTTCCCAGGCACTGCAATAAAATGGTTTCCTGCGCAATGAATTGATTTCCCATGCATTGCAATGAAATGATTTCTTGTGCAATGAACTGATTTCCTATGCATTGCAATAAAATGATTTCCTGTGCAATGAATTGATTTCCCATGCATTGCAATAAAATGATTTCCAGTGCATGGTATTGAAATAATTTTCCTTGCATTGATATAAAATGATTTCCTGTGCAATGAATTGATTTCCCATGCACTGCAATGAAAATGACTTCCAGTGCATGGTATTAAAATATTTTCCCTTGCATTTAAATGAAAGGAGTTCCCATACATTCAAATGGAATGATTTCCCATGTACTGAAATGAAATGAGTTCCCATGTACTGAAATGAAATGATTTCCCATGTATTGTAATGAAATGATTTTCAGTGCATTGCAATAAAGTAGGTTTCGTAGCACAACAATCCAAAAATAGTAACATTGTGTGCTTTAATTTAAACAACTGCCGAGTAAACTTGCCCATTTTTTAATTTAACGGAGGTCTTGTTTTCATCTAAATTTTCAGGAAAGAGTTTGCACACATTCTTTCCAGCAATTTCTATTTCTTTACAGAGATCCTCTGGTCAATTACCGGCTTTAATTTCAGAAAATTATATTGTCAAACAATTAGACGAGTAGAACATGGAGCAAGACTTAATTACAAGCTCTAAGCTGTTGCAATTATTCCAAATCAACAAACTGCAATCAATTTTTTGAAGAGTTTCTGAAATAATTTCATCCTTGGTCGCAATGAGTTTTGCTAACTGAAATTTCAAAGTTTGAAAGTTTGTACAGTGTCATTTGAACATTCAACAAGAAACATGGAAATTCCACTAGAAAAACAAGTTTTCAAACTTTGCATCACGCCAACAGGTTCTGCTTAAACAAGAGGGCCATGAAGGCCCTGTATCGCTCACCTGACCTATTGACCTAAAGATCATCAAGATTAACATTCTGACCAAGTTTCATCAAGATATGTTCATAAATGTGGCCTCTACAGTGTTAACTAGCTTTTCTTTTGATTTGACCCCGTGACCTAGTTTTTGACCCAACATGACCCAGATTTGAACTTGACCTAAAGATCATCAAGTTTAACATTCTAAGTTTCATGAAGTTACAGTCATAAATGTGGCCTCTAGAGTGTTAACAAGCTTTTCCTTTGATTTGCCCCCATGACCTAATTCTTGACCCAACATGACCCAGATTCAAACCTGACCTAAAGATCATCAAGTTTAATATTCTGACTAAGTTTCATGAAGATATAGTCATAAATGTGGCCTCTACAGTGTTAACAAGCTTTTCCTTTGATTTAACCTAGTGACCTAGTTTTTGACCGAAGCTGACCCAGGTTTAAATTTGACCTAAAGAGCATCAAGATAAACATTCTGACCAAGTTTCTTTAAGATATGGTCATAAATGTGGCCTCTACAGTGTTAACTAGCTTTTCCTTTGATTTGACCAGGTGACCTAGTTTTTAATCCTACATGACCCAGATTCAAACTGGACCTTAAGATCATCAATATTAACATTCTGACCAAGTTTCATGAAGATATAGTCATAAATGCGGCCTCTACAGTGTTAACAAGCTTTTCCTTTGATTTGACCTGGTGACCTAGTTTTTGACCCCAGATGACCCAATATCGAACTCATCCAAGATTTTATGGAGGGTAACATTCTGACCAAGTTTCATTAAGAATGGGCTAAAAATGTGACCTCTAGAGTGTTAACAAGCTTTTCCTTTGATTTGACCTGGTGACCTAGTTTTTGACCCCAGATGACCGAATATCGAACTCGTCCAAGACTTTATGGAGGGTAACATTCTGGCCAAGTTTCATTAAGATTGGGTCAAAATTGTGACCTCTAGAGTGTTAACAAGCTTTTCCTTTGATTTGACCTGGTGACCTAGTTTTTGAACCCAGATGACCCAATATCGAACTCGTCCAAGATTTTATGGAGGGTAACATTCTGACCAAGTTTCATTAAGATTGGGCCAAAAATGTGACCTCTAGAGTGTTAACAGTCAAATTGTTGACGACGGACGGACGGACGGACGGACGACGGACGACGACGGACGCCGGACACAGGGTGATCACTAAAGCTCACCTTTGAGCACTTCGTGCTCAGGTGAGCTAAAAAGGGTCATATTCTAGCTATTATACATATCTGACATATCCAATTAGAAGTACAGATATAAGACAAGAAGCTGCATTCAATAAACGCTTGATGCCCCCGTTGGCATCCTTGTCAATACAAAGCAACCTAAGTCCAAAATGAGGTCAAGGTCAAGGTCAAACTGAGGTCAGGTGATGTCTGAAGATGAGGAATGGTCACAGGTTACATCTGCATTAGTATCAATTATTCATTCTTGTAAAGGGTACTGAAGCTAGACGAAACGGTCCCATTTGGTTAACCAAGAGATGGCCCATATAAAGCAACCTAAGTCCAAAATGAGGTCAAGGTCAAGGTCAAACCGAGGTCAGGTGATGTCTGAAGATGAGGAATGGTCACAAGTTACATCTGCATTAGTATCGAGTCATTCTAGTAATGGGTATTGATGCTAGATGGTCCCATTTGGTTAACCTCGTACGGACAGACAGACGAACGGACGGATGAACAGACGGATAGGACAATCACTATATGCCTCCCGCATCAGTAGATGCCCGGGGCATAAAAAGTAGATGTGTCACTGCCATAAGTAATTTTTGACTCTTTGATAAAAGCTACACACAAGGTTTGCAGACAATAGGTGTACCCCAACTAAAGATATTGAGCATTATACACCATTTTTCTAATTCTAAAAACAGTGACCCATAATACAATCCAAAGCCAGTTCTAAATATAAGCTTGCTATACATATAAACTGGAAACCAGCTTTTTGATGATCAAAGTGAAAAAAATAAAATATCACTTATTTTAACTATGACCTTGACCTAATGATGGCATTATAATAACTTGACCAATCTCAAACAGCCAGGCTAAATCTTCGGCAATTTCTTACTATCTGTTACAAAAGTCAAGCAGACTCGTTAAATAGGCAAACAGTCACTTATAAAGTACAAAATACAAAGTGACATTAAAAAGATAACTCAAACTTAAAAGTCATTACATGAATGCAGCTACTAATCTGATTTATATGACATTTTAAAGATAGAATTTCCCACTGTCTACCATAGCAGATGGCTGTGGGAAAATTTAATTACAAAACATTATTTTGACATCTTTCCTGGTAGGAATTTTAATATAATGAAGATTGACACATTATACCTGTCCTTAATTCAATTAAAGATTTTGAGGAACAGCAGTTTGAAAACAACAAGAGCTGTCTGTTGACAGCACGCCCGACTATTTGAAGCATTGGCAGAAGTAAAGAATCAAAATATTACCTGAGATTTTCAGACAAAAGAAAAGGAACAGATAAGACGAACAATGTACCTGCATTTGTGGAATTGGATAAGTCTTGCACTATATGACAATGGTTCACTTGGTAAGCAAGTGTTCAAAGTTTCAAAGCCATATATCAAACAGTTAATAGACAAAATATCGAATGGTATGCGAAACCTAACTACTTTCTATGTCCAAATAAGGACCATAACTGAGCTAAAGTCCTTTTCCTAAGTAAGTAGACTATGAAGGTAAACAAGTGGTCAAAGTTTCAAAGCCATATGACAAACAGGTTAGGCAAAATACAGACTGGTACGAAGTCTTAACTGATTTCCAAGTCAAAAAAGGGCCATAATTTAGCCAAAATAGTTGACAGAGTTATGTACTCTTGCCTACAGATTGGAATCATGATGATAAACAATTGTTAAAAGTTTCAAAGCCACATGTCAAATAGCTTTGACAAAATGTTGACTTGTATGAAACTGAACCAATTTCCAAGTCCAAAAAAGGCCATAATTCAGCCAAAATAGTTGACAGAGTTATGTACTCTTGCCTACAAATATAAATCATGATGATAAACAATTGTTCAAACTTTCAAAACCACATGTCAAATATTTTTGACAAAACATGGACTTGTACAAAAATCGTACCAATTTCCAAGTCCAAAAAGGGCCATAATTCAGCCAAAATGGTTGAAAGAGTTATGTACTCTTGCCTACAGATAGAGACTGTTATACTAAACAAGTGATAAAAGGTTCAAAGCCATATGTCAAACAATTTACACAAAATGTGAACTGGTACGAAAAACTTAAACAAGATTTCTAAGTTAAAAGGGGCCATAACTCAGCCAAAATTCTTTATGGAGTTATGTACTCTTGCCTAAAACTGGACATGGTGATGGTAAACAAGTGTTGAAAGTTTCAAAGCTTTATCTCAAAAGACTTTGTCAAAAAGTGGACTGGTACGAAAAACTTAACCAAGGTGTGACGCCAACGCCGTGGTGAGTAGGATAGCTCTACTTATTCTTCGAATAGTCGAGCTAAAAATGTCCAATGCACGGTTTGCATCAATGTAATTTCAGTACATATAGGCTAACTTGTCCATAAAGGCCAACTCGAGCATTTCTCCCTTATCCCCTTGTGAGTTTAACTACTTGTGTGTTTAACTGTATTTTAAAATGCTATGTAGCAAATGACTTGAGCCGCACCATGAGAAAACCAACATAGTGGCTTTGCGACCAGCATGAATCCATGCTGTTCGCTAACAGTTTCTCTAATTGCAATAGACTTTGAAAGAGAACAGCATAGATCCTGACCAGACTGCGCCGAAGCGCAGGCTGGTCTGGATCCATGCTGTTTGCAAACCCACTATGTTGGTTTTCTCATGGCATGGCTCATTTCAACATTAAATTAAATTCCATGACTTATTTATGCACAGGTGATTTACTGGGACATGTTGAAAATTCAAGGGCAAAATCTACAGAGTGACTGAAGCCATATGAAGAGTTATCAGTCTTGACCAAGTCATACTGCAATTTTACATAAACAAAGACCAAGTACAGTCAAATTTGGTTCACCCGTACTCCGTTAATTCAAACAGCATCTTTCGCTTGAACTGATAAGGTCCTGGCAAAATCCCTATATAATGTATTTTGTTCGATGGTTCCAACTACATGAGTGTACTGATAACTCGAATAAATTTTGCCGGTCCTGTTGAGTTTAATCAAACGAAGTTTGATTGTATGTAGAAGTTGGAATAATAATTACAGTAAGTTTAAGGGCAACTGAACCCGCTGAACCAAGAGATAAAGAACATATCATGATGTACAAGATAAAATGTGACCAAACAATAGAAACTAATACCTCTTATAGCCCAGAGGGTTTGCTGTGACAAAGTACAAGCTAGAAATACGATAATGTCAAGGACAAAACCCCCGGGGCAAAACTGGAAATTGAAAAGTGTAAGAATGCAAGAGTAACAAGAGATGTTTCTCGCTGAATGGAGAGAGATATTGTTCTCCAACTTATTATGCAAATTGACAGTCTCAGTGTCTCACATGTGACAAAAGGAGCATTCCATTTACTTCACCATGATGGATCGCCAGAGTAAAATAAAAAAAACAAAGCCCCCCTACGAATTGTCCTCTGATATGCTGTTATTGATGAAGTATTAGACTGGTGTACCAAATGCAAATTTCTTTATCCTTAAGCAATCTAATCTTAGCAAAATTAAGAACCATTCAACTTACCAAGCTCCAGTGCTGTTGTAACCATGACGACGGCTGCCAGCAGCCATATGATTGGTGAAAATTTCTCCATTTGAAGTTTTCTCGTTGCTACAGCATATAATCCATGCACATCTTACCTAAAGAACAGAAACACAGACAACATTTATATACCAAACCAAGAAACAATCAAGGTCATCCTGTCACCAAGGTGATTGGAACCCGCTGTATTGTAAAGCTCTCCCCTTTTTCGAAGCTGGTTGCTATGGAAACTCAAATCCTTGTCCCGTTTTTTTAACAGTACAGATAAGTTTGCAAATCAGTTAGCACAAGAACATCTTTCAGAGTCTCATGTTTAAATTATTAATGCTTATGAATATTAAATAAATTCCTTTACGATGAAACTATTAGAGTAATAGCAGTTGTTTTTGTTGAAAATGTTGTATCTTTTGAAGTTGATATAGTCGTGTATAATACTATTCTACTTTGCACACTAGTATCTAAGGTCAGCTTTGTTAGTCTTTCTCTGTCCAGCAGTAAGCTAAGGTTATTGTATATCTAGGAGTGATTAAAGGCACATAGTTGCAGTTGGAAGAGGTGTGACTATAGTACAAGCACTATTCCCAGCACCAATGAAAGTGGAAGACACAGTGAGCTCCTTATACCTTCAGCAAATCACACAAATGCTTAGAAAGCACAGTAGCTGTATTTATGCAATTTTTGTTTTTTGTTGTTGTTTTTTTGCAGCATATAGTATAAACCACTGTGACAGGTAAGCAAGAAAAGTTCTAGGTTTACATCAACATTTCATACTCATTTTTTTTTTTCTTTAAGAAAAAAGGTTAAGTAACTCTCTTACAAAAACGAAATTTTAGAAGTCATTTAAGTTCAACAGCAATGTCGGTGCCCAGGAGAGAAAACATTTTGTGCAGGCACTAATTTGAAAGATGCAGGAAGAATAAATTCATTAAAGTACTATATATAGCTTTTTCAATTACACAAAGTATGTCAGACAAACAATGACATGCAATTAACTGTTTTGTTTTCACGATTTTTCTATCTATGGCATTTGCAGACTTGAATGACTCCTTTTTACCTAAATCGCAAGGAAAATGCTGGAAGCCACATAAATTATTTCATCTCAATTAAGTAAAGAGGACATGACTTCACCTTAATAAGTGAAGAATGCTAAAGCTACATTACAGGTTTCCCTTTAATTAGTGAAGAATACTGAAGTCATAATACAGACTTCACATTGATAAGTGAAGCATTCTGAGGTCATATTCAAACTTCCCTTTAATAAGTGAAGAATGCTGAAGCCACATTACAGAATTCACCTTAATTAGTGAAGAATGCTGAAACCATATTCAGACTTTCCCTTAATTGGTGAAAAATGCTGAAGTCATATAACAGACTTCACTTTAGTTAGTTCAGAACACAAAAGCTGCATTACAACTTTCCCCTTATGTGAGGAATCCTGAAGCCACATTACAGATTTCCCTTTAATTGGTGAAAGCTCAAGCCACAATATACATTTTACTTTAATTAGTGAAGAATGGTAAAGCCTCAAGAGAGAATTCACCTAAATTATGAGAAGGATACAGACCTCACCAAAATTCAAAATGACTGTAATTTTATCAACATGAAGAATCAAGATGACCAACAGTTACTGTTCTTATGATTCTGCTTGTTTAACATTCCATATATGATTTTTTTTTCATGACTCAGTGTTGGAAGCATGTGAAACTTGTTTGAATGTTTGCTTGTAGTATTTTGGTCTACAATCTACATTCTGTTTTATCTTTCTGTTACACAAAAACTACACCGGTTCATACAAGGACAATTCTAAATTTAACATTCATAGTGACTTCCATACAGATACATCTAAAATTTTAAAAAATTCAAACATTCGAAATTTCCATTAACTGACTTTTAAATGTGACATTTCTAGCAAAGGTCAAGACCTGTCCTTTATGATCTATCTCTCAATATAAATCTAATGTCACCAAAGTCTTTAAATTTAATGTCGACAAAGTCTTTAGACATATTTCATTTGCTTCCAAGTACAGCACATAATTAGCTTGGTTATTAAGGCTTAAAGCAACTTTAATTTATTAGTCTCTAAATAATATTAAGTTAGCACTGTGACCCTTAAAAACATTTTTTCAGTATCATGCCCTTTTTAAATGAGGTACTGCAGTACAAAAATTAAAAAGCTGCGAATTTTAACACAATCTATCACCTCCGAATGCAACATGAATGGGACCCCCTGTAGTTTGGAATGTGAAGTAGCCCATATATTGACAAGATATCTCAACAGTAAAAAGCTTTAAGTTTGGGCAATTGGCAAGATTACGTAATAAGTTGCATGGTGATAGATATATGGGTGGGAAAGGTTACATAAGAATAAACAATATAGTGGTGCCAAGTTCTTCATTTGTTCAAAGTCAGACATAAGAATTTTTCTCAATGGGCTATTGAAACTATCGTAGGGTGACAGATAAACTTCTTGATTAAAAAATATTGCACATTGTGTAAAAAAAAAAACAACAGTAAACAAAAATAAAATACATCATCGCAGCTACTTGTGACTACACAAGTCATTCATATAATAAAAAAAAAATAAACATGTACTAAGTCTACAAGGGGGCGGTACTGTTCCAGAGACACTTCAAGTGGGCAGTGAAACTAAAAATACAAACTTTATAAGTAGGCACTTTCTATTTTATATATGTGTGTAGCTATTTACTGCATCAAAGTACAAAGTCTGGAAAAAAATTTTAAGATGTCATTTTCTGAAAAGGAGTTATTTGAGCTGAAAAAAATGATCCTGGGTAAAATATTTGGAAAAAATGGAGACAACTCTGCTAAAACTTAATTGTAGGCTTAAGTGGCTATGCAAACCATGCACTTTTTACCTCTAGGCACGAAAAAATCATGCATAATTACTGTAATGGTCAGTGGCTAGTCCATATTCACAATCTATTAGTCATTGACACAGGATGGCTGATGGAATAAAACTATGGTTGACCATGGTCACACTATGGTTCAACAATGATACCATGGTTAAACCACAGCTGACCATGTAAGATCAGGTTTCAGTTTTGCCCAACCACTTCCTCAGTAATTAAAGCCTTGGCAGTTTGATTTAGCAAGGAGTGATATAGACCCTCTTTATTACTTTGACTTGGTGTAAATTTTAAAAACATGCAGCTGACATTATCATATGATGTGTTAAAGTAATTTTACATTTCTTTTCCTCTTAACGTCTGTCAAACACGCCCATTCTCTATGCAAATTGCACATTAATACTTTTATGGAAATAAATATGCATATCAAACTACAACCACATTTACCAGTTTGGGAGAATAAAAACAAAATAATCCACTGATTAGAGATTTACTCATTTCCATAATTGCAGTTGTAGACCTTTAAATGTTGACATTTATTGCAATCAAATTAACCAGTAGAATTATTCAAACTTACATAAAGCCAGAACAATAGGGAAAAACAAGAGTAACTGACTTTTTCTTTTACTGCTTTAGTTATATGGACATGTGCAGTCAGTCTACAGGAGTATTTTGTAGGCATAGGAAATAGAGATCAATATAATTGCACCTTTACTAATCCTACCAGGTGTTCTGTATTACAAAAAGTGGATCTATTGTGACATTTTGATACAAGCAAAACTGTATTATCTGCACCATTATTTACCTACTGGTACTTCGTTTTATTATTGGCTTGTTAAAAGTTAATTTTTTACCATATGGAAGTTGACAGAATCATAGGAACCATGCCTTGAGGGGTAAATCAAACACAAATGAATAAATCCTTAATGAGTTTGTTGTGCAAAAAAGTATGATATTGTGTCTAAAACAGTTTTCATTTTCCACTCAATTGTGTAATTGCAAGGGAAGTAAACTAATAGATCTCTACTTATAAGTACTAGCCTAAGGCAAGAGTTGTCATTCTTTGTGGATCACAACTTTAAATTAAAAATTAAAACTTCTGTTATTGATATTAACAAAACTATCATAAACTCCACATTTGTGAAATCATTTTTGGTTATTTCAAGGACTTGGAAATTATTTTCTAGACTTTATTTAATGTAATTTTATCATTGAAAATTTTAGGGCCTATCCCTATATTTTGTATTTAATACAAGAGACAACTAAAGGATAAAGTCTCCCTTCATCTGAGAATTTAACATGTATTCTCTGTTGTTGCATTTCCCTTGTGTACATGTATGCTGCTCCCCCACTGTGTACACATATGCTTCTCCCAACGTATATATTGCCACGAAGGATGCACGCTTCTTCTATTTAACAAATAATCAAGGCCTTTGAGTGGTTTATCGTCTGATTTACCACGGTTCAGAGTTCAGATGCGTAGGAATTTAACCACGAGGGCGTTAAATACTGAAGCATCTGAAATGAACTGTGGTAAATTAAACGATAAATCACAAGAAGGCCTTGATTGTTTTCATTCTGACATGCTCATTGACATACTTTAATAAATATTATGCTGGACTTCATTTACCCAAGGAGTAATGTATTGAACATCATGTGGCAATTTGACGTCATTACTGACGTCACAATGCTCTCTTACCGGTCCGTGCGTCAACCGTTGTTTACTGCAGAATATACAGAGCTAGATTTCTTTCTTTGGTTAACTGGAAATCAAACCGAGTCATGTTAGAATGTATATTATTTCCCTTGTGTACACACATTCTTCCCCCAATGAATGTATTTCCACTGAGTACACATATGCTTTCCCCAATGTATATATTTCCATTGTGCAAAACATGCTTTCCCCCAATGTATCTACTTCCACCTTGTAAACAAAATTATGCTATTCCCAATGTATATACTTCCCTTGTGCAACACATATGCTTTCCCCCAAAGTATTTACTTCCAATTTGTACACATATGCTTTCCTCAATGTAAATATTTCCACTGTATAAACATAATTATGCTTTCCCCCAATGTATATACTTCCAACTTGTATACATACATTATGCTTTCCCCAATGTATATACTACCCTTGTGCAACACATATGATTTCTCCTGAAGTATATGCTTCCAATTTGTACACATATGCTTTCCCCAATGTATATACTTCTAGAATACTGATCAGTATTTTCTATATGGAGATGATTTTCCTCTCCCAACTTTAGGTTTTGGCTCCCAACTCCAGATCCAATAGTAACAAGCCTTGACTCACAAATCTTATGGTAGCAAGCAAACTCCAAACTTCAACCTAATGGCAACAAGCATTGGCTCTAAACTTCAGATATCATGGCAACAAGCCATGGATTCTAACTTCAGGTTCAATGGCACTGAGCCTTTGTTACCAACTTTAGGACTAATGGCAACGAGTGTTGGTTCTCACTTTCAGGTTTAAAGGCAACAATGTTTGGCTCCCAATTTGGAGTGTACATGTAACAGCAACGGTGACCTCGCTTGCAAATTTTAGGTCTCATGGCAACAAGCCTTTAACTCCTAACTTAGGTCTTAATGACAACAAGCTTTGGATTCCAACTTCAAGTATAATTGCAAGGAACCTTGGCTCCAAACTTCAGGTATAAAGGCCAGAAACGTCTAGTCGATACAGCAATAAGCTGTAGTTCCAATCTTCTGTACTATTAAATGGCAATGAGCCTTTAGGCCTTGGCTCCCAACTTCAGGTCTAAATAGTTCATCTTTGGAAGGAAGCAATGGGCTACAATAAGAGGTCATTCCTATTTCATATAATGACCATTACTTTGGTAGACCAGTTGCAAAGACAATTTATTAGAAAAAACTTATAATCACCTCTCCCCTTGAAGTTGAAGTCTAAATAACTGTCTCGGCTAGCAAGCAGATATAAAGCAGTTTTACATTTACTGCCAAAAAATCCTCGCCTCTTTTCCCATTTCCTCTTTAGCTCATTTGACTTTTATTACAGTAAAAATACTCTTTAAAAGTCAGTTTTCTCTTTTCAAATCTTGAATTACAGTTGAAATTACTTGTTTGTATTTTTCTTATTTACCAGGCAGGTGATGTCATATTTTAAAATGTTTTATGCGTCACCTCTTAATAAACAAAAGTCTGTTGTAGGTTACTCTTTTATGAAGGTATATAAACAGGGTCAACTCATTGGCCAGCGGTCTTGGGTTTGAGTGCTAGAAGAAAAGTCCCAGCAATTACAAGAAATGATTTTTCTGAAAAATTACGAAGGCAACAACTTTGTTTCAGCTCATCTTTCTGTTTGATCCACACATATTTTTCATAACAATTTTCCCCCCAATTTTTCTTTTACCATTGACCTTATCCTTCATTTTAAGAACTCTGAGAGTGGTTATAGGAACTTTTTGAATTTTAGAATTATCTTGATTAGTTTTGAATTTATCATAAAAAAAAAAAAAAAAAACATTGATGGGGGTAGTTTGCATTGTAAATATTGTAAAACAAAAAATTAAATTTTGTCTTCATTTGTTCAAGGATTGCTATAAAACTTTTAGGAGGTCTTAGTTAGCATAAAAGCAACATTTCTATGCTTAAATTTGTAGAAGTTCTAAAATATTTACTTTTTTCTTGAGAAGTCATAATTTTTGGCCATAAAATTGACATTATTAATGATATTTTAGAAATTCAAAAAGATACTACCACCATCCTGGGAGACCTTTAGTAGATTATAGTTTATATCTTGAGCTTTCAAAACAAAGGGAAAACTTCAACGTTACAGATTAGGTGGATCAAAAAATAAGCATACAATAACATTGAAAATATGACTTAAGATCTGCTGATAACTTGTTATATATGATCCAAAAACTGCATTAAATGTTAACACTGTTCCCCGATTTCATGATTCAGTTGCTCAAGTATGTACGACACGTTACATAATCATAAATACTAAATATAAGTCTGGTGTCATATCTTATATATCTTTTTTGACGACTGCAAGTGGCCCGTAACTGCAACTGTATTTTAGAATAAATGCTTTTTTGTGTAATACGCCTTTACTCTTTACTAATGCACAATTCCTTAATTATTAAAGCAGCAACTATCTAGTTTTACTTAGAACTGATATAAGAATATGCTGTGAAATAGTGGCGTGCTGTGGTATAGTTGTATGCTTTGATATTGTAGTATGCTGTGGTATGCTTTGATATTGTAGTATGCTGTGGTATAGCGGTATGCTTTGATATTGTAGTTTGTTGTGGTATAGTAGTATGTTGTGGTATGTATACTTTGATATTGTATTATGTTGTGGTATAGTGGTATGCTTTGATATTGTATTATGTTGTGGCATAGTGGTATGCTTTGGTATAGTGGTATGTTGTGGTATGCTTTGGTATAGTGGTATGTTGTGGTATAGTGGTATGCTTTGGTATAATGGTATGCTTTGGTATTGTAATATGCTGTGATATAGTGGTATGCTCTGATATTGTAGTATGCTGTGGTATAGTGGTATGTTGTGGTATGCTTTGATACCATGGCATGCTTTGATATTGTAGTATGATGTGGTATAGTGGTATGTTGTGGTATGCTTTGGTATAGTGGTATGCTCTGATATTGTAATATGCTGTGGTATAGTGGTATGTTGTGGTATGCTATGATATCATGGTATGCTGTTTTATAGTGGTAATGTCTCTGACATCTGTTAAGTGACATGTTACCATGATCTTTACAATCTCATACATAGCGGCACTGGTTTGAAATCCTGAAGCAGTTTTGTAACAGCTTTCCTTATAGAAGAATACAGAATAAACATGTAACCCTATTAAAACATTTAGTAAATGCTTTAACCCTTAGCCTGCTGGCGGCGATTGGTTTTGCCTTTGCGACCAGTGCAGACCAAGATCAGCCTGCACATCCGTGCAGTCTGATCATGGTCTGCACTGTTCGCTATTCAGTCAGTAAATTTTTAGTAAACACCCCTTCAAATGATAAATGGTACTGCCCATATTTGAAGATGGACCAGTGCATTATAGAAATTTAGCATGGTAAGGGTTAAGTATCATAACAATGATTGACAGATTAATCTGCAAGAGATGACAGATTATGTACTATGTCAAGTCATAATCCACAAAACAACATCACTGTACTGAAACAGAAGATGACATGCAGTGCAATTTTTGTCTGTGGGTTTTGTGTTTGTGTTACTTTGACACTGGAGGGGCAACCCTGGCTTTTGTGACTGAAAAATGTCTTCATATTTGTGTTAAGTTTCATTGAATTTGAATTGTACAGACAATAACAAACGACTTAGGGACAGAGCAGGTACTTATATACCTCCCTTTGGGAGTGTACCGGTAAGAAAACTTCCATTTGTTGAACATAAGACTGTTATTCTGAGGAGGAGTAAATGTGTCTTTGAACATTACTTCATGAGAATTTGATGATTTAGAGGTACTGTAGTAAAATAATAGTCATGCCTTTCTCTAATTAATGTCTATAACTTTAAATATTAATTATTAAAGACAAGTGGGGACTGTAATGCTAAAATATGCAGACTATTTAATTATTGATAAATTGTAAGAAAGATTTTATTATCTTGAATTACAAAACAGATACTAATAAACTGATGTTGACTGCATGTAAAAGCAGCTGATTTCTGTAAATTCTGTCACTGCATACATTTTGTATGATATGAATGGATGTAACCAGTATTAGCATGGATGTCACCATCACCTGACAGTATCATAAGGCTCCAAACAGTACAAAAGTAACTACCATTAACAAAAACATTATATGGGATCAATCAATATATTTACATTTCTCTGCCATATATTTTATGCATTGAAGTGTTTTGAAAGTCTCAGAGTACCGTCCAAGAAATATGTTTGCCAAAAATAGTGGGGTAAATCAAATTATGCCATAGAACTTGTGAAGATCAATACTGAACATGTTCTTGCAGTACCAGGAATTCTAATCATGATGGCCACTTACTCCTGAATTCGCTAAAAATTTTGGAGAGTTATAGTCTAATTCTCTAATAACAGACGTAAGGAAGAAGCAACGGAGAGGGAGGGGGAGGGGGGGGGGAGGGGGGGGGGAGAGGGGAGGGGAGGGGGGAGGGAGGGGAGGGGGAGGGGGAGGGGGAGGAGGGGAGAGGGGAGGGGGGGAGGGGAGGGGGAGGGGAGGGAGGGAGGGGAGGGGGAGGGGGAGAGGGGAGGGGGAGGGGAGGGGGAGAGGGAGGGGGGGGGGGGGGGGGGGGGGGGGGGGGGGGGGGGGGAGGGGGGGGGGGAGGGGGAGGGGGATATATGCAATTCACATGACGGTATCACTGAAAACCTTCGGACAGAATTCATTAATTTCTTCTAAACCTGTAATTTATCCAAGGAATGGAGTTAACAGCTGAGGCCATCATAATGAAACTAAACAACCCAATTAATGAAACCAAGAAGCAAGCAATGGTACCATTATACTCATATTGAATTTCAGACAGTTATGAGTCAGTCTGCAGCATCAACTCTGGAAGTCAAAGGCATACTGGTACTTCTGAAAATAGATTACGACTGGTGTCATCTCATAAACTATGCAAACTGAACTTTTGTCGGTCACAACTAGGATACTAATCACACTTGAAGTACTCCAAACATGTGCTGAGAATCAAGTTCTACCTTGGTAATTTGTTAAGAAAAAGCAATTAAGTAATCATACTTTACAAGGAATCAATACTGGTAACACATTCTTTCCATTTGATTCTAATTTCTTGTCTTCTTTTTTCAACATCTTTGCCACTGAGGAGGCAAATAAAAGCCATTTGTATAACATCTGGTTCTGAATGAAATTTGACTGCTTATGTCTTGGCTGATGTTCAGGTTTGGCCACGCCCTTTTACAGTTGGACACTGCATCTCCTTTGATTAGTGAGGTCTGATGGAACAGGTGAAAGACTCCATGATAGGCAGTTCTCAAGGTAACCAGAGATGGCTAAAGTATCTGTCTGATAAATATAAATGTTGTTTCATTGTGCTCTAATGACAATGCCTAATACAAAATCATTATCTGTCAATCTGTGAAGCCTTGTTTGTTTAGTCCTCGTTTGTGTACATACACTTCTATACATACACTGCTGTGTGGTTCAATTCTTGTTGTGCATATGAATTCGCATTCCGGCATACTGAGTTGTCTTTCCTCCACTTCCATTTCAAAAAAATCATTCATCTCCATCCCCAACCGTTGCATTAGATTCCAAACTAGTAAAACAGTCACCGCTTTAGTATTATCAACCTTTATTTTGCCAAGAAGATTGCAAATTTTTGTAGATTCTGCATATACTTTCTGATCTCCATTGGGCCAACTTCCAGCTAGACTCTTCTTTTATTTATTTCAAGAGAGTGACAGCCAAATTTTGTTATATTAGCACCTTTTGTCCTTTAAATAATCAACTGAAGAGCTAAGGTGCTAACATTCAAGTCTCTCAAGGTATCTTATGTGATGTCATCCACAGTTTGAAGTATAACCATCAGATAACTGTTGAACTGCAACAAGGCCATCTTACTTCGAAGACACTGCCAGAGATTAAAGTAAGGCTAGGAAAGACAACTCTGTAGTGATAGTGAGGTCAGGAAAGACAACTCTCAAGATGAAAGTTAGGCTAGGAAAGACAACTCTCAAGATGAAAGTTAGGCTAGGAAAGACAACTCTCAAGATGAAAGTTAGGCTAGGAAAGACAACTCTCAAGATGAAAGTTAGGCCAGCAAAGACAACTCTTTAGTGATAGTGAGGTCAGGAAAGACAACCCTGAGATGAAAAGAGACAGAAAAGACAACTCTGTGAAGACTTACAAATCTGTTCTGGCTGTAAGCCTCTAGCTAGCTTTCTGATTAAAGTAATTGTTGATGGATAAATTTAAATCTAAAAATCAGTATAAAATATACTAATACTTTCTTTTGTTCCATTAATGGAAATTTGGGAACAGCATGAAATATTCAAGAAATATGTAATTCTATTTATTCAATGCATAGAACTTCTAGAATTTTCAGAATAAATATGTTCTTAGTAGATATTCACTGAATAAGAAACTTCTGAACACTTTTAAATGTTCCAGACTAAATTAAATCCAAACAAACAAATAAAATTCCCATTCATTTTATGTTCAAAGATGAATTTTAGTCCACACAGAAGAAAATATGATATTTTTACGTGTCTGTAGATTTTTGACAACAAATGCATGAACTATGAAATAAATAGTGGACATAGGGCAGCGGATGGGGGGTACAATTTTCGCCAAATACTGTAAAAATGTCACTGATATTTCTAAAGATTTTTCTAGTTTATCAAACATTATCTCATGCATTTTGTATTACGCTCACCGGGCATTCAATATACGTACAAAATAATCATATAGACTACAGAAATAAATAAATAATAAGCAAATGAACAATTTGCAAGATAGGAGGTCCCCAAGGATGTAATGTGACGTTCCTAATTCTATTTTACATTGTTTAAGAGCACCAACTCTTTATAAGATAATGCTTTGTTGATATATATCCTTATCCAGGTATTTTGTTTGTCTTTGTACTTACTTACTTGACTTTATCTTACATCCTGTGTGGATCACAGGTAAAAATGTTTATTGACAAATAAAATAGAATCTGTCTACCTTTATGATAGGACAACAAAGCTGCAACAATACATAAATAATTAATCTTTATATTCCACCATTATCAGTGAAGATCTCCACAAACAAAGCTGATCTATAAAATCTCCTATCTGAAGATTTGTCTGTCATTCAACTATGCACTGTACACCAGCCACTTGACAGCCGGTTCAAGTTTGAAATACCTGACCTAAATTAACTTCAAACAAAGTAAAAATGATGACCACAGGTATGGGTATTAAATTGACAACTGGATTTATAGTTTGTTTTAAATTAAATTTTAAAACCTTATCAATTTTTATGACATAAATTTATGAATTATGAAATTTTCAGTGAGAAGGTTCAAGTTCAAAGTTGACAAATGAAATAGTTATATTGTATGGGTATAGGACGTGACTCATGAATGTGAAGTTAATTTGCCTTTATAAAACACGCACTTTTAACAATTAAACTGCTGACAAGTTACAATTTATGGGCAAAAACTGTTAAGATTTGAAATGTTGATGTAAACCTGTAAGAAGGATAAAAGGTATGCTAAAACAGAACTTCTACAGGTGAGAAGGGTCAGGTGTGAATCACCTTAAAGGACAATTAGACAGTACAGGTGTTAAGGCATGTACAATTGTACTTTCTAGCTGATAAAAGCTGTATTAAGATCCATATATATGGGGGTTTAAATACATAAAAAGTCACCGGAATGTCCAACAACCCGTTAAAATATTTGAAGCATTTGTTAGTGGTCACACATGTTAGTTTTTAAACTCCATTTGTTATATTTTCACTCTTCACTTACTAAGATATTCCACAAATTTAATTAAATTCCATATTTAGATATCATCACACTTTATATTTCACATATTCCATGTGAACAAAGTTTGTTTTAAAACTTTTTTGATAGAGAAAGTACAGGTATAAATCCAATGTGAAGTTATGTCCAGTTTTTCAATGTGTCACATACTACCTTCCATTGGTATAAAGAACATAAACATGCCCCTAGGAATAAATACAAGGCTCTCTCAACCAATCATAAAGGTCGTTACAAAACAATCTCACGCAAGACCTCTTTTGGACAAAGGGACATAATCCAGATATACCTGTATAAGGAAAATAATGCAAATGACTTGAAAAGGCATGGCTGCAACCAACGTAGTTCTCTTTCTTTAACTATTTAACGATAAAATGTTTTTGTCTTACTTCTAAATATAAGTAAATAAACAATAAATTGTGTTTATTTAATTGGGTGTTAAATTTATTTGGGTATTAAATGTGCAATAACTTTTACTATTATAAAATTGCTTCTCAAAATTTAGCTATCGAAATTTGATAGAATAATGCTGTCGAATTGAGCAATTTTATTGCTTAAAGAATAAAATAATGAAATAAGAAGCAATATTTTATTGAAAAATAAACTGCCCATTCATAAACTATTAGATTATATTACAGTGTAAATGGTAGGTCTGTTTAATTCATAAAATATTCACTTGACCGACTCTGGAATGCGACTAACCCAGACCATACGATACCTTTTAAAGAAAAACACTTTGTTCATTGTAAGTTACGACCGGCCGCAGATTGATGATATAACCTTTTTCAGTCTTATTCACGGTAAGACAGTACAAGGTACAAAATTTCATTTGGCAACAGGTTAAATATAAAATTATATGTTAATAGATTTTGGGATGACTTTACTTTTATAAAAACATTAACTGTGACATCCACGTTTGAAGCAGCATAGTTATAATGAATGATGTATAGGCCAACATCTCCAAACATTTTTATTTTAAAAATTGTACACAAAATCCAGTTGAAGAGGATTTCTACATTTTCATTCTTTCAAAATTCAACTAAATGCCAAACTAAACCTCCTGGAATTTCAACTTTTAGTGATAAAAAAAGAAGCTTAAAGACCTGTTCCAGTCCTACATTTTAACCTTAAACTGTCACTGAAAAAGCATGAAAATCCTGACTATGAACAGTGACGCCTGTCAAAATAGAGTCTATTTTATATAAAATTCTATATAAAATATCTGTGGTTTTGCCTGCTAAAGTGTGGCACATGGCCGTTAATTGTTACCTATTTTAATCATGGGTTGCATACACACAACAGAATTTGAATAGCCGCGGAGCAGGGCTTTAAACAGTAAGAATCTTAATTTCAATAATATGGAATAAAATGCCCATAAAACAAGACCAACTTACACCCTCCACAACCTACGTATACCTCGGCAGCAACAAAATGTCACAGGCCAAAATGCTCGGATTAAAACAGTAAGTACAGACCTAATAGAAGAAAAATCCATTTTTTGTCTAGACAAATAAATAATTTTACCAAGAATATCCACTGCCAGAACACTCTAACACCAGAATACTCACAAAACAACAAAGGGCTGAAAGGAAAACTATTGTAACCCAATGAATTTAAAGATCAAGTTACAATAGCTTTCAGTTCAGCCCTCAAAATATAACTGCCATGTTAAAACTGAGTAAGATAAATTTTCATTCCCATTTACTTAAAACTTCTTATATGAGTATTTGACTAAACTACACTATGACCAGATCTTCTATGACAGAACAACGAAAGTCAGTCATTACGGATGGAACATTCCTTAGAAAAATGGGCTGTCCAAAAAAATTCACACGTCAATGCAAAGGGAGTCAGTTTAAGAACAGGGAACATTGTATCAACATTTTTCAACCTTTATTTTCAACTGATTAACATTAAATTTCTATGTAAACTTTTCAAGAACCATCGAATGGAAGAAATGGGCGAAATGGACGAGGGAAACTAAAAATCTCTTCAGCTGAATTTCAGAAAATAGTAAATGCTTGAGAAAGAATGCGAAATGTGGCTGGGCAATAATGATTTTAACAAGGTTGTCAGGGTAGGGGTGAGTGGTGTGGGTGTGGGGAGTGCAATCCCCAGTTGCTAGAATGATATTCAGAACATGCTAAAGAGTACTTTGTGAGAACAGTGCCATTTACACATGACAACAAACAGTTTGGATATATCCCCAATATAGAGGAGTTTGAATCAGTTGGTTATTGAACTTGTCAGAGATATTATTCCCATTGATATTGTGACCATGTTATGTGAACATTGGATAAGAACATCTTAAGTTAAATAGTCACTGTCGTTTTTTGCAATTTTGTGTAATTCAAGGGCCATAACTCTTGAGATACTAATCGGAACTGGTTGCTTATCAAGTTTGATTTAGATTTTAAACAGAAACACATTCTGTATAAGTTATGTTAAGTTCTGACAAAAATTACTCTAGTTATCAAGCAGACACTGTCAACTTTGAGCAATTCAAGGGCCATAACTCTAAAGATACTGCACTGAACTGGCTGGTTATCAAACTTGGCCAAGATTTCATAGTAATACATCTTCTGTCTAAGTATGGTTGACATCAAAGAAAAATTACTCTAGATCTCATAGAGATACACACTTTGTATAACTTCAGTTAGTTATAGAGAGGGCACAGATTTTTTCCACCCACCCGCCTGTTAAAGGTGAAAACTTTTTCAAACAGGCGTATAAAGTGCTTTGGAGCTGAAACAAGGTAGCTAAATAAATCTGCTATGATATACATGTATCATGTAATATAATATATATGAGCGGCGCCAAGAGAAAACCAACATAGTGCATTTGCGACCATGCAGATGCGCAGCTGGTCTGGATCCATGCTGGTCGCAAACGCACTATGTTGGTTTTCTCATGGCACAGCTCATATATGATTTGGCATTACCAGCATCTTAGAAATACTTGCGCGACTTGGATCAATCCCTGTCTATTGAAGTCTTTACTGAGAAAAGCGAAGTTAAGCAAATAAATGGACTTACCAAAAAAAAATTCAAGGATTTGACAAATAGAAATGCACTTATTTGACCTGTAATTCAATCAGTAGAACAGGAGGGTGAAACTGTGAACTCAGAATTTCAGATTGCATTGCTAAAAGCCAGAAGGTGAAAAATTGTGAAAAATAAGAAATTTTTAGAGTACTGTCATTTTAGTACACAACATATTCTTTTCTCCATGAAGGCGGCACTAACAGAAGTATGCGAAAAGTGACTTTTATATGTTTAAAAGCCAAACCTGTTATATTCACAGCTGTATTATATAGCACAAAAATATATAAAACATACCTCTGTGGTATACTTAAAGGCAACTCAAGACTGATTACTGTCTGAGTAGAGCAATATCTAAACAATATCCAGCTGTATTGTGGAATAAGTATTGCAAAACTGTCTAATATCAATACCCCTTATTTCAGGCCTAAAAATGTATGACAACCACTTCGGGGACTCTTTTACTTTAAATTGTTTCTATGATGTCAACTCAAAAGAAAGGGAATCCAGTAATGAAGATTATACATAGTCTTGCAAGTTTTACCTCCCTTGAAAATACTGTCTCACTGACAGAAAAATCTTAATACTGGAGGTGGATGTTATGCTACAGGTGGAAATATAAAGTGAAATTTAGAAGTATGCCATCAAACTTTAAACAGGTCTTTTCAGCTCATCTGATTTTTTGAAAAAAAAAAAGATGAGTTATTGTCATCACTTGATCGGCGTCAGCGTCTGCGTCGGCGTATGCGTTGTCTGTTTAGGTCAGCTTTTCTCCTAAACTATCAAAGCTATTGCTTTGAAACTTGCAACTCTTGTTCACCATCATAAGCTGACCCTGTACAGCAAGAAACATAACTCCATCCTGCTTTTTGCAAGATTTATGGCCCCTTTTGTACTTAGAAAATATCAGATTTCTTGGTTAAGTTTTATGTTTAGGTCAACTTTTCTCCTAAACTATCAAAGCTATTGCTTTGAAACTTACAACACTTGTTCACCATCAATAGCTGACCCTGTACATCAAGAAACATAACTCCATCCCGCTTTTATCAAGAATTATTGCCCCTTTTGGACTTAGAAAATCAGTTTTCTTGGTTGAGTAATATGTTTAAGTCAGCTTTTCTAATAAACTATCAAAGCTATTGCTTTAAAACTTGCAACACTTGTTCACCATCATAAGCTGACCATGTACAGCAAGAAACATAACTCTGTCCTGCTTTTTGCAAGACTTATGGCCCCTTTTGGACTTAGAAAATATCAGATTTACTGGTAAAGTTTTATGTTTAGGTCAGCTTTTCTCCTAAACTATTCAAGCTATTGCTTTGGAACTTGCAACAGTTGTTCACCATCAGAAGCTGACTATGTACATCAAGAAACATAATTCCATCCTGCTTTTTGCAAGAATTATGGCCCTTTTTGGACTTAGAAAATCATGGGTAGGACAATTTTTCTATTATACAAAAAAAAAAAAAAAATCAGATAAGCGTCAGCACCCGCAAGGCGGTGCTCTTGTTTTTACATAATTTGACCCTAAAGACCTTGAACTTTGGGTACCTGACCTTAACCCAAATGATGCCTGCCCTTAACCAATACTTATTCTTCCACAAGTTATAGCATAGCAAAAGTTCCTTCTAGGGCACATCTATATAAGTAAAATTATGGTTGCAATGTCTGTTTTAAATATTGGTTATCAGTGTGTGGAACCCCAGGATTGGACGCAATGACAAGACCATTCTATCTTATTCACATATACTTTCACTCAATTTTTTTCTGTTTAACATCCTAATGTAGTGATTTGATGCGCTAACAGTCTACGTCCTCGTACACAACAAACTTAGTGGTCACTGATCAAGTAATTCATGGCTATAATTTAGTAGTACCTTTCCTAAATCTCGTGAATGAGACATCTGGTCATTCGAAGCGTGAATTTGTTGCGCACAACGAGAGGGTCGCAATGGGGTTTGTTTTCACATATTGATCATGCATTCCAAGGTAATGACGTATGTTAACCTTTGTGATACATAAGATGTTTGGCATGTTTCAACAATGCCACTTTTCCATCCTCAGGTTTAGTAATATGTAATCCATGGAGCGTGATCAGACAGAGAGTCGCCTCAATTAGGAAAGAATAATTTTAACGTCCTAGGTTATTTCTAAGGTCACTGAGTTTGATTGGCCAGCTTGTAATTACAACAGTTTGCAAGGTCAACTGCTCAGCCAAGTGTGACTTACCAATTCTAAGTGTTCCTTCTCAATTATAAATACCATTACAATATCTCATGATAGTGACTTTGATCTTTGAAATACCTGAACCTTCACCAAAAATTGTCAGCATCACACCATGACCAAACCTAATGCTAGATTTGATAAAAGGGTCAGTTGTTAAGAAAATATAGTAAAACTGCAAAATCTCCCAATAAAAAATAAGCCAACAGTACTATTTGAATATCAGTATTTGTAAAAAAAAATTTCAAACAAAATACAACAAAAACTGTGAAAATAGTTCGATTTACTTTGCTATTTATTTAAAAATTAATATGATATTGAAAGAACTTACAAAATCTGACATTATTTCATATGTAAGAAAGATAATCCAGTAGAAGTGATAACAAACAGTCCTGTAAGTTTTACTTCCCTTTGATAATATTATTCCGCCCGAGACAAGACGATGAGTTTCCATATTATACACGTACTGAATGATTGGTTGGTAAATAGTCAAAACTATTGCCTGAGGCCCAAAGGATTGAGAGTTAATAGTTCTAACTACTGACTGGCAAGGCATTCAGTAAGTGTTTTATTACATGAAATATTACAAATGAATGTCAAAGTTGTTTAAAATATAGACCGATTAATATGAGATGTTGGTGTTTGACATTATTTAAATGAGTCAACATATTAAAAAGTTCATTAACTTCATCATTAACTCTTTCAATTCAATTTGGACTAAAGAATATATATAACTGGCCTAGGATTCAGTCAAAAATCAAAAGCCTGAAAATCTACATTCTAAATGTAAAGCCCGAAATGTCCTTTTTCAATTGAATTATTTAGTGCAATTCTGGCAGCCAAAAGCCCAAAATCAGGACCAGTCCTGAAAATCATAGGCCTAATATAAATTATACAATGATAATGACAGATGTAGAGAATCTAGGTTCGCATATAGTAGAACTATTATAAATTTTACATCAAGAAAGCACTTGTTCCTTCAAGCAATAATCCCCTGCAGACCTCGTATATATCTTGAAACACCAATGTAACAATATTTTTATATTTTGCTGGGTTTAACATCGCACCGACACAATTATAAGTCATATGGCGACTTTCCAGCTTTGATGGTGGAGGAAGACCCCAGGTGCCCCTCCGTGCATTATTTCATCATGAGCAGGCACCTGGGTAGAACCACCCCGTAAGCCAACTGGATGGCTTCCTCCCAATGTAACAACATTTGTTTACTAAACATATAAACAGCCCATGATGGCATGTCAGAGGCAACTGGGTATGCTGTGACCTTGACCCTCAACTAATGATCTCAAAAGTAACCGGACTAATCTACAGACTATTGGCAATCATCCTACAAAGTTTGAATGCCACAGGTCCAGAGACTGGTTAGAAATCATTTTAAACCTTTGACATCTTAAGTACTGACCCTAAAAACAATAGTGGTCATCTCCTATCCTTTGAAGTCTTACAGCCCTAGTAATCCAGATGACCTGTTCTCAGTTTCAAGGTAACTCTGAGCACGACCTTTGACACACTGACTCACATATTACTAGAGAACATCTTCTAACCACAGGCAACTGTCACATGAAATTGGGCAGCCATAGGTTCAAGCGTTTTCCAGTTATTGTGCAGAATCAATCTAAAGCTCAATCTGGCCTTTGACCTATTTACCAAAGACATTTCAGGGTCATCTATGATCACAGGCAATCATCAAATGAAGTTTGCATGTTTTGGGTGGAAACCATTTGCAGTCTTGAGGTAACCGAGACCTACCCGTTTGGCCTAATGATCCCTAAAACCATACCAGTCATCTACTAACCACTGGCAATATTCCTATGAAGTTAAAACAATGAAGGCACACACTTTCTTTAGTCATTGTGCAGAAACTGCTTACAGTCTTGTGTTCAGTATGACCTTGACCTTTGACCTACTGACTCCTAAAATATTAAAAGTCATCTTATAATATTTGAAGGCAGTAGGCCAAAGGGTTTAGGTTATTGAAATGAAACCATTTTCAGTCTCAAGGTCATTGCAACCTTGACTAATAGTAATTCAAACTTTAAAGAATGCTGTTCGTAATACATACTTTTCAAATCATTTTCTTTGTTCTTCTCTTCTACCTTCTGTCCATCTTTCAAAATTTACTCTGTCTTCTCAGACAACTGAAAAAGTAAAATATAGCCATACTATTATTAATATAGCACAGTATGATATTCACACAGCAAAAATATAGCTATATTATTTTGAATATAGCACAAATATAGCCATACTGTAATTAACAGAGCACAAATCTTGCAATATTGTTATATCTGTAGCACAAATATTACCATATTGTAATCCCATAACACAAATATAGTCATACTGTAATTCATATTGCACAAATATAGCCATATTGTAATTTACTAAGCACAAATATAGCCATATTGTAATTTACATAGCACATATATAACCATATTGTAATTTACATAACACAAATATAGCCAGAGAGTAATTTACAAAGCACAATATTAATATAGCCATATTGTAATTTACATATCATAAATGTAGCCAGATTGTAATTTACATGGGACAAATATAGCCATACTGTAAATTACATTGCACAATTATAGCCACATTATAATTTACATTGCACAAATATAGCCACATTTATAATTTACATAGCACAATATAACATTTATTGTAATTTACAAAGCACAAATATAGCCATACTGTAATTTACAAAGCACAAATATAGCCATACTGTAATTTACAAAGCACAAATATAGCCATACTGTAATTTACAAAGCACAAATATAGCCATATTCTAATTTACATAGCACATATATTGCCATATTGTAATTTACATGGCACATATAGTATAGTCATATTGTAAATTACATAGCACAAACATATTGTTATTTACATTCAACAAATATATTGTAATTTACATAGCACAAACATATTGTAATTTACATAGCACATAATTATGTAGTCGATCATACTGTTATTTATATAGCACAAATATAGCCATATTATAGTTACTGTAACACAAATATAGCCATATTATAGTTACTGTAACACAAATATAGCCATACTATAGTTACTGTAACACAAATATAGCCATACTATAGTTACTGTAACACAAATATAGCCATACTATAGTTACTGTAACACAAATATAGCCATAACGCAATTCTCATAGTATAAATATTGCTGTATCATCATTCGCATAGTAATGATATTTTCATGTTAGGCCAAGCTGTCTATTGTTGTACCAAAAACACTGAAGTCAGAGCTCATAGTCTTCATTTCATTACATAAACATGAGGTTTGAAGGCTGGGAGAAACTTACAATAATTTTAGTGTCATTCCTGACTGATGTAGTTCATGTGGATTTTTTTTTCTATAAAGTGTACAGATCTATGTTTGATTTTACAAGTGAGGCATCAGATTTCTAAAACAAAATCATTACTTAATTAACAAGGCAGTTTGAAAGACAGCTAAATCCCCCGCCACTGCTGATAGTGAAAGGATAAAACCTTTGATTTTAGCTGTGACCTTGACCTTGAACTGACATAGCTGACTCATGAATTCTGCACAATGTCTTGATGAGGTGATCATTTGACCAAAGTTTCATGAAAATCCTTCAAGGGGTTTAGGAGATACAGAGCTGAAACCTTTGACCTTCAGTTGTGACCTTGACCTTTAGTTGACATGGCTGACTCATGAGTTCTTGATGAGGTGATCATTTGACCCAAGTTTGATGAAAATCCTTCAAGGGGTTAAGGAGATACAGAGTGGACACCAAATGGAAGGCTCAAACCTTCGACCCTTAGTTGTGACCTTGACCTTGAGCTGGCATGGTTGACTCATAATTTCTGCACATCGTTCTGATGAGGTAATCATTTGACCAAAGTTTTATAAAATTCCTTCAAGGGGTTTAGGAGATATAGAGTGGACACGAAATGGAAGGCTCAAACCTTTGACCTTCAGTTGTGACCTTGACCTTGAGCCGACATGGCTGACTCATAAGTTCTGCACATCGCCTTGATGAGGTGATCGTTTGACCCAAGTTTGATGAAAATCCTTCAAGGGGTTTAGGAGATACAGAGCGGACACAAAATGGAAGGTTCAAACCTTTGACCCTAAGTTGTGACTTTGACCTTGAGCCGGCATGACTGATTCATGGGTTCTGCACATCGTCTTGATGAGGTGATCATTTGACCCAAGTTTTATAAAATTCCTTCAAGGGGTTTAAGAGATATAGAGCGGACACAAAATGGAAGGCTCAAACCTTTGACCTTGAGTTGTGACCTTGACCTTGAGCCGGCATGGCTGACTCATGGGTTCTGCACATCGTCTTGATGAGGTGATCATTTGACCCAAGTTTTATAAAATTCCTTCAAGAGCTTTAGGAGATATAGAGTGGACACAAAATGGCAGGCTCAAACCTTTGACCTTGAGTTGTGACCTTGACCTTGAACCGACAAGGCTGACTCATGGGTTCTGCACATCGTCTTGATGAGGTGATCATTTGACCCAAGTTTCATGAAAATCCTTCATGGGGTTTAGGAGATATGGACCGGACACGATTTTGTTACGGACGGAAGGACGGACGGACAGAAGGACAGACGCAGACCATTCCTATAATCCCTCCACCACGGCGGGGGATTAATAAAAGCCTGATCTGTAACTGGGTAAGTATGAACATTTATTCCTAATGTAATAAAAACATATTCATTTCAGACTAAATACTGCATTATTTATTTAACATTTGATAAGTACATCATATTTCATTCCCTTTTAAACAAGTACATAGTATTCATTCCCCATTTAATAAATACATCATAATTATTCATTATTTCCCATTAAATCCTGCATATTCATTCCCCATTAAATACTGCATACTTATTCCCCATTAGACACATAAAATGTGCAAGCTGAAATAGACTTTAAGTACATATAAATAATTCACAGCCAATTAAGCCAGACAGAAATGAAAAACCAAACTAAAATGAAGATTAATGTGTTATTTTGATACAATCTTATAATTGCTTTCCCTGAAATAAGCATCTTTATATTCAATAATTAACCTTTATAAGTTTCACTGTAGGTGGAAGACAATTCCCCATAATGTTCTCCTGCGGAGTATATCACTTAAAAGCAGGAATTACTAATCTCCTTAAGGCATGGGAATCTTCTATCCAATTCCACACAATCAATCAATGAAGACAGAGAATAGGCATTAAAATATCTAAAACAGCTTGTGTTATTTGTAAGAAATGATTCTGTCTACCTCCTATATTGATCAGGACTAGATCAACTTTCTTCTTTTATACAATAATAGAAAAAATAAAAATGGAAGGAAATCCTTTACAGGATTTCTCAATGTGTTAATCAGAGTCGTCACTTCTTCGGCAAGTTGTAACGTACTTCCTACTCCAATCTCGTAAAATGTTGTTTGTGCAACAAATCTCTTTTCTGGTAATTATAAATTGGTTAATAATTAATTACAATTCTTCATTATGAGTTTTTTAAAAGTATGAAAATATTTCATGGATCAATACCATATGAAATTCCTGTCACCAAAACACAAGTCAACAAATAGTCATGCGCATTAATGTTTGTGGATATATCCTGCCATGACAGCCAGTCTAGACCACAATGCACACAACTCTGCATGCTAATCAGGGTCTATATTCTGCTTGCTGCACAGTCAATAGGTAGCTTGTAAGCAGTGAACAATACATGACAAGCCAGCAGAGACACAATCAGGGCATTTTAGCTACCCATAATCCCAATTAAGACAACTCTGCTATATATACAATTACATGTCTCCAGCAGTTTTCTCCCTTGTACATATTTTTTTCTTCAAATTTTATGATATCCAGCAGTAATAATTAATCATTCTAAAATGACTTTCTCCTACAGTGATTCCAGTTCATAAATGTAAAACCTTTGGCTTATCAGTCATGAAATCAAGAACAAAGAATTACCAACTGTGCCTCCAGATAATATGAGCCTTTTTTTCCTATATGAAAAAGAGTTTTTTCAACACCGCCCCTAATCAATAAGATAAGAATTCAAACCTATGGTAAACTGCAGACCAGTAATAACTACAAAGATTAGGCACAGCTAGAACACATTTGAAAGAAATGATGATAGATTATATATGCAAAAGTTGAAGTAGACTCGATTCTAAAATTTGAAAACCGGTGCAAAAGTCTTGTGCACAATAATTTTACTCCCCACCCCCTGCATACTGGTGTACCCCTTCACTGAAAGTACATAAAGAATTGTCTTGAGTTTTCTTACCCTTAAGCCTGCTGGCGGCAAGTGATTCTGCCTTTGCAACCAGTGCAGACCAAGATCAACATGCACTATTGTTTAAATTTTCAGTGAACACCCCTTCAAATGATAAATGGTACTGCCCAAATTGAATAAATTGGTAGAAATTTAGCAGGCTAAAGGTTAAAGACTTTTAATTTCTTGTGCTTTAGCATATTTAAAGCCAAACTGACAAAACAAAAACATTTTAATCTATAAAACTGTCAATATTAAATTTTCCTGGAAAACTGACATGAACAAACCAGATTTTAGCACCCCACAGTGTTGCATTAACGAGAATCAAAGTGATTTATCAGGCTTCTTAACAAGCTGCAGCAGATAGTAAAACATGCATCAACTCTTCTACAAACCAACCATATCAATCCTACAACCATAAGATTATTTTACATCTGTGATCCATGTAAAAATGCAGAATTATGCATGTTTTTGTCATCTGTACTAGTTTTCATTGAACAGTTCTGTATGGAAAATTCATTAAGTCATCAAACTTTCATAAATCACAAGTATTTTACTAGCGTAACAAAAATATGTGCATTTCGTAAATAATCACATCTGTAAAAGTTATAAATCAAGCAAAGCAAATTTTCGAAAACAGCAAAAACTGATATCTGTTATGAAATTAATATGCAATCAATATAGGCCAGACAAAGTTCTTCCCGAGCTGAGATGCAAGTAGCATTTTTACCATGTTTAAAGGCTCATAATGCCTTTATTTATAATGTGGATGCCACATATTTGGTTAAAGACATAATATTATAAGATATATTAATTTCGTGTCAAATCCTACTTAATTGTTTTCTAAAATAATTGTTAAAGGTCTCAATATGGATTAACATATTAGAATCTACTATGGAATGCACTATTTTTTATTACTTCCCTTTTTAGTTCCGAGTATATAAGCTGATGTGCGATATTTGAAAGTAGTGTTTTTCTAACCATGTAATTATGCACGTTGTCTATTCTGATAGCTGTTTTCAACAAAAATTTAACACCTTATGGAACTGTAACAGTCTAAATATGCCAAAACACGGTTTAAGGTAATACATTTTATTAAAACCTTGCCTGGTCAAATTCAGATCATAATGCATCCTAAATTTAACATGTTTAATGGTACAATATCAATATTTGAACACAAAGGTCAGCAATGGCTAATTGAGGTAAACCTGAATTAATTGTTAACGACCCAAACCAAGCTGGATCAATGATAGATCAATTGAACCTAATTGTTCACATAAATATCCAATAATAGAAGATAAACAGGACCAATTAGAGACATGTGGACCTGATTTACAGCATGTAGTACATACACCACAATTTCATACAGGTGTACCAGAGCAACATCTGCTACAATAGTTTCCTAGGGTCACTAATTCCCTTTAAAATGTGACTAAACTTGCAAATAAACCATTATCAATCAGATGTGTTCAACTAGATACAGTAAAAAAAAAAACAATCAGATTTGTTCACAACAGAAAAACCAACAATTTGGTTGCTTTTTTCCAGAAACAGAAAACGACATTAAATAACCAAATCATGAATGAAGAAAAACACACCTTGCATGTGAAATGCAACAAAAATAAACGCCAGTCTGCCTGTTTGATAGTATCAAAACAGCTTCTTGAAGATCCTGTGTGAAAATTAGAACATGTTTATTTGTAAACAAAGGTGTTAAATATTTTGAACATTGCCTGCAATGAGGATATGTGTTATCAGTTTGTTTGAGAAAGTTGCTGATGTTGCTGAGATAGACCCAGCAGGTGGTGACATACATGATAACATTCATGACACAACTGAGCTTTATGTTCATTCTACAAAGTCTGAAATATTTCTCCTGGTGAAAATACCAGAAATGCATCACCAGTAAGGTAACATCTTAAGGGAAAGTTGTGTTATTTCAAATCATGGTTCAACTTGTTCTGACTTGGGTTTGTAGACAGGTCTAAAGAAACTAATACAGCAAATGATTTTTGAGTTAACCAGTCAGTCAGAATGCTACAGGATTTTGTATACAATAACTGCTAGTCTGAACAAGGCTTATGTTTTGTTTCAATTTGACATTTTAATATTCTACAAAAGCTCGAAAGGCACCATAGCCAATGTTGTTCAGGCAGAATCAATTGCTGACGTAGGAAAGAGTTTGTACATATGAAAGAAGACAATTACTACTATTTGTGTGACAAACATGTCCATGTGAAAAGTGAATCCGGTCTACTATGGTTTACAATGGCTTAACTATAGCTTATATAAATTAATTATTCCATCTCAATTTAAACACGGTCAACCATGGTATGTTCAATTTCATGCATGGTTGACCACTGCCAACTTCTATATTCATATATATTCATTATAAGTTACCAATGGTCAACCACAACAGATGGTTGACAACAATAGACCAGGGTCACATACCAGCAATAAAACCCAAGAAATGTGATTTAAATGAACTGAAATATATGCCTGTATAAGAGTTCATTAAAGGACATGCATTTGGGCTGTAAATATATATAAATACATCAAACATCAAACATCAAACCTGGAAACAAGACCTAAGCTAAGCAAACAGCCTATCATACCTGTCAGTGGGATAACAATCATGAGGAAGATAGAAAAACAAAGAAGAGTTCAGGAGAAAATTATCTCTACAATGGATTGGATGATGAAACATTAGATAGACTAATGTTGCATGTACTGATTGATGCCCTAGTGATGGAAAATAAATCTGCCATAATTTATGAGCTTACTACAGGTTTTAATGAGCATAATGCTTTTCTGAACTGTCTGAACACAAGGAAGTTTGGTAGCAAAGTCATAGAGTCATAGTCCTGGTTTTCACCTTGTATGTTTGCTTATGTTGGATACTTTTCAACTCGTCTTGCATTATTGTACTAAGGTCATTAAACTGATCTGAAAAATATGATGCTTTTATCCTTCTGGTGTAAAAAAATCTTATTCCAAATAATCTTGAAATGGCTCATTCTGAATCAAAGTTAGACTGGGTCTGGAAGGCAGGTACTTATCCTTAAAATCCGAATGTCCTTTTTTGTGGACGTTAAAGTAATTTGTTCACTGCTGTGTAAAAATAAGGCTAACATTTTTGCATGAAATTTCATGGTTTTGACAAAAAAGGCAGTTTCACAGGGACATGCTGGGTTCATAGTTTTCAAACTGTAAAATCTTTCTGTGTTCATTGGGATTTTATTTCTTTATTTTTTTTTTGATCCAACCATGAAATTCATAAAAATCAAACCCCCCATGAATAATGATGATTTCACATTAATCAACAGCATCTCTCTTGATGGAATTGTTATTATAACATGGTCTGCTAGGCCTGACTCTGTCTGTTAGAACTGTCCAAATAGAAAATCTAATTTCAAACAGATTCATCAAGGTATGGTAGAGAGTCTGGAGACAGCCAGCGATTGAACAAGAGGAACTGTCAATTAGTATGAAAATTGATCAGGAATCAAAGTGTGTGCGGCCAGAACTAATCAAGATTACACATGACAGACACGTTTGTCCTAGAATGCTTTCATCTTTATGTTTTCCTTCAATATCTTGAGGATCTCTGACAGACACCCTGGAAAGAGGAATTTACCAGTATGATAATGGAATTCATTACTTCAACCCTCAATATATTTTTTTATTCAGTGTTGATCACCTTATAATGAGCTAAGGGAACTGAATAGAAATTTCATCTTGAGAAAATATACTGCAAAAATGTCTTTCTTTAGAAAAAAATCTTACTTACATGGAAGTAGCTTTAAAGCTGGTAATTCCTTTTATAATGAATAGAAATCCAATAATACAGAAGGCAATTCCAATACTAGAATCCGGTATATTTAAAGGTGTTTTCTTTTGCAAAACTTCATACAAGCCTTTCATAACATTTAAGTAAATTTATCCTTTTTTACAGGGCATTAAACTGTCTCTTACTATAATTATATAAAATTTGTCTGAAAAATTACTTACTTTAAGTGCGAGTTTCATCAACTATATGTGTTAACTTTATCATCCTTTATTCGCATAAGTGCAAGTTTAAACAAGGTAGTATGTTTATTGACTTACATACAGTAAGCTTCCAATATGCAAATATGGCAAAGAAATTAATTAAAAAAATTTCTCCTTTGTCTGAGTTTTGGAGGGAGAATGATGAAAGTACAAACAATATATAGACATTATTTTTCTACTGGGACACAGTGTTAATGATCAATATTACTGTATCGATTGACCAACAAAAAACAATTTGTATGGGTAACATGCAAATGATGATATATTGGACATTAATATCCATGTATCCTTGGTTAGTGGTCCTTGCATTCGAATAAATATGTACTTGTTCGCGTCATGCTGTTTTTGGAAGTAAAACTATTGAAATAAGTCAAATTTTTCTAAAAAAAAAACAGTACAGTGTTGAGAATTTTGAAGTCCCGGTATTTAAAAGTACAGTCTATATAGAAAATAGAAAGAGGAAAATTGGGACCAAGAAAATCATACAATTTTCAGAAATTTCCAGTTTTTAGTAATAATGTTCTCAACAGTTATAACTAATATCAAAATTTGATGGGCTGTGGTGTGTAACTGGTAACTGCATGGTGTAAAATGTTATACCGACTGTTGTCAAATTTTGTACTAAATGTAGCTAAAAAGTTCTTTGACTCAAAATTTCTGTTTCTGTGAAAGAACAATGTCAACGGATTCAAAATGATCATGTTTACTTTTTCACCATACAAAAGCCTCATACACAACTAGAACTTTAGATGTACAAAACCCTGACATAATCAAGAATTATGACTGTGCATAAAGTCTTGAAATTGTTCGAAGTATGGTGCACCAAGCCAATCTGGAAATAATCAAAGAATAAATGAACCTAAATATCCAAGATTCCTGCAAATTGATCTGCTGCAAATATCCAAGATTCTACCCCTAAGCAATTAATGTTTTTACAAACTTAATTAAAAGAAAATTTAAAATCCACAGGCACACAAAATGCCCACATTCGATGCAATTTTAACATGTTCCAAAATTATCATTTTTTTCTCAATTCTTTGTTTCTATTTTGTATAATTAAGATATAGCTGATCTGTTTTCTTTGGTAATATAAAAACAGGAGAAAATCTTTCAACGTTTTCATGCTTACGTATGCATTACGTCCTGTAGTAAAAGTGTTATTACAGGTTGGCTGTAATTGTGTGGTACGTTCACAGTCTTGCTTTCATTTTGTAATTTTGTTTTGGTGCTTTCCGGTTTCAACACACTTGAGAATCTACACGGCTACTAAACGCTAGCGCCACCACCAAATTGTGGTGCTAAGGAAAAGAGCTATCGACATTTCCGTGGTGCAGCTATCGCCCGTTTCTACTTGTAAACACGTGAGTAAAATTTATATTTTATCTTATATTTTTATTGATAGAACTTTTTTCGAAAATCGGAGAATGCAGTTCCGTGTAATAACACTTTTACTACAGGTTGGATGTAATTTCATTAAAATAATATGCAAATTGTGGTGTCAGGAGCTTTTCTCCCGAATCTGACAGTGGCATATTTTCATATCGGCCAGTATTCGAACACCATTCCGATGAACAGACACACTGTAAGAACATACCTGCGCATGCAAATGGTGTAGAAATGAATTGCACGTATTCCTATACACCAAAGAATTACGAAAAAACACAGTAAAAAGTTAAAACACGACTATTTTAGAAAGTGGTGGCGCTATCACTCAAGTGGTGGCGCTATACAGTAGTGGTGGCGCTGTTGTATATGATTAGAGGCTTATACATTCAATTTTAATATATGCAAATGTCTGTCTGCAAGCCACGGAAATTTTTACAATAATTGATGTTATCAACCTATCCCACACTATACCCAAATTACGTTACTCAACAAACTACATGTAGTAACCACTACATGATCGCAAAATAATCTACATGTATATGGATTCAGATTGTACATCTAAGCTCTATTGATTAATCATATTTAATCGATTGTAATTGAAAACGTACTGTACTCACTTTTTCAGAAAGAATTGTGAAAGTAGAGTCTTTTGTTTACAATGACATGCAAACAACATATAAAAACAAAGGGAAGTAACTTTCAGAATCTTAATATAAAAAATAAATTCTACACAGTCTTCAAATTATTTCCTAGACACAAATCTTTGTTTAAAATTAAGGTATTGCTACTATTTTTCTTGACCTGAATTTAAAGTACACTTACGTTTGTATTTAAGTACAATATTTAAAGGTTAGAAATAATTCTACATTACGCTCGTGATGAAATAATGCACGGAGGGGCACCTGGGGTCTTCCTCCACCATTAAAGCTGGAAAGTCGCCATATGACCTATCATGTGTCGGTGCGACGTTAAATCAAAAAAAAAAAAAAAAAAAAAAAAAAAAATTCTACATTAACACTTTAAACAAAGGAAAATATTTACTTTGACTACAAGAGTCCCAAGGGTCTGTGAGTATTTTGTTCTTTTTCTTTTCTTGGAAAGGTAAAATAAACCATGATCTTGTTTTTCTTTCATTAATAACATAATTCCTTGCAAGAAAATTATCAATTAGAGAATATTGGTGTTTGTTTTGGTCCGGATGCGTCAGCAGTTCGTATTATTGAATGCCGTAACAGCGCCACCACTACTGTATAGCGCCACCACTAGAGTTATAGCGCCACCACTTTCAAAAATCCTGGTATATTTATTCTAACTCTAATTCTATTATTCATGGTGTGTGCGTATATAATTATTTATCATTTCTACACCATTTGCATGCGCAGGTATGTTCTTACAGTGTGTCTATTCATCGGAATGGTGTTCGAATACTGGCCGATATGAAAATGTGCCACTGTCAGATTCGGGAGAAAAGCTCCTGACACCACAATTTGCATATTATTTTAATGAAATTACAGCCAACCTGTAGTAAAAGTGTTGTTACACGGAACTACATTCTCCGATTTTCGAAAAAAGTTCTATCAATAAAAATATAAGATAAAATATAAATTTTACTCACGTGTTTACAAGTAGAAACGGGCGATAGCTGCACCACGGAAATGTTGATAGCTCTTTTCCTTATCACCACAATTTGGTGGTGGCGCTAGCGTTTAGTAGCTGTGCATGCTTGCCAAAGGAATTGTTTACAAGTGTGTGTATTTAAGTAAAAAAATAAAATTAAACTCCAAGTTAAGTGTGTGTGTTTGGATTAAGTGTCTTTTCTCAACAATTCATATTAAAAATGCTGTCTTAACTGTATAGTAGCAGTGAGCGCAATGTTCATCTTTATAGTGCTGCCTCACTGGAATATCATGCCACAGACATGTGACATGATACCTGACCCAGTCACATTACACTGACCCCAGGCTGACCAATCCAAGTACTATCCTCTTAACGATGGGCACCCAGCGAGGAAGGTACTACAAGTACCGTCTTGTCTTTGGTATGATGTGGACAGAGTTCGAACCCATGACCTCCCACACTCGAAGCGTGTGCTCTATCACTAAGGCTACCGAGGTCGTCAAATTCCAAGTTAAAAATATATTAGTCAACAGAAGCTCTAACTGGATATTTTTATGATTGGAAATGTTTACAGCTCTCTAGAGGCTTAAACTGGCTTTTTAAACCGGACACAACCTTTACAAAGGTTCAAACTTCCTTTTTACTGTAAACAACCTTGATAAAGGTTAAAACTGGATTTTGACAGGAAACACTCATTTCGATACATAAAGGCTCAAATTGAATTTTGACAGGAAACTACCTTTATAAAGGCTCAAACTGGATTTTTATAGGACACATGATCTCATTCAAGGCTCAAAGTGGATTCTGACAGGAAACATGATCTCCATAATTATATGCTAAAAAATGAATACTGACAGGAAACATGGCCTCCACAAAAGCTTAAAGTGGATTTTGACAGGAAACATTACCTCCATAAAGGCTAAAACTGGATTTTGATAGGAAACCTCATCTCCATAAATGCTCAAAACTGGATTTTGATAGGTAACATCATCTCCTTAAAGGATCAAACTGGATTTTGATAGGAAACACCATCTCCATAAAGGTTCAAAACTGGATTTTGATAGGAAACCTCCTCTACATAAAGGCTCAAACTGGATTTTGATAGGAAACCTCCTCTACATAAAGGCTCAAACTGGATTTTGATAGGAAACTTCCTCTACATAAAGGTTCAAAACTGGATTTTGATAGGAAACACCATCTCCATAAAGGTTCAAAACTGGATTTTGATAGGAAACCTCCTCTACATAAAGGTTCAAAACTGGATTTTGATAGGAAACCTCCTCTACATAAAGGCTCAAACTGGATTTTGATAGGAAACCTCCTCTACATAAAGGCTCAAACTGGATTTTGATAGGAAACCTCCTCTACATAAAGGTTCAAAACTGGATTTTGATAGGAAACCTCCTCTACATAAAGGTTCAAAACTGGATTTTGATAGGAAACCTCCTCTACATAAAGGCTCAAAACTGGATTTTGATAGGAAACCTCCTCTACATAAAGGTTCAAAACTGGCTTTTGATAGGAAACATCATCTACATAAAGGCTAAAAACTGGATTTTGATAGGAAACCTCCTCTACATAAAGGTTCAAAACTGGATTAATTTTGATAGGAAACATCATCTACATAAAGGCTAAAAACTGGATTTTGATAGGTAACAATTCATATCCAAAAAGGCTCAAACTGGATTTTGATAGGAAACACCATCTCCATAAAGGCTCAAACTGGATTTTGATTGGAAACCTCTTCTACACAAAGGTTCAAAACTGGATTTTGACATGACACATTATCTCCGTAAATGCTGCAACTTGAGTTGATAGGAAATACTTACATCTGTATAAAGACTCTAATTGGATTTTGAAAACACATCTACATAAATCATAAAAAATGTAAGAACTGTCACAAGCATTGCATGAGGCACCATTATATAACCCAGCTTACGTTTTGACATTTATGTGTGAACTTGTGGACCTCCTGGTAACAACAAGTAAGCTCTTGCTAGATCAATTCAAGGGTGCTTTGCAGTTGTTACAATTCAAGGTGCTTTGCAGTTGTTACAATTCAAGGGTATTTTGCAGTTGTTACAATTCAAGGTGTTTTGCAGTTGTTACAATTCAAGGGTGTTTTGCAGTTGTTACAATTCAAGGGTGTTTTGCAGTTGTTACGATTCAAGGGTGTTTTGCAGTTGTTACGATTCAAGGGTGTTTTGCAGTTGTTACGATTCAAGGGTGTTTTGCAGTTGTTACGATTCAAGGGTGTTTTGCAGTTGTTACGATTCAAGGGTGTTTTGCAGTTGTTACGATTCAAGGGTGTTTTGCAGTTGTTACGATTCAAGGGTGTTTTGCAGTTGTTACGATTCAAGGGTGTTTTGCAGTTGTTACGATTCAAGGGTGTTTTGCAGTTGTTACAATTCAAGGTGTTTTGCAGTTGTTACAATTCAAGAGTGTTTTGCAGTTGTTACAATTCAAGGTGTTTTGTAGTTGTTACAATTTAAGGGTGTTTTGCAGTTGTTACAATTCAAGGGTGTTTTGCAGTTGTTACAATTCAAGGGTGTTTTGCAGTTGTTACAATTCAAGGTATTTTGTAGTTGTTACAATTTAAGGGTGTTTTGCAGTTGTTACAATTCAAGGTGTTTTGCAGTTGTTACAATTCAAGGTGTTTTGTAGTTGTTACAATTTAAGGTATTTTGTAGCTGTTACAATTCAAGGTGTTTTGCAGTTGTTACAATTCAAGGTGTTTTGTAGTTGTTACAATTTAAGGTGTTTTGCAGTTGTTACAATTCAAGGTGTTTTGCAGTTGTTACGATTCAAGGGTGTTTTGCAGTTGTTACAATTCAAGGTGTTTTGCAGTTGTTATGATTCAAGGTGTTTTGCAGTTGTTACGATTCAGGGTGTTTTGCAGTTGTTACAATTCAAGGTGTTTTGTAGTTGTTACAATTTAAGGTGTTTTGCAGTTGTTACAATTCAAGGTGTTTTGCAGTTGTTACGATTCAAGGGTGTTTTGCAGTTGTTACAATTCAAGGTGTTTTGCAGTTGTTACAATTCAAGGTGTTTTGCAGTTGTTACAATTCAAGGGTGTTTTGCAGTTGTTACAATTCAAGGGTGTTTTGCAGTTGTTACAATTCAAGGGTGTTTTGCAGTTGTTACAATACAAGGTGTTTTGTAGTTGTTACAATTTAAGGGTGTTTTGCAGTTGTTACAATTCAAGGTGTTTTGCAGTTGTTACAATTCAAGGTGTTTTGTAGTTGTTACAATTTAAGGTATTTTGTAGCCGTTACAATTCAAGGTGTTTTGCAGTTGTTACAATTCAAGGTGTTTTGTAGTTGTTACAATTTAAGGTGTTTTGCAGTTGTTACGATTCAAGGGTGTTTTGCAGTTGTTACAATTCAAGGTGTTTTGCAGTTGTTACGATTCAAGGTGTTTTGCAGTTGTTACAATTCAGGGTGTTTTGCAGTTGTTACAATTCAAGGTGTTTTGTAGTTGTTACAATTTAAGGTGTTTTGCAGTTGTTACGATTCAAGGGTGTTTTGCAGTTGTTACAATTCAAGGTGTTTTGCAGTTGTTACAATTCAAGGGTGTTTTGCAGTTGTTACAATTCAAGGGTGTTTTGCAGTTGTTACAATACAAGGTGTTTTGTAGTTGTTACAATTTAAGGGTGTTTTGCAGTTGTTACAATTCAAGGTGTTTTGTAGTTGTAAGGGTGTTTTGCAGTTGTTACAATTAAAGGGTGTTTTGCAGTTGTTACAATTCAAGGTGTTTTGTAATTGTTACAATTCAAGAGTGTTTTGCAGTTGTTACAATTCAAGGTGTTTTTCAGTTGTTACAATTCAAGAGTGTTTTGCAGTTGTTACAATTCAAGGTGTTTTGTAGTTGTTACAATTTAAGGGTGTTTTGCAGTTGTTACAATTCAAGAGTGTTTTGCAGTTGTTACAATTCAAGAGTGTTTTGCAGTTGTTACAATTCAAGGGTGTTTTGCAGTTGTTACAATTCAAGAGTGTTTTGCAGTTGTTACAATTCAAGAGTGTTTTGCAGTTGTTACAATTCAAGGTGTTTTGCAGTTGTTACAATTCAAGGTGTTTTGTAGTTGTTACAATTGAAGGTGTTTTGTAGTTGTTACAATTCAAGGGTGTTTTGCAGTTGTTACAATTCAAGGTGTTTTGTAGTTGTTACAATTCAAGGGTGTTTTGCAGTTGTTACAATTCAAGGGTGTTTTGCAGTTGTTACAATTCAAGGTGTTTTGCAGTTGTTACAATTCAAGGTGTTTTGGAGTTGTTACAATTCAAGGGTGTTTTGCAGTTGTTACAATTCAAGGTGTTTTGCAGTTGTTACAATTCAAGAGTGTTTTGCAGTTGTTACAATTCAAGAGTGTTTTGCAGTTGTTACAATTCAAGAGTGTTTTGCAGTTGTTACAATTCAAGAGTGTTTTGCAGTTGTTACAGTTTTGCAGTTGTTACAATTCAAGAGTGTTTTGCAGTTGTTACAATTCAAGGTGTTTTGCAGTTGTTACAATTCAAGAAAGTTTTGCAGTTGTTCCAATTCAAGAGTGTTTTGCAGTTGTTACAATTCAAGGGTGTTTTGCAGTTGTTACAATTCAAGGTGTTTTGCAGTTGTTACAATTCAAGAGTGTTTTGCAGTTGTTACAATTCAAGAGTGTTTTGCATTTGTTACAATTCAAGGTGTTTTGCAGTTGTTACAATTCAAGGGTGTTTTGCAGTTGTTACAATTCAAGGTGTTTTGTAGTTGTTACAATTCAAGGTGTTTTGCAGTTGTTACAATACAAGAGTGTTTTGCAGTTGTTACAATTCAAAGTGTTTTGCAGTTGTTACAATTCAAGGTGTTTTGCAGTTGTTACAATTCAAGGGTGTTTTGCAGTTGTTACAATTCAAGGGTGTTTTGCAGTTGTTACAATTCAAGGTGTTTTGTAGTTGTTACAATTCAAGGTGTTTTGTAGTTGTTACAATTCAAGAGTGTTTTGCAGTTGTTACAATTCAAGAGTGTTTTGCAGTTGTTACAATTCAAGGTGTTTTGTAGTTGTTACAATTCAAGGGTGTTTTGCAGTTGTTACAATTCAAGGGTGTTTTGCAGTTGTTACATTTTTGTCTACAAAAACAAGTTCTATAAATTTTCTAACCTCATAAAAATTTCAGATGAAGAGCTACTATTTTGCATGTATATTTAAAAAGTGTCAGCCTACATTACGACCTAGGAAAAGTTCAGAGAAATCATTAGGAGGATCATGCATGCAGCAACAATAAAAATATCACCAAATCAAGTAAGTACCTAAAATCTTTCCCATAAATTCCAGGTAATTTGAGGCTATTTTATATCATTTGTCTTCACTACAAAGGAAGATTCTCATAAAATTGCTTTTCAAAGCTTTTAAAAACGTGATCGAATTGTATTACATGTAACCATCACACAAGAACATTTTTAACAAGCTAAAAAATGGAATATTATTTGATGTGCGTGACGAAACTGACAAATTTCTGGGAGCGAGCTTTTGGTATCGCGTCTTTTCAATCACATGTAAATCTGACAGTTAGTCAATAATTCGTATTTACAAATTGTATCAGATTATTTTCAAACAATACTCTACAAGGGAAAAATGCTCTCCAGAAAATTGCCAACTGCAGGTTTGTCATAAAATTTTGTGGGAAGTTTTGAGATTCAAATGAGTAGCTGCATTTATTTTTGTCTAGCTGACTATCGCAATAAGTAATGTACATTTTGTAATTGCTAAGCAACAAAAAACAGTATTTGATTCAATAAAAGAAACTGGTTCTGTTTTAAAAATTTAGTTTCTCCTCTTGTAGTACTGTTGCTTAAAAATTAAATTTAAATACTTATCTCTTTCTCCCTTTGCAGCACTGTCCTCTGAGACTAAAGTTTAAATGCAAACCGTTGTGCAAGACACAAGTTTAAATGCTAACCTCTCTCTCCTCATTTAGTACTGTCAAGCAATACATTTAGTTTAAATGCTATCATCTTTTGTCTCATTTAGTACCGTCATGCAATACATTAGTTTAAATGCTATCATCTTTCATCTCATTTAGTACCGTCATGCAATACATTAGTTTAAATGCTATCATCTTTCATCTCATTTAGTACCGTCATGCAATACATTAGTTTAAATGCTATCATCTTTTGTCTCATTTAGTACCGTCATGCAATACATTAGTTTAAATGCTATCATCTTTCATCTCATTTAGTACCGTCATGCAATACATTAGTTTAAATGCTATCATCTTTCATCTCATTTAGTACCGTCATGCAATACATTAGTTTAAATGCTATCATCTTTTGTCTCATTTAGTACCGTCATGCAATACATTAGTTTAAATGCTATCATCTTTCATCTCATTTAGTACCGTCATGCAATACATTAGTTTAAATGCTATCATCTTTCATCTCATTTAGTACCGTCATGCAATACATTAGTTTAAATGCTAACCTCTTTCTCCTAATTTAGTACCATCATGCAATACACTAGTTTAAATGCTAACTTTTTTTCCTCATTTAGTACTGTCGTGCAATATATTAGTTTTAAATGCTAACCTCTTTCTCCTCATTTCTGCTATTTTAGAGGCTTAAAAGTTACTTATAAAATGTTTCCAGTACTATAAAAAAATAACCATGCAGCCAGGGAGCCAGGCTACTCATTACCCAATGTCATGTTAAACTCAAGTTTAAATGCTTACCTCTTCCTCTTAGTGTAACTGTTCTTTCTCTTCTCCACCTGTAGTTCTTAAATGTATGTCTTTAAAGTTTAAATGTTGTCTGTACAATTTAAAAATCCAAATCAAGTATGTTCAAATTCCAGTCACCTTAACTTTGAAACTATTCCCAAATACCTGAAACACTGTTGATAAATCCCATAACTGTTCTTTCATTCAAACTTTAAATATGCACACTCAATGGGAGTTAACTTCCTCTAGAAATACGATAGAACAGCTGTGAATCACCCTCCTACTATGAAATCCCTAATGATGAAAATATCATGGTCCCCAACAATCAACAATGAAATATTTGATTTATATTGATTAAGTATTGTGAGGGAATCAATACCATGATGATGCTAACAGATGCTGTCTAGTCACACCTCACAAGCCATAGATGCAGTACAAATATTTCACTTGTTATGACAAATTGATTTGATTTCACTTAATTGATTGATTTTGATCAATTAACTTGGGATTTAAGTGTTACTGTTCTGTTATGTAACTGAAAATAACCAAACTATCAGAATGAATGTATGAATGAATGAATGAATGAATGAATTTGAATACTACTGTACAAATTCCTAAGTTTAATTTAGTTATCAAGTAATTGAAAGAAAACAGAGAAGCACCAGGATTGAATGTTATTTCAGTAGTTTATTTAAATTAACTGGCAAATTAAGTGTGCTTTTTAAAAAATTATTTATAAAACAAACTTGTCATGAAGTAAGAAAATAAAACACATTAGATGAAAAATCAATTTTACACCACAAATAATTCATGGCCACCCCTCAAAAAGATTAATGTTAACAGCAATAAATCAATTAAACAATCAAAACAAAACATGAACAGTAAATTTTCAATTAAACTGATATGGCAACTGATAGCTGTTCTATTAATGTTCTGCCAGTTGGGGACACTACTACAAAGACAATACATGTCACAGGAAATTAAACTTTACCTGCCTCACTTAACAAATGCAGTGGCAGAAAATAATATCATGAAATTTGAGGATCCCTGTTCCCATTAATGAGTGATCAATGATCAGAAATAGCAGTAGATGATTGATGGGAGATCATACAACATACTGAGGTACAAACAGTTTGAAATTTCATATAAAACTGCAAGTTACTAAGTACAAATGATGATAATCTCAAAACAAACTGTACAATAAAATACAGAATTATTTGAGTAATCTCATAATTACAATACTGCAAGACTTAGTAGTCTGAATGATGATAATCTCAAAAGAAATTGTCTACCGAAGTACAATATAATTTGAATAATCTCATATAACACTTCAAGTAGTATGAATGATGATAATCTCAAAACAATCTGTACATTAAAGTACAAAATAATTTGGGCAAACTCATATAACACTGCAAGTTGTCTGAATGATGATAATCTAAAAACAATCTGTACATTAAAGTACAAAATAATTTGATTAATCTCATATAATACTGCAAGTAGTATGACTGATGATAATCTCAAAAGAAACTGTATATTGTCAGTACAAAATCATTTGATTAATCCAATATAAGGCTGCAAGTAGTATGGATAATGATTATCTCAATACAAACTGTTCATTTAAGTACAAAATAATTAGAGTAATCTCATAACACTGCAAGTAGTCCCAATGATGAATGTTTAAAAACAAACTGTTCATTAAAGTACAAAATAATTTGAGTAATCTCATAGTCATATAACAAGTCCAAATGATGATAATCTAAAAAGAGACTGTACACTAGTCTGTGGTACAAGATACTTCGGAATATTCTCAACACAAACTATACAGATTAAAAAAACCAGTTGATGGACAGAAATTACAGCAATCAACTTACTTGCAGAAAGCAGTCCAACTGAAGTATATAATAGGGGAAGAAATGTTAAATATCAGATTAACATTAATAATTAAACAAAAATTTTTCCCTTTTGAATTGACAGTTACTCTTTAATAAATTTTCCACCCAATGTCATGCTGTAGGAAAGTGTGGAAGATTAAAATCTGCCTTGCAGAATGAATTGACTGGGGATTATGTGACTGGTGATTACTGTAATCAAGCATGCAACATTTATTCTCAATCATTGATTAACACTCCTGGAAAATAAATGATCCTGTTCTAACTGCAAGAAATGAAAGAAGACATCACCACACTACATCACACACATCATTACTTGACAAAATAATCTAAATATCACATCTTTTATTTTAAAGAGCTGAATATTAATTATACAGATTTGATTACATTTTTAAAATATCATTTTTCAAAATAGCTTCCTCAAAATCATGCTTCATTTTGATTAATATCTATATTTTTCATCTGCACTGACTGACAATAGACATGATATAATATTATCTCTGGACACGATAATAACATTGACTGACATTATACATATTATCTGTACATATGAAAATTAACATTGACTGACATTATACATATCTGTACACATGACTGACATTATACATATCTGTACATATGAAAATTAACATTGACTGATATTATACATATCTCTAGATACGACAATAATATTGACTGACATTATACATAAATATTTCCAGATATGACAATAGCCTTGGCTGACATTATACATATCTCTAGATATGAAAATATATATCATTGACTGCCATTATACATAATTTCCAGAATCTGATATGATAATAATATTGACTGTCATGACATGCAACTCTAGACATGGCAATATCCTTGACTGACATTATACATATCTCTTAACAATTAATAATAACATATCATTATCATCATCAAAATTTAATATTTTCTATTATCATATGCTATCATTATTATTACTGTTATCATGTGCTATCATTATTATTACTGTGTGTGTATTGTCACGGTTTCAGCTGTTATATTTACTACTATCCGCTGTCTATACAAAATTCTGCACGATTTCTTTCATAATATCACTTTCTTTTCTATATCCTATTTTTCAAAAGTCTTTTAATCCCTTTTATGATACATTAAATCTGACATTAAATCTGACATTAAATCTGACTACAAACATTTAATGAAAAGTCAATGAAATCAAAGAGTCACCATTCAATGGCATGCAAATTTATCATGCTCAATAACACAGATCAAAGATTTGCAACAATGATTGTTATGAGGTCAGATTCCATAACAATGACCTGGTAACCATGGTAACAATGACACTCACATGTCTGACAGATGGATTATTATGCAGGAAGAGACAAAGACTTCCATCACATGGCTGCCCAGGATTTCTGAGTCACTTGAGACATAAAATACAATTAAGAGACTTGAGTGAATTTTTCTGTCAATAAAGTATAATGGTTGAAGGCAAAACAAGAAGAAATGGCTTCTTAGACTTTCCCACATGTCTTAAGTCATGTCCTGGAAATGACAGGAAAAGAATTATTGCCAACACTAGTCTATATTAGTATATAATTATTTATGACATTTCGAACAAAAAAAAAGACATGCAGGAGGTCGAATTGTTTGTTGAGACATTATATTGCTATTTTATCTGGCTTCACTGAAGCAGTGGTTACTCTACAGAAGACAAGGAAGTGTGACTTTATCTTAGTTTCAGTACAAGTTGCCATTCCTTCACATAGAAAATAGAAGTATTGTTTTAATATTTTCACACAACATAAATTTATTTCCAGCAAAAAACTGTTAGAATATTTTTTTCTGTCTGTGTCTTTCGCCAGTTGAGCTACAAATCCTTTAACTACCACTTAAAATTTAAAAAAAAGTGCTTTTTTCCGTAATATTCCCACCTGAATGGCGGCCATGCCGGATTGTCAGCTGTAGCACAAAATAGAATCAACATTTTCTAAAAACTAAAAATAGAAATAAGTGGCACTTCCAATTATTAAAACTGCATCACAATTAAAATGGGCTTAAACTTTATAGAATAATGCTTCAACGATCAATATCTAACTATTGAAAATGCCATGTCAGAAAACTTAACCCTTATCATGCTGGACACGACTGATTCTGCCTTTGCGACCAGTGTAGATCATGATCAGCGTGCACATCTGTGCAGTCTGATCAAGATCTGCACTGTTCGCTATTCAGTCAGTATCTTTTTTGGTAAACACCCCTTTTAACTTTTAATGGTACTGTCCAAATTGAAAGATGGACAAGTTCATTATATAGAAATTTAGCAGGGTAAGGGTTAAAAACAAAGCAAATGAATCTTACCAGATAAAATGATCCACAACTGTCGGGAATCATGTGTACAGTTGCAGAATCAAGGGATTAAAATGTTTATTTTAAAATTAACAATATAATCTATTTAATAGGGCTAAAGCATCAAAATGATTTATATCAACTTTCCTGACAAGTCGTTGTCATAATTCATTCTCTTATCCAAAATTTATGTTGCAATATATACCGGACCAGACCTGATGTTCTTCCCAAGTATTGAGAGGCGGATTAGTTAAATAAGAAGCAAATACTAGTACTAGATAGATAGTTATTTCTTGGAGGTTAATGTTAAGCCCTTTTTAAAATAACATATTTATTCTCTTCCCATGTCAGTACTCTTTTCTGTTAATTAAAAAGTAAGCAAGAATACCATATCTATGTAAAACACAACTGTAAAAGCCATATATCTAAGTATTTCTTATTAACAAACTGTAGTCCTTTTGTAGTCTAATGCCAACTTTCATATATTTTTAGTAACAATAATTCTATAAATAGTAAGAAATGTCACATTAACATGCACCACACTGGAAGAAGCTTAATCATTATGCATTACCAATGGATTCGAAAGCAGTAAATTAATAAAATTTGTTAACTTTTTTGCCAGTATCTGACTTAAACTGTTTTTTCTGCATTGAAAATGTAAAATAAAATGTCAAAATTGAAATTCTTGTCATTACCCAGGATTTCCATGGAAAAAACTCATATAAAAAACTTCAGGAAAAGTCTCTGACAGCTTCCCTTCAGAAAACAGAAAAAGACACAATGTTTATGTCATACTGATTCTAGTTTATTTTTGTAAAATTGCGACCAGTCCAAGATCTAACCCCTGTAACCTCTACACATAAAATTGTCACAGACTTCAAGGATGCTTCTCTAATTTTCATCCACAGGACAAAAGGAAAGGAAAAGATTAGTGACATTCAAAAATGAGACTGCTAAGTACTTGCAACATATTACCAAAATCAAATGCAAGAATAGCACCACTTTAATGAATATAAGCCAATTTTAGATAACACACTATCACTGCAACATCATCATTAACCATTTAATTACAGTAAAAATGTTTTAGTTCTTAAGTGAAAATATTACTATGCATAAATATTTATTTACCACTTGTACATTCATACGCCAAACATACAAAATTAAACATTTTCATGAAGATTTTCACATAGAGAGGAACTCATGCCAGACTGGGAAAGCCATAATATTTACACTGTAAGTTGGCACCAAGTCTTACATTCACTGTAAAATAAATGAAACAAGTCTGTTTTTACATTTTCTTCAGTGTTAACTGCTACTGCAATGGCTGTATGCTGTGAACCATGCACTTCCACTGATGACAAACAAATGTCATATGGCTCTTTTACAACATTCTTTCATTTTCTTCACGGATATATTCTCCTGAAGAGAGTTATTTCACACATTAATGTTCGAGTATACTACTACAATGGATTTGGAATCAATGCAGTTTTACCAACTTCATGCAATTCTGTTAATTCTATTCAGAATTCAAGAAAAAAAAACAAAACAATTTTACATATATGTGAATGAATTAGGTGCCCTTTTTCTGTTTCTATGAAAATATAATATTCATATAACAAATATAATAATTATGTATTATTTTGTGAAGCATATCATGTATTTCAAACAATATAAGTCATAGAAGGTTAAAGTGCATATCACCTATTTATAACAACATAAATGGCAGAACAATGATTTGAACAAACTGAGCTTCACATCATGTTATTGTAACAACTTGATTTGAAGAAGTTTAAATTAGCTGGAATATTGTGTTGGTATCATGCCATTGTGATAACATGAATTGCAGAATTGTGTTGGCATCATGCCATTGTGATAACATGAATTGCAGAATTGTGTTGGTATCATGCCACTGTGATAACATGAATTGCAGAATTGTGTTGGTATCATGCCACTGTGATAACATGAACTGCAGAATTGTGTTGGAATCATGCCACTGTAATAACATGAATTGCAGAATTGTGTTGGTATCATGCCACTGTGATAACATGAATTGCAGAATTTTGTTGGTATCATGCCATTGTAATAACATGAATTGCAGTATTGTGTTGGTATCATGTAATTGTAACAAAATAAACTGTACAAGGTTAAGTGGGCTTGAATGTTATGTTGCATATCAAGTAATTTTAACAACATTAATTGTACAGAGTTAGTTCAGTTTAAATATTGTGTTGCATAACATGTAATTGTAATAACATGAATTGTAGAAGGTTAATTGAGCTTGAATATTGTGCTGCATATCATGTAACTGTAACACTATAATTTTGTGACAGATGGACAGACAGAAAGCAAAGAATCAACATTTCTCCCCACATATTGGGACTTTAAAACATATAATAGCTACTGTGATTAAATTTAAGTGTGAATTATTGCCAGAACCTGTCTTGACATTTGTCAATACAAAGCAAGAAAATAGAAATCAATTATTTCAACAAAGAAAATGACATAAACATTTAGCTAGATCAACTGAAGCACCATTATAGCAAAATATTTTGTATGAAATATCTGGACAACCCTCACTCATTCAATAATGACTAAACAAGGAAATGTCAATATATTATTACATTCAGCAATGAAATGTCATGCTACAGCATTCTGAAAATCTTGATATAATTTTTGCTAAAGCAGCAGATGAAAAACACGAATCCAATATCTGAAATTATTACATTAATACATGTGCTATATTACCAGCCTATTTTCACCAGCACTGTCAAAAATTTTTAAAAAAATCTGCAAAACTTTATGGCCAATGTCATTTGATAAAACATTTATTGAATGGCTCATCAGTCAATAGTCTATAAAATTTTAATATCCTTTAGAAGACATAAAGGCATTAAGAAACTTGGTTATTCTGAAAGTTGAAGGGCATTTCAGTGAAATGAAGTTTGCCAGGTAAGTCACAAGGGGAAAGAAAGCCATTAGCTAGAATGTAAGCACTTGCAATGCCTTGAGGGAGAGAGGTTACTGAAATATCTTGAGCAGCAGTAAGACAGCCTGAAACATTTCTCTCCCTCGAGGACTTCAATTTTGCATTAAAGTTGATTCCTGTCAAGAAAACATTGACTTTCCTCTACAGTAAATCAATTTCTATAGATTCTTCGTCATTAAAACATGCAACTTTTAGTCTTGATTTCTTCTCTATACTTCTCTATAATCTGAGTATTACAGTATGAAGGTCTGCAGGATTTCCTTAAACTAATTAGGCGAGCTCTCCAGGGGGACCAAACATTTCATGTTCAACATCAGTTTTTGCTGTAGAGACTAGGAGCATCTTATTGATTCTTGCAGAGTTTTCTTCCGTCTGCTAAATGTAATAACTAAACAATAAATAACAGCAGGGACATTAGCAAGTATAAAGAAAATGTGAAACAGTTTTACCTGGCAACTTGAAATTACAATTTTATGACACATTTTTGTCTTCTCTGACTAAATTTGACACTTCTCCATAGGTTTTTATTGATGCCTGTTTCTTTATAGGAAACATTTTCACTTTTTTATCAGAAAGCAGTTCACTAACCAACATGGCTGAAAAAGTGAATACTTGAAAACAATATTTCAGATGTTAATGATTTTGCATAATAACAATGCAAACTTCAACAAGAAATGCGCAAAACACCATTAAAGAGTAAAAACATACATGACATTATAAACTCTGAAATAGTGTACACTAACCTTTAGCTTGCTAAATTTCTGAAATGGACTGAGCCATCATTCAATTTGAACAGTACCACTTATTATTCAAAAGGGTGTTCACTGAAAATTTACTGGCCGAATAGCGAACAGTGCAGACCGTGATCTTGGTCAGCACTGGTTGAAAGGCAAAATCTAACCTTTATCCTGCTAAATTTCTAAAATGGACTGATCCATCATTCAATTTGGACAGTAACACTTATTCTTCAAAGGTGTGTTCACTGAAAATTTACTGGCTGAATAGCGAACAGTGCAAACCATGATCAGCCTACACTTCTGTGCAGGCTGATCTTGGTCTGCACTGGTTGAAAGGCAAAGTCAATTGCCACCAGCAGGCTAAAGGTTTTAATGTTGCAGGCACAAAATTTCATGGTTTTGACCAAAACATGAGGATATAATTTCATTGATATAAATTTTGAAATTTTACATGTTTGCTGGGATTTAATTTTTTGGGTTGACTCAATCACTAAACTCATAAAAATTAGTCCCCCATTTCCATGGATGCGAAAAGAGTATGACAGATACATAAACGTATTGCTCAACTTTTACCTTCAGTCTCTGTTCTCTGTAAGTATTGAGTCTTCCCGTTTTAAAACCTTTTTTGTACCAAAATATTTCATGTATCAATATCGTAACATAAAATTTAATGCCTGCCTCAATATTCCCTATGAATATGTTGGCAAACCCAACTATCCTACACAATACATTTTATGCAGAAGCCTGATTTACTATCAAACGTCCATGGAAGTTTGTCTACAGAAGGCTAATGTGGTTTTCCCCCATGAAACATAATTTAGGTAATTGCTACTGACTACCCATTTGGCAATAATATTGATGAAATTCTGAGGCATCCAATCTTATTCAGTTATTATAACATACAGGCATTAATAATTGAAGATCCTAGTCTGACAAAGTATCAATTATTGTTCGAATGTTTTCCTGCATTCAACTGTATATCCTCTTGTGTTCTACAGTTAACCTCTCTATTTCCTCCATTTTATCAGCTTTATGTGTTCTCAATTATTCATTAGAAACTCTTTCAGCAGAAACTGGTCTTTATAATGGTATAAAATGTTGGTAGGGATAATATGGAAACAGTTGAAGTAACAGTCAGCAACAATGGCAATAAATTACACTACTGACTCAGACTTGAAGCTCTGTAAGTCAAGTGACAAGGGCAATGAATTACACTACTGACTGGTAGCTCAGTCAAGTGGTAATGATAATAAAGTGCACTACTGACTCTAAGCTCCATCAGTCAAGTGACGAGGCCAATAAAGTACACTACTGACTTTTTGCTTTGTCAGTCAGTGACACTGGCAATAAAGTACACTTGTGACTTGTAGCTCTATCAGTAAAGAGACAAGGGCAATAAAGTACACTACTGACTTATAGCTCTATCAGTCAAATAATAAGGGCAATAAAGTAAACTATTGACTTTTAGCTTTATCAGTCAGTGACATCGGCAATAAAGTACACTTATGACTTGTAGCTCTATCAGTGAAATGACAAGGGTAATAAAGTACACTACTGACTTGTAGTTTTATCAGTCAGTGATAAGGGCAAAAGCTATACAGGGCAATAAAGTGCACTACTGTCTCCTTAGCCCTATAGGGCAATAAGACACACTACTGACTCCTTAGCTCTACAGGGCAATAAAATATACTACTGACTCTTTAACTCTACAGGGCAATAAAATACAATACTGACTCCTTAGCTATATAGGGCAATAAAATACACTACTGACTCCTTAGTTCTACAAGGCAATAAAATACACTACTGACTTTTTAGCTCTACAAGGCAATAAAATACACTACTGACTCTTTAGCTTTACAGGGCAATACCCAAGTACACTTACCGATCCCTTAGCTCTACAGGCCAATAAAGTACACTACTGACTCTTTAACTCTACAGGGCAATAAAATACAATACTGACTCCTTAACTATATAGGGCAATAAAATGAACTACTGACTCCTTAGTTCTACAAGGCAATAAAATACAATACTGATTCTTTAGCTCTACAAGGCAATAAAATACACTATTGACTCTTTAGCTCTACAAGGCAATAATATACACTACTGACTCTTTAACTCTACAAGGCAATAAAATACAATACTAACTCTTTAGCTCTACAAGGCAATAAAATACACTACTGACTCTAGATCTACAAGGTAATAAAATACACTACTGATTCTTTAGCTCTACAAGGCAATAAAGTACAATACTGACTCTTTAGATCTACAAGGCAATAAAATACACTATTGACTCTTTAGCTCTACAAGGCAATAAAATACACTATTGACTCTTTAGCTCTACAAGGCAATAAAATACACTACTGACTCTTTAGCTCTACAAGGCAATAATATACACCTTCTGACTCTTTAGATCTACAAGGCAATAAAATACACTACTGATTCTTTAGCTCCACAAGGCAATAAAATACACTGCTGACTCTTTAGCTCTACAAGGCAATAAAATACACTGCTGACTCTTTAGCTCTACAGGGCAATAAAATACGCTACTGACTCTTCAGATCTACAAGGCAATAAAATACGCTGCTGACTCTTTAGCTCTACAAGGCAATAAAATACGCTGCTGACTCTTTAGCTCTACAAGGCAATAAAATACACTACTGACTCTTTAGCTCTACAAGGCAATAAAATACACTACTGACTCTTTAGATCTACAAGGCAATAAAATACACTACTGACTCTTTAGCTCTACAAGGCAATAAAATACACTGCTGACTCTTTAGATCTACAAGGCAATAATATACACTACTGACTCTTTAACTCTACAAGGCAATAAAATACACTACTGAGTCTTTAGCTCTACAAGGCAGTCATATACACTACTGACTCTTTAACTCTACAAGGCAATAAAATACACTACTGATTCTTTAGCTCTACAAGGCAGTCATATACACTACTGACTCTTTAACTCTACAAGGCAATAAAAGGCATGAAGGGGGCAATTAGCCGGATATGCCTCCGTGGTCCACTCGAATGTAGTCCATATCAATATATAGTGCAATTTTCCCGCCTAGTAAAGGCCATTTTCATGCCAGATATAAGCTTTATTTATGCTTGATTGTAAAAAAGAATGTCCGCAGATGATTTTAAGCTACGTTATATGCTTCAAAAGTTGATTGGAAGCTGCCTTGTAAAATGAAAGTGAAAGTAGGTATTTCCCGATGTCTACCTACGCAATATTAACGTTTTCATCACGTGTCTCAGTCATGTGACCATGGTTTCACTGCATTGTGGTCAACCCCATATTTTTGGGGTATATTTTGATTGCCTAAAGACAGACCTTCAAGACAAGGGTAGTCTCGCAGGAAGTGAAAGGCTAGAAATCTTGATAAAAATATGTTATAAGTTGTTAATTTTATATAGAAAATAGTAGCGGATGCATTTAATACCTTCATACCAAAATACACTACTGACCTTTTAGCTCTACAAGGCAATAAAATACACTACTGACTTTTTAGCTCTACAAGGCAGTCATATACACTACTGACTCTTCAGATCTACAAGGCAATAAAATACACTACTGACTTTTTAGCTCTACAAGGCAATAAAATACACTATTGACTCTTTAGCTCTACAAGGCAATAAAATACACTACTGACTCTTTAGCTCTACAAGGCAATAAAATACACTACTGACGTTTTAGCTCTACAAGGCAATAAAATACACTGCTGACACTTTAGCTCTACAAGGCAATAAAATACACTGCTAATCTTTAGCTCTACAAGGCAATAAAATACACTGCTGACACTTTAGCTCTACAAGGCAATAAAATACACTGCTGACTCTTTAGCTCTACAAGGCAATAAAATACACTGCTGACTCTTTAGCTCTACAAGGCAATAAAATACACTGCTGACTCTTTAGATCTACAAGGCAATAAAATACACTGCTGACTCTTTAGATCTACAAGGCAATAAAATACACTGCTGACTCTTTAGATCTACAAGGCAATAAAATACACTACTGACTCTTTAGCTCTACAAGGCAATAAAATACACTGCTGACTCTTTAACTCTACAAGGCAATAAAATACACTGCTGACTCTTTAGATCTACAAGGCAATAAAATACACTACTGACTCTTTAGATCTACAAGGCAATAAAATACACTACTGACTCTTTAGCTCTACAAGGCAATAAAATACACTACTGACTCTTTAGCTCTTCAAGGCAATAAAATACACTACTGACTCTAAAATACACTACTGACTCTTTAGATCTACAAGGCAATAAAATACACTACTGACTCTTTAGCTCTACAAGGCAATAAAATACGCTACTGACTTTTTAGCTCTACAAGGCAATAAAATACACTATTGACTCTTTAGCTCTACAAGGCAATAAAATACACTACTGACTCTTTAGCTCTACAAGGCAATAAAATACACTACTGACGTTTTAGCTCTACAAGGCAATAAAATACACTGCTGACACTTTAGCTCTACAAGGCAATAAAATACACTGCTAATCTTTAGCTCTACAAGGCAATAAAATACACTGCTGACACTTTAGCTCTACAAGGCAATAAAATACACTGCTGACTCTTTAGCTCTAAAAAGCAATAAAATACACTGCTGACTCTTTAGCTCTACAAGGCAATAAAATACACTGCTGACTCTTTAGATCTACAAGGCAATAAAATACACTGCTGACTCTTTAGATCTACAAGGCAATAAAATACACTGCTGACTCTTTAACTCTACAAGGCAATAAAATACACTACTGACTCTTTAGATCTACAAGACAATAAAATACACTACTGACTCTTTAGATCTACAAGGCAATAAAATACACTACTGACTCTTTAGCTCTACAAGGCAATAAAATACACTACTGACTCTAAAATACACTACTGACTCTTTAGATCTACAAGGCAATAAAATACACTACTGACTCTTTAGCTCTACAAGGCAATAAAATACACTACTGACGTTTTAGCTCTACAAGGCAATAAAATACACTACTGACTCTTTAGCTCTACAAGGCAATAAAATACACTACTGACTCTTTAGCTCTACAAGGCAATAAAATACACTACTGACTCTTTAGTTCTACAAGGCAATAAAATACACTACTGATGTTTTAGCTCTACAAGGCAATAAAATACGCTACTGATTCTTTAGATCTACAAGGCAATAAAATACACTACTGATTCTTTAGCTCTACAAGGCAATAAAATACACTACTGAGTCTTTAGCTCTACAAGGCAATAAAATATGCTACTGACTCTTTAACTCTACAAGGGAATAAAATACGCTACTGATTCTTTAGCTCTACAAGGCCATAAAATACGCTACTGACTCTTTAACTCTACAAGGCAATAAAATACACTACTGACTCTTTAGCTCTACAAGGCAATAAAATACAATACTGACTCTTTAGATCTACAAGGCAATAACATACACTACTGACTCTTTAGCTCTACAAGGCAATAAAATACACTATTGACTCTTTAGATCTACAAGGCAATAAAATACACTGCTGACTCTTTAGCTCTACAAGACAATAAAATACACTACTGACGTTTTAGCTCTACAAGGCAATAAAATACACTACTGACTCTTTAACTCTACAAGGCAATAAAATACACTACTAACTCTTTAGATCTACAAGGCAATAAAATACACTATTGACTCTTTAGCTCTACAAGGCAATAAAATACAATACTGACTCTTTAACTCTACAAGGCAATAAAATACACTACTGACTCTTTAGATCTACAAGGCAATAAAATACACTGCTAACTCTTTAGCTCTACAAGGCCATAAAATACGCTACTGTCTTTTTAGATCTACAAGGCAATAAAATACACTACTGACTTTTTAGATCTACAAGGCAATAAAATACACTGCTGACTCTTTAACTCTACAAGGCAATAAAATACACTACTGACTCTTTAGATCTACAAGGCAATAAAATACACTACTGACTCTTTAACTCTACAAGGCAATAAAATACACTACTGACTCTTTAGCGCTACAACGGAATAATATACACTACTGACTTTTTAGCTCTACAAGGTGTCACAGGGTTAGAAAAATATGCAGCCAGACCGGGACTCGAACCCGGGGCCTCTGAATACCATTTCGATGCTCTATCGACTGAGCTACTCCGCCGCCTACACACTTTCTCCCTGTTTTAATCTTCAAGTCCTGCACAGTGACATATTTCCTCACCATTTTGGAATTCCTACACTGTGACAAAGCCAATAATATACACTACTGAATCTTTAGCTCTACAAGGTAATAAAATAACTACTGACTTTTTAGCTCTGCAAGGCAATAGCAGCTCTATCATTCAGACTGGTAACAAGCTCTTTCTTGGTGTATATTGAATTGTCCAAATCCCATGACAATTGTTAAAGACTACTCCAAACGAAACTGATTTTCAAATAAGGAAAGACAAATTGGCAATCCCAGAAATCCATTTTCATAATGATGGTGATTCATAAAGTGCCATAACAAGTCAATTTTCTATGTCTAGACAAACTAGCTTGAAGTACATTATTTCCTAAAATGTAACTTTTTCTATGCTTTTTGAATGATATGTCTGTTGTTACATTTCTAAGTCACAAACAACTCTTCCTTATCTTTCAAATATATGCAGGTTGCAGTATAAAATGTTCCCCATTTCATATAAATATACAGCAACACAATTATAAATTTCAGAAGTCTGTGGGTTTCAAACAAAACAACAACAACAACAACAACAACACTGTACAATTATTCAAAATTTGGTAACTTAACTTTCTTGTCTTGAGCGAATTTTACATATGATACTAAATTCAACCAAATACAACCAGATTCAGACAAATTTGACACGGCAAGTATCTACTGTGAAATAATTCAATTTCCTTGCGTAATATGTCAGGGTTTTCAGCTGTAATGTCTATTTTGTTGAGAAATAAAACTGATTTCAAATTTTAAAAATAAATCAAATGGGATTTTTTGTTTGTCTGTTTGGATTCAGTTTCTTGGACAGGCACTACTGGGAAATACACATGGGTAGGTACTACTGAGAAATATCCGCAGATCCCAAATAAAAACCCTAGGTTCACATTTACAAGTTGAACAACATTGCTTTTAAGTGTCATGTCTCTACTAGGTCAAATACTTCACAAGATATATGATTGCAACACATTTTTTGCCCTATATGTATATTTTGACTAAGTCAAGGGCTATAACTCTGGTCTTCATGTCTGAAATCTCAAACAATAGATCAACAGGTAATTTATAAGAAAAGATGCCTATTCTCTCAGTGTGAAGCAGAATCATATGCAATGTTTTTGTTGTACAAAATGGCTTCATGGCAGAATTACTCTTAAAAGCTACAAGATATATCACTTAAATTCTACATCCTATGCATGATACCCACATCCTCAATACAAGACTTTGTAGAGTTATCTCTAAATCCTATTAAAACTGCAGACAATCTCTTCAAGCTTTATATGGTACTCTTCACTTAGGTTCCATAAAATATTGATGCTAGTATGATTCAGAACAACATAATGCATTTCAGGTGTGTGATGTTATCATGGTAGGATTGCTATTCCTGCATTACTGGTTGCATATCACAGAAGCATGACACTCTACTTTACTCCAGCTTATATTAAAGGTATACTGGACCCAAATTTCATACAATTAGTTCATATAGTTTATGCTGACTTAAATTAACTAACTTATGAGTATTATTTAACAGTACTATGTATTTAACAGTACTATGTGTTTAATAGTACTATGTGTTAGGTTACACACTTTATACATGTATAGCTAAAAACAATATGAATATCTACTACCACTAAAAAACTGGAAGTTCTTTTTTTTAGAAATTACTTGTGCTGCATGATATTTAATCACGAATATAGCTCTACGTACACAATTAATTTATAACTTTAGTAAAGTCAATTACATCTGACGAGGATTTGCAGTAAGTAATTACAAAGATCAATCTTTTCACAAAAATGGGCATTGGATACCTTTATTTGCAAGATATCCAATGCGCATTTTTCACTGAAATAGTTTATTTTTCCCCATGCTAACAATCCTTATCAAATGAATTCAACTTGACTAAATTAAACTATAAACTATGTTCATAGAGCTAAAGTCACAATTAAATGTCATGTACAAAAGTGATGTGTAAAAAGAACTTCCAGTCATCTTAGTGGCAGTTGCTCGGCTCTTCCTTTTACAAACGTAACTTACAGTAATGTTTGTATACATAAACATGTTAATTTCATATTTACATATATACTATGAAGTACTTGTTTATACTTCAAAATTTGAACTTGAGTCTAATTTCTCCTTTAGGCTGTCCGTATGTTTCATAAAATGGAAGTAATGGTACAGTGTCATCTAGCCAAATAAAATAGCATAAAGAACAAAACTGAAAACCAACCTACAAAACTATTTACAATTTTTTTTATGAATATGTAAAAACCACAATGTCACTATCATTCATATCATGGTTTTTTGAGTATTAATATTCAGATCTCTTTCCTCATGGGCAAATATCTCAACAAGAGGGCCATGCTGGCCCTGGATTGCTCACCTGAGTTTCACAGCTTGCTGGACCTATTTTGGACATGGATTTTTTTATTGTAAACATGCAGAACTATCTTAGAGTGTCATATCCCTGGCATCATATTGATATATAACTAAGTTATAAATTGGGAAAATTCTGAAGCCAGACTGTGACTCAAACCCACAGCCCAAGAATATAGTTTATAGTTTACAGTTTTTATGCCCTGTATAGCTGACTAAAGTAATTGGTTCCTTGAATATATTTTGATTTGCAACACTGAAAAAACCGTCTAATTTAGCAACAAGTAAAAGCTAAATTTTATCTTTGCTTATATACAAAACATTGATGTTTGTCTTTAATCCTAAAATGTGCATAAATACTGTCAAACCTGTATTAAGCAGTCAGCCCAGAGAGCATCACAGTCTGGCTATTTAAGGCAGGTGGAGGCTTAAGACAACAAGAAGTCTAACTGTGAAGTCAGCTTACGCCTCAGTCACCAAACCGTACGATGTCAGTACGGTTTTAAAAAAATCGTACGAGTCCACCAATTTTAGGATCCTTATGGTCTCTGTACAATCTTAGCATCTGGTCACAGTACCTATGGGCCCCGTACGATCTTAAGGATGCAATCTGTACGGACAAGGCAGATGAGTCTTGCGGAGCCCGCAAGAAGCCCGGCTGTACCTCGTACTGTGCTCGTGGATTTGTACGGCGCTCGCATGGAACTCATACGATATCCGCACTGTGTCTGTGCTACAAGAATAAATCAATTCGGCGACATCTGAAAATTTTCCATTTTCAATCGTAGGATATCCATATGGACATCGCAGACAAGTCGTACGGAGCTCACAAGGAGCCTGGCCGTACCTCTTATGATGCCCACCAAGGCAGTCGTATGGAGCCCGTACGGCGATCATAACGCCCTACGAGTCAGACATCGTAGGCTGACCATGCGAGTCCCCTGCCATAGTTGTGTGAGCATCGGCAAGCCTTGCAGTTTTCCAAATCCCCATGGACATCCTGCAGTGCCCGTACGAGTTCTTCCAGGGCCCGTGCGGTTCCCGTACAGGGCTCTTGCGAGCTGCTCTCGACTTCAAAGATCTCTATAAGCTCATAAAGAACTCATACGAGTCAACTATGTCTGTATGGACGCCGTACAAGTTTCCCAAAATTCGATTGAAAACCTATTCGTACTGAGCTCGTAGCATTCTTGTGAATGGGGTATTACTGGCTGCTTAAAGCAAGTAGCTGCCTAATACAGTTTGTGTTCACTCGGGCCAGTAAAGTGTTGATGTTGTGTTGTGATTAAAAAGGCGTGGGTGTGGGGTAGACAGCTCCTGAATAATGGAGACCAAGATATGTCTATCTCTTGCACATTATGGCTATATCCAGAGCAAGAAATGTAATGATTATCTCTTGCATATTATCATAACAATATCCTGAGCTCTTGCACATAATGACAATATCCTAAGCCAGATATCTCTTGCACATTATAACAATATCCTAAGCCATATATGTTTATTTCTTGCAAATTACGACAATATCTAGAGCAAGATATGTCCATCCCTTGCACATTATGGCTTTATCTAGAGCAAGATATATTACCTCTCTCTTGCACATTATGGCTATATCTGAGTAAGATATGACTACCTCTTGCACATTATGGCTATATCCAGAGCAAGATATCTCTATCACTTGCATATTATGGCTATATCCAGAGCATGATAGCTCTATCTCTTGCAAATTATGGCTATATCCAGAGCAAGATAGCTCTATCTCTTGCAAACTATGGCTATATCCAGAGCAAGATAGTCTATCTCTTGCAAACTATGGCTATATCCAGAGCAAGATAGTCTATCACTTGCATATTATGGCTATAGCCAGAGCAAGATATCTCTATCACTTGCAAACTATGGCTATATCCAGAGCAAGATATTTCTATCACTTGCAAATTATGGCTATATCCAGAGCAAGATATCTCCATCTCTTGCAAATTTTGACAATATCCAGACCAAGATATGATAATCTCTAGCATATTATGACAATATCCAGAGCTCTTGCACATTATGACAATATCCAGAGCTCTTGCACATTATGGCAATATCCAGAGCAAGATATGTCTATCTCTTGCACATTATGGCTATATCCAGAGCAAGAAATGTAATGATTATCTCTTGCATATTATCATAACAATATCCTGAGCTCTTGCACATAATGACAATATCCTAAGCCAGATATCTCTTGCACATTATAACAATATCCTAAGCCGTATATGTTTATTTCTTGCAAATTACGACAATATCTAGAGCAAGATATGTCCATCCCTTGCACATTATGGCTTTATCTAGAGCAAGATATATTACCTCTCTCTTGCACATTATGGCTATATCTGAGTAAGATATGACTATATCTTGCACATTATGACAATATCCAGACCAAGATATGTCCATCCCTTGCACATTATGGCTATATCCAGAGCAAGATATGTCTCTCTCTCTCTCTCTCTCTTGCATATTATGGCTATATCCTGAGTAAGATATATCTATCTCTTGCAAAATATGACCATATCCAGAGCAAGATATATATCTCTCTTGCACATTATGGCTATATTCTGAGTAAGATAGGTCTATCTTCTGCAAATTATGACAATATCCAGACCAAGATATGTCCATCCTTTGCACATTATGGCTATATCCAGAGCAAGATATATATCTCTCTCTCTTGCACATTATGGCTATATCCTGAGTAAGATATGTCTATCTCATGCAAATTATGACAATATTCAGAGCAAGATATAGAGAATATTAGGTTACTGTCTGATAAATTTTAATTTATTAGGCGAGTCGAAAAAAAAATAATATGCAAAGCTCTGCCGAGCCTTATATTATTTTGTAGTTGAGCCTAATAAATTGAAATTTTTCAGACAATAATTTAACATTCTATTTATCCTACCTGCTCAGAAAAGTTGGAAAGAGCAAAAGCATGCAGATTTGACGTCATATATGACGTCTGCAAGTGCAATTCAATTTGAGGATAAAATTGAAAAATTGCAGTAACTTTTTTGTTTCTGGATAAAAACTTTTGATAGTACAACTTATTTTCTTAGTTACAACATTTCCAATACAATGATAATGGTTTCAATGAAAAATTGAGAGAAAAAAGTGTTTTCAAAATTTCCTGCTGAAGTGCTGTAAAAGTGAAAAATAACAAACTTTTTTGTATCTGGATAGAAACCTATTATCTGACTACTCATTTTCTAAGTTCAAACATTTCCAATACAATGGTGATGGCTTCAATGCAAAAAAATTGTTAAAATATGCGATTTTAAAAGTTCCCGCAAAAGTGATACCTTGACACTAACTAAATAAAGCAAAGTTTATTAGGCAGGCCGATTTTGTGCTATATCTTGTATGAGAGTAGGATAAATGTCTCTCTCTCTTGCACATTATGGCTATATCCTGAGTAAGATATGTCCATCCCTTGCACATTATCCAAAGTAAGATATATCTCTCTCTCTTGCACATTACGGCTATATCCAGAGTAAGATACCGTATAGCGGGTTATTTCTGCGGTCAAAATATTCTGCGTTTTGGCCCCAAAAATTGTGAAACAAATTTCTGCGTGTTTAATTTCTGCGTTTTCACATAAAAGGAAGAGAAATTTCTGCGTTTATGATGCCAAAGAGGAGGTAGTTCCTCGCATGATCGGGCGTTGTGAGAATGATAGCGTATGAAAACAACAAACTAAATTACCGGTAACTGTTGTAAAATAACTTTGCATTTAATGAAAACATTGTAGGATACAATAACATGTGAATTGAAAAAATATGAGTACAACAACAATTGCACATGCACAACTACAAGCTACGGTATATCGGCATAACGGTTATACTTATATAAATGTTATTAAAGTATAGTTCGGAAGATATTTATTACAAGGGTTTAATAAGAATAACACAACTGAAATTCACTCAATTATTTCATTCACAGAAGAAAAATGTTTTCTGAGGTATTAACAGTTAGGGCTTTGATTGACCATCACACCTAATTATACAATTATCGGTAATTGTCAGATTGTGACGGTAATTTCCAATAATTACTTCGGATTACCTAGGGAAACATAACATGAAACAACGTTGGGGAAAATGCAGTTTTTTTTGCGTTTTAAATTTTTGCTGGATGAATATTCTGCTGGAAATATTTTTGCGATTTTACCGCGAGACCGCAGAAACGCAGAAATATTCCCCCCGTAGAAATAACCCGCTATACGGTATATCTCTCTCTCTTGCATATTATGGCTATATCCTGAGTAAGATACATCTATCTCATGCAATTTATGACAATATCCAGACCAAGATATGTCCATCCCTTGCACATTATGGCTATATCCAGAGCAAGATATATCTCTCTTGCACATTATGGCTATATCGGGAGTAAGATATGCCTATGTCTTGCACATTATGACAATATCCAGAGCTCTTGCACGTTATGGCAATATCCAGAGCAAGATATGTCTATGTCCTGCACATTATGACAATATCCAGACCTCTTGCACATTATGACAATATCCAGAGCTCTTGCATGTTATGGCAATATCCAGAGCAAGATATGTCTATCTCTTGCACATTTTAACAATATCCAAAGCTCTTGCACATTATGGCAACATCCAGAGCAAGATCATGTCTACCTCTTGCATATTATGGCTATATCAAGAGCAAGAAATGATTATCTCTTGCACATCATGACAATATCCTGAGCTCTTGCACATTATGACAATTTCCCAAGCCTGATACGTCTATCTCTTGCATATTATGATGATATCCAAATCAATTTAAGTATATCTCTTGCACATTATGACAAAATCTAGGGCAAGATATGTCTATCCAAGGGATACACGATATAGCTATATCCAGAGTAAAAGATGTGTATCACTTGCACATTATGACAATATCCAAATCAAGATATGATTATAGCTCTTGCACATTATGACAAAATCCAGAGCAAGATATGTCTATCCCTTGCACATTATAGCTATATCCAGAGATGTCTATCACTTGCACATTATGGCTATATCCAGAGCAAGATATAGCTATCCTACACATTATGACAATATCCAAATCAAGATAATGTTTATAGCTCTTGCACATTATGACAAAATCCAAAGCATGATAGATCTATCCCTTGCATATTGTAACTATATCCTGTGAGTGCAAGGTTTTTATGACAATATCCAGTGAATGATATGATTATCTCTTGCACATTATCAAAATATCTTGAGTAAGATATATCAAGATATATCAATGTTTCCTCAGGTAGTTATGACTATTTCTAGATCACACATGGCAATATCTCCTTGAATGTTATGACTTCATCCAGGTCAAATATGGCAACATCTCCTTGAACATTATTAATCTATGCAGATAGGGTTGGATATCGTTAAGGACGAAGCGGTCCGATACCGATACCAACGAAACGATACGGTATTTTTAACGATACCGATACCGATACCATGCTTTGTAGTATATTACATAAGCAATGATTTGCTTAGTATTATATACACCTATGTAAGTAGATATACATAAAAATTTGCTGTGATAAATAAACATTTTAAGTCTGTTAATGGAATGTTGTATGTATTAGATTATGAAAGAGTAAAAAATAAACATATTTTACAGACTAGTTTTCCAAAATAAAAATCTAGAGCAGATACCTCGCTCACTATGCAATTTAAATCTATGAATACACTCACTGTAGTAATGCTTTTAAAGCTCAGTACTGTCTAGAACTGTTAAACTGAACACTTATTAGCTTTCAAATTACCCCTCTAAGAAGTCAGACTCATTCTCACTCATGATAATCTTCGACTAGGTTGACTAGTAATGTTTTTAAAGTGAAACACTTTGCAACACATTTTTAATTGAACAATAACCTTCAAAACACTTGAAACAACCAACATTCCAACAATAACATTATTTCTAATGGTTCGCGAAAACCGATTATTTGTTTACGTAGGTTACAGCTTAGTCTCGTAATTTTTTATTTACATCATTTTTTTTTATATTGGTTTTAAAAGAAAACTACAAAGAAAAATAGTGTCGTATATTCTGAAATTAAGTATTGGTTTACGTTGTTTAAAACGACGGGAAAAGAAGTATTTCAGGTTATATTTAGCATACGAAACTATTCGCACGGTTAGCTCTCCATGTCAAGGGATGTTACTCTGAGGTTAAAGGTCAGTAATTCAAATCCTTCTTTGTTTCATATAAAAAACGACAACTTCAGGTCGTCTTTACGTATCTTTAGAGAACATCACTTTTTCCTACACCTATTTTTCATGGAAGTTCTATCACAAATTAACGAAAAAATGAAAAGAAAATAGGGGGTTATGTAGTTCCTAGTGAAATGCCAGTCAGTTGTGGTCTGCTACCCTAAAAATGGCGCATATTTGCTCTCGTCCGCGCAATAAACACCTACTTCCGGTTTCGATCTGCAAAACTTGCCATGTGGGGTGTATCAACATGAAAACAGTCTCATTTCATGCAGAATGTATTCTAGTAGTGAAAAATGGTGATTAAAGCACTCGTTCTACACGAATTTGCGCAAAAAATGGGAAAATTAGGATCTATTTATTATGGACTTCTTTCGACTACACCACGGAAGCACATTTTCGACCGAATTACTGACCTTATTCCTCTGAGCGGTTTCACAGTAAACAATGTCGATCGCGTTATTACGCTATTTGCTTAAATTTCTGCTTTATTTTGCCGCAGATTTTGTAAGAATTTTGTTTTTACTTTTATGGAAATACCGAAATCGGAACCGGTTCTTTTACGAAACGGTATATACCGGTACTTTTCGAAGTGATTATTCGGTATTGTACCGATACCGGGAACCGGTATCCAACCCTATATGCAGATCAGATATGGCAACTACCCCCTTGCATGTTATGACAATATCCAGGTAAGATATGGCAATATCTCCTTGCACATTATGACTGTATCCAGATCAGATAACAGCTATTATTTTAGGTTAATTGATGACAATCTATGATATAATCCATATTACTCACTGAATATCCTTCTCTGTTAGTGATATATCTTTGCTACTATCTTATTTCCAATTATTCCTGTTAAACAGGATAAAAATTGTAGTTGCACTTCATCTTTTATAGTATATTAAATTTTCTTGATTCAAATTACCTTATATGTACTTAAGGAGACTTTCAAAGCTATGCTGCAAAAATAAAATGAAAGTGAGTGTCTTTGTAACATGGCAAGCCATCTGACATCATGTTACTTTACACGTTCTGTTTCTTTTGCCGAGATTAAAATTTGCTGCTACTAGCCATATACTGCTGTAATTATGAATAAAATAATAAGGAAATGTGTTTGTTTTTCGTGAATGTAGAATATATCTCCACTCAAAGTGAGTAAATTTTCACAGTTTCAATTGCAATACATTGTCCTGAAAATATTAAAAATTGTGTCAATTCTAAGTGAGATATATTCTGTTATTCACTTGAAACAAACAATCATTCTCTATATCTCACTGTGTTTTATGAATACGTACAAAACCGATATGACTGTATTTCTTTGCATGTTATGACTATATCCAGTGCATGATAGGGCTATATCTCCTTACATGTTATATCTATAGCATAATATGGCTATATCTCCTTGCATATCATTACTATATCCAGAGCATGATACAGCTATATCTCCTTACATGTTATGACTATATCCAGAGCATGATAAGGCTATATCTCCTTACATGTTATGACTATATCCAGAGCATGATAAGGCTATATCTCCTTACATGTTATGACTATATCCAGAGCATGATAAGGCTATATCTCCTTACATGTTATGACTACATCCAGAGCATGAAATGGCTATATCTCCTTGCATGTTATGACTATATCCAAAACATGATAAGGCTATATCTCCTTGCATGTTATGACTATATCCAGAGCATGATAAGGCTATATCTCCTTGCATGTTATGACCATATCCAGAGCATGAAATGGCTATTTCTCCTTGCATGTTATGACCATATCCAGAGCATAAAGGCGTGGTCACACTACACGTAGTTAAACTGAGTAAGGAATGATCGTAGTTGATCGTACTAAGCGTAGTTACACGTAGATAATCGTAGTCAAACGAAGTAATGATCGTAGTTCGAACTTATGATTTGTCCGTAGTAAGCAAATAATTTTTCGACATGTTCAAAATCTGACTACGATTAACTACGATGTTTTAACCCTACTGTGACCGTAGTTTGAACGTAGCTGATCTTAGTTAAACGTACTTGATCGTACTTAACAGTAGTGTGTATCGTTTTTGATCGTAGAACAAGTACAAACATGATATGAAACGAGAGCCGATTACACAAAAACTTTACTGTTATATAAATTGATTTCAATTCTAGTATGATAATATCGCTAATTATAAATAATTAAAAAATTAAATAGAATTTTTTCGGTATTCATGCGAAATGAACAACAGATTTGGATCGACAAATACATGTACATGAATCGCGCTAGCAATCAACTGTTCATTTACCATGAAGACCGGGGAAAATCCATTTCATATATTGCATTTAAATTATATTTTCTCTGCATTAGTTAGCAAATCTGTGGTATAAATTGTGCATTTTTATGCATTTTACTTTTAAATTCAGTATTACGGCCATTCTGTTTTATAACATCGTTTTTTCCTAGGCGGCAAACTGAAGTTTAAATGATGCTGTATCTTCAACTTCCTAGAGCAAAATGACTGTAGCTTTCCCGTCCTGCGCAGGCGCAACCACAACGCTTTTCCGTAGCTCAACGTAGTTGATCGTAATTTGTCATAGTTGTTCGCACTTCGATCGTAGTATATACGTAGTGTAACGTAGTAACTCGTGGTAAGACGTAGTAATATCCTAGTTAACCCTACCCGATTTACTCGTAGTTGAACGTAGTTGTTCGTACTTACACGTACTTCAACGTACTTAGACTTTCCATATTTCATCTTTTAAACCTAGTTCGAGCGTACTTCAACCTAGTTGACCGTAGTATTACTACGACAAACTACGTTTAAAATGAACAACGACCAACTACGTGCGTGAACGTAAATGTGACCATTGCTTAATAAGGCTATATCTCCTTACATGTTATGACTATATCCAGAGCATGATAAGGCTATATCTCCTTACATGTTATGACTATATCCAGAGCATGATAAGGCTATATCTCCTTACATGTTATGACCATATCCAGAGCATGAAATGGCTATTTCTCCTTGCATGTTATGACCATATCTAGAGCATCATAAGGCTATATCTCCTTACATGTTATGACTATATCCAGAGCATGATAAGGCTATATCTCCTTACATGTTATGACCATATCCAGAGCATGAAATGGCTATTTCTCCTTGCATGTTATGACCATATCCAGAGCATAATAAGGCTATATCTCCTTACATGTTATGACCATATCCAGAGCATGAAATGGCTATTTCTCCTTGCATGTTATGACCATATCCAGAGCATAATAAGGCTATATCTCCTTACATGTTATGACCATATCCAGAGCATGATAAGGTTATATCTCCTTACATGTTATGACTATATCCAGAGCATGATAAGGCTATATCTCCTTACATGTTATGACTATATCCAGAGCATGATAAGGCTATATCTCCTTACATGTTATGACTATATCCAGAGCATGAAATGGCTATATCTCCTTACATGTTATGACTATATCCAGAGCATGATAAGGCTATATCTCCTTACATGTTATGACTATAGGAGAGATAGTGTTTGTATACAAATTCTATTTTTAGAACTGATAAGACAGTGATCGGGTGGGCAGAAGCCGACCGTCCATGTTTTTTGTAAACATTGATGTTTTTCTAACGGTCTAAACTTTCTTAAAACACAAATTACATAAATAATTTTTTGATCAATGGAAAGGTTATAAAACAAGCAATTTATTGATTACTTTTAATTGTTATTTCGAAATAAAATGGATTAATTATGAACGCTTAACTTAAAGGTTGTGAAAATCACTACGCCGCTTTTAAAATTATATGTCATTTAAAACGGTTATTCATTGAAAAAAGATATTTGGATACAAAAATATGAAGATTGTTAGTATTTCAAATCTTTTTGAATTTTGAAAATCCATAAATGAGCAAAAAAGTTATTAAAAATTAAAAATTCTGATTCAATACGCAAACGGTGTTAAAATCATTTGTTTTGCCAACCACCAGATAAACAGATGTTAACGCGTGACGTCACGGCGATCTCTCCTATATCCAGAGCATGATAAGGCTATATCTCCTTACATGTTATGACTATATCCAGAGCATAATAAGGCTATATCTCCTTACATGTTATGACTATATCCAGAGCATGATAAGGCTATATCTCCTTACATGTTATGACTACATCCAGAGCATAATAAGGCTATATCTCCTTACATGTTATGACTATATCCAGAGCATGAAACAACTATATCTCTTTACATGTTAAAGATGCATTATATTTATAGCATAATATGGATCTATCTCCTTATATATTATGACTATATCCTGCGCATGAAAAAGCTACATCTCCTTACATATTGTGACATCAAGAGCATGAACTTGTACGAGGGCTCTTCAAAAATAACTTAGACTTTTTCTCTAGCTTTTACATACTTTAATGAAGTAAAACAAGAAATATGCCATCATGATTTGCAGTCTTTCTACTAACTGCACTGCAAAAATGCATTCAGGAGTTACGCTTCCTCGAAAACAGTCACTTACACGGACCCGGCGCACGGCGATCACATTTCAACGACGTTAACGACGTCGTGCCTTCATTGTGATGCTTTCATTAAGTTTGCATTAATTCATATTTATAAATTTATTTTATAAATTTTCATGAGCAATACTTAAGTCAAAACAAGTTGTTTGGTTAGTATACTAAATATGTATGAACACTAACGACACGCATCTCAGACAGGGTACTCAACGTGAGTACTTTGTCTTTATCTACGGCGTCATACATTGGCGTTAACGTCCATTCGCAGTTTTTCCGTTTTCTCCCTCGATTTCCGCTGTTTTTAAGCAATTCTGGACCATTTGAGAATTGTTCATACCACTTTAAGGTAAAGACACAGATGACTGAACATTGCTGTTGCGTCTGCTTCATTGAATTATGATTTGCAGTTGCTGTTCGCCATAACTAAGCAACTGTCTTATCATCCATGTTAGTCAATGATGTCATTACATGCATTATAAACAGTAATACTCACTTAGTTCAAACGTGGTTTTCTTCCAACTCCCAAGTCGGAATGATGCCATACTCTAAGTACATGTCGCCCCGACGTGTTGCTGCACTTTTGCGTATTTTTGGGCAAAAAGTGAACTTTTTTCTGTGAACATTAGCGATTGAATTCAAATCGTGACAGATCAAAAAGCGACTGCGCCAGTTATGCGTAGCTATGGTAATAAAAACATTCGACGCGCTTCGCCTATCAGCAAAAATGTTACAAAAAATATATGACTAAATTACAGAGAGATTCCGAATTACAACGACATATTTCACATTATTATTTACACAATAAGCAACATCTGACAGCAAAAGTCTACGTTATTTTTGAACAGCCCTCGTATATTATGACCATATCCAGAGCAAGATATGGCTATATCTCCTTGCAAGTTATGACTTTATCCAGAGCATGACCTTATATATTATGACTATATCCAGAGCAAGATATGGCTATATCTCCTTGCAAGTTATGACTTTATCCAGAGCATGAACTTATATATTATGACTATATCCAGAGCAAGATATGGCTATATCTCCTTACATGTTATGACTATATCCAGAGCAAGATATGGCTATATCTCCTTACATGTTATGACTTTAATATCCAGAGCATGAACTTGTATATTATGACTATATCAAGAGCAAGATATGGCTATATCTCCTTATATGTTATGACTATATCCAGAGCATGAACTTGTATATTATGACTATATCCAGAGCAGGATATGGCTATATCTCCTGACATGTTATGACTATATCCAGTGCATGACACCACTGTATCTCTATGCATATTACGACTATATTTAGAGCATGATATGGCTATATATATCTCACTGCATATTATGACTATATCCATATGAAATTACATTTATTCAAAATGCAGTACCTTGCATATAACAATAAACGACACTCTCAACATAATTGTCTTATATTAATATCATGGGTTTTTGCCTGTTTAATACAGCTACAATGTTCCTCATATAAATGATATTAGAATTGCAAATCACAAGGATACCATTGTAACTGAAGATTATTAAAACAATAATATTAACAAATAACTAGAAACTTCATGATACTGGAGACAAGTAACTCAGTTTATAACATAATTTTATTCAAACTGTACCTTTTCTCAATTTCTGACATAAAAACTACATTGTCAAAACTACCTATTGGCTCCAACAAAATATCATATTCCTATTAATGCATATTTTCATACTTTTGAAGTTCTTGGTTAATAAATCTCTAAAATACAAAGAATATTGAACCATTAAAATGTACCAAAATAAAACCTACCTTAATGTATGTATCTTTTTTATCTGTTTTTCCAATTCTAAATCCAGTTCTGTAATTTCAAACACTGCAAATAAAGAAAAGTGACATAATACAGTTAAACTAAAACAATTTCAAATATGGTCAATAGTAGCCTCAAGTATATATAGTATATCATAGTTCAACTTAAAGCAAAAGTTATCCATGTGGTCAAGTATCAAAATTGTTGACAGAAACTTATAGTCTTATAAAAAAAATTCTGTCAAATGAGAGACCAAGTGAATTAAAAGTTCACAGTTACTCATATTTTGTAATAGAAGAATTCTCCTGATTTTGTTGCTTACAGGGATACTGATGTCACTGAATTCACCTTTAATCCAACCAGCACCAAGTCCTTTATCAACTTTTTTCACTTCTGTGATCAATAAATATTCCACATTAGGTTAAACTCCTCAGAATGAATGTGAAAAAAGTTTTTAAACAACTCTGTGTGAGGGGAATGTCAAAATTTGTTATTAATCCTTTTAAGGAAAAAAAAAATTCACCGATCTACCAATCCACAAACATGGTAACTATATGTGATTTTCTCACACATTTCATATTTAATCTATCTCCGTGTTGTCCATGAATTGTTAATGCACGGTGATCTCATCCAAACAAATTATTCCGATATTCAGTCAACGTCTACAAGGCTAGGAAGTCCAACTTAATAATTACGGATACATTCAGTGCCAGGCATGGAGTAGGGATACAATGTTAAGCAGCCTCCAATAATCAATACGCTCCAATCAAAAGGCCTATGAGCATTACAAATAATGTGATAGAACAAGATCCAAAGGCTTTGTTCAGATTTGTGGACTTTTCTAAACGAGAAGATGGTGATATTGTAAATTCTTCAGGGAGCAAGAGAAAATGTGTATCAAAATTGAGCAAACAATAGTTTCAATAAACTAAATAAAGAAGAATAACAGTTTTTTTTTTGTTATTTTCAAGTCTATTCCAAGGAAAAGGTGTCAAGTTGTAGCACTCGTACAGTAAAACTGAACATCCATTTTTTTATGTGTATGTTTATTCTGCTGACATCAGCAATTCATACACAAGTGATATCAGGTATTCATACAGTCAGGTATTCATACACATGTGATATCAGGTATTCATACAGTCAGGTATTCATACACATGTGATATCAGCAATTCATACAGTCAGTAATTCATACACAAGTGATATCAGCAATTCATACAATCAGTAATTCATACACAAGTGATATCAGCAATTCATACAATCATTAATTCATACACAAGTGATATCAGCAATTTATACAATTAGCAATTCATACACAAGTGATCAGCAATTCATACAATCAGTAATTCAAACACAAGTGATATCAGCAATTCATACAATCAGTAATTCATACACAAGTGATATCAGCAATTCATACAATCAGTAATTCATACACAAGTGATATCAGCAATTTATACAATCAGGTATTCATACACAAGTGACATCAGCAATTCTTACAATCAGTAATTCATACACAAGTGATATCAGCAATTCATACAATCAGGTATTCATACACAAGTGACATCAGCAATTCATACAATCAGTAATTCATACACAAGTGACATCAGCAATTCATACAATCAGTAATTCATACACAAGTGACATCAGCAATTCATACAATCAGTAATTCATACACAAGTGACATCAGCAATTCATACAATCAGTAATTCATACACAAGTGATATCAGCAATTTATACAATCAGGTATTCATACACAAGTGACATCAGCAATTCATACACATTCTGTGTACATTATACTTTTCACCAATCAAACACCATGCACATGAAATATTGTGGAAATGTAAGATCTGGTAATAACATGTGAGATAATTTTTATGTCTTTCATCTTACTCATACCTACTTTTAAAGTTGTTTCATACAAAATACAAATATATTTAGTATTTTCATTGTGAAATTAGTAGATATATTTCACTGTAATACTTCAATAACTGCCTGAGAAAAAGCAACAACATGTAATAAATACGCCTCTTAATTTCTAAACTAGATCATGTTGTCGCTGCTCATTGAAAATCTCATATGTCAGTTTTGGTCTCTTTTCAGGAGTCCCAAAAAATTCTTTTTGATCATTAAAACAAATACCCTGGATATTTTAACAGACAACTTAGAAACTGCCTCACATGGTGATCAAGAATAGTGATAATAATATTATGATGCTACACAATTATATAATTTAGTAAGAATTCCAACAAAATCAAGCCCATCTAAGTGTGAAATCATCTTTATCTTTAGTTGGTATAAAACTTGTGCTGTTACTGACTGACTTGAGAATTCATGGATTCAAGGTAAATGATAATCTTCTTTATTTTGGAGATTTCATTTCAAGGAATGATCAGCTATGACATCCATGAGAACTGTTTGTCTACAATTTCAATAATTTCACAGTGCAGTGAGTAATTAAGTTCCATTAAAGGCTTTAAATCTTATGTTAAAACGAGATGAAACAGCTGTCTAAATTATTATGCATAATTACGTGGCTAGTGAAACACTTCTTCCATTACTGCACATGAACTTAAACAGTCAGAGGCATAAAGGGAGGTAATCAAAAATAATGGATTCAATAAAACCTTTTATAATGTTAATCAATATTCAAACTTTTGACAAATATTGGAGAAAACAATAACTAAAAATAGGATTTGACAAGAAATCAATAATAATATAATAATATAAAATAATAAAATTATGTTCAGGTATAAAAAAAAGTGGCAGTCACATACAATATAAACAAAGGCATTATTGGTGTAAGTTAAATCTCTGCCAATATCTCCACTTAACTCCTGTATATTTCCTCTCTCCAAACTGATTGTGAAAGCAATGAATTATTAATCACAAACTACATTTCTCATTTGGTGAGCTATAAATCACCTAGGGGTAGATTTACAGGAACAGGAAAGTCATATTGGCCCGAAGACCAATCCTCTTCTAAGTGCAGAAACTGCTGCAGCTTTATAAAAGAAAGATACAGTTGAGAAAAATATTACTGATGATCTAGAAGTAATCTAGGTAGTGTGTGTATGGATGTTTTAAATACAGACCAAAGTTTTTCAAGGCTTTGACCCTTAGAATACCCTGCTAAATTTTTATAACGAACTTGTCCATCTTTCAATTTGGACAGCACCATTAACTGTCACAAGGGGTGCATAACAAAAGGATACTGAATGGCAAGCAGTACAGGTCATGATCAGACTGCATGGACGTGCAGGCTGATCATGATCTTCACTGGTCACAAAGGCAGAATCAATCGTGTCCAGCATGGTAAGGGTTAATACCAATTTAGAGTTCTTCAGACCACATTCTTATTAACCCATGACCCTAAGTTACATGATGACCTTGTATCTTGACAGAACCTTGTACTAGATATCACTGTGTCACTGGATATCACAGTGAAACTAGAGATGCTTTTGAGAAAAGCGCATGTCTCCCACAACTGCCCCTATGAAAAATGTCTAGTTTCTCTAGATGGTTTAGACGAGTGGATCCAATTAGATGGTCTGGACGAGTGGATCCAATCAGTAATTCAAGGGCCATAATTCAAAAGTGCCTGGGCGGATTTGGCTAGTTATCGAACTTGGCTGAGGTCTTATGGTCAAACACATTTTGTTCAAGATTGGTGAAGATTGGATGAGAAATGTTCGACTTAGAGTGTGGACAAGAGTAAAAAGGCAGATTTCTGGGTAATTCAAGGGCCATAACTCCAAAATGCCTGGACCGATTTGGCTAGTTATCAAATTTAGCCGAGGTCTCATGGTCAAACACATTTTGTTCAGTTTGGTGAAGATCGGATGAGAAATGTTCGACTTAGGGTGCGGACAAGAGTAAAAAGGCTGATTTTTGGTAATTCAAGGGCCATAACTCCAATATGCCTGGACCAATTAGGCTAGTTATCGAACTTGGCCGAGGTCTTATGGTCAAACACATTTTGTTTAAGTTTGGTGAAAATCGGATGAGAATTGTTCGACTTAGAGAGCGGACAAGTTTTGTGACAGACAGACACACAGACAGACTGGAGTAAATCAATATGTCTCCCACACCACTGTGTGGTGGGAGACATAATTAACATGACTGTATTTGATATCACTGTGACCTTGGCCAAACATTGTATCTAACATCACGGTGACCATAAACTGAACACCACAGTGCTCTTAACATAACCTTGTGAGGACATTATTGTGACCTTGACATTACATGACACTGAACACCAATATGACCTTGACATTACCTAGAACATGACATATACAAGACATTATTTTAGCCATTTGACATCTTGATATTATATCATACATCAATGAACACTTGAAAGTAGCTTTTACGACTGTAACCTCAATACAAGTAAGACCTCACTGCACACTACCTCACTGCAGGTAACACATAGCTGCAGGTAACACCTCACTGCAGGTAACACCTTGCTGCAGGTAACCTCATGAAGGTAACACCTTTTTGCAGGTAATCTCACTGCAGGAAACACCTTACTGCATGTAACACCTCACTGCAGGTAAATGTAATACAGGTATCACCTCACTGAAGGTAACATCTCATTACAGGTAACCTCTCTGCAAGAAATACTTTACTGCATGTAACAGCTCACTGCATGTAACCTCAATGCAGGTAACACCTCACTGCATGTAACCTCAATGCATGTAACACCTCACTGCATGTAACCTCAATGCATGTAACACCTCACTGCACGTAACCTCAATGCAGGTAACACCTCACTGCATGTAACCTCAATGCAGGTAACACCTCACTGCATGTAACCTCAATGCAGATGACACCTCACTGCATATAACCTCAATGCAGGTAACACCTCACTGCATGTAACCTCAATGCATGTAACACCTCACTGCACATAACCTCAATGCAGGTAACACCTCACTGCATGTAACACCTCACTGCAAGTAACCTAAATGCAGGTAACACCTCACTGCAAATAACCTCAATGCAGGTAACACCTCACTGCATTTAACACCTCACTGCAAGTAACATCACTGCAGGTAACACCCCACTGCAGGTAACCTCAATGCAGGAAACACCTCACTGCATGTAACCTCAATGCAGGTAACACCCCACTGCATGTAACCTAAATGCAGGTAACACCCCACTGCATGTAACCTCAATGCAGGTAACACCCCACTGCAGGTAACCTCAATGCAGGTAACACCCCACTGCATGTAACCTAAATGCAGGTAACACCTCACTGCATGTAACCTCAATGCAGGTAACACCTCACTGCATGTAACCTCAATGCAGGTAACACCTCAGTGCAAGTTACCTCAATGCAGGTAACACCTCACTGCATGTAATCTAAATGCAGGTAACACCTCACTGCATGTAACCTCAATGCAGGTAACACCTCATTGCATGTAACCTCAATGCAGGTAACACCTCACTGCATGTAACCTCAATGCAGGTAACACTTCACTGCATGTAACCTCAATGCAGGTAACACCTCACTGCAAGTAACCTCAATGCAGGTAACACCTCACTGCACGTTACCTAAATGCAGGTTACACCTCACTGCAGATTACACCTTACTGTATGTAATATCTCACTGCAGGTAACACCTTGCTGCAGGTAACCTCAATACAGGTATCACTTCACTGAAGGTAACATCTCATTGCAGGTAACCTCTCTGCAGGAAATACTTTACTGCATGTAACAGCTGACTGCAGGTAACACCTTAACACATGTAACACCTCAATACACTCACTGCAGGTAACACCTTAACACATGTAACACCTCAATACAGGTAACACCTTGCTGCAGGTAACACCTAACTGAAGGTAATACCTAACTGAAGGTAACACCTAACTGCAGGTAACACCTTGCTGCAAGTAACCTTACTGCATATAAAAACATGTTTCCATTGTAGAGTGTAGGCAAGAATGCTGAAAAATCCTACATGTATGTAATTATCATTGCTCCACTTTTCCTTGACAAGGGTAATATTTTATTGATAAAATATGAATGTCAATTAATGGATTCTTATTTCATGAATTAGATATGACTGGCTTTTTTTATCATAAAATATTCAGAAGTAAGCTTTTTACAGATACCGCAAATATAAATTTATTGCTAGATTGTGCCAACCAATGTTTTTGTAAAATTGGAACCGGTTGGTGGGTGGGGCCGAGGGGGGTGGGTATTTTTCATTTTACTTCAATGACTGTTTTGCTGGTAGTTTGTCTTATTGCAGAAAGTATTACCAGTATACATTATGTGTTTCTATATGTAAATAAGCAGGAAAACCATCCACAGAGCTGCCACTTGGTTAAGAAAATGAAATTCACTGACTTTTCCCTGACTAAACCATACTTTTCACTGACCACTACCTTCATATTTTTTCGGCCTCCTCCTCCCTACAGCCATCCAATCCACCTTTTTATATTTTTTTTTGTTTCAGATATAACAAACTTTCATTAGCAAAACCTTTCTTTCTTCCAAATTCCAAAGTTAACATAAAAATGAAATTGATTCAAACTTATTCAAATTATGTTTATACACTATTAAACCAAAATGTGTTTGGAAATACTTAATACTGCTTGAAAACTGCCATAGCCACTGAACATTTTAAATTGCAATACAGTCCCACTGAAAAAGTTCGTAGTTCTCCCATTGCCTTCAATGTCTGAAAGTAATAAATTATTGTACAAAGCAGACCTGTCATTGAAATCCATGTAGTGTAAGAAAAACAAATATATATTACACAGCTTCAATATTAAAGGCTGCTTATTATATCATATTTCAGTCAAGTAATAGATTTATTTGAAAAATTAAACCTGATCATTTACACATGTTTGTGTTCACTTAGCACTAAATAGAAGTTTTTTTATTTGTTTTTTTTTTTAAATTGATTTTTTTATTCTGCTTTGGCAAACTTAGGTAGAGTTATTTTAGCATAAGTATACATCCGATAAACAAACTTTGCCTATAGAATGATACAAATATATAAGACATATTGTATCATATTTGTTAAAGACTTGTATTAACAACTACCAGGTATCTGTTTTGCTGAAATTTATCAGAAATGCAAGTTTGAAAAATTATTATTTTCACCTTTGCCAAATTTACATTCCTTGCAGGATTTCCAATCCACTCCGATTAAGGGTAGTGATTCAAAGTTAGAGACCTTATCTGCCAGGCAACTGAAGCCTGACAGTACCTAGAATTTTATCATGTTTCAAGTTAACAATAACTACAATAAAACATTGCTGACTACTAGGTCTACCAAAGCGTTCTACATTGGTACATCATTCTATTGTCACACATTCACACTGTCACACATTTTTACACTGTTACACATTCACACTGTCATACATCCTCACTGTCACACATGCACAGTCATACATACATACATACTGACACACATTCACACTGACGTACATCCACACTGTTACACATTCACACTGACATACATCCACACTGTTACACATTCACACTGACATATATCCACACTGTTACACATTCACACTGACATACATTCACGCTGTTACACATTCACACTGACATACATACATCCACACTGTTACACATTCACACTGACATACATCCACACTGTTCCACATTCACACTGACAAACATTCAAGCTGTCATACATTCCGGCATGTTCTAATCTCTGGCCTGGCCTGGCCCGGCCTGGCCTGGCCTGGCCTGGCCCGATGAGCTCTATTTTCGACTGGGCCGGGCCAGGCCAGGCCAGGCCAGGCCAGATTTTATTATACATAGAGAAATGAATGGCATAAAATCTAAATATACAATTACAATAGCAGGCAGTATTAACCCGCATTGTTTACTTGCTGCATGTCAACCAGTCCTCCGGAGAATCATTAATTAGCCGTCATTCATCTTATTTGAAATACAGATTTGCACTGAAGAAAATGGTGTAACTAAATGATAACTACCCATTTTTTCTGTAATCAAATTATTTAAAGTCAACTTTAACACTTAGTTTTAAAACTAATGGCTAATTTCATTGATAAGTTTACCTGCTGCAGTATAACTGAATATTTACATGCACTGAGAACACATCTCTTTGGGAATTGTAATTACAGGTTGTGTCCCTACTATCCTTAGCTGACCTTGTAACTGTTCAGTTGAACTTTAAATGTGTTTGGATTAGTTAAGCTGATGTCCAATTTATGGAAGAGTAATGAAAATAATATTCATTAATTGTGGGACCTCTAACTCATTGTCAGGGAGTTGGCATTTTAGATTATTGATATTTTTCTTGCACAAAAAAATAATGGTGCATTGTGTTTATGTTATTTCTAAGTGATATATTCATGCTAAAAGATGCTCTTGAGCCTGTTTCACAAGACTTTGTATGATTTTTTTTCCACATACTTAGATCAATATAAAAACAATCTTACAAAAATATTCAGTATGTGTATAACCTAAACTACAAAATTTATATATCGCTTCCCCGCATCATACTATCCCAGGTTCTAGAACGGAGGTAGCATTATTTTAGAAATTGAAAGTTGTTGTCTGTAAGTATTGACAGGTGTCACTCTTTATTTTACATCATATTTGTAATCTGAAAATATCTAAATTGACCAAAATAACATGCAAAGTTTACCAATGGCACAGTGGCGTAGTGATAAGTTCTCCGACTTTCATACATATTACCGTGGGTTCGATTTCAATTCAGATTGTTTTCATTAAATCAATATAATGTCATTTATTGATACTGGTTTTATTCTTACAACATTTTATGGTAATAATCTACTATGTAGAAGAATGTCAAATACTTGTGTATTTCTTTCAATAAATGAACAATAAATCACGATAAGTGATAATTTTCCTGCATTCTAAGTTTACAGAGGAAATTTAAAAAAAATGATAATGAAAATGGTCAAACAGGTGTTTCGAACTTACAGTCCCGAGATTGGTAGCTGAACGTTTTGTCAGCACAACTTTATCTGCATGTACGACCTGGCAGTAAAGAAATGTTTATATTTTATTTGGTTTTCAATATTTATATTTTTATTTATGTTTGGGCACAATTTTTTTTTACGGAAGCATACAAAATATATTCTTGAGTGCTAGTTCAATAATTTCGGACAATACTAAATAATCCTCAATAGACAAAATAATAAAATTAGTTAGGTTATTCAATTTGGGGAAAACCAAACCACCAGTCAAGGGTCAATTGAGGTGGAGATCCCCTGATAATAGTCATAACAATTAATCAGGCATCACCTTTAAATTAGACATAATAGTTATGTTAGCTACAGGCTTATTCCCAGGTGTATAATTTTACAGAGTGGGAGTTTAAAATGTATTTATATAATGTCTGAAATATCCAAACTTATTCCAAAAGTCAGATTATAAAGATGCTATAGAAATCACTTTCACGAAATTGAAATCTATGGCCTGGCCTGGCCTGGCCTGGCCCGGCTCAGTCGGAAATTGGGCTCATCGGGCCAGGCCAGGCCAGGCCAGGCCGGGCCAGGCCAGGCCAGGCCAGGCCAGGCCGGGCCAGGCCAGGCCAGAGATTAGAACATGCCATACATTCCTACTATTACACAGTCACATATTTTCACTATCACATATTCCTAATTTTACACATTCACAATGTCACACATTTTCACTGTCACACACGTTTAAACTATAACACATTCTCACTGTCACACATTCACACTTTCATACATTCACACAGTCACATACATTCACACTGTCACACACATTTAAACTATCACACATTATCACTGCCACTAATTCAAACTGTCACATACATTCTCACTTTCATACATTCACACAGTCAAACACATTCACACTGTCACATATATTATCACTGTCACATTGCCACACACATTCACACATTCACAATTCACCACAAGCTACATAAACTTATTATTTTCTGGCTGCAGATGTTGTAAGTTTAATTCATGTCCTCAAGGGTCTACTCCTAGAAAATCATCACAAATTTCCCCTTCCATTATTTCACCACAAACTCTCCTGTTATATTGTCCAGCAAAGACACAACACTTTGTCATTATTGATGGGAAAAAGTCCAAGTCCACAAGAAGCTTGAGAAATTATGGCGAAAATTTCCGTGAAAATGTCTTCCTAATTCAATTTGTAAACAACACAGTAGGCATACAGAGAAGAGAGAAGTCAGAAATTATAAAATTCATCTCCAATAGAGAGGACCAAACATATAAGATATAAATCATCGAAAAAAAACAACATTTCTCTCCTAAAAAAACATAGTTGTCTAGCTAATTGAAATTTATATTTTTACATCTAGTAATTATGATATATTTCATAAATCAATATACAAAATCTTCAAAACCTGATAATGCTAGTCTGTAAAGGTAAAAAAAAATGTGTAGGGGGTGGGGGATAGGGGCTATCAAGGCCCTAAAAATAACGATTTTATGATTTTTTAGCAAATATAAATTTCAGCTTGAAGTCATTTACAACCTAATTTGATAAACTTTGAAAAAAGGCATGCATTTTATTAAGGGGATGTCATTAATTAGGAAATACATGGTATATAATTATGTTGCCAGACATCCAGGGCACAAAAATCAACAAGTGTTATTTAGTGGGATATGTTGTTGACAAAAGGTTCTTGGAAATTCAACAGTAAATGCACTGAAGGTAAAAACCTAGCTCATGGTAAAAGGTAAAATGATATTTCACTTTAAATTCATTGACTTTTCACCACCCATGTGTATGTGTGAAGAAGGGTATGTGAATGTAAACAGCCTGTAACATCCCAAAAGACTCGTACATGAGAGGCCACTGAGACATTCAAGAAAGGGTATGTGAATGTAAACAGCCTGTTACATCCCAAAAGACTCTGAGGCCACTGAGACATTTAGGAACATCCTGATGCAGGAAACTTGTGCCAGTTCCTACTCTACAATACAAGGTTGACTAGAAGCCAAAACAATTAATCAAACTCTGACATACAACTATTACTTATTTACCACTTACAAAACAGCCAGAAAAAAACAAAGTATCAACAAATTAGCACTCATGTCACTTTTTCCACATTAATTTCTAGACTTCCTGTGAGATCTACACTCTGCTTGCAAGTAGAAAATACAAAAGCACCTTTTTTATTAAAAGTTGAATATATTACATATATTTCTACACTTCCAATAATCTTTAAATGGAGACTGATTTAACTTAGCACCTTAAAAAATTATTTCAAAATAAGACACCCATCCAGGCAAGCCCTTTTCCCAGGCACGTTATCATTTACTCAACAAGAGGGCCAAGATTGCCCTAGGTCGCTCACCTGAGAAACATACCATAACAGTGTAAACATGTTTGACCTAATGATTTCATAGAAACAAATATTCTGATCAATTTTCATTAAAATTGGACCAAAAATGTGGTCTCTTAAGTGTAAACACGTATTTTCTTCCATTTGACCTAGTGGCCTAGTTTTTGAGCCAAGACGACCTAAATTCGAACTTGACCTAGATTTGATCAAGACAATCACTCTGACCAAATTTCATGAACTTCAATTGAAAAATACAGCCTCTATCACATACAAAACATTTTTCTTTGATTTGTCCTAGTGACCTAGTTTTTGATCCAGATGACCAATATTTGAACTTAACCTTAATTTCATCAAGGCTATCATTTTAACCAAATTTCATGAAAATCAATTGAAAAATACAGTCTCTATCGCATACATAGGGGTTTTCTTTGATTTGACCTGGAGACCTAGTTTTTGACAACAAATGACCCATATTCTAACTTGGCCTAGAATTCATCAATGCAATCACTCTGACTAAATTTTATGAATATACAGTGTAAAATGCAGCCCCTACTGCATACACAGAGTTGTTCTTTAATTTGACCGGGTGACCTAGTTTTTTGCCCTAGATGACCCATATTGGAACTGAGCCTAGATTTTATCTTGACAAACATTCTGATCAAATTTCATGAAGATCCGGTAAAAAAAGCAGCCCCTATTGCATACACAAGGTTTTCCTTTGATTTGACCTAGTGACCTAGATTTTTACCCAAGATGACCCATATTCGAATCTGACATAGATTTTATCAAGGCAATCATTCTGACCAAAATTCATCAAGATCTTTGAAAAATACAGCCTCCATCACATACACAAGGTTTTTCTTTGATTTGTTCTAGTAACCTAGTTTTTGATCCCAGATGACTCATTTTCGAATCTGGCCTAAATTTTGTCAAGGTAATCATTCTGACCAGATTTCATGAAGATCAGTTGAAAAATACAGCCTCTATCGCATACACAAGGTTTTTCTTTGATTTGACCTAGTGACCTACTTTTTGACCCCAGATGACCCATTTTGGAACTCGGCCTAGATTTCATCAGTGTTATCATTCTGACTAAACTTCATGAAGATCAAATGAAAAATACAGCCTTTATTGCATACACAAGGTTTTTCTTTGATTTGACCTAGTGACCTAGTTTTTGACCCCAGATGATCCATTTCCGAACTTGGCCTAGATTTTATCAAGGCAATCATTCTGACCAAAATTCATAAAGATCATTTGAAAAATACAGCCTCCATGGCACACACAAGGCTTTTCTTTGATTTGACCTAGTGACCTAGTTTTTGACCCCAGATGATCCATTTTCAAACTTGGCCTAGATTTCATCAAGGTAATCATTCTGACTAAAATTCATGAAGATCAAATGAAAAATACAACCTCTATCGCAAACACAAGCTAAATGTTGACAGACGACAGATGACAGACAGACAGACGTGCTCTAGGAACACCACCTGGAAAACTATAATGTGTTTGTTGTTCAGACTGGTTGCTGCTCCAGGAACACACCACCGGGACGACTAAAATGTGTTTGTTGTTCAGTGGTTGCTACTCTAGGAACACCACCTGGAAAACTAAAATGTGTTTGTTGTTCAATGGTTGCTACTCTGGGAACAACACCAGGACAACTATAATGTGTTTGCTGTTCAATGGTTGCTACTCTAGGAACACCACCAGGATGACTGAAATGTGTTTGTTGTTCAACGATTGCTACTCTAGGAACACCACCAGGATGACTGAAATGTGTTTGTTGTTCAATGGTTGCTACTCTGGGAACAACACCAGGGCAACTATAATGTGTTTGTTGTTCAATGGTTGCTACTCAAGGAACACCACCAGGATGACTGAAATGTGTTTGCTGTTCAATGGTTGCTACTCTAGGAACACCACCTGGATGACTGAAATGTGTTTGTTGTTCAATGGTTGCTACTCTGGGAACAACACCAGGGCAACTATAATGTGTTTGTTGTTCAATGGTTGCTACTCTAGGAACACCACCTGGATGACTGAAATGTGTTTGTTGTTCAATTGTTGCTACTCTAGGAACACCACCTGGATGACTGAAATGTGTTTGTTGTTCAATGGTTGCTACTCTAGGAACACCACCTGGATGACTGAAATGTGTTTGTTGTTCAATTGTTGCTACTCTAGGAACACCACCTGGACAACTATAATGTGTTTGTTGTTCAATGGCTGCTACTCTGGGAACACCACCAGGACAACTATAATGTGTTTGTTGTTCAGTGGTTGCTACTCTAGGAACACCAGCTGGACAACTATAATGTGTTTGTTGTTCAATGGCTGCTACTCTGGGAACAACACCAGGACAACTGTAATGTGTTTGTTGTTCAATGATTGCTACTCTAGGAACACCACTGGGATGACTGAAATGTGTTTGCTGTTCAATGGTTGCTACTCTAGGAACACCACCTGGACAACTATAATGTGTTTGTTGTTCAATGGCTGCTACTCTGGGAACAACACCAGGGCAACTATAATGTGTTTGTTGTTCAATGATTGCTACTCTAGGAACACCACCTTAACGACTGAAATGTGTTTGCTGTTCAATGGTTGCTACTCTAGGAACACCACCGGGATGACTGAAATGTGTTTGCTGTTCAATGATTGCTACTCTAGGAACACCACCAGGATGACTGAAATGTGTTTGATGTTCAATAATAGCTACTCTAGGAACACCACCAGGATGACTGAAATGTGTTTGCTGTTCAATGGCTGCTACTCTAGGAACACCAACTGGATGACTGAAATGTGTTTGCTGTTCAATGGTTGCTACTCTAGGAACACCTCCTGGATGACTGAAATGTGTTTGCTGTTCAATGGTTGCTACTCTAGGAACACCACCTGGATGACTGAAATGTGTTTGTTGTTCAATGATTGCTACTCTAGGAACACCACCGGGATGACTATAATGTGTTTGCTGTTCAATGGCTGCTACTCTAGGAACACCACCTGGATGACTGAAATGTGTTTGCTGTTCAATGGTTGCTACTCTAGGAACACCACCAGGATGACTGAAATGTGTTTGTTGTTCAATGATTGCTACTCTGGGAACAACACCAGGGCAACTATAATGTGTTTGCTGTTCAATGGTTGCTACTCTAGGAACACCACCTGGATGACTGAAATGTGTTTGCTGTTCAATGATTGCTATTCTAGGAACACCACCTGGATGACTGAAATGTGTTTGCTGTTCAATGGCTGCTACTCTAGGAACACCTCCTGGATGACTGAAATGTGTTTGTTGTTCAATGGCTGCTACTCTAGGAACACCTCCTGGATGACTGAAATGTGTTTGCTGTTCAATGGTTGCTACTCTAGGAACACCACCTGGATGACTGAAATGTGTTTGCTGTTCAATGGTTGCTACTCTAGGAACACCACCAGGATGACTGAAATGTGTTTGTTGTTCAATGATTGCTACTCTGGGAACAACACCAGGGCAACTATAATGTGTTTGCTGTTCAATGGTTGCTACTCTAGGAACACCATCAGGATGACTGAAATGTGTTTGCTGTTCAATGATTGCTACTCTAGGAACACCACCGGGATGACTGAAATGTGTTTGCTGTTCAATGATTGCTACTCTGGGAACAACACCAGGGCAACTATAATGTGTTTGCTGTTCAATGGTTGCTACTCTAGGAACACCACCGGGATTACTGAAATTTGTTTGTTGTTCAATGATTGCTACTCTAGGAACACCACTTGGATGACTGAAATGTGTTTGTTGTTCAATGATTGCTACTCTAGGAACACCACCGGGATGACTGAAATGTGTTTGTTGTTCAATGATTGCTACTCTAGGAACACCACCGGGATGACTGAAATGTGTTTGCTGTTCAATGGTTGCTACTCTAGGAACACCACCAGGATGACTGAAATGTGGTTGTTGTTCAATGATTGCTACTCTAGGAACACCACTGGATGACTGAAATGTGTTTGCTGTTCAATAATTGCTACTCTAGGAACACCACCAGGATGACTGAAATGTGTTTGCTGTTCAATAATTGCTACTCTAGGAACACCACCGGGATGACTGAAATGTGTTTGCTGTTCAATGATTGCTACTCTGGGAACAACACCAGGGCAACTATAATGTGTTTGCTGTTCAATGGTAGCTACTCTAGGAACACCACCGGGATGACTATAATGTGTTTGCTGTTCAATGACTGCTACTCTAGGAACACCACCTTAACGACTGAAATGTGTTTGCTGTTCAATGGTTGCTACTCTAGGAACACCACCGGGATGACTGAAATGTGTTTGTTGTTCAATGATTGCTACTCTGGGAACAACACCAGGGCAACTATAATGTGTTTGCCGTTCAATGGTTGCTACTCTAGGAACACCGCCAGGATGATTGAAATGTGTTTGTTGTTCAAAGATTGCTACTCTAGGAACACCACCGGGATGACTGAAATGTGTTTGTTGTTCAATGACTGCTACTATAGGAACACCACCTGGATGACTGAAATGTGTTTGCTGTTCAATGGCTGCTACTCTAGGAACACCACCTGGATGACTGAAATGTGTTTGTTGTTCAATGGTTGCTACTCTAGGAACACCACTGGGATGACTGAAATGTGTTTGCTGTTCAATGGTTGCTACTCTAGGAACACCTCCTGGATGACTGAAATGTGTTTGCTGTTCAATGGTTGCTACTCTAGGAACACCACCGGGATGACTGAAATGTGTTTGTTGTTCAATGGTTGCTACTCTAAGAACACCACTGGGATGACTGAAATGTGTTTGCTGTTCAATGGTTGCTACTCTAGGAACACCTCCTGGATGACTGAAATGTGTTTGTTGTTCAATGATTGCTACTCTAGGAACACCACTGGGATGACTGAAATGTGTTTGCTGTTCAATGGTTGCTACTCTAGGAACACCTCCTGGATGACTGAAATGTGTTTGCTGTTCAATGGTTGCTACTCTAGGAACACCACTGGGATGACTGAAATGTGTTTGCTGTTCAATGACTGCTACTCTAGGAACACCACCGGGATGACTGAAATGTGTTTGCTGTTCAATGACTGCTACTCTAGAAACACCACCGGGATGACTGAAATGTGTTTGCTGTTCAATGACTGCTACTCTAGAAACACCACCGGGATGACTGAAACGTGTTTGTTGTTCAATGACTGCTACTCTAGAAACACCACCGGGATGACTGATATGTGTTTGTTGTGTGGTTGCTACTCCAGAAACTCCACTAGTGGCAAAAAACTTTCATGCTGTTAATGTCATAACTAATGATTTTTGCAATGATTTGATATTGCTTATGTAAAATTCAGTACATTAAATCAAAAACCTTGATAACTGCTCTGTGTTCCTTATAGAAGTTGTTTTACAGAAAAAACTTTGTTGTTATTATCTATGAAATGTCCATACACTACTTCTATTTATGAGCAATAATTTCCTGCACTTTATTAAAATATGCTTCTTAAACAGAGAGCTACAAAGGAAGTATTTTACTTTGCTTTTCTTTTTCTATAATTTGTAAAATACAGTATGCAAGAAAAATCTGGTTTTGGCCATAACTCAGCAAAGCCTCAATACTGCCGAAACTGTTACCCTAAAACAGTTAAATGAGAGCTAGATATTCCCATAGCCAAGTTACTGCCTAAACATTTATTCTAGAGTACTGAGTTAACACCAAAACAGTTACCCAAAGTCAGATACTCCTAACTGCACCTTCAACCAGTGGCAGATTATAATAATCTCCCAGCAGAACTATCTACTCACATTTCTTACTCTCATTATTAAGTCTTCTACCATTAGACAAAACCAATTTGTACCATTATGACAGGCAATAACTCTTGATTTGCGTTCAATAAAAATATATATAAGAGATCTTTGTTTCAGGTAATTGCTTCTCAGAGCTTATTTTAAGACATCTGCAGGAAACCAGGAAACAATAACCAAGATAAGAGTGTCTCCGCTCTATAGACGTTCTACCTGATGTACCCAATTAATAAATTCAATATATCAACATACCCTATGAAACCAAACGATTAATATAATGACTATTTTAGTATACCAACATTCAACCTGATGTACTCAATTAAAACATGTAACCACAAAATTACTTAGATATATCAAAATCATATGATTTTCAGGAAATATAAATGATACTTTTGTAAAATCATAAATATTTGTTGGTGGCTAATTTTTGTGGATTTCAAAGTTGGTACAAACCATGAAATAGAATCTCTGCCAACAAATAAAACTGATGTTCATTTTATCTGTAAAATAGCCATTTTGCACAAAACCATGAAGTTTCATGCCCACAAAATAAAATTATTTCATAGTATTTCAAGCTTTTTCTGCCTTTTCGTCAACTCTATGTTATTTGAAACAATGAAAAATTGATAAGTTTATTAACCTACTGAAATAGAAATATGCCAACAAGTGCATGATAAAAATATGAATCATCAAATATTTGCAGATGCAACTTTAAATTTGCAAGTAGTAGCAGAAAAGGAGTAGAAAATAATTACAGATAAATCATGGATATATCTATAACAAACACATTTATTATTCATTTCACAGTATTCTACACAGGTTCATAACCATAAATCCCATGTTAAAAAAAATACTAACAATATTTTATGGTTCTCTGCTATGAAACCCATTATAACCATCGGTATCAGGTTAACAGGAACAAAATAATAAAGAATGAAAATTATATTGACATTTCTCATACAATCTGAACACTGTCAAATGCTATATTTGTCTACTAGTAGCATTTTTCACATAATATTTCAGAACAATTAATACAAACCAATCACCTTGTAGTACACCAATGGCCACAGGAGAATACTTCCCTTACTTGCATCTGCACCATTTGCATCATACAAGTTATGACAAGATTATTTCCCCTAGTTGGATCTGCACCATTTGCTCCATTGAAGCATTAATATTGGAGATTTTCATGCTAAACATGACCAGATTTTTTTTTTATTGAACCTGATTCTTACATTGAAAACTATGTGTACACTTACAAAATGTGATCAAATTCTAACATTATGCAACTTTTATATTCATAAATAATACATTTATCATATTATAAAAATCTAAAGAGGTTCTGACTGTGTTATTGTAAAGATATACATTAAAGACATTACAAAGCTATAAGATTTCTCAAGTTATCTATGGTTAGATCAATACCACCTGAAGCTGCCTGTAGTTTTATGATCAAGGATGATTACTTCAGATCAAACTGCACTTCTACCTAAATACCTCAATTCATCATACCACTTCTACGAAAACCGAAAAAACGTTTCTGCCGAAAATATCAAAATATCGAAGACCACAAACATAAGAATCTTCTTTCATATCAATGAGCAATAATGAATTTTCTTCTCATATACTTAAGACAGAGCAATATGTTCAAGTGAAAACAGAAAGACGAGCAGACTCTAACTAGATATTTAATTATTTAAGTGACACTAACATGAAGGAGGTGGTATTCTACAGCGCCTATGTTGAGTATTATAATAAAATTATGTCTGCTAGTTGCATATGAGAAAACAATTATAAGGTAAATTAGCTTCCATGTGCCTAATATGTTACCACAGGAAAAAAAACTTGACGTGAAAAAGTGATTTACATATATAACCTACTATGTTGCTAATTCTAACAACATGTGAAAAATGTAAATGTGTTGTAGTTATTTTTTATGCACTCATCATTGAGTCAGTAAAAACATCATACTTTGCTTCTTTGTTAATTACAATTCTGTCGTAAATTGTCAGAAAGTATTAACATCATAATGGGATTTTCCCTTCATTTCTGTGTAATTTGTCCTTAGCAACTTGAACCTAAACAGTTAAAAGAGCAGCTGAGGTCCTAGTGGAAAAACTAAATATTGCAAAATTATTTATATTAAAGAGGAAGGCCAGTTTTCATAACTTTGTCAATTGTGGCAATCCACAGGAATAAATCGAAACATGTAAAGTTCCCATTTACTCTACCTTTAAATATTTAAAATTCGCAGATTTATGCCCATCCACTCCCAACAAGAGTGTCACAAAATACGCCTGTCATCAAACTTGGCTTAATTCAAGGGCCATAATCCGAGAGTGCTTGGGGCGATTTGGGTTATCAAACTTGGCCGAGATATTATGCCCACAAACATTTTCAGCAAGTTTGGTGAAGATCAGATGAAAACTGTTCGACTTAGTGAGCGGACAAGGCTGAATTCGCAGTTTTTCGAGTAATTCAAGGGCCATAATCCAAGAGTGCCTGGGGCGATTTGGGTGGTTATCAAACTTGGCCAAGATATTATGACCACAAACATTGTCAGCAAGTTTGGTGAAGATCAGATGAAAACTGTTCGACTCAGCGAGCAGACATGCTTTGGATGCAGACCGCGCGCCCACCCGCCACATGTGTTCACATAATACGCCTTGCTCTTTCAGAGACGGGCATATAAAAAGCAGTTTTAATTGCCAAAATTATTATCATGTGTAAGTGAGAAATGGACTGACAATAAAGGGCAGAAGCTCAACGATGGGCAGACACTGACACTCGGAAATGGCCAGTCACACAAAATAATGGGCAGATGCTCAATAATGGGAAAACAATAAATAATGGGCATACATAAAATAATGGGAGAACACAAAATAATGGGCAGGCATGAAATAATGGACAGACACAAAATAATAGGCAGGCATGAAATAATGGGCAGGCATGAAATAATGGGCAAGCATTAAATGATCAAACATAATAGGTAGCCATGAAATAATGGGCAGACACATACAAAGACAGCTGCAATGTGCACTAGGATAATGCAGGATATATTATCTATTATGCATACTATACTTACGTTAATTGTGTGCATGAACTGTTTAACAGCAACATGCTTCATAAATAATATATAAATGCTCTACAAACAAAAGATTACAAAATGTGTGAAGATTTCTCCAGAGAAAGAAAATGAATTTATGATATTTACAATGTAACAATTTCTAAACAGTTGAATAATTTAATTGTAAGCTACTTGAACAGCGCATTTACCATTATAATGCCTCATCTACATTAGTCCAATGTTTTTGAATAGCTAGAGTTATACCTTGCTCACTTGTGACTTTGAGAATATTGGTGTGTGTACTGGCTCTCAATATAAATGGGATACCGGCATCATAGGTTAAACTGATACATAATAAATCAAAGGTTGTTGTGTTGTTCAAAATATTAAATAATGAAAAAGAACCAAAAATATAGACAGTGGCCCGTATATATAATAGTCGCACAGTCGTAACTACTTAAGACCATCAGTGAACAGAGACTGGCTATATTAAGACCACTACTAAATCTCATTTTCACATTAAAACAATTCCAGTCTACTTGAACCTGTAAATAAAGACATGCTTTATACAAGAGATCACAGAGTGATCTTGGCGCCCACCAATGTGAAATTTTTGAGTGTTCCAAATTTCAAGACTTATTGGCTAGCTCAAGGTCAAATTTCATTTCCGTACACAACACTGTGCAGGTGGTCCAAATTCGAAAGCTGTAGCTTGAGAAATGTGAAAGTAGGTCACTAGATCAGTTTCAAGGACAAAGTTCTTTGTACACAAAACTATGCATGTGCATCAAGTTTGAAGGCTGTAGTTTGAGAAATTTGAAAGTAGGTCACTACGTCAATCTTAAGGTCAAAGTTTATTTCGGTACACAAAACTATGCAAGTGGTCCAAATTTGAAGGCTGTAGCTTGAGAAATGTGAAAGTAGGTCACTAAGTCAAAATCAAGGTTAAATTACACTTCAGAACACAAATCTATGCATGTGGTCTAAATTTGAAGCCTGTAGCTACAGAAATGTGAAGTAGGTCACTAGGTCAATGTCAAGGTCAAAGTTTTTTTCAGTGCACAAAACTATGCATGTGGTCCAAATTTGAAGGCTGTAGCTTGAGAAATGTGAAAGTAGGTCACTAGGTCAAAATGAAGGTCAAATTTCATTTCAGAACACAAAACTATGCATGTGGTCCAAATTTGAAGCCTGTACCTACAAAAATGTGAAAGTAGGTCACTAGGTCAATGTCAAGGTCAAAGTTTTTTTCAGTGCACAAAACTATGCATGTGGTCCAAATTTGAAGGCTGTAGCTTGAGAAATGTGAAAGTAGGTCACTAGGTCAAAATCAAGGTCAACTCATGTCAAGGTTCATCTTGCCACTCAAAACCATACATGTGTTCCAAATTTGAATGTTGTAGGTTATTGACAAGAAGATTTATAAAGCTTTTCCCTATATAAGTCTATATGAACCTTGGACCCCCAGGGCGGGGCCATATTTGACCCTAGTGGGATAATTTGAACAAACTTGGTAGAGAACCACTAGATGATGCTGCATTACAAATGCCAAAGCCCTAGGTTTTGTGGTTTGGACAAGAAGATTTTAAAAGTTTTTCCCTATATAAGTCTATGTAAACCATGTGACCCCCGGGGCGGAGCCATATTTGACCCTAGGGGGATAATTTGAACAGTCTTAGTAGAAGACCACTAGATGATGTCACACACAAAATATCAAAGCCCTAGGCCCTGTTGTTTTGAATAAGAGGTTTTTCAAAGTTTTTCCCTATATAAGTCTATATAAACCATGTGACCCCCAGGGCGGGGCCATATTAGACCCCAGGGAAAGAATTTGAATCATCTTGGTAGAGGACCACTAGATGATGCTTCATACCAAATATCAAAGCCCTAGGCTCTGTGGTTTTGGACAAAAAGATTTTCAAAGTTTTTCCCTATATAAATATATGTAAATTATAGAAATAAACAAAGGGCCATAACTCACTAAACAATTGCTGAACCAGACTGATTTTCAGGGGGACACAACTAGGGTACCAATACATCATTCTGACAAAGTTTGGTCAAAATCCCCCCAGTAGTTTCTGAGGAGATGTGATAACGAGAAATTGTTAACAGACGGACGGACAGTCGGACGGACGGACGGACGGAATGACGGACGGACAGACCACGGAAGCAGAGTGATTTGAATAGCCCACCATCATCATGATGGTGGGCTAAAAATGACCACTTTAGCCTGCTGGCGGCATCCATGCAGGCTCATCTTGGCACTGTTTGCTATTCAGTTAGTAAATTTTCAGTGAACACCCCTTCAAATAATAAATGGTATTAACCAAATTGAATGATGGACCAGTCCATTTTAGAAATTACACAGGGTAAAGGTTAATATAGAGGTTAGACTGTATACACACAAACTGTATACAATTTTTTTCTTTTTCTTTGCGTTTAATGTCACATTAACACAATTATATTGGTCATATGGCGACCTTCAAGCTTTTGATGGTGGAGGAAGACCCTTGATGCCCCTCCATGCATTATTTCATCATGGGCAGATACCTGGGTAGAACCATTTTGAACCAGACAATACAATATCTGAATGAAATGATCAGTTACTTAAACTACATAAAGGAATACTGCTAAAGAGTTGTAGTCTGAAGCTGAAAATTTCAGAGGCATCCAGAACAACTGAAAGAGAGTTTGGAACAACCTCAGGATCATCCAGAACAACCTCAGAGGCATCCAGAACAACCTCAGAGGCATCCAGAAACAAGAGATCACAGAGTGATCTTGGCGCCCACCAATGTGCCATTTTTGAGTGTTCCAAATTTCAAGACTTACTGACTAGCTCAAGGTCAAATTTCATTTCCGTACACAACACTGTGCATGTGGTCCAAATTCAAAAGCTGTAGCTTGAGAAATGTGAAAGTAGGTCACTAGATCAATCTTAAGGTCAAAGTTTAATTCGGTACACAAAACTATGCAAGTGGTCCAAATTTGAAGGCTGTAGCTTGAGAAATGTGGAAGTAGGTCACTAAGTCAAAATCAAGGTCAAATTTCACTTCAGAAACAAATCTATGCATGTAGTCCAAAATTGAAGCCTGTACCTTCAAAAATGTGAAAGTAGGTCACTAGGTCAATGTCAAGGTCAAAGTCTGTTTCGGTACACAATCCTATTCATGTGGTCTAAATTTGAAGCCTGTACAATGTAGCTACAGAAATGTGAAAGTAGGTCACTAGGTCAATCTTAAGGTCAAAGTTCATTTCGGTACACAAAACTACGCAAGTGGTCCAAATTTGAAGGCTGTAGCTTGAGAAATGTGAAAGTAGGTCACTAGGTCAATGTAAAGGTCAAAGTTTGTTTCGGTACACAAAACCATGCATGTGGTCTAAATTTGAAGCCTGTAGCTACAGAAATGTGAAAGTAGGTCACTAGGTCAATCTTAAGGTCAAAGTTCATTTCGGTACACAAAACTACGCAAGTGGTCCAAATTTGAAGGCTGTAGCTTGAGAAATGTGAAAGTAGGTCACTAGGTCAAAATCAAGGTCAAATTTAATTTTGGAATACAGAACTATGCATGTGGTCCAAATTTGAAGCCTGTACCTTCAAAAATGTGAAAGTAGGTCACTAGGTCAATGTAAAGGTTAAAGTTTGTTTCGGTACATTAAACCATGCATGTGGTCCAAATTTGAAGGCTGTAGCTTGAGAAATGTGAAAGTAGGTCACTGGGTCAAATCAATGTCAAATTTCATTTCGGAACACGAAATTATGCATGTGGTCCAAATTTGAAGCCTGTACCTTCAAAAATGTGAAAGTAGGTCACTAGGTCAATGTCAAGGTCAAAGTTTATTTCAGTGCACAAAACTATGCATGTGGTCCAAATTTGAAGGTTGTAGCTACAGAAATGTGAAAGTAGGTCACTAGGTCAAAATCAAGGTCAACTCATGTCAAGGTTCATCTTGCCACTCAAAACCATACATGTGGTCCAAATTTGAATGTTGTAGGTTATTGACAAGAAGTTTTTAAAAGCTTTTCCCTATATAAGTCTATATGAACCATGTGACCCCAGGGCGGGGCCATATTTGACCCTAGGGGGATAATTTTAACAAACTTGGTAGAGAACCACCAGGCGATGCTACATTACAATATCAAAGCCCTAGGCTTTGTGGTTTGGACAAGAAGATTTTCAAAGTTTTTCCCTATATAAGTCTATGTAAACCATGTGACCCCTGGGGCGGGGCCATATTTGACCCTAGGGGGATAATTTGAACAACCTTAGTAGAAGACCACTAGATGATGTCACATACAAAATATCAAAGCCCTAGGCCCTGTGGTTTTGGACAAGAGGTTTTTCAAAGTTTTTCCCTATACAAGTCTATATAAACCATGTGACCCCCGGGCGGGGCCATATTAGACCCCAGGGAAATAATTTCAATCATATTGGTAGAGGACTACTAGATGATGCTTCATACCAAATATCAAAGCCCTAGGCTCTGTGGTTTTGGGCAAGAAGATTTTCAAAGTTTTTCCCTATATCAATCTATGTAAATTATAGAAATAAACAAAGGGCCATAACTTACTAAAAATTTGTTGAACCAGTCTGATTTTCAGGGGGACACAACTAGGGTACCAATACATCATTCTGACAAAGTTTGGTCAAAATCCCCCTGGTAGTTTCTGAGGAGATGCGATAACGAGAAATTGTTAACGGAAGGACGGACGGACGGACGGACGGAAGGACGCCGGACCACGGACGCAGAGTGATTTGAATAGCCCACCATCTGATGATGGTGGGCTAAAAATTCAGGAGAGTTTGGAACAACCCAATGAGTATCCAGAACAACCTTAGAGGCATCCAGAACAACCACAGAGGTATCCAGAACAACTTAAGAGGCATCCAAAACAACTTAAGGAGAGTTAGGAACAACCTCAGGAGCATCCAGAACAACCTCATAGCCATCCAGAACAACTCTAGGAGACTCTGGAACAACCTCAGGAGCATCCAGAACAACTCTATGAGACTCTGGAACAACCTCAGGAGCATCCAGAACAACCTCAGAGGCATCCAGAACAACCTCAGGAGGGTTTGGAACAACCTACGGAGCATCCAGGACATCCTTAGAGGCATCCAGAACAACCGCAGGGGCATTTGGGACATATCTTATCTAAAACTTTGTTACAGCTATAGATCTTAATCATTTCACAAGAAAACACTCTCAATGAAGCATGCCTTAAGTCTGTCCAGGACAGGAAGATTTCAGTATTAAGCAAGACTACTTTGTATCTCACCAAATCCCATCCCTGATCTATTATATGACTCATCGGTGGTCAATACATATAAACGTCCAGTCAATACTGGCATTAATGATCATCCCCTAGACACATATCTATCTATAATATCTATAATATCGTGTGTTGCAATGAATAATAATTTCATAATCCCATTAGGCTTGCACGTCATTCTTGGCGTATACAAACAAAACAAAACATTTGGCTTTCCTACAAGCAAGGAAACTGGAGCCTAGAATGGAAACTTAACCACAAAGTTCTAAAATTCACCCTCAATAATCTCCACTGTAAGAGGGAACACCCACTGCAAGTTTTTTGTTTGTTTGTTTGTTTTGGGTTTAATGCCGTTTTTTTCAACAGTATTTCAGTCATGTAACGGCGGGCAGTTAACCTAACCAGTGTTCCTGGATTCTGTACCAGTACAAACCTGTTCTCCGCAAGTAACTGCCAACTTCCCCACATGAATCAGAGGTGGAGGACTAATGATTTCAGACACAATGTCGTTTATCAAATAGTCACGGAGAACATGCGCCCCGTCCGAGGATCGAACTCGCAACCCCGCGATCCGTAGACCGACGCTCTTACCTACTGAGCTAAGCAGGCGGGCTGTTAAAAGAGCATGTACATCAAACTCTATTTCACAATTCAAACTTAGTAGGGGACCGTTTTTTTTTTTCAAAATGTTAGTTACTGGCATCCTTAAATCAATTTATTCAAATAATTTCAATCGAAACTGTGAAACTGTACTAAAAAAAATCTTTTTGAGATAATTTCACAATATTATTATATTTGAACAAGACATTTTTTTCAGAATTAGTTTCAACTTTTCATTTTGTATTTCAGAATAATTTTAGCAATAGTTAAAATATTTCAACAAATGTGAAATTAATAAGAAAGTAAACTCGGATCACAGTTTCATAACAAAAAATAACCTTTATATAAAAACTGATCAGGATGTAACTATCAGTAAATCATTCATAGAAGCTGTAACAAATTCAGGCTGCAAGTTTATTGCTTATATTGATTATTCCAACAACATTATATCTCAGACAATAAAATCATTATTTTGCCAGTGTCCAAGTGAGAAGATATAGTGTGAAGATTGGAAACAATGAATAGACAATCAGTTACAGTGAAGCCCTAACATCACCTACATAATCTCCAGGATATTTCTTCCCGGGCAATTTCCATACTAGGTAAAATGCAGAAAACAGGGACCAATATTGTACTTTGTTTCTCTCTACGATAGGACCAACTGGGCCAATACTTTGATTAAGGTATATTTTAATTTTAAATATATATGGGACCAATAATTAAACTGCAGTAACATGGTTAATTTTCTGTAACAATATTTTAAACAGCAGTTTTAGTTTCTTGAGTGTAAGATGTAAAACATTGTAATTTCTTTCATTATAGCTTGAAAAGGAAGAAAAAATGTTTTACAGAAATAAGCAAATACAGTTCAGATATGTATCTAGAAATTTGATAAATCCACCATTTTGTTTTATGTCGCCATGGAAACAAAATGGCCACCATTTTGATCAAATATTAAATGCTCACAACTTTCTCATCTTTTAACCAATTTTGAAAATTCTTTCACTTCTTTAAATGATTCAAGAAATTCTAGCAGACAGATAAACATAAGAACAACATTGCCTTTCCCTTTAAAATATTGCTTTTAAGAGCTGTAAGATCAATAGTTGTTCATGTTTTCCCCAGATTGTTAAACTTCTCTTCCCTGTAATCAAATTTAACCTAAAAGCCTTTGAAACCTGATTAAGCAAACATAAAACACTAGTCTTCTTAAATAACAAAAAGCTTCTGCATTACAGAATACAAGTCTCTATCATAAAACAACAATCCACTGTCCCATGATGCTTTGCTGTTTGTTCATGCAAATTTAAGCATCGTGTAAGTTGAAATGAGGGAAAATGAGACAGCGAACGTGACAGAAACATTGACAATTACAACCGATATAAACGTTCAGCTCACATTAAGCACGAAATTGTGTAACGGGCTATGTGACAAAATGTGCAATACCATTTGCATTTTTTGCCAGGAAACATACATCATTTTAAAAGCTTGAAACGAAATTAAGAGAGCTTTTTGATGTTCATTTATACAAGATGACATCATTAAATCCTTGAAATGGTTTAATAAGAAGTATTTTTGTAAAATTTGTTTCTCTAACATTTCCTTGACAATTTTCAAAAATCCCCGATAAATCCCTGACCTTGAAAAAGTTTTAAAAAAGTAACCCTGACTTTTCACTAAAGGCATGTGAGCTCCTGCAGCTTTCTACACATTAATTCCATTATTATTAAGTTAGGTCTGCACGTTTGGATCAAAAATATAAACGTGGAATTTGATTAACCCCAAATTTTTTCAAAACTTCAGAATACATTTTGAAAACTTGTCAAATTAAAAGGATAAGGTTGTGTGCTCGATTTTTTGCTGGACTGATTTGAAAAGTTTTAACCTCACACAAGTTTTCAAAATGGGAGTCTATGGGAAAAATCACAATTTTGAAAACATTTTCATAAAAATAATTTTTACTACAATGTAGATTTTAATGAAACTTCTCTTAGTCGTAAATAAACATATGGCCTATGATATGGTGAAACAAAATGCATTGGTCTGTGTGTTTGTTTTTGAGATATTTGCCCACGATTAAAGAGATCCTCATATTTCAAGCTAATTTGAAGATGTTTTTCAGAATTATTTAACATGTCGATGTTTATACTATCATATTTTACATGTAGAAAGATAGTTATGTTGCCCTTGTAATAAAGGCCATAAAAAAAATTCATTTCCGTACAGACCAAATCCAGGCTTTATTCTACATTTTATGTATTAATGACGACGTTTCACCATTACTTCCGGTTTATCAAAGGTGCAGAAATACCTTAAGGATGAACAGAAGGATGTGGCACACAATCAGGGAAGACAAATGTGGAACACAATCAGGGAGGACAAATGAGGCACACGATCAGGGAAGACAAATGTGGAACATGATCAGGGAGGACAAATGTGGAACACAATCAGGGAAGACAAATGTGGAACACAATCAGGGAGGACATATGTGGCACACGATCAGGGAGGACAAATGTGGAACACGATCAGGGAGGACAAATGTGGAACACAATCAGGGAGGACAAATGTGGCACACAATCAGGGAGGACAAAATGTGGCACACAATCAGGAAAGACAAATGTGGAACACAATCAGGCAGGACAAATGTGGAACACAATCAGGGAGGACAAAATGTGGCACACAATCAGGAAAGACAAATGTGGAACACAATCAGGCAGGACAAATGTGGCACACAATCAGGCAGGACAAATGTGGCACACAATCAGGAAAGACAAATGTGGCACACAATCAGGCAGGACAAAATGTGGCACACAATCAGGAAAGACAAATGTGGAACACAATCAGGCAGGACAAATGTGGCACACAATCAGGAAAGACAAATGTGGCACACAATCAGGCAGGACAAATGTGGCACACAATCAGGAAAGACAAATGTGGCACACAATCAGGCAGGACAAATGTGGCACACAATCAGGAAAGACAAATGTGGCACACAATCAGGCAGGACAAAATGTGGCACACAATCAGGAAAGACAAATGTGGAACACAATCAGGCAGGACAAATGTGGCACACAATCAGGGAGGACAAATGTGGAACACAATCAGGGAAGACAAATGTGGCACACAATCAGGCAGGACAAAATGTGGCACACAATCAGGAAAGACAAATGTGGAACACAATCAGGCAGGACAAATGTGGCACACAATCAGGGAGGACAAATGTGGAACACAATCAGGGAAGACAAATGTGGCACACAATCAGGCAGGACAAATGTGGCACACACTCAGGCAGGACAAATGTGGAACACAATCAGGGAAGACAAATGTGGCACACAATCAGGAAAGACAAATGTGGCACACAATCAGGCAGGACAAATGTGGCACACACTCAGGCAGGACAAATGTGGAACACAATCAGGCAGGACAAATGTGGCACACACTCACTAAGGAGTACGTAAAGTTACAAATCAACTTGATGTAAAAAAATTTATTAAACTGGAGATAGGGATACACAGCATGAATGTAGGACAAATCCCCACTTGGTTTTATGTTGGGTAAAAAATTTCTAAAATTAAAAGAAATGCAGTTTGTAAGATGATAATTATCAATTTCTCACAAAGTCAATAAACTGAAATGAAATTTTGTGGCATTCCCCCTAGTACTGTAATGACTCCCCAAAATCCACTGTCTGCATAGATGTTTTTTTTTTCAACCATCTATTATAATGTATATCTCATTGACAGAGTGTTATTTAATGGGTCTGGACCATTAATCACCCCCTTATTCAGTAAACTGTCAGACTATACTGTTATTGTAGTATGTCCCTAATTATGTCCCCAGAGATTATCCAATAAAGCTTTCAATATCTCTGGTCAGCATAACATTTCATCTGTCTGCTATTGTATAACAAAAATCTCTGAATGACCTAAGGAGAATCTCTAGAAAAATACAAGAGCTGTCTCGGCTGGACTACCAAAGGTTTGTCAGTATAAGAAAAGATATATTTTCCAAATTTGTGTAAGAGTTATGGGACTTGATGCTGTGATTTTGTTCAACTGCACCCAACATCTGTGAAAAGTTTCAATCAAGTATCTGCATATGTTTTGAAGTTTCCATCTTCTGAGTTCAAAAAATGGCAAAACTTTGCCAAAATACAATTCAGAGTTTTCACCTCAAAAACTTGTGAAAGTTTCAATTCAATATCTGCACTGACTTTGGAGAGAGCTTATTGTTTACAAAAACTTCAACCTAGATTTATGGGACATGATGCCCTTTATTTATGGGGAAAAAAAGACACATTACATAGAAGGAATGTGTGTTCAATTTTTTAATTTTGTAATTACCTCCCTTTAATATGGAAGTTTTTAATGTCCCATAAGGCTTTCTATCATATGTTTCAAACAGATAAATTTGCTGTCAAAATTGAGAGTATACAAAATGACACGCTTAGAAAAGCACTACTTTCAATATTGCACAGTCATGATCTTTGACAATCAAAGCCATAAAGGGAGGTAATCAAAAATAATAAATTCAATAATACTTTCTACAAACTGAACCAAAATGCAAACCTTTGACAAATATATGGGAAAAAAATTACCAACAGAAATATTGAAGAAAACAATGTTTTCATGTACGTAAAAATGTTGCAGCCACATAATAGACAAAATCATTATAAGCCTTTAAAAAGCAGACTATGTATTTTGATTTCAATATTCTTTCTAGTTTTACACATTTCATATCACATTTGATAGATCCTGAGATATTTCAACAATCTGAACAAAAAAGCAAATTTTAAACAGTTTAGCTTCTGAATTCACATCTATTTTAGGCAAAGGGCGGCAAAAATAATTTTATAAACTTGCATTTCCAGTGATTTTCAGCTTAATATATAACTGTCAATGCAAATCTTTGATGATAATAGTGTAATAGTTCTTATACTCATATCATTTCCTATGTAATGTATGTTTATAAATTTACACTTGTGCTGTACAAAATTAATTCTCCCTTTGATTCTTTTTCAATTATATCCAAACTTCCACTTCATTCTACTTAAAAATTGTAATTATCATCTTTAAAATAGTAATACTGTACTTTAATTTCTGTTATTTTTGTTAAATTTTAATGTTGTTATTAAACAAAATCAAAGGAAGAATTTTGTCCGCCTTGGTCAATTCGAAACAGGGGGATATCTTGTCTTACATTCATAAAATTCTGTTGCCTCCTTTAGAAAGATCTAGTAGATCAAACCAGCTGATTGCAAAAGCTCCCTCACAAAATTTTACACTTTTGCCATTGCAAGTTTTCCCTTTAGCTGCAATCAATGTTATCACACCAATATCATGAATCCTCTTGGATCATTTTGACCTTTCAAGCTGCAGTATGAGAAATATCTTTGGAAATATAGTCTGGAAGTTTCATTTCCCAAACCGCTTTCGGCCGCTTTAATAGCCTTTAATAGAAAAATCAATGGAATGCAGCGAAACTCTGTACAAATTTATGTAAATGGCATATTTACCATAAACTTGATAGATGATATACGATTGTACAGAAGTGTTCTAATCAACAGAATCAATACGATCTGCGTGTCAAAGGAAACGTAGTAGTGTGCCAGGAAATTACACTACGATGATCGTGTCGATAACGGGTGACAATCCCAACAATGAGACACCATTTGCTGTAAAGCTGATATGCCTCATCACTGCTATGTCATGCTATTCATGAATTACATCTTAATCACTGATATGTCATGCTATTCATGAATTACACCTTAATCACTGGTATGTCATGTTATTCATGAATTACAACTTAACCACTGATCTGTCATGCTATTCATGAATTACACCTTAATCACTGGTATGTCATGTTATTCATGAATTACAACTTAACCACTGATCTGTCATGTTATTCATGAATTACACCTTAATCACTGATATGTCATGTTATTCATGAATTACAACTTAACCACTGATCTGTCATGTTATTCTCGAATTGTACCTTAATCAATGATCTGTCTCGAATTGTACCTTAATCAATGATCTGTCTCGTGATCTGAGAATTACACCTTCATCACTGACCTATTATGTTAATCACAAATTACAAATAAATCATAAATTTGCCAATTACACTTTAAGCACTGACCTGTCATGTTATCCACAAATAACACCTTAATCACTGACCTGTTATGATAATCATGAATTACACATAAATTATGAATTACACCTTTATCAGTTAACTGTCTTGTAATTTGTGAATTACACCTTCACCACTGACCTGTTATGTTAATCACGATTTACACATAATTCACTAATCTGTCATGTTATTCATGAATTACACCTTAATCAATGTTCTGTCATGTTATTCATGGGCTATTAATTGTTGCATGTACTATACCTAACCACTGATCTATGTTATTCATGCATTGTGCCCTACCTGTGATCTGATCACTGAGCAAAGAACTGCATAAAGTCTGATCACTGAGCCTAGAACTGCATAAAGTCTGATCACTGAGCCTAGAACTGCATAAAGTCTGATCACTGAGAGCCTAGAACTGCATAAAGTCTGATCACTGAGCCTAGAACTGCATTAAGTCTGATCACTGCGCATAGAACTGCATAAAGTCTGCTCAAGATGCATAAAATTGCATAAAGTCTGATCACTGAGCATAGAACTGCATAAAGTCTGATCACTGAGCATAGAACTGCATAAAGTCTGTTCACTGGGCATAGAACTGCATAATGTCTGATCACTGAGCAAAGAACTGCTTAAAGTTTGATCACTGAGCAATGAATTGCATTAAGTGATCACTGAGCTTTAAGAACTGTATCAAGTGTAATCATTAAGCATATATCTTCACAATGTCTGCTCACTGAGCATAAACTGCATCATCAGATCACTGAGCATAGAACTGCATTAAGTCTGCTCATTAAGCATATCAGATTTCAGATAAGCAGGAACTGAACATGATGATTTAGCTGTAAAAAAGCCCTATTGGTTCAATATTCAAGCATCCAAATGATAAAACAAGGTAAATCAAACAATAAACCTCAAGAAAGTCTTGTTTATTTTCAATATAACATGCTCATTAAAACATGATAACAAAACATTTTGCTGAATTATTTGACAATTGTCAACTGTCATTTATCATAGAATATACAATGCTCGTTTATCTCAATGTTAGAATAAACTATTTCTCATGAACAAAAGAGAAGCTTGTCAACTGATGACACCATTGTTTATTTTCATTATAACATACTCATTAAAACATGTTAATAAAAATTATACTGAACTATGTTCTTTCTCCGATCTGCTTGACCACTGTTGTATATCATTCAATATATAATGCTTCACTTCCTTTTTTGCTAATCTCCATGTTAGAATAAACTATTTCCAATGAACAAAAAGAAAAAAAGAAACTTGCCTATTAATAAAAAAAATCTAGGTATGAGAAGAACTAAAAGACAATTCAAAATTATTCCGTGGAGTAAATAATATGCATATTCAGCCAAGATTATACCATTTTTCAGATAATTTGGTAAATTAAACTTTATCAGCGACTGATAAATTCTTCCTAAAGAAAGCTACATTTGCATATTTTGGCATGCATGTCCTTACAGGGTTTCACATCTTGGGTGATAATTGTGAGCCAGATCAATAGAATACATTCTGTTTATCTCTCTATGATCTGCGGAGATAAACACCAGGACTTGTCTCTGTAATAATGAATTAAAACAGTCCGTTTATAATATAACTGTATTTTGAACAAACAGAAAACTATTTGCAAATTGCTTTTAGAAAACTGAATAGTCGGAAATACAGAAATAATTCTCTCTTGGGATACTCTTTGATCTACATTTACCCTAACGATTCTTTCCCATATATCTGTGAAGTTTGAATCAAAAGGTCTACTCCTGCATATAGGGGAGATTCCATTTGATTTTATAATAGCTTGATGAAATAATGTCAGAAACAAAATATACTGTAGGGACTTTCCTGCACAATATACTTTAGACTATTTAATTTTATCATCGACTACATTTAGTGTTAATGACTCAGTAAAAATATATTTTCTCTGCTTTAATGTCATTTCTCTAAACAAAGAGCAAGAAAGTGAATGTCTGTAAACAGGAAAGACATCATGACGATAATAATGCCGACATTTATTTTCTATTATATATTCTGCGATGTAACATTATATATATTTCAGAATCTAAATGTGTTTCATACTGCAAAGTGTCTTGACACCATGCTGCCACTAACAGTAACAAGAGAAGTTTAATGCTTGTGGAAAGGGTATATTCGATTAGGCTGTCATGTATGGAAAATATATGGTTTTCGAGTGACATCAATATTAATGTAAATATTTGCTTCACTATTGTTCACAAACAGAGCATAAATCTTATTCCAATCAATTTCTAACAATGTGAACATGAATAAAGAAATGTCCTCAAAACTGCCCAACTGACAGTAAATATCTTTTCATGGTTTTCCAAATGTTTGCATTACCTTAAAACCAACACTATCTGTACATTACCCCCTGTAAATTACCTAACAATGCCTTCTGTCTGTTCATAATTCAGCTCTGTCCACAATACTGGCTCTGACTGTACATAAACTTACTATTGGCTCTATTTGTACATAAACTTGTGACTGGCTCTGTCATGATACATAACTTCACAACTGCATGGTTCTGTCTCTGCCTCGTAACTGGCTCTTTCTGTTTGGTTACTGTCCCTTCATTTTACCTTCCAATAATCCGCTCCCTCTCAACTTGTTTTTTTATCACTCACAAATGGCTCTGGTTGTACATTACCTCAAGACAGGCTCTGTCCATACATTACCAAACAAATCAGCAATCAAACAAACAGGGATGAATACTCATATACTAAACAACTCATATACATACACTATGATACAAAAAATACATCTTGACGGTACACAGCACTAATCTACAAAGTGACCAAAAAATGCACCTTTCCCCAGGACATTGTCCTTAAATTAATACTCCTACAGGGAGACAATTTTCAGGCGTAAATTAAATCGGCAGTTTTTTACCCCCCAGACAGCCTGACTTTCTTTGGCAAGAGGAGCAAGCAAAATTGATTACTGGTAGAGCTTTTCAATAGAAACTGTCAGCTCAATCAATAAATTCTGAATAAATTTTCTAAAACAAATTATCAAAGCATGACAATCAATTTTCCAGCAACTAGGACCAATTTAATGTCCCTTGACACTTTAAACACTTTTAATGAACCAAAAGCTTTGAAAAGAGAGAAGTTATATTCTAGAAACTCCAATTACTTTTGCTAAGAAAGACAAAAGAGAAAGAGAAATGAAAGTGACAGAATGAAATGACAAGAGGCTGTCTTCAAATGTATTAAATTACACCTTTTTTTAAAAATTTCATTCTGTATCCATCTTCTTTGTTAACAACTTAATTAGAAACCTCACAGAGAAGAAAGTCAATGCCAGGAAATATACAGTATCTCTTTGATAATTACTAGAACCTCAAAGAAACAATAGTGACATTATTTTTTAAAACCTTGAAAAATTTATTCAAAATTCAATAATTACTGTTCTAAAAGATTCAAATTAATTCTTTCTACATTCTGCCATTACAAAACTGAATACTGTTGAAAAATGGCCATAAACCCATAACAGAAGCTAAGCATCTCTCCGAAAATACCTTTGCAGAATCTGAAAAGCATGACAAACTTCATGCTTAGAAAAGTTAGAAAAACAGAGAATTCTTTTTAAAAGCAGAAAACAACTTAACCAATACAATGCAAATCAGGTTTACACTTATTTAATATTTTAGGTCATTTGCAAAACAGGCAACATTAAGCAATACATTACCCTACTATCAATCAATATGAATGTGTGCAATAAGAGACATGCTAGTTTCCCTTTTCAAGTTTAGCAACAAACATTATGTCTTTGTATAAAATGGCTGGCAGGCGAACCCATGACCTCCCCCATTTGAAACCTGTACTCTACCACTATGTAACCAAAGCAGTATATATATATATAGATTTGCATGCCTTTTTTCTTCTAATATTTTATTTTTCCATGGTGCATGTTCTCTTATAATATCTATAAGAAGTTTTTTCCCCTGTTTGCCAGTCCAACAAAAAGCCAATATGTTCTGGGAGGATATAATAATAGATTTGGAAATTTATCTTGAAACTCAAACTTGTTATGTGTGTATCCCTTTCCCCCCTCAGTGGAATTCTGCTATAACAGGGCTGGATACTTCTTGCTAGAAGCTATTGATTTTCAATGAATGTAAAAAATGAGGCTCTAATACTGTTCATAGGAAAATGAAAAGGTATTATAGAGAACTATAAGCCACTTTATTGATGTTTTGCAAGCAGATTGGAACTTTATTTCAGGGAAATTGATATTTACTCAGTAGTTTGACAATTATTTGAATGTCAATAAAATGGTTTGGTGGGTAATAAAATATAGCCGGGGAGCACTGGTTGTCTCCAGCCAGTTTGTTGTACATATTACGGCAGAAATAATGTTTGCACTGTCTAATGGACCAACTTTATTCTAATCAGTTTAGTTACAGTCATTAATGCAATTACAAATTTTACTGCAGGTTTTCATGCTTTTACAAGAAGTCGGATCGATTTCCCATCTCTACTAGTAATTATTATTGCACAACTCCTTATGTAATTTACCCTTCATAGTTTGGGCTAAAAGACTTTGGTCTATATTCGACACATGTTCACAACATTTGACAGCGCACTTGACTATTCGAAGACTTCACTAATTTGTATGTTTAAAAAGGGCTATAACTGAGCCAAAATCCTTGTTCTAGTTATGTAGTCTTGCCTACGTATGGAGACATCCATAGTAAACAAGTGGTCAAAGTTTCAAAGCCATAAGTATGTCAAACAGTTTAGACAAAGTATGTACTGGAACAAAATACTCAACTGATTTCCAAGTTCAAAAAGTGCCAAAATTCAGCCAAATATCTTACATAGTTACATACACTTGAATAAAGATGGAGATCATGACGATGAACAAGTGTTCAAAGTTTCAAAGCCACGTGTCAAATAGTTTTGACAAAACGTGGGTTTGTACGAAAACTGAACCAATTTCCAGGTCCACAAAGGGCCATACATAATAAAGCCAAAATACTTGATTATAGGGTTATTGTTTTCTTGCCTACAGACAAAGACTATTATAATAAACAAGTGATAAAAGTTTCAAAGCTATATGTCAAACAGTTTACACAAAATATGAAAAACTTAACCAAGATTTTAAGTTAAACGGGGCCATAATTCAGACAAATTTCTTGATGGAGTTATGTACACTTGCGTTAAACTGGACATTGTGATGGTACACAAGTGTTGAAAGCTTCAAAGCTATATGCCAAAAGATTTTGTAAAAATGTGGACTGGTATGAAAAACAACCAAGGTGTGACACTGTTGCTGATGCCACGATAAGATAGCTCTTCTTATTCTTCAAATATTCGAGCTAAAAATAAAACTGTGAAAACTGATTTCTGATGTGATGTTATAAAACATTTATTCAACAGCTTGCCAGTCATTAGTCAAAACTATTCGCTCTTGGTCCTTCTGAATCCAGGCAATAGTTTCTCATAAAATTATGCACCTGATTTATACTTTTTTAATTTACCTCGGTACATTACAGGATTATTATTTTACATTGGGAATCCAAAAGCTCCATTAAAAGCATCATAACATTTCTATTATATTACCATATAATCCGTTGCTTCAAGCACTTCCATTGCCTAATTGTACATTGATTTTCATTTTCCAGTGAATGTTTTACCTTGATTGTAATTAAACATCAAACCATCCACTTTTTATGAGTTTATCGATAATTATGCACTGACTTCTTTCCTGATTCCTGATTTCACTTGTGAAGAATGTACTGGGTACAAGTTTCATTGAAAGTAGTAATTAATTGGATAGCTGCGAGCTTGTTCCTTGGATGGACTGGAGGATGGGACAGTTCACTCATTTCCACCATTGATTTTCAGATATTTGACTTTTCACCTTTATCTCCAACAAGTGCTAGAAGAGTTTAACATGCAAATCCTGTAAACAGTCTAATACACTGATTGAACATAATGTATGATCAATATGGGAGAGGAAATTTCAGAAACAAATACAAACAGTTCAATCATTTCAGAACGTTCACTTTAACATTACCCATCTATCAAAGTACATTTTGATGCTTTAAAGGATCAATGCTGCTGAGAACAAACTAATAAGCTCAAAATCCAGTTTGACAAACATGTGTATTAAACAAGTAAAATAAGATTTTCAACAATTTTTCAGTCACATAAACAACAGTGTCTACTTATAGCAGACTTTATTGTGCTGCCTTACTGGAATATCATGCTGCAGACACATGACATGATACCCCACCCAGTCACATAATGACACTTGGTTCACCAGTACTAGAACTATCTCCTTAATGCTAAACACCAAGATAGGAATATACTAGCACCATTTATCATGTCTCTGGTATGACAGGGCCATTAGGAGCAAACCAACTACATTACCATCAAAGCAGAAGCTCTACCACCAGGCTACTGAGGTGGTTTCATAGATATACAGGCTTCTCAACATTTGTCAAGAAAGTACAGGAGAATACAAACACTTGGTAAAGGTACAGCAGAAATGATAGGGGCAGACAGAGTAATTTTGACAAATGTTGAGTAGCAAAACAAGTTGTCTGGCCTATAATGTAATAATGGGTACCATGTGTATCTGGGAAGATTTTCAACTGTATAATAATAGCACATCTTCACATCAGGGAATTATTTACATGGAAGAAATGTCAAAGACTTCACCTACATAATGGAGATTTGTGAATAAAACAGACATCTGAGTCCAAGATACTGGTAAAGGCATTCTGATAAAATTTTCAATTCATGATTATATCAAATATCAATAGTTTCAAGATTCTTGAATATGTAAGGAAATTTCCTAGAGAGAGTAGCAAAAGCAGTAAATTGCAACAAGAGGCCAAACAGGGCCTAAGTCACTCACCTGAAAAGGACCATGACATTTAGACCTTGCTTCTAACCAAGTTTGGTGAACATTTTTTTTTGGTAGTTCATTAAAAGATATTTAAAGATTTTTTTCTCAGTGGCAGCCCCAAAAAGATACAAAACACAACCTTTGAATAAATGGTCCATTTACAGATGCTACATGCCAAGTTTGGTGAAGACATGTCAAGTCCCAGTTCATAAGAAGAAATCATTTAAAGTTTGTTTTCTCTATTTTCAGCTCTAGCAGCCCCTAAAAGGATCCAAGCAGAACCATTTGAGCAAACTTGTTTAAATGAACTTCTGTTCTTGGCAGAAAACTTACACCCAATTATTTGTCCATGTTTGTATACTTGCTACTTTTTGACAGGCAGAGGGAAATAACTTCATCATAGCAAGTTGTCTTTATACAAATAAATACAGGAGGCCACAAGATGTACTAGGTTTATTATCTATTACATCCTTTCCATCATACCCATTCTCCATTCATCAAAACATTTTTCTGTCTCTGTGTCTACTGTTTGAGTGAAAGACACTATCTGCTGCCAGCTATAAATGACAAAACCATGTGAGAAAACTTGTTTCTGATTTCCAAACAATTCTTGTACAGAATGTACAGAAATGTGAAATCAGAATTCCTGCAAGCTTGTATAAATACACCGACTGTCATTACAGGAAACTACTAAATCAATTTCCAACTCTGCAAAGTTTGCAGCACAAAATGTCCACATTAATAACCAAAAACAGTTACTGTGTCTGACATGCGTAGAGAAACACTGGACTGAATGCATGGAGGTGAGGAGTTCTAGTATCTGTGTTATACTTGGCATAAAACATTACAAAATTTCAAGAAGTAATTATGGAAGGTCAAAATGTTGTTTAGTTTGTTTAAAATTTCAGAAAATATCAGGTACCAAATGCAATGTCCATTTCAAACAATGAAAAGGTAAAGATAGATAAATTTGCAACTTGGTTGTCTTCATCAAACATAACTGCACAAAGCTGTCCTCAAGGTTTAGCAGTATATTACCAAACAACAAAATTGTTTGGTAAGCATACATCTTTACTGACAATTTACCTGTCCATTATATCTTTTACCATACTGTCTCTAACAATGTATACTTAAAATATTCTCAAAAAGTTGCCCCCCTTTAAGAAAGATTGCCATTTGTAACAAAATAAAAGTAAATAATAATATTAATGTTCAAAAACAATGTTTAACCTAGTTATGTAAAGTTTAAGCACTGGGACATGATTGCAAATGCATCAAAACAAAGACATGACTAACAGCTTTTTAAAAGTGGTGAGTTTTTAAATGCATCGAACAGTCCAGAAGTGTGGCCTGTTCATGCAGTCCCTTTCCAGAATTCAATAAATATATAAGTAAATTGACAATGGTTTTGTAGAATCTTTTATATGCTGTTTAATTTTCATTTAAAAACAACTCCTTCTTTTTATGCTTTGGCGATGTTTGAATTAGTTTTTTTCCAAAACGTGGACTTATCTCTTAACAATCATTCAAATGTAGTAAAAACCTAGTGAAGGCAAGTCTTACCAAATCAGAAAATCAGAAAGCGTTGTGGTCACCAGTTAAAATACAAATTAACTGATAAAAAACTGTCTGTTTGCTAACATAGTCTGAATCCTCAAAAATATAAGATCACCATGGGACAGACAATGACACACAACCACTGTATATCATTCAAACTTCAGCTGCAGGAGCCCAGACAAAATGATTTTTTGGAGATCAGATTATTAGATTTACATCTAAACCTGGAAACTTCCATAAATCATAAGTTATGTATGTGACATAAGAACTAGAACATCCCTGCAGGAGGAAAAAAAAAAAAGGTTCAGTAAACTCCAGATAAAAGCTGTACACAATGAATTGTGTGCAGATGTTATGGAAACTGGAAGACAAAAAAAAAACAAAGGTGAATTATGCACTTTTTCTTGCTTTTTGATTTTATTACTACATATCACGAAGATTAGGCATCATTTAAACACAAGAGTTTATAGTTTTAAGATTAAGAGTAAATACATTTGAAATGTTTTCAATTATATGTATATAAATTATATTTACATCTTGCATGACCTGTTTCAACCGTTCACTCTTCCTTTCCTCTGTACAAACACATTCCAAATTTAAGCAATGTCATTATTCTTACCAGAGTAAAAGTTGAGGCCCAGCAGGGAGCCCATTTACTCATGGATAGAAGCCAAGCTTGTAATTGTACATTACCTAGAAAACAATAAAAGTATAGCAACCTCATTTTTCCAGCTGTCCTCTTTTGACACCCCTGGAATGTCTTCAGTCATTCTTACACACCTGAGTGCACTTTTCGTGTAGTGTAATGGATTTGTCAGACAAATAAATAACAACATGGTTCCAGAACTTTTTTCTTCTGTTTGAATAAAATATGTTGGAGATTATGTACAAAGTTGTCTTCATAAATTTTATAACTTACATAGATTAGTACAATTAACATCATAACAAAATAATGCAAAATTCAATACTGTGATTCTATTTTAGAAAAATTAGAACTGGAACTCCTATAATATATATATACTTGTACTCTATACTATACTGATCTGCTCCCCAGCTTTCAGGACAATTAGAAGACTTAGAAATAACCATCTTATTTAATAAGCACGAATGCTCTAAATATAATAGCCATCAAGGATTGTAGTCAGCAATGATTACAGTCACTCACCAATGATTGCAGTCACAAAGAATTGCAGTAACCAAAGACTACAATCATAAAGGATTGTAGTCACTCACCAGTGACTGCAGTCACAAAGAATTGTAGTAACCAAAGACTACAATCATAAAGGATTGTAGTCACTCACCAGTGACTGCAGTCACAAAGAATTGCAGTAACCAAAGACTACAATCATAAAGGATTGTAGTCACTCACCAGTGACTGCAGTCACAAAGAATTGCAGTAACCAAAGACTACAATCATAAAGGATTACAGTCACTCACCAGTGACTGCAGTCACAAAGAAATGCAGTAACCAAAGACTACAATCATAAAGGATTACAGTCACTCACCAGTGACTGCATTCACAAAGAATTGCAGTAACCAAAGACTACAATCATAAAGGATTGTAGTCACCTACACCTGTGATTGCAGTCAACGAGGATTGAAGTCACCAATAATTGCAGTCACTCACCAACAACAGTTACTGTAGACACCAAGGACAGTGGTCATCAAGAATTGCAGTGACCAATGTACATGTAGTAACTGTTTTTAAATATAAATTTTGGGTCAAGTATACCTTTAAATTAAAGCAATAAATAATTCACAAAACAGCATCTTTGACTAGGAACTAATTGCTTTTGAGTAGCAACTCATTAGGAAAACTAGCTTTTAAAACACCTAAACCTAAGTAAAGTATCCATACTGTTAACAAGTTCTCAGTTAATTTTCTGGAGAAAAAAAACAACTAATTAAACAAGTGCTTTCACAGAAGACAATGTTCTGTCTGTGTTTCAGACAGAAATAGTTCACAGTCAAATGTAGCTGTTGTTTAAAAGATGTAGTAAGGAGATTTTGACTTCAACCAGCTGTGTGCAAGAGATAAGTTATAAATATTTACTCCTGTTTAAACATGTTCTGTAAGCCAAGAATATACCTTGATACTTTTCAAACATAAATCAAGTTATTTAATCATGTAATGGGTTCAGAAACTGAGTGATGAAATATAATGGAATTACGATATTTCTGCACATAGTATACAGTGCTATATCAAAACTGTTTCAAGTTCAGCGAAATTTAGTGTTTCAATGTATCAGTGACTAACAACGAAAAACTGATTTCAGCTGGTACAAAAATGATCAAAGGTCAATTTAGTTGTGGTGTTGTAGGTTATAAGATTCTTTCACTGGAAGTAGGTGCAAATATGCATATTAGGCTCAAGGCAACTGTTTTTCGGCAATTATGAAGTTTCTGCAAAAACAGCATCCTAATGTCAACAACTTCCAGTGACAGATTCTTATTCCTGTACATAACAGAATAAACAAAATGAAGTGCACAACTTTTTTTACAGCAGTATTTTCTTACACATATCTATATGTAGCATGGGAGAAATGTACCCTTAACTGAACTGATGTCATGACACTGACAAAACATTAAAATGTTCAAATCTGTACCATAACATTAGGTCAGTTTGTAGGATTGCCACAAGGTTTGTTGAGTGTGAGTATGAACTAAATTGGGTCATTCATGTGGGCTGTAGGACCAAAAATGTTGTTTATCAAGGTTTTAAGTTTGAAGGTGAAGGTCATGTAAAGGTCAAGGTCATTAATATATAGGCCAGTGTGTAAGTTTGTTGAGTGTGATCTTGAATGGGTCGTTAATGTGAGCTGTAGGCAATCTGGTTCGTACGGATGGATGGGCAAACAGACGGGTTCAATCACTATATGCCTGGAAGCATAAAAAAGGAATTTTGATGTTTCAGGAGAAAAAAAATAACATTTAATAAAAATATATTATATTTCTTACTTTCAATATGAAGTTTTCGAACATTGATAAAAAACACTGGAAACTCACATCCAGTATGCAAGAATGGAAGACAGTCCCCTTCATTACAGAAATTGCATATTCAAAACTAAACGTCAACAAAAATAAGAAAATATGTAACTCCAGGTTCTACTTAAATATTTATAGGATGTATAAAATCTGAATCTAAAATTTAATTGTACTTTCTGTAAGAATCCAATATCTAACACTGATGCTTCTTACTGTTATTAAATGCTGTTATGAGTGTATGTGTTTGAAACATTTATTATAATGAGACAAACAGAGAGCAGTAAGTGGCGTATTGCACTTAAAAATTACCCATTATTCTCCTTCAATGTTTACCTCACTTCAAACAAACAGTTTTCCTAACAATGTAATAAACTGAAATTTTGACGCTTGCGATGGTTTTTTCGGTGCCAGTTGTTTCTGTAAACCAGGCATGATTCATTTTTTTGCGAGTGCTGCACATTGCAAATAGACGCTCGGGTTAAGATCAAGCATTTGATCTAAGTAATCGATGAACAAAGTAATTCAAACAATTGACGTCTACTGTCTATTGAGCAGAATTGACAAGGCTTTAAAACATCGATACAGAAACTATACAGGAAGAGATGTTTTTCAATTTTAAGTAGAAATTTTCCTCCAGTACTGAAGATTTCCCCAGACTCATTATTCTTATATCTGGGTTTATAAGAAAGATACACGAATATTTTTTTCCAGTAAGTGGCATCTGTTTACTGAAAGTACACAAAAAAGCCTAAAATAAATAGAAGTAATTAAATAAAGTACTGTAATAATGTCTAAAATAACCTTGATTATACAGGCTACCGGTCTGATTGGTGTCTTTCGAGCACCATAATCATAATGTGTCTTAACTCATATGAATAATTTATGTAAAATATATGGTGTGTGTCAAAAACATTCTGTCTAGTAAGTCTCTTTTTCTTCTTAGACATCTTAACAAATACTTCCCCGAGTTCTATTTGTATATACAACCAAAATCCACTTGCTTTGGAGTTTTAAACTTGACTTTCTCAGCTAATGTACAGCAGCCAGATCACTGGATTCTGTACCAGTAGTAAGTAACCAACAACTGCCCCACATGAATAAAAGGACTTAGCTGTATTGTCTTCAATCTTCACCTTTCCCGAGAATGGAAGCTACCACCTTTGCACTGGCAGTCTTCTGTTTAGTCTGCTTTGAGTGGACAGCACTTGCAGGTAAAACAAGGTATGAAAACTAGTCAATAATGAATTGAGCCGTGCCATGAGAAAACCAACATAGTGGGTTTGCGACCAGCATGGATCCAGACCAGCCTGCGCATCTGCGCAGTCTGGTCAGGATCCATGCTGTTCGCTGTCAAAGCCTATAGCAATTAAAGAAACCGTTAACGAACAGCATGGATCCTGACCAGACTGCGCGAATGCGCAGGCTGGTCTGGATCCATGCTGGTTGCAAACCCACTATGTTGATTTTCTCATGGCACGGCTCAATTACTGTCTTCTAGATAACCTTTCTTTAAAACATTATAGTTAAAAGTTCCATAAGGCTTTTAACTTTTCGTTAAAAACAGATAAAGTCGCATTTGAAATAAAGAATATACATAGTAACATGAATTGAAAAGCACCACTTTTAATATTTCTCATGAAATGTATAGAATCATAAAGGGAGATAATAAAAAGCAGTGAACTGAATAATACTTTTTACTATGTTAATCAAAATTGAAAAGTTTGATAAATATTTGACAAAACATCTACTGAAAACAGGATTTAACAAGAAATAAGTATATTTTGTGCTTTAAACAAAATGAGTGGCAGTCACTTTATAAGCAACGGCAATATGGCCCTTTAAAAGACTTGATATCTGCAGGCTGAGTTTAAAGATGTATGGTGTGTTTTCTTCCATGATGAATGAGTATACAGCATTCAATCATAAACAATATTGTATATTATTATAATGGGAAACAGAAGTATACTGAAAGAAAGTTATGAAACACTTCTGCACTTTTAAACAGATGCTTAAACTTGAAAATGTGGTATAAATTTAAAATGCACAACTGGTCCTCTCTTTCTTTAAACAGCAGCTGTTTGTATTTAAATGTTTTAAATTCGGAAGCTCTCTAATGTGCATTAACTTCACAAATTATCTAGAGTCTTTCCGCTTGCTTGCCATCTAAAAATATTAATTTTGGCTAAAACAACAAAAGTTTAATGTACTTCAAACAGCAGAGTGATCCTGGCAGGTGATGCTTCCGTACAATCTGAATCATTTATTCTGCAACTGAAGGTTTGCTATAAGTCCTTTCGTTTTTTTTTAATTTGACAAAAAAAATCATGTTTTATAACAGATTTAGGAAAATACTTTAATATCAATATAAATTCATAGGTAATAGATAATATTGTAGTTTAAATAAACAAACTTGCATATTTATTTTAATTAAAACAATCACAACGACATATTATTTGATGCCATACAGGCACTGAGAAATTTGATCTATTATTTTATATAAAATAGGTCTCTGAATCAAAATGAAATATCAGAATGGTGTAACATTTAATTCAAACACCCTGAATGGGTTATATTGCATGCAGAGTAACTCACAGATCTCTGCGCACTCCTAAGTTATTCTGCAGGAGGTGCCTCCTGTATTTTAACATTATTAACATCACATTGACCTACTATATTTGGTACCATACATGCTCAATAAAACAGTGCTGCCCTATTCCATCTACTTGTTTACACAGAAGACATATTAGAAGTGAACTAAAATATAGTTGCAAACTCACTGCACAAAGGATATACTGAAAGACAGAAACTTGTAAGGTAGTGTTTGCTCTTAATTTCTGAGGTTAATAACACCAGAGTTTCTAATCTGAAAATGACATTTTTTCTCCACAGGAAAACATTGTGTTTTGTATCCTGTTAACAAGACTTTAAATCATTGTATACACTATCCAGACACAATGCTCACTTCAACTTATTATAGGTACTTATAAGCCTAATGGACCTAATTTGTGGCAGCCAGCATGGGTATAGTGAACCCTTCAGAACATATTCCATTATCAAAATAAACATCAATCAAAACTTTTCAGACCAGACACAACTTTTTTATGTTTAAAAATCAAGCACATCCCATCTATAAATACATTGGAATTTTGATGAAAAGCATAAATATTGAAAGTAATAAAGCATATAGATATGATTCCAACTCTGTGTGAAGATTATTAACCAGTTAAACTGATACAAAAACTGTTAATGGCAATGTTATTCCTAACAGTGGCTGCATTGTATCTTAATGCAGATAAACTTGGGACCACTAGATTTTATGCTTCGAATTTCTGATTTCAATAAGAGCCCATGGGCAAGTTGTTTCAACGCAAAGAAAGTCACTATTAAAAAGTTTGCTCCTTATGAAGGCAAGTCATCTTGTCAGAGTCGTTATCAACAAAACAGGGTTCAAAGGTTATAGTACTATAATTTCAGAATGTGATCTTGTCATTGGTTAATTCCACAATGAGGCTCAGAAAAAAACCAATCAAATGTTTCGGATTTGAAACTAGCCTCCAAACACAGTAACTGTTTTATAATCTAGGACTTGAAAATTAATACTTGTCTGACAGCAATCAATCTTAGATGGTAAAAAGTTTCACATATTATGAGCCATTTTGAACAATATATCTCTGCTGTTAAAATTTACTTGCAAGTGTCAGTCAGCCCACTAGCAGAGAGCTCTCAAAGGTTCTAAAAACATAATTAGGTATATAATGGGGGAAAACTTTTTCAGCAAGTCTTTGTTTCCATAATGCCATTTTGACACTAATGAAATTGCCACTTACTTATCTCATGCTGAGAAATGTTTCCAGCATTCCTGCAATCATTCTGGTGCAAACATTTCAGTGCAGACATTCTGTACATGGTCTAAGAGGACACCAACAGATTCACTGACAGTTGGTGACAGACATCACATACACACAGACATTTCTAACTACATTTTTCACATATTTCTTAAGAATATAACAAGACTTCAAGCTGCTCTTTAAATTCTTTGTTGGTGCCTTTTAAGTTGGGAGAACTGTAAGGTCATATTGAAAGTAAATATTATATGTTTTCCACATATTGTGAAAGTAAATGTTATAGGTTTTCTATACGGGACATTATAAAGACCCTTTCCTTTTTGGGGACTTATTTTTTCACAAAATAAATTTCTTTTAAATACTTTTAAGATTTGTCTAGTCCTTCCTTGCATTTTTTATACAATACTCAAGAATGTCATTGTCAGTGCTTCCTGATATTTCAAACCATTCTGGCAATAGTATTAGGTGACAAGGAAATGAGAGTGACAAGCAAATATTATTTCTACCTTTAATTAAATGGACCACAGTAATTAACCCTTAGAAAATACTGCTATCAGCTCTTGTTTTCATGATTACTCAATAAACCTAAAATTCTGAAGACAATACCTTGACAAAGTAAGGAGGGATTTAAGAAAGAGTCAGATTGAAATTGGACTGGACTACTTATTCTCAAAACAAGTCTTGGTTGTGTTCTATAATTCCAAGGATCTTTTCACAAATTTTATTGCACCGGGGTACTGTGGACCTTGGTCATATGACGCAGTACTCTGCCATTTAAAGCCACTTAATTACACCCAAGTTTTTATTCGAAAACGCTTCTGGAAGGAGGAGACCACTTCATTTGTTTTCTGACAAAAAAGGCGTGTACATTTATTAGAATATAGTAAAAAGGCCTACATATCGGAACAAATATGTGAACATCAATTTACAACGATAACCCAAAATACATAAAAAATTAGCTTTTACATATAATCTTTGATGTATGCACTAACTGCTAATTAGAAACATGCTGTGAATTGATGTTAATGAGATTATATAACTTGCTATGAAAATTAATTACTGTATCATGGAAACTTCAATAGTTCAGGTAATCCTAACTCGTATAACACTGAAAATTATATTCTAAGACAGACTATACAGTGAAATTGTAAGATGTAAAGATTTGATTCTCAACCTATGGCTCTAATATAGCATACTTTATTTTAATGAGTCTGTTCACAAGATGTTTTGTTTTGGTTTGTTGGATTCGACTCGCACAGACACAATTATATTCATGATTATAGCAATGGAGGAAGACCCCATGAAGTATTTCATCATGGGCGGGCACCTGTGTAAGAACCACTGACTTTCTGTAAGCCAGCTGGATGGCTTCCTCAAATGAAAAATTCTACGCCTCCAGTGAGACTAGAACCCACATCGGTGTGTGGCAAATAATTTGAAGTCAGCGACCATTAACCTCTTGGCCACAGAGGCCTCCTGTTCATAAGAAATAATGTTATATGTGAACCATCCCTCACACCCCTGGCACTGGTTTCTGCGGAAGAGTCTATTTACACAGAAACATTAAACAGACTCCGCTAAATTTCTAAAATGGACTGGCCAATCATGCAATTTGGGCAATATCAATTGTTATTTGAAGGGGTGTTCACTGAACATTTATTGACTGAATAGCAAACAGTGCAGACCACGATCAGACTGCTTGGTTGTGCAAACTGATCTTGGTCTGCACTGGTCGCAAAGGCAAAATCACTTGCCACCAGCAGGCTAAAGGTTAAAGACCAGAAAACATAACAACATTGCGTCCAAGTACACGAAATGACCAACATAAAAAAATTATTAAAATATACAAGAAAAAACATTAACTAAACAAAGTCCTATCTTCTTCTATAGAGACAATGCTCCTCTATAATTTTTCCTGGCTATGTTAAGAGTAATTTGAATGCCACTTGGAATGAAACTCTTGAAGGCTAAAATACCATTTTCAGATACATAATAATATGGCTTCACCTTTGGTAAATTACTATGGTCAGACAGAACAAAGTACTGAATTATTTCTAACAGGATTTTCCTATAGACTGCTGTCACAAATCAATTCTTCTTTTTTCTCTGAAGAGATTTTAGTAGACTAGCCACTAGACTGATAATAAAGAATTTTTCACAAAATTTCAACTTTTGTAATTTTTCTCTTATTTTATGTGATAGTGACAAATGCTCTATTTTAGAGATATTTTTGCAGAGAACTGGTTGTAATATGATATTGGACATTGATGTACCCTGTTGAGCTGTAGTTCATGAACTGATGAGCATTCATGAATGAACTGTTCATGAACATTCCTGAACCATTCGTGAACAATGTGATGAATGTTCCTCAAAAAGTCTGTGAACTGTTCACGAACCAAAAGTTCATGAATTGTTCATGAATCCATTCCTGAAAAAGTTCACCAACTGTCTGTGAACCTAAAGTTCAAGAATTATTCATTAACTGGTTCTTCAAAGATTTCACCTTTGGTGCATGATTTTAAGTTCACGAATAGTTCAGTAATCAAACAAGTGACTTCATTCAGAACTCCAGTGCAGTATTTGATTTTATTTCAATTATGCTGATGGTTCATGAACCTGAAGTTCATACACTGTTCATGAACTTCAAATTAATAAATTGATCAATCAAGTCTGAAATTCATAAAATCCATAAAACAAGATCCATTTACTTGTAAAATGCTTCTAGTATTTACAGCTGAAGGCTAACACCAGTTACTGATAACATACATATGACTAGGAATGTTACTACATGTATTTTGTATTTTATGTTGTCTGCAATTTGTACAAAATTTTGATTAAACATTGGGGATAGCTAACAGAAGTTTCATCATTATTTGGCAATTTAGAAAATGTCACTGGAAAAGAATAATGGTGTACACCGATACTTGGTTGGTGAATTTATTGATGTCTTTCATTTCATACCAGAAATCCTTGAAATATTCATGAACTTGTTTAAGAATGAATCAAGATTTTTTCATGAATGTCAATATACCTATAGAATTCAAGAAAAATTCTTGAAAAAAAAAAGATGAACATTTTATGAGCAGTTTAAGAATATGAAATTCTTAAAACATTCTTGATGTGTTCTTAAGAAAAATTCATCTAAGATTCAATAAAAGTACTAAAAATTCAAAACCTTTTTCTAGTTCAGTAACAGTTCTTGAACCAAATTAGGAGTTTCTGAACTGTTCACTCATTAAACATAAAACTTAGGTTTTCCTTTTACAATAAATGAATAAGTTCATGAACATTAAATTTATGTCACATGATCAGTTTCCATTATTTTGTTGCATGCTGGGAAATTTTTTGCACATGTGATTCAGCAATTGTTTAGAAGTTTGTGCAGCAAATGAGAAGGAAATATTTATCATACTACAGTAAGGAATGGTTTAAAAGGAACATGAGTATACTGAATCTCAAATGAGTAATTATGGTGTTGTCATAAATTGTTCATTTTAAAAAATATAAAATCCTTTTAAAATGTCACATGTTTTCACGACCCTAGCAACTGAATTTCAGATAAAATTTCACTTGGGAACAAATTTAAATTACCCTTTCGTGTTCAGGAAAACAGAGATGTGGTTACAAAACACAAGGTTACCATTTGTTGTTTTTTTCCACTTTTTTATATTTTGGAATTTAAAGACCTTTTTCAGTGTCGTATGAGGGCGTAATAATTTTTAAATGCAAAATGGACACAATCGGATGTCCTTGGATTTAATCACAGGTTTAAACAGTGCAAAGTGTTCTCAAGTCACTGACCTGAGAAAGCCTGCTTTTCTCAGACAGGCTTTATCAGGCAGTTACTATAGTAACGTCACTATTGTCAAAATCACTGTTTCTAATTCAGCTGGGTTCATCAACTTTCCATTTATTTTGTTACTATGGTTCATCAACTTGATGAATAGTTGATGCCGCAAATAGTCCCATTTGTAGTTGATGAACTATTCATGAATAGTTCACGAATAGTTCAAGAATTATTCATGAACTGTTCATCAAGTTCGCGAATTTCTGGTTCATCAAATTCATGAACCTATCAATTCATGAACTTTGATGAACACATCCAGTTCATGAATTTGATGAACCAGTCCAGTTCATGAACTTGATGAACCACGCCCAGTTCATGAATTGTTGATGCCATAAAAAGTCCCATTTGTAGTTCACTAACTTTCATGAACAATTCGTGAACTGTTCATGAACAAAGTTCTGGAATAGTTCAAGGATTATTCATGAACTGTTCATGAATTTCTCAACAGGGTCTAAGACTGGCTACATTCACAATTTAAAAATCAAAAATCAAAAAATATCTATATCATAGTCTAGGAGCTAGTTTTAGATTTTAGGTAATATGTATTTCTTTCCTATTTTTCTTTTTTTTTTATTATAGAATAAAATTCTCAGCATGTTAATAATCTAATATCTGCGATTATTAGGAATTAGATTATTTTCTGAACAGCTTTTGAAATATTTTAGATATTGTTTTAAATGCACTGAACTCAAGATTTTGGCTAAAAATGATCATTCTTTAAAACTGAAGTCATATTATGAACATTAGAATATGAGTTTCTGTTTCTAAACTATTCTGAAAATGCCAAAGCAGGAAAAAAGGATGCTTGCATTGGGAATCAAACCTGGGCTGCCACGGCAATATAAAGCTTTTACACTATTGTTACCAATACCACCATGGAGGATTATGTAGTTATAACCATTGTTAACTATAGATATTTATAATTAAGGCAGTTTACCTCAAGTGAAACTTTACAAATGCTTTTTGATTTTCATTGTAAAGATTAAAACAAATAATTCCATTCTGTTTCTATAATATATATTCTGTCAGTAATTAAGTTTCAAAGCATTCTAAGGAATTTAATTTCCTTGTACCTAATTTTAAAAAAAATATTTTTGTTGTCATGCAATCTGGAGGTCAATATGCCTTTAAAGGGTATATTTATTATAATATTATTACAAACAAAATCTTATCACTTATTTTTTCACATGGTAAAGTTCCAACATCTTTTTAAAAAAAAAAAGTGATCTTATCTCCGACTGTCCTAGCCAATCAAAGACAAACTGCAACCAGAGATTGCTTTCTGTTGAAATAAACACCAGGCTTCTAGCAGAAGTCTCTGTATCTATATTTACCTGTATATTTACAGAGATCAAGATGAACCCGTGAGTTATGAAGATTATCAAAATGTATGTTTTTATTATCAGTGCAGTATCATTGTTTTACATAAGCCAGGTGCCACGCTTGCCAGTGATCCTATTGTTCATCTAGAGATAAAATTTCCTACCTTCAAACAACAAGTTGTAGGAGACTGTCAGTCACCAAAACATTTCCAGGTGCTTATGAGATAACTAGAGGGTAATGTGTGCTGTGTGTGCATGTTTTAACATCTTTTTCAGCAATTTTTCAATCATATAAACAATTGCTTCTATTTTAAAAATAGAGTCTATTTGTAGCAATGAGCACAATGCCCATTTTTATAGTGCTGCTTCAATGAAATATCACGCTGTAGACGCATGACATAATACTACACCCAGTCGCATTATACTGACCATGGGCTGACCAGTCTTAGAACTATCTTCTTAATTTTTGCGGGGAGCCGAACAAGAAAGCTACTGGAACAACTTTTCAAGTCTCATATGACATGACCAGGAAGTGAACCCATGACCATGGCATTCAAAGCAGGCACTCTTCCACTAGGATACTGAGGTGTTGTACCACTCCATGTTTTTATGTACAATCTACATCCTTATAGCTATATTTGTAGTAATGCAAGAATGTAATATCTGAAATTTTCTTGGATCCTCACAGACTGGCTTCTTCCTATATTTCTGACTGGTAAACACTTCAAATCCTGATGGCACCATATAGCAAGTTTACATTAGAAATTTAGCACCATATGGCCTGTACATAATATCAATTTTAGCACCATGAAGCCTCTATACTATATTGATTTTTGTACTATATATATTACCGTTATTTCGGAAACATCAAACCTATAAACTCATATAATTTAATTAGCACCAAACAGTGACAAATTACTAGGAAAAGTATGCTGCAAAATCAAACGAATATCTAAACACAAAAGTACATATTAATTGCACATAACAAGCGCAAATAAAAAACAAGCCCTGCAGCAGCTGCATGAATTATGACATTATTTATAATGAAGGAAGATCTTTGGTAGCAGCATTCCAAGATGAGAATATATATATATAGATCTGTATGTGTACCCCAAGGCTTATCAGTAACTGCCCTGTACATGTCACAATGTATTAGTAACAATAGATGCCACATGCTGATTTGAGAGCAAAATTCCAAAACAACCAGGTAAGACAGCACTAAATCACCTCATATTTCTTTCTACAATTGTCTATAACATGTTTTGTAATATTAAATAACTAGTTCTTCATTCGTTTCAATAAAACTATTAGCAATCATTATGTAAGTCAGGGATCCTTAGTTTGTGCTATATGACAAGTCTCTATTTAACACATGTTTACTAAACTACTAAGTCAAAAATTGAAATATTAAACTGTGAAAAAAATGTAATAAATCACTGTACAGCTTGCCAGGCAATAGTCAAAACTATTGGTCTTTCAAACCTCCAACAATTGCTTTGACTACTAACTTAACCTTAAGCCTGCTGGTGGCAAGTGATTCTGTCTTTGCGACGTAAATTTTCAGTGAACACCCCTTCGAATAAGAAATGGTATCACCCAAATTGAATGACAGACCAGTCCATTTTCAAAATTTAGCAGGCTAAATGTAATATCATTTCTCATTTTTCCTGTTTTCAATTTTTTTTTTAATTAGAAAAATGTAAACATCAAAGGGAAGAAATGATCTAATGATCCATTTTTGTTTTCCTTAATGATCATTCAACACTCAACATTACTTGATAAGTCTCTTGTGCCAATACCCAAGCCAATAAAACCAAGCACCACAAATGAACTAGAATTTCTCATTATTTGAGAGAAAAAAATTACCAAGAAACATTAGAAATAGATAATTTCTTCCTTTTTTCATCTATGAGTATCAATACATAAAATTACCAAGGCAAAAATATACTGTCAGGAACTTTGATCAACCAAGTAAGAACTGCCCTGCTCTGTTCAGCTCAGCTGGTATTTAGGAGCTACCATTAACCTTTGTTCCAAATCAAAGAGATTATGTCCTCCATCTTTTGTTATATGTAACCAACCTCAAAATGTTTTATGCAAAAAAGTTGTCAAGGAATGTATATACCAGAACATGGTTCAATTTAATGGAAAATAATTATCACTTGTTCTTTATCTTCATCAGTTTTTATGCTTAGTACCTTGATATAGAACAAATTCATAATCTTCCAGAGTAGTTAGGGCAGATCAATAAAGTTACCCAGTTTTTGCTGAATGGATATAATAAATATTGATCAAGCAAAGAATCTAGACTTGAATCTGCTCTGACAAAAATTTAACAACTTTAAGTGTTTCCCATAAGGAATTACATTAATGTATGTTCAGTATAAGCTGGATTGCAAAATGAGAGAATGGCAGACTACTTTAGGCCAGGGAATGGCTCAAACTAAGGAATATGATACACAACAGGGGAATGGATTAAACCAAAGAGAATGGCAGACTACTTTAGGCCAGGGAATGGATCAAACTAAACTAGAGCTATCACTAAAGGTGATGAATGTACCCCCCACATGCACTGACACAGTACATTGCAATTTGACGCACACAAGATGGCATAATTATGTGGACTGTATGTATATAGACTGTATGTATACAGTATAGTAACAAAAACAAAGTCCCATAACTATGCAGAATATTTATCTAAAAGAATGTAACATGCACCATGCACAACTAGGGTTGGTACTGATCACTTGTGTGAAGTTTCATTAAATTGTGTGCAAGGGTTTGGTAGATTAGGCACGCACAAGATTGCATATGCAGACTTATGTACATAGTATGTTAACAAGAAACAAAGTCCCATAACTCTGCAATTTTTGTCGCTGAAAGAACCTAACATGCCCCATGCACAACTACTGTTGTTACTGATCACTTGTGTGAAGTTTCATTAAATTGTGTCAAGAGGATGAGGAGAGATGGTGCGCACAAGATTGTGTCTATGTATATAGTATAGTAACAAAAAAACAAAGTCCCATAACTCTGCAAATTTTTTTTCTGAAAGAACCTAACATGCCCCATGCACAACTACTGTTGTTACTGATCACTTGTGTGAAGTTTCATTAAATTGTGTCAAGGGGATAAGGAGAGATGGTGCGCACAAGATTGTGTCTATGTATATAGTATAGTAACAAAAAAACAAAGTCCCATAACTCTGCAAATTTTTTTTCTAAAAGAACCTAACATGCCCCATGCACAACTACTGTTGGTACTGATCACTTGTGTGAAGTTTCATTAAATTGTGTCAAGGGGATAAGGAGAGATGGTGCGCACAAGATTGCGTCTACAGACAGACGGACAGACAGACAGATGGACAGACAGACAGACAGACAACCTGAAACCAGTATACCCCCCCCCCCCTTACAACTTTGTTGTCGGGGGGTACAAAAAACATGATACATATCTTTAGATATTGGAATTGATAAAACAAAAGAGAATGGCAAACTGCTTTCTATAGGAAAGGGGAATGGCAGAGGAATGGATGAAACTAAAGAGAATGGCAAACTTCATTTAGACAGGGAATATATGAAACCAAAGAGAATGACAGGGCACTTTATAAAGGTAGGGAAACAGAACAAACAAAAAAGAATGCAAGACATCAGAGTATACAGACTTCCTTATTTGTACAGGGGAACTGATCGAACTAAAGAGAAAAGCAGACTTTCTAGGTAGGGGAGTAGGTCAAAGAGAATGCTAGGCTACAAAAAAACAACAAGAAAATTAATAGATCAAGCCAAAGAGTATGCCTGACTACAGAATACAGTGGAATGAATCAAATGGTGGAAAATGCCAGACAATAGGGGTATGAATCAAACCAAGGACTACAGAATACAGGGAATGGATCAAAGAATGTGTGCTTATATAAACAAACAATATCTGACTGAATCTCAGTACTGTAGCAACAACAACAAAACTGAGGGACACCCTCGATTAAACATCTCTTTTTCCTAACTGACACTACCCACACCACCCAGATTTTAACGAACACTTACTTGTCACGAAATGTATTCTTACGTGTCACGAAATGTATTCTTATAACCAAGAAAATTTCAGCTATTTATCTGTCAAACAGGAGAAAAAGGAATTTTGTCTTTGTAATCACAATAAGAATACAATATTGAGGTTTCTGGCAGTATGTTGCACTTGTGTCATTTTCTGAACTTAGGAACACAAATGGTACTTTTCTGTTTGGCAAAACCAAGAGCAAATGTATTGGCTGATGGCATGGCATTAGAAAACCATTCCACACCAACTCAAAGAGACTGAAAAGAAAAAAATTCAATGTTTAAAGTGATGGATGAGGTGGTAACAGACAAAACTGCAATTAATTCTGACTTCATGACTTTGTTCTAAGAATGAAAAGCTATCATAAATCAAATTGTGAAACAAAACAATAGAAAGGCAGACTACAGTAACACCATAACAGTGTTCTGTATTTACCATTTTATGGAAGTAAATCTTATATCAAAGAATAAATTTAGTTACAGCATATTTATCATATCTTCAAGCAGCATATTACATGTTAATATAAATTAGGTGAAAAGATCCTTAGGAAGAATAGAATGCAACCAAGCAATATACCAGCAGAGTCCATATGACCCAGTCTGTTGTCGAGCGGTTATGAAATATATAACACCCATCACACCCCTCTAGCATCCATTTTAACGAAATTCTATTATAGTAAACCTGAATGTTCTCCATGCATCAAAAGGACCTGAAAATATATTCTAGCATAAAACTGCTGTTCTTGCTGTTTATAGAGAGATTCTCGCGCTCACTCGCTGTTAAAACACCTTTTTATGTATGTGCGTTCTGTGGCAAAGCCTAAACGCATTATGGCCCCAAAACGGAAAAAAAAAGATGTCAATGTGAAAAAAAACATTCCCAAATTTATTAGTATTTTATGCTTTTTATTCAAGAAAAGCTCTGTCGGGCTCAGGCACCAACCAATCCCTCTGGACTCTGCAGATGTTATAACAAAAAAAACATATGTTATCCCTACAGCAACACCAAGGAATTAAAATGCACAATATTAAATTTGTTTGCTTCATGTGTCTGTGTTAAGGTAAGTCTACACATTTGAATCATTTTTTGTACTGATTAGTCCCTGATTTTTCAACTTTTCAGAACATACTAAGAAAACTTGACAAATAAAACATGTTAAGTGGTGGCCTGATTTCTTTCCTGGACTTAAGGCATCATCTTGAATTATTTGACGTACCAGCATCTTTATTATCATTTATCTTTAAAAAAAGTAATTTTGCCACTTTAAATTGTGCACAAGGGATGACAGTTATGTTGTCCATATAAAAATGATGATTAATATGTCACAACTTCCAAAATAAAGAAGGTGTGCAGGACTATCTTAAAGACACATCTGACAGTTTCCTATATGTATACTCGACATCACTAATCTCGCGTCATCACTAATTTCGCGGTATTTGAGTTGCGCCACCTACGTGGTGTTAACATGTCAAGTTCGTGACCTATTTTACGCATCTAGCGAAAAATGTTCTTACCTGCAGTTACATTGCTAAATATCTGTCAACATTTATTAAAATCGTATTTTTCACATATCTATTGCAAAAATCCCAAAAAAATCCATGAATTAAGCAAATGTTTGCAACGTTTACAAGTTCGTCTACCAGCTGATCGGCATTTGTCCTCATTAATTATTAGGTTAGAGGACACCAAATTTTACGTAACCTCCCCAAACTACACTAAAATGAATGAAATATCAGTATTAGGCGAAACATCAAAACGTCTTAACTCGCCGGATTTTAAGAGGGAGGAGGGGATGGGGGCCCCGCGACCATCTGCTCAAAATACACCCATGATACTGAGCAGTGAATTGAAACATGTTTGATAGCTATCAGATAGAAAATATCCAGAAACAGTACAATTCTTAGGCTCTGCTACATTACGACCACACCAGCGGCCTTGTGATTTACTTGCAAAATATCTGGTGTTTCCACTGCCCAGAGGAGAATATTTTCGATAGTACCAATTTAAACAGTTAATATAAAACGTTTAAATTGGCATTTATTGACTTTTTAGTGTTCCTGTTAGTTTGACTTAGATAGCTTTTCAATGTTTGAATAATTTTTTGTGTTTTTTAACCTATGATAGTTTGATTGCCACAATTTTTTACCTATACCACGACATTAGTGATGTGACGTCACACGATGACATTGGCTGACTATTGTTGTTCGTAGTACACATGGATGTTTCTTGAATGATACCTTATTCATTTTCACACAGTTATTGATGCATATGACATGAAATATTGTGGTAAAGACAAGAAATACACTGTTGTGTTGTTTCTTGTTTAATGTCGTTACGTCGAATGTCAAGTACCGCGACAATACAGATGAACGGTATATATAGGCAAAAATTTTACTATGGTTAGAATTTCTTTAAACTTTGTGTACTGACTGAGAATCAAGTTTAAAATGGAAATATGTATTAAAAATCATAGGTACCGGTGCTCGATCCCTTGAATTATCTGCCCTTGAAAATAGATTTTTCAGTATTTTCCGACTTTCAAGGGCAGACAATTCATGACCAAGGCTGGGTTTGCTTTATTTATATTTCTGTTTCTGATTTGATTCTCTGTCAGTAAACAGTTTAAACAAGAAATTTTATCCATAGGAAAATTTTGCCCCATGTCAATTATAGACACTGTTGCAATTGTCCTTGACTATGAACATGACAAAATGATACCTCAAAGTCCTGGTCTTTCCCATAGACCAATTTTCTTTAAACTTTGTATATTGAATGCAAATGATAACTAAAACCGAACTATAGATTAAAATGCACAGTTTCCTTGCCTTAATCTTGAATTATCTGCCCTTGAAAATTGGATTTTTTAGTATTTTTTTTTATTTTCAAGGGCAGATAATTCAATGGATCGAGCACTGGTACCTATGGTTTTTAATACATATTTCCGTTTTAAACTTGATTCTCAGTCAGTACACAAAGTTTAAAGAAATTCTGTCCGTAGGAAAATTTTTGCCTATATACATATAGGAAACTGTCAGATGTGTCTTTAAGGTATAGTCTGTATTTTTACATTTGGAATTTTTAACTTTGAATCACTTTAGATGAATTCAATATAATATCCAGTAGAATAACTGAACCCAAATATAGAAACTAACCTTACATAATTGATAATTTAAGTTCTAAAACAGCAACAAACTTACATAAAATATTCTGTCTTGTGTTCACACCCACTCTAAGTATTCAAAGGTAATGCTGAAGGGAATTCTATGCTGGCATGAAAGTGACAGGTTAAATTTTTTGCAAAAAAAACCCATTATTGTTTGGTTTTGAGATTCTTTTTTTTTTTTTGCAAAAAATAAAGAAAGTTCAAATGTCACCTTTATGCCACTGCAGAAATCCTACTATATATCATATCCTGCAGGTCATTAGTCAAAAGTATTGCCCAAAGTCAGATGGACAAAGGGCAAATAGTTTTGAATACTGTCTGGCAGCCATTCTGTAAGTGTTTAATAACACAATATCAAATATTAATTTTTATATGTTTCAAATTTATCACTGATCAGACTGGAATAGGTGTTGAATATGAACCAGTCATATGATAACTGGTGATTTCTATAAAAAGTTTTGTGATAATTTTTTTCATAATACCACAATAAATCAATTCATACAAGAAGACACGAGCCATGCCATGAGAAAACCAACATAGTGGCTTTGCGACCAGCATGGATCCAGACCAGCCTGCGCATCCGCGCAGTCTGGTCAGGATCCATGCTGTTCGCTAATGGGTTCTCTAATTGCAATAGGCTTGAAAAGCGAACAGCATGGATCCTGACCAGACTGCGTGGATGTGCAGGCTGGTCTGGATCCATGCTGGTCGCAAACCCACTATGTTGGTTTTCACATGGCGCGGCTCACATGATAACAACTGCCTCACTAATTAATATTATCTCAGGTAATTAGACACTGATTATAACAATCAATATCTCGTTACATGGTCATTCTAGTTAGTCTCTGATATTTGACCACTTATCCACTTCTGACCTCTATAACTCTGTGTACATCTAGCCGTTACATGTTTCCATGGTTACTAATTACAGTATTGTTATATTTTCTAAGAAATCATTAATCAACATGATGTCTCTGACAATAAAGATTCCAACCACCTGAAAACAATGCTAAATTAAATGTAATATATCCCTAACAAAGTTTGTGTTCATCTGTTTACAATAGTTTGTGTTCATCTGTTTAAAATAGTTTGTGTTCATCTGTATAAAATGTCCCTTACATTGTTTATGTTCATCAATTTAAAGGTGTACTAGACCCAAATTTCATACTGGAAAAATAAACAATTTCTGCATATATAAAGATTAACATAAAATTAACATATTTATCTCTCTGTCCCTCTGGTCAGATCGCTGTGTGTCTGTACTAGTAGAGGATGAATTTCGCGCCCTGTGTGGCTGCTTTGGCTATATGTAAAGTGCCTTTGAACATGTTTATCATGAAAAGGGTGCTATATAAATCTGGTATAATAATAATAATAATAATAATAATAATGTTTAAGTATAAACAGTTCTATGCATTAAGTTTAAACTAACCCACTTCATTAATATATATATTGCTAAACACAGTATAAATGTGTATTACCTCTAAAAACTGTTTTAAAAATCCATTGTTAATTATGAATAGGCATATAGCTTTTTATACATAATTCACTTACAATTTTAGTAAAGTTAAACTGAGGCATTGGATACTTAAAGTTTATCAAAGGATTTTTTTTTTCATTAACAAAGCTTCAATGTAAAATAACATTTTAAATTTAGAAATAATTTTATCATTAATGGTAAGTAATTATGATAGGTAAGCAGGTTAATTGACCGTAACCATGATTATACACCGAGCAACTTAATTCTGCTACCCTATGTTCATTAACATTTTGCAGTATCACATTAAAACATCTAACATAGTAAATATTCTTAACTTTTTCTGCCAGTTTCTACACTAAATCTCATTTCAGTGTTAACAATTATAATTTCTTAAATGCTTAAGCTTTCAATATATTTGTATGTTTTTTGTATATTGCAGAACAATCCATGTCTTTGGACATTGTGAAAGTAACATTAGTTTTAATAAAAGATGTCAAAACAAATCACCACATACGACTTTTCTTTCAATATACTCAAATTATACTATATTTCATGTACACCAAAATAGCACTGTAGGGTTAAAAACTGTGAGAAATGGAAAGTACAAGAAAATGATATTGAGTAATACCGGAAGAAAAAAATCAGTATTTAATTGTGAAGTAATGAATGTGTATTCTCAGTAATTTTCCTGACATTTATCTGGAAAAGCTTGCAGTATATTCTTAATTAACTCGCGTGACAGTTTTACATAAAGTAGTCACATGTGATAAACGCACAAAAAAACTCCACAAAATTTATTGACAAAATTGTAGAAATACTATTTTCAAAGGTAAAACCTGCTTAATTAAACAATTTATGTACTTCGTAACAACTAAAACTATCACAAAATGAACATTAATAGATTAATTAAGGTCTTTTGTACATTCTGTCACACTTACCAGTATTTCCCAGTCAGATGGGTGAATAACAATAAATCCTTTAAAAGCAAAACACCTTTTTTCCCCCACAACTGCAATAAAATGTAATGTAACACTTTTTTCACTAATTATCACAATTACAGCAAGAGTTCAAACCTCCTGATTATTCAAATCCAGTTTCGAGGAAAACAACAACAGGAATTAAATCAAGGGAGATGCAAAAAGCATGAAGCTTCCTTTGAAGATTTAATTACTGAACAAAGAGAGTTCAATTTAATCCACAGAGAGCAGTTACAGGATGAACTCACTATAATAGAGTTGATGATACACACTGGAAAGGTTTTCATGTGTGATTAGCACTCTCTGTACTACCATGTACCAAGGGATAATTCTGTAAACAGTGTGTCAGCAGCAGCTTGGTTGGATAGGGGCGGGTGGACTGCTTATCAACTTGTTTTATTGGAAATATTGATTTCTCTCAAGCAAGCTCCACTGAAATTTGAGCTCCTGTCTATATAAAATCTCTGATAAAATATGACACATTCTCATGCATTACACTACTCTTCCTTTCAATTTTTCAGTGATAAACAAACATTACAGCCCACAGTTACAGAGCTACAATCTTGTTAAACAATGCAAGTGTAAATATTGTTTCTAAGGAAGCTATTTATATCCTTTCGCTATTTAATTTTAATAACAGTTTGATGTAAGTTTTGTTCTAAATTAAGTTAATATGAAATACAAAATATGGGATGGACATGATAAAAGAATAAGTTTATGTTCCATGTAATCTTACCTAAGATTTTACCATCATTCCAACAGATATCAATTATTTGCTGTTAATATGTATTCAGTCAGTGTGCAGCAGGAAGAAAATAGAAACATGCTGCTTGGTAACCAAAATCTGCAAAAAACAATAACAGAAACAACAAAACAGTTGCAGATTAAAATGTAAGATGGTTAAATCCTTCTCAAATCCCATTGTCTAACCAATTTTCTTCTTGTGTTGGCAATCTGTTAAAATTTCCAACTTGACTACTCAGAGAAAATTATCCACATGTGATGACTAAAATCAGAATATAAATAAAAAATGACCAACTTGGCAAAAACAGTTAATTTGTAGATTTTGGACAATGAAATATTTTTGGTATTTCACCAACTTTGAACTTTGAACTTCATATTTTTCATGATTTTGTATAATAACATATCAATATTTTAACGTTTGAATTACCCATTAATAAATAAGATTTGTTATTCGGTCAAGAAAATGATTAAACTAGCAAATTCGATGAATTGGTATCCCCAGCCGAAAGGGTTTGTGATGAGGAATGGCAAAAAAATATATCCGGCAAAAAGTTAAGGATGTTACTAAGAAGCAAATAATTTTATTAGTCAAAATCAATCTAACAGAAAACATATTTTTAATTAAAGAGTACATAATAAATGTATGATACTTTGATCCTGACTAAAGAATTTATTTTAAATGGAATATGCTTACTGTAATAAGCTTACCTTTTGAAATTAAATGCAGTTAATTGAAATGTGAGCTTGAAGTTTAACTGGAACGAAATATTGTCTTTGAGTGGTTTGGCACCAAGTGTTGCTGTTTAACAGGTACATTTGAACTTAAAAGAACAGATGTCCTTAAGAGAACACAATCAAGTAAGATATCTTGAACATGGCTGGAGGCAAGGTTGGTGCAGTTACAACTTAACATGTGGGGGTTTGAACATTTTGTTAAAAAAAAAAAAAAAAAAAGGAATGGAAATATAATTTTTTATATATATGTTTATATATTTTTTTTTTTGAAGTGGGGGGGGGGGGGAGTGTTGAACGGGTGCGGAAACAAAACTTCACATATTGATTATAAATATGATGAAAAATTAAAAATGGAAAAAAAAAAAATTGGGTGAAGTTGGGGGGTGGGTGGGGAACAGAGGATACATGATCGGTGGTGGGCATGACTGGGTGGAAATAGTACAACTTGCATGTTGATAAATATTCATGGAAGGTTTGAAAAAAAAGTAAAATAAGGAATGAAATTTTTTTTTTTGGGGGGGGGGGGGGGGGGGGGGAAGGGGGGGGGGAATGGGGAGGGGGTGACCAGGTGTGGGTGCACAACTTCACATGTTTATAATAAATGTTCATGGAAAAGAATGGAAGAAATTTAATGAAATTCTACCAAATTTGTTATGTACAAATATGTGGATTTTTATACAATTAAGGGGCAATAACTCTGAAGTTACAAAAGAAATCCGGAAGAAATAGTGTGTGCACAACTTCACTTGTTTATAATAAATGTTCATGGAAAAGAATGGAAGAAATTCAATGAAATTCTACCAAATTTGTTATGTACAAATATGTGGATTTTTATACAATTAAGGGGCAATAACTCTGAAGTTACAAAAGAAATCCGGAAGAAATAGCGTACGCACAACCACATTATGGTGCTCTAAATCCTGTTTAGGTTTCATAGTTCAAGGCCAAATATATCAAAAGTTATAAGACCGAAATTGCCATATTTACAGTACCCTATATAGTTATCACTAGGAAATTTTTAGGGCCCTAACTCTGGTGTTAATTGGACAATCTGACTGAAACTTGACAGGCCCCATAACCTCATAGTGGTGGATATTGTATATGAAGTTTGTTTGAAAAAAAGTCTAAAAAAAGGAACAATTTTTTTATATTTTTTTGGGGGGGGGGGGGGGGGGGTCTGGAGGGGGAGGGGGTGTAACCAAGGTAAGGGGGTGACCAGGTGTGGGTATATACAACTTCACATGTTTACAATAAATATTCATGGAAAAAAATGAAAGAAATTTAATGAAATTCTACCTAATGGCAAGTTTATGTACAAATATGTGGATTTTTATACAATTAAAGGGCAATAACTCTGAAGTTACAAAAGAAATCCAAACGAAATTGTGTGTACACAACTACATTATAGTGATCTAAATTCTGTTTTAAGTTTCATTGTTCTAGGCCAAATATATCAAAAGTTATGATGCAGAAATTGCCATATTTATAGTACCCTATATAGTTAACACTAGAAACTTCTAAGGGCCATAACTCTGGTGTTAAGTGGGCAATCTAAATGAAACTTGACGGGCCGCATAAACTCAGTGGTGAACATGTATATGAAGTTTTATATAAATATTCCCAACCACTTCCTAGATATGGCTCCGGACGGACGGACGGAAAGGGACGGAAGGACAATGCCAAAACTATATCCCTCCGACTTTTGTCGGGGGATAATAATACTTCAGTATTAAAATCCATGAGAAGATGATGCAACCAAGCTTAATAATAGCAGACTCGGTTTGAATGAGTCTGTTCATGTAAGCAGAATTCTATAATAAAATTAAATGGCCTTTATGATCCCAAACAACCAGAAAATACAATAACACTAAACAAAAAGTTTATTTCATCTATCTTACAATATCAGAATTCATTAAGGGAAGAAATATTTTGTTGACAATCGCATCATGAACCAGTTATTCATGATTCATCTATACCATGAATAACTGGCACACCATTTTACTTCTTGCTTGAAGCTTGACCATTGAACAAAGAGATTTTGGAATGGTACATATACACGGTACATATACCACCCGATCTGTTAAATCATGATGACTGTCCTATGGGAGTAAAGTAAGCACCTGCCTCAATTATCAGTAATTTACATGTGATTTACATTACTTATCTTGCAATGCATTCATCAATATGTTCTGTAGGCATAAAAGTAGTTGGGCCAGTGGGGGCCGAAGCAACCCTACCTTAAGTGTGGGTGGTAGAGGGGAGCCAGTATATCTTTTTGCAAAGAAACATGCCTTTTTCACAGAAATAAGAGTAAGTAATGAGAAAAAGCCTATCTGAAAGGGCAATTTGTTATACTAGTAAGGATTTTATATGATACATCTATTTTGAAGGTTTTTTCTTCTTTTTGGCGGGATGAGGCCTAGAAAGGGGGTTGGAAAAATATGGTAGGTTTGGCTGGTCGGTCACTTTGAAATCATTTCTTTGCCACTGCATTCACACAGCCCTGTATGTCCTGCACTCTGAGCAGAATTTTTGTCTTGAGCTCACTGTGGCCATTGTTTTCTAATGGATTATCTGGAGGAAATTCAATTAAGTTTACTGGAAAGCTGTTATAAATCTTCCCCAATCAATCTGGATTCATTTAGAGCCCAAGATATTGATAAAATGGTTTCACATTTCCTGGCTACTGTAATTAATTACTACTGCAGCCAGACATTGTTCTTACTAACCACTGTAAATATCAACAAAATAACCTCCAGAAGATGAAAAATTGAAATTTCTTGCAGCTTTTTCATAAAACACTCCAAGGCCTTCATTCCTGATAGGGCATAGACCTTTTTTAATTTTTACACTTGGAAGAATGGAAGAAATGAAATACAACCAGAGCTAAACAGTACACAGTCATGTACATTGGACCAAAATGAAATGTCAAATAACCTTTAAAGTGTCCAGCTAATTCTTTTTTTTTTCATTGTGATACTTGTCAGACAACAGTACAAACATACTATGCATCCCTATTTGGTTTAAAAAGCACAATAAGACACATTGATTCATACATGGCTGTGATTTTATCACCTTTTTTATAATCTCAATAGCTAGAGTGCATGCTCTCAATAGGTATGGGGCAATATCTCAATGGGTACAGGGCAGGATCTCAATATGAAGACTGCAGACCCTCAATTAGGCAGAAAACAGGCTTTCAAATGGTAAACTGCATGATCTTAACAGGTAGAGTGCATGCTTTCAACAGGTAGAGTACAGGCTCTCAATACAAGTACAGGGCATGATCTCAGTAGCTACAGGACATGCTCTCAATAGGAAGAGTACACTGTCATGCTCTCAATAGGAAGAGTACAGGCCCTCAATACAGGTACAGGGCATGATCTCAGTGGGAAGTGTGCATGCTCTCAATAGGCAGAATACAGGCTCTTTATAGGTATAGGGCAGGATCTCAATAGGTAAAGTGCATGCTTTAAAGAGGCAGTGTACAGGATCTCAACAGGCAGAGAACTTACTCTCAATAGGCAGAGTACAGGATCTCAATAGGCAGAGAACCTACTCTCAATAGGCAGAGTAATGGCTCTCAATAGGTAAAGTAATGACTCTCAATAGGTAGAGTACATGATCTCAATAGGTAGAGTGCATGATCTAAATAGGCAGAGTACATGCTTTCAATTAGAAGCTTGGACACTTGTCTGTTACTAGTGAAAAACAGGTGTAAACTCACCATTTGGACACTTGTCTGTTACTTGTGAAGAACAGGTGTAAACTCATCATTTGGACACTTGTCTGTTACTTGTACAAAACAGGTGTAAACTCACCATTTGGACACTTGTCTGTTACTTGTGAAGAACAGGTGTAAACTCATTGTTTGAACACTTGTCTGTTACTTTTGAAGAACAGATGTATACTTATCATGTTTGCTAGTTATCAGTCACTTGTGGAGAAAAGGTGAACATTCACCTAGTGCATCAGTTGTCAGTTACTTTATGAAGAACAGATGTGTACTTATGATGTGTGGTAGTTATCAGTTACTTGTGGAGAAAAGGTGTATACTCACCTATATAATATATATATATAAGCATACAGTATATACATGTTTCACCCAGAGGTGTGGCCATTTTTGACCCTAGGGCAATAATTTGAACAATTGTGGTAAAGTGTCACACCTAGTGCAGCAGTTGTCACTTATTTGTGAAGAATATGTGTATACTCACCTAGTGGGGTAGTTGTCAGCTACTTGTGAAGAATATGTGTATACTAACCTAGTGGGGTAGTTGTCAGCTACTTGTGAAGAATATGTGTATACTCACCTAGTGGGGTAGTTGTCAGCTACTTTTGAAGAAAAGGTGTTTACTCACCTAATGGAATAGTTGTCAGCTACTTGTGAAGAATATGTGTATACACACCTAGTGGGATAGTTGTCACCTACTTGTGAAGAATATGTGTATACAGACATAGTGGGATAGTTGTCACCTACTTGTAAAGAATATGTATATACAGACATAGTGGGATAGTTGTGTGTGTGTGTGTGTGTGTGTGTCTGTGTGTTCGGGTTTAACGTCTTTTTCAACAATTTTTCAGTCATATAAACGATGGTGTCTACTTGTAGCAGTACGCACAATGCCCAACTTTACCTAGTGGGATAGTTGTCACCTACTTGTAAAAAATATATGTATACTCACCTAGTGAGGTAGTTATCAGCTACTTGGGAAGAAAAGGTGTTTACACATCTAGTGGGATAGTTGTCACCTACTTGTAAAGAATATGTGTATACTCACCTAGTGAGGTAGTTATCAGCTACTTGGGAAGAAAAGGTGTTTACACATCTAGTGGGATAGTTGTCACCTACTTGTAAAAAATATGTGTAAAGAATACGTGTATAATCACCTAGTGGGATAGTTGTCACCTACTTGTAAAGAATATATGTATACTCACCTAGTGAGGTAGTGAGGTAATTGTCAGCTTGCCCCATGTGGTTCTGGGATGATCTGTGTATGAAAAGAATTGAAACCACTGCCTTACCCTTGCATGATTATAAGAGGCGACTAATAGGGTCTTAATACCGTTTTGCTGTAACTCTGTGATTCCAGCAGGTATGCAAATTTTGATTCCATACCTCATGTTTTTATTTCGATGTAAATGAGGTGTGAAACCAAAATTTGTAGTCCTGTTTGGCGCCATATAACCTGTACTGTGTTGGTGCGCTGTAAAACCCAAATAAATAAATAAATAAAGTTGTCAGCTTCTTGTTGAGAATAGGACTGTATACTCATCATATGTGACAGTTCGCAGTTATTTGTTGAGAGTATGTGTGTATATTTATAGGGAATACAGAACTACAGGTTAGATGAACGACAGCCATATATGACTGGAATTTGTTAAATATTTACCAATATGCAGCTGTCAATGACTAATAACATGTCAAACCTCAGACACTTAGCAAGTGAGCCATGTATTTAGAGTTACAGATCAGCAAATATTCAATAACCATGCGTTTTACTTGTCCCAGTTCACCTCATCATTGTCTATAGCAAAATTTCTTTTTTGTCAGTATTTGCATACTTCAGTTTAAAATTCTGGCTCATAACTGAAATAGACTTGTCCAAGTTTCCTGCCACTTGCAGTAGAAAAATATTTATTGACCTCTAAATATCACATACCTTTATGCTAAATACTGGAACATAATGGCAGCGTCACCACATTCACCCATGTAGCTCCCAAGTATGTTGTTGTCTGTATTTTTTACAGCCTTCCTACAAGAGACATTTTACTAATTTATTTCAAGTCCACCAACACAACTGAAGTTATAAGATGACTTGACTCTTCCAAGTGCTGTTTCAGGCACCTAGGTATAATCACTAACTGTCTGTAAGCAAGCATGATAGAATCCTTACATGATAAATTTTAAACCCTATACAAGGTAGTTAGGGAAAAGTGGCCTTAACCACAATGAGAAATTTTGCAACTGCAAAAAAAACAAGGAATTTACAATTTACGTTTCAAGCCAATTAACAAGCAACTTTCTTGAAAATAACATGACTGGCTGCCGATTTATGATAGACCAACATGCAAGTTATTTCAGTAGTGAATTACTGTTGCTTAATGATATTTTTATTAAGAAAAAACGTTCAATAAAAACTGGCTGCTACTATTTTTAGGTCTTACGTAAAGCATGTTTTTCTTTTTGTCATATAGTTAATCAACAAGCAGGTTTATAATGGTTCAAGTTTGCTGTTAACTGGCATATCAACAAGATACCAGGTTTTATTACTGCATTGTTGTTTGAAGACTCCTTTCCAATGGTGAACATCTGACTTGTATTGTCTATCAACAAGCAACTTCTTTATATAGTAGATTTGTGTTCTTGTATGACTTGTCAACAAGCAATCAGGAGACTGCAGCAGTTCTGTCAGGTGACAAAAGCAGTCCTGTCAGGATACTGCAGCAATTCAGTCAGGTGACTGCAGCAGTTCTGTCAGGATCAGACTGAAGCAGCCCTGTCCAGCGACTATAGCAGTTCTTTCTGGGGACTGCGGCAGTTCTGGTTGGTGACAGCAGCAGTTCTGTCAGGTGACTGCAGGAGTTCTGTCAGGTGACTGCAGCATTTCTGTCAGGGGACTGCAGCAGTTCTGTCAGGTGACTGCAGCAGTTCTGTCAGGTGAATGCAGCAGTTCTGTCTGGTGACTGCAGCAGTTCTGTCCGGAGACTGCAGCAGTTCTGTCCGGAGACTGCAGCAGTTCTGTCCGGAGACTGCAGCAGCTCTGTTCAGGGTCTGCAGCAGTTCTGTCTGGTGACTGCAGCAGTTCTGTCAGGGGACCGGTGACTGCAGTAGTTCTGTCAGAGGACTGCAGCAGTTTAGTGCGGTGACTGCAGCAGCTCTGTCTGGTAACAGCAGCAGCTCTGTCAGGGGACTGCAGCAGTTCTGTCAGGTGACTGCAGCAGTTCTGTCTGGTAACTGCAGCAGCTCTGTCTGGTAACTGCAGCAATTCTGTCATTGTCAGGTGACTGCAGCAGCTCTGTTAGGTGACTGCAGCAGTTCTGTCAGGGGACTACAGCAGTTTTGTCTGGTGACAGCAGCAGTTCTATCAGGTGACTACAGCAGTTCTGTCAGATGACTGCAGCAGCTCTGTCTGGTGACTGCAGCAGTTCTGTCTGGTGACTGCAGCAGTTCTCCCAGGTGACTGCAGCAGTTCTCTCAGGTGACTGCTGTAGTTCTGTCAGATGACTGCAGCGGCTCTGTCTGGTGGCTGCAGCAGTTCTGTCAGGGGACTACAGCAGCTCTGTCAGATGACTGCAGCAGCTAAGTCTGGTGACTGCAGCAGTTCCCTCAGGTGACTGCTGTTGTTCTGTCAGATGACTGCAGTAGCTCTGTCTGGTAACTGCAGCAGTTCTGTCAGGGGACTGCAGCAGTTCTCTCAGGTGACTGCTATTGTTCTTTTCGATGACTGCAGCAGCTCTGTCTGGTGACTGCAGTAGTTCTGTCAGGGGACTGCAGCAGTTCTCTCAGTACATACAGGTGACTACAGCAGTTCTGTCAGATGACTGCAGCAGCTCTGTCTGGTGACTGCAGCAGTTCTGTCAGGGGACTGCAGCAGTTCTCTCAGGTGACTGCTGTTCTTCTGTCAGATGACTGCAGCAGCTCTGTCTGGTGACTGCAGCAGTTCTGTCAGGAGATCACAGCAGTACTGACAGATGACTGCTGTAGTTCTGTCATGTGACAAAAGTAGTCCTGCCGAGTTACTGCAGTAGTTCTGTCAGGTGATTGCAGTAAGTCTGTCTGGTGACTGCAGGAGTTATATGAGGAGACCGCAGCAGTTCTAATCAGGAGACAGCAGCAATTCAGTCAGGTGACCGCAGCAGTTCTGTCTGGTAACTGCAGCAGTTCTGTCACATGACTGCAGCAGTTCTATCAGGTGACTTCAGCAGTTTTGTCAGGTGATTGCAACAGTTCTATCTTGAGACAGGAACAATTCTTCCAGAAGACTGCAGCAGTTAAGTCAGGTAACCAAAGCAGTTCTGTAAGGTGACTGTAGCAGCTCTATCTGGAGACTGCAGCAGTTTTGTCTGGAGACTGCAGCTAATATGCATTGTTTGGGTTTATATGGCTGAATCTCTTAATCTTCTTTTATATAAAATATAGCAAGGATGGATATTATTACAGTATGATTTGAAAACAAGAGGGTTATTGACCCTAAAGTGCTCACCTGTGTAAAATTGTATAATGTAATGACACAAAGACAGAGTTAGGTTTATATAAATATCAAGGCTCTAGCTATTATGGATTCAGAGAAGAAGATATTCAAAGTTTATTTTATATAAGCCTATATAATAAACATATCACACATAATAATAATAATAATAATAATAATAATAATAATAACAAGCAAATTCGATGAATTGGTATCCCCCGCCGAAAGGGTTTGTGGTGAGGAATGGCAAAAAGATATATCCGGCAAAAAGTTAAGGATGTCAATAAGAAGCAAATAATTTCATTAGTCAAAATCAATTTAACAGAAAACAAATGTTTAATGAAAGAGTACACAATAAATGTATGATACTTTGATCCGGACTAAAGAATTTATTTTGAATGGGATATGCTTACTGTAATAAGCTTAGCTTTTAAAATTAAATGCAGTTAATTGAAATGTGAGCTTGAAGTTTAACTGGAATGAAATATTGTCTTTGAGTGGTTTGGCACCAGGTGTTGCTGTTTTACATGTACATTTGAACTTAAAAGATCAGATGTCCTTAAGAGAACACAGATAAGATATCTTGAACATGGCTGAGGGCAAGGTTTGTGCAGTCACAACTTAACATGTTGAAGGTTTGAACATTTAAAAAAAAAAAAAGGATGCAGAGGATGCATGATCAGTGGTGGGCATAACTGGGTGGAGAGGTGAGGTGGGGGAATAGTACAACTTGGAAGGTTTGAAGGTTTGAAAAAAATCTAAAATAAATGAAAAAAAAAAAATTGGGGAGTGGGGGGGAGTGGGGTTGGGAGGGGGAGGGGGTGTGACCAAGGCAAGTGGGTGACCAGGTGTGTGTGCGCAACTTCACATGTTTATAATAAATGTTCACAGAAAAGAATGAAAGAAATTTAATGAAATTCTGCCAAATGGTAAGTTTGTTATGTACAAATATGTGGATTTTTAGACAATTAAAGGGCAATAACTCTGAAGTTACAAAAAGAAATCCGTATAAAATTGTCTGTGCACAACCACATTATAGTGCTCTAAATTCTGTTAAAGTTTCATAGTTCTAGGTCAAATATATCAAAAGTTATGATGCAGAAATTGCCATATCTATAGATCTATAGTACCCTATATAGTTAACACTAGAAACTTCTAAGGGCCATAACCCTGGTGTTACTTGGGCAATCTGTCTGAAACTTGATGGGCCCCATAACCTCATAGTGGTGAACATGTATATGAAGTTTGTTTGAAAAAAATCTAAAATAAGGAATGAATTTTTTTTTTTTTGTGGGGGGTGGGGGGGGGTGTCGGGGGATAGGGGGGGAGGTGTGTGATCAAGGTAAGGGGGCGACCAGGTGTGGGTACACAACTTCACATGTTTACAATAAATGTTCATGGAAAAGAATGAAAGAAATTTAATGAAATTCTACAAATTGAAGTTTGTTATGTACAAATATGTGGATTTTTATACAATTAAAGGGCAATAACTCTTAATTTACAAATAAATCCAAATAAAATTGTGTGTACAGTACCTCTGGTGTTACTTGGGCAATCTGACTGAAACTTGACGGGCCGCAAGAACTCATTGTGGTGAACATGTATATGAAGTTTTAAATAAATATTCCCAACCATTTCCTAGATATGGCTCCGGACGGACGGAAAGACGGACGGACGAACGGAAAGACGGACGGACGGACAACGCCAAAACTATATCCCTCTGACTTTCGTCGGGGGATCATAATAATAAATATTAAATTATGGGCATGGCCATTTTTGAACCTAGGGCAGTAATTCGAACAATTATGGTAGACAGTCAAACCCTGATATCACATACCAAATATCAAGGCTCTAGCTATTATGGATTCAGAGAAGAGGATTTTCTAAGTTTCTTATATATAAGCATATAGTAAGTACATGTCACTCACAGGGGTGTGGTCATTTTGGATCCAAAGGCAATAATTTGAACAAATATAGTAGACAGTAAGCCCTTATATTTCATGCCAAATATCAAGGCTCTAGCTATTAAGGCTTCAGAGAAGATTTTCAAAGTTTCTTATATATAATAGGGTTATTATAACAGTAGCTTGATCTGGGATGCAGTATTCAGCTCAAGTGGATTTTGCCAGATCGGATCTCACGAGGCGCGCAAGCGCCGAGTGTGATCCAACCTTGCAAAATCCATGAGAGCCAAATACAAAGTCCCAGATCTAGCTACTGTTATAATGACCCTTTTATTATATACCTTTACCATTTTGATTCTTGTTTTGTTCTTGAACAAAATCTTCAATGTTTATCAATAATAACGGAACTTAGGGCAATAATTTGAACAACTGTGGTAAAGTGTCATACCCTGATATCACATGCCAAATATCAAGGCTCTAGCTAATATGGCTTCAGAGAAGATTTTCAAAGTTTCTTATATATAAGCATACAGTATATACATGTTTCACCCAGAGGTGTGGCCATTTTTGACCCTAGGGCAATAATTTGAACAATTGTGGTAAAGTGTCATACCCTGATATCACATGCCAAATATCAAGGCTCTAGCTAATATGGCTTCAGAGAAGATTTTCAAAGTTTCTTATATATAAGCATATAGTATATACACGTTTCACCCAGAAGTGTGGCCATTTTTGAACCTAGGGCAATAATTTGAACAACTGTGGTAAAGTGTTATACCCTAAAATCACATGCCAAATATCAAGGCTCTAGCTAATATGGCTTCAGAGAAGATTTTCAAAGTTTCTTATATATAAGCATACAGTATATACATGTTTCACACAGAGGTGTGGCCATTTTTGACCTTAGGGCAATAATTTGAACAATTGTGGTAAAGTGTCATACCCTGATATCACATGCCAAATATCAAGGCTCTAGCTAATATGGCTTCAGAGAAGATTTTCGAAGTTTCTTATATAAGCATATACTATATACATGTACTCACACTCAGAGGTGTTGCCATTCCTGACCTTTGAGCAATAATTTGAAAAATTATGGTAGAGAGTCAAATGCTTCAGAGGAGAAGAATATTAAAGATTGATAGCTAAAAACCTATTTTTTAACCACAGTGACTCATATGTTCAAAGAACCACTTTGAGAGAGGGCCACCTAGATCATTTGTGTAAAGTATCATCAAAATCAATTTAGTGGTTTTGGAGGAAATGTCATTTAAAGAAATTGTTGATGACGGACGGATGCATACACGCATAAACAACAGACAACAGACACAGCATGATCTCAGCACTTCATGCTCAGGTGAGCTAACTAGAGCTATCACTAAAGGTGATGAATGTACCCCCTGCATGCACTGACACAGTACATTGCAATTTGACGCACATAAGATTGCATAATTATGTGGACTGTATGTATATAGACTGTATGTATACAGTATAGTAACAAAAAACAAAGTCCCATAACTATGCAGAATATTTATCTAAAAGAATCTAACATGCCCATGCACAACTAGGGTTGGTACTGATCACTTGTGTGAAGTTTCATTAAATTGTGTTTAAGGGTTTGGTAGATTAGGCACGCACAAGATTGCATATGCAGACTGTATGTACATAGTATGTTAACAAGAAACAAAGTCCCATAGCTCTGCAATTTTTGTCGCTGAAAGAACCTAACATGACCCATGCACAACTACTGTTGTTACTGATCACTTGTGTGAAGTTTCATTAAATTGTGTCAAGGGATTGAGGAGAGATGGTGCGCACAAGATTGTGTCTATGTATATAGTATAGTAACAAAAAAACAAAGTCCCATAACTCTGCAAAATTTTTTTCTGAAAGAACCTAACATGCCCCATGCACAACTACTGTTGGTACTGATCACTTTTGTGAAGTTTCATTAAATTGTGTCAAGGGGATGAGGAGAGATGGTGCGCACAAGATTGTGTCTATGTATATAGTATAGTAACAAAAAAACAAAGTCCCATAACTCTGCAAATTTTTTTTCTAAAAGAACCTAACATGACCCAGGCACAACTACTGTTGGTACTGATCACTTGTGTGAAGTTTCATTAAATTGTGTCAAGGCGATGAGGAGAGATGGTGCGCACAAGATTGTGTCTATGTATATAGTATAGTAACAAAAAAACAAAGTCCCATAACTCTGCAAATTTGTTTTCTAAAAGAACCTAACATGCCCCATGCACAACTACTGTTGGTACTGATCACTTGTGTGAAGTTTCATTAAATTCTGTCAAGGGGATAAGGAGAGATGGTGCGCACAAGATTGCGTCTACGGACAGACGGACAGACAGATAGACAGACAACCTGAAACCAGTATACCCCCCCTTACAACTTTGTTGTCAGGGGGTACAAAAATCAGGCCAGTAGTTTAATACAAGAAGATTTTTAAAGTTTCTACTACATACATATAGGGAAAAAGTGACAAATGCCCATGGCAGCCATGTTTTTTTGACAAATCAAGAAAAAAAAAAAGAACAAGTTTGGAGGAGACACATAAAGACCATTTCTGTGAAATTATTTCAATCTCAGGCCAGCAATTTCATGCAAAAGAGTTTTTAAAGTTTCCACTATATACTCGGAAAAGTGACACTTTGTGCTCAGGCGAGCTAATAATAAAGAGCTAACTGGTGGAAGAGAAGAAATAAGGATGATTCAACAATGGATCATATTAAAACATGCTAATATGCTGGCTGGGTTAAGATGGCTATTTCATGCTGTTATGAATTCATGGGTTTCAACTTTTGAACATCAAATGAATTGAAAATTAACTTATTCATTGGAATTTAATTTTATGGATTGGCCAAACAATGGAATCCACACCAACAAATTTTTATATATACAGACTAAAAAATAAGTCCTTAGCCATCTTGGCAATACCAACAGTCCATGGATTGGAGGAAATGGAAGCTGTTCATGTCTGTATGCAAACAAAACATTATAATTTTACGTTTAAGATTGTAGCAACTAGAGCTATCACTAAAGGTGATGAATGTACCCCCCACATGCACTGACACAGTACATTGCAATTTGATGCACACAAGATTGCATAATTATGTGGACTGTATGTATATAGACTGTATGTATACAGTATAGTAACAAAAAACAAAGTCCCATAACTATGCAGAATATTTATCTAAAAGAATGTAACATGCACCATGCACAACTAGGGTTGGTACTGATCACTTGTGTGAAGTTTCATTAAATTGTGTTTAAGGGTTTGGTAGATTAGGCACGCACAAGTTTGCATATGCAGACTGTATGTACATAGTATGTTAACAAGAAACAAAGTCCCATAACTGTGCAATTTATGTCGCTGAAAGAACCTAACATGCCCCATGCACAACTACTGTTGTTACTGATCACTTGTGTGAAGTTTCATTAAATTGTGCGAAGGGGATGAGGAGAGATGGTGCGCACAAGATTGTGTCTATGTATATAGTATAGTAACAAACTAGAGCTATCACTAAAGGTGATGAATGTACCCCCCCCCCCCCCCCCCCCCCTGCATGCACTGACACAGTACATTGCAATTTGATGCACACAAGATTGCATAATTATGTGGACTGTATGTATATAGACTGTATGTATACAGTATAGTAACAAAAAACAAAGTCCCATAACTATGCAGAATATTTATCTAAAAGAATGTAACATGCACCATGCACAACTAGGGTTGGTACTGATCACTTGTGTGAAGTTTCATTAAATTGTGTGTAAGGGTTTGGTAGATTAGGCATGCACAAGATTGCATATGCAGACTGTATGCACATAGTATGTTTACAAGAAACAAAGTCCCATAACTCTGCAATTTTTGTCGCTGAAAGAACCTAACATGCCCCATGCACAACTACTGTTGTTACTGATCACTTGTGTGAAGTTTCATTAAATTGTGTCAAGGGGATGAGGAGAGATGGTGCGCACAAGATTGTGTCTATGTATATAGTATAGTAACAAAAAAACAAAGTCCCATAACTCTGCAATTTTTGTAGCTGAAAGAACCTAACATGCCCCATGCACAACTACTGTTGTACTGATCACTTGTGTGAAGTTTCATTAAAATTTTGTCAAGGGGATGAGGAGAGATGGTGCGCACAAGATTGTGTCTATGTATATAGTATAGTAACAAACTAGAGCTATCACTAAAGGTGATGAATGTACCCCCCCCCCCCCCCCCCCCCCCCCCCTGCATGCACTGACACAGTACATTGCAATTTGATGCACACAAGATTGCATAATTATGTGGACTGTATGTATATAGACTGTATGTATACAGTATAGTAACAAAAAACAAAGTCCCATAACTATGCAGAATATTTATCTAAAAGAATGTAACATGCATCATGCACAACTAGGGTTGGTACTGATCACTTGTGTGAAGTTTCATTAAATTGTGTGTAAGGGTTTGGTAGATTAGGCACGCACATGATTGCATATGCAGACTGTATGCACATAGTATGTTTACAAGAAACAAAGTCCCATAACTCTGCCCAAATTTTGTCGCTGAAAGAACCTACATGCCCCCTGCAAACTACTGTTGTTACTGATCACTTGTGTGAAGTTTCATTAAATTGTGTCACGGGGATGAGGAGAGATGGTGCGCACAAGATTGTGTCTATGTATATAGTATAGTAACAAAAAAACAAAGTCCCATAACTCTGCAATTTTTTTTATAAAAGAACCTAACTGCCCATGCACAACACGTTGGGATGACATTTGTGAAATTTTATTTAAAATGTGTCAAGGGATGAGGAGAGATGGTGCGCACAGATTGTGTCTATGTATTATAGTATAGTAAACAAAAAAACAAAGCCCAAAAACTCTGCATTTTTTTTTCTAAAAGAACCTAACATGCCCCATGCACAACTACTGTTGGTACTGATCACTTGTGTAAAATTTTCATTAATTTCTGTCAGGGGATAAGGAGAGATGGTGCGCACAAGATTGCGTTTACGGACAGACGGACAGACAACCTAAAACCAGTATAACCCCCCTTACAACTTTGTTGTCGGGGGGTACAAAAATGCATCAATACTCAAACAAGGCAAACCAAGGCAAGAAAGTTCAACACAAACATGTTTCACGCAAGCAAGGCAAACAAATTCAATGAGAACAATTGTTCAATGCAAGCAAGAGAAACATATTCAATTCAAACATGTTCAATGTAAGCAAGGCAAACATATTCAATGCAAGCAAGGGAAATATATATTTAATGCAAACAAGTTCAATGCTACCATGTTCAATGCAAGCAACGGAAACATATTCAATGCAAACATGTTCAATGCTTACATGTCATTACAAGCAAGGCAAACATGTTCAAAGCAAACATATGAATTATATTTAATGCAAACATGTTCAATGCTTACATGTCATTACAAGCAAGGCAAACATGTTCAAAGCAAACATGTGAATTATATTTAATGCAAACATGTTCAATGCAACATGTTCAATGCTTACATACGTCATTACAAGCAAGGCAATATATTTAATGCAAACATGTTCAATATAAGTGAGGGAAATATATTTAATGCAAACACATTTAATGTAACAGGGCAAACATGTTGTAGCAAGCAAGGCGTATGCATGCTATGCAAGCAAGGCTGAAATCTCACATGCAAGCAAACCGGAAATTTTAAGATCTTTGTTATTCTTAATAATCAGTTATACAGAATTAATGATACGTTCAGCAGTAATAATGGCCACACTGCCGCCATTAATGCTTGACTATAATTGTATTGTTTAACACATTATCCTCATTACAAAAAAAGCTAATATAATAGAGCAACTTTCCTCCTTTTAAAATAATTAAAGACTCTCATTGTTTTTTTTCTAATTATAGTAGAGAGAAAGAAAAAGCTGAGAAAATACGTCTTCATTTTTTGTTGATCTGTTTCATTGTAATTAAAGCCCATTTGTTCCTCGTAATCTGCAGAAATAGAAACAATTTTGCAAGCTTTTCATGTCGATTTGAAGAGTAAACATTTACAATCTGTGCCAACTGAATAAAACATCTTTAACAAGAGCTGTCTAATGACAGGGTGCAGGACTAATTGAAACTCTTTCACCTAATACTAGCTTACATACAAAAGCTTAAGCAAAATGTTGTAAGTTGAAAAAAGGGGCATAGTTTTGCCAAAATGTAAGCCAGAGTTATGAAACTTGTCATGTGAGGTCAGCCATGATAACATGTGATGAATCTGAAATCTTCCTGAGAAACATACTTACATGCAAAATTTCTAAAAGGAGCATAATTTCGACAAGATAATAGCTAGAGTTATGTAACTGGTCACATAAGCTTGTCTATTCATGCCAAAGTCATGTGGGAAGTTTAAGAGCGTTTGGCCAAGAAGCTTTTGAGAAACTTGCTTACATGCAAAATTTGAACTGAAATTTCTAAGTTAAAAAGGGACATAATTTTGACAAAATAAAAGCTCTCCTTCCTCTGTGAGGTCAAATTATGATTCCAAAGCCATGTGTGAAGTTTGAATGCATTTGACCAAGTAGTTTTAGCAAACCCTATTTACATGCAAAACATTGGTGACAGAGACAACCCTTTTTACATACAAAACTTTGGTGGCACGGATGCGAACACCTAGGAAAGGGTGTCAACAAAAGCTCTACTACTTGGAAAATTTCCTATAGACAAGTTAAAAGACAATGGAATTGCTTGAAATAAGTGCTGAATAGCAACTACTGAAAGCAAGTAAATCCGACCTAAAGTGATAAATCATACAGAACAGCTGTCAGTTTTGATTCATTATTGATCAATAAAACAAAATCCCTCTACATCAGAAAACATCATATACTTTTGAAATATTTGCGCTATAAATTGGTTTCTGTTTCTATAACCACTCTTTAAAACTATGATGATGAAAACTTGTACACTATTGTCAACTAAGAATGTTCAGCCTTCAAATCTGTTCCTTCTTCAACAAGTAGAAAGCATGAAAACTCCTTGCTCTATGCACAGCACCTTGCTTTTCAAAGGGCTGTATTTCTTCAATAACTGAAACTTATCATACGGCCACAAAGGACCTACATGCCTTCAAAGAGGAAACTGAGAAAACCCCATACTCTATGCAATATCACCTTGCCTTTCTAAGGGCTGTATTTCTTGAACAACTTTTTCAATAACTGAAATTTTATCAAACTGCTATCAAGTATCTAAGTGCCTCCAACCAGGAACTGGAAAAAAGCCATGCTTTAAGCAGTAATAGGGGCTCTTACTGAACCAGAAACATTCTTAGTCATTGATGAACAGTGAAGGAAACCCTACATTAACAGAAGACACTTGGGAGAGTAAATTGCCACAGACAGAAAGCGTATTCCAAATGGAAACTAAAGCCTTAGGAGTATGGTGGGAAGCCAGTGCCTGACAAATTGTTTATGACATATGATTCATGCCAGACAAATATAATCATACAGAGCTTTCAGATACTCCATTGTGCAAAGAGATAAAAGGCTGCCATGGAAAATGTCTCTCTTTTTAAGAAATTTTAAAATGGTTTTCCATTTCCATTTAGACTTTGTTATTAATAATGCATTAATCAAAAGCACAACATCTTCTCAGAACTGCCTTAAGGTAATGTCTTGAAATATCTACAACATTAATTACATATTTTTCAAAGCATATGGGCTCTTCACTCCATATCCAAAGTAAAAATTCAATTTCAGTTCTTAGAATTAAGTGAGTTTACAAAAATTCAGTATAACAATTAACAGGAAATGCTGCAACACCACAAAACTTGGTTTTCAAAAACTGTTTTACTATTGTAGTAACTGTGACCTTGACCCAAGTATAAAAAAAACAACCAATTCCAAGCTTTGTCTCAATAAAAGGTATTTGCAAACCAAGTGTGATGACAAGAGGTTTACACAAACTACAGGTATACTGAGTAGAAACATTTCAATTTTCAGATATACTGACCCTGACTTTTGACCTGAGTGACCTCAAATATATTCTCAACCTTTGTCTGGATAAAAGCTATCTACATACCAAGCTTGCTAACTGTAGATTTACTCAAATTTTGGATTGTGTGGAAACCATTTTTAAGGATAGCTATTCTACTCACAAAAACATATTACTTTAATAATCATTACTGAAGCTTTTTTTATCAATTCTTTTTTGTGAAAAAAAGTAGGAGTAATTGGAGGTTTTTAAGAAAAATTGGAATAATAGAGGCAATTTCAAGAAAGTAGGAAAATTAGGAAAAGAAGGAAAAAGTAGAAACACTGGAAAGCCTGTGTTCAACTCATTTGTTCTTTAATGGTGTCACAATTTTCAAAAATATTCAAGAATATTCTATACCATATCTCTATAAATCCAAACAAAATTAATCTGAGTTTTGAAGAGTACACCAGGTAGCCACTATGATTCTAATAGTTTATACTAATCTATCTTAGAGGAAAGGTTACAAGAGTGGATACACACCACCAACACAGATGTTTTATAGATTTTATTATTGCTAGACTCTACTAGTTTCGATCTTCAAAAGATCTTCATCAGGAGTGTAGAAATACAACAAATTATTTGACTTATGTACATGAAAAAATGGAGCAAGTGTCACATGATGTACATAGTTCTTAAAATAAACATGAAATTTAAAATAGGTTCAAAATTTCTAAGGTATAGTATGTATTGTTGCTATTTAAGGTCAATTGTGAAGCAAGTTGTAACCGGAATCTGTCACCACCAGGGTATGAGAGAAGAGAAGCCAGTTTCCCTTTTAATGCTGAGCGTCAAGCAAGGGAACTAATGGTTCCATTTTTCATGTCTTTGGTATGACGCAGCCGGGGATAAACCTCCTGCACTTGAAGTGGATGCTCTACCAATAGACTATTGAGGCTACTGATTATAATAACTTACATAATTATCATGTACATATTCACAGGGAGTCTGATTTCAGCAGCTTATGCAGTACTTGAGCGAGCAAATGGCATAATGACATGAAAAAAGTTTATATTTAAATTTGAAAAACTGTCGGCAACAATGTCCATTAACTACAAAACCAATTGGTGGCATATTTTGACTCCCAAAAGCAGTCAGGAGTATACAAAAAACATGAAACAAAAAATAATTCTCTTAAAAATCCATTTTGGATTGAAAGCCAGAAGTTATACCCATAAATCTATTCTAGTGAGACAGACTTAATTGGAAATACATAAAGTTCCACTTACATTAATCAGTGGGTCTCCATTAATTATCAGCATTCTGTAATAACATTAATGGCCTTGAGGGCGATATGGACAAATCATGTACAGTCTCTTTCATCAAAGGTGCTGCATCCATAAAATACAGGTAACTTCAAGGTAGGTAACACTTAATTAAGTAAAGATTTTGAAAACTAATCCAAGAAGAAACTGTACAATGTTACAGACGTTTCTTATTGCTGTTTTGCATGCAACATATGACCTAATTATTTGAAATTTGACCTTTAAGGTCAGGATCTTACATGCAGCACATTAACAACATTTACTTAATATTAAAATCCATTGGTGGATGGCTGAGTTTCAAAACGGTCATGGTGACCTTTACCTTAGCTTAAGGGCCTGGGTCTTTGCCCCTGAAACATTGTCTTGTAAAAGGTAACAATTGTGCCAAGTAATATTAAAATCCCCTGATAGATAGCAGACTTACACACCAACTAAGCCAGCTCTCACATCTTTTACTCCCCAAGTGTGACCTTAAATTTCTGGCAACAGGCCTTGAACCTGTGACTGGCAAGATCATCAGGTTATTGGGAACATTTGTCCCTGAGCACAAAAAAATCAAACAGAACCCGATTATTGAATTAGTTGTTAAATCTATGATCAAAATTTGTTCACTTGAATTTGGATAGTTCAAACAACACCCTTCACTTAAACTTTTCATCTGGTCGGCAAAATCCCTATGTTGTATAGTGTTCAATGGCCCGGACAACCGATAACTCTTAACACATTTTGCCAGTTTTGTCGAGTTCAAGCAACCGATGTTCAACTAATTAAGCCATACAATGAGTTTCAAAGTCATTATCTTCTTGTGTGTAACATATTTATAGAGATGGTACCTAAAAATTCAAATTCTCCCTTCCTAACCGGACCCTGCAAGAGTGGTAAAGTCTCAAGAATTTACAATAACTTAGATCCACCATAGACTGTTTTGTTTAAACTACTCCTTTGCAATTGTGGGGTCCATTTATTGATAAATTGAATAATGAAGTACCACTTAAGCCAATGGAGCATGAGGGTTCATGCACATTTTGATACCTCTGATGAACAGACACAACTGTTTATTTTCTTGGCTGCATGTTGTTCTATGTTTCTATAAATTTTGATTAATGTTTTGCATCAACAACAGAGCAGGCAGGGAACCAGCACTTCAATTTGACAGAGAAAGCTGGGAACCAGCACTTCAATTTCACAGATTATACAGATAATTTCTATGATATCATAATTACTTCACATGGTGTCAGAGTGGTGCCATGTCTAATCCATTCTCTCTATTCTCTACCTGTCAGCTTTATCAATAGATTAAAGCTATTGATTAATCTGCATAATTTACTTACAGGTAATCAGGGCAGGTGAGGTAATCACTTTACCATTGATCAAATCTGCAACAGGCCTGTCCCTGAGGACTGTAACAATCAAAATATGAAAACAAGAAAGAATGAACAGTTAAAACTATTTTATGCAGTTGATGATGAAAGAATATATGAGTGAATTATTGTATATTTAAATGAATGAATGTACAACTGCTGACAAGTAAAAGACTTAAGTAAATTAAGGTTAATTGAACAGGAGGGAATAACAATAATTTAGAGATATTATACAAAAAACAATACATAATATTTTCCCTCAAAGAACACTGAGTTTGCAATAACTTAGAATTCCTCTGCACCACTAAACTAAAGAGTATGAAATGCTTGAAAAGTGACTAGAACTTTGCTGGCAAAGTCAGTTTAAGGTGCAAGTGACTATAAATTTTTGCTGGAAAAGATAGTAAACAGTTTCATTGACAAAGTATTTCCTGCCTATGGCAATTACAAATACAAATGGATAAATATTTTCAAAACAGCTTCCAGTTTAGATGACTAAAATGTTCTCTGGCTGTCACAGTCGCCAGTACAAGTAACTGAGAGTTTCCTTACATCTCAAGTGAATGAATATTTGTTTGCAAAGTGAGATTGCAACACAAGTATCTGAAGGTTTGCTGGCAAAGGCAGTTAACAGTACAAGTGGCTATGTTTACTATGGAAGGGAATCTCCGCCAGGACATGCATGCTGCTAAATGACATTGCTATGTTATTTACTTACATATGCGTTCTGCAACATTGCAACTGCATTTTAGTTTCTAACATTTGCCTTACAAGAAATTCATCTTTAATGCTTCTTAATGCTAAGAAAACAGTCCTTTCATGAATATCGGTTATTCTTGCATGTAACTGACAAGTGCGTTCAACCTTTTTGTTTGCTTACTGCAATAATGAAATGTATATTCATGCTATTACCAACGTTGTTGCTACTGAATGTAACGAGCTATTAACAACGTTGTGACTTGTGAATATTCCGAAATTTTCATAACTTGATTGTTACTGCTTTTTGGATTTAACATTAGTGGTGCTTGCAACCACTTGGTTCTTGTTTATATTACAGTTTCCCCGGCAAAAATAATATACTAAAACACATGGCTTTAATAAATATTTAAACTTACAGTATAACAAAAATTTAAGCACGGTAGTGCATTACAACATTACAGGGAACCAACAAAAAGCAAAAATTTTAGCGCAAATTAGTATACACGGGAGACCACTCTCGACAGCAAATTCACGTGTTCGGTAGTTTCCGTGGGTTAAACAGTGAGAGAGTCTAAACTTACCCGTGTATACTTGTGTTGTTTTCTATGGAAATTACGTCCCTGGACAGCTGGAAATCATGAGTACTTTTTTTACTAAAACACGGTTCATGGTTCACTGATTTTACGGAAACTGCCGGAAATTCTGGTTCCCAGCTTTCTACGAATTTCATATTACAAATGTTAAAGTCGCATTTGATTAACTTCGTGCTGCTTAGTGCTCACTTAGCACTGTTTTCGCCTTGCATAAATTTCAATCATTGCAATACTAAGAATCCATGAATTTAAAGTAGGGACCTACATAGAAAAGGTCTACAACAGAGACCTATATATCAAAAACAAAAAACAACGGGCAACAACTAAATGTTAACATGCATGTGTTAGTTTTCTATAATGGAGGAACGATTTAATCAATTTCAGAAAGTAAAACGTACAAAACACTTAGAACTTGTTCACATAAACAGTTTAATATGCCACAGAATGGATGCATTTGCCATTTACACGCAAGAATATGCGTTTTACATACATGCAGTGATGAAAGATGCAAGGTATGTGCCACTAACGGATGGAAGGTAACAAAAAAACGCATGGATGTTGCATTTAATTTAAAACGAATAACACAAGGCAACATGCATTTGTCATTTAGCAGCATGCATGTCCTGGCTGAAATTCCCTAAAATGCAGTTGCAATGTTGCAGAATGCATATGTAAGTAAATAACTTAGCAATGTCATTTAGCAGCATGCATGTCCTGGTGGAAATTCCCTTCCATAGTTTACTGGCAAAGATAGTTAACTGTATAAGTAACTATGTTGCTGGCAAAGACAGTTACAGTTCAAAAAACTAAATGTTTGCCAACAATGACAGTTAATGGTACAAATGACTATATTTGCTAGCAAAGATAGTTAAATGTATAAGTAACTGTTTGCTGGCAAAGACGGTTAACACTGCGAAAAATATGTGCATATACGGGAGTATACGGTCCCGTATGTGTCTAATATACGAATATCATATAAAAGGTATCTTTCCTGAAAGTATGATCAAAACCTACGCCTTAAACATACTTTTGAACCTTGACAATCCCTAACTTCGAATACTGACATAAACTGTTGAAACGTTTATGCTAAGTATGAATGAACAAATCCATGTGAGAGAAACATGAATGTCCAATTAAAGAATACGGGATTCCCGTATATGGAATGTTCCATATACAGGAAAAATGTTTCCGTATACGCCCGTATATTAGGAATATACGGAATGCGTACACTCCCGTATACGGAACCATTTTCCGCAGTGTAATGGTACAAGTGACTATATTTGCTGGCAAAGATAGTTAACTGTATAAGTGACTATGTTTGCTCGCAGAGATAGTTAACAGCTGTAACCAAGACATGTTCTATCCACTGTATCAAGGAGATCACCCATGCTTGATATTCTTTGAGAATGGAAGTATGGCACCCTGACATGAACAGGTCAGATAAGTTTAGGCATAGTTACTGGGGGATCTAGTTTTATAGGCAATTCTGAAGGATCATGGGCTTTATGGGATTTAGAATGACTTCTGAATGGAATCTCTTCTGAAATAATTGATTTACAGAGACTTGGGCTGACCTTTTACTCTGAATGTAGTCAATATTTCAGAATGACCTTACAGCAATGTCATAACCTGATGTTTTGGACACAAAGGTAAATTGGTAGTTCTTGATCAGAAGCAGATTTCATGGATACATAATAGTAAAACCATTTGGAGTTAATCTTGCATAGAATGACTTAAAACCAAATAAGAAACAAATTTTCTTGCAGTCATTTTCAATTCAAATCATTTCTGATTATGTTCTCAAGGGTGAACTCAGTTTCAAACACAGAATAATGAACTGACTTTACTTACTTTCTTGACATTTGCTGTCCCGAGACATTATTCCTTGTTCATTAGTTATACAATAGGGATTTATCATCATAATATCATGTCAAGATATGGTAGCACAATCCATTATTTGTCACAATGGTAATGGAATTTGAAAACAAGTGATGAAAAGTCCAAGCTAAATGCTATTTATGACATGGATCTACCATGTAGATGTCTATATTGTACCCTGCAGAACACATCAAAATCTTTTCATCAAACTTAATTTGCACATATCTGTAATTTTTGTAACTTTCATTTCTGGCAGAAGTTCTTCAAGTGTCTTGGCTTCAGCATGTTGAATTGTAGTGGTCAGAGGAATGGCTTGGCTTAAGCTCTTACAATATAGTGGTTGGAGCAATGACTTCTCTTCAGCTGCTAAAATATAATGGTTAAATCAATGTCTTGGCTTCAGCTGCTACAATATTGGGGTTAGAGCAATGGCTTGAATTCAGCTGTTACAATATAAGGGTTAGAGCAATGGCTTGGCTTCAGCTGCTACAATATAGAGGTTAGAGCAATGGCTTGGCTTCAGCTGTTACAATATAAGGGTTAGAGCAATGGCTTGGCTTCAGCTGTTACAATATAGGGGTTAGAGGAATAGCTTGGCTTAAGCTGTTACAAAATAGGGGTTAGAGGAATGGCTTGGCTTCAGCTGTTACAATATTGGGGTTAGAACAATGCCTTGGCTTCAGCTGTTACAATATAGTGGCTGGAGCAATGCCTTGGCTTCAGCTGTTACAATATAGAGGTTAGAGCAATGTCTTTGCTTCAGCTGCTAAAATATAATGGTTAGATCAATGTCTTGGCTTCAGCTGCTACAATATTGGGGTTAGAGCAATGGCTTGGCTTCAGCTGTTACAATATATGGGTTAGAGCAATGTCTTGGCTTAAGCTCTTACAATATAGGGATTAGAGGAATGGCTTGGCTTCAGCAGTTACAATATAGGGGTTAGAGCAATGCCTTGGCTTCAGCTGTTACAATATAGTTGCTGGAGCAATGCCTTGGCTTCAGCTGTTACAATATAGAGGTTGGAGCAATGACTTTGGCTTCAGCTGTTACAATATAGTGATTGGAGCAATGTCTTGGCTTTAGCTGTTACAATATAGCGGTTAGGGCAATGTCTTGGCTTCAGCTGTTACAATATAGTTAGAGCAATGCCTTCTCTTTAGTTGTTACAGTATAGAGGCTAGATCAATGGCTTGGCTTCAGCTGTTACAATATAATAGTTAGAACATGTCTTGGTTACAGCTGTTACAATATAGTGGTTAAAGCAATGTCTTGGCTTCAGAATGTTACATTATAGTGGTTAGAGCAATGACTTGTCTACAGTTGTTACAGTATAGAGGCTAGAGCAATGGCTTGGCTTCAGCTGTTACAATATAATGGTTAGAACATGTCTTGGTTACAGCTGTTATAATATAGGGGTTAGAGCAATGCCTTGTCTTCAGCTGTTACAATATAGTGGCTGGAGCAATGCCTTGGCTTCAGCTGTTACAATAAAGAGGTTGGAGCAATGTCTTTGCTTCAGCTGCTACAATATAATGGTTAGATCAATGGCTTGGCTTTAGCTGTTACAATATAAGGATTAGAGCAATGGCTTGGCTTCAGCTGTTACAATATAGTGGCTGGAGCAATGCCTTGGCTTCAGCTGTTACAATACAGGGGTTAGAGGAATGGCTTGGCTTTAGCTGTTACAATATAGTGGTTGGAGCAATGTCTTGGCTTTAGCTGTTACAATATAGTGGTTAGGGCAATGTCTTGGCTTCAGCTGTTACAATATAGTTAGAGCAATGCCTTCTCTTTAGTTGTTACAGTATAGAGGCTAGATCAATGGCTTGGCTTCAGTTGTTACAATATAATAGTTAGAACATGTCTTGGTTACAGCTGTTACAATATAGTGGTTAGAGCAATGTCTTGGCTTCAGAATGTTACATGATAGTGGTGAGAGCAATGACTTGTCTACAGTTGTTACAGTATAGAGGCTAGAGCAATGGCTTGGCTTCAGCTGTTACAATATAATGGTTAGAACATGTCTTGGTTACAGCTGTTACAATATAGTGGTTAGAGCAATGGCTTGGCTTTAGGATGTTACATTATAGTGGTCAGAGCAATGACTTGGCTTCAGCTGTTACAATTTAGTGGCTGGAGCAATGTCTTGGCTTCTGCTGTTACAATATAGTGGTTAGAGTAATAGTTTGGCTTAAGCTTTTACAATATAGGGGTTAGAGCAATGACTTGCCTTCAGCTGTTACAATATAGTGTTAAGAGCAATGTCTTGGCTTTAGCTGTTACAATATAGTTAGAGCAATGCCTTGTTTTCAGTTGCTACAGTATAGTGGCTAGAGCAATGACTTGGCTTCAGCTGTTACAATATAGTGGATAAAACATGTCTTGGTTACAGCTGTTACAAAGAGTAATGACTTTGCTTCAGCTTTTACAATATAGTGGATAGAACACGTCTTGGTTACAGCTGTAACAAAGAGTAATGACTTGGCTTCAGCTGTTATAGAGAATAAAACATGTTTTAGTTACAACCATTAGAGCAATGGCTTGGCTTCAGCTGTTACAATATAGTGGATAGAACATGTCTTGGTTACAGGTGTTACAAAGAGTAATGACTTGGCTTCAGCTGTAACAATATAGTGGATAAAACATGTTTTAGTTACAAACATTAGAGCAATGACTTGGCTTCTGTTGTTACAATATAATGGTTAAAGCAATGTTTTGGCTTCAGCTGTTACAATATAGTGATTAGATCAATGACTTGGCTTCAGCTGTTTTGTTTGTTTTGGGTTTAACGCCGTTTTTCAACAGTATTTCAGTCATGTAATGGCGGGCAGTTAACCTAACCAGTTTTCCTGGATTCTGTACCAGTACAAACCTGTTCTCTGCAAGTAACTGCCAACTTCCCCACATGAATTATCAGAGGTGGAGGACGAATGATGTCAGACACAACGTCCTTTATCAAATCGTCACGGAGAACATATGCCCCCACCTTGGAATTGAACTCATAACCCCGTGATCCGTAGCCTAACGCTCTCCCTATCTGGCTTGGCTTCAGCTGTTACAATATAGTTAGAGCAATGGCTTGGCTTCAGCTGTTACAATAAAGTAGATAGAAGTCTTGGTTACAGCTGTTAGAACCAATGACTTGTCGGAAACTGTTATAATATAAAAGGTAAGATCAGTTGCTTGACTTGAGCTTTTACTGTATTTATAAGGTTAGAGCAATGGTTTGGCTTCAGCTGTTACAGCATACTGGTTGTGGCAGTTTCTTGACTTCAGTTATTACAATGTATTGGTAAGAGCAATGGCTTGTCTTAGTTACTTGAGCAATGACTTGGCTATATATATATATTCTTCATATATATATACACTTCACTCTGCATGCTTACTTAGAGGTATATAGGAAAACAGCAGCATGTTTTATTCATTCATTTTTATTGCTTCTTAATGCATCTTCTCTTGACTCTTACAAACATTGTTTTAATACCATAAGCATGCAGAGTGAAGTGTTTGTTATTCACATATTTCATGAAGAGGTTACATAAATAATCTTTATATATGATCAGATTCATGACAAGACAATCAAACATATCATACTCCTGAATTTAATAAAACAATTAATAAATGTGTGTGGAAGTATGCTACTTATGAAATTAATCAGATATCATTATTCTTTAAACAGTCTCTGATTCCCTAAACTGCTTCAGATATTAAATTTAGATACTGCAAACATTCTTCTTATTCTATAATAATTCTTTGCCGTAAAACTAAGTAAGGTTTATTGAAAATGTCTTTGTGAGAAAAAATTTATTTACTTGTATGTTATACTATCTTTGCCAGAAAACATTACTCACTTTTACTGTAAACTGTCTTAAGTCACTTCTATTGTAAACTGTTTTGATGACAAACATTTATTCACTTGTACAATAAACTTTCTTTGCCAGAATACATGTGGTCACTTGTTCTGTAAACTGTCTTTGTGAGAAAACATTTAGTCCCTATATTTAACTATCTAGCAAACATTTTGAACTGTAAACTGTCTCTGTCAGAAAACATTAAGTCCCTGTAACATGTTGTTGCCAGCAAACATTTAGTCAAACTTGTTGTGTAAACTGACTTTGCCAGCAAAGTGTAATCCCCCTTTGCCAGCAAACTATTAAACACTGATAGTGTAATCCCCTTTTCCAGAAAACATTTTTGTCATTTATACAATTAACTTTGTCAGAAAATAATTATGTAGTCACTTGTATTGTAAATTGTCCTTGCCAGGAAACATTTTGTCACATGTAAGTTGTAAATTATTCTTGCTAGCAAACATTTGGTCTTTTGTTCTGTAAATTGTCTTTTCACGAACACATTTAGTGTGTCTTTGAGAGCAAATATTTAGGCACTTGTACTTTACCAGCAAATAGTAAGTCTTGTACTGTAAGCTGAGATTCCCAGAAATCATTTAGTCTTTTTTGTCTTTTAGTCCTGTTTTTGCCATCAAATGTTTAATCATTTGTACTGTAAATAGTATTTGCCAGAAATTAGTCTTTTGCTAGAAAATGTTTAGTTTCTTTTGCTGTAAACTATCAGCTTGAAACATTTAGTAATTTATACTGTAAACTGTCTTTGCCAGCAAACATAGTCACTTGTACCATTAACTGTCATTGTTGGCAAACATTTAGTCTTTTGAACTGTAACTTTCTTTGCCAGCAACATAGTCATTTATACTATTAACTGTCTTTGCCAGGCAAACATAGTTACTTATACAGTTAACTATCTTTGCCAGCAAATATAGTCACTTGTACCATTAACTTTCTTTGCCAGCAAACATAGTTACTTATACAGTTAACTATCTTTGCCAGGAAATATAGTCACTTTTACCATTAACTGTCTTTGCCAGCAATCATACACTGATGAGATCAAGAAACGCCTCATTCAAACTCGGTATACAATTTTTCGTTAACCGTTATTCAAAATTAGAAAAGAACAATTCCATTCGCAAATTAGATGCTTTACAAGAATTTATGGTCAATAAGAAATCATTTCATTGTCGCATTAAGCTTAAATCTTGAATTTTAATAGCCCGGTCGGAGAAATTGCATTAGAAAAATCAGTAGCGCATGTGGCCACCTCTGCTAGCAACCTCATAGAGCCGCACCAGTTGCGTAACAGATACCGTGGGATTCTGGCCCACTCCTGGTGCAACGCTGCTACCAGTTCCCGGACGTTTGCTGGCTGGGGTTGACGTTGGCGTAACCGCCGTCCGAGATAATCCCACGCGTGTTCAATCGGATTGCAGTCCGGTGAACACGCCGGCCAAGGTAAAACATTAATGTTTCTAGCCTGTAGAAAGTCCCTGGTGACGCGTGCAACGTGAGGTCGCGCATTATCGTGCTGATAGACTAATCCTTGACGTTGACGGAATAAAGGAACAACTACATGATGTAATATCTGGTCGATGTAACGCCTGGCTGTGAGATTACCTTGGCAAACGACGAGTTGGGACTTAAACCTATGGTTGATTGCTGCCCACACCATTACTCCACTTTCACCGTAACGATTGTGCTCCAAAACGCAATTGTTTGCATAGCGTTCATGGCGTCGTCTATAGACACGGATACGTCCGTCGGCGTTCCACAAGTTGAAACCCGACTCGTCACTGAACACTACGTTCTGCCAACGCTGGCCGCGATGGTTGCGGGCCCAAATAAGACGTTGGTGACGGTGGCGTAACATTAGAATAAGACCGTGGTAGGGCCTACGACAGGTAATTCCACGTTCTCTGTGTCGATTTCTCACTGTATGTCGACTAATTGGACGTCCACGGTTACCTACAACTATACGTGACGTAGATTGCGCCGTCACAAATCTGTCACGTAAATGACGTTGACGTATATAATTATCCTGTCGTATTGACGTTACACGCGGTCTACCTGAACGTGGTCTATCGATAGATGTTCCCGTGTCTCTAACACGTCGAATAAGACGCACAATTGTCGAACGAGAGACGTTAAAACGTCTAGCAACTTGTTCCTGCATTCGCCCACATTCAAGCATAGCCAAAACCTGAGCCCTCTCTTCAGAATTCAGCCTCGGCATTACGAAAACTAATGTTTTTTTCAGAGAATAGCTGAAAATATGGTTGTGTGTCGTATTACACATGTACATGTGCAAAAATCGTTCAATCAAACCACATGGTTTACATGCACGGACTGCACGAGGAAATCATGACCAGGTACATGAAGTGAACAAATGGCTGAATGAAATCGCGCGAGTTTTTGTTCACTGTGTTTGTCGGTCAGAGTACATGTAGATATACCACATTTCACAACAATTAAAAGCGTTAGGAAAAAAATAACGCCAAATTTCAATGAGGCGTTTCTTTATCTCATCAGTATAGTTACAATATGTGAGCTAAAAACACGTTGGCTGTCAGCTTTTTTGAAGGAATTATAAAAAAAATTGCATACGACATCAGGTGTAATTAGAATCGTGAACGGACATTCTATTTACTTATTTTTGCTTTTAAAATATATCAAATTTGTGCATTTTCCAGTCGAAATTATAGTACGATCAGACTGCATTGATATACACTTATTATTATATTAAACAATGATCTGATTCAAGGCTTGCATGAAGTAATCGTACAGGGCGCTTTTCACGTGCACGGTAATCAGCTGGCCGCTTATGGACAATTCATTAATTGGCGCCATTTTTACAGTACAAAGGATCAGTACTTTAACACTTCATTGATTCTTATCGACTGCGTGCACTCGCTGTAACTTAATTTGCTGATCAAAGAATCAGAGGGGCATGTCTGCAGGATAAAGGGCTTGATTTAGCAGAAGATCAAAGTCAGGAGGGCGCATTTTAAGGGCAGCGTGGTGGCAGATAAAAAGGGCAGGGTGGGGTGCCCCACTGCGTCGCACTAGAAATAACACTATTTCATTTTTAGTTCTACTCACCCTGGCGTCAGCGTCACACCTCGGTTAAAGTTTTGCATGCAAGTACATATGGCTATCATTTAAAGGCATATTGATTTGAAATTTTTTCTTTTTCTAGGTCAATTACCAACCTCACTGGGTCAAGACCCATAACTCTGACATGTATTTTGGCCAAATTATGCCACCTTTTGGACTTAAAATATCTTGGTTAAAAGTTTTGAATGCAAGTTACTATCCCTAAAACTAATGCAGATATTGAATTGAAACTTCACATGTGTCTTCAAGGTTATAAAACTAGTTGATAGCATCAAGTCCCATAACTCTGACATGCATTTTGGCCTAATTATGCCCCCTCTTGGACCTAGAAAATCCTGGTTCAAGTTTTGGGTGCAACTACATAAAGCTATTACTTAAAGGCATATAGAATTGAAACTTATTTTTTCTTTTTCTAGATCAATTACCAACCTCACTGGGTCAAGTCCTATAACTCTGACATGTAATTTGGGCAAATTATGCCCCCTTTTGGCCTTAGTAAATTCTGGTTAAAGTTTTGCATGCAAGTTTCTATCTCCAAAACTAAAGCAGATATTGAATTGAAACTTCATCTGTATTCGGGGTTATAAAACTAGTTAATAGCATTAACTCCCATAACTCTGACATACATTTTGGCCAAATTATGCCCCCTTTTGGGCTTAGAAAATCCTGGTTAACGTTTTGCATGCATGTACATATAGCTATTACTTAAAGGCATATAGAATTGAAACTTATTTTTTCTTTTTCTAGATCAATTACCAACCTCACTGGGTCAAATCCCATAACTCTAAGATGTATTTTGGGCAAATTATGCTCACTTTTGGCCTTAAAAATTTCTGGTTAAAGTTTTGTGTGCAAGTTACTATCTGCAAAACAAATGCAGATATTAAATTGAAACTTCACATCTGTCTTCGGGGTTATAAAACTAGTTGATAGCATCAAGTCCCATTACTCTGACATACATTTTGGCCAAAATCATGTCCCCTTTTGAACTTAAAACTTCTGGCTAAAGTTTTGCATGCAAGTTACTATCTCCAAAACTAATGCGTGTGTGTGTGTTTGGTTTTAATGTCTTTTTCAACAATTTTTCAGTCATATAAACGATGGTGTCTACTTGTAACAGTGAGCACAATGCCAAACTTTGTAGTGCTGCCTCACTGGAATATCACACCATAGATATGTGGCATGATACCCCACCTAGTCACATTTTACTGACACCAGGCTGACCAATCCTAGAACTATCCTCTTAATGCTGAGCGCCAAGCGAGGAAGCTACTACTAGGCTACTGCTTGAAACTCTATAGATATTTTAATATTTAGGGTAATATTCCTGCTTCTGGGACAATGATTTGAATAGTCAAACACTGGCTGTATTGTTTTTGTTTGCTTTAACATCACACTGACACAATTATAGGTCACATGGCGACTTTCCAGCTAGTCATTGTGGTGGAAGACCAAAGGTGCCCCTCCTGACATTTTATCAAGAATAGGCCCCTGGGTAGAGCCATCAGCCTTCTGTAAGCCTGCTTACATGAAGAATTCTATGCCCTCAGCAATTCTCGAACTTACATTGGTGAGAGACAGGCGATTTGAAGTTGTCAGCATTAACTGTTTGGGCACAGAGGCCCCAAATGTCATAATATGAGCCGCTGGGATCAGCAGCTGGCTATGCCAGTAAATCAAAGCTCTATTATGCCATATAAATTAGAAGATAAAAGAAAATAAACAGATTTACACATTATTATGACACATGCAAAATATATGAATACAGAAATTTTCTGTATGGACAGAATATTCATCATGCAGCCAATGAATTTTTTCTATATACATAACATTATGTTACAAAATAATAAAACTTAAATGGAAAGTCTTTTTAACGTTAAAATTACAGAATATTAACAAACCAACAGAAAAGATATGTTTGATAGGAGAGGAAATATGAATTGTATTATCAAAGTTATAACTACAAAGCAAAAATTTATTTTCTATAACATTCACAAATGGAAATGCTGACAAAAAAAGAAATATGGTGAACAGGAAATATCAGCATAAATATGTCATAGGTTTTTGCAAACCATCTCAGTTCCTTTAGAATAATTATGAATGTTCAAAGATACAATCACAAAGCTTTCATCTGAACTGACACATTGAAATTAAGCATTAATCTGAGCTCTTTGAAGACTGAAATGTCATTAAAATCACCACTACTATACTGCTTTGAAGAGAACTGGAATAAAGCTCTGGTTTATTGATCCTGGAAATAGTTGAAACAATAAATTCCAAAGACAAAATGGCATCAATCCTGACAGTCTTGCTTCACAACCCAGCAATCTTGCCATTTTTCATCATAAATTTTACCAGAACACTTTTCTGGAGAGAAAACCAATCTCCTGATACAGGGTGCAAGGACTAAAGTTTCTGTCATAAATTTCAATCAAGATTTAGAATAATAAAATGTTTCCCCCAAATACAGGCTTTCCAGTCCCAGATAAATTAAGAAACAAAATGATACTGTTGTTGTTTTTTTGACATGTTATGCTTTTTTTGTTTATGCTTTTAAATAGTTTTCCTCAGAACCTTTATGAAATGTTAATATTTTATTCATTTCTATTTGTTTTCTTTCATCACCAGTTACTATTTTAGTTACAGTAAGATAAACTAGAACTGTCAGTTTAGACCTGATACAACCTCCCAGTGACAAGTGATGTAATAGATCAACAACCACAAAGCACCCTTCTTACTAGACCACCTGGCTATACATACCACTAATTTTATTCTAATTTAAACAATTACAGAGCATATCACCTATTAATAAAAACCACCTGCAAATAAAGACAGTTTTTGTTCTGATACTGTATAACCTGGATAAGGGCCCCATCCCTAATAAATACTCCTTTTTGTACTTAGTTCAAGAAATAATATATAAAAGGTCCAAGAAATAATCTATAAAAGGTCCTTAAAATTTCAAAATACTAAAGTATCATTCAAATAAAAGTTATTTTAGGCAGAAAATTTACTGGATATCACTGAATATCCTACGTATTTTCACCAAATTTAGGTCTCAAATAAGTCCCAAGATCCACATTCAAATCTACTACTGTGAAATCATTATTATTCGTGGGGGATTAATTTTCGTGGATTTTGTGGTTCAGCTCAACCATGAAATTAAGTCCCAACAAACAAATTATGCCCATGATAATGTCACCAAAACAGACACAATAGCCGTCAGATCTGGTCCGTAGTTGTATGCATGCTGCAGTACTAACCTGCAGTTTTCGTGTAGTTTATGGAGGCTCCATCAATGATTAACAAGAAACGCGGCAAGGCCACGAAACCAGGTTTTCAACACTTTTCATAAGAATAAAAAAGTATACTGAATCACAGTGCACCACTTTAAAGCACAACCCTAACCCTAGCCTAACCCTAACCCTAACCTAACCCTAACCCTATTTTTAGTAACAATGACCTTGACCTTGATCCCAGAAACCCCAAAATCAATCCCAAGCTACAACTGAATATAAGTTTTCTATACACCAAGTTTCATCATGATAGCTCATTCCGAAGTTAAGTTATTGACCGGAAACCCTTTTTCTACTTTAAGCAACAGTGACCTTGACCTTGACCCCAGAAACCCCAAAATCAATCCCAGCCTTTGTCTTGATATAAGCTACATAAAAACCAAGTTTTATTCAAATATCTTTACCGAAACAAAAGTTATTGACCGGAAACACCAGTTTGACACTGCCATCCGCCCGCCAGCCCGCCCGACCAACGACATACCCCAATCTAATAACTCAGGTTTTCGTTGAAAATCTGGTTAAACATAGGTATGTATCAGAACAAAACCGACTATTTCCTTAAGACATTAATTTTACCCGTGGTTTGTTTACGACATGCTTGTCAAAATAAAAGTAGATACTAAAAATAAAAGTTTGACGTAGCGTCACGTGCCAATGCACTATGCTGCAGCTGTTATTTGATTTTTTTCGGCCCCGCTCTGCAATGTTTATATTTACTAACATGTAGTAAACTTCTTTGGGACTATCAATATTATAAATTAATTGCTAGATTTGCGTCCAATGCATTATTACCCGATTCACATTACACGTTTCTCTGTAGAAAATAACACATGCATAAGTTCAACAGCTTGTACTTTTAGACGAGCATTCAACAACAGGCATGTACGGAACTTTTTTTCATGATCCTAAACTGCAAGGTTTCATGAATCTATATCAAACACTTTTTGAGCTGGGTGCGTCACAAGATGAAAATGTGCATTTTTGACTATTTCAGGGGCCATAACTCTGAAAATAGGAGGTGCACAAGTTCATATCATGATAAAGATTCATGCAAAATTTCATCAATTTAAAGCAAATACTTTTTGAGCTAGGTGCGTCACATTTAACTTTGGACGGATGGACAAGACCAAATCTATATGCTCCCACCACTCATCGGGTCCCATAACTGAAAAATACAAGCAGCTAACGCCTGACGGCGTTTTGGCCGTTTTTTTTTAATTAGGTGATAATGAGTTAAAGTTCTAATAAAGGCATAAAATAAATAACCCCCAAATTAATAAGCACTATTGAAGGAAAAAGGGGAAAAAAGAAATGGAAAGGTAGAAAGTGAAATTAAAGAAATAAATTGGTGTAAACAAATGAAAGTAAGAAAAACACCATTTTCAATGTTTATATCCCTGTGACCTTGACCTTTGACCCGAAAATTAATAGGGGTCAGGTAATTTTCAATGTTCAGGTCCCTGTGATCTTGAACTTTGACCCAGTGACCCCAAAATCAGGACACCAACTCAGTTGAATGGGTAAGTCCAATAGCACGTAGTCCAGCTAAAGACAAAATGTTTTTGGTAAAGAGGGATTATAGTATTAGTGATTGATAGTTTGCTGGCCGAATCATTTTACGCAACAAGTTTGACTAACTGTTTGCTGGCAACATCATTTTGTGGAGATTTAATGTTTTCCAACAGAGACAGTTTACAGTTCAAGTGATCAAATATTTGGAAATTTTAATACAGTGACTAAATGTTTTCTCACAAAGACAGTTTACAGAACATTGGCCACATGTTTCTCACAAGGACAGTTTACAGAACAAGTGATCATATTTTTTCTCACAAAGACAGTTTACAGAACAAGTGACCACATGTTTTCTCACAAAGACAGTTTACAGAACAAGTGACTACATGTTTTCTCATAAGGGTTTAGTTTATAGTACAACTGACAAAATGTTGCTAGCAAAACAGCTTACAATAAGGTGACGGCAAAGACAGTTAGAAATACAAGTGGCTAATGTTTTCTGGCAAAAACAGTATAATGTACAAGTAAACAAATGTTTTCTGGCAAAGACAAGTTTTATGGCAAAAAATTATTATAGAACAATCAATATGTTTGCAATATCTAAATTTAATATCTGAGTAAGATTGCAGAATCTGAGAGGGATATTTGACTGCTTTCTTAAGTAGCATACTTCCACACACATTTATTATGCTACTTTAATTCAAGAGTATCATGTGTTTGATTGTCTTATCATGAATCTGATCATATATAATGATTATTTATGTAACCTCTTCATGAAATATGTGAATAACAAACACTTCACTCTGCATGCTTACTTAGAGGTATAAAGAATAGCAGCATGTTTTATTCATTCATTTTTATTGCTTCTTAATGCATCTTCTATTGACTCTTGCAGATATTGTTTTACTATCATATATATAGCCAAGTCAATAAGAAACTGAAGACAAGCCATTGCTCTTACCAATATATTAAGACAGCTGAAGTCAACAACTGCTCTAACTGGTATGCTGTAATAGCCAAACCATTGCTCTAACCTTATACAGTAAAAGCTCAAGTCGAGCAACTGCTCTTACCTTTTATATTGTAATAGTTACCAACAATTCATTGGTTTTAACTATCTTGGTTCTATCTACTATACTGTAACAGCTGAAGTCAAGCCATTACTCTATATTGTAACAGCTGAAGCCAAGTCATTGCTCCAACAGCTGTAACCAAAGCATGTTTTATCCACTATACTGTAACAGCTGAAGCCAATCATTGCTCTAATCACTGTATTGAAACAGCTGAAGCCAAACATTGCTCTAACCATTATATTGTAACATCTAAAGCCAAGTTATTACTGTAACTATTACATTGTAACAGCTGAAACCAAGCCATTGCTGTAACAACTATAATGTAACAGCTGTAACCAAGACAGTAATAGCTGAAGATATGGCATTGCTCTAACTATATTGTAACAGCTGCATGAAGCCAAGACATTGCCCTAACCACTATACTGTAACAGCTTATGGCAAGACATTGCTCTACCCACTATATTGTAGCAGCTGAAGCCAAGTCATTGCTTTAACTGTTATATTGTAACAGCTGAAGCTAAGTCATTGCTCTAACCACTATACTGTAACAACTGAAGCCAAGCCATTTGCGATGATAGCTTTAACCACTATATGGTAACATGTCGAAGTCAATTAACATTGCTAAATGAAAGTTGCAAAAATTACAGATATCTGCAAATTAAGTTCGATGAATAGATTTTGATGTGTTCCGCAGGGTACACTATAGACATCTACATAGTAGATCCATAATTTATGTCATGCTAAAATAGCTTTTACCTTGGACTTTTCATCATTTGGTTTAAAATTTTGTTACCCTTGTGTCAAATAATGGATTGTGTTACAGTATCATGGCATGGTATTATGATGATAAATCTCAAGTGTATAACTAATGGACAAGGAATAATGTCTCAGGACAGAAAATGTCAAGAAAGTAAGTAAAGTCAATTCATTATTCTGTGCTTGAAACAGAGCTCATCCATGAGAAAAGAAATCAGAAATGATATGAATTGAAAATAACTACACAAAATGTTTGTATCTTATTTGGATTTAAGTCATTCTATAGAAAATAAACTCCAAAAGGTTTTACTATTATGTATCCCTGAAATATGCTTCTGATCAAGAACTATCAATTTGCCCTTGTGTCCAAAACATCCTGTTATGACATTGCTGTAAGGTCATTCTGAAATACTGACTACATCCAAGATAAAAAGGTCAGCCCAGGTCTCTGTAAATCAATTATTTCAGTAGAAATACCATTCAGAAGTCATTCTAAATCCCATAAAGCCCATGATCCTGCAGAATTGCCTATAAAACTGGACCCCTAGTAACTATGCCTGATTATAATACATATGACAGGAACATGATAATCTATCTAAAGGTACAAAGGGTTATCTGGCCTGTTCATGTCAGGGTGCCATACTCTCATTCTCAAAGAATATCAAGGACCAGAGATCTCTTTGATATTTGATAGTCACTATGGTTACAATTTCACTAACAAATGCATACACAGAGGCCTTGAACATTGTGCAGTCCAGTGTAATAGAATCATAGGGATTTTCATTACCAATAAATTCCTTAATATTCAGAATGTCATATATTAAAGAGAAACTAGGCAGCTTCACAAACATCATTGTGTAAAATTCTTTGGTTGGGCAGTTTTGACTCAGTTTGGATTCAGGTATGTTTTCTAGCTTAAAAAACTAGTACAAAAAAAAAGATGTAAGACACTTATGTCCATAAACAGGAATATAAACAGAGCTGACATTATGATATTTCAAGTGCTACTTCAAAAGCATTTTTTTATTGAAAGCAATATGATATAGAACCAAGGGGCAAATATCAAAGTATTTGACATTATTTTTATCAGGTTCTATATAAAAAGTGAAATGTATTTTCTCATTGTTACACCAGTAAATCAAAGCTCTATTATGCCATACAAATTTATATACAGATTTTCACATTATTACAATACATGCAAAATATATAAATACAGAAATTTTAAGTATAGTCACAGTTATCATTATGCAGCCAATAAAGTCTTTCTATACAGGTAACATTATGCTACAAAATAATAAAACTTAAATGGAAAGTCTTTCTAATGTTAAAATTACAGAATATTAACAAACCAGCAGACAACAAATGTTTAATGAGTGAAGAAATATGATTTGTATTGTCAAAGTTATGACTATACAAAGATAAAATTCATTTTCTACAACATTCACAAACAGAAATGTTGAAAAAACAAGAGCTGTCACTAATGGTGACAAATGCCCCCCCCCCACAGCACTTTGACCTGGTGACCTTGACCTTTGACCTGGTGACCCCAAAGTCAGTAGGGGTGGTGTACTCAATAAGTACTATCAGCATGTGAAGTTTAAAGGTCCTGGGTGAAGTGGTTCACGAGTAAAGTGTCTTCATGCAAAAAGTTAACGTTGGCCCCTGTGATCTTGACCTTTGACCTGGTGACCCCAAAGTCAGTAGGAGTGGTGTACTCATAAAGTACTATCAGCATGTAAAGTTTGAAGGTCCTGGTGCAGTCTAGTAAGTGCCTTCATGCAAAAGTTAACGTTGGCCCCTGGACCTTAAACCCTTGACCTGGTACCCAAAGTCAGAAGGGTGGTGTAACTCAATAAGTAACTATGCCTGACTTGAACGTTGAAGGTACGGGTGCAGTGGTTCATGAGTAAAGTGCCTTCATGCAAAAAGTTAACGTTGGCCCCTGTAACCTTGACCTTTGACTTGGTGACCCAAAAGTCAGTAGGGGTAGTGTACTCAATAAGTACTATCAGCACGTGAAGTTTGAAGTTCCTGGGTGCAGTGGTTCGCGAGTAAAGTGCCTTCAGTTGAAAACTAATATGCCTGCCTTCGGGGGCATAAAAAGAAATATGGTAAACAGGAAATATCAGCATAAATATGTCATAGGTTTAAAAAGCAACAAAGCTTTTGCAAACCATCTAAGTTCTTTAAGAATAATTATGCATGTTCAGCCCGCCCGCTTAGCTCAGTAGGTAGAGCGTCGTCTAACTACCGGATCGCTTGGATCTGAGTTCGATCCTCGGGCGGGGCGTATGTTCTCCGTGACTATTTGATAAACGACATTGTGTCTGAAATCATTAGTCCTCCACCTCTGATTCATGTGGGGAAGTTGGCAGTTACTTGCGGAGAACAGGTTTGTACTGGTACAGAATCCAGGAACACTGGTTAGGTTAACTGCCCGCCGTTACATGACTGAAATACTGTTGAAAAACGGCGTTAAACCCAAAACAAACAAACAAACAAATTATGCATGTTCAGATCTTGCAAGGGAAGATATACAATCACAAAGCTTTCGTCTGAACTGACACATTGAAATTAAGCATTAATCTGAGCTCTTCGAAGACTAAAATGTCTCATTAAAATCATCACTACTATACTGCTTTGAAGAAAACTGGAATAAAGTCCTGAATTATTGATCCTGGAAATAGTTGAAAAAATAAATTCCAAAGACAAAATGGCATCAACCCTGACAGTCTTGCTTCACAACACAGCAATCTTGGCATTTTTCATCATAAATTTTACCGGAACACTTTTCTGGAGAGAAAACTAATCTCCTGATACAGGGAGCAAGGACTAAAGTTCCCGTCCTAAATTTCAATCAAGATTTAGAAATAAGAATAAAATGTTTTACAGTTTTAAATGTGTGTCCCAGATGAATTAAGGAACAAAATGTTTCTATTGTTGTTTCCACATGTTCTGTTTTTTTTTGTTTATGCTTTAGTTTTCCTCAGAACCTTTAGGAAATGTTAATATTCTACTCATTTCTATTTGTTTTCTTTTATCACCAGTTACTATTTTAGTTAAAGTAAGATAAACCAGAACTATCAGTTAAGACCTGATACAACCTCCCGCAACAGGTGATGTAATAGATCAACAACTGCAAAGCACCCTTCTTACTAGACCACCTGGTTAAATATTTCCATTTAAACAATTACAAAGCATATCACCTGTCAATTAAAACCACCTGCAAATAAAGACACATAGTTTTCATTCTGATACCATATAAACTTGATAAGGGTAATAATAAATACTACTTTTTGTATAAGTCCAAGAAATAATCTATAAACAAGAGTGCCATCAAGGCCCTGTATCGCTCACCTGACCAACTGACCTAAAGATCATCAAGATTAACATTATGACCAAGTTTCATTAAGATATGGTCATAAATGTGGCCTCTAAAGTGTTAAATAGCTATTCCTTTTATTTGACCCTGTGACCTAGTTTTTGACCCCACATGACCAAGATTGGAACTTGACCTAAAGATCACCAAGATTAACATTCTGACTAAGTTTCATGAAGATGGCCTCTAGAATGTTAACAAGCTTTTCCTTTAAATGACCTAGTGAACTAGTTTTTAACCCCACCTGATCCAGATTTGAACTTGACCTATAGATAACCAAGCTTAACGTTCTGACCAAGTTTCATTAAGATACGGTCATAAATGTGGCCTCTACAGTGTAAACTAGTTTTTCCTTTGATCTGACCCTGTGACCCAGTTTTTGACCCCAGATGACCAAGATTCGAACTTGACCTAAAGATCATCAAGTTTAACATTCTGACTAAGTTTTATGAAGATACAGTCATAAATGTGGCCTCTAGAGTGTTAATAAGCTTTTCCTTTGAAATGACCTAGTGACCTAGATTTGACCCAATCTGACCCAGATTTGAAATTCACCTATAGATCATCAAGATTAACATTCTGACCAAGTTTCATGAAGACACAGTCATAAATGTGGCCTCTACAGTGTTAACAAGTTTTTCCTTTGATTTGACCTGGTGACCTAGTTTTTGACCCCGGATGACCCAATATCAAACTCGTCCAAGACTTTATTGACGGTAACATTCTGACCAAGTTTTATTAAGACTGGGCCCAAACTGTGACCTCTAGAGTGTTAAGCTTTTCCTTTGATTTGTCCTGGTGACCTAGTTTTTAATCCTAGATGACCCAATATCGATTTCATCCAAGATTTTATTGAGGGTAACATTCTGACCAAGTTTCATTAAGATTGGGCCAAAATTGTGACCTCTAGATTGTTAACAAGCTTTTCCTTTGATTTGACCTGGTGACCTAGTTTTTGACCACAGATGACCCAATATCAAACTCGTCCAAGATTTTATTGAGGGTAACATTCTGACAAAGTTTCGTTAAGATTGGGCCAAAATTTTGACCTCTAGAGTGTTAACAGTCAAATTGTTGACGCCGACGACGACAGACACAGATGGATCATAAAAGCTCACCTTGAGCACTTTATGCTCAGGTGAACTAAAAATCCTTAAAAATTTAAATGATTATATTAAAAAAACTAAAGTACCATTCAAACAGAAGTTATTTTAAGGCAGAAAATTTACTTGATATCATTGAATATCTGACGTAATTTTGGTCTCAAATAAGTCCCAAGATCCACATTTCCACTTCCAAATCTACTATCTAGGGAGCTGTTTTGAGACTATAATGATGCCATTTTAAAATTCCATAATCTCTTTATTCTGTAGAGCATTCAGTACCATAACAGACCAAAACTGCATAATTGATTTCTTACCCATTTATTTCCCCCCAACAGAACTTATTAAGAGAAAAGTCATTGTCCATATTGAGCTGCGGAAAATGTTTGATTACAAGACCGCTATTTTTCAGAAGTGGTTTGGCGGCCTGATCTAATCTGGTCATACAATGGATGTTTGGTCATGTTTTCCTTAATGAAGTCTTGGTCAACATCCATTTCCCATAAGCACTTTCATAAACAGAATTGGTTAACACCCATTTCCCATAAATGCTTTTCTCAGCAGAATTGGTCAAACAATCCTTTAGCTCAGAACATCAATTCAGACAATAGGCTGTCTTTGTTTTAAAGTAATGTCCATTTCGGATTTACTCTTCAGACAAATAGAATTCAATTAATGAAACAGAATGGACGTTGTTTCTTTTTATTATTAAACATTTACTTTTTTCTTTGATCCTTCCTAAAAACTGTACAGTGACAAATCGCAGTTATGCTTATGCAGGTGGAGCACTAATCAAACTATAGAGACATGGAAGATTTTTCTAATTTTATTTATGGCAACTATTCTTATTTAGTGACCACATGTTTACATTACCAGTTACCAGTTGCTAGCAAAACAGTTTACAATACAGGTGACTAAAATTGTTTTCTAGCAAAGACCATTTACAGTAAAACGAAAACATACAAAGAATTATTATAAAACAATTAATATGTTTGCAATATCTAAATTTAATATCTGAGAATGTTTGTAGATCTCAGAGGGATATCTGATTGTTTTCTTAAGTAGCATACTTCCACACACATTTATTATGCTACTTTAATTCAAGAGTATCATGTGTCTGATTGTCTTATCATAAATCTGATCATATAATGATTATTTATGTAACCTCTTCATGAAATATGTGCATAACAAACATTTCACTCTAACTTACAGGTATACTGCTTAATGCATCTTCTATTGACTCTTACAGACATTGCTTTTACCACCATATATATATTTACTGTATATATATAGCCAAGTCATTCAGTTACTGGAACAGACCGGAGAGAGAGTAGAAACTACTCGCACCCTGGGTGGCTCCAATTACATGGTAATTGAAGTGATGGCCAGTTTACCAGCATGCAGTCAATAAAAAGCAATAAATCACATGTAGCAGTGTTGATAAGCCTTGATGCAGGAATTAATGAATAACATAATATATAAAATGATAGTGTGCTGTTTATAGTGAAGGCATGTGCATTTAAAGGTGGATAATCAGATTTTGGCCATGTAACGGATTTGTTTGTTCGAAACTGTAGCATCTGATCATTTACACTCATTTATGTTCACTTAACACTTAATACAAATTAGATTTTCACTGGAGGTATTTTTAAAATTCATTTTCCTATCCTGGTTGCCCAACCAAGATAGAGTTATCTTATCATAAGTATAAATTTGATAAACATACTTTGCCTAAGGAAATGTATAAATATTAGACATATTGTAATATATTTGTAAAATATTTGCATTAAAAATTATGTGTTTAGATGGAATTCATTAGAAATGCAAGTTTGAAAATTTTTTATTACCTCCCTTTGCCTATCTTGGTTGCGCAACCAAGATAGATTGGAAATAAATGAATTCAGAAGCTACACACAGCTTTTAAACTTGCATTTTGGTTCAGATTGTTCAATAGTTGATATGTCTATCAAATGCAAATGTAAAACTAGACATTGTATCGAAATAAAAAGAAATACCCAGCTTTTTATATACTTTCATATTAAAGGGGAGTAATTATAAAATTTTATAAAAATAATAAAATATACATTTCAAATAGGAATCTAACTCTATGTAAAGGTCTTTTTGTTCCTTAAATAATTCTCTACCAGAATATGCAAAAAGTAAAAAATGTCATTAAATGTTGTTTAAATGTGATTGACCACCTTTAACTGCATGTCTTTTAAATTTGCCCATTTTTTTTCAGGAAACTTGATATATGGATATAAGACAAAATTAATCAACATCAATTTTGTGCAAAAATAGTTAAAAACTATGCCAATAAAATGGGTCTTATTATTAGAATGTAATTCAAAGCACAGAATATATTTCATCACGGGACAATCAAAATCCCCTTTATCAAAATCCCTCCACTGAAAAATGACAGAGTGTTACAAAATCCCCTTCGTACTTTTGCAGGGGGTATCATAATCCCCTCTGTGATTTTTACTTCTTTCATCAAGTTCAAATACAACTATATACAACTTAAAGTCTATTGCATAAAACACGTAAATAAAATGCCTTTAGCAAACATAATAAAATTTGGAACCCTGATATCTATATATCTATAATGTTAATCTCAGAGGGGATTATGATACCCCTTGCAAATGTGGGAAGGGGATTTTGTAACACCCAGTCATTTTTCAGTGGAGGGGATTTTGATCAAGGGGATTTTGATATACACTCTTTCATCACAAAATTTTCTAATTAGAAGACAATATTGAAAATATCTATGTTATTTAATTTTCTAGCTGTGTATGACTGTCTGCCTGTCTATCAGTCAATAAGGTAGATCTTGCTGCGACTTTATAAATCTGTTTTTACATATTAAAATCTGTTTTATAAGAAGATGGCAATCTGAAGCATATGCTTATCATTATAATACATGTCTGTCTGTCTGTCTGTCTGTCTGTCACTAAAGATGGAATATGCAATAACATGTCCTTGAAATGGAAAATTATCCTGTGACAACAAGCAAGAGCTAAAAGAACCATTTTCAGATTGGACCAGATGTTGTTTATTATGCATGCCGATGTACCATGTACAGGTCTTTAATAAAATTCTATTCTGTTCTGTTCTGTTATTATTAAATATTTGGACCAACAATGTTCCATGATATATAATTACAAGAAAGTTAAAAAACTTTGCAATTTCAAATGTGTTGCTATGTCTATTATCAGAGAGTATTCGAATATAACGATAAGCATATTCTTCAGACTGCCATCTATTTATAAAACATGTTGTTTTTATAGTCGCAGCAAGATCTACCTTACTTGACTGATAGACAGGCAAACAGGCATACAAATGTAGAAATCTGAATAGCATATATAGGTATTTTCAATATAGTCTTCTTACTATCAAATTTCCTGATTGAAGTTATTATATACTAATGAATTATATTTCATAGGTTTTAAATATTTTGCACAAAATTGATTGAAGTGGATGTTGATTAATTTTGTCTAATATCCATATATCAAGTTTTCTGGAAAAAAATGGGCAAATTTAAAAGACATGCAGTTAAATGCACATGCATGCACTGTAAACAGCACACTATCATTTTATACATGTTATTCGTTTATTCCTACATCAAGGAAAATCTGGCCTAAGCTTATCAACACTGTTACATGTGATTTATTGCTTTTTATTGGCTGCATGCTGGTAAACTGGCCATCACTTCAATTACCATGTAGTTGGCGCCTCCTAGGGTGCGAGTAGTTTCTACTCTCTCTCCGGGTCTGTTCCAGTAACTGATTACCAATAACTTAAGACAAGCCATTTCTCAAGGCTTACCAATATATTGTAATAGCTGAAGTCAGCTGCTCTTACAGGTATACTGTAACACCTGAAGTCAAACCATTTCTGTAACCTTATACTGTAAAGCAACTGCTATAACCTTTTATATGGTACAGTTGCAGCAAAGTCATCAACTCACTGCTGTAACAGACTAAGACAAGCTACTGCTCTAACCACTACATTGTAACAGCTGTTACCAAGACATGTTCTATCCACTATTCAACAGCTGAAGCCAAATCATAGCTTTTAACTTGGACGTTTCACCACTGGTTTTCAAATTTTGTTTTGGTTGTGTCAAATAATGGATTGTGTTACCATATCTTGGCATGATGATAAATCACTAGTTGAACACCAATGGACAAGGAATACAGCAAATGTCAAGAAAGTAAGTAAAGTCAATTCATTCTTCTGTGTTTGGAATGGAACTCACCCTTGAGAACAAAAGTCAGAAATGATATGAAAATTTGTTTCTTATTTCGATTTAAGTCATTCTATGCAAGATTAACTCCAAAAGGTTGAACTATTATGTATCCATGAAATATGCTTCTGATCAACAACTATTAATTTGCCCTTGTGTCCAAAAAATTCAGTTATGATACTGCTGTAAGGTCATTCTGAAATATTGACTACATTCAAGATAAATGGTCAGCCCAGGTCTCTGTAAATCAATTATTTCAGTAGAGATTCCATTCAGAAGTCATTCTAAATTCCATAGAGCCCAAGATCCTTCAGAATGCATTGCCTACAAAACTGGACCCCCAGTGACTATGCTTGATTATATGTATGACAGGGACATAATAATCTATCTAAAGGTACAAAGGGTTATCTGACTTGTTCATGTCAGGGTGCCATACTCTCATTCTCAAAGAATATCAAGGACAAGAGATCTCTTTGATATTTGATAGTCACTATGGTTACAATTTCACTAACAAATGCATACACAGAGGCCTTGAATATTGTGCATAGTCCAGTGTAATAGAATCATTGGGATTCTCATTAGCAATAAATTAATGTCATAATATCTTAATGCTTCTGTTTGGTTTAACATCACACTGACACAATTATAGGTCACATGGCAACTTTCTAACTATTCATTGTGGAGGGAGACCCTAGGCGGCCCTCTTGACATTATCACAGGTAGGCACCCGGGTAGAACCATCAGCCTTCTGTAAGCAAGCTCACATGAAGAATTCTACACCCCAAGCAAATCTCGAACCGACAATGGTGAGGGTCAGGCAATTTGAAGTTGTCAACATTAACCACTTGGGCATGGAGGTCCCGAATGTTATAATACAAGCTGTATGTAATACAAGAAGTTTGAATACAAGAAGTTTGGAATCATTAGCTGACTATACCAAGCTTAAACTTATGGCAGCTTCACAGATACTCATCATGTGTAAAATTCTTTTGTTATGCAGTTTTGCAGTTTTGACTCAGTTTTGATTCAGGTATGTTTTTCTAGCTTAAAAAACACATACAACAAGAGCTGTCTCCATAGGATGACACATGCCCCCGATGGCACTTTGAATGAATAGTTATGGCCGATGTTAGAGTTTAGGACCTTTGACCTACCGAGCTGGGTCTTGCGCGCGACATGTCGTCTTACTGTGTCACACATTCATGCATAGTTATTTTAAAATCCATGCATGAATGACAAAGATATGGACCGGACATGCCCATCAATGCAGTATCATGAAAAATGACCTTTAACTTCTAAGAGTGACCTTGACCTTTGAGCTACGGACCTGGGTCTTGCGCACAACACGTCGTCTTACTGTGGTACACATTCATGCCAAGTTATTTGAAAATCCATCCATCGATGACAAAGATATGGGCCGGACACGCCCATCAATGCACTATCCTTTAACGTCTAAGTGTGACCTTGACCTTTGAGCTACGGACCTGGGTCTTGCGCGCGACACGTCGTCTTACTGTGGTACACATTCATGCCAAGTTATTTGAAAATCCATCCATCGATGACAAAGATATGGACCGGACACGCCCATCAATGCACTATCCTTTAATGTCTAAGTGTGTCCTTGACCTTCGAGCTACGGACCTGGGTCTTGCGCGTGACACGTCATCTTACTGTGGTACACATTCACGCCAAGTTATTTGAAAATCCATCCATCGATGCAAAGATATGGACCGGACACGAAAATTGCGGACAGACCGACAGAATGACAGACCGACAGACGGTTCAAAAACTATATGCCTCCCTTCGGGGGCATAAAAAGAAATACATAAGAAACTTATGTTCATGAACAGAAATATAAAGATTTAATATTATGGTATTTCAAGTGCACATTCAGAAGCAGATTTAAGTTTTGTATTTTTTTTTACTCGAAACAGTATGATCAGAACCAAAGGGCAAATATTGAAGTATTCGACATTATTTTTATCAGCTTCTACATAACAAGAGGGCCATGATGGCCCTATATCGCTCACCTGTTATCATTGCACTTGAGGACAAGAAGGTCCTAAAAATATCTAAGTCCAAAGGACACGAACAACAAAGGGAAGAAATTTAACCAAAAAGAAAAAAAAACTTACAAGGTATAGATATGTTAAAATATACCTAAAAATTGGAGGTACCGTCCATGTTGTACCACAGAAAACTGGTCTCGTGTTTTCCCTACGGCCAATAATAAAAATGTTACTAAAAATAAGCTATTTATAGTAACATAAAAGGGAAGTAATTAAAAAAAAATAAATATTGTAAGTGGACACAAAAAGGATCTGCCACATAAATCTGTTGACATAAATGAAATTTCAGATCAGTATCTGCATTAGTTATGGAGATATAACAATTTTAATTTGAAATAAAGGGAGGTAATTTGACATAAAATCAGTCCATAGTTATCTACCCTGATTGTCTCAGTCCAACTAATAACAATAATGAAATTTCAAATAAGTCCTGTAAGTACTTACTGATATAAATCCATTTTGATTACAATCAGGGGAGATAATCAGATATAGAATAACTCTGGAACCTATGATTGGATCTGATTTGTCATGGAATCCAAGATTTATTGTTGTTGAAGATATTTTGGAAGTTTGTATCAAACTAGAGCTATCACTAAAGGTGATGAATGTACCCCCCGCATGCACTGACACAGTACATTGCAATTTGACGCACACAAGATTGCATAATTATGTGGACTGTATGTATATAGACTGTATGTATATAGTATAGTAACAAAAAACAAAGTCCCATAACTATGCAGAATATTTATCTAAAAGAATGTAACATGCACCATGCACAACTAGGGTTGGTACAATCTGACTAAAGTACTTGATCTTCTAAACGAAGATCTGAGAACGACCCATTCACATTCGTCTTCTGTATATTTTGGATTTCCAGTATTGCTATTTTTATTTTATCCAATCAGACGACTTGTTCGAATGTCAAAGAGTAAGAAAAATGTGCAGTCATTCCAGGGCACGAACCCGGGACCCCTCACTTACAAAGCAAGTGGCCTACCGACTGAGCTAACCGGCTATCTGATACATTATGACATAAGAATTGTAAATATCAAAAGTCAAGGCTACAGGTAGATTTGCAAGATGTTGTAAGTTAGGCTCTGATTGGCTAGCGAAAGGATCGTCAGAACGAGGCAATGAATAGGTCGTTCTCAGATCCTATGCGTAGCGTAATAGGATATGTACTTTAGTCAGATTGGGGTTGGTACTGATCACTTGTGTGAAGTTTCATTAAATTGTGTGTAAGGGTTTGGTAGATTAGGCATGCACAAGATTGCATATGCAGACTGCATGTACATAGTATGTTAACAAGAAACAAAGTCCCATAACTCTGCAATTTTTGTCGCTGAAAGAACCTAACATGCCCCATACACAACTACTGTTGTTACTGATCACTTGTGTGAAGTTCCATTAAATTGTGTCAAGGGGATGAGGAGAGATGGTGCGCACAAGATTGTGTCTATGTATATAGTATAGTAACAAAAAAAACAAAGTCCCATAACTCTGCAATTTTTTTTTCTGAAAGAACCTTACATGCCCCATGCATAACTACTGTTGTTACTGATCACTTGTGTAAGTTTCATTAAATTGTGTCAAGGGGATGAGGAGAGATGGTGCGCACAAGATTGTGTCTATGTATATAGTATAGTAACAAAAAAACAAAGTCCCATAACTCTGCAAATTTTTTTTCTAAAAGAACCTAACATGCCCCATGCACAACTACTGTTGGTACTGATCACTTGTGTGATGTTTCATTAAACTGTGTCAAGGGGATGAGGAGAGATGGTGCGCACAAGATTGTGTCTATGTATATAGTATAGCAACAAAAAAAACAAAGTCCTTCTGCAATTTTTTTTTCTAAAAGAATCTAACATGCCCCATGCACAACTACTGTTGGTACTGATCACTTGTGTGAAGTTTCATTAAATTCTGTCAAGGGGATAAGGAGAGATGGTGCGCACAAGATTGCGTCTACGGACAGACGGACAGACAGACAGATGGACAGACAGACAGACAGACAACCTGAAACCAGTATACCCCCCCTTACAACTTTGTTGTCGGGGGGTACAATAAAACCATAAATGAAGTCTCTATATAGCTGCAAAAGCCAAAATAGCTGATTTTGGACCTTTAAGGGGCCATAACTCTGGAACCCATGATGGAATCTGGCCAGTTCGAGAAAGGGACCAAGATCTTGTGGTGATACAAGTTGTGTGCAAGTTTGGTTAAAATCAAGTCATAAATGAAGCTGCTATTGTGCAGACAAGGTCAAAATAGCTAATTTTGGCCCTTTCAGGGGCCATAACTCTGGAACCCATTATGGGATCTGGCCAGTTCAAGAAAGGAACCGAGATCTTATCGTGACACAAGTTTTGTGCAAGTTTAATTAAATTCAAATCATAAATGAAGCTGCTATTCAGTGCAGACAAGGTCAAAATAGCTAATTCTGGCCCTTTCAGGGGCCGTCACTCTGGAACCCATAAAGGAATCTCGCCAGTTCAAGAAAGGAACCGAGATCTTATGGTGATACAAGTTGTGTGCAAGTTTGGTTAAAATAAAATCATAAATTAAGCTGCTATTGTGCAGACAAGGTCAAAATAGCTAATTCTGGTCCTTTCAGGGGCCAAAACTCTGGAACCCATTTTGGAATCTGGCCAGTTCAAGAAAGGAACCAAGATCTTATGGTGATACAAGTTGTGTGCCAGTTTGGTAAAAATCATATTCATAAATAAAGCTGCTATTGTGCAGACAAGGTCAAAATAGCTAATTTTGGCCCTTTCAGGGGCCATAACTCTGGAACCCATAATGGGATCTGGCCAGTTCAAGAAAGGAACCGTGATCTTATGGTAATACAAGTTTTGTGCAAGTTTGGTTAAAATAAAATCATAAACGAAACCACTATCGTGCAGACACGAAATTGCTGACGGACAGACGGTCGACGGACGACGGGTGATCACAAAAGCTCACCTTGTCACTATGTGACAGGTGAGCTAAAAAGTGAAAAGTATCTTTTTACTGTTACGCCTATGGCACGCCAATTGTCCAATAATTACATGAACCCAGGTTCACGGTTGAAAAACTAGGATTAAGGATTGATAAACTAGGTTTTTTTTTAAAGTAAAACCAGGTGTTTTGAATACTAACCAATATTTTCGAGCGAAAACATAAGATAACGGGCGTAAACTATAGTTTAAGCTTGTGAACCCAGGTTTACGTTCGATAAACTAAGTTTCTCAATTGAACTATGAATTTCGGTCTTTATCCTACGTTCACGAGCGTGAAACTATATTTACATGCATAAACCTTGGTTCACAGGCATAAACCTTAGTTTACGAACGTGAACCTATGTTAACGACCATGAACTATGGGTTTACGACCGTAAAGATAGGTTCACGCTTGCGAACATAGGATAACGACCGAAAATCATAGTTTTTTCGAGAAACCTAGTATACTGAATGCACAACTTGGTTCACGTTTGTAAACTGTGGTTCACACTCATAAACCCAAGTTTATGGTCATAAACATAGGTTCTCGCTCGTAAACATAAGTTCACGTCCATAAACTATGGTTCACGGCAAGCCAATTACACTGGAACCCCGTTATAAAGCTGTCATCTGGGTCCAAGGTTCGAGACCCGCGGATCTAGCGGGGTTAAATTTATAACGCGGGTTGATCGTATCAGCGATAAATGCAATACCCCACCCACCGGTAATGTATTTTGGACGCTGTTTTATGTTAATAAAAAATAAGAATCGTATAAACGGGACATTTATTTACCTTAAATGTTACTGAAAAATACATTAAAAGAATTATAACCCTGTGTCATCTTCTCATTTTGTCGTGATTCTAAAAGAAAGTTAGAATTGTTTATCCCGGAAGTAAACATGTATAACGCTGTGTGAGGAGTGCGCGGTCATGAGAATTACATACGCAATGCAATTGCACTTGGGGTTTATGTAGGGGCCTCCGTGGTCGAGTGGTTAGAGTCGTTGACTTCAAACCATTTGCCCCTCATCGATGTGGGTTCGAAACCTCATTTGGGGCGTAGAATTCTTCACGTGAGGAAGCCATCCAGCTGGCTTACGGAAGGTCGGTGGTTCTACCCAGGTGCCCGCTCGTGATGAAATTGTGCACGGAGGGGCACCTGGGGTCTTCCTCCACCATTAAAGCTGGAAAGTCGCCATATGACCTAAAATTGTGTCGGTGCGACGTTAAACCCAACAAAATAAATAAATAAATGGGGTTTATGTAACTAAAAGAGAATAAACCACGGACAGTCTTAAAAAATTTAATTTTGAATACATGAAGAAAATCGATAAATAAGGTAGAAAATTGTTAAATGCCGTCGTATATATATGATATTAAAAAGGGAGAACATTCTCAATACGGCTTTCAGAGCGTCGAATCTTCGCAAATTCCAATGAACTGAGAATGATGAACGGCTGCATTTTATTTCAAAACTGGGCATGTTGTTCGATTTTTTATTCACTGAAGTGTTCATGTCATCCGCTTAATTGGTGCAAACTTAATTGGTTTGATAGTTGACTGACCAATTTTACACGCTTGTTATGCAAACAATCTATATTTGACACGGTACTGATTGCCTAATTGTCACATGTCTTCATGTATTCGAACTTTAACAAAGGCGATATGCAAACAAGTAAGCCAGCAAACAATTATTGATTTTTGACACAGTTGTCATGGCAAAGGTGTTAAAGTACAATGTACAGGTACATGTAGTTTTAACGCTGATTATGATCAAATTAAATAACATCCGCGGACTCGGAATCTATCGCGTTATAACGAATACCGCGGTATATCGAGTAGCGTTATAATGGGTTTCGAGTGTATACAATAATTATGTTCTTGGTCAAAAAACTAGGATTATCGAACACTAACCTATATTTTCAAGCGAAAACATAGGATAAAGGGTGTAAACCTTAGCTTACGCTCTTGAACCAATGTTTACGTTCGATCGGCAATGCATTCTGAAGACCAAGGTTTTTCAATTGAACTACGAATTTCGGTCGTTATCCTATGTTTACGGTCGTTATCCTATGTTTACTGTAGTGGGCCGGTGGTCTAGTGGTAACACGCTTGACTGTCAATCCAGATGTCTGGGCTTCAAATCCCAGTCCAGGCACTGGAAATTTCTAAGATGCTCTCGAGTGTCTCCCACCTAACTAAGAGGCCTGTACTGGTTCTTCCCAGGAAAGACGGCTTCGCGTGTATCGGTGCTATACACTGGGCACGTTAAAGAACCAGACTGTCTATTCGCAAAGAGCTAGGCTTAGTTAGCCGGACAGCCTGTATCTAAATATAATTCCTCTCTGTCTGTTCTGGGGGCTTTATCTCACTCTGTCCCTCTGGTCAGATCGCTCTGTGTTTGTACTAATAGAGGATGATTTCGCACCCTGTGTGGCTGTATTTGCTGTATGTAAAGCGCCTTTGAATGTGTTTATCATGAAAAGGGTGCTATATAAATCTGGTATAATAATAATAATAATAATGATAATAATATAATAATTTATGCTCGTGAACCTCGGTTCACGTTCATAAACCATAGTTTACGAACATGAACCTATGTTTACCTCCGTGAACTTGAGTTTACAAGCATGAACCTATGTTTACGTGCGTGAACTATGGTTTATGGCATTATCCTATGTTTTCGTTCGAAAATATAGGTTAGTATTCGAAAAACCTGGTTATATGTCCGAAAAACCTGGTTTATCGATCGTTAAACTTAGTAAAGGGTCATAACTAAGTGAAAAATCATCCAAATGGAACCCACTTTGCACATACACAAATAGGCGCTTGGTACTGATAATAATTACAAGGGTTTGATGGAAATCTGGCACAGAGTTGCTGAGAAATAGCCCAGACAAATTCCATCCACAGGCGGATGGACAGACTGACCGACGTACGGACCGGAATCCAGTATAGCCCCCAGATACTATAATCTGAGGGTATAAGTAGAACTAAGTTAAGACCTGATACAACCTCCCTGGACAAGTGATGTAATAGATCAACAACTGCAAAGCACCCTTCTTACTAGTCCACCTGGTTAAACAGACCACTAATTTAATTTCAATTTAAACAATTACAGAGCATATCACCTGTCAATAAAAACCACCTGCAAATAAAGACACATAGTTTTAGTTGTGATACTGTATAACTTGTATAAGGGCCCCATCCCTAGTAAATACTACCTTTTTTGTACTTAGTTCAAGAAATAATCTACAAAAGGTCCTTAAAAGTTCAAAAAACTAAAGTATCATTCAAATAAAAGTTATTTTTGGCAGAAAATTTACTGGATATCATTGAATATCCTAAGTATTTTCACCAAATTTAGGTCTCAAATAAGTCCCAAGATTCATATTTCCACTTCCAAATCTACTATCTAGGGAGATCATTTGAGAGTATAATGATGCTATTCTAAAATTCCATAATCTCTTTATTCTGTAGAACTGAAAATTGTCTTCATTCAATACCATAACAGACCAAAGTGCATAATTGATTTCTTACCCATTTATTTCCGTCATTGTCCATATTGAGCTGCGGAAAATGTTTGATTACAAGACCGCTATTTTTCAGAAGTGGTTTGGCGGCCTGATCTAATCTGGTCAAACAATGGATGTTTGGTCATGTTTTCCTTAATGAAGTCTCAGTCAACAACCATTTCCCATAAGCACTTTCATAAATAGAATTGGTTAACACCTATAACTGCTTTCCTCAGTAGAAATGGTCAAACAAACCTTTAGCTAAGAACATCAATTCGGGCAATAGGACGTCTTTGTTTTTAAGTAATGTCCATTTCAGATTTATTCTTCAGACAAATGAAATAATATTAATCAAATAGGATGGAAGTATTTTTTTATTGTATAACATTTACTTATTTCTTTGACCCTTCCTAAAAACTGTACAATGACAAATCACAGCTATGCATGCCTCAAGAGCTAATTCCTCCAGTGCTAATCAAACTAGGGAAACATGGAATTTTTTTTCCATTTTTATTTATGGTAACTAGTCTAACTACCAATTTTTAATCTTTTAGCAATTAAGATTTTTCTAAATTTCCAACTTTCCACTTTTGAGAAGAAAAGGGGCATAATTATTTAAATTTTGAACAACCTTAGGAGTTATATCAGTATAAACAAAACATAGGTCTTGGATACACACTATATGGCAGCTTTCACAACTTGAAGAGAGGAGCATCCATACCAGGTTCCATGTACCACGTTTCAGAGATAGAGCTTCAGTGAAATGTTGTTAGAAGAAAACAGTAACTGACAAAGAGATATGGTTTGTGTTTTCAACAACCAATCTTGAGCATGCTCTGCTCTGGTGAGGGTCATCTCTGACTTCAAATCTGTAACTCTAAGTTTGATCTTGGCCTATGAGCTGGGGCCAAGGTCTTGCATATGACACAATCTTGTGAATGATTAATGTCTGTGACAAGTTATCAGAATAGCCATCCATGGATAAAAAAGTAAATTTCCTGAAAGAAAAAATGACTAAAATATTTCACCACAAAGTGTGACCTTGCACAAATTAAGACTTCTTGTTACAGGGAATATATGTACAAAGGAAAATCAAAATACTTTGACAAACTAATGGATATGGCCCGATGACAAATGGATGAAATACAAACCCATGGTCCCTGAAACTGGTGTTCAACCAGCAGGGAAGTAATTAACACAAACAAACATTTTATATTACGGATTCATTATTCTAGGCCATATACATTTTGAGCTATGAGCATCACAAACAAAACATCTACTATTTTTGGCTGTTTCAAGGGTCATAACTGTAATAAGCACTAAGATTCTTAAGAAGAATGCCAAGTGTGCAAGGTCACATCATGATAAAGACTCACACAAATTTTCATCAATCTATATCAAATACTTTTTGAGGTAGGCATGTCACAAGGTGAAAATGTGTATTTTTGACTATTTCAGGGGCCATAACTCTGGAAACTGGGGGCGGAGGCAGACAAAAAATAGGAGGTGCGCAAGTTTATATCATGATACTCATGCAAGGTTTCATCAATTTATATGAAATACTTTCTTGAGCTAGGCGCGTCACAAGGTGAAAATGTGCAATTTTTTCTATTTCAGAGGCCATAACTCTGGAAATAAGGTGTGTGTGTGTTCGGGTTTAACGTCTTTTTTCAACAATTTTTCAGTCATATAAACGACGGTGTCTACTTGTAGCAGTGAGCACAACGCCCAACTTTATAGTGCTGCCTCACTGGTATATCACGCCGTAGACATGTGACATGAAACCCCACCCAGTCACATTATACGGACACCGGGCTGACCAGTCCTGGCACTACCCTCTTAATGCTGAGTGCCAAGCGAGGAAGCTGCTAGTACCATTTTTTACGTCTCTGGTATGACGCGGCCAGGGATCGAACTCACAACCTCCCGCACTCGAAATGGACGTTCTACCACTAGGCTACTGAGGCGATACAAGGGGTGAAGCCAGATGAAAAATAGGAGGTGCGCACATTCATATCATGATTAACACTAATGCAAGGTTTCATTAATCTATATCAAATGCTTTTTGAGCTAGTGCGTCACAAGGTGAAAATGTGCATTATTGACTATTTCAGGGGCCATGACTCTGAAAATAGGAGGTACACAAGTACATATCATGATAAAGACTCATGTAAAATTTCATCAATTTAAAGCAAATATTTTTTGTTTGTTTGTTTGTTTCTTTTGGGTTTAACGCCGTTTTTTAACAGTATTTCAGTCATGTAACGGCGGGCAGTTAACCTAACCAGTATTCCTGGATTCTGTACCAGTACAAACCTGTTCTCCGCAAGTAACTGCCAACTTCCCCACATGAATCAGAGGTGGAGGACTAATGATATCAGACACAATGTCGTTTATCAAATAGTCACGGAGAACATATGCCCCGCCCGAGGATCGAACTCGCGACCCCGAGATACGTAGACCGACGCTCTTACCTATTGAGCTAAGCGGGCGGGCTAAATACTTTTTGAGCTAGGCGCATCACATTTAACTTTGGACGGATGGACAAGACCAAATCTATATGCTCCCACCACTCATTGGGTCCCATAACTGAAAAATACAAGCAGCTAATGCCTAATGGTGTTTTGGCCAGGTTTTTTGAATTAAGTGATAATGAGTTAAAGTTCTAATAAAGGTATACAATAAATAACCCCCAAATTAATAAGCACTATTGAAGAAAAAAGGGAAAAAAGAAATGGAAAGGTAACTCAGTGTACTTAGTTTTCTTTTTATGGCCTAACATAAGAAGGCAGAACATTTAGAAGAAATATGAGAATTCAGTAAAAATCCAGTCATTTATTACCAAACGTTAAAGAGAACAGTGTAGCAAAGCTAACTGGCAAAGTTTAAGTTGTGAAAAAAATTCCATACAGACAAAAAATTTAGTACATTTCTAAGTAAAGCTTTTCTTCAAGCTGGACTTTGGTGGATGGACTAACCATGTAAAGTACCAGCTCACTCAGAGCTTTCTAATAAGTTTCCTATACAGGAACCATAATCAAATGCTAAAAAGAGAAGATCAATTTATAAGAAAACTCAGGACCATCTGGATGATATCAACTTCATTAATTGGACAGGATGAAAAATTCTACCATATTGCCCAGAAACCAGACTATTTCTTTATTGAAAATACACTTCATGTAATCAATGTTTACTGCACAGTGAATAAATTTGTGAAGTTTCAATCCATTCCTACAAGTGGGTACTGAGATACCAGCTTATATACAAAAATTTAACCAAATTGGGACGCGGATACAGTTGAATATGTAAGTCCAATAGGACTTAGTCAAGCTAAAGGCAAAACGTTTTTGGTAAAGAGGGTATGTATAGTGAATAATATTTAGCAAGTTGATATGTTTGCTGGCACAATCATTTTATGCAACATTTAATGTTTCTGCAACATCATTTTAGTGAGATCAATATTGGAGACAGTTTAAGTTCAGTGATCAAATATTTGAAATGTTTAATAACATTGGACACATGTTTCTCACAAAGCACAGTTTAAGAACATTGGCCACATGTTTCTCAAAAGCACAGTTTACAGAACAAGTGACCACATTTTTTCTCATAAGGACAGGTTACAGAACAAGTGACCACATTTTTTCTCACAAAGACAGGTTACAGAACAAGTGACCACATGTTTTCTCACAAAGAGAGTTTATAGAACAAGTGACTACATGTTTTCTCAAAAGGACAGTTTATAGTACAAGTGACAAAATGTTGCTAGCAAAACAGTATGGCAAAGACAGTTAGAAATACAAGTGGCTATTGTTTTCTGGCAAAAACAGTATAATGTACAAGTAAATAAATGTTTTCTGGCAAAGACAATTTACAGTAAACTGTACTAAGTTTTAAGGCAAAGAACTATTATAGAACAACTGATATGTCTACAATATCTAAATTTAGTATCTAAGGAAGTATGTAGAATCTGAGAGGGATATCTGATTGTTTTTCTAGTAGCATACTTCCACACACATTTATTATATTTCATTTAATTCAAGAGTATCATGTGTTTGATTGTCTTATCATGAATCTGATCATATATAAAGATTATTTATGTAACCTCTTCATGAAATAATTTGAATAACAAACACTTCACTCTGCATGCTTACTAAGAGGTATATAGGAGAACAGCAGCATGTTTTATTCATTTCAATTTTATTGCTTCTTAATGCATCTTCTATTGACTCTTACATACATTACTTTTACCACCATATATATTTACCGTATATAACCTTAGGATGGCCAGCACATATTTATGCAACCTCGCCAGGTATATGTATGTTTTTGACAACACTTGACCTTCAGCTATTTCCGAAAGTGAATAAAATGAAAGTAGAAATGCTAAACTTGAAAACGAAAGCCGCATTTTGATTCGTAGATAGTCAGGGGTCACGCGCATGGGTCACCCCGTCTAAATGTATGCGTGTGGACTTCTTCTTTTTTTTTTTTTTTTTGCTATTGGGGAGCCAATTTTCAGCACTTTATCACAAATTGAAATTACCTGGGCTTTAGTACAGTATGTCAGCTTTTAATCTATTAAAAAGTATTTGAGCTCTGGATAAACACAAATCCCACAGGGGTCCGTAACGGACCAAGGGTACATTGATAATTTCGGAACATCATCAAATCGCTCAAATTGTCATTTTTGATGTTGTCTGAGAGTGTCAGTATATGCCTCAGATGTAAGATATAACCATATTTGAGAGCTGCAAACCTAGACATTTCAGAAATATTTTCAAAATAAGTTTCGTGTAATAAATGTTCTATCTACGGAAGCGTGAAAGGGCCATCAGACGCTAATACATTTTAGTATGTTAAGGCTGCGGAAAGGATATAGCCAAGTCATTACCAAATACCTTAGGACAAGCCATTGCTCTTACCAATATATTGTAATAGCTGAAGTCAACTGCTCTTACCGGTATACTGTAACACCTGAAGCTAAACCATTGCTGTAACCTTATACAGTAAAACCTGAAGTTAAGCAACTTCTCTAACCTTTTATATCGTAACAGTTGCAGCCAAGTCATTGCTCTATTTGCTGTAACCAAGACATATTCTAACCACTATATAGAAACAGCTGAAGCCAAGTCATTGCTCTAGCCACTATACTATAACAGCTGAAGCCAAGGCATTGTTCTAACCACTGTATTGTAACAGTTGAAGACAAGACATTGCTCTCACCATTACATAGTAACAGCTGAAGCCAAGACATTGCTCCAACCGCTATATTGTAACAGCTGAAGCCAAGACATTGCTCCAACCATTATATTGTAACAGCTAAAGCCATGTGATTGCTCTGACCACTTTATTGTAACATGCTGAAGCCCAGACATTGCTCTTTTAGGATTTGAAGAACTTCTGCTAGAAATGAAACTTAAAACAAATTACAGCTATCTGCAAATTAAGTGTGATGAATAGATTTTGATGTGTTCTGCTGGGTACACTATAGACATCCACAAGGTAGATCCATGTGTCATGCTAAAATAGCTTTTACCTTGGACTTTTCATCACTTGTTTTCAAATTTTGATGTCCATGTGACAAATAATGGATTGTGTTACCACATCATGGCAAGGTATTATGATGATAAATCACTAGTGTATAACCAATAGACAAAGGAATAATGTCTCAGGTCAGCAAATGGCAAGAAAGTAAGTAAAGTCAATTCATTTTTCTGTGTTTGAAACTGAGCTCACCCTTGAGAACACAAGTCAAAAATGATATGAATTGAAAATGACTGCACGGAGATTTGTTTTTTTATTTGAATTTAAGTCATTCTATGCAAGATAACCTCAAAAATGCTTGACTATTATGTATCCATGAATATGCTTCCGATACTCTTGTGTCTTAAACACCAGGTTATGACATTGCTGTAAGTCCATTCTGAAATATTACAAGATAAAAGGTCAGCCCACTGGTCTTTGTAAATCAATTATTTCAGAAGAAATTCCATTCAGAAGCTGTCACGTTAAGTAACCTGTATATTTAATGACCCGCCATTCTTGGCGTCACGTTTAAGTAACGCGCTCTTTTGTTGTTTTGTTATGACGTCCTGTACGTCACTTGTTGTTCTTCCGGTCTATGAAGTAAACAGTCAACGTAAAACGGACAACACTTTTGTCTTCATTTAATGTCTCCACGACATTTTGGTGCCATGACGCAAAAAAAAGTAAGCAATGGCAACGAAACTACGATATATCCAGAAGGGTCATAAAGGCGAAGTTACACGACTTCTATCCAAATTCGAGGCAATTCAACAGGAAGCAGTCGATTACGAAGATCTGCAGATGATCGAAAATGCATTGAGGCAGAAACAGCAGACGATCATCGAGATCCATGAAAAAATCCTTGATTCAATCTCAGAAGATGACGGTGAACAGATCGAGACGGAAATTCCAGAGCACGATGAGTATATCTACATATTACAGACCAAGATACAGAAAATATCAAGTTTTAAAAAGGTAACTTTGTCTAACTTAAATGTAAATTCCCCAACCTTTCATGCGCCCATTTCCGGCGAATCGTCCCAGACGAACCATGAGCACGAATTTCTCGAGAATGTGTCACACAATGACCCTGCCTCTACTCTCTCACACAGTTCCATATACCACAGATTACCTAAGCTAGATTTGCCAAAATTTGACAGAAACATCCTTGACTGGCAGTCATTCTGGGATTCGTACGAGTCAGCTATTCACATGAACCCATCACTGAGTGGTGTACAGAAATTTAATTATCTGAAGTCGTCCTTAAGAGGAGAAGCTGTACAGATTATAGCAGGTTTTTCTTTAACTAATATTAACTATGACAAAGCAGTGTCTCTGTTACACGAAAGGTACGGACAGAGAGATAAAATTATACAAACATATATGAAAGCATTGCTAGAAGTTCAAGCCCCTGTGTATACAGTAACCAGTCTGAGAAAGTTCTATGATACCACGGAGACTTATATCAGGGGATTAGATTCATGAGGCCAGAACGAGAGTACATACGGATCACTCCTCACTCCCGTCATCCTTCAGAAGTCATCACCGGAAGTGAGAACGAACATTACACGTGCGCAGAGAACACAGTCTTGGTGTTTAAATGACTTAATGCGGTGTATATTAAACGAAGTGAATATTCTAGACGCCGGAAATGCATTGAATTCCCCGCAAGAAGTGTTTGCGACAGCATCCTTTCTGACCAAATCTGACATCCGCAGACCGGAGAAAAAGAATAAACAAAAATCTAGTGCGAAATATACAAAAGTACAGACATGTGTGTATTGTAAGGAACATTCTAGTACAGACTGTTTAAAAGTTAATGATCGCGAACATAGACTAAATATTGTAAAGGAAAAGCAGCTGTGTTTTAACTGCCTAGGAAGTCACAAAGTTAATGTGTGTAAATCCAAATTCAAATGCAAGATATGTTCACGTAGACATCATACAAGTTTGTGTGTAGGAGAATCAACGTCCACACCCACAGATAAATCTACTGAAACTCACAACGTGGAGAAAACCAACACATCAGTTCTCCATTCAGCGCACACATTTTCTTCTGGACCCGTTTTATTGAAGACAGCAGTTTCCATATTAACTTCATCTTGTAGTTCCACCACCGCAAACATCCTGTTTGATGAAGGTTCCCAGAGTTCCTTTGTTACTGATGCCCTAGCACAGAAAATTCAGCTGCAGCCAACCGGAAGTGAAACATTATGTCTATCAGGGTTCGGAGACAGAGAAAGACGCATGCGACATCTAAATACAGCCACAGTCTATCTACAAACTCCAAAGCACAAAATTCCGATAAAAGTCCTTATAGTGCCTGAAATTTCCGTGCCTCTGAAAACTTATCAGAAACATGTTAGTGACTTTACATACCTGAAGGGGATCACACTTACTCATCCTATATCAGAAGATGAAGATTTTGAGATCGAGATGCTAACTGGCGCTGATCATTACTGGTCAGTGGTACAAGATAAAATCATCAGAGGAAATGGACCCACAGCCATTCAGTCGAGAATAGGATATCTTTTGTCAGGACCGTTATATACAGAAAACCATCCCTCCCCGCTTCCTGTGTCCATGATGAACATAATGACTTTGCACGTGCAGGAGAAATTGAATTTAGAGAAGTTTTGAGAAGTAGAGTCTATGGGAGTGGAACAGAAGACTACCAAGGTTATGACGAATATACCAGACAATACCAGAACACATGCATTACATATGATAACGGACAGTACGTCGCAAGATTACCTTGGAAAGATGATCATCCATCTCTACCCAGTAATGAACTGATAAGCCGGCGCAGAATAGTGAGTGTAGTCAACAGACTGAGAAAAGAACCGGAACTGCTGCAGAAGTATATTGAGATTATTAATGAACAGGAGCAGAGAGGATTTGTAGAGAAGATAGTAAATGACCCATCAAGACCAAGTATGACAGTACATTACATTCCCCACCACCCTGTGAAAAAAGAGTCAGCAACCACACCCATACGGATTGTATATGACTGCAGTTGTAAGTCAACCCAACATTCCCCAAGTTTGAACTAGAACTGTCACAGGAGTGACTCATACCCCCACCATACGGTCTTGTCACAGAAGAATGGCAACCATAAGAAATCTTAAAAATACTTTGGAGTACTTCATCCTGGGCTTCCACATATAAGTAATACTAGTATAATACTAGTATAGTAATACTAGTAAATATATTAAATCTCTAATATTAGAGATACACTAAAAGTGAATTCAAAAAAGTGTCTTACCGACCCATGTTACCACAGAAAAATGTTTTTACTTTTTACATAGGACTTATAATAAAAAAGTTAGAAAAATACCTAAAATATTGAAAATCTAAAAATAGGATTTCTAAAAATAGACTAATTCCTGGAATTTAAGGGGAAGAAACTTAGTACAAAAGTTTAAACAAGAGGACCATGATGGTCCTGAATCGCTCACCTGTCCCCACATGACCCAGTTTTAAACCGAGTATGATGTCGTTTTTTTCTATTATTTGATATTGTGACCTAGTTTTTGAGCTCATGTGACCCAGTGTTGAATCTGATCTAGATATCATCAAGATAAAAATTCTAACCAATTTTCATGAAGATCCACTGAAAAATATGGCCTCTAGAGAGGTCACAAGATTTTTTATTATTTGACCTACTGACTTAGTTATTGAAGGCACGTGACCCAGTTTCGAACAAGACCTAGATATCATCAAGGTGAACATTCTGACCAACTTTCATGAAGATCCATTCAAAAGTATGGCCTCTAGAGAGGTCACAAGGTTTTTCTATTTTTAGACCTACTGACCTAGTTTTTGACCGCAGTTGACCCAGTTTCAAACCTGACCTAGATATCATCAAGATGAACATTCAGACCAATTTTCATATAGTTCCCATGAAAAATATGGCCTCTAGAGAGGTCACAAGGCTTTTTAGTTATTTGACCTACTGACCTAGTTATTAAAAACACGTGACCAAGTTTCGAACAAGACCTAGATATCATCAAGGTGAACATTCTGACTTATTTTCATGAAGATCCGTTGAAAAGTATGGCCTCTAGAGAGGTCACAAGGTTTTTCTATTTTTAGACCTACTGACCTAGTTTTTGACCGCAGTTGAACAAGTTTCGAACTTGACCTAGATATCATCAAGATAAAAATTCTGACCAATTTTCATACAGATCCCATGAAAAATATGGCCTCTAGAAAGGTCACAAGGTTTTTTTGTTATTTGACCTACTGACCTAGTTATTGAAGGCACGTGACCCAGTTTCCAAACTGACCTAGATATCATCAAGGTGAACATTCTGACCAATTTTCATGAAGATCCATTCACAAGTATGGCCTCTAGAGAGGTCACAAGGTTTTTCTATTTTTAGACCTACTGACCTAGTTTTTGACCGCAGTTGACCCAGTTTCGAACTTGACCTAGATATCATCAAGATGAACATTCTGACCAACTTTCATACAGATCCCATGAAAAAATATGGCCTCTAGAGAGGTCACAATGTTTTTTTATTATTTGACCTACTGACCTAGTTTTTGACGGCACGTGACCCAGTTTCGAACTTGACCTAGATATCATCAAGATGAACATTCTGAATAACTTTCGTGAAGATCCCATGAAAAATATGGCCTCTAGAGAGGTCACAAGGTTTTTTTATTATTTGACCTACTGACCTACTTTTTGTCCGCAGTTGACCCAGTTTCGAACTTGACCTAGATATCATCAAGATGAACATTCTGACCAACTTTCATACAGATCCCATGAAAAATATGGCCTCTAGAGAGGTCACAATGTTTTTTTATTATTTGACCTACTGACCTAGTTTTTGACGGCACGTGACCCAGTTTCGAACTTGACCTAGATATCATCAAGATGAACATTCTGAATAACTTTCGTGAAGATCCCATGAAAAATATGGCCTCTAGAGAGGTCACAAGGTTTTTTTATTATTTGACCTACTGACCTACTTTTTGTCCGCAGTTGACCCAGTTTCGAACTTGACCTAGATATCATCAAGATGAACATTCTGACCAACTTTCATACAGATCCCATGAAAAATATGGCCTCTAGAGGGGTCACAAGGTTTTTTTATTATTTGACCTACTGACCTAGTTTTTGATCGCAGTTGACCCAGTTTCGAACTTGACCTAGATATCATCAAGATAAACATTCTGACCAACTTTCATACAGATCCCATGAAAAATATGGCCTCTAGAGAGGTCACAAGGTTTTTTTATTATTTGACCTACTGACCTAGTTTTTGATCGCAGTTGACCCAGTTTCGAACTTGACCTAGATATCATCAAGATAAACATTCTGACCAATTTTCATAAAGATCCCATGAAAAATGTGACCTCTAGAGTGGTCACAAGCAAAAGTTTACGCACGCACGGACGCACGCACGCACGCACGCACGCACGCACGGACGACGGACGACGGACGCTGCGTGATCACAAAAGCTCACATTGTCACTTTGTGACATGTGAGCTAAAAAGGTTACTTCCCTTTGGCTCTAAGCCAATCAGAATGAGATATAGTGAAAATACATTAAAATTAACCTTAAATTCTAGGTAAAAGGGGACACAATTCAAGAAAAATTAGTGTCAGAGTTATGCACCTTGTGTCACATGATGTGGGTGATGAGGTGGAACATCTATTTTAAGTCTGAATCAAATCCATTCAGTAGTAACTGAGATATAGTGAAAATACATCAAAATTAACCTTAAATTCTAAGTAAAAAGGGACATAATTCATGAAAAATTGGTGTCAGAGTTATGTACCTTGTGTCACATGATGTGGGTGATGAGGTGGAACATCTATTTTAAGTTTGAATCAAATCCATTTTGTAATGATCGAGATATAGTGAAAATACATCAAAATCAACCTTAAATTTAAAGTAAAAGGGGACATAATTCATAAAAAAAAATTTTGTCAGAGTTAAGCACCTTATGTCACATCATCTGGGTGATGAGGTGGACCAACTATTTTAAGTTTTAATCAAATCCATTTAGTAATAACTGAGATATAGTAAAAATACAACAAAATTAACCTTAAATTCTAAGTAACAGGGGACATAATTCATGAAAACTTGGTGTCAGAGTTATGCACCTTGTGTCACATGATGTGGGTGATAAGGTGGAACATGTATTTTAAGTTTGAATCAAATCCATTTGGTAATAACTGAGATAATAGATTTCAGGACGCGATGGGACGGGACGCGACGGGACGCGACAAAACTGACTCCTATATACCCCCCTCAAACATGTTTGGTGGGGGTATAATGATTGCCTGATGACTACCCCACCACAGCTAAATGAATTGACATCAATATTACTACGCTTCCGATACCATAAATTTGCAGTTTCCACCGATATTGAGAAGGCGTTTTTGAACATCAGTTTGCATCCAGACGACTGTGACGTCACAAGATTTTTTTGGCTATCAGATCCAAGCAAACCAGACAGTCCACTTCAGGCATATCGTTTCAAGTCGGTGCTATTTGGAGCAACATGCTCGCCATTCATATTAAACGCCACCATTATGAAGCACCATGAATTACATCAATGTGACGAAACAGAACGTATCAAACAAGGGTTATACGTAGATAACATAATTACAAGCTTACCAGACGACACTACACTGTCAAATTTTACACTAATAGCAGACGACTTTTTCAGCAAGCTGCCTTTAATTTGAGGTCTTGGAGTACAAATAACTAAGTGCTGCGTGCTAGAATCGAATCTGACGGAGTCAGTGACAAGGACAAATTCACAAAAGTGTTGGGCATGCACTCGGATTCTACAACTGACGAAATGTTGTTTCCACAAAGATCAAAAATGCCTATGAATGACTGCCTTCTGACAAAACGGGTAATTTTGAAAGAATCGTCCTCTATATATGACCCGCTCGGATTACTAAGCCCAATTACCGTGAAAGGCAAGATACTTATGCAGTTGCTATGGAAACGAAATTTTGGGTGGGACGAAGTGCTGCCAGATGACATCATCAGAGAGTGGTGCAAGGTAAGAGGGGACATAGCGAAAGCAACCGAAACAAAGTTTTGCAGACGATACTTTCCCAATGCCGCTCCCACAGATGTTGCACTTCATGTCTTTAGCGATCCAAGTACAAAAGCATACGGCGCGCATGTGCATATCTTGTTTCCGGTAACCAGAGCACACTCATTATGGCAAAGAATAGAGTAACCCCGGTAAAGCAGCTTACTATACCGAAACTTGAACTATGTGCAGCACTTATAGGATCTAGACTTGCTCAGCATATTACATCGACCATTGACTGTACAAAAGTATATCTATGGAGCGACAGCCAGATTGTGTTGAAATGGATATCTTCCTCAAAATCACAACCAGTGTTTATATCCAATCGTGTCAGAGAAATACGGGAGTTAACAGATGGTTTTCAGTGGCAGTATTGCCCAACAGATTCAAACCCTGCAGACCTTCTGTCGAGAGGAGTTACTTACGATAATTTTCGCTACAACAGATTGTGGATGAATGGTCCTATCTGGTTAAAAGATGATACGTCATTTCCACAGGGTGATTGCAAAGTCATTGTATATGATAGTTGTGAAAATGAAAGTGAAAGCAGTAACAGTGAAGCAGCAGTACTAACATCCACACTGAGTAAACTACCCAATCCAAGTGTTCTAGAGATTATAGACATTCAGAGATTTAGCTCGTATCGGAAACTGTTACGTGTTACAGCATACGTTATCCGGTTTGTTAACAACTGCCGAAATGTGAAGAAGTCACGCGGACCTCTAAAATCGCACGAGATCAACACAGCAGCCAGACAGTTAATAAAGCACATACAGGATATTCATTTCCTAGATGTGAAACATTACCTTTCCCAGAAAGAAAAACGGTGTAACACCATACCAAATCTAGTGTGACAGCTCGATCTATTTCTGGATGAAGACAATTTGATTCGTTGTGGCGGTAGAATTTCCAATGCTCCACTATTAGACAGCACGAAATTCCCGTACCTACTTCCATCAAGAAATAACTTTACAGATCTGATTGTAATGGACGCACACATTACACAGTTACATTCCGGCACAGAGAGCACAGTCACCTTCATTCGTCAAAAGTTTTGGATTCCAAGCATTCGTCAACATGTTCGGAAAATTATTCGCTCGTGTGTCACGTGCCGCAAGGTTACAAGTAGACCATACCGTACCAGATCCCCCACCATTACCTAGCGACAGAGTGAAACATGCGCCACCTTTTACAGTCACAGGAATAGACTTCACCGGAGCGTTAACTGACGGAGGCATCAGACGGAGATCTGCAAAAGGCTTACATTCGTCTGTTCACGTGTGCCAATACACGGGATATTCATTTAGAAATTGTACCAAACATGACAGTAGACTCATTTATTTTGGCTCTACGACGTTTCTTTAGCAGGACAGCAATACCAAAAATCATTATGTCGGACAATGCCCTGACGTACATCTCCACTGCCAAACTACTGAAGACAGAGATCATTGGGACATACGGTATTACATGGAAGTTTATCCCACAACATGCCCCATGGTACGGAGGCTGGTGGGAGAGGCTCATTGGCGTTACTAAGACATCCATTAAGAAAGTACTCTGGAAATCACTGGTGAGTTTGGAAGTTCTGCAAACTATTGTTACAGAAGCAGAATGTATCATCAATGACCGCCCACTCACGCACATTTCTACAGACCCCACTGATGAGGAACCTCTTACCCCTTCCCATCTGCTGTATGGGCGCAGAATTACCTCCCCTGTTTACCCGGACGATCAAGAAGCCACAGCCGACGATATTTCCCACAATTCTGCAGACAAACTTTACAGGTTTAAGTCTGCAATGATTGAACACTTTTGGTCGAGGTGGAAGCATGAATATCTCACATCTTTGCGACAGTTTCATAACATGTCTGGCAATCATGGTGATACTGTTACGGTTGGAGACGTAGTGCAAATACATGACAATAACCTTCCGAGAAATCACTGGTCCCTTGGCGTCATAGAGGACGTTGTCACTGGTAGAGATGGTCTTACCCGAGCAGCCCGTATCAGATCCAGACGAGGTGTTACCATGCAACCCATTGCCAAGCTGTATCCACTCGAGTTGAAATAACTTTATAAACGTGATTCGTTTCACGTGCCATGACATGTGATTATATGGGCACTTAAATTACTCAGCGATGTACATATACTACTTATTCAATGACATTTCCAGTGATTGCAGTGAAATAATGTTAGTAATTTCATTTATTCAAACGGATATAATTATCTATAGCAAAACTGTGATTTATTACAAAATTGATTGACTCTACTAAATTTAATCGTACTAGACTTTCAAATTTTATATGATACACTATTATTATTGAGACTGCTTTAAATTAGATTTACTATGTAATTACTTTATTCATGTATTTAGTCTGAATTTAAGCTTTGCGGCCCCCGAGTGTCACGTTAAGTAACCTGTATATTCAATGACCCGCCATTCTTGGCGTCACGTTTAAGTAACGCGCTCTTTTGTTGTTTTGTTATGACATCCTGTACGTCACTTGTTGTTCTTCCGGTCTATGAAGTAAACAGTCAACGTAAAACGGACAACACTTTTGTCTTCATTTAATGTCTCCACGACAGAAGTCATTCTAAATCCCATAAATCCCATGATCCTTCAGAATTTCCTACAAAACTAGACCCCTAGTAACTATGCCTTAATTATAAATGTGGCAGGGACAAGATAATCTATCTAAGGTACAAAGGGTTATCTGGCCTGTTCATGTCAGGGTGCCATACTCTCATTCTTAAAGAATATCAAACACGAGAGATCTTTTTGATATTTGATAGTCACTATGGTTACAATTTCACTAACAAATGCATACACAGAGGCCTTGAATACTGTGCAAAGTCCAGTGTAACAGAATCATTGGGATTCTCATTAGCATTAAATTTGGTTACTATTCAGAATGTCATAATATTTCATTGTTTTTGTTTGGTTTAACACTGACACAATTACAGGTCACATGGTGACTTTTCAGCTATTCATTGTGGAGGGAGACCCTAGATGCCCCTCCTGACATTATTTTATCACAGGTTGGCACCTGGGTAGAACCATCAACCTTTTGTAAGCCTGCTTACATAAGAATTCTATGCCCCACATGATTCTCGAACCTGCACTGGTGAGGGGTAGGTGATTTGAAGTTGTCAACATTAACCACTTGGGCATGGAGGCCCTGAATGTCATAATATGAGTTTGGATCCGGTAGCTGGCTATATTAAGCAGAAACTAGGCAGCTTTACAGATACTCATCATGTGTAAAATTCTTTTGTTATGCGGTTTTCACTCAGGTTTTGATTCAAGTATCTTTTTCTAGCTTAACAAGGTAGTCTGAAAGACAGCTATATACCCTGCCACTGTTATGGATAGTGAAAAGGGTTGATGGTATTGGGTGGAAGCATTTAACATTCAAGTTGTGACCTTGCCCTTAAGCTGGCAGGAGTGAATTTTGAATTCTGAACATTGTGTTGATAAGGGGAATATTACGGCCAAGTCATATTAAAATCCTTCGAGGGGTTTAGGAGATACAGAGCAGACATAAAATGGAAGGCTCAGACCTTTGACCTTGAGCTGTGATCTTGACCTTGAGCAAACATGGCTGACTCATTAGTTCTGCACATCGTATTGCTGCGGTGATCAACTGACCCAAGTTTCATGAAAATCCTTCAAGGGGTTTAGAAGATACAGAGCGGACACAAAATGGAAGGCTCAAACATTTGACCCAGAGTTGTGACCTTGACCTTAAGCTGACATGGCTGACTCGTGAGTTCTGCTCATCGTCCTAATGAGGTGATCATTTGACCAAGTTTCTTGAAATTTCTTCAAGGGGTTTGGGAGATACAGAGGGGACACAAAATGGAATGCTCAAACATGAAAGGCTCATAAATTCTGCATATCATCTTGATGAAGTGATCATTTGACCAAAGTTCAGTGATTTTAGGAGATACAGAGTGTACATGAAATGGAAGGCTCAAACCTTTGACCTTGATTTGTGACCTTGAGCTTGAGTCGACATGGCTGACTCATCGATTCTGCACATTGTCCTGATGAGGTCATTATTAGACCCAAGTTTCATGAAAATCCTTCAAGGGGTTTAGGAGATACAGAGGGGACACAAAATGGAAGGCTCAAACCTTTGACCTTGAGTTGTGACCTTGACATTGAGCCGACATGGCTACATGGCTGACTCATGGGTTCTGCACATCATCTTGATGAGGTGATCATTTGACCCAAGTTTCATGAAAATCCTTCAAGGGGTTTAGGAGATACAGAGTGGAAACCAAATGTTACAGACGGACAGACAGAGAAAATTCCTATAAACCCCACCACTCGTGGCGGGGGATTAAAAAATTCATACTAAAATTAGAAACTTATTTTCATACAGAAATATAAATGATATTTCAAGTGCACATTCACAAGTTTTGTATTTTTTTATTAAAAGCAATATGATACAAAACCAAAGTGCAAATACTGAAGTACTTGACATTATTTTAATCAGGTTCTACACTAGTAAATCAAAGCTCAGTATTATGCCACACAAATTTAAAAATTAAAGACCATTTTATACAGATTTTCACATTATTACGACACATTGGCAAAACATATAAAGAATGGACATAATTATAATTATGCAGCTAATGAAGTTTTTCTATATACATAACATTATGCTACAAGATAATAAAACTTAAATGGAAAGTGCTTTTAAAGTTAAAATTACAGAATACCGTCATCCTACGAATATAAGACCCACATTTTTTAACGAGATTCTGGTCTCAAAGGACCGATGCGTCCTATATATGGGGATAGAAAAAGACCAAACATTTTCCCCGACTCAAAAATTAAGAAAATCGACCTTTGTTTACACCGCATACCTTTATATTGAAGAGAATTAAAGGGGAGTAAATACCAATGACTCGGGCATAGCTAATAGCCGGTATCAGGACTCGGCGTCTTAAATTACTTTTGTATAAAATGTAAAATTTAGAGCTCACGTAAAATCTTAAGATAAATAAATGCTGTTTTTCATTAAAATATATTTTACAATGCATTTCTGTAACTGATCATTAAGTTTTTAACAAGACCTGTGTAAAAGTTTCCCAGCTTGTTTTCACACATTTTGCATTAAAATACTTGAAACTCCAAATCAGATAGCCCGGAAATCGATTATCTAATCTTCAAACATAATTTTGACAGTTGTCTATAATCCTCTTGTTCATCGAGAAATTCACACCCGAGTCATTACTTATCTTACACCTACTGTCACAACCTGCAAACAATTACCCGTTAAATCATACCCAGAGGCAATTGTAAACATGTGCATGCAAGGTTTTAGACTGATCGAATATGATCATAGTCGCTGATCCATAATATTCAAATCAATTTGCAAACCAGTCTTACAATTACATCATTTTACCGCCACATGCCAAAGTGTACTTTCGTTTTCACTGGCGTCAATATTCATTGAGTGATCAGAGGATGCAGCAGTTTAGTGCTTACACAGAGTTTATGCTTTTCAATTTAAATACTTGCACAACATGGAAAAATATCGACAATGTTTTAGCAAAATCCAGCGAGTTCATAGAAACTATAGCGGATTTCGGACAAACATAAATTCGGATAAGTGTTAAGTTGGTATAAGCATTTTTCCAGAATTCTGCTGATATTTTTTCACTGCGTCCTATACACGAGTGCGACTTATATTCAGCCGATTACAGTACTAAAACAAACCAGCAGACAAGAAATATTTTACAAGAGATAAAATATGAATTGTATTGTCAAAGTTATCAATACAAAGTTAAACTTCATTTTCTACAACATTCACAAATACAGTAGAAATGCTGACAAAAAAAAAAGAAATATGGTAAACAGGAAATATCCACATAAATATGTCATAGGTTTTTGCAAACCATCTCAGTTCTTTGAGAATAATTATGAATGTTTAAATCTTGCAAGGGAAGATACAATCACAAAGCTCTCATCTGAACTGACACATTGAAATTAAGCATTAATCTGAGCTCTTTGAAGACTAAAATGTCATTAAAATCACCACTACCATACTGCTTTGAATTGATCCTGGAAATAGTTGAAACAATAAATTCCAAAGACAAAATGGCATCAATCCTGACAGTCTTGCTTCACAACCCAGCAATCTTGGCATTTTTCATCATAAATTTTACCAGAACACTTTTCTGGAGAGAAAACCAATCTCCTGATACAGGGAGCAAGGACTGAAGTTTCTGTCATAAATTTCAATCAAGATTTGGAAATAAGAATAAAATGTATCCCCAAAATATCAGCTTATTTCCAGTTTTAAATGTGTGTCCCAGATGAATTAAGGAACAAAATGTTTTTATTGTTGTTTCCACATGTAATGGTTTTTTTTGTTTATGCTTTAGTTTTGCTCAAAACTTTAGGAAATGTTAATATTCTACTCATTTCTATTTGTTTTCTTTTATCACCAGATACTATTTTTGTTAAAGTAAGATAAACCAGAACTATCAGTTAAGACCTGATACAACCTCCCGCAACAGGTGATGTAATAGATCAACAACCGCAAAGCACCCTTCTTACTAGACCACCTGGTTAAACAGACCACTAATTTTATTTCCATTTAAACAATTACAAAGCATATCACCTGTCAATAATTAAAGGCCTGAAGGGCCTGAAAGTCGGCTAATGATTGTTGTACTGGTAGTATAGTCTACCAGTTTCAGTTTGTTTTTAGTTTTTCCCCCAACTAAACAGAGATTTTGTTACAATAAATGAAATGAACATTCAGTCGATGCCAAGTAAAACTTTGATTGACATTATACAAGTATTTAAATCCAATATATTCCTCTAAAATTGAAGAGTGGTTCGCAGAAATAAAAATGTTGAAAGTACACACTACAATTTGACAGCTGACACTAATATACTGCACATGACTACATATATTTTTCCAGTAAACATTTGCCTCCGGCATTGCCAAAAGAGGCAATTATTGGCTGGTATATATTCGCACATGATAAAATTTGAATATGACACTTTATATATTAAAATTTTACAGCGAGGATTGCCACATACAATTTATAACGGATGGACGAAAGAACTGTTAAAATATTTTACAGATAATGGGCCTGGCGATAACCGTGTCATATATTAGGTATTGTTCAATCATATTAAAAGTGGTGTCAATTTAAAGTATACTTACTTTTGCGTTTAGAGATACATGTATGTAAATGTTGCGATGAGTGTCAATATATAGTGTAACTGATATTAATAAATGCAGTTCTTTTTTAGTTAAAACCATCATTTATTCTATTTCAGACCTGTTAACCACTTCAAAATCATGTCTGTAATCCCGAAGTCCATGCACTTTCAATTATCCATTTTGATTCATGTAGACAGACAGGCCCAGATTGGGCTGAAAAATGTTTGAGCCATTTTTACGTGGTCGATAGCAGGGTGGGTGTGGGAAGGGGTGTTTCTTCCCGCTTTGAACTGCAGTCAGATTTTGAAATGGGCATTGTGGCAGGTGGCCATAGGGCAAATGTATCAAACTGTAAAGTGGCAATATGGGGGAAGGGTGTGGGAGGATACCCCCTCCTGCAAGAAGGGTTTGGGGTATCACCACAAGAAATTTTTGAATATGTAGACCCTTGATACAGCCTTTGGTGCGATTTCTAACTGAAAATTTTATGTTTCAATTTCTAAATATTACCTAGATTCTTTTTAGTATTACAATATCCAAAGTATGAATGACTGTCACTTCATCTTTTTACTTTCAGATCATGCCTAAGGACTAGAATATGAGTCTGATATAGATTCTATGTAGGTGTTATAAAAATAAATTCTAGAATCATTTCTGTTACAATAATATCTATCATGTCTGTAACTTGAATGTTAAAATTTCATAACACAGCTCGATATTTACCCAAAATATTATATCCGAATACGATGACACTTTTCTAAATCTCCAGTTTCAACAATATATTTGTGATGATACGAAGACAGTTAGCAGCAAATGGCAGTATCTGACATTGAAGTTCACGGTTAAAATCTTTTCATAAAAAAATTGTTTCGTTTCGTCAAAGCAGCCAAACATAGACGATCTACTTTCGATTTCAAAAACTACAAGAAAATACCATTTAAATTTTCGCCGATCTGTTTATTTTTCGAAAAATAAGAAATAAAATCATTTTTAATATCAGTAGTAATTAAACAAACCAGTAAGTGCTTCTTCTTCTGATAATTTATCCGCTTTCTGACTGCAAAATTCAACCTACGCAAAGTCATAGAAGCATTGTTATAAACAGGTCACGCATGTTCGCCGACAAGTGTCCAGAATGTAGACAGGATTCATCCGCGAAGTTTCGCGGAAAAATTAATGTACTGCACATATCTTATTCGGGTCATTTAAAATGAAGCTGTCATAATTCAATTTCATCGATGTGGTAAACTCTTTGATAAGAGACATTCCAATGCTTTCAGAGATACCCGACTCAATAAAATACTAGCAGTATGTTCTAGAACTATATTCTGTCTTTCGCTGGATGTTACGCAAGCTTGGTAAGCCTGCGCAATTCATAAAATGAGCAGCGCAATAAATTTGTTATTTGCGCAATGATATTAAAGATTTTTTTTTTAAACGGACAGGGTAACAAATAATTTGGCTAATAAGTTAATATGCAGTTTTTATTTGAATTTGTGAACATTATATTTGCTATTTTGTGACAAAAGGGCATAAAATTCGTCACCATAATCATATGCGCAAATGTATTACCAAATCCAGCAGAATCGTTATGCGTGTTTATGCTTAATGAGTTACCGCGGAAGAAAATACTTGGCTTTATTCGAGTATTGCACAATTACAAGTCATAAATTTGACAGATTACATCGTAAATTGGTCATAGCAAATATGATTGACATAACTGAACTTCATTTGATCAATGAACTCTTTGAAATTAGAGACAATCTAATTGAACTACATTACTTCGCTGTGTTGTGAGGCCATTTAATAAGAATGAGAAATCGGGCGATAGCAAGGACTCGTCAAACGCTTGAAAGCGTTTAGCCGACTCAAAAACCACCTGCAAATAAAGACACATAGTTTTTGTCAGTGATACCATATAATCTGGATTAGGGCCCATACCTAATAAATACTTAGTCCAAGAAATAATCTATAAAAGGTCCTTAAAAATTCAAATGATTTATATTAAAATACTAAAGTACCATTTCAAACAGAAGTTATTTTAAGCAGACAGAAAATTTACTGGATATCATTGAATATCCTAAGTATTTTCACCAAATTTAGGTCTGAAATAAGCCCCAGGATGCACATTTCCACTTCCAAATCTACTATCTAGGGAGATTATTTGAGAGTATAATAATGCAATTCTAAAATTCCATTACCTCTTTATTCTGTAGAACTGAAAATTGTCTTCATGTAATACCATAACAGACCAAACTGCATAATTGATTTCTTACCCATTTATTTCCCCCAACAGAACTTATTAAGAGGAAAGTCATTGTCCATATTGAGCTGCGGAAAATGTTTGATTACAAGACCGCTATTTTTCAGAAGTGGTTTGGTGGCCTGATCTAATGTGGTCATACAATGGATGTTTGGTCATGTTTTCCTTAACAAAGTCTCAGTCAACATCCATTTCCCATAAGCACTTTCATAAACAGAATTGGTTAACACCCATTTCCCATAAATGCCTTTCTCAGCAGAATTGGTCAAACAATCGTTTAGCTCAATTCGGGCAATAGGACTTTTTTGTTTTAAAGTAATGTCCATTTCAGATTTACTCCTCAGACAAATAGAATACAATTAATCAAACAGAATGTAAGAAATTTTTTTTTATTGTATAACATTTACTTTTTTGTTTGATCCTTCCTAAGAACTGTACACAAATCACAGCTCAAGAGCTTATTCCTCCAGCGGTAATCAAACTAGGGAGCCATGAAAGATTTTTCTATTTTTATTAATGGCAACCAATTTTTAATCTTTTAACAGTTAATATTTTTCTAAATTTCTAATTTTTCACTTTTATTTTTTCTGCAAAATTCCTCTTAGCTCTGACTATGTATGCTTTGAGAAGAAAAGGGGCATAATTATTTAAATTTTGAACAGCCTTAGGAGTTACCAGTATAAACAAAAGATAGGTTTTGGATACTTTGTTTATTTGAGTTTTACGGCGCACCAACACAGTGTAGGTTATACGGTGCCAAACAGGACTACAAATTTTTGTTTCACATCTCATTTACATCGAAATAAAAACATGAGGTATAGAATCAAAATTTGCATACCTGCTGGAATCACAGAGTTACAGCAAAACCAAGTGTTAAGACCCTATTAGTCGTCACTTACAATCATGCAATGGTAAGGCAGTGGTTCCAATTCTTTTCATACACAGATCGTCCCAGAACCACATGGGGCTCAGGTTTTTGGATACACACTATATGGCAGCTTTCATGTCCATCAGAGCAGATCCATTCACAACTGGAGGAGAGGACAATCCATACAAAGTTCCATTTACCACATGTTTCAGAGATATAGCTTCAGTGAAATGTTGCTTGAAGAAAACAGTAACTGACAAGGAGATATGGTTTGTGTTTCCAACAGCCAATCTTGAGAATGCTCTGCTCTGGTGAGGGTCATCTCTGACTTCAAATCTGCAACACCTAAGTTTGATCTTGGCCTATAAGCTGGGGCCAAGGTCTTGCATAATGACACAATCTTGTGAATGATAAATGTCTGTGCCAAGTCATCAATGGACAAAAAGTAACATTCTTGAAAGAAAAAAAATTACTAAAATATTTCACCACAAAGTGTGACTTTGACCTTTGAACTAGTGGTATGGGTCTTGTGCAAATTAAGACTTCTTGTTATAGGCAATATATGTGCCAAGGAAAATCAAAATACTTTGATGGATGGTGGAGTTATTGGTTGGACACAAAATATATAGGCTGTGTTCTCATATGACCTCAAGGAGTTACCTTGACCTTTGTTCCATGTGTCTGAGTGTTGTCTATTACAAATCACCTGATTATTAGGAACATTTGTGTAACATAATATCAAAATATATTCATGGATGGCAGAGTTATTGTTTGGACAAAATGGGACAAACTGATGGAATATGGCCGGCTGAGAAATGGATGAAATGCAAACCTTTGGTCCCTGAAACTGGTGTTCAACCGGCAGCAGAGTAACTAACGCATATAAAAGTAAAATGTACTTTCAAATTAACGCATATAATAGTAAAATGCACTTTCAAAATTATTTTTAAATACTTTTATCTTTTCCATAAGATAATTCAAGACCTGCTGTATTACTTTCAAACAAATGCATGACATTACACTGAGAATCTTCAACATTGAACTATTGCATTACTAAAATGAAACTCTATAGGAAATAACAGATAATTGAGAAATTACTTTTAAAAAGCATAGGGTACTCAGTGTACTTGGTTTTCTTTTTATGGCCTAACATAAGAAGGCAGAACATTTGAAAGAGTAAACATCCAATCATTAATTACCAAATTCAGCTTGAAGTACAGTTTAGCAAAGCTATTCGGCAAAGTTTAATTTGAAAAAAATCCATACAGACAAAAATTTAGTACATTTCTACCTAAAGTTTTTCTTTAAACTGGACTTTTGAGGATGGACTAACCATGTAACCATGTTTGTTTGTTTTGGGTTTAATGCCGTTTTTTCAACAGTATTTTCATGTAACGGCGGGCAGTTAACCTAACCAGTGTTCCTGGATTCTAAACCAGTACAAACCTGTTCTCCGCAAGTAACTGCCAACTTCCCCACATGAATTATCAGATGTGGAGGACAAATGATTTGAGACACAATGTCTTTTATCAAATTGTCACGGAGAACATACACCCCGCCCAGGGATCAAACTTGCGACCCCGCGATTCATAGACCAATGCTCTCCCTACTGAGCTAAGCCAGCGGGCTATGTAACTATGTAAAATACCAGCTCACTCAGCGCTTTCTGATGAATTTCCTAATTAAATGCAAAACAGAGAAGATCAATTTATAAGAAAACCCAGGACTACCTGGACTATATCAACTTCATTAATTGGACAGGATGAAAAATTCTATCATATTGCCAAGAAAACAGACTATTTATTTATTCAAAATACACTTCATATAATCAATGCTTAAGGTATCAATTATGTGACATCACAGTAAAAAGACCCATCATGCGTGTTGCTCTAAAAATAAATAGTTTTAAATGACAGTCTTTCACTGCAAAGAAATCATCAAATACTAAAATTAAGTTTCTTACTTCAGTACACTAACAAATATATTGTATTTTACAAATGTACAAAATAGCTAAAACAATCTACCAGCTGGGTCTTCTCAAAATTACAACATACAAATATCAACATATAAAATGAAAAGGATTCCATTATATAAGAATATATTTTTTTGTGATAGAAAGATATCACTTCCTTTATTTGTACTCCATTTACTGCAGCAGGTGCAACGGAGATGCAAAACATGTTTTAATTGGACTTATTACTGTTTAATTCCTTCAAATGCTTGCATAGGATCTGTGAACTCACAGGTGAACAAATAGACTTGGAGATTTGATTAAACAAGCCTAACTAACCCTAAAATACATTTCAATGATTTTTCCTATCTGAAACCTGTCTTTGAGAAGTTCATTTTGAGAAGTTGGAATAAATCAGCATCAGATGTAGCAGGCAGTTACAGGCTATTAAGATTATATCTGACAAGTGAAATGCATTTTCTCCCTATGTCTAACTGTGTTAAATAGGCAGACTTTCTCATATTTGAATCAATTTTAAATGTAGCAGAACAGAAAATAATGGAATGTGTTTAGGAGTTTTTTTCCACTGATAGATCAATTATACAGAAAACAAATTAATAAAATACATCAATTTTTGCAAGCGGATAGCTCTATTTTTAGAACCAGATAAAGAGCCATTTTATGACAGTTACTGTGAACTTGTGGAAAGTCAATGACTTCATTTCGCTCACCTCTCATTGCTGTAGGTTTGAAACCTTACTTAGGGAGTAGAATTCTTTCATGCCAGTGAGTCATCCAAATTGGTTTATGGAAGGCTGGTGGTAAATTCTACTAAAGTTCCCAGCTGAGTCTGAAACAATACCATGACGGACACTTGTGGTCTTCCTCCCCCATCAAAAGCTGGAAAGTCTCCATATGACCTATAATTGTACTGACATGAAATTAAACCCAGCAAAATCAAATGAAAATGCAGACGAGCATCATTATCCTTGACTGCTAACGAGAATATTCTGCTGTATACAATGTCACAAATAGTTGTATATTTACATGATTAATATCAAAGTTGGGAATATAATTTTATGTGAAATAATTTTAAATATATGCTGTATATGCCAGAAGACAGCTCTGAAACTGATGATGTTGAATAAAGCCCTTGACAGATTTGGCAGATATGGAGTGACAGACTGTCCATTTGGTCAAAGTAAAGACATTGAGCGGAAACTAAATTTCTAACAGGCACTCTGACAGACAGACAACTAGTACCAACACAAACTATGGCATTTAAAATGATATAAACAAATGGTAATAAGAAAGGAACCATGACATCAGTACAAAAATCACTGGCATCTAATCTGTCCCACTTAACTGTCTTACACTTGTACCTGTATGAAAGTACAACAAACATTCATTTATTACAGACAAAAACAAACAGGCAAAAGTAATGTTACTACAGGATATAGTGAGTGATGAATATGTAACACATCATCAGCTTACAACAACAACACCTGGTAAACTACTCTCTAATCCTCTCTGTTACCTGCTTGTTACCGTGTTTGTTACCTCCCCCACAAAAGTCTGCAAGAACACTTTACTCTCTTCCATTGCAGATACTCTGCTCTCCTGCAAACACAGATCTGTAGAACTACTCAGTTTCTATAGAGAGACAATGATATGGAACATGAACTTGTTCTGGCTAATTTCATGTCTAGATCCCTTATCTATACTATAGCAAACTGATGTATTCCCAATCAGGACCTATAGTTTATGACTTGATTACTTTGACATGTCAGAGATATAACCAGGCAGCAAAATAATACAGGTGAACAAAAAACATTCAACATTATTTGTAATCAATCATTTTATTCCCCTTAGATAATGCTTTTAGTTTTGTTGTATTCAACTTTGTTTTTCAACTGTATTTTACCTATATAATAAGGTGTGGGTCTAAAACTCCGGCACGGATGCCCCGACATACTGTGCCATCCTCTAAACAGTAAAGTTTTTATTAAGAAAGGGCCATCCTGATAATTCTAGAAAAAATATCCACAGAAAAAAGTCCATTACTTATGGTCATTTTCACATCTGTGAGACTTTCAAGCATATCCTTTCAACAATGTTTGAGGAGTTGAACACACAAGATTTTTCTCTACATTTGATATAGCAAAACTATCAAAGGGCCATAATTGCAATAAAAATAATCATAGAAAAAAATTCTTACTTTATGGTTATCTGCACATCAAGCTTGTTCATCTGTGAAAGTTTGAAGCAAGTGAGTTGGACATTTTTCTGCATTGTTTTAAGGAATGCTTTTATCATAGCACACTTAATATAATTATTACAAATGCCAAAATCATACTTTTGCAAATATTTCTGCAAGCAAAATATCACCTTTTGGACTTTAACAAAATATTGAGATGCAAAAATTCCCTCTTACCCTATAGTTGCTTCAATCAAATATCAAATATCACAAAATACTTTAGTGAAATATTAGTGAAGTTTATGATTCACCAAAATCCCACTGAGATTCGGTCATTTAAGTGAAATTTGCTAAACTTTCATCCTATTTTACTGAAATTCCAGTTACTCTTTTCTCCTGAGTACCAGTCACAAAACTGACTTTTTTTCAGGACTCTGTTTATTTGTTTGACTGTTTTTGGAGTGGCAGAGGCATGGACCATTCATGTTTTATATTGGAAAGTTATATAAAAAATTCTGTGTGACAGACAGCATTCCTTGATCCTCCATAAAATCATTCCTGAAATTACACAGTGTATGCGCATTCCCTAACTTGCCTGAGTTTATACAAGCAATGCAATTTTTTTTATCAAAACACCAAAGGCAGAAGTCATAAAATTTGCAGGAGAAAACTCCAAGAAAATGCAACATCAATTTAACTTATTGTTCACGAATCCAGGAGTGATATAACATCACGATTCAAGAGACCTGATATAATGTCATGAAACACAGAGTGATATAACGTCACAAAACCAAGAGTGATATAATGTCACAAACCCGAGAGTATATAACATCACGAAACCAAGAGTGATATAATGTCACAAACCTGAGAATATATAACGTCACGAAACCAAGAGTGATCTAATGTCACAAACCTGAGAGTACATAACGTCACGAAACCAAGAATGATATAACATCACGAAACCAAGAGGGATATAATGTCACAAACCAAAGAGTATATAACGTCACAGAACCAAGAGTGATATAAAGTCACAAACCCAATAGTATATAATGTCATGAAACCAAGAGTGACCCAAGAGTGATATAACGTCACGAAACCAAGATTGATATAACGTCACATCTACAGTTACAGTACTTGGCAGTAGTAAAACACTGTCCTAATTGGTTCCATTGTAGATATAGCTGAAGATGTTTGGATTTAACAATCTATTACTTTTTATATTATTTTATGCACAATTTCTTTAGTATACTATACAACTGGTAGCATTCTTTTTTCATATCTGTTTTAATTTCAAATATTTCTGTGTTATGATCAGTGTTGACAAGCACCTAAATTTGATATTTGACTGAGAGAACAACTGGCATCCCATACGCTTTCTAGAGAAGCACATATGTTCCAACTCCACCCCCATAAGGCACATATTTTTTTTAGCTTGAGATTATTGTTAATCATTATAAGAAAACAAGTGAATGAAGTTAGAAGTGGACTAATTTTCTCTACTACAGTGTAATATAATGACCTAATATCTGTCAATGATGTATATAAAATATTGTACTTAAAATGTTATAACACAAAGTTTGGATTAAAATTTGCATCAATAAAAATCTACAGTTGTTAATTGCTTATAACTACATTCATAAATATAAATAAGTATCTAAGTTCAATTTTGATAACATTTCATTTGAAACTGGAGAAAAAAGGTAAGAAATCATCATATTAAAGGGAAGTAATTCTGAAAGAAATACACAAACAAATTTTTTTAACAGGGTTAATTTCACAGTCATGAGCTTATATAAAAATATTTTACAGACTGGATAGGGAAAGATCAATGTTGACTTTGACCTTCAAATGTGACTTTGACCTTTGAGCTAGGGGCATGGCACATTGTCACATAACAGGAAACAGTTGTGCCAAGTATTATTAAAATCCCTTCATGGATGGCAGAGTTATGGACCAGACACAAGAGAAACTAGAGCTGCTTTTGAGAAAAGCGCATGTCTCCCACAACTGCCTTATCAGACTTTCAGTGCTTTGATTATCAAACAAGAAGGCCAAAATGGCCCTAGGTCGCTCACCTGAGAAACACACCATAACAGTGTAAACATGTTTGATCTAGTGATTTCATGGAAACAAATATTCTGGCCAATTTTCATTAGGATTGGACCAAAAATGCAGTCTCTTGAGTTTAAACAAGTATTTTCTTTGATATGACCTAGTAACCTAGTTTTTGACCCAAGATGATCCATATTCAAACTTAACCTACACTTCATCAAGGCAATCATTCTGACCAAATTTCATGAAGATCAATTGAAAAATGCAGCCTCTACCACATACACAAGGTTTTTCTTTGATTTGACCTTGTGACCTATTTTTTAACCCCAGATGACCCATATTCAAACCTGAACTAGATTTCATCAAACCAATTATTCTGACTAAATTTTTTGAATATCCAGTGTAAAATGCAGCCCCTATTGCGTACACAAGGCTTTTCTTTAATTTGACCTAGCGACCTAGTTTTTGATCCTAGATGACCCACATTCAAACTCAACCTAGATTTCATCCAGACAAACATTCTTATCAAATTTCATGAAGATTAATTGAAAAATACAGCTTCTATCGCATACACAAGGTTTTTCTTTGATTTGACCTAGTGACCTAGTTTTTGACCCCAGATGACCCATTTTCAAAACTGGCCTAGATTTCATCTAGTTCATCATTCTGACCAAATTTCATGAATATCAGTTGAAAAATACAGCCTCTATCGCATACACAAGCTAAATGTTGACAGACGACAGACGACGGACGACAGACTCCGGACATTGAGCAATCACAATAACTCAGGTGAGCTAAAAACAAGTTTCAAGGGCCATAATTCCTAAGTGCCTAGGCTGATTTGGCTAGATATCGAACTTGGCCGAGGACTTATTGGCAAACACATTTTGTTCAAGTTTGGTGAAAATCGGATGAGAAATGTTCGACTTAGAGCGCTGACAAAATTTGTGACAGACAAACAGACACACACAGAGGAGTAAATCAACATGTCTCCTATACCACTGTGTGGTGGGAGACATAATCTGTTCATGGACTGTTGAGTTACAGACCAGACAGGAGATAAGCCATGGTGACTTTTGACTTCCAAGTGTGACCTTGACCTTTGAGCTAGGGGTCTGGCTTTTGCGCATGGCATGTCGTCTCATCAAGGGTAATACTGGTGACAAATAATATTTAAGTCCTGTACTGGATAACAAAGTTATTGAAGCCATACTGAAGTGATCTTGACCTTTGAGATAGGGTTTGGGGGTTGTGCAGGACACATTGTTTTATTATGGGAAACATTTAGGCCAAGAAATATGGATGGCGGAGTTCTGGTCTGGACATGAAAAGACCCTGTTCATGCTATATCATCCTCTGACCATCAAGTGTGACCTTGACCTTTGAGCTAGGGGTCTGGAAGTTGTGCATGACACAACATCTTATTATGAAGTACATTTGTGCCAAGTAATATAAAATCCCTTCATGGATGGTTGATTTACAGATCAGACAGGCCCTGTTGATCTCTGACCTCCATGTTTGACCTTGAACTTTGAGCAGGGGGATCTGATGTTGTGCATGGCATGTGTTGCGCTTGACATATCATCTCATCATGGGGAACATTTGTGCTGAGAAATATTAAAATCCCTTGATGAATGACAGACAAGAAATTGTGTACGGACAGACAGAATGAGGGACAGATGGAAAATTGCAATCCTAAAAGTCCCCGAAACTGGTTTTCAACCAATAGGGGACTACTAATGAAATAGATATTCAAGGTAGTTCTGCATGTTTGATAAACCAGAATGTCATAAATCTGGATAACGTAGAATAAAGCCTGGACTAAACATATAGAAACGAAAATATTTTATGAACTAATGACAACCTGTGCGTAAATTTATTAAAACGTCAAATTACTATCTTTTTAAAGATATGATATTAAATATGATTTTAAAACAAGTTAAATAGTTCCATTTAATCTCTCAAAATCAGCCTGAAATGCATGGATCTCTCTAATCAAGGGACAAGCATGCTTACCTATACATTTCATTTTACCCTACTGTAAAATAATCATTTAATTTTGTGGGCATGAAATTTCGTGGTTTTGGTCAAAACGGCAATTTCGTGAGGATATGAATTCGTGGATTTCAACTTTTGAACATGAATGACTGGGAATTTTGCTTAATCATTGGGATTAAATTTCATGGATTGACTTAAACATGAAAATTAGTTCCCCATGAATATCAATGATTTCACAATATTATGGACCATATGTGTCACTCCCATAGACAGCCGTTATGAAAACTTGTGCGAGTTCCAAATCAACCTAGCAAAACATGAAAACACAACACCCTATCTTTTTAATTTGCCTAATTTTCTAAGTATATATTAAGTTCTGAAAAATGAGGGTTAAAGCAAATTCTTCATTGTAGAAAAAAATTGACCCAAACATGCAGAACTACCTAAAACTGCAGATAAGCATTATCAGCAAACTTACAGCAGTTATGGGTTTTCTTGAACGACTTGTTTTCACTTCATAATTAAAGAAACATTTTATAGAAAGCACTTGATATATTCTTAATAATTAAAAAAAACATTTATAGAAAGATTTAAATATGTTCTTTACAACTGGCTATCTCAAGTGCTTTATTCTGTTTTGGAACTGCACCATCCAGACACAAACTAAACAACACAGACTCTTTTCTGATTAATCTGGTATTTGACAAAAACCGTTGATGAATTATTCGCAGAAAATTAAATGTAGCATTTCTTAAAGTCTTTAGAGACACTGTCTAAAAGATGTTCATTAAAAAAACTGTTGCAAAGCTCATGAAAATTGATATTTTTGTTTCCATGGATACAAATTCATCATTTAATATTCCCTAATCAATTAATGAGCATCTAAATGTGGACTTGCTGAAAATTATTTCACTTGGATTCTGGCCTATAAAATATTAATGTCAGTGCCTAATACATCATAACTATCAACTTACCTGAAAGTTATCGTGTTACTAACTTTAAGCCAAGTGATTTATAAAGTTTGATTGTTATGGTGCTACTAAATTTAAGCCAAGTGATTTATAAAGTTTGATTGTTATGGTGTTACTTCCTTTTAGCCAAGTGATATATAAAGTTTGATTGTTATGGTGCTACTATTTTTAGCCAAGTGATTTATAAAGTTCGATTGTTATGGTGTTACTAACTTTAAGCCAAGTGATTTATAAAGTTTGATTGTTATGGTGTTACTATTTTTAGCCAAGTGATATATAAAGTTTGATTGTTATGGTGCTACTATTTTTAGCCAAGTGATTTATAAAGTTCGATTGTTATGGTGTTACTAACTTTAAGCCAAGTGATTTATAAAGTTCGATTGTTATGGTGCTACTAACTTTAAGCCAAGTGATTTATAAAGTTTGATTGTTATGGTGCTACTAACTTTAAGCCAAGTGATATATAAAGTTTGATTGTTATGGTGCTACTATTTTTAGCCAAGTGATTTATAAAGTTCGATTGTTATGGTGTTACTAACTTTAAGCCAAGTGATTTATAAAGTTCAATTGTTATGGTGTTACTTCCTTTTAGCCAAGTAATATATAAAGTTTGATTGTTATGGTGCTACTATTTTTAGCCAAGTGATTTATAAAGTTCGATTGTTATGGTGTTACTAACTTTAAGCCAAGTGATATATAAAGTTTGATTGTTATGGTGCTACTAACTGTTAGCCAAGTGATATTTAAAGTTTGATTGTTATGGTGTTACTAACTTTTAGCCAAGCGATATATAAAGTTTGATTGTTATGGTGCTACTATTTTTAGCCAAGTGATATATAAAGTTTGATTGTTATGGTGCTACTATTTTTAGCCAAGTGATATATAAAGTTTGATTGTTATGGTGCTACTATTTTTAGCCAAGTGATTTATAAAGTTTGATTGTTATGGTGCTACTATTTTTAGCCAAGTGATATATAAAGTTTGATTGTTATGGTGTTACTAACTTTAAGCCAAGTGATTTATAAAGTTTGATTGTTATGGTGCTACTATTTTTAGCCAAGTGATTTATAAAGTTTGATTGTTATGGTGTTACTAACTTTAAGCCAAGTGATTTATAAAGTTTGATTGTTATGGTGTTACTTCCTTTTAGCCAAGTGATATATAAAGTTTGATTGTTATGGTGTTACTTCCTTTTAGCCAAGTGATATTTAAAGTTTGATTGTTATGGTGTTACTAACTTTTAGCCATGTGATATATAAAGTTTCTTGTCAGTGAAGGTAACATAGGTTAAATAGTGTTCTTTCACTGAGTGTGTACCTTCAAAATGCGAGAGAATTAATGCCGACCCTACCTTAGGTATGGGGAAGTTTCTTGAAGTTTTTATTCTTGCACTATCCTACAAATACAGATAATTACTTAGATTCCCCAAAAGTCAGCGTCATTTATAAAACTAATATATGGGGTGCCATTTTAATATTTATTCACTATTTTGTGATATCCTAAATCCATTTGTGGATATCACATTTATTTTGTGATATCATTAATCCATTACTGCTATCACAAATTCATTTCATGACATTACAAATGATTTACAGATATACTATGATTTGATTACTTGATATCTTAAAATCAGTTTTATTTTACGATGTCCTTAATTCAATTTAATTGATGATATCAATTTAAGATATTATTTAATCTGATTTTATAATATCATTAAATGTATTATTGATATCAACATTATTTTTGGATGTCTTAAATATGATTTTATGACATCATTGATGGTGTATTAATTAACAGACCCAAATTTCATATTTGAAAATATTGATAATTACTACATAATATATATAATATGTGAACTATAATTAACAAGTTTAGCAGTTAACAGTAATATAATGTATTCTCCCACTAAAATAACTGTAGGGGTCTCCGTGGCTGAGTTGTTATGGTCCCTGACTTGCTTCTCACAGATATGGTTTGAGCTGACTTATGGAAGGTCGGTGGTTCTACCAAGGTGTCCGCCCAGAATGAAATAATGCACAGAGGGGCACCTGGGGTCTTCCTCACGAAACAAAGCTGGAAAGTTGCCATAAGACCTATAATTGTGTCAGTGCGACGTTAAACCCTACAAAAAAAAAAAATAAAGTTTTAACTAACTGTTACTGCATAATACAACTCTATATACATAACTGATTTATACATATATTAAATTTACATACATTTGACAGGCATTTTCTACATTAATTTTGAAGAAAATATCTGAAAATAAAATATTTGAGAGAATTTAATTTATTCTATATATTATTAAGCCATACTTTATTTTCTTTCGTGCTATTTGTGTGCAAAGGTAAAATTAAGGAAGTCTGACATATAAACACAGGTCTTCAGTACTATATGGTGGTAAACATATTGTTAATTTCAGTTAATAACATACTGGAATCTTGTACAAATCCTGGCAATCATGGTGTGTAACCTTATTAACTAAAATAGCAGTATTTCTGTGTATCAGCAAGTTGTTGAGCAGTCAATCAATTAAGGTTACCTGATCAGAGACCTGTTCACCTAATCAGCTCTGCTTACCCAACAATCTAAAAACAATATCACAAAATAGTGATTAGCTTGTCTGACATGAAATGTTTTTTAGACGTTTTTATTGAAGAATTTTTCTATATAAATTGACATGATTTGGCAAGTTATCTATATCGAAGCTAGTTACAGATACCAGGGGGGCTGCTGGTGAAAGAGAAAAAAATAAGTAAATTCAACTATTTTTTTCCTTCTCAGCTGCAGAGAAATTTCTTTATATATATAAACTATTATTATCAAACACCATGCAGCAATTACTACACATGCACGATAATTTAAACGACAGCATGTTTATATTATTGTTCGATTGTTATGGTTCTCATGCATCGTTGGACTCAAAAAGGTTGTCAGTGATAGAAGTTAAGTGCATACTGTAATGTTTTCAAAAATATTTTCTGTATTGAAACGTTTTAATGAAGAAAAACCATAATTATCAAACATGTTATTGTTTGAGTTATCATGCGGGATTTATACCTGCCCTAGCATTACATACCATAAATACAACTGACCACACACTAAATCACATGACCATTAAAAACAAATTATTGTTTTCTTATTTTCAATTGTTTTTTTTTATTTCACCACCAATATTAGCCTTAAATCTCTGAAAATACTCAAAACAGTTTTAACTACAGAGAAGAAGATTGATCAAAATCTTGATAAACTAGAGCTATCACTAAAGGTGATGAATGTACCCCCCACATGCACTGACACAGTACATTGCAATTTGACGCACACAAGACTGCATAATTATGTGGACTGTATGTATACAGTATAGTAACAAAAAACAAAGTCCCATAACTATGCAGAATATTTATCTAAAAGAATGCAACATGCACCATGCACAACTAGGGTTGGTACTGATCACTTGTGTGAAGTTTCATTAAATTGTGTGTAAGGGTTTGGTAGATTAGGCATGCACAAGATTGCATATGCAGACTGTATGTACATAGTATGTTAACAAGAAACAAAGTCCCATAACTCTGCAATTTTTGTCGCTGAAAGAACCTAACATGCCCCATGCACAACTACAGTACAATCGCGATCCTACGAAAAGCCAAGGGACTGGCCGTTTGTTTCATAACATGGCATTTTCAATCGAGCGTAGCATAGGAAATTTCGCTATACAGCACCTTAATATCTACACGTCGTAACCCGTGATATTTAAACATGTGATTTTTGTATCGGAATGCATGTACACCAGTTTTATATGTACATCTGGGTTTACTACAAGTCTTATTCGAATCTGTAGAATGTAGAATGGGTTGGGTTTTTTTTTTCTTCACTTTTTATTCACTGTACATAAAACATATATAGGGTACATTGTTGCACGAGAAAAAAATCGCAGTTGCATATTCTGATACCCTCAGCTACCCTTTACTGAATTGTTTGGTAAAATAAAACGACAATATACACACGATCAGGATTTGAATAATGTTTTATTTTCTTTATGCAGTGATTGTTTGAGACGTATAGATATCGAAGCAATTGTGACTTGTATGCCATCCGATCGGATAGTTATAGGAGAAAAAATTAACCACTAACCTGTGTCATAGTGTACAGCGTATGTGTTTCGAATTTAATTGTTAAGTTTTCACAATTTAGTCACTGTTTATGCCCAGCTAAATGATAGTGACACTTTCCACTCTAAAGCATTTTCACGCCGTTATGGAAGGTGTGAAAACTTTGACGATACATTCGTAAAATCGCAACTAAAACAAATTAAAACAGGCTTTAAGGGCATAACAATACATTCGTAGGAGCGCATTTTTCGTAAAATTGCATTTTCGTAAAACCGCGACTTTGTTACAATAGAAATAAGAAGGAAAGCAGCCGTGACCACAACACCTTTTCGTAGTATACCAGTATTTCGTTAAATTGCGATTCATAGCATCGCGAATGCACTGTACTGTTGTTACTGATCACTTGTGTGAAGTTTCATTAAATTGTGTCAAGGGGATGAGGAGAGATGGTGCACACAAGATTGTGTCTATGTACAGTCCCTGGCTCGCGGATTTTTCAAAGTCCGCGCTTCCCCGCGATTGGACCCTAGCGCGGACAATTTCCTGAGCCGCGGGGATGCGGGTTTTTTCATGCATCTCCGCAATACATTTAACAGCGTCCGCCGCGACCAAATGCAATAAAATCGATTGCGGTGTCCCGCGATGATGGTCGCGGCGCATCGCGATGAAGTGCCGGTGGTTCGCGGTGAATTGCGATGATTCGCCGCGATTTACAGGTAAATGCAGTGGCTTGTTGTTATGTATACAATTAATTCAAAATTTCAACACTATGATGGGATAAGAAATGGAGAAATTAAACAATGTTTTATATTTTTGAATCATTTATTTCTTTCTACTTTTCTATTTCAGGTGTTATTTCCATTAACTTAATATATAATTTAATAAATGCAAGGATTATATTTTTAAAACATCAGGGTTAAGAAATTTAATGCCATTATGTCTTTGAACTTGTATAATACATGTATATTTACATGTACTACTGTATTATTTGTTAATTTATTTAGACAAGATGAAAATAAATAGTATTTTGTATTTTACAAGCATTTATATATTCTAACTATTCTATTTCAAGTATAATTTCCATTAAATTCCATAATTTCATAAATGCACAAAAGACTGTCACTGCTTTTAAAATTCCGGCGTTATGTAATTTCATTGGACTCGTATACTATAATCAGCTAATTCATTTTAACCAGATGATTTTGGTTTTGAATAATATTGCAACAATATTTAATAAAACACTATTTATGTTGAAGTAATTGAATATGTTGATGGCTGAGTTGCGAAAATACATCACACATCCAAAATTCGATTTCATTCATCAACGTATTGTGGTCAATAATTGCCCCAAGTGCAATGATGTCTATTTGTTTTAATTCTGAGATACGAATTTAATTATAATTGATTACTTATTTGAGTGTTTCATGCTATGTTCTAGATTTTCCACTGATCAGTTCGTTAACCAATAAAAATGTTACTAGTCAAGCATTAAGTACATGTGAAAATTAAAGACATGAAAACAGTCATTGTTATCATAGTTGTGATATTGTGTTTAACTTAAAAGTTACAGAATTACACTGGAATTAAAAAGTAACCTATAATAACACTTCGTCAACGGACGAATCAAATTTCGCATTTTCTTGTAAAATACATGTGTGACGACAATAAATAGATCAGGAATTAAAGGACTTATTAGAACTAACGATGAGGTAATTGAAGATGTCACTTCGTTATCTTATATCTTATTATTTTCCAGGAGTTTTGCATAATACGGGCCGCGCCTTGAGAAAACCAACAAAGTAGCTTTGCGACCTGCATGGATCCTGACCAGCCTGCGCATCCGCGCGGTCTGATCAGGATCTGTGTTGTTCGCTGTTTCTCTTACTGCAGTAGGTTATGAAAGCGAACAGCTTGGATCCTGTCTAGACTGCGCGGTAGCAAAGCCGCTGTGTTGATTTTCTCATGGCGCGGCTCAGTTATACGGTGAATTAATTTTTATCAGATATGATCAGATTACGAGTTTAAAAATCATATATTTACAGCTTTCTGTAATATTTTAGTGATCAAGTCTGCTACATGTAAATAAGGTGTTGAAGGTGTTACATAGTGAAATTAATAATATCGAAAATGATTTTATACATTATTATGTATATAAAATATCTGCATTTAAAACGGAATTGATTTTCACCCGATAATGTTCAAGAAACTTTTGCAATAAAAATGATTGATTTAATAAAAACTAGAAATATATATCATGATATCAGATCAATTTTCCATGGATGCAAAATAAATATCGTAAAAATATTTTTAAGTCAGTGCTTAAAACTCCAACAGAAATACGCAGTTTTCATTATATAAACTAACTTTTACACATTTATAACAACAATGTATTTACGTCCGATACCTTCCATTCACAGGTTTATTTTCAGATTACACGCTACGTCTATATGTCATATCGGTAAGTATGTTACTCCATGTACTTTACTATTCGCATTATTGTTAACAATTTCGCTTTACTGTATCTTTTTAAATTGACGGCATTTTTTTATTATTAAAGATTTTTTAATTCTGTTTTTTTGCCTTTCCTAGCCGAAAGTCCTGATTTAATATCCGCATTAATTTCAATTTATTTACTTTTTAGACATAATAGCTATTTACGATCGCGCTGTATGAAATTTTACCGGTAATTTTACTGAAAATAGGCCGTTTTTAAGTAATTTTGTTTAGTTTAATGTTTATATCTTAATGAAAATGTCCTGGCAATCTAGCTGTATCTATCTTTTATCGATGTGGAAAGTTGGAAGCAAATCTATTGGATAATAAAAGATATACACGCATTTCCTGAGTACGGGACACCTCATTTTCGCGGTATAATTCTTAACCAAAAATTACCTGTTTATCTGTTGCCTGCTTTCGGTTGCCTGTCGTCGTCTGCTTGTTTACTGTACTTCCTCACTTCTGGATTTTCCTATGTCATTCCTACTGGATTTCTTAAAGTTATTTGAGCCATGCCATGAGAAAACCAACATAGTGGGTTTGCGATCAGCATCCGCGCAGTCTGGTCAGGATCCATGCTGTTCGCTTTTAAAGCCTACTGGCATTGGAGAAACTGTAACGGAACAGCATGAATCCTGACCAGACAGATTGGATGCGCAGGCTGGTCTGGATCCATGCTGGTCGCAAACCCATTATGTTGGTTTTCTCATGGCACGGCTCATTTCTTATTAAAGTTTTATTATCTTTGTTTCTTTTCTATGTAAAACATGTAAAAATTGTGTAAATTTGGTTAAAACTGTTAAAACTAGCTACAACTGGATAAAATAAGAGTCGGCCTTTGCCGAAAACGAAAACACAAAGACTCTTAATTCTGATTTTTATTGTGCTGAAAGATTTAATAATTTTTTTATTATAAAATTATATTCAAAACTAAGTTGGTAAAAACAGGTGACCATCCTTGCCGAAATGTAAAGTGGTTTACTTAGAAAGTACTTAAACAACGATTTCTTTATATATTTTATATAATATCCTATAACAAAAAGGCCTGATATAATCAATGTATGTTCATAATACATATCACATTGTGCAACTGTTTCTTTACAAAAATAGAAAAGTGTCAAGTGTCAAGTACGTGTATTATACAGTATTTGACTATGCTTAAAATATTGATGACAATAAACAGTATGAAAAGTGACACTTCCTGCAAGTGTTAAACGGGTCATTTTTTGTTTCTCCAACCTCGGTACTCCACAATGACATGAGACAGTTTATGCTATATATTGCTTATATTTCTGTTTTATTTTGCGAAACCCTACGTGTAAATTTTGAAATTTATCCAAAAGGTAAAATAGGAATAAATTTTAATTTGTTAAATACTATAGATATTTACTAAACTAATGGAATGATTACATATCAACATTAATTTTATTTATTTGTTCTTAAACCCTATATTTGTCCATTTTAACAGAAAAAACTAATGCAATTATACATGTAACAACAGTAGAGAGTTTATATGTATTTAACCTACAAAATTTACCTGGATTTCGCGGTGATTGCCGGTGGTTCACCGCTGTCCATCGCAATTCACTGCGACCCGCTGAGATTATTCCTCGTGACTTGCCGCGGACATTTAATGATACTTCTATTGCTGTGTATTATATAATCACCGCGATTTTTCGCTCTTGTCAACAGCCGTTCAATGTGAAAAAATCATCGCAATTTTCCACTCAAGGAAAATATTTGTGCCGGTGGTAACGCGGAAAAAGCAAAATCCGCGAGCCAGGGACTGTATACAGTATAGTAACATAAAAACAAAGTCCCATAACTCTGCAAATTTTTTTTCTGAAAGAACCTAACATGCCCCATGCACAACTACTGTTGTTACTGATCACTTGTGTGAAGTTTCATTAAATTGTGTCAAGAGGATGAGGAGAGATGGTGCGCACAAGATTGTGTCTATGTATATAGTATAGTAACAAAAAAGCAAAGTCCCATAACTCTGCAATTATTTTTTCTAAAAGAATCTAACATGCCCCTGCACAACTACTGTTGGTACTGATCACTTGTGTGAAGTTTCATTAAATTGTGTCAAGGGGATGAGGAGAGATGGTGCGCACAAGATTGTGTCTATGTATATAGTATAGTAACAAAAAAACAAAGTCCCATAACTCTGCAAATTTTTTTTCTAAAAGAACCTAACATGCCCCATGCACAACTACTGTTGGTACTGATCACTTGTGTGAAGTTTCATTAAATTCTGTCAAGGGGATAAGGAGAGATGGTGCGCCCAAGATTGCGTCTACGGACAAACGGACAGACAGACAACCTGAAACCAGTATACCCCCCCTTACAATTTTGTTGTCGGGGGGTACAAAGAGTTGCAGTCTCTTAACTGTAAGGGGGGACCACTGCACTGGAGGTTGATAACTTAGTAATATCGAGGATTGCTTTCTGCAAGGGATAGTCAATGGTCAATTTCTACTCTTCTCAGGATTCCAAATCCTGTATGTGTGTGTGTGTGTTCGGGTTTAACGTCCTTTTCAACAAGTTTTCAGTCATATAAACGACGTTGTCTACTTGTAGCAGTGAGCACAGTGCCCAACTTTATAGTGCTGCCTCACTTGAATATCACGCCATAGACACGTGGCATGATACCCCACTCAGTCACATTATACTGACACTGGGCTGACCAGTCCTAGCACTATCCTCTTAATGCTGAGCGCCAAGCGAGGAAGCTACTAGTACCATTTTTTACGTCTTTGGTATAACGCGTCCGGGGATCGAACCCACAACCTCCCGCACTCAAAGCGGACGCTCTACCACTAGGCTACCGAGGCGTAACATTTACTTATAAAATAAAATATTGTCAACTGGTTTACAGATTTCACATATATTATCTTACACTAAAGAGATTGTGATTTAACGCATGTACAGAAACTGTGCGACAAATTTGCATACAGCATGTATATCTACATGTTTAAAGTCTGGAATTATATAATAGTTTTATAATAATATAAAGTATAGAATAATGAGCAGTGTTCCTCAGACTTCAAAATACAACAACATGGGTCCTATCATTTCATGTCACACTAAACTGGAATGTGAGCCAAAGTTTTAGCTGATTGATGAATATATATTTTCAAAGAATTTGCTGCCAACATGTGTATTTGAGGGTATATGAACGTCTGTGCAGGTGTATGCTTTCTTGCAAAAGTAACAATGAATTATTCTCTAAAAGACATAGTAGGTACACAGAAGATGCTGAAAATTTTTCCACAAAGATATTAGATTTGATGTCCAGATCTCTGCATGCTTTGGCAAAAATACCTTTTACCAGAAATGTGGAGAAATGTTTTTGACACCAGACAAAAGGTTAATCTGTTTGATGGAAACCAGTCAGATTTCATTCTAATTAATGCATGTTGCAGTTTTAATACAGATTTTTGGTAAATCATGTCTGACAAGTTCCTGTCTAGAAGAAACCTAATTATGCAACATTGCTCACAATTCCTCGTAAATATTGTGACTCAGCAAAAATTGCTACCAGAATTAAATGAACGCTTCCTTGGAAAACCAACAGGGCTTTGTGACCACAGCAAGTGCACATCCATACTGTTCTTTTATCCCTGCATCTATACTGTACTTTTATCCCTAACATCCATACTGTTCTTTTATGGCCAACATCCATATTGTCCTTTAATCCCCCTCACATCCATACAGTTCTTTTATTCCCCGCATCCATATTGTTCTTTTATTCCCCACATCCATACTGTTTTTTATCCCCCACATCAATACTGTTCTTTTATCCCCCACATCCATACTGTTCTTTTATCCCCCACATCCATACTGTTTTTTATCCCCCACATCAATACTGTTCTTTTATCCCCTACATCCATACTGTTCTTTTATTCCCCACATCCATACTGTTTTCATCCCCCACATCAGTACTGTTCTTTTATCCCCCACATCCATACTGTTCTTTTATCCCCCACATCCATACTGTTCTTTTATCTCCCACATCCATATTGTTCTTTTATCCCCCACATCCATACTGTTCTTTTATCCCTGCATCCATACTGTTCTTTTATCTCCACCCCCACATCCATACTGTTCTTTTATCCCTCCACATCCATGCTGTTCTTTTATCCCTGCATCCATACTGTTCTCTTATCTCCACCCCCACATCCATACTGTTCTTTTATCCCTCCACATCCATGCTGTTCTTTTATCCCTGCATCCATACTATTCTCTTATCTCCTCCCCCATATCCATACTGTTCTTTTATCCCTCCACATCCATGCTGTTCTTTTATCCCTGCATCTATACTGTTCTCTTATCCCTCCACATCCATGCTGTTATTTTATCCCTGCATCCATACTATTCTCTTATCTCCACCCCCACATCCATACTGTTCTTTTATCCCTCCACATCCATGCTGTTCTTTTATCCCTGCATCCATACTATTCTCTTATCTCCACCCCCACATCCATACTGTTCTTTTATCCCTCCACATCCATACTGTTCTTTTATCCCTGCATCCATACTGTTCTCTTATCCCCACCCCCACATCCATACTGTTCTTTTATCCCTGCATCCATACTGTTCTTTTATCTCCCACATCCATACTGTTCTTTTATCCCTGCATCCATACTGTTCTTTTATCCCTGCATCCATACCATTCTTTTATCCCCCACACCCATACTGTTCTTTTGTTTGTTTTGGGTTTAACACCCTTTTTCAACAGTATTTCAGTCATGTAACAGCGGGCAGTTAACCTAACCAGTGTTCCTGGATTCTGTACCAGTACAAACCTGTTCTCCGCAAGTAACTGCCAACTTCCCCACATAAATTACCAGAGGTGGAGGACGAATGATGTCAGACTCAATGTAGAAGATCTATCAAATCGTCACGGAGAACATACTCCCTGCCCGGGGATCGAACTCGCGACCCCGCGATCCGTAGACCAACGCTCTCCCTACTGAGCTAAGTGGGCAGGTTCATACTGTTCTTTTATCCCCAACATGATGGCCACATCCATACTGTCCTTTTATCCCTGCATCCATACTTTTCTTTTATCCCCCACACGATGGCCACATCCATATTGTTCTTTTATCCCCCACATCCATACTGTTCTTTTATCCCTGCATCCATACTGTTCTTTTATCTCCCACATCCATACTGTTCTTTTATCCCCCACATGATGGCCACACTCATACTCTTCTTTTATCCCCCACATCCATACTGTTCTTTTACCCCCCACATGATGGCCACATCCATACTCTTCTTTTATCCCCCCACATCCATACTCTTCTTTTATCCCCCACATGATGGCCACATCCATACTCTTCTTTTATCCCCCACATGATTGCCACATCCATACTCTTCTTTTATCCCCCACATCCATACTCTTCTTTTATCCCCCACATGATGGCCACATCCATACTGTTCTTTTATCCCCCACATGATGGCCACATCCATACTCTTCTTTTATCCCCCACATCCATACTGTACTTTTATCCCCTACATGATGGCCACATCCATACTGTTCTTTCATCCCCGACATCCATACTGTTCATATATCAATTTCAGAACTTGTATGCAACTGATAACGATCCAGATCAGCTAGCACATCTTTTGATCTGGATCCGTACTGGTCGCAAAGCCCTGATTTTGCAAAGCAGAGCTCAATCCATAATGAGTAGACCTATATAATAAATTCTATGCTGACTGTTTCTCCAGACAATTTTTCAACAGTACAATAATTATTTTTTATCACAGTTAAACCAAAGCACTTACTAGAAACCATTGGCAGGGGCACATATGATCATCACTGGAAAATCGCTATATGTCGAGAATGAACCATCATATCACTGCAATGAGACACAACTCCCATATCATTTTTTGTATTTGAATTTTGTTTATTTTGTTATAATGTAATCTCATGTAGTACCAGAGAATATCAAAGCATTGTAAATACTGGAGGATGGATTGTCTTGAAATGTATTGCTTCTGTCAGGTCCGAGATCAGCAATGTCCCTTTTCTGTTGGGAGTGTTAAACAAGTAAATGTCTTTTTCAATTGTTTTTTTTACAGCAGTGTAACCATTTCCTTGCCAAGTTTCTAATTTCATTGTGAATTTAATGACTAAATATGAACAATGCAGATATCAGAGTGCACAGATGTGCATGTGGACACATACACACAATTACAAAACAATTATGCATTTTGTAATAACTATTGGGCAGATATACATCAAACTATAATAACATAGGAAACTGAACTGAAACACATTTTTTTAAGGTCACTAATTATAGCAGGGACGATCAGACTTTTAAGGAATACACATATAACTGATGACCGTGTTGCAAATTAAAAGACTGTAATAGCCAAATCATTTGAGCATGAAATATTTTGATTTTGCTCTAGAATAGTAATAACTTTTACAGATTTAACGAGAGCTAAGTAATGTTGTATTCGGCAATATAATAGATTCCTTTCTCAATAAATGTTCAAGTATCATAAATCAATGGACGAGTCTTTTACTTCTTTTGATTATCAAAAGCATCTATCAAAGTTCTATTATTCTATTTCACTTCTTTGTGGTGATTAAAAATAACAAATATCCAAGCTTTTACTTCCCCTAAATTCTGAATATTTTAGTAGAGCTAATTTATTTGTGAATTCCACTGATGTAAAATCTTCAATGAACTAGAATGTGTCTGTAGGACACAGGGTGTGCCCCCCAACTCGTACATTTGTCACAAATAAGGGGAAATCATTCAAATGTTTGCAGTCTTAATGGGGTATAGCCTCAAAAAATAATTTTATGAAATGGATTCATTATTCTGTACCATATACTTTTTGAGCTATGAGCATCACAAACAAAAAATCCACTATTTTGGCTATTTCAAGGGCCATAACTCTGTAATAAACGCTAAAATTCTAAGAAGAATGCCAAGTGTGCAAGGTCACATTATGATAAAGACTCAAGCAAGGTTTCATGAATTTACATTAAATACTTTTTGAGTGAGGCACATTTTTAGGTGAAAATGTGCATTTATTTACTATTTCAGGGGCCATAACTCTGGAAATAGGGGGTGGATCCAGATGAAAAATAGGAGGTGCACAAGTTCATATCATGATTAAGACTCATGCAAGGTTTCATCAATCTATATCAAATGCTTTTTGAGCTAGGTGTGTCACAAGGTGAAAATGTGCATTTTTGACTATTTCAGGGGCCATAACTCTAAAAATAGGGGGCGGACCCAGATGAAAAATAGGAGGTGTGCAAGTTCATATCATGATTAAGACTCATGCAAGGTTTCATGAATGTATATCAAAAACTTTTTGAGCTAGGCGTGTCACAAGGTGAAATGTGCATTTTTGACTATTTCAGGGGCCATAACTCTAGAAATAAGGGGCAGACCCAGATGAAAAATAAGAGGTGCACAAGTTCGTATCATGATTAAGACTCATGCTAGGTTTCATGAATCTATATCAAATACTTTTTGAGCTAAGCGTGTCACAAGGTGAAAATGTGCATTTTTGACTATTTCAGGGACCATAACTCTAAAATTAGGGGGCGGAGCCAGATAAGAAATAAAAGGTGCGCAAGTTCATATCATGATTAAGACTAATGAAAGGTTTCGTCAATTTATATCAAATGCTTTTTGAGCTAGGTGTGTCACAAGGTGAAAATGTGCATTTTTGACTATTTCAGGGGCCATAACTCTAGAAATAGGGGGCAGACCCAGATGAACTAAAGCTATCACTAAAGGTGATGAATGCACCCCCGCATGCACCGACACAGTACATTGCAATTTGACGCACACAAGATTGCATAATTATGTGGACTGTATGTATATAGACTGTATGTATACAGTATAGTACAAAGTCCCATAACTATGCAGAATATTTATCTAAAAGAATGTAACATGCACCATGCACAACTAGGGTTGGTACTGATCACTTGTGTGAAGTTTCATTAAATTGTGTGTAAGGGTTTGGTAGATTAGGCACGCACAAGATTGCATATGCAGACTGTATGTACATAGTATGTTAACAAGAAACAAAGTCCCATTACCCTGCAATTGTTGTCGCTGAAAGAATCTAACATGCCCCATGCACAACTACTGTTGTTACTGATCACTTGTGTGAAGTTTCATTAAATTGTGTCAAGGGGATGAGGAGAGATGGTGCGCACAAGATTGTGTCTATGTATATACAGTCGACATTGTATTAAGAGACCACACAGGGGACTGCTAAGAAATGGTCTCTTAATGGAATGGTCTCTTAATGAATTTCAGTCAGATGAAAAGAAAAGTTATTTTAAACTGTTAATGTAACTGTATTTATTATGAACATAATTATGTATGATTTCAAACTCTGTTTTAACATCGTGAACACTTTTCCAAGTCCACAAACCGTGAAAATTATAATTACACGGATGAAGAAATGCCCGGTAGAATTTTGGTACCCGGTTGCTTAATAGATACTTTTGTCGAATATTTTTACTGTCGGGACTACATTAATGTGGTCGCTAGTCGTTTAATAAAAAAGTCGTTTAATGGAATGAATTTATGTACTGTAAACGTTCGGGAGGGATTTTGACCAGTCGTTTAATACAAAAATCACTTAATAGAGGTGGTCGCAAGTACGATGTCAACTGTATGTATGTATATAGTATAGTAACAAAAAAAACAAAGTCCCATAACTCTGCAAATTGTTTTTCTAAAAGAACCTAACATGCCCCATGCACAACTACTGTTGGTATTGATCACTTGTGTGAAATTTCATTAAATTGTGTCAAGGGGATGAGGAGAGATGGTGCGCACAAGATTGTGTCTATGTATATAGTATAGTAACAAAAAAACAAAGTCCCATAACTCTGCACATTTTTTTTCTAAAAGAACCTAACATGCCCCATGCACAACTACTGTTGGTACTGATCACTTGTGTGAAGTTTCATTAAATTCTGTCAAGGGGATAAGGAGAGATGGTGCGCACAAGATTGCGTCTACGGACAGACAGACAGACAGACAGACAACCTGAAACCAGTATACCCCCACTTACAACTTTGTTGTCAGGGGGTACAAAAATAGGAGGTGTGCAAGTTCATATCATGATTAAGACTCATGCAAGGTTTCATGAATCTATATCAAATACTTTTTGAGCTAGGCGTGTCACAAGGTGAAATGTGCATTTTTGACTATTTCAGGGGCCATAACTCTAGAAATAAGGGGCAGACCCAGATGAAAAATAAGAGGTGCACAAGTTCATATCATGATTAAGATTCATGCTATGTTTCATGAATCTATATCAAATACTTTTTGAGCTAGGCGTGTCACAAGGTGAAAATGTGCATTTTTGGCTATTTCAGGGACCATTACTCTAAAATTAGGGGGCGGAGCCAGATAAAAAATAGAAGGTGCGCAAGTTCATATCATGATAAAGACTCATGCAAGGTTTCATTAATTTATATCAAATACTTCTGAGCTAGGCGTGTCACAAACTTCGGATGTACGGACGGACAAGAGCAAATCTATATGCCCTATTTATGGTGGGGGCACAAAAATCCGTCATCCAGCAATAAGAACACTATCTCGTATATAAAGCGTGCTTAGTTTATTGGTCAGCAGGCACATCTCTGCTGAGTTTCTATACTACACTTATCCTTTGCATTCAATTAAAGATCGCAGTGAAGCATGGTAATTTCAGTTGTTCTATGTGCTGCCATTTGAGAACTATTCTCTTTCAACAGAGTGTGAAATCTATGGTGGTTATCAAAAAATCGATTAAGGTAGCCAAAATTTGTATATGTATTATTGTGGTTCCACTGGACAGAATTGTCTTTGACAATCCGTCCAAAAATGATAAAATGTAGGTATATAATTGGAAAAAATATGAAAAGTATAATGAACTGATTCTGATGCTTTACACTGAACACCTGATTGTCACTTTATTCTGGAAGCTTTTGCGATGGCTACAAAGAAAGTTTGACATAGTTTTAAAGCTCAAACAACCAGCAACTCAGATTACATCTGAGTCTTTTTTCTTACACAGAAATTTACACAAAATTATAGAGGAAATTAAAACTGAAGTTTCCTAAAAATCTCTTTGAAAGGTTTCCCCATCACATGAATTTTACAAGTGCCTCATTTATGTTTATACTGTCTTTATGTAAACTTTCCTTATAATTTATCAGTAATTGACGGCAGACAGCATTTTTCTGTGTTAAAATTGTCTGGTGCAGTTTTAAACCTGAATTAAAGTCTTAACATTTATTGCAGTGTATCCATAAAAGATCATAGAATGTTGATAGTATTGGTGCAAGAATGTTTTCATGCTGTCAAATTCTCATGAAAAATTCAAAGAGTTAGAAGATAAAAGCAGATAAACATGCTTTTACAACATCAATGACATCAGAAGCCCTGCCTGCATGCTCTTTTGTGCATGTCTGGATCTTTTTCTTTTTTCTATAATGTAGAATTTGAATTGACCTACATCTTTTTGGAGCAATGTACAAAGAAAATTCAGTCCATAAAAAAGATACCCAAAGCAAGTTTTCATAATTTGAGTCTATGGGAAAATCTTTTTGTTGTTGTGATCTTTCTACAAGGTAGGTTTTAATGAACTTTCCCAGAGTTGTAAAATTGCCTATTTTCTATCTTATACATATATTGTAGTTAGTGACCTATCTCAATAACAATATATAGTGGTCAGTAACCTATCTTAAGGAAAAATAAATCTGGTCCTCACTTAACCTATATAAGTTTATACTTCACTGTTTTACATTTCAGGGGAAACTCTGTTACATCATGATTTCACATCAATTGGTAAAATTTAGTTATAACCATGACATGAAAACAAGATCCTATATTTTTACAAGAACATAAAATCTCCTATCTTACCAAAATAATAGTCAGTAACATAATTATCTAATTTGCAAGTTGTCAGTGACTTACAAATCAACAAAGTTTTCATACATACAATTCCTTCATAAACAAGAGCTGTCCGCAAGACAGCCAATGCTTGACCATTCAAATCGTTGTCCCAGAAGCAGGAATATTACCCTAAATGTTAAAATATCTATAGAGTTTCAATCCAGTATCTGCATTAGTTTTGGAGACAGTAACTTGCATGCAAAACTTTAACCGGATTTTTTTAAATCCAAAAGGGGGCATAATTTGCCCAAAATACAAGTCAGAGTTATGGGACTTGACCCAATGAGGTTGTTAATTGATCTAGAAAAAGAAAAAATAAGTTTCAAACCTATATACAAATGTACATTTAGGTAACAGCTATATGTACTTGCACTCAAGACTTTAACCAGGATTTTCTAAGTCTAAAAAGGGGCATAATTTGGCCAAAATGCATATCAGAGTTATGGGACTTGATGCTATCAACAAATTTTATAACCCCTAAGACACATGTGAAGTTTCAATTCAATATCTGCATTAATTTTGGAGATAGTAACTTGCATGCAAAACTTTAGCCAGAATTTTCCAAGTCCAAAAGGGGCATAATTTGCCCAGAACACATGTCAGAGTAACAGACTTGACCCAATGAGGTTGGTAATTGAACAAAAAGCAAAGAAAATGTTTCAAAGCTATATGCCTTAAAATGATAGCCATAATATTATGTACTTGCATGCAAAACTTTAACCAAGGTGTTACACCTATGCAGACGCCAGGGTGTGTAGAATAGCTCGACCACTGGAAGAATAATTAATCTATTATTATATGATAATTATGTAGACAAAAGAAAGAAATGAATCTAAACTCGTAACAAATTAAAAAAAAAACAACTTTTGGTATACCCTGCTTCATACAAGCCTTTAAAGATCTTTTGAATGACCGATTTACTGAAAAACCTTTGGTGAAACAGCTAGGAACAGTTGGCAATTCCACGAAAAATGAGCAAATGGAGCATACACATGGAAACTAAGCATAGATAACTCTACAGCACTGTAAAGAACTGAAAAAGAGACATATATCTGACTTAGTAGTAATTAGATTAGTTCAGTAGGACCTTTATACAGCATGAATTGCATGTTAACTGGTAATTATGGGTGCTAAATGGCAAAATCAATCCTTAAGTAGTTAAGGACATTACAGAAATAAAATAACTACCTTTCATCTTTCATTAATTCCAACACAGCAATGGAATGTTGATGATGTCAGAAATATTTAAAAAAAAAGAATACTGTCTTGCAGTTCTTTATAAAAAAAAACTGTTCTAAAGCCAAAAGCACTGGTAGTGCGCTTAACTACCACAGCTCACATGACATTGCACTAATACAAATGTACCATATATTACATGACTGCAGAAAAATTAAAATGGGGGCCATAAAAGCATTCTTCAATCATTGTGCATCAACCACTGTAAGTCTTGAGGTCAAAGTGACCTTGACCTTTGACCTACTGAGTAATAGAAACAAAAGGGGTTGTCTACTGACAACAGGCAATCATTTCATGAAGTCGGAAGACTGTAGGTCAAAGTGTTCTATAGTTATTGTACAGAAATAATTTTCACTCTCAAGGTAACTCTGACCTTGACCTTTGACCTTCTAATCTCCAAAAGAATAGGGGTTATCTTCTGATAACAGGAAATCATCCTATGAAGTTTTATGATTGTGAGACAAGGCATTCTCTAACAAAATGGTCTATCAACTGACGGACCTGCAAGCAGACAGACAGACTCGTTGGCAATGAACAAAACAATATACACCTTTTCTCTGAAGGGTGGGTAGGGAAAATAATTATTGTAATTTTTAAAATAGCAATTTTTATGTAATTCCTTCACAACTAAGGCAAGAATCAACTGTTTCCATCTCTATTGAATTTGTTTTGAAAACAATATCATGTATATCAAGTGTAAGTCAGTGAGATGTGACAAAAACTTGTACATTTCTATGGAAAACATTTTCTGATGGAAGTGAGGAGAATAAAAACTTTACTAGGTGTGCCATTGTGTTGAAGAAATAAATGCTCACATACACAGTTATAGAAATAATACAACAAAATAATACTTGTAAAAATTTTGAAGCAATTTTTTTGCTGAAGAAACATTTAGATTATAGTTCCTTATCTTACCTTTCAAAAGACTGCCTTATGTCTTTAATGACCAGAATAAAAGTATTTCTTAATGAAGTGAGTAAGAGTAAGAGTTTTCAGGATTCTGCAGGTATTTTCTACCTGTACAACATTGAATTAGTACACAGCAATAAATGTCACCAGGTCTGTCAGCTTCCTTACTCACTGTAATCTCCCAGCAATCTGCCAGGGAATGCAATGAAAATTTCTGTCAGCCACAAACAATCAACTGCCATGTGGAATTAATCATGCATCTATTTCCCTTTTCAAGGTGATATTTAATCAATGAAGAAAACAGTGAAAACTAATCATAAACTCTCCTCTTTCCTACAACACTTGAGCAATGCATTATATACACTCACCTGCAAACCAAGGATGAAACCAGTGCCAGCTAATCATGACAAAATAATAAATCTTTTGTTCAATTCCTTTGAATGTCTTTTCATCCCAGTTTCTTAATAGATTTCTTTACTGTATGCACTGTCAACCACTAAGTTTAAATCATTCATGAATTCATGCTCTCACATGCAGGGTTTTTTATAGTTTTTTTCAGTTACATCTTTATTTCATACACTTACCATCTCTGACTTTTGTTTATACCTTTATTTCACTCAATCTCCCACTGTGGTAAGTGAATATAAATTCATGCACTTTTCCCAACTGGTGTGTGATGACACCATTTCAATGCACTATTCCACTAGTCACACCAAGGTATGATTATCAGATTTACTTCATGTACCCCCACCCCTCCCCGGATGGAGTCATTATATCTTTCAATCTTGCTTCTTAAGATCTCTCACATCTGAGTGTACTTACATTACACATTTTCCCACTACACATTTACATAATGCATTCACCCACATTGGAGTGTGATTACACTTTGAGTCTTACTTCACACACTCTCCTGTGCTGATTATTATACCTTTACTGAATGCACCCTCCCCCCAAAAAGTGTCTTGATTAGATCTGAATGCACACACCCCAAACAGCATGTGATTACATATCTCCTCTAGATGTGATTGCACATTTACCTTATGTACACACCCAAATTGGTGTGTGATTACATCTCTTCTCCTCTTGCATGTGATCATACTTCTATTATAAATCTGGTATAATAATAATATTTTATGCACACACCAAAGTTGTGTGTGATTTCATCTCTCCTCTAGATGTGAATACACATTTACTTCATGCACACACCCCAAATGGTGTGTGATAACATTCTGTCCTCTAGAAGTGATCACACATTTACTTCATCCACACACTCCAAATGGTGTGTGATAACATCTGTCCTCTGGATGTGATCACACATTTACTTCATGCACACCTCCCAATGGTGTGTGATAACATCTGTCCTCTAGAAGTGATCACACATTTACTTCATGCACACACCCCAATGGTGTGTGATAATATCTGTCCTCTAGATGTGATCACCTTTACTTCATGCACCCCCACCCCAATGATGTGTAATTACAATTCTCCTCTAGCATGTGTTATGTGCATGTCGTTCTCTTACGCTTTACTTTATTATTTTGTATTCATTACTCATGTAAAGCCTGTCCTAGTTTTGAGATATCATGTATGTCAATAAGTTATTTATAGACTATGGTTTTCTACAAGGTTCCATAAACTGGGTGTTTACACTATTGTAAAGTTTGGGTTATTCTGTTTTTTGTTCCCAAAACTTTGGATAAATCTAAATTCATTTTGGGCTATTTGTGAAATATTTAGAATTAATATTTCTTAGATTTAAATTTGACAAGGACAGGATTTGGACATCACTACGTCATGCCTGTCTCCTCTATATCTACTTTGTGCAGACATAATCCTTGCTTCATTCTTGGGTTAAGACATCTGCTTCATGCATCAAAAGACTGGTTTCATCTGATTCTTTTCACTTTGAGTAACCGGTATTTTTCTTCTCTAATACTTTCTCCTGAAATTCTAAAAAAACTGCTTGAGGCCACCATTAGAGAAAAACACAATGCCAGCAGTTTTATCATTGTATAATGTTGATTGTATGATCTAATCAGAAGAGCTAAATCTATTTTGGTTCCATTTGAACCAGTCTGCAAACAGAACAGTTGAAATCTGAGAAGCATTACTGCATGTGAGTTTATTCAGACTTGGTTCTTTCATTCAATAATGACCATTTCTGATTGAAATCTAGTTTTAAGTTGCTTTTTGTCAGCATGATAATCAAAAAAAATAATGAATATATCTAACTGGAAGGAAACTGACACCATTTAGTTCCACACTGACAGCATTGTTGTCAGATCTAGTACCATAATATTGTCAGATTAATTCATTACTATATTGGTGTCAGATTTAGTTAAGCATTGTTGTCAGATTCAGTACCAAATTGTTGTCAGATTTAGAAGCACAGTTGTCAGATTTAGTACCACTCTGTTGTCTGATTTAGTACCATATTGTAAGATTTTTCATCAGATTCAGTTAAAAATTAAATTCAGTTGCAGCAAAATTATGAAATGTAATAGAGGATTTTATTCACTGCATAATCAATTGTCTACTTCACACCCTATTACCTATGTCCACCATGCCGAGGGATGCGGCTGCCACAGAGGTAGGAAATCAATAACGGTGAGTAGTGGTGTTAGTTTTTTGAGCTGTATTTTTTCATTTTGACTTTCCATGAAAATATTCTGGTGCAAGCATACGTGTAAATGCCTTAACATATTATACAATTAATCCTGGTCGCCAACTTTACGAAATAAAGAAGAATTCAGCTGTTTTAATTGGACTTTCATTAAAATTGATGCGAAAATCATATTCAACGGCCCAATTCGAAGTGTTTACAAAATATTTTGATCGGATTTACCTCACACGTCAAACGATCAATCATCTGGGGATAATCCTGGCAAGTTTCAAGTCTGTCCGTACGTCTACACCGACGTTCTGACCCTCCAAAGGGATCCGGGTATAGTCATGCATGATAAACTTTACCGCAGAGGGCATTTTTAAATGATGCCCATCCCGCCGAGGAGTCAAAATATAGGATACTGTTTACGGCAAAGGAAATTTGGTGTAAAAACATCTATTTTGGCTGTTTGTTTTGCTTTTAAGACTTTCAACATTTTCAATGGCAAACACCGCTGTAACACGGTGTTAATCAGTCTAGATTGTACTTCTATCTATCGCCGATGTTGCATACTATCTGCTACATGTATAGATTGGTTCTCCTGCAGTTAATGTTCTTTTGTAAATTCATTTATGTTTCAATATCTTTTATGATGAAATATACAGAAATAATGATATCTTAAGTCCTGGTACTTGCTTCTTGCAGGATTCAGGGTGGAAGTTACTGTTAATATTAGATATTAAATCGTTATGCATTTATTATATACAGCCTTCATTTAAATACACATCAGATCATATAGTTTAACACAGCTTTTAAGCATATAGTATTACATATTTGAAATATATGAGAATTGTTTTAAAAAAATGCTAAGATACTGATTTGCAGCTTACGCTAGAGTGATTGACCATTTAGTTACAGGGGACTGGAAACGGATGAAAACATTTGGAATGCTGGATAGGACAAAAAACATATACTGAAGTGATTCCAAATGAAGGTGAAATACTTATTTCTAGCGACCAGCTTGTGGGCATTTATCGAAGTTACAGGGCAAAATATCAAAATTGAATACATCTTTAAAGTTGTCAAGAGAGGTCGATCAGAGTGAAATCTTCATTTCAGATAGTTACTCAAGAGGTGGTTTAGTTGTTTCCATTGCATTTTGATATATCTCTCTTGACATGACAATTAACTAAATGGTCAATCACTCCAGTGTTAACTTCAAAATCATTGTTACAGTAATAACACATGTATGCCTTCATCTTTGGTTCTGAAATTGAATACAAGATAAATTGTTTAGAACATTTCTGTAATCGATTAATGAATAACAGCTTTATTTAGAACCGATCACTTGACTTATGCCACTGACAACAAATATATTTAACTTTTCTAGCCTAACTGATCTTTTATGTAGAACTATGTTGCTATCAGTAGCCTCTCATTATGAAAGCTTGATAATGCAAAACAATATTAGATATTTGATATTAACCTATATTCAACACTGAATCCATCAAGAACGCAAGTACCAGGACTTAGGATTTCATTACTGGCAGCAAATGTCTGTATATTATGATAAAAAAGAAACAAGACTGATTTTACAAAACGAAGACTTTCAGTGGCAAAACAACTCTAAACATGTACAGTATCAGATATAAATACAATCTAGACTGATTGCAAAACGATTTATCATTTAATATAAACCGTAAATTCAACGCTGAATCCAGCAAGAACGCAAGTACCGATACCCGCAGGACTATTTCATGATAAAAGAAATTGAAACAAAATTGAGTTTACAAAACGAAGACTTATAGTAGCAAAACAACGTCGGAGATAGATAGAAGTTCAATCTAGACTGAAAAACACCGTGTTACAGCAGTGTTCGCCATTGAAAATCGCACATTATTAAACACAAGTATAAACAATGCATACTGCAAATGATTCCATGACCTCCCAGGTCTCAAAAGCAAAACAAACAGCCAATATAGACGTTTTTACACCAAATTTCCATCTGCCGTAAACGGTATCCTATATTTTAACTCCTCGGGGGGATGGGCATCACTTAAAAATGCTCTCTGCGGTAAAGTTTATCATACTTGACTATACCCGTGTCCCTTTGGAGGGTCAGAACATCGGTGTAGACGTAAGGACAGACGTGAAACTTGCCACGATAATCCCCAGATGATTGATCGTTCAACGTGTGATGTAAATCCGATTAAATTATTTTGTAAACACTTCAGATTGGGCCATTGAATATGATTTTCGCATCAATTTTAAAAAAAGTCCAATTTAAACAGCGGAATACTTCTTTATTTCTCAAAGTTGGCGACCAGGATTAATCATATAATATGTTTAGGCATGTACACGTATGCCTGCACCAGATTATCTTCATGGAAAGTCGAAATGAAAAAATACAGCTCAAAAAACTAACACCACTACTCATCGTTATTGATTTCCTACCTCTGTGGCAGCCTCATCCCTCGGCGTGGTGGACATCAGGTAACAGGGTGTGTACTTTGTTTCCTAACAATTTCTAAACAAACAAAATGGTTGACTGAAGCACACCCAGGCATCATTTACTTGTGCTGGGTATTATATTCCTTAACAGCAGGGCCATGATGGCCCTAGATCACTCATCTAACATTCACAGCTGGATTGAATAATTTTGGAACAAGGAACAACATGTTAAATTATTTCAAAATTGGCCCAGTAGTTTCAGTGAAGAACATTTTCAAAGTTTTACAAAATAGTCATGTGGGGAAAACTTGCCCTGCCCTGTGGCAGCAATATTTTTCAACAAAAAAATTATTGGAAGGAATTTGGTAGCAGGTCACTTAAGGTACATTACTGTTAAATTATTTTGAGATCAGGCAAGAACTTTCAGAGGCAAAGATTTTGAAAGTTATGCATACAGCCATTTATGGAAAACTAACACCGACCACCGGTAGCCATGTTTTTAATGAAACAGAATGATTTGAAGGAATTTAGTAGAGGGTCACCAAATGAAATTATTTCAAAATCAGGCTAGTTCTTTCTGAGAAGAAAAGTTTTTAAGTTCTTTCTTTTGGTTGCCATGGCAACCAGAATTCAGCACTGATGACCTTGATTTGAAGGAATCTGAAAGGTGACAACCCAAGGAACATTCCTGTAAAGTTTGGTTGAAACAGGCATAGAGGTTTAGGACAAGATGTTCTTTAAGAAATTCTGAAAGACGAACCAAACACCAACATCCAACAATCCTAAGAGAGACTTTGTGCTCAGGTGAGCAAAACCTGGATCTCAGGATGAAATTTTATCCACTTGTACCATACATGAGTAGTCTGTTATCTATCTGATTTTAATAAACAGACCTACAAAACACCAATTAAAATAGTTTGTCTGGTAAATGACAGACAGATTAATGAAAAAAGATATCTTGATTATTTTTCTGTCTTTCTTGATTGTTAAAAGATTCAAATGATGTTGGTTTTTACAAAGTACTTTTCAACAAAGTACATCAATCAGTTTATTAATTGCTTTTCATCATGACAGGAAAACATGTCTAAGTAATAGGTTTTTGTTCCAGTATAAACCAGACATTCAATTTATAATACAATAAATCTGTAGGAATTAAAGGTGTACACTACACTAGACTCTTTGTATGAGATGGGCGAAATTTTTCCCAATAATAGAATTTCCTCAAACTCTGGATATTGAAGGACAATCCTCTAAGAAACAAAAATACCCTTTCTGCACCAGTAACATAATAAAACGTATAAGCATCTGATGGCCTTTTCACGCTTCCATAGAATCAACATTTATTATGCGAAATTCATTTTGAAATTTCTGGAATGTCTAGGTCTGCAGCTCTCAAATACGGAAATGTCTTACATCCGAGGCATATACTGACACTTTCAGATAACATCAAAAAGGACCTTTTGAACAATTTGATGAAGTTCCAAAAATCTCCATATACCCTTGCCCCGTTACGGACCCCTGTGGGATTTGTGATTATTCTGAGTTCTAATATTTTTTTGTAGATGAAAAACTGATATGTCTTGCTAAAGCTTAAGTATTTTCAAAGCTTCAGGAAGTGCTGAAAACTGACTCCCCATTTGCAAAAAAAAACAAAACAAAGAGCTCGTGGAACACGAAATGCCCCCCTTGAAGCATTCAATAATTGCACAAGGAACAGAAATTATATGCTCACTGTAAAGTTCTACTGTTCTGATTCAATCTGACCTTGACCTTTAACCTATTGACCTAAAAATCAACAGGGGTCATCTGCTGGTCATGATCAACCTCTCTATTACGTTTTGTGATCTTAGGCCGAAGTGTTCTCAAAGTATCGTCCAGAAAGGGTTTAACTGTTACGGGTCAATGTGACCTTCACCTTTGGCCAACTGACCTACTGACCTCAAAATCAATAGGGGTCATCTGCTGGTCATGATAAACCTCTCTATGATCTTTCATGACCCTTGGCCAAAGCGTTCTCAAGTTATCATCCAGAAACTGTTCCTGGCCAATGTGACCTTGAACTTCGACCTAATGACCTCAAAATCAATAGGGGTCATCTGCTGGTCATGACCAAACTCTCTATCAATTTTCCTGATCCTAGGCCCAAGCATTTTTGTGTTATCGCCCGTAAACCATTTTACTGTTCCTGGTCACTGTGACCTTGACCTTTGACCTACTGATCTCAAAATCAATAGGGGTCATTTGATGGTCATGACTAAACTCTCTATCAATTTTCCTGATCCTAGGCCCAAGCATTTTTGTGTTATCGCCCGTAAACCATTTTACTGTTCCTGGTCACTGTGACCTTGACCTTTGACCTACTGATCAAAAAATCAATAGGGGTCAGTTACTGGTCATGACCAACCTCCCTATCAACTTTCATGATCCTAGGCCCAAGCAATCTTGAATTATCATCCGGGAACCTTTTAACTGTTCCGGGTCACTGTGACCTTGATCTTTGATATACTGACCTCAAAATCAATAAGGGTCATCTGCTTATCATGACCAACCTCCCTATCAATTTTCATGATCCTAGGCTCAAGCGTTCTTGAGGTATCACCCAGAAACCTTTAAACTGTTCAGGGTCACTGTGACCTTGACCTTTGACATACTGACCTCAAAATCAATAGGGGTCATCTGCTGGTCATGATCAACCTTCCTATTAACTTTCATGATTCTAGGCTTAAGCATTCTTGAGCTATCATCCAGAAACGGATTGGTCTGACCGACATCTGCAAAACAATATACCCCTCCTTCTTCAAAGGGGGCATAAAAAAAACAGAAAAAAAACAAGTTCATGTGCATACATTTTGACGGGGTGACCCCTGCACATGACCCCTGACTATCGACAATGCAAATGCGACTTTCGTTATCAAGTTCAGCCTGTCTACTTTCATTTTCTTTACTTCTGGAAATTGCTGAAGGTCGAGTGGCGTCATTTTCTGTGTTGTCAAGAGCATACCTATGCCTGGTGAAATCACATGAAAATGTGCAAGGTGTCCTAAGGATATGCAATAAAAGTCATAGGTCATCCAGTATTGAAAATTAGTTATCTGCCCTTGAAAATGGCATTTCCCCAGAAACTTTTATTGCTTATCTTTGTTTCTTAGACAATTGTCCTTCAATATCCAACGTTCGAAGAAATTCTATTATTGGGAAAAATTTCCCACATCTCACATACAGAAACTGTAGCATACGCCTTTAAGTAGATTTCACTTTCTTAAAGGTGACCAAAATTTGCTTTTAAAGGACGCTGGGATATTTCTATGGTGGCTGATTTCTGCCAGTTTGTGTTTTTTGGGGGCAAAAACATGACAACATGAAAACAGGACAAATACCTAATTTGTCGAGGTTTTGTGTTTTTGTGTTGGCGGGTCAAAAACACAACACATTTTACGCGCTAACCTTATGTTGTGAGGGCGCCGACACAAAGAATTTATCTGCTGAGTTTTTGTGTTGGCAGGTATAAAGATGTCGTGTTGCGTTATATATATGGCACCCTTTATTTGTCATGATTTCGCCCTGCCGACAGGAAAACACGACAAATACAAATACCTTATTTGTCAAGTTTTAGTGTTTTCGCCCCGCCAACACGAAAACACAACAAATATCTGATTTGTTGTGTTTTCCTGTTTGAGCTTTCGCCCCACTGACATGAAAACAAGAAAAAATGTAGAGATATTCTGATGCCATCGGAAAAGGGTTTTAGAAGCATTTACGAACGGTCAATTTAGAATTTATTAAAATAATATATTCACTAAAACTGCATTAGGAGATTTGATATTATGAAACAGTACAATAATATGTCAGATGTCAGTTATCATTTTAAGAATGCGAAGTGTATGTATAACAGACCCAGTTCCAGAAATATTTCATTGGGGTTGGGGAGCGGCACTAGTTAAGAATGAAGGCACCAGTTAAGAAGAAGCGGCATCGGTGAGCCGAATGGAGTTAGGTATGGAAGGGGGTAACCCCTCCTGTTAGTTGGGTCAGAATGTGTCCCCCTGGAAATGTTTAAAATATATGAATAAAATGGTGGCCCCTGCTGCATTTTTGAGTCCAAATTTTGAGGTATTGGAGTGGTTAACTCCCCATTCCCCATCCCCTCCCCCCCCCCCCCCCCCCACACACACACTTAACATTGGAATCACAGGGTCTCTCTCTGGTCATTTTTAAAATAAAGGTATGAAATGGTGACCTCTGCTGCATTTTAGTCCAAAATTTGTCAGGAGGTCATGTCCTCCTATTTGGGGGTCAGAGGGTATCCCCACGGAAATTTATGAAATACAGGTATGGAACGGTGGCCTCTGGTGCATTTTTTTTATCTCAATTGTGAGAAAATATTATTCTTTTGCCAAAATAATTTGGTGCAACATTGATGAGTACAGGTCACTTCTCAACTGGCCCATTGGGTGGGGGGTAGAGGGGGGGGGACTGGATATGAAACGGCCCCAGGGGCCGGTCCTGGATTAGAGCCTGTACATTTCAAAAAATAATTACATATAAGCCTGGGCCACAATGAAGATTAACTTCCCTCATTAATAAGGGATTTGATTATATTATTATTATATTGTTCTTTTAAAACATTAAACATATGGCAGAGCACAACCTTATCATAGAATACTTCTTCGCTGGGTACACATGTATAAATTGATTGTAATTCTGTACTGTTGTCTTGGGATAAATATCAGGTATACATATCGAACATTTATCCTGCAATTTTATAATAATGGTGATATCCTCTATATTTGTATATATTAGCTAACAGCTACTCGCAACTTTTGTACTCTTCGCTGTAATACTGAGTAGAGTTATCAAAATTAAAACAAAACAAAAAAACTGTCAAAAACACAGACTTATCAGATTTGGTCATTATCAAAATATGTTCTTATTATTCTAGTAAGAAATTGCTTTGATACATTATGAGAATAAACATAAAATGTAGGTGCGGAGTAAAAAGGCAGAAATAATTAGTTTGATATTCGACGTTCGTCTTTCGATATTTTTTTATGTAATGAAAATGGTAATGGCCGAAATATACACAGAATGTAAATCAATTCTTATTCTTTAACTTATATTCTTTTTTTGTTTTGGCATATTTTTGCAAGGAGTTATGTTGTGTTCAGTTCAGTAATTGTTGTGCGCATGTCTAATGGAAAATGCCAAAACGAAACCACGAAAACTTGACAAGTAAGATATTTGTTGTGTTTTCGTGTTGGCGGGGCAAAAACAAGAAAACTTGAAAAATATGGTATTTGCCGTGTTTTTATGTCGGTGGGGTGAAAACACGACAAATAAAGGGTGCCAACAAGGCATAATTATACCCGCCAATACGAAACTCGACAAACAAATATGGCGCCCTCTAAACGTGTTTTCGTGTAAAATTTGTCGAGTTCTGTCGTGTTTTTGCCCCCCCAACACGCCAACATGAAATGGCAGAAATCAGTCACCATATATTTCAGTTATATGAAACAAAAGACAAGTTTTGAAATTCATCTGTTAATCTATCTTCACTGCACAAGATAAGCAAAGGGAGGTAATAACTAGAAAATGCTTTTGTAAAAAAGCGCATGTCTCCCCCAATGCAAAGTCCTATAGGCAAGAAGTAAATAGGGGTCAGGAGCGAAAGTCAAAGAGACACTGATGGTTGGCTGCAATAGGGATCATCTACTTAGCATGTCCAGCCATTAAATTTCAACACTCGTGACCTAGTGGTTCTCAAGTCACTGTTCAGGCTCCTGTGACCTTGACCTTTGATCAAGTGACCTCAAAATAAATAGGGGTCATCTACTCTGCATGTCCAATCATCCTATTAAGTTTCAACATTGTAGGTCAAGTGGTTCTCAAGTTATTTCCAAAAAATGATTTTACATGAACAGGCCACTGTGACCTTGACCTTTAATAGACTGACCCCAAAATCAATAGGGGTCATCTACTCTGCATGTTCAATCATCCTATGAAGTTTCAACATTCTGAGTCAAGTGGTTCTCAAGTTATTGATCGGAACTGGTTATCAATGTTCAGGCCCCTGTGACCTTGACCTTTAATGGAGTGACCCCAAAATTAATAAGGGTCATTTACTCTGCATGTACAATCATCCTTTGAAGTTTCAACACTCTGGGTCAGGTGGTTCTCTAGTTATTGATTGGAAATGGTTTTCAATGTTCAGGCCCCTGTGACCTTGACCTTTGACGGAGTGACCCCAAAATCAATAGGGGTCATCTACTCTTCATGACCAATCATCCTATGAAGTTTCAACATTCTGGGTCAAGTGGTTCTCTAGTTATTGATCGGAAATGGTTTTCAATGTTCAGGCCCCTGTGATCTTGACCTTTGACGGAGTAACCCCAAAATCAATAGGGGTCATCTGCTCTTCATGACCAATCATCCTATGAAGTTTCAACATTCTGGGTCAAGTGGTTCTCTAGTTATTGATCGGAAATGGTTTTCAATGTTCAGGCCCCTGTGACCTTGACCTTTGACGGAGTAACCCCAGAATCAATAGGGGTCATCTACTCTTCATGACCAATCATCCTATGAAGTTTCAACATTCTGGGTCAAGTGGTTCTCTAGTTATTGATCGGAAACGGTTTTCAATGTTCAGGCCCCTGTGACCTTGACCTTTGACGGACGGAAGGACGGACGGACAGGGCAAAAACAATATGTCTCCTGGGGGAGACATAATAATTTTACAAGCTTGCATTTCTAATGAATTTTGGCAAAAATATCTACTTGTAACTGCAAATCTTTGAAAAATATCATACAACAGTTCTTACATTTATATCATTCCACAGTCAAACTAAGGTTAATCAGGTTTATAAAATAGCACTATCTTTTTTGGGCAACCAGAACAGAAAAATATAATTTGAAAGACACCTCCAGTGAAAGTGTCAACGATCTGATGTTAAAGTTAAAAACAAATTTATTAACTCAGACCAAAGTCTGATTAATCACTTTTAATTAATTAAGACAAAATTATTAAAACTAAAAGATTTATCCTAGCCATAAACACTGTGTATATTTTCTACAACTAATACAAATCCTTTGTTCTTCTTTGGCTACTGAGAGTTTTCCCCCATAAGCAGCTGCTCTGATAACTGGTGATAATTTACTATTTTAATAACACAGTAACTCTGAACACTTTTACAGCCAATATAATTGGTGTCTAAAAAAAAAGTGCCCCCTGTTCCATAAACCCTTTCTTTCATCTATTGATTACTAGAATACTAATATAGACTGGACTTAACTAATGGACTTAAAGATATCCAAGGTCCACTTTTTATCTTTAGATATTTACTACAAATGTAGAAAACCCTCGTCTTTACTTAATATATAATATTAATTGTGTATTTAAAGCTACATACATAATTAAATGTCATGCAGTAACAGCTGAGCCTCATTGTTAAACAAGAGGGCCAAGATGGCCCTAGGTCGCTCACCTGAGAAACACACTATAACAGTGTAAATATGTTTGACCTAGGGATTTCATGGAAACAAATATTCTGGCCAATTTTCATAAGAATTGGACCAAAAATGTGGTCTCTTGAGTTTAAACAAGTATTTTATTTGATATGACCTAATGACCTACTTTTTGACCATAGATGACCCATATTCAAACTAGACCTAGATTTCATAAAGGCAATCAAACTGACAAAATTTCATGAAGACCAATTGAAAAATACAGCCTCTATCACATACACAAGGTTTTTCTTTGATTTGACCTAGTGACCTAGTTTTTGACCCCAGATGACCAATATTCCGACCTGCCCTAGATTTTATCAAGGCAATCATTCTGACCAAAATTCTTGAAGATCAATTGAAAAATACAGCCTCTACCGCATATACAAAGTTTTTCTTTGATTTGACCTAGTGACCTAGTTTTTGATTCCAGATGACCCACGTTTTCAAACTTGGCTCATAACATTGTATATACAACGGTTTATCATCTAGTTGACAAAATTTCATCCCAATTATAGATCAGACTGACAATAAATACAGCCTCAATAGCATACACAAGTTTTTCTTGATTTGACCTAGTGACCTAGTTTTTTAAACCCAAGTTTTTGACCCATTTTCGAACTTGGCCTAGATTTCATCAAGGTTATCATTCTGACCAAAATTCATGAAGATCAATTGAAAAATACAGCCTCTACCGCATACGCAAGGTTTTTCCTTGATTTGACCTAGTGACCTAGTTTTTGATCCCAGATGACCCATTTTCGAAGTCGGCCTAGATTTCATCAAGGTAATCATTCTGACCAAATTTCATGAAGATCAGTTGAAAAATACAGCCTCTATCGCATACACAAGCTAAATATTGACGGACACCAGACGACAGACACCGGACGCCGGACATCGAGCGATCAGATTGCACTATTTTAAACCTAATGCACAGTACTGTTAATCAACATAGTTTTGTTAATTTTATGCTTAAACTATAATATCTAGTAATTGTTCATAAATTTTCAAATATGATATCGCTGATGAGTATACCTTTAATAATTTTAATAACAGGATTAACTCCTAGAAAAACAGAAGCAGTTTACGGAGTATATACCTGTGACCTTTATCAGGATCCTAATTCCTTACAAATGCAATTCTTATTTTTACAGATCTATGTTTTGTTTACAAATCTCATCAAAATGCCAAAAAGAACATTTCGTAGTAAGATGTTTGTCATAACTTACCTGATGATAATACACTAGGAATACAAATTGCACCTTGTAAATAAAACACTAAATTGAATAATCAGGTTATAGCATGCTTTCAAGTAATAACAGATTTACTTATAATCTAGGTAATAGAACCTGTATACATCTTTTAATGTATTATAAATGTCTTAATATATCATTCGAGAGTGTTTCCATTAGCAAATTCTTCCTTCCTCCCCTTCACAGCTACGAAGCAGACAATTTTGCAGCCAATTTTCTATGCACCTAAAGCAGCCATAACACATGCAGGTCAACTCACAGCCAAACCCATCAGCTAGCAGCATTTCTGTACAAATATAGCCATGATGTGCAAACGTATGTACCATGTCTCCATAGCAATCTTAAATAATCTGTATTTTTGTAAAATGTCTGAATCAGTCTGAAATGTGTTCTGACTTTTCTGAAAACAAGAATCTCAATAAATGCAGAATGAAGCCTGAAATACAAGATAAAGTGGGCTTATTTAAGACATTATCCAGACACTTTAAATACAGACACATTCAGATATTTTTCACAAGTCTTCAGACAGTAGTTCTGAAAAATTCAGTAAAATGTCTGAATCAGTCTGAAATGTCTTCTGATTTTTTCTGAAAACAGAATCTGAATAAGTGCTGAATTAAGTCTGAATACACACTGAAGTAGTCCAATAAAAGTCACTAATCAGTATCTCTTTGTCAAACATATTCAGATGTTTTTCAGCATTATTACTCAGACAATATTATCCTTGGATGCCCGTGAGCTGTCCCTTTAATGATTACCAGCAAAAATGCATTTAAGGATCTTACATGCCTGCCTGTGTAAGATGGAGTTTTCCCTACTCGAGGGACGGTGTGGAATGGAAAACCGAGGTTTTTTATCCAAGCTGTCCCGAGGGTTGGGTAAACAGCGGTCTTACATAGGCAGACATGTTAGATCATTTTTCTTGCCTATCACATTCAAAATAGATCATGGAGACAAATAAATTTGGGTATTTCCTTATATTATTTATATGTTTATGACATCATAATAATGCCAGTACTATGTGACGTCACGTAAGTTCACGCTATTTTAGACAAGGTTTTTCCCTAAGGAAAGTTCGGAATATCTATTCATGGCGCATGCTCGAACAAAATGTACATACTTAAGCTTGCATTAAGGCCGCAGCAAGATTGCAGTTGCAATCTTAACAAATGTGTGGCAAGCTTAAATAATGGTTGCGATGGTTCCAATCGTAATCTTACTGCACCCTGTAAGTTTGCCACACACTTGTTAAGATTGCAACTGCAAATCTTGCTGCGGCCTTAATGCAAGCTTAATTAAGCTTACTATTTTGGTTTGGGTTCAGGCCAGTTTATTTTGAACTGAAACACAAAATCAGTACAACCTGAAAAAGACTGTGTGGCAGTTAGATTTCAGATCAGAACAAAATATGAAAGGCATGTTAGAATCTCATGCTGAACTTCAATATTCAAATTTTCTTTACTGCATTATATTTGTTTTTGCTTCAAATTATCTTAATGTATTGGGTATTTTTCATCTATTTTGATTTTCTTTTAATGAGTTGCTGTGCTAAACAATCTTCCATCACCTATTCTTCTTCTTCTCTTCTGTGAAAAATGCGTAATTTCACTTGCAATACTATCATACATGTACCATGTTGAAGACATTGCTTTGCAGCACTGAATCATTTGTTTAAAAAAACACACCAAAAACTTGTAGAGGGATTCAAACCATGGACCAAAATAACTTTTGTATGTTTTATCACTTTTATATTCATTACATCTGAGTGAAAAAGCACTTGGATCTTACAATCAGACAACATAGTTTTACTGATTATATTTTTATTATATATAGTCTATCAAATTTACTCAGATGACAAAACATCCCAGTTGCTAGAAACACTTAAGGTGAAGTCTCTGCTCAATACACTCTATTAATGACCTATATGTCTCTCTTGCAACATAGATTTATTCACCCCCTGGATCTTTCTGAGGACTACAGTATAGTTTTACAGGATAGAAGTGTCTGGGCTCTAAAGGTCACCTATACATTATACATAAAAATATATCATTACTAAATTCATAAATAAGTCATAACACAGTCATAAGATTTATATAGTGATAATGTTCTCAACATTGTCTTCTACCTATATTAACCACATTCCAAGAAAAAATCTCTTGCACTTTTTAAATTATGACAGAATCTACAGTCGACTGCTTACGACCCGAATTTAGCGGACATCCCTGTCATATCACCCTTTCTAATTGCTCCCGACGCAATTTACTATTAAAATAGTCTTAATTAAGCAACCCCCCTGTCTTAATCGCGACTAGCGATGTGAATCAGCTACCAAATTCGATATAGCAACCATTTCAGCGACTTGAGTACGCTCCAGTCGCAATGAATTTTTACACATAGAGTACCGTTCTTATGCTCGCGAAAGTTTTTGTGACGAGAACTTACTTGTTTACAACAATGGGGATGAAAAACACTAAAAAAGAACTATTTTGACATTAGAACAGCTGTAGCACTGAATGCTCGATTGGGAAAACCACGTACAAAAGGCGGTGAAAATTTCTGAGTGTGCAATAAATAAACATGTTCCAGTACAAATAAAAATGCGTTTATTAAAAACACAAAAACATAACGAATGAAAACACGGATTAAAGATGGATCAATAAACGGATAAATGTCAATGACAGCCATTAAATACAACAAAAAATATAAATACATAAACCTAGTGTAAAATATTATTAATGTAAACATTATTTTACTGCAATTCCCATTAGTTCTCGCCTGAATCATGAGCTTATAATTTGTTATAAATCAACTCTCAAACTTAATGATGCAAATTATTTGAAATTTATATTTATCATATGCATAAAGAAATAAATTTAAATACAAATTTGTCAACGCAATACCTTAAAAGAAGCATAATAAAGTATCCGATATTAACATGTAACTTTACTGGAAAAATATATGAACCAACGTCATCAAATTAATGAGATCTGTTTAAGAGACTCCGTCATATGTGACCTTTTGAACCTGCCTTTCCAAACCGTCACTAAACAGTCCGACTGTATATTCTTTCTTTTTTTGGACATTTTTGTCAAAAACATTACAATCAGAAAGCCATAAAACATCAATCTAAATGTTGCAATCTACCCATGTATTAATTTTTTTGATTAACATACCTTGTACTTTTATCACAGATCACCACTATGCCACATTTTTTTTTCTTGAATTTCCAGACTATTTGTTGCCATAGCAATCAAATATTTTGTCATAATAACAAAATAAAAGGACATATATATTCTCCACATTGCCATCTATCCATTTGCCAAGTCTAATGAAAAAATATCTTATACTTTAAAGGTATCACAGGATCCAACTTCGTGTGACTACTTGACTGACGTACTGACTGTCAGATGGGCCGACTGGGGGCAAACTATAACATCTCTGGTAAAACACCAGTAGGGGATTTAAAATAATTCTTTATATTCCAGGAGTTATGTACCACTCAAGAATAGGACAGATGTATTCAAGAATTGTGGATAAAGTGCAAATACAACAAGAACAGACCTATAATTATAATGTTAAGCTCGGAGTTGATGCAAAGAAAAATGCCACAAGCAATATTATGCAGTATCCTAGAAGTATAAACTTATCATTTTTTATGCTATTCAGAAAAGCACAAAATTCCATTTCAAATTAGAGAAATATACCTCTTTTTAGTTGGATTCCAATGATATGCTTGCTGTCACTGTGGACGGTCAAGAGAACGGGGTCATTATAAAATTGCGAATCAAACAAGTCCCACGGACTAAACAAAAAATCTAACAGTACTTATTGAATGTAAAAATATGGTTTGCCTGCAGGAATTTGGCAAACATTAGCTGCTCAGACTCCAGATAGACTGGCAAGATCAATAAGTTTGGAAAGATGTATGAGAAATAACAAGTCCCTGGTTGCTACTAGAAACATTACAGTTGCTCTGCTCCAGGATGTGTTAATCTTAATATTCATATGTGTCATAAATTATTGATCCAATATAATATTCAAATGTTAGCAAATATTGATCAGATGCAATATCTGTGAGAAAAAAGATAATGAAGACCAGTTTTTCAGATGCATTTAAGCATGTAAAGCTTGTGCTGCATAAAAAATATCAAGTTAGTAAATACTATCAATCTTGTAACTTCCGAAAACCGGACCTTCTGAAAACCGGAAACCTTTGAAAACCGCACTAAACTCAAGGTCCCAATTTTTCTGTTCTTATTTCTGTTTATCTTTAACTTCTGAAAACCGGAACTTCCGAATTCTGAAAACGGACGATTTTTGAAGGACCGTTTATATTTCAACACTAAAATTGACTTCCGAAAACCGAACAGCAAATTTTTTGCTGGATTTAAAGTGTCACCTTTTAATCCAAAAACACTGTCAACATGTTCTTTTGTTTATCCATTAGCAGCACACGATTATTTTAACACGCTAGATAATCACAATGATCATTTGATGCAATAGTAAGGAAGTAATCAGCAATTACTTTCATTTGTATTCAATTTAAGAAAACGTGATTAATTAAATATCTTATGTGTGAAAAACTTTCTTAATGTTTGAACGATAAAAGAAAGATACCGTAGGTGTTTCAATTGATTTTGTTCCATGGATTAAACTATGCATTGTCAACATTAATTAAATGTTGACGAACTCGGGACTCCAAAGACGGTAAATTTTTTTTTAAATGTAAGTAGAAAATTTCTGCATGAATGCTATTATTAAAGATATGTTGTTTCTTTTTATATTTGTATTTATGTATTTATTATCCTTAATGTTTGTAATTGATTATTGATAATTAATCAATTAATTATTTCCTTTTAATAAAATTGTAAAATCCGTAAGACAGCGCGCTCGACTTTTCTCAGTGCTTGACTCTGAATTAGAGCTTTGCCATAAAAAAATTCTAAGTTAAAAAGGGACATAATTCTGTCAAAATTCAAATCAGAGTTATGGAAACTGTGTCTCCTGGTGTAGACTTTGATAGTAAATAACTATTTTGAGTTTCAAGTCAAAAGCTTTAATAGTAACAGAGGTATTTGACTTTTAACAAAAAATTCTAAGTTAAAAAGGGGCATAATTCTGTCAAAATTCAAATCAGAGTTATGGATATTGTTTCTCCTGGTGTAGACTTTGATGGTAAATAAGTATTTTAAGTTTCAAGTCAAAAGCTTTGATAGTAACAGAGATATTTGATTTTATCATAAACTTTAACCAAAAATTCTAACCAGAATTCAAACCAGAGTTATGGGAATTGTGTCTCTTGGTGCAGACTTTGATAGTAAATAACTATTTTGAGTTTCAAATCAAAAGCTTTAATAATAACAGAGGTATTTGACTTTTAACAAAAAATTCTAAGTTAAAAAGGGGCATAATTCTGTCAAAATTCAAATCAGAGTTATGGGGATTATTACTTCTGGTGTAGACTTTGATGGTAAATAAGTATTTTAAGTTTCAAGTCAATAGCTTTGATAGTAACAGAGATATTTGACTTTATCAAAAACTTTAACCAAATAATTCAAGACAATTTCTTGAACTGTTTCCATACATTTTACTTCCTCTCACTGTCATCTATCAATATATCAGGTTTCAGTAAATTCCTTTCCTGATTTTAGACAAATGGATATACTACACTTAATATCCCTAGCTGCAGGATACCATAAAGAGACAATATTTGAGTGACAATTCCCCTATTTTGCAGTTATTAATGACATGGGATTGTTCTATGTTTTGTATATGCTGATGACAAACAAAGGGGATACTCTATGTTGAAGTTAATTTAAATTCCCTCTTAAAAGTATTTTTTCTTCTTAAACGCTCATAATGCTTGTCATTTGTTCTGTTCACTAACATAATTATTGGTCATGTGAAGTCTTTCCAACTTCTGATGGTGGAGGAAGACCCAAGGTGTCCATCCAGACATTATTTCTTCACTGTTTGGCACCTGGGTAGAACCACAAACCTTCCAAAACTAAGCCAGCCACATGGCTTCCTTACATAAAGAACTCTACACCCCAGACAAGGTTTTAAACCCACAGTGGTAAGAGTTAAGAATGGTTTTTCCCTGGAAATTTTGATACTGCCAGAAATCATGACCCCTTCAAGTTGACTTTAATGGTCATTTTCAATTTTATTGGGTTGTTTTTCATAATAATACAGCACTAATGCTGCAAGAGATTAAAATACATTTTCTGTGCACAGTTACAGTACTTAGTCATTATGTAAAGTAGTAACAAGGTATTGTGCACAGTAGTACTTAGTCATTATGTAAAGTAGTAACAAGGTATTGTGTACAGTAGTACTTAGTCATTATGTAAAGTAGTAACAAGGTATTGTGTACAGTAGTACTTAGTCATTATGTAAAGTAGTAACAAGGTATTGTGCACAGTAGCATTTGGTCATTTACATAAAGTAGTAACAAGGTATTGTGCACAGTAGTACTTAGTCATTATGTAAAGTAGTAACAAGGTATTGTGCATGGTAGTACTTAATCATTATGTAAAGTAGTTACAAGGTATTGTGTACAGTAGCACTTAGTCATTATGTAAAGTAGTAACAAGGTATTGTGTACAGTAGTACTTAGTCATTATGTAAAGTAGTAACTAAAGTAGTAACAAGGTATTGTGTACAGTAGTACTTGGTCATTATGTAAAGAAGTAACAAGGTATTGTGTACAGTAGTACTTGGTCATTGTGTACCATAGTACATTATAATTAAGTCATTGTGTACCACAGTACTTAGTCATTGTGCACCACAGTACTTAGTCTTGTATATTGTAGAACTAAGGTATTGTGTACAGTAGTACTGACAGCTACTCTGTGCAGTAGCACTTAGTCAGTGTGAATAATAGTACTTGGTCATCGCATATAATAATACTTAGCCATTGTGTACATTACTTTGTCATTGTAAAATAGTACTAAGTCACTGTGTGCAATAGTGTTTATAATATGTACAACCAACAGAACTCAGTCATTGTGTGCAGTAATACTTATACTCTTACAGAAGTTACAGTTGGTCATTGTATACAATATAAGTTGGTCACTGTGTACAGTATGTACAGTATTTGGTCATTGTATACAGAATTACTTAGTCATTGTGTTTTAAGTACTTAGTCGCTGTTGATAGTAGAACTTAGTCATTGTGTATTGTAGTACTTAGTCATTGTTTAAAGTAGTACTTAGTCATGTAGTACTTAGTCATTGTTAAAAGTAGTACTTAGTCATTGTGTATTGTACTACTTAGTCATTGGGTATCATAGTACTTAGTCATTGTTTAAAGTAGTACTTAGTCATTGTTTATTGTTTAAAGTAGTACTTAGTCATTGTTTAAAGTAGTACTTAGTCATTGTTAAAAGTAGTACTTAGTCATTGTGCATTGAAGAACTTTGTCATTGTGTATCATAGTACTTAGTCATTGTTTAAAGTAGTACTTAGTCATTGGGTATCATAGCACTTAGTCATTGTTTAAAGTAGGACTTAGTCATTGTTTAAAGCAGTACTTAGTCATTGTTTAAAGTAGGACTTAGTCATTGTTTAAAGTAGTACTTAGTCATTGTTTAAAGTAGTACTTAGTCATTGTGCATTGATGAACTTAGTCATTGTGTATCATTGTACTTAGTCATTGTTTAAAGCAGCACTATGTCATTGCATATCATAGTATTTGGTCATTGTTTAAAATAGTACTTAGTCATTGTGTATCATAGTACATTGTCATTATTTAGAGTAGTACTTACCCTTTGTGTATTGTAGTACTTAGTCATTGTGTATTGTAGTACTTAGTCATTGTGTCTGGTAGTATGTAGTCATTGTTTAAAGTAGTACTTAGTCAGTGTTTATTGTAGTACTTAGTCATTGTAAATTGTAGTACTTAGTCTTTGTGTTTTGTAGTACTTAGTCATTGTGTACTGTAGTACTTAGTCTTTGAGTTTTGTAGTACATAGGTTATGTGTACCATAGTATGTAGTCATTGTTTAAAGTAGTAGTAAGTTCTTGTGTATTGTAGTACTTAGTCGTTGTGTATTCTAGTACTTAGTCATTTTTTATCATAGTACTTTGTCATTGTTTAAAGCAGTACTTAGTTCTTGTGTATTGTAGTACTTAGTCGTGGTGTATTCTAGTACTTAGTCATTTTTTATCATAGTACTTTGTCACTGTTTAAAGCAGTACTTAGTTCTTGTGTATTGTAGTACTTAGTCATTGTGTATTGTAGTACTTAGTCATTGTTACAGTCTTTGTGTATTCTAGTACTTAGTCATTGTGTATTGTAGTACTTAAGTCTTAGTCATTGTGTATTGTAGTAATTAGTCATTGTGTATTGTAGTACTTAGTCATTGTGTATTGTAGTACTTAGTCATTGTGTATTATAGTACTTAGTCATTATGTGGAGCAGTACTCACTCATTGTGCATAGTATTATTTGGTCATTGTGTCAAGTAGTACTTAGGCATTATGTATAAAGTCAGCAATTCATATTCAGAAAGCTACAAATAAGTACTTCATTTAAGTAAAAACAAACAATTTTTTTCTAAGATTTAGACAAACAGCAATTGTGTTTAAACAAACTAGACAATATTATAATATTAACACCTAATTTTCTTTAAGTCAGTTCATTAGTTCATATTGTTCTATATGTTATATCTAAGTCCCAGATCTAAAAAGCTTGGTTATTTTGAGAGCTAACAAATCAATTTGTTGCCTCATAAAAAGGTTATTATTGGTGGGCAATATAATCATAGAAGATCTGAATGTCACTCACACACCAAAAAATGACATTACGGACTGATTCTATTCATCTAAGTTAACACCCACTTTTCCATGTTTTCCATGAAATAATTATCTGGAGGTGTTCCACAGCGAACCTTATTGCTCTCTAGATGTTTAGGAACTAAGTGAGAATAATGTTTGCTAATCAGAAATGTTGTTAAGATAAATTGTTTACAAGATAAAAATGAGTACATTATCATAAAAACTACATTCAATTTTCACAATGAGTTAATTTTTTTCAATAAAGAATCCATTTACTCAGACAAAATGATGTATAATACAATGAATAGCAAATAGAAAAAAGAACTTAGACAGTTTTTTCATCCTACAAGATATTTACCTAACAAAAATAATAAACAATTGGCAGACTCGATCATTATGAACGCTGTTGCCAAAATTGTCTTAATTATTGTAATTCTATTTTATTCTTAATTTTTACCCTGCTAAATTTCTAAAATGGACTGGTCCATCATTCAATTTGGGCAGTACCACTTATTATTCAAAGGGGTGGTCCCCTGGTGAAAATGAACATTTGGAATACCACTGGAACATCAACTGGAATTCCATCTCAGTTCCACTGGTATTTTTCAACGGAATAGTGTTGGTATTCCACTGGAACAGCAATTATTTTCCAGTGGAATTCATTTGGAATACCAGTGGAATCCCATGGTATTTTTCAATGAAATAGTGTTGGTATTCCACTGGAACAGCAATTATTTTCCAGTGGAATTCATTTGGAATACCAGTGGAATCCCAATAAAATACCGTTGAAAAATACCAGTGGAATTCCACTTAGAATACCAGTGGTATACCATCAAGATTCCAGTTGAATTCCATCAAGTTTCCAGTGGAATTCCACTTAAAATACCAGGGGTATACCAATAAGATTCCAGTTGAATTCCATCAAGTTTCCAGTGGAATTCCATTTGAAATACTAGTGGTATACCATCAAGATTCCAATAGAATTCCATCAGGTTTCCAGTGGAATTCCACTTAAAATACCAGTGGTATACCATCAAGACTCCAGTAGAATTCCATCAAGTTTCCAGTGGAATTCCATCTGAATACAAGCAGAATATCATCTCAATACCAGTGAAATGCTGATGACCCCCACCCCTAAGGCAGTGGAAATCCTTTTTGTTCTAGTTAAATTACATCCACAACTCTCACCTGGAAGAATTCTAATGGAAAATAAATGGTATTTCAATGGTAAGTCAATGAAAAAAAAATGGTACTTTAATGATATCTAATGAAAATCAATGGTAAATTAATGAATATAAATGGTACTAATGATATCTAATGAAATTCAATGGTAAAAAATGCACTGCATGGACAGCATTTTTCCCACTGCAACTGGCGGGCATTCAAGGGACACTGGACAGATGACGATTCTGACAGATGGCCCTGTCTGTCAGTGGATATTCATTTATCATGTGACTTAAATCCTTGCATTAGGTAAATATATACCTTGCAATGTTGCTTTTAATTGGATGTTGGTGTCATCATCATGTGTAAAATAGGAGATGTGCAAGTTTACATCATGATAAAGACTCATGCTAGTTTTTATCAATTTATATCAAATACATTATGAGCCAGGTGAGTCATTAGGTGAAAATGTGCATTTTGTCACTATTTTAGGGGCCATAGCTCTAGTAATAGGCAGTGGCCATGAAACGTAGGAGGTGCCCGGAAGTTCATATCATGTTATAGACTCATGCAAGGTTTCATTAATCTATATTAAATTCTTTTTGAGGTAGGTGCATCATCACAAGATGAAAATGTGCATTTTTCACTATTTCAGGGGCCATAACTTTGGAATTTGGGGGAGGGGTGCATTGCCAGCTGGAAAATAGAAATAGGAGGTGCACAAGGTCATATCATAATAATTTAGACTCATCAATTTATATCAAATATTTTCTGAGCTTGGTGCGCCACAAGGTGAAAATGTGCTTTTTTGACTATTTCAGGGGCCATAACTCTAGAAATAGGGAGCAGAGACAGATGAAAAATAGGAGGTGCACACGTTCATATCATGTTAAAGACTTATGCAATATTTCATCAATTTTTATTAAATACTTTTTGAGCTAGGCGCATCACATTTTTTTTCCTACACACATACACACAAATGGATGGACGTACAGATGTATGGACGACACTAGACAAAAATTATATGCCCCCACCACTCATAGTGGGGGCACAAAAAACACATATTTTGACAAAGTAAGAAGCATGGAAATCAAGAACTGATCAAAATATTTACATGTGTAAGAATAAAAGTCATGAAAACCAATGACAAAAATATGACTGCATCTGACTAGAATTATATGAATAAAAGAAACAGAAAAAATATCACATTTTATAATTGATTTAAACTTCTTTTGTTTTCAACATATATAAGGCACTTACTGTAGCTGATACCATGCTATTCACATAAATCTGGTCCAGAATTTCAAACTATATAAAAACCATCATTTTTCCGCCAAAACTGGTGCTATTTTATTCACAAATCATGAAATTCAGTTGAGTGGAATTCCACTTGTACTGGTATTCCAAATTCAAATTCCAGTGGAATTCCACCTGTACTGGTATTTCAAATTCAAATTCCAGTGGAGTTCCACCTCTACTGGTATTTCAAATTCCAGTTCCAGTGGTATATTTGGTAATTCCACTGGTATTCCAGTAACATAGCAGATTCCAGTGGAATTTATGTAGCATTCCACTGGAATTCCATTGATTTTTTCACTACGTGTTCTCTGAAAATTTACTGACTGAATAGCGAACAGTGTAGACCATGATCAGCCTGCATGGATGTACAGGCTGATCTTCAACTTTCAAGGTCTGCACTGGTCACAAAGGCAAAATCATTTGCCACCAGCAGGCTAAAGGTTAATTTTCCTCTTCCAGTCAGCAATTCTCATAAGTAGCATGTGACCATCCATTATATTTCCATATTGGTTACACGCAATTATATTCAAATCTCCATGTCATCTACACAATAGAAGCAACTGAACAATAAAAGCATCCATCTGAATAACAACAACGGTAAACACCCGATGGATGTTTCTGATAGATTTGTGTCTATCTGGTTTCCTTTCTTGCTGCGAAAAATAAGCACAGAATAAAAACATGACTTAACATTATTCAGTATAATTTGGACAACTTTGGGCTCGTACCCATCGGAAAAACATACTAGACTCGCTTGTTGCCCTGTCCAATATGTTTCTATGAATAGGTACTCATTCAAATATATTACAATATTGTACAGAACAATGAAGTTAAATAATATAATAATAATATAACTGAATAAACGAAAACATGCAACCAAAACTGATTCACAATCTGACAAAAGATTCTTCAATGAGAAATAGTTTTAATCAGTAATTATATTGTAAAAGGTCCAATACTAAGGAAAATGAACATTTTAATTTCTTTTAAAAAGCACAGAAACTATTTCATTTTATTGGAAAATGGAAGTTGGTATGTAGAAATTCGAAATAAATCGCAGTATATGTACAATTATTTTTCTATGAAGTATGAAGAAAGTTAAAAAGACCTGGGGGGTCATTCTGTCGATTCATTGAAATTTCAACATAATACACATACATTTCTTTGAGTTTCAAAGACCTTCTGTAAATTTTGACCTGCCAATCTTCATTATTTAGTGTCTTGCAGAAGTCTATGCACTGGTTATGAAAAAAATTGCCAACTCACTTTCCCTTAGTAATGGACCTTTAAGTTCTATCAGCTCCCTGTTAGAAAACTACAAACTGCACTTACTGGAATCCAGTATAATATGGGTAATTGATCAGTTAATGACCATATCTGACCCTGCTTTCACCTCTACTCTTTCAACTGACCACTAATCATGGACCAACTTAAGATGCCTCTTAAAACATAATTGCTATGAACTTTACTACCTTTTTTATGAAAATACTAATCAGTGGGCTTGACATCAGAGTAGCTCTGCTATAAGTATAATTTTGCCATTTAGATAAATGAAAATAATTTACACATTTTGTTCTGTGCATAAATAGTTCAAAATGTAGTGCATAAATTTTTTCACTTATCAAATGTTATATGAAGAGATCTCAAAGCTCAAAATATTCCAAACTTAATTACTACTGAAAATTCAAAGTACTGCATCTAGCATGATTACAACTATAAGAGTAAAGTCATTGACATACCCCAACCCCTTTTCAGAAAAGGTTATACTGGTAGTCTCACGTTCAGTCGCGAGTAAATTTTATCTATATTCAAGACATAGTTACAGTTCTTGAACAATTCAGTTTATTGCCTTAAAATTATTGAAAAGAAGTACAAAAGGGCAGATAATTTTATCATTATCCAGGGCACTTCTTTTATCAAATGTGTCTTGCAATCCCTTAAATGACATGTATCACTGTATCAATTTACATCAAAATGTCATTCTCTTCAATACTGAAAAGTAAAAAATTAAATACACTTGCTATAGGACTTGTTATTTTCACTTATCTTTCAAGGTGTTTAGTAAAATTAAATTCCAGTAATTATTTACACTTTCTTATTGTTCAGTGCAGAGTTATAGTTACTGTGCCTTTCAGTTCCTCTTCAAAATGTTACATTAAATTCTCTTCAGTAGATTTAATGTCATTCTCTTAAATATCAAAAATAAGAAAAATAAAATACAACTAGAAGATGTTTTCGTAGAAAAGCGCACGTCTCCCCCAATGCATAGTCGTATAGGCAAGAAGTCAATATAGCGGGACAGGAGCGAGTCAAAGAGACACTGATGGTTGGCTGCAATAGGGATCATCTACTTGGCATGTCCAATCATCCCATTAAGTTTCAACAATCTGGGCCTAGTGGTTCTCAAGTTATGAACTGGAAATGGTTTTCCATGTTCAGGCCACCCGTGACCATGACTTTTGATAAAGTGACCCCAAAATCAGCAGGGGACATCTACCCTGCATGTCCAATCATCCTATTAAGTTTCATTATTCTGGGTCATGTGGTTCTCAAGTTATTGATTGGAAAGAGTTTTTCTATGTTCAGCCCCTTGTGACTTTGACCTTTGATGGAGTGACCCCTAAAACAATAGGGGTCATCTACTCTGTAAGTCCTATCACCCTATGAAGTTCGAAGGTTCTAGGTCAAATGGTTCTCAAGTTATTGACCGGAAATGGATTTCCAATTTTCCATGTTCCATCCGCTGCGACCTTGACCTTTAACAGAATGACAACTAAAATAAATAGGGGTCATCTGTTTCGTATGTCCAATCATCCTATGTAGTTTCAACTCAAGTGGTTCTCGAGTTAATGATCGGAAATTGTTTTCCATGTTCAGGTCCCTGTGACATTGACCTTTAACAGGGTGGCCCCAAAACCAGTAGGGGTCATCTACCCTTCATGACCAATCATCCTATGAAGTTTCACCATTCAGGGTCAAGTGGTTCTCAAGTTATTGACCGGAAATGGATTTCCATGTTCTGTCCGCTGCGACCTTGACCTTTAATAGAGTGATCCCAAAATCAATAGGGGTCATCTACTCTGCATGTTCAACCATCCTATAAAATTTCAACATGCTATGTCAAGTAGTTTTTAAGTTACTGACCAGAAATGGTTTTCCATGTTCAGGCCCCTGTGACCTTGACCTTTAATGGAGTGACCCCAAAATCAAAAGGGGTCATCTACTCTGCATATCTAATCATCCTATGAAGTTTCAACATTCTGGGTCAAGTGGTTCTCAAGTTATTGATTGGAAATGGTTTTCCTTGTTCAGGCCCCTGTGACCTTGACCTTGAAGAGAGTGACCCCAAAATCAATAGGGGTCATCTACTCTGCATGAACAAATATCCTATGAAGTTTCAACATTCTGTGTCAAATAATTCTCAAGTTATTGATCGGAAATGGTTTTCCATGTTCAGGCCCCTGTGACCTTGACCTTTGATGGAGTGACCCCAAAAGCAGTAGTGGTTGTCTACTACATAAGCCCTGCCACCCTATGAAGGCTAAAGGTTCTAGGTCAAATGGTTCTCCAGATATTGATCGGAAATGAAGTGGGGGGACCGGGAGAAAGTAATTAGTAATTACAAAGGGAGATAATACAAAATTACAAAGGATACAAAGGAAGATATAAGAATTGTTGTCTTATTTGAGTTATGTGAGTTATGGGACTTGTTATTTCCACTTCCTAATGAGCAAACAGGTTTATGTAATATTCCAAGAATATATATCGCCAATGGTGTCAGAGTGATTTGAGGAAAACAATTATTTTGCCAATAACCACCTTGAAAGTTGGAAAGGGGGAATAATTTTGTCAAAATAACCTGAAGTGTTTATTATTGCTTGTAAGAAGATGCATGAGCTGTACTAAAGAAAATAGCACTTTTAAGACATTTTTGGTGTCAGAGCTACTTAAGGAAAGCAAAAATTTTGCCAATACCCTCTTGAAAGTCCAAAAGGTGGAGTAATTTTGTCAAGTCAAAATAAAACACAGATCATATGGAACTTGAACTTTAACTGAAGTGTATAATGATTCAAAATTGTGCAAAGATTCATAGGTTTCGTTAACTGAAATAGCCCTGTAAGGACATTTCAAAGTGCAAAATGGGCAGTAATTTTGTCAGAATTCAAGTCAGAATTATGGGACCTTGGACATGAAGTTGTCTTATGATCCTTACAACCTGTTTTGAAAATCTTTTGTTTCAGGAAATTTTTTAAGAAATTAATAATAATTTTGCTATATTTTCTAAATAAAAAGGGGAAATAATTTTGTCAAAATAAATGACAGAGTAATGCAAGTTGATATATAAACTAACAATACCTTAATTATGGTGTTCTTAAAAGTTTGTGTGAAATTTCCATCAAACGTACGGATAGGTTTTAGAAACATTATTTATGTTAATTTCTAGCCATTTTCAATGTGAACAAGAGCTGTAACTAATGGTGACAAATGTCCCCATAGCACCTTGATCTTTGACCTTAGATCTGGTGACCTTGACCTTTGACCTGGTGACCACAAAGTCAATAGGGGTCGTGTACTCAATAAGTACTATTAGCACGTAAAGTTTGAAGGTCCTGGGTGCAGTGGTTCGCGAATAAAGTGCCTTCATGCAAAAAGTTAACGTTTGACCTGGTGACCTTGACCTTTGATCTGGTGACCCCAAGGTCAGTAGTGGTCGTGTTCTCAATAAGTACTATGAGCATGTGAAGTTTGAAGGTCCTGGGTGCAGTGGTTCGCGAGTAAAGTGCCTTCATGCAAAAAGTTAATGTTTGACCTGGTGACCTTGACCTTTAACCTGGTGACCCCAAAGTCAGTAGGGGTCGTGTACTCAATAAGTACTATCAGCATGTGAAGTTTGAAGGTCCTGGGTGCAGTGGTTCGCAAGTAAAGTGCCTTCATGCTAAAAGTTAATGTTGTGACGAATGGACGAACTAACGAACGAATGGATGGACGGTTGAAAACTAATATGCCTCCCTTCGGGGGCATAAAAAGGGTTATAGGACCTATTTGCGAACTTATTTTCAAGTTCCAATGCAATAATTCCATTTATTCCAGAGATGTGTAAAGAAACATTATTTTTGTCAAAATTTTAAGTCAATAAGTGGAATACTTTTGTCAAAATTAAAGGTAGAGATAAAGAACTTAGTGTGTAAACAAACATTATGATCTCAAAGTTTTTGTGCAATTTCAATCAGTTGCATGAGTAAGTCTGGACAAGAAGTCTGATCTTGTGTAGTGAAATAATGACAGTAGGTAAAATATTTTCGGAGCTATGCGCGACAAAACATTAAAATGACAATTTTTTCCTAGGTCACGGGCTGTAACTCCTACAATACTGAATGAATCCGGACGCAAAACCCCAGATTACTTGTACACAAAAATATTAAGTTTCCTTCGCCTTAAAGATTTTCTTACAGTTTCTTGGGGTTTTTATTGTTTAAATTTATATTAATAACCTGATTCAAAATTTACTTATTAAGATATGGTTAACCAATAATAATTCCAATATTTTTGTAATTATATTACCTCCCTTTAATGATGCAATAACCATAATAATATTATCTGATCTAATAACAAAAATAACTATAAATCTTAGATTAACAAAGCAATAACTTCACCAAAAGGTATTTCCAGTCGGAAATGCCAATGACATGCAAAACTTTAGCCATGGTACTGTGCCTCCATTATAGTTTAGTTGGAATCTCATTAGTAGTTTCAGGGGAGTAGTACCAACAAACTTTTGTAACAGACAGACTGAATGGCGGACTAGACAAGATCAATATCATCTCCCCACATATGGGAAGATAAAAGAATATATGAAAAGTAAAAAGTCATAAAATTTCACTAAATGAGAATGACCACCTTTAAAGTAAAATTATTTTAAATCCCAGTTTCAGACCAAATTTTAGACCAAACAAACTGACATGCACCCTTGACCTTCGAGTCTTGAATGTAACATATCATGATACAATTTCTCCAAGGATGAAATTTCTAAGGACCCAGAGACAAACCACTAGAGATTAAAATGTAAACCCATCATCCAAAGTTTTTAAGTGATTGGGACAAAGTAAGTGTCCAAATACATCTCTTGTCACTTTTAATGCGAAATATTTCTGTCCAAGAAAGCTGCCTGCAGACCAATAACAAATCAACATTTTCCTTAGCTATAAAAAACAATCCTTTTACTCCAGACCAACAATTACTGCTATCTAATCTAATTGTCTTTCCTAAGAAAATAGCTAACACTTTATTAATGCTCCACAAATAATTAACTGGACTTTCAATTTATTTGTGAGATGACCTGTCTGGCTAAATATATCTAGAAATAAGCCAATGCTTTTCTTTACTAGTCACATCTATAAATGAGAAATAAGGTACCTTTGTAGTAGTCTAAATGGTGGCAGACATAATATGGTACAACAGAAGAAATTAGTTCTACAAAATGGCTAATGTGCCTGGATCACAAATCAAGTGAGGTCAGCTCATGCTTGCAACCAACAGCCTTGCCATCTACTCAAATTATAATCTGAATTCCAGGGTATAACCTATGACATTCTTGAATCTCTTTTAACAGTCATTTTAAGAACAATATTGAAATACTAATGACTAGAGGCAGACATGATTCTGAACCATGAAATCACATCATGTTGTTGGCATGACATTTCATGGTTTCACAGCCAAACCGGCTTTTTCCTGAGGATATGATTTGTGGATTTCAAATTATGAAAATAAAATCAATGTGTCTTGTGTTTGTTTGTTGGTAATTAATTTCATGGACTTCAACAACCACGAAATGCACAAAATTTTGTTCCCCACAGATATTAAGGACTTCACCGTATAACTTCCCAAGAAAATTTGTTTAGAAAACCCATTTGACATGCTGAGATTTAAAACCTTCAGAAGAAGATGAAGGTTAACAAGATGGATTACCCCCATTCCTTACATTTTTACTTGTACATTCTTATATAAAACAAGACATGTTGATGGACAGGAGAGATTGTTTTTCTAGCTTGCCTTTCTTCTTTCATTGGCACAACTCATTTATCAATTTACCTGACAATTTTCTGCTTACCAGTACTATATCTACAGCTGGATTTATTTAGAATGGCACAAAAACTAACTGCGTATCTCCCAATAAGCCACAACTAGTACTTAAAACAGGTAAGTGTTTTGACTATATTAAACTGGATCATCACTTCCTAAGTCCAATTTTGGTATCCACCTACGATAAGTCCAGCACAAAGCAGGGATTAATTAGCAGGGACATGTTCCGTGCAAGTAAAATTGATCAATATTTGATAGTTACTGATTTCTTGTCAGCACCCAATTGTCAGGTGTCAGGATAGAATGGTTACAGAATCATCAATTTATACCAGGGATTCATAGGTAGTGCTAGGCCCTGACCAAAAGTGTCTGTGAGTCATTCTACTTAATTTCACTGGCATACATGTGGTTTAGGTTTTGTGAACAATATACAATTACATAATCAAAGACTACATCTATTATCACTTTCCAAACAAGAAGCTGCATTTTCAAAATGCAAAATCATGTCCCTGGTAGTATGACAAAAAATGTTGTTTTTTGAGGTTTTAAGTTCAAAGGTGAAGATCATATGAAAGTCAAGGTCATTTCTATATATAGGTCAGTTTGTAGGTCTTGCTGACTGATCAAAAATGTTGTTTAAAAGGTTTTAAAGGTTTAAAGGTGGAAGTCAATTATAGGTTCAAGGTCATCTATTTACAGGTCAGTTTGTAGGTCTTGCCATCAAGATGGAGTGTGAGTAACTATGAACTAAATCAGGTCATTATTGTGGGATGTAGGTGGACCAGCAGTAAAATTTTAATCTTAAATCAGAGAAGCTATAATAATTATATTCTCTCTTATAGTATATGAAAGTAAACTTGATCTCGAGAATACAATGAATTTAAAGGGATAATGTACAAAAAGGGAAAATATCAAATTCAGAAAGTTAGTTTTCCGGTATCTGAAATGCACTAGAATACAAGTTCATATGCTAAAGAATTCAACACGTACAACATTACACATTACATTTATATTCATCAAAAAAATACAGCTATCTTTTTATTTTTTCCATTACACTTTCCTTGACAACGCAAACAAAAAACAATAGTTATTGCTGGCTTTCGGGAAATCTATTTCATTTATATTGCAAAGTTTTATGGTATTTTAGCATGTAGCATGCCATTTATGTGCAGCACGTTAATAAAGTCAGCAATTTTGTCTTCAACTAAACTAACATTGTACAAGAATATTAACTGAGGTTTTCCTTCTGAAGGCAGACTTTTATTACCAATTCATACTATTACAAAATCTTAAAATATGCAGGAAGAAGGCAAATAAATTTTAGATGAATAAATTTGCTAAGATAAATGTAAGTGATACATAAACAGCCATATTTGTTTCAGTTTAAGATCAAAATATCTTTCACTCAGATGCAATGTTTTCAGGTGTGTTGCAGCCAAGAGTTAATGATTTACTCATTTTCAGCAATTCTGAAAATTATTACAAATGGCAATTCTTTTAAAGGGGGACAACTTTTTGTGAATATTTTAAGTATGTGAAAATATGCATTGGATAGATAAATTGTGGGTAAAATGTTCTTCCTGTGTACCACAATTGTGAGAAGTTCATTTTACAACTTATATTCTCTTTTTTTTCATGGATGAATCAAGTAAATTTCTTAAAAGTCATTATATTCATTTCTTTACAATTGTTGTTTCTCTTATATTTAAAAATAGATGACAATTTGTCAAAAATTGCACATGGCAAACTCATAGCAAAAAAATGATCAAATCAAGGAAAAACTGTCTTATTTTTTTGATTTCAGGACTCAAACATTATTGCATACATCAAAATGTATACATTTGACAGTGTAAGAGTATATTATAGTAGCGTATTAAAAACGTAACTACAATGAAATGTGGCTCTCTTCCTGTGAGTCTTTTATCCAGATTCTATGTGTGTAGAATGATATTTCTTTAGTAGCATAATAGACATGTTATATCTGCTGTTCAAAAAAGAAAACAAAACACATTTTTCAAAGAATTTGGTTCACTTCATTTTTGTATTATGTAAACCTGTCCCTAAACCTTAAAATGTAAAATATGGTGTTCGATGAGTGAAAAATATGAATATAATGTAAAACAAATTAAAAAGTTTTCTTTCTATAGGAGAGATCGCCTTGACGTCACGCATCAACACCTATTTATCTGGTGGTGGGCAAAACAAAATATTTTTACATCGTTTGTGTATGGGATCGGAATTTTTAATTTTTAATAACTTTTTCGTTTATCTATGGATTTTAAAAATTCAAAAAGTTTTGAAATGCTTACGATTTTCATATTTTCTTATTCAAATATCTTTTGAAAATGAGTTGCCATTTTAAATGACATGTGATTTTAATATTGGCATAGCGATGCTCCAAACTTTTAGAAAAAACACTGTAAGTTAAGCGTTCATAATTAATCCATTTTATTTCGAAATAATAATTAAAAGTTATCAATAAATTGCTTGTTTTATATCTTTTCCATTGGTCAAAAAAAATATTGATATTATTCATGTTTAAGAAAAATTTAGCAGTTAGAAAAACATCACTGTTAACAAACAACATGGTCGCTCGGCATTTGCCCACCCGATCTTGGTCTTATCAGTTCTAAAAATAGAAAATACAATGGATTTGTGTACAAACACGATCTCTCCTATTTCACATTTAACGAAATTTTAGCCATTTAAAGTTGTATCATTTCAGTCATAAATATCTGTATTAACCCTTACCCTTCTAAATTTCTATAATGAACTCATTCATCTTTCAATTTGGACAGTACCATTAACTGTTAAAAGGGGTGCTAATTACCAAAAATATACTGACTGAATAGCACTGAAGATCATAATCAGACTGCACTGGTTGCAAAGGCAGAATCAGTTGCCGCCTGCAGGCTAAAGGTATTTTAATCAATCTATTTTAAATAACCAGTGAAATAACTAAGTTTTGCAAATAGAAAAGAAGCACAAATTATGGACACAGGTATAGATCATGGAAAAGAACTGATAGGCATACTGACTACCGGTATGTGTGACAGACAACAGAGAGAATAAGTATCACCTACTGGTTGCATAACAATGAAATAAAACCTTATGCAGACTAGATCTAAGGTATCTGTTACTTGCTGTCTTGTTATTGTAAATGTTTGTGTACAGTTGATTGAATATCAATCCAAATATTAAACAGTTACAGACAAGACACAAAAAAACATCAATTTTTTTTATCTATTTTGATCCTGACCTTTGAACCCAGGATGTAAATCGTTTAAGCAACATGTCACCTTTTTGTAGCAACATTTATGCATTAATGCATCCATATTCAAAAGAACATACAGACTAAATGTGAAAAAAACCCACCTAAATTGTTTGACCTCGGACTGTATGTGACCTTGACTTCTGACCTAAAAAATATTGAATGTGAAATATTCTCTTATTACAGTAAATGTTGTGCAAATTTTATTCTATCAACATCCAAGCACAAAGAATAATTCTAACACTTTTAAGATTTTCTTTTATATAAACAAAGAAGGATTTTACGTGTTTTAATCTTGTCGAAAAACACGTTTCTCAAAATGACCTACTCTTGGCTTACAATTCCACCTAAAAAAGGATTCCAGATTAGTATCCCTTCCTAGTGTAATTAACGTGTTAGACTGGAAATAGATTTTAGTTTTGCATGCTTTGTTGGCAAATAAAACACATTTTTCATCATTAATCACTCAGGCCTTTGGCCTTCACATCTGAACTCAAAACCGTGTTTTATTTGCTAACAAAGCACACAAAACTAAAATCTATATACAAAAGCAATTATCATGTTTTCTTGTTATGGTAAATGGCTGTACAAAAACTACTTGCATTCCACACTAATTCAAGGGCATGAACTCTGGAGATACTGGTCTAAATAGTCTGTTTGTGGAACCTGCAAGATCCTGATTTCCTAATTTTTTTTTTTTTTGATATTTCCAAATAAACATACTACTTAAATCGGTGCGTACTGATTATGGTCTGCACTGTTCGCTATTCAGTCAGTAAATTCTCAGTGAACACCCCTTCAAATATAATTTAAATGGTATTGGCCAAATTGAATGATGGACCAGTCCATTTCAGAAATTTGCTAAGCAGGCCAAGGGTTAAGTTACACAGCAGACATAGAGTCTGTATGAAAATCCTGAAAATACAATAATATTGTAAATCATTACAATTTACCTTCTTGTATTATGGCATCTTTCTCCATTAAAAGTCTGTCTCTCCTCTATTATTCAAAAGCTGAAGCTAGCCTCTCTCGGGATTTCCTTACATATTAACTCCACACACTTGTTGGCTACTCTAAAATATAAACACACTATTTGCATAATTCATAATATGGAGAAAAAGTTACTTCGAAGGATAAAGTCCAGACAATTTTGACCCACTGGGAAATAGACTAATATAAAATACTTCTCCGATATCACACCTTTATTTGTCTCGGTATCATATGCAGGAAAAACCATTTTGCTAGAAAAGATACATTACCAGACAGACATTTGTAAGGATTATTAATAATTATGTCAAAATGAAAGCGAAAGTTTAATGATTTTAGACTAACATAAGCAAAGACGCTTCGAGTTTTGTATCATGTTTAAAAAAAAACAGTAACTGTTAACAAGAGATGTCAGTGGACAGTGCGCTCGACTATTCTCAGTGCTTGATAGTATAATATAAGCAATAAGTGAAACTTTAACATTACAATAAGCATATTCTAAGTCGAAAAGGGGCCATAATTCAGTCAAAATGATTGATAGAGTTGCCTCCTCCTTTTTACAGACTGGGGTCATGATGGTAAGCAAGTATGCAAAATATGAAAGCAATATCTCAATGGACTTTGAAAATATTTGGGGTGGTACGCAAACTTTAACATTTGTTCTAAGTCGAAAAGGGGCCTTAATTCAGTCAAAATACTTGATAGAGTTGCCTCCTCCCTTTTACAGACTGGGGTCATGATGGTAAACAAGTATGCAAAATATGAAAGCAATATCTCAATGGACTTTGAAGATATTTGGGGTGGTATGCAAACTTTAACATTTATTCTAAGTCGAAATGGGGCCATAATTCAGTCAAAATGCTTGATAGAGTTGCCTCCTCCTTTTTACAGACTGGGGTCATGATGGTAAACAAGTATGCAAAGTATGAAAGCAATATCTCAATGGACTTTGAAAATATTTGGGGTGGTACGCAAACTTTAACATTTATTCTAAGTCGAAAAGGGGCCATAATTCAGTCAAAATGCTTGATCGAGTTGCCTCCTCCTTTTTACAGACTGGGGTCATGATGGTAAACAAGTATGCAAAATATGAAAGCAATATCTCAGTGGACTTTGAAAATATTTGGGGTGGTACGCAAACTTTAACATTTATTCTAAGTCGAAAAGGGGCCATAATTCAGTCAAAATGCTTGATCGAGTTGCCTCCTCCTTTTTACAGACTGGGGTCATGATGGTAAACAAGTATGCAAAATATGAAAGCAATATCTCAATGGATTTGAAAATATTTGGGGTGGTACGCAAACTTTAACATTTGTGTGACGCTCATGCTCACGCCTACGTGAGTAGGATAGCTCCCCTATTCTTGGAATAGTCGAGCTAAAAATAAATAACTAATCCAGATGATCTGGTAGCTTTTAAACTTAGAGAACATTCTGTACTATTCAATTATTGAACATTTGACTGCAAAGATCTTGTTATTTTTGTGTAATTGTTTTTTATCTTATAAATTAAACCTTTTGGATGCAATAATAATTGTTTTGCATTTGATTTTGACATATTTTGCATTGTTATTATTTATTAATGGTTTTATAGTTAATTCTAACTATACTGACTTTTCTGAGACCTGGGGAAGAAGCTTGCCTTCCTGATGGCTTACAGGTCAAGTGGTGCTACCAAGGTACCAGTGTGTGCCAGAAATATTGCTAAAAGGGGAACCTTGGGTAATCCTGCAGACTGACCAGAATCACCATCTATATATAAACTATGTGTAACTTTGGTACAACAGGGGGAGTAACTCCCAACTCAAAAATATGGCCGGCAAAAGCATTCTGAGAAACTTGATGACTAAAATATTTTACAAAAATTCAAAACTCACAGTATATATTGAGATCTTGGAACGAATTAATCTAATCTGTCATAGCTTAAAATTCTGTAGAATAAACACCGCTTGAGCCAATACAAAACAGAGCCCACTGTTTATTGAAAAATATATACTCACATTTTTTGGTCCAAATCACAGGCACTCCGCGTGTGGCCTGGACATCACCCCAACCCACCCAACCCCCGGGTGCCCGCCCGCTTAGCTCAGTAGGTAGAGCGTTGGTCTACGAAAGCTCAGTAGGTAGAGCGTTGGTCTACGAATTGCAGGGTCGGGAGTTTGATCTTCGGGCGGGGCGTATGTTCTTCATGACTATTTGATAAACGACTGCGTTTGAAATCCTCCATCTCTAATTCATATGGGGAAGTTGGCAGTTACTTGCAGAGAACAGGTTTGTACTGGTACAGAATCCAGGAACACTGGTAAGGTTAACTGCCCGGCGTTACAAGACTGAAATACTGTTGAAAAACGGCGTTAAACCCAAAACAAACAAACAAATGGACCCCACCCCACCCCATAAGCCCCCTCTGCTACGACCGTGGAACTTGTACCACATAGTTACATAAAATAATAAAATTCTGTGAGAAAAAATCATATCCTATATACCAGAGTACTTACTGCAGAGGGGGCTTAGGAGGTGGGGTGGGGTCCAGGCCACACGCCGAGGGCAACTGGGGGACCTACCAAAATCATACTAAAAATGACATAAATTTACTACTGTATCAGTGTGTGTCAGGGAACCTAGTTACGTCACATTTTGATCATAAGAAAAGCTAAAAATAACACAAATCAAGTTTTGGGATGATGTCTACTTGAATTACCTTGCCCGTTGTCTAAAACGCACGACTTTCACTACCTGCACGTGCACGGCACATTTCCTCCTTATATGAAGAGCACTTAATTCAAGAGCGTAGCTGAGTTTAGAGGGTTTATAGTTTACCAATTGTGATTCCGGGTCCACTACCTTAATAAAATTTCTCACCCTCCTTGTACACAGTTCACAATAATGACATCTTGTTTCATATGCCATGTTGTATGTTACATTGTTTGTAATGTTTATGTCAGATGCCCATAAGGGCCTTGACTTTAAAATAAACTTGAAACTTGAGTTTGGTTAGACGTCGTGGATCCCCTTTAATGTCTTTTCTGAAATTTTTTTAAAAGCTGCTCTCTCACAGTTGAACAAGTTCTAGTACAAAAATCATATTATAACGTACTAGCTGCGGCTGCGGGCACCGCTGCGGGCACCGTGAATAAAAAAAAAAACAATACATGTGCAATACAATGCATGAGGAGATGTTGGCGGGATCTGAAAAATTCGCTTGATATTAGACACAGTGATATATAAATAAGAAATAAATAAATAAAAAAATAAAATAAAGAAAAGGTTCTGAAAGTGGAGACCTCCTCGTGGTTAGAACTGGTAACGTTTGAGATCAAACGGCAAACATCCACATCGATAATGGAAATACATGATTATATTATATCTTTAATAACCCTTTAGAAGTCTGCGAGTCATTGGCAGGGGGCTTAAACTTAGTCAAGACCAATAATGAATTTTTTCATCCTTGTTCATCTGTACCCACGCTATTCTTGTTTTCATATCATGGGAAAATTTGAAAAATAATATTTGATTTCTAATTGTCGAAGTGATGATTACATTTTTGACAGGATTCAGATTCTTGTATTTTTGACTCTAAAACGCTCGAAATTCGCTCTCCGTTGACCCCGAGAAACAAAATTTTTCCGGGAGAGGCCTCCCGTACCCCCACCAGCAGGAGGGGGCCACCCACTCTCGCATCTACCCCCATCTGCTCGGACTCACCCCCGCTCCCCCGGAAAAATTCCTATAGCCGCCCCTGGAACATGTGGTATGTCTGTGCCTCTGTGACTTACAGTATATAAAGTAGTAGATCTATATCTATTCCAACTAATTTGACGCGATCCTAGGAAATATTTATGGGCCGCGATTATCACAAATATAAAACCCTTTCATTTGGGGCTATAAATTTGCGAATGGTAGGGTGACTTCGGTTAATAAAGTCCACTATTTCTAGGGGTAACCCCGGACCCAATTTTTAACAAGGCATATATTATCATGGTTATACACCAAAAATGTCGCCTGTATTTCGTTAAGGGAGAAAGGTGCATCGATCCTGTGGTTTGTGGTCGCACGGTCACATTTTTTTTAACAAAGGTGTCCCCTTTCAGTGTGTTGAGAAATGTTCATTGGGAAGGACTCTAAGTGTGCTGGGGTTACAATTTCTCAGTGATCATTACTAATGATCAGTATGGAGTGATCACAGCTCTAAGTACTTTTCACAGAACATTGATCATCTAGTAGTGTTCACGGCACTGTGAGTACTACTTACTGGGTAGTGTTCACGGTACTGTACTGTGATTATTGCTCACTGGGTAGTGATCACGGTACTGTGAGTTCTGCTCACTGAATAGTGTTCACGTCACTGTAAGTACTGCTCACTGAATAGTCTTCACGGGTCATTGCGAGTACTGCCAACTGAGTAGAGTTCACATTACCGTGAGTACTGCTCATTGAGTAGTGCTCACATTACCGTGAGTACTGCTAACTGAGTAGTGTTCACGGCACCGTGAGTACTGCTAACTGAGTAGTGTTCACATTGCCGTGAGTACTGCTAACTGAGTAGTGTTCACATTGCCGTGAGTAATGCTCACTGAGTAGTACTTACGGTAACGTGAGTACTGTTCACTGAGTAGTGTTCACGGCACCGTGAGTACTGAACACTGAGTAGTGTTCACATTGCCGTGAGTAATGCTCACTGAGTAGTATTTACGGTAACGTGAGTACTGTTCACTGAGTAGTGTTAACGGCACCGTGAGTATTGCTCACTGAGTAGTGTTCACACTGCCGTGAGCAATGCTCACTGAGTAGTATTTACGGTAACGTGAGTACTGTTCACTGAGTAGTGTTCACGGCACCGTGAGTACTGCACACTGAGTAGTGTTCACATTACCGTGAGTACTGCTCACTGAGTAGTATTCACGGTAACGTGAGTACTGTTCATTTATCAGTGTTAATGGTACCGTGAGTTCTGCTCACTGAATAGAGTTCACGGCACTGTAAGTATTGCTCACTGAGTAGTCATCACATCACTATGAGAACTGCTCACTTAGTAGTGTTCACATTTCCGTGAGAACTGCTCACTGAGTAGTGTTCACATTACCGTGAGTACTGCTCACTGAGTAGTGTTCACCGCACCGTGAGTACTGCTCACTGAGTAACGTTTAAATTAGTGAGTACTGCTCACTGAGTAGTATTCACGGGTCTGCGAGTACTGCTCACTAAGTAGTGTTCACGGTACTGTGAGTACTGCTCACTGTGTAGCATTCACGGTACTATGAGTACTGCTCAGCGAGAATGAACTTAAGGACATATACTTTTGAAATCTGAAAATTGTCCTGAAATCATACGCTAAATATAATTATACTTTTATCTATCCGATATTTGAGTTTTATGAATATTTGACCTTTTGACATTTAATGTGCATAATAATTTTAGGCATTTTATGTTAAAAAGATTTTCATAAAATCTGACATATCATAGTAAAATATTAAACAGAAAAAGAATTAAAATTTATATGAAAATGTAGACATGATGGTGTGTTTAAACATTGTAATCATCATTACTTTTGTGGCTGCCATCTTGGATACCATCTTTGATTTCTCAGATCGACACCATTTATGCCAATTTATGCCTGCCGCCTGATAAACTTCAGACCTTTAGGAAAAATTTGGTATATAACTTGCCTTGTTAAAAATTGGGTCCGGGTTCAACTTTTTGAATGGCCTAATTGTCGCCCTACCAAAACTAATATATTGATATTTAAGCTTGTAATACCAATTCGGGCATTACCGAACACATCGGCACTACTGAACACAAACGTCGGGTATTTCCAAACATTCTGGTATAACTGATGCATACTAACGGGTTCTTTATCTTGTATCTTTTAAGAAAACTTATTAGTACATTCTTCACTTGATGCTCAAGAAATGACACAAAAGCTAACCAAACAAAGTCCGAAAAAAATAATGCTGCACAATTCAATGTTATCATGTTAATGCCAACCAGTCTGTTGTGGTTACCTGTATGTGGCAGTGGTTCTTAGGACTAATTGCGTCATTCTGACTCCGAATTATGCTGTTAGCATTATCTACCACCAAATAACAGCTCTGATGGCCATATTTAAGACTTTTTAGTGCTTTGCTTTCATGGATTCAAAGCGACAAAAAGTCAGTTCTCACAGTTAGGTAAATTCGTCTTGCTCTCAGTTTCATGGTTGTTTTTCAAAATGCAATTATTCTTAATTATTTGTAGAGAAAATTACCAGAAGCAAACAGTAAAGGTCTAAATGTTGCAATATATGATACATGCTGAAATATACACTGACAGAACGGTTTGTCGGCCAATATAGTCAAAAGTTTTGCTCGATGTCCTTCGGGTAAGTTGTTCTGACTATACACTAATTGGAAGGGCAACAAAACTGAACTACTGGGTCTCCAAGTGTCCAATATTCATATTTTCAGTGGTCAGTAGTCAGAACATTTGTGCCAAGTTATTTTAAAATCTATTTATGGATGTTCGCGTTATGGACTGTACACAAAGTGTGACGGACGGACGGAAGGACGCAGCCCATTTCTATATCCCCCTTTTTTCTTCGAAAAAGGCGAAGGATAATTATGTTGATAGATTCAGAATTATGTTTATGTAATAAGTTTCACAGATCTTTCGCAAGTGATTTTTCGTATTCAATGTATAAAACAAGACGAACAAAAGAATAAAATACAAGGCTCTGTCGAGCATTTTATCATTCTGTTTCAACGCGTTTTATAAATTCAATACTGAAAGACAAAAATGTTGAGGGTGGGTTTACCCCGCTACCAAAGTTTTACAGTCATAGAATCTTGATTTAATTTCTAATCACATGAAAAAGGCGTTCAGGCGCTACACAAAATACATGTAGTTCTAATCATGAAAATTGCGGATGAATTGCCAATTATCAAACAGTTCTAATTTAATTAACCTGTCTTCATTCACACTCACCATTTACATTATATAAGATCTATGAATGATAATGTATTCCAGCCTACCTTTCCAGCTGGACATTTAGATAACTTCATGTGAGTTCATCTTAGGCGCGTTTGTATTTTAGTAGTTTGGCATTTACTTTGTTTCAAATAGAGTAAAACTATATTAACAATAACCAATTTGTAAAGTAAAGGTGGAGAATGATTATATTTCACAGTGAAGTTTTGTTTTGATTTGCATGCAAAATATCTGTTGTTTTTGTTTTATAAAGTCACATTTTGTACAGGTTACATGACATTTGTAATAGCCAAATGTAAATTCAGGTATTCCCTGCTTTTACAGCTGGGTTTACTGAGACAGTCGTTATAAAGTATCTTGTCCACCACAATGGGAGTAGCCAGGAATCGAACAAGCGGCCTTCACCTCCATAGGAAGGCGTTTTAGCCCTCTCAACCAGAAAATTACTGGGAATAAGGGAATCTAAGATATGGGATTATGGTAATGCATAGTCTCTTCTAACTGGTCAAACAAAAGATGTGTTTCTTTTTTTCTTCAAACTTTTGAATCTTTTCACTGCGTTTACAGTATTTTATTATATACTATGACAAAATTTGCTATACGTGAAACTATTCCCCTCCCACCGCCAATGTTGTAACATTCACGTGGAAAATATTCAAATACAATATCACCATTCATACGCTTTTCGTCCGTTATTTCGGTTGAAATAAGATAGATCTTGAAGAAATAAGTATGTGATTAGATATACATTTTTCGATTTATGGAAGGCCGTACCTGCCATAATGTTATAATAAAATAAAAATAAAAAATAATTGGTGGTTTGTAACCTATCGTAAAACATTTTGATGTTGACGTCTATTATAGAAAATGCTGGATCTTCAATTAGCACAGTGTATAGACTCTCTGTACGCCAAAACGGAAGTCGCCAATAACTAGGCGTTCACTTTCGTTTTTCAAATTTTTGGAAGCTGTCGGTAGTGTGTATTTTCATGTTTTTCTGTGGCTATTTGAAATAAATATTCTTGTTGTATATATTTTTCAATGTATGATAAATGTCTCTACAACAAACTGCCGTTTAACAGACATTAACACATGAAATTAAAACGTATTTTCATTCAAAACCTAGAAGGTCGAAGCAAAAGACGATGTATTCAGGCTAAAATGCCCATTATTTAGGAACTGCGAGTGAAATACGTGTCAGAACCGCTTCTGAATGTTAAATTATAAATTCATGCAAATGAGTTTATACCTACAAATATGAATTTACAATCCTGAATAGTTTAAATATTGTTAAATTCAACATGCATATGAATTATACACTGAACGCCTAGTCGCAAATCTTTATAGAAAAACTGTCCCACTATTCGCCAAAACACTGTACGCCTATTCAATAACGAAATGACGAAGTGTTTGGGCTTGTATGCTCTATACACTGTACTTACTGAATTTATAAATATAAGTTTTGTATTGTATTTTACTTGTGACAGTGAAACAGTATTTACTAGTCTGTTTCACCAACGATGTCCTTGTCTTGGACAGGAAATAGAATCTGTATACGAGTTTCCGTTAACATACGAGAAAAATATGTATTTATTCCGCTCAGCTTGACAGGACACTGTTTTTGTTTTTTTCTTTGTATTTTAGCTCGATAATTCGGGGAATAGTGGTGCTTTTCTACTAGCCCCGGCTTTGATTAAAGTTAAGTTTTTTGGCAGCCTTTTTTTCTGTCACATCTTTTTTTTAACTGTTGCTTATACCTTACTGTAATTTCACATAAACATTGTGCAGACAAAGCCTTTTCAGCTCGACTATTCGAAGAATAGTCAGCTATTCTACTCACCCTGGCGTCGGCGTCGGCGTCACACCTTGGTTAAGTTTTTGCATGCAAGTACATACAGCTATCATTTCAAGGCATATAGCTTTGAAACTTATTTTTTTCTTTTTCTAGATCAATTACCAACCTCACTGGGTCAAGTCCCATAACTCTGGCGTGTATTTTGGGCAAATTATGCCCCCTTTAGGACTTAGAAAATTCTGGTTAAAGTTTTACATGCAAGTTACTATCTCCAAAACTAATACAGTTATTGAATTGAAATTTCACAAGTGCCTTTGGGGTTATAAAACTGGTTGATAGCAGCAAGTCCCATAACATGTTGGTCAGATTATATCCGCTCTATATAGGAGCCAGGTCATTTTCCGCTTGTTCTGTAGCGATTACTGAAATAATTTTTAATGCAAACGAAAAAGAATTGGATACTAGCTTCGATCTGCTTGATTTTGACTGATATCAGCGGTTATTTGGAGCCGGATATTAAAATAAACAGAAATTACAAATAGCCGCGCCGACGGCAGCTGTTTCTTCTGTGAATTATGATAAAGTCAACGTCATAAAGTCCGAACAAGTCTCTGAGATGCCGGAAATGGATCAAGCACTGAGTTGGGCCACTTAACGATTATATGAATGATGTGTTAGTGTAAAGAATCTAGTCATTATTACAAAAAAATAATTTCAAACACAATGCAGGTTAGAGTTTATTAGTACGCATTTACTGCGACTGAGCCGTGCTAGACTAATTAATTTGATAATTACTTACTAATAAACACTAACCTTTACGAAAAGTGGATTCGAAACTGCAGTAATAACATATAAACTGGTCCGTGACTGTTACGAAAACGAAAGAAATTATAACTATTACCTTTTAAATGTCGGTTGTAATAAAACAAAGTCAAATTATGGAAATATATGAATGAAAAGAAGTTTTGAATAGGCGTTCAGTTTTTCGACTAAGCGTTCAGTCCGGATTTTAGAAATAGCGATTAGTGGGCCAGTAATGTATCGACTAGTGGGACAGTGTAATCGGCATATATGTCTCAGAAAAACACATTTTCCTGAAAACGCATTCGTTACCATAGAGCCATGCTAGTATTTATTAATGCGTAAGATATTTATCTACGAAGTAGCAAAGGTTTCAATTCTTTGCAAAAGCTCAATATACATGTATTTCAAAGAATTGATAGTTTTATTACAAAATCGAACAAATACCCACACCTGATTCGACTTTAAATGAAGTATATTAAGAGTTTTAATAGGCGTGTTTGGTATCTACGTAAACAGTAGCTCTTAAACAATATGTAGATAAAAAATACACTTACTTTATGCGATATCAACGAAATAAACAACGAAAATCCAAGCCATCCGCGACAGCAAAAATTTGTGTTTTGATTTCTGAACGCCTAGTTTTTGACGACTTCCGGTCGGGCGTACAGAGAGTCTATACACTGTGATTAGTAAAGGAATGATAAATTTCGATATTCCAGTAAAAAGCTAACATGTGCGTTTAAAAGAATATTTAACATTCTGTCTTTTTTACATAAAATTTATCAAAGTCATTGAATAAAAAAATGACAGTGCTCGGCAAAGCCTCGCGTTTTACTTCTTTATTCAAATCGTTTAATAAATTCAATATGAAAAGACACTAGTGCAATGTCCTTTATTTATGTTTATCTCCATGTGTTGTCGTCCTTCTTTTGTCGTGTCATCGTGTATTCGCCTCGAAAGTCGAAAGGCGAAAACACGAGAAATAAGCAGATTACGATCTTTCGACCTTTCGTTACTTCGACCCGCCGACACGAACACACGACAAATGTGCAATTTCGTCCTTTCGTGTATTCGCCTTCCGGTAGGCATGCGCGTAACAGTTACACATATGCTGCAGAAATGAATGTACTATCTAAATAATGTGTTTTGCCATTTATAAAATAATATTTGTCCTAAAACGAAAGATAGTGATTTATATTCCATAAAAGATGTCATTTTGTAGATATTTTATCACTAGTATTAAATGTGTACATACATTAAGCTTCTGTCAGTCTTACGGGGCATATCATAACGCCGACCTGAACTTTGAATGCTATCTAGATAATGTGTTTTACGTTTATACAAAAAGTCTCCTCAATTTATGATAGAAAATGTCTCATATGCAATAAAACATGTCACTCTTCAAGTATTTCAGTTCTAGTATTGAATTCGTATATAGATTACTCCCCATTTTGCGCCATTATTATAGTGTATTAATTAAGGCAGACCCTACACGAAACATTTGTCTTGTGTTCGTGTCGGCGGGTCGAAGTAACGAAAAATCGAAATGAGCTCAATTTTCGTGTGTTCGCCTTTCGTCTTCCGAGGCGAATACACGAAGGAACGAAACAATGAAGGCGAAATAACGAAGTTTTAATACCGGCCGATACGAAAAGTGATTAATACAAAAGTTCGTGTTTTCGCCTCTGAAATTTCGTTATTTCGCCTTCAATGTTTCGTTATTTCATGTATTCGCCTCGAAAGTCGAAAGGCGAACACACGGCAAATAAGCATTATTTCGACCTTTCGTGTTTTCGTTATTCCGACATTTCGCTTCGCCGAGACGAACACACGAAATGGCAGAAATCAGCCACCATATATTATAGAACAGTCTATAAACTTAAACTTCCGATTCATGCGATTGATCGTTTGTATGCACAATCTTAAAAGTTAGCTCTTACTGGTCTCCATAGTCTTTTTTATAGCCCCGAAAACAAGGAAAAGTGACCAAAAAGGGCTTAAATGAGTTTTGCGTCAAAAAAATCAATGCATGACTCACGGTTATATTCAAATATCAATTTATCAGTCCTTATCCATAACAATTCATTTTGTTACCGCATGATAATATGATAAAAAAAACTGGTTCAATAATTTCTGTTCAGTTTAAGAGCATAAAAGCGATACGAATTGTAAAAAATGCAGGCAATTAATTATTGTTCTGTTTGAGAGCATAAAAGCAAAACAAACTGCCGCTTAAATGCAGATTTAAACTTTATTTTCAAGCACAAAAAGGTGACATTTTAATATCCCTTTTAAACAAGATTAGCCATGATCAATAGTTATGTCATGAAATACAATCATCAAAATTGTTCTGATCACGTAAAGTTAAGCCTATGTTTTAGAGATATCTTACAGATCGATTTAACAATTGATGTTTTGTTCTGCTGTTTTTCTTTTTGCATACGTGGGCACTCGAATGTATTCTGAGCAATCTTAATAATCTTGAACCACCTACACATTTATCTCTTTAGCAGAAGTTTTGCAGTTTTACCCAAAATATTGGCACAATCAAAATTATCGTCTGCTAGCGAAGGAATGAGTCATACTAAATAGCTCAGCGTTCCCTTTCCCAGATTATTGACATTCTCATTATATCCATGTCATAATGATCGCTTGCATAATCCTGAAAATCCACGGGAGACTGCAATCTGCACAAATAGATACAAATATAGAACCTACCAGACGATATTTTTTACTTTATTTAAACAAAACCAAATCAGATCAGATTTAGCATTTTTTTCACGAAAATATCAATACATCAATAAAAAGCAAAATGTTTATGTCACAAACTATGATCCATTATCAGATACATAATTTCAATAAATGCACGTGTCAGATGAATCCCAAACATACGTACCGAAAAGAAACGAACACATTTTAAAACTTAAAAATCAAAACCATGAAAAAATGAACGTAAGTACTGAAGTAAAAGCGCCAAGAGAAACACCGTTAGACTCACACCAAAACAGGCTAGGGGACAAATTTCAAACAAGTCCGTCACTTAGGTGGGTTTTAAGAGTTAATTCAATAATTGGCTAAGATTCTATGAAATGTCCCATCATCGCACGATCAAACAGCGTAGTGACCAAACGCAAAAGAATGCAATATGTCTCCTATTCCAATGAAACGTTTGAGATATAAGCCAAATTATTTTTTATAAATTACATCTTAACAAGTGTCATAGATTACATAAAGCTTTCCTTTCATTAAGTCCCAAACATACTATTACTCAGTGAATTTATGCGCCTATACGATAATCTCTGATCACAATGGACACTTAGGGCTATATTCATAGACAATACTCCAACTCCACTCATTGAGTACACTCAAATAAATTGCCTAACGGTCACGTCTTTACTAAGGAAAGATTCGATTTGTATTCATAAAGGTGAGTGACAGTCGAGTCTACTCCCGAGAGTGAGTGAATGTTGAGGGAGGTCCTGGGGACACTTGAGTGTTTCTCAATGTGTCATAATGCAAGTTTGGATGATAAATTTACAATATTTAATTAATTTGAAGGTAACATAACAGTGTCGCCTATGTTTTTAAAGCGAATGTACATATTTATGTAAGGTATTTTGGAAAAAAATATTATGTTCTTTTCAATAAATTTTGTTGAAAACGACGAAAACGCAAATACAACAACAACAAATTAATAGACAGTAAACTGATGCAAACGATTTAAAATAGATACAATAAATTAAATATACATCTATAAAATCTAACATAACGAGGCTTCTATATTTATTAAATCTCATTTACACCGCAAACGTTTATTTTTAAAAATGATATGTTTGTAACAACTGAAATTTACGCGGGCTGGCTTTCGGGAAACACCAACAATTAATGGCACAAGTATAATTCAGTTGTAATAATAAATTTCAATTTCAGCGAAAATTAAACTCACGTGTTTTTAAGTATAATTTTCATTCTACTAATGCAGATGAGTAGACTGACTGGCGGACAGACGGACGGACGAAGGGAATGAATGACGTATTATTAAACAAATGGACGGGTGGACCGACAAACATACAGAAAAGCAATAAGACTACAAAAATAATGATCAGCACTTTAATATACATTTGATGTTATTGTCTTATAAACCGTTATAATCCGCTAAATCCATTGTGTACAATGAAACCAATACTTGAGTTGCCCTTCCGAAAGTGAAGATTGAGTGGGATTTATGAATATGACTTTCGAACTCCACTCACACTCCCGCATGGTTTACTCGAGGCACACTTGAGTGATACTTACCCAAGTTTGAGTCGAGTGTGAGTTTGAGTGACGACTATGAATATGGCCCATAGGCAACAATGTGTTTACCTTAAGGCATATTTGTTCATTTAGATTAAATCAAGCCCAGTCTGTTTCATTCTTGTCTGATTCGGTGCTTTTACTTACACATTGGATACACTAAGTACTTAGCATAAATGCTTGGAAATCTCGACATCTATTTGGCATCGCAGAAAATAGTTTCCTACACTAGGTAAGAGGGCTCACATGAAGGCCTTTTGACGTACTCGTGTCGGGCAAAGGAATGCATTGTATGACGATATGGTATTAAAACCAAGCAACATTCGTTCAAATCATTTTTGTTTTGCTATGATCCCATGTAACGTGATAATCCAATTTAACATACGTTAAGTTACCAACTGAATATAACTCCCATGCTTTTACCCTGGTGGGAATAGCTGTCTATTAATGGACATCCATTTACATGTTAAAAAGGCATACCATGAAAATAAGTAAAATTATTTCATTCATGTTATATTCAATCGATTTGCTTAGCCGGTAAATTAATGTAGAATCACAATGGGCACTTGGGCAATTAGGTATACCCCAGACAAAAGTACACAATTCATCCCAAATACTCTAGCTAACTAAAGTTTTGAGACTGATCGAACTCTAAAACATTAATTGACGTAATATTTTGAGAGCAGAAATACGTTACATGTACACAAAGTGTAAATAATAGTATATACATTCACTATATATTTTGCATGGAAAGAAAAAAACGTTAATTTTTGTATAAAGAATATCAAGGACCGCCCTTTCCGCGAAGTTGCACGCGCAAACGGACGTCTTTCACACAAAAAAAAACATAAATAAAATAGCGTCATTCAAAAATTCTTTCAAAATAGGACGCCAAAAATTCAAAAAGAACACTTAATTACAGCTATAATTATTTTTTTCTGACGGTAAAGATCAATATCGAACTGCCACGACTGTATGATTTTTCTCTGGATTTAACGATATCTTAAATAAACACCAAGAACTGTATTTATATCGGAGGGCGAATTGCAATAGAACGTGGGCGGGTCTTTCTGATTGTTCTATCTAGATGTTGAAAAGATTTATTTTGATTGCCTGAAGCAAACCACTTATTTTTGTACCTAACTTAAAACTACCGTAAAAGAATTGAATGCTATTTTTGTGTGCATTTGTATAAACAACCAAGTTATCCAAGAATCGATAGCGCGATTCATAGATTTGCAAGAAGTCCCAGTATAGTTTTTACCCGTATAAACGCATAAAAATAGCATTTAATTCTTAATTGCATATGAACAACCAATATTCCTTGAATAACACATGTGAAGGTAAATGTAACCATGGTTGTGCATTCTTGAAATCCTTCACTTTCATTTAACGTGTTAAAAACTTAACAAAACGAGCGAAATATAATCGGTAAAACATTTAATTCAGCTTCTTACAATATCATCAAAAGGGTACAGTAAACAAAGTAGTGGTTGGTAACCTCTAAGTAGGTTATATTGTCAATGTATCCATGCAGTAACACACAGTCTGGCTGACTGTACTTCTTGGACACATCTTGTCTGATAGGTTATTTATGTGCAAGCCTCTTATTAAATTGTTGCAGAATTTATACCGGTATTTTTTTTTATCAGAAATCAGGCTAATCAAAACCATTACGGAGTAACGAGACCCATAACAGAGCGAAAAAAACTTAAAAAACTTAAAGCATCCCCTTTCGCCACTAGATTGGCGAAAAGCTCCTTTTGCTTAAAACCTGAACTTTGTTCAGGGTGAGCTATTAGTGTAGGTGGATGGTCCGACGTCCGTCGTCCGTTGTCTTTCGTCATGTGTCCTGTATCCTGTGTCAACATTTTTACTTAAACATCCTCTACTCAGAAACTACCGGTAAGAATAACACGTAATTTCGTAAGTACAATCCTAGCATGGACCTCTATCAAGTTTGCTCAAATTGTTTACCTTGGTCCCTTTTAGATTCCGCCAGAGGTAAACATAGAAAACATAAATACACGATTTCTTCACATGAACCGCTTGATGGATCTTCATCAAACTTGGCCTGTAACATTTTAATAAGATCCTCTCCCAATTTTGTTCAAAGTGGGCACTTGGTCCCTTTAAGAGGCCACTAGGGTTAAACGACTTCTACTCATGAACCAGTGCATGGGTTTTCACCAAACAAGATAAGGTCCTTTCCAAATTATATTAAAATGGGGGCATTTCAGCCCTTTTAGGGGCAACTGGAGCTAAAAGTAAAAATATAGATATTTAAAGGATTCATTCTTATGAATGGAGCTTCATCAAGCTTGGTCTGTAGCATAGTTATATGGTCCTCTCCCAATTTTGTTCAAATGGGGAACTTGATCTCCTTTAGGGATTGAAAGGGCTTAACATGATGATACTTGTAAATAATATCTCATGAATGGCTAGATGGTACTTCATCAAATTTGTAGCATTATTATAAGGTCCTCCCCCAATTTTGTTCAAAATGAGGCACTTGACCCCTTTTAGGGGTCACTAGCTCTAATAATGGGAATACCTTTAAACTACTTCTCCTCATGAAGCGCTTGCTGGACCTTCATCAACCTTGGTCTGTAGCAACATTATAAGGTTCTCTCCGAAAGTGTCACTTAGCCAAAAATAAAAATATTTTTAAACGACTTCTTCTCATGAACGGCTCGATGGATTTTCAAACTTGGTTTGTAGCATCATTATTAGGTCCTCTCCCAATCTTATTCAAATGGGGCTAATCATGAAAATACCTTTAAACAACTTCTTCTCTGGAGCTTATTGACGGATCTTAATCAAACTTATTATCAAGTTTGTCAATAAGTTTATGCATGTTTGGGCTGTCATAGCAAAATCCAGGGGAAAAATAACGCGTTTAAATACCTTTTATTTTAATGAACTGTTCACCAAACTTGGTTAGGGTTGAGGTCCTCTTCAGGTGAGCGCATTAGGCTCATTTGGGCATCTTGTTATTCTTGTTATCACAACCTTTTGCCAGTCAAATAACTAGCCTTTGATACCTGTCTGCTGTTTTGTTTCGTTGGACCCTTGTTGGTGTTTATTTAGTTGCTCTGTCGTCTGTAAAAGCATTGAGTACATGTATGTATGTATGTATGTATGGTTTTCCGGTTTAATTTCAATTACTATATACGCACGTTTCAATACAATCGCGTGTTTTAGGGATTCACCTAGCAAAAATAAATTTTATTTACTTTAGAACTTGTTGGGATACAGAGTGAAGTTCGGTGCGAATCGTAAAATATTCCAATCTAGAAGTTATCGGTATATTTCAACAATCGGTGTCCAGCTTCTCCAATCTATAGACAAAGGGAGGTAAATTATTTTTCAGACATGCATTTGTTAATGCAAATCTTCAACAAATGAAATACAGTAAGTTAGCAAAGTATTTATCGAATTTATACTTATGTTAAAATGACTAAACCTTGAGTGAAAACCTAGTTGTAAATACTAAAACCTAGTTGTAAATACTAATAAGTACTAAGTGATAACACAAATAAGTGTAAATGATAGGTTTCGAACAACCTTCACCTTTAATGTGTTAAGGCCTTGATATTGTAAAGATCAATAGCCTGACAATTATTTTTGATTTTCTGATACTTGCTAAATACGCAAGTTTATACCTGTCTAAACTAACAAAAACACCATTTGATCATTAATAGTCATGCCACTGAACACAGTCATCAACAACAGGGCCAGCCCGCCCGCTTAGCTCAGTAGGTAAGAGCGTTGGTCTACGGATCGCGGGGTCGCGAGTTCGATCCTCGGGCGGGGCTTATGTTCTCCGTGACTATTTGATAAACGACATTGTGTCTGAAATCATTAGTCCTCCACCTCTGATTCATGTGGGGAAGTTGGCAGTTACTTGCCGAGAACAGGTTTGTACTGGTACAGAATCCAGGAACACTGGTTAGGTTAACTGCCCGCCATTACATGACTGAAATACTGTTGAAAAACGGCGTTAAACCCAAAACAAACAAACAAACAAACAAACAAGAGGGCCCTGAAGGACCTGACTTACTCACCTGAAGCCCCATATAACTTAATAAGTAATTTGGCTTAGATTTCATGCGAAAACATTGTGTTAATGTTTAATGTAAATCAGGTTGAAATGTAATCAAGTTTTTTAAAACTATTTGACATAATCCCACAATTTGTGACCTAAGGTACCCCATTTTTAAAGCTGACCTAGATTCCATACAGACAAATATTCTGACATCAAGTTGAAAAAGTGGCCTATATAGTGTTAACACAGTTTTTCTATGATTTGACTTAATGGCCTAGCTTTTTCCCCAAGTGACCCAATTACAATTTTGTCCTACATTCTAAACATACAAACATTCCAACCACGTCACGTGAAAATCAGGTAGAAAATGATAGTTTAAGACCTAGATAATCCAGTTTTGAAGATGACCTAAAACAAAGATTCTGAGAGTTTTATTAATTATTAATTATAAATAATAGATAATTAGGTAGAAAAATTGGCCACTAGAGTGTAAACAATGTTTTTCTGTGATTTAAGCTCGTGTCCTACTATTTGTCCAAGTAATCCAATTTTGAACTAACAAACATTCTGACAAAGAAACATTGTGTTGCTAATAAAGAGTTATGATGGTAAAGTATAAAATGTGGCCTCTAGAGTATTAGCAAGGTCTTTCTATGATTTGACTTTTGAACCTGGTTTCCTACCTAATATTAGTCAGTTTTGAACTTTTTCTAGATTGCACAGAACAACATTCTGATAAAGTTTTAAGAAAATCAAACAGAAATTGTGGCCTCTAGAATGTTAACAAGGTTTTTCTATGATTTGACCTAGTGACCTTGTTTCTGACCTCATGTAAGTCAGTTTTGAACTTTTCCTAGATTGCATAGAGATAAACATTCTGAATAAAGTTTTAAGAAGATCAAACAGAAAATATGGCCTCTAGAATGTTAACAAGGTTTTTCTATGATTTGACCTAGTGACCTTGTTTCTGACCTCATGTAAGTCAGTTTAAAACTTTTCCTAGATTGCATAGGGACAAACATTCTGATAAAGGTTTGAGAAGATCAAACAGAAAATGTGGCCTCTAGAATTAAACAAGGCGTTTCTATGATTTGACCCAGTGACCTAGTTTTTACCTCAGGTAACCCAGTTTTTAACTTGTCTTAGATTCATACAAACATACATTCTGACAATATTTCATAAAGATTAGGTAGAAAATGTGGCTTCTGATGGAATGTTTCCTGAGCAATCATGTATCTTGACCACCCTATACGTTTACCATATCTCTTTAGCAGAATACCATAATAGCTCACTACCGAAAATATTGGCAAAATGTAGGATTTCCTCCAAGATTATCGTCTGCTAGCGAATGAGTGAGTCATACTGAATAGCTCGGCATTCATTATCTCAGATTATTGACATTCTCATTATATCCATGTCATAATGATCGCTTTGCATAGCCTGAAATTCCACGGAGGACTGCGATCTGCACAAATAGATACAAATATAGAACGAAAAAGACAATATTTCTTTTACTTCATTTAGACAGACCAAGATATGACAATACGGAATGTTTTTTGGAGATGTTTTATTTTCAATATACGAAAAATGAAAATCGCAAGTAATACTTGCAAAAATAATATTTGCCATAAGCAACACGCCATTATCAGGCTAAGGGAAAAACAAACGTTATCACTATCATATTACTAAAAAAAGGTCAATACTATTATGCTTACGTTCGTCAAATTTGGAATGCTTTGTTCATCTCCAATATCAATACCAAAGTCTTTGCAAATAGTCTTTATGAGATTTTTTTTGAATAAATTAAAGTGTTGCACGCATTCTTAACATGTAATTTTATCACAAATATAACATAAATTTGTCTTAGGAAAACAATAAAATATCATTCTTTAATATCAAATATTACAAAAAAGATCATATTTTTACCGCATTGACAGTTTAGGAGCAAAAGATGCAAAACGATGCAGAATACGCCAGTTTTATGAGAAATGTTTAAACGGCAAAAGGTCAAAACTATAACGGAATAATAGAGCAGCAGCATAATATTATAACTTACAGAATAAGGGGTTCTTAAAGGGGAGACTAATAATCACTGAAAAAATGTGCAGTTTAGACAAGCATGACTAACAACTACACCAGCGAAAGATTTATTGATTAAAAATAAGCACTGCTACCACTGCCATCCATCCGCTAAGAACACCTTCCCAAGCACATGTGTCTGGCTTGACTTAATGGTGTTTATGCCGTTGTACTACTTCCTCCAAAAGCGTTGAGTACATGTATCCTCCACCTCTGATTCGCGTGGGAAAGATAGCAGTTACTTGCGGAGAACAGGTTTGTACTGGTACAACACTGGTTAGGTTAAATGTCCGCCGTTACATAACTGAAATTAAACCCAAAACAAACAGTATATAGTTAAACACACCTTGCATTTGTATCAGTTGTGTATGTTAGGAAATCACTCGGCGGTGATAATTTATTTTTGTATACATTGTCCTGTAACTTGTGGGGACTAAGCGAGGTTTGGTGACCATCTTCGGCATTTTTGGGTGTCTAAGTTGCACTTTGTGAATGTATATTTGTGTATATATTTAGTATTACTGATCAACTCAACCATACATACACTGCTGTGGGTTTTAGTTTCGTGGAAGTAAAAATGCATTTCCATTTTCAGTAAATTGTGTTATTACGTTTGTGTAAGGAATTCTCCTAAAGGGTGCGATTTAAACTCTCCAGTGGACTTTGACAGTTCCATGGTGGTGGTGCCAAACTGTGTGCCTATTTATGTTTGTATTGTCCTCGTAGATAATGAATTTACGTTGCCGATATATTTTAATAGTGTACACATCCTTACATACAAATTGAATGCTGAATGTTGTTTACATTATATTCTCCGACTCACTGAGGAACCTACGTCATAGTTTGATTATAACTTCCATTTTCTCTGTTCATTTAATTGATGTCTTTACTATTGCAAATACAAGTTCTTGATTATGCGAACCGAGATTTTAGTAAAGAAAAATCATATCATGGACAGCGCCATAAGCGCACGGCATTTTACAACATGAATACGTGCACAGTAACATGATGAAGACTGACTATTGATCTTCGTCTTTGTATATTCTTTTGTTTACTGAAACAAAGTATTGTTACGTGTATACTGTTCATCCATTTCATGATGTTGGTATGGACAACTGAAGTTAGTGATTTGAAAGTTTACTGCCGTAATAAAAGCACCGAGAAGGTCTTAGACATACCGGTACCATATTTATTCGGGGAAACGAAAACATAATCGTTATCATGTTAATTTAAAGCGATAAAAATACTCTGGCAAAACAAATATTGGTAACCAAAAGTTCTAGCGAAGAAACTTAAATAATTGATATTTACATATAATTGTCTTGTTGGTTTACTAATTCACCACATAACGTAATGAGGGAAGAATATTTATTCTGTGTCGAAATTGTTAAAACCTTTTTCTTTGTATTGATCAATATTTACGTCAAGTTAGGCGACGTAATCGGTATTCTCATGGGAACAAAATGTAACTTCTTGTCGCAGATTTGTTTTTTATATTATTATAGAATAGATTTTACCTTCTCATATGACATAAGTACTGCTTCATCGAAGACTTGAGGGTGATTTAAATAAGCTTCATGCTTTCATCTTAATCAAGCGAAAACACATTAGTAAACAGTGAAGACATTCTATGTTGAGCTTTACACACCAGATGCGCGTATAGACGTTATTACTGCATTTAAAATGTTTTCAAAACAATGCAAGCCCCAACCTCCCCACTCCGCTCCCCTCTAAGAAAATCAAGTGTTGGGCATCTAACAGTACATCACGCTATCTATATTGTTATTCCGTTTTGCGCAATCGGCGGGGACCTCCAGTTAAAGAAAACTATAAATTCGAATACTTCTGCTTCATTTTTAGATTTACATCTCTCAATTTATGACTATATTAGAGATTCCAAAATTTATGAAAAGAGGAATGATTTTTATTTTGGTATCGTTAATTATAAGTTTCCTATGTTTGGGTGGGGATGTACCCCAGGCAACATTTAATGGGATATATATCTCTCAATTAATTTGGGTCCCCAGAGCTTGTGTAGTCTTGTTGAGGATTTCAATTAATGTAATCAATATATTACACATATTTTTTTTTCAGTAGGACTACCGTTATTAGAAACTACGTACATAGTTTGTTACATTTTACTAACGTAATTCAGATTTGTTTATAAAGTAAAGATAATTCTGCGAGAAGGTATACCAAAACCCGATTTTTATAGCGATTTTGTTTACAAATTTCGTAAGATGTCATCATCCTGTTTTGTAAGTATACTGTACTTGGTTTTCATTTAAATGTTATGGATCACAAGTTTTGAGACAAACAGCATGTTAAGTGCTCAACTCTTTTACAGTTGTACGCTACGCTTTCTTATTTGAGTGTGACTGACGGAACAGGCAGAGGATTCTGGTGGGCAGTTTTTAAATCCCATCGAGACTGTTTCGTTGTGCCCATAAGAATGTTTCTCTGGATGCTTTGTCTTAACGTTTGCTCTTTATATAAATTTACAAGAGCATTTTGTGTTTTACTTGCCAAAACTTCTGTAACCGTTGCGTTTGTTAGATATTCATCCTTTTTTTTTTTACTATAAAAGAATTCAGCTTAACCAGGTGCTAGGGTTCGTAAGGTATGTTGCATATTTCATTATCGTGAACAGATTCAATCAAAATATTTTGTTTATTTGTGTTCTATGTTCCAAAGGATCTTTGTGTAGATTTTATTTGTCAACAGTAAGGTCTAAACCGTACATACAGCGTTCTTTCTTACAAGGTTATCTTTCGGGCAGAAATCTGGTCATCTTATATTGCCCAACGGAAAAAAGCTACTAAAGATACTTCAAGTGACATCGCATGTTATTAAGATGCGGGCTGTCCTTTTAAATAGTATTATTCCTAAATATAGAATCACTTGCCCCTACCAGTGTGGGTTTGAGCCTTACTCGGGTCTTGAATTCTTCATGTGAAGCCATCCAGCTGGCGTACGAAAGCCGGTGGTTCTACCCAGATGCCCACCCCTGATGAAATTATGCACGGAGGAGCACCTGGGGTATTCCTCCACCATCAAAGGTGGAAAGTCACTATATGACCTAAAACTGTGTCGGTGCGTCGTTAAACCCAACAAAAACAAAAGCAAAATAATCGTTAATAATGTAGAGTATACACCATTTCATTTTAATATGTAATATAATACATGTACTAAGACATTAAGAACAAGAAAACTTCAATGCAATGAAAACAACTGAAGCACAAAATAATTAACACGATAAAAAAAAAAAACGAAACGCAACGAGGTTACAAAGGCTCGGGCTCTCGACCTTTCGTAGCCTACAATGTGAATTAAAAGGTAAAATGAAATCTTTGTTTGTTTTGGGTTTAACGCCGAGTTTCGACAGTATTTCAGTTATGTAACCGCGGACAGTAAACTTAATCGGTGTTCCTGGATTCTGTACAGTACATTTGTTCTCCGCAAGTAACAGCTAACTCCCCGCATGAATCAGAGGTGGAGGACGAATTGTCTTTTATCAAGCTGTCACGGACAACATACGCCCAACCCGGGGGTCGAACTCACGACCCCGCGATTCATAGATCTGCGCTCTCACTATTGAGCTAAGCGGGTGGGCTTACATTATACGGAAACGGTTAGCTGTCTGCGGTCCGTTTATTATGCTGCTGTCAAACGCTACCAATACTGAAACATAGACACTCTCCAAAAGAAAATAACATTCTGAGCCAAATAAATGGAAACAACGTTTTTCTAGTGTCTTTCATGTATATTTTTGTCACATATTTGTATTACATGTCAAAAACAACACTTGCAAAAAAAAAACCCTGTCTTTTTGGGCTAACTGCTGTAGGTAAGCCGTTCCCAGCTTGCCTACACAGAAAGCAAGGTCAATACTTGGAAGATTGTAACATTCAGAAATAGAAAATATTGGACCAAGGGAAACAACAAAATCTCATATTTTTCAATAGAATGTGAAAGGTTTGCTACAAGCATTTATTACCAATCTACGTGATTTTAACAGGCTTTAAATTGTTCTAGATTTCTAGACATTTGCTGTGTGCTTTGAGGCATATATTAATGTATTGATAGCAGTTTTTGTTTTTCATCTGTTAATTTGTCAACATTTTTCCGAAAAATTCGTCTGCTCAGACAAACCATGTGGCAATATCCCAGAGGCATTTCTTGATTTGATGCCGACTGTTGTGTAAATTCTAATCCATCTCTAGTAATAATGCACGTTCTTTCCACGCCCAGAGTCAGGTAAAAACGCATGTTTTTTTTAGGAGATTAAAATGATTCCCCTAAGCCTTCAATAAAGGTTTGGCTGAAATGTCTCTATTTCCCCGTTTCGTCCAAAATAGCAAGCAAGAACAAGTCAGTAAATAAGTAAGAAACGATTTTTTTCTAGAGGCTACACATTGGGTTTCCCCATATACCATGTGGGCCTCAACATATATGCAGTATATACACAAACATTAAACAAACATCATTAAGCATAAAATATTATTAATACATAATGTACAATACAGGATTTAAACAAACAAGTCGAACAATATATAAAAGATAAATTGAACTAACATATCACAGAAACAGCAATGATACAATAAAATAAAATGCTGTAATAGTCCCATACAAACAATAAATATAATGCGTACTTATTTGATTTTAAATAATGTTTGAGATGGCCATGCTTACTTTAACTGTTTCATGAAAAATGCCACTTAATGCATCAACTTTGGATTTGTTTAAGAGTTTCTGAATTTCGGATGGTAAGCGGTATTTCATTCAATACTTTTTGACCAGAATAGACAAGCTTTTGCACGTTTAGTTCGTTATTACGTACCCTTTGAGAGTAGGTTGTGGTTATAAATTTGATTTTCATTTTGAAAAATTTCTCTGTAATAATCAGGAGACGACTCACATTTATATTTAATTCTGTCATCAAAATTCATTCAGTTACTAGTAGGTTCTTTGAATTAAGATGAAGACAGAGTGTCAAAACTTTTATCTAGAATTATTCGAGCAGCTCGGTTTTTAGTGCAATTTCCCCAGATTGTGCAGCAGTAGCCCAAGTATGGAAGTATATCAGCATTGTAAAGTAGTTTTCTTGTATTAATACTAAGATGGTGGTTGATTCGTAGCAGTAAATATAATTGTGTATTGCAGGTCTTTAGTGTGTTTTTTCCTACTTGTATTTTCCATTAGAGACCATTATCAAGATAAATACCTAGCAAATTTTCGTTTTCGGTATATTCAATAGGTTGATTTCCTAATGTGAGAGTCTGAGTATATTTACTGATTTTGTAGGTCTTCATGACAAGTTCATTACCTTGGTCCTTTGAGCATTTAATAGCATTGCATTTTCTGTACATCAAATGTTTACACTGTCAAGGTCAGCTTGCAGGTTGTCGTGGACTTGTTGTACTATATAATCTAAATTTGATAAGACTGTGTCAAGTGGGGACATGTCAGTAATTGAAGATTTGACATTTAGCGGTAAATCATTTTATGAAAAAATAACAAAAACTAGGGACCCCGGAACGGATCGCTGAGGTACTCAAGACAGAACCTCTGCTGGCTCAGATAAAGTACCCGAAGCACATACTTTCTGAGATCTGCCTGAGAGATATGACGAGATCCAAGCTATTGTTTCTTGAGATACGTTGTAGCATTTGAACTTTTCAAGTAGAATTTTGCGGTTTACTGAATCGAAAGCCTTAGACAGATAAAGAAAAATGGTTTCAACAAGTTTGATATCTTTTATTGCTTGACTACATTTATTAAGACAGATTGACAAGATTGCTTTGTTCTAAAGCCATACTGGGTTTTGAAAATCAACACGTAAAATTCTAAGAAAGATTTGAGATGAACTGAAACATGTTTCTCAAAGATTTTAGGTATGACTGGCAGTATTGAGATTTGTCTATTGTTGTTCTTCGTAGATGTTTACCGGTGTCACCTTTGATGAATTTCGCTTTGAAGGAAATTTGATACTTAAATTTATAATTGTACATAAGGGTTTATTTATAACAAGTGAAGCAGTTTTAAGAAATTTAGCACTAATGAGGATTTAGTTACATCAAGTGGATCTAAGGTTTTAATTTTACAAATGTTTCTTCAGTAAGAGGAATTTTGAATTTGGGTGTGTCACTGCTATGTCTGAATTCCAGATTATCATCTAAAGTAGATTTTATTCTTTCAGATGAAGATGTTATAGATTCTGCTTTTTAAAGGCTTATGTACAGAATGTATTAAAAGTTTCTACTGTTACTTTTGGGTTTAATGTTGGGTTTCCAGTGTCAGCATTGATATAGTTTGTGTCATAGTTTTGTGTTTTAGATAATTTATATTTTCTTTCATTAATTATTTGACACGTACATGAATATTTACAGCAAAAAACTATGTTTTTCAAAGAACAATGCACATACAACAAGTTCTTTAATAAGTACGTCCTACTTCTCTCAATAACTGGAGTACAGGTAGTACATTGGGTCCTCCTAGAGTATTTTTAAAATTCTACAAGACAAAATGGTGCATTCTCAAACGAGTCCAGTGGTAATCTAATTTGCAAAAAATACATACTCGGGTCTCAATGATCTGGTCCAGACCACAGTTTCCAATTGTTTAAAAAACGCGCAGATGGGTCAAAACTTTGTAATTTATGTTATTTATGATTTTTTTTTCATTTTAAAGTAATTTTCACTGAAGATCTTGACGAAGGGTCGATCAGGTGATGGCCATGGACCTCGATGTCCCTTTTTTTTAGAATATCACTTTTAGCATTGTTTTTTTTTTGTGGAGCATAGCTTTTCTCATTTGGTTCTTCATATCTACATTATTATTTTGAGATTCTTGACCGAACGTCATTGTACGGCATGTTTTAAAGGCATTTGAAGGTAAAATGTAATCGAACAACATTTCCTCTCTGTTTTTGTGATATTTTAGACCACTTTTCCATTGTATGAAAACAATTTACTGTGATTCATTTTGTAACACTTATAAACTTATAAAACATTATACATTGCCATAACTGAACATAATAGCAAGGTTTTCCGTATAAATTTTGTATTCATTCTTAATATCAATCTTGTTTAAATCCACCTGTTTCCCACATATTTCAAACTACTTATCATCATTTTGAAAAAAAGCGTGGCTTTTTTTCATTTTTGTTTCCATTGCTGACGTGTTTACTGCCTATCGAACACTACAGATTTTAATCTGTCTTCTATCACAGGTATTGTTTAAAGTCTTTTTGATGATTGTCCAGAACTAGCCGATATCATGAAAGACAATGCTTGATATTTTGTAATAGTTTTTGTAAGTTTCTTGGCCAGTTTTCTACCTGCACGTGTAAAATATGCTGGCTGAAAGTATGAGGATTGCTGTTAGTATAAATGCCTTTCCCTTTTCATACCGAACTCAAAAGCTTCAACACACTCTCTTCTCGTCCAAACGGAACCCATGACAGCAGTGCACTGTCTGTTTTTTTTTTTGTATTGAATAAAATAAAATAATTCGGCTCTGAAAACAACTAACTGAAACATATTCCATTGCAAGGGTATATTTATACAATAATAACAGAACTAACATTGTGTCAAACTGTTGCTTTGTCACACCCTATATAGCTCCCTTCGGATATAGCTCCACGGGGAGCTATATTCAGGACACCTTTTCGTATATAGCTCATTCTCCGTATATAGCTTCCTTGCTAAAACTGGAGCTATAAACGGAACACATGTAGCTTTGTTCCGTATATATCTCCTCGGTGTTATATGCAACATGGACCACGTGGCTTATTTAGGACATTTCGTTATGTCCCGTTTTTAAGGACCAGATAGTGTCAAAATATTTCACACATGAAGTCTTAACTCTAATGCAAGGGTCATAACTAGTACTAAACCACTATTTGCGAGTCAACATTTTTGGACAGTTTTGGGACTTTGGGGCAACTACCTTATTCCGTCAATTCCGACAAAAAAAAAAAAAAAAAAAAAAAAAAAAAAAAAAAAAAAAAAAAAAAAAAAAACTTAAGGTACACATAGTTAACGTTTGTTCTAAGTTTGATATTTCTGTCACATAGTACAGAAGATGAGTGCCTGCCACAGTATGATCAAATATATATTTGGACTCGAGGGTCATAACTGCTAGACCAGATACAAAACATTAAACCCATGTTCCTTACTTCAACTGCCAGATTCTTGGTCTAATTGTATCCGTTTTCGGGACTGTGTACCTACGCACTCTCGCTCTCCAGCTCATACGTACGAATGGTTCGAGTAATCAAATTTATAAATCCCCACCTGTCTCCCAAATGGTTTGGGAAATCGTATATTCAAATGACACTCAAAATAATGATGTTTTGTATTACTCGAACAGTACTGCTATAGCATTTTAATTTTTCTATGTATAGGGAGTCATATTCGGGTTTGTACATGCTTGCGTTCGTATACAGCTCCCCTGTCCCACGGAGCTATATACGAAAACGTCTTCGGAATATAGCTCCCCGGGGAGCTATATCCGAAGGGAGCTATATAGGGTGTGACATTGCTTATTTAAAAATCTGATAGAACAAGTATAAGACACAAGGCTTGCATTTAGCTATTTCATGTACTTCAACATACTACTCAATACGGAATCTTTATCATGCTAATATGAGTTTATGAATAACAAAACTGAAATCTGCGAAAGGACCCTTTGGTAGCATAGAACACAACCAAGTAACATATTAGCAGACTCGGTTTGATTTCGTGTCTGTTCATGAGAGGTTAATGAAAACTGCAACACCCTTCACTCTCCTTCGCATCGGATTAAGTGTGCCATACGTCTCTACTTTGCAAACTATCATTTTTACTTATTGCTCAGTACCTAAGCAAGATATCTGAGGCTTACCCACACAAAACAGATAGCGTGTTTTCATTATTTTTATCATTGTACATATTTCATATAGCCATAAGTTTCACCGTTTAACCCAGAACACGTCGGCGGTGAGATTTGACAGTCTGCTAGGAAGTGTGAAATTTTATCATATTGGTTAAATCATATTAACTTATCGGTTGGTGCACATAACCACAAACCTGCGGTACGTTACAGTACTTCCGTAAGCAATATTCAATAAGGAAATGTTTTATTGAAGTTTAATTTGAAAACGTTTTAACGCCATTTTTCAATAGTATTTCAGTTATGTTACGACAGGAAGTTAATCTAACCAGTGTTCCTGGATTCTGTACCAGTGCAAGCCTGTTCTCCGTAAGTAACTACCAACTTCCCCACATGAATCAGGGGTAGTGGACGAATGATTTCATACACAACGTCATTTATCAAATGTCACGGAGAACATACGCCCCGTGCGGGGACTGAACTCACGACCCAGCGATCCGTAGATATGTGCTCTCCCTATTGAGCTAAGCGGGCGGGTATCTTCATATAGACGAGTCGTCAAAAGTGTGAACAACTATGACGGCCTATTTTTCATGCCATCTCAACATAATTTGATTATATATTAAACGGATATTAGGGAATGAAAAACTTGGCCTCGTCTATTCTTCCGTCCGTCTGAGAAAAATTTGTTATACACATCAAGCAAAAAGTATTGAACGACCGTCATGAAATTGTGTTAGAATGTTATTCAACATTTAGAGTTGCGCACCCGGTGTTTAGCACATCTGGGCACAAAGTGATCAAAGTCAGCTATTGTGGTACCACTGTGTCCGTCGTCCATCTTCGTCCGTAGGTCACAATTTCACTGTTAACACTCTAGAGGTTACAGTTTTAGTCTAATCGTAATGAAACTTTATTAGTTAGAATTTTTCACACTGGGTAAGCCTTGTTAACACTCTATAGTGTGCTTAGTTGTTTACCTGATATTATAGGTAGAATTTGAAACTTGTTCATGTAGCGTTAAAAGGTAGGTCAGTAAATTAAATCATAGGAAAAAATTCTTAACACCCTAGATGCCATATTTTCTATATGATATACAACTTAGAATAATTCTCCTTATAAATTGTAGAAAACATTTAAAATATGGTTATCTGGTCGCACACACGCCCTACAGCCCCTGTTAAGCTACCGCCTCGGTAGCTTACTGGTAGAGCGCCCGCTTCGAGTGCGGGAGGTCGTGGATTGCGCTTTTGGAATGTGGCTTTCTCTGTTGGACATTTACCCTTGTTTCTTAAACCTTGAGCCAGATTTTATAAAAAGACAAACTTTCTGACATTTTTATATAGATCAGGTAGAAAATAGAATTTCAGTGATAGGAGTTTTTCTAAGATATGACCTAGTGACCTAGTTTGTAAACCACATCCCCGTGATGAAATGAGCTGAACAAGTTTTTTTTCATCGTTCAGGTATATTAGGGCATGTAGAGTATTGGAGGGGGTTTAGGAGAGGGTAGCAGTGGCCACTCACTCTTGCAGACTTATTGCAGTTTCGTGTGCGTGCGTGTGTGCGTGCGAGCGCATGTGTGTGTTCGGGTTTAGCGTATGTCTCTTTAATTTTTCAGTCATATGAACGACGGTGTCTACTTGTAGCAGTGAGCGCAATTCCCATCTTTATAGTGTTGCCTCACTGGAATATCACGTCGTAGGCACGTGACATGATACCCTACCCAGTCACATTATACTGACACCGGGCTGACCAATCCTAGTACTATCTTCTTAATGCTGAGCGCCAAGCTACACTTTAGTACCATTTTTCACGTCTTGGGTAGGACGCCGCCAGGGATTGAACCCACGACCTCCCGCACTTGAAGCGGACGCTCTACCAGTAGGCTATCTAGGCGGTAGCATGAGCGGGACAGGGACAACAAGACATACAAAGGACTAAAAAAGAGGAAGGAGTGTAGAATATTATTTTTCAACCTACGTCTCGGCCTTAACTCTTGCAAATTAAATAAATACCCATGTTAAATAAAAATACTGATAAAGGAAGTGATATTCTTTAAGGAGGTATAATGTTTATATATTTCAAAGAAGCTCACTGCTTTCGTTATTGGTTTTTATAATTTAAAATTACAATTTTAGGGCCATTTTATGCGAGAAAATGTAAGTAACAAACACAAATTTTATCTATATAGCTTTAATAAACCATATCCCAAATTATGTAACAGGTTGAAAAAGAATTGCAATTTTTTTGATCAGCTTCTAATAGAAGAATATGAATTGAGTGCAATAGTATTAAACTGATAAATAATAATTAATGTAGGTTCGATAGTTTCTCTCAATACAACATACGTCCGGTGCGGCTGTTAGCATAGGTCACCAAATGTCTAAAAAAAAAAAGGACACGGAACTCCCTTAATAATCAAAAGAAATCTAAAAATTGATTAGTAAAAACTGATGACAATTCCATTACTCTAAAATGTGAAAATGTAAGGAAACATAATAGATATCGTTTAAATAAATCACAATCTTTTGAAGCTATTTTTCTTGGTTTAGAGGTAAGAAAGCGACATCGTTTGAATGTCTGTTAGTATTTCAATGCATGTTCTTTATTTTTTATCTCGATTTTGCTAATATTATTTGAAATATTATATACGCAAGATTCGTAAATGGATATGAAAAAAATCTATAAGAAGGCCTCTTTGAAAACAAAGAAAGCAACCAAGCAATAGTAGACTCGGTTTGATCAAGTCTGTTCACGAGAGGTAACGAAATGTGCAACACCCCATACGCCCTCTGACTCCGTGTTAAGCGGAATTCCATAATATTAAAATCGAATGGACTGCAAGATCCAATAGAACCAGAAAACAAATATAACTGAGTTGAAGTAAGGAGAGATTTTGACAGCCGCCACAATGCATCGAAAGACTGCTCTTATGATATTCAATTAATAGTTAAAGAAGATCTCTAAAAAGCATAGAACGCAATCATGCAAATAATAGCACTCGATTTGATTGAGTCTGTTCATGTCAGGTAATGAAATGTGCAACACGCCTTAATCTAACTTTCAGACGTTGTCGAAACTGTATATGCAAGTTCTGTTCGTTTTAATGGGTGACTTTTCCAGCTTTTGATGGTGGAGGAAGACCCCTGGTGCCCATCCGAGCATTGCTTTATAATAATAGGGAGGGCCTTGATAGCAACATCGACCTTCCGCAAGCTATCTGGATGGCTAACATACATGAAGATTGCTACATCCGAAGCGAGGTTTCGGACCCATATCGGCGTGGGGCAAGTGATTTAAAGTCGCGACCTTAACCACTCGGCAACGTACTACTTGTCGAAATATTTCTACATAAAAATGAATGAAAACAGCAGGTGCGTGTGTTGACAAAGGCATATTAGGTTTGAATATATAACTATCAAAGTATTTTAAGACATTTGTTTTTATTTTCAAATACTTCTACCTTTAAAAGATGAAATATTATTATATCATTGAAATAATATTATGGAAATTCGGTGTATGAAGAAGAACGCTGTAAAAAGCGCCTTTGGAGGCATGTATTTTAATTTTCGGAAGCAAAAATTAGCGTATGGTCCTGAAGATGATATATACGCATAAAAATTACACTTTTTAGAATATTCCTGAATATAGATGGCGCTGTTTATTTAGTATCACCCGCGCTGCTGAGAGAGTCCAGCATCAAAGCCGTCTGTTCCTGGTACTGGGCATGCTGAACAAATAAATGGGAATAGTTATTTTTAAAATGTTAACAAGCACATGATAAAGAATAATATACAACTAATATTGTGATATCAAAAGAGCATTTATCTGTTATACTTAAAGAAGTTTACAGTCCATTCTAGAGAACACAACAATTCCGATACAGAATCAAGCAAAACTGACCTATTGAAAGCACGTCAACCACATTCGTCTGCCTGATATTAAAACGTTCTGGTATCATTAGCATAATACCTATGTTGGTCGTGCGCATTGCAAGAAAGAAAACAAAACAGTTCTGATACCATAACTTACTCTGCCTCGCGTTTTCGAAAGCGAGTCACGTATTTTTGAAAATACTGCTTGCTATTTTACATTTCTGTTTGGAAGAACACATTTTGAATAGTTCCAGACCAACATTCCTGACATATTATAATTATAATATGCTTAAAAGCGAAAATAGATTTGTCATGTTTTCTGCTAAAACTACATATACACCAGTGCAAATTTGTTTTGCTGTAATTCATTTCATCCTAAAAATGAAAGATATTTAAGTTAAATTAATCTAGGCCTACTAAATTTACGTGAGGAAATATCATAAGCTTTTTCTTAAATATCAGCTTGAGCAACTAGAAATACCTTGATTCTTCCAAGCCCAGTACATCTGTGGATCTGTATCATCTACAAACATCTGTCCTAAACACTTTCTTGCGTCATCTCCCATTTGAGTCCAGGGAATATCATTTAGCTTGATAGGACCCTCTCTAATACCAGCACTGTTTACTCGGCCATCTCTTTGATCCTGATCAAACAAGAGCGCATCTTGGTCATTACAAGGATCATTGTGTGGAGGCACTTTTGTCTTTATTCAACGCAATAACTCGTATAAATGTTTGTATCGGTTTATTAAAATCGCCATTAGAAACAGATGATTTACCTACCTTCGTCATAAAATGAGTTAAGGTGGACGGACACCGACCATCTTGGATATTTTGTGATTCAAAGCATACATGAATGATGATGTATTTCTCTGGGTTAGAGCTCACAAAGTAGATTGTCTGTGATTCTAAAATATTTGAAATTAGAAAGCGTTTGATACAGGAATGATTAAACATTTTCTTTATTTTTTCTTAAAACGTGTGTTCAGTACTACGTAATAATTATTTAGTCAAATCAAGTTTTATTACTCATTTACATAAATATGAATCAAGTATACAGACACAAATTAAGTAAGTTAATAGGCCGGGCCTCAGTTTCTTACAACATCAGATGACGATCCTCCCCATAATAATTATGTAGTAAATTTATATCCATCTGCTGTATATACTAATAAAATCTAAAATCATACTATAAAGTGACAACTGATCAATCATTTATTTTTCTTTATTTTTCCGGTTCTTACAATCTATAATATATAACAACTGTGAAGTGATATAACTATCGTAGTATTACACTTACCGCCCCGAGGGCCTTGAAATATCGTACGTGTATTGTCTATACGCTTGAACAAACCATCAAGGAACATACATTTGTTCAAATCGGTATTCCTAAAAACGGATATTGAATGGTATCTCTGTAAACCAGATGCTGGATTACCAGTAAAACTCTTAATAATAAAATCCACAAGAAAATCGGTCAAGCAAAATATTAGTAAGTTTGTTTTGATCGTGTCTGTCCGTGAGAGGTAATGATATATACAACAACCCTTGCGTCCTCTACAACCGACTTAAGTGGAATTCTGTGCTAGAACAAATGAACGTACTCAATGATTCCAAAAGACTAAAAAATATAACAACATTGAGCCCAAGTAAAGGATGACCTTTTTACCGCCGCCACACGGCTAGATGTGATAGATAATAATATCTGTAAAAAGTTACTTTAGAAGCACAGAATGCAACCAAGCAAAATAAAAACAAACTCGATATTTGATTGAGGTTCCATTAAACATTGATTATTATATATAAAATACACAACATTTTAAAATAGCACGTTTTTTAGGTAACCAAACATATTCACACATTCAAAAGTGCTTTTACAGAATACATTCTAAAACTATTTTCAAAGGATTATGAATGAAGATAAACAACAACGGATAATAAGATTATCAAAATAGAGATATACAATTAGAACAAGACAAACAACATTAAAAGGCTTATTGCCTAAAGTCCGTTTGACATTTTCATATGAAGTGGTTACTCGATCAGTTGAAGTGTTGAAAAATTCGTTCGTCTGTGTTTGGCACACCGATATAAATATAGGTAATATGGCGACTTTCAAGCATTTCATATTGAAGGAAACCCCAGCCTAAACCACGTGCTTGACCGAGCATCCAGGCACCTGTTTAGAACAACAAGCCTTCCTCAAGTCAGCTGGATGGTTTCCTCATGTGAAAGAATTCTGCATACGAGACGAAGTTTTGAATGCACAGTGGTGAGGGGTTTAGAAAATACATTCGGAATGACGTATTCAAATTTTATTGAAATTGCAAAAGGTAATGATGTCTTTATGATATCCAATGGCCATTTTTTAACTTTAGATACATGTACCTGCTTCAAATTTAGAATATCAACATCAATAGTAGTGATGTTTATTAATTTTATAAACTAAATATGCAAGTAGAGATACATAGTCATAAATAAATGTCATGCAGTAGCAGTCCCCATCTTTTTTAGTGGTAGTAAACATGTGTTTTGTTATAGATGTACATGTATCGAGTGTGTACCTAATTCTGTTAGCTGATTTTATGATTAAATAAATTTATTCAATGACAAATCACTATTTAGGATATATTATTTCTTAAAAAAAATTAATATATACTGAACAAAACAGTTAACACGCAAGTTGGTAATTTGCCAAACTTCTAAAAGCTACTGGTTGTACTTGTTTTAATTTATATATACTTTTAGACCAACATAATTTATGTGGTTAGTTTTAATTTAACGCCTAAAGCCAAAAGTATATTTTATTTTTCATTTTACTAGATCTACCGCATCCAATTTTCAAAAAGTCACAAAATACATATAAAATTGTATTCAGAAGCCAAGTGAATTTTTAATATTACTGGTACTGATTATAAACACGGACAGAAAATGAGGTTTTTTACCTGTAACTTCTTTAATGGTTGGTATCAAAATAAAGCTGAACATTTGCTGAAAACTTTACTAACTTCAAATTTATATTTAGTAAGCAAACTCACACAAAGTGAGGTCCTGAAAAGGGTATGTAAAATGGGGACTGTACGAATGTTGACTGATGATAAATTCGACCACTTTGTCATTTACAAAATTTTCCTCATAGTATTATGTTGAAACTTTTGTGTTGGCAGTGAGCATGCACAAAATACATCCCTTTCCCCAGTAATTTTTGATAAATATCTTATACAGATAAAACTTAGTCATTTATGTATACAGAATATTTACTAATTTTGTTTTTGTTTACACCAGTTGGTGTTGTAAGTGGTTGCTATTAGACGGTGTGTTTAGTTATATGAATAACCGATTGCAATCGAATAATTCCAAGGAGGTCGATTTTATCATCTTTCCGGGTTTTTCAGCTATAATAGAAATTTTAAAAGCCCCTTTTCGATACTCTCGACGATTTTGTTATCATTTTCTTATAATGTTTTTCGCTGGTTCGTAAATTCTCGACATTTTAGTAGATTCTGCATATTTGTATCTTTAAAATTGCATTGGAGTTGTAAAATGAATAAATTCATATGACTGCATAGTTTGATTTTAATAAAAATTTAAAATGTATTGCAACCTCAAAGTTTGAAAAGCCACAGCAATACATATGAATTTATCAGTGAAATAAAATTGATATTTTCACTGTTTCAAACAGTGGTACGGAACTAGATATCTACACTTAAATGCTTAAGAATTTGAATTATGAATAACAGAAAATTCCATGCAAAATATATACTTCATTTAAGATATAGATAGTGCATAAATATTTACAGGACCATAAAGATATACATTCCATCATTACAGAATCTAAAAGAAGTCTGGAAACGTTATAGAACTATTTGAGTTATACACCATAAATATCGTGACGTCATGAAAGTATGACGTCATGATGTGATGCACGTTACGCTTTCCGAGTAAAATGGATATAATTTGTTTAAAACCATTGGAAATACATAAAATCAAAAGAAACGTTGTTTGTTTCAATGTAAGGTCGAAATATATTTTACTCGGGAACATTCACTCGTGGCTGCACAACTCGTGAATATATTTAATTATGTAGATCTAGTTCACTCGGTGAAAAATAGTTCGATCAAACAAATGTCCTCTAGTAATATTAATAATAAAAAATAATAACTTCTTTATTTTGCCACAAAGAAATTCGATATGGCTTTATATTTTATCATTACCCCTTTTATCCTTATACTCGGTTTCCTAAAAATAACCGCACTACTCCCGTCGATTTACTATTAAATTGTTTTTCTCTTGAAAATGGTAAATGGTTTGTTTAGTTCATGACACTTTCATTAGTTCCTGTTTCGCATGTGAAATTCTATCTCAAAAATCTTTATTAGTACTGCAAAGGAACTACCATAAATTCAGCATAGCTTATAAGGCAAATGATTTCACTGATGTCATACATTAACGGATATATGAAAACAAGGGGTTAAATTACAACCAATAGAATGCTTTGTGATTTCGACTTTTAAGGGAATAAAGCCATCAATGGTCCAAACGGAACTCCGTGGGTATCACCCTATTTGTAAAAAGTGTGCCATCTTTTAATATCGCAATAAAAATCCTTGAATGCGGAGGTAGGACAAAAAGTGAACACTGTTGCAGCTGATAATACAAAATGTTGCATTCACTTGCTTGATATCCTTAGGATGGCCAGCACATATTTATGCAATCTCGCTAGGCATATATATGTTTTTGACAACACAGAAAATGACGTCACTCGACCTTCAGCTAAAGAAAATGAAAGTAGAAATGCTAAACTTGAAAACGAAGGCCGCATTTTTTCTAAATGTATGCGCGTGGACTTCTTTTTTTTTTCCTATTAGGGAGTCAATTTTCAGCACTTTCTAACAAATTGAAATTACCTGGGCTTTAGTATGGCATGTCAGCTTTTCATCTACGAAAAGATATTTGAGCTCGGGATAAACACAAATCCCACAGGGGTTCGTAACGGACCAAGGGCACATCGATAATTTTGAAACTTCATCAAATCGCTCAAAAGGTCTTTTTTTGATGTTGTCTGAGTGTGTGTGTGTGTGTGTGTGTGTGTGTGTGTGTGTGTGTGTGTGTGTGTGTTCGGGTTTAACGTCTTTTTCAACAATTTTTCAGTCATATAAACGACGGTGTCTACTTGTAGCAGTGAGTACAATGCCCAACTTTATAGTGTTGCCTCACTGGAATATCACGCCGTAGACACGTGGCATGATACCCCACCCAGTCACATTATACTGACACCGGACTGACCAGTCCTAGCACTAGCCTCTTAATGCTGAGCGCCAAGCGAGGAAGCTACTAGTACCATTTTTTACGTCTTTGGTATGACGCGGCCGGGGATCGAACCCACGACCTCCCGCACTCGAAGCGGACGCTCTACCACTAGGCTACCGAGGCTGTCAGTATACCTCGGATGTAAGATATAACCGTATTTGAGAGCTGCAGACCTAGACATTTCAGAAATATTTTCAAAATAAATTTCGTGTAATAAATGTTGATTCTACGGAAGCGTGAAAGGGCCATCAGACGCTAATACGTTTTATTACGTTAAGGCTGCGGAAAGGATACAGGCTGTATTTTAAACAGAAATGTACTGTATAATGAGGTACTAAAATATCTAGGTGTAATATTACCAGACACTCCCTCTTCTTCGAGCAGTTGTCTCATTTGTAACCGTCCAAACTGCCGACAATTTGAAGAATGCTCCAGGGACGAATGAATCGTCATTGTTGATTCCGTACATGTCTATCAAGTCTCGGCCATCGATCTGATAATCATTTATAACTAACGTGCATCAATTTTATAATTTTTTTATATAAAAAAGAATTCTATTCATATAGTCTTGTTTAAGTAAAGCGGACTCACTTTAGGTCGTGTAGCGACTTTTAAACTTTTAGGACACGCGTTATCGTCACCTGGGCAGAACCGCCGCCTTCCCGTAAGCCATTTGGATGGATTCCTCACATGAGGATTAGAACTGGGCTCAATCCCAGTGGTTAGGGACATGTGATTCATTGTTAACGATATTTGGAAACATATGCTCATTTTTAAATTTTACAATAATGAAAATAAAATAAATACAGACAAAGGTACACTTAAATAATAAGTATTTCACGATTTTCAAAAGAGCATAAATTATAGCTGGACCAATTTCTTTTATCATGTCCTTTCTTGGTGTGTTTACATATTGCAGTATAAACAATCATGTACTACATACGTTTAAGTTTTTTAAGCAGTCTCTTGTATCTAGGTACTGAAATAATTTCTAACCTTTACCCTGCTATAGTTCTAAAATGGACTGGTCTATCATTCAATTTGGGCAGTACCATTTATTATTCAAAGGGGTGTTCATCGAAAATTTACTGATCGGATAGCGAACAGTGCAGACCGTGATCCGTGCAGACTGACCTTGGTCTGCACTGGTCGTAAAGGCAAAATCACTTACAACGAGCAGGCTAAAGGTTAAAAGGTAAAATTTGAAAAGGCTTGAGGGAACAATCTTTATTTGACTAAGGCATGAAAAATTCATTCCGTTATACTGGCAATTTTTGGCCAATATCAAAGCAAGACTGACCTCACTTGGTCACTTTGAGTGACAATTCATAATTTCAAAGATTTTATTTTTGTATTATGCCTGCATTATGTTTATTTATATAGAACTTACGTGCCTTTTGAACTGGTCCCAGGAAATGACGCATTCGTCCGGTGGAATTTTGACACCTTTCTCCGAAGCTTGTCTATCATCGTCTTCGCTGAGTTTCATTTTCGTCGGCGTGGTTCCAGGATTTGTAGGCGTCGTAACCGGGGGGTAACCATAACGCTGTCTAAATATCGGGTGATATATATTGTTGCCATACAGAAATCTTTGGCCAAAATTCGCACTACAGCTAGCAAAAAAGACTAGCAGTACAAAAACTGTAAACCTCCTGTAAAAGAGAGCAAATCTATGTTAAAAGCAGGACGAACACTTCATACTTCGAATAACAGAAAACACTGCACCTGTAACTAAAAACAAGAAACCATGGAAGCCAGAAAAAACACTGCATCCTCCTGTATTTGAAAAACAAAAAAGAAACTGAAAAGCCAGATAAACACTGCAGCCCTTCTGTAACTGAAAACAAGAAAAAGTTAGAAGTCAGACAGAAACTGCAAATCTCCTGTAACTTAAAGCAAGAAACAGAGAAAAGCCAGTCATGCTCTGCAACGGTCCTGTAATTGAAAGAACGAAACTGTGAAAGGCCAGACACACTGTGCCATCCTGTAACTGTAAAAAGAAACTGTGAGAAGCCAGACAGAAACTGTGCCCTCCTGTAACTGAAAAAAAGAAACTGTGAAAAGCAGGACAAATACTGCGGCCCTTCAGTTACTGAAAGCAAGAAACAGTTAGAAGTCAGACAGACACTGCAACCCTCATGTAATTGAAAGAAAGAAACTGAAAAGCCAGACAAAGCAGCAGCCCTCCTGTAACTGTAAGAAAGAAACCATGAAAAGCCAGACAAACATTGCGGCCCTCCTGTAATTGAAAGGAAGAAACTGTGAAAAGCCAAACAAAGAAGCAGCTGTCCTGTAACTGAAAGAAAGAAACCATGAAAAGCCAGATAAACATTGCGACTCGACTGCAATTGAAAAGAGAAAGAAACAGTGAAAAGTCAGACAAAGTTGCAGCACTTCTTAAAAGAGTTTCACAGTGAATGAAGTGAATGAAGATATGTTTAAAAAGTTTCTTAAATCAATTCGCCAACAAACCAACATCTATTCTCACAGATCTATATGATCCCATTTCTTGTTACGAGAAGAAAGTTTTCCTTTTACTGTTGCAATGTGTTTTTCTAACTCGTTTCTTCTTTGAAGAATGTTAAAGTCCTTCGATCTAATACATTAATTTATTTTTGAAAATGAAGTATTTTACTACAATAATCATATAAGTAGCCAAACAATGTTTCTGAGCTTCAGGGCTGTTTAAAATACCATTTCTAATACTACGGAAGTTTAGATCGACTTTTCAAAGTATGTTGCGACAGAAAGCTTAATAAGATTGACCAAAAACTTTGAATAAATATACAATCCAAGCACAAGGGCTGTAATGTTCCTACATGCATGTTACAAAAGTCACAGAGACTGGACTGAGACATATTATATTTATGGAGAAAGGACAAAGTTCACTTAAGCCTTATATGGCCTATGCAATTTTGAAAATTTTCAAATTGGCTGTAATTTGCAAGAACTATATATTGTTACCAAAATGTCTATCTACTATAAGGAAATTAGGTTTTATAAATAAATATATTATTTTGTTCACAACATGTCAATGAATATTACTGAAATCGCAGAATTTTGAGAAAACTGGCAATTTTTACCATATTTAGGTCATATGGGAATGTTTTTAGTAGTGAGCACACTCGAGGACCACAAAAATATTTTGACCATTGGTCCACCTTATTTCACAGAATTTATGGTTATTTTTATTTACAGACTTTATGTTTTTAGGCCATTTTGATGCAAAAGTGGACCTTCTCCTTTTTTGGTAGAAATAATCCGCATAAAATATTTTTATTGAAATACTCTCAACTTAGCCTCGACAGTAGTCTATAGATACTGTTCCAGTTTAAATTTACAAAACATGCGTTCCATTTTTGTTCTGCTGTTATGATTTTATTGTTTTTACTGTTTTCTATAATGTATTTGTTGTACAAAAGTTTGTCAGGTTTTTGTCAACTAAATGATTTTATTCTATTAATAAGATAGTATGTTTCTTCCATGTTTTCATTTTTTCATTTACCTTTTCTGACTTTAATTTTCTATTCAGACAGTGGGGATTTCTAATATCAGAAAAAAAAAAAAAAAAAAAAAAAATGAAATAGTAAAGATAATAATTATTTTCGATTCCTTATAATCTTTTGTAATTGTTTTTTCGAGATATTTTGTCTGCATTTTCATTCCAAAGATATGAGTAGAGACGTCTAGTTTGTTCTGAAAAAAATAATGATCTGGTGGATTTACTAACAAAGTTAAGTGAAAAATAATTCTGGGGAAAACAAACGTCTTTATTCACGGGTATGAAACGTTGTCTGCAGCACAAAATGTGCCGCACTGAAATGAAGGCATCGCACCTCCGACGGCGCAGGCATTGCGCAGGATGTTTACAAAAATAACGAGCAAGGTGAGTAAAATTGAATGTTTTTGGTTATTGTCTTTTTACAGTAAAAACTTTTTAGAAATCGGGGAATGCAGCGGGATGAAGTTGTGTCTTGCCGACAAACCCATGCCCAGTTTGTGAAGAAATATGTAATATTGTTATTTTGCGCGTGTTTTTCATCGGATACAGTAACGTGAAAATTACAAAAGCAGTGAATATTACGAGTCATTTCACCTCCTGCTGAAAAAGGAATGATGTGTTTCTGTAGTATATCATATAAAGACATGATATCTGATCGATTGAGATAAAATACATGCCTAGGAAAAGGCATATCCCCTCGTTCTGCCGACTTTTCAGTCCAGTGCCGCAGGCATCTCGGTGGTGCCGCAGACATCGTGAGAGGCGCAGTCATCTTGAATACTATTGTAGTCAGAAGTACGTGTCATTTCGACCTTCTAATATGTATTGAAGTACAAAAATATCAATAACAATATTGTTCCTCCAGTTATTGTAGTAGTAAGACAAATCTTCTCACAAATCCGAACGTTATGATATAAATAGCTATTTTAAGAAGTTTGCAGTATTAATTCTTGCTGTTTTTTGGAACGGGGCCAGGGAAAATTACTTCATTTTTTTATCGATCTGGGATTCATTTTCTCTAACGTAAAATAGCAATATTCAATCAACCCATTTGTAACAATTATTGATGCTTATAGTTCAAAGCAAGGTATGAAAACCAGCATTGGAGCACAAAAACTGTCATAACTTTTATCATTTTCAACCAATTTTGATGTTTTTGATTCAGCATCGAGTTTTTTTTCTTTACAGTTTGGGCGTACTATTTTTATTAACGGCGAGCTGAATTTCACCCCCCCCCCCCCCACTCCTTCCCACCCTCCCCACTCCAAAAAATAAGAATAAATAAATAAATTGTGAGATTCGCAGTTTTGGCGTTCCGAAAAAAAAACGCATTAAGACCACACACACACACACACACACACACACACACACAAAAACATAAAACTTATCTCACTCAGCTCGCGCCATGTTTTTCTGTAACAGTATATCAGCACAAATTTCACTGTTAAGTCAAGGTATTTAGATACGAACGAAGAAACGATACCGTTCCCAAGTTTTTGTAGAAAAGAACTAATGAAAAAATTGTCCAAAATGGGGCTTAACTTGTTCTAATTATTTCTGAAATTCTACAAAAATGTTAACGTATTTTACTCACTCTTTGTCTTCAACTATGATTTAGGTCTGTACACTGACTGTACACATAAAGTTTTCGTCTGATCATAAGGAGAAATGATTTTTTATTTTTATTTTTAATATACACTGAATGCATGTACATCCATCGGAAAATATAATATAAACAAGATATTTAACTATCAATAACTTCATTGCTTCTTTTCCACACTAAACTTGGAAACGGTAACATTTTAAGGGAAGTTTCATGTTTTAAATTTACGGGTTTTTTTTTTTTGTGTGTGTCTTTTTTTGCGTTTCTTTTCTTCGGAAAGCCAAAACAGTGATTTTTCGCCATTTTTTTTTTCGGGGGTTGTGGGGTGAAATTCAGCTCATCGCTTATCAAAATAGTACGCCCAAACTGTAAAGAAAAACAAACAAAACAACAACAAAACTTGATGCTGAAACAAAAACATCAAAATTGGTTGAAAAATGACAAAAGTTATGACAGTTTTTGTGCTCCAATGCTGGTTTTCATACCTTGCTTTGAACCAAGCATCAATAATTGTTACAAATGAGAATGTTTGGTAATTGAATATTGTTTTTTTAGGAGAAAATAATCCAAATTCGGTACAAAATGACGTGATTTTCTCAACTGGGAGGCACCTTGGAAGAGCAAGAAAAAATATTGCAAACTTCTTAAAATAGCTATTAATATTACAAAGTTCGGATTAAGCAGATTTATCTTACACAATGACTGGATGAACAACATTGTTATTGTGTTTTTGTACTTCAATACATGTTAGAAGGTCGAAATTACACGTACTACTGACTACAATAGTATTCAAGATGACTGCGCCTCTCATGATGTCTGCGCCACCACCGAGATGCCTGCGGCACTGGACTGAAAAGTCGGCAGAACGAGGGGATATGCATTTTCCTAGGCATGTATTTTATCTCAATCGATCAGATGTCATGTCTTTATATGATAAACTACAGAAATACATCTTTCCTTTATCAGCAGGAGGTGAAATGACTCGTAATACTCACTGCTTTTGTAATTTTCATGTAACTGTATCCGATGAAAAACACGCGCAAAATAACAATATTACATATTTCTTCAAAAACTGGGCATGGATTTGTCGGCAAGACACAACTACATCCCGCTGCATTCCCCGATTTCTAAAAAGTTTTTACTGTAAAAAGACAATAACCAAAAACATTCAATTTTACTCTCCTTTCTCGTTATTTTTGTAAACATCCTGCGCAATGCCTGCGCCGTCGGAGGCGCGATGCCTTCATTTCAGTGCGGCACATTATGTGCCGCAGGCAACGTTTCATACCCGTGTTATTACTGTTATTTTTCATAACAACTCAATTTATATTTATTCCATTTATTTAGGCATGGGTATAATTCTTCAAATTGTTTATCATAATTTAATTTTATTCGTTAAGTTTTTTTTTATTTGTAAAAAAATCCTAAAGTTGTACAAAATATGTTTTCAGTGAAACCCATAGGAGCTGCTCTTAATTCCTTTTTTGTGGCCAGCGAAGCACGACCACAGATTTACCATACCACAAATTTACGGTCAAAAAGCTTATCCGAAACCGAAGAACAAGTAGTCCCATGTCCTCAATAAATTTTACGTAATTCAAGTCTGTTTAACTTTCAGAAAGCTTCTGAGATTCAACTTTATCAAAAAATGCATTGCTTAAGCTTTGATCACATGATCAAACAATTCTTCATCACGTGACCAAAATCAACTATAAATGACCTGTAAAAATCGTATGTGAACTTCAGCACCATCCGCGTAGATCTTATTATCGGTATTAAAACCAAGTTGCCTATTTTGTAAACGTTTTAAATTAAAACTCAGTTCCTGCTATAAAAGTTAATCGAAATTTTATTGTTATAACAGCACCAAAGAGCTTGTTTTCATCAGAAAACATCTAACTTAGCACGGCGTGCTTTCTAGTTCGAATATCCCGCACCCGTTACATCCGTCCAGCTTTGTAATTATGGATTGTTATATTGCATTAAATCAACAGAAGAGATGTTATCTTACTTATTTCTCATAGAGAAAGATACGATCCTTTCATAATATTTACGTAAATGATTTTTATTTGCACGACTTAGGAAAATAATTACAGCCGTAACGGAGGAGGCGAAAAATCCATACCTGTTTCCCGAAAATACAGTCAGAAAAACCTCACTTTCACAAAAAGAAACCCCAAAGAACATTTAGATATAACGTGTAAAAACCCAACAATATATCCGTTTTTCCTTTGACCATTATACGATTTACAATGTAACATAATAATTTTGATTACAGGAATGTACATCACATATCACAAGAAAACCATTCTGTCAAGAAATATTTCAAACCGATATTTCGTTTGTCAGATCGTTAATACGTTCTCAGTCATGCTTTAATCAAATATTTGTATAAATGTATACTTTTAAAATAGAAAAAGTGAAAACTCCACAGTTTAAACTAAGACCCTTTAAAATCTGGTAATCAATTATTCTTACTTTTAAACTTAAAATGTTCTTATAAAGACCTTTCGAGTTTAGTAGTGCCAAACGACCAAAATGATTTTCAATGCAGTTGTTGGTGATGATAATGATTTTAAAATGAACATAAACATACAATATCTGCATTTAATCAAGTATAACATAAAAAGAAACGTTTTAGATACCCTTTTCATCACAAACACAATTTGCTAAAAACAATAAAGTGCAAGCAAGTGCCTTTCTTATTTCACTGACGACTTTATCATGAAAAGACCTTCAATGCTTAACAACAATTTTACAACATCATCATTAAAAACATCCTGTAATCATCATCACAAGGTCACACCAGACTGCACTCCAAGACTCCGCTCCATATTTTGTAGTATGCCTGTGTAATGTATAAAATAAACGAAGAAACTAGTAAATACATTGAAAAACGCGCTTAACATTTACCATTGGTAAAGTTCCTTTTGTAATAGAAAATAAGAAGGATCAAAATAGAAATAATCCTTACATGTTCTCTTCGATATGCCTTCGTCAAAAACAGAATATTAACAATCTTGCATGTACGTTTACAGTTGAGGGCAATATTCAATAAAGTCGCCGCCGCCGCACCGCAAATTTCCGTTGAAGTCGAGCAATTTTATTAGTTCATTGCCCTCATTCTAAATAAACCAGGAAAAGGTATATGTAAGGAGGATGTAAGCGTCGTATGAACTATTTTGTACGCCTAATAATCGATTCAGGATCGAGCTATCAATAATAATAAATCCCCCTGATACTTAACAAAAATCATCTGCTAAAACTTTCGACGAATGTACTCGAATTGCTTCCTACACATTAAAAAAACTTGTACGTTCATGCACAATTGAACGTAAAGGGCTATATTTACTGAATGGATTGCTATGTTCTGATAACCGACTCCTCCGAAGTTTATTGTTTATGATATACATATGATGATATAGGTTAACTACACGTCCGCGTACGCAGATGAAATCGCAGCCCCCACCCTCCCCTTCTCTCCCTTTCTCTCACGAGAAGGCTGTTGGAGATGTTGCTGCCGCTGTTAATGATGATGATCATCATTATATTGAAAGATAGTTATTGCTGCGTTATTTATAAGATGTTGTTTATGCAAAGTATGCTGATACTGCCTTTGTAAATATATTGATGATGTTGATAGTACTGATGGTGATGGGTTCGTGCCTCACTCCGGGCGTTGAATTCTTTTTATGTGGAAGCCTTTCAGCTGGCTTACGGGAGACTGTCGGTTCTACCCAGGTGCCTGTCCCAGATAAAACAATGCACGGAGGGGCACATGGGGTATTCCTTCAACATCAAAGGTGGAAAGTCTCCATATGACCTAAATTTGTGTCAGTGCGACGTTAACACCCGCCCCCAGAACTCCTAAATAATGTAGAGTAAACACCTTTCGTACAAATATGAATTAATCTAGCATTATAGGTTAGCTGTCAGCGGCCCGTTTATTATGCTACTGTTAAAAACAACGGAAACTGAAATAATTGTGGCTATGACCTCACTTTGAACAATTAAATTGTCACATATAGACAATCCAAAAGAAAATAACACTTTGAGCCCGATAAATGAAAACAACCTGCATATATATTTTTTTCACATATCTGGCCTCATAACTGTTTTGCAAAAAAAGCAAAACTGTCTCTTTGGGCTTACTGCGGTAGGTTAGCCGTCCTCAGCTTGCCAACACAGAATGCAAGGTAAAATACTTGAAAGTTTTGATATTTTTCCTTGTTTTCAAATCAAAACGACGAAATAACTGGAGTGACATATTGAGATTTGACTGTTCAACATTCAGAAATAACAAATATTGGACAAAGGGAAACAACAAAATCTCATATTTTTCAACAGAATGTGAAGGGTTTGCTAACTACGAGATTTCGGTTCTATAGAAAAGTGTATACTTTTAACAGGTTTCAAATTGTTCTAAATTTCTAGACATTTGCTGTGTGCTTAGAGACATATATAACGTATAGATAGCTTTTGCTTCTCATCTGTTACTTTGTCAACTTTTCTTCCCAAAATTCGTCTGCTCAGACAATGTCACAATATTCCCGAGGTATTCTTGATGTTGTGTAAATTTTAATCCATCTCCAGTAATAATGCACGTTCTTTCCAAGCCCAAGGCCAGGTAGAAAAGCGTAGTTTTGATAACTGATAACTTCGGAGTGACTATTTGGACGAGTCCAAGTCAGGCGGGTCATCGATAATTATCATTATCTAAGTACATACTTTTTTTATTATACTACTGACTGGAACGCTTACTTTGAAGTAGAAGATTTGTACCGGTCTTAGAGCGTTAGCCTTACATGCGCGATTCCTTTTATTTCCATTGTCGCGTTGGTTCGAATCCCACTGTGATTTATACTTTTTTTAAAGACACATCATGGTTGAGATGGTTTAGCATTATTACAATACACAGTCGCTATTGAAATTGTGTTTCCAATACATGTGCTTATTAGATAAATCATCAATATCTATGTGAAAATAAGGGATGTGTTTTGTATGATTGCAACACTGTGAGTTGCTCTAATTACTGACAAATGACTGAAACAATAGGAATTCGTACGAGACATGGATAGACAAAACGACAGTGAGGTAACAGTATATTCTTTTATTGTTTTAATGTATGAGTTGTAAGCTACAATATAGAATACCCATTTTATGAAAATCAAACTGGAAGTTAGAAATAACAGAAAAAAATTAATTAGGTCATGAGTCATCATATACCTGTCAAAATTTGTCATTAGTTTTCATGAGCTGTCAAAATTATTTTTATCTCTCTATTCTGCAAATGCGTTGTTTTTGAAAGTATCTTGGTCGGATATTGTAGTGTGTAACTTACTTTACATTCCACGTTAATATTTGTGCTTGAAATTGCTTTGTTGAGCTCACAGAAGTCACATATGAATGTCTATTGTTTTAGTTTATTGTCTGTTATAAAGGTACCAAATCTCAATATTAAGATGTAAGAATTGTTCCTTTCTGGTAGACAAAGGAAACTATTTGGTTGAATCATAGTACATTTGTATAACGGTTTTTGGAAAGAACTGAATATTCTTTGTTGTTTTTTTATTCACCTTCAGAATATTTTGTAATATGTATTTATCATCATTCTTATACTGAACAACGTTTTTCTTTGCAACAACAGACGTGGACGCCTCTGACATGTTGACTACACTAATACTGGCAATATACCAGAGAGGAATTTTACCTGTATGAAGTTTCCGAGTGCTTTCGTGACTATGCATTCATAATACGATGTGTTTACACAGAGCTGATGGCTGATCACCTTTAAACAGAAGTTAATTTAATAATACTTCTATCTAAATATATTAATATATTCCAGGAAAAATGAATGATTATGGTGGTTACCCTGAAAGAGAAAAAAAGCAACACCTAGCTAGATTCGAACCTACGGCCCGCATAATTCGACATTTCAAACATCAATGCTTAACCACTGAGCTACCGGGACTGACAGACGGGTTGCAATAAAATATACCCAATATTATAGTTTATGTAAGCTGCTTTACCTATTTTGTTAGTTTTATAAGTCCAGAAAACATAAGCAAACGTGACGTCACTCCGAAGTTATCAGACACGGACTGTAATTGGGTGGGCAGACGCCGAACGTCCATGTTTTTTGTAAACATTGATGTTTTTCTAACGGCCTTAAACTTTCTCAAAACACAAATTATATCAATAATTGTTTGATCAATGGAAAGGTTATAAAACAAGCAGTTTATTTATTATTTTTAATTATTATTTCGAAATAAAATGGATTAATCATGATCGCTTAACTTACAGTGTTTTTCTAAAAGTTTTGAACATCATAACGCCGATATCTAAATTATATGTCATTTAAAACCATTATTCATTTTAAAAAGATTTTTGAATACAAAAATATGAAAATTCTAATTATTTCAAAACTTTTTGAATTTTGAAAATCCATAAATGAGCGAAAATGTTATTAAATTTTGAAAATTCATATCCCTTACACAAACGATGTAAAAACATTTGTTTTGCCCACCACCAGTAAACAGATGTTAATGCGTGACATCACGGCGATCTCTCAAGGTTCTATTTCTCCGTTTCGTCAAAAATAGCAAGCATGGACAATTTTGACCGAAATTGTAAGTAAATAAGTTGAGCTTTCCAATCTACCACGAGGGCCCCAAAAATATACACAAACATTAAACAAACATTATTAAACATAAAATATCATTAATACAAAATGTACAATTACAAGATTCAAACAAACAAGCTGAAAAATATATAAACGATTAATCGAACTAACATATCACAGAAACAGCAATGATACAATAAAAAATGCAGTAATAGTCCCATACAAACAATAAATATAATACGTACTTGTTTGATTTTAAATAAATGTTTGAGATGACAATATGTTTATTTTAACTGTTTCAAAAAATGCCATTTAATGTATAAACTTTGAAATTATTTTAGAGTTTCTGATTTCCTGATGGTAAGAGGTATTTCATTCCAGAATTTTTGACCAGAATAGACAAGTTTTGACACTTTTAGTTCGTTTCGTTATTAAATACTCCTTGAGAGTAAGTTGTGGTATTGAATTTGATTTTTATTTTGAAAATTTTCTCTGAAATAACCAGGAGACGACTCATCATTTACAGATTTGTACATAATGATTGCCTTGTACTTAATTCTGTCATCAAATTTCATTCAGTTAAGTTCTTTGAATAAAGCTGCAGACAGAGTGTCAAAACTATTGGAGTAGAGCTCGTTTTTGGAATTTAATTATTTCTGAGATTTGATCGTTAGTGCAATTTCCCCGGATTGTGCAGCAGTAGTCCGAGTATGATAGTATATAAGCATAGTAAAGTAGTTTTCCTGAATTAAACTAAGATGGTGATTGATTCGTAGCGGTAAATATAATTGTGTATTGCATTTCTTTAGTGTTTTGTCTACTTGTATTTTCCATTTGAGACCATTATCAACATGAATACCTATCTTTAATTTTCGTTTTCGGAATATTCAACAGGTTGATTTTCTAATTTGAATATGTGAGTTTACTGATTTTGTAGGTCTTCATGACAAGTTCATTGCCTTGGTCTATCGAACACTACAGATTTTGATCTGTCATCTATCCGGCTGCGTATTGTAGGTATTGTTTAATGTCTTAAAGGCTATTTGATGATTGTTCAGAATTTGCCGATATCGTTTTGAAAGACAATGCTTGATATTTTATAATAGCTTTTTAGCACCCGATTAAAAGTAATCCCATTATATTAAAAACTTATTACAAAACAGGTCATACATATTTCCATGAAAATTACACCAGGCCTTTTTTTTCTATCCATTGCAGAAGACACTACATTGAGTTTTGTTTGTTGTGTACTAGAAAAGTCAACGATAACTTAGTAAAAGTCACCCCAAGCACTTCAAGTAAACTCACTATAAGTGTATACATTTGCTTATAATTCACCTTAATTTGTGCTATTTTGTGTCTAACTAACTTTAAAATGCACCACTTGGTTTCAAAAATTCTCAGGGAGGACCTCCAATCTCCCTTCTCTACTTGTACTACAACTATTCAGGCATGTAGTGTGTACGTTTCAACATGATTTACTCATATTTTTGTCTGAAATGGTTGAAGATGTGCCATTTTGTTTCGTAGAATTTCAAAACTTCCCTTGTCCTCGACCTAAACAAATTATTCAGGCGAATAGTGTGCATATTTCGAGCTACATTTTGGTCTGAAACCATTTTATCTTGTATAATTTAGATCTGTACTCCAATTATTCAGGGTAGTAGGACGCACTTGTTAAAGGACTTGTTGAATGTGCATTGTTCTTTGAAAAGAACAGGTTTTAGTTCACTTGTCACGTAGTGACAAGGTGAGTTTTTGTGATCGCCCTTCATCCGTCTGTCCGTACGTCATCCATCCGTGTGAACACGATAGAGAATACATTTTACAATCAATTTTAATCAAACTTGCACATAACTTGTTTTGGCATAATATCTCAGTTCCTTTCAAAAACTGGCCAGATCCCATCATGGGGTCCAGAGTTATTGCCCCTTACAGGACCACAATTTGCTAATTTTGCTTGTTAAATGGTAGAGACCACATTTTGAAATAGATTTAATCAAACTTGCATACAACCTGTATTGGCATAATATCTCAAAGCTATTCTTAAATATACAATAAGTTTGGAGTTCTCTAATTTCTGAAAACCACTGCTGTAAATATTGATCATATATACTTCTAATTACACTTTGAATTTGTATATTCGAGACTGCTGCATTATTCCACAGATAAGAAAATCCTAAATTGTCTAGTAATTGTTTAATACTTTTGGCCCATTTATTAACAAAACTTCCGTGATCATCAGGTTGATCAAATAACTTATAAACTAAAGAGTCTGGGGTTTTAATAGTCCTGAACCAATATTTAATCAGTCTTATTTTTCGAATTATATGTAATGGAACTCTTCCAAATTCTCCGTAAATTGTGGCGCTAGCTGTCTGTTGGCGAACTTTTAAAATATGTTTTAAAAACTTTAGATGTATTCTTTCTATATCAGGTGCTCTATGAAAACCCCATATTTCACATCCATAATTTAAAATTGATGTAATACATTCTCTGCAGGATAAGTCTTCAAAAAAGCAGAATCTAAAACATCTCTTCATCTGAAAGAATAAAATCTACTTTAAAGGATAATCTGGAAGTCAGACATAGCAGTGACAAACCAAAATTCAATATTCGTCTTTTTGGAGAAAACATCTCAATACTGCCAGTCATACCTCAGCGATCTGTTCTGGAGCCCCTCTTTTTGTTAATTACATTAAATGATTTATCACTGAATGTAAAATCTTCAATTACTGACATGTTCCAAGATGACACAGCCTTATCAAACCCCGATTATAGAGTACAACAAGTTCATGACAACCTGCAAGCTGACCCTGACATTGTAAATATTTGGTAAGCAGAAAATGTAGTGCTATTAAAGGAAAACAAAAATGAGAAGAAAACCACGCTTTTTCAAAATGACGATAAGGAGTTTGAAATCTGTCGGGAAAAATGTTTATTAAGAATGAATACAAAATGTATACCGACAACCTTGCTATGTATGTACAGTAATGACAAATGGTATTAAAAATTTGGTACACTCTGTATAAAAATCAATCGAAGTAAGTTGTTTTCTTATAATGGAAAAGTGGTTTAAATATAGCACAGAAACAGAGGGAAATTGGATTCATCATCACGTGTAAAAGAGTTATTCCATTACATTTTACTTTCAAATGCCTGTAAAACATGCCGTGCATTGACGTTCGGCAAAGAATCTAAAAAAAAAAAATAACGTAAGTATGAAGAACCAAATCAGAAAATGTATGCTCTATAAACAATCTAAACAAAAATACAAGGGAAAACCGTCGTCAGGATCTTCAGTGAAAATTACTTCAAAATGTCATTTACAAGGTTTTGATCCGTCTATGCGTTTTTTTAATCATCTGGGAGCTGTGACCTAGACCTATGACATTGAGACCCGAGTATGTGGTTTTTTTGTTGTACATTTCAAATGAAACTTGCACAGTGTCAGAGAAAAAAGTTTTTCTTATAGGCACACAGACACTAAATAAAAAAATGGCGCGAAAAAAATGGTAGTCGCATAATGGCGGATTCAAAAGAAAGCATTGGATCGTGAGTATTAGTACAAACGTTAAAACTTACGTCAAAAGGAACTGATGACACCATGAAAAGCAGAACAAACACTGCAACAAAACCTGTAAATGAAAACAAGAAACCATGGAAAACCAGACAAACACTGCGCCCTCCTATAACTGAAAGAAAGAAACAGTGTAAAGCAAGACAAATCGGCAGCCTTCCTGTAACTGAAAAAAAGGCTGTAGTTGCCCGCCCACTTAGCTCAACGGGGAGAGCGCTGATCTACGGATCGCGGGGTCGTGTTCTCCGTGACGATTAGATAAAAGACATTGTGTCATGTTGGGAAGTTGGTAGTTACTTGCGGAGAACAGATTTGTACTGGTACAGAATCTAGGAACACTGGTTAGGTTAACTGCCCGCCATTACATAACGTTAAACCCTAAAACATACAAACAAACAAAACTGCAGCCCTCCTGTAACTGAAAGAAAGAAACACTGAAAAGTCAGACAAAGCTGCAGCTCTCCTGTAACTAAAAGCAAGAAACCACGAAAAACCAGAAAAACACTGCTGCCCTCCTGTAACTGAAAGAAAGAAACCATGAAAATCCAGACAAACACTGTGCGCTCGTGTAACTGAAAGAAAGAAACCATGAATGGCCAGACAAACTGTAATTGAAAGTAACAGTGAAAAGTCAGGCAAAGCTGCAGCCGTCTTGTAAATGAAAGCTAAAAACAGTGAAAAGTCATATCCTGTAACTGAAAAAAAGAAACCGTGGAAAGCCAGACAAACACTTCGACCCTCTCGTAACTGGAAGTAAGTAACCGTGAAAAGTCAGACGAACGCTGCGGCCCTCTTGTGTGCAAAGTCAGACAAAGCTGCATCCCTCCTGTAACTGAAAGTATGAAGCGATGAAAAAAACTTCTGAAATCACGACACTGCACAAAAACAAAGACAAACATCACAAACTTTCATGTAACAGAGTGTACCAAATTTTTAATACCAAGACAAATACTACAAGAACCCTATATTTCAAGGCAAGAAACTCTGACTAGCAAGAAAAACATTGCAACCCTCAAGAATCAAAATGCACGAAACCGTGACAAGCAGTATAAGCACTTCAATCTTCTTGTAAAAGAAATGCAAAATTGAGATTAATTGTCATGATTTAATTATCATCGACTTGTCCTCGACATTTAATTTGTCTGGTTACCACGGTTATTGGCTTTCAGTTACAAGAGGGCCGCTGTGTTTGTCTGGTTTTCCACGGTTTCTTTCTTTCTTTGACACTGTCACCGTATGAGGTAGACGTGTATTTCTTTGCTCTTGAATCTTAAGCTACAGTCACACATACGGATATGTCCGTGTGTTGAGGTACGGTGCGGATGGGATTGGTCTGTGGGGGTGCGGACACGGATAAGTACGGAACACTTCGTCTTAGTACGGGAAAAATGGTGAGAAACGTGGAACAAAAAATACAGGACGCGAATAAATACTACGTTGAACAACAATTTTATTGCGCCTGGCAACTTGCCCAGCGCGTGGACGGGTCTGCGGTGAACTACGATGAACTACGCTTAAGTACGGGCAGTCTCGGATAACTACGTTCAGCTACGGATCAATACGGCAAGGTACATTTCAGAACGGATAACTACGTTTTAGTACGTTTAACTACGGCTGAATAAGTTTCAACCAAGTTGGACTGAAGTCACGCTCAAATGGCTACGGATCGCTCAAACGTTTGTGCATGTTCAAAAATTGGAAAGACTTGCAAGTTTGGGATAAGTCTTGAATACGTTTTGACCAAGTGTTGGTACGGATTGATACGGATTACTACTTTGAGGTACAGCTCAGGTACGGATCGACACGGATTACTTCATTTCTATCTGCGGCTAGACGTATATATCCGCGTCGTTTGTGTGACTGGGGTATCACCTGTAAAGTATACCTACACTAGAGATCAATTATTGGATATCGAACAATAGTGGATTAGGGAAACTAGTGGTATATAGGATGATAAACTTATACAATATAGCCTATAAAAAGAAAACGCACAGAAGTAAACGAAGTGGTAAAAGTAAAGTAATTCCTAAACAAAATGGTATGAACTTTAAAAAATAGGAAATGCAATCAGTACAAAAATATAAGCGAACATGTATCCTGAATAACTCTGAACTGTAGATCTGTCACGAACAAAGATGATTTTGTGGGCCAATACCTCAGAGATGTGAAAATAAATTTCGCTCTTTGGACTGAAACTTGGTACTTGGACGAGAAGCAACATCAGTTTGAAACTTCTGACTTGAACCAGAATGGATATAAATTAAGTGTTACTAATAGGGAAATAAAAAAGGTGGTGCTGTCCCAATCACTTGTAGAAACACGATCAATATCCGAAGGGTAACTCACTCTGGGTACTGTTCGAAGCTTTGAATATGGTGTTTGGAACTTTGACCATACACGTAGTGGGTGTGTATAGACCTCCGGCTCTACTGCCTGGTAACCAGTTCGTTGTTGAATTCTTTGACTTCACCGAAAACATTTTACCACATACCACATTATGAAAATTTACTAATAATGGGCGATTTCAATTTGAATATCAGCACTTACACGAGTAATACTACTAACTTAAGGACTCCCTGGTAGCAATGGGCCTGGGACAACATGTTGATTTCAGTACTCATACAGGAGGACATAGCTTGTTTCTAGTTATAACTGAGTCACTTTATTGTGTTCATGTAGGGAAATGTGAGCCTGGACCATTTTAATCTGATCACTGTGTTGTTAAGGTTTTCTTAGAAGTTAAAAAGATACTATTACTAACAGGAGCGTATCATTTGAAAACTTCAAAAATTTGAACAAATCAGAATTTTCCAGTGAAGTAAGTGCAATAAACGTTGATTCACAGATACAACAAGATTGTGAATTTGAATCGGAAATATAGCATGTCCTGAATAAGCACGCTCCTGTAAAAGAGAAAACTATAATTCAGAGAGCACCCAAAAGATAATAGGTAAGGGTAGATTTCTCGGAAGCACAGAACACCAAAAACACAGCCCCAGAGCCACGTATTTACATAGTAGGCCCACAACAAAAAGAAGCTATGATGGAAAAATATTTCAGATGGGTTGCTTCAAACATCCAACAATTACATATTAATATAAGCTAAATATTGATAAAGGGGAAGGAATTGGTAAGGGACGAAATGGGGTCGGGGTAGATGAAGGAATCCGAAGGGGAAAGTTGAACAAGGACGAATATACAAGGGAATGCCATGTTCTTTAAAAAAAGTCGCACTACAACATAAACCACAATAGCACAGACACTCATGTAAATAACAAGCAACACATAAGAAAACAGCAGGGCACCGTTATAGACTCACAAGCTTACAAACGCACCCACACAAGTAGGAAAAAAAACAATCAAGAACCGTCTTGGGATTCGGCTGCCAAAACAAAGAGGAGCCACGAAAACTTACTAAGAGTAAAGGGAGAGGGGATGCAGAAAGTAGCGTAAATGCAAGGGAAATGAGAGGGCAAAAGGAGGAGTGGAGCGGAGGAAAAACGCTTACAACAAACAAGAAAACATATGTAACACACAATACAAGACAGACAAAACAACCTGTTGAAAATAGGGGCACCGCCTTGGAACGGTTAGTAACCTAAATAAAGGAAACTGGGGATTTAAACGCGTTTGGTTCAATGAAAATTTGCAACATCTAAAACAATAAATTAGTAAGTCTGAGCGTACATGGGCGTTACAGTAAAACAGATCAGTTTGAGTCGTATAAAGCAGTAAGAAACGAATACAATTTTGAAATCAAAGGTCAAAGTAAAAACACACTCAGTGGAAACATAGAAAACGCTAAAGTTGATTCCAAGAGTCTGATGTATTAGTATCTGAAAACCTATTGCCTCAAAGAGAGTCTAATAATTCATTAGCCGAAAATTTTGCTGACTTTTGCACAACTTTGAACCTCAAGTAAGGGATGTAAAAAAATTAGACAAATATTACTGAATTGACTCAAGATGAAGTGAAAAACTCATCAGTGAATTGAATTGAATACTACGTCTTCAGAGCTAGATATTTTGCTTACACGTATTCTAAAATCACATGTATATGGACTTCTCCCTACTGTCACTAAACTGGTGAATCTCTTATTACATCAAGGGTTTTTTCCTGTGAAATACAAACAAGCAGTTGTTAGACCTTTGCTAAACTAGAGCTTTCCAACTTTCGTCCTGTGAGTAATTTATAATTTCTGTCAAAACTTATTAAGAAAGCTGTTTTTACAGATTAAACAAACATGTAAATCAAAACAGTATTTTGCCTAAGAACCAGTCTGCTTATAGGAAATATCACGCCTGTGAATATGCGCTACTTCAGTTGGTTAATGATCTTCTAAGTGGTATGGGGAATTAGAAAGTCACGGCCCTTATTGCAATTGACTTTAGTGCGGCAATTGACACTGTTGATCTCGACATTCTACTAGATGTCCTCAAAGAAAAGTATGATGTCTGTGAAACAGCTCCTCAATTGGTAGACTACTTAAGGTCTCGTACATGTAAGGCTAATATTAACAATGCATATTCATCAGACCGCCATCTTGGTGCATGTCTTGACGACACCTTGAACTTTAAAAAAATGTAGATCGCAAATGTCGTACAGCCATGTTGAATTAACAACATCCGAAAATATTTTTAAAAAAAGCCGCTACTGATATTTTAGTTTTGTCTCTAGCTATTTCACATCGTCATACTGTATGGTGTAGCTAACGGTGAGTGCGTAAGATGCAACGTATTCAAAACATGTGTGCAAAAAAGGTTTGAGATCGTCAGAAAATTTTGAATGTCTTTATGTTGTTCCATACAACAAGTGCAAAACATTTAATGTAAGAAGTTTCTGACTATTGGTCCAAAAGTTTGGAATGGACTACCGTTAGAACTACGCAAAAGTAAATCACTTGATACAATTGTTTTATATGAGGTAACAGCAATTGTTAGTTTTTATTTTTTGTGAGTTTTTACATTTCATCATTTATATTTTTAAAGTTTGTTAAATTAAATGTACAACGCCATTGAATATATCATTGTATAGAAAATAGTCGTTTAATCAAATTAATCAGTTTTAGTTTCAGTTTTTTAGTTTAAGTTAGAGGAAATTTATCGGGTAATTATTTGAATGTATGTGCATGACCTCTGGAATTAAACCTGTCAATTATACAATTATCAATATACCCTGCTGACTATAACAAAATTTGTAAAACTTATCAAACATGGATATATGTTTATCATAATGTTCTCAAATATCCAGACAAAAGCCAAAACGACCTTTTAAACAGAACACATTTACTTTGTTTTTAATTTCAGAAACATATGTTTTGTATTGCCTCTTAATATTGTTCTTTCTATCTTACGAAGCTATTGTACCTAGATAAATAAAATTAACTCTCAAGAGTGGTTGATTTTATCAAAAGAAGAGCATTCAATTAAGTAGTAACCAATAAACCCTTATGGCTGCCTAGAAGAAAAGTTGTAAAACTGAACAAACATGGGTATTTGGCAATTACTTTTAAGAAGTTTTACTGATCATAAGACAAGGTAATTAGATTGGTGATAAAGGAGTCCCCCAGTATGATGCAGTGGAATGATGTCAGGACTTGCACGGATAAGCCCAATGTTTTTGATGCATAATGTAAACACAGCCAATGTTTTATGAGTCTACTGTAATTAAAAACTGCAGGTTTGCATATATGGCTCATAAGTTTTTGTTGAGAATTTCACATTGGATGTTCTAATATGCTTGTCTCTGTTAAAACAAACTTACGCTAGAATGACGTCACGTTAACGTGCGGTGACGTCAAGTTTTTGCTACGACCAAGAAAGAACGCTTCTATATTTTATCTACTGTTTTAGATTAAGGACATTAGAATCGAAATAGTTTATAGCAAAAGAGTGTTTTAACACTATTTATATAATCTGGTGGTAATACGTCGTTCAAATAATTTCACTCGGGCTGCGCCCTCGTGCAATTAATACGCCCGACGAATAACCGCCCATCGTGCATAAATAGTGTTAAAGCACTCTTTTGCTATAAATTATTTCTTAATTAAAACAATCTAAAAAAAATAAAAAAGTTCTTATAATAAGCTTACTAAAAGACCAAGATGATTTTTGTGGGCAGCGAAGCGTGACCACAGATTTACCATACCACAAATTTACGGTCAAAATTCTTATCCGAAACCGAAGAACAAGTAGTTCCATGTCCTCCATAAATTTTACGTAATTCAAGGCTGTTTAACTTTCCGACAACTTCTGAGATTCAACTTTATCAAAAATGCACTGCTTTAATACAAATTTGTCGTAATCTATAATTTATAACAAAAAACAACGCATATGAAATTGAGCATGCTTGCTTTGATCACATGACCAAAACAATTGTTTATCACGTGACCAAAATAAACTATAAATAATCTACAAAAATAGTATAGTACTTCAGCACTATCCGCGTAGATCTATAATCGGTATTAAAACCAAGTTGCGTCTTTTGTAAACGTTTTAAATTAAAACTAAGTTCCTGCTAGAAAAGTTAATCGAAATCTTATTATTATAACAACACCAAAGAGCTTGTTTTGGTCACATGATCAGAAAACATCTAACTAGCACGGCGTGCATCCTATTTTCGGATAAAATTGCGCCCGTGTATCCGTTGAACTTTGTAGCATAGAAATAGGTTTATGGAAAGATATATTACATGAAATCAACAGAAGAAGTGTTATCCTATTTAATTTTCATAGAGAAAGATACGATCCTTTCATAATATTTACGTAAATATTTTTTTTTTGCACGACTTAGGAAAATAATTGCAGCCGTAACGGAGGGGGCGAAAAATTATTCGTACCTGTTTCCCGAAAATACGAACGTATGCACTTCAATTTGATTTAATATTACGTTCCAGCTGGTGTTTGTGATTGACATATCATTAAAGGGTATAATTAATCCGAAAGAAACATTATTTTTAACAAATTCAATTCGCCTTTTAATCGCCGGTAGATATGCGGTGTTTTCGTCCCCAAATATTTACGTTCCGGCGTACGATTTCTTCTCGGATAATTATACAATAGTGGGATTCGGAATACTGCAATGAAATCGTTTGAGATCATTCAAACTCAGTTAGAAAAATTTCAGTTTTCAATATTTTAATTTGAACAATAATATTCGTGAAAAGATCCTTTGGAAGCATAGAATGCAGCCAAGAAGAATAATAGCAGACTCTGTTTGATCGAGTCTGTTCATGAGAGGTAATGAAATGTGCCCCCTAGCGCCGGCTTAAGCAGAACTCTATTACACATATGTTGAATGATCCCAAAGAACCAGAAATTTAACAGCACTAAAAGATGCATATTGTCATGATTATGAGGCATATTATATTAATCTACAGCTGAAAAATGACTGAATGCAACCCGAAGATCATGATGTGTGCTGATATTGGAGAGAGTAGTAGTTGTTTTGGTTGTTTTAAAATTGAATGAAACACTTAATTTCATTGTAAATATTCTTTTATGGTTGCTTTTAGTTTAAGAACTATTCTGAAGTGTGTTTTATCTGTGTAATTTATGTATAATATATTCATAGCCTGCTATTACCAAGATGAGATCTCATTTGAAAAAAATAAAAAATAAAAAATCAACCGTCAATGTCACAGGGGCCTGAACATGGAAACCCGTTTCTGATCAATAACATGAGGACCACTTGACCCAGAATGTTGAAACTTCATAGGATGACTGGACATGTTGAGTAGATGACCCCTATTGATTTTTGAATCAATTGATCAAAAGTTAAGGTCACAGGAACCAAAACTTTGAAAACAGTTTCCAACCAATAACTTTAGAATCATTTGACCAAGGACCTTCAATCACGATGATAGAAATTACAAAGTCGACGACCCTTAATGTTCTGGGGTTACTTGACTTAAGGGAAAGGTCACAGAGGCATGAAGATGGAAAAACTCTTTCTGGATCAATAACTTGAGAATCACTTGACCCAGAATGTTGAAACATGCAGAGTAGATGACCCCTGTTGATTGTGGACTTACTCGATCAAAGATCAAGGTCACAGGGACCTGAACATGGAACACGGTTTACTTGAGAACCATTTGACCCAGAATTTTTTAACTTCATAGGGTGACTGGACATGCCAAGTAGATGATCTCTATTGCAGCCAAACATTAGTGTCTCTTTGTCTTACGCTCCTATCCTCTATTGACTTCTTGCCTATTACGATTATGCATTGGGGTACTAGGGAGACATGGGCATCTTTTTATTTGAAATTTAATTGCCCTCATTCGAAGGAGGAGGGGTATGTTTTAAATATTAATGTTTGATGATGGATGTTGGTCGGTCTGTAGACAAATCAGTTTCCGGATGATAACTGGAGAAAGCTTGGGCCTAGGATCATCATAAAATAATGCAGCAAGAATTATCTGTCAACATATGATCATCATCATAAACAGCAGCAGAGACATCTCCAACAACATTCTCATTCCACCATTTGCCTTCTTTATTACCTTCATCGTGTAACCAATATATACGATATGAAAAAAGCCTACAAAACATTTGACTTTGACGCCAAAATCTCACTCCAGTTTTTCCTCCAGGGTCACTCCAAAATCTCCGCTCTACATTTTGTAGTTTGCCTGTGTAATGTGTAGAATGAATGAAAAAACTAGTGTATACATTGAAAAAACGCACATCGGTAAATTTTACTTCGTAATAGAAAGTAAGAAGGATGAAAATAGAAATAATTCTTACATGTTCTCTTCGCTGTGCCTTACAACATATGTAGGAATATATACAGCTGAGGCACTGAAATTTGAATACCTTCAGTGCATCAAGCTTCACTTAACAATATCATCTGTGTTTTACAACATTTTTATGTGTGCCAGAGTATACTTTAGGCACAACAGAAAATACTTATTTCTGCTAAAAAAACTAGGGACGGTAACTTTTTTCTACCCAAGTATGTATGTATATATCTGTCATGTTTACTTACATACTTAACAGTCATGGTATTTTATACAGGAAGTTTGAAGAACCATTTTTTTTATAGAAAAGTAATATGTAGTATGTTGTAGTATATTGTAACAATATACTTGTCTTTTTTTCTTGGGTTTTATTAACTTTGGTTCATTCTCTCTTTTGTTTGTTGGCCTATTTATTTGCACATATTGTGCATAACTGTAGCTATCACTGTTGTATATTCATCTTATTTATTAAAAATCATTTGTTCATAACTACTTGTCCAAAGTTTTTTGGACGTAGCTATCCCTGTTGTATATTCACTTTTGTTTTCACTTGTTTAAATTCAGGACCTCCCGTTGGAGCCAGAGACGTCAGAGAGTGATGTTTTGCAGCACTTTAAGGACAAGAGGAACTGTTTTCCTAGAACAGTTTGTAATTTTCAAAAGATAAAACGCAGTAACAAACTATAATTATTTCAAACAAATTTTTTAAGCAAATACATATTCTGGACAATAATTAATCTTTATTTTCATTTCAGTACAAACATGTGATACACTTCTACAAGACATATCAGTATATCCCAGGTGGAAAAATGTGGGGGGTTTAAAAGAAATTGGAGGAAACGTATATTCCCTGTTGTGTTAACCAGGACCAAGTTTTGGCCTAACAAAATCATGAAATGAAGACCATGAAACTTAAAGGCGCCTGTTGTGAAAATGATAAACTGATAAATGTGTAGCACGAAGAACAAATTCAAATTGTTGGTGAAATTAACAGATGTACAATTTATTTGTATCTTATAGCTGTTCCTTAGTTTGCAAGTTAAGTGGTCCATAATATTCTTCCATTCTTGACTGACACTGCATACATATCATATATCTTGTGATTTTCGACAATAATTATAACTTTCCTGAACAAGTAACATCCTGGACACGATTTATTCTGCCTTTGCGACCAGTGTAGATCATAATCAGCATGCACATCCGTGCAGTCCGATCAGGATCTGGACTGTTGGCCATTCAGTCAGTATCATTTTGGTGGTACTGTTCAAATTGAAAGATAAACAATTTCATTATAGAAATTCAGCAGGGTAAGGGTTAAGATGCTTTCAAACACAACCCCCATTATTTTTTTATTTTTCGAAAGGTAGCTAACAACTGATACGCGACTAGCTCCATCACACTTACAGTCAGAACTTTAGCGAACTTCAAAATCTTGATATGATTTTGCAGCCAGAAATGTCAGAGTTTATAGGAGCCATTATATTTTAAGTCAGTACATATATATCACACAGAAATATAAATGGCTTATGATCTTCTCATATACATATTTAACCATTTTTCATGAATATTTTCAAAGTGAAACTACATGGTCCGTCATCAAATTTCTGAATTGAAGAAAGCTGTTGAAATTACTTAAATTGCGTTATATATAGCAACAGTCTTACATATATGTCTTAAACAGTATGTTGGACAAACGCACCAGCAATGTTCACAAAGAATGAATAGTCATAGATTTGATATCAATCATTTTCCAGAAACTACTACTAATGATTTTGAACATTTTAATTCTCAAGGACATACTATCCAGGATTTCTCTTTTATGCCCATTGATAAAGTAACTAATCCTTGGAAAAGGCTTTCAAAAGAGACTTCCTGGATGTATCGTTTGGGCACTGTGTCTTCACAAGGAATGAATTCAAAAATTCTGTATTAATGCCTTTCTGAAATACTTGTTATATACGTATATTTTATTACTTGTATGTATTCCATAATCAGTTTTTACTGGTGCCATTCCTTAATCATTGCACTTATACTGCAATTTTTCACCAGTATTTATGTATCATACTATGATCCTGTTTATGATTTTTACGCCAAACTCTTTGTTTAATTGTGACGTTGTCGTCATCGACGTCGTTTGACGTTGACGTCACTTCCTTTGTTATGTTTATTTTGAACCCTGAAGAAGGCAGACCACATGCAGTTGCCCTAGGTTGGCCGCTATAAGGAAGTGGTTACGCGGAAAGATGCACAATTTGACAAAATGAGAATGTTAAAATATGTATAACATGACTTTTTGATTGGGCAAGGTTTGTCTGTTTGAGGCAATTTAAAGGCTGTTCTTCATACGCATGTGATTCCGTTCTCTTCATACACGTGTGATTCGGTTCAAGATGACGGAAAACAAGAGCCTGTTAACCCCATGTATGTGATGTGGCTTGAATTTTTAGCTCTTTTGTTAAAGTTTTTTGATACTGTCAAATATCTCTGTTACTAGTTTACTACTACAAAGCTATTCACTTGAAACTGAAAAGTTATTTACTATCAAAATCAACACCAGTAGAAACAATCCCCCTAATTCTGTTTGAATTTTACAGCAGAGTTATACCTCTTTCTAAATTAGATTTTTTTTGAAAATTGGAAATAATAAAAGTGAGGAACAACACGTCAAACAACGAGTCAAGTTTATGTAATTTTACTATACCGGTTTTGGTTATTTACCATAACCCTCATCAGGATAGCATTTGTTAAAACGTTTTATAAAGTCAAATATGAATTTGATTGAGTTAAGCCCCTTTTACTGGCGAAGCTCTAATTCAGAGTCAAGCACTGAGAAAAGTTGAGCGTGCTGTCTTACAGACAGCTTTTGTTTTATCTCATCTCGAATTGTTCTGTTCAATACAGGTAATTTTTTGGTTTGGAATGCCAGCTAAATGACAATATTGTACAGTGCTTAATATGTAGATCATATAGTAATAATAACTGTGGTCTTAAGCCTAATATAGGAAAATACCTCTCGAAGGTATTAGTGCCTTTTTTTTCTGGCTCCTGGATTGTGTTTCTAACAACACTTCCCTTGTTTCAATGCTTTACATTGGGAACGTAAACGAACCAGAAGAATTACTTTAGTTCCTTTGAATCTTCAAAATGTTATGAGCGCGTTGAATCTTCGCTGAATTGGGGGATCTTTTGAAATATACGAACATTATTAATTATACACTTCGTTGAATTCGACTTGCCAAAACGCGGGAGTATGTTATATACGAATTATACACTTCAAGGCATATGAATTCTTCGCACATTCGCTTAAATTTATGAATTACACACTCACTGAAAAATTTATAATATACGAGCAAAACGATTCGTTGAAGCACTGTAGCCGATCGATCCATATTACTTTCAGGGCTGTTATATTTCGATCTTCTCAGATCGTTCAGCACGACTTTTATGTCGTGTTATTGGTACTGTTTAGTTTCTCAATATGACCATTTCGGCCTGGGTGGTTCCGATACTCCCGCTTTCGTAGCCTTGGGTATTGTTTAATCATCCCACTGGATATGGTGCCTGCTTTTTAATTTTGTCTTTTGACAGTTCCTGTGATACGCAGGCTCCATAACCTCAGATCCCCTTCCTAAAGTCCAGTTGGTTTAGTTCTGCCCATTGTTTTCTCGTTTGGGGCAAACCCTTTACTTTATCTGGGGACCAAACGCCGCTCTTCATGGAATTACACGCCTCAACACGTGTATCATTGAAGGTTCCATGTTCATCGCCGTTTGATTACATCTGCAGATGTCTCTAAATTGCTTTTTGTACTTTTAGCATGTGTAAACGTTGAGTTCTGCTCAACCCGGGGCTAGAGGGCGTGGATGGTAGCATGCATTTCCACTACCGTCCACGAACAGGCTCAATCAAACCGAGCTTGCAACATTTTCGTTTTTGTCGTGTTGAGCGACCTGTGAAGTTTCCACTTTTCTCTATTTTATTGACGAGTCAGTGTTTATTAACCTAGTTTTGAGACGTCATGTAAATAAATTCTTTTATATTCTATGGTGTTCAAAAATGTTCTACCACATTACTGATAAACAAGTTGTAACAATCATTCTTTAAGTCTGGATTGTTCTTGGTTTTTCCAGAATGTTTTTTTAATTCTTAGTGTAACATGAAATTTCAGGAATCTTCCATGATACATTAAATAGAAAGCTGTTGAACAACAGGGTGGAACCTACAGTTAAAGTTATTATTAAAAACTTTCCTGTATTTCTTAATAACAAACTTTTACCAGTTTTGATATTTAAGTACGAATATTACCTAGTAACAGCCAGTTTGTATGATGTGGCAGTGACCTGTAGATGTGTGGTTTATTAGGCTGGCGGATTCGTTCGCCAGACTATTATTACCACAAATCGAAAGTCACAAAGATCAACCGGGTTTTGAGACTGAAACATAAATCATTTCTTGCGCAATTCAAATAGTTCCGTCATGTATATCAGTTTTATCACGGATTTGTTAAAAGGTTGTTAAACTCATCTGTTTAATAAAAGCATTTTTTTTTTCATCCAATTTGATTGATTCTGTAAATGATTATGTCATGCATCTCTCTGTTATTTTTTTTAAATAACATAAATATATTACATAATGAAGGTAAATTAATTCGCCCCCTATGAATGAAATGTCCGTATGAATGGAACTTTTTCGTCTTTGGAAATGTAAAACTCATTGACACATACTGTGTAATACGCAGAGATAAAGCTGATAAATCATGCGAAATGTAAAACGTATTTAACAAAATATACAACACATCGAATGAAACACTAAGATAATGTTTATGTCGTTTAAATGGAAACGGAATTCCAGCGACCACTTCGTTATAGATTACGACCTCGGTCTATAAATAACTGATTAAACAAAGTGGTTCCGAGCACAGTTTCATTGATAATAGATGTCGATATGAATTATACTGCGCATTATTAATTAAATGTTTGACAAAAGTATTGCTTTTTACTTGAAATGATTTTGCAGATAATCTATAAAATAATGAGTACAAAATATGTATGATTTAAAAGGGAAGCATTTAATTAAGTTTTAAAAAATCAATTCTCCCAGATCAGTTGCTATAGGTTCCACGGGACGTAATCGCTGCGTGGAATTGGCACGGTAACGTGAGAAGAAACAAATGACAACATTCTACGATTTGTATCCGAAACAGCGTACATGTTATGTTTTGCTACAGAAATAATGTTTACATTTACAGTAAAAACTATAATATTATTTGATTTAACGGCAGTTTATTTTTATTATTATTATTATAATTTTGTTTTTTGGCTATTTCTATACTAAACAAATTATTTTAGAAACATTCTGACGAATGCCTAAAGTAAAATTGTAAAAAGTGCTTTGTCTCCAATTTGCTTAAGGGGGTGGGGGCGTAGATGTTAGCGATTTTTTAAACACACGTTTTCAACGGTATTTCAGGTTATATGAAGATAGTGGACCCGTAATGGTTATGTTTAACAATTGCATTAACGTTATTAAGTCTTGACGTTAACATTGTTTAGCACTGTGTTGCATTTACAAACAACTTTTATCGTGTCCTTTTGTTTGTTTGTTTGTTTATTATTATTATTATTATTATCATTTTTATTTTGTATATTTTATGTTATTTCCTAAAGACAAATTTCAAAGTGATAAGCACTGCACAAACGATCGCATAGAATTCATTATTCAAAATATTTTGCTAAAAGAAACCTCAGACTATTGCGTACATGTAACATTATAAAACACAAAATAAAACTGTCGATAACATATTTTCTGGAGAGCCTCAAGTAAAAGGATTTAATCGGACAGAAATTAAACTCAAACACTGAAAAAATATGGCCTTACTCTCTGATAACACGAATATTATTTAGTCATTCAGTTAACTATGGGTATCGCAAATCTTATCTAGATATCTAGATAGCTAGTCAATATAAATTGATATGTGGTAGCAGTTGTAAAGCTGTTAATAGTCAAATTAAATTTTCGAGTCAAAATATTCCTATTCCTGGTCAGGATCCATGCTGCTCGCTTTCATAGTCCATTGCAATTAGAGAAACCGTTAGCGAACAGCATGGATCCTGACCGGACTGTGCGAATGCCGAGAGTGGTGGTCTGGATCCATCCTGGTCGCAAAGTTACTATGTTGGTTTCCTCATGGCGCGGCTCATATCATCTTTTCTTATTACGAAGTTAAATGTTTCTCCTGTGGAAATAATGAAATAGTACCTCTACTCAAAAGAATGATTAAAGAGAGACAACTTGTATAGTAATAATAATGGCGTCATTACTGTATTACAGCAACTTATTGTTTTAAATGTGTGCGATAAAGGGTCATTTCGACCTGCTTTATATGTATATATAAAGTACATGTTTATCAAGTGAAATAAAATAAGCTAACAAAAAACCTGGAACAAAAACTAACAGTCATAGATATCATCTATCATTTATTTCCTTGTATGTCATACATTTAAATCTAAGACGGGAATGACAGTTGCTGTGCTGGCTAATGTTCCGTGAACATCTATTTTCCATTTTCAATCTCCCTCCGAAAGGCTTCAGTTCCTGGCTTTGCACAATCTGATTGTAAATACATAGAGACTTACCCTAAGCCTTCTTTACACAAGGGAACAATCTGTTTATATAGTGAAATTGTTTAGAGAACACCGTTTGTTAATCCTAATCTTGTTCATGTTATACCAGTGCAATGGAAAAGTAATCTATCTATGTTAAAGGCTATTCATGATAAGACAGTCATGCATGGAACAGTCCTGAAATTGATTTCTTTGATTTTCTCATATTTCTAGTTTCAAAATAATCGTCTGTTTGTTGACAAATTTCACCACAGAAAATGTCACACTTTCCCAAGGGTATTAACTTATTTGATCTTTACATAATTTTCTATTCAGATTGTTAATCTTTGTGGCAATTATGCATAATTATGCATGCTTTTTCCCTGCGTAGTGGTAAAAGTGCATGGTTTGCATGGGGTACTAGGTCAATAGCCACCTAAGCCTACAGGTAAAGTTAATACGGAGTTGTCTCCATGTTTTCCAAATATTTTACCCGGGATCATTTCTTTTTCAGCTCAAATAACTCTTTGTCCGAAAATGACATCTGAAATATTTTTTCAGTCGACATACTTTGATGCAGTAAGCTACACTAATATCTAAAATAGATAGTTCCTTCTTGAAAGTTGTATTTTTAGATACAGTGCCTAAAATACAATGTCATGTTATAGTTACCCAAAAAGTTAAAAGTAAATGTGAAAAATAAAGAAAAACTATTGTAATAAAGCGCTTATTCTTACAACAAATAAACTTAACGATGACCAAACTATGCATATAAAATCTGTATTATGTATTTCTTCAAAATGTCTACTTATATAGTATAACCCATTTACCAACAGTTGGGCCACCTGCGTTGTCCCAAAGCCACATGATTTGTGGTTCTGTATCGTCTACAAACTGCTGCCCCAAACAATTTTTCCAGGTATATTCAACCAGCTGCCACGGTATATCGTTCAGACAAATGTCTCCAGATATTATACCTGTATCACTGTCTGGAGGGTTTGTTCTTTGCTCCTAAAATAGAAACGATTCTTTGACTATAATAACAGCCTGCCCGGTCTTTTCATATAGTATTTAGAAGGGAATGTTGTTGTGAAAATAATATTTTCTCTTTTCTCACTTCATTTTCTGAATTGACCTCATATTATATTGCAAGTTATATACACATACTTCAAATGTATCTACTCCGTAGATCTGCGCTCTCCCTATTGACCTAAGCGGCCGGGCTGAAATGCGTCTTGTGCAATCAGAATAATATTACGAAGAATATCATAAGATGCTTAAATGGTCGTCTTTTTTGTCTGGCCAGGAGAAAATGATAATCTTGATCCCAAGCAAACACAATAATAGAGCAAATTTGCTCAAACCTAAAGTACTAATGAGCTCGGCTCCATTCACTTTACTTTTTTTCTAAACGTAAAATGTCATTCCTTTAAAAGGGTGACGCTAAATTACGGTACCCACTTTCACTCCCGTTTTTGATGCTTCTTTTGCCCCACAGGCGCCATATAATGAATAATTATATAATTGCCTGTTCTTTTAACGTAAACAGATTGAGCTGCATCTTATCATATTGATAATTCTAAATGTAAATATGTAACCACTTGTTCTATCAATGTATAACTGAATACTGAAAAATAACTTAACGCTTTTGTATTCCACTTTAAACTAGAACCACTATTATGTCCCTTACTTGCTCATAACCTTTTTACAGAATTCTTATTCCTAATTGCAATTAGATAATGTATGCTCAGTTAAAATTGATGTATGCTGTATTAAAAAAAATGCGCACATTAGTTAATTTTGACCTCTCTCTATATGAAATAAGTCTTTCTGATAAATTTAGATAAGTATATACTTATACACAGCCTGACAAGTTGATTTATTAAAATATACAACTTTTTCCTCTATCTTTTAAATTTTCACACATACATCGAGAAGGTATTATGTTTACTTTTTCCTCAAATAACCTCCAATTAGAGATGCAGCCTTATAACAATATGTTATGAAAAAATCAGTCGTATGCATAAGTTTTAATCCCTTGTAACTGACCGGTGATTAAAACCACTGATCAAACATCTGAATTATTTTTGATGGTATATAAAACAAAAGGTTACCTTGAACAGAAGTAGAATCTCAGAATTAGGACACCTGAACTCATTGATCTTGTTCCCATCGTAGCAAACGTATTGTATAATGTATTCTGATGGTGAGAAGCTTAGAATATAGTCCCTTCTGCCAGTATTGGCAAATCTGCCTATAACAAAAAAAGCGCAGTTTCAATGCAGTAAGTATATATAGCCCTTTTTAAGTACTATTTAACTATACGTAATGTCCTGTGTAAATGCAGGTAGTATTAATAAAGCATTGTTCCAATGCATAAGCAATAACTGTAAGTAAAGCCCAGTTTAAATACAGCAAGTATAAATTAAGCGCTGTTTAACGTGTTTCCATCGTAAACAATTCAAACATTAGTATAAATAAAGCGCTGTTTCATTGCAGAAAGTAAAAATAATGAGCTGTTTCAGTGCAATAAGTATCAATAAAGAGATGTTTCAATGTAGAAATTAGAAAGTATAAATAAAGTTTTGTTTCATTGCAGAAAGTAAAAATAATGTGCTGTTTCAGTGCAATAAGTATCAATAAAGGGATGTTTCAATGTAGAAAGTGGTAAGTATAAATAAGCTGCTGTTTCATTGCAGATAGTAAAAATAATGAGCTGTTTCAGTGCAATAAGTATCAGTAAAGAGATCTTTTAATGTAGAAAGTGGTAAGTTTAAATAATGCGCTGTTTCATTGCAGAAAGTAAAAATAATGAGCTGTTTCAGTGCAATAAGTATCAATAAAAAGATGTTCCAATGTAGAAAGTAGTAAGTATAAATAAAGTGCTGTTTCATTGCAGAAAGTAAAAGAAATGCTGTTTCAGTGCAGTAAGTATCAATAAAGAGATGTTTCACTGTAGAAAGTAGTAAGGATAAATAGTGTGCTGTTTCAATGCAGAAAGTAAAAATAATGTGCTGTTTCAGTGCAATAAGTATCAATAAAGAAATTCTTTTAATGTAGAAAGTGGTAAGTATAAATAGTGTGCTGTTTCAATGCAGAAAGTAAAAATAATGAGCTGTTTCAGTACAAAAAGTATCAATAAAAAGAAGTTTCAATGTAAAAAGTGGTAAGTATAAATAATGTGCTGTTTCATTGCAGAAAGTAAAAGAAATGCTGTTTCATTGCAGAAAGTAAAAATAATGAGCTGTTTCAGTGTAATAAGTATCAATAAAGAGAAGTTTCAATGTAGAAGGTAGAAAGTATAAATAAAGTTTTGTTTTATTGCAGAAAATAAAAATAATGTGCTGTTTCAGTGAAATAAGTATCAATAAAAATATGTTTCAATGTAGAAAGTAGTAAGTATAAATAAAATTTTGTTTCATTGCAGAAAGTAATAATAATGTGCTGTTACTATGCATTAAGTATTAATAAAGAGATGTTTCAATGTAGAAAGTAGTAAGTATAAATAAAGTGCTGTTTCATTGCAGAAAATAAAAATAATGTGCTGTTTCAGTGCAATAAGTATCAATAAAAATATGTTTCAATGTAGAAAGTAGTAAGTATAAATAAAGTGCTGTTTCATTGCAGAAAGTAAAAGAAATGCTGTTTCAGTGCAGTAAGTATCAATAAAGAGATGTTTCACTGTAGAAAGTAGTAAGTTTAAATTAAGTGCTGTTAGATTGCAGGAAGTAAAAATAATGAGCTGTTTCAGTGCAATAAGAATCAATAAAGAGATGTTTCAATGTAGAAAGTAGTAAGTATAAATAAAGTGCTGTTTCAGACCATTAAATACGAATAAAAGGGCTGGTTCATTGCATAAAAGTTTTAAAACGCACTGTTTAAATTCAATAAAGTACGAATAAAAAGCACTGTTTCAGCGGAATAAGAATAAATAGTGTTGTTGCAGCGAAGAAAGTATAAAATACATTTATTTCAGTACTGTTTCTACTTGAGTGCAGTCAGACCAAACTGGAACTATTGCTATAAAATGATCCATACCCTCACTTAAAGCCCTAGTCATAAGGATTACAATAAATAGTACTCCTTTCATCCTCTTACACTTTACTCACCGTAATTATTTTTCAAATTGGGAGATAATGTTATAATCATTCAAGAAAGAGTTACTGTGTTTTTTTTTTAGCTCAGTATTTCCTCTCTTCGCAAATAATCGTAGTATACAATTATCATTATTTCCCATAGTGGAAAAAAGTATTTGAATAAAATGTTCAAATCGTGAAAAAATGTGAACAAAAAGGGGAAAATATTTTTGACTGCTTTGAGACACAGAGTAATGGTTATTGTGTGTGTGTGTGTGTTTTTTTTCCCAAGTATACTCATTTCCATCAGTCGCAGTATCAGGTTACAGATATCCGGTTAATTCAATGTACTATTATACATATTACTGTGTACATATCTATCATTAAAGTTGAAAGAGTATAGACATAGTGAAAATGTCATTTTTGTCAAAAGAATCAAATTCTTTTAAGTTTAAACCTATATATAACTACTTGTCAGACCAAGCCAACAATCGTACTCATATAATTTCTACTGAATATGCATATTCTGTTTAAATGAATTTTGATAAAGAATATTAATGTTCCAGATGTAAAACTTGTGGGAAATCTTTTATAATTGCTGGATAAACACCGTTTATTTTTCATGTAAAAAATATTTGAGCCGTGCCATGGGAAAACCAATATAGTGGGTTTACGACCAGCATGGATCAAAACCAGCCTGCGCATCCGAGCAGTCTGGTCAGGATCCATGCTGTTCGCTTTCAAAGCCTATTTCAATTAGAGAACCTGTTAGCGAACAGCATGGCTCCTGACCAGACTGCGAGGATGTGGGTCCAGGGTCTGTTGACTGCTCGAACCCGATTTTGGAAAATATTCTCTGTGTACAAATTCTGACATCAATGTACACAAAAAATAGTAAAAGTAACACACCCGTTAACCGGTTCCGAGCAAAACAGTTCGTGGCGGACAAAACAGTTCACGGGTATTTTTGCCGGTATCTGCATTGGGGTAAGTATTCTCCATCCAAGGATCGGTTGATGCAAAATATGTTAAAGATTTTTATTTCTGTAAAAAGTAGCATGAACGAAAAACATGCCCTGTGCTTCCCGTTTAAAAGTAACCTATATTTAGTAAGTTAGGACGAGTTAAAAGTGTGATTTTGTTGAAAAAATGTGAAAACGCAATTTTATCGCGGTATATTTAATTCACTTTTCAACTTAGGTCTATTGTATTAACGCCAACCTTTAAAATAATGTTTGCTCTGAATATTGTTCAATAAGTGACAAAACCCAATATTCAACGAGTTATAGACATTCAAACATGACATGGTCGAAAAAAAGTGTGGCGGCATTGCACAGCTCAAAATTATTTGATTGGCGAGCAAGAGCAGCCCTGTGTCCTTTTTTTTTTTATTTTACTTTAATAAATGGTCTAAATAGTGATGTCAAGCTCATAAGTCTTAAAACAATAACGTTTTTAATAAGACAACAGCAATTTACACTAATTTTTATGAACAAACAAATGTTAGTCAAAGCATATTAATCATACAACCGCCTAACAATCATCAACACGTCTTCCTACATTTTCAAATTATGTTTGCAGTGGTACGGTAGTTTGATGTGATGCCTTCCCGTTTAGGAATGTTCTACTTACTTTATTATATTGTTGGTGATATTTCTTTCAGGATCACACTGCATATGTGCCTGTGCTACTACTGCAATGCAATAGCTTACTTTTATAGCCAGTTAATTCGGCACCTCTGTAGTAGCCATACAGTGCATGACAACTGTATACACTTATAAAATGGCTCAGTGGTTTTGATTATTTACCGATAAGCCATTCAATGAGTGTTTATTTCATTACTTTAAAAAATAGATTTTCGTGTTTTTTTTCTTCTAGCTGACTATAGCGCAGCAAAATTTATTAAGGAACTATAGACCGGTCAATATAACAAACTATGAAAAGGTGATATATAGAAATAGTCATATAATGACTTTTGTTATTATGTGTATATGTTACAGGTCATTTATTGAACTTCTGATGAGTTTACGTTTTGTAGTAATGGACGCAATGAAAGCAATAACGTAATCAATAAGGAGGTCCGAAAAGTGAATAAGTTTCTTTGTTGAATCGATAGTAGGAAATCTATAACCTAGCATATTGATCCAATAAGTGAATAAAAATTGGGAAAATTTGGTAGCTGATTGGGTAATTAGACTTATTAAATTAGAAGAATCCTTATATAGATAACCAAGGGTAGTATCGGTACAAAACACAGGATCACCATACGTTAGGCTCGTCGTTGAATAACTGAAATACTGTCGAGAAATGACGCTACACCCGGAACCAACAAATAACCAAACAGTATTCCGTATTCACCAAAATTTGAAAAAATCTATTTCTGGTGTGTATTATAAACTATTATAAAGTTGTTGCATTCAGACCTCCGGCAAATAGTAATGATTATCCACTAACAAGCCCGAATTATTCAGTAAATGCATGATATTATTAATCGGCATGGCAATAACATGAAAATCCAAAAATATGTTCCTTTTACAAAATACATGTGCTGGTTAAATAGTGCCAACTATGGACCGACGATGTGCATAATCATTATACGCATATTTTACATCACTATATGCATAAGAATTGTCATCTCCGCTGTATTTCTGAAAATTGCTGAGCTAGTACCATTTGTTTTTGTCAGATTACAATGAGTAACAAGCTTGATATCACCATTTAGACCATTCATTAAAATAAAATAAACAAGAAATATCTTTAAAAATGACGGTCGGCGAATTGTAATAATGAAAGAAATTTATGAATTTTTCATCTAACATTCATCTTTCCTCTAACATTTTTCAAATTGCAAAACTAAACACCGCACTTTAACAATTTAAATGGTTCTCTTTTAATTTTTCGCAAAGGTTTCTTAGGGTTGCAATTTTGTTTCGTTTATCCTTAGACGAATAATTACAGCAGTAGTTTGACCAAGATTAATGAAGCGGCTCATGAGAAGAGGTCATTAAACGTGTTTATATTTTTAGCTAAATTGGTCCCTATCCCAATTTGTAACAAAATAGCAGGAGACCTTACGATATTGTTACACATCGAGTTTGATAAAAATCCATTACATTTTAGTGGTAAATGCGAAGAAAGGCATATCTACTTTTAGCTATAGTGGTCCCTAATAGGGCCAAAGTTCCTATATAAATAAATTTGGAAGAGGACCTTATAATGATGCTCCAGACCAAGTATGACAAAGATCTACCAAGCTGTTCATGAGACGCTGTATAAAGGCAATTCTAGTTTTAGCTCTAGCAGCCCCTAAAAGGGGTCAAATGTCCCAGCTGAACAAAGTTGGCTGCGGGCCTAATAAAGATGCTACAAATCAAGTTTGATTAGAATACATGAGAAAAAATCAATTAAAGGATTTTTTATTTATTATTTTTATTTATTTCTAAAATAGGCCAACTGATCCCGCTATAACAAATAGCATATTCGCTATTCATGAATCTTTGGACAATGACGTCACACCTATAAAAAAGTGAAGGTCAAGCAAAACATACATTTGTAATTATTTCAATATTTCTGTTTCATAAGCAAAGTTTGACTATAGTCATATCACATAGATAAACTGTACGCAGCGTACCTTCATTTCAGTGTAACGAGATTCAGTCATTATATAGCATATATATAATAAAACAGATTTCAACTGAGTTCAATTTTTGCATACCATACTAAAGAAAAATATTCATATATAATAAATCAGTTAAATAATTTATAACAAATATATCAAAGCAAACAAGTACTCATTTTGATATGCAATCTGAATAAGTCACAAAAGCAAGAAACCTTTTCATATACAGACGACAATTGTAACAAGGAAAATCTTTTAAAAAGAGCACTTCTCTACATAAAAGACTTTTATCACACCCTTATTCATGTGATACGCAGACCGTATTCAGCTCTTTCTTTAATTTTATATATGTTGGTATTGAACAGGTTTTTATCATATTTATTAAACTTACTTATCATTTTGAGATATATCAATATTCTTACTAAATATACTGAGCCAAAGTTAGCTTTAAAACTGTGAACAGCGTCGTTTAGGATAAACGCTTTGTCTACATTTCACTCAGCGTAGCACAATCAACAGAGTGAAAGAAATTGACACTCTCGTCCAATCAGGCAGAGTGTTGCATAAATCTTCCATTTTGATAAATTATCTATAATGCGTTATCAAGTAGTTTGATTTGCAAATTGAAGTCACGTGGCATAGGTAACGAAAACGAATTTAGACGGCGTCGCCGAAAAAGACACAGGACTGCTCTTGTTCGCCACACAAATAATTTTAGGCTGTGCAATGCCGCCACACTTTTTTCGACCATGTCATGTTTGAATGTCTATAACGCATTGAATATTGCGTTTTGTCGCTTAAAAATTGGACAATATTCAGGGCAACCATTATTTTAAAGGTTGACGTCAATACAATAAGTGAATTAAATATACCGCGATAAACTTTCGTTTTCGCATTTTTTCAACAAAATCACACTTTTAACTCGTCCTAACTTACTAAATATAGGTTACTTTTAAACGGGAAGCACATGGCATGTTCTTCGTTCATGCTACTTTTTACAGGAATAAAAATCTTTAACATATTTTGCACCAACCGAGCCTTGGATGGAGAATACTTACCCCAATGCATATACCGGCAAACATATCGGTGAACTATTTTGTCCGCCACGTACTGTTTTGCTTGGAACCGGCTAACTGGTGTGAGTAATTTATTGTTCAATTCCGATATCAGAATTCATTTTAAATGATATTTCAAAATATTTTTACCGGTATACGATGTTCGGTAGCGTTTACATATAAGGAGAGATCGCCGTGACGTCACACATTAACATCAGATTCTGTTTATCAGGTGGTAGGCAAAACAAATGTTTGTGCATTGTTTGTGTGTGGGATCGGAATTTTTAACTTCTAATAACTTTTTCGCTCATTTATGGATTTCCGAAATTCAAAAAGTTTTGAAATACTTGCAATTTTCATATTTTTGTATTCAAATATCTTTTTTAAAATGAATAACCATTTTAAATGACATATAATTTTAATAGCGGCGTAATGATATTCAAAACCTCTAGAAAAACACTGTACGTTAAGCATATATGATTAATCCATTTCATTTCGAAATAATAATTAAATGTAATGAATAAATTGCTTGTTTTATAATCTTTATATTGATAAAAAATTATGATTTTTTTAGTGTTTTAACAAAGTTTAGGCCGTTACAAAAACATCACTGTTAACAAAAAACATGGACGCTCTGCGTCTGCCCACCCGATCAATGTCTTATCAGTTCTAAAAATATGAAATACAACGGATTTGTGTACAAACACGATCTTTCCTATTTAAATTGTGCTTAATATAGTCCGCAAGCATCTGATCTGGTTTTGTTTTAAACTTAATGTGTACACGACAGATCGATATTAACCAAATTAAGGGGTAATGGTAGGTCAACACAAAACACCCGACGGCTGAAAATATCAGTAAGAAAATAGTTAAAGAAACACATATGAATATAAAATTCTTTGTAGATTAAATTTTAACACAAACTATCAAAAGTTTGAAGTGATTTTGTGTCAAGAAGACCATAATAAGCTAAACATAAAAAAGTATTTGCTTTAATAATAATAAAAAATAATTTTAAAGACATGAACGGAAAAAAAAAACATTTACTGTTCCTAACAGCCATATTTCTATCGAATTAAGTCCAGTGCAACCTCTGCAGAGCAACACTCGTTGGGAGATGCAGATATTAATCTCTGCTGAGAGGTTGTTGCTCTATAGAGGTTACACTGATAATAAATTTCAGTTATAGGGAAATGTTGATGATGCTTTTGCTATAGTGAGGGCCGCTCTAGAGAGGTTGCACTGTATAAGGAAATTGACCTTTGAGCAAGGGATATGAATATTGCATGTTAAATGCTATGTTTCAAGACAGTAGCTCATCTCTAAACAAAATCCTTGAGCTATATGTGAATAAAAGTGCACATCATTGAGGCAATGGGAACTAAGCAACCGCTTTACGGTCAGTCAGTCTTTGGGATACGAATAATATAATCCCTCGTGCTTAGCACTCGTGATTTACTTGTGCTTAGCACTCGTGATTTACTTGTGCTTAACACTCGTGATTTACTTGTTACGCATCCGAACTTTTGTCCATATTTTATTAACTAATAGGTACATATTTATTATTTCTTAATTGATATGCAACAAAAGTAGTATTTGCTTGTAACGAAATATGTATGTTCGTTCATTCGCAGATTAATACAGCGCCCCTTAAGTCGTGATATATTTCTTGTAAAACTAGAGGACAATTCTCTATACAAATCTGACAACGAGCTAATGTTTTAGACATAAACATTACGATAATCTGTTCATACTTTGTTTAGTCGAACAGAAAGATATCAACATAACAAGACAATGATTAAACGTATATCTTTAAGAGTTTGTTTTAATCGAATAAATTGTTTTTTTTATCTAGTGTCTTTATTATACTTCGCCATCACGTATCTGGTTAGTTTTACTGATACATACCACTGGTTGCGCCAAATATTGCTTTTGTTTCATCAGCTCGACTGAACAGTCCGTCAGCGAATGTACATTTGCCCGTCAGATTATCCCTTAAAAATAAACTTTCAGGTTATATTGGGTAACATCTTTTATATATTTACATGTCCGGCTGTGTACAATTTTAATTTCTAGTTGTTATCATTGATATTTAGCAAAAGTATTTATTGACAGTCCTTATTTAAACCAGAACAAAAGAATACATCTTTTAAACGGATTTACATTCGACAGAGCAATCTGTTTTACGTGTCTCTATTACAGAAAAAGAGAAATGATTGTGTGTTTTCCTTTGTAAATTTGGTATATTCTGGTAATATCAACTCTGCCTCCACTTTCAACCAGATTTTCATGCGGATATCATCACATCTGCAGCAGCGTAGAATGCAAATGAACTGAACATATCTTTGAAATGAAAAGAAAAAGAAAGACTTCCTACCACCACTTCTTAAAACCTTTACAATGGACTGTTATTTGAAGGAAACAGGCATGAGCAATACTTTATCGCTTTTATATGTTGGCTGATTTCTGCCATTTCGTGTTGGCGTGTCGGCGGGGCGAAAACGAGGCCGACACGACAAATTTATCTGTCGAGCTTTCGTGTTGGCGGTTATAAATATGTCATGTCGGTGTCCATTATTTTTCGAGTTTTCGTGTTGTGTTTTCACCCCGCCGACACGAAAACACGAAAACTCGACAAATTAGGTATTTGTCGTGTTGTCATGTTGTCGTGTTTTCGCCCCGCCGACACGAAAACACGACAACACGAAAATACGACGACATCTCTTGTAAAATGTACAGTAGAGTTATTTTGAAGCCAGTGGCAAAAGATTAAAGAAGCATTCTTCTTTCTATTTCAAAGAACCGTCAATTCAAAATTTATTTATATTCACTAAAGCTGCATTAGGAGATTTGAGATTATAAAACAGAGCAATAATATGTCAGATGTCAGTTATCGTTTTAAGAATACGGAGTGTATGTATAACTGACCCTGTTTCAGAAATATTTCATTGCGGTGCGGGAAGCGGCAACAGTTAAAGAATGAAGGTGAGTGGGGTTAGGTAGGGATGGTAATCCCTCATGTTAGGTGGGTCAGGGCGTTTCTGCCTTTTAATGTATGAAATATATGTATAAAATGATAGCCTCTGCTGCATTTTTGAGCCCAAATTTTGAGGTTTGGGGGTTAACAGGGGTATTTCGTTTGAATGAGTTTCATTCATTCAATCTTCACGCATATACGTAATTATTTTTCTATTTGTACAGGGCCAGGACCGATCGTCGAGCCATCACCCACCACCATCCCCTAAAAGGGCCTATACTCGTCAAAGTTGCACCAAACCCAACAATTTTGGCAAAAGAATAATACTTTTTTCACAATTTAGACCAAAAAATGCAACAAAGGCCATCATTTCATTTTTATATTCCAATACTGTCCCGTGAGGATACACTCTGACCCTCTAAATAGGAGGGCATGACCCACTAACGTATATCAAATTTTAGACAAAATGCAGCAGGGACCACCGTTTCATACCTATATTTCAAAAATGACAAGGTTTTCGCCCTGTCAACAAGAAAACACAAAATGGCAGAAATCAGCCACCATGCTTTTAACTTTACTTAACTTGAAACAAAACTATTACCAATAACTTCCTAGTCTTCGAACAGTTGTTTCGTTTACATACTCCCACCGAGGCGACCACTTATGAGTGACTTCTGGGTTGAGAACCATGTCGTTGTCGATATCGTACGGCGAGATATAGTCCATATTCACAACCTAATGAAACATAACAAGGTAAGGACGAATTCGTCTTGATAATTTAGTACAGTACTTCAATGTGCCCGTTCATAGTGCCTATTTCATTTTACATAGATGTAAGTAAAATAAATAGTTGTCTCGGGTGAATTATTATTATATCAAACGAAGTATAAATATGTGCAGAATACATGTACATGTAGTATGTTGAATCTGTTCGAACTCGACTCATATTTCTAAAAATCCTTGCGCGTGGCTTTTCATAAATACTTTCGGTGGATATATGTGTCAATTTGTTTACACAAAAGGATATTTTTCATTTAAAATAATATTGTAAAGTCTAATATTTTGCCCAATATGTTAAAAAAGGACATTTTATGTGACACTCATTTTTGGTAAGATTTAAAAGAGCGTAAATCTAACTCGACAAAAATGTTTAGCACACTTAAGCCTAATCATAATTAGGTAAACTTAAAAAGCCTGACGGATTTTTATAAAGCATATATTATATGAAAAAGTTAAGTTCAAGTGCAATCATATGTAGAAGACGAAATGGAAATGCGAATGGTAGGGGCCGTGATTCAAAAGTTGAAAAAATACTGCCTTGACAAAAAAGTCACATGTACAAAGTCATGTGCTGGCAGCTGAGTGTGTATGAGTATGTGCGTCCGTTAGTACGCCCGTCCGTCCATGCATCCCATTTTATCCTGCTTATAACTTGATCTTTCATTGTCGTGTTACATTTGTTCACCATGATGAGTAGGTGTAACGTATGACTCTATGTCAAAGGTCAATGTCACACTTAGGGGTCAAAGGTAAAAAATGTTTTACGGACCATTTAGTTATCAGTCACTGTCGTATTTTCAAATAACTTTGTAAAAATGTTTAGAGTATTAAAATTTGAGGCATGTCGCACACAAGACTCGTAACTCTATGTCTAAGTTCAAAATCGATATCAGATTTCAAACGTCTCGACCTCGCCTTCGCATATGACACTAGTACTTGTCTTTCCAAGAAGCCGACTCGAGATTGGTTCAAATAAGCTTGAAGTTTTCAGCACAATCATGCCAAAAAAAAAATTAGAACAGACTGAACTAATCTATAAAAAAAAATAGAAAATAATAATAAATTCTAATTTTGTGATGAACAATGAACTGTATTATTTCTGCAGTTATATTTCATGAACAAATTTGTTTTTTTTTATTTAAAATTTGATACATTAAATGATGTTTGTTCAGAATCTCGTAAGTAAAAGTAAAATGTATGTTCAGTGATTTCTTATCCCCGCCGAATATGTTGTCTTGTGAATGTCTGGACTATGTTTTGAAAGATATCGAGTTCAAACACAGCTATTGATATGCAATTTATTTATTGGAGAATGGAAAGATAGAAATAATTTTGACAGATCGTGAAAAATAATGACAAAATTTGACAGGTGGAAGATGACTCACGAGCTAACTTAGCTGTTATTTCTGCATCCCATTTCGACTTTCTTTATATTTGTTTTTTTTTTCTCTCGCTTTTTTAGGTATAGCGCCGTTTTACGACGATATTCCAGTCACGTAACAGTTAACCTAACCCGCGTTCCTGGATTCTTTACTAGTACAGACCTGTTCTCTGCAAGCAACTGCCAACTTTCCCCACATAAATCTGAGGTGGAGGACGAGTGATTTCAGACACATGTCTTTTATCAATCGTCACAAAGAACATACGCCTCTCCCGGCGATCCAATGCATGACCCCGTGATTATAGAGCTATGCTTTCCTCTTTAAGCTAACCGGGCAGACTTATAGACTAGCCACTAGACTGATAATAAATATATTTCTAAATTTTTCCCCTTTTTGTCGAATTCAATTCCATAGAGACAAAAGCCAGTCTATTTTAGAGATTTTCACAGAGGAATAATGTTAAAATTATTATGATATTGGACATAGGGTATAGACTGGCTCAGTTCAATACATTCAGTCATAAAAAATATATCATAGTCTAGGAGCTAGTCTAGCAGACTTATTAAAATGTCTCTATAAAACAACAAAAGAACTGTGTCGTTTTCCCTATCCAAGTCACACAAGTGCTCCTGCTTTTTTTACTGGGGCATTCACAATCTGCTGTTAGATAAAACATCATCCTTACTTGCACATATACAACATATAGAATTGATCTTATGACTTACTTAGTGTTATCTGAACTTAGTATCACTGTAGCATCCTTAACACAGGTTGGCATTGTGTGTAACATACACATTGATTATGATCACTGCATGGAAAGTGGAATTCACTTCTAAATAAAATTTTATTAGATTTCAGGTGTAAAATATAATTCGAATTTACTGCAAGTAAATTTGAAGTAAACTTGTTTTAATTATACTTCAATTGCAGGTAAATTTCATTCAACGTATATTCCAGTAAACTTTATATCTCACATTTATTTGAAATTATTTGTTAAAAACGATACAAATACAAAACTCCAACTGTGTATCGGACATATCAGGCGCGATGACTATGATGTCTTCAAATTTTAACCCAGATAAGTATTTTATGACAGACTGATTGTTTGAGTGAATGGTTGACTTATTGTATGAATATTTCGAAAATTAATTAAATGAATATGAAAGATGACTGACTGACTGACTGAACAAATGATTGGAAATAAAAAGTTATAAAATTCTGAGCACAAATTAATACATTTATTGAATGAATGTGTGATGAATAGATTGATTGATAGACTATCAATAAATTTTCTGAAGGAATGTGTGATGAATAGAATGATTGAAAGACTGCCTATAATGGACTGATTGATCGGCTGAAACATAAGTCATTCTTTAAAGGAATAATGGTTTACTAAATTTATTTAAAAAAATTCATACTTGAGAAGAATGGCTTGTGGGAACTAACTAGGAAATATGACAAATAAATAGCTGATAATAAATAAAATGTAAATAAACATACATAATTAATCAATCGAATAAACAAGGGGAAAAGTGAATACATATATTTTGCAAAATACCATATTATTCAAAGTCAAATAAAAATTTTAAAGTTTTTAAAGATTCCCAATTACTTTGAAACATCATGCAGTTAAATATTTAAATCAGCCTCGCTAAAATACAGAATTTATCATGAATTAATCAATTAACTGCGGTAACCTTTGTGTCTGCTAGACATGTGCAGATGTGTATTAGTGGATCTCAGATAAAGTCTGCAAATTAACCTTATGATCTAGAAAGGAATATCTCACTATGTCTTATTATTTCATGTGGGTACTGTTATAGTATCTCCAAGAGCCTGAAGAAATCACTCAGTTTTATACATGTATATATTCATTTAGACTGTTAACTAGCCTGATTGTCTGGTCATTTATTTCTTAAAAGAAACATGACTTGGATAAAATTTAATCTACATATAATTTTGTATTAAATCCCCAAATTCATGCAGTGGATAATGGTTAGTTTGATGTAAAAGTAAGACCCTATTTTGTACCACTAATAAATCTTTAGGAATCTGAAAGCGTGTCCGCGGCTGAAACGTAATAGCCCTACAGTGATTTTGTATCAAATATCAAGTAAACTAATGATATTTTTCTATCGCTTTTGTCTTTACGAAAGCCATTTAAGCAAGTGTATGCCTGTCACAGAATGTGAAAAAAAGCATCTGTGGTATTAAGAAGTATATTATTACCACGAGTTTTCATATATCGTCATTGAATTTCTACGAGATTAATATTGGAAAAATTAATCTATGTTCGTTGGTTTAGAGAAACTGATGATCACACCACTAGCCAATAATATGACTGGATACCTTGGTTTACAATACAATGGTTAGTATCATATATTATATCTCACATGCTGTACGAAATCTTCAAAGGATATGACACACTCCTTTGGTGGTACTCTGACACCGATTCTTGCGGAATCAACAGTGTCTTTGAAACTGATCGGCTTGATTGGTGGTGGCTCCATCGTCGTCGTCGGCGGCATCATTGTACTTGTAAAAGGATTGGGGAAAATTGTCGGTCTTCTAAACCTGTAGTTCTTGCTATAGCGGTATCTGTCTCGACTCCTCCCTTTGTGACCAAGGCAGCATGAAACCATAACCAACAGGATAAACACTGGGAGCTTCCTGAAGCACAAGGTCTACTGATGTAGGCATAGGAAATACAGATCAAAATAATTACCTCTTTACTAATCCTACCTTTCAGGTATTAAAACACCTATTCATAGATGTGACACACTTTATTTACTTCACTATAAAATATTAAGTAATGTTTCATTTTATTATCGGCTATAATAGAGGATTATTTAAACGGTTATAATGTACATGATGTCGTTAAAGAGTCAGTCACGAATTTTTTTAATATTGTTCATTTTACTCTACGCTGATGATACAGTCATTTTTAGTGATAATAAAGAGGATATGCAACATGCATTAGATTGTTTCAAAATATATTGTGATAAATGGAAACTTTCAATAAATGTTGATAAAACAAAAATTGCAATCTTTAGCAAAGGAAGACAGCCAAAAAATCTACAATTTAAAATTGGAAATGATACTGTAGAAATAGTCGATAATTATAAATATCTTGGTATATATTTTTCTAGGAGCGGAGCTTTTTTACAAGCCAAAAAACATATTGCCGAACAGGAAAACAAAGCATTATTCTGTCTTTTGAGGAAAATTAGAACTTTATCACTACCTTTTGACATGCAAATAGATTTTTTTGAAAAAACAGTAAAACCATTACTTTTACATGGAAGTGAAATCTGGGGCTTTGGTAATCTTGATGTTATAGAAAGAGTTCCATTAAAATTCTGTAAGTACGTTTTCAGTTTAAAAAAGTCGACACCATCCTATTTGATCTATGGTGAATTAGGCATCACTCCAGTTTCTGTAGATATAAAGAATAGAATTGTAGCTTTTTGGACAAAACTTGTAGAAAACACTGGTGATGTAGCCCAACAAAAGGTATCATCTAAAATTTATCAGTTGATTTATGAATTGCATGCGTCTAAAGAAACTAAATCCATATGGATTGAGAATATCAAAAATATACTTTGTACATCAGGATACTCAGGAATATGGTATAGTCAAAGTTTCCAAATCTCAAGTGGTTAATTAAATCATGTTCTCAAAAACTAAGAGATATTTTCATACAAACATGGTATGCGGAAATAGAAAGAACATCAAATACAAATGTATATAAGATCTATAAAACTGTATATAAACGAAGCACGTATATCAATACTTTACCTACATATTTATGTTAAAGAATGATGTCATTTTTAACAAAAAACCATCGTTTACCAATAGAAGTTGGAAGATGGAGAGGAGCACCTTCAAACGAAAGAAAATGTTTATTCTGTAATGATATTGGTGATGAATTCCATTATGTATTAGTATGTTCACACTTTAATGATATAAGAAAGAAATATATAGACAAGAAGTATTACCAACGACCAAATATCATAAAATTTGGAGCATTACTACCGGTATCTTATGATAATTATAAAGATCTTAAGAACTTAAGTTTATTTATGAATAAGATAATGAAAACTATAAATGTTTAAGGCAAACTGTATAATTGTTATTTATTGTGAAATAGTACCCTATTGTTTCATACGTATATGCTGAAATACTATTTCATTGTCTGATATATTTACGCTGAAATAGAATTATTTCATTGTTTTGTTAGTACATTGTACTGTAATGGTAAATTTGTTATGTACTAAAAACTATTTGTGTAGATGTATCTTTTATATCAATGTCCTTGGTTACATGAATCATTGTAATGGTAAATTTGTTATGTACTGAAAAGTATTTGTGTACATGTATCGTTTGAATGAATGTTCTTGGTTACATGAATCATAATCTTAGAAACCATTTAAAGCCCCAACTTTTGCTACCCTGGCAGTAAGTTTTGTAGGAGGAGCCTATCAAATAACAACGCTACTCTAGGCTGTCTGTTAGCTAAAAATAGCTCACTTTAAATGATTCACAGGCAAATGTAAACAATGGTCAGTCGAAGAAGAAATTTGAACTAGTTTGCATGTTTTGATGTTTAAAAACTATTATTATCCATATTGTGCATCCATATCTGAGTATCAATCGTATGAAAAATTGAGTCAAGACTAGCATTCCTGATTTTTTAATTTTGTTTATGTAAATTTAACAATGAAACTCAAAATCAAACATTCATTTACCTAAAATTCTGTCATTGCTGGCTGGTCCATTAATTGAGATAACCTAGCAATAAATGTAGAAATAATAAACTATTTAAGTCTTGGATGCAGAACAATACACACAAATTAGCAAGTGCTGCTGTGATAAGGACTAATAAAAATGATAAGCTATTTGAAATAATATTTATCACTGTATGTCTGTAATTAGTAGTTCCCTATTTCTTTAAAACATTTTTTTATGATATGACATATAAAAATATAACTGTAGAAATGACTATGATATTCTATTTGGTTTAAAAATTCAAAATTACTTTCTGGAGAAGTTTTGCAATGCACTCTAGCTAGATGTTAATTCCATTGATACATATGAAGCCTTCTGACATCAGGTTTGTTGATAAAATTAACCACCTTGGAATTGTTTACATTCTCTGTTCCTCTAGGGTTCATGACCTCATTAGCTCCTCCCGGCAAATTCAAATTTTTGGCAGTCAGGTTTAAATAATTTTTGAAACTATACTTCAACATTTTTGTTTTAAAAAAAAAAACACCAATTGATAAAGAATATTTCAATGTGTATTTATGCAATTTTCATAACTTTTTATTCAGTGGTTTATTTAAAATTTGAAAAAGGGCTCTCTGATGTGAAACATGCATAATTTATATAAAAACCTGCCCCGGCACCATCTTGTGGCTTTTATATGGCAGTTGGGGGTTTAAACAGAAGATAATCTGGCGTTTCCCTAATACTAGCTAGTTTTCATTAATAACCAACATGAAGGAAACCGCAAAGCCTTTGGAAAGCTGCAATAGTAAACAAATAAATTTTAATTTTATATCGCGATTGTAAATAATCTAAATTGTCTTCAGAAACAACACATACATTTATGATCCATGTAACAATTAATTATATAGTGTATAATAAATAAGTAAATTAGGCTGCCGTTTCCTAATATATCGCTACACTAAACATACATATGTTACCGCCATTGATATTGTTTGAAATGTTTTTCTTTACTGTGATGCTTTGCTGTTCATTATGTATGAGCCTAAGTATTGAAATAAAAGTTGAAAATTGGAAAGAAAAATATATACAGCAATTATTTGAAGTTATAGGAAAAACTAAATCAAATGAAAGAAAATATGAAACTTTTAAATATAAGGAACAAGTTTTATATCTGTATGATGTGTGGAACAGACTGGAGAATGCTTGTTCTTTTCTGACGAAAGTAAGAAGAAAGCCGGGTTTTCTGGTAAAATATGATTAATTACACACATACCTTCAATCAAAGTATTCTGTATAATAAATTACTTGATTAAAATAATCTTTATTGTGGCCAAAAAAAATGTAATATATAGATAATTCTATGTAGTTTACTTATTGTTGAGCGTTCTTTGCCACGCTTAAAGACGACATGCGCATTAAAATAATGTAAAAACATCCGGGAAATAGCATAGGGACCAATAGCATCGTTAAAATATAAGATTCTATTCTTGATGATGAATAGTAACGAAACTGACGTAAACGTATTTTTGAAGATGAAAACATTGCCTTTAAAAATTCCAAAACCAAATATAATATATTTTCTTCAGTTAAGATTCTTCTGACACATGGACATGTCTCTCACTCCAAAAAGGTTCATACTTCCAAATTAATGAATAATTATGAGACCTGGATTGTCTGTCTTGCATTGGATAATGTAACTTTGATGTTCCACCAATGAGTTAGCAGGCCTCTTGCATAAATTCCGTTTATAGAATCCAAGTGTAAACTCTTTCCCCAGTATACATGTCCATATTGGATAGATATCGTGAAGTGGTAGGAATATAGGCAGATAGGCCCGATAACGGCCCAATGTCTGGCCGAAAAACATAGCTTAGTAGTGAATATGTATGTATAACAGAAATGGTACAATAAGTCCATGAATACACATATACTGTCACAATTTGCAACAATTGTTTGTGTGTGTGTGTGTGTGTGTGTGTGTGTGTGTGTGTGTGTGCGTGGGTGCTTGCGTGCGTGCGTGTGCGTGCGTGTGCGTGTGCGTGTGTGTGTGTGTGTGTCCGGGCTTAACGCCTTTTTCAACAATTTTTTAGTCATATAAACGACGGTGTCTATTTGTAGCAGTGAACATAATACCCAACTTTATAGTGCTGCCTCACTGGAATATCATGCCGTAGACACGTGGCATGATACCCCACTCAGTCACATTATACTTACACCGCGCTGACCAGTCCTAACACTATCCCTTTAACGCTGAGCGCCAAGCGAGGAAGCTGTTAGTACCATTTTTACGTCTTTGGTATGACGCGGCCGGGGATCGATCCCACGACTTCCCGCACTCGAAGCAGACGCTTTACAACTAGGCTACCGAGGCGGTCCTGCACCAACTTTACCATATCACGGAGCATGATAATTTTACTTGAGTATAAATGTCGCTTTTTTTTTCGTATGATTTACGCATGAAAAAAAACGTAACTATGTAGGAATTTGTTCAATACTTCAAGAAATACTTCAGTTGAAAATAAAGAAAAAAAAACGAAAGCTCATTACAATCACAATTTCAAAGAATTAAATTGGCCTGCAGTGAGGATTTAAATATCAAGAGCAAAGATGAACAAAAACGAACAGAATAACTAATTGAACCGTCAGAAATGAGTATCCTTTCAGAAGAATGAATAAGTCATGACACAGTCCAAGCTGAAATGAGCTTAAATCGAGCAATAAGAGAGGAAAGGTAATGCCACCGTCGGAAGAGACATGCATCTTCTTTAAGCAATGAAATTGAATACAAAATTATAAGTAACAAATGAGCGTCAATTTTGCAACAAGGGAAATTAAGTAATGGCACCGTCAGAAAAAGAGCCTCTGTTGAGGAACAAGAGAGTATAAGTAATGGTAGTCAAGTACGAGCATTAATTGAGTAGCAAAATATCAATAAGTAATGGTTAATGAGCCTCCATCGATGACAAGACTGAATAAGTAATTGTACAGTCAATAATATCTGTAAAAAGATCCCTCACATAACCAGCAAGAGAGAGTAATGACATAGTAAGTAATGAGTCTCTAATGAACAATAAAATAGTCATAAGAACGTCCATTGAGCAAGAACAGAGACTAAAAAATGGCTCAGTCAAAAAATATCACCCACTGCACACAAAAAGAACATCCTTGATTTCAAGCCCTACAGCTCAAAATTACAAAAATAAAAGAGTAAATATCTGGGTTAATATGTGTTTTATTTTTACAAGTGTTTTCTTAAATTGATAGAATAAATACTGACTTTGAAAATACAATAGAGACGAATGCAAAGAGAAATGAAAAAAAAAACAAAAAAAAAAAACAACAGGTAACAACCCCGTCTGATCTACAAACCAAAATCAACGCTGAATGATAAATATATGATAAACCTGGTTTTGGGAACATAATTTACCGTAAGAGTCAAAGCAAAAGATTTGAAAGCAGACAAATGTTAAGCGGTTGGAGATGCTATTTGAAATAGTATTTCTTCTAGCATATTTTTCCATTTCTACCAGTCTAATAAAAAATAGAAATTACAGACATGCTTACATTTTCTGCTTTCTTTTCTATCCACTGCAAAAACCGAAAACTTATGTAGGGCCTAACGCGTTATTTTATATATCATTTAATACAACCAAAGTACATTTCCGTGATCTATAATTATATAAAATATTTTTCTTATATCAACACACTTCCTTGAGGTTTAACATTTATACACTTCTAGTAAGACCCTCACTTCCTTATTCCGTGTCAATATCTAGCCAATAATTTTTTTTTAGCATTTTACACTGAGCATAGGAGGCAATCATAAAACAGGTTTTGTAAGAATTTCAGCATGTTTTAAAAATTCCCTCATATTACAAAACAAACAAATGTAAAATTAACATTTGAAAAAAAACAACAACAAAAAACAACAACAACAACGCCCCCCCCCCCCAAAAAAAAAAACCCCCCCCAACATTCGATTCAGCTTTTTATTAGCACCTTCTGTTAATCCATGGTATCAGTCGGCGGCTATGCAACCCGTCCGTCAAATGACGCCAGTTCCGACAAGTGACATTCGGGTTTCGACGAGAAAATCTATAAAGGGGTGTGGGGGTGGGGGAGGGTCCCAGTTAGGTGTCTGCGCAAAATGTTTTTTGATTTTATTTATGCTTTGTGGTAATATACTACATGTATTAAGTTTCATTAACAAGTGTTACTGTTACCAGTTTTGATTTACTTTTATAGATATTCACATTTAAAGTGGGTGGGGTAATCTGACACGTGACCAGCCAGGAACACAATTTCTGTTATTTTTTTAAAAATGGTTCTAACTTTTTACCTGAAACTTTCATGATAAAATAGCTATGCATTTGACATTCACACAACATGTTGCATTTTAAATTGTACTGAATACTTTTTTCAGCACAGAGCCACAAAGTGGTCTAATCAAATTTACTGATTTTCAATGGACGAACTTCACCCAAAAGCTAAAACATTTTTTATTAGTTGAGATATTAAGGTGTCATTTTCAGCAGATATTGTAAACTAAATGAACATTAAAATGACAGTATATCAGTATACTCTGTTTAATATTGGAAGAGTGGTACACTCTCAAACTGGATAAAAGTGGGTGGGGTAAATAAATATTCGAAGCAACACTACAAAAATTGTGCAATTGTTACGAAATGGCCTCAGATTGTCTATTACTATCTTAATTGTGCCCCCCATGAGTTGTGAGGGCATATAGATTTGCTCTTGTCCGTGCGTCCGTCCGTCCATTCGTCCTTGCATCCGTCCGAAGTTCGTGACGCGCCTAGCTCAAGAAGTATTTGATATAAATTGATGAAACCTTGCAAGAGTCTTTATCATGATATGGACTTGCGCACCTTCTATTTTTTTGTCTGGCTCCGCCCCCTAATTTTAGAGTTACTGCCCCTGAAATAGTAAACAAATGCACAATTTCACCTTGTGACACGCCTAGCTCAAAAAGTATTTGATATAAATTGATGAAATCTTGCAAGAGTCTTTATAATTATATGAACTTGCACACCTATTTTTCGTCTGGCTCCGCCCCCTATTTCTAGAGTTATGGCCCCTGAAATAGTAAAACATGCACATTTTCACCTTGTGACACGCCTTGCTCAAAAAGTACTTGATATAGATTCATGAAACTTTACATTAGTCTTAATCATGATATGAACTTGCGCATCTCCTATTTTTAATCTGGGTCCGCGCCCTATTTCTAGAGTTATGGCCCCTGAAATAGTAAAAAATGCACATTTTCACCTTGTGACACGCCTAGCTCAAAAAGTAAATTTTGATATAAATTGATGAGTGTTTATCATGATATGAACTTGCGCACCTACTATTTTTTATCTGGGTCTGCCCCCTATTTCCAGAGTTATGGCCCCTGAAATAGTAAAGAAATGCACATTTTTACCTAATTATGTGCCTTTCTCAGAAGTATTCTCGGTGCCTTACTCAGAAGTATTTAAATGAAAATTCATGAAACCTTGCTTGAGACTTTATCATAATGTGACCTTTGCACACATGGCATTCTTCTTGAGAATTTTAGCATTCATTACAGAGTTATGGCCCTTGAAATAGCCAAAATAGTGGAGTTTTTGTTTGTGATGCTCATAGCTCAAAAAGTATATGGTATAGAATAATCCTTTTCATATTTTTTTGAGGCTATACCCCATTAAGACTGCAAACATTTCAATTATTTCCCCTTATTTGTGACAAATGTACCACTCGGGGGGTGGGGGGCGGGGGGGGGGGGGGTGGAAGCACACCATGTGTCCTCCAGACACATTCCAGTTTTATTAGATACAGACTTCGTTGATAAATTTAAAAAAAAAATCTCTTTAATAAGACTTTATACATGTGTGCCATGGAAAAATCAATGCAGAAAATTTAATGTTAATTTGAACAATAGCTTTCCTCAAAATATACTGCCTCAGGCAAAACCTTTTGTTAAATACTTTGAGCTTTCAGGGTTAATTTGGTTTATCTACATGTCATGTTCAAGGTCCATGCTTTTTCCATAACACACATGTATAAAGTGGGAATTTTTTGTTAAAATTTATCAATCAATGCTGTATTTAATAAAATTAAGATAGTAATAGACAATCTGAGGACATTTCTTAACAACTGCACAATTTTTGTAGTGTTGCTTCGAATATTTATTTACCCCACTCACTTTTCCCAGTTTGAGAGTGTACCACTCTTCCAATATTAAACAGAGTGTACTGATATACTGTCATTTTAATGTTTATTTAGTTTACAATACCTGCTGAAAATAACACCTTAATATCTCAACTAATGAAAAATGTTTTAGCTTTTTGGTAAAGTTCGTCCATTGAAAATCAGTAAATTTGATTAGACCACTTTGTGGCTCTGTGCTGAAAAAAGTATTCAGTACAATTTAAAGTTCAACATGTTGTGTGAATGGCCATTGCTTAGTTATTTTATCATGAAAGTTTCAAGTAAAAAGTTTGAACCATTTAAAAAAAAACCAGAAATTGTGTTCCTGGCTGGTCACGTGTCAGATTACCCCACCCACTTTAAATGTGAATATCTATAAAAGTAAGTCAAAACTGGTAACAGTAACACCTGTTAATGAAACTTAATACATGTAGGTATATTACCACAAAGTATAAATAAAATCAAAAAACATTTTGCGCAGACACCTAACTGGGACCCCCCCCTTTCATAAATCAATCAATTTTTCTTTTGTGGAACACCTTTATGCGAATGGATACCTGTATATATGCAATAGGCCGGCAGAGCCGTCAACAATTCTCAGTTTATGTCAAATGCATCAAGATATTGAGTATTGAGTACTTACTACTAAAAACCAGGAAACGATCATCCATTATTCCTCATTTTTAATATACTTTTTCAATAATAAAAGTTAGAACTCCCAAATGACATAGCTCTTTTCCTTCTTCTCTACTTCATTCTCCTTCCTTTTTTTCTTACCTTCCTAAACTCTTTGCATAATATTCATATTGAAACTGACGTGATTTTGATTCGAAACATGTTAAGTTCATTTTTTTGACTTTATATATCATTGACATTGTATATGAAACTGTATGTCATATGTATGTTATGCAAAGGAAAATAAACGGGGTTACCCAGCTGGGGCCTCAAAAAAAAAAATAAAAAAATAAATAAAGATATTGTCCAACAGTGGCAGGGGCGAAGGATGGAACCTGTAATTTATCATAAAATGACAATAAACAAAAAATGGAGGTGGTTGCTATTTCAAGGTTAGAGAATTATGTAGAAAATTGACTCTTCTCTACAGTATATATAATTAATCAGCCCTGTGATGTAAACTTCAGCGGAGACTGTACTGTAGTTAGCCTCGTGTCAAAGGTGCCTGGATGTTGCGACCAGGGCGCCTTGAGCCATACTGACAACTACATTGAAAGAATGTAACCGGTAATCTACTGCTCACTTAAACGAACTACGGTACTATCTATAGCTGAAAAATCAGCTATTCATAAATGTTTGTCTCGTATTTAACACCATTTCTCGACAGTGTCGGTTTCAAAATACAATACCGTGGACAAAAATGATAGATACAGTTACGAAAACCGGGTTGATTAGTACATCTTCATGCATAGTTCTTATGTCACAGTCTACATTTCAAAATTCAAAAATTATCCAGTTTTAAGATATCTATGAGCCGTGCCATTAGAAAACCAACATAGTGGGTTTGCGACCAGCATGAATCCAGACCAGCCTGCGCATCCGCGCAGCCTGGTCTGGATCCATGCTGGTCGCAAACCCATTATGTTGGTTTTCTCATGGCACGGCTCATATGTCGAAAACCGCAAAAAAAATCTTATGTTTAGACTACACATGTATAACTTACATGGCATTCATGCACGTTTAAGCGTCATGTAAACCACGTCAAGTACTGTTAGAATATCTTCAGCATTAGCCATAATATTTAAGGCATCCAATGCACAAAAATATGTAACAAGTACCGCGTTTTTGTTGTCATTGGAAGAGTTGTGAGTTGTGTCTGCTGATCAAGAATCAGTAAATTAAATAACCATAAATAATATGCACGAATCATTACAGCCATGTTTTTTGACTGCAAAATGATAAATCTTACACTGTAAAAAAATGGATTTCTGTTGAAGTATCATTAATGACTATGAATAAAAAAACCCATAAAATTTCTGTAACATAATTTTGTTATATAATTTATATTTTCTGTAACTGTAACTGTTTGTAGGTCTTTTTTCAGCCTTGCGTAATTGGTATTATCAAATCTATTAATAAAAAAAATCAAAAAAATCTTTTAATACAAAGAACAAAAGAAAGTGCAAAATTAGTCATTGAATTTATAAGTGAATTGGGTCATCGATGGATGATGGATGATGGATTTCCTGGTATCTGGTGAAATTGCATTGAAAGTTGACATATACTATACTATATAAATTATGGGTACCTAATGTACTGGTGTTTTCCATAGATATAATGATTTCTGTTATTTAATATATGAGAGTAACAGCTTTTTTATTCTTATGTAGTGACATAGAATCGAAGGCTAAACCCTTTATGTTGCTAGGGTACTGGCTTGCCAAGGATACAAACTTAGCAAACTCATTAGTTTATACACTAGAAATATGTATAAATTGCCAGATTTTCTTGTAGCCGCCTGTTGTCCCTCCAACTTGTTTACATCTTTCAATTGTTGTAACTTAAAGATATATTGGAGTCAGATGTCGAGTGGCTGCCATGTATTTTGGGAACAGTATTTAAAGATTTTCAAGCCATTTTGATATGTTTTGGCAGTGCTTGTTGATTCTTGTGACAAGGCTTTTCATTTTTTTCTTCAAAGCGCTCCTCATCCACTCCAAAATTATTTGGAAAAAAAATCCCAATGACCAAGAGATTAATTTGGTGAGGCCTTAATAGACAATACACTTTCAAATTATATGAGCCTACGAAGCACCAATATTTGATATATTTTAATAATACTGTTATATAGAACTTGCGTATTTATGGATATGCTTGTGTAAATGTGCAGATTTCATTGTTTTAAATTTAACATTGATTGTACCTACTATACAAGATAAAATGTCGAGGAACCGATGAAAAGATAATTAGGTTTACGACATATCAGTAAATTTCTAACTATATCTTTCAAAACAAACATGTTTATTTAAAACCTTCAATGCCAATTCATTGTCCTCTTAATTAATTTTCCCAAAAACAGACTGTTGCACACCCTAATTTTTTTACGTAATCCGCCCCGTCAAAATAGTAAACTTTCTACACATATTTCGCTCTTATAGGAGCATTACAAGTGATTTTTGACTGAAGTATATTTGAAACATTTCATGCTTGAAACATTATGACGCCTTTGCCCCCAAAAATGCCAAACAAGTTCAGGATAGGATAACTTACGAAAATAAGAAAGAGAAACAGGAAAAAAAACTTTTGTGAAACGCTCGACATTCCGTAAAAAACTTAGAATTTTTCATTTTCTTTACAAAATATAAACGTTTATAGCACTCTATTTAGAGGCATATACGCACCAAACTGCATTCATTTTTTGGATCTAAAGCATTTGCTCACATTTGTTCCAAAATGTGTCTCCTCCAGACTGCCTGTTTGAAAATAAACTTAGTAAATCGTCTGCAGATTACATGAATAGAACACAGACAACAATGAACAACGGATGATAAATTATCTCTGATTTTTATTGCGATTCTATGGTCTGACATGGGAAGACATATCACAGAATAAGAAAGACTTAAAATCACATTTAACAGACATAAAATTATGAAAGGCTAACATTATCACAATAGATAAAGTTAAGTATATATACCACTCCCCCCCACCCTCACTCTATCTATATTTGGCATAAATTTATATGTACTTGTTAGATTTTTGAAACAACCCGTCTGTAATATTTTTCCATTACAGCTTCCTTTTGTTGTTGGCCTACTTTGCACATGCGTGGTTCTGTGTTTTAGTGCTCTGTGGCTTCCGAGAAATCTACCCTTACTTATTATCTTTTGATATGCATAATGGAACATCTTTATTCTTTCGATTCTAATCACGCAAATACTTCTCATTTTACAGCACTGCGTTTTAGTTCGATACGTCATTAGGTGGGCCATATGCTGTTACAAACACCTCGCGAATGGAAAGCATTGCATTATGGAATTTTCTGATATTTACTAATATTTATACGACCCTGACGGGCGGTTGGACGGACGGCCGGGCGGGCGGCGTCCACAGACTTTGTCCGGAGCATATCTTCTTCATGCATGGAGGGATTTTGATGTAACTTGGTACAGTTGTTTACCATCATGAGACGGAGTGTCATGCTCAAGAACCAGGTCCCTGGGTCTAAGGTCAATGTCACACTTAGATGTCAAAGGATACAAGAATGAAAACTTTGTCCGGAGCATTTCTTCTTCATGCATGGAGGAATTATGATATAACTTGGCACAAATTTTCATCACCACGAGACGGAGTGTCATGCGCAAGAACCAGGTCCCTAGGTCTAAGGTCAAGGTCACACTTAGAAGCCAAAGGTCAGGTACAAGAATGACTTTGTCCGGAGCATTTCTTCTTCTTGCATGGAGAGATTTTGATGTAACTTGACACAATTGTACACCATCATGAGACGGAGTCATGCGCAGGTCCCTTCTTTAGAACCACTTCCCTTTGTTGTTACTATAAATAGCTTATATTGTAACTCTTTCATTACAAGTTGTAGGGAAAAATCGAGACCACTTTTCTGTAGTACAACATGTATGTTACATCCAATTTTGAGGTATATTTTGACCTATCTCTATCTAGTAATGATTTTTTTGTGGACTTAGAATATACTTTTTTTATTTTCTTTTTGGATTTTTAGATTAACTTCCCTTAGTTGTTACTATAAATAGCTTATATTGTAACTTCTTTTTATAATTGACTGTAGGAAAAAACCAAGACCACTTTTCTGTGGTACAACATAGATGTTACTTTCAAATTTTAGGTGTATTTTAAGGTATCTCTACCTGGAAAGGAGTTTTTTTGTGGACTTAGAAAAAGAAATAAACAATAATTACTTAACAAACACAAAATTAAAGTTCCATTTGCAAATACAGGTGCTAGTGTAAAGAAATTTGCTGTGACTGGCGTATATTGTGACATTCTAACACTCTTGTTAATTGAAGTATAAACTATTAACAACTTTGACAATATTATTTTCAAACACATGTTATGTCTGATATAAAAGAAATCAGAAGTAATACTTCATTCAATGTTTGTGAAGTTTATATAGTTTCTAAAAACAGTACACACCACTTATGATGACACTCAAATACACAAATAGTGAAATACACACCTTGACATTCCGGTATATAGGAGATACCAAACATAGACCAATATCATAGAACAAATCCTTACCTCGTTTTAAAGAGTTCTGATAAAACTGATATAAAATGAAGAGAAAAGTAGGGGTCATATATCTTCTAAGAGAGATTTCTTTTGCCACATTCGCTTACTGTAAAATCACATCAAAACCACACTACTGGAAGTACTATTCATACTAAAATTGAGTTTCACTTCGACAAATACAACCTCCTCTCTCATTTTTTTTCCACCAAAATGTCAAAATACGTCCACACACATTTAAACAAAAACAGCTTGAATTTAGACCTCTTTGACCAAGTGGAAAATTAGGGTTCAAAAACCTGTCCGCTATTACGCGACTAGACCAGATGTCTCCAATGCTGGTTCTTTTACTATAGTTAGGCCTGAAAACTACGTAAACACTGAAGCCTGCACGCTTGGAACATGGATTGTAAGTTATTTTACTGTTATAGTAGTTGTCATTTATGGTGCCTGCATTAACTGCACCGGAGAAATTGCAAAATACACGGCCAGGTAGATGACACTGATGTTAAACTATCAACTTATCGGTACTGTCTAAACTTGCAAACATTTTCCCACGGTAAACATTGCTTCTGACTTATAATCAGATATCAGTTAGAAATTGTTTGTCTCAGAAAATGTAATATTTGCTAAAACTAGTTAGCACTGAAAAAAGTAGAAATGAATATTACAGAGTCGTAGGGTAAAATTGGACAGCTATATTCTATCGAAGATTCATGTATAGGCTGATTGATAAATTGCTGCGGATCGAATATCTGGTACTGTACCTTATGCAATATTTGAAATAAATCCATGAATGTAAAATATGGAACTTATTATGGTAATATCATGTTATGAAACATCTGACAAAACTTGACCTGCAGAGATTAATTCGATCTAAAATAAAGTCATACAGGAACCTAAAAATGATTAATTTAAAAACAGTGAAATATTCAAATAATACTAATCATGTGTTCTTTGAGCTTTGTCTTAGATATTGAATTTTTTCTTTCACCCCTAGTATTTTGTGACAAGATGCTCCATATGTTTCATTATATGCCAAAGAATTTTTACCAAAACATTTCATTTTTGATATGGCAAAAACGTTAACTATCTGAATAAGAATAAGCCATATATCCATATTGTCCAAAGCAGTATTAACTTTTACACTAAATCATTTAGGGGTACTTATGTACTACACTAACTGGAATAAAATGTTCTCCCATATAAGGATCCATGCTATTCGATTTCAAAGCTGATTGCAATTAAAGAAACCATTAGCGAACAGCATGGAGGCTGGTCTGGATCCATACAGGTCGCAAACGCACTATGTTGATTTTCTTATGGTGCGGCTCAACTTATGATGTACAAAATCAATATGTGACCTGGGGTTAAAAAAAAGAAAAATCTGATTAATTTGTTTTAGGTTAAACTCTTGAATTAAACTATGGAACCGAGCAGAAGACGCATAATCAAAATGCCATTGTATGAGAGACACTATGAAAAGTTTCTTGGTATGTTGAGTAAAGAACTGACTTTTCCTGTACAAAAATGCATTCTGACACTTGATTTTCTTTTTGTAGACCTTGTCATACATTAAAAAAAAAACAGACTTTGATCAAGAATTTCACAAGATATTTCACTGAAGTTTTAGATAAATTCTATTATCTTTGCATTTTATGTTGAGCTAGGACTGGGACCTCAACCTTTGTTTAGACCAAAACAGGATAGATTTAGTTTTACTAAGAGGCAGAGAAAGTTTGATAACAATAAGCAAACTCAGTATTCAAGTCCACACTCAAGTGACGTTCTATGTCTTTTCTTAATTGGAACTAAGATTGTAGAGTCGTTTGCGTACAGTAGTAGTTTATATTAATAACTGCAGACATATCATTGAGATCAAAGGGCCGATTATTGATTCATGAGAAAATCCACAATAAATATTTGCTTTTGTTGACAATATACCTGATATATCAACTAACTGACGTCTGTAAGAGGGGTTAGATAAAACTCACCTAATTGTAGGAACATCAGGGCATAGAGCTTTAAATTTCATTAAGAGAATTGAATGGTTACATATATAAGGCTTTTTGTAGGTCAAGTAGAAACGTGCCAACAAGGCGACCTTAAGGTGAATGAGACAAGTATCTGTGTCCAAATCATTGACTGACACGCTTCGGACAATCCAATATTTCATGTATTGAATCATTTTTGCCAGTGTTGTTACATTTTCTGGTCCTTGTGGATCATTGAGATTATTTATTTTTGCTATGACAGAATTCCGTTTAAGCCGGTTCTAGTGGGCGTGAAGGGTCTTGCATATGTCATAACCTGTCAACAGACTCAATCAAACTGAGTCTGCTATTATATTGCTGTATTATATTCACTATAAGATAGTAAGTTCATTTTATTATCAGCTTCATTGAAACTGAATTTTTTACCATGAAACATCTGAAGTAGTTCTTTATGGGTACATTAATCACATAAGAAAATATCCTACATGTCTTTGTTGTAAAAAATGAAAATAAAAGGGAAGTAAATATCTCTTCTAGTTAGTGCTTGCCTAAGGCAACAGTTGTCATTCTTTGTGGTCACACCTTTAAATTGAATATTTAAAGTTCAGTTATTGATTCCTAAACATTTTTTGGTTATCTAAATTACTTAGACTTTATTTAATGTCTTTCTATCTTTACAAATCTCTACATAATTATATGATAATGCTATATTGCGAATAATTAATTTATGCCGTGTTCGTGAAACTTATATTGCATTCTTGCATAAAACCTTTGTTTTTTGCCGATTTTGGGCATGCACAAACAGGGGAAAAACGTGTACAAACAAGGAGATTCTCGTGAGCACGCGCTGTTGGTGAACGTTTTGAATATGCTGTTGTGGGTCCAACGTAAGCAAATTATGGATCCCGAATAAATTTTGGCCGAAGTCGAAAGGTCCGAGATTTATGAAATCTTTTCATCTGCATATTTATTAAAAATATCATTTTTCAACCTAACTTTACTTTAACTTGTAATAATCGCTACCTCTCTTGATACGCGACTGAATTGACGTTCCTTATTATTGTATTATTACGCGTATTAGACTCAAAGTAAGTTTACACGCCGCGATTTAATCCCTGAAAATGATAGGCAAACAACAATTTACAAAGAAACAATTTCGTTTTCCAAATTAATTTGAGTCGAGAAAGTTGACATGCTAACTTTAAATCTTTCACTAAAACTTTTAAAAAATGTTTGTGTCTACTTTACACATCTATGCAGTCTACTGATACAATGATGGTGTGTAATGTAAAGCATAAACATGACGAAGCGTAAAGTTTGAAGGATTTTTCCACAGTTAATGAACATTTGATGAACAGAAGGTATTTATTATATATTTTTCAATTTATTTGTAGATTTCACCAACCATGTTTGAGTTTATAAATCCAATCTAAGTTGATTATATCGATGTTGAAAAAATTCAAATTTTTGTGTTTATCAAACTTTGATCGCGATGGGGTGGGGTGTAAAGCAAAATTTTCTAGTTATAGGCCTAGAGATTTCATTCTTAACGACATGAAGAATATAGGTATTGATACCAGTTTCTATTAAACGATAATATTTACATTTAAAAAGCGTAAGGGGCAGACTATTAATTTAAACCAAGCAGAATTGTGTTCTGTCGGCACCTCACCTGCAAATTGTGTAAAGACAGGATGCCGTGTAGGGTTATGCCCTTTTCTCACAATTCCGAGCCTCTAAAGCTAAAGTTCCTACCGATATATCGGAAAAAGGGGAAGTCATGCTTATTTTACATATATTTAATATTAAAGAAATTACCACAACAAGAATGTCCGTTCGACATGTATAAAATACGCACTGTTTCTGTATGCCCTGGAAATGCATAAATAAAACATGTGTCCATAACAACCTGAAACGGCCGGCTTCGATCGGCTAATGTCAACCTAGATAGTCTTGTTTTTTCGATATTTCCAGCACTTAAGTTGTGTTTTATGCAAGAATAGCGATAACGCACGTTTGTTTCGTGAAACAACATCTGCAGAATCCCTCGGGCTATGTTGGTGCACTCGCCCTACGGGCTCGTGCACCAACCAATCCCTTGGGATTCTGCAGATGTTGTTACACAAAAAAACGTGCGTTAACCCTACATTCGTGAATGCATATAAATTGTCATATTTTTCGGTGTGATATATTTCATATTCCCTCAGACCAAACAAATACCCTACATTTATCACATTTTTGACGCCGTGGCAATGAAATAAAGCCATAACATGTTTTGGAATGTAGGGATAACGCATGTTTTTCGTGTTATTACAGCTGCAGAATTCCAAGGGATTGGTTGGTGCCCGAGCCCGGTAGGGCGAGGGTACCAACATATCCGGAGGGATAACGCTATTCTAGCATAAAACGCGTAAAAAACTGATAAATGAATACAATGTCACTCAACGTCATTAAATTTCCACGAAATGCGCGGGAATGTCTGAGTTGTTTTTTTTTTACCTTGACGTCATTTTGTTTTGAATTATCCGTTTTGGGGCCGAATAACGTTTACGCTGTGACGTGATTTATGGCGAACAGACGCGAATACTTAACTGTAAAGGTTTTGCAGTCTGATTTTAAGTCGAATATTTTTGTGCTGTTTAGTTAACCAACTTTAAGTGGATTTTACTCCGAAATAAAAACATAAACATGTTGACAGGAACTTTAGTATATTTCCCCAGAGATATTATATGTTTCCTATAATATAAACAGGCCTGGGGCGGACTTATAGTAGTTGATAGCATAGGACGTTTCTCGCTCTTACCTTCGAGGATTAAAAGTAACGTATATGGTTATGCACTGAGTGATCAATGAGATACTTATATACCATTTGATATAATTTGATTATTGGCTAAGAAAAAAAAACAACACAAAAAACCCACTCCTTTTATATTATAATTATACCACAGAAAGAATACACGTTAGAACATGACTGCCTGTGATCCAGCCTTACTTCTACATATTCATCGAAATAAATTTTGAATTTTGAGGGAGAAGTAATTTACAAAATTTTATATTTTTTCCGCAAACGTTCTGCATCATTTGGCATGGAATGTGTTTATGGAAGCAGCATTGTCTGATAGTTCCTCATGCCACACAACCCCATTTTGCTTTTGCTATGTCTTTAGTCGTGTGCCAGGTGCTACTAGCATTTTTCGTCGGATAACTTTCTTTTCTGACAAATTTGGTGATTTGGATGTTATTGTCTTGTGCACAAATATTAATTGGGCAATCGCTCTGGTTTAAATAACTGTAAAGGCACCTAACCCCTACTAATTCATGACGCTGAGAGCTAGGGTCATCGGGGTCTTGGTGACAGGCTCAACCCGGATGCATTTATCTGTGGCGTTTCCTCGACACACAACATCGTTGAAATGTCGTGCAACTATGACAATGTTGTTCATCATAGGAGTGCAGCTGTCATGGCGATTTTTTCTTGAAGGGCTTTGTTTTTTGACGTAATGGCCTCATTTTTCACAGCTTCCTAATATGAATCAAGCATTTCGTTAAGGATAAGTTTTTTCAAACTCTGCAATATCTGAGGCTGAACTGGGTTTTCCACTTCAAAAATAACCATGGCAAAATTTAGCACTTGCTAGGTACTTCCCATTTTCTATTTGTGGAGATGTTGTCCAACTGAAAGCATTCTTCTCGCATATTATCAAAATTAAGATTTTCCAACAGAACCCCATTAATAAATCTTATGTGATTCAAATCAGTAGCAAAACCTCAAGCACACGACCCTATCTGTTTTATTTTCTGAATTGTCTAGTATGATCTGAAGTTTTGTAGATAAAATTTTATCCGAACTTGAAGAACTACCTTAATCGGGATAATGGTGTGCACCTAATATCATTGTTAACTTCTACCATATTCATAAATCACAGGATAGCGTAAATAAGAATTGTCTCCGCCAGATGAATGCTTTACATACGCAGTGATAACAGAAGGCAGTGTATGTATAATGTGTAAATCTGTATAAAAAGCAAGCCTGAAGAATCATAAATACATGCACTTAATACAGAAGACAATCATCATTAACAACATGACGGAATCAGTCAGAAAAACAAATAACAAACAAGAGGGCCATGATGGCCCTATATCGCTCACCTGAGTTAATTGCTTTCTTGAAAAAAATTCTTTGCTAAAGCTAAACAAATAACCCCATGGGGTGGGGTCAATTTGACACCGGAGGTCATGATTTGAACAAATTTTGTAGAAGTCTACTAGGCAATGCTACATGTCAAATATCTAAGATCTAAGCTTTCTGGTTTATTTTTAGAAAATTTTTGAAGACTTTCCTATGTAAAATCAAGTGACCCCTGGGGTGGGGTCAATTTTAACCCCGGGGGTCATGATTTGAACAAATTTTGTAGAGGTCCACTAGGCAATGCTACATATGAAATATCTAAGCTCTAGGCCTTCTGGTTTATTTTGAAGATTTTTCTATGTACAATCAAGTAATCCCATGGGGCGGGGTCAATTTGACCCCGGGGGTCATGATTTGAACAAATTTTGTAGAAGTCTACTAGGCAATGCTACATGTCAAATATCTAAGATCTAGGCCTTCTGGTTTATTTTTAAAAAATTTGAAGATTTTCCTATGTAAAATCAAGTGACCCCTGGGGCGCGGTCAATTTTGACCCCGGGGTCATGATTTGAACAAATTTTGTAGAGGTCCACTAGGCAATGCTACATGTCAAATATCTAAGCTCTAGGCCTTCTGGTTTATTTTAAGATTTTTTTTGAAGATTTTCCTATGTAAAATCAAGTGACCCCTTGGGCGGGGTCAATTTTGACCCTGGGGTCATGATTTGAACAAATTTGGTAGAGGTCTACTAGGCAATGCTTCACACCAAATATCTAAGCTCTAGGGCTTCTGGTTTTTGAGAAGAAGATTTTTAAAGTTTTTCCTTTTGGTTGCCATGGCAACCAGAATTCTGTATGGGATTCAATTCTTTGAACAATTTTTAAAGAAGATCATCCATGGAACAACCCTGTGAAGTTTCATCAAAATTGGCCTGTTGGTTTAGGACGAGATGTTGTTTAAAGGAAAGTGTGGACGGACGGACGGACGGACGGACGGACGAACGGACGCCGGACGGTGAGCGATCACAATACCTCACCCTGAGCACTTTGTGCTCAGATGAGCTAAAAAGTTCAGTCCCGACGGGATTTGAAAACTGCCTGTCATACAATCCTCCACCTTTTCCGTTTCGAAACAGTTAAAGAGGTAAGCGTAGTGTCCACCTGTAAAAGGCTTAAATATGGCACATGCAATGTGTCTCAAAAGAGCTTGGCCATAACCTGTTTTAATTCTAAAATGTTTAATAACATTGCATGAAAATCTTGAAACATTCCCATAAAATCCAGGGTTTAATTTATCTTCTAGCAGATGTGTCTTTGAATAACTATTCAATTTTAAATTCAAGCATGAACTACGATAGTAAAAATTAGCATTTATAATAAAAATTAACGGAAGTCTGCTGAATTAGTTTGATTTGTAACATATTGATTACGTTCTTTAAACGCTCTTGCAAACCAATTTAATCGAGAATTGTATACATCTCCTGAGGTATTGCCACGGATATATACCCATCGAAATGCGGTAAATGTACAATTCTAACATTAATTGTTATGTTAAGTATTGCTATACATAGAAAGATATCTGTCAAAAATGATGCAATGGCATCCGAATTACAAGTTTTATTGAATTAGAATTCGCAGGGATAGATAATATCCACCATGTGAGCAAAACAATGTTAAATTTAGAGCGTGATGTATAGTTTAATCGAAAGCTGAAATAACACCGAAATATGCTTAAAAACAATATGCGGTTTGAAATTCGAATTGCAAATTGGATTTAATGTGAAATTCAATATATGATATGTATAATCGTGATACAGTATTCTCTGAGAAGAAGCGTTTGTAGGTATCTTATACTTAAAAATTTCAGTAGTTTTTGCAAGTTCTTTGCAAGTTGAAATACATTTTTTGTTTGCATGTCGCTATTCGAATTGCAAACTGAAAGTTTAGTTTGCTATTGAGAATATATCAAACTTGCACACCCCTTAAGAAGTATTATCTATTCCATTCGAACCTCTGTTGAATTTTTTATCCAATCAAAATATATTGTCACAGTATATATAAGTTATTTTATGTTTGTTATTATTATTCAATGTTTTTGTCATTCGTACTGTAAACTTTATTGTTATTCTGCATTTTGTTGTCCAGCTGTATAATTGTGTGTTATTTATATTCATTATTTCGTTGTTGTTTTAGTAAAACATTTCATTCGTATTGTATTTCCTGTACTTTTTATTGTATATTTTGCTTTTGATATTTATATAGCTTTCATCCTTTGGTTTCCAAACTTACATCATATCCTACAAATAAGACAGTTTCCATGAGAAGCTCCTTTTGATCAATTTATACGTTTTACGTTGTTTCTTTAAAAATCGGAAAGCGAAACAAAACTGAAATCTCTAGTTATAGGCTATGATTTATTTCCATTAATGTCATACCATGAATGTTTTATTGAATAATATCGTTTATCTGAATCGAATTTAAATCTTAAACAGGAATGATGTGGATTGTGGAAAAGGTAAGAATCTCAGAAATAAATAATGCTAATTGCAGGCAAAAACTTGAACGACAGTCGTTGTGCCGGCTAATTTTTCGTGATCATCTACTTTCCATTTTCAATCTCCCTCTGAAAGGCTTCTGTTCCTGGTTTTGCACAATCTGATTTAAAATACAACGTACTAATTAGACCTAAGAGTCAAAAGTAAACGTGAAAACACTAAGATGAAATAAAACTAATTATAACAAAATGCTTATTCTTACTAAAAAATAAATTTAACGGTGACCGAACAATGTATTTAAATACTGTATTATGTATAACTTCAAAGAATCTACTTATATAGTTTAACCCGTTACCAACAGTTGGGCCACCTTCGTTCTCCCAATACCACATGATTTGTGGTTCTGTATCGTCCACAAACTGCTGCCCCAAACAATATTTCAAAGTATATTCAATCAGCCACCACGGCATTTTGTCCAGACAAATGTCTCCAGATACTATACCTGTATCACTGTCTGGAGGGGTTGTTCTTTGCTCCTAAAATAGAATAGATTCTTCGACTATAATTACTGTCAACCCGGTCTTTTCCCATGGACTATATGAGAGATGTTGATGTGATATTCCAGTGAGGCAGCACTATAAAGTTGGGCACTGTGCTCACTGCTACAAGTAGACACCGTCGTTTATATGACTAAAAAATTGTTGAAAAAGACGTTAAACCCGAACGCACGCACGCACGCACGCACACACACACACACACACACACACTCAACATGTAAACATAATTATGAGCTATAACTATTTCTGTGCGGAGCTACACTGCGTTTTGAAATAAGGCGTCTACATTGTTATAGGCAGTACACAGTCAACCCACCCTCTCCCATTATGTTTTTATTCCATGTACAGAATCCAATGTTACAATGCACTAATCAAACATCGCAATTACTTTTGAATCAACATAACAGGAAATGTTACCTTAACCAGAAGTACAACTACAGAATTAGGACACCTGTCGCTGTTGATATTGCTCGCATCAAAACAAACATATACGATAACATATTTCGATGGTAAGAAGCTCACAATATAGTCTCTCCTGTCAAGTGTTCCGACTATACCTATAACAAATAAAGCGCTGTTTCAATACCGTAATTACAAGTGTAGCGGTGTTTCAGTGCAAAAGCGTAAATAAAAGCATTTTTCGGTGCAGTAAATGTAAATAAAGCCCTGTTTCAGGCATAAGTTATGAATAAAGCACCGTTTCAGTGCAGTTAGGTTCTAATGCAGTAAAGTGTAAATAAAATTATTGTTTACAGTTAGTGGCCCGCCCGCTTAGCTCAATAGGGAGAGCGCAAATCTACGGATCGCGGGGTCGCGAGTTCGAGCCCTGAGCGAGGCGTATGTTCTCCGTGACGATTTGATAAAAGACATTGTGTCTGAAATCATTCGTCCTCCACCTCTGATTCAAGTGTACTTGCGGAGAACATGTTTTTACTGGTACAGAATCCAGGAACATTGGTTAGGTTAACTGCCCGCCGTTACATAACTAAAGTACTATTGGCAAACGGCGTTAAACCCAAAAACAGCCAACCACATATGGTTCTCTAGTGTCACTAGAGTTGATTCGCAGTTATCGATGATGCTGTAGATATATGGCGATACCGTACATATAAACTAGTGTCACTGGTGTTGAATCACAGTTTGTGGCGCTGCTGTAGAAATATGGTCATTTAAGAAATGAAAGATTTTTTTCGGGGTTCATGCGAAATGAACGACAAAATAGGATCGGAAAATTCAATCGCTCATGTTTAGTTTGCCGGTCCTATTCTGTCGTTCATTTCGCATGAACACCGAACAAAAATATTTCATTTCTTATATTTACATTATATATCATTTCCTTTTGGAAACAAGATTATATTATAAATTGCACACATTTTGTTGCATTTGACATGAAAATCAGCTTCCCGGCCATTCTATTCACCAGATGGAACAACTGCCACGTCATCTAAGGAACGTTCTCCCTAACTATACGCGGACGTTGTCAAAACAGCGGCCCATTATCACTAAGCAGCGTTGACGTAACTTTCGCGCCTTTCCGTTTGCTGTTCATACGAAATGAACGTCATAATTTTCAATGGAAAAGAATAGGGCGAATGTAAATATATCGTTTTACAGTTATCGATGCTGCTGTAGACATGAAGTCAAATTATACATAATAATTATTGTCACAGTCAGCGACAGTGCTGTAGACATGTGGTCATATCATACATGGTGTCATAGGAGCTGATTTACCGTTAGAGTATAGGGTAGTTATGAGCCCTATGAAAAACTCGCATTTAATTTAGGTAGCGACAGGGTTCAAATACTAGTATAAAGGAAGAGCATAAGTGCCATGTGCGATTTATTTATTAACTCGAAATTGCGAGATACTAGCTCGAAATTGCGAGATACTAGCTCGAAATTTCGACTTAAGTTTCTCGAAATTACGACGTACTAACTCGAAATTTCGGGTTACTAATTCGAAAGTTTGGGTTAGAACGGACCAACCGACCGACCCACAAACCGACCGACAAGCTCACTCTTAAATATCCCCCAAACTTCATTTCACAGTATGATCTAGCGTATCTGAGGTACCCCAGTTACTAAGTATGTGGTGGACTTGGCCTTTGACCTCATGACAGCGGAAGTAATCTGCTGAGTACAGAATGTCAAATAATTTACCTATGGTGTTTGTTTTTGGGTTGAGTTGAACATCACACTCACACATTCATAGGTCATTGGTGTCTTTTAGTTTTTCATTTTTTTTTCATGGTTAAGAAAGACCCCAGGTGCCCCTTCATTCATAATTTCAGACATTTATAGGCACATGGGTAGAACTGCTGACCTTGCATAAGCCAACAGTATGTTTCCCCACATGAAAGAATTCTACTCCCAAAATGACATTTCGAGTCCACAGCAGTGAGGTGTATGTGATTTGAAGCCAGCAACCCGAACCAATTGGCCACTGAAGCCTTTAGGGATTTTATTTCACTTATTTCACTTCTGCAAGTCCAAGAAATTAAGAAATAATACGTTCCCAAACGTGGTTTATCGTAGAATAACCCGAGTTTTTGTTCTTATGCGTAAGAATATATCACGAAGGCCGTAAGCCTGAGTGATATATTGTTTCGCATAAGAACGAAAAACTCGGGTTATTCTACGATAAATCACACTTGGGAACTTATTATTTCGATTCTAACACGACATACTAGTATCAAAAGTGTTAGGAAAGAAAAGGTAACTACTTTTACGACCGTTTTTACTACGCACCTGGATCGGATGACGTCATTGCACGCGAGTGGTTTATTGCAGAATAACCCGAGATTGATTTTGCTCTACATGTATATAGGTTGTTTGCTGGTCGTGTTAGAATCTCAAATAACTGACAGAAGAACCATCTTAAACCTAGGCCATTGTAGATTTCGAGTTAATAAATAAAACGCACCTGTTTCTTATGCTCTTCCGTACTCTTCCGTTTTATATACTCCGTTTGGTTGCAATAGATTTAAGAAATAAAAAGTTCCCAAACGTGGTTTACCGTAGAATAACCCGAGTTTTGAGTTCTTATGCGTAAGAATATGTCACGAAGGCCGTAGGCCTACGGCCTTCGTGACATATTCTTACGCATAAGAACTCAAAACTCGGGTTATTCTACGACAAATCACACTTGGGAACTTATTATTTCGATTCTAACACGACATTCTAGTATCAACAATGTTAGGAAAAAAATGGTAACTACTTTTTACAACCGTGCTACGCACCTGAATCGGATGACGTCATTGCACGCGAGTGGTTTATTGCAGAATAATCCGTGATAGATTTTGCTCTTCATGTATGTAGGTTATTTGCTGGTCGTGTTAGAATTCCATATTAACGTGTACATTTCAAATCAGGTATGTACCGCCGCTAGTCACGTCATAGTTAAAGTGAAGGTTAGCCTTTTGTAACTGTTAGAATCAAAATGTGGCTTCCTTTCTTCTGACTCAAATAATTTCCGCACTGCGAAACCCGGATTCACTTGGATTCTAATTCCAGCTTAGATGTTACAGATACTACGTGGTCATAAGAATCACATTTCCGTTTTTAAGAAATTCAAATACTTTTTTCTGATTCTCATTTTTACATGATATCACTTACATTAGCTATAACTCTCGACTCTTTGTGTTGGTAAAAGTACCTCGGCGTTGGAGATGGACGCTCTACAACTTTCCAGTTAGGCTGACATGATATATATAGCTATCTTCACGTCATCTGCGTATGTATTCTAGGAGACAAGTCAAATGCTTTCTTCGTATCAAAATTTGAGAAAGTGTAAGACAAAAAAGCAGTAGGCTTAACTTTTTAATACTTTGCTTAGTCGAACAGAATATTATGAACATAACAAGACATTGATTAAACTTATGATTTTAAGCGTTTGTTTTTAACGGATTATTTGCTTATTTCCTTGTATCCTTTTAATACTTCGCCCTTGTTTAATTTAACTAATACATACCACTAACTGCGCCAAATATTGCCTTTTTGTCATCAATTCGATTGAACTGTCCTTCAACGAAGGTACACTTGCCCGTCAGATTATTCCTAAAATAATAAACTGTCAGATTAGCTGTCGCGCCATCATTGATATATTTATATATCTTATCTCTTTTTTCTGTTTTATTAATTTCAGTTATTCTGCAGTCAATGGTATTAAACAAAACGATTGATTGATAGTCCGTATTAAGATAAGCTATTAAACGGATTAACATTTGACAAATCAAACATTTTTGCGTGTCTCTGGTACGGGAAGTCAGAATTCATAAAGCGAACTTCATTCTGATTGTGTGTTCCTTTGTATATTTTGCTAATTTCAACTTTGCCTCTATTTTCTGCAAGATGTTTTTGAAGCGAACATTATAGGGAACACTATATGCATTTAGGAAAAAAGTGACCATTCCCCGTAGTGGCCATGTTTTCATGACAAATGAGAACAATTTGGACAATTTGGTAGATAGTTGAAGAAGGACTTTTTCGTAAAATAATTTCAAAATCGGGCGAGCGGTTTAGAAGAAGAAGCCGTTTTAAGATCTTTCTGTCTTTAGGTCTGGTGACCCCATTGTGCAAGGAAGCGGAACCGTTTGAACACCTTTGAAGAAGATCAGCCAAGGAACATCCAGGCCTCCACTACACAGTTTCAGAGATGTCACTAGAAGAAAAGTGTGGCTGGACGGACGGCGTCGGTGAGTGATCACAATAGCCCACCATGAGCAAGCCAAAAAGAAAAACATTACCATCTTCTCCGTTAACCTTTCCAGTAGGTTCGAAAAACTTAGTCAAATAAATGTGTAAGTAATATTTTACCGCTTACTTTACTTATTTTAAAACAAAACTACTACCAATAACTTCCTCGTCTCCGGATATGTGTTTGGTTAATGACGTCCCAGCGAGCCGTCCACTTAAAGTTTATATCTTTGTTTATAGGAAGGTCGTTGTCGATACCGTACAGAGTGATCCAGTCTTCATCCACAGCCTAATAAAATATCACTTATTAAAGACAAGGTATTCGTCCGGATTATTTAAAACAGTACTTTGGGACACACTAAGAAGAGAACTGGTATTATTATACATTTTTTAAAAAATTTCATTCACTGTGAACTCATAAAATTTAATATTCCTGGGGGACTAATTTTCGTGGATTTCGTGATTGAGTCAATCCACGAAATTTAATCCCAACAAACAAGTAAAATTCCCATTCATTTTATGTTCAAAAGTTGAAATCCACGAATTCATATCCCCGCGACCAAAACCACGAAAGTTCATGCCCACGAAAGTTAATGAGTTTACAGTATGTATAACACCTTTCCAAAAATAATTTATAGACTATAAATAAGTCTTTGTGTTTCATTACCATCAGCATTTTGTTAACTATAATGTGCTCAGCCAAGGCTCTAGAGGAAGAGCGTTGTTAGAAGTTATATTACGTTGGTGTTAGCCGGATCATATAGGTGCTTTTCAAAATGTTCATTATACTTATAACCGTCCAACATATAAATATGATAATAAACCAATCAAAAATTGTTTAAAGGTAAAAAATTATACAAAGTGAAAAATGCAACTTAAAGCCAGGTATCCCCCGTAAGGTTTGAATCGGTAATTAAGAGTTTTTAAGCACTGAGCCATGGGAGCAACATGTATGTAATCTGTATTTTTAACAATTGTAATAAGGTTTTCAATGAAGAATGTGAATTCTAAAATCATCCTCAAAGTAACCAGTACGTGAGATCCATTAAAGACGTTCAATCACATTTTAACAACATTTTATGACATTTTTCAGTTTTCCTTAATTCTGTTTTAAGGAACAAAAGCACATAGTGTATAGCTTTAGTTCTATTAGAAATGTATGTTTCATCTTTTTATGAATTTTTTTAATTTACTCATACTAAAAAGCGAACTACACATGTATTTCTTTTGACTGAAGTAAACTTTCTAATTTTACATTTGCCTTTGACTGAAATTGGGATATTTCAAATATCTGAAACAAATGATAAGTTTCAAAACGGCATGTAGATTTTGAATTTGAGATGAGGGTAATAATAAATTCATAAACATGCATTTCTAATAAATTTTGGAAATGTGTATGTTTGTCAAAGCAAATCTTTGACAAATATAATACAGTAGTTCTGTCCATATATTTCCCTAGCAAATTTATACATATTTTAGAATAATCTCGACATAGATCCATAGGGATTGTTTTTCATAGCTTTTATTATCGCCCTTTGCGACAACGTTTCGGCTCAGGGCCTTTATCAAGTCACGTGCACAAGTCTTAGATAACATATTCTGCAATTCTTCTGGCTAACAAATACATAAGATAAGTAACGTTATATGGAACGTTACTTATCTTATGTATTTGTTAGCCTGAAGAATTGCATAATATGTAATCCGAGACTTATGCAAGTGACATGATAAAGGCCCCGGGCCGAGATGTAAAAGATTGATTGTTAAAATTCAAACACATTCATTAGCTGACCAGAATCTAAATTACTACCTTTAAATGCAATTAAAGAAGACATTTCATCTAATAAAGACTGCTCTAAAAATATGTGAAATCGCGAACATCTGTGTCGAATCTTCCAAATTATGACAATCAAAATCTAATCATTTTATTTAATTAAGTATTCAAATATTTAAATCCTACAATTTAAGCTATATTATTATCATGTAAAACCATTGTCACTGTAGGATCACTATGTTTCACGGATTGATTTCAAATTTATTATTTAAATGCATGTCACATTTTGGCCGTCTCTTCGAAACATGACGAGCGTCTGTAAAATATGGATATCGCGAATAAGTACGGAAGCGTGTGACATTGCATATATTATGTACATATCACATAAATAGCACATAAAAATATTCAAAGTTTATATATTAACATGAAACATGAATTTGGTGAGAAATAACGGATTATCAAGATTTAGATAGACAAATACAGACGCATTAGCAGTGAGTGTATGTGAGCGAGCGTCATATTTTGTCCGGGCCATTTATCTGTAATTGTTGTATTTTCATATAACTTGGTACAATTGTTCTCCAGCACACTGCACAATAGACGCGTATCTCTTTGTCAAAGGTCAAAGTCACACTCACAATTCAATTGTCAAAAATGTTGCACAAATCATATAGTCATCTGTCATTGTCATAGTTTCGTATCCATTGGTATAAACATTTAGAATTATAAGTAGGCGTGTCGCGCAAAGCTAGGTCAAAGTTCAAAGTCACTCTCAGAGGCCAAATGTCAAAATCAGTTTATTACTGTTTTGTCCAGGGCAACATTTTATTAATGATTGTTGTATTTTTCATATGACTTTGCACAAATGTTCACGACAATAGATACACGAGACCGATGACTTTATGCCATAGATAAAGTTCACACTTAGAGGTCAAACGTCATAAATTGATAATTTATATATCATCTAAGCCTTAACTGAATTATTAGATTTCATAGTATCTAGTAACTTAATACAATTTTTCAACATGATAAACAGGCGTGTCACACACAAGACCCGGATGACAGTTCTAGGTCACACTTAGAGGTCAAAACTTAAATATTGAGCATTTATATATTCACTAGTCTATAATTTTATCAGACATTGTCATCTGTTTTGATTTAACTTGGTACAAATGTTCATCATAATGAGTAGAAGTACCACGCATAAGATCCATTACTGTATGTCAAAGATGAAGGTTAAGCTTAGAGGTCAAATGTCCAAAATTGATAATTAGATGTTAATGTTACTTTATAAAAGGAATTTGAAACCCTAATTTTGCAATTATCAAAAACTATATCGTTTTTGCAAAACTGTAAACATTGATGTTTCATAAATAAAATTGTCGTATTTGTATTGATTCAAGATTTAATAAATTAAATGAGCCGCACGATGAGAAAACGAACATAGTGCGTTTGCGACCAGCATGGATCCACACCAGCCTGCGCATCGCTGGTCAGGATCCATGTTGTTCGCTAACATTTTCTCTGATTGCAATAGGCTTTTCTGGATCCATGCTGGTCGCCAACGCACTATCTTGGTTTTTTCATGGTGCGGCTCAAATGAACTTGGTATTGTCATCGGTAAATACGTAATATATTAAACAAAATAAACATGACACCAGCATTTATGATATTTATCCCTACTTTATAACAACACGTTTCAATAAAAGTGAAAAGCCGAAGACTGTCCATTATGTCAAAGAATAGACAAATCGAGGCGCAACGCGCCGAGATTGTCCATTCTTTCATATAATGGATAGTTTGAGGCTTTTCTCTGACTTAAAACACCGCACTCTATAAAGTGAAAGTGCGACACCACCAGATAACATGTCACCAGATCGGACAACGCGACACTCTAAGGATATTGTTGTCGTTTTGAAGTAAGCAGTTTCAATTTTTTCTATACACAATGTGAATCAATAAAAATCAGATTCCTGCATTTTTACAAAATTATGCCATTTTTTTTCCACTAAGCAGTTGTTGGTTAAATTTTTGTATGTTAGCTGGTATCTCAGTACCCACTAATGGGAATGGATTGAAAATTGCACAATTGTCCAGTGTCATGAGCTAACATGCATTGTACAGGTTCCATAACCCTTTTTGCAATTTTACAAAATTATGCCCCCTTTTGTTGTTGTTGAATAGTCGAGCGTTGCTGTCCTCCGACAGCTCTTTTTTTTATATTACGTTGCCTATTTTCATTTATTTTGCACTGAATATGTCATACCAGGTGTATATCTGCGATACTTTTTTTTATTTCGATTTAGAAGTACAAAAAGAGGACTGTACTACTTCTAACGGTTTAATATTTAAACTAACATTCTGTAATTAATTTTGGCACATTGTTTGATAATCATTTGACTGATAATTCATTTGGGCGATTTGGGTTAAAGTCATACGTTCCCCTTCAGGTGTTTTTTTTTCATTGCAGTTACAAGTTCTGTAAAACGTTGCAGTTTATATTTCGAAACTTTCGAATTTCATAGGTTGATGTACTTACACCTCTCAACATACAAGGTTGTTACTACACCTGTCCATTATTAACCTGTACCTGTCCATTCTTAAAGAACCTATATAATGGACAAAACTAACAAAGGATAACATCACAACCGTGTTTTAATTATTACATCGGTACCACGTTTTGAATTTCCGGTGAATGACTAAAATAACAAGGCAGTCTGAAAGACAGCTAAATCCCCCGCCACTGCTATGGATAGTGAAAGGGTAAACCTTTGATTTTAGCTGTGACCTTGACCTTGAACTGACATGGCTGACTCATGAATTCTGCACAACGTCTTGATGAGGTGATCATTGACCAAAGTTTCATGAAAATCCTTCAAGGGTTTAGGAGATACAGAGCTGAAACTTTGACCTTCATTGTGACCTTGACCTTGAGTTGACATGGCTGACTCATGAGTTCTTGATGAGGTGATCATTTGACCCAAGTTTGATGAAAATCCTTCAAGGGGTTAAGGAGATACAGAGTGGACACCAAATGGAAGGCTCAAACCTTCGACCCTTAGTTATGACCTTGACCTTGAGCTGGCATGGTTGACTCATAATTTCTGCACATATTTCTGATGAGGTAATCATTTGACCCAAGTTTTATAAAATTCCTTCATGGGGTTTAGGAGATATAGAGCGGACACAAAATGGAAGGCTCAAACCTTTGACCATCAGTTGTGACCTTGACCTTGAGCCGACATGGCTGACTCATAAGTTCTGCACATCGCCTTAATGAGATGATCGTTTGACCCAAGTTTGATGAAAATCCTATCCTTCAAGGGGTTTAGGAGATATAGAGCGGACACAAAATGGAAGGCTCAAACCTTTGACCCTAAGTTGTGACCTTGACCTTGAGCCGGCATGACTGACTCATGGGTTCTGCACATCGTCTTGATGAGGTGATCATTTGACCCAAGTTTTATAAAATACCTTCAAGGGGTTTAAGAGATATAGAGCGGACACAAAATGGAAGGCTCAAACCTTTGACATTGAGTTAAGACCTTGACCTTGTGCCGGCATGGCTAACTCATGGGTTCTGCACATCGTCTTGATGAGATGATCATTTGACCCAAGTTATATAAAATTCCTTCAAGGGGTTTAGGAGATATAGAGCGGACACAAAATGGCAGGCTCAAACCTTTGACCTTGAGTTGTGACCTTGACCTTGAACCGACAAGGCCGACTCATGGGTTCTGCACATCGTCTTGATGAGGTGATCATTTGACCCAAGTTTCATGAAAATCCTTCAACGGGTTTAGGAGATATGGACCGGACACGATTTTGTTACGGACGGAAGGACGGACGCAGACCATTCCTATAATCCCTCCGCCACGGCGGGGGATTAAAAAAGAGTCATTTTATACCATGAATAATAATATAATGATTTAACCGGATGCTTCTCCTGACGCAAAAAAAGAAACAAACAAAAATATTATGCCTTAGAATCAAGTATTAGTACCCTATTACCAACGATAAACTAAAACAATAAACATTATTATTTAACTTCAGTGAGTTAAAAACCAATTTAAATTGCAACTATTGATATGGAGTTTATTGTAATGTTTCACACAATGTCTAATTAAGATACTTACAAAATCAATGCATATGGAGAATGGAGAGATAAAAATATCTATAAATGATCGTGAAAACTAATGGCAAAATTTGACAGGTGAAGGAGGACCTAATTAAAATTTGTTGATATTTTTGCCTTTCAGTTTGACTTTCTTGAAAAATGTCTAATATTTTGTAACTTACAAACTTGACAACTTTTGATTCAATTATCAGAAATTCAGTAGGGTCATTTGCATGGTTGCAATGAGAAAAAAAAACAGAGCCCTTATTTCAATATATATATATCGAGGATTAATTTATGAGCGCATATATTTCAATACCAACTGTGCATTAAAATAATTCTTTGACGTGTCATTTGTTTGTTTGTTTCGGGTTTAACACCGTTTTTCAACAGTATTTCAGTCAAGTAACTGTGGGCAGTTAACTTAACCAGTGTTCCTGGATTCTGTACAGTACAAACCTGTTCTATGCAAGTAACTGCCAACTTCCCCATATGAATCATCAGAGGTGGAGGACGAATGATTTCAGATACAATGTCTTTGATCAAATCCTCACGGAGAACGTACGCCCCGCCCAGGGATCGAACTCGCGACCCAGCGATCCGTAGACCAACGCTCTCCGGGTGTAACCTAATTCCTGAATGATGGTTTTTGGCAGTTAACGTAAGGCTATGAAGTGACAGTGCCGGAAAACAGACAAAACATACTTTTATCAAACAAATCTTCAGGAAATTGAAGGCGTATTCCCGGCTACAACGTAATAGTGCTACAATGACGTCGTATCAAATTAGTTAACTTAACTAATGATACTACTCTCGCTTTTGTCTTTACGGAAGTCACTTAAGCAAGAATGTGCATGCTTAGGTATGCCTGTCAACAGAATGCGAGAATAAATCAATGTGGTATTAAGAAGTGTGTTATTTTCATGAATCTATATACCGTCATTTCCTTTTAATGAGATTAAAACTAGAGAAACTTAATATATGTCTCGTTGGTTTAGAGAAATTTATTATCACAATTTCAGCAACTCATATGGCTTCTTTCCTAGGTTTAAAATGCTATATTAGTACTCACGTGCTCTACGAAGTCATCATAGGATATGACACACTCTTTTGGCGGTATTCTGACACCGATCAATGCGGACAATGTATCGTCTATGCGACTGATTGGTCTGATTGGCGGCGGGGCCTTCGTTGTCGGCGTCATCATTGTACTTGTAAAAGGTGGGGGTAAATACGTTGGTCTGTATATTGGCCGGTGATATTTGCTATACCGATATCTGCCACGATTCTTTTCTCTATGACCAATGCACCTCGAAATAGTGACCAACAGTATTAACACTGTGAGCCTCCTGCAACACAAGGTCTAGTGATAAAACTGATGTTACAGTATTTTTAAGATGGAAACATTGCTGTTTTAAAACGTTTGGGAAACAAATATCATAAATATATTATAATTGGGATTCCAATGACAAATAGACATATCTCACACTCCCAAAATTCACGCTTATTAGACCTAGACTGGAAGTCAGCGTTCATGTTTCGCCAACTGAGTTAGCAAGCCGCCTGCGTATATTACGTTCATATAATCCAATATTTTTTGCATTCGTTCGCCAATGACAAATACAAGAAGTATCTGTAAAATATGGCATGTAAAACGTTGCTAAATTATATATGTATGTTATTATTATTGCATGTTTGTTATTGTTATTCAATGTCGTGTCATTCATATTCTAAAATTTGCTATTGTTATTGTATATGTCGTTATTCTTATTGTATTTTCGATATTCTTATGGTAAAAGTCATTATTGTTATTCTATATTTCGTTTTTGTTATTGTATCCTTGATATTGTTAGTCTTACCATTGTTATTGTATATGCCGTTATTCATATTGTATAATTATGAATAACGAAATATAAAATTACAATAATTGCTTTTACTATAAGAAAGTCGAACATACAATAAGAATAAGGACATATAGAATAATAATGGTAAGTCTTAGAATATGAATGACACGACATTGAATAACAATACCAGAGATACAATAACAATAACGAAATATAGAACATATTATAACAATAATGACGTTTACTATAAGAATATCGAACATACAATAAGAATAACGACATATACAATAACAGTGGTAAATAAAATCTGTAAAAAGATCCTTTGGAAGCAAAGAATGCAACCAAGAAGAATAAGAGCAGACTCGGTTTGATGGAGTCTGTTCATGAGAGGTAATGAAATGTGCAACACCTCTCACGCCCCCAGCACCGGCTTAAGCGGAACTCTTTTACACCTATGTTGAATGGACTCCATTATCCCAAAGGACCAGAAAATATAACAACACTGATTCCAAGTACGGGGAGAATTTTTACAGTCGCCACACGGCACTTAAAGATTGCTGTTGTGATAATTAATAAAATCTGTAAAAAGATCCTTTGGAAGCAAAGAATGCAAGCAAGAAGAATAATAGCAGACTCGGTTTGATTGAGTCTGTTCGTGAGAAGTAATGAATGTGCAACACCTCTCACATCCCCTAGCACCGGCTTAAGCGGAAGGAACTCTACTACACATATGTTGAATGGACTCCATGATCCCAAAGGAACAGAAAATATAACAACACTGAATCCAAGTACGAGGAGAATTTTTACTGCTGCCACGAGGCACTTAAAGATTGCTGTTGTGATAGGTAATAAAATATGAAAAAAGATCCTTTGGAAGCAAAGAATACAACCAAAAAGAATAAGAGCAGACTCGGTTTGACTGAGTCTGTTCATGAGAGGTAATGAAATGTGCAACACCTCTCACGCCCCCTAGCACCGGCTTAAGCGGAACTCTATTACACATATGGTGAATGGAATCCATGATCACAAAGGACCAGAAAATATAACAACACTGAATCCAAGTACGGGGAGAATTTTTATTGCCGCCACACGACACTTAAAGATTGCTGTTGTGATAGTTAATAAAATCTGTAAAAAGGTCCTTTGGAAGCAAAGAAAGCAACCATGAAGAATAATAGCATATTCGGTTTGACTGAGTCTGTTCATGAGAGGTAATGAAATGTGCAACACCTCTCACGCCCCCCAGCACCGGCTTAAGCGGAACTCTATTACACATATGTTGAATGGACTCCATGATCTCAAAGGACCAGAAAATATAACAACACTGAATCCAAGTACGGGGAGAATTTTTTTTTAGATATCTTGAAAATTATGCTATATTTCTTAAGAAGGTTAAAACTTAACTACTGACAAACTTTTTATTATGGAAACACATGAGAATTTGCTGTTGTTACTGCTTTTTACGATGAAATTCGAAAAGCGTTTGTCACGCTTTTACTCCATGTAAACTGTCTCGATTATAAATGTCTATATTTTGAGATCAATATTCACTACTTCAGCTATAGCGCTATTGGTTACGACAACGGGAAAATGTCTTTATTGCTGCGGCGGTTTGGGGTTCGATTCCCGACGCGGTCATCTTTTTTTCTTGAGTTGGAACTTTTAAAATATTTTAGAAACAAAAGTTCATATTCTAATGTTCATAATAAGACCAAACTTCAATTTGAAAGAAAGATTATTTTTTAGCCAAATCTGGAGGCATGCTGCTTTAACGTTTTACTTTGAATGTATTTTAATTTTAAATTAATAGTATGTTTATGAATAAATTAATCGAAAAAGTTTCAACCTGTGTCATTATCCGAATTACTATTGAGTACATTAGCAAACAGAAAACGAAGTGTTTACATGTAATAAAGAGGTAAAATATCTCCCCGAATATAACGGCAGTGTAATTCGATTAAAAGGTATAACGAGGCGGTTACACTATAGAATTAGTGAATAACTATTATACGACAGTCAATTAAACACGTGTTGGTCTTTATTATATACCTGTTGAAAACGTAAAGTACAACTATGTTGTATAACAACAATAGCTTACAACGAGTACAACGAGCGTATAACAAGCATTACATTTCAAACACTTCAAGTGCTTTCCTAATAAATATTCCGATTTGGATTGTTTAGAAACAGAAATTCTATCGATAAGTATTTCGAACATGTAGACTCCTATCTATAGGAGTCGATTAACTTTTAAAAGGCATGACTTCAATCAAAACGTTTAATATCTATCTTTAAAGATCCATGTTCATAGCAATCAGAAATGAGTAAATAATGGCGCCATCAGAAATGAGCAACAAGAGATAATAAGTAATGACATTGCCGAGAATTAATCAAGAATGAGTCTCTAATGCACAAAAATAGCTAAAAACTAGTTACAAAGTCACAAAAAGCTTCCACTGAGCAACAAGAGAGAACACATTATGGCAATGTAAAAAAACGATCATCATTTCTGCGACTTTAACTTGTATCGTATTTTTGCCATTTGTTTTTTGTCAAGTAAAGTCATTAAACAGAATGAAATACTGACTTCAGGAATACAATAAAGAATATATACAAATACAAACGAAAGACAGATAACAGCCCAATCTGATCTACAACCAACAGTTAACGTTGAATGATATTGATACATAATCTACCTAAATTTAGAAAATATGACGCTTTATAAGAGTCAAAGGCAGAAAATTTAACAATGGCCACTGCCTTTAAACATGGGTAAATGATGGAAAATGTTAAATAAAGTTGTAATTCTCACCGTTTCGACTAGAATAATTAAAGTCAAATATTAATAAGCTTACATTTTCGGCCTGCTTTTCTATCCACTGCGAACACCGGCAAATATGCAGGGCCTTGCACGTTTTTCAAATGATATCTGGTTTAACTTAGACGCATTTCCTTGAAGCCGTTGGCAGTCTACAGTTAAATCAAATACTTTTTCTGATACCTGATACAGGAATAACCACATTTTCCCGGTAAATGCACATAGCAACAAAATAGCGAACAGACTTCCTTGAGGTTTTACGCACAGACGTTTGGGGTCAGGACCCCTTTCCTCTTTCACCGTCAAATGTAAACCAGTATCGTTCAACATTTTTACACGAACTGAACATAGGGTGTGGTCATAGTCTAGAACATATTTTATTACAGTTTCAGTCTGTCTTAAAAATGCAGTTTTTACTGCTAATGCTAATGATTTTATATCACGAGACATACAGGTTTGAAATATACATTTGAAAAAAAAACCCAGTGAATTCAGCCTTAAATGTGGTAAATCAGATTTTGGTCAACTAATGGATAAGTTCAAAACTTAACCAACTTAACCAAATCAGTTACACTTATTTCATTACACTGAGTTTTTAATAAACATCAGTGTTTCACTTAAAGTTTCTTTGAAATATTATTTTCCTATCTTGCAAGATAGCTTTCTTTCAGCATAAGTATACATATAAATTTAATAGACACATTTTGCCTAAGGAATAATATGAATATAAGCAGTACTGTACTAAAGTTGTCATAGATTTGCATGACAAGTACATATTTTGCCAAAATCAAGTAAAAATGCAAGTTTATAAAATTATTATTACCTCCCTCTGTCTGTCTTGGTTGTGCAACCAAGATAGGTTGAAAATAGATTAATTCTGAAGCTTCACGCTGTTTTAATTAAATCTTGACTTTTGTTTCAGGTAATTGATATATTACAATATTTATCAAATGCAAATGTAAAACTGGAAAATAATATTGAAATGTAAATACTTAGTAAACTTCTTGTGTATATGTATATTAAAGGGAGGTTATTACAAAAATTCACAAATGTAATAAACTAAACATTTTCAATAGGGATGTAACTCTGTGTACTGGCTCTTATTGTTCCTTGAATAAATCTCTAACAGAATGTATGAAAACTGAAATATTTCATAAAATGTTGACTCAGATGTGATTGACCACCTTTAAGATTAGCACTAACATTAATTCCTGGTATCAGTCGACAGATATGTAACCATTACTTCAAATGACACCCGTCCAGATAACATTGACATTCGAGTCTCGACGTGAAATCGATAACTTTCAGAAATCATTTTTTTCTGTAGAACAGTTCTATGTAAATGGATCCCTGCTTTATATGCCATACGCTTTCAACTTTATTGACAATAGCTATAAGAGGGCTGTTTGCAATAAAAATGTATGCATTAATTTTGGTAACTGGCAATTTTGTAGCATGCTAAAAAAAAAAAAAAAAAAAAAACAATACATGTCATATGATCACAGACATGATCAGTTCGTATTAAAATGCTTAAAGAAATTGGTTAACAATTAGCAGGGGCGAAAGATGGGAGATCCTGAACACGAGCGTCTGTGGTTAAATAAATGACTTTAAAACACTGTCATGATGTCACTTCTTTGCAGTTGGACTGCTTTCAATGGGACTCAATACTGTATTTTCCACGTAGAGTTCAATATTTCAAATCGCCCTCGTGATATAATGTCTTCGCATCTGAACTCAAAACAATGATTTTATTAAAAGACAAACCACAAAATGAGATGTATAATTTCTTAAATAGAAATAACGGTTATTCAGAGGCACAGCAATACACGTCGTGGTTATGCGTATATACCATGATAATTGGACGCTGAACTTACTCCACCCAACTACATTATAAACAGACATGATTTAGCTTTCAGGTAGTTCTGCACGTCTGGACAGAATTTTTTTTCTACAGTGTAGAATTTGATTAAAAAATTTTTGATTTTTCAAAACTTCAGAATATACCTAGAAAATCTAGCAAATAAAAAAGAGTCGTGTGCTTGATTATTTTGTTAGACTGATTTGAAAAATATGGACCTCACGCAATATTTCACAATGGGAGTCTATGGGAAAATCACAACTTTCATAACAATTTCGCGAATAGAATTTCTTCTATAATGTAGATTTTGATAAAAATTCTCACAGTTGTAAATAAAGACATGTCCTATTATTTGACGAAATAAAATATATGGTCCGTATGCTTATTTGTGAGATATTTGACCATGATTAAAGCGAACTGGACATTTCACACTAATTTTAAGACATTTTTTAAAATTATTTAACGCGCCGTATGTTTCATAATTACATACTCATTTCTATTCCACGTAAGTTATACTGGTACCGGAAACGTCAATATTTTTCCATACATTGACGCCTGAATTTCATATCGGGTGCGTGACGTAATTCAGTGTGTGTTGTTGCACTATTTATTTTTCTATTTAGTTCAGTATTGTCAATCCTATTCAGGCTGTTGAATATATTTATGATATTTACATAATATTTATACGTGTAGATGCGTATGTAATAAAAAGGTTATTATCTTTGCATAGGCAAATATGCGCTCGTTCTTCAGCGGAAGAATATTGCGCTCCTAAAGTCGCGTGATATTTCCACAGAAGAACTCGTGCATATTTCCCGATACAAAGCTAATAACCTATAAATATCATATTTTGACTTTAGAAATATAGCAACATTGCCATTGTAATACATTTACTCACAGGTTGCGATTAATTCATAAAATGATTTTCATTGCCGTACGCCGAATCCAGGTTTTATCCTACGTTTTCCGGATAAATTATGTTACGCCATCATTTCCGGTTTATCAAACGTGCAGAACTACCTTAAGTAACACTGTCATATTAAAAAAAATTACGTTTCACTGTATTTTTGAAAATGAATGATACATCTCACGCGATAAAATAACATAGGTAAATGTTTATAATGATACACAAGTCGTTGTTAAGTTGATTACCGGACGCCTAGATAAGGATAGGCTAGGCGACGCATTCGGTTACCGAACAAAAAGACAACAACGGCTGACGGCAAGAACATAAGCTACATCTGTTGTAACAAAATGGTATTTGTAACACTTAAATCTCAATATAATAAATGCAGCATGTAACATCGATCTGTAACTAACCAAGATGCAATTTTGCCCCAACATGAACAATAGTACTAAATAGGTAATCAAGCAGTACTTCCCGGCTAGTCGGCGGAAACAATAAATCCTCAAATTTTTCCGAGTTAAAGTGGCATATTCATGTTTTATGTAAGTCAGTTTCTGTTTTTATTACATTGTGGACCTATACTTGACATTTTGGTAGCATTTTCAAGGTAGGTTTTAAAATTTATGGAAATGTATAGAAACCTTCATACCCATATTTTAGCCGTCAGTTTGAAAGATATTCCACTGTATTGACCTGTCAGACAAGTAATCTCTCTTAGAAGATACATGACCCCTACTTTTATTGTTTGTAGTTTATAGGTAATTTTTGAACATAAGGCTAGTAATTACTTTTTTTTAAATTGGTCTGGCTATGTGTTACAGCTCACAGACGATTGTTAATTCTATATAGAACATAGTTATAGCAAATCTGTTTTATACTGTACAGCCTATAACATCAACATTGTCAAAAATTGAGGTTTGTCTAGATATGGGTATAAATGGGCTATTGTGGTCAGATTTTGATAGAATATGAACATTTCATTGCAATTTGTTGCCAAAATTGTGGAAAAAAAAAAACAAAAAAAAAAAAAATATTTCACTGTTTTGGGTGTATTTTTCTCTTCGAAAAATGGATATTCAGAGCCTGTAGCTATCAGAGTAGATAAACTTTGTATATTTAACGGAGTTTATGAACAGGGCAAAATAAGCTCCAACTTAGGAGAAGTTGTCACGGCAAGTATTTTTGAGGAAAATTGCCGCAGTGACACGCGTTACTGAAAATGCCATTAAACCTTGAAAAGCTGAAACTTTGTATTTTTCATGCAAGTAAGCTACTGTTACTATATAAATGAAACTATTAGGAAGGAAACTTTTTCTTATTGGAACAATAGAATTAAATTGGTAATCAAGCACAATTTCTGGGCTTCGGATAATGGCGGAAAGAAAAAAATCCTATTTTTTCACGTTAAAGCTGCATTTTCATGTTATATTTAAGTCAGTTTCTGTTTTTATTTCATTGTGGACCTATACCTAAATATTTGGTAGCATTTTCAAGGAGATTTCTTTGCATTTATATAAATATAAACAAACCTTATTATTCAAATATTCATATCCACATTTTAGCTGTCGCTTTGGAAGATAGTCCTTAGTGTTGACCTGTCAGACAAGTAACCTCTCTTAGAAGATACATGACCTCATACTTTTCATGGTGTGTGTGTGTGTTTATTTATTTATTTATTTATTTTTTTTTTTTGGGGGGGGGGGGGGGTTGGGGATAAGGGGGGCGAGGAGGGTTATAGGTCATTTTTTAAATGGTCCTGGCTATGTGTTACAGCTCTAAGAAGACTGTTAATTTTATATAGAACATATAGCAAATTTATTTACTACTGTACAGCTTCAATAATGTTCAGTTGTTTACATGTGTATTACTTTTGGTACCCAGCAAGGGCATGCGCGATACAAAGCTGGTATCCAGTGCAAGGAAGTGTTCCCAGTGTTAGTCTCTCTCTATTATATTCAGAGCATTGATAATAAGAAGCGTATTTCTAAAACATGCTGAAATTGTGACGAAACATGTTTTGTTCAGTGCGTTTCCAATGCTAAAACATATAGAATTACAGTAAACAGGGGCGGCGAAGTGTGGGTATCCTGACCCAAAGTGTCTGTGATACCCCAAGTGTATGTAATATGCTCTTCTAGAGTGAGGCGATTACTGAAGACGATGATGATCTGTTTTATATTGGTCTAGTTTTAAGATTGGACGGCACGACGCGACGAACAATGAGTACGCATGAAGACGATTAATGTTTATATTCTTTTAACACGTGTAGTTAAATATTTTGCAATACATGTAACTGCATTCCGCATACTATTATGAAATTCATTTCTAATTGAATAAAGTCCAAGACTGAAAACACAGTACTACTGTCACGTAGCACAACGCAACACGACACGAGTCTATACATTTTTGATGTTTATTTACACAGTGGAATATTTCGTACATAACTTTCATAATTCATTTTGTCATATTTAAAACCTAACTTAATATCTACGAGACCCATTCCTAGGTCTAAGTCCAACCGGACTTCTAAGCCCTTCTGACTCGAGATATCTAAAGTAATTCTCTAAGATCAGTTGACAATTTGACGTATAAAACGTGTGGGTTTGATATAATAAACAATTACATAATGCACCAACAATATATCAACTTGACAGGAGTGTAGCTGGTGTACTGTCTAACCTAACTGATTATTTTACACTCGTTACCCACCGAAAGAAAAAATTTGAATTACAAGTTTAAATTTTTTTTAGACTTGAAGTACTATCTCTCGCCTTACAATATGACATGTAGAATGATATTTAATATGATCAAGAACATTAGAATACTATCTGAAGGAATGATATTAAAGAACAGTGTTAAAGAAAAAATCTTAAGTCATTTATACAATTAATGATAAACAAGAACAAAGGAGAATAGTATTTAAAACTAAACAATTTTCACATTTCATAAAAAGTCTTTTTTATTTTATATCGGCCTTTGTAGTGGCACTTCTCCTTTCTTCCTCCAAGACTTTTTCTTTAACCCGTGTTACATTCATATTTCACAAAACCAATATCTGTAAAATAAACCAAAACACAGGTGAGTATCTTTTAGAATATATGCTATATAAGAGTTAGGAAAAAGATAACAATTTCGTTTAATAACATTGATAAATTGTCTGTAATTATTGTCGCGTGTATAGAAATTTATCATGATATTTAAATTTCACTTATTTATACAAAGATTTTATTCAGCATATTTATCTTACTTTCGAAATATTTTGATATTTGACTACAGATCTTAAATAAATAGTAAAATCGATATGTAATGACCAAAGTGTATGATAAGTAGAAAGAAAGGAAAGATAATTAGTTGTTTTTTTTTAGTGTTCTGTAATTTTCCAGCTGGACCATTTTCTTTGCCAAACACCACAGGCTTCCCAGCATTTTCAATCCACTTCGCCATTGTCGCTTGGTTTCGCCATCGATCCTTCTACACATTTGTCTTTTGGTTTCGGCATCCTTCTACAGCGTAACGCATCACCAACAATCTCTGTAGCTAAGAATCTTCCGTCATAGGCCGTAACGTTGTACCGCACTATCCAAGTTTATGATGTTCATCCATCTAATTTCATTTGCTAACTTCTGAAATTATCTAGAGTTCTCCAAGTTATAATATTATTGTTTTCATTAACGAAATGTTCAATATTTCAGATGCATTTTCTAGAGTTCTCCAAGTTATAATATTACTGTTTTATTAAAGTCATGTCCAATATTCCGATGACTTCCGAAAATACTTTGTTATTCATTGTTCCAATTTGTCATAAATGACAGTTTATGACAGATAAAATCAAGTCTGCATGTTTACAAATTGTCATAATACAAAATGCAAATGTCATCATTTTGCTTTGACAGGTACTTCTCGATATGTAACCGTTAGGTATAATTAGTTTCCCTTTGGCTATTATATAATGACAGTCCACAATATGACAAGACTTATAATGTTGACTTGGAATACACTTTTTCTTCGGTTTGATTTGACAGTTTAATGGTATTTTCCCAGTCAGTTCGTAGTCTCCTTTGTTAAGTGATCTGTGCTTCGCATAAACCGTTATGTTACCGAGAACCTTACTTCTTTGTACTTTTTTACAAGCTATGTCCTACGTTTTACAATATTCGAAAAATAAAGATATCAGCCAAAATATGTTCCTAACAAAAATCAAAATATGTTCTTACATAAACAATCTAATTATATAATATTTAAGAATGCATACGAAAGCTACAAAATAAACTACAAAATAAAGCGCCCAGTCATATCTAAATACGAATAGACATAACACAAACAACCAACACCCATATATAATAGAATAACTGCATGATCATGATTTCTTCCATGATTTTATTTACACAATGTAACCTTTCTACATGATTCAACAGAAATATTATGTCGTCCGCGAGAAAAATAAATTTTCCGACACAATACTCTGCAAAAACTTGAAAGGGTAACCTAAAAGTAACAGCACGATCGACTGTTTTTGCAACTCTTTGACAAAAATACTACATCAGGTCTCATAAAACAAAAGCTATTGCGCTTAAAATATCCGGTACACACATGTACCTCATAATGCAATATATGCATCGATTTCACGCTATGATAGTAAGACTCCGATTAAATATTTCGGAAGACAGTATCTGTGTCTGTATAATAGTATACATCTTACAAACAACTGGGATCACAACTTCCAGTCTCACAAACACAATATCAAGTAACTCTAAGTATCTCACAATATATATTAATTCAACCTTACTGGAATCCACATGTTCCAGCGACAATATCAAATCATTTTTACGTAATAAATATATTCTTGTGCACTATCAGGCTTCAAAATATTTCCAGCACAACAGACCAGACCAACCTTTTAATTTACTGAGACCCGAAGTAACCATATTCTTGAAAAATAACAATGTAAACATAACCCAACAATGCATTCTCATGCATAAAACATCTTAAAGACGTATTTCACGTATTTAACTAGTTTTCAGCCGTTCCTTGTATTTTCACATATATTCGTGATGAAATATTACCCATAACCTCAACAGAAACTATTTACAACTCATTTGGCGCATATCTATGACTATAACACAAGTTTCATAGGACAATCCATCTTCCTTCATTTAAACAATTTGTCAATGCGGGAATGCTCAAAACTGTTTAAATGTGGCCATAAGGGAAACAAATATCATATGGAACAAGTAAAATAAACATAATATGACAAGTAAAATTTTCGAGAAACAAATATTTTCACATTTGCATTTCTTAATTCAGTCTCTTGAGTATTTTCCTCCATGCATTGTTTCTTATTGTTTTACGGTTTTTTTTCTATTTATTTTACTCTTTTTTTTTAAGAATTTTGTATATTATGAGTTAGGTTTTATCATTTTATAAATTTGAATTTCTTTTCATGTCTAACAATTGATCAAAATAAATTTACCTTGAAATTTTGTTCAAAAATAGAAACAAAAATTTAATAAAAGAAAAGACTAGCTTGCAAAATTATACAAGAAGATAGGTAAGATGGTAACTCACAGTTTCTCTTCTTTCGGCTTGACAGCGTGTCGTCGTTGGCAGTAGTACTTCGCTTCGTAATGTCGCAACAACCCATCTTGAAATTCGACATCCTGGTCACGGCACCAAAAATTGAAGAATGGTTGTGTCACGTAGCACAACACAACACGACACGAGTCTATACATTTTTGATGTTTATTTACACAGTGGAATATTTCGTACATAACTTTCATAATTCATTTTGTAACTTCTTAAGTCTTAACAAGTGTCATATTTAAAACCTAACTTAATATCTACGAGACCCATTCCTAGGTCTAAGTCCAACCGGACTTCTAAGCCCTTCTGACTCGAGATATCTAAAGTAATTCTCTAAGATCAGTTGACAATTTGACGTATAAAACGTGTGGGTTTGATATAATAAACAATTACATAATGCACCAACAATATATCAACTTGACAGGAGTGTTTCAAATCAATAGCTTTGATAGTTACAAGAGATATTTGACTTTATCAAAAACTTTAACCAACGCCGACGCCGACGCCAACACCGGGGAGAGTGCAATAGCTCTACTTTTTCTTCGAAAAGTCGAGCTAATAATCATATCAACGTATTCTATTGTTGATGGTGTTCTTGAAAGATAATACAGTTAATATTTTTTAAACAAAAACATGAGACACCAGCTATTACAGCATTCCCATAAAATATAATAGCTGTTGACTAGTACTTCATAGTTTTTCTGAAAGATTTTTTTTTCACTTTGAATTGGTACTTTGTACACCGAATTCCTTAAAAGACGCGTTTTACTTGTAGACTCTCATAAACAATGTACCTGATAAAAATCTAACTTTTTAAAAGAGTTAAGTATGTTGATAACATGAGTCAATATACACAATTTATGAATACATTTAAAGGCGTATGCTAGAATTTCACCATTTTTTTTCCCCAATAACAGATTTTGGTCATATTTCATATATTGTTAGTTCATTCTATAAGTAACTTAAAAATAAAAAGAAACATGGGGGTCACCGACTTCGTTTTCATTTTATTTCAGATTATAATGCATGACCACGGTACAAGTGTATGTTGAAATCTAGAGCGTGTCTGCCATAACATATAAGATCAAGGAATCAAATAAATGATTCATGAAGTATAACTGCTAGTCAAATCTCATAAGACACAATTATTTCCCTTCAAAACAAAAAGAAATTTTAATGAAATTCAAGAAATAGTTGCATGACACTTGTGTGTTGTTGTTGTTTTCTAAGTCAAAAAAGCATCATAATTATGAAATATTGTATATTTCCTTTAGCAGTTAATATTTCCAAATCTACATAAAGGAATTTGATTAAACTTGCAAGAAAAGCAGAATATAATGTTTACTTTTGAAATATAAAAAGAAAAGGGGTGGTCAACGAATTAGATTTTTCACATTTTAATTTGGATTATTGCCCCTTTATGATACTGGTTTGTGATCTTCATCCAGAGAAATAAAAAAACCATTATAAATCCAAAGTAGTCATAAATACTGGTCACAAACGATTACAAATAAATATTCATAAAGAAACGTCAAATGGGTCAAATGTAACTCATAATTTTAAATTAAGAGACTAAAATCTTTGGAAATATGTGAAAAAAGTGCGAGGAGATATCTACCTCGACACCGGTTTCAGCCGATGACACTGAAATGACAGAAACAAAAACACAAAACTTACGTTCAAAAATATCAGCGAGACAATTGTATGCTTTAATGTCAACATAAATTCATTATCAGACCTGTTATCTTTACAAATACATTCATATGTACGTTCCCAACAAACTTCATCGGAGGTGTCCTTACATAAATACGAACGATAAGCTCGGACGTGACGGGACTGTGACAGTCAAACGTTATTACGCTGTCCCGAAACGGATACATCCTATTATTTGGATTTGTTTTGTTCACGCATTAGAAATAAACACAGCGATTGCCGGAAACGGTGAGTCATGCGATTTCTGCCTCGTGAAAATTTTATCTTGTGTACGTTTTGATTGCGGATTTCCTTACAGAAATACTCAGAAAAAGCATGGACGTAACGTGACAGTGACAGTCAAAAGTTATCATGCCGTCCTGAAACGTACATACTATCATTTCGACTAGTTTTGAACAAGCATTGAAAATGATAATCGCGCGTTATTATTCATCTTTCAAGTAAAATGACTGTCATGCCATGTGCCTCCATCCAGATTTCAGTCTTTGATGCCGAGTATGTGGACAGAGTAGATGTAAAAAGACTGACTTGCGTGATATCACATCTTCGGACATTCAAAACTTCATTTCATACGTCAAAAAGGCCCATCTAGTATAATCGATACCGCCTGGGGAAACAAATATGCCGTAGAAGTTAAAGTTTGAACAAAATCTCAAAGTTTCTCAAAATCAATTGATAACTTCATACTTCCAGGTTCAATTCAATGTATTTAGTTAAAATCATTAGCCATACAAAACTTCATTATTCTTATACTTATTGATAGTGTTTCGCATCAGATTTAGTCTAATTACACATATGGATAATCGAATAACATAATAAGCAGAAATCCTGAGAGTAAGCTTTTTATTTCACATAGTAATAAAGAGAAGTCTTAGGCTTACTTGATATTACATGGAAAACTTTAGTAGCAACGTCTGATATAAATAAAATACACGCATATCGGTGACGTTTTACCCCAAATATATATGTGAGACGTTGAAGGCGAAGGCGAAGGTTGAAATCTCAAACTCTCTATTATTGTGCAGTTCATGTAGTCAAACTTTCTAAACTATACCCTAGAGCAACAACCTCCATAGAAAGACATTATTTGGGTTTAAAATAGCAAAAACCACAGGAAAGATAACTCTTTGCGCTCTTTTTAAACTTTTCTTGTGGCATTCTATGTATATATTGATACAGAATTATTGTGAATAGGTTAAAGGTAGCGGTTGAGAAAATAAAGCAAGTAAACGTTTTCGAAACTGAAATTACAATAAACATTTAATTGAATAGGACTATATTTTCATTTTGTTTTTATTGAAAATTCTAGCATAAAACTGCTGTTCTTGTTACTTTTCGGGGATGTTTTAACAGGAGAAAGAACGTGTGTTAACAGAGAGATTCTCGCGCTCGCGCACTGTTAAAACACTTTTTATTATATGCGCGTTCCGCGGCAAAGCGTAAACGTCATTCGGTCCCAAAACGGAATTTTTCAAAACGAAATGACGTCAAAGCAAAAAAAAAAAAAAAAAAAAAAAGGGAAAAAACAACAACAAAAAAAAAAAAAACAATTCAGACATTCCCGCACATTTCTTTAATGACGTTGAGTGGCATTGTATTCATTTATCAGTTTTTTACGCCTTTTTTTTTTGCTAGAATAGCGTTAGCGCATTTTCATTTCGTTTTATAACATCTGCAGAATCCCTCGGGATACATTGGTATCCCCGCCCTAACGGGCTCGGGCACCAACCAATCGCTCGGGGTTCTGCAGATGTTATAACACCAAAAAACATGCGTTATCCCTACATTAAAATACCTCACATCCGCTTTGCTATACACATTTATATGTAAAAAAATGATATTGAATTACACCCTAATCATATAAACTGGGTACACAGTGTTAGAAATTTATTGTCAAGGTTAGGTTTTTATGAGGTGTGGTTAAACCAAGGAGTTGGGGACATTAATATATTTTTACAAACCTTGAAGGTTCGTCTTTATGATATATTTAAACAAAATTGGAACGACAGCTTACAGGGATCCTCTCGTGCCTTATTTTACAGAACAATATCTACTTTTACTTTTCAGAAATATTTAAATGATGTCATTGTTGAAAAACATAGAATAAGTATGTCTCGACTAAGAATGTCATCACATAGACTAGAAATAGAAAGTGGCAGATGGAAAAAACCTGTAAGCGTCCCTTTGGATCAAAGAAAATGTTTATTTTGTAATGTATTGGAGGATGAATACCATTTTATTATTGAGTGCTCTGTATATACAGATTTAAGGCATCTGTACATTAAAAGATACTATTGGTTTCATCCTAACTATATCAAATTTATGGAACTAATTAAAACTGAAAATATTACTGATTTAAGAAAACTTTCAGCGTATGTTTACAAAGCGTTTGAAAAACGAAACTTGATTTTTAATTCAATGTAGCAGTCAGATATATATGTTAAAAAGTCTCTATTATGATGTAACACTTGATATTTGTCATAATGTTAAATAATGCTCTCACAGTCTCTCCCTCCCTCAAAGATATAACATGCATTTGGTATGAAGTGTTTATCTTTTGATATATTTATTGTCATCTTGCTTACATATCTTGTAAAGTTGCATTGTCATTTCTTCTGTGATTATGTTATATTGATGCATGTACATGGGCAAGAATTGGCTTAATACATAATAAAGTTATATACATATATATGTAAAAGAAAAATGAGTATTATTATTATTATTACTAAGATAAATCCAGTAAATATAGCAAATTTGTTATGTGCCAAATTCTACACAAATTTGACATGAATTTAACACCTGATAAGAAACTTGTCAACGTAAGTAATGTTCCAAAACAAAATTCCTCTGTTATTCTTACATCTTTAATAGTTCACTTGTTATTTGTCGTAAAATGATAATAAACAGGAACTTGGAGATTGTTGTTATTTCCAGCTTTGAGAATCATAGTTATAATCACCCATGTGTTGTAAGCTACAGAGAGCCTGTACTGTACTATTATAAGTCACTCGTCAAAGATGCCTGGACCTTGCCACCAGGGAGGGCCTGCATCTTGATGCGCACTGGTCATACAATCGTGTGTCCCCTCAATTAAACGTACCGGTTATCTACTGCTTAGGCCTGTATTAACTTCGAATGTAAATGATGAACTACGGTACTGAAAATCAACTATAAATGTTTGTCTCATTTTGACACCATTCGTAACAGTGCTGATTGCCAAATACACTAACATGGAGACACACACAAAAAAATACGAAAACCGTGTTAGTTATTGCACCTTCTAACACAGTTCATTGTTTATATCAAAGTTCAAATTTCAAAAGTTTGAACTTACCCGATTTTCAAAAATATATGTTGAAAAAAAAAACGGGAAAAAACTTATGTTAAAAATACAGCTGTATAATAAAATATGTACTTCCTTGACAATCATACACGTTTAAAATGCAAACGCCTTCAAGTACTGTAATACTTTTTTAGAACTAGCCATAAGATTTACTAAATTAGATATCGATATGCTTCTTTAAATGTGCAAATTCTATTGTTTTTAACTCAACAGTCATTGTACCTACAAGATGAAATTGTAGGAACGTTTACGAAATGTCAGGCAAATATTTATATTTAGAACTTTTAAGACAACAAAAGTTAATTTGAAAACTTAACTCCATCTTCATTCTGTCTCCTACGGTGGCACAGAGGTGACATGCACTACTCTTTTTTCATTTGCACTTCTCTTTCTTTATGTCGTTCCCACGGGATACTAACTCGCGAGTTAGTATGTCGTGGAAACGAGTTATTAAATCGTGGGAACGACATAAAAAGAGAAGTGCAATTTAAAAAAAGTATTGCATTGAAAAAAAGGAGTAGCGCATTAAAAAAGTAGTGTAATAAAAAAAATAATAGTGTAAAAAAAGAGTAGTGCATGCTAGCTATATGTCGAGGGAACGACTTACTAACTCGTGGGAGCGAGTTAACTATGTCGTGGGAACGACTTACTATCTCGTTCCCACGACATTGTTAGTCGTTCCTACGTCATAGCTAACTCGTTACCTCGACAAAGCTATCCCGGTCTCACGAGTTAAGTCAGCCAATCCAATTGTTTGGTATACTTATTATACATATGATCATCATATACGACCGAGGAACAAACTTGGACACTGTCTGTGGTGGCAGATATGGCTGCTGAGTTTCGCGTTCTGAGTCAATCCGCATTTACTCTAGAGGGTTGGACTCCCTATTTAGTGGTAGAAGTTCTTTTGGTATGCCACTGTATGTCGGCCAATATCCGGCTGGTTTTTGTCGGTTTCAGATTCAATTTTCCTGAACTTGACCTGGTGGGGGTTGGACCCCAAGTCGGTTGATATGAGCCGTTCCGTCTGGAATACTCTGGTATGGCGACAGAAGAGGCCTGAAATGTCACCTATACGAACGCCCATGGATTGACTTGGCAAAACGCAGCCAGTAATTGACCCACAAACAGTGTCTGGGTCACGTTCTGCCCTCCGCCGTCGGCAATCACGAGTATTTCCGATGGAATGACTAACACCAGCCGACGAGTGGTCAGACCACTAGCACCAGAACAGAAAGAAAATGCCTCTGTACATGTTATACCCTACCCCTAGGTATTCTATAAGAACCATGATCATGAACGGGAAAATATACTAACCCGTTTCAATCGTACATTTCTCAACTTAAACGCGCGGTTCGGTACGTGAATGGGTACCTAGTATATTGAACAAGCGATAATTTATCTTCCATCGTGCACCAGTCACATTGTCTCAATATTCCATATTGCTGAGATTATCAACATATTTTATGCTTTCGTCAACGTTACAGAAAAAAATTGCGTGACGTTCCCTAATGAATATCCAGTCTAGAGGTCACGGCAGTGTGCACATGTTTGGCGAAAATGTAAACAAACAAAAACAGAATTAAAAAAAAATACAACACAATTTTACACTAAAACTCGAAAAGATGAATGAAATTCATCTTGTATATGATCTTTAATTTGAAATCGTACATTGGTCTGCATCTGTTCTGTTTATCTTATTCATTTTGCACATTTATGCAGCATTTTCACATTTCAGCGAACACGTGTAGTAAAATGACGATTGACATAAATTTTCACAACAGCCAATCAGAATGGTTTGAAATCAAGAACGGAACTTCAACATGGAAGTTCAAGCAAGTTTTTTGTGTAACGTTGAAATAATTATAAACTACGTGTTGTTTTTCTAAGATAAGATGTATTGAAGAAATGTGACCGGTATGCTCAATGGAAGATAAATTACCACTTGTTTGATATCCATAGTAAACATTTACGGAACTGCGTGTTTTAGGTATGAAATGCGCGATTGAAACGGGTTAGTATATTTTCCCGTTCATGACCATGGTTCTTATAGAATACCTAGGGATAGGGTATAACATGTACAGAGGCATTTTCTTTCTGGTCTGGCGCCAGTGGGTCAGACCCTCTCCAACCGCAGATTGACTGAAGGTGACAAAAACAGCCGGACACGAGTCCACATATATTGTCAGGGGCCTTTCGGACCTCTGCTGTTGGTATGCCAGAGCATTCCCGACGGAACAGTTCATACAACCCGACTGGGGTTTGACCCACTTCAACCCCTACTAGGTCGAGTTCAGGTTGACTGACTCTAAAGGTGACATATCTGAGACCACAGACAGTGTCCAAGTTTGTTCCTCGGTCGTCCATGATGATCACATGTATAATAAATATAACAAACAATTTGACTGGCTGACTAACTCGTGGGAACGAGATAGCTATGTCGTGGTAACGAGTTAGCTATATCGCGGGAACGAGATAGTAAGTCGTTCCCACGACATAGCTAACTCGTTCCTACGAGTTAGTAAGTCGTTCCCTTGACATAGTTAGCATGCACTACTCTTTTTTTTTTGCTTATTCTTTTTTTATTGGCTACTCCTTTTTTTCAATGCAATACTTCTTAAATTGCACTTCTCCTTTTTTATTTCGTTCCATCGACTTAGTAACTTAGTTACCACGACATATTAACTCGTTCCCTCGAGAAAGTAAAGACATAAAAAAAGAGAAGTGCAATTGAAAAAACAAGTAGTGCATGTCACCTCTGTGCCACCGTAGTGTCCTCCTAATTCATTACCACAAAAACAGGCTCATTGTTGCAAATCACAAGGTGAGCTTTTGTGATCACCCTGTGTCTGTCGTCAACAATTTGACTGTTAACACTCTAGAGGTCACAATTTTGGTCCAATCTTAATGAAACATGGTCAGAATGTTACCCTCAATAGAATCTTGGACGAGTTTGATATTGGGTCATCTTGGCTCAAAAACTAGGTCACCAGGTCAAATCAAAGGAAAAGGTTGTTAACACACTAGAGATCACAATTTTGACCCAATCTTAATGAAACTTGGTCGAAATATTACCCTTAATAAAATCTTGGAAGAGTTTGATATTGGATCATCTGGGGTCAAAAACAAGGTCACCAGGTCAAGTCAAAGGAAAAGCTTGTTAACACTCTAGAGGTCACAATTTTGGCCCAAACTTATGATATTAAAACAAAGACGAGGTAGAACACACGCCATAACTGGATTGAGAAAGGCTTAGCAATGAAAACGACTGAATCCGCAAGGACCGATTCCCGGCGTGTGCAAGCGTTATCACTATCAAATGTAAATTATTTCAAACATGAGAAATAAATCTTGACAGGTAGTAAACACGACGGCTGTATGTCCATTCGCAGGGTACTTGTGGGTGCAATAGTTTTTTTTTAAATCAGAGGATCATTTTGTTGGCAGACGGACAGACAGACGGGGGTCAACCTATAGTCTCTTTCCTGTCTCATCTCATCGACATTTTGAAGTCGTCAGGTAACATGTCTTCGCGTGACTTCCATAGGGAATCGACAGACGGTTAATTTCTTGCATGACACAGTAGGGACCCTGTGTATACTTTCAGTTTCTAATTCTGTATCTTATGATAGTATATGTCTGTAAAACCAACACGGAATACTTGCATGTAAACTATTCTGAAGCATTCAATTCGTTATATAATTAAGTAGGATAGCGAGTCTCAGACCCTCCACACCCACCCCAATGGATTAGTACATGCAAAGCACGAGGGGTTTGGCATTTAAATGACATTATATACATCACGACTGATCAATAGAGACAATTTGGTATGCATATTTTTTTATTTTATTTACACCTTTTTATTTAAATCGCCTACTGTAGTCGCAAAATGGAATACAGTGTCAGTCACAAATACGCGTTCAGATCAAATATCAAAATTGGCATGTCGGCATACAGTGTATGTTTTTTACCGACTAGATAAAAATCAATATCATTCAAAAACGCAACAGATATGCAACATTTTATTTGCATATATTTATGGAGTATGCATGCTTATTTCAGAAAACATTATGGATTATTGGATAACAAATCCATTTTGTCTGCATTTTGTAAACATTACCTGTCAAGTTTCATCTATTATATTACCATATATACATATTTATGTTAGACTTATCGTTAAACTTAAATACACATACAGTGTAGAGCAAAATAACTAATTTCAAGACGATTTTCTTATCATCGGCCTGTCTGTTTACTGTTTTGATCAGTCGCAAGAGGAAGAGGGGGAGTACAGTCGTTTATAGGGTGTGAAATGGATAAGTATGCATAGTTTTCATGTGTATCTTACTTTCTAATGGGGTACTTATGATATTATTTTCTATTTTCATTTGAACCATATTTGTACTATAAGAGGGCCTCATGGAAGATTAGCGTCAGTTAAATGAGTCACTCTCTATAAATAAGGATTTTACTTACTTATTAATGAATCGCGATATTTTTTTTTATTTTAAAGGTCCAATACTAAGGAAAGTGAACATTTTAATTTCTTTTAAAAAGCACAGAAACTATTTCATTTTATTGGAAAATGAAAGTTGGTATGTAGAAATTCGAAAGAAATTGCAGTATATGTACAATTATTTTTCTATGAAGTATGAAGAAAGTTAAAAAGACCTGGGGGGTCATTCCGTCGATTCATTGAAATTTCAACATAATACACATACATTTCTTTGAGTTCCAAAGACCTTCTGTAAATTTTGACCTGCCAATCTTCATTATTTAGTGTCTTGCAGAAGTCTATGCACTGGCTATGAAAAAAATTGCCAACTCACTTTCCCTTAGTAATGGACCTTTAACGGTACTTGGTAAAATCCGAAAACAGGTAAAGCAGGTGTATTATCCGATAAGTGGTGTTAATTTGTATTGTAGTATTCTTAACTCTAAATACGATGCATTATTTCATAACAAATTTGTAGTCTAGTGGATAATGTGGGTAATGTGTCGGACCTCTATTCTTTTTATGTTTGTATGGTGTAGGTTCGAGCCCTTCATTTTTGATTATTTTTACTTATTCATAATGTTTTTAACGATCGCAACACTGGTTTCATTTTCCTTTCTTTATTCATTTTACAATGTTAATAGATTCAATGTCTATTCTAATATGAGATCCTGTGAAAAATGTCAATAAGTACTCAGTATAAGTGCACGAGAAAATCATGATAGAAATATTTTTACTTGTATTCCTTCTCCAGGTAAAACATTTTGGAAAAAAAGTAGCTTGTTCTGTATTCGAACCAGCACCGTAAGGTTACAAATCATAATAGTTAACCACTAGACCACTAGACCACGCCGCTATATATGACCATTTTGTGTCGATTCGCCGTAAAACCCAACTCACTCACTCACTACTTATATCGGTTTTGCGAATTTATGACATTTGTCATAGAATGTGTAGACCTGATTCCCTATTTATTTTATGCTCTTCAGTGAAATACTGAAATTTATCGATGAAATAAAACTGATATTTTCACTGTTTCAAACAGTAAAAATATCATTTTTATTTTTCACTGGTCTACGGAACTACACTTGAATTCGAAATAATATGAATTATAGATGATAGAAATTTCCTTGCAAAATGTTCTTAGGTAAAGTATAAATGTATAAAAAAATAACAGGATCATAAAGATTTACATTCTATTATAAATAAATGTAAAAGAAATCATGAAACATAATAGAACTATTTACATTTTTTCTACAAAGATATTCTGACGTCACGATATTATGACGTCATGATGCGACGCACGTGACGTTGTGCGAACAAACTGCATATAATTTTGTTTAAACCATTAGAAATACATAAAATAAATAGAAAATTTGTTTGTTTCAGTGTAAGATTGAAATATGTTTCACTTGTGAACACGATAATTTACATTATAAAATATTGCATTATAGTGTTAATTTGGGTAAAATATATAGAGGATATTTGTTTGTTTTGAGTGAATATGGAATATATCTCAAAAGTTTGAAAAGTGAGAAGAAAAACAAATATTTTCACGAGCGCGAGGGAAAATGTGAAAATGTTCTCACTTCGAGGTGAGATGTTTTTCATATGCACTTAAAACAATTTTTTTTTTTGCTTAATTACATTGAGATATGCATTTTGCAACAATTTTTAATCTCAGCGCGGGAAACAGAATCGCGTAAACGAATATGACGTCAGACGTGTTGTGACGTTAGAAAGACGCACACGACATAAAGTTCCATTTTACTTTATTTCTTGCTGCATAACGTTATGAAATTCTCACTAAGTAAAATAATTTGGATCGAGAAATATACTATAAAGAACAATGTGAGACTGCAATTTTCCTCCTGTTTTAAGCAAATAAATTAAAAATTATACACAATGTACAAGTAGACAGACAAACAGGGAGTGATAACAGTGAGTGATATAGATTATATCTCACTGACAGATTCCAGTATTTCATCAGTTAGCATCAAATAAATTTCGACCTTACACTTAAACAAAAAAACATCCTCTATTTCATTGTTATGGGTTGATCCGGTATTAGTTAATACTTACTACTTATCAATAGATATTGTACTATTTTATTAAACTGTCAAATGCATATTGATTACATGGGCGGTGCACAGAATATCTTAATCTTCGGTTGATTTTCGGTACATTCCGTATAGTATACGGAAAGTAACCAGGAATTAAAATGGTTTATATTTAAAGCGTGCATACGCATGTACACAAGTCACGACAGCTCAGTGGTCATCGTCAATAGCTTGAAACCTGTAGGTCTTAAGATCGAAACCGTTCAGAGTCTGTCTTTTTTCTTTTCTTTTTTTTCACAAATTTAAAGAAACACTTAGTGTATGTACATTTTTATATAATGTTCCCTTCATTGTATTTTCACAAGTATCTTTTTATGCCTTTATCTCGTTTTTTTTTTTTTTAATTTCTTATTTTAAATATATGTTTGTGTTATTTTTATTCACAGTTCATTTCACTACATTATAAATTTCATACATATAAATTACAAGTAGCTAAATTCATTATTTAGTTTCGCTCGCGGTGTCGGTACTGCTGTCATCGGAGCCATGTAAATCATATAAACAATCAAAATGAAAAATAAAAATCTTCTCCCTAATAGGCTCGAACCAGCGATTTCCAGCATTTGAGTCATGTGTTGTATCCACTGGGCCACAGATACGAACGACGAGTAAGCCTAGGTGTTTCACCGTCAATAATAATAATGAATTTTGGACACTTAACCAAAATTTCATTCCGTAAAACATACGGATAGCACCGAAGTTGGGCCGAATATTATAATATCGAATGCACAGAGCGTGTAATGTATGCACATTTGACAGGTTTAAAAAATAGCACAATACATATGCATTATCATAGATATCATACTATGGATCAAGAGATCTCACCTGCAAATATATCATTGAAAGAGCTTTAAACACCTGTGATTTCAACAGCTATTTTAGCCTGATGCGCAGTGCAATGAATGAACTGTAAATGGATTTTACGCCGGCCTGTACGAAAAAAAGGACTTGTTTTACAGCTGTAAAACGTCTGTAAAAGACCTGTATTTTGAAATTACAACTGTAAAAGACCTTTAAGTGGAAAACTGATCAGAAATACAGTTGAAATTTTCAGGTGTAAAATATAAAGGTCTCAATTTACAGCTGTAAAAATTTTTCTGTTGAAAGTTACAGCTGTAAAATGGTCATGTCTCAAAATTACAGTTGTAACATTTTTGGAGGGAAACATGAGTACTGTCAGCCATCTTTAATGCATTTTGGCAGGATATAACTGAAATTCACACAGACATCACATCTTGTAAAGTTTTGGAATTTAAAGCGGTATAGAGTAAGTACAGATGTTTAATTGTCTATTATAGTTGTAAAAGGACATGCATAAGTACATACATTAACAATTTACTCTATACTTGAAGCCGATAAGTTTAAAAGAAATAATTACAAGATTGTCATATGTTTTCATGACTGACAAAGAAAGTTATATAAACAAGATCTGCATACGTCCTACTTTGTATCCTACTCTTGAATTTTGCAGTTGCTATACTGAAATCATACCACATATACTTAACTTACTAGATCATTTATTTTGCCATTTTCATAGTAATTGCTACCTTATCTAGAGAATTGCAATTCATCCTAAAACTTTTTGCACCCCTACTTTCGTCCCTTAAAATAATGCTCTCTTTTTCAACACCTATAATATTTCTACAGCTGTAACTTTTGGGCATTTTTACAGCTGTAACTTTTTTCATTTTTACAGCTGTAACTTTTTTACAGGTGTAGCTCATTTGCATATTCCGAACTGTTTTACAGTCGTTTTACAGCTGTAAATTGAAATTTACAGCTGTAAAATCAATGTTGTTATATAAAATCTACAGGTGTAAATTTGGAATAAGCACGACTGTTATTTTGAACAAAAATACAGGTCTTTTACAGTTGTAAAATTTCGTACAGGGAAGAAACTATGTTTGCAGTAAATCTAGTTTTGAGGAGTTTTTGAGGAGTTTGATGGAATAGATTTCCGAGTTTCCTGATAACAAAGGATATTTCCTATAATATAACCAGACCTGTGGCGGATTTAGAATGCTTTGATAGCCAAATGATAAAATGCTCAACAGAGCTTTGCACTTCATTATTTATTCAATTCGTTTAATGCGAAAAAGAAACTCATGTAATAACATGGCTTTAATATTTGCGACGTTTTAAACTGGGATTAAGTTTTGATTTTAGAAATATATAAAAGTAAAAGATTGTATGATTTGATTTTGTCGAAATTTCGATATTCAACTAAAAAAATTAGAGAATAAGGATGTAGGAACATTTGTTAAGGTTCATGTTATCATGAGATATATTTCCCATCAAGTGAAATTTGATTATCGTAATCCATTGCCTACACGAATGCATATGCAATGTGTTGAATTGTTCAAATCTAGTAAGAGAAATTTCCCAAAGAGACAGTAGTAATAGGTGACTTAGAGACACCAAATTGTGTTAGGAATCTTCATGCAGTGTTACACTCCAATACAGGTGTGGAACAGCAAGTCAATCTGCGGGATAGATTTGCCCTACTATGCAGAATAGGACACATCATTCGACGCCGCCAGGAGGCGGCGTCGAGTATAAGGGATACACTTTGATTTTGGACCCTGTACAGATAGTAATGGATAGATTCGAAGAGATTCACAGAACACAGTGAATAGTTTGTTAATGGACCCACTGTATTGCACAATAGATTTAAACAAATAAACACAAAATAGCTAAAACCAAACATCAAAAATGAACGTAATTCAAATTATTATGTAATATAAAGCAATGCTATTTGTCATTTTTCTCCTCATTTGTAGAACAGAAAATTAAAAGTTTTAATTAAAATTTCGTCAAAAGTTAGTCTGACTTATTGATAAGGGCGGTTACACTATGTAAAGTTTTCCAAGAGTGACGCTTCCAAATATCCAATGAAATTGTAGGAATTGCCATTACCAGATCACGTGATTTGAAGGGTTCGCGCCATATTGTAAACAGAACAAAGAAAGGCAGAATGGTAAGGGGTGTTTTAGGAAATTTTCACCAAGAATGCTATCGTTTTTTTTCCTACAATGGCATGCAATGCACAGCTATGGCTTTTGCATTTTTTTTTCAAATCGAAAGCAATCGCATTTCAACAATTACATCGTATGCTGTTGATGACATATTGCATGAAGGAAACGAGCTGTATGGTGAAATTGTTCAATCACTTCAGCACGTTCGATATTTTTAGCACCATGATTTACCAAATTTAGCAACATTTAGAAACGAGTTTTACGATATCCAGTATTTCCGCGATCAGTTCTATGGGCAAATTGATGGTAATAACAGACACAATTTTGGCCAATCTGCATTTCACGATTCAATTTTGCAAGCTCACCTCCTCTCTCCCTTTCAGTTGCTTACTGTAAATGGTTTAACAGTTGCATTGTATGTTAATCCTGATAGAGGTAAATTCTTTCTGTTTGACTCCCATGGACGTAATGCTCAGGGAGTGCACTCTGAAAATGGAAAAGCTGTTGTTGTGTCATTTTTATCTTTTGATGAGCTAATGAATTTTATTTTAGATAATTATTCAAGCTTTGCTTATGAATTAACGCCAATTAGCTTAGCACATAGTACAAGAGACCACATCCCTAATGTCTCGCTTCAAAATCCAAGTCATTACCAGTATGATGGCAGCCTTTGCCACACTATGTTGATATAACTAGTCAGAATTTAGTCCTTGGATTAGATCTACAAAATAATGATCCGTTAGCCCAAAGTTCAAAACATGATTTTGTACAAGAAGATAACACTTTTTTTTTTCTTTTATTTACGGCACATAGAATTACTAACCCGGATTATGTCTCGCTTCAACCCACTGATCCTTATCACTATGATGGTCAGTCTGTATCGCACTGTGTTGATACAACTAGCCAAAATTTGGTACATGGAGATGTACAAAACAATGATCAATTAACCCAAAGTTCAAGACATCATCTTGTACAAGACAACCAAGATTACACTCTTTTTCCTTTATATACCGCACATAAAATAACTGACTCTGAAGTACCTCCAGAAATGATTCCAAATGATGACAGAGATGCAGGAGGACTTCCCTTACAATTAGAAGTATGTATTGGTGCTCGAGTCATGTTACTTAGAAACATTCTTACTCCCGAAGGTCTTGTCAGTGGTGCAATGGGTCGTGTACATTCTTTCTCCACAGGCGATAATGGATGTCTCTCTCAGATAAATGTTCTATTTGATGACCCAACAATTGGTCAGACATTAAGACTACAAGGCAATAATGCTATTGGAATTGAACGCATTGAGCATTCATTTATATTGAATGGTAGAACGATTGTCCGCTCCCAATTTCCATTAAGTCTTTGTTAGGCTTGCACTATACATAAGGTTCAAGGTTTGTCTTTAGACAAAATATGTGTTGACCTAGGCAATTGTATTTTTGAAAAGGGCATGGCTTAGTCGAGTTAAAAAATTGACAGGGTTATTCATACTAAAATTCAATCCGAGCTTAATACAGCCACCTGCTGGAGTCCTTGAGGAGTATAATAGGTTAAGACATCTAAAATAATGTATCATGTAATTTTCATGAATAGATTGGAGGTGCAGCTTGTTTAAAATTGTACAGATATATTAGATGTTAAAAATTAATACTTTTATTAACGTTCATGTAAATAACAGTTTTGCCTGTATACTGGACTCAAATTGCTACTAGTATTAACACATGCCTAAAGTTTCTTATATTCAAAGACAGTCACTTTAACTGTTACTGACACAGAAAATTTAATCTCATAGCTTAATCTGAGATTCTGTTGATCTGCAGCAAAAGAGTATAAATGAATATAAAACACAAGCAATATAGAACAATACTACAATGTCAAGTGAGGTACAGACAGTATATTTACTTAAATGTATTGGTTTCAGCCAGCACATTGTGAAAGCTCTATTCATAAATTCGTATAGATGCGAAATTGAACACTTCAAAAATATAGAACTGGTCAGTTCAGCAGTACATAACGTTTTCGTCAATTGTGACACAAACAGAAAGAATAAGATAATTTAATTAAGAAGTTTTCACATGCCTTGCATTGCACATGCCATTCATCTTTGATTTAATTATCTATTTAAATTATTTAATTTTTTCATCATGTGTGTTTCTAAATTTTTTATGTCTTTTTGTGCCCAAAATATACATTTCTTTTTTAAACTTGGTGAAAATTTCCTTTGCACCCCTTCACTAGGCTGACCAATCAAAAGATGAGAAAGTAACAGTTAGCTTAAAAGTCCTGAAAAAATTAGAAAAGCTACTTAGCTATCAAGGCAAGAGTGGAACAGTGCAGTATTTTAATATTATTGGTGTTAATGGAAAAGAAGCCTATGTTTTGAAATGCTACGAACTCCACAAATTCAACATGGTTAGAGTCAACATGACTTACAAGATATCGAACGCATTCAGAAAACCAGATGCGCTTTGGATTGTTTCAACAAGTTCGCTTGGCTATGCAAAACCAGTACAAGTCAATGATGACATTGTTGTACCTCTCCTGCCTGAAGAAGAACCTCCCGCTGGGTCAAAGAGATCTTTGATGCAAGCACTGATGACGCCACATAGGTCCAATGTCACTGCCAAGATTGTAAAGGTCTGTGCCACTTTATCTAATTTTACATTTTTTACTTGTCTCATTGTGAAAATAGATACTTGTGAGTGATTAAGGATCAGGTTACTAAAATTTAACCTATGACTGTACATTTTGAATTTATGTTAAAGTTGATTGACATGTCTGATCACTTATGGTGTTAGTTTTGCTCCTTCTACCTTGTTGTACCCTTAGGAGGCTTGTTGTTTTGAAAAAATGATGTAATTTCTTAATTACAATGATTGTATCAAAGTAGTAAATTTGCATGACAGGTTTCTATGAATATTCAGTACAATAATTGGTAGTTATTTCATGTTACTAAATGATGGTACATAAGTAATTTAATGGGTGACAGTTTAAAAACTGTCTGTCTGCACTTTCCTATACAGGGAAGGAATGTATACAATACTATACAGAGCTCTGGTCCTGAGTTAACAAAGCATTTTCAGTCTCTGTTAAGTTTACTACTTAACCTTTCTTTAACACTTAGTTTTATAAATGTCATAATAAAAATAATAGAAATACCAAAAAAAAAATGGTCTCCAGAATCTATTTAAGATTGATCTACAATCCTGATTTTAGTTTGATTAAGATGTTTTAGATATATCAGCAAATCCCGCTCAGATTGAACAGGCTTTGTAAACATGGAGATAGTATTTAAAATAATTTTCTTCTGTCTAACATAATCCTTGTAATGTATCTTACGAGCGATGCCACTAGATATATTCACGCCAATTGCCTGTTTAAACGTCGATAGGAGTACTGTAACGCCTTGTTTAGTGGTATTCCAATACTATTATAGACAAATTGAAACATGTCAAGAAAAAGGCAGCTTCTGTTATAACTAGGACTTCTCACAACAGTCATAATTCTGAAGATTTTGATGATTTTGCAATTATCAGTGAAGATCCCATAGGCCTTATCTTGTAAAGTTCTTTTGCTGAGGAATACAAGTTTTAGTGGTATATCAACGGTATATTGCATTAAATAGAAATTGATCTTTATGTTTCGCTTTCGTTTTTATCATTTTACGGGTTATGTATTCAGCAATCTGTTATATATACTTTAAGACACTCTTATCTTCATTCTTGCAAAATTGTTGAAACATATACAAACTATACTACTTTTCATTAATTTTTATATTGCAACATACATATTGTAGGCTTACATTTGATAACCATCATGGAACTTAATATGCACAATAGCGATGCAGAGATTTTTGTCCATGGAAATTACAATAGCGGTGCATAGATATTTTATCTACAGACATTACTATGCACAATAGATTTAAGAAAATATGGATACTATGAATACCATTTACATATTCAAATATGAGGACAGTTTGTCTAAAAGATATTTATGTTATGTTATGATATTATTCTTTGTTTATTGTTTTATGATGAATGTTCTCTGTTGCCATGTATTTGTATGATATAAATGTATCAAAACTATACTATTTCCTGGTTGAATAAACATTAAACCTAAAAGGTCGGTGATGGTAGGACAGTGCGATAACGATTGTAAGATTGTAGGATAGCCATGTACGATATTGGTTTTTACGTCGATAATAGCAATCGGACCATTTACAGTAAGGTACACATAAAATCAAAATTCACATAATGCGTAAATCGCCAATAATTGTAATACAGATGGAACTACCCGAATTAATGTCGATATTATTTCGTACTAGTTTTATAAACTCAAGTTATAGTGGAAGATCCCTCAATATTAATATGTAATTATTTCATATGAGGTATGTGTTGTAACTAAGGCCGGGTACCCTGACGCTCAATTACAAATGTACATCATTAATTTCAATATCAGCCAAAATAACAGAACGAGTATAATCTTTAAGTAAAAATGAAACTGTAACAAAATGATTATCAGCTTTGCAAGGAGAAATATGCACTCTTTTTTTGCGGACTAATAACGCGTGGTTCCTTAGTCGCGCAAGAACTTATTTCCTCGATACAAATCATATACACTTACCAAATAATTAAAATATCCAAATTAAGAGCGCGTTCTAGCTCTCCGCAATTTTGAGATTGATCGTAGAAATGAATACTCCTGTTGATGGCACTACTTTCCATTCTGCGGCCAGACTTAATACGTGACATTTTATGGTTATCTTATTGTAAATGTCAATATATTTAAGTCCGATTTGTATCATTGTTATGTTTTATATAAACAAAATAAACATTAAATAGTGTGTTCAATCTTGGAAGTTAAAACAATCATATTTACGAGTTATTTCAAAATAAGTAAAATACATTTTACAAGTAAGAATTTTAATGTCAAATTGTTATAATTTACATCACAAGAGTGATTTTTATAAGAACAATTTACAAACGGGAACATCTAATTAAGAAATTGGAAAACGTGATTTTTATACAAACAAATTAGAAAATGGGATACAGAAATTAGAAATTTGGACAAGGAATATCAGACTATTAATTTGCCAATATGATTTACATGCAAGAACAAGTCATTTACATGAATGGATAGGTAGGATATGAACAAAACAGCAGTACATAGTAAGCAAGCCTTAAATTGTAAGACAATATCACTAGTTGTGAAAATTCTTAAATCCTAATGTATGATAAATGGAGCCTGGCGTACACTGTTCCCCAATGCTATGAATGTCTTTTCGGGTCCCGTTAAAGATTAGGGCAGTGAAACGATTGCAGATTGAAAAACATTTCAGTATCTACTTTTACGAGACCTTGCGTACTGACCGAAAAATCTCTTCATGTAAAAGTGTAAAACTGTATTTTACCCCGGAAGTCTATTATTGCATGTCACACGTTGTTAAAATTTTTAAACTGAAAAACTTTACTCTCAATTTACTCTTTTACCAATGTCCTAGAACTCTGAATTACTTTCAACTTATCGTCGCCTTTACTCATATAGTGTTCTTTATAATAAGTGGTATAATAAGTGGTAGTTTTGAAAATATTAAGATATACGATTATGATCAATTTGTCCATCTTTTGGTATCTTTGAAATTAAGATTGCAAGACCCGTAATAACATCTTCCTCTTTACTTACATTTCACAGACATGACTGAATATAATACTGCGGTATGCACTGGATTTAAGGCAGCACATTAGCAAATAAATTTAATATTATATTTCTATATATAAAATTTCCTGAGAACTGTCACATAGTTATGTCCATTATAAAAATCAAAGCACTGAGAGGACTGATGTGGGCAGCGGTTGACAGCTTCTGGGAATGGGCATGAACAGTTAGCTTAAGTTTGGTGATTCTGGTTAAACTACTTTGGATTAATAAGCATATTCATATCTTTCTTTTACCAAATCAAGGGATAAAAGTCTGCTTTAATCGCCTCGGTAACCTAGTGGTAGAGCGTCCGTTTCGAGTGCGGGAGTCGCGAGTTCGATCCCCGGCCGCGTCATACCAAAGACGTAAAAAAATGGTACTAGCAGCTTCCTCGCTTGGCGCTCAGCATTAAGGGGATAGTGCTTGGACCGGTCAGCCCATTGTCAGTATAATGTGACTGGGTGGGGAATCATGACACGTGTCTACGGCGTGATATTCCAATGAGACAGCACTATAAAGTTGGGCATTGTGCTCACTGCTACAAGTAGACACCGTCGTTTATATGACTGAAAAATTGTTGAAAAAGACGTTAAACCCGGACACACACACACACACACACACACACCGTGCGCACACATACACACACACACACAGAGTCAAAGGGGATAAAATAATATATGAGCAAAGCTCGTGTGTTTATTGAAAATTGGTTAATGAGAGGTTTGGTTAATTGTGCTCAAAATCTTTTTTGAATTATAAGCATTTTTTAACAAATCAATGGGAAACACCCTGCTTTTACTGGAACAAGGGGAATAACAGTAAATGTGAGCAAAAGTTATGGACTAATTGATAATTATGTGTTGTTTGGAGATTCTAGTGATAACAAGAGCTTGTAGAACACTTTCATGAATTAACTGCTATTATTCTTCTTGGCTGCATTCTATGCTTCCAAAGGATCATTGTACGAATTTTATTGTTCAAATTCAAATATTGAAAACTGAAATTTTTCTAACTCAGTTTGAATGATCTCAAATGATTTCATTGCAGTCTTCCGAATCCCGCTATTGTATAATTATCCGAGAAGAAATCGTACGCCAGAACGTGAATAATTGGGAACGAAAACACCGCAAATCTACCGGCGATTAAAAGGCGAATTTGTCAAAAATGATGCTACTTTCGAAATAATTATACCCTCTAATGATATGTCAATCAAAAACACCAGCTGGAATATAATATTAAATCAAATTGAATTGCATACGTTCGTACTTTCGGGAAACAGGTACGAATTTTTCGTCCCCTCCGTTACGGCTGCAATTATTTTTCTTAAGTCGTGCAAATAAAGATTATTTAAGTAAATATTATAAAAGGATCGTATCTTTCTCTATAAGAAATAAATAGGAAAACACCTCTTCTGTTAATTTCTTGCAATATATCTTTCCATTAACCAATATCTATGCCGCTACAAAGTTCAACGGATGCACGGGCGCAATTTTATCCGAAAATAGAACGCACGCCGTGCTAGTTAGATGTTTTCTGATCATGTGACCAAAACAAGCTCTCTTTGGTGTTGTTATAAATAATAATATTTCGGTTAACTTTTCTAGCGGGAACTGAGTTTTATGTAAAAACGTTTACAAAAGACGCAACTTGGTTTTAATACCGATTATAGATCTACGCGGATGGTGCTGAAGTACTATACTATTTATGTTAAAACGTTTACAAAAGATGCAACTTGGTATTAATACCGATTATAGATCTACGCGGATGGTGCTGAAGTACTATACTATTTTTGAAGGTTATTTATAGTTTATTTTGGTCACGTGATGAGGAATTGTTTTGGTTATGTGATCAAAGCAAGCATGCTCATTTTCATACGCGTTGATTTTTGTTATAAAATATATATTACGACAAATGTGTACTTAAGCAGTGCATTTTTTGATAAAGTTGAATCTTAGAAGCTTTCTGAAAGTAAAACAGACTTGAATTACGGAAAATGTATGAAGGACATGTAACTACTTGTTCTTCGGTTTCGGATAAGCATTTTGACCGTAAATTTGTGGTATGGTAAATCTGTGGTCACGCTTCGCTGCCCACAACAATTACTAGCCTTATGTTCATTAATGACCTATCAATCTTTTTACCAAAAGAGAGATTTATATATATTTTACAGGTCAACACGAGAAACTTCCAAACTGACAGCATTGATACTTGAGAATGACGGCATGTATAATCAGGTTTGTTAAGATTTCTATAAATGTAAAAGTCTTCTTGAAAATGCTACAAAACTGTCAAGTATATGTCCAAAATAAAGTGAAAATAGGAAGAGGTTTACATAAAACATGAAAATGACACTTAAAAGGGGGAAAACTGAGGACTTAACCTGACAAGCTCCGAAGTGCTATTTGGTAGTTCTAAACCTATAAGAAAAACTAGAATTCTGCAATTTCTCAATATCATTGATTTAGTACCAGGAACTCATGAAAACTGCCAAGTTTCAGTTTGATAAAATTAGTTTTCAAGGTTTGGTAGCATTTTCAGTAACGCGTGCGAACTGCAACGTACTTGCCGCAACATCACTTTCAGACAGTTTTCCTAGCTTGCGTTTATGCGTGCCATATCTATCATTTTCTACTCGGGTTTGCAAGTAAATAACACATTAACACCGTTTTAATCTAAAAATTCAGGCTCTGAATACGCATATAAAAATATACCCACAAACAGTGAAAGTCTTAGGGGTTTAACATCCCACCTGGAAAATCCTAAAAGAAGGAAAGAAGCGAAGAAGGAAAGAAAATGTTCTTTCGAAAAGGCAATATTAGGATCGCATTCAAAGTGTATGGTGCTGTATAAGATCCCGACATAATTCATGTTTATGTTAATTATCTCAAAGAAACAAAACATTTTACCTTTTCGAAAACTTTTATTACTTCCTCTAAATTTAACAGGTGAGTTCATAAACATGTGAAAATAAGGGGTATGTTGTATATAAAATGAAGCTCTGAATTTCAAAATTTTCAGGACCCCCTCTAGCTGCTCGGCTTCTCTTCTATTTCAGCCTGCTCATCAAAACCCCATTGACAACCCTGTATTTGTAAACGGCTAACGTCCACTAAAATCACAATAAATTATTTAGTGTATAAAGTCACATGTTTGTCATAGGAAGGGTTCAGTCGGACCCCCTCCATACCCTCTGAGAAAATTGGCAGAAAACCGCGCATGATTTGGACAAATTTCAATTTTTGTCAATGACGTTGTTATAGGTAAGCACAGAGGTAAATAGGTTAACTATATGTTATATATAAAATTAATTAATAATTTCTGAGAGCTGTCACACATTGCCAATACAATTTTATAAAAGAATTACTAGCCTTATATTCATAAACGACCTATAAACAACGAGAACATCAAGAAAAGTAGGGGTCTGGTATCTTCTATTAGATTTTTTTTTGTGACAGGTCAACACTATTGAATAACTTGGAAACGGTTTGCTAAAATGTAATTTTCAATCTTTGAGCTATCTCCAAAATAAAAACATAAATTGCGGCAAAACTTAAAAAATCCCTTCCCAATTTTCAAAATATCAAGAAAGAATTACGAGCGTCTTTAACCTGAACTATGTCCGAAATAATTGATGTTGAAACTTTGAGGCTGGAAAAAAGTGGTAACAGCTCAGCGACGATATATATTTAGACCAACATGTTGTTAATAGCACATAAAAATCAGAAATTACCGTTGATAAGGGAGGACAACGACGTTATTTTGTATTGGTGTCATTTTATTCCCACGTAAAGTTGAGCGCTTGTTCTCGAATTCTGGACATTTTATCGTATTTTTGTGAGTTTTCTAAAATAGACTGAAGTCGTAAAATGAACAAATGTATAACATGTCATTGTTTGATTTTGCTGAAATTTTGAAATGTGATGATCGCGTATTCTGGAATTTCATCTTTTGAAATGTTATAATTGCTTATTCTGAAATTTTATCGTTTGAAACGTAATGATTGCGAATTTTGGAATTTTATCTTTTGAAACGTTATTATTGCGTATTCTGGAATTTCATCTTTTGAAATGTTATGATTGCGTATTCTGGAATTTTATCGTTTGAAGTGTTATGTTTGCGTATTCTGAAATTTTACTTTTTGAAATGTTATGATTGCGTTTTCCGGAATTTTATCTTTTTAAATGTGATGATTGCATATTCTGGAATTTTGTCGTTTGAAATGATATGACTGCGTATTCTGGGATGTTATGTTTTGAAATATTATCAACGATATATCATTTTAAGTGCACGCTAAACTTCAAAGATGTATTTCCGGTCATTATAGTACAACGTTGCTGCCTCAGTGTATATAACTAACTATCATTCAATGTTTGTATACCATGTCGTAAACTTTGTTTTTGTTAATCTACATTTCTATTGGGATGTTAAAAGTTTCACGATCTTTCTCTTACAAATTTGAAACCGAAACAAAACTAAAATTATAGACATCGACTATAATTTATTTCCTTTAATGTCATACCATGAAACACTGAAAAACATCGATTGTCTGAAACGACATTCAAATCTTAAAACAGAACAGAAATAATCAACAATCGATTGTTGGAAAGATAAAGATTCTCTTCCGAGATCTCCACAGAAATAATTCTGAAGTAAATAATGCGAATCGCAAGGAAATCAACATGTAAAATAGCATGGGTAGCCAAATACTGGAACGAGAGCCGATGTGTCAGCTAATTTTCCGTGATAATCTACTTTTGATTTTCAAAATTCCTCCGAAAAGCATCTGTTCCTGGCTTTGCGCAATCTGAAAATGCAACGTCATGTAATAGGTATCCAAAGAGTGAAAAGTAAATGTAAAAAAAAATGATAAAGTGAAATAAAACCTATTGTAATCAAATGCTTCTTCTTACAAATATAAACTTAACAATGACCAAACAATGTATATAAAAGCAGTTACAGTATTATTTATTTCTTCAAAGAGTCTGCTTATATATTCTAAGCCTTTACCCTCAGTTGGTTTGCCATCATTCTCCCAAAGCCACATGATTTGTGGTTCTGTATGGTCTACAAACTGCTGTCCCAAACAGTTTCTGAAGGTATATTCAATCAGGGGCCAGTCTATGTCGTCCATACAAATTTCGCCAGTCACTTTACCATTATTGTCCGGTGGGTTTGGTCTCTGTTCCTGAAAATAATTATTATCAATCCGCTATTTTGCACGCCGTGGGATTTAAATGCATGTAAAATGATTCAGGTCTTTACGAGCTAGCGGTCTCTATTAGTGATTTGAAGCTTACATCCGTTTAGAATAAATTTCAGGGAGTTTCTCAAAATCTTTGTACGGGTCTTAGGTGTCAAACGTCAGAAGTTTGAAATGTTATCGAAGTATACATATACCAAAGCTTTTATTTCTGGGATTTGAAACATGTTGCTAGGCATTTTACTGATGATCGCATATATACAAAGAAATAGCATATATAAGTTTAAACATTACTAACAAAGTAACATGTGTTATTTAGATATTTTCCGATTATCACACAAAACACAAATGAACATGGGCGCGTTAGAGGATTGATGTTTCATTAAACAATAATCCCGGCGTTCTGCTTGCGATTTCTTGGGAAATACGCTTTTCATTAGGGCTTGCGATCGTAAAGGTTGGTGTTGATGTTAATTGCTGTTGATTCCAACTATTTTCACATGCATTTCTGATCCTAGCCATTACAGATACACGTACTATTTTAAGCGAAAATACTTTTTGTATAAAAGCAGGCATTCTGGGCGGAACTACATTTTGATGACTTTTTCTTAATTTTGACACAGTGGTCATTGACATTGTGATCGATCCCTGGCCGCGATGCTACAAACAGATATGTTCTCAATTGCCCAGTGGTAGAGAAACTGCTTTGAGTGCAGGAGATCGATCCATGGCCGCGTCATACAAAAAGAAGTTAAAAGCGAAAAATAAAAATCAATTGCCCAATTGTAGAGTTCCTGCTTTGAGTGTGGGAGGTCGGAACGTCAATCTCTGGATGCGTCATATCAAAGACGTGAAAATTGGTACAAGTAGCTCCTTTGCATTGCACTTAGTATTGAAATGGATTACAAAAAGTAAAAATAAACGCAAGCAAGTATATGTTACTAGATACCTAGTTTGCCGCACAACAGTGCCTGTTTATTTATTCGTATATTTAGTTAAAACGTTAAAACATATTTTATTGCAAACGAATCAATACGAGTTTATACAACAAATAAAATACAAACAGTATTTTAACATCCATGTAAAGAAACAATTACACTGAAATCAGAAGCAAAAGAGTGGGACAGCAAGTTTCTTCAACATTATACTGACATCCCACCCCAAGAGCAGGTTAAAGTAACAACTGGATAGATAATTTAGTATAAACATATATAACACAGAGAAAAATAATTGAAAAAATATGTCTAGTACACCAAAGAAAGACAGAAAAAGTAAAAACTATCCGTTGTGCCTTGTGTATGTGTGTCCTCATTAGTTACTTGAAGTTTCAGTGTCTGGCTTATTTAAAATATTGCTGGACTACTTTGAAAGAGTAAAAAAAATTCAACGGACAAATAGACCGTTTTTACAGTTATTAGGATGGTATTGAAATATCTGAAGTATCTTGTTTATGTACAACGGACAGAGAAAAAAGAAATGTTCAGCATCTTCATACCAATATTCGCACGTACATTGTTGTTGTCGCGTATATGATTGTCGAATAAACCGCGGTTTAATGACATGTCACGGCTGAGATATTTCAGCATTATTGTAATGCACAATTGGTATTAAAATTGTGTTAAATACATGTGCTCATTAGATAAATCCTAAGTATTTATGAGAGAATAAGGGATCTGTTTTTCCAGTTACAATTCTGTGAATGGCCCGTATTAGTGACAGGTGATTGAAACAATAATAATTCTTACGAGATTTGGAGAGAAAAACCGGCAGTATGTTAACAGTCAACTCTTTTATTGTTTTAATTTATGAGTTGTAAACTTCAGCACTACGGGAAGGTAGAAATAACAGCAAACTTTTAATCAGGTCATAAGTCATCTTACATCTGTCAAATTTGTCATTAGTTTTCACGATCTGTCAAAATCGTTTTTATTTTTCCGCAATGCATATAGGACATTGTATTGTGCTACTATACATTGTACATCAATATTTTTGGTTGAAATTGTTTTAATGAGCTCACTGAAGTCACGTAAAAATCTATTGTTTAATATTGGTAATGAAAACTCGACCCTGAGACATAAGGATTGTTCCTTTCTGACGGGTAAAGAAAATCATTAGGCTGAATCATAACGTAATGATTTTTGGAAAGAACTGAATACTCTTTTGGTTTTGTTTTGTTATTGTTATTCATCGGAAATTTAAATCGTGGTAAAACCTTAACTGCCTGCGTGTGTTTCGTATTTGGACATGATGCACTAATAGGAAACAGCCACCTACATGAACATATATTGGACTGACGGGTGCTTTAGTTTTAGTAGCATTCGTTTAAGCGAGGTTGTGAATTCCAAGTTTCTATATCTAAATCATTCAAAAGCTTAATAGATGACGGTAATGCTGTATTTTGACAACAGTTGCATAATCAGCTGGTTTCTCAGATTATTCGAATTTATATCACTTACAATATCTGGCAGAATAATTTAATAGTTTATCGGGTTTCATATTGCACCGACACAATTATAGGTCATATGGCGACATTCCATGTTTGATGGTGGAGGAAGACCACAGGCTACGTGCAGTATTTTATCACGAGCGGGCACCTGGATAGAACCACCGCGACCTTCCGTAAGCCAGCAAGATGGCTTCCTCACATAAATAATTCAACGCCTCGAGTGAGGCTCGAAACCACGTCGGTGAGGGGCAAGTGATTTAAAGTCAGCGACCTTAACCACTCGGCCTAGGAGGCCCCCATATCTGGCAGAAGTTCATTTAAGTAAGTTGGTAGATCAACATTTGTGTATTTGAAAATGACAACTAGTGTAAGTAATTTGCGTCTATCGGATAATGAAATCCAGCCAATTTTGTTAATAAGACTATTGATGAAAACAGATTTAGTTAAACCGGTTATTGTTCTGGCAGCATTACATTCGATTTTCTAAAGTAAAACATTTTCGTACGTTGTACAATTATCCCATATACTAGCGACATACTCAAAACTTGGTTTTATGTAGAAAAAATGTAGGTTATTCGTTTAATGTTGAACTTTAGCAATATCTTTGTCCCGAATTAATAGGATGAAGAAGCTATTAAATGTGTATGTGCCATATATAATCATCACAAAATGTAACTCCAAGATGTTTATGAGTTTGAACATAAAATGAGATGGACTATGTCAAAAGTTAAGCCATTTATATATTATGTAGTAAATGGTCGACCGCATACAGCTGACATATATTTAAAGAGGCTCGGTAATATCGTTTACATAAAAAGGAAAGCAAAGGCATTATGCTGGATCCTTGAGGTACCCCTACATTAACTAAAGTTTCGCCCGAATAGGATGACTCTATATAATCTGTTTGGCTTTGATTGCGCAGATAACTGATAATCAAGTTTGTTATATTCCATTTTATCTATATTGTCTAAGTTTGAAAATGAGCCCTGAATGTCATGCCCTATCGAAAGCTATATTAATGTTGCAGAATATAATACATGTAGATTTACATTCAACAAGCTGAGTAAATTTGGTTATATATGTCAATTAAATGATGAATCGTAAAATGGCCTGGCAGAAACCCTGACTGCTTGTCATTTGTTCTAAGCTTTTCAACAGAGTACTGGAATATATCAATGAAATAAAATTGATTTTTTTTTCAATGTTTAAAAGCAGTGAAAATATCATTTTTATTTTTCATGGTGAATGCAGTGGAATATGAATTATGATTAACTGGAAAGTCTTCGAAAAATAAACTTCAATAAAGATATAGATGTATATAAAATTTACAAGATTATAAATAATGTAGCTCCATCGCAATAAACTGTAAAAGAAATCTGGAAACATCAACTGCTTGTCAATTTTTTCAATTTTTATTAATACCGTGACGTCACGTCATGACGTAATACAAGTGACGATTCGTGGATAAAATGGGTACAAATACAATTTGATCCTAGGGAGATAATTTGAACACTCTTGGTAGCGGATCACAAGATGATACTATACACCATATATCAAAGCTCTGGGACCTGTGGCTTTGGACAAGAAGATTTTTTAAGTCTTTCCTTTCGGTTGTCATGGCAACAACAGATTTGCACGTATTTTAAATCTGCTCAGTAGTTAAAAAAAACACATCTTTTTTAAAAAACGGTGGACATTAGACAATGGACATCGAGCGGTAACGAAAGCTCACCTTGAGCCTTTGGCAAATGAAACCACTATCGTGTAAACAAGACCAAAATAGCCAATATTTGTCCTGTCAGGGGCCGCAACTCTGGAACCAATGACGGGATATGGCTGGTTTAAGAAAGGAACCAAGATCTTATGGTGATTCAAATTGTGAGCAAGATTGGTTAAAATCAAATCATAAATGAAACCACTATCATGCAGACAAGGCAAATAGCACTTTTTAAGCCCATTCCAGGGGCCGTAACTCTAGAACCCATGTTGGGATATGGATGGTTCAGAATAGAAACCAACATCTTATAGTAATACAAGTTGTGTGCAAGTTCGGTTAAAATCAAACCACTATTGTGCAGTTAAGAAATTAATGATAGACGGACGACGGACGACGACGCATGACGCACGACTGACATCGAGTGGTCACAAAAGTTCACCTCGAGTCTTTAGCTCAGGTGAGCTAAAATATAATGTTTGTATATGGTTTATCTCATATATCAAATCCGGATATATTAAACTACCAAACAACCAAATTACTATAGGATCAATATAAAAAGTAATTGTTACCTTGATTACAACCAAAAGCTCAGCGTCCTTACACCTGTTCCGCTCCACTTGACTATAGCAAATGTATTGGATAACGTACTTCTTCGGGTCTAAACTCACCATATAGTCTTTCCTTTCGGCTGTAACAAACACGTCGGTGGCTAGAACAAATAAAGAACGTTTTCAATGCACTAAGTACAAATAAATCTTTGCTTCAGTTTGGTTTCTTCCTAAATGCAGTCAGAACAAACTTGAGCTATCAATAATGGTGATTCATAACCGCACTGAAAGCAGCTCGTTTTTGCAGCGGTTATAATGGCTACAAAAACACTCCTTGTACCCTTTTAACTACTATTAAAATTTTAATTTTAATCTGGAGGATAATGTTATAATTATTCCGGGAAAAGTTGTCGTTCTTCACCTTATCATTTTCTCTTTTTGTCAAAATACTCATTATATAAAAGTACTATACTTTATTCTTATCCAGTGGAGTCAAGGCAATTGTATCAGATATGAACAATTAAGAACAGAAATGGATATAAATTATTACTTAAGACAGAGTTACGGTTCTTGCGCTTTTCAATTTGTTTCATTCCCATCAATTATTGTACATTTGATTCTCATTAGTAGCTTCAAAGTTTAAGTCTAAAATGTTTTTTAACAAGCTGAAAATAATGTATAAAATCTTCAAAATAGAGTTTATTTATAAATAATCTCGATAAAGTTATGTATTATTTTTTTTGACAAAAAAAAAAAATGACAAAAATGTTACCAATATTCAGAACATAGTTAAGGTCCTCGAGTTTACCCATTCCTGTTATAGATATGTACCATCATACCAAGTCACATAATCTTCATTTTAGTGCACAAACCTTATACGGGCCTCGAGTTTATCCATTTTTATTTCAGACATGTACGCAAAAACCTCCATTCAGTGCATAAATCGTTAAACAATTGAAAAATTGGGTATTATTAAACAGAACCACACCGTTTTATTCAAGGGGAAATTTCAGGCCTAAATCACAAGTCTTAGTGTTTCGCAGATTGTCTGTAAAACACATTTCGAAAGCCCTATCTATAAGCAGCCATTAAGCTCAAATAACTCTGGTCAAACAAGTCCTCTCTGACTCATTCAGAACACTGAGCAATGTTTTTATGAGAAAAGTCATTCTTTCAAAATACACGTTAGACTGGGAAACAAGTTAAACTGGTTAAATACAACCTTACTGATAAATCAAGGTCACACAACTCTAGACCTAATACTCTAATGTGATGCGTTCTCAATCCTTACTTATGTGGGGAAGTTGGCAGTTACTTGCGGAGAACAGGTTTGTACTGGTACAGAACCAGGAACACTGGTTAGGTTAACTGCCCGCCGTTACATGACTGAAATACTGTTAAAGAAGGGCGTTTAACCCAAAACAAACAAACAAACAAACAATCCTTACTTCGCGTTACTTTGCTCTTACTCACTAAGTATATAAAACAATCTTTTCAAATATCATTATGATGAATAAGGAAATGAAAGTGCTAGAATGTATAATAATGACATTTTCTATTTTTACACACCAATGGCACACTAATGCAGACATAATGAAGCGATTTGGTCCGTTTTTAGAATTGCATCAAATCTTACAGCTGTACACATAAATAAAAGGAAGTTGTTAGAGTGCCATTTAATAAAAAACAGATGTTACACTTCAGATCTATTCCATCATCGTACTTGTGCTAAATTTATTTAGATATGACTCTGATTGTTATAATGTAGAAGTGTTAAGAATAGTCACTATATGGTTCATTTGAATAAAACCAGTACACATACCCCGATCTAGACAAGACCTAACCGAGATTGTATAAGTTTAATATTAGGAAAGGTAAACAAATTTTCACTTAGTCATTTCTGTTGGCACTTCATTTTAGAGAAGCTCTATCTGATTTATTTTACTGATACATACCGCCTTCTGAGCCAAAAATTGCTTTTGTTTCATCAACTCGTTGAAACACAAAGTCAAGGAACGCACACTTTTCTGTAATATCATTCCTAAAAGAAAAAAAAAATCACTATTTGCTGTCGTTACATTTCTTGTTATAACACTTCTTGTCTGCGCGAATTTCTTGAAGATTAACTATGTCTAATATTTAATGTTTTCACAGTGAAAAGTCTAAAAGTTTCATTGTAGGAAATATTGTAGCATCTTGCACATTGAAAAAAAATCCCTACTACTACTCCTGCTAACAGTTAGTGCTAATTTAAGAAGAACTAAATGAAATATTAGCAATATTGGACCGATTATAATGTTAATTATCTTAAAGCAATAATACTACCAATAACTTCCGCGTCTTCGGACACCATTGTTGTTTTCAAGCGTCCATCGGGGAGACCACTTGAACGATATCTCGGGATTGACAGGATAGTCGTTGTCAATAGCGTAGGGAGACACATAGTCCATGTCAACAACCTAATGAAATAAATCAACATCACTTTTGGTAAAAATGAAGTACTTAATAAGTACTTGAGAATTTATTAAAAGACTTACTTGTGCACAGGTTGGTATCTCCATTTACATACGTTCTTACAAATACAAACGTATATCTGACACGGATAAATTTCAGACTGACTGTGTTCATCATTCAACAATCTTCTCAGATCGCTCCACTATGGTCGTAGGTTTCTGGCATAAGATAACTTATTAAGGTTCGGGGAGAGATATGCGTTAGCTATATCATTTTCCAGTAAATCAGTTGACATTTGTGATTTTTTCTAGTAAGATTAAAATAAAATCTGAAAAGTAGATCGATCCCTCGGAAGCACTGAGAACAAGGCAAACAGTGAAAATTGCAGACTCGGTTTCATTGAGTCTGTTCATGAGCAGTGATGGAAAATGCAACAATGCCCACGCCCGCTAGCACCGGCTGCAGCAGTATTCAATCTTCAAATCTAAATGAGTTGAAATCAATGATTCCGAAGGACCAGAAAATATGATATTTTAACTCAAATAATAGTTCGAACAGAGTGCTCAGAACTGCCACAAATTTGCTTTTTTCAGTTAATAGCAACAGGAATTTTATGTAGTTAAGATTCGTGTTACTGTTGCGATGTAGAAATGTTGTGATCCATTAAGAAAATGTGAATTCAGTCCTAAAGTTCTTTTTTTTTGTCACGATCCCCTTAAGAGCGTGTTATTACAGCTAATGGAGTCTAGATTTGCCTACAAAAGATGTTATTAGGTACATGTTATCTACTTTCATCTAACTGGCGTCTAATGTCATCTATAAAATGATATTATCATAGTGTTCGTCTTGCTCACACGGGCTATGGCGATTTTCAATCAAAGCTCTGAAAGGACTGATTGCCAGTGCTAATTGAATGATATTTCAACCGATACACCTGAAGAATTAACATTTCATTTGGCATAGACCGGTCATGATTTTGAACAATTTCGGTAGAGGTCCACTGGATAATACGACATGCCAAATATTTAATCTCTATGCATTATGGTTCAAGACAAGAATATTTCTAAAGGTTTTCCCAAAACAATTCTATGTAAAAGTAAGTTTGCCCCAGGATGGGGCCAATTTCAACCCTAACCCTAACCATAAACTCTAACCCTAGAGCTGAGTGATTCCGAATGTTTCCAATGTGAATATAAAGTTCATAATTTTTCGCGTAGTACACGAATGTTTAGGTCTCAATATTTTTGTTGGACATTGACTTTGTACATCTGCCTTTCGTGTATACAGTTAAACCTGTCTTAAGCAGCCAGCCAATGGAGTGGGAAAAAGTGGCTGTTTACAGCAGGTGGCTGCTTAATGTAGGTAATTTATAGAATAAATGACCATTTTTGGAAATGAGACACAGGCTGCTTAAGACAGGTTGGCTTCTAATTAGAGGTTACCGCTTAAGTAGGTTTTACTGTATGCAGAAATAAGACCGGTCCATGCATACTTCAGAATTAACAACGTATGATTGCACTTGCACTTCATATTTTGATATATGCATTCTACACGTGTCATCCGTTATACAACTTTTATTTAGATGAGCAGATTTGAAAACTTGAATACTTTAGGCTAAAGGAAAAAGTTCACCTTTTAATTTTTCAAATAACAGATTTCAAATTGGGCATTACCTGAAATGTTTTTCATGACCATCAGGATGTTTGTCTTTCTTAAAAGTAACTAAAATTTGAAACTGGTTATTCCTGTTTAAGTGACTAACCCACACATCGTTGTGTGAAATTTAAAAAAAAAAAATCAAATGTGTCCTATTTTCACCTTTATGTAGCATATTTGATGTCTAATTGTGTTTCTGTTTTCATCTAATGATGTATAAAATCCTTGTCCTAATAAATTAAAAGTAAAAACACTTGTCTACTATTTCTGATTAGGGTTTCCCGGTTTACAAAAAACGGAATTCCGTTCAGCGAGGACCTTACAAACATCGCGTGACAGTGAGAGAAAATAACACCAAACACGATAATCAATAGAGCGCACACATATAGGTATAGCAAAGTATTATGGCGTTTTGAAATGTAAACAAACAAAACAATAACATGAAACGAAATCAGTACACTTCGTATATGATGCAGTATGGTATTTGTATTATACTTTTTCGTCGGGAGTTCGAGTCTCAGACACGTAGACTTTTTTTTAAAAGCTTCAATATGGTTCTTATGATTCGGACAATACTAGTTCAAAAAAAAAAAATTAATTTCACTTATTAGACTTTTATTATATTTAGTTTTTGTTGTAATGTATTGTTTACATGCATGAGAAAAGTCTTTTCTAACTGTTTACATTATAGTAAGTTAATTTAAAGTCAGTTACATTACTTGAAAGAGAGCTCTCCAGAATTATTTGGTATTGTACATAACGATTATGTTGTCAGTCAAAGGCTTGAAAGCACACGACTTACAGAAACAATCCTTATTAATGTGTCTAAAACTATACGTAATTAAATAACTTAAGTGTTAAATACCGTTTTCTTCAAGTATTGAAATAAGTCTTCAAGTTTAAAAATTTCATTGAAAATGTCTTAAATAACTTAAGTATGGCGTTTACATTACTGCTTGAAATGTACTGTGTTGCATGAGGTAATAAAGTTATTTTCCTGTGATAATTTTATATTCTTTACTATAATAAAAGAAGGATGTTAACGGGTTATAGGATGTACAGTAGTAAATGAAATTGCTATTTGTTCTATATAAAATTAAGAATCTTCTGAGAGCTGTAACTCATAGCCAGTCCCATTTTAAAAAAACGAACTGCATGTCTTATGCTCTTAAACGACCTATTAACTACAAAAAACATCAAGAAAAGTAGTGTTCTTGTATCATCTAAGAGAGACTTTTTTGTCTGACAGGTCAACACTATATATGGAAAATCTTCCAAACTGCAAGCTGAAATATGGATATGAACACATGAGTAATAAGGTTTGTTTACATTTCTATAAATGCGAAAAAAATCTCATTGAAAATGCTACCAAAATAGGTCCAAAATGTAATAAAAACAGAAACCGGTTTAAATATTACCAGGTTCATTTTAAAACGTATTACCGACCTTATGTTCTTAAATGACCTATAAACTACCAATAAAAAACAAGGAGAGTTTATTTATCTTCTAAGAGAGTTCTTTTGTTTGACAGGTCAACATTAGTAAATATCTTCCAAACTGCCAGCTGAAATTTGGTACGGACACATGAGTAATAAGGTTTGTTTACAATTCTATCAATGTGAAAACAATTTCCTTGAAAATACTACCAAAATGTCAAGTATAGGTCCAAAATGAAATAAAAACAGGAACTGGCATACATTAAACTTAAAGATGCCACTTTAACTGAGAATTGTTTTCTTTCCGCCATTATCCGACTAGCCCGGAAGTGCTGCTTGATTACCTTTAACACGAAATCAACAGAACACATTCTCATTTCATTTCCAATACATTGTCTTATGAATTTTATATAGCGGGTGTTATATGTGCTTTCGCCCCGACTTCATCTCAGGGTTGTTATATTTTCTGGTCCTTCGGGATCATTGACTTCAACTCATTTAGATTTGAAGATTGAATACTGCTTAAGCCGGTGCTAAGGGGCGTGGGCAGTGTTGCATTTCCATTACTGCTCATGAACAGACTCAATCAAGCCGAGTCTGCAATTTTCACTGTTTGCCTTGTACTCGGTACTTCCGAAGGATCTACTTTCCAGATTTTATTTACTTCACAACAGCGGGTGTTAAGTGTTGTGTGGCGGCCGTAAAAAGTCGCCCCGACTTCATCTCAGTGTTGTTATATTTTCTGGTCCTTCGGGATCATTGATTTCAACTCATTTAGATTTGAGAATTGAATACTGCTTAAACCGGTGCTAGGCGGCGTGGGCAGTGTTGTATTTTCCATTACTGCTAATAAACAGACTCAATGAAACCGAGTCTGCAATTTTCACTGTTTGCCTTTTTCTCGGTGCTTCCGAGGGATCTACTTTCCAGATTTTATTTACTAATATATCAAGCAAGTAGTAAAATCATTTTGTTTAGTCTTTTTATTCATTTCTCGATTACAGAATGATATAAAATTAGCATTATTAATTTTGTATGTGAGTGTTCCGTACTATTTTCCATTAGTTTTTGTATTATTCATATGTAAATTGTATGATATAACATTTTTCTAGAAATACACATTTGATTTATAGAAAACTTATCTAGGAAAACAAGGCACCATTTTACCAGGATGCATTCCACTTGATAAACATTTGCACATGATACAATGCATTCGTATTTTTATTCAGAAAGGTGATAAAATGTGCATTGCTGTTACGATTTGGACGCAACTTACCGTTAATTCAGCGACTTTTCGCATTTCATGTAAAGGGTTCAAAGCTGAAGAATTCGGAATTATGTAATCTTTTATCGTTAGTCGTATTTGACTATGTAATATTTATACATATCAGTCGCTAAATCAGCAAATTTTAATCGGTAAAGAAAGTAAATTATTGGGTGCACGCGTGGTAAGCAACAGAGCTACCTCTTTCAGAGGTATATGGTAAATCGCTAGTGCACGTCGCGATAAGAAAAAACGTCAACAAAGGTGAGTGTCATCATTTTTTAGTATTTTTACAAGTATAGAATCGATAATCAAGAATCGGGGAATGGTAGGCGATAAAGATTTAATTTAACTTTACAGAGAAATTAAATTTCCAGAACTTAAAGAGAACTTTGCTAATTTATTTTTAATTTATGGTCGTGGCGACGTTTACAAGCCAGTTGATTTAGCGGTAAACTGGGCCGTTTCGTCATGAAAGCACTTTCATTGTAAGATAAAGGGTGTGTAAAAAGTTCGTTCCTATTTTCACCATACGCTTCATTTTCAAATGAGGAGGCAAGTGCTGCTGTAATTTTAAAATTCAAACAAGAACGCATATCAGTTTTAGAAAATTGAATATAGTACAAGGAAAGTCTTAAAATTTCAACAGCATATTCTTATCGATCATTATAAACTTTGTATTTTTATTGAAATCACGCTTCGTCTACATGCAAATTGATTTGAGACAATTCAGGTTTTACAGTAACAATGCAAGACGCGCAAGAAAAAAATCCATTCGACACTATACAGTTTATTAGGGTAACAAAAACGAATAGGAACGAATTTACTACACACCCTTTATATGCATTTTAACTGATATTAAGAAGCAAACCGAGTAGGCGTGAGATAGCTGTAAGGTATACTATGCCATTTTTGTCCCTATGAGGATAATTTGAACAAACTTGGTAGAGGACCATTAGATGATGCCACATCCCAAATATCAAAGCCCTAGCCACTGTGGTTTTGGACAAGAAGGTTTTTAAAGTTTTTCCTTCCGGTTGCCTTGACACAGAGTTCTGTATGGGATTCATTTCTTTGACTAATTTTCAATTTGGATCATGCAAGGAACACTCCTGTGAAGTTTCATTATAACTGGACTGGTGATTTAGGCTGGGAGGTGTTGACGGACGACGTACAATCACTGTCCACAAAAGCTCACCCTTTAGCGCTTCGTGCTCAGGTGAGCTAATAAAGCAAAAAGAGTATATGCTATGGACAGACGTGGGAATAAACTGTTTTTCCTTTTTTTTTTTGCATTCAAATTTGAAAAAAGCGTTTGTAACGATGTAACGGAGGTGAACTGCCTTTATTTTAACCATTTTGAAGTACGTGTTTCATCGCGGAAGAGTTTTTATTGCCGCGTCGGCCCTGGTCCTTTTGTTTTTCTTGATTTCGCATTTTTATGATGCCAATGCTCTTAAATCATAGTATGACGAAATTTCAATTTAAAAGAAAGATAATTTTACCCTAAATCTGGAGTCCAGTCCTTTTCAGCCAAACGCTTGCTAATAATTCGTCTGATTGGTTAAAATAAAGATAGATTGGTGGAAGTAAAAATGGAAATATTAGAATTTCAATTATACAAGAAGAAGTTCTAACATTTAGATGATCAAACCCTTGAGTCATTTTGTTAGTTATTATATGTGTAATTGAGGTTGCTATTTTAGTGCGTTCATTGTTAACACACTAAATACATCATAATAAGCTTCTACGAAAAGTTGTCCTATAAATTTTATTTAGCTGATAAATTAGTATGACTGTTTAAAACTTAAAGTTTTAGATTAACAAGTTCATTTGAACGTGCTCGTACAATGATGAAGTCAAAGCGTCTCTATTATTTGTACCAAATACATTATATTTATGTACAAAAAAAACGGTCTGTGTCCTCCACGGAAATTATTTTTAAAAATGTAAAAGGCAATGTAAACAAGTGTCAGAGCCGTTGCCACTAAACTTGGCGTCTTAAAAAATACGGGTAACCCTGTAAACGCGTCTATTGCTTTTCACAAGCTAATAGCCAGGGAGCCAAAAGTGCGAAAAGTGCCTAGAAACAGGATTAACCTGTCCGGTCATGCTATAGTCTGTTTCTATACATATTATGAGAGTACAATGCCTCGCGGATCAGAAAGATCGGGCCTGCAAAACAAGAACTATTGCGAAATTTGAGAATATGAAGGGGAGATAACTCTGTATACAGATCAGCTCACGCGGAAAACCCATTCTACTCGATCCTCGGAGAATGGCCAAAACGAATACCAAGGCTCCGACTCGAAGTTTCTTCGAGTCAGCCATTTTCCGTCAAGGAATTTCGCTATCTAACTCCGAGGATTTATGCGAAGTCACTCGAAGGAAATCCTCGAAGTGACTCGAGATGAAATCCAATTAGCGGAATACACACCTATATTGCTTTCTTTTGTTTCCGAGTCATCTGACGGAATTCCTTCGAGTGACTCCGAGACGAATAAATAATTACCTATACAAATTTAAACGGGCCTTCGAGTAACTTCGAGGACAGATTTCAGATTAATCGGAGCAGGGTGATTATATTTTACATAGTGATAAGCGAAATAACACAGTATTTGTAAATAAAAATAATACTGTAGTATTTTTATCTTACTTTAAAATAAACCAAATTTTTATGTTTACTTATGATATTTTAACACTTTTTGAGTGGATACGGCAGTAGTATTTCTTATCCCATTTATAATTCCTTCAAAATGAATAAAATAAATCATTTCTCCTATAATTTTTATTTATTTATAAAAGTCACTTTTCTTCAACGGCCATTATCTTAACGTTTATCTAGTTTTATATAGTTTCTAATTTTGTCCATTTTACATCAGTTTATTTCTAAATTTAATTTGCACTGTCAGAAACTATTTCAACATAATATTTAACAAATCACTATTCTTTAACGGCAGTTATTTGAAAGTTTGTTTACTTTTATATAATTCTTAATACTTTACAATTTACTTTTCTAACAGGTGTATTTTTGAAGTTTATTTAGTTATAAAATATTAATAATTTAGCAATTTAGTGCATTTTTTATGACTTTATTTCTAAATTAAATTCGCAAAATCAGAAATTGTTCCTATATCAAAATTTAACGAAGCACTTTCTTTTAACGGCGGTCATTGGAAGTTTGTTTAATTATATATGATTAATAATTAGTCCGTTCTACATAAATTTACTTCTAAATCTAATTCGCATATATTTCAATATCATACTAAACAATTTACTTTTAGCGGGTGTTATTTCAAAGTTTATCTAGTTATAAATTATTCTTAATTTAGTGCATAAATTATTACACGACTTTTTTCCTAAATTTAATTCGCAAAGTCAGAAATTATTTAAATATCAAAATTTAACAAATCACTTTCCTTTAACAGCGGTGATATGAAAGTTTGTTTTATTTCGCATGATTAATAATTTAGTTTATTATACATAAATATACTTCTTAATCTAATTCGCATGGTCAGAAACTATTTCAATATCAAAATTCACACCAATTTCATACAATTAAAAGAACAAGCTAATTATATAAAAAATATCCGTTCAAGTAAGGAAATACTGCCTCGAAGTTTCGTCAAATCATCTCGCGGCACTCGAAATGGCAGATTTATTGTTTATTACAGACTCGGAGTCGCGCGGAGTGGCTATAAAATACCGGAAATCATTATAGTGTTACCTGTATAATTTCGACTCAGAGTTCCGTCAAGTAATTTCTCGGAGTGACTCGACGGAATTCCGCTAAAGTAATAAAACTATAACAGTCGGTACTCCGAGTCAGAATTAGGCAGTACTCGGAGGAATTCCTCGCTATACAAGATTTTTCCTTCGAGGAAAAACGTAAAGTGGGTTTTCCGCGTGAGCTGATCTGTATGTGCAGTTTTTTAAGATTCAAAAACGCGTTTTACTAACTAAACATGACATAACGTTTCTAAAAATCATTTCAAATAAGTATATTTCAACATTGATTTTACGCATAAGGCTTATGGTTGAAAAATATGCAAAATGTACTCGTTATATGTACATTTTATTATAAAATTTCATACCTAAAATACCAGAGAATAAAATAAAAAATATTTAACCTAAAAATTACGGTATTAAGAAGTACCCTTTTAAATAGTCTTATTTCTCATAGTCATTTATAAATACCGCTGCGAAACAGTCCATAAGAATAGAAAATAATCTAGATACTCTAGTTCACGTTTGGTCAGGAAATATGCAAATCCGGGTTATTTTATGTACCCCATCCACTTTATATAATGCAAAAATGTATAATAAAATATATTTTACAAACAACCAAGGAGATATATTCTTTTTATCACTTATACAATATAATATATAGTTGACCATATAAAGCTGGATGAGGAGTATTTAAAAGATTTTTAAATAGCAAAAGTGGTAAGAAAACATATGTAGTTTACAACCGATAATTAGAATTAACAACCCGTTATTAAATAAGAGCAACACTAATAAAAGGCGAAGAAACCTTTACTTGCAAACTACTCATTTGGAAAGTAATTTATTTAAATACTCTTTCGTGCAACTTAGTTCAGGTTTGGCTGAGAAATACGCAAATCCGAGGTAATTTATGTACCCCACCCACTTTATATAATGCAAAAAAAGTAATAAATACGAGCAGCAATCATGAAAGGCGATGAAACCTTTACTTAATAATTATTCATTTGGAAATCAATTTATTTAAATACTCTTTCGTGCAATCCTGTTCAGGTTTGGCTAAAATATACGCAAATCCGAGGTATTTTATGTACCCCACCAACTGTGTACAGTGCAAAAATGTATAACAAAAATATTTGACCAAAAATCAATGAAATATATTCTATTCATCATGTAAACAATATAATCGATATTTATGACAATTTAAAGATAGATGAGGGGTATTTTAGAGCTTTTAAATTTAAAATATAAGATCGAAAACAGTATCTATTTGGTAGCCGATAATTAGAATTAACAACCTGTTCATAAATTATGATTTGATAAAATGCAAACAACGCTCCCGAAAAGTACTGAAACCTTTACATTCAAACTTTAATTTTTTACTATCTCATTTGAATACTTTCATGTGCAAGTTGGCCAAAACCAAAAAAATTAATAATACGGAGGTAATTGAATTACCCCACCCACCTTGTATAAGTAAAATGATTATAGTATAGAGGCTAAAAACCGAAAAATGCCAAGAAAGCGATATTACTAGTCCGATGTTCTCTTCAAATGGTTATAGTTAAATGTTAATTTATTTGGAAAATTCGAGACTGCAAAACTTATCCAAATGCTAAATGAAAAGTCAAGGGCAGTTACTCGTTACTAATTTTAAAACACATCTTAGAATTATTATTAACGCGATGTACACTAAATATACCGACGCAGCCTATCTGAAGTTATATAAAATATGATATAAACAAGGGGTGTTTGTAAAACCCATATGCCCCCATGATGGTTTGTTGGAGGCAAATGGTGTGTAATTTCAAATTTTATGACCTTGACTTTTGAACTTGTTAATATCAGGGGTCTTCTAATGACTACAAACATTACATTTTAATACGATCGACAGACAAAACGTACCTTAGTTACTGAGTAGTAATCATGTTAGGCCTAAAGCTAGGTAACTGTGATCTTCATCCTTGATCAATTGTCGCAAAACAATATTGCCCATCTACTGACCACAGAAAATAATTCTTTTAAATTTAATGAATGTAGTTAATAAGGTTTTACGTCGGAAACCTTTTTCAGTCTTTATATAACTCTGATTCCAAAGCAATAGGAGCCAGCTACTGGACACAGGCAATCATCGTATGAAGATTGGCGATTGTAAGTCAAATCATTCTTAAGTTTTTCAACGGAAACCGTTTTCAGTCTCAAGGTCACTGAGACCTACTGACCATCAAATTAAGAAAGGTCATTATCTACTGACCACAAGCATTCATCTTTAATTTAAGGTTTGGCAACTGTAGGCAAAAGTGATGTTTAGTTAGCAGAAACATTTTCGGAATCAATTTCATGTGACTAGATTCTATGTCCTTTCAGCTACTGACAACCAAAACAATATGGGTCTTCTACTGACCACATGCAACTACCCTTTAAAGCTGTTGTACTCTTGTAACCACCAACAATTTAAGTGACAACATCTCTCATTTTACAGCTCTAGATTTTCTTGGTCAACCAGGCCGTGCTGCTCATGTCACTAAAGAAGAACATGCAGATTATTTGATGCATTATTGTACGGAAGGAAAAAAAATCGTGGAAGTACAGATTAACATAGAGCTCATGTATTTGTCCTTAACGAAGGAGACCTTAGATGTCTTCCATAGATTTCAAGTTTTACGAGCGGCATATCAGATATCCGTTTACAAGTCTGCATATGTATCCAGTTTCATACTATCTGACCCAATACAACTTGGACGTCATCTATGCAGCGGCCAGTTTGTCTTAACAATGATGATTAATTAACTAAAGCCTTCAAGCAAAACTTTATAAATGAACGAAAGGAAAGTGCTTAAGAAATTGTATTTGCACCAATCTAATATAAAATGCATTGTATCCTGCCTGTGCAATGCAATGCCTGAAGTGTCGCAGAATAAAACACCGTCTGTTTGACACAGAATTAAATGAATTTGATTGATACTAGTGTATAAGTTGCAAATAAGACATATTGAACTGTTGTAGTCTAAAAATGACAATGTTAAAATAACATAGTGTTTTTAAGTAATAAGATTACCATTTACACTGGCAGTGTAAGTTATATTTATACAGTATAAGGCAAAGTCAATTTTTGCGGTAGCCGTAAAGTACATGTATAAATTGATATAAGTATTTCTATATACAGATTGGATAGTTACGCATGATATTATAAAGTATTGTATAAATGGCTACTTAAATTGCATGTACAGATGTAACTTTTTGTCGTTAGTACTGCTGGAATGTGTAACTAAAATTAATTGTTTATACTCCAGATGGACCACAAATATATAAATTCAAATCACTATTTCAGCCTTTAGTGCCAAACCAGTAAGTGTTATCTACAATGTTATTACTCCTTGTATAAATACTCGGTCCATGGCACTTTGTTGTATATTTTACATTTAATTCATCTAAGTCTTATGCTAGCATTTTCTGAGAAAAGAGGGTCATGATGACTCTGTATCGTTCACCTGTTAAAGTTGTCCTAGGAATCATCAAGATAAACATTTTAACCAAGTTTCATGAAGATGTAGACATTAAAATTGCACATTTTGTCAAATTTCTTTTTTTACATTCAACATATTAGAACTACATTCCATATATCTGTTTATTATTAGAAAGGTAAAAACAGGTGTATACAACACCGAAGCAAGCATTTATACTTTGTTAATTGTCGCAAACTGTATGGATCGATCGATCACATTTTATGCATGGTTTTAGATGGGTGGGGTAATTTTCAAACCCCTACATTTTCTCGGTTTTGACAAAATTGTATAAAAGGTATATAAATAATTTACTTTCCAAATGAATAGTCAGCAAGTAAAGGTTTCGTCGCCTTTTACTGTTTTGAAGTTGTAAGGGTTGTGGGGTGGAGGGGGGTATACTGGTTTTAGGCTGTCTGTCAGTCCGTCTGTCTGTAGACACAATCTTGTACGCATCATCTCTCCTCATCCCAGTGACAAAATTTAATGAAACTTCACACAATTGACTAGTAACATCAGCAGTTGTGCATTATGCATGTTAGGTTCTTTCAGAAAAAAAATGCAGAGTTACGGGACTTTGTTTTTTGTTACTATATTATATACATAGAGTCTGCATATGCAATCCTGTCTAAATCTCCTGAACCCATTCACAAAATTTAATGAAACTTCACACAAGTGATCAGTAGTAATTCTAGTTGTGCATATAAATGTTCTGTATAGTTATGGGACTTTGCTTTTCATTTATGTACTATCAGTCTGTATAATGCAATTCTTTTAGCGCCTAATCTCCTGAACCCTTACACACAATTTATTGAAACTTCACACAAGAGATCATTATCAACTCTAGTTGTGCATGGTGCATGGTGCATGGTGCATGTTACATTCTTTTAGAAATACATATTCTGCAGAGTTATGTGACATTGTCTTTTGTAACTATACTATATACATAGAGTCTGCATATGCAATCTTGTGCGCGCCTAAACTCCCGAACCATTCAAATAATTTAATGAAGCCTCACACAAGCCGTCAGTAACAACCTTACTTGTGCATGGTGCATGTTATAGGTTCTTTCAGAAAAATATTCTGCAGAGTTATGGGACTTTGATTTTTGTTACTATACTATATACATGAGTCTATATACACACAGTCCACATAATTATGCAATCTTTGTACAGTGTCAGTGCGTGTGGAGGGTAGTTTCATCACCTTCAGTGATAGCTTAAGTTAGTGTTGCTTGTATTTATCAAATGGTAAATAACAGGCTGTTTGTTCTAATTATCGGTCGTGAAGTACATACATTTTTAAGGTTAAATATTCTTATTTTATTCTCTGGTATTTAAGGTGTCAAATTTTATAATAAAATGTACATAAAATGAGTACATTTTGCATATTTCAATTTCACTTATTTAAAGAAAATCAGTTGAGTAGCCTTGATCATGATAGTATGACGTAATGACTTGAAGGTGCGTATACATGCTTCCTCTGAGCTAGCTTAAAGTGGGGTTGTCATTTTAGCAGGGGCCTCAGAAAAACTGAAATAGTGAAAAAACGGTATGGATGGCACATGTATTTGAGCTTATTTTCAGATTTTACAGTGTTACCGGAGTATGGAACAGTGTATCAGTTGTGGCTATCATTTGCAGGGAATTTTCTACAGCGATTTGAAAATTGGCAAATTTAGCTTTATTCGTCATCAGTTTCCGCGACCGGGAGAGCACAAAATTCAGGTCTTGTAAACAGAAAACTAGATATTAGAGATGTATTGCAGATGGTTTGTAACGATAGACATACAGTGATGTTAATGTTGCAATATCTTTATTTCAGATGTGTGATTACAGACTTTTGTGTGAGGTTTTGAAAGTTGGGTAGGCGACTATAGGCCGAGAAGCACAGAAAACTGTTAACTGCCTCCTTTTAAGAGCAAATCTTGAAAAATTGTAAGTTCTTCCATGTGCATTTATTATATGTCTTAGAGGTTTTTCAGTATGATTTGTGAAGGAATATGAGTTTTAAAGTTAATTTTGAATCAAAATGAGAGTTTTTAAGAGCAATAACAAAGATAACCGCGATTCAGTTATGAATGTCAGTTTTATAGTGTTTTCCGAGCCGATAGAATGAAAGATTTGTCTGTTATAGCATCGTTTGGCTTAAACAGATGCTTACTGTGACATTAAAGTCGTCAAATAAGGCAATTAAATGCTAATTCATTGATTTCTATTAATTCAGTAAGCGTTTTAACAGCAAAAATAGTGGCTCGGACTGTGGAGCAGACCTCAGGGGTACTTTCAGCACTATGTCCTCTGAATCAGTATTTCATCGTCCGTTTCAGTTTAGAATTTTTGTACATATTGCTTATAACACTGACGCTAGTCACAGCACAAAAAGTTTAGAAAATAGATATTATTTATTCTGAAACAGATAGATTTTGATAGATTTGTCTCAAAAACAACGTTTTTCTCATATTTCATCACTCGCGAAAAGTGATCATTATCAAATTGACGTGGTCTGATGCAGTCAGTTCTATAGTTTGAAAGTCATGTACATCATAGCTAAACATCACAGTGCAGATTATTATCTTCAAATAGCCACCTTTTAGTGTCTTGAGAGAGACAAAATAGCATGTAGGGGTATTTTGTGAAACATTAAGACGATGACATATGGTGCTCATGCATGTGTTTGTAGCTTCCTGGAGCAGGTCCAGCAAAGTACCAGTGACTTAGAATTGCCATAAAATTCAGCCAGTTTGGCAGCTGAACATATCTAGATACTAAAAACATGACTGAGACCTCATTTTCATATGCAATGGGCCTTTAATGAAACTATAATATTACTAGTAAATTTCGGTACGCGTTCCTGGTAGAATTTTTGCATGCATGATCTATTCCAGTTGTCAAAATTTTCAACAGCATATGCTGGATATGCATGAAATTGGGTTTCTTTTGGTCTGAATTGATTAAATTAGAAAATAAACAGCAAATGTCATACTATTGGGATCATTTTTGTCTCCCTTAAGGAGGCAGTAAACAGTTTTTAGCTGTTAGTGTCGAATTGGCCAGGGTCAAATTTACAAATAAGAGGCACCTTACGGATTGAAGTGGATACTTGAAGTTTAAAATAATAATAATTGCTAGAATTAAAGTTTCAGAGGCTAGAATTGAGTTTCACTTATTTAAAGAAAATCAGTTGAGTAGCCTTGATCTTGATAGTATGACGTAATGACTTGCAGGTGCGTATACATGCTTCCTCTGAGCTAGCTTAAAGTGGGGTTGTCATTTTAGCAGGGGCCTCAGGAAAACTGAAATAGTGAAAAAACGGTATGGATGGCACATATATTTGAGCTTATTTTCAGATTTTACAGTGTTACCGGAGTATGGAACAGTGTAGCAGTTGTAGCTATCATTTGCAGGGAATTTTCTACAGCGATTTGAAAATTGGCAAATTTAGCTTTTTCGTCATCAGTTTCCGCGACCGGGAGAGCACAAAATTCAGGTCTTGTAAACAGAAAACTAGATATTAGAGATGTATTGCAGATGGTTTGTAACGATAGACATACAGTGATGTTAATGTTGCAATATCTTTATTTCAGGTGTGTGATTACAGACTTTTGTGTGAGGTTTTGAAAGTTGGGTAGGCGACTCTAGGCCGAGAAGCACAGAAAACTGTTTACTGCCTCCTAAGCCTTATGTATAAAAGCAATGTTAAAATATACATATCTGAAATGCTTTTATAAACGTGGTGTCATGTTATGTTAGTGAAAAAAAAACGTTTTTTAATCTTAAAAGACTGCAAATATACAATGTTATCTCCCCTTGATATACTCAAATTTCGCAAGAGCATTTGTTTTGCAGGCCCGATTTTTCTAATCCATAAGACATTGTTCTTTCATAATATGTATAGAAACTGACTTTAGCATAACCGGACAGGTAAATCCATTTTTTTTTTCATGCCTTGGCTCCCCGGCTATAATTTCATGTAGTATATTTTCTCTATATGAATTCATTTATTTAAGAGAAAAAGTTGCAAATATACATTCTAAAAAATTATAGCCCGCTTAGCTCAATAGTGAGTATAGATCTATTGATTTTGGGCTCCAAGTGTGATGTCCGGTTAAGCCGTATGCTCTTCCTGAATATCAGACAGTGTGTCTGAAATCATTTAACTTCCGTCTATGACAAATGATTCATATGGAGAAGTTGACAGTTACTTGCGGAGAACAAGGTAGTACTGGTGCTAAATACAGAAGTCCTGGTTAAAACAGCACTAAATCCAAAACAAACAAAAAATATATAAGAAAATATAAAGCTAAATGTATTATACACAGATAAAAATGTGATAACTGACTTGTATCTCGTAACTGGACATAACTAATTTTCTGTTACGAGCAACTGTAAATGTAACACAGAGCTGTCTCCTTAGCGACATGACTATCTCCATCACGACAGATCTGTCTTTCACAATAAAAAGTGAATATTTCTACTTGCAAACCATTTTTGGTACAAATTCTTTTTCCAAATACATTGTATACCTTAAAACTATCTCAGCCCTACTCGGTTTGCTTCTTGATATCAGTTAAATGCAAGTCATCTACAGTAAAAATGCTTTCATGACGAAACAGCCCAGTTCACCGTTAAATCAGTTTACTGGTAAAAATCGCCACGACCATAAATCAAGAATGAATTAGCGAACTTTAAGTTCTCTGTAAAGTTAAATCAAATCTACATCGCCTACCGTTCCTCAATTTTTGATATTCAATACAACTTGTAAAATACAAAAAATATGATAACTCTCGTCTTTGTTGATGTTCTTTTATCGCGACATGTACTAGCTTGGAAGTTGCGACCTAGCGATTTACCGTATACCTCTGAAAGAGGTAGCCCTGTTGTTTAACCAGGCGTGTAGTGTACGTTCTTTAATTCACATTACTGGCTTCCTTGGCTTAAAATACAATGCGCATGATTAGTGTAATATAAACATAACTCACGTGCATTACGAACTCGTCAAAGGATATGACACACTCCTTTGGTGGTATTCTAACACCAATCAATTCGGCCCATATATCATCTCGGGGACTGATCGGACTGATTGGTCGCGGCCTCCTCGTCGTCGTCGTCGACGGCTTCATTGTACTTGTAAAAGGAAAGGGAAAAACCGTCGGTCTTATAGGCTTGTAGTACTTGCTGCTATTCCGGTTTCTGACATGACTCCTTCCTCTGTGACCAAGGCAGCATGAAAACATGACCAACAGGATAAACACTGTGAGCCTCCTGCAGCAGAAAGTCAAGTGATAAAACTGACGTTATCGAATTGTAAAAGTTGAAAACTTTGCTGCGAGAGCGGGTCAGTAAGTATCCGGCCTCTGCTACTTAACAACAAAGTATTTTGGTAATTATGGCTTCAATGCGCAGAGATTGTTTATCAGAAACATTTTACGACATAATTTATAAATATTAATCAGTTATCTTTGAAATACGGTCACTTGTATACACGTACCACCTTCCAAATTTTTTGCCTTAAAAATTCTGCTTAAACATATAACAGAAAATTTAAAAATACAAAATGAGACATAGAAATATATCCTTTCAACATAATTGTACTAAATTGCATGATTCAGTATTTTATTCAAGAAATAATAAGTTCCCAAACGTGGTTTATCGTAGCATAACCCGAGTTTTGAGTTCTTATGCGTAAGAATATATCACGAAGGCCGTAGGCCTGAGTGATATAATGCTTCGCATAAGAACGAAAAACTCAGGTTATTCTACGATAAATCACACTTGGGAACTAATTATTTCCATTCTAACCAGAGTTTTAAGTTCTTATGCGTAAGAATATATCACGAAGGCCGTAGGCCTGAGTGATATAATGTTTCGCATAAGAACGAAAAACTCAGGTTATTCTACGATAAATCACACTTGGGAACTAATTATTTCGATTCTAACACGACATACTAGTATCAACAGTGTTAGAAAAAAGTGGTAACTACTTTTTACGACCGTACTACGCACATGGATCTGATGACGTCATTGCACGCGAGTGGTTTATTGCAGAATAACCCGAGATGGATTTTGCTCTGCATGTATTTAGGTTATTTGCTGGTCGTGTTAGAATAAGGTTTGAATCAATGTGGGGAATATGAAAATCCAATGTTCGCCATTTTCGGGATTACGCCGTCTATCTTTTGATGCAATTATCTTCCAGCAAAATGATTTAAAGTTGTGAAGATACCTGCTGTATATTGCCAAAGGATTGTGTTGAAGTGTCATAAAAATAATTTTCATATCTGACTCACATACATGTATATTTTATACAACGTCCAAAGCTGCATGAGCTTGAATGATATACTCGGGACATTCATGATTTTAGAATACCATTATGCTTTAGAAGGCGTACAATGCACCAACACATACTTTTAAATAGGTAGGATGTTGACACGTATTATTTCCTTGACGGAGTGCAGCATTTAAGTGGGACCTTTCCCTTTTAAATTCTCGAAAAGAAAATTTATTCCTTCATACAATAGTCTCAAGAAAAGACTCCTTCAAATATAAGTATGCATAAAGAAGCTGAAATCAGACCAGAAGTGGTCTGGGCAGTATATATATTGACCCGTCCTCGTATGTTAAACAATTTAAAAACTAAAACTGTGTCCATAAGACACGGATGCTCCCATGTATCAAAATAGCAAAGTTTTAATCAAGAAAGGGCAATAGTTCTAGAAAAAAAAGCCACAGAAAAAAGTTCATTATTTATGTCATCTTCCCATCGAAGTTCTTCATCTGTGAAACTTTTTAAAATATACTTTAAATAGTGTTTGAGGAGTTGGAGTTGAAGCATCTAAGGCTAGTAGTATGGAAGAAGTTGGGGGCATAAAAATAGCATACACGCTTTCTCGAAATTAAGGCTCTACTGACACACATTAACATATATTTTACTAAATAAAATTATATTCACATAGTCATCAAGGTCTATACTTTTATGATTTGTTCCACAAGCAAAATTACAGCAAGAGGTATCAGTTTAGCTGATATGTGCTCCCCTGATACATTCTGGACAAAGAAACAAAGAACGATATCAATGAATGAATAACCAAACATAATCATACGGCTGATGCATTAACCATGTATCTGTACATAAAGCTTCAAGTTGTTTCTACTTTCAAATTTATTATTCTAGGAAAGTTTTGAAAAGTGTTTCTCAGCGGAGTGTTACAAGTACTTTATTTACACTGTCCTGTCTAACTTGTTGAAAAATGGGTACGTACGAGATGGACATGCGCAAAACGCATTCAAACCCCAAATGACCATTATACAGATATAAAATGACAGTTCAAAGGCGTCGCCCCTATTTTCTTCTTCTTCTTCTCCGTCTTCTTCTTCCTCTCCATCACCATCCTCTTCTTCTTCTTTCATATACAGAACAGCAATCCAGTAAGGAATGTATTTTGTCCATGGTGATATTTTACCTGCTTTTCGTCCGCTTCATGTTATATTTTATTTATAATCTCCTGTATGCTGGAAGTGTTACTTTTTTTTATTCGCGCACCATTCCTCTCTCCTTCAAGTCTATTAGGAGTTATGTTAGCTAGTCATCACATACCGGTTGGAGCTCCAAACTAATGATTTTGCCCCACTGTTTCGTTTGATGTTTGTCCTACTAGTCTATTTCTTTTACTCTGTGTGTATGCGTGCGTGTGTGCGTGCAAGCAAGCTTGTTAGTCATGAGCGCGCTCACGATTACATTGCTGTGGTTTGTGGCAAGCAGACTAAGTTTTTCGACCGTGGCTTTCGCTATTGAAAAGTCAACCATTCTTTTCCCCTTCCTCCAACATCCTACCTCATTTTCTACCACACCGTTATTTAAACGAATGCTGTCTTTTTGTTCATTACATTAACAAGATGAAATACTGACTTCGGAAATATGGACGAAATACAATAATTTGATTTTATCCCGTTATGTTATACTCATATAAATGCGGCGGCACGTTGTATTATAAAACTATTTTACCATTACTTGTTAATATTATATATAACCCGAAATGTAAGATCACTTTCACTTGTATGACCATTTTTATATATATATATTTTAATGATATTGATGATATGGTTGTTAATTGTCAATGAAACAAAATTACGACCTTTTTTCTGTACAGTAAAATGCAAAGAAAAACATAACATACACAACAGGTAACGACGTCTGTAAACTAACAACAGATTAATTTAAACAACAGATATTTGATCATGACTTGATTTCTACCTGACTTTGGAAATATGGACAAAAATTACTTAACGATGTATGAGAGACAAACAAAAAAAATTATGAAATGTAATTTGCATCCACTGCCAAACAAGAGTAGCAGCAATTGTTTTTTGCCTTTTTTTTACAAATAACACTTATGATAAAGCTAATTTTCTATTGATATATTGAGCCTTTTACTATGATAAAAAGTGAAAATTTACAAATATTCTTACATTTTCTGTCTACTTTTCTGTCCACCTCAAATACCAGTAAACGATGTAGGATCTTACACATTCTTTTAAATATTACACAATTTCATGCCAGCGCATTTCCTTGAAGCTCAAGGCAAACAATATTTTTAGATTAGCCATTAAATCACCACAATTTTCCGCCTAATGTGACTACACGTAGCTTGAAAATACATGATATAATACATATTTATGAAAAAAAAAATCACTGGCGATATTAGTTTAATTTCCACAAACTACGATTGGATGTGTCGCCCCCTATGTTGTTATATTTTGTTGCTTTTTGAACAATGGCTTTCGTTCAGGATTTCTGAAAAGTCTAATTCTGCCTAAGCCGGTGTAACTTGGGTAAGAGCGGCGTTGCACATTGCATTACCTCTCGTAAATAAACTTGGTAAAACCAATCTAAAATCACTTCCCTTGAACTTGAATGATTAAGAGTTTGTTTGTTTGTTTGTTTTGGGTTTAACGCCGTTTTTCAACAGTATTTCAGTCATGTAACGGCGGGAAGTTAACCTAACCAGTGTTCCTGGGTTCTGTACCAGTACAAACCTGTTCTCCGCAAGTAACTGCCAACTTCCCCACATGAATTATCAGAGGTGGAGGATTAAGAGTAAGTACAATATAAAGAGGTACAGTAAGGATGTGGATTGAACCTATGGAACGGTCTTCCGGTGGTGATTTGTCAAGCGTTAGTTTAGTGTGTTTGTCATATAAGTCACATACATTTCTAGTGTTTATCGTCTATTTCGAAGAGAACGTCAAATTACTTTTTCTCTGTTTATGTCAATTTATTATTACTCCGAAATGAGCTTAAAGGAAGTGTATGCCTGTTTCTAATTGAGAGTTCAATCAAAATCAGTCTACCAAACCAAGTTACCTATAGGATAATAGTCATTCGTAGAGAATATCACATTGCCACATTTCAAATGATGCATGAAAGCTTTTGTAAAGTCCTCAATTATCCGAACCAGGTGTGCTCACTATTTATTCAGAAAGTTAAATCTCAAAGGTATCCGCTCCTGATACCGGACATGCTAGATGAAAAACATGTGATATTTTCCAAAAACCAAACGATAAAAATTGCGTGTTTGCTGAATAAAGCAAATGCTGAGGAAAATAAGGCTTACAATTTGACTGAACAGCTCAGTAAGGACAAGACTGCCTGCCAGTTTCATGTACAAGAAAGTTCTATCCGACCCGGGATCATGTAACACTGGGTAGGTTAATTGACCACTGTTGAAACAGCTTAATAAACACTGCAATGTAACCGAAACAGTTTGCACATTTTAACCCCCGTTCTAAATTGTGGACAATCAGTGAAAAGTAAGTGCCTTACATTTGTATTCGTAGCTTGCCTAGTTCGACCAGGACATATCTAAATTACCTACATTGGGCATTTGCAATACATGTAAACCTTCATGCAAATCATATAGGCTGCCCTTAACATTTCAGTCCGAGAAACTGCTCAGACCATATCGACTAACATCTTTATATACAGCCGATTGATAATTTATCAAAACCGCCGCAAATTTTCTCCGTCGTGAGAATATTGCGGTCAGAGGCACTATGTCCATCATTAGTCCTCCACCTCTGATTCATGTGGGGGAGTTGGCAGTTACTTGCGGAGAACAGGTTTGTACTGGTACAGAATCCAGGAACACTGGTTAGGTTAACTGCCCGCCGTTACATGACTGAAATACTTTGAAAAACGGCGTTAAACCCAAAACAAACAAACAAACAAACACATTTCCTAGAATAAACGATAGATGGTATTCAAGTTTGAAACTTCAATTCTTCTATGGATAACTTCGACCTATGCACTTCTTTATAAATTTTATTATACATTTTCCATTTAACAGTGAAGTCAGTCATCTAGCGAATGCAGAGCAGTATAGTTTAATTTTGAAGCTTATAAATTCAATTTATAGACTTGTCTGTCTGTTATGGGGTTCAGTATGGTTTGCTATACAGTCAATACCTATATTATAACTATACTGAGAATGGTGAAGTGGTTACGCGATGGCCTGTTTCATAGGGGGCTGGGGTTCAATACTCCAACTACGCTAATGGGTTTTTTTCTTATTGTTGTTGTTCTTTGTTTTATTTTTTTTTGTCAGAAACAGTAGTGAGGTGTAGTGTAATTATATTTATTTCAAGATTTTAATCTTATTTTGCAACTATAAGTTCTGCCGTTATTTTCGCGTACAAGTAAATTTCATTTCATTGCAAAATAAAATTTATAATACTTATCTATATATAGTTCAGATAGATGCAATATTTTACTAGTGAAATATATATTGATCTTACATGTAATGCAGACCAATATTCCTGTTTAATTCAGATGTATACAATTGTTTAAACCAAATGGAACCAATTCTGTCCACTCTACACAACAGAATTGAGATAATTGCTAAAAAATTAAACTAAAATCAGAAAATGATATTTAAAATGTCAAAACCAGCAAGTACAATATTTTTTATCTTTCCGATCCAACATGATTTTTTAAGAGGAAGACCCCATGTGCTCCTCGGATCAACTACCGAAATTCCGTACGTCTATTCATTACAAATTGCAAGCAAATATCTTACTTTAATGTACAAATAGACTTCCCGGAACATATTAAGGTTTGTATTTTGAAATACTGACTTCAACATTTATATACGTGTTGCTGCCGAATAAAATACATGACATTTTTTTTTCTAAATCAAGCGCACATAACTCAGCTACGAACAGCCTTATCTCGTAAATACTTTTTCTCTAGATGTATTACAAATGCCTATACATGTGAAATATGAAGAGTAAGGAAATGTTTCAACGAAGAAAACACATGATACGTTACTCATGAAACAAATCTGACCTTTTAATGAACTGCACGTTCTAAATATAAGAAATATGGCTTGTTTTGACAGTGATCACTTTATAGTGTATGACAGATTCCTTCCATAATACCCCAAAATTAATATCTTGTGGTTTTCGCAAACTTCGGAAAACTAAGATATTCTGTGAATATGTACTGTAGTAAAGTGACTTAAGTGTCTCTCGGTATTCTGTGAATATGTACTGTAGTAAAATGTTATATTTCGATCTTCCCAGATCGTTCAGGACGACTTCGTGTTATTGGTTCTCTTGAACATTTCGGCCTGGGTTGTTCCAATATTCCCGCTTTCATAGCTTTGGGTATTGTATAATCACCCCCTGGATATGGTGCCTGCATTTTTATTTTGTCAGTTTTGGCAGTTCCTGTGATGTGCAGGCTCTAAAACCTTAGACCCCCTTTCTAAATTCTAGTTTGTTTAGTTCTGCCCATTGTTTTCTCGTTTAGAGCAGACCCATTATTTTAACTGGGGACCATACGCCGCTTTTCACGGATGTACACGCTAGTGTATGATTGAAGGTTCCATGTGCACCGCCGTATGAACACATCTGCGGATATCTCTGAATTGTTTTGTACCCCCCGACAACAAAGTTGTAAGGGGGGTGGGTATACTGGTTTCAGGTTGTCTGTCTGTCTGTCTGTCAGTCTGTCCGTCCGTCCGTCCGTCCGTCCGTCTGTCTGTCCGTCTGTCCGTAGACACAATCATGTGCGCACCATCTCTCCTCATCCCCTTGACACAATTTAATGAAACTTCACTCAAATGATCAGTAACAACAGTAGTTGTGCATGGGGCATGTTAGGTTCTTTCAGAAAAAAAATGCAGAGTTACGGGACTTTGTTTTTTGTTACTATACTATATACATAGACACAATCTTGTGCGCACCATCTCTCCTCATCCCCTTGACACAATTTAATGAAACTTCACACAAGTGATCAGTAACAACAGTAGTTGTGCATGGGACATGTTAGGCTCTTTCAGAAAAAAAATATTGTAGAGTTACGGGACTTTGTTTTTTTGTTACTATACTATATACATAGACACAATATTGTGCGCACCATCTCTCCTCATCCCCTTGACACAATTTAATGAAACTTCACACAGTGATCAGTAACAACAGTAGTTGTGCAGGGGGCATGTTAGGTTCTTTCAACAACAAAAATTGCAGAGTTATAGGACTTTGTTTCTTGTTAACATACAGTCTGCATATGCAATCTTGTGCGCGCCTAATCTTCCGAACCCTTGCACACAATTTAATGAAACTTCACACGAGTGATCAGTACCAACCCTAGTTGTGCATGGTGTATGTTACGTTCTTTTAGATAAATATTCTGCATAGTTATGTGACTTTGTTTTTTTGTTACTATACTGTATACATACAGTCTATATACATACAGTCCACATAATCATGCAGTCTTATGTGCGTCAAATTGCAATGTACTGTGTCAGTGCATGCAGGGGGTACATTCATCACCTTTAGTGATAGTTCTAGTTTTTTTTGTATTTGTTGCATTTGTAAATGCTGAGTTCTGCTAAACCCGTGGCTAGAGGGCGTGGACGGTAGCATGCATTTCCACTACCGACCATGAACAGGCTCAATCAAACCGAGCCTGCAACATTTTCATTTTTGTCGTGTTTAGCGACCTGTGGAGTTTCCACATTTTCTATTATATATCTACTGCGATGTATGGTTATGTTTTTTTAATTATGCCCGTAAACTAACAAAACACATTTTTCATACTTGTTTTATTAAACATCGTAACAGGATCCCTTAAAAAGAATATTTAATATGCGCTAGAAGGAACCTTTTGGTAAGCTAAATCTTGTAAGTATGAATTTTGTGAGCATGCAGGTTGTAGATAACAAAATAAAGAGACATGAAGATACATGTTGCAAGTTGTAAGTTTTGAATGAACACATTTATGTGTTAACGACATGACGATATGTCGCTATTAAGTATTGGACATTTTGTCATATTGCAAATGAGCGATATGCGAATGAGTCAATGACACACAAGTCTAATGAGTTGGTAACAAAATAAATTATGTCGTTACGGACACTTTGTTACATTTGGGATGAGAGAATGGCACTATATAAGGTTGATGAACAATATGCATGGAAGTTGTTTAATGATTACAAATAGGCCAGTAACAAATGAGCAAATGAGACTGAGGTATGTTGACGAATGCAATGTTCTATTTCAAAGAAGCTGATGACAAATGAGCGAATGACATATACGTGTATAAATACCTCCTGTCTACAAAAAACTTTTGTGCTCCACCTATAAACGTCATTAGAGACAGTATCTACTGTAATATTCTGTTGAAATGTAACGGAACTTATTGCGAAACAGTTTATTAAGTTCAGCCAAGTATTCATTTCGCCCCAGTTCCGCTGTTTTCATTGGTTTAAGAATTATCAATTTTCAACTTTTATTGGTTTTTAAGTAGGTCAAAAGTTGGCTTAGACAGATACACCGAAAAAGATATTTGGTGTTTGTTGGCATTCACTGTATTTACTGTCTTACAAGTTCTTTCAAATATTATCTAATTTAACTTATTTCCTGTTGCCGTTGGCAGTTTACAATTAAATCAAATATTTCTTTATACCGAAATAACCATATTTCCATGTAAATGCACATAGATACAAAATACCGAACACACTTCCTTGAGGTTTTACGAACAAACGTTTGGGATCAGGACCTTCATTCCACAACCCTTGTCAACATAAGCCAACATCTGTCAGCATTTTAACACGAACTGAACAAAGGGGACGATCATAGAAATTTTTTGCTTTACATTTTCAGCCTGCTTTAAAATGCACCTATTACTGTCAATGCTGTTTATATTACAAGACAGACAAGTGTGAAATTTTGGAAAAAAACGTCAATTCAGTCTTTAACTTGGCACCTGTCTATTAATCAGTCTTTAACTTGGCACCTGTCTATTAATCCTTGGTATCAGTATACACCGGTCCTGACAACTGACACTTTCATAAATCAATCAATATTTCTTCTATAGAACATTTCTATGCGCATAGATACCTGCTTTATATATGCCATACGCTTTCAACTTTATTGAACCGGACAATAGCAACACGAGGACGTTGGTAACTGGCAATTTTACAGCATGCTGAAAATGTAATAAAATATGTCCTATGATCTCAGCCATGATCAGTTCGTGTTAAAATTATTAAAGATATTGACTAACAATGGGCATGGATGATGAATGGTGGATCCTAAAACCAAATGTTTGCGGTTAAATAAATGACTTTAAAACACCGTTAGGATGTCACTTCTTTGCAGTTGCAGTACTGGACTGCTTTTAATCGAGCTCGATACTGTATTTTCACTTAGAGTCCAGTATTTCAAATCGCACATTTACTCTTCTAGAGTGAGTAAGACGATTACTGGACTATTTTTATGCCCCCGAAGAGAGGCATATAGTTTTTGAACCGTCTGTCGGTCTGTCGGTCCGTCCGCAATTTTCGTGTCCGGTCCATATCTTTGTCATCGATGGATGGATTTTCAAATAACTTGGCATGAATGTGTACCACAGTAAGACGACGTGCAGTGCGCAAGACCCAGGTCCGTAGCTCAAAGGTCAAGGTCACACTTAGACGTTAAAGGATAGTGCATTGATGGGCGTGTCCGGTCCATATCTTTGTCATCGATGGATGGATTTTCAAATAACTTGGCATGAATGTGTACCACAGTAAGACGACGTGCAGTGCGCAAGACCCAGGTCCGTAGCTCAAAGGTCAAGGTCACACTTAGACGTTAAAGGATAGTGCATTGATGGGCGTGTCCGGTCCATATCTTTGTCATCGATGGATGGATTTTCAAATAACTTGGCATAAATGTGTACCACAGTAAGACGACGTGTCATGCGCAAGACCCAGGTTCGTAGCTCAAAGGTCAAGGTCACACTTAGATGTTAAAGGATAGTGCATTGATGGGCGTGTCCGGTCCATATCTTTGTCATCGATGGATGGATTTTCAAATAACTTGGCATGAATGTGTACCACAGTAAGACGACGTGTCACGCGCAAGACCCAGGTCCGTAGCTCAAAGGTCAAGGTCACACTTAGACGTTAAAGATCATTTTTCATGATAGTGCATTGATGGGCATGTCCGGTCCATATCTTTGTCAGTCATGCATGGATTTTAAAATAACTATGCATGAATGTGTGACACAGTAAGACGATGTGTCGCGCGCAAGACCCAGCTCCGTAGGTCAAAGGTCCTAAACTCTTAACATCGGCCATAACTATTCATTCAAAGTGCCATCGGGGGCATGTGTCATCCTACGGAGACAGCTCTTGTTAAAATTTGGATTGCACCAGGAAAAATGAATATGCATGAAAACGATTAGTGTTCACATTCATTTTACACATATAGTTCAATACTTTGCAATAATTGCATTCCGAATATGAAATTATTATTTCTAATTGAAAGAAGTCCAAAATTGAAAACGCAATAAAATGTACTACAAAAAGGTGATCAATATTAAAACAAAGTTTTGTGTGCCTAACAGCTACGGAAGTAATCGGTAAAATATATGATGGTGCGATTCTTTACATTGATCTACGTAGTCCAACTCTCTAAACTACACCCTACAGCAACAAGAAAGACATTATTAGAGAGGTCTATCAAGACAGACCTCTCCATAGTGATGGCTTTCAAACTAGGAGGATTTAGATTAATCTACTAATTTGATGGCGTTAGATTTCACTTTCTAGCGCAAATTACAATGAGCCGGTCTAAAATGGCCCAATGCGCTTGCGCACAAGTAAGTTTTGAAATCCTCTAAGACGAAAATAATTGTTCGTTTAAAATAAAGAAATATAGTGTAATACTATTGTTACAAATGTTGGAAACAGTTCAGTTATATTCAGTTATAATAAACAAAAAAAAAAAAAAAAAAAAAAAAAAAAAAAAAAAAATATATATATATATATATATATATATATATATATATATATATATATATATATATATATATATATATATATATATATTTACTATACTTTGTTCAAAGTATTCAAAGATATGCATATGAATTGAATCACGTTTAAATGTATTTCGTTCAATTAAATGAATTTATTGTTTAACTGGCGGGTTCGTTTGCCCCGTTCGGAAGATTTGCCGGAATAAGAAGAGTTCTTTCGAGCTTCGATAGTCGGAGATGTTAATCATGTGATCAAAACAAGGCGGCAATTCTACATATAAACTTTACAAACTAAGTAATAAACTAGAACAAATAAAATGTTTAAAATAGCGCATTAACAATAAAAAATCTCTGAAAAATACATTTAAAAAAAAAAGAATGATATATTCTTTCACTTCCGGCAGACGTCTGTTCGATTGGGATTTTCTTCTAAGCTTTTCTAAAGCTTTTCGGAAGCTTTGGCACAAACGAACGGGGCAGCTGACAAACAAGCCTGTCATGTGAGGTTCTCGCTAAAATGGTAATGCTAATTTGGCAGCTTTCACCAGAGCCAAGTTCAGTCTAAAATTATTGCCGCGGTATGCTTTAAAACATTTTTAAATGAAATTCAGTAACTAGGATATGCTTGGGCCTACAGTCCTCGGATTGGCGGAGGTTGATCATAACCTGATTTTGAGGTCATTAGGTCATGGTCACAGTGCCTATGGCCCCTAATAGATCACAGTGTCAGGCGTGCAACAGGGAAACTGTTTTTCGTCTGTAGCACAACCTATCATATAACAATTGTTATCTATGTCTCCGATTTAACTTTAAAAAGGGCAACACTGGACTTCTCCTAGGTTTCTTTTTTAAAAGAAGCCTACTTGTTAGGTTTCAAGTAGCAAAGCCACAGGAAAGATCATTTTTGCAACCTCTTTTTACAGGATCTAAAAGCACGTGTCCGCAAAAAATGAAACTGTTGTAATCTCTTTTTAAACCTATTCTTTATGTTGCATGCTATGTTTATATTTATACACAATTATTTTGAATAGGTGTAAGGTGGTGGATAAGAAAAAAGATACGTTTTCCAATTTAAAAGTATAATGTAATTGAATATTTTGTTTCTATGTTTTCAACAAATATCCTCACATCCTCATTGCAATACACCTTTTTCATTTAAAATAAATCAAGTACATACAGCAGATGAAAAAGTTTTTACGTGTCAAAATCTAGGACATGTCTTTTTTTAAAGTTCATGAGCGTATAATGCTCATAAACAAAGTATCTGTAATAGTTCTAAAACGTGTTATCTATCATAAAATGATAATAAACAAAAACCTGGATGCTATTTCTATCTTTGAGAATTATGAAACAAAAGTCACCTCTCTCTACAGCATACACAGTTTAATCAGCCAAGTGATGTATGTACTTTTATTAGCCTTGGGTAAAAGGCAACCAGGGAGGGCCAGTACCTTGAAGCATACCGGTCATACAGCCCCGTTATTCCCTTCTTACATAAATTTTAAAAGTAGTACTAGGGTATTATTGATAGCTGAAAATCAACTTTAAATATTTGTTTCATGTTTAACAACATTTTTTCAATAATATTAGTAGCAAAATACAGTAATAAATCAAAGCCTTGAGACGTCTGGGGGTTGCTTGTTTTGGTAGATTTTATTTTCTGCTTAGTGTGAAAACTGAAACAGAAAGAAGTATATGATTATCTTTTTCAATTTCTTCATTTGTACCAACCACTAAGTAAGAAAGATGATTGTTGAAGTTGCAAAATTTTAATGTGATCTCAAACATATATGATTTAGGATGTCGTGGCAAGGTCCCTTTTTTCGATGAAAATGATGATCCTGTTTCTGTTAATTAAGGATATATATATTTTCTAAAAAAAAATGTAATTAAATTCTATGCAAAATCATATTTACTCCATGGTTAATCTGAAGCAGATTCATTCATAAAACTTAGGAAACATGGTAAATGACTAGCACCATGTTTCTTAGAAATATCATACGATAAGTGATTTATAAAGTATGGTCTCAAACTATGTTCATTAATTTAAAAAAAAAAACACTAATTGTAAAACTTTCTTCAAAAAATGCCATATGTCTCAAACTCAATTTTTTTTTTCTATCTTGAGTTAGATTTGTTTCATGAAAACCTAGTGACTAAATATCAGGATGACCTCTTGCATGGAGAAATAACATATCAATGGCCGGCCAAATAACTCTTGATCACTATTTACCTATGGGTTATTTAATAGCCATAGGTGCCAGTCAACTCTCCCAGAGCATTTCTAACAATATTAAAATCAGTACTCTGCGAAACTCTCTAGAATAGACTGACATTTGTCACTATTACATAAAACCCGCAACCAAAACCCGTTGGTCATTCATCTTCTTACATGGTTCATTGTTTATATCAAAGTCCACATTTCGCAATTCCAAATTAACCCGATTTTAAATTATATATTTTGAAAAAGGGTAAAAAATATTTTAAAAAATAGAAATATAGCTGCACATGTACAACGTTATTTCCATCGCATTCATACACGTTTAGATTTATGCAAACACCTCCAAGTATTGTCAGGATATTTTTAGCATTAACCATAAGATATATATACTATTATGCCTTTTTAAAAGTGCAGATTCCATTGTTTGTAATTCAACATTGAACCTACAAGATAAAATACTATGCGTTTGTGACACGCCTTACATTCCGTAAAAATGGAAACTTTCCAAGTTAATTTCAAAACATAAATTATGGCATTCAAAATCAATCTGCATATAGGTGGTATCAGCAAAGGCAACCATGTTTTCCCCCTTAGATTGTTTTCACAGGTAACAAATTGTTTTGCAAGGCAGACTCTTTCAAACTAAAAATGTTCCAATGAAAAAACTCTTGAACTATATATGATTTCACTGTTTCCATGGCAACCGTTCATCTTTTGGAAATGACAACAATACAGATGTTAATCAATGATATTTTGGTCAGGTTTTGTGATAAAGCTATAAACTAGAAATGTGTCCATGGGACACAGATCCCCCCCCCCCACCACTACATGGCAAACGACACCTGCACATGCTTACCAACATTCCTGTAAACTTTGGTGACTCTAGGTCAAATACTTTTGGAGCTACGCGTGACACGACATTAAAATGACCAATTTTTAACTAAGTCAGGGGCCATAACTCCTACACGACTGAATGAATCCGGACGCGCAACCCCATGGTGCACAACTACACATGCTGACCAACATTCCTGTAAACTTTGGTGACTCTAGGTCAAATATTCTTGGAGCTACGCGCGACACAACATTAAAATGAACAATTTTTTACTAAGTCAGGGATCATAACTCCTACTTGACTGAATGAATCCGGACTCGAAACCCAAGGTGCACAATACACATGCTGACCAACATTCCTGTAAACTTTGGTGTATCTATGTCAAATGCTTTTGGAGCTACGCGCGACACAACACTAAAATGACCAATTTTTACAAAGTCAGGGACCATAACTACTACACGACTGAATAAATCCGGACGCAAAACTCCAGGTGCACACATGCTGACCAACATTCCTGTACAGTTTTGTGACTCTACGTCAAATACTTTTAGAGCTAGGCGCGACTCGACATTCTCGGAAGGACGGACGGACGGACAAGGGCAAATCTATATCCACCCGCCCGCCCCCTCAACCCCCTCCCCGCCCCCCCACCAAAGTGGGGACATAAAAGTTATATCAAAATAGAGCTGAGACAATGGCCTTTTATGAGCAGTATTTTTAATTTTATGAATTAATTTGCATATTCAATAATATTGTCAATATAACAAAATGACGAAATTTTGTTAAAATTAATATTTTCTAAGGTTTAAATTATTTTAAATGTACTAAACAATTTTGGTCTGGTCTTAAATTGTCTCAGTGTTTTCTAAAATAGTAATGTGTTGCTATCGTGGTATTTTTTCTCCAAGCTAGATATGTTTGTATAAAATGAACCAGTGCTACGACCAACGTCTCAGGAAACAAGATATATATAAAACTGAATAAGATTACATAATACAGTGCAACCTCTGTAGAGCAACACCCTAAAAAAATATTCTAGACACATAATTTATATCAGTTGTCTAAATATTCCCTCGCCATGCAATGCTCAATATAAGCAGTATTTTTTTTTGCTTTTTACATCAGTATTTAACAGGGTATTTACTTCATACAAGTAAGATAAGTACACACAAACATGTATCATATTTCCAGCTTCTCATTTAAGACTTCTATGAAGTGTGGTCCTGTCAGGTGGTGAGATGATTATTTGTTCGTATGTGTACGTAAGGCAACGTTTCATATTTGATCGCAAGGTATTTTTTTCATAAATAAAGAACAAGTATGGAAGAAAGAAACACTGAAAGCAGCCCTTGTAAGCGCCGAAACTGCCAATCCCAGGTTATATCGACATTGATATACACCTTTGCGGAAACATAAACATACGACTCCGTTTTTCATGTTAACGTAAGTCTTCAGCACCATTCAGCAGGTAGATATACTACCATGATTACTTGTACCACCACCCTTTACGCAAAAACGAAACAACGGTTTCTTTTGGTTTATATAATGCAATAGCTAGATTCATTATGCTGTTCCATTTGCTATTTCTCTCATAAAGGCAAGGTAAAAATCGCATCTGTAGGGGACGCGAAGGCTTTGGTTTTGTCGTTGTTTTTTTTTAAATTTATTTATTTTAACAAAAACCCTATCGCAAGACAGTCCTGTCGAATAACAGCAGACTGTTTGAATTAGTTGTTCATGGGAGGAAATGGAAATTGTGACATTTCTCAAGCTTATATTCTAATGCATGGTGGGGAAAAAGTGTGAGGTTTTTCGGGCAATTAACTGGTTAAAGTTTTGCACTAGTGTTTTCGCCACTATCAATAAGATTCTATATACCTAGCAATCACAACAATCACCTTAGTTCCCTATTCATCTGTCTCCGCAACTACAATCCTAGATCTAGGAGTCGGCAGAGAAATTCCAGTGGTTGTCAGGCTTTGAACCTCCCTTTGAACATCCCTTGACACCGGTCGTAATAGTAATAAATTAGACTCTGTCGAAAGCAAAGCGTAAAGTTTCTACTACCGACATGCGTTTGTCATTCTTGGAAACATCTGTGAGCGATTTTAACTCCCATATGACTGCTGCTGGAGCTGGGTTTAAATTAGTGACGAGATAATTAGGGCATGCCCACAGTTCTTCAAAAATAACGCTCAAATGTTAGAAGGCTGGATGCAGAGTATGAGAAACTTAAATCTGTTTCCGATTTCTTAGATTTACTTAAGATAATGATAGATGAATCTATGCCTGTCTTTTCAAACCGCAGTTTATGATATTTGGATGATGGTCACACACCGGTAAATAGTATTCCCTATATATTCTATATAAAACAAACTTTTTTAAAGAGCTGCCAAACATAGATAGACCTATTTTAGAGAACAAATCCTTTCCTCATTTTAAAGAGTTATGAAAAAAAACTGTCATAAAATGAAAAGTTAAGTAGGGGTCATGTATTGTCTAAGAGAGAATTATCTTGTCACATTTGATTACTGTAAAATCACATCAAAATCACATTGTTGTGACTTGGAAGTTCACTTCACCAAATACAACCTCCTTTCCCATTTGTCCTACCAAAATGTCAAAAATACACCCACAATGAAATTTAAACAGAAACTAGATTTGAATTAGACCTGTGTGGCCATGCCAAGTGAAAAATTAGTTTTCAAAAACCTATCCCCCATTACGCTGAAATGGCTCCCACGCTGGTTCCTTTACTATAGTTAGGCCTTATACGCTTTATTAGCAAATATTTGAGTAACCGTCCTTAACAAAACAAATTCATAGGAACACATTGATTAAATGACCATTGTAAAATGCCTAATCGGAATTTATGTTCAGCCGTTACAAATCATCTGGAATCGAACCCGAGCCGCAATAAAACTTTCCTGCGCTTTTGATCAATGCACCACGATCGTTTAACATAAAGCTGTTTATCAAGGAAGGCGGTTTACCACCGGTACCCCGCTACAAACGCTTTTCAACTTTGAATGGAAAAGAAATAGTAAAAAGAAACAATTCTTATGTGCTTCTGTAACAAATAAGCTGTCAGTAATTAAGTTTCAAATAGTAGGGCAAGGGATGTAGGATAGTAAGATGGTGAATAGAAGGGTGGCGGTGGTAGGACAGTAGAATAGCAACAGTAGGATGGTAGGATAGCGATAGTACGACGAGAGGTTGATATACTGCTATCCTATTATCCTGTCATCCTACCATTCTACTATAACAAATTACATGTAGATTTATATGAATTTAAATTTACTTTTTCAATCCGCCAATTCCAACAAATAAACGTGCACTGTAGTAGGACCTGATCCGAAATTGTGTACATTCGTACATGTGGGTATTTATATGGCTACCTTTTTGTTTTCTCTATTGTTCTTTTAGCCACTTAAAATAGCCACATAAAAGCTTATGAAATGAGTGACATCAAAGAAAAAGAATATTTACCTATTGTTCCTTTAGCAACCAAGTATGCAAATGTGGGCTCGGACGGACGGTTGGACGGAATGACGGACGGAAAAGCGCATTCCTAGTGTCAAAAACTGGTTTTCAACCAGTAGGGGACTAATAAGAGAGTGTTCTAGCTCTTTTCAAGAGTTAGACTGGCTACAGAATTGTTTATTCCTGTAGATGACACTACTTTCCATATTGCGCTCAGATTTATTACGTGACTTTTTATTTTTAGGGTTATGTAAGTGTCAACGAATCCACGTCCGATTGTTATCACTGTTAAAGCTACTCGCCCACAGTTTGGGTGAATTTTTTCGAGATGTTGTTTCCACAAAGTTTGGCAGAGAATGTATATATGACACTGAAAATTGATAGTGGGTGAAAATAATACCGTGTTCACACTAGCAGATCTGTTTTATTTTTATCAGGCACTAATTGGCTATAATTGGTATTTGACATTTAAAACCTATCAAAATATAATCTAGTTTGCATCCACACTAGGCAAATAAATGTGGTTTAAATATATACATGCAATGTTGGAAGTTAACAAATATTTTGCAATAAGCAAAAAAGGTAACAAAGAAGGAGGCTAACAGAAACAATGTTTAAACTTCTGTGTTCATCTAAGAATTTCTGTTCATTCCATCTATAGTCCATTTTGAGCATCAGCATGACTCCATATCGCAATCTAATGTTTGTATTTCATCAACACTCCAATTACTTTTGCCAGCAATAGCATCAATAGTTTGATACAAAAGAGAAACACACGGTATTCTTCTGCTGAAAGGTAAGACCTGTGGATTTGGGATTGCAAAACCAGTTATAACTCACATTTGCGTTCACACTTGTAAAATAATGTAGTATTACTTTTTAATATGGTATTAAAACCACCTCCCGAGGTAGTTTTAGCGCTACATTACAGAAACCACTTGACCTTTACATAATTCACGGTTTAAACCACATATAGTGTGGACGCAAGTTAATATAGGATTAAAAATGTAGTCTGAACACGGTATTAAGTATCTAATGTGGAATTTCTGCATTATTTCAAAGGCGTTGCACCGCTTTACTACCTTCTGAACAATATATTTTTGTTATTTATAAGAATATCTTGCAAAAATCTGATGCTAATAAGTTTGTACCAGTTGTCACTTTTAGTGTTCTTACTTTTTTAGCTCAACTGCCACCGTCGTCCGTCCGTCCGTTCGCAATTTCTTGTGAACAAGATAGACACTACATTTTGCAATCAATTTCAATCAAACTTGCAAACAATTTGTATTGGCATAATATCTCGTTTCCTTTCGAAAACTGGCAAGATCCCGTCATGGGTTCAAAGGTTATGACCCCTTAAAGGGCCAAAATGTGCTATTTTGGACTTGTGATCACGATAGAGACCACATTTTGCAATCAACTTTGATCAAAATTGCACACAACTTGTATTGGTATAATATCTCAGTTCCTTTTGAAAACTGGCCAGTTCCCATTATGGGTTCTAGAGTTATGGCCCCTTAAAGAGCCAAAATGTGCTATTTTTGGCTTGTGAACACGAACTTGCACACAACTTGTGTTGACATAATATCTCTGTTCCTTTCGAAAACTGGCCAGATCTCATCATGAGTTTTAGAGTCATGGCCCCTTAAAGAGCCAAACTTTGCTATTTTTGGATTGTGAACATCAGAGAGACCACATTTTGCAATCAACTTTAATCAAACTTGCACACAATTTTACTGGCATAATATTTGGTGCCCTTTTGAAAACTGGCCAAATTCCATCATAGATATCAGAGTTATGGCCCCTTAAAGGACACAAATGTGCTGTTTTTGGCTTGTGAACACGACAGAGACCACATTTTGCAATCACCTTTGGTCTACCGATAGCGGAGTCGCGAGTTCGATCCTCGGGCGGAGCGTATTTTCTCCGTGACGATTTGATAAAAGACATTGTGTCTGAAGTCATTCGTCCTCCACCTCTGATAATTCTTGTGGGGAAGTTGTGGACACGATAGAAATCTGGCCAGATCCCATCATGGGTTCTAGAGTTATGGCTCCTTAAAGAGCCAAAATGTGCTATTTTTGGATTGTAAACACGATAGAGACCACATTTTGCAACCAACTTTAATCAAACTTGCACACAACTTGTACTGGCAAAAATCTGGGTTCCTTTCGAAATCTGGCCAGATCCTATCATGGGTTTTAGAGTTTTGGCACCTTAAAGGGCCAAAATGTGCTATTTTTGGACTATGAACAAAATAGAGACCACATTCTTCAATCAACTTAAATCAAACTTGCACACAACTTGTTATGGCATAATTTCTGGTTTCCTTTTGAAACCTGGCCAGATCCCTTAATGAGTTTTAGAGTTATGGTCCCTTAAAGGGCCAAACTTTGCTATTTTTGGCTTGTGAACACGATAGAAACCACATTTTGCAATCAACTTGAATCAAACTTGCACACAACTTGTATTGGCATAATATCTGAGTCCTCCCGCTTAGCTCAGTAGGGACAGCGTTGGTCTACAGATCGCGGAGTCGCGAGTTCGATCCTCGTGCGGGGCGTATGTTCTCCGTGACGATTTGATGAAAGACATTGTGTCTGAAATCATTTGTCCTCCACCTCTAAAAGGGACAAAATGTTCCATTTTTGCTTTTGCAGCCATATAGAGACTTCATTTATGGTTTTGATTTGATGCAAAATATCTTTAACAACATTAACTCTTGGATTCCATGATGAATCTGTCAGATCTATTCAAAGGTTCCTGAGTTACGGCCCCTGATTGACTCCTGAAAGAGCCAAAATGTGTTAATTTTACCTTGTGAACACGATAGAAGCAACATTTTACATTCGATTTTAACCACACTTACATACAACTTAAGTCACAATAAGATCTTGGTTCCTTTCAAAAACCGGCTAGTTTCCGTTATGAGTTCTAGAGTTACTGACCCTGAAAGGGGCAAAATTTTCTATTTTGGCCCTTTCAGTCATATAGAGGTTTTATTTATGCTTTGATTATAATACAAACTTGCACAGAATGTTATCTTGATGATCTCTAGGCCTGGATCGAAACTAGGGTCATGTCGGGTCTTAAACTAGGTCACCCGGTGAAATCACAGGAAAAGCTTATTAACACTCTTGAGGCCACATTAATGACCCTATCTTCATGAAACTTTGTCAGAATGTTTATTTTGATCATTTCTAGGCCAAGTTTGAAACTGAGTAATCTGGGGTCAAAAACTAGGTCACCCGCTCAAATCAAAGGAAAAGCTTGTTAACACTCTATGGGCAATACTTATGACCATATCTTCATAAAACTTTGTCAGAATGTTTATCTTGATGATTCCTAGAATCTGAAACTGGGTCATGTGTGGTCAAAAGCTCGATCAACACTCCGATCAAAGGAAAAGCTTGTTCACACTGGTCACAATGTTTATCTTGATGATTCAAGTGCAAAGTTTAACAGGTGAGCGATATAGGGTCATCATGACCCTCTTGTTTTTTTTATGTTACCTTTTTTTAATTTTGTTTAGTTTTTTCTTCGTGCTCAGGTGAGGTATTGTGACCGGTCATTGTCCGGCGTCCGTCCGTCGGCGTGCGACTTCCGTCAACATTTGCCTTGTAAACACTCTAGAGGCCACAGTTGTAAAACAATCTTTATGAAACAAGTTTAAATCTAGATTATGTGGGGTTAAAAATTAGGTCACCCGGTCAAATCAAAGGAAAAGCTTGTGAACACTAGAGTCGGCAGTTGTAACTCAATCTTCATTAATCTTGGTCAGAATGTTTGCCTTCATGATCTCTAAGTCAACTTTGAAACTGGGTAATGTTGGGTCAAAAACTAGGTCAATAAGCTAGATCAAAGGGAAATATTGGGAACAATCTAAAGACCACAGTTTAAGTTTGAAACTCATGAGAATTAGTCACAATATTTGTCTTGATTACCTCTACGTCAAGTTTGAATCTAGGTTATGTGGAAACAAAAACTAGGTCACTCGGTCAAATCAAAGGAAAAGCTTGTGAACACTACAAAGGTTACAGTTGTGACTCAAACTTTATAAAACTTGGTCAAAATTTTAGCCTTGACGATCCAAATATCAAGTTTGAAACTGGGTCATGTGGGGTTAAAAACGAGGTCAGTAGGCCAGATCAAAGGAAATCATTTTGAAATGTGATGATCGCGTATTCTGGAATTTCATCTTTTGAAATGTGATGATCGCGTATTCTGGAATTTTATCTTTTGAAATGTTATGATTGCGAATTCTGGAATTTTATCTTTTGAAACGTTATGACTGCGTATTCTGGAATTTTATCTTTTGAAATGTTATGATTGCGTATTCTGGAATTTTATCTTTTGAAATGTTATGTTTGCGTATTCTGGAATTTTATCTTTTGAAATGTTATGATTGCGTATTCTGGAATTTCATCTTTTGAAATGTTATCAACGATATGACGTTTTAAGCGCACGCTAAATTTCAAAAGTATACATCCGGTTCCTTTTAGGATATTAGAAGAATAACAAATGAAATGTTATGCCACTTTGTATCTGTATGTATAACTTACTATCATTCAATGTTTGTAAGCCATGTGTTAAACTTTGTTATTCTATATTTCATTTTTCTAATTGTATGTGTTATTTATATTCATTGCTCCGTAATTGTTATTGTAAAACTTGTCATTAATATTGTTTCTCATGTAATTGTTATAGTATGTTTATTTATTTTTTATTTGTATTGCTTTCTGTTTATTGTTCGGCTTACTTCAAAGCCTACAAACTGCTACCGAAACAAAACTAAAACTATAGATATCGACTCTAATTTATTTCCTTTAATGTCATACCACGAACGTTTACTGAATAACATCGTTTGTCTGAATCGACATTCAAATTTTAAAACAGAACAGAAATACTCATCAACTGATTGTTGGAAAGGTTGGAAAGATTCTCTTCCGAGATCTCCGCAGAAATAACTCTGAAGTAAATAATACGAATCGCAATGAAATCAAAATGTAAAATAGCATGGGTAGCCAAATACTGGAACGAGAGCCGATGTGGCGGCTAATTTTCCGTGATCATCTACTTTAGACTACTCCGAAAAGCAGGTGTTCCTGGCTTTGCGCACTCTGAAATACAATGTAATGTTAACTAATTCCAGTGAACATCTACTTTCCATTTTGAACTATCATCTGAAAAGCAGGTGTTTCTGACTCTCTGAAAATACTTCGTCATGTAATAGTTATCCAAAGTTATAAGTAAATGTAAAAACATATGAGCCGCGCCATGAGAAAACCAACTTAGTGGCTTTGCGACCAGCATGGAATCAGACCAGCCTGCGCATTCGCGCAGTCTGGTCAGGATCCATGCTGTTGCTAACAGTTTCTCTAATTCCAATAGGCTTTGAAAGCGAACAGCATGGATCTTGACCAGACTGCGCGGATGCGCAGGCTGGTCTGGATCCATGCTGGTCGCAAAGCCACTATGTTGGTTTTCCCATGGCACGGCTCATATTGATAAAATAAAATAATCTATTGTAATCAGATGCTTCTTCTTATAAAAGATCAACTTAACAGTGACAAAACAATGTATATAAAAGCTGTTACAGTATCATTTATTTCTTCAAAGTATCTATTTGTACAATTTAATCCATTACCCTCAGTTGCCTCGCCATCATTCTCCCAAAGCCACATGATTTGTGGGTCTGTATCGTCTACAAACTGCTGTCCCAAACAGTTTTTGAAGGTTTCTTCAATCAGGCGCCAGTCTATGTCGTCCAAACAAATCTCCCCAGTAACTTTACCATCACTGCCCGGTTGGTTTGGTCTCTGTTCCTGAAAAGTAAAGTTACTTTGATTACAAATATTGTCAATCCGTTATTTTGCATGCAATGGGCTTTAAATGCATGTTAAATGAGGTTTCTAAGAGCTAGTGGTCTCTGTTAGAGATTTGAAACTTACATCCGTGTAGAATGAATTTCAGGTAGTTTCTCAAAATTTTTGTAAGGGTCTTAGGTGTCAAACGTCAGAAGATTGAAATGTAATCGAAGTACCAAAACTTTTATTTCTGGGTTTTGTTTGCATGTTGCTAGGCATTTTACTGATGATCGATATATACAAAGAAAAAGCATATTCAAGTTTTAACATTACTAACAAAGTAACATGTTATTTAGATATTTTCCGAATATCAAAATAACACAAATGAACATGGGCGCGTTAGAGGATTGGTGTTTCATTAAACAATAATCTCGGCGTTCTGCTTGCGATTTCTTAAGAAATACACCTTTCAGATCGTAAAGGTTGGTGTTGGTGTTGATTGCTGTTGATTCCAACTAATTTCATATGCATTTCCTATCCTGGCCAATATAGCTACACGTACTAACTTAAGCGACAATATTTTTATATAAAATCAGACATTCTAGATGGAACTACATTTTGATGACATTTTGAATTTTCTAGATTTTGACACAGTGGCCTATAACATTTTGAGAAACTCCCCTAATGTAATCGTAAAAATGCATCTGGAGTCCACTTCAGATTAAGCTACAAGTCTGTTTTATATATTATAGCTTCTGATATCCTAGATATTTACAAAATTTCATTTGTCCCTTATAAACGAGGATGTAAGCACATTAATGTATATTTCAATTGACATTGTGATCGATCCCTGGACGCCTCATACCAAAGACTTGACAAATAGATCAATCGGTGGAGAGTCTGCTTTGAGTGCAGGAGATCGATCCATGGCCGGCCGCGTCTTACCAAAAAAAAAGTGAAAAGCAAAAAATCAATTCCTCAATAGTAGAGTGGATGTTTTGAGTGCTGGAGATTGGGAGATCTGCCCATGGTCGCGTCATACCAAAGAAAAAGTGGAACAAATTCAGTAGCTCAACGGTAGAGTTCCTGTTTTGAGTGTGGGAGGCCGGGACGTCAGTCTCTGGATGTGTCATATTAAAGACGTGAAAATTGGTACAGAAGCAGCTCCTTTGCTTTGCACTTAGTATTTAAATGGATTACCGAGAGGTAAAATAAACACAAGCAAGTATCTGTAACTTGATACCTAGTTTGTCATACAACAGTTTTGTAGCTGATGTTGCCTGCTTATTTATTCGCATATTTAGTTTAAACATATTTTTTGCAAACGAATCAGTACGAGTTTATACAACAAACATAATACATACATTATTTTAACATCCAGTTACATTGAAATCAGAAGGAATCGAATTGGACAGCAAGTTTCTTCAACATTCTACTGACAGCCCTCCCCAAGAGCAGGTCAAAGTAACAACGCGATAGATAATTTAGTATAAACATATAAAATACAGAGAAAACTTAATTGAGAAAAATGTCTAGTAGATTAAAGATAAACAGAAAAAGGAAAAACTATCCGTTGTGCCTTGTGTGTCCTCATTAGTTACGTGGAGTTTCAGTGTCTGATTGATTTAAAAAATTGCTGAACTTTTTTGAAAAAAGTTAAAAAAAAATCAACGGATAAATTGACAGTTTTTACAGTTATAAGGATGACATCGAAATATCTGAAGTATCTTCTTTATGTACAATGGACTGCGAAAAAAATAAATGTTCAGTATCTTCACATCAATATCCGTACGTTCATTGTTGATGTTGCGTATGTGGCTGTTGAATAAATCGTGGTTTAAGGCCATGTCAGGGCTGAGATATTTTAGTTATCTGCACAGATTTAGTTAAACCGGTGATTGTTCTGACAGCATTACATTCGATTTTCTGAAGTAATACATTTTCGTATTTACATACGTACGAAAAAAACATATTTCGTATGTTGTACGATTATCTCATATAACAGGTACGGTTATCTCATATAACAGAGGCATACTCAAATGTTATGTAAAGATTGTAGGTTACTCGTTTATTGTTGTCCTTACTTAAGATGCTGAAGAAACTATGAAATGTGTACATGCCATGTACCGTCATCCAGAAATGTAACTGCAAGATGTTTATGAGTCTTAACATAAATGAGATGGACTTTGTCAAACCGTAAGTCATATTTATATGTAAATCTTGGTTTAATGTTGATTTGATATATTCAAGATTGTCAGAATGGCCAGTGTATAGTCGTCCCCATACAGCCGAGATATACTTAAAAGAGACCTTTACTTTAAAAAGAAAACAAAGACATTATAACTGATCCTTCATGCATTCTTACATTAATGTCTCGCCAGAATAGGATGACCCTGTATAGCTAAACTGTTTAGATTTGATTGTGCAGATAACTGATAATCGAGTTTATAATATTTCATTTTCTCCATATTGTCTTAGGTTGAAAATGAACCCTATCAAAAGATATATTAATGTTGCAGAATGTAATACATGTAGATTTACATTCAACAAGCTGAGTAAATTTTATTATATATATGTCAATGAAATGGTGAACCGTAAAATGACCTGGCAGAAACCCTGACTACTTGTCATTTGTTCCAAGCTTTTCAACAGAATACTGGAATATATATCAATGAAATAAAATTGATTTTTTTTTCACTGTTTATATCAGTGGAAATATCATTTTCATTTTTCATGGTAAATGCAATGGAATATCAGTTATGATTAACTGAAAATGTCTTTGCAAAATAAACTATTAATTAAAATAAAATAAAATTTACAAGATTGTAAATATACATGTCCCATCGCACTGTGAAAAGAAAATCTGGAAATTTCATTTATTTGACAATTATCAACCTAAATACCGTCTCATCATTGTGACATCATGAAGTAATGCGAGTGACGCTACGTCGGTAAAATGGGTACAAATACAATTTGGAACCATTAAAATGTATAATAAAATAAACGAAACTTTGTTTGTTTTACATGTAAAATCGAAATATTTTTCGCACGTGAACACCAAGTTACGTTTTCACTAATAGTTACACCACTCGTGAAAATATTGGATATGGTGCTCACTCAGTGATTTTAAATATATTGCGGTCTTATACTGAAAGAAACAACTATCCTCTAGGTTCACAAACTGTTACATGCGTTTCGTTTAACATACTACGGTTTGTTTTATCCGGACCGTTTGCTTTATTTTTATGTAGATTAGATAGGATATTGTCCGTAAGTATTGACCTGGCACTCATGAATATTCCGTATGTTTCCGTAAATTAATTTTCGTGTCCGAACCAAAATAGCGAAAACTACCGAAAAGCCAATGCTATATATACATCTTAATGGACAGTATGTCAGATGTAAAAATGGCAGTGAGGACAAACTGTTCAGACAGAAATCTCTGCATTACGTGTTCGAGCCCTACGTTTTGCTATGTTATTTTTTTTTTATTTATCTTTAAAATTATTAGGCGGAAAATTACCACACTTATCATAATTTTTTGGTTCATTTATGGAAAGGAATTTTAAACATATTTTATTGCTCATTCAATATTTACAAGCATATACAACAATTTTTTTTACAAACACAAACAAATAAGCAAATGGGCCGGGCCACAAGTTCTTACAACGTCAGATGACGGCCCTCCCCAACACGGAAAGGAATGAAGTAGTATCCGACATTCTTCTATGTACATGACACTGCGCCGTTTTGAAAATATCGAATAAAAAATCTTTAAAATATCTTAGATCTAAAGACAAATTATTTGTCTCTAACGTGTCCGAGTACTTCAAGAAAAATCCAGGACCGGACAAGGGTTCGTTTATTCAACGGACAATTCAAGCAACTGGAGGCAGTAAACGAACAGTTTTAGATTGCGGAAAGAGCTGAGGGAAACAGGAACACTTAGGTCGCCGCAACGCTCGAAACGAGTACCTTACAAACCCGTAGACAAGTCTGTCGTAAGGAACAAGATTCAGGAATTCTACACCCATCGCCGTCAGCTGCCGACATTGAAGAATCGTTTGACTGTCCTAAAAACAGAAATCAGTTACCCAGGCAGTAGCTGGCATTTTATGCTAAGAAGAAAAAGCTGGAAGACAAGGGATATTGTCTTGTTTACATGGACGAAACCAGGATTGACACAGCTTTTACCGCCAAGAGATGTTGGCAATGGGATGACCTGCCGGGTGTTTTACCTCCTTGTAACCGCGGACAACGGTTGATGGTTGTTCATGTCGCAACGGATTTATCAAGGGAGCTCAAATAGTGTTCAAAACATCATCATCACATGGAGACTATCACCATGAAATGGACCGACAAAACTTCACGAAGTGGTTAGAAGAAAAGCTACTTCCCAATCTACATAACCCTAGTGCGATCGTGACGGACAACAAAAGTTATGACTCGATGCAAGCAGAGAAGTTCCCGACGTCTAGTTCTATGAAGCAGGAAATTAAGGTAATTGATTAAACTTGAAGTAACTCCGTGTAAAGATATAATCGTTAAACTTTTTCCAGTTGTATTTTGCATTTTACAATACAGTTGAATATCGTTACCTCGATATCGGTTAGCTCGATACTCCGGTTAGAACGATGTGTTTTGGTCGGTCCCGACTTTCCTCTATATATTTTAATGGTATCATTTATCATTACCTCGGTATTATTAGCACGATATTTTGTTTAGCTCGATGGGATTTTTCAGTCCCGTCAATTTATCTGTACTGTTTTTTTTACCTGGTTTCGTCGATATTACAGTTTGTCAAAAAGTACCCATGTTATTTGTAAGGTGTGAAAATTAACCTATTGTTGTCCGGCGATGTGTTAATCATAATCAGGTAGGTTTGTGTGTTTGTTTTGATTGTTATTTAGTCTTTTTATCAATTTAAATGTTAGCAAGTTTGCATTTAATTCTCAATAATTAGTCTAAAACAGCGGGCAAACTGTTTTCCAATGTAATTATTAATTTAACTTAGACAAAATATTTTTTGTTTGACTGAGTGAAAATCTGCCATTTTTGACTGAGTAACAATATGCGTATTTATAACTGGCAAATTTTCGTTATTGAAACACATTCAAAATGACTACTCAACCAGGATCATTACCGTTGCATATAGACTTGTTTAGAAAGGGCCCGGTCACCAACCCGGAGGGGGATACCTAGAAACTCTACCGAGCATGCTATTCATGGGGAAGGACCCCATATTTAAAAAGTTGCATGTATGTAGTATTGAATTAAGATGTTTTATTTGTCAAAAAAATTAAGATTAGTAACGTATTTACGTTTTATATTATTTTTTTCCCCTTTCAAACTCTCTAAAAGAAGAATGGGATGTAATCCTGTAGTCCTAGATAGATGATATTATTGCGTCGAACTTCGGATACGTCGATGTAATTTTTGCAGTCCCTTGAATATCGAGGTAACGGTATTTGTACTTTGTCTTTTTGTCATTTTTCAGGAATGGCTTCGAAACCATAACATTGCCTTTGACGACGGCTTGTTGAAACCACAACTTCTTGATCTGTTCAGACTGCATAAACCATCACCATCATATTCCGTAGTCCAGATTATACGACGTCATGGTCATGAAGTCCTGCGTCTCCCGCCATACCATCCTGAGTTTAATGCCATTAAGTTAATTTTGAGCCAGTTAAAGTCCCTTGTTGGCCATCGGAATTTTACTTTTAGATTAGTACGATAATAGAAAGTCAATTTTCACTGTTTATATTAAAGAAAATACAACTCTTTCATTTTACACTTGCGTTGTTTATACACTTGTGCCGTTCCATCATTTCAGACTTAATGACACAATGAATCTTACCAATGCTACCTTTGCGGAAAATGGGGAGGATAGATGAAGAAATGTCTGTGATCATGTCGAGAAGGCGATAGAAAAACATAAAGGCATGCGATCATTACACAGGTTAGCATCAGAATAGAATTTTCATTAACCTGGCAGATGACACGACTGATTCAAATGACGGAAGTAGTACTGACACGCAGTACTGGCACTACAGATACCGCCAGCGAACTGGAATGAGCTGAACTTCTGTTATTTTGTATTGTTTATGAAAATAAATATTATACTGTGATTAAAAAAAAGAAATAATGAAATAATAATAATCAACACACAATTAAGAAACGTTAAATAAGGTACATAAATTAATATAAGAATAAAGCAATAGAGATAAAGATTCAGTGAAACAAAAAAGATATGGTATGAAACAAATTCGAATTCATGATAACATGCGCAGAAGGCAAACAATTTACCACTACGCGCACCATTACTAAACTATATTGATTATTTCAGTCAATACTTACGGATAATATCAACCTTGTTTGTTCAGAGTGATGTTTTCATAAGTTTCTTTTCCTGGAAAAGCTAGTAAGCCAGCTCGCGAATCATCGATATTTGAAACGGAGAAGAAATAATCGTCTAAAGTATTGACAAAGTGAAAGAATTATCATAGCATGTCATTTTTATGTAAGAAAAGAGGGGTAAAATCGCATTAGAATGGATTTTCTTGAACAAGCATTTGAACGATTTGCTAATATTGGTGAGGGTTATTAAAATAAAAATCGTTTAATGTATTTGATATTGTTAAAGAAAACTTCTCTTTTGCTTGTTTTTTTTTTAATATTACTAATTTTATGACTTAATACGTATCCAGTCAAACGGTTTTCTATGGTTTGTAGCGGTCCGTTTCCAATGTTCAAGTTTTCTATACGTATTTCATAATTATGCAAGGGTCAGTCTCGTCGGCGAACGGTAACATATTCATAAGGGATGTCTGAATGTACTAAATCTAGAAAGGCTTGAGTAAATTTGAAAGTAATGCCAATTTAAAGTTCGTCTTTTGGTCCTTTGTACGGTACGTTGGCATAGCCAATCGCTTTAAGAAATATGCAGGTAACTAAACGATCACTAATATGATTGCCGGTTTCATAAGTACTGGAATGAAGATAATCTAGTATTATCTTGAGTATGGTTGGCTGGTCTCGATTTTCATCTACTGTTGTAACATTATGGCATAATTCTGTAGCTTGATTAATGCAAATGTTAGGTATTTTTAAAGATTCTAACGGGATATTACATTGGCGATAAATATTACTTTATAAAAAAGAAGTTTTTCGTCTTTACGTGTAAAATCAAAGCACAATGATTCCGGAAGTAAGTATTTTAGTTCTTGAACTCTTTTGGATATTTAATGTGATGAGACATGTATTTAGACCACCTGGATGGGCAGAAATGTCATTTCTTTAAAAATTTGTCAAATCCAGCAAGCATATAGATCTTTATAATCTGGTATATCGATAAATTTTCTTTCTGTTATACAAAAAATGTCGTAATCAGAATAATTTGTGTTTTAAGTAATCCAGTCTATTTCTTTTACATTTATGATATATTGATGAAATAAAGTAATTGACGACCTTATTTAGTGCCGTTTGATCCCTGGTTTAATCTCCGGCAATTACACGCAAAAGCGAACGATAAATGACTGATATGAAATCGATGTAATTCGGAAAAATCGGGTATTAAGGAAAACGAGAGATGATGGTTACTTTGACGTGACATTTATTCTTTGTATGTTTTTCGTTTATGTACGTTTGTGTACGATTGTGTTCGCAACTGTGTCAATATAAATAATGAATAGGACGCATAACAAAGGTATTCAATTTGAGCCCTATAGTCGATCTGTCACAAGCTAGGTCATTCAACTGTTAGGTATACGAATGTAACGAAAAAGTGAAAGTCCAAAGTGCAATTCACGTAATAGAAAACTAACAACGGACAACACACGAGAATGATGGGACTTATATTTTATTAAGAGGCTTAAAACCTGGAAACAAAATGATAACAAACATAAAAAAATACATCTTTTACATTCTATCGAGAAAAGAAAACAAGGAATAAATACTGCAAAGAAATGCTAATGCCTGAACAGATTAAGTGACAATTAAAATTCACATTCTTAACAAATTTTAGAGACCGCTGAAGTACGCTTTAAACTTTGGACTACTTATGTAGGTAATATTCAAGCCAAAATTAGGAAGTATGAATACTTGAGGCACCTTACATACTCTACTTACTTCTGGACTTACTTATAAAATCAACCTTTTAGGACTGCCAGAAAGCACGTATATTTTGGGATAACAAAATTAAATTACGCTCACAAATAGCAGTCAATCTTACATTAACATTTTCAGGCAAGCCTGCTACAGAGAAAATAAATGGTCTACTTTCCGTGGTTATAAATATCAGGATATTGTTCTCTTCATCATCTAAAGAGAACAGCCACGTTAGATTGTAATTCTAACGATAAAAATATAGTTCCTGATTTTATCTATACTATCCGTATTTCCAGGAAAATCATATTGTCCACTCGATTCAATGTTGATCTTTTCGTTTAAGCCATAATTCACCGTTCCTTTTATTATATCAAATATTTGGGAAAAATCAAATGATTTTAATTCATGTTTATAATGCTAATTTACACAGCATAGACATATTTATCATCAATATATGTAAATATATGTAAATATTGTCTTGCAGCTATGTAATCTAAGCTATGTTATAAAATGAAATAAATATAATGTTTGTAAATTGTCTATCTCATATACCAAATTAGGGATATATTAAACTACCAAACAATCAAATTACATTTGGATCAATATCAAAAGTAAACCTTACCTTGACCAAAAGGAAAATCTCAGCGTCCTTACACCTGCTCTCATCTACTCCACTATAGCAAACGTATTGCATAACGTGATTTTGCACATCAAAACTCAATATGTAATCTTTCCTGGTAGATGTAACAAACGCGCCGGTGGCTAGAACAAATAAAGATTTTTTCAATGCAATAAGTACAAATAAATCTTTGCTTCAGTTCGGTTCTTCCCAAATGCGGTCAGAACAAACTTTCAAATACTATTCAAATTTTAATTTCAATTTTGGAGATCATGTTAATATTATTCACGAAAGAGTTATCGTTCTCACCTTAACATATTCTCTTTTGGCCAAAATATTCATTATATAAAAGTACTTTACTTTATTCTTATTCAGTGGGGTCAAGGCAATTGTATCAAATATAAAGGAAAATTAAGAACAGAAAATGGTATCAATTATTACTTAAGACAGAGATACGGTTCTTATGCTTTTCAATTTATTTCATTCCCATCAATAATTGTGAAATGTTATATTTAATTTTCATTAATAGATTCAAAGTGTGATTCATCAATAGATTCAAGTCTAAAATTGTTTTTAACAAGCTGAAAATGATGTATAAAATAGAAAAAGTGGAAACTTCACAGGTCGCTCAACACGACAAAAACGAAAATGTTGCAGGCTTGGTTTGATTGAGCCTGTTCATGGACGGTAGCGGAAATGCATGCTACCGGGTTTGAGCAGAACTCAATATTTACACATACTAAAAGTACAAAGATAAATTTGGAGACATCCGCCGATGTATTCAAAATGCGGTAAACATGGAACCTTCAATAATACACGGGTTGTGGCGTGTAATTCCATGAAAAGTGGCGTTTGGTCCCCAGATAAAATAATGGGTTTGCCCTAAACGAGAAAACAAAGGGCAGAACTAAACATACAGGAATTTAGAAAGGGGATCTTAGGTTATGGAGCCAGCATATAACAGGAACTGTCAAAAGACAAAATTGAAAAGCAGGCACCATATCCAAGGGGTGGTCATACAATACTAAAGGCTTTGAAAGCGGGAGTACTGGAACCACCCTGGCCAAAATGGTCATGCTGTGAAACTAAACAGAACCATTAACACGACATAAAAGTCGTGTCGAACGATCTGAGAAGATCGAAGGGAGTTTATTTATAAATAATGATAAAGTTATGTAACTTTCTCCTCTTTATTTGCAACCACTTTTTGTAAGGTAATTCCTTGCGGTGAGGAAAAAGTTACTCTCCTTAATGTTAAGTTTTAAAAATTGAAAACAATAAGTTACAAAAATAGCGAAAACTGTATCACTATTCATAACAGAGTTACGGTCCTCGAGTTTATCCATTCCTGTATCATCATACCAAGCCACATAAACTTCATTTCAGTGCACAAGCCTTATACGGCCCTCGTGTTTATTCATTCCTGTTATAGACATTACACAAACTTCCTATCAGTGCATAAATCGTTAAAAAGTTGAAAAAAAAAAACAATGTTTTAAACAAGGAGCGATTTCAAATTAAAATCGCAAGTATTTCACATTTTCCAACTACAAGCAGTCATTAAGGTCACATCACTCTAGTCAAACTTGTCCTCTATGACTCATTCAGAACACTGTGCAAGACCATTGTTTCAAAATACAGGTTAGACTAGGAAATACAACCGTACTGCTAAATCAAAGTCACACCACTCTAGACCAAATGGTTTAATGTCATGCGTTCTCAATTACTTATATCAAACAATCTTTAGCAATGTCATTTTGATAATAAAAAAAAAGGGAAATGAATGTGCTTGAGCGTAAAATAAGGAAATTTCTATTTTTACACATCAATGGCACCACTGTAGACAAACTGAAGCGATTTGGTCCGTTTTTAAATTTGCATCAAATCTTATAGCTATACATATAAGTAAAATGAAGTTGTGAGAGTGCCATTTTTGAAAAGTCAAATGTCAATAACTCCAGACACTTCAGATCTATTCCATAATCGTACTTAAATCAGATCGTTTTAGTGTACTGAATCTATTTACATATGGTTCTGATAGGTATAATATAAAAGTGTTAAGAAAAGTCATTATTGGTTTCATTTGAATAAAAACCAGTGCACATACCTCACGGCCCACGACTCCGATCTAGGCAAGACCTAACCGAGATTGTACAGGTGTAACACAAATTTCATTTACAAACATTTTTGTTTATACTTCACTTTGGCATAGCTCTAACTGATTTATTTTACTGATACATACCTCCTGTTGCTGGGCCAAAAATTGCTTTTGTTTCATCAATTCGTTTGAACGTCGAGTCAAGGAAACCACACATTTTTGTAGTATCATCCCTAAAAAAATAAGCTTCACTATATGCTGCCATAACATTTCTTGTTATAATACTGCTTGTTTTTGGAGAATTTCAGATAGATTAAAATAAAATATGTCTCATATTTTCACAGTGAAACAGTGGAAAGTATAAAATACATTTTCATTGTGCTGAGTGAAATCTACTAAAACATGAAATGTATCACCCTTTATTATGATAAAAATTTAAACTTTACAAGTTCATTAAAATAAGTAGTCATACCGGAAATTTGTTGGAATGAAACCTCACGTCGTAACTTTTAGTTTAACAGTTACATGCAATACGGAATGAATTAACATTGGTAAATTCAAAATAAAGAAATTAGAAGAATTCACGAAACATAACTAAAATGACAAAAAGTGTATTAATCGGAACGTAAATATGTTCCAACTTCTTTAGAGTATTTTCCATTAGCCCTTTACATTCAAATACAATGTTTTTAATAAGTTTCATTTTCGATGAACCACTTACCTGATAGCACTCTCTCATATTCTATAAATAGAACACACCACAGATATACCAAAATGCAACGCGTGAATTGCGGACAAGGGAGTGTTGTTTATATATTGCGCATGTATTTTACATTAACCTTTTAGTAAACTTCGACGAAAATTGACGAGAATTAAAAAAATTAAAATACAGAAAACTACAATTTGCCTGAATAAAATTCCTTGAAAAACCTGTTAACAAATTAAATAAAGGAATCAATAAGCATATATATATTGAAATGAACGTAGGAAGTAGCACAGTTAACGTATTTTTAACCTTTTTCTTATTTTCTTAGTTGATAGGTACAGTGATGTAGTTTGAGAGTGCGAACCTTGTTGCAGATTCCTTTAACAGTTAACTTTGAAGCATAGATTTTCCCATTTGTGACCACATGTTCAACTGGTCAGAATATTTCTAAATATTTTATAAACTCGTATTGTTTCTTCAGACACAACACTTGGCGGCGTCTTTGATGCTTGCATCAATGCATTTCCTTGTTTCGTTTCTTAAATACATACTGTAGCATCTTCCACATTGAAAAAGTCTCTGCTACTACTCCTGCAGACCGTTATTACTAATTTAGGAAAAACGTAATAAAATATTAGCAATATTTGATCTTCGATAATGATACTTATCGTAAAGAAATAATACTACCAATAACTTCCGAGTCTATCAATATGAGTGTCGTTTATCAGCTTCCACTTGACTGCCCACTTGAATGAAATTAATTCACTTATAGGATAGTCGTTGTCAATACCGTAGGGAGAGATATAGTCCATGTCAGCAACCTAATAAAATATATCAACATCACTTTTGGTAAAGATGAAGTACTTGATACGTACTTAAGAATTTAATAAAAGACTTACATGTACACTGGTTAGTATCTCAATTTACATAGGTTTTTACAAAAGCAAATGTATATCGGACTCGGATAAATTTCAGAAAGAAAATATCCTGGCTGTGTTCATCATTTAAAATCGTCTCAGGTCTCTCCAGTATGGTCGTATACTTCTGGCATAAGATCCAGTAAAACAGTTTATATACAGTATTAGTAAGATTAATACTTTAAAACAAATAATAACTCGAAGAGATTGTCCTTAACTTCTACAAATTTGGTTAGTTTTTCTTGGACAATCTGATGTTTCAGTAACCAGCAGCAGGAAATTTATGTAGCTAAGATTCGTGTTACTATTTACATGTATTGAACTATTTAAATACTCTGGTTGTATATTATTCGTATTTTCGATAATAAACAATACGAATCTTATCAAATTAAGGTTCAGTTTAATTAAAATTTCCAGATATTGGATAATTAAGATACTCTGGACATAACTGCATTTTATATGATAAGCAACACGAATCTTTTCTAGATAAGATTTGTATTGCTACGCGTCGAAAAAAAGCGAATATGTCAAGAGTATTCCGATTGTAATTCGTTAAATTACATATTTTGTTGGGAAAAAACATCAGAAATTTCATTTATTATATACCATACTATTAAGCTGATTATGAAACAGTTTGAATTGTTAGCAACCCATTGTATATTTTACTATGGTCTGTTTTGCAATTTTAACCGTACGTTCTTTGGCTTTGAATATCACGCCTGGTAAACAACAAAGCTACCTCTTTCAGAGGTATACGGTAAATCGCTCTGTCGCAGCTTCCGAACTAGTGAATGTCGCGATAAAAGAACGTCAACAAAGGTGAGTGTCATCATATTTTTTGTATTTTTACAAGTACGGTATCGAAAATCAAAAATCGGGGAATGGTAGGCGATGAAGATTTTATTTAACTTTACAGAGAACTTAAAGTTCGCTTTTTTTTTTTTTAATTTATGGTCGTGGTGATGTTCAACAACAAACTGATTTAGCGGTAAACTGTGCCCATGGTGGTTAATCGAAGCGACTTTTGTACGATTTTCTTGTGTTCCGCTGCTTTTATACGAAAAATGCAACGGTTTTTATACGCATATAAATGCCTGTCAAAAATTGAAGACACGTGGAAAGTTGTGAAGGAGAGTCAAAATAAAACATGAAAGTTGCTAAATTGTTGCATTTCACGGTACACGTTGAATCATAAAGTGTAGCATTTTTACTCTACTTCTTTGATATTACCTTGGAGTTAACCGAAAAGAAATGACTCACTGCAAACCCATGTGATATAAATGTGTAAACAAAAGTGGTGGTTTTGAGATTTATCAAAGATTTTAGAAATAAATCCTGAATGATATTGATGAAAACTCGCATAGGCTTTGACTGTGATGAAAAAAGAATTGTTGTAAAAAAGCGCCCAATTGCATTTATACGGTCATAAACAATGATCGCATGCGCTACGGATAATATACGACAACTTAGTACCGGACACTATACGATAAATTTAAAAAATGTCTTGGTAACTTACTAGAATTACTAGATCTAATTATACGTTGGAGGCCAGCGACACGTTTTAAGTTGGGCGCAGATTTCTATGTCTGCTACAATCTGCAATTTTATGCACGGATCCCAGTCGAATCTCGTTTGGAATAAAGTACATCCCGAATATCATGTTTACTTGACAATTTACCTGATGTATTTATTAGCGATTGTAAAACTGTGTATGTCCAGGCATAAATAAAGTAAATTAATGTTTTTGCAACTGCCAAGAAAAATCAAAGCCTTGAAATGTCTGATGGTTGCAAGTTTTTGGTAGATTTATTTTCTGTTTAAATGCTATACATGAATGAGAAACAAATACAAATTTAATATGCCTCATATCTAAGATGAACCCTGCCTGACCCAGCTTGTGATGTAACCATGGGCTAGAATACCTTATCATTGATAGATCTTATATAATCTAAATGGTCAGTGTGAGTGGATACAGGTTGAATAAGAACTGCTTGATCATTGATAATTCATCCACACTGTTCATGAATGGGAATGTTTTGTGTAGCACATGAACATCCTTTGGATGTGATTCGGAATAAAATAAAGATGCTATGATTGTCAGAAATACACTTTAACTTCGGTAGCGGGATAAACCCGCAACCAAAAATCACAATAATACGGTATGATAATTTACATTGACACCGTTTTACATGTTCGACACTTATGCGGGAGAAATGTGGTACCCAAAGTTCAGCGGCTTGATTTCCCTCCAAATTGTACGAAATAAATTCTAATTGAATATTTTCTGACGGATAATCATAAATATTATAAGTTATCTAAGTTAGCTTTCAACATCAGTTAATCCTTTTACTTTACAAAGTTTGACGTATTAATATGTGGTCACTGACGGCCGATTTCTGTATGTTTTTTCAGCTATTGCGGGCTGGCGTAAAGGTTTGACCACATGACAGCTTTAAAATATCCGGTCTGAAAATGGACAAACCTTTACGCCGAATGAGTTAGGCTATCTACTTTCCAGATTTTATTAGACACTTCTGTTTTTTATAAATATTTTCATTTCAGATTGAAAAGGAGAAGACGCTCTACTTGAGGGAGGTAATTTGATTACTTGGTCACGCAGAAAAATTCCTCTCATAATAACAGTTTTTTTTTGTTCTTTTTTTTCATTTTTATGAGGGAAGAATAAACAAACGGACATGTTTTCGTGTGAAATTACGCTAGCTTGCCTTTCCAGCATCGGAGAGATTGCAACAGGAATTAACTGTGAACATTTAACATAAATAAGATAATGTTTGATTGTATTTTGTTGGCCCGCATAGAAGTTATATATAAACTCTGCATCAATTAACTACTTAATGAAATGACCTAATGCCGCTTTGCATTGCTTTTGATATCTTCAAAATCATCCGTTGCTATTATCGTGTTTTAGTATTTTCAAATTGTTTAACATTTCAGTCTCAATTCACCATTAATCACTTATTCGTACCAGTGCTTCTTCATACTTTCTTTGCTTTTTGCTATTATGCGTAATTAAATTTTAACCAGTTTTAAGCTGAAACAGACGTTGTAAAATAGTGAATGTTCTCTTTATCTATATGTCATTTCGTATAGCAACCGATGGCAACAGTTTCGTTACATATCCGGTGCCTTAATCTTATATAACCCGCTGCCTTTATAATTCTTGCACACCGGACTGGCGTTTCTGGTGATTTTACCCATGCCGGCAAAACCCATCTGGCACCCCCATGCCAGATGACTCTCGTGCTGTTTATGACAACTAGTGATTCATGCACTCATTACCAACTTTTAGTAACATCGATCTATTGGAAAATCGATAAATTTGCCTATATAAACAAAGAAGGAAAAAAATACTTAAACTTAAATAGAAAAAATTCTGTTTGGAAATCAAAAATTCGATACCCCACAAATTAAAGTTTAATTTATTCCGGATATTATGAATATTTTTTTAAAAAATTATTTTAATATTTGGTTGGTCCTTTTTGACTTTAAACAGACCCACCTCAGTTCATATAGACTCAGAAGGAAACGGGTAAAAAAAACCGACTTTTCCAAATATAACAGATAAAATGAGATATTTTCCGCAAAAAATCAAAAATTCGATACCCCTAAAAATGTAGAAAAATTATTCAATTTTCGTTATGTGTAATTTGTTTTAAATTTTAGAATGGTTTGTTTGGTCCTTTTTACATTTTAGTGTGTACAGTGAACATTTCTTAAAAAATTCCGGCTTTTTCCGCCGTCATCCGTAAGTACTCGGAAGCTGTTACGGAAAATATTGTCGTCTGCTAGTCTGACTTTGTCGGTACAAATTGTTATAGCTCAAAGCCTATAAATTGTAGGCAACTTCACACTGACTAAAAAAAACAAAAAAAAAAAAAAAAAAAAAAAAAAAAAAAAAAAAAACATTGTAATTAGACAATTTAAAACAAATTAATTGTTGGACTCAGAAACGCCGAAACCTAGATCCGCTGTCGTTTAAAATAACGCTATGGAGGATTTAGTGTTCAATTCGCGTTAAATATACAAATGCTTTTAATTTTCATCGCAAATATACTTAAAGCAACTAATTCTCATGTGTTTTCGTAAAATATAGCCTGTCAGTAATTGAGTTTCAAAGCATTCTTAAGAAATATAACGATGACTAATTTATTTATTTCCAGATACCTATATTATTTTTTGTCAAACGACCTGGAGACTTTTTTTTATTGCGGTAGCGGTCCGGGTCCGATCTCCGACGCGGTCATCTTTTTTTCTTCATATTGGATTTTTTAATAATTTTTAAACATAACAAAAAAATCATTTTCTATTATTCATAATATGACCAAACTTTAATTTGAAAGATAGCCTTGATGAACTGATAATTCTGCTTCATTCCGAACCTCCTTTGTATATATTATTCTGTATTCTTAATTTAATGCATGTTTTTGGTAAATTCTTTAATCACACGTTTTAAAAAATTGCGATATCTATTATTTGATTTAATTGTAACAAATATCTTAAAATTACCCTTTGACTTTTATTGTGTATTACAATATTGCCTAGGGGTAAACAATATCCGGTCAGTGTTGTTTCAAGGCGGGCCATAAAAAATATGTTACCCCATTTACTATAAATGATAGGTATCTTTACGGTTTTATGGTTTTTGCGTTGTAATATATGTCTTTCACTTTCTTCTGTCTTTATATAGTCTTTTCCCTTTCTTTCATGAAATTTGTTTTTACGATTTTTACCCTTATTTCATAAATCGTATGACAGTAGAAAGAATCAGTATAAATTTAGAATTCACATCGTTAACAGTGTTGTTCCGTAAATATCAACTGAGTAAAGATCCTGGTCCAAATTTCACGAAAAATCTTAAGTGATTACTTAGTTAAGTCTGTTATTCTAAAATTGAGATATTGATGAGTTATTGTTATTTAATGTTGTTGTTTTTTCCTGTAACAATATATTTGTAGTTAAAGTATACTATGGTAGTAGTATTTGTCAGCAGTACTTATTCAAATCACGCAAATATGATATTTCTATTTAGGAACGATATAAGAAACTTAATCCTTACCATACTAAATTACAATAATGAACTTGTCTGTCCTTCAATTTGGACAGTACTATTAATTATGAAAAGGATGCATACCAAAAAGTTACTGGCTGAATGGCAGACAGTGCAGATCATGATCAGTCTGCACTGATTGCAAAGGAAGAACCAATCGTGTCCAGCATGGTAAAGGTTAAGTATTTTAAGTATAAGTCTTATTTCTATACTTCTTTTTCTTTAAAGCGACCGGCCTCCAGATCGTTCGACCACAAAAGTACTTTTTAGATATCTTGAAAAAAAATGCTATATTTCTTAGGAAGGCTTCAAAACTTAATTACTGACAAACTTTATGTTATGGAAATACATGAGAATTTGCTGTTTTTACTACCTTTTACGATGAAAATCGAAAAACGTTAGTGGTTTAGAATTTTGAAAATATTTTAGAATGAAAAGCTCATATTCTAATGTTCATAATATGTGAAAGAAAGCGCGAATAGAGGAAGTATATACGCTTTCTAAATATTTTAGATAACATATTCATATTCTTGAATATTTATTTTATTTACACAGTTTCTTGTGCGTAAATATTTCTTTTCTGTACATAGATATACGTTAGCATGATGTTTCATGTATTAAAAAGAAAGTAAATCTATGTGTCCGATGTATAAAATGTAACGATTTCTAAATATTTTAGATAACATATTCATATTCTTAAATATTACTTTTATTTGACAATTAATACAGTATTATATAAATTTTCGACTTGTTCCGATTTTCACTTTAATGATTATCAAAACTTCATTCAATTCAAGTATATCGTTTAGCAAACCGCCCGCCTGTAAATGCATCAGATAATGACCAAAGATGTTAATTATCGATTCCCCCCCCCCCCCCCCCGTGTTACTACAACAACAACAATTAGGAAATTGGTAGCGATGATATTGGATTATTGGTTTTATTGATTTTTATGATAGGTAGATCTGTCCCGCTTTATCGGTTTCGAGATGTTACTAAAAGTTGGTAATGAATAATATATTGTTTATGTAAAATACGAAAAAAACATGTACCTTGATAGTTTCTCTCCGTTCCTTATAGTATATTTCTCGATTCAAAATACGTTAGTTTACCATAAAAACATAACATTACGCTACAAACGACAAAACTAATGTGGAACTTTGTTATTGTGCGTAACGCAAAACATCATGACGTCACTTCTGCTTACGGACGTTAATTTCCCGCGCTACTATAAAAAGAGTGCTACGTAAGTACTTTTATCTCTTATTTGTAAAATACGGTATGCAAGAAAAATAATCTGCCAGAATAAAATGTTACCATGTATACGATATGCAAGAAAAAATATCAGTCATGTGCCTCGGCCACCTGCGCATGGGCGATAATTCGGCAAGCCTCATTACCGCCCAATGCGCAGGTGCCCTCGGGACAGATATTTCTATCCGATTCGTAAACACATGACAGATATTATTAGTCTTCCTAATTTACACAATACCGAGCATATAATCCATTTTGGTTATCTTCTGTGGACAACTGCCGAGAAAAGAATGTTAACTGACTCAAGAACGCTATCATACATGGTACAGTTTTATTCCAAAACATTGAAAAAATGAGTAATTTTCAATTCTCGGTGATCACTCGCAAACGATCTCGGTATTTTGTTGGCTATTTTCAGTAATCGATGCTTGCCTTGGGTAAGTGTTTGTTGAAATATGTACATAAATGTTTTACATGTTCCGTGAAATCGCAGTTGAAGGAAAAACATAAATACCTTTGAAATTATCCAACATTTCTTGACGTGTCCGGTCCAGATGTTTACGTTTTATACGTATAGAAACCGGTGCGTTTTCGTAAACGCAAAAGGTTTCCTATAGAAGCCGTTTTGATTAACCACCGTGGGCCGTTTCGTCATTAAAGCACTTTCATTGTCAGATATATGCATTTTAACTGATATCAAGAAGCAAACCGAGTAGGCGTGAGATAGCTGTAAGGTATACAATGTATTTGCAAATGGTTTGCGAGAAGAAATATCCACTTTTTGTTTTTGAGAGGAGATAGTCATGTCGCCAAGGAGATAGCTCTGTTTTTATAAGGTAGCACTGTGTTCAAAATTTTAATGCTATATTGAGAACTTTACAATATTTATATTGGGTTGTCCTCTTTTAAAATAATATACAGTCACTGTACCATTGATCATACATATATGTATTAATTTGCATAGCATTTTGATATAGATGTTTCATAAGGCTATAGGCCTATTTGTACAATTTTGAGGGTCAAGTTCGGAGAGTTCCGCTAGCCAATCAGAGCATTGATTTCAACTTTTTGAAAGTGAAAGTAGAAATTTAAAAATATATAAATATTTAACCTGATATTCTAGCTTTCGATTACGATTATCACGGGTTTGCGAAGAAATGATAATAAAGCAAAAACAGTTTATGTTATGGGCAGACGTGCGAATGAATTGTTTTTCAATTAGATTTTGTTTTGCATTCAAAATTGAAAAGTTGCGTTTGTAACGATGTAACGGAAGTGAACTGCCTTTATTTTAACCATTCTGAAGTAGGTATTTCATCTCGGGAAAGTTTTATTCCTGCGGCGGCCCTTTTTCGATTGCCGGCTCGGGCAAGTTTTTTATTGTTATTATTATTTCGTATTTTTATGATGCTAATGCTCTTAAATCATAGTATGACGAAATTTCAATTTCAAAGAAAGATAATTTTACCCTAAATCTGGAGTCTAGGCCTTGTCCGTTTCAGCCAAACGCTTGCTAATAACTCGTCTGATTTGTTCAAATAAAATAGATTGGTGGAAATAAAAATAGAAATATTAGAATTTCAATTATACAAGAAGTTCTAACATTTAGAGGACCGATCACTTTAGTCATTTGGTCAGTTATTGTATGTGTAACTGAGGTTGCTGTTTTAATGCGTACATGTTAGTACATTAAATACATCATAATAAGCTTCTACGAAAGGTTGTCTTATAAATTTAATTGATAAATAAGTATGACTGTTAAAAACTTAAAGTTTTAGATTCACAAGTGCATTTGAACGTGCTCGTACAATGATGTCTGTGTTATTTGTACAAAATACATTTTATTTACGTACAAAAAAGGGCTGTGTCCTCCACGGAAAGTAATAATGGTATCATTATATTCAGATTTGATTTTACAAATTTTATATATTGTAAACAAATTTCAGAGCCACTGCCACTAAAGTTGGCGTCTTATAAAAATACGGGTAACCCTGTAAACCCGTCTATTGCTTTTCACAAGTTAATTTCATGAAGTACATTTTCTCTAACTGAATTAATTCATTTTAGAGGAAAAGTTGCACATGTACATTCTTAAATAAATAGCCTGCTATAGCCCACTTAGCTCAATAGTGAGTGCAGATCTATTGGTCATGGGCTTCGAGTCTGATGCCCGAGTCTGATGCCCGGTTAAGGCGTATGATCTCCCTGAATACTTGACAGTGTGTCTGAAATCGTTTAACTTCCGTCTATGACGCAATGATTCATAAGGAGAAGTTGAAGGTTACTTGCGGAAAACAAGGTAGTACTGGTTAAAACGGCAATAATCCAAAACAAGCAAAATAGATATAAGAAAAAATAAGGCAAAATGTATTTTACACATATTGTATAAATATAAAAATGTAATAACTGATTTGTATCTCGTAACTGGACATAACTACTGTCCTTTTACGGTCAACTGTACATGTAACACAGAGCTGTCTCCTTAGAGACATGACTATGTCCTTCACGACAGAGCTGTCTCTCACAATCAAAAAGTGAATATTTCTATTCGCAAACCATCTTTGGTACAAATTTTGTTTCCAAATACATTGTATACCTTACAACTATCTCAAGCCTACTCGGTTTGCCTTTAGATATCAGTTAAAATGCAAATACTTGACAATAAAAGTGCTTTCATGACGAAACAGCCCAGTTTACCATTAAATCAGTTTGCTGGTAAACATCGCCACGACCATAAATAAAGAATAGATTTGCGACCTTTAACAGATGGAGGATAGGGGGAGGGGAGGGCAAGTGTGTTTTATTATTATACGAATTTTCAAACGGTAACGCCAAGTTGGTGGCAATATAAGTTATCTTCACCCGGCTTTTGGTCTTACATGTTTATCTTTGTTTGTTAAAAGTTATTGAAGGTACAGTGCCGGTTGATAGTGACGAAAAAATCGTAGCAGTGCATGAAAATGTAATTCCTACAAAACAAACACTTTACGGGATGTTTATTGATTCGGACTTGCACATAAATTTATACTTTAATTGAAGATTTGTATGTGCTACTTCTAAAACCTCCCCTTGTAAAAATATTTTTGTACAGGCAACATTATGTTGTTTGATGTTGTATACACGACATTTTTGTTGTGTAATTGTTCTACTGAAATGTCTTCTTAAAGTCTACAATCCAATATAAACATCGGCAATTAGAAATATAAAGTGTTATATATAAAATACTAAATGTAATGTTGTTCTCATCAACACTAGAGAAAGCAACATAAAATATTATGCATTTCTCTAGACTTTTAGACTTTTCGTACATTTCTAATTCCTGATATTAAAGGTCAGACATATACGTAGAAAGATTTGATGACACCAACCTGCCATAATAGCTTAAGTCCAAAACGGGCAAAGAGAGAGATAAGGGGTAAATGTAGGGTGCAGGATGTGGATAAGTGACTAGAGAGTAAAAACTACCATATTGACTTTTGATCATACTGGCCTTTGATCTCTCATTGTGACCCTGACCACCTTCTACATAGGTGTATTGGTGTTGCGCAAGGCACGTCATCATTATTGAGAACATTGTGTCAAATAATTTACAAATACCTTTATGAATAGATGAGTTTTAGACCGGATAGGAAAATTGCCCTTTTCACATTTGACCTACAAGTTTGACCTTGATCTTTCAGATAAGTATCTAGATTTTGCCTGAAGCATGTTCTTACAGGGTAAAATTTATGCCAACTAATATTTAAATCCTGTTTTTCATGACAAATTTATTGACCGAACAGGAAAAAAACTGTTGACCTTTTATATCATAGTGTGACCTTGTCCTTTGAGCTAGGGGTACGGGTTTCACGCCTAACACGTCGTCTGATTATGGGGAATATATTTACCACCAAACAGATCATATCAATGCCATGTCAAAGACAGGATAGGAAGAAAGCCGTATTGTTCTTTGACCTTCAAATGTGACCTTGAACTAAGACCTACGGGTCCTTGTTTTGCGCATGCCACATCATATTAGCGTGGGAAACATCTAAGTTCCTTAATGAATAACTGAGTTATAGACAGGACAGGGAAAAAACGATTGACATTTCATCTCTATGTGTGACCTTCACTTTTGAGCTAGGGGTTCGGGTTTTGCGCAGGGCGTGTATGGGGAAAATTTATGCCAAGTCATATTGTAATCTCTTGGTAGAGTTCTGGACCGGATATTAAGAAGACTCTATTAATGTAGCAACAATCAACACTTTTTTTGTTTGATTACAAGATGAAAATTATGTTTTTGCACACTTGTATGTGTATGAATGACAAATCAATTGTGCTTTTGGCCATATAATTTAGTGATAATAATTTATAGGGTATGGACACGTAACACATTTTCCAGGTTATTGTGCAAAAGTGACCGCAGCTAACTGCATTTTTTCTGGTACATGTACATGTATTTGATTTATTTCAATATGACTTATATATCTACGAGAAAGGAAGATTTCCTTAGGTTCTTTAGAGAGATAGCGCATCCATTCTATAAAAATGAAAATGAAATTTGAAATTTTAATCCCATTTGAATACATGGTACATTCACCTTGAAAAACAGTGTATTATTTCCAATCTGCACAATCTTAAAAATCATACAGTATTTAAGATACCCTACATGCAACACAGTAAGCTAGGTTTAAAAAGTGTTGTTGAAAAAGATGCAATGAAACTTTGGTATACATGTATTTGTGACACACTTGACTTTCAATCCAAATGTCAAAGGTTCAAATACCAGTCAAGTACTTGAAATTTACGAGATACTCTTTAAGAGTAGACCACCGAAGAATGAGGTCTGTACTGGTTCTTTCAAGGAAAAAGTGCTACACTAAGCACATTAATGATTTAAAAAGAGCTAAGTTCAGTAAGCCAGAAATGCCTGTTTCTAAATGATTTTTATCTTTCTATTACTGGACCTTTCTCCCGCCCAGTCGCTCTGGACAGATCGCTCTGTGTCTGTACTGAAAGAGGATGAATTTTGCACCTGGAGTGACTGCCTCTGTATGTAAATGTGTTCATAATGAAAGGGTGCTGAGTACATCTACTAATTTAATAATAAAAATAATATAATAACAATAATAATAGGAAGAAGAAAGAAGAAGAAGAATGCAATGTTGCGTGTTGGCTGCATAGTAAGATCTAAAATGATTTAACGCATCAGTGTCATTTACATGCAAATAATTGTCCCCAGGTAGGACTACAAGACTTATGTGGGTTTTGCAAAGAAAAACGCGAGTTTAACATGAAGAAAGTATATGTATGATTTTAATGCACAAACTATGAATAATATTTGCGACTTTATTAGAATGATATTAAAGAGCTGTACCATTTGAAAACTTTTATAAACTGACATTTTTATAATGTCAATTGTATATACATATATTATAGGAAAACTGTTTCAATTGTGATACTACATGTAGTTATACATATTCCTGGTAGAACAATCACACAACAAAAATGTCGTGTGTACAACTCCAAACAACAAATTATTGCTTGTACCAGAATATTTTTGCAGAAGTAGCACATAAATATATTCAGTTACAGTATAAATTTATGTACGTCCAAATCAATAAACATCACGTAAAGTGTTCGTTTTGTACAGGAATTACATTTTCACGCACGGCTACGATTTGTTCATCACTATAAACTGGCACTGTACCTTCAATAACTTTTTAACAAACAAAGATAAACATATAAGATCAAAATCCTATGGAAGATAAATTATACGGCCACCAACTTGGCGTTATCGTCTGAAAACTTGTATATATTAAACACACTTACCGCTGCAAAATATGTCCTCTTTTATGTCAAAAAGTAAACAAATGATGCCATTTTGGAAATACGTCCCACCCCCCTGTTTAAGTTGCTTTTAAAGTCAAAGCAAATTTACATCGCCTACCATTCCCCGATTTTTAATATTCAATAAAAAGCTTGTAAAAATACAAAAACTATGATGACACCCACCTAAGTTGACGTTCTTCTATCTCAACCTGTAGTAGCTCGAAAGTTGCGACAGAACGATTTACCGTATACCTCTGAAAAAGATAGCCCTGTTGTTTACCAAGCGTGAATATCTATTATCTATTTATACCCGTTTGAGTGACATGAAAGGGTATATATAATGATGTTAATTGGGATAATGAGTTATGTTCCTTTATTTCTTCGTATAACTCTTTTACAAAAAAAAGCATTAATTTAAGAAAACTTGTTTTGCCAGGTAAGTAAATGTTTACTAAGCGTATGTTTGATCCATAACGAAAAGAGAATTGACTTTGCTATCTACAGACTTACAGATATTTTGTATCATGTTGTTATCATATCTAATGGAATATAGTTCGTCTACAAAATGATGCTATTAGGTAGTATTATAAAGCTCATGAAATCTATTTTCATCTATAAAATGATAACAATAAGACCATGATTTATTAGCAAATGAGGTGTAGTTTCGCCCACAAAATGATGTCAGTAAGTACATATGATATAGGTAATGGCCTCTAGTTTCATCTGTAAAATGATGTGATTATAGTGTTTGTCTAAAGAGACCCAAAGAAACTTTAATAGACTTTCCAGGTAACTGCTTTCATTTTCCTCTTGAAAAGTTCGTAAGGTGTACTATTGTACCAGTGGTATTCTAATGGCGGTTGTTTTGAAATCTGAAATATACTATATCCAAACACACGGTACTCGCATGACACGGACTTTCGTTTCGGTACTTCGTTTCTTCATTTTGCATGTAGTACACGAATGTTTAGGTCTTAGTACTTTTTGTTGGACATTGACTTTGTACATATGCCTACCGTGTACATGCAGAAATCAGACCGGACCATGCATACTTCATAATTAACAATTGTAACAATCATAATTGTATGCTTGCACTTCAGTCACACTTTATATTTTGACACATGCATTCTACATGTGCCATCCGTTATACAATTTTTATTGTAAACATCATTATCCTAATAATTTGCTGAGTATATTTAAAATGTTCACCTTTAAAAATTTCAAATAACAGATTTCAAATTTGGTATTACATTTGTATCTGAAATGTCTTAACTGATTTGCGGTCAATCGTAGCCATCAGGATGTTTGTCTTTCTTAAAACTGTACAAAATTTGAAACTGGGTCACCTCTGGTAATAAAACTAGGTTACAAGTTCAAATTATAGTTAACTTTGTAAACATTGTATAGACCCCATTTTCAACATCACCTAAGGAGTATTTGTGTTAATGATATCTAGTTTGTATATTCTACCAGATCTACATAAATCCTAGATAAAATGTTTGATTTTTTAAAAAAATCAATGCCATGTTCGAAACCGTTTTCTCTGGGATTAAAAACAAGGCCATTAGGTCACTTTTACAAAATGATTAGCAGCAACTGCTGTCTCCATCAGTGCTTTGAGTGCTTTAATTTAAATATGGTGAAATTGAACCAAAAAATGGTCTATGCTCTCTACCTATGTTGAATACTTAAAAATACTGGCTTACAGTTGGGAAGGGAGTGGGGGGGGGGTGTGAGGAGGTCGTCATCCCAAGTGTTTGTGGTGAAACAAATTTGTTTTAAATAAGTCGAGCTAAATGGCCCATAGCTTTAGAACGGAAGAGGAGTTTTATAGATTTCTTATATCAGTTAAAGTAAAATAAATGGCTCCATGGCGAAATTTGACCCAAATAGCAAGAACTGAACGAACTTGGTAGAAGACCACTAGACGATGCTACATACCAAATGTCCAGCCTTTAGGTTTTACAGCTATAGACAAGGAGATTCCAAAAGTTTTTTCTAATATAAGTCTATGCAAAACAAGTGGCCCCTGGGCGGGAACAATTTTAACCACAGAGCTAAGATTTAAACCAGATTGCTTAGGAACATCTACATAACGCAAAAGATAAAGGACTTGATACTTCATGTTTTAGACAGGTTTTTTTACCCCATTGCCATCATTTGAAAAATAATTATAGAGGACCACCATACCATGCCACATGAAATTACATGAAAAATATCTAAGGTCTGTCAAGTACGGTTTCAGTCAAGAAGTTGCATTTTAAAAAAAATCTTATATCAGTCTATGTAAAACCAAAAATCCTGAGGGCGAAGCCAATATTGATCCAAGGGTATCATATGAACAAACTTGGTAGAAGACCACTACAAAATGATACATGCTTGATATCTAAAGTATCCTAAATATTTAAGCTTTAGGCTCCATGTTCACAAAACATGTTCAGTCTCAGCTGAGTTTGATTTGTCATTTAGTAAAATTGATATTTCATAAATATTTTATAGCAAAAGAGTGTTTTTACACTATTTATACACGATGGGCGGTTATACGACGAGCGTAATAATTTCACGAGGGCGCAGTCCGAGTGAAATTATTTGTACGACGTATTACCGCCAGAATGTAAAATAGTGTTAAAACACGGTTTTGCTATAAATTACTTCGATTCTAGTATGCCTTTAAAGAGGCACTACGAAATAACTGTATAACAGTGACATATATTTGGCAAAGACAGTGTGTTTAATGTCTTAAAATTGTATTGAATTAATGTAGTAATATGTAAATAAATCAATGTATTTAGTTAAATTTCGATCACATTTTGTTTCTACAGTGTAAGACAGTTATTCATCTATATACTTAAAACTATGCTGAAAAGAGAATGACTGAATAAGTTTGCAGATAAAGTTGTGAACACACATTTATTCAGGAAGGGCCTAAATTGTCCACCTGAAAACCTGTACCTTTAGCTGTATATTACCTGTATTATAAGAATGATTTTCATGAAGTTTTGTGGGCGAAAAAACTAGGTCACTAGGTCGTGGTGGGTCTTTAATCTATAAAAGAAGATAAACCATAGTAGCGCTCTTTCTTGCTCGCAACAAAAACATTGACGTCACCGCACGTTAACATGACGTCATTCTAGCGTAAGAGTGCTTTAACAAGGAAAAGTATATAAGAATGTATGGACGATAAGCTGTACATGCTTAAGTCAAATTAAATATTCTGTTGTGTTCTGTTCAATAAAACTTCAAACTCAATCTAAGTTGAGACCAAAAAACAAAAAATATGTGAACACAGAGCCAGGTCTTTGAAATTTAGACAAGATTTTTTTTTTTCCAAAATAAACACATGTAAGAAAAAGTGAACACCCATGGCGGCGCACATTTTAGACCTCAAGGTTTGGGTGACATGAAACGTACATTTATAACAACCATTTATCTTTTTGTAGTGTCTGACTTTGCCTTATTTGAACCCATTAAGTAAAATCATAAAACTACTCACGCGACGGGAAATAAAATTCATTTTTACCTTTACTCATATCACATAAGTTTTTAAAGCAAGAAATATGTTGTAACAATTACGCATTACAACAGAAAACCCTTTCAGATGAAAACGAGTGTTTTGCCAAAGAGGTAACCGCAAAATATGAATATGATGTTAAAAGAAATTTTACTGGTTATCATAATTATGTGCATACAATATACTGAATCCTGTTAAGATGTTTTTCCAGTGGGTTGAATGCACTCAGGTAAAATTATATGTTTTCTCCTTAACATGGTAAAATTAAACCTAAAAGTAAAGGATGCGATTCTTTAATCTCGATATCGGGTATTTCTGTGACTAGCAAATTCAGAAAAATCAAACAAATACATTATATCAATATAGGGATACAAATGTCCTCTTTGTTTTATAAATATCAGAAGCAACACAATTTCTTAATTGGTGTTGTTTACTATAGCTTAAAAAAATAACGAACTAAAAATATACAATTAATTGGCGTGTCTTTTATACGAGCAATGAAAATAGACCAGCTTATAATGCTTGTCGAAATTTATTTTTCTATCCTTTAAAGTCATGTGATTCCCCACCGTGATTCATCTTTTCCTTAAAGTCCTCAGAACTTATTATGGACAACTTTTGTGATTAAAAATAAGCACAACATTTAAAGAATAAGCGTAGGAAGAAATTGAGCCGTGCCATGAGAAAACCAACATAGTGGTCTGCGCTGGTCAGGATCCATGTTGTTTGCTAACAGTTTCTTTAATTGCAATAGTCTTTGAAAGCGAACAGCATGGATCCTGACCAGACTGCGCGGATGCGCAGGCTGGTCTGGATCCATGCTGGCCGCAAAGCCACTATGTTGGTTTTCTCATAGCGCGGCACATATTTAGATAAAGCACGAAGATATATGATTTTTTTCTTCTTCATTATGTTCTCTGGAGATATAGATACAAGTTATTTACAGGTTCATGTTATACCCTATCAAGTTATTAAAATCAATTTTAATGTATAATCGAGATGTATTCAAGATAACTCAGCTACAACTCCTGTCTTCTACTGTAACTCGAAAGTTTCTGCTGATGTTCCCTAGTTCTTAAACCATTTAATGTTTTGCTCAGACTTCAAGGCATTCTCGTATGCCGTTGACAAGTTGTTGTTTGTTTTAAACTCAAATGGCCAATTTACTTTAAATTTTAAGGAGTCATCGAATACATGTTATAACTTATCTTCATGGAGTTGGGAAATCAATTTTATGTTAATGATGATTTTACTTCAAAGATGTCAACACGTCGACTAGGTCGTTTGCACGTTAATTCTTATGAGCGAACAAATTAGAAGTTATAACGGTACAAGTTATACTAAATTGCAAAAAAAAGAACAGGAACAAAATTGTAGAGCCAGTCTACGTATTTTAACAACTCTTGTATATATATTATTAACTTTATTAATAGAAAAAAACGATTTAAGTATATTAATGTGGTTTACAAGTTGAATATTATGTCTGAGTTACTTATCAAAAAGCAAACTTTTCCTTCACATATATGCTTTAACAAGAAAATATGTTACTTTATCATAATAATTACAAATTGATATAATATCAAAATTTATTGTACTGCATAAAATCACCAATGTAAATTTCTTATTAGTGTATTAACCTGAATAATATATCATTTCCCGGCGATTTAATATCTCATGCGCAAAATCGTTATTTTCTTTTCTGCGCATGTGATATCATTTTGTAAGTAGCGAAAGGACTGTTTTTCACTTGGAAAGTGTTATTAAACACATTGCAAAGGACTCATATATTTACATTTGTATAACCACTATTCTTTCCATGAATTATTCTGCTACGTCTGCTCTAATATTAAGGGAATTACGTAACGTATAAAAATAACAATACTGTTGTATTATAGCATTATTAAAATAAAATGTTACAAAGCTGTGCAATATTTGTGTAGATACGGCTTTACTGATCTTGAAACTTCTGTCAAAATTTCTGGTTAACTTATTTATGATATAGCAGTATATCTATGTAATCATTAATTCTAATTGCCTTTTCAATTTTATGCGGACATTTTAAGACCAATGATGTTACTTAAAGTTTGCCAATTCAAAAGAAGTTTTACCTTTAATCCTAGTATTAAATAGACTATATAATTTGGCACTAGTGACGGATAAATAAATAAATAAAACTCTCGAACGGATATACAACACATTGATACACCTTGCCGTATACCGTCAAGTAAATTTATGTGAAAAGAGTCCTGAAGATTGTGATTGCTTCATTTTCAAATTAAAATGGAAGCAATTTGTCACTCTTCAATTTTAAAATAAAAAATACCCATACAATGTTCAGACAATGGAGAATACTTTACGAGGTTATAAAATAATGTCATTTTGATAGAAAATAATTTATAGCTTTTTAAAACCTGACATATGCGATATATTCCACATTTTTATATAGAAACACATAGAAACCATAGTCATCAACTTCAAACAAAAATGGAAGCAAAATGTTTTGGTACCACATCAATAAAAAATACATTGAAATAAATGGCAAAAAATGAAGATTACTTCACGAGGTTATAAAATGTTGTTAAATAACGATAAAAATACGTTTTTAATGGTTGAAATATATTTTCCTATATAAATCTATAGTAAAACTGTCTATCGATAAACGTTATCGGGTCCGCGATCCGCGTATATTCAAGGGAGACTAATTTTGCAGAAACTACTGGTCAATGTCATGCCATAAAATCTTACAGTATAGTAATATATTTTAGATGACGGGAGTATTGCGGAATTAGAGATGAATTGTGATTAACCGGACACAGGATTCGATTCTTATAATTCCGACAATACTAGTTTAAACAAAGTATTGAAATTAGTTTTCCAGGTTATAACTTTCATTGAAAATGTCTTGAATAACTCGAGTATGGCGTTTACGTTACTGATTCAAATGTACTGTGCTACATGAGATAAACAAATTCTTTTCCATAATTGACATGTTTTATATTCATGAAATTGCATTACGTAAAAGAAAAATTGTATGGGTGTAAACACGTTCAGAATCAACAAAACACCTTGCCATTTATTTACTTATACCATTGTCCTCAATCATGAATTTTATTTATTTTGTTTTACCAATATATCAAACAAACAGTAAAACCATTTTGTTTATTCTTTTGTATTCGTATCTCGATTACAAAATGATAAAAAGTTAGGACAATTTGTAGGCCCTATGTAAGTGTTCATTATGAATTTATTTTTTAATTTTCCAAAACTGAACTATTGCAAAATGTACTTTACTCATGCTAACAGTATTCTTACTATTCCCTTTTAGTTTTTGTACTAATTATATGTAAATTATATGTACATATAACCTTTCTCTAGAAATACATCTTTGACTTTAAGAAAAACTTATCTCGGAAAATACACCATTTTACTAGGGTGCATTCAACTTTGTGATAAAAATATGCACATGATACAGTACATTCGTGTTTTTATTCAGAAAGTGCGGTTACGACTAGGGTGCAATTTAATTACTGTTTAATTAATCCACATTTTGCATGTCATGTGTAAAGGGTTAACAGCGCAAATAAGGTGTCTGTAGTGTTTGGAATTATGTAATCTTTGCCGTTAATCATTTACAGCTGTCTAATATTAAAACGTATCAGTCACTAATTCAGCAACTTTCATTCGGTAAAGTAATTAGTATACGTCCTTAAATTCATACGATTCACAATACAGTGTACATGATAAGTATTATTAATAACTCACGTGCGTTACGAAATCGCTATAGGATATGACACACTCTCGTGGTGGTATTCTGACACCGATCCTTGCGGAATCAATGTCGTCTCGGGAATCGATTGGTCTGCTTGGTGGCGGCAATGTTGTTGTCGTCGTTCGCGGCATCATTGTACTTGTAAAAGGATTGGGAAAAATCGTCGGTCTTCTAAACCTGTAGTTCTTGCTATAACGGTATCTGTCTTGACTCCTCCCTTTGTGACCAAGGCAGCATGAAACCATAACCAACAGGATAAACACTGTAAGCCTCCTGGAGCAGTAAGTCAAGTAACAAAACTGACATTACCGTATATTTAAAGTTGAAAACTTTGCTATGTTAATCAATGTAAACACTAGAATTGTGTCCAAAGAACAAGGATGCCCCAACATACTGCGCCATCATCTAAATAGCAAAGTTTTTATCAATAAAGGGTCACAATTTATGAAAAAAATAGCTCAGGAAAAGCCTATTATTTAAAGTCATCTTAACATCCATGTTCTTCATTTGTGAAACATTCTAGCATATCTTTTCAAGTGTATTTTAGGAGTTGGGCAGCGGTAAAATAGACACTGTTCCTTCCATTATGGTCATTTACACATTAAGCTCGTTCAGTCAAAGCAAAATGTCCTCCCGTCATGATCACCTGTACATTAAGCTTTTTTTCCTCTGAAAATTTGAAGGAAATCAGGCTAGCAGAGGGAGGATTTGGACACACGAACTTTCGGACCGTACGGACGTACGTACAGCAGCAACGCTTTATGCCCCCCCCCCCCACACACACCACAGACACACACCAAATGAATATGGCGGCATAAAAAGTAACACTCATGCCTTTTCGAAATTTAGGCTCTACTGACACACATTAACATATCTTTTACTAAATACTAAAAACATATTCACACTTTCATCAAAGTCTATACCGTTATGATTTGCTCCACAAGGACAAATACGACAAGAAATGATGTGCTCCCCTTATACAGTCTGGATCAGATATGGTCAATACTGCTATGTCAGATATCGATTAATAACCAAAATTAATATGAAATAAGGCACTGTCTCAATCGGGAATCGTTACAATCCATCAGCTTGCGCAGAAATATGCGTGTATCAGTTCAAAGGTAGATTTTGGAATAAAACAAAATAGTACTGCCATATTGTTGTGCAAGACGTTGCGGTTCAGACAAGCTATGTGGACGCTTATTACGCACGAGGAAATGCATATTCTTCCGAAAGATCAGAAGTCAGACGCTCTGTGCACGTGCTGGAATGACACACTTTTTAATTCGATAGTATGTCTCATTCGGTATACTAGTATATCGCATGTTACCGTAGAGTGATTGAGAATCGATTACCTAATAAAACGGATGATGCATTAACCATACATCTGTACATAGGTTGTTTCTACTATCAAATCTATTATATCAGGAAAATTTTGAAACGCCTTTCTTAGCGTAGTGTTATTTTATTTACACTGTCTTGCCTAACTTGTTGAAGAAAGGGTATGGAAGAGATGGACATGCGCAAAACGCGTTTAAACCCCAAGTGGCTTCTATACAGGTTAATGACAGTTCCAAGGCGATGCTCCTATTTTCTTCTTCTTCTTCTTCTACTTCTTCTTCCATGTACAGGACAAGAATTCAGTAAGGAATGTACACAGTGATATTCAACCTGACTTTCGTCCGCTTCGTTTATGTTTATTCTCTCTATGGTGGCCGTGTGATATTTCTTATCACCCGTTCCCCTTTTTACGCACCATTCCTCCCTCCTTTCCGTTTTGGGGTGATGTTAGCTACCCACCATTCTCGCATACCAGAGGTCTACCGTGGTTCCCCGGATGAACGTGTCTCGGGATTTTGACGAACATCTGATAGATGAGAATGACTACCCACCATATATCGTGATTATTTTGCCAACGGCCGTTCCTGAGCGGTGCCTCTGATGTTTGTCCAACTTGTCTATTTACAATTTCTTTAACTATACAAGGCTGCGTGCGTGAGTGCGTACTTGTCTGCGTGTGTTAGTCTTGTGCGCGTGCACGATTATACTGCTGTGGTTAGTGGCCTAATGAGGCTGCATTTTGGGACCCTTTTGAAAAGTGATCCTTTCTTTCTCCCCTTCCCCGAACATCCTTCCACATTTTCTAACACATGATATTTAAATGACAAAAATATAATAATCTTATTTTGTCTTGTTATCTGGCACATTGTATAATAAAACTAGCATTTTCGTTGATATTGTACATACACCGAGACGTAAGATCACTTCCACTTGTATGACCAGTTTTTAATTATTATGATATTGATACTATGGTTGTTAGTTGTCAATAAAACCAAATTACTGTGTTTTCTCTGTACAGTAAAAATTCAAAGAAAAACATACCCGATAGATAACGACGTCTGTTAACTACCAAAACAACAGCTTACAATGTATGACAGAGATTTAATCATGAATTTATTTCTACCCTACTATGGAAATAAGAACAAAATTAATGAAAGATTTATAAGAGACAAACAAAAAATAATATGAAATGTAATTCACATCCATCGCCAAACAAATAGCACATATGATAAAGCTTTTTTTTTTCATTGATATATTGAATTTTTTACTAGAATAAAAAGTGAAATTTACAAATATTCTTACATTTTCTGTCTGCTTTTCTATCCGCCTCAAACACTATTTAGGCCCTTACACGTTCCTTTAAATATCAACTGATTTCATGCAAACGCATTTCCTTGAAGCTCAAGGCAAACTATATTTTTAGATAGCAATAAAATTACATTTTTCCGCTCAATGTGACTACATGTAGCTTAAAATAAGATAACGTAATATATATTTATGAAATAGATTTTTCCCTTGCGATATAGTTTAATTTTCACGAGCTACGACTGGATGTGTCGCCCTTTATACTGGTAATGTTATATTTTGGTCATTTTGGAAGATAGGGTCTCGTTCAGGATTTCAGTCTGCAAATCTTACGTACCTATTGGATAATAGTCATTCGTATAGAACATCATTTTGCCACATTTCAAATGATGCAAGCTGTATGTGTCTACTATAGACTCAGAAAGTCCAATCCTAAAGGCATCCGCTCCTCATACCGGTCATGTTAGTATTGTTAGATGAAGAAAAATATGTGATATTTTCCACACAAAAAAAAAAAAAACGATAAAAAATGTGCTATTTGTTGAATAAAGTAGAAGGTGCGGAATGTAAGGCTTACAATGTGACTGAACAGCTCAGTAGGGACAGTACAAGACTGCCTTCCAGTTTCTTGTAAGGAAATTGTCAACAACCTGAAGTGGACAAGGAAGTTCCGACCTGGGATCATGTAACACTGGGTAGGCTAACTGACCACTGTTGAAACACCTTCATACACATACCCTGCGATGTAACTGATACTGTTTGTACATTTATTTCTACTTCTAAATTGCGGACTTGTCAATTGTTGAAAAGTAAGTGCTTTACATTTTGTACTCGTAACTTGCATATTTCGACCGGACATATCTAAATTACCTACACTGGGCATTTGCAACGACACCGTCTATAATTACATCTAAACCTCAATACAAATCGTATAGACTGCATTAAACATTTCAGTTCGAGAAACTGCCTAAAGCATATCGACTAACATCTTAAAATGCAGCCGATGGCAAAAGTCGATTGATAATATATCAAAACCGCTGCAGTTTTTTCTCCGTCGTTAGAGCATTGCGGCCAGAGACACGTTGTCAATTTCTTAAAATAACCGAGTTTATAACTTCAATGCATGTATAAATAACTTCGACATACGCACTTCTTTATAAGTTTTATTATTCATTTTCTATTTTACAGTTAAGTCAGCCAAGCATTTTTCTAAAGTGTAATTATATTTATTTCAAGATTTTAATCTTATTTTGCAACAACAATTTTTGTCATTATTTTCGTGTACAAGTAGATTTCATTTCATTGCAAAATAAAATTTATAGTTCTTATCTATAGTTCAGATAGATGCAAGTTTTACTTGTCATATATATATATATAAATATATTATAATATATATTATATATATATTTATATAATATATAATATATATATATATATATAGTGTGTGGTGTGTTGTGTTGTGTTGTGTGTGTGTGTGTGTGTGTTATGCAGACCAATATTCCTGTTTAATTCAGGGGCCGGTTGTTCGAAACTTTAACTGTTAAACTAACCGGCTGTTAAATTTTGTTTCAAATACTAGACTTGGTGAGAAACCCTAGTATGATGTTTCAATTTCATTGTAAAGAGTTTTCATTGTTCATTATTCTAACATTATACATTTGTTTTTCAAAGAAAAATAACTCTAAAAGTTAACCAACTGTTAGCTTAATCGCCTGTTAAAGTTTCGAACAACTGGGCCCAGGTATGTACCACTGTTTAAACAAAATGTAACCTATTTTGTACACTCAACACACCAGAATTGTGATAATTACTCAAAAGTTAAAATAAAATAAGAAAATTATCAATGTATGTAATGTTCCAAAACAAAACAAAGTTTCTCTGTTATTCTTACATCTATAATAGTTCAAAAACGTGTTATTTGTCGTAAAGTGATAATAAACAGGAACTTGGAGATTGTTGTTATTTCCAGCTTTGAGAATCATATTTATAATCAGCCATGTGTTGTAAGCTCCTGAGAACATGTATTGTCCTATTATAAGCCACTAGTCAAAGGTTCTTGGATTTTGCCACCAGGGAGGGCCTGCATGTTTGAAGCGCACTAGTCATACAGTCCATCGTGTGTCCCCTCTATTGAACGAGCTTACATTTCTTTGATCTGCATCCTTTTCTCACTGCTCAGTGAGTGCCTCCAGATTGCATATTCGAAAAGAAAATAATTTGCAAATAAGATGACCCGTTTTCAAAAACCTAAATTTTGTCACAAAATGGTAACCGTATATATTTCATGTTAGTATCCTGCACATGATATGTCAACTCAACTAATAATCTGGGGCCTCCGCGGCCGAGTGACTTCAAATCACTTGCCCCTCACCGATGTGGGGTCGGGCCTAACTCGAAGCGTTGAATTCTCCATGTGAGGAAGCCATTTAGCTGGCTTACGGAATATCGGTGGTTCTACCCAGGTGCCCGCTCGTGATGAAGTAATACACGGAGGGGCATATGGGGTCTTTCTCCACCATCAAAGCTGGAAAGCCGCCATATGACTTATAATTGTGTCGGCGTGACGTTAAACCCAACAAAATAAAATCAACTAATAATCACACGTGAATTACGGGCTAAAAAGAGTCTAGTTTTTCGAAGGCGAGAAACACGAGAAAAGTTCAGTTTTTAGAAAAAAACGTAACAAAATGGTTTAAAGGTCTACAGAGTATGTCATAGTAAAATATCAATTCTTTTTAAATGAAGTAATATGAAAATGAATTACTTCACGAATGTTTAATATCAAAGCTTTTAGACTTGTTCTGTTTATCACATGTTCGGCGTTGTGGCAGTGAAATAAAGCAATCATATTTTGTTTTGGCATTACATAACGTGCTTTATTGCGGACAGACATGAATTTCAACTGCTATTTCAGCCCAGATTTAACGCGACTAACCGACACATCGTGGGGTCAGATTTTAAAATATCAACCTTTTGCTGTATTCACCTAGATGCTGCATATTCGATGCTCTTACAATGTATTTTTCATCAAATTCTGTTGAAAAACGTTGTTTTCCTGATAAATTTAACTTAAGGATAAAAACATTCGTCTACAATTTCTGATAAGGTTTACACATCATGTGATTATCAATAGAAAGCACACGTATAGGTATCGCACACTATTGTGACGTTTTGAAATTAAAAAAAAAAACATCAACATTATCACAAGTTAAGGCATAGCAAGTTCCTTCTAGGGAACATCTATATAAATATATAATGATCATCTTGTAAAAATTTTGGTTGAAATGTCTGTCTTAAATATTGGTCACCGAATAATGTCAAGTCCGCTATTTTCAAAATATTTACGCTAACATACATGTAAGTTGTTGAATCCTACAATAAAGTAAATCCATTACCATTTTCAGTTGAGTAAATACGACAATTAAGAGTAAATACGGCAATTGCCCACATGTAGTGTGTACCATTCGACGCGTGAATTTGTTGCGCACACTTAGAGGGTCGCCATGCATTCCAAGGTAACGACGTACATGTATGTTAACCTTTGTGACAAATAAGATGTTTGGCATGTTTGAAAAAGCCACTGTTCCATCCTCGGGTTTTGTAATTTGTAATCCGTGGAGCGCGTTCAGTCAGAGAGTCGCCTCAAATAGGAAAGAATAATTTTAACGTCAGAGGTTATTTCTAAGGTCACGGAGTTTGATTGGCCAGCTTGTAACTACTATAGTTTTCTAGGTCAGTTGCTCAGTCAAGTGTGACTTACCAAATCAAAGTTTCCTTCTCAAAGGCGTTTACGATGCAGTCAGTGATTCTCGTTGGCCTAGAGCGGTTACGGTATTCGTATTATACTTTTTCGTCGGGCGTTCGATTCCCAGATCCGTTAAATTTTGTCTTTATTTTTTCTTCACTACAATTCAATAAAGACAAAATGAGTTAGTAAATCTAGTTCTAACATGTTCACTAAAATTATATGTCACAACTGACACGTAATTATATCTAAATAAACTCCGCCTTTAATATGATCTAATGCTTTTTAAGCTTTCTTTGATATTTTTAAACCTGTACGGGTTAGTTTTATAAGTTTGATAACAATCTTACACTTCACTTTAATAAAAAGCATTGCCCGGCCATAACTTTATAATTGATTGATTTATAGGTACTACCAGTTTTGAGAAACAAAACAATAAATTAGAAACCAAAGAAAAAAGCGGCGAGCGATAAAAATGGAACGGTCCGTTATTTAGGTAGTGTTATTCGGTACGAGTGGTTCTTACCTAAATAAGGCAAAGTAAATCATGCTGACTTCCCTAATCGGTAGACGAGTATATAAATTTACCCATCAAACTACATGCGCACTTTTAGTTTGCTGCCCACGTGATGATAGCGTCTAAATTACTGTCGCGTCTCGTTGTTTATTTATCAATGTTTACAAAATAAAGCGTTGTAACGGTTTATAAAATTTCATGAGAAAAACTGCAAAACTTCGACTGTTCCCGTAATTCTGGAAACTATAAACTGGTCAACCATTATGTTTCATGTAAATATAGTAAATATATGAAACAGAGGCGGCATTTTGCCTTTCAATGTTAAATTATTTTAAAAATTACAATTCACAATGTGTGGGTTAGTCGCTTTAAGTCGAATATTTTAGCACAGTGCAGTAAGTTAACTTTATCCTACTTTCATGCAAAATAACGGCAAAAATCAAGGGGTCAGATAAATTTTGCTTTATCTGGTCAGTGACTAGATAAAGCTTGGCGGACTACTTTTTGGATTTTTTTCAAAACGACGCCATCTTGTTTTTGAGAATAACTGCTAAAAGACATATTTATGCAATTATTTTCATAAACGCGCTTTTATAAGGTACGTGAGACCATGTCACAAATGTATAGTGTATGCATACCATATTTGCAATTACTACAAAACGTTTTTATAACGGAAACGCTCGGAGAAACGGAAAGTGACTCATGTATAGCGTTTGTTCAGAATTTTAGCTTTCTACACTTCAATCTAGGATATATTGCATCTGGAATGGAGTGTTATTGAATAAAATATCGAGGAAACGGTTGCCTATTTGTTCTGTCAGCGGCGATATGGCGTGTATATAAGTCTCGTCAATCGTTTGCTTGGTGAAGATGGTAATCTGGCATTCAAACTGAACTTAGGACAAAACTTCACCTGGCAGCAAATTAAAATTATTCTTTAATGTTCAGCAGAACAGAGAAGTCGGACACAAAGCAAAACAAGGTGAGCCTTTGTTTTTCGGCTCTTATTTTGTAATATTTTTATTTTAAAGACCTGTTTGTGTAATGGTGGGGCGTATTAATTTCTGTGCAAGACAGACTCAGATCTAGTTGGTAAATTTTGAATTTTAATTAAAGAATGATTTTAGATCAGAAGGTAGGATAAATAGAACTTTAGGTTACTGTCTTATAAATTTAAATCTATTCAGTTCGTCTACGAAAAAATAAAAGTCTTGACAGAGCCTCGACTTTTATATTTTCTCCGACTCACTTAATAAATTTAAATTTATAAGACAGTAACCTAATATTCTCTATGTATATACCCCCGGTACATAAATTTGACGCTACAAACTATGTTTGCTATGAGAGTTTTTGAGGAGTTTAATGGAATAGTTTTCTGATAATAAAGAGACTATTTCCTATAATATAACCAGACCTGGGGCGGATTTATTATATTTTTTATAGCGGAATGATAAAATGGTCGACAGAGCTTATTCTATTCAACGCGTTTAATGTGAAAAGACACTCGTGTAATAACATGATTTTAAAACTTAATTTAGTTTTAACTTTAAAATTATATAAATGTACAAGATTGCGTGATTTGATTTTGTCGAAATTTCGATATTCAACTAAACATATGATAGAATGAAGATGTAAGAACAATTGTTGAGATTTCATGTTATGAGAGGTTATCTCCCAGCAAGTGAAATTTCATTAACGTAATCCGTTGCCTAATAGAATGCATATGCAATGTATTGAATTGTTCAAACCAAGTAAGAGAAATTTCCTAAAGAGACCGCAGTAATAGGTGACTTAGTAATAAAAGTCACCAGTGTTTGAATAAAGTTCAAACTTGAGCCATGGAAATGGCTTTGACTTTTCTAAGTCGAACCCTCAGTGTGTTCACTTTTGTCAAATACGGAAACAACACTGTGACCCCGAACTTTTCTTAAATGGTACCAAAATACCAATTGTTGACAAAGCAAAATTTCTTGTTGTTTTATTTTAATATAACAACTTTATTTTATACCACATAAAAGTATTTGAAAGCCAAATGTTTGAAGTCATTGAATCTTTTAAAGGTAATTTCAAATACTGACTGGGGAGCTGATCACCAGGTTTTATTAAGTGTTTATATAGAGCTTTGATTAGATTAAGTTAGAGTGCAGTTGATAGTTCAGCAAGAAAATATAAGATAAATTCCATAACCAGGTCTTCGCACTGCTCTTGGTGCATTTAGAACATTGCCTGTTGAAGCCAAGAAAAACTTTCATTACAATATGCTTTGATGGTGGCTGCAAACAAATCCACTCCTGCTTTAAAATCATTTTTAAATCAAAGTGCGTGCGTGTCCATGTGTTCGGGTTTAACGTCTTTTTCAACAATTTTTCAGTCACATAAACGGTGTCTACTTGTAGCAGTGAGCACAATGCCCAACTTTATAGTGCTGCCTCACTGGAATATCACGCCGTGGACAAGTGACAAGATACCCCACCAAGTCACAGTATACTGACACCGAGCTGACCAGTCCTAGCACTATCCTCTTAATGCTGAGCAAAGTACTTCGATTCATATGAGAATAAACAGAAACAAATCAAACAGTTTGAATTACGCATAAAATCTTCTATGAACGAAACTGATTTTGAATTCGATGAATTTACAAGGATTATTTGCCAATTTACACAGACGGTTCAAAAAATGATTCGAAGGTTGGCTGTGCTGCCATCAGCCACCTTCATCAGTTAAAAATGCGTTTGCCAAAACACACATTATTTTCAGCCGAGGCAAAGCTATTGATTTAGCCCTAAATTTTATATCAAAATAAAGTGAAGAAAAGTTTATTAGTTTTTTCTATTCAAAAAGTCTATCTTATTTTGTTGGATTCCAAGTCATGCTGCTATTTATGGAAACGAAGATGCTGATACTGCAGCAAAGAAATCCCTTTTATTACCACAATCTAGAAATTACCATACACTGATTTTAGGTGAAATATCAACAAACTGGCAATTGCCATGGAACAATGCTTCGTTCAATAAAACCCTACTTTAGGTGAACGGCGCCAATGGAATAGATCTGTTCGCAGGGAGGAAGTTGTTCTTTTTCGTTGTTGAATAGTTCATACCCGTTTGACTCATTCTTATCTTCTGAACAAAGAGGAACAACCTGAATATGTACCATGTCAAACACCTATTTAAATTGACTGTGTGGACTTCTCTCAACGGCACATTACATACTATGACCTTCAGCTTTTGAAAGAGTTGTTTGAAAAAGTTTCAGAGAAGGCAATACAATGTATTTTGTCCTTTTTAAAGCAGATTTAAGGTAGTTATCATAAAATCAGAACATCATATATGTATATTCAAATATTTTGCAATATTATTATTTACCACTGATATTTAAACCCTCTATAGAGAAGGGAAATCATTTATGGGGTTTTCTCTACTTCCCGAACGGAAAACTTGTTACTTTTCATAGTAGCATGCTTCCCGTTCGGGAAGCAATATCACAAGTTTAAGACTCAGTTCATTTAAAATGCCCGATGCATAAGAATATACACAAGATCTGCAAATTGAATATGCCACATTAAACTTGAATGATAAATCTAAGTTTCTAACGTTTACAATTTTTTAAATGTCTTATCAAATTTTTATGTCACAATGAAATTGGCCAATTTTCTTCAGAAATTGCTGAAAGGCAGAGTTTCCCGAATTGGAAACCTTACTTCCCGATCAGGAAACCTAGCCTTTTAGTTACTCCCCAATCAGGAAATTGAAGGTTAAGCATGTCACAAAACCGCACAGTTGGATACTTAAAATATTCTAAAAGAGTTGTCCCTCTTAAAAAAAGTAATGCCATTTGTAAAGAAAATGAAAGTAAACAATTGTCAAAAACGATGTTTAACCTAGTTATGTAAAGTTTAAGCGCTGGTACATTGTTGTAAATGCATCAAAAAAAATAATGTAACAGGTCTTTTTAGTTTTAACAGCGTTGAACTGTCCAGTGCGGCCCCTTCATGCAGTCTCTTACCTGAATTCAATACATATATGAGTAAATTGACAATGATTTTGTAAAAAAATATAAATGATTTATATGCTGTGTAATTTTCATATGGTCATGTTCAAACTTTTTTCTCCGAAACATGGTCCTAACTCTCAGACATTCAGAAAATGTATTCTTTCATTTCGTTATAAACAGTAATAATATCAAGTTTCAAGTTTTCAACGAGTTGTGGTCCTGTACTTTATGTGTGTCGGGTGCCCCAGGATTTTAACAGACTCATATGAGTTTGGGTTCAAAGGCAGCGGGTCAAATACTTGAATATTTACTTTTGATACATTCGAAGATTTTGTTTTGTGTGACTCTAGCATAGTTTCTTACGTAAACACTTTTCATTTTTAGCTCCTCTGAGTTTTGAAAAAGAATCTATGATATGCTGTTGTCACTTTATCATCAGCGTCGGTTAATGTTTGTTTTGTTTAGGTCCGCCTTTTCTCAAACACTGTAAGAGCTACAAAGCTTGCTTTGAAACTTTGCACACTTATTAATCATCATAAGGGGACTATGTAGGCCAAAAACCATAACTTTTATCGCATTTTGTCAGAATTATGACCCTTTTTGTACATAGAAAATTTGAGTTTCGTGGTTAAATGTTTTGTTAAGGTAACCTTTTCTCAAAAACTGTAAGAGCTACAGCTTTGAAACTTTGCACACTTGTTTATCTTTATAAGGGGACTATGTGGTTGAAGATCAGTAGGGAACTATTTGGTTGAAGAACCATACCTCTAACCTGCATTTTCTCAGAATTGCGGCCCTTTTGTACTTAGAAAATCTGAACTATAACTCTTTTTCTTACATATTGCCCAGCACTGTAGACGAGCGATGGTACCTATAGGCGGTGCTTTTGGTCTCTTCTTTGCATCATCCTGTTGAACTGAACAACCTGATTTACTGGCCTCATTGAATCACACTTTATCTTAGATCTCTTGTTTGTGTTGCTACATTGAATCACACGTTATTTTAGATCTCTTGTATGTGTTGCTACACTGAATCACACTTTATTTTAGATTTCTTGTACCTTGTTGCTACATTGAATCACACGTTATTTTAGATCTCTTGTATGTGTTGCTACATTGAATCACACTTTATTTTAGATCTCTTGTATGTGTTGCTACATTGAATCACACTTTATTTTAGATCTCTTGTATGTGTTGCTACATGAATGCACAATAATGCACATGTTATATGAAACTTACATTGTGTGCATGTAAAGGGTCTATGTGATATAAACTTGAAATAAGAATTCTCGAATTTTTTGACATTTGTTGCGTTTTTATATAATTTATTAAGAGACAAATGGGGATCCCAAAACCTGAGGAGGACCCTAGTATTTAAAAAGTAGAGATTCATTTGTGCACCCTGTTCAATTAATGCAAAGTGTAGTTATGGAGTGTAAGTACTGCGGGCAATATTATCGCAGTAAACAACTGTGTGAAATTTCAATCATTCCAAGGTATCAGTACTAAGATACAAGCTTACATACAAATAGAACGAACTAAATTAGAGCTATCACTGAAGGTGATGAATGTGCCCCCGTACACACTCACACAGTACAATGCAATTTGACGCACACAAGATTGCATAATTATGTTGAATGTATGTACATAGACTTTATTTATACAGCATAGTAACAAAAAAAATTAATGTCCCATAACTCTGTAGAATCTTTTTCAGAAAGAACCTTACATGCACCATGCTCAAGTAAGGTTGTTACTGATCACTTATGAGGAGTTTCGTTAAATTATGTGCAAAAGGCGTGCACAAAATTGCATATGCAGGCTATGTATATAGTATAGTAACAAAAACAAAGTCCCATTACTCTGCAGAATATTTATCTAAAAGTACGTAACATGCACCATGCACAATTAGGGTTGTTACTGATCACTTGTGTGAAGGTGCAAGAGTTCGGGAGGTTAGGCGTGCACAAGATTGCATATGCAGACTGTATGTATATAGTATATAAACAAAAAACAAAGTCCCATAACTGTGAAGAATTTTTTTCTGAAAGAACCTATCATGACCATGCACAACTAGGGTTACTACTGATCACTTGTGTCAAGTTTCATTAATTGTGTCAAGAGAATGAGGAGAGTTGGTGCGCACAGGATTGCATCTACATACGGACGGACAGACAGACAGTCAGAAACCAGTATAAGTTAGTGTTTTACCCTTGATACAGCAATATAAGCTCTTCCTTTTATGCACACCCGAGTGCAAAGGCAGCATATGCTCTTTTAGACCACGTTAAACCTAACAAGAGAAGTAAACAAAAATATGAAATTATATACTAGTATTCTAAAGCAATATATACTTTGAAACCAAACCATGAACTTATAGGGACTTGTTACTGCTATCTTTCTATGTCATTATAAGTAAACCCATTTTATATTCTATCGTTTTGTTTTGTAATACTGTTATATTAATATGTATTATAAGTTACCTAAAGAACTGACTTTAATTTAATAATACTTTTGGTTCTAGTGTATGACAGTATCTATCAAATTGTTTCCCTGTCAGTTGCTTTAAAGCTACCTGTTCGAATTTCGAAAGTTTGTTTAAAAATTATATTTTGAAAAATACATTTGGTATCACTTTGACAATTGAATCTGTTGTAAAATATCCATGTGAAGAACAACAAAACAACATCTGTGGCAAAACATTAAGTAACACATCTGAAAACAAAAAATCTGGCCAAATTTTTAACATTAGTGATGAGATCCGGATAAAACATCTTATGTTCTTCAACATTTTAAAGTTTCTGCTTTTTGTTATTTCTAAATACCGTGAAACCACTTTTTATCAAACACTAGCTTTTGGTACAAAGTGAAAAAGTTAATAACTGAAAGAAAGATCTGGTATCAATTAAGGTAACAGTTGTTCCTGTACACACGTGTTCAGTAGTATCAGTCTGTGTTGCTTGATCTACTTTTATTGGCGTTTCGCAACCTTTGCAATATGACACTGTACTTTTCAGGGTTTTTTTTCAGGTCTTCGTTTGAAATGTTTCTTCTGATTCTTATGACCTCGTCTGGCTTGATGCCGGTGTTCCATTTAGTATGATTAAAAGATGTACCACACATTTTCACAAATTTTCAAAATGCCACGACTCGTTGAAGAATTTCCTGATCAGGAAGTTAGGTTTCCAAATCGGGAAACGGAAACCCTGCTTTTTGCAGTTGTTTCAGAAAAAGGGCCGATTCAATGAGAAATTAATAAAAAAAATACTAAGATATTAAAAAAATATCCTGAAAGGTAGACATTTAGAGATGTCTTTTATGTTCAATATGGCGTGTTCAATTTGGAGGTCTCATATATAGCCTTATGCACCGGGCATTTGTAATGAACCTACACAAAATATACGGGTTTTTACTTCACGAGCGGGAAGCATGTTACTATAATAAGTAACAAGTTTCCCGTTCGGGAAGTAGGGTAAAAATCATAAATGATTTCCCGAACGGGAAGTTTCCCCTACTGCTATATGTACATACATTTTACATAAATGTTTAAGACATGCTTTACAATTTACTTTTTAACCCTTATAAGTTTATACATTTTTAGAGACGCTTTACACTTTACGTTTTCAAAACAATTGTTTTCGGCGATATGTGACCTTTTTATGTCGATTCGCAGTAAAATCTAACTCACTCACTCACACTTTTGCTCGAGGAATACAAATATAAATCAGTATATCAGTGGTATATTGCATTAAACAGAAATTGATCTAAATGTTTCGCTTTCGTTTTTATCATTTTACGGGCTATGTATAGAAGTGTACAGACCGGTTACATATGACATACCGTTTTGTTTATATCCTACCAACGCCTATAGCTTAATTATCTAAGCGCGATAGTAAGATAGTAGGACCACACAATTGTAGGATAGTAGCATAGTAAGAAGGTGGAATAGAAGAGTGGCGGTGGTGGCACAAGACCACAGTTATTTGCCCATGATTGACCACAATAAGGAAGTGGTTTCGCGGAAAATAGTTCCTCTGTTTGATGGTGAATATTGGTGAATTTCTGAGTGAAAGACCTGCAATAAATGGCATAATTTATTAGAGGAGATATAAAATAGCAGGTACATGTACAATTTGACAGAATAAGAATGTCAAAATATGCATAACATGACTTTTTGATAGAGCCTGTTTTGCCTGTTTGAGGCCATCTAGAGAGTATTCTTCCTACGCATGTGATTTGGTTCAAAATGGTGGGAAAAAAGAGCCGGTCAACCCCATGTTTACTGTGGCTGGATTTTTTCTCTTGAATAGTTCTATTGAGTTCAGGTATTTTCAAGGGGGGGGGGGGGGGGGGGGGGGTGTCACAAATTGACATACGGGCCTTAATTTATCTGTAGTGTAAATGCAGGCATTGCATCATCTTTTTGTACATTTTTGAGTTATTGAGGTAAATGTCAGATTTCACGCATAAAATACCTCTCATGTTTTTCTGTATTTCATAACTTAAATTTCCATGTAAATTTCATTAAATTCTGTTCAGTAATAAGAAAGTTGATATTTTATAAACTTCAGTAATTTATGTTTTTATCCCCAAAACCACTATAATGGGCCTCAAATTGTCAATTTAAATCCGCGCCAAAGTAGTTAGATTCCCCGGCTATATCGTGAATCCCGTGGAAACACAAATACCGTATAGCGGGTTATTTCTACGGGGGGAATATTTCTGCGTTTCTGCGGTCTCTCGGTAGAATCGCAAAAATATTTCCAGCAGAATATTCATCCAGCAAAAATTTAAAAAGCAAAAAATCTGCATTTGTTCACCAACGTTGTTTCATGCTATGTTACCCGAGGCAATCCGAAGTTCACGATGGCATGGTCTAATTACTGGAAATTAGCGTCGACATCTAACAAGTACCGATAATTGTACAATTAGGTGTGATGATCAATCAAAGTCCTAACTGTTAATCCCTCAGAAAACGTTTTTTTTTGTCAATGAAATAAACTGTGTGAATTTCATTTGAGTTGTCTTTATTAATCCCTTGTGAAGATCTTCCGAACTATACTTTAGTAACCTTTATACATGTGTAACCGTTATGCTGATATACCGTAGTTTGCATTTGTAGTTTGTATAATTGTTGTTGGACTTATATTTTTTCAATTCACATGTTATTATATCCTACAATGTATTCATTAAAAGTAAAGTTACTTTACAGCAGTTACCAGTAAATTAGTTTATTGTTTACATATGCTATCATTCTCACGACGCCCGATCATACGGGGAATAACCTCCTCATTGGCATCGAAATCGCAGAAATATCTCTTCCTTTTATGTGAAAACGCAGAAATTAAACACGCAGTAATTTGTTTCACAATTTTTGGGGTCAAAACGCAGAATATTTTGACCGCAGAAATAACCCGCTATACGGTAGTCGGAGTCCACGGCTTACCCGTGAATCCCATGAAATTTAGTATTTGGCGGGACATTATCCTTTAAATAGACTGGACTAGATATGCCTTGCGCACACCACCTTACGACTTTATAGACGAATCTATGTCTGAATTATTTTCTTGCTAGAAATTTATGCTCGATCGAGGTAAGAAATTTATTTGTTAGATTTTTGTATGATTTTTGCATTACGATTTTTTTTTTGGGTAAATTTTTGTTCATTCTACAGAATTCTGTAACATTTACTTTTCGGCATATGATTTTGGCTAGTTTCGGTATGTCAGGATAATTTATTAAATTTTTCAGACTTTTGTAAATTATTTCGAAAGAGGAGTCTAAACGTTTCGTCTATATAAGATGTTAGATTTATACTGAAATTTGTAACATGATATTTGTAAAGCACTGTTTCAAAAACTTATGTCAAACATTTCGTTATTATGGAACGCCATTACTGCATTGTATTGTTATGTAAAAATTTATATGGCAAGTCTAGTACCATGTATATATTATTGTAATATGAAATTGTGTGACAGTCTATTGCATACACATACAATGTCCGTTTTAGTGTATGGCATTAGATATTATATGGATGCCAACTATCATATAACGTTTGATTTACATTGAATTTTGTTAATTTGTAGTTGTAAATAATAGCTGCAGTTTATCATGTCCGTATCTATAATGTTTCATCATATACTTTTCATATCATTTCATACTTTAACTTTAGTCTTTTAAGTAAGTAATCTTTGTAATATGGAAGTAATAAGTGACGTATTTTAATCATGTGACGTTTGAACTTAGTAGCACATATGTTTTGTATAAGTAGCACGTATTATTTATGGGAGCCTACGGAGGTATGGTGTACCCAAAGGAGCAGTTTTATGCCCTGACTTATTTGTTTTGCTATGGTGCTTACCATATGTTATATATTTTAGCTTCTTCCGCCAGACGATTTTCCTGGTGATGTCATAACCCGGAAGTACAATGCCCGAGGTTCACTTGTCTTCACTCGCCTGGATGTGATATTCCCAGCGCGAGCTTTCGTCCCATGGTTGTGCCGTAAACCGCAAAGACGATGATTTTTGTTATTCCTCTGAAGTCAGCTCAGGGATGCAATCACCTACCACCATAGGGAGCCAACACGGAATCAACGTATTCACGGTTTTAAAGGGACTGTATTTTGAATTTAGAAGCTGCGTTTTGTTTGTGCTACTTAAAGTTCACAATTGAATTAAAGAACTGTGTCACGTCAGATTAGAATGGAATTTAAGAACTTTTGTATCTAGAGATACTGAACTTTCTTTTTTTTTCTTTCTTATAATCAGTTTTTTTTCTTTTCATATCTATTCATTGTTAATAATCATCTTTTGTAAATAAATTTGTAAATATTGTAAAGGGTGTTGATTTGTTCTGATGGTTACTGTCGCCGGTACGGCCTTTCCTGTCACAGGGGGGGGGGGGGGGGGGGGGGGGGGGGGGGGGGGGGGTGGAATGCTTGCAAAATTGCAATAGTGTCCAGTGCCTATATAGAACATATAGTAAAACTAACTGTGGTCTTAGGCCTGGTAGGACAGTGCGATAACGATTGTAGGATAGTAGGATAGCTATGTACGATATTGCTTTTTACGCCGATAAACGTAAAAATAATATTAATCGGACGAAAATGCAATGAACTGGAACATTTACAGTAATGTAAACATAAAATCAAAATTCTCATAATGCGTAAATCGCCAATGATTGTAATACAAATGAAACTAGCCAAATTGACGTCAGTATTATTTCGTATTAGTTTCATTAACTCAAGTTATAGTGGAAGATCCCTCAATATTTATATGTAATTATTTCATATCAGGTATGTGTTGTAACTAACGCCAATCAAAGGGTACCCTGACGCTCAATAACAAATGTACGTCATTAATTTCAATATCAACCAAAATAACAGAACGAGTATAATCTTTAAGTAAAAATGAAACTGTAACAAAATGCTTATTCATTATTCATTATATGCACTCTTTATTTTGCAGACTAATAACGCGTGGCTCCTTAGTCGCGCAAGAACTTATTCCTCGATACAAATCATATACACTTACCAAATAATTAAAATATCCAAATTAAGAGCCCTTTCTAGCTCTCCGCAATTTTGAGACTGATCGTAGAAATGTATATTCCTGTTGATGGCACTACTTTCCATTCTGCGGTCAGACTTAATACGTGACATATTGGTGTAACGTTGTTGTAAATGTCAATTAATCCACGTCCGATTGTTATTATTATGTTTTATATAAACAAAACAAACATTTGATAGTGCGTTCAATCTTAATTGAAATTATGTCAACGTTTGACAGAGATAACAACAAAAACATCCTAATATCAGTATTCTTCTACATTACTATCGCCCATCCTACCATCCTACTATCGATAATTTTGACTATGGGATTTGGTAGGATATGAACAAAACAGCTGTACGTAGTAAGCAAGCCTTAAATCATAAGACAATGTCACTAGTTGTGAAAATTCTAAAATCCTGATGTATGACAATGGGAGCTTTCCGTACACTACTCCCCTATGCAATCTCTTATGGATCTCTTTTCCAGTGATACGCTTGTGGATTTTAAAAGCATGTCAATATCTTCTTTTTGCAAATGAATCCGAAAACTGTCCAAATAACCTCTTTATATAAACATGTAAAACAGTATTTAAGTCCAAAAGTCTATTATTGCATGTCAAACGAAAATTTGTAAACTGAAAAAGGTAACCCGCAATTAAACTCTTTTGCCAATGTCCTAAATTTAGTTTCAGCATATCGTCGCCTTTACTTTTACAGTGTGCTTTAAAGGGCATTTTTAAAAAGTATTAAGATATATAACTATATCACTGAACTTGTCTATCTATTGGTATCTGCAAGACCCGTAGCAGCATCTTCCGTTATATTTACCTTTCACAGACATGTTTGAATATAACACTGTGGTATGCACTGGAGTTAAGGTAGCAAATTGGCAAATAAATCTACTATAATGTTCTATATAAAATTTCCCGAGAGCTGCCAAACATAGTCAGGTTCATTATAAAAAAGAATTACTAGCCTTATGTTCATAAATGACCAAAGAACCACAAAACACAAAAGTAAGAGCCATGCTTCTTTTAAGAGAGATTTATATATTTGACAGGTCAACACTACGGAACATCTTCCAAACTGACAGCGCATAAATTGGTGTATGACGACATGTGTAATCAGGTTTGTGAACGGTTCTATAAATGTAAAAAAAATCATTTGAAAATGCTACCAAAATGTTAAGTGTCGGTCCACAATATAATAAAGTGCTGCTTGAAAACCTATTTGATAGTTTATACCTATAAGAAAAACTGGGTTTCTGTAATAGTCCCAATTTCATTTATATAGTACCAGTAACTTTATTATATGAAAATTTTCAAGTTTCAGCTTGATAAAAGAAGCTTTTAAGGTTTTATAGCATTTTCAGCCTGTCTCTACTACCATTTTCATCCATAATATTTGCCGCGGCATAACTTTTAACCAGTTCTCCTAGTTGGCACCTATATGTGCCCTATTCTATCATTTTCTACTCAAGTTTGCAAGTATTTAACATATAAACACTGATTTGATTGATGTATGTCTTTTTATCAAACTTTGTTAATTTGAATATAGTACTCATGTTTGTATATACAATTTGTGGAAATAAATACAGTTTAAACTAAACACTGATTAATATACATAAACCCAACTCTGACAGCTATAAATGGGAAAAGTTCAGGCTCTGAATATGCACACAAAACAGTGAAAATGTGGTTTCTTAGGGGTTTTAACAATTTTTGCAACAAAATTACAATGAAACTTTAACTTTCTATAAAAATCGGACTAATTATAAAATAGCCAATTTATACCCATATCTGGACAAATTTCTTTCTTTTTTTAATATCATTATTATTGGTAAGCACGGAAGTAAATAAATTTAATGTTCTATATAAAATTAACAATCTTCTGAGAGATGTCACACATTGCCAAGCCTATCTTATAAAAGAATAACTAGCCTTATGTTCATAAACGACCTATAAACCACTAGTTAAAATGTTATTTTCAATCTCTAAAATATAAACATAAATTGCGGCGAAACTTTCGGAAAAATACTTCCCAATATGTAAACTATCAAGAAATAATTACGAGCATCTGTAACTTAAACTATGCGCGAAATAATTGATATTGAAACTTTGAGGCTGGAAAAAAATAGCTCACTATAAGAAAAGGCGACGATATATATTTAGACCATCATCTTGTTAATAGCACATAAAAGTTTCAGGGGAAATAAACGAACAAGCGATATAGTTTTATTCATTTGACCACCATGAAAAATTGTGTTATTAAGAAAACTATAAGAATAAAAACGTGTAGATATTCCCCGTTGATAAGGGACGACAACGACATTATTTTGTTTTTGATGTCATTTTATTTCCACGTAAAGTTGAACGCTTGTTTGTAAATACTAAATATTTTATCGTATTTTTGTGACTTTTCTGAAATGGATTGAAGTCGTAAAATGAACAAATGTATAACATGTCATTTTTTTACTTTGCTGAAATTTTGAAATGTTATGATTGCGTATTCTGGAATTTTATCTTTTGAAATATTATGATTGCGTATTCTGGAATTTCATCTTTTGAAATGTTATACAAATTTGAAACCGAAACAAAACAAATTATAGACATCGACTATAATGTCATACCATGAACATTTTACTGAATAACATCTTTTGTCCGAATTGACATTCAAATTTTAAAACAGAACAGAAATGATGTTGATTGTTGGAAAGATAAAGATCTTCCGAGATCTCCGCAGAAATAATTCTGAAGTTAATAATGCGAATTGCAAGGAAATCAAAAAGTAAAATATCATGGGTAGCCAAATACTGGAACGAGAGTCGATGTTTCAGCTTATTTTGATCATCTACTTTCCATTTTCAAAATTCCTCCGAAAGGCATCTGTTCCTGGCTTTGCACACTCTGAAAATACAACGTCATGTTACCCACAGAGTGAAAATTAAATGTAAAAACAAATTGATAAAATAAAATAAAATCTATTGTAACAAAATGTTTCTTCTTACAAAAATAACCTTAACAATGACAAAACAACGTATATAAAAGCTGTTACAGTATTATTTATTTCTTCAAAGAGTCTACTTATACATTTTAACCCATTACCCTCAGTTGGTTGACCATCATTCTCCCAACGCCAAGTGATTTGTGGTTCTGTATTATCCACAAACTGAATTCCCAAACAGTTTCTGAAGGTTGCTTCAATCAGGCTCCAGTCTATGTCATTCAAACAAATTTCGCCAGTTACTTTACCATCATTGTCAGGTGGGTTTGTTCTTTGTTCCTGAAAAAAGTAAAGTTACTTTGACTACAATTATTGTCAATCCGTCATTTTACACGCCATGGACTTTAAATGCATGTTAAATGATTCATGTCTTTACAAGGTAGTGGTCTCATTAGAGATTCGAAGCTTACATCCGTTTGGAACAAATTTCATGGAGTTTCTCAAAATCTTTGTAAGGGTCTTAGGTGTCAAATTTCAGAAATGAAATCAAAGTATGTTGCTAGGCATTTTACTGATGATCACATATATTCAAAGAAATAGTATATTTAAGTATTAACATTAGTGACAAAGTAACATGCTATTTTAGATATTTTCCGAATATCAAAATAACACAAATGAACATATTTTCTGTAACATTAGATAGCAAAGCAAATGCAAAAGAAATTTAGATAGTTACAATAGTTATTATGAAATATATGGGCGCGTCAGAGGATTGGTGTTTCATTAAACAATAATCCCGGCGTTCTATTTGCGAATTCTTTCTTAAGAAATGTGTCTTTTATTAGGGCTTGAGATTATAAAGGTTGGTGTTGGTGTTGGTGTTGATTGCTGTTGATTCCAACTAAGTTTACATGCATTTCTGATCCTAGCCAATATAGATACGCGTACTGTGTTAAGTTTTCGTAATAAGGCATCCATAGTCCACTTCAGAGTAAGTTACAAGTCTTTTCTATATATTACATCTTCTGATATCCTAGATATTTACAAGTTTTCATTTGTCTCTTTTAAACGAGGATGTAAGCACATTAATGTAAATTTTAATTGAGAGAAAGGTCGTATGAATATGTATTAATGCTAACAAAATGTGATTGAGATAAAGAAGGCATCTACATGTATTCCTTATTGCTCCCACTTTCCTAGTCCTGTTAGATCCTTGTATTACAGTTATTTCGGTACTGTCCAAACATTTTTCAAAATAGAAAAATAACAGTACTTTTAAAGATACACACAACAGGCCCTTAATAAATATTTTTGACCAAGTCAATGGGTACTTGTCTCATCTTACTGAGTGAGATCTTAAACAAAACGCCAGGAGCTAAGCTTAACATAGACACCGTACCAGAGCTCTTCGCGTACTTCGAGTTTTCAAAAGATAGTGTTTTTACAAGTGCACCGGTTACGATTAAAAATGTAAACAACGGACTCTGTCTATGAATCATTGGAATGAATGAATGACAGTCGATCTTAGTCATAATACTGGCTGGCAGTGAATGCTAATGACTTCATGTGTTGCAGAAAGGTATTTAGTTTGTTACTGTAATTTCCTGTCAATTGAAATCCTTTCGAAACTGGTAAAGTTGACAAAGCTCATTGTCTTTGCCGTTCGCCAGCTGATAAAAGGGCAAATATTAAAGATTCGGTGTAAGTTATATTTCACTGGTACTACCAGTTAATAAGTTCATACCCTAAGAAACATGTCAGAGAAATTTGGACAGTTTTGACCGATTAAATTGTTGGCAGAATTAGTTTATTTTTTTTTACACAAAAACTGCAGTTAGGTAACAAAGCGAATACGCCGATAATCCGGAGTACACTGGACATGTTATTGTCAAGATATTGTTCCAGTTCACGTAATGCAGTCGGGAAGAGAATAGGAGTGCACCTTAACTACCTAGCTATAGCTACTGCTGTTATAGGGAGGTGTTTGTGTGTCTGTCTTAGGTGTGAAAGGTCCTGGGTTCGAGTCCCGGTCAGAGCTTAAATATTTGCACTCTGCTACAGCATGTTTTTGCTGTTATCAGACTGTTCAACATGTTCTATATTTTTAGTGAATAGGATCATGGATCATTAGTTAGCAATCCAGATCATACCTGAATGTTAAATCAAATGCACCCAAATAGAAAATATTCAATATATTATTTCCCTGTGATGTTTCTGCTCTCTATGTTCAAGAAGAGTTACATTTCCTTGATCACAAATTTTTTTTATATAAAAATATTAAATGCTCATAACTCTGCGCTTCTGGTTAACATATTGTCAATATATTTACTTTTGAGAAATATATGTACATTTGCCTTAATTTCAAACCTTTTTAACTTCATACCTATAATTTGAAAAACTTAGGTACTATCTCTACTTAACATGCTGAATAACATCCTTCTAACGTGGCTTCATATTAAATAGTTTTACTTCCGCGAGTCATGAATATTTAAACCCTTTATGCATATTTTGACAAAGTCAATTGATATGATAAAGACTGTCCGTACATAGAAAAATCAAAATCAACTTCACAAGCTGAATAAGATTCCAGTTAAGTTTCATGACTCTATACTAAATAATATTGGAGACGTATGTGGCACAAATTTCCAGGACAGACTAGCAAAATATAAACACAGTCAAAATTACAATGATTAAACTGTTTATTGCAACTGACGTATATATAATAGGAAAAATCGTGTAAAAAAGATGTTTGCCATAGGATGTGAATTTTCAAGAATTTCTTTTCGGTTTTATTTGCTATCAAACAAATCTCCCCGTACTTTGATTCTTTGATTTTTTATCATCACTTCAATGTATCTCTATAATGAAAATCCGCTTAAGCCTGTGCTAAGAAGCATGTACATTTGCCTAGTGCACAGTCTCACTTAAACTGAGCTTGTTATCATTTTGTTTGGTTGCAAAACATGCATCCAAAAGCATCATCTTGCAGACTTAATCAATTGTATCTAACACGCCTAATCTTTTCTAAAAAATAATTAAGCAGAACTCTATTGTCACAAAACTGAATTGAGTCTATGATCCCAAAGGAGCAAAAATATAACACTGAGTCTTAGTGCGAGAAGACACCTTTTATTGATCTCAACCGTTACAAGTGCATGTCTACAAGTGTTTTCAACTCATTTGTACATGTATATTGCAATAGTATTTTCCATTCTTTAGATAACTTTAACCGACTTTTACAAGAACACAATCTCATAAAAAGTCAAGACTGTATCCAGTAATGAAGACTATAAAGTTAACACATAAAAACGAATGTACGATTAATGTTATAAATATTCATAAAAAAAAATCAAAAATAGAAAATATTTTCATTTTCTGTCGTCAAACGATAGAGATATCCCTACAAAATGCCTTCCTTTATCTGACTACTTTTAAAAGACCTAGCCTTTACGAAAATACCATAGACAGTGTTAGTTGTTGCACTACTATTCATAGTTCATCTGAGACTTAGGCATGGGGTGATTGTTTGTCTACTATTAAGTTGCACGAGTAAAGTTCCATAAGATCTTAAAATTCTATGTTAAAAACAGTTGAAACAGATGTCCAAATAAATTTTACACATAATTACACTACTGGTTCTAGTTTCATTACTGCACATGTACGTACTCCGTTTAAGACATAAAGGGGAGTAATTAAAACAATGGGTTCTTTAAAATTGTCTTCTTTGTTACTTAATATTCAAACCTTTCACAAATATTAGAGAAAACATTTACCGAAAATAAAATTTAATAAGAAATTAATATATTTATTTTCAGAACAAACCATGTAGCAGCCACATCATGTACAAAAGTATGATGAGCCTTTAAGCTGCGTCGTATGGAATACAAGTTTGCAAGGAGAAGTTTGTTCTGGTTGTAATATTCTGGTTAATATCTGTACATCTGTTACATAATTTTGAAATAAATGATAGTGTAGAGATATCATCTGTTGTAAGTTACATTAATAATTTATTTGTTTTAAATAGTTTATTTCTATTGAGAAATCAATACATTGTTTTTAACTAGTTTGTTTTTTTTTTTTTTTTAATGGAAGGGCAATGTTGTTTGGATGTTAATTTCATCTGCTGGGATTTCTTTAATCATTTAAAGATGTGAAAGAATTTTCAAAATAGACTTAAAAATGAGAAAGTTATGAGCATTTAAATATTTGATCAAAATGGCGGCCATTTTGTTTCCATGGTAACAAAAAAAAACAAATGGCGGATTTATTAAATATCTAGAAACATATATGAACTGTATTTACTTATTTCTGTAAAATAATTTCTCTATTTTTTCCAGCTATAATGAAAGAAATTAGTATGTCTTATATATTACATTCAAGAAACTTATAATATTAATCTATTTAAAAGGTTATTTGCTTAAAAAAAAAAGAATTCAGCAGTGTGTAAATGACGTCATAAACTCATAAAATGGCTGCCTCCATGATCAGCAATTTTCTAATCTGCCATGTCTTTTTCATTAGTGGACGGATTTTAAAACCTCTTCCAGCGTTATGAAAGGCTTGATAATGGCTTTCATACGAAATTAACTTATTGTCAGGCTTTCCTTGTCCTTTAAGGGAATTGTCATAAACAGTTATTGTTATCATCTTCTTGCAAATGAAGTTGGAATTACATGTTACGCGTCCAGAACTTATATACAAATTTATGATTACTTTATATATATCTTTAAATCAAATTTATCTTTTCGTAATAACACTTCTTAAAAGCTCAGTAGCTCAATGATAAAATGTCTGCTCTGAGTTCGGGAATTCCTGGCCGCGTCATACAAAAGACGTGACAAATAGATAAATTCTCAATTGCTCAAAAGTAGATTGTCTGATTTGAGTGCATTGAGGTCGGTAGATTGATCATTGGTCGCATCATACCAAAGACGTGACAAATAAATGAATTCTCAATAACTCAATGGTAGAGTGGATGCTTTGAGAACGATCCATGGCCGCGTCATACCAAAGAAGTAAAAAGCGAAAAAAATCAATCAATAGTTCAATGGTAGAGCGGGTGCTTTGAGAGCTGGAGGTCGGGAAATCTGTCCATGGTCGCGTCATACCAAAGACGTAAAAAGTGGAACAAACTCAATAGCTCAATAGTACTGCTTTGAGTGCGGGATGTTAATCTCTGGATGCGTCATATCAAAGACGTGAAAATTGGTACAATTAGCTCCTTTGCTTTGCACTTAGTATTTAAAGGGATTACCAAGAGGTAAAATAAGCCTAAGCAAGTATTTGTTACTGGTCTACAATTTTTAGCTCATGTTGCCTGTTTTTCATTCGCATATTTAATTTAAACATATTTTATTGCAAACGAATCAACACGCGTTTATAAAACAAATATTATGCATACATTATTTTAACATCCATAAAGTAATAAATACATTGAAATCAGAAGCAAACGAGTAGGACAGCATTTTTTTAAACATTATACTGACAGCCCTCCCCAAGAGCAGGTTTAACAACAACTGGATAAATAATTTAGTCGCACACTTATTTTTGTAAAATAAATTATGCCAAATATCGGAAAATGAAGTAATGACAAGATAAATAGAATAAAAGGTTAGTGCCTAATTAATAAGATGGAGAAAGTTTATCTGGCTCGGCTCCGGACGTTATCAGGTTCGCTTTCGGCTCACTCGATAACCTCCTCCACCTCGCCAGATAAACTTTCTCATCTACGGCACTAACCTATTATTATCTATGACATCGACGTCGTTTAAAGTATAGGAGACGTTGGTCAAATTGACTTGTTTTAAAGGCGTACGCTAGAATTCCCTGTATATGAGATGGGCCAAAATTTTCCCAATAACAGAATTTCTTCAAACTTTGGATATTGAAGGAGAATCATCTAAGAAACAAAAAAATGCAATAAAAATCATAGGTCACCAGATTCGAAAAAGAGTTATCTGCCCTTGAAAACGTCATTTTTGGGGGAAATGCCGTTTTCAAGGGCAGATAACTCTTTTTCGAATCTGGTGACCTATGATTTTTATTGCATTTTTTTGTTTCTTACTATAAGCTTTCCAGAATAAAAAAGGAAATTCCATGTGTCCTTTTTTTGGGGTGATATAGATGATTCTCCTTCAATATCCAAAGTTTGAAGAAATTCTGTTATTGGGAAAATTTTCGCACCAAATTCTAGCATACGTCCTTAATAGCTAAAGAAAGAAGAAATTTTATGTTTCAACAGGAAAAGCTAACATGTGATAAAAAGAATATTACATTTGTGACTTTCCACATTTGATTTTTTAAACTTGTTGAATAAAATTAATAAAATACCTCGCATTTTATTATTTTATTCAACTCGTTTAATAAATTCAATATGAAAAGACACTCATGTAATACCCTCTCTAAATAATACAGAGAAAAATAGTTGAAAAAATTTCTAGTACACTAAAGAAAGACAGAAAAAAGGAAAAAGTATGATGACGCGTATTTGCTTGGTTTAAGAACTTGTCACCAACTGAGATATTTTAGCATTATCGTTATGCACAATTGTTAACTTAAATTGTTTCATATCATGTGTTCATTAGATAAATCATCAGTATTTATGTGAAAATAACGGGTCTGTTTTTCTAATTGCAATTCTGTAAATGGCCTTAATCAGTGACAGGTGACTGGAACAATAGGAATTCTTACGAAATTTGGAGGTACAAAATGGCAGAAAGTTGACAGTCAATATTTTTTTTAATTTATAAATTGTAAGCTACAGTACCTACGAACCGTTTTAAGAAAAACTAAATGGATGGCAGAAATTACAGCAAACATTTATTTAGGTCATGAGTCATCTTACATCTGTCAAATTTTGTCATTAGGTTTCATGATTTGTCAAAATTCTTTTTATTTCTCCGTTATGCATACTAAGTGCACATCAATATTTGTGAATGAAATTGTTTTGATGAGCTCACAGAAGTCATGAAAAAAAAAAGTGTTAGTTTATTATTGGTAATGAAGGTAACAAAACTCGATCCTGAGACATAAGAATGGTTCCTTTCTAACGGGTAAAAATATCGTTAGGCTGAATCATAACGTAATCATTTTTCGAAATAAATGAATACTTTTGTGTGTGTGTGGGGGGGGGGGGGGGGGGGGGGGGGGGTGCGGTTGTCATTCGTCGGAAATTCAAAACGTGAAAGAACCTTTACTACTGCTCGTGTTTCGAATTCGGACATGATACACTTGTAGGAAACGGCCGCCTACAAGATTATATACTGGAATAGCGGGTTCGTTGAAAGTTTTAGTCTCTATTAAGCGAGGATGTGAATTCCGAGTGTCTATATCTAAATCGTTCTAAAGCTTAATACATGACGGTAATACTGAATGAGAATTAATTTCGAGACGACGGGCAACAGTTGCATAATCGAAATGCTTTCTCAGATTATACTAATTTGTATTTCTAATCATGTATGGCAGAATAACTTAATAATTTGTTAGGTTTAAGGTAGCAACGACACAGTCTTAGGCCATATGGCGACTTTCCATGTTTGATAGTGGATGAAGACCCAAGGTGCCTCCGTGCATTATTTTATCACGTGTGGGCACCTGGGTAGAACCACCGACATTCCGTTATCCAGCTTGAGGGCACATTTTTAGTTCGATAGTATATATGAGCCGTGCCATGAGAAAACCAGCATAGTGGGTTTGCGACCAGCATGGATCCAGACCAGCCTGCGCATCCGCGCAGTCTGGTCAGGATCCATGCTGTTCGCTAACAGTTTCTCTAATGGCAATAGACTTTGAAAGCGAACAGCATGGATCCTGACCAGACTGCGCGGATGCGCAGGCTGGTCTGGATCCATGCTGGTCGCAAACTCACTATGTTGGTTTTCTCATGGCGTGGCTCAATTATCTCATTCGATATATCGCATGTTACAGTAGAGGGATCGATCCCACTTTGCGACGAAAATTAGTAGGATCGATTCCCTATTACATACAACTATAGCTCAAGAAGAGAACACAAACGAAGTTGAAGATAGATCCTGCAATTAAAACGACCATACACAGCGTCTTAACAAAAACAACGTCTTCTTAGCCAATCTAAGGCGATACAATCAAAGTAAATTACAAATTGCAAATCCCTTAATCTTTTCTTGCAAGACCCGATGTAGTTTATACCCGTCTGAACGCACACAAATAGCATTCAATCTTACATTAAAAGTTTCACGCAAACCTGCTACAAAAAAAATGGTCTGCTTTCCATGAGTATCAGAAAATTAAAATAAATACCAGGATATTAATCTTTTCAACGTCTAAAGAGAACAGCCAGAAAAAATCCGCCCACGTTAAATTGTAACTCTTATGATAAAAATATAGTTCCTGATTTTAATTAAACTATCCGTTAATCTAGGAGAAAATATTTTGTATTGATCTTTACCGTCTGAAAATTAAGTTTTAGCTATAATTCAATGTTCTTTCGGAATTTTTTATCAAATATTTTGAGAAAAACAAATCGAATGATGTCATTTTGTTCATGTTTATAATCTCATTTATTGTTAATTTACAAAGCGTAGACATATAAATCATCCATATATGTAAATACATGTAACTATTGTCTTGCAGTTATTTAAGCTATGTTATAAAATAAAAAATGATATATTTGTATGTTGTTTATCTCATATACCAAATCAGGGATATATTCAACTACCAAAGAACCAAATTACCTTTGGATCAATATAAAAGTAAACGTTACCTTGACTAAAAGGAAAATCTCAGAGTCCTTACACCTGCCCCGATATTCTCCAGTATAGCAAATGTATTGTATAACGTAATTCTCCGGTTTGAAACTCAATATATAGTCTTTCCTGGTGGCTGTAACAAACGCGCCAGTGGCTGGAACAAAAATAAAGATTTTTTTCAATGCAATAAGTACAAATAAATTTTTGCTTAAATACAAATAAATTTTTGCTTCAGTTTGGTTTCTTTCAAAATGCAGTCAGAACAAACTACAGCTATCAATAATGGTGATTCATAACCTCACTAAAAGCCGCTCTTTTCGAAGCGGTGATAATGGTTACAAAAATACTCATTGAACCCTTTCAAATGCAATTCACCTTTTAATTTCAATCTAGGAGATAATGTTATAAGTATTCAGGAAAGAAGTTCCGTTCTTCACATGAGCAGTTTCTCTATTTGCCAAAATATTCATTATATAAAAGTACTATGCTTTATTCTTTTCCAGTGGGGTCAAGGCCATTGTATCAAATATGAAAAATTAAGAACAGAAATGGATATATATCAGTTATGACTTAAGACAGAGTTACGGTTCCCATCAATCATTGTATAATCTTACATTTGATTCTAATTAGCAGATTCAAAGTTTAAGGACACGTCACGGCTGAGATATTTTAGCATTATTGCAATACACATTGTGTTTGCAATAAATGTGCTCATTAGATAAATCCTAAATATCTAAGTGAAAATAAGGGATCTGATTTGCATGATTGCAACACTGTGAGTTGCTCTAATTAGTGACAAATGACTGAAACAATAGGAATTCTTACGTGATTTGTATAGACAAAACGACAGTAAGGAAACAATATACTCTTTTATTGTTAAAATTTATGAGGTGTAAGCTACAATATAGAAGAGGCATTTTAAGAAAATGAAACTGGAAGGTAGAAATAACAGTAAACTTTTTATGGTCATGAGTCATCATACACCTGTTACAATTTGCCATTAGTTTTCACGATATGTCAAAATTATTTTTATCTCTCCATTCTGCATAGGCATTGTTTTTGTAAGTATCTTGTGTGTAACTTACTTTACATTCCACATCAATATTTGTGCTTGAAATTGCTTTGTTGAGGTCAAGGAAGTCACGTAAGACTTTCTATTGTTTTAGTTTATTGGCTGTAGTAAAGGTATCAAACCTCGATATTAAGATACGATAATTGTTCCTTTCTGATTGGAAAAGGAAACTATTTGGTTGAATCATAACATAACGATTTTGGGAAAATAATGAATATTCCTTTTTGTCATTTACCGGAAATTAAAAACGTGATTACCTCCTTAAGTCTAAATGTCTTTAACAAGCTGAAAGTGGTGTATAAAATTTTAAAATAGAGTTAATGATAACGATAAAGTTATGTATTTTTCTGCTGTTTATTTGCGGTCATTTTTTTGTAAAGTATTTCCTTTCGTTGAAGAAAAAGTTATTCTCCTAAATGTTTACATTATAAAAATTGAAAATAATTAGTTACGAAAATGGTGAAAACAGTATCACTATTCAGAACAGAGTTACGGTCCTCGAGTTTATCCATTCCTGTTATAGACATGTATCATCATATCAAGTCACATAAACTTCATTTCAGTGCACAAACCTTATACGGTCCTCGAGCTTATCCATTCCTGTTACAGACATGTATACAAAACTTTTTTTCATTGCATAAATCCTTAAACATGTGCAAAATTAAATGCAAATAAACAGAAACAAAGTGTTTTAAACAAGGAACAATTTTATCCCTAAATCGCAAGTCTTTCACAGATTATGTGTAAAACACATTTTGAAATCCCCACCTACAACAGCCAGTAAGGTCACATAACTACACCTCTCAGAACACTGAGCAAAGTTTTATGAAAAAAACCACTCTGTTAAAATACTGGTCTTAGAAAAGTGTGGGGGTTGTTATTCAAACTGTTCTTGTTACCAAATCTCAAATGTTCTAATGAAATGAAACTGGCCATATTGTTATTAAGATATTGAACAAACTGATTGTATACTTTATCGTTTTATTTTAGCGTATTCTTAAAGAAATATATGAAAATCATAGGTGACCGGTGATAAATGTCTATGAGTATATAATGAATAAGGAAATGAAAGTGATACAGTTTTACACATCAATGGCATACCACTGTAGATTTAATGGAACGATTTGGTCAGTTTTTAAATTTGCATCAAATATTACAGTTATACACATAAATTAAAATGAAGTTAACAGAGTGTCATTTCTGAAAAATCAAATGTTCATAACTGTAGACACTTCATATCTATTCTATAATCGTACTTAAAATGAGGTACCTGTAGTTTCATTGTGTGCTTAATCTATTTAGATATGGTTCTGATTGGTATAATATAGAAGTGTCCATAACTGAGGACCTACTACTCCGTTCTAGACAAGACCTGACCGTTTAGCATAAGATAGGTTAACAAATTTTCACTTACAGTCATACCTGGTTTATTTTACTGATACATACCGCCTGCTGAGCCAAAAATTGCTTTTGTGTCATCAATTCGTTTAAACACCGAGTCAACGAACCCACACTCTTTTTCAATATCATCCCTAAAAGAATAAACTTCATTATATGCTGCCGAAAGATTTTTTCTTATAATACTGCTTGTTTTCAGCGAATTTCATAGAGAATAAAATGAAATATGTTTGATATTATATCACACGGAAGAGTATAAATAAATCTTCATTGTAGGAAAGTTAATACTGTGTGATATTTTCTTAAACAAAAATATATTACCATTTATTATGATAAAAATTGAATTTGACAAGTTCATTAAAAATAAGTAGTCATACCGGAAATATGTTGGAATGAAACCTCACGTCGTAATATACAGTTTAACAATCACATGTAATACGGTATGAATTAACATAGGTACATTTAAAGGTACAAAGAAATAAGAAGAATTCACGAAACTTTACTAAATTGATAAAAAGTATATTTATCCGAAATATTAAATATTATTATCATTATTATTATATACCACATTTATATAGCACTCTTTTCATGCACATGAACACGTTCAAAAGTGCTTTACAGAATAGATTGCAAAAATACAAACAAAAACGCATACAAAAAAATAATGCATTCCACATTAACAAATATCATGAATGTAAACCGTATAGATTAAACAAGATAAACATACATACATATTTAAAAGTATTTAAGTGACCCTAGGATAAAATACTGTTCTAAGCTGTTTTATGAAGAAGAAAAAATACGTACATATTGAGTTAGATATGCAACTTCTGGACGAGAATGAAGAAAACTCAAACTATCTTCTGAACTCGAAGCTTGAGCGGAATATTTTGATTTTCAAACTATCAGATTTACAAGACGATCTAGGAGGCGGAGCGAGCGGGTATTTAGCGACTGGTCAAAAAGTCATTCCGGGAGTAAACGAAATAAAATATACACGAAAGCATTTATATTTTCGCATTTAAGCATGTAGGTAATCCCGTGCCTGCATTGAAAGTAAATTAATAGAAAAATGACGTTTGTTATTTCGTTATTACCGTAAGTAAGAACATCATTCATAAAATAAGACGCAGGCCAGTAATGTGTCTATTTCGAAAACATTTTGTAAAGTTTGCAAACTTAATAGTCACAAAAATTGATTTGTAAGGAACAAATATTCGTCGAAATTATAAGGGTACTCGTTAGTTTGACAGCTGAAATGTTTGTTTATCAAAGATTGCGCATTTCCAGACAATGTGATCTAGGAGGCGGAGCGAGCGGGTATTTAGCGACTGGTCAAAAAGTCATTCCGGGAGTAAACGAAATAAAATATACACGAAAGCATTTATATTTTCGCATTTAAAGCATGTAGGTAATCCCGTGCCTGCATTGAAAGTAAATTAATAGAAAAATGACGTTTGTTATTTCTTTATTACCGTAAATAAGAACATCATTCATAAAATAAGAGTCACTCAAAAGCGTTCATAAGCGTTCGACCGCGCGGTTTGACCAATAACGTTGCACATTAATAACGAACATATGAACCGCGTTGTTCACTAACGGTTTCTCTTATCGTAATAGGCTTTGAAAGCGAACAGCATGGTTCCTGATAAGACCGCGCGGATGCGCAGGCTGGTCTGGATCCATGCTGGTCGCAAAGCCAATATGTTGGTTTTCTCATGGCGCGGCTCATATAAACCATCCCTCTACATGCGTAATTGTTATACAGAAAACAGAAAATGTCCTGTCGCTACGCTCCTGTCTGTCGATTTTTTCTACATTCTTTGTACAGCACATTGACAAAAAGATCTTCAACATTGGAAAAATCCTTACTACTAGTAGTACTCCTACAAACCGTTATTGCTAATTTAAGAAGAACATAATGTTATCAGCAATAATTGACCATTTACAATAATCATAAAAGCAATAATACCAATAACTTCCGAGTCTTTCGACATGAGTGTTGTTTTTAAGGAACCAACGGGGAGTCCACTTGTACGTTACTAATTGATTGACAGGATAGTCGTTGTCAATAGCGTAGGGAGAGATCCAGTCCATATCAGCAACCTAATGAAATAAATCAACATCTATTTCGGTGAAGATGAAGTACATAATACGTATTTGACTATCTTATAATAAAAGCCTTACTTGTGCATCGGTTGGTATCTCAGTTTACAAAGATTTTTACAAAAGCAAACGTATATCTGACTCGGATAATTTCCAAAAAGGAAAAAACTGACTGTTTTCATCATTTAAAAATAGTCTCAGATCTCTCTATTATGGTGGTATGCTTTTGTCGTAAGATAACTTGTTACGTTTCGCGAAGAGATTCGCGTTAGCATATCCTTGTCCAGTAAACCAGTTGATATTAGCTATTTTTCTAATAAGATTTATATTTAAACACAAATGATAGCCGAAGAGTGATCTGAACTCCTACAAATGTGGTTATCTTTTCCTGGACAATCTGATGTTTCAGTAACCAGCAACAGGAATTTTATGTAGCTAAGATTCGTGTTACCATTTACATGTATTGGACTATCAAAATAGTTTGGATGCATGCATTCGTATTTTCAATAATCAGCAGCACGAATCGTATTAAGTTCAGGTTCATGTTGATTAGCGTTAGCAAATATTGGATGATTAAAATTCTCTGGATATAACTGCATTTTATGTAAAAAGAAATCTAGTTAAGATTTGTGCTACTAGATTTCGAAACAAAAACGAACATGTCCAACGTATTCCGATTGTAATTCGTAATATTATTTTGTAGAGAAAACTAGAAATTGCATTTAATATATACCATATAATTAAGCTGATTATAAAACAGTTTAAATTGTAGAAAGCCATTGCATATTGTAATATGAATCCGAACGGTTTTTGCAATTTTAACCATTGGTTCTTTGGCTTTGAATACCTATTATCTAAAAAGACATTTATACCCGTTTGATTGATATAAAAGCTTTTAGATAACGATATTAATTGGGATAATGAGCTATGTTCCTTTATTTCTTCGTATAACTTTTTTTAGAATCACATAAATGTAAGAAAACTTGTTTTGCCAAGTTAGTTAATGTATAGAAAGTGTATGTTTGGGCATAAATCCAAAATTATCAGTACTTTACTTTCAGCTAATGGTTTCTAAAATATATAAATCAAACGGATACGGTACATTCTGAGGAAAAGCCTTTTAACAGTCGGTATTTAAACGCAAAAATGGTTAATGGTCAAAAGTAGTAGAAAGGTTATGATCCATTTGGAAAATTTGACTTGACCTTGCTATATTCATACCTTCTAATCATTTTGTGTCACGATCATCTTAAGTTCATGTTATTGTAGCTAATGGAATCTAGTTTCGTCTACAAAGTGATGTTATTAATAAAGTACATGTTATACACTTAATGAAGTCTACTTAATTTAACTGCTTTCGTGGCCTTTTAAAGATCTTACTAACACGACATGTCTGATATTTCTTCTTCATTTTATCCCCCCCCCCCCCCCCCCCCCCGTTTCTCCACCCCCATCACCAACACACACATACACACATCTTTCACAATACGTAAGAAGTGCTATTGTACCAGTGATTTTCTAATGGCGGTTGTTTTGGGACCTGAAATATAATATGTCCAAACATACAGTACTCGCATAACACGCACTTTCGTTTTTATACTTCATTTTACAAAAGTATGCAAGGTTTTGAAGTATTTTGTAAGAAATAGACTTTGTACATATGCCTTTAGTGTACATGCAGAAAGTAGGCCGTACCACGCATACGTCAGAATTAACATCCATTTCGCTTCTGACGTATGATTGCACTTCAATTACATTTCATAATTTGACATAAGCATTCTATATGTGCCATTCGTTAAGCAATCTTATTTTGTTATAAGCATCAGTATCGTAATATTTTGCCGAGTATATTTGAAAACTTGTATAGGCTATACGAAAATGCTCACCTTTAAGTTTTTTTAAATAACAGATTTCAAATCTGGCATTACTTAAAATGTCTTACCTGATCTGCGGTCAAACTTAGCAATCAGGATGTGTGTCTTTCTTAAAACTGAACAGAATTTGAAACTGGGTCATCTCTGTTAATAAAACTAGGTCACAAATTCAAATTATAGATTAACTTTGTAAACATTATATAGATCCCATTTTCAATATAACTTAAAGAGTATTTGTGTTAATGATATCTAGTGTGTATTTTCTACCAGATCTAAATTCTAGATAAAATGTTTGATTTTTAAAAAAAAAATCAATGCCATTTTCGAAACCGTTTTATCTGTAACTGCTGTCACCATCAGTGTTTTGAGTGCTTTGATTTAAACATGATGAAATTGAATCAAAAGATGGTCTGTGTTCTCCGCCTATACTCAGTTTGTTTTTCTTCAGAATACTTAAAGATACTGGCTAACAGTTGGTGAGGACGGGGAGGAGTTGGAGAGGGGGAGGGAGTCGTCATCTCAAGTGTCTGTGGTAAAATAAATTTGTTTTAAATAAGAGGGACTGGATGGCCCAATATCGCTCACAAGAAACAAATGGGTACATAAGTTCTTGGTAGCTGGCCTCTACACAATGCTATGTCCCCAAGCTCTAGGCTTTAGAAAGGAAGAGGATTTTTATAGTTTTCCTATATAAGTAAAAGTAAAATAAGCGACTTCGTAGACAGGGCCAATTTTGACCCAAGTGGCAATATATCAAACAAACAGTAAAACCATTTTGTTTACTTTTTTTACTCATAGCTCCATTACAAAATGATATAAAATTAGCATAATCTGTATGTTAGTGTTCCGTGTGAATATATTTTCTAATTTTCCAGTAGTATTCTTACTATTCCCCACTATTAGTTTTTGTACTATTCATACGTAAACTATATACATGATGACCTTTCTCTAGAAATACATCTTTGACTAAATATTAAATTTATTATCGCCGTAAGAACTTTTATATTGGTTCGGTCAAGTAGAGCTGCGGGTTCAGTGTTTTGGGACCCTGGGGTTAGTAATAAGGATACAACAGATCCTGTATTAATATATACGCATTCATACACACAGATACAATCAATAATGAACAGAATACATACAATTATATTTTATCTATCCAATCGCGAACGTTCATTTGCAACACATGACCGCACAATATATTACGGTATTTGGACGCACGTGCGTACAAAAAAATCCTGTATTTGGACGCACGTGCGTACAAAAAAAATCCTGTATTTTCTGTATTTGGACGGTTCAACAGTCCCATGTTAAACTTTCTATAAATTTAGCCCAAAACGCATGAAAATGTTCCGAATGTAAATCGTATAAAGTAGGCGCTCTATATACAGAGTTCGATTATGCGTCTTGAAATCGGGATTTAATTGTCGTTTGTGTTTGTTTACAACTCACAAAAACGATTCAAGTGATTACAATATTATCTGATTTAGAACAAGTTTCAAAAGAAGAAGAACAGGTATTCTCAAATAGAAATTATATAGATCGAGATCTATACAAAAAGGGAATTCAATTGATTAAATCTATATTTGTTTAGGAAACAATTTTGAATGAGAGACAGGGTATTGTACCACCTCTTGACAACCTGTACAGGAAAACTGCAAATTTAGCCTTGTCCGCTCTCTAAATCCAACAGTTTTCATCCGATCTTCACCAAATTTGATGACAATGTGGGCTTAATATTTCGGCGTATTATGTGAGCACCCATGGCAGCGGGCGGGTCGGCATCCAAAGCATGTCCGCTCTCTAATTCAGTTTTCATAGGATCTTCACCAAACTTGCTGACAATGTTTGTGGGCATAATATCACGGCCAAGTATTATATCCACCCAAATCGCCAAATGGCTGTTGTAGGGAGGTTGCACCATATAATCTATTTAATACTGATACGCAGAAAAACAACATTCAATGAATTACGTATATTACGTATGAAGTGAAATAAATATAGAATAAAAAAGGTCATTTAGGGCCTAACATTGTTCTGCATAATATATATTTGCACTCATACCAAGCTGGGAAAATTCAGAAAAGGCAAGAATACAATATTCAGTTCAACATTTTTAATTTAAACTAAGATAGAATAGATGTAGAATAAAAAGGTTATTTAACATTATACTGTACAATACGAGATATATTTGGACTCGTACCCAGCTGAGAAAACCATACGGCTCGTCAAATATGGTTTTCTCAGCTGGGTACGAGTCCAAATATATCTCCGTATTGTACAGAACAATGTTAAATAACCTAATATTACATCAGTTGACCGGTACAATTCAATGAAACACATATAAAGGTAAAAATGACACATATTTACCTGTAGTTATATAAATGTACAAATACAAATAATGATTTTTTATATGATTGGGCACAAAATGGCACTGTTTACATTTTGAATAATGACGAAGAATGTGAAGAATGGTGCGACTGGTTATTGACGACAGCAAAAGTTAATCGAATAAAATGGGATTAGTGACGAGACCTAAATAAGACAACATACCAATCTGACTAAAGTACATCTCCTATTACGCTACGCTTAGAAGATCAAGTACTTTAGTCAGATTGGACAACATACTTTATCATTATTATTATTTTGATTTAACGTCGCACCGACACATGTTAGGTCATATGGCGACTTTCCAGCCTTTAATTGTGGATGAATTGTTATTTTATCACTAGCGGGCACCACCGACCTTCCGTAAGCCAGCTGGATGGCTTCCTCACATGAAGAATTCAACGCCCCGAGTGAGGCTCGAACCCACATCGATGAGGGGCAAGTGATTTGAAGTCAGCGACCTTAACCACTCGGCCACGAAGGCCCCAACATATTTTATTAATTAAATTTTTTAGAATACACTGTTCCTGCTATAAAACGGGTTATTTTGGAATCCGGAAAGTAACGATTGACATGTTGAAACATACATATTACTCAAAGACCTAATAAACATAGAAATGCTAACAGGGACCAAAGTAAAGAAATCCACTCTATGACATTATCACGGAAAAAGAAAAAAAACACCATTTTACCAGGGTGCATTCAATCGAGTGATAAAAATATGCACATTATACAGTAATTTGTATTTTTATTCAGAAAGGCGATGAAACTTGCATTGCAATTATGACTTGGGTGCAACTTACTGTTTAATTTAGCCACTTTTCGCATTTCATGTAAAGAGTTAAAAACGCAAATTAGGCATCCGTAGTATTCGGAATTATGCGATCTTTGTCCGTTAATCAAATATGGTTTTCCCAGCTGGGTACGAGTTCACATATATCTCGTACTGTACAGTTCAATGTTTAGTAACCTTTTTATTCTGTATCTATTTTATTTTAGTTTGAATTAAAAATCGATTCGCTGAATATTGTATTTCTGTCTTCTTCATTTCAAGAAGCATAATCTAACTCTGTACATAGAGCGCCTACTTCACCCAATTTTCATTCGGAACATTTTCACGCGTTCCGGGTTTTATCGTATGTTTAACACGGTACCGTCCAAATACGGAAAATATACAGGTTTTTTGTACGCACGTGCGTCCAATAATGTAATATATTGTACGGTCACGTGTTGCAAATGAACGTTCACGATTGGATAAATAAAGCAGATATAGAATACTGATACGTATCAGTCGCTGATACAACAAAAATTCTAATCGGTAAAGAATAAGTTATTAGTGTACGTCCATTAATTCATAAGACTGGCTACCTTGGTTTACAATACAATGTACATGATTAGTATCATATATAATAACTCACGTGCATTACGAAATCGTCAAAGGATATGACACACTCTGGTGGTGGTAATCTGACACCGATCCGTGCGGACAAAATATCGTCTCGGTCACTGATCGGTCTGCTTGGTGGCGGCGCCCTTGTCGTCGGCGGCATCATTGTACTTGTAAAAGGATTGGGGAAAATCGTCGGTCTTCTAGGCCTGTAGTACTTGCTATAACGGTATCTGTCATGACTCCTCCCTTTGTGACCAAGGCAGCATGAAACCATGACCAACAGTATAAACACTGTGAGCTTCCTGAAGCAGTAAGTCTTTTCTCTATATTCTACATAGAAAATCTATCAAAGGGCCATTACTCTAGTAAATATAGTCAAAACAAAAATCCCTTCCTTCATAGTCATCTGTACATCAAGCTTGTTCGTCTGTGAAATTTTGAAGCAAATCAGGCTAATAGTATGGGAGGAAGATGAGGACATAAAAACATCATCCACGCTTTCTCGAAATTAAGGCTCTACTGACTCACATTAACATATATTTTACCTAATACCTATGCTATTTTGAAATTCTGAATTAGGTGGGTGGGGTACATGATATTATTTCTGAGGAATTTCGAAGTTACTTTAAAACAAATTTTATTCCAATGTGACAATACATTAAAACCATGCAGTGCTGAACTATTACTTTAATTAAAAGACTAAAGTCAATATGTTAGGGTCACAATTTTCCGGGTAAGTATTCTATATCATCGAGCATAAATGCGAAAAAGTATAACATACATGATAAAGCTGAACTATCCGTGTAAATGAGCTGAGAGCTATTTTTCTATTTCCGTTTATTACTTTGCTAAAAACGCATTACAATTAACCAGGTGTCCGTAAAATTTGTCATTTTTGTGCACATGCCTTTACACATTAAAGAAGTCCGAACGGGTATGGATTGCGAGAAGGGCCTGAGCGCTTACGTAGTGCGCATTTACAGGGAATGTACTGCTCAGATTAATATATATATATTTAACTTTATCATAGGTCCGCAAAGTGCACCAAAAGAAATAGCATTATTAATTTTGTAATAATATCATTTATTTACAAGCGTATGTCTGACAAATGGCATCAAGAATTCTAACTGGTCTTTTAGAAAGCTGCTTTTTCAAGTTCCTGATATTTTCCACTTTGGTTAAAAAAGGCATTGTTACAATACATTTGTGTAGATAATGACTGACAACAGAAGGAATATCACGGTAATAAAATACGCTTGACCTAGAGAATGCTACAACCTACTAAACTTTGAAGTTTAAGTTTAGAATTAAAGGCAACGTTGTTCTAATGTTAATTTTGTCAGCTGTGATTTCTTAGTAGATCTAAATCATTTAAAGAAGTGAAACCCTTTGAAGTTTAAACTTTAATTTAAGTGAATATATATATTGTGATTATTCTGTCAGATTTTCTAATTATATACGCCACGTATCTGTAAATTGTCATTTGAAAACTTGTCTTGATAATAACACATGCATGTAACATACATCACTCAATATGTTACAGTTTCTTTTTCATTATAACTTTGACAACTGGCAAGTTGCAGAACTTTTATTAATTTAGAAGTGATAACATTTATTTATGTTTGATAAAAAATATGATAAATCTATTGTAAGTATAAGGATAATTTGGCGTGTCCTTTAACATGTTACATACGTAATGGTAACGTAATTATTAGTGTTTATCAAATTGTACCGTGACGTACATTTTATTTTGCCATTTATAACATAGATTTGTAATACGCTAACTATCAAATTTTTAAGTCTAAGCATATACATAATTTAAGTAGCTAGATTAATTATTGAATTTGCTCATTTCAAATCATCATGAATAATTTTAGTGCCAAGTAAATGATTAAATATTTCCTGGAGAGAATTTCTACACCAGTTGGAATGTATAATGATGCTACGCTGCTATTATCTTTATGTCAAATTTCTCTTCTTCTGGGGCCATGTGTATAAAGTAAACGTCAACAAGTTGCTTCTCCAAAGCACGAGTACATGTAATGTGTGGTATGGAATTGTTATTCTTCGATTAAGCTGTATTTTTATGCCTCGACTTTGCGGGGGGCGGGGGGGGGGGGGGGGGGGGGCATATAGATTTGCCCTTTGTCCGTCCGTCCTTCCGAGAATGTTGTGTCGCGCCTAGCTCCAAAAGTATTTGACGTAGAGTCACAAAACTTTACAGGAATGTTGATCAGCATGTGTAGTTGTGTACCTGGGGTTTCGCGTCCGGATTCATTCAGTCGTGTAGGAATTATGGCCCCTGACTTTGTAAAAATTGGTCATTTTAGTGTTGTGTCGAGCCTAGCTCAAAAAGTATTTGACGTAGAGTCACAAAACTTTACAGGAATGTTGGTCAGCATGTGCAGTTGTGCACCTTGGGTTTCGCGTCCGGATTCATTCAATCATGTAGGAGTTATGGCCCCTGACTTAGCTAAAAATTGGTCATTTTAATGTTGTGTCGCGCGTAGCTCCAAAAGTATTTGACCTAGAGCCACCAAAGTTTACAGGAATGTTGGTCTTCTCAGACCACAGCATAGTCATCGTTGAGTTCAAGCAACATTAAAATGCGCTGATGGACAGGTATCTAAAAACCTCAAGAAAGCATATATATTTATATGTACATTATATATGGTTATTTTTTTTTTTTTTTGCTTTTTTTTTAATATCAACATATTGTTTTCCCAAAGTTGACCTGTGTCCTTTGTCATGTAGTGGGGGCATCTGTGTCCCATGGACACATTTCTAGTTTTCATTGTGCTACTCTTTTTTTCAATGCAGTACTTTTTTTTAATTGCACTTCTCTCTTTTTATGTCGTTCCCACGACTTAGTATCTCGTTACCACGACATACTAAGTCGTTCCCTCGAGTCAGTATCTCGTGGGAACGACATAAAAAAGAGAAGTGCAATTAAAAAAAAAAGAGTAATGCATGCCCGCTCCACTGGCACCAGAACAGAAAGAAAATGCCTCTGTACATGTTATACCATATCCTAGGTATTCTATAAGAAACATGGTCATGAACGGGAAAATACACCTACCCATTTCAATTGCGCACTTCATAAGAATTTCGAACATACAATAAGAATAACGACATATACAATAACAATGGTAAGACTTAGAATATAAATGACACGACATTGAATAACAATATCAAAGATACAATAACAATAACGAAACATAGAATAACAATAATGACTTTTACCATAAGAATATCGAACATACCATAAGAATAACGACATATACAATAACAATAGCAAATTTTAGAATATGAATGACACGACATTGAATAACAATAACAAACATACAATAATAATAACATACATATATAATTTAGCAACGTTTGACATGCCATGAGGTGACACATTATATTATAAAACTAATTTTCCATTTTTTGTTTATATTATATATAATCCGAGACGTAAGATCACTTTTGCTTGTATGACAATTTTTTATTATTTAAGATAACTTTCCTTTTTCATCAGTTAAGACCGCTTTCGCTTGTATGACCATTTTTTATCATAAAAATCACTTTCGCTAGTATGACCATTTTTTCTTTATTATTATGATATTGATGCTGTGGTTGTTGGTTGTCAATAAAACCAAGTTACAGACTTTTCTCTGTACAGTAAAAAATGCAAAGAAGAACACACGTGTTTGGGTTTAACGTCTTTTTCAACCATTTTTAGTCATTTAAACGTGACTACTTGTAGCAGTGAGCAAAATGCCCAATTTTATAGTGCCTCCTCACTGGAATATCATGCCGTAGACAGTGGACATGATATCCCACCCACTCACTTCATACAGACATCAGACTGACCGGTCCAAGTACTATCCTCTTAATGTTATGACGTGACGTCATAAGTTAGAGCTAAGTCATTTTTGGCTATATTTTCTATTAAAGAAGTTTCACTATCGCTATTTATGTTACAACATATATTGTGTAATATATCTTCTGAAACTAGAAACTAAGCTCTATTTCATTTTATAGTTTTAGTTTAATATAAATAAGCTATTAGCGATTTAATGGGCCTAAAAAGACCTAAACAAAGAAATTCTGCTGTAGAGTTGTGATGGGAAATTTCATGCATCTGCGATAAAACAGACAGATGAAAAACAAAAACATGTCTGACGCTCATTAAATTTCCGCGAAATGATCGTCTGCCGTAAGCTACTGACATCATACACGTAAAACAAAACAACGTAATCAGAAACACAACAGATACACTTAAAAGTTCACACATGGGTGTGTAGAGATTCAGTAGGAATAGTACTTATGGATTTAAGAAAAGTTTTTAATTCTTATTTAATTCGTTTTTTTTAAATAAAAACTCTATAATATGTCACATAGAAAATATTATTTTTATACTTATTCGAAATATGTGTATTGTAAAATTTTATTTCAGTGTCAGAAATGTACATATAAATTTTTCATGTCTATTGTTAAAAATGTCCCACGCTACTTGTAAAGAGTATAACTGAAACAAACTTAAAGTTCCAACTTGGTTTAATTTACTGGTCACAAAGTTGCGTCTTTTTGTAAACATAATTATTTTTTTTCAGCTGTTGAAAGCTGTATGTTTTTTAAAAAATAATTCAATGTATCACAAAGTTATTACATTTTTCCATGTCCAAGTAAAATGTCCCATAGCGTACGTTTATTTACGCTGACGTCAAGATAGTTTCTTTAAAGGCGCTGTTGACACACCGATTTTTTTTTTTTTTTTTTTTTTTTTTTTTTTTTTTTTTTTTTGCGAAAGAGCAGAAATCTGTCGAAATCCCTTTACTTTAATAAGAAATCACATGAATACAACTTATACAATATATTCCAGATACATGTTAATAAATATATTAAGTTCATGAACTGCCAGAATTCCAAGAAGACCGGATCCTACGTGTTAGAAAATGACGAAACAGACGCTTGGGGAGCTAGCTGGATGTCCAGAACAAATGTTATCAAGGGCAAATAATATGAGACCGCTAAAATACAAATTAATCAAAGAACATTTTGCGCTCGTGCCTCCGTCGTCCGTAGCTTCTAATTGAAACTTCTCCAAGAACGCACGTATTGTTAGATATTTCCAAAGATGACCATCATAAAATTTTGAAAATACTTGAGAAACTTGAATTGCTGAAAGATATGTTCAGAATTATAATGATCCTGTCATTTGATCTACATAAACAGTGTACATGTAAAAAGTTATGTTGTTTAAAAAATATTTGTACTTGTTGACATACATACATGATGAGCATTGTGATAGACTACCTAGGAACAATTTATAGCCTTTAGATATTTTTGAAATTAGTGAAAAAATATGAAAAATCAGAAATGAAATAAGAAAGATTTGTTTTCTTGTCGTTTATATAAAACATTCCTGGAAAACAGAATAATAAAAACGTAATAAGACTTTTAGAACAAGTAAACGTTATTTCCAAGCGTCAAATGTAAGAAAAAACGGCGTTTTTCTGGCGTTACGCTTTTCAGCTCCAACTTATGACGTCGCGTCTAAGCGCCAAGCGAGGAAGTTACTATAGTACCATGCTTTACGTCCTTGGTATGACGCGGCCAGAAATCGAACCCACGACCACCCGCACTCGAAGCTGACGCTTTACCACTAGGCTACCGAGGCGGTGTTCAAAGAAGAACATACACAACAGGTAACGACGTCTGTACACTACCAAAACAACAGCTAAATTTGCATGACAGAGATTTATTATGAATTCATTACTACCTGACTTTGGAAATATAAACAAAAATTACTAAAACGATTTATGAGATACAAGCAAAAAATGAAATAATAAGAATTTTAATTTACATCCACCGCCAAACAAGGGTAGCGGCGATTTTATTTTAACAAAAAAAAAACTTATGAAAAAGCTAATTTTTCATTTATATATTACACCTTTTGCTAGAATAAAAAGTGAAAATATACAAAATGATTACATTTTCTGTCCGCTTTTCTGTCCCCATCAAACACCAGAAAACTATGTAGGGTTTTACACGTTCTTTTAAATATTAATCAATTTCATGCCAACGCATTTCTTTGAAGCCCAAGGCAAACTATATTTTTAAATAGCAATAAAAAAATCACCACATTTTTTCCCTTAATGTGGCTACATGTAGCTTCGAAATACATAATACAGTACATGTATATATTTATAAAAACGTTTTTTTTTCTCTGGCGATATAATTTAATTTTCACGATCTACGATTGGATGTATCGCCCTTTATACTGGTATTGTTATATTTTGGTGCTTTTGGAACATGGGCTCTCGTTCAGGATTTCAGACTGCAAATCCGACGTACCTATAGGATAATAGTCGTTCGTAGAGAACATCACATTGCCACATTTCAAATGATGCGAGTTTTCGTAAAGTCCTCAAGTATCAAAACCGTATGTGTTCACTATTTATTCAGACAGTCCAATCCTAAAGGTATCCGCTTCTTATACCGGACGTGCCAGATGTAGACTGAAAAATATGTGATATTTTCCTAAAACCAAACGATAAAAAATTGTGCTGTTTGCTGAATAAAGCAGATGCTGAGGAATGTAAGGCTTACATTATGACAGAACAGCAATAGGGACAATACAAGACTGCCTGCCAGTTTCTTGTAAGGAACTTGTCAACAACCTGAAGGGGACAACAAAGTTCCGACCTGGGATCATGTAACACTGGGTAGGTTAATTGACCACTGTTGAAACAGCTTCTAACGCGAACACTGTGATGTAACCGGAACGGTTTGCTCATTTTATCCCCCCCCCCTCCTCCACTCCCCCACCCTCAACCACTTCTAAATTGCGGACTGGTCAATCGGTGAAAAGTAAATGGCTTACATTTGTACTCGTAACTTGCCTAGTTCGGCCGGGCATATTTAAATTACCTATATTGGACATTTGCAAGCTACATCGTGTATGTCAAATATATGTAAACCTTATTATAATTTTTAATAATCATATGAGCTTCCTTAAACACTACATGCAGCCGATGGCAATAGTCGATTGATAATTTATCAAAACGGCCGCAAATTTCCGTGTTTAGAGTATTACGGTCAGAGACTCGTTGTCCATTTCTTCAAGTAACCGACAGATGATATTCTAGTTTGAAACTTCAATTCATTTATGGATAACTTCGCCATTTGCACTTCGTTATAAATTTTGTTATAGATTTTCTTTTTTACAATGAAGTCTGCCATCAGACAGAAGCAGATTCAAATTATGGACTTGTCTGTAGGTTAGTGTAATCAGCATGATCTGCTATACTGCCATATAACTAAATCACAATGGTGAAGTGGTTGCGCGGCGGTCTGTTTCACATGGCGCGGGGGTTCAATACTCAGCTACGCTTGAATGCTTTTGTTGTTGCTGCTGCTGTTTTTTTTTTTTTTTGTTTGTTTGTTATTGTCATTGAAACAAAAGTAAGCATTTTTCTGAGTAATTATGTTTTTTTCATAATTTTAATCTTATTTTGCAACTATATATTTTGTCATTGTCTTTATTTCATTGCAAAATAAAATTTATAATACTTTGGCAGTGGTACCTATAGTTTAGCCAGATGCAATTTTTCACTAGTGAAAAATATATTTATGTTACATGTAATGCAGACCAATATTAATGTTTATTTCACGTCTATTCAAAATGGAACCAATTTTGACCGCTCTACTCATCAGAATTGTGATAATTACTCAAAAATGAAAATAAAATCACAAATCGATAATTTTTATCCTTCCAATCCAACATGATCTTTTTATGAATTCAAAGCATCGGCGGACCTCTGTAACCAAATAGTTAAGGTCACTGACATCGGATCACTGACCCCTTAAGTCTGTAGGTCCGAAAACTCGCTTGAGGTGAAGAATTTTTTATGTGAGGAAGTCCACCATCTGGCTTAATAAAGGCGGGTCTATTTAGGTTCAGACCTGTTCCCTCATTAATGCCCGCAGGTGTACACGGAGTCATCCTTCGCCTTCAACTGTTGGAAATCCGTTCTCTGACCTTACACGTGTCATTTTGTGACATTATATTCAAGCAAAATCAAAGCATTACAAATTACAACACGAAGATGGGATTAATAAATACTTAAAAAAAAAAAAAAAAAAAAAAAAAAAAAAAAAAAAAAAAAAAAAAGAAACGCACATGCAAGTTCTACATGACCCTTTAGCCCCCTTGAAGAAAACACCACATATCTGTAGAATGCACACCACAATGCATTGATAAAAGGTAGACCTTATAATGAATTAAGGGTAGCAAAGTTTTTCCCCTAACAAGGAAGTGCAATAGTTAAAAACCCTTTGATCCCTCCAGACATTGACCTTTAAGACTGATCAACGAACAAACTTTTGAGGTTAACATAAATTCGGATTAAACACCATTTAAGTTTTAGATTAAAGGGATACTAATATTGTTATAAAGTCCAAAACAAATAATTAGCTATCTTTGTCGTTTAGTAGACTGAATGAAGCCAAAGGTTTTTGCATATTTAGAGGGTAACTTAATGGTTACAAACAATTCTGGGTAATTGATCATCTGATCATTTTCACAGGCAAGAGAAAAGCTGCAGGTGCTCCAGTTTTGAACACATTTGAGATGGGATCTTACAATGGTGCAACATACCCAGTTTGATGAAGATCCATCAAGCAGTTCGTGGGAAGAAGTCGTTTTAAAGATTTTTTCTATTTTTAGCTTTAGCAGTCCTTAAAAGGAGCCAAGTGTCCCCGTTTGAATACATTTGAGAAAGAAACTCAAAATGATGCTACAGACCAAGTTTGATGAAGAACCATCATGTGTTTCATGAAAAGAAGTCGTTTAAAAGTTTTACTATTTTTCAGCTTTAGCGGTCCCGAAAACGGGCAAAGCAGAAACATTTGAACAAACTTTAGAGGGTACCCTGCCAGGATGTTACAAGCAACATCTGGATTAATTCTGACAAGTAGTTTCAGAGAAAAAGATGTTTACGTAAAAAACCATAATGCAGGACTACAGACGCTGGACCATCCGCCTACACTAATAGCTCACCCTGAACAAAGTTCAGGTGAGCTAAAAAAACTACTTTAAATGACATCTTCTCATTAAACACTGGCTGGATCATCATCAAACTTTGTCTGTGTCATCGTCATTGCAATGGCCTCACCCGAACTTGTTGAAATAGGGGAACTTTGTCCCTTTTTAGGGGTCACTAAAGCTAAAAATAGAAAAATCTCTCATGAACCGCTTAAGGGATCTTCATCAAACATGGTTTGTAGCATCATTGTAAAGTCCTCTCCCAAATATGTTCCAATGGTTTTGCTTGGTCCCTTTTAGAGGACATCATAGCTAAAATTTTGGCTGTCATAGCAAAATGTAGGAAAAAACTAATGGACCACAGCCGCTCATCTGAATAGGACCTTGACCATTTGTCCTTGCTTCTAAAAAGGTTTGGTAAAATCCTTGAATCAGTCCATTAAAAAAAAAAGTTATTTAAAGGTATATTAGATCCAAATTTCATATTTAAAAACATGAAAAATTACTTCATATAGTTTATGCAAACATAGAATTAACAAGTTTATGTGTATGAACAGTACCATGCATTAGGTTTAAAATAGTACACATTGTATACATGTATAGATAAATACAGTATAGGAGAGATCTCCGTGACGTCACGCATTTTAACACCTGTTTATTTGGTGGTGGGCTAAACAAATGTTTTTACATCGTTTGTGTATGGGATCGGAATTTTTAATTTTTAATAACTTTTTCGCTAATTTATGGATTTTAAAAATTCAAAAAGTTTAGAAATGCTTACGATTTTTATATTTTCTTGTTTCAATATCTTTTTAAAAGGAAAAAAAAACATTTTAAATGACATATGATTTTAATAGCGGCGTAACGATATATTGTTTGTTTTATATCCTTTCCACGGATCAAAATATTATTTAAAATCATTGTGTTTTAAGAAAGTTTAAGCTGTTAGAAAACCATCACTGTTTACAAAAAAAAACATGGACGCTCGGCGTCTGCCCATCCGACCTTTGTCTTATCAGTTCTAAAAAAAGAAAATACAATGGATTTGTATACAAACACGATCTCTCCTATAAATTTGTACTAGCACTAAAAAATTTGGCTGTTTTTTTTTTAACAATCAACTGTTACTGCATGACATTCAATTATGAATGTAGCTCTATATGCAAACTTTATTCATACATTAGTCAAGTTAAATACAGTTGATGAGGATTTTATACATTTGACGTAAATATCTAAAGATAAAATTAATAATCTAATGAAAGATGGCCATTGGATATCTTTAATGTTTTTTTCTATATTTCGCTGTGACACCCGAAAAAATGCACAACCATTAGAAGTTTATTGAACATCCATCAACTTGACAGTTTATGAAAAGAAGTCATTTAACGGGTGTTCTCTCTATTTTTAGCTCCAGCAGCCCCTTAAAAGAAGCCATTCACTCTCAGTGCCCCCATTCCAACAGACTTGAAAGATACCCTTTGGTCACACCAAACTGATAACTTGGTCAACGGATTTCCCGTTCCATTTTTTTTTTCAGAATCAGCTTCCACCCGCTTCAAGTTTTGCAGACTGAATTCAAAATTTCAGAGCTGGCCTTTTTTCGCTGTGTAGGGGCCATTTTTTCACTGTGTAGCGACAGGAATTAATAAAATTTCATACTTTTAATCGTCCATTAAAACACCAGGGAAACATGTTTCAGCCTCTGTATTTGTCTCAACAATTGTACTAGTATGCAAAATTGAGAGCCGATATGACATACTGTGTAAATAAATTAGGAAGAGTTTTTGCGGGTCATTTTCTTCTCGAGATGAACATCAACATCTCATTATTTTAAACAGTGTCATCAAATAATAACTGGTGATAAGAACAAAAGTTTTGCTGCGATCCTTAAAATGCATGATGCAACACTGGACATGTAGTCCAAATTGAATTATACCACCTGTTCATACTTTAAGTGCTACCAAAACTATTGAAATTAAATTCTGCATGTGCGATACAACAGTAATTGTTTCAAGCGCTATAGTAATACTTCAGCAGGGAGACAGTAGGTATTATTTATAAACTGCCAATTTTGCTAAATTTCTTAGTCGTAAAAAAACTTTTATCAAATGAGCCATGCCATGGGAAAACCAACATAGTGGGTATGCGACCAGCATGGATCCAGACCAGCCTGCGCTAATAGTTTCTCCAATTCCAATAGGCTTTAAAAGCGAACAGCATGGAGCCTGACCAGACTGCGCGGATGCGCAGGCTGGTCTGGATCCATGCTGGTCGCATACCCACTATGTTGGTTTTCTCATGGCACGGCTCAAATGCAGTTTCCTCACATGATTTGTCCATTCTAATATGTTGATCAGATTGCCCATTAAAATTATATTGGTTTCGAGTGAATTTCAATTTCAATTTTAATACTTTTTGTACACATGGAAGAATTAAGTTCCCTTACCTACCCAGTCCATGAATCCATGATGTGCATACCTTACCTTGAGATCAAAAATGGGTAGAAGCATGTGGTACAAAATGAACAAGTCTGTTGTCTTGTCTGTTTGTGAATTTTTAGGACAAATATAGTAAGGGCAATGGAGCTACATGCATGTGTTTGTGTAATACAATGTGACATTTGTAAAATACATGCTTTTGACTTTATTTAGGGTTCAAGCCTTTGACATCCGCACATTCACCTATTCCAAAAGTTATGTAGTGCCAGAGGCAAAAAATATTTTGTTTGTCCTGTTGTTTACCCTCAGAACTTGTAAGAAATAAACTATTGCTGACATAACTTTGATTTTAGGGAATGGTATATTGCTTCTATCAGCTATGTGAACACAATTTTCCAGGCACTTGGAACTTAATTAGGGCAAAAGAATCTTAAAAAGCTTACAATCCAAGAAAACATGCATTAAAGACTTATTTTTTATAATTTTCAAGTCATTTATCGTTATGACTTCCAACATCAAAAGTATGTCCTTCTTTTTCTGCCAAAGTTAAATATTAAAACAAAGAGCAACAGAAACTGCAAAATTTGTCATTGAATTTACAAGTGAATTGGCCCATCTGCTGATGATGGATTTCCTGGCATCTGGCAAAATTGCATCATGGGTACCTAATGTACTGTTGAAGTGATTGCAGTGTTTTCCATATATATAATGATTTCTGTTATACACTACAAGAGAATATTTAAAGCTTTCTTATTCTTATGTAGTGAGATAAAATCCAAGGAGAACCCCTTTGTTTATGTGGCTAGGGCATTGGATTGCCTAGGATACAAACTTAGCCAACTACTAGAAATATGGTTAAATTTCCACATTTTCTTGTATCCACCTACTGTCCTGAAGTCATTTAAAGGCTTTTGTCTATTACAAACTCAGATAAATAGCAGCCAGTTAAAGGGCAAATCATAACCACTGAACAAAATTTTGGAGATGACCATGATGTTACAGACCTAATTTGATAAAGATCCATTAAGCGGAAGAAGTTGTTTAAAGGCATTTCTATTGTTTGCTCTAGTGGCCCAGGCCCCTAAGAAGGGCCAAGTCCCCTTTTCGATAAATTTGGGCGGGGACTTTATAATGATGCTTCAGAACAGGTTTATGAAGATCCATCAAGCAGTTCATGAGAAGAATTTACAGACCAAGTTGGATGAAGATCCATCTAGCAGTTGATAAGAAGAAGTCATTCAAAGGTATTTCTAATTTCAGCTCAAGCTGCCCCTAATTGGGGCCATGTGCCCACATTTGAACAAAACTGAGAGAGGACCTTAAAATGATGCTACAAACAAAGTTTGATGCCATCAAGCAATTCATGAGAAGAAGTTGTTTAAAGGTTTTTCTATTTTTAGCTCTAAAGACCCAAAGGTGAATCATTTCAAATTAACTTGATAGATGTCTATGCCAGAATGCTACTGACAAAGTTTGGTGTAATTCTGACCAGTAGGTTCAGAGCAGAAGATGTGTAAGTAAAAAAACAGACACAGAACACAAGACGATGGACACAAAGTTCAGGTGAGCTCAAGGCATTAAATAACATGTGTTCTACTGAACTTCTTAAAGGATGTTCACCAAACTTGGTAAGAAGCAATGTCAGATGGTCAATGTCCTCTTCAGGTGAGTCACTTAGGCCGGACTGGGCCTTCTGATGAGCATATTTTTGACTTTTTGACTAAGTCACAGGCCCTAACTCTGGTTGCCTTTGTGAATTCCCAATTAAAACACTAGGTGCACAAGTTCACATACTGAATAACAATCCTGTGAGGTTTGATGACACTAGGTCAAAAACATTTTGAGATACAAATTTGGATAGATGGAAAAATGACAGACAAGGGCAACTCTAAGTGCCCCCCAAAAAGTTTTTTGGGGGCACAAAAAGAGATTGCCAGGGCAAAACTAATTTTGACCCAAGAGGTATGATTTACAACATCCTTATATAGGACCACTGCACAATGCTACATGCCAAATATCTGTGCCCATGACCATGAGATTTTAGGCAGGAAGATTTCTAAAGTTTATACTATATCAGTCTTTGTAATCCCAGTGAATCCCAGGGTGGGAAGAATTTTGACCCCAGCAGTATGATTTGAATAAATTTGGTAGAGGACAACACAATGCCACAAACTAAATATATAAGCTTGGGGCATTACTGTTTTAGACAGAACTACTTTTTAAAGTTTTCCTATACAAGCGTACCTAAAACAAATGAACACTACGTCAAGGTTACACTTAGTGGCCAAAGGTTTGTCTGCTCAATATCCTCTTACTGCCTGGAACAGTTTTTAGCTCACCTGACAAGGTGAAGCAAACACATAGTTAAGCTATATGTAAAGTATGTAAAAGGGAATAATTACACCAATGCCAGTTATCTGGACAGTGCATTTGACTGTTATGAAAATGTTTGCTGGTTGAGAAATTAAAATAAAACAGTGAAAATCACAGTAAGGAAGTGTAATGTGTGTATGTGGGTGGGGGAAGGTTTTTTATAGACACAATATGGAGAAACATAAACAAGAGCTGTCACAGGAGACAGCGCTCTTCTATTTCCATGCCGGATAGTGAAACTCGGGACATCTGAGGAAGCTGGAGCTGTCACTGGAGTGTTTAATGACGTGGATCAAGATATTGGACAATAGCTTATGTCTATGTCAAATGTATTAAGTAATAATGGAGATAAAGATAAAGTCTATTAAAATATTTACTGAATATAAAAGGGACATAATTCATGCAAACTTTCTGCAACAGTAATGCACTATGTGTCATATCATGTCACTTGTAATGTGGAATAACTACTTCAAGTTTGAATCAAATCTATTTAGTAATAACTGAGATAGGACAAAAGTGCATCACTACTTGAACCTGAAGTTCTAAGTAAAAGGAGAGCATAACTCATAATATGTTGGCGCTAGCATTGTGGATCTTGTGTCATCTGGTGTGGGTGATGATGTGGAACAAACATTTTAAGTTTGAATCAATTCCATTTAGTAACTACAGAGATATGGTGAAAAAGCACCAAATTTAAACTGATATTGTAAGCAAAGAGGGCATAATTCATGAAATATTGGTGCAAGAGTTAAGGCCCTTGTGTCATATAATGTGCGTGATGATGTGGAATAACTATTTTAAGTTTGAATCAAATCAATTTGGTTATAATAGAGTTAGAGTGAAAGTGCATCAAAACTTTAACCTGAAATTCTAAGTAGAAAGGGGGATAATTCATAAAATATTGTGCCAGGGTAATGGCCCTTGAGTCAAATGATGTGGGTTATGATGTGGAACACCTGTCTTAAGTTTTAATCAAATCCACTGAATAATTAGAACTGCTTTTGAGAAAAGCGCATGTCTCCCACAACTGCCTAATCATTTAGTAATTCAAAGTGTTTTGGGTGGTTAAAATTGGTCAATGGTTCCAAACAGTAATTTTTGGGTGGTTTGGGTGAATGGTTCCGATCAGTAATTCAAGGGCCATAATTCAAAAGTGCCTAGGCTGATTTGGCTAGTTATTGAACTTGGCCAAGGACTTATTGGCAAACACATTTTGTTCAAGTTTGGTGAGATCGGATGAGAAATGTTCGACTTAAAGTGCGGACAAGCTTTGTGACAGACAGAGAAGAAGTACAAGCTTAACCTAAATCAAGAAGGGGATAATCATAAATATTTGGTCAGATTTAACTCTGTGTTTGGGGGGAGACATTGAATAACTATTTAGAGTTGAAAAAACACCATATGCTTTAACCTGAAAATCTAAAAGTAACAAAGTTCTAAGAAGAACATGCCGAGGCATAATTCATGAAAATTGGTTCCAGAGTATGGAGTTTGGTAATTGACCTCGGGACTGGTCTTGCGCGAACACTTTTAAATTTGATCAAATCCATTTATATTATAAATCAGCATGAGGAAGTGCACAAAACTTATGAAATCAAGAAAAGCATAATGCATAAATATTGAAATATGACCCTTGTGTCATTAAGTGTGAATGACTATTTATTAAAAGAAACTAGGTAATGTCGCGAACGTAAGTCGTACTGAACATTGCATCAAAACTTTAAAACCAATGCAGAATGACAAAGGGGTACGGACCGGTGACAACGCCCAAATCAATGCAACTATTCATGAAAATATGACCTTTAAGTATAAGAAGTAAAACCTAGATCTTTGGTCCGGACCTGGTTTCTGCGCGCGAATGTACTGCTTTACTTGATTAGTGCCTACAGTCAATGCCAAATGTCAATTTTGAAAACCATCCTTGGGATACCAGATATGGAGAGCCCGGACATGCCCATCGATGCACTATCATGAAAAATGACCTTTAACGTCTAAGCGTGACCTTGACCTTTGAGCTACGGACCTGGGTCTTGCACGCGACACGTCGTCTTACTGTGGTACACATTCATGCCAAGTTATTTTAAAATCCATGCATGGATGACAAAGATATGGACCGGACACGAAAACTGCGGACAGACCGACAGACTGACAGACCGTTCAAAAACTATATGCCTCCCTTCGGGGGCATAAAAAGGGGGGGATAATTCATGAAATATTGGCGAAGGAGTTATAACTCTTGTGTAATATGATGTGAGTGATGAAGTTGAATAACTATTTTAAAGTTTGAATAAAATCCTCTATGTTATAACAGAGATACAGTGAAAATGCATAAAAGTTAACCTTAAATTCTAAGTAAAAAGGGGGCATAATTCATGTAAAATTGGTTCCAGAGTTATGGACTTTGTGTCAAATGATGTGGGTGATGATGTGGAACAACTATTTTAAATTTGAATCAAATCCATTATAAAATAATAACTGAGATAGAGCGAAAGTGCATCAAAACTTTAACCTGAAATTCTAAGTAAAAAGGGGGGATAATGCATGAAATATTGTAGGGAGAGTTATGGCCCTTGTGTCATATAATGTGGGTGATAATGAGGAATAACTATTTTAAATTTAAAAGAAATCCATCAAGTAATTACAGAGATAAAATGAAAGTGCATCAAAACTTAAACCAAAGTGTGGATGCAGAAGGACGCTAACGCCGACACAGGGTCGAGCAGGGCAGCTCTCCATACTTCCTATAGTCAAGCTAAAAATTGCAAGGAGAAAAACTATTTCTAGGTAGCAATTGAGAGGTGGAGAAGAAGCACTACAAAACAACAAGTAGATCTATATCAGGGTTTTCCCGGACGCAGGTTTTCTGCGTCCCTGATATGCTTTTACTGCTTTGAACTTGCATTTTTTAGTGCCTTTGCATCCAATGGACCTGTAAAATCGGTCACGAAACTCCTTTGCACTGAAGCCTCCTTTGCGCAGATACCCATGTATAATGCGGAGATTTTTGACCCCCGGGACCACCCCCGAATCGTGGTTGCCTATTATACACGGGTATAGACGATTTTCCAACTTCAAAACAGGTTTTGTTACCGCGATGTTCGCCATTTTGGTAGAGGGAAACTACTCTCTGCGCTAACTGTCACCGCTAAAATCTAAGATTGCCATTACGTTCCGTAAAAGATCGAATGGTTTATTTTTTTTTTTCAAACAAATTTTACTTCATATAAATTTAAAAGTACTTTGATGAAAGAAATATTAATACATCACAAAAATTATGAAACTAATTAAGGATCGAGTATTATCTTTAACCGAGATCAAACTGTGAACAACATAATTGACACGAGGTGACATTGCCGGTAATTACTGGCTATTTGAAAATAACAAAAAGACTATCACACCTTTTATTCTCGGTCTGAATTGAAAAGCTCATGTCATTTTGAAAGATACCATTCCGAAATATTGAATCAGCTGCTATCTAAATCAAAAAGATACAAGTTCATTCGGTTTTAGGGTAAATTTTTATAGTAATAATGTCCATTTTCAAGATCAGTAATTTGTGGACCCCCAAAAATTATTAGGGACCCTTAAATTAGCAGCCATGGGAGTCCATGGACTCCCAAATAAAAAACCCCGAGGGAAAACCCTGCTATATAGTGATAGATGAAAGAGAAAGTAAATATTAGGAAATCATTCAATTTCATGAGCATGAATATCGTGGTTACGGCCAAAACATGACTTTTGTGGGGACTTGAATTCATGGATTTTGACCGTTAATGATTAAATGAATGAAAGTTTTATTTGTTTTTAAGGATTTAAATTTGTGAATTAAGGTAACCATGAAATCCACAAAAAAATTCACTCTATATTGGGCTATTTCAAATAATCTGAAGAAAAAAACAAGTTTTTAAACAGTTTGTAGCTTTTAAATTCATTAATTTACAATTCATCCTGTTGTGTAACCAAGACAGGTAAAGGGAGGTAATGATATTAAGTGTTATCTAGTCTGTAGCCTTTAAATTTATTTATTTCCAATCTATCCTGTTGTGCAGACAAGACAGGTAAATGGAGGTAATAATTTTTTAAGAGATTGCATTCAATTTTGGTTCAACAAAGATTTGTCCATGTACCCCTACTTTAACATACAATATACAATAGATCTTATATTCATATCACTCCTTAGGCAAAGTATGTTCATATTTCAACCCTCATCCACCCCTACCCTCCATCCTCTACATACAAACAATAGGGATTTTCTTCTAATTGTAGGCAATCACCCTATGATTACTGGTCAGAGACAAAATGGTTTTCAGGCAGAATGACTGACCAACATGAACTAAACATACTTCCTCTTCAAAGTGGGGCATTAAATCAAATGACTTTACAACAAAATGATGTTTTTTATTTATTTATTATTTTTTCTATTTGCTGCAGTTTACTTTACTGCTACATCTCAGACACAACTGTTAAAATCATGGCATGAGAATCTTGAAAATTTGTAAAAGCACATCCTTCATAACGGGCTATTAAGAATTCAGATATGAACTGTGTACATTTTAACCTTTAGCATGCTAGATAAATTGTCGTCTGCTGGAAATGTCGTCTGCTAAAATTGTAAAGTTCATTCAATTTGCTCCAAAATTGGAAGAAATATTGTCAGAGTTAGCAAACAGCTTGGAACCTGATCAGATGCCGATTTAATCGGCGTCTGATCTGGTTCCAAGCTGTTTGCAAAGGCTGTTAAATTCGCCTGCAGCAGGCTAAGGGTTAAACAAGACCTGAGTTTAGTGTTTCCTTGAACAGTTAAAAGTTAAATGTTTCTACTAAATAAATACAGGCAGATACTGTGTATGTGTGGATTTTTTTTTTTGGAGTGGAGGGGTGGGGGGGGGCGTGAGGTGGAATAAGACATTGGGGAAATGATGTGATATGACATTATCAAACATGAAGATATTTTTTTTTAAGTTTCCACTATATAAATACTGGGTAAAGTGACCACACACCCTGGTGGCAATGCTTTTTGATGAAACAGAATAATAATGTCTACAATTATCTTCGTAAAGGGTCACCAAAAGAAACATTTATGTAATATTATTAAAGAATTTCTTTAAACTTTATGTACTGACTGAGAATCTAGTTTAAAACGGAAATATGTATATTATATGTAATTTTTTTGCTAATTTTAAAAAAGGTATAATAAGTTATTTATAGTAACAACAAAGAGAAGTTGATCCTAAACAAAATTCTATATAATATAAGTCCACACAAAACTCTTTACCAGGTAGAGATAGGTCAAAATACACCTATAAATTGGATGTAATATGCATGTTGTACCACAAAACAGTGTTCTTGATTTTTCCCTATGGCCAGAAATAAAAGAAAGCTACAATATAAGCTATTTCTAGTAAAACAAAGGGAAGTACAGTCAAACCTGTGACCAAAGACCACTCTTCGGAACAAGCAAAAGTGGTCTTTGTTCACAGGTGGTCTTTATTCATGGGGAAGGGTCACTTCTCAGTTAGCCATTATCATGCTGATAAAAAGTATTTTTACAGGTTCTTGCTTTCTTTATGTTATATGTATTAATTTGGCCAGTGCAAACTTGCAAATTTTCATTCAAGCAGTAATTATTATGTTTGCTATAAAGCGACAGTCGTGAAAATTGGGCGGATTTCAGATATTTTCATGCTGGAACGGTCCAGCTTGGTCATTATTGGGGGGCAAATATGACCCTTGGGAATGAATTAGGCCGGTCGCTGGTCGCAGTCGCCAGGTGGTCGTTATTCACGGCCTTTTCATGAGCATTTTTCTACAGGGGGACCAGAGACCGGTCGTTGTCGACAGGTGGTCGCTATTCACGGGTGGTTGCTAGCACAAGTTTGACTGTAATTCTAAAAACAAAAAGAGTACCTCATGGTGGTGAACATTTGTGCCAAGTTGCATCAAAATCCCTCCATGCATTAAGGAGAAATGTTTCAGACAAAGTCATTCTTGAATTTGACCTTTGACCTCTAAGTGTGACCTTGACCTTAGAATTAGGGGCCTGGTTCTTGCACATGACAAATCAACTTATTATAGGGAACATTAGTGCCAAATAATTTTAAAATCTCTTGATGAATGGCAGAGTTATTGGCCATACAAGAAACAAACCATGTTAACCTTTAACCTCTAAGTGTGACCTTGACTTTATAGCTAGGGGTCTGGGTCTTGTGCATGACACATCTTCTCATTATGAGGAACATTTGTGCAAAGTAAAAAATTTCTAAATCCCATGATAAATGGCAGAGTTATGGACCAGACACGAAACAGATCCTATTACCATTTGTCCTCTAAGTGTGACCTTGACCTTGGAGCTAGGGGTTTGGGTCTTGTACGAGACATGTCGTCTCATTATGGAGAACATTCGTGCCAAGTAATTTCAAAATCCCTTTATGGATGGCAGAGTTATGTACCGGACACGAAGTGTGATGGACACAAGGACGGAGAGACAGAAGGACGCAGCCTTTTTCTATATCCCTCTTATTTTTCTTTGAAAAAGGTGGGGGACAACAAGATTCCTCAATGCATGTCAAAGTTATGGGACAGGCAAGCTCTAAAATGACTTTTGACCCCTAACTGTGACCTCAACCTTTTGAGACAGGAAACATTCGTACCAAATATAAACAAGATTCCTAAATGTATGTCAAAGTCATGGGCCGGACAAGATCTGACATGATCTTTGACCTCTAACTTTGACCTTGACCTTTGAGATAGGAACCTAAGGTTTGCGCACGACACCCTGTAGCACTGAGGTTAACATTCATGCCAAATATAAACAAGATTGCTCCATGCATGTCAAACAAACAGACAAACAAATCCGGATGGATGGACGCACAATGCATGCACATACACCGAACAGCCATTTGGAAACTATGTCTTCCCTGCCGCAAGAGGGCTTTACAAAAAGTTACAATATAAGCTATTTATAGTAACAACAAAGGGAAGTAATTCTAAATTAGGGACCTGGTTCTTGCACATGACACTCCGTCTCAGTATGGTGCAAAGCTGCATCAAAATCCCTCCATGCATGAAGAACAAATGCTCCGGAAAAGTCATTCTTGTATCTGACCTTTGACCTCTGTGACCTTGACCTTAGAGCTATGGGCCTGGATCTTGCGCATGACACATCCTCTCATTATGGGGAACATTTGTACCAAGTAATCCCTGTTAACCTTTGACTTCTAAGTGTGACCTTGACCTTGGAGCTAGGGGTCTGGGTCTTGCACATGACACATTGTCTCAATATGGTAAACATTTATGCAAAGTTATTTCAAAATCCCTTCATGGATGGCAGAATTATGGACCAGACACGAAACAGACCCTGTTAACCTTTGACCTCTAATAGTGACCTTGACCTTGAAGCTAGGGGTCTGGGTTTTGGGTAGGTCATGTCGTCTCATCATTATGGTGAACATTATGCCAAGGTATTTTAAAATCCCTATGGGATGGCAGAGTTATGGCCCGGACACAAAGTGTGATGGATGGAAGGACTGACAGAAGGACGGAGCCTGTTTCTATGTTCCCCTTTTTTATTGAAAAAGATGAGGGAAACAAGACTGCTCCATGCATGTCAAAGTTATGGTCCAGACAAACAAATCCGGACGCATGCACGCACGCTGAACAGCCATTTGTAAAACTATGTCTTTGCTTCTTCAAGTGGGCTTGACAAAAACAGAGTCCTACACATGTAACACATTTTCATTCTAAATCTGTGCACTTTCTACGACATTTCATTTCTTGTATTAAAGCTAGTCTATCTTTAGGCAAAGTTTCAAAATATTGCTTCTGGTCATCTGAATATTTTTGTTCCACTGGAATAATGTCCCTAAATGTCCAATCCTGCCAATGGAAGTTAAACCTCTCCAGCAGTTCTTTCTTACGTTCATATGTCCGTACGATATCTACCGGACTTCTCCGAAGCAAACCAGGATATTTGATATTTTTGAAGATGAGAACTCCTCTAAGTGCAAACCAGCCTCCATATTTTGGATGAATGCTCACACCAAATATTTTCTGGAAAAGAAGAATAAAGGATTATTCTTAAATGTTGCTTTCAGTTCTGATTCAATACAGTTCTGCAGTTTTGTAAAGGCATTTAGTTAAAGTACCAAGGATTCTGTAGATATATATTATATACATTTGTTATCCCTATCTTGTAAGATTCAAAACTACAGCTATAAAACAGTGAAATATTATTTATTTCCTACTTTTTTTTGTCTAACTTTTCCCCCATCTTTTTATAAAACTTGACTGATCAAATATTCATACAGTTTCCCTTCAGCTAAACTTCCTTAACATCAAAACCTAAAACTAAGATTTGTGGTTTGTTCATACCTGTGTAGCTGGCTAACTGCCCAGGGCATACAAAAGGCATGTCAACAAATCAGTTAAAAACATAAATATTTCATTAGGTTTGCCTGGTATGCAACAGGTCAGGTTGACAATCTCATTGCAGTAAGTCAGGTCAGCTTGCATTGAACTGCACTCAGATATGACTGTAAGTCAGGTCAGCTTGCATTGAACTGCACTCAGATATGACTGTAAGTCAGGTCAGCTTGCATTGAACTGCACTCAGATATGACTATACTATTCATTAAGATGTTCTTATAGTCCAGCATATGCTAGTCACTACACAATGCTACATGGCAAATATCTTACTTCTGGGAGTTGCTGTTTAAGGGAAGAAGACTTTTAAATCTATTCTTATATAAGTCTATGTAAAACAAGCAAATTCAATGAATTGGTATCCCCTGCCAAATGGGTTTGTGGTGAGGAATGGCAAAGAAATCATATCTGGCAAGAAGTTAAGGATATTACACTACTAGGAAGCAAATAATTTCATTAGTCAGGATCAATTTAACAGAAAACAAATCTTTAAGTGTACATAATAAATGTATGTTATGTTTTGATCCTGACTAATGAAATTATTTAGAATGGAATATGTTTACTGTAATAAGCTTAGCTTTTAGAATTATATGGTGTTATTTGAAATGTGAGCTTGAAGTGTAACTAGAACAAAATATTGTATTAGAGTAGTTTGGCACCAACTGTTGCTGTTTAACATGTACATCTGAACTTGAATGTACAAAGAACAGATGTCCTTTAAAGAGAGCACAATCAAGCATGAAATCTTGAACGTGGTTGGTGGTGGGGCTGAGAGGTGGATGGGTGGGTGGGTGTGGTTACAACTTCACATGCTGATAAATATTCATGGAAGGTTTAAAAAATTCAAACAAAAAGTATGAAAAAAAATGTTTTTCTTTTTTTTGGGGGGGGGGGGGGGGGGGGGGGGGGGGGGGTGAATGGGTGAAGGTACAAAACTTCACATGTTAATAATGAATACTGATGGAAAATAAAAAAAATGAAAAGAATACAAAAAGTATGAAAAAAAAAAGTTTTTCTTTTTTTGTTTTGGTGTGGGGGTGAGGGGTGTGAATGGGTGAAGGTACAAAACTTCACATGCTGATAATGATTACTGATGGAAAATAAAAAATGAAAAAAAAATTGTTGGGGGGTGTGGGGGTGAGGGATGATGCATGATCGGGGTGGTGGGGTTGACTGGGTGGAGGAGCAAGGTGGGGGAAGGGTACAACTTTGCATGACAAATATTCATGAATGAAACGTTTGAAAAAAATTTTTTAAAAGGAATAGAATTTTTTATTTTTTAAGGATGGTCACCTAAGGAATATTACTGCCATGTCTGATTGAAATTCGGTTGGCATTGGAGATGTTCTTTAAAGGAATTGTGGACCACAATAGACAGCCAGACACTGTTACCTACAGACAGACATCCAACAATCCTAAAATCTCATCATGTGCAGTGTGTGCCCAGGTGCACTACAGAGTTATGAATACTACACAGAAATATTTCCATATGTAAAACATGCTACATAGCTAAAATTATTGTTCCAATTTGGGATAGGATTTTTTGCACATCTTTTTTTAATATCAGTCAAAAACTAGAGGTGCTTTTGAGAAAAGCGCATGTCTCCAACAACTGCCTAATCATCTGAACAGTAAGTCTGTCTTTGTATACTGTTTGTGGCCTATTGGTATTCACATGTTGGAGTAACCGGTCTACAATGCTGTGTCCGTGTACAATGCTGTTCGACGGTAGCTGAGTGGAGTAACCGTCTACAATGCTGCGCCAGTGGTTGTTGGTAATTATGTTCAAGGGCCATAATTCTGAAGTGTCTTAGCCAATTTGGCTAATTATCGCACTTGGCAGAGGTCTTTGTTCAAGTTTGGTGAAGATCAGATGAGAAATGTTAGACTTAGAGTGTGGACAAGCTTTGTGACGGTAGCTGAGTGGAGAAACCATCTACAATGCTGCGCCGGTGATTGTTTGTAATTATGTTCCAGGGCCATAATTCATTAGTGTCTTGGCTGATTTGGCTAGTTATCGAACCTGGCCGAGGCCTTATGGTCAAACACATTTTGTTCAAGTTTGGTGAAAATCGGATAAGAAATTTTTGACTTAGAGTGCGGACAAGCTTTGTGACAGACAGACAGACACATAGACAAGAGTAAATCAACATGTCTCCCACACCACTGTGTGGTGGGAGACATAAATATAGTGGGTTGACATTACACCAACAAATAACCATGTTTTAACAGTATTAAACTATGGGAAGTAACATATTCTTCAGAACAACTTATGGAGTGCATAGTTGTCTACTTATTCTGTGCACCTAATAATGGATTCATGTGTAAATTAAGTGTACAAGTCATGTAACATTTCAGTTCTGAAGCATCTTTCATATAAAACAGAAGATCAAATGTTGAAGCACTTTTTCTCAGCACCTGTCTGATGCCAAATAATGTCAAGATGATGGAAATATTGCCTTGTTTAAATGAGAATTTGCATGTTCTTTTTTCACATTAGAATAAAGTCTAAAATTTAATTACTGTTTTTTCATCCCATGGGTCTGGCTGTACATCTTTTCTCTGGTAGTAGTATGCTGCCCCAGACACATGACCTGCTGTCTGAACGAGGATTTTAGGTCGTCGACTTGGTAACAATTCAAAGTCATGCATGGCTTCTATGTCGCAATCACAGAATTCCTATAATATTCAAACCCGATACGTTTATATAATTCCTTTGAGGCGTAATTGACCTACAGATGGTCGAAGACCACCTTTCTAAAATTCAAATATGAAGGAGATTCACAATCAGACTTAATTCATACGTATCTGCATTGTTGTTTAAGGAGGACGGCTGTCAAGTGGCTAAACACTTCAACTATCAATCAAAATGAGGCGGGTTCGATTCCTAGCCTGGGCACTAGAACTTCAAAAATGCTGTTTGCAGTATTTTCCATAGTACTTTTTACAACTCCTGGGTACCAGGAAGGCAGCATGTTAAAGAAACAGATTGTCTCTTCAAGAAGAGGTAGACTATACTAGCTGGCCATGTCTGTATCTACAATATCTCTCGTTATGTTTTGAGAGCATTCTACCACAGTCTCCATCTGGTCAGATGACTCAGTATTCTGTACTGTCAGAGGATAAAGTTCACACCCTGAGCAGCAGCAATGGTGTGTAAGTATCTATGAACCTGTTTATCATGAAATTGGTGCTTTACAAATTTGGCATAATAAATATTGTATATCAAATAAATATGTATGTAAACTGTAAAAACTATGTTCTTGCAACAACGAAAAATTGAAATGAAAGAATATGCTATGCTTGTCAAAATTCATTTTTATTTACAATAGATGTAGAAAAACAAGCAGTATTCTAGGCTGTCCACGGAAATTGTGTTATCATCATAGCTTTCCAGACTCACACTGGCCATAGCTTTATCAGATCAAGTGGTTCCAACGTTGTTTGAGCGGTGAATTTTACGCCGATCAGATGGAGAAATATGGCTGATACTACAAATTTCCGGAATTATAAGTATGATTTAAAGGAATTTTTACCCGTTAAATAACAAATCAAATGAAAACGATGGGTGCACCTGGAGCGCAAATGTGTCTATATTTTAGCACATGTGTCTATTTAGCTGAGATTTGTGCCGTTTATTCAAACACTTCTGTACAATCCGGTGGGGGAAGGAAATTTTTGACAGTTTTTTACAATATCGTCTCAAATATAGTGTTTATCGGGAGCAAGTAACTGTTAAAACATTTCTTATGTAAAGGGCTACCTCTTAAAACAAAGCGTGTGCATTTTTATAGAATTATTCAGGGTTGTTTCTGAACAATCGGCTGAAAACCTAATGCATATTATCCGTCTTAAAAACAGTCATTATTTTCAAAGCCTAACAATGAATAAATTAATTTGGAGAGTTTTATATCATCATAATGATCCCGCCATTTCTAATATATTGTACTTTTATAGTTTTATGCTCGCTTAACATTTAACATATTTTTGCGGACATTGTCAAAATACATCAACACATAAACATAAAGCAAGGATGAGCATCGAACAATATCATTAAGTAAATAATAGTAATAGTAAAAACAAGAACCAGCTCACGGATATCTATCTCCTCCACGAATGGTACTGAACTGCATACCAAAGCGGGTTGGCTCTTTAAATCAGTATAGTTACAGTTGGTTACTTTTAGTCCCTAAAAACCAATACATTGCGATTTCATTACTGATTTGTTGTGCATTTAAGCTGTTCATACAAAATAAATAAAGTGGTCCATGATAAAAGTATTGATCAGTTGTTTGTGTATATTTTCATTCATATTCCTGGTGGAACGTTCATTTATTTTCAGAGAGATAAATCACAGAGACCGTTAAAATTGGTCAGGGAAAAGGCAAGATTTTATTTGTCCTCCATAAAACAGAAACGATGCAATAAAACTCTATGGTCGCCGTTTAAAAATGAAAATACAAATGAAATGCAGACACCAATGAAAAAAAATTTTGTTGGAGACAGTTAAATAGTAAAACTGTAACACGTCTCTCTTAGTATTGCTAGTCCGTTTATTTTCTTTCATTGGTGTCTGTATTTCATTTGTACATTTATACATTGATACCACACCCATTAAAATCCGTTCACTTTAGCTGTGTCTATCGCTCACTAAACATTGCCTACTCGTGTATACTAATACAAAAATGTTGGAAGAAGGTCAGCGTACGCCGTTGAAATACGGTCCTATATTAAGAATCGTTGTATTCTTGGCATAGGGTGTAAAGACATTTTTGATGAAATATGTTCTGTTAATGGGCATAATGAAATATCTTTTTCGACAGTTATTCGTTGGTTTAAGAAATTCAAATGTGGATTAGTTTCAACAGATATACACCACATGGCCGTCGACCGAAAACAGCAAGTCTGCCAAGATGGTTGCTAGAGTGAAAGAAATAGTTGCTACTGATGCAAGATACACCGCTAGGCAAATAGCTAGTATGGTTGGCATCTCATAAGAGCAGCTCGTACAATTCTGAAACGTAATTTGAAAATGAGAAAGATCTGTGCTAGATGGATTCCCCATCTGTTGACAGATAAGCAGAAAAAGGCATGTGTGCAATGCGCAAACTTGTTGCTTAAACAGTTTCCAGATTACAATGCACGATCTTTCGCAAATGTTGTCACTGGTGACGAGATATGGGTTCACCTTTTTGAGCCCAAACTAAAGATTCGGAACAAAATATGGGCAACAAAGTCTGGCAAAAGACCATGCATTACAAAGCGGACCATGAGTGTCAAGAAGGTAATGTATGCCATATTCTTCACAACTCAGGGTCCTGCCATTCAGGTTGCTGTACCTAAAGGCAAATCCGTAAATTCGAAGTTTAATAAGACTAAAGATCATACAACAATTCTTAATATAGGACCGTATTTCAACGGCGTACGCTGACCTTCTTCCAACCATTTTTGTATTAGTATACATGAGTAGGCAATGTTTAGCGAGCGATAGACACAGTTAAAGTGAACGGATTTTAATGGGTATGGTATCAATGTATAAATGTACAAATGAAATACAGACAGCAATGAAAGAAAATAAACGGACTAGAAATATTCGCCTGACCTTGCCCCGTGTGACTTCTTTTTGTTCCCAAGGCTTCTGGTCGAAACTTTGAGCAGCGCAAACACCTCGGTTCTGCAATATTCCAGTGTCTTCATAGTATACCTAGAAAATACTACAAAAAAGGTTTCAAGGATTGGATTAGAAGACTGAAAATTTGCAAATCAGTTGGAGGTGAATACTTCGAGGGGACCAAATAAAATTTTCATTGAAATCTATCAAGGATACATTTTTATGTGCTCAGATGCATTCATATTTGAACAATCCTCATAAAGAGTCAACCCGCTTTTGACATGCTGTTCAGTACCATTCGTGGAGGAGATAAATGTCCTTGAACTGGTTCTTGTTTTTACGAACTATTACTATTATTTACTTAATGATATTGTTCGATGTTCACCCTTGCTTTATGTTTTTGTGTTGATGTTTTTGACAATGTCCGCAAAAATATGTTAAATGTTAAGCGAACATAAAAATGTATTATATATATTTAGTACAAGATATTAGAAATGGCGGGATCATTATAATGATATAAAACTATCTAAATTTATTCATTATTAGGCTTTAATGATTGTTTTTTAGACGGATAAGACTTCGCAGGTAAGACACAGAACGGTATCCACTTGATTGCGTTGCATAGCGACCCACTCGAAACGGCGTTGCATTAGGTTTTCAGCCGATTGTTCAGAAACAACCCTGAATAATTCTATGAAAATACACACACTTTGTTTTAAGAGGTAGCCCTTTACATAAAAAGTGTTTTAACAGTTACTTGCTCCCGATAAACACTATATTTGAGGCGATATTGTCAAAAACTGTCAAAAGTTTCCTTCCCCCGCCGGATTGTACAGAAGTGTTTGAATAAACGGCACAAATCTCAGCTAAATAGACACATGTGCTAAAATATAGACACATTTGCGCTCCAGGTGCACCCATCGTTTTCATTTGATTCGTTATTTAACGGGTAGAAATTCCTTTAAATCATACTTACAATACCGGAAATTTGTAGTATCGGCCATATTTCTCCACCTGATCGGCGTAAAATTCACCGCTCAAACAACGTTGGAACCACTTGATCTGATAAAGCTATGGCCAGTGTGAGACTGTCCATGGAAAATGTACTATTATCATAGCTTTTCAAACTGACCAGGAAAATGTATTATCATCACAGCTTTCCAGTCTGTCCATGAAAAATGTACTATCATCATAGCTTTCCAGTCTGTCTACAGAGAATGTGTTATCATCATAGCTTTTTCCAGTCTGTCTACAGAAAATCTGTAATCATTATAGCTTTTTCCAGTCTGTATACAGAAAATGTGTTATCATCATAGCTTTTTCCAGTCTGTCTACAGAAAATGTGCTATCATCATAGCTTTCCAGTCTGTATACAGAAAATGTATTATCATCATAGCTTTCCAGTCTGTCTACAGAAAATGTGTTATCATCATAGCTTTCCAGTCTGTCTACAGAAAATGTGTTATCATCATAGCTTTCCAGTCTGTATACAGAAAATGTGCTATCATCATAGCTTTCCAGTCTGTCTAAAGAAAATGTGTTATCATCATAGCTTTCCAGTCTGTCCATAGAAAATGTGTTATCATCATAGCTTTATAGGACCTCCATGGAAAATATGCTATTTTTTTAATTATCATTTTATCCTTAACTACCCTGTGTTTTATTACCTTTTTAATATTATTGAAATGTTCTGCAACACAGTGGTCGAGCATATCTCCAGTACTGGGACATTCTGTTCTCAGGATGTAAGGGAGAAGACTCTTGTCAAACATGTCTGGTGTACTAATTATCAAGATTGCCATTGTATCATCTTCATAAGGAAGCTTGAAATTGTCCCCAACTTGTTCATTATACCAACCAATCTGAAAAAAAAAACATACATGTAATTCATTTTATGTTATAACTATTTAAATAAACCGCTTTATAACTATTTACTCACTATTGTCTTTTGAATAGATTATCTGTACAACACTTGTTCTGTAGTCAAGTATTTACGATCATATATTTGATTATACAATTATATATATTATACAATGCTGATGTGTAGAAAGTGGCTTAAGGTATAAGACCCACAGTAGAGTACCTCTGTTTGAAGAGTTTTCAATTCCTACCATAAATCTACTTTGAGTTAAATTTTTGAGAAGGCATAGGTTCAAGCCCCACTGGGACTTAATTTTTTGTGGATTTTTTTTTCATTTGATTAGCAATTTCTTGCTGTTCAAAGTGAATTTACCTCTGAAACAGACGGGGGCAGAGTAAAACATCTCTAAAAATACTGAGTTACGTGCGGTAATAGAAATTCTCTATTTTTTCTTAACTCTTTAAATTACATATTGTGGATTAAATGTAGGTAGGTTTTACTTCTGCCGCAAGGTTATTTTTGAATGAAGAGAAACAAAATATTTAAATTTAAAACAGTCCCACAGGCCTCGACCTAATTTTTCAATGTTGAAGTTAGAATTCTGTCTCATTCAATCTGTTTACTTGAGTAGATTTAGGCCTGATAGTATATTTAATTTAGGGTATTTTCAAAATGAAAGCAAATAGCGTGACTTTGTTAGAGAAAGTAAATTTTTCAGAGAATGTATGGTGTGACATTGAAGTATCCACTGGTAACTCTTTCCTTACCTGTATAATTTACAGGAGTCCAGCTTCTACACAAGAGAATAATCTTAAGTTAATTGAATTGATAAAGGAATACAGTAAACCTCACTTATAAGGAACTCGGATATAAGGAACACTCGGTTATAAGGAACAGTTTTCAATTCCCTGATCTAATTCCTTCTTTATTCAATGTAAAATTCCTCGGTTATAGGGAACTCGGTTATAAGGAACACTTTTTCCAGTCCCAAATTAAGAAATTCAATGGAAAACACCTCGGTTATAACAAACAGACATAAAGAATAAAATAATTGAAAACCGGAAATAAACAGCAGAATCGCTGATGACGTCAGAGTAATGCCAGCACTTTCCCGCACTTACTCATGCACATGAATAAACATACAGTAGACTTATATTTACTCAAAATTATGTACTAGAACTACATGTATTAAGGTATTTCATGTTAACAATAGTGAACGAAAATCAGTGATCAGTCACGGTCACGGTCATACTATCCTAAACAAGAGGACCATGATGGTCCTGAATCGCTCACCTGTCCCAACATGATCAGTTTTGAACTACGAATGACATCGTTGTTTCTATTATTTGACATAGTGACCTAGTTTTTCAGTTCATGTGACCCAGTTTTAAACTTTACTTAGATATCATCAAGATAAAAATTCTGGCCAATTTTCATGAAGATCCATTGAAAAATATGGCCTCCAGAGAGGTCACAAAGTTTTTCTATTTTTAGACCTACTGACATAGTTTTCGACCGCAGCTGACCCAGGGTTCTCACTAGCAATTTCAAGTTGCAGTCCTGGGACTCCCAAAGCTGAAAAAGTTGCAGTCCCAACTAGACTGATGGACAGACTTAAACGTTTCGTCAAAACGCTGACCTCTATTGTACTTTAAAATTAAGTATAGACGGACAACAGACATTTAGTAATCACAATTCTTCACCCAAACTTTGTTAAGGTGAGATAAAAAGGTAAAGACTGAATAGGTGAAAAATATAACACTTTTATTTTAATACTTATTAACAGCATAGTATCACTGTAACCAAGTCACAAACATTTACATTCTTCTATTGAACATTTCACAAAATTTTAATACTTATTAACAGCATAGTATCACTGTAACCAAGTTACATTCTTCTATTGAACATTTCACAAATTTTTGTTCCACTTGCAAAAGTGTCAAAGTCTTTAACAGAGGGACCTTCCAGTCTGATTCTCATTAATGTCATACAAATGTAATACTTTATTTTAATACTTATCAGGAGCATTGGTATGAAATATAAAAATTCACAATATGATCATTTTTGCATATATACACAACATATTGTAGTATAGAAACATAATGCTTCATCAATAACATCTGTTATACATTGTAGCACTGTACATATAACTAAGTCACAAACATTTACTTTCTTCTATTGCGCATTGCACAAAACTTTGTTACACTTGCAGTGGGGTCAAAGTCTTTGACAGAGGGACCTTCCTGTTTGATTCTCATTAACTTTACAACAGTTTCATGTGCTAACCTGGAGCGTCCTTTAGTTTTAATGTGATTGTGCACACTAAACCCCCTCTCACAGGCAACTGAGGTCACAGGAGACACAAGCAGTATTTTGGCCAATTTAGCAAAGTCAGGGTAGAGTTCAGAGTAGTTTTTAATTATGTGTACACACCCTTCCTGCAGATTTTTGTTAAGGTTTTTTAGAATAATTTTCAGGTCAAGATAATTGTCTCGGGCTCTGTTGCCATTGATAACGCTTTCCCCATATACTTCTATTAGTTTCTCTAGTTCATTCTCTCCATAAGACTCTAAGGCTGTCACTGCCTTTGGCACTTTCTGGGGATTAAGTACAGTGTCCAGTTGTTTTAATGTAGCCATTGACTCTGGTTCAAATCTGTCAGTTAGGTTATCACACAGTTTGCCTAAGTAAGTACCTGCACTATTCTGAAACCCAATGCGTAATGTTTCCCTGTCAGTTAATTTCACACCTCTGTACATTCCATTTTCAATGTTCTTATATGTCTTATCAAGCTCAGGACCATTCACTCTTTTCATTTTACTTAGCTTTGCCTGTGTTAATTCAACCTGTGTATTAACAACTTCAATGTCCACACTATCGCCTTGAAGCAGGGTACTCAACCTACTTATGACCGTTAGCACATCTTTCAGAAAACCTGTCACAAGCACAAAGTTCACAGATCTAAGTTTGTTCAGTAGCCCTTTTGCCTCAGCATTGCCTTCAGCTGCCTCATGTTCCAGGGTCTGGTACAGTGCAGGGTACACTTCGTAGATAGCATCCACAGCTTTCCCCAGGGACAACCATCGGAAGCTTGCTGGTTCTTTCAGTGTGACGAATTTGTGATTGTCATCCTCTAACACTGACATGAGTGTTCTCAATTTATTGTATCTCACCGCAGATAAACTGAAATGTTTGTAGACTGACTTAACTGTGGTCTGGTACTCATCCAACATAGGCACATCTCTGCAAGCCTGACCTGCAGCCAGCGCCAGGCGATGGGCAACACAGTGGATCTGTATCAGCAGTGGTGCAAGCTCCTTTAACTTTACACCCACACCCCCCTTCCTTCCAGTCATGACACTAGCACCGTCACTTGCAAGGGTTACCACTTTATCCAAAGGAATGTTCTTCTTTGTGAAAAGTTCATTCACAGCTGTCACAATTGTATCCGCTTTCCCATTTTCAACATTGATACAATCCAGAAACTGAACTTTTGGCATATTATCACAAGATAAACACTTCACATACACATTTAACTTTTTATGAACAGTTATGTCTGTACTTTCATCAAGATTTAAACCTATATACTCAGACTGCTGTAGATTCTGTGTGAGATAATCATCCAATGTAGAATCAATCGCATCTATCAGTTCCATTTTTGCTTCCTCACTGGTATACAGTTTCTTCGGGTTCTGAAGACCTGGACAATTGTTTTTCACCTGGAAGATAAAAACAGAACACATGTATAAAAATTAGATGACTAACTAAATTTGACATTTTTTTTAAATTTTCCCTATCCTTCCTAAGGAACTGTATCAATAATGGATCACTTGCTAAAACAAACTTTTTTATTTTCCTTTCCTTTACAACTTGCGAGATGTCTCAATTAAACTAACATGTGAATGGCTATTAGCAGGGCTCGGACAGTTATTTCAGTCTTACCATTCTGATATGTCAGATTAACCCAGTATGCATTGCACATTGTAGTATAGATTATAATGTACCAGTATATTATTATGATAATATAGTGCATCTGAATGTGAAGTCATTTAGGCATTAATCAAACTCCTTACCTGAAGTTCTATTACTTTGTCATACTGGTTGATAGCAACACCCTGTTTTGCGACATAGAACATGGTGTTGATTTGTGCCTGGATAGAGTCGTCCTCAACAATACGGTCTTGTTGTTCGATGGCTTCTACCACCTTCTGTACGGTAATATTCTGGCTTTTGGAGTCTCTTGCCTGAGCTGCGAAGAGATGGTCTTTAGATATCTCATGCCTACTGAATGTGGAACTCTGGAATAAAATACAATGAATTTTAAAGATATTGCATATTACAGAATAAATAACCTTCAAAATCTAAGAATGCAGGGACAAAAGATATACACACTCTGCTTTATTAAAAATGATGTCCATCTGACAGACATCAGGACTACAGGTATATGCTGAAAACATCTTACATAGCATCTTATATAAGAAATACACCTTGTACTTTTATGTACACATAAAAACTTTGTTGATTTTACATTACAAATTTGGGAAAAGTGATGAAATTCTGTTTCAAAAGCTTATTTAATGATTACTGCATGTAGGTGATCTATAACAAAAAATTAAACAGCAATATATTGCATGTAGGTGATCTATTACAAAAAATTAAACAGCAAGAGAAATTATTTAAAATTCTAGATCTATATATAATAGTACCTGCAGATTTGGTGTTCCATTAGTCGCCATTGAATTGTTTCGTTTGGCAGCCTTGCACCATGAACAGATAGCACTTATATCTCCATTTTCATTTTCATTTTTCACTATCCATGGAAATGTCCTATTCCAATCACGATTCCACGTATTCCTAATTTTTTTAGGTTTTGGCGTTTCAGTTTCACTACAGTTACTATTGTCACTATTGATTGTTACATTGCTATCCGAGTCCGAGGAATTACTTTCATTGTCTCTTTTTCGTTTTACTCCGACACTTAACGATGTTTGCTGACCAGGCATTGTTACAAAATTTGATACTAACTCTTCGAAATTTTGCAGAGAAATAATCACGGTAAGACCACATCGACAGCATCTTAAAATTACTCGGACATTCATAATTAAGACTAATTATCGCTCTCTTTAAAAGTTCTTTAATTCTGCCTGGTAAATAATACGTGAGAAAACAATCGGGGTTACTTCAAACACTTCGTAATCCGTTGTTTTACAATCAGAAGTTGTCACCTATGCAAACACGCCGACAATCACATGTAATTGTGTTGATCATACATATGCCGCCTGTCTTGCGGTATAGTGGAAACGGGTAACGCTGATTGGCTATACGCGGCTATCGATGACAAGCGAGTAACTCCGCCCACATAATTTGCTCTCGAGTCAAACCTTGTGTATTCGCAGGTTTACGTAATCAATTAATTTTCATTGCGTCTCACTGCAGAAACGTGCGTCCGGGGACTCCCAAGCTGCAATAAACACGCGTATACCGGGACCAATTATGCGTACAGGGACGCCGATTTCGGCGTTTCCGAGAACCCTGTGACCCAGTTTCGAACTTGATCTAGATATCATTAAGATGAACATTCAAACCAACTTTCAGTACAGTACTATTTTTCTTCAAGATGATATTCACGATAGTACTGGATTTTCAGTGCTGTCAACAGAAAACGCGAGGAATTCTGCAACTGTCAAAAAATTTGCTCCATTTACAAATTCTTTCGACTACGTCAGCTATGGCTGCCGGCTTCGTATGGTTCCCATGTACACTACGTGGTGTTTATTTATTGTACGAAGCCGGAAGCCACAGCTTACGTAGTCGAAAGATTTTGTAAATGGAGCAAATTTTTTCATAATTGTAATATTCCTCGCGTATTTTGTTGACAGCAGTGAAGATCAAGTAATATCATGAACATCATCGTGAAGAAAAATATGTATTGTATTAAAGAACATCAAAATTCTATGGGAAAGTTGCATAAATTGTAAACATGAGATGATTTTTCGAGGTGGGTGTAAAGGTATTTCTGGTGAACATTCCCATATATCTTGTGTATTTTTAAGCTAGTGAGAGACATTATATTTTACAAAATTAGTTCAAATAAATCTAATATTGTTTGTGTGATTAGAGTCTGGGTCTGGATATACAATGATGATGATTAAAAAGTATACAGGTGCGTAGTAGTTTGGGCTGGAGGGAGTAGAGGTTCCAGGCCCAAAGTGTCTGTGGTCAAAACTAACCCAGTTTTCAGCAAATATCTTTAAAACTTCCAAGTTGTCATTTCGAATGGAACATTTCACAGACTAGGTATTTATATATTATTTACAAACCTTAAACTCATGTGCTTCAAATCCGTACGGACACAAGTGTGTTTTGACTTTTTGTGCAATTTCTGAAGGTGACATGTCCAGTCAGTTAAAGGCTTAACATTTTGTAAACAAACGTCTGAATGACTAAGGTATTGAATAAAGTCCGTTTAACACGTTAAATGCTGTACAAATAAACGAGAAATATCTTTAAAAATGATGGTCGGCGAATTGTAATAAGGAAAGAAGTTTATGAATTTTTCATCTAACATTTATCTTTCATCTAACATTTTTCAAATTGCAAAACTAAACACCGCACTTTAACAATTTAAATGGTTCTCTTTTAATTTTTCGCAAAGGTTTCGTAGGGTTGCAATTTTGTTACGTTTATCCTTAGACGAATAATTACAGCAGTAGTTTGATGAAGATTCATGAAGCGGTTCATGAGAAGAGGTCATTAAACGTGTTTATATTTTTAGCTAAATTGGTCCCTATCCCCATTTGTAACAAAATAGCAGGAGACCTTACGATATTGTTACACATCGGGTTTGATAAAAATCCAAATAATTACATTTTAGTGGTTAATGCGAAGAAGGGCATATCTACTTTTAGCTATAGTGGTCCCTAATAGGGCCCTAGTTCCTATATAAATAAATTTGGAAGAGGACCTTATAATGATGCTCCAGACCAAGTATGACAAAGATCCACCGGCAAGCTGTTCATGAGACGCTGTATAAAGGCATTTCTAGTTTTAGCTCTAGCAGCCCCTAAAAGGGGTCAACTGTCCCAGCTGAACAAAGCTGGCTGCGGGCCTAATAAAGATGCTACAAATCAAGTTTGATTAGAATACATGAGAAAAAATCAATTAAAGGATTTTTTTATTTATTATTTTTATTTATTTCTAAAATAGGCCAACTGATCCCGCGTTAACAAATGCATATTCGCTATTCATGAATATTTGGACAATGACGTCACACCTATAAAAAAAAGTGAAGGTCAAGCAAAACATACAATTGTAATTATTTCAATATTTCTGTTTCATAAGCAAAGTTTGACCGTAGTCATATCACATAGATAAACTGTATGCAGCGTACCTTCATTTCAGTGTAATGAGATTCAGTCATTTTTATATAGCATATATATAATAAAACAGATTTCAATATTTGCATACCATACTAAAGAAAAATAGCGTAGCACAATCAACAGAGTGAAAGAAATTGACACTCTCGTCCAATCAGGCAGAGTGTTGCATAAATCTTCCATTTTGATAAATTATCTATAATGCGTTATCAAGAAGTTTGATTTGCAAACTGAAGTCACGTGGCATAGGTAACGAAAACGAATTTAGACAGCGTCGCCGAAAAAAAGCAGGACGTAATATGGAATGGATGTCTTTCCGTCAATTCGTCAACATTTTCCATTTCTGGACTGTAAGTCACAAACTAGAAGATGTTTTAGTAGAAAAACGTATGTCTCCCCCAAAACATAGTAATAATAGGCAAGAACTTAGATGGAGCGAAAATCAAAGAGACACTGATGGTTGGCTTAGTGACTGAAATGCAATAGGGATCATCTACTTCGAATGTCCAATCATCTTAGAAGTTCTGGGTCAAGTTGTTCTCAAGTTATAGATTGAAAACAGTTTTCCATGTTCTGTCCCCAGTGACCTTGACATTTGATCGAGTAAAAATCAATAGGGGTCATCTACTCTGTATGTCCAATCATCCTGCAAAGTTTCAACACCGGGCCAAGTGGTTCTCAAGTTATTGATCAGAAACAGCTTTCCATGTTCAGGCCCCTGTGATCTTGACCTTTGATGGAGTGACCCTTGATGGAGTGACCCCAAATATACAGGTCATCTACTCTGCAAGTCCTATCACCCTATGAAGTTTGAAGGTTCTGGGTCAAATGGTTGTCAAATAATTGGTCAAAAACAATTTTCCATGTTATGGCTCCTGTTACCTTGACCTTTGATTGAGTGACACCAAATTCTATTGGGGTCATCTACTCTTCAAGTCCAATCGTCCAATGATGTTTCAACATTCTGGGTCAAGTGGTTCATGCCCCTGTGACCTTGACCTGTGATGGAGTGACCCCAAAATCAATAGGGGTCATCTATTCTGCATGTTCAATCATCCTATGAAGTTTCAACATTCTAGGTCATGTGGTTCTTAAGTAATTGATATGAAACAATTTTTCATGTTATGGTTCCTCTGACCTTGACCTTTGATCGAGTGACCCCAAAATCAACAGGGGGCATCTGTTCTGCATGTTTGGTCATGCTACAAAGTTCCGACATTCTGGGTGGTTCTCATGTTATTGATCGGAAACAGTTTTGTTCAGGCGCCTGTGACTTGACATTAGATGGAGTGACCCTAAAATCAATAGGGATCATCTACACTACATGTCCAGTCATCCTACAAAAATTTTAGGTTCTGGGTGACATCAAATGGTTCTCCAGTTATTGATCGGAAATGAAGTGTAACAGATTCTGGCCCCTGTAACCTTGACCTTTAATAGAGTAACCCCAAAATCTATAGGGGTCATCTATTCTGCATGTCCAGTCATCCTACAAAGTTTAAACATTCTGGGTCAAGTGGTTGTTTAGTTATTGATTGGAAACGGTTTTCCATGTTCAGGCCCCTGTGACCTTTGATGGAGTGACCCCAAAAACAATAAGGGACATATTTTCCATAATGATAAACCATACCACCCTATGAAGCTTAAAGGTTATATGTCAAATGGTTCTCCAGTTACTGATCAGACATGAAGTGTGACAGACGGATGGATCGACGGACAGACAGGGCAAGAATAATACGTCTCTCCTAGGGGGAGACATAACTATACAACAGCTATAACTTTCAAACTTTACAGATGACTTCAGGAGGATCCTTGATGTATTTTGAGACTTTTTGTTTTGTATTTAACACAGTTTTTCAATTATGTATAGCCGGTGTAACATTAAATTTTGACCCACGCGTAAAAATTAGACCCCCGTTGAAAAGTGATCAACTAAAGTCAGGTCATATTTCAACGTTGAAAACTGATCCTAATAATCTTACGCAATATGCCTATTACCATACAGATGAAAAATTAATATTTCTGTATTTTTTTCTCGGATGAACGTTTATATAGTTATACATTCGAGCTAATAATACATAAATATTCATCTGCAATAACCCTGACTCTGCAGATACTGGTCAGAAACAGAAGTTTTAACCCAGTTACACATCTGTAGATGCTTATTAATGAATTAATCATGTACAGATGGGTCATTTTCAATGGTAAATTCAAAAGCTCTCATCGATTTGTGGCCGTTGGTTCGAGTGACAGTACTGACCTGGTTGTTTATTACTCAAAATTGTATCACTTGTGTGTCAGACAAAAAGAAAGTATTTGTTTTCGTATTTAACAAGAGAAATTGCCTAGTGTGAGGGAAGACACTATATCAGTTTTTTGTGAGCGATTTGGCAAAATATTTGGAAAACATTTCTCTAGTTAGGTCAAACGAAAAATAAAAACCTTTTCAGATTTTTTCAGATTTTGAAGAAATTATCCGATCGTGCACCTTTAATTCCATGCTTTCACACCAGGACACTTTATGACTTTAGCCATTTTGTGACGTGGGCAATCCCGGTAGAAAAAGATGTAGTTAATGGTAACCGGATAAGGCGGATAATATTACCGACAAGTACGAACGTTGCTGCAAGATGTAGCAAAAGGAAACTCCGCGCCAAACAAAACAGTGTATGTAGTACTGACAGAACAAGAGAAGGTATAACGATACTTGCGTCTTTGTTGTAGACCATAAGCAAACAGACATTCTGATGGTGTTTCATGAATGTTGAAGAAAAAATAGTACTCTATAGAGTGAGCAGGATTTTTATTGTTGTATTTAGTGACCTAATTATTGACTGATCATGACCCATATGCGAAATTGACTTCTAGGTTTAGGTATATGAAATGAAATGTATTGTATACAAACGGTAACGTTGTGCTTAAATTCAGACTTACACTTAGCTCAGATGTTATCAAGACCACTATATTGATAAATGTCTAATCAGGAACGAAGACTCTATATGAGTCTTTCAAGTTAGATGATGAGGAAGGACTAAAATATACAATTACAATGAATGAAACACCACAAACATCATTTTATCCCACCTAGGGGCGTGAAACTCAAATTGAAAGGAACATAAGTGTTACATGTTGACGATTACGTTGGTGTACAGTATTTATTTAGAGGGTATTGTTGTTGTTTTCTTCACCTCCCCATAGAACAGCTTTTGAATACGCAGCAATGAATATTGACTTAACACTTTATACAGTCATATACTGATCAATTGGAATTGGTATTTTGGAAGGACAAAGTTAACGGTCAATGTTGTGCAATCAGACACTTCTCAAGAAAGACCATTGTTCAAATATTGCTACCTACACTGAGATAATAGAGCAAGGATACTTTAAAATGCAAGTCACCTAGGTTCAAATGCCAGTTTGTTTTTGTTTTTTTTTTTTGTTGTTTGATTATAATTATCACTGTGGCGATACCACGTGACCAAATGCTATGTTAGTGAGCAGAATTTATATGAAAAACTCTTCAGCTCGGGTAACATTTTTAAAGATTACTTTCTAATTACTTGATGGAATTTCATGAAACAAAGACGAAGGCCGTCTTCTTAAAGAGATATGCACGTTGCTCTTAACTGTTTTGTCGGAAATCCTTTTATTTCGTCAGAAACATGATTATGCATATCAAACATTAAACACATAAATACTTAACTTAAACAATAATCAAAGTATAAAACTAAAAATATAAGACACTGTTGATGAATGTTTGTGTAATAAGGTTAGTGTTGATTACCGAGAGAGTATTGTGGTATGTTTAAACAAAATAAAATCCCTATGGATAATATGTGCATTTTCCCACTCAGATTTCAAATATATTGTGTTAATTAAATGCTGATGATATGGTAATAACTATGAGGTTAAATATTCTAGTTGTTAATAACATACCATACTAACATTCTGTTGTTGTTGAATATCGATGATATTATTTATTCTTGTTATATCAAAGAATAATACGCATTTTAATGTTACACTATTTCAACTCTCATATGTATAGAGCAAATCTTGCGACCTTTCCGTTGTACGGCTAGAGTATTAGATTTTATACCGGTTAATCAATACAAAAACACAAGTCTCCTTTATCTTATTTTTTTTCCTGTTTATTTTCATTTTCTTATTATAATAATTATATTTAATGAAGATCCAAGACTTGAATAAATAGATACATTTCTTTTCAATAAGTAATTCAGATACTCACTTTTTTTTCTAAATTTCTAAATAGGAGTTTTCTTGTGGAAACCTATAACTTTCTATAAGTGGCGCAGGCTTTTTTTTTTTAAGTAGAAAGTATGTACCCCAATTTTGGCGGGTGTACGTCGATTGTATTGTTTACGTAAACGTCACTTGCGTGATTCCATATAACGTTGCTTCTAACATGGCTCGATTTGATTTCCAGTTAAGCAAAGAAGAAAATCAAGCTCTATATATTCTGCGATAAACAACGGTTGACGCGCGGACCTGTAAGAGAGCATTATGGCGTCAATTATGACGTCATATTGCCGCATGACGTTCGATATATTACTCCTCGCGTAAATGAAGTCCAGTATAATATCTATTAAAATATATCAATGAGCATGTCAGAATGAAAACAATCAAGGCCTTCTTGTTATTTATCGTCTAATTTACCACAGTTCATCGTTTAGATGCTTCAGTATTTAACCACTCGGGCTAACGCCCTCGTGGTTCAATTCCTACGCATCTGAACGCTGAACCGTGGTTAATCAGACGATAAACAACTCGAAGGCCTTGATTATTTGTTAATTTTAACATGGTTCGATTTGTTTTCCAGTTAAATAAAGAAAAAAATCAAGCTCTATATATTCTGCGATAAACAACGGTTGACGCGCGGACCGGTAAGAGAGCATTATCACGTCAATTATGACGTCATATTGCCGCATGACGTTCGATACATTACTCCTCAGGTAAACGAAGTCTAGTATAATATCTATTAAAATATATCAATGAGCATGTCAGAATGAAAACAATCAAGGCCTTCTTGTTATTTATTGTTTAATTTACCACGGTTCATCGTTCAGATGCTTCAGTATTAAACCACTCGGGCTAACGCCCTCGTGGTTCAATTCCTACGCATCTGAACTCTGAACCGTGGTAAATCAGACGATAAACAACTCGAAGGCCTTGATTATTTATTAATTATCTTAAGTATTTCTTAGCCAGAATAATTGCACAATATGTAATCTGCAAATTGTGCATGTGACTTGATAAAAGCCCTGGGCCGAAACGTCGCAATTAGTGATAATAAAAGTTGAGAAAAACAATCCCTATATTGATATATATTAAATAAATACAATAAATATAACATATAACTTGAATATATACAATACCAATAAAAGTAACACAATCAAAAAGGTTTAAAAATTAGCATAAATTAACTTAAAGCAGTATCCGGAATTTCGCTAGAATAAAATGTCTGTACCCCCTATTATAGATAATAAATGTTGCAAAAAATCAATGTCAACAATATAATGAAGCAATGACCCGGCAACTTAAATGAACTCGTACAAAACATGTTTGACACAGTCTTACACAATTCACTCAACCTTTGTGATTTAATCAACGCGTTATTTTCGAGGCACTGTTTATGCTCAGTTCACTTAGCACGTGACTTTCGTGACAACATATTGTAATTGTTAGAGCAAGCGCGGGTTTTCAGAGAGGCGAGTCAACAAAATGGTATGTAATTCTTTTTATTCTCAGTTTTCTTTTCTATTTTCTTTCTATTGCTGTCGTTATTTATTTTCTCATTTCTTCCGTTAAACTTGTAAATGATTCATTTTGTGGTTTTCGTCCATCTTTACCTGTGATTATCATTCAAATTCCTGTAAACGCAAGAAACTACTTCTAGAGAAATATCTAATACAACAGTTTGTTTTCTTTACACTGATTATAAAGATTGATTCCAAAGAATATTCATAAGCTTTAATGTATTTTACTGGGGGTGAAAAGCCAGTCGTTCTCGAGATTTTTTCAGCGCGCATTCATTCCGTATATGGACCGATGCCATTATTATGCACAAACTAGATAGGTATGATGGAATTTTCGCTTGTACTTTATGCTATTGCCTGAATGGAAACAATCAAATTATGAACTAGTATTGTACACATATTTTTTTACTGGGAACATGTTTCAAGTCTGATTTATTTGACTGTGACAACAACTTGGCATCCATGAAAAATTGTGCAAAAAAGGGACGCATGGCGTGGCTTACAACAGGCTTCCGCTCTACCATTTAAATTGAAAATTGATTTGAAAATAAAGTTATATATTGTTCAATTACACCATATGTTGTTAAACCATTATAGACAAATAATCGTTAATTAATTTATTTTAGGGCCAACTTTTAACGTTAATCATATCCTGGAATACAGATTCCGTGTCTTTCTATCGATTGCAAAGTATCATACAAGTATAAACAAATATTTTAAAATTGCCTTCATAGCTTTAACTGGAAGTGAGACATTTACGTTTGACAAATCATGTTTTATTTTTTGCAGTTTTCTAGGCTGCTATGGTGGCATTATTGCATAGATGAGAGACCATCCATGATTCATACACAACATCGACTGACGTGGTTTCAGGCTTGGAGCAGTAAGGGTGTGCATTTTTTCCTTTTTTTTTATTTTTATTTTTAGCTCGTTGGATTTTTGAGAAAAAGTCTACGCGGTATTATCGTCACTTGATCGTCGGCTTTGTGAAATTTTTTGTTTAGGTCCGCCTTTTCTGATAAACCATAAGAGCTACAGCTTTGAAACTTTGCACACTTGTCTATCATCATTAGATGACCGCGTTTGTCATCATAAGGTGACTGTGATATGCATTTTGTCAAAATTATGGCCCTTTTTGTACTTAGAAAATTTGAGTTTCTTGGTTAAATTTTTTGTTTAGGTCCCCCTTTTCTTAAAACTATACGAACTACAGCTTTGAATCTTTGCACACTTGTCTGTCATCATTAAGTGACTTTGATATGCATTTTGTCAAAATTATGGCCCTTTTTGTACTTAGAAAATTTGAGTTTCTTGGTTAAAATTTTTGTTTAGGTCCTCCTTTTCTTAAAACTATACGAACTACAGCTTTGAATCTTTGCACACTTGTCTATCATCATTAGATGACCGCGTGTAGGCCAAGAATCATAACGTAACTCCGATATTCATTTTGTCAGAATTATGGCCCTTTTTGTACTTCGAAAATTTGAGTTTCTTGGTTAAAGCTTTTGTTTAGGTCCACTTTTTCTATACAAGCTACAGCTTTGAATCTTTGCACATTTGTTTATCATCATTAGGTGACCGTGTGTACATACAGATCATGGATTAAGGTGTTGTCAGATCTGGATAATAAATGGTGTGTATGTTTTCCTATTTTCTTTGTCTGGAATGTCTGAGGTACCCCTAAGGTACCCCTAGAATTAATATTGGTTTCTGTTTTTACACATAACTTTCTGTTGTTTTTTTCCTAAATACTAAAATGGGTAGCAACGGAAACATACGTCTAGGCAATGAAATAAATAGACGGCAGCCGTTCAGATGTACAAAGTTATACAGCAGATTTTGGAAAACACAGGGAATGTACATGTATGTTTACATTTTTGTGGCAACACTTTGATATATTTGCTTCTGTTTTTACACATGCCTTTCTGTATCTATGCACTCAACGTGAACAGTGTTACCATGGAAACGTTTCTCTACATCTAGGCAATGGTGTAATGGATGATCAACGTTCAGATCTTCTAAGTTATATAGCAGATTTTGGAGCATATAGGTTGTGTATACATACTTTTTCATTCTTGTACATTTGTTTATGTTTAACACATGCCTTTTTGTATCTGTACTCTCAACCTAAACAGCGTTATCACGGAAACGTCCCTCTACATCTAGGCAATGGTATTATGGATGGCCGACGTTTAGATGTACAAAGTTATAAAGCAGATTTTGGAGCATAAAGGGTGTGTATGTTTACTTTTTTCTTTTTTTGTGGCAACACTTTGATATACTTGTTTCTCTTTTTACACATGCCTTTTGTATCTATATCCACAACTGCAACAGGGTTCCATGGAAACGTTTCTCTACGTCTAGGCATTGGTATAATGGATGGCCGACGTTCAGATGTACAAAGTTATACAGCAGATTTTGGAGCATAAAGGGTGTGTATATTTACTTTTTGTCCATGCGTCCGTCCGTCCGCCCGTCCGAAGTTTGTGACGCGACTAGCTCAACAAGTATTTGATATAAATTGATGAAACCTTGCATGAGTCTTTATCATGGTATGAGCTTGCGTACCTCCTATTTTAAGCTCGACTTTCGAAGAAAAAGTAGAGCTATTGCACTCGCCCCGGCGTCGGTGTTGGCGTCGGTGTCGGCGTCGCCGTTGGTTAAAGTTTTTGATAAAGTCAAATATCTCTGTTACTATCAAAGCTATTGACTTGAAACTTAAATTAGTTATTTACCATCAAAGTCTATACCAGGAGAAACAATCCCTGTAATTCTGATTGAATTTTGACCGAATTATGCCCCTTTTTAACTTAGAATTTTTTGTTAAATTTTTTGATAAAGTCAATTATCTCTGTTACTATTAAAGCTTTTGACTTGAAACTCAAAATAGTTATTTACTATCAAAGTCTACACTAGGAGACACAATTCACATTACTCTTATTTGAATTTTGACAGAATTATGTCCCTTTTTAACTTAGAATTTTTCGTCGGTGTCGGCGTCGGCGTTGCCGTCGGTTAAAGATTTTGATAAAGTCAAAAATCTGTTACTATCAAGGTTTTTGACTTGAAACTTAAAATACTTACTTACCATCAAAGTCTACACCAGGAGAAATAATTCCCATAACTCTGATTTGAATTTTGATAGAATTATGCCCCTTTTTAACATAGAATTTTATGTTAAAATTCTTTATAAAGTCAAATATCTCTGTTACTATTAAAGCTTTTGAGTTGAAACTCAATTAGTTATTTACTATCAAAGTCTACACCAGGAGACACAATTCCCATAACTCTGATTTAAATTTTGACAGATTTATGTCCCTTCTTAACTTGGATTTTTTTTACTGGCAAAGCTCTAATTCAAAATCAGGCACTGAGAAAAGTCGAGCGCGCTGTCTTACGGACAGCTCTTGTTTCGTTTGGCTCCGCCCCTATTTCTATGGCCCCTGAAATAGAAAAAATGCACATTTTCACCTAATTATGTGCCTAGCTCAAAAAGTATTTAATGTAAATTCATGAAACCTTGCTTGAGTCTGTATCATGATGTGACCTTTAACACTTGGCATTCTTCTTGAGAATCTTTGCACTTATTACAGAGTTATGGCCCTTGAAATAGCCAAAATAGTGGGTTTTTTGTTTGTGATGGTCATAGCTCAAAAATATATGGCCTAGTATAATGACTCCTTTTCATAAAATGTTTGTTTAGGCTAAACCCCAATAACACTGCAAACATTTGAATTATTGCACCTTACTTGTGACAAATGTACCGATGTGGGCATACCCTGTGTCCTACAGACATATTCTAGTTCCTTCTTGTGGCAATACTTTGATACATTTATTTTTGTTTTACACATGCCTTTTGTATCTATACACACAACTGCAACAGGGGCTCTGTGGAAACGTGTCTCTACGTCTAGGCATTGGTATAATGGGTGACCAACCATGCCAACGGTCAGAGTTTGGAACATACAGGGTGTGTATGTTTACTTTTTTGTGGCAACAAATTTGATATACTTGTTTCTCTTTTTACACATGCCTCCCTGTATCTATACATTTAACAGGGTTACCGTAAACACTCACTACCACATCTTGGCAATGGTATATATGGATGACGGACGTTTAGATGTACAAAGTTTACAACGATTCTGGAGCATATAGGGTGTGTATGTTTAGGCCTACTTTTTAGCTCATCTGATTTTTTGAAAAAAAATGATGAGTTATTGTCATCACTTGAGCGGTTGTCGGCGTCGGCGTCGGCGTCGGCGTTGCCTGGTTAAGTTTTATGTTTAGGTCAGCTTTTCTCCTAAACTATCAAAGCTATTGCTTTGAAACTTGGAATACTTGTTCACCATCATAAGCTGACCCTGTATAGCAAGAAAACATAACTCCATCTTGCTTTTTGCAAGATTTATGGCCCCTTTTGTACTTAGAAAATATCAGATTTCTTGGTTAAGTTTTATGTTTAGGTCAACTTTTCTCCTAAACTATCAAAGCTTTTGCTTTGAAACTTGGAATACTTGTTCACCATCATAAGCAGACCCTGTACATCAAGAAACATAACTCCATCTTGCTTTTTGCAAGAATTATTGCCCCTTTTGGACTTAGAAAATCAGTTTTCTTGGTTAAGTTTTATGTTTAGGTCAGCTTTTATCCTAAACTATCAAAGCTATTCCTTTAAAACTTGCAACACTTGTTCACCATCATAAGCTGATCCTGTACAGCAAGAAACATAACTCCATCCTGCTTTTTGCAAGATTTATGGCCCCTTTTGGACTTAGAAAATATCAGATTTCTTGGTTAAGTTTTATGTTTAGGTCAACTTTTTCTCTTAAACTATCAAAGCTATTGCTTTAAAACTTGCAACTCTTGTTCACCATCATAAGCTGACCCTGTACAGCAAGCAACATAACTCCATCCTGCTTTTTGCAATATTATTGCCCCTTTTGGACTTAGAAAAATCATTTTCTTGGTTGAATATTATGTTTAAGTCAACTTTTCTATATAAACTATCAAAGCTATTGCTTTAAAACTTGCACATGTTTTTCACCATCATAAGTGGACACTGTACATCAAGAAACATAACTCTATCCTGCTTTTTGCAAGAGTGATGGCCCTTTTTAGACTTAGAAAATCATGGGTAGGACAATATTTCTATTATACAAAAAAAATCAGATGAGCGTCAGCACCCTCAAGGCGGTGCTCTTGTTGTTACATGTGGCAACACTTTGATATATTTGTTTCTCTTTTTACACATGCCTCTCTGTATGTATAAACGCAACAGGGTCACCATGGGAACATACCGCCACAGACACATATAGACAATTACTGACGTTTAGATCAGCAGATTTTAGAGCATATACGGTTAGTACATGTTTGTCTATTTTCCTTTTATGTGGCAACGTTTTGATAAATTTGTTTTTGTTTTTACACATGCCTTTCTGTACTTATACATTCAACCTTAACAGGGTTACCATGGAAACGTACCTCAATATCTAGGCAGTTGTATATTGGATGAGCAACGTTCAGATGTACAAAGTCATACAGCAGATTTTAGAGCATATAAGGTGTGTATGTTTACTTTTTCTCTTTTTTTTTGTAATGCCACTTTGATATATTTGTTTTTATTTTACACATGCTCCTCTGCATCTATAAACACAACAGGATTACCACGGAAACTAACATCTACATCTAGGCAAAGGTATAAATGGGTGACGACGTCCAAATCTACAAACAGCAGTGAGAGAAATCCTGCAACCGATAACGATCACGTGACAAACGCTTAGCTTTGAATAGTCTAAGCTTTGCTAGGACCCGTAAATGAATTCAGGCAAAACTTGAATATAAACAAACATCTGGATAATATGTACGGTTATTGAAAACTCAATCTATCTTGCATCTGTTTTGCTGTGTAATTCTTGGTGTTCGGTGTTTGCTGTTTTGTCAGGGATTTGTTTGACTATTTGATGGTGTTTGTGGTGGTTTTGGTGTTTGTTGTTGTGTTTGTGGTGGTTTTGGTGTTGGTTGTTGTGTTTGTGGTGGTGTTATGGTGTTTGTTGTGCTTTTGGTGGTGTCTCTCATGTGGTCTTCTCGGTTGTATTTGATCATGTTTTTAGTTGATTTGTTAAAATGGGCGTTTGGTGCGAATCGTATGTCGCATTTGGTTCTTCATCGTTCGTTCCGTTACAAGGTGAATTTCTTTCTGCCATTAGCAATACATTATAACTAGATTTATTCATGTACACAAAATTAATCGAATAAGTTAAATATTGCATTGTGTTTTTTGTTGTTGTTTTTTGTTGTTTTTTTTTACTTTTCTCATCAGTTTATAGCTACAGAGACATACCATGAAAATGCAGACGACAGATATATGGTGCAGACGACATCTCGGTAAACGCGCGCAATTGTTCTGTTTTATTTCTGTTGTTTATTCTTTTTGTTTTGTACTGCTGTTGTTTTGTTTTTTTTCTATTAGAATGTCGGTGTACTTGGAGAATAAAGACGCAGACGGATATGGAGACGCAGACGGACATGAAGATGCAGTCCAAACAAGATGTGCGCTTCTCTTTATCGCGTACTGTCCTATTTTGTGTACATTTCTCTGCAGACTTCCAAAATGGTGGATGATGATGACTAGAAGCACGTGTGAATATATCCTTTGTAGATATCATGTAATGGTTCAGTGGATGGTGAAACTATCCGACAAGAAGCAGTTTCCTGTACCATACACGTAAGGACTTGCTTATAATTTATATTGAACTTTGAATATAGGTCGGTAAATCAGTTTAATTAATTCAAGTAGGTTTTCATGATTGGTGTAATTGTACGTCGGGCTCATTACTGTGTTGCGGTCTAAACAGGCAAGCGTTTGCTACCGTATAAGCCTGAGACGTGGTTCGAATTCGTGATTTTTGGTGTGTGAGTTTGAAACCTATTTTCTTCTTTAAACCGTATCAAAGATTTTATAACAAAATTTTGTTTTCTGGCAGTAAAAAGAAAACGGGGATATAACTATCTTTTCATATGTGACTTTGGTGTAAGTGTTGGTTTCTGAAAAACAGTGTGGCTGTTTATTTTGTTGTATTAACAGGAAGAAAAATTTAGTTGATGGAACTACAGTTGTGGTAGAATTGCCTTGCTGGTACTAAAAAGATGCCGATAACCAGAGGGACACTGGTAATCAAGCGAATTCGCTCATCAGATGTGCTCTGGACCCCTTATGTCAACATAGTAATCAACTGTTCTCGAGAAGGTAGGCTACTAAATTACTTAAGAATTGCTATTTACGCGACGCGAGTTCGAGCCACAGTTTGTATTACATCTACGGTTTCTGACTTAACTGAAACAATGTTAAATGTGACAGGCACAGCGAAAAGCTATTGTTGATATAGGCTGACATCTGGTTCTTTGACATAACTTTCCATTTTTCCTGAACATATTGAGAGATTTGTCAAGTTTTGTAATCGCTGGTAGTTATTTAAATTTTACAAAATAACAATTTCGGTAACTAAACTTAAGGATTTTATATCCATATGTAATAAGAGGATTAGTTGCCAACTATATCTAGCAGACGACATTTGCTGCTTCTACCAGATGACGCCACTGGCGGAAGAAGGGACCCGAGTAACTTTGCAGTATAAAATTTTGGTAAAATATTTGAATTTCTTTGTCGTCATACTTTCCAGTATAAAACTTTCATAAAATAATTTAACTTTTATAGTGTTGTCATTATGTACACTGATACTGGCTTGTATAACTTGCAGACCCTAAAGGCGATGTATTTATGATGCGTTTGTTCCGGAAATGAAAAAAAATAAATACCAACCTTAAACTGAAGGGTGTATAACTTTGCAAATCACGGATCTACTGTTTCACAAGATAAACTGACTTGAAAAATAATTATTAGCATATACTGTCATTTCTAATAGTGCAATAAAACTTATGTAGGACCTATAGATTTTTAGATTTGTATCGAGAAATATGCATGAGTTATGCAGCGGAATTATTGCGCGACTTCAGGGCGCAAAATTTCACGAAAGAACGAGTACATTATTATCGATGCAAATCTAATAATCTGTATATTACATACGCATCTAAAGTAATAATAGTTATATAAATGATATGAATTAGTTTTTAACATGAGCAACATTAATCTTATCGTCGTTAAAGACATTTCAAATGCAACGACACACATAAAAATTACATCACAAATGACGCCACGCACCCGACGTGAAATGTGGAAATATTGACCTTTCTGAACGGAGTTTATAACTGAGTATGTAATTGAGTATGTAATAAAACATTTCAGCACTGTTCGATTGGTCAAGATAGAGTGGTTTTAGTGGAATTCAGCCCTTGGTGGACATATCGTCTGTATTTCCCCTGTCCTGGTGATGGTAGAGAGCTCTTCCACACCTCGTGTACATATCAGAATCCGCGAGGTAGGCGACGAATTTATTCAGGTAAAGAGAAATGTTACTTCACTACGTTTTTTCTAGTAGTTTGAAAGTTATTTTATCTGCTTTGTATGCAGGTGATGAAATTAGGTTCCGTAAACATGGCATTGCGGAAAACAATTCTTCTGGCATGTATGTACTTTATGAATAATTTTGCCAAATAAATTCGTGACATGGTGTGCTCACCCCGGCTATAATGGTAGATCATTAGACTCCTTGTTTTGAGTCGCTGATTCAAATCCCGATTTGACAGAACTTTGACTGCAGTTTTTGAGGTGCGGGTACTAGTTAGAAACCAGCTAGCAAAATCACGAAAATAAACATGATTTCAAAAACTACCTTCTATGAATCTGTTAAATGAATTCTGTTTCAACTAAATGTATTTAAATTAGCGAGCAAATCACTCTGAAATTCAGATCTTATTTGTATACTCAGCGTCACTGAAAAGTTACCACCTAATATACAATGTATGTATAACCTCTTTACTATTTTATACAATATCGACGTCACTTTTTCATAGGCTATGCGCGGGTCTATTACTCATAGACCCTGTCTGATCATGTCTCCTAACCCATTTCATGACTGTCAGGTGAGAACAGCACACACGACGTGCAATTTCCCGACATGAAAGTTCGTCGTCAACCATGCCAATGCCCTGATAGAGTTGATCGTGCCTTAAACGTGGCATTCTTAGCAAGGATATTCTGTTTTTTTTAACATATTCATTTTAGTCTATCGACTAACTTTCAAGTGCGATGAATGATTTGCGATAGAAAATTCGTACATGTCGACATTGCTGGAAAAGGTCATTTTGCACGTGCAGCCCGTGCCTCAAATGGAGTTATTTGACAAAGCTTTACACCAGTGACCTCTCAGCTGCGTCACAAATTAAGTCGTGTTATGCTTTTAAAAACAGTCCAATGCGATTTTTAAAATATAAGGGCCATTAGGGTGGTAACTTTTCAGTGACGCTGAGTATATTTATGTCACCAACGGATGTCCAAGAAATATACACATTGTTATTTGCAAATGGTTCACCTCTAAGAACTTTCAGATGGACTTGGAAAATAATCTTTTTTTGCCTGCATTATAGGTAAACTATGATACGACGTAAATTATTAGATATATTTTATTACCACAGTGTCAAAGATAGTGTTTAAAATATCTGTCCGTCCGTCAGTCCGTTAGTCACATTTCTTGTATTTATATCTAACTGAAATATACTTAGTATACACCGTTTACATTGAAATGCGCATATTGTGAGGCCTTTTAAGGCCCTTTTTCGGACTTCGAAATGTTACATCTATATCAGAACATTGTGTACCCAAATTCTCATACAGTTTCTACCCAATTAAAACGAAACATGAAGTGGACATGATTTGTGTAAGTTCGAAACTTCCATGTCCGATTTTCTGCTCGAGTTACGACCCGTTCTCGGACGTCGAAATTTTACAACTACATCAGAACACATTATGTACTTAAGTCCTACAGCTCAAATGAAACTTTGTAAACATCAGCTTGAAGAAGACATTTGCTTTTTTCTGGAATTTGGTGTCCGATGTTTGTTTTTTTTTTGTTGTTTTTTTTTTGTTAGTTTTGCCTCCTTTTAAATTCTTAGCATTATTCTATCGATTATTTTCACGGGTCATGTGTCATACAATTTGAACACCATTTTTTGTATTCTTTAGACATTTACTGACGACAGAAATTTTACCTTGATACATTTATACTGTTTCATTGCTTGATTTTTTTACTCAGTTTTAAAGACATTGATTCGGTTGGTCTTGAGAAATTCCGCATTTTGTAATGATACATCTTTACTCCATGTCTAGAGATAAAGCACAATTTTTGCACAAGGCATAGTTTGGCGTGAAAATTAGTAGTTCAGAGTAACATTGCGAAATGGTACTCGTTTCAGTCGTTTTACTCGGACTTTATCACTGAACCCCTGTTTATAACCTCAAATTTTATTTTAAATAAAAGTAATCAATATAGAATTCAAATTAAACTTTAAAATGTTCTCATTTTAACATCCTCTTAGACATTTGAGATTAAAAACTGAACTTGATTTCTAAATTACTGCGACTCACTACATGTTTATTGTAAAAACTCGAAAACGACAGAACTTGAAAATGCATCTTTCTGATTAGTCAGAATTTCTGACCTGCTATATAGGTCAATTTAATTTGTATAAACAATGTTATAACCACACCCACCCTCAACCCCCTCCCTGCTTATTGCTCAAGTCATTAAGTTTAAATATTGGCCACCAACTTTCAGCAAAACAGTTTCCTTGAAGTGAAAGAATTCAACGACCTCGAGCGAGACTTGAACCCGCGCAGATATGTGCAATTGCCAAATATTAAGCGATATGTAGCATATTTTCATTGAATTGCATGAATTTCTCTTGTTACTGTAAGTATGATATTTTTTCAGGTTTAAAACGACAGGAAGACAGTGTTTTACATTGTTGAAAGACAAAGAATCGATTTCAGAACGTGCCGTCCTGTGCTTGTTGTTTTCGGCAGTTGATAGGAGAGACCGGTGCATGCCAGATACTATCTGTAAGAAATTTATGATTAATTTTGTACCATTTATTCTGAAATAGCTTGTTTTAAAGGTCCATTACTAAGGGAAAGTGAGTTGGCAATTTTTTTCATAGCCAGTGCATAGACTTCTGCAAGACACTAAATAATGAAGATTGGCAGGTCAAAATTTACAGAAGGTCTTTGGAACTCAAAGAAATGTATGTGTATTATGTTGAAATTTCAATGAATCGACAGAATGACCCCCAGGTCTTTTTAACTTTCTTCATACTTCATAGAAAAATAATTGTACATGTACTGCGATTTATTTCGAATTTCTACATACCAACTTTCATTTTCCAATAAAATGAAATAGTTTCTGTGCTTTTTGAAAGAAATTAAAATGTTCACTTTCCTTAGTATTGGACCTTTAAACACAGTTATACAAATTATGCAGAGAGCTATCCTACTCGGCGTCCATGGCCATTCTGCTAGTTTCTTGGCAAAACATTTTTTTTTCATTTTTAGCTCCACTAAGAATAGGAGGGCTATTCTGCTCGCCACGGCGTCGGCGTCGACGTTTGCGTCGGCTTGAGCTTTCTTGGTTAAAGTTTTTCCGCAACATTTGTTTTTCTGTCATATCTTTAATTTGTTACTATTGTTTATATCTTACTGTAACTTCACATAAACATTGTCCAGCATACAATCAAATAGAGTTATTATAACAGTAGCTTGATCTTGGATGCAGTATTCAGCTCGAGTGGATTTTGCCAGATCGGATCTCACGAGGCGCGCAAGCGCCGAGTGTGATCCAACCTTGCAAAATCCATGAGAGCCGAATACAAAGTCCCAGATCTAGCTACTGTTATAATGACCCTTTTATTATATACCTTGACCATTTTGATTCTTGTTTCGTTCTTGAACGAAATCTTAAAGTTTATCGATATTAAATGGAACTAAGTGAAGTTTTTATGTGCGCTATTTATAGAAATGTGTCAGGTCATGCATATTTATGAAAATAATCCGGCAGCATACAATACGGAAGGTACAATACGGAATTTTAAAGATACAATACGGAATTTTTGTCTGTCTGTTCATATTTAATTGTGAAATACAAGCCGAATTTTTACAGAATTTATATAAGTATATAATAAAAGTATATGCAGGGGCTTGGCTCATTATACCAAAGGTCAAGGACACTTAGATTTTATACTTAAGTTATTTTTAAGGTTAAAATTTTTTGACAGCTTTGTTTTTCTGTAATATCTTTGTTACTGTTGCTTATATCTTACTGTAACTTCTTATAAACATTGTCCAGTATACAAACAAGGTCATCAAGGTGTTGTACTTAGGTTATTTTTAAGGTAAAAGTTTTTCAGCAACCTTTGTTTTTCTATTATATGTTACTATTGCTTATATCTTACTGTAAGCTCACATAAACATTGTTCAACATACAAACAAAATATGTGCAGGGGCTGGGCCCATTATACCAAAAGTCAAGGCCACAAAGTTGTTACACTTGGAATTATTTCCATGATATTTTTATTTTGAAAGCTTTGTTTATAGACATATCTTTGGTTCTTTAAAAGATAATGACTTGAAATTAAAAATATTTCTTTATAATGTGTGTTACAATCCCCATAACTCTAATTGTATTTTAAGCTCACCTGTCACATAGTGGCAAGGTGAGCTTTTGTGATCATGCAGCGTCCGTCGTCCGTCGTCCGTCCGTCCGTCCGTCCGTGCGTCAGTCCGTCCGTCCGTAAACTTTTGCTTGTGACCACTCTAGAGGTCACATTTTTTGTGGGATCTTTATGAAAGTTGGTCAGAGTGTTCATCTTGATGATATCTAGGTCAAGTTTGAAACTGGGTCACGTGCCGTCAAAAACTAGGTCAGTAGGTCTAAAAATAGAAAAACCTTGTGACCTCTCTAGAGGCCATATATTTCACAAGATCTTCATGAAAATTAGTCAGAATGTTCACCTTGATGATATCTAGGTCAAGTTCGAAACTGGGTCCCGTGCTGTCAAAAACTAGGTCAGTAGGTCTTAAAATAGAAAAACCTTGTGACCTCTCTAGAGGCCATATATTTCATGAGATCTTCATGAAAATTGATCAGAATGTTCACCTTGATGATATCTAGGTCAGTTCGAAAGTGGGTCACGTGCCATCAAAAACTAGGTCAGTAGGTCAAATAATAGAAAAACCTTGTGACCTCTCTAGAGGCCATATTTTTGATGGGATCTGTATGAAAGTTGGTCTGAATGTTCATCTTGATGATATCTAGGTCAAGTTCGAAAATGGGTCACGTGCCTTCAAAAACTAGGTCAGTAGGTCAAATAATAGAAAAACCTTGTGACCTCTCTAAAGGCCATATTTTTCATGGGATCTGTATGAAAGTTGGTCTGAATGTTCATCTTGATGATATCTAGGTCAAGTTCGAAACTGGGTAAACTGCGGTCAAAAACTAGGTCAGTAGGTCTAAAATTATTAAAATCTCTTGACCTCTCTAGAGGCCATATTTTTCAATGGATCTTCATGAAAATTGATCTGAATGTTCACCTTGATGATATCTAGGTCAGTTTCGAAACTGGGTCACGTGCGGTCAAACTAGGCCAGTAGGTATAAAAATAGAAAAACCTTGTGACCTCTCTAGAGGCCATATTTTTCATGAGATCTTCATGAAAATTAGTGAGAATGTTCACCTTGATGATATCTAGGTAAGTTCAAAACAGGGTCACGTACCTTCGAAAACTAGGTCAATAGGTCAAATAATAGGAAAACCTTGTGACCTCTCTAGAGACCATATTTCAGTGGATCTTCATGAAAATTGGTCAGAATTTTTATCTTGATAATATCTAGGTCAAGTTCAAAACTGGGTCACATGAGCTCAAAAACTAGGTTACTATGTCAAATAATAGAAAAAACGACATCATACTCAAAACTGGGTCATGTGGGAAGAGGTGAGCGATTCAGGACCATCATGGTCCTCTTGTTTACAGAATTATGCCCCTTTCATACTTAAAACTTTTTTGGCAATCTTCGCTTTCTTGATATTACTTTAGAACAATATAACAAAGACTTGAAACTTGAAATGTGTCTTTATCATCATCATCTGCATGAGTGGTAACAATCCCCATAACTCTGATTTGTATTTTTGACCAAATTATGCCTCTTTCATACTTAAATTTTTTTGACAATCTTCTTTTTCTGGACATAACTTTGATACTGTATAAGGTAATGGCTTGAAACACAAAATATATTTTTACCGTCATCATCTGCATGTGAGGTAACAATCCCAATAACTCTAGTTTGTGTTCTTGACAGAATTATGCCGCTTTGTGTCTCTTCCTTTTAAAGTACTCTCAGAGGTCTCTTATTGAGACATATATTCATTTTACTATCAAATCGCCGGATAGTGGAGCGCGCTGTCTTACGGACAGCTCTTGTTCACGTTATCTCATTTGTGACTCAAACCTAAAACATCACATCATAAGGTCCTGGCACTAATCCGTCATAAATGCTCTCATCGTTTTAGTTAATTATTCTTATGCCCCAGCTGTCGAAGACCCGGGAAGTAGATATAATTTGAACTGTCCGTATGTCACACTTTCTTGAGATTTTACCTCCTCCTGTAGTTCCCTTCGAATACAAGACCCAGACCCCTAGCTCCAAGGTCAAGGTCATACTTAGAGGGCAAAGGTTAAAATGGTCTGTTTCTTGTCCGGTCCATAACTTTGCCATTGATAAAGGAATTTTGAAATTACTTGGCATAAATGTTCCTTATAATGAGATGAGGTGTTATGTGCAAGACCCAGACCCCTAGCTCCAAGATCAAGGTCACACTTAGAAGTCAAAGGTGTTTCTTGTCTGGTCCATAACTCTGCAAATTTTATCAAGGGATTTGAAAATAATTTGACACAAATGTTAACCATATTGAGAAGATAACTTGAAACTGTTAAAACTTGAAACTGTTTTATTTGATTAAACGCCTATTTTTACGCAAAACATATTCAATGGCGTTTTACAAATACATAAAAAAATACGACAAAAATTAAGATATTTTAAATGACATACCGGTATGACATAAATGAGCATAAATATCATTGTGAATAAACTATTTAGTAAGCATTAAACAAAAGATCAGGCATCAGATAAGATTAATAAAATATTAGAACATTAAGATACAATAAGATAGCTGTTTGTTATTAAGTAAGAATAATTGGTTTTTTGCGTCATGTCCAGAAGTTATTACAAACAACTGTATTTTATATTTGTTATAAAAAAGTTCATATTCGAATGTATTTACACAATAAAATCATCCAGTTCACGTTACTTCAATCTCTAAAAAAATCACAGTCACAGTCTCTAAAAAGAGTGCAAAGTAGTTTCCAAAATAATGAGTTTTCAACTTCTTTTTGAAAACATCTATTGTGTCTGAGTTCCTTATTTCGAGAGGCAATTCATTCCAGAGTTTAGGTCCAACAGTACCAAAACTTCTGTCGCTAAACGTTTTGCGCTTGTTGAAAGGAACAACGAAACACCCAGTAACGGAATTTGAAGAACGCAAGTTCCTTGTCTGTGTTTGTTTTATGAGAAGTTCAGAAAGATATTCTGGAGAGTTTCCAGCTGAACAATTATACATGTAGGTGAGCAATTGGAATGTGATTCTGGCTTTGATTGGTAGCCAGTGAAGATCATACAGCGCTTGCTTAGAACTGTCATATTTTCTTTGATTTAGGACAAGTTTTGCACACATATTCTGAATTCGTTGCATTTTGTTTACTTCGCTTTGAGCAATACCATACAGAATAACATTACAATAATCTAAATGGGATATCACCAATGACAGCACAAGGGTTTCGGTAGCCTCTTTGGTAAGATATTTCCGGATATATTTTATTCTGAAGTAGTTGAGCATTGCTGTTCTACACTTTCGTTTTACATGCTCTAGATTCAAGTTTTCATCCAGGAATGCACCTAGATATCGAATAAAGCTCACTGATTTCACTTCATCACCTACAATGCATATTTTGTCAGTTGAACATTTAGAGAGCTGTTGTCTACTACCAAACATGATGAACTCGGTTTTGGAAGTGTTCATTTTGAGATTATTTTCATTCATCCAGTTGTTGATTGTTTTAGCACATTGTTCAAGTTCTTGTATTGCCTGGGATTCTACTGTTGGAGATGACGGTTTAAAGCGTTTATTAGCAGTGTGGTCATCCGTAAAACCGTAAACTGAAATCGAAGGCGGAATAACATCAAACAGTGTCCCCGCATATGTCAAATATAGCCACGGTCCTAAGCAGCTCCCTTGTGGAACGCTACAATTTAATTCGCGTGGAAATGACATGTCTGAATTGACACTTACACGGCAACTTCTAGGGCGCAGATAGGACTCATACCAGTTCAGTGACGTTCCACGAACGCCATACTGCTTGTTCAACACATCAACAAGAATGTCATGTTCTACAGTATCAAAGACGGCACTGAGATCGATGGCAATTAGCGCCGTAACTTCTTTCTTCTCCATAGCATCCAGTAAACCATAATTTAATACGAAGCGTTCATGTGCGTTTTTCTGTACGCATTTTAATGTCCGATAAGTGTTTTTAGCTCGACTATTCGAAGAATAGTCTAGCTATTCTACTCACCCTGGCGTCGGCGTCGGCGTCACACCTTGGTTAAGTTTTTGCATGCAAGTACATACAGCTATCATTTAAAGGCATATAGCTTTGAAACTTATTTATTCGTTTTCTAGGTCAATTACCAACCTCACTGGGTCAAGTTCCATAACTCTAACATGTATTTTGAGCAAATTATGCCCCCTTTTGGACTTAGAAAATTCTGGTTAAAGTTTTACATGCAAGTTGCTATGTCCAAAACTAATGCAGATATTGAATTGAAACTTCACATGTGTCTTCGGGGTTATAAAACTAGTTGATAGCACCAAGTCCCATAACTCTGACCTTCATTTGGGCAAATTATGCCCCCTTTTGGACTTAGAAAATTCTGGTTAAAGTTTTGCGTGCAAGTACATACAGCTATTACTAAAAGGCATATAGATTTGAAACTTATTTTTTCTTTTTCTAGATCAATTACCTACCTCACTGGGTCAAGTCCCATAACTCTGACATGTATTTTGGGCAAATTATGCCCCCTTTTGGACTTAGAAAATCCTGGTTAAAGTTTTACATGCAAGTAACTATCTCCAAAACTACTACAGATATTAAATTGAAACTTCACATGTGTCTTCAGGGTTGTAAAACTAGTTGATAGCACCAAGTCCCATAACTCTGACATGTATTTTGGGCAAATTATGCCCCCTTTTGGACTTAGAAAATTCTGGTTAAAGTTTTACATGCAAGTTGCTATCTCCAAAACTAATGCAGATATTGAATTGAAACTTCACATGTGTCTTCGGGGTTATAAAACTAGTTGATAGCACCAAGTCCCATAACTCTGACCTTCATTTGGGCAAATTATGCCCCCTTTTGGACTTAGAAAATTCTGGTTAAAGTTTTGCGTGCAAGTACATACAGCTATTACTAAAAGGCATATAGATTTGAAATTTATTTTTTCTTTTTCTAGATCAATTACCTACCTCACTGGGTCAAGTCCCATAACTCTGACATGTATTTTGGGCAAATTATGCCCCCTTTTGGACTTAGAAAATCCTGGTTAAAGTTTTACATGCAAGTAACTATCTCCAAAACTACTACAGATATTAAATTGAAACTTCACATGTGTCTTCAGGGTTGTAAAACTAGTTGATAGCACCAAGTCCCATAACTCTGACATGTATTTTGGGCAAATTATGCCCCCTTTTGGACTTAGAAAATCCTGGTTAAAGCTTTGCGTGCAAGTACATACAGCTATTATCAAAATGCATATAGCTTTGAAACTTATTTATTCTTTTTCTAGGTCAATTACCAACCTCACTGGGTCAAGTTCCATAACTCTTAACATGTATTTTGAGCAAATTATGCCCCCTTTTGGACTTAGAAAATTCTGGTTAAAGTTTTACATGCAAGTTACTATCCCCAAAATTAATGCAGATATTCAATTGAAACTTAACATGTTTCTTCGGGGTTATAAAACTAGTTGATAACATCAAGTCCCATAACTCTGATATGTATTTTGGTCAAATTATGTCCCCTTTCGAACGTAAAACTCTTTTGATATTTAACATTTTGGGTAATAATTTCCTGCTTCTGTGACAATATTTCGAATAGTCGAGCTTGGCTGTCTTACGGACAGCTCTTGTTAGTCGAGCCACTTGTTTTAACATTACAGTATAACTACTTTTGAAAATGTGTATTCATATATCCATATTCCACCCAAATTCAATACAACTTGATTTTTCATCATTTCACTGTATCTCTGTTATTACTACATGGATTTGATTCAGACTAAAAGCAGTTGTTCCACATCATCTCCAACATCATATGACACAAGGTCCATAACTCTGGTACCAATATTTAATGAATTATCCCCCACTTTTACTTAGAATTTCAGGTTAAAGTTTTGGTGTACTGTCACTCTCTCTCAGTTATTACTAAATGGATTTGATTCAAACTTAAAATAATTGTTCTACCTTATCATCCACATCGTATGACACAAGGTGCATAACTCTTGCACCAATTTTTTATGAATTATAACCCCTTATACTTAGAATTTAAGGTTAATTTTGATGCATTTCCACTATATTTTAGTTATTACTAAATGGATTTGATTCAAACTTGAAGTAGTTGTTCAGCATCATAACTCAAATCATATGACACAAGAGCTATAACTCTTGCACCAGTATTTCATCAATAATTTCCCCGTTTTAGCTCGATTTTTCGAAGAAAAAGTAGAGCTATTGCACTCGCCCCGGCGTTGGTGTCGGCGTCGCCGTTGGTTAAAGTTTTTGGTAAAGTCAAATATCAGTCTGTTACTACCAAAGGTATTGACTTGAAACTTAAAGTAGTTATTTACTGTCAAAGTCTACACCAGGAGAAACAATCCCCATAACTCTGATTTGAATTTTGACAGAATTATGCCCCTTTTTAACTTAGAATGTTTTGTTAAATTTTTTGATAAAGTCAAATATCTCTGTTACTGTCAAAGCTTTTGACTTGAAACTTAAAATACTTATTTATTATCTTTACCAGGAGAAACAATTCCCATACCTTTGGTTTGAATTTTAACAGAATACTGCCCCTTTTTAACTTAGAATGTTTTGTTAAAATCTTTGATAAAGTCAAATATCTCTGTTACTATTAAAGCTTTTGACTTGAAACTCAAAACAGTTATTTACTATCAAAGTCTACACCAGGAGACACAATATCCATAGCTCTGATTTGATTTATAGCTCGACTATACGAAGTTTAAGGAGAGCTATCCTACTCGACCCGGCGTCGGCGTCGGCGTCTTTCCGCGTCCCCACCTTGGTTAAAGTTTTTTTTACACTTTCTCTTTTTTCAACTTATCTCTGTAATTACTTGATGGATATGATTCAGACTTTAAATACCTATTCCTCATCCTCATCCACATCATCTGACATAACGGCCATAACTCTGGCACCAATATTTCATGAATTATCCCCCCTTTTCACTTAGATTTTCAGGTTAAAGCTTTGATGCTCTTTCACTATATCTTTGTTATTACTGAATGGATTTGATTCAAACTTAAAATAGTTGTTCAAAATCATCACCCACATCATATGACACAAGGTGCATAACTCTGGCACAATTTTTTCATGAATTATTCCCCCTTTTTACTTAGAAGTTCAGGTTAAAGTTTTGGTGCACTTTCACTCTACCTCTGTTATTACCGAATGAATTTGATTCAAACTTGAAGTAGTTGTTCAGCATCATCACCCACATCATATGACACAAGATGCATAACTCTGGCACAATTTTCATGAATTATTTCCCTTTTTACTTAGAATTTCAGGTTAAAGTTTTATGCACTTTCACTCTGTCTCTGTTATTACTGAATGGATCTGATTCAAACTTAAACAATTGTTCAACATCATTACCCTTATCATATGACACAAGGTGTATAACTCTGGGACTAATTTTTCATGAATTATTTCCCCTTTTTACTTAGAGTTTTAGGTTAAAGTTTTGATGCACTTTCATTTTGTCTCTGTTATTACTGAATGGATTTGATTCAAACTTAAAATAGTTGTTCAACATCATCACCCACACCATATGACGCAAGGTGCATAACTCTGGCACCAATGTTTCATTAATTATTCCCCCTTTTTACTTAGAATTTTAGGTTAAAGTTTTGATGCACTTTCACTCTGTCTCTGTTATTACTGAATGGATTTGATTCAAACTTAAAATAGTTGTTCAACATCATCATCCACACCATATGACACAAGGTGCATAACTCTGGCACCAATATTTAATGAATTATGCCCCTTTTTGCTTAGGATATACTTATATAGTGTTTTGATACATTTTATCTTTACCCCTCTTATTACTTTAAGTTGATATTTTTGACATAGACTCAGGCTATTGTGCAATATCTTCATCCCCAATTGGAGTCATTAAACACTCCAGTGACAGCTCTTGTTTTCTCAGATGTGCCCAGTTTCACTATCCAGCATCGAAATAGTCGAGCGCGCTGTCTCCTGTGACAGCTCTTGTTAACAGAGTTATGTCCCTTTTTAACTTGGATTTGTTTTACTGGCAAAGCTCTAATTCAGAGTCAAGCACTGAGAAAAGTCGAGCGCGCTGTCTTACGGACAGCTCTTTTAACTTAGAATTTCAAGTTAAAGTTTTGGTGCATTATCACTCTATCTCAGTTATTACTAAACGAATTTGATTCAAACTTAAAATAGTTGTTCACCACCTTATTACCCACATCATATGACACAAGGTGCATAACTTTAACACCAGTATTTCATGAATTATTTCCCCATTTCACTTAGAATTTCAGGTTATTGTTTTAGTACACTTTCACTCTATCTCCGCTATTACTAAATGGATTTGATTCAGACTTAGATGTAACACATCATCAACCACATCATATGACACAGGGTGATACCTCTTGGACAAATATTTTATGAATTATGCCCCGTTTTTGCTTATAATTATACTTATTTAGAGTTTTGATACACTTTATCTTTATCTTTCTTATAACTTGATATTTTTGACATAGACTCAAGCTATTGTGCAATATCTACATCCACCATTGGGGTCATTTAACACTCCGGTGACAGCTCCAACTTCCTCACATGTGCCCCGTTTTACTTTGCAGCATCAAAATAGTCGAGCATGCTGTCTCCTGTGACAGCTGTTGGCAGTTTTTTTCCTCCTGCAAAGGAAGGGGAGATATATAGTTCTACTGAGTATTCTGAAAAGAACAAACAAATGGAAGATTTGGTTTAAGTTGATTTTACCTTTAAGTTACATCTTGAAGTATTTTATACTAATTATTCGTCATCATTTTCAGATTGACTTCGAACACTCTAGTGAGAAATGTATGCAGAAGAAAGAACCAAGTACGATAAATCCACGACAGGCCTAGCACAAGCATATACCATGACACCACTACAGCCGCCATGACAAAATCATAATTAAACAAATTAGACATAAGCTAACATGTATATAATTATACCCCAACATACAAAGTATATTGGGCTATGTTGGAGTCACGCATGTCCAGTCCATCCGTCCGTCCGTTCATTTGTCCACCATGGCCGCTGGGATGATTTTCATAAAACTGACATAAATTATAAACCACATCAAGACGATGTACAAAGGTCACAATTCGACTGTTTGAAGAATAAGGAGGATTACTGTACTTGCCTTGGCGTCTGTGTCACTGTCACCGTTGCATTGAAAGTTAAAATTTTAGGACAAGCTTCTTATTGTCACTATATCTTCTTACTACTGCCCTTTATAACATCAAACTTCACATAAGTGTTGGTATTGGTAAGGGAAAGACATCTACATGTATTAGTTTAGGAACAAGTATCCTAAATGCCGAAGTCACTGGCTTAAATATTGTGATAGTGCTGGTTAAAGTTTCATGATAAGCTTCTCAATTTCACAATATAACCTCGCATAAGTATTGATCTTAGAATGTGGCAGAAATCTTTTTGTTTAGGGTCAGGTTGCTCAAAGGTCAAGGTTACTGGGATCAGATTTTGTAACAGTGTTGGTTAAAGTCTTGTGGCACATTTCTCAATTTGACTGATATCTCATAACGTTTCTTAGAACTGGTATCCCTCATGTCCTATCCTTTTTAGCTAAACCCACACTTCATCTACGTTCCTCCCGACACCCCCCAAAAATACGTTCCGTACAAAAACTTATATTTCATGTTTCCATCAACTCCCCTACTCTGCTGTCTTCACCTACCTCCTCCACCCCATTTCACCGAATCCTTACCCTCGCCCCTAACCCCCGCTCCCTCCATAAAAAAGATATAAAAAAACTCCATTTCGATCTCCCACACTTACTTATAATAATAACAGTATCTTGTTAAACATTTTCTTTATAGTCGAGCAGACACAATTAACTCAGATCACTAGGTCCAAGATGAAGGTCACACCTAAAAATCAAAAGTCATGATGACAACATTTTACTTTCTTGTTAAACATTTTCCTTATAGTCGAGCAGACACAATAAACTCAGATCACTAGGTCCAAGATGAAGGTCACACCTAAAAATCAAAAGCCATGATGACAACATTTTACTTGCCCTTTATCAAAATGAGGTCGACTTCATTGATAGCCTTAGTTAATCAGGTGTTAGTGGCATAAATGTGTAACATTTGCTTTATTAGGGGGGTATAGGTATGGTCTCCGTCCGTCCGTCCGTCTACCCGTCCGTAACACCTTCGTGTCCGGTCCATATTTCCTAAACCCCTTGAAGGATATTCATGAAACTCTGGTCAAATGATCACATCAAGACGATGTGCAGAACTTATGAGTTTGCCATGTCGGCTCAAGGTCAAGGTCACAGCTCAAGGTCAAATGTTTTAGCCTTCCATTTCGTGTCCGCTCTGTGTCTCCTAAACCTCTTGAAGGAATTTTATAAAACTCGGGTCAAATGAGCACCTCATCAAGAGGCTGTGCAGAACTTATGAGTCAGCCATGCTGGCTCAAGGTCAAGGTTACAACTTAGGGTTAAAGGTTTGAGCCTTCCATTTTATGTCCACTTTGTATCTCCTAAACCCCTTGAAAGATTTTTATGAAACTTGGGTCAAATTATCACTTCATCAAGACGATTTGTAGAATTATGAGTCAGCCATGTTGGCTCAAGGTCAAGGTCACAACTTGGGATCCAAAGTTTGATTTTGTTTCCACTCTGTATCTCCTAAACCCCTTGAAGGATTTTCATTAAACCTGGGTCAAATGATGACCTCATCAAGATGATGTGCAGAACCTATGAGTTAGCTATGCCAGCTTTATGTCAAGTTCATAAATGTTTGAGTCTTCCATTTTGTTTCCACTGTATATCTCCTAAACCCTTTGAAGGATTTTCATTAAACTTGGGCCAAATGATTACCACATCAAAAAAATCATGATTCAGCTATGTCAACTTAAGGTCAAGGTCACAACTCGAGGTCAAAGGTTTGGGCTCTGTATCTCCTAAACCCCTTGAAGGATGTTCATGAAACTTTGGTCAAATGATCAACTTATCAAGGTGATGTGCAGAGCAGAATTCATAAGCCAGTCATGTCAGTTCAAGGTTAAGGTCACAGCTCAAGGTCAAAGGTTCAAGTTACCCTTTCACTATCCATAACAGTGGCGGGGGGTTTTGCTGTCTTTCAGACTGCCATGTAATAATTGATTTTAGGACGGGAGATATTTGTTTGTTTCAGTGTAAGATCGATCAAATCATTCTAAATACATCTCGCAAAAATGTGTGAAAAAGCGTTAAAAATAATCGATTTTGCTATAAATCAAAGAAATTTTAAATTATGCAATTAAATTTATGTGTACTATAAATCAAAGAAACTTTATATTATGCAATTAAATGTATGTGTACTGTAAGTCAAAGAAATTTTATATTATGCAATTAAATATATGTGACTATGAATCAAAGAAATTTTATATTATGCAATTAAATATATGTATACTGAACTATACACATTTTACAAGTATAACATCTCACCAAACGCGCAACGTTACGCTTACAATTATGGCAATACATATGTTGGGAAAAGTTATATAGTTCTACTAGATTGATTTCTTTTACATTTTAATATAATTATTTTTCAATGTTTTTTTTCTGTTATTTATAATTCATATTCCTTCGCGTTAAATTGATGTTGCATGCAAGTGAAAACTGTATTTGGATTTCTTACTTCTGAAACAGTGGGTCTATCAGGGTATAATCTATCGTTGTATTTCAACAATATCTGAAAACTTGGCAAGAAATTCAATAAAACAATAAAATGTAGCGATAAAATCATAGCTCTTTTATTTATTCAAACACACTTTCTACTGCACTTTGTCTGGTTGGTATTAATGTAGCTTTTAAAAGTAATTTTAGCCTCATTTCTTGTTCACTGAATTTTACACTGTTTGGTATAACTCTTAATCGACACCTAACTTTATGCACTAACATAAACTCTTGCGGCTAAAATGACTTTTAAAGCAACTCAATTATCAGGAACAATGTGTTAAACTGGTAAATCTTTAGGAACGATGGGTAGAAAGATTAGCTGATCAAATATTTAGTAGAATTGTTGGGAAACCTTTAGATTTTTAGTCCTCGCTTTAAATAATTACTTGAATATAGCGTTAGATTATAACGTTTTGAAATGGAAAGAAATCTAAATATGATTTTTCACTAGTACGGAACAACACTTGAACGAAAAAGGATATGAATTGTATGTAAGGACTGAAAATTTGCTTCAAATAGAAAAAAATATGTATCATACTGCTTACAAAAGTTCTAAAATAATACACGCCAAATTATTAATATCTAAAAGAAACATGTATATCGCGTAGACATATTTAACTTTTAACAGCATTGTGACGTCATGAAATACAGCGTGACGTTACGCATGGCGCAGGTCTCAGTGCGGTTGAATAAGATAACATGAGATAAATTCATTTTAACTCTGCAAGATAATAAAGCAGTACAAAATAAGCGACGAGTTTTTCAATTAGTTAAAAATTAAGAATTAAAATGAACGTGCAATACATATATACATACATAAATCTGGTATAATAATAATAATAATAATAATAGATAAGATTTTCAATTAATTAAACATTGAGAATAAAAATGAACGTACAATACATATATACATATATAAATCTGGTATAATAATAATAATAATAATATCAATAATAATAATAACAATAATGAATCAACCTTCACGTAATGCCGAATTAACTTTCACTCGGGAACACCAGTTTTCAGTTTATTTAGTGAAAGAAATTTCGATCTTATACGGAAACCAACACATGCCCCATTTCTATATATTCTTACAGCAGTAGTAGGTAACAAACATCAATATTTTTAGGAGATACGGCTTAAAAATAAGGTTACACAACCCAGGACTGAAATCATTTTAACTGTTGTTAGATATTTTTTGTTTTATGTTCCCAAGATATTCCCGTGAAGAAATTTAACCTCACATTATTACTCTTCAAGACCAGATGACATGTTGGTCAAATGCCGAAGGTCACAATTCAAGGTCAAAGGTCAAATATTTTGGGTTTGCTCCATAGCTTCTGTGCCTAGAAGGGTTTTATTACTTAATGGATTTGATTCAAACTTAAAATAGTTGTTCAACATCATCACCCATATCATATGAAACAAGGTCCATAACTCTTGCACCAATATTTCATAAATTATGCCCCCAACCCCCATTTTTACTTAGAATGTAAGGTTAAAGTTTGTATACTCTTTCACTCTCAGTTATTACTAAATGGATTTGATTCAAACCTAAAACAGATGTTCCCCCTTATCAACCACATCATGTGACACAAGGTGCATAACTCTGACACCAATTTTTTATGAATAATGTCCCCTTTTACTTACAATTTAAGGTTAGTTTTGATGCATTTTCACTATATCTCAGTTATTACTAAATGGATTTGATTCAAACTTCTAATAGATGTTCCACCTTATCAGCCACATCATGTGACACAAGGCTCATAGCTCTGACACAAATTTTTCATGAATCATGTCCCCTTTTTCTTAGGATTTAAGGTTAATTTTGATGCATTTTCACTATATCTCATATATATAACTTCTGGGCCTGGAAGTGTTTTATTACTTAATGGATTTGATTCAGACTTAAAATAATTGTTCCACATCATCACCCACATCATATGACACAAGGTGCATGACTCTTGCACCAATATTTCCTGAATTATGCACCTTTTTTGGTTAGAATTATACTTGTATAGTGTTTTCATACACTTTATCTGTACCTCTCTAATAATTTGATATTTTTTTAACACAGACCCAGGCTATTGTGCAATTTCATCCGCCATTGGAGTCAAATCAAACACTTCAGTGACAATTCTTGACAGATGTAAATGTTTTTGGTACACAGGTGTAACATCATAAAATACAGGTCAAGTTCAATTTAATTGCACCTTCTTTTGGCCATGTCTTTCTTATGATTGCCATTCTTCTGTAACAAGACCGTATTGTAGGTATTCGTCACTCCTGTGACAGTTCTAGTTCTGCTTGCTGGTTGTTTCTTAATGACAGTCAAAACTTTATATATATTCCTTCGATTACATTTTTTCTGACGGAGTTTTACATTTTAGTGAAAGCATAGTTCAAAGCAATGATTTTATTGTACATGTATTAACTTTTAAAAATATTCATTAGTTAAGATTGAATATTTTCATTATGATTATACTTTACAATGTCATTTGTGACTACGTGTGTTATTTATTGCAGCTTGAGAAATGAAAAAAATACCATGCAGTTGTGTTGTTTATTTTGTTTAAATAAAATAGGACATACAGTTGCATTGATTACTAATGTTCCTTTCCTTAAATAGGTTTATTTCCTTCATACCATTTGCAAAATGCAGGTGTGTTCAAATGGTCATACTTCCTTGTCATTTGCAAAATACATGTACCGAGAAGAGTATCCTTAACAACTAGCGCTTTGTCATCAATAGTAACCCTTCTTTCATTGACGCTATTTGTAATATGCAGGTTACAATTGTTACCTTGTACTGTCAGGTTACCCCGACTCGTCCGCTATCATCCAGTTTCATGCCCTTCCCATATTGATATGTACTTGCCCTACTCCTTTGACACCATTTGCATTATAAACGAAAGGTTACATAACTTACTTCTTTTTTAATCAAGATTTATATATATATATATATAACCGCCCTTTTCTACCCACAGCTTCTTTACTTACCCCCTAGTAATTTGGAGGGAATTTGTTGTACTGCATTTGCAAAATCATAGGGGGGTTACTGTTACATGTATTCCCACAAAATGGGAGGTTAACTGACTTATATTTTTCCCCTACCCGCCTTGACACCATTTGTTAATAAGGGGAAGGTCAATCACTGACCTTGTTTTTTTCCATTAAAGATTACTTCCCCTTCCCGCCTTGACGCCATTTGCAAAATTAAGGGAAGGTCACTCTATCCGATCTGGGTTTTTTTCCATTAAGGATCTTGGCTTTTTCCATTAAAGATTACTACCCCTTCCCACCTTAAAGCAATAAGCAAAATTAAGGGAAGGTCACTCTAACCGATCAGTTTCTTTTTTCCATTAAGGAATACTTCCCTTCCCGCCTTTGACACCATTTGCAAAATTAGAGAGGTCACTCTAACCGACCTTGGTGTTTTCCATTAAGAGTTACTTCACCTACCCGCCTTGACGCCATTTGCAAAATGAAAGGGAGGTCACTAACCGACCTTGGATTTTTTCCAGTAAAAGTTACCTCCTCTACCCACGACGCCATTTGCAAAATTAAGGGGAGGTCACTAACCGAGCTTGGTTTTTTTCCATTAAGAGTTACTTCCCCTACCCGCCTTGACGCCATTTGCACAATGAAAGGGAGGTCACTAAGCGACCTTGGATTTTTCCCAGTAAAAGTTACCTCCCCTACCCACCTTGACGCCATTTGCAAAATTAAGGGGAGGTCACTAACCGATCTTGGTTTTCTCCATTAAGAGTTACTTCCCCTTCCCGCCTTGACGCCATTTGCAAAATTAATGGGAGGTCATTCTAATAGACCTTTGTTTTTTCCATTAAGAGTTACTTCCCCTACCCGCCTTGACGCCATTTGCAAAATCAAAGGGAGGTCACTAACCGACCTTGGATTTTTCCCAGCAAAAGAGCAAAAGTTACCTCCCCTACCCACCTTGACGCCATTTGCAAAATTAAGGGGAGGTCACTAACCGATCTTGGTTTTCTCCATTAAGAGTTACTTCCCCTTCCCGCCTTGACGCCATTTGCAAAATTAATGGGAGGTCATTCTAACCGACCTTTGTTTTTCCATTAAGAGTTACTTCCCCTACCCGCCTTGACGCCATTTGCAAAATTAAAGGGAGGTCACTAACCGACCTTGGATTTTTCCCAGAAAAAGAAAGTTACCTCCCCTACTCACCTTGACGCCATTTGCAAAATTAAGGGGAGGTCACTAACCGATCTTGGTTTTCTCCATTAAGAGTTACTTCCTCTTCCCGCCATGACGCTATTTGCAAAATTAATGGGAGGTCATTCTAACCGACCTTTGTTTTTTCATTAAGAGTTACTTCCCCTTCCCGTATTGACGCCATTTGTAAAATTAAGGGGAAGTGACTCTAACTGACCTTTGTTTTTTCCATTAAGAGTTACTTCCCCTACCCGCCTTGACGCCATTTGCAAAATGAAAGGGAGGTCACTAACCAATCTTGGATTTTTTTCATTAAGAGTTACTTCCCCTACCCGCCTTGACGCCATTTGCAAAATTAAGGGGAGGTCACACTAACCGATCTTTGTTTTTTCCATTAAGAGTGACTTCCCCTACCCGTCTTGACGCCATTTGCAAAATGAAAGGGGGTCACTCTAACCGACCTTGGATTTTTCCCAGTAAAAGTTACCTCCCCTACCCACCTTGACGCCATTTGCAAAATTAAAGGGAGGTCACTAACCAATCTTGGTTTTTTTCATTCAGAGTTACTTCCCCTTCCCGCCATGACGCCATTTGGAAAATTAAAGGGAGGTCACTAACCGACCTTGGTTTTTTCCATTAAGAGTTACTTCCCCTTCCCGCCTTGACGCCATTTGCAAAATGAAAGGGAGGTCACTAATCGACCTTGGATTTTTCCCAGTAAAAGTTACCTCCCCTACCCACCTTGACGCCATTTGCAAAATTAAGGGAAGGTCACTAACCGACCTTGGTTTTTTCCATTAAGAGTTACTTCCCCTTCCCGTTTTGACGCCATTTGGAAAATTAAGGGGAGGTCACTAACCGACCTTGGTTTTTTCCATAAAGAATTACTTCCCCTACCCGCCTTGACGCCATTTGCAAAGTGAAAGGGAGGTCACTAACCGACCTTGGATTTTTCCCAGTAAAAGTTACCTTCCCTACCCGCCTTGACGCCATTTGCAAAATTAAGGGGATGTCACTCTTACCAACTTCGGTTTTTTTCATTAAGAGTTACTTCCCCTACCCGCCTTGACGCCATTTGCAAAATGGAAGGGAGGTCACTAACCGACCTTGGATTTTTCCCAGTAAAAGTTACCTCCCCTACCCACCTTGACGCCATTTGCAAAATTAAGGGGAGGTCACTAACCGATCTTTGTTTTTTCCATTAAGAGTTACCTTCCCTACCCGCCTTGAAGCCATTTGCAAAATTAAGGGGATGTCACTCTAACCAACTTCGGTTTTTTCATTAAGAGTTACTTCCCCTTCCCGCCTTGACGCCATTTGCAAAATGAAAGGGAGGTCACTAACCGACCTTGGATTTTTCCCAGTAAAAGTTACCTCCCCTACCCACCTTGACGCCATTTGCAAAATTAAGGGAGGTCACTCTAACCGACTTTTTTTTTTCCATTTAAGTAGTTACTTCCCCTACCGCCTTGCGCCATTTGCAAAAATGAAAGGGAGGTCACTAACCGACCTTGGATTTTTCCCAGTAAAAGTTACTTCCCTACCCGCCTTTGACGCCATTTGCAAAATTAAGGGGATGTCACTCTAACCAACTTCGGTTTTTTCATTAAGAGTTACTTCCCCTACCCGCCTTGACGCCATTTGCAAAATGAAAGGGAGGTCACTAACCGACCTTGGATTTTTCCCAGTAAAAGTTACCTCCCCTACCCACCTTGACGCCATTTGCAAAATTAAGGGGAGGTCACTAACCGACCTTGGATTTTTCCCAGTAAAAGTTACCTCCCCTACTCACCTTGACGCCATTTGCAAAATTAAGGGGAGGTCACTAACCGATCTTGGTTTTTTTTCATTAAGAGTTACTTCCCCTTCCCGCCTTGACGCCATTTGCAAAATTAAAGGGAGGTCACTCCTACCGACCTTGGATTTTTTTCCCAATAAAAGTTACCTCCCCTACCCACCTTGACGCCATTTGCAAAATTAAGGGGAGGTCAATAACCGATCTTGGTTTTTTTCCATTTGTGTTACCCATGTGGGCTTCATCAGGTCGTCTGTCCTTTATGCGGAGGACCAATACGGAAACTGTGCTCATTGAATGACAACTGAAGTATTAATATCCGACTACCTACTAGAAATTGTTAAGTGCTAATTTATTACTGTGGACCATGACAGCCCTTTTTTCTTAAATGATACCTCATTATTGTTAATGTACTTCAGTTGATGCCTCTGCAGCAGGAAGCTGTAATAGTGTCAGTGATCATTATGTTAAAGATGTTGAAACTGAAAAAGATAATACTTATTTCGTTAAAAATGTCAGTATTGCTGGAACGGATTTCACCTGTCGTTTTATTTTTCAGGTCAATAGTCTTTGTCTGGTCATAACTACAACATGTACTTTATTTCCAAAACACATGCAGTTTATGAAGTTAGTTAATGTTAATGTTTCAGGTTCCTGTTCTTAGAATTAATGTTTCTGGTTTTTGTTCTAAGTTGATAATTTATATAATTTTGTTAACCATTACAATATTGTAAGTTTAGCTGGAAGGAATTAAGATGTTTTTGATAACTTTCATATTAATGCTTAAATGGCTTTTCTTATCGGGTACTATTGAACTATCCTTTGGGTGCCTTGTTCAAGCATAATATGCCTGTTTCAATTACTTGTAGTACTTAGTTCTTAGACCCTGTCATGGCACCTGCTTTTTCATGACAATATACAGATATCACTACGTTATATATAGTATCCAATTTCATAAAATGTGTTATAGTTTTGGATTTTAAATGTAAAGAAAAGAGCTGTGAAGGAGATTAGAAAATAAAGCTTGTCTGGGCTTGTTATTTCTTATCATTAAATCATCAGAAGTTCCTATTTACCTGGTATGACAATGGCGAGCGATGTAAGCATAAAAGATAATTTGATGTCATCTGTTGGTTCAAAGGTTTCACCACAATGTGACGTAATTTGTTTTGGTATAAAAGTTAGGTACTCTTTATTTCTTTTTCTTTTGATTAATTAATTTTTAGCCTTAGTTTCATTGTACAACTGCAGTTAGCAGTATTGAATGTCTCTTTTACTGCAAATAAATATGATTGTTCCAGTATCTGCGTTCTCATACTGTCCCCCAGTAAGTGTAATGAAGATAGAATTGGTTGAGCAAGGCAGTTCAAGACAGACAGAGCAATTGCAGCTTAAGAGGAAATTATCTACAATGGTAATAAAAGTAGCCGAGTTTTATGCTTCATAAAATCCAATATTTTACTCAAAATTTCAGAATCAATGAAAATATATTTGAAGAAGCAAAGATCAAGGCAGGTGCCACAGAAGTTGAAGTTAATAATCTCAACGAAGAGTTAACAAAATCTAACTCTATATGACTTAAAGGGGAAAATGCACTTGCCCGTTCGGGCAACCACCTGGAAGGGGCAAATGCCACCTCCCACTTTGCCCTTAAATTTGTAATTTTAAAGCAACTGAACTCCAGATTTTACCCCAAAAAAGTACTCCAAATGATATTTACATAAAAATATGAATTATCTATAATGATTTTATCATGATAGTGTGCAACGGTGTCAAGTTTAAATGAAAAGCTACATACTGTGCTTTAACCCGTTACTAACGGTGTAAAAATCACACTGAAAAATCGCCCAGACTAACATATTAGACGAAGTTTACATATTACCTATTTGATTTTAAGAAGTATCATAGAAATTATAGAATCTGGAGTTAATCCGCCTTAACCACAAATTTGACCGATTTTAAAACGGGACCCTTATGCCTCTTATCAAACGAGCACAGAACTGTGTATTATGGAATGTTATGGAGGACATGCAAGTTGCCAATTGCTAGTTACTAATTGCTAGACTAAGTACTGATTGGACGATTGCTTATTGGCATATGCCAATTGCTAGCTACCAGATTGCTAGTTGCCAAGTTGTACCTGTGCGATGTTTTGTATCCTTGTTTTGTCAGTATAGAAATGGATATTGTAAGTAGCAACTGGCAAAAAGCAACTCCAACTGGCAAGTAGCAACTAGCAAATAGCAACTGCCATTTAGCAATATGCAATTCGCAAGTAGCAACTGGCAAGTAGTAATTCCCAAGTAGAAACTTGCATGTAACATTTGGCAAGTAACAACTAGCAAAAGTAATCTGGCAAATGGCATTCAACCAAAGATCTTTTTACCATCTTTGATAATATACATACTATAGAATTGATGCGGTCACGACATGCCAGTTGCTAACTTGCTAGTTGCTACTTGCCACTTGCTAGGAAAAAGTGCTTTTAAAATATATATTTTGAGTAAATAACTGATAGAAAATGACAATATCTGAAAGTTTGTGACAAAAAAGACAACATCTGTTCGTCCGTACGTACGTAATTTAAAACAAAAGCTGTATTTCCGTACATTTGAGGAAAAAGTCCGTGGTTTTCATTAACTACTATTTGATATATGAACCAGTATGTATATTTTCACTAAAAAGAACACATTTTAAGACGGTCCCCCGACGAAACCTTCGGCGTTATATACAAATTACTGTTTAAACAATGTTTAGATTTAATTTATAAAAGTTGTTTCATTAAAAATATCTTGTGTTTGGAACATTCTACAATTATTTGAAGTTAATGAAAAACACGCAATTTCCGTACGGAAATGTACAGAAATACAGCTTTTATCCTAAATTACGTACAAACGGACGAAAAGATGTTATAGTTTTTGTCACAGACTTTCATATATTGTCAATTTCTATCAAAACAAGTTTTTATTTGCAGTTATTTACCAGAATGAATATTTTATAAGCACTTTTTTCTAATTGGACTGGCAAGTAGCAACTGGCAACTAGCAACTGGCAAGTAGCAACTAGCAAATGGCATATCGTGACCGGCATTCCATAGGTATAAAAACAGCTTTGAATAATATTATGTCTATACCTTTTCTGCTAGATGGGTCAAATTTAAAAGAAGTCTAAAAAGTAAGTTAGTTAATTGTCAAAAAACATACTTATAAAGATATGATGGATAGAAAATCACCACAAGACGAGTTTGATCAAGAATACGCAATAATAGGTAAACAACAGAGACATACTCTGTACATATATAATGTTACACATCACTAAACTCCGTATACTTTAATCGAGTTAATACACATTTTAACAATACAGTCTGAAATAAAAGTTCTTCGGATTGTTTATAACACATTTTAACTGTGCATTGCCTGCCATATTCCCTCTCAAACACGGAATTCCTACTGTGGCAGCCGGGATTACTTCTTTGTTGGGCCTAGGACCCTCAAACTTGTAACAGTGGTAATTCGTGACCAGTAGATGATCCTTGGGGCAAAGGTCAAGGTCACCGTGACCTTAATTACCATAAAACCGTATAACTGGCAACTCTTGGGTCTGCAATCCTCAAGCTTTGTAGGGAAGTTGGTTTTGACGAGTCGATGACCCTGATGTCAAAGGTCCTGGTCATGATCACCTTGACTTTTGGTATGGTATTCAGGTGAGCGATAAAGGGCCATCATGTTGATTTGTCATTGTTACAGTTGGAAATTACAAAAAAGTGTAAAATAATTAAAACGACAGTTCAGTCTTATTAAAAGTATAGAAAAGTATCATGGTGCAAAATGCATTCTGGGGGATAAAAAGTTTAAAAATATAATTAAAACTGTGAATTTCTGGAATTGACCCATAATATTGTCAATGTTTCTATTAAGAAAGCGAAATTTTGCAAGGTAGTTGAGAATTATAACACAAAAAAATTAAGCTTATGACTACTTTCAAAAAATCCAGATGGCCGCCAAAATCCGAGATGCCATTAAATTCTCATTATACAGAAAAACCGTTTTAAGTATTTCACAAAGTTGAAATAGTGAGTAAGATGACAAGCATCATAGAAGATACACACATTTTATTTCAAAACAAACTTCAGTCTTAAACAAATTCAAGATGGCTTCCCCCAAAATGGCCGCCACAAGGTCATTTAGGCATACAGACACTGAATAGGAAAATGGCGCTAAAATGGTTTGACTGAAAATATTTTTCTTGTATTAAACATGACCCCACTATTCTTCTGATATTGATTCAGCACTGACAATATTCTTCAAGAAAATGTGAGTTACAGACATTTAAAATAGGTGTGCTGCAGCCATAGGAAATATCACAATTTTATATAGAATAAAGAGTGATGTAACAATCACTGAAACATTGGTAAAAATTGTAATCTGCCAAGATGAGGATGGGAAAGGTCTACTTTGATTAGAATTTGATAGAAAATGACAAAATTGTTGCAATTTTGCGTTAAATGTTGATAAAACACAAAACTATCACATTTTCAATGTTTTGGGTGTACAGTATATTTCTCAAAAACTGCATATTAGTAGCCTAATGATTGGTAATTTATAGTAGTTAGAGGTACAATTGAACATATTTGAAAAAGTTTAAATGTGTAATTTTTATGCAGATCAAAGTAGAAAATGACAAAACAATGCTACAGTTATGATAACTGATGAAAAATTATTTTTGCCAAAATATGACGAGTTGTCATACGTTACCGAAATTGCCATAAAACCGTAAAAACTGTTGGTATCAAGCTAAAACCTTGTAATTTTTTCATGCATTTAGGTTTTCTTTATATTTCAAATGAATCTGGCACAATCTTAAAGAAAAAAGATTTTCTGAAAAGGCATGCAAACACTAAATAGGAAAATGGCGCCGAAAAAAAGGTACTCCCATAATGGTGGATTCACGTCATAGTCCTCAGCTTTTTGCTCTGTAGAGCTATTTTTCTTTATATTCTTTTCAATTTTTGCTGAAACCACATGTCAGATCTATGCTTGTCATGTAGGTAGCATATTCACAATGAAATAACACTACAGAATGTGTAATGTATACTTAGATCATACATCACCACTACAATTTGGGGTCTCATTGTTTAGCGAATTTTGCAGTTTGTGTGTTTGACTGAAACTTTTTTTTTCTACATCAAACATGCCCCTGCTTGTCTTTTTTTATTCAGTATTGACAGTATTCTGCAAGAAAATGTAAGTTACAGACATCTCACATAGGTCCTGATTTGTGCTGCAGTCATTGGAAATATGTGAATTTTATAAAGATTAAAGAACAGCTAGTAAGTGTGTTATAACAATTAAAAAGAATATTAATATAATACGTTTTACTAAAATACGATTCGCAATAGCATAGAAATCTATATCATAACAACACTTCCACATAGCATATGCATATTAATATGTATGTCAGGATACAAGTTATATGACCCAGGAAAATGCCTACGCCTTTAGTGTCTTGAACAATGTAATGGGTCCAATCGCTAAGGTGACTATGTCTTAGACTAGTTGATAACCTATGTAGAATGTTCTTTATTAAAACGTAGAGCTGGTGCGACCATATACCTCATATATAAAGTTTTGTCTGCCTACCTCTCCTAAATGAGTCATGTACCAATGATTCATAAATGATTTCAATTATGAGCTAGATAATTTCAGGGATCAGACGAATCACTCAATGTTTCAAACTAACAAACTTCAGCTAATGATAATCTTTTCAAAATCCTATAGGCTGGGGATTCTATATTTGACTGGTCTTTTTGTTGAAGTTCCCGTCAAACAATGCTATACGAGTCATTTTGCATAGATGTTCAGCCGATGTTCTCATACTTGAAGCTTCAGCTCAATATGCCTTGGCTGCACTTCGCTGATAACATTGAACCTCTTACCTGTAAGCTGGAACTCTCTTACTGACTCAGAAGATTACCAAACTAAACGTCTCTGTCCCAGCTTTCCGATGCTCAGCCTGTATTTGCTATCCCGTAAAGGTTTAAGTTCTATGCGCTGGCCCTAAAGCTCGAAACCTTGGTACAATACTGCAACTCTTCTTTAGTCTAAAACGTCTTCTTTTATTACAGTATAAATTTATGTATATGTACAAATCAATAAACATCCTGTAAACAGTTCGTTTTGTACAGGAATTACTTTTTCATGCACGGCTACAATATTTTCGTCACTATAAACTGGCACTGTACCTTCAATAACTTTTTAACAAACAACGATAAACATGTAAGACTAAAGCCGAGTGAAGATAAATTATACGGCCACCGACTGGGCGTCGGCAAAGCTGTCAGTTTGAGCCCGGGCTCGGCCTTCTGAAATTATTTTTAAAGAAGCTATCCAACAAGCCTGCGACAGTTTCTGGTTCTTTCCAGTGTGTTTCTCTACTACAAACAGACGATTATCGACGTTTAACTTAAATTTAACTAACCGTTAAAAATGACCCCATTACTGATCAAAATTTAACGACTGATCAGGTCTCAACGACTTTTTGATCAAAATTTAATGTTGAAATGTTGGCAGGGTCAATTCTCAACGTTGAAAAAATGACCCATGGGGTCAATTTTCAACGGGGTCAAAATTTAATGTTACACTGGCAGTTAACCTAATTAGTGTTCTGGATTCTGTACCAGCTAGTTCAAACCTCTTCTCCACAAGTAACTGCTAACTTCTCCACATGAATCTGATGTGGAGGACGAATGATTTCAGACACAAGGTTTTTTATCAAATCATCACAGAGAACATATTGACCTGGAGACAGAAAATTCTTTCCCGATTCTAAGTCATAAAGTATATAACAGCTATGGCTTTCAAACTTCAAACCAGAAAGGAAAACAAGAGGGTCATGATGACCCTGGACCGCTCATCTGTGTAATATGAGATACGATTGTTTCAAATGTCAAACTGCTGCTAAATATTAAGACAAGGGGGCCAAGATGGCCCTAGGTCGCTCACCTGAGAAACACACCACAATACACCATAACAGTGTAAACATGTTTGACCTAGTGATTTCATGGAAAAAAATATTCTGACCAATTATCATTAAAATTGGTGCAAAAACAAGTATTTTCTTTGATTTGACCTAGTTTTTGACCCCAGATGATCCATATTCGAACTTGACATAGATTTCATCAAGGCTGTCATTCTGATCAATTGAAAAATACAACCTCTATCGCATACACAATGTTTTTCTTTGATTTGACCTAGTGACCTAGTTTTTGAATCCAGATAACCAATATTCGAACTTGACATAGATTTTATCCAGGCTATCATTCTGACAAAATTTCATGAAGATCAGTTGAAAAATACAGCCTCTATCACATACACGAGGTTTTTCTTTGATTTAACCTAATGACCTACCTTTTGACCCATATTCAAATTCTACCTAGATTTCATCAAGGCAATCATTCTGACTTACTTTCATGAAGATCAATTGAAAAATACAGCCTCTATTGCATACACAAGGCTTTTCTTTGATTTGAGCTAGTGACCTACTTTTTGACCCCAGATGACCAATAATCAAATTCAACCTAGATTTTATTAAGGCAATCATTCTGACCAAATTTCATAAAGATCAATTGAAAAATACAGCCTCTATCGCATACACAAGGTTTTTTCTTTGATTTGACCTAGTGACCTAATTTTTGACCCAAGATGACCCATATTCAAACTTGACCTAGATTTCATCAAGGCAATCATTCTGACTTACTTTCATGAAGATCAATTGAAAAATATAGCCTCTATCGCATACACAAGGTTTTTCTTTGATTTGACCTAATGACCTATTTTTTGACTCCAGATGACCCATATTCAAACTTAAGTTAGATTTCATCAAGGCAATCATTCTGACCAAAATTCATGAAGATTAATTGAAAAATACAGCCTCTATCGCATACACAAGGTTTTTCTTTGATTTGATCCAGTGACCTAGTTTTTTACCCCAGATGACTCATTTTCAAACTCGGTCTAGAATTCATCAAGGTAATCATTCTGGCCAAAATTCATGAAGATTAATTGAAAAATACAACCTCTATCGCATACAAAAGGTTTTTCTTTGATTTGACCTAGTGACCTAGTTTTTTATCCCAGATGACCCATTTTCAAACTCGGCCTAGATTTTATCAAGGTAATCATTCTGACCAAATTTTATGAAGATCAGTTCAAAAATACAGCCTCTATCGCATACACAAGCTAAATGTTGACAGACAGACAGACAGACAGACAACAGACAGACAGACGACGGACGCCGGACATCGAGTGATCAGAAAAACATTGCTCAGGTGAGCTAAAAAGTAGGTCAAATTCATGGTCACTGAAAGTCAGTTCTAAGATTGTTGTGCAAAACTGTACAAGTCATCCCAATTTCAAAGCTGTATCTTAACAAGAGGGCCATGGTGGCCCTATATATCGCTCACCAGAGTTGATCTGGCCTAGTGACCTAGTTTTTGACTCCACATGACCAAGAGTTAAACTTTACCTAAAGATCATCAAGACAGACATTCTGATTAAATTTCATTAATTGGTTACAACTGTGGCCTGTAGAAATTTCACAAGCTTTTCCTTTGATTTGACCGGGTGACCTAGTTTTTGACCCCACATGACCCAGATTCCAACTTGACCTACGGATTATCAAAACAAACATTCTGACTAATTCGCATGAGTTTCAAACTTAAATTGTGGTCTCTAGAATGTTGAAAATTTTTTCCTTTGATCTGGCCTAGTGACCTAATTTTTGACCCAACATCACCCTGATTCAAACTTGACCTAGCAATGATTAAGACAAACATTCTGACCCAGTTTCATAAAGATTGAGTTTCAACTGTGGCCTCTGAAATGTTCACAAGCTTTTCCTTTGAGTTGGCCAGGTGAACTAGTTTTTGACCCTACATGACCCTGATTCAAACTTGACCTAGAAATCATCAAGCCAAACTTTCTGACTAAGTTTCATAAATATTGGGACACAACTGTGGCCTACAGAGTGTTCACAAGCTTTTCCTTTGATTTGACCAGGTGACCTAGTTTTTGATCCAACATGACCCAGTTTTGAACTTGACCTAGGAATCATCAAGATTGGGTTAAAAATGTGTTATCTAGACTGTTCACAAGCTCTTCTTTTGATCTGACTAAACATGACCCAGTTTTGAACTTGACCTAGAAATCATCAAGACTAAAATTCTGACCAAGATTCATAAAGATTGGGTCAAAAATGTGGTCTCTAGAGTGTTCACAAGCTTTTCCTTTGATCTGACCTGCTGACCTAGTTTTTAACCCCACATGACCCAGGTTCAAACCTGACCTAGAGATCATCAAGACTAACATTCTGACCCAGTTTCATAAAGATTGGGTCACAAATGTGGCCTCTAGAGTGTTCACAAGGCAAATGTTGACGGACGATGCATGCATGACGGATGACGGACGCCGACAGATGCCGGACAATGACCGGTCACAATAACTCACCTTGAGCACTTTGTGCTCTGGTGAGCTAAAAAGCAAGAAAGTATGTCAGCAGGTCACATTCATGGTCACTGAAAGTCAGTTTTAAGATCGGTGTGCTAAACTGTTCATGTCATCCAAATTTCAAGGCTGTATCTTAAACAAGAGGGCCATGATGGCCCTATATCGCTCACCATTGCTCTCAATGATAAGATCAAGTTTTGACATAGATCACATTGGCATACACTTTAAATATCATCAGGATAAAATGTTCTGGTAACAGTCTCTTTTGACCTATGGGTCAAGCACTTGTCATATTGAGCCAAACTCCATACCAAGTTTGAGGGTCCTTGACTCAAATGCTGCATTTTTGTACTAGTATGATTATTTCTTACCCTGGAAGACTTAAATAACATTTAAAACCAATCTCATTAGATGCTTCTGAGGTATATTCATTTACATAAAATAAAGGGAGGTAATCTGTCATAAATTCAGTAAAAAGGTATCTACCTTGATTGTCCGAGTCCATCTAATGACATAAATGACATTTCAAATTGGTATCTTCGTTGGTTCATGAGATACACCCATTTTAATTTGAAACAAAGGGAGGTAATTTGACATAAATCAGTCCATAGTTATCTACCTTGACTGTCTCAGTCCAACTAATGACAATAATGAAATTTCAAATGAGTCCTATAAATACTTACTGAGATAAATCCATGTTTTTAAATCAGGGGAGGTAATCATGCATTGGTATATGCATGTAGAAGATACAGAGTACAAGACTTTACAACAATATATTAGAAAAGTAAGTAAAAGTAGAAATTTCTTACCATGGAAGACATAAATAATGTTTCAAACCAATCTCAATAGAAGCTGCTAGGTATATTCATTTACATAAAAAATAAAGGGAGGCAATTTGTCATACATTCAGTCAATATGTATCTTCACTGATTGTCCAAGTCCATCTGATGGCATACATGAAATTTCAGATCAGTATCTTCATTAGTTACGGAGATATACCCATTTTAATTTGAAATAAAGGGAGGTAATTCGACATAAAATCAGTCCATAGTAAAAAGCAATGTAGAGTGATGGTACTTGCTGTGCAAGTCAGCTTTTAATGGCGAATGAATGCTTTAAGTTTTAAAGCAATAGCTTTAACCGTTAAGGAGAAAAGTTGACCTAAATGCAAACTATAACCAAGAAATCTGATACTTTTTAAGTCAAAAAGGGCCCATAATTCTTGCAAAAAGCAGGATGAAGTTATGTTTCTTAATGTACAGGATCAGCTATTGATGGTGAACAAGTGCTGCAAGTTTTAACACAACAGCTTTGATAGTTTAGGAGAAAAGCTGACCTAAACATAAAACTTAACCAGGCGATGCTGACCAAACGCTGATGCCGGTCAAGTGTTGACAATAACTAATCTTTTTTTCTCTCAAAAAATCAGATGAGCTAAAAATTGTAATGCTGAGTTACTATTCCAGTTGGAAAAAAAACTTTCCTCAGCTTTCCTCAGTAAAATTTCCATGCAAGCATAACTGACAGAAAAGAACAGCAACTGTTATGGCTTTTATGTCAGTACATTTTACGATGAAATAACTTTTCAACTATGCAGGACTACACATTTCATAGCATTTGTAAAACATGACACTGTTTGAAGCAAACAGAAGGGATATAAGCTTGCTTTACAAAATTATGTTCTACAGTCTTAATTTTTCTTTTAAAATTTTACACTAGTTTTGTTAAACAGACTTAATGATAGATAGACTATACTTTTTGGATATGAAATACAGAATAATTTTACAGTGCTAACTAAAATATTTGCAAAAGTGCTAGGTTTAAACTAAATTTAAGAAACTGCCATAGCCTTTTATTACATTCTTTCTGCTTTTTACAAATTGATTCCTAAACCCTTGACCTCTAATTCCAAATTTCCCTGACTTTTGCCCAATGTCCAAATTTCCCTGACCTATTACAAAATTCCCTGACTTTTCCCTGACCTTGAAAAAAATATGTTTTTCCCTGACCGTGGGAACCCTGGATCTGGCCAGTTTTTGAAAGGAACTGAGATATTATGCCAATACAACTTGTGTACAAGTTTGATTAAAATTTATTACAAACTGTGGTCTCTATCGCGTTCACAAGAAATTGTGGACAGATGACGGACGGACAACGGACGATCACAAAAGCTCACCTTGTCACTACCTGACAGGCAAACTAAAAACAAGAAAGTAGGTTAGTAAGTAAAGGTCACAGTTGGGTGACCCCTAATCACTTGGGGTCATCAGGTAATTTTAATTAAACAGTCTAGGAAATATGATCTGATAATTTTAGCAATATACCTCTTCTTCTTCAAAGGGGGGCAAAACTAGGGACCCCCAAGGCCTCTTTTCACCCCAGGGTAATAATTTGAACAATCTTGGTAGAGGACCACAGGACAACACTACATACCAAATATCAAAGGCCTAGGACAGGAAAATTTTTAAATTTTTTTCCTATACAAGTCTATATAAACCATGTAACCTCCCGAGCGGGGCCATATTTGACCCTAGGGGGATAACTTGAAAAATCTTGGTAGAGGACCACCAGATGATGCTACGTACAAAATATCAAAGCCCTTGGCCCTGTGGTTTAAGACAAGAAAATTTTCAGTTTTTCCCTATGTAAGTCTATATAAACTATGTGACCCCCAGGGTGCCCTAGGGGGATAATTTGAACAATCTTGGTAGTGGACCTCTAGATGATGCTACAAACCAAATATCAAAGTCCTAGGCCCTGTGGTGTTGGACAAGAAGATTTTCAAAGTTGTCCCTAATATAAGTCTATGTAAACCATGTGACTGCCAGGGCAGGGCCAAAATTGACCCTAGGGGGATAATTTGAATGAACTCTAGAAACTCTGGATGATGCTACATACCAAATATCAGTCCCAGTATCCATCCACAGAATTCCACCCTAAGTATTCAAAATGGTTGCATCTTTTCTACCTCTCTTAATTTTTCAGTTTTTCTCTGTTAGCTAAATTCTAAAAGTAGGGTAAAGTTAAGATGCTGACACAGCATGTTTTTAAAATGCTCTTTTTAACAAAACCCATCATTAATAGCCACTCTTTATTCAACACTGAACTTTCATAAACATTGTTCATCTTTTGGAAACCAGTTTTTATCTGTACTAAGAAGAGTTGACTAAAACAAATATTATTGATCAGTGGCTATAAGTTAACAGAATACTTAGGACAGATTAGGATTTAAATACATGTACAAAACAAAACAAGGTCATAGCTCCACATTCCAACAAAGTATTAGCAATTTGGTTTTCCAAATGGTTTTCCATGTTCTGGCCTCTGTGACCTTGCCCTGTAGCAGAGTGACCCCAGAATCACTAGGGGTCATCTACTCTGCATGTCCAATCATCCTATGAAGTTTCAACATTCTGGGTCAAGTGCTTTTCCAGTTATTGATCAGAAACTGTTATCCATGTTAAGGCCCCCTGTGATCTTGACCTTTGATCTAGTAGCCAAAACAATATTAGGGGTCATCACCTCTGTAAGCCCTACCACCCTATGATGTTTGAATGTGTGTGTGTGTGTGTGTGTTCGGGTTTAACGTCTTTTTCAACAATTTTTCAGTCATATTAAACGACGGTGTCTACTTGTAGAAGTGAGCACAATGCCCAACTTTATAGTGCTGCCTCACTGAAATATCACGCCATAGACACGTGACATGATACCCCACCCAGTCACATTATACTGACACCGGGCTGACCAGTCCTAGCACTACCCTCTTAATGCCGAGCGCCAAGCGAGGAAGCTACTAGTACCATTTTTTACGTCTTTGATATGACGTGGCCGGGGATCGAACCCACGACCTCCGGCACTCGAAGCGGACGCTCTTCTAGGTAAAATAGTTCTCCAGTTATTGATCGAAAGTAAAGTGTGATAAATGCATGGCCCCTGTGACCTTGACCTTCGATGGATTGATCCTAAAATTGAATGTTCTAGGTCAAATCATTCAGTTATTGGTCAGAAATGAAGTGTGCCGGATGGACAGACAGGGAAAAAACAATGTCTCCCCCAGTGAGGGCGGCGGCAATAATAAACTTCCTCAGTGAATATTCTTGTGTGGCGGGGGGGGGGACATAATAAGCCTTTCTCATAATTGACAGAAAAGAATAGTTAATAGTCGGTTGGAAAAACACGTAAGACGAAATATAAGATTAAAAAACCTTTATTTTCTTTATTCTTTTTATTTCTTTTGAGAACATGAGGTAATCTGACAAATAACTGGCTATGTGACTATAAATTTTAATAATTTTTCATTTCCCCTAAGATCGTACATCATACAACATAACAAATTTACTTTTTGTGCACAGATCTATATACAAGCTGTAATCATAAAAGTTTTAAAGAATTTACTGAATAACATTTACTTAAAAAAGCATAGCAATGATTACAGCAGTAAAACTGTTTAAAGACAATTCACTTAAGGTATTATATCACTAATAGTAATGTTTTCAAAATGGTCTTTGCTAGGTATATTCTGAAAAGTAACCGTGTTTTGCATTATTTTGCAATTTTTAAACAACTTTTACCATGCCGCTTTTTATAAATTTTGTATAACTTATGGTATCTCCTCAAGCTCAAGTAGAGACAAATTTCAAAGTGGTGGCCACTATCCAAAACGTTTGCAGAGAACCCATTTTAACATTAATTTTAATAAAAGAAACATCAAACTATTGGTAAACAATTATAAAACACAAAATAAAAACGTCAATATCAGTTTTTCTATGGTGCCTCAAGTAAACGGATTTAATAAGACAGAATTCATACTTCAACATTGAAAAAATAAGGTCGAATGCTATGTTTCTGTTTTGAATTTTGCTTACTGCATTTAAAAATAACCTTAGGGTAGATGTAAAACCTACCTAAATTTCTTCCACAATATATAATCTAAGAGTGAAAGCAAAACAGAGAACTTTCACCACACGTAACTCAATATTTTTAAAGATGTGTAACTCTACCCTTTCTGTTTAAGTAGTAAATTCACTTTTAACACCAAGAAATGGCTTATAAGATTCATCTTTTTCCATTTTTATACAAGAAATCAATAATAAGTCTTGAAAGAAGTAAAAACTTACTAGAAAAAAAGGAAAATAAGAAAAAAAAAATTTGGTCCCACTAGGGCTTGAACCTACGCACCCGTAAGAATTGCATTAAAAGTAGATTTATGGTTGGAATTGAATACTCTTCAAAAAAGAGGTTCTCTATTAGTGATCTAATACCTTAATCAGTATACAAAATGTAGCTCCTGTAAATTTGGACATATTTGTAAAATATCTTGTGTGTAGTACAAACTGACTAGCAGTATGAATAAATGAACAAAGGTTTGTTTTATATCATCAGCCATTTAGTTGTTTCTATGTTCAATAAGTAACTAGATTTATAGTCAAATTTCACTATGTTCTTAAAGAAAGCACGACACTGCTCTGAGCACTGCCGGCTCACACTCACTACAGCAATTCATGTGATTCACGTAGTCCCCCGTTTGTTTACCTGATAATTTTCTATATTTCTATATTCTACATAGCTCGAAATACTGAATAACTCAAGTATTTTGCTTTTATCTCCTTTAGTCATACAACAATAATTAAGTATTTTACTTGTCAGTATTTTGGTTAAATTCATTAAATTTGAGTTGCAAATTCAATTCAATAGTACTGAGGTGATAATGTTTTCTTTATACAAATATTTTGTACCATAAGACATAGTGAATAAAGACAAATGAAAATAAACATATAAAAATGCTTGCCTCACAGGTATGAGATTCTAAAGAAAAAAGTCCGGTTCTGCCTGCTCAAATAACGTGTAAATTTCTTGGAACTGGTATCCTCTATTAAATACCGGTAATGTGTTTGTAAGGACTCCAGACTTATTTTGAGGTGCAGTTGTTGTGATGTAAAATAAACCTTGATTCAAATTCAAAAAATTAAAAATCAGCCACAAATTTGTGATCATTAATTAATCATAATGAAAACAGATTTAAAATAGCTAATCTTTTTCGATTTTTGGCAATAACATAATTTCAACAATTTTGTAAATTGTTCACACAATGCTCAAGAATTGTTGTCATATTCTGTCTAATTAGAAATCATTTGACATGCACCCTGATAGTACAGAGTGGCAACTTTACATGATTCAGCTTATAATGGGGGCATTATCAGGACATCAGAATTCATCAACCGCAAAAAACTTTTGTAGACGGTCATGTTATTGCCCATTTATTCATGATTTGTTGACACTATGATTAATCAGCACACCACTACCTATTAATATTTCATCTGAGCACTGCTATGCAAAAAACAACATTTTGGCTTTGTGACCAGTTTGGTTCCAGATCAGCTTGCAGTCTGATGTGGATCTATACAGTTCGCTTATAAGTTGCATATAAATGCTGGAAAACTAACATTATGGATGCTTGTAAGTTGTATACAAGCCATGGAAAACTAACATTACAATAATTATGGATATGAGGATAAATGAACAGTATGCCCCAAAACTGTTTTTTGCACAGCCACACTCATGTGTTAAAACATACTATAAACACTGAACAAACCAAGAACTAAAAAATATTATCATTTAACAGCATGTATGAAAATCATTTTTTAAGACCAACCTTATTTTCTATAGATGTATATGTTTGGCACTCTGGAATTAATTGCTAAACTGCCAAGGGCAATGAAAGAATCTATACGAATTCACCATGTATCCAAACTACACAGATGTAACTTAATATTAGGAGTTATCAGGAAAAGCACTTTCACTTCTTTGCATTTTTGAATTTTGGTAGACAGTAAAATTATTGTTTGAATAGTCCTTTAAAATTAGGCAGGTTTTTTTCTTAAGAATAATTTGGCATTTTTTCTGCCTATTAAGTACTAATGTACTTGTGTGTCCAAAATTTCAGCTTGCAAAGGATTATCGCATATGCAGAATGCATCTTACAGGTATTTATTAAAGTAGCTATGGCAACTTGGTTTATTCGATAACGTAATTTCCAAGCTTGATTTGCTTCCTTGCAACTGTACTGCAAACATTTCTCATAAAACACAAGAATGTTTTGACACAATGGAAATATAAACATATATATATATATATATATATAAAAAACTCACAAACAAAAATCCTATAAAACACAAGGCTCTTCATGACACAATAGAAATAAATTACATATATGAAACACACACAGCAAAAATATCTCTTACATAATTATAAAATACTATTTTGTCTAAACAACAACTGCATCCATTAGATTATGGAAGACATGAAAAAGTACATCATATTAACAATAAAATGCCAGAAATTGCCTTTGATTTCTCAAATTATACTACAGTTTTTCTAATTAGTCAACATCCAATGAATGATTCTTTTTTATTAAACATATAAGTGTTATCATCTGAAACAGTACAAAATACGTATGTTCTGGCTCGTGAAAGCCATACACTATTTGTGCACTGGCTTAGATTAAAAAATGGAGAAGATACTGAGTGAACATTCAGTGATTCAAATGCTGTACCTACTGATGGAATGTGGACAAAATCCCCTCTTTCATTTTTTCCATTTATATCCAAATTTTAGGATCGATAATTGTCATCTTAATAATTGACATTTTTTCATTCATTTCTGTTTATTTATGGGAAAATTGTCTGCCTTGGTCACACTGTCCCAGCGAGAAGGGGTATTTGTCCTACATTCCCTACTAATAGTTAACTTTATTTTATTTGTAACATTTTAACTTTACATGCAGTATCCATGAAAATGAGACCTTATTTTTCTACTTTGCTATAGCAAAAGCAGAAAATCACTTTCTATATACTGGTACTACCAGATAAAGTTGCAATGATTTGATTTGTTGATTTTGGTGTTTTGGCACAGCAACACAGTAAAGATTACATGGCACCAAACAGAACTTAAATTTTTGGCTTCACATCTTATTTACATTCAAATGAAAATATGAAGAATAAAATCAAAAACACATGAGAAATGTTACAATAAGAAATGAGACTGATTACTGTAAAATCATTAAATTTCGTGGGCATGAAATTTCGTGGTTTTGGTCAAAACGGCAATTTTGTGGGGATATGAATTTATGGATTTCAACTTTTGAACATACAAGAGCTCAGAGCTTGAATATTCGAAATATTGTCCCAGAAGCAGGAAAATATTACCCAAAATGTTAAAATATCAAAAGAGTTTTAAGTTCAAAAGGGGACATAATTTGACCAAAATGCATGTCAGAGTTATGGGACTTGATGCTATGAACTAGTTTTATAACCCCGAAGGCACATGTGAAGTTTTAACTTAATATTGCATTTGTTCTGCAGATAGTAACTTGCACGTAAAACTTTAACCAGAATTTTCTAAGTCCAAAAGGGAGCATAATTTGCCCAAAATACATGTCAGAGTTATGGGACTTGATCCAGTGAGGTTGGTAATTGATCTATAAAACAAAAAATAAGTTTCAAACTATATGCCTTAAAGTAATAGCTGTTTGTACTTGCCGCAAAACTTTAACCAGGATTTTCTAAGTCCAGAAAGGGGCATAATTTGGCCAAAATGCAGGTCACAGAGTTATGAACTTGATGCTATCAACTACTTTTATAACCCCAAAGACACATGTGAAGTTTCAATTCAATATCTGCATTAGTTTTGGAGATAGTAACTTCCATGTAAAACTTTAACCAGGATTTTCTAAGTCCAAAAGGGGGCATAATTTGCTCAAAATACATGTCAGAGTTATTGAACTTGACCGAGTGAGGTTGGTAATTGACCTAGAAAAAGAAACAAGAGGGCCTAGATGGCTTTAGGATGCTCAACTGAGAAACACACCATAACAGTATAAACATGTTTGACCTAGTGATTTAATGAAAACAAAATTATTCTGACCAATTTTCATTAAGATTGGACCAAAAATGTGGTCTCTTAAGTGTAAACAAGTATTTTCTTCAAGTTTTTGAGCCAAGATGACCTACATTACAACTTGACCTAGATTTGATCAAGGCAATCATTCTGACCAAATTTCATGAACCTCAATTGAAAAATACAGCCTCTATCACATACAAAATGTTTTTATTTGATTTGTCCTAGCGACCTAGTTTTTGACCCCAGCTGACTCATATTCAAAACTGACCTTAATTTCATCAAGGCTATCATTCTGACCAAATTTCATGGAGATCACTTGGAAAATACAGTATCTATTGCATACAAAATGTTTTTCTTTGATTTGACCTAGTGACCTAGTTTTTGACCACAGATGACCCATATTCTAACTTGACCTAGATTTCATCAAGGCAATCATTCTGACTATATTTTATGAATATCCATTGTAAAATGCAGCCCCTATTGCGTACACAAGTTGTTTTTTTTTAAATTTGACTGGGTGACCTAGTTTTTGACCCTAGTAGACCCATATTCAAAACGGACCTAGATTTCATCCTGACAAACATTCTGATCAAATTTCATGAAGATCCGTGATAAAATGCAGCTTGTATCGCATACACAAGGTTTTTCTTTGATCTGACCTAGTGACCTAGTTTTCTATCCCAGGTTACCCATATTCAAACCTGACCTAGAATTCATCAAGGCAATCATTCTGACTAAAATTCATGAAGATCAATAGAAAAATACAGCCTCTATCGCATACTCTAGGTTTTTCTTTGATTTGACCTAGTGACCTAGTTTTTGACCCCTGATGACCCATTTTCATACTTGGCCTAGATTTCATCAATGTAATCATTCTGACCAAAATTCATGAACTGAAAAAAACTGCCTCTATAGCATAAACAATGTTTTACTCTGATTTGACCTAGTGACCTAGTTTTTTACCCCAGATGACCCATTTTCGAACTTGGCCTAGATTTCTTCAAGGTTATCATTCTGACAAAATTTCATGAAGATCAGTTGAAAAATACAGCCTCTAGCGCATACACAAGCTAAATGTTGACAGACGACAGACAGACAGACAAACGCCAGATGCCGGACATCGAGCGATCACAAAAACTCACTGTGCATTGCTCAGGTGAGCTAAAAATAAGTTTCAAAACAATATGCCTTTAAATGATAGCTGTATGTACTTGCATGCAAAACTTCAACCTAGGTGTGATGCCAATGCCGACGCCAGGGTGAGTAGAATAGCTAGACTACTGTATTCTTCGAATAGTCGAGCTAAAAATGAATGGGAATTTTACTTCTTCATTGGGATTAAATTTTGTGGATTGACTCAACCACGAAAATTAGTCCCCCACGAATATTAATGACTTCACAGTATCCCATGAATAAAACACACTAGCTATTCACAGAATTTGAAATCAAGTGCTGTTTGACTGAAAAAAACATCCATCACATATTATGTTAAACTAATATGCTACCTAACTGAAAGATATATATCCTACCCAGTGTTTTCTTCTGGTCATTCTGAAAGCATGTTACGTGTTTACCATTTGAACTTCTAGAACACTTAGTAAACTTTACATGGCATTTTATTCTGAAGACTCTAATTAATCATCACATGTGCAGGTTTACAATACAATCTTTTGAGGAAATAAGTCTTTATTCCTTTCTTAAAAATTAAAGAATGTTTCATTTGGAAGGTGTGCACCATGCTATAATTCAGGCTGGGGGAAAACATTGCTAAAATTTTGTTCATTGGGGGAAGGGGGTGGGAGGCATTTGGTCCAAAAAAATCGAAGTGCTAATATACTACAAATATACTGCCTGACAATAAACTGTCTGACAATTTACTGCCTGCAAAAATACAGTCTGACAATGCACTGCCTTCAAATATACTGCCGACAACATACTGCATGTAAATATGCCTGACAATTTACTGCCTACAAATATACCACCTGACAACATAACTCCCTGCAAATATACTGCACGACAGGAATATTTTCTTTCTAACACTGCCATAATTATCCAAAGCTTTCTTTTATATATCCAGAATGATATTCTAATCATCACTGACTAGAAACACTGTGATCTACAATACATCCTTTTAAAACTTTCCACACACAAACAACACAAAACTAAACAAGAGCTTGTCGAACACAAAATGCCCCCCTTGATGCATTCAGTAACTGCAGAAGGAACAGAAATTATTTGCTCACAGTAAACAAAAGTTCTACTGTTCTGGTTCAATGTGACCTTGACCTTTGACCTATTGACCTCAAAATCAACAGGGGTCAACTGCTGGTCATGATCAACCTCCATATTAAGTTTCGTGATCCTACGCTCAAGCGTTCTCAAGGTATCGTACGGAAAGGGTTTAACTGTTCCGGGTCAATATGTCCTTGACCTTTGGCCTACTGACCTCAAAATCTATAGGGGTCATCTACTGGTCATGACCAACCTCCCTATCAAGTTTTATGATCCTAGGCTCAAGCATTCTCATGTAATTGTCTGGAAACGGTTTAAATGTTCCGGGTCACAGTAACTTTGACCTTTGACCTCAAAACCAATAGGGATCATCTGCTGGTCATGATGAACCTCTCTATCATCTTTCATGACCCTTGGCACAAGAGTTCTCAAGTTATCGGCCAATGTGACCTTGAACTTTGACCTAATGATCTCAAAATCAATAAGGATCATCTGCTGGTCATGATCAATCCCCTTATCAGTTTTCATGATCCTAGGCCAAAGCGTTCTTGAGTTATTGCCATTTTACTGTTCCTGGTCACTGTGACTGACCTACTGATCTCAAAATCAATCCGGAAACCGTTTTACTGTTCAGGGTCACTGTGACCTTGACCTTTGTCATTCAAATCTCAAAGTCAATAAGGGTCATCTGCTGGTGATGTCCAACCTTCCAATCAACTTTCATGATCGTAGGCCCAAGCCTTCTTGAGTTATCATCCAGGAACGGATTGGTCTACATTCCGACCGACCAACATCTGCAAAACAATATACCCCTCCTTCTTTGAAGGGGGGCATAAAAATTGCTCCTGAAAAATAAATAAGTGATAACTGCCATTGACAAATGTCCCCATTTATGCTGTTTGGTCAATTTTACAGCAGTGAAATTATAAAATGGTCAAGTGTAACTCGGTCATGCCTAAATAAAACCCGTAATCTTTTAAACAAGTCATATCATGATCTGATACACATCCACAGACAGCCACATACTGTACCATACACAGCAGTTCTCCAATAAAACGTTCTGCCTTCTGGCCGGCTCAATAAAAAGACAAGACAAGCACTATAGAAGAGAAAAGACGGCACAGTAGTTGATGCCGGAATTTTCAATGTCACTGAATGTCCAGGAAATGTACCCTTCTTATCTGGCTGTTTAGAATAAAAGTGTGACATTAATCTGAAAAAGAGAGAGGAGAACTTTTAACATAATGAATATGAGCCGCGCCATGAGAAAACCAACATAGTGTGTTTGCAACCAGCATGGATCCAGACCAGCCTGCGTATCTGCACAGTCTGATCAGGATCCACGCTGTTTGCTTTCAAAGCCTATTTCAATTAGAGTAACTGTTAGCTAACAGCATGGATCCTGACCAGACTGCTCGGAAGCGTAGACTGGTCTGGATCCATGCTGGTCGCAAATGCACTATGTTGGTTTTCTCATGGGGAGACTCATATGGTATGCTTTATAAGCAGCAAAAGTTTTACAATTACAAGACTGTGATATCCACGTTTAAATCTAAATTTGCTTCCATCACACCTTGAAGACACAACATCGTGTAAACAGTACGCAGAATATCGTTATGATGAGAGGTGCAACTTAGTGTAAGTTACTGTCCCAATCAGGAACCACAGGGGTATTGCCAAGGCTGCTTTGTTGAAACTGTTAAAAGTTAAAGGCAGGAAATTAATGTGAAAACATGCATGAAAAGGTTTCAGAAATACATGTATCTAAGGAAATGTAATTTTTTGACTTTTCTCCGTATGGAAAAAGAAAAAAAAATTATTTAAAACTAGTAAAGAATTACGAGACCTGGAATGTGAGTTTTTGTGACATACCTTAAAATATGTTGCACGTTTTAAAATTGTTTCTGTATGGGTTTCAAAGACATTTAAGAAATACAATTAGGGATAGGACAGGCACGAGCAGGACAAAGTGATTCACACTTAACCCACCCATCCCAATAAAGTTTGGAAGGGGTAAAAAAAAAGTTATCCTTACAGTTGTGCTAAATTTTTATCTCTTTAAAAAAAGAATTAATACGACTTATTCTCTTAGGGACAAGATCTATCATCTCAATCCTGTTGAAAACACCTTCATTATAAATTATCATTTTATGTATAATTATCTCGAAGAATTGTTTAACCCTAATCATGCTGGGCAGGATTTATTCTGCCTTTGTGACCAGTGTAGATCATGATCAGCCTGCACACCCATGCAGTCTGATCAAGATCTACACTGTTTGCCATTCAGTCAGTACCTATTTGGTAAGCACCTCTTTTAACAGACAATGCTACTGTCCAAATAGAAAGACGGACAAATTCATAAATAAGAATTTAGCAGAGTTACTGTTATTATCATAATAGAGCATACCTGTCTTTTTGGCGGAATCTATTTAATAACCACTGCTTCAGATCTGCTTCTTCCTTGGGAACATCTTGTATCGGCACTTTATTGAAGTGTATATGTAGTGCAGGATTATTCAGGGACAGAAATTCTGAAAGGTAATAGAACATGATTTATATATAACCAGTATCTATAACAACAATGCGAATGCGTATTTTAACACTTCGTCATGAAAAGAAGGAATCTTTATACATCTGATAGCTCACTGTTATATTATTTCACATGGCAAGTTGAGTTTGTTGATACTGGCAGCAAGTGACTTCTAAATCACACACCATCTAGACACACCAAAAACAAGACCTGTTTGTAAAACACATGTGCCTCTCACGATAGCATGTCAGAGGTAACCAAGTATTAAAGTAAATTATACCATAAGTCCAAAGGTAAATATGGGTAACAGTAGAAGTTAACCTTTCATTCTAAGACATCTGATCACAGTGGGTTCAAGCATTCTCAAGTCATTGATAGCAAACCATTTTCCGCATTAAAGCCACTGTTTCCTTGACCTTTGACTTGACCTAAAACCATCAGGGGCTATTCACTGACCACTAGCAATTGTCCCAAGATACTGTACTTGACAATCACTGGTGAAAATGGTCAACTGACTAGCCAACAGACATCAGGAACCGCTATATCAGTCTCTTACGGGCATAATGAATGAGTTTAAACACTGTCAAATCCAGACTCATAATTATTCAGGTTTGTAATGGAAATGTTGGTCTTGCATAAGAATTTATTCTTTGCGTAGGGCAATTGACTGAATCAGATTTCCTAAATGCAGTAAAGCATTTTAGCAGAACTGGTCCATGGCAAGATGCTACAGACCTTTGGCTCAAGTGAGCTAAAAATGTACAAAAACATGAAAAGAAGTTTCTAAAAAATATCTTTAGATTTGGTAAAGTATTACTAGATAGACCTTCTATGTGGTAACAAAAATATATGTTTTGTTTTGAGTTAAGTGCCGTTATTCAATGATATTTCAGTTGCAACTGGCAATTAACCCAGTTTTCCTGGGATATGTACCATTACTTACCTGTTCTTTGCAAGTTATTGCTTAATTGCCCAAATGAATCAGATGTAAATAACGAATGATTTCAGACGCAATGTCTTTTGTCAGTCGTTAAGGAGAACATATGCCTTGCCTATGAATCAAACCCATGAACCAGCAATCTGTAGATATGCATTCTCCTGACTGAGCTATGCGGAAAGACTAGTGACAAATAAATGAAAGTTATACAGGAAAACCTGTACCTATCATCCCTGGAGCTGCAATCCTACAACCAGTCTCTGGCTGCACAGAATCACCGTAGGCAATTGTTACATCATATATAGCATCTACATGGTGCTGTAACTTGTCAACAGCTAACTGTAGACCCTTCACTTTTGGAACTAGCACATGTTTGAATGGCTCAATACCTGTAACAAAATTTAGAAGGCTAATGAATGTGTTAAAGTTTCTACAGCAAAATTTTTGTTGTGTGTATATGGAATGCTGACAAAATCCATCCACCCCCCTCCTCCTCCAAAATGACAAAGGCAGACAAAATCTCCACTTCATTTGATTTCTTTCTTTTTTTTTCAATTATATCTAAATTTTTACTTCATTCCATTTAAAATTTAATAAATATCATCTCATAAAATGTAATTTGTATAATCTATGTTAATCTTTTTTTTTTTAAATTTATTTTCGAGTTTTAATTCAACATAATCAAAGCTGAGATTTTCTGGTCTCCTACATTTTATGTATATTCGTTGTCCTTTTTTTAACCCTTAGCCTGCTGGCGGCAAGTGATTCTGCCTTTGCGACCAGTGCAGACCAAGATCAGCCTGCACATCCGTGCAGTCTGATCATGGTCTGCACTGATCGCTATTCAGTCAGTAATTTTTCTGTGAATACCCCTTTGAATAATAAGTGGTATGGCCCAAATTGAATGATGGACCAGTCCATTATAGAAATATAGCAGGGTAAGGGTTAAGACAAAAGCTTCAATTTGCTTATCCAGATGCTTCAGACATTAAAACTAACAACATTTATAATTATCTGATTGACATTACTTCATTTACTATCGATAATGTGGTATGTCAAAAATGATACAGATAAAAGAACTTCAAGTGTAACCTTGCTCTATAGCAGTCTGTCTACTTCTTTCAATAACATCAGGAAGTTCGGGGTTCATCCTTGTACCCTCAGGAAATATCACTAACCAAACCTTCAGAAATAAAACAAACAAGTCAGAATAGATGTTTCTTTGGGGTTTTTTTTGGACCACAGGTTGTAAAATACCCCTGTAATTCTACAGGAAATGATGACAAGACAGGTTTATCAAGGTTTACTTCGGATTTTACATTTAAGACATAGTAAATCAAGATAGGTAGTTGAAAATGTGAGCAATAACTTCATAATATCTAAGTTCAGATAGAACTAGAAATTGTTTTTCATCAAAAAACTTATATCACCCACCACTTACTATGCAGAAATTGCAAAATTCTAAAAATTAAGGGCTGTACTACCAAGTAAAATCACTGAACCATAACATTCCAATGATGTACACAACTAGGCTTAACAGTGGTAACTATTGTAAATTATGGTGGAATTCCAACCACTGGTATAGGAAAAGTAGCATACAAGCAAACATAGAGCAATGAATATGACAAATCAAAGGTCATGACTCCACTGAAAATCATTTAATCAGAACACGATGATTAACATGCACAACTAGGCTTCACACTAATCACTTCTGAGGTTTGGTGAAATTCAGCCTAATTGTATGCAGCAAGTAGTGTATTCACTGTATGCCTTTGGTATGTATAACAAAGCTTGGCACTGATAAGTCCTCTAAGGTTTGGTGGAAATCCACCAAATTATATAAGACAAGTGGCTAAAACATAACAAACTTTGATGAATCAAGGACTATAACTCTGCTGAAACAAGAGCTGTCACTAATGGTGACAAATCCCCTTGCAGCGCCTTGACCTTTGACCTGGTAACCTTGACCTTTGACATGGTGACCCCAAAGTCAATAGGGGTCGTGTACTCAATAAGTACTATTAGCATGTGAAGTTTGAAGGTTCTGGGTGCAGTGGTTCCAAGAAAAGTGCCTTCATGCAAAAAGTTAACGTTGCCCCCTGTGACCTTGACCTTTGACCTGGTGACCCTAAAGTCAGTAGGGGTCGTTACCTCAATGAGTACTATCAGCAAGTGAAGTTTGAAGGTCCCGGGTGCTGTGGTTCACAAGTAAAGAGCCTTCATGCAAAAAGTTAACATTAGCCCCTGTGACCTTGACCTTTGACCTGGTGACCCCAAAGTCAGTAGGGGTCGTGTACTCAATGAGTACTATCAGCCTGTGAAGTTTGAGGGTCCTGGGTGCAGTAGTTCGCGAGTAAAGTGCCTTCATGGAAAAAGTTAACATTGGCCCCTGTGACCTTGACCTTTGACCTGGTGATCCCAAAGTCAGTAGGGGTCGTGTACTCGATGAGTACTATCAGCAAGTGAAGTTTGAAGGTCCTGGGTGCAGTGGTTCGCGAGTAAAGTGCCTTCATGCAAAAAGTTAACATAGGCCCCTGTGACCTTGACCTTTGACCTGGTGACCCCAAAGTCAATAGGGGTCGTGTACTTAATGAGTACTATCAGCATGTGAAGTTTGAAGGCCCTGGGTGCAGTGGTTCGCGAGTAAAGTGCCTTCATGCAAAAAGTTAACATTGGCCCCTGTGACCTTGACCTTTGACTTGGTGACTGCAAAGTCAGTAGGGGTCGTGTACTCAATGAGTACTATCAGCATGTGAAATTTGAAGGTCCTGGGTGCAGTTGTTCGCGAGTAAAGTGCCTTCATGCAAAAAGTTAACGTTGCGACTAACGAACGAACAAATGAACGAACAAACGGACCGACAGTTGAAAACTAATATGCCTCCCTTCAGGGGCATAAAAACACCAAACCAGAACATGACCAGGATATGTACAACTAGACTTGGCACTGATCAGTTTTATAAAGTTTGGCGTAATTCCTCCTGATTGTATTGGATCAAGGGCCGTAACTCTGCTAAAAATCATCAAACCAGAAAATACCAAAGATATACCCAACTAGGCTTAACAATGTTCAATCTTGTGAAGTTTGATGTAAATCCATACTTAACAAGGAGCTGCGTTCAATAAATGCTTGATGCCCCCGGTCGATACAAAGCAACCTAAGTCCAAAACGAGGTCAAGGTGAAACTGAGGTCAGGTGATGTTTGAAGATGAGGAGTGGTCACAGGTTACATCTGTATTAGTATAAATTCATTCTTGTAAGCGGTATTGATGCTAGACGAAACGGTCCCATTTGGTTAACCAAGAGACGGCCCATATAAAGCAACCTAAGTCCAAAATGAGGTCATGGTCAAACTGAGGTCAGGTGATGTCTGAAGATGAGGAATGGTCACAAGTTACATCTGCATTAATATCAAGACATTCTAGTAAGGGGTACTGATGCTAGATGAAACGGTCCCATTTGGTTAACCAAGAGATGGCCCATATAAAGCAACCTAAGTCCAAAATGTTACATCTGCATTAGTATCAAGACATTCTAGTAAGGGGTACTGACGCCAGACGAAACGGTCCCATTTGGTTAATCTTGTACAGACGGACAGACAGGACAATCACTATATGCCTCCCGCATCAGTAGATGCCCGGGGGCATAAAAAGCTTGAAGATTACTTCAACCACTCTCTAGTCAGCTGCCTGGACGATCCAGTACTGGTGTCATATGAGAATGTGTGGTTGTGTCCCCATTGGGACTAAACCAACATCGTGTCCCTATTGGAACTAAACCAACAACCTTCCCGTCAACTGGCTGACACCTGAACAACTTGACCACTGCTACCTTTTATGTATGTGTAAAAAGTAACTGAGGTGCAATATATATTTCAGTATCTCAATTTAAATTGATACTGTAAGCTATATTCTCAAGTAACAAGAGCTCGTCGAACACGAAATGCCCACCTTGATGCATTCAGTAATTGCACAAGGAACAGAAATTATATGCTCACTGTAAACAAAAGTTCTACCATTCTGGTTTAATCTGACCTTGACCTTTAACCTAACAAGAGATTACAGAGTGATCTTGGCGCCATCCACTGAGCCATTTTTGAATGTTCCAAATTCAGGACTAGCTCAAGGTCAAATCAAGGTCAAATTTCATTTCGGTACAAAACAATGTGTATGTGGTCCAAATTTGAAAGCTGTGGCTTGAGAAATGTGAAACTAGGTCACTAGGTCAATCTCAAGATCAAAGTTCATTTCGGTACACAAAACTATGCTTGTGGTTCAAATTTGAAGGCTGTAGCTTGAGAAATGTGAAAGTAAGTCACTAGGTCAAAATCAAGGTCAAATTTTATTTTGGAACAAAAAGCTATGCAAGTGGTCCTAATTTGAAGCTTGTACCTTCAAAAATGTGAAAGTAGGTCACTAGGTCAATAACAAGGTCGAAGTTGTTTTCGGTACACAAACCTACGCATGTGGTCCAAATTTGAAGGCTGTAGCTACAGAAATGTAAAAGTAGGTCACTAGGTCAAGATCAAGGTCAACTCATGTCAAGGTTCATCTTGCCACTCAAAACTATACATGTGGTCCAAATTTGAATGATGTAAGTTATGGACATGAAGATTCTAAGTTTTTCCCTATAGAAGTCTATATGAAACATATGACCCTAGAGGGATAATTTGAACAAACTTGGTAGAGAACCACTAAATGATGCTACATTACAAAATATCAAAGCCATAGTTATTGTGGTTTGGACAAAAAGATTTTCAAAGTTTTTCCCTATATAAGTCTATGTAAACCATGTGACCCCCAGGGCGGAGCCATATTTGACCGTCGGGGAATAATTTTAACAATCTTAGTAGAGGACCACTAGATGATGTCAAATAAAAAATATCAAAGCCCTAGGCCCTGTGGTTTTGGACAAGAGGTTTTTCAAAGTTTTTTCCTATATAAGTCTATATAAACTGGGGTGGGGCCATATTTGACCCCAGGGAAATAATCTTGGTAGAGGACCACTAGATTTCGCTACATACCAAATATCAAAGCCCTAGACCCTATGGTTTTGGACAAGATCAGAAACCGTTTAACTGTTCCTGGCCAATGTGACCTTGACCTTTGACCTAATGACCTCAAAATCTATAGGGGTCATCTGCTGGTCATGGCCAACCTAACTATCAATTTTCCTGACACTAGGCTGAAGCGTTCTTGAGTAATTGCCTGGAAACCATTTTACTGTTCCTGGTCACTGTGAGCTTGACCTTTGACATACTGACCTCAAAATCAACAGAGGTCATCTGCTGGTCATGATCAACCGCCCTATCAACTTTTGTGACCCTAGGCCTAAGCGTTCTTGAGTTATTGCTTGGAAACCATTTTACTGTTCCTGGTCACTGTGAGCTTGACCTTTGACGTACTGATCTCAAAATCAATAGGGGTCATCTGCTGGTCATTACCAACCCCCCCCCCCCCATCAACTTCCATGATCCTAGGCCCAAGTGTTCTTGAGTTATCATCCGGAAACCGTTTTACTATTCAGGGTCACTATGACCTTGACCTTTGACCTACAGACCTCAAAATCAATAGGGGTCATCTGCTGGTGATGACCAACCTCCCTATCAACTTTCATGATCCTAGGCCCAAGCGTTCTGCAAAACATCTGCAAAACAATATACCCCTCCTTCTTCGAAGGGGGGCAAATAAAAGCGAGATTATTTATTTACAAGACTTGATGCACTGAAAACTTACTGGGATATCACTGTTTTTCAGCTGAGCAAGCTGTTTGGCTGCCTTTTCTTGATTAAATTTGCCGCTTTTCTTCACATATATACATGAATGCTGTAAAACAAGCATAGCAAGATGATGGTAAAACACTCAAGTCCAACATGATGTAGTTACTTCAAACAAGGTACTGGTAAAACACGTATGCCCCTCATGATGTGGTTACTAAAACAACAAAGTGTACATGTAAATAGTTAGGAGGACTGAATTCTGTGATTTCTAGGATCAAGTGTTCTTGACAATCAGAAACAGTTCAAGTCTCAAAGTGACCTTGATCTTCCAGCTTCTGACACCAAGATTTATAAATAAAGGCCACTGCCACACATAACAAGAGCTGTCAGTAAGACAGCGCGCTCCACTATTCGGCGATTTGACAGTAAAAATGAATTTATGTCTCAATAAGAGACCTCTACTTTAAAAGGAAGATATTTTTATATATGTTTATGTAAAGTTACAGTAAGATATAAGCAATAGTAACAAAGAACAAGAGGGCCATGATGGCCCTGTATCGCTCACCTGACCTCTTGACCTAAAGATCATCAAGATTAACATTCTGACCAAGTTTCATAAAGATATGGTCATAAATGTGATCTCAAGTGTTAACCAGCTTTTCCTTTGATTTGACCCGGTGCCCTAGTTTTTGATCCCACATGACCCAGATTCGAACTTGACCTAAAGATCATCAAAATTAACATTCTGACCAAGTTTCATGAAGTTACAGTCATAAATGTGGCCTCTAGAGTGTTAACAAGCTTTTCCTTTGATTTGATCTTGTAACCTAGTTCTTGACCCCACCTGATCCAGATTTGAACTTGACCTATAGATCATCAAGGTGAACATTCTGACCAAGTTTCATTAAGATATGGTCATAAATGTGGCCTCTACAGTGTTAACTAGCTTTTCCTTTGATTTGACATGGTGACCTAGTTTTTGATCCTACATGACCCAGATTCAATCTGGACCTTGAGATCATCAAGATTAACATTCTGACCAAAATTCATGAAGATACAGTCATAAATGTGGCCTCTACAGTGTTAAAAAGCTTTTCCTTAGATTTGACCAGGTGACCTAGTTTTTGACCCCAGATGACCCAATATTGAACTCGTCCAAGATTTTATTGAGAGTAATATTCTGACCAAGTTTCATTAAGATTGAGCCGAAATTATGACCTCTAGAGTGTTAACAAGCTTTTCCTTTGATCTGACCTGGTGACCTAGTTTTTGATCCTATCTGACCCAGATTTAAACTTGACACCTAAATGTGGCTTATAGAGTGTTAACAAGCTTTACCTTCAATTTGACCTAGTGACCTAGTTTCTGACTCCACTTGACCAAGATTTGAATCTGCACTAAAGATCACCAAGATTAACATTATGACCAAGTTTCATAGAGATATTATCATAAATGTGGCCTCTATAGAGTGTTAACAAGCTTTACATTTGATTTGACCTGGTGACCTAGATTTTGACCCCAGCTGCCCCAGATCTAAAGTTGACATAAAGATCATCAAGATTAACATTCTGACTAAGTTTCATGAAAATACAGTCATAAATGTGGTCTCTAGAGTGTTAACAAGCTTTTCCTTTGATCTGACCTGTTGACCTAGTTTTTGAACCCAACTGACCCAGATTTGAACTTGACCTAAAGATCATAAAGATTAACACTCTGACCAAGTTCCATTAAGATATGGTCATAAATGTGGCCTCCAGAGTTATAACAAGCTTTTCCTTTGATTTGACCTAGTGACCTAGTTTTTGACCCCAGATGACCCAATATCAAACTTGTCCAAGATTTTATTGAGGGTAACATTCTGACCAAGTCTCATTAAGATTGACCCAAAATTGTGACCTCTAGAGTGTTAACAGTCAAATTGTTGACGACGATGGACGGACGGACGACTACAGACACAGGGTGATCACAAAAGCTCACCTTGAGCACGAAGTGCTCAGGTGAGCTAAAAAGGAAAGAACCTAGAAAATATATAGCAGATGTTACCTGTCTGAAATAGAATCCATACAAGGGAAAGAACCTAAGACCATCTTTAAGAATATATCTGATCCTGCCAATACAGTTTTGTGGGGATGCCAGTATATTAGCTATAATCCAGTCAACTGTAATTAAGAAAAAGAAGATATTCTAAATAATTCTTCAAAAAATGCAACTAGAACTATCAAGCTAAATATTTTCATATCAACTGAAGGAAGATACTTTAACAAATCCGTGGAAATTAAATAAGTAAAAACAAGAGCTGTCAGTGGACAGCACGCTCGACTATTCTCAGTGCTTGATAGTATAATATAAGCAATGAGTAAAACTTTAACATTACAATAAGCATATTCTAAGTCAAAAAGGGGCCATAATTCAGTCAAAATGCTTGACAGAGTTGCCTCCTCCTTTTTACAGACTGGGGTCATGATGGTAAACAAGTATGCAAAATATGAAAGCAATATCTCAATGGACTTTGAAAATATTTGGGGTGGTACGCAAATTTAACATTTATTCTAAGTTGAAAAGGGGCCATAATTCAGTCGAAATGCTTGACAGAGTTGCCTCCTCCTTTTTACAGACTGGGGTCATGATGGTAAACAAGTACGCAAAATATGAAAGCAATATCTCAATGGACTTTGAAAATGTTTGGGGTGGTACGCAAACTTTAACATTTATTCTAAGTCAAAAAGGGGCCATAATTCAGTCAAAATGCTTGATAGAGTTGCCTCCTACTTTTTACAGACTGGGGTCATGATGGTAAACAAGTATGCAAAATATGAAAGCAATATCTCAATGGACTTAGCTGAGCTAAAAAAGTCGGAAAGAAAGGTTTATTTCAAATCTCTCTAAATCAACTAAATTTAGTTCTTCTTTTACTTAAATGTATCTACTTTTTTAAGAATGGCTTTATGTAATCAGCCAATCAAAATCTCTCAACATGTCCCAATCAGCATATCAACATCTCCAGAGCAGCAATTTAATACCTTCAAAGTGGCGATTCAATATCTCTGAATCAGCAAAACAAAACCATTCTCCAAACTGGAATTCAAGATCTCTAAATCTGTGAATCATTATCTCTGAATCAGAGAATCAGCATTTCTGAAGCAGCAAAGCAATATCTTTGAGCACTGAGTGCTGTAGATTTGGTAATTGTATTGTCACATTTACTTTGTGAATTGGTAAGACTTGCTTCTTTGCAAGACTGCTCTTAGTACTTATTTTGTAATACTGGTGATATGCATTTTTGATAACTTTAATGAGAGTTCTAACTTGCAGTTAATTTCAAAATTGATTTGTGAATATTACGGAATTTACAGTTGATAATTTTCAATTAACACATAGTATTCATACCTGTACACTGATGGTTACAGATGAAGATCACATTTTTCCTTTCATTCAACAAAGTTTCTGTATCACCATATAACTGAACCTGGAGATGAAAACAGGGGTTTATAAAACATGCAATCACGGTATACAAAATTATTCCATATTGTTTTTACCAAAGCACTAGAAGAAAAACAAAACAAAAATATAGAGGAAAGAGCAAGATATTATTTTTGTAATGGATAGGAGCAGGAATGAGTAAATGGCGCAATTGTGCATGACTGTAAATCTAGAGTTCAAATCTCAATCCTTGCACTAGGAATTTCAGAGATCCTCTTGAGTATCTTCCACCCAACAAAGAGGCTACCATCGCTATGTGAAACAAAGTGGCTACCATTGCTTTGTGAAAGAATGGACAGAAGCTCTGTAGAGCTTCTGAGCGACCCTATATTAAGAACAGTTAAAACCAATTATATCTTACCCCAACCAATTTGCTGGTACCCATTTACAGCTGGGTTGGCTGAGGTAATCATGATTAAGTGTCTTGCCCAAGGGCAAACTGCAATGGGAGTTGTCAGGAATCAAACCAAGGCCTTCACCTCAGGAAAATGCGTCGTCTACAGTTCCTGTTCCTGCACAGGAAACAGCAGCTTGCATCTAGCAGTGCTTTACACCAAGCTTGCTACAAGAGGGCAATAATGGCCCTAGATTGCTTGAACAATTTTGATAGAGGGTTGCACTTGGGAAATAGATGTGAAATTATTGTGATATTTGACCAGTGTTTTCTGACATGAATCCTCTTTATGCATACAGGAAGCTACAACTGCATGTATATGAATAAGTAACTGCCCTCTCTAGTAGCACTGTTTTTGACAAACTGCATTGTTATTGGACCTTATCCACTGCCTTTGGAAAAGTTCAAAGTCATCCATAATGGCTGAAAATTACACACCACCTTGATTTATGTAGGTACTAAATACATGTAACACATTTTATTTTAATCTGTGATTTTGAATTAATTTTTAATTTCAACAGATTGTCTGTAAAAACTTCTATACTGGTTGGGAACCATTTTCCGGACACATTTTCATATTTCGGCTCCATTATTCCTGAAAAAAATACTTGACAAAAATGAAGCCCACATTGCACATACTTCAGCTCCTTCCACATCCTATGATGTTATCAGCATCGCCTTGTGACATAAAATATGGGTTACATGGGGCTTCAAATGGGGTCACTAAAATAAGTTATTTTTCCAGTCAGGTAAACCAGTATCCGGACAAATATTTTGACGGTGTTTTGTTGTTAATTTGATATCAAAATAAGTAATTAAACTATTTCTACACGTTTTTTTATCATCCATCTCTTCAAAATTGCACATGAAAGATAATACTTGCAAGCAATTTCCTGTTTTTAACTTTATAGTTTATTTGCATGTTATGGCAACCCTGTAACAGTTGAAAATGCATTAAAAGAAAATAGTATTGTTCAAGTTAAAAGCAAAATGGTCATTTGAAAACTTTTTCATATGATTTGCTAATTTAAAATCATTAGAGTAATGCATTACCTTCTTATAGGAAATATTATTCACTTATTGTTAAAATTATTTTTTTGCAAACACGTTTGTGTGCCTGTTCTTCATTTAACAAGAAGGTAATGATGACCCTGGATCACTCACCTGAGTAATATGAGCTACATGCTTCAAATGTCAAACTGAAAGTAGGTCAGTAGGTCACATTCATGGTCACTGAAAGTCTGTTTTAACAGCGGTGTGCAAAACTGTATATGTCATCCAAATTTCAAGTCTGTCTCTTAAACAAGAGGGCCATGAAGGCCCTGTATCGCTCACCTGACCTAGGAATCATCAAAATTAACATTCTGGCCAAATTTCATTAAAGGTATGGTCATAAATGTGGCCTCTATAGCGTTAACTAGCTTTTTCTTGGGTGACCTAGTTTTTGATCCTACATGACCCAGATTCAAACTGGACCTTGAGATAATCAAGATTAACATTCTGACCAAGGTTCATGAAGATACAGTCATAAATGTGGCCTGTACAGTGTTAACAGGCTTTTCCTTTGATTTGACCTGGTGACCTAGTTTTTGACCCTAGATGACCCAATATCGAACTCGTCCAAGATTTAATTGAAGTTAACATTCTGGCCAAGTTTCATGAAGATTGGACCAAAATTGTGACCTCTAGAGTGTTAACAAGCTTTTCCTTTGATTTGACCCGGTGACCTAGTTTTTGACCCCATAAGACCCAGATTCAAACTTGACCAAAAGATCATCAAGATTAACATTCTGACTAAGTTTCATGAAGATACAGTCATAAATGTGGCCTCTACATTCTGACCAAGTTTCATTAAGATAATGTTATCTAGCTTTTCCTTTAATTTGACCTGGTGATCTAGTTTTTGACCCTACCTGACCTAGATTCAAACTGGACTTTAAAATCATCAAGATTAACATTCTGACTAAATTTCATGAAGATACAGTCATAAATGTGGCCTCTAGACTGTTAACAAGCTTTTCCTTTGATTTGACCTGGTGACCTAGTTTTTGACCCCAGATGACCCAATATCAAACTTGTCCAAGATTTTATTGAGGGTAACATTCTGACCAAGTTTCATGAAGATTGGGCCAAAATTATGACCTCTAGAGTGTTAACAAACTTTTCCTTTGATTTGACCTGGTGACCTAGTTTTTGACCCCGGATGACCCAGTAACGAACCTCGTCCAAGATTTTATTGAGGGTAACATCCTGACCAAGTTTCATGAAGATTGGGTCAAAATTGTGACCTCCTTAGATAAATGAATAAGGTTCTGTGCATAGATACTTGATTTTTGTTTTAGATATAGTTGGTGCTAATTATGCTTAGAAATACAACTGTGAAAACTAGCGCTATATTCCTTTTACCTAGTATCTCCCGTTTGAAATGTAAACATACTGATTCTCATTATATTCTGCCTTGAAATGTTTATTTCCAATACCACAGTCATGTTTTGTCAGAAAAAAGACTGTTTTAAATGGATAGAAAATATGTTAAACTAGGTGACCCTCTATTGGCAAAAGTGACCCCCTATTAGTGAATCGGACAGGTTTAAATATTTCATCATAACTTCAGACATAAAAGATAGATTCAAATAAATCAAACATTTAAATGAATGTGAGCAATAGTTTTAATTGTTAGTAAGTTTAGATATCATGAAAGTCTAAACATTCTTCACCACATGCTAAAAGTGTTGATAGTGACCCGCTATTGGCGAGTTATCTGTACAGTTTGTTTTAGGTTATAACACACTAAATAGTTGTTGTTCTTTATTCTATATAAAACTGACCTATTTCCGATGACCGCAACACACATCAGGACCCATTTTAAATTTCTGTAACTTACATTTTCTTCAAGAATATTGTCAGTGCTAACTAAAAATCAAAAGAAAAGTGGGGGTCATGTTTGATGCAAGAAAAATAATTTCAGTCAAACACACAAACTGCAAAATCAGCTAAAAAATGAGACCCCAAATTATACTGGTGGTGTATGATCTAAGTTTCCATGAAAAATTTTGTCATGTTGTTATTTCATTATGAAAATGCTACCTTCATGTCAAGCATAGATCTGTCATGTGATTTTAGCAAAAAAAATCCAAAGAAAATAAGGAAAATAGCTCTACAGAGCAAAAAAACTAAGGACTATTTGTGTCCGCCATTATGCGACTACCTTTTTTTTTCGCGCCATTTTTCTATTTAGTGTCTGTATGCCTATAAGAAAAACTTTTTTCTCTGACAGTGGGCCAATTTCATTTGAAATGTACAAGAAACCCAAATGCATGAAGAAATACAAGGTTTTAGCTTGATATCACCAGTTTCCAAGTTTTTACAGCATTTTCAGTACCATAAGACAAAGCGTCAGATTTTGTCAAAAATAGCTGTCGCGACATAATTTTGAAGCAGTTACCCTAAATTCAGCCTTGTTTTGCCCTGTTTTGACATTTTCTACTCTGATCTGCATGCAAATTACACATTTAAACTGTTATAGATGTTCACTTTTACCTCTGATGGCCAGAATATAGCAATCAGTAGCCTATAAATATGCAGTTTTTGAAAAAAATACACCCAAAACAGTGAAAATGTGATATTTTTGGATTTTATCCTCATTTTCAACAAAATTGCAATTAATTTGTCATTTTCTATCAAATTCTAATCAAACTAGCCCATTCCCACCATCATCTGGCCAGATTTCATTTTTTACCAATGTCATCTTATAAGAAAAACTTTTTTCTCTGACAGTGTGCCAATTTCATTTGAAATGTACAAGAAACCCAAATGCATGAAGAAATACAAGGTTTTAGCTTGATATCACAAGTTTCCAAGTTTTTACGGCATTTTCAGTACCATAAGACAAAGCATCAGATTTTGTCAAAAATAGCTGTCGCGACATAATTTTGAAGCAGTTACCCTAAATTCAGCCTTGTTTTGCCCTGTTTTGACATTTTCTACTCTGATCTGCATGCAAATTACACATTTAAACTGTTATAGATGTTCACTTTTACCTCTGATGGCCAGAATATAGCAATCAGTAGCCTATAAATATGCAGTTTTTGAAAAAAATACACCCAAAACAGTGAAAATGTGATATTTTTGGATTTTATCCTCATTTTCAACAAAATTGCAATTAATTTGTCATTTTCTATCAAATTCTAATCAAACTAGCCCATTCCCACCATCATCTGGCCAGATTTCATTTTTTTACCAATGTCATCTTATAGGTTATAACACACTAAATAGTTGTTGTTCTTTATTCTATATAAAACTGACCTATTTGATGACCGCAACACACATCAGGACCCATTTTAAATTTCTGTAACTTACATTTTCTTCAAGAATATTGTCAGTGCTAACTAAAAATCAAAAGAAAAGTGGGGGTCATGTTTGATGCAAGAAAAATAATTTCAGTCAAACACACAAACTGCAAAATCAGCTAAAAAATGAGACCCCAAATTATACTGGTGGTGTATGATCTAAGTTTCCATGAAAAATTTTGTCATGTTGATATTTCATTATGAAAATGCTACCTCATGTCAAGCATAGATCTGTCATGTGATTTTAGCAAAAAAAATCCAAAGAAAATAAGAAAATAGCTCTACAGAGCAAAAAACTAAGGACTATTTGTTTCCCTATTATGCGATACCTTTTTTTCGCGCCATTTTTTATTAGTGTCTGTATGCAGCTATAAGAAAACTTTTTTCTCTGACAGTGTGCAATTCATTTGAAATGTACAAGAAACCCAAATGCATGAAGAAATACAAGGTTTTAGCTTGATATCACCAGTTTCCAAGTTTTTACGCATTTTCAGTACCATAAGACAAAGCATCAGATTTTGTCAAAAATAGCTGTCGCGACATAATTTTGAAGAAGTTACCCTAAATTCAGCCTTGTTTTGCCCTGTTTTGACATTTTCTACTCTGATCTGCATGCAAATTACACATTTAAACTGTTATAGATGTTCACTTTTACCTCTGATGGCCAGAATATAGCTATCAGTAGCCTATAAATATGCAGTTTTTGAAAAAAATACACCCAAAACAGTGAAAATGTGATATTTTTGGATTTTATCCTCATTTTCAACAAAATTGCAATTAATTTGTCATTTTCTATCAAATTCTAATCAAACTAGCCCATTCCCACCATCATCTGGCCAGATTTCATTTTTTACCAATGTCATCTTATAGGTTATAACACACTACATAGTTGTTGTTCTTTATTCTATATAAAACTGACCTATTTCCGATGACCGCAGCACACATCAGGACCCATTTTAAATTTCTGTAACTTACATTTTCTTCAAGAATATTGTCAGGATTAATAAAACCCGGCCCCAACCACGGAAATAGCCGATTCGGATTGTACGGAAACCACCGAAAACTTACGGACGGAAGGCTAATATAATTACGAATGATATCGTGTCGATATCAACTTGCATATTTAGAGTTTAGTAAAAAACACTGAACTTCATGAAGCCCGCGAGGAACTTCTTTGATGACTGCGTGTTCTTGCAAAAACGTCTTAATATAATTTGCAAACTTGTACACAGGAATCGTTATACATAGCGTTGTTTTGACGAGCCTTCTAGTTAGTTCCCGAAAGTTTGTTTCGTTATATACTATTTTATAATCACGTTTTGTCCAAAAAGGTGTTATATTTTGAAGAAAGGAATTCCTCTCGAGCCTCAAAGAGTTTTTGTTTCACCTGTGCATTCCCAAAGCCTAAATAATTCTTTGTGTCCAGCAACATGCCTAAAATAGGTAGTAAATAGGCAGGGTTTTTTTTTTTATACTTTTTTGTTCAATGAGACTTTACAGAAATTATTTTTATATTTCTAATATCACTGACAATTTCTAAAGAATAGAATGAGCAGTTGTTTTAAACTTTTTATTAAAAAGTTTTTAAAAAATCTCAAAGACCATAAAACGTTTAGGGTCATGTGAAAAATTTAAATTAGGTCGGGATCCCGATTACGCACGGAGAATGCAGCGTTGAATATTGAAAAGTTTTACACACGGTACCCCATATTTTTAAAATATTCCTGTATAAATATATAGAAACAAATACTGAGATAGGTTTGTTCACGCAGTATTCTGAGTATCTCTTGAACTTAGTCAACTGAATTGACGTACGATGAAAGTCACACATTGAATTTATTGTGGTACATTGCAGTTTGTGGCATAGTCTTTGCACTTCATTCTCATCCATCAGATGTTTGTCAAAAAGTTCATCCGGGGAACCACGGTAGAACTCTGGTATGCGAGAATGTTGCACTTTCGATATTTGATTTCATATTCGGCAGGTTGCTATGATGTTTTAACATCTTTTTTATTTTTATTTTTTTCAAGTTTGCAAGTAATCTCTAAATAATCTAACTTACTTAAGTTATATTCAAATTAGTTCAAAACTATATAGAGTAGAATCGTGATACAAATTTTACCTTTTTTTTTTCATTTTTGTACAGATGTCTCGTAATCCGGAGGTCGCGGGTTCGAATCCTGTCAGCGGATTTTGACCGTGACTCCAACAGTCCCTTCTTTCGGTGCGAGTACTTGTTAGTTTCCAGGAAGCAGTCATCGAGTGTATTTCACATTAGTTGGTGAACCAAAACTCGACGCGAAAAAGAAATCTTTTAAATAGGAACAAAATTACCATTTAACTGCACTCAATATATAGAACGATTCACACTGTTCCGTGAAAAAAGACCAAGTAAAAACTTGTTAAGGTTCGTTTGGATATTTACCAATGCTGTACACTTTCAGATTAAGCATTTAGATACTTCAAGATTAAACTTCAAAGGTTAGACATATCTTGCAAAACTTTGCAATTTATTTATGTTGATTTGATATATTACTGTATACAGAATGTCCATTCAGTCAGTTTGCTAGTGCTCGGCATTTTTGATACATAACAACAGAAGAATCGTTTGAGCCCGCTAATCATAATTTACAAATAAGTCTGGAAAAAGCAAAATAAAACTTTGAATGGATGTTGTTTCTTCAAATCTCACAAATTTCTTCATTAAGATTTTTTTTGTAAATTTATCAATATCACAGTGTACTGCAGACGATTTACTCCAACATTGCTTACTTTACTATGGTCACGTGACCACACCGGAAGTGAACTGTACTTGTATCTATATTGAGCAGCTTTAATGCTGTCACATTCTGAGACCCTACGTTTTGTGAGTTTTTCATTGGTAGAACCAAACCTATTGTAACTATGCAAATTTAACTGTTGCTTTTTTAGCTCACCTGTCACAAAGTGACAAGGTGAGCTTTTGTGATCGCGCGGTGTCCGTCGTCCGTCCGTGCGTCCGTAAACTTTTGCTTGTGACCACTCTAGAGGTCACATTTTTCATGGGATCTTAATGAATGTTGGTCAGAATGTTCATCTTGATGATATCTAGGTTAAGTTCGAAACTGGGTCACGTGCCTTCAAAAACTAGGTCAGTAGGTCTAAAAATAGAAAAACCTTGTGACCTCTCTAGAGGCCATAATTTTCAATGGATCTTCATGAAAATTGGTCAGAATGTTCATCTTGATGATACCTAGGTCAAGTTCGAAACTGGGTCACGTGCAGTCAAAAACTAGGTCAGTATGTCTAAAAATAGAAAAACCTTGTGACCTCTCTGGAGGCCATATATTTCACAAGATCTTCATGAAAGTTGGTCAGAACGTTCACCTTGATGATATCTAGGTCAAGTTTGAAACTGGGTTACGTGCCGTCAAGAACTAGGTCAGTAGGTCAAATAATAGAAAAACCTTGTGACCTCTCTAGAGGCCATATTTTCCACGGGATCTGTATGAAAGTTGGTCTGAATGTTCATCTTGATGATATCTAGGTCATGTTTGAAAGTGGGTCACGTGCCGTCAAAAACTAGGTCAGTAGGTCAAATTATAGAAAGTCCTAGGGTACGTGTTAGAATCGAAATAATATATCTCATTTAGTGATTTGCTCTTGAATAAATCATTGTTTGTCGTTCAGATGCGTATTAATACGATCAATTTTCAAGATATGTAAAACTGGTCTGATTTTTCACTTAAAACATACTTTTTTGAAACAATTAATACCATATTTACAGTCAGTCACGCGTTCACCGTAAATGTCATGCACAGACTTCTCATGATTCTACTGCACTGTTTCGGTCGCTTACGCATAACTTTAAATTTAACCTCTGACACGAGCGTTAATGTGTCCACAATTTGGCTCAGTAGTTAGAGCATTGGATTAGCATCGGAGCGACTCGGGTTCGATTCCCACTACAGGCACTTGAGATTTTTTTGTAGACAATAGAAGTAGGACAGGTCTGGAAATTGTTATGGACCTCTTAAGCGGTCTATAAGGTGTTTATAGACCGCATCGGAACAAGGAAGCCGGTAGGTAAATCCACATATGAGCCACGCCATGAGAAACCCAACATTGTCTATTGCGATTAGAGAAACCGTTAGCAAACGGCATGGATCTTGACCAGACTGTGCGGATGTTGGTTTTCTCATGGCGCGGCTCATATCGACCTCACCAAAAGGCAATTATTGTATAATATCACATGAGCAGAAATTGAAAATAAAGATTTTGCACACGAGAAGTTAAACTAATAGGTAAATTGCATTGGACATTGTGTGGGGTATAATAATTTAACATCTGAATTGCACACATTTGTAATCCATGCTTTAAAATGTTCATTTTAAAAACAAAGAAGTTAACATTATGTGAATAGTTGTATAAGCATAGGCTGAAATAGTTCATAGTCCGACCAGACCGTTTTTTTTTAATTCTGTGTTAAAAAAATATGCTAGTATTATTTCAAATATAAAAGAAAGAGAAATCAAAAATTAAATAATCTAAAAACAAAAATAACGTTAGCAGTAAATTGTTAAAACACGAAAGTTCATTGCTATCACTACCCTCCCATTTATCCATATTAGATATTTACCGTTTTTTTATGGTATTGTTTTGTTTTGAACAGACTGAGCGGACATGTTTCGGGGGGGGGGGGGGGGGGGGGGGGGGGGGGGGGGGGGGTTCGAAACTTTGCGACCGATCTTTCATATTTTAAACTCCAGTTCATTCATTTCTACAACTTACTGTAACTCCGGGTATCATCTCCATACATATCACCCATTTTGTTTAAAGCTAAATTATATGATTTATCATTTGAACAACATTTTATATTTATTTTCAGTTTTTTTGTATTTCAGGAACAAAGACCTATTACATAGATTTATACCTCTTCTAGAAATGTTTACTTTGATACATTTATGAAATTTTGTAATTGCCTCCCTTTAATATGAAAAAAATGTAAAAAGTGGGCTATTTTTTTTTTCTTTTTGGTATAATTTATCGTTTTATATTCAGATTTGAATACTTCAACAACCTGAAACAAATAGCAAGTATAAAAACAGCGCATAGCTTCGAAGTTCATCTTGGTTGCGCAACCGAGATAGGCAAAAGGACTATAATAATAATAATTTCATGAACTTACATTTCTAATTAATTTTCGCAAAATGTGTATTTATCAATGCAAATCTTTGACAACTTTAATATAAGAGTGTTCATATTCATATGCTCCCTAATGCAAGATATTTTTATTAAATTAATACTTAATATGTTAAAACGCTATCTTGGTCGGGCAACCAAATTTTATAAATACTTCCAGTGCACGCGGTATAGACCCCTTCGCCGTACTACACAACCTAGTGTCACATCGTTAGGTGTGAAATAACGACGCACCATTAAATAGCCTGTCCAGTTCTGTTGAAAGTATCCTGCAAACTGCTATCTCGTGTCTGTCCGGTACACAAAATGACACATCGACTGCCGAATGTATTACATCTTTGATTGTGATTCAAATATCTTGTTATTTTAGGTCTTTGCTTATGTCAACTGCAATACTTCATCAAACATACGTATAATCAATATTAAATACTTTGCTTCTGCTTTTGTAATAATAAAATAAAATATACATGTACATAAATTTGCCTTGATTAAGATGGCGGTATCACCATTCGTAATTATATTAGCCTTCCGTCCGTAAGTTTCCATTGGTTTCCGTACAATCGGAATCGGCTATTTCCGTGGTTTGGGCCGGGCCGGGTTTTATTAATAACCTGTTGTCAGTGCTAACTAAAAATCAAAAGAAAAGTGGGGGTCATGTTTGATGCAAGAAAAATAATTTCAGTCAAACACACAAACTGCAAAATCAGCTAAAAAATGAGACCCCAAATTATACTGGTGGTGTATGATCTAAGTTTCCATGAAAAATTTTGTCATGTTGTTATTTCATTATGAAAATGCTACCTACATGTCAAGCATAGATCTGTCATGTGATTTTAGCAAAAAAAATCCAAAGAAAATAAAGAAAATAGCTCTACAGAGCAAAAAAACTAAGGACTATTTGTGTCCGCCATTATGCGACTACCTTTTTTTTTCGCGCCATTTTTCTGTTTAGTGTCTGTATGCCTATTGTGATGGTCAAACTGTAACAAATTAAAAAGCAGCCACTTAGCGACAGTAAGCTTGTCTAACATTAATACAAGCACCACACACTCAACCAAAACACATTTTTTCCTTGGAGCAGTATCAAACTATTTTTTCCCATTAAAGTTATGTACATATTATAATTCACCTCTGCGCCAGTGTAGGTATGAAAGAAAAAAAGGATGAGCCGTTGATATAGCGAGTAGAGTCCGTCATCAGTACATGTATAAAATCGACCAGGTAAGCAGAGGGTCAACATCTTAATTGCACCCCAAAGTGTGATGAATGTAGGTGACGATCCAATCATGACTGCAGTTGGTAGCGACCATCTTAATGAGTGTGCATGATATAAAATAGATAACATTTTGGCAAGGACTAACTGACATGTGATAGATGATGTTTACAGAAGCAGACCAAATGGAATGAGAAGCATGCTTGATTATATTAGGAGAACATATTCCTAATGATATGACCATACGAGTCATGGCATAAACTGCACTTATCGGAAAGGGCCTAACATGATCGGAAAGGACATGTCATATGTTTATTATTGGAAATAATTTAATAATTTCTTCATATTTCATTTAACAAATCAAAAAGGAAAGAACTTACGAAAAAAATGCATCATTTTTCGATTTTTAAATGAATAATAGACAAAATTCGCGCCGGTACATAAACCGAGCTGATCGGAAAGGGCTCAAAATGATCGGAAAGGGCCGGTCAAATGTTTATTATTAAAAATTATAGAATTATTTCTTCATGTTTCATTTAACAAATCAAAAAGAAAAGAACTTACGAAAAAAATATATCAATTTTTGATTTTTTAAATGAATTATAGACAAAATACGCGTCAGTACATAAACCGCGCTGATCGGAAAGGGCCTAACATGATCGGAAAGGGCCTGCTATATGTTTATTATTGAAAATTATTTATTTATTTCTTCATAATTCATTTAACAATTCAAAAAGAAAAGAACTTAAGAAAAAAATGTATCAATTTTCAATTTTTAAATGAATTTTAGACAAAATACGCGTCAGTATATAAACCGCACTGATCGGAAAGGGCTTAACATGATCGGAAAGGGCCGGTCAAATGTTTATTATCGGAAATTATAGAATTATTTCTTCATATTTCTTTTTGGCATAAGATAGAAAATAGATATTCAGATATTATATATTTTATTCATTATAGTCTCATCAATGTACAATATACATGGAGTTAAAACATATAAACTAAAGTACATTGTCATTCATATATGAATTACAAGACACTTTTAATAATTTACTTTTAGACACCCACATTACTGTATGAATAACAGTCACAACTGATATCATATATATCCTAAAAACTGAAGAATGAACAGTTTTCAAATATCTCATATATCTAAAGAAATACTTTTTAATAATTTATTTTATTCTTAATTTGATAAATTAAACATGATACATGAATGTAATTGATACAGATCAATTGGAAGTTTAATTATAACCAATATTCTTGAAATATACTTTTAAAAATTTATTGCTTATCTTTCTGTTTAAAGTACCTTATAATTGTTTATAACGAACGGACAGGTTATTCAAGTGTCACCTGTCAATCAACAAGTTGAGTAAACACTGATTGCTATACGTGTCAATCAAAATAATTAAAGAAGGTTAAGGATGTTTTTACGGCTTTTCGTTGTTAAAATAATCTGCCATTGAGTTAAATCAAGGCGATTATCTGTCCAGTATAAAGAAATTGTTAGACATTATTTGTCGCATGTTACTTGTGTGTGCTTACAAATATACTGATTAATTGATATAATCAATAGGTGTGATAATCCAATCAAACTCTATCAGGACTAATCAGAGGCACGTGTTTGTTACGCCGCATGCATTATGTTAATTGTGCTTTGACAATGAACGCAGTAAACGTTTTTGTAATTATATATTAAACATAATATAATTCTTTTGAAAACTGATTTTTCATGATTTATTTTCTTCTTAATTTATCAAATTAAACATGAAGAAATTATTCAATTAGTTCCAGTACTAAACATACGGACTGTCCTTTCCGATCAGCGCCGTTCATGCACTGTCACGTGTTTTGGGTATAATTCATTTAAAAATCGAATATTGATTTTTTTTCTGAATTTATTTTCTGTTTCATTTGTTAAATGAAATGTGAAGAAATAATTAAATAATTTCAAATAATAAACATGTGACAGGCCCTTTCCGATCATGTTATGTCCTTTCCGATCAGCGCGTTTTATGCCATGACTCGTATTTTGTCTATATTTCATTTAAAAATTGAAAATTGCTATTTTTTATTCATAATTTATTTTTTCTTTTTTATTTGTCAAATGAAATATGAAGAAACAATTAAATAAGTTTCAATATTAAACATGTGACAGGCCCTTTCCAACTGAAGCCCTTTCCGATCAGCGCGGTTTATGCAATGACCCGTATTTTGTCTATAATTCATTTAAAAATCGAAAATTGATAATATTTTTTTCTTAATTTATTTTCTATTTCATTTCTTAAATGAAATATGAAGAAATATTTAAATAATTTCAAATAATAAACATATGACAGGCCCTTTCCCTTCATGATATGTCCTTTCCGATCAGCACGGTTTATGCCATGACTTGTATTTTGTCTATACTGTAATTCATTTAAAAATAAAAAAATTGATAACTTTTTTTTCATAATTTATTTTCTTTTATTATGTCATAATGAAATATGAAGAAATAATTAAATAAATTCCAATAATAAACATATGGCAGGCCCTTTCCGATCATGTTAAGCCCTTTTTGCGGAAAGGGCCCTTTCCGGTATCTAGTCATAGCGGTGGGGATGGGCAGAAAATATTCGGTTTCCAGTACTTTTTAAATCTGCCCTCAATTTTAAAGACAGTTAACACTCTGGCCTTAGTAAGATTATATAACATATGAATCCTCTAAAGCTCTGTCAAGTCTATGTCTTGCCAGATTATTTCAAGTACTCCTTCCCTCGCCCTCAGAGGAACTGCCCAGCAAACATAACTACATCTACAAAATCCGTTCTCAGTCTTGACATTGATCGGATGTCATCAAATTTGTTAAGAGTGAAGAAAAAATAATAACGTACCACATGCAAACAGATATCTGAATTATGTCATCCCGATGTCGATCCAATGTCAATCATTATTTTATATCATCATCTTCTTCAGTAACTGCCTCACTCTGCAAGAGTACGTATATTCGCAATTTGGTTACAAGATACAAGATACAAGAAACTTTATTTTGAGTCGGTCTTTTAAACATATAACATTAGCATTATGCTATTTTCCGACTATAAAACAAAAGACAATAAAGCAATTAAAAACAAACAACCTGTAACTAAAAGATATTAAGTTAAGATTATAAATTTAAGACATGGTTAAAACAAACATGTCTGGCATATAAGTAGGATAATAATATAACATATTTTAACACATTTAAGACAAAGGAATAAGAAAAGACTAGCGAGCATTCTGAGTAGCTGTATCTGACAAACAAAAGCTGACAAAATAAAAGCTGAATGCTGACAAGCATTAACTGATAAACAAAAGCTGACAAACAAAAGCTGAACCGAAAAATAAGAATTCAAATAAAAACTAAAATAGCAAGCAGTAAGGGAGCATGCATCTAACATACTGTAACTAAGGGGATGGGTGGATAAAGGGATCAAAAACAAGTGGCACATTGAACATTTACCGCTTGGGCCGACCCATGTCCGGATATGCCTAATAAACTCCTTGTAGTTGTCTACTTGGCATATATTGTTTGGTAGGCTGTTTCAGACCTGTGTCGCCTCAAACTGAAAAGATCTCTTACCGTAGCTGGTGGTTCTTACATTCGGAACTTCTACTGTATTGAGTACAAGAATATTTTGAGTTTTTAAAGGTTACTAAGTCATGTAAATATGGTGGAGATAAATTATAAAGACATTTATAAGTTTCAATTGCTAAAGTTCTTAATCTTCCAAGGTGTAATGTTGGCATATTTACTCTATTGAGAAGATCGTTGTACGAGGACTCGAAATCATTATAGACAACCCTCAAGGCTTTATGTTGTAGTTTTTCTAATTTATCTGTATTGGTCTTACTGCAGAAATGCCAAATTACTTGGCAGTTGTTAAAAGTGGATCTAACGAAAGATTTATATATAAGTAATTTGCACTCAAAGTTTAAAAAATTGCTTAGTCTGCGTATTACGTTCAGTTGATTAGCAGCTTTCTGGCACATTTTTTTTATCTGGTGATCGAAAGTTAGGCTGTAATCTAAATCAATTCCTAATAGTTTTACTGATTCTTCACAAATGATATTATTACTTCCAATGGTGACAGTTGATAGTTTAGCATGTGTGTTTTACCTATAGCTATAGCTTGGAACTTTTCTGGATTAGCTTGCATTTGGTTAAAATCGAACCATTTTATTAATTGTTCACTGTCTTGTTCTAACGTAGTTTTTAGAAATTCTATATCTGGATGGTTGTAAGAAAGGGTACTGTCATCAGCATAATTATAAAGTTTTAATTTTTCAACAAAATGAAATGTGTCATTAATAAAGATGTTAAAAATTAGTGGTCCTAGTATTGAGCCTTGGGGAACGCCTTTAATGGTCTCGAGCCAGGAGCTGTAGTTTTGACCTATATTCACCCTTTGTTTCCTATTTTTAAGGTAGCTGTTTATTAGAGAGCATGCATCTTGTGATAGGCCATATGCTTCTAGTTTTGTTATAATGAGGTCATGTGGGAGGCAGTCGAAGGCCTTGGACAGATCTGTAAGTATGGCTGCTACATACTCATTTCTATCCAAGGCCTCCTTCCAGTCCTCCACAAGACGTAGGAGAGTTGTCTGGCAACCATAATTTCTTCGAAAGGCACTAAGAAAATCATGAAAAATTTGTTCGAAATGTTCACTTATGGATTTCTTTGATAGGAAAGGTTTGACTGTAGCCCAAAAGTCCTTAGACTTTGTTCCGCCGCCGCATCTTTCCTCGAAGTATACTTTTATTGAATCTCTTTTTATAGATGTTTTACGGTTTCTTAGTCTCCTGTAATTTTCCCAATCGCTTGTGCTTTTGGTTTTTAAGAATCTATTATGTGCCTGACGTGTCTTGTATATAATCTTTCTGTATTGTGAGTTCATATATGGTCGTGTTCTTTTTTGGGGTATTTTGTTTTTATAGGTGCGTGTTCATTTAAGATGTCTACAAACATAATGGTGTGTACCCAGTATATATCATCTACGTCATCCAAAACATGTGCAACGTGAAATGGGACTTGAGATAGATCATCGTTAAAGACTGTTTCATCAAAAGTTTTGTAGCTACGAAAAATAACTTTTTGTTCAGGAACTGTTTTAACTTGTTCTTTAAGGTTAGTAAGAATCATACTATGGCAATCGCTTATACTTGAATTTATTTCTGTAGTATTACAAAGAAGAGTCGGTGAGTTTGTTAAAATAAGGTCTATTATTGAAGGGTTCTCAATATTGGAGAAACAAGTTGTTGGTTTTTTAATCATACTTTTTGGTTAAAGGCGCTAAAATATTTTCTACTGGTTTGCCTTTATCTGATTTCATATCATAGTTCATATCACCCATCGTGATAATATGATCAAAATTAATGAACAATTTATCTAGCATATTTGTCATCTCTGTATCAAAAATTACATTTGGCTGTGATGGGGGTCTATAGACATACACTATCCCCCATTTTCTTTTTTGGAGGTTTAATTCAAAACATTAACACACCAAACCTTTGCTTTCTAAATCTGGTCTGTGATTTATAGTGAGATCTGCTCTCACAAAAGTCATAAGTCCTCCAACTCTGGAGTTTCTGTCTTTTCTATGTACTTTATATCCCGGCACTGAAAAAAGATTATCACTAAAAGTAATATCTAGTTTTGTTTCAGCGATACAGAATATATCAACAAGCTTCTGTTCAAATAAAGGTCATAAACTTTGTAAACATGGGCAGCAGGCAGGACTGACTTTGCCCGGAGTAAAAGTATCTCTATGTACAGCTGGACTGGCTTTGCCCGTGTAGTAAGAATTCTCTATGTACATCAGGTTAAAAAGTAGTAAAATGGTAGCTGGTGTTTAGTTATTGTACTGGCTGGCCAAGACCGACTTGAAGCCCTACAGGGTTGTCTGTTCAACAGCGACTTCCAAAGAATATTATGGCAGTAGCGGGTAGAAGCTTTGCTGGTAGGTCGATTACATGTCACAGTACAAATATGGACAGTATTGTTTTTTTTTTATTCCAAAATCAACCTTTAAATGGATAAAAATGCATATGTCTGGGCAAGCTGATGGACTGTAACGATTCCCGATTGGTCGGTTCAAAAGCTCACGTGAGCTTATGTTGTACTTGTTTGATATCTTGCCGACATTAAATAAATCTTATCTTATCTTATTTCATATTATACCACTGTTTGTCGGGAAATAGCTTTAAGCTAATATTATTTGTTATATGTAATATCCGACGTTAAATAAAGTTTAAATCTTGGATCGTGTAGGCAAAAGAATAAAATAAACAGCTGTTGTACATTTAGTTTATTTGTATACATGTTTTGTTCGTAGTCGGTTAAAAACATCGTTCAGAGGTTATGGTGTATCGTTTTATGTCTTACCGATACCAGATCTACTCGATAAAATATTGCAAAAAAAAAAAAAAATGATCGAGATGAATCAAACGTAGGAACAATGGCAACATGACGTCATAGACAGACTAGGCAGCCATGTAGTTACTATTGCGGGAAACTTCGAAAATGTCAAGCTCTCTTGGCGTCCCAGGCCAGTCGAATAATGGCGATAGTTCAGTGAAAAAAGCCATATCTGCTGTTGATGCCAGTACAATTTTATTACGACTAGCAGGAATTAAACAGCCTCAAAAGAAAGGAGAAGCGGCTGTGAGTGTGAGTATCACGGATTTATAATTATGACGTTTATCTAGCTAAAAATATTCAGCTCAGAGATGTTTATATGCTGTTATGGATCTCTGTGCTAAAACGAATGTCTCTACGAAAGCTAACCAGAATTGTGCCAAGATTCTGCCACGCTGTATTTTTTATATGCAAAAGCAATGAACTCACCTTTTATTTTAAAATGTTTCTAATGAATTTTTCTTTTGATTTGGTATAAAATAATCCATGCAACATAATTTGAACACAAGTTATACACACAAGTTTCAAATTGGTACCCCTGTCTGCAATATTGTGTCCGCCATTGCAGTTGTCACCTGATCAGGGTACTCTTCATTTGAAAACCAATATTCGGTATAGAATTGTTATTTATTGACCTTTTCTGAGAACTTAAACTTTCTAGAATATGTTTTTTATAAATTTTTATTGAAATTGATTATGTTTATGATTAAAATAAATGCATTTAAAAGTGAAATTTTGATCTTGATTTTCAAAAATAACCAAGTGCTTTGAACTGTTGCATGACGTCATCCGTTTCTCACGAGAGAAGTGTGCGAGATGTTGCGGTTTGAAACTGGTTAGTTAACCAAATGGGGTTTCGCCATAACTTAATGGATGCGACCATCAGAAAATAAAAATAGCGTCAGTTAAGTTATGGTAGCCAGAACTAACGTTTATCATGTTTATCGGACACTAGCCTGGTTTCTCATGATACCGGGGTACTTAACATGGAGGGTATGGGGTTACCCCAGAAAATTTTGTGTTACTACAACTCATTTTGGTGCATTCTGGTGCATTTCAGAGTGAAAAACATAGTGGTATTTTCAGTGATTAATAAGCATCATTTACATGCACAACAAGAACAAATAAAGATATTGGGTCATAAAAGATCCTATGGAGTGTATTTGCTGAATGACAATTAAAAGTTTATCAATTTTAAGTTGCTAAAAATGTTCATTTACTATTTATTGTAAATAAAACAACACAATTTTAGCACTGCACACAGATCTATTTGTTTAAAGTTTATGTCTTCTATTCCTGTGGAGTTTATTTGCTGAAAACTTATCCATTTTAAGTTTTTGAAAATGTCCACTGTTTGTTGTACATACATGTAAAACAACACAATCTGAGACTGTCATCCAGGGAAACGCTGGTTTCCATTTTGGATCAATGCCCGATTTCCTTTGCCCATTCGGTGTGGCCGGGAGGGATTCTGAAATTGTGATCTTGGCCGAGTGGTTAAGGTCGCTGACTTCAAATCACTTCCCCCTCATCGATGTGGGTTCGAGCCTCACTCGGGGCGTTGAATTCTTCATGTGAGGGCTTACGGAAGGTCGGTGGTTCTACCAAAGTGTCCGTTCGTGATGAAATAATGCACAGAGGGTATTTCAAACTTTTCTCTAAAAGTTCTATTTTGAAAGTGACGACAGAAAACATTAATTCTTGCATTGTCTTTTTGATATTCCGCCCGAGAAAACACATTTCATACATGTGAAAAACATTAATATTACGGCGATAATTGTTCAAAGCATTTTACCGTGTTGCACAATTTTTGATTTAATTCCTTACATTGTATTTCCTTGATTGCGAAAAATATTCGATGTGCGATACGGAAGAGTGGCTTCCGGTTTACTCTGCTAATTATGTCAACATCCATTAGGCGGGGCTAACATAAAAGTCTCGCTAGGAAACTGTTTACACCGATATCATGGAAGCCCCGGTACCATGAGAAAGGAGTATATCTATTTCTCGAAATTCCCCTTTTCACACAAATGCACTGTTTACACGTTAGTCAAATAAAAAAAATGACGGCAAAAAATATCACAGTATCATAAACAATGAATGACAGCGCGTGTGTAATGCTATGCCCTTGGGAATTACTCAGCATATTGTCTGGTGGGGTATTATTTTTTGGCGCACCAAACCTTGGCTACTAATACTGCCAGATTTACTGCACATTCAGCCCTGCAATCTTCAACATTTGTTCAAAATGTTGTTTTTTTTTGCTAGTAAATTACAAAATATTGATAAACAAATATGCACAAGCAACGAAAACCTAAGACATGTGCGTAGGTATCCTAATTTTATGTTTTATTCATATTACTTTTTGAGCCAGTTTGCTTTTATCCTGAAACTTTTCAAAACCTACCAGAAAGAAACAGTTTTAAGCAGAGATACACTATACATGTAAGCTCTTACTTCACATTTATTACGTTTCATGGCATTTGAAATAACCTGGAGAATATTTAGTTCCAGGCATGGCACAGGGGTGTGGAATTCCTATGTCCGACTCGGGACTTTTTGCCAGCGGACAAGTGCATTTTTTCATTCCGTTTGTCCGCAGACAAGCATACGTTTTCAGGTATAAATTATACGCAAAAAGCAAGTTTATGGTGGTGAAAAAATAATCTTTTCTACGAAATCCATGTTTTACCCGCTAAGGGCCTCACAATTGCTGAAGGTTTGGAAAAACCATACACTTGCGTCTAAATTAATCTTTTTCCACGTTTTGATTGGGTCTTGGTCTGGGTTTCACGTGATTTTGCGCACGGTAACTCTATGAATAGAAACCGCAAACATAAACAGTTCTTGCAAAAACCTTTGGATAAATTCATTCGCTGACAAAAACAGGAGCCAATTAAGAAATAATATATCTCATCCAGCAGGGCTCTGGAAATTTTGATAACTCAGTCGGTCCGAAACGAAAATCCTGACATCAGCGCTACCCCACCACTGCATTCCCAATATTACATATTTTGTAAAACTGATAGAGTAAAGAAATAAGCATGTCATGCATTAAAACTGATTTACCGGTCACTGCGTGTTTCCATACAATGAAGACAGTTATTCAGTGTTATGTGTGATCGTTACTTTGTTTAAATTTCGATTTTTTTCCGAGACAATACTTGTAAGGATAAAATTACCGAGGCATTGACACCGTGTGCGTAACTAGTCTAAAAGCCAACGCACGTGACCGGTACCGTATATACGGCAGATACTTTGTGATGTTTCCTCATTCTTTGACAGAATTCTATAAAATACAATGCGTCAAAGTGAATTACACGACACATATTCTCTGCTAAACAGCCCAAAGAAAATAAAATTAGTGTATTTTCACCTGGACGTAATTTCACAGGAAGGGAGTTTAACGCGTGCAAAATATCGTGTTTTGCGTACATTTATCGGCATTAACAGGGTGTAAAATTCCACTCGCCTGCTCGCATTGGCGAGTTAAGCCTGAGTAGGACGAGTGGACCTCGCTGTGTACTCGACCGATCGGGCGAGTGGTTTTTTATTACGTCCTTACTTTACCAAAATTCAGAAATTACATCTACAAAACGTCAACAAACTTTGAGATGGTTCAGTCTCTACCTGGATTGACTGGAAACAGATAAAGATATCAAAACGTCATGCCGGTAATTTTCCATTCCACAAGCACGTGTGACCTATCGTAACATCTAATTTACATCGACACGTACACAAAAACCGTGCGTAGTGCATTCATTTTTTAATATTTTCGCTTCAAGTTTTCAACACCCTTTGAGAAATAATACTTTTTGAATTCTATAATGATTTTAATAAGATATCGACAGAAATGTAGGCAAAATTCTATAAAAACGGTCGAATTTTCATATAATCATTTGTAAAAATTCAAACAGCGCGATCTTAGTTACTTATTTCTTTCTAAAAGTAAATAAATGATGAATACTATGGGCTTAAAATTCAGACTTTTGACAAGAAAGTACAAAAAACAGAATAAAAAAATCTTAAATAATGAAAAAGCGGCTGCGATTACAATACATGGAGTAAGACGATTTTTGGCAAACAGATTTCTGTTAGTGCGACAGAATAGGTTACGTGACCTCGTGAACGTAAGTAGAAATGCGATTTTAAAATAAAGCAATGTGATGTCACTGCGGTTTTTAATAAGTTTTAAATGAATCTTTGTACATGTATTTTTTGACCAACAATTTAAAAGTTTTTCTTGTCAAACAATAATGTAAATTCCTTGAGGGCAAATAGGTCACAGAGGTAGGATATCCACTATAGTAACTATCGTTTGAGACATTTACCTTTTATACGGGATATAGCACATTCGCTTTTGATAACAAATTAAAGAAGAAATTTTTTATTGATTTCTATTTCTCAGCAATTTTAAGAACCGATGCGGTACGATCAGACAGTGATGTGTCACATGGCGCGAAAACATGACGTAATGCCATGACAATCTCGAGCAAAAATACCGCTTTGATCTCTGCTTCAGATGTCAAGATACTGACACACTTCTTTTAGCTCTTAGAGGGGGTGTAAATTGATCATGAAAACAAGGTCAACATTACTTAGTTTATCACTGAATAATTACTGATAATCTTTAACGTTTTTTTTTCTCTTTTTCTACACGGGTGGATGCAGGGGTTCCACTAGACCTGAAAACCCAAGAGTCCCAGGACCCTTGGGCCCAAATTTTGAAGGGTCCTTTTCCGAAATACAGGAGTCCTGTCCCAACACGTCCATACAATTGACTATATTTTTTATTTAGTTAGATCTTTATACTAAGAAAACAATAAACCCAAGCTCATGTTACAGCATAATAAAAATGTCAGTTTCAGGTCATATATTGTAAACTAATATTTATCAAAATTCATGTTATTTTGATTAGGTTTTGCTCCTCTATGTTTCATTTAATTTTTAATAACAGAACAGTGCTATAACACTCCATAAAAATGTATCCAAAATGCACTATCCGGATACTGGTACACTTTCGGAATGTCATCAGAAAGTAGTTTTTGCTCAGTTTACTTGGCCAACTAAGCTAAATCGGAGAAAGATCCTCAAATAATGATGCTACTTATCATTAAAAACTGCATTGAAACTCAGTTTTTTAAAGGAATTTTGGAAATATGCATATGACATCGGATGTAATTAGACTTGTGAACGGACATTCTAAACTTATTTTTGCTTTCAAAATTCATTCAAATTACGGTATGATTACCAAGCAATGGTCTAATTTAAAGTTTGCATGAAAAAATCTTGCAGGGTGCTTTTCACATGCTCGGTAATCAGCTGCTTACGATAATTTAATAATTGGCGCCTTTTTTGACAGTACACAGGATCAATACGCTTTATCAATTAATTTCAACACTTCGTTGATTCTTGTGACCTATGTGCACTCGCCGTGACGTAACTTGCTGATAAAAAATCAGCGAGGCATGTCTACAGGAGAAAGGGCGGGATTTTGCAGACGATCAAAGGCAGGAGGGCATGACCGCGAGTGTTTATTTTGGAATACACGTGTCTATCGTGGAAATAGTTTTATTGAAGGAATGAATGATAAGAGAAAGGATTATCAAAGGAAAATGCCTCCGGGTCCCGAAGGACGCACAGGCAAGTATCATGCCGGGTCCTTTGAGCGTCTTTTGAAAATCTCCCGGGTCCGGACCCGGGGTCCCGGGTCAAATGGAACCCCTGTGGATGGACGATGATTGTGTCCAAATTTTTTTAGACACTTTTCAAAATGTATATTTTTCGGGAAATAATACTATTGTACATAATACTCCTTTCATAAAAGTGACAGTATTAAAAGTATTAAATTGTCTAAAGATTGTCTTACTCACATTTTGTTTTCAATAGATTCAACTTACAAGTTTGCCATAGAAAGGTAATACAATATCAAAGGTGCTTTGACATTAAATTTTATTCAAAACATTAGTTGTTTGCAGAACAAATAAATGTTTGTAACAGCAGATTGTTTTTACATTTTTATTTCAATGGTGACCCCTCACACTTTACACAGGCTTGGGACTGTCTGGCATAAAGCAGCTGGTAGTGTTGGCAAAATCTCAGACAGATGGTCCATTTCTTTTGTAACTTCGATAGAATTCATAAGTGTATAAAGAATAATAAAGAATACTTTTTGAGCCCGCCCGCTTAGCTCAGTAGGTAAGAGCGTTGGTCTACGGATCGCGGGGTCGCGAGTTCGATCCTCGGGCGGGGCGTATGTTCTCCGTGACTATTTGATAAACGACATTGTGTCTGAAATCATTAGTCCTTCACCTCTGATAATTCATGTGGGGAAGTTGGCAGTTACTTGCGGACAACAGGTTTGTACTGGTACAGAATCCAGGAACACTGGTTAGGTTAACTGCCCGCCGTTACATGACTGAAATACTGTTGAAAAACGGCGTTAAAACCAAAACGAAAACGAAAAAAACGAATACTTTTTATTTGAGACAATATTTTGACAAAAAGTGATGCAACTTCAGTACTTGAACTTAGTGTAGTATAAAAAGGTGCAAATTACAGAAGCAACTTCAGTACTTGCACTAAGTGTATTATAAAAAGGTGCAAATCACAGAGTTAAATGAGGTAAATTTTCAGATTACTTTTTGCTAGATTATCTTTCGTTTTTCATCACTGAAAAAAAAATCTTGCCTTCTGCACTGTGACTGTTATTCAAAGTTATTAAATACTTTATTTTGCTGATAAAATCCAGTATATTATGAGCTGGCATAAACTGTAAAGTTAGCTCATTAAAGATGATATTGGTGAAAGATACAATAAGTAAATATTATGTATAAAAAGCAGAGGTTACAGAGATGCAAGCAAACCAAACCACCAAAACTATTACACTACTAATTAAGCCACTTTATACCAGACGTGTTTAGTCTCTACTTGCTGTCACTGAAATTTACTGTGGCTGTTGTAACAGATAAAATAATTTTTGTCTTCCACTTAAATTAAGTAAAAATTAAGTAAAACAAGCTTTCTGAATTTTAAAGACTTGCCAGTGTGAGTTACAGAGCCTGAAGCAGTTTATTCACAAGCATGCATGAAAATTTTATTCAATGTTCATCCTGTATAAATGGCTTTTATAGTCTTAGAACATAACAATACATCACAATATTAAATATTGGACACAAACACAAGTAAACAAAACTTGAAACGAAAGTTCATCAAAATAAAAAAAATCTTAAAAAATTCTATTTTATTTTTATTTTTTTCCGAGATGCTCACTTTCAAGCTTTTTATTTTTATTTTTATTCCCTCCTCCCCCTGCTCATTTTTCAAAAATCTCCCGTAAAACGAAAGATAAAAAAACTCTGGCCTCAGGTTGCAAAGACGATTTTCTGCACTTGTTTCAACTGGAGCCCCAACAAATGAATCTTGTAATTTTTTCAAATCAAGTAATTATAAAAAATATTTTGATCAGTTTTCCGTGTGATGTCTCATTATAATGTACAATTATAGCTCTTTGATTAAATGCAGTGACCATTTGTTTTTTACCGTGATCAAACATAGCCTTTTGAAATAAACCATCCGTCGGATTCTAAATAAAAGAAGTGGATCCCCGTCGAAATGATTTGGATCCAGTCAGACATATTTGGAAACCAGTCAAAAATGTTAAATACATTGCAGTCGGCTGTCTGCAAACATTAAAGGATGTGCCGCGCGAGCACTGATTGCGTCACGTGCTAATTACGGACCGATTATCAAAGTGACAGTCAGACCGTTTGACATGTTTATTGATTATTTGAGGGTGCGACCAACAATTTCCTGCTTGGCAGGTGATCGTGTATTGAGATATCAGACCGAAATTTATACTTTTCTCCATTTTTACGGGACTGATTTTTTTCGTTTTTTCACTTCATGAATCGGTCTGAAAAGTCAAAAATTGGTCCAAAACCGACAAACCGGCAAATTTCCGAAGCCCTGTCATCCAGTGATATGTCGTTGAATAAATCATTGTTTGGAGTTCAGATGCGAAGGAACTATATCACGAGGGCGCAGCCTGAGTGATATTATAATACACATCTGAACGACAAACAATGATTTATTCAAGAGCAAATCACTGAATGAGATATATTATTTCAATTCTAACACGTTACCAAGGATTTTTAAGTACATCCTTGACGACATTCATTAAATATTTGCCCGTTTTCAATCGGTTTCTTTTCCGGCGCACCGGTATGCCGTTTGACGCCATGACGTAATAATTGTGACATCATAACAGTGATTTGTTGTATAATAATTCACTGTTTTCTGCCGTCTTTGTTTAATAGGAAAATGAATCAGATCGTGTTAGAATGTCAGGTAAAAACAAAAATCAAAAGCACAGAGAGATCGCGGGTACGATGCTAAACGAGTAAGATCATTTCAGCAGTCTACGGGCAAAATTTCGGTATGGCAATTTTGTTGTATTGAATCTGTTGAAGGTTCCCCAGCCTCACGGATGCGACTTCAGCCTTGTATGCAGGCAAAAGTATTGATAGCTTTTGTTTTGTCACAGTACAGTAATACACTGTATTATGTTTGCTTTTGTTTCTGCCTGTAGATCATAAAAACACTTGCCCGAAATAAGGAATAATTGGAAGTTTAATGCAGGCTTTGTTAGAAATCCGGACGAGTGAAATTTGACTGCGGGCAAGTAGATGAAAAATATTGGGATTTCACACACCTGTGGCATTCTCTGATCTCCTTATAAACAAATCAGAAAAATATTAAATTTTTGTGACTGGGTATACTATTAGCTTTTATCTTTAATTCTGAAAAAAATATTTCTCAAGTTTCAAATTATTTATGCAGTTATCTTCCTCAAATAAAAAGTGATTAAGACACCAAAATTTCTTTCAGTTAAGCTTTTAATTTGTCTGATTAGATTAATTTCAAAGAGGATGTAATTCCTATTATTTACTGGCATAATTAATTATTTACAACATGTTCAGTTTTCTTTTTAAATATTTTTTTCTTAATTCACCATAAATTCATCTTTAAATGATACAGGTATAAAAGTAACATGAATTCCTTTGAAATAACTAGTAGATTTCCTGTAAATATCAGTGTATTTAGATTTGATTAAGGGTGTGCCAGTTCATATACCCCAGTATTAAAATATTCTGACATGGGGTCCATGTATTTAAAAGTAAGAAATATGCAAGTTTTCATAGAATAATTTTCTCATTTTCTACATGAAACACAAGTGCAGGACTCAATTAGTTGTCTGAAATAGATTTTTACAATCTTGATTGATTAAAGAACGGTCTTACTACTTTACCCCTTATGTGCACCTAAACCCATACTGCGAGGATACTTGTAGAACATGCCAAAGTCGGAGTTTATACATTTGCAGCCTCTACATGCACGACTGCACTTTGGAAACATTTAAAAGCTTCCCTAGATACCAGACTGATGATATAAATTGCTACAAAATTTACAGTACAAGTCTGCATGGATGAAATGTTTCAGTTATCCCCCAGTGATTTCAGCTTGTTAAACAAAGTGATAAAAGCTGCTGAGGAACATGTCTGCTAACTGGAATAGGTAACCAAAATGTTTCATCTGTAGAGACTTATTCATGTTCTGTTCAAGTTCTACAAGAATGCGAGTAACTTTCCATAACATTATGCTCACATAGTTCACTTTGTTATTGTATATGATACTGAGACATGCATTTTGATCATCAATTTTTATTACTTGCCTAACATAAAGTAAAACTATATACAGTTGATCTACATTTGTGTCAAGAAATGGATTTTTGAGAGAGAAAAAAAAACACAAACCAGTGCCTGTGATTTATAATATGACACAAGGTGTTTTGGTGAACATGGCCAAAATGAATAGGTGATGGATGTCATTTGTTTACACTGAGTAAATCAATGTTTACACTGAGTAAATAACAGCTACCAATTAGTATCAATGGACTGAGGATAAAATTTTATCTCTTTGTAGGTTTTTATGCCCCCCGAAGGGAGGCATATAGTTTTTGAACCGTCTGTCGGTCTGTCAGTCTGTCTGTCAGTCTGTCCGCAATTTTCGTGTCCGGTCCATATCTTTGTCATCGATGGATGGATTTTTAAATAACTTGACATGAATGTGTACCACAGTAAGACGATGTGTCGCGCGCAAGACCCAGGTCCGTAGCTCAAAGGTCAAGGTCACACTTAGACATTAAAGGATAGTGCATTGATGGGCGTGTCCGGTCCATATCTTTGTCATCGATGGATGGATTTTCAAATAACTTAGCATGAATGTGTACCACAGTAAGACGACGTGTCACGCGAAAGACCCAGGTCCGTAGCTCAAAGGTCAAGGTCACACTTAGACATTAAAGGATAGTGCATTGATGGGCGTGTCTGGTCCATATCTTTGTCATCGATGGATGGATTTTCAAATAACTTGACGTGAATGTGTACCACAGTAAGACGATGTGTCGCGCGAAAGACCCAGGTCCGTAGCTCAAAGGTCAAGGTCACACTTAGACGTTAAAGGATAGTGCATTGATGGGCGTGTCCGGTCCATATCTTTGTCATCGATGGATGGATTTTCAAATAACTTGGCATGAATGTGTACCACAGTAAGACGACGTGTCGCATGAAGACCCAGGTCTGTAGCTCAAAGGTCAAGGTCACACTTAGACGTTAAAGGTCATTTTTCATGATAGTGCATTGATAGGCGTGTCCGGTCCATATCTTTGTCATTCATACATGGATTTTAAAATACCTATGCATGAATGTGTGACACAGTAAAGCGATGTGTCGCGCGCAAGACCCAGTTCCGTAGGTCAAAGGTCCTAAACTCTAACATCGGCCATAACTATATATTCATTCAAAGTGCCATCGGGGGCATGTGTCATCCTATGGAGACAGCTCTTGTTTTTCCCTTTATTATCTGACTCCAGTTAACACAGTCTGTCCCCAGCTGAAAAAGTATGTGTGCCCAGATTGGAGGCAAAGTTTCCTGAAATTTAGTGGACAAAAGATATATGATAGGTTTAATTATATTTACAGGTATTTGTAGCAGTACCTTTGCCAAGTATGGTTAATTACAGCACAGGCAGTAGAAGCCATCTTTGCTTAAGATGTCATACATATTTTTCAGGATAAAGTATACCACATATGAAATATGTAGAAATCAATATAACAGTAGCTGATCTGGGATGCTGTATTCAGCTTTAGTGGATTTTGTCAGATAGAATCTCATGATTCATGCAAGCACCAAGTGTGATTATCATTTTTAGCTCATCTGATTTTTTGAAAAAAAATGATGAGTTATTGTCATCACTTGATCGGTGTCGGCGTCGGCGTTGCCTGGTTAAGTTTTATGTTTAGCTAGGTCACCTTTTCTCCTAAACTGTCAAAGCTATTGCTTTGAAACTGGCAACACTTGTTCATCATCATAAGCTGACCCTGTACAGCAAGAAACATAACTCCATCCTGCTTTTTGCAAGATTTATGTCCCCTTTTGGACTTAGAAAATATAAGATTTATTGGTTAAGTTTTATGTTTAGGTCAACATTTTCTCTTAAACTATCAAAGGTATTGCTTTGAGTTTGAAACTTGCAACACTTGTTCACCATCATAAGCTGACCCTGTACATCAAGGAACATAACTCCATCCTGCTTTTTATGCCCCCAAAGGGAGGCATGTCCGTTTGTTCGTTCGTTCGTCAGTCACAACGTTAACTTTTTGCATGAAGGCACTTTACTCGCGAACCACTGCACCCAGGACCTTCAAACTTCACCTGCTGATAGTACTTATTGAGAACATGACCCCTACTAACTTTGGGGTCACCAGGTCAAAGGTCAAGGTCACAGGGGCCACCGTTAACTTTTTGCATGAAGGCACTTTACTCGTGAACCACGGCATCCAGGACCTTCAAACTTCACATGCTGATAGTACTCATTGAGAACATGACCCCTACTAACTTGTGGGTAACCAGGTCAAAGGTCAAGGTCACAGGGGCCAACAATAACTTTCTGCATGAAGGCACTTTACTCACTAACCACAGCACCCAGGACCTTCAGGCTTCACTTGCTGATAGTACTCAGCAAGTACAGGACCCCTATTGACTTTGGGATCACCAGGTCAAAGGTCAAGGTCACAGGGTCCAACGTTAACTTTTTGCATGAAGGCACTTTACTCGCGAACCACTGCACCCTGGACCTTCAAACTTCACATGCTGATAGTACTCATTGAGTACACAACCCCTACTGACTTTGATGTCACCAGGTCAAAGGTCAAGGTCACAGGGTCCAACGTTAACTTTTTGCATGAAGGCACTTTACTCGCGAACCACTGCACCAAGGACCTTCAAACTTCACATGCTGATAGTACTTATTGAGTACATGACCCCTACTGACTTTGGGATCACCAGGTCAAAGGTCAAGGTCACAGGGGTCAATGTTAACTTTTTGCGGCACTTTACTCACAAACCACTGCACCCAGGACCTTCAAACTTCACATGCTGATAGTACTTATTGAGTACACAACCTCTACTGACATTGGGATCACCAGGTCAAAGGTCAAGGTCACAGGGTCCAACGTTAACTTTTTGCATGAAAGCACTTTACTCGCGTTCCAGTACACCCAGGACCTTCAAACTTCACATGCTGATAGTACTCATCGAGTACACGACTCCTACTGACTTTGGGGTCACCAGGTCAAAGGTCAAGGACACAGGGGCCAACGTTAACATTTTACATGAAGGCATTTTACTCGCAAACCACTGCATCCAGGACCTTCAAACTTCACATGCTGATAGTACTCATTGAGTACACGATCCCTACTGACTTTGGGATCACCAGGTCAAAGGTCAAGGTCACAGGGTCCAACGTTAACTTTTTGCATGAAGGCACTTTATTCGCGAACCACGGCACCCAGGACCTTCAAACTTCACATGCTGATAGTACTTATTGAGTACATGACCACTACTGACTTTAGGGTCATCGGGTCAAAGGTCAAGGTCACAGGGGCCAATGTTAACTTTTTGTGGCCCTTTACTCACGAACCACTGCACCCAGGACCTTCAAACTTCACGTGCTGATAGTACTTATTGAGTACACAACCTCAACTGACTTTGGGGTCACCAGGTCAAAGGTCAAGGTCACAGGGTCCAACGTTAACTTTTTGCATGAAGGCACTTTACTCACGAACCACTGCACCCAGGACCTTCAAACTTCACGTGCTGATAGTACTCATCGAGTACACACCTCCTACTGACTTTGAGGTCACCAGGACAAAGGTCAAGGTCACAGGGGCCAACGTTATTTTTTAACATAAAGGCACTTTACTCGCAAACCACTGCATCCAGGACCTTCAAACTTTACAAGCTGATAGTACTCATTGAGTACACGACCCCTACTGACTTGGGGTCACCAGGTCAAAGGTCAAGGTCACAGGGGCCAATGTTAACTTTTTGCATGAGAGCACTTTACTCGTGAACCACTGCACCCAGGACCTTCAAACTTCACAGGCTGATAGTACTCATTGAGTACACGACCCCTACTGACTTTGGGGTCACCAGGTCAAAGGTCAAGGTCACAGGGGTTAATGTTAACTTTTTGCATGAGAGCACTTTACTCGTGAATCACTGCACCCAGGACCTTCAAACTTCACATGCTGATAGTACTCATTGAGTACACGACTCCTACTGACTTTGGGGTCAAAGGTCAAGGTCACAGGGGTCAATGTTAACTTTTTGCATGAAGGCACTTTACTTGCGAACCACTGCACCCAGGACCTTTAAACTTCACATGCTAATAGTACTTTTGAGTACACACAGGGCCCTCTCTACATTTTGGGGGATTGGGGCCGGGGCCCTTGGAGGGGGGAATTTCGTGTCGTTTTCAAGGGAGGGGGGAATTCATTCTGGAGATATGACACCGGGCCCTCTCTACATTTTGGGGGATTGGGGCCGGGGCCCTTGGAGGGGGGAATTTCGCGTCGTTTTCAAGAGAGGGGGGAATTCATTCTGGAGATATGACATCTGATCATAACCCCTTAAATTAAAGTCAATTGAGTATTACAGATATCAAACTAATGTGAATATATCTGAAGTATTGCACAGAACATAATCTATTGAAAACAGGCAACTTTTATTTTCTTTTATTAAATCAGTTAGGTGACATCCAGTCGAGGTTCACATGTCGTCATTAACGGAAGCACTAGCAGTATCCACGGACATTGTCTCAGCTGCAGCCGGAGCAGGGCTTCCTTTCATCGTATCTACCTGATTGTGCATGTCTGGCCCTGATGAAACAGTGGTGTCCGTGACAGTAGTTTGTTTTTTGAGAGCATGCTGCTTAAAAAGCAAATCTATTTTTGCACATTTCGCCCCAGTTGCATCCGTGATCTTTTTACTGTATGATGTGCATTATGCAAATCTATTTTTGCGCATTTCGCCCCAGTTGCATCCGTGATCTTTTTACTGTATGATGTGCATTATGCAACATTTTTTTTCAAAGGGAAGTAACTTTGCAACATGCATCCGGCGAACTGAAAAACGAGCGTATTATACAGATCAGTAAAACCAGGGGTTCCACTACCCTTACAGAAGAAAAAGGCCTGCTGCGTACTCTTGCTGTGTACATACAGCGTATATGATACGTACATGATGTGTACTGAAATCAAGGGCTTTAAATAGTACGCAGGATATACACCGCACATACACCGATAGTACGTTTGTAGTACACTTTTGACATGCAAATGAGCTCTGCCACGTACTACTTGCTGCGTACATGCTGTGGACTACATAGTACACAGGATGTACGCTGGAGGAATTTAGTATGCGGGAAATAGTACGCAGCATGTACGCGGCACATACACTTTTCACATGCAAATGAGCCTGCGGTGTACTACCCCTGCGGTGTACATGCTGTGTACTCCTGCGGCGTACATGCTGTGTACTCCTGGCCCGAGTCCTGCGGCGTACATGCTGTGTACTCCTGCTGCATACATGCTGTGTACTCTTGTAGCGAAACTCTGTGATAATGTAAATTCCTTACCCCACCAACTTTCGTATGCAAATGCTGATCATTTGGACAGAAAAAAAACAGAAAAAAGATAAGTGACATGCATCAGTAAGTATTTACCCTTACCAAAATAATGTAGATTGATGTTATCAATAAAATTAATATGCTTTTCTTCATCCACTTTTCAATGAAATAAATCAGTTTTTGTAGCATGTAATTTGGTAAACATTTGAAGAAAATGGCGTAACTGCATCAAGGGGAAACAACTTTAATGCAACTAAATATAAGTGTTATGATTTATTATAGACGATGTGTGCGTAGTATGTATTTATTTTGATTAAAATCCATCTGAGAACAATCAAGGACTGGAATTATATAAGCATTTATACACTTTTACGTCCGTAAAAAGTAGCGCACCAAAAAATTTTGGATTGATTTTTTCCAATGGGGCGAGCGCAATTAGCCAAAAACGTTCTGAAAATATACGAGCAGCAAATTCGATGAACAACTTTTTAATTTGGTGAGGCCTTAATGAGTTAACATAATGAGCATTAAAGCCTTTATAAAACATGATAGAATGGTGTTTTGCTTAAGAGTATTCAAATAACAGTGAGAGCTATTAATTCTTCTCAATCCGGCGCTGTTGAGGCATTATCTTGGTAATTATTTCATGTATTACAAAATGTAATGCAACGAAGTTCAAATAAGGCTTTTCAATTATCCAAGTTAGAAAGCTCCAGGATTAATTCAAAATGAAAAAGAATATATTTTTACACTGCATGCAAGGTGCAGCTCAGAAATCATGTACAAATCCTTCCTGCATGAAGTGTACTTCAGACTTTTACCTAAAAAAATTCAAAGTATAAACACCAAAAGAAAATGAACAAGTCCCTCCCGCGTATATGAAGTTTACTTCAGACTTTAACTTATAAAAAAAAAAAACTAAGTATAAATGCCAAAAGAAATTGTACAAGTCTTTCCTGCTTATATGAAGTGTACTGCACAAATTTCAAAGTATCTGCGGTGTACATGCAGTGTACTATTTTCTTGTACAAGTCTCTCCTGTGTACATGCAGTGTACTCCTTAAATTTTCAGAGTCTGTGCTGTGTACTTGAAGTGTACTAGTGACCTCCTGCGTACATGCTGTGTACTCGTCGAAATAGTACGCAGCATGTACGCGGCATGCGATGTATGTAAAATGTACTCCTCTGGCGTACTACTGTGTTCGCGGCATATAAACAGCAAATACGCAGCATGTACGCCACAGAGGCTTGCTTCTGTAAGGGTAGACCTGAAAACCCAAGAGTCCCGGGACCCTTGGGTCCAAATTTTGAAGTGTCCTTTTTCAAAATACAAGAGTCCTGCCCCAACACATCGATACAATTGACTATATTTTCTTATAAAGTAATACTGCGTAATTAATAGCTACAACAACCAAGAACATGTTACAGCATAATAACAATTTCTGTTTCAGGTCATAATTATAATCTCATAATGTAAATAAATTTTTATCAAAATTCATTTTAATTTGATGAGGTTTTTCTTCGATATTTTTGTTTGTTAGCAGAAAAGTGCTAAAACACTCTGTAAAAATGTATCCAAAAACATACTATCCGGATACTGGTACACTTTTGGAATGTCGTCTGAAATGTTGTTTTTTGCCAGTTACTTGGTCCACTAAGGTAAAACCAGAGATAGTTCCTCAAATAATGATGCTACTTTTCATTAAAAATTGCATTGAAAGTCAAGTTTTCTTAGTGAATTTTGGAAAAATTGCATATGTCATCGGGTGTAATTAGAATCGTGAATGGACATTCTAAACTTATTTTTACTTTCCAAATTCATTTAAATTTGTGGATTTTCTCGTTGAAGTTAAGGTACAATCATTAAACAATGATCTAATTTAAAGTTTGCATGAAGAAATCTTGCAGGACACTTTTCACATGCTCGGTATTCAGCTGGTCTCTTAATTACGATAATTTAATAATTGGCGCCTTTTTTGACAGTATGCAGGCTCAATACGGGTAACGCTTTATCAATTAATGTTACCATTTCATTGATTCTCATTACCTATGTGCACTCGCCATGACGTAACTTGCTGATAAAGAAAAATCAGCGTGGCATGTCTACAGGATAAAGGGCGGGAATTTAGCAGAAGATCAAAGGCAGGAGGGCATGACCGCGAGTGTTTATTTTGAATACACGTGTTTATCGTGGACATAGTTAGGAAATGACTGATAAGAGGAAGGATTATCAAAGGAAAATGTCTCCGTGTCCCGAGTGACGCACAGGCAATTATCATGCCGGGTCCTTTGAGCGTCTTTTGAAAATCTCCCGGACCGGGCTCCTAAGACTATTGGGTATCGATTTTTTTTTCTTTCGAGGGGGAATTTTTCTATACTTGGGGGGGAAAAACATACTATTTCGAGGGGGGAATGGGGCCGAATTTTGGCCCCAAAAATCGGCAAACGAGGGCCCTGACACAACCCCTATTGACTTTGGGGTCACCACATCAAAGGTCAAGGTCACCAGGTCAAAGGTCAAGGCGCTGCAGGGACATTTGTCACCATTAGTGACAGCTCTTATTTTAAGAATTATTGCCCCTTCTTTTACTCGCGAGCCACTGCACCCAGGACCTTTAAACTTCATTTGCTAATAGTACTTTTTGAGTACACGACCCCTATTGACTTTGGGGTCACCACGTCAAAGGTCAAGGTCACCAGGTCAAAGGTCAAGACGCTGCGGGGACATTTGTCACCATAAGTGACAGCTCTTGTTTCAAGAATTATTGCCCCTTTTGGACTTAGAAAATCAGTTTTCTTGGTTGAGTAATATGTGTAAGTCAGCTTTTCTCATAAACTATTAAAGATATTGCTTTAAAACTTGGAACACTTGTTCACCATAATAAGCTGACCATGTACAGCAAGAAACATAACTCCATCCTGCTTTTTGCAAGATTTATGGCCCCTTTTGGACTTAGAAAATATCAGATTTCTTGGTTAAGTTTTATGTTTAGGTCAACTTTTTCTCTTAAACTATCAAAGCTATTGCTTTGAAACTTGCAACACTTGTTCACCATCATAAGCTGACCCAGTACATCAAGGAACATAACTCCATCCTGCTTTTTTCAAGAATTATTGCCCCTTTTGGACTTAGAAAATCAGTTTTCTTGGTTGAGTAATATGTGTAAGTCAGCTTTTCTCATAAAATATCGAGGCTATTGCTTTAAAACTTGCAACACTTGTTCACCATAATAAGCTGACCATGTATAGCAAGAAACATAACTCTGTCCTGCTTTTTGCAAGACTTATGGCCACTTTTGGACTTAGAAAATATCAGATTTATTGGTTAAGTTTTATGTTTAGGTCACCTTTTTCTCTTAAACTATCAAAGCTATTGCTTTGAAATTTGCAACACTTGTTCACCATCATTAGCTGACCATGTACAGCAATAAACATAACTCTGTCCTGCTTTTTGCAAGACTTATGGCCCCTTTTGGACTTAGAAAATATCAGATTTATTGGTTAAGTTTTATGTTTAGGTCAGCTTTTCTCCTAAACTATTCAAGCTATTGCTTTGAAACTTGCAACACTTGTTCACCATCATAAGCTGACTATGTACATCAAGAAACATAATTTCATCTTGCTTTTTGTAAGAATTATGGCCCTTTTTAGACTTAGAAAATCATAGGTAGGACACTTTTTCTATTATACAAAAAAAAAATCAGATGAGCGTCAGCACCCGCCAGGCGGTGCTCATGTTATTATTATTATTATACCACATTTATTTAGCACTCTTTTCATGTACATGACATTGTACATGTTCAAAAGTGCTTTACAGAATAAATTGCAAACAATACAAACAAATACGCATTCAGCACAAACAAAAAATGCATTTCACATTAACGACAATCATGAATGTAAAACATATAGATAAAACAAGACAAACATACATACATATTTAAAAGTATTTAACTGACCCTAGGTTACACTCTTTTATGAGAAGAAAAAAATGTATTGATCAGTTAACGAAATGTTGTACAAAGAAGTGGGTTTTCCAGCAGGCTTTTGAAAGCAGCTAGTGTGTGAGCTTCCCTGATCAAACAGGAAGGGAATTCCAAAGCTTTGGAGCAGTGAAAAATCCCAGATCTAGCTACTGTTGTAATGACCCATTTATCATATACCTATACCTTTTTATGTTTATTTGTAATAAAATGAAATCTTAAATGTTTGTTGATGTTTAAAAATGAAATGAGTGATGTTTTTGTGTGCACTGTCTATATAACTTTGTCAGCTCATGCATATTCAATGAAAGTAGTCTGGCAACATACAATACAAAAGGTACATTACGGATTTTTTTCTGCCTTTGAAATACAATCCGAATTTTTGACAGAGTTTATATGGGTATAATATAATAAAGTGAAATTATCTACAGTGGGACTCCACGTAAATAGTTCAGTGCCTCTGTTAGCTTGTGGCTGCCACTCGATGATCACAAAGTGGTAAAAAGTGCCACATTTTCTAAAACTGTTCAAAAGCACCATTGTTATTTTATGTCATATTTCAGAATGAACAAAAAGACAAAAACAAAGGCAAAAGACGGCGGAGTAGTTACCGTAATAGTATATCTATCAGTGAAGCTAAAGCCCAAGATAAGAAAGCAACATGTGAAACTGACATTAAGTCAACACATGGTAAGTTCATTACATTCTTGGTGCATATATTTTAAGTAAGTATGCACCTATTAACCTTTAACCTGCTGGCGGCGAGCAATTCTGCCTTTGCGACCAGTGCAGACTAAGGCCAGCCTGCAAATTGGTCTGCACTATTTCAGTCTATAAATTTTTAGTAAACACCCCCTTGAATAGCAAGTGGTACTGCCAAAACTTTATAATGGACCGGTCCATTTTAGAAATTTAGCAAAGTAAAGGTTAAAGATAGGTTGCTTGCATTGGTTTGTCAGTCAGAAAGGCAGTAGACAATTTGGTTTCTGGTCAGTACGTGGAGAATGCTTAAGTGTACAATTGTCAAATTTCAAAGCCTGTAGTCATTGGATGAGGGTTTGCTCTGGGTCAATTTCACTTTGCCCCAAACAAATTTGCCAATCAGAAAAAGTTTGCACCAGTGGCTCAAAAGTTAGAGCCAATTGTCTGTGAGAGATGACATACCACTTTTTAGGATACAATAATAATTACAGGCATTCTGATTGAGATACAAAGTTACACGTATACAGTTATTGAAATTTATTTGAGTAATTTAGATACCACTTAACTTCGTCGGGAACATAACGAGCAACATTAATTAATTTCTTTCATTGTTTTAAATTTGCTACAAATACCATTAACCAACGTCACATGCATAATTATCTAATCAGCTGGGTAATTAAACTCGTCACTTAATCCAATTATACAATTAATTTGACCTCCAAAATGTCACTTGCTACTCAAAACATACCCAAGTGTCATACAGGTGATTTAAACAACCCATTATGTATAATCGATCACGCGCATACTTTACCTTGCATGGATTTCCGGTGCACAGTATAAGAAATTGATGTCCCTGAGAAAGATCAGATCGCCAATTAATTTTGGCCGTATTTTTTTGTTGGCACCACTAATTTCGCCAGCTGAAGATTTTTAGTGCCAGAATTTACTATTTGGCACCATTAGCGACCGACAGCGGGAACCGTGACATGACCCTCTATGGTTTTCGGGTCACAATGATCTGGAAACTGAAAAACTTTACCTGTCAATAAGTGAAGAACATGCCTAAATCTTCAATAGATGATTGCATTTAGTTAGGACAGATTTATTGGAACAGTAAGTCAACCTTAAGGCTGAAAATGGTTTCCAATCAATTACCAGTCATCTGATATGTCAAACAGATTTCAAACAGGTCTGGTACCAGTTCCAGCGACAAACAGTTTCACTAATTAGCATGCATTCCAAATTTGTTGAGGGGTGGTTTCATTTGACGGAAAAATGTTACCGACGTTTTGATATTTATCAATACCCTTCAGCATCCTAACTGAGTCTATTTATGTACTTCCCAGGTGAAATGATGACCACGTTTTTTTTATGGTTGATCAAGTTTAAAAGTGGTCAATCATTAAATACCATGGTGAAAACATGGTCAGGAGCACGTTTGGCCATGGTCGACCATGGAGAGATAAGATTGGCCATGGTCAGAAAAGATGATCAACAGTTTGACCATGGTCTACCTTGGTCATGTTAGTAATTTTTATATTATTATTATACCAGATTTATATAGCGCCCTTTTCATGATAAACATATATAATATATATATATATATGATAAACATATAGCAGACGCAGCCACACAGGGCGCGAAATTCATCCTATACTAGTACAGACACAGAGTGATCTGACCAGAGGGACACAGAGTGAGATAAAGCCCCCAGAACAGACAGAGAGAATATTTTAGATACAGACGTGTCTGGCTAACTTAGCCTAGCTCTTTGCGAATAGACAGTCTGGTTCTTTAACGTGCCCGGTGTATAGCACCGATACACGCGAAGCTGTCTTTCCTGGGAAGAACCAGTACAGGCCTCTAGTTAGGTGGAAGACACTCAAGAGCATCTCAGAAATTTCCAGTGCCTGGACCGGGATTCGAACCCCGGACCTCTGGATTGACAGTCAAGCGTGTTACCTACCACTAGACCATCGGCCCACCTTGTCACACTTGTCAAGATAGACGCCTGACTGCATTTTGTCTACAAAAGTTTTCCTATTTATAGAATAGTTTTCCTGCATTTATAGACAGATTCAAAGGTACTTTCTTAATAAGTCTGACTATAATTGTTTTCATGTTAGCAATTTTATGACAAATAAAAAAGACATAGGCTGCAATTGTCATATATTTTCATGACTCTTTCAACGAAATTCATACTTGTACAGTTTTTGATAGTAAATAATCACCACAGTTGAACATGGTCGTGGACAATGGTTGACTGGTCCACAACCATGGTTGACCATGGTTTTTGACCATGGTCTTTTTACCATGTTTTATGACTGTGGTGCCAATTACCACAGTCATGGTCAACCATGGTAAACCATTGTCCCATGACCATAAACTACCATGGTAATTAAACCATGAATTACCATGGTTATAAACCGTCAATTTCGGTTGGATTTTGCTACATTAGGAATACCTTTTCCATGAATTATGAAAAATTTGATCTCAGTCAGACCATAATTATAAGTTTCTCAGACTTTTGTCAGGCAGACTGTCCAGCAGTTTCATGAAACTTGAATTACTTGAGAAATTTTGGGCTTAAGGACTGTTAAAGGAGAAGGTTCACTTCTTCCCAAAAATAGCCTAAAAACCGAGTCTCCCATTCCAGGGAGTAAATTCCAAGCTTTCTTTCAACAAGAAGTGTTGTTTTATCTCATCTGCATGCAATATTTGATGATTTATTCATTATTAAAGAAAATACCCGATGGGAAAACTTCAGTTTTTAGCTGAATTTAGTTTTTAACTAATTTTCTAAACAAATCTGAAATTTTCAATGTGGGAAGCTGTTCAACTTTAAATCACAAAAAAAAAAAATGACTATAAATTCTGTGAAAGAAGCTGGACCTGTGGTCAAAATGTTTATTGTCCTTGACAGTGATCAATACTAAAAACATTTCTATGTTACATGAGCATGGCAGAAGTGCCAATTTTCTGAAAAATCTGTGATTTCAGCATTATTCAGTAGCAATTGTCATGAACAAAGTAATAAATCTGTATCAAACAAGAGGGCCATGATGAACCTGGATAGCTCACCTGAGTTGCAATATGAGCTACATGTTTCAAATGTCAAACTAATGCTAGAATATTAAGAAAGTAGGTCAGTAGGTCACAAATACGGTCAATGAAAGTCAGTTTTAAGAGCGGTGTGCAAAATTGTATATGTCATTCAAATTTCTAGGCTGTATCTTAAAAAAACAAGAAAGTAGGTCAGTAGGTCAAGGTCATAGTTAGGTGACAGTTATCACTTGGGGTTATCAAGTAATTATAATTAAACAGTCTAGGATATATGATCTGATAATTTTTGAAGTATTTTTTCCTATATAACTCTTTTCACCCCAGGGGCATAATTTGAACAGTCTTGTTAGAGATCCACTAGGCAATGCTAGACACCAAATATCAAAGGCCTAGGCCTTGAACTTTCAGAGATTTTTAAAGATTTTTAATTTTTTTTCCAAACTTTGTGACAATGTTTGTGGCATAATATCTCGGCCAAGTTTGATAACCACCCAAATCGCCCCAGGCACTCTTGGATTATGGCCCTTGAATTACTCGAAAAAACTGAGAATTAAGCCTTGTCAGCTCTCTTAAGGCGAACAGTTTTCATCTGATCTTCACCCAACTTGCAACCAATGTTTGTGGGCATAATATCTCGGCCAAGTTCGATAACCACCTAAATCGCCCCAGGCACTCTAGGATTATGGCCCTTGAATTTGGCCAAATTCGATGACAGGCATATTTGTGACAGTCTGGCACACTTGTTGTTCTTGAGGTCAGGGTCAGTAGGCAAATATAGTCGCAGTTTTGTTAAACCATTTTTGGTTGAAACTTAGTATATATACATAAATATCTTGTGCTAGATTGTGCGCTGCCAGGTTCAAAAACTTTAATTTCCATCTATTAAAAACCCTCTAGAAAAACATATTTATTACTCTCTGACATAATATTATGTATATATATTTAAACAAGAGTATTTGTACAAGAGAATTACTTATAATATAAGAGTCAGGTCCAGGTTTTTGAAAAAAAATTCGAACATCATCAATTCATTGAAAGAAAAAGTTGTTTTACATGAAAATTAAACAGCATATAAAACATATAATTATATAAAGTCTACAAATCCATCATCAGTTTGCTCACATATGTATTGAATTCTGGAAAAGGACTGCATTAAGGGGCCATGTATACTTCTGAACAGTTCAGTGCCTTTAAACACTAACCATTTTTAGCTCGACTATTCAAAGAATAGTCTAGCTATTCTACTCACCCTGGTGTCGGCGTCGGCGTCACACATTAGTTAAGTGTTTGCTTGCAAGTACATGCAGCTATCATTCAAAGGCATATAGCTTTGAAACTTATTTTTCTTTTTCTATGTCAATTACTAGGGGTACGTACCGGTTCTCAATATGTATGGAATACCGGTATTCAGGGTTCGATCGATACATCGGATCAAACGTTCCTGTATCGGTCAAAATATCAATCAAAAGCTAACTACATGGTAAATGGCCTCATTACCTTAGAAACCTATGTATAATGCGCAGTTTTTTTAACCCCGGGACTACTAATACACAGGTATAGACGATTTTCCAACTTCAAAACAAGTATGTTTCCGAATGTTGCCATTTTGGTAAAGGGAAACTACTCTCCGCGCTGTCACAGCTAAAATCTAAAATTCTTAGATTGCCGTTACATTCCGTAAAAGATCGAATAGTTTAATTTTCTTTCAAACAAAATTTATTTCATATAAATTTAAAAGTATTTTGATTAAAGAAATATTAATAAATCAAAAAATTTATGATACTTATTAAAGATCAAGAATTATTTTTAACCGAGATCAAACTGTGAACAACAAAATTGACAGAGGTGACACACTAATTGCCGGTAATTACTGGCATTTGATCATAACAAAATGACTATCACACCTTTTGTTATAGGTTTGAATTGAGAAGCTCATGGCATTTTGAAAGATACCATTCTCAAATATTGAATCAGCTCCTAGTTATTTCTTCAAAATAGTTAATTAAAGAAAGGTAAAACAACAATTCTAACATGCTTGCCTCTGTTTCCTAAAGAAAAATGTATCCAAGTCCTGTGATTTTGTCTCAGAATAGACCGACCTTAAAAGTGATAAATCAATACTAGTAATAAAGTTCATATTGCATTACTATAATGATCTTGTACCACTACTGGATGCACATGCCATTAAACGGGTCATGAAATTGGCCTTAATTTTTTTTAAAGGTTTTTAACAGAGTTTTAACAGGTCACCATTAAAATTCATCCATTACTTCTTACTATTTAATGGGATTTTCATGACCATAGTTTTAATGCCATACATTAAAAATGACTTTGATGGCCATGAAAAGCTGCTTAAAATAAACCATTAAAATAAGTTAACAGGCTCCTTAAAACTCCATGAAAATTTTTAATTGGCATGAAATTAATGTGCCATTAAAAATTACCCCTTAATTCCCCATTAATTAGTAAGAACTAATGGGGCCATTAATTTTTTTAATACTCTGTTAATGGGCGTTAATTATTAAAAAATTGATTAATGGTTGCATTAAATATGTCAGATTCAATTTTAATGGGTTTATAATATTTTAATTGTATATCAAATTAAGGGCCATGAAAATTTGCCTTCAGAATTAGACATCTTAATCAACTTCATATTAATATTTGCCGTATTGATTTAAACTACGTATTACTACACATGTAATAGTATCTATAAATATGTACTGTTTTGTAAAACGCTAGAAGAATATTTGTTTCTTCTTTTTTCTCTTATTATTTTGTAAATTATGTAAACACATGTAAGTTGTAACAGCCTCGTACAAACATTTGTTATATTGTATTCTTATTCTGTCATATGTTCATATAAAATGAGAAAATAAATGGACATTGTATTGTATTGAGTTGTACTGAGAAGGGTTTACAGGTACAGGTTTAATAGATTAAGTGAGCCCGCCCGCTTAGCTCAGTAGGTAAGAGCGTTGGTCTACGGATCGTGGGGTCGTGAGTTCGATCCTCGGGCTGGGCGTATGTTCTCCCTGACTATTTGATAAACGACATTGTGTCTGAAATCATTAGTCCTCCACCTCTGATTCATGTGGGGAAGTTGGCAGTTACTTGCGGAGAACAGGTTTTTACTGGTACAGAATCCAGGAACACTGGTTAGGTTAACTGCCCGCCGTTACATGACTGAACTACTGTTGAAAAACGGCGTTAAACCCATAACAAACAAACAAATAGATTAAGTGACCATGTGGGTAGTTTTAACTATTCAACATTATAATATTGACAAACATTCTGACCAAGTTTTTATTGGTACAGACATTAGGCATCAGGTGTATTAAAAAAGCAACTGTTGATGACAATGTCAGCGCACAATGGGCAATCACAATTTAGCTGTACTTCAGTATTTTGTGCTCACATGCATGCACTGTACAGCTAAGAGCTACCCTTACAGAAGCAAGCCTCTGTGGCGTACATGCTGCGTATTTGCTGTCTATATGCCGCGAACACAGTAGTATGCCAGAGGAGTACATTTTACATACACCGCATGCCGCGTACATGCTGCGCACTATTTCGACGAGTACACAGCATGTACGCAGGAGGTCACTAGTACACTTCAAGTACGCAGCACAGACTCTGAAAATTTAAGGAGTACACTGCATGTACGCAGGAGAGACTTGTACAAGAAAATAGTACACTGCATGTACACCGCAGATACTTTGAAATTTGTGCAGTACACTTCATATATGCTGGAAAGACTTGTACAATTTCTTTTGGCATTTATACTTAGTTTTTTTTTTTTATAAGTTAAAGTCTGAAGTAAACTTCATATACGCGGGAGGGACTTGTTCATTTTCTTTTGGTGTTTATACTTCGAATTTTTTTAGGTAAAAGTCTGAAGTACACTTCATGCAGGAAGGATTTGTACATGATTTCTGAGCTGCACCTTGCATGCAGTGTAAAAATATATTCTTTTTCATTTTGAATTAATCCTGGAGCTTTCTAACTTGGATAATTGAAAAGCCTTATTTGAACTTCGTTGCATTACATTTTGTAATACATGAAATAATTACCAAGATAATGCCTCAACAGCGCCGGATTGAGAAGAATTAATAGCTCCCTCTGTTATTTGAATACTCTTAAGCAAAACACCATTCTATCATGTTTTATAAAGGCTTTAATGCTCATTATGTTAACTCATTAAGGCCTCACCAAATTAAAAAGTTGTTCATCGGATTTGCCGCTCGTATATTTTCAGAACGTTTTTGGCTAATTGCGCTCGCCCCATTGGAAAAAATCAATCCGAAATTTTTTGGTGTGCTACTTTTTACGGACGTAAAAGTGTATAAATGCTTATATAATTCCAGTCCTTGATTGTTCTCAGATAGATTTTAATCAAAATAAATACATACTACGCACACATCGTCTATAATAAATCATAACACTTATATTTAGTTGCATTAAAGTTGTTTCCCCTTGATGCAGTTATGCCATTTTCTTCAAATGTTTACCAAATTACATGCTACAAAAATTGATTTATTTCATTGAAAAGTGGATGAAGAAAAGCATATTAATTTATTTGATAACATCAATCTACATTATTTTGGTAAGGGTAAATACTTATTGATGCATGTCACTTATCTTTTTTCTTTTTTTTTCTGTCCAAATGATCAGCATTTGCATACGAAAGTTGGTGGGGTAAGGAATTTACATTATCACAGAGTTTCGCCACAAGAGTACACAGCATGTATGCAGCAGGAGTACACAGCATGTACGCCGCAGGACTCGGGCCAGGAGTACAGAGCATGTACGCCGCAGGTGTACACAGCATGTACGCCGCAGGGGTAGTACACCGCAGGCTCATTTGCATGTGAAAAGTGTATGTGCCGCGTACATGCTACGTACTATTTCCCGCATACTAAATTCCTCCAGCGTACATCCTGTGTACTATGTAGTCCACAGCATGTACGCAGCAAGTAGTACGCGGCAGAGCTCATTTGCATGTCAAAAGTGTACTACAAACGTACTATCGGTGTATGTGCGGTGTATATCCTGCGTACTATTTAAAGCCCTTGATTTCAGTACACATCATGTACGCATCATATACGCTGTATGTACACAGCAAGAGTACGCAGAAGGCCTTTTTCTTCTGTATGGGTAATGTTTGAGGGATTGCATCACAAGTAGCTTCTCCCATCTCCAATTAAGCGTATCACACTCTTTGATTCATTGAAACAAAGATGCGATTGATCTGCCCATGCCCCAAATGAATTTAAATCAGACTGTAAATCTTCACAATTATGTGTACTGTTCACTTCTCTATAAACCTTAGTTTCTACTCAAGAATTTGAAAATCTAAACTAGTCTGAACACATTTTATAATGTAAATTCCTTACTCCACCCATTTTCTTATACAAATGCTGATTATTTGGACAAGAAAAACAAAGAACAGAAAAAGTGGCATGCATCAATACGTATTTACTCTTACCAAAATATTGTAGATTGATGTTATCAAATAAATTAATACGTTTCCATCCGACTTTCTTTGAAATAAATCCGATTTTTTTAGGAACACAATTCGCCAAACATTTGAAAAAAAATGGCATAACTGCATCAAGGGGAAATAACTTCAATGCAACTAAATATAACATCATGATATATTATAGACGATGTGTGCGTAGTATGTATTTATTGTGATTAAAGTCCATTTTAGAACAATATGAGACTGGAATTATAAGCATTCAATAGGAGAGCAAGCCAAAAACCAAAAAGAAAATATATATGAATCACATTTTACAGAATTTAGGATTTAATGGGCATTACATTGCTGTTAAGGGCCATTAAGTTTACTCTTAAATGAAATCATACACAACCTGAACATTTAATGGGTATTAAATCACATGTAAGGGCCATAAATAATCCTGTTAAATTAAAAAAAAAATACAGAATTTCACTATTTTTTCAAAGCCATTAACTATTTTAGCTACCAAACTAAATTTTTAATGGCATGATTCATGGTTAAAAATGGATGTTTTAATTGTATTTTAACATGTAACCCATTAATATTGTGAAACCTGTTAAATAAAGTGATGCAAGAATTAATGGGGTTAATTAACAGTTTTTCCTATTTTAATAGATATTTTACAGGGTTTTAAACCATGTTTAATGGTATGTGCATCCAGTAGTGTACTCTGTTATTCTTCCGTAAGAAAATATCATATGATATATCAAATATCGATCATTTTGTATCGATACAGATATCATATCGATCATTTTGATCGATACGCACCCCTATCAGTTACCAACCTCACTTTTGGACTTACAAAATTCTGGTTAAAGTTTTGCGTGCAAGTACATACAGCTATTACTAAAAGGCATATAGATTTGAAACTTATTAGTCCCCTACTGGTTGAAAACCAGTTTCGGGGACTATAGGAATGTGCTTTTCCGTCATTCCGTCATTCTGTCATTTCGTCCGTCCGCAATTTCGTGTTTCCGTCCATAACTCTTTTATCCATGAAGGGATTTTAATATTACTTTTCACAAATGTTCCCCATGATAAGACGACGCGTCGTGCGCAAAACCCGGACCCCTAGCTTAAAGGTCAAGGTCACAATTGGAGGTCAAAGGTCAACAGGGCTTTTTTCCTGTCCAGTCCATAACTCTCCCATCCATGAAGGGATTTTAATATCACTTGGCACAATTGTACCTCATAATAAGATGATGTGTCATGCACAACTTTGAGACCCCTAGCTCAAAGGTCAAGGTCACACTTAGCAGTCAAATGTTATCATGGCATGAACAGGGTCTGTTTCGTGTCCGGCCCATAACTCTGTCATTCATTAAGGGATTTCAATATTACTTAGCACAGATGTTCCCCATGATGAGACAACATGTCCTGCGCAAATGCCGGAGCCCTTGCTCAAAGGTTAAGGTCACCATTGGCGGTCAAATGTCAATAGGGCTTTTTTCCTGTCCGGTCCATAACTCTGCCATCCATGAAGGGATTTTGATATTATTTAGCACAAATGTGCCTAATGATGAAGCAACATGTCATGCGCAAAATCCAAACCCCTAGCTCAAAGGTCAAGGTCACAATTGGAGGCCAAAGGTCAATAGGGTTATTTTCCTGTCCGGTCCAGAACTTTGTCATCCATCAAGGGATTACAATATTACTTGGCATAAATGTTCCCCATGATGAGACGACATGTCGTGCGCAACACCAAGAACCCTAGCTTAAAGGTCAAGGTCACACTTTGAGATCAAAGGTCAATAGGATTTTTTTCCTGTCCGGTGTATAACTTTGTCATGCAAAACAGGATTTAAATATCAGTTGGCACAAACATTTCCCTGGATGAGACAAGATGTTGTGCGCAAAGCCCCGGCTCTAGGTCTAAGGTCAAGGTCATACTTAGAGGTTAAAGGTCAAATTCAAGAATGACTTTGTCCGGAGCATTTCTTCTTCATGCATGGAGGGATTTTGATGTAACTTGGCAGAAATGTTCACCACTATGAGGCACACTCTTTTTTAGAATTATGTCCCTTTGTTATTACTATAAATAGATTATATTGTAACTTTTTTATTACTGGCCATAGGGAAAAATTGAGACCACTTTTCTTTGGTACAACATGTATGGTACATCCAAATTTTAGGTGTATTTTGATCTATCTCTACTGGTAAAGAGTTTCTTGTGGACTTATATTTTACAGATTTTTTTTTTTTTTTTTTAGGGTTAATTTCACTTTGTTTTTACTATAAATATCTTTTATGATAACTTTTTGTATACTTGGCCCAAAAAAAATTCCAAATGAAAACAACTGTATGTTTTTATATAAATTATGCAAATTTTAATCCAAGTGCTTTGTTATATTTTATTGTATATATAGTACAATATTGTTCATACATCATTGACAGATATCAGTTCATTATGTTATACTGCAGAAGAGAAAATTAGGTACATTCCAGTAGGGGACTTTGTATTGCATGGCAATACTTCATTCACTTGTTTTTAGCTCACCTGAGCAATGCTCAGGTGAGTTTTTCTGATCACTCGATGTCCGGCGTCTGTCTGTCTGTCGTCTGTCCGTCAACATTTAGCTTGTGTATGCGATAGAGGCTGTATTTTTCAACTGATCTTCGTGAAATTTGGTCAGAATGATTACCTTGATGAAATCTAGGCTGAGTTCGAAAATGGGTCATCTCGGATAAAAAACTAGGTCACTAGGTCAAATCAAAGAAAAACCTTGTGTATGCAATAGAGGCTGTATTTTTCAATTAATCTTCATGAATATTGGTCAGAATTATAACCTTGATGAAATCTAGGCCGAGTTCGGAAATGGGTCATCTCGGGTCAAAAACTAGGTCACTAGGTCAAATCAAAGAAAAACCTTGTGTATGCGATAGAGGCTGTATTTTTCAATTATTCTTTATTAATATTGGTCAGAATGATAACCTTGATGAAATCTAGGCCGAGTTCGAAAATGGGTCATCTGGGGTCAAAAACTAGGTCACTAGGTCAAATCAAAGAAAAACCTTGTGTATGCAATAGGGCGGTATTTTTAGCTCGACTATTTGAAGAATAGTCTAGCTATTCTACTCACCCTGGCGTCGACGTCGGCGTCGGCGTTGGCGTCACACCTTGGTTAAGTTTTTGCATGCAAGTACATACAGCTATCATGTAAAGGCATAAAGCTTTGAAACTTATCTATTCTTTTTCTAGGTCAATTACCAACCTCACTGGGTCAAGTTCCATAACTCTAACATGATTTTGAGCAAATTATGCCCCCTTTTGGACTTGGAAAATTCTGGCTAAAGTTTTACATGCAAGTTACTATCTCAAAAACTAATGCAGATATTGAATTGAAACTAAACATGTGTCTTTGGGGTTATAAAACTAGTTGATAGCACCAAGTCCCATAACTCTGACCTTTATTTTGGCCAAATTATGCCCCCTTTTGGACTTAGAAAATTCTGGTTAAAGTTTTGCGTGCAAGTACATACAGCTATTTGAATATGGGTTATCTGAGGTCAAAAACTAGGTCACTAGGTCAAATTAAAGAAAAATCTTCTGTATGCAATTGATTTTTATACGCCCGAAGGGATGTATTATGTTATGACGCTGGTGTCCGTCTGTCCGTTAGCAATTTCGTGTCCGCTCTGTAACTCTTGAACCCCTTGAAGGATTTCAAGGAAACTTTACACAAATGTTCACCACACCGAGACGATGTGCAGAGCGCATGTTTTGGATGTCTCGCTTCAAGGTCAAGGTCACACTTAGGAGTCAAAGGTCAAATCACTTTGTTTCGTGTCCTCTCTGTAACTCTTGAACCCCTTGAAGGATTTCAAAGAAACTTGACACAAATGTTCACCACACCAAGACGACGTGCAGAGCGCATGTTCCGGATGACTTGCTGCAAGGTCTAGGTCACACTTAGGGGTCAAAATTCATGTCAGTTTGTTTCGTGTCCACTCTGTAACTCTTGAACTGCTGGAAGGATTTCAAAGAAACTTGGCACAAATGTTCACCACATTGTAACGATGTGCAGAGCGCATGTTCCGGATGACTCGCTTCAAGGTCAAGGTTACACTTGAGGGTCAAAGGTCATATATGACTTTGCTTTGTGTATATTGCTCTGCATTGCAGTGCTCTTGTTTTTATTTGGCAGATCTCTTTTTTGTACTTACAGTAATTTTTTTTTTGAATTACTTCCCTTTTATGTTACTATAAATAGCTTACTTTGAAACTTTTTTATTATTGGCCGTAGGGAAAAACCGAGACCACTTTTCTGTGGTACAACATGGATGGTACCTCCAATTTTAAGGTGTATTTTTACATACCTGTACCTGATAAGGATTCTTTTGTAGACATTGAATATTTTTTTTGTGGACTTAGATTTGTTTTTTAAAGTTTTCCTTTTGTTGTTCCAGTCCTTTGGGGCTACAACAGTCAAGTTCTTAAAATTTTGCTCCCATCCTATGATGTAAGCCTTTGGGCGTATATTGCCCCGCTTGGCGGCGCTCTTGTTATGAAATTTGGTCAGGATGATTGCCTTAATGAAACCTAGGTCGAATTTGAATATGGGTCATCTGAGGTCAAAAACTAGGTCACTTGCTCAAATCAAAGAAAAAACTTGTGTATGTGATAGAGGCTGTATTTTTCAATTGATCTTCATGAATTTTGGTCAGAATGATTGCCTTGATAAAATCTAGGTCGAGTTTGAACATGGGTCATCTAGGGTCAAAAACTAGGTCATATCTAAGAAAATGCTTGTTTTATCGCAAGAGACCAATTTTTTGGTCCAATCTTAATGAAAATTGGTCAGAATATTTGTTTCCATGAAATCACTAGGTCAAACATGTTTTACACTGTTATGGTGTGTTTCTTAGGTGAGCGACCTAGGGCCATCTTGGCCCTCTTGTTTCTTTTTCTAGATCACTTACCAACCTCACTGGGTCAAGTCCCATAACTCTGACATGTATTTTGAGCAAATTATGCCCCCTTTTGGATTTAGAAAATTCTGGTTAAAGTTTTACATGCAAGTTACTATTTCCAAAACTAATGCAGATATTGAATTGAAACTTCACATGTGTCTTCAGGGTTATAAAACTAGTTGATAGCACCAAGTCCCATAACTCTGACCTTCATTTTGGCCAAATTATGCCCCCTTTTGGACTTAAAAAATTCTGGTTAAAGTTTTGCGTGCAAGTACATACAGCTATTACTAAAAGGCATAATTATAGATTTGGGTCAAGTCCCATAACTCTGACATGTATTTTGAGCAAATTATTACCCCTTTTGGACTTAGAAAATTCTGGTTAAAGTTTTACATGCAAGTTACTATCTCCAAAACTAATGCAGATATTGAATTGAAACTTGACATGTGCCTTCGGGGTTATAAAACTAGTTGATAGCACCAAGTCCCATAACTCTGATAACTCTGATATGCATTTTGGTCAAATAATGTCCCCTTTTGAACTTAAAACTCTTTTTGATATTTATATAACCTTTTTGGGTAATATTTTCCTGCTTCTGGGACAGTATTTCGAATAGTCGATCTTAGCTGTCTTACGGACAGCTCTTGTTAAAGAACTGGTACATGTTTTCGTTTTGATTCAATTGCAATAATGTCACAGTGCTTAAACTTCACATAATTTGGTTAAACATTGATTTAAACAATTGTTTACTTTTATTTCCTTTACAAATGGCATTATTTTATGAAGGGGGACAACTTTTGAGAATATTTTAAGTATCCAATGGTACAGGACAGACTAATCTCTTTCGGGGAGCAAAAAAATAGTGTTCAGTTACCTGTCCATCAATTTGTGGCACTCACGCTTGTTACACACGCACCGTCACATATTAATTAATTATTCATTGTACATTCAATGTGCACATACATTCAATACAGGTGAAATAAAGCCTGCTAATAAATTATTCATTGTACACTCAATATGTGCGTACATTCAATAAGGGGAATTTATTGTTGGCGAAGGTAAAACATGTATTAGACAGATTTTTGGTAAAAATGTTCCTTTACCAAACATTTCTGTGATATACTGCCAAACCTTAATGACACACTGGGCACACATACAGAAATGCAATATGGATCTCAGCACTACATCTGTCCAAGTAACACAATACTGACTAGTCAGTAGACTTGCTTATGGACCACAGGCATGCCAAGTATTACTTGTTGATATTAATGATACACCTTAATTCTGGAGATGAAAGTGATAAGCTATGGTGTTAATGCAGACAGTATTACCTGTACAACAGCATAGGAGTTCATTCTTTAGGAATAAAACTTGCTTCCAATGGTAATAGGTACATTGTATACATTTCAGATGATGGAGATGAAGTTCCAGATTGGTTAACAGATGAGCTGGATGAGAATGCCTTGTCTAACTTTCGAGATGTATGTTGTTAATTTTTTGAAAAAATCCTACCCTATATAATAATAATAATAATATAATAGTTGTTTTCCCAATGTCTGTCCCATCTCCGTAACCCCTGACTGGATTTCACATTTTCAGTCTAATGGGTGACTGACATTGAGGCTAAACATTTATATTGATGGCATGTTTCGCTTTAGTTTTAATGCAGAATTACGTCGCTTGAAATGTAAACTTCTATAATATTGATAGCATTTAAATAAAACTTGGTAGGGATGACATTTTGTTTTTCATTTAGATTTAAAAAATTATTTTAACAGTAATTTAATGAGCCATTCCTGTCATCTTTTCTTTGGAATCACAAAAGTTTTGCATGTTTTCAAGCATGTTTATAATAAACTGTGATGCCAAATCTTTTCAAACTCCACACAAATCTTTTGAGACCTATGACAACCTCACAGGGCAAGTTCCATTAATCTGGCTAACATAAAGTTACATTTTGTCAAAATTATGGGCCTTTTGAACATGGGAAATTTTGGTGAAAGTTGACAGCATACTTTAAAACTCCACAAATTTCTTCACAATCATAACATGAACTTACAGAGCAGGTTTCATAACTTTGCAGCTAATGTTTTGTCAAAATTTTGCCCCCTTTTACATAAAGAATTTATGAAAGTGGTAAATGTGAGCAAGTTTCTCAAACACAACTAGATCATAATGGTATACTTTCATACTGTGCACATGTATGTCTTTTTGCATCATGAGATGACCTCACTGGGCAGATTTCATAACTCAACTTACTTATTGTCAAAATTATGCTTCTTTTTAAAATTAGAAATTTTGTATTGCAGTTTTGCATGAAAGGAGAATTCTCAGGAAATATTGGACTAAATGCTTTCAAATGTTTTGACATCCTGAAATAACAAGACTGAGTGTTTTTCCTTGAATTATTTTTAATAATTTTTTTCATAAGGTTTTTCAAAAGTCTGATTTTTGAATGAAACTTGTTTTTATAACTCCTATATTATAGTAGGATTTGGATAACAATTTAACTGTTAACACTGAAGATCGAGGCCACAATTTCGGCCAAGTTGAAACTTGGTCAGATTGTCGCAACTAAATCTCAGATGACTTGTAACTGTGTCATCTGAGGTCAAAATCAATGTCACTCAAATCATAGGAAAACCTTGTTAGCACCCTAGAGTTCACAATTTTGGCCCAGTCTTCATGAAACTTAATTAATAAATTTGCCTCAATAAAATCTTGAACAATTACAAAACTGGTCTTTGTTGACAGGTGGACTCTCAATGCAGATAAAATTTACACTATCATTAAACAGGAAGAAAGAATAGTGGTCTTTGAAAAGAGATTCAGTAGTAGAGGCCATTGTTTGGAGGTTTTATAGTAGAGGCCATTGTTTGAAGGTTTTGTAGTAGTGGCCATTGTTTGGAGGTTTTATCGTAGAGGCCATTGTTTGGAGGTTTTACAGTAGTGGCAATTGTTTGGGGGTTTACAGTAGTGGCCATTGTTTGAAGGTTTATAGAAGTGGTCATTGTTTGGAGGTTTATAGAAGTGGCCATTGTTTGGAGGTTTTACAGAAGTGGCCATTGTTTGGAGGTTTTATAGTAGTAGCCATTGTTTGAAGATTTGGGGGTTTTATAATAGTGGCCATTGTTTGGAGGTTTTGTAGTAGTGGCCATTGTTTGGAGGTTATAGTAGTGGCCATTGTTTGGAGGTTCAGTAGTAGTGGCCATTGTTTGGAGGTTATAGTAGTGGCCATTCTTTGGAGGTTTTATATTAGTGGCAACTGTTTGGAGGTTCAATAGTAGTGGCAATTGTTTGGAGGTGGTTTTTAGCAAAGGTTTGACTATTAAGCATTGTCACATTTTTCCTTTGAAACATGTACATCAATATGATTGCTTTGATTTCAGCTGTTTAATATGTTGGACAAGTCAAAAACTGGAATCATCACAGCAGATAAGCTGTTTGAAGAGATGCGGCGAGTTGACAGTGAGATTACATACAGCGAGGTGGAGGACGTCCTCCGTAAGGTGGACAAAGATGGGAATGGAGAGATAGATTTTGATGAGTTTTTGTTACATATGACCAACATGGGTGGAAATGAAGAGGAGGGTGGAGGTTGTACTGATTATTAATTTCATACTGTGAAATCATTAATATTCGTGGGGGACTAATTTTCGTGGTTGAGTTAATCCACGAAATTTAATCCCAACGAACAAGTAAAATTCCCATTCATTTTATGTTCAAAAGTTGAAATCCACGAATTCATATCCCCACGAAATTGTCGTTTTGACCAAAACCACAAAATTTCATGCCCACGAAATTAAATGATTTTACAGTATTTAAAATTAACCTATGCAAGTTAAGAAAGATCTTTTCAGTTGTTCAATACTTATTAAATAATCAAAGCCTTTGCATGGTTTATGGTCTGACATACCATGGTTCAGAGTTCAGGAATTCAACCATTATGGTTAAATATCCAAGAATCTGAATGATTGACTGTGATATATCAGATGATAAACAACAAGAAGATCTTGATTTTAAGCTCCCATGATGTAAGTTTATGGTGAGCTACTAGTCTAAGTGGATGGTCTGGCATCCATCATATAAAGACTTCTGTCATCAACATTTTTATTGTACCCCCTGACAACAAAGTTGTAGTGGGGGTATACTAGTTTCTGTCTATCCGTCTGTCTGTCTGTCCATCAGTAGACAGAATCTTCAACAGTGCACACCAACTCTCCTCATCCCCTTGACACAATTTAATGAAACTTCACAAAAGTGATCAGTAACAACAGAAGTTGTGCATGGTGCATGTTAGGTCCTTTCAGAAAAAAATCTGGGTAGTTATGGAACTTTGTTTTTTGTTACTATACTATACATAGGAAGCCATCCAGCTGGCTTACGGAAGGTCGGTGGTTCTACCCAGGTGCCCGCTTGTGATGAAATAATGCACGGAGGGGCACCTGGGGTCTTCCTCCACCATTAAAGCTGGAAAGTCGCCATATGACCTATCATGTGTCGGTGCGACATTAAATCCAACAACAACAAAAGAAAAAAAATACTATACATGTATATACATAGACACAATATTGTACACACCATCTCTCCTCGTCCCCTTGACACAATTAAATGAAACTTCACACAAGTGATTAGTAACAACAGTAGTTGTGCATGGGGCATGTTAGATTCTTTCAGGAAAAAAATTGCAGAGTTATGGGACTTTGTTTTTTGTTTATACTATATACATAGACACAATCTTGTGCACACCATCTTGTCCCCTTGACACAATTTAATGAATCTTCACACAAGTGATCAGTAACAACAGTAGTTATGCATGGGGCATGTTATATAGGTTCTTTCAGAAAAAAAATTTGCAGAGTTACAGGACTTTATTTTTTGTTAACATACTATGTACATACAGTCTGCATATGCAATCTTGTGCACGCCTAATCTACCGAACCCTTGCACACAAGTTAATGAAACTTCACACAAGTGATCAGTACCAACCCGAGTTGTGCATGGTTCATGTCATGTTCTTTTAGATAAATATTCTGCAGAGTTATGAGACTTTGTTTTTTATGCCCCCACTTTGTGGGGGGCATATAGATTTACCCTTGTCCGTCCGTACTTCCGTCCGTCCGTCTGTCTGAGCTCACATTTGCATACTTAGGTGGCTATAGGAACAATAGGTAACTGTACTTTTTCTTTGATGTCATTCATTCCGTAAGGCTTTTATGTGGCTATTTTTCTCATACGTGGCTAAAAGAACAAAAGAGAGAACAAAAGAGTAGCCACATAAGTATCCATATGTAGGAACTTCCGTCCTTCCGAGAATGTTGTGTCGCGCCTAGCTCCAAAAGTATTTGACGTAGAGTCACAAAACTTTACAGGAATGTTGGTCAGCATGTGTAGTTGTGCACCTGGGGTTTTGCGTCAGGATTCATTCGGTCTTGTAGAAGTTATGGCCCCTGACTTTGTAAAAAATTGGTCATTTTAATGTTGTGTCGCGCCTAGCTCCAAAAGTATATGACATAGAGTCACAAAACTTTACAGGAATGTTGGTCAGCATGTGAAGTTGTGCACCTGGGGTTTTGCGTCCGGATTCCTCCAGTCATGTAGGAGTTATTGCCCCTGACTTAGTTAAAATTGGTCATTTTAATGTTGTGTTGCACGTAGCTCCAAATGTGTATTTGACCTGGAGTCACCAAAGTTTACAGGAATGTTGGTCAGCATGTGTAGTTGTGCACCTTGGGTTTCGCATCCAGATTCATTCAGTATTGTAGGAGTTATGGCCCCTGACCTGGGAAAAAATTGTCATTTTAATGTCATGCAGTGGGGGCATCTGTGTCCCATGGACACATTTCTAGTTGTAATTATACTGTATACATACAGTCTATATACATACAGTCCACATAATTATGCAATCTTGTGTGCGTCAAATTGCAATATACTCACTCTGTCAGTGTGTGTGTGTGTGGGGGGGGGGGGGGGGGGGGTGCATTCATCACCTTTAGTGTTAGCTCTAGTTAAAACATCTCTGTAATTACTAAGTGCTTGGAATTACATCAAGCTTGGTCTGTAATATCCCAGCAAGAACCTTTCTCAAGTTTACTAAATAGGGGACAGTAGATCTGAAAATAGAAAATGGGGCCTCTGTGGCCAAGTGGTTAAGGTTGCTGACTGCAAATCACTCCCTCCTCAATGATGTTGGTTCAAACCTTGTTTGGGGCATAGAATTCTTCATACAAGGAAGCTATCCAGCTAGCTTACTGAAGGTTTGTGGTTCTACTCTGGTAACTGTAAATGATGTAATAATGCTGAGAGAGGCACCTGGGGTTTTCCTCCAATATCAAAAGATGGAAAGTCACCATATGACCTATAATTGTGTCAATGTAATGTTTAATCTATCTAAAAACAACAAAAAAAAGAAAAATATTTGAACAACTTCTTCTCATGAAACACACTTGGATCTTCGCCAAACTTGGCCTGTAGCATTCTTGTATGGGTGTCTGTCAAAAAATACATTTCAGTTTACTCTCTATTTTCTTTTTGCAGATGATGAAGAGCAAAGAAAAAAGAAAAGAAGAAGAAAACGTATGTTTTATAATGCCATTACTCATTTCTCAATTAAACAGACCCTAGCTGATATAGAGAGAAACTTCCGTATGCAGGCACCTCATGTGATCAGTCATTATGCAGCAGGTGTCCGCTTAATTGGCCTAACAACACGGCAGCTAGAAAGACAGATGAAAAAGATGCAGAAATCCGCAGCAAAGAACGACTCTCCCTATGCTAAACCACTTCAGTTTGTCCAGTTAAGTAGAGATGGTAAAACCAATATCGTGCATAGAAAGAAAACAAAAACAATTAAGGAGATGCCAGAATCCAGTAAAGATCTCCATCAAACGGAAGTATCTGAAGAGGAACCAGACTTGACAAAGAAGATCCAAGATACCATGATGCTGTTTGCAAAAAAGGAAGGAAGTATTGTGCCACAGGATGCCAATATTTTCATAAAACTGAGACAAAAGCTAGGATCAGGTAAATACTGTATTTCATATCTAGTATAGATGCATTTGTGACCATGACTTAAATAGAAGCATTAGTGGTGTTTGACTTACAGTGCCACAATCATACATGCCAAGCTCCCTGGACAATTTTCCAGGAGATTTCAGTCGAAAATCCAGGAGATTTGATGAAAATCCAGGAGATTTTAGTCAGACCAGCATATTTTAGGAAATTTTTGGTTGAATATAAAACTGTATAACAGATCATATCTACTGATTCGAGTCGTAAATTCAGCCAGGTCGTAAATATTGGGCCACCCGCTTTAAAGCTTTTTTTGGAGCCAGATGCTTGAGAACTAGGAATGGGAACGAATACTGAAATCAGTATTCGAATATTCGGTTTGCCATATTCGAATATATTCGAATATTCGGTTTGTTTTAATGGAAGCTTTGAATTCTTATTAGTGACTGGCACATACACAATATATTCCGTTGTTTTAAACGTGAATAATGCCTAAAAAATTCCCACCCTACCTAGTTAAACCCGCCGACCCTAGCGTTTTATTTCACGATTCTGTCAGTATAATCATGAACATACTTTACTAATTCAGTGTGATACAAAAAAGAGTTAGCAATCAAATCGATTATGATTTAGACTGTTGCAACTTTATCTAAAAATAACAGGTCGTTTTATTACCGCTGCTATTTTGAAAATAAACTTAACGAAGGCAGACTTAAACCTTTTTCAACATGATCTTATGTATCAATCATATGTTATTTCTTGATTTTCAGGGGTCCTGAAATATTTTCAGAGTCCACTTGTCCATGGACAAGTTGGGCCCACAAATCCACTTGTCCGTACCTAAGAAGAACTTGTCCGTACTTTTTAGTTTAAAAAGGAAAGGATCAGCATTATCATTACTAAATAAACAAATAATACAAACATACACTTCTGCTGACTTCTATTTTGACTTATATAAAGTTTTTATGTTATGACTAGAACCATCCATTTGAAAATATGTTATAAATAGCAAGCTAAGTGACTAGGACATCCACTTGAAAATATGTTATGACTAGCAAGCTAAGTGACTAGAACATCCACTTGAAAATATGTTATGACTAGCAAGTTTAGTGTGTAGAGAATAATTAAGAACACTTGAACACATGCCATTGACAAAAATAATCTCAGTATGCCTAGAATTTCTACCCTGGTCCCATAACATTCACTGAATACTGCACTGGTCTTTCAGGGGTGCAGAGATAAGCTGTCCGAGTTGTTAAATGTCAAAACAATCGACTCGAAAAATTAAGCCACAAATTTTGGCTACTAAACTTTTTTACATAGCGCCAACCTAGCTTATCGATTTTCTAAAAATCAAAAATGAAAGTAGATAACGGGAATCCCCAGACTGGCATTTATTTTCAACTTCACGTATAATTTTCCAATAATGATCATTAAATGTAGTAAACCAGTCCACGTGTCTATAAATGGCTGCATACATTTTTGTTTTGATAATTTAAGGGTCATAAATGATCACAAACAGATTAGATATTGCCTTTAGGCATGCGGAAATCACAGATGACGCCGATTAGTTTCGTTTTCATAAAATGTTTACCACAGAAATTTTACTTGCCCCCGGACAAGCCAGCTTCTAAAAACTGCTTGTCCGGACCGAGGAATCCACGAATCGGACAACTCGGACAGCTTATTTCAGGACCCCTGATTTTATTATAAACTAATTCAAAATTTATTTCGAATACGGCCGATTGCGGATGAAAACCGATTTTGCGGACGGTCTGAAATGTCGTACAAAATTTTGTAAAGAGATGACTATCTACAAGTTTGGTATTGTTTTCGAAAAAAAATAATCTAAAATTTGTTACTCAAAACAGGCGCCAATAAAAATAAACAAAAGATAAAAAGGCCTCATTTTAACACCTGTTGCAAACTGTTAATCCGTATCGACGACCCCTTCAAATTATGCATTGCAATTTTCTTGTTAATTGGACAATTTTTGACATGCATCTGACACATTTACGCCTGTTACAAACTGTTAATCCGTAACGGTGGCCCCTGCCAATTATGCATTGCTATTTTCTTGTTAATTGGACATCTTTTGATACGCGATAAACAAACACGAGTGAACAAACGGTTTTATTCTGCAGAATTAGCATGCTTATATTGCCGAAAATCAACAATACTTATTTTGAAAAAAAAGTAAACAATATATTTACGAATATTCGAATTTGATTTTCATTTTCGAATATTCGACATATTTCCAAATATTCGAATATTCGTTCCCATCCCTATTGAGAACGCATCTGTGTCATCACAAGTGCTTGCGTTAGCAACAAAGTCGGGGAAAAAAAGTTGAGGTGAGTAGAAAAAAAGTTGTCCTTACCTAAAGTTGTGTACTCTAAACAGCAAATATTTCGCTCGATTATGCTGAGGCCTGGCAAGGGTTAATTCAAAACTACTTGCAGCTGATATTAATTAGAGATAAATATTAACAGTTTTTGCTCAATAAACTTGTTTCTGAATTTAGTCAGTGTAATTTTAAACGCGAACACTCAATTTCCTACCCAATTTGATTTGTGACTTCAGCTATCAACACACGTACTACTAGCACAGATCTATGCAACACTCATTACGGGCCTCAATCTATAAATAACTCTACGTAATGGCTGTAAAAAGACACACATGAACAGATGAAACTATTTTTAGAACATTCGATCACTGCTTATGCAAAGGCTTTTTACATAATTCTCTTTCCTTCTTGTTGCATATGTGTATTAAACAGTGAGGTAAAATTTCCCCAAACAAATTATTATCATATTACTATTGAAGGGATCAAATGAGATGTGCACAGACCGTATCAATATTCGTCAGTATTTGAAGCTGTATAGCAAGAAATATTTGTTAACTATTGAGGGATCAAATTTCCTCTTGTGAAAAACACATACAGCTATATAAACCAATGTGTAAAACAAAAACACAAAGGGAGAGGAGGGCGGGCCTTTGATCCCTTCAATAGTAATATGACTATATAGAATTCCAACCAAACATCAACTTAAGGTAAGTCTTGTTTGTTTGGGGAAATTCTATTACGTCATACTATTTCCGGAATCAAATGAGACTTTAACGCAAAAACAAATATTGCTTGCGTCAGAAAAGATACTTCTGCTTAAAGACAAAACATATACAATCTGAAGTATCAAGCCCTCTAGAAAAAAGTAAAAAGAAACTATTACCAGTAAAAACTTTACTGTAACGCTGCACACTGGAAACCATCTCCATCATGTGCCTGTAAGGGTTTATCATAAAACCTTGCAAATGTGTGTGAACTTGACCAATCAGCTACTTTCAAAATTTCACTTAAAGGAAGTCCATTCTGCTTTGCTTTTGACGAGGAAGCACTACGTGTACTATGTGAGGTAAACTTGGTTATGTCTAACCCAGAATTTTTCATTACACATTTAATCCAACAACTGATGGTTGTTGACACGACATGATTGTGAGGTTTCATATAACTAATTATCAAATTTCTCTCGTTACCGCGCAAAGAACTTGAACGGTTAATATACTCAGACAAAGTCCTATAAACACAAATATCACTGTCTGGTGTATACATGAATAAATGTACAACAGGGTTTACTTTCCCTTTCCTACACTGTTTCAACAATCCACTATAATACAAAGTGTAAGACTTATCGTCTTTTTTCATACCATCAAGAGTTAATAAAGAAATGGAGTGTGAACGACTTGCCTGAGTCAAAGCAATCAACATTACTAGTTTGTAACTTAACAGTTTAAAATCTAAGTGTTCAACTGGTGACAACATCTTCAGATAACACAGAACTTTAGACACATCCCACGTTTCATGGTATTTAGGCTTTGTTGGACGCAAATTAAATACACCAGTTAAAAATCTTACTACTAACGGATGACTACCCACTTTATAACTGTCTTGCTTATCACAAAGATTAGACAATGAACTTCTGGCAGTATTTAAAGTTTCATAACTTAGTCCAGATTCATATAATTCTGTGAGAAATTCTATTACTGATTCAATAGGGGCCTGAAGTGTATCAACATTTCTTTTACCACAGAACAAAATCCATCTGTTAATATACGTGAATACTGCTTTTGTGTGGATTTCCTCCAAGATGCCATGATGATGTCAATAGACTTTTCCGGTAAATTTCGGATTTGGTATGATTTCCTGATATGCGACATAGCATCAAATGTAGTTTGTTTACTAAAGGATGCACTTTGTTGGTCTGTGGTAAACTCAAAATGTCCTGATCTACCCTGATAATGAACGGATCGTGTGTCATCATTTCCAGAACAGTGGTGTAGAAATTCTGTGTCACCCAAAAAGGAGCCACCAGTAAGACATCTGTCTGATCCTGAACGACTTTCTGCAAAAGTCGACACATCAAGCTGAAAGGAGGAAAAGCATAGATATATTTTCCCTTCCAACTTACAGAAAAAGCATCAATAGCCTCAGCTTCCGGGTCTGGTTTCCAGGAAACAAACTGTTTAATTTGCTTGTTTAACCTGGAAGCAAACATGTCTATTTCAGGCATACCAAAAATGTCCACCAACTGTGAGAATACAGTTTCATTCAGTTTCCATTCAATATTTTCATTAAAATGTCAAGAATAGAAATCTGCTTCATTTTCAATTACTGGAATATGTGTTGCTGAAAGCCATATTGCTCTAGATTTACACCATAACCAAATTTCTTTTGCAAGATCATTGAGCTGTTCTGCTTTACCACCCATATTCTGAATATATGAAACAGTACATGAATTGTCTGAACGTATTTGAACATGAATGTTTGTTTTTAATTTGTAAAAGGACTTTAGAGCATTGCTTGCAGCAAGCAACTCAAGGAAATTGATATGGTTATGGATCTCATGCTCATCCCATCGGCCGCCTATTTTAATATTAAAGCAGGTGGCACCCCAACCAAAGGCACTCGCGTCCGCGGTGATTAGAACATCTGGATTTCCATGGGAGATATTTCTTTTTGTACCCCCCGACAAGTTGTAAGGGGGGGTATACTGGTTTCAGGTTGTCTGTCTGTCTGTCTGTCTGTCTGTCTGTCCGTCTGGTCGTCTGTCCGTAGACGCAATCTTGTGCGCACCATCTCTCCTTATCCCCTTGACAGAATTTAATGAAACTTCACACAAGTGATCAGTACCAACAGTAGTTGTGCATGGGGCATGTTAGGTTCTTTTAGAAAAAAAATTTGCAGAGTTATGGGACTTTGTTTTTTTGTTACTATACTATATACATAGACACAATCTTGTGCGCACCATCTCTCCTCATTCCCTGGACACAATTTAATGAAACTTCACACAAGTGATCAGTACCAACAGTAGTTGTGCATGGGGCATGTTAGGTTCTTTTAGAAAAAAAAATTTGCAGAGTTATGGGACTTTGTTTTTTTGTTACTATAATATATACATAGACACAATCTTGTGCGCACCATCTCTCCTCATCCCCTTGACACAATTTAATGAAACTTCACACAAGTGATCAGTAACAACAGTAGTTGTGCATGGGGCATGTTAGGTTCTTTCAGAAAAAAAAATTCCAGAGTTATGGGACTTTGTTTTTTTGTTACTATACTATAGACATAGACACAATCTTGTGCGCACCATCTCTCCTCATTCCCTTGACACAATTTAATGAAACTTCACACAACTGATCAGTAACAACAGTAGTTGTGCATGGGGCATGTTAGGTTCTTTCAGCGACAAAAATTCCAGAGTTATGGGACTTTGTGTCTTGTTAACATACTATGTACATACAGTCTTCATATGCAATCTTGTGCGTGCCTAATCTACCAAACCCTTGCACACAATTAAATGAAACTTCACACAAGTGATCAGTACCAACCCTAGTTGTGCATGGTGCATGTTACATTCTTTTAGATAAATATTCTGCATAGTTATGGGACTTTGGTTTTTGTTACTATACTGTATACATACAGTCTATATACATACAGTCCACATAAATATGCAATCTTGTGTGTGTCAAATTGCAATGTACTGTGTCAGTGCATGAGGGGGGTACATTCATCACCTTTAGTGATAGCTCTAGTTTGTTCTGACAATTTTGTATCCACCATGAAAGTTCTAGTTTCATTTTTTGTGTAATCACCATGAAAGAGTCATAGTCACCAGCTTGATGTTGAAGTGCCAGGATTTTTGCTCGTTCCATAGCCCTATAAAATAATGGACCAAACTCAACAGCCGAGAAGGATGAGACCATGAGACCCAGAACTCTAGCAACATCCCTGATTTTTGCTTTATTCTGCTTGTTCAGCTCTGTACATGCTTGGACAATTTTTTCCACTTTTTCTGAAGGTAGAGTAACTGTCATTTTTTCTGAATCAATATCATTTCCAAGAAAAGTGATTTTCTTTTTTGGAATTAATACAGATTTCTTTTCATTGATCATAAAACCAAGATCAGTCATAAGATGAACTGTGTCTTGCACATTTTCTTTACACTCTCTATTATCATCACCCATCAACAGGGCATCATCTATATATGGCGAGTTTTTATGTCTAAGCATGCGCAGAGATGCATAAACAGGCTTCATCAGTTTCGTGAACTGTTTTGGCGCGCAAGAAATATCCATAGGTAAGACTTTGTACTGGTAGATTTTTTCTAAATGCATGAAACGTAACTTTATTCTTTGTTCTTTTGCAATAGGAACACTATAGTACCCATGGTGAATATCAGTACTAGCAAAATACATGTTTGGTTTAACTAATTTCAGAGCAGATTCAAAAGTTTCCATTTTAAAATGATGGTACTCTATATACTTATTTAAGTCTTTAAGATTCAGAATCATTCTATATTCACCACTAGACTTTGGAACAAGAAAAATTGGAGAAATATATTCATCTGGATGATGTTCTACTTCTTCTATGACACTCATGTCCAATAATTTTTGAATTTCTTGACATATAATCTTTTCTTCCTGACTAGAATGTCTGGTCTAATACATTTTCATCCGATGTTATCTTTCTCCAATTTTTCAAGACAATTTTTTATTCTACCAGCATAAAAAGTACTCACCTCTACTTCTTCTGAGGCTTGTTGGAGTTTTTTGCCTGGTTAGGCAAGTCAAAACGACTCCTCGGAACACCTCTACCACGGCCTCGAAAAACTCGTCCCCGTGTATAAGGATTGAATCCACGTCTACCACGGACCATGCCTCTTACTGGACCGCCACTGCCACCAGACTTCCCAATCCGGTTCATGTTATTTATTTCCCGAACATTGTTGTTGACATCTGTATCATTTCCATACAACAGATTGGTATAAGGTAATGATGAGAAAGCCAGATAAGGGTACTTATAGTCTAAGTCAGGCTTGTGCATCTCTTTGCGTTTTGTATTTATCATCTTGTTGGCATGGCCAAGGAGAGCTATAGCAGTAGTACCTAACTCCAAATCCTCCGAATCTGTTGAGGCAACCTTTTCTAGAAGCTTAACAATGTTAATGGAAGCCTTTACCAATACCCCTTGAAGAGAAACTAACCTCGAATCTTCAGACTGTGTATGACTCTGAAGCAAGCGCCAGATACCTTGATTCACACGAGCCTTAACTAGGGAATCACAATTTTGAGGGCGATGTATTTCCTTACATATTTCCTCCAAATTTTCATCAGACAACCCATTTCTAAAAGAATTGTTCACCAAACTAGCTAAATCAGGGTGGACGTCACTGTCAACCTGCTCAGTCTGCTGAAATTTATCCGACAGTTTTTAGCTCATCTGATTTTTTGAAAAAAAATGATGAGTTATTGTCATCACTTGAGCGGTTGTCGGCGTCGGCGTTGGCGTTGCCTGGTTAAGTTTTATGTTTAGGTCAGCTTTTCTCCTAAACTATCAAAGCTATTGCTTTGAAACTTGGAATACTTGTTCACCATCATAAGCTGACCCTGTATAGCAAGAAACATAACTCCATCTTGCTTTTTGCAAGATTTATGGCCCCTTTTGTACTTAGAAAATATCAGATTTCTTGGTTAAGTTTTATGTTTAGGTCAACTTTTCTCCTAAACTATCAAAGCTATTGCTTTGAAACTTGGAATACTTGTTCACCATCATAAGCAGACCCTGTACATCAAGAAACATAACTCCATCTTGCCTTTTGCAACATTTATTGCCCCTTTTGGACTTAGAAAATCAGTTTTCTTGGTTAAGTTTTATGTTTAGGTCAACTTTTATCCTAAACTATCAAAGCTATTGCTTTAAAACTTGCAACACTTGTTCACCATCATAAGTTGACCCTGTACAGCAAGAAACATAACTCCATCCTGCTTTTTGCAAGATTTATGGCCCCTTTTGGACTTAGAAAATATCAGATATCTTGGTTAAGTTTTATGTTTAGGTCAACTTTTTCTCTTAAACTATCAAAGCTATTGCTTTGAAACTTGCAACACTTGTTCACCATCATAAGCTGACCCTGTACAGCAAGCAACATAACTCCATCCTGCTTTTTGCAATAATTATTGCCCCTTTTGGACTTAGAAAATCATTTTCTTGGTTGAGTATTATGTTTAAGTCAACTTTTCTCATAAACTATCAAAGCTATTGCTTTAAAACTTGCAACAGTTTTTCACCATCATAAGTGGACACTGAACATCAAGAAACATAACTCTGTCCTGCTTTTTGCAAGAATGATGGCCCTTTTTAGACTTAGAAAATCATGAGTAGGACAATAGTTCTATTACACAGAAAAAATCAGATGAGCGTCAGCACCCGCAAGGCAGTGCTCTTGTTTGAAAATGGACTTAGTTTCACTTTCACTGCCTACGGATGACGACTTATCATCATTTTGAACAGAAAAGTTAGAGTCATTTTCAAAATCATAATTATCATCGGGATTATCATAGTCAAACTGACTGTCCTGACTGTCTTCATTCCACATCGCCATCAAATCATCAATACGCTTGTCTTGCTTTTCTAAGCGTTTATTTTGACTGTTCACATTAGAATTTAATGCCTGTAAAATTTCTAACACTTCCTTCATGGGTGGGGTACCAGAGGAAGACTCTTTTGAGCTAGATTTTACGGCAGGATTGGCGTTAGTAGTTTGAGTAGACGAACCTGGGGTACTCTGTTTTGATATGGGGGCTTTTGACGACGAAGTACTTGTCTTTTTACCCGTAGAGACGATCGACCGAAGTCGCGACATTTTTGGCAAACTGAACTTCTTTGTCAGCCATAACGCACGTGAAATCATAAAGTGTCTACAGCAAACTGAAAGTGGCAAAACTGGGACGCTTTTACGACAATAAATTTCTGCGAACAGAAAAATACTAAAACTAAGTTATATTGCCGAGACAAATTATCTAAATTTCATGCTACCTAGATAGCACAATAATTACTTAGTGTTCCTAAAAACACCGAAGTAAAACTCTATAAATTGTTGATGAATAAAACAATTTGTCACGGTCAAGTTGCAGCCTAGTGAAAAACAGGTCTTCACTGTACGAGCTGACGAATATTGATACGGTCTGTGCACATCTCATTTGATTCTGGAAATAGTATGACGTAATAGAATTAAACTACGTCATGCCGGTGTGAGAAGGATGGCAGTTGCTTTTTAAATCTCTGTTGGCAAATATTTCCAACGAGGCATGCTATTGAATATTGATTGCAGTTTGTTGAAAAAAGAATGATTTTAAAAAGTGGCCGAATATTTACAACCTTAATGTGGAGGCTAAACCTGTCCGTTATTTTAAGCGCGGTTTTATTGTTTACCATACTGTAAACGGCTGTTAATGATAACAATCAATGTTGCTTGTATTAAAGCACATATGGTAGAAATTTTGTACAAATCCGTTGTATAAAGAAATAAATATTTATGAAAAAACGCAAAAAGTGTTGCTATTAGACATCTAGGTCGTTAGGTCGAATTTACGACTCGAACCAGTAAATCATTTTCCTTTCTGACTTGATTAACTGATATGGGCAATGGTTTCAGGGGTTGTTTGCATTTTAAAACATTTTAAACAAAAAAAAGTATTGATTTAAATTCATTTAATTATTATCATTTAATAAGCAGATCGAGGAATTGATGAAATGTATACTAGCCCTGTATGAAAAAATTAGGCGGAATCTGCTCTGAATTAAAGCGTATTAAGGACATAATCCTGCTAAAACGGATATTCAAAGGTGGACTTTTGGCGGACATGGATTATTCTAAAAATTACGCCTAACAGGAAGGCGGAATTTTTCTTAAATTCTGGTTAATGCTTTTCAGAAAAAGGTGCATTCTCACTAGGCGGAATTTTCAGATAAAATAAGGGGAAATTTTGAACTTAGAAAAAGTGGCTTTACTAAGATAAGGCGGAATTTTGGAAGGTGGTAATTGTATATCAATTAATTTGAAATAGGATCACTGTAAGGGTCCAGTGAGTATGGCGTACCGTTAGGGTCGAAAATGCCGATTTAGCTTTAAGACAATTCGATTTAGTATGACCCAGGGTCGGACATATTCCAGTTAGTATGACCCGGCCTGGTTGAGAATTAGCTTAAAGCTATTTCATTTAGTACGACCCAGGGTCGGACATATCATATTTAGTATGACCCAGGTTCGGAATTAGCTTAAAGCCATTTCATAATTAGTACGACCCAGGGTCAGGCATATCGGAATATGTCCGACCCAGGGTCATACTAATTGTAACTATGTCCGACCCAGGGTCGTACTAAAGATGGCAGCCGTTATTGAGGGTCATACTGTTTCGGAATTAGCTTAAAGCTAATTGGAATATGTCCGACCCAGGGTCATACTAATTGGAATATGTCCGACCCAGGGTCGTACTAATTCGAATTGTCTTAAAGCTAAATAGATTTATCTTAATTCAGGGTCATACTAATTCCGGATTGTCTTAAAGCTAATTGGAATATGTCTGACCCAGGGTCATACTAATTGGAATATGTCCGACCCAGGGTCGTACTTATAAATTCGAATTGTCTTAAAGCTAAATAGATTTATCTTAATTCAGGGTTATACTAATTCCGAATTGTCTTAAAGCTAATTGGAATATGTCTGACCCGGGGTCGTACTAATTCAAATTGTCTTAAAGCTAAATGGATTTATCTTAATTCAGGGTCGTACTAATTCGATTTAGTATGATACTATATAGAATATGTCTGACCCAGGGTCGTACTAAATATAATAAGCTTAAAACTAATTCACAACCAGGGTCATACTAAATAGAATATGTCCAACCCTGGGTCATACTAATTGGAATATGTCCGACCCTGGGTCATACAAAATCGAATTGTCTTAAAGCTAAATGATTCTTATCAATTAGTACGACCCTGACGCTAAATATAGTAACTAAGAATGATGTGGTCAATCAAAATACCTGTTACATACTCAGCACTCATCTAGCAAGTTGCTCGCATCTAAACTCTCTTTATCCAGCACAGCGATTGTCTTTTCCAAGTACTCATGCAATTAAACCTGTCAGTTTGGCAGAATATCGCAGAATTCACTAAATCACTTATTTACATCAATTTTGTAACCGTTATTGCGTTATTTCTAAAAGAGAAAAAATGACTCCTGGTATCAAGCGACAGTTAGACTCAGATAAATAGCTAAGATACTGCCTGTTTATATGTCTTTTCAAGACAGATTGTAGATGTTTGAGTAAAAAACACTGCTGAATAGAAAAAATTCATTTGTAATGTCATATTGATTATCGATTGATCTAACTTTTGATCTTTGTTTTACATTTTGCTAACATACTCGTGAGGACAAAAACTGTTTTGTTGAAAATAAAAAAAAAACAACGAAATTTGTTTAGTGATTTGGTAGATAAATTGACCCTTTGGGACATAGGTGATTAAACATTTATACCGTGTCTGTTAGCTGTGATTCCTAATGGTCAGTTTGCCGTAGTTCCAAATGGCCATTTATCAAATTAGATTGCTAAATGTTTATACAAGACAAAGTTTAATGGATTCCTAACAATTTCATACTTCAATGGCATTAAAATTTTCGGTTTTCCAAGACCAGGATTAAGTCAGTTTTTAATTTTTTATGCCTTTCTTGTTGCAACATCCATTCGATATAACTTCAATTAAACTTCTACATTAGTTTATACACACGTAAATATAAACTTTGTATATTTTAAAACTATCTGTTTTAATTTAATAATTTTTATTGTTAATGTTTCAAGGCAAATATTAATTACAATGGGTATAATTTAGTAACATTTGCCAATAGATTTGGCAACGAGTTATATTAAAATTAGCTAACGGTCCTCTCCACAAAATGACATTAAAACGGAATTGTAAACATAAGTCCATAAATATCATTTTAGTTTGGAAACTATACGTTGTACAGGCAATATTTTATCTATCGTTATGGCGTAGATCTGTATGCCAATTACCAAAATTATTTTGCGAAAACAACCCCTTTTTGCGAAAAGTAAACAATTGGATGTACATTAAATAAAAGGACTCGAACTTTACGTCGCTAGACATGTGACTGGAAATTTGAGTGGTCTGAGAGTTTTGTCCTTCCACTATTGCTTTTCTCACTGGCTACGAAAGTTCTAAGTTACGAGATACCTATGTAGTGAGAGAGATCGTTAAGTTATATACACAGAATCTGCCTTACTCTATTAGCTCTAATATCGATTGCATCCGTGCAAACATTGGTTGCAGTTAGATCACCAAATAGCGTGCAGCATTATCATTTACAAAAAGGAAGTTACAATTGGTGGTTTTCAAAATCCAAATGCATTAAAACGCAATTTAGGGGCTAGGGGTTTAAGTTGCATACCTGTAGTACTTTGCGTATCATGCGCAACCCCTAAATATTTGGCTACATGATTGCTATTTCTGTGTTGCGTTTGCTTCAGGAAATGGTTGAAATGCACGTGTCTGATATGCGCGTGTCTGTATAAAGTAGTGGTCGAAATGCACTTTTCTGTATGCAGTAGTGATCGAAACGCACGTGTCCGTATGCAATAGAGGTTAAAATGCACGTGTCCGTATGCAACAGTGGTTGAAATGGACGTGTTCATTGGCATAGTGGTTGAAATGCACGTGCTGTATGCAGTAGTGGTTGAAATGCACGTGTTCGTATGCAGTTTTTTTCTGAAACCGTTGATATTGTGTTGCGATTTGCTATTCTAGTGCTTTGAAATATCTCACAGTGGCTAACAAAATATAGTGCTGACTGTTTACATAACGATGTCGTAAATATAGTATAGCACCAGTATTAGGCAGGTACTTCTATTCAAAGCAGGCAGGTTCGAACTTTCAGACTTGTAGAATTTTCAAATCGGTTCAACTGTAGCAACAGTTGGTAACTCAGTAAACCATATAGCGGCCATATAATACGGAAAACCTTTAAAATCCAAAATATTTAATTCAGGGGACGCACGCTTCAGTTGAATGGATTAGTCGTATTCTTGTCGAGGGATGGTGTAAAAAGATCACTTCCAGACTCAGATCATTTTACTTGTAATAGTGATCGCTTGATAAGCGAATGTTATTCGCATGCCATAATCATAGCAGACTAGCCACAAGACTGATAATAAATATATTTCTGCATTTTTCACCTTTTTTTGTCGAACTCAATTTCATAGAGACAAAAGCCAGTCTATTATAGAGATTTTCACAGAGGAATGATGTTAAAATTATCATATTGGCCATTGTTGAACCGTAATTTTCACACATACGAATTCGTCACACTTGTGAAAAATTCGTACGAATTCTTCACACGCTGCGTGACAAGTACATACAAATATGTCACAAGTAGGTATTGCGAAATTTTCGAGCCCCATTTTTTAACCACCTCTTAGTACCAACGAAATTTTCACAAATATTTCATACATGTGTGAGTAATTCGTACGAATTGTTCACACGTATGACAAATTTGTGTCTGAAAATTACGGTTAGCAGAATAGCATAAAAGCAGAATAACTACAGCAGAATAGCAGAAAGACAAATTTCAAGGGCATATTTAGTGTGTGTGTGTGTGGGGGGGAGGGGGGTAAAGGTCAAAAGTGAACAATTTTGCAAGAAAATATTTTTTTCGGGCGAGGGGAATTTTGGGGTGTGTGTGGGAAGGGGGAGGGGCTGGTCAAATTACGTACATACATGCAAAAACCAACTACGTATACGCCACAATGCATAAAAGTGCCTCACAGCTTTTTCAACTTTCCGAGACAGGAGAATATTAATTAAATGAACTCCTGAGTATCATGAAAAATTGAACTGATATATTTTGACAAGTAGACGAGAGATTATTTATTGGTATTTATTGGAGCGATTCACTTCAGTCAGTTTTGGCTCACTTAAGTCTGGTTCCCGTCGTACTATGTATATATGAATGCACCCGCTGATATTCCTACGCGAAAGTAGGCCGATTTCTGAAATCCCTATAGGGTGGCGCGGTGGTCTAGTAGTAACGCGCTAGTCGCATTGTCATTATCGTAGTTTTTTTTGATTTCGCGTTTTCATTATTGTATTATCGATTATCGCGTTTTAGACCAACACATTCAAAGAAGTTATCTTCTTCTCGTATGCGCTTCAAAGACTATGACCTTAACAGAATTCCATACCTTGGGCCATGGAGTGTACCCTTACAGAAGCAAGCCTCCGTTGCGTACATGCTGCGTATTTGCTGTGTATATGCCGCGAACACAGTAGTACGCCAGAGGAGTACATTTTACATACACCGCATGCCGCGTACATACCGCGTACTATTTCGACGAGTACACAGCATGTATGCAGGAGGTCACTAGTACACTTCAAGTACGCAGCACAGACTCTGAAAATTTAAGGAGTACACTGCATGTACGCAGGAGGGACTTGTACAACAAAATAGTACACTGCATGTACACCGCAGATACTTTGAAATTTGTGCAGTACACTTCATATACGCGGGAAAGACTTGTACAATTTTTTTTTGGCATTTATACTTAGTTTTTTTTTTATAAGTTAAAGTCTGAAGTAAACTTCATATACGCGGGAGGGACTTGTTCATTTTCTTTTGGTGTTTATACTTTGAATTTTTTTAGGTAAAAGTCTAAAGTACACTTCATGCAGGAAGGATTTGTACATTTTTTTTTTTTTTTTTTTGGAAGCAAGAACTTGATTTCCAAGTAACTTTTATCTTAATAGCATAGAATAGTTCAGATTACCGGTATTCTGAACAATGAAAATTTGCCAAACTATTTGCAATGTTCATTTGTAAAGCTTACATCTAAGTGATTTCTGAGCTGCACCTTGCATGCAGTGTAAAAATATATTCTTTTTCATTTTGAATTAATCCTGGAGCTTTCTAACTTGGATAATTGAAAAGCCTTATTTGAACTTCGTTGCATTACATTTTGTAATACATGAAATAATTACCAAGATAATGCCTCAACACCGCCCGAATGAGAAGAATTAATAGCTCTCACTGTTATTTGAATACTCTTAAGCAAAACACCATTCTATCATGTTTTATAAAGGCTTTAATGCTCATTATATTAACTCATTAAGGCCTCACCAAATTAAAAAGTTGTTCATCGGATTTGCCGCTCGTATATTTTCAGAACGTTTTTGGCTAATTGCGCTCGCCCCATTGGAAAAAATCAATCCGAAATTTTTTGGTGCGCTACTTTTTACGGACGTAAAAGTGTATAAATGCTTATATAATTCCAGTCCTAGATTGTTCTCAGATGGATTTTAATCAAAATAAATACATACTAAGCACACATCATCTATAATAAATCATAACACTTATATTTAGTTGCATTAAAGTTGACGTTTCCCCTTGATGCAGTTACGCCATTTTCTTCAAATTTTTACCAAATTACATGCTACAAAAATTGATTTATTTCATTGAAAAGTGGATGAAGAAAAGCATACTAATTTATTTGATAACATCAATCTACATTATTTTGGTAAGGGTAAATACTTATTGATGCATGTCACTTATCTTTTTTCTGTTTTTTTTCTGTCCAAATGATCAGCATTTGCATACGAAAGTTGGTGGGGTAAGGAATTTACATTATCACAGCAGTTTTGCCACAAGAGTACACAGCATGTATGCAGCAGGAGTACACAGCATGTACGCCGCAGGACTCGGGGCAGGAGTACACAGCATGTACGCCGCAGGAGTACACAGCATGTACGCCGCAGGGGTAGTACACCGCAGGCTCATTTGCATGTGAAAAGTGTATGTGCCGCGTACATGCTGCGTACTATTTCCCGCATACTAAATTCCTCCAGCGTACATCCTGTGTACTATGTAGTCCACAGCATGTACGCAGCAAGTAGTACGCGGCAGAGCTCATTTGCATGTCAAAAGTGTACTACAAACGTACTGTCTGTTTACTCGTGTCCGCTCTCTAAGTCGAACATTTCTCATCCGATCTTCACAAAACTTGAACAAAATGTGTTTGGCCATAAGACCTTAGCCAAGTTCGATAACTAGCCAAATCTGCCCAGGCACTTTCGATTTATGGCCCTTGAATTACTGATTGGATCCACTCATCCAGACCATCTAATTGGATCCACTCGTCTAAAACATCTAGAGAAACTAACATTTTTCATAGGGGCAGTTGTGGGAGACATGCGCTTTTCTCAAAAGCATCTCTAGTTTTCAGTTAAATGAGGGAGAAATAAAGAAATATTAGGTTTAAGTACACTCTTTGTCTGAATATTGAGTACTTAATTAAATTGCTGACCATACAAAATGCATTTACTCTATATAATTTTGAGTAAATTATTTTTTTCTGGACATGTCGATTGGATGATGCGATTTGCGTGAAGAAATTTAATTTGCATTTCACTGAAAAAATAACCCTAGACTTGTTTTTATCACTTTTCGGCATTTTTCTTTACTCAATTAATCTTTGATCATCTTTAATAAAAACTCGAGACTTTAGATCAATTGCCAGTCGGTGTTTTTAATTACTGGCGTTTCGCACCCATCATAAATAAAACTATTCGTAACCGATTTGTAGTATAATTATTTATGACAGTTAAAGTTTTCTAAAGGCAAGCAATTAGCGATATCTAAGGGGTACACTGCCATCACCATAGCGACGTACAATCTTGGCTTGCAAATATACACAGTGACACGTCTTACAACTCCCGAAACCATTTTCACGGGCTTTTTTAACGACTTGGGAATTGACAAAATTAATTAACAACCATTTTTATTCTTTTATTTAGCTTTTATTTATTTGACGTAATTTTTAAAAATTTCATTTGAATATTTGAATAGTAAAACGGTGTTCGACTATTCGTTGCCATCCCTACTTAAAATCTATATTAAAATATTACAGTCTGTAAAGGCACTAAATATACTGCCTAAATTAGAGTAGAAAAATTACATTCCTGAAACCAATTATCTCCCAAATTTTCTATTTTAATCTGTGAGCAATATGTCATTAGAGCAATTTGATATTATTTAGCTCTTCTGTCACTGAGCTTTTGTGATCGCCCTTTATTATTGTCCGTCGTTCGTCCATCCACAATTTCTTATGAACATGATAGAGACCACATTTTGAAATGTGAAACTTGCTCACAACTTGTATTGGCGTAATATCTCAGTTCCTATTGAAAACTGGCCAGATCTCCTGGATTCAAGAGTTATGGCCCCTTAATTTAAAAGGCCAAAATTTGCTATTTTGGCTTTTGCAGCCATATAGAGACTTCATTTGTGGTTTGATTTGATACAAACTTGCAAAAAAATATCTTCAGCAACAATAGATCTTGGATTCCATGATGAATCAATCTGATCAGATCATAGGTTCTGGAGTTATGGCCCCTGATTAGCCCCTGACAGAGCCAAAATTTGTTAATTTTTACCTTCCCTTACCAAAGAAAAAGGCCTGCCATGTACTCTTGCTGCGTATATGTGGCGTACTTGTCGCGTACATGATGTGTACTAAATTCTTAGACTTGAAATAGTACGCAGGATATACACCGCATATACACCAGTAGTACGTTTGTAGTACACTTTTGACATGCAAATGAGCTCTGCTGTGTACTACTTGCCGCGTACATGCTGCGAATATATAGTACGCAGGAAGTACACCGTAGAAATTTAGTGCGCGGGAAGTACACCGGAGAAATAGTACACAGCATGTACGCGGCACGTGCACTTTTCACATGCAAATAGGCTCTCTGGTGTACATGCTGTGAACAAGGTGCAAATTATGTATTCTTTTCTTGTATTTTTGCATCGATATATTCTTTACACATTCAGTCAGTATAACTTTGTGCAAAGACATTTAGGCAATGGAATGCAATGTATTTTAAGTAAAGTAATGAACTTAAGTTTTTAAGCCAAATCAAAATGTAAAAGAAAAAAATGTTTATTGATTACTATAATTGAAAGAGAAGTTGAATTACTAATTAATATAGAATAAGTTTTGCTGTGGCAAGTTTGTTACATTTAAAATCATAACCTAAATTATAGTACATTATATTTTTCCTTTATATATACCGGTATGTAAGTTGTCTTGATGTGCGTGAAATTAGCCAGATCAGCCAGAGTTCAGCCAGAGTTTAGCCAGAGTTCAGCCAGAGGTTAGCCAGAGAAGTCAGAACTCTGGTTACTCTGGCTAGCCAGAGTAGCCAGAGTTCAGCCAGAGAAGTCATAACTCTGTTTACTCTGGCTGGCCAGAGTAGCCAGAGTTCAGCCAGAGAAGTCATAACTCTGGTTACGCTGGCTGGCCAGAGTAGCCAGAGTACAGCTAGAGTAGCCAGAACTCTAGTTACTCTGGCTGACCAGAGTAGCCAGAGTTCAGCAAGAAAAGCCAGAGTTTCTAGGATGTTAAAATGTTCTGGCTACTCTGGTCAGCCATAGTATCCAGAATAGCCCGGGTCACCTGGATTTCATTTGCTCTGGTTAGTCTGGCTGGCCAGAGTAGCCAGAATTTCTAGGATTTTAAGAGTAGCCAGAGTAACCTGGTTCACAAAACATTTTCCGTCTAGCTGAGTTTGAATATGAAACTTACTATGTCATTTCTATCTAAATAGCATGTTTAAACTGAATTTCAAGTTAATGAGCCAGAGTAGCCAGACCTCTGGTTACTCTGGAGTAGCCAGAGTAGCCAGAACTCTTGTTACTCTGGCTGGCCAGAGTAGCCAGAGTTCAGCCAGAGTAGCTAGAGTTAAGCCATAGTAGCAAGAGTTTCTAGGATTTTAACATGTTCTGACTACTCTGACCGAGTAGCCCAAGTCACCAGGATTTCATTTTCTCTGGTTACTTTGGCTGGCCAGAGTAGCCGGAGTTTCTAGGATTTTAACATGTTTTTGCTACTCTGGTCAGCCAGAGTAACCAGGTCCCATGTTCACAAAAGTTTTTCAGTCTTAGCTGAATTTGATTATGAAATCTAATAATTGAGCCGTGCCATGAGAAAACAAACATAGTGGCTTTGCGACCAGCATGGATCCAGACCAGCCTGCGCATCCCCGTAGTCTGGTCAGGATCCATGCTGTTCGCTTTAAAAGCGTATTGGACTTGGAGAAACTGTTAGCGAACTGCATGGATCCTGACCAGGTCTCAAACCCACTATGTTGGTTGTCTCATGGCGCGACTCATATGACATTTTTATCAAAATAGCCTGTTTAAAACTGAATTTCAAGTTAATAACTTTTTCAAGTGGCTATTTAGAGTAGCCAGAACTCTGGTCACTATGGCTGGCCAGCGTAGCCAGAGTTCAGTCAGAGTTTAGCCAAAGTAGCCAGAGTAGCCGAGTAACCAGGATGTCAGTTGCTCTGGCTACTTTGGCTAGCTAGAACAGCCAGAATTTCCGAGATGTCCATTGGTTCTAGCTACCCTGGCTAGCCAGAATAGGCAGAGAAAATACTGTAATACCTATTTCAAAATGACCCTTTTGGTACTCTCAGGTTTGATTGTTTAGTGTTATATATGTATCAAGTGTATCATCGTACCATCGTGCATCGCGGTTAAGTATTAAATAAAAAGTCACGATTGTCCAAACGGAACGCCGTACATAATAGTGTGAAAATGGTGAAAAGTCAGTTTACATTACTGAACAAAATTGATAGGTAAGACTAAGTCAGATTAAATGATCTTTAATAGTTACCATTATATATTGAATGACCCTCATACACTATACCTGAATTTTTTTTAGCTCGTGTCACTGTGAGACAAGGTGAGGTTTTGTGATCAACTTTTGTCTTGTCTATCAGATTGAGTCAGGCTCTTTGACTGAACTCTTATTCCATTTTATATTGTAAAACCTTAAAAATCTGCTCAAGTATCACAAGACCCAGAACTTAGATATTTTGCAAGAAGCATTGGCAAGTACATCACTTCCAAAATTGTTCAAATCATGGACCCTGGGGTCGTACAGTTACATAGCAAAAATCTTTTTCAGAGCCACAAGGGTAAGAGCTGAAATATTTTGCATGTAAATTAGCAAAATTTATAATGGAGTTCTTTCAAAGTTGATTGAATCACCACCCCCAGGGCAATATTAGTCTCTCTCTGTGGATTATCAATATACATTGTACTTCTAATCTTATACAATATAAGTTTAAAATTTCCAGAATGCCCAGAATTTAGAGTTAACAATTACAAATTGTGAATTTTTACTATGACTGTCATAACCCACAAGGTCCAGGTAAGCGATTCAGGACCTTATTCAGGACCATATGGGTCCTCTTGTTTATATTGATATCATAAACAATTGCAGTTAATTCCATATAACTTTGAGTGTAAAAATAAAGAATATTTATTTGAAGGCTTCTGGTTTTGTATTTATCTAACTTCAGTGTTTGCCTTGAATTTGTACCAAATAAATTAACTTCAGAAGACATAATATAAAGAAATCGGAGAATAATTTTTTCATACTTGTTAACAGCAACTAATTCCTGAAATTTGCATTTTAAAGTTGTGGAAGTTGACGAAATGTTGACATGTGAACACATACACTTAAAGCGGCTTAATAACGGTATTTCATCTAAACCCTTGGAAAAAGGTAGGTACCTGTGACATGCCAATCAAAACGCAAAATGCCATTCAAAAATTGACTTTGGTCCCCTTATGCCATCAGACAATCAACATTCCATGTTGTATTAACTCGGTATTACTTGTGTACGTGTATGAAACGATATTGACTGTGTTTGGATTAAACAGTTATAGGACTGCTAACTGATAAGTAAGACAATTCTTTGAAGTCCATTTGATGAATCACTTGATACATGAAACACTAAAAAAAAAACTGAGGGTACAAAAAAGGGTCATTTCGCAACATGTTAAAACCCTAGAAACTCTGGCTACTCTGTCAGAAGTCCGTTTTATGAATCACTTGATACATAAAACACAAAAAAAAAATCAACCTTGAAATCTCTCCAAAATAGTCAACAATCTTCTCACACCTTTCCAATATAGCTTTCGTTCCAAACATAGCTGTGAGGCTCAACTATTATCCTTTACACAAGAAACTTTTGACAGTCTCCAATCTGGAAACAAACAGGTTTCATTGTAATGGATTTCTTGAAAGCTTTCGACAAGATTGATCATCAACTCCTTCTCTATAAAATAGTGAAACTTTGTGTCTACAGAATCTCTCTATCCTGGATTCAATCTTTCCTTAGTAACCGTTCTCAATCTGTAGTAGTTGAAGGCTCACACACTTTACCAGTTCTATCAGCGGGTTCCTCAAGGTTCCTTTGTTTTATCAATGACCTTCCTGACTCTGTTAAAGGTAGAATACGCTTATTTGCTGATGACACTATCATATACCTCAACATAGACTCGTTAATAGACTCTTACAAAGTTCAAGATGATTTGACAAAATTAGAAGAATGGGAACGTAATTGGTCTATGGAATTCAATCCTGATAAATGCGAAGTAATAGGGATCACAAATAAAAGAGAAAAAATATCATCTTTCCATATAAATTACTTAATCAAGAACTAAAAGCTACAGGAAATGCTAAATATCTTGGGATTACTATTACTGATGTCTTAACTTGGAAACACATATTGAAATTACATCTTCAAAAGCTAGTAACACTCTCAGATTTATAAACAAGAGGACCATGATGGTCCTGAATCGCTCACCTGTCTCCACATGACCCAATTTTCATGAAGATCCGTTGAAAAATATGGCTTCTAGAGAGGTCACAAGATTTTTCTATTATCTAACCTAATGACCTAGTTTTTGAAGGCACATGACCAAGTTCTGATCTTGACCTAGATATTATCAAGGTGAACATTCTCACCAATTTTCATGAAGATCTCATGAAGAGTATGGCCTCTAGAGAGGTCACAAGGTTTTTCTATTTTTATACCTACTGACCTAATTTTGGCAACATGTGACCCATTTTCAAATTTTATCTAGATATCATCAAGGTGAACATTCAGACAAATTTTCATGAAGATCCTTTGAAAAATATGGCCTCTAGAGTGGTTAAAAGGTTTTTCTATATTTAGACCTACTGACCTAGTTTTTGACCACAGTTGACCCAGTTTCGAAATTGACCTAGATATCATCAAGATGAATATTCAGACCAACTTCCATACAGATCCCATGAAAAATATGGCCTCTAGAGAGGTCACAAGGTTTTTTTATTATTTGACCTGCTGACCTAGTTTTTGATGGCATGTCACCCAGTTTCGAACTTGACCTAGATGTCATCAAGGTGAACATTCTGACCAATTTTCATGAAGTTCCATTGAAAAGTATGGTCTCTAGAGAGGTCACAAGATTTTTCTATTTTTAGACCTACTGACCTAGTTTTTGACTGCAGTTGACCCACTTTCAAACCTGACCTAGATATCATCAAGATGAACATTCAAACCAACTTTCATACAGATCCCATGAAAAATATGGCCTCTAGAGAGGTCACAAGGTTTTTTCATTATTTGACCTACTGACCTACTTTTTGAAAACACGTGACCCTCTTTCGAACTTGACCTAGATATAATCAAGGTGAACATTCTGACCAATTTTTATGAAGATCTATTCATAAGTATGGCCTCTAGAGAGGTCACAAGGTTTTTCTATTTTTAGACCTACTGACCTTGTTTTTGACCGCACTTGACCCAGTTTCGAACTTGACCTAGATATCATCAAGAAAAACATTCAGACTAACTTTCATACAGATCCCATGAAAAATATGGTCTTTAAAGAGGTCACAAGGTTTTTCTATTATTTGACCTACTGACCTAGTTTTTGATGTCACGTGACCCAGTTTCAAACTTGACCTAGATATCATCAAGATGAACATTCAGACAAATTTTCATGAAGATCTTATGAAATATATGGCCTCTAAAGAGGTCACAAGGTTTTTCTATTTTTAGACTTACTGACCTAGTTTTTGACTGCACGTGACCCAGTTTCAAACTTGACCTAGATATCATCAAGCTGAACATTCTGACCAATTTTCATAAAGATCCCATGAAAAATGTGACCTCTAGAGTGGTCACAAGCAAAAGTTTACGCACGGACGGACGACGGACGCTGCGCGATCACAAAAGCTCACCTTGTCACTTAGTGACAGGTGAGCTAAAAAATATGTACAATGTAATAACAATAATATTAAAGAAACTGCCTAAAACATACGTTCGCCCACAATTAGAATACTGTAACAACATATTGCATCCATTGCAGAAAAAACTTAGTATATGAGATTATTATCATTATTATATTATTATCATAATAATAATAATAATAATGATAATAATAATTACTATTATTATTATTAATCCAGATTTGTTGAGCGCCCATTTAATATAAAATATACGTTTAAGGGCGCTTAACAATTAAACATGTGACATATCACAGATATGTAGGAAAATCACAAAAACATGGCATATGCCAGGGTTTCCGCTGCAATTCGCCAAAGTCGCCAGTGGCGAAAAAAAAAAAAAAATTGGCGAAAAAAGTTTTTGCTGTAAATGTATTTTTATCATGTGTATTTCTCTGTCTTCAGTACTCTAGCCTAGTCTTGCCTAAAAAATCAATATTACCCGCGGGCGTTTCTGTTCATGATACACAATACACAGCGTGTCACCAAGCGAGGGATTAGTGGTTCGGCATCAGTTACACACAAGCTGCCACGTGGCTCTCGATCTTTGACTTTAATTTAAACATGCGATAAACCAATGACAGCTTTGGATGTAGAACGCGTGACGTATTTTATCGGCAAAATTATTAAGCTCCGCCTTTACATATGTCATCGAAGTAATATGGCGCGGTAGTAACAAATTAATGAAAGTCATGTTTCACGGACTGAATTAATAGACACTGACAGCTGATTTGTACATGTTTAATTTTTAACAAGCGAAATCACGAAAGTAGTGTCAGTGTTGCCATTTCTAAGTTATATTTTGTAGCAAAACTTCAGAATGAACGACTGACGGGACATCCGCGATAAATTACAATAATTTTTAAATCATGATCGTAGATTGATTTTGGCAAATTCCAATGAAAAACTGCGATAAACAAGCAGAAATCAATGGTAAAAATTAACTCTGGCCATAGAAAATAAGGTATAAATTTTCATTTTATAAATAATGCTAGTCTGGATTGCCTTTCTTTCGTTTGTCACACATTTTCACGACCCCAATTTCCGATTAATTTTGGTCATTCATAGAAGACCTACCTATGCAAATGTATTTTTTAATTTTTGCTGAGAAGTACCCTGCTATTTTGGCAAAGGAAAAAATTGTTGTGGGGAATAAAATTTTTGTTTACTTAACGCTGTCTTTTTGAACAGCCTGTCTATATGTTCGTTTAATAGTTTGCTTGGAAGCAGTGGTCTAGCCTAGCAGTTTGCTAGTAGTAAATTATTACGTCAGAATAACTGACACGTCAGGATGACACCACCCTTTACTTTGAAAGGGAAAATAAAAACGCAGATACTGAATAAATTTAAAAACCAACCAAACTTTTACTTATCTTTCTAAACTAATATTTTACAAAGTGATCTAAATATACAAGTTAGAAAAATGCCAAAAATACTGATAAAGATGACAAATCAGCTTAATGAATAAAAAGATTGAAGTTTCAAGTTCTGCCTAAAAGTAAATAATAATCTAAATAAATTGTATTATAAAGTGTCTAAATGTATTTTTGTGACTCTGTGCTTGTATGACTCTGTGCCTAAAAATTAACGGCAATGTAAATTAATTACCAATAATTACATAAGAATTTAAAGATGAAAATCTGAAATAATTGCTGTTAAAACAATAGAATTTAAATTACTTAATTAAAGTAAATTACTTACTAATTTAAAGAAAAGTTACAATGAATTTAGTAAAACTCTTACTTACTAATTTAGAGAAAAGTTACAATGAATTTAGTAAAACTCTTAGGTTATATAAATAGCCAAAAATAAATACAAAATTAATTAATTATTAATTACTAAACCCTTAGAGAGTTTTTTAGATATTGTCAGTCTAAAAATTCCTTACAGAGTGAAGAATTGGCTCTGAAATTCTACTGAGGTAAACTCTTCCAGAATGCAGTCAACCATGAAGGATGTAAAGTACATTCTGATTGGTCAGCATCTTTCTGATAAGCCATTCAGCATTTATCTTACAAATCAGCTATGACCTTGGCAATGCTTATGTAAACTCTTTGTCTTTAATCTAAAAATAGCTCAAAGTTCTTTCATAACTGGTCTTACTAAAAATAGTGGTGTAAATACAAAATGAAAATATGTAATGATATTAAATGCAGTTTGTTACAATAAAGATAAACTGAAAGTACTGATGACTATGAAGTAAATAAGCACTAATAAAGTATCAAATGAATATACTGAACTGTGTGAATGTGCACGAAGAATGATCTACATAGATAAATCAGCAGTCTTTAATAGACTAGCTGCAAGAATGCCCTTAATAGGCTAGCTGAATGTCTATGCTTTCAAGTCTTAAAATACCATACTATTTGTAAATACAAACATTTATGATAAAAAATTAGACTGTTTGATGATATTATATGCAATACTGAAACTGTATGTATTATGTAACATTTTGTTGTAAAAATCCAACTTAACAACAGAATAATAATAATATTTTCTCAAAATTTAGACAAAGAAAAACACCAGAGGCCACCATTCCATACCTGTATTTTAAAATTTTTCCAAAAAAAAAAATGCACCAGAGGCCTTCATTTCATGCCTGTATTTCAAAAATTTCCAAGGGGAGAGCCCCCCCCCCCCCCCCCCCCCCCCCCCCCCCCCACTATACTCCAATAAGAGTTTTACAATCAAATAATGAAAAAACTGTAAAAATGACAAATTGTTGCAACATGCACAGTGTGTTGGAGAATATACCCACTGGACGCCCCCTCCCCCTATGTGTCGTTGACTTCGATATTTTGTGGTGAAAAAAAAATTGGGGCCAGTGGAAACCCTGGCATATGCAATATTAAAACTGAAACTGAATGATTTGATTAATGGTTATTTGTACAACATTATTCAGGATGCATGTATTCTTCTATGTACTAGTGTCTGCCATTTAAGTTTTACCATAAATGTTACGCTGCTTTGGTTTGAGTAGCCAGAACATGTTAAAATCCTAATAAAGTCTTGTTACTCTGGCTGAACTCTGCCTACTCTGGCCAGCCAGAGTAACCAGAGTTCTGGCTACTATGGCTACTATAAATAGCCAATTGAAAATAGTTATTAACTTGAAATTCAGTATTAAACATGCTATTTAGAAAGAAATAACATATTAAGTTTCAAGATCAAATTCAGCTAAGACTGAAAATGTTTTGCGAACACGGGACCTGGTTACTCAGGCTACTCTGGCTAACCAGAGTAGCCAGAACATGTTAAAACCCTAGAAATCCTGGCTACTCTGGCCAGCCAGAGTAACCAGAGCTACTTTAATTAATCACTTGAAAATAGTTATTAATTTGAAATTCAGTTTTAAATATGCTATTTACATAGAAATGACATATTAAGTTTCATAATCAAACTCAGCTAAGACTGAAAATATTTTGTGAACACGGGACCTGGTTACTCTAGCTACTCTGGCTGACCAGAGTAGCCAAAACATGTTAAAATCCTAGAAACTCTGGTTACTCTGTTAGAAACAGCCAGAGTAACCAGAGGAAATGATATCCTGGTGACTCGGGCTACTGTGGCTACTTTGGCTGACCAGAGTAGCCAGAACATGTTAAAAATCTTGAAACTCTGCCTACTCTGGTTGAATTCTGGCTACTCTGGCCAGCCAGAGTAACCAGAGTTCTGGATACTGGATGAACTCTGGCTACTCTTGCTGAACTCTGGCTACTCTGGCCAGCCAGAGTAACCAGAGTTATGACTTCTCTGGCTGAACTCTGGCTACTCTGGCTGAACACTGGCTAAACTCTGGCTACTCTTGCTGAACTCTGGCTACTCTGGCTGAACTCTGGCTACTCTGGCCAGCCAGAGTAACCAGAGTTCTGACTTCTCTGGCTGAACTCTGGCTAGCCAGAGTATTCTCTGGCTGAACTCTGGCTACTCTGGCTGCTCTGGCTAATTTCACGCACATGTTGTCTTGATCAAGTTGCTAAGGTTTGAAAAGAACAATTATAATTCAAATACAAAAGTCAAACACAGCTAAATATGAAGTAAATAATTATACTTCATGAATATTTTAACTTCAGTTAAAATACAAAAAGCAAATTCAACTTACAAAACTTTGATACTGTTACATAATGTTAGTCCTCTATTTTAGGATATTTTACTCTAAGACACTGTTGTCATTTTAGCTCCAATTTTCAAATAGACAGGAAGTTATTACTGGGCATGCTCCAAAGAGATCACATGATGGGTCTAATCTATAACCAGAGTTGCTAGAAAAATCTGTTTTCTTGCTGTGTATATGAAGTGTACTTCTGAAAATTTCAATCACTGTGCCGCATACATGTTGTGTACTACTGTCTCCTGCGTACATGCTGTGTACTCTGTGAAATAGTACGCAGCATGTACGCAGCATGCGGTGTATGTAAAACGTACTTCTTTGGCGTACTACCGTGTTCGCGGCATGTACGCAGCACGTACACATTATGTACGCGCAGATGCTTGCTTCTGTAAGGGTTATGAATACGATAGAAATGACATTTTACATTCAGTTTTAACCACACTTACAAACAACTTAAGTCGCATTAAGATCTTGGTTCTTTTCAAAAACCAGCTAGATTTCAGAATAGATCTAGTACTAAGTATACCATTTTGTTCCTACATGTGAAACCTTCACGTGTCAGAATTACCGAATTAGCAATCTACACTGTGGGAAATTAGCAAGTGATCATGTGCCAATTAACAACTGCATTATCTATAATTATACAACCCCTAATTTGCAAAACTTAATGAAACTGTGAAATATTCAATAAGAAAAGTCGGCGCCAATTTAAGTGTCAAAACTAGACTTTCATCCGAATGCTTTTTGCAAAATGAATGCGCGTCTGCATCTAAAATTACAAGCTGTTGAACTTATGCATGTGTTATTTCCTGCCGAGAAACATGTAATCATGTAAAGTGGGTAATGATGCATTGGACACAAATCTAGCAATTAATTCATACTATTTAATAGTCCGAAAGTAATAGTAGTTTACTACGTGTCAGTAAAAATAAAGGCTAGTGAATAAACATTGCAGAGCTTGGTGCCGAAAAAATCAAATAACAGCCACAGAATAGTGAGGTTGGCATGTGGCACTACATCAAACTTCTATTTTTAGTATCTACTTTTACTTTGATGAGCATGTAGTAAAGTTTTAACCACGGGTAAATGTCTGAATGAAAGTGGGTTTTGTTCTGACTCATAGCTATGTTTATCGTTGATGGAGGCTCCATAAACTATATATTATGCGGCGATTCGCACTACATTAAAAATAAATCAAGTCCAGAGTAGTTTATCTGTTTTAATATACTAGAGTTCCAATATGTTGGAACACCAAACACAATTTTAAATGCTAAAGTCCATGTGGAACACCATAAATAAAAATAGTAAAGTTAATCTTTATGAAGGAACACCTTCTACTTTGACATCTAAAAATAAAGTGTAAGAATATGCTATTTTAAATTAAGAAACCTCATGTTAAAATATATGAAGGATTCTCATTGGTTATGTGAAATGACATGTGACATTTTTACACCTATGGCTTAAGTAATTATTTAGTTATTATAACACAATATTTTGCTGGTAATTGATGATTAAACAGAAGAACAGGAAAAACAACACAAAGCATTTTTACAAGTTGACAGCTTGGCTTCCTGGCTTAACAATCATTTTGAGACTTTGAGAGTCAGCTTAACATAATCTGACACTTAAGTAATTCCCTATAGTAAAAGAAAATGAAAATTTCCAATGACTGAAATAAACATAAGAATTTACAAAAACTAATTATTAAATCAACTTTAACTTTAAAAGACAAACATTTTGATACTAAACATGTAGGTATTCTGTAAATATTAAATATTATTTGAAATTTTATAGAAAATGCAGTGTAGAAGAAAATTGACAAATATTTGCTTCATAATAACTTCCCCCTGCTTCTTTTACTTTGGTCCCCAAAGTCAAATAAAATATTATAAAATATCAAGTATGTGTATCAGTTCAAGTCACTATTTTTTTTTATTATTCTATGAGTTCAAAGTCACAACCCATAAGGGCCTGAAGGAGCTACGAAGAAAGGTCTAATGAATTCTTCTTTTGAGGTGCATGCAAGAGTGAAGTGGTCCTGTTGGTCACAGAGCTTGCATGTTGTTCCAATGGAAGGACACTCATTCTGGGTGTGACTTACGTTACCAGTGCATCGTGTGCAGGCATACAGGAAGATGGAATGTCCTTCAATTTTATCTGTTTTATTTAATTTTATGATTTCATCTGCCAGGGTTTTTATTTCTCTTTCACAAGCCCAAACTATTTTCTCTAGTCCTTTAATTTTCTCACACTGATTTTCTGCGATGTTTTCAAGGTAATTGTTCTGTATGTTTAACATTGCAACAACACGTTTTGAAGTATTGGTGGTTTGTTCCAGCACTGAGCATTGATCTGTGATTTTAGAATGTTCATTTAGTAAAGTGTATTTGCTTAGTTCCATTTCTTTCGTCTGATCGCGTAATTTTGTGATGAGTTCAGACTGGATTTTAGACTTGTGAGTCAGATATTTGTTTTCATCCTCTAGAGACCTAATCATTTCGTTTTTAGATACATTTTCCTGCTGAATCGTCAACACAACTGATTTGACATCTTCTGCTTTAGCTGAGATATTCTCCAAATGGAATCTTTCTAATGAATTGAAACACTGTTTTTGTAGTTCTGATTCCTCCATTTGATAGAAAGGAAGGTTTTCAGCATCCTTTCTGTTCAGGAATGCTGTCATTCTGGCAGTGTCCCTTAATTTCTTTTGTTTCTGAATAAGTGATGGTGACTTATAGTGCACACTGGTGTGATATGGTTGTTGTGATTGCTGAGGTATCCTGTAGTTCTGATTGATAGGAGTTAGGTAGATCCAGTTTCCATGTTTATGAGTTCTTCTGGTAAATCCAAACATGTTTCCTTGCAGTTTCATTTCAAGTTCACTTTAAGTCCAGTAATATATACTTGTAGATGTGGGGAATATAAGAAGAGTTACTCACTTGGCTTATGTCTTCAGAGGTACTAGGAAAGTCAGATGAGCTAAAAGTCATCTGGCCGGTTTCTCTCACCAAACTATTATGCGGCGATTCGCACTACATTAAAAATAAATCAAGTCCAGTGTAGTTTATCTGTTTTAATATACTAAAGTTCCAATATTTAAGCACTATAGATATTTATCTGGTTCACCAGAATATGTTGGAACACCAAACACAATTTTAAATGCTAAAGTCCATGTGGAACACCATAAATAAAAATAGTAAAGTTAATCTTTATGAAGGAACACCTTCTACTTTGACATCTAAAAATAAAGTGTAAGAATATGCTATTTTAAATTAAGAAACCTCATGTTAAAATATATGAAGGATTCTCATTGGTTATGTGAAATGACATGTGACATTTTTACACCTATGGCTTAAGTAATTATTTAGTTATTATAACACAATATTTTGCTGGTAATTGATGATTAAACAGAAGAACAGGAAAAACAACACAAAGCATTTTTACAAGTTGACAGCTTGGCTTCCTGGCTTAACAATCATTTTGAGACTTTGAGAGTCAGCTTAACATAATCTGACACTTAAGTAATTCCCTATAGTAAAAGAAAATGAAAATTTCCAATGACTGAAATAAACATAAGAATTTACAAAAACTAATTATTAAATCAACTTTAACTTTAAAAGACAAACATTTTGATACTAAACATGTAGGTGTTCTGTAAATATTAAATATTATTTGAAATTTTATAGAAAATGCAGTGTAGAAGAAAATTGACAAATATTTGCTTCATAATATATACGAAAGCTGCAGGTCAGTACTGCCGCATGTACAGTACTGTGGATCAGATCGGACGGTCTTTTTTGGCAACATTGCATGCAATTAATATCATCGTGGGCACAATTTGTTCGTTGGGACTTTAAATTTCATGGTTGACCTGAACCATGAAATCCGCAAAAATTAATACCCCACGAATAATAATGATTTCACAGTATAGAGGTTTCATTTTATGCTTTAATTTGATGCAGATTTGCACAGAATGTTTATCTTGATGATCTCTAGGCGAAATTCGCAACTTGGTCATGTGGGGTAAAAAACTACGTCACCAGGTCAAATCAAAGGAAAAGCTTGTTAACACCCTAAAGGCCACAGTAATTTTATGACCCTATCTTCATGAAACTTCCCGTGCAGAAATATTCCTGGGAATTTCTCAGGAAACGCCTGGTCCTGGGACCTGGAAAATACCAGGCGCGGTATTGGAACAGGAATATTCCAGGATGACCTAGGAATATTAAATCCTGGAATCTACCTGGTAACCAGGAAAATCCTGGAATATACCTGGTAGCCAGGAAAATCCTGGAATCTACCTGGTAGCCAGGAAAATCCTGGAATCTACCTAGTAACCAGGAAAGTCTTGGAACACTAGGATCCCAGGAAAATTTAAGAAAACCAGGATCCCAGGAAAATCTAAGAATGGTCAGAATGGTTATCTTGATGATTCCTAGGCCAAAATTAAAACTTGTTCATATGGGATCAAAAACTAGGTTACCCAGTCAAATCAAAGGAAATTCTTGTTAGCACTCTTGAGGTCACATTTATGACCCTATCTTCATGAAACTTGGTCAGAATGTTAATCTTAAGGATTCCAAGGCCAAATATTAACAGGTTAGCCTCTTGTTTAAAATTTTCAGTCACTGCCTGGATGCAACAGAGCCAACCACCAGATGAAAGTGCCCACCTAAATCTTTCCACTATGCCAACACTCAACAAACCCAAGTCAGCTTGGCGCATGAAAATGACTGAAGACAAACAGAGTGTAACAAGGTCAGAAACAAAAAGTGCACCAGTAAAACAGTCGGGTGAACGAGCGTCAGAGAGGAAGTTGGGCAGTGAGTAGTTGTGGTTATATTTGTTTTCAGCTGTTGGCATGTTTGTGTGTACAGTGTGTAAAGGGATGTAATTTCAATATCGCAGTCAGATCCTCTCACTTGAATATAAACAATTATATTTGTAAATAAATTGGCATATACAGAAGAAAACCGGTATTAGTGGCATTATGTAATTATTTCATCATTAATGGTTTAAAATACTGGAAAATCTCTTTTTCAGATGTTTGTTCAAAAATTAGGTTCTAGTAATATTGGTTCCCCCAAACAACAAAGTTGTAAGGGGGTAGACTGGTTTCAGGTTGTCTAAGTCCATCTGTCTGTCCATCCATAGACACAATCTTGTGCACACTAACTCTCCTCATCCCCTTGACAAAATTTAATGAATCTTCACACAAGTGATCAGTAACAACAGTAGTTGTGCATGGTTTATGTTAGATTCTTTCAGAAAAAAATTTGCAGAGTTACGGGACTTTGTTTTTCAGCTCACCAGAGCACAAAGTGCTCAAGGTGAGCTATTGTGACTGGTCATTGTCCGACGTCCGTCGATGTGCGTCGTGCGTTGTCCGTCAACATTTGCCTTGTGAACAGTCTAGAGGCCACATTTGTGACCCAATCTTTATGAAACTTGGTCAGAATGTTAGTCTTGATGATCTCTAGGTCAATTTTGAAACTGGGTCATGTGGGATCAAAAACTCGGTCAGTAGGCCAGATCAAAGGAAAAGTTTTTGAACACTCTAGAGGCCACATTTTTGACCCGATCTTTATGAAACTTGGTCAGAGTGTTAGTCTTGATGATCTCTAGGTCAAGTTTAAAGCTGGGTTATGTTGGATCCAAAACTAGGTCAGTAGGTCAGATCAAAGGAAAAGCTTGTAAACACTCTAGAGGCCACATTTGTGATCCCATCTTTATGAAACTTGGTCAGAATGTTTTACTTGAATATTTCTAGGTCTAGTTCGAATCTGGATCATGTGGGGTCAGAAATTAGGTCACCTGGTCAAATTGTAGGAAAAGCTTGGGTATACTTTAGAGGCCACAGTTGTGCAGGGCTCTATATAAGATGCGTATATTTTAGCGTAAATTATGCTTTCAAATAATGCATATACGCATGTCTGATAATTTTGAAGCGTATTAAAGCGTATATGAAATTATAGAAACTCACACAATGACTTTTTACTAGCTTAAACAAAATCTGAATCGTCTGGATGCTTTACGTACCAGAGCACGTTCAGCATTAATTCTGCAACATTGAACATACACATTGAATGGTTCTCGATAATCATAGGTAAAACTATATTAATAATTTAATATACTCTCAAAGCATGCAAAAATTGAATAGTTGGGAATTAATATTGATGGTACGGTAGTGTATTTTAAAGCAGTGTCGATATAAAATATCAATTCCAGTGCGGAGTAAACAACAAAAATGTCTCTTTTTAAGAAAGTTAAAAGTGAACATAAGGGCTCTAGCCATTCTTTAAACCAACAAAAATGATTGTCAAAACAAAATGATTATACTAATTAAGGTATATCGAATACTCTATTGGATTTGATAATGGGTGTGAAGCCAAAGCAAGCCAAGGGAGAAAAAGAAGCAAACACTTGAATGCTGAATTGAAATTGTACTGCAAACAAATTCATGGGTGTTACACCCAATAAATATGTTATCAAACTGATTTTTTATGCCCCCGAAGGGAGGCATATAGTTTTTGAACCGTCTGTCAGTCTGTCAGTCTGTCCGCAATTTTCGTGTCCGGTCCATATCTTTGTCATCGATGGATGGATTTTCAAATAACTTGGCATGAATGTGAACCACAGTAAGACGACGTGTCGCGCGCAAGACCCAGGTCCGTAGCTCAAAGGTCAAGGTCACACTTAGACATTAAAGGATAGTGCATTGATGGGCGTGTCCGGTCCATATCTTTGTCATCGATGAATGGATTTTCAAATAACTTGGCATGAATGTGTACCACAGTAAGACGACGTGTCGCTCGCAAGACCCAGGTCCGTAGCTCAAAGGTCAAGGTCACACTTAGACATTAAAGGATAGTGCATTGATGGGCGTGTCCAGTCCATATCTTTGTCATCGATGGATGGATTTTCAAATAACTTGTCATGAATGTGTACCACAGTAAGACGACGTGTCGCGCGCAAGACCCAGGTCCGTAGCTCAAAGGTCAAGGTCACACTTAGACATTAAAGGATAGTGCATTGATGGGCGTGTCCGGTCCATATCTTTGTCAACCATGGATGGATTTTCAAATAACTTGGCATGAATGTGTACCACAGTAAGACGACGTGTCGCATGCAAGACCCAGGTCCGTAGCTCAAAGGTCAAGGTCACACTTAGACGTTAAAGGTCATTTTTCATGATAGTGCATTGATGGGCGTGTCCCTTCCATATCTTTGTCATTCATACATGGATTTTAAAATAACTACGCATGAATGTGTGGCACAGTAAGACGACGTGTTGCGCGCAAGACCCAGCTCCGTAGGTCAAAGATCCTAAACTCTAACATCGGCCATAACTACTCATTCAAAGTGCCATCGGGGGCATATTTCATCCTATGGAGACAGCTCTTGTTTTTTCACAAATAAAAATTTTCAGGAGTAGAATTACTCCTAGTCAATTTCAGATTTTACCATTTTATTCATTCACAAAAATTATGATGAGTAAATACTCATAGGTCAAAAAAATTATCTGGAGCCCTGGTTGTGACTCAATCTTTATGAAATTTGGTCAGAATGTTTGTCTTGATGATCTTTAGATCAAGTTTAAATTTGGTTCATGTGGGGTCAGAAATGGGTCAGTACGCCAGATCAAAAGAAAAGCTTGTGAACACTCTAGAGGTTGTGACCCCATATTTATGAAACTTGGTCAGAATGTTTGTCTTGATGATCTCTAGGCCAAGTTCGAATCTGGGTCATGTGGGTTAAAAAACTAGGTCAGTAGGCTAGATCAATGGAAAAGCGTGTTCACACACTAGAGGCCAATGTTTGAAATCAATCTTTATGAAATTTGGTTAGAATGTTTGTCTTGATGATCTTTAGGTCAAGTTTGAATTTGGGTCATGTGGGGTCAAAAACTATGTCAGTGGGCCAGATCAAAGGAAAAGCATGTGAACACTCTAGAGGTCACAGTTGTGACCCAATATTTATGAAACTTTGTCAGAATGTTTGCCTTGATGATCTCTAGGTTAATTTTGAAACTGGGTATTGCGGAGTCAAAAAGTAGGTCAGTAGGCCAGATCAAAAGAAAAGCTTGTGAACACTCTATAGGCCACAGTTCCTACTCAATCTGCATGAAACTTGGTCAGAATGTTTGTCTTGATGATTTCTAGGTGAAGTTTTAATCTGGGTCATTTAGGTTCAAAAACTAGGTCACATGGTCAAATCAAAGGAAAAGTTTGTGAATACTCTAAAGGCTACAGTTGTGACTCAGTCTTTATGAAACTTGGTCAGAATGTTAGTCTTGATGATCTCTATGTTAAATTCAGAACTGGCTCATGTGGGGTAAAAAACTTGGTCAGTATGCCAGATCAACTCTGGTGAGCGATATAGGGCCATCATGGCCTTTTTTGTTACTTTACTATATACATAGAGACTGCATATACAATCTTGTGAATCTTCTGAACCCATGCACACAATTCAGTGAAACTTAACACAAGTGATTAGTAGTAACCCTAGTTGTGTATGGTGCATGTTACGTTCTTTCAGAAAAAAAATTCTTCACAGTTATGGGACTTTGTTAGCTCACCTGTCATAAAGTGACAAAGATCACGCAGCGTCCTTTGTGCATGCGTGCGTCCCTAAACTTTTGCTTGTGACCACTCTAGAGGTCACACTTTTCATGGGATCTTCATGAAAATTGGTCAGAATGTTCATGTTGATGATATCTAGGTCAAGTTCGAAACTGGGTCATGTGCCATCAAAAACTAGGTCAGTAGATCTACAAAAAGTAAAACCTTGTGACCTCTCTAGAGGCCATACCTTTCAATGGATCTTCATGAAAATTGGTCAAAATGTTCATCTTGATGATATCTAGGTCAAGTTCGAGTAGGTCAAATAAAAAAAAACCTTGTGACCTCTCTAGAGGCCATATTTTTCATGGGATCTGTATGAAAGTTGGTCTGAATGTTCATCTTAATGATATCTAGGTCAAGTTTGAAACTGGGTCAACTGCAATCAAGAAATAGGTCAGTAGGTCTAAAAATAGAAAAACCTTGTGACCTCTTTAGAGGCCATATTTTTCATGGGATCTGTATGAAAGTTGATCTGAATGTTCATCTTGATGATATCTAGGTCAAGTTTGAAACTGGGTCAACTGCAGTCAAGAACTAGGTCAGTAGGTCTAAAATTAGGAAAACCTTGTGACCTCTCTAGAGGCCATATTTTTCATGGGATCTGTATGAAAGTTGGTCTGAATGTTCATCTTGATGATATCTAGGTCAAGTTCGAACTTGGGTCAACTGCAATCAAAAACTAGGTCAGTAGGTCTAAAAGCAGAAAAACCTTTTGACCTCTCTAAAAGCCATATTTTTCAATGGATCTTCATGAAAATTGGTCAGAATGTTCACCTTGACAATATCTAGTTAAAGTTCGAAACTGGGTCATGTGCGGTCAGAAACTAGGTCAGTAGGTATAAAAATAGAAAAACCTTGTGACCTCTTTAGAGGCCATATTTTCCATGAGATCTTCATGAAAATTGATGAGAATGTTCACCTTGATGATATCTAGGTCAAGTTCAAAACTGGGTCAAGCGCCTTCAAAGACTAGGTCATTAGGTCAGATAATAGAAAAACCTTGTGACCTCTCTAGAGGCCATATTTTTCAATGGATCTTCATGAAAATAGGTCAGAATTTTTATCTTGATGATATCTAGGTCTAGTTCATAACTGGGTCACATGAGCTCAAAAACTAGGTCACTATGTCAAATAATAGAAAAAAAGACGTCATACTCAGTTCATAACTGGGTCATGTGGGGACAGGTGAGCAATTCAGGACCATCATGGTCCTCTTGTTTTTAGTTCACCTGTCATGTTGTGACAAGGTGAGCTTTTGTGATTGCCCATTGTCCGTCCATCCAAATTTCTTGTGAACACGATAGAGACCACATTTTGCAATCAATTTTAATCAAACTTACACACAACTTGTATTGGCATAATGTCATGATTTCTGTCGAAAACTGGCCACATCTCTTCATAGGTTCCAGAGTTACAGCCCCTTAAAGGGCCAAAATTTGCTATTTTGGCTTGTGAACACAATAGAGACCACATTTTGCAATCAAGTTTAATCAAACTTGCACAAAACTTGAATTGGCGTGATATCTCGGTTCCTTTGGAAAACTGGCCAGACTTTTTTATGAATTCCATAAAGGGCCAAAGTTTGCTTTTTAGCTTTTGCAGCCATATGGTTTGATTTGATACAAACTTGCAAAATATCTTTAACAACAATAGATCAAGGATTCCATGTTGAATCTGTCAGATCAGAATCATAGGTCCCAGAATAACCCCTGAAAGAGCCAAGATTTGTTAAATTTTACCTTGTGAACATGATAGAAGGGATATTTTACATTCGATTTTAACTACACTTGCACACAACTTAAGTCACAATAAGATCTCGGTTCCTTTTGAAAACTAGCTGGATTCCATCATGGGTTATAGAGTTGACCCTGTTAAAAACTGTTGCAATATTTTTTTCAGAATTACTACCTATTCATATGATAAAGAATTTCATTACATTTCTATGACTCTACATCAAAGGTCATGGTCACATGGACCCAGAAAAGTTAAATTAAACGGTTTCTGGATGATAATTCAAAATTGCTTGGGCCTAGGATCATGAAAGTTGAAAGGGAGGTTAATCATGACCAGCAGATGACCCCTAGTGATTTTTGAGGTCAAAGGTCAAGGTCACAGTGATCCATAACTGTTAAACAGTTTCCGGATGATTACTCAAGAACACTTGGGCCTGGGATCATGAAAGTTGATAGAGATGTTAGTCATGACCAGCAGATGGCCCCTATTGATTCAGAGGTCAGTAGGCCAAAAGTCAAGGTCACTGACCCAGAACAGTTAAATGGTTTCCGGACGATAACTTGAGATTGCTTGGGCCTAGGATCATGTAACTTTGTAGGGAGGTGGATCATGACCAGCAGGTGACCCCTATTGATTTTGAGGTCAATAGGTCAAAGGTCAAGATCACATTGACCCAGGAAGTAGAACTTTCTTGTACAGTGACCAAGGGGGGTGGGGGTGGGGGGTGGGATTTCGTCTTCTACAAGCTCTTGTTCTCTATTTTCCTTTGTTAGAAAAATAATGCACTGTGCATATCAGCACCAATGCAGCTATCAAGCATAAAAGTAAAAGCAATGTATATGAATGTTCTGTTTACAGGGACAAAGAAGAAGAATGTCATGACAGCTTTAGGATGGACCCCCCCAAGAATTCAGTACCTTGATGTTCCACTACCCAGTCTAAAAATGCAGTTGACAGAAAAACCAACTTTCAATGATTTACATCGCATCAGAGCTAAGGTTTACTACTTCATAATTAAACAGCATTGAAACAAGAGCTGTCCATAAGATAGTGCGCTTGATTTTTCTCTGTGCTCGACTCTGAATTAGAGCTTTGCCAGTAAAAGCTTTATAAAACTTTAACCAAAAAATTCTAAGTTACAAAGGGACATTACTCTGTCAAAAGTCAGCTCAAAATGGGACATACTGTTTTTACCCATTAAAGGCGAGTGGAAGAAATCAGTGTTTGCTAAAAACTAGAATATTTTTTCTTAGAACTAGACCAAACTTGTACGAAATGTTTATCTTTAAAAATACTAGGTCAAATTTGATAACCAGCCATTTTAGAAGAATAGTAACTTTTAATTTATGGTCCCTGACTCTGTGAAATCTAGGTTAATTTAAATAACTGCCTATTTGGACCTATATCTCTGGAGGTATGACCTTTGAATTTAAGGCACAATTGCCCAAATGGAGTGTCTACTCCATAAATAGAGTGATTTTTCTCTGATGTCAATCATATTTATACAGATGTATAAGAAGTCACATCTGACTAGTATTTAAAGGTTATTAGCTTTGTATCGGGGAAATATGCACAACTTCTGCAGTGGAAATATTGCGCGACTAGGAGCGCAATATTCTTCCGCTGATTTAGAACGAGTGAATATTTTTTGATGCAAACATAATAACCTTTTTATAACATACGTATCTACACGTATGCATGTAATGTAAATATCATGATTTTGTTCAAGGGCCTGAATAAGATTGACCACACTGAACTAAATAAAAGTTTTAATACAACGACACACATTAAATTACGTCGCACACCCGATATGAAATTCAGTGTATGGAAAAATATTGACGTTTCCGGTTCCACTGTAACTTGACAGGAAATAGAAACGGGTAAGTAATAACTGGAGTTATTGCCCTTGAATCAGTCAAAATTGTGAAAACTGACAGTTTCCCCTTTGAAATTCAATTATTTTTAGCTCACCTGTCACAAAGTGACAAGGTGAGCTTTTGTGATCGCGTGGCGTCCGTCGTCCGTCCGTGCGTGCGTGCGTAAACTTTTGCTTGTGACCACTCTAGAGGTCACATTTTTCATGGGATCTTTATGAAAGTTGGTCAGAATGTTCATCTTGATGATATCTAGGTCAAGATCGAAACTGGGTCACGTGCGGTCAAAAACTAGGTCAGTAGATCTAAAAATAGAAAAACCTTGTGACCTCTCTAGAGGCCATATTTTTCATGAGATCTTCATGAAGATTGGTCAGAATGTTCAACTTGATGATATCTAGATCAGGTTCGAAACTGGGTCACGTGCGGTCAAAAACTAGGTCAGTAGGTCTAAAAATAGAAAAACTTTGTGACCTCTCTAGAGGCCATATTTCTCAATGGATCTTCATGAAAATTAGTCAGAATGTTCACCTTGATGATATCTTGGTCAAGATTGAAACTGGGTCTAGTGCTGTCAAAAACTAGGTCAGTAGGTCTAAAAATAGAAAAGCCTTGTGACCTCTCTAGAGGCCATATTTCTCAATGGATCTTCATGAAAATTGGTCAGAATGTTCATCTTGATGATATCTAGGTCAAGTTCGAAACTGGGTCACGTGCGGTCAAAAACTAGGTCAGTAGGTCTGAAAATAGAAAAACTTTGTGACCTCTCTAAAGGCCATATTTTTCATGGGATCTTTATGAAAATTGGTCAGAATGTACATCATGATGATATCTAGATCAAGTTCGAAACTGGGTCACATGCGGTCAATAACTAGGTCAGTAGATCTAAAAATAGAAAAACCTTGTGACCTCTCTAGAGGCCATATTTTTCAAGAGATCGTCATGAAAATTAATCAGAATGTTCATCTTGATGATATCTAGGTCAAGTTTGAAACTGGGTCATGTGCGGTCAAAAACTAGGTCAGTAGATCTAAAAATAGAAAAACCTTGTGACCTCTCTAGAGGCCATATTTCTCAATGGATCTTCATGAAAATTGGTCAGAGTGTTCATCTTGATGATATCTAGGTGAAGTTCGAAACTGGGTCACATGGGGTCAAAAACTAGGTCAGTAGATCTAAAAATAGAAAAAACTTTGTGACCTCTCTAGAGGCCATATTTCTCAATGGATCTTCATGAAAATTGGTTAGAATGTTCACCTTGATGATATCTAGGTCAAATTCGAAACTGGGTCACGTACGGTCAAAAACTAGGTCAGTAGGTCTAAAAATAGAAAAGCCTTGTGACCTCTCTAGAGGCCATATTTCTCAATGGATCTTCATGAAAATTGGTCAGAATGTTCATCTTGATGATATCTAGGTCAAGTTTGAAACTGGGTCACGTGCGGTCAAAAACTAGGTCAGTAGGTCTGAAAATAGAAAAACTTTGTGACCTCTCTAAAGGCCATATTTTTCATGGGATCTTTATGAAAATTGGTCAGAATGTACATCATGATGATATCTAGATCAAGTTCGAAACTGGGTCACATGCGGTCAATAACTAGGTCAGTAGATCTAAAAATAGAAAAACCTTGTGACCTCTCTAGAGGCCATATTTTTCAAGAGATCGTCATGAAAATTAATCAGAATGTTCATCTTGATGATATCTAGGTCAAGTTTGAAACTGGGTCATGTGCGGTCAAAAACTAGGTCAGTAGATCTAAAAATAGAAAAACCTTGTGACGTCTCTAGAGGCCTTATTTCTCAATGGATCTTCATGAAAATTGGTGAGAGTGTTTAACTTGATGATATCTAGGTCAAATTTGAAACTGGGTCACGTACGGTCAAAAACTAGGTCAGTAGGTCTAAAAATAGAAAAACCTTGTGACCTCTCTATAGGCCATATTTTCATGAGATCTTCATGAAAATTGGTGAGAATGTTCACCTTGATGATATCTAGTTCAATTTCGAAACTGGGTCACGTGCGGTCAAAAACTAGGTCATTAGGTCTAAAAATAGAAAAACTTTGTGTCCTCTCTAGAGGCCATATTTCTCAATGGATCTTCATGAAAATTGGTCAGAGTGTTCATCTTGATGATATCTAGGTGAAGTTCGAAACTGGGTCACATGGGGTCAAAAACTAGGTCAGTAGGTCTAAAAATAGAAAAAACTTTGTGACCTCTCTAGAGGCCATATTTCTCAATGGATCTTCATGAAAATTGGTTAGAATGTTCACCTTGATGATATCTAGGTCAAATTCGAAACTGGGTCACGTACGGTCAAAAACTAGGTCAGTAGGTCTGAAAATAGAAAAACTTTGTGACCTCTCTAGAGGCCATATTTTTCATGGGATCTTTATGAAAATTGGTCAGAATGTTCACCTTGATGATATCTAGGTCAAGTTTGAAACTGGGTCATATGCGGTCAATAACTAGGTCAGTAGATCTAAAAAAAACAAAAAAACTTTGTGACCTCTCCAGAGGTCATATTTTTCAAGAGATCTTCATGAAAATTGATCAGAATGTTGATCTTGATGATATCTAGGTCAAGTTTGAAACTGTGTCACGTATGGTCAAAAACTAGGTCAGTAGGTCTAAAAATAGAAAAGCCTTGTGACGTCTCTAGAGGCCATATTTCTCAATGGATCTTCATGAAAATTGGTGAGAGTGTTCAGCTTGATGATATCTAGGTCAAGTTCGTAACTGAGTCATGTGCGGTCAAAAACTAGGTCAGTAGGTCTAAAAATAGAAAAACCTTGTGACCTCTCTATAGGCCATATGTTTCATGAGATCTTCATGAAAGTTGGTGAGAATACCTTGATGATATCTAGGTCAAATTCAAAAGTGGGTCACGTGCCTTCAAAAACTAGGTCATTAGGTCAAATAATAGAAAAACCTTGTGACCTCTCTAGAGGTCATATTTTTCAATGGATCTTCATGAAAATTGGTCAGAATTTTTTATCTTGATATCTAGGTCACGTGCTCAAAAACTAGGTCACTATGTCAAGTAATAGAAATAACTACGTCATACTCAGTTCAACACTGGGTCATGTGGGGATAGGTGAGCGATTCAGGACCATCATGGTCCTCTTGTTTCTTGGAACTTAGGGATATGTCTGCAGAATGTGTATCTCTATAAAATCTGTGTCATGTTCAATAACAAGCTAGAGTGGATTAGTATCTCCAGAGTTATGGCCATTCAATTCATTAAGTTGCAAAAATTGACAGTCTCCTTTCTGAACTTCTGCTATTTTTTCTCAGAACTAAGGTGGATTTCTGCAAAATTTTGAGTGTCTACTCAATTACTACAGTTTTTTGGCTCAGGTGAGCTTTTGTGACTGCTCAATGTCCGTCATCCGTCCGTCAACATTTTTTAATCTTCTTGAAAACCACTGGGCAGAATATCACTAAACTTCATAGGACTGATCCTTTGATGGCCCCCTTTCAAAATTGCCCAAATAATTTAAATCCATGCAGAACTCTGGTTGCCATAGCAACTGAAAGGAAAAACTTTAAAAATCTTCTTGTCTAAAACTTTGCCTTGATATTTGGCATGTGACATCATCTTATGGTCCTGAAGATTGTTCAAATTGTGCCCCTGGGGTGAAAGAGGCCCCGCCCCGGGGGTCCAATTAAAGTTTTACATAGACTTATATAGGAAAAACCTTTAAAAATCTTACCACAAGACCTAGGCCTTTGATATTTGGTATGTAGCATTACCCTGTAGTTCTCTACCAAGATTGTTCAAATTGTGCCTCTGGGGTGAAAGAGGCCCCACCCAGGGGGTCCCAAGTTTTACATAGACTTATACAGGAAAAAAAACAACTTTAAAATTCTTCTTGTCTGAAACCACAAGACCTAGGCCTTTGATATTTGGTATGTTGCATTGCCTAGTGGTCCTTTACCAAGATCATTCAAATAACGGTATGCCCCTGAGTTGAAAAGAGGCCTCACCCAGGGGGTCCCAAGTTTTACATAGACTTATATAGGGAAAAAACTTTAGAAATCTTCGTGCCTGAAACTGCAAGGCATAGGCTTTTAATATTTGGTATGTCACATTGCCTAGTGGTCCTCTACCAAAATTGTTCAAATTATGCCCCTTGGTGAAAAGGCCCTGCCCTAAGGGTCCAAAGTTTTTCATAGACTTATATAGGAATCAAATTTAAAAATCTTCTTGTCTGAAATTTCAAGGCCTATGCCTTTGATATTTGGTATGCAGCATTGCTTAGTGGATCTCTAACAACATTGTTCAGATTATGCCCCTGGGGTGAAAAGACCCACCCTGGGGGTCACTTGTTATATGAGTTATATACTGTAAGTGTACTTATATTAGCGCAGTTAAATTTTAGTGCAAACGCCTTGAATTGAGTAGTTTCCACTTATTTGCGCGCAGTATCACCAGCGCTAAAATAGCCAGTTGGTGGCTGAATGGTATTCGTAATAAAATCGACCAGGCACACACATAAAAATGCATAGGTCTACAGTATGACATAAAATCTACATTCGTTTAGATTAGTGTTAATCTGTATACTGTAAATTTGTACATGTACACTGTGCAGAATGGTGATAATTGTTTGTTTTCAAATTTGCACTTGGTTTTCAAAGCAGTATAATGTTATGGTGACACTTGTTATTAGCGCGACCGGACAAACTGGCGATCTACTCCGAAGGTGTTATATACCATGTTTATGGACAGTGGCGAAGAAAAAAAAAGCAGCTTAATTTACAAAAATAGATGACTTTTGTACTAATATTCAAACAGGTTAAATTATTCTATTAAAAAAAATCTGCAAAATAATAGTTAGGAATGCAGTTATTGTCGTATTTACACAATTAGTATATATTTCTCTGTGTTCTGTTGCATTGTGATTACGGTATTTTCAATACTATAAATATCACTTTTTTAAGCCTTTCATTTCAGTCTAATATTAGCGCTAGACATGAATTAGCGCATGCCCGATCCCACTAATAGCGCGAAAATTAGTACTATTAATATGTGTACTTAAGTAGGAGTTATACATGACATGTACAGTTTTTCGCACCAATCTTAAAACTGACTTTCAGTGACCATGAATATGACCTACTGACCTACTTTCTAATATTTTAGCATCAATTTGCCATTTTAAACATGTAGCTCATATTACTCAGGTGAGCAATCCAGGGTCTTCATGAACCTCTTGTTCTTTCATCTCAACAATGCTTAAAAATCTAGGTCAGGTTTGATAAACCAGTTTGGATAAGGATCTCTTTAAGTTAAGAGCTCTTGAATTAGTCAAACTTGGACAAATTGACATTGTCCACTCAGCAGGTAAAAGTAACATTCAAAGTGAATTTGCTGTGACTGATACATATTGTGACATGTTGGCATCCTTGCTCATAAGGGATATGAATAATAAATAGTGTCACATAAATATGAGAATTATTGGTGACTTGACCAACACAGTACTGGAACTTAGAGGAATTAAACTTGCTGTCACTGTGTTTGGGCCAAGGTATTTGTTTTATAGGTTGAAGATCAGTAAATTCAAATCCTTCTTTGTTTCATATAAAATACGACAACTTCAGGTCATATTTACGTATCTTTATAGAACATTACTTTTTCCTAAACCTATTTTTCATGAAAGTTCTGTCACAAATTAACAAAAAAATGAAAAGAAAATAGGGGGTTGAATAGTTCCTAGTGAATTGCCTGTCATTTGTGGTCTGCTACCCTAAAAGTGGCAAATATTTGCTCTAGTCCGCGCAATAAATACCTACTTCCGGTTTCAATCTGCAAAACTTGCCATCTGGGGTGTATGGACATGAAAACCGTCTCATTTCATGCAGAATGTATTCTAGTAGTGAAAAAGTGTGATTAAAGCACTCATTCTACACGAATATGCGCAAAAAATGGGAAAATTAGGATCCATTTATTATGGACTTCTTTCGACTACACCACAGAAGCACATTTTCGACCGAATAACTGACCTTATTCCTATAAGAAATATTTCTTATCAAATTTCATACCATTTTCATCTCTATTTTTAAGAAAGATGTAACACCAAACATATTACCAAGTTTCATTGTGAAAATTCGAGATTTTAGAGAAATATAGACATTTAATTGAAGCCACCCCCTACCCATTTACTGGGCTAAATTTAGGCCCTATGGTTGCTTCTTTGTAAATTTTAGTAATAGTTTCACTTGTTTGCATTATTTTTCACTTGGATTCTGAAATATCATTCATTCCATCTTGAATACGACTCGGATGGATACATTTTGTGCATTTTCTGACATTCTGGAGACAAAATATTGGCCTTTTAATCCCATAAATCGCTGCAGAAATAGGTGCATCTACTCAAAATATGGTCAAAATTCAAAAATTTTCAAATTTCATCATTATTTTGCATTGGGAACACCATTTTATAACATATACAACCAATTTATGACTATTAAGACTAGTTATGATGTGTTTTAAGAAAAGTCTTATTCAAGCTCTTTAATATTATAATTAGGTTGAAGAGATGACAGTAATTCAAATCCTTCTTTGTTTCATATAAAATACGACAACTTCAGGTCGTACTTACGTATCTTTATAGAACATCACTTTTTCCTAAACCTATTTTTCATGAAAGTTCTATCACAAATTAACGAAAAAATGAAAAGAAAATAGGGGTTGAATAGTTCCTATAGACTGAAATGCCAGTCAGTTGTGGTCTGCTACCCTAAAAATGGCGAATATTTGCTTTTGTCCGCGCAATAAATACCTACTTCCGGTTTCAATCTGCAAAACTTGCCATCTGGGGTGTATGAACATGAAAACCGTCTCATTTCATGCAGAATGTATTCTAGTAGTGAAAAAGTGTGATTAAGCACTCATTCTACACGAATTTGCGCAAAAAATGGGAAAATTAGGATCCATTTATTATGGACTTCTTTCGACTACACCACGGAAGCACATTTTCGACCGAATTACTGACCTTATTCCTAATATATTTAAGGTATTAGACCCGTAATAGGGTACCTCCTTTTTGAAGAGTACAGTCAAACCTGTGAACAAAGGCCGGCCAAGGGAGAGGGGAGAAATGGCCTTTGTTCACAGGTGACCTTTGTTCGGAAGTCAACTTGGGTCATTAGTTTCAGTGTTGATATTTAAGGTGTATAATAGAGTACATGATGTACTTAATCATTTTAAGTCCATGTTACAGTGGCACACAGACTTGGTCATTATCATCATCATCATCATCATCATCATCATCATGACTTTGACAGTCTATTGGATATTATATAGGGATATTAAGGATATTTGAACCACAGGGCATAAATCATCAAGGATACAAATATCATGATGTATAGAAAGATATAAAGGAATTCATTTGTCATTAAATGTTAAATGTATTCTCAGATAATTCAATTTTCATATTTTCATATACATTTATCAACTTCAGTACAGCAATACAAACTGAAAACATGAAATTAACAATCGTTGTAAGTAAAAGTAATGGTAGCACACAAACTTGGTCATCATCATCATTCATCATTATGTTTTATCTAATATATATGACTAAGAGTTTATATATTACATGTTAAATGCATTTCTCAGAAAATTTAATTTTCATAAACCCTTGTCAAGTACAGTACATCAGTTCAACCTGAACAAATGAAACTATCAAACAAAATCATACCTATGTTCTCTTTTCTATGTGACAGTCTCACAAATTTTAAGACCTTCACATATGACATACATGTAACCCGAAATGTTCAGCGTTTGGCAAAGAAGTCACTGATCTTACTCTGCTTACCTGTAGTGTTCCCTACAAGTTTTTGGCTTGTGATAATGTCCTCGGCATCAACAAATGTACCAAGAAGATTTTCCTTTCCATAGGCTACTGCATACTTTTTAAGTTTTTCAATCATTTCCAAGCACTCATTTTGTAGAACAAACATTATCCTCTTGTTCTTGAAGCTGATCATCCTCACAGTCAGATGTTTCATCACTGACCTGCTCTTTCATTTCCGAAAGCAACTCAGTAGCAGGCCTGTCCCAGTCCTTCATTTCAGAATCACATGTTTTGAACTCCTTGTCAATATTCAACAATTCCATAAAATCACAATCACTGTCGAGCCATTACATGAAGCGCTATTGGATAGTTATCATCCTCCTCTTCATCACTCTCTGAATCGTTCAACACTGTGCATTCACTTTCACTTTCAACACTGTTTAACTGAAATCCACACTTCGCGAAACACTTAACAATGGTGCTTATTTCAACTTCTTTAAATTAATGCACGTGCAACCCAGTAAATTGCATCCAGCACACTTATATCTTTCAACAGATCAAATCCACTTTTTCCCTGCTTAAGTTCCATTTGGCTGATCACGTACTGTAGTTGTTTCTTCCTGTACTTGAGTTTCATTGCCTGAATTATTCCTTGGTCCATTGGTTGGCATAGAGATGTTGTATTTGGTGGTAAGAACTTAACATTGACATTTTTGAGATTAACCTGAGGATGGGATGTTGCATTGTCCACAAAAAGAAGCACTTTTCTACCTTTCATTTGTCTGTCAAACCAGTGTAGCCATTCTTCAAAGATTTCGCCAGTCATCCAGGCTTTCTTGTTAGATTTGTACATTACCGGCAGACGATCCTGTTTGATACCACTGAAACACCTTGGATTTTTCGACTTCCCGATAACCAACGGTTTGATCTTTTCCCCTGAAATGTGAAAATAAATGAAATCAAGCAACTGTTGTCTGTGATTTAAAAAAATAAAAATAAAAGGATGCAAAATGCGCTGTCCATGCTTTAAACAGTGTAAGTGATGTTAGAAATCAACTTTTGCATTCACCCTTACAGAAGAAAAAGGCCTGCTGCGTACTCTTGCTGTGTACATACAGCGTTTATGATGCGTACATGATGTGTTCTGAAATCAAGGGCTTTAAATAGTACGCAGGATATACACCGCACATACACCGATAGTACGTTTGTAGTACACTTTTGACATGCAAATGAGCTCTGCCGCGTACTACTTGCTGCGTACATGCTGTGGACTAATAGTACACAGGATGTACGCTGGAGGAATTTAGTATGCGGGAAATAGTACACGCGGCACATACACTTTTCACATGCAAATGAGCCTGCGGTGTACTACCCCTGGGGCGTACGTGCTGTGTACTCCTGCGGCGTACATGCTGTGTACTTCTGCGGCAGTACATGCTGTGTACTCCTGGCCCGAGTCCTGCGGCGTACATGCTGTGTACTCCTGCTGCATACATGCTGTGTACTCTTGTGGCGAAACTGCTGTGATAATTTAAATTCCTTACCCCACCAACTTTCGTATGCAAATGCTGATCATTTGGACAGAAAAAAACAGAAAAAAGATAAGTTACATGCATCAATAAGTATTTACCCTTACCAAAATAATGTAGACTGATGTTATCAAATAAATTAGTATGTTTTTCTTCATCCACTTTTCAATGAAATAAATCAATTTTTGTAGCATGTGATTTGGTAAACATTTGAAGAAAATGGCGTAACTGCATCAAGGGGAAACAACTTTAATGCGACTAAATATAAGTGTTATGATTTATTATAGACGATGTGTGCGTAGTATGTATTTATTTTGATTAAAATCCATCTGAGAACAATCTAGGACTGGAATTATATAAGCATTTATACACTTTTACGTCCGTAAAAAGTAGCGCACCAAAAAATTTTGAATTTTGAAAGTATAAATGCCAAAAGAAATTGTACAAGTCTTTCCCGCGTATATGAAGTGTACTGCACAAATTTCAAAGTATCTGCGGTGTACATGCAGTGTACTATTTTCTTGTACAAGTCCCTCCTGCATACATGCAGTGTACTCCTTAAATTTTCAGAGTCTGTGCTGCGTACTTGAAGTGTACTAGTGACCTCCTGTGTACATGCTGTGTACTCGTCGAAATAGTATGCGACATGTACGCGGCATGCGGTGTATGTAAAATGTACTCCTCTGGCGTACTACTGTGTTCGCGGCATATACACAGCAAATACCCGGCATGTACGCCACAGAGGCTTGCTTCTGTAAGGGCATTTTTAGACATAAAAAAATCCGAAAAGTCCCATTAAATAAATATACGCCCTGCTCCCCACTTTCCCATAAAGAAAAAAAGAAATAAATAATTCACCGACCAACTACCGTAAATTGTTAGGCATGAATACAAACAAATATTTTTTTCACCTTACAGAAATACAGAAATGTGTAGCCGTGAAACACGCCAGTGCATTGTTGTTTAAAGGCGTTTCAGTTATGTAGGCCTATGTTTTTTGTTATCCCAAGAAATGAAAATCTATCAAATTGATGGGGTGAATCAAGCCAAATATTTGTTAACAGGTAATAATTAAGCAGTGAGAGACAACAGTGGTTTCTATTTCAATGGGAGCAGAAAATGCTGCCCAGCTGCAGAGTGAATGTGATGAACTTCAGTCATTTTTAGTATTTTACTTCCGGAATATCCGAACATGCTTGTTTGAAATATAGACATTTTTTCTAAGACTGTACAGTCAGTAAAAATGATTTCACCGTTGGTCAACCCAACTTGTATCAATTATACAAAATAGACATGTGCAATCCATTTACCTTCTTATGTATTATCTATCAAGGGAATGTCAAATCAGTCATTTTCTGCAACCGGAAATAAATCCGCAACAAGCAACATGGATTACTTCCCTTAGATGTGCGTGATACACTATCCAATTTACAATTTCAGTGAAATTCGTTAATCGAATGAAAAGAGAAGCAAATCTAACTTACGAAAAAATCATTACCTGTCATGCTAGCACACAAGGCCACAGTCAAACGTTCTTTTGACCGTTTGCCGCCCGAGCAATCCTCGCCTTTCTTGAAATACGTGGACTTAGTCGAATCCCGATAGAAAAGGCCGGTCTCGTCCATATTAATGATGTTTTCTGGTTCATACCCTTCGCACAATGATGGTAACTTGTCTTTCCAGTCTTGCACAACAGTTTTGTCTACATCACTGCGCTCACCAGACATTGTCTTAAACACAATATTGTTCCGTTTAAGGAAACTTTCCAGCCATCCGTTTGATGCTTTAAAGTCATTTACACCTAAATCCTGCGCATATTTCAGTGCTCTTTCTTTGATAAGCGGACCTGACGCATTAATTCTATGTCCAGTGGCATCATTAAACCATTTCAAACACAAGTCATTAATGTCCTCATAAGTGGTTGCCCGGCGTGGTCATTTATACTCCATGTTAACATTATTTTCAAACTCGTCCATAATTTCGCGTTTCCATTTCAGAATCCCATGAATTTGTGTCCTGCCAACACCAACTTGTTCTGCAATAGCCCTGTCACTTTTACCACTTTCACTAAGTCTTATAACTTCCACGCGTTTTTCTAACGTAAGAAAGTTCTGTTTCGACATTTTTCTATGATAAGTAAGCACTTAATTTAGTAACGTTTGACTGGTATTTTGAACACAATTCGAATGAGAGATATTAACATAATGAATATATTTTATGAAATTGCTCATTTATTACAAGCACTTCACCGTATATTAAAAAGTGTGAAAAACTGCAGGTGTACCAAGAGCGGTTAACAATGTACAAACAACTCAATTATCAACCATATCAATGATTGCAGAACGTGTTCAACAATCGATCAAAAACAATCAATAACACTGATTGTTCTTTATGTCGTTAATAAGGGGGGCAGTTGCCTATTTAGCACCTTTTTATCAAGACTTTGAAGTTTGACCGCCGATTAGGGAAAATCATGAGCGGGAAAATTGTGAGCGGCCGACGCAAGAAAAAAATGACAGTTGTTCAGAGTAATTACCGTCTATGGGAAGGACTTTGGCTGGCAGCGGTCGGCAAGTGGCCATTATTCACGGCCTTTTTATGACTATATTTCGACGGGGGGAAATCTGGTTGCCCATTGTCGACAGGTGGCCGCTACTTACAGGTGGCCATTAGCACAGTTTTGACTGTATTCATTTCCTACAATAAACCTACTTTGACTGAAATTTTTCAGGGGGCGTAGGCTCTAGCCCCACTGGGACAAAAAAATTTCTCCTTATTTTCTTTTTTCCTGGTAAGTTTTTACTTTTTATAACCCGCCCGCTTAGCTCAGTAGGTAGAGCGTCGGTCTACGGATCGCGGGGTCACGAGTTCCATCCTCGGGCGGGGCATTTGTTCTCCGTGACTATTTGATAAACGACATTGTGTCTGAAATCATTAGTCCTCCACCTCTGATTCATGTGGGGAAGTTGGCAGTTACTTGCGGAGAACAGGTTTGTACTGGTACAGAATCCAGGAACACTGGTTAGGTTAACTGCCCGCCGTTTAATATATTTTAAAAAAAGGCATGGTAATATTAATTATGTCTCCCCCAGGAGACATATTGTTTTTGCCCTGTCCGTCCGTCCGTACGTCACACTTCATTTCCGATCAATAACTGGAGAACCATTTGACCTAGAACCTTCAAACCTCATAGGGTTGTAGGGCTGCTGGAGTAGACGACCCCTATTGTTTTTGGGGTCACTCCGTCAAAGGTCAAGGTCACAGGGGCCTGAACGTTGAAAACCATTTCCGATCAATAACTAGAGAACCACTTGACCCAGAATGTTGAAACTTCATAGGATGATTGGTCATGAAGAGTAGATGACCCCTATTGATTTTGGGGTCACTCCGTCAAAGGTCAAGGTCACAGGGGCCTGAACATTGAAAACCATTGCCGATCAATAACTAGAGAACCACTTGACCCAGAATGTTGAAACTTCATAGGATGATTGGGCATGAAGAGTAGATGACCCCTATTGATTTTGGGGTCACTCCGTCAAAGGTCAAGGTCACAGGGGCCTGAACATTGAAAACCATTTCCGATCAATAACTGGAGAACCACTTGACCCAGAATGTTGAAACTTCATAGGATGATTGGTCATGATGAGTAGATGACCCCTATTGATTTTGGGGTCACTCCATCAAAGGTCAAGGTCACAGGGGCCTGAACATGGAAAACCATTTATGATCAATAACTAGAGAACCACTTGACCCAGAATGTTGAAACTTCATAGGATGATTGTGCATGCAAAGTAGATGACCCCTATCGATTTTGGGGTAACTCCAATAAAGCTCAAGGTCACAGGGGACTGAACATTGAAAACCATTTCCGGTCAGTAACTTGAGAACCACTTGACCCAGAATGTTGAAACTTCATAGGATGATTGGTCATGCAGAGTAGATGACCCCTAACGATTTTAGGGTCACTCTGTTAAAGGTCAAGGCCACAGGGGCCTGAACATGGAAAACCGTTTCCAATCAATAACTTGAGAACCTCTCGACCCAGAATGTTGAAACTTCATAGGATGATTGTTCATGCAGAGTAAATGACCCCTATTGTTTTTGGGGTCACTCCGTTAAAGGTCAAGGTCACAGAGGCCTGAACATTGATAACCAGTTCTGATTAATAACTTGAGAACCACTTGACCCAGAATGTTGAAACTTCATAGGATGATTGAACATGCAGAGTAGATGACCCCTATTGATTTTGGGGTCAGTCTATTAAAGGTCAAGGTCACAGTGGCCTGTTCTTGTAAAATCATTTTTTAGAAATAACTTGAGAATCACTTGACCTACAATGTTGAAACTTAATAGGATGATTGGACATGCAGAGTAGATGACCCCTATTTATTTTGAGGTCACTTGATCAAAGGTCAAGGTCACAGGAGCCTGAACAGTGACTTGAGAACCACTAGGCCAAGAGTGTTGAAATTTAGCGGGATGACTGGACATGCCAAGTAGATGATCCCTATTGCAGCCAACCATCAGTGTCTCTTCGACTTTCGCTCCTGACCCCTATTGACTTCTTGTATAGGACTTTGCATTGGGGGAGACATGCGCTTTTTTACAAAAGCATTTTCTAGTTTTGTTTAAAATTTGCAACACGATGCAAAACTCAGTCAACTTTAAGAATATACCCGCAAATACCATTTTTTAAACATTACTATTAGGGGTCCAATACCTTAAGGGTTATTTGTTACCTTGGTGACAACTTCAGACATCTCTAGTCAAACAGTTTCTCATCAGCTACAGTTGAACCATTTCTGATCAGTATTAAAGGTTCCTTCAAGTCAGAATACATTCAAATAGAGATTTAGCATGAATGTGTACAATATTCATTTCTCAATTATATAGAGGATATTTGTTTGTTTCAGTGTAAGATCGAAATATATTTCACCGAGTGAACACTATAATGCAATATTTTCACGAGTGCATACATATGATAAGTTCAGAATCCCAAAACTGGAGGTTTGCTATTTTTCAGCTGGAGTTGGGTTCTCAAAACTGGAGTTTTTTTATCAGCATAAATTAAGTGCGTGAATGCAAAACTTAATAGAGACAAAATCCAAAATTTTATGTTACCTACTTTTAACCTCAAAAACCTAAAAGGATAAAATATATTGTATTTTAACAACTTTTAACAAGTAGCACATTAATTTTCAAGTTTTACTGGTAGACATTCAAATGCATTACAAATTCAAGGTATCCCCTAGTAAAATTTAGAGAATTTATTTTTCAAGATTTTCTTTCCAGGTGGCTGATTCTTAATAGTCCTTGCAAAAATAGAATAAACTTTTGTTAACACTCCACTTACCTAGAAGATTTTCACCACAATTACAACTGTATTGTCCAAAAAGTAGAGTGTGTGTGTTCGGGTGGAAAAATCGGGTCGCGAAAATATATGACATTTGATTTTAATGGTGTAAAAACTATCTGTCAACAAGGTTTTGGTACTTATTGTTCCTTCTCATGAGAAGGAACACTTATGGTGAACATGTCACACTTGACTGAGCAGGTAATGGATACAAGGGTATCATCAAAGGCATCCGAATTCCAGCAGGGCGCCGCCATTTTGTACTCATGCATATTCATTACAAATAGCCTCTTTGCCAATGTGTTTTTACGCATCTTTAAGTCAATCTTAGTGAAATACAACTACGTAATAAACAGACCTACAAAAACAATAATTTAGTTTAAACTATCTAACTCCTAAATCTTACATGCCATATTGTAGAATCGAGATTAAGGACTATGCTATTTCGAAATTATGAATTAGGTGGGTAGGGTACATGATATTATTTCTGAGGAATTTCGAAGTTACTGTAAAACAAACGTTATTCCAATGTGACAATACATTTAAACCATTAAGTGCTGGTCTCTTACTTTAAAAGACTAAAGTGGGAAAAGTTATCAGTATGGTTATGTCACAATTTTCGGTGCAAGTATTCTATGTAATCATGCATAACTGCGAAAAACTATAACATACATAATAAAGCTGAACTATCCATGTAAATGAGCTGAGAGCTATTTTTCTATTTCCGTTTATTACTTTTCTAAAAAACACATTACAATTTACTAGGTGATGGCAAAATTTGTCATTTTTGTGCACATGCCTTTACACATTAAAGAAGTCTGAACTATAGGTATGGTGTGCGAGAAGGGCCTGAGCGCTTACCTAGTGCTCATTTACACGGATTGTATTGCTCAGATAAATATATATAACTTTATCATAAGTCCGCAAAGTGCAACAAAAGAAATAGCAGTATTAATTTTGTAATAATATTATTTTTACAAGGTATGTCTGACAAATGACATCGAGAATTCAAACTGACCTTTTAGAAAGCTGCATTTTCAAGTACCTGATATCTTCCACTTTGGTTAAAAAAGCATTTTTACAATAGATAATTACTAACTACAGAAGGTAATAAAAAATACTCTTGACCTAGAGAATGCTACAACCTACTAAACTTCAAAGCTTAAGTTTAAAATTATATTGAACACGTTTGCTTTAATTTAAGATGAAAATTAAACTAGAACTCTTATGATAAAAATCGCATAGACCATTTCGGACAGGTTAGACAGTGAGAAAGCAAACATATTGTACGTATTATTTAGCATGGATGATTTGCACTGTGAATACATATTTTTTACACTTAACATTTAATTCCGCGAGTACATACACATATACATATATATGTACCTTTACCTTTTATACACTAGGAATATGTTTGTTTTACATGTAAGATCAAGGCATTAACCCCTCGTGAAAATATAATGCATGTGGCGTTCACTGTTGATATATAATTGTAATATAATGTTTTGGCGTTACACTGAAACAAACAAATACCCTTTTTGCATATTCATTTATATAAAAATATAAACAAACAAACAAACAAACCAAAGCGGGAACAATGTTTATTTTGTTTGATTGAGAGTAACACCAAAACGACACAATGAACTTTTCCCAGGTTTTGTTGGTGGAGAAAGACTCTAGGTGCCCCTCCAGACATTTTTTGGAGCTCAGACTTGTACCTAGCTGGATGGCTTCCTTACGTGAAAAGTTTTACACCTCAAGTGAGGTTTCGATCCTACGTCGGTGATGGGCGAGGAATTCAAAGCCAGCGACCATGACTATCACGCTTTTCTTTTGCTAGTATAAAACTTAAATATTCAGTTAAATTTCGTGAACATAAATGATACTCTTAATGATATTTACCGTCAGAAATTACAAATGGTTGGCCGAATACACCATACTTTGAATTACAAAAGTTTACACACCATGAGGGTCGGAAAGCACGGAATTTACGTTCTTAAACGTATATGTGAATCGTCTTGTTTGAAATGTAAACAAAGGAATAAAAGTAACTGTTTTCATGTTCGTGGTAAAGATCGAACTGTGTGATTGTCAATGTTCCCGATACGGAATATATATGAATGTATAAACACGGGCCGTTTCATCAAAATCGGCCTTTTTACTCTTGTCCGCACTCTAATTCAAACATTTCTCATCCAATCCTCACCAAACTTGAACAAAATGTGTTTGACCATGAGACCTCAAGTGAGGTTTCGATCCTACGTCGGTGATGGGCGAGGAATTCAAAGCCAGCGACCATGACTATCACGCTTTTCTTTTGCTAGTATAAAACTTAAATATTCAGTTAAATTTCGTGAACATAAATGATACTCTTAATGATATTTACCGTCAGAAATTACAAATGGTTGGCCGAATACACCATACTTTTAATTACAAAAGTTTACACACCATGAGGGTCGGAAAGCACGGAATTTACGTTCTTAAACGTATATGTGAATCGTCTTGTTTGAAATGTAAACAAAGGAATAAAAGTAACTGTTTTCATGTTCGTGGTAAAGATCGAACTGTGTGATTGTCAATGTTCCCGATACGGAATATATATGAATGTATAAACACGGGCCGTTTCATCTAACAGGACTTGCAAGAACATAGTAAGCGATTGTTTATTTATTGTATTTATGTTCTAGTAACCTTTGACACTGATTTCGAGGACAAGCCGGGTTTGTGACATATACATGTCTGTTGTTGGGCTGGAAAAAGATAGGTCCAAAATTTAAACTAAAAGCTATATTCCATAAATTCTTCGTTATTTGTGTGCATACAATTCGGTTGTTTAAAGGTTAGAATATCAGAAAATTACAGGAAATAAAACATATCTTTGAAAAAGTCCCGATCTTTCATCATTTGTTTGGTTGGCGCATGATTACAAATTTAATGTTAGTAGGGCGTGATGTCCATGAAGCCGTGTAATGTGATAATTTTGATGACACGTTGATTTTATTTTGTAATTGTGAGTGATCGTTAAGTGATCAGAAAAATCGGACAGTGGAATGTTATAAAAAAAATGATGCTTTATTTAGATTAGAAAGGGAATCGTACTATACAATAAGGAAAACCTAAGGGTAAAATACTCCTTTTATTTCGTTCACTGAAGAAAAAATGGCTGACATATTTTTGTAAAAAAGCGGTGCACGTGTGATTTGTGTAACACAGTTTAACGACAATTTCTTAGAAAACTAACGCTCAGCTCATTTACACTGACATATCCCTGATTGATGAATATATATATTATATAAATATGAGAGACTTGTGGTACCAAATACTTGCACCGAAAATTTCTATGCATTTTCTTCTAGTACACTGTTGGGACATGCTTTTGAGTGTCACTGATACTTTATAATTTACTCGGAGATACATTTTTTCATTATCATTAGTTTCTCTTTGATCCCCGTGCATTTCTCGTGTTGTTACGACATTCTCAGTTTTACATAGGAATTTTGCATTGTCAAAATAGCATAGTCCTTAACTAAATGAATATTCATCATTTAAAAATAGACTCCCGCCCATAAATATCGTCTACTATTATTCTTCTCGGTTTCATTCTTTGCTGCTTCCAGAAGTTCTCTTTACGATTTTATTTCATACCAACTTTATATTTTAACATTTTAAGTATAACCATCAAAACATACTGTACTAATAAAGTTATTCGAGATTTTTTACTCGTCTGTGAATGCTATTGCACGATACGTATCGTCACCGGATTACAACATTTCAGTTACTTCCCTTGTTTTTATCTAGAACTGTATAATGTATTTCTTCACTTTACTGAGCTGTAAATATTTCGAACTTTGTAATTCCATACCTTTTGATTAATTGTTTTGTAATTTTCAAGTTGTGAACTTTTTGTACGCACTTTTTTCAAATCCATCAGTTTGTTGGTGCCGACTTATATAAAAGCCCTTTTTCTCCCTATTTAGTCGTTTTGGAGCTGTAAATATCCATTCATGCAATGCAATTACTGGCATATGGCAGAACTTTCCTTCCATTGTATTGCTAATTAAAATTAGGCAAACATACGACCAAATTCTGATCTGTGCCACTAGGACAGCTTCCCGAAATTTTGACAGAGTGATGGTATTTATTGTCCGCTGATAATATTTAGGTAGGATCGCTCATCTAAAGGTGTTTGTTTATTATTTTAAGTTAAATAAATGTTTGTGTGAAATAACTTTAAGTATTCTTATAATAAATAGATAAGAATGCACGTAAACTAGCAAAACACATAGTTCATAATTATTTTATTAAAGATCCCTTAAAAAGAATATTTAATATGCGCTAGAAGGAACCTTTTGGTAAGCTAAATCTTGTTCAATAAATGTTGATGTATATATAAATGTGTTTTGAGAGGTTTTTACATACAAAACATACGATTTCCTGGCAGAATCATGCATTTTATTTTTACCGAGTACAGACAACATTCATGTTCTAAAAATAGTAATGGGTTGGTTTTTCAGCAATTATTTATGTGATTTTATTACTGAACAAAACTTTAATAAAAAATTCATTAAAAAACCTCTTCTGTCCCAACAAGTATAGTGGACGCAACTTGACCCCGATGGTTGACCTTTGTATTATAATACATAATGAGGCACAACCTAATATTGAAAAGGAGTGTCAGTAAAACGCTTCATCTCTTTGTATTTATAAATTTAAATACACACGGCAATCCTAAGCACCCCTTGTTTCTACAATGAAATAATCAATATGAATAACCAGCCTAAGGTCAACCATCTTGGTCAAGTTGCGACAACTATAGTAGTAATAAAATTTCACATTGCAGCAGTTTACTAGAAAGTTAATACACAATAATAGATTGAAAATAAAACAAGAGGGTCATGATGACCCTGGATCACTCACCTGACTAATATGAGCTATGTAGACAAGTGACAAGAGATCACGAAAGTCAAGAGACAGTCAAATATAAGTAAGCATTGAAATCTTTTCCCAGTTGTGTGAACATGTTTCAAATGTCAAACTGATGCTAAAATATTAAAGTTGGTCAGTAGGTCAAGTTCATGGTCACTGAAGTCAGTTTTAAGATTGGTGTGCAAACCTGTGTATGTCATCCAAATTTCAAGGCTGTATCTAAAAAAAAAATGTTGGTCAGAAGGTCAAGGTCACAGTCAAGTGACCCCTAATTACTTGGGATCATCAGGTGATTATAACTAAACAGTCTAGGAAATATGATCAGATGATTTTTGAAGTAATTTTTCCTATTACTATGTCTCCCACCACACAGTGGTGTGGGAGACATATTGATTTACTCCAGTCTGTGTGTGTGTCTGTCACAAAGCTTGTCCGCACTCTAAGTCGAACATTTCTCATCCGATTTTCACCAAACTTGAACAAAATGTGTTTGCCATGAGACCTCGGCCAAGTTCGATAACTAGCCAAATCGGTCCAGGCGTCTTGGAGTTATGGCCCTTGAATTACCAAAAATCGGCCTTTTTACTCTTGTCCGCACTCTAATTCAAACATTTCTCATCCAATCCTCACCAAACTTGAACAAAATGTGTTTGACCATGAGACCTCAGCCAAGTTCGATAACTAGCCAAATCGGTCCAGGCATTTTGGAGTTACAGCCCTTGAATTATTGAAAAACCGGCCTTTTTACTCTTGTCCGCATTCTAAGTCGAACATGTCTCATCCGATCTTCACCAAACTTGAACAAAATGTGTTTGACCATGAGACCTTAGCCAAGTTCGATAACTAGCCAAATCTGCCCAGGCTTTTTTGATTTATTGCCCTTGAATTACTGATTGGATCCACTCGTCCAGACCATCTAATTGGATCCACTCATCTAAGCCATCTAGAGACACTAGACATTTTTCATAGGGGAAGTTGTGGGAGACATGCGCTTTTCTCAAAAGCATCTCTAGTTCTCATATAAACAAGAGCACCGCCTTGCGGGTGCTGACGCTCATCTGATTTTTTTTGTATAATAGAAATATTGTCCTACCCATGATTTTCTAAGTCTAAAAAGGGCCATCACTCTTGCAAAAAGCAGGATAGAGTTATGTTTCTTGATGTACAGTGTCCACTTATGATGGTGAAAAACTGTTGCAAGTTTTAAAGCAATAGCTTTGATAGTTTATGAGAAAAGTTGACTTAAACATAATATTCAACCAAGAAAATGATTTTTCTAAGTCCAAAAGGGGCAATAATTATTGCAAAAAGCAGGATGGAGTTATGTTGCTTGCTGTACAGGGTCAGCTTATGATTGTGAACAAGAGTTGCAAGTTTTAAAGCAATAGCTTTGATAGTTTAAGAGAAAAAGTTGACCTAAACATAAAACTTAACCAAGAAATCTGATATTTTCTAAGTCCAAAAGGGGCCATAAATCTTGCAAAAAGCAGGATGGAGTTATGTTTCTTGCTGTACAGGGTCAGCTTATGACGGTGAACAAGTGTTGCAAGTTTTAAAGGAATAGTTTTGATAGTTTAGGATAAAAGCTGACCTAAACATAAAACTTAACCAAGAAAACTGATTTTCTAAGTCCAAAAGGGGCAATAATTCTTGCAAAAAGCAAGATGGAGTCATGTTTCTTGATGTACAGGGTCTGCTTATGATGGTGAACAAGTATTCCAAGTTTCAAAGGAAAAGCTTTGATAGTTTAGGAGAAAAGTTGACCTAAACATAAAACTTAACCAAGAAATCTGATATTTTCTTAGTACAAAAGGGGCCATAAATCTTGCAAAAAGCAAAATGGAGTTATGTTTCTTGCTATACAGGGTCAGCTTATGATGGTGAACAAGTATTCCAAGTTTCAAAGCAATAGCTTTGATAGTTTAGGAGAAAAGCTGACCTAAACATAAAACTTAACCAGGCAACGCCGACGCGACGCAGACGCCGACGCCGACAACCGCTCAAGTGATGACAATAACTCATCATTTTTTTTCAAAAAATCAGATGAGCTAAAAACTATAAGTCTATGTAAACCATGTGACCACCAGGGTGGGGCCATATTTCAGCCTAGGGGGATAATTTGAACAATCTTAGTAGAGGACCACTAGATGATGTCACATACAAAATATCAAAGCCCTAGACCCTGTGGTTTTGGACAAGAAGATTTTCAAAGTTTTTCCCTATATAAGTCTATTTAAACCATGTGGTCCCCGGGGCGGGGGCCATATTTGACCCTAGGGAAATAACTGAACTGATGGGTGGACGGATAGCTCAGTGGTTTGCACACTGGCCTTCCAATCCTGAGGTCGGGGGTTCGATCCCCGGCAGCTACTCGGGAATTTTCAGAAACGCTTTTCAGTGTTTCCCACCCAACTAGAGGTGTACTGGTCAGGAACCCAGGCAATCCTTGCGTGTATCAGTGCTATACACGTTAAAGAACCAGGCTGTCTATTCGCAACGAGCTAGGCTAAGTTAGCCGGACAAGCCTGTATCTGATTTCTGATCTCTCTGTCGTGGGGGCTTTGTCTTACTCTGTCCCTCTGGTCAGATCGGTCTGTGTCTGTATTAGTAGAGGATGAATTATGCGCCCTGTGTGGCTGCATTTGAACTATGTAAAGCGCATTTGAACATGAAATTGATCATGAAAAGGGCGCTATATAAATCTGGTATAATAATAATAATAATAACTTGAACAATCTTGGTAGAGGACCACTAGATGATGCTACATACCAAATATCAAAGCCCTAGGACCTGTGGTTTTGGACAAGAAGATTTTCAAAGTTTTTCCCTATTATAAATCGATGTAAACCATGTGGGTCCATATTTGACCCCAGGGGGATAATTTGAACAAACTGGTAGAGGACCATTAGATGATGCCACATACCAAATATCAAAGCCCTAGCCACTGTGTGTTTGGACAAGAAGATTTTTAAAGCTTTTCCTTTCGGTTGCCATGACAACCAGAGTTCTGTATGGAATGCATTTCTTTGACTAATTTTTAATGAGGATCATGCAAGGAACATTCCTGTGAAGTTTCATCAAAATTGGAATGGTGGTTTAAGCTGGGAGGTGTTGATGGACACCGCTGGACAATCACTGACCACAAGAGCTCACCATTGAGCACTTTGTGCTCGGGTGAGCTAAAAAACTAATCATACAAAACTAAAGCTATGAAGATAAATATGAAGAAAAGTTTAATACTATGTGGAACATGAACTTTTTAGCTCACCTGTCACGAAGTGACAAGGTGAGCTATTGTGACCGCTTGATGTCCGTCATGCGTCAACATGTAATTTCTAAAAAAATCTTCTTCTTGAAAACCACTGGGCAGAATTACACCAAACTTCACAGGAATGATCCTTGGGTGGCCCCATTTCAAAATTCTTCAAAGAATTGAATTCCATGCAGAACTCTGGTTGCCATGGCAACCGAAAAGAAAAACTTTAAAAATCTTCTTGTCCAAAACCACATGGCCTAGGGCTTTGATATCTGGTGTGTAGCATCATCTAGTGGTCCTCTACCAAAATTGTTCCAATTATCCCCCTAGGGTCAAATATGGCCCCGCCCCGGGGGTCACATGGTTTATATAGACTTATATAGGGAAAACTTTGAAAATCTTCTTGTACAAAACCACATGGCCTAGGGCTTTGATATGTAGTATGTAGCATCATCTAGTGGTCCTCTACCAAGATTGTTTAAATTATCCCCCTAGGGTCAAATATGGCCCTGCCCCAGGGGTCCCATGGTTTATATAGACTTATATAAGGAAAACTTTGAAAATCTTCTTGTACAAAACCACATGGCCTAGGGCTTTGATATTTGGTATGTAGCATCATCTAGTGGTCCTCTACCAAGATTGTTCAAATTATTCCCCTAGGGTCAAATATGGCACAGCCCCGGGGGTCCCAAGTTTTACATAGACTTACATAGGAAAAAAAGTTTAAAAATCTTCTTGTCTGAAACCACAACACATAGACCTTTGATATTTGGTTTGTAGCATTGTCTTATGGTCCTCAACCAAAATTGTTCTAATTGTATCCCTTGGGTGAAAAGAGGCCCTGCCTTGGGGGTCCCAAGTTTTATATAGACTTGTATAGGAAAAAGCTTTAAAAATCTTCTTGTCTGAAACCATACGACCTAGGCTTTTGATACTTGGTATGATGCATTGTCTATTAGTCCTCTACCAAAATTATTCAAACTATGCCCCTGGGATTAAAAGAGGCCCCGCCCTGGGGTTACTTAGTTATTATGTGAGTTATATAGGAAAAATACTTTAAAAAATCATCTGATCCTATTTCCAAGACTGTTATAATTACCTGATGACCCCAAGTTATATGATGTTACTTGACTGTGACCTTGACCTACTGACCTACTTTCTTGTTTATTAAGATACAGCCTTGAAATTTTGATGACATACACAGTTTTGCACACAAATCGTAAAACTGAATTTCATTGACCATGAATGTGATCTACTGACTTTCTTAATAGTTTATCATCAGTTTGACATTTGAAACATGTAGCTCATATTACTCAGGTGAGCGATCCAGGGTCATCATGACCCTCTTGTCTAGTAAATTGTGTTTATTAAATAACTCTGACTGCCACTTATAGTGTGATATATATTTAACTCTGCTGATCGGCATTGGCCTGATTGTTTGGAGTTAATTAGAACCTCAACATAACTGAAATAATCTTGGTAAAATGCTCACACATAATTTGTTGTACAAAGAAACGTTTTAATGTTTGCAGGCAAAGAGGGCAATTGATGCCTATTACCAAGACCTGCGTCAGGCAGAAATACGAAATGCATGGGACCACTGGGACCAGCTCTATGCAGATGTAATTGTGCCGAAGAAATTGTTGAACAATTTCCGAACAGTTTACAGTGCATACTCTCCACATCGTGAAGAGGAAGCATTTGTTGTTTGCCCCTGGAAACCAGGACCTTTTAGCTTTTTAAGACATCTTCAGAATCCTCCCATTTTTGTAGATCCCAAATCAGCACATGTGACAATTACAGGAAAAGTAAGGCATAAATCTTGTAATGTGCGTCCAAAAACAGTTTCACATTTCCAAACAGCAAGGAGGATCAATGCTGTATTGCGTAATACACCAAGCCCGATTGGGACGCCAAGTTCTCAACAGCCAGATACCAACATTGGGTCAATTATATAGTTATATAGTGGATGCTTTTTGGTCTTTTTTTATTTTGTATTTATTTCATACCAATTTTCGGATTTTTCTATGCTGTTTTATTAGTTGATCAAAGTGCAGTATTCTATTTAAACTTAATGTTTCCAAATAAGATTTATTTTTTACAAGCTGGTGTCATGTAAAAGGTCAGAAAAATTTCATTAAACGAGGGAAATCCTTTCCAAATATTTCTTTTTGTTTCCTTTATTTAATGCCATAATTTTGTAAGAACTGATTCCTATTAAGGTCATCTGTGATGATTATATGTTAAAGCCATTCATGCAATGTTTACATTGTACGATCAACTCAGAATGATTCATGTATTAAAGATAATCTTGCAATAATTACATATAAAACAAGAGATCATAGAGTGATCTTGGCACCCACCATTGAGCCATTTTTGAATGTTCCAACATTCAAGACTAGTTCAAGGTCAAAATCAAGGTCAAATTTCATTTCAGTACACTGCAAATTTGAAAGCTGTGGCTTGAGAAATGTGAAAGTAGGTCATTAGATCAATTTCAAGGTCAAAGTTCATTTTGGTAGACAGAACTATGCATGTGCTTCAAATCTGGAGGCTGTAGCTTGAGAAATGTGAAAGTAGGTACTAGGTAAAAATCAATGTCAAATTTCAATCCAGAACACAAAAATATGCATGTGGTCCAAATTTGAAACCTGTAGCTTCAGAAATGTGGAAGTAGGTCACTAGGTCAAACTCGAGATCAAAATTCATTTCGGTACACAAAACTATGCATGTGGTCCAAATTTGAAGGCTATAGCTTGAGAAATGTGAAAGTAGGTCACTAGGTCAAAATCAAGGTCAAATTTCATTTCGGAACACAAAACTATGCATGTGGTCCAAATTTGAAGCCTGTACCTTCAAAAATGTGAAAGTAGGTCACTAGGTCAATGTCAAGGTCAAAATTTGTTTCAGTACACAAACCTGTGCATGTGGTCCAAATTTGAAGGCTGTAGCTACAGAAATGTGAAAGTAGGTCAAGACCAAGGTCAACTCATGTCAAGGTTCATCTTGCCACTCAAAACTATACATGTGGTCCTAATTTGAATGATGTAGGTTATGGACATGAAGATTCTAAGAGTTTTCCCTATATAAGTCTATATGAACCATGTGACCCCCAGGGTGGGGCCATATTTGACCCTAAGGGGGATAATTTGAACAAACTGTAGAGAACCACTAGATGATGCTATGGACGCAGAGTGATTTGAATAGCCCATCATCTGTTAATGGTGGGCTAAAAATCTGGCAATAATAAGATGTAAACTCACCTGCCGATGATTACATATAAGGTCACCGTGGGACTTTAACACATGTAAGAACTCTCGATGATTACATCTAATTTTTTCACTTGATTACATGTAAGAGCATCTTGCAAAGATTACATTAAACATAATCTCACAATGATCACATATAGGATCATCTAGTGATGCTACAATTCATTTCTGTGAAGAAATTTCGTATTATGAATAATATTTCATAGAAGTTTTTCATATAGTGATGCTTCGTGCACAGGTGGGCTAAAATGAAACTGTTTATAGATGCTCTCCATCAGTGAATCAGCAGTGCTGATAATTTGTCCATTTGAAAAGGGGAAATTTACTTACAGAAGTCCTATTCAACAAAATATTGAAATGGTCATGTTCAACATTGGCCATCTTAAAGCTAGAATTTAACTCAAATTATCTTTAGAAATAGCTCAAGTGTTGTAGATTGTCACAGACATACTATTGTAGTATAGCAACACAGATTGTAAAATGGTTCAACTGTAGATAGGCAAATGTTTGTAATGCTTTTATTATATGTCTCCATCCACAAAGTGGTGTGGGAGACATATTGATTTACTTCTGTGTGTCTGCAAAAATCTTGTCTGCGCTCTAAGTAGAACATTTCTCAAACTTGAACAAAATGTGTTTGACCATAAGTCCTTGGCCAAGTTCGATAACTAGCCAAAACGGCCCAGACACTTTGGAATTATGGTCCTTGAATTACTGAAAATCGTCGTTTTTACTCTTATCCGTGCTCTAAGTGGAACAGTTCTCATCCAATCTTTACCAAACTTGAACCAGATGCTTTTTACCATAACTCCTCAGCCAAGTTCATTAACTAGCCAAATCATCCCCAGGCACTTCAGAATTATGGCCCTTGAATTACCCAAAATCAGCCTTTTTACTCTTCAAAGGTATATTTGTAGTGAGTAAACACTATATAAAGACTGACTAACTATTTAGGTGATTAGGCAGTTGTGGGAGACGTGCACTTTTTTCAAAAGCACCTCAGTCTAGTTTTCACATATTCTCACAGTGCCTCAAAAAATCTAAATATTGTCATCAAGTCCTTAAACACAAATACTTGTGTTTTGTAAATTCTTAACACTGCTAATAAAGCATCTTGGCATGAAATCACTAAATAAAGCCTATGCAAAACTTACCTAATCTACAGTATATAAAAATACATTTAAATTTTTTACCCATAAGGTTTGATAATACACGATGGGAAAATGCTATATTAAGTCTTCCAGAGGGCATACATGAATTTTCCCAAAATATAGCCAGGCAGTGCAAGAACAGTAACATAAATACCAATACGCTTACTGGAGCACCGTGTCTCATTTGAGCGTTTTATGTGGTACCCAGTCATTTTTCCTAATGTAAAAGCAGAAATTTTCGTAAGGATTTAATTTTCACTATATTTGAGAGGTCTATCATCTATGATCTAGCAAACATTAATCCTCTCTTAATAAATAACCATTAGTACAATGCAATTCAAAAAAATCACATCGTTACAGTAACTTACAATCTTGCGAGAATAAAACCTGAATATACTCAGTATTTCAAATCCACTCAGTTTTGTTTTTTGTTTGTTTGTTTTGGGTTTAACACCGTTTTTCAACAGTATTTCAGTCATGTAACGGCATTGCAGTTAACCTAACCGTTGTTCCTGGATTCTGTACCAGTACAATCCTGTTCTCCGCAAGTAACTGCCAACTTCCCCACATGAATTATCAGAGGTGGAAGACGAATGATTTCAGACACAATGTCTTTTATCAAATCGTCATGGAGAACATACGCCCCCCCGCCTGAGGATCGAACTTGCGACTCCGCGATCCTTAGACCAATGCTCTCCCTACTGAGTTAAGTGGGTGGACACACTCAATTTTGACCCAGCGAAAATATATGCTTACTGTATATGTTCTATGTTTCACTCAAACTCCTGGATACCTACAGCATTTTGCTCAACCTATAGCAACCTTCACTGATCAAGTTTTACTATATTTATAACATAAATTTCTAAGGATTTAACATTTTATTACAAGCAATTTACAGACAGTGGCATTTAAAATATGTGTACTGAAAAGCTGAAGAACACAGAAATATGTTTATCATATACATAAACATTGCGTATAAACATTTAAATGATAGAAGACAGAAATGAACTGTTTGATCTACCTGTAACAAGGACTTTCATGAATGGCAGATCAAGATATGTTATACAGCATTTGAAAGGTCTCTTTGAAAGTGCCAACTTTTCTTGGTAACCTTATTCTTGCCTTTCAGAAAAGAATCTGAGCTAGAAACCACTACTCCATTACAATATATTTTAATGAATAAGACAGATTTATCTATTTGTGATCTATTTCAGCGAAAGAAGTTTTAGAAAACCACTGACAAAAAATACAATAACATTACATCAGTTGAAATTTTTACTCTTTTTACAAAGTATTTTTACCAATATTCTCATTTCAGAAATGAATTATCATACAAAAGTAATGAATTAAGCAAGCAGTGACAAGAACAGGGTATACCGAGATTCTTCAGAATATCATATGCAAAATAAGTTCCATTTAGAATATGCTTCAAAATGACATCCCTTTTCAATTATTCAAACTCCGCTCTTCCGATGCCACTTATGAAGACTTTTTGTCATGGGATATTTGAAAGATGTGTGAAATGTGTTCTAGTGGTTAAGATGTTGGCTGCTCAGTGGGGGTCTTGGGTTTGAACCCTACTGGGGCCATGACCAAACCTCATAATTTATGATATAAGACAAACAGACGAGAGTGGTTTTAATAAGCTTAATGCTTTCATCACAATGAAGCTAAATATAAAAATAAACTAGAGCTGCTTTTGAGAAAAGCGCATGTCTCCTACAACTGCCCAATCACCTGAATAGTAAGTCTGTCTTTATATATTGTATACTCACAGAAAATATACCTTTGATAGTTATGGATTAAGCGGCCTATCGGATAAGTGTTGGAGTAAGCAGCCTATCGGCAATTCAAGGGCCATAATTCCAAAGTGCCTGGGCTGATTTGGCTAGTTATTGAACTAGGCTGAGGACTTACTGGCAAACACATTTTGTTCAAGTTTGGTAAGATCAGATTTGAAATGCTCTACTTAGAGTGCTGACAAGATTTGTGTCAGGCAAGTGTCGGAAAAAGCGGCCTATCGGTAATTCAAGGGCCATAATTCCAAAGCGCCTGGGCTGATTTGGCTAGTTATCGAACCTGGCCGAGGACCTATCAGCAAACACATTTTGTTAAAGTTTGGTGAAGATTGGATGAGAAAGGTTCGACGAAGATTTGTGACAGACGGAGGGACACAGACAGACAGACAGTAGCAAATCAATATGTCTCCCACTCCACAGTGGTGTGGGAGACATTAGTATAAACTAAGACAGAGTCTACAAACAAACATCTGCGACAAGAGCAACAACAGCTGTTTGAGGAAAAAAGCTTTTAAATGGGAAACTGAGAAATGCTGTTTAAGGATAGTGATGGTCACAAATTAGGGGTAAGAGACATCATTCTGAGCATGGTAAAACCTTAACTTTTAAAGGGAATTCCTATAGTTTTTTAGGCGCATCTTTCTGCGCAGCCGACACTTTCTATGGAAAACTGAAATGAAGTCAACATTTGTTTAAACATGTGACAGACAACATTAAATATGAGGAATCTTGAATGAAATAACATTTTTGGTAAGTTTTATCAGTAATCAAATGTTGATACTTGTTTATGTTGTATTGACAAGTATCATGCCTGCCAGGTATCTTGCCATTTTTGTGGTTGTGTTTTCACATCGCATTTTAGTACAAAGACAGTGTTGTTCATATAATGTAAGACAATTGACTTAGTTCTGATACAACAAAATCACCTTTCAGATTATTTAATATTCAATTATAGAAAGAATTAAAAATTTTTAAAAAAAAATTTAACTTCTAGCAGATATACATGTAATCAGTTTGGTCAGGTTCGAGCCATTTTTTGTCTGAACAGGTGTTGTATTCAAGCGGTCTTTACATAAAATTTAGCCTGGTGACCCATAAATTTTTAGCCATTTTTATTCTCACAATACAATTATTCATACACAAGAAAAATAGGAAAAAATTCTATGAAACAGTTTTTTCAAAATTTAAAAAAATATTCTTCAGTATGGGTATTTTTCATTGAAAAAAGTTCACAAAAGTGAATAGGAAACAAGATTTATTTTTCATTTGTACCCATTATTGTAAGGATAAAGTATTACAAATATGACTGTGATATCTAATAACTATATAATTAAATCCGTAAAAAGAATCAACCTTATTGTGCTGTCCTGATGTATATTTTGGTTGGTATTTATAACAAGAGAACCATGATGGTCCTGAATCGCTCACCTCTTCCCACATGATCCAGTTTTGAGTATGACGTCGTTTTTTCTATTTTTAAACCTACTGACCTAGTTTTTGATGGCACATGACCCAGTTTCAAACTTGACCTAGATATCATCAAGATGAACATTCAGACCAACTTTCATACAGATCCCATGAAAAATATGGCCTTTAGAGAGGTCACAAGGTTTTTCTATTATTTGACCTACTGACTTAGTTTTTGATGGCACGTGACCCAGTTTCAAACTTGACCTAGATATCATCAAGGTGAACGTTCTGACCAATTTTCATGAAGATCTTGTGAAATATATGGCCTCTAGAACGGTCAAAAGGTTTTTCTATTTTTAGACCTATTGACCTAGTTTTTGACTGCACGTGACCCAGTTTCGAACTTGACCTAGATATCATCAAGGTGAACATTCTGACCAATTTTCATAAAGATTTTGTGAAATATATGGCTTCTAGAGAGGTCACAACGTTTTTCTTTTTTTAGACCTCTTGACCTAGTTTTTGAAGGCACATGACCCAGTTTCGAATTTGACCTAGATATCATCAAGGTGAACATTCTGACCAATTTTCATGAAGATTTTGTGAAATATATGGCCTCTAGAGAGGTCACAAGGTTTTTCTATTTTTTAACCTACTGACCTAGTTTTTGACCGCACGTGATCCAGTTTCGAACTTGATCTAGATATCATCAAGATGAACATTTTGACCAATTTTCATGAAGATCCATAGAAAATTATGGCCTCTAGAGAGGTCACAAGGTTTTCTATTTTTAAACCTACAGACCTAGTTTTTGACGGCGCCTGACCCAGTTTCGAACTTGACCTAGAATTTACCAAGATGAACATTCTGACCCATTTTCATAAAGATCCCATGAAAAATGTGACCTCTAGAGATGTCACAAGGAAAAGTTTACGCACGGACGCACAGACGATGGACACCGCGCGATCACAAAAGCTCACCTTGTCACTTTGTGACAGGTGAGCTAAAAAGGCAGAAAATTATGAAAATGTTGAAAAATCGCTGGAAGTTTCAGCAACAGTGGGTGTGTTCAAAACAATTTTTCACAAAAACAAGCCTGGTGACCCATTGTTTTTATTTGTTCATTGTTTTCAGCACAAAATTTCCTATCATATATGTGAATTTGAAAAAATTCTATGAAAGGAAAAAATCTATAGGAATTCTCTTTAAATATGTTGAATATCATCAATATTGAAAGTTACATATATATATATATATATACATACATGCTTTATCTCAAAATAAGCTTTAAGTTATGCGTAATAAATGTTTGGATACATGTTATACATGAAAATGTGTTTAAATAACAAAGAGATACAAAAAATAGTAATATCCTGAACTTGGAGTAATGATATGTTTGAAAGTATCTTTTCACATGCTTCTCATAAGTCATTATCACTTTAAGAGTTGATTCCCCAGTCGTAAGGCATATGTGATAGTTTGTAATTTTTGCTCTGCAGTAACTCTCCAACTTGAGTTTTCTTCTCACTGTCTGGTAAATGTTTGTGTACCCAGTCTACAACCTGTAACAGGGAAAATATCAAACAATTTTTACAGTGTACTGACTAAAATGCACCTGCTAACTTTTAGGCATGTACAGTTCATAGAGGCTTAATACCCTTAGGGCTCCTGCAGCAACTAATCCCTTGGAATTCTGCAGATGTGTGTTAACATTAAAGTGGATCATCTGCTGACTACAAGACTTTCATGCATGGTTTTCTCATGTAATTTTAAATGGATTCATTTTTCATTTTAATACAATGACTGATTTCATCTCGTGACCACTTACCTCATCTTTGTTTTTGCCAAAGTCAACACTGTACCATTTGAGAATCTGTGATAGTTTGATGGTTCTCTTGCTCATATCAACCTGGCAACCATCCTCCCCTTCCAGGAATGATTCTGCCGCCAAGTTTAACTGCTCATATATACCCTGCAAACAAACTCTTCCATTATAAATGTTCACCTGGACTCAGCATTGTTATATTTTCTGGTCCTTTGGGATTATTGTGAACATTAACTTCCACTGTAATATAACTAATCTTTTTGACTTGCAACATTACCTCTGAGTAGTTTGTTTTTATTGAAGAACATCTTTCAGTATAAAACCTACCAGCTAAACCCACACTAAGAATTAGCAGTAATTTCTTATTATAATTACCTCAGCAGAGTATGTTTTGATTGGTGGGCAGCTTTTAGCTCCACACACCAGGGCAAAGTGTATGAGTGGTTCTGGTGTTTCCAAGGCAACCTTCAGCCTCGGATCCGATGACCCAAAAGGTTTCATCAACATACCTGTAAATGTAAAACAGAATAATATGTTTCAGGTCACTAGATTACATTTGGGAATTTTAAGATTCTGTAAAGGTTCTTTTGCTAAAATGATAATATCAAATAACTTGGCAATGCCTTTTTTTTTCATGATTTTTTTTAGTTTTTAAGTATTTTCTTTCATTTTTCAAATCTTGATAAATTTAAGATAAGCTTGTAGATATAGACTTCTTCATGTTTTACTGTAGTTACATTAAAACCCCTTCCTTTGCTTACAATCAAACTAAATTTTACATCTGGTCAACAGTTATATACTGCATAATTTATTCTTGCTGAATAATGGTTCGATAATGGATACATAATACATGTATATGTTCTCAATCTTCTTGAACTATTTCAGCAGGAAGTTGATTTGATTAAATATTAAGTACTAAAATATGTTAGATTTTCATGAATATCTTACCCATTCCTTTTCTGTTTGCACGAAGCACTCCATTTTCTATGTCCTGAAGAGAGTACTGGTGTCCGCCAATAATGTAGCGCACTGTGTTGAAAAACTGAAATATATGTATAAATATAGTTGCACCAGCATGAGCAATCACCTGTATTAAAGAACTACTTGCCTTAAACAGCCAGTAAGCTAACTTCCCAACTTGTCTTAAAAAGCCACCTGCTTTAAGAAGCCAGAATGTGTAGCTCCTCTGGCTGACTGCTTCATACAGATTTGATTGTTAATTCTGTATAATGCGACCATGCTTTCACACTAACCAAGCTAATACATTATAAAACCTTAGTTTGGAGACCATTCCTGAACCCAAGTTTGCCCTCTCAAAAACCAACAAGATACTGGCATTATGAGACTCAAACTAAAATTCTGACTTTTAACCCTGTTGGACCCAGGAAAGAGGCCATATTAACTCTGAGGTTTGTTAAGTTAGCTAAATTGTATAAAATATGTAGAAGACATTGAAAACATGTTTCCTATGGACAATGAAATACATGTAAATACAATAAAAAGATAAGAAATTCATAGTCTCAAGACAGACATAAAGAGGAGCATTTTGTTAAGTTGAGTAATATCCTTTTTCCTTTTGTAAACAATGCTTCAGGAAGTTAAGCACTACATGATGAAAATATCTACTGCAAGGGCATAGCGCCCATTACGCACAGTATGCATAATGAAAAAACAAATCCAGGCATGTTTGTTTAAAATATTGAACTTTTAAATGTTCAAAGTCCCCTAGAATTAAATGCATCAGAATGCGTCAGAATGCACCATTTTTTATCTAAGTCTCCAAAATTTCCCGGGCAGCCTTTTAGCAGTTATAATTTTTGAAATACTGACCTTTTAAGTGTCCGAAATCCCCTTAATTATATGCCACAAAATGCGTTGGTCTCCAAAATTTCCCGCGGAAGGCCCTGCCAACCCCCACCATCAAAAGGAGAAAATCTCCTCCCCTGCCCTCCCCCCATTTGGCACTTCCTGCCTCTTTGTGCGTATCATTTTTGAAGCTCTGGCTATGACATATACTGTTTTCATCTTTAAGGAAGCCAACATTTTTTTTAGCTCATCTGATTTTTTGAAAAAAAATGATGAGTTATTGTCATCACTTGAGCGGTTGTCGGCGTCGGCGTTGCCTGGTTAAGTTTTATGTTTAGGTCAGCTTTTCTCCTAAACTATCAAAGCTATTGCTTTGAAACTTGGAATACTTGTTCACCATCATAAGCTGACCCAGTATAGCAAGAAACATAACTCCATCTTGCTTTTTGCAAGATTTATGGCCCCTTTTGTACTTAGAAAATATCAGATTTCTTGGTTAAGTTTTATGTTTAGGTCAACTTTTCTCCTAAACTATCAAAGCTTTTGCTTTGAAACTTGGAATACTTGTTCACCATCATAAGGAGACCCTGTACATCAAGAAACATAACTCCAACTTGCTTTTTGCAAGAATTATTGCCCCTTTTGGACTTAGAAAATCAGTTTTCTTGGTTAAGTTTTATATTTATTTTACTACCCGAAATTCTACACAAGAAACAACTGCAATATTCACAGTTTACTACATGTTTATTTGTACATTTAGGTATTATGACATTCACATAGGCTATACTGATTATAGGTGCATATGATACTACAAGCAACAACTTTAATTATGTAATTCATACTTATATATGAAAGTTATTATAAATAGTATGGCAAAGTTTGGCCACTCCATTGTTTGTAGCAACCCTGTCGACCGGGAGGAAACCAGACGCGCCTGTAAAGCACCACATCATTACTCCACGGTTTGCTGTGGAAGCAACAGTCAGCACCACACGAACGCAAGGGATACCACAGTACACCAAAGTAAACCAAACACCCCCATAACTCGACGGTTGGCTGTCAAAGTAATGAGGAATATTTAGCGTACCAACGGAGCCAGGCAACGTACTGTGATTCTAAGCAAAGCGAGCAAGGCTACAGTACACCACAATATTTAGCGGACCAACGGAGCAAGGCAACGTACTGTGATTCTAAGCAAAGCGAGCAAGGCTACAGTACACCACAATATTTAGCGGACCAACGGAGCAAGGCTACAGTACACCACAGTAAATTAAACATTCCCCATAACTCGACGGTTGGCTGCCAAAGTAATGAAGGAATATTAGGGGACCAACGGAGCAAGGCAACGTACTGTAATTCTAAGCAAGGCAACTATACTATAATGAGCAAGGCTATGACATAAGCAAGGCTATGACACATTTAAGCAAGGCTAGTCAGATATTGCCAAAGCACTAGAGCAATACCTTTTACACAGTAACATCCATACTATGACAACGTTCGTAAGCACGCCCGATCGCCCCCGCGGTCGACAGAATTTTTCTCGGCCCTTAATATATTAGGAGTGACATCAGTATAAAGATAAAGAAGATTAATTTGAATTTTAGATTCACTTTAAATAAATTCTTATCAGTATAACTAAAATGTCTATATTTTTTCTTTTTTCTTTTGGTCCTCAATGCATAACTTGGTAAATTGTCATCTAGGTTTCTCATCATTAGCCATCTGGAAAAAGTTAATACCAAATTGGATTTGTCTGTTTCACGATTGATTTGTAGCCCAGGAATCTGTTCAATTTTGTATCTGTGTAAGGTGCCTGCATTCTGTTCACTTCCGATGTTAACATCCAAATGGCAGCATATCATCTGTAACATAAGTACTTCACAGAACAGTCAGATTGCCATAGCAGAATTTAAAATGCGATAATATAATTAGTTTTAGCATAACAACAGAAATTTTTATTATTGGGGTGTGGCGGGTGGGGAATTTAACATCGATCTGAAACGCTAGCCAGTACACCTTAAATTCAACTGTGAATATTGCATGTGATCCGAAGTTAATATAACGCTTGAGTGGTTCCCAGACGCTAAGGCGTTCATCATTACTCTATTGTGTTTAGACAGGTAACCAATAAATCACAAAACCAGATTACTTGACAACAAGGATAGTTTCTAGTTTACACACCTAGCAACAAGATATCCATTCATTTCGTGAGAAAATAAATGTAATTATTTTTAGGCAAAATAATTTTTATTAGGTCAGCTTTTATCCTAAACTATCAAAGCTATTCCTTTAAAACTTGCAACACTTGTTCACCATCATAAGCTGACCCTGTACAGCAAGAAACATAATTCCATCCTGCTTTTTGCAAGATTTATGGCCCCTTTTGGACTTAGAAAATATCAGATTTCTTGGTTAAGTTTTATGTTTAGGTCAACTTTTTCTCTTAAACTATCAAAGCTATTGCTTTAAAACTTGCAACTCTTGTTCACCATCATAAGCTGACCCTGTACAGCAAGCAACATAACTCCATCCTGCTTTTTGCAATAATTATTGCCCCTTTTGGACTTAGAAAAATCATTTTCTTGGTTGAATATTATGTTTAAGTCAACTTTTCTCATAAACTATCAAAGCTATTGCTTTAAAACTTGCAACAGTTTTTCACCATCATAAGTGGACACTGTACATCAAGAAACATAACTCTATCCTGCTTTTTGCAAGAGTGATGGCCCTTTTTAGACTTAGAAAATCATGGGTAGGACAATATTTCTATTATACAAAAAAAATCAGATGAGCGTCAGCACCCGTAAGGCGGTGCTCTTGTTTAATCTAGATTGCTAACATGACAAAGTGTTACCCATATAAACCAATCCACAGGACAACCATATATTTCTCACATCAATGGTCTACAATAGTTCTTTTACCTTGTATCTCTGCCAGAGATTTACAGGTGGTCCCATAGTTACATTGGCATGTATCACCTGTGCATTGTATACATTGATGAAGAATGCCAGCTTCTCTTCTCTTGTTGCCTCAACAATCTGTACCCGCACCAGTTCTTTGGCTAGACGTACATATTGTTCAAACTCACTGCTTTTTCCAATACCATTGTAGTTAACTTTCTGAAGAATAAAGACTTAAAGTTTTTAACTTAAGTCTTCTCAAAACATAAATAAATAAATATTCACAGTCCAAATGCCTTTTCTTCTATTAATAGCAGTTTTAATTTCTTTGGACTGCATTACCTTTAAATGCAGAGCTTTTCTAAAAGCACAACACTAATTAGCAGCCACAACTGTTTATATGTTATGTCAATCCTTGCTTTTTACCAGAAACTGCCTGTATAAAAACCTTCAAGGTGACACAATGTTAGAACATTGCCTGTTTCAATAACTGCCAGCAATGTTAACTTGAAAGTACGAAACACTTGAACATTTGAAACATAAATTATTATTGAGAAGTTTTCAACCAGATATGAAATACAGTCCAACTCAATTTGCTCGAACTCAACATACAGGGATTTTGCCACGACCTGATGATGAGTTCCAATGATGGGTGGTGTACAAATTATCCGAGTTTGAGTGAACAAAATTCGTCAGTAACTTAGTTGTATATAAAGCAGGCAGGGCGGCCTTCTGTCTCAAATCACGTATGTATTTCATACTCGATTGAACTTCTACAAAACTGCCATTCACTTCATAAAAAGGTTTCTCAGATAAGCAAGTTATTTCAAGCCTTCTTTAAAATCTAAAATGGCACAAATGTAATCTGATTAAAAGTCACTGTGAGATGCCCATATGTAGACAGTACAAAGTTTTCAGACAAAAAAACAAACAATACAAAGTTCACAATACTTAATCAATTATACATGGCTCATACTATTTAACATTTAGTCTGCTAGTGGCAAGTGGTTTTGCCTTTGCGATCAGTGCAGACCAAGATCAGCCTGCACGTCCTTTCAAGCTGATCATGGTCTGCAGTGTTTGATAGTCAGTAAATTTTCAGTGAACACCCCTTTGAATAAGAAGTGGTACTGCTCAAATCGTGACCTTTGCAACCAGTGCAGACCAAGATCATGGTCTGCACTGTTCACTATTCAGTCAGTAAATTTTCAGTGAACACCCCTTTGAATAAGAAGTGGTACTGCCCAAATTGAATGATGGACCAGCCAATTTTAGAAATTTAGCAGGTTAAAGGTTAATCAATGAAAAAGATTACACTGGTGGTATCTTTCAACAATACGGTGTCCTAATTCTCCTCAGACACAGACCGCTCTAAAACACTTTGCATACAGCAGTTTAGCTGAACAAAATAGAACATAACTTTATTTTGATTTGTACAAACTACAACATCATATACATATAATATACACCACTGAACATGTTATCATATGCAGAAATGTAAGGTACAGCTGTCAGAAGCCAGGTATGATGAAATCTACCAATGTGGGTTCGAAACCTCTCTTGGGGTGTAGAATCCTTCATTGGAAGAGAAGCCTGGATCCAACGGGCTTAGGAAAGGCTGGTGGTTCTACCCACGTGCCTACCCAAGCCAGAGACAATGCCTGAAGTCTTTCTCTACCAACAAAACCTGAGAAAGTAGCCATATGACCTAAACTTTGTCAGTGCGAAACTGAATAAAACAAAAACAAACAAGAGCTGTCATAGGAGACAGTGCGCTCGACTATTTCGATGCTTGATGGTGAAATTGGGCACATCTGAGGAAGCTGGAGCTGTCACTGGAGTGTTTAATGACTCAATATGTGGATGAAGATATTGGACAAAGCTCAAGTCTGTGACAAATGGATTTAGTAGTAACAGAGATTGAGTGTATCAAAACATTAAATAAGTATAAAAGGGACATAATTCATGGAAAATGTCTGCAAAAGTAATGCACAATGTGTCATACCATGTGGCTAATAATATGGAACAACTATTTTAAGTTTGGATCAAAATGAAATTCTAAGTAAAAAAAGGGGGATAATTTGAGGGTTTAGTGCAATACTGCCTAAATAAAGAAGAATTTACGACAGTATGGCGCTCAACCCTCGAATTCATAAAATACTGGTGTGAGAGTAATGGCCCTTGTGCCATATGATGTGGATAATGATGAGGAATAACTAGTTTAAGTTTGAAGCAAATCAATCTAGTAGTATCAGAGTTAAAGAGAAACTTTAACCAAGGTGCAGATGCGGAAGGACGCCGATACCAGGTCATGTAGGACAGCTCTCCATACTTCATACAGTCAATCTAAAAAAAAAAACCAATATATACTAACCTTACCATCAGCAGACAAGTAACTACTGTAAATTTTCAAAATAAGCTTCCGTAGGTCTTCACCAAGCTCACCAGCTGAAATATTCCGTAAGAATTAGAGGCAGAGTTAATAACATGTAGTAATTTCTGCTTATTGTTTCATATGAACCGTGCCATGAGAAAATCAACATAGTGGCTTTGTGACCAGCATGGATCCAGACCAGCCTGCACATCCGCACAGTCTGGTCAAGATCCATGCTGTTCACTTTCAAAGTCTATAAGAATTACAGATACTGTTAGTGAACAGCATGGATCCTGACCAGACTGTGCAGATGTGCAGGCTGGTCTGGATCCATGCTGGTCGCAAAGCCACTATGTTGGTTTTCTCATGGCATGGCTCATATTATAATATACAATTTTCAGATGACCTATATTCGAACTTGACCTAGATTTCATCAAGACATTCTGATTGAATTCCGCGAATATTCAGTGAAAAATGCAGCCCTATTGCATACACGAGGTTTTTCTCTGATTCAACCAGGTGACCTAGTTTTTGAAACCAAAAGACCCATATTCAAAATTTGACCTAGATTTCATCAAGACAAACATTCTGATCATATTTCATGAAGATCCAGTGAAAAATGCAGCCCCTACTGCATATACAATGTTTTCCTTTGATTTGACCAGGTGACTTAGTTTTTTGACCCCAGATGACCCATATTCGAATTTGACCTAAATTTTATCAAGATAAACATTCTGATAAAATTTCATGAAGATGCAGCCCCTATTGCATACACAAGATTTTACTTTGATTTGACCTAAATACCTAGTTTTTGACCCCTGATGACCAATATTCAAACTTGACCTAGATTTCATCAAGGCATTCATTCTGATCAAATTTCATGAAGATCAAGCTAAGTGTGAACAGATGACGGACACTGTCATTTGAGCGACCACAATAACTCACCTGAGCATTAACCTAAGCTGAAAATGCCAAGCATTTTATCAATTTTATTTGAGTTTACTAAATTCAATGTGGAAAAAGCCTTGCATTTTTATCAATTTTATACAATTTGTTCAATAAATTCAATGCAGAGGGACAAAAATGTAATATTCTTTTTATCACATGTTAACTTTCCCTGTTGAATCATCAAAATTTCTTTTCTTCAATTACTACAGATCAAGACTTAGTGTCTCCTGTATTAAACAGCCAGTAAGCTTAACTCCTTACTTAAAAAACGTCAAAGTCAAAGCTTTATTACACCAGTGTAAAACCAAAATTATGTAATGTCATCATTTCACTCCAAAGACACCAAACATGTAATAATGAATATTTACCTGGTCTAGGGTTACAATCTGAGGGTCCTGCATTCAATGCACTACTATCATCATCCTCGAGAAGTCTGTAATATACATCTGCATCCTGGAATGTTTCCTGGTTTTTCAACTGGTGTCCAAAATGGCGATCTATCAAAGCCTGACCCATCTCTACTGCCCTTTCACGATCTTCTCACACAGAACAACAACAACAACAAATTAATCATACAATGTAACCTGATGGCAATATGAAGAACTAATCATACAGTGTAACCATGGCAATATGAAGTACTAAACATACAGTGTAACCATGGCAATATGAAGTACTAATCATAAAGTGTAACCATGGTAATATGAAGTACTTATCATACTCATACAGTGTCACCATGGCAATATGAAGTACTAATCATACAGTGTAACCATGGCAATATGAAATACTTATCATACTCATACAGTGTAACCATGGCAATATGAAGTACTAATCATACAGTGTAACCATGGCAATATGAAGTACTAATCATACTCATACAGTGTAACCATGGCAATATGAAGTACTAATCATACAGTGTAACCATGGCAATATGAAGTACTTATCATACTCATACAGTGTCACCATGGCAATATGAAGTACTAATCATACATTGTAACCATGGCAATATGAAGTACTAAACATACAGTGTAACCATGGCAATATGAAGTACTAATCATAAAGTGTAACCATGGTAATATGAAGTACTTATCATACTCATACAGTGTAACCATGGCAATATGAAGTACTAATCATACAGTGTAACCATGGCAATATGAAGTACTTATCATACTCATACAGTGTAACCATGGCAATATGAAGTACCAGTTATAGAAAATGCATAAAGAATAAACAAAACAATGTTTGATAAACTATAAATTATTCAGGATATAAAATGTTCAAGAAAGTATAGCAATTTCCAGGAAGCAATCACGTGTCTGACATCAGTATACTGTACTCTATAAAGATTAAACCATTAATTGCTTTTTCATTAAAAAAATTGTGCCATTTCACCAAAATAAAAAGGCATATAAAAATCTGGTAAAGACATGTTTTAGAATGTCAAGACGACAGCAGATATCAATACTCAATTACATAATTCAATGTATTAACAAGAGCTGTCTCCGTATGGTGACACATGCCCCCGATGGCACTTTGAATGAATACTTATGGCCAATGTTAGAGTTTAGGACCTTTGACCTATGGAGCTGGGTCTTGCGCACGACACATCGTCTAACTGTGTCACACATTCATGCATAGTTATTTTAAAATCCAACAAGAGTGCAAGAATGTCACAATATACGCCCGTCACAGCAAATTTCTTTACTCTAGCACCGGTATTTGCAAATGGAATTTTAACTTTGTGGTTGTTTAGTAATAACTAAGTGTTTTGTTTTTCTAAGTCCACAAAAAAACTCCTTACCAGGTAGAGATACCTTAAAATACACCTAAAATTGGAAAGTAACATCTATGTGGTACCACAGAAAAGTGATCTTGGTTTTTCCCTAATCTTAAAAAAAAAAAAAAAAAAAAAAAAAAAAAAAAAAAAAAAAAATTGTAAGTCCTCACAAAAATCTTTACCAGGTAGAGACTGGTCAAAATACACCTCAAAATTGGATGTAGCATGCATATTGTACTACAGAAAAGTGGTCTCGATTTTTCCCTATGACTAGTAATGAAAAAGTTACAATATAAGCTATTTATAGTAACAACAAAGGGAAGTAATTCGAAAGAAGGGAACTGCGCATGACACTTCGTCTCATGATGGTGTATAATTGTGTCAAGTTACATCAAAATCCCTCCATGCATGAAGAAGAAATGCTTCGGACAAAGTCGTTCTTGTATCTGACCTTTGGCCTCTAAGTGTGACCTTGACCTTAGACCTAGGGACCTGGTTCTTGCGCATGACACTACGTCTCGTGGTGGTGAACATTTGTGCCAAGTTATATCAAAATCCCTCTATGCATGAAGACATGCTCCGGACAAGGATTTCATTCTTGTATCCTTTGACCTCTAAGTGTGACCTTGACCTTAGACCTAGAGACCTGGTTCTTGTGCATGACACTCCGCCTCATGGTGGTGAACACTTGTGCCAAGTTATATCAAAATCCCTCTATGCATGAAGAAGAAATGCTCCGGACAAAGTTTTCATTCTTGTATCCTTTGACCTCTAAGTGTGACCTTGACCTTAGACCTAGGGACCTGGTTCTTGCGCATGACACTCCTTCTCATGATGATGAACAATTGTGCCAACTTTCATCAAAATCGCTCTATGCATGAAGAAGATATGCTCCGGACAAAGTTTTCATTCTTGAATTTGACCTTTGACCTCTAAGTGTGACCTTGACCTTAGACCTAGGGACCTGGTTCTTGTGCATGACACTTTGTCTCATGATGGTGAACGACTGTGCCAAGTTTCATCAAAATACCTTCATGCATGTAGAAGATATGCTCCGGACAAGGTCTGTGGACGCGGCCCGCCTGCCCGCCAACCCGCCCGCCAGGGGCGTTCCCATAATACGTCCCGTTTTTCTAACGGGCGTATAAAAATCCATGCATGAATGACAAAGATATGGACCGGACATGCCCATCAATGCACTATCATGAAAAATGATCTTTAACGTCTAAGTGTGACCTTGACCTTTGAGCTACGGACCTGGGTCTTGCGTGTGACACGTCGTCTTATTGTGGTACACATTCATGCCAAGTTATTTGAAAATCCATCCATCGATGACAAAGATATGGACCGGACACGCCCATCAATGCACTATCCTTTAACATCTAAGTGTAACCTTGACCTTTGAGCTACGGACCTGGGTCTTGCGCAGGACATGTCGTCTTACTGTGGTTCACATTAATGCCAAGTTATTTGAAAATTCATCCATTGATGACAAAGATATGGACCGGACACGCCCATCAATGCACTATCCTTTAACGTCTAAGTGTGACCTTGACCTTTGAGCTATGAACCTGGGTCTTGCGCATTGCATGTCGTCTTACTGTGGTACACATTCATGCCAAGTTATTTGAAAATCCATCAATCGATGACAAAGATATGGACCAGACACGCCCATCAATGCACTATCCTTTAACGTCTAAGTGTGACCTTGACCTTTGAGCTACGGACCTGGATATTGCGCACTGCACGTCATCTTACTGTGGTACACATTCATGCCAAGTTATTTGAAAATCCATCCATCGATGACAAAGATATGGACCGGACACGAAAATTGCGGACAGACCGACAGACTGACAGACCGACAGACGGTTCAAAAACTATATGCCTCCCTTCGGGGGCATAAAAAGGGTGACTGTCATTACACAGGATAAAGTAGCTTTCATCAGATAACAATATTCACATACACACTATCTCTTGAATACCTTAAACAACAAAAACAACATAATGTTATAAAGCCATACCAACTTGTTTAGTTTTCACAACCCAGTCAACAAATTCTCTGCCACTGAAAGAGTTTTTGTAACTTCTCAACAAAGATCTATGGTCCTTTATAATTCCAGAATTTCTCAGCTCTTTGACAAACTCTGCATATTCGTCTGGTTCACACACAATGTCTCCTGGGTCTATAAAACCAAAAGAAAGGATAAAACAATTAATAATCTGCTATTTTTAGGTATTTCAAACTTTCTAAAACTCAAAACACATGCAAGATAAACTGATGAAAGACTAGGGATGAAAATTTACCTTTTTACATTCATTTTTTTTAATATATTCTGCAAGTGTTTTATCATTAACATCTTAATACTAATTAAATAACTTTCTTCAACAAACAATATCCAAGTATTTGATAGCAGTGTTTAAAGGCTCATAATGCCTTTGTTTAAAATGTGGCTGCCACTTTTTCCCTTATGGACATAAAATGTATCAGTTTTGTGTTAAATCCCATTTAAAATAATTGTATTCTTTAATATTTATCGAAAGTCTGAATACTGATGAGCAAAGTAGAAAGTTTTATTGAATCTTTTGTTTTGATTACCTCCCTTTATGACTGGCATAAACTGTAAGAGTTCATGTGCAGTATTTAAAGTAGCACTTTTCTAATCATATAATTATGCATAACTTCTATTTGGATAAATATTTGAGCCATGCCATGAGAAAACCAACATAGTGGCTTTGTGACCAGCATGGATCCAGACCAGCCTGCGCATCCACGCAGTCTGGTCAGGATCCATGCTGTTTGTTAACAGTTTTTCTAATTGCAGTAGGCTTTAAAAGTGAACAGCATGGATCCTGATCAGACTGTGCGGATGCGCAGGCTGGTCTGGATCCATGCTGGTCGCAAAGCCACTATGTTGATTTTCTCATGGTGCGGCTCAAATATTTCATCTGTTTTTACAAAAACTTTAACCCTTAGCCTGCTAAATTTCTAAAATGGACTGTTCCATCATTCAGTTTGGGCAATACCATTTATTATTCGAAGGGGTGTTCACTGAAAATTTACTAACTGAGTAGCGAACAGTGCAGACCAAGGCAAAACCAATCACCGCCAGCAGGCAAAGGGTTAAAGCCTTATGGAACTTTAAAGAAACCAAAATCTCAATGAAGATTTGACAGCAGTATTTCAACTAAGCAATAACTGAAGATTTGACAGCAGTATTTCAACTAAGCAATAACTGAAGATTTGACAGCAGTATTTCAACTAAGCAATAACTGAAGATTTGACAGCAGTGCTTATTAAATAAAGCCATAAATGAGGATTTGACAGCAGTGCTTGAATAAAGCTATAACAGAAGGTTTGGCAGGAAAGCTTAAATAAAGTGATACCTGAAGATGTGACAGCATTGATTCGATTAAACCATATCTGAGGAATTGACAGCACAGCTTATAAACAAGAGCTGTCACAGAAGACAGCACGCTCGACTATTTCAATGCTGGATAGTGAAAATGGGCCCATCTGAGGAAGCTGGAGCAGTCACTGGAGTGTTTAATGACTCCAATGTAGATGAAGGTATTAGACAATAACTTACATTTGTGTCAAAAGAATTAAGTAATAAGCGAGATAAAGATATAGTTATCAAAACATTAACTAGAAAATGCTTTTGTAAAAAAGCGCATGTCTCCCCCAATGCAAAGTCCTATAGGCAAGAAGTCAATAGGGGTCAGGAGCGAAAGTCAAAGAGACACGGATGGTTGGCTGCAATAGGGATCATCTACTTGGCATGTCCAGTCATCCCGCTAAATTTCAACACTCTTGGCCTAGTGGTTCTCAAGTCACTGTTCAGGCTCCTGTGACCTTGACCTTTGATCAAGTGACCTCAAAATAAATAGGGGTCATCTACTCTGCATGTCCAATCATCCTATTAAGTTTCAACATTGTAGGTCAAGTGGTTCTCAAGTTATTTCCAAAAAATGATTTTACGTGAACAGGCCACTGTGACTTTGACCTTTAATAGACTGACCCCAAAATCAATAGGGGTCATCTACTCTGCATGTTCAATCATCCTATGAAGTTTCAACATTCTGGGTCAAGTGGTTCTCAAGTTATTCATCGGAACTGGTTATCAATGTTCAGGCCCCTGTGACCTTGACCTTTCACGGAGTGACCCCAAAAACAATAGGGGTCATTTACTCTGCATGAACAATCATCCTATGAAGTTTCAACATTCTGGGTCGAGAGGTTCTCAAGTTATTGATTGGAAATGGTTTTCCATGTTCAGGCCCCTGTGGCCTTGACCTTTAACAGAGTGACCCTAAAATCGTTAGGGGTCATCTACTCTGCATGACCAATCATCCTATGAAGTTTCATCATTCTGGGTCAAGTGGTTCTCAAGTTACTGACCGGAAATGGTTTTCAATGTTAAGGCCCCTGTGACCTTGACCTTTAATGGAGTGACCCCAAAATCGATAGAGGTCATCTTCTTTGCATGTTCAATCATCCTATGAAGTTTCAACATTCTGGGTCAAGTGGTTCTCTAGTTATTGATCGGAAATGGTTTTCAATGTTCAGGCCCCTGTGACCTTGACCTTTGACGGAGTGACCCCAAAATCAATAGGGGTCATCTACTCTTCATGACCAATCATCCTATGATGTTTCAACATTCTGGGTCAAGTGGTTCTCTAGTTACTGATCGGAAATGGTTTTCAATGTTCAGGCCCCTGTGACCTTGACCTTTGACAGAGTGACCCCAAAATCAATAGGGGTCATCTACTCTTCATGACCAATCATCCTATGAAGTTTCAACATTCTGGGTCAAGTGGTTCTCTAGTTATTGATCGGAAATGGTTTTCAATGTTCAGGTCCCTGTGACCTTGACCTTTGACGGAGTGACCCTAAAATCAATAGGGGTCATCTACTCTGCATGATCAATCATCCTATGAAGTTTCAACATTCTGGGTCAAGTGGTTCTCTAGTTATTGATCGGAAATGGTTTTCAATGTTCAGGCCCCTGTGACCTTGACCTTTGACAGAGTGACCCCAAAATCAATAGGGGTCATCTACTCTTCATGACCAGTCATCCTATGAAGTTTCAACATTCTGGGTCAAGTGGTTCTCTAGTTATTGATCGGAAATGGTTTTCAATGTTCAGGCCCCTGTGACCTTGACCTTTGACGGAGTGACCCCAAAAACAATAGGGGTCGTCTACTCCAGCAGCCCTACAACCCTATGAAGTTTGAAGGTTCTAGGTCAAATGGTTCTCCAGTTATTGCTCGGAAATGAAGTGTGACGTACAGACAGATGGACAGAAGGACGGACGGACGGACAGGGCAAAAACAATATGTCTCCTGGGGGAGACATAAATATGTCTAATTCTAAGCAAAAAGGAGGCATAATTCATGAAATATTGGCACAAGAGTCATGCACCTTGTGTCATATGATGTGGGTGATGATGTGTAACAACTAGTTTGAATCAAATCCATTTAATAATAACCGAGATAGAGTGGAAGTGAAAGTGTACCAAATCTTTAACCTGAAATTATAAGTCAAAAGAGGAGATAATTCATGAAATACTGGTGCTAGAGTTATGGTCCTTGTGTTATATGACGTGTATGATGATGCTGAACAACTATTTTAAGTTTGAATCAAATATGTGGGTGATAAGGTGGAACAACTATTTCAAGTTTGAATAAAATCCATTTAGTAGAGTGAAACTGCACCAAAACTTTAACGCCAAATTCTGAGTAAAAATGGGGATAATTCAAGAAATATTGGTGCAAGAGTTATGGCCACTGAGTCATATGATGTGAGTGATGGTGTGGAACAACTATTTTTAAGACTGAATAAAATCTATTAAGTAATAACAGAGATAAGTTAAAATGCACCAAAACTTTAACCTGAAATTCTAAGTAAAAAGGGGGCATAATTCATGGAAAATTGGTTCAAGAGTTATGGACCTTGTGTCATATGATGTGGGTGATGATGTGAAACAACTATTTTAAATTTGAATCAAATCCGTTTACTAATAACTGAGATAGAGTGAAAGTGCACCAAAACTTTAACCTGAAATTCTTAGTCAAAAGGGGAATAATTCATGAAATATTGTTGCAAGAGTTATGGCCCTTGTGCCATTTGATGTGAGTGATGATGATGAATAATTATTTTAAGTCTGAAACAAATCCATCAAGTAATTACAGAGATAAAGAGAAAGTGCAACAAAACTTCAACCAAAGTGCGGACACGGAAGGATGCCGATGCCAGGTCGAGTAGGACAGCTCTCCATACTTTGAATAGTCAAGCTTAAAAGGACTAAATAAAGATTTGATTAAATCCAAATAAATCCATAACTTAAGATATGACAGCAGTGCTTAAACTAGAAGATGATTTTGTTGAAAAGCGCATGTCTCCTCTAATGTACAGTCATATAGGCAAGTCAATAGGGGACAGGAGTGAAAGTCAAAGAGACACTGATGTTTGGCTGCAAAAGGGATCATTTACTTCGCATGTCCAATCATCCCACAAAGTTTCAACATTCTGGGCCTAGTTGTTCTCAGGTTATGAATTGAAAAGCGTTTTCTATGTTCAGGCCCCTGTGACCTTGACCTTAGCTCAAGTGACCCTAAAAACAAGAAGGGTCATCTACACTTTCAGTCCTATCACCCTATGATGTTTGAAGGTTCTAAGTCAAATGGTTCTCAAGTTATTGACCGGAAATTGATTTCAATGTTCTGTCCAGTGCGATCTTGACCTTTAATAGAGTGACCCTAAAATCACTAGGGGTCATCTACTCTGCATGTCCAATAATCCTATGAAGTGGCAACATTCTTGGTCAAGTGGTTCTCAAGTTACCGACTGGAAATGGTTTTCAATTTCAGGCCCCTGTGACCTTGGCCTTTAAAGAGTGACCCCCAAAATCAATAGGGGTCATTTACTGCATGTCCAATCATCCTACGAAGTTTCAAATTTCTGGGTCAAGTGGTTCTCAAGTTATTAATCGGAAATGGATTTCTATGTTCAGGTCCCTGTGACCTTGACCTTTGAAGGAGTGAACCCAAAAACAATAGGGGTCATCTACTCCATAAGCCCAGCCAATCTATGAAGTTTGAAGGTTTCTAGGTCAAATGGTTCTCCAGCTATTGATCTGAAATGTAGTGTGACGGATGGAAGGACAGACAGACAGGGCAAAAACAATGTGTCTACCCCAGTGTGGGGGAGGGGGACGGGAAGAGACATAATAAAGCCATCAATGGGGATTTCAGAGCAGTGCTACAATAAAGCCATACCTGAGGATTCAACAGCAGTGTTACAATAAAGCCATACCTGAGGATTCAACAGCTATGCTACAATAAAGCCATACCTGAGGATTCAACAGCATGCAGTGCTACCATAAAGCCATACCTGAGGATTAACAGCAGTGCTACAATAAAGCCATACCTGAAGATTCAACAGCAGTGCTACAATAAAGCCATATCTGAGGATTCAACAGCCGTGCTACAATAAAGCCATACCTGAGGATTCAACAGCATGCTGTGTTACAATAACGCCATACCTGAGGATTCAACAGCATGTAGAGCTACAATAAAGCCATATCTGAGGATTCAACAGCAGTGCTACAATAAAGCCATACCTGAGGATTCAACAGCTGTGCTACAATAAAGTCATACCTGAGGATTCAACAGCTGTGTTACAATAAAGCCATACCTGAGGATTCAACAGCATGCAGTGCTACAGTAAAGCTATATCTGAGGATTCAACAGCTGTGCTACAATAAAGCCATATCTGAGGATTCAACAGCTGTGCTACAATATAGCCATACCAGAGGATTCAACAGAAGTGTTACAATAAAGCCATACCTGGGGATTCAACAGCATGCAGTGCTACAATAAAGCCATATCTGAGGATTCAACAGCAGTGCTACAATAAAGCCATACCAGAGGATTCAACAGCTGTGCTACAATAAAGCCATGCCTGAGGATTCAACAGCATGCTGTGTTACAATAAAGCCATACCTGAGGATTCAACAGTATGCAGTGCTACAATAAAGCCATATCTGAGGATTCAACAGCAGTGCTACAATAAAGTCATACCCGAGGATTCAACAGCTGTGCTACAATAAAGCCATACATGAGGATTCAACAGCTGTGTTACAATAAAGCCATACCTGAGGATTCAACAGCATGCAGTGCTACAATAAAGCCATATCTGAGGATTCAACAGCAGTGCTACAATAAAGCCATATATGAGGATTCAACAGCAGTGCTACAATAAAGCCATACATGAGGGTTCAACAGCTGTGTTACAATAAAGCCATACCTGAGGATTCAACAGCATGCAGTGCTACAATAAAGCCATATCTGAGGATTCAACAGAAGTGCTACAATAAAGCCATATCTGAGGATTCAACAGCAGTGCTACAATAAAGCCATACCTGAGGATTCAACAGCTGTGCTAGGATCTGGTACTGGTGGTGCATCAGGACCAGGAGGAGTAGTTTTCAACTCATCTAGCGCCTCTGTCCACTTTTCCTGGTCTTTTATCTGTCAGGAAAATAAATATTATCAAATAAGTCTTTTAGGAAACTACCATACTGACCATTGCTTGTAATTAAAGATGGTGGAATTCTGTTTGAAAACAATGACTAGAATAAAGCTAATATTAGTCTCTTTCATTTAGAGTTTCAGTCACATTCAAACCAATAAATAAGGAGACTTGTAATTCAACAGTATTTTTTTAATCTGTGTAAGTTACCCCAAGTAAATATGTTAATCAAAGGTAAAATTTAAAGATAAAGAATTTATTTAAAAGAATACTAAGCCCAATATATCATAATTTTAATTTGATGGGTTTTTTTAAATCTGGTGTTGACTGTGTTGTAAACAAGTATTATTTTCTTTCAGTCTTCATCAAGCATGACAAAAACTAACTTAATGTAATATAAAAAAAGTTAGTGTATTTAAAGTTTAATTTCATTGTACCATTTTTTCAGTTATATTATTAGATGTAATAAAACTGATATTTCTGTTTCAAAACATTACTAGATTTTGTAGATCATTATATCCACCAATATGTTTAGCATTGAAGAAGATCTGCGGAACCGTTCGTTTCTGCGCTCGCATCTGTAAATCTTGCCGTGCATATGGATATTTCTCAAGGCTCACAACAGTGTATGGAACACTCAGCTCTTGTAGTGTGTTCTTTGCCTTCATGCAGTTTGGGCAGCCAAGAATTGAGTACACAAGTATCCTACCCTTTAATTCCATTACTTTAGTGTTAATTTTCTGTTCTTTCAGTTTAAAAAATTTGATTCTTAGTTATTTTAATTTATGATTAAGTAACTCCTTTACCTTCTGCAGTTTGTAAATGATCATTATTTAGAACACAGACTGATGTATTTACTCTGCTTCATTGATTAGTTACACTCCACTGCAAATATCATGATTTAATAATTTAAACTCTTGTTTTTTCAGTCATGCATTTCACAACAGAGTTCAGCATTCAGTACACACTGAGTAACAATGTTTAGTTTATACTAATTTGGTTTAGCTTGATTGTAATGAAAGCTTCAAGCTTACTGTAACCACTCATGCTTCCTGGAAAGGCCAGTACTGGTGTCATATGAGAAGTCATGGCCGTGACCCCAGTGGGGCTCAAACCCATGACCCCTGGATTGAGCGGCCGACACCTTATCCACCGCTCCCCTTGAGATATCAGTAAATATTTTTACATTCATTTAACATCTTTTTATTGCTATGATTCATATATCATAATATCCGGGTAACAGTAACATGAAAATCTTTTCAAAAGTACGGACATATCCTGTAACCTGAGATTCCATATTGACTGCTCAACCATAAAAGGTAAATTTAGTACATTTTATTGATTGTTGCTTTATGCAATAATTAATAGGATAAGTTTGGTACAACTTTTAAGTGACCCTACTTTTAAGAAGAATGTCAATCAAACTTCAGAGCTTCTGCAGAGATTTGATTACCGTAATTGTAACTGATAAAATTACAACTACTTCCAAACAGAATTAAATTTCTGAGAATGCCATCAGGGTGTAATTGATTAAATTACTGTTATTCTAACAAGTAATCAAGATTACTTTTACAAAAGGTGACAAAATGACATAAACAATATCATCTTCATTTTTTCAACATTTTTATCCTGAATGAATATAAGTATTCCTTACAAAGTTAAAGCTAAAATATACCCACATTACTATTTGTTAAGTTTCATAACTTAGCCTGCATCTCTGAAGGTCAAATATTTTTATCTCAATAACATTTAACAGATGTTCTACCAGAGCAGAAGATGATAGAATATACAAACAAAATCTTCTAGGACAAAACCCCTACTGCTAAATTTGCTTACAACCTTCATTTTCCAAACTTGTCCTATTAAATTATTTTCTAACAGTTACATTTTTTAAAAGTGATCTGCTGCTGTTGGGTTACTTGATTTGTAGCACAAAGTCAAAGGAGTTGTTTGTCAAGGTCAAGTTAAGTAGATGGGGATACCTCTTGATTTAATTTCAGTACCTTAAGATTTGGTGAAAAGTTCTCAAGAGTAAATATTATATACAAATAATATCTTGCTGATATGAATATATGTTTTAGCAGCTTTTATCAGTTTAAATTTATAACACTTTGTACTGCATCCAAACCCTAGTTCCGTACCCCTGAGAATATATGGACCATTTCTTAAAGGCAGTGGCTAGTAATATTGTCCCTATGACTTGCCTTAAATCTTAGTCATCCGCGAATCGTATATGATATATTCTAGACAATCCTAGATAGGACTGGCTAGTAATTTAAAATAGGAGTTTAGGATTAAGAGCTGAAGGAATGTATTTGAATACTTAAAAAAATGTAATCAGTTACAGGGTGTGAAATATATAGCTATCCAACTGGCTTGCAGATGTATAGTGACAGTGTCGTTACACATCAAGAGTGTCACTGGGATTTCCACTATTAAAGCTTGATCTGGAATACCACCATAATTTTGTTACCTAAAACCAGAGGCGTAGGGACGGTTTTAGCAATGGGGCGGTGGAGCGGGTCTCCCATCATAAATGCGGTCCAGGTGGCCCTGTGAAAATTTTGCATATAGCTAGAGTAAATGGCGCAATCTGGCGACTTCTTGGACTGCTCAGTAGATGTTGAACATTCTCGTTTTTTAATATGAATGGATTCCGGAATTTAAAACATTTTGAATACCTGATGAAATATTTTGACACGTATTGTAATTTGTAATCTGTATGGTAGCATACACATATAGCATCCTGACAGATCCAAAATGCACAGGAGACCTAACATAATCGTATATTTTACAATAAATATTCACCTTATAATAGTGAATCCATGGAAATACACTGAAACATTTAGGGTTGAATGATCGGAGTTAAGGGTTCTTTTTACCAAATGATCGCTTTGTAAATGTGAAATTGCAAGGCTGATTGGGCTTTTCCTTCTTTATGTAGAATCTGTAATACTTGTTTAATATGTTACCAGATCTGTAAAATCTATGAGGATTTTTCTACATTTTATGCATTGAATATAATCATTATAATTGGTTTCTTTGATATTTCAAACAATATGTTTAAGTGTCAAAAATATTTAATTGAAAAGACATTTAAAGATGCCGATTTGTGTTTGTGTTTTACTTTGTGGGCAGAATTTGAGACACAACATTAATTGCAAGTGTGTATAATATTTTTGGTAGTAAGCAATTAAATAAGATTAACTGTCATTGATTAATGTATCGCTTATAATCCGAGTCTGCGGGGCGTGAATATACAGCGACATTGATCATAATGTGGATTATCGATTTTGTACAATACCCTGTCACCAAGGTGATCTAGCAAGGTGTCAGTGATATGACAAGATTCTGTGCACTTCATGATAAATTTTTATTCCCAATTATATTTTCTAACCTTTTTAAAAATTTACGAGTTCGTCATTTCGCCGCTCCTCAAAACACTGGGGCGGCAGCTGCTGCCCCAGCCGTCCCAGTTCCTACGCCCTTGAAAACATGAACCTTTATTAAATGTTTAAAATCATTACCAAGTTTTGAAGATCATCGTTTCCACCAATATGTTTAGCATTGAAGAATATCTGTGGGACCGTTCTTTTCTGTGCACGCATCTGTAAGTCTTGCCTAGCCTGCGGATATTTTTCAAGGCTGATATCAGTGTATGGTACCCCTAGCTCCTGTAGGGTGTTCTTTGCCTTCATGCAATGGGGACAACCCAATATTGAATACACAAGCACTCTCCCTTTCAGTTCCATTGCCATAGCTATTGACTTAAAAAAAAAGAACTATGCTACCAGCTAAATAATAGTCAATTATCTTTTCACTTACACCAAACAGGCTCTTACTATTTTTTGGCAGTAGTCAGATCTTCAAGTCATCAGTACAAATATATCCAATTTTGATTTTTCATGTATTGATTTACACACAGAATTAATATAATAATAATATTAGATCTATAGCTGTTTGATTTGCAAGCTACACGGAAAGTTCAATATTCCGTACACTTTTAACTGTTCTAAATAAAACCCTGTCAAACGCTTTAAATGGCAGCATATAGTTTTACAGGCATAAAATTTATCCTGTTCAAAATTTATTAACATGCTACATAAATCAGTCAATATCTCGCCCAGTATTTGTAAACAAACAGGAAGTATTGATATTGATTACAGAACCCGGAATTGATTATGGGCGGCGAAACGTATAAAGGGGAAGTAACTATCGCAATTTTACTAAGCTATCACATCCCGCTTGGTTACTTGAATTGTTCAACTAATATTTTCAGTTAAGGAATAACACTTTTTTAGTTATCAAACATCTTTTTTAATTATGAGAAATTCAAACGACAAAATTATATTCATTCAACAATTCAATTTCTGAAAGTATCGTTGATTGCCGAATTTGGTTACACTCTGTGTATCGGAAAACCAGCGCTAAAGACCAAGCAAAATCAGAAACTACCTGGCTCTGAAGACTATCAGTTTCTGATTTAATTCTACATTTAATTGCAGTAAAGACCACTCAAGAATCAAGATCTTAGGGCAGCAGTGTTCAGCTATACTAAGAAGTACTACTTACAAGGGCGTACGGGGTATTCTGTTCTTTTCAAGTAAAAGGCGATAATAATGGCCTCTCTCCAGGTAAAGAACTGATATAAATGTAGTTACGAAAATTAACATTTAGCATGGTATTACTTAACGGGAGGTGGGAGACTAGCGAAATTTAGATACATGCGAAATTTTAGTTAAAATTTCTCGTGTTTTTAGTCCAGGGATAATATTTACAATGAAACCCCGCCTAGTTCACTTATATAAAAAAGCAGACTGGTCAAAATTTCAGCAGTTCATAAAGTCTAAATCCCTTTCCCTGTTTAAAGGTTATAACACACGATCTGTTGAAGACCTATGGTCAGAATTCAAAGAGGTTCTATCTGAAGGTATGAACCTATTCATTCCAACCAAGAGAATAGGCTCAAGACCCCAACTACCCTGGATTACCCAAAGCATTAAACGTAAGATTAGAAAACGAAATAAGATGTTCCAAAAGGTCAAAAATAACACCAATCCAAAAGTCAAACAACATTACATAAATTTTAAAAATCTTGTTAGGAAAAATATCAAACAAGCCCATGACAGTTACATAGATTATGTCCTTGAATGTCAACATGATCCGGATACCCCCAAGCAGGTCAAAACTTCTCTCGTAAGAAACTTTCTCCCTTGCCAAAAATGCCAAACAAGACTCCCAAGGCATTTCCCCTCTTCTAGAAAAAGGTAAACTTCATACGGATGATAAAAAGAAGGCCAATATCCTCAATCGTCAATTCCAATCTGTATTCAACCCAATGTCACCTCTCAAACTGGGCCAAATCTGTAAAATGAAAGTGCAGTCTCTACTCTCTATACCAACTGATTACCAGCCAAAATATCCCCTAATGCCAGAGGTCACTATAGGCATAAATAGTGTTCAGAAACTCCTCTCGTCCCTGAAAATAGACAAAGCATGTGGTCCCGATGGTCTAAAACCGATCCTTCTTAAAAATCTTAGCGAACAAATCTCACCACTAGTCACTAAGCTCTTTCAAAGGTCCATTGACACGGGCACTATCCCAGCTGACTGGTCCAAGGCCAATGTCACTCCTCTGTTTAAAAAGGGCGACAAAAGCAATCCTGCAAATTACCAGCCTATTTGCCTAAGTTGTATTCTTTTAAGTTACTGGAACACATCATAGCCTCTAATATTACCAAGCATTTCCAGGTTAACAATATGACGTACAGCATGGGTTCAGAGAGAAAAGGTCATGCGAAACTCAGTTACTCGAACATGTAGATCTATCTCGAAACTTAATTCAAGGCCACCAGACGGACTTAATCCTTCTGGACTTCTCTAAAGCATTTCACAAGGTTGACCATCTGAAACTTCTATACAAACTTCATCAACATGGTGTTCAGGGCACCACGTTGCAATGGGTCAAGTATTTCTTGATTGGCAGGCGCCAATCCGTCCTTGTGAATGGGGAAACATCAGAGGAAGTTCCGGTAACGTCCGGAGTCCCACAGGACAAAGCCAAGTTCTACAAAAAGGGACTGAGGGACTGTATCGAAAGCTTTACTAAAGTCCAGTATCAATTCATCTGTCTGAGTGCTACTGTCAAAGGATTCTAACAAATCATGAGCTGTGACCTCTAAGTGCGTTTCACAGGAATAACCGTGGTTAAGGGATGTGAGGACCTTATGCTTGTCTAAGTGATCTAGCAGATGTCGACAGATAATATGCTCCAACAGTTTCGAAGCCACATATGTGAGTGATACCGGGCGATAGTTTTCCGGCAAGTGCCTATCGCCTTTCTTAAACACTGGAGCGATATTTGCATTTCGCCAGTCTCTGGGCAACTCTCCAGAATCTGCAGACTTCTGAAAGATAGCTGTAAGCGCGGGAGCTATCTCTGAAGTACACTCCTGTAACACACGGTTTGGCAATTCATCAGGACCGGCTGCTTTGCTGATTTCTGGAGCAGCTTCGTAACTCTCTTTTTATCGATGGTGAGAGATGAAATGTCATTTTTCACACGCGTAGGGAAGGATGGGATGTTGTCGCCATCATCCTTTGAGAACACTGACTGGAATTGTTCAATCAATTTCTCAGCTTTCCCTTTACCGTCCATGATTAAGTGGTTACCAGATTTTAAAGGTGAAACTCCAATATTGTCTTCCTTTTTTTTTGATTTCACATATTTCCGGAAGGGATTGGTGTTATTTTGCTTTAGGCATACATTTATAGTATTGTTAATGTATGACCACTCTGCTTTACGAAGTTCACGTTTACTGTCATGTTGGCACTGACGGTAACGCGTCCAATTTTGAGCTTTTCTAGCCCTTTTGTATAATCTAGCTTTCCGTCTTAGAACACGTTTGACTTTACCCATAACCCATGGAGTTGAATTACTTGATCTTAACATTTTAGATGGCACATTTTCATTGACAGTTTTCATTAATTCAGTCTTAAATGTATCCCACATTTCATGAACAGATTTTCCAGATTCATAGAGCTCAGTTACAGTATTTGAAGTTTCATTGATTTTAACTTTCAATTCATTCCAAAGTCCAAGCGTTTGGATTGCACTAGAAAACTGCTGAAATTAAAAACTGTAATCCGAAGAAAAATTTTGCTCACTTGGGATGCAGCTCGAGTTTACAATCTTGAGTCCCAGTGATGGGTAATTGAAAACTGGATAAACTGGGCAGAATAATGGGGAATGAAATTCCATGTGAAAAAAAGGGATCCGAGTGTTAAGCAAAAATCCTCTCACTTTTACACCATGAAAGGACGAATTCTCAAACAAGTACAGGACAATCCCTACCTGGGCATCACTTTCTCAGAAACAATGAAATGGAACACACACATAAATCAAGTTAGAAAAAAGGCAGATTCCACCCTTGGCTTTTTAAGAAGAAATCTTCATCACACTCCTCAATCTTGCAGGAAAAACGCATACTTAGCGCTAGTGAGATCAAAATTGAATACGGATCAGTGATTTGGGTTCCTTATACCAAGCAAGACATTGATATATTAGAAAACATTCAACGTTCCGCGGCCAGGTTCATCATGAAGGACTATCATTCGAGAAAGGAAGGGAGTGTAACTGAAATGCTTCAACGTTTGAAGCTGCCTACCCTTCAAGATCGCCGTAAAGACCAGAGGCTGACGCTGATGTACAAGATGGTGGAAGGGCTTGTACCGGCAATTAACAAAGACCACTACATCCAACCCCGTAGGCAGAGGCGAGTGATACGGGCTACTCGATACTCGGAATACGAATATAAAAATATTCTGGAAAATTATGTGACAAACAATTCTAAGAGCTTCAAACCAATTCAGGCTGATTCAGAAAACTATAGGAATTCATTCTTTGACAGAACAATCTATGACTGAAATAGACTTGATGATAGTGTGATCAATGCAGACACTGTGAACAGTTTCAGAAATAGACTCTCAAACTCTCATTTTGACTAAATGCGTACTCCCTTCGTCGTGTAAAAGCCAGCATTGGTCACTACGACGTATCACCATACAGATACAGATACAGAATCCTTCTTTAATTTCAAACGGTAAGTCAGAATATGAAGCAGGAGCTATTTGGGGAAAAATAGAATCGACCATTTTCTTCTACCTAACCCCTAAGGCCATCAGTGTTTCTTTTCTTTCTTTCTTTGTTGCTGCAACAACAAGCCTGCCTTGACGGTTATACTATCTTGAAGACAGTTTGACCCCCTTAACATTTTTAACCAAACAAAACTCTTCTTAACGTCACGAAAGGACTACATGTGATAGACCCACGTAGGTTTACACTCTTACTCATTTTTTAAGTTATATCGTATTTCATATCCTGTTTTGAAATTTAACACAACACGTTCACTGGTAATCCAGTCAGATAAGTTGATTTAGTAAAAGGTGATAATAAAAGTTTGTTTATTTAAAACAGTATACTGTTATACTGTACTGCTATAGATTAAGTGACACCCAGACTACAAATTTTCATTTCTGTAATTGTATGATTTCAATAAATGATCACACTTTGTACATGGCCAACCACAAATGAATAGAACCTACCATCCCAACTTTCCGATTTATAAGTAATCATTTTGCATTACATCAACATACAGCAAAGACCAATCTGGTGGTTAGTATAGGGTTAGACTTTACTTTTTTTATTTCACTGTTTACAATGACTTGTTAAATATTGCCTTTTTATATGCATTTTTATAGAATATATAATGTCTGCTTTACTTTTACAGGTTTTGGGTTGGATTCTCGTTCATCTCGGTATTTGTGATGGAGTTGATAGCGCAAAGGAAGTCACAGTCATGCAAGGTCTTTTACTCGCTTACACAGAGAAAAAGATGCAATTCGGTTTTGGCTTTTTGTGACTTTTAAAAACATTGGATGTGGAAGTAAAATATAAAAAAAATCTTTGCATAATTTGAAAAAGTTTGAAATTTAGATATGTTATTAACAAATTGTTGATCTAATTGTATGATTAATTTCAAATATGTATTTTCAGTACTTTTTATGATACTTGCAAAATAGCAATTGGTGGGTTAGGAGTTTTGTTAAATATATTCATTGTAAAGATTGATAGTCAAAGACTTATTATACGACTTTCTTGTATTTATGGAAAGAAACATTATATTTTTATAATAAGCTACTTTAAAATGTAGCTATAGGTACAGGATTTGGTGGTTTATAGCCGTACCAACTTGTTCTTATATCCAGCTCCGGTTTACCATTAAATATTGACCCCGTTGAAAACTGACCCCATGGGTCCCTTTTCAACGTTGAGAATTGACCCCGCCAACAATTCAACATTAAAGTTTGATTAAAAGGTCGTTGAAAGCTGATCAGTCGTTCAATTTTGATCAGTCATGGGGTCACTTTATAACGGTTAGCTAAATTTAAGTTAAACGTCGGAGATCGTCTGTTTGTAGAAGAGAAACACAAGAGAAACAAATTGGAAAGAACCAAAAACTATCGTAGACTTGCTGGATAGCCTACCTTCTTTAAAAATAATTTCACAAGGCCGAGCCCGGGATCAAACTGACAGGCGAGATCTATATGTTGGTTGGACAGGGAACTGTTAACGAAGGTTTACCATAATGATTTTCGACAGGTTAGTGGGGTGTGGTCGGACTTCGACAGGCACATCGAAACTTCCATGCAGGAAGTATCTTTTCCTGCAGCAGCGTATTTAAATAAACAGGAAAGACGTCATGTCGTTTCAAAGACAAATAACTGTTTAGTTTCGGTTTTATTTTATCGCTTGCAGCCTAACGTTATGTACTTTAACTAAAATTACTTTTTTTGAATCGAGAAATCAGATTATTTCAAATAGTATGATCCTAGGGTCGTGGTCGTACTAATTCGAGTTGTCCGTTAAAGCTAAATTGATTTATCGTAATTCAGGCTCGTACTTATTCGATTAGAATAATAGAATATGTCTGACATAGGGTCGTACTAAATAAAATAACGTAATAGATATGTCCCGTTTTTATCAGTCAAGTGTATTTTGATACCGCTCCTCTGGACTATTTGGTCGAACGTCGTTATAGCCCCGCAAAACGTCATCTTTTCGCCTTCCAGATTGACGTGATTGTATTAATTAAATTAAGGAATAATATATCCCAAACAGTAATTTATCATTGAATAAAATCATTGTTTGGAGTTTAGATGCGAAGGAATTATATCACGAGGACGCATCTAAACTGGGGAGGGCCCTGGATAATGTTGTAATAACGTTTGGCCCAACCCATTTGTATGTATTTGATTTAATGCTTGTATTAAATGTGATTTATACACATGTGAATATAATATATACAATAAAATATGATTAAACTAAACTAATGATTTTATTCACGAGCAAATCCCTGTTTGAGATATATTATTTTGATTCTAACACGTTATCGATGTTTATTATGTACGTCCTTGATTTCTGTTGATTTCTTTTTCAGGGCGCCGCTTTGCCGTTTAACGCTATGATTATAGGAAAACAAATCGGGTGGTGTTAGAACTGGAGATAAAAGGTCCATCTTATTTTTGTCCAGATTATATTTTTGCCGTACATTTGGAAAATACTGTATGCTTGTCTCACACTGATTGTCGCGAGCAAACATAAGTTCCCTATCTGAAAGGTTAATGTTATACTTGGCTGAGGGGGGTCGGCAAAGGCATATGCACAAGAATCCGTCTCATTGAGGCAAACATGTAGTAATTTTCCAATTTACAACGTTTGACGGCGTCCCCTTTCCTCATATTCTCGGGGTTTCTCATATTCTAGTTTGTTTTACTCTAAGTTGTCAAATGATATAATATTTGTTATTTTCTAGACAGGTATCGGACAAAAGTGACACCTTGAAAGAATCAAGTGATTTGAACGCAAATGGATGAAAGTACTGGCATTTTACTGAATTGTCAAAAATAAATCCTTATTTTTTTCTGGCGGGGTAAGCAAAATTGCCATAAATTATTCATTATGCCATTAATTGTCATATTTCATGATGTATTTACAACAGACCGTAAACAGGTCCCTTTTCATGTTTTTAAAAGGTGGGTTTTGTTGCAAAAGTTGAAAGTTGCTATGCCATATTATCAGGAGTTAAATGTTTGATTATTTGTTTTGGTAAGCCCCGTTTTTGGTCTTCTTAATATTTGTCAAATGATTATTGCATTTGCGTTATTTATCATCTGATTTACAATGGTTCAGAGTTCACCACGAGGGTGTAAGTCTAAGTGGTTAAATATCCAAACATGAGTCGTGTTTAGTCAGACAATAAACCACAAGAAGGCATTGTTTATTTTCATTTAAACATGCTGATGAAATGTATGCTTAACTTCATTATTCCAAGTATTAATGAACCAGGTATCACGCGGCTAAATGACGTTTCGACTTCCACTGGTTTGTTCGTCTACCGTTGTTTATGACAGAATATACAACGTTTGACTTCCTTCTTTGTTTAACTGACAAAAATTCTAGCCAAATAAGGATATTTCATAAAGCGTTTCATCAGGTGCATGTGTCCATTCTTGTTTCAATTGAAAGAAAGAAAGATTTTATTTAGATTAAGTATAATTGACTGCATTACAATATATAACAGGGTCAAACGGGCTTGAAAAGTCGGGGAAGAGTCTTTTAGTGAGACAGTAGTGTTCCGAAAAACAAATATTAATTTTATCAACAAATAATTTGACTGTCTGTTTCAAAGCAGATATTGAACTGCTTTTTAGAATTATATATATTCAGGACGTATGTTATTATTGAGCAAACATTAAAGTATTGCGGGCAATGAAATTCGATAACCTGGAAACTTCATCGTTCTGAAATTTTGACAGCTTACTTTTCAGTTTGAAAAAAAACAAACCAAAACAATAATTTGAAATGTAAATATACCCAGGAATAACAGTTTGGTCACTGGTACTGTCTGGACAGATATTATATTATCAGTTATTACAAATCTTTTTGAATGTGTTTTGAATGAGAAAGACAGCAAAGTGTGTGTAATACAGGGACAATATTTATTGTCAAACGCAAATACTTCCGTAGAAAGTCAGATTAGGCTCCTACTTATTATGACCAATTTTGTTTTGTTTTTGTTGGGTTTAACGTCTCAACGACACAATTTAGGTCATATGCATATGACGACTTCCTAGCTTTGATGGTGGATGAAGAACCCAGGTGCCCCTCCGTGCATTATTTCAACACGGACTGGGTGGTTCCCTCGCATGAAGAATTCTCGAATTACATTGTTGAGGGACAAATGATTCGAAGTCAGCGACCTTAACCATTCGGACATGTAGGGCCCTTGAACAATTTGGTATTCAAAAGTAAAGGGACAAAGTCTATTAAATTCTGGAAGTGTATGAAATATGAAATTCCCCCAAAAAACGAAGGATCGTGATTTGAGGTAACAAAACGCGTCACATGGACTTATTTTCGAAAGAAGGGCTTGTAACGCAAACTGAATAATGACAAATATTTCGTGATAGATACATATATTATATATAACTTCAGTTCATGACAACTGTTTAGATATTCATGGCAGTTGTTTAGATGTCGCAGTAATTACATCTGTACTCGTATCCGGACTGAAAGAGAGAGAGAGAGAAAATCATAGATAAAATATTAAAAAATAAAATAGACATTATCCAAAATGCTTCATTGAACAAAATTTACGTTCTAGTCTTGCGTGTTATAACAAGAATGCCATTCAACTTTTAAGACAAAGTGTTGCTAAGGTTAATCAAAAGTCAAATTCAGCAAAAGCATCGCCTATCATAATTTTCAAAACCCAGGCTCCAACGTTATTAAAGTGAAGAACAGCCTCAGAATGCGGACTTGTCTTCGTTCGATTTCAAGATTGAGCTCAAAATTAACAAGTAGACAAAGTTAACATGTAGACTGAGGCTATATTTACATTCGCCCTATATTTTGTATGAACGGCCACTGTTTTGACTAGGTCTGCGTATAGTCAGGGAAAACGTTGCTTATGATGTTTGGTGAGAAGCTGATTTTAATGTAAAATGCAACAAAATGTGTGCAATTTATGATATAACCTTGTTTATAAATAGAAAGGAAATAACATGTAAATATAAGAATTTTTTTTCGGTGTTCATGCGAAATGAACTCCAGAATAGAATCGTCAAATTAAACATGAATCACCAGCGCGATTCATGGATTTGTCGATCCTATTCTGTCGTTCATTTTGCACGAACTCCGAAAGATAACATATTTCATTTCTTAAATAACTCTGCAAGCGCAACTCTGCATTTTTGTCGCATATTGAGCAGCAGTGTAAAAGACGTTTCCACTGACTCAGACTGTTACCATAATTATCAACCCAAAGCATATCTACTTGATACGCAGTGAGCCGAGAATAAGCTGGGAAACTTTCATAACGTAGTTTGAAAAGAAAAAAAGAAAAAACATAAAATTGAGTTAAAAATTTGACTCTCTTCCACATAAATTGGTATTATGTATTTCAAGGTTTGACTGAGGACGATTTTGGTGTTGATACCGCATGATACTCCATTGTAAATTACAAAAACCACAGCGCCTTCGCCGTAAATTACATATCCATAGTATCTCTTGTCTTAACAGCAGTAGAGAATAAAGATATCAACTATATATTCCACGTACAAAAAAACAAAATGGTTTTTGTAAACTTGAACCATAATTAAGAAAATACTTACATATACATATCTATTTATATAGATATAACAAAGGTATATTATTTACCCCATAGCAGTAGCAGACACCACTGCATGCTCCATAACTTCCCCAACATCCTCCGTGGCTGCAATGAGCATTGCAGTTGTAACTACGTTTCACATCCGACATTTCTGCGAATGAGTATGCATTTTAACATTAAAAGTGATCCATCATTCAATTTTGGCAGTACAAGTCAACATATTATTCAAAGGGGTGTTCACTGAAAATTTACTGACTGAATAGCGAACAGTGTAGACCATGACCAACCTGCACGGAAGTCTTGGTCTGCACTGATCGCAAAGGAAAAAGATCACTTGCCACCAGTAAGTTGAGCGACAGCTGACATTGTCGGCTCGTCAAATATTTCTGATTAAACTATTAATTGCATATCAAAACATATCTACCTTATAAATATAGTTATGGAGTAACTGTTTAAAAAGTAATATCCAAGTCGAAGATGTTCGACAAAGACGAAACAAATTTAACTGTATTTGACTTTTTGTGGCGTAAAACTGCGTTCAGCAAAATTCATTAAAATGCATACACGCGTTGATTTCCTGATGAAATGTTTAACTAAAAATTAGGTCACATGATATTATATTTATATTCGAATAAACTTAATTTCAAGTATATTCGAAAATTATGCAACGTTATACTAAGTTCAGCATATCGATTTGAATGCGCCTGAAACTAAGAAAACTATATTTTATATGCATACAACTACAAAATTAATTTTGAAAGATTTGGCAAGCGATAGAATTATTTCATTGAAGAAGTTTTTACCAGACCATCCCCATATGGTTTGTTATATTATGACAATAGATTTGAATGGTTGTGTAAAACTAGCTCCAGCATGATATCTAACATTTACAAGTATGCGTTGATGTTGAATTGTGGATATGGCTTAGATATACAGGCACACAATTTCCTAGGAATATTGCCATCTTAATTATTGCCGTTGCCGCTTTGCTTTTGATTAACTCTATTTATTAATTACGGAGTACTCACTTCTTATTGTTTCACAATTTCCGACACTTTTAGTTGACGGACTGCTGTGAGAAAAGTCTTATATTTTCATAAAGACTTTAATTGGTTCTGGTACTAAAATCATGTTACATTTTTATTTTTCTTTACCCGCTTGTCGCCTCATAGTTTATCATATTCTTCAGAATACGAAATGTAAAAAAAAACTGTCTTCGACTAAATAATAATTAGCACACTTACCTTCTTCGTTCCTAAAAGACTTTGTGTCCACGGCAACGAAAACGAGAAGTAACACTATGGCACAAACTGCTGTCGTAGATTTCATTGTCGTTGATCAGCTGGTGAATATTGTGAAGTTCCAAATTGTTTGAATGCAGGATGATTTCAGCAGCGCTTTTTATAGTGGTCTGTGGGTAACTGTGTACGTGATTGATTCTGAAGTTCCTTGTTTATTTGGCCTGACCCTCAAAATAGATAACAAAGGTAAGACGGCATGTCTGCTTTATCTAATTTTGCTCATTGTTCCTGTTGTCTGTTTTAAAGATTAAATGATACGCGTGTTAAATTAGAGGTCTGTCCTAAAACTGTTGTTACAGACCAGCAGTACCGGCATGATGCGTCCTACAACGGACCAGCATAGTCGACATGATCCGCCATGCAACGGACCAACATTACCGGCATAATGCTTCCTACAACGGACCAACATTACCGGCATAATGCTTCCTACAACGGACCAACATTACCGGCATAATGCTTCCTACAACGGACCAACATTACCGGCATAATGCTTCCTACAACGGACCAACATTACCGGCATAATGCGTCCTACAACGGACCAACATTACTGGCATAAAGCGTCCTACAACGGACCAACATAACCGCCAGCAATAGCCAAAAGAAAGGGGAACGCGTCTGTCTATCAGTATGTCGAGACGTTATTTCGAATCATCAAGTCAGACTTAAAAAAAACTGCCCTTTTAGTATCCCCACCACCATCGTCCACTCAAACACGCACAAAAATACTAAAAATATATTAGACACCGCCCTGCTGTGACACATTAGATTGAGAAAACAGTTTTCTTAAATGTATATGCACTCTAAAATATATCAGAAAAGCTCAGTAGGTGCTAGAGGAAAACTTGCTTTTATGCTTTAGATGGAATAGAATTTCTCTCTATATATATAAAGTATGCCGCTAGCCTGTGTCTGATGTCTATGATATCGTCAATATTACAATCTGGACAGATCTAATACTGGTATAATGTTACGGACGTCTGTGCTATCTTCGCTATACTTTAGATATTATGAACAGGGCATTTTCTCTATTTGCTTATACAAAGTGCAATGACTTTGCTGTATCGTCCCTTTTCATCAATTTGGCAGTATAAATATTTCGAAGATATTTCATATAAATATTGATTATATATTTGTAGCGAAAGTTTTTTGTACGTAATGTCATGTTAACATATGAAATCAGTTACATTCTGCACTATGATTCGCCTGATCAATATTATTTTTGCTACTAGTATTTTGAATAGCGTACGTATGCCCAACTTTTGTCCAGATAGTACAAAACATCAGATTGCTGGGAACATGAATATTTTAACTGCTTGAACACTTTTTATGAACTCATGTTTAAAAGAAGTGTTTTAGTCAAACGATATAGTTTAACAAATACAAAAAAAACCTGTTTATATCATTAGAAAATATCCGGCGTATTTGGCGCATTGCGTCAATTTTTTTCTTGTAGCAAGAGACCTTCTGTGCTGTAAGGTGAGACCAATGCGTATTGTTTGTTGCGCAGGGTTTGTAAGGTTGTTGTCCTAACGTATTACGTATACGTAAAGGTACATTCTATACGTGATAGACCTCACTGTTGTTTTGTAAGTTTTAGATAGTGCGCAGTTTTGGCCTTAAATTTGGATAAAGCACTTTTGCTGTTGTTTTTTTTTTTCAGTTAGCGTGTGTACTACTTACGGAAGTTTAAGAAATCATTATAAGACCACGCAGGATTGCTCTTATCTTTGCTTCCGATTTAGATAGTTAAATCTATATGTTTGTCAGTTTAAATTTTTCAGTGTTTGTAAAATGTTTTCTTACTCCAAGCGGATGGCGTTTAATTTCGTTTGATGGTCCTTACAAAATACAGTCCAATCCACTACTGTTATGTATGACGTACCGTTCGTGCCGAAAATGTCAATCATTAAGCTTTAAGACAGTCTGTTTGAGTACGTCCCAGGGTTGGACATACTCTATATTACGTACGACCCTGGTTGGGAATTAGCTTTTAGCGATTTCATTTAGTACGACCCAGGGTTGGACATATTCTATATTAAGTACGACCCTGGTTGGGAATTACCTTTTAGCGATTTCATTTAGTACGACCCAAGGTTGGATATATTCTATATTAAGTACGGCCCTGGTTGGGAATTACCTTTTAGCGATTTCATTTAGTACGACCCAAGGTTGGATATATTCTATATTAAGTACGGCCCTGGTTGGGAATTACCTTTTAGCGATTTCATTTAGTACGACCCAGGGTTGGACATATTCTGTTTAAGGTCTAACTAAAGATTGTTGTAATTGAGAGTCATACTAATTCGGAATTGTCTTAAGACTAATTGGAATATGTCTGAACCAGTGTCATACTATAAGGAACAAAGGGGAACTATTAAGGTATTGGATTTTTATTCCTTTTTATGAAATAAACTATAAATTACTACATAAATCTGCTACTATGTGTAGTTTGTAATACGTCATTTACAGCACGAGAGTTTCCAGCACCGGTGAAAATACCGGAAATCCCAGTCTGGTATGCAAGAAATGTTAATCGTAATAGGCAAATAGCATAAGGCTATTGGGATAAGTTTTCAACTTTGAAATACCGGTATGACCTGACTATAGTTGATCTGTTTTCAACGAGGGTAATATTTTTACGCGTAGATGGATCATTAATATCGGGCGGGGTCAATTTTCAACGTAGAAAATTGATCAGTCATCCGTTGAAAAAAACCCATGGGGTCAATTTTCAACGGGGTCAATATGTAATGTTACACCGGCTTTACTGTGGTCTTCAAATATGGCATGTATTTCATTCTTAACTATTGTGCCGTCTTTGTTACGATCATATACATGGAAATCACACTGATCAGTATGTACACATACAATATAATGAAACCCATTCTGAAATAATAGGAGAATTTCTTTACATATTCTCATCACTGACGGTTGCATAATACTATTGTAATGTTTTTTTCTGCTTAGTGAATATTCATAACCCAAACAATACGCAAATAAAGGAGTTTACGCTATCATTAGAGTGCCTGCCACTCAGTCCAAATTCGAACACGATTAGCATGGCACCTGCACCTTCTCATACGACACCCTGCCCTGCATTTTCGAAGAAGCGACTTCGATAGCAGATTAAATAAGTTATAGATTTCATCACAATATAACTAAATATATACGTATGTATAAGCTAGAGTGATAAATAACGAACAATAGCATACACGTAACGTCACACATGAGATATCTGCATTTTGCGAGGCGTTGACCATGGAAACGATGCCAGCTGTCCGCTATATATTTATCACATAAAATAAAATACGAGAAATCTGACTAATGAATTTTTTTAAAAAAGTGAGTGCATTTCGGCTCAAATAGAATGCTGTTTTCCAATTGTAAATAACAAAAATGCAGTCCCCAGTTTCCCTTTGACTCTACATTACCTTTTGCTTCTCTGCTGCTGCTGTCTCTTTGGTGACTGACTCCAGGAAAAAAACTAGCACCTACATCCTTGCTCTCTTGTATACCTACCTCCACTGTAGTTCCCCCCTTGTCTCCCCGGCTTCCCATCCTTGTTACCACCATCTCTGTTACCGCCGTTGTTATTTACCATATCCCCACCCTTGTCTGCACATTTGTTTCCACCACTGTTGTTATCTCAACGCCGAAGCTGGGGAGTCAATAATAGAAGATGGACTGGATCCAGATCCCCACATCATGGTGCACGTGATAGCAGAGATGATCGTGATAAAACTAGCGATAGAGACGCCCATGATTCTTTTTCAAGCGATAGTGGTAGCGATAGAGAAACTCGCGAATCTTTTTCAGGCGCAAGTGGTAGTCAGTTTTATCGTGGAAAAAGATGATAAAAACAGACAAAACTCTTTTTCAGGTAGAGGTCATAATCATGATAATTCTAATTCTTACACCAGAAATAAATAGCGTAACCATAATAGTCTTTTCAGAAATGACAGTAACAACAAATATAACAGAGGTGGTGGACACGGAAAACACCAAGGAGACCAAGGCAGGCGAAGAAGTTCACACCGGCACAATTAGTTGAAAGCAGGTTTCTGGAATGTACGTGGGTGGACAAACAATAGATCTTCTGATAACTTTAAAAGTTTAAGAAAAAGCTGTGTTGAATCTTTAAACTTTGATGTAATTGGTATTGCTGAAACGCATTTGCTTCTCTTTAGTAGTTTTGCTTCAGAAGGCTACCCTTGGCTAGGAAACAATAGAAAAAAATAATTCATAGAAATGCTGGTTCTGGTGGGGTCGTTTTTTTTTCTTTTTTTTTTTTTTTTAGTAAAAATGAGATTTTATTAGATTTTAATGTATCTGTTTTAGATGACAGTAATGACGGCTTTCTATGTTTAAAAATGGAACACAAATTTGAGGATGCAGTATTATATCATGTGTTTGTTACTTGCTTCCGGAAAATTCTTCAAGAAGCATAGATGTAAATGCCTTTTTTTTTTTGATAAGCTATTGCAAAATATTTATGAGTATCAGAACTTAGGTTTAATTTTCATATGTGGTGATTTTAATGCCCGCTGTGGAGAGAACGATGATTTCATACCGGGTATAGATAACATTGTACACCGCCAAGTTGTTGATTACAAGTCCAATTCTTATGGAGATCATTTTCTACAGTTCCTTATTGATTAACATGTGTATGTTTAATGGTCGCAACTACAAACAAGGATTACACATCTGTTTTTACAAAAGGTTGCGCTGTTGTTGACTGTTGTGCAATTAGTCATGAAAACCTGCAGTATTTTACTGATTTTGATGTTTTACATGTATCTGATTTTATGATGTCATTAGGTATTCAAAATACATGTGCAAAAATGTGCCTGACCTTTCAATTTTGCTGTGGAATGTGTCGATGTCTGTCTGCATCCCCAAGCTCCAACAAATGATCACCCCGTGGCTTTTGATAAATTTAATCTGGGAAATATACCAGATTCATTTCTGAAAGATAATAGTACTTTAGCAGAAATTAACAGCCTGATTGACAAATAAGGTATTGCGGATGCAGTCTGACATTGACAAAGTTTATGATGGCTGGTGTGGCTTTCTTAAAAAAGAGATGTATTGTAAGTTACAAAATAAAACTGTTACACCTAATTTGTATTTTGCTAAGAAAATTAGAAAACCACAACCAAAAACCATGGTGGAATAGCCATCTTACTGAAATGTACATCTTTTTGAAAGAAAATGGCTTAAATGCTCAATCAGGTCAATGAAAGGCTTACTGAAATATGAATATGCAACAATTAGGAAACAGTTTGACAGAAAGGTACAAAGATGTAAAAGAGCACACTGGTATATGCTACTAAATGATTTGCTGTCAGACTTAGAAACTGACCAGAATATATTCTTTAAAAAGATAGATAAGGTCGACATTGTTTCTGACCGCACTAATTTTATACCAATACAGGTTGTTTTAGATGATGGTAACATATCACACAATTTAAAAGACGTTCTTGATAAATGGAAACATGATTTTTGTAGGCTATTGAATGTTGATAGTTATAATAGGTCAGAAAGAAATGCTTCTGATATCACTATTGTAAATGATGAATTGGACCAAAGTATTAGCATTCTCGAAATAATTAAGGCTGTTGAAAAGGCTAAAAATGGTAAAGCTGCTGGGGTTGATATGATTCCCGCAGAGATTATTAAATGCATCTATTTTAGTATTAAATAGCTTATTTGATATCTGTTTCCAAACAGAAAAAATTCCAACTACATGATCTAGAAGTATTATTAACCAAGTACCGAAGTCTGCTTCTAAAGACCCCAGAGATCCATTGTCATACCATGGTATTACATTAGCTCCAATTATTTACAAAGCTAATACAAGTATTTTAAATGAGATAATTTAAAATGGACCGATGCTAATGATCTTATTGTCGAAGAGCAAAATGGTTTCCGTAGAAAGCGCAGTACCACTGACCATGTCTCGAGTTTGACGAATATCATTGACACACACAAGAAAAATAGACAGGCAACATTCTGTGCCTCCATTGACTTTCGTAAAGCCTTTGATTCAGTGAATCGAGGTTGTCTTTGGAATAAATTAGCTGATATTGGCATGTCGTCCAAAATGCTCTTTGCAGTAAAGTCGTTGTACCATGATATTTCATCATGTATTCGAATCAATTGCCATTATACGGATTGGTTCTCTGTAAACACTGGTCTCTGTCAGGGTTGTTCATTATCAACGGTGCTGTTTAAATTTTACATCAATGATTTGGCAGTTTTGTTAAAGAATACTATAAAAGGTATTGATATCGGTAATGAACGGATCTGTATTTTTCTGTACGCTGATGATATTGTTCTAATAGCGGAAAATGAAAGTGATCTTCAGCTCATGTTGTCAATTCTCAATGATTGGTGTGCAAGAAATAGCATGTTTGTTAATGTAAGTAAAAGCAAAATTGTGCATTTTAGGTCCAATTCTGTGCAACAGTCTGATTTCGTATTTAAGTGTGGTGATTATGATATTGAGTATGTCAGTAGATATGTATGTATACCTTGGCATTACACTCACTGATTATCTCGACTATAATGTAACAGCTGTGGTTGCTCAGAGTGCTTGTCGTGCCCGTGGGCTTCTCAATGCTCACTTCAAAAATAGTGGTGGCTTGCCCTATAGTGTTTATACAAAGTTATATTACTCATATGTAGTCCCAATTATAACCTATAGGTCCGCTGTTTGGGGTGTGCGCACATTTTCATGTATTAATGCCATACACCACAGGGTAATTCATGGGCACGGAGAAGTACACACAAAATGCTGCAGTGCAAGGTGACATGGGTTAGAAGCCTATTACAGTTGATCAACTGAAATCATTCTGAATCATTGCAATATGTGTTTAAGGCATGATTCTGCTAATTATAAAGTATCTAATTGGGCATTAAGTAAAGGGAATAATAGGTGTAGAAACTGGTCATTGACAGTGCAAGAGAAGTTAAGGATAACATGGTGTAATAGCCATATTTCATATCTTGTAACTGGATGGTAATATTTAAATGGAATTTGGTCACTTTAAAGACATTCAAAATTAAAAACTTTTCACCGAGAGATTTTTCAAATTTTATCATTTTGGGGCAGATAATCGGTATTGAAGTTAACATTAATGCCTATGGGAAATATATAATTTCTTTGATTATGAGAATCTGAACTCGAGTTTCGAGAAAAATTCGCGGTAGATAGCTGCATTATATGATTCTGATACAAATATCATAAAGAAATCTAAAATTCCCCGTATGGAAAAGGAGAAAATCTTTTTTTCTAGTTTTCAGGGGAGATAACTCATGAAAAACCAAAATTATCAGGGGAGGTAATGTAAAGGAAATTTTTGAGAACTTCTGTCACTATATAACTTGTCAATATGCACCTTATTTCTATCGTTTGACATTTATAAAGCTTACATTATCAAATTGTATGTACGCTTTTGGTGAAATTGAGGCCTATTTACACCATGTTATCCTTAAAATCACTTAGTTTAGATGCTTACTTAGATTTACCATTTTCATATAGCAAATTCATAGATGAACTAGATAAAGTGTTAATTCATGAACATATTGTTAAATGGAATACTGATGTTAATCAGACCAAGAGAAAGCTTAGAACGGACAAGCTTTTTAAGAATTTTTATGAAACAGAACATTATTGTAAAATTACTATGCCATTTGCTCACAGATCATCTTTGACTAAATTTAGGTGTGGCGTAGGCCCGTTGTGGAAAGAAACAGGCTGTTATACTAATACACCAGAGCATGAGCGGGTCTGTCCATTCTGTGCTGGTACAGTTGAAAATGAAAAGCATGTATTGCTTGACTGTCCTGTCTACAGGTTGGAAAGACAACTAATTGCCAAGGTGAATGAGTTATATCCAGGAGATTGTAGTAGCTTAAGTGAGTCTGAAAAACTTAAATACTTGTTTAACCACCAAGAATTGACAAGGATATTAGCCAAAACCTGTTTTGAAATATTAAAAGTTAGAAATAATTTGTTGTATTTAAAACAAATATGTAACATAGTCATATCTGAGACCTAACTTGATGTATCTCAACAAGTTTCAAGCCTTTTTGAGATCCATTAATAGAGCTCAAAGTAATAATATTTTATAAAGTCAATTGTTTAAATTGATTAAAAGATATTTGTTATATGCATGCCTGAAGAGGGTTTTTATCAATGCAAATGAGCATAAAATACGGTTGAAATATCTTTTAATCAATTTCATTTTTTATAATTTTCTATCAAAATTTCGAATTTTGTCATAAAACGCTTGATAAACATGAATATACTGTGTTTCTCATGTTAAGCCATGTCTCAAATGACGTACATACCATTAATCTAGAAATTTAAATTTTAATTTTGCAAAAAGAGATAAATCTTTACCATTTCTCTGGCAAGCAAAACCACTTGAAAACACCGCCAGCGATTATTATCCTCCAAATGCTGTAACGCTATCCAGGAATACTGTAACAGTAGCATCCTAAATCTGTAACATGATATCCTCCACAACCGAGTCCCGTGTAACAGTCCCTCCCCCGTGCATATGTTTTTGTTGTCATGAGTAACAGAGTTCCCCAAATTTTTAAATATGTATTTGAATAAGTTAAAAAAAAATGAAGTTAATAATTATCTATGAACAAACGCTACACGTGTTGTTGTTGATTTTTCTTATTTGAATAAGTGAAGCAGAGTAAATTGTTATCAGATCGCTGTAGATATTTTTTTCATGGTAATATTATTTCCATGATGTGGATAATTTAAATTTTTGATACATGTTAATAAATTCGAGTGTCTGTCTAATAATATAAAAGTATATTGATGTACCATTTAGTTTGTTGTATGTAAGTGTAGTTAGGCAGTCTATCATTCATTTAATTTGCACTGTAATATACATTTTATCATAAATGGGAATGGTCTTACCTTGGAAAGTACCCAGTTTCTAGTGTTATTCATATGTCTGTATAGCTATGTTACGCTAATATAGTCTCTTGTAACTCTATACAGAGTGGCAGTGTGCATGTATATGTTAAACATTTATTTCAAATGTACATACCTGTGTGTTTTAAATGATGTACACTGATGAGACTTAACTAAACAAATAAATATATACATTCATGTACATTCGTGATTCATGTAATCACGCGGTCTCTTACTCAGTATCCGTACATGTATTATGTACTCACTCGGTCACTTACTCAACATCTGTACTCTCATGTACTCACTGGTCAGTTACTCAACATTCGTAATTCATGTACTCACCCGGTCAGTTACTCAATATTCATGCATTGATGTACTCACTCAACATCTGTACATGTATTCATGTACTTACTCGGTCAGTTACTCAACATTCGTACATTCATGTATACTCACTCGGTTAGTTACTCAACATTCGTCCATTCATGTACTCACTCAACATCCGTACATGTATTCATGTACTCACTCGGTCACTGTCAACTTTTATGTAGTTTCAGATCAGATATTTTTTATTCATAAATGATATTGAATAAAGTACACATGATTTTATATTCTTATTCTTAATATGAACTTGTAAGTTAAATAGTATGTTTTTAATTTGATTATGTATATTGCCTTTTGTACGGTCATTTACAATTGTTGTATGCTGTATGTAAATTTCTATGTATGCAAATGAATGAGACATAAATAAACTATAAAATCATTATATTGTAAATGACTTTTTTCATTTCTATGAAAAACCACAAAGATATTCCCCCTATGTCAAAATGCTATAGTTTAAAGCGTTTCCTTCTAGTTGTCTTGTTGTGGTTTTCTCTATTTTTTTAGTAGCAGGATTTGTGTTTTTACTGGCAAGGCGTAGTTCCGGTTGATACATGGAGTTAACTTAATCTGTTGACAAAATTACAAATATATTTTGATTATAAACGTTTCGTTTTTAAGTTTAAAACAATCATAAACGAATATAGACATGTTTGAAAATATGGCTGATAGAATATGCCAGATAATCGGTACTTACTGTAAAACGCATTTTGATTAAATAAACCAAACATTTAATCTTTTTATCAGGTTAAACTAAAGCATTACAGAAATGTTACAAAGTAATAGTAACATGTTCAATTACTTGTCTAGGTATCTCCAGTAACATTAATGTACATAAGCATGAATTAATGCGCATGTATACTGTTTCAAAATGTCTTATTTATAATATTTTTAAAAGTATGTATGTAAGGGGAAATTGCCTAAGCTGCATTCTAAAACGAGGGATATCTGATAAGTTCGAAAATTTGAGCTTGGTGAAAAATACTTATGAAATACACATAACTTAAAAGTACAATTTTTCCTTTTCTTTCTCTTCCACAATACCAGTTATCTGAAAACAAGATACAATAATTTATGCACAACCTTAAGCACGATCGCTAATAAACTGGCATTAAACACGACATAACACGTTGCCGTTGGACACTTGCACTTCGTATTCTTTTTCCACGTAATTTCCATTAAGTCTAACACATTTCTAAGTGTCCTTAACCCATTTTTTGTAGGTTTGTATTATATAGTCACTATCAATTGACGAACTATTTTATATTATTTGATTCATGTGAGCTCTTTTTCCTGTTCAGGAACTACCGTAAAGTCCACCTACGCTAAATAAGGTGAGTACGGTGGATGGGGTAGAGTTCCAAACCTAAACAGACCTCAAGAAGTACAAGCGTTGGCACCTTGATGGAATACTAGCAGTACTTGTGGACGCTATTTGCGCAGTGTTTGAATAAGATAACTAAGTAAACCCTGAACGCGGCATAGATCTACATAGAGGATATTTGTTTATTTTAAGTGGATATGGAATATATCTTACTGAGAAGTTAGAAAATTTCAAATATTTTCATGAGCGCCTAGTGCGAGTGAAAATGTGAAAATTTTCTCACTTCGAGGTGAGATATTCCGTATTCACGAAAAACATTTTCTTCTTAATTTAGTCCTAATTACGTTGAGATATGCATTTTGCAACAAATTTTCATCTCAGCGCGGGAAACAGACGCGCTTAAACGAACATGACGTCAGAATATTTGAAATGATTGCAAATATGAACTAAATAATATCCAGAATTTACGGTCTGTCCAACAGGGTTTGTACTGAAGAATGATGCCTTATATAACCATTAAGAACATAAACATAATGCTGCCGCCTGATTTGTACTTGTTTTCTTTAGTCCTCTTCAGTGGAGGTATCTTAAGTGCTTTATAGTTGGAACATTGTGCGTACGATTCCAGATCATAATGTCATAAACACAGAAATATTCCGCACCTTCAACCAGTGAAAGATTCTTGTAGTCTGTACATATAATGAAATAAGAAAGCGTTGCCATGATTCTTCAGGTCAAGCAATTAAGACAATGTGAATGGCCAAGTCTTTGTTATAGTCACGTTTCGTGACTGCGTTTAGTGAAAAATATATAGTTTAAAATCAGATCTGACACAGAGATATTATAATGTTGTAATAATATTACTTTAATTTTGAATAAATATTCAAGAAAACAGGTGACGGCAGAAATCTACAAAATATCAGACACTTCTCGTAATACTGATGTATCCGTCGTCAGTAATAATCTAAAATTTATTTATTTGGTCTCATATTATTATAATAACAAAATATCAGGGGAATCCCGTTATAATTAAGACATTTTAAAACAATATACATGCATACTAATTTTCGCTGCTGCAAATTAATAATGTTGAAGCTATATGACAGCCAGTTTAACACTTTTTTTTAAACTTTTATTACATATCTGTAGTTTGTTAAACCTTTTTAATGAATGAAAATTAACAGTTTGAATCTAATTAATCTTCCGATGTGATGAACTAATATATTTAAACACGTTACAGCTTTTAGGAGTTATCTACAATGCGTATTTTCGAACACGACTATATTATCCGATGTTTTTGAAGAACACATGAAAAACAAAATTTTCTATTTTTCTTCTTGAACTAAACACACATTTAGTAAGAACATTTGTTATTTGAATTTTGGGAAGCAGCCTCAATGGTCCAATGGTAACACTGTCTGACTACGAAACCAGGGGTCGTGAGTTCGAGCCCCCGCTCCTCCAACTAAAAATGCAAATATTGGAATAAGCGTAATATGTATGCCTGCTTTACCCATGTGAAGAACCAGGGAAGCTGGAATTGGACCGTCTTCTGTATCTTGCACTATCCTTTTACTAACAGTACTAACAGCGTTCTGGAGGAGTCGCCCATATGGCTTAACGGTGGCGGCTATAAGTAAGCTTACAAACAATCATTTGAAACTTTGTTAAAGGCGGTCTAATTTCAGCAAAATCTTACGGTATTTTTCAGTCTTCGTATATTCTTCTGGAACAAAAAGACCCTATTACATAATGTTAGATCGCTACCAGAAATATATACTTTGTTATTTTTTATAGAATTTTGTAATTACCTCCCTTTTATATAAAATTACTTAAACCGACTACTTATTTTGATATAATTATTAAATCTTGTTTCTTTTGATTTATTACAGGATTTTTCAACATCTTAACTGACAAGGAAATTTTAAAACAGCGTGTAGCTTCCTTATTGATTTGTTTCCAATTTATCTTGGTTGCGCAACCATTTGATATGGAAAAAATGAAGGAAAAGGTCTCGTACTGAACAAGAAAACAATCAAATATAAACTGCAACATTTTGAGATGTCATCATATCTTTGCGGTTTTCAAAAGAAATGGAAATATTCACAAAGATTCCCTTGGCATTTCTGAATGAATAAAGAAAAACAAAGCGGATATTTGCGGTGGCAACTTATAGTATATAAACTAAAAAGCTAAACGAATTGACCATTCACATTTTCGAAACTGCTTCACCTGAAAAATCATGGTAATCTTTTCTTATTTTACTATAAGTGCAGACAATTTTAATATCTAATATATTATTATATCGTTTTATTATATACAGATATTTGTGACAAAATGTCATATATTTTTTAAAAGATTACTAGCAGTTTTTGTTGTATGTGCACTTTATGGTGAAATGCGTTAATTATATTTTCAGTAATATGTAATTGTTAACTTTTCTTTTACAACTTTAGAATATAGCTTATTGTCTGCACTAAACTAGACAATGTGAGAAAAGAACTTTTTAACTTATGTTTAGCTTATTATTTCTCAAATCTTTAAAATTTCAACTGCTAAAGCTATATACTTTTACTGAATCAGACAATTTTGGAAGGTCATGTCCTAATATTAATGTATCATGTACGGTTGCAAATTTCTGCCATAAGTTACGCCATGGTAAACTACCTGAGTTTTGCTTATTTCATTCAGTCAGATTAAACAAGAAAATTAGAACTGAAGAATATTACAGAAATGCTCCATATATTTGAGCCGCGTCATGAGAAAACCAACATAGTGCGTTTGTGACCAGCGTGGATCCAGATCAGCCTGCGCATGCGCGCATACTGGTAAGGAGCCATGCTGTTCGATAACAGTTTGTCTAATTGCAATAGGGTTAGAAAGCGACCAGCATGGATCCTGACCAGACTGCGCGGATGCGCAGGCTGGTCTGGATCCATGCTGGTCGCAAACGAATTATGTTGTTTTTTTTTATGGCGCGGCTCATTTGTTTCTTCATTTATTTACCCTTTTTGCAGAACGTCGCATTTGTTGTAGTATTGTTGTTGATCTGGTCTGAGTCCACAGAAGCTTCGTTTGGCGGTGATGGAGGAAGTAAGAGTGGCAGAGGAAACAACGGACGGAAGAAGCGACAAACTTCAGTTGACGTAGGTGTAGAAGCGACTAAAAATGGTGGTAGAGCTTCTGCCGGTGTGAGTCACAAAGGGAACGGCTGGAGTGCAGGTGTAAAAGGAACAATAGATTCTGATGGAAACTGGGGAGCACGGGCTGGTTTTTCTATAAGTTTTGGCAAGAGAAGTGTTCACTGGGTAGGACAGTCTTATCGCTTTTTATTGTTATACCGTGTAGTTTACACTTTAATATTCACCTATAAATGTACAATTGACGTGTTTGTAGACCACTACGCATACTTTAATAACAGACAGCCAGTATTTATCATACCTGAAAAAAATTTACTTCAGAGTCAAACTGCCGTTCTTCGTTTCATTAATGAACATATTGGTTTCTTTTATATCTTTATCTAAAATGCCGTTTTGGTGGGAGTGGTTGGGTCGGGGTTGTCAGAGAAGTTGGGGACGATAAGCTCTTAACGTAGCGTTTCCACGGTCAACGTTCCGTAAAATGCAGACTCCTGATATATGATGACGCAAAAAGTTGTTGAGCAAGTGAAGGGTCACACTAATATTTTTCTACACGCTCCATGCGTGTTAATACAAGAAAAATGGACCATATCAAATATACATATATAGTTCTGACACAATGTGGATTAGTTTAAATCTTCTATTTTGTTTCAGAATGGGCGTCACTATATTGTACGTGTACATGCTGATCAGTGTGATTTCCATGTATATGATGGTAACAAAGACGGCACGATAGTTAAGAATGAAATACATGCCATATTTGAAGACCACACAAAAGCCGAAGAATTATTCGATGCTTTGGATATAACAACAGGTTGGTAAAAATACTTGCAATATACCAAATTAAAGATTGAATAATCAGATCCTCACATCTTCACATGATTAGTGGAAGATTTGACAGCTGTTAGTTTATAGTAACTGATTTTGAAACTGGAAACGAATCACGTGTTTGTCAGATTAGCTGAAAATACACCATTAGAAAAGTAGACAGCTGACTTACTATGAAAAAGTGCTCTTTCTAACATATCATTTAAGTATTCTGACCTCCATTCTTAAACATCACCACATGAAGAAAACATAGTCTGTATATATATGTATATAATCGTCAGGAAATAACAACGGTAGACTTCTGATCTTTTTGATATAACTTTAATTTTCACATTTTATAATTATTCTCCGAGAGACCTTTAGAAAACAAAACACCTGTTTGAACTAAGAAGTAGCCGCTCTGATATATGTATTATCAATCCATGAACTGGCTGATAAGGCTCCTCGAAATAAAATAGGAAGGTCTGTAATAGTATATCTGTTGATAACTCTGTTACAATGATTTTTACTGTTTCCTTTCAGGTGATGGGCGGATTGAAGAGGACGAATTTTATTTCATGTCACGTGTTGTTATAGATGGATGTGATTCAATGGATAAATTGTAAATGTACAAACAGTTCCGTTTTATATGTTTTGCCTTGATTAAATGACAGTTTAACTCTCTTAGATGCCGTTCACACTGTACACGTCTGCTCACAGATTTTGACATGTAGAATGCAGAAAATGTTTGTGTTCTTTTTCAGTTTTATATCTGTTCTATATAATTATATCTTTTGTCTGGAACAAGGCTGCGCGAATTCTCGAACAGCCAGTAACTCTATATCACATTTTTTCAGTGACTTGTTACTGTGTATGCCAGTCACATACGCATACACATGCTGAATTATGAAGCTCCCTATTCTTGCAAACACTATGTTGACGGGCTGACTGAAACAAGCACATGAATAATATATTTTCTATTAAGTCGAAGAAAAATATCTTGTTTACATTTTTGTTAATGACACACCCAAAGTTGCCAGTTACTGGCCGGTCAGTGCACTTATGTGCACCAAACAGTGGGGTTTGGCATGCCTTCACCTTGTAAGTCAGATAGGTCAAACAGCATTTTTAGCACTCAGAATAGCTTTTTTTTTTAAATGATACTACTTAATGTTATTTTGTCCCGAGACTGTGTTCATGCCCAGAAATGATGCTGAATATTGAGAAGATATACGTGCATTTCTGTAATAGTGGAAGAAGACAAGGGCAAACACTTTTAAAATACACACCCGTGAAACTTATAATGTATAATTACATTGATCACCAGAAATAATGCTACAGATATTTATATAATGTTACTATATTTAGTTCAGTCTGAATAATATTTCAATAATTTATGAAATTGTGAAATTACTTATTGAACCTTGCACATCCTGTTTCTCAACCATTATTACTTGTACAGTGTAAACAGATGCAAGATAATATTTGTTCATTTTGTTAAAATAAACAACGATGGCAAAAGCAATCAAACTTTGCTGTATTTCGTATTCTAATTTGTAATCAGAACGAATCACCTATGGTATGGTCAGTGGGTTTGCTATTTATCTGACTATTGCCAAACGACATACTGTTATCTACCGAATGGAGGAGTTTGTGCAGAATGTGTCTTAGAACTAGACACAAAATGGATAAGAGACCTTTTATTACATGCAAGTCTCATTGTTACATGTATATTTTTGTTGTGTTTAACGTAGCACCGATACAGTTAAACTTCACATCATCAGAGCAATAAGGGGCAAGTGATTCGAAGCCAGCGACCGTAACCACTCAGCCACGAAGGCCTCTCATTGACAAATGTATACAGTTTTTGGTTTTCAAAGTGTATTGTCCGTTCTATACATGTTTACATACATAAAACAATCATTATACATGAAACATACATGCATAGCCAATCTATTAAAGATTTGTAACAGACAATTATTAAAACATTTTACATAGTTCAATAAATAGCACACAAATACAGTCCAAACTCGATAACCCGAACTCGCTTAAGCTGAACTCCCGCTTAAGTCGGACATATCTTTCAGTCTCGATCTAAATTTATTCCAATCTGACTTTGTTTAAATTGAAAATGTTTAAATCGAACCACGACTATTTAAAGTCGAAGTGTTAACATTGGTCCAACCGACTTCGAGTTAAAGAGTTTCAGTTGCAATATGAAACTACTTGATATATACATATCAAACAGATAAAATTCAAAATACCCTTGTTAATCTTAGTTTAAAAGCTGCCTTAAAATTTATTTATTTAAAACACTGAATTATTAATACTATGGCAATAAGCTCAACATTACAAAATGATCTAAAATAATGGAACATGTTTGGTCAGACCAAACATATGTTAAATTAACGAGAGCATTTTGAGTGATAGATATATATCATCAATACCTTTAAACAATGGATAAATTTACACTGGCCTAAAATAGTTTGACATTTAAAATTACTATATACATGTCATTTATTAAGAAATTGACATCTTCGATCAAGTATTCCACAGCAGGTTTTTGCACTTAATCTCAATAATGCTGGGTTTGTTAACACAAATTTAAGCTTTTCAGGATCAGACAAAGATTGAAAATTTGAGTTACTGTAAATTGCCTTCAAAATTAAGGGTTTCCTTAAATCTTCATATAAGTCACAATTCAGTAAGACATGTATTCGATGCCAGCGACCTTAACCACTCAGCCACGAAGGTCTCTCATTGACAAATGTATACATGTACTTTTAAAAATTTAATTAAGATTTCAAAACGTAGACTAACTTTAGATCAAGGTGAATTATAGTATTCAGTACCACAGTGCGAGGTACCGAGCTAAATAAAACAATTACTCTATATACGTTAAAGAAGTAACAGTTGTTTAATTAACTGTGTTAGGACAGTAGTTTATGTGAGATAGAAAGAGGAATGGAGGGTTAACTTGAACGAGATCATGAACCTGCCTGTTTGAATACACACCGCATATCTGGTGTTCTGCCCATTTATAGTTGGAAGCTGATAGTGTCGAATAATCTGGTTAGAATTACACCAAACTTGGTCAGTAGCATCCTGGCGTTGATCTTTATCAAGTTTATTCAAATGATTTAGCTTGGGCCCTTTTAGGAGCCTCCGGAGTTGAAAATAGAAAAACCTGTAACGACTTCTTTTCATGAACTGCTTGATGGATCTTCATCAACATCACTATAAGGTCCTTTCTCAAATTCTTACAAATTTTTTAGCTTAAATTATTTCAAGTTTAAGGTTTCATAGTCAATTTCAAGTGGGTGACTTAGGGTCACTATGGCCCTCTTGTTTATTACCTATTATCATGGTCACACAAGGGGGTCAAAGACAGTCATACGAACGAATGCATTGTCAATTACTATTAGGGATTAAATGTCCAAGCGTTTTGAATTACACTGGTTTAGTTCTGTGTTGCCAAATATTTTATATTTTTGGTAACACAACTATTTTTGACTCGTTAATCTAACAGTCAAATAATTTATATGAAATAAAACTATGGAACGCAGGAAATGTCATGAAAATCTATTATTTTGTTTGTTTTCCTTCTAGTTGTTTTGTTGTAGTTTTCTCTCATTGTTTGGATTTGTGTTTTTACTGGCAAGGCCTAGTCTCAGTTAAGTGGTATGGAGAAAAAGGAAGTCACTGCCCTTATTGCGATTGACTAAAGTGCAGCATTTGACACTGTCGACCACGACATTCTTCCAAATGTCCTAAAAGCACAATATGGCGTCTGTGATACAGCTCTTCAATGAAAAGACTCCTATTTAAGGCCTCGTACTTGTAAGATTAATATCAACAATATATATTCATCTGACCGCCATCTTGAATGCAGTGTGCCCAAGGGCAGTTGCCTTGGTCCTGTATCTCACCTATGCTGGAACTCTTTTTGATGTCATTCCAAAATCCATATCAGTCTACGGTTTTACTGATTATCATATAGCAAATAAAAGATTTCGTCCTACATCTGTTATCTAAGACTTTGAAAGGTGCGCAGTTATAAACAATGACTGGATGAATAGAAACAAACTGAAAATGAACACTTCCAAAACAGAGTTTATTATGTTTGGTAGCAGACCTCAAATTGAACAAATGTTTTACAAATTTCATTAACATTGCTGGTGATGATGTCAAACGTGAAAGCACAATTAGATATCTTGGTGCATTTCTTGACGAAACCTTGAACTTTAAAGATCATATGCATCGCAAATGTCGTACAGCCATGTTGAATTACCTACGAATTAAGAACATCCGAAAATACTTAACAAAGCAGCCACTAAAATTTTAGTTTTGTCTCTAGTTATTTCACATCTGCATTATTGCAATGTCACACTGTATGGTGTAGCTAACTGTGAGGTGCGTAAGATGCAACGTATTCAAAACATGTGCGCAAAACTTGTCCTTAACAGGAGGAAATTTGACAGTTCCAAACAAGCATTGTACCACTTACATTGGTTGCCGGTGAAGGCAAGAACTGAGTTCAAGATATTCTCTTTCATGTATGGCTCTCTCACTGGCAGACCACCTCTGTACTTAACAGAATTGCTTACAGAGTATATTCCTAGTAGACAAGGTTTGAGATCGTCTGAAAATTTTGAATGTTGTTCCATACACCAAGTGCAAAATATTCAACGATAGAAGTTTCTGTACTATTGGTCCAAAACTTTGAAATGAATTGCCGTTAGAACTACGCAAAAGTAAATTACTTGACACATTAAAAAAATCACTGTATTTCAGAGATTTCGCGGTATTGTTTTAAATTTTTGATAACTGTTGATCATGCGAAAACAGCAGGTGATAGTTCTTAAATTTTTGTAAAAGGTTTTACATTTCGACATTTATATCTCCAAGGTTTGTTTAATAAACGCACTTGTTGTTAAGGCTCTATGGGTAGAGAAGTGTGTAGTATTTCTTTCTTAAATAGTATATGATGGCATCATTAACCGGGGGGGGGGGGGGGGGGGGGGGGGGGGGCGGGGATTTGAACCTCTATATTATTGTCATTATTAATATTGTTATAATAACTATTATTATTATTATGTACAACGCCGTTGAATATATCATTGTATAAAAATAGGCGTTTAATGAAATTATTCAGTTTCAGTTTCAGATACATGAAGTTAACTCAATTCTGTTGACAAAGTTACAAGTATATTTTGATTATAAACGTTTTTGTTTTGTTCTTTTTGTTTGTTTTTTTTTAATTTAAAAAAAAGAATCATAAACGAATTGTGTTTGTCATGTGTGCTTTTACAAATGATTGTTAATATTGACATGTTTGAAAATACGTGTATGGCTGATAGAATATGCCAGATAATCGGTACTTACTGTAAAAGGCATTTTGATTCAATAAATCAAACAAATAATCTTTTTATCAGGTTTAACTAAAGCATTACTGAAATGTTACAAAGTAATAGTAACATGTTCAATTAATTGTCTAGATATCTCCAGTAATATTAATGTATATAAGCATGAATTAATGTGCATTTATACTGTTTCAAAAGGTCTTTGGAACTCAAAGAAATGTATGTGTATTATGTTGAAATTTCAATGAATCGACAGAATGACCCCCAGGTCTTTTTAACTTTCTTCATCACACCCTGGTACCGGCGCTCCCAAGTACAGATGGCACTCACACATACAGCGCTCGATAAGCGATTTTGGAGGAGCGGTGGTTTAAGTATTTCTTATTGTATCTCCGGTAACTCAAAACTTTTCTTAAAATGAAAGATATCTGCGCCCTGATGAATAACTGGTGACTATGTTTTGTGAGTGTCACAACATTCCATCTTGAAATAAATAAAATACGGAGAGGTAAACGTGAAAGTTTGACTCAAAAATGTCAAATGTCAAAAAAAACACGTAAAATACTCAGTAAATACTGCAAATGTATTCATTTTTGATACAGTATCGTATAGTCATGTCTTCCTACAATAACCAGTTCAAATTTCAAGACTTAATTTGTTATATCTAAAGAATGACTCGTGTTTAAAGATGATATGGGGTTTCAAAACGGCACTCACATGGCACAGGTGTTATTTTTTTTGGCGCTCAACAAGTACAGCTAGAGAAAAGTCTTCAGAAATGTAGACCTTGTTGTTGTTTACTCTCAGTGTTGTGTCTGTATATATGATCATAAATCTTTATACCGTTAAAAAACTGACTCTAGAAGTCGACCTTTTTATGTTAAAACTTACGGCGACAATATTTTAACATTATTGTTTATGAAAAAGCTTGTTGAAAACTGATAAATGCTGAAATTTGATATGTCCTAGGATTTCGTTGAAAAATGAAAAACGTGCTTCAAAACATTCTCAGTGGGATCAGTGGACGGTAAGGTTTGCAAGAAGATATGTGTGTGCTTGCGTGCGTTTGTGCATGCGTATGCGTTTGGTTAAACGCCGTTACTAAACAATATTTCAGGTCAATCTCAACGTTTTTGAGTACCAGTATAATGCTATGAGCATCTGTATGAAATATATATATTTATTTTATGTTTTTCGGTGGTTTATCGAAATATAACGGTGAATTATATCCTGATAAACTCACTGGCCACTCAGTGAAAATTATCTAATCTGATACCCGGATTAGCGTCAAAAAGTTTACCGAGCGTACTGAAAGCCGGAAACAATATGACGATGACGTCGTTAAAATGACGTCATCTTTGCGATGCTTCCTCATAAAATTTCCCGCAAGTTTCGACATTTTATTGAAATAAACACAACAAAAGTAGAGTTTTAGACATAAAATAAACAGAAAAATTGTTGGTATCGATGTAATATCACGGTAATTTCACTCGTGAACACCAAAAGTTGTTATTTTCACTCGTGGCTGCGCCACTCGTGAAAATATCACTTTTGGTGCCCACTCGGTGAAATTATAACGTGATATTACACCGAAACCAACAATTATCCTCTATATATATATATATATATATATATATATATATATATATATATATATATATATATATATATATATATATATCGATACTTTTTGTTGGGGTGTGGAATAAATGTTTGATTACAGAGTTAGTAAAACTCATTTATAACGGACTGACAAGTTTTTTATTCTTTTCTTTATTTTAACAACTTACCATACGCCTACATTGAATGTATAATAAATGTTGAACTTCTTACGAACAATATTTTACTTGTATTATTACATTTAAGATTCAGTAAACACTCATAACAGAGAAATGGAAGATTTTTACGGTGGCTGATTTATACCCTTTCATCAATTCGCCACGCGACCCCGTCGAGCGAAAACTCGAGAATTAAAAAAAGTTAAACGCGGAGTGTTTAGCGAGCAAAAATTCGATAACATGTGCGGAGCGAAAACACGATTATGGGGATGGGGGGGGGGGGGGGGGGGGGGGGGGGGGGGTCCAGGCGTTGAGTGAGATTCAAGATGTAAAGCGCGGCTGGGTGCCCGGGTGCCCACCAATGTTATGCCTTTCAAACCTCAACTCCTTGCTCGGAGCCCGCTGATCAGCCAGTTTTCGCTCGACTACCCACAACGATTTACATATTAAATCTAAACTTTTGGTCTGCGATTCTCCATAGAGAAAATACCTGGAATAAGAAAGGGCGGGAGCGTGGATTGAAAAGATGATAATTAGTGGGGGCGCTGAGCGAAAAGTCGATATTTACGTTATAAATCGGCGCCCAAAATTAGCGGAAAGATGGAATGGCCGATATATCAGCCATTAAAGAATTTTGTTAAAATGTCTGTTAGGTTCAAAAGACGCTCATATTTTAATATCTTATGAATTCAAAAAATTTATTTAATGAGTTCTTGTTTGGCTCTCTCATGAATTGATGTGAGTCATTCCGATTTAATAGCAGACATGAGACGTGATGACTAGTTCTATTAACTACTGTTTAATCCAGCATAAGACTGTTCTTGGTGGTGTTATCTCTACCACACATAACTAACCAGTCCGATTCATCTCTTTTCCGTTGTAGTTGCCTTAGAGCTGACGATTTCTCCACATTTCTGAAGACCTTTCTCTAGCTGTACTTGGTGAGCGTCAAAATAATACACATCTGTGCCATGTGAGTGCCGTTTTGAAACCCCTTACCATCTTTAAACACGAGTAATTCTTTAAATATAACAAATTAAGTCTTGGAATTGGAACTGGTTATTGTAGGAAGATATGACTATACGATACTGTATCAAAAATGAATACATTTGGTGTATTTACTGAGTATTTTACGTGTTTTTTTGACATTTGACATTTTTAAGTCAAACGTTCACGTTTAACTCGCCATAGTTTGTTTATTTCAAGATGAAATGTTGTGACACTCACAGAACATAGTCATCAATTATTCACCAGGGCGCAGATATCTTTCATTTTACAAAAAAATTTGAATTACCGGAGATACAATAAGAAATGCTTACACCACCGCTCCTCCAAAATCGCTTATCAAGCGCTGTATATGTGAGTGCCACCTGTACTTGGGAGCGCCGGTACCAGGGTGTGTTCATACTTCATAGAAAAATAATTGTACATATACTGCGATTTATTTCGAATTTCTACATACCAACTTTCATTTTCCAATAAAATGAAATAGTTTCTGTGCTTTTTGAAAGAAATTAAAATGTTCACTTTCCTTAGTATTGGACCTTTAACAGGCTCTGGTGTCCTAAAAAGATACCTTTTACATTGTCAAGTATGTTTGCTAGTTTGTTTTTCTGTTCATTTTTCATCAGTGTGTGACAATATGTTTTTCAAATGTTCATTACATAGCAAAATTAATTTTGACAAGTTAAAATATGATTAATAACAATAATAAAAAACGCATTTTACATCTATTTATAATAACTGAAAATGAAATTGTCAAGTTTGTAAGCACTTTTAAAAAGTATTTTTTTTTCCTGCTTTCTATTTTTTAAGATAATAGTAGTTTCATGTACATGTATGTTATGCTCGCCATATATACATGATTTTGTGTATTTATATTTGTTTTTATGTCTCAGTTTCTTTAATGTAAAATATAAAGAAGATAATATAGTGTTGATCATATTTTCATATACTATGCCAAAGAAGTATAAAACACTTTTTTATAGCTCTTTGTGCAAAATAAAAGAATAAATAACGTAGTGTCTTCTTTTTTCCGCTCCTTATTTTACATTATTGAAAAACAGAATTAAACCAAGTTGATGACTATATTTGCTGTTGGTGTAAAATTGGTGTAAAATAAATCACCTTTCCCACTACGTTTTTACAGGAGATCTCTAATCTATAATCCTTGTTTTTTATGATCGGCACCTCCCGTGATACGATAAGCGGAGATAGCCGAACCATAACGATCTAAAAAATATCCGATAGGAGAGATCGCCGTGACGTCACGCGTTAACATCTGTTTATCTGGTGGTTGGCAAAACAAATGATTTTAACACCGTTTGCGTATTGAATCAGAATTTTTAATTTTTAATTACTTTTTTGCTCATTTATGGATTTTCAAAATTCAAAAAGATTTGAAATACTAACAATCTTCATATTTTTGTATTCAAATATCTTTTTTTCAATCAATAACCGTTTTAAATGACATATAATTTTAAAAGCGGCGTAGTGATTTTCACAACCTTTAGAAAAACAGTGTAAGTTAAGCGTTCATAATTAATCCATTTTATTTCGGTTTTATAACCTTTCCATTGATCAAAAAATTATTTATGTAATTTGTGTTTTAAGAAAGTTTAGACCGTTAGAAAAACATCACTGTTTACAAAAAACATGGACGGTCGGCTTCTGCCCACCCGATCACTGTCTTATCAGTTCTAAAAATAGAATTTGTATACAAACACGATCTCTCCTATAGTGATCGATATTTAGCTAGACGGTCGAAGGGAGACAACAAGGTATAGCGTTGATCTCAATAAACAAGGAAAGATAATAGAATCGATTTTTGCCCATTTCTTCAGTATGCTTAATTATAATATTTTTAAAAGTATGTATGTAAAGGGATTTCCCCTAGTGAATGTGTTAATTCACCTTTTTCTAATTTGAAATGAGATTCGAAGTAATTAAAATGAAATAATAAAGACGTGATTAATGATGATTTAATTAAAATAGATAGACCGGATGCAATGAGATGTTTGTCGTCTATTTTTGCACAAATGTCTAAGCTGCATTCTAAAACGAGGGATGTCTGATAAGTTCATAAACTTTCTTCAAAAGTTGAGCTCGGTGAAAAATACTTATGAAATACACATACCTTAAAAGTACAATTTTTCCTCTTCTTTCTCTTCCACAATATCAGTTCTTTGAAAACAAAATACAATAATTTATGCACAACTTTAAGCATTGCTAATAAACTGGCATTAAACACGACATGACACGTTACTGTTGAACACTTGTAACACGCACGTCGTTTTTCCCATGTAATTTCCGTTAAGCGTTAAGTCTAAAAAAAAAAAAAAAGAAAAAAAAAAAAACGTTGATAAAAGATAAATATTCACGTGTTGTTGTTGAATTTTACCATCGTATACGTCGTTATTATCAACAACATGGCATCTTCTGATCCACGTGTACATCTACTAGAACAACTAGCGGAAAAACAAATGAAAAGCACTTTACATGCAAAATTCCTTGAAAACTGCCGAGCGGAATACGTTATACCAAAAGGACTCAGACTAAAACTAAAAGTAAATGTTGGAAGAGGTGAAACAGAATTACAAAGATCGGTAGATGATCTTCTTCGAAAAGTAAGTGGTGATATTTGTGACCGGATCCACGATGACCACCTGAGACGCTCCACAGAACATGGCCGTCTTCTAGAAGAAACAAGACAGGAGATTCAAAAAGAACTGAACAATGAAGAGATGTTCAATGTTGATTTTGGACATTCACGAGAAAATCGAAAAAAAGAAAGGTGTTACTTCTAAGTAAACACCGAAAGAAGCTAGAATTTCTCAAACGGTCAACCCAAGAACAAGATGGCGCTATCATTACTGATAGTGCGAATGATTCATCATCTGCCACCAAGGTCGTCAAAAATAGCTTTAAAGAATCAACCAAACAAAACAGAGGAGGTAAATCGAAAACGCCCAAACCGCCTAAACCACGCACTCACCGGAGTTTGATGATAGTGAACTAAACGATATTGACTCTTATCGCGATTTTCCATTTTTCAATAAAAAAGGATCGTCATTTACCCCACCCGCTGGACGTGATGTGTATCTGGATTTTTATTTATCCTGTCACTTGCAGTATTTTCGGCCCGATATCAGGGTGCCGTATATCTTTCTTGATATACCGTCAGTTGATCATGTGACCAGTGATATACGGTCAGTTGATCATGTGACCTTATGATCGATATTGTTGTCATAAGAAATTATGCAACGAAACCATCATCATTGTGTTGGAAATGTCCGAACTAAGAAAATGAGTGGTCAAATAATGAGTTTTTATTCAAAAACGAAGAAGTTATTGCGATTTTGCCGGTAATCACGTCATTATATAAGTGACGTCATTACGAATATGACGTCATTAAAGCGGTTGTCGCACACTTATTTTGTAAATTAAATTGCCAAATATCGGGAAATGAGGTAATGACAAGATAAATAGAATAATAGGTTAGTGCCTAAGATGGAGAAAGTTTATCTGGCTCGGCTCCGGACATTATCAGGTTCGCCTTCGGCTCACCCGATAATCTCCTCCACCTCGCCAGATAAACTTTATCATCTACGGCACTAACCTATTATTCTCTATATAAATGCGGTAACGGAAGAAATCTTGCAGTCCGAGCATAGCTGGAAACGGTACAGTAATATTACAAAAGCTGAACTTGAATCTTTGCGAAAACTATCACAAGATAAAACTAGTGTTATCAAAAAGGCAGATAAATCAAATACAATTGTAATTATGAACACTGAAGATTATAAAAACGAGGTATTGCGACAATTGAATAATGATAAATATTACGAAAAATGTACAAACGATCCCACAGACGAAATAAAACGTAATATATCACAATGTGTTGCAAATATTGAAACTACAGACGAGTTTGACACTTTTCCAGCAAACATTCGTACGCCATGTTTTTATATCGTACCAAAGATACACAAACAACCGGACAACAATTAACCTATGCAATATCCCGGAAGGCCCATTGTTTCAGCGTTTAGTTCTCCTACTGAGAATATTTCCAAATATATTGACTATATATTAAAGCCATACATGATCGGTTTGCCTTCATATGTAAAAGACACGGCAGATTTCATAAATAAAGTGAAGGATATTAAACTTGAAACTAAATCATATTTAGTAACGCTTGACGTAACATCACTTTATACAAACATCCCTCATGATGACGGTATAAACGCCTGTAAGTCATTTTTACAACAAAATATACATGGTAGAAATTTATCAACTGACGAAATCGCCCGTTTAAGGGGACACATACTTTGAAATTAGAAAAAAGTGGGTGGGGTATGATAAAATTTACCTGCAAAAGAGTACAAGGTTTTGGTACATGAAATGGATACTGTTTCAACTGTTATAAGTACACAAAGGATTGCTCACTAAAATAAAAATGAGAAAACTGAAACAAGAAAGTTATTGTTGAATAACATAAGACTTATTGTGTACATTCAAAGTCAACAATTAAGACTTTTTGGTGCGAAAATAATAGTGCTTCACCTTGTCCAAACATTTATCAATGTCTTACAGATTCTAATTTAAAGAAGGTGAAATATGGTCACTGTCTTGCTTTTCATTTTGCATATGTAAGCTAAAACACATTTTTAATTTGTTTACAAAGTAGTGCATAAGAAAAGATACGGTGGTCAAGGAATCCCACATTCCAAAACTAAAAGAGTATATTCCCCTTAATGCATTAAACATTTAACGTTACAGAAGTCTAGTGGCTTACATTAAGGGCCTAGAAATGCTGCCATTATTAATTTTTAACTTGGTATTCATGAACTACAATGCACTTAAATATCAAAACACCTTCAACAAACGTTTGAAAATGTATTGTCTTAAAAATCCCTAAAATAAGGTATGAAATTTGGTTGAGAGGTCCAATCAATGTGTATATGTGCAAAAGTAACATTCTAATCTTGTTCACAAAAGTTACTAATACACAGCAGGCATGTCAATGATCAAAACTGGACGAATATACGGTTATCCTCACTTTAATGTCATTTATAATTTGTCCTTGAATTCTCAACCATACTTTTCATAACACTGTTTGCACGAGTTGCACGAGAATGCTGTCATTCACGTAAAAAAATGGGGTCAAATAAGTTGTAAATGCAATATCATCTAAACGTAATTAATGGATTATGCAGTTCAAGATAAACTTTATCTCATAACGTAACGAACATGTATAATGTTGTAACAACAATTTTACTTACACTGATTTAAGTACTAATAAACTTTAATAATGTGGCAGTTGACCTCAATACAATCGACACTGTTTATTTTCCAATACAGGTAAATCCAATAATTGCTTTACAATAGATCTGTGACGGATTATCTTTGAACACCCCTGGACTTATTGGACTCAACTGCCACATTATCAAAGCTTATTATAGTAGTCGCAACTTGACCGCGATGGTTGACCTTAGGCTGATTATTCATATCGATTATTTCATTGTAGAAATCAAGGGTGCTTAGGGTAGCCGTGTATATTTATATGGAATTAGCTTGTACACAGTGCAGTATCAAAGTATATATACTTATATTTGATCACTTAAATATTTCCAATACACTGATTTATATTTACACAAATTTATATTTCCTTTTTCTCGTGCAGTTCGTGTTTTACGTACACTCCTTTTCGATAATAGGTTGTGCCTCATTGTGTATTGTAATGCAAAGGTCAACCATCGGGGTCAAGTTGCGTCTACTATAGTAGCAGTCGGTTTAGATTCATTTTGTGTTTTGTTATTGTTGTCAAAAAGTATAACGGAAGTGCCTCACAACTGAGAAGCGGAAACCAGTTTGATGCGCAAATTAGTCCAATGTAAGTAATATTTTTTGACAAATGTCCACAGAAATTAATAATTTTCTAATATCAAAGATGAATATCTGAATAGGATTCATTATTTGATAAGAAATTATAATCATCGACATGTTTTTTTAAAAATCGTACACGTGCTGACACCTAAGTTGTCTCCCGTTGTTTATTAGAGTTACCTTTCGTCCGGCGTAGTAATACATTTGCAGTGAATCGCCGGGAAGTCGTGGGAAAATTAAAAACCATGTAAATAAACTAAAAGGAATTCGGACACTATCATATGCTTCTAGCCTACATTTTGAAGGCAAAATTCCCATTAAGTATTTATTTGTTTTTTTTTTATTTTATCTAGGCCAGGGTATATTTTCTTGAAAAAATAAAATGTTTAATTTTCGTAAAAATATAATGTCATCACTTTACGGAAGTTTTAAATATATGAATTCCAGTCGAATAAAGTGACAAAATCATTTTACTTTAAGGAAAAAAATAACATTTTAAGATTAATATCCTATAAATAAATAAAAACTAGAACGATATTTTTGCATCGGTGTGAAGTGAGCAGTTAGCAGTTGCAGCAGTTACAGCAGTTAACTGTTAGAATTGCTAGCAGTTACAGCAGTTAACTGTTACAACTGCTGGCAGTTACAGCAGTTAACTGCTACAACTGCTGGCAGTTACAGCAGTTAACTGTTACAACTGCTTGCAGTTACAGCAGTTAACTGATACAACTGCTGGCAGTTGCAGCAGTTTACAGCTACTTGTATTACCGGTTGTAAGTTATAGCCCATCAAAGAGAAATTAATCAGAAAGAATTCCTCGGAATCGCCTTCCCTTATAATTGTAACCGTTCCATCTGCTCAGACTTAAAATAGTGCCAACTTTAGCTGATACTGTAGGATGCACTTAACTAGCAACCCTCAAGTTCACTCAAGTTTCATTAAGCATGCAACTTTCCAGCCATGCTATAGCTCCAAAGAGCAGATATTTCAGCAGGGTGGTTACTACCGTAGGTTCGTACACTGGGTATATCAAGTTTACTCTAAAGTTAGACCAAGTAAAAACCAAGCAGTTTTCAAATTTATTTACAAAACCCTTAACAATAGCGAACAGCTAAGTTAATACATCATAAAATAAAATGTGACAAGTAAAATCATGAATACTAGGTACAGTTCATAGATGAGGCTTTGCTAAGAACTTGCGGGTTGTGACGGAAGAGGGCCGTGTACCATATACTATATAAGGATTATGACAGAATTGGGCTGCCCGACCCTTTTAGATGTAGAAATTTATGTGATCCACTGGGTTATGACAGAAAATAGCTGCCCGTAACCCACGGATTTGTGACAAACAAATATGCTAGACGTAGGGTCAGAGTTGCTGACCTGGTTGCTCCGATTTCATTAGTATTTATGTAAACTTTCAGTAACAGTTAAACTGGTATGAAATTAGCATATTAACATATTCATAAGTAATAAATATTTTACTCATATCATAATCAGAATTCTTTTACATTTTAAAGATAAATAAAATTGCTCTTAGGATAATAATTAATATGTAATTCTAACAAACTGTATATATGCTACGAAACAAATGTAATTAAATTTTCAGAATAAAAGGGAATTAATTCATGTGATATTACAGAATTAAGTAAGAGTTACTAAACTTTATATTAGAATAAAGAAAGGAAAAAACCATTACATAATTATCTTTCACTAAAACGAAAGTAGGGAATTCCAAATTTCAAAGTGGAAACTGAAAAGATTTTGATAGTTTCGCATGTGTCCCTAAATTTATATATAACACGTATATGCATTTTACATGCATTTATTGAAGAGTTATTTATCATTATAATTGAACAAGGAAGTAAAAAGAATAAACAATGTATGACAAGAACCAAATGAGTGGGTGCTTCTAAGTCTGGGCAGAACGTAAAATGGCTAGTTTCGGTGTCGGGGTCCAGTCCCGCAACAGTAGAAGAAACTGGGGTGCCACCGGGTGGTCGTTGTAGAGAGGGTGGACGCCCGACACGCCCGGGTGGTGGCCATCCTGGTTAAGGTCTGGTTTCCGAGCAATGGTGGACTTTGGTGTTTGGCCCGGAACGCTCGAAAACGCCATTTCGCCTCCAGCAGTTGATTGCCTGGCCGTAACCGTAGAAGAAACTGGGGTGCCACCGGGTGGGCGTTGTAGAGGGGGTCCGTGCATGCGGACCCGGCATAGCGGCCATCCCGGTTAAGGTCTGGTTTTTTTCGTGAGCGTGCGTCAAAGTCTGGGCAGAACGTAAAATGGCTTGTTTCGGTGTCGGGGTCCAGTCCCGCAACAGTAGAAGAAACTGGGGTGCCACCGGGTGGTCGTTGTAGAGAGGGTGGACGCCCGACACGCCCGGGTGGTGGCCATCCTGGTTAAGGTCTGGTTTCCGAGCAAGGGTGGACTTTGGTGTTTGGCCGGGAACGCTCTCCCCTTTTTTGACTTGCTTATTTGCTTATTTCTAATGTTTCTCCAGTGGGATAATCGTCGTGTAGTTTTGACTGAAGACACCATGTTTTCACTTCCAAGGACAGGTTTTCAGTATAGAAAGCTATACCGGTATCTCTTTGCGTATCTCTCTCTAAATAGCATTCGCCTAGTAGGTTCATATAATACCCCCCCCCCCCCCCCCCCCCCCCCCCAACACACACACACAAAAAATAATAATATTCACACTTATTCTGTCCATTTCCTTGAAAAAAAGTAAGATTAAGGTGTTGTCGCGACCCTATAAGAGCTTGAACCTACAACCCCAGGATCGAAAGGGAAACACCTTGACATTGACCCCGTTTAAAGATTTTTTAATCAATCACTAGCCAAAATTAACTCCATGTGATCTCCAGTCGGGACTATCTTTTAATGCCGGGCAAAAGACAAAACCACATTGGAACTGCAACCAGTGAAATTGGAACCTTGACACATTAGTTCCGCGCACACGATACTAGGGGAAAAAAGACAACATTGTTCCGACAAGATATTATACGTACTATAACAATGTTATATCATAACAGTTACATTAATGTAACTACAGTTTAAACATACCGAGGTCTTTTTCTTTATAAAGGTATTAGACACAATAATTCTATTAATTCAGTACCAAAGACATGATGTTGGCGTGACAGAAATGGATCATGTCGCAATAATTTAAAACTGTAACATTTTTTCAACATGAACCTACATGTTTCTGAAAAAAATGCTTTTTAATGCTGTATAATGACAGAGCACTAAATATGTGCACATTTTGTAATTAGGTATCTGGCATACTGACAATCCGTTGCTGAAGCAATACATGATAGTTTGATTCTAATATGAAAATTACATTTAACAGGTACGAATAAAGAGTGCTGCTATATATACATTTAATCTTCTATTTCATATAAAAGGCTTGTTACACTTAAAAGCTAATTTACGCACAGTGTATGGATTACTAGGTACGCAGGATAGACCTCACTCTACGCACTACTACGTTTTTTCAGCGTTGTTAGCACAAATACACGTTGCACGGTGACGTGTCCACCTACAATATGTGGTGCCTTAAATGAGACGTGAACTAGTGCTTCCCCATTCTTCCATCTACGAGTTTACATAAAAAACATATTACAATCGATCGAAATAATAATCAGCGGAACCATGTTTTAATTATCCAAACAATACTAGTCAGTTACACGCTGCGTGGATAATTCACTCGGACAAGACTCGTGGAATTCTTTCGCAGGTGTAGGCCCTATACTCTGCGTATTGTTTATATAATTTTTATGTTAAAATATGTTTATGCTAGATATTATTTCAAAAATAAACGTAGCTACATATGGTTCGCCCTCAAAATTGGGAATACAGTAGTAACATGGATTCTGTTAATTTAATGTTTGTTGTTACAACAGTAATAGAATAAAGAATGTTGTTACTGTAACTGCTATTAAAACCTAAAAGCAGCAAAACTGCAAGTACTACTCCAGTGCAAACTTCCGGTGATCCGTAGGTTTATGCTACTTCAAACTGTATACATTGTATAGATGTTACATTCTTACTAAAAGCTTTGTTATTTTTCAGCTTTGTAATTATTGACATTTCATACATTCGCAATGTTTAACTGCTGTAACTGCTGGCAGTTGTAGCATTTAACTGCTGTAACTGCCAGCAGTTCTAGCAGTTAACTGCTGTAACTGCTGCAACTGCTAACTGCCAACTTCCTGCTGGTTATTTATGCAAACAATCTGTACTTGATTTATCTATACACTGTTCGTAATGTAAAGCTATTGATGCATTACATGTGTGAATAGGTATACATGTATAAGTGACCGGTCAGTTTTATTACAGTGGTTCAGGTAGTTATGTACATGTACATGTCTGTATAGTTCTGTTATAAGTGATCGCAGATAGCTGTGTGCTGCATAACATTAATACTAAGAAAAGGCAGTCATCTTATCAAGGCCGTAGGGTTGGTTCTTGTTTGGAATAAGTACCTTGGCACAGATAACATTTGAGCCGCGCCATGGGAAAACCAACAGAGGGCATATATAAATACGGTTAGACGAAAACGAACTAAAAGGTCCAGCCGAGTTTCAGGTGGATTTTTATGCAGCGACCTGGGTACATTTTTATTACATGTTTAAGGCAAATGAGCCGTGCCATGAGAAAACCAAATAGTGCAATTGCGACCAGCATGGATTCAGACCAGCCTGCGCATCTGCGCAGACTAGTCAGGATCCATGCTGTTCGCTAACGGTTGGTCTAATTCCGATAAGCTTTGAAAGCGAATAGCATGGATCCTGACCAGACTGCGCAGGCTAGTCTGGGCACATGCTGGTCGCAAAGTCACTATGTTGGTTTTCTAATGGCACGGCTCATTTGGCTTAAACATGTAATAAAAATGTATCCAGGGCGCTGCATAAAAAGTCCACCTGAAACTCGGCTGGACCTTTCAGTTCGTTTTCGCGTCTAGCCGTATTTATATATGCCATCTGCATAGAAAGCGACTTGACACATCACTTTCGTGGCATCACACTGAATGTGAAACCGTCACTGATATGACCTGCCATGAAACTGTTCTTGACCTATGCATCACAGGCATATCGATGCCAAGCGTTATTTCTCTTGGATAGCCTATAGTCAGAATCAGATTAACTGCTGTGCACATATTGCCTCTTTTTCGGCGACGCCGTCTAAATTCGTTTTCGTTACCTACGCTACGTGACTTCAGTTGGCAAATCAAACTACTTGATAACGCATTATAGATAATTTATCAAAATGGAAGATTTATGCAACACTCTGCCTGATTGGACGAGAGTGTCAATTTCTTTCACTCTGTTGATTGTGCTACGCTGAGTGAAATGTAGACAAAGCGTTTATCCTAAACGACGCTGTTCACAGTTATAAAGCTAACTTTGGCTCAGTATATTTAGCAAGAATATTGCAAGAATAATATGATAAAAACCTGTTCAAATACCAACATATATCAAATTAAAGAAAGAGCTGAATACGGTCTGCGTATCAAATGAATAAGGGTGTATTAAGAGTCTTTTATATAGAGAAGTGATTTTTAAAAGATTTTCCTTGTTACAATTGTCGTCTGTATATGAAAAGGTTTCTTGCTTTTGTGACTTATTCAGACTGCATATTAAAATGAGTACTTGTTTGCTTTGATATATTTGATATAAATTATTTAACTGATTTATTATATATGAATATTTTTCTTTAGTATGGTATGCAAATATTGAACTCAGTTGAAATCTGTTTTATTATATATATGCTATATAATGACTGAATCTCATTACACTGAAATGAAGATACGCTGCACGACTTTCACTTTTTTTTATAGGTGTGACGTCATTGTCCAAAGATTCATGAATAGCGAATATGCTATTTGTTAAAGCGGGATCAGTTGGCCTATTTTAGAAATAAATAAAAATAATAAATAAAAAAATCCTTTAATTGATTTTATTTCTCATGTATTCTAATCAAACTTGATTTGTAGCATCTTTATTAGGCCCGCAGTCAACTTTGTTCAGCTGGGACATTTGACCCCTTTTAGGGGCTGCTAGAGGTAAAACTAGAAATGCCTTTATACAGCGTTTCATGAACAGCTTGGTGGATCTTTGTCATACTTGGTCTGGAGCATCATTATAAGGTCCTCTTCCAAATTTATTTATATGGGAACTTGGGCCCTATTAGGGACCACTATAGCTAAAAGTAGATATGCCTTTCTTCGCACTAACCACTAAAATGTAATGGATTTTTATCAAACTCGATGTGTAACAATATCGTAAGGTCTCCTGCTATTTTGTTACAAATGGGGATAGGGACCAATTTAGCTAAAATATAAACACGTTTAATGATCTCTTCTCATGAACCGCTTCATGAATCTTCATCAAACTACTGCTATAATTATTCGTCTAAGGATAAACGAAACAAAATTGCAACCCTACGAAACCTTTGCGAAAAATTAAAAGATAATCATTTAAATTGTTAAAGTGCGGTGTTTAGTTTTGCAATTTGAAAAATGTTAGATGAAAGATGAATGTTAGATGAAAAATTCATAAACTTCTTTCCTTATTACAATTCGCCGACCATCATTTTTAAAGATATTTCTTGTTTATGGTGTTTAGGCCTAGTCCGCCCCAAAGAACAGTCTTCAATTCAGTTTTCACAAAAGGAAGAACATGAAGTGATGAATGCTCGTGACATTTAGTATGTGTCTAAAAAAATAAATATAAACGCACAGAAGAAGATGAAAAAATAAAGAAATGAAAAATATATAAGAAATACAAAAAAATAATAAAAACAAAATGGAAAACAAATTACATCCTCATCGCTAGTGGCGTGCGCGTCGCGAGGGGGAGGGGGTGGGGGTGGGGGGTGCGGGGGCATGCAAAAGATTACCTGGTGTGTTGCAAGTATGTTAAAGCACATATTTGTCAACAAATACTGCAACAAACAACCAGGATAAGCCAATAAAAATTTACCCCAACGAATAATAAAGAATTCACAGTATTTGCTTTTTTCACTACTTTACATGTATAACATGCCTATGTGTACCTTTACAAACATTTGCATAGTATATGAGTTACAAACAGATGTAAAAATATGTGACTATCAATTTATTAAAAAATGAATATAAAAAGTATTGGTTGCTTTACATTTGGGAACACCCTGTAATTATATTTTTTGTTTAAAAGTACTGTTCCATCCCTTGCATCAACACAATAGTCACAGAAAATGTGTATAGTTAATATCTACATATGCTGGCCAAATATGGTTTTGATGCACGGGTGGGAACAATGTTGTATAAAGCAAAACACTTTTTATATCTATATAACAGGGTACGTAATTCTATTTAGAACAAAAATCACTGTTCTATGAAACAAATACTGAAAATTTGACTTTAAGAAATAATTTCAAATATGTATTTTGATGGTATATGTAATTAAATACTTATTTCTTAGTGCTTTATTTATCACTCTTGGAGTAGGCAAATTCATATAGAAAGTGTCCGAAGTCCTTAACCACTTTTTCAAGATGAATTTCAAGTGATCGCCATTATGCATTTAATCTGCCTGACCTGTGTAGCATCTTAGATATCTGTTCTAAGGTATTCATTGTGTAGAATGTCATGTTATGCCCTTGCAATTCTAATCCCACTCTGATTTTTTTTTTTGGTTAACATTTTTATCAATGAGAAATATGGCGTCCATCCCGAACTGAAATGACGTGGCGTTAAAATTTACATGTTTAAGCAAACCTGGTGTGTTAGAAAGAAAATCTCATCCCTTCAACATTATTTGGAACACTGTTATTGTAAAAAACCTGTTTTTTCCGTATACAAAAGCTTAATATTTTGTGTTGAATGTACTTTCACAAAGACCTCTGTTTTCCTATTACATTCATAGTACCACATCCTTATCCACAAAATACTGAATATTACAGGTGTCCATCAGTATTATATCAGTTTAGGAATATGTTTTTTATTTTCCCACCATCGATTTCTTGAATATGCACCCCTTCCGCATTTCTGTATGAACTGTGAATGTAGCAATATGCGTCCCCTTAATAAGACTTGTACTTGAAAATAACTCCTTCAAATTCTGTGAATAGTTTTATTTACAAAAGATGGGTACAGCAATGGGGAGTTCCATGGCACCATCATATGCATCTCTCTTCATGGGAAAACTTGAACAGGATTTCCTTCACTCAAGGGGAGTTAAGCCATCTCTGTGGTTACGGTTCCTAGATGACATTTTTATGATTTGGAACCACTCGTTAGAAGAGTTAGAGTCCTTTATCGACGATCTTAACAAATTTCATCCAAATATCAAATTTACTACTACAATATTATAAAGTACTGTTTCGTTCTTAGATGTACAAATATCCAAAAACAAATCGCTAGGAATTGACACTGATATTTACGTGAAAGAAACAAATACCCATCAATACCTAGATTACACCTCTTGTCATCCGAAACAATGCAAAGATGGAATCCCATACAGTCAGGCAAAGCGGTACAGGAGAATTATTTCTAATGACGAAAAATTCAACTCATCTCTTAATGATTTACGGAGCTACTTCAAAGATAGAAATTTTCCGGATTCTGTGATAGACAGTGCATTCAATAAGGTGTCGAGGTCGTCACAAAACGAAGCCCTGACGCCTTCAGATAAAAATAAAACAAGTGTTATTCCATTCACCGTAGAATATAATCCATCATTACCAAATATAGATGGAACAATTCACAAGTATTGGGATCTTCTGAACATTGCAAAGAATACAAATGTTAAATTTGTTCGTGACGAATACAAACCTATAGTGGCGTACAGACGTACAAGAAATTTAAGCGACTACTTAGTAAGTTCCGACTTCAAATTGAACACTGAAACATACATCACGCAGAAATGTAACAGGAAACGATGTTCCTACTGTCTACGAATCAACTCTGGATCCTCATTTAGCAGTACAGTTACAGGAGAAACATTTTCTTTACAATATGATACAAACTGTCAATCTAAAGATGTTGTATACTTAATAACGTGTAAAAGATGCAATATGCAATATGTTGGGCAGACTATGCAACAGGTTTCACGGCGTATGAATAGCCATAAATTTGACATATCTAATTTTACAGATCCTGCATATTCCACGTTGGTTGCTGGTCATTTTAATCAAGATGACAATAGTATTGATGACTTCACATTTATGCCTATTGATGTGGTAAATAATCAAATTAACCGGTTATGCAAGGAAACATTCTGGATTCATAAGTTAAAAACACTCAATCCTGATGGACTTAATTCAAAAACATTGTTTAATGTGTAATGAATTTTACATGTATATGTGTTTGTTTAGTACTATTGCGTTTTTTCCTACTTATGGTTTTTAGCTCATCTGATTTTTTGAAAAAAAAAAGATGAGTTATTGTCATCACTTGAGCGGTTGTCGGCGTCGGCGTCTGCGTCGGCGTTGCTTGGTTAAGTTTTATGTTTAGGTCAGCTTTTCTCCTAAACTATCAAAACTATTGCTTTGAAACTTGGAATACTTGTTCACCATCATAAGCTGACCCTGTATAGCAAGAAACATAACTCCATCTTGCTTTTTGCAAGATTTATGGCCCCTTTTGTACTTAGAAAATATCAGATTTCTTGGTTAAGTTTAATGTTTAGGTCAACTTTTCTCCTAAACTATCAAAGCTATTGCTTTGAAACTTGGAATTCTTGTTCACCATCATAAGCAGACCCTGTACATCAAGAAACATAACTCCATCTTGCTTTTTGCAAGATTTATTGCCCCTTTTGGATTTAGAAAATCATTTTCTTGGTTAAGTTTTATGTTTAGGTCAGCTTTTATCCTAAACTATCAAAGCTATTGCTTTGAAACTTGGAATACTTGTTCACCATCATAAGTTGACCCTGTACAGCAAGAGACATAACTCCATCCTGCTTTTTGCAAGATTTATGGCCCCTTTTGGACTTAGAAAATATCAGATTTCTTGGTTAAGTTTTATGTTTAGATCAACTTTTTCTCTTAAACTATCAAAGCTATTGCTTTGAAACTTGCAACACTTGTTTACCATCATAAGCTTACCCTGTACAGCAAGCAACATAACCCCATCCTGCTTTTTGCAAGAATTATTGCCCCTTTTGGACTTAGAAAATCATTTTCTTGGTTGAGTATTATGTTTAAGTCAACTTTTCTCATAAACTATCAAAGCTATTGCTTTGAAACTTGCAACAGTTTTTCACCATCATAAGTGGACACTGAACATCAAGAAACATAACTCTATCCTGCTTTTTGCAAGAATGATGGCCCTTTTTAGACTTAGAAAATCATGGGTAGGACAATATTTCTAATATGAAATTAGGTGCTACCTAAAAAGCAGAACTCCCATGAAAAATCATCAGTGACCGTTAAAAATTAAAGGAGTGGTGCTGGAATTATCAGGAATTATGGATTCGTTTAGGAAGTTTATGTTCTTTAGATCTATTAAAATTATTAATAATAATTCATGAATTCTGAATGCATGTTTTAGACTGCATCAAGATTAATTCTTGACATGTGAAAACTCCACAAATATTCTGTACATAATCAAAAGAAAGTTCGGTATAGATTAACATCAGCACCAAGATAAAGAAAAAAACATATTTGAATAATTTCTGTTATTCTTATTACAACGTACTGCATCAACAATTTTACATAACTTATTATCATACTGGAAATCAGTCACAAAATGATAACTGCTTCAAATTGAAAAGCTTGAACTTTGAAAATTTCAAACCTAACAGAATCTCATTAGGCCAATAGCCAAAGGAATTCTGTGTCTTTGCGTGTGAATGTTAGGCAATGAGGACTTAATGTAAAAAGTTAATGTTCCAATTCCAAAGTTAATAGAAATTAGAATTTACGTAATCCTGGAAATGACTATTGTAATTCTTTTAAATGTCATTATTGTCAAATTTTGGTTCTTTTTGGAAGGAAGAATGTGTCCAACTTTCAGTCAAAAATACTGCTATAACAGACGCCTGGTATCAGAAAATTACAATCATTTCCATGACTGTACAAAGCTTGCTTTAAACCCAAAAGTGGTTAATCTTTTAGCACTATAGAATAGGGATGGTAGTAAGAACCTTTTTGATGTTTGTTCATAATTCATCGCCAATTTTTTTTTTTTTTTTTTTTTTTTTTTTGATAAACTCTGGTCAGTGATTTTAAAGCTAATGGATGAAATATATGCGAACGAGGAGAAGAGCATTATTTGCTTTTCACAGTTTAATGCCTGTATATTTTGATCCTAAAGCTTTTCTTTTTTTAAGTTATGTCTACTGCCTGCTACACAGGTACTACAGTGGAACCTGACATCAAAACTAACACATGTTGAATTTCACATGAATGACTTTAGTCATACAATATTTTCAAAACTCACAATAATACAAAAAAATGAAATAAAAATTAAAAAAATAATCCTAGTCCAGGCGAGGTTCGATCTCACGACCTCTGGATTACAACGCGAACTCGCTAACTACTATACCATTGTGGAGTTATGACGTAATTAGACAAACATAAGTATATATAATAAAGTTCAGTAATGGCAGCGTGACGAAAGTCATTTTGAAATGAAAATATTGTGTTTTATTTCTTTTTTTGTTCGTAGAAAATGTATTTAGCACTTATTTCTTATTATCAAACGCTCATTTGCATTTTTATTCAATATTCAAAGCAGTAAGCGAGACGCTTTTGTCAACTGTAAACAGTAAGCGTCTACTGACGTCTTTACTGATTAATTACTATGTGCATAGTGTACTTGAAAAAATCCGAACAACACCGATTCCAAAAAGTACCACGAATTTTCAGCTCGATAGTTTACACAGTTAGATATCTCTGTTCATTTTCTTTTTCATACGTCTAACCGTAATGCGATGCTGTCGGCGCCGCTTCGCGGCGCCCGTAGCTCTGCTATTACACAAAAAAAAATCAGATGAGCGTCAGCACCCGCAAGGCGGTGCTCTTGTTATATATACTGCTATAGGAAATCCTGTATTCTTATATCCGTAATGTACTAAACTTGCTATCTGTTATTCACATTAATTTATGTAATATTTTAAAAAAACAGTATACGTTTTTCCGCCATTCAACGTAACGTTTACTTCATGACGTCACGTCCGTTGTTTTATTATGTATTTATCCTGATGAAGGTCACAATAGCCTAAATAGTTTCCCCTATATATTCTATATAAAACTGACCTTTTTCAAAGAGCTACTAAACATAGCTAGACCCATTTCAGAGAACAAATCCTTACCTCATTTTAAAGAGTTATGATAAAACTGATATAAAATGAAGAGAAAAGTAGGGGTCATGTATCTTCTAAGAAAGATTTCTCTGGTCACATTTACTTACTGTAAACTGACATCAAAATCACACTGCTGTGACCTGAAAGTACTACTCATACTAAAATGGAGCTTGACTTCACCAAATACAACCTGCTCTCCCATTTTTCCTGCCAAAATGTCAACAATACATCCACAATGAAATTTAAACAAAAACTAGACTCAATTTAGATCTCTGTTGCCATGCCAAGTGAAAAATTAGTGTTCAAATACCTGGCAGCCATTACGCGACTAGACCAGATGGCTCCCACGCTGGTTCCTTTAGTTTAGTTAGGCCTATAAGAAAAACTGTTTTTCTGTAACAGTCTCAATTTCATTTGTATAGTACCAGTAACACATCTGCATGAAAAATACCAAGTTTCAGCTTGATTAAATCAGTTTTCCAGGTTTGATGGCATTTTCAGTAACGCGTGTCCCTGCGCCAATTTTCCTTCAAAACTGATGTCGCGACATAATTTTTAACCAGTTCTTGTAGCCAGAGCTGGTTTTTGCCCTATTTCATAAACTTTCACCATAATTTGCAAGCAAATTACACATTAACACTTTGAAATATACCAAATGTCCCCTCTGAAAGGTATAGATGGGCATAATTTAGAGAGCAAATTTGCATTTTTAAAAAAAAAATACCCCCAAGACAGTGAAAATGTGATTTTTTGGGTTTTTACCAATTTTTGCAGCAAAATTCCAATGAAATGCTCATTTTTTACCAAAATCTGACCAAACTAGTTCATTTATATCAATATCTGGACAAATCTCATTTTTTGCCCACATTTTCTTATAGGTCACAATAGCCTAAATAGTTTCCCCTATATATTCTATATAAAACTGACCTTTTTCAAAGAGCTACCAAACATAGCTAGACCCATTTCAGAGAACAAATCCTTACCTCATTTTAAAGAGTTATGATAAAACTGATATAAAATGAAGAGAAAAGTAGGGGTCATGTATCTTCTAAGAAAGATTTCTCTGGTCACATTTACTTACTGTAAACTGACATCAAAATCACACTGCTGTGACCTGAAAGTACTACTCATACTAAAATGGAGCTTGACTTCACCAAATACAACCTGCTCTCCCATTTTTCCTGCCAAAATGTCAACAATACATCCACAATGAAATTTAAACAAAAACTAGCCTCAATTTAGATCTCTGTTGCCATGCCAAGTGAAAAATTAGTGTTCAAATACCTGGCAGCCATTACGCGACTAGACCAGATGGCTCCCACGCTGGTTCCTTTAGTTTAGTTAGGCCTGAAGGCGTAAGCGCCGTAACGTTGATAAAAGATAAATATTCACGTGTTGTTGTTGAATTTTACCACCATTAAGTCTAACACATTTCTAAGTGCCCTTAACACATTTGTTGTAGGTTTGTATTATATAGTCACTATCAACTCACGAACTATTTTATATTATTTGATTCCTGTGAGCTCTTTTTCCTGTTCAGAAACCACCGTAAAGTCCACCTACGCTAAAACAGGTGAGTACGGTGGATGGGGTAGAGTTCCAAACCTAAACAGACCTCAAGAAGTACAAGCGTTGACATCTTGGTGGAATACTAGCAGTACTTGTGGACGCTATTTGCGCAGTGTTTGAATAAGATAACTACGTAAACCCTGAACGCGGCATAAAATGCAGTCTTTAATAATGGTTAAAAGTTACAGTAAATATGCAATAAATTGTTTTGACAAATAAAATGTTCATATTACTTATGCAGATCTAAAGGAAACTATTTAAAATGATTGCAAAGAAGAAATAACTTCAAATAGAATCAGGCATTTAAGGTCTGCCCAACAGGGTTTGTACTGAAGGATGATGCCTTATACAAAATGTATAACCATAGAGAACATAAACATAATGCTGCCGCCTGATTTGTACTTGTTTTCTTTAGTTTTCTTTAGTGGAGTTATCGTTAGTGCTTTATAGTTAGAACATTCTCCCTAATATTCCAGGTCATATTGTCATAAACTCATGACAAATATTCACCTTCCCTCTGGTACGATCGGAAGAATTCTTATGGCTTGTCAAAACGCTTTTAATTATCTTAGCGGTAACTCGGCAGAGCCTCGAGCCAAATATTTCCACCCGCACCTTCAACCAGTGAACAATTCTTGTAGTCTGTACATATAATGAAATAAGAAAACGTTACCATGATTCTTCAGGTCAATATTTGAATGGCCAAGTTGTTGATATAGTGACGTTTCGTGACTGCGTTTAATGAAAAATATATAGTTTAGATTTAGATCTGACACAGAGATGTTATAATGTTGTAATAATATTACTTAATTTTTGAATAAATATTCAAGAAAACAGGTGACGGCAGAAATCTACAAAAATGTCAGACACTTCTCGTACTATATATACTGATGTATCCGTCGTCAGTAATAATCGAATATTTATCAATTTGGTCTCATATTATGTAAAAACATAGTTAATAAATCTTTAATTAAATACACCACATTCAGCATTTGGCAAGTATTCTTACCAACCTGTCATTTTAATTATTTCACATCCTGTTACAACATAGATAAAACAGGCAATAATAAAATAGCAGGGGAATCCCGTTATAATTAAGACATTTTAAAACAATATACATGTATACTAATGTTTGCTACTGTAAATTGTTTGGGTTATCTATACGACAACTCGTGTTTATTCGATTTTTTGTTACATATCTGTAGTTTGTTTAACCTTTTTAATTAATGAAAATTAACTGCTTGAATCTAATTAATCTTCAGATGTGATAAACTAATATATTGGGGTGAAACCTGTTTTTCTTTAACTCGTCTTATTTTGTCATGGGCGGTTTCATGCCACCCAGATATAGTCAACGGGAACAATCCTGGTGTATTGTAGTACATTGTCAGTGCAAATCCTTGAAAACTATAATTCAATAGTTATTGCATTCAAAGATTTTATTCTTAAATGTCTGGAAAATCAAATTTTATAATTACTCCTAGTGCAAATCTGATATATATTTAGTACAAAGTGAACACAAATATGTGTAAGTTGTTTAAGTTTTGAATAATTCCATAACTTGACCATTCTGACCAAAAGTTAAAAGATTGCGTTCAGTTAACACTGGCCTACATAGTAAAAAGACAGCTACTGCTCGTATTTTATATGGAAACAAAATGAAAAAAAGGTCCCATTATAAACTACAACATTTTAAAATGTGATCATATCTTTGCGGTTTTCAAAAGAAATATAAAAATATTCACAAAAAGATTCCCATTGCATTTCTGAATACGGAAAAACAAAGCGGATATTTGCGGTGGCAACTTATGGTATATAAACTAAAAAGCTAAACGACTTGGCCATTCACATTGTCTTAATTGCTTGACCTGAAACATCATGGTAATCTTTTCTTATTTCATTATATGTTTAGACAATTTTAATATCTAATATATCAATATATCGTTTTATCTTAAGCAAATATTTGACAAAATGCCATGATATTCTTTTCACTAGCATTTTAAGGTATCCTATAAGGTTGCAAAATTCTGTCATAAGTTATCTAGTGAAGATTTGCTATGAACTACCTAATTTTCGCTTCGATCAGATTTACCCGTCAGCAATATTTTCACGAATTTTAACAAGAATATTAGAACTGAAGAATATTACAAAAATGGTCTATATATTCAGTTATTCAGTTATTTCCCCTTTTTGCAGAAAGTCGCATTTGCTGTAGTATTGTTGTTGGTCTTGGCTGGGTGCACAGAAGCTTGGTTTGGCGGTGGTGGAGGAAGTAAGAGTGGCGGTGGAGGAAATGGTAAGAGTGGCAATGGTGGAGGAAGTAAGGGTGGCAATGACGGAGGAAGTAAGAGTAGCGATGGAAAAAAGGAAGGGAAGAAGGGAGGCACTTCAGTTGACGTAGGTGTAGAAGCGAGTAAAGATAGCGGTCCTAGTGTTTCTGCCGGTGTGAGTCACAAAGGGGACGGCTGGAGTGCCGATGTAAAAGGAACAGTAGATTCTGATGGAAACTGGAAAGCAAAGGCTGGTGTTTCTATAGAACTTAACAAGAGAAGTATTCACTAGGTAGGACAGTCTTATTGCTTTTTATTGTTAGACCATGTCGTTTACATTTTAGTATTAACCTACAAAAATACAATTGATGTGTTCGTAGACCACTACGCATACTTTAATTACAACCAGTATATATCATAACTGAATAAAAAACTACTTCTGTAAAGTCAAATTGCCGTCTTCGTTTCCTTAAATATAAACATATTTGTCCACTTAATTTCTTTTTCAAGACAAGCATGCATTTCCACTACCGTCCATGAACAGGCTCAATCAAACCGAGCCTGCAACATTTTCGTTTTTGTTGTGTTGAGCGACCTGTGGAGTTTCCACTTTTTCTATTTTATAAATATTTAAAATGCCGATTTTGTGTGAGTGTTTGGGGCGGGACTGAAGAAGGAGCGGGGAGAATAAACTTCTAACGTAGCGTTTCCACGGTCAGCGTCCCGTAAAACGATGATACCTCATATATGATTACGCAAAAAGTTGAAGCAAATGGAGGGTCACATAAATATTTTTCTACACGCTCCACGCGTGTTCTTAACACAAGAAAAATGGACCGTAGCAAATATACATATATCAGTTCTGACACAATGTGGAGTAGTTTAAACCTTCTGTTTTGTTTCAGAATGGGCGTCACTATATTGTACGTGTACATGCTGATCAGTGTGATTTCAATGTATACGATAGTAACAAAGACGGCACGATAGTTAAGAATGAAATACATGCCATATTTGAAGACCACACAAAAGCCGAAGAACTATTCGATGCTTTGGATATAACAACAGGTTGGTAAAAATACTTGCAATATACCAAATTAAAGATTGAATAATCACATCCTCACATCTTCACATGATTAGTTTTGACAGCTGTTAGTTCATAGTAACTGATTTTGAAACTGGAAACGAATCACGTGTTTGTCAGATCGCTGAAAATACAACATTAGAAAAAGTAGACAGCTGACATAATATATTGTACTTACTATGGAAAAGAGCTGTTTCTAACATATCATTTAAGTATTTTGACCTCCATTCTTAAACATCACCATACTGAACAATACACCGTCTGTATATATATGTATATAATCGTCAGGAAATAACAACGGTAGACTTCTAATTTTCACATTTTATACCTATGCTTTGAGAGACCTTCAAAAAAATGTGTGTGTGTTCGGGTTTAACGTCTTTTTCAACAATTTTTCAGTCATATAAACGACGGTTGAAAAAAATACATATTTGAACTAGGAAGAAACCGCTCTGAAACATTATATTATTGAATAAACTGGCTGATAAGGCAAATGGTACATCTGCTGATAACTCTGTTAGAATAATCTTTAGTGTTTCCTTCCAAGTGATGGGCGGATTGTAGAGGACGAATTTTATTTCATGTCACGTGTTGTTATAGATGGATGTGATTCAATGGATAAACTGTAAATGGAGGCAGTAAACAGTTTTCAGCTGTTAGTGTCGAATTGGCCGTGGTGAAATTTACAGATAAGAGGCAATTTACGGAATGAAGTGCATATTTGAACTTCTAAATAATAATAATTGCTAGAATTGAAGTTTCAGCGGCTAGAATTGAGTTTCACTTATTTAAAGAAAATCAGTTGAGTAGCCTTGGTCTTGATAGTATGACGTAATGACTTGCAGGAGCGTATACATGCTTCCTCTGAGCTAGCTTAAAGTGGGGTTGTCATTTTAGCAGGGGCCTCAGGAAAAGTGGAATAGTGAAAAAACGGTACGGATGGCCCATATATTTCAGCTTATTTTCAGATTTTACAGTATTACTGGAGTATGGAACAGTGTAGCAATTGGGGCTATCATTTTCAGGGAATTTTCTGCAGCGACTGAAAAATTGGCAAATTTAGCTTTTTTCGTCATCAGTTTCCGCGACCGGGAGAGCACAAAATTCGGGTGTTGTAAACAGAAAACTAGATATTAGAGATGTATTGCAGATGGTTTGTAACGATAGACATACAGTGATGTTAATGTTGCAATATCTTTATTTCAGGTGTGTGGTTACAGACTTTTGTGTGAGGTTTTGAAAGTTAGGTAGGCGACTCTAGGCCGAGAAGCTCAGAAAACTGTTTACTGCCTCCAAATGTACAAACAGTTCCGTTTCATATGTTTGCCTTGAATAAACGACAGTTTAACTCTCTTAGATACCGTTCGCACTGTACACGTCCGCTCACAGAGATTTTGATTGTGTTGTTTTTTTAGTTTTATATCAGTTCTATATATATCTTTTGACAGTGAGTAACTCTATACCAGGTTTTGTTTCAGTGACTTGTTTCTATGTATGTCACGTACGCATACAGAAACTGATATATCAACCTCCCTATCCTTGCAAACACTAAGTTGACAGGCTGACTGGAACAAGAACATGAACAATATATTTTCTATTAAGTCGAAGAAAAAAATATTGTTTACATCTTTGTTAAGGACACAACCACAGTTGCCAGTTACTGGCCGGTCAGTGCACTTATGTGCACCACACAGTGGGGTTGGCATGCCTTCATCTTGTTAGTATATAAGTCATATAGGTCAAACATCATTTTTAGCACTCTATCAGAATGAATAGCAATTCTTTTTAAATGATACTACTTCATGTTATTTTGTCCTGAGACTGTGTTCATGCCCAGAAATGATGCTGAATATTGAGAAGATATACGTGCATTTCTGTAATAGTGGAAGAAGGCGAGGGCAAAACACTTTTAAAATACACACCCGTGAACTTCATAATGTATAATTCCATTGATCACCAGAAATAATGCTACAAATACTTATATAATGTTATTATATTTAGTTCAGTCTGAATAATATTTCAATAATTTATGAAATTGTAACATTACTTATTGAACCTTGCACATCCTGTTTGTCAACAATAATTACTTGTACTGTGTAAACAGATGAAAGATAAAATTTGTTCATTTTGTTAAAATAAACAACGATGGCAAAAACAATCAAACTTTGTTGTATTTCGTATTCTAATTTGTAATCAGAACGAATTGCCTATGGTATGGTCAGTGGGTTTGCTGTTTATCTGACTATTGACAAACGACATACTGTTATCTACCGAATGGAGGAGTTTGTGCAGAATGTGTCTTAGAACTAGACACAAAATGAATAAGAGACCTTTTATAACATGCAAGTCTCATTAATTGTTAGATCTATATTTTTGTTATGTTTAACGTCGCACCGACACAGTTAAACTTCACATCATCAGAGCAATAAGGGGCAAGTGATTCGATGCCAGCGACCTTAACCACTCAGCCACGAAGGTCTCTCATTGACAAATGTATACATGTACTTTTAAAAATTAAATTAAGATTTCAAAAAGTAGACTAACTTTAGATCAAGGTGAATTATAGTATTCAGTACCACGTGAATGCGAAGTATCGAGCTAAATAAAACAATTACTTCATATACGTTTATGAAGTAACAGTTTGCTTTTTAATTAACTGTGTTAGGGCAGTAGTTTATGTGAGATAGAAAGAGGAATGGAGGGTTAACTTGAACGAGATCGTGAACCCGCCTGTTTGAATACACACCGCATATCTGGTGTTCTGTTCATTTACAACTGGAAGCTGATAGTGTCGAATAATCTGGTTAGAATTACACCAAACTTGGTCAGTAGCATCCTGGCGTAGATCTTTATCAAGTTAATTCAAATGGTTTAGCTTGGGCCCTTTGAGGAGCCTCCAGGGCTGAAAATCGAAAAAAACCTATAACGACTTCTTTTCATGAACTGCTTTATGGATCTTCATCAACATCATTATAAGATCCTTTCTTAAATTCTTACAAATTGTTTAGCTTAAATTATTTCAAGGCCTAATTGTCAATTTCAAGTGGGCAACTTTGGGTCACTATGGCCCTCTTGTTTATTATCTATTATCATGGTCACACAAGGGGGTCAAAGACAGTCATACGAACGAATGCATTGTCAATTACTATTGGGGATTAAATTATCAGGCGTTTTGAATTACACTGGTTTAGTTCTGTCACGGTTGCCAAATATTTTATATTTTTCGTAAAATAACTTTTTTGACTCGTTAATCTAACAGTAACTATGCATATGAACTATAAACTATGGAATGCCGGCACTGTCTTTTGTAGTCATGAAAATCTATTATATTGTTTGTTTTTTATTACATTATGTACCGAAATGTTTACATGTTGTGCAAAACTTATCAAACTTATGTTATGTGATTATATCGTTTTATGTTGTGTTTTTTGTAGCAATATTATGATATTTTTGGTCATATTATGTAGAAACATATTTACATCATGTAGACAACTTATAACATTATATACATTCTTTACTTTATTATGTCCATACTTTATTATATGGTGTCCGTTCTATATTATATAATGTGTTATATCATAACACTTGTCCTATTTTCAACTGGTGTGAATGAAATAATTTTCTGCTGAGAAAAAAGTCTCTAACATATAAAGCGATAGATACTCGATCGAATTATATGATAAGATAAAACATATAAAACATATTAGTGTTTGAAATTATTTTTGTCCAGTGACATTGGCCGCGCCAGACCAATTTAATTTGATAAATGCTTACTGTTAACACTAACCTATACTAAATTGGCTCAATCTCAGGTATCACTAAACCAGTGTACTCAATAACTTGACAGAGGTCAGATTGTCAAATAAAGTTTTTCCTTCTAATCTTTGTAAGTCTTCAGATTTAAGGAAAATTGACTGGCAAAATTTCTTGAATCAACGGCTAGAATTCTATGTAGAGAAGTGTGAGAGTACGGCATTTTTACTAACTGAATCGCTACATGCGATACTTTTATCCTAGTGCAGTGTATATTAAGCAATTAAAACAATGACTTGGTATCACATTTATGAAACACAATTCCCTTAAATTAACTGTGTTATTAGGGTATTTGACAAGTGCGTGTCATCTTAATGGTTTAACCATTCATGTTATCTTAACACAATCTGATGTACTGCAGTATTTTATAATGTATATTCAACTTTGTTATCAATTGTTACACTATGTAATAATCAAATATGATAAATTAATGATAAATTGTTGTGTAATAAAACGTTAGCTTCTATTAACTGTGACTACGTTAAAGTAACCTTTGATAGAAAATGTTCAAACAATTAACTATGGTAACATGCAAAATATACTCGAAATAAATCATTTTGAGACTAACTGAAAAGATGGTATATCAAGTGAAAAGGTCCAGTCATTGCAACATTTTGTTAGATAACCTATAACTTTTGGAATTCCTAACAACTAATGAACTATTATTGTTGAAAATTTTATGTTTCCAAATGCATTAAGGAGTAGGATTATAAAATAAGCTGACCAAAAAAAACAAAGTTAAATAGAAAGAGTCACATTTATAAGCAGGTTGTACTTTGACCGTCATATGGTTTAACTTTCAGTTAAGAAGAATGAATACGATAATACTGTGACTGTACTTATTCATCGTTAAATAAGAACATAAAACAGTAGCGAATAATGTCAAAAAAGTGACAAATTATCAGGTCATGTTAAAGTCAAATTATAATTCTGTGAATATCAAACACGTTTCGATAATAGAGAACGCCTAGATCAGAGTGTGTAACCAGAAACTGAAAAAAAAACTGATGTAGGCAGCTTGCAATTGTAGGTTCAACGGGTACGACTGAGAATGTGATGGCTTTAATATGTCAGACATGAAGTGGCTAGCGTCTGGTTTTGGCATGAGATGGCTGAAATTTTATTTTTGATGACACGAATAACATATGAATTTGATATAAATAGAGTAAGAATTTGCGTAACCAGTCTGAGTATGAACATGGCAGAACTAGAGCGTAAGTTTTGCATGGTATGGGTAGAGTATGGATTTTACATGACATGACGCCAAAGAGTATGATATGATATTACCAAAGTATGAATCTAGAAGGTCGATGGTTCTACCCAGTTGCCCGCTCGTGATGAAATAATGCACGGAGGGACACCTGGGGTCTTCCTCCACCATTACAGCTGGAGTGTCGCCATATGACCTATCATGTGAGGGTGCGACGTTAAATACAACAAAACAAAACAAAACAAAAATCTAGCACGTTATGGCTGGATTATAATTTGGTATATATTAACTATGAATTTAGCATGATATAGCTTAATTACAGGATATGGTTAGAGTTGGAATTTGAAGCCACAAGACTTATGTATCAACCTGAAATGACTTGTCTACAGAATGAGTTTGACTTTGTAGAAAAAGAGTGTAATTTTGACATGACACTTTGAGTGCGAAGTTAGAGTATCCCTGTGCATTGTATAGATAGACTAATGGCATTGATATAGAATGAACTTGACTTGACATGACTACTGTATTAAGTAATATGAATTTGACATGGCATAACTGGAGTCAGAATTTGTACGACTTGGCTGGAATATGTCTTGGACATTATCATTATTCTTTCTATAATTTTCATTATCAATATTATTATTATAATCATTACTATTATTATTATTATTGTTGTTGTTGTTGTTGTTGGTGGTGGTGGTGGTGGTGGTGGTGACGACAACACATTAATACAGCATCCATGTTGTGTGTATCACAGTTCAAAAGTGCTTTAAATGTACAATCCAAAAATAAAAACAATGAAGATTTTGAAAGAAAATATTATTTCAAGATTATCTAAACAGAAATATTTAAGGCCTATGCTATTTTGACATTGCAAAATTCCTTTGTAAAACTGAGATTGTCGTAACAACGCGGGAAATGCACGGGGATCAAAAAGAAACTAATAATAATAAAAAAAATGTATCTCCGAATAAATTATAAAGTATCAAATACCCTCAAAAACATGTCCCAACAGTTCATTAGAAGAAAATGCATAGAAATTTTCGGGGTAAGTGTTTAGTACCGTAAGTCTCTCATATATATACAATATATATATTCTTCAATCAAGGATATGTCAGTGTAAATGAGCTGAGCGTTAGTTTTCTAAGAAAACGTCGTTAAACTGTGTTACACGAATCACACTTGCACCGCTGTTTTACAAAAATATGTCCGCCATGTTTTCTTCAGTGAACGAAATAAAAGGAGTATTTTACCTTAGATTCCCTTATTGTAGAGTACGATTGACTTTCTAATCTAAATAAAGCATCACTTTTTTATAACACCCCACTGTCCGATCTTTCTGATCACTTAACGATCACTCACAATTACAAAATAAAACCAACGTGTCATCAAAATTATCACTTTACACGGCTTCATGGACATCACGGCCTACTAACATTAAATTTGTAATCATGCGCCAACCAAACAAATGATGAAAGATCGGGACTTTTTCAAAGATATGTTTTATTTCCTGTAATTTTCTGATATTCTAACCTTTAAACAACCGAATTGTCTGCACAGAAATAACGAAAAATGTATGCAACATAGCTTTTAGTTTAAATTTTGGACCTATCTTTTTCCAGCCCAACAACAGACATGTATATGTCACAAACCCGGCCTGTCCTCGAAATCAGTGTCAAAGGTTACTAGAACATAAATACAATAAATAAACAACCGCTTACTATGTTCTTGTAAGTCCTGTAAGATGAAACGGCTCTTGTTTATACATTCATATATATTCCGTATCGGGAACATTGACAATCACAAGTCGATCCTTACCACGAACAAGAAAACAGTTACTTTTATGCCTTTGTTTACATTTCAAACATGACGATTCACATATACGTTCAAGAACGTAAATTTCGTGCTTTCCGACCCACATGGTGTGTAAACTTTTGTAATTAAAAGTATGGTGTATTCGGCAAACCATTTGTAATCGAGACACTAACCTCAGTTGGATGGCTTCCTTACGTGAAAAGTTTTACACCTCAAGTGAATTTTTGATCCCACGTCTGTGATGGGCGAGGAATTCGAAGCCAGCGACCATGACCATCACGTTTTTCTTTTGAAAGTATATAACATAATATTCAATTAAATTTCGTGAACATAACTGATACTCTCACGATACTTACCACGTCGGAAACTTACATTCTTGAACGTATATGTGAATCGTCATGTTTGAAATGTAAACAAAGGCATAAAAGTAACTGCTTTCACATTTTTTCTAAGTACTAGTCTGAGCCCCCAAAAAATGTCTGGAGGAGCACCTGGAGCCTTTCCCCACCAACAAAACCTGGGAAAAATTCATTGTGTCGTTTCGGTGTTACTCACAATCAAACGAAATAAACATTGTTCCCGTTTTTGTTTGTTTGTTTGTTTATATTTTTATATAAATGAATATGCAAAAAGGGTTTGTTTGTTTCAATGTAACGTCAAAATATAATATTACAATTATATATCAACAGTTAACGCCACATGCATTATATTTTCACGAGGGGTTAATGCTTTAATCTTACATGTAAAACAAACATATTCCTAATGTATAAAAGGTAAAGGTACATATATATGTATAATTATGTGTGAGTACTCGTGGAATTAAATGTTAAGTGTAAAAAATATATATTCACAGTGCAAATCATCCTTGCTAAACAATACGTACGATATGTTTGCTTTCTCGCTGTCTAACATGTCCGAAATGATCTATTCGATTTTTATCATAGAGTTCTAGTTTATTTTTCACCTTAAATTAAAGCAAACGTGTTCAATATAATTTTAAACTTAAACTTTGAAGTTTAGTAGATTGTAGCATTCTCTAGGTCAAGGGTATTCTTATTACCTTCTGTAGTCGGTCATTATCTATTGTAAAAAAATCTTTTTTAACCAAAGTGGAAAATTTCAGGTACTTGAAAATGCAGCTTTCTAAAAGGTCAGTTAGAATTCTTCATGTCATTTGTCAGACATACCTTGTAAATAAATAATCTTATTACAAAATTAATACTGCTATTTCTTTTGTTGCACTTTGCGGACTTATGATAAAGTTATATTTATCCGAGCAGTACAATCCCTGTAAATGAGCACTACGTAAGCGCTCAGGCCCTTCTTGCACACCATACCTATAGTTCGGACTTCTTTCATGTGTAAAGGCATGTGCACAAAAATGACAAATGTTGCCAACACCTGGTAAATTGTAATGTCTTTTTTAGAAAAGTAATAAACGGAAATAGAAAAATAGCTCTCAGCTCATTTACACGGATAGTTTAGCTTTATTATGTATGTTATAGAAAATACTTACCCCGAAAATTGTGACACGAACATACTGATAACTTTTCCCACTTTACTTTTTTAATTAAAGTAAGAGTTCAGCACTTCATGGTTTTGATGTACTGTCACATTGAAATAACGTTTGTTTTACAGAAACTTCGAAATTCCTCAGAAATAATATCATGTACCCCACCCACCTAATTCATAATTTCAAAATAGCATAGGCCTTAATCAAAAGCCGACACAAGCATAAGCAAGAAGACACAAGTCCAACACGAAAAGCTACATTCAAAGAACGCAGTCATCCATACAACACACCACAGGGGAACAGAGGTATCTGTAAATGTAAAGATGTTCACACCAATTGAGTACATATATACAAAAACACAAATGAATGCAATTATAAAACACAGAAGTAACAAACACAAACATATGTTTATTTAGTTTATTTGCATACGTGCGCATACGTGTTGAGGGAACATTGCAGGGCACCGTTTTGGGATGGCCAGTGGCAAAACAATCACAGGTGAGTCTAAACGCGCAGAACCATACGGAACTGTAAACGCGCGTACCTTATGACCTGACAGAAGTCATAGCAACGAGAAAATATCATAACGGGCACGACGTAGTAGGACATGGGACAATTATAAAAACCAGTCCGTCCCTTGGCGATTTTAGAGCTACTTTTCACGGAGAATTCAACCTGCCCCATCGTCGCATAAATATAATGACTTACCGTACTTTAAAATGACTAACATTATATATGTAGTGTGTCTCAGAAGAATACGGTCCCCAAGAATCCTACTTAATTTGTACTAAGCATCGTTATAAAATTCAGACTGTGATATACATTGTCGTATAGGTATCTTTAGATAAACACTGATTCAGAATTTCGGTAGTATTAAAATAAGATTTGTGACATGACATACTTGGAATATGAATTTGGCATGACGTGGTCAGATTATTTCTCACCTAGACTGAATCCGCTATATCTGCCGCTTTAACTTATAGCTCCGCAACGCATTAAACCTAGTCATTTCCGACGGAAGTGCGTGCAGGCCTGACTTGGACATTTATTTGGGTTAAATCTTAATCTTGCAAGCATATAAAACACCAGTGCTGTACAATCTTAGTTTTGCCCAGAAATGTTCGTGTAGTATGTAGCTATTATACTATTATAAAAACATGGCTTGTAGATTGAAACTATATAAGCTTTTTGCTCTCTGTATCTTGCGGTGGGACAGCCTACTCGTTTGTCCTTTACAAAAACTATTTTTGATCATTGAATTCCCGTTTGACTTACGTTTAAGTGGTGCAATTTTGATATCAACATGTATTCATATCATGTATCATTCTGACCCCGTGTATAATACACAAGTTGTTTTTTAATCTTTATTGTTCAACTTTGATATAGGCGTGTATATAAATAAGTCTTATGCACATGATAATGTCATAAATGATAATGAAACTTTTGAAAAAGAAAGAGAAATATGTTCGCTGATTCAGCCGGTACTAACTAGGTCGAATGGACTTTGAAACTTTTACAATTGCGCATGAAACCAAGATATATATAAAGGCTGAACATTAAACCTTACTCACTTATTGTGTGAGAGCGATCAGTTGACGAAGTGTGCTCAAATTTGTATAGATATTATATGGTCACTGGAGAGAAAAAAGGACATTGAAAAAAAGGCTCCGGGATGGAGCGGGTTTTTGTTTTATTGAGCGTTCTGCTTGTAACAGTGCACGCAGGTGAGTGTAGCATTTGGTTTCTTCATGTACATATAGAAAATGTTGTAGTTTAACACAATTTATATAATCTTGTCATGTTGACTGAAAAACACAGATATTAATTTTAAATTTATTGTTATCAGTTTTATGCCCCCTTGTGTTTTATTTCAAGACAAAAAAAAAACAGTAAATATTCCGATTCCATGCGCTTTCTCAAGAAATAATGTCTTTCTGCATGTTTTATTTTTTAACATAGGAAATCAGCAATGGAAAATGATTGTAAAGAATATGTTGAATAAAAAAACCTTGCAGGATTGTAAAATTAGCGCATTTCATATTACAAATATATTCTAAATATGCAAGTTTTAATAAATCCGCCGAAGAACACGTTCTTGCAAAAATTTAACACTTAATAAGAAAATCCAATGCCTTAAAATGCGTTATGACAGGCCGAACAGTTGTACATATGTTCACATGCGTTTCAATGTTGTTTTTGTTTTGTTATTTGTTTCTTTGTTTGTTTCTTTTCTGTTTTCGTGTTAAATGAACTGTTCTCTACTTGCGTGTATTTGCTGTCTATTCGTAATTCTTTGTTCATTGTGGGTCTCACTTGCTGCCATAAGAAAGCATAAATAATGTGATATAATTATTTTCTGATCAAAATAGCTGACCAGTCATTCTAATATTTACATTAAATAATAAGGACGTGTTATTTTGCGCATTTCCCCCCAAACCTAGCGGAAATGAAATTTGGACCGTATGAAGACTGAACATTTTTAATAACAACAACAAAATTTAATATGGCAGGGTACCAATTGATAGTCATTAGACATGTTAGCACTTTTCAACCGACAGGTAACACTTTCAGACCGGTAGGTTAGCACTTTTGTGTAGTATAATGATAAAAAATACAGAGTTGCTTTCATGACAATAATAGTCAGTAACAAGAGATGATACGGTTACCGTATACGTTCGGGCATCTGAAATGAAGAATTTTTCTTCCTTCAAATTTTTTTCTTTCACTCATTGTATTGGTCAAAACATTTGAAATGGTATTGCGTGATAGTTAACAGGTTTAGAGACTGCACTTCTTTTGTCACAGTGATCTACATCACGGACAATGAGGACTTATTTCAAAATAATTTTGATAATTAATGATAACGGTTATCATATCATTGATAAATATCCAACAAATATGTGATTTGAAGTTGTTGATTTAAACCAATTAGATATGCTGGTTTATCAGCCGTTAATGATATAAGGTTATCAAGCTCAGAGTGAACCTTGAAATTGGGACACACACTAACACTCATCGAAAAGTGGTTATCAATTATAAAGGCCTGAAAGTAAATGATAAAAGATTGATAAACAATTAATGAGATTATAAATATGCGTTATTAAAAATTGTTAAAACGTATATGTTTATACAAAGGCACCTGTACTCAGGACCCAACCTTCTCCGCCCCTGCCAACTAAAGCGAAATAGATTGAGAACATAGAACGTGTTTTTTTTTACAATTTCAACATGTTTTTCAAAATGTTTTTAAATATCACTTCTTAAAACCAATGATCTATATGATATAAAAAGAATTAATGGTAAAAAGTACATTTCTAAACATGGTGAAATTGGAACAAAACATGGTCTATGATCTCCACCTAAGCTCAGTTCGTTTTAAAATGAAAAAAAAAGATCTTGGCTAACCGATGACAGTGGCGGGGTAGAGCGGGGTGAGGGTCTAGACCCAAAGTGTCAGTGCATGTTTATGTTACAGTGCAGTTTAGTTATCTTTTATTTTTAAATTGACAATAATATCTGATAATATCATGATTATGTTAACAAAAATATCTGAAGAACATCGTGATATATCACGATTTCGACAAACATCTCCACATTGTAAGTGTTGCGGCGAACACATGACTGATATTTTCAAATTGCACTCTGGACAATGACTCATTTAATTCGCACTGATGTTGTTGCAACTTTAATCTGAACGCTTAAGTAGAACATATTAAACTATGTACGGATTTACCCTTTGGAACGATGTTTAAAGTACTGTCACTGTTTCCGATTATACTTGACTGTTATGATTTCTAAACTTTTATTTTCTCTTGATCTTCTCTATATCTTAAGATGTTTTTTTATCAGTCAGAAAGAAAACAACACTCAATAAGATACTGAGGTCGCAGATGTCTGGTCCAATGTCTGAATAAGACTTTTCATATTTCTATCTGACATTATTAATGTGTAGGGGTGGGGTCAGTCTAACAATGCTCTGTTCAGAAAGGGCATGTGTTTCAGTTACCGCGTGTGTGTTCTGAAAGATTCGCATATAGACAAAGTTATTGCCTTGCCATTAGCCAGAATACCTACTAAATAAATTCTATAACGGGAAAATCTTAGGGACATGTCACTGTTCTGTCAAGAAGTGGAACAGTAAGCTAACGTGTTAGTCAGAATTTAGGGTTAGGGTTTAAGTTTAGGGTTAGGGTTAGGGTTAGGGTTTTAGGGTTAGGGTTAGGGTTAGCCCAAAACAGTAATGAGTCTGTTCAGTTGAAGGTGTCACGTTAAACTCATCAGCTGCAGGTACATTGTACATTGTGAACTTGAGCGTTGTATCTGGATTTATTGTGTTTAACATGTTACAAAACATTGAAATAAAAGTAAAAAAAAAAAAAAAAAAAGAAATTGAAAAAGGGCTGAAATTCTATTTTTATAAGATTAAAATTTAGTTTTGTATTAGCATGAACTTTGTTAACACGTGCATTGGGTTACATACGGTATTAAAACTATGTAACAGAAATATCCAATCAAAGTTCCAAATTCTCAAAGTTTCTGACCGAAAAATTGAAATCTCATTATTTCAACCTTTTTTTTTCAGACACACACTATGCAAAAATATTATTCTTATTTTGTACAACAAAAATTACCATGCTTATCGAAATAGCAACACTGTTATTAGGACCGTGTAGGTGATGGTCAGAGAAGAGTGTGTTACCGACACCTTGTTACAAAATATCATAGTCATGGGGGAAACGGAGACGCGCTGTTGTAATAAAGCTTGCGAAAGATACTTGCAAACATGTTTATACTTGCAACATTATGAATTTTGTTTTCAGGCATGGTGCATTTAACAAAACGTACCCAGCTTTCATTTTCTTTTGTTACTTTTAGCATTAATTATGGTGAACATTTTCAAAAAAAATTACGTCATCAATCTGTGATAAAACAGCATGAGTTATAGGTGCGAGAATACTGTAACAATGATATCATTGTATTGTTTCAGTTCCGATAGAATTGTCAGCTGACAGAGAAGCTAGGAGCTGTTCAAGAACATGTACAGGTTAACATTCGTTACAATTTATATATGAACTGTATTCAACCAATTTAATTTATTCAGTCATTTAAAGATTTTTGTTATTTATTTCCTTCTAAATATTAGCTAGAAAAAATGTGAAAGTTAATGTGTTATTGGAAATTCTTAAATTTTTTTGCAATCACTTGATTCATACGAAATAAAATACGTTTTTGTCGAGCAATTTACATGCCTGTCACACATCAAGGCGCACTTTGACAAGCTCATGACAGCAACAAAACGCAACATAAAAATTAAATGTTTTCTACCTAACACAGGTATTTTCATAATATACAAACGACTGTAGAAAAGGAAAGGAAATATCCAAATTGCTAGTATGCAAATATGTAGAAAACACGTTTTCATAGAACGTGAGTTAGAAAATAAATTTAGTGATATTTTAACTGTTCTCGACAGGAAGTAACAAGTTCAACTATGTACCTGGGAAGACATACAACTACAAGTATGAGTCAGACATCAAGACACAGGTTCAGGGAGCATCTGATGACCACGCCTCCCTACATCTCTCAGCCGTAGTGCAACTAGAAATCCTTTCCAAATGTGAAATATCCATGAAGGTCTGTACTAGAAATCAAGCGTTATAATGCTTTAACCGTATTGTCAAGAGCATTCTAATTATATAATGACGTCATGAATACTTTTATTTTTCATACAAGACTTTTCTTGTTTCCTGCCAGTAATTAACAATTTACGATAACCAGGGATTGGCTGCAAATAACTATTTCAAACGAACGTATGATTGCAGACTCCCCACTGAGCTATCCTGGCCTCCGTTCTGAGCTATCTTGACGGACGTAGTATGATGTATTTTCTGGCCAAGAGTGTTCTTTTTAATTTTCTACTGTACTTGGATATTATTGCATATGCTTCAGTATAACTGAAGTTTAGGACATTTTAAAACCGTTTGTATTTTAGATATTGCTTATATGCAACGCTTATTTTGACCTTTTAGCTGAGTGATGTCACATTGACGGAATACGATCCGCTTGGCGCCACAATGAAGGAAGTAGTGTCAGATTTTAAGGCTGGACTGGAGAAGTTCCCAGTGAGGATCTCATACCAGGATGGTGGCATAGAGGAAATATGCCTCTCTGGTGTTGAACCAACATGGGTGTTGAATGCCAAGCGTGGAATTGTCTCCCTTATCCAGAATAACATGGATGATTTTGCGAAAAATCATACTGTTTCAGAGGTACAAATAAGGCTATTTCAGCGAAATTTTGTAACATTTAGCATGGGTTAGCAACCATGAGCACTAGTGTAAGAGCTCACATATACTATATCATAACAAATATGTAAAACATATAGTGGTGCTAATGTTTTCATACATGATACATTAAGATGGTAAGTTTAATGCGCATTTACTATGTGCAAAGATGATCTTGAAACAGACTATTGGTAGAGTGATAAAAACGTTACTATCTTGTTTATTCATCGAATCAGCTCATGGCAACTAGATCTTGCTGTTGTATTAATTGATATTGTTTTATCCCACTCCTGCTTATAAACTTTATGATGCAACAAATACAATGCATTGTTTTTCATTTCAGACGGATGTGTCTGGAGTGTGTGAAACAGAGTATTTTGTGCGGGAGTCTGGCTGGTACACAACTTCTATAGGAAAGTCAAAGAACTTGCTTGGCTGTACAGACAGGCATGGCTACAATACTGCCATCCAGGGAGTGCCGTACACTGCAGAATCTGTAAGAAATTTATCTTTCTACTGTTCTCAAAGATATAGAATCTTACTATTAGAACTACTAGTATTCTGTTATTAGCGGATACAATGTCTTCTATTAATAGTTTTATTCTGTATGCTGACAGACAAAAATCTATACTGTTCTGGTTTAATATCAACTACTGTCAGTCATTTTCTTTTCAGCCAGTTACCCAAAATGAAGTGGGAAATGAGGCCTGACATATACTAACTTTATTTTTATCATGAGACCCAGCATTTTTACAGTTTCTTATATCACACAGGATATCCAGTCTCTGCCATTGTTGAAGAGTGATCATAACTGTGTACATGAGGTCGACAAGCAGTCTGGCTTCCTGAAGACCGTTAAGTGCACGGAACAACACATGTTCCGCCCGTTCTCCCAGGCCAGCAGTGGGGCAATCACAACCACCTCGCTGTCACTGACCTACTTAAGTGCAACCACTGGAACAAAGCCACCAGGTGTGCTGGCTTTTAAAGTAACATTTATTGAACATGAAAGAGACATGCCGGGAAATCCTTTTAGAAAACTAGCACTTGTATCTTTCATTATTATGTATATCATTTTCGCATTCAGAATTTCTCGTTTCTGTTACTTCCATCTATCTATGTCAGGATATCACAATTTAGGAAATAAAACGATTAATTTTCATGTAAAATTTTCCATTTGTTTATTAGCAATTGTAAGTTCTTTTAATCAACAGGGGAAACTGTTACTTCTTTTTAATACAGTTGCGTTTTCCTTTTAACCTTGTTGAAGAATACAGCAACGTGGTCAGGAAATTTAAAGAACAACATACACTTTAAAATTAAATATAAAGAGATTGATCTTTTCCTGCATGTGTGTGCAGCGTTTGGTATGTACATGTATGTGTACATAGATCTGTGCGCAGCGTTTTTGTTTAGTGTGAAAATCTGTTCTGGTAAACTATTCGTAAAAAATCATAACTGTACGAAAATTTTACTTTAGAAAATTTAGGCACCTTTATCAAAAACTAAACTGTTCGTGTTTTAACAGCATTGACTCAGGAGAAAATGCTTTTGACTCTAAATCATAAATACATTGTAAGAATTATACAATGTGATTTAAATACTTTTGTATTACAGCACCAATTAAAACAAGAGTTTCACTGAAGTTTGATCATGTACATGATTTAGAAGGGGAGGGCAGGAGTCGTAAGGATATTACACGTAAACTGATGGAAATCTGCGAGAAGACAAAGTCCGGAGTTCGCCCTGAAACACCCAAACTGTTCACTGACCTTGTTTATATGATGAAATCAGCTGACATTGATACCCTAACAGATATTAACAAAATGTTGACCGAGGGAACATTGTGCCCAGACAATGTGTTCAGAACTAGGTACAATCTGCTCCTGTTTTAAATTTACCGGGTTTTAGGTTTATCCGAACACAGACTTAATATATTTTGAAAAAACAAGTGACATACTGTTAAATTGAGTTACTGTAGATTTTATATATAGGTGCAGGATCTCTATAAAGACACTTTTAAAATTTCTAAAACATCTTTTTATTTCTCTTACCTTTAGAATTTTAGAGATCGGGTCCTGATAAATTTTAATTACTTGAAACCAATTGTTACCTTGCAGGAAGTACTTTTTAGATGCTATACCGATGGCTGGTACGAGTGCCTCCCTGCGCATGATAACTGAGCTCATAACCAGCAATATTATCACTGGTGTTGAGGCAGACATGTGGCTTACAACCCTCTCTTTTATCAAGAATCCAACGATAGACATGCTCAAAGCGGTCAAGGTAAGCAAGAAGGCAACAAAAGTGAAGCTAAAGCTAAAGCTAAATGGAATAACTTACCGAAAAATTCCATTCTAGATTTAAAATAATTAGTATTTTTTTTATTCTAAAAAGAAGAAGGAAAGTGATCACAGTCTTACTATCACGCGACTTTAAGTTATGTTAACAAAGCTATAGAAGCTTTGAGCCAAGGTTCGCAATTTTAGTTTTCAGATATGTATAGGGCAGTTTTATTTACACTGGTTTCAGTGTTGGCCTTGCTTCGAGGTTATAGTATGTATCTTATGAAGGAATTTATATTCTTTGTATATGTTAAAACTCCGTATTAAATTTGTTGTTATAAACCTGTGTATGAGCAAATTGTTTTTCAGCCACTGATCAATGCGCCAGACACTTCCGAGAAAGCCTTATTATCAGTAGGAACTTTGGTACACAGTTATTGTCTTCACCATGGTAACTGCGATAATGATGACATGGTCAAAGCTATTGTCTCTGCATTTACAAACAAGATGTCTAAGGGCTGCAAGGTTAAAGACAACAACATGAAAACAGTGAGTATTGCATAGAAAAGCATCAAAGTTACTGACGTAAACAGACATGTGAAATTCATCAGTCACAGAAATCCATTTTTTCTAACGTCTGAAACTTGTACAAAACATTGGCAGTAAGATATTAATAGTTTAGGAACGGATTTTTATTACATTCTTCCTAAGGTTAGTGCGATGAGACTAATTAGTTGTATGCACGTATGTGTATATACTTGCTTACCGTTATTTCGGCCCGTCTCGACGGGTTAGAGTTACGTTAGAAATCTTACCTGAAAAAGACTGAAGGTTTCGAGTACCGTAGAGGTTTCTTTTATCTACCTAGCTTTCTGTGCTGTAAGCAATTTGGCAAGCTGGGAATCAGCTAACCTATAGAAATAAGCCCAAAGCGAAAGTTGTTGGCCGGAGTGTATGTACTTTGCTATGTTTTGTATTAATTTTGCCCATGTGACCAGGAGAGTATTTTCTTTATAACTGCCTAAATGTGTCATTTTTCTTGTCTTTGAAGTGAATGCGTATGCCGTTCAGTTATAAGTTATATCCACCGGTTATGCTGAAGAGTAGCATAATAAACAGACCGCTGATAAACTTTTACAATAAGCTAAACTAGTTTCATAGTAAGGCACAGTATTGAAGTAGTTTTGGGCATATATCTGAAGAATGAATATTAAAAACATGTTTAAATTTACAGACACTGCTGGCTCTGAGAGGTATTGGAAATATTGGGTATGCAAAGCGTGCCATACCAACGCTAACAGTGTGTATGAAATTGAAATCAAACCCGGTAGAGATCAGACTGTCAGCCATAGAAGCCTTTAGACGGATGCCTTGTGACTCAGATGTAAGTTCACAATGCTTTTTTTTTCAATCATTATCTCTTGATTCATCTAAATTTCAATTAGGTAAAATAATTTTATATATAATACAGATAAGGACTGGATAGTTTTCGCCATCTTTAATAATATACTTCATGAAAGTCATGCTGCCAAAAATGTTTTATAGATAAAAGCCGTAATGTCATGTTTTCGATTGTGATATCTAAACACTTTGGAACTGTTAATTCATGTTTTCAGGGTATTTACTTTTTTAAGTTATTGTGTTTTTATAGAGCTACCATTACGTCGCTTTTGACTTTGATGCAGAGAGTTCCCTTCAGATCATTTTTTCCAGAGAGGTACTTTAAGTGAAATGTGTCTTTTTGTTTTCAGACAAATTAATGTACGGATTTTTTTTTAATTTAGAGAATAAATCATGTTTCGGCTTCCTTTCCTGAACATGATTGTTTTTTCCAGAGAGTTGCCCTGATGGCTATCCTCCAGGATACAGATGAGGACTCTGAAATAAGGATAGCTGCTTATAGAGTACTAATGGAATGCCCCTCAGACAAGATCTTAGGTGTGGTAAGAAATACATTGGCAAGAGAAGAAGTGAATCAGGTAAGTTTCATATTATAGTACTGCTAAATACTGCTGAGTAATTTTGCTTGTTAATTTTGCTTGGTTGCATTCCATGCTTCTGAGTAATCTTCTTCCAGATTCGTCTTACTGTAAATACTGAGGATTCAAGTAGTTTCAAGAAATAGCGGAATCTTTGATAAAGTCTTACAGATCTATTCCATTTGTTAATTTGTATTTATGTGATTTGATTACAAAAATACATTCAATAATATTGCGATCTGTCCTGATGACCGTTACACACACTTTGTAAGTATCATTTGTGACATGCGAAATTGAATGAAACTGTACCCGAATGTAGATAGTATTTCAGACATACACAATTTTGAAACAAATTTCACTTTTGTAACCTTTTTTGTTAGTTTAAATCTAGAGAAAGTCGGTAAGTTGTAGTTCATGTATTTCAATCGTCAACTTTACTTTTATAGGTGGGATCCTACATTTGGACACATCTGACAAATCTGATGGAAACTTCAGACCGCCACAAACAGGACATCCGTGCTCTCCTTGAAGATGAAACATTCAAGAAAGAGTTTGATCTTGACAAGAGGAAGTTCTCCAGAAACTACGAGGGCTCAGTTTTCATTGAAAGGCTTAATACCGGTGCCAAAGCTGAAGGAGATCTTATCTGGTCATCAAAGTCATTTATCCCGCGCTCTGGAATGATGAACCTCACTTTTGACCTCTTCGGACATTCTGTAAACCTTTTTGAAATCGGAGGACGGGCTGAAGGGCTTGAATACTTCCTGGAATCATTCTTTGGGCCAAACGGTTACTTTGGAAACCCTGAAGCAGAGAAAAGCTCTAATGAGATTGTACCCAAAAATATTCGAGGGGACAAGATGAAGAAAATTGAAAAAAGAGTAAGTATTTGTTTTTAGTAAATCTGTTTATCCCTTCCGGACTTTCTGGTACTAAGATGTGTGTAATGTGGATGAAAAAATAATTCTCTTTGAAAATATGACTTATCTCTGCAGTTTTGCATCTGCTCATGAGAAAGCACAATTAATAACATATATTAATTGCTTTGTTTTATCACTAATAGTTCACAGCCCAGCTAGATGATCTTCGTGGTTCACTGTACATGAGAGTGTTTGGTAATGAACTACGTTACATGAACTTCAAGGGAATTGATTCGTTACTGTCTGGACCTGAATTCAACATGTTGGACATGCTTATACAGCTATCTGAAGATAATGACTACACGTACACGTAATTATCTTTGCTGTGTTGAATCACCTTAATTAGTATCTCCTTAGTTTTGAAAACATCTTTGTACCTCGGCGTAAATGTGTTCGCAGATTTTTTTAAAATCTAGATTAAGTGACTATCTAAGCAGAAATATTGCCCGATGGGATACCAGAATCTGTCTTACCCACGTACAGTAAACGTCGAAAGTTACCGTTTGGCTTTTGCTGATAGATTTAAGAATGAAAGTTTGTGAACAACTGGTTTTAACCTTTCAGTTGATCTTTACATGGCGGTTCTGAATTTGTTCCTTAAATTGTTTGTTAAGCAATTGTTTAATTTGTCAATACACGTCCGTGCATGTATCAACTGAGTATACATCCATATATCTACTGTATAGCTGTACCCTGTCCTCATAGCTCAATAGAGAGAGCGCAGATATACGGATCGCTCGGTAGTGAGTTCGATCATCGGTTGAGTCGTATGTTCTCCGTGACGATTTATTAAAAGACATTGTTACTGAAATCATTCGTCCTCCACCCCAGATTCATGTGGGGAAGTTGGCAATTACTTGCGGTGAACAGGTTTGTACTGGTACAGAATCCAGGAACACTGGTTATGTTAAATGTCCGCCGTTACGTAACAACTGAAATATTTTTGAAAAATGGCGTTAAACCCAAAACAAACAAACAAACAGCTGTATAGTTTCATTGTTTTTTTTATTGGTTTTATTTATGGTGGGTGGGGGGTGCTCTGCGTTCTTTGAATATGACTGTTCCTACTTAATCTTTGTTCTTGTTTTAAAGTTACAACATAATTGCATTAGGCATTTACCAGAATCTCTTAATTTCTATATTTCAGTCACTCTGCCATGTTTCTAGATAGTAGTTATATTGTTCCGACGTGCTCTGGGTTCCCTCTCAACCTCACAGTGAACGGTACAGCCACAGTGGATCTGCGAATGAAAGGTAAAATGGACCTGCGACATCCTCCAACATTAGATATTGCTGGACGTATTCAACCAAGGTAAGGCGTTTCTTCCTGCACTTGATATCTTAATTATATGAAAGTAGTAAGAATTTGTAGTTATTCATTTCAATTAATTTACTTAAGCATATAATTTAAAGGTCATTTATACAGTTGAAATAAAAGTTTCGTGGTAATGGAATGTACTTAGCGAACGCACTTCATTACTTAGAGGATCGATAAGCGATCTATTACATATGTGTAGTTCAATAAGTAAAAGGGTCTGTAGCCACTAGTGACGCCCATATTTGGCTAGTCATTAGGGAGAGCGTCGATCTACGGATCGCGAGGTCGTGAGTTCGATCCCCGGGCGGGGCGTATGTTCTCCGTGACGATTTGATAAAAGACATTGTGTCTGAGATCATTCGTCCTCCTCCTCTGATTCATGTGGGGAAGTTGGCAGCTACTTGCGGAGAACAAGTTTGTACGGTACAGAATCCAGGAACACTGGTTAGGTTACATGACTGAAATACTGTTTAAAAACCACATTAAAACAAACAAACAAACATATCTGGCTATTGTGTGACTTAGATATTAAATTCAATGCCGGTAAATACCTGTAAGACTGGCAAGTTTCATATTAAAGGACAGCAGGAACAACAACATCCATGAAAAAAGATAATAGTAATAATAACAAAAATGATAGAATGGTAATTATAATACTAAAAATGTTAATGAACTTGTTAAGGATTTCTTGGTTGCGTTCCGTTTAAGCTATTTTAAGAATATACTTAAGCATTTAAGTGTTTAATTCAGTGCTGCAGTTGATATATCATCAATGATGAGTGTGGATGCATTCGTTACAAAGTCTGGAATCAAAATGGTGTCAACTCTCCATACAAGTACCGCACTAGAGGGCAAACTTAGCATTGATTCGAAAGGTTCAATTACAACTGAATATGAAATGCCAGAACCAAGGATGGAAATCATTGACATCAAGTAGGATGTTTTCTTTTCACACTTCGTTCAGTTTTGTTATTTTCTGTAATCTGCATACAGATTGCTCTTATATCCATGTTTAATGAAAATGTACTGTTTCTGTGTCCACAAAACACAGGCCGTTATTGTTTTCTTAAAACGGTGTTTAATTGCACAAAAGTTTGATGTCACCCTTTAAACAGAAATGCTTCAACAGTTCACTTCCATATTTGTAAATATAATTATTATACTGTTTTCATGAAAGCGCTGAATTTCAACAATCAGTAATGTATTCTATTATTTTAAATTTCTTTAACATTTACCCATACGTGAACCTTAACGAAGACTGTTTTTGACATAATGAAATTTGTATAATTCTTTTATCATCCTGATAACATTTTAAGAATAGATAAAACGTCTATTCCGGCATTATATATCTTAAAGCACTTTTCATTATACTATTACATTGCAGTTGTACTTACAAATAGTTTCTTAATGTCATTACGATACATGGGAGACTTGCTGCTTCAAAAATGAGTGTCATATCATATGACACTTAAACGTTTTTGGATGATTAATTTCAAATGATTTACAGATAAAACATTCTAATTCCTGTGTAAATTGGTAATTAATTTCAAGTGATTTACAGATAAAACATCATTATTACTGTGTACATTTGTTGCATTTGTTGATTAATTTCAAATGATTTACAGATAAAACATCATTATTACTGTGTACATTTGTGTTGCATTTGTTGATTAATTTCAAATGATTTACAGATAAAGCATCATTATTACTGTTATTACTGTGTACTTACTTGGTGATTAATCTAAAATGTTTTACGGCTAAAACAGCATTATTACTGAGTACTCATAAACTATTTGCTTGTAATTTCAGGTCTTCATTTTTCACCGTACACCGAGATATAGAACGTGAACAGAAGATGATCACGGAGAATCGTCAGTCACTCTCATACTGCTCACCGGAGAAAGTTGTAACTGTGACGGGGCTTGAACTCTGTGCTGAGGTTGAATACCCGAATGCCAGTATGAAGGCTGATGCCCCATACTTCCCAATGACGGGACCTGTCAGTGCTGGTGTATATCTCTACAACAGGGATACACATGTTAAATACAGAATGGAGGCAAAATCTATACATGTATGTTACTCAAACTGTATTTAGATTATCTAAACGTTGGCTTATAACTGAAGCGTATACCACAGCTGTATGTATATTATCTCGTAGTATCAATTTAACTGGTGGGTCGTATTTGAGAAGGTGTTTTCTTTACCTTTTTTCAAATTTCACGCAGATATAGTGCAGGCACTTGAAGGCATTTATAATTTATATCAACTCCCTAAGTTATAGTTTTATCATATTCATGGTGAATATAACTATTTTTCATGCTTCATTCCTCTTCAAATGTAGTTACCAGTGCGAATTGGGCTGAAGTTACGTATTTGATATAAATATTTTTAAGAAAAACACGATGCAAAATGCTGATGTTTTATTTTATCTACGTTTGTATTTGCAGAACAAGGCCAAAAACATTGTCCATTTCACATTTAACACCCCTGACTCACGTATTGACAGACATGTGGAAGTTGACTTCAGCTTGAACAAAGTTGATCTTACCCTTGATGCTACACTAACATCACCATGGAAAAAGGCCAACGTTCAAGGTCAGAAAAACTACCTTCATTCACAATAGGAGTGACAATTCTCGTTATCGTTATATAATAATAATAAAAGTAGATAAAGATAGTAAATAACTAAACAGATAGTCTGTGAACGAGGTGATTTAGTATAAGGAACCTGATCTCACATAACTTTCCTTTGCTCGGTGATCGAACTAGTGATCTCTGGACTGGTAGCTGTTTGCTCGACCTACTGCGCTAAACAGGTGAATTCCCAGCTTAAAACGATTAGATTGTTTGTTATGTTCTCACAGTGAATATGTAAACAATTATTTACTTCAGGTCGTTTATTTCAGATGAACAATCTAATTAGCACAAATTTCTTTTATAGGTACCATTATAAATACAAAACAGGCATCTAGTATTAGCGGCAAAATGAACATTGACGGAAAATCTCCCTACTCCTTTGATGCTAAATTGGCCAAGGATATAAGCGGCAATTCATACATCTTTAAACCATCGATAGATATTCAAGCCAACAGAAAGGCACTTGCATCAATGAAAGGAATGCTAAGCCTAAATAAGAACTGGAAACAACTTGACGTTCAATTAGATTCAGATGGAACAATCACAGGGCCTTTCTCCGCACAACGTACGGACATCTCTAAAACATGTTGTTACTTTTTATATATACTGTGCAGGAATTATTTTTCGTATGATCAATAGTTCATAAATTGAAAGTTATTTCAAAGAATTTAGCGCATCTCATTTCTATATAATTATATCTAAATAACTTCTACCACTTCAATGTCAGAAAGTATATTCTTATACTTTTGTTAGTACTTGCATAGACAACATGAGAAGTTAATTTCGGCTTCTCATTTCAGTCTCTGTTCATAACAAGGATAAACTGATGGGTGTTCAGGGAAGCATGGGCATAGCAAAGAACAAACAGTACTCATTTGATGTAAACCTTGCAACAACGGCTTATAAGAAGAAGATACTGTATAAACCCCTGTTCTCTATTCGAACACCAGCCGCGGAAGTCGTGGCATTCGGTGGAGGAGTGACTCATGTCTTTGGGAAAGGACTGGATATAAATCTCGTGCTTGACAAAGTTGTTTCCAAGAAAATTACTCTTATAGGTAAGACTTCAGTAAAGTATTTGAAATTTCTAAAATCATTCTGAAAAATGTTTTCAGATTCAAGACTTGCTATATTTATATAACTATACTTGAAACTAAATGCTGCACAGTAGGTGGTGTTTGCATATTTGTAAAATGTCTATGTGGCCTCGGTGACTTCGTTTCAGTTGCCTCTCACCGATGTGCTTCGAGCTTAACTTGGAGCGCTGAATTCTTCATGTGAGGAAGCCATCGAGCTGTCTTACGGAAGATCGATGGTTCTATCTAGGTGCCCGCCCGTCATGAGGGCCATCTGTGGTCTTTCTCCACCATAAAAGCTGGAAAATCGCCATATGACCTATAATTGTATCGATGCGACTTTAAGCTCAGCAAACAATGTCTACGTACAGTAAGCTTTTAAAACACTCGTATTTGAATGATTTTTTAAATATATTTGCTTTTCCATAGCAACAAAAATACTTTATTTTGTAGGCAAACTGAATAAGGTTGTAAAGAGACGTAGGTCAATATATAACACCAAGCTGGATTTCCGCTCAAGTCCAGCAGACTTCTTACTGAAAGCCAAGTTTGACAAGAGGAGTGCCGGCACAGTAGCGAGCGACATTGACTTCACCTATGTGATCAGGCGTATTGCAAGAAACAATATAAAACTGGTTTCTAAAATCACGAACCAAAGTAGCAAGTCTCTCACCAAGGCTAAAGCAGCCATGTAAGTTTTAATTTCTAAGGTCAATATAAATTGTTTTGTTTTATCTACTTTGCATCACATGATGACTGATTGCAGGTTGAAGGGATTATGAAGACCAAAGGATTTAGTCATAAAATTCTGGTATTTGTGAGTTTTATCAGTGTCCCTTGTTTTCATTATTTTGATCATGTCCTGGTTTGTTCGATTGACAATGGATTACAGTAAATAAACAATATATTATGAAACGACACGAGGGGCCGAAAAGGGTTTCTTAACACCATAATCTCTTCACAATTTTTAGTAAATGCAGAATGATGAACTACTGATAAAATATCAGCAGAAAACTAAAAGTATTGTTAAAAATTTGTTTTCATATAGCAAATATTTCGCCCAGTGCATTGACAGCTGAAAATGTTTGTCTGGTAGACTGTTAGGAAGTTTGATTACATATATAAAAAAACTACATACATCCGACAATTAGACATGCCCTCAAGAATTTTTATGAGATCGTTACACTGATAGTTTTTACAGATAAATTTACTGTCTGGTACCGGTTTCATGTGGTCGCTGGTAGCATAATAAAATGTCGTTTGCTACAATGTATTTATACAGTAAAATCGTAAGGGCCAGATTTTCAGAGGTCATTCAAAAGAAAGGTCGCTTCATATAGGTGGTCGTATGTTCATTGTCGACTGTATATCATTTCCTTCACTCAATATTCGGTAAATACAGCAATATTTATGAAGTGGCTTGAGTTGTTCTACAAATCAGTACAGTGTTGCCACATAGTTTCCAGAGTCACAAATGAGCCGCGCCATGAGAACACCAACATAGTGCGTTTGCGACCAGCATAGATTCACACCAGCTTGCGCACCGCGCAGTCTGGTCAGGATCCATGCTATCCGCTAACGGTTTCTCTAATTGCAATAGGCTTTTAAAGCAAACAGCATGGATCCTGACCAGACTGCGCTGATCCATGCTGGTCGCAAACGCATAAAGTTGGTTTTCTCATGGCAAGGCTCAAATATTTAAAATCATGTTGTATGCAGCTGTTTTTTTTTTCAGAATTCAGTTAAACTTTTTTACTTTATTTCAGAAACTTTGCAGTCAAACGTAATCCAGAGTTCAATATGAAAATCCTCAGTGATTTAAGTCACAACAAAAAGCACACCGAGATTAATGGGGATATCTGGTATGGAGCAGACTTTAAAAACGATGACAAACATATTGACATGAGACTTGAAATGAACAGAAACCTGAAGAGTTTGATGGCAGCATCGGCAGATATACAAACTAGAGTTAGGGTCCCCGAACTTGTAAGTCGTTAAATAATTTTACAACACTTCTCTGTTTGTATTTGTATCATTGGTTTATTAGTTTTGTTAGCTCTGTTATTATTTATTATTTCTTCCTATCTTGTTCACAGCAATCCTTAGTCCTTATAGTTCTGTCTCATGAGATGTGCTTTCTGAAACATATTCTAGTAGCGGATCATGAATAGTTCTCCTTAAAAATATCCAACAAAGGTTTTTAAAAACTGGATAGGAAACCGTGGTACTGAGTGTGAGTTCACGTGTCATTACCCAGTTTTATTTCATTCAGTGACACGAGTATCTATTTTCTATCTATTAATATGTACCGTTCTTGTTGCAGCAGAACTATTTAGATTAATGATTTATCTAATCAATTTTCAGGATTTTGTTCTTATGATGAAAGGAGCACACAGCCATGATGAGAAAAATGTGAACTCAAACTTTACTTTTAAATTTGGCAAAGGACAACCTATTGAAACAAGTCTGACAATCCACGATAACACTGGCAAATTAATAAAAATTGATGCAGAATATATACTCAGCATGCCAGGGTATAATTTAGACCTTGAACATGCTTTGGAGCAGACAGTGGATAACAGGTATATAAGTTCTTTGAAAACCCAAATAAAGAAAGGGCAACAGAACGTAATCATAACAACCATCACACCAAAGACAAGGAAAATAGCATTCAGTTCTGACATCAAATTCTTTGATCAAAGCCCGGCCAATCTGAGAGGAGAGTTTGGCCTGGAGCCAACTCATTTCGTCACTAGTCTGTCTTTTGAAAAAGAATCAACGAAGTACGCAGGATCTCTGTCTTCTGTCACAGAAATTGGAAAATCCTCCTGGTTGACTCTTGACATCTTTCATCCGGACAGACACATGGTCATGTCTCTCAAAGGTAAAACCAACAATGACCTTATTTCCGGAGATGCTGAATTACAGTGGAACACCAACGAAAAGGTAGCATTGAAAACCTGGTTTGAAAAACCAACACCAGAAAAAATAAATGGCTCAGTCACAATAAGCTATCCTACCAGGACGTTGATTCTTAACGCTCATCATACAGAAGGATTGAAATACTCGAGCCATGTAGATTTCCAATGGGACCCAGCTATGAAAGTGTCAGCAGACACAGTCCTTGACGTAGCCGTCGACACTATCATTGGAAGCGCTAAAGTGACTACACCTTTCAATAGAATGCCAAGACTTGCGCTCGAGACAAAACTTAGCCACGACAATGAACAATACAATGCAGATGCCAGCGTGTCTTGGGAAGATTCAAATAAGGTTTTTATAAAATCAGAGCTTAAAAAGCCAATCAATTTTAGGACGCTTGTTGGCTCCCTTTCAATAAAATCTTCTAGAGCACTGTATGGTTTGAAAAGCGTTAGTCTGGATGTCAACCACAAGCTAAGCAATTCTCTGGCCTCCGAAGTACGATTTGGTTGGAACAGACAGTTTATACAAACAACAGCTGTGCTACAGAACACAACAAAAGGTAAAAAAGTGGGATTTGATGGCTCGCTTGATCTGAAAACATCTTATCAGTATATTAAAAAGGGTAAATTTATCATTTCGCACGATAATAATGGTAAAAACTTTAATACTGATGTCAACATCATCAGGAACAGAAAATCCTACAAAATGGTTTCAAAGATTACCCATCAACCATCTGAAGATACATACGAAAACACGGGTTCCGTCTCCATCAGTTCACCCAACGGAAATGTGGATACTACATGGAATCACAAGCATTCAGCAGTAGACGTTGCTACATTATTGACATCTTCATGGGGAAAGAATAAAAACAAAATGATCACAGGAAGATTTAATAGTCATTTTGACGATGGATTTTCTGCTACATTTGAACTTCAATCACCATTCAAAGCTGTACAAGATACATCATTCAAAGCTACCTACATGAGAGAAGACGGTAGTTTGGATAGTAAACTCGATTTAAGTGTTAATGGTAACAAATTTGGAACAGCAGAAATTGGATATTCCGCTACAGACGATAAATATTCCGCCGGTCTCGTAGTCATAATACCAGATCTCAATGTTGACACGAAAGTAGAAGCTGAGGCAGCTAATCCAGAGAACAGAATGGCTCTGGCTTCAATTAAGGCTGCTATAACTCCTGAAATTACAATGAGTATTGAAGGCACACAGAAGGTTTTCAAATCTGGCTCTTTGGCCCACACACAGCTGCTGTGGAAATCCTCGTTCCCTGGATACGAACAAGTCCAATACTCGTATGAAGTTTTAGCAGATGATAACCTTGCTACCATCACTACACTGCAATATAGCAAAGACAAACAAATAAAACTGGAGTCCAAATTTGCGTTCACGCGAACTGAAAAGCAGTTTTCTGCCGTTCTTACTACCCCATATAAGTCAATGCCAAAGCTGCAAGGTGGATTTAGCTTCCTGGGTGATTTAGGTTCGTTCACAAGTGATGCTTTCATAGAAATACAGCCCTTGTTCGACAAAACATCAGCTCAGCTATCTTGGAATACAAAGTCCGGATTGATATCCAGTCTAAGAATTGACTTGCCTGTCGCTGAATATCCGTACTTCAAAGCTGATGTTAAAGGTATTTTCAGTTCACCATCTTCAGATATAAATCTAAAGGTTGAATATATGCCAGATAAAATTATTCAGCTTGAATTAACTCATAATCTAATTGATACAGCTTTAACACTTTCGGCTAAAGCAGCTTCGCCATTTGGAACAGTTTCAGTGCAGCATGCTGGTAATCCGCATGATTTTACATGTAAATTAACACTAGAAGACTCACAGATGGACAACTATGGTATAGATGTCGGATTTACCAGTGTTGCAAAAACAAAAGGTGCAATGACAATTTCCTTACCTCGAAGAAGAGATATCACGATCCTGTTTACTCACGCAGGTGATGTTATGGATTTCAATACACATGCTGAAGTTCAGCATAACAGGATGAATTCGTTTGTATCAGATTTGAGCTTTTCAGCAAATGATAAAGTTAAACTGTCACTTAGTGGCTCTCTGAGGACTCAAGTTATCTCCGACACTGAAGAGTATGAAGCAGTCTTTAGATACGACGGTATTCCTTTGAAATTTAGCACGCATGGAGAATTTTCAACTACAAGTTTAGGAAAGTCACAAGCGGATGTTAATTTCGACATGATCACTAATACGGAAGGGAACTTTGTAATAAAGTCCCCTTTAATAAAAAACATAAAATCATCTTTTAATATTTTCCAGCGAGATCATTATATTGAAACCAATGTTGATATCATTCATGGTGGAAGAAAAATTGTAAACATGCAAGCAAGTCTGAATAAACTTGACAATGTAATTGGTGAAATGAAATTGAAAACACCATTTTTTGAGGATATTGCATTTATGACCAGATTTGATGGGGAAATTAAAAGTTTTGTGATCAGGTCGGAGGGAGCATATGGTACTAACAAGGCTGATATAGATTTGTCTTCCAAGATTGATACCAAACTGCTACAACAGAAAATCAGTCTAAGTGTTACAGGCATGGATGACATTTCTGCAGAAATAAATCATAATGGTGACCTTTCACAACTGAAGTCCTACGGAGAACTTAATTTTGGCCAAAACAGACATAGGACAGATATTATTTTCAGTAACAGTAAGACTACAGAAGGAAGCTTTTCTCTAGAGTCACCGCTTATTAAGCCAATCGCTGCCAGTTTCCAGATCAGTGGACGTCTTCATGATTCTAGATCGCATGCTGAATTTACAATTGGCTCGGATATCAGTGCAGCCGATATGTCTTACAGTTACAAATCAAGTCAAGATGCTTCTTTAGATATAAATGTTAGAAGCCCTTTCATACACGACGTTTCAGTAAGTTTAAGTAACACGAAAAGAGAACAAGGGGCGGTAAATTCGAAAGGACGTCTTTCTATTGAAGGCATGGCTGACTTTGATCTTACATTTTCATTAGCAAGAAGACCATTTGCTGTTGAACTAGCATTAAATACACCGTTGGAAAATTTTACTAACTTTGAAACATCATTGTCTATGAAACATTTGAGTGAAGATAGCAAGGCTTTCCATTTTGACTACACTTTCAATGAAAAGAAATCTGAAGTGGATGCGACATATAGCCAAGTTGGTAAATACGTAGGTCAGTTGTCAATAAAATCACATCTAACTCCAGATAGCTCTGTTAGTTTTGAACATGAGGGTAAATTTAACAATTTTAGAGGCCACGCTGAATATAACATCGGTAGCAAAAAGTCAGAAATCGATATTTTCTACAGTGGTCTGTCAAGACACGAAGGGTTGATGACCATTAAGTCGCATTTAACACCAGACTTGTCCATTGGTTTTGAGCATGACGGAACTCTGAACAATTTCAAAAGTCATGGCGAATATAGCATTGGATTTGACAAGAGGGAGGTCGACGTTAGTGTTAATGTAGAAAATGACATTGACATCAATATACAGTACAAATGCCCAGCTCATGGTGTATCTACAGCTGCATTTATGCACTCAGGCATGCTGACAGACTTTAAATGCCATGCTGAAATTACAAGAAGCGCTGAGAAATGGGAAGGCGATTTGTCTTTTACTTCAAACAACAAAAACATTCAGGGTCAGTTAAATCTTAAACCATCTTATTCATCCGAGCTCGAGCCTCTGAAGATATCTTTTGAGCAAACTTTAGAACTAACTAACTTCAAATCTCACAGCCAATTTATGCTAGGTGAAGACAAGACAACAAACGTAATAACAATGCTACTTTCGGAGCGAGTTGTTTCAGCCACTTTTAGGACGACATCACCGTATTATACGGATGTATCAGCTAATTTTAGATCGGAGGGAGAACCTAAGAATTTCAATTTAAACGCTGACTTCGTATTTGGATCAGATCAAATGGATACTGATTTTGCATTTGAAATAACAAACACTTCTGTTGGCTCATCATTTAGCCTTAAGTCTTCGCTGTGTAAAGACATTGTAGGGAGTTTCAACCTGCAAGGTAAACAGGCTGACTTCTCATCAGATATAAACATTAATATCGACAACAATGAAAACACTGGACATATCAGTTTTAAACATACTGGTCAAGAAGTAGCCTCTTCACTTGACATCAAGTCAGCTTATATGGATGATATCAGTTTGAATTTACATCACAGTGGTGCACTTGAAAAATTCACAACACAGTACGACACGACCATTGCCGGAAAGAAAAACAAAGCACTAGTAGCTCTGAATCTAAGGGACAACGTAAGTGGTAAACTTTCGATAGATCAGCCGAAGTTTTCGGTTGAGGGTTCTTTGAAAGAGGGAGTTATGAGTGCCTCACTGTCAAAGAATTTGGATCAGTACACTGCCGCGTTCAGTTATTCATTGAAAGACAAATTTCTTTTTGACGGTAAAATTACCTCCCCATGTGACGGTTACAGGACTATAAGTGCATCCTTTGAGCACAGCGGTAGTCTGAGGAACTTTAAATGTACTGGAAAATGTGTCATTGAAGGCGAGGAGAGTGCTTTCAACTTTCGAATGAATACAGAGGACTTGTCAGATTTAGATGGTAGTTTCGACGTTTCGTCGCCATATTTATTACCCATTGATTTTAAAATCAATAATGTCATTAATTCAGGAAAATACATTTCTAACATTGAATTTAATAGAGATAATCAGATGATATATGGATTCTTTGCTTCGTTAAATGATAAGAGGAAAGGCATAAATCAAGGAAATATAGAACTGTTTGTAAATGGAATAAAACACAAAATCGTTGATGTTTCAGCATCTCCTTCAGGATTTAGATTTTCCTCAGAAGTCTTTACTGATAGTAATAGCAACAAAATGGAGATTACATTTTCACATGATCCAAAACTGTTTGGAAGTTTCTCAGTCATGTCTCAATATTTCCCACAGATACAGGCAAGCATAGACTTTGAAGGAAATCGGTCAAACTTCGTTGGCAGCTCGGATTTCATTGTCGACGGTGAAAAGAAAGGTCACATCAGAGTTTCATTTAACACTGATGATAAAACTGCTGCAACATTCACAATGGAATTGCCAGTAATTAATTGCAAAGAACTGAGTGGAGAATTCACTTTTATTCCAGGAGACAGTGCATTCAAATTGGAGTCTAAAATGACAAGAGAATTCCGCAATTTATTTGAGTTGGAATTAGACATTGACACTAAAACCAATTATCATATCAACTTTGCACTAGAATCTAAGGAACCTCATCCTCTATCCGCAAAATTGTACTTTACAAATGCCAATCAGGTCCTGAAGATTAATTGGGAGTTGATTCATGCATCTCAGAATCTTGTAAGTGGAAATGTAGATTTAACGATAAAGAAAGAACCCGTATATGTTCATGGAACCACTTCTGTCAAAACACAAAACTTAGAAAATTCTCTAAACATTCACATTGAACCTGATACAAAAGGCTATAAAATAGAGGCATCATTTAAACGGAATGAAGACACTTGGTCAGTATTTACCCGTTTTGATGCACAAAAGGACATGGATGCTGAAGTTAGTCTTGAAATACCGAGGATGGAAAAGATCAGAGGGACATTTACCCACACCCAACGTACATACAGAAGCAAAACTAATGCAAAGTTTAGGTTTAATGCAACTCGCATCGTTGAGTATGATATGGACTTGAGATGGAGAAATGGGTTAGATGGTATTATTTCAGTGACAACACCTTTCGAGGGTTTGGAAAAAACAAAATTGAAAATAGAACATGAAGGTTCATTCCCAAGTATTAAGTCATCTGTTGAGCTTAAAATAGCAGAGAAAGTGATTGGAGCTTCAGCAACCATTTCAGGAACGGATTCTACAAAAGCCGAATTCACTTTGACTACACCATATGAACAAATTGAAAACCTCGCATTGAGCATTTACCATGATGGAGAGCTATCAAACTTCAGGACTGGTGGAAGATTTACGTATGCCACTGGAGAGGACATTGAATTAGATGTAGACCATATGTGGATCGGTATGACTCAGCAGACTAAAGCACGGTTTATGTCTCCGTACACTGACGAAGTTGTAGTTAGTGCAAATCATAGTGGCACAATAGCCGACTTCTCAAGTGCTTACGAATTGGTATTGGGTACAGATTTGAAGTATATGTCAAAGACATCTCTGAAGACAGGAATTCAGTTCCTTACATTCTCTAATGTAATTTTCGCAACAATGAGTGGGGAAACTTATGAACAAAAAATAGAACTGAAGCATGATGGTAATATTGAAAAATTCAAAACTGAAGCCTTCTTTCAGTTTCAAGACAACATGTACCGTGCAGATACGTCGTTTCAGCTTGATCCAGTCATAGAAGGATCGATTGAACTTGTAACACCCTTCAAAGCATTTAAAGACATTAAAGCTTCTTTCACGCACAGTGGAAGTTCTAGTGGAATTCTAACAACAGGTGAGGTTCAGTTTGCACCATTGAAAAAAATAAGCGGGAAGGTTGACGTGATGCAGTATGGCTGGAGACGTATGGTAACAAATATTGAACTTAGGACCCCATTTAAAAACATGAAAGTAAACAAGGTATCATACCAGCATTCCGGTGACTCAGACAGCTTCCAGTGCGACTTGGATTCTTTGATTATGGGACAAGAGGTCACAGGAACACTGGCTGCATCAATGGATCCACTCAGTATGAACTTGGACCTAAAAACACCATTGAAAGGGTATGAAACAATTGGCTTAAATGGAAATTTCCTGTCAAATAAGAAGAATCAGTTTAGTAACAGAATGCAGGTAAAATGGAATCCAACCAACCAAATCATCATTGAGGGAAAATTAGGGACAGCCGGTCCTATTGATGGAGAAATATCAATTATGACACCCTTTACACCAATAAGAGAAGCATCAGTTGTGATATCTCAAAAGTATCTTGCAAAAGGTTACCTTGAAAGCTTGAAAATAACCCACAATAGTAAAAGTATGATTGATGTTGACGTAGACCACAGTCTGTTCTCGGACCATAAACACATTCTTGTAACATCGCGTGCTCCAAAATCTATGAAGTTTGAATTGGATGGTGAATTTACTTTGCCTTATGTCGATTTTGATCTCGAGGCAAACTGGAATACAGAAGACATTAATAGTAATCTTAGGACAGAAGCTGCATATGATGTAAGATCCAAGAAGAAAACTGCTAGCTTTAAGTTTGCACAGCCCGGGAAAATTCTTTCTTTTACTTCATTGTTGAATGGTAAACACAGTAAAGCTGATCTGGCTTGGGGTTTGAGACCAGAGGACAAAGTAGGATATGAAATCACTACTGGCGACTATGATGGTACCTTAAAACTGATTTTACCTACTCGCAGTCTTGTATTTGCTGGTTCCCATAGAGGACAGATCACTGAGGGTTCATTCATGTGGGACGCTGACGTTGATGAAACCAGGAAGGTTGGGTTTAGTTCCCGCACAGTGTCAGCTAGCGATGTTGTCAATGCGTACATAACAATTATGATGCCAAGTCTCGGAAAGGTATGAAACTTACGTTCTGTCTTTGTTCGTACACTCCATAACAAAATTGACATATATAGAACGTATGTATTGATTTCATTTAGGCAAAAAAAAATATTTAATGAACAGCAACTGTCTTTCATAGTTCCATAAAATTAATGTATTTCCTTTACATGTACTTCATTAATGTAGCTGTTCTGTGAAATGCATGACATAACAAAACTAGTTTGTTATTATAAAAAATGATTTCCTCCACTTATAAATCTAATGTGTTTAGAAACAGTTTTAATGATTCTAATAAATGTTTCAGAATATAAAAGTTGGATCTGAAATCTCTGTACATCAAGGCCGAGTGATCTTTGATGGTAAAACTGTTCTATCTTACTCTGGTGATTCTAGAAAAAATCTCGTGTTTACATCAAAACTTGAAGATATCTCTACAGGCGGAAGTCAAAACTACAGGTAGTTAAATCGTGTTTCATTTCTATACATGCTGTATACCTTGTAACAAAAATTAAAATATTCGCAGAAACTCTAAATAAAAGATTGGAACTGAATTTACTGTATTAACAGTTTTTATGATGAATTTGGTCATGAAATATGCTTTTACATCTATTGTTATTTTAGTTTCAGTTTTGGAGTAAGCCATCCCTATACTACGTTAGGTGTAACAGTGAACACACACGCCGGTAAGTCCAAAAGAGGATACTCAGCAGGGGTTGGTTTAGAGTACCTTACAGTGAAGAGACAGACCAAAAAGTTCCAGATTGGTGCTAGAATTGACAAACTGATGAAGACAATAAGTTTCGAGGTAAATGAATTTCAACCTTGCTTATACATTTTGATATTCTTAATCATAAAATTATGCATCTACTTCATAATTTGGAAAAGATAGGATATAAAAAGTATCCGCCGTAGACATGGTGCTTAAGAGCTCCAGCAAACAGGAAGTTTCTTCAAGTAGCACTAACATTACCAGAAAAAGCTGTTGAAATGTGTTGATATGATTAAAGAACAGGCGAGCAAATTCTTAACCTAATAATTGTTGCTGTTGCTAAGTCCTAAACTGAGAAACTTTGAAATGATGTCTATGAGCTTGATTTCTTATTACAGCTTCAAAGTCCTATAAAATCAGTTAGTATATCTGGGAGCGCTCAGACTGATGACAAGTTCCGTTTGTCACTTTTGAACATCTATGATCAGAGGCAACCATTGAGCACAACGTTCACTTTTGATTCTACTGCACGATCCATTGACTTTGTCACACATTACGATTTAGGTATGTAACCACTGCTGAAACCAGAGATATATCTCGATCTGATATTATATGCGACTTTGTCACTCATGTATTAATTAACTAGAGTTATATTATACCATGTGACTTTGCCTTGATAAAGTTCAAAGGATGCAGTTATTAGCTATCCATTTTGCCATATGTAATATTTGTTTGGCTTTTGGAGTTAATCTTTATACAATACATTTATATCCGTAAACGAAACTGGATGTCAAAATTACCAACAAATAAATGAAACACTAGTGATAAGCTAACGTTTTAGAATGTGCATTAATTCTACTGTTTCTTTTTCTGATTGCTAAATATGTATGCATTATCCAGCTCTCAAGTAGGAACAATTTAGATTGAAATTGAAGTATTAAAACATAAATCAAGCAATTACTTATCATCGTCTTCAGTAACAATTTTTACCTCACTTTATCAGTATATCAGTAAACGCACATTTGGATTTTTATATGACATGCCGTGCTGTGTAAGAGTTTATAATTTTTCAAATTTCCAGTTCTTATTGAAGGGTATACAAACAGATTCCTTCTGTTTTGCAGACAATCCAAGAAGAGAGTTCCATCTGAGTGCAAAGTATGTAAACAGTTCTGCCATAGCAGCAGAAATGTATCATATTGTAAATAGGGACAGAGTGACAGATGTTCTGATAACAGCACGACTTAACAGCTCGCACCTTCTTCACAGTAGACTTCACTGGAGACCTGAGACGGTTAAAGATCTTGAGGTTTTTTTTAACAGTTTATCTTTTTATTTTTTCTAACATTTTGTTTTTAAAATGATCATTTTTGCTTTTTCATCCTGTGTCTCAGAAAATGCCACTTTGCTGTTCAGTATGTAATATCTGTGACATTATTGAACTATTTTCTTATCCCGATAATCTATTTGAGAGGATAAAATACAAATACAGATTCGAGTTTAACATTCATGCCACCTGGTTATACACATATTGTACTTTCAGGCGTTCATGGAAAGAAAGAAGCAGGATTACAACAGACGTCTCCGTCTAACTGCTTCTAGAATCGAGCCAGAAATTGCTGAAGAAGTGACAGAGAAGTTCCGCATGATGTGGGATATGGTTGAGAAGGAGATTGGGGTAGAAAACATCGCGTCGTTTGAAGCTGCTGTTGTACCATTTCTGGATCTTGGACTTCAGACCACCATTGCTATGTCACAGCCAGTTCTGCAACAAATAAATGAAATTTTGTCGAAGTCAAGGTAGAGTCAATATATGTTATTCTGATGAAATTGAAAATGCACATGATTCTTGTCCATTAAAGTCGCTCGAATCAAATTTCAATATGGTTTAGGATTTTCAAGGTGTGTTTTCCTGAAACTTATGTATAAAAGGCTAAAGCTGACAGGTTTACATTCCTTTGTATAAAAGCCTCTTTTTAATCATACACTCATTTTGTTTTGCTTGTTTGTTTGTTTTGAATTAACGCCGTTTTTAACAGTATATCAGTTATGCAACGGCGGGCAGTTAACCTTACTAGTGTTCCTGGATTCTGTACCAGAACCGCAAATAACTGTCAGCCTCCCAATATGAATCAGAGATGGAGGTTCAGACACAGTTTCTTTTATCAAATCGGCACGAAGAACATGCGCCTCGCACGGGGTTCGAACTCACGGCCCCGCGAGTTGTGGATCCCTTCTAGGTCCCTATTTAGCTATGCGGGCGGTGTAGGCACTTTTTAGTCACGAGTAATGAACATATAACTAAGCATAGTTCTTGCATATGCCTTTTATTATATCCAAACTGTTATCAGACCACAACGTCATTTTGTTTTTTATTTTAGAAATAGCAAGGATATCATTTCCCAGTATCCGGTTGGAACATTAGGTACAGAACTCGCAGTAAGTCTTTTTATAATATTTTTATAGAGCGTAGGAAAAGTAGTATGCGTGTGATTTAAAACTCTCATTCGCGGATGTCTCCAATATGCTTTTGGCACTTATAACATGTGCAAATGTTGAGTTCTGCTCAACCGTGGGCTAGAGAGCATGAACAGTAGCATGCATTTCCATTGCCGTTCATGAACAGCTTCAATCAAACCGAACCTGCAACATTTTCATTATTTGTCGTGTTGGGCGACCTATGAAAATTTCACTCTTAAAACTGTTAACGTTTTTATGTTTTGGGAACGGATTCGTCATGAGACATTCTTTTCAATATTTGCAGACGGAAACATGGGACACTGAACGACTTGAATCCCTCAAACAGATGATCTCCGACAACTTCAATATGGTTTCCGGTAAGTCAGCTTTGCACATGTATTATAGTTGAGTATGAATAAACTATTTTATGCGAAGGCATCCATGGCTGAATGGTAACGGTTTTGAATCATTTGTCCCTCATCGAGATGGGTTCGATGCCTCTTTTTGAGTTACTTGTTTTTAATTTAAGGACATTTTACAGCTGGTCTGTGCAATGTCGGTGGTTCTGCTCAGAAGCCCACCCATGCATGAAATAATGATTGAGAAACACCTTGGTTTGCCTCGAATATTTAAAGCGGGAATGTCGCCATATGATCTATGAGTCTTTCGGGTTGACAATAAAACCATAAAAACAACTACAAGGAATGTTTTATTCGATCTGTTATAACAATGTCATTGTTTCTGCCTTAAGAATGTAAAGTGGTGCAAAGTTAAATGTATGGTATTCTATTTGTGGGTGTAAGTTATTTCAAAAGCACAAATGTGTTATTTCAGAAAAGATTATAAGAACTGCCATAACGTATTTACTACAGTACTGCATTATAGGAGAAGACCTTTATAAGCTTTATGATTTTTTTCATCTTCTTAATCATGTATATATATTAAGCATTATTGAAATGAATCATGTTTTAACTAAACTGAAAAGCACAAAAATTGACAGGCATCCGCTACAAGCTATTTTAAGGAGTAAACCAAATTTTTATTTATAGACCAGATGAAACTGCCAGCGAAACATATTCCCGGCTATGTAAGAAACGTCATGACAGACGCTCTTAATTACACTGCAGACAAGATGCCAGCCGCTGTGTCGTCACAGGTACTGTATTTAATACTGCATTTTAAATGACCGTGTCAGTTCTCAAAATCGTTTTTAAACATATTTGAAACAAAACAAAAAATATCAATTATAGAAACGCAAATACCGAAAAATGCATAACATATCTTTTTACATACGCATATAGGTGATAGAGCTTAACGAAATGACCAGGTTGAAATTTAGCTCTTAATTTATTCACGTACAATAACTTCGACACATATTTATATACACAAAATATTACACAATAAAATCTTTAACCTGTTAGCCTGCTAAATTCTAAAATGGACTGTTTATCATTCAATTTGGACAATACAATTTATCATTCGAAGGGGTGTTCTGTGAAATATTACTGACTGAATATTGCACAGTGCAGACCATGATCAGCCTGTACGGATGGATCTTGGTCTGCACTGGATGCAAAGGCAGCATCACTTGCCACTAGCAGGCTAAAGGCAGCATCACTTGCCACCAGCAGGCTAAAGGCAGCATCACTTGCCACTAGCAGGCTAAAGGCAGCATCACTTGCCACTAGCAGGCTAAAGGCAGCATCACTTGCCACTAGCAGGCTAAAGGCAGCATCACTTGCCACTAGCAGGCTAAAGGTTAAGAAGCTTTGGAAGCATAGACCGCTAACAAGCAAAAATAATCGCAGATTCGGTATGATTAAGTCTGTCCATGAAGACACTTTTTTAAACTTATGCACTTGATCCATTGTTACAGATAAGAGGTTTGACAACAATCGGATTGCTTGATGCCATGGAATCCTTTATTGGGGATGAAATACTGGCCGTTGAGAAAGAGGCAGAAAAGCAGTTGAGAAACATTGAAGATATAATCATGGGTCATATCAAATCTCCATTCACTGTGTATGACCCAGCTCACGGTGAGATTCAGGTTGAACTATACTCTCTGATCCCGCTACAGTCCCTGGACAAGATGCCTGTGATTAACTTCCTCAAACACATTGAGAAAATAAGAGTTTTGGAGAGATTGATAGACTATGTTCCAGAGGTGACCATACCTGACATCACCGCAGAATGGGTCCCGCCATTTACAGGTAAAAAAAAATACTCGTGTTGTTTCTTACATCAAACATTAACTTCAAAGAAGCAAGGTTTGAATACTTTTGTTATATGCCAAAGGCATAACCGTGCAGAGGATATTATTTGAACTAACGTATGGCTGGGCGGAAATACTTGGCTCACGACGAGTGTCATTTTCCTTCTAGTTATAATACAGTTATATATAGATTTTTAATGTAGTCTATGCTTACTTCAAACTGAGGTAACAAAGATGTACACACTTTCTTAAAACCTTTTAGAAGCATATAACACAACCAAACATACCAACAGCAGACTCTGTTTGACTGAGACTGTTCATTGGACAATACCCTTCATGCCCACTATCTTACTTGACTTAAGCTTTATTTTTTTAATAAAACTGAACGGACTCTATGGTTCCAAAAGACTAGAAAATATGATAGTACTGAACGCGCGAACGTTTTACAGTCACCACAAGGCACTTTAACACTGCTGTTATGATCCTTTGGAAGCATAGAATTCAACCAAACATAAAGCATAACTTGTAATTGCAGAACTAAAACACATTTTGTAACTCCTACAATATATACTTGGCCTTTTATTTGTAGGTGTTGCATCTGTTACACTTGGTCATAAGATCACCACATTTGACGGCTACGTGTATGACTTGAATAACGATTGTACCTACATTCTCACTCGTGACTACACTGACGGCAATTTCAGCCTTATTCTATCAAATGATGGTTACACCACTCTAACAGTTCTATCATCTGGAAAACCCATCTCTATCAATATGCAAGGAGAGGTGAGCACATATTCATTACGCATGTAATACGTTTAGTTCTTAAAACTGGACGTGAATAAACTTTGTACACATTTCCAAACAGTGGAGTTTGGTATCATGGTACTTTCTTAATGCGTAGATTTATGTACTTTATCATCTGATAGTTTTTTTTTCTTTTCTCGATCACTGCAAACATTTTGTGATACAAAAGCATTGCTTGTTTTATAACGGAATAATCTTTGAGATCGAAAGTTATACATTTAGAAAATAAAGATGGTTCCGTTGACATTTTTTTTCTATTTAAACATGAGTTTCTTCGTGTTTTTGTATTGTTTTTATTCTAACATGGTTATATGGTTTAACTGTGCTTACAGGTCCTTGTCGGCGGTGAACTGGCAACTTTGCCTTTCACTGAAGGTTACGTCACAGTTACTCAGAGTGATAATGGCATTGTTACCATCAAGGGAGGTAATCACTTCAATGTAGAATACGATCTTACAGTTGATCACATGAAAATCGAGCTCAGTGGTTGGTATCATGGCAGAACTGGTGGACTTCTTGGTATCTATGACAACGAGCCCTCAAATGACAAAATGACCTCTTTCAATAAGGTGGTCGGCAACAGCTCTCGCTTTGCTAAAACATGGGACGTTGGCACAAACAGTTGTCGTTGATTAATTGGAAATAACGTTTGATTTTGCATAATACCGTCGCATATATGCAGAGTAAAAATTGACCTGTTTAATTGAAACAATAGTTGTTTTAGAAATGATGTGAATTATATTTAACAGCTATATTTGGTGTAATTTTCACCTGACACATGCTCATCTTATTTATTCTACATTTTCATTCGCTGATTACTTACACTTAGAGCTAAAAGCTTACTTATGTCTGGCACTGCATCTCCTTCTAACGTTACTGTGTCATTGAGGCTTGCTAACTCAGGAATTTCTTTTTCGAATAATAACTTCATAGGAAGATACATTGCGTGCATTCTGAGCGAAGACGCTGAAGTTTGAAACAACTATTGTTTAGAGACTTTGTAGGTATATTTATATCGCCGGGTTCTCTTGTTATTTATTTCATTTCTTTCTTATTCTCCTGTTGCCTATTTAACTACCAGCTTAATTATGTTTAGAACATCATGTTTGTGTAGAGACATGTGTTTATTGATTCCGTTTTGTTAAATCCCTTGTCTAAAATTTACACAACATAACTTTCTTTGTAAACAAAACTGTTTTATTCGTTGTCCCAATGTGATCATGTGCCACATATACATGTCCTCTTTTAATATATATTATTTGTGATTGTTCCTTTGTGCCAATATATGTAAAGTAGATGCAATAAATTACTGTGATATTTAATTACCTGAAGATAGAACAGGTGCAGTCAATGCAATAAATGAACTTTTTTTCTTGTTTAAGTGTATTACGTATGTCTAACTAAATAAACTCGTGCATTATGTGTTGTTTTCTGTTGTCTAATTATAGTAACGCCCATTGTAACATTTACTACTCGTAAGATATGCGTTGTGTTGGCTAAATAAGAGATGCAATATTCAATAGTTTACAGGCCGACTTTTCACCAGCATAACAGCCATAAAACGATTTTGACACAGTCCTATGGAAAATATTCGAAATCATCGTAATATTACATTTGACGAAAATAGCATTTTCTGTTAATTTCACTATCATTGCTTACTGTAAAAATAAACATTCACTTAATTAGGTAATTGATAAACGTGGGCCATTCGGACCATACCATTTTGTCTTAAAATTTAGTATTCTGAAACCAACATGTAACTCATTTAACTAAATATGTTACTCGATGAATTGCTACTTATAATGTATTTACGTCCATTGCCCTGCCTTTCCCTGCGAATCACCAAAAACACTTTCTGTCACTAGTATCAACGTGTTTTGTAGATTTTTGAAATTGTTTAAGAAATAATATATCTCATCCAGTGATTTGTCGTTGAATAAATCATTGTTTGGAGTTCAGATGCGAAGGAATTATATCACGAGGGCGCAGCCCGAGTGATATAATAATACGCATCTGAACTACAAATGATGATTTATTCAAGAGCAAATCACTAAATGAGATATATTATTTCGATTCTAACACGTTACTAAGAATTCTTAAGTACATCCCTGATGACATTCATTAAATATTTGCCCGTTTTCAATCGGTTTCTTTTCCAGCGCGCCGCTATGCCGTTTGACGCCATGACGTAATAATTGTGACGTCAGAACAGTGATTTGTTGTATAATAATTCACTGTTTTCTGCCTTTTTTGCTTAATAGGAAAATGAATCGGATCGTGTTAGAATTAATCTTTTTACCAGTAATCCCTATCCATATAATTACAGCCATGTTGATTAAGTGAACAAATAGGATGAATTCAAGTCAAGTCAATAATATTTTGGCAAGACGGGATAACATTACAACCTGAGCTTAGCTGAACGTTTTGATTTACATTTTGTACAAATGTATCTATACACGTGTGACTTTCCCAACTAGCCCACTAAACAAGTATTTGCGATTTTGGTACGTGGCATTCCTTGTTTGATGTTTGTCTTCGTTTTTTTATGAATTAAACACAGATCTTGAAAACTGATTTGGAAAAACGCGTTTATCTCTCTTGTAAATATATTTCCACCTACACAAACTGACACTGCTTTGAAAACTTACAATTGCAATGCATTAGAGTCGCCAAAAACAAGTTGATTTAAAATGAAAGAAATCAGAAAAGAAAGTTTCTCTCTTTGAAATCCACTAAAGTTATTTCAAAATGGAGATGCGTCAGTTTCGGGCTAGAATGAACTATTGAATCAGGATGCTGGACAAAATTGATTTAATTGATGATGATATTAAGGGATTATCCTTCATGATGCGGCTGGCAGTGGGTACACTAGCTACATTCAAAACAGCTTACAAATATTCTTACCAATGCAGTCTTGGCTAAATAAGCATAACATTGCTCAAACTCTGTAAAAAACATAATACAAGCACAGCTACACATACATGATGTTTAACTAGTTTCTTTAATTTTCGCTTCAATGATGGTTTGTTTCTAAAATTAGTTCCGATTAATATACCCTTAACTTACATTACGTTGACTGACATTTAAACAAATTAAACAATTGTAAAATCGAGAATCTGTAACAAGACCCATGCATTTAGAAATAGCTAAATACTGATTTTGCATTGTACGTATAATTAACTGGGAATGTTCTAATGATAGATAAAGTATATCAACTCACGCCAATTCTTCAAATGTATAAGTAGACTATAGTAATTATTTCAAAAATATACTGGTGTACAGTATAATAATATTTCAGATTTTTTAGGTTTAGGAGTATATCATCAAAACACAGAAGTATTTGATAATACCAACAATCTTCCTATCCATTACTTTTCCTTACGACTGGATACTTAAAATATTCTCAAAAAGTTCCTACCCCCTTTAAAAATGAATGCCATTTGTAAAGAAATGAAAATACACAATTGCTGAAAAGTACGTTCCACCTAGTTATGTGAAATTTCAGCAATGTGGCATTATTGTAAATGCATCAAAACGAAGATATGTAAAAATTCTTTAAAAATGGTTAATTTTAAAGGCGTTGGACTGTCCGAAAGTGTGATCCCATTTATACAGTCCTTTTCCGGAAATCAATTTACATATTATTGTTCTTTTTTGGACCGTTTCCTTCAATTTGATTGGCTAACAGAATTTTTTTACAAGTGTGTAAAACAAATTTATTCGGATAACTTTTGTGCTGTTCCCAATGTTTTCACTTCTAGTACAGAGATTTGAAATAATTTGTAAATCTAGATTCGTAAGAATAAAATAGATTTTTATACTATAAAAAGAAACACTTATCGTACACATCTGTACTTCGGTTTCGGGTTTTACAAGTGTGTAAAAAAAATATGACATTCATTCCTGCACTAAATGGACAATTGTTTTGTAGAGTAATATACATGTTTTATATCATGCTGTTCAATTTTCATGGGAGTGTCTCCAGTATTATAATGTTTCTTGATATACTATCCAGTTGTTTATTATTTTATTTTGTCCTGTTTACCTCAAACTCAATCAACCAGTGACATTCACTCTAAAAGGCAGTTAGCAATAATTTGTAAATTTGAGTGTGTTTAAGGGGACGCATACTTTGAAATTAGAAAAAAGTGGGTGGGGTATGATAAAATTTACCTCCAAAAAAGTACAAGGTTTTGGTACATGAAATGGATACTGTTTCAACTGTTATAAGTACACAAAGGATTGCTCACTAAAATAAAAATGAGAAAACTGAAACAAGAAAGTTATTGTTGAATTACATAAGACTTCTTGTGTACATTCAAAGTCAACAATTAAGACTTTTTGGTGCGAAAATAATAGTGCTTCACCTTGTCCAAACATTTATCAATGTCCTACAGATTCTAATTTAAAGAAAGAATGTGAAATATGGTCACTGTCTTGCTTTTCATTTCGCATATGTAAGCTAAAACACATTATTTAGTTTGTTTACAAAGTAGTGCATAAGAAAAGATACGGTGGTCAAGGAATGCCACATTCCAAAACTAAAAGAGTATATTCCCCTTAATACATTAAACATTTATCGTTACAGAAGTCTAGTGGCTTACAATAAGGGCCTAGAAATGTTGCCATTATTAATTTTTAACTTGGTATTCATGAACTACAATGCACTTAAATATCAAAACACATTCAACAAACTTTTGAAAATGTATTGTCTTAAAAATCCCTAAAATAAGGTACGAAATTTGGTTGAGAGGTCCAATCAATGTGTATATGTGCAAAAGTAACATTCTAATCTTGTTCACAAAAGTTACTAATACACAGCAGGCATGTCAATGATCAAAACTGGACGAATATACAGTTATCCTCACTTTAATGTCATTTATAATTTGTCCTTGAATTCTCCACCATACTTTTCATAATTCTGTTTGCACGAGTTGCACGAGAATGCTGTCATTCACGTAAAAAAATGGGGTCAAATAAGTTGTAAATGCAATATCATCTAAACGTAATTAATGGATTATGCAGTTCAAGATAAACTTTATCTCATACCGTAACGAACATGTATAATGTTGTAACAACAACTTTACTTACACTGATTTAAGTAGCAGTCGGTTTATAAGTGACTTTATTGATTCATTTTATGTTTTGTTATTGTTGTCAAAAAGTATAACGGAAGTGCCTCACAACTGAAGCGGAAACCAGTTTGATGCGCAAAGTAGTCCAATGTAAGTAATATTTTTTGACAAATGTCCACAGAAATTAATAATTTTCTAATATTAAAGACGAATATCTGAATAGGATTCATTATTTGATAAGAAATTATAATCATCGGCATGTTTTTTTAAAAATCGTACACGTGCTGACACCTAAGTTGTCTCCCGTTGTTTATAAGAGTTACCTTTCGTCCGGCGCAGTAATACATTTGAAGTGAACCGCCGAGAAGTCGTGGGAAAATTAAAAACCATGTAAATAAACTAAAATTAACCACCTTTTCAAGATGAATTTCAAGTGATCGCCATTATGCATTTAACCCGCCTGACCTATGTAGCATCTTAGATATCTGTTCTAAGGTATTCATTGTGTAGAATGTCATGTTATGCCCTTGCAATGCTAATCCCACTCTGATATTTTTTGTTTACATTTTTATCAATGAGAAATATGGCGTCCATCCCGAGCTGAAATGACATGGCGTTAAATTTTTACATGTTTAAGCAAACCTGGTGTGTTAGAAAGAAAATCTCATCCCTTCAACATTATTTGGAACACTGTTATTGTAAAAAACCTGTTTTTTCCTTATACAAAAGCTTAATATTTTGTGCTGAATGTACTTTCACAAAGACCTCTGTTTTCCTATTACATTCATAGTACCACATCCTTACCCACAAAATACTGAATATTACAGGTGTCCATCAGTATTATATCAGTTTAGGAATATGTTTTTTATTTTCCCACCATCGATTTCTTGAATATGCACCCCTTCCGCATTTCTGTATGAACTGTGAATGTAGCAATATGCGTCCCCTTAACATAGCCGTACTTGAGGATTACACTACACAAGGTGTGTATTTATCTTTTATATGTGTATTTCAAATATCCATCAGTTATATCAATGTTATTACGATGATTTTGTTAAATTAGTGTAGATTAACAAGAAATGAGACGAACTGATCATGGCATAAATAAATAAACATCGGACCGATGGAGCATCATAATCATGTAGGCTGTTATAGATATATATTAATTTATATAGACCACTGAAACCTGACACATATAACTTTTTATAAGTTTCCATCATTAACGATAATATATGTTTATTAATTAGTGAGACATTAAACATGATCTGATATTCGATCACAGGCAAAACGCTCCAGACTGTGAATATATTATCCATTATTCAACGAGAGTTTTTATTATATGACATTATCATCTTTATATTCAATTTTACGAATATTTTATGCCTCAGTAGTCAGTATCAGATTTATTATCGATTTTACTTTGGTCTCATAACAAAGACAAGAAATTGTGGTGATGATAATGATCATCATTATCAATAGCAACAGTGTGACTGACGATTGTTGTTTTTGATGATGATGATGATGATGATGATGAAAATGGCAATAATGAAGGACTGAATGTTGATCATAATATCAAATGAATATTTAAAATAATAACAATGTTGATAAATGATAATGATGATAATGCGAATGATTTGGATGTTACTGATTAATTACAACAATAAGATAATTGCGGCGGTGTTAAAGGGATTGCCACTTAATTAAGTTCTCCTATAGCATTTAAATAACGCTGCTTGTGTGATCATATACGTAACAAATATAGGAAAATGAAGTAATGACAAGATAAATAGAATAATAGGTTAGTGCCTAAGATGGAGAAAGTTTATCTGGCTCGGCTCCGGACGTTATCAGGTTCGCCTTCGGCTCACCCGATAACCTCCTCCACCTCGCCAGATAACCTTTCTCATCTACGGCACTAACCGATTATTCTCTACTGAACAAATAGAAAAAAAGAGTAAAAATGGGATTATTGTGTTAAAATACGTCATTTTAAAAGAGAAATTGATCAGTCGGTAATATAATTGAACAGTTGTGATTGTCAAACCTACGCTTAGAATTATGAGGTGGTCCTTGTATATGAAAAACATTGATTTTGCGTAATTTTTAACTAACTGTTGTAATTTCCTGCGGCCACTTTGGGAACTAAAAGTCTTTGTCTATGAAAGGAAAATACTCGTTGTTACAGAATATGAAAAAGACGTTCTGGGAATCTAATGGAAACAAAATGTGCATATTTTTAATTTTCAAGAAATTAAATAATGTGGATAATAGCATTAAAACATGTAGATAGTTCACAACTGGTACTTGATAATATTTTGGTAATAAGTATTTATCCCAATATCATTATGTCTGATTTCTGTACAAATCCGGATATTTGTTACCATGAAAAGGTACCGGATGCTTTCCCTCTCCATTATTTCTGATGGAAATAGAATTGCAGTATTAACTGCAGTGAGTTTAGTTCATTTTCTCATCTTATGGAAATGAAAAATTACTAAAAGCATTTTTACAAACATCCTAATTTTAATTAAGTCAGCATCTGTGGTTGCCATGGTAACGAAAACAAAATGTTAACACGATTAACATTACATTAACCGTCTTTCAGAAGAAAACATGTAGTAAAATGATACCATTTTGTTGTATGTTGCTTCTTTATTTTCCTGTTGTTTGTTTTGACATTTCTTTTAATGAATCTAAGTGAGTTATTTGTTTTCAGCTCGACTATTCGAAGAATAGGGGAGCTATCCCACTCGCCCCGGCGTCGGCGTTAGCGTTAGCGTGAGCGTCACACAATTGTTAAAGTTTGCGTACCACCCTAAATATTTTCAAAGTCCATTGAGATATTGCTTTCATATTTTGCATACTTGTTTACCATCATGACCCCAGTCTGTAAAAAGTAGGAGGCATCTCTATCAATCATTTTGACTGAATTATGGCCCCTTTTCGACTTAGAATAAATGTTAAAGTTTGCGTACCACCCCAAACATTTTCAAAGTCCATTGAGATATTTCTTTCATATTTTGCATACTTGTTTACCATCATGACCCCAGTCTGTAAAAAAGAGGAGGCAACTCTATCAAGCATTATGACTGAATTATGGCCCCTTTTCGACTTAGAATAAATGTTAAAGTTTGCGTTCCACCCCAAGATTTTCAAAGTCCATTGAGATATTGCTTTCATATTTTGCATACTTGTTTACCATCATGACCCCAGTCTGTAAAAAGGAGGAGGCAACTCTATCAAACATTTTGACAGAATCATGGCCCCTTTTCGACTTAGAATAAATGTTAAAGTTTGCTTACCACCCTAAATATTTTCAAAGTCCATTGAGATATTGCTTTCATATTTTGCATACTTGTTTACCATCATGACCCCAGTCTATAAAAAGGAGGAGGGGCAACTCTATCAAGCATTTTGACTGAATTATGGCCCCTTTTCGACTTAGAATATGCTTATTGTAATGTTAAAGTTTTACTCATAGCTTATATTATACTATCAAGCACTGAGAATAGTCGAGCGCGTTGTCCACTGACAGCTCTTGTTGATGTTCTGTTATCTATGTGGAGCTTTACTTCAAGAGGCGTCCAGGTACCTTGCAGCTTCTGTTGTTTGAGCAACCGAGAGCTTTACTTCAAGAGGCGCCCAGGTACCTTGCAGCTTACACTGGTTTCTTCGTTCGAATTATCCTCAATAACTCACATTTCTCTGGACTGAGCTCGATTGATCAGTCTCTTTCCAAGCTTTCTGGGACAGGATGTTTGTTTTTAGAGTTTTGAAATCAAGAGCAGAAAATGCTTTCGTCTGCAAAATTCGCGATTTACTTTCGATAGACTACTGGGATGTCATAAATGACAGGGGCCAATGGCTGACTCATGGTAAACTCCAGAGAGAACAGAAAGTTCATCTGAGTTGAAAATTTGGGGCCGGTTGTTGAGAAATGACTTGATCCACTGGAATGCACATTTAAATACCCTTCAAATATTTTGAGGAAAAAAAAAACTTACTGAGTAAGTCCGAATAAGCTGAAAATGTCTAATAGGTAGACTCCTGTTGTGAATCAGTTTGTTCTCAACCTTGTCAAAACAAAAATTAGTACCGGCTAAGACAAGGGTATGCTCCATCCATTTACAGGAAATAAACGCTGATGATATAGGCTGTAGTGGCTGACCTTGGAGTTGGGACTTTTCTTGAAGACTGCCCTCTTCCAGTATTTTGTGACTTTACAAGTTTCAAGAGACAGCTGGAAATTTTTTGTCATGACTGGGGCTAACATGACTGGGACTAACATGACTGGGGCTAACTCTGGGGCTAACTCTGAGCTCTTTTAGCAGTCTTAAAGACATTTTATTAGGACCAGGAATTTTTATTTGATTTTAACGTATTAGCAACTTGTCTATAGCCTCAAAGGATATGAGGATAATTTGCATCTCTGGTGCGGATTTTGGATTCATCAGTTTTACTAAGTCGAATCAAGCTTAAGGGCTTGGACTTACAGAAGGCAGATTAAAATTGTTTATTGAGATAATTTCTCCTTCGTAACCGAGTCAGTATGAGTAAGACCCTAATACTTCAGTGGCACTAAACCACTACCGTCAGTATGATTGTGCTTAATATGTATGAACGGAACGGTATAAATACAACTCATTAGAACATAGAAAGAAGCAACGATCTAAATCCATGTCATGCATTTCGGTTTCATAATGTATGTATTATACATGTCGCATGACGGTTGGGGCATACTTTCTGGTAAATGTCTGACCGAATATTTGTACATTTCTTTTGTTTTAGACTGTAAATCGACTCAAAGAATATGTCGTCACAAGATAAACAAAACGATAGGAACTTCCAGAAGTATGTCCTAAAGAAAGTAGGGAAGCACTGGTTATTGGAGTGCAATGGAAAACTGAAAAGACTGACATTTCTGACAGACGCAAGGGATGTTTTCATAGATGAAAATGTCTTATTCGCTGGTGGCGATTTGTATCAAATTACACAGAATGACGCTAATATTGTTGAAGTCACTAAAATAGAAGACATCTATCATAAAACATCTAATGAGCTGCCTATGAATATATCAAATCAAGGATCTGACGATGCGAAACCAAACACGTGGTGTCATGAACATGGAGCTATCGCATCGGACTTCGAAGCATGTGAAGGAATCATTGATGAAAAGAGAACAACGGATTATGAAAGTATGTCAGACATGGTTTCTACAGTAGATCCAATCTGTAATGGTAGTGATGAAGTAGGTGAGTATATGTTTGTTGTACGTTCTTTTGTCCGTCTGTCCGTGAGCATCTATTGAATGTAAAATATATTGCTGAAAGGCCTCGAAAACTCCACCCTAGCTTATTACAGAAACAAGTTTAAAGAAACAACGCTGTTAATACTAGATGACTTTCATATACTCAGTAACATTTCTAATTTGTCAATAGTTTACTTAGAGGTTTCATTAACTATCATAGCAACAGTCGTCAAGTGTCTTGTGGCGGCTGTAAGAAGTCTCCCCGAAATAGTGTAGTTTTATTTTCTGGTCTTTTAAGTACATGGAGACCATTTAATTGTACTTTTGTTACAGCATGTCCGCCGTTTGTTACAGCATGTCCGCCGATGCTAGGGATCGTGACAGGTGTTTCTACATTTCATTACCTTTCACGAACAAACTTCTATGCTTCCAACGGATTAATTATATCACAGTCAAGTCATCATACAAAAAGTGATAAACCTTTGTAAAAGTTCATTGTTAAATACCAGATATAAACAGAATTTTGAGGGCCTCTGTGGCCGAGTGGTTAAGGTCGCTGACTTCACATCACTTGCCCTTCATCCACGTGATGAAATAATGCACTAGGGGCCTTCCTCCACCATAAAAGCTGGAAAGTTGCCATATGACCTATATTTGTGTCGGTGCGACGTTAAACCAAACAAAAAAAATAACAGAATTTACTGGGTGACTTCCAAAACCAAAAAATCTCCAATTATTAAGTTGATTTTATTCATACATTTCGGGCATTCGTATTGATTATGAGTTTTTTATTACTTTACAAGACATTCCAAATCGAGCTATCACAATTATTACTTTGGTTCATTATAACAATGGTCGATGCTTTAAAATGACTTTTTAGTAGTGTTAAGATATAAAAAGTCTAAAACGTTGTTTTTTTCCCTTGGAAATATCAGCAGCTGTAATATCGAATGGACTAACAATGCTATTTCAGCAAAGAAAGTACGTCAAGATGATTTTAAGGATATTTTAAGTTTACAAACTTGAACATTAACACATCATACAAAGAAAGTTGTTTTACCTTAAAATTGAACAGCATATAAAATAAGTATATTATTCTAAAAACCGATTGTCAGTTTACTGATGTATGCTTGAATTCCCGAAGAAGGACCACATAAAAGGACACTGGACATTGTTGCAAATGCATCAGAACAAAGAAATGTAATAGGTTTTTTTGTTGTTTTTTTTAATGTTGACAATGGTTTTTAGAGAAATATACCTATTTTATAATTATATTGTTTAATTTTCATGTAAAACAACTCTTTTTTTTCAAAGATTTGGTGGTATTCAAATTTAAAAACGTCAAATATCCATCGAATCCTTAACAAACTAAAATTTCAAACTTATTTTTATATGAAAGGTAGTGATCCCCGTGGCCAAGTGGTTAAGATCGCTGATGTGGGTTTGAGCCTCACTCAGAGCATTGAATTCTTCATGTGAAGAAGCCATCCAGCTGGCTTCTAGTATAACAGTATGCTTTTTTGAGTTTGAATTGAAACTGGCTTTCCTTTTATTACGATGGTAACCTTTATCATTATAAAGCAGCCATGTTATATCATGGACTATGTACTACTTGGATAAACTAAGCGATAACAGATAAAGAACGTATGCTTTTAACTTGCAAATATTTTGGAAAACTTTTGTTTCTTACAACTGATGCGACTTCTTCAGATTGATAATGACACTAGACGTAATTAATATCACTTGGCTTTTTACCAGATATCATACGGAGCATGCTGGCTGAAGCGGGTGTGAGAGCGATACTGTACGGAGCATGTTGTGGTGGGTGTGAGAGCGATACTGTACGGAGCATGTTGTGGTGTGTGTGAGAGCGATACTTACGGAGCATGTTGTGGTGGGTGTGAGAGCGATACTGTACGGAGCATGTCGTGGTGGGTGTGAGAGCGATACTGTACGGAGCATGTCGTGGTGGGTGTGAGAGCGATACTTACGGAGCATGTTGTGGTGGGTGTGAGAGCGATACTGTACGGAGCATGTCGTGGTGGGTGTGACAGCGATACTTACGGAGCATGTTGTGGTGGGTGTGAGAGCGATACTGTACGGAGCATGTCGTTTGAGTATGACAGCGATACTGTACGGAGCATGTTGTGGTGGGTGTGAGAGCGATATTGTACGGAGCATGTGGTGGTGGGTGTGACAGCGATACTGTACGGAGCATGTTGTGGTGGGTGTGTGAGCGATACTGTACGGAGCATGTTGTGGTGGGTGTGAGAGCGATACTGTACGGAGCATGTGGTGTTGGGTGTGGGAACGATACTGTACGGATTATGTCGTGGTGGGTGTGAGAGCGATACTGTGCGGAGCATGTTGTGGTGGGTGTTGAAGCGATACTGTACGGAACATGTTTTTTGGGATATGAGAGCGATACTGTACGGAGCATGTCCTTTGAGTGTGACAGCGATACTGTACGGAGCATGTTGTGGTGGGTATGAGAGCGATATTGTACGAAGCATTTGGTGGTGGGTGTGAGAGCGATACTGTACGGAGCATGTTGTGGTGGGTGTGAGAGCGATACTGTACGGAGCATGTGGTGATGGGTATGGGAGCGATACTGTACGGATTATGTCGTGGTGGGTGTGAGAGCGATACTGTACGGAGCATGTTGTGGTGGGTGTGAGAGCGATACTGTACGGAGCATGTGGTGTTGGGTGTGGGAGCGATACTGTACGGATTATGTCGTGGTGGGTGTGAGAGCGATACTGTACGGAGCATGTTGTGGTGGGTGTTGAAGCGATACTGTACGGAGCATGTATTTTTGGATATGAGAGCGATACTTTACGGAGCATGCCGTGTTGGGATGTGAGAGCGATACTGTACAGAGCATGTTGTGGTGGGTGTGAGGGCGATACCGTACAGAGCATGCTGTGTTGGGATGTGAGAGCGATACTGTACGGAGCATGTTGTGTTGGGATATGAGAGCGATACTGTACGGAGCATGCTGTGTTGGGATGTGAGAGCGATACTGTACGGAGCATGCTGTGTTGGGATATGAGAGCGATACTGTACGGAGCATGTTGTGTTGGGATATGAGAGCGATACTGTACGGAGCATGCTGTGTTGGGATGTGAGAGCGATACTGTACGGAGCATGCTGTGTTGGGATGTGAGAGCGATACTGTACGGAGCATGTTGTGGTGGGTGTGAGGGCGATACCGTACGGAGCATGCTGAGGTGGGTGTGAGAGCGATACTGTACGGAGCATGCTGTGTTGGGATGTGAGAGCGATACAGTACGGAGCATGTTGTGGTGGGTGTTAGGGCGATACCGTACAGAGCATGCTGTGTTTGGATGTGAGAGTGATACTGTACGGAGCATGTTGTGGTGGGTGTGAGGGCGACACCGTACGGAGCATGCTGTGTTGGGATGTGAGAGTGATACTGGACGGAGCATGTTGTGGTGGGTGTGAGGGCGATACCGTACGGAGGGCGATAAAAGTGTGATGCTCTCTGTGAATGTAGCAATAATTGCATTGCTATGATGAAACTTTCAATTTATTTTTAAGACAAAGACAAGAAGTTTGAAAAATTCCTGAAACGATTATCTAAGTTCTTTGATAGGAAAGAGGTACCAACGAAAACATCTGATGGGGCACGTGGGCCAAGGACGAGAATGAAAACAACAGTAAAGGTAACTAAATCAAATATATTTTTTCCATGTACATCCTTTCCTTAATATTCGCCAGCTGTAGTTTTATTTCCACCGGCGGCTCCAGTGCGATGACCTGCTGTGTTCCTTCTTCGTGTAAGTTGGCGCCAATCATTGCGTTGTGCTTGTATGTACATTTACACCTACCCGCTTCTCTGATGGTAAGTTGGCGCCAATCATTGCGTTGTGCTTGTATGTACATTTACACCTACCCGCTTCTCTGATGGTAAGTTGGTGCCAGTCATTGCGTTGTGCTTGTATGTACATTTACACCTACTCGCTTCTCTGATGGTAAGTTGGCGCCAGTCATTGCGTTGTGCTTGTATGTACATTTACACCTACCCGCTTCTCTGATGGTAAGTTGGCGCCAGTCATTGCGTTGTGCTTGTATGTACATTTACACCTACCCGCTTCTCTGATGGTAAGTTGGCGCCAGTCATTGCGTTGTGCTTGTATGTACATTTACACCTACCCGCTTCTCTGATGGTAAGTTGGCGCCAGTCATTGCGTTGTGCTTGTATGTACATTTACACCTACCCGCTTCTCTGATGGTACGTTGGTGCCAGTCATTGCGTTGTGCTTGTATGTACATTTACCCCTACCCGCTTCTCTGATGGTAAGTTTGTGCCAGTCATTGCGTTGTGCCTGTATGTACAATTACCCCTACCCGCTTCTCTGATGGTAAGTTTGTGCCAGTCATTGCGTTGTGCCTGTATGTACAATTACCCCTACTCGCTTCTCTGATGGTAAGTTGGTGCCAGTCATTGCGTTGTGCCTGTATGTACAATTACCCCTACTCGCTTCTCTGATGGTAAGTTGGTGCCAGTCATTGCGTTGTGCTTGTATGTACATTTACCCCTACTCGCTTCTCTGATGGTAAGTTTGTGCCAATCATTGCGTTGTGCTTGTATGTACATTTACCCATACTCGCTTCTCTGATGGTAAGTTGGTGCCAGTCATTGCGTTGTGCTTGTATTTACATTTACACCTACCCGATTCTCTGATGGGAGTGCTGTACGGATGGATGAGATTTTGTGTATGATTTTCTCGTTGAACTTTTGTCCGTGTTTTAATACCTTTCATCTTAAGAAAATAAATTACTAAAGCTGACATTCTATCCCAGCAATACACTTTGTCGTTTTATAGTTTTATTAGGTAAGAGTAAAAACTGCTTGGATGAAATAAATATAAACTTTCCAACGTTAACCGTGATCGTGCAAAAGCCATGTATTTAATCGAGCTTAAATGTTTAATGTCATGTAAAAATTGTAACTCATACAACTATTATTTGTACAATTTTTTTTTCAGACAGAACAAAATCAGCAGAAATCACAGGAGTTCGCGAAGTTTCTAAATGCAAAGTCGGTAGAGAAGTTTCACGAAGAAACAGATGTTGTTCAAGTTGTAGCTCTGTTTTCATATGAAGCCTTGCACGATGATGATATTAGCTTTGAAAAGGGAGACAAGTTTGAAATGAATAAAGAAATTATTGGGTATATTTCTTTTAGAATTCATGCACATCGTACTACTGTGTACAGTTTACGTACATTCGTGGTTGCATGCTTGGTATTCGCCATTTAGACAATATTCTGAATGGTGCATATTTTTCCTTTCAGCAAACAGTCTGAGTAGTGTATCCTTGTCATTTTAGACACCATTTTTATTACAGAAAATTATCGGAATAAAGTAAATTTGTATTTTCAGCAAGTAATCTGAGTGACGTTTATGTGTCATTTCAGCATAACATGATTGTTACGTAAAAACATTATTATTTTGTCATTATTCTAAATATTTGTCATTTTAGTGATTGATATATATTTGCCATTATAGTTAGCATTCTATTTTTCTTTTTCGATCAATATTATGAATAATTTTTATTTCAGTCCAATATTGAAAGATATAGGCCTATATTTGAAATTTCAGCCAATGTTTTGAGTGGTGTATTGCAAAGCACCATGTCACGGGCGAAGAAGGATACGTTCCAAGGCACTACGTCACAGAGGATGATAACTCGCCGTACACGCAAGAGTAAGATATGCCTAGCTAGTTCCGAGTCGGACCTTCTCACATTATAATGTTTAAAACACTGAAATAGTAACATTAATATATACACTAAAATATATATATGTGCCTACAGTTGACCATGTCTTAGCAGCCACCTTTATTATAAACAGCCTATAGGCCTATAAGCAGCCTTAATATCAAATACCATCGGCTATATCCCAATGGGAGAGACGTGGCTCACATCACGTGAACGTTTTATATTACGTCATTATCACCTGTGTTGGCGTTTTGCGAAGTAAAAAATTAAAAATCCACTTAACCCTTATTATTGGAAATCAGATCAGTTGGAAACAACCCTTATCATTGAGTTTTTTCTTTTAACGGAGTTATGATGTACACGGGTGCTCGAAAGTTGTATCCAAATAAAACTAATTCAAATATAACCTCCATGAGCCATAGTCACGTTTCTTAGCACAGAAAAATTACGACGCAAGTTCCCTTATTTATTATGCATTATAAAAAATAGAAAATAGTCCTTCATTAATTTTCCATATGCACGATAATGAGTTTTAATATATTGCAAAAGAAAAACTAAAAAAAACCAAAAAACTTTTGCATGACAAAAACCTTGTTTCAGAGAAAGGCAATTACGCTGGTTGGTTATTAGAGCATGATATTAAAAAACGCCTGTAGTTTCCAAATTTCCAAACTTGTATTAAAGTAAAGGTTTGTTAAAATTTAGAATTAGTATTCTCAAAAGTAGGCGTTTCTCAAAATCATTTATTGAAACCATTTAAAGCCCAAATATCAAACACCATCAGCTATATCACTATTGGTAAGTCACCGAAAGTATAATGCGATTCTAGGGTTGAAGCCAGCGATCTTAACCACTCGTCCGCGGAGACCTTCATCTTTTTCAAACAAATAATGTCAGCAGTGAAACTGACCATTTGCATGATTGCATTCTGAGACCTGTCTAAAACTCGGTAATAAACACTGGAGTCTTTGTTAAACCCAAAATAAATTGAAACCTTTATATGTAATCTTTAACATTTATTGTACATACTATGTATGCTCTTCAGCTGGTATTACAATATAAGGAGACCGGAAGCGGATAGACTGTTGGGCAGCCCTCATGTCCCTGTTGGTACATTTATTGTCCGAGGGGACTTCAGTAAGTTATTTGTACATTATTTTTGAAATTAAGTTTAACAAAAGTTAAAGTGATAGCTATCGATATTGACTTTAAGTCAAAAAGATTTTAGAATGGACTCTCGGCACAGGTTGTTAGGTTAATATATTGCTACAAAACCTCGGTAAAACATCCAATATTGATTTATCACATTACTCGTGGCTTAATCAAATTGCCGGTCCATAATCACAGTTTTGCTGTATGATTGGTCTATATACAACACCTGTTTAGGAAATTAGAAACATGACTGTAAAAAATTAATTTCTGATATCATATAATAAAACACTTTAATATTGAATGACTTGCCGATCAATAGTCAAAACTATTGACCGCAACATTAGAGGTCAAATAAGCGACAAAGTATTATTGAGAATTATTGTTTTGTTGGTATATATTTCAGGTTTTTTGTTATCTGTCAAACTAAACGAGGGTGACGTTAAACACTACAAAATACGGCGTTTGGATAATGGCAGATTTTACATATCTTCTAGAAAAACATTTGACAGTGTCCTTGATCTAGTATCCTACTACAAAAGTGAGGAATATTTCTGTATTTTCGTCTACAAAGCATTTTAACCTGGTTGCATACGAAAATATATGGAACGCCGCACCTGTCCTCACGGTATCATGTTAGAGCGTGATGTTAATTTGTCGAAACAGTGTCTGATCATATTAACTTGCCATGTTATCCAGTCACTGCGTGGTGTTAACTTGTCGAAACAGCGAGTCTTAGTATGTTAACTAGCTATGTAATCATTTCAAAGTATGATCTTGTTAGCAGAGTGTGTTATTACGTTTAAAAGCTGTTATCTTGTCAAAGGGTGGTGTTAACTTGTCAAAACAGTGTTTTATTATGTTAATACGTTATATTATTATGTCTGATGTTTACTTGTCCATACGGTGTCTTATTATGTTAACTAGCTATGTTATTTTGTCAAAGGGTGGTGTTAACTTGTCAAAACAGTGACCTATCATGTCACGAAGCTAATTTGAAACCTATAAGAAGGAATGACCTGATACAAACAAATATAGAGGTCATTGAAAGAAAGTACAGTAACTAGGACATATACATCTAGCTGACCCCATTTTTTGAATTATCTCTCTTTATGTAAAAAAGCATATCCTGAGCCTAAGCTAGATAGAGGTCAGTTAGAGAATTTGCAGTGTCAAAGAACCATAACTCAAGCTGACCCCATTTTTGAATTATCTCCCTTTATATAAAAAAGATTGTCCAGAGCATAACTTGAAAACTGTATGAGGGATTAACTTAATACCTTATATATTAATAGAAATCAGTGAGAGGGAATACATTGTCAAAGAACAACAACTCTAGCTTACCCTGTTTTGAATTATCTCCCTTTATGTATGAAAACGTTTTCGGTGTATTACATGAAAAGTATATAAGTGATTGACTCAATACTTGACACATCTGTAGAGGCCAGGGAGAAAAAGTGCAGTAACTAAGAACCAGCTTTAGCTGGCCTCGTTTTTTAATAACCTCCCTTTGTTTTATACACTTTGTCCAGCGCATCACTCCTTAACTATAAGAGATTCTTTCTTCAAACTTTAAATTCTTATAGAACACACTGAGGGGGAGCGCACTAACTAAGAACCCTAACTTTATATGACCCTATTTTTGAATTGCCTCACTTTTCCGATATTTGCTTCAGGAGCATCCATCTTGTTACCGATTGCCTTGCTTAAAGGTGGTCAGTCACATTTAATCAACATTTAATGACATTTTTTACTTTTTGTATATTCTGGTAGATAATTATTTAAGGAACAAAAAGACCAATTACATAGAGTTAGATTCCTATTTGAAATGTATATTTTATTATTTTTGTAAAATTTTGTAATTACTCCCCTTTAATATGAAAGTATATAAAAAGCTGGGTATTTCTTTTTATTTCGATAAAATGTCTAGTTTTACATTTGCATTTGATAGACATATCAACTATTGAACAATCTGAACCAAAATGCAAGTTTTAAAGCTGTGTGTAGCTTCTGAATTCATTTATTTCCAATCTATCTTGGTTGCGCAACCAAGATAGGCAAAGGGAGGTAATAATAATTTTTCAAACTTGTGTTTCTAATGAATTCCATCTAAATACATAATTTTTAATGCAAATATTGTACAAATATATTACAATATGTCTAATATTTATACATTTCCTTAGGCAAAGTATGTTTCACACATATTTACTTATGATAAAATAACTCTATCTTGGTTGAGCAACCAGGATAGGAAAATGAAATTTTAATAATACCTCCAGTGAAAATCTAATTTGTATTAAGTGTTAAGTGAACATAAATGAGTGTAAATGATCAGATGCTAAACAAATCCGTTACATGGCCAAAATCTGATTATCCACCTTTAACATAATAACACGCTCTATAGACATTACCACACTGTACTTTGACATATTAACAAAGTTTTTTGACATAAAAAGACACTATTTCGGCAAGTTAACCTCTAACTTTGACATGATATCGTAGCCTTCTAACATATTAAGACACTGTTTTGACAGGTTAACACCAGACTTTGACATAATAACATAGCTTTTTCACACAATAAGACACTGTTTTTGACAAGTTAACACCCCACTCTTGCATGATAACATGGAATTGCCTGACATAAGACAGCTGTGGTGTTCCGTAAAAATACATGCGCAGCTTCAACATCTGCTGGTATCATACACTTCGCAAGTCTTCGAAAGCAACACTTAGTCTTCGTCAAAAATGAACATTTATTTTCAAAACTTTCAAATATTTTACCAAAATAACATGTTGCTTCGAGTTTAACTTCAGAAAATGTGTTTAAAACCAACCCATCTGAAATTTTCAATTCTTGTCGTACAACCACCGCCGTTGTGGCTTCAGATGGAAAGAAATCGACATTAATCATGCCTACATCATTTAATTGTTTACTCAGTTTTCACGTATGAATGATTTCAAAATAAAACATTGGACTTTATAAATAAAAGAACTATAATGTTTATTTTGTTATCAAAATATTGCTTCAAATATTAAAAAGAATGGCTGGCTGCACGTCAAAAAGTGTTATGTTTTTACAGCTGTTAGTGCATTTACATTGTAGATAGATGTGCCAGCTATGAAGGTGAGCTGATTTATCTAAAATCTTCAAAGTTACCAAACATAAAAGATAGTTATAAAACGATTCAATGTATTTAGATGATGCCAATGGGTTGCCTTGTAAACTCACGGAACCATATCCAAAGAAAACCCCTTGTGTTCATCTTCGGAAGCTTGAAGTGGAAAGACATTCAGTGGAGTTGTTGGAGCAAATTCGCGGCGGCACGGGTCACTATGGTGACAGACATGTTGGTAAGAAATAATGCTGTAAATCCTAGTTTGGAAACACAAGATTACACCCTACAAGGGGATGTTTCTTGTAACAATGTTGAAAATAGTCGATGGCTAGGTTACTGTCTGATACTGGTCTCCAAGATCAATTTCGTTACCTTCAGGGTGGCCTGCCATGTGGTTTTTGGATATCGTACACACGGTTCGGGTAGCATTTTGCCAATATGCATGACGGATTTCCATAAGATAAAGAGCGCCGAAGACAAAACAAATGAGTGCTTTCCTCCGCACAAAACGTTTACAAAATTCTCAGCACTTTTCCCAACTGCGGAAGTGTTTATCTACATACTCAACGAAAACATGGAAAAGCGTGCTTAAGAAAAGCACCGAGAACTGATGGCATATGCTTTTTTGCGGAGGAAAACACACATTTTACAGTCGTCGACGAACTTTATCTTATGAAAATCCGTCAAGTCGTATGGAAGATATAGGCAAAATGTTACCTGAACCGAGACGCTTTTCTCCGCTTGTACGATATACAAAAGTCACGTGGGTCGGCCATCCTGTCCTTATATACAGACAAAATATTAATTGCACACCTGCGATAACTTAGAATGCGATATTTTTTATATACTTTTGATTATAATTTATTATGATAATCAGAGTATAACCTTGTTTTATTTGATCTTTTGTTCATTGTATAATTATTGAATTTCAGGTAAATTTCGCAAGACGTTGGACGTGGCAGTGAAACGGTTAAAGCCGAATCTCCTAGAAATGCCAGCAGATGATTTTGTAACAGGAATGAAAATGATAAACAAATTGCGACATGACAAGCTTGTTCAGGTTTTAGCGATTTGCGCAACGACTGAACCTATTCTGATAGTGTCTGAATTTGTGCCTAACGGATCTTTGTTGGATTATTTACGGAGGGAAGATGTCAGAGCTTCACTGCGTTTAGAAGAATTAATTGATATTGCTGCTCAGGTAAATGAAATATAAATGCCTCTAGAAATCTTTCCTGTAAGTAATTATAAATGTATGAACATATGCATTCCAAGCGAAAAACAGTTCCTCGATATTATTTGTTATATCTTTCATATTACGGGCAGTATATTTTTGAAATTTCTCCTACGCTTAGAAAAAAATATTGAAAATACAACAACAGAGTTTTGCAATGATACAGTCTTGTTCTTGCTACGACCGTTAACTATACCTGGATGTTTTGCTTTTAATAAACTGCAAATATACTTTATAAGGATATTGAGGTATAGATATTAAACTATAGATATTAAACTATTGCAGATATCAAGCCACATTTATTATTTTTTCTAAGATATGACAGGATTAAAAAAAAGCATTTTGTTGTTATCACGAGTTTCCTGTATTATAAGGAAATTCCTTCATTTATCAAATTTTTAGATGGATGTGTGTTGTTTTTTTGTGGACTTTTTAAAGGACATGGAAAGCCTGACAATAAGCTAATTTCATATGAAAGCCATCCTCAAGTCTTTCATAACGCTGAAAGAATTTTCATAATCGGACCACTATTGAAAAAGATACGGCAGTTTGAAATTTAAGAAAATTCTTAGTCACGGGGGCAGCCATTTTGTGTGTTTATGACGTCATTTACACACTGCTGAATTCTTTAATTAGCAAATATTCTTTAAAATAAATAAATCTTATATGTTTCTTGCGTGTAAGATGTAAAACATGGAATGTCTTTCATTATAGCTAGAAAAAATAGAGAAATTATTTTATAGAAATAAGTAAATACAGTGTAAATATATGTGTCTAGAAATTTGATAAATCCGCCATATTGATTTTTGTTGCCATGGAAACAAAATGGCCACCATTCATAATAAAATATTTTTTGGCTCATAACTTTCACATTTTATGTCGATTTTGAAAATTCTTTCACTTCTTTAAATAATTAAAGAAATACTAGCATATGGCATTAACATCAAAACAACATTGCCTTTCCCTTTAAAACTGGCTTGTGGTTGCAAAATGTGAAAAAAACATAACCTTTTATCAGTTTCGTTGAATTTTGCATTTCAAACATGTTAGAAATTGCACAAATACATCTATAATATGAAAGATGTTACACTAAACATAGCGAGCGTTAGAAGTTTCGTGTGTTAGATGTTTGTTTAATAGCTAATACCGCTTGTTTTGAAAAAATTAAAATTAAAGCTACCTAACTGTAACCCTATGTTTCAGATAGCGGAAGGAATGGCATATCTTGAGGAGAATAAGTTCGTTCACGGTGATCTAAGAGTCGCTAAATATCTGGTAGAGGACCGTAACGAAGTGAAGGTAGCAGATCATGGTCTGTTTCAATTGGTGGAAAAAGATTTATCTGAAACTAACATAAGTAAGTTATTCATATTTTGTGCTATCTTGATAACAGATAGTGTTTGATTTAGTGAGACATATAAAGCGATTTATGTTTGCAATTGCGATATTGATTTGTTAAACATTATTGTCTAAACATTGCTCTTTCCGTATCTTGATATTGATTTCGCTTCTTTATAATTGCTTATTACTAAGTATTCTAAACTTTTAAGTTCTTGTCTAAGCCTTTAGAATTTATGATTCTAAATAAATACGCCTGGAATGTCTAAACATGTTCAGTCATTATACAGAGTCGTTGAAAACGTAAATTCTTGTGTTGAATGGTATCTTGATCGTACATGCAAAATAAACAAAATTAATGTTCTTTTTATTTCATTTCTTTTCGTTGATTTTAATCAAACTTAACGATTTTTACCAAAACTCATGAAGTTTGGTAGCCAAATAAGGGCAAGAAAGCTGGGCTCAATGTGTTTTTCAAAGAAATAATAAAATGTGTAGAAATATTTATAGATTTCTGTAATATCCAATGGTAGGCGCAGATATTTATTACAACACTAATATTGACAATAATAAATATTATTATTATTATATGTCATTTATGTTTCAGTTCGATTATATTTTCGTTCATTTATAGGTCGATATGAAGTTTATTGTGTGAATATTCCACCGTTTGAAATTTCCAAAATGGAATCCACCTTTATACTTCAACAAAGCACCGAAAAAATTATTTATTTAAAATACATTGATGCCTAAAAACGGCAATAAAATGTTCCCATATCCTTGGATATTTGTGAGTAGTTTTTTTTTTGTGTTTTCTGTGTTTTGAAATACAGGGCAATTGTCAAACTGGCTGCCAACAAAATGGTTTGCTCCAGAAGTATTGTTGAGTGGAAGTGTGAGTACAAAGTCGGACGTGTGGTCATATGGCGTGTTATTATTTGAGATCATTACATTTGGACATGTACCATATCCAGGTAAGGAAACCAGTTTCTATCTTATAGATCGCATTTATTTCAAACTATGTTCATAATCTTTGAATACTTCTATATTTTGTGATACGCGTGCACATTTGCTGTTTGGACAATTTCATGCAAATCTTAATAGCTTTATCTTTGCATTTGTTCTTTAAAAAGTTTAACAATTAGAAAAAAAAATGTTTTCAAGTGCTTCTTTTTAATGAATATTGCAGGTCAGGATGGGTGGGAGGTATTAGACTGTGTTATTAAAGGGTACAGGATGCCAAAGCCGAATTCAGGTCGAGTGGAATGTCCAGATCCATATTATGAAATAATGTTACAATGCTGGAACAAATCTCCGGAACGCCGACCTACCTTTGCATACCTTCAATGTTTCTTCGAAGACTACACAGTGGCAACAGAGCCACATGTAGTCAATGTTGTTCCTTGAAAATTTTAGGAAAATGACTTTTATTGAGAATAAATGAGAAATTCAATAGACATTGTAAAAAACAAGTCATTTCGTCGAATATTATGACACTTTTACAGTCACTTACATCAATACATTAAAGATATGTGTTTTAACTGTACCTGTCATATTTTATTTTTCTATGATCACTGAAAAAAAATCTAACGTATTTTGATTCCGACATTTTATTTGTGTTCTGCTAATTTCTGTTGCGGAATCAAAGCAAATATGTTTCAAAGTAAAGTAAATCGAGGTAAAATTTATATACTTTTTGACGTAAAACTGATATACGATGTTACCCCTGGGCACCCTATTAACATCATCCGGAGGTGTCATGTTCTAATTTCAAGAGGTGTGTGACCTTGTTTTATAAAAAAAAACAAGATTTTCTAGGATCATTGTCAATTCTATCGTCGCCGCTTCTATTTACGCTCTGCATCTGGAGTGGTAAAAGATCTATCTGAATATTTGATTGTACAATGTACAAAAAAAGTTCTAAACCCCTAGTAGAAGTAAAATGTGGTATAATACAACAAAGCAGACGCCTATAACTGGATCGGTTTTCGGGCATAAACTCATATTATAACATTTGTTTAGATGTACCACTGCCTTGCATCCTTATGTTTTGGCGATATATTGGTGTGCGTTGTTGCAGTAATCAGTGTTGAATTTACGGTTAAGTAAACTATTTTCCTTTTTCCATTATAAAGCTTCATAGCGAAAGCATCGTGGACTGTATAACGTATGTAGATTGTGCCTTATTTAGTATCAGACACATTTGCTTTATCGAGGGACGTATATCAATATTACGCGACTGTTTACATCCAACACACAAACACTTTAGTAATAGTTGCAAGACACATTTGATAGTTTATTTAAAAAAATAATGCAATTGATAAATAAACTTACTAGTAAAAACTTAATTAACATATTCTTAAAGGTCTCGGTATTAGGAGAGGGGATGTTGATATTAAATAAAAAAAAAACTTGACTTAATTTGTTAAAATAGTTCTCAATGGTCTATGTGCAAATATAATGAAAATTTGCACATCGATATTCTAACCGATGAAATGCAAGTATAATGAAAATGCACATCGATATTCTAACCAATGAAATCCGGATTTGTTAAAAGATTAATTTTAACTGCAAAATACATTGCAGTATATTCGTTGGCGCTAAAGATGACGATAATAGGGCAGTTTACTCTATTTTCATTTCTAAGAATTTTTAGTTTACCAAAATACGTAATCGCTATTTTTGTTATGAAACAGTGACTTCTTTTTTCGTGCTGTCATCCTCTTATAAACCATTGTTTAAAAAATGAATATTTGTCACACCAGTAAATTCTCGTACCGTAAATGATCTTCTTTCAGGATAAAGAATTCATTTTCAAACCATTTAGAATTTTTGATAGCCTGCTAACTTGACCTTTTGATTTGGTATGGAATAATATTCCTTTAAAACAAAGGTTACACTACATCATTTACCAGGAGCCACTATCTCGAAGGTACTTTAAGTCCTAAGATGTTCGTAAAGGGTTCGTAAGGTATTCGTAGCAGATATTTCCTCTAACTCGAAAGCCTCGTTATTTACGACACTTCGTAAATGTCCTCGTAAGTTGTGGCTGAAAAATCCACCCCTTAGCGTTCACGTATCGTATAAAAACTTACATTTTTAGACCTATCTGAAGATAGAAAATCTGTTTGTTTCTTATTGTACCACGCTGAAACTAGCGGAATTATTTTTATTGGAGTTGTCTTTCCATCCGATCGTGTCTACAAACATGAATTTATTTCGTACAGATGGATAAAATTAGTGCCTTTAATCTGTTTTTATAGATGAAAACGCACAGGTTTTGTGCCCCACAACAGAGTGGAGGGGGCATATAGATTTGGTATTGTGCGTTCTGTCATCCGTCTGTCCGTCGGAATTTTGTGACGCGCCTAGCTCAAAAAGTATTTAATATGAATAGATGAAACTTTGCATGATTCGTTATCATGATATGAACTTGCGCACCTCTTAGTTTTTGTCTGGTTTTGCACTATATTTCCAATGTTTTGGCCCCTGAATTAGTCAAAAATGCACATTTTAACCGTGTAACGTCCTTCGCTCAAAAAGTGTTTCATATAAATTGATGACACCTTGCAGGAGTCTTAAAAAAATCATGATATGAAATTGCGCACCTCCTATTTTTCGTCTGTCTCCGCCCCCTATTTCCAGAGTTATGACCCCTGAGAGAGTCGAAAATGCACACTTTCACTTTGTGAAGCGCCTAGTTCAAAAAGTATTTCATTTAAATTCTTTTACCACAGTTACTGCTGTATATATTCACTGGCGGATTCTATTGGAAAGAACGCAAACTTTATAAAGCTTTAGAGCAGTACGAAAAACGTTGTGTTTATATCACAGACATACATATAGTTGAGATTTCCTATCATAGAATTACTAGAATCTTAGACATATAGCCCGTGAACTGTAAAAAGTGGTGAGAATGAATTATGTTTCCGTCACTGTTTTCTGAACTGACAAATAATGAAAGGAATTGCCTTGTGCAAGACTATATACGTATAGTTACAAAGAACCACTCCTGTCCCATCAACATGAACTTATTTTTTGACGGTAAATATTTCACAATAAGAGTCGCCTCCAGAGAAAGTAACAAGATTAAAAACAGGCTGAAATGTCTATATGGATTAAAGATGTATGGAGGATATTACATGAGTGTCTTTTCATATTGACTTTAGTAAACGAGTTTAATAAAAGGATAAAATGCGAGGCTCTGCCGAGCATTTTATCAATTTTATTTAAAGAGTCAAATGAAATCAATGCGGAAAGTCACAAATGAAATATTCTTTTTATCACAGGTTAGCTTTTCCTGTCGAAACATTGAAATTTCTGCTTTCTTTAACTAGTATTATAAAGAAGTCAATTTGACCAACGTCTCCTATACTATAAACGACGTCGACGTCAAAGCTTAATTACACTAGTGTATTATCATTTTATGTAATGGCTTTATTATACTCCCGCGTTGTCAAACATGTGATGAATTGATTTTTAAAATTTAACGCTACACGCAGATCCCCTCTCAGCTAGCACACAAGATCTCAAAGTAGGTCCGAATTACTGGCGAGGCGTTCTTGTTCTCCGTGATTATTGGCTAAAAGAAATATATCTAAGGTCATTCATTCTCCACCTCTGACTTATAAGAGGGGTGGGGAGTGGGGGGGGGGGGGGGGGGGACAGGCATTTGTGGAGAACAGCTTAAGACTTGTTAGAACCCATTGATACTGATGCAGTTAACTGACTTACTGACTAATTTCATCACAGAAAAAGGCAAAAGTGTGACACTCCAACAGTGTTCTTTGCCTTATCGGTACAGTAGATTGTTTTGACAACACTCCTGTGCATATGTTGGGTATTTAAAGGCAAAGTCGATACAGTTGAAAAGATGTTTAGTAGAAAGGTTCCTTGAATACAGTTATGAATACCCTAGTCTAAAATAAACCGTACATTCCTTACAAAACTTGGTATATGTGACCAAAAGTTTAGAGTTTAAGTTGAGCGTGAAGCTAATAGGCATTTCTAACATTTTAGAAGTCATCGCTGAATAAATATTAGACAATTGTTTTTATTTCATTACGGACAAAAGTCTGGTGAAATGTAAATATTTTCTAGTAGGCATTATACCGTTGCAAGTGATAAAATTCACTTGATATGAACATATTTCCATAATGTTTAGCAACAGACAGCTTGTGGGCCATCAGATACACGTGCAGTTAGTCGAAAATGACGTCACTAAATGGATTATCCTCGACTTACGATATCGTAACTAACTAACATTAAGTTACGGACCCTTTACGAGGGCGTTAAGAGGTATTTGAAGATAGCTGAATAACGTTACCTTAGTCTTACCTTAATTAAGTTTATCGTAAATCATACCTTAACTTACGATACGAATAGGTTTTCGAGATAGTAGCCCCAGGTCTACAAACGCATTCACTGTTATAGCACACTCTAACAATAAATTAAAGGTCGGCAATTTAGAAATATTCTTCGCGTTTCTTACTACCTATTACCTCCCTTGGCTCTAACTGTAGTAAACCATATTCTTATGCGTAACATATGTTTGGGCAGCTGACACTTAATTACAATGACTTGACTATTTGAATCAGTTAATCATACAGACTGTTGATGTTAAAGCTACTCGCCTGCAGTGTGGGTGAAATTTTTGGCATGTTCATTCCCTCTAAATTTGGCATAGAATACATACATGACACTGACAATGGTGTAAAGTGAGTAGTTATTGGTAAAAAAGCAGAAATAACGTTGATTTTCTCTATTATTTCAAAAGCGTTGTAACGGCTTACTCCCTTCGGTTATTTATTAGGATACCTTGCAAAACGCGTATGTCATTAAACTTGTACCACGTAGCTACGTTAATTTAACCAGTTTAGGTTTTTGAGAGAAAAAAAGTCCCCTAAAATGAGTGAACGAGTCGCTCAAACAAAGTTTTATCGCGACGACACAAGATAAAATGACGTTGCAGATGCCTTGTACGATCCTAAACCCGGTAATTGCGCAATCTTCGGTTAGAGGTATTGCCTTGGTTACAGGATTTTGTCCTACGCAGTTGTGTTACTATTTATAGTAACAGATTATTGCATCGTCATGAAATGTAAGCTATTTGACAAAACCAAGCAAGTGCAACCTTATATGTGACAAGTCTGTTTTATTTTTTCTATTTATCACATGTTTGACTTCATGGGAGTGAATAAATCCATTACATAAATTTGTTTTTACGTATAGGTTAATGAATGGGAGAGCGGTGCCTTTGAGTGATAATGGCCCTTCTTCCAACGATCTCCCATGCATTTATCTGTTTATTACATGTTTACCTATAATATAGTAAGAACATTTTAGTGTGCAAACTCGTGATTTTATAGGTGTTTTTTCTTAGAGTACAATTTTGGATTAAAAAAAGTTATTTCACGAAAAGAAAACACGAATTTACGCTCCAGATAATAAAACTAAAACTGGATTATTGGATGTGTTGCCTCCATGAAACGTCGTGACGTCATTTCTATTTGCGGACGTTAATTTCCCGCGCTAACGTCAGGGCCATTATCGATAATGGCCCCGGGGTAAATTATGATAATGTGATAATGCATGAGGCTTTACGATAACAGGAGCATTTTCAGCACAAAATTGTTACAATTTATAGGTACTCATGTAAAAACATCTAGTGTAATAAAGCTTTGACGTTGACGTCGTTTCAAATATAGGAGACGCTGGTCGAACTTACTTTGTCTATAACAGGTAAAGAAAGAAGAAGTTTTTATGTTTCAGCAGGAAAAGGTTACATGTGAGAAAAGGAATGTTACATTTGAGCTCTGGTTAAACGAATTGAATAAAATAATGTGATATCCTCTATTTATAAGCAAAATTCTACAATGATTATAGGGGTATATATATCGTATAATTATGCTATAACAAACGTTTATTCAGTTAATACCTACCTGTATTTATCATTAAAACTATTTCGTGCATATATGATGAGGCCGACAATAATAGCCTGGTTGTTAAGTTATTCAATATTCTTTCCACAAATAAGACACACATAACTACATATATAGCTGTGTCCGTTATAACTTCTATATCAATATATTTAAGCAAACCAGTGTTTTAACACTATTTATACATTGTCAACTGTCTTTGACTTAGTATTAATATATGCAAAAAGTTTGTCTCCGCAGTATACATTTGAAAACTTTGATGTTGACTTTCTAAATATTCGTATTTTGGCACTGTAAACAAGTTCAGAATTTCACATGTTCGAACAAAATATCTTATTGTGCCCCCCTCCCCCATAAGTGGCGGGGGCATATAGATTTGGTCTTGTCCGTCCGTCCGTCCGTCCGAAGTTCGTGACGCGCCTAGCTCAAAAAGTATTTGATATAAATTGATGAAACCTTGCATGAGTCTTTATCATGATATGAACTTGCGCACCTCCTATTTTTCGTCTGGCTCCGCCCCCTATTTTCAGAGTTATGGTCCCTGAAATAGTCAAAAATGCATATTATTACCTTGTGACGCGCCTAGCTCAATAAATTGATGAAACCTTGCATGAGTCTTTATCATGATGTGAACTTGAGCACCTCCTATTTTTCGTCTGTCTCCGCCCCCTGTTTTCAGAGTTATGGTCCCTGAAATAGTCAAAAATGCACATTTTCACCTTGTTACACGCCTAGCTCAAAAAGTATTTGATATAGATTCATGAAACCTTGCATGAGTCTTGATCATGATATGAACTTGTGCACCTCCTATTTTTTATTTTGGTCCGCCCCCTATTTTCAGAGTTATGGTCCCTGAAATAGTCAAAAATGCACATTTTCACCTTGTGATGCACCTAGCTCAAAAAGTATTTAATATAAATGGTTGAAAACTTGCATAAGTCTTTATCATGATATAAACTTGCACACCTCTTATTTTTTGGCTGGCTCCACCCCCTATTTTTAAAGTTATGGCCCCTGAAATAGTATAAAAATGCACATTTTCACCTAATTATGTGCCTAGCTCAAAAAGTATTTGATGTAAATTCATGAAACCTTGCTCAAGTCTTTATCATGATGTGTCCTTGCACACTTGGCATTCTTCCTGAGAATCTTTGCGTTAATTACAGAGTTATGACCCTTGAAATAGCCAAAATAGTGGATTTTTTGTTTGTGATGTTCATAGCTCAAAAAGTATATGGCTTAGAATAATGAATCCTTTTCATAAAATGTTTGTTGAAGCTCTACCCCATTAAGACTGCAAACATTTGAATTATTCCCCCTTATTTGTGACAAATGTACCAGTGGGGTGGGGGGTGGGGGGGGGGGATCACACTCTGTGTCCTACAGACACATTCTAGTTTCATATTATAGTCGCACTTCCATCTTTGCATTTTAAGTTAGAGCGATATTTGTTTACATCTATCCAATTAGCACGGACCGCCACCATTATCTTATTAAATATCTTTTAGTTGACCAGCTGCTATATTTATTTAAAAAAAAAAAAAACACAGGGTTTTATAAGTTGTTTCTCATTTGCAGTCTACTGCTGCAGCAATTATTTTCTCTCATACAGTAAGGATTTTCCAGTCAACGGCTGGGCTATTCCAAGTCCATTTAATATTTCAAATAATCAAGTCACATTTTTTTCCGGCCGAAGTAATTTACTGCTAGGGTACTCGTCACTCATCAGCCAAGCGGTCTCCCAGAGCTACCGCATCAGCTTTTATCCTATACATTTTCAATTCCGCAAAACCTTATTAAATAACGAGCGCAACAAGCATGTGTTAAGTAAGGGTAAGAATTAGAGATAGGGTACAGGTCATCAGTGTTTTGGCTAAATTCAGTGAATCAGACAGGTCCATACACATCAAACGCATGTGCTCATTCAATCAAATATCATTTAGACCATAACCTACTAATATTAAAATTCAGCCTGATCATCACCAGCATTTCTTTTGTTGGGAAGTGTAATAAATATAGGTTATGTTAAATAGTCTTTCTATCAATTACATATCAGATGTTACGGACATGAAAAATAAATAAATTGCACAGCGGAGCTGTTCCGACTTATTTTCTATTTTTAGGTACAGCAGAATCTTATAGATTGTGTTTTTATTTTACATGTTATTGTTTTCCATGGCTGTTACTGTATATTATGTCACTGTTTGTTTAAATCATGTCTTGTCTAAAAATTACGTAAAGTAGCAGGTATATTGTTCTAACAGGTCATAAAGGACATACGTACTCGTTTGCATTTAAATTCACCGAATGAACTTTCTTTGGCTTTTACGCACTTAGCTACTCATTCCATTGCATAAGCATAGGCAAGGTATATAGCTACCACTAATTTATAGCGCATTTAAAAATAGTTTATTTATTGTAGTCGTGATTTCGTTTCGTGATATACCCAATCCCTAACAACTTTATTTGAATAAAGTTCCTCTTAAAATTATGTACTATTACTTCTAGGAATACAGTATGAAAGTTTTATTCGTCAAGTTTATTCTTCAAGTGAATTTATTGAATAAAAACCGTCATAAAAGAAAATAATCTGTGTCCTTCAGTTTAATTACCAAAGTATCATGTTTGTTTCCGGGTTCTTTGTTTGCACAAAACAGCAATGAAAAGGCTCCACAAGCCTACTTTTATCGATTAGAAACGGAGTTCTGTACGGAAATATGAAGCCGACCGTCACATGTCGTCTAATTTTGTCATTCAGTATTGAAATAAACGCGTTCTCGTGTTTAAAAAACAAAACAAAACAAAAAAAAAACAATTTTGTAATGTCATCAGGGTACTGAACCGGATATATAAACCCGTACTGATTTGTGTCCTTTCAAAAGTACTTTTGTAAACTTGTTTTTGACGGCTCAACGAGTCTCTATATTTACCACCATTTCATGTTATTTCAGTTGGAACGATTAGTGTATTTCAATCAATACACAACTACTAAAAATAATATATTATTTCGCATTCATTCTATAAGCAATATAATAGGGGGTTTGTAGGATATACTTGCTGGGTGTAAATATTAACTGTATTACGAAAATGCCGCCTGGATTACGTTTGTTCGGTTTACTGAATTCTGTGATAATTTTAATACTGACAGTACCCAGTTTTGGCCATGTGCGACTCACATACCCTCCAGCTCGTAAATACGCCCTGGACTTTCTTGACGTTGTTCGAACCCCGCCTCCGTGTGGAATGTCGAAAGGTAAGTCATAACGATTGAAAGCTTTTAAATAACTAAATATCTACGTAAGATTAAGCAGCTATTTACATGGTAGCATTAAAAGCAATGTTGTTGTTGTTTGTTGTTGTTGTTTGTTGTTGTTGTTGTTGTTTTAAATAAAAAAACAAACAAACACACACAAAAAACATTTGACAATTTAACAAAGCCAATTCCCAAATAATTAATAGTTCATTTATTGATTTTAATGCATAATGAATTACAACATCTATGCAAACGTACTGCTCAAAACAGCGAACCTCTCTTTCTAACATGTGCATTATTTTGACTTGTCTGAGATAAGTGAAAATAATGCAAATAGTATGGCGGGTAAGTTTTTTTTAACAATAAAAAAAAAGATATTCTTGAAGGACAATCATTATTGAAAAGAATATATAATATCAATTTATATTTAGCTTTGGAATCAAGCAAATATGCCAAATCAATATGTATGTAGCATAATGTTTCACAATGATTTTATAGTAAACAAAGTAGTCCTCATATATATACGGCGGGACAATACAATTTTAAGTCCTTATGACATTAAGTATTTGTTAGCCCATTTTGCATATGATTTTTAAAGACTCCGAGCTATACGTGGTATATTTACCTCATCTTTGTGAAATCAATTATTCCCGCCCAAAATCCATTTGCATAATAAATTTGTTGGATTTTATGACCTTAAATAGTTTTAAATGAATATCGATTTCTTTATTGCAAACAGTAGAATGAATATTTGCTGGTTGTGACATGGAGGTGATATAGAGATCTCTATATTACCGCCATGGTTGTGAACACCAGATGAAATATTTTTAGGAGTGACATAGCCACGAGTGAAAATGTATGCTCTGGTGTTCATGAGTGAAAGATAATTTGATCTTACATGTAAAAACCAACACATGTTCTTTTTGTGTCATATTTTGACAAAATCTACCATTTTACCAGTGAAAAATATATTGGATAGTTTTCAAATACCAGACATATTTCACTCTAATATTTCGAAAAAGCACTGAAAAGCATGTATTTTGTCTCCGGTTACTCATCTACAAAGACAAATGTTGTCCGTAATATACGAATGCACTTAAATAAGTTATGTTCCTATTTGAAGGTAAATGTAGTCTCTCTTTGAACGCCCATAAGTTACGCTAATTAATGCAGTTTCCCAGGCAATTTCACCGATAAGTTAAGTCAGGCATTCTCCACGATAAGTTACGCTCATGCATTTTCCCCGTAAGTTACGCCAGATCCTTGCAGGTTGCCTCTTGCATAATCTTCTCAGTACCGGATACGCTCACTGCATTTTTGTCATGCATGATATCTTACGTAATAAAATGGATATATATACATGTATGTATTTTATAAATAAAGATCGTCACGAGTTTTGCCCGTTAAAATGAATTCTAGAATGTTGTTAATATAATGATAACATCAATGTTTGAAATGAAATTAACGTTTTCTTTCATATAAATAAATAAAGACCATATAGATATAAAAACAATATAGATCAGTAATAAACAGGATTTGTCTTTGCTTTACTTATTTTCAAAAGAACAGTAACTGTCTATAGTCATGTTATAACTTATTAGTTTTAATGATCGAAGAAGATCTCATGCACCACATTATCCCATGTTCGTACGGAAATTTCACTAGAACCATTGGCTTTCCACAGACCATCAGGGTGGCTTACTCAAACGAAAGAATTCTACATACTAAACGGAATTTCGAGCTTGCAGCGATATGGGGCAAGTGATCTATAGTCAGCAACCTTATCCACTCAGCCACCGTTGCTCTCCAAGATTAAGTATAACTGTAGGTAACTGTAGGAAACGTAAAAACATGTGATATACCTGTCCATTCCTTACCCCTACAATACATATAACCTATTGGGATACTAAAAAAAAACTCTGAATACATCACGAGATAAATATCTGTTTGACGCAATATTACCCTACATACTGAATTATGTTTAAATTCGTTTTATAATCTTTTTGATAGTATAAATGCTTCTTAACGCCACGAAAAGCACACGCCTCATAAAACTGTTTTTGTACCGTAACTGATTGTATATTCATTGCAATTCAAGACATTAGTTCCACAAGAACGCAAAGAGTACAGCACATTAATTAAACGTTGTTTCTTTTAGATATAGGAACTTAAAAAAATGATAGCAATACGACGGTTAATGTATAAATGACGCATCGCTTAACTACTAGTAGTCTGCCGATACGACGGTTAATGTATAAATGACGTATCGCTTAACTACTATTATTCTATACCTATTTTATCTATCCAATCGCGAACGTTCATTTGCAACACGTGACCGTACAATATATTACGGTATTTGGATGCACGTGCGTACAAAAATCCTGCATTTTCTGTATTTGGACGCACGCGCGTACAAAAAATCCTGTATTTTCTGTATTTGGACGGTTCAACAGTCCCATGTTAAACATACGACAAGTCGAAAGATTTCCTGCGGCCAGAAGTTAAACAGACCAGAAATTGTTATTGATGTTTGTGTGACCATGCACAGTCTAAAAAGTAATTTATGGGTGAAAAGAGCTTGTTTTTTATCGTACCATTACGCTTTAATGTAGGAAATATTACTCCATTCTACGTGTTTTACAAGTAGATCTATGAAATATACATTTCCAAATAAGTATGAAATACACAGAATCGCAAAGGAGATAATCTATTTTTAATCAAATCTAAATTTATTTTTATAGCTCTTTGGTATTTCTTAACTCTGAAAGTCATTGTTTCGAGCAAAATAACTATATTTCCCTTTTATGTATAAATAGCTTTTATCTCAACTGGTCACATTCATTGACTATTGAAACACTTTACTAGAGCTGTCACAAATGTGATTCATGCCGTTGACATAGAGTAAAACAACACAGAACCATAATCCAGGAAATTAAAGAGCATTTAAAAATCTCTTATGCACAACTAAGTATCAATATTGATCATTGCTGAAAGTTTAAATAAATTATATGAAATAATGAATGAGGAATTTCTCTATATATCATATAGCTCGCCAGCTATATTGCGAAAACGGCGTTCCATAAGTGAGATAAACCAATCACATATCGGTAAAAAATCACGTGATATCACCCATTCCCCATGTGCTACACTACTTGTCGCATTCCAGGTAATAAAGCCCGAAACGCGTGAAAATGTTCCGAATGTTAATCGGATGAAGTAGGCCCTCTGTGTACATAGTTTGATTATGCGTCTTGAAATCTGGATTTAATTTGAGTTTTTTTGTTGTTTTTTTTTTTTTTTTTTTTTTTTGTTTACAACACACAAAAACGATTCAAGGGATAACAATGCTATCTGATTTAGATATTAAAACGTTCGTTAATAATCAAAAACTTAAAAATACAGTAAAAAGGATCATCAGATGTTGGAATATTTGAAAAGTCGCTAAAAGAAGCCGTTCCGGACGAAACCTAGAAATTGGTATCAGCCCTGACTATCTGAATAGCTACCTCAGCATTTTTTGTTTAACGGTTAAGAAACAAAATGGAGATGATTATGAATGGCAGCGGACGGGTGGTCAGCATCAAAAACATGTCTGCTCTATAATTCAGTTTTTGACGGCTCTTGCTGAGAATGTTTGTGGGCATTACATCTCGGCCAATTTCGATAACCAGCCAAATTGTACCAGGCACTCTTTGATTTTAGTTCTTGAATTACTCGAAAAACGGGAAATTTTAGCCTTGTCCGCTCTTTTAAGTCGAACAGTTTTCATCCGATCTTCACCAAACCTGCTGAAAATGTTTGTGGGCATAATATCTCAGCCAAGTATTATTACCACCCAAATCGCCAAATGGCTGTTGTAGAGAGGTTGCACCATATACTTTTTTTAATGATGATACGCAGAAAAAACAACATTCAATGAATTACGTATATTACGTGTGAAGTGAAATAAATATAGAATAAAAAGGTTATTTAAGGTCTAACATTGTTCTGTATAATATATATTTGCACTCATACCAAGCTGGGAAAAACTAGAAAAGGCAGGAATACAATATTCATTGAAACACTTTTAATTTAAACTATTATTATAGTAAGATAAAATAGATATAGAATAAAAAGGTTATTTAACATTGTACTGTACAATACGAGCTATATCTGGACTCGTACCCAGCTGAGAAAACCATACTGAACTCGCCTAGCGGCTCGTCCAATATGGTTTTCACAGCTGGGTACTCGTCCAAATATATCACCGTATTGTACAGAACAATGTTAAATAACCTAATAGTAGTCTGCCGAGGAGAAAAAACCCATTTTCCATTTACCCTTGTTTTTGTATTTTTTATATGACATATAGATTTCTTACGACCTTGTTTATCTATTTTTGCTTTCAAATCGACCATATCAAATATCAAAATTATGATAATAGGCCGGTTATATTACTAGAAATAATGTCCACTGTCTTGTAAGCTGTACGGCCGTAAATGTTTAGACACTTCCAAGATGGCGGACGCTGAAAGTCAACACAGGTAGGTGTTCCAGTTTTTCATTGATAACATGTTTTCTTCAACACTTTTAACGGCCACACTTATAGCAAATGATAGCGGAATAACATGTTCCTCCTCGGCATTATCTAAAAGTTTGTTGATTTCATTGTTTCTCGAATTATATTGACGCAAAATGTGCCAATTTGATGAAATTAAAATCGAATCGAGGAACGCACATTATTTTCGGTCGTATCTTATTCAATAATCATATCTGTTTGAATATTTCTGTGGTATTTTGAAGCTTTTTACCGGTTCTTTACGATGGTAATGCTTGATTTTACGAAACATACCTGGAAATATCAAAATTTTTACGATTTTTAAATTGTCAATACAGCGGCGTAGACTTTACCAACATATTCACGCTGAGCGGTGTAGACACGGTTTTTTGTGAACGGTTTATACATAGAATTAAGCGAAAAAACTGAACGGTGTAGATACAATTTAATTTCGTCTATGCTAAAAATGCCACTTAAAAATATATGTAAATTAACTACGGTTCTGTAATCGTAGCCTCCGAGTATAGGATAAAGGAAGTTCCGACGGTATACTTAGACAACTCTATCAGAAAAGGATAGGATTACGGCAGCATTTGAGGGACATCATACATTATATTTGTTCGGATCCGTAATCCTAGCCACTGCCATTAGTTTTTCACATTTTTGTGAATTGTTTAGCAATTTGTTTTTTACCATCAAATTTTAAATTCAGTTTTTTTATTATTATTCGTAGATATAATGTTTATATTGTTAACAGTTTCACCTTAGTTTAAAGTGTTGTCGGGGACACACGTTATACGTAGGTTAGGTATTTTTGCCGTTCTGGCCGTCTTCAGACGCAGTATTTGAAAGGGAGATCATTATTTGGCGCTAATAAAAGACGCGCTACGGATTTTAACCCTCACTTGCGATGTTACCGTAATTTAATACCCTGACAAGAAAAATAAATATTTGATATTTTAGTTATATTTGAATAGGTAATAAAATTATTCAAAAGGCGAGTCTAAAATATGCTCGAACTTTGATAATACATAAATTTTATTTTTATTATCCTGTTTGCGTCTTGAGGTAGAAAAGGGGAGATAATAAATATTAAACAGATGTGGATTCCTATTAATTTTCAGTTTAAAAATTGCAACTTCAATTTTTTAACAGTTTAAAAATTGCAACTTCAATTTTTAACAAATATGATATGGTTGTTTTTACATTTATTTCAGATAACGATTTTGTAATAAAAATACTTTTGTTAACAACTTCTTATCTTGGTTGTACAACTAGGCTAGGAAATACCTGATTTTAGAAATAATTAAAGTCGAAACATTCACATATAAGGTGCAAAACGGTTATCAATGAATGCATAAGATCAGTTGTCAAAGTTTAAGAGAAATCCACGGAAGATCAAAACAGATTACCACCTTTTGCCACTCGCCGTTGTTGTTCGAATCCAAAGATGGTACCATTCTTTCATGTATGGAAGCTAAGATGGGTTATGGAAGATCGGTACTTTTACCTAGGTGCCCATTCGTTTCTGAAATTCTGAAATAATGCACAGAGGGGAACAGGTGGTGTTCCTCAACTATTTAGAGCTGTCATTTCAATGAAAGTTGGGTTTTTTTTAAATGTCCGAGATATTTTTAAAATTTCCCCGAAACGAATTAGGTAGATTTTGCAAACGGCATTGCACCTTGTTCTTTTTCTTTGGCCTATCATTAAATTTTATTTGATTTCCTGTTTTAGTTTAACAATCAATGCACTTGAAGAATCATTTCATGAGGAAACACAGACAAAGCTATATGCTGATTGTAGGAGAGAGTTCAAGACCAGGAGTGGGCTTAGAAAGCACATGATCCGGCATGAACGTTCGCACAAATACGAATGTGCAGAATGTCATCAGAAATTTGTAGAAAAACACCAGTATGAAGGTCACATGAGAAAACACGGATCAGATATGTTAACATGTGACAAATGCCATAAAAGCTTTACACATTTACAGTCCGTGAAGAGGCATATGAAGACATGCTCCATAAAGGAGGATAACAGTGATGGTCACTCTTCTTTCAAACGTGATAAACATAATTGTGATTCAAAGCTTATTGTGATATGCATTACAATCATATGTAAATCATTTGGAAATATTCCAAAATAAAGAAGTTATTTTTTAACTTTAGAGATTTACCTTTATTAGATTAATCATTATACATGTTCTATGTTTTTATGTTATTTGATTATATACTTGTTTTGTTGTTTTATAATATTTATGATTTGCAATATTGAAGTCTCAATAAGACATTTAATAAAAAGATAAACTACATAATTATACGTTATATCATTTTTACTTTCCAATTATTAATAATCAGTTCTAAGCCAACAACGAAATATGAAGTATTTAAGCAACTGTTGAAAATGGTAGCACATAAACTTATCAAGTTCATATACCACTGTGTAACCATTTTGATATTATGAGTCGTTAAAAAGAGTCCAGTTTCTACGAGGTATTAAAAGAGTAGTGTTTCTATGAGTCCTTCAAAGAGTCTAGTTTCTATAAGTCGTTAAAAGATTCCAGGTTTAACCCACGACGCACATGGGGAAGTATCTTTGCCTCTGACGCCTTGTGGTACTCCCGAACTGGGAACGGATTTCGTGCTTGCTGATTTGGCTTAGACACTTTTCCAGATTTTCTGGTTCTTTTTCCTCGCCTTCTCTCCTCTAGATCAAACGAATGGTCCCTAATAAATGAAATTTTTAGAAATGAAAGGATTGCATTTGTCAATAAGATACACAAACAAAAACAGAACCTATATTTTTCAATGATTTTTACATGGAGTAATCGTTACCGTATCCAGAGCGGTGTATGGTTCAAGATGATTGTAAACAAACGAAGTAGCAATACCTACTGATATAATGGTAACACTTTTAGTTATGAAGAAAATATTAATGATTATTGCTATTGGTGTACATACTTACAAATTAAATTACACAGTCAATAACTTGAAATTTCCTAATAGGGTGAAAAAAAGAGGAACAGACGCATTCAAAATCAATAAATATACCTTAAACGAATGGTTGATACGTCTCTTAAAGGCTCATCCCAGTCATCTATAATCTGCTGTGTTGTGCAGGCAGGCATGTTTTCTTTAGACGAATTTGATTGGAGTGGAGTTCTGTGCAGTGTTCAACAACCATATCAAATTTGCCCTCGAAGCAACAGTAATTACACGTGAATGGCATAAGCCTGAATAGAGAACAATGTATTGATATCAGTATGTACACCATTCAAAACTTGTATCTACATCGTTCAGTTTTTTCGCTTAATTCTATGTATAAACCGTTCACAAAAAACCGTGTCTACACCGCTCAGCGTGAATATGTTGGTATAGTCTACGCCGCTGTATTGACAATTTAAAAATCGTAAAAATTTTGATATTTCCAGGTATGTTTCGTAAAATCAAGCATTACCATCGTAAAGAACCGGTAAAAAGCTTCAAAATACCACAGAAATATTCAAACAGATATGATTATTGAATAAGATACGACCGAAAATAATGTGCCTTCCTCGATTCGATTTTAATTTCATCAAATTGGCACATTTTGCGTCAATATAATTCGAGAAACAATGAAATCAACAAACTTTTAGATAATGCCGGGGAGGACCATGTTATTCCGCTATCATTTGCTATAAGTGTGGCCGTTAAAAGTGTTGAAGAAAACATGTTATCAATGAAAAACTGGAACACCTACCTGTGTTGACTTTCAGCGTCCGCCATCTTGGAAGTGTCTAAACATTTACGGCCGTACAGCTTACAAGACAGTGATGTCTGAACCTTGAACTAATTTAAAAATGAAGTTTTAATGATGATTCATCATCTTTAGTTACTTATGCAATACCAGGTCCTCAAAAGAAGTACAAGCCAAATTTTGAAAATAAGGTGATATTTAAGGGCAACTTCATTTAGATTTTAATCAAATAAAGTATTACAAATTAATCTAAAATCCAAAGGAAGTTAACTGAAATATTAGTATCGTTTCTTTATTAACATGCATGCATTTTTATGAATAATTGCCGCAACTGTTTATTAATTTCGAGCAAATATTGATGGTATCAAGTACCTCACGCATCTGCAGTAACATAATGAATACATTTTTTACGAATCCCCATCGATTACCTTTTACTTGTTTCTGACTTTGAGATACACTTGAGAGAGAGATTTTGTTAGAATTTCTATGTTCTGAATTTTGACACCTATGTTCTATGTTCTGAATTTTAACACCTATGTTCTGAATTTTAACACCTCTACACTTTTATAAAATACTAAACGTAGCCTATTCGTACCTGCCAAAATTGTTTGTGTGTGTATAAGTTACCGGCAATCTGACTAAAGTACATATCCTATTACGCTACGCATAGGATCTGAGAACGACCTATTCATTGCCTCGTTCTGACGATCCTTTCGCTAGCCAATCAGAGCCTAACTTACAACATCTTGCAAATCTACCTGTAGCCTTGACTTTTGATATTTACAATTCTTATGTCATAATGTATCAGATAGCCGGTTAGCTCAGTCGGTAGGCCACTTGCTTTGTAAGTGAGGGGTCCCGGGTTCGAGCCCTGGAATGACTGCACATTTTTCTTACTCTTTGACATTCGAACAAGTCGTCTGATTGGATAAAATAAAAATAGCAATACTGGAAATCCAAAATATACAGAAGACGAATGTGAATGGGTCGTTCTCAGATCTTCGTTTAGAAGATCAAGTACTTTAGTCAGATTGAGTTACCGGTAACCCATATGGGCGACTTCTCCAGAAGACTTTAAATAATGTTAGTGGGAGGATAGTGCAAGATACAGAAGACGCTACAAGTCCAGAAGCTTCCCTGTTTTTAGCGTGCCAGGTATAAAACACCCGTATACACGGGACTTTTATCCCAGTGTTAGAAATTTTTAGCTGCAGAAGCAGGGGTTTCGTAGTCAAACGGTGTTATCACTGGACCACTGCGTCCGCTCTACCTGCTAGAAATCATAAATATGCTTTATCATACCAGTAGTGGAACAATACAGCATATCGTTCACAATAACGGCCACAATAGATATACTTCAGAAATCCAGATGCAATGTCTAAAAAATGTGACATTATATTTTTTAAGACTTTTCGTCTCATTTCGGTTTCGTTTCATTTCCTTACATGCTACTTTTTCCACTCTGGAATTAGTTCAACACCAAAAGTTAAAATAACCACCCTAAAAGGAGCGTATATGACGAAACATTTACATTTGCTGCATTTATCGTTGGTTTAAAAAACTGTATAGACCTACCGTCATTTTCATCCCATGGAACAGAATTATCTGTTGCTTTTTCAGGTCTCGGCCCTGTCACTAACTTCAAAACCAACGACACAATAACAGTGACCTGGCATGTTGCATATCCACACAGGGTAAGTTTTATACTAATTTATTTTAGGTCGATTGTGAAACAAGTTCTATCACTTATATTAGTCACTCTCGACACCTCATTCCTGATGGAATCCATCGCCACGAGGCTATGAGAGAAGAGAAGCCAGTTTCCCTTTTAATGCTGAGCGCCAAGCAAAGGAGCTACTGGTACCATTTTTCACGCCTTTGGTATGACACCGCCGGGGATCGAACCCACGGCCTCCCGCGCTCGAAGCGAATGCTCTATACTACTAGGCTATCGGGGCGGTTAGACACCTTTCGCATAGGGTAAGCCTAGTATAGTAATATATTCCTCACTTGCAAATCCTAACATTCCACAAGATCTTTCTTTAGTAATCTTAGTTTCCATGTTTATGATAATTATAATTGATTTCCTTCATTTGAATATAAGACCGTGAAATTAGAACAGTTCGTTTCTAAAGCAAAGATAAATTTTTACCGATGAGAAATGAACAGTTTTGATGAAAATCAGGTGTTGGACACCTTATTAATTAACTACAATAAACTGCTGCTCAACTTGACAGGTATTGCTGCTCGCTTATGACAGGTATTGCTGCTGACCTATGGAAGGTATTGCTGCTGACTTTTGACAGGTATTGCTGCTGACTTTTGACAGGTATTACTGCTGACTTTTGACAGGTATTGCTGCTGACCTATGACAGGCATTGCTGCTGACTTCTGACAGGTATTGCTGCTGACCTATGACAGGTAAACCTGCTGACCTATTACAGGTATAGCTGTTGACCTGTGACATTTAATGCTGCTGACCTGTGACAGGTATTGCTTCTGACCTATGACAGGTATAGCTGCTGACCTGTGACATTTAAAACTTGTGACCTCTGACAGGTATTGCTGCTGACCTATTACAGGTATAGCTGTTGACCTGTGACATTTAAAGATGGTGACCTGTGACAGGTATTGCTGCTGACCTATAACAGGCATTGCTGCTGACTTCTGACAGGTATTGCTGCTGACCTATGACAGGTAAACCTGCTGACCTATTACAGGTAAAGCTGTTGACCTGTGACATTTAATGCTGCTGACCTGTGACAGGTATTGCTGCTGACCTATGACAGGTATAGCTGCTGACCTGTGACATTTAAAACTTGTGACCTCTGACAGGTATTGCTGCTGACCTATTACAGGTATAGCTGTTGACCTGTGACATTTAAAGGTGGTGACCTGTTACAGGTATTGCTGCTGACCTATTACAGGTATAGCTGTTTACCTATGACATTTAAAGCTGGTGACCTGTAACAGGTATTGCCGCTGACCTATTACAGGTATAGCTGTTGACCTGTGACATTTAAAGCTGGTGACCTGTGACAGGTATTGCTGCTGACCTATGACAGGTTTAGCTGCTGACCTGTGACATTTAAAGCTGGTGACCTGTGACAGGTATTGCTGCTGACCTATGACATTTAAAGCTGGTGACCTGTGACAGGTATTGCTGCTGACCTATGACATTTAAAGCTGGTGAACTGTGACAGGTATTGCTGCTGATCTATGACAGGTATAGCTGTTGACCTATGACATTTAAAGCTGGTGACCTGTGACAGGTATTGCTGCTGACCTATGACAGGTATAGCTGTTGACCTATGACAGGTATAGTTGCTGAACTATTACAGGTATTGCTGTTGACCTATGACATTTAAAGCTGGTGACCTGTGACAGGTATTGCTGCTGACCTATGACAGGTATAGCTGTTGACCTATGACAGGTATAGTTGCTGAACTATTACAGGTATTGCTGTTGACCTATGACATTTAAAGCTGGTGACCTGTGACAGGTTTTGCTGCTGACCTATGACAGGTATAACTGCTGACCTGTGACATTTAAAGCTGGTGACCTGTGACAGGTATTGCTGCTGACATATGACAGGTATAGCTGTTGACCTGTGACATTTAATGCTGGTGACCTGTGACAGGTATAGCTGCTGATCTATGACATTTAAAGCTGCTGACCTGTGACAGGTATTACTGCTGACCTATGACAGGTATAGCTGCTGACCTATGACAGGTATAGTTGCTGAACTATGACAGGTATTGCTGCTGACCTATGACAGGTATAGTTGCTGAACTATGACAGGTATTATAGCTGCTGACCTATAACACAAATAGTTGTTGCCTTTGATATTTTTAGCTGCTGACCTATGACAGGTATAGTTGCTGAACTATGACAGGTATTATAGGTGCTGACCTATGACACAAATAGCTGTTGCCTTTGATATGTATAGCTGCTGACCTATGACAGGTATAGTTGCTGAACTATGACAGGTATAGCTGCTGACCTATGACAGGTATAGTTGCTGAACTATGACAGGTATTATAGCTGCTGACCTATGACACAAATAGTTGTTGCCTTTGATATGTATAGCTGCTGACCTATGACAGGTATAGTTGCTGAACTATGACAGGTATTATAGCTGCTGACCTATGACACAAATAGCTGTTGCCTTTGATATGTATAGCTGCTGGCCTATGACAGGTATAGCTGCTGAACTATGACAGGTATTATAGCTGCTGACCTATGACAGGTATAGTTGCTGAACTATGACAGGTATTATAGCTGCTGACCTATGACACAAATAGCTGTTGCCTTTGATATGTTAGCTGCTGACCTATGACAGGTATAGCTGCTGACCTATGACAGGTATAGTTGCTGAACTATGACAGGTATTATAGCTGCTGACCTATGACACAAATAGCTGTTGCCTTTGATATGTATAGCTGCTGGCCTATGACAGGAGGTTTTGCTGCTATAGCTTACTATTCAAAATTTGAATAAAAAGAATTTCAGTTTTGTGAAACTACAGTTTTGGCTTTACAAACTTTGATGGCAGTATATAAAGCTTGCATTTTAAATCACTTTTTCGGTCTATTTGAAAAGCATCGCTCCGGAAATAATAGCAAGCGTTTTTCTAAGGCTTATACAGTAGAAACTGTGAATGCACTACAAATATGCCCGAAGCTCTCTGATGGTATAAGTTTTTAGCTCGACTATACGAAGTATGGAGAGCTGTCCTACTCGACTTGGCGTCTGCGTCGGCGTCGGCGTCGGCGTCCTTCCGCGCGTCCGCACCTTGGTTTAAGTTTTGATGAACTTTCTATTTATCTCTGTAATTACTGATGTTTCAAACTTAAAATAGTTATTCCTCATCATCATTCACATCATATGGCAAAAGAGCCGTAACTCTCGCACCAATATTTCATGAATTATCCCCCCTTTTACTTAGAAATTCAGATTAAAGTTTTGATGCACTTTCACTCTATCTCAGTTATTACTAAATGGATTTGATTCAAACTTAAAATAGGTGTTACACCTTATCACCCACATCATATGACACAAGTCTATAACTCTTGCACCATTTTTTAATGAATTTTGCCCACTTTTACTTAGAATTTAAGGTTAATTTTGATGCATTTTCACTATATCTCAGTTATTACTAAATGGATTTGGTTCAAACTCGAAGTAGTTGTTCAACATTATCACCTACATCATATGATACAAGGTGCATCATTCTTGCACAATATTTCATGAATTTTGCCCTCTTTTTGCTTATAATTATACTTATTAAATGTTTTGATACACTTTATCTCTCTTATTACTTAAAACTTTTGACAAAGACACAAAGTATTGTCCAATATCTTCATCCACATATGGGGTCATTAAACACTCCAGTGGCAGCTCCAGCTTCTCAGATGTGCTCAGTTTCACTTTCCAGCATTAAAATAGTCGAGCACGCTGTCTTCTGTGACAGCTCTTGTTCTGTATTGTTGCTGTTGATTTTTTAACCTTTTGTTATTGTAGCTCTATTGTATCCGGTATTTTAGAATGTCAAGATTTTACTTATATTATCTATTATAAAAATCATAACAACCGTATATAAATTTTTATTTTGATCGCATTTTTTTCTCTCGCAACTTGATAAAATAAATAATTGCACTGTAGGCTATGAGTTTCAATATAACAGGTACAGCTTGTTGAGGCGGTGAACATATAAATTTTAAATCTTAAGTAATAATAATAACAACATTATTATTATTATTATTATTATTATTATAGCTTGTTAAGGCGGAGAAGATGCAAATTTTAAATCTTAAGTAATAATAATAATAATAATAATACTATAATAATAATAATTTAAAAATTAAAAAAAGTATGTAACAGACAATGAAGTGAAAGACATAATTATCATTGAAATACCGTATTATGAACAAATTAATCCTTAGTGACATAAACAGTATGTAGTACAAATTCAAGTGAAAAAATTCAGGGATCATGAGTCACAAACATTAGATCTGATGGCCACCCATTCAAATTCATCTTTCTGTTTAATCGGATTTCCAATATTACTATTTTTATTGCTACCAATCTACTTTTATTTGAACCAGTCAGACGACTTGTTTCAACAAGGGTTTGGCTTGACAAATATTGGCTAACATCTTAAAATTTAAAAAAAATGCGAAAAAAAACCCGCCCGAGTCAGGAAATCGAACCCGGGCCGCCGCGGCAATAAAAACTTTCCCGCGTTCTTGACCAGTACACCACAGAGGAACGCGTACTTACAGGTGGTTAGATATGAAGCTTAGTAATTAAGACAAGTTTACATCCGGTACCCCGTTGCAAAACGCTTTTCAATTATGAACGGAAAAAAATAAGAACAACAACTAATTCTAATATCTTTCCTTAAGCTTTATTATTTGATTCCTTCGCAAAGAAAAAAAAACACTTGGGCGCAGCCATAAGAATTATAAACTCGTGTTAAAACTAGAAGTCCCAGGTTAAATGTAGATTTTTAAAAAATCTACTTTCACTTTCAAAAGCTCTGATTGGCTAGCGGAAAGTTCGTCTGAACGTAACCATCTATAGCATGTCTTTAGATTAAATGCGTAACGTTAATTGGAGATGACCTAAGTCAGTGACTACCACGATAATAGCTCAGCATATTCATTTTCTAGATCAATGACTACCGTTACTAGTATCACAATAATAGTTCAGCATAATTCATTTCCTTATATCAGTGACTACCATTTACCAGCTACACGATACTAGCTCAGCATATTCATTTCCTATAGATCAGTGACTACCATTTACCAGCTTCACGACCCTAGCTCAGCATATTCATTTCCTATAGATCAGTGACTACCGTTTACCAGTTCAACGATAATGTAGGGATAACGTATGTTTATTCGTGTAATATAAGTCTGCAGAATCCCGAGGGATTCTGAAGATGTTATAACACGAAATGAACATGCGCTAACGCTATTCTAGTATATTTAACGCAAAAAGCACTGATAAATGAAGCCATTCTCGCTGTAATACGTTTACGCTTTGCCACGGAACGAGCATATATAAAAAGGCGTTATAACAGCACGTGAGCGCATGAACCTCTCTGTTAACACACGATTTCCCTCTTGTCAAAAAAACCCCGAAAAGTGACAAGAACAGCAGTGACTACCGTTTACCAGATTCACGATAATAGTTTAGCATATTCATTTTCTTGTATCAGTGACTACCGTTTACCAGATTCACGATAATAGTTTAGCATATTCATTTTCTTGTATCAGTGACTACCGTTTACCAGTTCAGCATATTCATAAAATTTGCTCTTATGCAAACTTAAAACGTCCCCTTTGTACGTTTTATTGACGTACTGCCACCAGTCTACTTCTTCAAATAGTTATGTAATGGATAAGAGACGGAAATAAAATTTGATGCATGATATGGTCACCATTAAATATAGCTTTTCCGGGAGGGGTGGGGGGGGGGGGAGGGCGTATACGAACATAAACAAGTGCCAATCAGGTCTCTAGAGTATTATGCAATTAGCGATTCTGTGACATATATATGAAAGCACTATGGTTGTTTACAGGCATTGTCGTACCATGTCATTACTCCAGATATTTTAAACAGGAGCTTACCTCATGCGCTTGACATTCTAGCTCAATTGCTTCATCTCAAGTTATAAAATATCTTATATCTCGCACGTATCTCGAGCGCTCCACCAAATAACACCAATTTTTTCCCATGGATTGTATGTGTAATACTTGTTAGTGAACAGGCCCGACCGGTTGACTAGGTTTCTGTTTTAATCCGGCAAAATAAGCAAAGTTATTTTATTTTGATTATGAAGACAGTAATAATCCGGCGGATATAGTAGTGCCGTGTACAGTCCAGCAAATTATACTAATGTTGATGTACACTGTTACAAGACAAAGTAAAAGTGTTTCATCCATAGAAAAGGCGTAATGGCTCTACAGTATACACCGACAATATTAACTTTGAGTCAGAAACAGTTGTGTTGATGATGTTGGTGGGCTGTTTTTGTAAAATAGCATTCTTCATGAAGGCCTGAACATACTTTTTCATTGACCTTTTTTTCTTGCGATATCATGCATCCAAAGTTAGTTTCCCAGTCTAAAAATAACTTGTCATTCAAACAGGCTGGTAGTTTAACAAAATAGTACGTCACTCTGAGAAGATAGTATGTTCACTAGACATGACAGCGTGTTACTTTAAGAAAATAGGACGGTGGTTTTACAAAATCATACATCACTCTGACAAAATACTACATACGTTGGACATGACAGCAACATGATAACACAGTAATTAACAAGATGTAACAGAATCTTGAGAAGTTACTACTCTAAATAAAGAATATACCTTGTATTCATCTAACATAAGACAGCTCTGGCGTTCCATACTCCTCTTGCAGCAACCCATGAAGGTATTGATATAGTACAACGATATATTAGTGTAGCATGACCAGCATGATATTAAGTTAGGTTGTTGACCTGTCTCACTTTTTGCCTCAAGACCGTTAAATATTCTATTAGATATTTGAATTAACGTGCTATACATGTAAGTCATAGATTTCTACCCGTTGTGTTATTTCGTGCTTGCGTTATGTGCATGCGTCATTTATACCTGCAAAAAAATCAAAAATAACAAAATGAACAACCATTCAGATATATCACGTGTCATATATTTTAAGATTTAAGATTTGTATTGAAACGATCTTTGGAAAGAGATATAAGCACAAGAATGTTAATTGGTTTGTATTTTAGCTGTGTTTATCGTGGTAAAGATTTAATGATAGTGCTAGTGACATCCGGGTATGATATGAATGATTTAAAAGTTTATTTATTGGCCACAACATGCAGTCACACGAACGCGCATATATAAAAAGAGTGTTATATGTCTCCACCTTAAAACACCTTTTGGAAACGACCTTTTTGCTTAAACATCCTATAGTGTATGTCTGTTGACATAATGTTAATATGTCTCCGGCTATGAAATTAACACGACTTGTAACATTCTGTTTATTTTAGTATTGCTTTTAAAATTCCAAACTTTGTTCATGCTTTAATTTAATTCATGCTTCAAATTAACATTGACTTATTACGTCTCCTTTTTGACTGGAGATGTCCCTTTTCTTCTCAAGCCTGAATATATAAGAGAAAGGATTAAAAAATTATATAAAAGATTTTCTCTTTTTTATTTTAGAAGTAAATTTAAATCATTATAGGTCAGCATTTTAAACACCGCAGCGGACATTCAGCAGGTACACATTTACTTACGTAACTTTGGTCAGTCTATCACAATATTCGTAAGAATTGTCTTCATGCTTGTATAATTTTCAAAACTCATCCAGTTTTTTCATCTCTTTCAGGGAGGCTTCAGTTTAAATCTACTGGCTGAGAACGAAACAATCGTGCACAGATTTACGAGCGGCTTTATATCAACAAGTGACCCTACGTAAGTATATTTCTTACAGCTTTCAGAGCATCTGCTACATTATCAATGTTTAGGAATATTTGAGACCAAGCCAGACTAGTTACTCTTCCTTCCAGACAGTAAATTTAGTGAGCAGCATTTTTGCTTCAGCTATATAATTTTCTTGATAGAGTATTTAGTAGGCTGGTCATTTTAACCTTTGGGGTTCCAACATAAAGTGGAAAAAGTAGTATCACAGAAAAAAAAAGCCCTCAAAATATCATAGCAAAATTCTGGAATCAAATTACATAATTTGGTCGATCGTTCCTGTGGGCCATATGCTGTACTGTTGTACTACTGGTTACTACAGCATAAATGTTTGCTTTGACTAAGCAAGTACTGGTAGGCTACATTTTAAAGTACCATCTTTGTCAAAAAGCTTAGGGTTGTCAAAATTCAGGACATATAGCAGTCAAAACTCAAAATATAGAATTTCATACCAAATTTATACATGCACACTTCTAAACATTTATCGGCATTGGAGTTAAAATGGGTTGAACAACAAACAAACGGTTTATCTCTGAGTTAGAAGCAAGAAAAAGAAACGTTTTATCTACATTGTTACATCATACTGTCAGACTTTACAATTCTGCGACGATGCGCAAGAATAAGAAAATGTATTAAGAGAAACTGATAGAAAACGTAAGAAGTAGAATGGTTCAAGGGTGTTGAGTAAAAGATAAAAAAGTGTATTGTATAAGTGTTGCCCAGATACTTTTCACACCATCAAGACATGACGAGTACAACTTCCGTGGCGGTAGCAGGGCACGGAGCCCCTCGTTTAGAGCCGCTACTTTTAGCTGGGGTGGGGTCCCTTGGAAGGCCAGGTTGGACAGCTCACTCTTAAACGATGTTAAAGAGTTAGCCTCAGCAACTGTTGCTGGCAGAGAGTTCCATACCGAGATATTCCTGGGAAAAAGTTGGACTTGTAGCAGTTATTTGATGCTCGATATGGTAGATATCTGTTGCTGTGTGAGGATCTGGGCAAGACCTTCGCCGCCTTCAGTGGTGCTTCTGGTCTATTTTGTAGAGCACAGTGACTTGGTGTTTAAACGGATTCGTAAAACAAAAGTGTATTCACAATGTCACTGCAGATGGGTGGGGTACTTGATAACATCAATATTTGCTCGAATTCATAAACAGTTACGGCAGCTATTGTGTGAAATGCTTCTTGAACTGCTTTATGCATACATTTAAATAAAGAAATGATACTAGCATTTTATTCAGCTAGATAAATAAAGGAAGCTGCCCTTAAATATCACCTAATTATCAGAGTTTGGTTTGGATTTCTTTTGAGAAATTTATTCCTGCATTGATCATAAATTATCAATAAACTTTTGTGTTGGAATTAGCTCAAGGTTCTGACATTATTTCTAGTAATATAACCAGCACAGCATGTGTATAACCACACAGTATTTACCAACAAAATTACTCGAAATTAATAATTACTCCAATATTTATCTATTATATCCAATACATCTTTCGTTGGTAAAATAACTTACATGCACAACTTGGTACACTGTTATAAATCATATATTAAACCCGATCAAGTTATAAATATTTACGCTTCATATTACTTTAAAGCAATTTTCATCCTTCATTTACTTTTACGTTAAACCCCGATAATAATGAGCAAGAAAAATGTGAATATTTTATACATCATGTATGGACGAAATGTTATACGCAGTAACTCCTTAGATTACGACTTTCGCGCGCGCGCGCACACACACACACAGACACACACACACACACACGCACGCACGCACACACGCACACACACACACCACAAATGTAAACTGAAGGTATTTGGTCACATTCAAACATTTGCTTTACGATTATCTGTGAATAGAGACCACCTACCTGTAAAAAAACAATTAGATTCATTTTCAGTTTAAATATTTAATTTGTCTTTTAACGAGACAAAAGAGGCCAACTGCAAATGAAGACTGTATTCTGTGGCATGGGCCTTATAACAGTATACTTGTATCATATACATTGTCATGTCATGCACAGTTCAAAATGGCTAGTACAAGGTCGCCTCTGTTTCTCCCTTTTTTTCTAAAGAACAGATTGAAGGGGTACTTTGGTCTTCCATCATCTTAATCTTGCCATGAGTTTTTCTGGTAAATCTAAAAATCCGCATGGTCTGTCATGTCTTCCATGTTGCCAAGTAACTGTTTGATTTACTAAATACGTATCAAGGATCTTTTCTTAATTTCTTTTTCATTCCGCAAGAGCTACGTATAAGTAATAACATCATTCTATGGATCTCCAGATGTGGTGGTTGGAACTTTTAGAATTTTGAAGACATCTGTAATCCTGATATTTGAATGATAAACTAATGGTAATATATGCTATCTTATTCTGATTGCAGAAAGCTATCCCATACCATCACTTTGCCCAACCTAGAGTGTATGAACTGCAGTATACAGCTCATCCGACAGGCTGGAGAATGGACAACCGCGTGCAATAATGGCAAATACGACTTTTATTCGTGCGCAGATATCAACATCAAAAAAGGTAGGCTAGCCAATGATTTTCTTGACAAAGTGATTTCCCTGGAGTCATTACACATAAAATGAACACAAAATCTATTAGTCAGTATAGTCATGAAATAAGCAAATTTGGTCGACAATTATTTTATTGTATTGTAAATATATACTTTTTGTAACATAATAATATAAAACATTAATGTAACAATTTTTTTTCATAAAAAGTAAATATAAAACCCTTCGTGTTGGTATTTAGATATTCAAGTTGTGTAATTAATTCCTGTTTCATTCAGTTGAGCTGTTCCATCAATGTAGTACGTAATGACCCAGATCAGACTGTGCGTTAAGTTAAATTGATCCGCTACGACACTCGCCGACTCTTGTATATTTACTGTTTCAAGAATCGTTACTCTTTGTCTGATTCCAAAAGGCTGGTCTTGTTTATCCGCATTAGCTTTTGTAGATAGTTGATCCATGTCGACACTCGCCGACTCTTGTATATTTACTGTTTCAAGAATCGTTACTCTTTGTCTATGTTTCCAAAAGGCTGGTCTTGTTTATCCGCATTAGCTTTTGTAGATAGTTGATCCATGTCGACACTTGCCGACTCTTGTATATTTACTGTTTCAAGAATCGTTACTCTTTGTCTATGTTTCCAAAAGGCTGGTCTTGTTTATCCGCATTAGCTTTTGTAGATAATTGATCCATGTCGACACTCGCCGACTCCTGTATATTTACTGTTCCAAGAATCGTTACTCTTTGTCTGATTCCAAAAGGCTGGTCTTGTTTATCCGCATTAGCTTTTGTAGATAGTTGATCCATGTCGACACTCGCCGACTCTTGTATATTTACTGTTTCAAGAATCGTTACTCTTTGTCTATGTTTCCAAAAGGCTGGTCTTGTTTATCCGCATTAGCTTTTGTAGATAGTTGATCCATGTCGACACTCGCCGACTCTTGTATATTTACTGTTTCAAGAATGGTTACTATTTGTCTATGTTTCCAAAAGGCTGGTCTTGTTTATCCGCATTAGCTTTTGTAGATAGTTGATCCATGTCGACACTCGCCGACTCCTGTATATTTACTGTTCCAAGAATGGTTACTATTTGTCTATGTTTCCAAAAGGCTGGTCTTGTTTATCCGCATTAGCTTTTGTAGATAGTTGATCCATGTCGACACTCGCCGACTCCTGTATATTTACTGTTTCAAGAATGGTTACTATTTGTCTATGTTTCCAAAAGGCTGGTCTTGTTTATCCGCATTAGCTTTTGTAGATAGTTGATCCATGTCAACACTCGCCGACTCTTGTATATGTACTGTTTCACGAATCGTTACTATTTGTCTATGTCTCCGAAAGGCTGGTCTTGTTTATCCGCATTAGCTTTTGTAGATAATTGATCCATGTCGACACTCGCCGACTCCTGTATATTTACTGTTCCAAGAATGGTTACTATTTGTCTATGTTTCCAAAAGGCTGGTCTTGTTTATCCGCATTAGCTTTTGTAGATAGTTGATCCATTTCGACACTCGCCACCTCCTGTATATTTAGTGTTCCAAGAGTCGTTACTCTTTGTCTATGTTTCCAAAAGGCTGTTCTTGTCTATCCACATTAGCTTTTGTAGATAGTTGATCCATGTCGACACCCGCCGCCTCCTGTATATTTATATTTACTGTTCCAGGAATCGTTACTCTTTATCTCTGTCTATTGTCTACCCGCATTAGCTTTCGCAGACATTTTAGTTTATACTAATTTATTTTAGTGAAGCAAGTTCTATAACTTATGTTAATACACTGTCAACACCTGATTCCTGATATAATATTCCACCGCCACGAGGGTATGAAGGAACACAAGCCAGTTTCCTGTTAATGGTGAGCACCAAGCAAGGAAGGCACTGGTACCATTTTGTACATCTTTGGTATGACGCGGTCGGGGATCGAAAAAACCCGAAGCGGACGCTCAACCACTTTTCGCAGACAGCTGACTACGGTCGACACTATGCTTCCTGAATGGCGACTATTTCAGGAATCATCTCACTTTATCTCTATCTCCAGGATGCGGAGAATACTGGCACGTATTCGCTTTCGCCGACAGCTGACCACAGTCGACATATTATGCTTCATTACCCTTTATCTCTATATTCAAGAGATTAAATGTGTTGGTCCACATTAACCTTACAGAGCTGATCCAGAATGTTACTATCCGCCTCCTCGGTAGTCACTATTTCAGAATGGTTGAATATATCGGCCCGTTAGTCTTCGTAAACAGCTGCTTAGGGTCGACATTCTTTACCTCCTTAGTAGTTATCATTTCTGGAAGCATTACTTTTTTATCTCCAAGAAGCGAAGAGTGTCTGTCCGAATAAGCTTTTGCAAACAGCTGATCCGGGTTGATATTCTCCGCCTAGTGGGTAGGTACCATTTCAGAAACCATCAGCTATTACCTGTTTCACCAAGAGGCAGAGAGTGTCGGCGCCTATTATCTTTTACAGACAGCTGATCAAGGTTAACGTGCCTCCTGGGTATTACTATTTCAGAAAACATACCCTTCGGAAAGAGCTCTAGATCTGTCTGTTGGTCGGTCGGTAGATCATTTGGTTTCCAATCAGTAGCTATAGAATGCTTGGTCTCACAATGCTGAAACTTCATAGAATGATTATAGTGGTCAGTAGGTGATTGTTTTGTATTGTTTTGTTTAATACTGTTTAGGTAAAATGGTACTGAAAACGTTTTCCGCTCAATAACTAAAGAATGCTTTGACCAACAGTTGTCAAACTTCAAAGGATGTTTGCTTATGGTCAGTAGGTGGCCTCTATCTTTTTAGGGATCAGCTGGTCAAAAATCAAGGTCACAGTGACCTTGAGACTGAAAACGGTTTCCGCTCAATGACTAAAAAACTATTTTGGCCTACATTCGTACAACTTCATAGGATGAATGCATGTGGTCAGTAGATAATCTCTACCGTTTTGGGGTCAGAGTGTCAAAGGTTAAGGTCACAGTGCCCTTGAGACTGAAAATGATTTCCGTTAAATAAGTAAATATTTTTCTGTCAATATTCCCTACGAATGTAGGATTGATGCCGTAGACAATTGATGACCCCTGGCGTTTATTAGGTCATTTGGTCAAAGGTTAAGGTCACAACATACAAAATTACTTACCAAATTGCTTCCAACAGGCCATCATAGGGGCACATTTGTCTTAAAATAGCTCTGGTTATCTCAATTTTCAAGAAGCAGAGAATGTGATGGTCCGCATTAGCCTTCGCAATCGACACTTTCCACCTCTTTCAGAAATTATTTTTATATATCTATATCTCCAAGAGGCGAAATGTTTTGGTTCACATTACCCTTCACAGACAGCTGATCAAGGTCGGCACTTTCCACCACCTTGGTAGCTACTAAATATAAACTGTACCTCCAATAGGCGAAATGTGTTTTCGCAGACAGCTGATACAGACCGACAGCTTCCACCTCCGGGTAGCTACGATTTTAGACTTTATCATTACTCATTATCGCTATTCCCAACAGGTGAAAACTGTTGTTCCAATATAGACATCGCAAGCCACTGATCCGAGTCGATACATTGTTTGTTTTCTCGCTGAATGGCTCATTCTCATTCTAAAACGTTTGGTCTCTGTCTTGGCTACATATAGTGAAAGATGTGAATCCAACCTATCTTATGAATCTTTCATTTCCCTTCGACAAATCGACTTCTACTTCCAAGTTTGAAACATAAATGCGACATTTTATAAATGGATTAAGAACAAATAGTTCCTAGACTTTATATTTATATGCATTCCTCATATTTTACATTTATTTTACATATTTGACAGATAGATTTATCGTTCTATACTACTGTACTTTCAGTTGTTGACTACAAGCTTTGTTCATCTCACGGTAGCTTTAGTAACGGGCAATGTCAGTGTAACAGACTTTATACCGGACCAGCTTGTCAGTATAAGGGTACGTTGTAGATGCACAAGTTAAAAGTGCCATCTTGCACAACGAAGCTTTGTTTCGAAACAGTTTGAAATAACATCCTCATTTTTAGGTTGAAACCGCGAAGCGGTTGTAACCTATTATAACCATATTTTGGATACTGCAAGAATTCAATAATGACAGTTTTCACTGAAGCAGATTAATCCGACGTTCTATTTCCGCACTACTTTTATTGATTACTTACGAGTATACCAACTGCATATCTCTCTACATGATTTCTATGTAAAAGTTCCTGGTCAGGCTTAACAATCATTTCAATGCACATGATAAAAGAAAATATATCAAATTATACATCTTTGAAAAGCTCAGATCGCAAGATTTCTAATGGAGTAAAACTTTAGAAAATCGAAGGAGAAACTGTGATAAACTTACAGCTTAAAATAGCAAATTCTGTAGATTTTAACTTTTATATCTTTCAAACCGTTAAAAGCACTGACCTCCAGATTTTGGCTAAAAGACGTTTTGTCATATTATGAACATTAGAGTTTTTGTTTCTAAACTATTTTGAAAATGCCAAATCAAGAAAAATAAAAAGATGACCGCGTCGGAAATCGAACCCGGACCACGGCGACAATGAAATTTTCCGGCTGTCGTTACCAATAGAGCTATGGAGGCTTTAGTGTTTGATGCGTGTTAAATATAGATATTTATAATCGAGACAGTTTACTCCGAGTAAACGCTTTTCGATTTTCAATGTAAAAAGTAGTAAAAAACAACTAATTCTCATGTGTTTCCGTAACATATAGTCTGTCAGTAATTAAGTTTCAAAGCATTCTTAAGAAATGTAACATTTATTTCCAGATATCTAAAAATCTTCTCCTTTTTTTTTTGTTGTTGTTTTTGTTGAAAGATCTAGAGGCCAGTGCCTTTAACTGTTAAATTTGAATATCTTATATTTCTATTATCTATATTCTCTTTGCGAATATTTGTGTTTTTTAATGAAACAGACACTGTATTTTTCATTGGTATCATTATAGCAAATTTTAATTAAGCTGATATAGGGTTGCTTTACCCAGGTCGTAAGTGTGTTTCAAGGCACTTGATGGTTTTAGTCAGAGGTTTTTGCACATCAAACGCGGGTTTCAACCTTTCTGTGCTGTCAACGCTTTGATTATATATTTTAGAGTACGTACACCATTTAGCGTATTCACTTGTCAGCCTCTTACTAGACACTTTGTATAATGTGGAATGTTATGATAAATGGATTACCTGCCTGATATTTTAGAATTTCGTTTTCAACAGATTCTTGTAATTCAAAGTTCATTCTATTATATTTATCCATTTATCATAACATTCTACATTAGACAAAATGTCTTGTAAGAAGCTGAGATAGGAAAATGATAAAATTCTTTCACCGGTTGTAGGCGCAGGTGGAAATTTCCGGCCTCGGGGGTAACTGTTTAGGCGGTTACGAGGCTCCAGCCGAGTAACCGCGTAAACAGTTACCCGAGAGCCGGATATTCTCATCTGCACCTACAACCAGTGACAGAATCTTTTTCTTGCATACCATGATATTAAAGAAATAAAAATAGAAATGAAATCAATCGAACGGCTTTCTTTTTAGAACTTTTAGAACTATTTCTTCTAGCAGCTTATTTAAACAAAGCGCGGGAAACCAACGTCAGTAAACAGGAAAGACGTCATGACGTTTCAAAGACAAATAACAATGTTAAGTTCCGGTTTTGTATTATCAGTTGCAGCGTAACGTTAGGAATTTTTGATAAAATAACCTTTTTTGAATTGAGAAATACACTATCAGGAAACAAGAGCAACTGTCAAGGTATCGGATTTTTCATTCCGTTTTATGGGAAAAAAAAGTAAATTGCTACATATATATAGTTCGTAATATGTCATTTACAGCACGAGTCCGGGGTGTAAAGCCCTCTACAGACGGTAGGTTTTTGTTGTACAACACTAATTATCTCAAAGATGTACAATTTTGAAAGTGTACATTTTTCACATACAGACAGTATTCCATTCTCATAAAAATCACAGAGATTTACCTAGTAAACATAGTGCATCAGGTACTGAAAAAAATGTAACTATTAATAATAAAAATAATATTCACCCTTTTATGTTCCATAAATTTGATTACGTATGACACAAATGAGTCACGCCATGAGAAAACCAACATAGTGGCTTTACGACCAACATGGATGAAAACCAGCATGTGCATCCGTGCAGTCTGGTCATGATCAATGATGTTTGCTTTCAAACTCTATTACAATTAGAGAAACCGTTAGGGAACAGCATGGACCAGACTCGGAAACGCACTATGTTGGTTTTCTCATGGCGCGGCTCAAATCATTTAACTTTTCAGTGTCATCCTTTTTCTATTATGCATTAGAAGCCATTTTATATTACGATTTGTGTTTATTTTTTGGGCAATTGTTTCTGGAATTTCATTCACTTGCCTCTTATCAACTAATTATTTACCAATTTGTTGCTTGTCAACGTGGGTGGTACGTAAGGCAAAACTTACGAAATAGAACATGTCCTAATTTAAGATTTACAAAATCAAGGAATAGCATCGTACACACGGTAATATTTGGCTGTACATCTTGAATTTAATTGGTGTTGTACAACAAAAACTTACCGTCTGTAGAGGCTATAAGATGGATTTTTTCAGCACCGATCAGAATACCGGAAATCCCCGTCTGGTATGCAAGAAATGTGCTATAACATAATATAAGCTTCAATAACGTATTAACCATTGTATGCAGAGTGGATCAATACTCAGTAACTTCCAATTCGGTGAAAACGCCAAATAACTTTAAACAAGTTTTGAATAAATTAAATGTGTTCATATTTATAGAAAATAAGATTTTGAATTTATCTTGATTGTTTCTGATTACTTCAGTATTATGATGGATATTACAAACGTTTGAACATTGTTTATTTATCACAGATGAATGCGAGATGGATTCAGATTGTGGAAATGTCGGGAAATGTATGAGAAACGTTTCAACGACTTATCCCAAGAATCAGTGCTACTGTCCCGCCGGGTACTTCGGGAGAGCATGTGAAAAACGTAAATTTTGTATAAAATATTTCATTGCCATCGAACATTAAAGATTATATAATAAGTTGAACAACAAGTTCTGCACAATTACATTTCAGCCCTTCCTCCAAAAAGCATTTTGTTTGTTTACAAAAATATACATAAATGTTCATAAGTGTCAAATTTGTTCGAATCTAATTCCGAACAGAATGAAAATGAAAGACACGTCATATATCTTTTAATCTGTCCAGTCAGAAATTTTGCTCAGAAGGATTTTTTAAGTCATGGTGGTATATATCAATTTTAATTCAATTGTCTAGTGATATATGTGTGATTTTGTTCCTTTCTCAGAATCCCCAGTTACGTCTCTCTCGGGCATAGACATGAGCGATTATATACCAACACCGGTGGCTGGTACCGAGGACTACAAGATTTACCATAAGATTATCAGTGTAAGTGGTTATTTTTATTGTAAGTCGCAAAGACACAATTCAGGTCATGTAGTGACTGTCTACTTGTAGAGGAAGACCCAAGGTACCCCTCCATTATAACATTTCAGACAGGACTGACACGTGGATAGAATTGTCAATCTTCCGTAAAACATTCAAATATCTGTCTCACATCAAAATAAGTCTTCATTTGCACGGAGGTCCGTCCCTAAGTGTAAGGACAAATATGTTAAGAAGATCTTTAAGATCTTTCTTTGGGTAACTTCTAAGAGTGAACCACATGTATGTCGTCTACCGTAGTGGTAAATCTCATTTATGAAACTTTTTTTTTTAATTTTTCGTATAATTATTATATTGTTTAGAGATCAAGTTTATGAAGAAAAAGGTCTATTTCATACAGATCCCAGTTAGAAATGTAGTTACCCCCACCACCCACTCTTTGAAGTGGAAGTATTATAAAAAACATAATCATTTCTTTTGATTTCAATATAATTTCTAGTTTATATTTTTATTTGATAGATAGGCCTACAAGCTAGAGCTATCTGGATATTTCAACAATCCAAAACTGAAGGCAAATTTTAAATCTTTTTTGATAGGCAAAAGAGAGGTAGAGCTAGTGATAATTTTACGAACGAATTTCGGCAAACTAGATCTATGTAATTGTCTATGCAAATCTTTGTCTAATAATACATTTGTTCTTTCTTAGGCAAATATGCATATTATTTTTTTTTACTCTGTCTTGGTTTGGCAACGAGGATAACAATGAACGTAAATGGAGCAAATTAATCAGCTTTGAAGGGGTCTGTTCATTTGAAGTGAAGTGTCCGCCTGTAAAAGTTCTTTACAAAACCTATATTCTAGGGATTTTGTAATTCAATGGATATTGCAGGAAAAAGGACTCAGGACAATTTTCCGTTAGTTTTCGATTTATTATAGTAGATCTACAGCTTCTGGATTATTTTGATTTTTAGCTCGACTATTCATAGAATAGTAGAGCTATTGGACTCGCCCATGCGTCGGCGTCCGCGTCCCGATTTGGTTAAGTTTTTGTTTGTAAGCTGGTATCTCAGCAACCACTTATGGGAATGGATTGAAACTTCACACACTTATTCACTGTGATAAACTGACCTACATTGCACAGGTTCCATAACTCTATTATGCTTTTTTTACAAAATTATGCCCCTTTTTCGACTTAGAAATTTTTGGTTAAGGTTTTGTATGTAAGCTGGTATCTCAGCAACCACTTGTGGGAATGGATTGAAACTTCACACACTTATTAACTGTGATAAACTGACCTATATTGCACAGGTTCCATAACTCTATTATGCTTTTTTACAAAATTATGCCCCTTTTTCGACTTAGAAATTTTTGGTTAAGGTTTTGTATGTAAGCTGGTATCTCAGCAACCACTTGTAGGAATGGATTGAAACTTCACACACTCATTCACTGTGATAAACTGAGCTACATTGCACAGGTTCCATAACTCTATTTTGCTTTTTTACAAAATTATGCCCCTTTTTCGACTTAGAAATTTTTGGTTAAGGTTTTGTATGTAAGCTGGTATCTCAGTAACCACTTGTGGGAATGGACTGAAACTTCACACACTTATTTACTGTAATAAACTGACTTACATTGCACAGGTTCCATAACTCTATTTTGCATTTTTACAAAATTATGCCCCTTTTTCAACATATAAATTTTTGGTTAAGTTTTTGTATGTAAGCTGGTATCTCAGTATCCACTAATAGGAAAGAATTGAAATTGCACACACTTGTTCACTGTCATGATGTGACATGCAGTGCAAAGGGTCAATAACTCAACTTTGCAATTTACAAAATTATGCCCCTTTTTCGACTTAGGAGTTTTTGGTTAAATTCCTATTATGTAATCTGGTATCTTAGTACCCACTAATGGGAATGAATTGAAACTTCACACATTTGTCCACTGTCATGAGCTGATAAGCACTATGCAGGTTCCATAACCCTATTTTGCTTTTTTACTAAATTATGTCCCTTTTTCGACTTTCGTATTCATTCAATCGACAAGGCTGTTGAATAGTCGAGCGTTGCTGTCCTCCGACAGCTCTTGTTTTCGTTTATAATTAGTGTGGAACGCGAAAAGAAAGTAAGAGATTATTCTTATAGTATGAACACAGAACAGGAATACAGAACAGGACAAAACTTAGCGAATCTATTTCTTAATTATGTAACAGACAAAAATAGAATATATTTTAGAAGAAATATATTGCACTCTACCAGATTAAAGAATCATTGTGTGAATTTGAATTGAAATTTTTGTGTAAAAATTCCACTGTTGACAATTCTCCTGTTAATGAACTCGTATTAGATCTAGCTCTACCTTGACTTTGGATAATATACGAAGCGTACATTTGTTTCCAAGTTTTGTATGTTGTTTATACTTGATATAGAATCTTATTGTGTTTTTGTTGTATGATTGTTGTTTACCTTCAGGAAACAAATGAGATGGAGATGATACTTAGGGTAAAAACCACCACCTGGGTAGGGATCGGCTGGAGACCACTTGGTATGATTGGCTGCTTTAAAATAATTATCTGATTTCTTTTCTCCCTCACCGATGTTTCTCCTATAGTTTAGGTAGTGTCCAATTGGATGTACACATACGTAGCTCATGTAATGAATAATTTCTCATTTGAACGTGGAAGAATTAGCATTTTATGTTTCTATAATTCGACATTATATTAGCAATTTAACGCCCGAAAGATAAACTTATTACATGTACATTTTTATCATATTATCGATACCGAAATTAAAGGACAATTAAGGTATTAGACCACTAATAGTAATGTTTAAAAAATGGCATTTGCTAGGTATATTCTTAAAGTTGACCGTGTTCCGCACCGTGTTGCAATTTTAAAACAACTTTTACTGTGTCGTTTTTATTAATTTTGTATAATTTATTATATTTCCTCAAGCTCAAGTAGAGACAAATTTCAAAGTGATGGCCACTATTTAGTGTTTGCAGAGAATTCATTATACCATCAATTTTGATAAAAGAAATATCAAACTATTGGTAAACAATTATAAAACACAAAATAAAACTTGTCAATATAATTTTTTCCATGACTCATTTAAACGTATTTAATGAGACAAAACGCTAACTCCACCACTGAAAAATTAAGGTCGAATCATGCGGGTCTGTTTTGAATTTTGCTCACTTCATTCAAAAATAACGTTGGGGCAGAAGTAAAACCTATCTAAAATTTCTTCCACAATATGTAGTCTAAAGAGTGAAGGCAAAAAAGAGAACTTTTACCGCATGTAACTCAGTATTTTTAAAGATGTCTAACTCTAACCCTTCTGTTTCAGAGGTAAATTTACTTTGAACAGCAAAAATCGCTTATCAAATAAGATTTTTCCACTTTTGTACAATAAATCAATAACAAGAATAATGAAAGAAGTAAAAACTTACTAGAAAAAAAACTAGTGGGGCTTGAACCTACGCCCTCTTGAAAATTGCAGTCAATGTAGGTGTATAGTAGGAATTAAATACTCTTCATATTGCGGGTCTAATACCTTAAAGGCGTTACGGTTATTTACTGGGGAAAATACTAATTATTTTCTGATTCTGTTAACAGAGAGTGCCATTTTCGTCGAACAAAATATCATTTTATTTCACTTTTTTTCTAGACCTTAACTACAGATGTAGACAATTCCCTGCCCTACCTGACTTCCCGAACAGGGATGATGGAGAGAGCGAAGAGGGAGGAGAGGAAGAGGGCACGAAGGAAGAGGGAGGAGAGGAAGAGGGGGGAGAGGAAGAGGGCACGAAGGAAGAGGGAGCAGAGGAAGAGGGCACGAAGGAAGAGGGAGCAGAGGAAGAGGGCACGAAAGAAGAGGGAGCAGAGGAAGAGGGGGGAGAGGAAGAGGGCACGAAGGAAGAGGGAGCAGAGGAAGAGGGCACGAAGGAAGAGGGAGCAGAGGAAGAGGGCACGAAGGAAGAGGGAGGAGAGGAAGAGGGCACGAAGGAAGAAGGAGGAGAGGAAGAGGGCACGAAGGAAGAGGGAGGAGAGGAAGAGGGCACGAAGGAAGAGGGAGCAGAGGAAGAGGGCACGAAAGAAGAGGGAGCAGAGGAAGAGGGCACGAAGGAAGAGGGAGCAGAGGAAGAGGGCACGAAGGAAGAGGGAGATGAGGAAGAGGGCACGAAGGAAGAGGGAGCAGAAGAAGAGAGCGAAGGAGAAGGAGGAGAGGGGGAAGGCGAAGGCGAAGGTGAGGGGGAAGGCGAAGGCGAAGGTGAGGGGGAAGGCGAAGGAGGAGGATCTTGTGGGAGCGGCGGAAGTAAGTATACCTTGCTTTTATTTCTTCTGTTGATTTATTGGTAACAGTGGAATAAACAGATATAATACATATCGAATTATATGAACATAATAAAATATGTCTGTTATACTTGTATACATTTGCTCAGGGCGACTGCAAGAAAGCAAACAATTTCAAAACGAACAAACGTACATATGAAATACAAACAGGGAACAAGATAGTTCACTTAGTGTGGCAAATTTGAAATAAAGCAAAAATATGAAGATTCATACATAACAGATTGAAATATTTTGTGCAGGTGGTATCCATGCTATGGATTGTACTGACCTAGTTATTGGTACGGCTAAAGGAAATTATTCAAGAATCGGTGACTATTACACAAGGGATAGGTCAACACCTAGGTTCGATTCTTTTTACGGAGGAGAAGAAAGTTTGACGGCCGCTTTCGGTGAAGAAAATGGAGGCTTCACCACAATCCTTTTTAGAAGAAAACTTAACAGTAAGTTAACTTCTGAACAAAAAAAAACTACATACTTACAATCATTTAATTTCGTGGCATAAAATTTCGTGGTTTTGGTCACAATGGCAATTTTGTGGGGATATGAATTCGTGGTTTTCAACTTTCGAACATAAAATGAATGGTAAATTTACTTATTCGTCGTTGGGATTAAATTTCGTGGATTGAATCAACCACAAAATCCACGAAAATGAAGCCCCCACGAATATCAATGATTTCACAGTAAACCAAAAACAATATTAAATTCGAAAAATTTATTCTTTTTAAATTTAGATGTTACTATCAAGAAGATGTTTTGACTAAGAATTTACAGTTGTCATATGTTATAAAACAATGTCTTCATTAGTCAGTTGGTCCAGCAAACACTAACCTATATAATAGAGAGTATTTTTAACAAAAAATATGCTTCAAAACTACATAAAATGGACTATTTATTAGTTCACTACGTGACAGGTTGAGCTTTTGTGATCGTACGTCCGTCCGTCGTCCGTTCACAATTTCTTGTGAACACTATAGAGACCACATTTTGTGATCAATTTCAATCAAACTTGCATACAACTTGTATTGACATAATATCTCGGTTCCTTTCAAAAACTGACTAGATCCGATCATGGGTTCCAAAGTTATGGCCCCTTAAAGGGCTGTGAAATTTGCTATTTTGGGCTTGTGAACACGATAGAGATCACATTTTGCAATCATCTTTAATCAAACTTGCACAAAACAAGGATGCCCCCTTTCCTCTAACTTGTTTATTATTTGTATAGAGTTATTATCAAACTGTATTCTAAAAAACAATGATGTAAAAGGAATACATATCAATGATATTGAAGTTAAAAATGTGTTATTTGCTGACGATGCCACTTTTATAACTGATGGATAAAGAAAGTCTTTTGAAACGTTAATAAGTATATTAGACAATTTTAGAAATATTTCCGGTCTAAAACTAAATGAAAAAAAGTGTCAAGGATTAAAAGCTTGTTCAATACGTAATACAAATTTTAAATACTGTACAAATAAAAAATTTAGATGGACATCAGATTCTGCGCAATCTCTAGGAATTAGCTTTTACACAGATATACAAAAGTCACAATCAAAAAATTTAGAAACAAAAATTGAATCCTTTAAGAACTGCCTCAAACAGTGGCAGCATAGGAAACTGACGCTACTGGGAAAAGTCACAGTTATAAAAAGTCTTGCTTTACCAAAATTGATTTACAATTTATCTGTTTTACAAACCCCACCAAAACAAACAATAAACCAATTAGAAAAAAACATGTTTGAATTCATATGGGATAAGAAACCAGATAAAATTAAAAGGGAAACAATAAAGAAAAACTATTTAAATGGAGGTATAAAAATGATAGATCTTTCCAAGTTTAATAGAGCATTAAAGGCCTGTTGGGTTAAAAAGTTACTGGATAAAAATGACAAATCAATAATAAAAGCTATTTACATAAATAAACTAGAAAAAATAGGAGCAAACTTGATATTTGAATGTAACTTAAATGAAAGAGAAATATTTAAAAGATATAAGACAAATCCATTTTTAAGAGATATCATTACAGCGTGGATTGAAATCGGTATTCTATCCGAATGCACAAATGTAAACAAAGAGATAATATGGAACAACAGGAAAATAAAAGTAAACGATAAAACATTTTTCTATAGAACATGGTTAGACAAAGGTGTGTTATATCTCGGACATTTATATGATTTCCGAAAAAATCAATTCTATACATATGAAGACGTTAAAAATCTGTATAGTCTTCCTGAACATGACTACCTCAAATACATGTCTTTAATAAAAAGTATACCTACAGAACTAAAACAAAAAATCAAGATAGAAAATGTACCTTTAACTTCAAAAAGAAAAGCAATTTTGAAAAGGTTTACGGACACAAAAAGGGCAAATAAATTCCTACATGAACATCAAATAAAAAAAGAAGCACTGAAAAATAAAGCTGAAACGAAATGGGAGAATATTACGTCAAAAGCCAATTTAATATGGAAATCAATATATAGAAATATCTTTACAGCAACGATAGATAGTACATTTAGAAACTTCCAGTATAAATTTGTACACAGAATAATAGCGACAAATAAACTTTTACTAAAACAAGGTCTTATCGAATCAAACCTGTGTGATTTCTGTCAGATGCATGTTGAATCCATTGAACATCTTTTCTGGGAATGCCCACATATACAAACTTTTTGGAGAGATTTGAGAAAATTTCTTCAACAAAATAACGTACATTTAGAACTCACATATGAGACAGTGGCTTTTTTAATTACGGAACCAGTTCTACAAAGTAAAGCTAAAAATGGTATCATTTTAACAGCAAAATATTTTATTTATAAAAATAAAATAAATAAAACTATGCCAACTTTGGAACATTTCTTAAATTACTTGAAGACAAGATTGGAAACGGAAAACTTAATAGCACTACAACATGACAAAATAAATGAATATTAAAATAAATGGAATGGATTCCCTCTACAAATAACTACATAATTTAAAAAAAAACTCTCTAAACATACTTTTAGATTGGAATATGGCAGTTGGATACAAAACGTAGATATACAACACTATATCTGCTGATATCACATATGTATATAAGGATATGTGTGAGTGCGTGTATGATTTGCGTGGGAGGTTGTTTTGTATGAAAATGTGTATGTTTGAGGGTGGGTGTTAGATGGATGTGAGATTTCAAGAAATTTCCTGATGTACATTAAACAAATGATAATATATGAGCATCATGGTATAAAAATGAAAAAAAATAGAAGCAGACATGTACTCGATATATAAAACTAGTTGGTAAAATTGTATATGTATTATGTAACGTTATTATTATTGTCTGTATGATGTACATAAAGGGAAAACAATAAATAATAAAAAATAAAAAAAAAAACTGGCACAAAACTTATATTGGCAAAATATCTCTGTTCCTTTTGAAAACTGGCTAAATTTCTTCATAGGTTCCAGAGTTATGGCCTCTTAAAGGGCCAAAATTTGCTATTTTTGGCTTTTGAACATGATAGAGACCACATTTTGCAACCAACTTGAATCAGACTTGTATACAACTTGTACTGGCATAAAATCTCGGTTCCTTTCGAAAACTGGCCAGATCCCATCATTGGTTCCAGAGTTATGGCCCCTTCAAGAGACAAAATTTACTATTTTGGCTTTTGCAGCCATATAGAGGCTTCATTTTATGGTTTAATTTGATACAAACTTGCAAAATATCATTAACAACAATAACTCTTTGATTTCAAGATGAATCTGTCAGATCCATTCTTAGGTTCTGGGGTTTGATTTGATACAAAGTTGGTCAGATTGTTTATCTTGATGATTTCTAGGCCAAGTTTGAAACTTGGTCACATGGGGTCAAAACTAGGTTACCCGGTCAAATCAAAGGAAAAGCGTGTTAACACTGTTGAAGCCGCATTTATAAACCTATCTTCATGAAACTTTGTCAGAATGTTTATCTTGATGATTCATAGGCTAAGTTTGAAACTGGATTATATGGGGTCAAAAACTAGGTAACCCGGTCAAATTAAAGGAAAAGCTTGTTAACACTCTTGAGGTCACACTTATGAGAATATCTTCATGAAACTTGGTTAAAATGTTTATCTTGATGATTTCTAGGTCAAGTGTGAAACTGGGTTATATGGGTCAAAAACAAGGTCACCGAGTCAAATCAAAGGAAAAGCTTGTTAACACTCTTGTTCATTTGATGTGCATGAAACTTGGTCCGAATATTTGTCTGCATGGAATATCGAATGAATTTTTTATCTGGGTCATGTGTGGTCAAAAACTAGGTCACCAGGTCAAATAAAAGAATAAGCTTGTTTACACCCTAGGGGCACATTTTTATTCTATCTTCATAAAACTTGGTCAGAATATTTGTTATCAGTAAGTCTTGGATGATTTCAAAGCTAGGTCACGAGGGATCAAAAACTAGGTCACTAGGTCAAATCAAAGGAAAAGCTTGCATACACTCTAGAGGCCACATTTTTCTCCAATCTTCCTGAAACTTTGTTAGAATGTTTGTTTTCATGAAATTATGGACAAGTTCGAATCTGGGTCATGTGAGATAAAAAAAAACTAGGTCACTAGGTCAAATCAAAGAAAATGGTTGTTTACACTGAAGAGGCCACATTTTTGGGTCAAATCATAATCAAAATTTGTCAGAATATTTGTCTCCATTAAATCACTAGGTAAAACATGTTTACACTGTTATGGTGTCTTACTCAGGTGAGCGGCCTAGGGAATCTTGGATCTCTTGTTTTTATTAAAGTTACTTTACTTACAATTTCTGTTCAATGTACAGCTTCGGATAAGGCGGACCATGCCATTACCAATACCGCCATGCATGTTATATGGGCACGCGGTCAAGAGGCGGGAAATGTTCATCATAACCCTAGTTCCGGCCTGGAGCATTCAGCGTCTGCACCTTCTATACCAGACTACTATTACTCGGATGAGCTGAAATACCACGGCCGGGATGTCAGTGGATCTACGTATGGTCATAGAGGATCATTCACAGCAAATTTCTTCGGTAAAATCTAGCTGTTCAACACATTCAATAGAAAAACGCTAGAAATTATCCAGCTTTAAAAGTAGATCTTAATAAATTTCCCAATAGTATATCTTCATCAACATATTATAACTTATACAGCCTGTTTTACTTATATGTATGGCGGCATACGATGACCGTTAAATTTCATGAACATCAAAATAATTTTCAAGAAAATTGAAGTTGTAAATGTTTAAAAAACTTTTGAAAGAAAATGTCTTTTTTTTCACTTACATTATAGTCTTATTATCAGATGGAAAATTCATATTTATACAATGTACTGCAAACAAAAACAAGTTATTTTTCCTAAACTTTTCGTAAAATGTTATTACTTTGATGAAATTTTGTCAGTGAACGCTTTATTGAAGAGATTTCGAGAAAAGTTTTCGGAAAACCTTTTGCTGTCGTGAAAACTTATTTTCCTGAAAACTAAACGTTTTCGCGAAATTCAAAAGATGGGGCGAAAAGTTTTCTGGTTAGATTTAATAGTAGTGGTCACTATTTTTACATTTTTTTCGACGGCCAGGTAATATTTTCATACAATCATGAAAAGAATATTTATCTTTTTCGCGAACGCTATTAGATTTTCTCGGAAGTTATTTGATTTACATCGGCAGATATATTCCACTATTTGTATGTACATATACTTTCTATTTCTTAAGAATAATCGTGGGAATGTATGTTATCGTTTGCAGTGGATCCAAATGTCACCACACCACCGACAACCGGAAGTTCCTGTGACGGAAGTTGGACATCCCCATCAGGAGATTATACCGCTAGTTGGGTGTATGACGCTACTTCGCAGAAGATTACTTTTACTTTGACTGCTACAATCTCAGCGAATACATGGATGGCTATTGGTATAAACCCTGAAAGAAGAATGGTAGGTTTTATTTTTACAGTTTCCGTTAATTAATCTATTCTATTCCTTCATTCTGGATAAAGTAATCATATGACATTAATTGTTGTCAATGTTCACTTTTCACGTCTAATAAATGATTGTTGTATCTATTGTTAAGTATAGTCATTAATTGTTGTCAATGTTCCCTCTTCACGTCTGATAAATGATTGTTGTATCTACTGTGAAGTACAGTAATTAATTGTTGCCAATGTTCACTTTTCACGTCTGATAAATGACTGCTATATTTACTTTTAAGTACAGTAATTAATTGTTGCCAATGTTCACTTTTCACGTCTAATAGATGACTGCTATATTTACTTTTAAGTACAGTCATTAATTGTTGCCAATGTTCACTTTTCACGACTAATAAATGATTGTTGTATCTACTGTTAAGTACAGTCATTAATTGTTGCCAATGTTCACTTTTCACGTCTGATAAATGACTGCTATATTTACTTTTAAGTACAGCCATTAATTGTTGCCAATGTTCACTTTTCACGTCTAATAAATGATTGTTGTATCTACTGTTAAGTACAGTCATTAATTGTTGCCAATTTTCACTTTTCACTTCTAATAAATGATTGTTTATCTAGTGTTAAGTACAGTCATTAATTGTTGCCAATGTTCACTTTTCACGTCTGATAAATGACTGCTATATTTACTTTTAAGTACAGTCATTAATTGTTGCCAATGTTCACTTTTCACGTCTAATAAATGATTGTTGTATCTACTGTTAAGTACAGTCATTAATTGTTGCCAATGTTCACTTTTCACTTCTAATAAATGATTGTTGTATCCACTGTTAAGTACAGTCATTAATTGTTGCCAATGTTCACTTTCCACGTCTAATAAATGATTGTTGTATTTACTGTTAAGTACAGTCATTAATTGTTGCCAATGTTCACATTTCACGTCTAATAAATGATTGTTGTATCTACTGTTAAGTACAGTCATTAATTGTTGCCAATGTTCACTTTTCACGTCTAATAAATGATTGTTGTATCCACTGTTAAGTACAGTCATTAATTGTTGCCAATGTTCACTTTCCACGTCTAATAAATGACTGCTATATTTACTTTTAAGTACAGTCATTAATTGTTGCCAATGTTCACTTTTCACGTCTAATAAATGATTGTTGTATCCACTGTTAAGTACAGTCATTAATTGTTGCCAATGTTCACTTTTCACGTCTGATAAATGACTGCTATATTTACTTTTAAGTACAGCCATTAATTGTTGCCAATGTTCACTTTTCACGTCTAATAAATGATTGTTGTATCTACTGTTAAGTACAGTCATTAATTGTTGCCAATTTTCACTTTTCACTTCTAATAAATGATTGTTTATCTAGTGTTAAGTACAGTCATTAATTGTTGCCAATGTTCACTTTTCACGTCTGATAAATGACTGCTATATTTACTTTTAAGTACAGTCATTAATTGTTGCCAATGTTCACTTTTCACGTCTAATAAATGATTGTTGTATCCACTGTTAAGTACAGTCATTAATTGTTGCCAAAGTTCACTTTCGACGTCATAATACAATGAGTTAGTCGCATATTGATCTACCGTTAATACTAGTCATATAATTGTTGCCAATGTTCACTTTTCACGTCTATAATGACGTATATATAGAACTGGATTTTCTATATTATACTTTTATAGTATACAGTCATTAATTGTTGCCAATGTCCGCTTTTCACGACTAATAAATGACTGTTGTATGTACTGTTAAGTACAGTCATTAATTGTTGCCAATGTTCGCTTTTCACGACTAATAAATGACTGTTGTATGTACTGTTAAGTACAGTCATTAATTGTTGCCAATGTTCGCTTTTCACGTCTAATAAATGATTGTTGTATTTACTTTTAAGTAGTCATTAATTGTTACCAATGTTCACTTTTCACGTCTTATAAATGATTGTTGTATTTACTTTTAAATACAGTCATTAATTGTTGCCAATGTTCACTTTTCACGTCTGATAAATGATTGTTGTAATTACTTTTAAATACAGTCATTAATTGTTGCCAATGTTCACTTTTCACGTCTAATAAATGATTGTTGTATCCACTGTTAAGTACAGTCATTAATTGTTGCCAATGTTCACTTTTCATGTCAAATAAAATACTGCTATATCTACTGTTAAGTACAGTCAATATTTATAGCAAATGTATACTTTTAACGTACATGCAGCATGCCACCCAATTATGCGAGAGTGACATTCAACCAAATTGTGTTGTATATGGTCTTCGTGCAAATTTTTTTTATCTACCCGAAAGTAAGGTTCAGAACATACAGTTTTATTAATTAATCAGCCCATTGCGAGTCTGTATGTATTTCAGTTCAGTGACAGAGCAGATGTGTATGTTGCATGGGCACAAAGTAATGGAGCGGTAACAGTATCAGACAGGTGAGTTGTAACTGAGCAACATGTTTTCTCATGTTAACATAGTTAACACTACCACTCGTTGAAACTGCAGTTCGCCGAGGTTTGTAGTTCTTTACCATTTTTGTCGATATAGAGATAATCATTTTGTAAAAACATTCCGAATGTCATGTGGCATTTGGTATTTGATCTTGAACGCTGGCCGGCAGATATCAGTCCATTAATTCCAGAATGTAAAATTAAACTCCAATTTGAAAGAATAATTAAAACTATTATTTAATATAGAATATATTTATTGTCATCACACAGGTCGTATCAAAAAATCAGAGTAAATTAATGTATATATCACACAATACAAAGAGCTATAAAAATAAATAGATTGGCAACTTTAAAGGCATATAGAGCAAATCTCGCCAACCTCCCGTAACAAAAAAACGAGATCTCGTTTACCGGAAGTGGCGCTTTCTCTACGCGCCATTTTGTATGCAAAAGCAATTATTCATCGGTAAAATAATTATCACCGTATGACCATGCTTCTTTCGATGGCAAAAAAAAACGTGTACTTCGTGTCTTAAGACCATTTCACATTTAAATAATTTTGTTTTAGAAGCTAACATGTATTTTAAATGTAGTTTTAAAGGTACAAATTGTAACTCCATGCTCGTCGATGTTTGTTTTTAGTAAGATAACGTCGAATCACGCTCTGACACGAGCTTACGCGAGATTACAGCCAGTTGCCATTCTGTGTATTTTATACTTCTTTGCACAATATAATTCAAACCGCCTTTACAATTTAAATAACGGCAAATCATACTATTACTAACACTATACAATCTATGGCAATAATATCTCAAATCGGCGTGAAATTTGGCGTCATGTATGCATAAAAAAATAGCACTTTCGAATTTGATCAAATATTTTACTTAAAAACATGTCTAAAACGAAATGTCGCATAGTACAACTGTCTTGCTGTCTTGATTAATTTACGCCCAAACTGAATAGGTTATTCTCAGCAGAATAATTCGGAATTATTTGTGCTCTTCATTTCCGGTCCAGATCATGATGTGTATAATCAAAGGAGCGTGTCGACCTACCATTTTGCGCCATACATGCACCAAAGAAGTATAAAATGCACAGAATGGCAACTGGCTGTAATCTCGCGTGAGCTCGTGTCATAGCGTGATTCGGCGTTATCTTACTAAAAACAAACATCAGCGAGCATGGAGTTACAATGTGTACCTTTAAAACTACATTTAAAATACACGTTAGCTTCTAAAACAAAATAAGTTTAATGTGAAATGGTACACGTTTTTTTTTTGCCATCGAAAGAAGCGTGGTCATACGGTGATTTTACCGATGAATAATTGCTTTCGCAAACAAAATGGCGCGCGGAGAAAGCGCCACTTCCGGTAAACGAGATCTCGTTTTTTTGTCACGGGAGGTTGGCGAGATTTGCTCTATATGCCTTTCAAGTTGCCAATCTATTTATTTTTATAGCTCTTTGCATGCACAAAGAAACAATTCTATCATAATTGATCTAAATTTTACAATACAGGACATTAGATGCGAAATAATTTATAGCAAAATCGTGTTTAAACACTATTTATACACTCCGGTGGTTATATACGTTGTAAGAAATAATTTCACAAAATTATAACGCTCAATGTAATTAAGAAAAACCGAAACAAAAATGAAATTGTGTAAGTAGAAGAAACTGATCAGATATGATTTGTCGAATTAATCGTGGGTGAGAAACGGTTTACACCGAAATAAGAATGATTGCACATAATAAGACGAAAAAGACTAAAACAAAAACATTTAAAAAAAAAAAGATTCCGTGTCCACCGACATATAAAATCATTTTTTGTTGATGAACATAAAATATATTTATGTTAAAATAGTGTTAAATCACGGTTTTGTTATAAATTATTTCTTTAAAATAATGAATGATCAATACGTAAATGCCATAAACGATATCATAGCAGGACTTTCTGTGATACAAACATTGATTCCGTTTATGTTTTACTATTTGCAAAAACTGGAAAGGTTAAGTTGAAGGAATTCATACCGAAGAATATTCCTCCGGCCAATAATCGATAGCGGTCAGATTTTCTATATAGAAATAAGAAGGGCATGTTCACATTTTACTTAATAACAAAATTACTAAAAATAAGAAACCTTAGGTGCAAACATATTACCAAAGTTCAACATTTGATTCATCACAAGGATTGTTTTGATTAAATTTTATCTTAATTTTTGATTCGTTCTTCGCATGAAGTTTGGTGCCATCATTTCGTCATTTTTTCCCTTCTTTGTTTCCATATAAAATGTGCAAAAATCTCATACATGCGTTTCTTCAAAGCATTTTTTTTTTTTTTGTATAAAACCATTGATATGAAAGCTTAGGTGCAAGAACTTTCCTACTCTCATTGAATTTATCTTTTGAATGATATTTATTTTATTTTTGTGAAATAAAAATTTGATTCGTTCTCAGACGGTTTATTTCCACTAATTTCGAAGAAAAATTAACTTCAGCGCGAAGTTGTTGTTGTAGCGTCATAAGCAGACGATATTATAGTATGCCGCGTGAACATGCGGTATTGTGATCAAAAGGTTAAAGTAATGATTTAATCATTTAATGTAATTTTACTTCGCGAGTAATTCATTTTGTGTTAATATCAAAAAAACAATATAAGATAAATATTGCATTTTAATATTTCGGTTCTAAAAAGAAAGAGATGCGCATTTCTTCTTATGTTGTTGTTCTCACCTTATTTCATATACATTTAAATATCAAGTGTCAGTTATGCCAATTATGTCAATTAAACATTAAAAGAGATAGCTTTCCTATCGACCCTTGGATCACAAATGCAAACTGTCGTAAAAAAGTAAAATACAGAATTTTTTGTATATATTTTACTTAATAAATTTGAGTAAATAAATTTCAAGGTCCGCCTTGATCAAATTAAAGCTGGAAAATAAGTCCGGAGCATTTTTTTGTGTACAAGAATGTTTTTGCAATGTAAATAATATCTGCATTTAAAACAGAATTGAATTTTTCTTCAGTAACTTAATGATATATTTTTGTTTTCGTGAACATTTTACCTGGTTTCATGATCTTTTCAGTTATCATAAATGTCGTCGTGATTAACTTACTTTCATAATTTATTGTACATGTTCAATTCAAGATAATTTTACACGAAACAAATTTCTATATAGAAGTAATAAAATGTTGTATGCATTACGCATAAATCCTTTTTATTGGACCTGTATTAAAACTTGCCAATTACCTCTAAATAAGGAACGTTAAAACAACACAGACGTTTATAATACTGATAAGGCTATAATTGCGTTTTGAATTTAATACGGGTATTTGTTTTGTAATTACAAGGTAAAGTTATCATGCGATTTTAATCTTTTACATATTTTTTATTTTGCAAACAGTTTTCATATATTGGTGGAATATGTGTAGTTATATTAAAATGAATAATGTCTGCCTGAATACGGCAAAATACCTGTACCACGCTGATTGCCATCTTTTTTTTTTTTTTTTTTTTTAATTTTTACAAACATACCATAATTTTCGATTCATTAAACTTCCTATTTTGTCTATATGTTAAGAATTACTGAATTGATATACGTGTGATGTTCAACCATTTCAGATTAAAATAATTCAAAACCTACACCTGTGTAATTATAAATTGTAAACAGCTGTTTAAAAAAAAACAACAACAAAATAACTTACGTATGTATTTTTGTGACATAAGAATGGACGTGGAAGTGGCAGGAGGTATAATACATATCAATCAGACAATTTTAAAATATATTCGTCAAGTTTATTAGTATTTTGTGACTTCCCTGTTTGATATTTGTCTTTGTTTTCCTTTTTTGGACAAGAATGTGTTATGGCCGTAAAAGTTATAAAATCGGATAAAACATGGTTCGATCTTCTTTTTTTTGTTGGGTGTGTGTGTGGGGGGGGGGGGGGGGGGGGCGGTGGTACCTAGGTCTTTTACACATATTATACTTAAAGACAGCGTTATTTAAAACAATGTAAAATCAGATCATATTTCTTAAATATATATGTCAGATTTTATTTTTCAACGACAGCATATTTTATAGATGGGAGACGCCGTAAAAATATCAATGCTAGTGCTATATAAATATAAAAGGATGTGTCTATGGGTACGAACCTCCTTTTTTCTAGAGATTAAGGGTCATTTACATTTCAGATTTGGTTGAAAATGAAAGAAATAAATAAATAAGACTTCATCGATATTTGCCTTTAACTTGAATCTAAATGGTTTACAGATAGCAATGTTCAGCCGATTTGTTACATTGTTTTTCGAAAACATGTTAAAATATACATTCTTCTTATATAAAAATATGTATGAAAATAAGTTTATATGAAAATATGGTTTTTATTGCTGATAGATATGGTCTATTGATATAAAAATTAATTTAATTATTATTAAATAACATGTTAAAAATGCTATGGTTCAGAAAATTACATATTAAACATTCATTTGATAAAAATGACTTCTTTTATTTCTAATGAAAAATCCCTTTTCCATAATTTGTAACTCCAGTGATAATTCAAGCTTGTTTAATTATCTTATGAAAAACCTTCTCTTTTATTACACTTGATATTGAAATAAACATCCTGGAGGCAGTAGATATCGACATCGCAATACCGGTCACCTGTTACCAATATATGTTACCAATACCAAATAGCTGTTGTCTCCCCTGATATCGATTTTCTGCAATATCGGTCATGAGGTCAATTCTTCCTCATGATTAGGAACATTATTCAGAGTAAAACACTTTTCATAATTTCAGACACCTTCGAGCTTATAGTCCCCCACCATTAGACGCCAGTCAGAACGTAGAAGGCGTATCTGGTAGCGTTGAAAATGGCAGAACGTCTGTCACCTTTACACGTGCACTGGTAACCGGGGATGCAGAAGATTTCGATTTCGACGGAACCAACGAAGCTTACTTAGTATTTGCTTGGGGAGGCAATGTGAATGCTAATGGTGGCCTCACTAAACATCTTTTGGGGAAATCGGTATCCATCAATAAATATCGTTTCACTTCTTGCGATAGACCTGGTAAGAACGTTTCTACCCTTTATGCTTACATAGAAATTGTTGATAATTACCAAATCCTGTAAAAAAAATAATATCAAATCAAGACTTTCTCCCCTGCATAAATCTGCAAAACCTAGTATGCCGTTACAGACAATAATCCAAAGATGTTGTGGGAACAGTAGGTTAGTAAAGACCATGTTTATCATTGATAAGTGGGGTCGTTTTTCTTTCTACGATTTTATGGCGTATGATTTTCATTCCATGGACTTTAAATAAACATTTCTCTATTTTAAGGAATGATCAAAAATTCTAGATCTTGAAAATCACAAACCCCTTTTTGAAAAGTAAAACAAATATGACAAACGTTAATTTTTTAAGTAAAGATAACAACGACAGTTTTCATACTTGCATATTCTGTTAACGTATGTCTTATTTTTCTCTCTCATTAGCGACTATGACAAGGGAGAGAAGGGTAGATATTACTTTCCAGTTGAAAGGGTTGCCATGGGACCCGAACTACGGCATCAGTACGTCAGCTGCTTACAGATCATTAGCTGATGATATGATTATGTTGGTAGGTAGATGCCCATGTTAAGTTGATCTTTAAATTATCGAAAATAAATTGACTGTCTTCAAACATTCATGTTTAGTTCACTAAAATTTATGTTCATAAGTAGGCCTGTCTTTCAGCAGCCATTATGTAGCTGGGGCGGTGAAAACACAAACAAGTTGTTGTTTAGCTGATGACATAGCTACGTTCCTTGTATATGTATTTAAAAACTTAGCAATTCTTGGTTAAGGAATCCAGTCCACTATATATCAAATATTGATGCCTGGTAAACTCTTTATTGTTATCATTTGAAAGTGTATTGTCTACTGAAAACGAAAATATAAATTACATGACAAAAATATGTTATAAGTTTTTTAGCTCACCTGAGCACAAAGTGCTCAGGGTGAGGTATTGTGATCGCTCACCGTCCGGCGTCCGTCCGTCCGTCCGTCCGTCCGTCCGTCTGTCCGTCCGTCCGTCGTCCGTCCACACTTTCCTTTAAACAACATCTCCTCCTAAACCAACAGGCCAATTTTGATGAAACTTCACAGGGATGTTCCTTGGATGGCCCCCTTTCAAAATTGTTCAAAGAATTGAATTCTATGCAGAACACTGGTTGCCATGGCAACCGAAAGGAAAAACTTTAAAAATCTTCTTCTCAAAAACCAGAAGACCTAGAGCTTAGATATTTGGTGTGAAGCATTGCCTAGTGGACCTCTACCAAGTTTGTTCAAATCATGACCCCGGGGTCAAAATTGACCCCGCCCCAGGGGTCACTTGATTTTACATAAGAAAATCTTAAAAAATCTTCTTCTCAAAAACCAGAAGCCTTAGAGCTTAGATATTTGACATGTAGCATTGCCTAGTGGACCTCTACTAAAATTGTTCAAATCATGACCCCGGGGTCAAAATTGACTCTGCCCCAGGGGCACTTGATTTTACATAGGAAAATCTTCAAAAAATTTCTAAAAATAAACCAGAAGGCCTAAAGCTTAGATATTTCACATGTAGCATTGCCTAGTGGACCTCTACAAAATTTGTTCAAATCATGGGCCCCGGGGTCAAAATTGACCCCGCCCCAGGGGTCACTTGATTTTACATAAGAAAATATTTAAAAAATCTTCTTCTCAAAAACCAGAAGCCCTAGAGCTTAGATATTTGACATGTAGCATTGCCTAGTTGACCTCTACTAAAGTTGTTCAAATTATGACCCGGGGGTCAAAATTGACCCCGCCCTAGGGGTCACTTGACTTTACAACGGAAAATCTTCAAAAGTTTTTCTTAAAACAAACCAGAAGGCCTAGAGCTTAGATATTTCACATGTAGCATTACCTAGTGGACCTCTACAAAATTTGTTCATATCATGACCCCTGGGTCAAAATTGACCCCGCCCAGAGGTCACTTGATTTTACATAGGAAAATCTTCAAAAATTTTCTAAAAATAAACTAGAAGGCGTAGAGACTAGATATTTGACATGTAGCATTGCCTAGTGGACCTCTACAAAATTTGTTCAAACCTTGTCCCCCGGGGTCAAAATTGACTCCGCCCTAGGGGTCACTTGATTTTACATAGGAAAATCTTAAAAAAAAATTCTAAAATAAACCAGAAGGCCTAGATCTTAGATATTTGACATGTAGCATTGCCTATTAGACTTTTACAAAGTTTATTCAAATCATGACCCCTGGGGTCAAATTGACCCTGCCCCATGGGGTTACTTGATTGTACATAGAAAAATCTTCAAAATTTTCTAAAAATAAACCAGAAGAGCTTAGATATTTGACATGTAGCATTGCCTAGTGGACCTCTACAAAAAGTTTTCAAATCTTGTTTTTAAAGTTACTTAAAGAAAATTTCAACTATATTTTCTCATAATTCTTTTGATTGATTTCTATTATGATCTTTTGACCTTGAAGACTTGTCCTTAAGTGCAATGATAACAGGTGAGCGATATAGGGCCATCATGGCCCTCTTGTTATCATTTTACTTTATAGTTTTCATTGATACTTCAACAAAAATCCAGTTATTGCAGTGTAAGATTTATCATTTCGCAGTCATTACATGACTGTAGTGATTCGTGCATAATATTATGGTCATCTTATTTACAAATTCTTGTTCAGCAGACACAACTCTTCCAAATGATACCAAAAAGATGGTGTCACCAGGCATTGAATGTAATCTATTTGTGGGTCGGATACCTTAATAAGAAACTCAAAAAGTGATAGGATTTTAAGTGGAGGTTAAGTCTTTCGCGCAGAAAAAAAATGTTGGAGGTGAAGTGGGAGGAGAGCTGGTGAAGTGGATGGTCCTTTATCCTTTGTCAATCGTTTTGCCTCAACATTTTTACTTTTAACATGTTCATAGATACTGCTGGTCAGAATTAGATCAAACTTGGTCTGTAATATCCTTTCATAAACTTCTCTCAACTTTGTTAAATGGTTCCGCCTCACTCATTTTGGAGGGGTGGGGAGGGGGCTCAATAAAAAAAATGAATAAAAAAACCCATAACTTTCAGCGATTTCACATCATAAATTCGACACTGATAATGAAATGATCAATTTGCAAGATAATTTCTGATTTCAAAGGCCCAGACAAAAACTCGTTGTCATAATACTGTGCTTGATAACAGTTTTGTGCATAATTAAATAACAGTGATTGTCCATTTCCTATCAAATAAGTACCAGTCGCGCTGTCATTGAAGATAAAGCAGCTTTGAAACTTATGTTAGATCGAAGGTCGACATTCAACATCATAGTGTGTCGAAATTTGATTCCAAGCTAAATTCATTTTATTTTCAAGAAGTTGAGTATCGGGCTTGTGTTGAATTTAGAGTAAGCCTGATGATCAAAATTCAAAATTAAAAAAAAAAAAAAGAACGAATTTTTAGCTGGCATTGAAACTGAAATTTTGAAAAGCTGAATTTCAATCTACAGCATGGAACTTCGGACCTGGTTGAAAGTCTTAATTCACGGATGTTAGAAAAGCTTAACTGGATTTAGCATTATACTTTAACCGAAAGTTGAATTAATTTCAAACAATCTCGAAAGTCGAAATAAAGCTGAATTGGTCTAATGTGTTCATGTAAGAATTTCTGTTTTCTGTTACAGTTGGAATCCAATTTTAATAACCTACCAGGCTACATTGGGGTGTCAATAAGAATGTTCAGGTAAACAATAAATATACAATACACATATTCTTTGTAATCAGTCGTTGAAAGATATTCAGAAAGCAAAATTTAGAACACAATCTTTATTGTTTTTATTATGTCGCCCTTGGAAGAAGTGGGGGTTTATTGTTTCGTAGATGTCTTTCGTGTCGGTCGGTCCATCTGTCGTTAGAGCAAATGATCTCTGCTCAATAACCACATGACCGAGAAACTTGTGTTTTAATGAAAGCTGGAAATGGTTTTGTCCTACGGCTGTATCGCATGATTTTCTATGGTCAATAAATGGATGACCACTATTGTTTTGGAGGATAAAGGTCAAGGTCACAGTGACCTTTAGAATTTAAATGCTTGAGAATGCCTAGGCCTATGGTCACCAAACTTCATGGTATGGTTATTTACGGTCAGTGGATTATCCCTGATGTTTGTGGGTCATTAGGTCAAAGTAGCAGCAGATAATATACCCAGTTTCTTTTGACAATGGTGGCATATATGTTTTTTCAAACAGCTCTTGTTACGCTAGTTTGGTCATGTTGCAATTTTCATAACAGTGTATATAAATATATTAACAAACATAGTATCATACAACCCAGGGCTTTAAAAAATATGTTTTCTCGATTTTTGTTCGATAATTCCCTTTTCAAATCTATTTTCATTATTATTGTCTGACATCGTATATTGACACGAAAACAGCAAACTTCTTGGTTGACTCAAATAATTATAATCAGTCCCCTACACTGCGTCAGAGTCTTGTAAAATATTTAGATTCTTATGTAGTTACATTCTCTATGTATTTTGTGCAGAGAACTGGTATTTTAGGTCGTAAGTCTGACTTTTTTTATCAAGATTAACAAACTCATAATTATGTTGAAAAGCATGGGTTTTGTACTGTAAAAATGCAATAAATGCTGGATTTATTTTTTGCATTTAAACGAGTGTAATCATTATTTTTTTTAACGTAATAGAAGTAATTCAAGAGTCACTAGAAAGAAAATAACATTCAAAGCTTATTTGAACATCTACTGCAAGTTTAAATTTTATAAAAAAAAAAATATAAAAGTTTATATAAGTTCATACATAAACAGTCCCTTTCGAAAATTAAGGAAGTGTTTAAGAAAATGAATATAAAATAGATTGCATTAAAGCTTATTGTATGCTGTCATGACCTCAAGATTTGACCAACCGATCACTTCCACTTTTAAACTTTGTCTCTGCTCTGTAGTTGGCGTTTTTTTGTCATATTCACGGTATTTTGAAATATTCGAATCTTCCCTCGTTTTGAATAAGCATAAAATGTACTAGCAGGGTTGTGAAAAGTCATCATGACATCATTTTCACATATTCGCAAGAATTTGACATATTGTTCTTGTTTGTTTGCCAGCTATACCACTTTCAGTTATGCCAATTTCTTTTCCTGTTATCACAGTTTATTTTTAAAGAGTATTTGATCTGTTTTAGACAAGGGAGTGTTTACGTGGATGCAGCAGTTGATTTGAGACGTTCCGGGGCAACCGAAGCTGAAATAGAAAGCAATATGAAAGATGATGTGACAACCGTTGTAGACGAAATGGTAACTGAGGGGCAAGGCGGTGGTTATGTCTTCAGTGCGATTTACACGATAAGGGATCCAAAAGAAAGTATGGATTTTTTTGTCATAAAATATTTTCATCGTAGCATCATTCTGGTGATTACTCGTTGAAAAATTATAATGATCGTATATGACTGCTGATGTAAGACTGTGAAAACACCTGCCTTACTCAGATAGTCATTTTGATAACATTTCTTGCCTATCGAATATTTTCAAAGGTATGATTAAAATAAAAGTCGCACGTATCCTATGACGTCGTAAAACGACGTTAATAATGACGTTAATATGCGCATGTTCATCTTACCCTTTCGCAAAGAAAATGGTAAGGAGATCTCTTTTCCGGATAATCGTTTTGGGGAAAGATAAGGTTATCCCAGTAAGGGACCATCTTATCATATCCCTAGGAAAAAGATAAGCTACACCTGACGTCATTATTTTACGCCGTATTATGACGTCATAATGTATGAGCAATTTTTAATTTATATCTATGAAAATATTGCAATATTATCAACGGTAAGCAAGAAAAATAATCTAACATGACTGTCTGAGTAAGGCATGCGTTTTCCTAACCCTCGGGACAGCTTTGATAAAATACCTCGCTAGTGCTCGGGTTTCCTTTCCACGCTGTCCCTCGGGTTTGGGAAAACCCTGTTTTACATAGGCAGTCATTTAAGATCCTTATATTCCCAACACTCGGGAACGTGGATAAAAAAACTCGCTAGCGTTCGGTTTTCCAATCTACCCTGCATGTTAAGGAAAACCTTGTCGTACAGAGGCAGTCATATAAGATCCTTATAGTCTTTTCCCGCTAGATAGGCAAGAAAGTTTGATCTTACAAGCAAATGGTTTTTTTTTTGTGTCACGTCTTCACCGAGGTTATAACGAACTTATAGCTTGGTAACTTTTTCGAGAGGAAATGGTAATCTTTGAATTACTACTCACATTTTGAGTTTCGTAAGACAATGGAGAAATTAGAATTGTTATAAGACTTTATACCTTATTCCTTTCCTACGTTCAAAGTTAGATATGATGATAATCCCACTGTTGGAGACAGCAAAACTTGAAATTCGGCTATAAATGTGATTACAGTTGGTGATACAGCTGACATGCCTGAGGAGGAAGAAAGGAAGGACGTCATTGGAACTGTTGGTAAAATCATTATAGGCGTTACAATTGCTGGTGCCCTCTTTTTGGTGTTGCTTGTGATTGGTACATTCACAAAGCGCCGCCTGGCAGAAGATTCTACTGGAGAAGAAAAGAAGATGTATTCCGTAAGTTTGTATTCAGTCACTTCCTTTAGATCAAAATCTTAAGTTGTGTTGTTCTTGCAATCGATCAGAGGTATCAAAATAAACACAGCTGACCATTTCCTTTTTGCATTTTTATTCTAGGCTGAGACTCTAACCTATAACAACTGGCAGCCGAAGGCCAAAAGTCAACCAACACCAACAATGATGTATTATCCAACAGATACTTCAAACAACGGAGCGGTACTCAAGGGCCAACAAGCCATGAGTAATCAGACGTACATGTTGGAAGAACCACGCTATGTGAAGTCCGGCAGTGTAGTATCAGCATACTCTAGCGGGCAGCCGCAGCCATCTTACTCTAGCGGGCAGGCGCAGCCATCTTACTCTAGCGGGCAGGCGCAGCCATCTTACACTAGTGGGCGGGCGGATAACTCAGTCGTGCATGTCAAATTAGCCAGGGCTGACAGCTATGGCGAATATGTTTACATGTAGTTCTTATCTATAAACAAGCATCAGCTGGTTGAATTTGGTTTCCAGATTCATTCTGATGTCATTTTTTTTCTTTGAAAGCAGCCTTGAACTTGTGCCATACTAGTACCATGTGGGTTAAGTACCACACATGAACTTTACGATCACAGTCTGTAGCCGATATATTGTTTATATAATTATCTAATTTCAAGTTCAACATGATATCCATTTTCCATGTGGAAAAAAAAATATGTTCTTAAAAAGAACTAGACCTTCGAATCGAATTGTTGATTTGTACATGAGAACTTTTGTTAATCTTTATTAATCAGAAACATAATCAGGCATCCACTTGATCATAATGAAAATTGCACTTATGTGTGGTATTTATGTCATATATTCACCAATATTCAACTCTGATACCCTACTAATTTTACAACTGGCATTTTTTTTGTCAATCAGTTATTTCAAATATGAGAGCTCAGTTACAGCAAAAGGAATATATGAGACGAAGTAAGAATGTTTTGCTGTATATTCGGTCTGTATTCAACGTTTTTTTTTATTGGACTTACAAAACAAATTTAAAAAAAAACTGTCGAAATCAATTTCAGATGTCCTGTTATAAAACTCTTCTTGAAAGCCTTGCTGGTCAATAAAAACTTTTGCTCTCCATTCTTTTGAACCTTGGACAGTAGTTTTGACTATTGACCGACAAGCCGTTCAATAAGTGAACTTTGTATAGAACACTTAGGCCTACTATGTTTTGGTAAAATAAAACTTGTACATGGCATTGAAGCACATACTACGTTAAATCACTTTAACTACCCTAACCGGCTGCGCCGGTTATTTGATACCCCTTTCATAACATTCCATTCCGCTTTCTTTAACAATAATGATGGCGAGCGTAATAAAGTATGCAGAATCTCGCTTTTTACTCCATAAATCATACTGTTTGTATTCCCCAGAAAAGTGAGGAAATATTTTATTCAATATGATCAAAATTGAAAAGACACCACTACGTCACCACTACAATAGTTATATTGTTATCACTTTGGCGTTTTGGGAATGATCCACGCAACAACAGCGTAGCCCGAGTGAAATATTCTGGCGACGTACTGTATATATAACCGATTTTGAGTGTATTAATTTAAGTAAAACACGATTTTGCTATGAATACATTATTTGGATTCCAGTATGCCCTTTATCTTAAACAGAAATACAATATTAGAATGGCCTGTAGGCCTTTTAGGCAAAGAAAAAAGAAGTTTTAATTTGATGTTTTAGCAAGAAAAGCTAACATGTAATAGAAAGAATATTAATGTGCTTTTCCACATTGAATTCAATAAAAGAGAATCGCATTTTATTATTTTATTTAACTCTGATAGTTTCAATATGAAAGGCACTCTTAAATTGTATCTATCATCTATTTACAAGACAGTTTTACTTATTGTTTTTATGTTGTTATTAAACTGCTTCAAAGAATTTCTTATTTACACAATAAATTTTATATTCAGTTTATCATTTGTTTTTGTGGGTTTTTTTAGTGTATGAATGCAATTGTGTGTATGCGGGCTCTAATGAGATCGGATGTGCTTGAATACATTGCGTTTTACACCAGTCAAGACACGGTACTTAGCCCTAAGCATGCTGGACACGATTGATTCTGCTTTAGCGACCAATGTAGATCATGATCAGCCTGGACATCCGTGCAGTCTGATCATAATCTATAGTGTTAGCGATTCAGTCAGTATATGTTTGGTAAGCACCCCTTTTCACTGTTAATGGTATATTGTCCAATTAGAAAGATGGTCAAGTTCATTTAGTCTATGAAGCAATAAAACTCCCTATCGTAATATTGCTTTCTAAAAAAACATCAATTCAAACAGTGAAACATGCACCTATTTCAATCTTTGTATATTCAAATAAAACAAGAAGTAGAAAAAGATAAACAATGTACACTTTTAGCTACGAAACGTGCATGCACTCTAACTGCACTTTCACATACGATCAGGTATTTATAAAGCAAAGCAAGTTTTTTGTTGTTGTTTTTTTAAGTAACATTTGATGTTGTTTTTTTATGTAGAACATATTTTACAGAGCACTTAATCATAATCTAGGAAACTTTGACAAAAATAAGGCTAAAAACAAGGGGTCGAAAAGTGGGGACGAAATGACCAATTTGAAATTGTCAAGGGATACCAAATGACCAAAATTGGGACGAGTTCACTGTATATCGTTTACGGGAGATCACCCCGTATCAGTTTAGTTTAGTTTATTTTGAAAAAGAGCAGCCGACATAACGAAGATATGCAACATACATAACATAATCATAGGTGCCCGTCGCACAGGATTTGGATGATCATTTTTTATTTTAAAAAAATGGGGGTGAGGGGGTGGGAGGTCCAGGTCACGCGACGGGCACCTGTCAACATAACATAATAATACAAAATAATAGATGTTTGACGATAAGATGATTCTATTTCATGGAGAATTAGGCATAATAAACGTATTTCACTGTAATTATTTAAATGTGAACATTATGTTTTTACAGAATATGGATAATTTGAACAAGGTAGAATTATCATCACTGTTCATTAACTGACAATATTTAGTAGTATTAGGATTTGTATAATAAGACTGATCAAATATTTCTTTCTATCTGTAATAAAATGAATGCATTGGATCAGAAATCTGCCGCAGTTTCACTACAGAGGGGAGTGCACTGGATCAGAACTCTGCCGCAGTTTCACTGCCGAGGGGATTCAGGTTTATGAAGTAAGCTATTTCCAGAGAAATCTTGCAATGGATCATACTGTCTAATAATACAGCTCAAAGCACCTGCACACCCCTTAAGAAAATTCGAAACCCTGTGGAATTTTTCATCCACCAATCAAAATGTAGTTTTAATCAGCTGTTAAATGACCTTTACTCCTGATATTTAGGTTAAATCAATACCGGCCTACGGCCGAAAAAAAGTCAAATGATAAGCGCAGTAGGTAAAATAACTTTTTGACTTCTAAAACTTGCACTCTTGTTGATACGGTAAATTTTGCCAACCCGGCGGTTTTGAAAATGCTTCCACCGAAGTCTGACACTTGTCTTTCTTTAATTTAAGATGATAGTGTGAATTATTCTATTAGATAATCAAAAAGACTGTTCAAGCTTATTCTAGATTTACTTATACAAAATAAATATGTAAGTAATTATCTGTCTATCTATCTATCTATCTCATATTTGCAGGATTTAGTTTACATCGGAAGTGTTAGTATAAAGAGTTTACAGAATCTGGCAATGAATATTATCAGGCACAGTGATACTTGAATATGACTTGTGCATTCAAGTTGGATGTTAAGATGATAGGTAGTAAGAACAGGGTAAAAAGTAAAAGGTTAATCTTTACAACTGCAAGCTTAAACTGGTCAAGGTCAGGTATGGTTGCGATATTACCAGGAAGTTGGTCTCAAAGGTTGATACTAGGTGGGGAAAACGAGTACTTGTGATGATCAGAGGTAACTTGTAGCTGTCTGAGCAACACTGAGTGCCTGTAAGTCTGATAGTTGTTTAAATGTAAGTCGGAAGGTTGATTCCTGTAATATGGTGGTAGATATTTTAAAACATAATGTGTCTGCAGTCTAATCTCCGGTGTTCTAGAGACCGCAAGGCCAGATCTTCTCGCATGGCTGCAACACTCGAAAGAGGCGAATAATCACATTTCGGCCAACGTACGGCACGCCTTTAGACCATTTCAATTGTGTTGGTATTTGTCTCAGTGTAAGACCGGACTATGGCCTTGTATGCCAGTCCTTTAACTTTTTCATGGTTGGTGGTAATGTTTCGCTGCTTTATTCGAATTTAATGTTTGTCTTGTGATATGAGTGTTATAGTTTAAGTCGGAAGAAAGATATAGTCCAAGATGTTTGGCATGAGGGACAGACTCTAAGATTTGGTCATGAAGAAAGTAATTATCTTTAATGACATTTTTATTTTTATTGATTTGTAAGACTTCACTTTTCCATATTCCACAGCTTCTCCCAGACTTGCATTTTGTCAAGGCAAGGATTAGGAGTCTGAGAGTGCTTCTTCCAGACTTGCATTTTGTCAAGGCAAGGATTAGGAGTCTGAGAGTGCTTCTTCCAGACTTGCATTTTGTCATAGCAAGGATTAGGAGTCTGAGAATGCTTCTTCCAGACTTGCATTTTGTCAAAGGAGTCTGAGAATGCTTCTCCCAGACTTGAATGTTTCTTCCAGACTTGAATTTTGTCAAGGCAAGGATAAGGAATCTGAGAATGCTTCTTCCAGACTTGCATTTTGTCAAGGCAAGGATTAGGAGTCTGAGAATGCTTCTTTCAGACTTGCATTTTGTCAAGGCAAGGATTAGGAGTCTGAGAATGCTTCTCCCAGACTTGCATTTTGTCAAGGCAAGGATTAGGAGTCTGAGAATGCTTCTCCCAGACTTGTATTTTGTCAAGGCAAGGATTAGGAGTCTGAGAATGCTTCTCCCAGACTTGCATTTTGTCAAGGCAAGGATTAGGAGTCTGAGAATGCTTCTTCCAGACTTGCATTTTGTCAAGGCAAGGATTAGGAGTCTGAGAATGCTTCTCCCAGACTTGCATTTTGTCATGGCAAGGATTAGCAGATTTGTATTTTGTCAAGGCAAGATTAGGAGTCTAAGAGTGAGCTAATACTTAGGTAGATATGTAAATAGATTTTCTGATTTTAATTTATACTTTTCATTTCACAATCTGCGTTTAGTTTAGGTTGTTCAGATGATAACAAGCTATTTCTGACAAGACGTCATTTACCTGTGGACCTATCTCTGACAAGACGTCATTTACCTGTGGACCTATCTCTGACAAGACGTCATTCACCTGTGGACCTATCTCTGACAAGACGTCATTTACCTGTGGATCTATCTCTGCGAAACACTGGGTATCTAAGTGTTGGGGAGGAGTTGGGGCTACAGTCGTACAGTGTTCCTTTTGGGCCGAGACTCTGTAGCTGTAACTATATCAGGGTTTTGAGTTTTGGCAAGGTTTTGAAACTGATGGGTATTTTTGTTTATAATTGATATATAGTTTATGCAAATTTTTCTTTTTATTTTAGACACGTATTTATGTTTGCTTTTAGTATGAAGTTTTGTTTTTTGGTTATTGCTGTGTACTGTATCTGCTTGTTATCAGTTGTTATCATATGATATAGGAGATGTTTGAAAAAATACTAAAAACATTGAGGTATATCGTACAAGCCATGGTCAGCAAGCTGCTAATACCATGAAGGATCTAAGCCCTGACATTGAAGATGGAACCACACATTACGCAGCTGCGTCAGATTTAAGAACCACAGATCAGCAGCTTCCGCCAGGCCGGTGTGTGTTCAAGAAAAACAGCTGTAAAATTACTATAGTCTCATCTCATTTTGGACCTCAACTCCTTGGGCTGATGTGGAGAAATGGAATGGTATCAAAGGATATAAAACATGAAAAACATGCCTAGAGATATTAACCTTCTTGTATTAACAATGCCAGTTTTGACAATTTTACATACTTATAAGTAAAACATTGGGGGTCCAAAATTAGGTGAGGCAGAGTGTGGCATTGGTCTGCTGATGCGTCAAGTGTGGTGTGCTGTGTGTTGTGTGCTTGTCACCTTCCGCTTTCAGCCTCCACCGCTGGCTAGCCTTCTGGTGAAAAAGAAGCCGAGAGCGTAAGTCTCCCCTGCCAGTACATAGCCTCTCTGCAGACAAGCCCTTTTGCAGTGACTCCGAGTTGGCGCCACACGGTAACTGAGCACCTTGCGGCCTCAGGCAGAACTGCAGGGGACTCGGAGGAGGTCTGCCCCCAGACATGTGGCATGCCAGGCCCACCGGTGTGCGGACACGCCCTGGAGGATACCAGTGTTTTCGCTGTGACAGAATTGGCAGACGAAAAGGAGGCATCATGACACTGGTCAGGAACAACATCAGCGCTGTCCAGACCAACACGCATATGGATGACTCCGAGATCCAAGTTCTGAGCCTCAGAAAGAACGAGTTCAATTTGAAACTTGTGAACATATACTCTCCAAGTGACAAAACTCTGTCCCTTGACAAAGTTACAACTGATGATACCAGGTTCATCATTGTAGGAGACTTTAACAGTCACTCACAAAGCTGGGGATATGACCACCTGAATAAACGTGGAGAGGAAGTGGAGACCTGGCAAGACAATAACAAGCTAAACCTTATCAACAAGCCAGATGATCCCCCAGCTTTTTACTCCAGAAGCTGGCGAACAACATCAACCCCTGATCTTGCTCTATGTACAGACGACATACATGGACATGTCAAGCGGGAAGTCAATGAACAACTATGAGGTAGCGACCATCGCCCAGTCCAACTTGCTATGGACCGTATAGCCTCTACTTCACCTAACATCCCCAGATGGAACTACAAGAAGGCCAGGTGGACCTTTTACCAAAGTCTGAGTGATGAGCTCTGTAAAGACATCAGAGTGGAAGGTAGAGACATCAACCGGGTTGTCAAAGACTTCAACGCCAGTATACTTAAGGCTGCTTACAGCGCCATTCCAAGGGGAGCAAGAAAGGACTATAAGCCCTACTGGAGTGATGAGTTGGAGAATCTACAGGCAAAGTTATCAGAAGCCAGGGAGGAAGCAGAAAGCAATCCCTCACAAGAATGTAACCTCTCTCTACAGCAAGCCAAGGCCAAATTCCTCAGGCACAAACGGGAAGCACAGAGGAAGAGCTGGAGAAACAAAACAGCCTCGCTCAACCTAGAGCGAGATGGCCAAAAGCTGTGGAGATTGACGAGACAGCTGAACGATGAAGAAACAGGAAGAGGCTCAGTAACTTTGGAAGAAAATGGTGAACTGTTGACGGGTAAACAAGCGGCAAACGATTTTGCCTCTAACTACAAAGATGTTTCCAACATCCCCATCAACAGGGAACGGCAAAGGGAAGCCCGAAAAGAAAAAAGGGAAAGGCAGAAAAGCCAAGTGACACCAGAATGCATGAAGCAGAGTCTTAAACTGCATGAGCTACAGACAGCTCTTAGGCAATTGAAGACAAAGAAGTCTCCTGGACCAGATGGAGTCACAAATTAAATACTAGGCACAGAAGCTATTTGCAAACTCCTGGAAATTTACAACTACAACTGGACACAAGGACTGCTTCCACAGATATATCAAGAGGCAGTCATGATGCCCATCCACAAGAAAGGGAAGGATCCAAAGAAGGCTGCAAGCTATCGCTCAATCAGCCTAACCAGCTGTGTTGGAAAGACCATGGAGAGGATTGTGAATGCACGCCTGAAGTGGTACATGGAGACTAACAACCTATTCGCAACGCAACAAGCTGGCTTCAGACAATTCCGCTCCACTGAGGACCAGACCACTTATCTATCGCAAAAGATAGAGGACGCCTTCCAAGAGCAAGAAGTCGTGCTTACAGCATGGATTGATCTGCAGAGGGCGTTTGACGAAGTCTGGACTGATGGACTTTTAGTCAACCTGATGAGGACTGGAGTAGGAGGTCACATGCTGAGGTGGATTAAGTCATACCTCCACAACAGGAGAGCATGAGTCAGTTTAGAACATGCCAGCAGTAGGAAGTTCCTGTTGCATCATGGTGTCCCACCAGGCGGAGTCTTATCCCCTACACTCTTCTTGCTTTTCATCAATGACCTGGTGTCTTAACTACCGAAAGGAGTTAAGGCTGCTCTCTACGCTGACGATCTGGTGTTATGGTGTAAGGAAGAACATGCCACTACAGCCACATACAGAATGCAAGAAGCCATCAACAAGCTTTCAGCTTGGGCTGAAGATTGGTGTGTATCGATAAATACAGAGAAATCGTCCACCACACTATTCTCACTGTCGTCAAAGCAGAGGGCGGGTAAAATCAAGAAGGGAAATATTTAGCTGATTGAAGCAGACGAGGCAAAATACCTTGGAGTGACCTTTGGCAAACGGCTAACCTGGAAGCCCCACATTAGTCAAGCAGAAGGGAAGGCCCGTAGGAAGCTTGCCATGATGCGCAAACTTGCTGGAACAACGTGGGGAGCAAATGAGCAAATACTCAAGACAGTATATCAGGGAACAGTGAGACCCCATTTAGAGTATAGCTCAACTGCCTGGTCCACTACTGCCAAAACTAGCCAACAGGCTTTAGACAAGGTCCAGAACCAAGCATTGCGGATCATGACAGGTGCTACAAAGTCTACACCAATCTCCTTCATGGAGAAGCTTACAGGCACACAGCCGTTACAAGACAGAAGATATGAAAAGGTTCAAGCAGAGAAGTTCAGGTCTTTTCAAGACCATCCCATGAAAGCCAAGCTAGATGGCTACACAAAGAATCGGCTCAAACGTAGCAGCTTCGTACATGAGGCAAAGAAACTCAACCTAGAGTTCAAAACTGAGCTGAGCATACCAACGACTCCCCTAGTTAGTGAAGACATTATAAACCCACTAGCGAATGATCTGTCCTCAGAGACTGTGAGACTTGCTGTTCCTCGTCTTGACCGCGGGAAGCAAGAGGATGAAGGCATTCGGAAGAGCCTCACACTTGCTATGATCAATGAAGACTATCCTCCGGAATCATGGATTCATGTCTATACAGACGGATCAGCCACATGCGCCGTCAAAGATGGAGAAGCAGGAGTTTTCATTCAATACCCATCTGGCAAGAGAGAAACACTACATGCAGCCACAGGAAAACACTGCAGCAATTACAAGGCAGAGACTGAAGCACTCATGAAGGCCGTCTCAATGGTTAAAGACTCGGCAGAAGAAAGCTCCTCAGTCGTCTTTCTCACAGATGTACTGTCTGTCATGGAAGCTCTGATCAACAATAAAGCTCCGCAGCTAGCCAGGAGAATGCAGAGCCTGAGTATAACCTGCAAAGTAGCACTTCAGTGGATTCCATCCCATAGTGGACTTGCAGGCAATGAAGAGGCAGACAAACTAGCTAAGCTAGGAGCTCAGTCAGAACAACCAACAGAACCTGTGTGTTACAAGGAGAAAGTCACCATCATCAAGGCACTAACGAGACCAAGGATGGAGGAAGATGCTTTTCATCTCCTTGATCGGTCTGAACAAGTGATGATGGTCAAGCTCCGCTCAGGGCACAACAAGCTCAATGCTCACATGTACAAGAAATACAGACTGACATCATCGCCAACTTGTCCATGTGGTGAAGAAGATCAGACTGCGGAGCATATACTTGAGATGTAAAATGCATGACCAGGAGAGAGCTGCGACTTGGCCGATAGATACCTCAATCCACCAGAAACTATATGGAGGCATTGAGGATCTGCGGCAAACCACAAGTTTCATCGAGGCTACTGGTCTGACAGTGTAGTCGCGAACGACAAGAAGAAGAAGAAGGTGAGGCAGACTTTAAATGCGAAAAAGGTCTTGTTTTTATAAGCATGTATTTGTTGTTTGTATACTGATTTCAGGATGACAACAATAGTTCCACTTGAGAATACGTTCATGGAAAATATTTTGAGTCTTGGGTATACCTGTATTTTGGCACTATATTAGCTGTTAGCTGTGCCATTGGCCGTAACACTAATGAGTCTGAAAAATATTAAACTACAAAGATGCAGTGTCTCCCTGAATGCCCGTTGCTTACTTTCAAGCTAAGTGTATCTCTGACCAATTTTGATTTACAGACAGACAGACAGACAGACAGACATACTAGAGTTTATTTTAATCTCAATTTTGTACATAAATGTATTATAACATATATAAAAGCATAATGACTCGAATATTGGCTAAACATCAAGTGTAAAAGTTATTTTAGAATATCACATGATAAATATACACATGAGAAATAAAATGTTTGAATCAACATACATCTATTACACCAGTTATATTACTAGAAATAACGTCAGAAGCTTAAACTATTTCCAACATAATGTTTTATAGATGATTTATAATTGCAATACAGGAAAAAGTCCTCAAATGAAATCCAAGCAAAACCCTAAAAATAAAGTGATATTTAAGGGCAGCTTCCTTTAAATTTTAATTAATCAGAATATTGAATATATAAAATAAAAACAATTAAACGAAATATAAGTATCATTTCTTTATTCACATGCATGCATGCATTACATGTTTTTTTAAAAAGCATTTTATATGTAATTGCTGTATAACTCTTTATGAATTTCGAGCAAATATTGACATAATCAAGTAGCCTACCCATCTACAGTAACATTGTGAATACATATGCAACATGACAATACCATTTACTATTGTAGTTCAAATCTACTACAATATTCAATTTTTTATCAATAGGGTATTATGAGCAAATACTTTACTTTGACTATGGTACAATCAGTTCCATAAAAAGCAACTTTACACGAGTAAGAAGATGTACTTTAGTGAAATTTAGAATTGTATTATCATGATGCATTAATTTGTTATAAATTTACAATGAATAAGTAAAACTATTTACACGCAGACAAACGCCTACGTTCTAGAATCAAGAAGCAGGTTTTGGCACAATGTCGTATAATATCGTTATTGGTGAAAAGGAATACAAATTTCTCACTATCTGACATAGTTGCGAAATTATTATCAAGCAGCCCCTTTGTAACAAATCATACCTTATTTCATCATATACGCGTAGCAGGCAATTAGATAAAACATGAAACTCATCCTCAACAACACATACATGTTCTGTTTACAATTGGCAGACCCTCGAATCGGCCAGTTTTTTTAATACGTATTGGGGCTACCCCTGCTCTAAATTTGGCAAATGCTGATCTATGTATTCGAGGCATTACAATTTTGCAATAGTTTTCACAACCTACTTCAGTTTCAGTTTTTAACATTCTATATTTTCTAAGTTTATTTCCACTTACTCCCCGCCTACTATTGGGGTTATTAATAATTGCAGTCCAAGAATTATTGTTTGCCGACATCATTTTCGCTGTTACATGTGATTTCATAGAAGACTTGACAATAGGGCGAGATAAATCATAAAACTGATTACACTTTATATTGTTTAGATGTGTTTTCACTCTATACATGAAGTTTCTACAATTTCCTCTAGCATTATCATACCCATACCAAGAAATCTTTCTGTTAATCCTATTTACACCCATTAGACTAAATCTAGATCAGAGATTACATATTGATTGCCACTGTCTTATGTGCGGTGTAAACCACCCTAGATCTCCATTAATGGCTGAAGTGGGCGAGTATCTGCCTACACCTAGACAGAACCGCATGGCGCGATGGTGCACCGCACCTACTCTGCAAGTATGAGAAGGACTTTGTTCCCCAAATGGAGGCACCATATGCAATCACTGGCTTTGTAAATATCCAGTGGAAGACCACCGGCCTTATTGAACTTATTAGCAATTATCAAACCTAGTGCTCTTCCAGCTGACTGTGAAACTATCCTTGAAACGATGTTAAAGTCAAGGAACTCGGCCTGAACAAGACCCAAATAGATAGAGGATATTTGTTTGTTTTAGTGTAAGATCGAAATATATTTCACCGAGTGAACACTGTAATGAAATATTTTCACGAGCCACGAGTGAAAATTTAAATTATGGTGTTCACGAGTGAAATATATTTCTATCTTACACTGAAACAAACAAATTTTCTATTTATTTTATGCATTTTTAATGGTTTTAACTAAAATATATTCAGTTTGCCGCACAACGTCACGTGCATCACAACATAACGTGATAATGTCGTGACGTCAGGATGTCTTTGTAGAAAAAACTATAAATAATTTTATAACGTTTTCTGATTTCTTTGACATTTTATTATGATAAAATGTACATATTTATGATCCTTTTATTATTTCTATACATCTTTACATTTACTGAAGAATATTTTGCAAGGAATTTCCTATCATTTATAATTCATATCATTTCGCATTCAACTGTAGTTCCGTAGATATCTACCAGTGAAAAATAAAAATGATATTTTCACTGTTTGAAACAGTGAAAATATCAATTTTATTTCATTGATAAATTTCATTATTTCACAGAAGAGTATAAAATAAACATATCTATCTACTGTGTCCAGTTTTACTGGTCCATATGTGAATTAGACAATAGTTCTTTAAATATACACATTTAGGTCTACAATGAACTACATTTGTAACAGCCTTTTAGTTGGACTAACTGTCATTCTGTTAGTACCACACAGCTATAAGAGAAATATCGTCGGCGTACAGCAATATACAACATTTCTCGTTGTTACCGATGTCAACTCCATAACCATAAGCTTTAACTGTATCAAGAAAGTCATTTATGTAAAGATTAAATCAAATAGGCGAAAGGCTCCATCCTTGCCGGAGACCAGTATTGACATCGAACCACTCAATTGTTAAATTATTAATACGTACACATGACCTGACATTAGCATACAATGATTTCAAAGCATTCAACATTTTACAATTTTCGTCAAAACCTAGCTTTTCAAGCCTTTTTCCGCAATATGCTTCTATTTATAAAATTGTATGCCTTCTTAAAATCAATATACGCACAATACGTTGACAGTTTTTTCTTCATTCTAGTTTCAATGAGAGTTGCTATAGGATTTAAATGGTCTGTAGTACTTCGAGATTTAAGAAATCCGTTTTGCTCATCAGCAACTACGTCATTTTCCTCAGACCATTTAGCCAGTCTATTATTAAGAATATAACAATGAACTTTATATATACTAGGAGCTAAAGTAATGCCTCTATAACCAGAAGGGTTTCTTGTACACATGTTTGGTGTTCAATCCCTTTAAACTCCAATACCGACAAGTTTGTTCTAAATTTTCACACCTGTGTTCCGAATTTTGACAACCCCCCTTTTTTTTACAAAGATGGTTAAATACTAAACGTAGCCTACCAGTATTTGCTAGAAATCCTATTATCTTTACTTTCTGATACCCAAAGCAACCATTTCTGCTAAAGTATACCAGTAGTCTACAGTAGAACAATACAGCGTAAGGTACACAGTGGCCGCCAAATCGGTATTCCAGATACAATATCCCAAAAACGTGCTAGCTTTTTTCTGTGTTTCATTTCCTTAAACTTTGAGGTTTTTACATGTAGGCCCTGCTTTTTACAGGTAACGTGTTTGTGGTGATTATCTTTGAAGACTGCACGTTACTCACAAGAGATTGAAATATGATTCTCTGCCATTTGAAATCTGCCATTTGAAAAAAAGGGACTACTTACTTCTTGCTTTTCTGATGTACAAGTCATAAATTCTGGGCTTGAGTGGTTCTCAAGTTATGAATTGGAAACGGTTTTCCATGTTCAGGCCCCTGTGACCTTGGCCTTTGATCGAGTGACCCCAAAATCAATAGGGGTCATCTACTCTGCATGTCCAATCATCCAACTAAGTTTCAACATTCTGTATTAAGTGGTTCTCAAGTTATTGATTGGAAAGTGTTTTCTATGTTCAGGCCCCTGTGACCTTGACCTTAGCTCAAGTGACCCCAAAAACGATAAGGGTCATCTACTCTTTAAGTCCTATCATCCTATGAAGTTTGAAGGTTCTGTCAAGTTATTGGTCTGATACCGTTTTCCATGTTCTGGTCCCTGTGACCTTGACTTTTGATCAAGTGACCCAAAAAGCAATAGGAGTCATCTACTCTACCTATGAAGTTTCAACATTCTGGGTCAAGTGGTTCGGAAGTTATTGATCAGAAACGGTTTTCCATGTTCAAGCTCCTGTGACCTTGATCTTTGATCTAGTAACCATAAAAATAATAGGAGTCATCTTCTCTGTAAGCCCTATCACCCTATGACGTTTAAAGGCTGTAGGTCAAATGGTTCTCCAGTTATTGATCGAAAATGAAATGTGACGGACAGATGGCCCCTGTGACCTTGTCCTTTGATGGATTGACCCCAAAAACAATAAGGGTCATCTTCTTTGTAAGTCCTATCAACCTATAAAGTTTGAACGTTCTAGGTCAAATGGTTCTCAAGTTATTGATCGGTAATGGATGTCCATGTTCTGTCCGCTGCGACATTGACGTTTAATAGAGTTACCCCAAAATCAATACGGGTCATTTACTCTGCATGTCCAATCGTCCTATGAAGTTTCAACATTCCGGGTCAAGTGGTTCACAAGTTATTGATCGGAAATGGTTTTCCATGTTCAGGCCCCTGTGACCTTGACCTTTAACAAAGAGACCCCAAAATCAATTGGGGTAATGTACTCTGCATATCCAACCATCCTATGAAGTTTCACCAATCTGGGTTAAGTGGTTCTCAAGTTACTGACTGGAAATGGTTCTCCATGTTCAAAACAATAAGGGTCATCTTCTTTGTAAGTCCTATCAACCTATAAAGTTTGAAGGTTCTAGGTCAAATGGTTCTCAAGTAATTGACCGGAAAAAGATGTCCATGTTCTGTCCGCTGTGACCTTGACCTTTAATAGAGTGATCCCAAAATCAATAGGGGTCATCTACTCTGCATGTCCAACCATTGTATGAAGTTTCAACATTCTGGGTCAAGTGGTTCTCAAGTTATTGATCGGAAATGGTTTTCCATGTTCAGGCCTCTGTGACCTTGACCTTTAACAGAATGAACCCAAAATCATTTGGGGTCATCTACTCTGTATAGCCAATCATCCTCTGAAGTTTCAATATTCTGGGTCAAGTGGTTCTCAAGTTATTGATCGAAAATGGTTTTTCATGTTCAGGCCCCTGTGACCTTGACCTTTGATGGAGTGACCCCAAAAACAACAGGGGTCGTCTACTTTGCGAGCCTATGAAGTTTGAAGGTTCTAGGTCAAATGGTTCTCCAGTAATTGATCGGAAATGAAGTGTGACGGACGGACGGACAGGGCAAAAACAATATGTCTCCCCTAGTGGGAGTGTGGGTGGGATCGGGGGAGGGGGGGGGGGGAGAGACATAATCATAGATTCATTTTAGTTTACTGATGAATCGATGATGCAGAACACCGAATAACCAGTACATGTAATACTGATATCTATACCAAAAATACAAGTATTACACGTCCAGTTGTTGGTATCATATAGACACATGTGAAAGTTTCACCCTGGGTTATTTCAATGACCTTGACCCCTAGTGTCAAACTAGAGATCAACAAAACTTTTGAAGAGGAAAATGGCTTTAACTGTCATAAATGGATAAATTTATTGATTAATAATAGCATTATGAATTTTGCAGAAATTCTCTTTATCCAAAAGAAAGAAAAAATAGAAAAAATGCGTTCACTTCCAACAAAATACGTTCTCTATCTACATTTTTTGTTGGATTAAGTCAGAACCTATATAATTTAGGTCATATGGCGACTTTTCCAGCTTTTGGTGGTAGAGGAAGATCCCAGGTTGTTTCAGGTATGACTAGGAACCTGGGTAGAACCATCGACCTTCCGGTAGTCAGCTTATTGACTTCCTCACATGAAGAGTTCTAATATCAGCGAGATTTTGAACCACCAACATCAATTAGGGACAAGTGATTCAAAGTCAGTGATGTTAACCGCTCGGCTACGGAGGTCCTCTCTTCACATGAATATTGTGAGCATTTTCAGAAACTGAAAACTCAGAAAAATATGTAATATTATACCATAATAGTTTTCTGAAATTTTATTTCTTATAACTAATGTCTAGTCAATCTAAAATTCAACTTGAATCAGATAATCTACCTAACAGGAGCAATTTGGTCTGAAAGAAGTTTACTGCATGTAAATCATCACTGAGAAGTTATCGCTCTGATCACCTCGGCCTTTATGCTACACAATAGTTATTCTAACGGAGGATTCCGGAGATGGTCGAGGCTTCCCGATTGAGAAGTTATAACAAGTGTTTTCTGTAATCCGGTCTACCCGAATTCTAGGACATGATATAAACAAAAAGAATATGTATCGTAACACCATACAATCAGCATACAATCCACTGAGTTTATATAAACAGCCATTTACCTATAAACCTGCTGACTGTTATAGGGTAATTCTAAAAATAGATATAGAGCTGATTTGGGAATGTTCAGTTTAGATGTTATCATGTCAGAGGATTGATTGATCAACACATGTGTTTTTATTGAGCTTTTTCCAAAATGACTAGAAAGAATTTAGGCTTATTGATGTTTCATGGTAATATATAAACATTTGGTGTTAGACTTGTTATTTATTTTAATTTGATGGCACAATAATTATTCATTAGTGTGCTATTATATATATAATAGCACAACATATGTCTGTAAGTGCGATTTTCATAATTTGTGGAGGAGTGAAAATTACTTATTAGGTTGACTTTGTTACTATCTTTTCCTCAAGCGTTTAATCGGTTTGTTTCTTTTCTTGAGATAATATTCGCCAACTAGTGCACGCGTAAGGTCTCCGATACAGACATTTGGGATCAAAAACGAAAATAGAAAAAAATATTGATAAAGATTGCGCAACTTCTTTAACCGGTCGAACGATTGTTTACTGTTGTAGTAACTAGAGCTTATCACATGACGTTGGTACTCTATTTATAGTTATACAATACAATATTAAGGTCAAGTTTAAATTTCTATCCAATCGACATATTAGATGAATACATTAACCCGCCCATATCATATTATTATGGTATATAAATAGATGATAAACAAAACGTAGTACAACGTCTACTGTCACGGATTATATTTAAATAATCGAAGGAACTAAACGTTTATTGTATATCGTGTCTTTAACGAAATAGGCAGCTGTTGAAATGATCCTCGGACGATGTGCCAGAAGTTTTGGAGATTTTAAGATGTGCCGAAGGTAGTATATCTCACTTTTTTGACAATATAATTAAGCTTATGTGAAAATGAATGCGAGTACTTTGGCCGATAATTATAGTTATTAACAACTTCAAGAAACCGTGTTGATTTTCGAAAAATGTTATTGATCAACAAAAATTATTCCTGTAAATGAAAGTATAGTTCATAGTGTTACCCTGAAGTTTTCTTAAAATCATGGCCTTCCATTTCCGATAATTTTATCAAACCAGGTAAACTACAATAGTTAATCTTTCTCCAAAGAAATTTTAGTACAAAAGAGATTTATTTATTTGAAGAAAACATATGATATGATAACATCTAGATATATTTACAAAAAAACATAAAATAAATATAAGATATGAGATAAAGATAGATCTTACAAATATACTTAAAAAGATTCTGCAGTGATACATTCGATCAGACACTATTGATAGCTTCTATAAGGCTGATGGTTAGTTATTATGAAATGAATATCAAATAATTCAATCACACTTTAGGGAAAGACCAATGAAGGTGACAGAGGCGCTACAGACAGTAGTCTCCAAAGCGATACATGAAGGAAGACTGGTCACTGGTATCACAGAGATGGCCGCTGTATTAAAAAGGTTTCATTGGCACGTTCTTATTGCCATAGAAATGACAGTTCTGTTGGCATTTAAGAGCGGGCATTACGACTTCATTATATTCTTATGTTGATTAAATTTATATACGAGTAGCAGGAATATTAATCTGTAGATTTCAAATATTTGATTTGTATAATTATGTTCTATTCGATTGCGATAAGTATACACTCCAAACGCCTAGCTTTTTGTTTCATCTTATGAAGTAGCTGCTAAAAATATGTAATATCATTTCTTCCCTCATTCATCTGTGTTTTTATTTCAGATTTTCTGGTTCGGGTGTGATGTTTTGTATTGTTGAGGTTAAAAGCGTTGAAGATCTCCAAATGAAATTGCTGGAAGCCTATTGCAGAGAACATCATATAAAATTGATCAAGGTAATCTCTGCCTTCATTGTTTGCTCAGTCATAAAATACAAAATCAAGTTTACATATAAAACAAATTTTAAATACATTGTAATTAAAAACTAATTTTTAGAAAAACATGATTTTATCAGACGGATTTTGTCAGTGTTTACTTTATGATTTTCTTTCTGACATTTGAATGTTCTTTTATTAGAATCATATAGGCTAAATAAATGAATATACGCTACATTTGTGAGTAGCTTTAGTACAGTTAGCCTTCTGAACACGTAAAGCGTCTCCTCTTTGACTTGACCCCCATATGAGCCGCGCCATGAGAAAACCATCATAGTGGCTTTGCGACCAGCATGGATCCAGACCAGCTTGTGCATCCGCGCAGACTGGTAAGGATTCATACTGTTCGCTTTCAAAGCATATTGTAATTAGAGATACCGTTAGCGAACAGCATGGATCCTGACCAGACTGCGCGGATGCGCAGACTGGTCTGGATCCATGCTGGTAGCAAAGCCAGTGTTGGTTTTCTCATGGCGCGGCTCATATATGTTTTTTCTTTTAACTGATTTATGTAACAGTAATGTTAATTTTACCAGGTTGACCATTGTCATAATTGATCAACTGTGAAAAGTTCTCTAACATTGCCAGTGCTTCACAGATTCCTACGAGGAAGAACGCTCTGCTACAACTTCTGACAAGAAGAACGTTTGTGCAGACTGACTACCGATGATTTAACAGAATATCTATACAAGATAAATCAGAAATCACATGTCTGTTACTGACACAACCTACACATTTGACAAGCGAAGAGGAATTTGTGTTATCATTTTATAAAACGTACAGAACATTTAGAAATGAATACCCTGTACTTCGGATACCAGATTCAGTATACACGTATCAGTGATTATATATGACAGTAAAAGCTGCAAAGCATGCATCCGTGGAAGATTTATACAGATACATTGAATGATTTAAACTACAGTTTCCAGTGGTTTTAGAAGAAGCTTTTGACCAGGTCAAGGTCATCGCCAAGTACCGATTCTATACCCAAGACGGTGACTCATACAACATGAGGAAGATATCCCAAAAGGTGAACCAGAAGTCCTTATTGCAGAAGATGTACCAGAAGTTTATTTCAGACATACTCCAGACATTTGTATCATTCTAGACACAAATAGAAATTGAAAGTGTCAAATTTCTTAAGGTTATGTTTTACTACTTGTTTTTTGAGATAGAAGCAGCAAAACGAATTGTGTGTATTATAACGGTTCAATTTCGAGATGCGTTAGCTAGCCATGTTGCTGTGACACTTCCGCTGCCGTCCAAAAAAAAACTGCATCGTGGTTATGTAAGATTAAGTATTATACATTTAAAAAACGCCTTTAGGAAAAAGGACTCTATGATATAGGATTTTTGATATAATAGATATGTGACCACGTTCCGTAGAATGTGCTTATATTTCATCTACATTTTCCATCATCCCAAATAGAAATATATGTAATATGTTGCATTCATTTACGTTTTCTCTTTCTGTTTTGTGAATTGGTTTTGTTTTTGTAGATATGTGCACTTATGTATTTGATATTATGCTCAACAGTTACCCACCGTGTAATATCTTGCCATTATCTGAAATTTTACTGAGTGAACGTTTTTTTGAAATTTACCATATGCTTAGAGTAATATGTTGTTGACAACATTTAAAATTTCAATGAAATCAAAGTATGCCATCGTAGTATTTTCTCATTTTATATCATTAAACCATCTTTGAAACGGTCACAAAATAAATTCCCCAGCATTTGCAAACTAGAACTGTCGATCAGCCGTTCGGTAGACTAAATAATTCCCACGTAATATCGCCTTCAAATACGAAATAAAGTCCTTTTTACAAATTTTAAGTCAACATAGGACCATAGCTCTATAAAACCAGAGGATTATAACAAAAATCGAACTTGGGGACTGTATTTTACTCGTTTGCATGTGTACCATAAATGCATTGATCCATTCAAACATTCTCGAACGGATATAAACATTTCATAAATTCTTTCAAAATGATGGAATGTAACTAATAGTGAACTTGATCTGTATTTCATGATCACATCCCTGTGAACTTAAAAATTAAATAAATCCATTCATCTTTTCATGAGTTACCAAACGAACGAATCTCAGGTAGAAACTGGCAATTATCAGTGGATTGGAACATAAATCATCTTCGAGATGGATCTGACCTGTGTGTACTAAAACTGATTTTAATCAATCCCTCCTTCAAGGATGGGAAGCTGATGACTCCGGTATTCCTCCTTCTAGAGACCGGGTGTTACTAGCGGAAAATGTTTTGAGGGTTTGAGGGAAGAAAATAAGGGGGGGAACAAAATAGTGTCTTTGGCGAGCCCTATCAAAAAAGAGCTTTTAATACCTTCATGATATGTAACTAACCATTTTCTAGAAAACAATCAAACTCTACCCCGTTTTCTAAAAATACTTTTATGTGTATTGTTGTGACTTTCTAAAATTGGGATGTGGTAATAAAATGAGTAAATATTGTATTTTTGTGTGATTCGATATTTTCGAGATTTTGAAATGATACTATAACACCATGTTGATCTTAATGTAGGCCTACATTTTATTTCAAGAAAGTACTTTTCAGTATTTTTATGATATTGGCAAACTAGCCAATGATAAGGTTCTCTGTTTTGTTTAGACCAAGTTGCTGAATTGGTTTACCCGAGTCTGTCCATGAGAGGTGATGAAAAAACGCCTCTCTCTCTCTCTCCTCTCTCTCTCTCTCTCTCTCTCTCTCTCTCTCTCTCTCTTCCATCCCCTAAAACCGGGTTTATCACGAAATAAACATTGAATAGTAACGACGTCACAGAATGAGTCACAGTTACATAATGTACCGTTTTTGTACGTACGTTACGCAATAACAAACTCTTCATTCTTACCTCATTCCATCAGGCAGAATAAATGTAACTTTTAATAATTTGTACACTTCATAATGTATAATTATCATTTAAACATGCTGGATGACATGTGTGTATTGTTGTTGGCGTTCATGTTATATTCATGGTCGTATTTGATAACCTACTTAACTTGTAATCAGGCTTTGAATCATCGATTTATCTTTGATGCAATCATTCTAACATGATTCGGTTTGACTTCCAGTTAAACAAAGAAGGAAATCAAGCTCTGTATATTATACAGTTATTGACTTATGTTTCTGTCAATGTGTTTTCACGCTGTGTATTAAGAGTGAGGATGCGTGTACACCGTGATGCTGTGTATGTTTGTTAAATGTCTTTGTTGTCTGTCTATACAACCTCCCTGTTCTAGGAACGTTACGATCACTTTTAGATCATTCAGTTTACAATGTCATGTATCAGCTAATGAACCAGCGCGACTATGAGTTCATACACGAGTACATCAGCGCCATTTTTATTTAAAAATCCTCAGGGGAAATTTATGGAGATCTGTAACTTATAAAACCCAAAGATTTCAACATAGGAAATTTTGAATATGGTAATGTACAAGTTTCTTTTCTACAACTGCTTTTTATTCAAGATATCTTGTATTGTCATAGCTTTCCTACCACCACCTTTGAAGCAACACAGTGACCTAAAATGATGTTCAATATAGATAGTAAAATTTGAAAGATAGTGTTGTATATGACGTACCGTTAGGGTCGAAAATGCCGATTTAGCTTTAAGACAATTCGATTTAGTACGACCCAGGGTCGGACATATTCCAATGAGTATGACCCTGGTTGAGAATTAGCTTAAAGCTATTTCATTTAGTACGACCCTGGGTCAGACAATTTCAATTTGTATGATACTAAATCGAATTAGTACGACCCTGAATTAAGACAAATCTATTTAGCTTTAAGACAATTCGAATTAGTACGACCCTGGGTCGGACATATTCCAATTAGTATGACCCTGGGTCAGACATATTCCAATTAGCTTTAAGCTAATTCCGAAATAGTATGACCCTGAATTAAGATAAATCTATTTAGCTTTAAGACAATTCGAATTAGTACGACCCTGGGTCGGACATATTCCAGTTAGTATGACCCTGGGTCAGACATATTCCAATTAGCTTTAAGACAATTCGGAATTAGTATGACCCTGAATTAAAATAAATCCATTTAGCTTTAAGACAATTCGAATTAGTACGACCCAGGGTCGGACATATTCCAATTAGTATGACCCTGGGTCGGACATATTCCAATTAGCTTTAAGCTAATTCCGAAATAGTATGACCCTCAATTACGGCAGCCATCTTTAGTACGACCCTGGGTCGGACATAGTTACAATTAGTATGACCCTGGGTCGGACATATTTACAATTAGTATGACCCTGGGCCGGACATATTCCGATATGTCTGACCCTGGGTCGTACTAAATATGAAATAGCTTTAAGCCAATTCCGAACCTGGGTCATACTAAATATGATATGTCCGACCCTGGGTCGTACTAAATGAAATAGCTTTAAGTTAATTCTCAACAAGGGTCATACTAATTGGAATATGTCCGACCCTGGGTCATACTAAATCGAATTGTCTTAAAGCTAAATCGGCATTTTCGACCCTAACGGTACACCATATTCATAAAACTATTCCATCGAACTCCTGAGTTGACTAACTGGCATCAAATTATAAATACAGACATTGCAAAAATGCAACATTAGACTTTGACGGAAGTTTAAGTGTTTTGTATCTTCGATATACCTTTCCTGTTGTTCTTTTGTCCTTGGTTTTTTTCGCTTGTAGATAGTGGATCAAGAGCCTACATCTATACCCAAACGCAAAAGTAAGTGTGTACGTTTCTTTTTATGATAACTATAGTTATATCGGTTATCACGCCTGTCACCGTGTTGAACAATGGCTTTAAATGTTACGTAATGTCCCTATGCAAGTGTTGTTATTTTTGCATTATTTGACCGTCTGGACAAATGTGAAATCGGTCAACTAATCTCTCAACACTTTCTTACAACTTTTAGGAGTAAGAAAAACACAAAACGATTTGAATATTTTCAAAACTCGCAATGTCCAGGCCCTCGATGCTTAGCAGAGGTGACTCCGTCGATAATGTTCACGGGAATTTAATAGCCACAGAAACACAGAGAGTAAACTTCGTACCAGGTTCCAGCAAACAGGAACATCGATCGTCCCTATTATAACTAACGTCAGATTAGACCGTCAATTTGAACTGACGCACACCAGGCGTCGTTTCCAAAGCACTACCGTTACTGCGAGCAGTACAGTGTTAGCATGGACACCGTTCTGAAGCGTCTGCGTCATTGTGTTCGGCCTATCAGACCAAGACGAGCTTACGTTGTTATTGTGGTCGTACGACGTCATTGCGTTGCTCGTTGGCAAAGACGTCGGTGGGATAGAATTGTCTTTTCCGATAAGTCATCATGACGGGAGGATGAGGGTATTTAGGAAGAGAGGAGAGCGATTTGCAGACGCATGTTGTAGAGAGAAACAGGTTTGACGGGGGCAGTGTTATGGTCTGGGGCGGGATCATGGGAAACAGGAAAACTGATCTTATGCCAATGTTAATGGCAATCTTAATGCAGCCGAGTACATTAACCAGGTGTTAAGACCAGTAGCTGTTCCATTCATTAATCAACATGACCCCGCCACATTGATGCACGACAATGTTCGTCCGCATACGACACGGCTAACGCAGCAATGGCGTTAACGTCTTGCCTTGGCCTGCCGTTTCTCCTGACCACAACCCAGTCAAGCATATTTGGGATCCTCTTGGTTGTAGAGTTAGGTCAAGACATGTCGTTAACAATTTGCAGGAGCTACAAAATTCTCTGCAGATCGAATGGAACAACATTCCTGTACACGTCGTATAACGTTACGTCAATTCCATGAGGCGCCGTATTGTACAGGTTATCGGACAAACTGGTGGTCATACCCGGTATTGATCAAATAATCACACTAAAAAAAAACATTGAGAGAGATGGAATACGTGATTATACTCACAATAACACCAATATCACAGTTTGCGTATTTTTCATTTTGACCCTAATTGACACATGTAATCGAATTCTGTGCATCTATAGAAACCGCTACTTTTTTTTTTAAGAGAGATTACTTGGGTTTGTAGGCAACTGAATAAGCTAAACAGTGGTACCAAACATCATAATTATAATTTCTATTATGGATATCAGGCAAACTAAGAAAAACCTCTATGCACACTTTCTTTTGCGTTTTAGTATATTTATAATGGAATGCAAAACCAATCTTATCACTAAAGAAAAAGAGTATTATCAGCTCGCCATTTATTCCTGACTTATTGATAAGATTTCGGAATACAAGTACAATGCGTCTTGCAAATTTTCTTACTTGTCACATTGTTGTCCTGGTTTGCTTCTGTCTGAAACCTGTTCAGGCAAACAACGAAGCAACTTCTCAGACAAATGAAGCTGACAAATTCGAGTTACTCTTAGAACGGATAGAACTTCTGGAACGCAGGAATGTTGAAACGGAGAAGAAAATGGAACAAATGCAACACGACTTTACTTTGGAAAAAAGGTCTCTGACAGATCGCATTGCTGGACTGGAAAAGTTAGAAAACTTAAGAAACGGCGATAACGCTCACACTAACGTTCCTGACAGACGTCAAGACGCGCCACAAGATGATGAGAAGTTCAAGGATGAAAGAATTGACCAAGATCCTGGGTTAAAACAAACTCGTATAAACAAGTCAGGTAATAAATTTTCATACTGAATTTAGCTATATAGTTTTGTTATAATTATATTCATGTAGTTTTCTATGAAATAAAGAATACCTAGGACAAAAATCGACAGTTACTTAGGCCTATATGTATTATTTTGTTCTCAAGATGAGACAGGCTTCTAGTTCTCCGCATGCAATACACAGACAGGGAAAAAGACATTTTGCCAGATGTTTATCTTTCCGCACTGACAGTATTTATCTCCATATATTCTATTTATTTTTCATTCGCAGGTCCTGCAAGAGTACGACGTGCTTCTGTTGAGTCAGAGGCAGCTTTCTTTGCCACGGTTACACCGCATGACATACAACACTTGGGTGAAAATCAGAACATTGTATTTGATAACGCAGTTACCAACATTGGCAATGCCTATCATACTAACCATGGCATATTCACAGCCCCTGTTGACGGCACGTATGTATTTTGCGCTACTGTTGCTGGGCGCCATTATACAGATGGTAAAGATTACTACGCACATTTTGACGTAAATGGAAAATCAGTTGCTAACTTCATCGCATATCCTAATGAGCAATCAACACAGATGATCATTGTAAACCTTCAATCGGGCGACGACGTGTCTGTAAAAAACAACCGAGCAGACGACCATATTCTTGGGGCAACGTGGACGTCGTTTTCCGGATTCTTACTTTATCAGAATTTCGTTTCCTCAACAAATGTACTCGGCTAATAAACAATAAATAGTTCCCATTGATTTTAACGTTATCTTCGTCAATTATTGACTTCTTTTATTCTGTCTTCTATATGCGTTCGTCTGTCATATCCTAAGTAAATCTCGTGACGTTTTGCACCATTGAAAGAGATAACATCATCAAATAAAAAAGCAATTTTTTGCCATTCTCCCATGTCGGCTGGTCTATAAAACTATGAATACCACATGTTTGATTCAAAGCTCACAGAGGATAATGTTGTTATGTAGATTCGAAAATATGTTTTAATAACCGCCTTTATCATATTGATGGACCTTTGCCACATTCAAGCAACACTATAATATGTTACTTTTCATACATTCTGTAAGCGACTGACAAGGAACAAAAGGTCCGTTACACAGAGATGTTCCCTATCATAAATAATTGCTTTGGTGTCCTTTGATATGTTTCAGTCATTTCCATTGATGTTGAATTTGATAAGTTGTGTATTAAATGTTTATTTCAACATTTCACTGAAGTTGACGGCCTAACGACCTAGCGGCCTGAAGTTGGCGGCCTAGCGGCCTGAAGTCAGCGACCTAGCGACCTGAAGTCAGCGGCCTAGCAAAATCGTGAATTTCTTCATACATTTTGTGTCATCAGTTAAGATGAGTAAGAAGGCCAAGAAACATAACTCTTTTCTTGCATAATGTCCAGCACGAGCTATGGCAGGCGGTGCTCTTCTCAGGCAACCACTAAAAAGCTGAACAAACTTGTGAGAGGTCCATCCAAGAATGCTACAGACTAAGTTTGGTTAAGATCCATAAAGTAATTCATTAAGTCGCTGCAAATGCCCCTGAAAGGGGTAAAGCAAAACTGTTAAACAAATTCAAGAGTTTTATGCCAGGATGTTTCAGACCAAGTTTGATGAAATTCTCACTGGTATTTTATTGTAAATATGTTTAAAGATTTTTATCATACCTTAACTCAAGTGGCCCATACATAAAGTCAAGTGGAACCTTTAGACTATGCTTGTGACCAATTCTGTTATAATTCTGACCAGTAGTTTCAGAGGAATTTTTTGAAAATATTTCTACATTCAGTTGTGGCAGCCACAGGAGTTGTGCATAACCATGTAAACAAACTTGACAGGATGCTACTGATCAAGTTTATTGCAATTCTCAAAAGTTATTGCAGAGACGTTTCAATAAATTGTGAACGATAGTCTCTTGACCATCCACCTATACTAACGGTCTACTCTGAACCTGAATAAATAACAAGAACAATTGTAGTAAATAAATGTATTTCAGCTGTATAGCTAACATGTTTTATACTGGAGATGTTTAACTAAATGCCTTAAGCAACAACAAAATATTTCTAAATAAAACTATTTTAAATATAGAATATCTGGCACAAACATGAGAAATGTGTGAAAGTAGGCCATAATTTCAAGCAGGCTGATAAAACATCTACCTTTTACAAACATCTAAAAACACAATACTTATTGGTCAAAGATATGAGCTTTCTTAAATCATTACATTTCTGGAAGATTTTGTAACTTTTCTTAACCCTTTTCCAATCAGTACCCAGATGAATATCTACTCTCAATATGAAACATTGCTAGCAGAAAAGTCTCTTGGCTGAGATCATACTTATAATATTTCCATAGTATAATGGTGAGAGTTCTCCTATTAAAACACAGTGCATACAAAACACTTGAATACACATACACAGAATGACAGATCAAGAAATATTCTTAGATGATGGCACCTGCCATAATCTCAACTGGGTATTATCATGTATAATTGGCATTGAATTTACATTAACTAATTCAGTCATTGACACTTACTCGATATTCACATAATTTGCTCTTGGTTGTTTATTTATTCAATTAAACACAGTATTATAGATACATTTACTAATTATCTTTGAATAATTAATACTTTATCCAATTTTAGAAAATTTCTATGTCCATTCTCTACAAGAGCATATATACATGTATAAATAAAATTTTCATTACCTTACACTAATTGATTACAAATTTTAGTATATTTTTGTCTTTACAAAATGTTTAAAGATGCAACAAGGTAAAATACATGTACATCACATTTCAATTTAAAAGCTCTACATTTTGTTTTATTTCATTATCAAATGCCGAGATATTGCCAGCAATTTTACAAATAACTATTAAACAGGAAAACACAATACAGTTACAACAGAAAAAGATGACTTATTACATCTTATAGTTGTTTCTATATTTGAGTCATTTCAAATGCTTAAGACTTCTGCACAGCGATCACCCAGTGATACATGTTCGTTTATGCAGCAGTTTTGTTAAAGTATGCATTAAAGTCATACCAAAATATTTACATTAACTTCCTTTGAAATCATGTCCACTTTCATATGTAAAATCCTCTAAACTTTGCCGTCATAATATATATTTCAATATTTTTAACTGTTGCAAGTCGCCAAGATGGCTGTTAATATCTAAGTTGTTTTCAGTTTACCATAGATATTTTTCAACGCTCTAACATTCATCTTGCAAAGAACACAGAATTTCAACGCTGGAATCCCTATGTGGAATTTTATGAATATCATCTCAATAAAAATCCTCTAAATTCACTAGCGCTATCCACAATTCTGAATCCCACACATTTCATTGTATTCCCTATATTTCTGTATCAATGTTAGTTTTTTTTAAAACAGGATCTACATTTAGTATTGCAAGGAACATTCCGTTTAAATCACTGAAATGTGATAATAAAAATCGCAAAATGATTAAAAATAACATCTATCCGTTCGAGAGAAACGTTCATTTAAGATGGGGCTGGATTTGCCAGTTTTCTCATTAAGTGATATGCAGAGTTTGAGGTGTTTTTTGACTGGAAAATGATTAAGCCGTTGCAATGGTTCCACTCTTAGGTGACAACCTGTAATCAGTATATGGTAAGCATGTTTTTACAACAATTTAAGATATGATTAGGAACAACTCTAAATTCAGTTTACTTGATAACTAATTACTCCTGGCTCAAAGAAATCGTTTTTACACGAAAGAAGAAGTGAACTTTGTGTAGAACACTTAGGCCTACTATGTTTCGGTAAAATGAAACTGTCACACATGGCATTGACGCACATACTACGTTAAATCACTTTAACTACCTTAACCGGCTGTGCCGGTTATTTGATACCCCTTTCATAACATTCCATTCCGCTTTCTTTGACAATAATGATGGCGAGCGTAATAAAGTATGCAGAATCTCGCTTTTTACTCCATAAATCATACTGTTTGTATTCCCCAGAAAAGTGAGGAAATATTTTATTCAATATGATCAAAACTGAAAAGACACCACTACGTCACCACTACCATAGTTATATAGTTATCACTTTAGCGTTTTGGGAATGATCCACGCAACAATAGCGTAGCCCGAGTGAAATACTCTGGCGACGTACTGTATATATAACCGATTTTGAGTGTACTAATTTAAGTAAAACACGATTTTGCTATGAATACATTATTTTGATTCTAGTATGCCCTTTATCTAAAACAGAAATACAATATTAGAATGGCCTGTAGGCCTTTTAGGCAAAGAAAAAAGAAGTTTTAATTTGATGTTTTAGCAAGAAAAGCTAACATGTAATAGAAAGAATATTAATGTGCTTTTCCACATTGAATTCAATAAAAGAGAATCGCATTTTATTATTTTATTTAACTCTGATAGTTTCAATATGAAAGGCACTCTTAAATTGTATCTATCATCTATTTACAAGACAGTTTTACTTATTGTTTTTATGTTGTTATTAAACTGCTTCAAACAATTTCTTATTTATACAATAAGTTTTATATTCAGTTTATCATTTGTTTTTGTGGGTTTTTTAGTGTATGAATGCAATTGTGTGTGACTTTTAGATGTTCTACAGACTGCATGCAAAATGTTATGGATTGTAAATGTTTCACTTAATACATATTGCAAATTTATGGAATTAGCAAGTTTGCCTGCAGCTTCAGTACTTTTGATGCGGGCTCTAATGAGATCGGATGTGCTTGAATACATTGCGTTTTACATCAGTCAGGACACGGTACTTAGCCCTAAGGATGCTGGACACGATTGATTCTGCTTTAGCGACCAATGTAAATCATGATAAGCCAAGACATCCGTGCAGTCTGATCATAATCTATAGTGTTAGCTATTCAGTCAGTATATGTTTGGTAAGCACTCCTTTTCACAGTTAATGGTATTGTCCAATTAGAAAGATAGTCAAGTTCATTTAGTCTATGAAGCAAAAAAACTCCCTATCGTAATGTTGCTTTCTAAAAAACATCAATTCAAATAGTGAAACATGCGCCCTATTTCAATCTTTGTATATTCAAATAAAACAAGAAGTAGAAAAAGATAAACAATGTACACTTTTAGCTACGAAACGTGCATGCACTCTAGCTGCACTTTCACATACGATCAGGTATTTATAAAGCAAAACAAAGTAGTTTTTTGTTGTTGTTTTTTAAGTAACATTTTCATGTTGTTGTTTTTTATGTAGAACATATTTTACAGAGCACTTAATCATAATCTAGGAAACTTTGACAAAAATAAGGCTAAAAACGAGGGGTCGAAAAGTGGGGAACGAAATGACCAATTTGAAATTGTCAAGGGATACCAAATGACCAAAATTGGGTAGAGTTCACTGTATGTCGTTTACGGGAGATCACCCCGTATCAGTTTAGTTTAGTTTATTTTGAAAAAGAGCAGCCGACATAAGGAAGAAATGCCACATACATAACATAACCACAGGTGCCCGTCGCACAGGATTTGGATGATCATTTTTTATTTTTTAAAAATTGGGGGCGAGGGGGTGGGGGGTCCAGGTCACGCGACGGGCACCTGTCAACATAACATAATAATACAAAATAATAGATGTTTGACGATAAGATGATTCTATTTCATGGATAATTATGCATAATAAACGTATTTTACTGTAATTATTTAAATGTGTACATTATGTTTTTAAAGAATATGGATAATTTTAACAAGGTAGAATTATCATCACTGTTCATTAACTGACAATATTTAGTAGTATTAGGATTTGTATAATAAGACTGATCAAATATTTCTTTCTATCTGTAATAAAATGACTGCATGGGATCAGAAATCTGCCGCAGTTCACTACAGAGGGGAGTGCACTGGATCAGAACTCTGCCGCAGTTTCACTGCCGAGGGGATTCAGGTTTATGAAGTAAGCTATTTCCAGAGAAATCTTGCAATTGATTATACTGTCTAACAATACAGTTCAAAGCACCTGCACACTCCTTAAGACAATTCGAAACCCTGTGGAATTTTTCATCAAAATGTACAGTTTTAATCAGCTGTTAAATGACCTACACTCCCGATATTTGGTTAAATCAATACCGGCCTACGGCCGAAAAAAAGTCAAATGATAAGCGCAATAGCTTAAAAAAACTTTTTGACTTCTAAAACTTGCACTCTTTTGTTGATACGGTAAATTTTGCCAACCCGGCGGTTTTGAAAATGCTTCCACCGAAGTCTGACACTTGTCTTTCTTTAATTTAAGATGATAGTGTGAATTATTCTATTAGATAATCATAAAGACTGTTCAAGCTAATTCTAGATTTACTTATAAAAAATAAATATGTAAGTAATTATCTATCTATCTATCTATCTATCTATCTATCTGTCTGTCTCATATTTGCAGGATTTAGTTTAAATCGGAAGTGTTAGTATAAAGAGTGTTAATACTTAACAGAATCTGACAATGAATATTATCAGGCACAGTGATACTTGAATATGACTTGTGCATTAAAGTTGGATGTTAAGATGATAGGTAGTAAGAACAGGGTAAAAAGTAAAAGGTTAATCTTTACAACTGCCAGCTTGAACTGGTCAAGGTCAGGTATTGTTGCGATATTACCAGGAAGTTGGCCTCAAAGGTTGATACTAGGTGGGAAAAACGAGTACTTGTGATGATCAGAGGTAACTTGTAGCTGTCTGAGCAACACTGAGTGCCTGTAAGTCTGATAGTTGTTTAAATGTAAGTCGGAAGGTTGATTCCTGTAATATGGTGGTAGATATTTTAAAACATAATGAGTCTGAAGTCTAATCTCCGGTGTTCTAGAGACCGCCAGGCCAGATCTTCTCGCATGGCTGCAACACTCGAAAGAGGGGAATAATCTCATTTCACCCAACGTATGGCACGCCTTTAGACCATTTCATTTGTGTTGGTATTTGTCTCAGTGTAAGACCGGACTATGGCCTTGTATCCCAGTTCTTTAACTTTTTTATGGTTGGTGGTAATGTTTCGCTGCTTTATTCGAATTTAATGTTTGTATAATGAGTGTTATAGTTTAAGTCGGAAGAAAGATATAGTCCAAGATATTTGGTATGAGGGACAGACTCTAAGATTTGGTCATGAAGAAACTAATTATCTTTAATGACATTTTTATTTTTATTCATTTTTAAGACTTCACTTTTCCATGTTCCACCGCTTCTCCCAGACTTGCATTTTGTCAAGGCAAGGATTAGGAGTCTTAGAGTGCTTCTTCCAGACTTGCATTTTGTCAAGGCAAGGATTAGCAGACTTGCATTTTGTCAAGGCAAGGATTAGGAATCTGAGAGTGCTTCTTCCAGACTTGTATTTGTCAAGGCAAGGATTAAGAGTCTGTGAGTGATTCTCCCAGACTTGCATTTTGTCAAGGCAAGGATTAGGAGTCTGAGAATGTTTCTCCCAGACTTGCGTTTTGTCAAGGCAAGGATTAGGAGTCTCAGAGTGCTTCTTCCAGGCTTGCATTTTGTCAAGGCAAGGATTAGCAGACTTGCATTTTGTCAAGGCAAGGATTAGGAGCCTGAGAGTGCTTCTTCCAGACTTGCATTTTGTCAAGGCAAGGATTAGGAGTCTGAGAGTGCTTCTTCCAGACTTGAATGCTTCTTCCAGACTTGCGTTTTGTCAAGGCAAGGATTAGGAGTCTGAGAGTGCTTCTTCCAGACTTACATTTTGTCAAGGCAAGGATTAAGAGTCTGAGAGTGCTTCTTCCAGACATGCATTTTGTCAAGGCAAGGATTAGGAGTCTGAGAATGCTTCTCCCAGACTTGCATTTTGTCATGGCAAGGATTAGCAGATTTGTATTTTGTCAAGGCAAGATTAGGAGTCTAAGAATGAGCTAATACTTAGGTAGATATGTAAATAGGTTTACTGATTTTAATTTATACTTTTCATTTCACAATCTGCGTTTAGTTTAGGTTGTTCAGATGATAACAAGCTATTTCTGACAAGACGTCATTTACCTGTGGACCTATCTCTGACAATACGTCATTTACCTGTAGACCTATCTCTGACAAGACGTCATTTACCTGTGGACCTATCTCTGCGAAACACTGGGTATCTAAATGTTGGGGAGGAGTTGGGGCTACAGTCGTACAGTGTTCCTTTTGGGCCGAGACTCTGTAGCTGTAACTAAGTCAGGGTTTTGAGTTTTGGCAAGGTTTTGAAACTGATGGGTATTTTTGTTTATAATTGATAAATAGTTTATGCATTTTTTTCTTTTTATATTAGACACGTATTAATGTTTGCTTTCAGTATGAAGTTTTGTTGTTTGGTAATTGATGTGTACTGTATCTGCTTGTTATCAGTTGTTATCATATGATATAGGAGATGTTTGAAAAAAATACTAAAAACATTGTGGCATATCGTACAAGCCATGGTCAGCAAGCTGCTAATACCATGAAGGATCTAAGCCCTGACATTGAAGATGGAACCACACATTACACAGCTGCGTCAGATTTAAGAACCACAGATCAGCAGCTTCCGCCAGGCCGGTGTCTGTTCAAGAAAAACAGTTGTAAAATTACTATAGTCTCATCTCATTTTGGACCTCAACTCCTTGGGCTGATGTGGAGAAATGGAATGGTATCAAAAGATATAAAACATGAAAAACATGCCTAGAGATATTAACCTTCTGGTATTAACGATGCCAGTTTTGACAATTTTACGTACTTATAAGTAAAACATCGGGGTCCAAAATTAGGTGAGGCAGACTTTAAATGTGGAAAAGGTCTTGTTTTTATTAGCATGTATTTGTTGTTTGTAGTGTTTTAAACGTGATTTCAGGATGACAACAATAGTTCCACTTGAGAATACGTTCATGGGAAATAGTTTGGGTCTTGGGTATACCTGTATTTTGGCACTACATTAGCTGTTAGCTGTGCTATTGACTGTATCACTAATGCGTCTGAAAAATATTAAACTACAAAGATGCATTGTCTCCCTGAATGCCCGTTGCTTACTTTCAAGCTCAGTGTTTCTCTGGCCAGTTTTGATTTACAGACAGACTACAGTTTATTTTAGTCTCAATTTTGTACAGAAATGTTATAATACATACATAAACGAACATTTGGCTAAATATTATGTGTAAAAGTTTTTTTAGTTTTATAGATGATTTATAATTGCAATACAGGAAAAAGTACTCAAGAAATCCAAGCAAAACCCTGAAAATATCTAAGATATCTAAGGGCAGCTTCCTTTAGATTTTAATTAATCAGAATATTGCAAAATTATTTAAAATAAAAATAATTAAACGAAATATACGTATCATTTCTTTATTCACATACATTTACCAAAGTAGTTTTAAAAAGTATTTTATATGTAATTGCTGTAATTGTTTATGAATTTCGAGCAAATATTAATGGTATCAAGGGCCCTACTCATCTGCAGTAATATTGTGAATACATTTTTGTTTTATGAATCCCCTTTGAATGATTTTCCTTGTTTCTGACTTTGAGATACACATGTTTGGTGTTCAATCCCTTTAAACTCCAATACCGACAAGTTTGTTCTAAATTTTCACACCTGTGTTCCGAATTTTGACAGCCCCACGTTTTTTTTTACAAAGATGGTTAAATACTAAACGTAGCCTATTTGCTAGAAATCCCAATTATCTTTACTTTCTGATATCCAAAGCATCCATTTCTGCTAAAGTATACCAGTAGTCTACAGTAGAACAATACAGCGTAAGGTACACAGTGGTCAAATCGGTATTCTAGATACAATATCTCATAAACGTGCTAGCTTTTTTTTCTGTGTTTCATTTCCTTTAACTTTGAGGTCTTTACATGTAGGTCCTGCTTTTTACAGGTAACGTGTTTGTGGTGATTATCTTTGAAGACTGCACTTACTCACAAGAGATTGAAATATGATTCTATGCCATTTGAAAAAAGGAACAACTTACTTCTTGCTTTTCTGATGTACAAGTCATAAATATATGAATGCTTGTCTCATAGACATCCCAACTGTAAATGAAAAATCGTTTTAGAAAGATTTTCAAATATAGGCGAAAACAAATATAAACTAGAAGATGCTTTTGTAGAAAAGCGCATGTCTCCCCTAATGCGAAGTTGTATAAGCAAAAAGTCAATAGGGGACAGGAGCGAAAGTCAAAGAGACACTGATGGTTGGCTGCAATAGGGATCATCTACTTGGCATGTCCGCATCCCACTAAGTTTCAACATTCTGGGTCTAGTGGTTCTCAAGTTATGAACTGGAAACGGTTTTCCATGTTCAGGCCCCTGTGACCTTGACCTTTGATCGAGTGACCCCAAAATCAGTAAGGTTCATCTACTCTGCATGTCCAATCATCCTATTAAGTTTCAACATTCTGTATTAAGTGGTTCTCAAGTTATTGATTGGAAAGTGTTTTCTATGTTCAGGCCCCTGTGACCTTGACCTTAGCTTAAGTGACCCCAAAAACGATAAGGGTTATCTAATCTTTAAGTCCTATCATCCTATGAAGTTTGAAGGTTCTGTCAAGTTATTGATCTGATACCGTTTTCCATGTTCTGGTCTCTGTGACCTTGACTTTTGATCAAGTGACCCAAAAAGCAATAGGAGTCATCTACTCTACCTTTGAAGTTTCAACATGCTGGGTCAAGTGGTGAAGTTTAAAGGCTGTATGTCAAGTGGTTCTCCAGTTTTTGATCGAAAATGAAATGTGACGGACAGATGGCCCCTGTGACCTTGTCCTTTGATGGAGTGACCCCAAAAACACTAATGGCCATCTTCTTTGTAAGTCCTATCACCCCATAAAGTTTGAAGGTTCTAGGTCAAATGGTTCTCAAGTTATTGACCGGAAATGGATGCCCATGTTCTGTCCGCTGCGTTCTTGATCTTTAATAGAGTGACCCCAAAATCAATATGGGTGATTTACTCTGCATGTCCAATCGTCCTATGAAGTTTCAACATTCCGGGTCTAGTGGTTCTCAAGTTATTGATCGGAAATGGTTTTCCATGTTCAGGCCCCTGTGACTTGACCTTTAACAGAGAGACTCCAAAATCAATTGGGATCATCTGCTCTGCACATCCTATGAAGTTTCAACAATCTGGGTTAAGTGGTTCTCAAGTTATTGATCAGAAATGTTTTCCATGTTCAGGCCCCTGTGACCTTGACCTTTAATAGAGTGACCCCAAAATCAATAGGGGTCATCTACTCTGCATGTCCAACCATCGTATGAAGTTTCAACATTCTTGGTCAAGTGGTTCTCAAGTTATTGATCGGAAATGGTTTTCCATGTTCAGGTCCCTGTGACCTTGACCTTAACAGAGAGACCCCAAAATCAATTGGGGTCATCTACTCTGCACATCCTATGAAGTTTCAACAATCTGGGTTAAGTGGTTTTCAAGTTATTGATCGGAAATGTTTTCCATGTTCAGGCCCCTGTGACCTTGACTTTAATAGAGTGACCCCAAAATCAATAGGGGTCATCTACTCTGCATGTCCAACCATCGTATGAAGTTTCAACATTCTGGGTCAAGTGGTTCTCAAGTTATTGATCGAAAATGGTTTTCCATGTTCAGGCCCCTGTGACCTTGACCTTTAACAGAGAGACCCCCAAATCAATTGGGGTCGTCTACTCTATAAGCCCTGCCAGCCTATGAAGTTTGAAGGTTCTAGGTCAAATGGTTCTCCAGTTATTGATCGGAAATGTAGTGTGACGGACGGACGGACAGGGCAAAAACAATATGTCTCCCCTAGTGGGGGGCGGGGGGTGGGGAACATAATCATAGATTCATATTAGTTTACTGATGAATCGATGATGCAGTACATCGAATAACCAGTACATGTAATACTGATATCTATACCAAAAATACAAATATTGCACGTCCAGTTGTTGGTATCACATAGACACATGTCAAAGTTTCACCCTGATTATTTCAATGACCTTGACCCCTAGTGTCAAACTAGGGGTCAACAAAACTTTTGAAGTGGAAAGTGGCTTTAACTTAGTCATAAATGGATAAATTTATCGATTAATAATAGCATTATGAATTTCGCAGAAATTCTCTTTATCCAAAAGAAAGAAAAACATGCGTTCACTTCCAACAAAATACGTTCTCTATCTACATTTTTGTTGGATTAAGTCACGCCTATATAATTTAGGTCATATGGCGACTTTTCCAGCTTTTGGTGGTTGAGGAAGCTCCCAGGTTGTTTCAGGTATGACTAGGAACCTGGGTAGAACCATGGACTTCCGGTAGTCAGCTTAATGACTTCCTCACAAGAAGAGTTCTAACTCAGCGAGATTTTGAACCACCAACATCAATTAGGGACAAGTGATTCAAGGTCAGTGATGTTAACCGCTCGGCTACGGAGGTCCTCTCTTCACATGAATATTGTGAGCATTTTCAGAAACTGAAAACTCAGAAAAATATGTCATATCATACCATAATAGTTTTCTGAAATTTTATTTCTTATAACTAATGTCTAGTCGATCTAAAATTCAACTTGAATCAGATAATCTACCAAACAGGAGCAATTTGGTCTGAAAGAAGTTTACTGCATGTAAATCATCACTGAAAAGTTATCACTCTGATCACCTTGGCCTTTATGCTACACAAAAGTTACTCTAACGGAGGATTCCGGAGATGGCCGAGGCTTCCCGATTGAGAAGTTATAACAATTCTGGGACATGACATAAACAAAAAGAATATGTATACTGTAACTCCATACAATCAGCACAGAGTTTATATAAACAATCATTTACCTATAAACCTGCTGACTGTTATAGGGTTATTCTAAAAATAGATACAGGGGCTGATTTTGGGAATGTGCAATTTAGATGTTATCATCACAACAGGCCGCGAATGGTATTGTTATGCGCATGTGCAAATATCGTGTAAAAATAGTCATCACAAAAATAGCCATCCCAAATAAAAGTCTATTTTTAGATAACTAGCCTGTTAACATCATGGAATGGGATGAGGAATTCACTAAGAAGAATGACTCTTATTACGGTTCATTTGTGTCTCTTGAGGCAGCAAAAATGCCATTGACGACTTTTATATATATTTTACTTCTTCCTCATTTTCGGAAACAAGATCGACAAGACACTTCGGACAGTTAAAGAAATTGTTAGAGTTCAACACTAATTTCAGACCCGAAGCCGCACAAGTCATGTAGTATGTTAATAAGTCGTTTTTACGGCAATAGTGCATTGAAATAAAACAGCTATACAACATGCTCTGTATTAGTAGTCTTACTCTATGTAAACATTCACGACTGTTATCAAAACTAGAAAGAAACAGTAACTTAAGTGCAGACAAGTATGGTTTGAGGCTGCGTTTTTTGGAACATGGCTTTCCCTGTTGGATATTCTTCCTTGTTTGTATCAGTATTATAGATAACCATGCCCTAACTGTTGTCATGGTTCGATAGCTACGGCTGACCCATGGTATCTGTAAGTACTATGGATAACATGCTCCGCATATTTTTGTACTTCAAAAGCATCATGTAGCTGGAACATGGTATATATGAGTATTTTAGATAGCTATGCTCCGACTGTTGTCCTGGTTAGATAACAACAGCTGGGGCATGGTATATATCATTACTATGTTCACCATGCTCCAACCATTGTTATATGTTTCTGTTACCTCAGCGGAGCATGGTAAATACCATTACTATAGTTATCCATGCTCCAACTGTACTGATGGTTCAGTAACAATAGCTTGAGGACGGTATATATAAGTACTATAGATAACCATGCCCAAACTGTTATCATGGTTCGATAACAACAGGCAGAGCATATTATTTATCAGTACTATAGTTAACCATGACCTAACAGTTGTAATGCTCCAGTAGCAAACTGTAGTGATGGTTCGGTAGCAACAGATTGAGCACTGTATATATGAGTACTATAGATAACCATGCCATAACTGTTGTCATTGTCTGGTGACAACAGCTGGAGCGTTATTTATATCAGTACTATAGTTAACCATGACCTAACAGTTGTAATGCTCCAGTAGCAAACTGTAGTGATGGTTCGGTAGCAACAGATTGAGCACGGTATATATGAGTACTATAGATAACCATGACCCAACTGTTGTCATGGTTTCGTAACAACAGGAAGAGCATGGTATATATCAGTATTACAGATAACCATGTTCTGGTTGTTGTTGTGGTTCAGGAACAATAGTGAAAGCTTGGTAAATATGAATACTATAGATAACCATGCCCCAACTGTTGTCATGGTTCAGTAACAACAGGACGAGCATGGTATATATCAGTATTACAGATAACCATGTTCTGACTGTTGTTGTGGTTCAGGAACAATAGTGGAAGCTTGGTAAATATGAATATTATAGATAACCATGCCCCAACTGTTGTCATGGTTTGGTAACAACAGGAAGAGCATGGTAAATATCAGTATTACAGATGACCATGTTCTGGCTGTTGTTCTGATTCTGTAACAACAGTGGGAGCATGGTAAATATGAGTACTTTAGATAACAATGCCCCAACAGCTATCATGGTTTAGTAACAACAGGAAGAGCATGGTATATATCAGTATAACATATGATCATGTTCTGGCAGTTTTTGTGGTTAAGTAACAACAGTTGGAGCATGGTAAATATGAGTACTTTAGATAACCATGCCCCAACAGTTATAATCGTTCAGTAACAACAGGAAGAGCATGGTATATATCAGTATTACAGATGCATATATTCTGGCTGTTGTTGTCTTTCGATATATATGAGTACTACTGATAACCATGCCCTAACTGTTGTCATGGTTTGGTATCAACAGGAAGAGCATGGTATATATCAGTATTACAAATAACCATGTTCTGGTTGTTTTTGTGGTTCAGTAACAGCAGTGGGAGCATGGTAAATATGAGTACTTTAGATAACCATGCCCCAACTGTTGTCATGGTCTGGTAACAACAGGACGAGCATGGTATATATCAGTATTACAGATGACCATGTTCTGGCAGTTTTTGTGGTTAAGTAACAACAGTTGGAGCATGGTAAATATGAGTACTTTAGATAACCATGCCCCAACAGTTATAATCGTTCAGTAACAACAGGAAGAGCATGGTATATATCAGTATTACAGATGCATATATTCTGGCTGTTGTTGTCTTTCGATATATATGAGTACTACTGATAACCATGCCCTAACTGTTGTCATGGTTTGGTATCAACAGGAAGAGCATGGTATATATCAGTTTTACAGATGGCCATGTTCAGGCTGTTGTTGTGGTTCGATAACAACTGCTGGATGACGGTAAATATGAGTTCTATAGATAACCATACCCTAACTGTTATCATGGTTTGGTAACAACAGGAAGAGCATGGTTTATATCAGTATTACAGATGCATATGTCCTGGCTGTTGTTGTCTTTCGATATATATGAGTACTACAGATAACCATGCTCCAACTGTTGTCATGGTTTGGTAAGAACAGGAAGAGCATGGTATATATCAGTATTACAGATAACCATGTTCTGGCTGTTGTTGTGCTTAAGGGGACGCATATTGCTACATTCACAGTTCATATGGCAATGCGGAAGGGGTGCATATTCAAGAAATCGATGGTGGGAAAATAAAAAACATATTCCTAAACTGATATAATACTGATGGACACCTGTAATATTCAGTATTTTGTGGATAAGGATGTGGTACTATGAATGTAATAGGAAAACAGAGGTCTTTGTGAAAGTACATTCAACACAAAATATTAAGCTTTTGTATAAGGAAAAAACAGGTTTTTTACAGTAACAGTGTTCCAAATAATGTTGAAGGGATGAGATTTTCTTTCTAACACACCAGGTTTGCTTAAACATGTAAAAAGTTTACGCCACGTCTGTTCATCTCTGGATGGACGCCATATTTGTCATTGATAAAATTGTAAACAAAAAAATCAGAGTGGGATTAGCATTGCAAGGGCATAACATGACATTCTACACAATGAATACCTTAGAACAGATATCTAAGATGCTACACAGGTCAGGCGGGTTAAATGCATAATGTCGATCACTTTAAATTCATCTTGAAAAGGTGGTTAATTTTAGTTTGTTTACATTGTTTTTAATTTTCCCACGACTTCTCGGCGATTCACTGCAAATGTATTACTGCGCCGGACGAAAGGTAACTCTAATAAACAACGGGAGACAACTTAGGTGTCAGCACGTGTACGATTTTTAAAAAAACATGTCGATGATTATAATTTCTTATCAAATAATGAATCCTATTCAGATATTCGTCTTTAATATTAGAAAATTATTAATTTCTGTGGACATTTGTCAAATAATATTACTTACAGTGGACTACTTTGCGCATCAAACTGGTTTCCGCTTCAGTTGTGAGGCACTTCCGTTATACTTTTTGACAATAATAACAAAAATAAAGTCACTTATAAACCGACTGCTACTTAAATCAGTGTAAGTAAAGTTGTTGTTACAACATTATACATGTTCGTTACGTTATGAGATAAAGTTTATCTTGAACTGCATAATCCATTAATTACGTTTAGATGATATTGCATTTACAACTTATTTGACCCCGTTTTTTCACGTGAATGACAGCATTCTCGTGCAACTCGTGCAAACAGAATTATGAAAAGTATGGTGGAGAATTCAAGGACAAATTATAAATGACATTAAAGTGAGGATAACTGTATATTCGTCCAGTTTTGATCATTGACATTCCTGCTGTTTATTAGTAACTTTTGTGAACAAGATTAGAATGTTGCTTTTGCACATATACACATTGATTGGACCTCTCAACCAAATTTCATACCTTATTTTTGGGATTTTTAAGACAATACAATTCAAAAGTTTGTTGAATGTGTTTTGATATTTAAGTGCATTGTAGTTCATGAATACCAAGTTAAAAATTAATAATGGCAACATTTCTAGGTCTTTATTGTAAGCCACTAGACTTCTGTAACGATAAATGTTTAATGTATTAAGGGGAATATACTCTTTTAGTTTTGTAATGTGGCATTCCTTGACCACCGTATCTTTTCTTATGCACTACTTTGTAAACAAACTAAACAATGTGTTTTAGCTCACATATGCGAAATGAAAAGCAAGACAGTGAACTTATTTCACATTCTTTCTTTAAATTAGAATCTGTAGGACATTGATAAATGTTTGGACAAAGTGAAGCACTATTATTTTCGCACCAAAAAGTCTTAATTGTTGACTTTTAATGTACACAAGAAGTCTTATGTAATTCAACAATAACTTTCTTGTTTCAGTTTTTCTCATTTTTATTTTAGTGAGCAATCCTTTGTGTACTTATAACAGTTGAAACAGTATTCATTTCATTTACCAAAACCTTGTACTTTTTTGCAGGTAAATTTTATAATACCCCACCCACTTTTTTCTAATTTCAAAGTATGCGTCCCCTTAAGTAACAACAGTGGGAGCATGGTAAATATGAGTATTTTAGATAACCATGCCCCAACAGTTATAATGGTTCAGTAACAACAGGAAGAGCATGGTATATATCAGTATTACAGATGACCATGTTCTGGCTGCTGTTTTTGTTCAATAACAACTGCTGGATCACGGTAAATATGAGTGCCACAGATAACCATGCCCTAACTGTTGTTATGGTTTGGTAACAACAGGACGAGCATGGTATATATCAGTTTTACAGATGGCCATGTTCTGGCTGTTGTTGTAGTTCGATAACAACTGCTGGATTACGGTAAATATGAGTACTATAGATAACCATGCCCTAACTGTTATCATGGTTTGTTAACAACAGGACGAGCATGGTTTTTATCAATATTACTGATGCATATGTTCTGGCTGTTGCTGTCTTTCGATTTATATGAGTACTACAGATAACCATGCCCTACCTGTTGTCATGGTTTGGTATCAACAGGAAGAGCATGGAATATATCTATATTACAGATAACCATGTTCTGGTTGTTTTTGTGGTTCAGTAACAGCAGTGGGAGCATGGTAAATATGAGTACTTTAGCTAACCATGCCCCAACTGTTGTCATGGTTTGGTAAGAACAGGAAGAGCATGGTATATATAAGTATTATAGATGACGATGTTCTGGCTGTTGTTGTGGTTCAGTAACAACAGAGGGATCATGGTAAATATGAGTACTATAGATAACCATGACCCGACTGTTGTCATGGTTTGGTAACAACAGGAAGAGCATGGTATATATCAGTATTACAGATAACCATGTTCTGGCTGTTGTTGTGGTTCAGGAACAATAGTGGAAGCTTGGTAAATATGAATACTATAGATAACCATGCCCCAACTGTTGTCATGGTTTGGTAACAACAGGAAGAGCATGGTAAATATCAGTATTACAGATGACCATGTTCTGGCTGTTGTTGTGGTTCAGTAACAACAGTGGGAGCATGGTAAATATGTGTACTATAGATAACCATGCCCTAACTGTTGTCATGGTTTGGTAACAACAGGAAGAGCACGGTATATATCAGTATTACAGATATAGAGAATCTGTCATTGGTTTTCGGTTAAGATCAGAAAATCCCAACCCGAGGGCGCTCAAGTGTTAAACGAGGCTGTGCCGAGTTTAAAACTTGAGCGGTGCGTCCGAGGGTTGGGATTTCCGATCTTCACCGAACACCAATGATGGATTCTATTTCTCACTTACCACAACAGAAACAATAAAAACAAGCATGAAAATATGAAACTATTTAAAACGCGGGAAATTGACGTCGGTAAGCAGAAGTCACGTCATGATATTTCAGTGACGCACAATAACAAAGTTCCGCTTTAGTTTTATCGTTTATAGCGTAACGGTACGTTCTTATCATAAAGTAATGAATTTTGAATCGAGAAATACACTATAAGGAACGGAGAGAAAAGATAAAGGTACCTGATTTTTAATTATTTTACATAAATAATATGTATATTCAGTGCATGAAGTAGTCCGTCAAAGGAGTGTGGGATAACCCATGTGAGATAAGATTTTCCAGCATTTCTAAAAATAGAGATTTTTCTGTCCGATAAGTAAGAAAACCATGTTCTGGCTGTTGTTGTGGTTCAGTAATAACAGTTGGAGCATGGTAAATATGAGTACTATAGATAACCATGCCCCAACTGTTGTCATGGTTTAGTAACAACAGGAAGAGCATGGTATATATCAGTATTACAGATGACCATGTTCTGGCTGTTGTTGTGGCTCGAATCCAACTGCTGGATCACGATGAATATGTGTACTATAGATAACCATGCCCTGCCTGTTGTCATGGTTTGGTAACAACAGGAAGAGCATGGTTTATATCGGTATTACCGGTGAATATGTTCTGGCTGTTGTTGTGGTTCGATATATATGAGTTCTATTGAAAACAATGCTCTAAAGCATTGTATATATCAGTACTATAGTTTACCATGACCACCAGTAGCAATAGCTGGAACATGGTATACAAGAGTAATATAAATAACCATGCACCGGTTTGATAACAACAGCCGTGCTGTAGTTACGGTTCGGTAGCAGCAACTGTAACATGATATATGAGTACTATAGGAAGAGAGTAGTATTTATCAGTACTATAGTTAAACATGACCCAACTGTAGTGGTGGTTCGGTAGCAAAAGATTGAGTACGGTATATATGAGTTATATAGATAACCATGCTCTACCTGTTGTCATGGTTTGGTAACAACAGGAAGAGCATGGTTTATATCAGTATTACAGATGGCTATGTTCTGGCTGTTGTTGTGGTTCGATAACAACTGCTGGATCAAGGTAAATATAAGTACTATAGATAACCATGCCCTAACTGTTGTCATGGTTTAAATGAACAGGAAGAGCACGGTATATATCGGTATTACAAATAACCTTGTTCTGACTGTTGTTAAGCACATTTACCAGTGAGAGTTTTTCTTTCAATAAAGAGCATTGCAACGTATGAATTCGAAAAATGCTAAGATAAAAAGGGACAGAATTTTATTATTATTATTATTATTATTATTATCATTATCATTATTATTTACCGGATTTTTATAGCGCTCTTTTCATCTATAAAATAAACGTTCAAAAGCGCTGTACAAACTGCATGATATGGACATACAATACAACACAAAAATATATCAACAATAAAAGGTATTTAGCCTGAATCAGGTTTTACTCTGCATTTTAATTGTACTAGATATTTTAAAGAACAATAAACAATAGGAAATAAGTTCCATTGCAAAGATTGTTTTTCAGTGAAAAGTGAGTTTCAATAGACCTTGAAGAAAAAGCTTTTTGGAACAACTAGTTGTTTTGAGTTGTTCTTGGATCTCAAATTTCTTGCTGGCTGATAGAGTTCCAGCAAGTCTTTAACATAGATTGGTGATTGGTCATGCAATGCTTTGTATGTGTGAACTAGAATCTTAAAGTCCACTCTATGAATAACTGGATTTTAAATTCTCACACGATTTTGACCACAGAAAAGTGGAAAAACTAAAAGGTTAAAATTTACAGAAGGTAAACCTGGAAATGAATATATTTCTATGACTTACATTTCCACTGTATAAAACTGAAATCATCAAGGAAAGGAGCTTCTATAAAATCTGATATACTGCCGATCTACAATGCAAAACTTCCCATTATATAAAAAGGAAGGACCTTCTCTACTTTTGTTCTGATGGAACAATATCTTTAGAGAATATTCAAGAATATTCATCCTGAAAAAGCAGCCAGAGACTGCCTATCAGAACCAGACATGTTGGAAGTAAGTGATAACTCTGATATTGAATAGTTGTTATAAGTACAAAAGAGTTGGGGTTTTTAAGAGGTACTATATACTAGAAACAGATGGGAAAACGTTCTTTTACTAATATCTAGAATGGACTGTTAAAACTTGTGTGGTGTAATTGTTATACAATTTTAAACATAATCTGTAATTTTATACACCTTTTACTCAACATTTCTATTTGTACTAAGTGCACATATTTCCTTTGTCTTTGTAAATCATGTCATAGGGTTTGATAGTTTTGTTATAAGTGCACTTGTGACAGTATGGCATCCAATAAAATCAACACTATTGCAATTTTGTAGAGTACTGAGTGCACTTAACACATTTGAACCTTCGAATTATTTTGCATTTTGTTGTATGCCAGATTGAGTTAAGTACAATTTTAACTATAAAACCAATTTAATTTGTGAGAAGTCCTTTTATAGTCTTCCTATATTATAACAACATTATTGACTATAATATAACTAAATCATACCTAAATATTCCCATTCAATAAAACGTTTTATGTGTCTAAAACCTTCTTTTGCGTTTCTCTCCACTATATGAAAAATGGACTTATACCGTTCTGGTTTTAACCCCTCGATATCAGTATTACAGATAAACATGTTCTGGCTGTTGTTGTGGTTCGGTAACAACAGCTGGAGCATGGTATATATGAGTACTATAGATAACCATGCTCCGACTTTTATAATGGTTCGGTAATAACATCTACAGCATGGTATGATTCTGATACAGACAATGCTCCAGCTGTTGTAACACAACCATGACAACAGTTGGTGCCTAATTATCTTTAGTACTGAAACAGATGCTCCGGCTGTTGGTACCGGACCATGACAACAGTCAGAGCATGTTTATCTATAGTACTGATACAAACAATGATCTAATTGTTGTTACACAACCATGAGAATATTTGGGTCCTGAGTATCTATGGTACTGATACAGACCGTACTCTAACTGTTGTTACACAAACATGACAACAGTTGCGGCCTGTTTATCTATAGTACTAATATAGACGATTCTCTAGCTGTTGTAACACAACCATGATAACATTTTTGGCCTGGTTGTCTATAGTCCTGGTACAAACCATGCTCTAGCAGTTGTTACACAACCAAGACAACACTTGGGGCCTGGTTACTTTTAGTACAGAAGGAAACCATGCTCTATCTGTTGTTACTGGTCAATGACAACAGGCGGAGCATGTTTATCTATTGTACTGATACAGAACATGCTCTAGCTTTTGCTACCGGACCATGACAACAGCCGAAGTAGGTTTATTTTATTGATACACAACCACGACAATAGTTGGGACCTGGTTATCTACAATACTGATACAGATCATGCTGTAGCTGTTGTTACTGGACCATGACAACAGCCGGCGATTATTTATGTAAGTAATGATACATACCATGCTCCAGCTGTTGTAACGCAACATTGACAATTGTTGGGGCCTGTTTATCTATAGTACTAATACAGACCATGCTCTACCTGTTCTTACATGAGAACAGTTGGGACCAGGTTATCTTAAGCAATGATACAGACCATGCTCCGTCTATTGGTTCCGGACCATGACAACAGTCAGAGCATGTTAACCTATAGTACGGATACAGATCATGCTTTTACTTTATTTTACTTATTTTGTTGAGTTTAACGTCGCACCGACACAATCATAGGTCATATGGCGACTTTCCAGCTTTGATGGTGGAGAAAGACCCAAGGTGCCCTTCCGTGCATTATTTCATCACGAGCGGGGACCTGGGTAGAACCACCGATCTTCCGTAAGCCAGCTTGATGGCTTCCTCACATAAAGAATTCAACGCCCCGCGTTAGGCTCGAACCCACATCGATCATGCTCTTACTGTTGTTACGCAACCATGACAACCGTTAGGGCCTTGTTATCTAACGTAGTGATGCAGAACATGCTCCACCTGTTGTAGCACAACCATGACAACAGTTGGGGTCTTGTTATCTATAGTACTGGTACAGAAGATGCTCCAGCGCTAGCTGTTGTTACATAGCCATGAAAACAGTTGGGGCCTGGTTATTTATAGTACTAATACAAACAATGCTCTGTCTGTTGTTACCAGTCCATGACAACAGCCGGGACATCTTTATCTATTGTACTAATATAGACCTTACTCAAGCTGTTGCTTCCGGACCATGACAACAGCCGTAGAAGGTTATTGTACTGAAACAGACCATCCTCTGGCAGTTGTAACACAACCATGGGGGAAGTTGGGTCCTAGGTATCTACAGTACTAATACAGACCATGTTGTAGCTGTTGTAACCGGACCATGACAACAGCCGTAGCTTGTTCATCTATAGTACTGATACAGACCATGCTCCTGCTGTTGTTTCCGGATCATGACAACAGCCGGTGCATGTTTAACTATAGTACTGATATCTATCATGCTACAGCTGTTGTAACGCAACCTTGACAATTGTTGGGGCCTGTTTATCTACAGTACTAATACAGGCCATGCTCCAGCTGTTGTTACCGATACATGACAACAGCCGGAGCATTTTATCTTTTGCACTGATATAGACCATGCTCTAGCTGTTGTTTCCGGATCATGACAACAGCCGGAGCATGTTCATCATAGTACTGATACAGACTATGCCCTAACTATTGTTACACAATCATGACAACAGTTGGGGTCTGATTATCTATAGTACTGATACAGATCATGCTGTAGCTTTTGTAACACAACCATGACAACAGTTGGGGTCTGGTTATCTAACGAAATGATGCAGACCATGCTGTACCTGTTGTAACACAACCATGACAAAAATTGGGGTCTGGGTATCTAATGTACTGGTACATGATATAGCTGTTGTAACACAACCATGATAAAAATTTTGGCATGGTTATCTAAAGTACTGATACAGACAATGCTCCAGCTGTTGTAATACAACCATGACAAATTTTTGGGCATGGTTATATAAAGTACTGATATAGACCATGTTCTAGCTGTTGCTACCGGACCATGACAACAGCCGGAGCCTGTTTATCTATTGTACTGATTTATACCATACTCCAGCTGTTGTAACACAACAATGACAACAGTTGGGGTCTGGTTATCTCTATATTGATACAGACCAGCCTCTAGCAGTTGTTACCGGTCAATGACAACAGCCGCAGTATGTTTAACTATTGTAATGATATAGACTATGCTCTAGCTGTTGCTACCGGACAATGGCAACAGCCGGAGCTGGCTTATCTATTGCAATGATACAGACCATGCTCTAGCCTTTGTAACACAACCATGACAACAGCTGGAGCCAGGTTATCGTTAGTACTAATACAGATTATTCTCCGGCTATTGTTACCGGACCATGACCACAGTCAGAGCCTGTTTACATATAGTACTGCTACAGACCATGCCCTAACTGTTGTTACACAATCATGACAACAGTTGGGATCTGATTATCTATAGTACTGATACAGACAATGCTGTAGCTTTTGTAACACAACCATGAAAGCAGTTGGGACCTAGTTATATTTAGTACAGATACAGATCATGCTCTAGCTGTTGTAACCGAACCTTGACAACAGCCGGAGCATGTTTATCTATTGTACTGATTTATACCAAACTCTAACTGTTGTAACACAACTATGGAAACAGTTGGAGTCTGGTTATCTATAGTACTGATACAGACCATGCTCTAGCTGTTGTTACCGGTCAATGACAACAGCCGCAGTATGTTTATCTATTGTAATGATATAGACTATGCTGTAGCTGTTGCTACCGGACAATGACAACAGCCAGAGAAGGTTTATCTATTGTACTGATACAGACCATGCTCTAGCTGTTGTTACCGGACCATGACAACAGCCGGAGCATGTATATCTATTGTACTGATTTATACCATACTCCAGCTGTTGTAACACAACCATGAAAAATGTGTGGTCTGGTTAACTACAGTACTAATACAGACCATGCTTTAGCTTTTGTAACACAACCATGACAACAGTTGGGGTCTGGTTATCTAAAGTAATGATGCAAACCATGCTGTTCCTGTTGTAACACAGCCATGACAATAACTGGGGTCTGTGTATCTAAAGTACTGATACAGACCATGATGTAGCTTCTGTAACACAACCATGACAAATTTTTGGGCATGGTTATCTAAAGTACTGATACAGACAATGTTCAAGCTGTTGTAACACAACCATGAAAACATTTGGGACCTGGTTATATTTAGTACAGATACAGATCATGCTCTAGCTGTTGTAACCGGTCAATGACAACAGCCGCAGCATGTTTATCTATTGTAATGATATAGACCATGTTCTAGCTGTTGCTACCGGATCATGACAAGAGATGGAGCATGTTTATCTGTTGTACTGATTTATACCATACTCCAACTGTTGTAACACAACCATGAAAACAGTTGGGGTTTGGTTATCTATAGTACTGATACAGACCATGCTCTAGCTGTTGTTACCGGTCAATGACAACAGCCGAAGCATGTTTATCTATTGTAATGATATAGACCATGTTCTAGCTGTTGCTACCGGACCATGACAAGAGCCGGAGCATGTTTATCTATTGTACTGATTTATACTATACTCCAGCTGTTGTAACACAACCATGAAAACAGTTGGGGTTTGGTTATCTATAGTACTGATACAGACCATGCTCTAGCTGTTGTTACCGGTCAATGACAACAGCCGTAGCATGTTTATCTATTGTAATGATATAGACCATGTTCTAGCTGTTGCTACCGGACCCTGACAAGAGCCGGAGCATGTTTATCTATTGTACTGATTTATACCATACTCCAGCTGTTGTAACACAATCATGAAAACAGTTGGGGTTTGGTTATCTATAGTACTGATACAGACCATGCTCTAGCTGTTGTTACCGGTCAATGACAACAGCCAAAGCATGTTTATCTATTGTAATGATATAGACCATGTTCTAGCTGTTGCTACCGGACCATGACAAAAGCCGGAGCATGTTTATATATTGTACTGATTTATACCATACTCCAGCTGTTGTAACACAACCATGAAAACAGTTGGGGGTACTGATACAGACCATGCTCTAGCTGTTGTTACCGGTCAAGGACAACAGCCGAAGCATGTTTATCTATTGTAATGATATAGACCATGTTCTTGATGTTGCTACCGGACCGTGACAAGAGCCAGAGCATGTTTATCTATTGTACTGATTTATACCATACTCCAGCTGTTGTAACACAACCATGAAAACAGTTGGGGTTTGGTTATCTATAGTACTGATATAGACTATGCTCTAGCTGTTGTTACCGGTCAATGACAACAGCCGGAGCAGGTTTATCTATTGTACTGATACAGACCATGCTCTAGCTGTTATAACACAGCCATAAGAAAAGTTTGGTCGTTGGTATCTATAGTACTAAAACAGACCATGCTCTAGCCTTTGTTACACAACCATGCCAACAGCTGAGGTCTTTTTATCTATAGTACTTATACACACCATGTTCTAGCTGTTGTTACACAACCATGACAACAGTTGGGGCCTGGTTATCTATAGTACTTGTACAGACCTACTTTAGATGTTGTTACCGGACCATGATACCAGTTGGAGCCTATTTATCTGTATTTATGATACAGATCTTGCTCTGACCATGACAACGTGGGTGCATGGCTAAAGTAATTTCAAAACAGTACAAATAACGTTTGTAGAAAAAATGATGCAAATATGATCAAATTTTGCACAGTTAACTTTTGTGTATACCATTCGATATAGCATTAATATTTCAAATGGTGCGTGCCGTAGAAAGAATTGTAAGACCTTACACTAATCTTCATATATATGTCAAATATTGAAGCAGCCATTTCTATGTATGTTGCCACAAAAAGAAAACTTATGATACCGCGTTTCTTGCCTCGTATATGACTTATAGGCTGCTCTGTGAGGGATATGTCACTGGGTGAAAAAAAATGTACAGCGTGACCAGGACTCGAACCCGGGACCTTTCGGTTACAGGACGAACTCTTTTGACAGAGCTACCCGGTCCCTTACACATTTTATCCGCTCCAAACATAGTTTGAATTTTAGAGAACAGCATTAATTTTTCTCGTTAGTTATCACAATGGCAGTGACTGTAAAAGGCTGCAATAATTCTAAAAGGGATATGTAAGATAAGAATTTTAATCAAATAAACATCACAATTAGGTTCAGGAAATACATGCTGCTTTGCTTCCTCTGAAGTGCATGTTTAACTAACAATTTTAACTTGAAAGCAATGATGTCTACAAAAGGAAACACTAAGTTACAGGGAGTTTTGTTGCATATGTTTTATATTGAAACATTATTTTAAATGTTCTGCTGGCGATTTTTGTTTATTTGTATGTCTGTCTACTTATTAATTAATTAAATATTTTGAACCATACCTCAAAACTTTCTATTTCAAGGTAATTAATTATTTTGAACAAAATTGCATTAAACGTTTCATGGGGTAAGTGTAACCTATGTATATAAGAAAAAATATACGAATTCAAATTGCACTAACCAGTTCTAGTTAAATGACACTACTACATTGTTATTTCATCCGCAAACGTGTCCACTTGATAGTTTTCAAGGCCACATAAACGGAAATAAATGAGACATATCAGGCTAATAATCATTCTGTTGTATGTTACAAAACGTTGACAACCCTGCTGTCACAATATGGAACTTAAATGATATGTAAATGTTGGAATTTCCGACATCTATAAAAAGTAACTAATTGACGCATGCGCATTTTGCAACCATGTTATCATGTTAGAGGATTGATTGATCAACAAATGTCTTTTTATTGAGCTTTTCCAAAATGATTAGAAAGAATTTAGGCTTACTGAAGTTTCATGGTTATATATAAACATTTGGTGTTAGACTTGTTACTTATTGTAATTTGATGGCACAATAATTATTCATTAGTGTGCTGTTATATACATAATAGCACAACATATCCTTGTAAGTGCGATTTTCATAATTTGTGGAGGAGTGAAAATTACTTATTAGGTTGACTTTGTTACTATCTTTTCCTCAAGCGTTTAAATCTGTTTGTTTCTTTTCTTGAGATAAAATGTGTCCTCAGAAAGGTTTAATGCAATTGTATTTGTTAACACAAGCAAGGTGAAAAGGTGTATTATTTACAGGTAAATTCACCAACTAGCGCACTCGTAAGGTCTCCGATACAGACATTTGGGATCAAAAACGAAAATAGAAAAAATTATTGATAAAGATTGCGCAACTCGGTCGAACGGTTGTTTACTACCGTGACAGCTTATCACATGATGTTGATACTCTATTTATAGTTATACATTACAATATTAAGCAATCGTGCAACATCGGGCATTTTCGTATTCCCCGGTAAATACGCCTCGTCAATCTGATTACCTCGGCCTTATGCTACACGTATTTACCGGGGAATACGGAAATGCCCGATGTTGCACGATTGGTCTATTGCGTAGCATAAAGGCCGAGGTAATCAGATTGAATATTAAGGTCAAGTTTAAATTTCTATCCAATCGAAATATTAGATGACTACATTAACCCGCCCATATCTTATTATTATGGTATATAAATAGATGATAAACAAAACTACTGTCACGGATTATATTTAAATAATCGAAGGAAATAAACGTTTATTATATATCGTGTCTTTTACAAAAAAGGCAGCTGTTAAAATGATCCTCGGACGATGTGCCAGAAGTTTTGGAGATTTTAAGATGTGCCGAAGGTAGTATATCTCACTTGTTTGGCAATATAATTAAGCTAATGTGAAAATGAATGCGAGTACTTTGGCCGACAATTATAGTTATTATCAACTTCAAGAAACCCTGTTGATTTTCGAAAAAAATGTTATTGATCAACAAAAATTATTCCTGTAAATGAAAGTATGGTTCATAGTGTTACCCTGAAGTTTTCTTGAAATCATGGCCTTCCATTTCCGATAATATATCAAACCAGGTAAACTACAAAAGTTAATCTTTCTTCAAAGAAATTTATTGTACTAAAGGGATTTATTTATTTGAAGAAAACATATGATAACATCTAGATATATTTACAAAATAAACATAAAATAAATATACGATATCAGATAAAGACAGATCTCACAAATATACTTAAATATATTCTGCAGTGATACATTCGATCAGACACTATTGATAGCTTCTATAAGGCTGATGGTTAGTTATTATGAAATAAATATCAAATAATTCAATCACACTTTAGGGAAAGACCAATGATGGTGACAGAGGCGCTACAGACAGTGGTCTCCAAAGCGATACACGAAGGAAGACTGATCACTGGTATCACAGAGATGGCCGCTGTATTAAAAAGGTTTCATTGGCACGTTCTTATTGCCATAGAAATGACAGTTCTGTTGGCATTTAAGAGCGGGCATTATGACTTCATTATATTCTTCTGTTGATTAAATTTATGTACGAGTAACCAGTATATTAATCTGTAGATTTCAAATATTGAAATGTGAATTGAATATGTGCTATTTTATCGCGACAAGTATACACTAATAAATAATTTCTTTCTTCTCTCATTATCTGTGTTTTTATTTCAGATTTTCTGGTTCGGGTGTGATGTTTTGTATTGTTGAAATTAAAAGTGTTGAAGACTTCCAAATGAAATTGCTTGAAGCATATTGCAGAGAACATCATATAAAATTGATCAAGGTAATCTCTGCGTTCATTGTTTGCTCAGTCATAAAATACAAAATCAAGTTTATATACAAAACAGATTTTAAATTATTGAAAACTAATTTTTTTTAAAAAAACATAATTTTATCTGACGGATTTTGTCAGTGTTTAATTTATAATTTTCTTTCTGACATTTCAAAACTGTATTTGAATGTTCTCTGTAGAATCATATAGGCTAAATAAATAGTTATACGCTACATTTGTGAGTAGCTTTAGTACAGTTACTGGTTTCCGACCAGTTTCCGATAAAAAAATTAGGGTTTTCATTATATTTATTTTTAAATACAAATTGTTTACAAAAATTATCTACAAATCGTTAAATCCTAGTCTTTACTCTTTGCAAGGATGTAAACAATACCAGCCTTATCTGCGCATGCGTCCAAAAACAGGGGCTCCGAAAGGGCAGTGTAATTAACGTTAATTGGTTTATCTACAGTACCAGTTTCCGACAAATGGTTTTGTAAGCAGCTTTAAAATTATTATGACTGAAAATCTTTTATAATTTTGATTTTACATTATGTAATTAACCTTTACTACTTTTTACATAAATCGCACCGGGTGTGGCTATCTTCCGTTCCGTTACGTAACGTACGGTACCGTACAGCACCTGTATAATCATATTATGCAACACTTCAGGCAAGCACCTTTCACATTGTGTATTTGTCTAGCTTATAGACAGTAGTTTATTTGATTACTGTATACAGTGTACTTTGGGTTCATAGGAGTTTTATATCGACTTTAAGTCCTTAAGCTGTGTTAATATATATTTAAAAAAGTAAAAAAAAAGATAAATTTTTTTAGTGCTGAATGGGATTCGAACCCACGACCTCTCACACCGATACCAGTAGCCTTCTGAATACGTAAAGCGTCCCCTCTCTGACTTGACCCCCATATGAGCCGCGCCATGAGAAAACCAACATAGTGGCTTTTCGACCAGCATGGATCCAGACCAGCCTGTGCATACTGTTCGCTTTCAAAGCCTATTGTAATTAGAGATACCGTTAGCGAGCAGCATGGATCCTGACCAGACTGCGCGGATGCGCAGGCTGGTCTGGATCCATGCTGGTCGCAAAGCCACTGTGTTGGTTTTCTCATGGCGCGGCTCCGATATGATATATGTTTTTCTTTTAACTGATTTATGTAACAGTAATGTTAATTTTACCAGGTTGACCATTGTCATAGACTGATCAACTGTGAAAAGTTCTCTGACATTGCCAGTGCTTCAACAGATTCCTACGAGGAAGAATCAGCTCCTGCTACAACTTCTGACAAGGAAGAATCGTGTATGTGCAGACTGACTACCGATGATTTAACAGAATATTCTATACAAGATAAATTAGAAATCACATGTCTGTTACTGACACAACCTACACATTTGACAAGCGAAGAGGTATTTGTGTTATCATTTTATGAAACGTACAGAAATTTTAGAAATGAATACCCTGTACTTAGGATACAAGATTCAGTATACACGTATCAGTGATTATATATGACAGTAAAAGCTGCAAAGCATGTATCCGTGGAAGATTTATACAGATACATTGAATGATTTAAACTACAGTTTCCAGTGGTTTTAGAAGACGCTATTGACCAGGTCAAGCCTTGAAAATTGAAACATTATGATGGTTGTATTTTGTTTTTACATTAAGGCACATTCCCCAAATTTATTAAATTGATAGATATTTATCCTATCTTTTTGTTTTACAACAATTATGAATTTGAAACTACTGTATCAATTTTACTCTTTTGGGTCCAATAACCTTACTTAAAAACTCTCATAGTTTTAAAAGTAGTTTCTCAGTGAATCTTACAAAACGCATCTAAAACTCGTTACTTATGAGGGGTTTTATACATATTATATCGTTTAATATGTGCTGTGATGTTACAGTTTGTACAGTCAAAGAAGTATAAAATACACATCTATTTATTTTTATAGATCTCTGGTACAGTTAAGAGTTCATTGTCATTTGAAATCTATGAAGTAAATAGTAATTGTCATAATACTTCGTTTGTTTTGTTGGAAATCTAAAAACATTTGGCCATTTTGCAAATAGGATTCCCTTAATAATAAGACTAGCCACTAGACTGATAATTACGATATTTCTATGATTTTTTTTCTTTTTTATGTTCATAGAGACAAAAGCCAGTCTATTCTAGAGATTTTCTAAGAGGACTGATGTTAAAATTGTAATATTGGACATAGTATATAGACTGGCTCAGTTCACTAATGAAATCATAATAATGTGAAGAAAAAAAATATCATAGTATAGGAGCTATTCTACTTAATAATCATCTTAAAACATCAACATTTTTTTCAACTGGGTATCATACAGAAAAATAAGTCCATATCATACATACATTGAAAAGGCTTGATGAAATGATTAAAAAGTAGACTTTTCCTTAAATATATGATACATTCATGCATCCTTAAAGGTGTTTCAGGTAGCAGGAAAATGCATCTATTCATGTGCCATATTAAAAAAAATTCGCAATCGGGAGGGGATACCCCCCCCCGAACCCCCCCCAGGTTGGGCCCCCCCCCCCCCCCCCCCCCCCCCCAGCAAACAAATCCTGCACACGGGCCTGTCAAGGTCATCGCCAGGTACCGATTCTATACCCAAGACGGCGACTCGTACAACATGAGGAACATATCGCAAAAGGTGAACCAGAAGCCTTATTGCAGAAGATGTACCAGATGTTTATCTCAGACATACTCCAGACATTTGTATCATTTTAGACACAAACAGAAATTGAAAGTGTCAAATTTCTTATGGTTATGTTTTACTACTTGTCTTTTGAGATAGAAGCAGCAAAACGAATTGTGTGTATTATAACGGTTCAATTTCGAGATGCGTTAGCTAGCCATGTTGCTGTGACACTTCCGCCGCCGTCCAAAAAAACTGCATCGTGGTTATATAAGATTAAGTATTATACATTAGAAAAACGCCTTTAGGAAGAACGACTCTATGATATAGGATTTTTGATATATTAGATATGTGACCACGTTCCGTAGAATGTGCTTATATTTCATCTACATTTTCCATCATCCCAAATAGAAATATATGTAAGATGTTGCATTCACTTACGTTTTCTCTTTCTGTTTTGTGAACTGGTTTTGTTTTCGTAGATATGTGCACTTATGTATCTGATATTTTTCTCAACAGTTACCCACCGTGTAATATCTTGCCATTATCTGAAATTTTACTGAGTGAACGTTTTTTTGAAATTTGGCATATGCTTAGAGTAATATGTTGTTGACAAGATTTTAAATTTCAATGAAATCAAAGTATGCTATCGTAGTATTTTCTCTTTTTATATCATTAAATCATCTTTGAAACGCATTTGCAAACTAGAACTGTCAGCCGTTCGGTAGACTAAATAATTCCCTCGTAATATCGCCTTCATATACGAAATAAAGTCCTTTTTACAAATTTTAAGTCAAAATAGGACCATAGCTCTATAAAATCAGAGGATTATAACAAAAATCGAACCTGGGGACTGTATTTTTACTCGTTTACATGTGTACCATAAATGCATTTATCCATTCAAACCTTATATCGAACAGTTATAAACATTTCATAAATTCTTTCGAAATGATGGACTGTAACTAATAGTGAACTTGACCTGTATTTCATGATCACATCCCGGTGAACTTGAAAATTAAATAAATCCATTCATCTTTTCATGAGTTATCAAACGGACGAATCTCGGGAAGAAAAGGGGTCTTAACTCTGGCAATTATCACTGGACTGTAACATAAATCATGTTCGAGATGGATCTGACCTGTGTGTACTAAAACTGATTTTAATCAATCCCTCCTTCAAGGATGGGGAGCTGATGACTCCGGTATTCCTCCTTCTAGAGACCGGGTGTTACAAGCGGAAAACGTTTTTAGGGTTTGAGGGAAGAAAATGAGGGGGGGGGGGGGGGGGGGGGCAAAATAGTGTCTTTGTCGAGCCCTATCAAAAAAGAGCTTTTAATACCTTCATGATATGTAACTAACCATTTTCTAGAAAACAATCAAACTCTATCCCGTTTTCTAAAAATACTTTAATGTGTATTGTTGTGACTTTCTAAAATTGGGGTGTGGTAATAAAATGAATAAATATTGTATTTTTGTGTGATTCGATATTTTCGAGATTTTGAAATGATACTATAACACCACGTTGATCTTAATGTAGGCCTACATTTAATTTCAAGAACGTACTTTAAGTATTTTTATGATATTGGCAAACTAGCCAATGATAAGGTTCTCTGTTTTGTTTAGACCAAGCAAAATAATTGCTGAATTGGTTTATCCGAGTCTGTCCATGAGAGGTGATGAAAAAACGCCTCTCTCTCTCTCTCTCCCTCTCTCTCTCTCCCCCCCCCCCCCCCCCCCCCCCCCCCCCCCCCCCCCCCCCCCCCCCCCTCCTCTCTCTCTCTCTCTCTCTCTCTCTCTCGATCCCCTAAAACCGGGTTTATCACGAAATAAACATTGAATAGTAACGACGTCACAGAATGTGTCACAGTTACATAATGTACCGTTTTTGTACGTACCTTACGCAATAACAAACTCTTCATTCTTACCTCATTCCATCATGCAGAATAAATGTAACTTTTAATAATTTGTACACTGCATAATGTATAATTATCATTTAAACATGCTTGATGACATGTGTGTATTGTTGTTGGCGTTCATGTTATATTCATGGTCGTATTTGATCACCTACTTAACTTGTAATCAGGCTTTGAATCATCGATTTAACTTTGATATGCAATCATTCTAACGGTTTGATTTCCAGTTAAACAAAGAAGGAAATCAAGCTCTGTATATTATACAGTTATTGACTTATGTTCCTGTCAATGTGTTTTCACGCTGTGTATTAAGAGTGAGGATGCGTGTACACCGTGATGCTGTGTATGTTTGTTAAATGTCTTTGTTGTCTGTCTATACAACCTCCCTGTTCTAGGAACGTTACTATCACTTTTTGATCATTCCGTTTACAATGTCATGTATCAGCTAATGAACCAGCGCGACTATGAGTTCATATACGAGTACATCAGCGCCATTTTTATTTAAAAACCCTCAGGGGAAATTTATAGAGATCTGTAACTTATAAAACCCAAAGATTTCAACATAGGAAATTTTGAATATGGTAATGTACAAGTTTCTTTTCTACAACTGCTTTTTTATTCAAGGTATCTTGTATTGTCATAGCTTTCCTACCACCACCTTTGAAGCATCACAGTGACCTAAAATGATGTTCAATATATATAGATAGTAAAATTTGAAAGATAGTGTCGTAAAACTATTCCATCGAACTCCTGAGCTAACTAACTGGCATCAAATTATACATACAGACATTGCAAAAATGCAACCTTAGACTTTGACGGAAGTTTAAGTGATTTGTATCTTCGATATACCTTTCCTGTTGTTCTTTTGTCCTTGTTTGTTTTTTTTGCTGGTAGAAAGTGGATCAAGAGCCTACATCTATACCCAAACGCAAAAGTGTGTACGTTTCTTTTTATGATAACTATAGTTATATCGGTTATCACGCCTGTCACTGTGTTGAACAATGGCTTTAAATGTTATGTAATGTCCCTATACAAGTGTTGTTTTTTTGTTGTTGTTTTTTTTTTTTTTTTTGCATTATTTGACCGTCTGGACAAATGTGAAATCGGTCAACTAATCTCTCAACACTTTCTTACAACTTCTAGGAGTAAGAAAAACACAAAACGATTTGAATATTTTCAACTTAAACTCGCAATGTCCAGACCCTCGATGCTTAGCAGAGGTGACTCCGTCGATAATGTTCATGGGAATTTAATAGCCACAGAAACACAGAGAGTAAATTTCGTACTAGGTTCCAGCAAACAGGAACATCGATCGTCCCTCGTATAACTAACGTCAGATAAGACCGTCAATTTGAACTGACGCACACCAGGCGTCGTTTCCAAAGTACTACCGTTACAGCGAGCAGTACAGTATTAGCAGGGACACCGTTCTGAAGCGCCACGTCATTGTGTTCGGCCTATCAGACCAAGACGAGCTTACGTTGTTATTGTGGTCGTACGACGTCATTGCGTTGCTCGTTGGCAAAGACGTCATTGGGATAGAATTGTCTTTTCCGATAAGTCATCATGACGGGAGGATGAGGGTATTGCAGACGCATGTGTTGTAGAGAGAAACATGTTTGGCGGAGGCAGTGTTATATAATGGTCTGGGGCGGGATCATGGGAACAGGAAAACTGATCTTATGCCGATGTTAATGGCAATCTTAATGCAGCCGAGTACATTAACCAGGTGTTAAGACCAGTAGCTGTTCCATTCATTAATCAACATGACCCCGCCACATTGATGCACGACAATGTTCGTCCGCATACGACACGGCTAACGCAGCAATGGCGTTAACGTCTTGCCTTGGCCTGCCGTTTCTCCTGACCACAACCCAGTCGAGCATATTTGGGATCCTCTTGGTTGTAGAGTTAGGTCAAGACATGTCGTTAACAATTTGCAGGAGCTACAAAATTCTCTGCAGATCGAACGGAACAACATTCCAGTACACGTCGTATAACGTTACGTCAATTCCATGAGACGCCGTATTGTACAGGTTATCGGACAAACTGGTGGTCATACCCGGTATTGATCAAATAATCACACTAAAAAAAAAACATTTAGAGAGATGCAATACGTGATTATACTCACAATAACACCAATATCACAGTTTGCGTATTTTTCATTTTGACCCTAATTGACACATGTAATCGAATTCTGTGCATCTATAGAAACCGCTACTTTTTTTTTTTTGAAGAAAGATTACTTGATTTGTAGGCAACTGAATAAGCTAAACAGTGGTACCAAACATCGTAATTATAATTTCTATTGTGGATATCAGGCAAACTAAGAAAAACCTCTAAGCACACTTTCTTTTCCGTTTTAGTATATTTATAATGGAATGCAAAACCAATCTTATCACTAAAGAAAAAGAGTATTATCAGCTCACCATTTATTCCTGACTTATTGATAAGGTTTCGGAATACAAGTACAATGCGTCTTGCAAATTTTCTTACTTGTCACATTGTTGTCCTGGTTTGCTTCTGTCTGAAACCTGTTCAGGCAAACAACGAAGCAACTTCTCAGACAAATGAAGCTGACAAATTCGAGGTACTCTTACAACGGATAGAACTTCTGGAACGCAGGAATGACGAAACGGAGAAGAAAATGGAACAAATGCAACACGACTTTACTTTGGAAAAAAGGTCTCTGACAGATCGAATTGCTGAACTGGAAAAGTTAGAAAACTTAAGAAACGGCGATATCGCTCACACTAACGTTCCTGACAGGCGACATGACGTGCCACAAGATGAGGAGAAGTTCAAGGATGAAAGTATTGACCAAGATCCTGGGTTGAAACAAACTCGTATAAACAAGTCAGGTAATAAATTTTCATACTGAATTTAGCTATATAGTTTTGTTATAATTATATTCATGTAGTTTTCTATGAAATAAAGAACACCTAGGACAAAAATCGACAGTTACTTAGGCCTATATGTATTATTTTGTTCTCAAGATGAGACAGGCTTCTAGTTCTCCGCATGCAATACAGAGACAGGGAAAAGACATTTTGCCAGATGTTTATCTTCCCGGACTGACAGTATTTATCTCCATATATTCTATTTATTTTTCATTCGCAGGTTCTGCAAGAGTACGACGTGCTTCTGTTGAGTCAGAGGCAGCTTTCTTTGCCACGATTACACCGCATGACATACAACACTTGGGTGAAAATCAGAACATTGTATTTGATAACGCAGTTACCAACATTGGCAATGCCTATCATACTAACCATGGCATATTCACAGCCCCTGTTGACGGCACGTATGTATTTTGCGCTACTGTTGCTGGGCGCCATTATACAGATGGTAAAGATTACTACGCACATTTTGACGTAAATGGAAAATCAGTTGCTAACTTCATCGCATATCCTAATGAGCAATCAACACAGATGATCATTGTAAACCTTCAATCGGGCGACGACGTGTCTGTAAAAAACAACCGAGCAGACGACCATATTCTTGGGGCAACGTGGACGTCGTTTTCCGGATTCTTACTTTATCAGAATTTCGTTTCCTCAACAAATGTACTCGGCTAATAAACAATAAATAGTTCCCATTGATTTTAACGTTATCTTCGTCAATTATTGACTTCTGTTATTCTGTTAGCTACATGTGTTCGTCTGTTATATCCTAACTAAATCTCGCGACGTCTTGCACCATCGAATGTGATAACATCATCAAATAAAAAAGCATTTTTTTGCCATTCTCCCATGTCTGCTGGTCTATAAAACTATGAATATCACATCTTTGATTCAAAGTTCACAGAGAATAATGTGTTATGTTGATTCGAAAATATGTTTTAATAACCGCCTTTATCATATTGATGGACCTTTGCCACATTCAAGCAACACTATAATATGTTACTTTTCATACATTCTGTAAGCGACTGACTTAAGGAACAAAAGGTCCATTACACAGAGATGTTCCCTATCATAAATAATTGCTTTGGTGTCCTTTGATATGTTTCAGTCATTTCCATTGATGTTGAATTTGATAAGTTGTGTATTAAATGTTTATTTCAATATTTTACTGAAATTGGCGGCCTCATGAGCGGCCTTAAGTTGGCAGCCTAGCGGCCCAGCGGCCTGAAGTCAGCGGCCTAGCATAATCGTGTATTTCTTGTAGAAGAATGCTTTGTATATAAGATAAATATAAAAATAAGTATGAATAAAAACATTAAATCTCAATTAAACATACAAAAGAATGTTGCTTGAAAATTTGAGTGTACACTTACTAAAAAGAAATAAATAAACAGTCATGTATAAAACAAAGCTTTGTTCAATATAAAACACAAAACAGCATTTTTAATTGCCCTGAAAATTTCTGATCCAGCGGCCTGAAGTTAGCGGCCTAGACTATTTTTATACATAAAAGTGCTTAAAAACAGTGAAAAATGTTCAATCAAATCAAAACAGAGCAGTTTATGCTTAATTGAGATTTAAAGTTTTTATTCATACTTATTTTTATATTTATCTTATCATACAAAGCATTCTGCTACAAGAAATACACGATTATGCCAGGCTGCTAGGCCGTTAGGCCGCCAACTTCAGTATTATTTCAATTTGTGTTTTACGCTCCCGTTTGACAGCTGTTGAAATATCCAACAGGCAAGTTCAAAACGTCTTACATTTTTAAAGGTTTATCTTAAAAAGAAAACAATCAAGGCTTTCTTGAGGTTTATCATCTTACTAACCTGGTTCATCGTTCAGATGCTTAGATATTAAAACCACGAAAGCGTTAATTCCTGCGCATCTGAATTCTGAACAGTGACAAATCTGGCGATAAACCACTCAAAGGCCTTGATTATTAGTTTAAAGAAATACCTGGTGTAAAGTACTTCATGGAGAAAATTCGTAACATATTTTGCACATTTTCTTGTATTTTGATATTGTGATAACGTTACTTTTAACTAAGTATATGTTTTCTGAAGTGCGTCTTGATTTGAATTCATCACCATTCCATGCATGTAAGCTAACCTACTGACAATTTTAAACAACAAGAGCTGTTGGAGGACAGCAACACTCGACTATTCAACAGCCTTGTCAATTGAATGAATACAAAAGATGAAAAAGAGGCATAATTTTGTAAAATGCAAAGTAGAGGTATTGAACCTCTGTACTGCATGTCATATCATGACAGTGAACAAGTGTGTGAAGTTTCAATCCTTTCCAATTTGTGGATACTGAGATACCAGCTTACATACAAAAACTTAACCAAAAACTGCTAAGTCGAAAAAGGGGCATACTTTTGTAAAAATGCAAAGTAGAGTTATGGGACCTTCACAGTGCATGTTAGATCATGCCAGTGAACAAGTGTGTGAAGTTTCAATCCATTCCAATTAGTGGATACTGAGATATCAGATTACATACAAAAATTTAACCAAAAACTGCTAAGTCGAAAAAGGTGCATAATTTTGAAAAAAAAAGAGTAGAGTTATGGGACTTGCTTAGTGCATGTCAGATCATGACAGTGAACAAGTATGTGAAGTTTCAATCCATTCCCATTAGTAAGTACTGAGATACCAGCTTACATACAAAACCTTAACCAAAAATTTCTATGTCGAAAAAGGGGCATAATTTTGTAAAAAAGCAAAATAGAGTTATGGAACCTGTGCAATGTAGGCCAGTTTATCACAGTGAATAAGTGTGTGAAGTTTCAATTCATTCCCACAAGTGGTTACTGAGATACCAGCTTACATACAAAACCTTAACCAAAAATTTCTAAGTCGAAAAAGGGGCATAATTTTGTAAAAAAGCAAAATAGAGTTATGGAACCTGTGTAGTGTAAGTCAGTTTATCACAGTGAATAAGTGTGTGAAGTTTCAATCCATTCCCACAAGTGGTTAATGAGATACCAGCTTACAAACAAAACCTTAACCAAATCGGGACGCTGATGCGGACGCCGACGCCGACGCATGGGCGAGTCCAATAGCTCTACTATTCTATGAATAGTCAAGCTAAAAATGTGACACATATAAATGCACAAACATAGTCAACACTTACATATTTTCTTCGTATACACACTAGTTAACTGGAGATCCCGAAGCCCAAAGGACAAATAACCCCGTTGGAAAAAGTAACCTAGATGTAAATGGTTAGGTTGATTGTTTCGTTTATTTCTATTGATAGGTCAATCCTTGCATACCAACTTGACAGTTTTGTTAAGGAATAGAGATGGCTTACATTTACAACTTCTTGTCTGAAAATGAACGAAATGATTTGAGAAATCCCTAACAATTTTTCAGTCTTACAAAATCGAACAAAATCCAAACTTTTACACAAATATTTTGTCTTTGAACAATCTGGGAACAATTTAACCATTTGGTTTATCAGGTGTATCTTTTCAGAGCATTTAGAATTAATTTTTAGAATTATGAAATAATATATAGCAGAACCATGTTTTAACATATCGAAACAAAATGGTGAGATTATATGCTTGCGGAATATCTTAACGCGGGCGTAGCATGAGTGAATTATATATACGGCGTATATACGATATGTTAAAACATGGTCCTGCTAAATGTTATTTGATTCTAATATGTCTTTTATGTAAACAAGTAGGTGAAAATATACCCCTTGTGAAATTATTCCGCAAGCGTATAACCTCATTGTATTGTTTCGATATGTTAAAGATTTCCAATGGCTATCTTTCACTTAAATATTTTATATTTAGATATTAACCTCAAATGAAGAAAACCTTCATCAAATATATTTAACTTTAATAAATATATAAATTAATTATATATGTAGAGCTACATTCATAATAAATTGTCATACAGTAACAGTCGTTCAATAATTTCGGCTTTTTAGTGATAGTACATTTGATTTTCTTGGTTAAATTTTTTGTTTAGGTTCACTTTTTCCCAAAAACTGTTAGAGCTACAGCTTTGAAACTTTGTACAGGTCTTGTTTATCATCATTAGATGAGTAAATAGACCAAGAACCATAACTCAAACATGCATTTTGTCAGAATTATGGCTGTTTATGTACTTAGAAAATCTGAATTTCTTGGTTATATTTTTTGTTTAGGTCAATTTATTTGAATACTATATGAACAATAACTTTGAAACTTTGAAGACTTATTTAGGCAAGTACGTAGGCCAAATGCCTAATGATTTTATCAGAATTATGGGCCTTTTTAACTTAGAAAATCAGTATTTCTTGGTAGCTTTTTGTTAAGTTCACTTTTCTTGAATATTTACTATAGCTTTGAAACTTCATATATTTTTTGTCATCAGTTAAGATGAGTAAGAAGGCCAAGAACCACAACTCTTTTCTTGCATATTGCCCAGCACGAGCGATGGGAGTTTTATGCCAGGATGTTTCAGACCAAGTTTGATGAAATTCTCACTAGTTTTTTATTGTAAGTATGTTTAAAGTTTTTATCATAGGCATACAGACACTAAATAGAAAAATGGCGCAAAAAAAAATGGTAGTCGCATAATGGCGGATACAAATAGTCCTCAGTTCTTTTGCTCTGTAGAGCTATTTTCCTTATTTTCTTTGCAGTTTTTTTTGCTAAAATCACATGACAGATCTATGCTTGACATGTAGGTAGCATTTTCATAATGAAATAACAACATGACAAAATTTTTCATGGAAACTTAGATCATACACCACCAGTATAATTTGGGGTCTCATTTTTTAGCTGATTTTGCAGTTTGTGGGTTTGACTGAAATTATTTTTCTTGCATCAAACATGACCCCCACTTTTCTTTTGATTTTTAGTTAGCACTGACAATATTCTTCAAGAAAATGTAAGTTACAGACATTTAAAATGGGTCCTGATGTGTGCTGCGGTCATTGGAAATAGGTCAATTTTATATAGAATAAAGAACAACAGCTATTTAGTGTGTTATAACCTCATACTTTAACTCAAGTGGCCCATACAGAGCTTGTGACCAATTCTGGTATAATTCTGACTAGTAGTTTCAGAGGAATTTGTTGAAATTTTTTCTACATTCAGTTGTGGCATCCACAGGAGTTGTGTATAACCATGTAAACAAACTTGACAGGATGCTACTGATCAAGTTTATTGCAATTCTCAAAAGTTATTGCAGAGATGTTTCAATAAATTGTGAACGATGGCCTCCTGACCATCCACCTATACTAACAGTCTACTCTGAACCTGAATAAATAACAAGAACAATCATATCAAATAAATGTATTTCAGCTGTATAGCTAACATGTTTTATACTGGAGATGTTTAACTAAATGCCTTAAACAACAACAAAATATTTCTTAATAAAACTATTTTAAATATAGAATATCTGGCACAAACATGAGCAAAGTCTGACAGTAGGCCATAATTTCAAGCAGGCTGATAAAACATCTATCTTTTACAAACAACTAAAAACACAATAATTACTGGTCAAAGACATGAGCTTTCTTAAATCCATACATTTCTGGAAGATTTTGTAACTTTTCTTAATCCTTTTCCAATCAGTACCCAGCTGAATATCTACTGTCATTATGACACACTGCTAGCAGAACAGTCTCTTGGCTGAGATTTTCATAGTATAATGGTAAGAGTTCTCCTAAAACACAGTGCGTACAAAAAACTTGAATATACCTACACAGAATGAGAGACGAAGATACATTCTTACAGATGATGGCATCTGCAATGATCTCAGCTGGGTATCATGTATAATTTGGCATTAACTAATTCAGTCATTGACACTTACTCGATATTCACATAATTTGCTCTTGGTTGTTTATTCAATTAAACACAGTATTATAGATACATTTACTAATTATCTTTGAATAATTAATACTTTATCCAATTTTAGAAAATTTCTATGTCCATTCTCTACAAGAGCATATATATAAATAAAATTTTCATTACTTTACACTAATTGATTACAAATTTTAGTATATTTTTGTGTTTACAAAATGTTTAAAAATGCAACAAGGTAAAATACATTACATTTCAATTTAAAAGCTCTACATTTTGTTTTATTTCATTATCAAATGCCGAGATATTGCCAGCAATTTTACAAATAACTATTAAACAGGAAAACACAATACAGTTACAACAGAAAAAGATGACTTATTACATCTTATAGTTGTTTCTATATTTGAGTCATTTCAAATGCTTAGACTTTTGCACAGCGATCACCCAGTGATACATGTTCGTTTCTGCAGCAGTTTTGTTAAAGTATGTATTAAAGTCATACCAAAATATTTACATTAACTTCCTTTGAAATCATGTCCACTTTCATATGTAAAATCCTCTAAACTTTGCCGTCATAATATATATTTCATATATTTTTAACTGTTGCAAGTCACCAAGATGGCTGTTAATATCTAAGTTGTTTTCAGTTTACCATAGATATTTTTCAACGCTCAAACATTCATCTTGCAAAGAACACAGAATTTCAACGCTGGAATCCCTATGTGGAATTTTATGAATATCATCTCAATAAAAATCCTCTAAATTCACTAGCACTATCCACAATTTTGAATCCCACACATTTCATTGTATTCCTTATATTTCTGTATCAATGTTAGTTTTTTTAAAACAGGATCTTCATTTAGTATTGCAAGGAAAATTCCGTTTAAACCACTGAAATGTGATAATAAAAATCGCAAAATAATTAAAAATAACATCTATCCGTTCGAGAGGAACGTTCTTTTAAGATAGGGCTGGATTTGCCAGTTTGCTCGTTAAGTGATATGCAGAGTTTGGGGTGTTTTTTGACTGGAAAAGGATTAAGCCGTTGCAATGGTTCCACTCTTAGGTGACAACTTGTAATCAGTATATGGTAAGCATGTTTCTACAACAATTTAAGATATGATTAGGAACAACTCTAAATTCAGTGTACTTGATAACTAATTACTCCTGGCTCAAAGAAATCTTTTTTACATGAAAGAAGGAAGTTAAATTCAAGTTTATATAACTCAAATATATCTTAGAAATGTAAAAAGGGATTATCATATTTTAACATAGTTACAACCAATTTGTCCCCAGTCCTAAAATTTCAACCTAAAGAATAAACATGTCAAGGTACAATATTCACCAATGAAAACACAGGGTTTCCACTCTTCTGTGGCAACACAATTCAAGAACTTTTCAAGGATAATTTATTAAAATACATATAAACTAGCAGAAATAACTAATAAAGGTTTTTTGTTCCTAATGGTTAGCCAGACTCTATTTCTCTAAAAATGAAATAACCATTACCCTTTCTTTCTGCTGGGAATTTTCATTGGAGTTTAGAAGATAAATCTAGTCAAGTCTGGAATTATTCTCACTTTAGTTATTCAAAAATGACAATATCAATAGGAAATTATGTCAGTAAATTTTAATTTACATTTGTTTACAGTATCACATGCATTTACTTAGTTATGTATACTCAATAATTAATTCTATTTGCTTCCGATTCTTTGTTAAAAATGCAGTACAGTTTTTACATAGTAATTTCAGAAAAGGAAAAACAAATCCAGTAAAATAAAGACTATCTCAGCCAGTATATATGATTTGGGAAAAATGACCCACGGAGACTTGGGAAAGCGAACCTTAGCAATGCTGAAAAACCTTCACTGATGGAAGACCATTTCTGACTTTTCCCCAGTTTTATGCTCTCTACAAAATTCAAGGACTTTTCAGACCTTGAAATATAATTTTAAAAATCAAGGAATTTTCCAAATTTCCCTGTAGCATGGAGACCCTAAAACACCGAATTCGCTAAATCTAGAAAAGGCTTTTCCCTCTGTTTTATTTTAAAGCTAGCAATTTCTTAATGATCAATAAACATTAAGAAAATGCAAGACAAAGATACACAAAATATCATCCTAATTTTGACAATAATATGGCAACCAACTACAACTGGTAAACAAGAGCTGTCGGAGGACAGCAACGCTCGACTATTCAACAGCCTTGTCAATTGAATGAATACAAGTTGAAAAAGGGGCATAATTTTGTAAAATGCAAAGTAGAGGTATTGAACCTCTGTACTGCATGTCATATCATGACAGTGAACAAGTGTGTGAAGTTTCAATCCTTTCCAATTTGTGGATACTGAGATACCAGCTTACATACAAAAACTTAACAAAAAAGTGCTAAGTCAAAGGGGCATAATTTTGTAAAAATGCCAAGTAGAGTTATGGGACCTTCACAGTGCATGTTAGATCATGACAGTGAACAAGTGTGTGAAGTTTCAATCCATTCCAATTAGTGGATACTGAGATATCAGATTACATACAAAAATTTAACCAAAAACTGCTAAGTCGAAAAAGGGGCATAATTTTGAAAAAAAAGAGAGTAAAGTTATGAGACTTGCTTAGTGCATGTCAAATCATGATAGTGAACAAGTATGTGAAGTTTCAATCCATTCCCATCAGTAACTACTGAGATACCAGCTTAGATACAAAACCTTAACCAAAAATTTCTAAGTCGAAAAAGGGGCATAATTTTGTAAAAAAGCAAAATAGAGTTATGGAACCTGTGCAATGTAGATCAGTTCATCACAGTGAATAAGTGTGTGAAGTTTCAATCCATTCCCACAAGTGGTTACTGAGTTACCAGCTTACATACAAAACCTTAACCAAAAATTTCTAAGTCGAAAAAGGGGCATAATTTTGTAAAAAAGCAAAATAGAGTTATGGAACCTGTGTAGTGTAAGTCAGTTTGTCACAGTCAATAAGTGTGTGAAGTTTCAATCCATTCCCACAAGTGGTTACTGAGATACCAGCTTACATACAAAACCTTAACCAAAATCAGGACGCGGACGCGACGCAGACGCCGACGCCGACGCATGGGCGAGTGCAATAGCTCACTATTCTATGAATAGTCGAGCTAAAAATAAACAAGCTTACAATATATAACAAGATTTCTAGGAAAATATATTTCAAATCTTAGCACAAATATTTCAAGGAAAAAACAGATCAAAAATACCCACTTGTTCTTACCATTACACTCAATTAACAAAAGCTGTCCACAGGACTGCCTGTTTGACTATTTGAGAATTTCAATATTCAGCAAGGGTCAACAATCTCATAAAGGTCAGGCAAGACTTACCAAACCAATTTATTAAATTTTATTTTATCATTTATCTAGCTTCTATTTTAAATTTTATTATGACAATGGTAACAGCCTGTATGCAAACTTTGACACAATTTTCTAAGTCAAATAAGTGCCAAAATTTAAATTAATTTTTACCAAGAGTTAGTTCTTTTAGTTACATAAGTACATTTGACAAGAAGGATACTTTATGTAACTTTCAATCCAATATTATGTAGCCGTGTTGCTATAGCTTGACAGAAAGTTAACAAAATTTTTACCCAAAACTTTTACAATGTGCCATATTTCAATTAAATTCAACCAAGAGTTATCTAACTTGTTACTGTAGTAGATCTGATGAGTAGGATGTCTTGTGTGAACTTTCAATTAAGTATACAAACTAGTTCCTGTGATATGACCTTTCACGCACAACTTTAAACAAGGTGTGACACTTAAACTAAAACAACAATTGGGTAAGTAGTTCTAATAGCTCACACTATTTGTCTGTAGTCGGTTCAAAAGCTCACATGAGCTTATGTTGTACTTGTTTGCTATCTTGCCGACTTTATATAAATCTTATCTTATCTTATCTTATTTCTTGAAAAGTAAAGCTAGAATTAGCTATTAAACATTTAGCGGCGTTTAATGCATTTACTAGCCCTTGCATGATAATAAATTGAGCCGCGCCATGAGAAAACCAACATAGTGGCTTTGAGACCATCCGCGCAGACTGGTCAGGATCCATGCTGTTCGCTTTCAAAGTCTATTGCAATTAGAGAAACTGTTAGCGAACAGTATGGATTCTGACCAGACTGCGCGGATGAGTAGGCTGGTCTGGATCCATGCTGGTCGCAAAGCCACTATGTTGGTTTTCCCATGGCACGGCTCAATTATGTGTAAAGCGCTACTGATGTATCAAAGGAATATCTGATTCAGAAATATTCAATTTATACCAGTACATAAATAACATTGGTATTTTTTCATGGAAGCTAATTTGATATAAAATGAAAACATACTATGTTTCAACAAGCAATAAATCTTAACAGTATCAAAAACAAAGAATTTCCAAATAAAATCAACTTACAGTCTAACCTGTCTTAAGCAGCCAGCCAAGGGAAGCAGACAATTTGGCCGCTAAAGCCAGGTGACCGCTGACCGGAGGTGCAGCCAGTATATGTATTTTTCAGACTTCTGACCAGTCTATAGCCTTTAGGTCCGTTTCTTTTTGGGTTTTCCATTATTATTTTACCAGGATACAATGACGTGCATTTGCCTTCGCAACACAAATGGTCTTCTTAGCAATCTAAAACTCCGGCGTGTTTTTTTTTACTACAAAAATTGTTACAGACAATTTTCCAACTTCAAAACAAGTTTGTTTACAATTTTCGCCATTTTGGTAAGGGAAGCTACTCTTGGTGCTTATTGTCTACGCTAAATCTAAGATTAACGTTACGTTCCGTAAAAGATAGAGTGGTTTATATTTTTTTCCAAACACAATTAATTTCGTATAAATTTAATAGTATTTTGATGACAGAAGTATAAAAAAATCACAAATATTATGCAACTAACTAGTTATCGAGTATTATCTTTAACCGAGGTCAAACTGTGAACAACAAAATTGACACGAGGTGACACGCTAATTACCGGTAATTACTGGCCATTTGATCATAACAAAAGAGGATTACACCTTTGGTTATCAGTTTTAACTGAGAAGTTCATGTCATTTTGTCGTTCTTGTGGTGAAGTCCCGCGAAACTTAGCAACCACGTGCTTCTCAAAATCGGGTATCTTCGGCGATTATTGCCTAAAAATAATTGGTTTTGGAAGAAAAATGGCCGCTGAAAGGGGTCAGATACGGCGGTCGGGAGGCAATTTCGGAGGCCGCTGGCCGCGGACGGCCGCTGAATAAAGTGATAAAATAGAGGAAAATCCGTCGGGGGCGTCATAAAATGGCCGCTGAACGGAGGTGACCGCTAATCGGAGGTGACCGTTAGTACAGGTTAGACTGTAATTATAAATTGCTGACAGAAAAACAAAGAAAATGTCTTAGTAATGTGAAATGTATCTACTACTCTAAAATTTAGGATGTTTGTGAAATTCTGCTATACCCTCTTTACATGATACTAGAAACAATACAAAAACCGCAAATAATAAAGTCTGGCAAGATCAGACATTTAAGCACAATCACTGTCCACAACATGCGCTGGTATCCGATAATCATCAGAATACATGGACAATTTCAGCAACAACTCAAATCCTATACAGGAAGCCTTTACTTAATCTCAACTTAGGTAAATATCTGCAATATTTCACGCACATATTTTAACAGTTTCTCAAATATTTATCATTTACACTTTAAGCTTTCCTTCACTCTGGGTTTCAAACACATGTAATATCAGAGGGAATCTTCTAGGAATATCCCAACAAATATACACCAGTCTGAAAGCTAAAACCTTCCAGTCAATTTTTGTCGTTTAGTGTATGTATCAGCATAATGCCCGCCAAGCCCCTGTGAATGTTGACCTATATAATCTCCTTCTGGACTTGGCTCCGGTGATGGTAATATATGAGAAAATGGTCTTTTCTGACCTTGTGGAGTGGCCTGAAAATATACAAATTGTCTTCCATGATTTTACAAGGCTGAAAGTTTATTCTGTAACTAAGTAAATCTAGTAATGTTTGTGTAATCTGATATTAGAAATAACAATATTATCCGTCATTTTACTCTTCAACATTTTCCCTGAAATAAAATTCCTCCTTGACTATGTATGCACTCTTATGAAAAAGACTTTAAGTCTAATTGAATTTCTTTCTTGTAATATTTGTTTTTAAATAAGCATTAACAGTCTTGCAAAATAACAAATTAAGATCACTTTTTCTTGCATTCCAGACAGCATTTGTCAAAATTTATGAATGAATGCATAAATTCGTATGCTACTATAAAAAGTACTGCTTAAATTAAAAGAAAAGCATTTGTTTTATTTCTTTTCTCCTTCGAACTGAAGAATACGGTATGCAAGAAAAAGAATCCATCACTAGCTGAAGGTGTGGATGGAAATATCTGGCTCGAGGGTAAGTTTGTGCAGTAACTCGGCAGAGCCTTGTTACTGAATAAATATTTCCTTCAACTTGTGAAAGATGCTTATAATATGTGTAGCTCCTGCTTCCATGGTAATGTATACCCCTATCCCATTTTTTTAAGCTTATATGCAAGTTTGAACATTTAATATGAGTTTTCTGACAACTTCATCACCATTTTCCTTATGACTGAAAAGGAAAATCAGAGTTAAGATATGAACAGAATATTAAAGTCTCAACATTGTACCCTATTGTATCTCAAAGATTGTAGTAACCATGGCAACAAAAATGTTAAAAATATCTTATATCATACATTTTTTCATATTTTTTTTTTAAATCACTGAATACCTTTTTTCCAATTTCATGGACAATTTTTGCCTAATGATTGTATTTGGTTGTTAGGTTAAACATTACATCAACATAAATATAGGTTGTTTGACAACTCTGCAAAATCTGTTTCTGCCTTGACATGCATACATCTAAATTTTAAAGAACACAAGAGCATGAAATTCCAGGCTTTTGACCAAAACAGCTATTTCAAAGGATATGACTCTGTGGATTTCAACTTAATGGGAGTTTTATTTGTTCCTTAAAGCCCCAACTTTTACTACCCTGGCAGTAAGTTTTGTAGGAGGAGCCTATCAAATAACAACGCTACTCTAGGCTGTCTGTTAGCTAAAAATAGCTCACTTTAAATGATTCACAGGCAAATGTAAACAATGGTCAGTTGAAGAAGAAATTTGAACTAGTTTGCATGTTTTGATGGTAAAAAACTGTTATTATCCATATTGTACATCCATATCAGTATCAATCCTATGAAAAATTGAGTCAAGACTAGCATTCCTGATTTTTAATCTTGTTTATGTAAATTTAACAATGAAACTCAAAATCAAACATTCATTTAACTAAAATTCTGTCATTGCTGGCTGGTCCATTAATTGAGATAATCTAGCAATAAATGTAGAAATAATAAACTTTAAGTCTGGGATGCAGAACAATACACACAAATTAGCAAGTGCTGCTGTGATAAGGACTAATAAAAATGATAAGCTATTTGAAATTATATTTATCACTGTATGTCTGTAATTAGTAGTTCCATATTTCTTTAAAACATTTTTATGATATGACATATAAAAATATAACTGTAGAAATGACTATGATATGCTATTTGGTTTAAAAATTCAAAATTACTTTCTGGAGAAGTTTTGCAATGCACTCTAGCTAGGTGTTAATTCCATTGATAGGAAGCCTTCTGATGATCAGGTTTGTTGATAAAATTAACCACGTGGGAATTGTTTACATTCTCTGTTCCTCTAGGGTTCATGACCTCATTAGCTCCTCCCGGCAAATTCAAATTTTTGGCAGTTAGGTTTAAATAATTTTTTGAAACTATACTTCAACATTTTTTATTTTAAAAATAAAACACCAATTGATAAAGAATATTTCAATGTGTATTTATGCAATTTTTCATAACTTTTTATTCAGTGGTTTATTTAAAATTTTGAAAAAGGGCTCTCTGATGTGAAACATGCATAATTTATATAAAAACCTGCCCCGGCACCATCTTGTGGCTTTTATATGGCAGTTGGGGGTTTAAGACTGAATTCCCTGGATTGCCTCAACTATGAAATCTAGGTAAATTAGCCCATTTAAATTTTAATGATCTCGCAGTAATATAAAAACATAACTTACTGTGCTAGACTGTGCTATTCCCGAGCTCCACGTTGGAATGCTCTGAAGTGGTGGTATAGAGGGTGGTCCCATAAGGCTCCGGACTCCTGACCTTGTTACACCACCAGGCGTCATGTTCCCACCTCTACCACTGGAACCAGTAAAACTTGACCTCACTGCCCCATCCCTTCCAAATGAACTGGCTAAACTTGATGCTCCCGATTTCATTGCTAGTTCATTCCTCTGAGTATTTTTTGATGACCCAAACTGCTGTGAGTTATTAAATGAGCCGAGTAAACTGTTCATACCAGAAGAGTTTCCCATCTGTCCAAGTCCTCCTTCACTACCATATAATCCTAGAGATAAAATATGAACAAGCAAATTCAGTGAATTTATATCCCTGGACAAATAGCCTGTTTTTTGTGAATAAGGAGGCTATAATTTTGAAACATATTTAATTTAAAGATATACACAAGTTATGTATGACAGGATTGTGCCATGGTTTGTTCGTTCATACTTTTTACTAAATCAAGGGCAAAAAGCTCTGCTTTACTGGGTCAAGGGGGACATTTAAGGGGGATAAAGATAACCTGATCAAAGGAAAAGGTGGAGCCCTTTGTAATTTTTCTGGGAGTGGGGAGGGAGAGAGACAGACAGGCAGACACAACGATGTATGAATATTAATTCTGTATTCAACCTTCTACTTCACAGCAGGCAATAACAACTATATTCAAGAACAAATAAAGTAACGAACTTGAAATCTAGTTTGCATCTTAAACAATGGCTAGTTTGCATTTAAAACAAGGAGCTGCGTTTAATAAATGCTTGATGCCCCCAGTGGCATCCTTGTTGATAGATTTTGCACCTAATTCCAAAACGAGGTCAAGGTCAAGGTCAAACTGAGGTCAGGTGATGTTTGAAGATGAATAATGGTCACAGTTTACATCTGTATTAGTATCGATTCATTCTTGTAAGGGGTATTGATGCTAGACGAAACGATCCTATTTGGTTAACCAAGAGATGGCCCATATAAAGCAACCGATGTCCAAAATGAGGTCAAGGTCAATGTCAAACTGAGGTCAGGTGATGTCTGAAGATGAGGAATGGTCACAGGTTACATCTGCATTAGTATCAAGTCATTCTAGTAAGGGGTATTGATGCTAGACGAAACGGTACCATTTGGTTAACCTCGTACAGACAGACGGACGGAAGGACGGATGGACAGTACAATCACTATATGCCTCCCGCATCAGTAGATGCTGGGGGCATAAAAATTGCTAAGTACAAAAAGGGGCATAATTCCATCAAAATGAAAGCAAAAGTTATGGAATAGGAATTATCATGGGAATGGCATGTATGAAGGTTTATTCAGTTGTGATAAGTACTATCGATCATTGTTGTGACCACAGACGCAGAGTGATTTGAATAGCCCACCATCCGATGGATGCTCCTTGAACTATGATTATTGCATATTATAAACACAAAAGGGGAATTTCTCCACTGGGCACATACCTTGTCTAAGGATGGCGCTAAGCTTACAAATGTTGATTTATCAAAGGGCAATAACTCACTGAAATATAGCTTCCTAGAGAATTTTGGGGTTGCTGAAGAATACTTTGGACAAGAAATGGTACTTTCAAATACAAATACTGAATAATCAAAAGGAAATAACTTAGTGAAAAATCATCAGACCAGAACATGAAGACATTATGCACATGTTCTCTTGGGAGAGAAGCTTCCTATGAAGTTTTGCTTAATTTCAGCCGTCGGTTACAGGGGTAACACTGGGAATTTTTTTCTCTGAGCCTCTGCTTTTTCTGAAGATAAAATTATGAGGCCAACAATGGCGAAGCGCATAGCATTGACGTTCTTGTAGGACTACATTATATGTACCAAAGTACTCATACTATTCAAGAAATTAATGTAGTTATTACATATTTCTTAGTAACCCTTTAAAAAGCTATTTAGAAAATCAATTTGTGTTAATTTCTAAAATTATCATTTTTATAAACATCTGCCATTTAATAAAAAAATTCTGAAAATCACATTTAAAATAAAGATGTCAAAAAAAGAAAAACAAGGCAGTCTGAAAGACAGCTAAATCCCCTGCCACTGCTATGGATAGTGAAAGGGTAAACCTTTGATTTTAGCTGTGACCTTGACCTTGAACTGACATGGCTGACTCATGAATTCTGCACAACGTCTTGATGAGGTGATCATTTGACCCAAGTTTCATGAAAATCCTTCAAGGGGTTTAGGAGATACAGAGCTGAAACCTTTGACCTTCAGTTGTGACCTTGACCTTGAGTTGACATGGCTGACTCATGAGTTCTTGATGAGGTGATCATTTGACCAAAGTTTGATGAAAATCCTTCAAGGGGTTTAGGAGATATTGAGTGGACACAAAATGGAAGGCTCAAACCTTCGACCCTTAGTTGTGACCTTGACCTTGAGCTGGCATGGTTGACTCATAATTTCTGCACATCGTTTTGATGAGGTTATCATTTTACCCAATTTTATAAAATTCCATCAAGGGGTTTAGGAGATATAGAGCGGACACGAAATGGAAGGCTCAAACCTTTGACCCTAAGTTGTGACCTTGACCTTGAGCCGGCATGACTGACTCATGGATTCTGCACATCGTCTAGATGAGGTGATCATTTGACCCAAGTTTGATAAAATTCCTTCAAGGGGTTTAGGAGATATAGAGCGGACACAAAATGGAAGGCCAAACCTTTGACCTTGAGTTGTGACCTTGCCCTTGAGCCGACAAGGCTGACCCATGGGTTCTGCACATCGTCTTGATGAGGTGATCATTTGACCCAAGTTTCATGAAAATCCTTCAAGGAGTTTAGAAGATATAGAGCGGACACAAAATGGAAGGCTCAAAACCTTTGACCCTAAGTTGTGACCTTGACCTTGAGCCGGCATGGCTGACTCATGGGTTCTGCACATCGTCTTGATAAGGTGATCATTTGACCCAAGTTTTATAAAATTCCTTCAAGGGGTTTATGAGATATAGAGCGGACACAAAATGGCAGGCTCAAACCTTTGACCTTGAGTTGTGACCTTGACCTTGAACAGAGAAGGCTGACTCATGGGTTCTGCACATCGTCTTGATGAGGTGATCATTTGACCCAAGTTTCATGAAAATCCTTCAAGGGGTTTAGGAGATATGGACCGGACACGATTTTGTTACGGACGGAAAGACGGACGGACGGAAGGACGGAAAGACGGAAGGACGGACGGACGCAGACCATTCCTATAATCCCTCCGCCACGGCGGGGGATTAAAAATTGTTTAAAAAAAACAGTGTCTTATTTTGCACATTGCCTATAAGTGGGTGGGGTTCGATGCCTTCGCATGTTTTATTCTTGAAAAATACTTCAAAATAAGAGCTCCTTTTGCAACAGTTGTCATATTTTTCTTAAATGTAGACTTTTTATTGGCTTTTTATTAAGATTGCACTAAAAAATCTCGTCAGAAATGACAGAAATATCCGAAAATCACGGTCGCGAAAACGGGTGACAAATTCAAAACAAGAGCACCGCCTTGCGGGTGCTGACGCTCATCTGATTTTTTTTTGTGAAATAGAAATATTGTCCTACCCATGATTTTCTAAGTCTAAAAAGGGCCATCATTCTTGCAAAAAGCAGGATAGAGTTATGTTTCTTGATGTACAGTGTCCACTTATGATGGTGAAAAACTGTTGCAAGTTTTAAAGCAATAGCTTTGATAGTTTATGAGAAAAGTTGACTTAAACATAATACTCAACCAAGAAAATGATTTTCTAAGTCCAAAAGGGGCAATGATTATTGCAAAAAGCAGGATGGAGTTACGCTGCTTGCTGTACAGGGTCAGCTTATGATGGTGAACAAGTGTTGCAAGTTTCAAAGCAATAGCTTTGATAGTTTAAGAGAAAAAGTTGACCTAAACATAAAACTTAACCAAGAAATCTGATATTTTCTAAGTCCAAAAGGGGCCATAAATCTGGCAAAAAGCAGGACAGAGTTATGTTTCTTGCTGTACAGGGTCAACTTATGATGGTGAACAAGTGTTGCAAGTTTTAAAGCAATAGCTTTGATAGTTTAGGATAAAAGCTGCCCTAAACATAAAACTTAACCAAGAAAACTGATTTTCTAAGTCCAAAAGGGGCAATAAATCTTGCAAAAAGCAAGATGGAGTTATGTTTCTTGATGTACAGGGTCTGCTTATGATGGTGAACAAGTATTCCAAGTTTCAAAGCAATAGCTTTGATAGTTTGGGAGAAAAGTTGACCTAAACATAAAACTTAACCAAGAAATCTGATATTTTCTAAGTACAAAAGGGGCCATAAATCTTGCAAAAAGCAAGATGGAGTTATGTTACTTGCTATACAGGGTCAGCTTATGATGGTGAACAAGTATTCCAAGTTTCAAAGCAATAGCTTTGATAGTTTAGGAGAAAAGCTGACCTAAACATAAAACTTAACCAGGCAACGCCGACGCCGACGCCAACAACCGCTCAAGTGATGTCAATAACTCATCATTTTTTTTCAAAAAATCAGATGAGCTAAAAACGCAAGTTGGAATTAAATATTTGATAAAATACCTATGTTTTATTGCTTTTCTATCATCATAGCTATTCAAAACTTACAATTTCTGCTTGTCTAAAGCATTTTTATTTGTTTTTGCCCAAACTAACCCCCAGCAATCATAGAAAATTTGTGTAACGGCCGACTGCTCATAAAATCGTATCAAGTGCACAAAATGATGATTATAATTATCCAGCTTGTTATTCAATAATCTAATTATGGCCAATTAACTGCCTGATCAAATAAAAAATTTGCAAATTGGCTCCCTCCCTTTCAACAGGAAGGTCTAATACGTATCAGTTGTTCCAGCTTTCAATAACGGATGTTGTGTCTACACAGATTATCGATTTTTCACACCTTTTGGTTCGTAAAACTGGCAATATTCGTACTTTTGCAGACAGACATAGCTTCAGGCCATTTTCCCCAATTAGAAAATTTGGGAGCCACATTTAATTTTTTGTCACAAATGGCTCAAGTGGCGATCGACAGCGTGACCCCTGGGTTACTGAGAAATACTTGGGATAAGAATTGCAGGATGGATAGACAGACAAAACGGTGACATATATGCTTTTTACTGGGGAGCAAAATAACTTTTATGATGGATGGATTGTTTAAATGACCAAGGATTTGAACACACCTGGTGAGGATCACAAAATACACCTAAAAATTTGGAGGAACCATCCATGTTGTACCACAGAAAAGTGGTTTCGGCTTTTCCCTACGGCCAATAACAAAAAAGTTACAAAATAAGCTATTTATAGTAACATAAATGGGAAGCAATTCAAAAAAAGAAGGTATTGTAAGTGAACAAAAAAGGGATCTGCAAAATAAAAACAAGAACACCGCAATGCAGTGCAATAAACACACAAAACAAAGTCAAATGACCTTTGACCACTAAGAGTGACCTTGACCTTGAAACAAGCCATCCAAAACATGCGCTCTGCACTTCGACTCAATGTGGTGTACATTTATGCCAAGTTTCTTTGAAATCCTTCAAGCAGTTGAAGAGTTACAGAGATGTCACGAAAACTCATATGACCTTTGACTCCCAAGTGTGACCTTGACCTTGGAGCAAGCCATCCGAAACATGCACTCTGCACGTCATGTTGATGTGATAAACATTCGTGTCAAGTTTCTTTGAAATCCTTCAAGGGGTTCAAGAGATACAGAGCAGACACGAAATTGCTAACGTACGGACAGATGGATGGACAGACGAACACCAGAGGTATAACATAATACGCCCCTTTGGGCGTATGAAAACATGGAAAATCAGGCTGAAAAAATCATTTGGGCCAGTTATGACATGGTGGCATAGATAACAACTTGCAGTATTCAAGTAAACTAATAAATGATCTTAAGCCTTTTTCTGTATTGAGTACCAACTCACCTGTCTGCTGGTTTCCATGTGACCCTGACATATCCTGTCCAAAGTTTCCTTGTCCTCCATTTATGTTAAAGCCATTGTCTGCATTATAATCAGCACCATTGTTACCATAGTTACCATTGTACCCAGACTGTACCCAGTCCTCATACTGTTGTTTATAAGCCGCTGCAGCTCCAGCAGCATAAAATGCTGCCTGCTGTGCTATATTGTTGTAGTGACCATCCCTTTTATCTGACTGTAAATACATGTTTGTAATGTTAAATTTGAATAGCGTCATAATTATGTCCTAGATTTTCAACTTTTTCCTGGAGGTTATCTGTAATCTGTCTACAAACAAGAGCACCGCCTGCCGGTGCCATCGCTTGTCTGCAAGTGCTGGACAATATGTAAGGAAAGAGGTAGGTTAAATTAACATTAAGGGTCCTTGCCTGGGGTTTACATTAAAGGGTTAGGGTCCTTGCCTGTGGTTTACAGTAGGGGGTTAGAGTCCTTGCCTAGGGTTTACATTAAGGTGTTAGGGTCCTTGCCTGGGGTTCACAGTAGGGGGTTAGAGTCCTTCCCTGGGATTTACATTAAGGTGTTAGGGTCCTTGCCTGGGGTTCACAGAAGGGGGTTAGAGTACTTGCCTGGGATTTACATTAAGGTGTTAGGGTCCTTGCCTGGGGTTCACAGTAGGGGGTTAGAGTACTTGCCTGGGATTTACATTAAGGTGTTAGGGTCCTTGCCAGGGGTTCACAGTAGGGGGTTAGAGTACTTGCCTGGGATTTACATTAAGGTGTTAGGGTCCTTGCCTGTGGGTTAGGTTCGGAGATTATGGTTCTAGTCTGTTGATTAAGTTAAAGGGTTAGCGTCCTTGCCTGTGGGTGAAGTTCTGTGGTTTGGGTCGTACCCTATTATCTTCATGGTACAAACTTGACCCCTTGGATGTGACATCATTCTAATTATAGCTGAGAGACGAGGTGTTTCTGCGAGCCAGACTGACAACAAAGTACAGACTGTAAATACTGTAAATACTAAAAGTCTCCTTGAATGCTTTTTTATTGCCTTCGTGACTATGTAGCTAGACTTCTTAGGTAATATATTATTTTCTTCAAACCTTTAATATTTTTTTCTCCTTTACTAAAAAAACATATATGGTGTTTTACAAATGGTGACATACCATTCTATTCATGCCAGGACCCAAGCCAGTCTTCTGCCTTGCATTTATCCCAGAAAAATAAGCTCCATCAAACCTCTGTAATATATACAAAATCAACTTTAAGCAACTTAAATCATCAGCATTTTGGACATACAATGTGTTCGTGTCTGGTAAAGTGATTGTTTCTGAAATGTGCACTGTAACACTGCAAAATAAAAGCTTAGGAAATCAAGAGCTGTCCGTATTCGAATTATTGTCCCAGAAGCAGGAAAATGTTACCCTAAATGTTAAAATATCTTTAGAGTTTCAATCCAGTACTGCATAAGTTTTAGAGATAGTAACTTGCATGCAAGAGTTATGGGACTTGATGCAATCAACTAGTTTCATAACCCTGAAGGCACATGTGAAGTTACAATTTAATATCTGCATTTAGTTTATACATAATTTATTTTAGGTCAATTGTGAAGGAAGTTTTACAACTTATATTAATCACTCTCGACACCTAATTCCTGATCGAATCCATCGCCACAAGGGTATGAGAGAAGAGGTCAGTTTCCCTTTTAATGCTGAGCGCCAAGCAAGGGAGCTACTGGTACCATTTTTCACGTCTTTGGTATGACACGGCCGGGGATCGAACCCACGACCTCCCACACTCGAAGTGGACACTCTACCACTAGGCTATCAAGGCATTTCTGCATTCGTTCTGCAGATAGTAACTTTCACACAAAACTTTAACAAGAATTTTCAAAAGGGGGCATAATATGGTCAAAATTCAGGACAGAGTTATGGGACTTGATGCTATCAACTACTTTTATAACCCCGAAGACACATGTGAAGTTTCAATTCAATATCTGCATTAGTTTTGGAGATAGTAACCTGCATGTAAAACTTTAACCAGGATTTTCTAAGTCAAACAGGGTGCATAATTTGCCCAAAATACATGTCAGAGTTATGGGACTTGATCCAGTGAGGTTAGGAATTGATCTAGAAAAAGACAAGAGGGCCATGATGGCCCTATATTGCTCACCTGTTATCATTGCACTTGAGGACAAGAAGGTCCTCAGAAAAAATATCTAAGTCCAAAGGACAGGAACAACAAAGCAAAGAAATTTAACCAAAAAGAAAAAAAAATTCTTACAAGGTACAGATATGTCAAAATACACCTAACAATTGGAGGAACCATCCATGTTGTACAACAGAGAAGTGGTCTCGGTTTTTCCCTACGTCCAATAATAAAAAAGTTATTAAATATAAGCTATTTATAGTAATGTAAAAGGATAGTAATTAAAAAAAAAAATATTGTAAGTGAACAAAAGAAGGATCTGCCAAATAAATCTGCTGACATAAATGAAATTTCAGATCAGTATCTTCATTAGTTACGGAGATATACCCATTTTAATTTGAAATAAAGGGAGGTTATTTGACATAAAATCAGTCTATAGTTATATACCCTGATCGACTCAGTCCAACTAATGACAATAATGAAATTTCAAATAAGTCCTATAAGTACTTACTGATATAAATCCATTTTGATTATAATCAGGGGAGGTAATTAGATATAAAATAACTCTGAACCTACGCTTGGATCTGATTTGTCATGATATCCAAGAAATATTTTGTTGAAGTTATTTTGGAAGTCTGTATCAAATAAAACCATAAATGAAGTCTCTATATGGCTGCAAAAGCCAAAATAGCTAATTTTGGACCTTTAAGGGGCCATAACTCTGGAACCCATAAAGAAATCTGGCTAGTTCAAGAAAGGAACCAAGATCTTGTGGCGATACAAGTTGTGTGCAAGTTTGGTTAAAATCGAATCATAAATGAAGCTGCTTTTGTGCAGACAAGGTCAAAATAGCTAATGTTGGTCCTTTCAGGGGCCATAACTCTGGAACCCATTATGGGATCTGGCTGGTTCAACTAAGGAATCAAGATCTTATGGTGATACAAGTTGTGTGCAAGTTTGGTTAAAATCAAATCAAAAATGAAGCTGCTATTGTGCAGACAAGGTCAAAGTAGCTAATTCTGGCCCTTTCAGGGGCCATAACTCTGGAACCCATAATGGAATCTTGCCAGTTCAAGAAAGGAACCAAGATCTTATGGTGATACAAGTTGTGTGCAAGTTTGGTAAAAATCAAATCATAAATAAAGCTGCTATTGTGCAGACAAGGTCAAAATAGCTAATTTTGGCCCTTTCAGGGGCCATAACTCTGAAACCCATAATGGGATCTGGCCAGTTCAAGAAAGGAACCGAGATCTTATGGTGATTCAAGCTATGTGCAAGTTTGGTTAAAATAAAATCATAAATGAAACCACTATCGTGCAGACAAGAAATTGTTGAAGGACTGATGCACGGACAGATTGACGCCGGACGAAGGGTGATCACAAAAGCTCACCTTGTCATTATTTGACAGGTGAGATAAAAAAATAAGTTTCAAATCTATATGCCTTATATGATCTAGAAAAAGAAGAAGTGAATCAAAGTCAGCAACCTTAACCATTCAGCCACAGAGACCACCTATCATATTTTCAATAATATGCGAAATTGTTCAATTTATCGGACGATTTTGACTCTGGTTATATGATATAAGATTTATTAATGAGCACCTGACTTTATAAACATAAAAATAATGAAGACCATAATTATTATTCATTCTGTAAAGCAAAATTTTCCCTCCAACTGGGACACATTCATTAAGAATAATACTTTCATTATGTATTTACTCCATCTATTTTGCTTCTTCAATGGAATGTGCCAGGGGACTACTGCCACTTTCAGTTTTTATTAATATTTTATTGAACATTTCAATCTTTCTAATACATCCCTTGTGACATGCATTCATTTGAAATTTTTCATCATCGAAGTACAAATTACTTCGTTAATATTACATAAATGTCTCACATTTGAGTTGGCAGTGACATCTAAGTCTTGTTCCATGAGTTTCCGTGCTGAAAAATTTTGTCCCATCATGTTACCATAGCAACCATTATTTCTATCATCAATGTTACTCATTGGGTCTCCATATGCTTCACTATAGTCTGCTTCATCAAAACCACCCTGTAATGAAAAGGAAGTCTAAACAAGAGTTGTTTGCAAACACAAATGCCCCTCATGATGGCCTGTCAAAGACCACTGCATATATGTAATTTTGCATGCTGTAAGCTTGACCTTTAACCTACTGATATCCAAATGAACAGGAGTCACCTACTGACTGCAGGCAATCATCTAATGAAGTTAAGTTTGACAGTGTTAGGCCAAAGCATTTTACAGTTATTGATCAGAAACCATTTTCAATCTGAAAGTAACTTTGACCATGACCTTTGACCTAGAGGGTATTCACTGACTACAGACAAACATCCAGGAAGTTTGATGAACGAAGGAAAAAGCCTACTTTACCTACTCTGTAGAAAATGTTTTCAGTGAACTCACAGGCAGAGCTTTTTCTGAGGTCACAACACTTGACTGGTAGTGTTTGATTATCTGGTATGACAGTGTGTACTGTAACCAAATGATTGATCAGAATGTTCAATTTACAAACCATAGCCTGGAAGATTTGGTGGTCTGACAAATGTAAAACTAAAAAGGTATGTAATACTGGACAAACAAGGGCCAAGTTGGACATGCCAATCCCCCTACCAAACAAATAGTTTCATGTAAAAGGCAGCCAAGGAGAAAATATTGTGTCTCAATGTTCTCTATCATTGTAATTTTTTTAGCAAAATTCATTCACAAAGTTTTATGAGATAATTCAAAATGTAAGCATGGTAAAGGTATGTATCTGGTACACTGCACTTCCCCACAATGTACTCCAATGTCCACCAATTTCATATGCAGTCTCTTTTAAAACCCCTTATAGAGCTATTCCTCAGACACGAACTGAAATAACCTTGGTTGTGCACTCTGTATGTCATCTGGATGGTAACTGATGCTAATATGAAATTCAGTCTAGTGCTTCAGAAGATATGGATATTTGACCTCTAAGTCTGACCTCATGCTAGATCTACTTGTGATCAAGTTCACATGCTCTGCATGTCGTCTTGATGAGGTAAACAATTATTATTGTCAGATGCTAGTTTTATGAAAGTCTTTCAAGCAGTTTAGACAATATGGAGCAACACCAAGTTAAGCAATCTGAACTTTGACCTTAAAGTGTGGGCCTGATCTTGGACCTATTGATCCTGGTTGTGTTCTCTGCAGGTTATCTTGATGCAGTAAAGAAGTAATGCTAGTTTCATGAAAAGCTTCCAAGCAGTTCAGAAGATATGAAGTGGACATGAATTTAAGCTGTTTAACCATTGACCTCCAAGTGTTACCTTTAACTTGAACTTAGTGACCTGGATTGTGCACTGCATGTTGTATTGATGATGTAAACAATTAATAAAAATTTTAAGAAAATTGTCCCCAAAAATTGGGTAGAAGACATAACACCCTGAACTAGAGCTATCACTAAAGGTGATGAATGTACCCCCTGCATGCACTGACACAGTACATTGCAATTTGACGCACACAAGATTGCATAATTATGTGTATAGACTGTATGTATACAGTATAGAAACAAAAAACAAAGTCCCATAACTATGCAGAATATTTATCTAAAAGAATGTAACATGAACCATGCACAACTAAGGTTGGTACTGATCACTTGTGTGAAGTTTCATTAAATTGTGTGCAAGGGTTCGGAAGATTAGGCGTGCACAAGATTGCATATGCAGACTGTATGTACATAGTATGTTAACAAGAAACAAAGTCCTATAACTCTGCAATTCTTGTTGTTGAAAGAACCTAACATGCCCCATGCACAACTACTGTTGTTACTGATCACTTGTGTGAAGTTTCATTAAATTGTGTCAAGGGGATGAGGAGAGATGGTGCGCACAAGATTGTGTCTATGTATATAGTATAGTAAAAAAAAAACAATGTCCTGTAACTGTGCAATTTTTTTTTCTGAAAGAACCTAACATGCCCCATGCACAACTACTGTTGTTACTGATCACTTGTGTGAAGTTTCATTAAACTGTGTCAAGGGGATGAGGAGAGACGGTCCGCACAAGATTGTGTCTACGGACAGACGGACGGACGGACAGACAGACTACCTGAAACCAGTATAACCCCCCTTACAACTATGGAGGATTTGACCCTGAGCAATGTTACAAAGGTATTATCTAGTGCTTATACCTGATATCCTGAATCATCGTAACTTCCTCCTTGGTTGACATAGAAACCAAACCCAGCCTCATCCTCCATTTTTGGTGTGGGTATTAATCCATCGCCTTTACTGTTGAAGTTCAGGGACAGTAAAGACTGGGGTTGTTTCCCTTGTTGTGACTGGTCAGGCATCTGATTCTCTAACAAGCTTGGTAGACGACCTAACAGATAAAATCCTATTAAGTTATTTATGTGGCAAAGATTTACCTAGCACATCTTCTATATATCAAAACCACTGAAAAGCCTGAGTATAAGTATATATTAAGTAATTAACTCACAGAAATTCATATCTGCAGTATAAAGGTCCAAGTAAACATTAACTCACAGCAGATTCCAGTATGCAAATTTTTTCCCTGAATAAAATAGACCCAGTGGATAAAAAATCCTTTTTCTTAGTTAACTGCAGGACAAGTACACATTGCAGAAAAAAAGAGTGAAAATTCAAGGCAGCTCATCCTGCAGAATGACTTACTTTCAAAGAATGTGTTGGACCCTGCAAGTAAATTTTCCTCTCAATCTACTCCACTTCATTTTCCACTTGCTGCATTTTAACTAATACAACTGGTTTCCTACCTTGTCCTTGACCTTGATAGCTGCCTAACAACCCATCTCCAGAGTTACTGCTGTTATTCATGTTTCCTGTGTTACCAAACAGAGAGTTGAGATCCTGTTTATTTCCACTGTGTGACATCTTCTGGATGGCTAACTGTTGTATCGTGTTCATAAAATTTGAGGCTGCTTTAGCTGTATTTGTATTCATGTTTGGTGGGTTACCAAGGAGACCTTGTTGGTTCTGCTCTCTCTGGTTCCTGGTAAACTTATTCTGTGGATTTTGCTGACTCATACCCATGTTGTGAAGGAGTGTCTGAGCCACTTTACCAGCCTGCATCAAACCTTCCATTAAAGGCTTTGGCGGCCCACTCGGTGCATTACCTGTAAGTAAATACCCATCTTAAATTGAGTTAATTTGTTGGTACAGATAAAATTTATTCAACAAAATAGCTAGCAAATTATCATGTATAGAGGAAAGTCTTTGAGAAGGATAAACTTCTGGAAAATCAAACATGAAATTTGTAAACAAGAATCAGCTTGAAAACAACTGAAAAAGACATGACACCTATCCCTACCTAATATTCCCATTGACTGAGTCTTTTCCGATAGCATTGCCATCAGTCTTCCCAGGCTGCACAAGTATACCATGTTGAATTCATACACTGGTTTCCCAAGCAGTTTAGGTGTGGTCTCATCAGCTGAGGGTTTGTGAAACTCTGGCTTGTCTTGAGGCATCAGTAGATTCTTCAGTATGATGTTAGCTTGTGCTGTCATTGGGTCACCTAACAGAGATACTGGCTGAGGCTTCTCCTTAAAATATAATGAAATCAATAGTGTTTATGTAAAGTATCACTGGGAGATATCACACACAGGTATCACTGGAAGACATCACTTGGAGATATCACTTGCATACATCATTATTGGACATCACTAGGGAGATATCACTGTAGACATCATTTGGAAATATCACTGGGAGGTCACGGAGATGAGATAGTTTAAATATGTGTCCACTCCACATCTTAACCTCTAGAAGGATTTTCATAAAACTAGCACCAATTTTTAACCTCATCATGACATGCAGAGTGTATAACTCTAGTCACAAGGATCAAGGTCAAAATCAAAGATATGAGTGTACCAAAGCGGCGTCTCAGGGTATTCATCACCTAAAGTAATGGCTGTAGTTAACAAATGAAGTGGAAACTGAGACATCACTGAGACATATTACTGAGAGGAATCACTTGGACACATCACTGACAGATATCACTAGGAGAGACTACCAGGAGATATCACTGAGAGATATCACTAGGATACGCTATCAGGAGATATCAATGAGAGATATCACTAGTATAGGCTACCAGGAGATATCACTGAGAGATATCACTAGTATAGGCTACCAGGAGATATCACTGACAGATATCACTAGTATAGACTACCAGGAGATATCACCTGTATAGACTACCAGGATATATCACTAGTATAGGCTACCAGGATATCACTAGTATAGGCTACCAGGAGATATCAATGAGAGATATCATTAGTATAGGCTACCAGGAGATATCACTGAGAGATATCACTAGTATAGGCTACCAGGAGATATCACTGAGAGATATCACTAGTATAGGCTACAAGGAGATATCACTAGTATAGGCTACAAGGAGATATCACTGAGAGATATCACTAGGAGAGACTACCAGGAGATATCACTGAGAGAGACTACCAGGAGATATCACTAGTATAGGCTACCAGGAGATATCACTAGTATAGGCTACAAGGAGATATCACTAGTATAGGCTACAAGGAGATATCACTGAGAGATATCACTAGGAGAGACTACCAGGAGATATCACTGAGAGAGACTACCAGGAGATATCACTAGTATAGGCTACCTGGAGATATCACTAGGAGAGACTACCAGGAGATATCACTGAGAGATATCACTAGACGAGACTACCAGGAGATATCGCTGAGAGATATCACTGGGAGAGACTACCAGGAGATATCACTAGTATAGGCTACCAGGAGATATCACTGAGAGAGACTACCAGGAGATATCACTGAGAGGTATCACTTGTATAGGCTACCAGGAGATATCACTAGGAGGGACTACCAGGAGATATCACTGAGAGAGACTACCAGGAGATATGACTGAGAGATATCACTAGTATAGGCTACAAGGAGATATCACTGAGAGAGACTACCAGGAGATATCACTAGGAGAGACTACCAGGAGATATCACTGAGAGATATCACTGAGGCACCACGGCAGATATCACAGGGAGACACAGTGAGATATAGGTAAGCATATTCTTAGCCAATGATATACAGGCAACTACCATCCATAACTATCTAAACAGTTCAGTGTATAAAGCGCTACATAAGCTGCAATAATAATGTTTAATTTATAAACTGTTTGTTTGTTCCTGTATCTATACTAGTTCCAACCTATTCTTCACAAATAACTGCCAACTTACTTGTATGGATCAGAGGAAGAGGACAAATGATTTCAGATGTATAATGTCACTAATCAAATTGTCATGGAGAACATATATCTGAAATCACAACCCATGATCCATAGATCTGCCCTCTCCCTATTCGGCTAAGCCAGCGGGTTTATGAAAAGGTATCTCCTCCCTATAGAACATGGCTCGCAGGTGTCTTATGAAAACAAACACATTTTTCATACAATATCCAATTAATATTGTTAATAAATACACCAACTACCAGAGCAACCCTTGTCTTTCACAAAGCCTAAAACGATACTGGTATGATGAATATTATTAAAAGCTTTTACCTGAAATTCTTCATCTGTTGGTATTTTCACCTTACCAAGTGGCTCAGGCACCTAGTGTAAAACAAATGAAACTTGATATAATATCATAAAAACCATATAAGGAAAACTAGCCCCAGACCGACAGCCATATTTTTTTTAATGAAACACATTTGAAGGTAAAGGGTCACCTAGGGAACATTTCCATGAATTTTTTTTTAATCAGGCAAGCCGTTTTTAGAACCTTTTCAAAGTGGTTCCTTTTGGTTGCCATAACAACCAGAATTCTGCATGGATGTCCTAGATTGAAAGAATCTGAAAGTTTACCACTCAAGAAACATTCCTGTGAAGTTTGGTTGACACTGGCTTAGTGGTTTAGAACATGTTCTTTTAAATAATGGAAAATGGAATTATACATCCAACAACTGAAAAAAGCTCACTAAGAGCACTTCTTTCTTAATTAAGTGAGCTAAAAATGCAGCTGTTACTATAAATACAACTATTCACAAATCTAAGAAATAGTAACATAATAAATGCTTTCTGTTTGCTGAAAAATGCAGAATCTAGCTCATACATACAAATCCAAATCTCAAACAGATACCAGGACATTAATTTGTGTAAAATATTAAACAAGAGGGTCATGATGACCCTGGATTGCTCACCTGAGTAATATGAGCTACATGTTTCAAATATCAAACTGATGCTAAAATATTAAGAAAGTAGGTCAAATTCATGGTCTCTGAAAGTCAGTGTTAAGATCGGTGTGCAAAATTATATATGTCATCCAATTTTCAAGGCTGTATCTTAAAAAACAAGAAAGAAGGTCAGTAGGTCTAAGTCACAGTCAAGTAACCCCTAATTACTTGGGGTCATCAGGTAATTATAATTAAACAGTCTAGGAAATATGATCAGATAATTGTTTAAGTATTTTTTCCTATATAACTCATATACAAGTGACCCCCAGGGTGGGGTCTCTTTTCACCCCAGGGGCATAATTTGAACATTCTTGTTAGAGAACCATTAGGCAATGCTACATACCAAATATCAAAGGCCTAGGCCTTGAACTTTCAGACAAGAAGATTTTTTGAAGTTTTTTCCTATATAAGTCTATGTAAACTTGGGATTCCCAGGGCAGGGCCTCTTTTCACCCCAAGGGCATAATTTGAGCAGTTTTGATAGAGGACCACTAGGCAATGCAACATACCAAATATCAATAGCCTTGGCCTTATAGTTTCAGTAAGAAAATTATTTTCCTATATAAGTCTATGTAAAACTTGGGACCCCCTGGGTGGGGCCTTTTTTCACCTCAGGGTAATAATTTGAACAATCTTGGTAGAGGACCACAAGGCAATGCTACATACCAAATATCAAAGGCCTAGGTCTTGTGGTTTCAGTCAAGAACATTTCCAAAATTTACCTTATATAAGTCTATATAAACCATGTGACCCCAGGGGCAGGGCCATATTTGACCCTAGGGGATTAATTTGAACAATCTTGATAGAGGACCACTTGATGATGCTACAAACAAAATATCAAAGCCCTAGGACCTGTGGTTTTGGACAAGAAGATTTTGAAAGTTTTTCCTTTCGGTTCCCATGGCAACCAGAATTCATGATGGAATTAAATTCTTTGAACATTTTTAAAGAAGACCATCCAAGGAACATCCCTGTGAAGTTTCATCAAAATTGACCTGGTGGTTTAGGAGATGTTGTTTAAAGGAAAGTGTGGACGGACAACGGATGGAAGTACGACGGACGGATGGACAGACGCTGGATGGATAGCGATCACAATAGCTCACCCTAAGCACACTGTGCTCAGGTGAGCTAAAAACTGGATATAATATCAACACAACTCAACTCTTACCTCTCCATTGTAAGTACCATTCTCCCGCATGTCCAGTACAATCACTGAGAGAAGGCCTAACTGTAGGTTGATATCCATCAAAGGTGACATTGGAATGGTTGGTGCTGGCCCCAATAGTCCTGCAATTAATAGTGGAAATATAACAACTGCTTAACAAGCTTTTACAGAGACAGTGATCATATTTTGTGGATATATTTTCCTTATTCATTTATATACATGTATAGTGAATTGATTTTACTATAAAAGATTGAATGTAGCTTCATTTCAAATATTCCATATTCTTATATGACTAACAATGCTTTAATCAGCACAACAATATCATGTTGACGTCATACTGAAATGTCATAGTTTAGATGCTGAAACATCAAGAATTAGACAAATCTATGTTGAAATGTCACAGCTTAGACAATTTTATGCTAAAACATCATGAATTAGACAGATTTATGTTGAAATGTCACAGTTTAGACAATTTTATGCTAAAATATCATAAATTAGACAAATCTATGTTGAAATGTCACAGCTTAGACAATTTTATGCTAAAACATCATGAATTAGACAAATCTATGTTGAAATGTCACAGCAGCTTAGACAATTCCACACTGAAATATCATAGCTAAGTCAAAATGCAAAAACAGAACTATCTTAATACTGACATGAGGTTAACAATCACACTTCATGTGTACATGCATATCCAAATAAGACAATGTATGATATTTTGCCATAATATATAGTTAGTTTTCATTTCAATAAAATGGCAATTTTTATTAGAAAAATTCTGAAAATACTGCAAAGAAGTAAAAAATTGAACACTTTGGTGTATAGAATTCAAAATGCAACATCCATTTATAGATAAAAGTTGTTTGTAAAACATGAATGGCTTCTTCAAGATGGCCTGTCCCATTTTTCAGTCTCCAGTATGACATTGACCTCTATCCTACTGACCCCCAACATAACAATGACAATCTAATAACTACAGACAATCATCCCATGAAGTTTGTGGAAAGACAAAAATATTCTTTTGTTACTGTGCAGGAACTGTTCAGTTTCAAGGTCACTGTGACCTTGAACTTGGACATACTGATCCCAAAAGCATTAATGGTGATCTATTCACAACAGGCAACTCATCAATTGTAAAGTACAAGCTCTGACTCTAAGCAACACATGTGAAAGTCCTTCGTTCAGGGTTATAAAGCCCGAATCTGGAGACCAGTCTCTACCTCCAGCATCTGAAATCAACCAATGACAAAACTGCATTCTCTAACTGGTCTCCAGACTTTAATTTGAAATTCTCGAACCTTGGTCTGAAGTCTGAATGAAAATACACTGTACCTGGTTTAGCATTAGTTCTGTCTTCAAGCTGTTTCACATAACCTTCTTGTAAATGCAACAAGTTATCTGTGAACTGTACCAATACTGAAACAGAATTATTCAAAGATATTCATTATAAATAGATGTAAATAAAAATAACAGACGGAATTCTTAAAACTCTGCTAGACATAATAATGATAGTATTTTAGTATTTTATTTAATACTCACAAGTGTACATAGATAAAGTTTACTTACACCTAGGATGTTTAGCAACATGTGTACATAGATAAAGTTTACTTACACCTAGGATGTTTAGCAACATGAGTCTTGAAGAAGACATGTTTAAGGAAGGCCGGATTAGGATAGACTGGATCAGGTAGAAGACTGGCTCTATTTACATGTACTTTGTCTCCCTGAAATTAGGTAAAATATATCAACATAGTAAGCTTTATATAACACCGAGAAAACACACATACAATGCACTTACAGCAGCTAAATCTTAACCTGGATTTAATTTTAAATTACTCTCCAGACACTTGTCCCCTGAAAATGCTTTATAGAATAACATTATAAAGTTTAAACAAGTGTGTAATGATGGCCCTGAAGTGCTCACGGGAGATTAACAGCTTGCTTGAACAGCAGAGTCATGCAAGGAAAATATGTGTGAAATTATTTTTAAACAGGGCCAATGTCTTCTTCCAAGAAGACTTTTAAAGAATCCACTAAATACAAGCAGGTAGAGGTCACGGATACTATGAGATAAAACCAAATCATAGTTTTAAATTCTTTTTAACTATTATTACATATATTTTTCTTGTATGTGTGTGAGGATTTGCTGGTGTTTATGTGCGTGTGTTGCAGGTGATGATGTGATACAGTACTGCAATTATTGTCATTTTCAAATCAAGTTCCTTGATCACTTGTTTGTAGCAATTATGGAAAATCAGTCGCATACAACAGAAACACAATGCTAACTTGAAAATTATGATCACAGGGTTCACTGCAAAAACTATCATTCCAGTGTAGTTTTTAAAATAGGAATATGGAAATGTGTTCATTATATCAGATATATATGTATATAACCATGTTCAGTATGACCATTTTATTTTACATAGGTAGAACAAAAAACGGCTAAAACTGGGATAACTGAGATTGTCCCATACTACTGGAAATTGGTTATAGCCATGATCTTTATATATAAAGTTCACAGTGTAACACTTACATATTTGAACATAATTCTGTTGAACATATGTATTGCTGATTTTCCGGGTATACAATATGAGATATTCATTGGCACTCCATTTAATTCGTGTTTGTTGAATTCATTGAAAGATCCCTCAGCATCTTCTGCATCGTCATATTCCAGGATACCAAAGCCAAGTGACTCCCCTTCCTTCGTTACTATCTAGAAATTTCAACAAGAGGACCATGATGGTCCTGAATCGCTCACTTCTTCCCACATGACCCAGTTTCGAGTATGACGTCATTTTTTCTATTATTTGACATAGTGACCTAGTTTTTGAGCTCATGTGAACCAGTTTTGAACTTGACCTAGATATTATCAAGATAAAAATTCTGACTAATTTTCATGAAGATCCATTGAAAAATATGGTCTCTAGAGAGGTCACAAGGTTTTTCTATTATCTGACCTAGTTTTCGAAGGCACGTGACCCTGTTTTGAATTTTATCCAGATATCATCAAGGTGAACATTCTCACTAATTTTCATGAAGATCTCTTGAAAAATATGGCCTCTAGAGAGGTCACAAGGTTTTTCTATTTTTATACCTACTGACCTAGTTTTTGACCACATGTGACCCAGTTTTGAAACTGACATAGATATCATCAAGGTGAACATTCAGATAAATTTTCATGAAGATCCATTGAAAAATATGGCCTCTAGAGAGGTCAAAAGATTTTAATAATTTTAGACCTACTGACCTAGTTTTTGACCGCAGTTGACCCAGTTTCAAATTTGACCTAGACATCATCAAGATGAACATTCAGACCAACTTCCATACAGATCCCATGAAAAGTATGGCTTCTAGAGAGGTCACAAGTTTTTTTTATTATTTGACCTACTGACCTAGTTTTTTATGGCACGTGACCCATTTGCAAACCTGACCTAGATATCATCAAGGTGAACATTCTGACCAATTTTTAAGGAGATCCATTCACAAGTATGGCCTCTAGAGAGGTCACAAGGTTTTTCTATTTTTAGACCTACTGACCTAGTTTTTGACCGCACATGACCCTGTTTCGAACTTGACCTAGATATCGTCAAGATGAACATTCAGACCAATTTTCATACAGATCCCATGAAAAATATGGCCTCCAGAGAGGTCACAAGCTTTTTATATTATTTGACCTACTGACCTAGTTTTTGAAGGCACGTGACCCAATTTCGAACTTGACCTAGATATCATCAAGGTGAACATTCTGACCAATTTTCACACAGATCCCATGAAAAATATGGCCTCTAGAGAGGTCACAAGGTTTTTCTATTTTTAGACCTACTGATCTAGTTTTTGACTGCACGTGACCCAGTTTCGAACTCGACCTAGATATCATCAAGATAAACATTCAGACCAACTTTCATACAGATCCCATGAAAAATATGACCTTTAGAGAGGTCACAAGGTTTTTCTATTATTTGACCTACTGACCTAGTTTTTGATGGCACGTGACCCAGTTTCAAACTTGACCTAGAAATCATCAAGGTGAACGTTCTGACCAATTTTCATGAAGATCTTGTGAAATATATGGCCTCTAGAGAGGTCACAAGGTTTTTCTATTTTAAGACCTACTGACCTAGTTTTTGATGGCACGTGACCCAGTTTTGATCTTGACCTAGATATCATCAAGGTGAACATTCTGACCAACTTTCATAAAGATCCCATGAAAAATGTGACCTCTAGAGTGGTCACAAGCAAAAGTTTACGGACGGACGGACGACGGACACCGCGCGATCACAAAAGCTCACCTTGTCACTTTGTGACAGGTGAGCTAAAAAACAATTTCACTATAATTAAACACTTTCCCATGTTTGACAAACAGGTCATTTACATGTAGCAAGCACTGCCTTTTCAAGCCATAAATCTATCAAAACACAGGATTTTATCGCAAAAAGAATTTTAATTTAAACAAGAGTTGACCATAAGACAGAACACTCAACTATTCGACAATTTTAAAATAAAACAAGTGCCATATCTTGGCAAACAAGGAGCTGCGTTCAATAAACGCTTGATGCCCCCAGTGGCATCCTTGTCGATACAAAGCAACCTAAGTCCAAAACAAGGTCAAGTTCAAGGTCAATGTCAAACTGAGGTCAGGTGATGTCTGAAGATGAGGAATTGTCACAGGTTACATCTGCATTAGTATCAAGTCATTCTAGTTAGGGGTATTGATGCTAGACGAAACAGTCCCATTCGGTTAACCTCGGTTAACAGACGGACAGGACAATCACAATCACTATATGCCTCCCACATCAGTAGATGCCAGGGGCATAAAAATAAGTAACTGTGTTATTTCATTACAACTGATTACAAATCTAAATGGTATTACTGCGATGATAACTTGCATGCAAAAATTTAACAAATTTTCTAACTCAAGCAAGCATTTTGAATTAATTTTTTAACTTAGGTATGTAATTAAAATTGATGAGTTTTTGACAATAAACATTTTGACCAAGTTTGGTAAATGATATATAAGAACTTCCGTGGTAAGAGAGCAGATAACTTTTGTGGACTAAACACGTTGCTCTTCCACCCGCTACAGGCGATCCCATATTACGCCCTGTTTCAAAGGCATACAAAAAGAGACATGATTTTACCTGGCAATAAACTGGCTTGACAAATTCACTGAACACTTGTCTCAATGCAATAGAATCGTTGTAGTCCTTTGGCAAGTTGTCAATTATCAGGCATTTGGAATGTAAGTCCTGAAAAATGCTTAACAGCTAAGAACACATGTATAATTGTTTGCATTTAAAAGTTTGATACCATTTAGTTTACTTACTCATATTTTACTGCCTTTGAAAATGTGAAAATACATTACACATACATGTATATGTGATTAGTAACAACAAGACAGCTGACCTAATTTCTGCCCAGGAAGAACTAGTATCCAATATGACCTAGATTTTATAAAAACTAGATGCATGTCTTCGGGACACTAGTGAACATACTTCTTGTCACTGTACATGGTTTCATGACTCTAGGTACAATATTTTTAAGATATATGCAACACAAGCTCTTTATGTGTATTATCCACTAAGTCAAGGACCATAACTCTGATCTGACTGGGTAAAATCTTAAACAGAACACCAGGTGCACTCAAATTCACATGCTCTATAACAATCCTCTCAGGTTTAATGCTTCTGAGTCAAATACTTTTTCAGATACACGGGAAACAAACTTCTATGCCCTTTATGTATATGTTCTTGACTAAATCTTTGGTCTGATTGATAGAAAACCCAAACATAACCCCAGGTTCAACTTCACATGCTGAAAAATATTCCTATTATGTTCCATGACCCTCGATCAAATATGTTTTAATAAGATTAATGCCACACAGGCTATTATATCTCTTTATGCAAATTTTTTATCTACATTTCATTAAAAACTAGGTGTGTGTCCAAAGGATACTAATGCCTATAGTTCCTGTCACTGTACATGGTTTCATGACTCTAGGTGAAATATTTTTAAGATATATGCAACACAAACTTTTAGGCACTTTATGTGTATTTTTCACAAAGTCAAAGGCCATAACTATGGTCTGGCTGAGTGAAATCTTAAACAAAACCCATGCTGCAAAACTTCAAATACTGAATATTATTCCTATATTGTTTCATAATACTAGGTCAAATACTAAGATATATGCAACACAAACTTTTAGGTCCTTTTTATAAATACAGTATACTTTTGACTAAGTCAAGGGGCAGTAACTCGGGTCTTGCTATGTGAAATCCTAATTAAAATACCAGGTGCACAACCTTACGTGCTGAATGACAATTCTGTTAAGTCTGATGACTATTGGTCAAACACTTTCTAAGAAATGCATGACACAAACTCAGATGGATGGACATATTTCTAAGTCAAGGGCCACAACTCAGGTCTGACTGTGTAAAATCCCAAGTTTAAAACCAAGTGCACAACTTCATATGCTGAATGACAATCCTGTGATATTTGAATGACTCTTGGTCAAATACAACTAGAGATATGCACAACAAAAATATGGATGGATGAGCTGGGTGAAAATATACCAAATGTTCTAACCTAGCTAAATGTAAATTAGGTACCATCAATTATGACCTAGACTATCACCTACCTGGAAGGTTATACCAGACTGTGAACTGTCTACTATAGCATCACAATGGACTGTATGACCATCAACAACAGACCAGTCTAAGGCACATTTGATTTGTCCAACTTTCTCTATAGGTTCATTGTATTCAACAAAACCATAACCTTTACTCTCCCCTGAAAGACATTTTTTCTTCAATTCAAGACATGTACTGACCCTTCTATTTACCAGCTACTTTTCAGTTCCCTGCTCAGTTTCATAGTTTGAGGATTGAAAGTTCCAATAAGCTAGAGATTGCTTTTAGTTAAAACACATAAAATTATCTCCCCATACCACTTCGTTTAAACAGACAGGTACCCTGATGTGCAATATCCAACAATATCATACAGGCATTTTGTGATATAAGTTGTTTTGTTTTTTGACAATAGACAGGAAATGACCAAAATTGTGTAAAAAAATTTATGCAACCATAACTAATCAACAAAATTACACAAGAGCTATTCGTAAAACACATATGCCCTACAAGCTGGTTCAAAGGAGACCTGTATACTAAGGTATTAAGTATGCTGTCATTTTGACTCATTTTTTTATGTTCTTTCATTCAACAAGGAAATGTTGACACATATGCAAATATAGCCTTGCCTCAAAAAATTTATAGATAGTATATACTACACTGTACGGCAATATAAACAGCTCTCCTTAAGCACTTTGTAAATAAAGGACAATATGGAACAAACCTGTTTCTTCTGATCTCATAAGAAAGCACATATCAATGTTTCCATGTTCAAGGACAAGTTCTCGGAACTTGTATTCTGTCATAGATAGTGGTAACTGAGCAATACATAGAATCTTCTCACTTCTATACACGGATACAGATACTGTCAGGGTGTGCAGCTTTGTGTTGTCCAACTTGGAGATGGCATCATCTACCAGGGACGGATCTTTTAAGGTAACTATTGCTGAGAAGAAGAACAAGACATACAAAATAAACTTTTCTGCTGAAAACACAGTCCTGATGAATTGCACTGTCATTTTAGAAATAATTTTTTTCTTTGCTGTTACTTTGAACAGTAGATATTGAAAATTGTCTGCTTTTAAAATTGTGTATTTCTTTACAATTTCTACTCATTTAATCTAAAATTCTGTTTCATTTCATAAAGATGTCATCCGGTATAAGACTATTAAAAATGTAATGAGAGTTCAGTCTTAAAACATATGACTGAACATGAAAATTAACATACGTATGATCCTGGAAAATGCTTAATTTTTATGACTAAATTTGCTTTGACTAACACAACTTTGTCCCTTATAACTGAAGCAGACCTTCTGAAATGCTGACAGAATGAACTTAGAATTACCTTGATTGAAATTCTTTACCATTTGGACAGACTCTACTGGAAACTCTCCATTAAACCCCATAAATGCCCGGATGTCCTGCAACAAATAACATACAAATATCATCAAAAAAAAAACCAGTTTCTTATTTTAGAAAAAAAAAAGTAATACAAAGGGCAGAAATGGGATGTTGTGAAGTGTCATGCAAGGGTTCTGACAGAAGAAAGACTGGTTATAGACCAATAAATCCAAATTCCAAAATAGGCAGACAAGAATGTAGAAAGTCTGGCACAGTCTGGTCAGCCACAAAGAAGATAGCTATGAGGTACAGTTTGAAGCCCTGGCCATACTAATGACAGACAAACATAAGTAAGAACACTGACAGTGGTAGAATGCACTCCCAAAAGTAAATCTGTTAAATGTGAGTGCTAGAATTAAAGAGATAGATACAAAACTGGCCATGGAAGCAGAGAACAAAAATGCATAAAAACTACAGAAAAGGTCAGGAAAAAGAAACTTTAGAAAACAGTATTACCTGTTTTCATACGACAGAGTGGAAACAAAAAATATTAAAACTTGGAGAAGAGAGAAAGACTAATAGAAAATGCCCACTTGCATAGACACCATTTTTAGGACAAGTTACCAGAAAAACAAAACTTCTTTACTTTATTTTCTATTAGAACATTTGTGTAATAGTCTTCTTTCAAAACATCAATTCTGTATTTTGAGCCATCAAATTCTTTACAGATTTTCAGAGTGCAAAGTTTCAACATGAATTTAAATTTATCTAAAACATGTAGCAAAAAATCTGTTTTTCTGGCAAGAAAACAAGGGCTTAAACATTGCACAAATGACAGACACAAAAGGATGAGACACACACAAATTACATAGAAAACAGGACAGAAACAGTACACTGCTGAAAGAGACCAACATAAAACATGTACATATGAGAGTGGAAGTAAGTGGTACAGGGTTGGATGTATGTGGCTACAATCACCCGACACTACTGCTCCAAAATGCCTGGTAACCTGCTATCATCATGGTATCATCCCCCATAATCTTGATGACTGTGAGCAAAATAACGAACCTGCAAACATAATTTCATTTTATTTCTTCAAAATACATCAAAAACCCTATATTGGCATTAAAAGATATAAATATGACATTGCATGAAGGTAACAAGGAACGAGGAAATTCCACGAAAACCAGGTTTTCAATGGCATCAGGCTAACAGATTCTTAGCAGAAACCATTTTTCTATTTTTAGTAACAGTGACCAAAAATACAATCCAAAGCCAGTTCTTATATTTAAAGTTATAAACTCAAAACAAGCTTTTTGATGATCAAACTGAAAAAAAACAAGAGCTGTCGGAGGACAGCAACGCTCGACTATTCAACAGCCTTGTCGACTGAATGAATACGAAAGTCGAAAAAGGGGCATAATTTAAAAAAAGCAAAATAGGGTTGTGGAACCTGCATAGTGCTTATCAGCTCATGACAGTGGACAAGTGTGTGAAGTTTCAATCCATTCCCATTAGTGGGTACTGAGATACCAGCTTACATATAAGAATTTAACCCAAAACTCCTAAGTTTAAAAAGGGGCATAATTTTGTAAAATGCAAAGTTGAGTTATTTACCCTTTGCACTGCATGTCATATCATGACAGTGAACAAGTGTGTGAAGTTTCAATCCTTTCCCATTAGTGGATACTGAGATACCAGCTTACAAACAAAACCTTTACCAAAAAATTCTAAGTCGAAAAAGGGGCATAATTTTGTAAAAAAAACAAAATAGAGTTATTGAACCTGCTTTGTGTATGTCAGATTATGACAGTGAACAAGTGTGTGAAGTTTCAATCCATTCCAATTAGTGAGTACTGAGATACCAGCTTACATACAAAACCTTAACCAAAAAATTCTAAGTCGAAAAAGGGGCATAATTTTGTAAAAAAGAAAAAATAGAGTTATGGAACCTGTGCAATGTAAGTCAGTTTATCACAGTGAATAAGTGTGTGAAGTTTCAATCCATTCCCATAAGTGGTTACTGAGATACCAGCTTACATACAAAACCTTAACCAAAAATTTTTAAGTAAAAAAAGGGGCATAATTTTGTAAAAAAGCAAAACAGAGTTATGGAACCTGTGCAATGTAAGTCAGTTTATCACAGTGAATAAGTGTGTGAAGTTTCAATCCATTCCCACAAGTGGTTGCTGAGATACCAGCTTACATACAAAAACTTAACCAAATCGGGACGCGGATGCCGACGCGGACGCCGACACATGGGCGAGTCCAATAGCTCTACTATTCTATGAATAGTCGAGCTAAAAATGTTATAACTATGACCATATTTTTCTATTTTTAGTTACCCAATGACATTAAAATTACCTTTTTGTCACTAAAAAATAAACGAAAAAAGAAAAAAAAAATCTTTGGATCTCAGTGAGATTTGAACTGACACCCTTCCATTCCACAGCACAAAAATCTATTTTCTATTTCAAATATGACCCTATTTTTCTATTTTTAGCTACACTGACCTTGACCCTGATCCAGGTGACCTCAAATACATTCCCAACCTTTTGTGTTTGATAAAGTTATCTAAACACCAAGTATACTGACAATAAGTGTACCCAAACTAAAGATATTGAGTGGGAGCCATTTTTCTATTTTTAGTAACAGTGACCCCAAATATATTTAAAGCTAATTTTTCAGATAAGCTTGCTGTACACAAAGTTTGGTGGCAGTAAGTTAGTCCAAACTAAAATTATAATGCGGAAACGATTCACCACCTTTTTGATGGTCACATTGTGAAAAAAAATTATTTTAAGTAACTGTGACCTTGACCTTGACCAAATGGCATTAAATAACCTTTTTATCACAAAAAAAAAAAGAAAAAAAAAATGTTTTGGACCTCAGTACAATTTGAACTGTGCGCACCATGAAATTTTCTAAGTGTGAAGATTAAATAAGTTATCCTGACCTTAAACTTGACCCCAATGACCCCATATATAATCCCAACCTTGGTTTTTCTATAAGCTACCTCTAGGCCAAGTTTAATTTCAATACATCAATGCAAACTAAAGTTATTGTGCGGAAACCAATTTTTCTATTTTTAGCAACAGCGACCTTGGCCTTGACCTAAATGATCCCAAAAGCAATCCCAACCTTCGTCTCCTTACCATTTATCTACAGGCTAGGTTTGGTGTCTATAGCTTGTTCCAAACTAAAGTTATTGTGCGGTAAAGACATACCCCAATCTAATAACTGGTCTTCTATGAAAAACCTGGTTAAAAACATATACTATATACTAAGTTTTAACTAGCAAATGTCATTTATGTGTTTTGGCATGTTAAAAAATCCATCAACCACTGCATTTTCAGATTCACTCAGGCTAAAGAACAAAATTACATCATTTATATAGTAAGTATTGATGCATACTATACAGCGCTTTGAATGTTACATGTCACAGGGTGAGAAAAATGTGCAGTCAGTCCGGGGCTCGAACCAAAGACCCTCGCTTGCAGGCGAATGCTCTACAGACCGAGCTAACCAGCTGCCTGACACATTTTCTCCCCTGACGTGACATACACCCCAAAAAATTGGAAATTCGTCCTCCAATTCTGGAGGTACATAATATTGCAAACCAAGCATTGGCAAGCAAGCATGCCACTGTCCCATGTTGGCCGCCAAATGTCACAGTGGGTGAGAAAAATGTGCAGTCAGTCCAGGGCTTGAACCATGCACCCCTCACTTACAGGGCCTGACACATTTTCTCCTCTAACCTGACGAAGTCCGTACTGTGACATACACAATCATTTTAAAATCGGACCAGCAATTCTGTGTTATGTTAATAGTATTTTGTTAACAACAATGAAACACATGAAATTCTGTGAAGTTTGTTATTAAAATATGTCTGTTACACAGAAAAACTTGTTGAAATAGAATTATGTTTTCATTTAACAATTTCCTTCAATTGATGCATTAAAAATATTAACATAAAGACAAATTATCTATATATCATCAATACGACATCATGGTGAAACTTTAAATAGCGGCACGATAAAAACCAAGGGTGTTCCATAAACATCCCTTTAATATCCGAATCTGATCCTCTTCCATCCCATACAGACAGAAGACAAATGCTAATAAACTTCCATTTTCTAAAGACACATTTAACACTTAGAAGGGTACGGATAAAACAAAATATGTAATAATTATAATGGTGAAAATAAATCAAAATACTAACTTTATAATGTGTGTAAAATTGAATGTATGCTACACTTCTTTGACAGTATTCATTTAAATGTCGAAAAAAGCTTTGATAGTAAAAATGTAAAATGTCAGAATATTGAATGTTGAATGTCAACTGACAACCTTTTTCATGTTTAATTATTTGGACTAAAATCACTACAGGTTGATCACTATGAAATCAAATGTAAGTCAAAAAATTCTAAGTTAAAAAGGGGCATAACTCTGTCAAAATTCAATCAGAGTTATGGGGATTGTTTCTCCAGGTGTAGACTTTGATAATAAATAGCTATTTTAAGTTTCAAGTCAAAAGCTTTGATAGTAACAGAGATATTTGACTTTATCAAAACCTTTAAGCAAAAAATTCTAAGTTATAAAAGGGTATAACTCTGTCAAAATTCAAACTCAGAGTTATGGGGATTGTTTTTCCTGGTGTAGACTTTGATAGTAATAATTATTTTAAGTTTCAAGTCAATAGCTTTGATAGTAACAGAGATATTTGACTTTTTCAAAAACTTTAACCAACGGCAATGCCAAGGCTGGGGCAAGTGCAATAGCTCTACTTTTTCTTCGAAAAGTCAAGCTGAAAACCATTATAAAATAAGTGGATTTTATATGAAATATAGAACAGCCGGATTTAGTGGTGTTCAGCCCACAAGCTAGTCCAAATAATAGGACGTTTTGGGACTGCGTGATAACTTTTGACTTATACTGTCCCTCATGTTCAAACTAATTCTGCATATGTCTCTTACTGTAGTGTTAGGAAATCACAGATCAGCATGCCCACTGGATTTCTAAACAGTGGGTACCTATACCCACTAGTTTTGGAAGAAGTGGGTACAGGCTTAACAAGAGCTGTCCGTAAGACAGCACGCTCGACTTTTCTCAGTGCTTGACTCTGAATTAGAGCTTTGCCAGTAAAAAAAAATCCAAGTTAAAAAGGGACCTAACCCTGTCAAAATTCAAATCAGAATTATGGAAACTGTGTCTCCTGGTGCAGACTTTGATAGTAAATAACTATTTTGAGTTTCAAAACAAAAGCTCTAATAGTAACAGAGATATTTGACTGATATTTTAACAAAACATCCTAAGTTAAAAAGAGGCATAATTCTGTCAAAATTCAAATCATAGCTATGGGAATTGTTTCTCCTGGTGTAGACTTTGATGGTAAATAAGTGTTTTAAGTTTCAAGTCAAAAGCTTTGATAGTAACAGAGATATTTGATTTTATCAAAAACTTTAACCAAAATTCTAAGTTAAAAAGGGGCATAATTCTGTCAAAATTCAAATCAGGGTTATGGGAATTGTGTCTCCTGGTGTAGACTTTGATAGTAAATAACCATTTCGAATTTCAAGTCAAAAGCTTTAATAGTAACAGAGATATTCGACATTATCAGGAACTTTAACCAAAAATTCTAAGTTACAAAGGGGCATAACTCTGTCAAAATTCAAATCAGAGTTATGGGGATTGTTTTTCCTGGTGAAGACTTTGATGGTAAATAAGTATTTTAAGTTTCAAGTCAATAGCTTTGATAGTAACAGAGGTATTTGACTTTATCAAAAACTTTAACCAAAAATTCTTAGTTAAAAAAGGGGCATAATTCTGTCAAAATTCAAACCAGAGTTATGGGGATTGTTTCTCCTCGTGTAGACTTTGATAGTTAATAACTATTTTAAGTTTCAAGTCAATAGCTTTGATAGTAACAGAGATATTTCACTTTATCAGAAACTTCAACCAACGGCGACACCGACGTCGACACTGGGGCAAATGCAATAGCTCTACTTTTTCTTTGAAAAGTCGAGCTAAAAATGTGGGAACTGATAGCCATGAAGCAAAGAAACAAAGCATACATGACATGAACAGGTCCAATTGGGCACTGATGTGTTATTAAAACACCCAGTTTGGTTTTTTTACAAAAATAACTGGTCATATGACAAGTCAGCTGACACTGACAGCAACGTTTCCACAGAATCGAAGCGGATCACAAGTGTCTCGGTAAACCCCCCGGCGATTGATATGCATTAGGCTTAGCAACGGTGCATAGTTTACACAGACACAAAATAATCAATATACTGTTGTTCCCACATACCATCTTCCAGAGATCACTTTTGGCCACAATTTCACGATACTCTCGGTGAAAATTGCATAAATTTTGCTCAAAAGTGATTAAAAATCGCATCCACGCGGCCGTGGATCTTTTGCGGAAAGTGAGACTTTGCGAAAGTGCTGCAATGCAGACTTGCCGTAAGACGCTGATCGTATGACGTTTATTGGGTGCTTGAACTTCGCTTTTATCTCCTTAAAGCGTCTGGTGATAATGATTACCAGGCAAAAATCACCTGTTTTCGCGGTGTCAAAATGCCACAGAAGAAGGAATTGAAGCGTTTGGAAGGCCAAACTTTGCTTCCATTCTCGCAAACGAGTAGCAATGAGAATGATCAGAATAACAACAAGGTGGAGAAACCCCTGGTGAAGACCCTTGATAAAAAAAAAATGCTGAACGCCCAAAATTCCATACGAAATGTTTGTAATTGAGGGTGGGTAGGGTCATTATGAGTCTGACTTCAAAGCTGTTCTGTCCTGGCCTAATGGAAGTGTATCAGATCCAGAAAGATTAAAATATAACTGAACTTCCTCCTTACTGAAAGTAAAAATGCATGTGGACCTAGCACTCGGCTACAACTTGATTCAACCTATTCAGGCACAGAATTTTGAGTTATGTTAAAAGTGTCTCTGAAAGGAACTGTTTTGTTTATTTATAAAGATAAAATGTTCTTATAAATAAACAGATGTTTGCTTTTCAGTGTAATAAAGGCTGTCCGCCGATGTAAAATCTCATTATAAAAAGAAAAAATCCTATTCATTTTGTCAAAATCTCATTGATTCAAGGCAAATGGGAATTAATCTCACAAAGGTATCTGCCAAAAGTGATCCCTGATCTTCTGCAACTTACGTTTATTTCAACCCAAAAGGAAGTGTCTCAGATTCATCTGCTGTGCCATTTTGGAAATGTGATATAATACAAGTAGTCTAGATCGCACAGATATTTGCTGCGGGGCTCTTATTGATTTTCAGTTGAAAAGCAAGCATTTCCCTGGTTTTAGGTCACCAACCACCAATTTTTGAGCCGAATTCATTTATTTGCTGGCCACAAAAAAGATGCATACCTGCAAGTAAGGACATTGAAAAATTTGCATAACATTGTGTTTTTTGCGTGGGCATGCTGACTGGTGAAATCTGTTGAGAACATTTTCTGGTACATGTACAATGTATTTGTAATAATTACATCTCTGATAATGAATTTATGCTGACATTAAATTTAAAGCATAAAATTGCCTGGCTGACATTTTTCTCCTTGTACCTGTTCACATCATATTTCCGAAGATTTAAGTCTCTTATTTAAAATGATATATTTTCTTATATAAAGTTATATTCAACCCATTTGAAGGTTCTTTAGAGCAAGTAGTCAGACCAGAATTTTATGACTTTGGGTTTTTACAAAGAAGTTTAAAATACACAGAATGGCAACTGGCTGTAATCTCGCATGACCTCGTGTCAAAGCGTGAATCGGCGTTATCTTAGTAAAAACAAACATCGGCGAGCATGGAGTTACAATTTGTACCTTTAAAACTACATACAAAATACATGTTAGCTTCTAAAACAACATTAGTTTAATGTGAAATAGTCTTAAGACAAGAAGTACGCGTTTCTTACCATCAAAAGAAGCGTGGTCATACGGTGATAATTAATTTACCGATGAATAATTGCTTTTGCATACAAAATGGTGCGTGGGGAACGCGTCACTTCCGGTAAACAAAATCTCATTCAGTGGTAACGTTTTTTTTGGCAAGATTTGATCTATATGCCTTTCAAGTTGCCGATCTATTTATTTTTATAGCTCTTTGGTTTTTAATGTCTTCATTTCTTTAATGGGGAAATGGTGGGGGAGGGGGGGGGTAATTTACAGACAACCGCGACAGGGGATGTCTACACGGAAGGAGTGGGGGGGGGAGCATATTTTCTTTGTGTAGTGTGTGGAAGCAGTTCTCATTCCAGGGGAGGGGGGTATTTTACAGATAAATGGATAAGGGGGGGGGGGGTATTTGGAGGAACCCAATGGAGAGGGGTGGGAACATTTTGGAGGAAGGGGTATAATTTTTGAGGTAACCTGGGACCCAGGCTGGGTGTGGGGGAGTTGGCGTAATTTTTTTTCAAAATACTGCCTCCACATGAGGGATGTATATTTTCTGTAATAACCCAATAAAAATGATACACGCTAGTTTTTAAATATTCATTCACCTTTTCTGTTGTGTTAGAAGGCAAGTTTTTGATGGCCAGTCTTTTTTCTCGATTGAATTCATTTTTTGCTTTCTCAAGCAACTCTTTGTTGCTTGCATTATCTGAAAAGTTGTCTGCTGTATCAGACATGACGAACTAAAGTAAATTAGCAGCGAAAATTTCAAAAAAACTACATTGGCTGGTAAACATCCGGTTATGTCTAAAACGGTGTAGGTACTTAACTTCCCAATGCCAATCGTCCCACATCATGATTGTTGTGGGACCTATCTGCCACATCTCTCTTTCAGGTGTCTGATTAGTTTGTGCCACCAAATTAGTGGAGGGGAAACATTTAAATACTAAAGGGAAAATTCCTGGTAAAAGCAGACAACACGTTAATTGTAAAGGAAAGTATTTCTTCTGACTTGTCCATCACCGTTCAATAATGTGGGTTCGAAAGATGTAGAATTCATTAAATTATGAGAGGAAGCACGGGATGTCGGTGGCTCGGGTGTCAGACGTTTCACCCCCAAGACTGTTCCTCCCAAGACCTTTCCTCCCAAGACTTTTCACCCCCAAATTGGGGTGAAAAGTCTGGTGTTTTATAGCATATGAAGACTTTTCACCCCCTATTTGTTATTATAATATTAAATATGATTATAATGTTTTTTTTTTGGAGGGAGGGGGTTGTATAGTTATGAAAATTTCATATGTATTATAATTAGGTTAATACATTAAAAAAAAAAAATTTATGATGTTTGTTAGTAGAGATGACCATAAACTTTTAAACATAAGTTATTTACAAGGTTATCTTTTAATCCATTTGTTTGTTCAACGATTGAAAATGTGACTTTAATGATTAAAGGTACTTTTGATAATAATTACAAAACTAAAAAATATTTTAATCCCTTTGTTTGAAGTTCAGTGATTGAAATAAAATTACATTTGATAATAATAACTACAAAGTAAAATATTTTATTGATGTTAAAATTAGCCTTGTTGTTCAAGGTTTGAAAGTTTGCTATCAATTAACAGTGTTGTGACATAAAAAAAAATACATTGCTAAAAGCCGCTATCAAATAATTTACATCATAGTATAGAAATATATAAATATTTCCAAATTTTGTTCAATAAATTATCAATGGTAAAAAATAAGATTGAATAAAAAATTGACCCATTTGTCTTGTTTGTTATATTGTGAAAAAATAAATTATATAAGTCAATCAAGTGTTAGAAGATTAATGATTTGGCTGATTCAAACAAAGTTTGGTGATTTTCGGACTTAAATTAATTTTGTCCAAATATTATGCTGATTTTGTATAGGAAATAAGCAATAAATCTATTGTGGAAAAAATGTTATATTAAAATTGTTTATATTGCGCATCGTTTGTTGTTGACAACTAAATTGTTAGTTTTTGTAAGACAAATTAAGTCTATCAACTGTTAACTAATTGGCAGCATTCTCTTGCATGTTTTAGTATATTTTGTCCTTATAATGATAAACTGTACATGTTCAAGTTATATCAATAAATTGAAATAATAACAAATTCTCGATTATCTAATAAGTCAAAGTGGTTTGATGAATCTTGTTACATATATAGCAAAAAATAATTTCAAGAGAGGAAGAAATACATGTGAAAAACAAAAATGAGGGAAATAGAATTAATTTTACAAGCATGCGTACTAAGTATAATAGAATAAGAAAAAAAAGATAAATAATTAGTATTATATGGTAAGCTACTGGTTCCGTTTACTGAATTCGAATGGAAACTCACTACAAAAAAGAGTTTATCATATGTTGTATGATGCAAACAATAATATTACTGTACATATAATAATTCAAACTGGGCATTTCAAATAAAAATGCTGTTAGAAAACCTGGGATTGTCGGATATATGGATAAGTCAAGATAGTAACAGTAATTCTTTATCTTCAGAGAATAACTTGATATGCTAACATTAACAATTCTCAACGATTACTCTCTTATAGTAGATTTAAACATTCCTTTAATCTTGAAAAATACTTTAATATAATTGAAGATAAAAAATTTTAAATTGCTCTTAGTAGATTTAGATTATCATAACATAATTTTGAAGTAGAAAGAGGTAGATATAACAACACAGATCAGAATGATATAAAATGTAAATTTTGTAATTTTAATTCTTTAGAAAATGAATATCACTTTCTTCTTGTATGTCCGTTATATAAAGAATTACGAAGAAAATGTTTAAAACCATATTACTGTAGATGGCCTACTCTGTAAATCTGATAATCTGATGTCTACGAAAATAGGAAGGAATTACTGAATCTGTCAAAATTCATTTATTTTGCAAATAAACTTAGACAAGATATTGAAAGTTAGTTTCATTTTTTAAGCAACATCATTTTTGAGTGATGAGTATAATTTTGTTGTTTTTTTTTTATTTCCATAAGGTCAGTCAAGGTTTAGATTAATATGCTACAGGTTAGCCAGTTAATCCATTTATATTTTAACACTTATTCCTGTCGATCAAAAGGTGTTGATTAAAACACAACACTTATGAAGAGTTTAAAATATTGACTATTTCTGTCAATCAAAAGGTGTTGATTGAGCACAACACTTATGAAGAGTTTAAAATATTGACTATTTCTGTCAATCAAAAGGTGTTGATTAAACACAACACTTATGAAGAGTTTAAAATATTGACTATTTCTGTCAATCAAAAGGTGTTGATTAAACACAACACCTATGAAGAGTTTAAAATATTGACTATTTCTGTCAATCAAAAGGTGTTGATTAAACACAACACTTATGAAGAGTTTAAAATATTGACTATTTCTGTCAATCAAAAGGTGTTGATTAAACACAACACTTATGAAGAGTTTAAAATATTGACTATTTCTGTCAATCAAAAGGTGTTGATTAAACACAACACCTATGAAGAGTTTAAAATATTGACTATTTCTGTCAATCAAAAGGTGTTGATTAAACACAACACTTATGAAGAGTTTAAAATATTGACCTACAATGAAATGAAGTTTATTTAGTTTATTGTCTCATCCAATATACATGTTAACATGACATTATACAACTATGGCACATATTATATTACATGTTAATGGCTGTTCAATACTGAACTATATGAGACAGTAATAAAAAAAAAAAGTTAAAAGTCTATATATATCACAGAATTATATATATTATTATTATCTATTACATTCATGATGATGACCAGAACCATATCAGGCACCCAACTGGCAACCGAAAATGTATAGTATTAAAACATTATCAGATGAGGTGCCTTGATACAGACCCTGCCAGCATCCTAAATGTAAAGGTGTATTTAGCATGAGATCATTACAAAAATTGAAACAAAATTGCACATTTACAAGATAAAAGTTATATAGCCATTGCTAATCCAATTATTAAGAACTGCCATAAAATTAACATATAATAAGAGACTGATAACTGTAAATTGGAGCACTAGTGCACATATAAAAAACATTTTAAAAGATCGAATATCACCTCTGGTCAGACCAGAAGAGAACTGATTAGCAATGACTATATAAACTCTAATAAAAGATTTACACACATACATTAAAACAATTTACATTTCTGTTATGATACGCATTAGATATAATAAAATAATATGCATTGTATACAAAAAGGAAAACATTTAAACATGTTAAGTGTGACCAAATAAAAATATATATGCCCTGAACTGGACAAGGGATGTCAGCATAATAAGAGACAAATAATCCAGTTAAAGGCACATATAAAACATCGCTCAACATGTCCAAATAAATCCCATTAACATTTTCTATACAATTATTCATATAAGAAGTTGGTCCTGGCTTTAAGTATGTCATAACATAATTTGGAGCTGACTCTTAACATTTGTTGATTTGAGAGTATAAATTTTAGCTTATCAAGATCAGATAGACTATTATATGAAGTATCAATCTCATTTGCTTTAACAATAGCAGTATCCCTGAGCGTTTGATAAAGTGGACAATACAACAGTACATGCACTTCATTCTCAACACCATTTTTACAAATTGGACAGATGCGTTGTTCTTCTAGGATATTTTCATATCGACCAGTTTCTAAACGGAGGGGGGCGACTCCGCACCTGAATTTAGCCAGAGCAGTTTTATGAGATCTAGGTATATTTGTACTTTCAACATACATTTCAGTTTCAAATACAGATTTAAATTGTGAATATGTCCTTAGTTTGTTCCTTCCTCTCCCACTAGGACCAATAACATTCTGTATACCAGTTCTCCAGTCGTTTATAAAAGAATCCATTGTACTATCAACAATTTTACGACAATAACTTTTCGAAGACATATTTAAACAATTATCTAAAGTATTAAGTAGATTATAAGTAGACATATGTTTTCGGTACTGGTATTGCCAGTTTTTACAACTACTACTATTTTTATTATCACAGTATCTAAAAATTTTTACGTTAATTCTAGTATCATCCATTCTAAGTAATCTATGCCAATGCTGGGATGCAGAGCCCCACTGTTTCACATGAGGGGGCCGCCAAGCACACTCACCATAAATAGCGTTGTTAGGAGTATATTTTCCCAAGCCCAGGAAAAATCTCATAGCACGGTTCTGGACGGCATTAATACTTGAAAAAGATTTAGAAATGAATGACTTTCAAATTGTAATATTAGTTTATTTATTTATTTATTTCAGTCTCATCAGCAATGAGCATACATAAATAACATCACAGTACATACATGTATTACATATAATAACATTAAACATATCGAATGCTGCCACTCAATACTGAGTTACCTGAGACTATATATATTGTTAAATATATAAAAATATATCATAAAAATAAAGTCCACATCATATTGCACTTATAATACCCATATTACATGTTATCACAGTTGGGCTATCATTATTATACTAAAGGATAAACATATACCCTCTAATTATACCCCTTAGTTAATATTTACATCTACTATTGTAATCTAAATCTACTCATATATTTTAAAATTATATCACATAATTAAAACTTGAATCCATTTGAATAACATAGAAAAAAAAGTCATCATTAAGAAGTCTCAACAAAATGACATTTGAAAAGATCAATTGATTAAGTTGACTACATGTATGTTACCCTAAATTCAGTGTATATTTTATAGAATTATGGTCCGTAAAGTAACAAATTATCTTCATAAATGCCCTAACAACCTATACAAAAATATATAAAAAAGATTTTAAATATCAAATAACAAAATATTTCCAATTTTCACTATATTAAAAATTGGGGGTGAAAAGTCTAGGATTTGTAAAATTGGGGGTGAAAAGTCTTGGGAGGAAATGTCTTGGGGGTGAAATGTCTTGGGGAGGAAAAGTCTTGGGGGTGAAACGTCTGGAATGCGGTGGTTCTACCTAGGTACACGTCCACACCTGAAATAATATGACTGAGGCTTTTGCTTTGAATGACACCAAAGTATTTTGCAGCTTCTGTTATTATGAGGGGCCACTATCTCGAACGTTTATCTTTAAGTCCTATCATGTTCGTAAACAAGGGTTGTAAACACGCAATCCAATTCAACTGAACAGTTAAGAGGTCAGCTAAGGATAGTAGGGACACAACCTCTAATTACAATTCCCAAAGAGATGCATTCACTGCATGCAAATACTCAGCTAATTGCAGCAGGTAAACTTATTAATGAAATTATCCATTAGTTTTAAAACTAAGTGTTAACTTATAGTTGACTTTAAATAGTTGCGAAACTCAGCTTATCAATTTTACCCAGGAACTTTATAGTAATTTAGAACAAGGCCAACAAACTGACGTCATCGTAATGGATTTTTCTAAGGCATTTGACAAAGTCGACCATTTGAGGCTAATTTACAAGTTACAATCCCTAGGTGTTAGTCCCCAAATAACTAATTGGGTCAAATCCTTCCTCTCTAATCGTACCCAGAAGGTCGCAGTTTAAGGTCACCTGTCCAGCGAACTTCCGGTTCTGTCTGGAGTTCCACAGGGGTCTGTCCTTGGGCCTTGCCTTTTCCTTGTATACATTAACGACCTGCCTGACTCAGTCAAATGTAAAACCCGTATGTTTGCAGATGACACCATCGTATACCTCACTGTCAAATCAAATAATGATAGCATAGCCCTTCAAGAAGATCTCCATAAATTAGAAATATGGGAAAGAGTCTGGCAAATGGAATTTAACCCCGACAAATGTGAAGTCCTTAGAGTAAGTAGGAAGAGAAATCCCTTTATATATCCCTACGGGTTACACAATACAGAGTTAAAGTCCACCTCATCAGCTAAATACCTAGGAATAACTATCTCCAATGATTTGAACTGGTCACAACACATAGAAAACATAACTTCTAAGGCAACCTCTTCCCTTCGATTTATTCAGAGAAATGTCAAGACAGATAACATAAAGGTCAAAGAAGCTGCATACACCACCTATGTCCGCCCCCAGCTAGAATACTGTTCAACTGTGTGGCATCCCTGGCAGAAAACCCTCACCCATAAACTTGAACGAGTCCAAAGGTCAGCAGCTAGGTATGTTATGAATGATTACAACTATACAAGCAGTGTAACTGAAATGTTGAAATCCTTAGAATGGAAAACTCTCCAGCACCGTAGGTTAAACTGTTCATTACTTTTGTTTTACAAAGTAAGGACCCAGACCGTTGCTATTGACCAAGGTTACTTGACCCCCATTAGAAATCTGAACTACTTGATCCCTTATTCCAGTACTCAATACTTTGCTAACTCTTATTTCCCTAGAACCATCCGTCTCTGGAACTCCCTCCCCACATCAGTCAAAGCTAGCCCCAGCCTCAGTATCTTTACAGATAGGCTGGCGGCGGTCACTATGTAATTCTTCCATTCTGTCCTATTTTAACTGTAGTATACTGTCCTTTTATCTTTTACTTTTAGTACTGTAATATACTAAATTTCTTTAACAACTGTTTCTCTGACAGCGCCAACCAGTCATAATCGGAAATCGATTGTTGGTTGTAACGATGTAGATGTATATGTAGATAATTGGATTACAGATAAAAACCAGGTAGTTATCCTTTAGTTACACCATTTTTTTCAGTGCAAATCCGTATTTCAAATAAGATGAATGATGGCTAATTAATGATTCTCCAGAGGACTGGTTTCTCATTGTTTGACCTGCAGCAAGTAAACAATACAGGTTAATACTGCCTGCTACTGTAATTGTATATTTAGATTTTATGCCATTCATTTCTGTATGTACAATAAAATCTGGCCGGGTCGAAAATTGAGCTCATCGGGCCAGAAACATATCAAAAGCAAGGCAATACATTTATAAATAGGAGGTGTCAAGCAAACATTTCATTTGATATTCCAAAGTTTCCATTGAATATCGAGGCCAGATTTGTCAAATTCGGAACTGGATAAACAGAAACACTTCCATTATACAATGTATTTACAAAGTATAACGTAACAGTGCTAGATATGTTTGATGATTCAATTAACAATATTTCAGTGGTAAAGAACTTTTTGGTTGAATGAATTACCACAAGAAAAAACTGATGATTTCATAAATGCAAAATTTACGGAAATAAAAATTACCAATTTGAATTGATCTATGTTATTTTTGTCATAGGTTTTAATTTTTTGTGGTGAAAATTTTGTCATTAATTTTGTTATATTACATTATGTAGATATTGCATTCCTGAGAGAGTGATATGAAAAATGTTCCCCATATAGTTCCCCGGTCTTGTTGCAACATGACCACGTAGTTGTTGCTAGTAATTCATTTATATGATTTAAGATATTGAGACTGATTTCTAAAAAGCAACTTTAAATATAGAATAGTCCGGCCCCCTTACAGAAGCAAGCCTCTGTGGCGTACATGCTGCGTATTTGCTGTGTATATGCCGCGAACACAGTAGTACGCCAGAGGAGTACATTTTACATACACTGCATGCCGCGTACATGCCGCGTACTATTTCGACGAGAGTACACAGCATGTACGCAGGAGGTCACTAGTACACTTCAAGTACGCAGCACAGACTCTGAAAATTTAAGGTGTACACTGCATGTACGCAGGAGGGACTTGTACAAGAAAATAGTACACTGCATGTACACCGCAGATACTTTGAAATTTGTGCAGTACACTTCATATACGCGGGAAAGACTTGTACAATTTCTTTTGGCATTTATACTTAGTTTTTTTTTTATAAGTTAAAGTCTGAAGTAAATTCATATATGCTGGAGGGACTTGTTCATTTTCTTTTGGTGTTTATACTTTGAATTTTTTTAGGTAAAAGTCTGAAGTACACTTCGTAAAAGTCTGAAGTAAACTTTATGCAGGAAGGATTTGTAAATTTTTTTTTTTTTTTTTTTTTTTGGAAGCAAGAACTTGATTTCCGAGCAACTTTTATCTTAATAGCATAGAATAGTTCAGATTACCGGTATTCTGAACAATGAAAATTTGCCAAACTATTTGCAATGTTCATTTGTGAAGCTTACATCTTAGTGATTTCTGAGCTGCACCTTGCATGCAGTGTAAAAATATATTCTTTTTCATTTTGAATTAACCCTGGAGCTTTCTAACTTGGATATTTGAAAAGCCTTATTTGAACTTCGTTGCATTACATTTTGTAATACATGAAATAATTACCAAGATAATGCCTCAACAGCGCCCGAATGAGAAGAATTAATAGCTCTCACTGTTATTTGAATACTCTTAAGCAAAACACCTTTCTATCATGTTTTATAAAGGCTTTAATGCTCATTATGTTAACTCATTAAGGCCTCACCAAATTAAAAAGTTGTTCATCGGATTTGCCGCTCGTATATTTTCAGAACGTTTTTGGCTAATTGCGCTCGCCCCATTGGAAAAAATCAATCCAAAATTTTTTGGTGCACTACTTTTTACGGACGTAAAAGTGTATAAATGCTTATATAATTCCAGTCCTAGATTGTTCTCAGATGGATTTTAATCAAAATAAATACATATTACGTACACATCGTCTATAATAAATCATAACACTTATATTTAGTTGCATTAAAGTTGTTTCCCCTTGATGCAGTTACGCCATTTTCTTCAAATGTTTACCAAATTACATGCTACAAAAATTGATTTATTTCATTGAAAAGTGGATGAACAAAAGCATACTAATTTATTTGATAACATCAATCTACATTATTTTGGTAAGGGTAAATACTTATTGATGCATGTCACTTATCTTTTTTCTGTTTTTTTTCTGTCCAAATGATCAGCATTTGCATATGAAAGTTGGTGGGGTAAGGAATTTACATAATCACAGCAGTTTCGCCACAAGAGTACACAGCATGTATGCAGCAGGAGTACACAGCATGTACACCGCAGGACTCGGGCCAGGAGTACACAGCATGTACGCCACAGGAGTACACTGCATGTACGCTGCAGGAGTACACAGCATGTACGCGGCAGGGGTAGTACACCGCAGGCTCATTTGCATGTGAAAAGTGTATGTGCCGCGTACAAGCTGCGTACTATTTCCCGCATACTAAATTCCTCCAGCGTACATCCTGTGTACTATGTAGTCCACAGCATGTACGCAGCAAGTAGTACGCGGCAGAGCTCATTTGCATGTCAAAAGTGTACTACAAACATACTATCGGTGTATGTGCGGTGTATATCCTGCGTACTATTTAAAGCCCTTGATTTCAGTGCACATCATGTACGCATCATATACGCTGTATGTACACAGCAAGAGTACGCAGCAGGCCTTTTTCTTCTGTAAGGGCCGTATCCACATTTTTTGAGTAATGTGTGAGACGATGGCTCTAGGATTATATATAGAACTCAGCATTAGTATTTATATAGTGAAAAACGAAAACCGAGCATGGCCACTAGCATCACTTTTTGTATTTGACTGAACAAAAAGATTATAGAACTGGAATGCCAGGCTCGGCAGTTTAAATTTAATTTTTCATAGCAAAAAATGAATGTCGGGCTTGAACCCGCACCTGACGGTCATGCTCAATGTAAGGCATTTGATAGAGAATGACAGACCGGTTAGAAAATTAAGTTACGGTTGAAACATCGTGACATTATCCATTATTGCGTGTTCTTTTAAAGAGGGTTACTGCGTTGTGTTTGTAGGGGCTTCTGCACAAACAAAACTAGAATTCTGTCGATAGGATACGAATGTCCCCAGTCAAATGTCGCAACACCGCTAAATGTCGCAGCACTGTTAAATGTCACAAAATCATCTGCCGCTGTATGTCGCACCTTTAACGTTACATATGTCGCAAGAACTTGCCCATCGTTATTTGTAGCAACACCACACAGCAAATAACGAAAGAAATAATAAAGTTATGTTCAGGGTCATAACAACCCGAGATAAGATAAAGTGTGTACGTGCATGCCAGAGTATGCACTGTGTGGGCTATTGAAAGGGTTTAGAAATTACATACTGTTCTGAACTGCATGTTTGTTTTTCAATGTAATTGATTTGATATTTAAAGGTTTGGGCCTTGACGCGAATTGTTTTAGGTCTAAGCTACAGTACGACATTTTATCTCGAGCACCAGTATCAGATTCTTATCTTGAACGCACTGGATCCTTTTTCGAATTGACGATGTCTTCTTTTGATCACAGAAAATCTTATTTCGATTGCTCAAAGATAATTCAATTTAAAAATCATAACATAGTCACCGATAACTTTTATACATGATACATTTAAAAAAGACAATTGACCTGTCAAAAAATGAAGGCTTTACTAGCCCAGCCCAGCCCAGTCCAGTCTGATTCGTTTAAGTAAAGGCTGCAACAAGATATATTTTTGTAGTAGGGAAATGTTTGATAAATGCGACATGAAACGGCCTTGCCACCGAAGGATCGAACCCTGATATGTTGAAAGACAACCAGTCATAAATTGATGGACATGCGAGTAATACGAAATTGCACCGACTTTGCTAACGCTTGTTCATATAAAGGCGTGCACAAGGGAGACTTCAACCTGTTCTTATTATTAATTATATGCCCGCAGTCAATTAAACTATCATCGTTCCTGTGTTTTGTACCGTACAGTAGTAGAAAACGAATGATTACCTATTTATTGATCATGGGTTCTATTTCTTTGTTTGAATTTTACAATCAAGGCCATAGTCACTCATCATCTCATCATCATCATCACTACTGACAATATTCCCTAACTCTCCCTTTCCATCCCTACACATTTACTGCCCAGCCCCCTCCCCGCTCCCCCCTTATTTTTTTTACTATTTGTTACATTATAGGCTAGTCCACTGGCCAATCACACCTATCAGATCTACTGATAAGCACCGCTCACTGACCACTCTCTTACTTGTATGTTTGTTGTACATAGAATATTGATTCCTATAGATTAAAGCTTAGAAAACAGTTGTGTCTCCTTTATATCCACCAACATTATAACATGGTGTCAGAAGTAAAGTGACTTTATTCTGTGCCTAATTACTGACGGATTAAACAATTAAATATTCTGCGGACTATTGTTTTGTATAAAAAAAGAAAACCCATTGATAAGATGGAAACACAAAGCAATCCCAGGATGGATTGGGAATCAAATGACTTGCCAAATGCATTTAAGCGATTTAAAGAGCATGCCAAATTTATGTTTGGTGGACCCCTAGAAAAGAAAACCGAGGAATCAAAATGCAATTATGTAATGCTTTGGGTTGGGGAAAAAGGACGGCAGATATTCTCAACATGGAACACTGACACAGAAGCAAAGAAGTTATTGCAAACATATTATGATGGTTTCGCAAACTACTCTGCACAAAAGTCAAACCACATATACAGCAGATACAAGTTTAAATCGCGAGTTCAGCAAGAAGGAAAAGTCTTTGAACAATTTGTAACCGAACTGAAAATCCTTATTAAGGACTGTGGCTATCCAGACACAATCATTGACGAAATGATCAGAGATCACATAGTGTTTGCAATACGCTCGCACAATATACGAGAAAAACTCATAAGTGAAGGATCAGGATTGACACTTGAAAAGTGCATGGATATAGCACGGACTTATGAGTTGAGTCAAACTCAGCTCAAGGACATTAATTGTCAATCCCAGTCAGTGTATGCTGTTAGACAAAACGCAATGCACAGGGTAGCGCAGAAGAAATCACGGAGTACAATGCAACAGACTTATTCCAGAAAACCCCAAGATCGCCAACAGAGACCATTTCAAGGGAAACAACAAGGTGGACAATATGACACACATAGGACTAGCAATTTCTGTGACAATTGTGGGAATTCAAAACATGGATATAATGACATTGGTCCCGCTAAAGGGAAATTTTGTGATTATTGTGCCAAACCTAAACATTTTGCCAAAGTATGCAGAAGGAGAAAGCTTGACAACAACAAAATCAATGAGGTAACGCATTTTAATACTACGACCTGATCTTGTTCTATAAGTGGCTGGACTGGCCTGGGGCGGATCAGTTACTGTTGTTTGTGGGGATTGTGTTTTTTGCGGAGATTGCTGCATAGATTGTTCCAGCGAGGGTGGGGTAGAATATTGAGCTTGAGGCATATTAGACTCAATTTGTTTGGAACTCTCTGTAGAATTATTTGTGTTGTGTGTTGACCGTTGCTGGAACTAATTAATTGTTTGATGTGTTTCATTTTTTTATGAAGAAGGGAGATGTTACATTATAGGCTAGTCCACTGGCCAATCACAGCTATCAGATCTACTGATAAGCACCGCCCACTGACCACTCTCTTACATGTATGTTTGTTGTACATAGAATATTGATTCCTATAGATTAAAGCTTAGAAAACAGTTGTGTCTCCTTTATATCCACCAACATTATAACACTATTTGTGTCTTAGATTCTCGTATCATCATTCACCCATTTTCTTACCCCTACCCCGTCATAGTGTTATTACTAGACGTCTAGCAAAGGCCACATTGAGGCATTTAGTCAAACACTTGTAAAATAGTAGTATTCCAAGTTTCACATAAAACATTGTATTGCTTAAATCTGACTCTATCTTATTTATTACCTTTTCATCCAATCAGCTCATGCCTCATTGAATCTAACAGGTTTCCTACATTTGTTCAACCTATCCAAAGCCGTGTCTCAATAACAACATCTGACCTATCTACGGAAGTTTTGCTTATCTTGCAATGGAAGTCCCGTGCGCCATGCTAATTGTCAATTGCCAAATACCTTATGAAGAATATTTCGAAAACGAGTGATATATATTACAATGAAAGGCCAATGCACCATGCTAATTGCCAAATGCTAAATAGCAAATATTTTAAGGCTATATTCCAATTACGTAATTCAAAAAATGACAAATATGTAATAATAAATGCAATGTATGTAATATTGAGCATTAAGTATTTGGCATTTAGCATTAAAAAATGCCATACCGGATTAAGTAGTTGAATTTATCATTGATTATTGAGCATTTATCAACTGGCCATTACCATGGTACACTGGCCTTTCATAATGCAACATACCAAATGCTATATACATGTGTCTGTGGAAGGCCGATGCGCCTTTCTAATTGGCAAATCGTTAATGAAAAATGCTTTTTACAAATGCTTGAATCATATATTGGCTGTCAAACGGTAATTGTCAATGGTAAATGCTAATTGTTGAAACAATAAACGCTAAATGCTTATTGCTGAGTAAATAGCTGAAAATATCAGTGGATGAATGCATTCTTTATATACTCATTGTTCATTGCTCTATGTGATATTTTAGTAAGCATTTTACAGCAAAAAGTTACGGTTCTATGTCCCCATAATAGGTGCAACATGTTATTGCTTCAAATCAGTCAGGTAGAGTTTTTTCAAAGGAGTAAAGTGACATTCATTAGTTGAAAAAAAAAACTGATCATATATGTATAAAGCCCAATAATTTGAGAATTACCATTTATCATTTGACTATAAGAATTAGTTTGTATAAAATTTAGCATTTGACATTAACCATTTTGTATATAGTAGTAGTAGCAGCAGTAGTAGTAATAGCAGTAGCAGCAGCAGCAGTAGTAGTAGTAGTAAAAGCGGTAGCAGTAGTAGTAGCAGCAGAAGAGTAGTACCAGCAGCAGTACTAGCAGTAGTAGTAGCAGCAGCAGCTTAAGAGAAGTACCAGTAGTAGTAGTAGTAGCAGTAGCAGAAGCAGCAGTAATAGCAATAGTAGTAGTAGTAGCAGTAGCAGTAGTAGTAGCAGCAGCAGCAGCAGAGTAGTACCAGTAGCAGTAGCAGAGTAGTAGCAGTAGCACTAGCAATAACAGTAACAGCAGTAGTAGTAGTAGTAGTAGTAGCAGCAGCAGTAGTAATAGTAGTAGTAGTAGTAGCAGTAGCGGTATTAGCAGCAGCAGTAGTAATAGTAGTAGTAGTAGTAGCAGTAGCGGTATTAGCAGCAGCAGTAGTAATAGTAGTAGTAGTAGTAGCAGTAGCGGTATTAGCAGCAGCAGTAGTAACAGTAGCATTAGCAGTAGTAATAAAAGTAGCAGTAGCACTAGCACTAGCAATAACAGTAACAGCAGTAGTAGTAGTAGTAGAAGTAGTAGTAGTAGTAGTAGTAGTAGCAGTAGCAGTAGTAATAGGAGTAGTAGCAGCAGCAGTAGCATTATTAGCAGTAGCAGTAGTAACAGCAGCAGTAGTAACAGCAGCAGTAGCATTAGCATTAGCAGTAACAGCAGTAGTAATAAAAGTAGCAGTAGCAGCAGCAGTAGTAATAGTAGTAGCAGTAGCAGCAGCAGCAGCACTAGTAGCAGTAGCAGTAGCACTAGCAGCAGTAGCAGAGTAGTGGTAGCAGTAATAGTAGTAGTAGAAGTAAATTTGATCGTACACTCTTGAGTCCTCTCCCTGGAAAGACCAGTACTGGTGAATTATGATACTAGTAAGGCTCGATCGTGACCTCAGTTGGACTCGAATCTTTGACTCCCGGGTTAAGTGGCCATCGACATTTTCAAAAGCTATAACAATACAAATTAAGTTTTCTAATTAATTAAAGGGTGATTTCAGCACAAATATAGTATTGAAGGTAATTTAGTAATTTTTACAAGCCCTTATTACTGAACAAAAACTGGAATTTCAAACTAAGTCTTATGATGTGCAGTTTTGGCTGTAACTGTTGGATATTCGTTATTCTCAACTTTAAAGAGAGTTTATTTGACATGTGTGCATTTCCGGCAAAACGTTCGCATTTTTGTGGATACTGTACTATGATTATGGACTAGCTCCTAGACTATGACATATATTTTTTACATTTTTATAATGAATGTAATGAACTCCTATGGCCAATATGATAATTTTATTTTAACATCATTCTTCTGTGAAAATCTCTAGAATAGACTGGCTTTTGTCTCTATGAAATTGAGTGCGACAAAAAAAGGTGAAAAATGCAGAAATACATTTATTTTCAGTCTTGTAGCTAGTCTACTATGATTATCCCTTACAGAAGAAAAAGGCCTGCTGCGTACTCTTGCTGTGTACATACAGCGTATATGATGCGTACATGATGTGTACTGAAATCAAGGGCTTTAAATAGTACGCAGGATATACACCGCACATACACCGATAGTACGTTTGTAGTACACTTCTGACATGCAAATGAGCTCTGCCGCAAACTACTTGCTGCGTACATGCTGTGGACTACATAGTACACAGGATGTACGCTGGAGGAATTTAGTATGTGGGAAATAGTACCCAGCATGTACGCGGCACATACACTTTTCACATGCAAATGAGCCTGCGGTGTACTACCCCTGCGGCGTACATGCTGTGTACTCCTGCAGCGTACATGCTGTGTACTCCTGGCCCGAGTCCTGCGGCGTACATGCTGTGTACTCCTGCTGCATACATGCTGTGTACTCTTGTGGCGAAACTGCTGTGATTATGTAAATTCCTTACCCAACCAACTTTCATATGCAAATGCTGATCATTTGGACAGAAAAAAGCAGAAAAAAGATAAGTGACATGCATCAATAAGTATTTACCCTTACCAAAATAATGTAGATTGATGTTATCAAATAAATTAGTATGCTTTTCTTCATCCACTTTTCAATGAAATAAATCAATTTTTGTAGCATGTAATTTGGTAAACATTTGAAGAAAATGGCGTAACTGCATCAAGGGGAAACAACTTTAATGCAACTAAATATAAGTGTTATGATTTATTATAGACGATGTGTACGTAATATGTATTTATTTTGATTAAAATCCATCTGAGAACAATCTAGGACTGGAATTATATAAGCATTTATACACTTTTACGTCCGTAAAAAGTAGCGCACCAAAAAATTTTGGATTGATTTTTTCCAATGGGGCGAGCGCAATTAGCCTAAAATGTTCTGAAAATATACGAGCGGCAAATCCGATGAACAACTTTTTAATTTGGTGAGGCCTTAATGAGTTAACATAATGAGCATTAAAGCCTTTATAAAACATGATAGAAAGGTGTTTTGCTTAAGAGTATTCAAATAACAGTGAGAGCTATTAATTCTTCTCATTCGGGCGCTGTTGAGGCATTATCTTGGTAATTATTTCATGTATTACAAAATGTAATGCAACGAAGTTCAAATAAGGCTTTTCAAATATCCAAGTTAGAAAGCTCCAGGGTTAATTCAAAATGAAAAAGAATATATTTTTACACTGCATGCAAGGTGCAGCTCAGAAATCACCAAGATGTAAGCTTCACAAATGAACATTGCAAATAGATTGGCAAATTTTCATTGTTCAGAATACCGGTAATCTGAACTATTCTATGCTATTAAGATAAAAGTTGCTCGGAAATCAAGTTCTTGCTTCCAAAAAAAAAAAAAAAATGTACAAATCCTTCCTGCATGAAGTTTACTTCAGACTTTTACGAAGTGTACTTCAGACTTTTACCTAAAAAAATTCAAAGTATAAACACCAAAAGAAAATGAACAAGTCCCTCCCGCGTATATGAAGTTTACTTCAGACTTTTAACTTATAAAAAAAAAACTAAGTATAAATGCCAAAAGAAATTGTACAAGTCTTTCCTGCGTATATGAAGTGTACTGCACAAATTTCAAAGTATCTGCGGTGTACATGCAGTGTACTATTTTCTTGTACAAGTCCCTCCTGCGTACATGCAGTGTACTAGTGACCTCCTGCGTACATGCTGTGTACTCGTCGAAATAGTACGCGGCATGCGGTGTATGTAAAATGTACTCCTCTGGCGTACTACTGTGTTCAAGGCATATACACAGCAAATACGCAGCATGTACGCCACAGAGGCTTGCTTCTGTAAGGGTATTCATGCTAAGTGATGTGAGGAGGAAAGTAGCAGGTCAACGGAATTTAGTGCTTTTCTCAGATATATTTCTATAGAGAAGGTAGTTGGTTTTGTCTCCTGAACATTGTGTCAAGTATTGCATTGGTATATTATATGTAACTCTATGGGAAATTAATTGTACCTTTGGGCCAATAGGTTCATCTAAGGCCATTTTGCTTGCCAACGCAGCATTGGGTTCTCACCCAAAAATGCTTCACTGTCTGGCTGTGCACGTGGGTTGATACAGGGTAAAGCCCTAGGACCACTATTGTAAAACTACCTACAAAAATTCACCAAAATGATCCTGCAGGCCAATAAACAGCACAGAAACTTTGTAATATAACTCATTCATAATCATTTTGAAATAAAAACCTTTAAAGGAGTGATTAAGGTGTCGGCTGCTCAACTGGGGGGCTGTGGGTTCGAGCCCCATTGGGATCACGACCATGCATTCTCATATGACACTAGTACTGGCTTTTTTCAGGAAGCAGACTCGAGAGTGGTTCAAATAAGCTTGAAACTTTCATCACAATCTAGCTAAAATAAATTAGTATAAACTAATAAGATCTTTATACTTAGACCATTTTATTAACATATGTATGAAAATAAACTGGCAGCAAAGTTTTCATTCCCCACATTTAAGTTAAAATAGGTCATCACGAAAATTACAAAGGTTTTGGTCTAAAAAACAACAACAAATAATTAGAAACATGTTATTGATTTTTCTGGTTTATTTTGGGTTTAACGCCATTTTTCAACAGTTTTTCAATTATGTAACGGCAGGCAATTAACCTATCCAGTGTTCCTGGATTCTGTACCAGTACAAACCTGTTCTCCGCAAGTAACTGCCAACTTTTCCACATGAATCAGAGGCGGAAGACGAATGATTTCAGACACAATATCTTCTATCAAATCATCACGGCAAACATATGCCTCACCCGGGGATCAAATTCACGGTGCCGCGATCCGTAGATATGCGCTCTCCCAACTGAGCTAAGTGGACGGGCTCTCAAGTTTTTTTAAATTGAATTCACTCAGTTTCAAGAAACGGTCAAGAGGTCAGATAAGTGTATTGTAATAATTTACTTAACAGAACTTCTGATCAAGATTTTGTGTGTCATAATTAAAGTAAACTCGAGGAGATTCAATAAAATAAATAAAGCGGTGCTTTCAAATTCTGTGTGCTATAGTTTCTCTTATGAGTACTTAAATCGTATTGTCGCACTCTGGAATTCTGTAAACAACTAAATTTGTTTGGTACCCATTATTATGGAATGCCACGGTTGTCTTATTTAGACATTGTTCATATAATTCATTCATCTTAAGAAATATTATGGGTTCATTCGCTCATTATATAAATTGAATAATCCAATATATGGAACCGTTTCGTCTTTATATGGAACAAACTTTTCATCATATGATAGCAAACATTATTATATACATTTGATTTCCCTTTATATGCATTCTAAATGTAATACATGGAATACCAAAATCACGAATCGTATACTGAATATATAAACAAGAGCACCGCCTTGCGGGTGCTGACGCTCATCTGATTTTTTTTAGTGTAATAGAAATATTGTCCTACCCATGATTTTCTAAGTCTAAAAAGGGCCATCATTCTTGCAAAAAGCAGGATAGAGTTATGTTTCTTGATGTACAGTGTCCACTTATGATGGTGAAAAACTGTTGCAAGTTTTAAAGCAATAGCTTTAATAGTTTATGAGAAAAGTTGACTTAAACATAATACTCAACCAAGAAAATGATTTTCTAAGTCCAAAAGGGGCAATAATTATTGCAAAAAGCAGGATGGAGTTATGTTGCTTGCTGTACAGGGTCAGCTTATGATGGTGAACAAGTGTTGCAAGTTTCAAAGCAATAGCTTTGATAGTTTAAGAGAAAAAGTTGACCTAAACATAAAACTTAACCAAGAAATCTGATATTTTCTAAGTCCAAAAGGGGCCATAAATCTTGCAAAAAGCAGGACGGAGTTATGTTTCTTGCTGTACAGGGTCAACTTATGATGGTGAACAAGTGTTGCAAGTTTTAAAGCAATAGCTTTGATAGTTTAGGACTAAAGCTGACCTAAACATAAAACTTAACCAAGAAAACTGATTTTCTAAGTCCAAAAGGGGCAATAAATCTTGCAAAAAGCAAGAAGGAGTTATGTTTCTTGATGTACAGGGTCAGCTTATGATGGTGAACAAGTATTCCAAGTTTCAAAGCAATAGCTTTGATAGTTTAGGAGAAAAGCTGACCTAAACATAAAACTTAACCAAGAAATCTGATATTTTCTAAGTCCAAAAGGGGCCATAAATCTTGCAAAAAGCAAGATGGAGTTATGTTTCTTGCTATACAGGGTCAGCTTATGATGGTGAACAAGTATTCCAAGTTTCAAAGCAATAGCTTTGATAGTTTAGGAGAAAAGCTGACCTAAACATAAAACTTAACCAGGCAACGCCGACGCAGACGCCGACGCCGACGCCGACAACCGCTCAAGTGATGACAATAACTCATCATTTTTTTTCAAAAAATCAGATGAGCTAAAAAGGTACATATAATTAGAGCAACCTCCCCTATACTTTGCAAATGGCGTTGAGGGAGGTAAGAGAAGTACCTTTCAATGGTAAAAAAGCCAGATTTGTTAGAGTGACATTCCCTTTATGTTGGAGATAAAGAAACTAACCCAGTATGCTTAAAAACTACGCTGGCATATTTCTGCCAACCACATATCCACTTATTTTTATGGACAGTTTTCTCTAAAAATGTCACATATCCAGTTATTATCTGGCAAGTTGCAAAATTGCGTGTTTTCCATAAAAGTAAGTTAACAGGACAAAACTGCCTGTTAGTGCCAACTTCTGTCATCCACATATTCACATAAATAAGTGGTTATTGTGAAAGTTTTCATGATTTACAGTTAGACTTTTCACCCCCTATACAGAATTGTCACGGTATAGAACAGTGAAACTGGGAGAAAATGTATAGGCGGCCGGATAGCTCAGTCGGTAAAGCATTATTCCAAGGCCCCTGGTTCGAGTCAAGGTCTGGCTGCACAGTTTTCTCATCCTATCATATTTGGCGCCCAATGTGGGGCGGTGACGGCATTACACTGGTTAGTCTCCGATGCCTGTAATTGCTTGATTTATAAAGTACCCACTGAAATTCGAGGACGAATTTCAAAATGGGAAATATATCACGGTATAGAACTTGAATATTAAAATGGGGAGAAAATGTGTAGGCAGTCGGGTAGCCCAGTCGGTAGATTACCGGACAGGTATTCCGAGGCCCCAGGTTCGAGTCTCGGTCTGGCTTCACATTTTTGTCACCCTGTGACAGAATGAATATGTGTATATCCACCTTATCCCCTACCACCACCCCTAATGGTTGTGCCTATAGATAGGATTTGGAATTATAAATTTGCATAATTTTTATGCCCCTTTATGTATTTTCATTTATTCCGTAATGATGGGGTCGATTACGGGATATTGCCAATCATAACTGACTAAGTGACAAAAATCAAGATACCTAGTTAACGTAAGTGAATATGTGGATGGCAGTAGTGGGCACTAACAGGCAGATTTGTCCTGTTAAGATATTTAAGTGGATAACAAGCAGTTTTGTCACTTGCCAGATAATAACTGAATAAGTGACATTTTTACGAAAAATTTCGAGATAAATAAGTGGATATGTGGTTGGCAGAAATATGCCACCATAAAAAACAGGTCGGTTAGAGTGACCTGCCCAATATTTTGCAAATGGTGTCGAGTGAGATAGGGGAAGAAACTCTGTTTGATAAAAAATGATTGGTTACAGTGACCTCCCCTTTCTATTGAAATGGTGTCGAGATAAATAGCGGAAGTAACTCTGTATGTAAAAAACAGGACGGTTAGAGTGACCTCCCCTTTATTTTGCAAATGGCGTCCGAAGAAGGTAGGGGAAATAACTCTGAATGGCTAAAAACAGGTCGGTTAGAGTAACAACCCTTTACTTTATTTTGCAAATACCATCGAGAAATGTAAGGGAAGTACCGCTGTAAGCCCAGTTCAATTCGAGTGACCTCCCCTTTATATTGCAAATGGGGTCGAGGGAGATAGGGGAAGTAACTCTGGGCTGATACAGAACTGGGTCGTTAGTGTAACCTCCCGGTTATATTGCAAATGACGTCGAGAGAGATAGCAGAAGTAACTCAGTGTGGCTAAAAAAAATACAGGTCGGTAAGATTATATTGCAAATGTCATCGAGATAGGTAGGGGAAGTAACTCTGTATATTAAGAAAAATCAAGACAGTTAGATTGACCTCCCCTATATTTTGTAAATAGCGTTCGGGGAGGTAGGGGAAGTAACTCTGGATGGCTAAAAACAGGTTGGTTAGAGTGACCACACTATTTTCCTAACGGCATCGACAAAGATGTGGGAAGTAACACTGTATGTTAAAGAAAACAGGCTGACTAGAGTGACCTCCCTTTATTTTACAAATGACATCGAGAAAGGCAGGGAAAGATACTTTGTAACTTAAAAAAGACCAAATCGGTTAGAGTGACGTCGAGGGAGATAGGAAAAGCAACTCTGGGTGTTTAAACAAACAGGTCGGTTAGAGTGACATCTTCCTTATATTGCAAATGGCATCGAGGGAGGTAGGGGAAGTAACTCTTGGTGGCTAAAAAAAAACCAGGTCAGTAAGAGTGACTTCTCTTTATATTGCAAATGGTGTCGAGAAATGCAAGGAAAGTAACTTTGTATGTAAAAAGAACCAGTTCGGTTAAATGGCATCGAGGGAGGTAGGGGAAGTAACTCTTGGTGGCTAAAAAAAACCAGGTCGGTAAGAGTGACTTCTCTTTATATTGCAAATGGTGTCGAGAAATGCAAGGAAAGTAACTTTGTATGTAAAAAGAACCAGTTCGGTTAGAGTGACCTCACTTTTGCAAATGGCATCGAAAAATGCAGGGAAAGTAAAAAAAAAATCAGTTTGGTTAGAGAGACCTCCCTTTTATATTGCAAATGGCGTCGACAGAGGTGGAAGTAATTGTTGGTGGCTAAATAAAATGGGTCGGTAAGTGTTCCCCCCCCCCCCCCCTTTATATTGCAAATGGCATCAAGGGTGGTAGGGGAAGTAATTCTTGTTGGCTGAAAAAACGGGTTGGTAAATGACATCCCCTTTATATTGCAAATGACGTTCAGGGAGGTAGGGGTAGTAACTTAGGGAGGCTAAAAATGGGTTGGTAAGAGTGACTTCCCCTCTATATTGCAAATGGCATTGAGGGAGGTAGGGGAAGTAACTGTAGCCGGCAAGAAACAGGGATTGGTAACGGTGACCTCCCCTTAATATTGCAAATGGCGTCGAGATGGGTAGGAGATAACTTGGGCAGCAAAAAAACAGGAGGTGGTAAGACTGACCTCCCCTTTACATTGCAAATGGTGTTGACGGAGGTAAGGGAAGTAACTGTTGGCAGCAAGAGGGTCAGTAAGGGTGACCTCCCAATTATATTGCAAATGGCATCGAGGGAGGTAGGGGAAATAACTGAGTGAATATAAAACGGGTCAGTAAGTTTCTTCCCCTTTATATTGCAAATTGCGTCGAGAGAGGTAGGGGAAGTAATTATGGGCAGCTAAATAGAAGGGTCGGTACATGACCTCTTTATATTGCAAATGGAGTCCAGGGAGGTAAGGGAAGTAACTGTGAGCAGCTTTAATAACAGCTCGGTAAGAGTAACCTCCCCTATATATTGCAAATGGCGTCAAGAGAGGTAGGGGAAGTTACTGTGGGAGGTTAAAAAATGGGTTGGTAACAGTGACCTCCCCTATATATTGCAAATGGCATCGAGGGAGGTAGGGAAAGTAAATGTGGGCTGCTTAAAAACGGGTCGGTAAAAGTGACCTCCCCAGGTTTCACGTCTTTTTCAACAATTTTGCAGTCATATAAACGACGGAGTAGGGGAAGTAACGGTAGGGGAAGTAACTGTGGGCAACAAAAGCAGGAGACGGTAAGGGTGACATCCAATTTCTATTGCAAATGGCGTCAAGGGAGGTAGGGGAAATAATTATAGGCAGCTAAATAGATGGGAAGGGAAGTGACCTCCTCTTTATATTGCAAATGGCATTGAGGGAGGTAAGGGAAGTAATTATGGGCAGCTTAATAGCTAGGAAGGGAAGAGTGGCATCCCCTTTATATTACAAATGGCGTCCAGGTAGGGGAAGTTACTGTGGGTGACTAAAACAAAGGCCAGTAAATGACCTCCTCTTTATATTTCAAGTGACGTCCAGGGAGGTGAGGGAAGTAACTGTTGGTAGCTTAAAAACAGGTCGGTAAGGGTGACATCCAATTTATATTGCAAATGGCGTCAAGGGAGGTCGGGGAAATAATTATGGGCGGCTAAATAGACAGGGGAAGTGACCTCCCTTTTATATTGCAAATGGCTTCGAGGGAGGTAAGGGAAGTAATTATGGGCAGCTTAATAGAAAGGAAGGGAAGAGTGGCATCCCCTTTTTATTACAAATGGCGTTGGCATAGGTGAGTTAACTGTGTGGCTTAAAAAACGGGTCGGTAAGAGTAACCTCCCCTTTATATTACAAATGGCATCGAGGTAGGGGAAGTTACTGTGGGCGACTAAAACAAAGGCCGGTAAGTGACCTCCACTTTATATTTCAAGTGACGTCCAGGGAGGTAACTGTGGGTAGCTTAAAAACGGGTTGGTAAGAGTAGCCTCCCCTTTATATTGCAAATGGCGTCGAGGGAGGTAGGGGAAGTAACTGGGAGGCTAAAAAAAATGGGTAGGTAAGTGACCTCCTCTATATTGCAAATGGCGTCGAGGGAGGTTGGGGAAGAAACTTTGTGCGGCAAAAAAACGGGTCGGTAAGGGTGACCTCGCATTTATATTGCAAATGGCGCCTAGGGTGTTAGCGATAGTAACTGTGGGCGGCGAAAAAACGGTCAGTATTGGAGACCTCCCCTTGATATTGCAAATGGCGTTGAGGGAAGTAGGGGAAATAACTGTGGGAGAATATGAAACGGTTAGGGCAATTTCTCCTTCATATTGCAAATGGCGTAGACGAAGATAGGGGATGTAATTTTTGGCGGCTGAAACAGGTCGGTAAGTGTGACCTCCCTTTATATTGCAAACGGCGTCGAGGGAGGTAGGGGAAGTAAATGTGGGCTGCTTCAAAAACGGTTCGGTAAGAGTGACCTCTCCTTTATATTGCAAATGGCGTCGAGGGAGGCAGGGGAGTAACTGAGGGAGGCTATAAATAGGGATGGGTAAGGGTGATCTCCCCTCTATATTGCAAATTGCACTGAGGGAGGTAGGGGAAGTAAATGTGGGCTGCTTCAAAAATGGGTCGGTAAGAGTGATCTCCCGTTTATAGTGCAAATGGCGTCGAGGGAGGTAGGGGAGTAACTGAGGGAGGCTATAAATAGGAATCGGTAAGAGTGACCTCCCCTCTATATTGCAAATGGCATCGAAGGAGGTAGGGGAAGTAAATGTGGGCTGCTTCAAAAACGGGTCGGTAAGAGTGACCTCTCCTTTATATTGCAAATGGCGTCGAGGGAGGCAGGGGAGTAACTGAGGGAGGCTATAAATAGGGATCGGTAAGAGTGACCTCCCCTCTATATTGCAAATGGCATCAAAGGAGGTAGGGGAAGTAAATGTGGGCTGCTTCAAAAACGGGTCGGTAAGAGTGACCTCCCCTCTATATTTGAAATGGCGTCGAGGGAGGTAGGGGAAGTTACTGTGGGTAGCACAGATCTGTAAGAGTAACCCCGCCCCTTTATATTGCAAATGGCATCAAGGGAAGTAGGGGAAGTAACTGTGGGAGGCTAAAAAAATGGGTCGGTAAGAGTTACCTCCTCTCTATATTGCAAATGGCATCGAGGTAGGGGAAAAAACTTTGTGTGGCAAAAAAACAGGGGTCGCTAAGGGTGACCTCGCATTTATATTGCAAATGGCGTCGAGGGTATTAGTGATAGTAACTGTGGGTGGCGAATAAACAGTCAGTATGGGAGACCTGCGTTGAGGGAAGTAGGGGAAATAACTCTGGGAAAATATGAAACGGTTAGGGCGATTTCTCCTTCATATTGCAAATGGCGTAGAAAAAGATAGGGGAAGTAATTTTTGGCAGCTGAAACAGGTCGGTAAGTGACCTCCCTTTATATTGCAAACAGCGTCGAGGTAGGGGAAGTAAATGTGGGCTGCTTCAAAAACGGGTCGGTAAGAGTGACCTCCCCTTTATATTGCAAATGGCGTCGAGGGAGGTAGGGGAGTAACTGAGGGAGGCTATAAATATGGATCGGTAAGAGTGACCTCCCCTCTATATTGCAAATGGCGTCGAGGGAGGTAGGGGAGTAACTGAGGGAGGCTATAAATATGGATCGGTAAGAGTGACCTCCCCTCTATATTGCAAATGGCGTCAAGGAGGTAGGGAAAGTAAGAGTGACCTACCCTTTATATTGCAAATGGTGTCGAGGGAGGCTATAAATATGGATCAGTAAGAATGACTTCCCCTCTATATTGCAAATGGCGTTGAGGGAGGTAGGGGAAGTAAATGTGGGCTGCTTCAAAAACGGGTCGGTAAGAGTGATCTCCCCTTTATATTGCAAATGGCGTCGAGGGAGGTAGGGGAGTAACTGAGGGAGGCTATAAATAGGGATCGGTAAGAGTGACCTCCCCTCTATATTGCAAATGGCGTCGAAGGAGGTAGGGGAAGTAAATGTGGGCTGCTTCAAAAACGGGGGTCGCTAAGGGTGACCTCGCATTTATATTGCAAATGGCGCCTAGAGTGTAAGTGATAGTAACTGTGGGCGGCGAAAAAACGATCAGTATGGGAGACCTCCCCTTGATATTGCAAATGGCGTTGAGGGAAGTAGGGGAAATAACTCTGGGAGAATATGAAACGGTTAGGGCGATTTCCCCTTCATATTGCAAATGGCGTAGAAATAGATAGGGGAAGTAATTTTTGGCGGCGGAAACAGGTCGGTAAGAGTGACCTACCTTTATATTGCAAATGGCATAGACAAAGATAGGGGAAGTAATTTTTGGCGGCTGAACAGGTCGGTAGGAGTGACCTCCCTTTATATTGCAAATGGCGTCGAGGGAGGTAGGGGAAGTAATTCTGGTCAGCTAAAGAACGGGTTGGTAAATGACATCTGCTTTATATTGCAAATGGCATCGAGGGAGATAAGGGAAGTAACTGTTGGAAGTTTAAAGAATGGGTCTGTAAGAATAACGTCCCCTTAATATTGCAAATGGCGTCGAGGGAGGTAGGGGAAGTAACTGTGGGAGGCTTAAAATTGGTCGGTAAATGTTACCTCCCCTCTATATTGCAAATGGCGTCGATGGAGGTAGGGAAAATAACTCTGGGTGAATATGAAACGGGTTGGTAAGGGTGACTTCCCCTTTATATTGCAAATTGCGTCGAGGGAGGTAGAGAAAGTAATTTTTGGTGGCTAAAAAAACGGGTCGGTAAGAGTGAACCCCCCCACCCACCCCTCTTTATATTGCAAATGGCTAAATAGACGGGAAAGGCAGGGCGACTTCCTCTCATATTGCAAATGGCGTCGAGGGAGGTAGGGGAAGTAACTGGGAGGCTAAAAAAAAAGGTCGGTAAAAGTGACCTCCCCTTTATATTGCAAATGGCGTCGAGGGAGGTAGGGGAGTAACTGAGGGAGGCTATAGATATGGATCGGTAAGTGACCTCCCCTCTATATTGAAAATGGCGTCGAGGGAGGTAGGGGAAGTAGTGTGGTCGGCAGAAAAAGGAGACGGTAAGGATGACCTCCCCTTTTAGATTGCAATTGGCGTCGAAGGAGGTAGTGGAAGTAACTGTGGGCGGCAAAAAAAACTGATCGGTAAGCGTGATCTCCCCTTTATACTGCAAATGGTGTCGAGTGAAATAAGGGAAAGTAACTGTTGGCGGCTAGAAATGGGTCTTTAAGGATGACCTCCCCTTTATATTGCAAATGGCGTCAAGGGAAGTAATTTTGGACGGCTGAAAAAACGGGTCAGTAAAAGTGACCTCCACTTTTTATCGCAAATGGCGTCAAGGGAGGTAGGGGAAATAACTGAGTGACTTAAAAAACGGGTCTTTAAATGACCCTTCCTTTATATTGCAAATGGCTTCGAGGGAGGTAGTGGAAGTAATTGTGGGTGGCTAAAAAACGGATCGGTAAATGACCTCCACTTTATATTGCAAATGGCTGTCGAGGGAGGTAGGGGAAGTAACTGTGGGTGGCTATATACGGATCGGTAAGTAACCTCCCTTTATATTGCAAATGGCGTCGAGGGAATTAGGGGCAGTAACTTTGGGTGGCTGAGACACGGGTAGATAAGTGACCCATTTTGCAAATGTTGTGGGACGCAGGGAAGTAACTGTGGTCAGCTAAAAAAGGAGTCGGTAAGAGTGACCTCTGCTTCATATTGCAAATGGCACCGAGGGAGGTTAGGGGAAGTAACCGGGTCGGTAAGGGTGACCCCCTTTATATTGCAAATGGTGTCGAGGGAGGTATGGTTAGGAACTAGGGGCGGGTAGAATAAACGATTCGGTACAGGTGACCTCCCCTTTACAATGCAAATAGCGTCGAGGTAGGGGAAGTAACTGTGGGAGGCAAAAAAACAAAATGGGTCGGTAAGGGTGACCTCCCTTTTTATATTGCAAATGGCATCAAGGGAGGCAGGGGAAGTTACTTTAGATGGCCGAGACAAGGGTCGGTAAGTGACCTCCGCTTTATTTTACAAATGGCGTCGTAGGAGGTTGGGGAAGTAACCTTTGATGGCTGAAACACGGGTCGGTAAGTGGCATCCCCTTTATTTTGCAAATGGCGTTGAGGAATAGGGAAAGTAACTTTGGATAGTAAAAAGAACAAACTGGAATGTTAGTGGCCTTCCCTTAATTTTTGCAAATGGTGTGGTGTTAGGAGTAAGAAACTGGATGGGAAAGGAAGATGTCTCTTATGGTAACCTATATTTTGAAAAATGTAATGGGGTCTAAGAGGGAAAGAAAACTAAAGAAAGCAGTCTCTTTTGGTAACTGGTGTCACTGTGGTAAGGCTAGCTTTTGCATGAAAGGGACTATGACTTTGGATGACAAAGAGCTAGTTGGTGATAGTAACTTATCCTGTATTTTAGAAATGGAGAAGTAAATTTTGACCAAATTTAAACTATGGTAATCTACCCTTTATTTTGCAAATAGGCTCTAAGTAGCTGCATGACAAAAGACAGGTCAGGGTATAATATTTTGCAAATAGCATTAGGGTGATGTAACACTGAATGACCAAGTTTAATAGGGCAGGGGTAAACTCTTATTTTGCAAATGGCTAAAAAGAATGGAGAGTACTATTGATGACAAAGTACAAGTCGGTAAGGATACTCTTTGAATTTTGCATATGAAGGAAGTAAACTTTGTAAAGGAAGGGTAGATTTAATGTTGGAAAGATTTCCGAAATCTTAGGTAATAATAAATGCAATTGTTTGTCATTTCATTGTTTTTAAAAAAGTAAACAACACAACAGAATGGCGTTTATTCGTTATTCAAACAACAATAAATAACACAAAAGACATTTTCAAGTATAATTTTAGTGTTAAAATTCTGAAAAATATATCTTAAAATTAAATACCTGAACTAAAATTCATTGAATTGAACTATGCTCTCACATCAAACAGTAAAACTCCTTGCGAAAAAAGGTAAGCTTACAAGTATATTTAAAATTCTGACTTTGCGAAGGAAAATTATACATTACTACAATACAAAATATAAAATGTATATAATTAATAGATCTAGAAGACAGACATGGTTGATTTATAAGAGAGAAAAATAATTATTTTTCAAATGTGAAAATGTACTCTTCTTAGGATTATAAACCATAAAATATCTAAACACAGTAATACAGTTACTGAAATTGTGAATGTCATTTCGAAATGGTAAATTTTCAAATGTGAAAAGGGCACTCTTCTTGGGATTATAAAAATATTTAACAACAAATATATTAATTTCTGTCTTAGGTTGATTCATCTTATTTTTAACCATTATTCCTCAAAATATTAATGTTTGTTACCTATTCCTGCTGTAAAAGATATAGAAAGGGGGCATTTGCTTGTTTCAGTATAAGATCGAAATATCTTTCACTGAGTAAATTTTAGTCTGGTGTTCCGAGTGCAAGATAATTCAGTATTACACATTTTTTTAAATTCCTACATTGGTCGGTTAAAAAGCTCACTTACAGTTTATGTTGCATTGTTTTATATCTTGTCGAGTTAATATAAATTTATTTAATAATTCCACCGCACAGAGACATGCGTGTTGCGTAACGTCGCTCTGTATTTTATGCTGTCATAATGCTTATGTTGATAGGTCTACGAGATGTGCATTTCTTTTAAATTTTGATCGTTTTGACTGTATTTTAGTGATTTTGTAAGCAATTACTATTATACATATTTGTCTTTTTGAAGCATTTCCAGTCCTTACCATTCATGTCCTTTCGCGTTCAAGTGTAGTTCCACACCAGTGAAAATCATATTTGGATTTCTCTCCGTTTGAAACAATGAGTTTATCATGTTATAACATAACGGTACATTTCAGTAATCCTTTAAAAGCGCAAACTAAAATCCTAAAAGTTTGCCCACAATTCTACTAAACATTTGATCAGGACATATTTTTACACATCGTTCCTAAAACACTTAACGTTTAACACACTGTTCCTATAAAAGACAAAATTGCTTTAAAAGTCATTTCAGCCCCAAGCGTTAATGTTAGTGCTCAGGAGTTAGGTGTCGGTTAAGAGTTATGCGGTTAAGAGTTATGCCAAATTGTGTAAAATTTAATGTACAAGAAATGAGGCCAAAATGACTTTTAAAATTTACATATAGACGACCCAGACAAAAGACGGTAGAATATGTGTTTGAATAAAACAATTATGATTTTATCTCTACATTTTGTAGTAAGGAATTTTACGTCAAGCTTTCAGAGTATTAGTGAAACATAACGACACATTATACCCTGATAGTTTTAGAAGTGGGAAATCCAAATACAATGTTCACTTGCACGCAACATCAATTAAATGCGAAAGAATATATATGAATTAGATCTACACATAATTTGACAGTTTTTTTAACAAAAAAAAATCAGTAGAAAATAGCTATATTAAAATGAAAAAGAAATCAATCTCGTAGAACTATTTTAATTTTTTCCAACATATTTATTGCCATAAGAGCAAGCGTAATGTAACATGTGACCTACACTGATAAATTGTGCACGAAAAAAAATCTTTAATTTATATGTAAAACTGAATTATTTTTACGTGTGAACACTAGAGTTTATATTTTCAGAAGTTGCGTCTTGAGTGATTCGTATTTCGACCTTATACTGAAACAAACAAACAAACAAAATAAAGTTAAACTCCGATCCCAAATTCTTTTATTTGTGTGCATAAACTGATCCCCGCATATTTATTTATCTTTGAAAACTATCCCTGTCCAGTTCTACAATAACTTATATTTGAGATGCTTTTGAAATAATTTAACAAATCTTCATGAATGTATTTTTAAATATAACCCGATACTTTAAAACTATAGATACATTAGTTCAAGACCAGTAACAAACTAAGCTAGAAATATCTGATTTGTCTAAAATAGTTCGACTGTATCACCAATTTAAAATTATATAATTTCCTCAATTACCCTAAAATTTAACTTACATTTAACAAATAAATAATACAATTCAGCTAATGCTATACATTTAGGTCACTTAAACATGAGCAATAAAAGCTATCAATTAAAGTGATTAGTACCCCCAGACGTCGCTTTTGCAAAGGGAATGTAAAATTTTGTCACCATGACTTTTGACCTTCAAGTGTGACCTTGCCCTTGGACCTAGTGATCTACATTGAGTGGGGTGTTGCTGTAGAATAGGAGATGGGGGATGAGATGTGATGTGTGAGAGATGTAAAAAATATATAAGAAAAAAATTAGAGTCGAGTGGGGTTGGGAGTAGAAGTGTGGGAATAAGGGATACTGAAACATCATATAAACATATGATATACAAGATATACATCAATTTACAATCTAATTTATTGTAAAGAAAATGTAAAATAAATCTTTGTTCTGGGCAAGAGGTGGTGAAATGGGGTTGGTGGGAGTAGGTGGAGACAGGTGGGTAGCGGAGATGAGGGGAATATGAAATATAAGTTTGTGTGAGGAATGTATCTTTTGGTAGGTGTCGGGATTGGGGTATAGAAAGTATGGGTAGGACTCAAAAGCGTGGGACATACCAGTGCAAAGAAACAGTATGAGTTATAAGCCCAAATGTGAAGCGTGCATAAAACTTTAACGAACATTATTACAAAATCTGACCCAGTGCCCTTGACCTTTGACCTACCTGATCTTAAACCTAAAGACTTTTGCCCCTTCCTAAGGTCAATCCTTATGTAAGGTTTGATGATTATAGGGTAGTGGTTAAGAGGATATAGTGCAATTGAGAAGTTTGTCATAAAACTTTAACCAGCACTGTTATAATGTTTGACCCAGTGACCTTGACGTTTAAGAAGCCAGACTCTAAAATAACAGATGTCTGTCCCTTACCAAGACTAACACTTATGTGAAGTTTGAAGTTAAAAGGGGAAATAGTAAAGAATATATAGTGACACAAGCTTGCCGTAAAATTTTAACATGAATACATCGGTGGCAGTGACGACGACGCAAAGTCAAGTACAATAATTCTCTTTAATCTTTGAATAGTCCAGCTAAGTACCTGCCAAGCCATTTAGACAATATGGAGCGGACATGAAGTTAAACTACTTGACTTTAGACCTCAAAAGGTAACCTTAACTTTGGACCTAGTGACATGGGTTGTGAGCTATGCACACCGTCCTGATGAGATTAATAACTGATGTCAGTTTTATGAAAGCGGACACGATGGACGGATGGACGAACGGACTGTTGGACATACGTGACTCCAATATAACCCTATATACTTTGTACATGAGTATATGATTATAAACATGTCAGCTTATTTCTAATTTGTTTAAATATGCCCGTGTCAGGGCGGCTGTGATGGTGATATGCTTATATCTTGTGCAAGGTTTGTCATGAATTCATCATACTTTGTTCTTCCTTCTGCATATATTTCTCTTGTGTGTTTGAAATCAATCTGAAAATGATTATAAATAATTAATACACGAAGTACTTCAATCTATAAAGTCAAATCAAATTTAACTAAATATTTCATGATTCTTTTCTTTTCAGAGTAATCGGTAAAATATATCTCTCCTCTTCCTTCGCAAGCAAAATAATAGAAATTTGGAATGGAAATATTTAACCAAAGGCAGCACATAAACAACACGAAACTAGAGTCCTTCCTTCACAAGCAAAATAATAGAAACTTGGAATGGAAATATTTAACCAAAGGCAGCATATAAACAACAAGAAACTACAGATTTTACCCTGCTGTGACAGTGACCTTTGACTTATGTGCATTGCATATTGTCTAATCACCACAAACCTTTATGACAAGTTTAAAGTTAACAAGTGAATGAAGTATTGCCACGCAATACAAAGTCCCCTACTGGAAGGCACCTAATTTTCTCTTCTGCAGTATAACATAATGAACTGATATCTGTCAATGATGTATAAACAATATTGTACTATATATACAATATAACAACGCACTTGGATTAAAATTTGCATATATAAAAACGTAGTTGTTTTCATTTGGATTTTTTGAAGTTATCATAAAAGTTATTTATAGTAACAACAAAGTGAAATTAACCCTAAAAAAAAATCTATATAATGTAAGTCCACAAGGTAGAGATAGATCAAAATGCACCTAAAAATTGGATGTTTCTTTTTTTTTTTTTTTGGTTGGGTTTAACGTCGCACCGACACAATTATAGGTCATATGGCGACTTTCCAGCTTTGATGGTGGAGGAAGACCCCAGGTGCCCCTCCGTGCATTATTTCATCACGAGCGGGCACCTGGGTAGAACCACCGACCTTCCGTAAGCCAGCTGGATGGCTTCCTCACATGAAGAATTCAACGCCCCGATAGAGGCTCGAACCCACATCGATGAGGGGCAAGTGATTTGAAGTCAGCGACCTTAACCACTCGGCCATGGAGGCCCCTAAAAATTGGATGTACCATGCATGTTGTACCACAGAAAAGTGGTCTCGATTTTTCCCTACAGCCAGTAATAAATGAATCGCTCACCTGTTCCCACATAACCCAGTTTTGAGTATGACGTCGTTTTTTTCTATTATTTGACATAGTGACCTAGTTTTTGAGCTCATGTGACCCAGTTTTGAACTTGACCTAGATATTATCAAGATAAAAATTCTGACCAATTTTCATGAAGATCCATTGAAAAATATGGTCTCTAGAGAGGTCACAAGGTTTTTCTATTATTTGAACTATTGACCTAGTTTTCGAAGGTACATGACCCTGTTTTGAACTTGACCTAGATATCATCAAGGTGAACATTCTCACTAATTTTCATGAAGATCTCATGAAAAATATGGCCTCTAGAGAGGTCACAAGGGTTTTCTATTTTTATATCTACTGGCCTAGTTTTTAACAGCACGTGACCCAGTTTCGAAACTGACCTAGATATCATAAAGGTGAACATTCAGATCAATTTTCATGAAGATCCATTGAAAAAAATGGCCTCTAGAGAGGTCAAAAGATTTTTCTAATTTTAGACCTACTGACCTAGTTTTTGTCCGCAGTTGACCCAGTTTCAAACTTGACCTAGATATTATCAAGATGAACATTCAGACCAACTTTTATACAGATCCCATGAAAAGTATGGCCTCTAGAAAGGTCTCAAGGTTTTTTAATTATTTGACCTACTGACCTAGTTTTTTAAGGCACGTGACCCAGTTTCAAACTTGACCTAGATATCATCAAGGTGAACATTCTGACCAATTTTCATGAAGATCCATTCAAGGGTATGGCCTCTGTAAAGGTCATAGGACTTTTCTATTTTAAGACCTACTGACCTAGTTTTTGACTGCAGTTGACCCAGTTTCGAACTTGACCTATATATTATCAAGATAAACATTCAGACCAACCTTCATACAGATCCCATGAAAAATATGGCCTCTAGAGAGGTCACAACGTTTTTTCATTATTTGACCTACCGACCTACTTTTTGATGGCACGTGATCCAATTTCGAACTTTAACTAGATATCATCAAGAGGAACATTCCGACAAATTTTTATGGAGATCCATTCACAAGTATGGCCTCTACAGAGGTCACAAGGTTTTTCTATTTTTAGACCTACTGTCCTAGTTTTTGACCGCACATGATCCTGTTTCGAACTTGACCTAGATATCATCAAGTTGAACATTCAGACCAATTTTCATACAGATCCCATGAAAAATATGGCCTTTAGAGAGGTCACAAGGTTTTTCTATTATTTGACCTACTGACCTAGTTTTTTAGGGCACGTGACCCAGTTTCAAACTTGACCTAGATATCATCAAGATGAACATTCAGACCAATTTTCATACAGATCCCATGAAAAATATGGCCTCTAGAGTGGTCACAAGGTTTTTCTATTATTTGACCTACTGACCTAGTTTTTGAAGGCACGTGACCCACTTTCGAATCTGACCTAGATATCATCAAGGTGAACATTCTCACCAATTTTCATGAAGATCTCATGAAATATATGGCCTCTACAGAGGTCACAAGGTTTTTCTATTTTTAGACCTACTGATGTAGTTTTTGACCGCACGTGACCCAGTTTCGAACTTGACCTAGATATCATCAAGATGAACATTCAGACCAACTTTCATACAGATCCCATGAAATATATGGCCTTTAGAGAGGTCACAAGGTTTTTCTATTATTTGACCTACTGACCTAGTTTTTGATGGCACGTGACCCAGTTTCAAACTTGATCTAGATATCATCAAGATGAACATTCTGACCAATTTTCATGAAGATCTTGTGTAATATATGGCCTCTAGAGAGGTCACAAGGTTTTTCTATTTTTAGACCTACTGACCTAGTTTTTGACGGCACGTGACCCAGTTTCGAACTTGACCTAGATATCATCAAGGTGAACATTCTGACCAATTTTCATGAAGATCTTGTGATATATTTGGCCTCTAGAGAGGTCACAAGGTTTTTCTATTTTTAGACCTACTGACCTAGTTTTTGATGGCACGTGACCCAGTTTCGAACTTGACCTAGATATCATCAAGATGAACATTCTGACCAACTTTAATAAAGATCCCACAAAAAATGTGACCTCTAGAGTGGTCACAAGGAAAAGTTTACAGACGGACGGACGACGGACGCCGCGCGATCACAAAAGCTCACCTTGTCACTTTGTGACAGGTGAGCTAAAAAGTTACAATATAATCTATGTATAGTAACAACAAAAGGGAAGTAATTCCAAAAAAGTGTGCCTCATGGTGGTGAACATTTGTGCCAAGTTACATCAAAATTCCTCCATGCATGAAGAAGAAATGCTCTGGACAAAGTCATTCTTGAATTTGACCTTTGACCTCTAAGTATGACCTTGACCTTTAAGCTAGGGTTCTGGGTGTTGCGCATGACAAGTCAACTCATCATGGGGAACATTTATGCCAAGTAATATTGTAATCCCTTGATGGATGACAGTGTTCTGGATCGGACAGGAAAAAAAACCTATTGACCTTTGTCCTCCAATTGTGACCTTGACCTTTGAGCTAGGGGTCCGGGTTTTGCGCATGACATGTTGTCTCATCATGGGGAACATTTGTACCAAGTAATATCAAAATCCCTTTATGGATGGCAGAGTTACGGACCAGACAGGAAAAAATGCCTGATTGACCTTTGACTCCTAATGGTGACCTTGATCTTTGAGAAAGGGCTCCGGGATTTGCGCATGACATGCCGTCTCATCATGGGGAACATCTATGCCAAGTAATACTGAAATCCCTTAATGAATGACAGAGTTATGGACAGGACATGGAACAGACGCTGTTCATGCCATGTTAACATTTGACTGCTAAGTGTGACCTTGACCTCTGAGCTAGGGGTCTGAAAGTTGTGCAAGACACATTGTCTTATTATGAGGTACAATTGTGCTAATCGATATTAAAATCCCTTCATGAATGGGAGAGTTATGGACCGGACAGAAAAAAAGCCCTGTTGACATCTGACCTCCAATTGTGACCTTGACCTTTGAGCTAGGGGTGGGAATTTTGTGCATGACATGTCGTCTCATCATGGGAAACATTTGAGCCAAGTAATATTAAAATCCCTTCATAGATAAAAGAGTTATGGACCGGACACGAAACAGACCCTTTTCATGTCATGTTAACATTTGACTGCTAAGTGTGACCTTGACCTTTGAGCTAGGGGTCTGAAAATTGTCCATGACACATCGTCTTATTAAAATCCCTTCATGGATGGGAGAGTTATTGACCGGACAGGAAAAAAGCCCTGTTAACCTTGGACCTCCAATTGTGACCTTGACCTTTAAGCTAGGGGTCAGGGTTTTGCGCATGACACGTCGTTTTATCATAGGGAACATTTGTGCCAAGTAATATTAAAATCCCTTCATGGATAAAAGAATTATGGACCGGACACGAAATTGCAGACGGACGGAATGACGGAATAACGGATTGACAGAATGACGGAAAAGCACATTCCTATAGTCCCCGAAACTGGTTTTCAACCAGTAGGGGACTAATAACTTGAATGGTTACTGAGTTATGTTCGGGACATGAAATACAAAGGACAGACAGTCAGTCAGACCGACAGACGCAAACAATCACGCGCCATTATATAAAATGTCCCATTTTTTAAACCAGCATATAAAAAGATATGAAGTTTCAAATCTATAGTATTCAAGCAAAGTGACCCTAGATAAAAGTAAACAAGAGAGCCATGATGGTCCTGAATCGCTCACCTCTTCCCACATGACCCAGTTTTGAGTATGACATCGTTTTTTCTATTATTTGACATAGTGACCTAGTTTTGAACTTGACCTAGGTATTATCAAGATAAAAATTCTGACCAATTTTCATGAAGATCCATTGAAAAATATGATCTCTAGAGAGGTAACAAGGTTTTTCTATTATTTGACCTATTGACCTAGTTTTCGAAGGTACATGACCCTGTTTTGAACTTTATCTAGATATCATCAAGGTGAACATTCTCACTAATTTCATGAAGATCTCATGAAAAATATGGCCTCTAGAGAGGTCACAAGGTTTTTCTATTTTTATACCTGCTGGCCTAGTTTTTGACCGCATGTGACCCAGTTTCGAAACTGCCCTAGATATCATCAAGGTGAATATTCAGATCAATTTCCATGAAGATCCATTGAAAAATATGGCCTCTAGAGAGGTCAAAAGATTTTAACAATTTTAGACCTACTGACCTAGTTTTTTAACGCAGTTGACCCAGTTTCAAACTTGACCTAGATATCATCAAGATGAACATTCAGACCAACTTTCATACAAATCCCATGAAAAGTATGGCCTCTAGAGAGGTCACAAAGTTTTTTTTATTATTTGACCTACTGACCTAGTTTTTTAAGGCACGTGACCCAGTTTCAAACTTGACCTAGATATCATCAAGGTGAACATTCTGACCAATTTTCATGAAGATCCATTCACAAGTATGACCTCTAGAGAGGTCACAAGGTTATTCTATTTTTAGACCTACTAACCTAGCTTTTGACCGCAGTTGACCCAGTTTTGAAAGTGACCTAGATATCATCAAGATGAACATTCAGACCAATTTTCATACAGATCCCATGAAAAATATTGCCTTTAGAGAGGTCACAAGGTTTTTCTATTATTTGACCTACTGACCTAGTTTTTGAAGGCACGTGACCCACTTTCGTATTTGACCTAGATATCATCAAGATGAACATTCAGACCAACTTTCATACAGATCCCATGAAAAATATGGCCTCTAGAGAGGTCACAAGGTTTTTCTATTATTTGACCTACTGACCTAGTTTTTGAAGGCACGTGACCCACTTTCGTATTTGACCTAGATATCATCAAGATGAACATTCAGACCAACTTTCATACAGATCCCATGAAAAATATGGCCTCTAGAGAGGTCACAAGGTTTTTCTATTATTTGACCTACTGACCTAGTTTTTGACGGCACATGACCCACTTTCCAACCTGACCTAGATATCATCAAGATGAACATTCTGACAAATTTTCATAAGGATCTTGTGAAATATATGGCCTCTAGAGAGGTCACAAGGTTTTTCTATTTTTAGACCTTCTGACCTAGTTTTTGACGGCACGTGACCCAGTTTCGAACTTGACCTAGATATCATCAAGGTGAACATTCAGATCAATTTTCATGAAGATCTTATGAAATATATGGCCTCTAGAGAGGTCACAAGGTTTTTCTATTTTTAGACCTACTGACCTCGTTTTTGATGGCGCGTGACCCAGTTTCGAACTTGACCTAGATATCATCAAGATGAACATTCTGACCAACTTTCATAAAGATCCCATGAACAATGTGACCTCTAGAGTGGTCACAAGCAAAAGTTTACGGACGCAGGCACGGATGCACTGACGGACGGACGGACGATGGACACTGCGCGATCACAAAAGCTCACCTTGTCACTTTGTGACAGGTGAGCTAAAAATACCAATTTTCTAAATTTAAATGGGCTTTCATGCTATAAAATGCAAGGAAAAACTAGATGCCCACGGGCAACATGTCGAGCCTGCCAGCTGTCAAAAGGACTGGGAGTTGTACATGACACTCCTTGTCTCATTGAGGCAAACATTTATGCCAAATAAAAAAAGAGATTGCAAAAAGTTACAATATAAGTTATTTAAAGTAACAACAAAGGAACATAAATCTTAAAAGAAAATAAAAAATAAAAAAATTCTAGGTCCACATAAAAATCTGCACCAGTAGAGATAGGTCAAAATACACCTGAAAATTGGATGTAACATGCATGTTGTACTGCAGAAAAGTGGTCTTGATTTTTCCCTACGACCGGTAATAAAAGTTACAAATATAAGCTATTTACAGTAACAACAAAGGGAAGTAATTCTAGGATCTTGCGCATGACACTCCATCTCATGATGATGAACAATGGTGCCAAGTTACATCAAAATCCCTCTATGCATCAAAAAGAAATGCTCCAGACAAAGTCATTCTTGTATCTGACATTTGACCTCTAAGTGTGAGCTTGACCTTAGACCTAGGGACCTGATTCTTGCGCATGACACTCTGTCTCGTGGTGGTGAACATTTGTGCCAAGTTAAATCAAAATCCCTCCATGCATGAAGAAGAAATGCTCTGGACAAAGTTGTCATTCTTGTATCCTTTGACCTCTAAATGTGATCTTGACCTTAGACCTAGGGACCTGGTTCTTGCGCAAGACACTCCGTCTCATGATCGTGAACAATTGTGCCAAGTTACATCAAAATCCCTCCATGCATGAAGAAGAAATGCTCTGGACAAAGTTGTCATTCTTGTATCCTTTGACCTGTAAGTGTGACCTTGACCTTAGACCTAGGAACCTGGTTCTTGCACAAGACACTCCGTCTCATGATGGTGAACAATTGTGCCAAGTTACATCAAAATCCCTCCATGTATGAAGAAGAAATGCTCTGGACAGTCATTTTTGAATTTGACCTTTGACCTGTAAGTGTGACCTTGACCTTTGAGATAGGAACCTGGGATTTGCGCATGACACTCCGTCTCACTGAGGTTAACATTCATACCAAATATAAACAAGATTGCTCCATGCATGTCAAAGTTATGGTCCGGACAGACAAATCCGGACAGATGCACGCACGCACGCACATACACCGAACAGCCATTTGGACAACTATGTCTTCGCTTCCACAAGCGGGCTCAACAAAAACACGAGTCTTTGCCTCCTTACTAACTGAATTATTAACTGTTTTGTTTGTTTGTTTTGGGTTTAACGCCGTTTTTCAACAGTATTTCAGTCATGTAACGACGGGCAGTTAACCTAACCAGTGTTCCTGGATTCTGTACCAGTACAAACCTGTTCTCCGCAAGTAACTGCCAACTTCCCCACATGAATCAGAGGTGGAGGACTAATGATTTCAGACACAATGTCGTTTATCAAATAGTCACGAAGAACATGCGCCCCACCCAAGGATCGAACTCGCGACCCCGCGATCCGTAGACCGACGCTCTTACCTACTGAGCTAAGCGGGCGGGTTCTTGACAGATTTAGATAAATTTTGGTACACATGTACACAGGTGTAATATCATAAAATACTGGTCAAGTTTGATTTAAATTGCACCTTCTTGTAGCCATTCTTTCTTATGGTTGCCATTCTTCTGTGACAAGGCCGTATTATGGGGGTATTCGTCACTCCTGTGACAGTTCTAGTTTTATTTTACGTAAATTATTTATTATTTATAGCTCGTCCGATTTTTAGCTCACCTGTCACAAAGTGACAAGGTGAGCTTTTGTGATCGCGCGGTGTCCGTCGTCCGTCGTCCGTGCGTCCGTGCGTGCGTAAACTTTTCCTTGTGACATCTCTAGAGGTCACATTTTTCATAGGATCTTTATGAAAATGGGTCAGAATGTTCATCTTGGTAAATTCTAGGTCAAGTTCGAAACTGGGTCACGTGCCATCAAAAACTAGGTCAGTAGGTCTAAAAATAGAGAAACTTTGTGACCTCTCTAGAGGCCATAATTTTCAATGGATCTTCATGAAAATTGGTCAGAATGTTCACCTTGATGATATCTAGGTCAAGTTCGAAACTGGGTCACGTGCGGTCAAAAACTAGGTCAGTAGGTCTAAAAATAGAAAAACCTTGTGACCTCTCTAGAGGCCATATGTTTCACAAGATCTTCATGAAAATTGGTCAGAATGTTCACCTTGATAATATCTAGGCCAAGTTCGAAACTGGGTCATCTGCGGTCAAAAACTAGGTCAGTAGGTCTAAAAATCGAAAAACCTTGTGACCTTTCTAGAGGCCATATATTTCACAAGATCTTCATGAAAATTTGTCAGAACGTTCACCTTGATGATATCTAGGTCAAGTTCGAAACTGGGTCACGTGCCGTCAAAAACTAGGTCAGTAGGTCAAATAATAGAAAAACTTTGTGACCTCTCTAAAGGCCATATTTTTCATGGGATCTGTAGGAAAGTTGGTCTGAATGTTCATCTTGATGATATCTAGGTCAAGTTCGAAACTGGGTCACGTGCGGTCAAAAACTAGGTCAGTAGATCTAAAAATAGAAAAACCTTGTGACCTCTCTTGAGGCCATATATTTCATGAAATCTGCATGAAAATTGGTCAGAATGTTCACCTTGATGATATCTGCAAGTTCGAAAGTGGGTCACGTGCCGTCAAAAACTAGGTCAGTAGGTCAAATAATAGAAAAACCTTGTGACCTCTCTACAGGCCATATTTTCCATGGGATCTGCATGAAAGTTGGTCTGAATGTTCATCTTGATGATATCTAGGTCAAGTTCGAAACAGGGTCATGTGCAGTCAAAAACTAGGTCAGTAGGTCTAAAAATAGAAAAACCTTGTGACCTCTCTAGAGGCCATACTTGTGAATGGATCTCCATAAAAATTGGTCAGAATGTTCATCTTGATGATATCTAGATCAGATTCGAAAGTTGGTCACGTGCCCTCAAAAAGTAGGTCAGTAGGTCAAATAATGAAAAAACGTTGTGACCTCTCTAGAGGCCATATTTTTCATGGGATCTGTATGAAAGTTGGTCTGAATGTTTATCTTGATGATATCTAGGTCAAGTTTGAAACTGGGTCAACTGCGATCAAAAACTAGGTCAGTAGGTCTTGAAATAGAAAAACCTTGTGACCTCTCTAGAGGCCATACCCTTGAATGGATCTTCATGAAAATTGGTCAGAATGTTCACCTTGATGAGATCTAGGTCAAGTTTGAAACTGGGTCACGTGCCTTAAAAAACTAGGGCAATAGGTCAAATAATAGAAAAACCTTGTGACCTCTCTAGAGACCATATTTTTCAATGGATCTTCATGAAAATTGGTCAGAATTTTTATCTTGATAATATCTAGGTCAAGTTCAAAACTGGGTCACATGAGCTCAAAAACTAGGTCACTATGTCAAATAATAGAAAAAACGACGTCATACTCAAAACTGGATCATGTGGGAAAAGGTGAGCGATTCAGGACCATCATGGTCCTCTTGTTTAAAAAAAAGGCATTATCGTCACTTCATTGTCGCGTCAACGTTGAATAAGAATTTTTCAATTTAGGTCCATTTTTAGCTCCACTATTCGAAAAATAGTCTCAGCTATTGTACTTACACTGGCGTCCTCGTGGTTAAAGTTTTGTATGCAAGTACGTATAGCTATCATTTAAATGTACGCTGTATATAACTTTGAAATTCCCGTTTGGGACTTAGAAAATCTTGGTAAAAGTTTTGCATTTAAGTAACTATAGCTATTGTTTGCATATAGCTTTGAAACATATTTTTGTTTCTTTTTCTAGGTAAAAAACCAAGTTCTCAGGATCAAGTCCCATAGCTCTGACATATATTTCGGGCAAAATATGCCCCCTTTTGGAATTAGAAAGTCCCGGTTAAAGTTTTGCATGGAACTTAATCAAACCTAATCCAGATATTGATTTGAAACATGTGTCTTCCGGGTTATAAAACTAGGCGATAGCATCGAGTTCTGTAACTCTGATATCTATTTTGCAAAATTATAAGCTTTTTGAACTTTTTAACTTCTGGTCAAGTTTTGCATGCAAATTACTATTTTTAGCTCATCTGAACAGTTTCTGTCTTATTATTCATATCAATCGTCATTAATAACAAGAGCTGTTCGTAAGACAGCGCGCTCGACTTTTCTCAGTGCTTGACTCTGAATTCGAGCTTTGCCAGTAAAAAAAAAAATCCAAGTTAAAAAGGGGCATAACTCTGTTAAAATTCAAATTATAGTTATGAGAATTGTGTCTCCTGGTGTAGACTTTGATAGTAAATAACTATTTTGAGTTTCAAGTCAAAAGCTTTAATAGTAACAGAGATATTTGACTTTATCAAAAATTTTAACAAAAAAAATCTAAGTTAAAAAGGGGCATAATTCTGTCAAAATTCAAACCAGGGTTATAGACATTGTGTCTCCTGGTGTAGATTTTGATAGTAAATAACTATTTTAAGTTTCAAGTCAAAAGCTTTAACAGTAACAGAGATATTAGACTTTATCAAAAATTTTAACATAATTTCTAAGTTAAAAAGGGGCATAATTCTGTCAAAATTCAATTCAGTGTTATGGGGATTATTTCTCCTGGTGTAGACTTTGATAGTTAATAAGTATTTTAAGTTTCAAGTCAATAGATTTGATAGTAACAGAGATATTTGACTATCAAAAACTTTAACCAAAAATTCTAAGTTAAAAAGGGGCATAATTCTGTCAAAATTCAAACCAGAGTTATGGGGATTGTTTCTCCTGGTGTAGACTTTGATAGTAAATAAGTATTTTAAGTTTCAAGTCAATAGCTTTGATAGCAACAGAGATATTTGACTTTATCAAAAACTTTAACCAACAGCGACGCCGACGCCAACGCTGGGGCGAGTGCAATAGCTCTACATTTTCTTCGAAAAGTCGAGCTAAAATTCATAAATTATGTCCAACATATATCAAAAAGTGATAATTTTCGCGTTATACCCATATCTAATAAAAGTGTTTTTAAAACCTGTTTTGCGGAGACATGCACCACACGACATCCTTATCCTTCAAGTGTTATGGAACTGCTTGAAATTTAAGAACGAATCGGAACTATTGTTCGAGGAATCGCCAGTCCTTTCGGCGTCATGACATACATGTACTTTTTAAAGTCAAGATGCCTTTGACGGAAAGTAATTCTTTCAAAATTGTATTTTGTTGAAACAGTGTCTTATACATTATCTACAATAACGCCATTCTGCTTTTTATTATTAAGAACGACACATTTTCTGAATGTCTCATAAAACAAGAGGTAGTTTATACGTGTTTTGGCGAGAAAGTTGCATGTGCCTTCCATGATGTGCATATGTTGATGTTACATTTTTGTGTAAATAAAAATATGAAATATGTTGACGTTACATTTTTGTGTAAATAAAAATGTTGAGCTTTCATACTGCATTTGAACAGTTATCTTCAATTAGAAACCAATAGATAAAACAAACAACTAATTTTTGATTGGCCTACACACTTGTCATTGTGAGAGTAAACGACAGCTGGCAACTGTGACGTATATACTGCAGCGATATCAAACTATCGTTTTTTTGTTTGAAGTTGTTCAAAGTGAAACGCGTGAAAATCGTCAAACGGGAAAGGTCTTAACGGGTAGTAATTTATGAAATATTAGTGCAAGAGTTATGACCCTTGTGTCATATGATATGAGTGATGAGTGTTGAACAACTATTTTTAGTTTGAATCAAATCCATTCAGTAATAAATCCCTTCCAGGCACATAGAAGTTATAAAGTTAAAACCAAATATCCAACCTTTGACCTTGACCTCTGACCATCAGACATAGGTGATGTGTTCAACACGTCATCTGGTCTTGAGGAATAATAATGTGTTAAATTAAAATCCTTCCAGGCACATAGATTTCGAGATGGGACGTGACGCGATATGCTCAACTGGCTCCTATATGTTCCCCCCCCCCCCCACTTCACCCTCAACATGTTTGGATGTTTGGTGGGGGTATAATGAAAAATTTACTTTTGATTAATCATATATTCATAAAAGGCATACATGCATATCTACAGCACACACCAGCGTTATTCATTTTCATAACTGCTCTTTTTTTAAGGTAGTATCATTTATGGTTAATCATAAGTATTTGAATTCTTAAACATGCTAAGTTTTGGGCGTTTAAGAACACGATTATGCACTAAACAATTTACCATTAAAGGTGCAAGTGTTTTTATCAATATTTCAACAGAATGTATGTTGATTACATGAAGTAAGTTAAATATTCAAAAAAATGGTGAAAATATTTTACTTTTAACAAATGACTTCGTTTACAAAAATCTTTTGAAGCGTATCACAGGGCCACCCTTAAAAATATGTTTGTTTGCCGCTTCCGACCCAAGGTCAGTAATATAATTTTTTTTTCAAAAGTGATTATCAGTCTGTTGTTGTTTAAACAATAACATTCTTTCTTTTTGGAAGCTGAACACATCAATGAAATATTAAGATCTGGAATGAAAAATATAAACTCGACTAATTCAGAGATGGCCACTAGCCTACAGAAACGAAATAAATTCAAGCTCTGAAGCATGCATTTTCATTTGGCTACAGAACATTTTGCTTACAATTCCATGAAAATTCAAAATAGCTGCTGACATGAAAATATAACGCAAATACTAAATTTTCTGTAAATGGAAGGCATGTGCAGGTTTCCCGCCAAAATAATTGACGAAATGTCTGCTTTCTGTTTCATTTGGAAATCCAATATGGCGCATTACATGGTCCGATATTACAAAATTAAAACGCAAATACTAAATTTCTGTAAACCCACGGTCAAGACCAAAGACCAAAATAATTAAAAAAACGTCTGCTTCCCATTCCATTTTGGAAATCCGTTTTGGCGTATATAAAATGGACCGATATTTACGCATATTTAAGTCGTGTTTTCATTCATTAAGGCTGTCTCTTTACAACTTGCGCACCCGTTCAACCAAATATTCGGAAAGTCTGCCTACGAAAATGTATAGACGATATATATCGATCTAGCACAATTTCTACAGAAATACAGTTTTGGAAAAATCCTGTTGCATCAAGGGCATTTTTATTTTAAAACATACATGTATCATGTCCCAACTCCGACAAAGTTTGTCATTTCTGCAAACATGATTTATCGAAAGTTAGATACGATGTTTTAGAATAATGATATCACGCAGTACATGTTTTAGTAAACATGTTTTAAAACATAGAACATGGCTAAAATGCAAAAATAACACATTGTGATCATTTTGGCCACTTACTACTTAAAGAATAACAGAAATTCATAAGACAGATAAAGCTTCGGAAACGAGTATTTCGAGAGTCTCATCTTTTTTTTACAACAGCTGACTTTGTCAATAATAATTTAAAGTAAAAAAAAAATGCAGGTCTACCTATCATTTGCTTTAATCTGGTGACAAACTAACAGAATAGTTTACCTTGCAAATCAATTTGTTTTTTATCATGGAAATATGTTTTGTGTAAATATTTTTTTTAAAAAATGATGTTCGCGATTTTTAGAATTTTTCAAACTTTGCACTGATCCATACCCTTATTGATCCATATTGATTTTGGCAATTCGGCAGAAAAACAGACAAAACACGTGCGCAACAGTTGGGCTAGCAATTTCATGCCAAAGCATTGAAAAGAAAACGAGTGTAAAAGCTGCAGTCAGTAAGTTTGCTGTTTTATAGAGGACTGTATATGGGGTTTCCTAACGACTTAAAAATTTTCTTATATAAACGTTTCGGAATCAGCTAGTGCCTTCACAAATATATAGAAGAAATTCCTGTGTCTATGAATGACGATGATATTTCCCTGATACAAAGGCACTATGTCGCCACCGGATAATGAAATGGGTACATGTGATTTATAAACATGCAAATCGAGGATTCTATAAAATTGTTTTACTACATTGTATTTGTATGAGCAAAGAAAAATTCGACTAGCTTTAGGGAAAAGTGTTTCCATACAGAGAATTTGTTCTCAATTCAAGCACATTTTCATTTCAGCTTTGTTTTCAATTCTGGAACTCTCGTTAGCTGCAGTGCATTCAATTTCTTTTCCTTGTTCAGTTTTGGCCATTACAAGTATATGAAATTATTGTCCTAAGTCTATATAAATTTGTTAACCAGTGGCATGCTGGCATAGTGGTTAACTCTCCAGCTTTTACGCACATCACCATGGGTTCGAATTCAGCTCAGATCATCAATTTTAATTCTATGTAATGTAAATGTATTCACATTACCTTAATTTTTTTTCGTGTACAGGTGAAAGTCCGTTTAATGAACAAAGCACTTGTCCGACTCCTGAAAATTTTAGTGGACATTTCATAGGACGGTTTTAAGGAACTATTATGCATGAAGAAGAATATTAATGTTGAATAGTAGAATAGTTTTTCATGAAAATGAACGAAAATCATAATATAAAAGCATGACAATTTTCCTGTCATGAAATACGAAATGATATGGTAACACAGAGGACTCGATCCTACAACGAGATGGATCTGCTCATGCGATATTAATAGATAAATGTATTTTATTGCTTTTTCAATGATTATCATTATCGAGATCAATGTATTATAAACGTCACGTGCCAGTTGAATAAACGGCGGGAAAATGGAAGAATCAATCGGTCTCCACGGATTTTATCCACATCTACACAAGTGCGAGATACAAAGTACAGTAAATTATGTCAGGACATCTTGATTGACATAATTCTTTCGGTGATCAACAATGCTCTCAATGAAATTTAATGCATGATCCAGACTTAAAATCAACGAGAAGATACGTGACAAAAAGAATATTTAATGAAAAGAAACTGAAAAAAAAAATCATACTTTTTTGGTCAAATTTTTTTTTGGACTGGCGCAATTCTAGAGGGTCGGGCGGAAGCGGCAAACAAATAAAATTTTAATTTAGGCCCAGGTAAAGGTAAATTTTATTTACCTTCGCTTTGTGAAACAATTAACATAATCTCTGTAGAGCTTTTGAGCGACCCTATTTTAAGAACAGTCAAAACCAATTATGCCTTACCCCCAGCAATTTGCTTGTACCCATTTACAGCTGGGTCGACTGAGGCAAACCTGATAATCCATTTCAAGGTCAAAGTTAATTTTGGTAGACAGAACTATGCATGTGCTTCAAATTTGGAGGCTGTAGCTTGAGAAATGTGAAAGTAGGTATTAGGTAAAATTCAATGTCAAATTTCAATTCAGAACACAAAAATATGCATGTGGTCAAAAGGACTTCGGACACTTTCTATATGAATTTGCCTACTCCAAGAGTGAAAAATAAACCACTAAGAAATAAGTATTTAATTACATATACCATCAAAATACATATTTGAGATTATTTCTTAAAGTCAAATTTTTCAATATTTTTTCATAAAATGGTAATTTTTGCTCTAAATAGAATTACGTACCCTGTTATATACATATAAAAGCTATTTTGCTTTAAAGAACATTGTCCCCCCCCCCCACGTGCATCAAAACCATATTTGACCAGCATATGTAGATATTAATTATACACATTTTCTGTGACTATTGTGTTGATGCAAGGGGTGGAACAGTACTTTTAAACAAAAAAATATAACTACAGGGTGTTCCCAAATGTAAAGTAACCAATACTTTTTATATTCATTTTTAATAATTTGATAGTCACATATTTTTACATCTGTTTGTAACTAAAATACAATACAAATGTTTGAATGGGCACATATAGGCATGTTATACATGTAGAGTAGTGAGAGAAGCAAATACTGTTAGTTCATTATTATTCATTGGGTTAAATTTTCATTCGCATATCCTGTTTGTTTGTTGTAGTAGATTGGCAAATGTGTGCTGTAAAATACTAGCAACACACCAGGTAATCTTCTGCATGCCCTCCTCGCGACGCGCATACAAGGATGTAATTTGTTTTCCATTTTGTTTTTATTATTATTTTTTTTTTTTGTATTTTTTTATACATTTTTCATTTCTTTATTTCTTCATCTTTTTCTGTGCATTTATATTTATTTCTTTTAGACACATACTACATGTGACACGCATTCATCACTTCATGTTCTTCCTTCAGTAAAAACTGAATTGAAGATTTTCTTTGCGGCGGACTAGGCCTAAACACAACAAAAAAGGGGCAATATGTGCACAGCATTTTATCTGATCCTGACTATAGTCTATCCAACAGAAATAAAGCTTGGCATTGATATGCCTGTGATGCATAGGTCAAGAACAGTAGCTTCTTGGCAGGTCATATCAGTGACGGTTTCACATTCAGTGTGATGCCACGAAAGTGATGTGTCAAGTCGCTTTCCATGCAGATGGCATGTACAAATACGGCTAGACGCGAACACGAACTAAACGGTTCAGCCGAGTTTCAGGTGGAACTTTTAAGCAGCGACCTGCTTCAACTTTTCGAATATGTTTTGCCCACAACTTCAGCCCTGAACAGACAACATTATCTATAGATGGGTTGTTGTCAAACTTATCCGGATTTAACTTTTTCCGATCCAGCTTCCTTAGGCAAGCCTCAGATAGAACTGTCATTTCGGATACATTTTTATTACATGTTTAAGCGAAATGAGCCGTGCTATGAGAAAACCAACATAGTGGCTTTGCGACCAGCATGGATACAGACCAGCCTGAGCATCTGGGTAGTCTGGTCAGGATCCATGCTGTTTGCTTTCAAAGTCTATTGGAATAAGACAAACCGTTAGCGAACAGCATTGATCCTGACTAGACTGCGCAGATGTGCAGGCTGGTCAGGATCGATCAATGCTGGTGGCAATTGCACTATGTTGGTTTTCTCATGGCGCGACTCAAATATTATGTGTGCCACTGGTACTTATCCTAAACAAAATCCCACCCTACGGCCTTGATAAGATTACTGACTTTTCTTATTATTAATGTTATACATCACACAAATAGCTGCCATCACTTATAACAGAGCTATACAGACATGTACATGTACTTAAATAACTACCTGAACCACTGTAATAAAACTGACCGGTCACTTATACATGTATACCTATTCACACAATGTAATGCGTCAATAACTTTACATTATGAACAGTGTATAGATAAATCAAGTACAGGTTGTTTGGAAAAATATCGTTCCCTTTTTTATTTATTTATAGGATTGTAATCTTAAAATGTTATTTTTTCCTTAAATAAACAGATTTTGTCACTTTTTTCGACTGGAATTAAAATATTTAAAACTTCCGTAAAGTGATGACATTGTATTTTCACGGAAATTTAAACATTTTATTTTTTCAAGAAAATATACCCTGGCCCAGATAAAATAAGAAAAACATCTTGATAGGAACAGATACAAATCAGTTTCTGCTGTAATAAATTAACTAATACATTGGTTTATCACTGACTCGAAACGCTTTGGGTATTGTTTAAATACTTAAGGAGAAATTTGCATTTGAAATGTAGGCTAGAAGCATATGATAGTATCCGAAGTCCTTTGAAGCTGTAGCTTCAGAAATGTGAAAGTCGGTCACTCGGTCAATCTCAAGATCAAAGTTCATTTCGGTATACAAAACTATGCATGGGGTTCAAATTTGAAGCCTGTAGCTTGAGAAATGTGAAAGTAGGTCACTAGGTCAAAATCAAGGTCAAATTTTATTTCGGTACACAAAACTATGCATATGGTCCAAATTTGAAGCCTGTACCTTCAGAAACTATGCTTGTGGTTCAAATTTGAAGTCTGTAGCTTCAAAAATGTGAAAGTAGGTCACTAGGTCAATAACAAAGTCAAAGTTTGTTTCGGTACACAAACCTATGCATGTGGTCCAAATTTGAAGGCTGTAGCTACAGAAATGTGAAAGTAGGTCACTAGGTCAAGATCAAGGTCAACTCATGTCAAGCTTCATCTTGCCACTCAAAACTATACATGTGGTCCAAATTTGAATGATGTAGGTTATGGACATGAAGACATTAAGTTTTTTGCCTATACAAGTCTTTATGAACCATGTGACCCCCGGGGCGGGGCCATATTTGACCCTAGAGGGATAATTTGAACAAACTTGGTAGAGAACCACTAGATGATGCTACATTACAAATATTAAAGCCCTAGTGTCTGATGTTTGGTCTAGAAGATTTTCAAAGTTTTTCCCGATATAAGTCTATATAAACCGTGTGACCCCCAGGGCGGGGCCATATTTGACCCTACGGGAATAATTTGAACAATCTTAGTAGAGGACCACTAGATGATGTCATATACAAAATATCAAAGCCCTAGGCCCTGTGGTTTTGGACAAGAGGTTTTTCGAAGTTTTTTCCTATATAATTCTATATAAACTATGTGACCCCCGGTTTGGGGCCATATTTGACCCCAGGGAAATAATTTGAATAATCTTGGTAGAGGACCACTTAATTTTGCTTCATACCAAATATCAAAGCCCTAGGCCCTGTGGTTTTGGATAAAAAGATCAGAAACCGTTCAACTGTTCCTGGCCAATGTGACCTTGACCTTTGACCTAGTGACCTCAAAATCAATAGGAGTCATCTGCTGGTCATGACCAACCTCACTATCAATTTTCCTGATACTAGGCCCAAGCGTTCTTGAGTTATCATCCGGAAACCATTTAACTGTTCAGGGTCACTGTGACCTTGACTTTTAACATACTGACCTCAAAATCAATAGGGGTCATCTGCTGGTCATGACCAACCTCCCTATCAACTTTCATGATCCTAAGCCCAAGTGTTCTTGAGTTATCATCCGGAAACCGTTTAACTATTCGGGGTCACTGTGACCTTGAACTTTGACATACAGACCTCAAAATTAATAGGGGTAATCTGCTGGTGATGACCAACCTCCCTATCAACTTTCATGATCCTAGGCCCAAGTGTTCTTGAGTTATCATCCGGAAACAGATTGGTCTACATTCCGACCAACAGACTGACCGACCGACCGACTGACATCTGCAAAACAATATACCCCTCCTTCTTCGAAGGGGGGCATAATAAATAGAAAGTGGACAGTATTCATGACAGACTGGTTCCAGGACCTTAATCATATCATGTAAATAATGAAGAAGAACAAATATTTTATGTTTGAGTAACAACAGTACGTAAAAACTTTAGCAAAGAATCTAAAATGCCCGCAGATCGCGACACCGATGAAATGGTGAGTAGGATAGCTCTCTACATATTCAATTAGTCATGCTTAAAAAGAAACTATTGCAGAATAAATGTCACAAAATTAAAAATTAATCATAAATTGCTTACAGACAGGGTCAGTATCAAACAGATTTTTAGCTCACCTGTCACAAAGTGACAAGGTGAGCTTTTGTGATCGCGCAGCGTCCGTCGTCCGTCGTCCGTCCGTCAGTCCGTCCGTCCGTGCGTGCGTGCGTAAACTTTTGCTTGTGACCATTCTAGAGGTCACATTTTTCATGGGATCTTTATGAAAATTAGTCAGAATGTTCACCTTGATGATATCTAGGTCAAGTTCGAAACTGGGTCATGTGCGGTCAAAAACTAGGTCAGTAGGTCTAAAAATAGAAAAACCTTGTGACCTCTCTAGAGGCCATATATTTCAAAAGATCTTTATGAAAATTGGTCAGAATGTTCACCTTTATGATATCTAGGTCAAGTTCGAAACTGGGTCATGTGCCTTCAAAAACTAGGTCATTAGGTCAAATAATAGAAAAACCTTGTGACCTCTCTAAAGGCCATATTTTTCATGGGATCTGTATGAAAGTTGGTCTGAATGTTTATCTTGATGATATCTAGGTCAAGTTCGAAACTGGGTCACGTATGGTCAAAAACTAGGTCAGTAGGTCTAAAAATAGAAAAACCTTGTGACCTCTCTAGAGGCCATACTTGTGAATGGATCGTCATAAAAATTGGTCAGAATGTTCATCTTGATGATATCTAAGTCAAATTTGAAACTGGGTCAAGTGCGGTCAAAAACTAGGTCAGTAGGTCTAAAAATAGAAAATCCTTGTGACCTCCCTAGGGGCCATATTTTTCAACGGATCTTCATGAAAACTGGTCAGAATGTTCATCTTGATAATATCTAAGTCAAGTTCGAAACTGGGTCAAGAGCGATCTAAAACTAGGTCAGTAGGTCTAAAAATAGAAAATCTTTGTGACCTCCCTAGAGGCCATATTTTTCAATGGATCTTCATGAAAATTGGTCAGAATGTTCATCTTGATGATATCTAGGTCAAGTTTGAAACTGGGTTACATGCGTTCAAAAACTAGGTCAGTAGGTCTAAAAATAGAAAAACCTTGTGACCTCCCTAGGGGCCATATTTTTCAACGGATCTTCATGAAAACTGGTCAGAATGTTCATCTTGATAATATCTAAGTCAAGTTCGAAACTGGGTCAAGAGCGATCTAAAACTAGGTCAGTAGGTCTAAAAATAGAAAATCTTTGTGACCTCCCTAGAGGCCATATTTTTCAATGGATCTTCATGAAAATTGGTCAGAATGTTCATCTTGATGATATCTAGGTCAAGTTCGAAACTGGGTTACATGCGTTCAAAAACTAGGTCATTAGGTCTTAAAATAGAAAAACCTTGTGACCTCTCTAGAGACCATATTTTTCAATGGATCTTCATGAAAGTTGGTCTGAATGTTCACCTTGATGATATCTAGATCAAGTTTGAAAGTGGGTCACGTGCGGTCAAAAACTAGGTCATTAGGTCTAAAAATAGAAAAACCTAGTGACCTCTCTAGAAGCCATATTTTTCAATGGATCTTCATGAAAATTGGTCAGAATGTTCACCTTGATGATATCTAGTTCAAGTTTGAAAGTGGGTCACATGCGGTCAAAAACTAGGTCATTAGGTCTAAAAATAGAAAAACCTTGTGACCTCCCTAGAGGCCATATTTTTCAATGGATCTTCATGAAAATTGGTCAGAATGTTCATCTTGATGATATCTAGGTCAAATTCGAAACCGGGTCACGTGTGGTCCAAAACTAGGTCAGTAGATCTAAAAATAGAAAATCCTTGTGACCTCCCTAGAGGCCATATTTTTCAATGGATCTTCCTGAAAATTGGTATGAATGTTCACCTTGATAATATCTAGGTCATTTTCGAAAGTGGGTCATGTGCGGTCAAAAACTAGGTCAGTAGGTCTAAAAATAGAAAAACCTTGTGACCTCTCTAGAGGCCGTATTTTTCAATGGATCTTCATGAAAGTTGGTCTGAATGTTCATCTTGATGATATCTAGGTCAAGTTCGAAAGTGGGTCACGTGCAGTCAAAAACTTGGTCAGTAGGTCTAAAAATAGAAAACCTTGTGACCTCTCTAGAGGCCATACTGTTCAGGAGATCTTCATGAAAATTGGTGAGAATGTTCGCCTTGATGATATCTAGGTCAGATTCGAAACTGGGTCACGTGTGATCAAAAACTAGGTCATTAGGTCAAATAATAGAAAAACCTTGTGACCTCTCTAGAGGCCATACTTTTCATGAGATCTTCATGAAAATTGGTGAGAATGTTCACCTTGATAATATCTAGGTCAAGTTCGAAACTCGGTCACGTGCCTTCAAAAACTAGGTCTTTAGGTCAAATAATAGAAAAACCTTGTGTCCTCTCTAGAGGCCATATTTTTTCAAATGCTCTTCATGAAAATTGGTCAGAATTTTTATCTCGATGATGTCTAGGTCAAGTTCAAAACTGGGTCACGTGAGCTCTAAAACTAGGTCACTATGTCAAATAATGGAAAAAACGACGTCATGCTCAGTTCAAAACTGGGTCATGTGGGGACAGGCGAGCGATTCAGGACCATCATGGTCCTCTTGTTTAAACGTATTACCTGGAACGCATTGCGCTGCCATCTATCAGAAATAACAAACACAGTACGGCATGGTGATATTTTTCTGCAATCGGTTCTTTTCTATGTCTTTCAGCAACGTAAAACACTATCTTCATGCCTTTTTAAACCTGAAACAATTGATACTTTATACACCTGGTACTACAATAACCATTGAAATCCATGAAATTCAATAACAAGAGCTGTCTCCATAGGATGACACATGCCCATGATGGCACTTTGAATGAATAGTTATGGCCAATGTTAGAGTTTAGGACCTTTGACCTACGGACCTGGGTCTTGCGCGCGACACATTGTCTTACTGTGCCACACATTCATGCGTAGTTATTTTAAAATCCATGCATGAATGACAAAGATATGGACCGGACAGGCCCATCATTGCACTATCATGAAATATGACCTTTAATGTCTAAGTGTGACCTTGACTTTTGAGCTACGGACCTGGGTCTTGCACGCGACATGTCGTCTTAATGTGGTACACATTCATGCCCAATAATTTTAAAATGCATGCATGAATGACAAAGATATGGACCGGACACGCCCATCAATACACTATCATGAAATATGACCTTTAACATCTAAGTGTGACCTTAACCTTTGAGCTACAGACCTGGGTCTTGTGCGCAACACGTTGTCTTACTGTGCCACACATTTATGCATAGTTACTTGAAAATCCATATATGGATGACAAAGATATGGACCGGACACGCCCATCAATACACTATCATGAAAAATTACCTTTAACGTCAAAGTGTGACCTTGACCTTTGAGCTACGGACCTGGGTCTTGCGCGCGACATGTCGTCTTACTGTGGTACACATTCATGCCAAGTTATTTGAAAATACATCCATGGATGACAAAGATATGGACCGGACACGAAAATTGCGGACAGACCGACAGACAGACGGTTCAAAAACTATATGCCTCCCTTCGGGGGCATAAAAATATGCAATGTATAGCTTAATGATTGGCAACCAATTGCCAGGTATGTCTTTTCACAGTAATTCTCTTGCCTATAATATATATTGTTTAATATCATTGACTTCGGACCATTGACAATACTGTGGGTCCACTTTGTTTCATTGGAAATTGGCGGAAACTATACGTGAAGCTGTGTCATAATGTTCTGATCTAGTTGTAACATTTCAAAGTGTCAACGTCCAGAAAAGGACTATTACTCAAAAAGAATATCACATGAAAATCCGGACAGTATGCGCATGTCAGTTAAATGTTAATGTTGTATACCAAGTTTCATTTCAATAAGATATAAACTGTAAGAGCAGCCGAGTACAAAAGAAATGTGACAGACAGACAGACAGATGGTTCAAACACTATATACTCATGAGCCTTTGACACCGTGAGCTTGAAACATATCTAACAATTTACGTCGTGTCAAAATTCACATTTAATGCGTGCAAAAAAAATAGTTATTGAAATCAGATCTATTTTCATAATTTTGCAAGCTGGTTTCTGACCAGTACCTGCACCTCACCAGATACCGCGGCGATCAAAGTCCTCTCTCATCGGGGTTTGAATCAGCGACTCCATATAAGGAGTCGAATAATCTACCATTATAACCACAATTGCAAGTCTGTGTGAGCACATTGTGTCAGGAATTTATACGGCAATATTATTCATATAATACATTTGTTGGTCGCAATACCTTCTACCGTGTTTATGGAATTTTATCTTAACCTCTGCATACAAAGCAATTTAAATAACAAACAGTTGTGAAGTAATATTTGAGCAGCATCATGAGAAAACCAACATAGTGTTTTTGCGACCAGCATGAATCAAGACCAGCCTGCGCCTCCTCCCAATGTGGTCAGGATCCATGCTGAACGCTAACGGTTTCTCTAATTGCAGTAGGTTTTGAAAGCGAACAGCATGGATCCTGGCCAGACTGCGCAGATGTGCAGGCTGGTCTGGATCCATACTGGCCGCAAAGCCACTGTGTTGGTTTTCACATGGTGCGTCTCATTTCACTTTACCCAACTGAAGTCTTTGTCTGTCCGGCCATCAAGGATTTTCCGTTTTGTGCAAGAGGTGTGGAAGAACATGAGCATGACAGGCCAAATACAGACAACATGTCCACCAAGCCTTGAATTCCATTGAGACCATCAAACAGTGCTGAAAATTTATTTATTACATAATCAATTATAAATTCAAAGTTATAATGGAACTGAAATATTTTGATATTTCATAATTTAGTGTAGATGCGTATGTGATAAAAAAATTATTAGATTTGTATCGGGGAAATATGCACTCGTTCTCTAGCGGAAGAATATTGCACAATATTTCCGCTGCAGAACTTGTGCATATTTCTCTAAATAAATCTAATTACCTATAGGTCTTACATTTATAAATTTCTACTGCACTATAAAAAAGACAGCATATGACACTAAATTATTTTTTAGTCATATAATCTGATGAAGCAATTGATCTATGAGTTGCCAAGTGATACACTCTCTAAGACAGAGCACACTCTTCAGTTTAGGGTTGATATGGCATCACCTTTGAGATTTGTATGTTATACAAGTCAGTATCACTGTTCGTGATGACGACAATTAAATTCAATTCTACTTTATCAAAGTTTTTTCCAGGCATCAGACCTACTTCTGCCACTGGTGTCAACTGGTGTCGTCCGCCAGATACAGGCCTAATTGAAAACTATTTGTCTTGTTAGAAATCCTCTTATATCATGTGGATATTATTCTTAACCCTTACCCTGCTAAATTTCTATAATGAACTTGTCCATCTTTCAATTTGGACAGTACCATTGACTGTTAATAGGGGGTGCATACCAAAAAGATACTGACTGAATGGCGAACAATACAGATCTTGATCAGACTGCACAGATGTGCAGGCTGACCATGATCTACACTGGTCACAAAAGCAGAATCAATCGTGTCCAGTTTGACAGAATGATATGGGTTAGGTTCAGTTACTGAAATAATTATTTTGTAAAATTTAATAACTACATGTACCAGTCAAATCTCTCAACATGTTCAGGAAACATAAGGGAAGTTATGTGACAGAACCAGATATTAGCCTATATCAACAGCAGCTTCCGGTGTGCCTATCATATTTTACATTGTTTCAGATAAGTCAATAAGCTCAAGATAACCAAATTAAATTACTTTACCAGTAGAATTAAGCTCTCCATCAAGCACAAGGCTAAAGTCAGAAACCAAAATTGTAATGCAAATTCTTGCTCGAACTCGTAAATGGCAATTCTTAAGCAAGCAAGCTGCCTACCTGGCCGAAAACAGTTGATTAATAAATATGTTAACATAAGGGGCCCAGCACACCTCTGATGATAGGCATCCATAGGGTACCAGTGCATCTCTGGTGACCGGTATCGACTGGTACTAGTGCACCTCTGGTTATCAGCAGCTTTATGGTACCAGCAAGGCTGTCCTTCGGCAGTTATAGTTCCATCAATTTAAAGTTTCTTCCTGTTAATAAAATAAAATAAATAGCCGCATTGCGTTTTTCCTGGGTTTCTCACCAATACTTGGAAAGCTGGGTATTTCAACCCTCTTTGAAAATGAAAAGACACTGTTTACTAGATTATACGTCCTTACGTGTATGATCCAGGAAACTGCTTCTCGCCGGATAGTTTGAGTTTCTCATCAAACATTCGAGCTTTACAATCACCAAAGCCAGAAACTGTATGTGCATGCTCAAAGCTCTTCATTCACTCTGGCTGGAAGAAAAGTCGACCTTAGCTTTCTAAAGATTCAAAGTCATGCACTGCTAACTGAATACTGCTAGTCGTTATTTAACATTTCATAGGTTTACAATAAAAAAAAAAATTTAAATAATGCGGGCTTGAATATAAATTTGTAGAAAAGTTATAAAATTACAAGAGCTGTCCGTAAGACAGCGCGCTAGACTTTTCTCAGTGCTTGACTCTGAATTAGAGCTTCGCCAGTAAAAAAATTCCAAGTTAAAAAGGGACATAATTCTGTCAAAATTCAAATCAGAGTTATGGGAATTGTGTCTCCTGGTGTAGAATTTGATAAAAAAATACCTATTTTGAGTTTCAAGTCAAAAGCTTTAATAGTAACAGAGATATTTGACTTTATCAATTTTTTTTTTTAAATTCTAAGTTGAAAAGGGGCATAATTCTGTCAAAATTCAAATCAGAGCTATGGGAATTGTTTCTCCTGGTGTAGATTTTGATGGTAAATAAGTATTTTAAGTTTCAAGTCAATAGCTTTGACAGTAACAGATATTTGACTTTATCAAAAACTTTAACCAACAATTCTAAGTTAAAAAGGGGATTGTTTCTCCTGGTGTAGACTTTGATAGTAAATATCTATTTTAAGTTTCAAGTCAATAGCTTTGATAGTAACAGAGATATTTGACTTTATCAAAAACTTTAACCAACAGCGACGCCGACACAGACGCCAGGGCGAGTGCAATAGCTCTACATTTTCTTCGAAGAGTCGAGCTAAAAATGAATGTGCATAATGTGCTTGAAAACTGCACTTTGATATAAAACTAACCAAAGAAATAAACTAATTGTACAGAAAAAGTACATACCCCGTTGTGCCTTAGAAAAAGGACCAAGCTGCACCATCCACTTAACCACTGTGAAATCTACAACATGACATCCGTGCACGTGTTTGTCAATATCAAGCACCATAGTTGCAACATCTACAACATTATATCTTCAAAATCTTCAAATGTGCTTGTATTAAACATCCGCCACCAATTTGGAAAAATCTGTTCATGATAAAGAGCAGTGCGATGCATCTCTATATCCTGCTGCAACATTTTTTCCCAAATACTCCATCATTCTAGTGTAAAAAATAGCTATACAAAACTAAAAGAATACAAGGCAGTCTGAAAGACAGCTAAATCCCCCCCCCCCCCACTGCTATGGATAGTGAAAGGATAAACCTTTGACCTTAAGCTGTGACCTTGACCTTGAACTGACATGGCTGACTCATGAATTCTGCACAATAACTTGATGGGTTGATCACTTGACCCAAGTTTCATGACAATCCTTCAAATCCTTAAGGAGACACAGAGCTCAAACCTTTGACCTTGAGTTGTGACCTTGACCTTGAGTTGACACAGCTGACTCATGAGTTCTTGATGAGGTGATCATTTGACCCATGTTTGATGTAAATCCTTCAAGGGGTGTAGGAGATATAGAGCGGACACAAAATGGAAGGCTCAAACCTTTCACCCTAAGTTGTGACCTTGACCTTGAGCCGGCATGGCTGACTCATGGATTCTGCACATTGTTTTGATGAGGTGATCATTTGACCCAAGTTTTATAAAATTCCTTCAAGGGGTTTAGGAGATATATAGCGGACATGAAATGGAAGGCTAAAACTTTTGACCTTGAGTTGTGACCTTGACCTTTAGCCAGCATGGCTGACTCATGAGTTCTGCACATCGCCTTAATGAGGTGATCATTTGACCCAAGTTTCATAAGAATCCTTAAAGGGAATTAGGACATACAGAGCAGACACAAAATGGAAGGCTCAAACCTTTGACCCTCAGTTGTGACCTTGACCTTGAACATGAATGGATAACTCATATGTTCTGCACATCGTTTTGATGAGGTGATCATTTGACCTAAGTTTAATGAAAATCCTTCAAGGGGTGTAGGAGAAATAGAGCAGACACAAAATGGAAGGCTCAAACCATTCACCCTAAGCTGTGACCTTGACCTTGAGCCGACATGGCTGACTAGTTGGTTCTGCACATCGTCTTGATGAGGTGCTCATTTGACCCAAGTTTTATAAAATTCCTTTAAGGGGTTTAGGAGATATAGAGCGGACACAAAATGGAAGGCTCAAACCTTTGACCTTGAGTTGTGACCTTGACCTTGAGCCCACAAGGCTGACTCACAGGTTCTGCACATTGTCTTGATGAGGTGATCATTTGACCCATGTTTGATGTAAATCCTTCAAGGGGTGTAGGAGATATAGAGCGGACACAAAATGGAAGGCTCAAACCTTTCACCCTAAGTTGTGACCTTGACCTTGAGCCGGCATGGCTGACTCATGGATTCTGCACATTGTCTTCACGTGGTGATCATTCGACCCAAGTTTTATAAAATTCCTTCAAGGGGTTTAGGAGATATAGAGCGCACATAAAATGGAAGGCTCAAACCTTTGACCTTGAGTTGTGACCTTGACTTTGAGCCGACAATGCTGACCCATGGGTTCTGCACATCGTCTTTATGAGGTGATCATTAGACCCAAATTTCACCAAAATCCTTCAAGGGGTTTAGGAGATATGGAGCGGACACGAAAGTGTTACGGACAGACGGAAGGATGGACAGAAGGACGGACGGAGACCATTCCTATAACCCTCCGCCATTTGTGGCGGGGGATTAAAAAGCAGACATAAAATAGAACAGTTGCGTGCCCTTACCAAAATGTTGTCTGCACCTTATATCTGTTGTCTGGTAGTTTCAGCAGCTATCTAAACTTGATGAGACAAAAAATTATTAAAACACATCGCACTGTTTAACTTATTTACATAAATGTGTACATGAATAAATAGTAAAACCATATTTACAATGGTAAAAACAAAATACAGTGTAATGGAACAAAAGACGAAGAACCAAATTCGAGAAATAATCTGCAGCAACAAAAAACCCTTTTGACAAAACAGCTCAAACCACATCGTTTACAACTGAAGACACCACGAACATTACAAGAAACACTAAAACACCAGCACAAAACACCACCACAACACACAAACACCACCGCAAACACTAAAACACCACCACAAATACAACCACAAACACCCCCACAAATACAACCACAAACACTGCCATAAATACAACCACAAACACCGCCACAAATACAACCACAAACACCGCCACAAACACTAAAACACTGCCACAAATACAACCACAAACACCCCCACAAATACAACCACAAACACCGACACAAATACAACCACAAACACCGCCACAAACACTAAAACACTGCCATGAATCAACCACAAACACCGCCACAAATACAACCACAAACACCCCACAAATACAACCACAAACACCGCCACAAATCATAAACATCGCCACAAATACAACCACAAACACCGACACAAATATAACCATAAACACCGCCACAAACACTAAAACACCACCACAAATACAACCACAAACACCCCCACAAATACAACCACAAACACCCCCACAAATACAACCACAAACACTACCACAAATACAACCACAAACACTGACACAAATACAACCACAAACACCGCCACAAACACTAAAACACTGCCACAAATACAACCACAAACACTGCCACAAATACAACCACAAACACCCCACAAATACAACCACAAACACCGCCACAAATACAAACACAAACACCGACACAAATATAACCACAAACACCGCCACAAACACTAAAACACTGCCATAAATACAACCACAAACACCCCCACAAATACAAACACAAACACCGCCACAAATACAACCACAAACACTGCCACAAATACAACCACAGACACAAATATGACCACAAACACCGCCACAAACACTAAAACACCACCACAAATACAACCACAAACACTACCACAAATACAACCACAAACACCGACACAAATATAACCATAAACACTGCCACAAACACTAAAACACCACCACAAATACAACCACAAACACCCCCACAAATACAACCACAAACACTGCCATAAATACAACCACAAACACAGACACAAATACAACCACAAACACCGCCACAAATACAACCACAAACACCACCACAAACACTAAAACACTGCCACAAATACAACCACAAACACCCCCACAAATACAACCACAAACACTACCACAAATACAACCACAAACACCGACACAAATACAACCACAAACACCGCCACAAATACAACCACAGACACAAATATGACCACAAACACCGCCACAAACACTAAAACACCACCACAAATACAACCACAAACACCCCCACAAATACAACCACAAACACTGCCATAAATACAACCACAAACACAGACACAAATACAACCACAAACACCGCCACAAATACAACCACAAACACCACCACAAACACTAAAACACTGCCACAAATACAACCACAAACACCCCCACAAATACAACCACAAACACTACCACAAATACAACCACAAACACCGACACAAATACAACCACAAACACTGCCACAAATACAACCACAGACACAAATATGACCACAAACACCGCCACAAACACTAAAACACCACCACAAATACAACCACAAACACTACCACAAATACAACCACAAACACCGACACAAATAAACCATAAACACTGCCACAAACACTAAAACACACCACAAATACACCACAAACACCCCCACAAATACAACCACAAACACTGCCATAAATACAACCACAAACACAGACACAAATACAACCACAAACCCGCCACAAATACAACCACAAACACCACCACAAACACAAAAAACACTGCCACAAATACAACCACAAACACCCCCACAAATACAACCACAAACACTACCACAAATACAACCACAAACACCGACACAAATACAACCACAAACACCGCCACAAACACCACCACAAACACTAAAACACTGCCATAAATACAACCACAAACACCGCCACGAATACAACCACAAACACCCCCACAAATACAACCACAAACACCGCCACAAATACAACCACAAACACTGCCACAAATACAACCACAAACACCGACACAAATACAACCACAAACACTGCCACAAACACTAAAACACTGCCACAAATACAACCACAAACACCCCCACAAATACAACCACAAACACCGCCACAAATACAACCACAAACACCGCCACAAACACTAAAACACTGCCACAAATACAACCACAAACACTGCCACAAATACAACCACAAACACCGCCACAAATACAACCACAAACACTGCCACAAATACAACCACAAACACCGCCACAAACACTAAAACACTGCCACAAATACAACCACAAACAGCCCCACAAATACAACCACAAACACCACCACAAACACCCCCACAAATACAACCATGAACACCCCCACAAATACAACAACAAACACCCCCACAAATACAACCACAAACACCGCCACAAATACAACCACAAACACTGCCACAAATACAACCACAAACACCCCCACAAATACAACCACAAACACCACCACAAATACAACCACAAACACCCCCACAAATACAACCTGACAATACAGCAAACACCGAACACAAATCATTATGAAATGAAAACATACAAGGTAGAGGCACCTATTAACCATATTCCTACCTGAATTCATTTACAGGTCTTGGAGCTAAGCATATGTCACGTGATCATTTGCAGAATTTCTCTCACGGCTGATTGTAGACGTCGACGTTGGTCATCCATTTATATCAATGGCTAGATGTAGATTGTTTCCATGGTAACCCTCTTGTGTATATAGATACAGAAATGCATGTGTAAAAACAGAAACAAATATATCAAAGTGTCGCTACAAGAAATGAAAAGTAAACATACACAACCTATATGCTCTAAAATTTGCTGTATAACTTTTTACATCTGAACGTCCGTCATCCATTATACCATTGTGGGGATGTAGATACAAGTTTCCATGGTAACCCTGTTGTGTATATAGATACAGAAAGGCATGTGTAAAACGAGAAATAAATAAATCAAAGTGTTGCCACAAGAAATGAAAAAGTAAACATACACACCCTACTGTCTGAAATCTGCTGTATAACTTTGTACAGGTTGGCTATTACACTACTGCAGCTTCATTGCTTCTATGTAGAGGTACGTTTCCATGGTAACCCTGTTGTGTGTATAGATACAACAAGAGCTGTCTCCATAGGATGACACATGCCCCCAATGGCACTTTGAATGAATAGTTATGGCCGATGTTAGAGTTTAGGACCTTTGACCTACGGACCTGGGTCTTGCGCGCGACACGTCGTCTTACTGTGGTACACATTCATGCCAAGTTATTTGAAAATCCATCCATCGATGACAAAGATATGGACCGGACACGAAAATTGAGGACAGACTGACAGACAGACTGACAGACCGACAGACAGTTCAAAAACTATATGCCTCCCTTCGGGGGCATAAAAATGCATGTGTAAAACAAGAAATAAACTAGAGCTATCATTAAAGGTGATGAATGTACCCCCCGCATGCACTGACACAGTACATTGCAATTTGATGCACACAAGATTGCATAATTATGTGGACTGTATATATATATAGACTGTATGTATACAGTATAGTAACAAAAAACAAAGTCCCATAACTATGCAGAATATTTATCTAAAAGAATGTAACATGCACCATGCACAACTAGGGTTCAGGTACTGATCACTTGTGTGAAGTTTCATTAAATTGTGTGCAAGGGTTTGGTAGATTAGGCATGCACAAGATTGCATATGCAGACTGTATGTACATAGTATGTTAACAAGAAACAAAGTCCCATAACTCTGCAATTTTTGTCACTGAAAGAACCTAACATGCCCCGTGCACAACTACTGTTGTTACTGATCACTTGTGTGAAGTTTCATTAAATTGTGTCAAGGAGATGAGGAGAGATGGTGCGCACAACATTGTGTCTATATATATAGTATAGTAACAAAAAAACAAAGTCCCATAACTCTGCAAATTTTTTTTCTAAAAGAACCTAACATGCCCCATGCACAACTACTGTTGGTACTGATCACTTGTGTGAAGTTTCGTTAAATTGTGTCAAGGGGATGAGGAGAGATGGTGCGCACAAGATTGTGTCTATGTATATAGTATAGTAACAAAAAAAACAAAGTCCCATAACTCTGCAAATTTTTTTTCTAAAAGAACCTAACATGCCCCATGCACAACTTCTGTTGGTACTGATCACTTGTGTGAAGTTTCATTAAATTGTGTCAAGGGGATGAGGAGAGATGGTGCGCACAAGATTGTGTCTATGTATATAGTATAGTAACAAAAAACAAAGTCCCATAACTCTGCAAATTTTTTTTCTAAAAGAACCTAACATGCCCCATGCACAACTACTGTTGGTACTGATCCCTTGTGTGAAGTTTCATTGAATTCTGTCAAGGGGATAAGGAGAGATGGTGCGCACAAGATTGCGTCTACGGACAGACGGACAGACAACCTGAAACCAGTATACCCCCCCCCCTTACAACTTTGTTGTTGGGGGGTACAATAAATCAGTGTTGCCACAAGAAATGAAAAAGTAAACATACACACCCTACTGTCTGAAATCTGCTGTATAACTTTGTACAGGTTGGCTATTACTCTACTGCAGCTTCATTGCTTCTATGTAGAGGTACGTTTCCATGGTAACCCTGTTGTGTGTATAGATACAACAAGAGCTGTCTCCATAGGTTGACACATGCCCCCGATGGCACTTTGAATGAATAGTTATGGCCGATGTTAGAGTTTAGGACCTTTGACCTACGGACCTGGGTCTTGCGTGCGACACGTCGTCTTACTGTGGTACACATTCATGCCAAGTTATTTGAAAATCCATCCATCGATGACAAAGATATGGACCGGACACAAAAATTGCGGACAGACTGACCGACAGACCGACAGACGGTTCAAAAACTATATGCCTCCCTTCAGGGGCATAAAAATGCATGTGTAAGACGAGAAATAAATAAATCAAAGTGTTGCCACAAGAAATGAAAAAGTAAACATACACACCCTACTGTCTGAAATCTGCTATATAACTTTGTACAGGTTGGCTATTACACTACTGCAGCTTCATTGCTTCTATGTAGAGGTATGTTTCCATGGTAACCCTGTTGTGTGTATAGATACAACTAGAGCTATCACTAAAGGTGATGAATGTACCCCCCACATGCACTGACACAGTACATTGCAATTTGACGCACACAAGATTGCATAATTATGTGGACTGTATGTATATAGACTGTATGTATACAGAATAGTAACAAAAAACAAAGTCCCATAACTATGCAGAATATTTATCTAAAAGAACGTAACATGCACCATGCACAACTAGGGTTGGTACTGATCACTTGTGTGAAGTTTCATTAAATTGTGTGCAAGGGTTCGGAAGATTAGGCGCACACAAGACTGCATATGCAGACTGTAAGTACATAGTATGCTAACAAGAAACAAAGTCCCATAACTCTGCAATTTTTGTTGTTGAAAGAACCTAACATGCCCCATGCACAACTACTGTTGTTACTGATCACTTATGTGAAGTTTCATTAAATTGTGTCAAGGGGATGAGGAGAGATGGTGCACACAAGATTGTGTCTATGTATATAGTAAAGTAACAAAAAACAAAGTCCCGTAACTCTGCGATTTTTTTTTCTGAAAGACCCTAACATGACCCATGCACAACTACTGTTGTTACTGATCACTTGTGTGAAGTTTCATTAAACTGTGTCAATGGGATGAGGAGAGATGGTGCGCACAAGATTGTGTCTACGGACAGACGAACGGACAGACAGATGGACAGACAGACAACCTGAAACCAGTATACACCTCCTTACAACTTTGTTGTCAGGGGGTACAAAAATGCATGTGTAAAAAGATAAACAAACATATCAAAGTGTTGTCACAAAGAATGAAAAAGTAAACATACACACTATATACATTTAAACATCGGTCATCCATTATACCATTGTAAATATGTAGAGGTACGTTTAGATGTGAATGTAAGTTTCCATGGTAACCCTGTTGTGTGTAAAGATACAAAAAGGTATGTGTACAAACAGAAAAAATATATCAAAGTATTGCCACAAGAAAGAAAAATACATACAAACTTTATACACTTAAAATCTGCTGTATAACCGTCGGTCATTCATTTATTTATTGCCTAGATGTAGCTGTATGTTTCAATAGAAACCCTGTTGAGTGTTTAAGACACAGGACGGCATTTTTAAGAACTGTGACAAAAATTTTCTAGTGGGACCTATAGAAATTCCAGAAAAAGAAATTTTGAAAACATACACACCATTTATGGTTCAGACCTGTCAGTACCTTCGTCCACCATCGTCCATGATGTATGGCATCTCTGCCGTTGAACATTAAATCACAACCTAAAATGCACGAAGAAAGAAAACATAATTTTGTTAAACGTAAATGTCTCACTTGGCAATAAAACTGTTTTGCAAAACATGTTTTCATTGCATGAGACGAATGACTGAAAATCAGTGAACGATATTTCAGCCAAGCTTCAAAATGAGTGTACATAAAAGCTGTCCAAAAGACAGCGTACTCGACTATTCAGCAACTAAAGTCAAACAAGGGCTATAATTTGGCAAGACTGACATAACTGAGTCATTTTATTATGATATATTACAAACTGATGTTTTATTATGACAACTACTAGCATGCAAAACTTCAAACAAAATTTCTAAGAGAAATAAAGGATATAATGTGAATTAATTTCACCAAAGAGCTCTTTAACCTTGTATTTTTTTATGAAAATGCCTTATGTGCAGTTTCAATCGTTACTGAGATACAACTTAATACGCGAAACTTTCTAGGTCGAAAACAGACCATAATTTAAACACAGTTCAACAAAGAGTTATCTAACTTGGCAATTCAAGTAGGTTTGAGGACTGGGAAGCATGATTTGAAGTTTCAATCCAATACATGTATTTGTTACCGAAATAGTGATAGTTGCATGCAAAACTTCATCGAATTTTCTAAGTCAAAAAAAGTGATATTTTGAACTAAAATCAAGCAAGAGTAATCTAACTTGCTTACTGCAATAGATTTATGACTGAAAAGTACTGTGTGAAGTTTCAGTCCATTACATATGTTACTGAGATACAGCTGCAAACTTTAACCCAGTGTTTTAAATAAACAAGAGCTGTCGGAGGACAGCAACGCTGGACTATTCAACAGCCTTATCAACTGAATGAATACAAAATTAGAAAACGAGGCATAATTTAGTAAAGCAAAGCAGGGTTATGGAACCTGTATAGTGCTTATCAGCTCATGACAGTAAACAAGTGTGTGAAGTTTCAATCCATTTCCATTAGCGGATACTGGGATACTAGCTTACACATAAAAATTTAACCAAAAACTCCTAAGTTGAAAAAGCGCCATAATTTTGTAAAATGCAAAGTAGAGTTATTGATTATTTGCATTGCATGTGTCATCGTGACAGTGAACAAGTGTGTGAAGTTTCAATCCTTCCGAAATAGTGGAAACTGAGAACCAGCTTACATACAAAAAACTTAACCAAAAAAAGTCGAAAAAGGGGCATCATTTTGAAAAGAAAAAATGAATAGAAAAATGGGACCTGCTTTGTGCATGTCATATCATGACAGTAAACAAGTGTGTGAAGTTTCGATCCATTCTCATTAGCACGTACTGAGATACCAGCTTACATACAAAACCTTAACCGAAAATTTCTAAGTCGAAAAAGGGGCATAATTTTGTAAAACAGCAAAATAGAGTTATGGAACCTGTGCAATATATGTCAGTTTATCACAGTGAATAAGTGTGTGAAGTTTCAATCCATTCCCACTAGTGGTTACTGAGATACCAGCTTACATACAAAACCGTAACCAAATCGGGACGCCAACGCACTGGCGAGTCCAATAGCTGTACTATTCTATGAATAGAAGATCTAACAAGAGCTGTCACAGGAGACAGCGCGCTCAACTATTTTGATGCTGGCTAGTGGAACTGGGCACATCTGAGGAAACTAGAGCTGTAACTGGAGTGTTTAATGACTCCAGTTGTGGATGAAGATATTGCACAACAGCCTGAGTCTATATCAAAAATATCAACTTAAAGTAATAAGAGAGGTAAAGATAAAATGTATCAAAACACTATATAAGTATATCCTAAGCAAAAAGGGACATAAATCATTAAATATTGGTGCCAGAGTTATGCAGCTTGTGTCATATAGTGTGGGTGATGACGTTGAACAACTATTTTAAGTTTGAATCAAATCCATTCAGTAATAACAGAGACAGAGTGAAAGTGCATCAAAACTTTAACCTAAAATTCTAAGTAAAAAGGGGGAACAATTAATGAAAAATTGGTGCCAGAGTTATGCACCTTGCGTCATATGGTGTGAGTGATGATGTTGAACAACTATTTTAAATTTGAATCAAATCGATTCAGTAATAACAGAGACAGAGTGAAAGTGCATCAAAACTTTAACCTAAAATTCTAAGTAAAAAGGGTAAATAATTCATGAAATATTGGTCCCAGAGTTATGCACCTTGTGTCATATGATAAGGGTAATGGTGCTGAACAATTGTTTAAGTTTGAATTATGAGTTATGGCCCTTATGTCAGATGATGTGGATGATGATGAGGAATAAGTATTTCAAGTTTGAATCAAATCCATCAAGTGATTACAGAGATAAATTGAAACAAGGAGCTGCGTTCAATAAACGATTGATGCCCCCGGTGACATCCTTGTCGATAGAAAGCAACCTAAGTCCAAAACGAGGTCAAGGTCAAACTGAGGTCAGGTGATGTTTGAAGATGAAGAATGGTCACAGGTTACATCTGTATTAGTATTAATTCATTCTTGTAAGCGGTATTAATGTTAGACGAAACGGTCCCATTTGGTTAACCAAGAGATGGCCCATATAAAGCAATCTAAGTCCAAAATGAGGTCAAGGTCAAAGTCAAACTGAGGTCAGGTGATGTTTGAAGATGAGGAATGGTCACAGGTTACATCTGTATTAGTATCAATTCATTCTTGTAAGCGGTACTGATGCTAGACGAAACGGTCCCATTTGGTTAACCAAGAGATGGCCCATAGCAAGCAACCCAAGTCCAAAATGAGGTCAAGGTCAAGGTCAAACTGAGGTCAGGTGATGTCTGAAGATGAGAAATGGTCACAGGTTACATCTGTGTTAGTATCAAGTCATTCCAGTAAGGGGTATTGATGCTAGACTAAATGGTCCCATTTGGTTAACCTCGTACGGACGAACGGACGGACGGACAGGACGATCACTATATGCCTCCCACATCAGTAGATGCCGGGGGCATAAAAAGAGAAAGTGTAAAAAAACTTTAACCAAGGTGGGGACGCGGAAAGACACCGACTCCAACGCCGGGTCGAGTAAGATAGCTCTCCTTATACTTCGTATAGTCAAGCTAAAAAGCATGATTTTGATAAACGTAATTACCTCACTTGTCATTTAAGCTGTCAAAGCATCAAGAACAATTTCCATGGCAACATCACTTGTATGAGACAAATGGCTCAAAGTCAATGCAAACGAACATTATTACAGAGAAGTAACTGAACGTGAACCATCCATTTCTATCATTATGTAGATGTAGATGTACATTTCCGATTCCATCATGATGGCATCTGGTAAGTGTATAAATTACAGAAAGACATAGAACAGAAACAAACATATATCATCGTGTTACCTTTAGACATTTCAGACAAAAAGGAAAAAGAAAACATACATGCCCTACATGCTCCAAATTTAAAAAAAACACCTCCATCAATGTTCTGTATGTATTGTCTTCCATCTGTATTACCATGGCAACCTGGAAAATCGCAAAAAAACACCACCTAAATGTCTCGCTAACCTGCATTTGTTAATACTTTGTCATTAATTTATGTCATTTATGATACCCCTCTTAAAAAGGATGGATCAAAGACTCATTCAATTTCTTCACTAACTTACCCCCTGTATAACCAATTCTCACACATAGGTTTGGTGCTAAGTAACCAATGTTGAACAACAACCAGTCCCTTCATCCCATACTAGAAAATTATGATACAGTAGCCAAACAAGTAAACTGTTTGTTCACATAAGATTACTGGATAGGTAGTCAGGCAACTTTGGTCAAATTCCACTCTCAATGGGATCTGAACCAGTGACTGCATGGGGATAGCAACCAGCTAAGTACATTGCCACTTGTTTAACACAGAGTCAAAGGATCTGTGACCCTGCTGTTTGCCAGCCAAGCAAATACTGAGTACTACAATTTCATGGCAGTGGAAAATATTTGAAACGATTTTGTTACTTGATAACTTTTCAGGCCCGGATCCAGAAATATTTGACTGGGGGGGGGAAAGAACTTTACTTATGGGAGGGCTACATCCATGTAAAAATAAGTAAAACCTATATAAATTATATGTGAATGAAGGCAAATAACAAATATTTTATATTCAAAAGATGAACAGGTGATGAGAATGATTACAGTCAATCTTAATTCGTCAATGTCTGAATTACTTCTGGTGTAAACGAAAGAAGAATTGATGCAGATCACTGCTAAGGGTACAATAAATTTGTAAGATTTTGAGTTGATTTGTTGATCATTTCATGACCGAATATTCGAATATTCGTTCGGAAGGTTGATCGAATATTCGAATACCAAAATTGCTATTTGTTGCCATCCCTAATATATATATCATAACATAACATTTACAACTCCCACAAACCCATTACAAATATCTCCTTTTTTATTAATGAACGCGTATTACACCAAGTTTGAATTAATCATAAAAATTCATTTGATAGAATAAATATTATAATATAAAACATGAACTACCTTTAACGCTTATCAAACTGGACACGATTGATTCTGCCTTTGCGGCCAGTGCAAATCATGATCAGCCTGCACACCCATGCAGTCTGCTCAAGATCTGCACTGTTCGCCATTCAGTGAGTATCATTTTGGTATGCACCCCTTTTAAACAGTTAATGGTACTGTCCAAATTGCAACGCCATTTCAGCAATATTTCAGTTATGTAACAGTGGACAGTTAACCTAACCAGTGTTCCTGGATTCTGTACCAGTACAAACCTGTTCTCCACAAGTAACTGCCAACTTCCCCACATGAATTAGAAATAGGGGACGAATGATATCAGACACGTCATTTATCACATCTTCACAGAGAACATATGCCCCAGCCGGGGGATCAAACTCAAAAACCCGAGATCAGTAGATTTGTGCTATGATCCCTGCTATATGTATTGAGCTAAAAAAGTGAGTTTTGGGGAGAAACTGCTTGATTTGAAAGAAACTTTGAGGACAAAGGATGTTACTAAAGTGTCTCAGAGAAAATAGTCAGCATTTTCAGATTAGCATTACAAGGACTTTTTCACTATCTTTTTAGTGTTAATAAAATCATATAATCAGCACAATTACATGTAGAATGTTAGTGTGCACATTTTGATTAACATTTTCTAATCTGAAACCTGCCATGAATATTTGTCAAATTTTCTTTGTGCCTTTGAATTTTGGTGTTTGCAGTACCTGATGTGTATTTTACAGGATTTTCTTCTTCACGGAGCACTGTGGTCAGCATTTGTCTCACGTGAACTGTGGAGACATTGGGATAATGTACCTGAAAGTTCATCACAAATTGCTGGTGTTTTGATATCTACAAGGTGTGAGGCTATTGAACATATTTATGATATTTACATAGTATTTATACGTGTAGATGCATATGTAACTTGCGGGTGCTGACGCTCATCTGATTTTTTTTGTATAATAGAAATATTGTCCTACGAATGATTTTCTAAGTCTAAAAAATGCCATCATTCTTGCAAAAAGCAGGATAGAGTTATGTTTCTTGACGTACAGTGTCCGCTTATGATGGCGAAAAACTGTTGCAAGTTTTAAAGCAATAGCTTTGATAGTTTATGAGAAAAACTGACTTAAACATAATACTCAACCAAGACAACTGATTTTCTAAGTCCAAAAGGGGCAATAATGCTTGCAAAAAGCAGGATGGAGTTATGTTTCTTAATGTACAGGGTCAGCTTATGATGGTGAACAAGTGTTGCAAGTTTCAAAGCAATAGCTTTGACAGTTTAAAAGAAAAGTTGACCTAAACATAAAACTTAACCAAGAAATCTGATATTTTGTAAGTACAAAAGGGGCCATAAATCTTGCAAAAAGCAGGATGGAGTTATGTTTCTTGCTTTACAGTGTCAGCTTATGATGGTGAACAAGTGTTGCAAGTTTCAAAGCAATAGCTTTGATAGTTTAGAAGAAAAGCTGACCTAAACATAAAACTTAACCAGGCAACGCCGACACCGATGCCGACTCTGATCAAGTGATGACAATAACTCATAATTTTTTTTCAAAAAATCAGATGAGCTAATAAAAAGGTTATTATCTTTGCATCGGGAAATATGCACTCGTTCTTCAGCAGAAGAATATTGCGCTCAAGAACTCATGCATATTTCCCGATACAAAGCTAATAACCTATAAATATTGCGACTTTCAAGCTTTGACAGCGGAGGAATATGGCACACGAATTGCACAATAAATTAGCCAATTAAAACTGGGGCGCTGAGAATGCGTCACGCCTATCAGCCATTAAAAACCTATTCGCTCGGTTTAATTAATCAAAAACTTATGATATGAGGCTGATATTAAAACCTATGATCCCGACTGAAAACACAAGTTTTTGCCATTTGCACAAATATTCTGGGAACCTAGGTTCTCTGAAAAACTTGTGATCTGAAGTGAAAACATAGGTTCTAGGCCTTAAGGGTAGTTGAATGCTATATACGATAGCATATATAGGCTGAGCATCTGGAAGCTGAGACAGAGACCCAGAGTTTGGTAATCTACTGAGATAGTAGGAGAGTTCCAGCTTATAGACGGTTCAGTGTTATTGGCGTAGTACAGCCAAGGCTTCGGGGACATAACTATATGGTAGCTGAATGCTACATATGATAGCATATAGGCGCTGAGCATCCAGGAGTCAGGGCATTCATACAGATCTGAGAGGACAGAGGCCGAGCATCTATGCGATAGGACTCGTATGTTGTTGATTCAAAGACATCGTCTCACGGGAACTTCAACAAAAAGACCAGTCAAGTATAGAGTCTCCAGCCTATAGGAGTTTGAGCTAATTAAAAATTGTTAGTTTGAAACATTTAGTGATTTGCCTGATCCCTGAAACTGTCTAGCTCATAATTGAAATCATTTACAAATCATTGGTACACGAATCATTTAGGCAAGGTAGCCAGAGGAAAATTGTATATACGAGATATTTGGTCTCACCAGCTATACGTTTTAACAAAGGACATTCTACATCGTTTGTTAGCTAGTCTAAGACATAGTCAACTTAGCGATTGGACCCAAACCATTGTTCAAGATACTAAAGGCGTAGGCACTTCCCTGGGTCATATAATCAGTATCCTGACAATTTGGGGGCTCGTCCGGGATCTATATCCAAGGAGGTACAGAGATTAGTGGTTTAGACGTTCTGTTGGTGTACCAAAAGGAACTGTGACTGGGAGTAGCCAGAGCTACATATATTTGAGTTCCAGACAAAGTTTCAACTTAAGGCTTTAAGATGAACTACGATAAATGGGATAAAATGGGCGAACGTATGGGTCTCTCAGGTTCAGAGCTCATAGAGTTTGTGGATAGGAAAGAGAAGGAATATACTGAACGTGAGGAACGTAAGCTGAGACGTGATGAAGACAAGCGTAGGTTTGAGGCTCAAGAAGCTGAAAAGAAAAGATTATATGAGCTCGAACGTTTAAAAGAAGAACAAGTTTTGAAAGAACTGGAGTTGGAAATGATAAAAATTAAGGCAAAAACCGGAGCTTTGGGGGATGATAAAAGCACAGCTCCCTTACAGAAGAAAAAGGGCTGCTGTGTACTCTTGCTGTGTACATACAGCGTATATGATGCGTACATGATGTGTACTGAAATCAAGGGCTTTAAATAGTACGCAGGATATACACTGCACATACACCGATAGTACGTTTGTAGTACACTTTTGACATGCAAATGAGCTCTGCCGCGTACTACTTGCTGCGTACATGCTGTGGACTACATAGTACACAGGATGTACGCTGGAGGAATTTAGTATGTGGGAAATAGTACGCAGCATGTACGCGGCACATACACTTTTCACATGCAAATGAGCCTGCGGTGTACTACCCCTGCGGCGTACATGCTGTGTACTCCTGGCCCGAGTCCTGCGGCGTACATGCTGTGTACTCCTGCTGCATACATGCTGTGTACTCTTGTGGCGAAACTGCTGTGATAATGTAAATTCCTTACCCCACCAACTTTCGTATGCAAATGCTGATCATTTGGACAGAAAAAAACAGAAAAAAGATAAGTGACATGCATCAATAAGTATTTACCCTTACCAAAATAATGTAGATTGATGTTATCAAATAAATTACTATGCTTTTCTTCATCCACTTTTCAATGAAATAAATCAATTTTTTGTAGCATGTAATTTGGTAAACATTTGAAGAAAATGGCGTAACTGCATCAAGGGGAAACAACTTTAATGCAACTAAATATAAGTGTTATGATCTATTATAGACGATGTGTGCGTAGTATGTATTTATTTTGATGAAAATCCATCTGAGAACAATCTAGGAATGGAATTATATAAGCATTTATGCACTTTTAGGTCCGTAAAGAGTAGCGCACCAACAAATTTTGGATTGATTTTTTCAAATGGGGCGAGCGCAATTAGCCAAAAACGTTCTGAAAATATACGAGCGGCAAATCCGATGAACAACTTTTTAATTTGGTGAGGCCTTAATGAGTTAACATAATAAGCATTAAAGCCTTTATAAAACATGGTAGAATGATGTTTTGCTTAAGAGTATTCAAATAACAGTGAGAGCTATTAATTCTTCTCATTCGGGCGCTGTTGAGGCATTATCTTGGTAATTATTTCATGTATTACAAAATGTAATGCAAGGAAGTTCAAATAAGGCTTTTCAATTATACAAGTTAGAAAGCTCAAGGATTAATTCAAAATGAAAAAGAATATATTTTTACACTGCATGCAAGGTGCAGCTCAGAAATCACTAAGATGTAAGCTTCACAAATGAATATTGCAAATAGTTTGGCAAATTTTCATTGTTCAGAATACCGGTAATCTGAACTATTCTATGCTATTAAGATAAAAGTTACTCGGAAATCAAGTTCTTGCTTCCAAAAAAAACAACAGTACAAATCCTTCCTGCATGAAGTGTACTTCAGACTTTTACCTAAAAAAATTCAAAGTATAAACACCAAAAGAAAATGAACAAGTCCCTCCCGCATATATGAAGTTTACTTCAGACTTTAACTTATATAAAAAAAACTAAGTATAAATGCCAAAAGAAATTGTACAAGTCTTTCCCGCGTATATGAAGTGTACTGCACAAATTTCAAAGTATCTGCGGTGTACATGCAGTGTACTATTTTGTTGTACAAGTCCCTCCTGCGTACATGCAGTGTACTCCTTAAATTTTCAGAGTCTGTGCTGCGTACTTGAAGTGTACTATTGACCTCCTGTGTACATGCTGTGTACTCGTCGAAATAGTATGCGGCATGTACGCGGCATGCGGTGTATGTAAAATGTACTCCTCAGGCGTACTACTGTGTTCGCGGCATATACACAGCAAATACGCAGCATGTACGCCACAGAGGCTTGCTTCTGTAAGGGAGAGCACATGAGTAGTAAGACACTACGGCCGAGGCTACCGAAGTTCGAGGAAAGTAAAGATGATATGGATGCATACTTCGAACGATTTGAGCGGTGTCATTGGATGACAAAAATGTAAAAGAAAACATAGAAGATGGATGGCTTTTCTTTGCAAATGGACAATCCGTTTCGGTCATAGCAAGTATCTGTACTATTGACTCAACAAACAGTGAAAGAAACTTGGTATTGAAGAAAGGATGTGTGAATTGGCAGCTTCTAGGAAAGACTCCGTATCAGAAGACCAAATGTTAGATAAGAAGTATCTTATGGTTGCAATTGATGGACGTTCAAGGGTAGTTCCGTCAGCAAAGATAAAGGCTGTCACACCTTATCACACAGGAGAAGTTGAAGCCATGGTTCTGACAACTTTGATCTGCGATTTAGTTATTGGAAATATCAAAGGGGCTTCTGATAGACCAGACATTAACTGGAGTAGTAGGGACGTAAAACAGTCTTCATCAAAAGAAAATATTGTTGCAGCTGTGGTAACAAGAGCACAGGCTGAGAAAGAAAAACAGTCAATAAAACCTTTGAAGGTCACAGAACCTAAACAAGATAAACTTGATATCGAGCAATTAAAAAAAGCTCAGAAGGAAGACAATACCTTAGAAAAACTGTGGACATATGCCTCACATCAGAAGAAAATGAAGACGAAGAGTGGTTTAACATTTATGTACGAAGTCAAGAAGGATGTATTATATAGAACCTTCGAAGAAAAGAAAGGCAGTATTATCAAAGAGATAAAGCAAATTGTAGTTTCAACTCAGTTCAGAAAGAGGGTTATGTCTTTAGCTCATGAATCAATAGTTGGAGGACATCTATCAATAAGAAAGACAGTTGATAGGATACAAACAAGTTTTTACTGGCCTGGGTTAACTAGTGATGTCACAAGGTTTTGTAGGTCGTGTGATATATGTCAGAAAATGATCCCAAAAGGTAAAGTTAGAAAAGTTCCATTGGGAGACATGCCAATAATGGAGACACCATTTCATCGTGTTGCTGTGGATTTAATAGGACCTATTGCTCCTGTTTCAGAAAAAGGAAATCGGTATATTCTCACCGTGGTCAACTATGCCACAAGATATCCTGAGGCAGTTGCATTACCCAAGATTGAGACAGAACGGGTAGCTGAAGCTTTACTAGATATATTTTCTAGAGTAGGATTTCCATCCGAAATCTTGAGTGACAGAGGAAGTCAGTTTACCTCACAGCTGATGGAAGAAGTTTGTAGACTGATCAGTCTGAAACAAATGTTCACAACTCCGTATAACCCAAAGTGCAATGGTTTTTGTGAACGTATGAATGGTATTTTAAAGAGTATGTTGAAAAAGATGTGTCAAGAAAAACCAAAAGACTAAGATAGATATTTGTCAGCAGTGTTGTTTGCATATCAAGAGGTTCCACAGGCCAGTACCGGATTCTCACCATTTGAACTACTCTATGGCAGGACAGTCAGAGGACCTATGCAAGTACTTAAAGAACTTTGGACAGAAGGTGAAACACCAGAAACAAGAAACACCTATGAATATGTTTTAGACCTTAGAAATCGACTAGAGGAAACTTGTGAGATAGCTAGGGAAAGTCGGAATGCAGCACAGGAAACGTACAAACACCATTATGACAAGAGTGCCAGAAACAGAAATTTGAAGGTCGGGGATAAAGTTCTATTACTTTTACCAACTAACCACAGTAAGTTGATGCTCCAGTGGAAAGGACCTTATGAAGTGGTCAATAAAATGGATTATAAAGTAAAGGTCGGTGACAAAATAGGGCTTTACCATATCAATTTACTCAACAAGAGCGCCGCCAAGCGGGGCAATATACGCCCACAAGGGTTACATCACAGGAGGGAGCAAAATTTAAAGAACATGACTGTTGAAGCCCAAAGAACAGGAACAACAAAAAGAAGAAATAAAAAAAACAAAAATTCTAAGTCCACAAAAAAATTCTTACCAGGTAAAGTTATGTCAAAATACATCTAACAAGAGTGCCAGAATGTCACAATATAGGCCCGTCACAGCAAATTTCTTTACTCTAGCACCTGTATTTGCAAATGGAATTTTAATTTTGTGGTTGTTTAGTAATCATTGTAAGTCTTTTGTTTTTCTAAGTCCACAAAAATACTCTTACCAGGTAGAGATACCTTAAAATACACCTAAAATTTGAAAGTAACATCTATGTTGTACCACAGAAAAGTGGTCTTGTTTTTTCTCTACAGTCAATTATAAAAAAGTTACAATATAAGTTATTTATAGTAACAACTAAGGGAAGGTAATCTGAAAAAAAAAAAAAAAAAAAAAAAAAAAAAAATCCAAAAAAAAAATTGTAAGTCCACACAAAAATCTTTACCAGGTAGAGATTGGTCAAAATACACCTCATAAATGGATGTAGCATGCATGTTGTACTACAGAAAAGTGGTCTCGATTTTTCCCTACGACTAGTTATGAAAAAGTTACAATATAAGCTATTTATAGTAACAACAAAGGGAAGTAATTCTAAAAAGGGAACTGCGCATGACACTTCGTCTCATGATGGTGTATAATTGTGCCAAGTTACATCAAAATCCCTCCATGCATGAAGAAGAAATGCTTCGGACAAAGTCATTCTTGTATCTAACCTTTGGCCTCTAAGTGTGACCTTGACCTTAGACCTAGGGACCTGGTTCTTGCGCATGACACTCCACCTCGTGGTGGTGAACATTTGTGCCAAGTGATATCAAAATCCCTCCATGCATGAAGAAGATATGCTCCGGACAAAGTTTTCTTTCTTGTGTCCTTTGACCTCTAAGTGTGGCCTTGACCTTAGACCTAGGGACCTGGTTCTTGCGCATGACACTCCGTCTCATGATGATGAACAACTGTGCCAACTTTCATCAAAATCCCTCCATGCATGAAGAAGATATGCTCCGGACAAAGTCATTCTTGAATTTGACCTTTGACATCTAAGTGTGACCTTGACCTTAGACCTAGGGACCTGGTTCTTGCGCATGATACTCCATCTCATGATGGTGAACAACAGTTTTACTGTGCCAAGTTTCATCAAAATCCCTCCATGCATGTAGAAGATATGCTCCGGACAAAGTCTGTGGACGCCGCCCGCCCGCCAGGGGCGTTCCCATAATACGTCCCGTTTTTCAAACGGGCACATAAAAATTGGATGTACCATCCATGTTGTACCACAAAAAAGTGGTCTTGGTTTTTCCCTACAGCCAATAATAAACAAGAGGACCATGATGGTCCTGATCGCTCACCTGTCCCCACATGAAAACCCAGTTTTGAAACCCAGTATGAATGTTCTTGTTATTTCTATTATTTGATATTGTGACCTAGTTTTTGAGCCCCAGTGACCCATGTTGAAATCTGATCTAGATATCATCAAGAAAAATTCTGAACCAATATTCATGAAGATCCACTGAAAAATAAGGCCTCTAGAGAGTACACAAGTTTTTTTTATTTGACTATGACTTAGTTTACTGAAGGCACGTGACCCATTTCGAACAGACCTAGATTCATCAAGGAACATTCTGACCAATTTCATGAAGATCCATTCAAAAGTAATGCCTCTAGAGGTCACAAGTTTTTCTTTATTTGACCTATGACCTTTTTTTGACGCTCAGATTACCCATTTCGAACTTGACCTAGATATCATCAAGAGAACAATTCTGACCAAATTTCATACAGATCCATGAAAATAATGCCTCTAGAGAGTCACAAGTTTTTTTATTTGACCTATGACCTAGTTTTTGACGGACATGACCCAGTTTCGAACTTGACCTAGATATCATCAAGATGAACATTCTGACCAACTTTCGTGAAGATCCATGAAAAATAAAGGCCTCTAGAGAGTCACAAGGTTTTTTTTGATTTGACCTATGACCTAGTTTTTGTCCGCAGTTGACCCATTTCGAACTTGACCTAGATATCATCAAGATGACATTCTGACCAACTTTCATAAGATCCCATGAAAAATATGGCCTCTAGAGAGTCACAAGGTTTTTTTTATTTGACCTACTGACCTAGTTTTTGATCGCAGTTGACCCATTTTGAACTTGCCTAGATTCATCAAGTAAACATTCTGACCAACTTTCATACAGATCCCATGAAAATATGGCCTCTACGAGGTCACAAGGTTTTTTTTGATTTGACCTACTGACCTAGTTTTTGATCGCAGTTGACCCAGTTTCGAAACTTGACCTAGATATTCATCAAGATAAACATTCTGACCAATTTCATAAGAATCAATGAAAAAGTACCTCTAAGTGTACACAAGCAAAAGTTTTACGCACGCACGAGACCACGCAACCGCCCACAGCACCAGCACCACGGATCACTGACGACGACGCTGCGTTGATACACAAAGCTCACATTGTCCTTTGTGACCTAGTGACTAAAGTTTTCAAAATAAGCTAATTATAGTAACAAAAAGAGAAGTAATTAAAAAAACTTATTGTAAGAACACAAAAAGGGATCTGCCAAATATAAACAAGAGCACTGCAGTGCATAGCATATCAGTATCAAAAGCAGAAGATCATTAAATAAGCCTTTGACCAACTAAGTGTGACAACTGACACATGAAGTTAGACAACACAAAGACGACAGCGCTCTGACATGAGTCGTAAAACTCACGCTGCATGTCAGGTGAACATTTGTGCCAAGTTTCTTTGAAATCCTTCAAGAGGTTCAAGAGTTACAGAGCGGACACAGCAGTCATATATGACCTTAAACTCCTCAGTGTGACCTTGACCTTGAAGTTAGTCATCCGAAACAAGCGCTCTGCACGTCGTCTCAGTGTGGTGAACATTTGTGCCAAGTTTCTTTGAAATCCTTCAAGCAGTTCAAGAGTTACAGAGCGGACACGAAACACACTCATAAACTCCCAGTGTGACCTTGACCTTGAATACATCCAAAACAGCGCTCTGCACGTCGTCTCAGTGTGGTGAACATTTGTGCCAAGTTTCTTTGAAATCCTTCAAGCAGTTAAGAGTTACAGAGCGGACACGAACACACTCAATAACTTGACCCTAGTTGACCTTGACCTGAATAGACATCAAAAATGCGCTCTGCACGTCGTTCAGTGTGGTTAACATTTGTGCCAATTTTCTTTGAAATCCTTCAAGCAGTTCAAGAGTTACAGAGCGGACACAAACACACTCATATGAACTTAGACCCCTAAGTGTGACCTTGACCTTGAAATGAGACATCTAAAAGATGCGCTCTGCACGTCGTCTCAGTATGGTGAACATTTGTGTCAAGTTTCTTTGAAATCCTTCAAGGGGTTGAAGAGTTACAGAGCGGACATGAAATTGCTAACGGACGGACGTTCCTACATATGGATACTTATGTGGCTACTCTTTTGTCCTCTCTATTGTTCTTTTAGCCACGTAAGAGAAAAATAGCCACATAAAAGCCTTACGGAATGAATGATATCAAAGAAAAAGTACAGTTACCTATTGTTCCTATAGCCACCTAAGTATGCAAATGTGAGCTCGGACGGACGTATAAAAAGTATGAGGAAAGACAAGATATTTTTGTCGGAAGTGTTTCAGTGATCGAGGCTGATGAAAGTACAGAGAGAGGGGTGGTTGATGACGAAAATTTGCTTGACCTTATCAGAATAGGAGGGTCAGAAACATATAAAGATGTAAAAATCAATCCTCATTTATCCGAAGACCAAATCTCTCAAATAAAATCTCTTGTGAAACAATATCAAGACATTTTCACAGAAAGTCCTGGGACTACAAAACTCGCAGAACATAAGGTTGAACTAACAACCAAAGAACCTGTTAGTCAGACAATACCCCATACCATATTATGCAAAACGAAATGAGGTTAACCAAGAGGTTCAACACATGTTAAAGGCTGGTATCATCGAGCCTGCCACCTCTGCATATAACTCCCCTATCGTTATGGTAAAAAACAATCTGACTAAAGTACATCTCCTATTACGCTACGCATAGGATCTGAGAACGACCTATTCAGAGCCTTGTTCTGACGACCCTTTCGCTAGCCAATCAGAGCTTAACTTACAAAATTTAGCAAATTACCTGTAGCCTTGTCTTTTGATATTTACAATTCTTATGTCGGAATATGTCAGATAGCCGGTTAGCTCAGTCGGTAGGCCACTTGCTTAGTAATCGAGGGGTCCCAAGTTCGAGCCCTGGAATAACTGCACATTTTTCTTACTCTTTGACATTCTAACAAGTCGTCTCATTGGTTAAAATAAAAATAGCAATGCTGGAAATCCAAAATATACAGAAGACGTATGTGAATGGGTCGTTCTCAGATCTTCGTTTAGAAGATCAAGTACTTCAGTCAGATTGGGTAAAAAAGAAAGACAATACAAACAGATTTTGTATCAATTTTAGACGTTTAAATTCTGTCACGAAATTTGATACAGAGCCAATGGGAAATGATGAAGATATTCGGTCAAAACTTCATGGGGATAAGTTCTTCACAAAATTAGACCTCAGCAAAGGTTACTGGCAGATTCCTGTCGAGAAGCAATCTAGGCACCTGACAGCATTCACAACATCTGAGGTAAGTTTTCAGTTTCGGAAAATGCCTTTTGGTACGATCAATTCAGGTGCGACATTTAATAAAATGATGCGAAAATTATTGACAGGATGCAAACATGCTGACAATTATGTGGACGATATTTTAGGTCACACAATGACATGGGACACTCATATGTCAATGTTACAAGATACCGGTATTTTTAATCCCCCGCCGTGGCGGAGGGATTATAGGAATGGTCTGCGTCCAGCCTTCCGTCCATCCGTCCTTCCGTCCGTCCTTCCGTCTTTCCGTCCGTAACAAAATTGTGTCCGGTCCATATCTCCTAAACCCCTTGAAGGATTTTCATGAAACTTGGGTCAAATGATCACCTCATCAAGACGATGTGCAGAACCCATGAGTCAGCCTTGTCGGCTCAAGGTCAAGGTCACAACTCAAGGTCAAAGGTTTGAGCCTGCCATTTTGTGTCCGCTCTATATCTCCTAAACCCCTTGAAGGAATTTTATAAAACTTGGGTCAAATGATCACCTCATCAAGACGATGTGCAGAACCCATGAGTCAGCCATACCGGCTCAAGGTCAAGGTCACAACTCAAGGTCAAAGGTTTGAGTCTTCCATTTTGTGTCCGCTCTATATCTCTTAAACCCCTTGAAGGAATTTTATAAAACTTGGGTCAAATGATCACCTCATCAAGGCGATGTGCAGAACCCATGAGTCAGTCATGCCGGCTCAAGGTCAAGGTCACAACTTAGGGTCAAAGGTTTGAGCCTTCCATTTTGTGTCCGTTCTATATCTCCTAAACCCCTTGAAGGATTTTCATCAAACTTGGGTCAAACGATCACCTCATCAAGGGGATGTGCAGAACTTATGAGTCAGCCATGTCGGCTCAAGGTCAAGGTCACAACTGAAGGTCAAAGGTTTGAGCCTTCCATTTCGTGTCCAGTCTATATCTCCTAAATCCCTTGAAGGAATTTTATAAAACTTGGGTCAAATGATTACCTCATCAGAACGATGTGCAGAAATTATGAGTCAACCATTCAAGGTCAAGGTCACAACTAAGGGTCGAAGGTTTGAGCCTTCCATTTGGTGTCCACTCTGTATCTCCTTAACCCCTTGAAGGATTTTCATCAAACTTGGGTCAAATGATCACCTCATCAAGAACTCATGAGTCAGACATGTCAACTCAAGGTCAAGGTCACAACTGAAGGTCAAAGGTTTCAGCTCTGTATCTCCTAAACCCCTTGAAGGATTTTCATGAAACTTTGGTCAAATGATCACCTCATCAAGACGTTGTGCAGAATTCATGAGTCAGCCATGTCAGTTCAAGGTCAAGGTCACAGCTAAAATCAAAGGTTTTACCCTTTCACTATCCATAGCAGTGGCGGGGGATTTAGCTGTCATTCAGACTGCCTTGTTAAGAGAGTTAGGGATGCAAAGCTCACATCAAAGTGTCTCATAGGATAAAGTAATATTTCATTCACTGGACATAAAGTCTGAAACGATCAGCTGGAAATGGAAGATGATAAACTACATCGCATAAGGAATGCTGATGAACCTAAGACTATGAGACAAGTACGGAGCTTCCTTGGTCTAACAGGATATTACAGAAAATTCATAGCATCGTACTCCGAAGTTGCAGCACCCTTGACCGACTTGATTAAGAAAGGTAAACCTAATAACGTTGTATGGGAAGAACAACATGCCAAAGCTTTTAATACTTTGAAAACCTTGCTTACACAAGCACCTATTCTACGGTTACCAGACTTTTCACGGCCTTTTATATTACAGTGTGATGCTTCAGATACTGGTGTTGGAGCAGCACTGCTTCAGAGGTATGAAGATGGACAATTTCCTATAGCTTATGCCAGTAAGAAATTGCTCCAAAGAGAGAAAAACTATTCGGTAATAGAAAGAGAATGTTTATCAATAGTATTTGGAGTTAAGAAATTTCAAAAGTATTTGTATGGCAATGAATTTATCCTCCAGACTGATCATGCCCCATTGAGTTATATACAGAAATGTAAAGTAGAAAGTTCGAGAATTTTGAGATGGGCATTGTTTTTGCAGTGTTACAGATTCAAGATAGAATCTATTAAAGGTACAGAAAATGTATGTGCTGATTATTTAAGCAGACAGTAGTAGATTATATGCGTTAGGTGTAACAGATCTTAAAAAAAAATCAAGAAATAATAAAAAGAAAAAGAGATTTATTTACAAATTATTCTTCATGTTTATGAAAAACTGAAAGTATTTTCTTGAGAAGGGGGCTAATTGTCAGAATAATTTGTATATTTAATATATTGATAACGTAACACATACACCCTCCTCCCCCCGCCCCCGCTTATATTTCACATCAGGAATTAACAAAATGTACAAAAGAAATTCAGAAGAAACAAAATTAATCTTTCATTCACCACAATCATTCGTCACCTCCAGCATTACCATCATCATCAAATACAGATGATTTTAACTTTATTGATAGGATACAATTCTATTCAAAATGCATGACAAGCCACTTTGTTTCATTACTTGTGCACAAAATATGCATCACTTAAGTGTTTATTTTCTTCAAAACTGACATTGACTTACTTCAGTAAATAAAGTTATTCGCCAGGTGACTGTTTTTTTTTTCTTAAATTGGCAAGAAAGAAAAGGATGTTGTGCCCGAAAATTTATCAAAATCTGTATTAATATCATCATTTGGATATATTTTGACACAGAGCACATTGTTGATTAAGGTTTCAGATAATCAAACTTAAGCATGACGATACTTGGACCGAATTTACATACACAAGACAAAATGTTTTTGTACAAATCATCATCAAAAACATCACTTTTACCAATTCCCCTTTATCCCCATTTATCTTAAAGATGACAGGAAATTCCACTTCCTATTGGTTCCCCAAGCCCCTTAAAGTTCCTGTTAAGGTTAAATGTGGGTATGATTTTGTAATGTTATAATAATTATATGGGTCCCACATTTTTTACGTAAAATGCTTGTAACATAATTTTTATGGAAAAAAGGAGCACGTAAGCCATAAAAAATGATATTTTATTAAGAAACAAAAATAAGTGATCAAGATGTGTTCACACCATCATCATCAGGTGTATATATATATATGTCAATCAAAAACGGTATTTCATCCACTTTTAAATATTTTCTGCCAATTACTTTAGACCGTCTGGTTTTTCTTTTCTTCTTCTGCCAAAAGTAATTAACAATGTATTTTCCTCCATTTGAACTTAAATGGTGTAACGATAGATATCTCTCTCCGCCCAAAGAATTCATATAACCTTGACCTTCACCCGCTTGCTTATTATTACCAATAATACATCTGTCTGTCTGTCTGTCTGTCTTGCTACTGTTATCAATTGTATGTCTCCCCTGTATTCCGGTAGATATTTAAAGAGCTGTCGTTTTGTCTTTATGAAGTCTGTCTATCTGTATGAGTACATGTGTGTCTGCTCTATATACATGTCTTTTTAGGTAACGGGGACAATTTATATATGTTCAGTGTGTTCGACAACAGTTCCGTCATAACAATGTGGGAAAAAATCTTTTGTCAGTATGTTTGCATTGTCATTCATCAGTATGTATGCATTGTCATATGTCAGTATGTTTACATTGTCATATAATTATGTTGAACCTAACTACCCGTTGAAATTACTACATATTATTTGACATAATTAGAATTTTGTTCCTACAGTAGAATATGTACATTATAGATTTATAAAGCAACACATTTTGTAGCATCACCTTCAACAGCTTGGTAGATTGACACCAAGAACAAAGTGCATTGCCCAAACTTACGCCACAATGGGAGTGACCAGGATTCGAATCCAGGACCTTCGCCCTGTAGGAAAGCGTCTTAGCCCTCTCGACCAATGCTTTAACGTAAGTTTCACAAGCACGCACTGTACCTACAAAAAGATACAGCGATGTAAGTGGTCGTGTATAAGTAACTCCATATTGAAAGCCTAGCCAAACCCTTCAGCAAGACCGGCTTTACAGTACTGGACCATACAAACTCATCATCTCGCCACAAATCCAAATGCTTTCCATTTGGAAACTCTCACCTCTTATGTGAGCTACGCAACTTTGCTTTATCAATCATAAAGGAACATTTCTATTGTAGGGTTATCAAAAGTATAATTTTGAGAAAAGCGCGTATGTAGCAGAATGAGCCAAGAGTAGTTAGCATCAAAACGTTTTCATGGTCACCACTGAAAATGCATAACCAACTTTTTATTTTGATGGATTTGCAAAATTCATACACATGTATTAGAACTACTTGGAAAATGATAAACTGCTGATCCAACCAAAAAAGCAAAGTTTGACCATCAAATAAAATGCCGAAAAAAGATTGGATGAAAAAAAATGACAATGGAACCTGCGAAAAATGCAAATATGACATTGTGTTATTTTGATTCAGTTGTAATATTGTAAAATCATTAAATGTCGTGGGCATGAAATTTCGTGGCTTTGGTCCAAACGGCAATTTCTTGGGGATATAAATTCGTGGATTTCAACTTTTGAACATAAAATGAATGAGAATTTTACTTGTTCGTTGGGATTAAATTTCGTGGATTAACTTAACCACGAAATCCATGAAAATTAGTCCCCACGAATATTAATGATTTCACAGGATTATATGTTTCTCTTTAAAACCTCTGTTTTAACAGGTTCATCAATTTGAAAGGTGAATGTCCATCATAGCATCCTATGTCGAAGGTGTAAAATAATTTGATACTTAATTCTGTGTAAACACTGTCCAACTTGTCTATATATCTATCTATAATGGAAGCTGACCATAGCTCATAGGGGCCGTAATACTTGACACATAACATGTTTGGACAAAGAAACACTGGCAATAATAATTTCATAATTGCAAGCAAGCCAATATCTGAGCAAAAGATTTGAGTATTAGAAAATTCCCATTGGTTTGGAAATGCCGCCAAAGCTAGAGGAATAGGGAAAATAGCATTGTTAATTGTTTTAATTTGGAAAATTATTAAGTGTTCTTTTTATAGTTTCTGTAGCGCTTTCAGTGCGCATACATTTAGTCTATGGTATTTGTCATGATTTGACATGACCTCCCTTTCTTTTGAAATCCATGATGTACATACATCCTAGAATTGAAAAGAATTGAAACTGTTAAGTCGACGAAAAACAAAAGTTAGGTATCAATTCTCATTTAGGATTTTTTTTTAAAAAACTGGAATGAATGGTAAAAGTGTGTCTGCCAGTTATGTAACATAATTTTCAGTTCAAAATTCATTTAAAGCATATAACAATCATTTCATAAAACAAACATGTTGATAACTGAATACAAAAATAGGGAAGTAATGACTAAATCTATTGTCCAATTAGAACATCAATACTCGAGAGGACCAGACATATTTAAAAATATTTCAATATGTAATTGCTGTTTTATATCCAATTGCAACTGATGACATCATGTAAAAATATTGCCCTTATAAATAATTTCTGTTATCAACAAGAGCCATGTGAAACCAAAGTGACAAAGTGGAATATTTCTGTAAAGAATCAATTATGCTTCCGTTCAATAAACTACTCAAAAGCCTTGTCACTAAAGAGTTGAAGGCCCATAATATCTCTGTTTAAAATGTGAACAGTAAATATGCATTTCATCTAAATGGGCAACTGCTTTATCTGTTTGTGGTCTTATGGAACTTTAAATAGTAGAAAAAGGGGCTCAACTTAGGAAAACACAAAAATGAGTAGTTGAACCTTAGCAACACACATGAAAAAGTGAAATTTCAATCCATTCTCATTAGTTATTACCGAGATAGCAGCTTATTTACAAAAAAGAAAATCAAAACAAAAACTGTCCGTAAGATAACTTGCTCGACTTTTCTACAGGTCCTACGTCAAACAAGGGTTATATTTCGGCACACTTTACATAACTGAGTTACAACATAACGTGCATGCAAAACTTCCATCACATTTTCTTTATCAAACAGGGCCATAATTTCAATGAACTAAAAGTAAAGCAAGAGTGATCCAATTCAGACATCTGAGTGGGTGTTATGACTGGAAAGCACTGTATGAAGTTTCAATCCAGAACATGTTATTATAGAGATATTGTTTGATAGTTGCTCGTAAACCTTTAACTCAAATTGCTAAGTCAAAAAACGGCCATAATTTGAATTAATATCACCAAGAATTATCTTACTTGGTTATTTCAGTATGTCTGATGGCTGAGAAGCACTGATTAAAGCTTCAACCTAATGCACAGAGTTGGTACTGAGATATGGTTTTTAAAACGCAAAATTTAAACCAAATTTTCTATGTCCGAAAACGTCCATAACTGAATTACATTCAAACAAAAGTCATCTTACATTGTTAAATCAGCCTTGTGTAAAGTTTCAATCCAATACACCCAGTAGTTACCGAGATATGAACTTTCAAGCAATACTTTAACCAATGTGTGACACCGGCGCTGGCACCGACACCAATATCAATGCCTGAGTGAGCAGAATAGCTCTCAGTATACTTCAAAACGTCCTGCAAAAAAGAACCCATTGAAAATAGTGCAAACAGCATTTTAATACAAATTAGATTAGTCTAGATTAGTCTGTTTCTTTCGTCTTTCTTGAATATATCTTATTATTCCCTGCTGGGAAGTTGAAAGAGAGAATATAGAAATGCTTTCCTTATAGTCATCTGTATCTCAGCCCATCTGTCTGTCCCCTCTCACACCCACTGACCATCCAGAAGCAAATTTGAAAAACAAAATTCTAGATTCTTGTATTTCTTTCATAAAATATAGCATAATCTTATCAAAATGAAATCAAGAGTTATAGAACATTGTTCATACTTTTGAAATTAAAGCAACAAAGGCCCAAAGAATCTTTCACTGTTTGAAGGTAAGGATAGAAATATCTGGCTCGGGGGCAACTGTCTATACGGTAACGAGTATCTGTCGCGTTATCGCAAAAAGTTACCCCAGAGCCATGCAGATATTTCCATCTGCACCTTCAACTAGCGACATATTCTTTGTCTTGCATGCCATTTCTTCAATAAATAGAAGAACTTAAGTAAAACAAATGCTTTTCTTTTAAGCTCGTTTTTATAGCAGTAGCGTATGAATTTAAGCATTCATTCATGACTGAGCTTACACACTGGTGTGTCAGACGAGTTGTTTTTGACACTGGCAAAACACGAGGAAGTCCTGTCTGGTATGCAAGAAAAGTGTAAAGTATCATACGAATCACTGTCAATTGCGAACAGAATTGTCATGTCCATAGTACACTGATGCCCCACTTCCTGTCACAGTGCATGGTTTAATGATTCTATGTGAAATATTCTTAAATATATGCAACACAAGTTTTAAGCACTTATATTCTTCACAAAGCCATGGGAAATAACTCTGGACTGCCTGGGTGAAATCCAAAACAGAATACAAGCTACACAAGTTCACATGCTATACAACAATCCTCTATCTAGGTCATGTACAAAAGGGGCCTATTTTCAAGAGAATAATAGTCATGAAAGAATCTTTCACTGGCTGAAGGTGTGGACTGAAATATCTGACTCGGGGGTAACTGTTTAGGCGGTCACGAGACTCTGACGAGTTACCGAAAAGCAGTTACCGAAAAGCTGATTATTTCCATCCACACCTTTAACCAGTCATAGATTATTTTTCTTGCATACCATATTCTTCAAATAGTAGCATAAATTTACGCATTCGTTCTAAGCTTAAGCCCTTAAAGACCCGCCACAACCTAGTAACCTACATTTTTTCCCTAACATGAACCTCGTGTAAAATCATTCTGATGATACTTGTATAAATACATTTATAATACAAAATGGCGGGTGGACAATTTAGTCCGTCTCTGAATCAATGCATTTTCGCAACTTAATCTGCAAACTTATTCAGTCAATCTCTTTTCTACGGAAGCATGGAGGGGACACCAGATTTTTTATTTTAATTTATCTCGTGGCCACGAGTTATAACTAAGGAAAAAACAAAAAACAAAAAATGTTATCTCATGGTCACGAGATATAACTAAGAAAAAATAAACAAACAAAAAATTAAATTCTTAATTCATGGCCACGAAATATAACTAAGAAGAAAGAAAAAACAACAACAAACAAGAGCACCGCCTTGCGGGTGCTGACGCTCATCTGATTTTTTTTGTATAATAGAAAAATTGTCCTACCCATGATTTTCTAAGTCCAAAAAGGGCCATAATTCTTGCAAAAAAACTGGATGGAGTTATGTTTCTTGATGTACAGAGTCAGCTTATGATGGTGGACAAGTGTTGCAAGTTTCAAAGCAATAGCTTGAATAGTTTAGGAGAAAAGCTGACCTAAAAATAAAAGTTAACCAATAAATCAGATATTTTCTAAGTCCAAAAGGGGCCATAATTCTTGCAAAAAGCAGGACAGAGTTATGTTTCTTGCTGTACATGGTCAGCTTATGATGGTGAACAAGTGTTGCAAGTTTTAAAGAAATAGCTTTGATAGTTTATGAGAAAAGCTGACCTAAACATAAAACTTAACCAAGAAATTTGATTTTCTAAGTCCAAAAGGGGCAATAATTCTTGAAAAAAGCAGGATGGAGTTACGTTTCTTGATGTACAGGGTCAGCTATTGATGGTGAACAAATGTTCCAAGTTTCAAAGCAATACACTGAGAAAAGCTGACCTAAACATAAAACTTAACCAGGCAACGCCGACGCCGACACCGATCAAGTGATGACAATAACTCATCATTTTTTTTTCAAAAAATCAGATGAGCTAAAAATGATCTTTTGCTAATTCGTGGCCACGAAATATAACTAAGAAAAAAAAACATGAATTAGCAAAAATCGTGTTTTGTTGTTTTTCTTAGTTATATTTTGTGGCCATGAATTAATTAGCAAAGATCGTTTTTTCTTAGCTATATTTCGTGGCCACGAATGAGCAAAAGATCGTCTTTTGTTGTTTTTTTCTTAGTTATATTTCGTGGCCATAAATTAGCAAAAAATGGTTATTTCGTTTTTTTCTTAGTTATATTTCATGGCCACGAATTAGCAAAAAATCGTTTTTTTCTTACTTATATTTCGTGGCCACGAATTAGCAAAAATCGGTTTTTGTTTTTTTCTTCCTTATATTTCATAGCCACAAATTAGCAAATTCATTTTTTGTTTTGTTTTTTTCTTAGTTATATTTCGTGGCCACAAATTAAGACATTGTTTTTTGTTTTTTCTCAATTATATCTTGTGGCCATGAGATACCATCTTTTGTTTTTCAGTTTTTTTTTCTTAGTGGTAACTCTTGGCCACCAGATAAATTAAAATAAGAATATCCGATGTCCCCTTCATGCTTCCGTACTTTTCAGTATAGTTTTATAAACATAGGTAAATAACTATCTTACCCGGTAGAAACAAAGTATAGTCTAAACTCATCTTCATACATCAAAAACTGTGCATACTGCTATAGTCATTTAATTAAATGTTTAGACATGAAACATATTGTCTTGATCTAATATATATCACTGTCAATTTGTAACTAGATACCTGTATTTCTTTTTCTCCCATGCAAATCATGTATAATTACCATTATGGAAATACAAAAGAAAACAGTTATTCTGTGGCGCGTTTTTAAGTCATTTAGCTCCCCGGGGTGAAAGCGGAAAAAAAACGCGGGAAGTCCTATCCAGTATTCAAGAATGAAACAGCATGTCTTTCAGTTGGTATTGTAATGTAGAGTAATAACTAAGACGTGAGTTCGCTGAGAACCATTACTGAGGTGCCTAAACATGATGCCGACGTCACTGCCAGAGGTACAGCAACAACACTTGTGACAGCGTCAAGGAGTGTGATGAAGGGGAACCTCTTTGGTACTCAAACGGGGTTGTTTCGGCGGTTATATTGAGAAATCATAGCATCCGATATTAGTAAAAAAATAAAATAAAAAGATAAGCCTTAAACTTTTGTCGAGAGACTTAGATTAACGGTGCGGCCAGCAGAGGACCATACATTTTTATCAAAGGAATTCGTCCAGGGACGTTTTGGTGCCAGGCTGGATACGCACACCTACGAAGAATAAATTATATCAGATAGTGTCTTACCAGTGATGCCACAAACACCCTTGTCAATAGCCTGGTTACCTCACGGTTAGACTATTGTAATGCCTTGTTAAGTGGTATCCCAAACAGTGCACTTGTCAAGTTGCAACATGTCCAGAATAGGGTAGCTCGTGTTATAACTAGGACACCCCGTCACAATCATAATACGCCGGTACTGAAGGGGGCTCCATTGTTACAGGTGAAATACAGGATACAGCACAAGGTTCTGATCCACACCTTTAAGGCTATACACGATCAGTTCCCTGTCTGTATAAGGGATATACGACAGAAGTTTATAGACCGGATAGACAGGCTGTCCCTGATTGTGCCAAAGACTAAAACCGGGATGTATGGCAATCGGGGCTTAGGCTATGGAACTTCCTTCGCGCTGACACTCAGGCTGCTTTCAACCCGACTTCTTTGTATAATTATATTGACTAAATATAATTATATTGTTTTTCTTTTCATGTCACAGCATAGAAAGCACAATATTTTATCATGGAGTCACTTTTTAAATATGTATGTAATAACTGTATTTGTCTTACTTTGTTTAATCTATATGTTTTACATTCATGTTTTTTGTTAACAGAAAGAGGCATCGTTTTGTTTGTGCTGAAAAGAGTACTAGTTCTTGGACAGAACCTAACAACACAGGCTTTTTTGGAAAAACGATTTTTATTAATAGCTTGCTGTCGCGGGTATCTGAATGGGTGCTCGTTCAAGGACGTTTCGGTGATAAAAATGAAACATGTGCTAGTGACTGGGCATCTAAATGGTTTATTTTAATATTTAATGTAAGTACTCTCAACTTTCGCCCCGTCAGCTCTTTATTTCACGATCCAAGCCGGTAACCACTTTTTAACTACCGAGTTTTCATTGGTGCTTGTTTGGTACTCGGTCTGGTTTGTCACTTGTATTTTGACTGGGTATACCACTCACTTTTAAACAGGAACCGTGAAATCTAGTGTCACTTAGTTCTGAGTTGTTGACATTTTAAATACTAGTCAAATCAGTTTGAAAACAGAACTGAAACAAATGAAGCTGGATATATTAAACATTTTGTTATATCGATTAATTGCTAATATATTAACTGAAGTTTAATAGACCCTTTTGGGTGTCCATTGCAAAAGTGAATTTATGTCGTTTTCATTTGTACTTTGAGAAGAAACATGTTGTTGTTTTTTGGGGTTTTTTTTTTAGACAAATTGCATATAAACAATCATTTTGACCTACATGTGACGTTCGAGTGACGTATCTAGAACTCTTCAGGTTGCAATATCTCTTGATTTATAATGACATCTGGTCTGCGAGAAACAAGAGGGCCAAGATGGCCCTAGGTCGCTCACCTAAGAAACACACCATAACAGTGTAAAACATGTTTGACCTAGTGATTTCATGGAAACAAATATTCTGACCAATTTTCATTAAGATTGGTCTCTTGCGATAAAACAAGCATTTTCTTAGATATGACCTAGTTTTTGACCCTAGATGACCCATGTTCAAACTCGACCTAGATTTTATCCAGGCAATCATTCTGACCAAAATTCATGAAGATCAACTGAAAAATACAGCCTCTATCACATACACAAGTTTTTTCTTTGATTTGACCAAGTGACCTAGTTCTTGACCTCAGATGACCCATATTCAAATTCAACCTAGATTTCATTAAGGCAATCATCCTGACCAGATTTCATAAAAATCATGAAGATCAATTGAAAAATACATCCTCTATTGCATACACAATGTTTTTCTTCGATTTGACCTAGTAACCTAGTTTTTGATCCCAGATGACCCATTTTCGAACTCGGCCTAGATTTTATCAAGGTAATCATTCTGGCTAAATTTCATGAAGATCAGTTGAAAAATACAGCCTCTATTCCATACACAAGGTTTTTCTTTGATTTGACCTAGTGACCTAGTTTTTGACCCCAGATGACCCATTTCGAACTTGGTTTAAATTTCATCAAGGTTATCATTCTGACCAAAATTCATGAAGATCAATTGAAAAATACAGCCTCTATCGCATACACAAGGTTTTTCCTTGATTTGACCTAGTGACCTAGTTTTTGACCCCAGATGACCCATTTTTGAACTCGGCCTAGATTTCATCAAGGTTATCATTCTGACCTAAATTAATGAAGATCAATTGAAAAATACCGCCTCTATCGCATACACAAGGTTTTTCTTTGATTTGACCTAGTGACCTAGTTTTTGATCCGAGATGACCCATTTTACAACTCGGCCTAGATTTCATCAAGGCAATCATTCCGACCAATATTCATGAAGATCGATTGAAAAATACAGCCTCTATCGCATACACAAGGTTTTTCTTTGATTTGACCTAGTGACCTAGTTTTTGACCCGAGATGACCCATTTTCAAACTCGGCCTAGATTTCATCAAGGTTATCATTCTGACCAATATTCATGAAGAATAATTGAAAAATACAGCCTCTATCGCATACACAAGGTTTTTCTTTGATTTGACCTAGTGACCTAGTTTTTGACCCGAGATGACCCATTTTCAAACTCGGCCTAGATTTCATCAAGGCAATCATTCTGACCAATATTCATGAAGATCAATTGAAAAATACAGCCTCTATCGCATACACAAGGTTTTTCTTTGATTTGACCTAGTGACCTAGTTTTTGACCCCAGATGACCCATTTTCGAACTCGGCCTAGATTTCATCAAGGTTATTATTCTGACCAAATATCATGAAGATCAGTTGAAAAATACAGCCTCTATTGCATACACAAGCCAAATGTTGACAGACGACAGACGACAGACAGACAAACAGACGACGGACGCCGGACATCGAGCGATCAGAAAAACTCACCTGAGCATTGCTCAGGTGAGCTAAAAAAAGCGTGAAAATTGACTTCTAAGTCATGATTAAGATTTTCACCAACAGACCCTACAACTGGGGTAAACTGTGAGTCTAACGATGGATCCGTTTCCCGGGATACGAGAAAGAACTCGGTTTTCTCGTCAGTTAAAAAAGGGTCAAAATCAAATGCACCATCTTCCAATGAAGTTGATTCCAATGATCAAGAAATTGAGGCGCCGCAACGGCAGTTCCCAAGAAAAACATTCAGAGTAAAAAAGAGTAAGGGATCAAAATCTGTACCGATTTCATATAAGATCAAAACACTTGTAAAAAGACGTGAGTCGTGTACATTCAAGCTTTAAGAAAACCAGTAGTATCAGACTAAAAAATAGGTGGCAAAATTTTAGGCAAACAGTGAAAAAGAAAGTTAAAATGATACATATGTAAACAACCTAATCGGAGATATTAAAAGTGACTCTAAGCCGTATTGGAAATATATTTGTCACCAAAAACTGAAAAAAAAATCTGGAATTCCTCCCTAAATAACTGGTGACTATAGAACAGTAAAATCTCATATCGATAATTTAACAATAAACTGACGTAGGCAAAATACCTGAAGACTGGAAGATGGCAAATATCTGTCCATTACTAGTGTAGAACAAGAGCACCGCCTTGCGGGTGCTGACGCTCATCTGATTTTTTTTGTATAATAGAAATATTGTCCTACCCATATTTTCTAAGTCTAAAAAGGGCCATCACTCTTGCAAAAAGCAGGATAGAGTTATGTTTCTTGATGTACAGTGTCCACCTATGATGGTGAAAAACTGTTGCAAGTTTTAAAGCAATAGCTTTGATAGTTTATGAGAAAAGTTGACTTAAACATAGTATTCAACCAAGAAAATGATTTTTCTAAGTCCAAAAGGGGCAATAATTATTGCAAAAAGCAGGATGGAGTTATGTTGCTTGCTGTACAGGGTCAGCTTATGATGGTGAACAAGAGTTGCAAGTTTTAAAGCAATAGCTTTGATAGTTTAAGAGAAAAAGTTGACCTAAACATGAAACTTTACCAAGAAATCTGATATTTTCTAAGTCCAACAGGGGCCATAAATCTTGCAAAAAGCAGGATGGAGTTATGTTTCTTGCTGTACAGGGTCAGCTTATGATGGTGAACAAGTGTTGCAAGTTTTAAAGGAATAGCTTTGATAGTTTAGGATAAAAGCTGACCTAAACATAAAACTTAACCAAGAAAACTGATTTTCTAAGTCCAAAAGGGGCAATAATTCTTGCAAAAAGCAAGATGGAGTTATGTTTCTTGATGTACAGGGTCTGCTTATGATGGTGAACAAGTATTCCAAGTTTCAAAGCAAACGCTTTGATAGTTTAGGAGAAAAGTTGACCTAAACATAAAACTTAACCAGGCAACGCCGACGCCGACAACCACTCAAGTGATGACAATAACTCATCATTCTTTTTCAAAAAATCAGATGAGCTAAAAATAAAGGATAAATCTTTACCTAGAAACTACTGTCCAATATCGTTGACTATATGTTGCAAAGTTCTTGAACACATTATTTGTTCAAACTTTATGAAATATTTGGAACTTCATAATATACAACATAACAGGCAACATGCATTAGAAAGCAACATAGCTATGAAACACAACTAGCAACAGTGATCACGTCTGAGCATATTCAATAGATCGGAACAAGCATGTAGACATTTTCAAAGACTTGCGATACTGTGCCACATTAACTTCTAAAGTCCAAAACTGCATATAAGTGTAGTTTAAGATCAAACATTTTAAATTAGACTGACTCTTTCTTAGTAAATCGTAGTCAATGTGTAGTAGTCAACGGTTACTTATCTAACGTATCATCAGTACTATCAGGAGTCAAACAAGGAACGTTACTACCGGTAGGACCTATTATATTTTTGATACATATAAATGACATCTCAGATGATATCACATCAAATATTAGGTTGTGTACGCTATCGGGAAATATTAACGGATAAAGACTGCGCAGAACTACAAAAAGACATTAATAAACTAGGGGAAAGGGAGAGCAACGTCATGATATCCCTGTCAAGAAAAAAAAAACAACCATAAAATATCAATACGTTCTTAGAATTACAACTCTGGAATTTCTAAAATCAATTAAATACTTGGGAGTTGATATAACAAGTGACCTTAGTTGAAACAAGTGACTGAAGTATTGCCAGGTAATACAAAGTCCCCTACTGGAAGGCACCGAATTTTCTCCACTGCAGTAAAACATTATGAACTGATATCTGTCAATAATGTATAAACAATATTGTACTATATATACAATATATTATAACTAAACACTTGGATTAAAATTTGTATATATAAAAACCTATTGTTTTCATATAGCATTTTTTGGCTAATTAGCAAAAAGGTATCATATAAGTTATTTATAGTAAAAACAAAAGTTCTATATAAGTCAACACAAAACTCTTTACCAGATAGAGATAGGTTAAAATACACCTAAATATTGGAAGTAAAATTCATGTTGTACCACAGAAAACTGGTCTCGATTTTTCCCTACGGCCAGTAATAAATAAGTTACAATATAAGCTATTTATAGTAAAACAAATGGACATAATTGTAAAAACAAGGGTGCCTCATGGTGAACATTTGTGCCAAGTTACATCAAAATCCCTCCATGCATGAAAAAGAAATGTTCCGGACAAAGCCATTATTGAGTTTGGCATTTGACCTCTAAGTGTGACCTTGACCTTAGACCCAGGGACCTGGTTATTGAGCACAACAATTTGTCTCATCTTAGTAAATATTTATGCCAAGTTACACCAAAATCCCTCCATACATGAAGAAGAGATGATCCAGACAATGTCATTATTGTATATGACCTTTGCCCACTATGTGTGACATTGACCTTAAATCTAAGGACCAGGTTCTTGTGCAAGACACTCCATCTCACGGTGTTAACCATTTGTACCAAGTAATATTCAAATCCTGTTTTGCATGACAAAGTTATACACTAGACAGGAAAAATGCCCCACTGACATTATTTTGATCTCCAAGTGTGACATTGGCCTTTAAGCTAGGGTTCTGTGTGTTGCGCATGACACGTTGTCTCCTCATGGGGAACATTTTTGCCAAGTAATATTAAAAAACCTTCATGGTTAGGCAAAGTTATGGACCGGACAGGAAATAAGCCCTGTTGACCTTTGACCTCATCATGGGGAACATTTGTGTCAAGTAATATAAAAATCCCTTAATGAATGACATAGTTATGGACCAGACACGAAACTGACCCTGTTCATGCCATGTTAAAGTTTGACCTTCAATTGTGACCTTGACCTTTAAGCTAGGGGTCCGATATTTTTGCATGACATGTCGCCTCATCATGAGGAACTTTTGTGCCAAGTAATATTACAAGAGCTGTCCGTAAGACAGCGCGCTCGACTTTTCTCAGTGCTTTACTGAATTAGAGCTTTGCCAGTAAAAAAATCCAAGTTAAAAAGACACATAACTCTGTCAAAATTCAAACCAGAGTTATGGGAATTGTGTTTCCTGGTGAAGACATTGATAGTAAATAACTATTTTGAGTTTCAAGTCAAAAGCTTTAATAGTAACAGAGATATTTGACTTAATCAAAAAATTTAACAAAAAATTCTAAGTTAAAAAGGGACATAATTCTGTCAAAATTCAAATAAGAGTTATGGGGACTTCTCCTGGTGTAGACTTTGATGGTAAACAAGTATTTTAAGTTTCAAGTCAAAAGCTTCTGATTCGGCAACACGAGCACCGTGTAAAACATTTAAAAGACCCACCACAACCTAGTGACCTAATTTTTCCTCTCACGTGAATTTCATGCAAATCATTCTGATAATTCTGGTGTAAGCTATTCTACAAGATGACAGGTGAAAAATTTAGGCCCTCCCTGAATTAATGTGTTTTCTATTTCAAAATTTTATCTGCAAAAATATTCAGTCAGTCTCTTTTCAGTATAGTTTTAAAACCAAAGAATATAATAACTATCTTAAACTGTAAAAACAAGAGGGCAATGATGGCCCTATATCGCTCACCTGAGTTAAGTTGCTTGCTTGAACGAATTTCTTTGCTATAGCTTCAAAAACAAGAAAGTAGGTCAATAGGTTAAATTCATGGTCACTGAAAGTCAATTTTAAGGTAAGTGTGCAAAACTACACATGTCATCCAAATTTCAAGGCTTATCTTAAACAAGAAGGCCATGAAGGCCCTGTATCGCTCACCTGACCTATTGATCTAAAGATCATCAAGATAGTTTCATTAAGATATGGTCATAAATGCGGCCTCTAAGGTGTTAACTAACTTTTCCTTTGATTTGACCTGGTGACCTAGTTTTTGACCCCATATGACCCAGATTCGAACTTGACCTAAAGATCATCAAGTTTAACATTCTGACCAAGTTTCAGGAAGATACAGTCATAAATGTGGCCTCTAAAAGTGCTAACAAGCTTTTCCTTTGATTTGACTCGGTGACCTAGTTTTTGACCCCACATGACCCAGATTCGAACTTGACCTAAAGATCATCAAGACTAACATTCTGACTAAGTTTCATGAAGATACAGTCATAAATGTGGCTTCTAGAGTGTTAACAAGCTTTTCCTTTGATTTGACCCGGTGACCTAGTTTTTGACCCTACCTGACCCAGATTTAAACATGACCTATAGATCATCAAGATTAACATTCTGACAAGTTTCATTAAGATACGGTCATAAATGTGGCCTCTAGAGTGTTAACTAGCTTTTCCTTTGATTTGACCTGGTGACCTAGTTTTTGACCCTACATGACCCAGATTCAAACTGGATTTTGAGATCATCATGAGTAACATTCTGACCAAGTTTCATGAAGATACAGTCATAAATGTGGCCTCTACAGTGTTAACAAGCTTTTCCTTTGATTTGACCTGGTGACCTAGTTTTTGATCCCAGATGACCCAATATCAAACTCATCCAAGATTTTATTAAGGGTAACATTCTGACCAAGTTTCATTAAGATTGGGCCAAAATTGTGACCTCTAGAGTGTTAACAAGTTTTTCCTTTGATTTGACCTGGTGACCTAGTTTTTAAGCCCAGGTGACCCAATATCAAACTCGTCCAAGATTTTATTGAGGGTAACATTCTGACCAAGTTTCATTAAGATTGGGCCAAAATTGTGACCTCTAGTATGTTAGCAAGCTTTTCCTTTGATTTGACCCGGTGACCTAGTTTTTGACCCCAGATGACCCAATATAGAACTCGTCCAAGATTTTATTGAGGGTCACATTCTGACCAAGTTTCATTAAGATTGGGCCAAAATTGTGACTTCTAGAGTGTTAACAAGCTTTTCCTTTGATCTGACCTGGTGACCTAGTTTTTGACCCCAGATGACCCAATATCAAACTCGTCCAAGATTTTTATGAGGGTAACATTCTGACCAAGATTCATTAAGATTAGGCCAAAATTGGGACAACGGACACAGGGCGATCACAAAAGCTCACCTTGAGCACTTTGTGCTCAGGTGAGCTAAAAACAAGAAAATAGGTCAGTAGGTAAAAAAAAAGGTCACACTCAGGTGACCCTTATCACTCGGGGTTATCAGGTAAATATAATTAAACAGTCTATGAAATATGATCTGACAATTTTTTAAGTATTTTTTCCTATATAACTCATATATCAAGTGACCCCTGTGGAGGGTCCTCTTTTCACCCCAGGGGCATAATTCGAACAATCTTGTTAGAGATCAACTAGGCAATGATACATACAAAATATCAAAGGCATACGCCTTGAACTTTCAGACAAAAAGATTTTTAAAGTTTTTTCCTATATAAGTCTATGTAAAACTTGGGACCTCCAGGACAAGGCCTCTTTCACCCCAGGGGCATAATTTGAACAATTTTGGTAGTAGACCACTACGTAATATAGCAAGTATCAAAAGCATAGGCCTTGCAGTTTCAGGCAAGAAGATTTTTAAAGTTTTTTCCTATATATGCGTATGTAAAACTAGGGAACCCCGAGGCAGGGCCTCTTTTCACCCCAGGGGAATAATTTGAACAATCTTGGTAGTGGACCACAAGGCAATGCTACATACCAAATATCAAAAGCCTAGGTCTTGTGGTTTCAGACAAGATTTTTAAAGTTTTTTCCTATACAAGTCTATATAAACCATGTGACCCCCTTGGGCAGGGCCATATTTCATCCTAGGGAGATCATTTGAACAATCTTGGTAGAGGTCCACTACATGATGCTACATACCAAATATCAAAGCTCTAGGCCCTTTTGTTTCTGACAAGAAGATTTCAGTTGTTCCCTATATAAGTCTACAAAAACAATGTGACCCCCAGGGCGGGGCCATCCTAGGGGGATAATTTGAACAACCTTTGTAAAGGCCCACTAGATGATGCTATATACTAAATATCAAAGCCCTAGGCCTTATGGTTTTGGACAAGAAGATTTTTAAAGATTTTGCCTATTTAAGTTAATATAAACCATGTGACTCCTAAGGCGGAGCCATATTTGACCCCAGGGGAATAATTTGAACAATCTTTGTAGAGAACCACACGACAATGCTACATACCAAATATCAAAAGCCTAGATCTTGTGGTTTCAGACAAGAAGATTTTTAGTTTTTTTCCTATACAAGTCTATATAAACCAACAATCTTGGTAGATGCACACTAGATGAAGCTACATACGAAATATCAAAGTCCTAGGCCTTGTGGTTTTGGACAGGAAAATTTTTTAAGTTTTTTCTTTCGGTTGCCATGGCAATCAGAGTTCTGTGCGGAATTCAATTCTTTGAACAATCTTTATAGAAGACCATCCAAGGATCATCCCTGTGAAGTTTCATCAAAATTGGCTTGGTGGTTTAGAAAGAGATGTTAGTTAAGGCCTAAAAAAAAAAATTCTTTGTTTTCGGTAACATGCTCAAAAAAATTAGGGTAGGTAGGTCAGAAAATTAATTTTTTTTGGAAATTCTTTTTATTAAGGGAGACTTTTCGGAAATTATTTTTTTGTCAAAAAATGATTACAAATAAGGGGGTTATGCCTTTAGAGCATCCGTAAGTTGATTTCTAACATCACTGGCCATGTTTAAAGCAGAAAAAGTGCAGTTTTGCATCTTTTTGTTAAAAAGTTGAAAAAAATATTCTCCAAGGCCATAAAAACTTTTAGGGTCGGGCCAAAAATTTAGGGTAGGTCGGGATACCGGAAACAAACAATTTTTTTTTTTACGCCTAAAGGAAAGTGTGGACGGATGCCTGACGGACCCCTGACGGTAAGCAATCACAATAGCTCACTCTGAGCCTTTGGCTCAGGTGAGCTAACGAAGTGTGGTCTAAACTCACCTTAATACATCAAGTACATTAATTCAATTTATATTTAGACATTAAACATATTATGCTGTTAATTTTGAACATTTGTGTTTTTCTGATATTGTTTTTTAAATCCTATATTTTTACCATAATTTATTAAACAAACAATATTTAAACTCTTTGAAAAAAAAAAAACAACATCCTTATTTGCAATTACTATTAATCATTATTTCCTTCTCAAAATGTGTCATTTGTTACTTAAATAGTTGTCGAGTATATAAAAAGAATTGCTTTCAAACAGATTTTATATATTATGGCTTTTAGCACTTTTTGTCTGTATGTGATAATCCTACATCTTATGATTTTACCACTTGTAAATTTTCATACTTCTTTTGTTTGTTCATCTACTCTTGTAAGTATCTAAAAGTGACTGAAAGCTGTCACTCAAAATATGACATATTTTCTAAGAGGATAAAAGAAGTCTAAGGGACTTTGTAAAAAAACTGGACTTAGTGATCAACCTTTGTGAAGTTCACCTGGATATATTCTTTTTAATAATATACTTGCAAGTTGGATAAAATAACATAAAATAAGTTGTTACTTTATAACTGTTGGACAGTTTTATATACTGTTATTAAAAACTTTGTGTCAGATTTTAAAAAAATAGAATACAAATACTTCCCCACCAGTGAGTTGTGTTCTATATTTGGTAATAGAATCAGGACTTAGTGACACTTGATCTACAACCTTACCCTTATGCGTTGTTATAGTGGGAAACATTGTAAACAAAACACCTGCATGGATCATGCTCATTCAGCAAAAATGTGAACGCAAAGTCAACTTCAATTTCTTTAACATTTATAGAAAGATCTTGCTTTAAACAAGAGCACCGCCTTGCGGGTGCTGACGCTCATCTGATTTTTTTGTATAATAGAAATATTGTCCTACCCATGATTTTCTAAGTCTAAAAAGGGCCATCATTCTTGCAAAAAGCAGAAAAGAGTTATGTTCCTTGATGTACAGTGTCCACTTATGATGGTGAAAAACTGTTGCAAGTTTTAAAGCAATAGCTTTGATAGTTTATGAGAAAAGTTGCCTTAAACATAATACTCAACCAAGAAAATGATTTTCTAAGTCCAAAAGGGGCAATAATTATTGCAAAAAGGAGGATGGAGTTATGTTGCTTGCTGTACAGGGTCAGCTTATGATGGTGAACAAGTGTTGCAAGTTTCAAAGCAATAGCTTTGATAGTTTAAGAGAAAAAGTTGACCTAAACATAAAACTTAACCAAGAAATCTGATATTTTCTAAGTCCAAAAGGGGCCATAAATCTTCCAAAAAGCAGGATGGAGTTGTGTTTCTTGCTGTACAGGGTCAGCTTATGATGGTGAACAAGAGTTGCAAGTTTTAAAGCAATAGCTTTGATAGTTTAGGATAAAAGCTGACCTAAACATAAAACTTAACCAAGAAAACTGATTTTCTAAGTTCAAAAGGGGCAATAATTCTTGCAAAAAGCAAGATGGAGTTATGTTTCTTGATGTACAGGATCTGCTTATGATGGTGAACAAGTATTCCAAGTTTCAAAGCAATAGCTTTGATAGTTTAGGAGAAAAGTTGACCTAAACATAAAACTTAACCAAGAAATCTGATATTTTTTAAGTACAAAAGGGGCCATAAATCTTGTAAAAAGCAAGATGGAGTTGTGTTTCTTGCTGTACAGGGTCAGCTTATGATGGTGAACAAGAGTTGCAAGTTTTAAAGCAATAGCTTTGATAGTTTAGGATAAAAGCTGACCTAAACATAAAACTTAACCAAGAAAACTGATTTTCTAAGTCCAAAAGGGGCAATAATTCTTGCAAAAAGCAAGATGGAGTTATGTTTCTTGATGTACAGGATCTGCTTATGATGGTGAACAAGTATTCCAAGTTTCAAAGCAATAGCTTTGATAGTTTAGGAGAAAAGTTGACCTAAACATAAAACTTAACCAAGAAATCTGATATTTTTTAAGTACAAAAGGGGCCATAAATCTTGTAAAAAGCAAGATGGAGTTATGTTTCTTGCTATACAGGGTCAGCTGACAATAACTCATCATTTTTTTTCAAAAAATCAGATGAGCTAAAAATGAATAACATTTTGAAAAACAGGAAATTTGTTTTTTAATAAAATGTCATTGAAATATTCACAATAGAGAACTAAGAGGTATAAATAGTATTTCAGGCCAGTATAGAAATTACTAATCATTGTTCAGTTACTACAAGACAGTTTCATAGGGCTCAGGGCTGCTTACCTGGCCTGTCCAAACCCTGCGACTGTGTGCGCTACCTTTTGAACGCTAAGAATGAAAACAACACCTACCTTTTACATTTCTATGGATCGTCTCAAGCAGCCAACAGTGTCAATCTGACTAAAGTACTTGATCTTCTAAACGAAGATCTGAGAACGACCCATTCACATACGTCTTCTGTATATTTTGGATTTCCATTATTGCTATTTTTATGTTATCCAATCAGACGACTTGTTCGATTGTCAAAGAGTAAGAAAAATATGCAGTTATTCTAGGACTCGAACCCGGGACCCCTCGCTTACAAAGCAAGTGGCCTACCGACTGAGCTAACCGGCTATCTGATACACTACGACATAAGAATTATAAATATCAAAAGTCAATGCTACAGGTAGATTTGCAAGATGTTGTAAGCTAGGCTCTGATTGGCTAGTGAAAGGGCCGTCAGAACGAGGCAATGAACAGGTCGTTTTCAGATCCTATGCGTAGCGTAATAGGAGATGTACTTTAGTCAGATTGCCAACAGTGTACGCCTATGTGGATGCAATCGAGGGGGTAACGAACCTCGTAATCTAGCTGATTTCGAGGCAAGAGTTCTGTGAACAGGTGAAGGCTCCCTTTTATATTTACTATTATCTGAAACAAACGTAACAAGTAATGTACAAAATAAAAAAATAGCAACACGTGCAATCTGTCAAAAAAGAAAATGGCACGGTGCGAATTTTCAAAATTCTTTTTTTTTTCAACACGATTCAATGAAAACAATCTAGTACTAACTTGTTCACTAACTTATATATATGTCATTGTTAGAAGCTAAGAACATAATCATGTTTAAATATGATTCATCTTTAATATGATCTAATGTTTTGAGAAATCAGAGAAAAGCACAAAGTATATAAATTAAATGCAAAATAAAATCAATGACGGATGCAAGGTTCGAACCATTAAAACTATCACTACAAAATGATTATATTTCTGTCCACTCAACCTACTGCGCCATCAAGCCAACTATTGATCTTACTCTTAATATCTTTCGTTTTAAAAGAGATTGCCAAGTACTGATTGCTTATTTACATGTTGCTAAAAATAAAAACGCCATAATACTGTGCGGTACTTATCAGGTCGGAGACTTCCCCTGGATTGAGAGACAGTCTCTCGATCTAAACATTGTCTCTCGTTTGAAAAACAAAATGTCTCTCGATCGAAAGACTAAAATTAGCTTAAGCAATGAAAATCAATGAAAGAGTAATTAAAACTCTCTTTTTAGAATGCGCAAATTTATTTCAAATATAGAAAATTATCTTTCTTTTATCAAATTTTCAAAATCAAAATTATTTGGGAATTTTGCTTAAGCATTTTAATGCTTAAACAAACTTCTATGACAATTTGTTTCTTGTACAGTTTACTTGAAATAACAAGTTGTTTCAATGAATAGATAATGCGCCTGTAAGGAAATTATTTTTTTAATAATGATTTCATGTTTTTTCAACACTTAAGCTAAATACAGTCTTTCGATCGAAAGACATTTTGTCTTTCAAACGAGAGACAGATCGAGAGACTAGCTGTCTCTCAACCCAGGGGAAGTCTCCGACCTGCTTATAGAATATATGATAAAGTGTTTACAACACGGAAACGCAAATGTCTATCAAGTATGAATATAATAAATACCTGATAATATATTTCCAATATAATTAGTTATACTGATAACAAAAGAGATCCCTACAAAAAAGGCGGTTTTTTTGTCTTTTCCCCTCTTTTCAAAGTATTACCTGTAACCTTAAAGTTGATAGGATAGAAAAAGTCACGTGAGAAAGACATACCGGTAAATTCCGGAGAGATATGGAACGCTGGTATGGACATAAATCGAGGAAAATTAAATAAAATATCCATAGTGTTGCAAAAGGATTTGTTCAATGTATGTAAGGGTGATAAGACCAACCCTGCAAACTATCGTCCTGTGTCGTTAACGTGCATCTTGTGTAAGACCATGGAGCACATAGTATTCAGTAGCATTATGAATCACCTTGACAAATATGACACACTGGTATCCTTTCAGCATGGTTTTCGATCTAACCATTCATGCGAGACTCAACTTCTTAACACTGTGGAGGACTTATCTCGCAGACTTGATCATAGGAAAACAACTGACACTCTTATATTGGACTTTAGTAAGGCCTTTGATACTGTGCCGCACAGAAGGCTTCTGCACAAGATACGTCATTATGGAGTCACTGGGACCACCAACAGATGGATTGAAGCATGGTTGTGTCATCGCCAGCAAAGAGTTGTATTGGATGGCTCCTCATCCTCTGATGCGCCAGTTATCTCAGGGGTTCCTCAGGGCACAGTGTTAGGGCCTCTGATGTTTCTACTTTATGTAAATGACATAGCTAATAAAGTATCACCTCTGACAGTTATTAAGTTATTTGCTGATGACTGTTTGCTATACCGTACCATCAACAGTATTAGTGATATGTTACAACTTCAGCAAGATCTGGATTCTCTGGTCGAATGGTCTCACACCTGGCTCATGAACTTTAACGCGGCTAAATGTCATCTACTGAGGATTACCAGGAAAATATATATTGAAACTAGCTACAACATCGAAGGCAACATCCTCCAGAAGGTAGATTCCCATCCCTACCTCGGAGTTGAACTTACCTCAGATCTTACATGGAAACACCACATAAACAATATTACTGGCAAAGCTAATAAAATACTAAACCTTTTAAGACGACATCTCTACAACTGCAACCAGGAAGTGAAACAGAAAGCATTTACATCTCTTGTTCGGCCACATCTCGAGTACTCTTCCTCACTATGGGACCCCTATTACAAACAAGATATTCTGACATTGGAAAAAGTGCAACGCAGGGGTGCCCGTTTCGTTACGGGAAATCATTCTTACAGAGACAGCGTTACATCCATGCTGAACGACCTCAAATGGCCTCCTCTCACACAACGTAGGCAGCAAAAACGACTGACTACTTTCTACAAGGCAGTTAACAAAGAGTCTCCTGTTACCATCCCGGAGTACCTCCAACTTCCTGTCCGTCATGTTACTAGAAAACACCACCAAGCCTACATTGAACTCCGTGCAAACTATGAGCAGTACAAGAACAGCTTCCTGCCCCGTACTACCCGTGAGTGGAATGCTCTCCCACCAGACCTCGTGCAGGCCACATCTGCAGGCGACTTCAGTCACCGCCTGCAGAAATACACCGCCTAGACACTACTAGGGTTTTTATCTGTTTTTAACTTATACATATAGAAGCTTTTAACCATTGTGATGTCGTCACTTGCCTGCGATGCGAAAGCCCTTGGCAGTACGAGCATAGAAGTAGAAGTAGATGTAGAAATGTACCGTGATACAATATACTGGTTCGAGTCGTAAATTCGTCCACTTTTGCGTTTTTTCATAAATATTTCTTTCTTTATACAATTGATTTGTCAGGGGCGGCACATTCAATTGTCCGTATTGCCCAGGTTGTCCCAAAGCTTGTACGGACAAGTAAAATTTGACCAGAATTTACTATATAACTATCATACGGACAAGTACAAAATAGCATTTGACAAAAACGGACAAGCAAGTCAAAATCATATTTCGCCGCCCCTGATGCACCTGTCAATATTTTGCCCGCCCGGGGGAGCGGCGGGCATACACGGGACTTTAGACAGAAGACCATTCCCGACAGGCGGGAATTTGACAAACATTTGATGTACCAACCAGGCTCTAGGGTGGGATTTAGACAAAAAAGGTTGTCCCTAGGGTGGGGATTTAGACAACAAAATTTTTGAAATGTCAAATTCCCCCGGGTCGGCCCGCCGCCCCCCTGGGCGGGCAAAATATTGACAGGTGCATGATTTGTACAAAAAGTCTACCATATGTGCATTAATACAAGCAACATTGATTGTTATCATTAACGGCTGTTTACAGTATGGTAAACAATAAACCCGCGCTTAAAATAACGGACAGGTTTTGCCTCCATATTTTACCTTCTAGAGATTGTAAATATTCGGCCACTTTTAAACACAAAGTTGGTTATATTTTCAACATTTTCTTGGAAATGAATCGATACTACAGCCAAAATCGTCCTTTTTTCAACAAACTGAAATCAATTTGCAATTTAGTATACTTCGTGGGAAATATTTGCTGGATCTATCCTTCTTACACCAGCATGACGTAGTTTAATTTTTACGTCACTGTTTATCACAATTCTGGCATAAAACTGCTGTTCTTGTCACTTTTCGGGGGTGTTTTAAACAGGAGAGTAAAGAGATTCTCGCGCTCAAGTGCTGTTATAACACGTTTTTATACATGCGCGTTCCGTGGCAAAGCATAAATGTATATTACGGCCCCGACACAGATAATTCAAAAGGAAATGACGCCAACGTGAAAAAACAACGTAGACATGATAATTCCATGACGTTTAGGGACTATATATTCATTTACTTTGTTTTAAACGCGTTTTATGCTAATTAGCGCATGTTCTTTTCGTGTTATAAAGTTTAGATTTGAATTAACCCTTGCCGGGCCTCAGCATAAACGAGCGCGTGCGATTACGTCACGCGACCCGCGAGACAAAATATTTGCTATTTAGAGTAGCCTACACAACTTTAGGGAAGGACAACTTTTTTTCTACTCACCTCAACTTGTTGGGTTTTTTTGCTGACTTTGTTGCTAACACAAGTGCTTGTGATGACACAGATGCGTTCTCAAGCATCTGCCACGAAAAAAAGCTTTAAAGTGGGTGGCCGAATATTTACGACCTGGCCAAATTTACGACTCGAACCAGTATAGGGTAAAATGGGGTTACTGGGACACTTAAAGAAACACTGCTGAGACCGGTGATCTATATACGGAATTTTGTAATAATCACACTTGTCAGGCGGTTGCAGCATTGGCGTGGCTACATCGTGTTTGTGTATATATTTCTATTCTAGGAGAAACATCACAAGAATCTCGTCCAAAGTGGCTTCCTCACAAAAACGCAAGAACGAATTATACACCACAAGAGAGGTTTCGAACCAAACATCGGTGAGGGGCAAGTGATTTGAGGACAGCGATCTTAACCACTTTCCCACAGAGGTCCAAATTTAATTCGTTTGAAAAATGTGCAACGCTTATCTATTAGATAAAATAATGACAAATCAATAACAAAATTTATCAAAAATAAAAATAAAAAAATAAAATATAAAAGAAATGAAGGGTTATAAGTCAAATTATCGAGAGTTACAATCGGCCGGGAGTGTTGGCGTACTCCTTTAATCCAGCTATTTGGAGGCAGGGATCTGAGGACGGTTTGAGGGTGGGAGCCCTATTGTCAGCCTGTCAGTGTCAATCGGGCGTCCGCTCTAAGCCCGGCGTCAATAAGAGACACTCGGGGGAGCCTGGATGGTCCAGGCTGTCTAAGGAGGAACGTATCAGCCTAAGATGGATACACAGCAGGCACAGTTGGACAGTATAGGGATAGCGCAAGTGTATTGGCAACTGGCAGTAGCCTGTCCAATAAAACTGGACTAAATCCTGTATACGAGCAACTCCATTCCCGGTGCATAACCCCATTCCCAACGATTTTTTGTCAATTATGTCCCCGTAAGCAGGATTTGAAGCAAATGATTTTGATATCCGTTACTTTATAACAGTTGAGTTATCATAAAAAGCATCAGATGTCCTCAGATTAGGCGTATGAGGTCAGAACTGCCATTTTTGTCGATTTCATACTTTTTTCACTCTTCCTCTCGCCAGTTTTTTTGTGATAATAGAGCCGAATCATAAATTACAAACCAGATATTTTACATAAATGATGTATCATCATATTTGTGTCGAATAGCATTTTGCTTTTTTCGAGAAAAAATATTCTTATCTCATACTAAGCAAAATCATAACGTCACATACCTCAATTTCGTCTTTTTTACGCGCAACACCAGCACCGGACGTTGCGCAGCCCATTTTAAGCGGGAATTGGATTGCGCGTTTACCACCCGTGGTAAAGGGTACGTAAGGTATTCGTAGCGGATATTTACGACACTTCGTAAATGTCATCGTAAGTTACGCGCTTAACGTTCTCGTAGCGTACACAAACTTATGCATTTCTACCTATCTAAAGGTGAATCTGTTTGTTTACTGTACCATGCTGAAACTGGCGGGAATATATTTGTTGAAGTTGTCATTTCGTCCGTTCGTGTCAACGAACATGGATTCGCTTCATATGGATGGACAAATTTAGTGCTTTTACTCTGTCTTTATAGATGAAAACGCACATTTTTTTTTGTTTCACAGTGAAGGAAATACTCTTTACTCTTTAAAATACATTAACACCTGTCCGTTTGTTCATCCGGGCTATACTTGATTGCACGACAACAACAAAAAAAGAGAAAAAAAAGTATAAAGATATATAACGAGCTATTTTATAGATTGAGAATTATTATCATTTTGAGAAAAAATGTCCAACCTCACATGTGTAAACCCTTCACTGTGGACACATTTTCGCCGCTGGAACATGTGTCTCCTTAAAACGAATTACTGATGGATTTTTCACTCGTCCTTGTTAAATGATATTGTCCAAAGTAACGGGACGGACTGGAAGTAAGGTTACCGGATAATAACCATGATCTGATTTAAATAGTCATATTGCTGAAGTAAGGTGTTGCAGAGGCCTTACCTTTTATTAAACTGTCTTCATATAACAATACATGAAACACGCAATAATGGGATGCCTCTGAAAAACGTGTCTTGTTTGGATACACGTCTGCATATAAGCTGCATTTCCATGTGTTCATCACAGTTTTATATTAACCACAGTGTATGCCATGCATATGCTATACATACCCTGATTCGTAAAGGTACCCTGCTTATACTAGGAAAAGGTATGCAATGCATACCATGTATCTACCACCAAAAGGTATGCTATGCATACCCTGCTTCCACTACTAAAAGGTATGCAATGCATACCATGCATCTACCACAAAAAGGTATGCTATGCATACCCTGCTTACACTAGGAAAAGGTATGCAATGCATACCATGCATCTACCACAAAAAGGTATGCTATGCATACCCTGGTTACACTAGGAAAAGGTATGCAATGCATACCATGTATCTACCACAAAAAGGTATGCTATGCATACCCTGCTTAGACTACAAAAAGGTATGCAATGCATACCATGTGTCTACCACAAAAAAAGATATGCTCTGCATACCCTGCTTAGACTACAAAAAGGTATACAATGCATACCATGTGTCTACCACAAAAAAGATATGCTATGCATACCCTGCTTAGACTACAAAAAGGTATACAATGCATACCATGTATCTACCACAAAAAAGGTATGCTATGCGTACTCTGCTTAAATTAGGAAAAGGTACCTCAATCTACAGTGTATGCCGTGCATACCATGTGCCTACAGTGACAGTGTATGCTGAGTATACTACTAAAACTGTGTATATCGTATCTACTTAAGTAGTGTTTGCCGTATCTACATATTATAATTCCCACCAAAACAATATTTCGCCATTTTATTTGAACGCTAGGACTAAACATTTGTATGGGACATCACTCACTGACCTATCTTAAACATTGTCTAAGTACATGATAACTTGGTTCTGCTATCTATTATTTCATAAACTGCATTTATAACAGAATACAATGCCTCGTAATATACATTTTTTTATTAGTTTTGATTTATACATAACATGTCACACAATATACAAGTCATAGCATCACAAAATAACTAATAATTTTATAAGACATCAAATTCTATTGGCATAATTAAGGACAGTAAATTTGAAAATTCCACAAATCTGCGTCGATGCCAGTGAAAAAAAATCATACGCAAGAAGGCAAAAATGGCCCTAGGTCGCTCGCCTGAGAAACACACCATAACAGTGTAAACATCCATTTCAAATTCGTCCGAGTTTTTCATGTAATAAACATTCTGCCCAAGTTACATGAATATTGGAGCACAAATGTATACTTTAGTGTATAAACAAGATTTGGCATAGTGACCTAGTTTTTGACTCATAAGACCCAAATTACAACTCGTCCAAGATTTTACAGAAACAAAAATTCTAACAAAGATTTGTAAAGATTGGAGCAAAAGAGTGGCATCTACAGTGTAAACAAGCCTTTCCCTTGATTTGACCTAGTAACCTAGTGTTTGACCCCACGTAACCAAGATTCAAAATCCTCTAAGACTTTGTGAAAACAAACTTTCTGGCCAAGTTCAATAAATATTAAATAAAAAATGTGGCCCTAGTGTGTAAACAAGCTTTTTCTGACATGGTGACCTAGTTTTTGAACCGACGTAACCCAGATAAACAAACTAGAGATTTCATGGAGACAAACATCCTGACCAAGTTTCATGCATATCAGATAAAAATGCAGCCCCTCTTGCACACACCAAGTTTTTCTATAAGTTGACAGAATGATCCAACTTTTTGACCCCATATGACCTATATTTAAACTTTACCAAGATCTGATCAAGACAAACAATCTGTTCAAATTTCACAAATATCCAGTTAGAAAACGCAGCCCCAATTGCTTACACAACGTTTTTGTCAGATTTGACTTGGTGACCTAGTTTTTAACGACAGATGACCAATATTTAAACTTGACCTAGATTTTTTCAAGAATATCATTCTCATCGAATTTCACGAATATTCAGTGAAAAATGCAGCTCCTGTTGCACACACACACACACACACACAGAGTATTTCTTTTTCCTTTTTTTGACCGGGTGACGTTGTTTCTAAACCCAGATGACCCACAGTTCCCGGAAAAGTTCTAAAATGGTTTATTTTGGGGATTTTTGTTTTATTTATGTATTCAACACAATGTGCAATATTTCCAGTTTTTTGAAAATGATTGAAATTGAACTTTATTTTAGAAAAAGTTCCGATCTTTCAATAATATTTTGCCAGCGGATACTTACAAATTTTAAGTGAAACGCCTTTCTTGTCCAAAGGTGATGTGTAAAGCGAAAAACTATCATTACACATTGCGTTTATTCTTTAAATGTAAAGGATCGGTAACAGATTAAGGAGATCGGGCAGTGCTAAACTATACTAAATGGATATCTCTAACCATGAATAAGGAGGCACATATATTTCAGTAAGAAAATCTGAGGTAAAAGAACAAATCATATATTTAATTCCTTGAAATAAACATGGCGGCGAAATATTTTAGAAAAACTGTGCACGTGTTTTGCGCATTAGAATGTTTAACGACATTTTCTTGAAAAAGTAACGCTCGTGTGCACTATTTTGGCATTTCTTTGATTTGAAAATAAATATTTTATAGCAATTTAGGTTGCATACGATACCGAAATTTTGCACCAAAAATGTTCACTCATTTTCTTCCAAAGCACTGTGGAGATAGGGTTCAGCGTAGCTTTCATGCTCGCAAGTTTACCTACAGATATATCTTTTCAACTTTTATCATATATTTTTTGTGTCCTTGCATTTCGAAAGCTGTTTCGAGGATTCTGATTTTTCACATGAATTTCTAATGTCAATTTGCGGAAGTACCTTAACACGTTTAAGGTGTTATGAATCAATCACACTGCATAGTTTCACCCGTGGTACTTGACGCGCAGATACATTGATCCGCGACTATCAGCGGAAGTGTCAACAGAACAGTTTGCAAGAAGTTTGAAAATGCATGTTTGAAGAGAATAAAACGATTTAAACTTTTTAATCAATACCGAGTACTTTAACAAAATACTTCTTTTGTTTATATATCCCGACAAAAAAAAACGAGGAGAGTTTGTGCCTGATATCAAAAGACGTAGTTTCGTACATGTGCTAGGCCTATATATCCTGTGTTAAGGATCATGGAATGGAACGTATTTTGGTAGGTTTTTTTTTCTATATCAGGGGCTGTGCTCATTTTTACATTACGTACAAAAAAGAGAGAGATAAAAGGAGGGAATATCTCCTATAAAAATGGTGGGGGAGGGGGTTCGGAGTTCCCCACCCGAGATATAATTTTCGTATAAAAACAACTAAAAATGTAGATTCCTGAGCGTGCGGAAGGGGCCTCATAACGACCTAGATTTTACCAAGACAAACATTCTGATCAAAGTCCACGAATAATCAGTAAACAAGAGGGTCAAGGAATCCAAGAGATATTGTTGTTAAAAATATTCTGCAAGTTTGTTTCAAATCAAACCATAAATGAAGTCTCTATATGGCTGCAAAAGCCAAAATAGCACATTTTGGCCCTTTAAAGGGCCATAACTCTGTGATGGGATCTGGTCAGTTTTCGAAAGGAACCACGTTATTACGCCAATACAAATTGTTTACAAGTTTAGTTAAAATCAATTTCAAAACGTCTGTTTCGAGTTCACAAGCCAAAAATAGCAAATTTTGGCCATTTAATGGGCCATAACTCTCGAACCCATGATGAAATCTAGCCAGTTTTCGAAGGGAGCCGAGATATTATGCCAATACAAGTTGTGTGCAAGTTGTGTGCAAGTTTGATTAAAGTTGGTTACAAAATGTGGTCTCTATCGTGTTCACAAGCCAAAAATAGCAAATTTTGGCCCTGCAAGGAGCCATAACTTTAGCACCCATGATAGGGTCTGCCTAGTTTTCGAAAGGAACCGAAATATTATGCTAATACAAATTGTGTGCATAGTTTGATTAAAAATAATTGCAAAATGTGGTCTTTATCGTGTTCACAAGCCAAACAAGAGGGCCATGATGGCCCTATATCGCTCACCTGTTATCATTGCACTTGAGGACAAGAAGGTCCTCAGAAAAAATATCTAAGCCCAAAGGACAGTAACAACAAAGGGAAGAAATTTAACCAAAAAGAAAAAAAAATTCTTACAAGGCCCAGATATGTCAAAATACACCTACAAATTGGAGGTACCATCCATGCTGTACCACAGAAAAGTGGTCTCGGTTTTTCCCTATGGCCAATAATAAAAAAGTTACTAAATATAAGCTATTTATAGTAACGTAAAAGGAAAGTAATAAAAAAAAATATTGTAAGTGAACAAAATAAGGATCTGCCAAATAAATCTGTTGACATAAATGAAATTTCAGATCAGTATCTTCGTTAGTTACGGAGATATACCCATTTTAATTTGAAACAAGGCAGTCTGAAAGACAGCTAAATCCCCCGCCACTGCTATGGATAGTGAAAGGGTAAACCTTCGATTTTAGCTGTGACCTTGACCTTGAACTGACATGGCTGACTGATGAATTCTGCACAACGTCTTGATGAGGTGATCATTTGACCAAAGTTTCATAAAAATCCTTCAAGGGGTTTAGGAGATACAGAGCTGAAACCTTTGACCTTCAGTTGTGACCTTGACCTTGAGTTGACATGGCTGACTCATGAGTTCTTGATGAGGTGATCATTTGACCCAAGTTTGATGAAAATCCTTCAAGGGGTTAAGGAGATACAGAGTGGACACCAAATGGAACTCAAACCTTCGACCCTTAGTTGTGACCTTGACCTTAAGCTGGCATGGTTGACTCATAATTTCTGCACATCGTTCTGATGAGGTAATCATTTGACCCAAGTTTTATAAAATTCCTTCAAGGGGTTTAGGAGATATAGAGCGGACACGAAATGGAAGGCTCAAACATTTGACCTTCAGTTGTGACCTTGACCTTCAGCCGACATGGCTGACTCATAAGTTCTGCATATCGCCTTGATGAGGTGATCGTTTGACCCAAGTTTGATGAAAATCCTTCAAGGGGTTTAGGAGATATAGAGCGGACACAAAATGGAAGGCTCAAACATTTGACCCCAAGTTGTGACCTTGACCTTGAGCCGGCATGACTGACTCATGGGTTCTGCACATCGTCTTGATGAGGTGATCATTTGACCCAAGTTTTATAAAATTCCTTCAAGGGGTTTAAGAGATATAGAGTGGATACAAAATGGAAGGCTCAAACCTTTGACCTTGAGTTGTGACCTTGACCTTGAGCCAGCATGGCTGACTCATAGATTCTGCACATCGTCTTGATGAGGTGATCATTTGACCTAAGTTTTATTAAATTCCTTCAAGGGGTTTAGGAGATATAGAGCGGACACAAAATGGCAGGCTCAAACCTTTGACCTTGAGTTGTGACCTTGACCTTGAACCGACAAAGCTGACTCATGGGTACTGCACATCGTCTTGATGAGGTGATCATTTGACCCAAGTTTCATGAAAATCCTTCAAGGGGTTTAGGAGATATGGACCGGACACGATTTTGTTACGGACGGACGACGGAAGGACGGACGCAGACCATTCCTATAATCCCTCTGCCACGGCGGGGGATTAATAAAGGGAGGTAATTTGACATAAAATCAGTCCATAGTTATCTACCCTGATTGGCTCAGTCCAACTAATGACAATAATGGAATTTCAAATAAGCCCTATAAGTACTTACTGATATAAATCCATTTTGATTACAATCAGGGGAGGTAATCAGATATAAAATAACTCTGAACCTAAGCTTGGATCTGATTTGTCATGAAATCCAAGAATTATTGTTGTTGAAGTTATTTTGGAAGTTTGTATCAAATCAAACCATAAATGAAGTCTCTATATGGCTGCAAAAGCCAAAATAGCCTATTTTGGACAGTTAAGGGGCAATAACTCTGGAACCCATGATGAAATCTGGCGAGTTCAAGAAAGGAACCAAGATCTTGTGGTGATACAAGTTGTGTGCAAGTCTGGTTAAAATCAAATCATAAATGAAGCTGCTATTGTGCAGACAAGGTCAAAATAGCTAATTCTGGTCCTTTCAGGGGCCGTAACTCTGGAACCCATAAAGGAATCTGGCCAGTTCAAGAAAGGAATCAAGATGTTATGGTGATACAAATTGTGTGCAAGTTTAGTAAAAATCAAATCATAAATAAAGCTGCTATTATGCAGACAAGGTCAAAATAGCTAATTTTGGCCCTTTCAGGGGCCATAACTCTGGAACCCATAATGGGATCTGGCCAGTTCAAGGAAGGAACCGAGATCTTATGGTGATACAAGTTGTGTGCAAGTTTGGTTAAAATAAAATCATAAATGAAACCACTATCGTGCAGACAAGAAATTGTTGACGGATGCACGCACGGACGGACTGACGACGGACGACGGACGAAGTGTGATCACAAAAGCTCACCTTGTCACTATGTGAGCTAAAAACAGCAACTTTGGCCCTTTAAAGGGTCATAACTCTGGAACCCATGGTGGGATCTGCCTAGTTTTCGAAAGAATCCGATATATATTATGCCAATACAAATTGTGTGCAAGTTTGATTAAAGTTTGTTACAAAAGTGTGGTCTCTTTCGTGTTCACAAGCCATAAATAGCAAATTTTGGCCCTCTAAGGGGCCATAACTCTGGAGCCCAAAATGTGATCTGCCTAGTTTTCGAAAGACAACGAGATATTATGCCAATACAAGTTGTGTGCAAGTTTGATTAAAATGGATTTGCAAAATGTGGGAAGTCATCAAGACAAACATTCTGACTAATTCTCATGAGTTTTAAACTTGTGTGGTCTCCAGAGTGTTAACAAGATTTTCCTTAAATCTGGCCTCATGACCTAGTTTTTGACCCCACATGACCCAGTTTCAAACTTGGCCTAAAGATAATCAAGACAAACATTCTGATCGAATTTACCGAATATTCAGTGAAAAATGCAGCCCCCATTGCATACGCACAGTTTATCTTTGTTTCGACCAGGTGAACTATTTTTTTACCCCAGATGATACAAATTCAAACTTGACCTAGATTTTATTAAAACAAACATTCTGATCAAATTTCATGAAGATCAGTGAAAAATGCGGCCTCTATTGCACACAAGGTTTTGCTCTTTTTTATTTGACCGGGTTACCTATTTTTTTACCCCAGATGACCCATATTCACACTTGATCTAGATTGCATCAAGACAAACATTCTGATCAGATTTTATAAAGATCCAGCATAAAATGCTGCCCTTATTGCATACACACAGAGTTTTCTTTGATTTAATCGGGTGACCTAGTTTTTGACTCAGATAACCCATATTCAAAGCTGACCTTGATTACAGCAAGGTAAACATTCTGATCAAATTTCATGAAGATTCAGTGTAAAATGCACACCCTATTACACACACATATACAGTTTTCCTTTGATTCGACACAGAATCAAATTTAACCTAAAACAAAAATCTGACTATCAAGAGTTTCAAATTTAAAAAGTGGTTTCCAGAGAGTTAACAAGTTTTTTCTTTAATCTGGCCAAGTGACCTTGTTTCTGACCTCACTTGAACCAGTTTCGAAAATTTCATAAAGATTGTCAAGATAAACGTTCTAAACCAAGTTTCAGAAAGATATGTTCATAAATGTGACATCTAGAGTTTTTACAAGATTTTCCTTTGATTTTGATTAAAATTGCTTTAAAATTGTTGATGCTAGAGTGTAAACAGACTAAATTGAACGGACGGACAACGGACATTCATCGATCCTAATCGCTCACCCGACCTTGACCTTAAACCTACTGGTCGCTAGAATAACAGGTTTCATCTACTAGCCACCTGCAATTAGCCTTTACATTTAAATGTCCGAGGAAAGATCATTATTCCAGATAGTCTGCAGTAATGAGATACCTGTCACCTTTACTCTTTACCTAAATAATGTAAGAGGTAATTTTCTGACAGCAGGCTACTATAGTATGAAGGTTGACCATAAGAAGCCTTTTATTTTGTTTTATACCTGCCTAATACATTTTGACAGGTGTCTTTATAAATCAATTGTCAAACTAATAATATGGATTGTCCAACAAATAAAAGTCCACTGCATTAATTCCGTTTACACTAGTCCAACTATGATGCATCCTTTGTTTCTGGAATTCTGGATTGCGGAACTGTTTTGCTCTACTAGGTAATCATAGCTTCGTCTATCAGCACTTCCTAAACATCTACTGCGGTACCTGTTTTCAAATATAAGAGGAATTTTAATACAATAAACCATATGGAATATGCATTATTGCATCCTGACACTAAAATGTAACAAAACATACAATAAGAAGTTGGATACTTGGAACACAACATGGAGATAAATAGAGAATATAAGGTTACTGTCTGATAAATTTAAAGTTATTAGGCGAGTTGAAGAAAATATATTAGGCGAGGCTCTGCCGAGCCTGATATTTTTACGTAGACGAGCCGAATATTTTTTTTTTCAGACAGTAATCTAATATTCTATTTATCCTAACTGCTCAGGAAATTGGGAAAAGGGTCATTGGAAAGAGTAACAGCGTGCAGACTTGACGTCATATAATATGACGTTTGCTAGTGTAATTCAGTTTGTGGAAAATCGAAAAAATGCAATAACTTTTTTGTTTCTGGATAAAAACTTGTGGTTTTACCATTTATTTTCTTAGTTAGAACATTTCCAATACAATGATAACAGTTTCAATGAAAAATTCGGAAAAAAAAATGTTTTCAAAATTTCCGGCTGAAGTGCTGTAAAAGTGCAAATAGCAATAACTTTTTTGTTTCAGGATAAAAACCTTTGATTTGACCACTCATTTTCTATGTTCAGACATTTCCAATACAATGGTGATGATTTAAATGCAAACTTTTGATAAAATAGTTGATTTCAAAAGTTCCCGCAAAAGTGAAATCTTGACACTGACTAGATAAAGCAAAGTTTATTAGGCAGGCCGATTTTGTGCTATATCTTGTATGATGGTAGGATAAATGGTATTTAATAAGATGGCATTGCTTATGCATAAACAAAAATATACACAAATAAAATGTAGTTTTATCAAATGTTAATGGTGAGCCTTAAGTGGGTTATTAGCACGACTAAACCTAAAATTTGCCATCTTTGAAAAATATGTGTGCATTAGAAAGTGTCCATGTCTTCTATGTAGTGTCCGCAACACCACTTTCAACGTTTTCAAACTTGATCAAATATCTTACATATTAGCATGTTTAAAACGAACTGTGACATTGCACAACTTTCTGATTACTTTACACGAAAAATGCATTGCACAACTGTCTGATTAAAATAAAAAAAAAACACATTAGAAAAGAAATAATTTATAGCAAAGCCGTGTTTGAGCACTATTTATACACTTGGGTAGCAATACGTCGTTCGAAATTATTTCACAAGTGCTGCGCTCTCGTGCAATTATTACGCATATTGTGTTTATAATGTTTAAATACGGTTTTGCTATAAATTCTTTTTTAATCATGTAAGAAAATGACAATTTAAAAAAAAAATTTTTTTAGCTTTATTTAAAAACCGGTTAGTGTGCCCGCCTCCGGTTATTAGCTTACGATACAGATTTCCTACTACAGATTAATAAAAAGAGGCCCAAATGGGCCTAAGGCGCTTATCTGAAGAAGGCCTGAACCATCTGACTTTGCTTCTGACTAGGTTTGGTAAGCTGATCATTTAAAGAAATTATTTAAATGTTTACCTATTTTGCTGTGACAGCACAACACATTTAGAACAAATTTGATGATAAGAACTTGATTATGTATTGTTGTAGACCCGGTGCACCTTACAAATCTGGACACCATTAAATCTGGCTGTTCTATCCATTTACTTAATACCGTTTTTACAACAATTTCTAGCAAATCATATTTTCACATACTTATACTCCCACTGCTACAGAAAAAGAAACAAGAGTGCCAGAATGTCACAATATACGCCCGTCACAGCAAATATTTTTTTGTTTTAGAAATTATTGTTATTCTTTTATTTTTCTACGTCCACAAAAAAAATCCTTACGAGGTAAAGATACCTTAAAATACACCCAAAATTTGAAAGTAACATCAATGTTGTACCACAGAAAAGTGGTCTTGGTTTTTCCCTACGATCAATTATAAAAAAGTTACAATGTAATTTATTTATAGTAACGGCTAAGGGAAGTTCATCTTTAAAGAAAAAAAAAAACCCCACCCCCCAAAAAAATTACAAGTCCACATAAAAATCCTTACCAGGTAGAGATAGCTCAAAATACACTTCAGAATTGGATGTAACATGCATATTGTACCACAGAAAAGTGGTCTCGATTTTTCCCTATGACTTGTATTGAAAAAGTTACAATATAAGCTATTTATAGTAACAGCAAAGGGAAGTAATTCAAAAGAAGGGACCAGTGCATGACACTCCGTCTCATGATGGTGTACAATTGTGCCAAGTTACATCAAAATCCCTCCATACATGAAGTAGAAATGCTCCGGACAAAGTCATTCTTGTATCTGACCTTTGGCCTCTAAGTGTGACCTTGACCTTAGATCTAGGGACCTGGTTCTTGCGCAGGACACTCCGTCTTATGCTTGTGAACATTTGTGCCAAGTTGTATCAAAATCCCTCAATGCATGAAGAAGAAATGCTCCGGACAAAGTTTTCATTCTTGTATCCTTGACCTCTAAGTGTGACCTTGACCTTACCCCTAGGGACCTGGTTCTTGCGCCTGACACTCCATCTCATGATGGTGAACAATTGTGCCAAGCTACATCAAAGTCCTTTCATGCATGAAGAAGATATGCTCCGGACAAAGTTTTCATTCTTGTATCCTTTGACCTCTAAGTGTGACCTTGACCTTAGACCTAGGGACCTGGTTCTTGCGCATGACACTCAGTCTCATTATGGTGAACAACTGTGTCAAGCTACATCAAAATCCTTCCATGCATGAAGAAGATATGCTCCTGACAATGTCATTATTGAATTTTTCATTATTGTATCCTTTGGCCTCTAAGTGTGACCTTGACCTTAGACCTAGGGACCTGGTTTTTGCGCATGACACTCCGTCTCATGATGATAAACAATTGTGCCAAGTTTCATCAAAATCCCTCCATGCATGAAGAAGATATGCTCCGGACAAAGTCATTCTTGAATTTGACCTTTGACCTCTAAGTGTGACCTTGACCTTAGACCTAGGGACCTGGTTTTTGCGCACGACACTCCACCTCATGATGGTGAATAACTGTGCCAAGTTTTATCAAAATCCCTCTATGCATGTAGAAGATATGCTCCGGACAAGGTCTGTGGACGCCGCCCGCCCGCCAGGGGCGTTCCCATAATACGTCCCGTTTTTCAAACGGGCGTATAAAAAGGGTGGAAACTCTTATATAAGAAAGCTACAACCCGCTGAGTATACTCATTTTTGCTTCCATCGACCGTCCATCTCAAGCAGAAAAATGCATGTTCGGGCATTAATTCAATACGGCATTTGCTAGATTTACAGTTTGCAAAGATATGCATCAGTTTCATGCGATTTATGAATTCACTCGCACAGGTATGAATCTTGCATGCATATGATGAAATATTGTATTCTTAATAGTTTGAGCAGTAACAAATAAAAAAGCATAGCATTTTATCACGAAAAATCACAACTACCTATGGCGGGATTCGAATACGGGTCGTTCGGGTGCTAGTTCAATGCTTATACCAGAACAAAAAAAAGCCGACTCCATTACGCTATTGTCAGAGATTGTTTTCAAACATACAGGCTAACCACCATCACTCCAAAAATATAAAGAAATAAAAAACAAACGTTGGACAAACATCTATTCGGTTTCGCGATTTAATTTTTTATCAGTAGCACATAAATGTTTGGTTTCACGACATTTTTTTTCTTTTGAAAATCGCAACTGAAAAGGTGTCAGGGCTGCTACTGCTCTCATCCAATTTTTAAGTTGAAAATAATTCGGACAGTTTAAAGACGCACAATAAACATACTAGTAATTATCTTACAGTGTGTTTTTAATTTAATATACTCTCAGTCTGTAATGTAATAGGTTAGAAAATGTCTCATTAGAAGCTTTTAACCCAATTAAGGAACTTGAAAGCAGACTGAATGTTACTACATGACATGTACTAATAGGTCACGATACCAATTGATTGGTATACGATAGCGGACACATAATGACTTTCGGCAATTTTCGGTATATTCTCCATACGCTACTTCGGCATTCATCGGTGGTCAAAAGCAAAATATGACTTTACGTACCTTCGGAAAATGTCGAGATCGCATACGGATATCAATATAACGTTAACAAACGGAAATTGCCGATTGTCAATACGGGTCCAGTTCCGTAGATAAAAAACAATGTTACTGAAATACCTACTGTTAAAATGTCACTGCAACCAGCCAACGTCTTCCTACTCCATTTCCCCAAAATATGGCTTGTTTTTTACATCCTGTGAAAATAAATTGAGATGTAAAACTTTATCAGACATTGGTTGAAATGAAATGAGGACTGAATTATATACTTCGAAAAAGTTCATGAATCAGTTGAACCCTTCCAGAAAAAGTATCAACTTTAACAATATTTTTGAGACACCGGTATTTTTTAATTAAATGACATCATGCGCAAACCAAAAACATATAACATCTTGGCACCGTTTTTCACCTGAAATCATTTTTTTCTTTTGCAACTACCGAATTTTTTTATAAACAAGAGGGCCATGAAGGCCCTGTATCGCTCAATTGTCAGACATATTGACCTAAAGATCATCTACATTAACATTCTGACCAAGTTTCATTAGGATATGAATATATAGTTATAAATCTGGCCTCTACAGTGTTAACAAGCTTTTCCTTTGCTTTGACCTAGTGACCTAGTTTTTGACCCCAGATAACCCAAATTCAAACTCGTCCAAAATTTTATTAAGCCGATAAGAGTAACATTCAGACCAAGTTTCATTAAGATTGGGCCAAAATTGTGACCTCTAGAATGTTAACAAGCTTTTCCTTTGATTTTGACCTGGTGACCTAGTTTTTGACCCCAGATGACCCAATATCAAACTTGTCCAAGATTTTATTGAGGGTAACACTCTGACCAAGTTTCATTAAGTTTGGGCCAAAATTGTGACCTCTTGAGTGTTAACAGTCAAATTGTTGACGACGGACGACTGACGGAGGACGATGAACGACGGACATTGGGCGATCACAAAACCTCACCTTTGAGCACTTCGTGCTCAGGTGAGCTAAAATAATATTACATCTTATTCTGTTTTATAACATCAGATAATATCCTATGCCCTGCTTGTTATTCATGTCAATAAAATGGATAAAAATGATATGTCATTTGAATTGAACATTTGTCTTTATTTTGATTCATCACATGTTTGATGTCGCGAGAGTGCAATAAAGCCATAACTTAAAAATGATAATACACTATAGTATAATAAAGCTTTGACGTCGACGTCGTTTATAGTATATTTGGTTGAACTGATTTGTTTATATGGTAAAGAAAGTAGATTTTTTTGTGATTCGACAGGAAAAGTCAACATAATAAAAAGAATATAACGTAACAATGTGACTTTCCACATTGAATTTATTAAACTCGTTGAATAAAATTGATAAAATGCTCGTCAGAGCCTCGCATTTTATTTAATTCGTTTAATAAACTCAATATGAAAAGACACTCATGTAATATTCTCTTCTTATTATATTGGCTGAATTGCATACTGTCTAGTAAGATACTATTATAGAGTCCACCCGCTAAACTCTGTAGGAAGCGAACCGATCTACGGATCGTAAGTTCGATCTTCCGGCAAAGTGTATGTTCTTCCGCCAAGTTCCGTGATGATTGGTAAAATACTTAGTGTCAGAAATCAATCGTAACCTATTTCTGATTCGTGCGGGAAAATTGGGAAAAGCTTAGTACAGGTACAGAGTCCATGAACACTGTTCAAACCAGACATACACACCTCAGCAACTCCTTCCGATCAGCAGATGTAATCACGTGTATCTTTTTATTTAGCTTCCTGCGTTGATACACTTAGACCAGTGTTTGTTACTGTGCGCTCAAAACATCCGCCAAGACCTGACAAAACAAAAAAAAAAGTTAAATGAAATTCTCCATCATCAAATACGGTGACCCATCATGCTCGACTACCCGCGTTTCACATCCGTAGGACCAGTCCACAGATAATTAGTACCACATATTAAGCCACTAAAAATCATTTAAGTTTAACGTAATACACAACATAACACACTTTTCAACTGCAAATTTTACATCCAATAATGGACTTGATCTATTTCCATCTTGGTAAAACAAAACTGGGAGAAATATCTGTAACATTTTCGATTTTCTAATTATCTTAATCTTTCACTGGTTGCGGGTAAAATGGGAATATTCGACCAGTAAAACAAAAAATAACGACATTCATCTCTCTTTATTTGGACTAAGATATTTGAAGCCCATTGAATCTATAGAAATATATGCACGTCAGATCCACATGGAATTTTATCAATAGGCTCATATTTTTATGCTATATATATACACGGCTACTAAACGCTAGCGCCACCACCAAATTGTGGTGATAAGGAAATGAGCTATCGACATTTCCGTGGTGCAGCTATCGCCCGTTTCTATTTGTAAACACGTGAGTAAAATGTATATTTTATCTTATGTTTTTATTGATAGAACTTTTTTCGAAAATCGGAGAATGTAGTTCCGTGTAACAACACTTTTACTACAGGTTGGCTGTTATTTCATTAAAATATTATGCAAATTGTGGTGTCAGGAGCTTTTCTCCCGAATCTGACTGTGGCACATTTTCATATCGACCAGTATTCGAACACCATTCCGATGAATAGACACACTGTAAGAACATACCTGCGCATGCAAATGCTGCAGAAATGATAAATAATCATATACGCACACACCATGAATAATAGAATCTCGGGTTAGAAGAAATATACCAGGATTTTTAAAAGTGGTGGCGCTATAACTCTAGTGATGGCGCTATACAGTAGTGGTGGCGCTGTTACGACATTCAATAATACGAACTGCTGACGCGTCCGGAACAAAACAAACACAATATTTTTTCTAACTGATAATCAAGTTTCCTGCAAATAATTATGTTATTAAAGAAAGAAAAACACGATCATAGTTTATTTACCTTTATGAAACATTCTCTATCCAAGAAAAAAAAGAACAAAATACTCACAGACCCTTGGGACTCGGGTAGTCAAAGTAAATATTTTCCTTTGTTTAAAATGTTAATGTAGAATTATTTTTAACCTTTAAATATTGTACTTAAATACAAACGTAAGTGTACTTTAAATTCGGGTCAAGAAAAATAGTAGCAACACCTTTATTTCAAACGAAGATTTGTGTCCAGGCAATAATTCGAAGATAGTGTAGAATTTATTTTTATATTAATATTCTGAAAGTTACTTCCCTTTGTTTTTATACGTCGTTTGCATTTCATTGTAAACAAAAGACTTTACTTTCACAATTCTTTCTGAAAAGTGAATACAGTACATTTTCAATTCCAATGGATTAAATATGATTAATCAATAGAGCTTAGTTGTACAATCTGAATCCATATATATGTAGATTATTTTATGTATGTATTTTGTTGAGTAACGTAATTTTATTATAGTGTGGGATAGGTTGATATCATCGATTATTGTAGAAATTTCCGTGGCTTGCAGACAGACATTTTCATATATTAAAATTGAATATATTAGCCACTAATCATATACAACAGCGCCACCACTACAGTATAGCGCCACCACTTGAGTGATAACGCCACCACTTTCGAAAATAGTCGTGTTTTAACTTTTTACTGTGTTTTTCGTAATTCTTTGATGTATGGGAATACGTGTAATTCATTTCTACACCATTTGCATGCGCAGGTATGTTCTTACAGTGTGTCTATTCATCGGAATGGTGTTCGAATACTGACCGATATGAAAATATGCCACTGTCAGATTCGGGAGAAAAGCTCCTGGCTCCACAATTTGCATAATATTTTAATGAAATAACAGCCAACTTGTAGTAAAAGTGTTGTTACACGGAACTGTATTCTCCGACTTTCAAAAAAAGTTCTATCAATAAAAATATAAGATAAAATATACATTTTACTCACGTGTTTACAAATAGAAACGGGCGATAGCTGCACCACGGAAATGTCGATAGCTCTTTTCCTTATCACCACAATTTGGTGGTGGCGCTAGCGTTTAGTAGCCGTGATATATGACGTACGGTTTCGTACGTTGTTGGCGAACATCGGGAATTTGTAAGTTTCTTACACTTCAATGTTTCGTGAAATACGATTGTTTATATTCTTATATCACAAGAAAGGTTCTCAAATCATTGAGGAAATGGTTTTGCATGTTCATGTCCCTGTGACATTGACCTTTATTAAAGTGACCCCCAAAATCAACAGGGGTCATCTACTCTGCATAGTCGATTCTCCTGCATAGTTTCAACATTCTGGGTCAAGTGGTTCTTAAGTCAATGACCGGAAATATTTGTCCATGTTCAGGCCCCTGTGACACTGAAAATTATTAGATTGACCCCAAAATCAATACGGGTTATTTAATCTGCATGATCAATCCTCCTGTGAAATTTCAACATTCTGCCATTTCTGGGTCAAGTGGGTCTTATCATAATTTACCACCCGCTTGAATTTACCACCCGCTTGAAGAAAACTTCTAATCGTCGTCCATACTTGATGACGCGTCTCTGTATATTATGACAAAGCATAGAAATGAGCCTATTCCTTTATATAAATCTCTTTCAACTAAGTGAAGTATATCAAGTGCCTTGAAGTGGGTGGGATATGATCAATATTTATTGATAGAGCTTCAAGCGACTGTGATAAAAGGTATGGATAAATTTTTTACCTTGACTATTCGTTGACAAGTTGCTGCATAGATGTAACAATCCCTTCCTTTATCCTGTATTTTTTACGGTAACAAAATTTTGTGACAAGATCAACAAAGCGGTCAACAAGTCGATATTTTCACAACTGTCATGCCTAGATCAAAAGAACGAGAATACTTGCTTATGACGTCATTTGTGACATCACTTATGACATCATCATGTAAAGGAGTAATGAAAGAAATGAAAGTCGACAAGCTGTTTACTAAAACTTAAAAGTGAATATACATCAAGATTAAGGTAAATACTAAAATGTAAAATGCGCAAACTGTATTCGAGCAACTGGGGATGGGGTTCCGGGCCCGGGGGCATGTTCCCCCGGAAAAGTTTTAAAACAATGGACCCATCTGGTGCATTCTGGGCGTTCTGAGGACTTTATTTGGTACTGAAAATGACAGGTTTTGTGACAAAAACAACCCAAATAACATGTTAATTCTATACTCCATGTTTTATGACTTGTCAGACTTATTCTTGTGCATGTATCACAAAATTTCTTAGTCTGATTTCTAAGGATTTTTAGCTGGACTATTCGAAGAATAAGTAGAGTTATCCTACTCACCACGGCCTAGGGAGTCGGCGTCGGCGTAACACCATAGTTGAGTTTTTCGTACCAGTCTACATTTTGTCCATCACCATGTCCAGTTATACGCAAGAGTACACAACTCCATCAAGGATTTTGGCTGAATTATAGCCCCTTTTGACTTAGAAATCTTGGTTAAGTTTTTCGTACTAGTTCATATTTGTGTAATGTTTTTTAATGTATAGCTTTGAAGCTTTTATCACTTGTTCAATATAATAGTCTCTACCTGTAGGCAAGAGTACATAACTCTGTCAATTATTTTGGCTGAATTATGGCCCTTCTTGTACTTGGAAATTGGTTCTGTTCTCGTACAAGTCCACGTTTTGTCAAAACCATTTGACATATGTCTTGAACACTTATTTATCATCATGATTTCAATCTGTAGGCAAGAGTATATAACTCTGTTTTGGCTGAATTATAATAGCCCTTTTTGGCCTTTGAAATTGGTTCAGTTTTTCGCACAAGTCAACGTTTTGTCAAAACTGTGGCTTTGAAACTTTGAACACTTGTTTATCAACATGATTTCCATCTGTAGGCAAGAGAATTATTTTGTCTATTTTGGCTGAATTATTGCCCTACATTATGTAGGCAAGACTACATAACTAGGCCTAGTAGGCTAAGGACATTAACTCAGTTTAGCCCTTTTTTACATAGAAATAAGTAAAGTTTGATTAAGTATGTATATTTTAAAGTACATAAACATGTACGTAAATTACAGCTATTGAATAAACATATTCTATACAACAATTATCTTAAAGCTGCTCGCCCTCAGTTTGGTAGAAAATATTCAATTTCACAAAAGCAACATTTTTATAACAAGAATGTAAAATGAAAAGGCATGATCAACAAAATAAGCGAAAATCTACGTAACGTTCTGAGAAAATGGCTTATGAAAACAGGTTTACGGATTCACCGCTCTGTATGGCTATATTGGAAAAATAATAAACCGTTTGCAACGCTTTACTTTTTCCTACATAACCATATAGTGCTGTGAATCCGTAAACCTTCCTGCGGGCGAGCAGCTTTAAGGAACTCATTTGAAGATAATTTGTAACTGATGACAGCTGGTGATATAGTTTCATTACTCTTGGAAATCTTTTTAAAAGTGCCATTTGTCCACATAGTATAATTATATCAATTACTTGAACAGTTAAAGCTACATTATAAAAGTAATGTACAGTGGGTCCGTATAAAGAAATAAAATAATTAAAAAGAAAAAAAAATTCAAAATTCCGCCGGCCTGCTACTCTTTAAAGCTTGATACATGTTTTACCAGAAAATCTGTTTTAATGAAAATAGAACACAAAACTGACCGGCTTTTAGCTTTGCATCGTCTGCTCTGCTGCGATCGCGTGACCATGCCGGAAATAAACCGCACTTGGATAAAATCACACGTGATGTAAACAAACAAAATGGGACTCACACAAGATGATATCTTAAATATATATATATATATAGAGAGAGAGAGAAAAAAATCACAGAAACGTAAAATACGCCGAGTGTTGGTATGCGCCGAGCATTGGTCGGCCCGCTCTGGGTCAAACATGTTTACACTGTTATGGTATGTTATTCAGGTGAGCGGCCTAGGGCAATCTTGGCCCTCTCGTTTATTTTTTTATTTTTATTTATTTTTTATTTTATTATTTTTTTTGCTGGTTTTACAAAAGTAGGGTGTTTACTAGTATTCGGCGGATCACTTTCTGAAATGCGGCAATATGAGGGTACATGACTTCAGTTTACTTGAATTTCACTGCGTATACTATTCAACACCCCTTTTACTTCTCGTTTTCTTGAAGCAATTGTATGGATATCTTGTGTAAATTAGGTCTACGACGGAGTTCAAATCTAGAATCTGTAACAAAATTGTTCTGAAGTAGCTGAATTTTATATGAAACAAAGAACAATTTTTTATTGGTATATAGCCTATAAGTGGCAAATCAGGTATTTTTCTCAAAGTGCCAGTAGACAGAGCGGAATCTCATAATTCTATTTCTAATCACGTATGACTACATTTGGGCATAAAACAGAGACTTAGTTTTGGATTCTGTTTTATTTTTGACCAAATTTTCGCACATGGGTGATAATTTCCTAAATCTGCTGCAGATCAATTCCCATATTTGTATGATTTAGACATGAAATCACGATGGATTTGCAAAATTCTTGGCATTTTTGATGAAATAGTGCTCATTTTACCTTCTGCGTATGAAAACATTTGCTTAACTAATGTAAAACACTCGAAAAATGCGAAAACTTGCACATCAGGTGACAATTTTGGCCAAAAATCGGGCATGGGTTGGCCTTAGAAAATCGGGAATTTCTCGACTTTAACATAGGACTTGTAAATGGAACTGCACAGGTTGTCTTTAATGAAAGTTTTCTGATAAATAAATGCAAAAATTGCCGAAAATGAAATGAAATAGTTCACCTTATATCAGGACTCGCCCGTGTGTACTGTGAGGTCCACCTGTCCTATCCTGACTTGAGCTCGCCAATGCGAGCGGACGAGTGGAATTTTACACCCCTGTGTCGGAGCAAGACTAGCGCACATGTAAGGTATTGTTAGGAAAAAAGATTTCAAAACACCAGACAATTTTTTTTTATAATTGGAAGAAAGTATTGTTTTAAAAAACAAATTAGGTAGTTAAAGTTGTTTAGACATTTTCAAAAAGAATCGTTACAATACTTTAAACATTTTTTCTTTCATCTTCAGCTCCTGTAAGGAATCGAATAGGACGTCGAAAAGGACGAAACAGAAAGCTGAGAATTTGCAAGAATTATAGATAGGATGGCTGAAAAAGTCAACTATTACATGATTACACACAAGGGCATTTCCTTATCAACCATATACTGACACTTCCCATCGCGTGAACCCTTACCAGACTACACTTGTTTAAAGGAAGAAATGAGCAAAGGATCCAGTAAGTTTTGACATTAGATTTTTCTGCAAAATATGATTTTTGTCATGTGATAGAAACGATTTTTTTATTAAATAAATGTATCATATCGAGCACAGTGACCAGAAAGGATTGTATATATGTATACCCGATTGTATGATTTATTGAAATTAAGTATTAAGTAATAAATGAGTGATCATTTTGTTTTTATTAACTATTTTCAATTCAATATTTTTTTCTAAAAAGCTTATTTGTAACGCCTTAAAATTACAGCCATGGATCGGCATGAATGGATGTTCCCTTTCTCAGTGGTCTAAGGAAACAAGACTGAAAGCAGGCTTGCAGAAATAACAGCAGATCAAAATCTGGTGTGGCACGATGACAAGTAAAGGTAAATATAATTTGAAACATTTTTGAGTCGTTCATTGATGAAATCTGGATTAGTGATAAATATATATAAGGACATCAAGAAAGCAAAACATTCAAGAAGAACAGTTGCAATACAAGCGTATTGTACACACATGCTTTTCAATGAATTATCAAAATACGAGCTTGAAATACATCTGATATTTTCACAGTGAAAAATATTTTTAGGTTATTTAACATTGTTCCGTACAATACAGAGATATATTTATACCCCCACCAAACTTGTTTGAGGGGGGTATATAGGAGGCAGTTTTGTCGCGTCCCGTCCCGTCGCGTCCCGAAATCTATTATCTCAGTTATTACCAAATGGATTATATTCAAACTTAAAATACATGTTCCACCTTATCACCCACATCATGTGACACAAAGTGCATAACTCTTGACACCAAGTTTTCATGAATTATGTCCCCTTTTACTTAGAATTTAAGGTTAATTTTGTTGTATTTTCACTATATCTCAGTTATTACTAAATGGATTTGATTCAAACTTAAAATAGATGTCCCACCTCATCACCCACATCATGTGACACAAGGTGCATAACTCTGACACCAAGTTTTCATGAATTATGTCCCCTTTTACTTAGAATTTAAGGTTAATTTTGTTGTATTTTCACTATATCTCAGTTATTACTAAATGGATTTGATTCAAACTTAAAATAGTTGTTTCACCTCATCACCCAGATGATGTGACATAAGGTGCTTAACTCTGACATAAATTTTTATGAATTATGTCCCCTTTTACTTTAAATTTAAGGTTGATTTTGATGTATTTTCACTATATCTCAATTATTACAAAATGGATTTGATTCAAACTTAAAATAGATGTTCCACCTCATCACCCACATCATGTGACACAAGGTGCATAACTCTGACACCAATTTTTCATGAATTATGCCCCCTTTTTACTTAGAATTTAAGGTTAATTTTGATGTATTTTCACTATATCTCAGTTACTACTGAATGGATTTGATCCAGACTTAAAATAGATGTTCCACCTCATCACCCACATCATGTGACACAAGGTGCATAACTCTGACACTAATTTTTCTTGAATTGTGTCCCCTTTTACCTAGAATTTAAGGTTAATTTTGATGTATTTTCACAATATCTCATTCTGAATGGCTTAGAGTCAAAGGGAAGTAACCTTTTTTTAACTTTTGTACTGAGTTTCTTCCCCTTAAATTCCAGGAATTATTCTATTTTTAGAAATCCTATTTTTAGATTTTCAGTATTTTAGGTATTTTTCTTACTTTTTTATTATAAGTCCTATGTAAAAAGTAAAAACATTTTTCTGTGGTAACATGGGCCGGTAAGACACTTTTTTGTATTCACTTTTAGTGTATCTCTAATATTAGAGATTTAATATATTTACTTGTATTACTATACTAGTATTACTTATATGTGGAAGCCCAGGATGAAGTACTCCAAAGTATTTTTAAGATTCCTTATGGTTGCCATTCTTCTGTGACAAGACCGTATGGTGGGGGTATGAGTCACTCCTGTGACTGTTCTAGTTGGAAGAGTTGCTGAGAAAACCATATTGGACGAGCTGCTAGGAATCCAAATATGTCTCGTATTGTACAGTACAGTGTTAAATAACCTTTTTATTCTATATCTATTTTATTTAAGTTTGAAATGATTCTTCTGCTTTCTTGATTTCAAGACGAAAAAAAAACACACAGAGCGCCTGTTTCAACCGGTTTACATTCGGAACATTTTCTTGCGTTTCGGGCTTTTTGTATGTTTAACATTGGACAGTTGAACCGTCCAAATACGAAAAAATACAGGCTCTTTTGTACACATGTGCATCAAATATGGTAATATATTGTACGATCACGTGAAAACGGTGTTGCAAATTAACGTTCACGATTGGATAGATGAAATAGATATAGAATGCTATAGATATATAATACATATTCAACTAGTAAGGCTGTAAAATGGGTTCATTTTTAGTATAAAGGTAAATAAAAAGAAAGTGTGTTGTTTTACATGCAATATCAAAATATCTTTCACTCTGAACACCATATGTTAAATTTTCACTCGCGGCAGTTCCACTCGTGAAAATAGATGCAGCATCTGATATGAACTCGATAAAGGCGTTTCAGTCTTGCACTGAAACAAACAAATATCCTTCATCTATGTTTTAGCAATGTCATAGTAATAATAGTATGTAACTTTTTCCTTCTTTATTTCAATATACAAATATTTAAAATATTTAGACTTCATTTTCAGCACTTTAGAGCATTTCAATGATATGTAAACCATATGTATGGTCATTTAGTATGACATATCTTCTTAATATCTAAAAATAGAAAAATATTGACATATTATGTTTAGAGGTGCGCGGTATTACCGGTATACCGGTAACCGTGGTATCATCTTCCCGTTGTACGATACCGCGGTACCATCGGGGAATACCGGTATTTTATCAACATTATCCCTACTTCTGTTTATTTTCAATTTACATTGTCTATGTAGCCTTCCGTAACAGCAATTGACACCATGCATGATTTTCCGATTTATATCTCTGGAATTCCCATGCTACTATTATTAGTTTCCAAAAATAACCACCCAATGGTGCAAATGAACATGTATGACCGACCGCGTGATCCCCAATCAAAACCTTCGAAAACCTCCAGATTATTCCGTATAGATGAATGACGTCATGGGCGCACTTGCTTTTACTTTAAGTCTGGTAAATTCGGCGAGTCCCGGCTTCTTGTTTAAATGATAGTTTAAAATATCCCAGTATGTTTTTGCACGTATTAAAAAAGAAATAAATAGTATGGAAAATGTTGAGTCTAAATTTATTATTTTTTGCTTGAAAACGATCTGATGAAGCCTTCATAAACATTACTGGTTTATTAAACGGGTGCACGAATCGAACTTCAAACAAGCGCGACCTATATACATGTGACCCAGTGCTTCCCTAGAGACAATATGGCGTCTTCCGACGAATACACGCTAGTAAAAAATACTAAGGGTCATTAATCTAACTAGTCATTAGTCAAGTTAATATTCCAGATTATTTTTTTCTTTAATTCTAGTCAAGTAACTAGTCTTTGTTGTTGCTCATAATAAATAAAGTATTTCTACGAGTTTTTCAATATTTTTATGACCACTTCCATAGCTGTAAGTCTTACGATAAATATGGTGGTATACCGTGGTATATACCGCGGTAATTAGGAAATAACCGTGGTATACCGTGGTATTTTTTTCAAGGCGGTACCCAGCCCTAATTATGTTACATATTAGAAAAATAATCTGTTCTGAGAAACATCAGCCATTAAAAATGCTCCCATGAAAATAGCCCTTTAGCAATTACGCGTATGTACACATTTTCTCAAAGAATAAAACTTATTTCTGGAAATTTACAATGAAAATGGTCTATATCTTTTCTCATTACAATAAGCAATAAACATAAGCCAAAATCATAACTGCCACATCCTCATATGCCTCATACCAGATTTCATCAACAGCATGGAACTACATCTTTGACTACTTCACATTAACACAGAGTAGTCACTTCCTGTTTGGTGTAATTAGTCCCTGTGTAGCTAGCGTGCTGCATAGCTCTTTATAAATATAGATTGGTTCTACAATATGATGTGTATGTATGTATGTGCGTGCTTTCGTGCATGCGTGCGTGTACATGTATGAATATACAGTACAGTACTGTAATTTTATTATTTTATCCAAAATACGCTGTCATATGGAATCAAAAGGGTTTTAAAGAGTAGTTCCGATATAAAAAATGATGATATGATCCACACAGTAGAAACACCGTAAAGGCATGACTAAGCAGAAAAGGGGACAAATATCCAATTAATCCGTCCCTTGCTATTTGCCATGGAGTCTCCCACATAACCCGTCGCCAGTCCTATATTTTACAAAATACACGAAAAGAGTGTATGATTAGTGTGGAACACAAAATATTTCCGTTGTATATGACACGTTCTAACATTTCAAAGATAGGACAGTAAATTATATTCATATGTTATACGTTTCTACATTACATTTCAGGTAAAAGCAAAGAAGTCAAGAACCGTCCATAATCCGTCAAGTGCAGCACAACAATGAAAATGCAGACTGTGTTCTTTAAAAGCAAAACACTGATTTATTTCTCGTCCAATCTTCAGCGAATTTGGTATAAGATATGTGTTTCAACAAACCCTGTTGGCTTAATAAGTGAAGAAGTATGTATTTTATGACAATAATAGTTTAGTCAATAAGCGAAGCGAACATTTGCAGCGCTGTTCTACAACAGTACAAAAGACCATGTCAGGACGTGTTACTGCCTGTATCAGCACAAGAAGTGGCATAAACATTATTGCTTCACTATTAATTTGTTAAGTTTATAACACACCTGAGTCACAAAGTGCTCCGTGATGGCTATTGTGGTTTCGCTGTGTCCGTCAGCAAACAATTGAAACGTTAATACTATAGTAATCACAATGTTAATTTAATTGTTCATTATGTTACCCTTAAGGTAGTTCTGCACATTTGAAAAAACGGGAGTGGTGATGTAATGTCATTTATTCCGGAAAACGTAGAATAAGCCTTGATTCGGCGTACGGAAACGAAAATCATTTCATAAACCAATAGCAACCCGTGAGTAAATTTATTACAATGGCACTGTCAATTTCTTTCTAAAGTTAAAATATGATATTAAAACATCTGAAAAGTTAAATAATTTAAAAACATGTGTTTATTGGCTTTAAATGTGCGGTTCACTTAAATCATGGTCATCACAAAAATAAGCACACGACTTAAATATTTTTATTTCATCAAATTATAGACCAGACTATAAGTTTATTTACGACTGTGAGAAGTTTCATTAAAATCTATATTGTTGAAAAAAACATGAAATTTGTGATCTTCTCATAGACTCCCTTTATGAAACATTGTTCGACTTCCAAAAAATTCAAACCAGTCTAGCAAAAAGTCAGGCACACAACCCTAACATTTTTATTTGCTGAATTTTCTATTCGAATTCGAAGTTTTGAAAAAATTGGGTTAATCGAGTTCTACATTGTAAAAAATTCTACCCAAACGTGCAGAACTCCTTACTTAGCCATCTGAGATGAAACACTGGTCACTAGACATATTAATACTAAAACCTTGCTTTCACTTTAAAGCCCACATTTTCAAACCCACCTTCACACAACTTGTAAGAATAATTGTCTCAACCACTGCTTAAACGAATAAGCGACATATAGAGAATAAATACTCGGTTTGCTGTAGCAGATGAAAAAGTTGATTTCATACAGACATGATATTTTCATTTTGATGTAAATGAGCTGCTAAACGAATTCTTTTACCGCTGTTTGGCACCATATAATTTCTCCTGTATCTGCTGTGTTGGTACCGTAAATAAAATCAATATACACGAAGGCAAAGCTAGTCACTAAATTAAATTATAGGAAAACATTGTTTTCACACTAGAGTTAGGTTTTCTAATACTAGTAGATCTTCATAAAACTTTGTCAGAATGTTTATATCTTTATGAAATTTTTTGTCAAGTTTTAAACTGGTTTACCTGAGATCCTAAACTAGGTCACAGTGTCAGATCATAGAAATACAAATTAACGATCTAGATGCCAAATCTATCATTTGAGGCCGCGCCATGAGAAAACCAACATAGTGGCTTTGCGACCAGCATAAATCCTGACCAGAGTCTGATCAGATCCATGCTGTTCGCTTTCAAGCCTATTGCAATAGCGATCCATGCTGTTCGCTTTCAAAGCCTATTGCAATTAAAGAAACCGTTAGCGAACAGCATGGATGACCAGACTGCCCAAATGCGCAGGCTGGTCTGGATCCATGCTGGTCGCAAAGCCACTATGTTGGTTTTCTCAGGGCGCGGCTCAATTTCGATCATCATAGAAATTAGTCAGAATTTTTGTCCTCATGAATTGCTTTACCTGATGTCAACACTAGGAAACTTTAGTCTGCAAAATCCTTTTCTAGTTGATCATCATAAGTTATTGATTTCTCTCTATGAAATCTAGTCAAGTATCTAGATAAATATTTAGGTCACTATGTTAGGGCGATTCCAGAATTAACTGTATTGGGTGTCGGACGGCAAACAGAATTTTCTATTGACGGGTGGTGGGGTCCATCGAAAATCATAATTATGGGTGGTGGGGTCCATCAGAAAATCATAATCATCGCAAAAATCGTCTTTATGGGTGGTGGGAGGATTGTAAAAATATTAAAACTATGTGGGGGGGGGGGGGGGGGGGGGGGGAGGGGGGGGGGAAGGGGTGTTTGATCATCTCTCTTCATTACTTACGGACATTTTCCTTTACTGACCGCGATACACGGAACACAATTTTGACATTACCGATCTAAGAAATTTGATCTTTTTTTTTTTTTATTTCTGTTCATTAAATATTTCATTTTTCTGTCTCATTCCCGTTGAATTTGCAGTCAGCGTCCATAATCGCCGAAGGTTTGTCAATCAACATTTACTGACGTGATATAAACGTGTCACCGATTATGTCCTATATCTCGCACTTGTGTAGAATTCAATGAAATCCCTGAAGACCGATTGATATTTCCTTTTTTCCGCCTTTCATTCACACTCGTATATTCTGACTGGCACGTTACGTTGTTATGCCACCAGTTACGGATGTTTCGCATACGCCGGGAAAAGAAATAGAATGTGAAATCGAGGCAGGCCGAAACGCTAACATGCGTTAATTGAGTAAAAATTATTTGCATGAAGATCAGTCGAATTTTTCCATGCTCGCACAAATACAAAAACTGGCGTTCACATTCCACGTGAAATCGTATGTTAATAGATCAATGGTATCGATTTCATTATCCGATGCCGACGTAAATAACATATCGTCATTATCCATATTAAGGACATATCTGACTCCGGTATTTCAATATGTTTATGAAGCACTAGCCGATTCGGAAACCTTTTTTCAATAAATTGTGTAAGTCGCTAAGAAAACCAACATCATAAAATTCAAAATTCGCGTTTAGCCATTTAAAGGCACTGACCCCCAGATTTTCGCTAAAAGTTTGTCATATTTTGGACAATAGAACATGAGATTTTGTTTCTAATCTGTCTTAAAATGCCAAATCAAGAGCGAGAGAGAAAAAAAAACATGCTCGAGTTGGGAATCATATAACAGGCGGCCGCGACAATAAAAATTTCCTGCGGTCCTGACCAATACAGCACTGAGAAATATGCGCGTAGCGGTCGTTTAATAAATATAAAGGCAGTTTACCTACACTATACCAGTACTTTGAATGGAAAAACTCGCAAAAACAACTGATTCTTAGGTGTTTCTATAACATAATCTGTCAGTAACTAAGTCTTAAAACCTTAAGAAATACAACAATAGTTGTTTTGATATCTAACTTTTTTTCTTTTTTTTCTGTTGACGTACGATCTGGAGGACAGTGTCTTTAAAACAAGTTTACCAAAACATGTACTGCGTGAAGTCATTATTCTAAAAACGGTTGACAAATATTCCATATATCATGTCCAAAGAAATGACAAGTCTTGTCGGCGTGGGGCATGATACGTGTATGTTTTAATGACTCAACATGATATTTCAGTAGAAACTACTGATCGATATATACATTTTCGTACATTGTTCGGAAGATTTTCCTAATGTTTGATTGAACACACCTGCAGATGTGAACGTTAAGATGGAAACGTGAATAATAAAAGATGAATAGCGTAAAAATCGGGCCTTCTTGATAACCGAAGCAGACGTTTTCTTCTTTGTATTTAGGCGGGAAAACTGCACGTGCCTTCCAGGATGCTCCTTCGTAATGACCGCGCGCCTTATAGAAATTACGTATTGGCGGATATATTTTCGCGTCACAGAAACATAACTGTGTTAAAACGTTTATTTAATTGTAAACAAATGCTCTACATCCTAATGAAAATGCATGCTTAAGAGTTTTAATTTATATCGTGTCTGTACGTCCGTGACAGGCTCATACAATATTTTGCATTCGAGTATTATTATAGTTCAACTTTCAAAAAGAAAGGATGTTAACCTTTATACACTAACAGGCATGTAATTACGATTGTTTCACCGGTAAACGAACATGTTTTACGTGTGAGGTTATAAAAATCAGTGGGTGGGGTATAAACATTTTTCTATTTTAATGGCGAAGTTTCGAAGCGGAATGAAGCATTTGTGACTCTCAACGTTTTTGAGATATAGAAAGGGAAAACGGTAAATACTACCGCCATCGTTATAACAATAGACCTCTCCATGTTTCGATTTTTGTACATTTAATACCAGGGCCGGATCCAGAAATTTTTGACGGGGGAGGGGGAGGGGGCGCACCAGTCTTGAACGAGGACATCAACGCCGAGACGCAAGGTTTGCGAGGGGGCGCCTTTGCTCATGTTAGGTAGGGGTTCAGGGGTCAGGGGCGAATCAGATTGACTCCCCCTGGAAATTTTTGAAATACATGCATAAAATGGTGGCCTCTGGTGCATTTTAGGTCTAAATTTTGAGGTATTGGAGGAGTACGATACTCCCCTCTTGACTGGGGGAGGGGGTAGGGGGATCTCCTCCTGGAAATTTTGAAATACAGGTATGGAATGGTGGCCTCTGGTGCATTTCTGGGTCTAAATTTTGAGGGGCATCTTTGATGAGTACATGTCACTTCTCGGCCAACTGCGGGAGGGGGGGGGGAGGGGGGCACGGGCCCCCTCGGCCGGGCCTGAATAATTATAGGTGGTGGGAGTTAGTGGAAAATTCATAATTATTTATGGGTAGTGGAGGAAAATAAAAAAAATATGGGTGGTAGGGTTTTTCAAAAAGTGCCTTCCGATCCCCATATAATTTATTCTGGAACTGCCCTTAGAAAATAGAAAGATCTTGTGTCCACTCAAAAAGGCATCATTTTCAGTCGGATCTTCATGAGACTTTATGATAATGTTTGTCTGACTTAAGGATGTACGTGCTTTTTTTAAGGGTATTCGCCATTTTGAAGAAATGTCTCGTCGAATATTGCTTTCTAACAGATTTTTTGCCAAAAATTAATGCTAAATAATTACAATATGGTTAATAATGTACCATTTTACCAAATATATTATGCTTTTTTGCGAAATAAAATTTTCACCCTTATTTTTAACTGCATTTGTCTAAAATTGACGTAAGATTTACAATGGGGTAGGGGTAGGTAATTTCAAATATCTATTAAAGTAGATCAGTTTGGTTTTGATATTTTTTCTGACTGATACATATATGTTAAACTATAATAAAATAAAAGTTTTCAAGATAGCACTTTATATTATCTAGAAACTATAAATTAAAACAAAAAGAACAAAAAATACCAAAATTCACCACTTTTAACAGTTTTTTTTTAAAATCTCTTAGATTCACGGTGACCCCAACTTTTTTTTCTTTCCATTTTGAAGCATTTTGTGTGTCATTAATGCTGGCAAAATATTTTGAAATTTTTTGTAGATCTAAATAGTTTTTTCCATTGAAAATAAAGTGGTAGGGTAATTATGTCAACATGTAAAAATTAAAAAGATTGTTAGTGACATTTATGCTTATATAATACTGACATCACCATATATTCATATTAACCTGTAAGATTAAGTAGGATATTATAAAGTACCAACATTTTTTCAATTTTACAAAATTTCAGAAAATGCGTAAACAGTGGGTGAAGAAAATACCCTATAAAATTAAAACAAGTTCGGTGACCTATGTTTTTTTTTCTGCTCTTGTTTGTCTTAGAAACTCGTGTTCTTCAGCTCACAGGTATGAAAAAAATTCTAAACGTTAGAAAAAATTCGTCGTACATCCTTAAAAGCTGGATACATGTTAACTTCGTAAAAAAAAAACAAGATCACTAGGTCAAATCAAAACGATGTACGGTAAAACTTCATAGAATAATAACCCTTAATAGTCTGTTGTTTAGTTTCAAGGTCACACTGACATTGACATTGGACTTGGTTTCCGTTCAGTAACTAACGAACACTTTGGCCAACAGTTGTCAAACTTCACATGATAATTGTATATGTGCAGATGATGAATCCTATTTTGGAGGGGGGATCAGTAGGTCCAAAGGTCAAGGTCACAGTGAACGCGAAACTGAGATTAGTTTCAATTCGGAAACGTTTGAACCCTTCGACATCTTCAAACAGTTTACGTTGACTGCCAGGGGTCAGTTAATGACATTATTCATTTCTGATCAATATGTCCAAGGTCAAGATCACAATAACCTTTACACTGAAACAGTTTCGGCTCAGTAACGCTTTTGAATACAGTCACAAACTTATAGGATAATTCCTCGTGGTCAGTAGATGACCCTTTATTTTTGGTGGTTAGTAACTCGTGATGATCTAAGGGCTGAAAATGAGTCGATATGGATTATGGAGGACGCATTTTGTATTTTCTATTCATGCATATCGATCAATTCTAGAAATATTCTTGTCAGAAAGCGCTATGCCGATATCCAAATGAATTAACAGATATTTCTATGTCAAAATTTTTCATGTAAGCGGGTAGTTCAGTATCCATTATTGAATGTACTGAAACTTTCCTTCCACATTCGTTTAACTGTAAATGTGCTCTTTTAATTGAATGACATGAACATTTAAAAATTCCCGAAAGCCTTCAGGCGATCGACTGGAATTGAGTGTGTATATCAGTTTTAGCTCGACTGCTATCCTATTCGGCCCGGCGCCGGCGTTTTTTCCGCGTCCCTCGCCTTGGTTAAAGTTATTTACACTTTCTGTTATGTTTGTTATTACTTGATGGATTTGCTTCAAACTAAATAGTTATTCCTCATCGTCACCCACATCATATGGTACAAGGGTCATAACTCATGCACCAATATTAATTTTCATGAAATATACCCCTTTTTACTTAGAATTTCAGGCACTTTAACTTTATCTCAGTCACTGAATCGATTTGATTCGGACTTAAATAGTTGTTCCACAAAGTCACCTACCTCATATGCACAAGTCCATAATTCTGGCATGATTTTCATGAATTATGTTCCTTTTTACTTAGAAATTTATGTTAATTTTGATGCATTTTAAAAATTGTTTATCATCATTGCCTACATCATTTGACACAATGAACGTAGCTGTCACACACCTGTTTTTTATGAGTTATCCCCCTTTTTACAAACATTTCAGGTTATAGTTTCTATGAACTTTCACTCTATTTATATTTTAAAAACAAAAACTGATTTGATTCAACTTTAAATTTTGTACCACATCACCACCCACATCATATGATACAAGGGCAAATGGGACTCCATTTTACACAGGATCTTCATGAAATTTGACCAGAATGTTTGAGTGTATGCAGTTAACGTTAACTTTTTGCATGAAGCACTTTTACTCGCGAACTACTGCACCCAGGACCTTCAAACCTCATATGCTGATAGTACTTATTGAGTTCACCACCCCTTCTGACTTTGGGGTCACCAGGTCAAAGGTCAAGGTCACAGGGTCCAACGTTAACTTTTTGCATGAAGGCACTTTACTCGCGAACCACTGCACCCAGAACCTTCAACTTACCAAGCTGATAGTACTTATTAAGTACACCACTCCTACTGACGTTGGGGTCACCAGGTCAAAGTCAAGGTCACAGGGCCAACGTTAACTTTTTTCATGAAGGCACTTTACTCGCGAACCACTGCACCCGGGACCTTCAACTTCACATGCTGATGGTACTTATTGAGTACACCACCCCTACAGACTTTGGGTCAAATGTCAAGGTGCTGCGGGGGCATTTGTCACCATTAGTGACAGCTCTTGCTCAATTGGGTTTATGAAATTTGGTCAAAATAATTATCTTGATAAAATCTAGGTCAAGTTTGAAATAGTCACCTTGGGAGAAAAGCTAGGTCACTAGGTCAAATCAAAGAAAAACCTTGTGTAAGCAACATGGACTACATTTTTCACCTTATCTTCATGAAATTTGATCAGAATATTTGTCTTGATGCAATCTAAGTTGGCTTAGAAATGGGTTATCTGGGGTCAAAAACTAGGCTACCTTGTCAATCAAGAAAAACCTTTTGTACGCAATAGGGGCTGCATTTTACACTGATATTCATAAAATTTAGTCGAATGGCTGCCTTTATGAAATCTAGGTCAAGTTTTCAATAAGGTAATATGTGGTCAAAAACTAGTTCGCAAGGTCAAATCAAAGAACACCGATCTTCATAAAATTTGATCACAATGTTTGTCTTGATGACTTCTAGTTCAGGCTTGAATCTGGATCATGTTGGGTCAAAAACTAGGTCATCCAGTCAGATCAAAGGAAAAGCTTGATAACACTTTTAGAGGTCATGTTTATGACCATATCTTCATGAAATTTTGGGCAACATGTTTATATTGAGTTTAAAGCCTTGGTAGATTTCGAATGTGGGTCACGTGGGCAAAAACTAGGTTACTAGGTCAAATCAAAGGAAGTTTGTATACACTCTAGAGTTCACTTTTTTTTTGCTCAATTCTGTCTGAACCTTTTTGTCAAATATTTGTTTTTATGAAATCTTGGACAAACATGATCTGGGTCATGTGGGGTCACTATGTCAAATCAAAGAAAATACCTGTTTACCCTCAAGATGTTTGGTCCAATTTTAATGAAAATTGTCAGAATTTTGTTTCAATGAAATCACTAGGTCAAAATGTATATACTGTTATGGTGTGTTTTCTCAGGAGAGTGACCTAGGGTCATCTTAGCCCTTTTGTTTATGATTTTCTCACTGGTATCGACGCAGTTTTGTAGAAATTTAAAATTTACTGTCCCTTGCCCCCATTTCCTTAATAATGCCATTAGAGTTTAATGTCTGATAAAATTAATAGTTACTAGTATGTTTATGATGCCATAGACTTGTATATTGTGTAACATGTTATATATAAATCAAAACTAATAAAAAATGTATAGATTCAAGAATTGTATTCTGTTAAACTGCAGTCTAAGAAATAATAAATAGCAGAATTAAGTTATTATGTATTAAGACAATGTTAACGATAGGTCAGTGAGTAGTGTCCTATACAAATGTTTAGTCCTAGCGTTCAAATAAAATGGCGTAAATAGTATATACAGTATACACTTTATAGTAGGTACATTGTATGCACGACATACACTGTACATCGAGGTACCTGTTCGTAGTATAAACAGGGTATGCATAGCAGGTCTTTTCCTGGTAATACGATGTATGAATTGCATCCCTTTCGTAGTTTAAGTAGGGTATGCATTGCATACTTTTCGAGTAAATACATGGTATGCAATGCATACCTTTTCGTAGTGTAAGTAGAGTATGCATAGCATACCTTTTCGTAGCAGATACATGTATGCATTACATACCTTTCCTAGTATAAGCAGGGTATGCATTGCATACCTTTTCCTAGTATAAGCAGGGTATGCATTGCATACCTTTTTCACTATATATAACTATGGTATGCATAGCATACCTTTTCGTAGCATAATTGGTATGCATTGCATACCTTTTCCTAATATAATCAGAAGTATAAACAGGGTATGCATTGCATACTTTCATAGTATTTTCTATAAGCAGAGTATGCATAGCATACCTTTTCATAGCAGATAAATAGTATGCATTGCATACCTTTTCCTAGTAAGCAGAGTACCTATTCGAAGAAGGATCAGGTATGCATAGCATACCTTTTCGTAATAGATACAGGTATGCATGGCATACACTGCGGTTAATATAAAACTATGATGAACACATGGAAATGCAGCTTATATGCAGAACTGTATCCAAACAAGACAAGTTTTTCAGAGGCATCCCATTATTGCGGGTTTCATGTATTGTTATATGAAGACAGTTTAATAAAAGGTAAGGCCTCTGCAACAACTTACTTCAGCAATATGACTATTTAAATCAGATCATGGTTATTATCCGGTAACCTTACTTCCAGTCCGTCCCGTTACTTTGGACAACATCATTTAACAAGGACGAGTGAAAAATCCATCAGTAATTTATTTTAATGAGACACATGTTCCAGCGGCGAAAATATGTCCACAGTGAAGGGTTTACACATGTGAGGTTGGACGTTTTTTCTCAAATTGATAATAATTCTCAATCTATAAAATAGCTCGTTATATATGCTTTATTTCTTAAGAATGGTTTGAAACTTAATTACTGACAGACTACATGTATATGTCATGGAAACACATGAGAATTAGTTGTTTTTACCAATTTCTTTTCAATGAAAATCGAAGAGCTTTTTAGGTAACGCTTTACTCGAGATAAACTGCCTTAATTATAAATATCTATATTTAAGAGTTGTTAAATACATAATCCTCCATGTCCATGTAACTTATGTTAGACTGTACTAATTTTATATCTTCTGGTTCTGTAAACAAATATCTAGCGTATTTTCAAGAACTTGAGTTCCTGTGTATTCATAATATACACTGTGCTAGATTTAAATCCTTGCCTAATACAACTAGGAAATCTGGTAGAAGAGCCAGGGGTCCCTTTAACAAATAATTGTTCAGTAGAAAATAGCAAAAAAAAAACAAAAAACTATTAATGAGCAGAATAGGTTATATGAACTGATATATATATAAAGAAAAAATAAACAACATTACATGAGTAACATTATATTTGCCTACCGGTTTCGTTTATACTCATCAGGGCAAACAACACAACTTTGTGTGTGATGTAAATAGCATCCTGTGTAAATAAGCCCGGTGGTGGTATTTCCAAGTACATAAATATTAGGTCAGATTATTACTAACCACGTCTTTGATGGTTCTTCCAGAAGGGAGGTCTTGATAACAACAACAACATGGCGGTAGTGGTAACGACAGCGAAAAAAAAATTGTTGCTGCGGCGGCCCGGGTTCGATTCCCGGCGTGGGTATCTTTTTGTTTCCTTCATTTTGCATTTTTAAAGACAATACATCTAAGATTATTCATTCTTCTCTGAATTATGTGGGGGAGTTGTCAGGCACTTGTAGAGAACAGCTTAAGACTGTTAAAGAACCCATGAATACTAATGCAGTTAATTGACTAATTTTATCACAGAAAAATGGCGTGAAACTCTACTTTCTTTCAAGTGTAACCTTGTTTCTTGCAAACTTCAACAGTGTTCTTTCCCTTACCGGTACAGTAGGCCTAGATTGTTTTGACAGTACTCCTCCGCAGAGGTAAAGATCTTGAGAAGTTGAATTGTTTTATATAAAATTTACAATACTGTACACTCCTTACAAAACTTGGTAGATCTATATGTGACCAAAAGTTCAGAGTTAAAGTTGAGCGTAAAGCTAATACAGGCATCTCTAAAATTATATTTTCATCGCTGAATAAATATCAAACAATTGTTTTTATTTTATTACGAAATAAAGTCTGACGAAATGTAAATACTCTTTAGGAGACATTATACTGTTGGCAAGGGATAAAAGTACAGTCTTCCGTTTGGACAATCGTGACTTTTTATTTAATACTAAACCGCGATGCACGATGGTACGATGACGAAAACGCGATGGCGCGATGGCACGATGATGAAACAACGATGGTACGATGGTGAAAACGCGATTGCACGATGATGAAATCGCGATGGTATACGATGGTGAAATGTCGATGTAATATCGCGTTTTCATCATCGTACCATCGCGTTTTCACCATCGCACCATCGTGCCATCGCGTTTTCATCATCGTGCCATCGCGTTTTCATCATCGTGCCATCGCGAAGGCGATGGTACGATGGTGAAAATGCGATGGTACGATGGTGATAACGCGATGGTACGATGATGAAAACGCAATGACACGGTGGTGAAAACGCAATGGTACGATTATGAAAACGCGATGGTACGATGATACGATGGTGAAAACGCGATGGTACGATGGTGAAAACGCGATATTACATCGATATTTCACCATCGTACCATCGCACCTTCGCGATTTCATCATCGTGCCATCGCGTTTTCACCATCGTACCATCGTTGTTTTACCATCGTGCCATCGCGCCATCGCGTTTTCGTCATCGTACCATCGTGCATCGCGGTTTAGTATTAAATAAAAAGTCACGATTGTCCTAACGGAACACCGTAGAAAAATGTGAAGCCAGACCGAGACTCGAACCTGGGGCCTCGGAATACCGTTCCGATAATCTACGGACTGAGCTACCCGACCGCCTACACATTTTCTGCCCGTTTCAATATTCAAGTTCTATACCGTGACATATTTCCCAACCATTTTGAAATTCGTCCTCGAATTTCAGCGGGTACTTTATAAATCAAGCAATTACAGGCGTCGGAGACTAATCAGTATAATGCCTCATGGACCCACGTTGGGCGCCAAATGTCACAGGATGAGAAAAATGTACAGTCAGACCGGGACTCGAACCCGGGGCCCCGGAATATCGTTCCAATGCTGTACCGACTGAGCTACCGCCTATACATTTTCTCCCCATTTCAATATTCAAGTTCTATACCGTGACAATTCCATATAGGGGACGAAAAATCTAACCGTTAATCGCAAATTTTGGTACGAATATTAACTGGATATCAAGAAAACTTTCACAATAACCACTTATTTATGCGAATATGTGGATGGCAGAAGTGGGCACTAACAGGCAGTTTTGTCCTGTTAACATAATTATCTGGATAACACGCAATATTCCCACTTGCCAGATAATAACTGGATATGTGACATTTTCAGAGAAAATTGTCTACATAAATAAGTGGATATGTGGTTGGCAGAAATATGCCACCATACTTTGGAGATAGCAAAATAACGCTACCTTAGTCTTACCTTAGGTCTATTGTAAACCATACCTTAACTTACGATACGAATAAGATTTCGAGATACAGTTGAATATCGTTACCTCGATATCGGTTAGCTCGATACTCCGGTTAGCACGATGTGTTTTAGTCGGTCCCGATTTTTCCCTATATATTCTAATGTAATTATTTATCATTACCTCGATATGATTAGCTCGATATTTTGTTTAGCTCGATGAGATTTTTCAGTCCCGTCAACTTACCTGTAATGTTTTTACACCTGGTTTCGTCGATATCACAGCGTGTCAAAAATATCCATGTTATTTGTAAGGTGTGAAAAGCAACCTATTGTTGTCCGGCGATGTATTCATCATTATCAAGTTAGTGTGTTGTTATTTAATCTTTAATCCAATTCAAATGTTAGGAAGTTTGCATTTAATTCCCATTGTTTTCCAATACAACAACTAATTTGGATGAAATATTTTTCTGTATCTGCCGTTTAGGATTGAGTAAAAATACGCGTATTAAACAGGTAAACATTTTCGTTATCGAACACAGTCAAAATGACTACACAACTGAGAACATTACGGCTGCATTCAGACTTGTTTATGGAAGGAATAAAATGCTAAATTTTAATGTTTACACGTATATTTTGAAAAATTTAAAACTTAAATGAGTGTATGTACTATTTAATTAAGATGTTTTTTGTCAATGAAATCAAATTATTTACTTCTTATATTATTTCTTTTCCCTTTAAAACCCTCTGAAAAAAAACCCCAAAAACCTTGGATATAGTGACAGTAAAGACATCCGACAAAGTACAAGGTTGTCCCAGATAGTCGATATCGTTACGTCGAACTTCGGATACGTCGATGCAATTTTTACAGTCCCTTGAATATCGAGGTAACGGTATTCGACTGTAGTGGCTTCGATTAAACATGATAAAACGTATGTTATAGTTCAAACATCTTTTTTATCCAATGACAAGCCAAGGATTTTCAAAAATGTAACCAACTTATTTTCATATTATTTCATAACTGAAAAAAATGTTCCACTCATTAAGTGGTACAAAATTAATGAGTATTCATTATTCCGCCTACTATGGATTTCGCACATTCAGGGAGGCGGAGCAACTGCCAAAACAGGGACTGCATTCAAGAAATAATACGTCTATATCAATATAAATATCTAATTGTTTTTTCTTCTTTTATCTTTATAATGCAAGCTGTACTTTCGTAGTTCAATTTTTACCTTTCTGCGACTTTCACTCTTTGTACTAATTGTTGCATTAGAAAGTCAGTAAATGATCTATAACCTATACTTTTATTAGACTAGTACACGTCCGTTTTTAGGCTGGCGATATTCGCCAGACTATTATAACCATATATCGAGTTTCTGTAAAGTTCAACAGGTGCTGAGACTGACAACACAAAATATAATTTCATGCGCAATTTAAATAGTCCGCCACGTTAATCAGTTTTGCCATAGAGTTGTATAAAGATTGTTAAACTTACCTGTTTCAATAGATCTACTTGCGCAAACATGTTATAATAATGTTTTATTTTTCTAACGGTAAATACTTGAAAGATAACATTAGAAAATATTACATAATGATGGTAAATTAATTCGCCTCCATGAATGAAATGTCCGTATGAGTGGAACTAACTCAACGGTAACCGCTTCGTTATAGATTATGACCTCGGTCTATAAGGAGCTAAGTAAACAAACGCTGGTTCCAAGAAACAATCGTCGATATGAATTATACTGCGCATTATTCGACGACCTGACATAACGTGGATAATAAGAAATATGAAATATCAATTAAAATGAACTTATAGTGATATGAGTTATGTCAGGTCTTATATTTAGGGCTTAAGTTTTAAGAATCTATTCTTTCAGATCATTTGTTATAGGTACTAATGGACGTAATCGCTGCGTGATTGCCACAGTAACGTGATAAGAAACAAATGACCACATTATACCTGTTTTTAGGTTATTTTTATACTAAATTCGTTTTAAACATTATGACGAATACTGAAAGATATAATGTAAAAAGCGCGTTGTCACCAATTTGCTTTAAGGGTGGGGGTGTAGATGTAGCGAGTTTTGTTTAAACATACGTTTTCAACTTTTTTCAGGTTATATTAAGATAGTGGACCCGTATTGGTAATGTGTAACAATTGCACTAACTTGATACAGTCCTGAAGTTAACATATTTCGCACTGTGATTCATCTTTAAATGACTTTTACCGTGTCGTTGTTGCTTGTTTGTTTGTTTGTTTGTTTGTTCTTTATTTGTAAATTTTGTATAAGTTGTGTCTTTTTTTCCTCCAGCTGAAACAGAGACAAATTTCAAAGTGATAGCCGTTGTGCAAAACGATCACAGAGAATTCATTTTACCAAATATTTTTCTAAATGAAACCTCAAAATATAGCGTAACAATTATAAAACACAAAATAAAATTGGCGATATCAATTTTTCTGGGGAGCCTCGAGTAAAAGGATTTAATCGGAAAAAAAATTAAGCTCCAACTTTTGAAAATTATGGCCTTGCTCTATGCATTCATAAAGAACCATAGGGCAGAAGTAAAACCAACCAACCTACCTACATTTATTCCAAACTTTGTAAAAATAAATGCAAAATCAAGAACTTTTACAAATGTAATTAAGTATTTTTCAAAGATGTCTAAACATTCACCCTTCAGGTCAAATTCATTTGAAACAGCAAGAAATGACTAAGAAATGGCTAATGAAATAAAACATTTCCGCTTTTGTACGAGAGATCAATGATAATATGTCTTAAAAAAACAACAGTTTATCTTACTCGAAAAAAGAAAAATAATGAACAAAGTTTGGTCCTAGTAGGGGTTGAACCTACGCCCTCCTGAAAAATTAGTTAAAGTAATCTCATAGTAGGAACTGAATACTCTTCAAAAAATACATTATTACGGGTACGTCAATTTTCCTAACCACCGTATTAAGGAAGCAACATGACTAGACAATAATCATTAACAGTCCGGTTTATAGCGGGGTTCGAGCCCAAAATTTCCCTCATACCGACAAGAAAATCGCCCCATTTGATCAATGTTCATACATTCACACATAATGTGTGTGTTGGGTGGGGGGATTGCATATCGAAATATAGATGTTGTGTTTGTTACCTTTATATTTTATCTGATATTATGTCCCTCAATGTTTATTATCGCTTCGTAAGAAACATATATAAACGGTTATGGCACGCCAGTTGTCCAATAATAGCGTTAACCCAGGTTTATGGTAAAAAAAGTAAATTAACAATTACAGATAGACAAGGGTTTTCGAACGTAAAACCAGGTTTTTCTAATACTTACCCATATTTTCGGGCGAAAACACGCCCGTGAACCCAAGTTTCAACTAGGTTTTTCAATTGAACTTTGAATTTCGGCCGTTATTTTATGTTCACGAGCGTGAACCTACGTTTACGGGAGTATACCAGGGTTCTCGGGTGTAAACCATAGCTTACGAACGTGAACATATGTTAACGATCGAGAACTTAGGTTTACGACCGTGAACATGGGTTTACAACCGTAAACATAGGTTAACGCTGGTGAACATAGGATAATGACCAAAAACTATAGTCTTGTTCGAGAAACCACGTTTTTCGAACTTAAACCTACGTTCACGTTCATAAACTATGGTTCACGCTCGTAAACCCAAGTTCATGGTCGTAAACATAGGTCCACGTCCGTATACAATGGTTCCTGGCAATCAAATTATCCAACAATTACATTCTTTGTCGAAAAAATATGATTATCGAATACTAACAGAAATTTTTGAGCGAACACACAGTATAACGGGCTTAAACTATAGTTTACTCTCTTAGACCCATGTTTACGTCCGATAAACTAGGTTTCTCGATTGAACTTTAACTTGGATGCACAAGTTAATCAAGATCACAACAATACCCTATGCTCGCCTTAGTTTAATATGGAAAACCCATAATATCTAAGATTTTGCAAACCTCTTTCCCGCACAGTTTTCATTCAGTGTTTTGTGGTAGCCAGCCTTTTTGTACTTTCAGTACTTTGATTATTTCCCGTAAACTATTGTATTTCATATTATGTGTGTGGCGTCCTTTTTACGAGGATCATTGCGTAAAATTATCATCGTTATATTTCGTCTAACAGTATTTTCTATTTTATTCAGGCTATTAAAAGAAATCATAAAATTTATGTAATATACATATGTGTGGATCCATGCGAATATTAGCTTTGCATCGAGAAATTAGCGGAACAATATTGCATAATTTTACGCTGCAGAACTCGTGCATATTTCTCAACCGTAAATTTCTGCACATGATGAAATGGTGAATCGGTGCGTGTTATTGTAACTCACCATCATTATCATCATTTATAGTAACGGCAAAGACATTATGGTCATGCGTGGGGGTTAGAGAAATTAAAAGACTGACAGGTTTCCTAGGTTACTCAGTCTTAACAGTTGTAATAAAAAGGTGCAAAAACCTAAGAAAACGTTAGTATGGTTAAAAACAGGACAAATGCAAATGAAAGTATCAATGAAACTGATACATTATAGTACTCATGCCCAATGGGTTTTTTTTAAACTTTGTTTAAACATCTTGAAATTAAGAAAAAATGTGCACCTTACTAACTTTTATATTGCTTATTATTTTCGCATAAAAAGTTCATACACTTGTATGAGATCATACCTCGTCTGTAGTTTTACAAAAGTAAAACTTTTTTACATAGACCAAGACGTTTGTGTGGCTTTGATTAAAAAACACACAAATAGTATTTCTCTGAAACTGAACATCGTTAAGAGAACATCCAGAAGGCAGCATTTAATGAATGCGGGACAGTTTAGTACACCTACTAGACTAGCCGCTACACTGGTAATAAATATATTTCTACATTTTCCTCTTTTTTGTCTAATTCAATTTCATAGAGACAAAAGCCAGTCTATTTTAGACATTTTCACAGAGGAACGATGTTAAAAAAATGTAAAAAGGATATATCGTAGTCTAGGAGCTAGTCTATTCACCTACACCGGCGGTATTACTACGGAAGCCTCTGCAGCGTACACTTTGGACATCGTGGACCTATAGGCGCACTTCATGAAATACATACACTCATTGTAAGGCGAGGCCCCTGAGTGGGATTACGTGCAGAAATGGAAGAAGAAGAGTTATCATTACAACTCAGCAAACAGCGGATTTAATCAAGGCTCTTTTTGCGGCTTCTCTTCAGAATTTCAGGGTACAGTAGCTGTTTAAGGAGACTGCATGAGTTCATTTTGGATTCATGTGATGAAGCGGTCTAGTGCTGATATAGATTCCATAAAAAAGTGCTAGATTAACTCAGCATCAACACATAACTGAAATAGTGTTGAAAAATACCTACAAAAGCCAAAGGTACTGTGATATAATATATATATACACGACATAAGCGTAATCCATTATGTATTACCCTACTAAAAATTTCTTACATGTTCAGGTGATACGTACATTACTTTATCGTCGCAAATATATATATATATAGCATTAAATTAAGGGAATCCGTAACCAGAAAAATACACCCCTTTTGTCCCACTTGTAAAAAAGAATATTTATTTTATATCAAAATATCGATCTGTCCCCATCTGAATGACAGCACGACAGCACGATACATCTTTTTGTCGCGTTGGCGCCTCGCGTGACATGGCAGAAACGAGCCACCATATTTTGACCATAAACTAAATAACAGATACATTAAAATATCTGATAATTCCCTGAAAATATCCACTTGTCGAATAATACTTGTGATCACGTGTATTAGTATGATATCTGAAAAAAAAATCAGGAAGAAAAAAAGAACGTAACAAACACCTGTGAAATACTTTTTTGGTAATTTGGAGGGCATAGAAATCCTTTTCTAAGCTTTGTAATGTTTTGCAACTACGTCGCCACGTTCAAATTGGATGAGGGGGACGATATTGGCCCTCCAGTTGTCACAAAGTTTCTTTTAAAAGTCACATCAAATAAACAGACAGACGAACTGACTTCTCGTGACAAATGTACGAAGCAGGAAACGAGATTTACTAAGTGAACCGTTGAATAAATTCAGTGAAAAATATGAAGTATAAAGATATTATTACATTTGTACGTATATACCGTTTTGTTTTTGTTTGGCCTAGAGTCAAATCGACATATACTTAATTAGGTCAAATGATGACTTTAACAGCATGTGTTATTGAGGAAAACCAAATTTAACGTATCCCTCAGGCATTGTTCCAGACACAGACTAACTTATTTCGTTACAGGACTTTGATTTACAAATACTTTACTCTAGTATTGTGAAATGTATAAAATTTCCTGTTACCCAATCCAATACATTGGATGGTGTGGATGTTCCGTGACAGATATAAATCTTTTGTATTTTGTAGTAAGCAGATCAATGGAGGAATAATTACAAAATAAATAACAATTTAGTTCAATTACTGGTGCGGACATGCTCATTACACCAGCGACAGTGTTTAATTACAATTTCACATGGTAGCGTCATCAAATATTCAATTTGCTGTAGAGCGAGCTGAATCAATGAATGAGATAGACAATATACTGTTTACAGTGTGATTTTGTTTGGGAGTACTGCCGTAACATCAGACATTGCTGTTTTCATTTTCTCTCAGATTTAATATTTCTGTGGACTTGGATGTATTTATGCAATGCTGGAGTTGGATTATCCAATGGAAATGTCCATATCAATTTCACAGATTGCAATAAACGGACGTCGCATGACGTTACTAATCAGACGTCACTCACCTTAAAGGATGATGCGAACGGGGCCATGCAGTATACGGTGGCAGTTGTGTTTGTTTATAGTATAGCTGTACTCGGTGTATTTGGCCTTGGACTATACAACCGCAGGAAACACCGACGAAATCACGTGGACAACGAAACACGAGCGTTCTTGAAAAATTACGAGGACGTGAGACGAATATGTGAACAGAAGTCACGTCTAGGTGCTATACAAGCTTTGTTACATCAAATTCACAACGAACAAATGACAAATTGTACCGACTCTTCAGTCAATAACCTTGCCCTTCTGCCATTTTCTCTTTCGAACATAAGTGAAAACACTTTGACAGATTTTGTTGTCGATGGAGTAACGGAGTCAAACAAAAAACTACTGGACGAAGGAACACATAAACCAGAAAAAGGAAAAGGTTCTCCAGCGCGCGCGAAACTGACATTGCTTGGTAGTTCACGAAGGTCATATAAGGAATGCAAGCGATGCTGGTCAAGACGGGGTGTCGTGACAACTTATGACAAATGCATGTGTCGGTTTTACGACGACTTAGTTACAGGTGATAGTGGTCAGCTTACTGAAACTGTTGACTTATCGAACATTGAAGAGATGCATATAAATTCGGAAAATTGTGAAAAGACATTTAACAATGTGTCATTTCAGTAAATTTTTTTTAGAATGTATTCAGTATACATAATGCATAATCACACTACATGCGGTAAAGGAGTGGAAAAGCAGAATGAACTGCAAGCTGGAAAAAAAAAGACCTAAATCAACGAAAGGATACATATTACATAAATATAGTACTAGAGGTCAGTAAAAGACACAAAAAAATAATAATCCTGCCTTGCACTTGTCTATTTACCTGTACGACATCAGTCAAAAGGAACAATGAACTAACTAAATGGTTAAAAATTTAGTGATGAGTCACTTCATTGTAATGTCAATTTTCAAGGTAAACACTGACGAGTTTTTTTTTTCTTGTTTTTTTTTATATATATATATATAAGATGTGTGATATGGTACAAATAATATTATGTCTAAATTTCTGCTTAAACAGTGGATCTGAAATTATTGTAGTAGACTGTATTGGATAACTATTTTGGAGTCAGATCAATTCTTCTTGCACTAATTGGGTATTAAATATTTATCAGTGACTTGGTAGGTAGGTTTATGTCTAAATTCTGTTTAAATGGTGGATCTGAATTTATTTTATTGGACTTAAAACATCATCATATTCCTGATATCATACAATATGTATATATTGGAAAACTTTTTCGAAGTAAGATAATTTTCTTGTATTAAATATTTATCAGTGACTTGACAGGTAGGACTAGGCTACATGGAAATTAAATAAGAAATTTCAGAGAATCTTAAACCAAATCAAGACTTTAGTATTATACTTGGTCTCAGCACTCAACTTAGGTTTTTACTGTTTTTCATAATTTAAACTTAAGATACCATCTCTATGTTAGATTTTTGATCCGCTACATGATTTGTTTGTGAATTTTATCTTGAGCAAGATTTTTTTTGAATATAAGTTGTACATTATTTTATGATGCTGAATAAAACATGAAAATACAAGTCTAGGTGTGGTGATCGAAACTTTTGAATTTAAGGATAATAAATAATACTTTTACTTCAACATTGTCGAGAGGTAGTTGTCATCTTGCAGTGTTCAACGACTGCTGTCTTTTACTTATAATCCTTGAGGATGCATCTGAAGAGGGTCATTACACGCAGCTTCAAACAGATGTTTTGAATTTCAAGTTCAAAATTGTATTTCTACAAAACAGCATGTTTTCTATATGTGGTGACATCTGTAATGTACAATGCAACTTTCAGTGCATGTGCAATCGACAGATTTTTAGAATTGTTCTCCTTTTACTATATAGCACTGCAGACATTCGGAAAATATCAACACAACCATAAAGACTATAAAATTGCGCATTAAGCTAATAAAATGTGTCTGTGTTAATGCAAAACTGTTCGACACACAAAATGTTGATTGAATAATGACTGCCTATTTTACGGATTTGAATTAAATATAATCAAACCGACAAATAATGAAATAAAAACTAATTTGTTCATTTCCCAAAAGCAAATAAAATCATTTCGCATACTCTTTATTGCTTTGCAGCAATTAACGATTCTTGTTTGGTGGAAAACAGTATAATTATTTCATAGACGGAAGGTGAGGACTAAATTAGAGAGCCGACCACTCAACCTGTGGGCAGCGGATTCGAAACCCTTTGACAAATATGAAAACAGACCTGATTCTTTCCCAGAAAAGCAGACTCATCGTTGATTCAATACATTCGGAATAATGTATATTGTGCACTTTTTTCCTTTTTCTATACCAACTAGTCCAGGTATTTGTGTGGCAACACAGAGTCAAACTCATGAATGACTGCGAAATTTTTATAAACCAGACACCTGTCTTTGTGTTTCAGATGTTTTAAAAACAAGAGGACTTCTCTATTTATGTAAATTACCATGAAAATGGTGCTTTATAAATTTGATATAAGGAATATGAACCCTAAATGATCAAGTTTAGAACCTGATCAGGATTTTATAAAGACCAGATTTTGGACAGGTCAAGTGTTATAATAACACGGTTTTTCTGTAATCTGAATCAGTGCCCATTCGTTTTAAATTTTAATCCTAGACGACCCAGTTTCGAATCGACCTAGAATTTATAATTCAAACATTTTGACCAGGTAACATACATGTCAAGTAGAAAAAAGTAGTAACTTAAGTGCTGATAAAGGTTTTCTATGATTTTACCCTTTGAACATAGTTTTTGACGCAAAAGACCAAGTTGTGAACTTTACCTAGATTTCATAAAGACAACTCCTCTGACCAGATTGTATGCGGATCAAGCGGAAAATGTGCCACATGGCAAGAAATATTACGCAAATCATCTCAATGCAAAATGTATAAATAAGTGATGACCGCAACCAACGTTAGCACGGTGTGCACGGTCCTCATTAGGAGGGAAAAGGTTACAAGAAACAAAACAGTTCTGTGTAATATTAAAATCAAAACTCTTTTACATAATTGAACTCAGCCGAACTTGTGACAATATGCTATATGTTTACGTATAATGAAGATTGCTTACTGAAATGGGTCTTTAATACGTTTACAGTAAAATTATTATGACGGATAAACGGACAACGGATAGCGCACGCCTCTCGGAGAAGTATGGCGTTGTCTGTTGATGACGTGTGCCACTATTTTAGAAATTACCACGTTAAAAACTAACATATTACCTATTTCAAAGAGCTATAAAAATAATATATTTATACTTCTTTGCCTATTTGTAGATATCTGAGAGCAAATTGTGGATTTTCAAACCCATACATCCTTCATCTACGATTTAGGAAAACAGTTAGAATTACTTCCTTTTAAGGATGTACGATCGAATTTTTTCTAACGTTAAGAATTTTTTTCATACTCTGTGAGCTTGCAGAACATTAGTTTTCAAGACAAACAAGAGAAGAAAAAACATAGGTCACCGAACTCGTTTTAATTTTATAGGGCATTTTCTACACCCACTGTTTAAGAATTTCTGAAATTTTGTAAAATTGAAAAAATGGTTGTAAAATGCATCTACTTTATAAAACATATGATATCCCATAGGGATTTCATGTCTTACAGGTTAATATGAATACAAGGTGATGTCAGTATTATATAAGCATAAATGTCACAAACAAATCTCTTTCATTTTTACACCTTGACATAATTACCCCACCCACTTTATTTACAATGGAAAAAAATATATTTAGATCTACAAAAAAATTTCTGACGGTAAGATTTTAAAAATACTTTGCAGCTTTAATGACGCACAAAAATGCTTTAAAATGGAAAGAAAAAAAGTAGGGGTCACCGTGCATCTAAGAGATTTATTAAGAAAAAACTGTCAAAAACTGGTGAATTTTGATATTTTGTGTTCTTTTTTTATTTAATTTATATTTTCCAGAAAAAATAAAGTGCTGTCATGAAAACTTTTATTTCAGTTATAGCTTATCATTATATGTATCAGTCAGGAAAATATCAAAACGAAACCTGATCTACTTTCGTAGATATTTGAAATTACCTACCCCTATCCCATTGTAAAACTTACGTCAATTTTAGACAAATGCCAGCCAAAAATAAGGGTGAAAATTTTTTTTTCGCAAAGAGCAGAATCTATTTGTTTAAATGGTACTTTATTAGCCATATTTTAATGATTTAGCATTAATTTTCGGCAAAACATTTGTTGGAAGGCAATATTTGAAGAAACATTTTTCAAAATGGCGGATATCCTGAAAAAAACGCTCGTACATCCTTAATACGAAAATCAAAATTTTATTACGTTTATCCCCATTTCTCAACTTCTTAAAATGAAAATGGAAAAAGAAGCAAAGTATTATAACCATTTAAATTATAGATGATCAGACATGCATTTTCAAGTCTATAAATACTTTATTATGCTCATTATATATGTAGACAATCGATGAGATTGCATCATTGCAAGCATAATCTACTGTTGTAAGCGGCAGCGAACTTCATAAAAGCATAATGACACAGAGCGGGTGATTGCACATGCGCGAAGGGCGTTATATGGTAAAACGCCAGCAAAGCAGCAAGGGGAATGTGATTCTAGTGGTTTTGATGTAATTATTCAGAAAATTGACAGCCTGGCTGTGGAGATTAAGAATGTTACTCAGAATGTTACGGAGCGTATTGATAAAATGGTAATAGACTTGGAGAAAAAATTGACTGATAAATTGACAGATAAGTTTGCACAAGTGTTAGACAAACGTGTCAATACTGAAATGAAGAAGATCTCAAAATCTTTAGATGAACGCATTGATACGCTCAGAGCAGACTTGACCAATGATCTAGACACTTTGAATGGAAAAGTTAATTCATTGACAGATACAGTTCAGACTGTGAACCCAAATTCTAGTGATAGAAAAGTGAATGTAATTTTGAGAAAACTCCCTGAGTCGGTCAATGAAAATTTGTCAGATAAAGTGAACAGTATTATTAAGGACCATCTAGAGATTCCAGATGTGAAAACTAAGTCCGTTCGACGTATTCCCAATACGAACACTGAGTCGTTAGTACCAGGGCTGGTGGTAGCAACATTTTACACTGAAATCGAACGGAACAGGGTGTTGAAAGCTAAATCGAAGTTGAACAAAACTGTGTATAAGGAGGTATACATGCATGCTGATCAAACACCAGAGGAGCGCCTTACAGCGGGTAACATGCGGACACTTGTGAATGCTGTAAACAATCGAGGGAGAGTTTCGCTAAGAGGAAACCGTGTTATCAGTTTTAATAATGATTCAAATAGGCATCAGAATTTCAGTACAAATAATAATGCTCAGCATCGTGGTCAAAGTGTTAATGGTAATCCTCAAGCTGGCAACAACAGTGATACAAATACAAATAGGAACGTTCCCCGTGATACATCACAGGGAAATAGTAATTTTCGTGAAGGTGCTGGCAGACGCGGACGTGGTCAGGCATATCGCGGTCAAGGTCACAGAGGAAGTCGGGGTCATACAGGAAATGATCGTGGACAAAATGCATGGAGAGGACGTGGTGGCACTAGATAGGTGCAAATCGGGTTTTGGAACGTTAATGGCTGGAGCACCTTAGAAAATAGTAACAATTATTATTTAAGAGAACAGTGTTTATATTTTTTAGATTTTGATGTTTTAGAAATTCAGAGACTCATCTGAAACATGATCAATGTATTATTTTACCTGGTTACAAATGGTTTGGTAATAACAGAAAACTATTGCATATTAATGCTAGAACTGGGTCAGGGGGTGTTGGGTTTTTAGTTAAAGAAGAATTATGTAACTATTATGATATTGAGATGGTTGAAAACAGTCATAATGGTATTTTGTGGCTTCGTTTCTTTGAAAAACACACATGTTTTGTTTTTCATATTTGTGTTTGTTATTTGCCACCCAAAAATTCCAGTAGACAGGTTGACGAGTGTGAATTTTATGATCAACTATTAACTGATATATATACATTTCAAAATAAGGGACCATATTTTATTTGTAGGGATTTTAACAGTAGAGTTGGGGAAATAGATGATTTTATAGTTGGTGTAGATGAATTACCTTTGAGAAATGTCATAGATTTTACAATACAAGTAATTCTTATGGAGATAAACTGATAGAATTTTTAATTGATAGTAATACATGTATACTGAATGGGCGTAATTGTGTGAAAAATGATTTCACGTCAATTTCAGCAAAAGGTTCTGCCGTAGTGGACTATTGTCTTGTTCCACATGATTATCTGTATATGTTTAGTGAATTTTCCGTAATTAGAAGTACGGAGTTAATATCACAGTTGCAGCTGCATAATGGGTTCTCACCGTCGTCCGTGCCAGACCATTCAGTTTTGTCTTGGAAGGTCGATTTTTCAGAAGTTTGTAATATCGATAAGAATTCTGTTACAGAGTCATACATAAGCACATCTAGTTATGAAAAATTTGATGTGAAAAAATTGCCAGAAAATTTTATGACTTCAAACAGTTTTATAAATGCTGTCCACGATACTGTTTTTAAATAAGAGCAAAGTTTACGGTTGCAAAATGATATTGATGCTGCCTATGCTGATTTATGTTGTAATATTAAAGCTGAAATGTTTGATAAATTGCAATACAAAACAATAAAGGCCCCTTATATGGTTCTAATAAAAAGAAAAAGGTTGGAAAGCCTTGGTGGAGCAATGATCTTTCCTGCCTATGGACTAGAATGTGTGAGGCCGAGCGTGAATGGTTAAGATGTACAGATGGAACAAGGAGGAAAACCCTTAAGTCATTATTTGTCTCAGCCAGACGTGTCTTTGATAGGGAAGTCCAAAAGAGTAAAAGAGCTTATTGGGTGTCTTTTCAAAAAGAATTGTTATCGGACTATGATAATAATAACACTGATTTTTGGAAGTCCATAGGAAGAATAGGTGTTTCACATTCCAGGTCTAAACCAATACCGTTTGAAGTAGTAAATGATGATGGGTCTATTTCAAATAATATTGAAACAGTGCTTTGTAAGTGGAAAAATTATTTTAAAAATCTTTTTGTGCCTAGACCAAATAATTTGCATTATGGTAATAATGTAACAAATGACGTAGTAACAGATGAAAGTCGGGCTAGATGTTCAGAATTAAATAGAGATATTTCTATTCTCGATGTTAGAACAGCTATTATGAAAGCTAAATGTGGAAAAGCATGTGGAATAGATAGTTTGCCTGCGGATATTTTAAAAAATGACACATGTGTCTCCTTTTTACATATTTTATATAATGTTTGTTTTAACACAGGGGTTATACCATCAGAATGGGGTAAGATTATAATTAATTCTATACCAAAAAGTAGTACACTTGACCCTCGAGACCCATTATCTTATAGAGGTATTTCGTTATCATGCTCGATGTACAAAATATATTGTTCTATTTTGAATACCAGACTAGCTACTTGGGCGGAGCATTATGATATTTTAGTCGATGAACAAAATGGTTTTCGTAAGCAAAGGAGTACAGTCGATCATATTTCTTCCTTAACAAATATTATTGACACAAGAAAAAAGTCTAAACAATCTACCTTTTGTGCCTTCATAGATTTTAAAAAGGCTTACGATTTTATAGATAGAGGTATTCTGTGGTTAAAATTATCCGACCCAGATGTAGGTATAAATGGAAAGATTCTAACTGCTCTGAAATCTTTATATAGGAGAGATCGCCGTGACGTCACGCGTTAACATCTGTTTATCTGGTGGTTGGCAAAACAAATGTTTTTAACACCGTTTGCGTTTGAATCAGAATTTTTAATTTTTAATAACTTTTTTGCTCTTTATGGATATTCAAAATTCAAAAAGATTTGAATACTAACGATCTTCATATTTTTGTATCCAAATATCTTTTTTCAAATAATAACCGGTTTTAAATGACATATAATTTTAAAGCGGCGTAGTGATTTTCACAACCTTTAGAAAAACAGTGTAAGTTAAGCGTTCATAATTAATCCATTTTATTCGAAATAACAATTAAAAATAATCAATAAATTGCTTGTTTTATAACCTTTCCATTGATCAAAAAATTATTTATGTAATTTGTGTTTTAAAAAAGTTTAGACCGTTAGAAAAACATCACTGTTTACAAAAAAAACATGGACGATCGGGTTCTGCCCACCCGATCACTGTCTTATCAGTTCTAAAAATAGAAAATACACCGGATTTGTATACAAACACGATCTCTCCTATAGCAATGTTACTTCATGTGTGAGAATTAACGGTCTGTGTACCGACTGGTTTAATGTTCAATGTGGTCTTAGGCAAGGGTGCTCGTTGTCACCTAGGTTGTTTAATTTATATGTTAATGACCTTGCTGTAAGACTTAAGCAAGCAGATAAAGGTATAAGTTTAGAAAATAGTAAACTATGTATTCTTTTGTATGCGGATGATATAGTCCTACTAGCAGAAATGAAGAAGATTGCAATATATGTTAACATTTTAAATGAATGGTGTAACCAAAATAATATGGTTGTTAACCATTAAAAAGTAATATTGTACACTTTAGGCCACGATCTGTTCACAGAACTGCATATACTTTCACATGTGGAACCAATGATATAAAGGTGATTAAGAAATACACTTACCTGGACTGCTATTGGATGAGTATTTAGATTTTGGAATAACTGCTAAAAGTGTTTCTCAGAGTGCGGTAGAGCCTTGGTCTGCTGATTGCGAAATGTAAGTCTGTAGGGGGTGTGCCCTTTTAATGCTTTCAAAAAGTTTATATGACAGTACAGTATGGCAGTTTGGGGTACTAAATCTACTCTTTGTGTTAATGCGGTGCAGAGTCGAGCGATGCGGTTCTTTTTGGGTATGGGCAAGTACACGCCAAACAGTGCTCTCTATGGTGAACTTTCATGGAAACCCCCACATGTGAAACAATGGAGATCTGTGGCCAGCAATTTATTAGAATAAAGACTATGGATAATAATAGAATCAATTATAGAATCTTTGCTCTATGCTGTAATAAGAGTAATAGAAATTGTAACTATGGCAGTTTCAAGTTTAAGTTACATTTGTCTTATACTGGATTTGCTAGATTACTATGAAAATTGTGACAGGAATCGTCTAGATATTTTATGACTTAGTTGAAAATGCATCTATGGTAAATATTTGAAATTTGGAAAGAAAGTTTAGAAAATGAAGTTGGTCCATCTGGTAGAGGTAGAATAAATTGAGGACCTATGCCTGTTCAAAACTTGACTATGTAACAAGAACTATGTTAAGTCCTTTTAAAATACCTTTGAAACATAATATCAGCATGAGCAAAATTCAGATGTGGCGTTGCCCTATTAGACTTGAGACTGGTAGATATGAAAACTTACCAGAGGAGCAAAGACTATGTCCAATATGTAGGCAAGGAGTTTGAGAATGAAATGCATGTATTGTTTACACTGTAATGCTTATTGATCAAAGAAGTACAATGTTTACAAAGCAACTGATATTGATAATGGTTTTAATAATTTTTCTGACCAGGAAAAACTTGTGTTTGTTCTCTCAGCAATAATGATAATATGCTTAATGTCACTGCCAAACCGTTATAATATTTTTAAACTAGAAATAATCTGTTGTATAAGGAATAACTAGAATTATAATTCTTATTGAGCTACTATGGGAGGGTCTGCGATGGATATTTTTGGACTGGATTGGTCACGTTCTAGGTGTCTGGTTTGGCCGTCTACTTTGGTTTATCTGCACTGGTGTGCGCATTTACTGTCGAATGTTTGAAAGGCGGTGTGGATCAAGAAGCACATTGATGTTACCTTTTCTTGCGTGTATATCTTTGATGCTGGTCTTCTCATGGCGTAGCTCATTTCCTCATTTTATAGACATGTACAATATATTAAGCAATAGTGGTGAAACATGATTTATTTCATGGGAATCATTCCTTAATACATAAGCCTGTAGTAACACATTCTTTTTTCACCAATAATTGAGGAGGTATATGTTACAAATGGTCATTTTTTTTTTTGTATGTAATGTGAGGACTACTTTGTATGAAAATGTGACTTGTTTAGTAGTAAACCAAATTTTACGATGTAAATATGTATTAACTCAGTTAAATCTTATATAATGTAAAGGTATTCTTTTATGACAGTGCAGATTATCATTGCTAACCAGTCCCCTCATGATCTGATCATGGAGGGTAATTGGTTTTTTAAAATATTTTTTATTTTGCGCACTACTGCCCGATTTACAGTCTTCAGTATCTTATTAAGTCATAACTTTTTATTGCAGTTTTTTTTTTTAATAAAAAAGGTTAGCAGTGGTAAGCTGATTTTTAAGATGATTTTGTGTAAATATTTGTTGTAGCATTGTGTCTGTATAATGTCCTAACAATTAAAGCTCAGTGGATTACCAGATCTATGACGTTTAGCAATTATGTGATTATAAATTATGTTTGGTCTGATCAGAATATTACTTATCTTACACAATTATCATTGGCTGTGTTAGTTAGTGGTGTGAGAGTCCATGTCTTGGTTTTCCTCATTGATATGGCTTTATGATAAAAAGTCTCTTATAATTCTATTTCAAGAATGGCCAGTACTATGTATCTTATGTTTTGTAAAATCTTTATGTGCATATGTAATGTATTGGAAGAGACTGAAATAAATAAATAAAAAAAATAGTTAACTTTCTCATCAGCAAAGTTTTATAAATGCATTCTGTAAACAATACCATATTCCAGCGTGTACCTATTTATTTAGTTACTCCATTGACCTCGCTTGTCACAATGGTTCTACGCCTCTGTACAGCATTACAATGGAAATTTCATTTCAAACTGAAACCAAACAAATAATTATCTCTCTCTTTCTCTCTCATACATCTATTATTTACTCGCTTAAACAAGTAAGAGAAAAATCAATTACTCCATTCCTTCTACAAGCATTCATGACCTTATAACTGAACAACTGGCAAATACAATTTCACAGTATATTTTCTCCTTTTATAACTTAATTATTTTGCTGAAGATCAGCGTATGAAAATCAAGTAGGCACAACTGACTATAAAAAGTATGGAAATCTAATTAATTTTTTGCTTTAGAGGCAAAGTCTAAACAGACAAGTGATTCAGTTAGGCTACTATTTTGGAACGACTTTACCAGAAGTTCTTACTCGATTAGGCTAAACATACTGTGAATGAGTTTATGCAAAATTCTCCTTTTTTCTAAATTTGCTAAGACTGATATCATTTCTGTCGATGGTCGCAGTGCCTAGTGAATAAATCTTAACAGTCAGTGGGCTGCAACAGTACATCTTGAATTTTATTGCCACCGATTGAACCTCAACACACGACGCAGACAATATCAAATAAAATACATTCATAAGATGGCAATAACGTAAGCCACCGTGGATATGTAGGTTTAGAAGTGCCAATTACCGCTAAAGGTATTGTCATTTAATCAGTTATGTTTGGGGTGCTCAGTGCTTCCTGGGAAATCTACCTTAACATTTTATTTTTCATTACACCTGACCTTAAAATGACACACAAGGTGCTAGTAACCGATTATTGTCCATATCCCCAATTATTAAGATGGCTATGTGAAAGCAGTACACCATAATCTTAAACGAGTAGCATCAAAGCTTGAGTTATGGTTCTTGAGCAATGTGTATACTACCCATGATAGTCTTTAAAAATTCTACATTAGCAGATAGAGAAATGAGATGGTTGTCAAGTTGAAGGAATCGGGACAATGCTTTGAGATTCGTTGATGAGTCTATTAAGCATAGAAGCAAAGTTGTCCGTATAGCTGACATTCGTCGAAAACTCCGATGATGATGTAGAATCAGGCGTGCAGAAATCAGGCATACAGAGGAACGTGTTGAACTTCACATAATTTTCGTTAGTCAGCTTTCAAAAGCAGGTTTAGCAGATCGTTTGAAAAGTGATCTTTGGAAATAGCGTACTTGTGAACGTGACGTCCTGTGGTACCAGTGGATTCTTCGGCTGCGCCAGTGCCTCCAAGACGGATCCATTGAAGGTTCGTGTCTCCATGACCAAATACAAGCGGGATCGAATATATAGACAGTTGCTATACCTTCCTTATATTTCTTGATCAAAAAGAATGGATTCTATGGAAAAACATAACGTCACGCTACAAATGATTAAACTAAACACGAACTTTGTTGTGTGTATTTGAATCGTCATGACGTTACCAATGTAGATTCTTCACGGGTGTAAATTTTGAAATTGTTTATCTCTGTATTTTTAGTAAATTTTAACCTTTATTTAGTCTATTTGATGGAAAATGATATGCGGCTATGGTACCAAATTTACTCTGTGCCGAGAGGTGGTGACGGAAAATTGACTGTGGATTGCGAGTCGCAACAAACGTTCCTTTGATAAAAGATAAGAATATTTCGATATAATGTTGTGTTTAGATTTTTGATTTTATCTCTATAAATCTAATATTAGCTTAGAACTTATACAGAAATCTATCATTTTAGCGCCAAGTTTTCATTTCCGTTGAACGGTGGTAGTGCCGTCTGTGGCATTGGTGGTTGAACTGTGGTCGTGCTGTCTGTGGCATTGACCGTTGAACTGTGGTCGTGCCGTCTGTGGCACTGGGGGTTGAACTGTGGTCGTGCTGTCTGTGGCATTGACCGTTTAACGGTGGTAGTGCCGTCTGTGGCATTGGGGTTGAACTGTGATCGTGCCGTCTGTGGCATTGACCGTTGAACTGTGGTCGTGTCGTCTGTGGCATTGACCGTTGTATTGTGGTCGTGCCGTCTGTGGAATTGACCGTTGAACGGTGGTAGTGCCGTCTGTGGCATTGACCGTTGAACGGTGGTAGTGCCTTCTGTGGCATTGGGTGTTGAACTGTGGTCGTGCCGTCTGTGGCATTGACTGTTGAACTGTGGTAGTGCCGTCTGTGGCATTGGCCGTTGAACTGTGGTCGTGCCATCTGTGGCACTGACCGTTGAACTGTGGCAGGCCTGTAGCCAGAGGTAAAAATATAGAAAGGCACTTTCTAGTGGAGGGGGGGGGTCGGTGGGCATACTCGCCCGGGAAAATATTTTTCCGAGGGTGCCATTTCGTGCGTTTTTGCTTAATTTCAAACATGTTTTTCTTATGCTATAGTGTTAATTATTCGTGATATTAAAAACAAATGGGAGAAATGAAATAATAGTGCCTCAGCTCGGTTATGCTTTAAAAGATGCTGCCTCAAAACATTTCCTTTTTTTCTCATAATCTTGGTAGAAAAACAGGGAGGTACGCCTCCCTGTGCCTCACTGTAACAGCCTGTGCTGCCGTGCCGTCTGTGGCATTGACCGTTGTACTGTGGTCGTGCCGTCTGTGGCACTCACCGTTGAACTGTGGTCGTGCCGTCTATGGCACTGACCGTTGAACTTTGGTCGTGCCGTCTGTGGCATTGACCGTTGAACTGTGGTCGTGCCGTCTGTAGCATTGACCGTTGAACTGTGGTCGTGCTGTTTGTGGCGTTGACCGTTGAACTGTGGTCATGTCGTTTGTGGCATTAACCGTTTACTGCGGTCATGCCGGTTGTGGCACTGACCGTTGAACTTTGGTCGTACCGTCTGTGGCATTGACCGTTGAACTGTTGTCGTACCGTCTGTGGCATTGGCCGTTAAGCTGTGGTCGTGCTGTTTGTGGCGTTGACCGTTGAAGTGTGGTCATGTCGTTTTTGGCACTGACCGTTTACTGCGGCCAAGCCAGGTGTGGCATTGACCGTTGAACTGTCGTCGTGCCTTTTCTTGCGTTGCCATGTGGTCGTGTGTTTTGTGGCGTTGACCGTAAGAATGTGGGCGTGCTGTTCGTGGCGTTGACAGTTGAAATGTGTTCGTGCCGTTTGTGGCTCTGACCGTTGAACTGTGGTTCCATTTGTGGAATTTGGGGTTGAAATGTGGACGTGCTGCATGTAGCGTTGACCCATGAACTGTGGTCGTGCCATCTGTGGCGTTGACCGTTGAGCTGTGGTCGTGCCAGTTGTGGTGTTGACAGTTGAAATGTGTTCATGCCGTTTTTGGCACTAACCGTTGAACTGTGGTGCCATTTGTGGCATTGGGGGTTGAAATGTGGACGTGCTGCATGTGGCGTTGACCCTTGAACTGTGGTCGTGCCGTCTGTGGCGTTGACCGTTGAACTGTGGTCATGCCGCCTGTGGTGTTGACCGTTGAACTGTGGTCATGCCGTTTGTGGCATTGACCGTTAATCTGTCATCGTGCCTTTTCTTGCGCTGCCCTTTGTTGTCGTTCTGTATGTGGCGTTGACTGTCGAACATGTGGTCATGCCGTTTGTCGTGCTGACCGTTGAACTGTGGCTATGCTGTTTGTGGCGCTGACCGTTGAACTGTCATCATGCCGTTTGTGGCGTTGAGCTGTGGTCATGCCGTTAACAGTGTTAACCGTTGGACTGTGGTTGTGCCGTTTGTGGCTTAGACTGTTGAACTGTAATCGTGCCGTTTTAACATTAACTTGCATTTTTGAATCACTATGATTGATTTCTGATATTTTACCTGTTTTTTCTGCTTCACAATCAAAATGAGGACATAGTAACACATTTCGTAATTATCTCTTCTTATTCCTTTAAGTAATTATCAAATTGATAACTACGAGAAAATTATAGTTTAACAATAACTTAAATTTAACTAAGGGAGACATATTATTTTTGCCCTGTCCGTCCGTCCAATCAATAACTTGAGAACATTTTCACCTACAGCCTTCAAACTCCATAGGGTGATAGGGCTTATAGAGTAGATGACCCCTATTTTTTTTGGGGTCACTCCATCAAAGGTCAAGGTCACAGGGGCCCATTTCCGATCAATAACTTGAGAACCACTTGATCCAGAACCTCGAACTTCATAGGATGATTGGACATGCCAAGTAGATGACCCCTATAATTTTTGGGACACTCGATCAAAGGGGCCTGAACATAGAAAATCCGTTTCCGATCAATAACTGGAGAACCACTTGATACAGAATGTTGAAACTACATAGAATGATTGGACAAACCGGGTAGATGACCCCTATTGGCTTTAGGGGTTACTTCATCAAGTCACAGGGGCCAGAACATAGAAAACCGTTTCTGATCCATAACTCGAGAACCATTTGACCCAGAACCCTAAACTTCATTAAATGATTTAAAGTGTAGATGACCCCTGTAGTATTTTGGGTCACTCGATCAAAGGTAAAGGTCACAGGGGCCTGAACATGGAAAACACTTTCCGATCAATAACTTGAGAACCACTAAACTAAAAATGTTGAAACTTCATAGGACGATTGGACATGCCGAATAGACGACTCCTACTGTTTTTGGGGTCACTCCATCAAAGGTCAAGGTCACAGGGGTCTGTATATGGAAAACCGTTTCCGATCCAAAATTTGAGAACCACTTACCTAAAATCTTCAAACTTCATAGGTTGATAGGGCTTAAGAAGTAGATGACCCAATTTGTTTTCGGGCCCTCGATCAAAGGTAAAGGTCACAGGGGTCTGAACATGGAAAACTGTTTCAAATCAATAACTTGAGAACCACTTGATCCAGAATGCTGAAACTTCATAGGATGACTGGACATGCAGAGCCCTATTGGGGCCACTCGATCAAAGATCAAAGTCACAGGGGCTAGAACATGGAAACCCATTTCCAAGGGACCAGAACATGGAAAACTGTTTCCAATCCATAACTTGACCCAGAACATTGAAACTTAATGGGGTGACTGGACATGCCGAGTAGACGATCCCTACTACATTTCAATCACTAAGCCAACCATCAGTAGTTGACCCCTATTGATCTTGGAGCCATTCTTTCGGAGTTCAAAGTAACAGGGGCCAAAACATGGAAAACAGTTTCCAATCCATAACTTGAGACCATTTGATCCAGAATGTTGAAACTTCATGGGGTGATTGGAGACATGCCGAGTAGATGATTCCTATTGCATTTCAGTCAGTAAGCCAACCATCAGTGTCTCTGACTTTTGCTCCAGTCACATATTGACTTTTTGCCTATTACTACTATACCAAAGCATCTGCTAATTATATTATAATTAATAAAATTTATCAATATGGACACTAGTTATGCTTTCCTTAATGACGAGGATGCCCTCATGCACTTGTCATAGTCTAAATATTGAGACCTCGGGTAGACCGATTTTAAATTCTGATATTTCACATAGTCTACCTAGAGGGGGATATCGACCAGTCAAAAAAATATAACAAAATTCAACTGTTGGGTACAATTATTTGGACACAGTGAGTTGTCACTTTTATTGTCACAGTTATTCCAAACTTAATTCAGTTTTTTCATTAATTAGATCTTTTGAGATGTACTAGCAATTTTCTGGAATGGTTGCTTTGTACAAAATCATAACATTCTGTTCTTTTATCTATTTTTTTTAGTATAACACTCTTTTTTTCTGATCATATTGCTGCAAAATGCCTGTCATTTAAACTTGGTAGTTGTTGCAGTGTAGTAATGTGTAATTAGTGAATACTTAATTTAAAGTTAGTCTTTGTTTTTATGGTCTAGATTCACGGATTTCTTTCCAAATCAAATATTTTCTCGTTTTATTGTTTTCTGCAGTTAAGTGTCATTTGAGACACAGTATTTGGTAGTAAAGGTCATTTTTGTGTGCTTTATAACCCACCATCCCTGCCTATTCAGCATCAACAGTCTGGGTTTCAGACATGTCTGCTGTCCCTATTTGGGGAGTCTTTTGTTTTCCAGATGCCAAGTGTTGCTGTACAGTTATTTTAGCATTTTATACAAGAATCTTTGCTAATGTCTTAATTAAAATACTTTAGCTTTTTTCAGAAACTGTTGCCCTATATATCAAGCCCTTCATGATTGGACGTCTTACTACATCGCTATTATCATGCATTACATAACAAAAGCTGTCAAAAGTGACAATGTGCTCGGCTATTTCGATGCTGGATAGTGAAATTGGGCACATCTGAAGAAAATAACTTGGATCACCAAAAGATTGAGGATCACAATTAAGGCCACAAGTTATTGTTTCATATTTAACCAAATAGATCTATATAACTATAAAGACTGACAAAACTGTTACAGGACACAATTACCTTAGAAAATTCTCAGCCACATGGCCTACCAGCAGTGATGCTAAAGAAACATAAATATCATCATCATAGAACAATAATATGGGCGAAATGTATAATGATACCACACTGTTCTTATGGAATAAGTTGTTTTTAACATTACAAATGATGAACAGTGCTCAAATTATGTACAATCCAGTTCAGAATTCTTGAGTACTCACCAGTTTTACATTTCAGTATGAACCTGCATTCCCTACATTTACATTGCCTGCATTGATATTTCTTACAAAGATATTGAAAGTATAATTTGAAATGCTAAAAGTGATCAACTGTAAGGCACTGACATTATGAAAATGATATATATCAATTATTGCTGTAAAACTATTCTGAAATCAGGCCTGCAGCTTCTGAGGGAAAGATTTGTAAAGTTTATTCCTTGGTTGTCACAGTAGCCAGCTTTTTGCATGGATGACCCAGATTTGAAGAAGTTGAAAGAAGACCACCCAAGGAACATTCCAGTAAAATTTTATTGAAACTGGCCTTGTAGTTTGGGAAATGTTCTTTACTAGCAAAGAAATTGTGGACAATGGACAAACAGACATTAAATGATATGCTGATCAGGAGTCATTCTTGCTCAGGTGAGCTAAAAATTAAAGAAACTAAACACTAAATATAATGCGTAAAACCAGTATCAAAAGTAAATTCTGGATGTTTTATAATCTAATCATAGCATTTTTGCCCACCTTGTGGTTCTCTGTAAATGAAGTAACGTTGCAAAATCAATTTGAACATCTTTTATTTGATACAGAAAATATTTCTCGTTCACCAGTAACTTTCTGTCTCTAGTCACAAAGGAACTGACATCTGATATGCACTTTACAGCACTGTCCGATAAAATAACATGTTGTAAAACAGTTGCAGATAATGAGAGAGTTCCCAGTGGAAGTGCAGAACATCTGCCTTTCTGACAAGCAGTTATATTTGATCCCTCATCATCTTCAAGTCTATCAGGGTCGTTGATAAGGGTGACCAGCTGCTGCAACTTTTATCTGCGTCTTTATTGAACTGGGAGCTTTTGTCATCGTTGGATCTAAAATTATATAATATTTGTTTCAATGCATTTAATTTACAACAAGAGCTGTCGGAGGACAGCAACGCTCGACTATTCAACAGCCTTGTCAATTGAATGAATACAAAAGTTGAAAAAGGGGCATAACTTTGTAAAATGCAAAGTAGAGGTATTGAACCTCTGTACTGCATGTCATATCATGACAGTGAACAAGTGTGTGAAGTTTCAATCCTTTCCAATTTGTGGATACTGAGATACCAGCTTACATACAAAAACTTAACAAAAAACTGCTAAGTCAAAGGGGCATAATTTTGTAAAAATGCCAAGTAGAGTTATGGGACCTTCACAGTGCATGTTAGATCATGACAGTGAACATGTGTGTGAAGTTTCAATCCATTCCAATTAGTGGATATTGAGATATCAGATTACATACAAAAAATTAACCAAAAACTGCTAAGTCGAAAAAGGGGCATAATTTTGAAAAAAAAGAGAGTACAGTTATGGGACTTGCTTAGTGCATGTCAGATCATGGTAGTGAACAAGTATGTGAAGTTTCAATCCATTCCCATTAGTAAGTACTGAGATACCAGCTTACATACAAAACCTTAACCAAAAATTTCTAAGTCGAAAAAGGGGCATAATTTTGTAAAAAAGCAAAACAGAGTTATGGAACCTGTGCAATGTAGATCAGTTCATCACAGTGAATAAGTGTGTGAAGTTTCAATCCATTCCCACAAGTGGTTACTGAGTTACCAGCTTACATACAAAACCTTAACCAAAAATTTCTAAGTCGAAAAAGGGGCATAATTTTGTAAAAAAGCAAAATAGAGTTATGGAACCTGTGCAATGTAAGTCAGTTTGTCACAGTGAATAAGTGTGTGAAGTTTCAATCCATTCCCACAAGTGGTTACTGAGATACCAGCTTACATACAAAACCTTAACCAAAATCGGGACGCGGACGCGGACGCAGACGCCGACGCCGACGCATGGGCGAGTGCAATAGCTCACTATTCTATGAATAGTCGAGCTAAAAATTGAAGAAATTCTATCTGACTTTATACACAGTGAACTTTTGGAATTGTAAAATGACTAAAATGTCACTGCTGATTTGTGAGACATGATAACAGAGATTTGAGTACATATGCAAATGTTGAACCAGTGCGAATGTGTAGTTCAATTGAGTGTGTATATAAAGCAGCATCAAAACTAATCTTACTGGGTTAGTGGACTTGCTGTGAAATATGCACGCTTGTTTGTTCCGCTAGGCGCTTTGCCATAATTGGTCTGGTATATTGTGGTGGTGATTACCGGTAGTTCGAATAAATTCTCTCATATATAAATAAATTAAATATATATGTGTCAGTTTGTAGATCTTGCCATAAAGTTTGATGAGTGTGTGTATGAACTCAGTTGGATCATTAATGTGGGCTGTAGGATCAAAAATGTTGTTTATGAAGGTTTTAAGTTTCAGGTGAAGGTCATGTGAGGGGTTATTTATATATAGGTCAGTTTGTAGTTCTTGCCACAAGGAATGCTGAGTGCCAGTATGAACTAAATTCGGTCATTTATGCGGGATGTAGGCTAAATGGTAAACTCTGGTTAACAGAAATGTTGCTTTTTTGAGGTTTTAAGTTTGAACATCAAGGTCATCTATATAAGAGTCAGTCTGTCGGTCTTGCCACAAGATTTAATGAGTGTGAGTATTAGCTAAGTTGGGTCATTTATACTGCCTGCCGGACCATAAAATGTTGTTTATTTTAAGGTTTTAAGCTTGAAGGTGAAGGTCATATGAGGTTTAAGTTCAACTATATATAGGTCAATATGTTGGTCTTGCCACAAGGATTATCGAGTGTGAGTATGAACTAAATCGGGTCATCAATGTGACACATCATACAGACATAGACATCAATTTTTAAAACACTTTTCACTGAAAGGTCATTGCTTCATAAACCAAATTCAGCCTTTAATATAGAATAATGATATAAAATGTTCCCACTTACTCTGCATTTTCTGTTGCTGCTGTTGTGGCATTCCAGCTTGTGGAGATTCTGAGAGTCGGTTACGATTTGGTTTTAAATTCTTTCCAAATAATGTGGCTGCTACAAGCGTATTTGTATCAGCAATAGATGATGTTTGTGGCTGACTGCTCTTGTGACCTGTAACCAGCAAGATTTGATTTTTATCAAGCTTCAACTTTTCCACTTATTCTCCTAATAATTAAAACCTTGATTTTCAAATGAATTTTTTAAGAGCCTCTTTCAACTTGTGTGAGTTAATCAACTTGCAGTATTTTCTAAGGAAACACCTTACTAAAATAATTAATCAACGTTATGCACAGGTTTCCGCACAAAAAATATTAAATATTCCGTGCGAAGTAACAAGAATGTGCCAATAGTAAATTATCACCTGGGGCCTCTGCTGTAAATTAGTTAAAGGTTTCTGATGTTGGAATTTTTTTCTTGAGGAATAGAGGAAGCTAACAGTAGCTGACATTATGTCAGCTCAGTGGTTCCTCCCAAGCAGTAGCTGACATTATGTCAGTTCAGTGGTTCCTCCCAAGCAGTCGCTGACATTATGTCAGCTCAGTGGTTCCTCCCAAGCAGTAGCTGACATTATGTCAGCTCAGTGGTTCCTCCCAAACAGTAGCTGACATTATGTCAGCTCAGTGGTTCCTCCCAAGCATCTGCATGTACCTGAAATAATGTCCTCAAGGCCAAATACTAACGGTCTTTCTTCTTGAAATGCTGACATACGACCAGTATCATGTTTCAAAACCTTAGAACACAACAAACAAAATCTTCACTGACCTTAAATATTACAGCAATCCATTTTACTGAACAAGAGGACTAAGTAATTCACCTCATGTGGACCTTGACATTTTGGCCATGATTCAAACCAAGTCCTCTAGAATCCTCAAGAAAGGATCAAAACCATTTGGACAAAATTAAGGTCCAAGTATGGATGCTAAATATAAAGTCTGGCGACAATCCCTCAAACAACAAGAGGACCATGATGGTCCTGAATCGCTCACCTCTTCCCACATGACCCAGTTTTGATTATGACCTTGTTTTTTCTATTATTTGACATAGTGACCTAGTTTTTGAGCTCATGTGACCCAGTTTTGAACTTGACCTAGATATTATCAAGATAAAAATTCTGACCAATTTTCATGAAGATCAATTGAAAAATATGGTCTCTAGAGAGGTCACAAAGTTTTTCTATTATTTTACCTATTGACCTAGTTTTCGAAGGTACGTGACCCTGTTTTGAACTTATATCATCAAGGTGAACATTCTCACTAATTTTCATGAAGATCTCATGAAAAATATGGCCTCTAGAGAGGTCACAAGGTTTTTCTATTTTTATACCTACTGGCCTAGTTTTTGATCACACGTGAACCAGTTTCGAACTTGACCTAGATATCATCAAGGTGAACATTCAGATCAATTTTCATGAAGATCCATTGAAAAATATGGTCTCTAGAGAGGTCAAAAGATTTTAATAATTTTAGACCTACTGACCTAGTTTTTGACCGCAGTTGACCCAGTTTCAAACTTGACCTAGATATCATCAAGATGAACATTCAGACCAACTTTCATACAGATCCCATGAAAAGTATGGCCTATAGAGAGGTCACAAGGTTTTTTTATTATTTGACCTACCGACCTAGTTTTTTAAGGTACGTGACCCAGTTTCAAACCTGACCTAGATATCATCAAGGTGAACATTCTGACCAATTTTTATGGAGATCCATTCACAAATATGGCCTCTACAGAGGTCACAAGGTTTTTCTATTATTAGACCTACTGACCTAGTTTTTGACCGCACATGACCCTGTTTCGAACCTGACCTAGATAGCATCAAGATGAACATTCAGACCAATTTTCATACAGATCCCATGAAAAATATGGCCTATAGAGAGGTCACAAGGTTTTTCTATTATTTCACCTACTGACCTAGTTTTTGAAGGCACGTGACCCACTTTCAAACTTGACCTAGATATCATCAAGATGAACATTCAGACAAACTTTCATACAGATCCCATGAAAAATATGGCCTCTAGTGAGGTCACAAGGTTTTGCTATTATTTGACCTACTGACCTAGTTTTTGATGGCACGTGACCCACTTTCGAACTTGACCTAGATATTATCAAGGTGAACATTCTGACCAATTTTCATGAAGATCTCATGAAATATATGGCCTCTAGAGAGGTCACAAGGTTTTTCTATTTTTAGACCTACTGACCTAGTTTTTGACCGCACATGACCCAGTTTCGAACTTGACCTAGATATCATCAAGATGAACATTCAGACCAACTTTCATACAGATCCCATGAAAAATATGGCCTTTAGAGAGGTCACAAGGTTTTTCTATTATTTGACCTACTGACCTAGTTTTTGAAGGCACATGACCCAGTTTCGAACTTGACCTAGATATCATCAAGGTGAACGTTCTGACCAATTTTCATGAAGATCTTGTGAAATATATGGCCTCTAGAGAGGTCACAAGGTTTTTCTATTTTTAGACCTACTGACCTAGTTTTGATGGCACGTGACCCAGTTTCGAACTTGACCTAGATATCATCAAGGTGAACATTCTGACCAATTTTCATGAAGATCTTGTGAAATATATGGCCTCTAGAGAGGTCACAAGGTTTTTCTATTTTTAGACCTACTGACCTAGTTTTTGATGGCACGTGACCCAGTTTTGAACTTGACCTAGATATCATCAAGATGAACATTCTGACCAATTTTCATAAAGATCCCATGAAAAATGTGACCTCTAGAGTGGTCACAAGCAAAAGTTTACGGACGGACGACGGACACCGCACGATCACAAAAGCTCACCTTGTCACTTTGTGACAGGTGAGCTAAAAAGGCATCTAAAGTTGTTTTTTTATATTCTTTGCTCTGGCAGCCTCTTCAAGGGGTCAAGTGGAACCATTTGGAGTGATCTGACAGGACCATTCAAGGATGCTACAGACCATGTGGATCATGAGGAAAAGTTGCTTCCAGGTTTAATTTAAGCTCTGGCTGCCCTTTAAATGAGACAAGCACATCCATTTGAACAAATTGAGAGAGGTCCATCCGAGGATGCTACAGACAAAGTTTATGAGTAGAAGTCAATTAATTTTTTTTTCTACTTTTAGCTCTCACAACCCCTAAAAGGAGCGAAGTGAAACCATAACATGGATGAGGTTCAAACAAGGGTGTATGAGACTTAAGTTTGGTGAAGTAGCAAACTAGAAGAAGTCACTTAAAGATTTTCTGTTTTTACCTCTTGCGGGCCCTAAAAGATGCACAGCTGTTCCATTTGAACAGGTTTGGGAATGGACCATACAAGGATGTTATAGACCAGGTTTGTTTAAGATCCATCTAATGCTTCATGATAAGTTATTTTAAAGGTTCTTATATTTTTCTTAAGCTCTAATGGCCCTTGAAGGGGTAAAGCTAAAGTACTAGAAAAAATTGAGAGAGTTCAATGGCAAGATGATTCAGATCAAGTTTTGGAGTAATTCTGACCAGTATTTTCAGAAAAATATGTTTAAGTAAAAATGTTGACGCAAGATACAGACGACTGACACCAGATTATCCACTTAAACTTTTATAGCTCAGGCGAACTTTTAATAACATAGACACTCACTAGAATCATTTTCCCATTCTTCTCTTGTAGAATTTATAATATCTAGAAGGTTACTGGTCACTTTATTTAAGTTGTTCAGTTGTTTCTGAAAGAAAAAAAAAAACAATCAGCAGTCTGTCATACCAACAAACAGCTTGATAAACTGTGTAGTTTCCTACTCAAATTGAATCACAAACATGTATATAAGACAATCTGTTAAAGGAGCATAATTGAAAACATTTACTTCTATTACTATAACAATTTAACCATTATTTTTCTTTCTACCAGTCTTTTTTGCTTAGAACGTTAGTGACTCATCTACATGCCCAAACAAACCACAAAAGCCTGTATGCTGAAGTGTTATGTTATATCTATTTGTATGCCTTGCAAAAGAATAGGCTACTAAGTTCTATATTTAGTTCACATCTTTCTGGTACAGGAAATTTAAAATAAACATGTACATTTTTCTGACAAGGCTGTATCAATATTTTGACTGCAGGGTAAAAAGGTAGGGAAATCACACATTTATGCCTTATACATGGAGGGGCACCAGAGGTCTTCCCTAACCATCAAAATTCTGAAAGCTGCCATATGACCTGTAACTGTTATCATTGTGACAACTTTCTCATATGAGTTCCAAGCTCAAATTGGTGAGGGGCAAGTGGTTCATAGTCAGTGACCCTAACCACTCAGCTACCGACTCCCCAGATCCTGTGAAGCTTTTTGTGCTATGTGTGTGTGCTATGTGAAGTTATTGTAGCCAGATCATGTGGAACTTATTGCACTATGTAACTATATATTGTACTATGTAAACTTACTGTAGCAAGATCATGTGGAACTTATTGCACTATGTTACTATATATTGTACTATGTAAACTTACTGTAGCAAGATCATGTGGAACTTATTGCACTATGTTACTATATATTGTACTATGTAAACTTACTGTAGCAAGATCGTGTGGAACTTATTGCACTATGTTACTATATATTGTACTATGTAAACTTACTGTAGCAAGATCCTGTGTGACCTGCTGGGATTTGTTGGTAAGCTGCTGTGTCTTTTCCTCCACGTCTGGTTCCAGTTTAGTTCTCAGATAATTTGGAGCAATTTCATGGTTAAACATCAACACTCTACCCTCTGTCAATTTCTATAGAAAACAAATTGAGATGCCAACTTAGTAATACTAACAATAAACCATAACAATCTGAAATTAAAGACATTTTTTTTTACCAAAAAAAACAACAACATATGTCTCCCTATAATTTTCATGCAGACATTGTAAAATTAAGTTTGGTGTAATTCTGACCAGTAGTTTCAGAGAAGATGTTTATGTTAATTGTGACTGACGAATGATGGATGCCAGACTATCAAGTATCATCCAAAATTCAACCTGGACCTTTGGTTCAGGAAAGCTGAAAGTGGTAACGAAACAGGTGACAAAAAATGGGCAATCTTAGGCCAAAGATTTTACATCCAGGGCTCCGTATCATTATAGGGAATGCTTAATTAACTTAAAGTTTTTAAAGATGTAAACTTACATTCTAATGACAATTCTAGCCAATACTCATTTTTTAAAATAAATCCAAGAGTTTCATCTACTATGATAACAGTGATACAACAAACAGAAATGTAATGCACTTAAAATAGTAGATGTTTTTCAAAAAAAACTACCAGACTAAAACCCTCATTATACGAGTGGATGACAAACAAACAAATTTTATTATCAAATTTAATTGTTACCCCAAGATTTTCATCTGGTTCTGGACTAAGTTCTATGGGGAGAAGCAACTGGCTCTTCAGTGATGGTACCTTGTCACTTTTCAGTACACGACCAAGGGAATTCAACTGTCCTGACAGTAGAGCAAAGTTGTCCAGTACTGATGGCCTGCAAGTCAAATTTATTAATACAGCTGCAGTACATTATATTTTATTTTTGTTTTACATGTTCAGATATTAGCTATAATAATGTACTTTGTATGATTAAATGCCTAGATTAAAGCAATCTGGTTCAGAGAAAAACATATTATTAAAAGGGAAAAAGATTCCAAAAATTTCTTCAGAAAATCTGATGTATCTTATTTTGTCAAACTGATCAAGACAACTGACTATAACTGGGCTATAATATGATAAATGATTATAAAAGTACAAGTTGACAGTTTATTTCATGAAACTGTCCCAGAAAAATACTTAAAACATGTTTCTACTACCATACTAAAGACCATTTTACCTATTCCTTGAGTGCTGAAAATAGTCAGTACAATATAGAAATATCGGTAATTTTTTGATCTACTGTGGATCCTTGTGAGGTTCAATGTCATTTTTGGGATTAAAGGTTATAAATAAGGTAAGAAAATACTATCATACGGTAATGAAATGTTATCCTATCAACAGGTAATAAAATAATATCAGTTTTATTTGCTGCATGATTCTTCTGAAACAAGGAAGCTATTTTGTTCAATATGATGCTAGAAAAGCATGCCAGATTACTTTCTTACCAGGCAGTCCGGTAGTAATTTGTAAAGACAATGGTTTAGCATGACCTAGAGTGTAAACATTTAGTGATTTTAAGACAAACTAGAGTTGTCACAAGAGTGATGAATTATACCCCCACAATATGGCCTTGTCACAGAACTAAGCCAATGTCAAAGCCGAACTTGCTTGACCTTTGACCTAATGACCAAAAAATCATCAGAGGTCATCTGCTAGTCATGATCAACCTCCCTATGAAGTTTCATGATCCTCCGCCCAAGCGTTCTCAAGTTATTGTCCGTAAAAGGTTTAAATGACCTTTGACCTTTGGAACTCAAAATCAATATGGGTCATCTGCTTGACATGACCAATCTCCAGATTAAGTTTCCTGATCCTAGTCCCAAGCATTCTCAAGTTATTGTCCGAAAACTGTTTAAATGTTCCGGGTCACTGTCACCTTGACCTGTGACCTACTGACCTCAAAATCATTAGGGGTCATCTGCTAGTCATAACTAACCTCCCTATCAATTTTCCTGATCCTAGGCCCAAGCATTCTTAAGTTATCATCCGGAAACCATTTAAATGTTCCAAGTCACTGTGACCTTGACCTTTGACCTACTGACCTCAAAGTACAACTTGACCTGTATTTCATGTTACACCTGTGTACTAAAATTTATGATCCTTGGCCCAAGCGTTCTCAAGTTATCATCCGGAAACCATTTAACTGTTCTGAATCACTGTGACCTTGACCTTTGACCTACAGACCTCAAAGTCGAATTTGACCTGCATTTCATGATGTTACACCTGTGTACCAAAATTTATGATCCTAGGCCCAAGCGTTCTCAAGTTATCATCCGGAAACCATTTAACTGATCCAAGTCCTTGTGACCTTGACCTTTGACCTACAGACCTCAAAGTCGAACTTGACCTGCATTTCATGATGTTACACCTGTGTACCAAAATTTATGATCCTAGGCCTAAGCGTTCTCAAGTTACCGTCCGGAAACCATATAACTGTTCCGAGTCCCTGTGACCTTGACCTTTGACCTACAGACCTCAAAGTCGAACTTAACCTGCATTTCATGATGTTACACCTGTGTACCAAAATTTATAATCCTAGGCCCAAGCGTTCTCAAGTTATCATCCGGAAACCGTTTAACTGTTCAGGGTCACTGTGACCTTGACCTTTGACCTACTGACCCCAAATTCGAATTTGACCTGTATTTTCTGATGTTACACCGGTATACCAAAAATTATTTCAATTGGTCAATCCTTTCTTGAGTTATCATCCGGAAACCATGCAAAACCAACGGACCGACCGACCGACCACCAAGCTCACTCCTATATACCCCCCACAAACTTCGTTTTGTGGGAGTATAATGAAGGGTAAACAACTCTGGACCTACAACTCCAATCTGGTCCCTAATCCTATACATTTGAGAACTGGTGAATGGACTGTAAATACTGATAAAGACAGCATTTTGTAAAATTAAATCAATGTTCATTACATATGAGCCTTTGGACTTTGACCAATAATCCAACTTGAACAAAATCTTATTGACATACACTTTTTGTTCACATTTAATTTAGATTGCTTCGGAAATGTGGATGTGTCACTCAGTGTATACAAAGAAATTGCTGAATGACAATGTAGACATCTAACATTTAACAAGTTCACCGTGAGCACTTTTCACCATGAACAAAAAGTACTCATGTGAGCTAAAATCTGACAAAAGAAAACATACCAATTAAGGGTCTCATATTCATGTTCCAGCTTGAAGATAAATGCCCCAACAGAGTTCTTCAGCTCACTTACTCTTTGTATCAATGATTCTAGGGACAACTCAAGCTGCTTCTCTTCTTTCTAAAATAAAAACAACAGAAAATTTGGGTCTTGCTGCTGACCTGGCAACAAACTTTGACCTTGACACATAAAGGGGATTCATACCACAACTAAATGCTTTGTAATGGTAATAAATAATACTCATTGTTTCTGTTAATTCTACTATTCTATTTTTTTTTATTTTCCATGAATGAGTAAATTGTTCTTGTACTGTTCAGTTTAATCTTTAGCTTGCTTTACTTCTAAAATGGACTGGTTCATCATTCAATTTGGGCAGTACTACTTACCACTTGAAGAGGTGTTTACTGAAAAATTTATTGACTGCATAGCGAACAATGCAGACCATGGTCCGAAGGCAGAATCACTTGCTGCCAGCAAGCTAAAGTTTAATCCATTTTCACCTATCACTGTGTTATTTTGAACTCCATACAGTGTTTTAGTTAATTCAAAGTTACTTTTAATGTTAAAAGAATAATGACAAATAAGTACAAAAATATACAGTTATGATCCCCCTGTTCTTTATTTCTAGACATTAAAATAATTCCAAATCAAAAGCAACATTACATTATGACACTATGCCTGAATGGCTAATCTGGATGACTTATTTCATGATCTGATATTTTATAGTTGTCATCACTGCGACCTAACAGTGACAGTCAAAAGTTATCACGCTGTTCCAAAACGTCCTATTATTTGGACTAGGTCTAGAGGTCAGGTAACCGGACCCCTAGCCACTTCTTATTTAATAAGACCTTTGTTGAAATAAATGCAGGCTTTCAAGCACTATTTGGCAAAAAATTAGGGCTAAAATTGGGGCTATTTTTGCCAAAAATAAGGGCTCCCGGGGGACCTCAGGCCTAAATAGCCAAACATATACTGTTGTTTGTTGTTTATTTAAAGGTGTATGCTTGGAGGTTATAAATAATTTATGCTCGTTTGAGTGAAACTGAAACTGAATAATTTGATTAAACGCCTATTTTTATACAATGATATATTCAGTAGCGTTGTACCTAATAATAATTATTATAACAATATTAATAATGACAATAATAATAATAACAGCCTTATTGTAACAAACAGTCATGACCGCACCCCTCCCCTTGAGGTCATTTTACCCCTATTGCAAATACCAGTGCTTAGTATCACATGGTACACCCAGACAAGCTGCATACAGAGGTTCAAAGCCCCCGGTTAATGGTGCCATTATATACTATTCAAGAAAAAAATACTGCACACTACCCTACCCATAAAGCTTTACCAACAAGTACATTTAATTAAACAAACCTTGGAAATATAAATGTTGAAATGTAAAACCTTTTACAAATATTTAAGAACTATCACCAGCTGTTTTCGCATAATAAACAGTTATCAAAAAATTTAAAACAATGCCGCGAAATCTCTGAAATACGGTGTCTCAAGATTTTTTTTGAATGTGTCAAGTGATTTACTTTTGCGTAGTTCTAACGGTAGTTCATTCCAAAGTTTTGGACCAATAGTACAGAAACTTCTATTATTAAATGTTTTGCACTTGTTGTATGGAACAACATAACGACATTCAGAATTTTCAGACGAATTAAAGCCTTGTCTACTAGGAATATACTCTGTTAGCAATTTTGTTAAATACAGAGGTGCTCTGCCAGTGCGACAGCTATACATGAAAGAAAGTATCTTGAACTCAATTCTTGCTTTCACCAGCAACCAATGTAAGTAATACAATGCTTGTTTAGAACTGTCAAATTTCCTCCTGTGCAGGACAAGTTTTGCGCACATGTTTTAATACGTTGCATCTTACGCACCTCACAGTTAGCTACACCATACAGTATGACATTGCAATAATCCAGATGTGAAATAACTAGAGACAAAACTAAAATTTCAGTGGCTGGATGTTCTTAATTCGTAGGTAATTTAACATGGCTGTACGACATTTGCGATTTACATGATCTTTAAAGTTCAAGGTTTCGTCAAGAAATGCACCGAGATATCTAATTGTGCTTTCACGTTTGACATCATCACCAGCAATGTTAATAGAATTTGTAAAACATTTGTTCAATTGTGGTCTGCTACCAAACATAATAAATTCAGTTTTGGACGTGTTCATTTTTAGTTTGTTTCTGTTCATCCAGTCATAGATTATAACTGCGCACCTTTCAAGGTCTCCGATCGCCTGTGAGTCTACGGAAACAGATGTAGGACGATAGTTTTTACTTGCTATATGATCATCAGCAAAACCGTAGACTGATATGGATTTTGGAATGACATCAAAAAGAGTTCCAGCATAGGCGAGATACAGCCACGGACCAAGGAAACTGCCCTGGGACACACTGCATTCAAGATGGCGGTCTGATGAATATATATTGTTGATATTAACCTTACAAGTATGAGGCCTTAAACAGGAATCTACCCATTTAAGAGATGTATCACAGACGCCATATTGTGCTTTTAGGACATCTAGAAGAATGTCATGGTCGACAGTGTCAAATACCGCACTTAAGTCAATCGCAATAAGGGCCTTGACTTCCTTTTTCTCCATACCACTTAGAAGATCTCTAACCAACCGAAGTAGCGCAGATTCACAGAAGTGGTATTTCCTATATGCAGACTGGTTCTTAGGCAAAAGACTGTTTTGAATTACATGTTTGTATAATCTGTAAAGAACAGTTTTCTCAATAAGTTTTGATAGAAATGATAAATTAGTCACAGGACGATAGTTGGAAAGCTCTAGTTCAAGACCTGCTTTTACAGCAGAGGTCTAACAACTGCTTTTTGTATTTCACTGGGAAAACACCTTGTAATGAGAGAATCACCAATTTAGTGAAAGTAGAGAGTTCATCTACATGTGATTTCAGAATACGTGTTGGCAAAATACAACAAGAGGGCCATGATGGCCCTATATCGCTCACCTGTTATCATTGCACTTGAGGACAGAAAGGTCCTCAAAAAAAATATCTAAGTCCAAAGGACAGGAACAACAAAGGGAAGAAATTTAACCAAAAAGAAAAAAAAATTCTTACAAGGTACAGATATGTCAAAATGCACCTAAAAATTGGAGGTACCATCCATGTTGTACCACAGAAAAGTGGTCTCGGTTTTTCCCTACGGCCAATAATAAATCAAAGCACTGAAAGTACTGGAGGATCGATTGTCTCTGAACAACACAGATTGTACACATTATGTGTAAATATCAGTGGAACCTTTTCTAGTGTAAAGTAAAAATGTACACAAAGTTTGACATTTAACCATATTTGTAAACTTTACTTTTGATGTAGGAACGGACGGCTTGCATTCAGTAATCATATTTCACCATCCTATGACCTATCACAGCAGTATCTTGAATGGTAATCGAGAAGTAGATTTTAACAAAACGAAACTGAAAATTCAAAGCTTTCACAACAGGTGATATTAAGTTAAGGGGACGCATATTGCTACATTCACAGTTCATACAGCAATGCGGAAGGGGTGCATATTCAAGAAATCAATGGTGGGAAAATAAAAAAACATATTCCTAAACTGATATAATACTGATGGACACCTGTAATATTCAGTATTTTGTGGATAAGGATGTGGTACTATGAATGTAATAGGAAAACAGAGGTCTTTGTGAAAGTACATTCAACACAAAATATTACGCTTTTGTATAAGGAAAAAACAGGTTTTTCACAGTAACAGTGTTCCAAATAATGTTGAAGGGATGAGATTTTCTTTCTAACACACCAGGTTTGCTTAAACATGTAAAAATTTAACGCCACGTCAGTTCATCTCGAGATGGACGCCATATTTCTCATTGATAAAAAATGTAAACAAAAAAATCAGAGTGGGATTAGCATTGCAAGGGCATAACATTACATTCTACACAATGAATACCTTAGAACAGATATCTAAGATGCTACACAGGTCAGGCTGGTTAAATGCATAATGTCGATCACTTGAAATTCATCTTGAAAAGGTGGTTAATTTTAGTTTGTTTACATGGTTTTTAATTTTCCCACAACTTCTCGGCGATTCACTGCAAATGTATTACTGCGCCGGACGAAAGGTAACTCTAATAAACAACGGGAGACAACTACGGTGTCAGCACGTGTACGATTTTTAAAAAAACATGTCGATGATTATAATTTCTTATCAAATAATGAATCCTATTCAGATATTCGTCTTTAATATTAGAAAATTATTAATTTCTGTGGACATTTGTCAAAAAATATTACTTACAGTGGACTACTTTGCGCATCAAACTGGTTTCCGCTTCAGTTGTGAGGCACTTCCGTCATACTTTTTGACAACAATAACAAAACACAAAATGAATCAATAACGTCACCGACTGCTACTTTAAATCAGTGTAAGTAAAGTTGTTGTTACAACATTATACATGTTCGTTACGTTATGAGATAAAGTTTGTCTTGAACTGCATAATCCATTAATTACGTTTAGGTGATATTGCATTTACAACTTATTTGACCCCGTTTTTTTACGTGAATGACAGCATTCTCGTGCAACTCGTGCAAACAGAGTTATGAAAAGTATGGTGGAGAATTCAAGGACAAATTATAAATGACATTAAAGTGAGGATAACTGTATATTCGTCCAGTTTTGATCATTGACATTCCTGCTGTGTATTAGTAACTTTTGTGAACAAGATTAGAATGTTGCTTTTGCACATATACACATTGATTGGACCTCTCAACCAAATGTCATACCTTTTTTTAGGGATTTTTAAGAAGATACATTTTCAAAAGTTTGTTGAATGTGTTTTGATATTTAAGTGCATTGTAGTTCATGAATACCAAGTTAAAAATTAATAATGGCAACATTTCTAAGCCTTTATTGTAAGCCACTAGACTTCTGTAACGATAAATGTTTAATGTATTAAGGGGAATATACTCTTTTAGTTTTGGAATGTGGCATTCCTTGACCACCGTATCTTTTCTTATGCACTACTTTGTAAACAAACTAAATATTGTGTTTTAGCTCACATATGCCAAATGAAAAGCAAGACAGTGAACTTATTTCACATTTTTTCTTTAAATTAGAATCTGTAGGACATTGATAAATGTTTGGACAAAGCGAAGCACTATTATTTTCGCACCAAAAAGTCTTAATTGTTGACTTTGAATGTACACAAGAAGTCTTATGTAATTCAACAATAACTTTCTTGTTTCAGTTTTTCTCATTTTTATTTTAGTGAGCAATCCTTTGTGTACTTATAACAGTTGAAACAGTATTCATTTCATTTACCAAAACCTTGAACTTTTTTGCAGGTAAATTTTATAATACCCCACCCACTTTTTTCTAATTTCAAAGTATGCGTCCCCTTAAGCGTACTTTTTGTGAAATCAATTCAATATTTATTCAATGTCTGTAAAAAATATTATAGTTGAATATAACAATACAAACATATTAAAGCTATGTATATTGTATAGCTTTTGACTTTGGTATATTAGGGGTTGGTGGTACACTATAATTTTTACATTTCCTTTTTAGTCACTTTTTATGCAGAGCAGGTATGTTTTTATCCAGTCTACATTTTTTATACCCAGTAGTAAAGTACTCTCCACTGGGACTTGATGCCCAGACCTCTTCCTACATGGTGTAAGAAGCATTCTTACATTGAAATATAGAGAGGATTTAGCAAAATGTTGTAATACTTGAAATACAATATCAGAAGAATTCAAAACAAATGTATACACATTAGAATGACAAAGTGAAAATGTATTGTTATGCCTACATGTATTTTCCTCCATCTATTTTATTTCAAGAAATTGAAAATCATGAGATTAATCCAAAATTAAATTCTTCAACCAAATGCAAGTTTAAGAAATTACCTATGTAATTATTTTAAAATAGGATGAAAATTTTTCATAAATACTTATAGGTCTGTTTGTGCAGCATTTTTTAAACCTATAGTTCTCTTGTAAAGCTAGAAATACTTCAGTCACACTGGTAAAATTTACTAAAACTGAGTTGTAATAACATACAAATTGGACACTGTTTTTGGAAATCAGGAACATAAAGCAAAACCACTTAACTGCAGTGCCACCTGCAAACTCAAAGGTTACATCAAAATCCAACCATGCATGAAGAAGAACTTCAATTTGAAATTTGACCCCCAACTGTGACCTTGACCTTTGAAATAGGAACATGGGGTTTATGCATGTCACATCTTCTAACTTAGATAAACATTCATGCTAAATATAAACAAGATGCATGTAAAAGTTATGATTTGGACAGACGAACAAATGCACACACAAACACCTACTCCTTAAAATGATGACAAAGTCCAGTTTGTGGAGCTCATTGCAGGCAACTCATTTCTGTTGTTCAGAAGCTTATTGTTTCTTTTATATTTTTGCTTAATCTGGAATTTACACATGTACTCAGGAACCAATGTTTTTCTAAAATCTTGTTTCAAATCAAAATTTTGTTTGCACATAAGTATCAATATCTTTAGTAAATAACAGGTATCAGTAAGTTTATTCATTAGGAGAGCCGCGTCATGAGAAAACCAACATAGTGGCTTTACGACCAGCATGAATCCTGACCAGACTCCGGGCAGATATTCGCAGGCTGGTCTGGATAAGCGGTAGTTGCAAACCAACTATGTTGGTTTTCTCATGGCGTGGCTCAAAAATTTATTAGTCTGGACGGCTACAAAATCCCCTGCTAGGCATCAAGTTACCGGACAGCTAGACACTTCCTTTAATATTTGCCATTGTATTTTCACCATTATGTTTCCTGTAACTTTCCACATAAACGGACAAGAAAAAAAGTAGGAGAGCAAACTTTTGAAATCATCACCCGATTTTATATAGGAATGGGACAATTCCTTGGTTAATTGGATCCGATTTGATTACTAGGTGAAACCAGTTTCAATTTTGCAAAACCGCTAATTGCTCTTTATACTTTATCTTTATACATTTCTTTGACAAGCAAATAGACCCGCAATATATTTCTGCTTAAACACAGTGAACATAGTCAGTAGTCAATAATTTGCTTGTGATGATATATTTAAAATAAAGTACACCAAAATATGACTTATCAATTAGCGTACTGCTTGCAAATGATAAAGTCCGCCGGAAGTTCCTAATGTAATCAGCTGCTGGATGTACCTTGACACAGTCATCAGGAAAGAGAACAGCATTTTTAAATATGGCGGCCGATTAAACAAATCGGTTTGATTTCATATAAATAATCCGTTTCAATATTTTGAAATCCTCCCAGCCCTAATTTTAAAGATAAAATATATGTCTCTCAGTATTCATACTGTCCTGTACATGGTCTAAAAGTTCTGTTCTTGGGCCCACTAGTCACTGCTAATTTTAATATTTTCGTACTGATGTCACAATTCATCTTCGTTATTTTTTCTCTTACTGCGATAATGTCTGAATACTGAATATAAGACATTACATGTATATATTTCTTTCAGATGTTTAGATTTTAACAATTTTTTCAATGGATTTTCAAAGGTAAAACAGTTTTGAAAAATTTACAATTTTCATATTTTAGTATGCAAAAGATTTTTAAATTCCATGTCACACCAATAGTGGAATGTGATGTTCAAAATTTTAGAAAACCAGTAGTTAAGCGTTCATAAATAATCCACTTTATTCGAAATATATTGTGTAAAGTAAAAACTGATTAATGAATTATTTGGTTTATAAGCTTTCAATCCATCAAAAAGATATTTCTAAATTTATGTTTCATGGATGAAAGTTTATGCCATTAGAAAAACATAACCGGATGTTCGGCAATCAATGTTTTATCATTACTAAAAGAAAATAACAATGGATTTGTATACAAACACGGTCTTATTTGTTTTATCGACTGATAAATTGGTAATCTATCCGAGAAGTTGAAAAATGTACATTGGTATGTATTCACAGTGTGAATTTCATACAATATTTTGTTTACAGATTATTAAAGTACTGATATCATAAGTAAATAACAGTTAATCACCTGAGAATTTGTTAGCTGTCCGGTCACCGGAGGGCACGTCAAAATAATTTGACGTTCAATGTTTTACACTTAAAATAAATCCCAATTTGTCAGTTTATATTGTATTACTATTTTATTAATAATGCATATATTTACAAGACATTTCAAATAGCGACATCTGAATAGGTTCTGAAGCTAATTATTGATTTATTTTTGGCCGACTCACGGCTAGCGTAACCGCATTAGGTGTTTTGACCAATATTGCATATTTTGCACGTGCAGGGCATGCACACTAACATGCACTTGTTAGCGAACATTTTTGGCATTACTGACGAAAGTCCTACTAGAAAAACACATATCATTGTGAAATTGACACAAGAGCAACGCGCCCGGGCTGTCGGAATTTTACAACAAAACTCAAAATTCAGGTCACTTCAGTGAATTGTCCTTGGGTTAAATTTTGTCAAAAGAGCGCGGATGGTAGTAAACCAACGATTGAAGCTTCTTGTTAACGGAAATAAGGTTAACAAGAGCACCGCCTTGCGGGTGCTGACGCTCATCTGATTTGTTTTGTATAATAGAAATATTGTCCTACCCATGATTTTCTAAGTCTAAAAAGGGCCATCACTCTTGCAAAAAGCAGGATAGAGTTATGTTTCTTGATGTACAGTGTCCACTTATGATGGTGAAAAACTGTTGCAAGTTTTAAAGCAATAGCTTTGATAGTTTATGAGAAAAGTTGACTTAAACATAATATTCAACCAAGAAAATGATTTTTCTAAGTCCAAAAAGGGCAATAATTATTGCAAAAAGCAGGATGGAGTTATGTTGCTTGCTGTACAGGGTCAGCTTATGATGGTGAACAAGAGTTGCAAGTTTTAAAGCAATAGCTTTGATAGTTTAAGAGAAAAAGTTGACCTAAACATAAAACTTAACCAAGAAATCTGATATTTTCTAAGTCCAAAAGGGGCCATAAATCTTGCAAAAAGCAGGATGGAGTTATGTTTCTTGCTGTACAGGGTCAGCTTATGATGGTGAACAAGTGTTGCAAGTTTTAAAGGAATAGCTTTGATAGTTTAGGATAAAAGCTGACCTAAACATAAAACTTAACCAAGAAAACTGATTTTCTAAGTCCAAAAGGGGCAATAATTCTTGCAAAAAGCAAGATGGAGTTATGTTTCTTGATGTACAGGGTCTGCTTATGATGGTGAACAATGTATTCCAAGTTTCAAAGCAATAGCTTTGATAGTTTAGGAGAAAAGTTGACCTAAACATAAAACTTAACCAAGAAATCTGATATTTTCTAAGTACAAAAGGGGCCATAAATCTTGCAAAAAGCAAGATGGAGTTATGTTTCTTGCTATACAGGGTCAGCTTATGATGGTGAACAAGTATTCCAAGTTTCAAAGCAATAGCTTTGATAGTTTAGGAGAAAAGCTGACCTAAACATAAAACTTAACCAGGCAACGCCGACGCCGACGCCGACGCCGACAACCGCTCAAGTGATGACAATAACTCATCATTTTTTTTCAAAAAATCAGATGAGCTAAAAATGGAAATAACCATCAAAGTAACTGCTACAAACAAATTACATCAAAATTCCTTTGAAATTGCAAAAATAATTACACACGTGTCGTAAATGTGTCCCGGCTAGCAACATTCCGACAGCTTGATCGCGTTGCTTTTGTGTCAATTTCACCATGATATGTACGTGTTTTTCTAGTAGAACTTTCGTCAGTAATGCCAAAAGTGTAAACAAACACGTGCATGTTGGTGCACATGCCCTGCATGTGCAAAATATGAATGTTAGTCAAAACGCCTAATGCGGTTACTTTGACTGTAAGTCGCCAAAAAGTAAATAAATAATTAGCTGCAGTACCTATTCAAATCTCGGTATGTGAAATTTTGTGTGAATACATGCATTATTAACAAAATAGTTATACAATATAAACTGACCAATTAGGAATTTTGTTGAGTGTATATTTGTGACACTCCTGGCAATCTTAACATCAAAACTTTGAAGGACCAAAATAATGGAAGATATATAAATCAAAAAGTACAGTCATGTAAAGTTATTGGTTTTATCACTAAGGCCAAAAAAAAACACAATTGTTTCAGGTATCCCGACCTACCCTTAATTTTTCACCCGGCCCTAAAGTAATGTTTTTTATGGCCTTTGAGAATATTTTTTTTTAACTTTTTAACAAAAAGATGCAAAACTGCACTTTTTAAACTTTAAATATGCCCAGTGATGTTGGTAAGCAACTTACTGATGCTCTTAAGGCATAACCCCCTTATTTGTTTTCATTTTTTGAACAAAAATAATTTCCAAAAAGTCTCCCTTATAAAAAAAAATAATAATAATAAAACAAAAAATTAAAAAAATCCGAATTACCTAGACCCTTTTTTTTTGCATGTTACCGGAAACAAAGAATTTTTTTAGGCCTAACTCACTTGCAAAAGAAACAGTAGATGTTAATCGTGTACAGTACATACATAGGTTTAAATCACCAGAACATTTGTAATTTTGGATATTATTTGATAGTATTTACATAAATCAATCAGGAATTGAATCCCCATTTGATACATGTAAGTTGCATTTGAATTTATTGCAAATTCCGTGCAAAAATTGGCATTTAAACCTATAGCATGTGAAGCGTCAGCAGCGATGAAAGTTTCATTGGAATCGCTTCAACTATTTTGGTCTTTCGAGTGTTTGACGTGAGTGGAGATATTGCCCATTTGAAAAAAATATCTCAAGATTTCTGAGGACAACGTCAAATTAGTTTGACCACTCAAAGAACTAAAAATACACAGAATGGCAACTGGGGAAAATCCTGTGTCATCTCGTGTTAGAGCGTTATCTTATTTCAAAGCGTTTGCCGACTTGATCAATCGTGATCAAATCAACAGACGCTTACTGAAGTATAAAATTGACGGTACGCCCGAAGCGTAATAAACCGAATCGAGTCCTTTTTTCAAACGAAAACTGTTGATTTCTTAGACTTCCAATCATAAATTCATGTAGAAAATACTAATAACATTAAAAAAGCACCATTATCATTATAAACAATCGATCCGAGAGTAACCTTATTTAAAAGCGTTTGCCGACTTGATCAATCGTGATCAACAGACGCTTACAACGAGATCTCATTCAGTTGTCACGGGATGTTGGCGAGATTTGCTCTATATGCCTTTCAAGTTGCCAATCTATTTATTTTTATAGCTCTTTGGACTAGTGAACTCAGGCTGGTAGTAGACATACAGTTACCAGATGACGAGACACTTCCAATGATAAAATATATATATATTATATATAGCAATTTGTACACCATAATCAGAAGCTTTTCTTTAAAAATTCATATTTGTCTCGGAACTGATTGATGAAAATAATTAACGTTTCCTTCAGTCAAAGAACTATAAAATACAAAGAATGGCAACTGGAGATACTTCCGCATCTTCGCATGTTAGCGCCTTATCTTATTTTAAAGCGTTTGCCAAATTTATCAATTGCGACCAAATCAACAGACGCAAGCTTTCCTTAAGTATAAAACAGACTTACGCCTGGCCCTAATAAACCGAATCAAGTCCATTTTTCAAACAACAACTGTTGATTTGCCAGACTTCCAGTCATAAGTTCATTTCTTCCCCATGTAGAAAATACTAATAACAACAAAAAAACACCATTATCATTGTAAACAAACATCCGAAATTAATCTAATTTCAAAGCGTTTGCCCACTTAATTAATTGTAATAGTGATCAACGGACGCTTACAACGAAATCTCATTCAGTAGTCACGTGATGTTGGCAAGATTTGTTCTATATGCCTTTCAAGTTGCCGATCTATTTAATTTTTTTTAGCTCTTTGCTCCAGTAAATAAGGCATATGGAGTGTGCTCATGACTTGTTGTATAAATTATTCAGAATTATAAATAAAACATTTACAAAAATCACGATAACAACTAATCATAATTTTTACAAGCAATTACTTTATACACTTGCTTTACAGTACATAATACGTACATGTTACTTATTGTATATTAAGTAACGGATCTCTAACCAATAGCATTAAAATTGGGGACGAACTGACTGGGGCGAAATTACGCTTTCATCCTGTATCAACAAACTACAGCAGAGTCTAGAGCATTTACAGATTAAATCAGCATTCCTGTTGTACAATAAAGTTATGATTTGCCTGATGATTTGAAAAGTTGGAATGAGATATTAAACTCTTTTTGTTCGTGGAAAAATGTATTTCAGACAACATAATATGTACATGTTACTTATTGTATATTAAGTAACGGATCTCTAACCAATTGCATATCTTATTGGGGATGAACTGACTGGGGCGAAATTACGCCTTCATCCTGCATAAACAGATATCAACAAACTACAGCATAGTCTAGAGCATTTACAGATTAAATCAGCATTCCTGTTGTACATTAAAGTTATGATTTACCTGATGATTTGAAAAGTTGGAATGAGATATTAAACACTTTTTGTTCATGGAAAAATGTATTTCTGACATGTTTGCAAAGCACGTAAATAAAACAAAGGGAGGTAACTTTTTAAAGACGAATTGAACAACAGCTGTTTTCCTTGCTATCTTGGACTGTTTTTTTCCCCAATTCAATAAAATCTTATCGGACAAAATCGCTACAGAAAAGACTCTTCTAGGTTAGCTGTAATCTTTAAACAACATCTCAAGGATCAGTCTGTGCTGTAAACAAAGCTGGCATCGTAGGTTGTCGGTGATCTAGTTTTTGCGCATTAATATGTCAGTGCAGTCAGAAATACACAATAGAAATGTATATTATAAAAATTGGAAAATATGTTAAGAATTTCTTGTTTTGGACGTTCCACAGCTGAAAATACAGTAGTGACAGAATAATTGTATTTTGATGGTTGACCTAATCTCTATGGCATGGAACTACTTTCCACACTATTTTGTTCGGTTTGCAGTAAGGAAATTTCTGCATTGTTAACCTTGGATCGATTGTGAGACAATTGATCCAAAAAGTTACTAAAAATAAGCTATTTATAGTACCGTAAAAGGGAAGTAATTAAATTTTTTTTTACTGTAAGTGAACAAAAGAAGGATCTGCCAAATAAATCTGTTGACATAAATGAAATTTCAGATCAGTATCTTCATTAGTTACGGAGATATACCCATTTTAATTTGAAATAAAGGGAGGTAATTTGACATAAAATCAGTCCATAGTTAACTACCCTGATTGGCTCAGTCTAACTAATGACAATAATGAAATTTCAAATAAGTCCTATAAGTACTTACTGATATAAATCCATTTTGATTACAATCTGGGGAGGTAATCAGATATAAAATAACTCTGGAACCTACGATTGGATCTGATTTGTCATGGAATCCAAGATTTATTGTTGCTGAAGATATTTTGGAAGTTTGTATCAAATAAAACCATAAATGAAGTCTCTATATGGCTGCAAAAGCCAAAATAGCCAATTTTGGACCTTTAAGGGGCCATAACTCTGGAACCCATGATGCAATCTGACCAGTTTCAAAAAGGAATCAAGATCTTGTAGTAATACAGGTTGTGTGCAAGTTTGGTTAAAATCAAATCATAAATGAAGCTGCTATTGTGCAGACAAGGTCAAAATAGCTAATTTTGGCCATTTCAGGGGCCATAACTCTGGAACCCATTAGGGATCTGGCGGGTTTAAAAAAGGAACCGAGATCTTATGGTGACACAAGTTTTGTGCAAGTTTGATTAAATTCAAATCATAAATGAAGCTGCTATTGTGTAGACAAGGTCAAAATAGCTAATTCTGGCCCTTTCAGGGGCTATAACCCTGGAACCCATAATGGAATTTTGCCAGTTGAAGAAAGGAACCAAGATCTTATGGTGATACAAGTTGTCTGCAAGTTTGGTTAAAATAAAATCATAAACAAGAAACGTGGCAATGCCACGAAACCAGATTTTCAACACTTTTCATAAGAATAAACAAGAGTCCCAGAATGTCACAATATACGCCCGTCACAGCAAATTTCTTTACTCTAGCACCTGTATTTGCAGATGTAATTTTAATTTTGTGGTTGTTTAGTAATCATTGTAATTCTTTTGTTTTTCTAAGTCCACAAAAAAACTCCTTACCAGGTAGAGATACCTTAAAATACACCTAACATTAGAAAGTAACAACTATGTTGTACCACAGAAAAGTGGTCTTGGTTTTTCCCTACAGTCAATTATAAATAAAGTTAAAATATAAGTTATTTATAGTAACAACTAAGGGAAGTTAATCTTAAAAAAAAAAAAAAATACAAATTTTTTTTTTTACGTCCACACAGAAATCTTTACTAGGTAGAGAATGGTCAAAATACACCTCAAAATTGGATGTAACATGCATGTTGTACTACAGAAAAGTGGTCTCGAATTTTCCCTAGGTCTAGTAATGAAAAAGTTACAATATAAGCTATTTATAGAAACAACAAAGGGAAGTAATTCTAAAGAAGGGAACTGTGCACTTTGTCTCATGATGGTGTATAATTGTGCCAAGTTACATCAAAATCCCTCTATGCATGAAGAAGATATGCTCTGGACAAAGTTTTCATTCTTGTATCCTTTGACCTCTAAGTGTGACCTTGACCTTAGACCTAGGGACCTGGTTCTTGCGCATGACACTCCGTCTCATGATGGTGAACAATTGTGCCAACTTTCATCAAAATCCCTCCATGCATGTAGAAGATATGCTAACCCTAACCCTAACCCTATTTTTAGTAACAATGACCTTGACCTTGATCCCAGAAACCCCAAAATCAATCCCAAGCTACAACTTTATATAAGTTTTCTATACACCAAGTTTCATCATGATAGCTCATTCCTAAGTTAAGTTATTGACCGGAAACCCTTTTTCTATTTTAAGTAACAGTGACCTTGACCTTGACCCCAGAAACCCCAAAATCAATCCCAGCCTTTGTCTTGATATAAGCTACATACATACCAAGTTTTATTCAAATATCTTTACCGAAACAAAAGTTATTGACCGGAAACCCTTTTTCTATTTAAAGTAACAGTGACCTTGACCTTGACCCGAGAAACCCCAAAATCAATCCCAAGCTACAACTTTATATAAGTTTTCTATACACCAAGTTTCATCATGATAGCTCATTCCTAAGTTAAGTTATTGACCGGAAACCCTTTTTCTATTTTAAGTAACAGTGACCTTGACCTTGACCCCAGAAACCCCAAAATCAATCCCAGACTTTGTCTTGATATAAGCTACATACATACCAAGTTTTATTCAAATATCTTTACTGAAACAAAAGTTATTGACCGGAAACCCTTTTTCTATTTAAAGTAACAGTGACCTTGACCTTGACCCGAGAAACCCCAAAATCAATCCAAGCCTTTGTCTTGATATAAGCTACATACATACCAAGTTTTATTCAAATATCTTTACAGAAACAAAAGTTATTAACCGGAAACACCAGTTTGACGCCGCCGCCCGCCCGACTGACCGACATCTACCCCAATCTAATAACTCAGGTTTTCGTTGAAAACCTGGTTAATGAAGCTGCTATTGTGCAGACAAGGTCAAAATAGCTAATTCTGGCCCTTTCAGGGGCCATAAATCTGGAACTCATATTGGAATCTGGCCAGTTCAAGAAAGGAAACAAGATCTTATGGTGATACAAGTTGTGTGCCAGTTTGGTAAAAATCAAATCATAAATAAAGCTGCCATTGTGCAGACAAGGTCAAAATAGCTAATTTTGGCCCTTTCAGGGGCCATAACTCTGGAACCCATAATGGGATCTGACCAGTTCATGAAAGGAACAGAGATCTTATGGTGATACAAGTTGTGTGCAAGTTTGGTTAAAATAAAATCATAAATGAAACCACTATCATGCAGACAAGAAATTGTTGATGCACGGACGGACTGACGACGGACGACGGATGAAGAGTGATCACAAAAGCTCACCTTGTCACTATGTGACAGGTGAGCTAAAAAACAAATAAGAGCATAACTATGTTTCATGAAGCTGTAGCCTAGGAACTCATGGAAACTGACAGAAGCATCCTCTGTTAATGAATCTTAAAGAATATCAACTTCAATAACTTAACTGGTTCATTCAAAGAAGTATAAAATACACAGAATGGCAACTGGCTGTAATCTTGCGTGATCTCATGTCAGAGCATGAATCGGCATTGTCTTAGTCACAACAAACATCGGCGAGCATGGATTTACAATTTGTACCTTTAAAACTACATTTAAAATACATGTGAGCTTCTAAAACAACATTAGTTTAATGTGAAATAGTCTTAAGATACAAAATACACGTTTCTAACCATCAAAAGAAGCGTGGTCATACGGTGATAATTAATTTACTGATGAATAATTGACCGTGCATACAAAATGGTGCGTGGAGAACACATCACTTCCAGTAAACGAGATCTCATTCAGTTGTCACGTTTTTTTGGCGAGATTTGCTCTATATGCCTTTCAAGTTGCCGATCTATTTCTTTTTATAGCTCTTTGGTTCATTATATGCATAACAGTGCATTTTTTTTTTCTTTTAAGCAAATCCCGCCAACATCCCGTGATAACTGAATGAGATCCCATTTACCGGAAGTGACGCTTTCTCCATGCGCCATTTTGTATGCGAAAGTAATTATTCATCCGTAAATTAATTATCACCGTATGACCACGCTTCTTTTGACGGCAAGAAACGTGTACTTTGTGTCTTAGGACTATTTCACATTAAACTAAAGTTATTTTAGAAGCTAACATGTATTTCAAATGTAGTTTTAAAGGTACAAATTGTAACTCCATACTCACCGATGTTCGTTTTTACTAAGATAGCGCTGATTCACGCTCTGACACGAGTTCACAGCCAGTTGCCACTCTGTGTATTTTATACTTCTTTGTTTTAAGTTAAACAAAAATTACAAAAAAAATTGGAATACTTTAAAAATGAGGGTAATTAGGAATTTGGTCCTTTCTTAGTGATTTTTTAGAAATTTTAGGGAGGCCTAAAAAATTAGGACTTTTAGGAATTTTACGGCCACTTGAAAGCCTGTAGATTCTAAATGAGGTTCGAATATTATTGGGTACGAATTAAGTTTTAAATTGTCTTTCTTTCGTTTCCCTATTCTCACGTTTACGCGATAAAAAGTCTACTTTCGGTGTAACCGGAATAATAAAATCTAGGTTTATACCTGCATTTTAGAAATACAGAGCTTATTTGGATTTTTGGGGGAATCCCTTGTTTGTCCGGAAGCAATCCAGTGACAATGTATTACGCATGCGCTAATGTTTATTTTCGGCTACAGTATAAAGCCGCCATTATTTTGCCAGAGAAGACTGACATTGAATAAATTTGTTGGTAAATATGCGACACTAATGAACGTTTCTATCCTGATTTTTAATTTCCCACGAAAACTTTACGGTTGTCCTTTGGTGTTGAACTCATGCAGTTCATTCACCGGCTTTAACAAATGTGCTGAGCTGTAATTTCATTGGCGGGGGACAAGAGTCTGATTGAGTTGATTGGGCGTCATTCCTGACCAATTTATTGGTCCGTTTCTAAAATTTTAGCCATTCGTCTTTCTTGTTCCAAACTCGCGTGAAACTAACATAAACATTGTAGTAAAATGTTACTACTTCAAGTCAGTTTCAATGACTTTCAATCTAAATACCTCTTAATTCGCATTTTATTTCCGTATGACGTCATGGTGACATTTTTAGCTTTTGACAGATTTGCATATCCCAAATGGACATCTTACAAAGAGCCAAGTAGTAAGTCATGTTGTTAAACAGTGTCAACATGTTCTGTTTCAGTTTGTTACACTATATATATCTGTAAAGGTTTTTATATCTTAACAAAAGCTACACAACCTGGAATTTTCAAAGAAATCCGCGGTTCTTCAGATAATATAGTTCATACTTTAACATGTCCAATACATTGGGAATGATACTATTATTTCATTGGGTATTGAATTACCTTTCTAACGACTTTATCATTCGACTCCTGTATAAATCGTCGAAGTTTTAACTAAAATTTAAGGTACAAATCGAAATAATATTTCAATGAACTTCAATAGTTTTATTGTTTTAGATTTGTTGAGCATGGTGCAGTGAAATTCTTGATTTGAATTTCTTCAAATGTGTGATATTATTTCTAAAGTCACTATAGTTCATTGTAAATACTGTTATAACCAATGAAACTGCAGTTGTACCTAAATCAGCTCTCTGATTGTCAACTAAAACCCTAATGTACTGTGATGTCATGATAAAGTTATGAATTGTTTTCTTTTTTTGCTCCAATTTCTGTCGAACTCCATGTGGGGATGTAGACAGTTTACATGTCAAGACACTGAGGCTGTTAAAAGAAAAGAAAAAGAGAATATATAATAATAATATATATATACAAGTAAAAAGAAGGTAAGCAGGTTAAAACAGTCAAAAGTAAGCACATTTTTAAAAACAGCTTTAGTTAAGGTGAGAGTTGGGCAAAAATTGAGGCCAACAGCCATACTGAATAATTCAGTTGTTCAAGTGTTGGTTAGGATAGACTATTCCAGTGTTAAACAATTCATAGAAAATACGAGAATGTTGATATTTGCATTAAACTAAAACTCAGCTGATGGGTATATGTCAGAGGTCTACCTTCTGTGGGATGGCGACTGGTTCAAAACGTATGGAATAGCGCGCTCTCGTATTCTATAAATAGAACCAGGGGTGTGGAATTCCTGTGTCTGACTTGTCCGACACAGGACTTTTTGACAGGGGACAAGTGAGTTTTTGCATTCAGCTTGTCCGTTGACGAGCATAAATTTTCTGGGTTGAAATGAGAAAAGAAAAGAATAATTTTGAAACGCTGAACATTGCTTCAAGTGTATGGAGTTTATAAATGAATTTGACGTAAGAGTCGAATGTTTCACTCATCGAGGGCCTCTCGATTTCAGCAGTTTTTGGAAAACCATACTGTGTCTAAATTTAGCATCTCTTTTTCTGCATTCTGATTGGTTTACTGTCTCGGTCTCGCATAATTTTGCACACGGAACATTGGCAAATAGAAACCGGAAACGTAAAACAGTTATCACAAAGTTCGGGAGAAATTCGTCGTTAAAAATTTCGTCTGCCAGCAAAATCAATCTTCAAAGCACAAAGTGCTTGCCAGTAGAAGTCAGAAAGTTTCATGTACCCTAATACAGCTTCGCATGGCATGACGGGTGGTCTTTTAGGCATTTGTATTAAATGCTGTAATGCCTCACAGACACCAACAAGTCAGAGCTCTGCAAGTGTTGGAAAGTTATTTTTTTAAACAGTTGCAGTATTACACTTTATTAAATTTGCTTTTGTTATTGTCCGAAACAAATAATTACTATTAGTTTCATTTATAAATGTTGAAATGTTTAAAATCTGGGCAAGTAAGTTTTGACTGCGGACAAGTAGATATTAAGTCTCATTAGTCCGTGGTCAAGTGTAAAATATTTGGATTTCCACACTCCTGTAGAACACACCGCAGATATACCATAATGCAACGCGCGAATTGTGGACAGGTGAGCATTGTTTATATACAACGCATATATACATACTAAATTTTTACATTAACCTTTCAGTAAACTTCGAAGAGAATTAAAAAAGTAAAATACAGAAAATTTCACTTTGCCTGCATAAAATTCCTTGAAAAACCTGCTAAATAAAGGAATCAATAAGCATATACACTGGGACCTCGTTATAACGCTGTCCTCGGGGTCCAAGGTTCGAGACCCGCGGATCTAGCGGGGTTGAATTTATAACGCGTGTTGATCGTATAAGCGGTATATGCAATAACCCACCTACCGGTAATGTATTAGATGTATTTTGAACGCTGTTTTATGTTACATAAGAAATTCTAATCGTATAAACGGGACATCTATTTACCTTTAATGCTACTGAAAAATACATTAAAAGAATTATAACGCTGTGTCAGCTTCTCATTTCGTCGTGATTCTAAAAGAAAGTTGGAATTGTGTATCCCTGAAGTAAACATATAACGCTGTGTGACGAGTGTGCGGTCGTGAAAATTACATATGCATTGGGGGTTTATGTAACTAAAAGAGAAAAAACACGGACAGTCTTAAAAAATTTAATAATGAATACATGAAGAAAATCGATAAATAAGATAGAAAATTGTAAAATCATCGTCGTTAATATACGATATTTAAAAGGGAGAACAATCTCAATATGGCTTTCAGTGCGCCAAATCTTCGTTAATTCGGATGAACTGAATGTGATGATTACGTAAAAACGGCTGCATTTTATTACAAAACTGGGCCTGTTGTTTGATTTTTTATTCACTCAAATGTTCATGTCAACCACTTAAGGGGAAATGCCACAGTTGTGTCGGTTTTTTATATAGGCAAAGAAGGAAAATTTTAACTAGCGGGGAGAATTTTCTTAAACTTTGCATGATCATAGAGCATCATTAGGGTTGGATACTGGTTCCCGGTATCGGTACAATACCGAATAATCACTTCGAAAAGTACGGTATATACCGTTTCGTAAAAGAACCGGTTCCTATTTCGGTATTTCCATAAAAGTAAAAACAAAATTCTTACAAAATCTGCGGCAAAATAAAGCAGAAATTTAAGCAAATAGCGTAATAACGCGATCAACATTGTTTACTGTGATACCGCTCCGAGTAACCTCCCTTGACATAGAGAGCTAACCGTGCGAATAGTTTCGTATGCTAAATATTACCTGAAATAATTCTTTTCCCGTCGTTTTAAACAACATAAACCAATACTTCATTTCAAAATATACGACACTATTTTTCTTTGTAGTATTCTTTTAAAACTAATGAAAAAAATTATGTAAATAAAAAGTTACGAGACTAAGCTGTAACCTACGTAAACAAATAATCTGTTTTCGCGAACCATTAGAAATAATGTTATTGTTGGAATGTTGGTTGTTTCAAGTGTTTTGAAGGTTATTGTTCAATTTAAAATGTGTTGCAGAGTGTTTCACATTAAAAACATTACTAGTCAACCTAGTCGAAGATTATCATGAGTGAAAATGAGTCTGACTTGTTAGAGGGGTAATTTGAAAGCTAATAAGTGTTCAGTTTAACAGTTCTAGACAGTACTGAGCTTTAAAAGCATTACTACAGTGAGTGTATTCATAGATTTAAATTGCATAGTGAGCGAGGTATCTACTCTAGATTTTTATTTTGGAAAACTAGTCTGTAAGATATGTTTATATTTGACTCTTTCATAACCTAATAATACAACATTCCATTAACAGACTTAAAATGTTTATTTATCACAGCAAATTTTCATGTATATCTGCCTACATACAAAATGTAGGTGTATATAATACTAAGCAAATCACTGCTTATGTGATGTACTACAAAGCATGGGATCGGTATCGGTATCGTTAAAAATACCGTATCGTTTCGTTGGTATCGGTATTGGACCGCTTCGTCCTTAACGATATCCAACCCTAAGCATCATATTAGAAACAAATTTATGCAAAAAAATCTGCGGGTCCCTGTGCTACTTTTTGAGTTATCTGCACCTGAATGCGAGATTTTTGCTCTTTTAGGTCATTTTCAGAATGTTTGTTCGAATGAGATCAAGGTCGAGTTTGAATATGGGTCATCTAAGGTCAAAAACTAGGTCACCCAGTCAAATTATAGAAAAACCTTGTGTACCAATAGGGGCTGCATTTTACATTGGATATTCAGAAAGTTTAGTCAGAATAGTTGCCTTGATGAAATCTAGGCCAAGTTTAAAAATGGGTCATTTTGGAAACATGTTTACTCTGTTATGTGTTTCTCAGGTGAGTGACCTAGGGCCATCTTGGCCCTCGTTTTTTGCATTGACAGCGCTATATTTCCCCCCTACAGAAAGCCACAGGTTGTTTTGAAGAATCCAGAAAAAATCATTGTATGCATATCTCTTATATCAAATATTTCAAAGTTTATATACTTTAAAGTGTAAGAGATATATAATGAGCTTCATGTTCATGTATTACTGGTATTTATTTGTGTACATTATCAGACAACGAAAGTAAGTTTCTCTCGAACAGAGCAACTCTGTATTATATCTCAGTAAAAATGAGAGTAACCCACAATTTAAACACTGATTCAACATAGACTGTATTACTTAACATGCTATCTCTGCCCTTTACTTAAACTTCTGTTGCAGACTATAATAAATTAGTGTAAACTTGGTAATATTAAAGAATACTGGAATAGCAAGAAAACACTCAGTTTATACCATTCTATTTGTTGACCATTTCTGTCAAATGAAAGCACACATCTATTTTTCAGATACTGAGATACGCCAGAAGTGTAGGCTCATTGACAATGACAGATCCACCATTTGCTACAAGTGTTCCAGGAGCTGGGGTTTCTACAGAGGCTGCCAACATGTTACAAAACTTTTGGCCAAAGGTCTCCGATGACATCAGAAATATCAAGAATGTAAGTAAGACATTATCTACACAGACTGTTTTCTGTCTAATATTTATTTATTGATTTTTAACAGAGTATGGTTTATACTGAAGATTTCTTACATAGGAATGAAGTGGTCATGGTGAGCTTTTAGGATCTTTGGATGTCCATCCTTTAAAGTTTCAAACCAATAGGCCAGTTTCAACCGAATTTCACAAGAATCTTCCTTTGGTGGGCCTCTACCAAAAGTTTTCAAAGAACATTAATTATTCAATGCAGAATTCTGGTTGTCTTGGCAACCAAAAGGAAAAGCCATCAAGTCTGATTCTTCAAACTGCAAAGCTGGGTACTAAGGTATTTGGTATGAAGTGGTCCTCTATTATAGTCTATAGTAATTCAAGTTAAAGTTGACCCAGCACAGGAGTCACGTGTTTTACATAGATTAATGTAAGAAAAACTTCAGAAATGTTTGTATCTGAAGCGATTGGATATTTTGTATGTACCATTGTCTGGTGCTCCTCTACCCGCCAAAGGTGGAGGGATATAGATTTGGCGTTGTCCCGGGGATTTTTTTCTTTCACAAACTGACTGTGGTAAATGTAGTCTGTCCCCAACTGAAAAAGCATGCTTTTTCCCCCCAAATGGAAGGCAAAAATTCCCCAAATTAAGATCTAGTTGACAGAAAAAATGAATGAAAGGGTAAACTAAAGGGCTAGTTCGCGACTATAAATATTAGGATATGGACAATGCGAAGGCAGATCTTCTGTATTATTGAAATTATGTATGTTAAAATTGACATATTGATTGAACTGAATAGCAATTTATCAACAGTTTGCCCACAAAAAATCAGAAGTATATAATTCTGTCTGCTTTGGAAGGTTCTTCATTTTGGGATTTGAAAACTATATAATTATGTCTTTGCACTATCAGCACCAGGTCTACAAAGTGTCATCTCTAAAATCTTTGAGTATCACACTTGCTGCTCCACCGTCAGCTATTAGTAATCGTTCACCATGGCCCAGTGGATAAGGCGTCCGCCTCGGGATCAGGATGTCGGAGGTTCGAGCCCCATGGGGAGCATTCGTCTGGGGGGATGTTTGTCATGGGACTTATTCTGTAAAGGCCAGTTCATGAGTCGCAAGCTAGTTACCGACTTCTATCTGCCTGGCACCTGGCCTACAAATGTAGTGGTAGGAGTTGGGAGGTAATTGGTATGCACAATAAAGATGTCTCATAAGCCAAATTGGCTGGCCCTTTCAATAGGGGTGCCACTATAATAAACAAGACCTTTACCATTACCTTATTAGTAAAATGGTGTCAGTTTCTTTTTCCCCTAAATATATATAATCTGTAATTTACAACACTTTTCTCTCCATTTTACTTCCCCAAAATCTGATAAAAATCTCTTTGTCTGTCTGACTGTTTGTGAGTGTGTCCATCCCTCCGAAACTGAAAATGCTTATAATTCAAAAAGTAATTTAGCTAGAATCACCAAACCTCACATATTATTAATAAGCACATGACCTAAGCTCACATGTAGTATTATCCCCCTTGACACGGTAAAGTTTTCTCCCTTGACTTGGTAAAAAATAGGTATTTTAGACTGTTTTTATAAAGTAACTTATTGATAGATCATCATGAAATTTTACACAGTGTAGGTCACTTTAAGGCAGTGGTGCATGTGCAACTTTTTTTCAGGATCACTTTAGTGATATATAACTTTAGAGTGCCCATTAATTATTTTACAATCCATAAATTCCCACATAAAGTAATCCAGGGATGGACCTTCATGGAAGTTAAAATAAATAAAAACTAAAGGCCTTATGTGCTGGAACCTGCGGATCCTCTATAAACGCAGTATATTCGCCTTAAATTTTAAAAAGTGAAAAATCACAAAAAGTAAAATAATAAAAAGTAAAAAAAATCACATCGGGATGTACTTAATTTGAAGATATAGCCCTTTAATGTTTAATACAAATTACCCTGTTCACAAACACCTATTCCCTGACAGATATAAAAAATTCATTAATCTGTTCTAGCTTAATGTTTGGCCTATTACGACATTTAGTGATTAAGGTATTTGTTTTCAACCTGTAACAGGACAAAATAGCAGCTTCAGTCATGTTTTCCATGCTTCAAAAAAAAAGATTTAAGAGCTTCTGTTTAACAAGCTAGATAACAATTGGTTCAGTCCACTACAAATGTTTAAAAGTTGGTTACCTAGTTAGAAATGAATGAGCACTTAGTGAATAACAAATCAAATTTTGTAATGCCTGCATAGCCATTTTTTTTCACACACTATTCTTAGAAAAACGTAAGATTTCTATCTGAAACACTGAAAAATTGCCCCTTAAAATTTCATCATTTTATCTTACTGCCATTCGTTGTAAATCTATAATTATTTAGTCATTAAGACAGAGGCCATCATTTATCTCTTTTATTTCTAGTAAACGCCAGTGAATTCCCTGCATTTACTTTCTCAATCATCGACCAGGCACTCCTCTCATCAAGAAACGAATTATGAAATGTTGGTACTTTATACACAAATCCATAATTATTCTTTTATAAACCACCACAAAATGGAACAAGAAGATTGTCACCAAAACGTTTAATTCTGTTAATGATAATTTTTTCTCATAGCCACTTTGTAATAAATAAATTTTCCTTTTTTAATTTTAAAAGACATTTGTTATTTCATTATTAAAATAAAATAAACATAAAAATATACAGTTAGGTGGCTGGGTATTATATACCGTCTGACATGATGATCAACTCCCCAATTATAAATTTAACCCTGCTATCCGTGTTCGAATTGGAGACCCCGAAGACAAATAAAATGGATGAAACGATAGCTCAGACCCGTTGTATAATTTACTAAAAAGATTATTGACCATACTGTGATAGTGTCCAAGAAGTGTGAAGGAGAACCATTCTTTAAAATATTGTGCTTGATTTAATTCTTAAAAGTGATTAATTCCCCTTCGAACAAATAACCAATTGATTTCTCATTTAGACTTATAAACAAGTATAATTTAAGGTATATAGCGGATTTGATCTCTCATGTAATGAATGAGTTTATATAGCCCTTTATTTGTTTTTATTTATAACTAAAATATAGACTTTCTGCACAAAATCCTTTTCTCCAAATAACGGATATAAATTTACTAGAATTTGGCTATTGTTGACTTTTTCAAAAAAGGGAAAGAAATGTCTAGCCACAATAATTGTTTGACTATTTTTAAAAAAATAGATTATGTGCTCACTGTAGCGGTTTCGACGTCGGGGTTAGGCGTTCCGAAAAGTCAGCCCCAACTATCAAAGGTTTCAACTTGGTTGTTACAATAAGACTGTACAAAGAAAAAAAGTTTTTGAAGAGCTTTTGTATTAAAAAAGCAGATTTGGCTGCAAGTTGTGTATTAGGTCACTTTCTACCTAATGCTATCAAAGCTATGCGAAACCTTGGTTTAGCTTAGCCATATAATGAATGTATGCTAATCCCTCTAGTTCTTGCCAACAAATTGCTTTTCAAAAATCATGTCTAATTGTCAGTTTATGTTTAGGTCAGCATTTATTAACTTTCACAGACTTCTTTAGAAAAACTTGTCAAATCTTCTTATCTAATAACCGTAGAAGAACTACTAGCTTAGTATTGGCAGTTAGCATTCATGGCCAAGTTCGTTAGAAAATCAATATTCTTGAGTCAGGTTTTTGAGACAGAGGCATCATACTTCTCTTAAACTTCAAGCTATTGCTTTGAAAATTCATGTTCACATTACTGACCTTACAGAGCACACTCATTTCAGCTAACAATAACTTCCTCTGTATGGATTAGAAAATCATTGACGTTGATGAAGATGTTTAAGTACAATTTACCATAAATAAGCATGTTAAATTGCAATTCTTTTCACCCATCAGGACAAAGCACATTCAAGACATAACTCTATCCTGTCTTTATCACAAGTAAAGATGATGTTTCAGACTAAGCATTAGAAATACGTTTCTCTTCAAAAGTAAATAGCGTCCACCCCCTCTTTGCTTTGCAGTTAGATCATATATTCCAACTCACATTTTGAAACTAGCATCAGAGATGTTTTTTATTTTTTTGACTGTTAAACAGTACATAAAGTGAAAAATTTCATAGTATTGAAGAAAATATATTATATAACAATTAAGATAATATAACATTTAGGAGGACCGTTATTTTTGAACCAGACTTAGAAATGAAAATGATTGATCATATAAGGAAATTTCCTAAACTAAAAAGTGCCATAAAACTCTAACTCGTTTTGTTTTTCTTTCTCGTGGGTTATTGAATAGAAACTCATATCTTCTTTAGAATGATACAATTATAAATCTACATAAGACAAATTCTTTTGATATGTTCCCGTAACATTTTAAAGTTTATCATAACCATTAAATAAAGATTTTATTCTCCCACTTTATTGGGATTGGAAATTGTGTCCACCCCACAATATTGCTGATTGTTCCAACCATTCCAATAATGTAGACGGTGAGATGCTTGGGAAGGAATCTTACATTTTGATTATTTTTTACTGCTGGCCTTATATTTCGATTGAGAAAAACTTTTTCCCCCCCACCATAGCCTTTTGCTTATAACCTATCAAAAAGGTGAATTATAACATGGTGTCGGTACTTCAATTTCTGTCTCTAAAAACAGTTTTTTAAACTAATCTGCTCAATGTTTTGGGCATAATATCTCGATTGTAAACAACAAAATTAACTTTTCGAAAAAATGTGTGCAAGAAAATTTATCCATCTTCACCAACTATTTCCATAATATCTCGCCAAGATAACCAGATAAAAACTTTTCGATAATGGTTTACAGGGAACTATTTTGCCTTTTCAAATTAGTGAAAGCTTACATGCATCTCACAAAATTGTTTTTAGCTCATCTGCAATTTCGAAAAAAATGAGGCATCTTGTTATCCTTTGAAGCGTTCGATACCGGCGTGTGACGTCTGGCCTGTTCCAGATTAAAGTTTTAAAAGATTAGATAACGGTACTTTTTAAGCTTTTTCCTAAACTATAAAAACTTTTGCCTTCTAAAACTTGGAATATCTTGTTTCACCATATAAGGACCCTGTAATAGCCAAAGAAATGGACTTTTTCCCTTTGCTTTTTTTTGCAAGAATTATGGCCCTTCTTTAACTTCAAAAATATGAAGATTTTGGTGGTTCATCTTTACATTTTTAAGTGTCAAACTTTTCTCGATCAAACCCTATCAAATACAAAGTGTCCTTTAAATTGAACATACTTGTGTTCACAAAATTCATTTAATGCCAGTACCCTGGACACAAGCTAGAAAAAATAACTTTAAACTTTTAGCTTTTTGAAGAATTACCTTGGCCACGCTCATTTTGAAAATAAAATCTTTTTGTTGCATATAAGTTTTATGTTTGAGGTCACCCATTCTAATCCCCAAAAAATCAAAGCTATTCTTAAAAACTTGCACCTTGTTCACCATCATAAGCTGACCCTGTACAGCAAGAAACATAACTCCATCCTGCTTTTTGCAAGATTTATGGCCCCTTTTGGACTTAGAAAATATCAGATTTCTTGGTTAAGTTTTATGTTTAGGTCAACTTTTTCTCTTAAACTATCAAAGCTATTGCTTTGAAACTTGCAACTCTTGTTCACCATCATAAGCTGACCCTGTACAGCAAGCAACATAACTCCATCCTGCTTTTTGCAATAATTATTGCCCCTTTTGGACTTAGAAAATCATTTTCTTGGTTGAGTATTATGTTTAAGTCAACTTTTCTCATAAACTATCAAAGCTATTGCTTTAAAACTTGCAACAGTTTTTCACCATCATAAGTGGACACTGTACATCAAGAAACATAACTCTATCCTGCTTTTTGCAAGAATGATGGCCCTTTTTAGACTTAGAAAGTCATGGGTAGGACAATATTTCTACTATACAAAAAAAATCAGATGAGCGTCAGCACCCGCAGGGCGGTGCTCTTGTTTTGTAATTTCAGTTAGGATCAGGTATTATTACCAGACTCGGAGATTTTGGAAGGAAGCTCTTGCATCAGAGGCCATGGTTTTAGTTGTATTTTGGGTTGCTTGGATCTGGTTCAAGATCATTGTTACTAAAAGTAGAAAAGTGGTTTTCTCACAATAATAAATTAGTTCAATAGACCAAACCAGACAAATAGGTAACATTCATAGAGACCAGTCTTTTGGTTGCAACCAGGGTCTACTTAGTTACTAAATATAGAAAAATGGTTTGCTATCAGTAACTTAGGAAGGAGAAATTTCAGCTAAACTTGATATAAAAGGTAGCTTTCATAGACTCTTAACTTCAGTTGCATTTTTGTTTCCTTTCGTCAAGGTCAAGGACAGTGTTACTTAAAGATAAAACTAAAAATATAACTTCTGTTAGGAATGACATACTAAACTTTGCACTCGAGAATCTTACACATAGACCAAGGTACAAATGCATTTTCGTCATTGTTACACATGATATACACTTAAAATATAAAATGCCTTTTATTCAATAACCAGTTAGAAGTGAGGTACTTTTATTATTCCTCCCACATTTATGTGGGGGCATATAGCGAAATCTTGTGTCCATCTCCTCCCACACTATTTGCCTGATTTGCTTCCAACTTTCACAGATGAACCAGCTAGACGTGCAGATGACCATTAAGGAAGGAATTCTTTCTTTGATTATTTTTACTGCAGTTATGGCCCTTTGATAGTTTTGCTGTATAGAATATAGAGAAATATCTTGTGTGTCCAACTCCTCCCACACTATTAGCCTGATTTGCTTGTTATACGCCTGTCTCTGAAAGAGCGGGGCATATTATGTGAACACCCGTGGTGGCCGGCGGGTGGTCGGTGTCCAAAGCATGTCTGCTCTCTAAGTCAAACAGTTTTCATCCGATCAACACCAATCTTGCTGACAATGTTTGTGGGCATAATATCTCGGCCAAGTTCGATAACCAGCCAAATCGCCCCAGGCACTCTTGGATTATGGCCCTTGAATTACTCGAAAAACTGCGAATTTAGCCTTGTCCGCTCTAAGTCAAACAATTTTCATCCGATCTTCACCAAACTTGTTGACAATGTTCGTGGGCATAATATCTCGGCCAAGTTCGATAACCAGTCAAATGGCCCCAGGCACTCTTCGATTATGCCCCTTGCTTTACTAAAAAAAACTGAGAATTTAGCCTTGTCTGCACTCTTTAGTCGAACAGTTTTCATCCGATCTTCACCAAACTTGTTGACAACGTTTGTGGGCATAATATCTCGGCCAAGTTCGATAACAACCCATATCGCCCCAGGCACTCTTGGATTATGCCCTTTGAATTAGGCCAAGTTCGATGACCAGCATATTTTGTGACAGTCTGGCACTCTTGTTTCACAGATGTACAAGCTTGACGTACAGATGACCTTAAAGGAAGGAACTTTTGCTGTGACTTTTTTTAATGCGGTTAGTTTTGCTATATAGAATATAGAGAAAAATCTTGTGTGTCCAACTTCTAAAACACTATTGAAAGGGTAATATGCTTGAAAGTTTCACAAATGAAGGACCTTCATGTGAAGATGACCATAAATAATGGACTTTTTCTGTTGCTATTTTTTTCTAGAATTATGGCCCTTTCTTAATTTCACAAAATAGGCGGTAGTGAAGAAATTTGGTGTGTTCCACTCCTCATACACTTTTTGAAGGAATTGATTCAAATTTGCTCAGATGCACAACCTTATCTGAATACAAAGTGGTTCAAACTTTAAGTTGAACATCCTTCATGTGAAGATGGTCTTTACTAAAAACTTTACTATTTAGAAGATGGCACAGTATGTGGGGTCATGTGTGCACAATGGACACAATGCTAGTAAAAAATATTTAAACTGTTTTAGCTAAATAACTTTAGTAAGGAATGACGCTTTGGGACCAGACTGACATCAATTTTGAAAATATAAATGTTTTTTGTATGCATAGAATGTGTTTTCACTGAATTTGCATGTTTTTGTGCACCCATCCCTCCCCACCACCTTCCCCACAAAAAATAAAAAGATAAATAAATAAAAAATTCTTTAGGGAGGCACTAAGAGTTGCCCTTGTCCTTCTGTCTGTCTGTCCTTCTGTCAGAATTTGTGTTTTCATATGTCAAGAAGTATTCGACCCAGAGTCATCAAACTTCACATTCAGCACAGGAAGTTGTGCACCAGGGGTTTTGATTTGGATCTCACACAACCAGATCAAAGTTATGGCCCTTGTCTTATTCAAAAATATGCATAAAAAACATAGAAGTTGTGTCGCACATATCTCGAACAGTATTTAACATAGGTCATGAATCACCTGGAAATTTGTTCCGGATTTCTGTCAGTCAGACCATAAATGGGATAAAAGTTTGTGTTGCATGTATCTGACTTACAGTTAAGAAATAATGAACTGTGTTTTAACGTTATTAATACACGGAAAGAGGTTATACATCTGCAGAATAATTTCACGAGGGTGTAGCCCGAGTGAATTGTGGCGACGTAGAATCGATTTTGAGTGTATTAATTTAGGTAAAACACAATTTTGCTATACATTATTTCGATTCTAATATGCCCTTAATCTAATACAACGCATAAAATATAGTAGCGCTCTTTTGTGGTTGCAATAAAAATATTGACGTAATCGCATCTTAATGTGACATCATTTTTGCGTAATCGTGTTTTAACAGAAACAAGCAGATAAGAATCATAGGTTAAACATTAGGGGATTGTTATATAGCATCTTAAGTTGCTCACCTGGTGTTCTGCTTGGGATTTCACTCAACCAGACTGGAATTATGGTCCTTGACTTAATGAAAAATACACATAAAATGCTTAAAAGTTTGTGTTGCACATGTCTTAAAAAGATTTCACCTAGATCCATGAAACCATGTAGGAATAGTATTCAGCTTGTGAAGTTAGAGCACTCTTCTTTGACATTTAGAAAATTGTGTTGAAGTTGTGCATGTAAATTGGTACTTTTGCCATAAAATGTATTATTTGTGTTGAAATAACTAGTTACATAATACGTTAGTCTTGCCTGACTATAATGAAAGTAATGGCCCTTATTTAACTTAGACATTGTTGTACAATTGAAAATGCTGTCCTATGGACAGCTCTTGTTTATCTAATTCTACTGAAGTTATGTAGATGAACCAAGTTAACTGTTTATGGTACAAAGACACAAAAATGAGTGGTTTAACCTCAGTTCTTTTTTGTTATGACAAATGAGGAATGTTAAAGTTAGTTTTCTATGTATTTTCAGATGATAAGTGCAGAAGCTCCAGTACTGTTTTCTAAAGCTTGTGAAATATTTATCAGTGAATTGTCTTTGCGAGCTTGGATCCATACTGAAGACAACAAGCGCAGGACACTACAGGTATCAATATACTTTATAGATAGTTTACGAAATAATATTAGTGTGAAGGCCTCTTAGTTATATTCTGCCTAAATAAACATCATTTAATGTTATGATAAAGTTGGTATAACAGTAAAAATTAAGAGTAGACTTTGGAAGCAATGAGCATGGCCAACACAACCAGAGCCACACATCCTGAAATACACCAACCACTAATAGATAAATATTGTTATGGAAAGATGTAGCAGATGAGCTGTTTCAAATATCCATTAACAAGTACATTGTATGAAATATATCAAAAAAGGGTAAAGAAAAGTGGAGTGTGGGAAGAGGGGCAAGGTAAGTTAAAAGGGAGGAGGGGGGATTAATGGAAGAAACACCACGGTGTTGCATCAAAAGAGGTGTTGCCTTGATGTCATGCAGAAGATGGTAAGATGTAATTTTTCAACAGATTCATTTAGTAATATAGTAATGACACCATGGCACCAGTGTCTTATTCCAACTGAAAGTTTATCTGTAATGGCTAACAAAAAAATATTTTTATTTACAGAGAAATGACATAGCAATGGCCATAACAAAGTTTGATCAGTTTGATTTCCTCATTGACATTGTTCCTAGGGAAGACATTAAACCTGCTAAAAGACAGGTAAAAAAATATATATGTACTGTATATTTATGAAATAGTTATGGCCTTTATGTTGTTTATTTTCTACCAGAAATTTTACAACAAAGGCATTTGCCAGAGTGGTTAAATATCCAGACATCTGAAAGACGGACCAGGATAAATTGGAGGATTAAGCTCAAGAAAGCCCTGTTTATTGTCATTCTGATATGTTCATTGAAATATTATGATAGAATTTAAGCTTGACTTCATTTATATGAGGAGTAATCATGCAGCAAATTGATGTTATAATACCAGTCCATGCATCAGCTGCTGTTTATTGCAAATTTTATCACGGTTATTTTCCTTCATTGTGAAAGCAATCAACAAATCAGTTACAATCTATGTTTTAGATGATTTATCAAAATCACGAAGGCAAATTGAAATCAGTTTTCTTGCAAAATATGTATTGTTTATATTTGTAAGAGAGAACACTAATGGTTAATATAGTGGGACCATATTTAAAAGAAAGGTTGATTTCAAGTTGTTATATCACCAGGTTCAACTTCTTTTAGAAGAGCTTACTCTTTTTTTATTGAAAAAAAAGTAAATACCAATCAGGAAAAGAATCCATCAAAATCAAAATGTGAGCCGTGCCATGGGAAAACCAACATAGTGGGTGTGCGACCAGCATGGATCCAGACCAGCCTGCGCATCCGCGCAGTCTGGTCAGGCTCCATGCTGTTCGCTTTTAAAGCCTATTGGAATTGGAGAAACTGTTAGCGAACAGCATGGATCCTGACCAGACTGCGCGGATGCGCAGGCTGGTCTGGATCCATGCTGGTCGCACACCCACTATGTTGGTTTTCTCATGGCACGGCTCATGTCAAGAAAAACCTGTTTATTTTTTTTAATATGAGAACTTTTATAATCATAAAAAGGATGAAGTTCGAACATCAGTAGTACCGGACCAGATCCAGTACTATCTCCAGTTAGCTCAGCAGCAGGCCCAGCAACAACAGCAGTCACAGACCACTGCTCCTCAGGTTCAGACCACTGCCCAGATACCACAGGGAGCTCAAACTGCCCAGGCTGTTGGTGGAATACAGATACCAGGTAACTTTCTTATTGGGGCAGTGATTTTGCTTGACTTTCCGAAAGACACATAGTATTTTGTGAGTAAATGTACCAATGGTAACGTCTAAAATACATAGAATTAAAGAACAGCTTAAGTCATGTTTATGGCTGTTTAATTAAATATTTATTTGCCAGTAGAATATTTTAATGATAAAAATTAATGATAGGATAATGTAATTTCAAAATTACAGCATGTTGCAAGAAAGGCTAAGGAAGTGAAAGTGATTCATGATAAAAGCAAGACATGATCACATTATTGTCAGTCTAGATTTATACTTTCCCTAAAGTTTCATACTTGGAAAAATGGTATTGTATTTGATGCTGTTTTGTCTCCCTGCCAAAAGGCAAAGGTTATATGGTGGTGTTTTGTTTGGGATTTTACACAGCCATACCAGAGTTATGGTCCTTGATTAAGTCAGAAATATGCGTAAAAGGGCTTAAAAGTTTAACCTTGGTTCATGAAATATTTTAGGAATATTATTCAGCAGATGAAGTTGTGCATCTGGGGTTTTGTTTTGGATTTCACCTTGCCAGCCCAGAGTTACTGCCCTTTACTTTGTAAACAATCTGCATAAAGGGCTGTAAAGTTTGAGTTGCTACTCTCTCAAAAAGAATATGAGCTAGTCATAAAACATTTGAAGATTCTAATAAAGAATGTGAAGTTGTGCATCTGATGTTCGGATTGGATTTCACTCCGCCAGACCGGAGTCATGGCCCTTGACTTAATGAAAATTACACATAAGGAGCTTGAAAGTTTATGTTGCATATATCTCAGTGTTTGAATCGGAGTCAAAAAACCATCTTTGAATATTATTCATCATGTGGACGGGTAGCTCAGTGGTTTGCACACTGGCCTTCCAATCCTGAGGTCTGGGGTTCGATACCCGGCAGCTACTATTCGCAGCGAGCTAGGCTAAGTTAGCCGGACATGCCTGTATCTGATTTCTGATCTCTCTGTCGTGGGGGCTTTGTCTCACTCTGTCCCTCTGGTCAGATCGCTCTGTGTCTGTACTAGAAGAGGGTGAATTATGCGCCCTGTGTGGCTGCATTTGAACTATGTAAAGCGCCTTTGAACATGACATTGATCATGAAAAGGGCGCTATATAAATCTGGTATTATAAATCTGGTATAATAATAATATGTGAATTTTCTAACCTGGGTTGTTTTTATTGTTTGTTGTTTTTTATGCCCCCGAAGGGAGGCATATAGTTTTTGAACCGTCTGTCGGTCTGTCCGCAATTTTCGTGTCCGGTCCATATCTTTGTCATCGATGGATGGATTTTCAAATAACTTGGCATGAATGTGTACCACAGTAAGACGACGTGCAGTGCGCAAGACCCAGGTCCGTAGCTCAAAGGTCAAGGTCACACTTAGACGTTAAAGGATAGTGCATTGATGGGCGTGTCCGGTCCATATCTTTGTCATCGATGGATGGATTTTCAAATAACTATGCATGAATGTGTACCACAGTAAGACGACGTGCAGTGCGCAAGACCCAGGTCCGTAGCTCAAAGGTCAAGGTCACACTTAGAAGTTAAAGGATAGTGCATTGATGGGCGTGTCCGGTCCATATCTTTGTTATCGATGGATGGATTTTCAAATAACTATGCATGAATGTGTACCACAGTAAGACGACGTGCAGTGCGCAAGACCCAGGTCCGTAGCTCAAAGGTCAAGGTCACACTTACACGTTAAAGGATAGTGCATTGATGGGCATGTCCGGTCCATATCTTTGTCATCGATAGATGGATTTTCAAATAACTTGGCATGAATGTGTACCACAGTAAGACGACGTGTCACACGCAAGACCCAGGTCTGTAGCTCAAAGGTCAAGGTCACACTTAGACGTTAAAGATCATTTTTCATGATAGTGCATTGATGGGCATGTCCGGTCCATATCTTTGTCATTCATGCATGGATTTTAAAATAACTATGCATGAATGTGTGACACAGTAAGACGATGTGTCGAGCGCAAGACCCAGCTCCGTAGGTCAAAAGTCCTAAACTCTAACATCGGCCATAACTATTCATTCAAAGTGCCATCGGGGGCATGTGTCATCCTACGGAGACGGCTCTTGTTTTACTCAGCAAGACCAGAGTTATGGCCTTTGACTTAGTCTAAGATAATGCATTAAAGGGATAAAAGTTTGTGTCCCTAATGTCTCAAAAAGTTGTCTTGGAGTGATTAAGCTGTATAAGAATATTGTTCAGCATGTGAAGTTGTGTTATTTTGGATTTAACCCACCCTACCATTCATGATTAACTATATGTCAGCATCCATGTTGTGTTTCGAGATCTAAAACTTTATTGCCCCATTTTTCAGCTCTTGTTACATACCAACAATGGATCTATGGTTAAGTATATTATATATTTAGTATACTTTCACTGTGATGTGTTTCAGGTGCTCAGATTATTCAGCAGCCATTCCAGGTGGCTCAACCAGCACAGGCTAGCACAGGAGCTGTAAGTATATATGCACAGTTCAATTTGTGCATCATCTTACTTCTATTGAACTACTCTGTTGGATTGTATTGACTTTTATAGTCTTATTAGCTCGACTATTCGAAGAATAGTCTAGCTATTCTACTCACCCTGGCGTCGGCGTCGGCGTCACACCTTGGTTAAGTTTTTGCATGCAAGTACATACAGCCATCAATTTAAGGCATATAGCTTTGAAACTTATTTTTTCTTTTTCTAGGTCAATAACCAACCTCTCTGGGTCAAGTCCCATAACTCTGACATGTATTTTGAGCAAATATGCCCCCTTTTGGACTTAGAAAATTTTGGTTATAAAGTTTTACATGCAAGTTACTATCTCCAAAACTAATGCAGATATTGATTTGAAACTTCACATGTGTCTTTGGGGTTATAAAACTAGTTGATAGCAGCAAGTCCCATAACTCTGACTTTCATTTTGGCCAAATTATGCCCCCTTTTGGACTTAGAAAATTCTGGTTAAAGTTTTGCGTGCAAGTACATACAGCTGTTTCTAAAAGGCATATAGATTTGAAACTTATTTTTTCAATTTCTAGATCAATTACCAACCTCATTGGGTCAAGACCCATAACTCTGACATGTATTTTGAGCAAATTATGCCCCCTTTTAGACTTAGAAAATTTTGGTTAAAGTTTTACATGCAAGTTACTATCTCCAAAACTAATGCAGATATTGATTTGAAACTTCACATGTGTCTTCGGGGTTATAAATCTAGTTGATAGCAGCAAGTCCCATAACTCTGACCTTCATTTTGGCCAAATTATGCCCCCTTTTGGACTTAGAAAATTCTGGTTAAAGTTTTGCGTGCAAGTACATACAGCTATTTCTAAAAGGCATATAGATTTGAAACTTATTTTTTCTTTTTCTAGATCAATTACCGACCTCACTGGGTCAAGTCCTATAACTCTGACATGTTTTTTGAGCAAATTATGCCCCTTTTAGACTTAGAAAATTTTGGTTAAAGTTTTACATGCAAGTTACTATCTCCAAAACTAATGCAGATATTGATTTGAAACTTCACATGTGTCTTCGGGGTTATAAATCTAGTTGATAGCAGCAAGTCCCATAACTGATATGCATTTTGGTCAAATTATTCCCCCTTTTGAACTTAAAACTCTTTTGATATTTAACCTTTTTGGGTAATATTTTCCTGCTTCTGGGACAATATTTCGAATAGTCGAGCTTGGCTGTCTTACGGACAGCTCTTGTTTTTCTTTCATACTTGTCAGTTGTCTTCAATTTCATAGGTATTGAATTTTGTACTTTATTGAAAAATTGCTTATTGTCAGTATCTCCAGTGACCTGTATTACCAGTCAAAGTACAATGTGTACAAATGTACTTGTAAAAATTATAATACAAATGTATATGGAAATGCCGCTGTTTTCAGTCTCAGTCTCAGGTGATCACTATACAGCCTCCTCAGCAGCAGCAGCAGCAACAACAGCAGCAGCAGCAACAACAACAACAGCAGCAACAAACTCAAGTAACCCAACAGAACCAGGTAAGAAATTGGAGATTGGCTCTTCATGATCTTAATTGATATTCAGCTTATTTTGTCAGTCTCAGAAAGTTGCTTTTACCACTTTCAATTATTCAAAGGCTTTTGCTTCATTTTAGGCAGAAGCAAAAAGAACTTTTATTGAAAAAGAAAGATTCATCTTGAAGCAGAGAATAGCTTTTGTCGAGCTCAACATAGTTGTCACAGTGGCGGTTAGGTGTATGTGCATCCGTATTTGTTTGTCCGGACCATAACTTTGACATGCATGGAGCAATCTTGTTATCCCCCGACGAAATTCGGAGGGATATAGTTTTAGCGTTGTCCGTCCGTCCGTCTTTCCGTCCGTCCGTCCATCCATCCGGAGCCATATCTAGGAAATGGTTGGGAATATTTATTTAAAACTTCATATACATGTTCACCACAATGAGTTCTTGCGGCCCGTCAAGTTTCAGTCAGATTGCCCAAGTAACACCAGAGGTATGGCCCTTAGAAGTTTCTAGTGTTAACTATATAGGGTTCTATAAATATGGCAATTTCTGCATCATAACTTTTGATATATTTGACCTAGAACTATGAAACTTAAACAGAATTTAGAGCACCATAATGTGGTTGTGTACACACAATTTCATTTGGATTTATTTGTAAATTAAGAGTTATTGCCCTTTAATTGTATAAAAATCCACATATTTGTACATAACAAACTTACCATTTTGTAGAATTTCATTAAATTTCTTTCATTCTTTCCATGAACATTTATTGTAAACATGTGAAGTTGTGTACCCACACCTGGTCACCCCCTTACCTTGATCACACACCCCCCCCCCCCACCCCCCGCCACCCCCCCCCCCCCCAAAAAAAAAAATTCATTCCTTATTTTAGATTTTTTTTCAAACAAACTTCATGTACATGTTCACCACTATGAGGTTATGGGGCCCATCAAGTTTCAGACAGATTGCCCAAGTAACACCAGAGTTATGGCCCTTAGAAGTTTCTAGTGTTAACTATATAGGGTACTATAGATCTATAGATATGCCAATTTCTGCATTATAACTTTTTTTATATTTGACCTAGAACTATGAAACTTTAACAGAATTTAGAGCACTATAATGTGGTTGTGCACAGACAATTTTGTACGGATTTCTTTTTGTAACTTCAGAGTTATTGCCCTTTAATTGTCTAAAAATCCACATATTTTTACATAACAAACTTACCATTTGGCAGAATTTCATTAAAATTCTTTCATTCTTTTCTGTGAACATTTATTATAAACGTGAAGTTGCGCACCCACACCTGGTCACCCATTTGTCACACCCCCCCCCCCCCCCCCCCCCCCCCCCCCCCCCCCCCCCCCCCCCAACTTCACCCTTTTACCCTTTTTTTTTTTCATTTTTAATTTTCAATCAATATTTATAATCATCATGTGAAATTTTGTTTCCTCTCCCGTTCCCCTGCACCCCCACCCCCTGAAAAAATAAATATATACATATATCTCAGGGCTCCGAAAATTTTGATAACTCAATCGGTCCGAAACGAAAATCCTGACATCGGCGCTACCCCACCCACCGCATTCCCTATATTACATATTTTGTAAAACGTGATAGAGTAAAGAAATAAGCATGTCATGCATTAAAACTGAGTTACCAGTCACCGCGAGTTACCATACAATGAAGACAGTTATTCAGTGTTATGTGTGATCGTTACTTTGTTTAAATTTCGATGTTTTTCCTGCAAGGATAAAATTGCCGGCATTGACACTGTGCACGTAACTAGTCTAAAAGCCAACGCACGTGACTTCGGTACCGTAATCACGGCAGATACTTTGTGATGTTTCCTCATTCTTTGACAGAATTCTATAAAATACAATGTGTCAAAGTGAATTACACGACACATATTCTCTGCTAAACAACCTCAGTATTTTAAGAATACTCTGCCGCGGACCGAATGTGTACGTTATGTGAACGCTGAGATCGAATTTCCTGCATTTATAGTACCAAAAGGTCACGCAGGTTGGCCACAGATGATTTCATTTCACTTACGTTGTACTTTTTTATAAAGTTATATGTTCTCTTCTGATGTAAACAAAATTTCATTTTGAAACGTTTTTTAAAAAACCAATTTAATAAACAGCGCCACTCCGGTTTTCTTTATCATTCATGTTTGCCAGTCCATCTTTTTTTTTCTTTTTCTTGTTTGTACAGTCGGGTTTCAATGACTATTTTCTGCACTTTTTTCAACTGGAGCCCCAACAAATGAATCATGTAATTATAAAAAACATTTTTATCGGTTTTCCGTGTGATGTCTCTTTAAATCAAAGACCTATAATGTACATGATTAAATGCAGTGACCATTTGTTTTTTACCCGTGATCAAACATAACCTTTTGAAAAAAAAAACATTCGTCGGATTCTAAATAAAAGAAGTGGATCCCCGTCGAAATGATTTGGATCCAGTCAGAAACATTTGGAAACCAGTCAAAAACGTTTAATACATTGCAGTCGGCTGTCTGCAAACATTAAAGGATGTGCCGCTCAAGCGCTGATTGCGTCACGTGCTAATTACGGACCGATTATCAAAGTGACAATCAGACCGATTGACACGTTTATTGATTATCTGAGGGTGCGACCAACAGTTTCCTGCTTGGCAGGTGATCGTGTATTGAGATATCAGACCAAAATTTAAACTTTTCTCCATTTTTACGGGACCGATTTTTTTCGTTTTTTCACTTTACGAATCGGTCTGAAAAGTCAAAAATCGGTCCAAAACCGACAAACCGGCAAATTTCCGAAGCCCTGATATATCTATATATAAATATATATATTTCCATCCCTTTTTTTTTAAAATGTTCAAACCTTCAATATGTTATGTTGTGACTGCACAAACCTTGCCCTCAGCCATGTTTAAGATATCTTACCTGTGTTCTCTTAAGGACATCTGATCTTTTAAGTTCAAATGTACATGTAAAACAGCAACACCTGGTGCCAAACCACTCAAAGACAATATTTCATTCCAGTTAAACTTCAAGCTCACATTTCAATTAACTGCATTTAATTTTAAAAGCTAGGCTTATTACAGTAAGCATATCCCATTCAAAATAAATTCTTTAGTCAGGATCAAAGTATCATACATTTATTATGTACTCTTTTAATTAAACATTTGTTTTCTGTTAAATTGATTTTGACTAATGAAATTATTTGCTTCTTATTAACATCCTTAACTTTTTGCCGGATATATCTTTTTGCCATTCTTCACCACAAACCCTTTCGGCGGGGGATACCAATTCATCGAATTTGCTTGTTTATATTTGGCATGAATGTTAAACCTCAGTGAGATGGAGTGTCTTGTGCAAACTGCAGGTTCCTATCCCAGACCCCTAAGGACAAGGTCATACTTAGAGGTCAAAAGTCAAAACTTGATGCAGTTTTCCTTGTCCGGGCTGTAACTCAGCCATGGATTGAGGGATTCTTAAACAACTTGGCATAATTGTTTGCCTCAATGAGACAGTCTGTTAGGTGTAAGTAGTTGAAAGGTCAAGGTCACACTTAGGTGTCACAGGTCAAAAGTTGATGCAGTTTCTCTTGTCTGGGCTGTAGCTTAGCCATGGATGGAGATTTTCTTAAATAACTTAGCAGAACCGCTATTAGTTCTCGCTGCCAATAGTATTCATAAATGTTAGTCCTTTTGAAAGCTTGAATGCTTGACATATTGCCCATGGGCATCTAGTTTACCTGTCTTTTTTTAGCCAAATTTTAAATTTGTCAGTATATATCAAATCATATACCATACATCAGTGTATAGTTTTACAAACACAAAAGTGATATTTTTTTATTGCAGTACCATTATAATAGTATTTAGTATCTAAACAATCGTGGAAAAGAACCCACCTGTGCATGCCAAGTCCCAACATCAGTGATAATCATATTTATCTGTACAGCAAATTATTTGATATACACACTGGTGGCATATATCCCATTTTTGCATCAATTATAAAATTTCAAGAATGAGTTTTCCAGCTTCAATGTACACACAAAATAAAATTATTTATATAATGTTTATAATTAGGATCATTTGTAATGATCAACAGACATTTGTCAGGTTTCTGTCATGACACTGAAAGAAATAGTCACAGTGGAAACAGTAGTTGCTGACATATTTTATTTAAAAACTGTAATTAGTGGCAGTGTCATAGATTAACATGTCTTTGATCTCGGCAGACATTAGTAAATTGTAACATCTAATGTCTTCATCTGAAGTCAGTTGTTTTCAGACATTTAAAAGTTAATAAATTAATTTCACCTCAATTCAGATATGATTGTAGTGGCATGCAACATAAAAATTATTCGAGGTTTAAGCCTTTGCATGATGTATTATTTCATTAATTTGTTCCACAAAAACTAATTGTTTCTTATTGTAAAAAGCCAGGATGAACAAGAATGATGTCAACTTTGGGATTTAATTCAACAGATTAACATAATCATGAAATCTATGAAAACCTGACAAATAGTAAAATGATTTCACATTAAAAGAAGCCATTGAAGACCATCTTTACACTTATATTTTGTATTTTTGAGGTATTTTGTGCTGTACATTTGTCATTTTTAGCTCGACTTTTTGAAGAAAAAGTAGAGCTATTGCACTCGCCCCGGCATTGCCGTTGGTTACAGTTTTTGATGAAGTCAAATATCTCTGTTATTATCAAAGCTATTGACTTGAAACTTAAAAAAGTTATTTACTATCAAAGTCTACACCAGGAGAAACAATCCCCATAACTCTGATTTGAATTTTGACAGATTTATACCCTTTTTAACTTAGAATTTTTTGTTAAAATTTTTGATAAGGTCAAATATCTCTGTTACTATATTAAAGCTTTTGACTTGAAACTCAAAATAGTTATTTACAATCAAAGTCTACATCAGGAGACACAATTCCCATAACTCTAATTTGAATTTTGACAGAGTTATGTCCCTTTTTAACTTGGAATTTTTTTTACTGGCAAAGCTCTAATTCAGAGTCGAGCACTGAGAAAAGTCGAGCGCGCTGTCTTACGGACAGCTCTTGTTAATAATTGAGCTTAATGGCAAGTTATGTAAAGATCAGAGTTAAATACTAGGGTGATAAAGGAATGCTCTGAAAAGTTGACCAAACAAAATACATCTTGCTTTGTTTGTCTTGCACCTGTAATTTAGCTGTAGTCTACCACCTGTGCTTTAGGCATAGGTCTTACACCATTGATTTTGGGGTGGGTCCTACAGCTGTGGTTAAGGTGTAGGTCTTCCACCTGTGATTTATGCACAGGTCTTCCACCTGTGATGTAGGCGTGGGTCTTCCACCTATGATTTAGGGGCGAGTCTTTCACCTGTTATGTGGGGGCGGGTCTTCCACCTGTGATTTAGGTGCCGGTGAACTACTTGTGATTTTGTCCATAAGTGTTTAGGTATGAAATCAAGGTGATAGTTTATGTGACCCCTGCAGAGCTCGACAAATCCACTTGTCTGCTCGTAAAAACATGTAGAAATTGGCCTCAGGCGAGTGGAACATACTGAAGTACTTGTCCTGCAGAACAAGTGCAATTTTTTACCAAAAATATAATAAATCTAATTTAAGCAGATAGCTAAAAGATCTAAAACTAAAGTTAATTTGTTGTTTGCAAGTCTAAAATCCATCCCGCTCTGTTACAGTACTATGTTCAAGAACAGGATTCCGTATTTAATGGACTTTAAGATAGACACTGTAAAAATCATTTTCTTAGTGAATTGCAGGACGAGTACAAATTGCAACAGGGCAAGTAAAAATTCTAGGCAGCTCGTTCTGCAGGATGAGTTGTTTTCAAAGACTTTGTCGAGTCCTGCACTGTGAAATACTGTTGGAAAAAGAAATTCATCTTGGACAAAGGCAGTCAGTTTGATACCAAGTTATGGTTGCCCTAACAGCTCTTTCATTGGAAAATTAACATTTTAATTTATGGAGTATTTCTACTAGAAGTACAGTAGCAGTATCTCAGACTGCAGTTTAATGTTTACATTTTTAGACAAGATTTACAAGACAAATCTTGTTTCCTATTATGATCGCTCATCGTCCAGCATCCGGCCACACTTTCCTTTAAACAGCATTTCCTCCTAAACCAGCAGGCCAATTTGGATGAAACTTCACAGGGATGTTCCTTGGATGGTCTTTAAAAATTGTTCAAAGAATTGAATTACATACAGAACTCTGGTTGACATTGCAACGGAAATGAAAAACTTTAAAAATCTTGTCCAAAACCACATGTTATAGGGCTTTTATATTTAGTATGTAGCATCATCTAGTGGTCCTCTACCAAGATTGTTTAAATTATTCCCCTAGGGTCAAATATGGCCCCACCCTGGGGGTCACATGGTTTACATAGACTTATATAGGGAAAACTTTAAAAATCTTCTTGTCCAAAACGACAGGGCCTAGGGCTTTGATATTTGGTATGTAGCATCATATAGTGGTCCTCTACCAAGATTGTTCAAATTATGCCCCTTGTTTGAAAAGAGGCCCCGCCCCAGGGGTCCCAAGTTTTACATAGACTTGTATAGGAAAAAACTTTAAAAAATCTTTTTGTCTGAAACTCCAAGGCCTAGGCTTTTGATATTTGGTATGTTGCATTGCCTAATGGTCCTTTAGCAAGAATATTCAAATTATGCCCCAGAGATGAAAAGAGGCCCAACCCAGGGTGTCCCAAGTTTTACATAGACTTATATAGGAAAAAACTTTAAAAATCTTCTTGCCTGAAACTGCAAGGCCTAGGCTTTTGATATTTGGTAGGCTGCATTGCCTTATGGTCCTCTACCATAATTGTTCAAATTATGCCCCTGGGGTGAAAAGAGGCCCTGCCCCGGGGGCCCTAAGTAGACTTATATAGGAAAAAAAATTTTAAAATCTTGTCTGAAAGTTCAAGGCTTAAGCCTTTGATATTTGGTATGTAGCATTGCCTAATGGTTCTCTAACAAAATTGTTCAAATTATGCCCCTGGGGTGAAAAGAGGCCCCGCCCCTGGGGTCGTTTGTATATGAGTTATATAGGAAAAAAATTCTTAAAATATTATCTGATCATATTTCCTAGATTGTTTAATTATAATTACCTGATGACCCCCAAGTAATTAGGGTTCACTTGACTTTGACCTTGACCTGCTGACCTACTTTCTTGTTTTTTAGCTCAGCTATCCTACTCGCCCCGGCGTCGACATGAGCATTAGCGTTAGCATGAGCGTCACACAAATGTTAAAATTATGGCCCCTTTTCGACTTAGAATATGCTTATTGTAATGTTAAAGTTTGCGTACCACCCCAAATATTTTCAAATTCCATTGAGATATTGCTTTCATATTTTGCATACTTGTTTATCATCATGACTCCAGTCTGTAAAAAGGAGGAGGAAACTCTGTCAAGCATTTTGAGTGAATTATGGCCCCTTTTCGACTTAGAATATGCTTATTGTAATGTGAAAGTTTTACTCATAGCTTATATTATACTATCAAGCACTGAGAATAGACGAGTGCGCTGTCAACTGACAGCTCTTGTTAAGATACAGCCTTGAAATTTGGATGACATAATACAGTTTTGCACACCGATCATAACAGCATAGAAATTTGGACCACGTCAATAACTTTCGATGAAGATTTCAATACTCATCCTTAATGTTCTTAGCCCTGACCTACTGACCTACTTTCTTGTTTTCGAAACTACAGCAAAGAGATTTGTATAATTTTTTAACTCATTTCAGTACTATCTTGAAGAATCTTTACCATGACCTTCTCATCTAGTAAAAAGTCCTAGTTTTTTTTTTTGAAGCATTAACAAAGAAATTTCTTCAAGCAAGCAACTAAACTCAGGTGAGCGATATAGGGCCATCATGGCCCTCTTGTTTCATGTAGGTAAAGGAAAAACAATGGAAACAAGCTTTTTCAGTTTATACTCCTAAGTGTAGTGTTAAGCAGATTATATTAAACATATTATATTACAGGTTCAACAAATACAACAACCACAAACACAGGTGTTTCAACAGGTGATTACACCTTCTGGTCAAGTAGAAAATGTCCCAGTAAGTATAGTACAAGCTTCTCTAATAAAATATTCATTGGTCGTCTTGGTGTCTATTGCACACAAATACAGTTGGCAATTCCAGCTTAGTCAAGGAGAAAGATCCCAGGTTCCTATTCATATATCAGGCACTGGGTGGAACAAGGGTACATTGGTCAACTTCTACAAGCAAGCTGGATAGCTTACTCTTTTGAAAGAGTTCCACAACCAGATTGAGGTTTCTCAGTTGTGGAGAGTCCAGTTTATGTTCCTTGTACTGCACTGGATTATTGTTCTGATTTAACTACTCATTATGCAAATGTGTTCATTATGTGTGCAAATTACATATATTTGGGGAGATTTCAAGTTAGTAAAGCTGTCAGAGATCGCAAGGGTCATGCAGAACTTCTGATGTGTGGTTTCTAATATATCAACATACATTTATACCAATATTTACAGCATCTATCTTTCATTACCCTTTTGTAACAGTAGTACAAATGTAAGCTATATCATCTGGTTAATATTATTTCAGATCCAGCTTACACCACAACAGTTACAAGCTATACAAATGCAGTTACAAGGTAAAACTAGTAACCAGCCAATAATTATACAGACATCTGGTACCCAGCCACAACAGACAGCACAAACAGTTGTTTCACAAGCAGATCAAGTACAGTTTGCAAATCAGGTATTTTGATATTATATTGCTGAGTATAGCATTGTACTGTTGATAAAATAACTAATAAAGAAAAAAAAAGAGGGTAGGGTAGGTACGTAGGTCTGGGCAGATTCTTTTTGAATTCCAGTACTGTTAGTCTGGCCACTTTTACGGTCGTATTTGTGTAGAATCTGCCCACATTTACGGATTGAATCTCTAGATCAAACGTATATCTGCCCACTTTTATGATATAGTAAATATATATATACGAGCGGCGTTCAATAAATACCCGGAAAAGTGCTCTGAATTCTTCATGTATCATCAAAAATAAATGAAAATGCTATAAAATGTAGACTAGGGAATACTGAGTTGATTTGTCAAAATTAGATTGTCTTTGGATAAATAATAAGTAAATGCGAGTCCCCATGGCAACGTCATGTGACGTCATCTGGCCCAATTTTGTCTCTTTTTCTATTTTACATGCACTAAAACATTACTTGCCACTTACCTATTTTTCAAGCTACCTTTTCTTAAATTGGGTGAATATTGATATGAAAAGTAAGTGTTACGCCAATAATGTCAAATTATAAATGTGACATCATTAAAATATTTGGCAGGCATATTGAGTTGGTTGTCGCTTGAAAATCAGTGTTGAACGGAGATGTGAGATAACATTTTGTGTTCTGAATCGAAAATCAAGGAAAGAGACAAATGCTATGCTGAAAAAGGTTTAAGGGAAAATGCCCTGGAGAAAACAAAATTTTATTAGTGGGATGTGACGTTTAAAAATGGTCAGGAGAATATTGCTGACGACTTATGTTACAGACATGAAAAATAACACTCAGTCACATTTAATAAATTAAAGAGCTCCTTGATAGGGCATCAGTTCAGTGTCCAATTTCTTCAATACGACAGCAACATCATATGAACAGTATTTATTATTTCTTAGGAAGGTGTAAAAATACATTTAATGGTGATAAACATTGAATCAATGGTAATCACAAGTTGCATTGATTAATTGAGTGTGATATGACAGCATCATAATGACGTTGGGCCGCTTTTGAGGTGATGGCGTTGTCTAGGAGATGACAAATAAATATTGTGCATGTTCTGAAATCTGTAATTTAGGTATTTACATTCAGCATGTTCATATCCGTCATATTTTCAAATTTTAGCAAAATGAGACCAGAAATAAAGAAATGAGAGCACTTTTCCGGATATTTATTGAACATCCCTCGTATATCCAGCCAATATTTACATTTGGCTGTTTACTCATCATGACCACGACAATGAAAGCCACAGCCTTTATGTAAAGGGATGGTATTATTTCAAAAAGTGTGAAGATCTTTCATTTGGTTAGTTGATGGTTGTTATTTTACAAATAACATGGCATGAAGGGAAAGTAAGCTAGGGCTGTGCACATCTTGCATTCACACTTCCTGATTTAGGGGATAATAATTGTGTATTTTAAGATTTGTTGGGGTAATATCAGTGGTTTTTATATCACAAATTTAGTTTTTATATGTGATATATGAGCAGAGGATGTAAAACAGGTATTTGCAATATAAACAACCACATTTACTCAAATATCTGGAAAAAGTCATGTTCAGCACATTTTAAAAACTAAAAATCCAAGTATCTACAAGCCTGATTCTTCATGATTCAGCCTTATGAATATCCAAATTAGACCTTGTGGCAGTAAATGGACAGTTTATATACTGCAAAAATAGCTAAATGACACCTGTTCAAAAAAGCAGTAACAGTTGTCTCCCTTGCACCATGATTTGAGTGATTTTAAAGGAAAGTCATATATTTAATAAATATCTTTAAGTTAGTTCTGCACATTGATTTTTTGCTAAGTTGAATTGAAAAAATTGGACCCTACAAAAGATGTGGGGGTCAGTGGGAAAATCACAATAAGATAATTTCACATGAGTAGAATTTTTTCTACAATGTAAATTTTAATGAATTTTCTCACAGTTATAAATAAACACATGGTCTATAATATGGTGAAATAAATAGGTCCATGTGCTTGTTTTTAAGATATTTGACTACAATTAAAGAGATTGACACATTTCAAGCTGATTTTGATCCTTTATTTGGAATTATTCAACATGTTGAAGTTTTTCATATCATATTTTATCTCTAAATAGATAGTGATGTTGCTGTTTAAATAATTATAATCACAGGTTGCCATTTCTTTATGAAATGATTTTCGTTTCTGTATGCAGAGTCCAGGCTTTTGTACGTCATATGGGAAAATGACGTTTTGCCATTCTGGGTTATCAGACATGCAGAATTATCTTAACTTATAAAGAAACAGCAAAAAAGTGACCTCACTGAAATAGAACTTCTGGCTGCTTAATTTACAACACAAAATGTATTAATTCCTGTTTTAATCGCAATATACAAAGGACACCAATTGTAATTGGCTTTTTTTTTTTCTTGGAAGTCAATGTAGGATGTGTGTTTTCTGTCGTTAAATCTGTGTGATATCTGTTCAAATAAAGAGTTGTTACTGTTTCAGGGAGTATTTCAAGTACAGCAGTTACAAGGCTCCGGTCAACAAGTGTTTATACAGCAAGATACAGATCAGACAGACACCTAATCAGCACTTTCCAAATAATTGTATATAGAGACATTGTAGATAGCCTGTGATGCATAACATCTCTTATGTTGAAAACTTTTTTACAAGTATTATTGGAGTATATAATTTATATGATGTGAACTTATTAAATTTTTATATCAAATACAAATGTTGTTATATTGAAGACCGATGTTTTATGGTTGAATAAGAATAAAGAGTAAATGCTTTTTAGCCTAGGTACGGTACTTAAAAAATGCAGTTTATTGTATATCTGTTACAGCACCACAAAGCTTGCATTATACAATGTACTTGATACTTGCCTTTATTGATTAATCTTAAATTATGCAAAATGGCAAGCTGGTGTTGTTGTTTTGTTTTTTATTGAGAAACAGCAATCAATCATTGGTATTTAAAATTGTTCAGTGGCGGATGTATTATCTAATGAGAGATAAAGATATGGAATTCTTTGTGTGGAATGATTCAGTGGCAGATGTAATCGAGATGTGTAGAATGATTCGGTGGCATATGTAATAATGTTTCTGGAATCCCATGTGTAAAATGATTCAGTGGAATATGGAATCCCTTGTGTAGAACGATTCCGTGGCGTATGTAATCAAGATTCTGGAATCCCTTGTGTAGAATGAGTGGCAGATGTATAATCAAGACTGGAATCCCAGTGTGAGATAGAGATTAATAATCTGTTATGTACTTGGCATTGTTCAGTGCAAAGATCCAGTTGTTCCTTTTAAAAGTTTGCTATATTTAACCTTTAGCCTGCTGATCGCAAGTGATTATGCCTTTGCGACCAGTGCAGACCAAGATCAGCCTGCACAGACCTGCCAGCACTGTTCGCTATTCATTCAACTAATTTTTGGGAAACACCTTAAATAATAAATAGTATTGCCCAAATTGAATGATGGACCAGTCCATTTTAGCAATGATAAGATACTAGTTTTTATACTGTATGCAATTGTAGGTCAATTAGTCTTAAATGTCCATCTTTGTAGGATCGAGGCCGTTGTGTATTTCACAATACCGGACCAGGTGCTCAAGGTTTGGTTGATATATAATATTACCTAATCATATCCACCCAGATTTCTTTTTGTCATTATCCACGAACCAGATGATACGCTGTTCCAAGATCATATTTTATTAGAGTTATCGCCGGTAGACCTCTTAACTGGTTCATGTTGACCTTGGGAGTGTTTGTATTTAATAAAGCAGTTGCCCCGCTTAGTCATAAAAAATAATCTTTTTCCCCTACTGGAGGGGAACAGAAGTTCAAAGTTAAAGCTACATTGATCATTTTACTAAAAAGTCTGTTCGAAAACTTAGAACCAGAACTCCATAGTGTCAATGCCTAGGCGAGAGTGTTAACTTCCATATCACTGACAAGGCATAATGTTCGTCATATTTGTTTTACTATGAGAACTCGAGCCAAAACGAAAAAAAAACAAAAAAAAACGTGAAATTATAATTCAGAAATGCAAGTCCATTCTAAATGACGTAGGATTTATATAGTTCTGTATCATTTATAAGTGGCCTATATTTCACGTTTTTTTATAGTTTTTTTTCATTTTGTCTTACTGGACATGGTATTAAAGTTTTTATTTATACGATCCGAGACCAATACTTGTGCCAGTGGCTTCACATACCCGAACAAGCATTGGAAACAAATGTCTACTTGAATTCGGGTATCGTGTAAATACCACTCTTAATCAAAAATATGGCACAAGGCATTCGTGTTGTGGTACTTTCAAAGGACAGTTTACATTCCATTGAGTTAATTTATAGACTAACTGGTTGAACCAATTCATGTAAACTATGTTGCGATGATAGCCTGTGATTATCGTGTACTGCAGGGAACTCGGACGTGTATCCAAGATTTCAAGAAAAAGGGGGACACCAAACACAGGATAAATTTAGACCATCAACAGAATTTTTATGTAAAGATATATCAGTATCAATAGATAACAATCGTGTTGTTGGGTCTTTTTCATCCACATTCATGTTACTATTTAGAAAAATAATACAGATTGCTAGTTTTACAATTTTTATTACATGGATTTTCTCTTTTTTTTTAAATAGAAAAATAACCTATAAAATACAGATCACGATTCGACCCACTGAGAAATACTCATTGTTCATGTATAACAATATAAAGAATCACAAATGAATACATACTATGCAGTTCAATTCGATTTGAATGAGGACAAATAGTGAACACAAATACATGCGACTTGATGGAAAGTTAACATCACGATTGTCCAGTTTAGAAGCACTTCCTGTGTACAATGGATGGTCCAGATTCATCATATTCCTGTTTGCTGATCCACATCTGTTGGAAGGTGGACAGTGAAGCAAGGATAGAACCACCGATCCATACAGAGTATTTTCTCTCTGGTGGAGCAATAATTTTTATTTTCATGGTGGATGGCGCAAGTGCGGTGATTTCCTTCTGCATTCTGTCGGCAATACCTGGGTACATAGTTGAACCACCAGATAATACTGTGTTAGCATACAAGTCTTTACGGATATCAACATCACATTTCATAATACTGTTGTATGTAGTTTCATGGATACCGGCAGATTCCATACCAAGGAAAGATGGCTGGAACATGGCCTCTGGACAACGGAATCTCTCATTACCAATGGTGATTACTTGACCGTCTGGGAGTTCGTAGCTCTTCTCCAATGAACTTGATGAAGCAGCAGTCTGCATTTCTTGCTCAAAGTCCAAAGCTACATAGCATAATTTTTCTTTAATGTCTCTAACAATTTCTCTCTCAGCCGTTGTGGTGAAGGAGTAACCACGCTCAGTAAGGATCTTCATCAAATAATCGGTTAAATCTCTACCAGCCAAATCCAATCTCAAGATGGCATGGGGAAGGGCGTATCCTTCATAGATAGGCACAGTGTGTGATACACCATCACCAGAGTCCATCACAATACCTGTGGTACGACCAGAGGCATATAGAGACAATACAGCCTGGATAGCGACATACATGGCTGGTGTATTAAAGGTCTCGAACATGATCTGGGTCATCTTTTCTCGGTTGGCCTTTGGATTAAGTGGGGCTTCTGTAAGAAGTACTGGGTGTTCTTCGGGGGCAACACGAAGTTCATTGTAGAAGGTATGATGCCAGATCTTCTCCATATCATCCCAGTTGGTGACAATACCGTGTTCAATGGGGTATTTCAGGGTAAGGATACCTCTCTTGCTCTGGGCTTCATCACCAACATAGCTGTCTTTCTGTCCCATACCAACCATCACACCCTGAAATAGGCAACAAAAAAATATATAAGAAAATGCAATTCAGTAATCGCGCTAACGTGGGAAAATGGCCTAAAGCGCCACGCGACAATAGTCAGAGCCAGGCATGCGCACAAGGTATACCGGCAATATGCAAATTATGGCCGCATATCGTGGATATTGAAAATTTTCAAAAATTTCATGAATGAAACAAAATCGTAGCTTAATTTTTTAACAAAAACCAGCTGTTTCGTAAAGCAACATTAAAGCACAAAAAATTCTTCATATAAGAAAATTGCCAGCGTACAGAATAGAACAAAGAAGTATAAAATATTTATTTTTATAGCTCTTTGAATAGAATAACTTTTACATGAAATTCAATAATGATACACGATACGGCGTGCTAGCAAATCAAAATTTGTCTATAATATCTAAATTTTGAAATATGTTAATTAATAATAAGTTAATTGTAATTCATGCCCTTGACGAAATAAAATAAACTAACCTGATGTCTAGGTCTTCCGACGATTGATGGAAATACGGCTCTTGGAGCGTCATCCCCGGCGAATCCGGCTTTGCACATACCGGAGCCATTGTCAATTACCAAAGCAGCTACGTCCTCGTCACACATTTTTGATAATTCAAGATTTATCTACACAACCAAGCGATCACTTCAAATTCTAGTTTTCGAATGATCGTACAGCCGGCAATCGTTATTTTATATTCTGCGACCTATACCACCGCTTAGTCATTCACTACGCATGTGCGGATTGATTTTATTGCCTTATATGGGCATAGTTCCCGTTAAGCGTTAGTTAGTCTGGTGGTCACGTGATATTTTACAGGTGAGGAACGAATGACTACTAAAGTGACTATGTTCTTGATATGGTTTAAAGTTTGTAAACCATACAGAATTAATTAGGTGGGTTAAAATATACATGCAAAATGAAAAATATTGTTAAAATGTATTTGCGCAACAATTTGTAATTAATGACTAATTATTTAATTATTTCGTTGGTGAGGGGAAAACACTCGTGAGTTTACTTCATGTGCATTTTCCATGTGCTGAAAAATGCACTTAATGCGCTTTGCACACTTAATTACGAACTTTGCACTTTACAGACAAGACACTTTTTATACGCCCGTTTGAAAAACGGGACGTATTATGGGAACGCCCCTGGCGGGCGGATGGGCGGTTGGGCGGGCGGGCGGCGTCCACAGACCTTGTCCGGAGCATATCTTCTACATGCATGGAGGGATTTTGATGAAACTTGGCACAGTTGTTCACCATCATGAGACGGAGTGTCATGCGCAAGAACCAGGTCCCTAGGTCTAAGGTCAAGGTCACACTTAGAGGTCAAAGGTCAAATTCAAGAATGACTTTGTCCGGAGCATATCTTCTTCATGTATGGAGGGATTTTGATGAAAGTTGGCACAATTGTTCATCATCATGAGACGGAGTGTCATGCGCAAAAACCAGGTCCCTAGGTCTAAGGTCAAGGTCACACTTAGAGGTCAAAGGATACAAGAATGAAAAATTCAAGAATGACTTTGTCCGGAGCATATCTTCTTCATGCATGGAATGATTTTGATGTAGCTTGGCACAGTTGTTCACCATAATGAGAGGGAGTGTCGTGCGCAAGAACCAGGTTCCTAGGTCTAAGGTCAAGGTCACACTTAGAGGTCAAAGGATACAAGAATGAAAACTTTGTCCGGAGCATATCTTCTTCATGCATGAAAGGACTTTGATGTAGCTTGGCAAAATTGTTCACCATCATGAGACGGAGTGTCATGCGCAAGAACCAGGTCCCTAGGGGTAAGGTCAAGGTCACACTTAGAGGTCAAAGGATACAAGAATGAAAACTTTGTCCGGAGCATTTCTTCTTCATGCATTGAGGGATTTTGATACAACTTGGCACAAATGTTCACAGCATGAGACGGAGTGTCATGCGCAAGAACCAGGTCCCTCGGTCTAAGGTCAAGGTCACACTTAAAGGTCAAAGGTCAGATACAAGAATGACTTTGTCTGGAGCATTTCTTCTTCATGCATGTAGGGATTTTGATGCAACTTGGCACAATTGTACACCCATCATGAGACGGAGTGTCATGCACTGGTCCCTTCTTTAAAATTACTTCCCTTTGCTGTTACTATAAATAGCTTATATTGTAACTTTTTCATTACAAGTCGTAGGGAAAAATCGAGACCACTTTTCTGTAGTACAACATGCATGTTACATCCAATTCTGAGGTGTATTTTGAGCTATCTCTACCTGGTAAGGATTTTTGTGTGGACTTGTAATTTTTTTTTTTCGATTTTTTTTTTTTTTTTTTTTTTTTTTCTCTTTAAAGATTAACTTCCCTTAGTTGTTACTATAAATAACTTACGTTGTAACTTTTTTATAATTGACCGTAGGGAAAAACCAAGACCACTTTTCTGTGGTACAACATTGATATTACTTTCAAATTTTGGGTGTATTTTAAGGTATCTCTACCTGGTAAGGATTTTTTTTGTGGACTTAGAAAAATAAAAGAATTACAATAATTTCTAAAAAAAACAACATTGTAAACAACTAGAAAATTAAAATTCCATTTGCAAATACAGGTGCTAGTGTAAACAAATTTGCTGTGACGGGCGTATATTGTGACATTCTGCACCCTTGTTTGCACTATAGCATTTGATATACATATATATAATATTGCATTTTCCCACTATGTAGCTTACACTCTCTCAGTATTTACAGACTATTTATGATAATGTGGCATTGTATGTAGACTGTTGCAGGTATATGCTCTCGCAAGCATGAATATTCTTCAATTTTCACCATCACAACCACCAACACCATCATTATCATCAGCATCATCATCTAAAGTGTACATGTCTCTATAAAAGAAGTCCTGCATAGTTAGTTTCAGAAATTTCAACAGACAGCTTAAATTGATGAAAGTGACCAGTGGCGAAATGTTGTTTTGATGTTTTGTATTTTGATGTGTTTTATGGGGTATTTTGAATAATTGACAGCCGATCATCAGACCAATTTATTACTATGTTCACAGCCTGTCTTCTGTCTGTCTTATATGCAAATGTGTTCTTTATTGAACATCTGGTCATTTTTTATGACGGGTCGTGAAAAAAATGGTAATCATCAATGAATCATGTATTTATACTCTTGTAAATAAGATGATATGAAAACAATGTGTTTTTTGTTGCGATTACATATTCGGAAGAATTGATTTAATGTTCTAATTTGACCTTTTGCCCCTGGTTTCCAATTCTATATAGTATTAAATTACTAAACATGCTGACAAAGGGTTACGCTATTTGTGTTTGCCATAAACCAAGCTTGATCGATATTTCACTACCAAATTTTAACCATTTTGTTAGGTTAACTTTTTTATACAAAATCACGTGTATAACGGTAGATAGATTTTTCAGGATAAGCTGTATATTTTACGTCTAACTCTCATACTATAAAGACAGAATAAACAAACACAGCCAAACACATATATTAGACGTTTTATTTCTTGCTGGGTTTCACACTGTCATTTATTAACAGGCTACAACAGATCATAGTCAGAATTACCTGCCCCTTCACTGTCGATTAAAATACATAGTACTACAACTAATAATTTTAAAAATGAAGATGCTTTAACACAAATCTTGGTTTTCCTAAAAGCAATTATGGATTGTTTTTTACTATGCCTTAAGAATTATTTGATACTTTATCTGACTAATGTCTTACTATATGTATCATCAAACATCTTGACAGTTATCAGCGATATCAGGTGTAATGTTTGCATACTTGTCCACCTAGATAATTTCGTTGACAATATGTTAGAAAATACCTTACATTACATGTACTATAACTTGCCAATCTCTCAAAATAAATGACCCAAAGGATCACACTGTCAAACTGACGTCACTGGGCGTGGACTAGCTGTGTACAAGATGTCCTTATATGTCCCGTATTTCACGGAGGACCGAACACTTGACAAACTTGACCCGGAGCAATGTATTGATCAGCAGATTAAAATACCTGTAGTGTACTTTACATTTAAGGTATTGTTTACTTTATCAAACTAAATACCTTTTATGGTATTTTCTTTCTACGTCCTAAACATTCTATATCAGACACCTACGTTGTAATCTACCTATCCCGTGCCATAAAAGGCGAACTCCTTGAAAACGTTCTTCGCTATCTTAAAAGGACTGAACTTCAATTTACCATTTACTGTTATAAAACATGTTACAACTCATACACGAAGACCTGTTTCACTGGAACAAAACTTAGTAAAATGAGAATTACTTAAAATTATTCGCGTTTAAATCATTTATCTTTCTAATTTTAGTTAACTCCGCATGAAGAATTTTTTATGAAAATATTACAAACATCTCAAAAGTATACTCGTTTTACGATTTAAAAAATAGCAAAACAATCTAAACAAGTAAATTCCGTTTTGAACACTGAACTAGAACTTTCACGGACGGCATTAATGCTGGAAAATGGATAGAAGCTAATTTTGGAGAGCCGTATTCCATTGCAATGCTTCGCGCCCTTGCTATAATATTCTGAAATATCTTTTTTTTTTTATCATATATGTTACATAAAACTACGCATTAAAAACCGCAATTATTTTGAGGTGCGAATGGGAATGGGGACTTTAAAATTTACAGACTGAAAGTAAATAAGAGCTGTCGGGGGACAGAAACGCTCGACTAATTAACAGCCTTGTCCACGGAATGAATGTAAAAGTCGAAAAGGGTCACACTTTTGTAAAAATTTAAAACAGAGTTATGTAACCTGTACAATGCATGTCAGCGTCAAAGGACAATCGTATGAAGTTTACACCCATTCCCATTAATGGGTACTGAGGTACCAGCTTACAAACAATAACTTTACCAAAACACGGGCGGTAAACGCGCAATCCAATTCCCGCCGGGAATACGCTTAAAATGGGTTGCGCAACGTCCGGTGCTGGTGTTGCGCGTAAAAAAAGACGAAATTGAGGTATGTGAAGTTATGATTTTGCTTAGTATGAGACAAGAATGAATTTCTCGAAAAAAGCAAAATGCTATTCGACACAGATATGATAATACATCATATGTGTAAAATATCTGGTTTGTAATTTATGATTCGGCTCTATTATCACAAAAACTCTGGCGACACGAAACGTGAAAAAAGTATGAAATCAACAAAAATGGAAGTTTCTGACCTCATATACCTAATCTGAGGACATCTGATGCTTTTTATGATAACTCAACTGTTATAAAGTAACGAATATCAAAATTATTTGTTTCAAATCCTGCTTACGGGGACATAATTGACAAAATAATCATCGGGAATGGAGTTGCTCGTATACATCATTATGTATATAATGTATAGGCGCAACTCCATTCCCGGGGAGCAACCCCATTCCCGATTATTTTTTTTTTGCCAATCTTTCCCCCAAAAGCAACATTTCATTCAAGTGTATGTAATATTCATGACTGTTTTACACGAGTTTGATCATTCGAAGCGTCAAATTTCCAGAAAGAAGGCACAAGAGTTAGAAAATTTGCATTTTTTATGATTCCATGCTTTTTTTACAGCTCGAGCCAGCAGAGTTTATGTGATAACAGAGCTGATTTTTAAATTAATAAGTTGGTATTTCACACATGATTTTTATTCATTTTTGTGTCGAATAGCATTTTGCTTTTTTTTTCGAAAGCACTCGTAAATGTGTCATTATTTACAAAAACAAAAACCCACCTACCTCGATTTTGTATATATTGATGCGCAACACCAGCACCGGAAGTCGCGCAACCCATTTTTAGCGTATTCCCAGTGGGAATTGGATTGCGCGTTTACCACCCGTGCAAAAACTGCTAAGTCAGAAAAGGGGCATAATTTTACAAAAATACATGTAGAGTTATGGTACATGTGAAATGCACATAAGATCATATTAAGTGGATACTGAGAAACCAGCCTTCATACACAAGGTTAACCATAAATTACTATCTCAAAAAAGGGGCATTCAAGGGTCTTCAAATCCAAATTTTATATTTTTCATTTCGAAATTTATTCAGTAAATACTTGAATGCATTGATCAAAAGTCTGTAATGAGGTAGTAACGCATTGAAAAAGGAAGAAATACAGTTATCATAGAAGATTGTTATGTTATGATTACGCTTAACAATATTTTAAAAGCGTTGCTATGAAAATGTACTTGTGCGGAAGCAAGCCATATTATGATGATTTTCTGAGCAAGGAAACTCGCCTGGCTTTCACTTAAAGGCCTAGATCTAGGCATTGGGTCAAGGGACTTCATTAACACAGTTGGGGGCTAATCACTAAACAAGGGTCATTGTTACAAGTGAAGGGTAGCCTGGCAAACCGTTGATATTTGTGCTTTGTCAAAGTAAATCATACCTAATATCTATGCATTAAAGATCCCACTTAATTTGCGCTAATTAGTGTTAATTGGCATTCGTCGAGTATTTGATATTATCAATTTGCATGTAGAAAAAAAGAAATCGTCAGACTGGATTCCCAGGCTATGAGAAGGGGAAGCAGTGTATTTTATTTAATAAATATGTGATAACTTTAAGATTTGTGGCAAATGTTATGTCAAGAAATATTTGTTGATCAAACGTAATAATAAAATAATAAGAAACTTATTTAGGAATATGTTATAAAGTTTATCGTGCTGAATATTGCTCTGAAACTTCTCACAGTTAAAATAAACATTATGGTCTACAATATTGTAAAACGAGAGGGTCAAGATGACCCTATATCGTTCACCTGTTAAATCTGACCTAGGAATCATCAAGATAAACATTCTAATCAAGTTTCATGAAGATAGAGTCATAAATGTGGCCTCAAGAGTGTTCCTTTGATTTGACCGAGTGACCTAGTTTTTGACCCTTTATGACCCAGTTTAGAACTTTGCATAGGAATTATCAAGATAAACAGTTTGACTAAGTTTCATGAAAATATGGTCATAAATATGTCCTCTAGGGTGTTTAACAAGCTTTTCTTTGATTTGACCTGGTTTCTGACCCCACATGACCAAGTTTCAAATATGGCCTAGGGAGCACTAAGACAAATATTCTATGCAAGTTTGTATCAAATCAAAGCATAAATGAAACCTCTATATGGCTGAAAGGACCAAAATAGAAAATTTTGACCCTTTCAGGAGCAGTAACTCTAGAACCCATGATGGAATATAGCCGATCTTATTGTGACTTAAGTTTTTGTAGCGTGGTAAAAAATCAAATGTAAAATGTCACTTCTATCATGTTCACAAGGTAAAAATTAACATTTTTTTTGCTCTTTCTGGGGTCAATCAGAGTCGTAACTCTGGAACCTATGACGGGATCGGACAGATTCATCATGGACTCCAAGATCTATTGTTGTTAAAGATATTTTGCAAGTTTGTTTCAAATCAAACCATAAATGAAGTCTATATGGCTGCAAAAAGTCAAAATAGAAAATTTTGGTCCTTTAATGGGCCATAACTCTGGAATCCATGATTTGATCTGATCAGTTTTCGAAAGGAACAGAGATGTTATGCCAGTACAGGTTGTGTGTAATTTTTATTAAAATCGATTTCAAAATGTGGTCTCTATCGTGTTCACAAGAAATTGCGAACGGAAGGACGACAGACTGAGGGCCGTCACAAAAGCTCACCTCTTCACTACGTGACAGGTGAGCTAAGATGTCCTGATCAAAATTTAATGTGTCTGCCTTCTTGCAGTAACAAGGAAGTCATATAAAGATATCATTTTTAAAATCTCAACTACCTGTAACCTAATATTCGCGTTTTTTTTTTTCGGCGTGTCGTATTAAGCACGATTTTATGACCTCGTATGACCTTATGCCGCCTGAACAATGTACCAATCGGATTGCTTGGTAAGGTATTCTCGGTATTTCAGCCATATTAAGAGATTTTGTAAGATCGGCGCTGATTGGGGAAAAGGCTGAAAATGCTTCACTCCGAGTCATGTTTGACACCGAGTGAAATGACAACGCGTTCGTCATCTATAACCTCTATAAGTACAGCACCATCGGGTTGTATGCGTACAACTTGAACAGGTGTGCGTAACCAAATATTCATCTGCTCATCCGGACATATTTCTGTTTTGTTAAGTTTTCTTGTTAAGTTATTTCTGTTTTGTGAAGTTTCCTTTCCTTAGGTTTTGTTTTTACAAAAAGGTAATTTGTTTTTAGTCATTAACTCTTACCCTGCATTACAGCAACAATATCTAAGCAGTGCAAATCATTACTAGCCTGCAACATGTCCGATACTGTTAAATTTTAGACTCTAAATTTTAAATTAATCTTTCCGGTGACTCACAGTGAAACAGTACTGTACATATTCTGGATGATAGACAAATTTGATAATAAGCTGAAGTAGGGTAAGGGTTCATGTTGCTTCCAACAATTCCAGAAATAAAGTATAGAACGTTATTTCAATATTGTTTGCTTACTGTTACCTTTAAGCACAAAGGCTCAAAGTGAGCTTTTGTGATTGTTTGGTGTCCGTCGTGTGTCCCTCCACAATCTCTAAACACAGTTTTCTTCAGAACTACTGTCCTCATTTATACAAAACTTCACAGATGCCCCTTTCAACATTGCCAAAATATTTAAAATACAGGTTTCTGCCCATATATAACTTGTGCTTCAGTTACATCAGGCCGACCATCTTTTTTCAAGATATTTCTTGTTCAAAGAATGTTTCCCCACTCAGTAATTTTGCATAGCCGATTTAAATCCGATGGTAAAAATTTATTATTAATAGCAAATTTCCTGCTAAATTCAGTAAATAAAAAACAAGAGGACCATGATGGTCCTGAATCGCTCACCTCTTGCCACATGACCCAGTTTTGAGTATGACGTCGTTTTTTCTATTATTTGACATAGTGACCTAGTTTTTCAGCTCATGTGACCCAGTTTTGAACTTGACCTAGATATTATCAAGATAAAAATTCTGACCAATTTTCATGAAGATCCATTGAAAAATATGGTCTCTAGAGAGGTCACAAGGTTTTTCTATTATTTGACCTATTGACCTAGTTTTCGAAGGTACGTGACCCTGTTTTGACCTTTATCTAGATATCATCAAGGTGAACATTCTCACTATTTTCATGAAGATCTCATGAAAAACATGGCCTCTAGAGAGGTCACAATGTTTTTCTATCTTTATACCTACTGGCCTAGTTTTTGACCGCACATGACCCAGTTTCGAAACTGACCTAGATATCATCAAGGTGAACATTCAGATCAATTTTCATGAAGATCCATTGAAAAATATGGCCTCTAGAGAGGTCAAAAGATTTTAATAATTTTAGACCTACTGACCTAGTTTTTGACCGCAGTTGACCCAGTTTCAAACTTGACCTAGATATCATCAAGATGAACATTCAGACCAACTTTCATACAGATCCCATGAAAAATATGGCCTCTAGAGAGGTCACAAGGTTTTTTTATTATTTGACCTACTGACCTAGTTTTTTAAGGCACGTGACCCAGTTTCAAACTTGATCTAGATATCATCAAGGTGAACATTCTGACCAATTTTTATGGAGATCCATTCACAAGTATGGCCTCTGGAGGGGTCACAAGGTTTTTCTATTTTTAGACCTACTGACCTAGTTTTTGACCGCACATGACCCTGTTTCGAACTTGACCTAGATATCATCAAGATGAACATTCAGACCAATTTTCATACAGATCCCATGAAAAATATGGCCTTTAGAGAGGTCACAAAGTTTTTTCATTATCTGACCTACTGACCTAGTTTTTGACGGCACGTGACCCACTTTCGAATTTGACCTAGATATCATCAAGACGAACATTCAGACCAACTTTCATACAGATCCCATGAAAAATATGGCCTCTAGAGAGGTCACAAGGTTTTTCTATTATTTGACCTACTGACCTAGTTTTTGAAGGCACGTGACCCACTTTCGAACTTGATCTAGATATCATCAAGGTGAACATTCTGACCAATTTTCATGAAGATCTCATGAAATATATGGCCTCTAGAGAGGTCACAAACTTTTTCTATTTTTAGACCTACTGACCTAGTTTTTGACCGGACGTGACCCAGTTTCAAACTTGACCTAGATATCATCAAGATGAACATTCAGACCAACTTTCATACAGATCCCATGAAAAATATGGCCTTTAGAGAGGTCACAAGGTTTTTCTATTATTTGACCTACTGACCTAGTTTTTGACGGCACGTGACCCAGTTTCGAACTTGATCTAGATATCATCATGGTGAATGTTCTGATCAATTTTCATGAAGATCCCATGAAAAATATGGCCTCTAGAGAGGTCACAAGGTTTTTCTATTTTTAGACCTACTGACCTAGTTTTTGATGGCACGTGATCAAGTTTCGAACTTGACCTAGATATCATCAAGGTGAATGTTCTGACCAATTTTCATGAAGATCTTGTGAAATATATGGCCTCTAGAGAGGTCACAAGGTTTTTCTATTTTTAGACCTACTGACCTAGTTTTTTACGGCACGTGACCCAGTTTCAAACTTGACCTAGATATCATCAAGGTGAATATTCTGAGCAATTTTCATGAAGATCTTGTGAAATATATGGCCTCTAGAGAGGTCACAAGGTTTTTCTATTTTTAGACCTACTGACCTAGATTTTGACGGCACGTGACCCAGTTTCGAACTTGACCTAGATATCATCAAGATGAACATCCTGACCAATTTTCATAAAGATCCCATGAAAAATGTGACCTCTAGAGTGGTCACAAGCAAGTTTACGGACGGACGACGGACACCGCGCGATCACAAAAGCTCACCTTGTCACTTTGTGACAGGTGAGCTAAAGTCAGTGCTTCGTGCAGAAAAAGTATAAATGAATATTTTTGTGTAAAAACAATTTTTTTTTGAAAATGTTCGTGAGAAAAATGTACCTGATAACAAGAGGGTCATGATGACCCTATATCACTCACCTGTTAAACTCGGTCTTGAAATCATCAAGATAAACATTTTGATCTAGTTTCATGAAGATAGGGTCATAAATATGGCCTCTAGTGTGTTAAGCTTTTCCTTTGATTTAAGCGGGTAACCTAGTTTTTGATCCCACATTACCCAGTTTGGAACTTGGCAGTGGCTAGGTAGCCGGTTCCACCTACCTAGACCTTTAGTCTACGTAGCCGGTTCCAACTACCTAGACTAAAGGTCTAGGTAGCCGGTTCTATATATACATAACGTATATGTACATGTAAGGTCAAGGTAGCTGGTTTTGATAAACTGTATTATAAAGGATCATTATATTAGTTAAATAAATTACATTTCTTGTGATTTATTATTTATATTTTGTGACTTACTTGTTTATTTCGCCGTATTTACGCACTTATATCATATCTGTCGATACTTTGTTATGTTATCATGTCGTTTTTGTCACTGGCGTGCTTAAATGGCGCGTTTATAAATTCTTAAAATATCTTTTAATGATTTTTTTTAGTTTGTTATATATTGAAAAACATTTTTGATAGATGATGTCAACTGACGGCGATTCTTTAGCATTAGGTCATTAGTTATTATCTTTCGTATCTAGAATATTACGCTGCCTTAGATAAAGAGCTCATATGTTCAAACAAACAATTAGAACCAATCAAGATTATTGACTAATAACAAATTGGCGGAGAAATTTTGTAGTAGTTAATTAATTAAAGACGCACAATCATAGAGGTGGGAAAGTGATGATCACCTACAATTATCACTTAAACGGGCGCAGGAAAGGATCAAACGCCATTATGTTCAGTTGAGCCTCATCATTTAATGTACATTGATGCTCTTTGTTTTGCCCTTTATTACTGTTTGTTTTGTTTTGTTTTAAGAATGAATCACAGTATCTCATATATGTATCGAGTACGTTTTAACATAACAAATTGAAAATGTCGCCCGATATGATATGAGCGCGTAAATACGAAATATACCGGTTAAACGCAAATAATAAATAATGAATTACAAGAAATGTAATTCATTAAACTAATATTATGATTCTTTATAATACAGTTTATTAAATCTGGCTACCTTGACTTACATGTTCATATACGATATCTATATATAGAGCCGGCTACCTAGACCTTTAGTCTAGGTAGCCGGAACTGGCTACGTAGACTAAAGGTCTAGGTAGCCAGAACCGGCTACCTAGCCACTGCCTTGGAACTTGGCCTAGGAATCATCAAGATAAACATTCTGACCAAGTTTCATGTAGATAGGGTAAAAAAATGTGGCTTCAATAGTGTTAACAAGCTTTTCCTTTGATTTAACCCTATAACCTAGTTTCTGACTCCATATGACCCAGTTTTGAACTTGGCATAGGAATCACCAAGATAAACATTCTGACAAAGTTTCATGAAGATATGGTCATAAATGTGACCTCTAGTGTGTTAACAAGCTTTTCCTTCGATTTGACCTGGTGACCTAGTTTTTGACCCCACATGACCCAGTTTAGAACTTGGCCTAGAGAGCATCAAAATATACATTCTGTGCAAGTTTGTATCAAGTCAGAGCATAAATGAAACCTCTATATGGATAAAAGAACCAAAATAGAAAATGTTGCCCCTTTCAGGGCCAGTAACTCTAGAACACATCACGACATCCAGCCGATTTTCGAAAGGAAGTGAGATCTTATTTTGACTTAAGTTGTGTAAGTGTGGTTATAATGGAATGTAAAATGTCATTTCTATCATGTTCACAATATTTTGGCTCTTTCAGGGATATCAGGAGTCGTAACTCCGAAACCTATGATTGGATCTGATGGATTCATCATGGACTCCAAGATCTATTGTTGTTAAAGGTATTTTTGCAAACTTGTACCAAATCAAAGCAAACAGCAAATTTTGGCCCTAACTCTGGAACCCATGAAAGGGACCGAGCATCCCAATTAAAACGGAATTGGGAGGAAACCTCACAATAATGCTACACACAAAGTTCAATGAAGATTCCTTCTATGGTTCATCAGAAGCTATTGCTCCCAACAGTCACTTGAAAATAGTTATTAACTTCAAATTTAAATTTAAACCTGCTATTTAGATATAAATGACAAATAAAGTTTCGTTATCAAACTCAGCTGAGACTGAAAATGTTTTGTGAACACGGGGCCTGGACACGAAATATGGACAAATTTGACCTTGACCTTGGACCTATCATCCTGTTTCATGCACTCTGCGTTTCATCTAATCACCACCTACCTACATCCAAAGTTTGAAATCAATACCCTGAATACTTAATAACTTATGCAAGGTGAACCATTTGATCAATCTAGATAGAGGTCCATGCCTGGATGCCACTGACCAAGTTTAGTGTAATTGTAACCAGTAGTTTCAGAGCAGATGTTTAAGTAAACATGTTGATGTAGGAGGCTGGACTATCCACCTATACTAAAAGCTCACATTGAACAAAGTTCAGACGAGCTAAGAAAGTTAAAATGGAATTATATATGTGTAACAACATAGGTAGACTTGTTATAGTCATCATTCAATTATTATTTTGAAAGTGTTTCTTATGCTTTACACATTTTGAAACATTTCTCTGTTCAGGAGTACTTTACTCTGCAATTTCCGTGCAATTATGTATTTGGAAGCAATTCGATATTCTGTGGACGTAATTATAGCTTAACTTTCCATGAAAAACGAATAAATGCTGAAAAAGCATATGGAGATTACGTAATTTGATGATTTTCGTTACAGCTCCATTTTCTTAAACACACTACTAGTATATTGTTGTAAACAAGGTAAGCCGGTAACTTCAGATATTAACATTAATTTACAACTGAACTGTTTTACACAACTTGAAACAAGATGGCCATGATGGCCCTATATTGCTCACCTGAGTTTAGTTGCTTGCTTGAACAAATTTCTTTGCTAAAGCTTCAAAAACAAGAGGGCCAAGATGGCCCTAGGTCGCTCACCTAAGAAACACACCATAACAGTGTAAAACATGTTTGACCTAGTGATTTCATGGAAACAAATATTCTGACCAATTTTCATTAAGATTGGACCAAAAAATTGGTCTCTTGCGATAAAACAAGCATTTTCTTAGATATGACCTAGTTTTTGACCCTAGATGACCCATGTTCAAACTCTATCTAGATTTTATCAAGGCAATCATTCTGACCAAAATTCATGAAAATCAATTGAAAAATACAGCCTCTATCACATACACAAGTTTTTTCTTTGATTTGACCAAATGACCTAGTTTTTGACCTCAGATGACCCATATTCAAATTCGACCTAGATTTCAATAAGGCAATCATCCTGACCAGATTTCATAAAAATCAATTGAAAAAAACAGTCTCTATCCCATACACAAGATTTTTCTTTAATTTGACCTAGTGACCTAGTTTTTGACCTCAGATACCCCATATTCAAACTCGACCTAGATTTCATCAAGGCAATCACTCTGAGCAAATTTCATGAAGATCAATTGAAAACTACATCCTCTATTGCATACACGTTTTTTTTTCCATTTGACCTAGTGACCTAGTTTTTGACCCCAGATGACCCATTTTCGAACTCGGCCTAGATTTTATCAAGGTAATCATTCTGGCTAAATTTCATGAAGATCAGTTGAAAAATACAGCCTCTATCGCATACACAAGGTTTTTCCTTGATTTGACCTAGTGACCTAGTTTTTGATCCCAGATGACCCATTTTCGAACTCGGCCTAGATTTCATCAAGGTAATCATTCTGACCAAAATTCATGAAGATCAATTGAAAAATACCGCCTCTATCGCATACACAAGGTTTTTCTTTGATTTGACCTAGTGACCTAGTTTTTGACCCGAGATGACCCATTTTCAAACTCGGCCTAGATTTCATCAAGGCAATCATTCTGACCAATATTCATGAAGATCAATTGAAAAATACAGCCTCTATCGCATACAGAAGGTTTTTCTTTGATTTGACCTAGTGACCTAGTTTTTGACCCCAGATGACCCATTTTCGAAGTCGGCCTAGATTTCATCAAGGTTATCATTCTGACCAATATTCATGAAGAATAATTGAAAAATACAACCTCTATTGCATACACAAGGTTTTTCTTTGATTTGACCTAGTGACCTAGTTTTTGATCTGAGATGACCCATTTTCAAACTCGGCCTAGATTTCATCAAGGCAATTGTTCTGACCAATATTCATGAAGATCAATCGAAAAAAACAGCCTCTATCCCATACACAAGGTTTTTCTTTGATTTGACCTAGTGACCTAGTTTTTGACCCATTTTCGAACTCGGCCTAGATTTCATCAAGGTTATCATTCTGACCAATATTCATGAAGATTAATTGAAAAATACAGCCTCTATCGCATACACAAGGTTTTTCTTTGATTTGACCTAGTGACCTAGTTTTTGACCCGAGATGACCCATTTTCGAACTCGGCCTAGATTTCCTCAAGGTTATCATTCTGACCAATATTCATGAAGATTAATTGAAAAATACAGCCTCTATCGCATACACAAGCTAAATGTTGACAGACGGACGACAGACGACGGACATTGAGCGATCAGAAAAACTCACCTGAGCATTGCTCAGGTGAGCTAACAAAAAGTAGGCGAGTATATAGGTTCACAGTAAAGATAATTTAAGATAACTACTGAAATCTGTATGAAAAATTATATAGGTGGTAAAAATCTCTTTGCTGTAGCTTCAAAAACAAGAAAGTAGGTCTGTAGGTCAGGTTTAAGAATATTAAAGATGAGTATTGAAATCTGTATCAAAAGTTATGCACGTGGTCCAAATTACTAAACCGTACCTTAAAAAACAAGAAAGTTGGTCAGTAGGTCATGATTAAGACTATTTAAGATGAGCATTGAAATCTGTATCAAAAATTATACATGTGGTTTAAATTTCTAAGCTGTAACTTAAACAAGAGGGCCAAGATGGCCCTAGGTCGCTCACCTAAGAAACACTCCATAACAGTGTAAAACATGTTTGACCTAGAGATTTCAAGGAAACAAATATTATGACCAATTTTCATTAAGATTGGACCAAAAAATTGGTCTCTTGCGATAAAACAAGCATTTTCTTAGATATGACCTAGTTTTTGACCCTAGATGACCCATGTTCAAACTCGACCTAGATTTTATCAAGGCAATCATTCTGACCAAAATTCATGAAGATCAACTGAAAAATACAGCCTCTATCACATACACAAGTTTTTTCTTTGATTTGACCAAGTGACCTAGTTTTTGACCTCAGATGACCCATATTCAAATTCGACCTAGATTTCATTAAGGCAATCAACCTGACCAAATTTCATAAAAATCAATTGAAAAAAACAGTCTCTATCGCATACACAAGATTTTTCTTTAATTTGACCTAGTGACCTAGTTTTTGACCTCAGATAACCCATATTCAAAATCGACCTAGATTTCATCAAGACAATCATTCTGACCAAATTTCATACAGATCAATTGAAAAATACATCCTCTATTGCATACACAATGTTTTTCTTCGATTTGACCTAGTGACCTAGTTTTTGACCCGAGATGACCCATTTTCGAACACGGCCTAGATTTTATCAAGGTAATCATTCTGGCTAAATTTCATGAAGATCAGTTGAAAAATACAGCCTCTACTGCATACACAAGGTTTTTCTTTGATTTGACCTAGTGACCTAGTTTTTGACCCCAGATGACCTATTTTCGAACTTGGTCTAAATTTCATCAAGGTAATCATTCTGACCAAAATTCATGAAGATCAATTGAAAAATACAGCCTCTATCGCATACACAAGGTTTTTACGTGATATGACCTAGTGACCTAGTTTTTGACCCCAGATGACCTATTTTCGAACTTGGTCTAAATTTCATCAAGGTTATCATTCTGACCAAAATTCATGAAGATCAATTGAAAAATACCGCCTCTATCGCATACACAAGGTTTTTCTTTGATTTGACCTAGTGACCTAGTTTTTGACCCGAGATGACCCATTTTCGAACTCGGCCTAGATTTCATCAAGGCAATCATTCTGACCAAAATTCATGAAGATCAATTGAAAAATACAGCCTCTATCGCATACACAAGGTTTTTCTTTGATTTGACCTAGTGACCTAGTTTTTGACCCGAGATGACCCATTTTCGAACTCGGCCTAGATTTCATCAAGGTTATCATTCTGACCAATATTCATGAAGAAGAATTGAAAAATACAGCCTCTATCGCATACACAAGGTTTTTCTTTGATTTGACCTAGTGACCTAGTTTTTGACCCGAGATGACCCATTTTCGAACTCGGCTTAGATTTCATCAAGTTATCATTCTGACCAAATTCATGAAGATTAATTGAAAAATACCGCCTCTATCGCATACACAAGGTTTTTCTTGATTTGACCTAGTGACCTAGTTTTTGACCCGAGATACCCATTTTCGAACTCGGCCTAGATTTCATCAAGAGTTATCATTCTGACCAATATTCATGAAGATTAATTGAAAAATACCGCCTCTATCGCATACACAAGTTTATTTTGATGACCAGTGACACTAGTTTTGACCCGATTACCCATTTCGAACTGGTAATTCAAAATTATCATTCTGACCAATATTCATGAAGATAAATGAAAAATACAGGTGATCTTGCATACACACTAAATGTTGCCAGCTGGAGGCCAAGACGCTATGGCTCAGCGTCAGTAAAATTGCATTTCAGTAGCTAAAAAAGCACTGGTGATGTGGACCAAATTGAACTTCTTGAGTGTTCAAATTCACAGATCATTCTATCAAGGACAAATTCTTTGTACACAAACTTGCATGTGGCATCAATTGAAAGCTGTAGCTTGAGAAATTGAAAGTAGGTCACCTAGTCAAATTCAAGGACAAATTTCATTTGTACACAAAACTATGCATGTGTCAAATTTGAAGCTGTAGTTAAAAATTGAAAGTAGGTCACAGGTCAATCAAGGCAAATTTTTTCAGGCACAAAACTATGCATGTGTCCAAATTTGAAGCTGTACTGAGAAATGGAAAGTAGGTCACTAGGTCAAATGGTCAAGGTCAAGGTTTTTCACCAAAACCATACATGTGTCCAAATTGAAGTTGATTAGCTTGAAAGAAGATTTAAAAGTTTCACTAGTCAATCAAGTAACCGTGTCAAGGTTTATTTGACTCAAACCACTGTGGTCCAAATTGAATGTTGTGGTTTGACAAGAAGATTTTAAAAGCTTCCTATATAAGTCTATATGAACCATGTGACCCCAGGCGGGGCCATATTGACCCTAGGGGGATAATTTGAACAATCTTACTAGAAGACCACTTGATGATGTCACACAAAATATCAAAGCCCTAGGCCCTGTTGTTTTGAATAAGAGGTTTTTCGAAGTTTTTCCCTAGACAAGTCTATATAAACCATGTGACCCCCGGGGCGGGGCCATATTTGACCCCAGGGAAAGAATTTGAATCATCTTGGTAGAGGACCACTAGATGATGCTTCATACCAAATATCAAAGCCCTAGGCTCTGTGGTTTTGGACAAAAAGATTTTGAAAGTTTTTCCCTATATAAATATATGTATATTATAGAAATAAACAAAGGGCCATAACTCACTAAACGATTGTTGAACCAGTATGATTTTCAGGGGGACACAACTAGGGTACCAATACATCATTCTGACAAAGTTTGGTCAAAATCCCCCCAGTAGTTTCCGAGAAGATGCGATAACGAGAAATTGTTAACGGACAGACGGACCACGGACGCAGAGTGATTTGAATAGCCCACCATCATGATGATGGTGGGCTAAATATCAAAAGCCTAGGCCATGCAGTTTAAGGCAAGAAGATTTTTAAAGTTTTTTCCTATATATGTCTATGTAAAACTTGAGACCCCCCGGGGCTGGGCCTCTTTTCACCCCAGGAGCATAATTTGAACAATTTTGGTACAGGACCACAAGGCAATGCTATATACAAAATATCAAAGGCCTAGGTCTTGTGGTTTTAGACAAGATTTTTAAAGTTTTTTTTACTGTGCAAGTCTATGTAAAACTTGTGACCCCCAGGGCAGGGCCTCTTTTCACCCCAGGGGCACAATTTGAATAATCTTGATAGAGAACCAGATGATGATGTCACATGCCAAACAAATGCTCTACGCCTTGCGGTTTTGGACAAGAAGATTTTTAAAGTTTTTCCAAATGGAATTAAATTCTTTGAACAATTTTGAAAGGGGACCAGGAAAGGATCTTTCCTGTGAAGTCTGGTGTAATTCTGTCCAGTGGTTTTCAAGTTTTTTGTAAAAAATGTTGACGGACACACAACACAGGATGAACACTGAGCGGTCACAAAAGCTCACCATGAGCCTTTGGCTCAGGTGAGCTAAAAAATGGACTGGCAAACCCCAAATGACGGAGTGGCCAATCGGCCAGTTTATCAAATCGGGCTTTAAAAAATGTTTCAAAATAAAATTTTGTTAACTTCAGAAGGGAACATATGACTTTATACAAGAGGGCCAAGATGGCCCTAGGTCACTCACATGAGTAACACACCGTAACAGTGTAAACATGTTTTACCAACTGATTTCATAGGGACGAATATTCTAACCAATTTTCATTAAAACTGGACCAAAAACTTTGCCTCTCAAGTGTAAACTAGAAAATGCTTTTGTAAAAAAGCGCATGTCTCCCCCAATGCAAAGTCCTATAGGCAAGAAGTCAAAAGGGGTCAGGAGTGAAAGTCAAAGAGACACTGATGGTTGGCTGCAATAGGGATCATCTACTTGGCATGTCCAGTCATCCCGCTAAATTTCAACACTCGTGGCCTAGTGGTTCTCAAGTCACTGTTCAGGCTCCTGTGACCTTGACCTTTGATCAAGTGACCTCAAAAAAATAGGGGTCATCTACTCTGCATGTCCAATCATCCTATTAAGTTTCAACATTGTAGGTCAAGTGGTTCTCAAGTTATTTCCAAAAAATGATTTTACATGAACAGACCACTGTGACCTTGACCTTTAATAGACTGACCCCAAAATCAATAGGGGTCATCTACTACGCATGTTGGTTCTCAAGTTATTGATCGGAACTGGTTATCAATGTTCAGGCTCCTGAGACCTTGACCTTTAACGGAGTGACCCAAAAAACAATAAGGGTCATTTACTCTGCATGAACAATCATCCTATGAAGTTTCAACATTCTGGGTCGAGAGGTTCTCAAGTTATTGATTGGAAATGGTTTTCCATGTTCAGGCCCCTGTGGCCTTGACCTTTAACAGAGTGGCCCCAAAATCGTTAGGGGTCATCTACTCTTTATGATCAATCATCCTATTAAGTTTCAACATTCTGGGTCAAGTGTTTCTCAAGTTACTGACCGGAAATGGTTTTCAATGTTCAGGTCCCTGTGACCTTGACCTTTAATGGAGTGACCCCAAAATCAATAGGGGTCATCTACTTTGCATGTACAATCATCCTATGAAGTTTCAACATTCTGGGTCAAGTGGTTCTCTAGTTATTGATCAGAAATGGTTTTCAGTGTTCAGGCCCCTGTGACCTTGACCTTTGACAGAGTGATCCCATAATCAATAAGGGTCATCTACTCTTTATGACCAATCATCCTATCAAGTTTCAACATTCTGGGTCAGGTGGTTCTCAAGTTATTGATTGGAAATGGTTTTTAATGTTCAGGCCCCTGTGACCTTGACCTTTGACAGAGTGACCCCAAAATCAATAGGGGTCATCTACTTTTCATGACCAATCATCCTATGAAGTTTCAACATTCTGGGTCAAGTGGTTCTCTAGTTATTGATCGGAAATGGTTTTCAATGATCAGGCCCCTGTGACCTTGACCTTTGACGGAGTGACCCCAAAATCAATAGGGGTCATCTACTCTTCATGACCAATCATCCTATGAAGTTTCAACATTCTGGGTCAAGTGGTTCTCTAGTTATTTGTCGGAAATGGTTTTCAATGTTCAGGCCCCTGTGACCTTGGCCTTTGACGGAGTGACCCCAAAATCTATAGGGGTCATTTACTCTTCATGACCAACCATCCTATGAAGTTTCAACATTCTGGGTCAAGTGGTTCTCTAGTTATTGATCGGAAATGGTTTTCATGTTCAGGCCCCTGTGACCTTGACCTTTACGGGGTGACCCCAAAAACATAGGGGTCATCTACTCTAGCAGCCCTACAACCCTATAAGTTTGAAGGTTCTAGGTCAAATGGTCTCAGTTATTGCTCGGAAATGAAGTGTGACGTACGAACGGACGGACAGGGCAAAAACAATATGTCTCCTGGGGGAGACATAACAAGCATTTTCATTGATTTAACCTAGTGGCCTAGTTTTTTACCCCACATTCGCACTTGTGTAAATTTTCATGAAAACAAACATTCTGACAAAAGTTTCGGGAAGATTGGAGCAAAAAAGTGGCCTCTACAGGGTATACAAGCTTTTCCTATGATTTGACCCAATTTCTGACCCCACGTGACCCAGATCTTGAAATCATCCAAGACTTCATGATAAACATTCTGACCAAAATTTATGAAGACAGAAACAACAAGAAGCTGCGTTCAATAAACGCTTGATGCCCCTGGTGGCATCCTTGTCAATACAAGCAACCAAAGTCCAAAACAAGTCAAGTTCAAGGTCAACTGAGGTCAGGTGATGTCCGAAGATGAGAATGGTCTCAGGTTACATCTGTATTAGTATCAAGTCTTTCAGTAAGGGTATGATGCTAGACGAGCGGTCCCATTTGGTTAACAAGAGATGGCCCATATAAAGCAACCTAAGTCCAAAATGAGGTCAAGGTCAAACTGAGGTCAGTTGATGTCTGAAGATGAGGAATGGTCACAGGTTACATCTGCATTAGTATCAAGTCATTCTAGTAAGGGGTATTGATTCTAGACGAAACAGTCCCATTTGGTTAACCTCGTACGAACGGACAGGACGATCACTATATGCCTCCTGCATCAGTAGATGCCGGGGGCATAAAAATGAGCCCCCTTGGGTGTAAACAAGCTTATACCTTGATTTAACCTGGTGACTTTGTTTTTGACCCCATATGACCCAAATAAAAATTCATAAGATATTTCATGCAGACAAACATTCTGACCAAGTTTCATGCACATCAAATGAACACGAGTGTTAACAAGCTTTTCCTTTGATTTGACTGGGTGACCTAGTTTTTGACCCCATATGACCCAGTTTCGAACCTGGCCTAGGAATCAAGAGAAAACATTCTGACCAAGTTTCATGAAGATAGGGTCATAAATGTGGCCTAAAGTGTTACTTTTCCTTAGAATTGACTCAATGACCTAGTTTCTGATCCCATATGACCCAGTTTCAAATTTGGCCTAGAAATCCTCAAGATAAACATTCTGACCCAGTTTCATGAAGATAGGGTCATAAATGTGGCCTCTAGGTTGTTAACAAGCTTTTCCTTTGATATGGCCTGATGACCTAGTTTTCGACCAGACATGACCCAGGTCTAGAGATCATCAAGATAATCATTCTGTACAAGTTTGATCAAACCAAAGCATAAATGAAACCTCAGGGTCAGAAACTCTGGAACCCATGACGGAATCTAGCAAGTTTTCGAAAGGAACCGAGATCCTATTGTGACGCAAGTTATGTATAAGTTCGGTTAAAATCAAATACAAAATGTCACTTCTGTCATCTTCACAAGGAAAAATTACCAAATTTTGGCTCTTTTCAGGGGCCGTAACTCGGAACCTATGACTGAATCCGACAGATTCATCATGGAATCCAAGATTTATTTTTTTAAAGATATTTTGCAAGATCAAATCAAACCATAAATGAAGTCTCTATATGGCTGCAAAAGCCAAAATAGCGAATTTTTATCTGGCCAGTTTTCAAATGAACCAAGATATTATGCCAATACAAGTTGTGTGAAAGTTTGATTAAAGTTGATTGCAAAATGTCGTCTCTATCGTGTTCACAAGCCAAAAAAAAAAATAAAATTTTTTGGCCCTTTAAGGGGCCACTCTGCAACCAATGATGGGATCTGGCCAGTTTTCGATAGGAACTGAGATATTGTGTGCAAGTTTGATTAAAATGGAATACAAAATGTGGTCTCTTTCATGTTCACAAGGAAATTGTGGATGGACGGACGTACTACAGGCGTTCACAAAAGTTCTCCGTCACTACGCGACAGATGAGGTAACAAGAGCCGTCAGTAAGACGATGCGCTCGACTTTTCTCAGTGCTCTACTCAAAATTCGAGCTTTGCCAGTAAAAACTTTAAACAAACATTCTAAGTTAAAAAGGGGCATAACTCCTACAACATATGGGGATTGTTTCTCCAACTTTGATAGTTAATAACTATTTTAAGTTTCAAGTCAATAGCTTTGATAGTTACAGAGATTTTTGAATTTCAGGAACTTTAACAAAAAAATTCTAAGTCAAAAGGGGAATAACTCCATCAAAATTCAAATCAGAGTTATGGGGATTGTTTCTCCTGGTGTAGACTTTGATAGTAGATAACCATTTTAATTTTCAAGTCAATAGCTTTGTTAGCAACAGAGATATTCGACTTTTATCAAAAATTTAATCCAAAAATTCCAAGTTAAAACAGGGCACAACTCTTGCCAAAATTCAAACCAGAGCTATGGGAATTATTTCTCCTGAAGTAGACTTTGATAGTAAATAACTATTTTAAGTTTCAAGTAAATATCTTGAACCAACAGCGACGCAGATGCCGGGGCAAGTGCAACAGCTCTATTTTTTCTTCGAAAAGTAGAGCTAAAAAACGTAGTTGTTTATTGAAGTACAATACCAATGAAATGAATTATCCGTGTAGATTGTAGGACGGCCAACCCACGTGACCTTTGATATTATACGCAAGGGAAATTCGATCTCAGCTTTCACTAACGTACACATTTGGTCCGTGGCAGAGTGCTCATTGTAAATCATTTCTAATGCACGATATACCTATTTCTTTACTCCATCATGTTTTACAAATATAGTTTATATGTAATATGGTGGGTGGAGTAGCACCGATGTCGTGATTTTCGTTTCGGATCGATCGAAACTTCCAGAGCCCTGGTCTCTATACGGCTACAAAAGCCAAAATAGCAAATTTTGGTCCTTTAAGGGGCCATAACTCTGGAACCCATGATGGGGGCTGGCCAGTTTTCAGAAGGAACCGAGATATTATGCCAATACAAGTTGTGTGTAAGTTTGATTAAAATCCATTGCAAAATGTGGTCACTATTGTGTTCACAAGAAATTGTGGATGGACAACAGGCGATCACAAAAGCTCACCTTGTCACTATGTGACAGGCGAGCTAAAAATGTTTAATCTGCAAAGTTATTTTTATACTCGTGAATGATACTGAAAGGTCACCTTGGTTGGCCACAAAGAGAAACAGGGCCATCATGAATGCATTTGTTTTTCTAATATTTGTAGTGGCAAAGTGCGCTAGGAAAATGAACAGTTCTGAATTTTTCTTTTTAATCACTTAATGAACTAGTAACCTGCTCTGAGGCCAAAGGCAACTTAACAAATTGTCTCTCAAGACAACATTACACTGAATCCAATAATTAAAACTTGTGGAATTATGTATCAGATCTCGTGAATAATCTCGTGCAGCACCAATACTTAAAAACCTGTACGTCCAAAACTTTAGTCAACACAACTATAACTCAACTTTGATGACTAGCAATGACATTTTCCTTCAATGAACACAAAAACATGCGACATTATGGAAAGTTATCAGTGTCATGATTGTCCAGTTTAGAAGCACTTCCTGTGTACAATGGATGGTCCAGATTCATCATATTCCTGTTTGCTGATCCACATCTGTTGGAAGGTGGACAGTGAAGCAAGGATAGAACCACCGATCCATACAGAGTATTTTCTCTCTGGTGGAGCAATAATTTTTATTTTCATGGTGGATGGCGCAAGTGCGGTGATTTCCTTCTGCATTCTGTCGGCAATACCTGGGTACATAGTTGAACCACCAGATAATACTGTGTTAGCATACAAGTCTTTACGGATATCAACATCACATTTCATAATACTGTTGTATGTAGTTTCATGGATACCGGCAGATTCCATACCAAGGAAAGATGGCTGGAACATGGCCTCTGGACAACGAAATCTCTCATTACCAATGGTGATTACCTGACCGTCTGGGAGTTCGTAGCTCTTCTCCAATGAACTTGATGAAGCAGCAGTCTGCATTTCTTGCTCAAAGTCCAAAGCTACATAGCATAATTTTTCTTTAATGTCTCTAACAATTTCTCTCTCGGCCGTTGTGGTGAAGGAGTAACCACGCTCAGTAAGGATCTTCATCAAATAATCGGTTAAATCTCTACCAGCCAAATCCAATCTCAAGATGGCATGGGGAAGGGCGTATCCTTCATAGATAGGCACAGTGTGTGATACACCATCACCAGAGTCCATCACAATACCAGTGGTACGACCAGAGGCATAAAGAGACAAAACAGCCTGGATAGCGACATACATGGCAGGAGTATTAAAGGTCTCGAACATGATCTGGGTCATCTTTTCTCGGTTGGCCTTTGGATTAAGTGGGGCTTCTGTAAGAAGTACTGGGTGTTCTTCGGGGGCAACACGAAGTTCATTGTAGAAAGTATGATGCCAGATCTTCTCCATATCATCCCAGTTGGTGACAATACCGTGTTCAATGGGGTATTTTAGGGTTAGGATACCTCTCTTGCTCTGGGCTTCATCACCAACATAGCTGTCTTTTTGTCCCATACCAACCATGACACCCTGAAATAGAACAAAGTAGAACATGAGTGCAAACAAAAATATGCCAACTAAACTACGAATAATGTAGAGATTAATCAATGATCAAAATAATGTTAAATACAGACAAAATATTCCGTCCATACATTTTAAATGTTTGCTTGTTGTTATATTTAATATTAATGTGTTATTATATGAATATTTAAGAGTATATATTATTATTCTGAAAATCCAGGCAAGTTTGTTCGGACGTGGATTTTAAACTAATAATTGAAACAATGACCAAAGCCTGTAAACACTAAATCTGCACATATGTAAACAATGGCAATTAAGGAGAGAAAAACACATGAATTTCAATTAACAAGTGGGCCATGAAGGTCCTGTATTGCTCTACTGACCTACTGACCTAAAGATCATCAAGATATGGTCATAAATATGATCTCTAAAGTGTTAACTAGCTCTTCCTTTGATTTGACCCGGTGCCCTAGTTTCTGACTCAATATGGCCCAGATTCGAACTTGACCTAAATATCATTAAGATTTACATTCTGACCAAGTTTCATGAAGATAGTCATCAATGTGGCCTCTAGAGTGTTAACAAGCTTTTCCTTTGATCTGACCTAGTTACCTAGTATTTGACCCCACCTGACCAAGATTTGAAATCATCCAAGATCAACATTCTGACCAAGTTTCATTAAGATATGGTCATAAATGAGGTCTCTACAGTGTCAACTAGCTTTTCCTTTGATTTGACCCGTTGACCTAGTTTTTGATCCTACATGACCCAGATTCAAACTGGACCTTAAGACCATCAAGATTAACATTCTGACCAAGATTCATGAAGATACAGTCATAAATGTGACCTCTACAGTGTTAACAAGCTTTTCCTTTGATTTCACCTGGTGACCTAGTTTTTAACCCCAGATAGTCCAATATCAAACTCTTCCAAGATTTTATTGAGGATAACATTCTGACCAACTTTCATTAAGATTGGGCCAAAATTGTGACCTCGAGTATGTTAACAAGCCTTTCCTTTGATTTGACCTGATGACCTAGTTTTTGACCCCAGATGACCCAATACCAAACTCGTCCAAGATTTTATTGAGTGTAATATTCTGACCAAGTTTCATTAAGATTGGGCCAAAATTGTGACCTCTAAAGACTGTTAACAAGCTTTTCCTTTAATTTGACCTGGTTTTTGACCCCAGATGACCAAATATCAAACTCGTCCCAAGATTTTATTTAGGGTAAAATTCTAAGATTGGGCCAAAATTGTGACCTCTAGAGCGTTAACAAGCCTTTCCTTTGATTTGACCTGGTGACCTAATTTTTGACCCCAGATGACCCAATATCAAATTTGTCCAAGATTTTACTGAGGGTAACATTCTGACCAAGTTTCATTAAGATTGGGCCAAAATTGTGACCTCTAGTGTTAACAAGCTTTCCTTTGATTTGACCTGGTGACCTAGTTTTAGACCCAAGATGACCCAATATCAAACTTATCCAAGACTTTATTGAGGGTAACACTTTGACCAAGTTTCATTAAGATTGGGCCAAAATTGTGACCTCTAGAGTGTTAACAAGCTTTTCCTTTGATTTGACCTGGTGACCTAGTTTTTGACCCCAGATGACCCAATATCAAACTTATCCAAGATTTTGTTGAGGGTAACATTCTGATAAAGTTTCATTAAGATCGGGCCAAAATTGTGACCTCTAGAGTGTTAACAGTCAAACTGTTGACGACGGACACAGGGTGATCACAAAAGCTCACTTCGTGCTCAGGTGAGCTAAAAACAGACTGAATTTCAATTAGAAACTAGACTGTTTGAAAAGAACAAGACATTTTCCTTCCGATATACAGAAATTTTTTTTCTTTGAATTGGAATGCAGGAAAATACAGTTAGCTATCCTCTATTCCTAAAAGCACCAAGTTGAATGCAGCTTAAAACATGGAATGAATTTTTTCTAGTAACTAGTAAATTTCTGAAATGACAGAACACACCTAGTCAGTTTCATTTAAGATTTTATAGTACTGTTAACAGGCCAAAGAGGTCATGAATGGGATATATAACTAAATCTTGTAATATATATGACTAGGCTCATAGCAGATTTAGGTAACAGAGAATATTGCGAAAAGTTAAGGTTGTTGGGCTATCCCACTCTGGAATATAGAAGGCTTAGGGGAGACATGATACACATGTTCAAGATCGTCCATGGGTATGATAGAGTTAACAGTGAAAAGTTTTTCCCCTTGACAGGTCATAACAGAACTAGGGGTAACATTTATAAGTTATATAAGAAACGATCTAACTCTGAATTGAGAAGAAGTGTTTTCAGTCTAAGAGTAATTGATACCTGGAATGAATTACCTGATAATGTAGTGTCAGCCCCTCAGTAAATGCATTTAAATAAAATTTAAGGCTAGTTGCTATCAATAATGTTGTGACATTGTGACGACTATAAGTTAATAAGAATATGTATGTGAAGAATGCATCATGTACACAAATTTGTTACTAACGAAGAATTTGGGAGAACACAAAGAAAAGGGCCGTCAGAAACGATACGTTTATATGAATTTATTCATACGTGGCCTCTACAACAGTATGAACAGTATAGCATTAGTTTTAAGATCCAGAAAAATTCCATTGTCATTCTCACAGGGAGGGAGTGGGCACCAGTTTAGAATGAAGGAGTCACCAGCAAGGTGCATTGCACAGAGTGGGAGTAGGTACGTGGGGCTCCGCTAGTGTTAGGGAGTCGGTGGTCTCCCCCAAGTAAAATTTTAAAATGGAGATATGAACAGGTTGGAGACTTCCCCTGGATTGAGAGACAGTCTCTCGATCTAAACATTGTCTCTCGTTTGAAAGACAAAATGTCTCTCGATCGAAAGACTAAAATTAGCTTAAGCAATGAAAATCAATGAAAGAGTAATTAAAACTCTCTTTTTAGAATGCGCAAATTTATTTCAAATATAGAAAATTATCTTTCTTTTATCAAATTTTCAAAATCAAAATTATTTGGGAATTTTGCTTAAGCATTATAATGCTTAAACAAACTTCTATGACAATGTGTTTCTTGTACAGTTTATTTGAAATAACAAGTTGTTTCAATGAATAGATAATGCGCCTGTAAGGAAATTATCTTATTAATAATGATTTTTTTGCAACACTTAAGCTAAATATAGTCTTTCGATCGAAAGACATTTTGTCTTTCAAACGAGAGACTGTGTTTACATAGAGACTGTCTCTCAATCCAGGGGAAGCATCTGCCATGGAGCAGCTTTTTAACTAAATCTAGATATGGGAGTGGGTCCCCCTGCAAAATTTTTAAATATAGGTACGAGTTGATGGTCTCCGGTGCATTGTTATGGTCTTAACTATCGCGTGTCGGAGACAATATTCCCACACATTTTAGCATTTGGGTTTGTCAGGGGGTCTCTCCCTCTTTAGCAATAACCACAGTAAAGATGACTCTTGCAAACACCTCGTCTAAAAATCTGACTGACTTTTTATATTTGATGCAGACATTTACTGTATTGTGCAAATGTTACTTAAAACAGTATTTATAGTCACATTAAGCTATATTTCCAAATTTCGCTGTAATTTAGTTTAAAGCCAAACGTCAACAAACACCGGAACCACGTGTAAAGCCGGCAATATGCAAATAAGCTTAGGTTGCCCCGGATAGAGTATAATAAAAATTAACACGTGTTGGCTGTAAATAAAAATACCTCCATCCGCAAATATACTCTGCTTTGAATCTCTTAACATTTAGAAGTCTAGAAGTAAACGCTATGAACTCACCTGGTGTCTTGGTCGGCCAACAATAGATGGAAAAACGGCCCTCGGAGCATCATCCCCTGCAAATCCGGCTTTACACATACCAGAACCATTATCAATTACTAAGGCGGCCACTTCCTCGTCACACATCTTTGTAAGTTTGCAGTTACTTTTGTGTACCGTCAATAAATGCCTTCCTTCTCCAAGACGTTTTGAGAGACTGAAGCTGCTATGTCGCCAGACTACGACGGTACTGACTGCGCATGTGCAAAATATGTACGTGACCATATAAGGAAACTAAATTTAGCTCGTTGGATCGCGTTCCAAGAAAGTGTCTATTTAAAGGAACCACGTGATAAAACGACAATATGGCGAATGTCATATATCAATTGTCTAAAAATACCTGCTTAATATGTGACGCACAAAAAAAAGGAATCGCAGGGCGCGAATGAGCGCCTCTGGTCAGAAGTGCTTATCTATATTATAGTCAGTCAGATTCGCATACCTCTGGCCAAAGAACTATAAAATACATTTATTTTTATAGCTCTTTGCTCTGGCAAAGACCGAACAAAGAGTTGCGACTATCATCATTCATGTGCTGTTTTGTTCATAGGAAATAACTCTTGAGGCTACTGTATTTAATTTTGAAAAATTAAAAGATCTATAACTACGTGTAATCGTTAGTAGGCCTACCAAAGAGCTATAAAAATAATATTTTATACTTCTTTGTTTGTACTAATCCGTGACTCAAGTTACCTCCCCTGACGGTCAGATACCAGATAGAATCTACAAGAATTTATATTACAACTGGAACAACTGATAGCAAAGATAGCTTATCATTTATCGTTTATGAGCTATTTTCTGAAATATGTATTATATATACAAAATAGAGATTTACAGAGATAAAGCAGTTGAAAGGGAAGGATATGATAATGTGTTTTAACATATTAGTAGATCCGTTAAGAAATTTATATTAAACTACAGTATGCAGATCTACATAAGACAATGGATAATACTTATAATAAGTAGATCTATAGCACCGTGTAATAGAGACACAGAATAGTGTTGCGTAACGACGTTTAACATGACTTTACACTACGTACATGCCACAAATTCACATCTCAATTTTGCCAGAATTAGACTTGCGCGATTGGACTATAATATCAGTTTTAAGTGTTTTACGTCACATCCCAGACATTTTGTTTGTTGTTTTGTTGTCACAAGATAAGAAAGAGTTGTGTTTTGTAATGGTTTCGTTGATTTAACCATTTTTCTGAGTCCACGGTGTACGATTTTGACAGCCTTCCGTGCATTTTCAATAATATGCTAAGGGGAAATTAACTGCCAGTGTTGGCTTTTATTAAATCGGCATGATTCATCCATACAAACCACTGGCACGAGTATTATATCGGCCTGGGATGAAAAAAAGACTAGTCAGACTAAAACCCTGTTTTCATCCTAATCCAAAATGAATAAAAAAAAAAAAAACACACACACACCCAGGTTCGATACGTGTGCCTGACGGATACAACGAGACTGTTTGAACATAAAATGTTTATTTCTTGGTAAATCCTATTTTCGATGCTTATTGCCAAGGATTTGTATATTGATTAACAAAGTGTAAAATGTTATTGAATTCTTTGTTTTAATATGACTAACATCCCTTTTATAATGTCAAGTGTAATATTGAAAGTAGTGGCTTTCTAATAACGTCTACTTGGGTAAGTACTTTAAAAATTGCATGTTCTTAACATAAAATAAAATAAAAGTCTTATATGGAACTTTAAACAAAAACGACATTTAATAATGGGCATTTCCATGATTTTCTGGAAGGGGTGAGCAAGTGGGGTCCGGTGCAGGAGGGGACTCCCCGCTCCTGTATGTTTGGATATGTGAAGCCTCCACCGATTTTTTAAAATCTGGAATGCATTTCATGCAACTTGACATAATATCTAAAAAAAAACATATCAGGTAAGGACTTTTTCTCGCTTTATCATACAATTATAAAGATTACAAACTCAGAAGCAGCTGTGAAGTGAATGACCTCTTCTTATTTAGTGAATGTGTTTTCGCCATAAAAATGTCACAACGTAGCGAACGTTATTGGTAGTACCGGTAGCTATATATGCTGGTATCAGTCGTTAGAGTCCATCAAAACAAATATTTATATGAAAACAAGTTCATTTTCGCTTTAGTATGATCACTTAGTTTACAATATCTTTTCTGTCCACTTTTATCGTAATTTTTCTGCCAAGATAAGCGCCTTGAGCACAGACTCGGTCATATTGAACTATCAGTTGAACAAAAGCTGTCTGATGACAGCTAAATTGAGCTATTAAATACCAGCTTACATACAAAAGCTTTAACAAATGTTCTAAGTAGAAAAGGGGCATAATTTTGCTAAAATGTAAGCAATCTTGAGTTATGGAACTTGCCACATGAGGTCATATCATAATATTATGCTAAAGACGCGTGGAGAATCTGAATACATGTGGTCAAATAATTCCAGAGAAACATGCTTAAATGCGTTTATATGTTAAAAACGGGCATAATTTTGGCCTAGTAGTTTCTGAGAAACCTGTTTACATTCAAAACTTAAACCTGAAATACTATCTTAAAAATGGGCATTATTTTGACAAAGTAAAAGCTAAAGTGAGATCATCTCATGATGCCAAAGACATTGTAAAGTTTGAAAGAATTTAGAAAAGTAGTTTCTGAGAAACCTGCTTAATTGCAAAACTTTAACATGAAATTCTAAGTTAAAAAGGGGCATAATTTTGACGAAATAAACGCTAGAGTTATGGAACTTGCCATGTGTGGTCATCGCATGATGCCAAATCATGTGTGAAGTCTAGGTGCATTTAGCATAGTCGTTTCTGAAAAACTTTCTTTCATGAAAAACTTCTACCTGAAATTATTAGTTAAAAGGGTCACCTGCTTACATGCAAAATTTTAACCTTTTGTGAGGCGGACACGGACGACGACGCTGACGAGATCTATATTATTTGAAACATTTCAAAAAGTTGAGCTTAAAATCATATTTGCCAATTGTATATTTTCTTCATTCCTACCGGTTTGCACTTTCGTATAATTATGTTCTATGTATTCCATTTTGTGACTTTCTCACTTAACTCACGATGCCACATTTATTATTTTTTCAGTGCCACATCTATTTTTTTCTTGATATCTTATATTTTTTACAACATGCTTATCAGTATCTATAGTATCTACTGGCAAGTTTTTAATTACCGATCTGAATCGTTCTGTCAGGATGTTTCTACAGATTGGGAAAATATTGAAAGTGCCGCATCTGCACATTAACTACATGTTTGTTTTCGTGTATGAGAAACATATATTATATATACTATTGATTAAGATACATGCATAACCTATAACATTTGTATTGACCAAGTAGCTGTTTGCTGCATTATATATAGTATTTATCAAAAATATGATAAACAAATACATGTTAGTTAATATACAGATAAAGTCGTTTTGTGTGTGTTATTTCAAGTTCATCCATTTGTTTTGGAAAGCATATAAAATATGCGAAGTGTCTCTGCGATATGAAATATTGAGACAATGTGACTGGTACACAATTTGTATATAATTACCCATTTACCGAACTAAGCGTTTTAGCGGGTAAATACGCGATTGAAATGGGTTTGTACATTTTCCCTAGCCCGCCCGCTTAGCTCAGTAGGGAGAGCGCAGATCTTACGGATCTCGGGGTCGTGAGTTCGAGACCTGGGCGAGGCGTATGTTCTCCATGACGAATTGATGAAATATATTGCGTCTGAAATCATTCGTCCTCCACCTCTGAATCATGTTGGGAAGTTGGCAGTTTCTTGCGGAGAAAAGGTTTGTACTGGTGCAGAATCCAAGAACACTGGTACCTAGGTTAACTGCCCGCCGTTACAAAACTGAAATACTGTTGAAAAACGGCGTTAAATCCTACCCAAACAAACAAACAAGAAGTGCATTTTCCCGTTCATGACCATGGTTCTTCTAGCATACATAGGGATAGGGTAAAACAGAAGTGTTTTTTTTTCCTTTCTGGTCTGGTGCCATTGGTTATTTGATACTCGAATTTACAAGTTCTTATAAATTACAGAAGAGCACAAAGTGATACATAATATGGAACCATATATAAAACCCAGTTTTATGCTTGGAATGTTACAAACGATATAATCTACTCTATATATACAATGAAGATGACATTTATATAAACATCCGTTTTGACGGCTGTACATTCGTGTTTCATGTGAAGTTCTTGTCTGTAATTAAAGGTAAATCGGAAATATACTTTTCAGTTGTATAAAAAATACAAGAAAATCAATAAGAACAAAAGCGTAACAATGACGAGTCAAATTTAGTTGGAAAAACAAAGGGCAATGCATGCCGTGAGCCTATATATGTTCTGTGAAGGTTTCTATACACAGCTGGTCAAAGCCTATACAGTTTGTGACAGATATGTAAATTGAGCTATTAAATACCAGCTTACATACAAAAGCTTTAACAAATGTTCTAAGTAGAAAAGGGGCATAATTTTGCTAAAATGTAAGCAATCTTGAGTTATGGAACTTGACACATGAGGTCATATCATAATATTATGCTAAAGACACGTGGAGAATCTGAATACATGTGGTCAAATAATTCCAGAGAAACATGCTTAAATGCGTTTATATGTTAAAAACGGGCATAATTTTGGCCTAGTAGTTTCTGAGAAACCTGTTTACATTCAAAACTTAAACCTGAAATACTATCTTAAAAATGGGCATTATTTTGACAAAGTAAAAGCTAAAGTGAGATCATCTCATGATGCCAAAGACATTGTAAAGTTTGAAAGAATTTAGAAAAGTAGTTTCTGAGAAACCTGCTTAATTGCAAAACTTTAACATGAAATTCTAAGTTAAAAAGGGGCATAATTTTGACGAAATAAACGCTAGAGTTATGGAACTTGCCATGTGTGGTCATCGCATGATGCCAAATCATGTGTGAAGTCTAGGTGCATTTAGCATAGTCGTTTCTGAAAAACTTTCTTTCATGAAAAACTTCTACCTGAAATTATTAGTTAAAAGGGTCACCTGCTTACATGCAAAATTTTAACCTTTTGTGAGGCGGACACGGACGACGACGCTGACGAGATCTATATTATTTGAAACATTTCAAAAAGTTGAGCTTAAAATCATATTTGCCAATTGTATATTTTCTTCATTCCTACCGGTTTGCACTTTCGTATAATTATGTTCTATGTATTCCATTTTGTGTCTTTCTCACTTAACTCACGATGCCACATTTATTATTTTTTCAGTGCCACATCTATTTTTTTCTTGATATCTTATATTTTTTACAACATGCTTATCAGTATCTATAGTATCTACTGGCAAGTTTTTAATTACCGATCTGAATCGTTCTGTCAGGATGTTTCTACAGATTGGGAAAATATTGAAAGTGCCGCATCTGCACATTAACTACATGTTTGTTTTCGTGTATGAGAAACATATATTATATATACTATTGATTAAGATACATGCATAACCTATAACATTTGTATTGACCAAGTAGCTGTTTGCTGCATTATATATAGTATTTATCAAAAATATGATAAACAAATACATGTTAGTTAATATACAGATAAAGTCGTTTTGTGTGTGTTATTTCAAGTTCATCCATTTGTTTTGGAAAGCATATAAAATATGCGAAGTGTCTCTGCGATATGAAATATTGAGACAATGTGACTGGTACACAATTTGTATATAATTACCCATTTACCGAACTAAGCGTTTTAGCGGGTAAATACGCGATTGAAATGGGTTTGTACATTTTCCCTAGCCCGCCCGCTTAGCTCAGTAGGGAGAGCGCAGATCTTACGGATCTCGGGGTCGTGAGTTCGAGACCTGGGCGAGGCGTATGTTCTCCATGACGAATTGATGAAATATATTGCGTCTGAAATCATTCGTCCTCCACCTCTGAATCATGTTGGGAAGTTGGCAGTTTCTTGCGGAGAAAAGGTTTGTACTGGTGCAGAATCCAAGAACACTGGTACCTAGGTTAACTGCCCGCCGTTACAAAACTGAAATACTGCTGAAAAACGGCGTTAAATCCTACCCAAACAAACAAACAAGAAGTGCATTTTCCCGTTCATGACCATGGTTCTTCTAGCATACATAGGGATAGGGTAAAACAGAAGTGTTTTTTTTTCCTTTCTGGTCTGGTGCCATTGGTTATTTGATACTCGAATTTACAAGTTCTTATAAATTACAGAAGAGCACAAAGTGATACATAATATGGAACCATATATAAAACCCAGTTTTATGCTTGGAATGTTACAAACGATATAATCTACTCTATATATACAATGAAGATGACATTTATATAAACATCCGTTTTGACGGCTGTACATTCGTGTTTCATGTGAAGTTCTTGTCCGTAATTAAAGGTAAATCGGAAATATACTTTTCAGTTGTATAAAAAATACAAGAAAATCAATAAGAACAAAAGCGTAACAATGACGAGTCAAATTTAGTTGGAAAAACAAAGGGCAATGCATGCCGTGAGCCTATATATGTTCTGTGAAGGTTTCTATACACAGCTGGTCAAAGCCTATACAGTTTGTGACAGATATGTAAAAACAGAACGCCACTTTTTCCGCATTTTAGGAAAGCTAAAATGGTAAACAATGGAAGTTAGTGTTCTGGTGCCAGCTCGATTTGTAGCAAAGCTTAAGTGAGCTACGAATACTTAACTAATTCGACATGCTAAATCGTACGTACGGCATAATATCTAGTACGTTTTACTAACCTACGTACGACAACTAACTCTACCTTGACTTACTACTCATTAAAAATTGGATTATAATAAAATAAAATAAAGTGAGATACAATATCTTATTACGACTAAACACATACGTAAGTAAGAATTTAGAACACCTAGTAGTAGATTTAGAACACCTGCGTAATTAAGACTTTTAACACTGCGTATTAAGACTTATAGTAACCTTGCGTAAGTAGACTTATAGTAACACCTGGTAGTACGCTATGTAACACCTAGTGTAAGACTTATAGTAACACTGCGTTAAAGACTCTTTATGAAACACTCTACGAAGAAGACTTATAGTTAACACTGGAGTACGACTTATGTAACATGCGTAAGTTAAGACTTTGTACACCGGCGGGAAGTACGACTTATAGTAACACCTGCGTAAAGTAAGAGCTTAAGTAACACCTGCTAGTAGACTTATTTAACACCTGCGTAAGTTAAGACTTTAGTAACACTCGTAATGTACGATATAGTAACACCTGGTAAGTTAGACTTTTATAACACCCACGTAAGTACACTTATAGTAACACTGCTTAAGTACGATACTTAATTAACACCTGCTAAGTAACTTATAGTAACACTGCGAAGTTTATTACGTCGAACGTATGCAGTGTTTACCTACGGGTATACAAGTAGCACGTAGACTTAGCTAGCACAGGCGCTTCATAGTAAACATAAATTTATTGAATATATATTTATCAATAATAAAGTAGTCTTTGTGACCTCAAATCGGAATGACATTCGACTGCATTGGAATGATTTCGCTTACAAAAATTATGGTTTCCTGAATTGTATATTGTTCAGCTGTTTAAAAGTATTGATAAGCTGATCATGTTAAAACTGATCAAGTTCTGCGCGAAGGTGAATTCTGATTATATGGCAAATTAATTCTCAAAAGTCTGCAGTAATGTTATATTGTTGCAGCGTTCGATGCTGAAATGCAGTTAAGCAGGAAGCGTAATCAACGTAATAATTATATTGCATGTGTTCATACTTAGTCTTATTATCTCGTGATCTTCCTATAGAATGCACATGTGTATGTAGACTAGCTGCTGTGCGTGACTAAATGAAAGACGTTTATACTCCTCATAAACACAAGGAATCCGCCAGTTTCCGGATTATGTACAACCTCCCTTTGCTCGATGTTGATGGCTTGCATCTGAATGCCAGCTGGAGGACCGTTGTCGTATGGGGCGGCCGCACCGGCGGATGGGTACGGCTGCAACTCCGTGGTGTGGCTGGCCTGTCTTTTTACCTTGTTTCGCCGCTTGTAACAGATGTAAAAGGTAAGAGCAGCGGTTATTGCAAGTACATACAGACCAGACGACAAACACAAGTAAAACGATGTTCCGAAACTTGAACCGGAGAATTTCCCAGCAACCACCATACAACCAATGAAACTAAGCAAACCTGGAAAAAGTAAATACACTTCTTTCTCGTAGCGAATTATTAGTATAGCACTTAATATTTCAAAGTATTAGAACAATTATAATGAGGCGTTCTTGAAACAAGGATTATGACATGAACGGAAGAATGAGGTCTGCTTTTGGCATAGATATAGTAAATAACTACGATTCAGTATACCCACAGAAGCTGCGCTTAACCAAAGAGGTATACAAATAAATACTATAGTACTATAGTATGTATTTTCTACTTCTTCGACTCAACTTAAATTTGGGTATGGACATGTTTTTCGCCATGTTTTAAGCATTTGCTAGGCTATTTTGAAATATAGTTGACCGATGAAGGATGTTTAATACGGTATAAACTTTCTAAGTTGTATTATATCAATTAAACCGAGTCTCTGTTTTTGTTCCACTGAAGCAATATTCATTAAGTACTGTCACCGACGCCTGCTTATAAACAATATTCTTCATCTACAATAAAACAATCTTTCACTGGTTGAATGCGCTGCTTAGATGGTAAGAGGCTCCGTCCGAGTTACCAGGGATCCACATCTACAACCAGTGACAGATTCTTTTTCTTGCATACCGTATGTCTTCAAATATTAAATGAAATAAAATGAAACGAATGCTTTTCTTTAAAGTACTACTTGATTACTGTACGCAACAACAAGTGAGTCAACTTTCACGCCTTTTTCTAGCAAAAACGCAGGAAAATCCTGACCGGTATAAAAGAAAACAATGTCGTTCACATGCAAGCAATGTACATCACCCACAACCAGGGACTATTACCTGCAATCGGGTATAACAAGAAACAAAATCCACCAAGGATACCACAGCACCCAATGTCATCATCTCCATCTTTGCTACACCACATCTCAAAACATCCAAATACAATAGGTAACATCATGATCGAAAAGGCTCCAGATTGTAGGCTATAGGCTGTGCCGTCTAAATCTTTTATTTTTTTAAAAAAAAAATACGTTTTTAAATACATGTATCAGAACGTTCGTTTTATTAAGTTCAACCGATTTGGTACAGAATAGCACTGCACTGTCAAAATAAAAGTTTTTTACATCTCAATACAATTATGACATGTCACAAAACTGACAGTATAGTCTGTTCTAAAATCATCTGGGAAAGAAAGAGCTGGGACTCGCACGTGCTCTTAACAAATCTTGTTTTCTGATTACCAGACAAGCCGAATTGCAACCCGCGCTTGCTCCTGCTTACCTGATAAACCGAAATGGGACTCGCACGTGCTGCTTACCAGACAAGCCGAAATGCGACCCGCATTGCTGCTACTTACCTGACAAGCTGAAATGCGACCCGCATTGCTGCTACTTACCTGACAAGCCGAAATGCGACTCGCCTTGCTGCTACTTACCTGACAAGCCGAAATGCGACTCGCACTTGCTGCTGCTTACCCGACAAGCCGAAATGCGACTCGCACGTGCAGCTGCTTACCCGGCAAGCCGAACCAGCCGAAATGCGACTCGCACGTGCTGCTGCTTACCCGACAAGCTGAAATGCGACTCGCACGTAATGCTGCTTACCTGACAAACCGAAATGCGACTCAGAGTATATGAAGGTGCTAATCGTTTGCACATTGTAAATAGTATTCATTGCTGCAAGGTAAATTTCAGAGATATAGAAGGTGCTAAATCGTTGCAAGCTTTGTAAATAAGACAGCCCGTGTGGCAGCAGCATGTGCGAGTTGCCTTACATTAAATTATTATTACCTGACAAACCGAAATGCGACCCGCACGTGCTGCTACTTGGTTGACAATCCGAAATGCGACTCGCACGTGCTGCTGCTTACTGACAAGCCGAAATGCGACTCGCACGTGCTGCTTACCTGACAAGCCGAAATGCAGCTCGCCTTGCTGCTACTTACCTGACAAGCCGAAATGCGACTCGCCTTGCTGCTACTTACCTGACAAGCCAAAATGCGACTCGCACTTGCTGCTGCTTGTCTGACAAGCCAAAATGCGACTCGCACGTGCTACTTACCTGACAAGCCGAAATGCAACTCGCCTTGCTGCTACTTACCTGACAAGCCAAAATGCGACTCGCACTTGCTGCTGCTTGTCTGACAAGCCGAAATGCGACTCGCACCTGCTGCTTACTTGACAACCTGAAATGCGACTCGCACGTGCTGCTGCTTACCTGACAAACCGAAAGGCGACTCGCACATGTTTCTGCTAGTATTGTAACCATAATAACTGGTTCCTTGGTCACAGCAGTAAAGTTTTGGGTCGATTGTGTTGCAATTCTCACCAGGGATCCAACTTGAACCGAACATACCAGCACCCTGAAGGATCAATGGACTCAGTATGAACCCTAGTATGAAACAGCCAAAACACGTGAGGCATGTATCTTCCAAACCCATCTCTTTATAGCGATGTTAGTCTGAAAAAAAAGATTGATTTTAAATTGTACTTCCTATGTTCATAGGATTGATTGATGTCTAATATCTGTGTCGTAATACACTTAACAAAATTCCTAATTGGTCAGTTTATATTGTATTACTATTTTGTTAATAATGCATGTATTTACAAGAAATTTCACATACCGTCATTTGAATAGGTTCTGCAGATAATTATTGATTTATTTTTGGCCGACTCACGTCAAGCGTAACCGCATTAGGCGTTTTGACCAATATTGCATAATTTATACGTGCAGGGCATGCGCACCAATATGCACTTGTTAGTGAACATTTTTGGCATTACTGACGAAAGTCCTACTAGAAAAACACATATCATTGTGAAATTGACACAAGAGCAACGCGCCCGGGCTGTCGGAATTTTTCAACAAAACTCAAAATCGGTCACTTCAATGAATTGTCCTTGGGTTAAATTTTGCCAAAAGAGCGCGGATGGTAGATAACCAACGATTGAAGGTTCTTGTAAACGGAAATAATGTTAAAAATGGAAATAACCATCAAAGTAACAGGTACAAACAATTTATATCAAAATTCCTTTGAAATTGCAAAAATAATCACTCACGTGTCGTAAATGTGTCCCGGCTAGCAAAATTCCGACAGCTCGATCGCGTTGCTTTTGATTCAATTTCACCATGATCTGTGTTTTTCTAGTAGGACTTTCGTCAGTAATGCCAAAAGTGTAAACGAACACGTGTATGTTGGTGCACATGCCCTGCACGTGCAAAATATGTAATGTTAATCAAAACGCCTAATGCGGTTACTTTGGCAGTGAGTTCCAAAAATAAATCAATATGTAGCTGCAGTACTTATTCAAATGTCGGTATGTGAAATTTCGTTTGAATACATGCATAATTAACAAAATAGTAATACAATATAAACTGACCAATTAGGAATTTTGTTGAGTGTAATTAGACATAAAAGTGTTTGAAATTTACCTTGGAACGAAAGAAGTTCTGGCTGCGGAGCCATCATGGTTAAGTGTTAAGATATCGTCTACGTCTGGATGCTATAGAAATATAATTATACCTTTTTCAACAGCCAGCTCTAGATTCACGCTTGTCGGCCTCACAAAGATTACCCGTTGAAAACTTCTTGTTAATTTTACTTCCGTTTTGATAATCAGGAACGTGCAATGCATCTGCATTGATATCGCTACTTGACCTAAATTAAACAATTTTGAAATATTGTGCAGATAATGTTAGTGTTTAAGCAATCATGTCAGGATATTTGTTTTTACAAGTTCAGCAGTTAAATATTTAAGTTCAGCGGTAAAGTAGATTGGTCTGTTGGGCACCGATGCACATTCCGTTACGCATTATTTTTCGGCCGGTTAGCGTGTCATAACGTTTGATGAACGTCCGTTTGGACAAAATGATGCGAATTGTAAACTAAAGCCTCTTGAAAAGCGAAGGCGAAAACACGATGGGAGATGGAGGTCGAAAACGCGAAAACACGATATTAATGGCGCGAAAACGTGATGTTTTTGGCATCGTGTTTTCGCTTCATCCCATCGTGTTTTAATTCTCTTTATCACATCGTGTTTTCTCGTCAATAGATCGTGTTTTCGCGAATTCGCCCTTAGGACGATAGCGTGAAACCGCGATGTGGGCCTAACGGAACACCGTACAAAAATGCTTACCGGCTTGTATTTTATAGTCAATAAAACTAGACGGGCACTTAAGGCCTGATGCATTTGACAATTGTGATATTAAACATGTTGCAACCATAACGCACTTGTCTTGTATAGAATATACGTTTCATATAACCTGCCAAATGGATACAAGTATAACAAACAAGAGGCTCAAATGGGCCCAAGTCGCTCACCTGAATAGGACCTTAACCATCTGAATATGCTTCTAACTAGGTTTGGTGAAAATTCTTTAAATAGGTTTTTTTTTTTTTTTTTTTTTTTTTTAAATAAAGCCTGTTATTTCAAGGTTTTTCCTATGCTTTGCTGTGACACACTAAAATGTATAACCATTAATAGAACAAAATTCATGATAAAAACTTTTTTTCTTCTAATTTTAGCTCTGGTGTCCTATAAAAGGGACCAAGTAGAACCATAACAATGATACAACAGACCAAGTTTGAAGAAGGTCCATCAAGAGGTCATTTAAAGGTTTCAAACCTAAGTTCTATTTTAGCTCTACCTAAAAGGGACTCTAAGTACCCCCATTTAAACAAATTTGGGAAAGGACATTACAATGATGCTACAGGTCAAATCTGATGAAGATCCAGCCAACCCTTCATCAAATGAAGTCATTTACAGTGTCTTTTTTCTGTTTTTAACTCTAGTGGGCCCTGAAAGGGCCAAACAACACCAGTGAACAAGTTTCTGATGGAGATCGATCAAGCTGTTCATGAGAAGAAGACATTTAAAGGCATTTTTATTTTAAGCTCTAGAAAGGGACCAAGGCGATTCATTTATATAGACTTGATAGAAGTCCATGCCAGGATGCTTCTGACCAACTTTGGTGAAATTCTGACTCTAAAAAGGCCAAGTGCACCCAATTAAACATTTTTGGTAAGGACCTTAAAATGATGCTCCAGACAAGGTTTCATGAGGACACATCAGGCAGTTCATGAGAAAATGTTATTTAAAGGCATTTCTATTTTGAACTATAGCAGGGGCTAAGTGTTCAAAATTGAAATATTTTGGTGAATGCTACAAATCAAGTTTGATGAAGATCCATCCAGCGGTTCATGAGAAGTTCATAAGAAGAAGTCTTTTTTGATTTTTTTTGACTTTCTGACTTAACAAGTCGAATAAAAATATAACTTTAAAATAGGATATAACAAGGCAGTCTGAAAGACAGCTAAATCCCTCGCCACTGCTATGGATAGTGAAAGGGTAAACCTTTGACCTTTAGCTGTGATTTTGACCTTGAACTGACATGGCTGACTAATGAATTCTGCACAATGTCTTGATGAGGTGATCATTTGACCAAAGTTTCATGAAAATCCTTCAAGGGGTTTAGGAGATACAGAGCTCAAACCTTTGACCTTGAGTTGACATGGCTGACTCATGCGTTCTTGATGAGGTAATCATTTGACCAAAGTTTGATGAAAATCCTTCAAGGGGTTTAGGAGATATAGAGTGGACAAAATATGGAAGGCTCAAACCTTTGACCCTAAGATGTGACCTTGATCTTGAGCCGGCATGGCTGACTCATAATTTCTGCACAGGAGGTGATCATGTGACCCAATTTTTATAAAATTCCTTCAAGGGGTTTATGAGATATAATAGAGTGGACATGAAATGGAAGGCTAAAACCTTTGACCTCGAGTTGTGACCTTGACCTTGAGCCGGCATGGCTGACTCATAAATTCTGCACATCGCCTTGATGAGGTGATCATTTGACCCAAGTTTTATAAAATTCCTTCAAGGGGTTTAGGAGATATAGAGCGGACACAAAATGGAAGGCTCAAACCTTTGACCTTGAGTTGTGATCTTGACCTTGAGCCAACAAGGCTGACTCATGGGTTCTGCACATCGTCTTGATGAGGTGATCATTTGACCCAAGTCTCATGAAAATCCTTCAAGGGGTTCAGGAGATATGGAGCGGACACAAAAGTGTTACAGACAGAGACCATTCTTATAACAAAGCATATAACAATTTGCTTGACAATTTGACATTTTCTTTCTAAGTTGAATGTTTACCATAACTTGCAACTTAGTAACAGAGTTATCTTATTACAATATGAACACACATAGGTATGACACAGTCACCCTGATGAGGTAGGCAGTTGCTAGTTGCTAAAGAGAAAAGCTGCCATTAAATTGTAGAAAACTGAATTTGTACAAGATGACTGATGATGTCTGGATAAATAGAAAAACACACAGGTGTACTTTTATATATAAATTTAATAGAATACTATCAATATCAAGTTATCAACATATATTTGCAAATTCAGCTGCACTGTCAAAATATTCACATAAATTTCAAACCTCTGTGTAATGTAACATTATGTTTACGACTATAAAAGCATTTATTTATAATTTAATCTATATTTACAGTAATTTCCATTGGTCACATGATTATATTGTGTAAAATCTAAAATACCAGTGAAAGATTAACAAATAAAACACACAAATAAAAATGATATAAAACTATTAAATAAAACTTCAAGCATAAACCACTTTTCACATATAAAAGCTCAAAAATACCCTTTTTTCCTAAAGCACCTATTATACATCCTTTCTTTTGGTAGCATATTTGTTCTTCTTTTCAAGTAAGACAATATCAAATAAGATTATTTCAAATGTACAATCATGTAACATTATGTTTTTTTTTTCATATTATGTGCAATATAGTATCAATTTTAGACAACAGTTACTGACTAAAATCTAACATCATTCCTTTTTCTGTATGTTAACTGCATTGAACACTCTTTTTTAAAATTACTTTTTAAAACAAAGAGGGCAATAGTTGCCTTAAGGTCCCCATAAATTGACTATATGGCCTTGATATATGTATGACACACTGAATCATGAATGGTGTTTAGTATAGAAAAAAAATGAAATAAGTCAAGTGCCCATATCTGAACAAATCTGAGAGAAAACCATTCAACATTGGACTTTATAAGATTAGTTTGATGAAAATTTATCAAGTGTTTCATGGGAAGAAGTTATTTAAAGGTATTTTTATTTTTAGCTCTAGTGGCCCAAAAATGAGGCTATCTAAAGTGACCCCATTTAAAGGACTATGAAGAGAAGACCTTATAATAATGTTACAGACCAAGTTTTAAGTGAGTTATGAGATGAAGTCATTTAAAGGTAAATCTATTTCTAACTCTAGCTGACCCTAAAATGGGTAAAGTGCCCCTGTTTGATCAAATTTAAGAGAAGACTTTACAATGATGCTACAGATCAAGTCTGATGAAGATCAATTAAGCAGCTCCTGAGCTGAAGTTGCTTAAAGGTAGTTTCTTTTTATTTTTAGGTCTAAAGGCCCCTAAAATTTGACAGAAAGTCTTATGATCATGATACTGTCAAAGTTCAATGAAAATCCATCAAACTGTTCATATAAATAAGTTGTTTTTAAGTCATTTAGCTGTAGCGGCACCCTTTTAACTAATTTTAAGTAACCTTATAATGATGCTACAGACCAAGTTTTATGAAGATCCATCAAGCTCTTCAGGAGAAGTTGCTTAAAGGTTTTTTCCATTTTTAGCTATAATGGTCCCTGAAAGGGGCTGAGCGTCCCCGTAAGAAAAACGAGAGCTGTCTGTAAGACAGCCAATGCATGTGACGTCAACGCCAATGCCAGGGTAAGCACAACAGCTCAGACTATTCTTCCAATAGTCAAGCTAAAAAGGAAAGAGGACTTTACAATTATGCTACAGACAGTTCACAAAAAGTTGTTTAAAGGTTTTTTTTCTATATTTAGCTCTAGCAGCCCTTAGAACCATTTGAAAAAAAATGAGAGAGGACTTTTCAATGATGCTACAAACCAAGTTCAGTGCGAGTCAGACCAGTATTTCAGATGCTGTTTATGCAAATTATGGATGCCTAATGATGGACAATCAGCTCATGTTGAAATGAAGGACAAAACTAGCTGAAACTGTCATAGAAACAAGAAAAGCATGGTACAAAAGCTGTAAATAAAAGCAGAGGTAGCATTTTGATATTTGATACTATATGTGCAATCACTATGATATGCTCTAAACACAAAACTGAGAAAAGCCCAATACAGAACTACACTAAATTTTAAAGAAATAAAATATTCTGAAACAATGTCTTTCCTGGAATAAATTATTATTACATAAAACATCATTTAAACTAATCACATTAAATTTATTGAGTAAACAAGACTCTACTTTTCAAAAAAGTGCATACCCCCAATACAGCTTCATGTGAATGGAAGCGGTAATATCTGGGTAAATGTTTGGTCATTTTTTTTTTATAAACTATAACTATGTTATGGTCCTGGCAGAGAAAAAACATAGGCCTTTCACCTCTGTGTGTGACCTTGATCTCTGAGCTGGAGGTCTTTGTTTTTGTGCATGACAAGTTGTCTCATTCTGTGAAACATTTGTGCCAAAAATCTTTTTAAAAAATAATACATGTTTGTATAATTTGTTTCACCAATATTTCAGTGTCATTTTGCCAGTATTTCAGTGGCGTTTCACCAGAATTTTTGTGTTATATCATCTGTATTTCAGTATTGTTTCACCACTATTTTAGTGTTGTTTGACCAGTATTTCAGTATTGTTTCACCACTATTTTAGTGTTGTTTGACCAGTATACCAGTCTTTTTCACTGTTGTTTTACCAGTATTTCAATTTCAGAAGTTTTCCATTGTTGTTTCACCAGTATTTTAATGTTCTAAATACTGTATATATTTTATGTACCTTCCTCTTACCACATGTCTTTCTGCTATGATACAAAACAGATGGAACAAGAGAATGAAGTATTGCCATGCAATACAATGTCCCCTACTGAAAGGCACCTAATTTTTTCTACTGCAGTATAACATAATGAACTGATATCTGTCAATGATGTATAAACAATATTCAATATACTATATATACAATATCTTATAATAAAAAGCTTGGATTAAAATTTGCATTTATAAAAACCTACAGTTGTTTTCATATGGAATTTTTTGGCCAATTATAAAAAAGTATCATATAAGCGTTATTTCTAGCGATAACAAAGGGAAAAAATAAATCCTAAATAAATAAAAAAAAATTCTATTACAAGTCTTTACCAGGTCAAAATACACCTAAAAATTCGATGTAACATGCATGTTGTACCACAGAAAAGTGGTCTCGATTTTTCCCTACGGCCAGTAATAAAAAAGTAACAATAAAATCTATTTATAGTAAAAACAAAGGGATGTAATTCTAAAAACAAGGGTGCCTCATGGTGGTGAACATTTGTACCAAGTTACTTCAAAATCCCTCCATGCATGAAGAAGAAATGCTCCGGACAAAGTCATTCTTAAATTTAACCTTTGACCTGTAAGTATGACCTTGACCCTAGACCTAGTGCGCATGACAATCCATCTCATGGTGATGAACATTTGTGCCAAGTTACATCAAAATCCCTCCATGCATGAAGAAGAAATGCTCCAGACAAAGTCATTTTTGTATCTGACCTTTGGCCTCTAGGTGTGACCTTGACCTTAAACCTAGGGCCCTGGTTTTGCGCATGACATGTTGTCACATCCAGGGAAATATTTTCGCCAACTGATATTTAAAGCCTGTCTTGCATGACAAAGTTATAGACCGGACAGGAAAAAAATCCTATTGACCTTTGATCTCAAAGTGTGACCCTGACCTTTAAGCTAGGTTTCTGGGTTTGCGCATGACACATCGTCTCATTACAGGGAACATTTATGCCAAGTAATATTGTAATCCCTTGATGGATGACAGATTTCTCGACCTGTCAGGAAAAAAAACGTATTGTTTGACCACCAATTGTGACCTTGACCTTCGAGCTAGGGGTCCGGGTTTTGCGCAAGACATGTCATCTCATCATGGGGAATATTTGTGCCAAGTAATATTAAAATCCCTTCATGGATGGCAGTTATGGACTGGACAGGAAAAAAGCCTTGTTGACCTTTGACCGCCGATTGTGACCTTGACCTTTGAGCCAGGGGTCCGGGTTTTGCGCTGGGCATGTCGTCTTATCATGGGGAACATTTGTGCCAAGTGATACTAAAATCCCTTAATGAATGATAGAGTTATGGAACGGACACAAAACAGACCCTGTTCATGCCATGTTAACATTTGACTGCTAAGTGTGACCTTAACCTTTGAGCTAGGGGTCTGAAAGTTGTGCAAGACACATCGTCTTATTATGAGGTACATTTGTGCCAAGTAATATTAAAATCCTTTCATGGATGGGAGAGTTATGGACCGGACAGGAAAAAAGCCATGTTGTTGACCTCCAACTATGACCTTGACCTTTGAGCTATGGGTCCAAGTTTTGAGCATAACATGTCGTCTCATCATGGGGAACATTTGTGCCAAGTAATACTAAAATCCCTTCATGGATGACAGAGTTATGGACCGGACACGAAATTGCAGACGGACGGAATGACGGAAAAGCGCATTCCTATAGTCCCCGAAACTGGTTTTCAACCAGTAGGGGACTAATAACGTAAGTAGTTGAGTATAAGACATGGGACATGAAAGATTTTTATATCTTTTAAACACAGCATTTAGAAGAAAGCAATTAGAACTACTTGTCTACCTTCCTGTTCAAACTGTCCACTACAACAACACCCTGTTTCATACTGAGCTTCACTGATACTGTCATGTATACTTGTAAAATACATATCACGATGATAAAGTAAGCAATGCTATATCATTGTACAACACGAGGCACTTTCCAACTTTATATATATCTACAACAAAATACAGTTCAGTTAAAAATGAAGAAACTCTACTTGTTTACATTAATTATATTCTTCATAGAATATACATGTAACCCAAATACAGGAACAGAATTCCTGTATGTTATTACGTTGTAGGTTTATTTTAGCATAAAGAAGGTTTTAAACTGCTTTCATAGTAATTATGATGTAAGATCTGAAGTTTATTCTGGAATTAACTTCCAATAATATCAAATGTTTTTATGGTATACATAAATGTGTGAATAAAATGCAAACTGAGACATGCTATTGTAAAAATTGCAATCACAGTCATGTTAAAAATGTTTTCTTATGGCAACAAAGTGTTTAAACTGATTTATTTTACATCAATAGTAATGGTTATGATAACTATGCTTGATGACTATTTTCCGGACTCGTGACCAGTACCCCCTACTTGTGACCAGTACCCTGGACTTGTGACCAGTATCCCTGACTTGTGACCAGTACCCATGACTTGTGACCAGTACCCTGGACATATGACCAGGACTTGTGACCAGTAGCCCAGACTTGTGACCAGTACCCTGGACTTGTGACCAGTACCCAGGACTTGTGACCAGTACCCCGTACTTGTGACCAGAACCCAGGACTTGTGACCAGTTCCCCCGGACTTGTGACCGGCACCCTGGACTTGTGACCAGCACCCTGGACTTATGACCAGGACTTGTGACCAGGACTTGTGACCAGTACCCCGGACTTGTAACCAGCACCCAGGACTTGCGACCAGCACCCTATACTTATATCCAGCACCCTGGACTTGTGACTAATACCCAGGACTTATGACCAGTACCCTGAACTTGTGACCAGTACCCAGGACTTATGACCAGTACCCTGAACTTGTGACCAGTACCCAGGACTTATGACCAGTACCCTGAACTTGTGACCAGTACCTAGGACTTGTGACCAGTACCCTGGTACTCACCAGTACTCATACCAGTACTCACACCAAAATAAGGGACTGAGGAGACCACAGGATTGGGGAGAACGCAGCACTGAGGCGACGATGGTCAATTTCTGCTCCCACCTGAATTCAAACCCATGACCTCCATAATAGTAGTCACACACTCTAGTTCTACACCACTGTAAACTCACAAAACACAGTCTCAGCTGAGTTTGAGTTTGAAATTTTAAAATCAATTACATTTTAATAAAATTTCAAGGTTAAATTCCAACTTAAACTGACCATCAATACAGAATAGCCACTTGAAAATAGTTATTAACTTAAAATGTAGTTTTAAACATGCTATTTAGACATAAATGACAAATAAAGTTTCATTATCAAAGTCGGCTGAGACTGAAAATTTTTAAGAACGGGGAGCCAGACCTCATGATTAATAAATAACCACATTTTAACCAAAGGATGAGGGAATGATTATTAAAACCTAGTTTATTTAGATAGTATGTGTTGTCTTTGATTCCCATTTTTATTTCAATCATCTAACCAGTCATTTATTCACAGTAAGGCAACTTCAGACATAAAATTATAATAAATATAAATGCTATGCATATATCATATCCGTCATAAGAGTTGATTTTCTGCGGCGACAAGGCCAAGGCCAGAGATAAAACCTTCTTGTCCCACAGTGATCACTGTATGCATGAATCGCAGTTCGAATTTGCAACCTAAAAATAAACAAGAAATAAAGTTGTGAGCTGCAAAGACAGTTACATCAAAATCAAACTAAATATGTCAAAGTTTAAAAAAAAAATACAGGCAACAGTTCAAGGAAAGGCCTCATTAAATTTCAGTGAGGTATCTGACATGATCAGACAACTGGATAAAATAAACCCGGATGAAAATTATACCCATTTTTTCCTCTTTCATGTGAAACATGGTTCTATATTTGTCACCTTGTGATATTAGCCTTCTGACAGGTACTTCAAATGTCACTTAACTGATAACATACATGAAACTGATAAAAAAAAGACCAGAAATGGAAGTGTAACTGAAATACCACACTGAATATTTTATCTCGAAACTGATTGTTTTAAACATGTAAATTTCTTAGCCCAGGCTTTACTAATATATCACATGTAATTTTTTTTTTCATTTCATAAAATGTTTCATGGTTTCACACTCTGGGAATGTGTTAATGTAAAACTTTTGTATCAAATTTATAAACATAGTTAAAGGAATACTATGGGCGGCGGTTACCGCCAAAATTAGTAAAATATATACAATCCATTCATAAAGAAGTCAGTCAGTGCAGTGCATTTCAACACCGTCTAGTTTAAAATTCCATCCCGTCAAATAAATATGCATTCAACGCATTGTATTTTGAAACCATTTAATACAAAACATCATTCCATCTATTTAAACATGGAAAGGTGCATCGAAAAACCTGTTGCGATGCACCATACTATGAAATCATCCAACAAAACATGATACCATGCAGCTCAATGTGAAGCCGTTTAACACAACATCAGTATGTGCAGTGTAAAATGAAATTATTTATTACAACTTTACGCCGTCTAATGCATACTGAAACCGCTTTGTGTAATTAAGAGCGTTGTATAAAAACATGATGCCATGCATTCCAATGTGAAGAAGTTTAACATAACATGAGTTCGTGCAGTGTAAAATGAAACGATTCATTAAAGCTTGGCACTGTCCAATGCATACTGAAACAGTGTTGTGTGATTTGGAGTGGTGTATCAAAATTTGATGCCATGCAGCCAAATGTGAAACCGTTTAACGAAACACGAGTACCTGCATTGTAAAGGTTAATAAGACTATCAGTTCATAAGTTTGACCTGTTATAAATATAGATTCTGGATCAGTTCTATATAAAAATATCTTACAATTTGTCCTAAAACCGACCTTGTGGTAAATTTCTAACATTTAATTTTACACTGTTCCTGCGATTTATCTGAATTTTAAAAGGGACCTTATTTTCGACAAACATCTTTCTTCTTAGTTTAAGCTATGTCAGAAGTATGCTTCGTGAAACAGGCTCAGTAATAGAAATAATAATGACAAATTACCAAACATTAAACATTCCCGAGTTAATTATCAATCAAATAAAATAAATGTTAACATGCTTATGTTTTTAGACAGTATGTCAAAATTCCATGTACATCAACACTAAGATAGTCAAGTCAATGCCTAACACTCAAACAGTCAAGTCAAGGTCAACACTCTGACAGTTACATCAAGGCCAACACTCAGACAGTCAAGACCAACACTTAAGTCAAGGCTAACACTCAAGTCAATGCCAACAGTCAGGCAGTAAAAGCCAACACTAATACAGTCAAGTGCCAGGAAGAATAAAATCATCTATCCATTATTAAACACACAGCACAGAAGTCTTGAATACAAAAAAAAAAAAAATGTATATATATATATATATAAAATACAACATTGAAGAGGCTAAAGTATTAACTTTTCAGTTTTCTTGTACAGGGGTATGTCTTTGTTAAACATTCCAGGTCAGCACTTTGGAAACTACAAAACAAACAAATTACATACTAATCCCCAACGATAACAAGGTTCCCGCCGAAACGCGAGGACGATTCTATTTCATGATAACCGATGAAATACCAACCCATATAATGCTTACACATTACCTTCTAAGTAAATATTAGTATTTCTTTCATCTTAAATATACTATGATTATATGGAAACATAGCTCAGTCGGGTAAAACGCAGATAACAATTGAATGTAAGCAAATCATTTTGTGGGTTCGAATCTTCGTGAGTTTTTTTTTTCAATTTTGGACTTTTTGTGTTTTTTTTCCTTTTCGTTTTCTTTTTTTGTTTCCGTATTTTTGTTTCTTTCTTTGATGGTTTGTATTTGTATGTATGCTTTTATATAACACAACAGTATGTTTATTATTTGCATGGCTTAAATGCATGCATTTAGTCAATATCATCTTTAATATAATGCTAAACTTTTCTGATCTGCCATATCGGCTTAAGATACTTCTCTGTTGTGTTGACACATTAGTTTAAGAAGGAATCTAAATGTTTATGAGAAATAAAAATTTAATGTCTATGCTGAGTTTCGAACCCACATGGCAAAACATCAGTTTAACATGACTGTATGCTTTACCACTGAGCTAATTTGCAATTGGTACAAAATCTAGAAATATTTAGGTTGTAACATGTTAGAAAAATGTTGAATACCCTATGTTCCATTTTAATCTATTTATAGTCATGTTTGTAAATATCAAGTTATCGTTGGGGCATAGTACACAGCTTTAGGAAGAATTGGTTTATAAAAATATATGCCCATATTTGGTTAAAACCCAAGAACCGGAACATTATGTGAAGCATGATATCAAAGCTATTTATATAGTATTACCAAAGTAGTTTCAATAAAATTAGGGGAAACCTTGACAGATAATGGCTCTATAGGGAAGTTAAATGATAAGAATACCAAAAAGCTCTGTGGCTATAATACAGACAATGCAAATATTGTTACTACTATCACCTGTGCACTTTATCCAAAATATTTCTCACAAAAATCTAATTACTGTTTTACATTTCTCTAAGCCATCTAAATAAGCTCTTTTCTCAATTTTCATTATGTTACTTCTAGAGATATGAAAATAACAGAAAGATACTGAGGCCATAATTTTATATTAAACTATACAAGTTAATAAACTATAAAAGTTAATATGTATGATGGCAACATGTCTGGACATGTATAAATTAAGTCAAGGCTAACACTCAAACACTTGAGTATGAGGAAGAAAAAAACAAACTCTGCTGATAAGAAATAAAGACTAAGTGTTTAACATGTATACAGGTTATGTAACTTACGTAGTATAGTCTATATCATCTGCACTTTTCATTTTCATATTGTCTATTGTTGTCCTATTCTGAAACAGGAAGAAGCAGACATATATTAAAATACACTAATTAATAATTCAAGTACAACTAAATTATAGCCAATAACAAATCAGAGAAGGGGAGGGTAATCCGGTTTCACTTAAAAGTAATGTAGATGGTGATGACAGCACTGACATGGAAAATATTATATACGGGTTAAGGTTTAGCAGTATATCAAAAAACAACAGATTTTTTAGTAAATGAACAGCATCTTGACAAACAACTTATCTGTCCAATACATGTTTTACTGTTCTTTCCCACAGAGTTGGATACTTAAAATATTCTTAATGAGTTGTCCCCCTTTAAATAAGAATACCATTTGTAAAGAAATAAATGTAAACAATTGTCAAAACCGATTTTTACCTGGTTGTGTAAAGTTTAAACACTCGCACAATGTTGCAAATGCATCAAAACGAACACATGTAACAGCTTTTATAAAATGGTGAGTTTTTAAAACCGCTGAACTGTCCAGAAGTGTGACCCCTTCATGCAGTCCCTTTCCGGAATTCAATACATATATAAGTAAATTGACAATGGTTTTGTAGAGTAATATAAATGTTTGATACGCTGTTAAATTTTCATGTAAAACAATGCTTTCTTTCTATGATTTGATGACATTCGAACTTTTTTCTTCGAAGTATGGACCTATACCTTAAATAGTAGTTGCACCTGCAGAGAAATGTTCCCTGTTGGCAACTTTATAACAAAACTGAAAATCCCAATGCATTGTGACATTTACTATAAAATAACATCTACTTGCAAATATACATCTTTAAATAACACAATAATTTATATTCAAAGACTTGACAATAGTTAAATTGAGGTTGCTTTATCAAAAAAAAAAAAAAAAAAAAAAATATGTTGTGTCTCAAAATTTCAAACATAAATGTAAAAATTTTGTAACGTCTAAAATATTAGTTTATGCACCTTTTAATTAAAAAATTACAGAATATCACTAAATATTTTGTTAAATCTATTTTTGAGGGCTAAGAAATGCTGCAATGCTTTCAGTTACGGGTGCAAAGTCAGAATTCTATGAGAATTTTTACATAATATACCACTTTTTACAGATTCGACTATTTTAGACAACTCTTGTTTTCATTCATAACTAAAAGCAGATAAGACCAGATGAATTGTCTCCCTTGCCTTCAAACATGCTGACAACAGATACCAAAACTTAAGATAGGACAGATATTGTCCAGTAAACTGCAACAAAAATTATATGGAAATTATGTTAAAAGCTGAAAGAACTAGAGATTGCTTTTAGTAAAAGCACATGTCTCCCCATACCTCTTCATTTAAACAGAAAGGTGTATTGATACCAGTAAGCAATATCCAGTCATGTCACAAACATTCTATGATGCACGTTTCCCTTTTTTTTTGGAAACAGATTGGAAAATGACCAAATTAATAAAAAGAAATTTTAAGCAACTATAACTAATCCAACAAAAAATTAAAGAAGTGTTTATAAAATACATCATGATGAATATTTCATGCTACTACGGTTGTTAATGGGATAGAAAGACAATAAAACAACTACCTGATCTAAAATGACATTCAATAACTAGGAATATATGTTAATCAAAACACTGAAGAACTGATGGGGCAATTTTTTTATCAGTCTGAGGGAAATTTTGGGTTCGAACCCCGCTACCAACCGGACTGTTAATGATTATGGTCTAGTCCTGTTCCTTCCCTAATATGATGGTTAGGAAAACTGACGGACCCGTAATAGTGCACTTCCTTTTCTGAAGAGTATTCAATTCCTACCATAAACCTACTTTGACTAATTTTTAAGGAGAGCATAGGTACAAACCCCACGAGGACCAAACGTTTTTTTCCTTAAATTTCATTTTTCTAGTAAGATAAACTGTTTTTAAAAGACTTATTATTGATTGATTGTACAAAAGCAGAAATTTTTCATTTGATAAGCCATTTCTTGCTGTTTCAAGTGAATTTAACCTCTGGGCACAGAAGGGTGAAGGTTTAGACATCTTTGAAAATACAGTTACATGTGGTAAAAGTTCTTTATTTTGCATTTATTCTTTAGTTTACATATTGTGGAAGAAATGTAGGTACTTCTGCCCTATTGTTATTTTTGAATGCAGAGAGCAAGGCCATAATTTTTCAGTGTTGGAACTTAATTTCTGTCCGTTCAAATCCTTCTACTTGAGGCTCCACAAAAAAATGTGATCAACAGTTTTATTTTGTGTTTTATACTTGTTACGCAATACTTCAGGTTTATTTTATCAATATTATTGGTATAATGAATTATCTGCAATCATTTTGCACAGTGGTTATCAGTTTGAAATTTATCTCTGTTTGAGCTCGAGGAAATAACAAAAATTATACAAAATTTAACAATAACAAGAGCTGTCAGTGGACAGCGCACTCGACTATTCTCAGTGCTTGATAGTATAATATAAGCTATGAGTAAAACTTTAACATTGCGGGCTTTGTAAATGGAACAAATTTTCTGTAATAAATGCATTACTAAACAGAACAAGAGCTGTTGGAGGACAGCAACGCTCGACTATTCAACAGCCTTGTCAAATGAATGAAGACAAATGTCAAACAAGAGCACCGCCCTGCAGGTGCAGATGCTCATCTGATTTTTTTGTCTCTGTATAATAGAAATATTGTCCTACCCCTGATTCTCTAAGTCCAAAAAGGGCCATAATTCTTGCAAAAAGCAAGATGGAGTTATGTTTCTTGCTGTACAGAGTCAGCTTATGATGGTAAACAACTGTTGCAAGTTTCAAAGCAATAGCTTTGATAGTTTAGGAGAAAAGTTTACCTAAACATAAAACCAATAAATCTGATATTTTCCAAGTCCAAAAGGGGCCATAATTCTTGCAAAAAGCAGGACAGAGTTATGTTTTTTGCTGTCCAGGGTCAGCTATTGATGGTGAACAAGTGTTGCAAGTTTCAAAGCAATACCTTTGATAGTTTAGGAGAAAAGCTGACCTAAACATAAAAATTAACCAGGCAACGACAATGCCAATGCCAACACAAACGCCAATGCCGACGCCAATCAAGTGATGACAATAACTCATCATTTTTTTTTTCAAAAAATCAGATAAGCTAAAACGGAGCATAATCTTGTAAAAATGCAAAACAGGGCTATGTAATCTGCGCAATGCATATCAACTTATGACAGTGGACAAGTGTGTGAAGTTTCAATCCATTCCCATTAGTGAGTACTGAGATACCAGCTTACATACAAAAACCTTAACCAAAAATTTCTACGTCGAAAAAGGGGCATGATTTAGTAAAAAAGCAAAATGGTAGGGGTGCGTATCGGTCAAAATGATCGATACAATATTTGTATCAATACAAATTAATCGATATCCGATATATCATATGACATTTTCTAATGCAATAATAACAGAGTATAAGACCATTATAGTAATGCAATATGAAATTTGTTACTAGTATTGATTTATCACTTTTAAGGTTGGTCTATTCCGAGCCAAAATCATAGGACTTGGATACATTTTTCTTTAGGAAACAGAGACAAGCTTGTTAAAATTGTTGTTTTACCCTTTTTTAATTAACTATTTTGAAGACATAACTAGCAGCTGATTCAATTTTTTCGGAATGGTATCTTTCGAAATGACATGAGCTTCTCAATTCAAACCGATAACAAGGTGTGACAGTCTTTTTGTTATGATCAAATAAGTAGTAATTACCGGCAATTAGCGTGTCACCTCTGTCAATTTTGTTGTTCACAGTTTGAACTCGGTTAAAGATAATACTCGATCTTTAAGTAGTATCATAAATTTTGTGATTTGTTAATATTTCTTTAATCAAAACACATATAAATTCATATGAAATTAATTTTGTTTGAAAGAAAATCAAACCATCCGATCTTTTACGGAATGTAACAGCAATCTTACATTTTAGCGGTGACAGTTAATTTCCATTTACCAAAATGGCGACCATTAGAAACAAACTTGTTTTGAAGTTGGAAAATCGTCTATACCTGTGTATAATCTGCGCACCCACGATTCAGGGATGGTCCCGGGGTCAAAAAACTGCGCATTATACATAGGTATCTGCGGTAATGAGGCCATTTACTATGTAGTTAGCTTTTGATCGATATTTAGATCGATACAGGAGCGTTCGATCCGATGTATCGATCGAACCCTGAATACCGGTATTTGGTACATATTGAGAACCGGTACGCACCCCTACAAAATGGAGTTATGGAACCTGTGCAATGAAAGTCAGTTTATCACAGTGAATAAGTGTGTAAAGTTTCAATCCATTCCCACAAGTGGTTACTGAGATACCAGCTTACATACAAAAACTTAACCAAATCGGGACGCGGACGCATGGGCGAGTCCGATAGCTCTACTATTCTTTGAATAGTCGAGCTAAAAAGTAGTTCCTTAACAAGACAGTCAAACATTTAATACAGGATTCATACATGATTACATGTACTTATACAAAAATATAAGTTTCCTTCATCTAACAGATTGTTCTACCATTCCTTGTTTTGGTTATAATCCTGGTAGTTTCAGAGGTGTAGTTTGGACAAACTTTTGTTACAGACACAAAATAAATAAATTTTCCCACATTTGGAAAAGAATGACTATTTGAATCTAAAAGGACATCGGACATTATGCTAGGGATTTTGCCCTAAGTTCAATGCTATTTCTTGACTTCAGTAGCTGATAGTTTTATATAACAGTTTCAAATACTGATAAATAAGTTATATTCCTATCAAACTGTCAAAAAAAATAGTTTTATTTTACATTCGTTTTCTTGAAATTCGAACAGTTTGTAACTAAGGGTCATATTTTTGAAAAATTTAAAATGTGTTTTTTTAGTTAAAATAAGCATTGGTATTTAAGGTATGTCTACTATGAAATATTTTAACACAATAAATAAACTGATACCATGCAGATTATCAGTTTTATTGACATTTTTGAAAATAAACGAAACGGAAAAAATAAAAGTGGAACAAAACATTTGGTCCCTCACTGTACTTCAGTTATTTCCACCCGAGTGCCCATAAAAACACTGATGCATTGATCATATCCTATTGTTTGTTTTCTATACATCTATTGCTATACTGTATTTATACACATGTACAATACTGACCGGGCATTATGTGGAGGATTATTATTGAATACATGCAGTGGTGTAGCTGGCCATACACTGGCGTAGTTGGCCTTTTTCAGTTGAAACAGAGGGGTGCAGGAGACATATATTTTCCGTCGGTTAAGCGAAGCGAATTAGGCGGGAAATATTTTCCTTGAATAGGTATAGATCTTTGGTTGTATCAGGCCAATCAAAATCTTGTTTTGATGGTTGTTTTGTTGGTAGCCTTAGTAACGCTGGTAAGGCAAGTTATCGTGCCGATTGTTGTGATTTGTATGGTCATTCAGCTTTGGGCACCTATGCTTACAAACAGATTATTTTTTAAATCTAAATCACGGGAAATTATTTGTTACTTTATTTAAAAATATTTATATATATATATACATGAGAAGTGAATGTTATTCATGTTCAATCATTGAATTGATACTTATGAATTGAATGGTATTTGAAGCTGTTATATGATTCATGTCAGTATTTTCTTATATGTAAATGTAATGGATATTATTGGAAGAAGAAACAATGTAAGCTAATCGTGCCCAAGTGCTCATTACATATTATACAATATATGAAGCATATTGTGTTTTTGTTCTTTTGGTACAAAGATCTGTGTAGGTTTAAGGAATGCCTATTCCACTGCGGGTTCAGGGATGCCTTACTTTTAGCATTTTATATCAGTGGAACAGAACTTCACTAGCTAGTATCAACATTTATATAGATATTCTTGGGGTGTCTGTGTTAGTTCTTTGAGGTCCTTACTAGTATTTCGGTTGGCTTTGAAATAAGTTTCAGACATTTAAGCGCATTGATGTTAATTCTGGGGGTGTCAGTGTTAGTTATGGGCGAGTCAGTATTAGTTCTATGGGTGTCAGTGTAAGTTCTGGAAGCAACTAGGTTAGTTAATGAGATGGTGTCTGGTGTAGCTCTGTTATGGTATAGGATGCTGGATCGAATAAAAGCAAATGTTGCTCTTAAAATGCATTCTAGGTATGCTTCAACTGTGTCCTACAAAAGGTAAAAAAATTGCACCTAAGTGGCACTATTCCATAGAAGTTCGTTTGTATTTCTTTGTCATGTTTACGTTGAAGACACATATGTAATATGTCGAAGCCACTTGCTTGGTTCTTGACTTACGACAGATGCAGTTGTCTCAATCCTGATGACACTCAATAGACGGACTTAGACACTCAAGAGGTAACAGATCTGATTGAAAAATTCATAAGATATACTTATAAGGATCTGTCTGCTTTCTAGCTTCACTTTCTATGTCCCCTATTTATTTAGTTTAGTGTTTTCTGTGCTTGAAATATTTATAAAAATGAATAAAACTGTATTGATGTAACGTTTAGGAAACACATGCAATAAGTGTCAAATATTTATGTAAAAATTTATTTGCTGACACCCTGTACGTAGTTTTTTTTCAATTTTAAACACTTTCCCACCTGTGACCAAGTGTCATTTTTGCAGCATACGTATATAATAATTATTTACAAAGGCATGTGAACTATTTTGTTGCGTCACTGGTGGGAAAGATGTTTAAATCGTAAAAATGATTTATGTTCATATTTTAATAGAAAAGAGAATGAGAAATGTCTACAAAGTCTCTTTTTTTGTTCATAAACTTGTAAAATGAAGTCGCATTTATCAAGAAATGGTCTTCAACTATCATAACTATGCAATTTCAGAAGTCTATCCCTATGTCACTTTTTCCTTAATCGGATGGGCAATCTGAATAGGAAAATGTCCGATGTCCTTAAGTACTTTTGTTTGTGATAAAAGTGTTCATGAAAGTACTTACCAGAAGCAAATTAAAGTACTGTTGAAAGAACTGTGTGAACATGAAGAATGCCATGGCCGAAGACATAACAAAACTTAAATAAGAAAACCATATACCATATTTCATCACAAACGATTCCTGAAATAAACAATAATATGTAGCATAAATATATTGTGAAATGTTTCCAACATCACAACAAAGTTTACCTTTTTGTGTGATGGAACTGAGCTGGAAGTTTACTTGCTAAAATCGGTGCATTCTGACACAAACAAAAATGTCTGCACTAATCCTTTTTAACACAAACAGCATTCATGCTACTTCACATAGACATCAGCCAGATAGATAACATGGCCAAAACCTCTTAAGAAATGTAAAATTTCTGTTATGTGAGGAAGTCATCCAGCTACTGTACGGAAGGTCAGCTGTATTACCAAAGTGCCAGCTCCTGCTTTCGATAATGTACATAGGTGCCCCTGGAGTCATCCTCAACCATTTAAATCTTGAAAGATGCGTATAACCTATTTTTGTGTTGGTGCAAATTGAAACCCAACTATAAACATCTGTTTGACACTACAGTTGTAGTGGACGAGCTACACTGAGGCAAATGAAGCAGCTGTTTTCCTGAGAAATAGTTGAAAAAGAAAATAAATTTTCCTGCTGTATTAACATCTGGCATGTTATTTTGTGTGTCTGTGTCCAGCTATGTCACCAAGTTGTGTGTAGATTTCTGTCTGTGCTGTTTAAAGCAGCATGAGTATTGCTTGTAAGTGATTTACATCAAAATTTACCCCTTACTGGTATAAACATTCTCATGCAAGTGGGGCTGGCTTTGATATTATACATCAATCTTTTTGAAATATGATATTTACATGTTTCTGGTGAATATTTACATGTTTCTGTTGAATTACTGGTATCTCAGTGAAAAAATACCAAATATATTTTTTAATGGTTAAAAAAGAAAATTTGATTGTTACTAGTATGAAAGACAAGAAGGCCATGATGTCCCTTTATCGCTCACCTGAATAGCATGAATAGTTTTGGTAGATGGTTATGCAAAGAAAATGTCTTATTTAAGAAATAATTTATAGCAAAAGAGTGCTTTAACACTATTTATGCACGATGAGCGGTTATACATCGGGCATAACAATTGCACGAGGGCGTAGCCCGAGTGAAATTATTTGTATGACGTATTACCGCCCGAGTGTATAAATAGTGTTAAAACACGCTTGTGCTATAAATTATTTCGATTCTAATATGCCCTCAACCATAAACATTGGATAAAATATAGAAGCACTCTTTTTTGGTCGCAACAAAAACATTGACGTCACCGCACGTTAACGTGACGTCATTTTAGCTTAAGAGTGTTTTAACAGAGACAAGCATATTAGAAATTGAAATAGTGCCAATGTTTTCTGACAAGAATATTTTAAAAGTTTCTACCATATAAATATGGGCAGGTAATGTTTATGTTTGTGTTGGGGTGGGGGAGGTGGGGTAAGAGGTTGTTGGAATGATGTAATATATCAAACCAGAAGATTTTTCCACTTCATACATACAGAAGAAAGTGACTACACACCACAGCAGCCGTTTTTTGACAAAACAGAATAATTTGTATAAACTCCGTAAAAAGGTGATCCAAGAAACATTTGTGTAAAATTGTTTTACAAGTGGACCTGCTGTTTGTCACAAGAACATTTCTAAATTTCCAATATACACCTATAGAGAAAAGTGACAACTGCCCCTGGTGGCCATGTTTGACAAATCAAAAAAAAATTGAACAATCTTGGTAGAAGGTCACACAAGGACCACTTGTCTGATATTATTTTAAAATTGGCCAGCAGTTTCATACAAGAAAATTATTAAGTTTCAACTATATACATATAGAGAAAAGTGACCACACCCTCTGGCGGCCATGTTTTCTACAAATCAGAATAATTTGAATAATCTTTGCAGAAGGTCTCACAAGGACAATTCGTGTGAAATTATTTTAAAATTGGGCAAGAAGTTTCATACAAGAAGATTTTTTAAGTTTTCACTAATATACATGTTTTTTGACAAGTCAAAATAATTTGAACATTCTTAGCAGAAGGTCACACAAGGACCATTTGTGTGAAATTATTTTAAAATTGGACCTTCAGTTTCACATAAGATTTTCAAAGTTTCCACTATATACATATAGAGGAAAGTGAACACTCCTTGGCAGCCATGTTTCTTTTGATGAATCAGAATAATTTGAACAATCTTGGTAGAAGTATACATAAGGATAATTTGTGTGAAATTATTTCAACATCGGGCCAGCAGTTTCACACAAGAAGATTTTCAAAGTTTCCACTATATACATATTGAGCAAAGTGACCATCCCCTTGGCGGCCATATTTTTTGATGAATCGGAATAATTTGAGCAATCTTGGTAGAAGGTTACATAAGAACCATTTGTGTAATATTATTTCAAAATCGTACCAGAGGTTCTGGAAATGGCGTTTGAAGACTTTCTATCTTTAGCTCTGACAGCCCCTATATGTAACAAAGCATAATTACACTGACAAGATATAACAAGAGCTCCGCTAGGCATGGCAATTAATGCCCAAAGGGTTACATCATAGGGTGGGAGCAAAATTTAAAGAACTTGACTATTGTAGCCCAAAGGACTGAAACAACAAAAGGAAAACTTCAAAAAAAAAAACCCTTCAAAGTCCACAATTTTTTTTTTTATCAGGTACATGTATGTAAAAATACACCTAAAAATTGGAGGTACCATCCATGTTGTACCACAGAAAAGTGGTCTCGGTTTTTCCCTACGGCCAACAATAAAAAAGTTTCAAAATAAGCTATTTATAGTAACATAAAAGGGAAGTAATTCAAAAAACAAGAGCTGTCCATAAGACAGCCAAGCTCGACTATTCGAAATATTGTCACAGAAGCAGGAAATTATTACCCAAATGTTAAATATCAAAAGTGTTTTAAGTTCGAAAGGGGACATAATTAACCAAAATGCATATCAGAGTTATGAGACTTGATGCTATCAACTAGTTTTATAACCCCGAAGAAACATGTTAAGTTTCAATTCAACATCTGCATTAGTTTTGGAGATAGTAACTTGCATGTAAAACTTTAACCAGGATTTTCTAAGTCCAAAAGGGGGCATAATTTGCCCAAAATACATGTCAGAGTTATGGGACTTGACCCAGTGAGGTAGGTAATTGATATAGAAAAAGAAAAAATAAGTTTCAAATCTACATGCCTTTTAGTAATAGCTGTATGTACTTGCACGCAAAACTTTAACCAGAATTTTCTAAGTCCAAAAGGGGGCATAATTTGGCCAAAAATGAAGGTCAGAGTTATGGGACTTGGTGTTATCAACTAGTTTTATAACCCCGAAGACACATGTGAAGTTTCAATTCAATATCTGCCTTAGTTTTGGAGATAGAGACTTGCATGTAAAACTTTAACCAGAATTTTCTTAGTGCCAAAGGGGGCATAATTTGCTCAAAATACATGTTAGAGTTATGGAACTTGACCCAGTGAGGTTGGTATTTGACCTAGAAAAAGAATAAATAAGTTTCAAAGCTATATGCCTTTAATTGATAGCTGTATGTACTTGCATGCAAAAACTTAACCAAGGTGTGATGTCGACGCCGACACCGACGCCAGGGTGAGTAGAATAGCTAGACTATTCTTCGAATAGTCGAGCTAAAAATTATTGTAAGTGAACAAACAAGAGGGTCATGATGACCCTGAAACGCTCACCTTAGTAATATGAGCTACATGTTTCAAATGTCAAACTGATGATAAAATATTAAGGAAGTCAGTAGGTCACATTCATGGTCAATGAAATTCAGTTTTACGCTTGGTGTGCAAAACTGTACATGTCATCAAAATTTCAAGGCTGTATCTTAAAAAACAAGAAAGTAGGTCAAGGTCACAGTCAATTGACAACATATTACTTGGGGTTATCAGGTAATTATAATTAAACAGTCTAAATGATTTTTAGTATTTTTTCCTATATAACTCACATAATAACTAAGTGACCCCAGGGCTGGGCCTCTTTTAACCCCAGGGGCATAATTTGAACAATTTTGGTAGAGGACTACTAGAAAATGCATTATACCAAATATCAAAAGCCTAGGTTGTATGGTTTCAGACAAGAAGATTTTTAAAGTTTTTTCCTATATAAGTCTTTATAAAACTTGGGACCCCCAGGGCAGGACCTCTTTTCACCCCAGGGGTACAATTTGAACAATTTTGGTTGAGGACCATAAGACAATGCTACAAACCAAATATCAAAGGTCTAAGTATTGTGGTTTCAGACAAGAAGATTTTTAAACTTTTTTCCTATATAAGTCTATGTTAAACTTGGGACCCCCAGGGCGGGGCCATATTTGACCCTAGGGGGATAATTTGAATAATCTTGGTAGAGGACCACTAGATGATGCTACATACCAAATATCAAAGCCCTAGGCCGTGTGGTTTTGTACAAGAAGATTTTCAAAGTTTTCCCTATATAAGTCCATATAACCCATGTGACCCCCAGGGCGGGGCCATATTTGACCCTAGGGGGATAATTTGAATAATTTTGGTAGAGGACCATTAGATAATGCTACACACCATATATCAAAGCCCTAGGCCCTGTGGTTTTGTACAAGAAGATTTTTTAAGTTTTTCCTTTCGGTTGCCATGGCAACCAGAGTTCTGCATGGAATTCATTTCTTTGAAAAATTTTGAAAAGGGGCCATCCAAGGATCATTCCTATGAAGTTTGGTATAATTCTGCCCAGTGGTTTTCAAGAAGAAGGTTGTTCTAGAAATTGTTGACGGACGACGCACAACGGATGACGGACAATGCACGACGGACATCAAGTGGTCACAATAGCTCACCTTGTCACTTTGTGACAGGTGAGCTAAATAGAGATCTGCCAAATAAAAGCAAGAGCACTGCAATGCAGAGCAATATACACAAAGAAAAGTCATATATGATCTTTGACCCTTAAGCAAGTCATCCGGAACATGCGCTCTGCATGTCGTCTCAGTGTGGTGAACATTTCTGCAAAGTTTCTTTGAAATCCTTCTAGCAGTTCAATAGTTAGAGCGGACACGAAACAAACTAACATGACTTTTGACTCCTTAGTGTGACCTTGACCTTGAAGCGAGACATTCAAAACATGCGCTCTGCAAGTCGCCTTAGTGTGGTGAACATTTGTGTCAAGTTCCCTTGAAATCCTTCAAGGGGTTTAAGAGTTACAGAGCGGACACGAAATTGCTAACGGACAGACGGACGGACACCAGCGTCATAACATTATACGTCCCTTCGGGGGTATAAAAATGCAACAAACATATGCTTAATATATTTCTATACTACAAAAAGAATCACCTTGAAATGTTCAACACATACATATCTCGATACTCTTTACTCATTATGTTAATTTTACGGTCTGTTGTGCTAATTAAATTTGAACACAATGGGTATAGAGTATCGAGATGTGTATTTGTTGAACATTTCAAGGTGATGCTTTTTGCAGTACAAAATATATTCAGGTATATGTTTGTTGCATTTTCAAATCTCCTCAGTAAATTTAAACAACTTTGGTAGAGGAGCACCACAGGAACATCCAGGCCAAGGTTCATCAAAATCCATTGAGCGATTTTGTAGAAAATGTCATTTAAAGAAATTACTGACGATGGACCGATAAACACATGCACGGCCAACATCGGACACAATGTGATCTCAATAGCTCACCATGACCATTTCATGCTCAGGTGGGCTAACAATAAAGAAATGTACTCACAGGGTCACATGTCTGACATTTTGGCCAATACCAGAAATGTAACATAAGGAAAATGAATGTATTGAAGCTGAACAGGAATGCATAAAATAACAGTAGTGAAAACAAATGGTGATTTGCCTCGCCCACACAATTGTTTATCCTGAAATACAGAAATAACACTGACTTAATTGATTTCCATGTTTAGACAAACTGTAATTCAAACTGTTTAAACAAGACATAGAAAACTCATTTTAATTTTTGTTCGTTTTGGGTTAGCATCATTACTCCAACAGTTTTTCAAGTCTGTATCAGTACTAACTTATTCTCAGCAAACAACTGCCAACTTCTCCACATGAATCAGTGGTAGAGGACAAATTTCAGACAAAAGCTGACAGGGAGAATATATCACTTGCCTAGGGATCAAACTCCTGATCACATGATTCATACAGATGTCCTTTCCCTGTTTAGCTTAGCCAGTAATATCAATGTGAAGCTAGATAAATGTCCTGCAGACAAAGTATGTTCAGCCTGACAATGATTTCAATAATAGAATAAGTTTATTCTCTGTCATAAATCTGTAGAAGAATGTAAAAGTTTACAATATTTTTTTTTTCAATGGAACTACCTCAATACAATCTTTGCTCATTAAAGGCATGGTGTTCTAATATTTATAAATCAATAACCTATATATTATCATTTAACGAAATACAGGCAAAAGTTCTGATGCGCAATAATTAAATCACAACAGCACACTTCTTTGCACTTTGATATAACTGGTAAGTCTTAACGAACTTTGTACTGTAATTAATTCACACATCACACCCCAGTCCTTTATATGTAGATAATTCATGTTAAAAGTCATGACTATATAACTATACCATACGCAAATCTACAGTTCAAAATTTACCAATTACAAAAATGAATACTAGAACTGTCACAGGAGTGACTCATACCCCCACCATATGGTCTTGTCACAGAAGAATGGAAACCATGAGGAATCCTAAAAATACTTTGGAGTACTTCATCCTGGGCTTCCACATATAAGTAATACTAGTATAATCCTAGTATAGTAATACAAGTAAATATATTAAATCTCTAATATTAGAGATACACTAAAAGTGAATACAAAAAAAGGTCTTACCGACCCATGTTACCACAGAAAAATGTTTTTACTTTCTACATAGGACTTATAATAAAAAAGTTAGAAAAATACCTAAAATACTGAAAATCTAAAAATAGGATTTCTAAAAATAGACTACTTCCTGGAATTTAAGGGGAAGAAACTCAGTACAAAAAGTTAAACAAGAGGACCATGATGGTCCTGAATCGCTCACCTCTTCCCACATGACACAATTTTGAGTATGACATCGTTTTTTTCTATTATTTGACATAGTGACCTAGTTTTTGAGCTCATGTGACCCAGTTTTGAACTTTACCTAGATATTATCAAGATAAAAATTCTGACCAATTTTCATGAAGATCCATTGAAATATATGGTCTCTAGAGAGGTCAAAAGATTTTAATAATTTTAGACCTACTGACCTAGTTTTTGACCGCAGTTGACCCAGTTTCAAACTTGACCTAGATATCATCAAGATGAACATTCAGACCAACTTTCATACAGATCCCATAAAAAGTATGGCCTCTAGAGAGGTCACAAGGTTTTTTTATTGTTTGACCTACTGACCTAGTTTTTTAGGCACGTGACCCAGTTTCAAACTTGACCTAGATATCACCAAGGTGAACATTCTGACCAATTCTTATGGAGACCCATTCACAAGTATGGTCTCTAGAGAGGTCACAGGGTTTTTCTATTTTTAGACCTAATGACCTAGTTTTTGACCGCACATGACCCTGTTTCGAACTTGACCTAGATATCATCAAGATGAACATTCAGACCAACTTTCATACAGATCCCATGAAAAATATGGCCTTTAGAGAGGTCACAAGGTTTTTCTATTATTTGACCTACTGACCTAGTTTTTGATGGCACGTGACCCATTTTCAAACCTGACCTAGATATCATCAAGATGAACATTCAGACCAATTTTCATACAGATCCCATGAAAAATATGGCCTTTAGAGAGGTCACAAGGTTTTTCTATTATTTGACCTACTGACCTAGTTTTTGACCGCACGTGACCCACTTTCTAACTTGACCTAGATATCATCAAGGTGAACATTCTGACCAATTTTCATGAAGATCTCATGAAATATATGGCCTCTAGAGAGGTCACAAGGTTTTTCTATTTTTAGACCTACTGACCTAGTTTTTGATCGCACATGAACCAGTTTCGAACTTGACCTAGATATCATCAAGATGAACATTCTGACCAACTTTCATACAGATCCCATGAAAAATATGGCCTCTAGAGAGGTCACAAGGTTTTTCTATTATTTGACCTACTGACCTAGTTTTTGATGGCACGTGACCCAGTTTCGAACTTGACCTAGATATCATCAAGGTGAACGTTCTGACCAATTTTCATGAAGATCTTTCGAAATATATGGCCTCTAGAGAGGTCACAAGGTTTTTCTATTTTTAGACCTACTGACCTAGTTTTTGATGGCACATGACCCAGTTTCGAACTTGACCTAGATATCATAAAGGTGAACATTCTGACCAAGTTTCATGAAGATCTTTTGAAATATATGGCCTCTAGAGAGGTCACAAGGTTTTTCTATTTTTAGACCTACTGACCTAGTTTTTGATGGCACGTGACCCAGTTTCGAACTTGACCTAGATATCATCAAGATGAACATTCTGACCAACTTTCATAAAGATCCCATGAAAAATGTGACCTCTAGAGTGGTCACAAGCAAAAGTTTACGGACGCACGCACGGACGCACAGACGCACGGACGGACGACGGACACCGCGCGATCACAAAAGCTCACCTTGTCACTTTGTGACAGGTGAGCTAAAAAAGGTTACTTCCCTTTGGCTCTAAGCCAATCAGAATGAGATATAGTGAAAATACATCAAAATTAACCTTAAATTCTAGGTAAAAAGGGAAACAATTCAAGAAAAATTAGTGTCAGAGTTATGCAGCTTGTGTCACATAATGTGGGTGATGAGGTGGAACATCTATTTTAAGTCTGGATCAAATCCATTCAGTAGTAACTGAGATATAGTGAAAATACATCAAAATTTACCTTAAATTCTAAGTAAAAAGGGGCATAATTCATGAAAAATTGGTGTCAGAGTTATGCACCTTGTGTCACATGATGTGGGTGATGAGGTGGAACATCTATTTTAAGTTTGAATCAAATCCATTTTGTAATAATTGAGATATAGTGAAAATACATCAAAATCAACCTTAAATTTAAAGTAAAAGGGGACATAATTCATAAAAAATTTATGTCAGAGTTAAGCCCCTTATGTCACATCATCTGGGTGATGAGGTGGAACAACTGTTTTAAGTTTGAATCAAATCCATTTAGTAATAACTGAGACATAGTGAAACTACAACAAAATTAACCTTAAATTCTAAGTAAAAGGGGACATAATTCATGAAAACTTGGTGTCAGAGTTATGCACCTTGTGTCACATGATGTGGGCACATGATGTGGGTGATGAGGTGGAACATCTATTTTAAGTTTGAATCAAATCCATTTTGTAATAATTGAGATATAGTGAAAATACATCAAAATCAACCTTAAATTTAAAGTAAAAGGGGACATAATTCATAAAAAATTTATGTCAGAGTTAAGCACCTTATGTCACATCATCTGGGTGATGAGGTGGAACAACTGTTATAAGTTTGAATCAAATCCATTTAGTAATAACTGAGATATAGTGAATATACAACAAAATTAACCTTAAATTCTAAGTAAAAGGGGACATAATTCATGAAAACTTGGCGTCAAGAGTTATGCACCTTGTGTCACATGATGTGGGTGATAAGGTGGAACATGTATTTTAAGTCTGAATCAAATCCATTTGGTAAGATTTCGGGACGCGACGGGATGGGACGCGACGGGACGGGACGGGACGCGACAAAACTGCCTCCTATATACCCCCCTCAAACATGTTTGTTGGGGGTATAACAAGAAGCTAACCAAGGACAATGATGGTCCATTCTAACAACGCACTGCTGACAGCGACGACAATGATGACTTTTCGGTGGACGCCATCTTCCACATGTTGGGCAAGGCTCCCATCCGTGGTGTTCTTAAAGTAAAATATTGAAAATTAAGAAAAATCGTTCTTATTTCAAAAACACACACACATTGAATCATAATAAGAAGAGAATTAATCTTGTAGAAAGTAATCACCCAAAATATCACAAGAGCCGTCTGATGACAACACACTCACTATTTGATGCCCTTCCACCTTAATACTAGCTTACATACAAAAGCTTTAGCAACATTTTTTAAGTTGAAAATGGGCATAATTTTGCTAAGAGTTATGAAAATTGCTAAACAAGGTCATCCCATGATGCCAAAGATATGTGGAGAATCTGAAAACATCTGTTCGAGTAATTCCTGCGAAGAAATGGTTACATGCAAAACATTAAGCAAAATTTCCCATAAGACAATGCTACAAACAAAATATCAAAGGCCTATGTCTTGTGGTTACAGAAAAGAAGATTTTAAAACTTTTTTTCCTATATAAATCTATGTAAAACTTGGGACACCTGGGGAGGGGCCATATTTGATCCTAGGGGGATAATTTGAACAATCTTGGTAGAGGACCACTAGATGATGCTACATACCAAATATCAAAGCCCTAGGTCGTGTGGTTTTGTACAAGAAGATTTTCAAAGGTATCCCTATATAAGTCTATATAAACCATGTGACCCCCAGGGCAGGGCCATATTTGACCCTAGGGAGATAATTTAAACAATCTTGGTAGAGGACCACTAGATGATGCTACATATCAGTATCAAAGCCCTAGGTCCTGTGGTTTTTGATAAGATTTTTTAAGTTTTTCCTTTTGGTTGCCACGGCAACCAGAGTTCTGCATGGAATTCAATTCTTTGAATAATTTTGAAAGGGGGCCACCCAAGGATCATTTCTGTGAAGTTTGGTGTTATTCTGCCCAGTGGTTTTCAAGAAGAAGATTTTTTTAGAAAATGCTGATGGACACATAACGCACGCTGGATATTGAGCGGTCACAAAAGCTCACCATAAGCCTTTGGCTCAGGTGAGCTAAAAACACATGACAACAACAATATATGTGAAGTTTAAAAACAGTTGGCTAGGTAGTTTCTGAGAAAGCTGCTTACGGTACATGCAAAACTTTAACCTGAAATTCTAAGTTAAGAAATTTCTTCACAGAATTTCATTCCTTATCTGAGTAACTGAAATCATTTTCAATTTTTTAGCAATAGAAATCCCAAATACTGTATAGTACAATCTGAAGCTCTTCATATAAGCTTTCTATGCACCATGTTTGGTGAAAGTATGTCAATCTCACTTAAAGTTATAAACCTGAAACCACCATACTGATGACATTAGCAAGAAATTTCATCTCATGCCAGTGATTTTGCACTGGCCACATCAACTTTCCGTTGAATTTGTCCATGGCGCTCAGCTGACATGCACAGGTATCGATAACGCAGAACAGGGGAACCAATTATACATATTTTAGGCCTGGTAGTATATTAGGGTATTTTCAAAATGCTACCAGATGCTATTTTTAGTAACAGTGACCTTGACATTGACTCCACTGCCGCTGGCCTCATATGCAATACTAATTTTGATCTTACTATAAGCTACCTTTAGGCCAATTTCCATTCCAATATCTCTACCTAAACTTAAAGTTATTGAACAGAAATGAAAAACTTGACACCGTCCATGAATCCACCTGCACAATAACATCTCCAGTCTAATTACCACATTTTCTTCTTTTAAAACCAGGTTAAAAACACAACATTGTTGTCTTTACATTTGTAATCTTATAAAATTTAGTAAGTTTTACATACGAGCAAACTTTTCATCAACTGCAGGCACCTTGCCAGGATTCTGAGTGGAGGATCGGAATAATGACACCAGACAAAGTATTGCAACTATAAAATGATCTGAAAATAAACAAAGAACAAAATGTAAAGTAACTACCTGTCTTACAGCATTTGAAATGTTTTATTTCAATTTATAAACTCAGAAATGAGGGGCATATTGCAATAACCATTACTGAACAAAACAGTTTACCCACCATTTGCTGTTTTGCCAATATCTTATAAATTATTCAATGTACTTTTTTTAAAATTAAACATACCGGTACATTTAGATCTACATGTTGTTAATAAAATATCAAATTTTAGAAATATCGAAGATAAAAGGTAAGGGTAGATTTCCTGGAAGCACAGAGCACCCCAAACACAGCCATACAGCCATGCATCGCAAAGTAAAAATATCAAATCATGCAAAGATATAATTTAATCATTATACTACCACACCCAAGTTGTAAAGTCACTAAATAATAGAACAAAAATTGTAGTTTTAGAAAATGAGGGAACATCATTCAGGGTCTCCTCTGCCATTCGTCAAAGTAGCCAAATGCTACAAATTCAAAGAACTGGCTACAGATTTTCGAAAGTGGCTACAAGAATTTTATGTGATATTGTGATAATGAACACTGATGCAGGGACTACCTTAGCCTGGAAATTTAGGGAGAAGTGACTTCTCCCTCCTTGGGAAACAGGGAGAAGTTTTGAAATTTTGGGAGAAGTTCGGCAAACGTGAGACAGGACATTGCTTACATGCATTAAATAACAATAATAATGTTTATTCAGTTCCATTTGTAGTATTATCTTGCTATGACTTAAATAAAAATGGTGCAATGTTTCAACAATACAGTACATATTTGTACTGTTTTACTGCAAAATATTTAACAACTTGACACAACAAATCTTTCCTCATGTAATCAGTACTTAATATTTCTTGGATTAAATTTTTTCCTTCCTAGAGCAGCTTTTTCAGGTATGTGAGCATTTTGAGTTTAAATTTTTTTTATGTTCCTTCAATTTGACAAACTACAGAGTTTAAAAAACTCTCAATCTTACAATGAAATGTTATTTGTATTGATCAGTAGATAAAATACTTAAAAATCAGGGGCAATATTTTTTAAAACTACATATTTTGACATAAAAATCTAAAAATTGGTTAAATGTATTACCTCCTTTAACACATTTCAGAATTAACTAAAAAGAGTTGTCTGCTATTTTTATCAAACAACAAATTTAAAAGTTTGTCAAGGGCCATATATTTAACTTATATATGTTTTTAATGAAAGAGAAGAATAGTAAGCAGATCCCAATTGAAAAATAAACGTCGGGAGTAACGGGTAGTCTACACTGTGATGTGTGATGGCAATAAAAATTTCGAAACGATTTTTATCTGAAAACAAGAATAACTGGATAAGACAAGTACTAAGGGCGTTCGGTTGACCCGAGGTTCCGTGTTTTGACCTGCGAAAATCAAGAAAAACTCGTAGTTGACCCGCACAAAAAAAGTGTCCCGTGCGTCGGCTCGATCCGCGAAATGCGTCTCGAGTTCGAAGTTCTGCATTGTGAATCAAAATCTCGGTGAATTTCAATTGTTCGCTGCCACAAACTAAGTATGACAGTAGGCGGAGCGTCGTATGTTAATTAGCTACTGACAGATGTCAATCACTCCACGCGCCGACTGACACGTAATTAGGTTTGTAATTCGGAAGTTAATTATCGCCGTTTTACGAAGTTTTCGGGCTCTCTGATCTCCGATGTCGGTCAGCTTTAATTATTACTCTTTCATTCTTTAATTATCGTTTACTGCAATCACATTAAATGCAAACAATTAGCAGCTTATCATGCGGCGTCAATCTGAAACCGAGTGATCATCTTTTGTTGTCATGGACACGTTTCGCCGCGCGTGCCTCCCGGTGACATCCTGTGTATTGCGTATTGTGTTTACAGACTTTACATAACCGAGATGTATAATATCGGCGCACTTTATTGCCGATTATGTTTTCCTTTCATCCAATTTTAGGGCGACTTGAACTTCGCTTTTCTGGGCGGGAAGGGCGAAGTGAAATATTTTAAAGCGAAGTTTTCGCTCAACTTCGCCTAAAACGCAGTCCCTGCTGATGAGTATCAACAGGAAGTACATAGACATCTCAACAATGACAAGTATTACGAAAACACACCCTATTACCTGATGTCCACCACGCCGAGGGATGCGGCTGCCACAGAGGTAGGAAATCAATAACTGTAAATAGTGCTCTTAGATTTTTTAGCTGTATTTTTTCATTTCGACTTTCCATGAAGATATTCTGGTGCAGGCATATGTGTAAATGCCTAAACATATTATATGATTAATCCTGGTCGCCAACTTTGCGAAATAAAGAAGTATTCAGCTGTTTAAATTGGACGTTTATTAAAATTGATGAGAAAATCATATTCAACGGCCCAATTCGAAGTGTTTACAAGATAATTTGATCGGGTTTACCTCACACGTCAAACGACCAATCATCTGGGGATAATCCTGGCAAGTTTCAAGTCTGTCCGTACGTCTACACCGACGTTATGACCCTCCAAAGGGACCCGGGTACAGTCACGTATGATAAACTTTACCGCAGAGGGCATTTTTAAATGATGCCCATTCCGCCGAGGAGTCAAAATATAGGATATCGTTTACGACAGAGGGAAATTTGGTGTAAAAACGTCTATTTCGGCTGTTTGTTTGCTTTTGAGACCTGGGAGGTCATGGAATTATTTGCAGTATGCATTGTTTATACTTGTGTTTAAAAATGGGCGATTTTCAATGGCGAACACTGCTGTAACACGGTGTTAATCAGTCTAGATTGAACTTCTATGTATCTCCGACGTAGTTTTGCTATTATTAGTCTTCGTTTTGTATTCAATTTCTTTTATCATGAAATATACAGAAATAATGATATCTTATCCTATCGCAAGTCCTGATGGTATCGGTACTTGCGTTTTTTCTGGATTCAGTGTTGAATTTACGGTTTATATTAAATGATAAATCGTTTTGCAATCAGTCTATATATATCCTACATTGCATACAATTTGATACTGTACATGTATAGAGTTGTTTTGCCACTGAAAGTCTTCGTTTTGTAAAATCATTTTTGTTTCTTTTTTATCATAATATACAGACATTTGCTGCCAGCAATGAAATCCTAAGTCCTGGTACTTGCGTTCTTGCTGGATTCAGTGTTGAATATAGGTTAATATTAAATATCAAATTGTTTTGCATTATCAAGCTTTCATACTAAGAGGCTACTGATAGTAACATAGTCCTACATAAATGATCCGTTAGGCTAGAAAATTTAAATATATTTGTTGTCAGTGGCATAAGTCAAGTGATCGGTTCTAAATAAAGCTGTTATTCATTAATCGTTTACAGAAATGTTCTAAACAATTTATTTTGTATTCAATTTCAGAACCAAAGATGAAGGCATACACGTGTTATTACTGTAACAATGATTTTGAAGTAAACACTGGAGTAATTGACCATGTAATTAATTGTCATGTCAAGAGAGATCTATCAAAATGCAATGGAAATAACTAAACCATCTGTTATTACCGAGTTACTATCTGAAATGAAGATTTCATTCTGATCGATCTCTCTTGAAAACTTTAAAGATGTATTCAGTTTTGTTATTTTGCCCTGTAACTTCGATACATGCCCACACGTGGTCATAGAAATGAATATTTCACCTTCATTTGGAATCACGTCGGTATATGTTTTCTGTCCTATATCCAGCATTCCAAATGTTTTCATCTTATTCCAGTTCCATGTACTTAAATGGTCAATCACTCTAGCGTAAGCTGCATATCAGTGTCTTAGCTTTTTTTTTAAACGATTCTCATGCATTTCAAATATATATGCTTAAATATACTACTCGACAAACTGTGTTTAACTATATGATCTGATGTGTATTTAAATGAAAGCTGTATATAATAAATGCAAAACGATTTAATACCTACTATTAACCGTAACTTCAACACAGAATCCTGCAAGAACGCAGGTATCAGGACTTAAGATATCATTATTTCTGTATATTTCATCATAAAGAAAACTGAATTACAAAATGAACATTTACAATCAGCAGCAGAACCAATCTATACATGTAGCAGATAGTATGCAATGTCGGAGGTAGAAATACAATCTAGACTGATTAACACTGTGTTACAGCGGTTGTTCGCCATTGAAAATCGCCCATTTTTAAACATAAGTATATAAACAATGTATACTGCAAATGATTCCATGACCTCCAAGACTTAAAAGCGAAACAATCAGCCAAAATAGACGTTTTTTACACCAAATTTCCCTCTGTCGTAAACGATATCCTATATTTTGACTCCTCGGTGGGATGGGCATCATTTAAAAATGCCCTCTGCGGTAAAGTTTATCATACGTGACTATACCAGGTCCCTTTGGAGGGTCATAACGTCGGTTTGTAGACGTACGGACAGACTTGAAACTTGCCAGGATTATCCCAGATGATTGGTCGTTTGACTTGTGAGGTAAATTCGATCAAAATATTTCGTAAACACTTCGAATGGGCCGTTGAAATATGATTTTCGCATCAATTTTAATAAACGTCCAATTTAAACTGTTGAATACTTCTTTATTTCGCGAAGTTGGCGACCAGGATTAGTTATATAATATGTTAAGGCATTTACACGTATGCTTCCATCAGAATATTTTCATGGAAAGTCGAAATGAAAAAATACAGCTCAAAAGACTAACACCACTACTCATCGTTATTGATTTCTGACCTCTGTGGCAGCCGCATCCCTCGGCGTGGTGGACATCAGGTAATAGGGTGTGGAAAAACTTGATAGCAATATTGCAGAAACAGTGAAACGTAATGTATGTGAATGTATGGATGAAATTTCCGAATGTGAAGAATTTTTGAAAGAGGAATTTGACACTTTTCCAGAAAAGATACGTATACCCCATTTTTACATTTTACCCAAACTACATAAATGTAAAGATAATTCTTTGCCATTAGGATATCCAGGTAGGCCCATAGTATCTGCATGCAATTCCCCTACTGATAACATATCTAAATATCTAGACTATGTATTGCAACCACATATGCAATCATTACCTTCGTATGTCAAAGATACTACGGATTTCCTTTCAAAACTTAAGAATTGCAGTTTATCATCCAACAGTTATTTGGTGACTTTGGATGTAACCTCTCTATATACGAACATTCCACATGATGAGGGTATTGAAGCCTGCAGATTTTTCTTAAACAGGGACAAGAGTCTGTCTGATACTAGTTTGTCCGTAAAAGTATATGTAAACTTATTGAACTTACACTTAAGAATAACCATTTTCAGTTCAATGGTGATAATTACATTCAAACAATGGGGACGGCCATGGGCAGTCCGTTCGCCCCTACCTATGCATTATTGTTCATGGGTAAGTTAGAGCAAGACTTTTTACAAAGCCAGCAGCTGAGACCTACTTTGTGGCTTCGGTTTCTGGATGATTGTTTTCATGATCTGGGATCATTCACTCGACGAATTGAATAGCTTTGTTAAAGCCCTTAATGAATTACATAGCTCTATTAAATTCACGTATGAAATTTCAACGAAACATGTGTCATTCCTGGATGTTGATCTTACGAAAGATACCAGTAATAACATATGCACCAATGTACATGTTAAAAATACTAACATCCATCAGTACCTTCTCTACTCCTCTAATCATCCAAAGATTGTAAAGACGGTATTCCCTACAGTCAGGCATAAGCGATATCGTCGTATTATATCTGACGATAATCAATTTGCTAAATCTCTGGACACTCTACGTGAAATTTTTCAAATCCAGAAATTACCCAGACAGTGTAATAGATGCTGCATTTAACAAGATGCATAATGTTACACAAGACGAAGCTCTGAAATACAATAACAATTCTGATCAGGTTGATATTGTGCCTTTTGTTACTGAATATAATCCCTCCCTCCCTAACATTGGTAGTATCATACATAAATACTGGGATTTATTTAAACTATCGCCAAATGTCTCAGTCCAACAGTTGCATTCCTCTAGACCCGTGTTTGCATACAAACGTGGTAAAAATCTTAAAGACTCCTTGTAAAGTCTAGATATTCTGCAATGCCCCCTACCCCCATCAGCGCCCGTTCAGCAAATGCTACCGACCTAGATGTACACATTGTAGCAAGATAGTAGAAACTGATGAATTCGTTAGTTCTTCTAATTCTTCTATGTATAAACTTAGATTTAATACAGACTGCACATCATCAAATGTCATTTATGTCATAACTTGTAAAAAGTGCAACATGCAATATGTGGGTCAAACACGACAACAGGTTTCTAAACGTATGAACAGTCATAAATTTGACATTAACAATTTCAGCGATCCAGCATATGCTAGCGGTGTGGCTGCCCATTTCAACAGTACTCATCACAATTTAGATGATTTCAGTTTTTTACCAATTGACATTGTTGATAATGATTTAGATAGGTTATTACGTTAAACGTCCTGGATTCACCGGTTAAATACCGTGCACCCATCTGGCATGAACACCAGCGTATTGTTTACTATGTGATTACAGTTACCAAGTAACATTTAATAGGGTCTTATATACTAACTTTTTCATAAATCCCTACAGGTTAAATATTTTCACTGTATAGTATTGTTTTTAATATATTTTCTAACTTTAAAATAATATTAATAATTCTGTAGAAGTTAAGAATATATCGGCTCTATTTTCCAGCAATTTTGATATTTATTGCCGTTTTATTACCTCCCCTTATTACTGCTTCAAGGTTCCCTTTTCCGCCGTTTGACTGCATTTTGTCTTTAATCGTATTTTAATGAAAGTTTTTAATTTTTGATTGTTTCTGTAATATATATGTTGCGGTTAGCTTTTAAATTAATGTTATTTTACTATTTATATAATTATAAGTAGATCTATCGTTAATTCTCGCTTATGCTTCACATGTATACTTCAAAATTTGTCATGTAGATATGTTGGGTTTTATTTTTTCTCTGCTTCATATTGAAGAAATATGTTTTCGATAAATACCCGCCGTATCATTATGATCCGTATCTATATGTACATTAATACAAATATATTCTATATTTGCGCTTTTTGTCACGTTGACGTTCGCGTCCAAACGGACGTGACGTCGTTTGTTTTGTAAGTTGTTATTTCTGACGAAGACATAAAGGTCGAAACTAGTCAAGAATGTGTTGTCTTGGTATTTTTAAATCCTTTTGATCTATTAAAATGTGGTCAAATTTTAGCAGTTCAGCTTCCATTTGGCAATTTCTCCAAGAAAGTGGCTACAACTTTCTGACGCCCAGGGGAGGCCCTGTGACATTTATAAGAATACTGAGGTATAGATTTTGAATTTAACCAGGAAATGATAAAATATTATTATAAATATCATAAACAAGTTTGAAATGTAACTGACATCATATTGCTCTGAGCATACACTGAATTTCAAAAAACAACTTTCAGTAATTTGTGAGATATACGCACAAAAAGAAATGACAGGTTAGCTGTTTTGTTTGGAAGTAAATATGCCAGTTTATAAGAAAAGCAATGTGCTAAGGTGTTCAAAAGATTTTAGTTATCAAAAACACAATCGTGCTCTGTTTAGTAAGAAAGAAAAAGAACTGTCAATCATCAAAGTATATTGAGATGATAAAGGGATATACAGACTATACAGTCAGTGATCTGTCAGTCTAAGCTTAAAATAAATAATAAGCTTTTTTATTTTATTACATTGTATGAAAAGATAAAACTTACAATAGACAACCCAATCAGCAATGAGTCCGTCTCTCCAGTGAGGTTCTATAATCACATAGTATGATGACCATATACCATATACCCAGTATGCAACAATTGCCGACAACAACAAAAAACCATCTTTATCTCGTACACATTGGATCTCACCAAGAAGAGGCACTTTCACTGTGTTTGGATTGTACTCTGAATCAGAGCACTGCTGGTGAAGTCCAAGAGATTGTTTTAGAGATGCCAATACTGGGTCATTTGGATCCTGAATGGGGAATGGCATTGTTCATCAGATTGCAAACATAAGACTTGAGACAAATCAACAGGCACCTGCTCTAGTCTCTGAAATGTAAAACCATGAAATACTTATAGTTTCAATATAACAAGTGTACAGATAAAAGCTGTCGTGGATTTACGAATCTGCTATTACACATAAATAAAAATGGGTATATCTTGCACTAACACTGTGTATTTGTGGTAGGTGATCTAAGGTTATCTTGAAGCATCTGCATTTACACCTACTAACTACTGGGAGTGACTAAACAATAAACCAAATTGTCAGCCTTTTAACAAACAAAAAAACCCACAACATGCATGATAATGTTGGAATATGGTATATACTAGAAATTATCACTTACTATACATTAACATTTCTGGGTAAATCATCACGTAACTGGACAAATGATGTATGAATACCTCAAACTTAAACTGTTTTAGTCAATAAAAAGCCTATTTTCATACAAGTATATATTCAATGTACATGTAGTTGTATTATAGGTTAAATAAGAGTAGATTGTGCACTTGACTATTTTGATGCTTGATAGTGAAATATGGTATACTAGAGGAAACTAGAGCTATTACTGGAGTGATCAATACCCTCACACAATGTGGATGATGATGATGTCGGAAAACAATTTAAGTTAGTAACAGCAGAGATTGAGTAAAAAAACATTAAAACATTAAAGGTGTATTTATTTGTTTGTTTGTTTTGGGTTTAACGCCGTTTTTCAACGGTATTTCAGTCATGTAACGGCGGGTAAACCTAAGCAGTGTTCCTGGATTCTGTACCAGTACAAACCTATTCTCCGCACATAACTGCCAACTTTCTCACATGAATTATCAGAGGTGGAGGACGAATGATTTCAGACACAATGTCTTTTATCAAATCGCCACGGAAAACATACGCCCTGCTCGAGGATCGAACTCGCGACCCCGTGATCCGTAGACCAACGCTCTCCCTATTGAGATAAGCGGGTGGGCTTAAAGTGTATTAGATCCAAATTTCATAATCTAGAAAACATGAATAATTACTTCATATATTTTATGTAAACATGAAATTAACAGTTTTATGTGTATTAACAGGACACTCCAGAAATAAAAGGTCGTAAGTGAAAAACAGTACTTTTGAGGACCTGAAAAAAACAACTTAATATTTTGTTTCATAGACTTCTATACAAGCCTGATAAAACTAGAGCTATCACTAAAGGTGATGAATGTAACCCCCCCCCCCCCCCCCCCCGCATGCACTGACACAGTACATTGCAATTTGACGCACACAAGATTGCATAATTATGTGGACTTTATGTATATAGACTGTATGTATACAGTATAGTAACAAAAAACAAAGTCCCATAACTATGCAGAATATTTATCTAAAAGAATGTAACATGCACCATGCACAACTAGGGTTGGTACTGATCACTTGTGTGAAGTTTCATTTAATTCTGTCAAGGGGATAAGGAGAAATGGTGTGCACAAGATTGCGTCTACGGACAGACGGCCAGACAGACAACCTGAAACCAGTATACCCCCCCTTACAACTTTGCATATGCAGACTGTATGTACATAGTATGTTAACAAGAAACAAGTCCCATAACTCTGCAATTTTTGCCACTGAAAGAACCTAACATGCCCCATGCACAACTACTGTTGTTACTGATCACTTGTGTGAAGTTTCATTAAATTGTGTCAAGGGGATGAGGAGAGATGGTGCGCACAAGATTGTGTCTATGTATATAGTATAGTAACAAAAAAAAAAACAAAGTCCCATAACTCTGCAAAAAAAAATTTCTAAAAGAACCTAACATGCCCCATGCACAACTACTGTTGGTACTGATCACTTGTGTGAAGTTTCATTAAATTGTGTCAAGGGGATGAGGAGAGATGGTGGGCATAAGATTGTGTCTATGTATATAGTATAGTAACAAAAAAACAAAAGTCCCATAACTCTGCAAATTTTTTTTCTAAAAGAACCTAACATGCCCCATGCACAACTACTGTTGGTACTGATCACTTGTGTGAAGTTTCATTTAATTCTGTCAAGGGGATAAGGAGAGATGGTGTGCACAAGATTGCGTCTACGGACAGACGGCCAGACAGACAACCTGAAACCAGTATACCCCCCCTTACAACTTTGTTGTCAGGGGGTACAATAAAAGGGCATGTGGTTCAAAAGGGCAGTTTGAAGGGCAGTATGGCGGCACTTCAAAAGGGGCATGGCACTGTGCCATGTTAAAAAGGCCTGCAGGAAACACTAGTTACAAATACTCTTTTTCCCCAAGGACTATAGTCCTATGAAATAGTCTTTCACCTGACATTCTCTTCCTTCCAACCCTTGAGCAGTCCAATGTCGCTGTTTGCACCATTGAACATACTTCACCATAACCTTGCTCTTCACCCCTCTTTTAAATCACTAACAAATTTTCCTTTCCCTTTTATTTGGCCCAATTTTCTTTTATTTTCTACTAACAATCTTTGTCACTTGACGTGCATGAAAGTGTATGGCTGTAAAGCCAAGATAGAATGTTATCTCTTGTAGCAAAGAACTATAAAATACACAGAATGGCAACTTGGGATAATCCCGCGTCATCTCGTGTTAGCGTGTTATCTTATTTCAAAGCGTTTGCTGACTTGATCAATCATGATCAGATCAACAGACGCTTACTGAAGTATAAAACTGGTGGATCGTCCGGCACATAATAAACCAATTTGAGTCCTTTTTCAAACGAAAGCTGTTGATTTCTCAGACTTTCAATCATAAATTCATTCCTTCCCCGTGCAGAAAATACTAATAACATTAAAAATGCACCATTATCATGATAAACAAATGATCCGAAAGTAACCTTATTTCAAAGCGTTTGCTGACTTGATCAATCATGATCAACAGACGCTTACAGCGAGATCTCATTCAGTTGTCACGGGATGTTGGCGAGATTTGTTCTATATGCCTTTCAAGTTGCCGATCTGTTTATTTTATAGCTCTTTGCTTGTAGTTTTCTACTTCTACAGGTTGTATTACAGATCCCAATCATCTCGAATATACTCATACTGGATGTTTTATGATGATCTTGGATAGTTTTTCCAAACTCTTAGATGGTATTTAATGTTAGAATGTTAGGAAATGTTCATAACTCAAAACATTACAATCTGACAAACCAAATATGTTTTTATTAGATCGCGAAATTATATGACAATTTGTTAAAAAAAAGAAATCCTGTTATTCTTTTTATTCATATGTTTTTTTTTCTAGAACAATATACTCAGTTTAATTAAACTTTTAACTTCCTAATAGTTACTTGTATTATTTATGCATAAAAAAGGACAAAACACATAAAACTCCTATTTCCACATACCGGAAGTAAACATTTTTACAAGACGGTGTTGTAATGATTTTCTACCTATTTAGAAGTTCTGCAAATGTGAGAATCATTTTGAACACAGTTTGCTTTTGAATAAGGGAGATTTCGATTTTTGAATTATAAGTTTTTAACTTCTTTTCAGTCTGAAGATTTTTGTGTCGGTGTGATGCAGATTAGTGGTAGATCTATTTGCTTGTGTTGGCAACGGCAATGTTTACAAAGGGAGATAACTTTTGCATATAAATGTACAGATTATAGAAGGTGCAAACTGAAGTGTCATATGTCATTCCATCCATTTTTAAGAACATTTTCTGGAATTTTTCTCTGCAGACTGATTTTAAAAAAAAACTACGTATAAATACTTCAGTATTTACTCTCTTAATTTCAGTGATCATTCCGGTATGTCGCTGTGCTTGTTTGACAAGATAAATGAATGGACAAAAGAAATGAATGACTGAACCTTTAGACCCAGAGTCCAGAGGGATGGTTACTGGACCACAAGACATTCTGTGTAGGACTGTCTAGAGGTCCAGTAATAAACTAGAAATTGCTTTTGTAAAAAAGCACATGTCTCCCCCAATTCAAAGTCCTATAGGCAAGAAGTCAATAGGGGTCAGGAGCGAAAGTCAAAGAGACACTGATGGTTGGCTGCAATAGGGATCATCTACTTGGCATGTTCAGTCATCCCGCTAAATTTCAACACTATTGGCCTAGTGGTTTTCAAGTCACTGTTCAGGCTCCTGTGACCTTGACCTTTGATCAAGTGACCTCAAAATAAATAGGGGTCATCTACTCTGCATGTCCAATCATCCTATTAAGTTTCAACATTCTAGGTCAAGTGGTTCTCAAGTTATTCTCCAGAAATGATTTTACATGACCAGGCCCCTGTGACCTTGACCTTTAATAGACTGACCATAAAAAAATATAGGGATCATCTACTACGCATGTTTAATCATCCTATGAAGTTTCAACATTCTGGGTCAAGTGGTTCTCAAGTTATTGATCGGAAATTGTTTTCCATGTTCAGGCTCCTGTGGCCTTGACCTTTAACAGAGTGACCCCAAAATCGATAGGGGTCATCTACTCTGCATGTTCAATCATCCTATGAAATTTCAACATTCTGGATCAAGAGGTTCTGAAGTTATTGATCGGAAATGGTTATCAATGTTCAGGCCCCTGTGACCTTGACCTTTAACGGAGTGACCCCAAAAACAACAGGGTCATTTATTCTGCATGAACAATCATCCTATGAAGTTTCAACATTCTGGGTCAAGTGGTTTTCAAGTTACTGACCAGAAATGGTTTTCAATGTTCAGGCCCCTGTGACCTTGATCTTTGACGGAGTGACCCCAAAATCAATAGGGATCATCTACTTTGCATGTACAATCATCCTATGAAGTTTCAACATTCTGGATCAAGTGGTACTTAAGTTATTGATCGGAAATGGTTTTCAATGTTCAGGCCCCTGTGACCTTGATCTTTGACGGAGTGACCCCAAAAACAATAGGGGTCATCTACTCTACATGACCAATCATCCTATGAAGTTTTAACATTCTTGGTCAAGTGGTTCTCTAGTTATTGATCGGAAATGGTTTTCAATGTTCAGGCCCCTGTGACCTTGACCTTTGACAGAGTGATCCCAAAAACAATAGGGGTCATCTACTATTCATGACCAATCACCCTATGAAGTTTCAACATTCTGGGTCAAGTGGTTCTCTAGTTATTGATCGGAAATGGTTTTCAATGTTCAGGCCCCTGTGACCTTGACCTTTGATGGAGTGACCCCAAAAACAATAGGGGTCATCTACTCTTCATGACCAATCACCCTATGAAGTTTCAACATTCTGGGTCAAGTGGTTCTCTAGTTATTGATCGGAAATGGTTTTCAATGTTCAGGCCCCTGTGACCTTGACCTTTGATGGAGTGAACCCAAAAACAATAGGGGTCGTCTACTCCAGCAGCCCTACAACCCTATGAAGTTTGTAGGTTCTAGGTCAAATGGTTCTCCAGTTATTGCTCGGAAATGAAGTGTGACGTACAGACAGACGGACGAACAGGGCAAAAACAATATGTCTCCCCCAGAGAGCGGGGAAACATAATAATAATATGAATACTGAAAACGGTATTTGCAGAGAGGAAACTTTAATTTATCTATCAAAAACTTCTTCTTCTTCTTCTTCTGGATAAAGTACAGGGCCCACTCTGGAGCATCGACGCAATTGGTGAACTATGTACAAGGTGACTGTGAGGCGTAAACATTGTGCAGATTTAATAGACGATAAAATCATGAAGTGTGTCTAGTGTTGGAGGCCCTGGAGTCCCGCCTTGAAGCTGTCTAAGGTCTGGGAGATGGCAACTTCTTCCGGAAGTTGATTCCAAAGTCGAATGGCAGATGGGAAGAAGGAATGGCGGAGTAGTTCTGTACGACAGAATGGTAAATAGTACTTCGAGGTATGTCCTCGAGTTGCCATTGTGGCAGGGTGGAAATATGCCAATGCGGGTATGTCCACGAGACAATGTGTGATCCTGTACGCTAGAATCAGCTTACTGTCAGCTCTACGTTGTTGGAGTGATTGCCATCCTAGAGTGGAAATCATCTGGCTGGTACTACTTGTGCGGCGGTAGTCACCGGTTACGAACCGGGCTGCACGTCTTTGGACTGCTTCCAGCTTACTGATGTTGTTAGTGGTGTGTGGGTCCCATGCAGGAGCTGCATATTCCATGATTGCTCTGACCAGGGACTTGTAGCATTGAGCCTTGATGTTGGAAGGGCAGCTGGTCAGGTTCCGCCTGAGGAACGAGAGACTGTTGTTGGCTTTTTTGGATATAGAGTCAACATGGTCGTTCCAAACAGATGAATTTAAGATTTTGAAACTTTGCTCTCGTTTTTTTCGTTGTTTTAAATACATTGCAAGTGACTGGAAACAGAAGTATTTTGTTATCCTGTAATCCCAAGAAAATTACAATCGCAACTTTATTAAATTATCAATAGTAATTAGTCATTTGAGAGTAGTAATAAAATCTTAATCAATTTTTGTGTTTTTTTTATGTGATTGAAGGATTATGAAATAATAAACTTATGCTTTTCTTTAGTACTTTAGATTTGAATTTTGAACATAAATTGCTAATTTGGTTTTATTGCTAAAGTAAATAACAGTGACTAACAGAAATCGCCAATAAAATTTCATATCCAATATGTCTCCAACCTGAGTGAGAGCTGATTGATGACAAGAGTTATGGACTGGACACAAAAGTGCAAATGAATGGAAGGACAGATCGAAATGTGCATTCTTGTTGTCTCTAAAACTGGTTTCAACCAGTAGGGGATAATGGCAAACTAGGTGATTAAAATAATTGAGAGGGGCCTCCATGGCTGAGTGGTTAAGGTCGCTGGCTTTAAATCACTTGCCCCTCATCGAGGTGGGTTCGAGCCTCACTTGGGGCGTTGAATTCTTCATGTTAGGAAGCCATCCAGCTGGCTTACGGAAGGTCGGTGGTTCTATCCAGGTGCATGCTCGTAATGAAATAATGCACAGAGGGGCACCTGGGTTCTTCCACCATCAAAGCTGGAAAGTTGCCATATGACCTATAATTGTGTTGGTGCAACGTTAAACCAAACAAAATAAAATGAATAAATGAAATAATTGAAACTATTACAAGTAAAAAGGGATAGGAAAGCTTGAAAGTTAGCCTTTTAAAATGTCGAAAGAATTTTCAAAATATGAACACTGTTGAAAAAGGCAATTATGATAGTTTGCACTGACCAGGCAGCCATTTTGGTGTGTTTTTTAGTTAATTTACATACTGCTTAATTGTTTATTTAAATAGATTAATTTCAAATGTTTCTCCAGTTGAAGTTGTAAAACTTGATAATTTCTTTCGATGATATAGGTCAGTGGGTGAATTTCTTTGGGTACTGTGAAATGCTTGCAATGTGACATATCATGTGTTGCACAAAACCATATACAAGAGAAAATTTGCTATTCGGAAATGTTTTTCTTCTCGCCATTAAGTCATCACTGTTTTGTCTGGAAATTATGTCTGGAAAGCTGAAATATCTTGATAATGCTTTTGGTTGTGACTCTGTGGACTAACCATCAGGGGAGGTAACTGGAATCCCGGAATTGGCACTAATGTATGCCATGTTAGGAACATATGTGTTTTTCAAATCCAGCTTTTGTTTTGTACTGTAGCATTAGCTCATTGTACCTGATATGTTTCTGTAAGTTTTCAAAGACAGAATGTATGAACCATGCTACATGTAACAATAGTTTAATACCGTACATTTTCATGTGTCACATGTGTATGTGCAGGCTATAGGTCAATAACTGGATCAGTAAACATGTATATTTAATTTTCAACCTGGTAAAAATAACTGAAAACTCATTTTGTGCATGTAAAATGAATTTCATATTCAATGAATGAAAGTACTGAAATTTTTCCATAAAATTATAATATTTCAGTTTATTTGAATGTTATGTTGACATTTTTTATTTCAGAAATGGTGAAAATTTTAACATTGCATCCTTGGTGAAATCTAAAAAAAATAGAAACATGGGGTCAGGATCATCAAAAAAGGTAACTGTTATTCATCAGTATAAATACATTGTAATATGCTAGTACCTATATAACAGATACTTCGTACCATATAGTTTCATATATATGAGCTTGTTAAGTTATGATGAGTGTTTGACTCAAAAAAAGTTGTGAAGGGGTTTTGTCCACTTCATCAAATAGTTGTTATAGACGTAAATTACAATTTATTGTTTTATGGAAATAGACTTCTTGGTGGATAACTGAGCTAAGAATTTATAATGTAGATAAGCAGATTATCAATACCTTGTCGTGATTTTGAACAGGTAGGATCTCCCTTGATAACTCTACAGTGGGAAAAGTTTTTTTCAGTTTTGTCAAGGACTTTCTATCTTAAATGATAATTGAGAGAGGTTTGTTCCGCCTAACATATTAGCAAATGGGGTTCTGTTCAGCTTAAATTATTAGCAAGTGGGGCTTTGTTAAGTATAAATTATTGGCAGGTGGAGTTTTGTTAAGCTTTAATTAGTTATTAGGAAAGTGGAAATTTATTCATCTTAGATTATTAGCAGGAGGGATTTTGTTTAGCTTAAATTATAAGCAAGTGGGGTTTTGTTCAGCTTAAATTATTAGCAAATAATGTTATCTAAACTTATTAGCAACTGGGATTTTGTTAAGATTCAATTATTATCAGGTTGGTTTTAGTTCAGCTTAAATGATTTGCAGGTGAGGGTTTGTTCAGCTTAAATTATTAGCAAATGATGTTTAGTTTAGCTGAACTTATTAGCAAGTGGAGTTTTGTTAAGCTTAAATTATTAGCAGATGGGGCTTTGACAATTTTAAATTATTGTCTGGTGGGGTTTTCAGATTGAATTATAAGCAAATGTGGTTTAGTTAACCTTAAATTATCAACAAGTGTTGGCAGGTGGGGATTTGTTAGCTTAAACCATTAGCAAGTATTGGCAGGTGGGGATTTGTTAGCTTAAACCATTAGCAAGTGGGGTTTTGTTCACCTTAAATTATCAACAAGTATTGGCAGGTGGGGATTTGTTAGCTTAAACCATTAGCAAGTGGGGTTTTGTTCACCTTTGAATATTATCTTGCCTAAAATTGTTATTGTGATGGGTTTGGACCGTCCTCACTGAAATTCTAACACACCTTAAAAGTTAACAGGAAAATTGTTTTATCCTGACTGTAGAAGCAGAAGGAGGGATGTTATTACATCATTAAAAGTCAGTAGGAAGCATTTTGTCTGGGAGAGATGTCTGCAAATATGAACAGATGATATCTTTAAGAAGTAGCCTGCATGTCGTGCACATTGGGCATTTTAGAATCATGTGATTTTATAGGAGACCATGTTTCTGTATATTCCCTTTTACCTTAAAGTGCATGTACTTCTCTTAACTGGACAGCAATCAGACCAGAGTTTCATTTCTGTTCGGAGAGATTTTTTTTTGCAGTGGAATATATGCAACATGGCATAAAATACTTGCATAATGTTTACCTGGAAACCTGGTACATTTAAAGTTCTGATCTTAATTACTTTTTTAATTAAAAATATTCAGTTTTAAACTTTTAAGGCCTCATGCTAGAGTGAGCTAATCATGACAAAAGGCAAGTGTCAAAAATCAGATTTACGATTGTCTTGGTTTTGGGAGTAGTTTATTTGCATAAGTTATAGATATTCATTCTGAATAAGTTGAGTTTCCAGAACTAGGGTATTTTTCTAATGAAATAAAAAGAAAACATTTCAGGGCTGTAAACTTCTTCAGTTTGGAGGGGTTTTTGCTTTGAAGACTAGTCTAGCTATTCTACTCACCCTGGCGTCAGCGTCAAACCTTGGTTAAGTACATATGGCTATCATTTTAATGCATACAGCTTTGAAACTTATTTTTTCTTTTTCTAGGTCAATTAACCTCACTGGGTCAAGATCCATAACTCTGACATGTATTTTAAGCAAATTATGCCCCCTTTCGGACTTAAAAAATCTGGTTAAAGTTTTACATGCAAGTAAAAAATCTGGTTAAAGTTTTACATGCAAGTAACTATCTCCAAAACTAATGCAGATATCGAATTGAAACTTCACAATGTGTCTTCAGGGTTATAAAACTAGTTGATAGAATCAAGTCCCATAACTCTGACCTACATTTTGGCCAAATTATGCACCCTTTTGGACTTAAAAATCCTGATTTAAGTTTTGCATGCAGGTACATACAGCTATTACTTCAAGGCGTATAGATTTGAAACTTATTTTTTCTTTTTTCTAGATCAATTACCAACCTCACTGGGTCAGGTCCTATGACTCTGACATGACATTGTATTTTGGGCAAATTATGCACCCTTTTGGACTTAAAAATTCTGGTTAAAGTTTTGCATGCAAGTTCTATCTGCAGAACAAATGCAGATATTAAATTGAAACTTCACATGTGCCTTCAGGGTTATAAAACTAGTTGATTGCATCAAGTCCCATAACTCTGACAAGCATTTTGGTCTAATTATGTCCCTTTTTGAACTTAAAACTTCTGGTTAAAGTTTTGCATGCAAGTTACTATCTCCTAAACTAATGCAGATACTGGATTGAAACTCTATAGATATTTTACATTTAGGGTAATATTTTCCTGCTTCTGGGACAATAATTCGAATAGTCGAGCATTGGATGTCTTACGGACAGCTCTTGTTATGTATTAGCTCGACTATTGGAAGAATAGGGGAGCTATCCTACTCGCACTGGAGTCGGCGTCGGCGTGATATTTTGCATACTTGTTTACCATCATGACCCCAGTCTGTAAAAAGGAGGAGGCAACTCTGTCAAGCATTTTGACTGAATTATGGCCCCTTTTCGACTTAGAATAAATGTTAAAGTTTGCATACCACCCCAAATATTTTTGAAGTCCATTGAGATATCGCTTTGATATTTTGCATACTTGTTTACCATCATGACCCCAGTCTGTAAAAAGGAGGAGGCAACTCTATCAAGCATTTTGACTGAATTATGGCCCCTTTTCGACTTACAATATGCTTATTGTAATGTTATAGTTTTACTCATAGCTTATATTATACTATCAAGCACTGAGAATAGTCGAGCGCGCTGTCCACTGACAGCTCTTGTTTTGTATATATTGTTTCCTTACCAGTAAATTAAACTATTTTTTTCTATATCTACAGCATGAGTAAACCATATTTGAGATACCTGAAACTCATGCATGCTATTTTGTTCTTACAGAGCACCCCAACCATCCTGAGGGGTTACCGGTCTGAGCCAGAAAATAAGGAAATTCCATTCCAGGAAAACAAGAGGGCAAAAGATGCTAAAGATACTGTAGAGATGGAAGAAACATCTGACGAAGATACAGTGTTGGTGAACATTAAGAAAGATGATACAAAACAAGACAATAGTGAACAAAAAATGTCGCTTATTGGCAGTGAAGAAGACAGTAAAGGTAAATTTTGTTCTCTTTTAATAATAGTTGTTGCATTTTCTTTTGTAATCTACCTGTCACTAGGATAGCATTGTATCCATCATCTGTCCATCAGATGGAGCATATCTTTCTTTCTGTTGCAAAGGCTGAAGTTGTAAGTAAATAATTATTCTCCTTAAACAATATACCTGCCCAGTACTTTTCTAAAAAAGCAGGTATTTTATTATGGCCCCCTTTGAAGAAGGAGGAGTATATTATTTTGCAGATGTCTATCGGCCGTTCTGTCTGTTGGTCGGTTGATATGTAGACAAACAGTTTCCAGATGACAACTCAAGAACGCTTGTGTCTAGGATCATCTATTGATTTTGAGGTCAGTAGGTCAAAGATCAAGGTCACAGTGACCCAGAACAGTTAAACGGTTTCCGGATGATAACTCAAACGCTTGGGCCTAGGATCATAAAAGTTGATAGGGAGATTGGTCATGACCAGCAGATGACCTCTATTAAGTTTGAGGTCAGTAGGCCAAAGATCAATGTCACATTGACCCGGAACAGTTAAACAGTTTCCAGATGATAACTGAAGAGTGTTTGGGCCTAGGATCATATAAGTTGACAGGGCAGTTGGTCATGACCAGCAGATGAACCCTATTGATTTTGAGGTCAGTTGGTCAAATGTCAAGGTCACAGTGACCAGGAACAGTTAAACGGTTTCCGGATGATAACTCAAGAATGTTTGGGCCTAGGATCATGAAAGTTGACAGGGCGGTTGGTCATGGCCAGCAGATGACCCCTATTGATTTTGAGGTCAGTAGGTCAAATGTCAAGGTCACATTGACCAGGAACAGTTAAACGGTTTCCGGATGATAACTCAAGAACACTTAGGCCTAGGATCATGAAAGTTGATAGGGTGGATATTTATGACCAGCAGATGAGCCCTTATAATTTTGAGATGGGTAGGTCAAAAGTCAAGGTCACAGTGACCCAGAACAGTTAAATGGTTTCCGGATGATAACTCAAGAAAGCTTGGGTCTAGGATCATGAAAGTTGATAAGGATGTTGGTCATGACCAGCAGATGTTCCCTATTGATTTTGAGATCAGTATGTCAAAGGTCAAGGTCACAGTGACACAGAACAGTTAAACGGTTTCCGGATAATAACTCGAGAATGCTTGGGCCTAGGATCATGGAAGTTGTTAGGGAGGTTGGTCATGACCAGCAGATGACCCCTATTGATTTTGAGTTCAGTATGTCAAAGGTCAAGGTCACATTGATCTGGAACAGGTAAACCTTTTCCAGACAATAACTTGAGAATGCTTAGGCCTAGGATCATGAAACTTAAAGGGAAAGGGTTGTTTTTATGTTAATTCCTTCTGCTAGAATTTCTTGAAACATTAAAAGAAATGAAAAAAAATTTCAAAAACTGCTTAAAAATGAGAAAGTTATGAGCATTTTAATATTTGATCAAATTGGCGGCCATTTTATTTCCATGGCAACAAAAAACAAAATGGTAGAATCTAGATCTAGATTTATTAAATTTCTAGATACATATCTGAACTGTATTTACTTATTTCTGCAAAACAATTTTTCTATCTTTTCATGCTATAATGAAAGAAATTACCATTTTATACATCTTACACTCAAGAAACATATGGAATTAATCCATTTATAAGATTATTTGTTAAATAAAGACTTCAGCAGTGTGTAAATGATGTCATAAACACAATAAAATGGCTGCCATAAACACAATAAAATGGCTGCCGCCATGAACAGCCATTTTCTTAAATTTCAAACTGCCATACCTTTTTCAGTTATCCGATTTTAAAAATTCTTTCATCGCTATGAAAGGCTTGAGGATGGCTTTCATATAAAATTAACTTATTGTCAAGATTTCCTTGCCCTTTAATAGGGACGTTGATCATGACCAGCAGATGAGCCCTATTGATTTTAGGCAGTAGGTCAAAGGTCAGGGTCACATTGATGCAGAACAGTAGAACTTTATTTTGCCAAATAACTAGAGAAAGCTTTGGTTTAAGATCACATTTGATACAGAAGACACTTCTGACTGGTAAATGACCCATAATTATTGATTTGAGGTCAGTACGTCAAATGTCCAGTGCACAGTGACCAAATAATTTCTGTTCCTTGTGCAGTTACTGAATGCATCAAGGGGGGCCTTTCCTGTTCTACGAGCTCTTGTTTTTCATTATATATGATTCTGGTTAGAGCAACAAGTTCTCAGTAGTTTTAGCTGTAAAGGGGTTGTGCTGTAATACGTCACTTTAGGTCATTTTAAAGAAATTTCATGGATCATTTCAGTTTTAATGCAGGAAGGAATTAATTACTGATATAGCTGTTTTTCAAACTAATTTCCATGTTTCAGATTTTGTGAAAACTGTAGATGGCACAGGAAGTGGTGGTTGGCCAGTTCGTTGCTTTGCCAAGCTAGACTTTAATATCAATGGTTACCATGGAGGCTGTGCTGGTCTGCTCTTAATATCTACTTCATATGGAGGAAAAGGTGAAGAAACCAATGTCGAGGCTATGCTGCTACGTAGTGGGTTTGATTGTAATCATCGCCAGCATAAATCTGTTTTTCGTGCTCATGAAGGTCATTTTTCTGCAGAAAATTATTTAGTTGAAGACGAGCAAGGTACACTTATTGGTGATTGCAATTTTGGTACAAACCACCTCCGTCTGCTGACAAATGACAGTTGTTATGGTAATTTAAGAAATGGAATGTTTACAAAAGGGAATGATGATGGAAATCCTACAGTTTTGCCCCTCAATGTAAATGGAAATTGGAATGCTGAGGCAGGGAATGGGAGTGGTCTAACAATGGTCTTATGTAGTGGAGCAGAAGGCAGTGAAGCACCTGCTGCAGTCTATATGATTAAGTCAGGATTTAAAGACAACAAATTTATGTCCAAGCTTTTTGCTGGTGAAGATAAGTTTCAGTTCAGTTTAGAGGGTGAAAATCTTGCAGTTACAGGTCCCAAAGGAAGTAGATATGGCCTATTTCATAACAGAAACAACCTGAGTGAGGCAGCTGAAGAGTCTCATGTGTTTGTTGCACAGACACAGACAATTGATGGAAAAGTCTCCACAGTTCTTCTTGAAAAAGTTCAAGGTCATGCTGCAATGATTATCCTCTGTTCAAATAGCAATGGAATGGAAGATTCAACTGTTGCAAGTATGTATTTTATCACTCTCACAGATGGAAAGTTGACTACTGCTAAAGAGCTTGCTGGTGCCCATGGTAAAAGTTACAAGAATTCTGATTTGTGGACATTTGAGATCAAAAAAGGTCGCTTAGAGGTCATAGGTCCAGATGGCCCCTGTAAATATGGTCTCATGTCAAATATTCATACTACTAAAAGAGAATTATTGTTGTCAGTTAAACAAGGTTCATGTATAGCAACAGGGGAGGATACAAAGATGATAGGAAAGGTCAAGGTCACTAAAGCTGGAGTCACTGGAGAGGTCAATAAATTTTTAGATATACATATCATGTGGAATCACAAGGTTATCACAGAAATCCCTGGAACAAAGCTAAAGAAGGAAGATGGCATCTACAAGTTCAAATATGATTGGTCAGAAAATGAAACAGTAATTGGACATCATATGGTCAGAGTGTTTGCTTCCAGGAAACATTTAAAAAGTATGTATAAATATTTGTTTAATAACGTTTGCAGTGTAAAATTGATTCCTTGTTTGAATCTGCATAATTTAAATAACAAAAAGATGTTTAAAATGAATGATGTGTTACTTTTGAAAATTCATGTTATTAGTCATATTTGTATACAGTGATATAAAGTAACCTCACTTTCAATCTTTTAGCTGGAGAGGATGTGTACATAGAACTGACTGGTTCCCCACATCAATTAATATTCCAGAAACCAGGTGTTGTTTATGCCTTGAATTGTGGGAGTCAAGCATATCAGGCTGTAAATGACATAGTCTACAGTAGTGAGTTTTCACAGTATGCCAGCTATGATCCAGAGTTTTGCAGAGGTAAATTCTGTTTTGCATTTTTTTATAGTCACAGCCTTGTTTTCTGTTGGTATCTAGTGAATTATGTGATTTTTATCTAAATCTAACTTGTATTAAACGTTAAGTGAACACAAGTAAGTAAAATGAGCTGATAGTAAAGTTTCGTACAAATCTGTTACTTGGCCAAAGTCTGATTAACCACGACATTCAACGTGAAACAGAGCTATGGAAATTGTGCAGTACATTGGAAACAAGGTCATTGATTGGCATGAAATAACATTATTTTACTTGTATAAAATTTTAGGTAACCAGTTCAAAAGTTTAGGAGCGTGCAAGACAAATGCTGATCTTCCCAATGCTATGTTGAAAACACTGGATGGATTCCTGTACACGACCAGTAGAAATGGACATGGACATGGAGATGAGGGTCAGATGGTTCGTTACGAGGTGAGTACAATATTAAAACAGATTTGAGTTTAAAGAAGTCTCCAAGATTACCGGTAAATGCCTCTTATTTGAAAACATATAGCTCTGTAATATTTTCCATCTGTTTAGAGCATATTCTGTCTAGAGGTTTCTGTATTCTGTACATTCTTTGTTACCATGTATTGAGCAGATAACTCTAAATGCAGTCACACCTGTGTGTCATGGCTGCCATTTGGAAGCAGAAAAGGTGGTTTTTGTGGACAAGTGGTCTCCTAATATAAGTGGTCTCCTAACATAAGTAGATTACACTATTAATTGGTATATTGGAAGACATAGTAGTGGTTTTTATAAGCAGCCTTTTTATCCATTTCCATTTATGGCTTTATTCAGAGGTTGTCTACAAGTAAAGGTTTGACTGTATATATTTGATTTACATTTATTTTATTTTCAGCTTACAGACATTCCGAATGGATCATACATATTTCGAATTCATTCCAATAATCCTTTCGAAAACTTGGTTTGTAATGGGAAGGATGTTAGTGCAATCACTAGAGAGGTAGGTCTCAAATTAGGAATTATTTATCTCTTGAGTGCAAACATCAGGGAGGTAGGTCTCCAACTAAGAAATATCTATCTCTTTCGAGTTCCATCATCAGGCAGGTAGGTCTTAAATTAGGAAATGTCTATCTCTTTAAAGCAGTCAACACCAGCTAGGTCTCAAATTAGGAAATACCTATACCTTGAGTGCAAATATCTCAAAATATGAAATATTTATCAAAGTTTGGTGTCAGTATTTATGGGCATGATATAGTGGCCAAGTTAAATAACTATCAGGACTTTGTGTGGCTCTGGAGTTATTACTAAAAATTGTGACTGTGTCAGCTTCCTCACTTGTGTAATTCTTATCCAGTGTACACCAAACTTAGTCACTGTGTTTATTGGCATAAAATCCATTTTCTGCACTCAGCAATTTACTCTAAGTCTTTCTAGCTTTATGCTCTAGAATTACTCAAAATTATGTAAATTGACAGTGCCAGTATTCTGACTTGAACAGTTAGTAACCAGTGATCACCAAATTTGTTCACAATATTTATGGACATAATGTCTTAGACAAGATAGGTAACCAGTTAGATACTCTTAATCACTTGTAGGTTATGGCGTTGAATTTCTTAAATTTGTAAAATTTTACAGTATTTACTTAATAATTGAACCAGTTCTTATTCAAAGGTCACCAAACTTAGTCAGTTGAAGCAGTTCTTATTCAAACGTCACCAAACTTAGGAAGTACCTCTAGTTGAAATTGAACTACTGTAAATAACTTTATATTAGCGTGATCCTTATTTCGCGAATTCTCGTACTCTGAATTATTTCGCAGATTTATGAATTCGCGACGGGATGATCAGAAATTTAAATTCGTGAAGGTTATTGTCTTTTATTAGCGAAATTCCAATTCCAGAATTTGTGATTACGTTAATGCCCATTTTTCTCTACCGTACCAAAGACTTGTTAAAACATGATCTGTAACAGTTATTTCGTATTAGTAATTGGCTACTTTATTCACATAACAGTTTGCTTTTGTTCACAGTTTGTTACAGTCATTTATTAAATAATTGTAACATGCAAGTATATAATACAATGATGATAGATTGTCCGCTTATCCCTATTGTTATCAAAACGATGTGTAAATAATCAGATTAAGAATGATATTGATCAAGCCCTCAGGCAACATGCGCTCTACTTGTTTGGCACATACAAAGTGCATCCGTATTCTGTTAGAAAAACAAAGTTAAATACACTCCTGCCAGCTGCATGCAAATCCAACCTTATAGACCTAAGAGTATATTCTGTCTTTAAGCAGTATATTCTACATGAAATGTAGTTTCAAGGATTTTTATTATACTTACTAATGATTATTGAAATAAACTGGGGTTCACTCAATAAACATCTTGTACAGTCGGTTAGTATTCACTGCTGAACTTGATCGTATTACAGATATTTTTTCAGATATGTATGTATGTTAAGGAAGGCAAGTTACGTGGATTTATGAATTCGTGAATTTGAAAATTAAAACACCACAAATAATACCGGATATACAGTAATTGACAACTAGTCTGCTGAAGAAGTAGAGTATTTGAAAAATCAGAGTTTTAGGCAGTGTATATTATGATGCTTTTGGCACTCTTTTCACTTCATAGATTTGTCACAGATTGAATATAGTGCTTCATTATCACTTGCATGGAGGGCCATAACTCTTGCACCAAAGTTTCATGGATTATGCCCCTTTCCACTAAGAATTTCTTGTTAAAATTTTGATGCACTTTCACTCAATCTGTTATTATGAAATGAATCTGATTCAAACTTAGAATATTGTTCCAAATTATCTACAACATTGTATGACACCAGATGCATTACTCGGACAGAAATATTCCGGAAATATTTCATGAATCATGCCCCTTTAACACTTTGAAATTTTGGTTAATGTTTCATGCACGCTCAGTCTCTATCTGCGTTGTCACCATCCACGCCAGAGTATATAAATCTTACCAGTTATAGCTCTAGTTTCCACGGATATCGACCCCTTAGTGCATTAAGCTGCTATGTGCACTTCACATGATTTCGTAAAAACCCTGTTTACCGTAAAGGTTTGAGACAATACTTACAATGTACTGTAGCTTTCAATTTATTTACCTCAGTATGGTAGGTATCTCTTTATTGTATTCTATAGATATGTAAATCGGGACTCATGTTAATCATTTCAGTTACGGTATTTACACAGTCATGAGTGATGGTCCCTTACGTTGACTTTTTGGGAAACCTTGATGCAGTTTAATTTTATCCTTAAGTATCAAATTAAATTTGGATCAAGGAGCTATTTGCAAAATAGCTTTTTTGAGGCATGAGCATAAACTCCTTAGCACTTTAGTGCATGCATAAATATTGATATATACATGTATATACAGATATTGCGTTAATGAAGGAAACTTGTCTAATTTTTGCCTTTTGATTGATAGGTAACTCTTATATTTTTCAGCATGTTGCCAAGCAGAAAAGTGCATTAGATATTCCGCAGTTTGTAGGTTTTACAGTGGACATTGATGTGGAGGTTAGAGATGGAATATTTCAGTTCCATACAAGAGCATTAGACACTACCTTCAGACATTCAGGTTAGATTTACATTGCACCATTTGTTTGGTTAAAAAGCTGGAGCTCATAAAAGCTATCAAAAAATTTTCAATGATAAAGTTATGACAAAGACTAATAGAATTCCAGATGGCTTCGATACGAGGGTTGATTCAAAAGTGATGTCATTAGATCTATATGTATAATGTAAAGAAACAAACAATAATTCCTATTGACTTACTTGACCTTTTTGCAGTATTTTCTGAAAATGTAAAAAATTATTTCTTACTGTACTTACCAAGATACCAACATGTATCGAAAGAATAGTAATTTTTGATCACTGCAAGCCACTGGCGTTATTGACATCAGAAATTGATACCTAAATTGTTTCTTCAGCATGCAAGATGTCAAAATAGTTTTCAAGTTTGACTGCTGAAAGATGTAACTTCACATCTTTATAATTTCATATGATTAGGTGCTCTGTTTGATGTCTGAGGTTGTTTTTTTCTGTTTTGAATTTGTGTGTGGTGAAATGTCATCAGTGGGAAACTTTGAAGATATGTGTATTCAAAATGAAACAATTCTAGAAGATGATATTTACATGTGTTAATTTACAAATATAATTTCTTTAGTAGTATAATGATGAATGAATGCACAATGGATGCAATAATATTACATCTTGATCAACCATTATGCAAAAATTGTCTATAATATCAACTGAATGTGGTGAGCAAAATTTGAATGGATGGAAGATGGAAACTTAAAGGTGATATCTAAATTTAGAGAATTAGAATGTTATCTTTCTTCCCAAGTATAAATTTGTAAGTATAAACCCTAGATTGAAATGTTAACTTACAGAGAAAGTGGGTGCTTTTGCACTTCTGGATAAGAAAAAGTACAAAGAGAAAAGCATCTCTGTGGCACAGAAGAAGGAAGAAATTCAGGAGAAACAGAAGCTTGCAGATACAGTTGCACCACTAAACAACTCTGTGACAAGGAAGGCACTGACTATTGTTGGATGGTCACCTAATCTTCTACAGAATGCAAGTGCCGGGGTACATGTTCATTGACATAAAGAATGTATTAATCACCATTTCAAAGGATGTTACATTTGATCTATAAATACCCCTTTTAGTTGTTTTTGTCTTGCATGCTTTCGCTTAATTCGACATAGTTGTCACAATGGCGGTTCAGTGTATATGAGTGCATCTGTCTGTGTGTCTGTATCCATGGATCAAGGGATTCTTAAATTACTTGGAATATATGTTTTCCGCAATGACTTGGTATGTCATTTGCAAGAACCGGATTGGTAGGTTAAAGGTCAAGGTTATACTTTGAGGTAATTGGTTAAAGCTTAGTGCTGATTTGCTTGTCCATGCTGTAACTCAGCCATGGATTGAGTGATTCTTAAATGCTTTGGCACAAATGTTTGCCTTGATAAGATGATACGTCGTGTGCAACAACTAGATTTGTAGCTTAAAGGTCAAGCTCTTATTTACAGGTCTAATGTCAAAACTTGGTGCAGTTTTCCTTGTCCAGGCTGTAACTCAGTCACGGATTGAAGGTTTCTTGAATAACTTGGCACAATTGTTTGCCTCAGTGAGAAAGTCTTTCAGGCATAAGTAGTTCTAAGGTCAAGGTCACACTTAGGGGTCATAGGTCAAAAGTTGATGCAGTTTCTCTTGTTTAGGGTGTAACTTTGCCATGGATGGAGATGTTCTTAAATAACTTGTCAAAAATGTTTGCCACAGGATATCAGAGGTCAGTGTAAGAGTTATCTTGAGATCCAGTCCAGAAGCATGTAATTTTGTCTCTCAAAAATTACTTTACCAAATGTATTCAGTTTCTCCAGACCACAAGTGTAATACTTTCATTTTGACTTTAGTCACTGTAACAATTCTGCTTTGAATCCAGTATTAAATGTAGTTAGGCTTCATCCCTAGTTAATGTTATTATGTCTCCCCCAGGAGACATATTGTTTTTGCCATGTCCGTCCGTCCGTCCTTCCGTCCGTCCGTCCGTCCCTCCGTACGTCACACTTCATTTCTGAGCAATAACTGGAGAACCATTTGACCTAGAACCTTCAAACTTCAAAGGGTTGTAGGGCTGCTGGAGTAGACGACCCATATTGTTTTTGGGGTCACTCCATCAAAGGTCAAGGTCACAGGGGCCTGAACATTGAAAACCATTTCCGATCAATAACTAGAGAACCACTTGACCCAGAATGTTGAAACTTCATAGGATGATTGGTCATGAAGAGTAGATGACCCCTATTGATTTTGGGGTCACTCCGTCAAAGGTCAAGGTCACAGGGGCCTGAACATTGAAAACCATTTCCGATCAATAACTAGAGAACCACTTGACCCAGAATGTTGAAACTTCATAGGATAATTGGTCATGAAGAGTAGATGACCCCTATTGATTTTGGGGTCACTCCGTCAAAGGTCAAGGTCACAGGGGCCTGAACATTGAAAACCATTTCCAATCAATAACTAGAGAACCACCTGACCCAGAATGTTGAAACTTGACAGGATGATTGGTCATAAAGAGTAGATGACCCTTATTGATTATGGGATCACTCCGTCAAAGGTCAAGGTCACAGGGGCCTGAACATTGAAAACCATTTCTGATCAAGAACTAGAGAACCACTTGACCCAGAATGTTGAAACTTCATAGGATGATTGTACATGCAAAGTAGATGACCCCTATCGATTTTGGGGTCACTCCATTAAAGGTCAAGGTCACAGGGGCCTGAACATTGAAAACCATTTCCAATCAATAACTAGAGAACCACCTGACCCAGAATGTTGAAACTTGATAGGATGATTGGTCATAAAGAGTAGATGACCCTTATTGATTATGGGATCACTCCATTAAAGGTCAAGGTCACAGGGGCCTGAACATTGAAAACCATTTCTGATCAATAACTAGAGAACCACTTGACCCAGAATGTTGAAACTTCATAGGATGATTGTACATGCAAAGTAGATGACCCCTATCGATTTTGTGGTCACTCCATTAAAGGTCAAGGTCACAGGGGCCTGCACATTGAAAACCATTTCCGGTCAGTAACTTGAGAACCACTTGACCCAGAATGATGAAACTTCGTAGGATGATTGGTCATGCAGAGTAGATGAACCCTAACGATTTTAGGGTCACTCTGTTAAAGGTCAAGGCCACAGGGGCCTGAACATGGAAAACCATTTCCAATCAATAACTAGAGAACCACTTGACCCAGAATGTTGAAACTTCAAAGGATGATTGTTCATGCAGAGTAAATGACCCTTAGTGTTTTTGGGGTCACTCCGTTAAAGGTCAAGGTCACAGGGGCCTGAACATTGAAAACCATTTCCGTTCAATAACTAGAGAACCACTTGACCCAGAATGTTGAAACTTCATAGGATGATTGAACATGCAGAGTAGATGACCCCTGTTGATTTTGGGGTCAGTCTATTAAAGGTCAAGGTCACAGTGGCCTGTTCATGTAAAATCATTTTTTTGGAAATAACTTGAGAACCACTTGACCTACAATGTTGAAACTTAATAGGATGATTGGACATGCAGAGTACATGACCCCTATTTATTTTGAGGTCACTTGATCAAAGGTCAGGGTCACAGGAGCCAGAACAGTGACTTGAGAACCACTAGGCCACGAGTGTTGAAATTTAGCGGGATGACTGGACATGCCAAGTAGATGATCCCTATTGCAGCCAACCATCAGTGTCTCTTTGACTTTCGCTCCTGACCTCCATTGACTTCTTGCCTATAGGACTTTGAATTGGGGGAGACATGTGCTTTTTTACAAAAGCATTTTCTAGTTTGTATAACTGATTGATAGGAACTCTGATCTAGAGATTTTCTTCTAAGATTTGCAGTACTGCAGTGTACTCTTTCAGCTTGGTGATATGAAACATTGGAATACAAGAGGAGATTTCAAGATAGGCACAGGTGGATACAACACAGAAAGGTGTATTGAGACCTCGCATTCATGGTGTGAGAAATACCAGGAAGTAAATTTGACGGATCATTTCTCTGCAGAATACCTTGATACTGCTCCTGACATACAGGTAAATAAACATTTCATACCAAGGTGGCCAGCCCACATGGCATTTCCATATTGTGCGATATATGATATAAAAATAATCTTGACTGAGTTTAATACGAAATCTGATTTGTTTTCAACCTAAAATATTTGGTAAAAGTTTAGCATGTACCTAAAAAACAAGGTCCTTGTTTAACTTAGAAGTTGTTGAATAGTTGAGCGCAAGGCTTTTGGGCAGCTATTGTTATTAAAATCGTTATCAGACTTTATCCATGGCCAGAACAGGTATTTTTCAAAAATATTTTGTTGAAGCAGTGGTATGCCATAAGACCATTTGACATTCAATTGTTATGAAATGGTGGTGACCAGATGTAATAATACTACTACAATATAGGAAACCTTGTGTGACATTACACGTTAATGTTTGTAATCGCGTCTACATCACATAAAAGTGTTTTGCAAGGTAAAAACTTCAAACTTAACAAACTTAAACTCTTGGTCAATTTATTAATCATTTAACAGTATCAAGACTTTTACTAATATTGGTATGTCATTCCTTACTGATGATCGAATTTCTGTATATCGAAATGTAATAAATATGAGTTTCTAAGGTGGTAGTGAAATGAATTACAACACAGGCACCATATGCTCAAGTAACACAAGTCATGCTTAGACTGTCCTAAAGAATGAATGTTGCATTTTTACTTTTTGAGAGTATTTTCAAAGCACAAGGCTAGAAAAAAAAATCGCAAGGACAAATATTCATTAAGAAAAACTATGTTCGAAGAAAGAACCTCAAACAAAAACCCTATATGAGTGATTGTATGGATGTGTACATGATTAACTTTACACTTGATATACATGAACAAAGTAAAATATATAGACAACGAGAAAGATACGGACACACAAAGGAACAAAGTTGAGCACAGATTTGGAACTGTCGGTTGCAAAAACACAACTTGGAAATTAAACTAGTAAAAAGTGAAGTAAACATTTCTTCTAATCTTTCCAACTTTTCAGAGTTGCATAACAGTCTAAATAAAAGACGTAATGGCAAAGTATGTACGATACGAAATGTTTCTGTACATTTAGATACAAAGTACGCCTAACAACTATTAAGACATGTACTCAGTTCTTTTAACCTGAGCAAAATAGGTCTCTAGAGCATAATAAGCCTAGAACTGAAAAAATGACTATTAACAATTTTTTAATGTTGAGCTGAAACTACATGGAGGGCCCTGATGTTGGAATCTAGCCTTGATCATCACTAAGGTGCCAGGAAAATCGTTTAATGTTGTCATTAATTATTTTGTTTTGTTTGTTTGTTTGTTTTGGGTTTAACGCCGTTTTTCAACAGTATTTCAGTCATGTAACGGCAGGCAGTTAACCTGACCAGAGTTCCTGGGTTCTGTACCAGTACAAACCTGTTCTCCGCAAGTAACTGCCAACTTCCCCACATGAATTATCAGAGGTGGAGGACGAATGATTTCAGACACAATGTTGTTTATCAAATAGTCACGGAGAACATACGCCCCGCCCGAGGATCGAACTCGCGACCCCGCGATCCGTAGACCAATGCTCTTACCTACTGGGCTAAGCGGGCAGGCTTTAATTATTTTGTACATAAAAATGCTTACTCTCAGGAATCCTTACAAGTATAACTATCGTTAATAATGAAAAACAAAATATACATACTTATTCTATCATCAGAATTGTAAACAAACAGATTTCACAAGTCCTGAACATTCTTGTTCCTTTAGCATGAACAGAGGCGAGTTAATGAGGACAAAGAAGAGCCGATATCTACAATCTGCAAGGCACAAAATTACACAAAATACTAATGATTACATCATTTTTGAAAATATTAGAATTTTCTAGCCCCTTTGTGGCTACTTCATAAACACCACCTACCAAAAAGGTAGCTGGTTGGGAAAATAGGCGCTACATGTTCACATGAACATCAGTGATCCTTTTCAGGCAATGAAATACTTACAATAATAAAATGTAACTATCAGCTGTGCCGTGTCATTGTGATATTTACTGAAGTGGACACACACCAGTACTGGTGTCATGTGGTACATGAAATGCTGAAACCTAAATACTTGATAACTGCTCTGCTGATACCAAATTGGTTAAAATGTCTTTGACTTGTCTCTCTGGCTAGCTGAATCAAGTGATCTGATTGTTGTTTGGGGTATATTTCAATGTTACAAGAGATCAGATGAATAAAGAAACATTTATAGGTGACATTGCCAGTGAATATAATTGTAGGCTTGCTACTAGTATATCAAGAGGGCACATATATAAGAATAATCTGGTCATTGAGCTATATTTATACTATGGCATATTAGTTAAAGTTCCACTTACTACCTATTAAAGAGGTGTGAATACCACCATACATATAAAATGGTGAATCATGAATTGTTGTATACTAAATATATTTCAGCAATAATTCTGTTAACTAATAACTACTTGGGGGCCTCTGTGGCCGAGTGGTTAAGGTCGCTGACTTCAAATCACTTGCCCCTCATCAATGTGGGTTCGAGCCTCACTCGGGGCGTTGAATTCTTCATGTGAGGAAGCCATCCAGCTGGCTTACGGAAGGCCGGTGGTTCTACCCAGTTCCCGCTCATGATGAAATAATGCACGGAGGGGCACCTGGGGTCTTCCTCCACCATCAAAGATGGAAAGTGGCCATATGACCTAAAATGTGTCGGTGCGACATTAAACCCAACCCAAAAAAAAAAAAAAAAAAAAATAATAATAATAATAACTACTTATTAATCTAAATTATCATGAAATGTGAGTAATTTAAACCCCTTGGGAGCCTCAAAATTGTTTTTTTATTGCGGGGGTGGGGGTGGGGGTGGTGCGTTAATTAACTGCCTAAGAACAAATATTAAATTGCTCTGAAGAAAATATTCTGGTAAATTTTATGGTTTTCAACAAACTTTAAAATTTGCTTATCAATTATTCTACAATAACATGACCTCATAGTGGTGCCTTTTTATTATTTTGTGTATTAGAATGCCTGTTACACATCTGAACCTTAAATACTCAACCTTACTATCGTAGAGATTTCATAAATAGAGTAAAAACAATAATCTTCTAAATTATGCATTACCTTTCAAAAATTTCAAAATATTTTTTGAAAAACCTTGTAATGGGCCTCAAATTCTAAAGTAATTAGTGTAATGAGCATATTTATTCATATTACAATACATTTAATCTAAAACAGATACACATTTCATCAAATAATGATAAAAATGAAAATTTTCTTTAATTTCCCTTCTTTCTTCTTGTCGTTCGTGTTTAATTTCCCTTAAAATTGAGAAAAATCTAATTGTCCCCTTTTGGGGCCTCACAAAAAAAAGAAAATGGATTTTTGAGCCTGGTATCCACCCTGATTGAAGAGAAGAAAGAATGAGGAACGTTTTGCCTACGGAGTTGTTAACCAGGCCTCTTTTCCCAGTTAGCCAACTGTCTGTGATGAATTATATTGTAAGTATTACTATTGTGTGGTAGACACTGTGTCCAAAAAAAAAAAGAAGTTGTTCTCCTGTCTTTGATGCTGTTTATCTTATCAGAATAATAAAAAAAAAATTGAAATTAACATATAACCTGAATGGAACTATTCTTCTTGTGTTTACAGTATCAAAAAGTGACATGGATTGGCCGCCCTGGGTTTGCTGTCATTTTATACACTCAAGACTATACTTCAAACATAAGCGAGCTAAAATCTGCTTTGCACTACTTCCTTTAAAATCATGTAGAATGTCAATGATATTATCTTTTATTGAAAGAAATGTCAAGGAAAACCTAGTTACAGAAATTTTGAATCAAACAGTACATAAATGGGTTTTGTATTTCAAATGTTGTTATATTATGAGACGCCATGATGTAGAGTAATTCTCGGAATTTGTCATTTTGATGAAGGCCTTATGGCCGAAACGTTAATAAAAGTAAGTGAGAACTACAGAGTCTTTAGTACATAAATAAATAAGTTAAACAACACTAGATTTTTTTTTTTGCAAATTAAGGCCATTTTTGAGGCTTTAAAACTGCTTTATATGTAAGAATATATTCAGACCCTTAACTAAATATGCATCATAATTATCAGTGATAATATCTTTCATGCACACTGTCTTAGAAATAGCTCTTGTTTATATCTATCACAAGGTAAAGGCAGATTTGCATTACCTTCAAAGGAATAAATATGAATATTCAGATTACTGAAATTGCTCAGCATTTGTTTATTGTATGTATGGCTAGGTTGTGGAATGGTATACACAGGGAGGCTGCGGAGGAGGGTTCTATTCCATGACAGTTAAACTTCTAACAGAAAGTGGAGAGGTAATAGTTACTGTTCTATACTACCTTGATAGTATGACAAGTTATAGCGAGCATGCAGAAAGAGTTGAACTTACTTGATTTGTTTGTTTCATAGACTGTTACTGTATTTAGCTTGATTAACTGAAAGTTTGTGAGAGTCTGTAACATTAATCAGAATGTGAAATGAGTTGTCAACACTTACCTGTGCCTACTTTTATTTTTAGCTTGTTTGAACAAAAGGTGCTAAAAGTAAAGTTGTGTAATCATTTTCTGTCCATTTTCTGTCCCTGCTCACACTTTCTTCAGTAGAAGTTATGCTCTTGAACCAAATGTGCAATTAAATTAACAAAAATGTTTCTTTGGTAACCTTCCAACAAAGTTGTTCAGATTATGGCTATGAGGTAGAGTGATCACTTTTCATTATGTACCTTTGGTAGGAACTTCAGAAATCTTCTTGTCAGGTGTTATTGCCTGATTTTGCAGTGATTTCTCTTAAAAATAATTTAATGGCATCTGAAATGTTCTAGGTTTTAGGCTAAATTATGAATTGTTTCAGGTTTAGGCTTAAATGTAAGTTGTTTCCGGCTTTGCTGTGGAAAATAGAATGTGCTTGATTGTGACTTGCCTTTTCAAACAATGAATTGAAACTGAATAATTTAAGTTTTTTACTTTTTACAACAGTATGTAATGATAATTATATCTGAATATTATGTATTTCTGAAATATCCTGCTGTGTCTTACCATGTTAGGTGATGTTAGTGCTCTTGTCCGTCCGTGTTTACATTTAGATGCATATGTGGCTATTTTTAATACTTGTGTGGCTAAAATCTCTTAGGTGTCTAGCCACATAAGAGCGATATACAAACTGTATCCATCCGTCCGTCCTAGAATGTTGTGTCGCGCCTAGCTCCAAAAGTATTTGATATAGAGTCACAAAACTTTACATGAATGTTGGTCAGCATGTGTAGTTTGCACCTGGGGTTTCACGTCCAGATTCATTCAGTCATGTAGGAGTTATGGCCCCTGACTTGGTAAAAATTGGTCATTTTAGTGTTGTGTCGCGCCTAGCTCCAAAAGTGTTTGACCTAGAGTCACAAAACTTTACAGGAATGTTGGTCAGCATGTGTAGTTGTGTACCTGGGGTTTCGCATCAGGATTCATTCAGTCATGTAGGAGTTATGGCCCCTGACTTAGTAAAAAATTGGTCATTTTAATGTTGTGTCGCGCATAGCTCCAAAAGTATTTGACCTAGAGTCACCAAAGTTTACAGGAATGTTGGTCAGCATGTGCAGTTGTGCACCTTGGGTTTCACGTCCGGATTCATTCAGTCCTGTAGGAGTTATGGCCCCTGGCTTAGTTAAAAATTGGTAATTTTAATGTTTTGTGTCGGGCGTAGCTCTAAAAGTATGTCACCTAGAGTCACCAAAGTTTACAGGAATGTTGGTCAGCATGTGCAGTTGTGCACCTGGGATTTTGCGTCCAGATTCATTCAGTTGTATAGGAGTTATGGCCCCTGACTTAGTTAAAAAATTGGTCATTTTAATGTTGTGTCGCGCGTAGCTCCAAAAGTATTTGACCTAGAGTCACCAAAGTTTACAGGAATGTTGGTCAGCATGTGCAGTTGTGCACCTGGGGTTTTGTGTCCGGATTCATTCAGTATTGTAGGAGTTATGGCCCCTGACCTAGGAAAAAATTGTCATTTTAATGTTTTGTGGCACTTAGCTCCAAAAGTATTTGACGTAGAGTCACAAAACTTTACAGGAATGTTGTATCTTAAAAAATGTTTAACCTGAGTCATTAAACCATGTTACAGTGGCAGGAGTGGGGGGCACATGTGTCCTATGGACACACATCTAGTTTCCTTACATACCTGTTTCAAATTTGCTTCCTAATTCACTGCTTCATTGTTGTGATACTATCAACTTTATTGCATTGTCTCCTTGTAGACAGTATCAGAGTTCAGCACTGGTCAAATTGGGTCTGTGTATAATGCAAAATGGTTAGAGGCATCACATGTGTTTACAAACTATGGACCAGGTGTCAGGCTTGTTGGATTCTCTTCAAAAGGTTTGAATTATATTTTATTTTGAAAATTGTGTATTTCATATCCTTAGCTTTTCTTTCGATCATATACATTCTAAATACTTTATCTATTAGATCACCTGAGCCAAAGGCTCAAGTTGAGCAAACATTTTGTGACCGCTTGATGTCCTTAGTGCATCTGTCAACAATTTCTAAAAAGAAACTTCTTCAAAACTGCTGGGCAGATTTACACTTCACAGGAATGATCCTAGGGTGGCCCCCTTATCAAATTGCCCAAAAAATTGAAATCCACTCAGAACTGTGATTGCCATGGCCACAGAAAGGGAAATCTTTAAACATCTTCTTCTCAGAAACTGTCAGCTGGATTTCAACCATATTTTGTAGAAATTATCTCTAGGTGATTTTCTACCAAATTGCTTAGGCTGTTTTATTTCAGGGGGCATGGCTTATTTTCCCTCCGTGTCTATTTTGTAAATTTCAAAACTCTTCTTCTTCAAAACCACTGGGTAGATTTACACCAAACTTTACAGAAATGATCTTTTGGTGGCCCCCTTTCAAAATTGTCCAAAGAATTAAAATCCAATAAGAACTGTGGCAACCGAAAGAAAAATTGTTAAAAATCTTCTTCTCAGAATCTGTTAGTTGAATTTAAAAATATTTTGTATTAATGATCTCCAGGTGATTTTTTACCAAATTGCTTAAGTCACTCTGCTTTCTTAAAAAACATGGCCGCCAGGGGGCGGGGCTTATTTTCCCTATACCTAGAGCTTAGATGTTTGATATATGGCATGGTCTAGTGGACTTTTACTGAGATTGTTCAAGTTATGATCCCAGGGTAAATATTGGTCCTACCACTTGGTCCATTGAATCTACATAGTTACAGTTCCGTAGGAAAAAGCTTGAGGCACAGAGCATAGATATTTTATCTGTGGCATTGTCTAGTGGTCCTTTACTAAGATTGTTCAAATCATGACCAAGGGTGTATTTAAGGTCCCGCCACCGGCTCACTTAATTTTTATATGAATTATACAGGAAAAATACTTAAAAAAAATATCTGATCATAGTTCCTAGACTTTTTAACTATGATTAATGATGTCCCCAAGTAATTAGGGGTCACTTGACTGTGACCTTGACCTACTGACCTACTTTCTTATTTTTTAAGATACAGCCTTGAAATTTGGATGACATATATAGTTTTGCACACCGATCTTAACACTGACTTTCAGTGACCATGAATGTGACCTACTGATCTACTTTCTTTATACTAGCCTACTTTCTTGTTATTGATGTTTTGTAGCATGTATTACTCAGATGAGCAATCCTGGGTCATCTTGACTCTCTTGTTGTTCTTTTTTGCCAATTTTAGTTTTTAGCTAAGCTATTCAAAGAAAAGTCTAGCTATCCTTATCACCCTGGCGTCGGTGTCAGCGTAGGCATCACACCTTGGTTTAAGTTTTGCATGAAAGTACATATGGCTATCATTTAAATGCATATAACTTTGAAACTTATTTTCTCATTTTCTTGGTCAATTACCAACCTCACTGGGTCAAGTCCCATAACTTTGGCATGTATTTTGGCCAAATTATGCAATAAAATTGGACTAAAGAAATCCTGGTTAAGGTTTTACATGCAAGCTACTATCTCCATAACTAATGCAGAATTTAAACTGAAACTTCACATGTGTATTAATGGGTCATAAAACTAGGTGATAGCATCAGGAGCCATAACTCTGACATGCATTTTGACCAAATTATGCCCCCCTTTTTACTTAGAAATTCATAGTTAATGTTTTGCATGCAAGTACATACCGGGTATAGCTATTACTTAAAGGCATATAGCTTTGTAACTTATTTTTTCTTTTCTAGGTCAATAAACAACCTCACAGGGTCAAGTTCAAAAACTCCCACACGTATTTTAGGCAATTTATGCCCCCTTTTGGATGTCGAAAATCCTGGTTAAATTTTTGCATGGAAGTTACTATCTTCAAATCAGATGCAGATATTGAATTGAAACTTTAAATGTGTTTTCATGGTTATAAAACTAGGTTATAGCTTCAAGTCCCATAACTCTGACTTGACTTTTGACAAAATTATGTCCCCTGTGAATTTGAAACTTCTGGTTAAAGTTTTGCATGCAAGTTACTATCTCCAAAACAAATGCAGATACTGGATTGTAACTCTTTAGATATTCTAACATCTAGATTAATATTCCTGCTTCTGGGATAACAGTTTGAATACAGTCTAACCTGTCTTAAGCAGCCAGCCAGGGGAAGCAGACAATTTGGCCAATTAAGCCAGGTGACCACTGATCGGAGGTGCAGCCAGTATATGTATTTTTTGGACATATGACCGATTTAGCCTTTAGGCCCATTTTTCTTTCAGTTTTCTATTATTATTTTACCAGGATACATTGACGTGCATTTGCCTTCGCATAACGAATGGTCTTCTTAGCAATCTAAAACTCCGGAGTGTGTTTTTTCTACAACAAAAATTGTTCCAGACAATTTTCTAACTTCAAAACAAGTTTGTTTACAATTTTCGCCATTTTGGTAAGGGAAGCTACTCTCGGCGCTTACTGTCTACGCTAAAAACTATGATTACCGTTACGTTCCTTAAAGATCGAGTGGTTTTTATATTTCTTTCAAGCAAATGAATTTCATATGAATTCAATCGTATTTTGATGAAAGAAATATAAAAAAATCACAAATATTATCCTACTAATTAGATATCGAGTATTTTCTTTAACTGAGATCAAACTGTGAACAACAAAATTGACACGAAGTGTCACGCTAATTGCCGATAATTACTAACCATTTGATCGTAATAAAAAGGGGATCACACCTTTGGTTATCAGTTTAATTATGTAGCTCATATCATTTTGTCTTTCTTGTGATAAAGTCACGCGAAACTTAGCAATCAAACGTTTCTAAAAAATCGGGTATCTTCGGCGATAATCGCCTAACTATGATTAGTTTATGGAAGAAACGTGGCCGCTGAAAGGGGTCAAATTCGGCGGTCAGAGGCAGTTTGGGTGGCCGCTGGCCGTGGATGGGAGGCAGCCACTAAATAAAGTGATGAAATAGAGGAAAATCCATCGGGAGTGTCATAAAATGACTGCTGAACGGAGGTGACCGCTGATCGGAGGTGACCGTTAGTACAGGTTAGACTGTAGTCAAGCATTTGCTGTCTTATGGACAGCTCTTGTTTTTTTATGCCCCCAGCATCTACTGATGCGGGGGTCTTGTCTGTCTGTCAGTGCGTCCGTACGTCTGTACGAGGTTAACCAAATGGGACCGTTTCGTGTAGCATCAATACCCCTTACAAGAATGTCTACTAATGCAGATGTAACCTGTGACCATTCCTCATCTTCAGATATCACCTGACCTCAGTTTGACCTTGACCTCATTTTGGACTTAGGTTGCTTTATATGGGCCATCTCTTGGTTAACCAGGCATCTACTGATGCGGGAGGCATATAGTGATTGTCCTGTCCGTCCTTCCGTCCATCCATCCATTTGTCCGTCTGTAAGAAGTTAACTAAATGGGACTGTTTCGTCTAGCATCAATACCCCTTACAAAAATGAATTGATACTAATACAGATGTAACCTGTGACCATTCCTCATTTTCAAACATCACCTGACCTCAGTTTGACCTTGACCTCATTTTGGATTTAGGTTGTTTTATATGGGCCATCTCTTGGTTAACCAAATGGGAGCATATAACCTGTGACCATTCCTCATCTTCAAACATCACCTGACCTCAGTTTGACCTTGACCTTGTTTTGGACTTAGGTTGCTTTGTATCGACAAGGATGCCACCGGTGGCAAAAAAGCGTTATTGAACGCAGCTCCTTGTTTAATCAGGTTGTCAAGCATACAGTCACTTAGGTATTATAACATACCAGCAATGCTTGATAGCAAAATAAAGCAGGACACCATCACCCTAATTTCCAAAAGTTACTCTGCATTGTGTCTTTTGTCCTTTTTATACGCCCATGATGATGATCATAAGACAGAGTGTCATGTGCAAGAACAAGATCCCTAGGTCTAAGGTCAAGGTCACACTTAGAGGTCGAAGGTCAGATACAAGAATGACAACTTTGTCCAGAGAATTTCTTCTTCATGCATGGAGGGATTTTAATGTAACTTGGCACAAATTTTGCCCACTATGAGATATAGTGTCATGCGTAAGAACCAGGTCCTTAGATCTAAGGTCAAGGTCACACTTAGAGGCTAAAGGTCAGAACCAAGACTGACTTTGTCCGGAGCATTTCTTCTTCATGCATGGAGGAATTTTGATATAACTTGGCAGAAGTGTTCACCAACATAAGAGGGAGTGCCGTGCGCAAGAACCAGATCCTTTGATCTAAGTTCAAGGTCAAGGATTTTTATGTGATTTGGCACAATTGTTCAACATAATTCTTGTATGACCTGTAAGTGTGACATTAACCTTAAAAACTTTTCTTCTAACAAACTCTCGATGGGTGTGTTTGTGACTATGGCACCCTTGTTCTAATATTCATTTACAACATTTTTCAACTAAAATGCAGTAAAGTAAAGAAAAGTACAGTGCTATTAAGAAAGAGCAATAGAAAAGGAAGAAAGTTTAGGACCATTTATATTTAAACTACATGCAACTTGACCTTTTTGTATGCCCGTTTAAGGTATCTCTACCTGGTAAGGAGTTTTTTGTGGACTTAGAAAAACAAAGGAATTACAATAAACCACAAAATTAAAATTCCATTTGCAGATACAAGTGCTAGTGTAAAGAAATTTGCTGTGAAGGGTGAATATAGTGACATTCTGGCATTCTTGTTAGGCTTACATTTGATTTGATAGCAATTAGTCTAGAGGGGAAAAGTAGTCCCATAATTCTGGCAGTCCTTTAGAACATAGTCTAGTATCTCTTGATGATCACAGGTGTCCCATTGTTTTAATTTTACCTATTTTATACTGTTATAGGTATTTCCATATCAAAGAAGCAAACTTGTTTTGCTATAGTAAACTGTGATGTATTTCCAGGATAAAGGTATTCAACTTGGTGTTTTTGCAGTATTTTACATATTTACATACTTCTGGAGAGAAATGTCATTCAGATCTTACACTGAGGAATGAATTTTTTTTCTTTATCATTCAGGAAAAGATGATAAATTCTGGGCAGGACATTTTGGAATAAAGATGTCAGGAGCGGAAGTTAGAGTAAAACGGGAAACTAAACCTGCAGCTGATGATGAATATTGCGATCTTGATATTAAGGTAGAGTCATTAATCCTAGGAGTGCAGAGTCATTAACTCTGCTTTGGTTAAGTCATTAATTCTAGGAATATAAGATCATTAATTCTGATTAGGTAGTCACTAATTTTTGGAAGAAAGTTCTGCTAAGGTAAAGTTTGTAATTTTTGGAAGATGGAGTCATTACCTGTACTTGGATGAAGTAAGTTATCCTAGGAAGGTATAGTCATTAATTCAGCTTAGGAAAAGGAAGAGTCATAGGAAGAAAGAGTCATTTACTCAGCTTAGGTAAAGTCAGTGATTCTTGAAAGATGGAGTCATTTACTCAGCTTAGGTAAAGTCAGTGATTCTTGAAAGGTGGAGTCATTTACTCTGCTTAGGTAAAGTCAGTGATTCTTGAAAGGTGGAGTCATTAACTCAGCTTAGGTAAAGTCGGTGATTCTTGAAAGATGGAGTCATTTACTGTGCTTAGGTAAAGTCAGTGATTCTTGAAAGGTGGAGTCATTAACTCAGCTTAGGTAAAGTCAGTGATTCTTGAAAGGTGGAGTCATTTACTCTGCTTAGGTAAAGTCAGTGATTCTTGAAAGGTGGAGTCATTAACTCAGCTTAGGTAAAGTTAGTGATTCTTGAAAGATGGAGTCATTTACTCTGCTTAGGTAGTCAGTGATTCTTGAAAGGTGGAGTCATTAACTCAGCTTAGGTAAAGTCAGTGATTCTTGAAATATGGAGTCATTTACTCTGCTTAGGTAAAGTCAGTGATTCTTGAAAGGTGGAGTCATTAACTCACCTTAGGTAAAGTCAGTGATTCTTGAAAGGTGGAGTCATTTACTCTGCTTAGGTAAAGTCAGTGATTCTTGAAAGGTGGAGTCATTAACTCAGCTTAGGTAAAGTTAGTGATTCTTGAAATATGGAGTCATTTACTCTGCTTAGGTAAAGTCAGTGATTCTTGAAAGGTGGAGTCATTAACTCACCTTAGGTAAAGTCAGTGATTCTTGAAAGGTGGAGTCATTTACTCAGCTTAGGTAAAGTCAGTGATTCTTGAAAGGTGGAGTCATTTACTCTGCTTAGGTAAAGTCAGTGATTCTTGAAAGGTGGAGTCATTAACTCAGCTTAGGTAAAGTCAGTGATTCTTGAAAGATGGAGTCATTTACTCTGCTTAGGTAAAGTCAGTGATTCTTGAAAAGTGGAGTCATTAACTCAGCTTAGGTAAAGTCAGTGATTCTTGAAAGATGGAGTCATTTACTCTGCTTAGGTAAAGTCAGTGATTCTTGAATGGTGGAGTCATTTACTCTGCTTAGGTAAAGTCAGTGATTCTTGAAAGATGGAGTCATTAGCTCAGCTTAGGTAAAGTCAGTGATTCTTGCAAGGTGCAGTCATTAACTCAGCTTAGGTAAAGTCAGTGATTCTTGAAAGATGGAGTCATTAGCTCTGCTTAGGTAAAGTCAGTGATTCTTGAAAGGTGGAGTCATTAGCTCAGCTTAGGTAAAGTCAGTGATTCTTGAAAGGTGGAGTCATTAACTCAGCTTAGGTAAAGTCAGTGATTCTTGAAAGGTGGAGTCATTTACTCTGCTTAGGAGAAGTAAGTGATTCTTGAAAGATGGAGTCATTAACTCAGCTTATGAAGTCATTAACTCAGTTTAGGATAAGTCGGAAATATTTGAAAGGTGGAGTCATTAACTCAGTTTAGGTAAAGTCAGTGATTCTTGAAAGATGGAGTCATTAACTCAGCTTAGGTAAAGTCAGTGATTCTTGAAAGATGGAGTCGTTTACTCTGCTTAGGTAAAGTCAGTGATTCTTGAAAGGTGGAGTCATTTACTCTGCTTAGGTAAAGTCAGTGATTCTTGAAAGATGGAGTCATTTACTCTGCTTAGGTAAAGTCAGTGATTCTTGAAAGATGGAGTCATTTACTCTGCTTAGGTAAAGTCAGTGATTCTTGAAAGATAGAGTCATTTACTCTGCTTAGGTAAAGTCAGTGATTCTTGAAAGATGGAGTCATTTACTCTGCTTAGGTAAAGTCAGTGATTCTTGAAAGGTGGAGTCATTTACTCTGCTTAGGTAAAGTCAGTGATTCTTGAAAGATGGAGTCATTAACTCAGCTTATGAAGTCATTAACTCAGTTTAGGAAAAGTCGGTAATTCTTGAAAGGTGGAGTCATTAACTCAGCTTAGGTAAAGTCAGTGATTCTTGAAAGGTGGAGTCATTAACTCAGCTTAGGTAAAGTCAGTGATTCTTGAAAGGTGGAGTCATTTACTCTGCTTAGGAGAAGTAAGTGATTCTTGAAAGATGGAGTCATTAACTCAGCTTATGAAGTCATTAACTCAGTTTAGGAAAAGTCGGTAATTCTTGAAAGGTGGAGTCATTAACTCAGTTTAGAAAATGTCAGTGATTCTAGAAAGGTAGTCATTAACTCAGCTTAGGAAAAGTCAGTGATTCTAGGAAGGTAGAGTCATTTATTCAGCTTAGGAAAAATATAGTGATTCTGGGAAAGTCGAGTCACATACTGAGCTTAGATTAAGTAGGTGACTGTTGAAAGGTGGAGTTACTAACTCGGCTTAGGAAAAGTCAATGGTTCTAGAAAGGTAGAGTCATTTCCTCACCTTAGGGGAAGTAGGTGATTTTTGAAAGGCACAGTCATTTACTCATATTAGGTATAGTCATGAATTCTGGGAAGGTAGGGTCATTAACTCCACTTAGGTAAAGTCATTAATTCTTGGAAAATAGCCATTAACTCTGTAAGACAAAATCATTGATTCTAGGAAGATAGAATCATTAACTCTGATAAGAAAGAGATTGACTGCTAGTGAATGATTTTGGATAATGCTGCATGATTATTTTCTGTATGTTTGAAAGATATTAATGTTATCGTACATAGACGCTGAAACAAATAGGTACACAAATTGATAAAATATGCTGTTTCCAGTAATCATACACATGCATGTCATTGCTAATTCATAGGACACAGACACAGTGAAGAAAAGCCTGCTTGACAAGTTGGTGATGCAGGTTCTCTCAGACAATCAGGAATTGTTGAAAGACTTTGTAGAGGAAGAAAGTAAGTATGTCTTATAAAGCCAGTCTTCCTGGCTAGATCCTCATATGGGTATAAAGTAAGAATGTCCTATAGCAGTCATCAGGCTGGTCTTCCTGGCTAGATCCTCATAGAGGAAGAAATGAAGTATGTGCTATAGCAGTCATCAAGCCAGTCTTCTTGGCTAGATCCTCATAGAGGAAGAAAGCAAGTATGTCTTTAGCAGTCATCAAGCCGGTCTGTTTGGCTAGATCCTCATACAGGAAGAAATTAAGTATGTGCTATAGCAGTCATCAAGCCAGTCTTCTTGGCTAGATCCTCATAGAGGAGGAAAGTAAGTATGTCCTGTAGCAGACATCAAGCCGGTCTTCCTGGCTAGATCCTCATAGAAGAAGAAAGTATGTGCTATAGCAGTCATCAAGCTGGTCTTTTTGGTTAGTTCCTCATAGAGGAAGAAAGCAAGTATGTCTATAGCAGTCATCAAGCCAGTCTGTTTGGCTAGATCCTCATACAGGAAGAAATTAAGTATGTGCTATAGCATCATCAAGCCGGTCTTCTTGGCTAGATCCTCGTAGAGGAAGAAAGCATGCGCTAATGCAGTCGTCAAGCCAGTCTTCCTGGCTAGATCCTCATAGTGGAGGAAATTAAGTATGTCCTATAGCAGTCATCAGGCCGTTCTTCCTTGCTAGATCCTCATAGAGGAAGAAAGTATGTGCTATAGCAGTCATCAAGCCAGTCTCCTTGGCTAGATCCTCATAAAAGGAAAGTAAGTTTGTCCTGTAGCAGTCATCAAGCCAGTCTTCCTGGCTAGATCCTCATAGAGGAAGAAAGCAAGTATGTCCTATAGCAGTCATCAAGCCAGTCTTCTTGGCTAGATCCGCATAAAAGGAAAGTAAGTATGTCCTGTAGCAGTCATCAAGCCAGTCTTCCTGGCTAGATCCTCATAGTGGAGGAAATTAAGTATGTCCTATAGCAGTCATCAGGCTGTTCTTCCTTGCTAGATCCTCATAGAGGAAGAAAGTATGTCCTATAGCAGTCATCAAGCCAGTCTTTCTGGCTAGATCCTCATAAAAGGAAAGTAAGTATGTCCTGTAGCAGTCATCAAGCCAGTCTTCCTGGCTAGATCCTCATAGAGGAAGAAAGCAAGTATGTCCTATAGCAGTCATCAGGCCGGTCTTCTTGCCTAGATCCTCATATAGGAATAAGGTAAGTATGCGCTAAAGCAGTCATCAAGCTGGTCTTTCTGGCTAAATCCTCATAGAGGAATAAAGCAAGTACATGTATGTGCTATTTATGAGGAAATTATCAATTCATCAGTATGTGAGGATGTTATTGACTTTGTATGAATGTAGGAAAGTAAGCAGTACATCAGTTGTAGGGAAGATACTAATACAGTAAATGTGTAGGTATGTAGGGGAGTTATCAATATATTGTGTATGTAGGGAAGTTACCAATACACCAAATTTTTGTTTGCACCTCTGTTGGTGTATGTGAATTATCAATACATCAGTTATGTATGGAAGTTACATTTTGTACCAGCTGTGTATGAAGTTGATACTTAGTATCTCAATTTCCAAGGGGTCGGGTGTGTGTGTGTGGGGGGGGGGGTCGGGTGTGGGGGGGGATGTGGGGGGGAAGGGACTTACCTTTGAGATAACTGGAATTTTGAGATAAGCAAGTTTTAGATACGGAGTTTCAACTATCTATGGGAAATTTACCAGTTCATCAACGTTGAATTGTATGTAGCAAAATTATCAATACATCCGTTTCGAAAGTATATATGGAAATTATCAAAACATCAACTGTGAATGTAAATATGAAGAGAAATTCTATCAATATTTTAGTTGTGAAAATATGTGGGGGATTTTTCTAATTGTATGTAAGAAAGATATAAACACACCAATGTTGCATGTATAAAGGGAATTTTGCACTTGTTAACCCCTACCATGTTAAATTTCTATAATAAACTTGTCCATCTTTCTGTTAAGACATAAGCAGTAACTTTTAAAAGGGGATGCTTACCAAAAGATACTGGCTGAATGGCAAATAGTGCAGATCATGATCAGACTGCATGGATGTGCAGCTGATCTTGATCTGTACTGGTCTCAAAAGAAGAATCTGTTGTGTCCAACATAATAAGTGCAGATCATGATCAGACTGCATGGATGTGCCGCTGATCTTGATCTGTACTGGTCTCAAGAGAAGAATCTATCGTGTCCAACATAATTAGGGTTAAAATATCTGGAAAATTTCCTCTAGAATGAAAGGAACATTCTCAGATTGGTCGCCTTTATGAGGATATTGTAGAACTGTTCAGGTATATGTTCCAGGTATTCCAGTTGACAAGGCCTTTGAGAAGCAAACAGAAATTGTACATGATTCAGCTGCTCCAAAAGTGTCAAAAAAGCGTATTCAGCGAAAGAAGAGAGAAATTCGAGTGTTTGTTTCAAGCACTTTTCGGGACTTTTCTAATGAGAGAGAGGAGATTATAAAGAAAGCCTTTAGAGAGGTAAGTACAGTGTCAGTACAGCTGGAAGATTTGTCATTCTATATGTAAAGATAGAGGTTTGGTCTCTGCTTATTCTACTTATTAAATTGTTTTCTATCTCAGTTTTGGAGTGTATGGGCCTCTATGGCTAAGTGGTAAGGTGTAAGAGAGGTAGCCATGGTACCTGAAGATTGCACTTGGACTGTTAACGCTTCTGTAGTACTATTTATTCATGGCTTAAGAGGAGTATCTATGAGTCTGACAAATGTTTATTCTTGATTTAATTTCAGTAAATATTTTTTTTACAGATCAACAGACTTTGTTCTGATAGAGGTGTTTTTTTCACGTATGTGGATTTGAGGTGGGGTATCACATCTGAACAGACAGATGATGGTAAAACTATTGCAATATGTTTGCAGGAGGTATGTTATGCAAGGAAGAATGATGTACCTAATATTTTAACACAATTATGGAGTAATCTATCATATCAGAAACACATTCACGTCAGCCATATTTCAGATACTGTATGAATACATTAACAGAGTTATGACTGTCAGTCATATTTTAAAATCTTAAGTATATGAGATTTTGCTGTGTCGCCCAGTACAGAAATAAAAGGTAACATTGAAAATATTTTGTCTTTTTTTCCATTCATCGTTCAGTTATGAAAAAATATGAATTCTGCCTTAATTTCAAAAGAAACAGATTTTATTCATGGTGCTGTTTGGGTTAAAACATCCAAGTGCTGAAAGAATTTTAACGGTGATTTTATTTGTACATAGGATTTTCTGAAGTTATTGCAGAATTATCTTCTCTTTGCAGTATTTTAATAAACATAATTTAGGCTTGTCCAAGGCAGAAAGTGTACTAAAGGAACTTAAGTTTAACTGGCTGTCATTGGTATCTACTTAATAATTACATTAACAGACTGATAGATGCTGAAAATATTTGATTTCTTATAGATATAGATACATCAGTAGGTTTGCATTATGCCAACCATATTTGAGCCATGCCATGGGAAAACCAACATAGTGGCTTTGTGACCAGCATGGATCCAGACCAGCCTGCGCATCCACACAGTCTGGTCAGGATCCATGCTGTTCACTAATGGTTTCTCTAATTGCAATAGACTTTGAAAGCGAACAGCATGGATCCTGACCAGACTGCACTATGTTGGTTTTCTCATGGCATGGCTCATTTCATTTGTTTTATACATATTTCAACAGATTGACAGATGTCGACCATATTTTATCTGCCTGATGGGAGATAGGTTTGGCTGGTCACAAAAATCTGACAAGAAAGATGAAGTTTTGGATATGACCTACAACTACGCTATTGAAAATCATCCTGGCTTGACTTGGATTGAGAAATATAGATATGATACCAGTGTAACAACAGTGAGTATACCATGTTCTAGAAGGAGAACTCATGCTGTTTGTTTTATCATCTTCTTCAAGCTTTTCCTTGAATTGTTCTTAAATATAATATAATACCAGTTTAAAGATTATAATGGGAACTATGATGATTTTCAAAATTTGATTTTATAGCCGAAGAATAAAGTTGATAGCATATTTCCCTTTGCACTGTGCAACCATATTTGACACCAAAGATATAAAATTTGAAATTTGACTTTATTTGTTGGATAGATATCAAATTTTCATAAAATCAACCATGGACCAGTGTTTTTTATAGGGAAAATATATTTTTGCCTATAAAATTAACATTATATTAACATTATTGTTGGAAATTCAAAATTATCCTTCTACCATTCAGTGAGACCTTCATAGTCTGGTTAGTGCAAAATGAAGTCACTAGTCAACAAAAGTCCTGTGACAGATTTGGTAAATCAAACAGTGGGCAATGTGTTCATAATAAAAACCCATATGTCTGAAGATCTTTTACATATCTTTTTGGATATTGCAAAATAAGGCCGTATGTCACAAAAATCCCTTGTATGGATTTTGTGGATCAAATAATACATTTTTTTTTCAGCTGTGTAGACTAGAAAAGTTTGAAGGATTTGTCTACTTTAAAATCATGTTTACTTTTTACTGTAAACATTATATTTTATGCCCAGCTTTGAATGAAAAGGGGATATCTTGTTTTCCTCATGTTAGTCTGCCTGTTGGTCCGTCCATCTGGTTGGTTCATGGTAGACACTGTCATTTCTGATTAATTCCTTGAGAATTCTTTGACTTATAGTTCAGAGGATAATTTCCTGAGATCAGTTGATGACAGGATGATGACTCCTGTTATTTTGAGGGTCAGTAGGTCAAAAGCCAAGCTCACCATGACCTCAAAACTGAAAATGGTTCCAATTAATATCTGAAAAAGTCTTTGGCCTAGGACTGTTTGATTTCAACAGATTATTACCTGATGACGGCTTAAGTGATCTTGAGCTTAAAAATGTTTTATGCCTACCCTAGTTACTGGGACACCCGCAGCAGTCGACAAATAAACACAGGATATGATGATGATGATGATCAAATGCTGGAAAATTCTTGGGCCTGTGGCCTTCAGCCTTTATAACCATTATCCTCTTTTTAAGTAAATGTAGTCTGTAGGTCAGGAAGTCAATTACCTTGTGATAAGAATAGTTTAGGATATATAGCTGATGAATGCTTGGGCCTAAGGCCATTAAACTTCATATTATGATAGTCTTTGGTCAGTCAGTCATTAATTAGGTCAGAGGTCAAGGTCACAACAACTTGACACTAAAAATTACACACCCAGATGCATTCAGAAAGCAGTCATAGTGATTTGATGTGTGTTACAAGCAGTTTTTGTTTGAAGGAGTACCCCAAATTATTATTTTATTTTTGGTTGAAAGCAAATCTGCATGAAAGTTGGTTTTTATACATTTCTTTATAGCTTTAAATATACCCCTCAAAAAGTATCAAGATATTGTTTTCTTTAAATTGTAGAGATTTGGAAGTTTCAGCCAAGTTTAAAAAGAAACAGTGTGAATTGGCAATTTTGAAACATTGTATAGGCAAAACTGCCTAATTGTACATAGTCTAAATTTAATAACTATAATTGAAAAATTTCTTGCATATACCTTAACTGGAATGATAAGAATGAAATTGTATGTACAAATATGATATCAACCCTTGGACAGTTAGAGGTTTTCCATGGTGCATTGAACAACCCGTCTGAAACTAACAACAAGTGTTTGTTCTACATGAGAGACCCTGTGAAGAAGGAGGACTACGCAGAAGATCAGTACAAGGTTATCATAATTTCCTTTTTCTCTAATAGTCCTGGTATATGATATTTTCAGTTCAAATGTGTTTCCTACAACCAGACTATGTACAGCAAGTGCATTCCAGTTCCTTTGGAATCTATTGAACCAACCAGCAGAAAACTACTTCATTGGCCATATTGGTTTGCATACCTCATGTTGTCGTACACAGGAGATTGGTGCATTTTATATGATGTTACTCAGTTTGTTTGGTCTCATTACATTAGAACTTTTGCTATTTGAACAAATGCTGTAATGTGATGATTTTGTTGTTTCTTAAATTAATACTCAGATGAATGCACAGATCTATTGAGTTTCTATATATTGATGTGGTTCTGACAATAAATCAATCTTTGTTTTTAACTTTGTATTAGAGAATGATATCTGAGTCTGACTGGCACCATGAGCGGCAGGAATGGCTGAAATCTGAAGTGTTGAAACATAAAGAAATCAAAGTGACAAGATTTAAAACTGCAAGTGAGGTTGCAGAACTCATTAAAAAGGTAGCTGTTTTCTTAACTGTAACATTATTGCATGAAAGAGTATAGGTAAACTTTCTGAGTTGGCCTGATAAGCACACGACTGTAAGACCTGATATGCTGAGTGTGTAGAGAAGAAGCCTGTGAGACCTGTTAGTTGAGTGGGTAGAGAAGAAGACTGTGAGACCTGTCAGCTGAGTGGGTAGAGAAGAAGACTGTGAGACCTGTTAGCTGAGTGGGTAGAGAGGACGACTGTGAGACCTGTTAGCTGAGTTGGTAGAGAAGAAGACTGTGAGACCTGTTAGCTGAGTGGGTAGAGAAGAAGACTCTGAGACCTGTTAGCTGAGTGGGTAGAAAGGACGACTGTGAGACCTGTTAGCTGAGTTGGTAGAGAAGAAGGCTGTGAGTTCTGTTAACTGATATGGTAGAGAAGATTACAAGACCTTGTTAGCTGAGCGGGTAGATAAGAAGACTGTGAGACCTGTTAGCCGAGTGGGTAGAGAAGAAGAATATGAGACCTGTTAACTGAGTGGGTAGAGAAGAAGACAGAGACCTGTTAGCTGAATAGGTTGAGAAGAAGACTACAAGACCTTGTTAGCTGAGTGGGTACAGAAGAAGAATGTGAGACCTGTTAGCTGAGTGGGTACAGAAGAAGACTGTGAGATCTGTTAGCTGAGCGGGTAGAGAAGAAGAATATGAGACCTGTTAGCTGAGTGGGTAGAGAAAAAGACTGAGACCTGTTAGCTGAATAGGTAGATAAGAAGACTACAAGACCTTGTTAGCTGAGTGGGTAGAGAAGAAGACTACAAGACCTTGTTAGCTGAGTGGGTAGAGAAGAAGAATGTGAGACCTGTTAGCTGAGTGGGTACAGAAGAAGACTGTGAGATCTGTTAGCTGAGCGGGTAGAGAAGAAGAATATGAGACCTGTTAGCTGAGTGGGTAGAGAAAAAGACTGAGACCTGTTAGCTGAATAGGTAGATAAGAAGACTACAAGACCTTGTTAGCTGAGTGGGTAGAGAAGAAGAATGTGAGACCTGTTAGCTGAGTGGGTAGAGAAGAAGACTGTGATATCTGTTAGCTGAGCAGGTAGAGAAGAAGAATATGAGATCTGTTAGCTGAGTGGGTAGAGAAAAAGACTGAGACCTGTTAGCTGAATAGGTAGAGAAGAAGACTACAAGACCTTGTTAGCTGAGTGGGTAGAGAAGAAGAATGTGAGACCTGTTAGCTGAGTGGGCAGAGAAGAAGAATGTGAGACCTGTTAGCTGAGTGGGTAGAGAAGAAGAATGTGAGACCTGTTAGCTGAGTGGGCAGAGAAGAAGAATGTGAGACCTGTTAGCTGAGTGGGCAGAGAAGAAGAATGTGAGACCTGTAAGCTGAGTGGGCAAAGAAGAAGAATGTGAGACCTGTTAGCTGAGTGGGCAGAGAAGAAGAATGAGAGACCTGTTAGCTGAGTGGGTAGAGAAGAAGAATATGAGACATGTAAGCTGAGTGGGTAGAGAAGAAGACTGAGACCTGTTAGCTGAATTGGTAGAGAAGAAGACTACAAGACCTTGTTAGCTGAGTAGGTAGAGAAGAAGACTGTGAGACCTGTTAGCTGAGTGGGTAGAGAAGAAGAATATGAGACCTGTTAGCTGAGTGGGTAGAAAAGAAGACTGTGAGACCTGTTAGCTGAGTTGGTAGAGAAGACTGCATGACCTTGTTAGCTGAGTGGGTAGAGAAGAAGATTGTAAGACTTGGTAAGCTTAGTTTGTAGAGCACAATAATACAAGACCTGTAAGCTGAGTGGGTAGATAACTTGAAAAGTGATTGTATAGACCCAAAGGCTAGAAGACTTGGTTAGCAAAGTGATTAGAGCACAAGTCTACAAGACCATTTGGTGAGCGGGTAGAACACAAGACTACGAGATCGGTTAGCTAAGTGGGTAGAGCACAAGTCTACATGACTAGTTAGATGAGCAGTTAGATCACAAGACTATGAGACCAGTTAGCAAAGTGGGTAGAGTACAAGGAGACATGACCATTTAACAGAGTGGTAGAGCACAAAATAACATGACCTGCAAGTTAATTGGATAGACATACAGAATTTGATTATTCAAGCAGATAGAGAAGACTACAAGACCATTTAGCTGAGTGAGTAGTGCACAAGACTACAAGAACATTTAGCAGACTGGGTGGAGCACAAGGCTACAGTACCATTTAGCAGAGTGCATAGACCTAAGACTACAAGACCATTTAGCAGTGAGTGTGTGTAGAGCACAAGGCATCAAGACCATTTAGCAGAGTATGTGGAGCACAAGACTACAATACCATTTAGTAGAGTGTGTAGAGCACAAGACTATAATACAATTTAACTCATTGGGTAGAGCACAATACTACAAGACCATTTAGCAGAGTGTGTAGAGCACAAGACTATAATACAAATTAACTCGTTGGGTAGAGCACAAGACTACAAGACCATTTAGCAGAGTGAGTAGAGCACAAGACTACAAGACCATTTAGCAGAGCGCATGGAGCACAAGACTATAAGACCATTTAGCAGAGTGAGCAGAGCACAAGACTACAAGACCATTTAGCTCATTGGGTAGAGCACAAGACTACAAGACTATTTAGCAGAGTGAATAGAGCACAAGACTACAAGACCATTTGGCTCATTGGGTACAGCACATGACTACAAGACCATTTAGCGGAGTGAGTAGAACACAAGACTACAAGATCATTTAGCAGAGTGGGTAGAGCAAAAAGCTATACTACCATTTAGCAGAGTAAGTAGAGCACAAGACTACAAGACCATTTAGCTGAATGAGTAGAACACAAGACTGCAAGACCATTTAGATGAATGCGTAGAAGTTAGAACACAAGTCTACAAAACCATTAAGCAGAGTGGGTGGACCAGAAGACTGCAAGACCATTTAGCAGAGTGGGTAGACCACAAGAAGACATTACCTGTAATCCAGTTGGGTAGACCCACAAAACTGGTTATCCAAGTAGGTAGAGTACAAGACTACAAGACCTGTTAGCTGAATGGCTGCAAGAAACTTTGTTTTCCTGCTGAATTCCTTACATGTATTGCAATGAATATACTGTATTCAAGCAAAGACAGTGAGCTTTGTCATAGTTTTAGCAATAATTTTGTAAGTTTCAATAAAATTTATATGTTAAGAAATTGCAGTTAGAAACCAAATACCACTCTGCGTCTCACACAGTCATTAGCATTCGCTGTCATTCAATATTTTGACTAAGATGATTTGTCATTCATTTATTTCTAGATTTAAAGTCCATGTTTACATTTACTTGTTACTGAGTGATGTACATGTAATTGGCTGTCCATTACCAGACAAATCAAAGTAGAAGAAGAACCTTTTTGTACAATCTCTACATAATAAATTTTAAATGTTTTAATATGGTTTTAAATTCACATCATTCAATTGAACCAATTAATGTAAAAGTATTTGATTGATTATGGACGTACTAAAAGACACATTTGACTTGGTTCAAATTTCAGTGCTTAACAAAAATCTAGTATTTCATTTTAAAGACTTGGCCTCAACACTAAGTTTTCAGAATGGTGAAGTTTTCTGATTTTACTTCTTAGGATTTAAAGCGATGTGTTGATGAAGATTTTCCAGTTGGTACGGAGCTCACAAAACTTGAGCAACAAAGGGAAGCCCACAATGCATTTGCGGAGAAGAGATGTCGTGTTTACATTGGACGTGAGGATTATTTCAGGACAGTTGATGAAAAAAGAAGCAAGAAAATAAATCAGCCTTTCGTACTTCTTGGAGAATCAGGTAATGATAGAATCTTTTACTGCTAGACTAGACCTTCTTCTGCATACTGTTTAAGTTGCAGTAATTTCTGTAAGCTGTTTTAATACTAGATAATATGTTATAAAATATTGGTACAGATCATAGAATTGATGCTAAACTAGAAGCGGCTTCATGTGAATGCCTACATTAATGAATTATGTGTTTTACCATACAGCATAGTCTTGTCTTTTATAATGGTGTACTTTACTGTTGATAATATACTCTGAAATCTGTAAAATCCATGTAAGACATCATGGACGTCGTGGCTGAGATAGCCTGTGTAATAAGATACCAGCAAACTAAAGTTCACATTTGAGTTCATTTGTAAAATTTAGAAATCGCAAATTTTATGTCCCAATGAAATAATCATTTTGGCCAAAATCATGAAAACCGCAAAATAGAATGCTAAGAGAATCAAAAGATTTCACAGGATGATCCAGAAATCTTCTTCAATATATGGTTGAAAAAGCTGTAATTTTGATGTTGGTTTACTAGAAATCTATTAAATGAATTACTGATAAAAAAACTTAATGACTCTAAGCCCAACAGAAAAGAACAAAAAATTCATTTGCATTTATCTAGGATCTGGAAAATCGGCCTTTGTTGCTAACTGGGCTAAACGAGTAGAAGATGGGGAACCAGACACATTCATGTTTGTTCATTTTATTGGAAGTTCAGCAGACAGTGCCAGTTATATCAAACTTCTGAGACGGTGAGTGATTATATACAGTTCTTGTTAGTGCATACAATAGCTAGTACCAGTCTGGAAAGTATCTTTATCTTATAGACATTTTAGGATACTAGACCTACCGATCGTAGGGTCATAAATTGGATCCCCTGGCAAAGCCCTATGTTCTCCATGATGATAGATAAAAGACACTGTTTCTGAAATTATTTGTCCTCTACCTTTGATTTACGCAGGGAAGTTGGCAGTTACTTGCAGACAACAGTTAAGTACTGGTTTAGAATCCAGAATTGCTGGTTAGATTAACTACCAGCCATTATATAACTAAAATACTGTTTGAAACAGCACTAAATCCAAAACAAACAAACAAACAGGGGGAATTTCATTTAAATTTTTTATATATGTAAGACATTTATACCAGTTATTTAACCCTTAGCCTGCTGCAGGCGAATTTAACAGCCTTTGCAAACAGCTTGGAACCAGATCAGATGCCGATTAAATCAGCGTCTGATCAGGTTCCAAGCTGCTTGCTACTCTGACAATATTTCTTCCAATTTTGGAGCAAATTGAATGAACTTTACAATTTTAGCAGACGACATTTCCAGCAGACAACAATTTATCTAGCATGCTAAAGGTTAATGATGTTTACCCAAAGTTCATGAATAGAAGGGAAAGTAATTGTATTTATCTCAGTTTCTACAAGTTTCTTGCATTTCTATTGGTCAATACAAGTACATAATGGAGGACAAGTAATTGTACATGTATATAATGGAGAACAGATACATTGTAAGATGTGTATAATGGCATGCAGGTGATAGTACATGTATGTGTGGAGTGCAGGTAATGGTATATGTATAGAATGTAGGTCAGGTAATTGTTTGATGTACATGGGGAAAGGTCTTCTTAGGTAATTGTTGACTTCTCCCGTTAAACAGAGCTAGTTATGAATATATTTGAATGCATTGTGTTTGGCAAACATAGAATATCAAACTTTTTAAGTTTTTTTATGGAAGAGCATCTGTCGTTTATCCTAATTCTTCTTATTATTATTATTATACCAGATTTATATAGCACCCTTTTCATGATAAACACGTTTAAAGGTGCTTTACATAGCACAAACGCAGCTACACAGGGCGCGAAATTCATCCTCACTAGTACAGTCACAGAGCAATCTAACCAGAGGGACAGAGCAACATAAAGCTCCCAGAACAGATAGAGAGAAATCATTTTTAGATACAGGCCTTATTGCGAAAATGAAATAAAAGTGTACCTCCTAATTGTTAAGTGACACTGATACAGATCCATTGCTCTACTTTCAGTTTGTTAGAGGAAATGAAGACACACTATGGGTTTGACATGGTGATTCCATCTTCAGATTCCCATCTTATAAATGAAGTTAGCAAGTGGTTGAGGATGGCAGGGTCAAGGTCAAAGGTCGTTCTTGTGTTTGATGCCCTAAATCAGCTTGATGATGGCTCTGGACAGGATGGTATGTGTTCTTCAGCTGACGTTACTTGTATTAAAATCTTATTTTGATTGTATTGCTGTTGTCATGGAAATTCCAAATGAGATAAGATTTTATTTGGAAAAGATATAGAGAATCCTTCATTGGTCTTCGGTGAAGATAGGGAAATCCCAACCTGAGGGCGCTTTGCTCAAGTCTTAAACGAGGCTGTGCCGAGGGTTGGGATTTCTGATCTTCACCGAACAACAATGATGGATTCTATTTCTCACTTACAAAAAATTACAACAACAGAAATAATAAAAACAAGCATGAAAATATGGAACTATTTAAAACGCGGGAAATTGACGTCCGTAAGCAGAAGTGACGTCTTGACATTTCAGTGACGCACAATAACAAACTTCCGCTTTAGTTTTATCGTTTGTAGCGTAACGGTACGTTCTTATTATAAAGTAACAAATTTTGAATCGAGAAATACACTATAAGGAACGGAGAGAAAAGATAAAGGTACCTGATTTTTAATTATTATACATAAATAATATGTATATTCAGTGCATGAAGTAGTCCGTCACAGGAGTGTGGGATAACCCATGTGAGATAAGATTTTCCAGCATTTCTAAAAATAGAGATTTTTCTGTCCGATAAGTGAGAAATATTTATTATGTTTTGAAGGTAATGTTTAAGGTTAAAGAAAAATCAACAAATATTTGCTTTTGTTTCATAATATGATTTTTATGACTTGTAGAGTTTCATATAGCAGCAATGCAAAGAAACTATCCAATAATACCGCCCTGCATTTGGCCATAGTCCTCCTGTAATAGGAACCCTGAGAAGGAAGTATAATCATAGTGGAGAATCTGGGTACCCTCGTAGTGTCGCACTGATACTGTGTCATATTTCTGTAGCTGGAACACAGCTGTTTGACTCATTGTGTCATAACGGTGCTCAGATCCATAAAGCTTCACGTTAGTCATACGTACGTCATTCACATAAATGCCAACATGTGCATCACTGTCTGTCTCTGTCATCACTGTGGTTGAGAACACATAGATTCCTGACACTGGCACTATGAAGAGTCCATTGTGTTGACTGTAGGGGTCGCCAATGTTGGTCACTACATTGTTAAATTTTAGGATCGGGTTTTGAGAGACATTTGTATGTACGTTCATCATCTTACCATAGAAAGCAATAGGATTCTCATTTTCCCGTCGCGTCCTCAAATTCTGTCCTGAAAAATGGAAAGGAAAATGATCTTATTTATTATAATTTGATACATTTTCTAAATAGCAATCATTGATTTTGATGAGTTATTAATGCAATTACCTATAGCTGCTTATCCATTCACTAATGCAGTATGTAGTCATTTTTTGCATCATTAACAGATTTATTTGTTACTAGATTGTCATGGAAACTGATGTTTGTTAACTTGTACATTGTATGTACAGTTATATCAAGGTTAAAGGTCAGTAATTCAAATCCTTCTTTGTTTCATATAAAAAATGACAACTTCAGGTCGTCTTTATGTATCTTTAGAGAACATCACTTTTTATACGCCCGTTTGAAAAACGGGATGTATTATGGGAACGCCCCTGGCGGGCGGGCGGGCGGCGTCAAGACTTTGTCTGGAGCATATCTTCTACATGCATGAAGGGATTTTGATGAAACTTGGCACAGTTGTTCACCATCATGAGACGGAGTGTCATGCGCAAAAACCAGGTCCCTAGGTCTAAGGTCAAGGTCACACTTAGAGGTCAAAGGTCAAATTCAAGAATGACTTTGTCCGGAGCATATCTTCCTCATGCATGGTGGGAATTTGATGAAAGTTGGCACAATTGTTCATCATCATGAGATGGAGTGTCATGCGCAAGAACCAGGTCCCTAGGTCTAAGGTCAAGGTCACACTTAGAGGTCAAAGAATACAAAAAAAAGAAAACTTTGTCCGGAGCATATCTTCTTCATGCATGGAGGGATTTTGATATAACTTGGCACAAATGTTCACCACCACGAGGCGGAGTGTCATGCGCAAGAACCAGGTCCGTAGGTCTAAGGTCAAGGTCACACTTAGAGGTCAAAGGATACAAGAATGAAAACCTTGTCTGGAGCATTTCTTCTTCATGCATAGAGGGATTTTGATATAACTTTACACAAATGTTCACCACTACGAGGCGGAGTGTCATGTGCAAGAACCAGGTCCCTAGATCAAAGGTCAAGGTCACACTTAGAGGCCAAAGGTCAGATACAAGAATGACTTTGTCCGAGGCATTTCTTCTTCATGCATGGAGGGATTTTGATGTAACTTGGCACAATTATACACCATCATGAGACAAAGTGTCATGCGCAGTTCCCTTCTTTAGAATTACTTCCCTTTGTTGTTACTATAAATAGCTTATATTGTAACTTTTTCATTACTAGTCGTAGGGAAAAATCGAGACCACTTTTCTGTAGTACAACATGCATGCTACATCCAATTATGAGGTGTATTTTGACCAATCTCTACCTGGTAAAGATTTTTGTGTGGACTTACAATTTTTTGGGGTTTTTTTTTTTTTTTTAATTTTTTTTTTTTTAAGATTATCTTCCCTTAGTTGTTACTATAAATAACTTATATTATAACTTTTTTATAATTGACCGTAGGGAAAAAACAAGACCACTTTTCTGTGGTACAACATAGATGTTACTTTCAAATTTTAGGTGTATTTTAAGGTATCTCTACCTCTAGGAGTTTTTTTGTGGACTTAGAAAAACAAATGACTTCCAATGATTACTAAACAACCACAAAATTAAAATTCCATTTGCAAATACAGGTGCTAGAGTAAAGAAATTTGCTGTGACGGGCGTATATTGTGACATTCTGGCACTCTTGTTCCTACACCTATTTTTCATGGAAGTTCTATCACAAATTAACGAAAAAATGAAAAGAAAATAGGGGGTTATGTAGTTCCTAGTGAAATGCCAGTCAGTTGTGGTCTGCTACCCTAAAAATGGCTCATATTTGCTCTCGTCCGCGCAATAAACACCTACTTCCGGTTTCGATCTGCAAAACTTGCCATGTGGGATGTATGAACATGAAAACCATCTCATTTCATGCAGAAAGTATTCTAGTAGTGAAAAATGGTGATTAAAGCACTCGTTCTACATGAATTTGCGCAAAAAATGGGAAAATTAGGATCTATTTATTATGGACTTCTTTCGACTACACCATGGAAGCACATTTTCGACCGAATTACTGACCTTATTCCTATAAGAAATGTTTCTTATCAAATATCACACAATTTTCATTTCTATTTTCAAGAAAGATGTAATACCAAACATATTGCCAAGTTTCATTGTGATATTTCGAGATTTTAGAGAAATATAGACATTTAATAGAAGCCACCCCCTACCCATTTACTGGGCTAAATTTTGGCCCTATGGTCCTTTTATTGTATATTTTGGTAAAAGTTTCACTTGTTTGCATTATTTTTCACTTGGATTCTGAAATATCATTCATTCCGTCATGAATAAGACCCAGAAGGATGCATTTTGTGCATTTTCTGACATTCTGGAGACAAAATACTGGCTTTTTAATCCCAGAAATCGCTGCTGAATAGGCACATCTACTCAAAATATGGTCAAAATTCAAAAATTTTCAAATTTCACTATTATTTTGCATTGGAAACACCCTTTTATATCATATACAACCGATCTATGACTATTAAGACTAATTGCGATGTGTTTCGAGAAAGTCTTATTTCAGCTCTTATAGGTTAAAGGTCAGTAATTCAAATCCTTCTTTGTTTCATATAAAAATCAACAACTTCAGGTCGTCTTTACGTATCTTTAGAGAACATCACTTTTTCCTACACCTATTTTTCATGGGTGTTCTATCACAAATTAACGAAAAAATGAAAAGAAAATAGGGGGTTATGTAGTTCCTAGTGAAATGCCAGTCAGTTATGGTCTGCTACCCTAAAAATGGCGCATATTTGCTCTCGTCCGCGCAATAAACACCTACTTCCGGTTTCGATCTGCAAAACTTGCCATGTGGGGTGTATGAACATGAAAACCGTCTCATTTCATGCAGAATGTATTCTAGTAGTGAAAAATGGTGATTAAAGCACTCGTTCTACATGAATTTGCGCAAAAAATGGGAAAATTAGGATCTATTTATTATGGACTTCTTTCGACTACACCACGGAAGCACATTTTTGACCGAATTACTGACCTTATTCCTCAACAGTTAATGTACATGTATAATAGATAAGCTGTGACTGATTCAAATATAATAAAAAAAAAAAATCTGATGGCTTTTTTTCACAATGCAAATTCACAAGAAGGAACTGCATTTTAATTCAAATTTAAGTAATAGTAACATATGACGGGGACAGAAAAATTTAGAAGAACAGAGGATGTACCTTTGTCTTCCAGGATTTGACCTTTGAGCATCTGTATTTCAAGTTCCTGCATTCTGTTAACCTCCTCATACTTCCTCTGTTGTGCTTCCAGATGTTCAACCTTTTCTAGCAGTAATTCCAGGGTAGAAGCTTCATTTCTGACATTTTCACTTGCAGTTTTGGTTATAAATAACCCCTGTAAAAGGCAGACAGAAAGTATTGTTAACACCATTTCTGACATAATATTGTCTGGCCTACAATGAACTTAATTTCTTATCTCATATCAGTGGAATCATAAAAGTCAAGGACATTTTAAGTACATATGAATAAATAGCTGTGTGATGAAACAGACTAAGGTGCTGAAATTATTATCATTAAATACATGCCTATACAATTTTTCATACAGTATAATTATTGTGCCTCCTATTTTTAGCTCACCTTTTGTGACAAGGTGAGCTATTGTGACCGCTTGATGTCCGTCGTCTATCGTCCGTCAACAATTTCTAAAAAAATCTTCTTCTTGAAAACCACTGGGCAGAATAAAACACCAAACTTCACAGGAATGATTCTTGGGTGGCCCCCTTTCAAAATTGTTCAAAGAATTGAATTCCATGCAGAACTCTGGTTGCCATGGCAACCAAAAGGAAAAACTTTAAAAATCTTCTTGTCTAAAACCACAGGGCCTAGGGCTTTGATATCTGGTGTGTAGCATCATCTAGTGGTCCTCTATCAAAATTTGTTCAAATTATCGCCCTAGGGTCAAATATGGCCCCTTCCCGGGGGTTACATGGTTTATATAGACTTGTATAGGGAAAACTTTGAAAATCTTCTTGTACAAAACCACATGGCCTAGGGCTTTGATATTTGGTATGTAGCATCATCTAGTGGTCCTCTACCAAGATTGTTCAAATTATCCCCCAGGGTCAAATATGGCCCCGCCCCGGGGGTCCCAAGTTTTAAATAGACTTATATAGGAAAAAAAGTTTAAAAATCTTCTTGTCTAAAACCACAGGGTTAGGGCTTTGATATCTGGTGTGTAGCATCATCTAGTGGTCCTCTACCAAAATTTGTTAAAATTATCCCCCTAGGGTCAGATATGGCCCCTTCCCGGGGGTTACATGGTTTATATAGACTTATATAGGGAAAACTTTGAAAATCTTCTTGTACAAAACCACATGGTCTAGGGCTTTGATATTTGGTATGTAGCATCATCTAGTGGTCCTCTACCAAGATTATTCAAATTATTCCCCTAGGGTCAAATATGGCCCTGCCCCGGGGGTCCCAAGTTTTACATAGACTTATATAGGAAAAAAAGTTTGAAAATCTTCTTGTCTGAAACCACAACACTTAGACCTTTGATATTTGGTTTGTAGCATTGTCTGATGGTCCTCAACCAAAGTTGTTCAAATTGTACCCCTTGGGTGAAAAGAGGCCCTGCCCTGGGGGTCCCAAGTTTTATATAGACTTATTATAGGAAAAAGCTTTAAAAATCTTCTTGTCTGAAACCATATGACCTAGGCTTTTGATATTTGGTATGGTGCATTGTCTAGTAGTCCTCTACCAAAATTGTTCAAATTATGCCACTGGGATTAAAAGAGGCCCCGCTCTGGGGTCACTTAGTTATTATGTGAGTTATATAGGAAAAATACTTAAAAAATCATCTGATCCTATTTCCAAGACTGTTTAGTTATAATTACCTGATGACCCCAAGTAATATGATGTCACTTGACTGTGACCTTGACCTACTGACCTACTTTCTTGTTTTTTAAGATACAGCCTTGAAATTTTGATGACATACACAGTTTTGCACACAAATCGTAAAACTGAATTTCATTGACCATGAATGTGACCTACTGACTTTCTTAATATTTTATCATCAGTTTGACATTTGAAACATGTAGCTCATATTACTCAGGTGAGCGATCCAGGGTCATCATGACCCTCTTGTTATTGGGTGTTTTAGCACTTAAATTTGCCCTTTTCTGTCCGTCCGCATACTCCAAAAGTATTTACATAGCAGGGTTTTTGTTTGGGATTTCATTCAGCAAGGCCAGATTTAATACTCATGTCACATAGGCAAAAGATATATTGAGGGCCTACAAGTTGTAACTTGTGGTATTTGATCAAGTATTTGACCTGAAGTAATGAAACATTTTAGCTATGTTATTCCACTGGCACCAGAACAGAAAGAAAATGCCTCTGTACATGTTATACCTTACCCCTAGGTTTCTATAAGAACCATGGTCATGAAGGGGAAAAATTACTAATGCGTTTCAATCGCGCATTTCATACTTAAAACACGCAGTTTGGTAAATGTGTACTATGGATATCAAACATGTGGTGATTTATCTTCCATGGTGTCCCGGTCACATTTCTTCAATACTTCTTATCTTAGAAAAACAACCCGTAGTTTATAGTTATTTCAGTGTTACACAAAAAACTTGCTTGACCTTCCCTGGTGAAGTTTCGTTTCCGTAGATTACAAAACCATTCTGATTGGCTGTTGTGAAAATGTATGTCAATCGTCATTTTACTACACGTGTTCGCTAAAATGTGAAAATGCAGCATAAATGTGCAAAATGAATAAAATAAACAGAACAGATGCAGACCAATGTACAATTTTAAATTAAAGATCATATACAAGATGAATTTCATTCATCATTTCCAGTTTTAGTGTAAAATTATACTTTTTTAGCTCGACTATTCGAAGAAAAGTCTAGCTATTCTACTCACCCTGGCGTCGGCGTCGGCGTCACACCTTGGTTAAGTTTTTGCATGCAAGTACATACAGCCACCAATTAAAGGCATATAGCTTTGAAACTTATTTTTTCTTTTTCTAGGTCAATTACCAACCTCTCTGGGTCAAGTCCCATAACTCTGACATGTATTTTGAGCAAATTATGCCCCCTTTTGGACTTAGAAAATTTTGGTTAAAGTTTTACATGCAAGTTACTATCTCCAAAACTAATGCAGATATTGATTTGAAACTTCACATGTGTCTTCGGGGTTATAAAACTAGTTGATAGCAGCAAGTCCCATAACTCTGACTTTCATTTTGGCCAAATTATGCCCCCTTTTGATCTTAGAAAATTCTGGTTAAAGTTTTGCATGCAAGTACATACAGCTATTTCTAAAAGGCATATAGATTTGAAACTTATTTTTTCTTTTTCTAGATCAATTACCAACCTCACTGGGTCAAGACCCATAACTCTGACATGTATATTGAGCGAATTATGCCCCCTTTTAGACTTAGAAAATTTTGGTTAAAGTTTTACATGCAAGTTACTATCTCCAAAACTAATGCAGATACTGATTTGAAACTTCACATGTGTCTTTGGGGTTATAAATCTAGTTGATAGCAGCAAGTCCCATAACTCTGACCTTCATTTTGGCCAAATTATGCCCCCTTTTGGACTTAGAAAATTCTGGTTAAAGTTTTGCGTGCAAGTACATACAGCTTTATAGTTGTGAATACTATTAAAACATTTATCACATAATGACATAATGCAATTTTTCCTGTTGATAAATTTCCACTTTTTCGCATGTTAAATTATCTACTGGTATTTATCATCATGTACACTGATTTTCGAAACTTTAAAATTTAAAGTGACTTATAGGCCCAACGTGGCCGGGTGTTGTAAATTGTAAATTTATATGTATTGGTATTGTACATAACACGATGTCACTATAATAAAGTTTACTTACTTACTTACTTACTTACTTACTTACAGCTATTTCTAAAAGGCATATAGATTTGAAACTTATTTTTTCTTTTTCTAGATCAATTACCTACCTCACTGGGTCAAGTCCCATAACTCTGACATGTTTTTTGATCAAATTATGCCCCCTTTTAGACTTAGAAAATTTTGGTTAAAGTTTTACATGCAAGTTATTATCTCCAAAACTAATGCAGATATTGATTTGAAACTTCACATGTGTCTTCGGGGTTATAAAACTAGTTGATAGCAGCAAGTCCCATAACTCTGACCTTCATTTTGGCCAAATTATGTCCCCTTTTGGATATAGCAAATTCTGGTTAAAGTTTTGCGTGCAAGTACATACAGCTATTACTAAAAGGCATATAGATTTGAAACTTATTTTTTCTTTTTCTAGATCAATTACTAACCTCACTGGATCAAGTCCCATAACTCTGGCATGTATTTTGGGCAAATTATGCCCCCTTTTGGACTTTGAAAATTCAGGTTAAAGTTTTACATGCAAGTTTCTATCTCCAAAACTAATGCAGTTATTGAATTGAAACTTCACATGTGCCTTCGGGGTTATAAAACTAGTTGATAGCAGCAAGTCCCATAACTGATATGCATTTTGGTCAGTTTATTCCCCCTTTCTGAACTTAAAACTCTTTTGATATTTAACCTTTTTGGGTAATATTTTCCTGCTTCTGGGACAATATTTCAAATAGTCGAGCTTGGCTGTCTTACGGACAGCTCTTGTTAAATTCTGTTTTTGTTCATTTACATTTTGCCAAACATGTGCACACTGCTGTGACCTCTAGACCGGATGTTCATTAGGGAAGGTCAAGCAAGTTTTTTCTGTAACGTTGACGAAAGCATAAAATATGTTGATAATCTCAGCAATATGGAATATTGAGACAAGGTGACTGGTGCACGATGGAAGATAAATTATCGCTTGTTCAATATACTAGGTACCCATTCACTGAACTGCGCGTATAAGTTGAGAAATATACGATTGAAACGGGTTAGTATATTTTCCCGTTCATGACCATGGTTCTTAAAGAATACCTAGGGGTAGGGTATAACATGTACAGAGGCGTTTTCTTTCTGATCTGGCGCCAGTGTGTTATTCAGTACTGGCGCCAGTGTGTTATTCAGTACTGGCGCCAGTGTGTTATTCAGTACACCAGGCAAGTCATACTGTTGGAAACTGCAATTTGAACCTGGGTCACTAGCATTGTGATCTGACCTGCTGTTCACTGCACTACTGGTTCCCGCATGAACTTGTGTTATGGTCAATTTTAAACCAGAGTATAAATGTCATGGATTTTAGTCAATTCACAAAATTACATTTAAACAAACAGTTAAAATTTCTATTTTGTTTTTTGTACAATTTGAAATTCAGTCATATCCCGTTTTGGCCCAAATCAGGAAATTTTATGGGAAAAGAAATTGTTAATTACACAGTAATCAGTACCAAACTGATTTGTTAAAGTTGTGCTAACATTCAGACAAACTGATTTATAAAGTTTCAGTTTGTTCTGTTTCTAGATCAGTTATAGTCTTTATTATTTTAATGTTCTGATTGAACAATTTCTGTTGGAAGTCACTTACTTCAAATCACTTGACCCATACTGATGGGGGTTTGAGCCTCACTTGGGGCTTTGAATTCTTTATTTGAGGAAGTCACCCAGCTGGCTTACAGAAGGTCCGTGGTTCTGACCAGGTGCCTGCCCGTGATGAAATAATGCATGGAGGAGCACATGGGGTCTTCCTCCACTGTAAAAAGCTGGAAAGTTGCCATATGACCTGTAATTATGTCATTGTGACATTGAACAAACAAATTTCTGTTGAAGTTACAGCTGTGTGAAATCTGAGACCACACAAAAGTGCTGTTTGTTACACCCAAACTTAAAACGAAATTCATGTACAAAATTTTAATATGCTGTTCATATTAGTGGTTTCTAATAAAACACCTCAAATTCTTGCTTTGATTTCATTTATGAGTATAAAGTTAATTGAGTGTTTGATTGTTGATTAGGACCTGAGCATGACTTGTTGTGGGTACCTGCTGAGCTGCCACCCAGTGTGTTCCTGCTTCTGTCAACACTTCCAGGAAGGGTAATTATCTTACAGAATAAATTTTGTGAAAGTATTAATATACAGGGATTTCATTGTAGTATCAGTGATCGAATCTCACCAAACAAGAGATACCCATGTATTCTGTCTGTAAAATTTCAAATACATGTATTATAACAGTCACTTTAACAATATTGAGACTTGTACAAAATACTGATAGTTTTTTAGCTCACCTGTCACAAAGTGACAAGGTGAGCTTTTGTGATCGCGCGGTGTCCGTCGCCCGTCCTTGCATGCGTCCGTGCGTGCGTGCGTCCGTAAACTTTTGCTTGTGACCACTCTAGAGGTCACATTTTTCATTGGATCTTTATGAAAGTTGGTCAGAATGTTCATCTTGATAATATCTAGGTCAAGTTCGAAACTTGGTCACGTGCCTTCAAAAACTAGGTCAGTAGGTCTAAAAATAGAAAAACCTTGTGACCTCTCTAGAGGCTATATATTTCACAAGATCTTCATGAAAATTAGTCAGAATGTTCACCTTGATGATATCTAGGTCAAGTTCGAAACTGGGTCACTTGCCATCAAAAACTAGGTCAGTAGGTCTAAAAATAGAAAAACCTTGTGACCTCTCTAGAGGCCAAATATTTCACAAGATCTTCATGAAAATTAGTCAGAACGTTCACCTTGATGATATCTAGGTCAAGTTCGAAACTGGGTCACGTGCCGACAAAAACTAGGTCAGTAGGTCAAATAATAGAAAAACCTTGTGACCTCTCTTAAGGCCATAATTTTCATGGGATCTGTATTAAAGTTGGTCTGAATGTTCATCTTGATGTTATCTAGGTCAAGTTGGAAACTGGGTCACGTGCGGTTAAAAACTAGGTCAGTAGGTCTAAAAATAGAAAAACCTTGTGACCTCTCTAGAGGCCATATATTTCTTGAGATCTTCTTAAAAATTGGTCAGAATGTTCACCTTGATGATATCTAGGTCAAGTTCGAAAGTGGGTCATATGCCTTCAAAAACTAGGTCAGTAGGTCATATAATAGAAAAACCTTGTGACCTCTCTAGAGGCCATATTTTTCATGGAATCTGTATGAAAGTTGGTCTGAATGTTCATCTTGATGATATCTAGGTCAAGTTCGAAAGTGGATCATATGCCATCAAAAACTAGGTCAGTAGGTCAAATAATAGAAAAACCTTGTGACCTCTCTAAAGGCCATATTTTTCATGGGATCTGTATGAAAATTGGTCTGAATGTTCATCTTGTTGATATCTAGGTCAAGTTTGAAATAGGGTCATGTGCGGACAAAAACTAGGTCAGCAGGTCTAAAAATAGAAAAACCTTGTGACCTCTCTAGAGGCCATACTTATGAATGGATCTCCATTAAAATTGGTCAGAATGTTCACCTTGATGATATCTAGGTCAGGTTTGAAACTGGGTCACATGCCTTAAAAAACTAGGTCAGTAGGTCAAATAATAAAAAAACCTTGTGACCTCTCTAGAGGCCATACTTTTCATGGGATCTGTATGAAAGTTGGTCTGAATGTTCATGATGATATCTAGGTCAAGTTTGAAACTGGGTCAACTGCGGTCAAAAACTAGGTCAGTAGGTCTAAAATTATTAAAATCTTTTGACCACTCTAGAGGCCATATTTTTCAATGGATCTTCATGAAAATTGATCTGAATGTTCACCTTGACGATATCTAGGTCAGTTTCGAAACTGGTTCACGTGCGGTCAAAAACTAGGCCAGTAGGTATAAAAATAGAAAAACCTTGTGACCTCTCTAGAGGCCATATTTTTCATGAGATCTTCATGAAAGTTAGTGAGAATGTTCACCTTGATGATATCTAGGTAAAGTTCAAAACAGGGTCACGTTTCTTCGAAAACTAGGTCAATAGGTCAAATAATAGAAAAACCTTGTGACCTTTGTAGAGACCATATTTTTCAATGGATCTTCATGAAAATTGGTCAGAATTTTTATCTTGATAATATCTAGGTCAAGTTCAAAACTGGGTCACATGAGCTCAAAAACTAGGTCACTATGTCAAATAATGACTTCATACTCAAAACTGGGTCATGTGGGAAGAGGTGAGCGATTCAGGACCATCATGGTCCTCTTGTTGTACATAATTTGGTGTGAATGGTTATTTTTGAGCTCTGTTACATAAAACTTATTCTTCATTTGGAAACAAATTAAGGCCATGTAAGACTGATAAGTTCTTAATTGTCGTATAACATGCAGAATGTCCTGTCTCGATTACAGTTTTATACTGGGGTAAAAAGTTCACTTAAAGCTTAATCTGTATATTTACAGCTCTTCCCTTTTCTTCTGTTGTGCCATTGATATATCAAAAACTGAATTGAGAAATGTTCCATTTTTTTAATGTAAAGAAAAATATATTTTCAGGCAATGAATGCATGTAAAGATCACGGCTGGCCCAGTATGAAGGTTGAGCCTCTTGATGACTCTCAGAAGGCTCTAATCATCACTGACTACCTGGAAGGGATATATGGCAAAACGTTGAACCAGGACCAGAAAGATATGATTGTCAGTGCCAAGCAGACGTCAAATGCCTTGTACCTGAAGTCACTTCTAGATGAGGTATTTACATTTTAATGGTTACTTGAACCATTACATTCCTTTCGGTAGTAAAAGTCAATTTGATAGTGAAAGTCTGTAAAGTTTGGGTCAGGTTAGATTTGCTGAAGTCTATGTTTGAAATTATGTGTTGTGTGAGCTTTGTTCAAGGCCTTTTATGCTTATCTTTCAATTACCCCAAATTTGATTTGTTAAATCATAATACATTAGTAAGCAAAGTTCTGCAATGTCAGTGTATTGGACCAAGTGAGTGAGGAAGAACCCTAATGTTTGTTTTTGGCCAATAGATCAAAGGTCAAGGTCACAGTGACCTGGAGACTGAAAATGATTTCTGGACTCTATGTCATAATATATAAAGCTATGGCTTTCAACTTAACAGTTACTAAGTATTACCAGAGGAAGATTGGGATTGATTTTAGGGTCAAATGATCAAAGGTCAAGGCTGCTGTGACCTGACTTTATTTCTGATAATTGTTTTATAGCCATGCTTTGAGTCACAAAGTATATTAACTACAGATTTAAAACTTAACATTATAACCATGCACTACTTGAGGAGGATTTATGAGGTCAGTAGGTAAACATCAAGGTCACAGTAACCTGAAGACTGAAATGGTTTCTAGACTCTTGTGTCATAAAGTAAAATAGCTATGGCTTTCTAACTTAATATTTTTAAAATGTACTTGTCAGAAAATACAGACGCTATTTCAAAAAAATTCACAGACATCTTCCTTTTATAACCATCTGTCAAAACTGTTCAAGCAAGCGGTGTAACTCAGGTGAGCGATCTAGGGTCATCATTGCTCGCTTGTTTCATTTTTAGCTCGACTTCTTGAAGAAAAAGTAGAGCTATTGCTCTTGCCCCGGCGTTGGCATCGCCATTGTTTAAAGTTTTTAATAAAGTCAAATATCTCTGTTATTATCAAAGCTAGTTATTTACTATCAAAGTCTGCACCAGGAGAAACAATCCTCATAACTGTGATTTGAATTTTGATAGGGTTATGCCTCTTTTTAACTTATAATTTTTATAAAGTTTTTACTAGCCTGCCCGCTTAACTCAATAGGGAAAGCGAAGATCTACGGGTCGTGAGTTCGAGCCCTGGGTGAGGCGTATGTTCTCCATGACGATTTGATAAAAGACATTGTGTTTCAAATAATTTGTCCTCCACCTCGGATAATTTATGTGGAGAAGTTGGCAGTTACTTGTGGAGAACAGGTTTGTACTGGTACAGAATCCAGGAACACTGCTTAGGTTAACTGCCCGCTGTTACATAACTGAAATACTGTTGAAAAACGGCATTAAACCCAAAACAAACAAAACAAAACTTGCAAAGCTCTAATTCAGAGTCAAGCACTGAGAAAAGTCAAGTGTGCTGTCTTATGGACAGCTCTTGTTTGTTTTTACTTTCGGTTCAGATTCTTAATATTGTATCTTTTTAGCATCACTCATTCATATCCCACCCCTGCTTTGCTCAATACCTCCAGCCTCCCCTCCCCTCTCCCTTGTCCTAGTATCCCACATCCACAGTGCACTGCCTCCCCCACCTCCAGAGTAATTGTTGTTAACTTAATGCCCTGGCATATTTTGACTCATTATGTGGGGCTCTTGTTGTAATTGTAAAAAGTATTTTTGATTCTAAAGGTTCGTATGTATGGCTCATTCCGCACATTGACAGACAAGATAAGAGAGTATCTGACAGCAAACAGCCCTGATGATTTGTTTGCCAAGATCCTTGAGAGACTCGAACAAGACTTTGAACAGGGAAGCAACTCAAGGTAAAATGTTATTTTTTTTATAACATCTGTAAAATATTTCTGTATCCAAGTTAGATATAATAAAAGCTAAAATCTGGTGTGAAGGATAATCATTCTGTTTTAGATACCCTCTACAAACTTTGTTAGGGGGGCTATATAGGAATCACTTTGGCCCATCCTGTCCACACTATGTAACCCATTCAAATTTATGTTGAAACTTACATAATATATTTGCAGGATCATAAGACAAGTTCAAATACCTGGTTTAATAACTGACTTCCGTTTTGACTTAATTATTTCTCCTTTTCACATGAAAAATTTCACACAAGCCTGTTAGATCATTATGTTTGAGAACACATCATGTTCCATAACTCTGCCTTTTATTTTAACACATTTTTTCCAATTTTGGATTGGAAAAGGTGTCAAAATTGTTTTCTATGAATATCTCTGAAACCAAAAAAAAGGCATCACATTGTATCTTCAAAACATGTTGTAAGGCTCATAAGGCAAGTTTACATAGCATGTTCAATAACTCTGACTTTAGTTTTGACAAAAGTATTTCCCTTTTTGCATTTTGAAAATGTCCCTTAAACACACTTTCCTTCAATATTTCTTAAACATATGCATAAATTGGATTGGAACTTTACATAAATCTGGGATCAGAATATATTTATACATATCAAGACATCAAGTAAAATCTTTTATTTTTTCCAAAATTATTCCTCCTTTTGGACCTGAAATCAGGCTGTTGTCTTTGGAAAATATTAAAAAATATTGTTTTCCATAAATAGCTCTGAAATCAATGAAGGTTTTTCATTTGAACTCCATATAAACCTTTAGGCTGATGCAGCAAGTTGACATGACATGTTCCATAACTCTGACTATCTACTTAATACAAAATTGTCTCTTTTTCTAATTGTACTACATCTTCAATATTAAAGAGAATGACATTAAAACCACTGAAAGGAATTTATTTTTACTTGCTATACTTATTTTTGTCACATGTTTGGTTCACCTGAGCACAAAGTACTCATGGCTTTTAGGATTGATGAATGTCAGTAATCTGTCATCCACAACTTCTGTAAAGAGAAACTATGAAGCCAATTTCAGCCAGACTTCACAGGAACGTTTCTTAGGTGGTCCCCTTTCAGATTCTTTCCAATCTAGGTCATTCAAGTAGAATGCTGGTTGCCATGGCAAACAGATGGTAAAACTATTTATCTTCTTCTTGGGAACAGCTTGCCCAGTTTAAAAATAATTTCACAGCAGTGTTTCTTAAGTGACTGTAGAAAATTTCTTTAATTCAGTTTGTTTCCTTTACAACCATGACTGCCAGGGGATGAAACTTGGTCTGGTTGCCTTGGATGATCCCCTACCAAAGTTGTTCAAATAATTCTGTTCAGTGTTGAATTTGGTTGCCATTGCAGCCAAAAGGAAAGCAATTAAAAGTCTTCTTATCCAAAACTGCAAGGCCCAAAGCTTATATATTTGGTATATACCTTTGGCCGCATTCTGAGTTTCATAATTTTACATAGACTTATATAGGAAAAACCTTAAAAATCTTCTTGTCTAAACGGTAATGCCAAGCTTGGAAATTTGACATGTATGAAGTTTGTTCAAATCATGCCCCCCTGGGACAAAATTGGCCCTGCCCAATGTTCAGTTGTATTCATAGACTTAATAGGAAACACTAGAAAAATATTCTTGCCTTAAAACCTTAATCCCTGGAGCTTATATACTTGGCTTTTAGCATTGTGTAGTGTTCCTCTTACAAGTTTGTTCAAATCATGCTTCTTGGATTAAAATTTACCCTGCCCAGGAGTCATTTGTTTTAAGAAAGACTTACAGAGATACAGGTACTTTGAAAAATCTTCTTGTCAGAATCTGTTGAACCAAGAGCTTAGATATTTGACCTGTAGGATCGTGTTGAGATCCTCTGTCAAGAAATTGTGTACAAATTCAGTCAGTTGAGCGAAATAGGGCCACAATGGCCCTCTTACCATTATGTTTGCCTGGCTATGACAGGTATTTCCATGTTTGACATGTTTTTAGGGTCATAAAATTGCTTGAATAGACAATGTTTTCAGAATAGTTTTCTAATATTTCTGTACTAACAATAAAGTCTGTTTTTATCTTGCACTGCACTTATGTTTTGATGTTATTTTATTTCTAGTTAAAGTTATTTTGCATGTTTTCACTAAACAGTTTCTTATTTGTTGTGTTGCATTGTGAGTTCTTTAACCACAGCTATCTAATGTATGTTTTAATATACTTTTTATTAACATTAGACAAAATTCTAAAATTGTAACATAGTACTGCTGTTAAAAGTGTTGGAGAGGTATACTGGCAAGCCAGTTTCAAATACCTAATGCTGAACATTTGAAGTGGCAGCACTGTGAATGTGTCAACATATACTACTATATTGGAAAATTAACCCTTACCCTGCTATATTTCTATAATGGACTGGTCCATCTTTCAATTTGGACAGTACCATTTATTATTCAAAGGGGTTTACACTGAAAATTTACTGACTGAATAGCGAACAGTGCAGACCATGATCAGACTGCACGGATGTGCAGGCTGATCTTGGTCTGCACTGGTTGCAAAGGCAGAATCATCTGCCGCCAGCAGGCTAAGGGTTAAGGACTTGAACTGCATTTTAATTTCTGACTTGAAACATTTCATAAATATTCACCATTAGTATAACTCAAATTCAAGTATGATATCATTTTTACAATTTTGCAAATACTAAACCTCGCAATTATACTCAAAATTTCAAATTCGCGAAATTTTGACCCAGCGAAAATATGTGCTTTTACAGCTAGTACTTATTGGTTATCATTTTAGGTAGTGGAACCATAACAACTGTCAGCAAATTACATTTTCTCCATAGGCAATATAGACATTCTCCATTTTTATCACACCCCTACTCCCTTATGGGATGGCATATAGTAATTGGAGTGTCTATCTGTCTGTCCATCCATTCCTTCATTCATTTGTCACAGTTTCATGTCCGGTCTGTAACTTTGTCACCTATGAAGGGATTTTAATATTACTTGATGCAGATGTTCCCCATAATGAGACAATGTGTCATGCCTAACAGATCTCTAACTCAAAGGTCAAGGTTACACTTGGAGGTCAAAATTTTATAGTTTTATTTTGCTGTGCAGACCATAACTCTGCCATCCATCAAGAGATTTTGATATTTTTTGGCATAGTAGTTTCCCATAATGAGACAAATTGTCATGCTTAAAAGATCAAGGTCACGCTTGGAAGTCAAAGGTCAGAAGCATTTTTTCCCTGTCAGGTCAATAATATAAAGGTTATAACAAATTTGACCAAACGTTTACCCAGATATTATGGGGGGCATACACTTTTTCAAAAGAAGTCTCTTGTTTACAGAAAGAAGTTTGCACGTTCAGCTACATTATATCTGAGGAATGTGGAATATTGCAAACAATAGTACGAATTTATACAGAAATCATCTAGTGCCTACCTGAACAAACTTTTTATTTATTCATGGGTTCAAAAAATGTAACTTTTCTTGCCAGAATGGCTTTCTGACTGTATCTCATTATAAAAAAAAAAATTAAAATGCAGTTCAGTCTCCAAAAGTTTCCGTCTCAAATCTCAAACTAGTCTGTTATTTCACAAATGTAGTTTACTTTTTTTTTTTTTATACTGAAGGGGTTTGAAATGAGAAAAAATCATTTGAAATCTTAAGCATAGCCCCAGTGCATAGTGCTCAGACAATTCACACATATACAATGATGCTGATGAAACTGTTTTCAAAAAAGTAAACTTCATTTTAAATTTAACATCTTCCAAGAAAATAACAAGAGAATATTTTAGACAGTTTACAGGTCATGTTTGATTTCTAGAATAGTTGTTATAATGCATTTGTTCAAAGACAGAATTTCAGAGATTGTGAAGTAGTCCTTGCACAACTGATAAAACCAAAAATTGAATCCTGACAATATTTACATTTTATTGTTCCCCTTCCCTTACACACAAAAAAAAATGTTGGGGAAAAAAAACTTTGATCTACAGTTGGTTCATCAGTCCAAAATGTGTGTCTTACCTACCTCAAAAAGTACTTCACCTGGAATCATCAAACATTAAAGGAATGCAGGAATGTTATTCAGCATGTGAAGTTTTGTTCCTGGCTTCTAGCTCACCTGAACAGTTCAAGGTGACTCAGATGGTCTGGCATCCATCGTCTGTCATCCATCATCCACAATTCACATTAAACATCTGTGAAACTAGTCAGAATTATTCCAAACTTGGTCTGTAGCATCCTAGCAAGGTCTTCTCTCAATCTTTTGCAATGGTTCTGCTTTAGGCCTTTACGGGCTGCAAGAACTGAAGATAGAAAAAAATTAAACAACATCTTCTCATGAACCAGTCATTATAAGGTCTCTCCCAATGTGCACTGCAATGCAATTCAAATACCAGAAATACCAAAATGAATTAATAAATGTTTGCATTATTTTAAATTTATCTGTCTGATGTCACCAGTAGTGTCAGACCTGTACTGGAAAAAACTTGGACTGTTTTCTTATAATCTGATCTGTATACATGTTTGTAATCTCCAGTTATTGGAAGCCTATAAATGTTGCAGCTATCTTGTAAAGGACAAACAAAAATTCTTATAATGTATATTTCAATAATAAAAGATAAAAAATCAAATGACAGTTTTGTATTAGGGCTACAGCACATAATGTGATGTAAGTATGAGAACTACTGTACTGGGGCTAGATGGGAAAAGTCTTGTGCAGAATTATAAAAGGTGACCACTGACCAGGAAAAATTGAAAAAAAGGCATTGAGAGTTTGAGATTTAACAGAGATTGTAATCTGGATTTTTGTGTTGTACTAACTGTTGTTTTTTGTTGTAGTAGTGTAATTGATGTGTTAAATTTCACCTGTAACGAGTATCCTATCACCCTATCACGGTAAGACTTTGTATTAACATCAAAAACCTGTTTCTAACTCAGACTTACACTGACCTAAAATGAGTACCAAACTCACAGTTTATACTCTGAAGTTCATAACAAGCTATTAATTACAAATGGTAGATTCATACAAACTTTGGAATGGGCTTAAAATGTAGTAATTTTATAATTCACTGCAGGCATGGGGAAGATACAGAATACTTCTGTTAAAAGCCTAACAAATTCCTTGTTGTAACTTTGGTACTGATTTCAGTTCTTAAAGTCATAATAGAGAACAGTTTTTTCTGTTTTTTTTCATTTATAAACTTTTGATCTTACTAATTAGCATAAGAAAATGTAGTTAAAAACTCTGAGTAATTGTTGTAGCACGGTGTGTTAACAAATAGGGTGCTGTATCTTTATATTAACAGCTTTAAGTTCTGTCTTGACAGTCCAACTTTGTTTGCTCGAATTTTGATTGACTGGCTTAAAATATCTGGTTAGACATGCACCTTTTGTATATTCAAGCATTATTTAGGCTATAGTATACTTGTTTTGACTTGAGATATGGTTTAAAAGTTCTATGAATGTGTGATATAGTGATATATTTCATATATTTGTAACAGCAGGATTAGTTCAAGTCATACAGTGATCTCTGAGTTATAAGTAATCATATAGCTGGTACTGTTGGATAATGTCAAGCCATATTTAAAGGGGCTAATCCACACATTTTAGGCGAAAAATAATTTCTCTCAAAGATCCATAAAAAGTGAGTATTCTGCAAGCGACTAGTGGTACAAACTTATAGACATAAGATTTTTGCAAAATAGTCTTATAATTTAAGAACCAAGAATATTGTGTAGAAGGTAATATTAAAACCATTTTGAAATAATGCAGAAAAGGTACATTCTTCTTGCAGTTTTACTAATATCTAACTTTTATTTTCACCCACTTTATCATTTTGTAGTGCCATATATACATTCTATGCCAAACTTGGTGGAAATGTATATGTTCACCCAAACTGAGGGTGAGTCACTTTAATACGAGTTAGAACAGTTAGTATCATATAGCAAGAACTGCAGGATTAGTATTATGGCAGTCTTAGTTGGAGCAGACAAAGTTGTGTTGTATCTAGATGATGAGTACGATTCTGTTTCACTAATATACTTTTGTCTAGTTTTCACATCTTTCTCTTCCTCTAGTATTAATTGTTTATATGCGTTAGCTCATGTATTATTTCTGTATCTGTGTTTACAGACCGGACCTGGTACGAGATGCTACCACTGCCTTGTGGTGTTCTAATCGTGGCATGTCAGAAGCTGAATTAACTGAATTCCTTGATGTAATGTATTTTCTTTATTCAGTTTATAAAAATTGAAGATACTGTTTAAGGTAGCAGGCTTGGATTTTCACACACATTCTGGACATACAGTTGAAACTGGTGTCTCAGACACAGTCTTATCTCAAAATTCCCAGCTATCTCCAAGAACTTTTGCAAATACTGTGAAAAATCCTTCTTTATCTGTATGTTTTCTCCCTCTGTTTTAGTCAAATTCAACATTACGATTCTGGTTGTGTTCAACTGAACCTGACTTCTATCAAATAACTGTGAAATGCAAAAGGATCAAATTCACAACCTTTTGATATATTTCTTGTGCTCTTACCACTGAGCTATCCAACATGCCGTATGATAACTAAAGTAAATGATTGTTTAAACAGTTATTTTACCATTTGTTTCTGTTTTTTATCAGGTGAAAAGTGCAGTGTGGTCACCATTCTATCTCTCCTTATATGAGAACCTGGTGAACCGTGATGGTATTCTCAATTTCTTCCATGACCATTTGAGGCAAGCCGTTGAGAAGAAATACCTCAGTACAAAAGAAGAAAAGAAAAAATTTTACCTGAAACTTGCTGACTTCTTTGAAATGAGGGAACTTAGTGCCAGAAAGGTTTGTGGGTTGTTTTTATGCAGAAAAATAGAGTATAGTTTAAAATAGATATTTTCATGACGATAAGCTTTAAATTCTAATTAAAACTGTTATTCTGTAAAGCCAACAGTTTTAAGAATATCATTTCAGTATTTATACACGGTATGTTGTATTTCAGTTGGATAGAGAAGGACTTGTAGACCTCTCTCCTGTAAAAAAATGTAGCATAATTTAATTACAAAACTACTTAGATTTGTTATACTTACATAAAGTGTAAGTAGAATTATGAGAAAGATGTAAATGCAGGAAGTAAATGTGTGCTTGAATTGGTCTCAGTTGATATGAGTACTTCTGTCCCCATATTTTACATATTAATAAGTATATAATGGCATAAAATATGATCAGTAGCTTGATTGTAAATGTATTGTTTCTGTACACAAGGTTGAAGAGTTACCGTTTTTGTTGATGAGAGCTGGGGAGTTAGATCGACTGAAGGCTACAGTCAGTGACCTGGACGTGTTCTTCAAGATGTCTGATAATGAAGATGGCATCTTTGAATTGGTTAAAGCCTGGAAAACTGCAAGTCTATTTAGATATATAGATATAATTAGATAAATTATAGGCCCTTGCAAAAACCTACAGCCACAGAAAAATCTTTGTGTCAAAATAAATAAAGTTGAAATATGCAGGGCAAACATTAAACTATATCAATAACTATATAGTGTGACATAACAAAATTCAATTGTAAATTCACGAGTCTATATAGAAATATTCACACAAGTAGCATCAGTGAACATTTTAAGTTTTGGTACCAAAGAGAAAATAAGTAGTCTGCCAAAGTGACTATAATCAGCATAGAAAATTGAAAGTCCACAAATGCTTTATGATGCTAAATGCTGATATTGATTGCATTCAGTGCAGTTTATTAAGTCATATGATGTAAAAAAATGATACTACATATACACTGTATTTCACAATATGCTTCTGAAATAAGAATATGCATGGTTTTGTCTGCAGCTGTAAAATGAATGACAATAACAAGGTAGATATACCTTCGGTACATTTCAGATTGGTGACTTCAGCCTGTCAGAGGAGGCATACATGCAGAAACTGGCAGCAGTAACTAAACAGGAGATACAACAAAACTCAGATCACTACTGCAAGCTTTACAGGTAAAGTTTCTGTATACAGGTCAAACTGGTCACAAGATGTTCAGGTGTAATGTGAGCTTTGCACTGTGTAAATTATCAGACTGCATCCTATGATGGCATATGTTTAGGCAGGCCTTCCGGCATTCCTACTTTTTCCTACATTTTCCTACTTTTTTAAATGCCTCCTACTTTTTCCTACTTTTCGATGAAAACCTCCTACTTCTACTTTTTTGCCTGACATAAAAAGGAAAAAAAAATAAACAGCCTTTTCAGTAGTTATATTTGCAGATGATGGACTCTTGATGTGTTGCTGACAGTTTCTGGAGCCATTTGGTGCCTCCTGCAATACATTGCCTCATATCAAGGTACCTATATTCCTACCAAATCATATGGGCACACTGATTCAAGCACAGAATCTGCCAGTCAAGACATCTGGGGTCACCATTTGGTTGCCAGTGTACAGGCCCAGCTCCAAGGCCGGGTTGAGGGAGCTCGTGCCCCCCCCGTTGGCTGAGAAGTGACCTATACTCATCAAAGATGCACCCTACTATTTTGGCAAAAGAATAATTTTTTCTCAAAATTTAGACCCAGAAACGCACCAGAGGCCACCATTTCATACCTGTATTTCAAAATTTTCCAGGGGAAGAGCCCCTCTGTATACTATGACAGTATGTGTTTCTGCTATAAGTTAATCATCAAACTAAATATCAGGGTGGTATATATCTGCCACATTTTAACTAAGTGACTGGATATCTAGTTAACCACATGCTATTGCTATCAATATTCTGGTTATCTTGTTTAGAGACATGATAAGTTTCTAGCTTGAATAAATGTCTTAAAATGAAAAAAAGGCATGTGTTCATACGGTAACTGGCTTAACTAGTGCAATATAAATATAGTTGACCACTAAGTTATCTAGTAATCTATTCAACATCTTGCTGCAAATTTCATGAAAAGCTAGTTATTTATAGAATAAGTTATGTGGGTAAGTTTTTGCTTGCATTATAGTCATTTCCATTGGTCTGAACACAGCCACATGATTAGTGAAAAAAGTCATGTTGACTCCTACTGACCTACAAGTGTGATGTCATAATATTATGGCATTTTAAAATGTGACATTGTACACCATTTATGACCATAACACAAGAAAAAAACAACTGCTGCAAGTATTTGCAACCCTTTCCACAAATAACCTTTGAGTTGATGGATTTAGTAGTAAATATTTGTTGCCTTTAATGTTCAGTCAATATGAGGATTTATCAACCACAGAAAAGTGGCATTGACTTCTAGCTTCACCCTAGGTCTATGTCACTTTCCTCAGATTGACAGATCGTCATATCAGCCTCACTTAAAAGCAATAATTGTATATTACCAGTATAAAAAATGTCTTAATAAAAGACTGTAAATGAAAATTGCCAAAGTCAAGGTAATATTTGACATTGATTTTTAGCTCCACTATTCGTAGAATAGAGGTGCTATTCTACTCGCCCCGGCGTCGGCATGAGCTTTCTTGGTTAAAGTTTTTCGGCAACCTTTGTTTTTCTTTGTTACTTTTGCTTATATCTAACTGTAACTTCACAGTAACATTGTTCAGCATGCAAACAAAGTATGTGCAGGGGCTGGGCCCATTATACCCAAGGTCAAGGTCACCAAGGTGTTATACTTAGATTATTTTTAAGGTTAAAGTTTTTCGGCAACCTTTGTTTTTCTGTCATATCTTTGTTACTATTGCTTATATCTTACTGTAACTTCACATAAACATTGTCCAGCATACAAATAAAGTATGTGCAGGGGCTGGGCCCATTATACCCAAGGTCAAGGTCACCAAGTTGTTATACTTGGAATTATTATGTCTCCCACCACACAGTGGTGTGGGAGACATATTGATTTACTCCAGTCTGTCTGTGTGTCTGTCTGTCTGTCACAAAGCTTGTCGAACATTTCTCATCCGATTTTCTCCAAACTTAAACAAAATGTGTTTGACCATAAGACCTCGGCCAAGTTCGATAACTAGCCAAATTGGTCCAGGCATATTGGAGTTATGGCCCTTGAATTACAAAAATCTGCCTTTTTACTCTTGTCCGCACTCTAAGTCGAACATTTCTCATCCGATTTTCACCAAACTTAAACAAAATGTGTTTGACCATAAGACCTCGGCCAAGTTCGATAACTAGCCAAATTGGTCCAGGCATATTGGAGTTATGGCCCTTGAATTACCAAAAATCGGCCTTTTTACTCTTGTCCGCACTCTAAGTCGAACATTTCTCATCCGATCTTCACCAATCTTGAACAAAATGTGTTTGACCATAAGACCTCAGCCAAGTTCGATAACTAGCCAAATCCGCCCAGGCACTTTTGAATTATGGCCCTTGAATTACTGATTGGATCCACTCGTCCAGACCATCTAATTGGATCCACTCGTCTAAACCATCTAGAGAAACTAGACATTTTTCATAGGGGCAGTTGTGGGAGACATGCGCTTTTCTCAAAAGCATCTCTAGTTTTCATGTTAAATTTTTTCTTTGGTACTTTAAAAGATAACGACTTGAAATTAAAAATATTTCTTTATAATCATCATCTGCATGTGTGGTTATAATCCCCATAACTCTAATTGTATTTTTGGCAGAACTATGCCCCTTTCATACTTAAAGTTTTTGGCAATCTTCGCTTTCTGGATATATCTTTAGTACAGTATAAGATAGTGACTTGAAACTTTCTTTCAAAGTAGAGGTCACTTATTGAGACATAAATTCATTTTACTGTCCAATCGCCGAATAGTGGAGCATGCTGTCTTACAGACAGCTCTTGTTATTTTACCCATAATTCCCTTTTGCAAAAGACTTAATTTCAATGTAAAATTATCCTGTTTTCTCATATTCTCGGGGGCCTAAGGGGTTGTTTTCATTCCCAGTAACAGATTTACCATTTCATAAACAGCATTTGGGTGTTATTTTGTAGAAATTCACTTGTCTTTCAGATGGAGTCATAAAATATTACTGAAATTATCCTATTTAATTATTTTGTTCCTGAATTGGATACCACCCTCACCCGCAGAAATAGACCAAGAGTTTCTCGTATTCCCGTGGATTTAGATTTGACTTTTCATCACAAATAAGTTGTAGAATTTAAAACATTAAAATTACCATTGTGTTATAAAAAGATATATTCTGTTGTAAATACATCAAGAAATACTACAATTAATTGCATAATCAATAATTTATGGCAAATTTGCTAACACCACCAGAAAAAAATAAGGATTTTTTTGAAAACTGAGTAAAATGCTGATAGTTTCGTCAATATGCATTCAAATCACTTGAAATTTTCAGTGTGTCAGCTTTGTACTATTCCTGTCTAGGAAATAAACATTAGATTATTTGACAACTTGAAGGCAAAAAACGAGAATATGAGAAACCCTGAGAATACGAGAAACAGGGATAACTGTGTTAGATCTTCACAGGATACTTACATCAAGACCCAATAATTACAAAAAAGACTTCTAGATGAGATGGTAAAGACAAGTCTAGTTCAGATAGCATGGTTGTTAATTATCTTTTAAATGTACCATTCTGCATTACAGTCAACTTGGCAATTTCTTCCAAACTCTGGGTCTAATGGAAGCTGCTAAGAACATCTACCTAACACTGATCAAGCAGCTTGAAATGAATTATGGGATATCTCATGGTTGTATTGTGTACAGTGCCCACAACCATAGCTGGGTTTACAGGTGTCAGTGTTATACTGTCATCAAGGTGAGTCTACCTACTATGTTGTGATTAATACAAATTGCTTGCCCTACAAGAGTGCTTGTGCAGACCTCACAAGGATCAAATTTTTTCATTTAAGGTAGTCATAAAAGATTTCTTGTTAATGGGAATAGTTGATAAAAGTCTATACTTGGAATGGATGGAATGACTTATTTCCTGTCAAGTCCACAGCAGGTGTCGTATTTACCTTCAGGGCATCTGTTCAAGGCTGATATTGTGGGAACTGAACCAAATTAAGTAAATATCCCAGCACTAATATTAGAACAAATCTCCCAACCCCCTCCACTACCATCTGCTCAGTTTGACAATGGAGGACAAATACCCACTTTCATTTTGTTGAATAGAAACCTCAAAATGAATAAAAAAAAGGGACAGAAATGGGGAAAAAATTAAGATGATAGAAGTGAAAATTTGGATATCATTAAAGACATGACTTTGTCTGCCTTGGTCAAATTAAGCTGTGGGGCAGGGGGGCAATGGGGACTTTGCACTTCCTGAACATTAGTTAGGGTATCAGCAGCAATGGGGAATCAAAGCTGAATTGCTGGCATTGTAGTCCAACCTGCTAACCACTGTACCACTGATGCCAGTGACTTGAATAGTACTACTGATATTAGGTACATAGCTAGTATGACACCTTTCCATACAATCCTAGCTGCTGCATATAACTTTGAATCCTTTGTACCATTAAGTGTGAGATAGAAAGTCATAGTATTGGGTTACATTAAGAATGCTAAAATTACTGTATGTTTTTGAACAGCAATATTTGAATTTTTATATGATACATGTTTATTTGTTACCGGGTAGTTAAAAGGACCTTTCATTTCTCTATTTGTTAGTCTTTACAAGAACTAGGAGCCGTGTACTATAAGATGGGAGAATATGAGAAGGCTGTGGACATATACACTGATGCTATAAATAGACAGACAAGGCTAGAATCACCTACACAAAAATTACAGGTATGAAATATATTCTTGCTTTACAGGTTGTCCCAGACAATGATTGAAACACTGACAGAGGCTGGACTCTCCATATATAAATTACTTACAGTCTTCCAGGTGTGATTGTAAATCAAAGGTTCCATGGAGATTCTTTACACATTATTTGTTAAAGAACCAAGACAAACGTCTGAAATTGTAGCACCTTTCTTCACTAAACAACAGCCTGTAACAACTGTATATAAACTTAGATATAAACAATACAAATATCTACACAAAAATGACTGGTATAACCAGTACAGCTTTTGGAGTCAGTAGTTTTTACAGTTCTGTAAGTTGAGGCTCTTGGCAAGAAATTTGTAAAAACAAGTACTTGTTTTTGCCCTATCAGTATTGTATAGAGGTATTTCAGACATAAACTGATACAATCTTAAAATATTGATAAGCATGTTTCCTGCATTAATTTATGTAGGAATAATATATTTGGCTTCAGTCTATAAAAACAAATAGTAACTGAAAAATATGTGTTTTTACAAAAAGATTGAAATAAGGTTCTCTACGCAAAATCATTTTTTTAGCTTGACTATACGAAGTACAGTATGAGAGCTGTCCTACTAGACCCTGCGTAGGCGTCCTTCCGCGTCCGCACCTTTGTTAAAGTTTTGATGCACTTTCTCTTTATCTCTGTAATTACTTGATGGATTTGTTTCAAGCTTAAAACAGTTATTCCTCATCATCACCTAAATCATATGACACAAGGGGCAGGGTTTTCACTAGTAATTTCAAGTTGCAGTCCTGGGACTGCTGAAAAAGTTGCAGTCCAAACTAGACTGACGGAAAGACTTTAACGTTTCGTCAAAACACAGGCCTCTATTGTACTGTCAAATTAAATGTAGACCGACAGACATTTTGCAATCACAATTCTTCACCCAAATATTGTTAAGGTGAGATAAAAAGGTAAAGATTAAATAGGTGAAAAATGCAATCAAAAATGAATGTAGGACAAAAATCACCCCTGGACAAACTCCCCCCCCCCCCACCTGCTGTTTCTGATCTACCCGGACAAAATCCCCCTGTGAAATTATCAAGGTGGACAAAATCCCCCTTGTATAAATATCAAGTTGGACAAAATCCCCTGTGTAATTTTTTTTTTCTTTACCTTTTTATTTCAGAATGGAAAAAGAAAATATATAAATAATTACTACTTTTATTTTAATACTTATTAAGAGCATAGCATGAAAACATTTGGTCTAAAATACAACAAGAATGCACAGTATGTCTATGATCACATTAAGAACACATCGACAGCATCTTAAAATTACTCGGACATTCATAATTAAGCCTAATTATCACTTTCTCTAAAAAGTTCTTAAATTCTGCCTGGTAATTAGTATGTGAGAAAACAATCGGAGTTACTTCAAACACTTCATAATCCATCGTTTACAATTAGAGGTTGTCACCTATGCAATCACGCCAACAATCACATGTAATTGAGTTGATCATACATATGCCGCCTGTCTCGCAGTGTAGTGGAAACGGGCAAGCTGATTGGCTATACGCAGCTATCGGTGACAAGCGAGTAACTCAGCCCACATATTTTGCTGTCGAGTCAAACCTTGTGTATTCATAGGCTTATGTAATCAATTAATTTTCATGATTTTAATGCTTGCGTCCCACTGCAGAAACGTGCATCCGGGGACTCCCAAGCTGCAATAAACACGCGTATACTGGGACCAATTATGCGTACAGGGAAATCGGCGTTTCCAAGAACCCTGAAGGGTATAACTCTTGCACGAATATTTAATGAATTGTCCCCCCTTTTTTACTTAGAATTCGGGTGCACTTTCACTCTATCTCAGTTATTACAAAATGGATTTGATTTAGACTTAAAATAATTGTTCCACCTCATCACCTACATCATTTGACACAAGGGCGCAATAACTCTGGCACCAATATTTTATGAATTATATCCTTTTTACTCAAAATTTCAGGTTAAGTTTTTTAATACACTTTCACACTATCTCTATTATTACCAAATGAATTTGATTCAAACTTGAAATTATTGTTCCATATCATGATGCACATCATATGACATAAGGGCATTACTCATGCACCAGTATTTCATGAATTATGCCCCCTTTTTCCTTAGAATTTCAGTTTTATTTTGATGCTTTTTCACCATATCTCTGTTGTTACTAAATGGATTTGATTCAAGCTTAAAGTGGTTGTTTCACATCATTACCCACACCATATGACGCAAGGTCCATAATGCTGGCACCAACATGTTATTAGTTATGCCCTCTTTTTACTTAGAATTTCAGGTTCAAGTTTTAATGCACTTTTGCGCTATCTCAGTTATTACTTAATAGATTAGATTCAAACTGAAAATAATTATTCCACATTATAAGTCACATGATGTTACACATGGTGCATTACTCTTGCAGACATTTTCCATTAATTATGTCCCTTTTATACTTATTTAAGGAGGTAGGATACCTTGTTACAAGGGTAAATTCAAATTAGGTGAACCGTAGCATGTTTTTGTATTTCGTGTAATATGAAGTTTTAACTGCTACAATCTCAATTTCGTTTGTCTCTGTCCCTTCAAGTTCAATTTTTATCCAGGTTTGAAGAACATGACCCTCCAAAGATATTTCATATTGAAAGAAGAAGGAAAATACGGATATTTAACACTTTTCAGTGTATTTTAGTTGCATTGATATCCGTAGAAGTCTGCATAATTGATAATTTTACTGGTATGCACGTTATCTTTCTAATACAAGCTTAAAATGTATATGCGCGGGGCTCGTGTTTCCATGGTAACGCATTTTCTCTCATTTTTAAACAATTATGTATAAAAATAGGGGTTTTCGACGGCTTCAGTGCCATTCTGTTAATGACAAACATGAAATATTTGGGGAATATTATTAGCAAAATACCAAGCACTTTACATGGTACCCTATTTTTCTTAAATTTTAAAGTAACCATGGCAACAGAGATGTTTAAAATAGCTTATATCTTGCTGTTTGTCGTAATTTCTTTAAAAAATATTGAATAAGATTATCTTTCTAGTTGATGTAGCTTTAAAACATATTATTTCTAACGTAGGTTACATTTTCGTGTTATTTGCATTTATTCAAACAAATTTCACAGCTTAGAATACGTACAGCAGTACCCCTCGTCTGCCATTTTTCATGGAAAAATCGTTCAGCGTGCTGCTATTATTCTCATGGATATTGTTGAAATGAAAATAAAAAGCCGAAGCTGTGTTTCTTAAATAGACCAGTGTCAAAGCTTTTGAATTTTACATTTAGATACATAGGTCACGGGCTTCGTTTCCATGGTAACATCAATTCAATTCAAGAAACCACAATTTTCTACTGAAATTTGAACAATTTTAGATCTTAGTTTTAGTATGTAAGTAACAAATTATCAATGGAACCTGAAAAATAGGTATTACAAATCAAACTGCTAGACTTTTTTTTTGAAAATGGCCGTAACAAGTAACCTTTCACCCAACTATATTTCAAACAACATTAGTTGCCATCATCCATTTTCTTACATTCCGCAAAACATTTCAATATAACTACATAAAAGAAGCAAAATATTGATTATTATTCAGAGCAAAAGACTCATAAAAAATATTTCAGCAAATAATGGTTATTTGAAAATAGTTAAAATAAAGAAAATGTACAGAATTACGTACTTTCAAGATAAAAGCTATTCATTTTGCGCGGTAACTGACACGTAACGTCATGACGTCAATGACGTCATTTTAAGGCAACATTGTTTTGAAGCGTTTCTGCGGCAATTTATTCATTATTTCTGCATTATTAAACCATAAAGCATCAGATCGAAGACAAGTTCATGATTTGTTTTCAGAAGAATGAATATACAAACACATTTAGTTTGTCGTAAACGTCGTCGTAAATCGTCACGTTAGCTTCCGGTTGGACATGCGCACATACAAATATGAAGGTAGCCTACCTCCTTAATGTTTTGATACACTTTATCTCTATCTCTGTTACTATTTAATACTTTTGACACAGACTTAAGCTGTTGTACAATATCTTCATTCACATTGGAGTCATTAGCTCCACTATTCATAAGAATAAGGGGCTATACTACTCGCCCCGGCGTCGGCGTGACCCTTCTTGGTTAAAGTTTTTTGGCAACCTTTGTTTTGTCCAGTATAGAAACAATGTATGTGTAGGGGCTGAGCCCATTATACCCAAGGTCAAGGTCACCAGGCTGTTATACTTAGGTTATTTTTAAGGTTAAAGTTTTTCGGCAACCTTTGTTTTTTTGTCATATCTTTGTTACTATTGCTTATATCTTAATGTAACTTCACATAAACATTGTCCAGTATACAAACAAAATATGTATAGGGGCTGAGCCCATTATACCGAAGGTCAAGGTCACCAAGGTCTTATACTTAGGTTATTTTTAAGGTTAAAGTTTTTCGGCAACCATTGTTTTTCTGTCATATCTCTGTTGCTATTGCTTATATCTTACTGTAACTTCACATAAACATTGTCCAGTATACAAACAAAGTGTGTGTAGGGGCTGAGCCCATTATACCCAAGGTCAAGGTCACCAAGCTCTTATACTTGGGTTATTTTTGAGGTTAAAGTTTTTCGGCAACCTTTGTTTTTCTGTCATATCTTTGTTACTATTGCCTCTATCTTACTGTAACTTTACATAAACATTGTCCAGCATACAAACAAAGTATATTTAGGGACTGGGCCCATTATACCCAAGGTCAAGGTCACCAAGGTCTTATACTTAGGTTATTTTTAAGATTTAAAGTTTTTCGGCAACCTTTGTTTTTCTGTCATATCTTTGTTACTTTTGCTTATATCATACTGTAAGTTCACATAAACATTGTCCAGCATACAAACAAAGTATGTACAGGGGCTGGGCCCATTATACCCAAGGTCAAGGTCACCAAGAAGTTATACTTTGAATTATTTTCTTGTTAAATTTTTTCGAGAGCTTCGTTTATAGACATATCTTTTTTACTTTAAGTTATAATGACTTGAAATTAAAAATATTTGTTTATAATCATCTGCATGTGTGGCTACATACCCCATAACTCTAATTGTGTTTTTGACTCATACTTAAACTTTTTTGCAATCTTCGCTTTCTGGATATAACTTAAATGCAATATAAGATAAAGACTTGAAACTTAAAATGTATCTTTATCATCATCATCTGCATGTGTGGTAACAATCCCCATAACTCTGATTTGTATTTTTGACCGAAATATGCCCCTTTTACACTTAAATTTTTTACAAACTTCGTTTTCTGGACATAACTTTGGTACTATATAAGATAATGACTTGAAACTCAAAATATATCTTTATTATCATCATCTGCATGTGTTGTAACAATCCTAATAACTCAGATTTGTGTATTTGATGGAATTATGCCCCTTGGTGTATCTTCCTTTTGAAGTAGAGGTCTCTTATTCAGACATATATTCATTTTACTGTCAAATCCCCGAATAGTGGAGAGTGCTGTCTTACGGACAGCTCTTGTTAAACACTCCAGTGACAGCTCCAGCTTCCTCAGATTTCACTATAAAGCACTGAAATACTTGAGCCTGCTGTCACCTGTGACAGCTCTTGTATAACCACTTATGGAGCCTCAGTATTGTGCTGATACAAGCCATTCTGTTTCAAATGGGACAAGACCAGAACAAATAGAATCAAGCATACTTTATGCATATTTCCTTTTTTAAGATTTTGACACATGTAAAGAACATAAAAATATTGAATTTAGCTACCTGCAAGTGATGTTACATTTAAATATGTTGTTACTATGAAAAATTGCATTGTCACAATGTTTGACTAAGTAAGTATGTGTTTTTTCTGTAGATTATTTTTACTATTAATGTAATATTTTCATATGATAAATCATACTGGTTTATTCTACATAACAGCAGTTTATTGAGCAATGCTTAAGTTCTATATATATGTTCAATGACACTAGAAAAAGTCTATTTAATATTTTATATACTTATGGCAGAATGTGTTGGAGAAAATCTGTTTTATATACAGTAATGTATAAATATGTTATCGATTTGTTTTCAGCTGTGCGAGGGACTGTTGGGGATGGCATCTGTTTATATAGAACAGGAAAAAATGGCAAAGGCCAAATATTTAATGACAAGAGCCCTGGAACTTTCCACAGATATTCTTGGAAGAAAACATCACTTTGTGGCTGCAATCTTCACAAAGGTAAAGATAAGTGAAAAATATGATTAAGGGCCTAAAAGTAGCACATATCTCAAAAAGTATTTGACCTAGAGTCATGAAACATTATAGGAATGCCGTTTAGCTTTTATCTTGTGTTGTTTCTAGGTGATGTTTTGTAGTATCTTAAACTCCTCCACCCATTTTTATTTACACCCCAAACCAAAGTAACGTGATTTTTTTGCTCAATCTTTCATTGTCAACATATAACATACATGTGCGGCCATACATTCATAGTAAATAAGGACACCATTGTCCTGAGATTTTGTATGAATGTAAGAAATTTTTGCTTCTCCATTATTTTATAACATCTAAATTGATTTTTTCACTGCAGCTTGGACAACTGTCATACAAGCAAGGCCGTATTGATGAAGCCCTTGCATTTTTTATGCAAGATTTAAAGGTGACAAGGAGTGAGGTGGGTACAAACCATCCCCGTATGGCAACAGTACTTAACGAGATTGCCCTTGTATATGATGATAGGAATGATGTTATTGCTGGGAAACTGTACGAAGCAGCTTTAGCAATTGTACTGGAAACATACGGCAGACATTACCTCGGGACAGCCATTATCAGGTTTAGAAAACATTTTACTTACATAGCCATCACTGTAAAAAATTGTTATGTTTGATTTTTTTTGTGCCCCCCATGAGTGGTGGGGGCATATAGTTTTGGTCTTGTCCGTGCGTCTGTCCGCACGTGCCTGCGTCCGTCCGTCCAAAGTTCGTGACATGCCTAGCTCAAAAAGTGTTTGATATAGATTCATGAAACCTTGCATGAGTCTTTATCATGATATGAACTTGCGCACCTCCTATTTTTCGTCTGGCTCCACCTCCTATTTTCAGAGTAATGGCCCCAGAAATAGTCAAAAATGCACGTTTTTACCTTGTAACACGCCTAGCTCAAAAAGTATTTGATATAGATTCATGAAACCTTGCATGAGTCTTAATCATGATATGAACTTGCGCACCTCTTATTTTTCATCTGGCTCCGCCCCCCATTATCAGAGTTATGGCCCCTGAAATAGTCAAAAATGCACATTTTCATCTTGTGACATGCCTTGCTCAAAAGTATTTGATATAGATTCATGAAACCTTGCATGAGTCTTTATCATGATATGAACTTGCGCACCTCCTATTTTTCATTTGGGTCCGCCCCCTATTTTTAGAGTTATGGCCCCTGAAATAGTCAAAAATGCACATTTTCACCTTGTGACACGCCTAGCTCAAAAAGTATATGATATAGATTCATGAAACCTTGCATGAGTCTTAATCATGATATGAACTTGCGCACCTCCTATTTTTCATTTGGGTCCGCCCCCTATTTTCAGAGTTATGGCCCCTGAAATAGTCAAAAATGCACATTTTCACCTTGTGACATGCCTAGCTCAAAAAGTATTTGATATAGATTCATGAAACCTTGCATGTGTCTTAATCATGATATGAACTTGCGCACCTCCTATTTTTCATTTGGGTCCGCCCCCTATTTTTAGATTTATGGCCCCTGAAATAGTCAAAAATGTACATTTTCACCTTGTGACGCACCTAGTTCAAAAAGTATTTAATATAAATGGTTGAAAACTTGCATAAGTCTTTATCATGATATAAACTTGCACACCTCTAATTTTTTGGTGGTTCCACCCCCTATTTTTAAAGTTATGGCCCCTGAAATAGTAAAAAAATGCACTTTTTCACCTAATTATGTGCCTAGCTCCAAAAGTATTAGATGTAAATTCAGGAAACCTTGCAGGGGTCTTTATCATGATGTGGCCTTGCACACTTGGCATTCTTCTTGAGAATCTTACTCTTATTACAGAGTTATGGCCCTTGAAATAGCCAAAATAGTAGATTTTTTGTTTGTGATGCTCATAGCTCAAAAAGTATAGGGCCTAGAATAATGAACCCTTTTCATAAAATGTTTGTTGAGGCTATACCCAATTAAGACTGCAAACATTTGAATTATTGCCCCTTATTTGTGACAAATGTACCAGTGTGGGGCACACCCTGTGTCCTACAGACACATTCTAGTTTTATATGACTGTGAAATGGGACATGCAGCGGCAGCCAGGCAGGGGCTGTGCTTGGTGTCAGCTAAAGTTGTCTGGTCTCTTACCTGAGCAGTTCTTGTCCAGTGTTCTTGGTGACAATGTTTGTGGACTAAATATCAAGGCCAGGTTTGATTAACAGCCTGATATTGTTATGAGCATAATATCTTAGACAAGTTTGATATCCAGTCAAAAAAATAAATGTATTGTGGGGACGTTTGGTGTATTATCTGCCTAAGGTGGCCACAATATGTCATCAGAAAGTGAGAATTTATCAGTTCATCATGACTTATGTCGGCCATTGACGTTCAGGTGGCCACAGTATTCTTAATCAGCCTTGGTAACATTGAAATTGGCAACCATCAGAATGATTCTTGTGATGTGATTGCAGATGACAAATTCTAATTTTCTATTTGATGTTAGATACAACCTGGGAGCTTTTTACTTTGGAACCAACTATTTTGCCAAAGCCAGGTACCAGTTTGAGGAAGCGTATAAAGTTCTGCAGAGTTTCCTAGGAGATGATCATCCCGATACATTGGCCGCCAAACAAGCAAAAGATTCAGTGTCAACTTAGAATTTGAAACAGCATCTACATCTGTAACTGTGTGTTTTACTAATGGAACATTATAACTTATCATGAAATTTGAAAATTTACTAAATGGATAAACTAACTTTAAAGGTTTTAAGAAAATTGTTGCTCATAGGTTGATAATACAAGCAAAGATGGCTTGTCAGCATTTTAAGTTGTGAAAATGTGTTTTGGAATACACTTGTGGGGTGGGGGGGGGGGGCTTTTTGTCATATTTATTCTTTTTTGTTCGTGTTTATGTCGATGTTTTTGCAGCTTTTGCTGTTACTCTTTACCAAAGCTTTGTATCTTTTACAGAAAGTTGTTTTTTGTAAACATTGTCATCAGTTTTAGACACTGTGATATATTTACATAAAACAAAAAACATGAACAAAATGGCATCATTAAAAAAATTCATTCAAAAGTGGACACTTAAATTTCCAAAAGAACATTCATTATACCTAAAACTAATTATTCTGACAGTAAAGGTCATCGCGATTGATGGATTTGCATGATGTCCCAGTGTGGTTTGTACTCGCGATGACCTTTACTGTCAGAATAATTAGTTTTAGGTATAATTAATGTTCTTTTGGAAATTGTACCCATTTAGATGCACACAAAAAAGCATTTAAATTTTAGATATATTATATTAAGGTTGTGGGAATTATAGCAATTATTGTAGGTTATATGAAAACAACAAAGCATCAGGAAAGGGTCATTAAGACATTTTCTCTCCTGCATTTTTATGCATTTATTCAAATAGTTACATTTATTCAAATTGAAACAGTTTTTGTATATTTTGAAAGGCAGCTTGAAGGAACCACCACTTTGTATCAGTATAGTCAGAGTAGAAAGTTTTGAGAGGAAAAGGATCCAGTTCACAAAAAGTTTCAGTTTAGTGTGATTGCAGTCACTAAAGGTCTTCCTGTCTATGGTATACAAAAATGTGGATGATATTTTATATAAAAATGTTGTGATACCTAATATATAAAAATGTGGATATATATGAAATATAATAATGTTGCTGGTTATGATATACAAAAATGTGGATGTATATGATATATAAAAATGTTGCTGTACCCGATATATAAAAATGTTGTTGTGTTTGTATATTTTTAATTTTTTGAAATCCATCTGTAGTTTAAATCCTTTCAAAATACTCACTTGTTTATATTGATAATGTACCTGTGATCTATATAATGTTCATTTTATTTACGTTATAGATATTTAAATGAAAAGTCAACCAAATTTTTTTGTCTATTGTACTTGCACATTTGATACAGATTTAGAAGAAAACTCATTTATATGCAAGAATTCTCAACTATACATAATTTGATCATTTTTTATATTTCCTAACTTGCAGATATATTGTGTATTTAAAATATTTTTGGTAGTGTCTTCATGTAGTTGTAACTATGGTCTTCATCCTCATTTTTTTTAGCTCACCTGAACATGAGATTCAGGGTGAGCTATTAGTATAGGTGGATGGTTCATCATCTGGTATGTAGCATTCTGACAATGTCTTCTTTATGCTTTGTTCAAATGGTTCTGCTGGACACCTTTTAAAGAACGCTAGATCTAAACAAATGAAAATAAGATACCTTTAAACAACTTCTTCTCACAAACCACTTGAAGGATCTTTGTCAAACTTGGTCTGTAGCATTATTATAGGACCCTCTCCAAAATTATTCAAATGAGGACACTAGGCCCCTAGAGCTGAAAATCGAAATACCTTCGAATGACATATTTTATGAACCCCTTGATGGATCTTCATCAAACTCTGTCTGTAGCATTATTAGGTCCTATCCAATTTTTAGCTCGACCATTCGAAGAATAGTCTAGCTAGCTATTCTACTCACACTGGTGTTGGCGTCACACCTTGGTTAAAGTTTTACATGCAGGTACATATTATGGCTATCATTTAAAGGCATATAGCTTTGAAACTTATTTTTTCTTTTTCTAGGTCAAGTACCAACCTAACTGGGTCAAGTCCCATAACTCTGTCATGTATTTTGGCCAAATTATGCCCCCTTTTGGACTTGGAAAATTCTGTTTAAAGTTTTACATGCAAGTTTCTATCTCCAAAACTAATGCAGATATTGAATTGAAACTTCACATATGTCTTAGGGTTATGAAACTAGGTGATAGCATCAAGTCCTATAACTCTGACATGCAATTTTGCCAAATTATGCCCCCTTTTGGACTTAGAAAATTCTGGTTAAAGTTTTGCATGCAAGTACATATGGCTATCATTTAAAAGCATATAGCTTTGAAACTTATTTTTTTCTTTTTCTAAATCAGTTACCTCCATGGGTCAAATCCCATAACTCTGACATGCATTTTGGGCAAATTATGCCCCCTTTTGGATTTACAAAATTCTGTTTAAAGTTTTGCATGCAAGTTACTGTCACCAAAACTAATGCAGATATTGAAATGAAACTTCACATGTGTCTTCAGGGTTATAAAACTAGTTGATAGCATCAAGTCCTATAACTCTTGACATGAATTTTGGCCAAATTTTGCCCCCTTTTTGACTTAGAAAATCCTGGTTAAAGTTTTGCGTGCAAGTACGATTTAAAACTTATTGTTTCTTTTTCTGGATCAATTACCAACCTCACTGGGTCAAGTCTCATAACTCTGACATGTATTTTGGGCAAATTATGCCCCCTTTTGGACTTAGAAAATTCTGGTTAAAGTTTTGTGTGCAAGTTACCATCTGCAAAACGAATGCAGATATTAAATTGAAACATCACATGTGTCTTCGGGGTTTTAAAACGAGTTGATTGCATCAAGTCCCATAACTCTGACATGTATTTGGGTAAATTATGCCCCCTTTTGGACTTAGAAATGTTCTGGTTAAAGTTTTGGTTGAAACTCTATTGATATTTTAACATTAGATTAATATTCCTGCTTTTGTGTCAACAATTCGAATAGTCGAGCACTGGCTGTCTTTCGGACAGCTGTTGTTGTTCTAGCAGTGGCTTTTAACCCCTGTTTTGAGCCACTATAGTATATACAAAATAAAGTTGCTTCAGTTCATGATTCAGTGTGTCATACATATATTGAATGTGAATTAGAAAGGTCAGATGAGCAAGTTAGGGCCACCATAACCCTCTTTGTTTTTAGTATTTCCTTAGTGTTATTTATAGATTAACCAAAAGTTTTATATTACCCTGGGACCATTTTTCATTGTTTATGTCTCTAAAAAGGGCGTTGTTCATCTTTATGCCCCCGAAGGGAGGCATATAGTTTTTGAACCGTCTGTCGGTCTGTCCGCAGTTTTCGTGTCCGGTCCATATCTTTGTCATTCATGGATGGATTTTCAAATAACTTAGCATGAATATGAACCACAGTAAGACGACGTGTCGCCCGCAAGACCCAGGTCCGTAGCTCAAAGGTCAAGGTCACACTTAGACGTTAAAGGTCATTTTTCATGATAGTGCATTGATGGGCGTGTCCGGTCCATATCTTTGTCATTCATGCATGGATTTTAAAATTATTGGGCATGAATGTGAACCAAAGTAAGACGACGTGTCGCGCGCAACCCCTGGTCCGTAGCTCAAAGGTCAAGGTCACACTTAGACGTTAAAGGTCATATTTCATGATAGTGCATTGATGGGTGTGTCCGGTCCATATCTTTGTCATTCATGCATGGATTTTAAAATAACTAAGCATGAATGTGTGGCACAGTAAGACGACGTGTCATGCGCAAGACCCAGGTCCATAGGTCAAAGGTCCTAAACTCTAACATCGACCATAACTATTCATTCAAAGTGCCATCGGGGGCATGTGTCATCCTATGGAGACAGCTCTTGTTCTTCCTGTTTTTAGTACAGCCTAAATGTTATATGAGTTTATTAACCTGCTCAATCATTGTTTAGAATTACTGGTAGATGTGGTACTCTTTATTTAAGAAATAATTTATAGCAAAAGAGTGCTTTAACACTATTTATGCATGGTGGGTGGTTATACGTCGGGCGTAATAATTTCACGCGGGCGCAGCCCATGTGAAATTATTTGTACAATGTATTACCGCACGAGTGTGTAAATAGTGTTAAAACACGGTTTTGCTATGAATTATTTTGATTCTAATATGTCCTTAATCTAAAACAGTATATAAAATATATCAGCGCTCTTTCTTGGTCGCAACAATAACATTGACGTCATCGCACTTTAACGTGACGTCGTTCTAGCGTGAGAGTGTTTTAAAAGCATATTAGAATAGTTGATAAAGTCTGACATATTTAACAATTAATAACCTTCAGTTCCTACATGTTCAGTTTTTACTATTCTTCCATCATTTAATCAACATCAGTATTGAATATTTCAAGTAGACATATTCAACTTTATTATTACTAGTCCCTTCATACTGACACTGTGATTGTGTTTTAATTGCAAAAATATCAATAGATATATATCTTTAGACAGGATTTGGTTTTTAAGCACATTCTTTTATACTTGTACAAATGTATTGATAAATTTCGGCACTAAAGTTAAGTCTTTGCATGAACTTTTCATGCCTGGGTATAGAGGACCATCCACCCCACCTGTCCCATAAAAGAAACTCACAGATTAAGATGTAATTTTACAAACTTGTTTGGAAAAGACCTCCATCCTCAGATCATTAGATATTAGACATATCAATATGATTTGCTTAAAAACAAACTCATTTGTTAAAGTATAATTATGTAACTATTGGTATATTTTTCATTTAAAACATTCTTTTGGGTTATATATTTTGCATGTGTTCCTTTTATAAAATTGTTACTTTTGATTGTTTATTTATAGTAACTCTACATACTGGTATATAAAAACTTTACAAGTGGTTGTGATAGAATTTCTTTCTGTTCTTTTGTTTCCAATAAAAAAATTCTTCTGAAGTGATTTTGTTATCATTTCAAAAATGCCTTCATTATACTCGCAAGATGTGATCATCTAGATTGCAGAGTGTGAGACAATTTCCATATAAAAGATTGTTACTGTTTTCCAAGTTAGTTTAGTTTTTAAAAAAAACTTTGAGAGCATGTGTGTCAGTTACATTTTTAACAAGATTGTAAATATAGAAAATAATTTAATAGAAAAATAAAGCTGTTCTCCAGCATAGACTTTCCTGTCCACAAAAGAACCTGAGGAACAGATTGCAACAGTTTCTGTGATATTGAGGAATTTTACATGGTTAGCCGGCATGTTCTAATCTCTGGCCTGGCCTGGCCTGGCCTGGCCCGATGAGCCCAATTTTCGACTGGGCCGGGCCAGGCCAGGCCAGGCCAGGCCAGATTTTATTGTACATAGAGAAATGAATGGCATGAAATCTAAATATACAATTACAATAGCAGGCAGTATTAACCTGCATTGTTTACTTGCTGCATGTCAAACAAAATGAGAAACCAGTCCCCTGGAGAATCATTAATTAGCCATCATTCATCTTATTTGAAATACAGATTTGCACTGAAGAAAATGGTGTAACTAAATGATAACTACCCATTTTTTTCTGTGATCAAATTATTTAAAGTCAACTTTAACACTTAGTTTTAAAACTAATGGCTAATTTCATTGATAAGCTTACCTGCTGCAAGGGATCCTGGAAAACCTGGGATGGGATGGGATGGGCTCAAGGACATGGGCTGAACTTATTTGGCCCTAAGATTTTCTCAGATTCTCGAAGGTTTCTTAGGGTGAACAGTTCTCTATAAAATAAATGATACTCCTGGGAATTCATGCCATACTGTCAATAAGATCTGGGCGAGAGTAACAAAATGGGTTAATGTCTTATTCTGTAGGCTAATAACAGTATATTGTTATCATTATTATTGTTAATTCTCTTGATTCAGTCAGTAGTACACTTAATAAAACAGTAATAATTTTAAAGTAATATTATGAAAAATAAAAACACGTAGAACAGTAATAATTTTAAAGTAATATTATGAAAATTAAAAAATATATACTTCTTGCATGTGTATTTATAATTGATACCTTTATGAAATAAAAGTAGACTTATTATTATAGCAGAAGAAGTTGAATATCAAAACAAAACAATTTGGTATAATGAAGAATTATGAAGATAAAGGGTAGAATTACATGTATATATGTCACAGGGAGAAAAATGATGAATTCAGCAGTTGACCTCTAACCCAAGTAAGAGAATGAACCTACAACATTAATGTTTGATGAAAATTCATTTTGAGAGAAAATATGAAATGGAACTTATGAAAAATCAGTTCTGAAAAAAAGTTACTGAAAAGAAAACAATAATTGACAAATTTCAGAATAAAAAGATGACAGAAATGAATTTAATATATTAGACATATTATAACATATGAAAAGGGGGATTCTCAAACATATGACAGTTTTCAATTTATTGGTAATAGATTTTGATGTTTACATTAACACCAAGTGGACAATAAATGATTATATTTTATCCAAATTAATTGCTTTTTTTTTTGCTTTAAATATAATAAAAAATGATGTTTATATTAACACCAAATGGACAATAAATGGTCATATTTTGTTCAAAATAATTGCTCTTTTGCTTTACTTATGATAAAAATACAGTCCATAAATTTTTCATCACTTATATTGGAACCGTAGAAGTACATTCTAACAAGTTAGAAGACTAAGTGTTTGTATTTTCTTTCTTTGTTTCCCTTCTTGGCAGCCAATACAGTGTGAGTCTCACTCTGGGAATTGTAATTACTGGCTGTGTCCCTGTTATCCTTAGCTGACCTATTAATTGCCCAGTTGAACTTTTAATTCATGTTTCTCACTATATATTTCTCTGACCTTGGGCCCACGATCCCATGACCTTCAGCCCATCCCATCCCATCCCATGAGCCCATCCCACGAGCCCATCCCAGGTTTTCCAGGCTGCCCTGCTGCAATATAACTGAATATTTGCATGCATCTCTTTGGGAATTGTAATTACAGGTTGTGTCCCTACTATCCTTAGCTGACCTTCTAACTGTTCAGTTGAACTTTTAATGTGTTTGGTTTAGTTAATCTGATGTTCAATTTATGGAAGAGTAATAAAAATAATATTCATTGTGGGACCTCTAACTCATTGTCAGGGTGTTGGCATTTTAGATTATTGATACCGGTATTTGTCTTGCACAAAAAAATAATGGTGCATTGTGTTTATGTAATTTCTAAGTGATATATTTAATGCTAAAATATGCTCTTGAGCCTGTTTCACAAAACTTCGTAGGATTTTTTTTCCACATACTTATATCAATATAAAAACAATTTTACAAAAATATTCAGTATATGTATAACCTAAACTACAAAATTTATATATTGCTTCCCCGCACCATACTATCCCAGATTCTAGAACGGAGATAGCATTATTTTAGAAATTGAAAGTTGTTGTCCGTTAGTATTGACAGGTGCCACTCTTTATTTTACACCATATTTGTAACCTGAAAATATCTAAATTGACCAAAATAACATGCAATTAAAGTTTACCAATGACACAGTGGCGTAGTGATAAGTTCTGCGGCTTTCACACATGTTACCATGGGTTCGATTTCAATTCAGATTGTTTTCATTAAATCAATATAATGTCATTTTATTGATACTGGTTTTGTTCTTACAACATTTTATGGTAATAACTTGTATGTAGAAGAATGTCAAATACTTGTGTATTTCATTCAATAAATGAACAATAAATCATGATAAGTGACAATTTTCCTGCATTCTAAGTTTACAGAGGAAATTTAAAAAAAAATGATAATGAAAATGGTCAAACAGGTCACGGTTTCAAACTTACAGTCCCGAGATTGGTAGCTGAACGTTTTGTCAGCACAACTTTATCTGCATGTACGACCTGGCAGTAAAGAAATGTAATTTGTTTATATTTTATTTGGTTTTCAATATTTATATTTTTATTTATGTTTGGGCACCGATTTTTTTACGGAAGCATATGGAATATTCTTGAGTGCTAGTTCAATAATTTCAGACAATACTAAATAATCCTCAATAGACAAAATAATAAACTTAGTTAGCTTATTCAATTTGGGGAAAACCAAGCCACCAGTGGAGAGTCAATTGAGGTGAAGATCCCCTGATAATAGTCATAACAATTAATCAGGCATCGCCTTTAAATTAGACATAATAGTTATGTTAGCTACAGGCTTATTCCCAGGTGTACAATTTTACAGAGTGAGAGTTCAAAATGTATTTATATAATGTCTGAAATATCCAAACTTATTCCAAAAGTCAGATTTTAAAGTTGCTATAAAAATCACTTTCACCTTTTACGAAATTGAAATCTATGGCCTGGCCTGGCCTGGCCTGGCCCGGCTCGGTCGAAAATTGGGCTCATCGGGCTAGGCCAGGCCAGGCCAGAGATTAGAACATGCCTGGTTAGCCTGGTACTTCAGATGAAAAAGGACAATGTTTGTTGTATATTGTTGAGGTGCCCACAAACACACAACTCACTTTTTACATGGAGCTATAACACATGGCCATCTATAACAACTCCCTGCTTTTTAGCATTAGCACATTTTTAAATTGTCTACTAGAACAAATTCAGTTGAACATCAGTTAAAAAGCTTATTAATGTGTTGTACGTGTTGTTCCACAGAACATATCATCAGTTTATAACAGGAAATTCAGAGTGTGATCAATGGAAGTTACAGTGAGTAGAGGGAAGTAAAAAGCGGAGTTCCACAGGGAAGTGTCCTTGGTCCTTTCCTATTTGTCGCTTATACTTATGATCTACCAGAAATTATCAAATGTGCAAAAATTATTTGCAGATGCTACAAATCTAATACTACAGGAAAACATTTTTACCACATCCCATTACTTTGAAAAAACCTGATCAGTAACATGATCTCATATCAAATGGAGTGGTTTTGATGATTTTGAGTAAAAAAATTGTCTTTTTTCAGTTATTTAGAAATTATTGTCAAGGACGGCATATAGCGCAAGATGTGCTCTGAACATTGCATAATACTCGGTATTCTTCTTCCGGCAAAGCTAAGCATTTTTCACAATTGTAATTCCATTCCAGTTTTGTAGAAACTGATCTGTTATCCTTTGTTTAACAACCATTCGAAACATATTGGTATCACCTACTGTTTGAAAAATCCATGCTTCGTGAAAATCCAACATACACGGTAAATTCTTTATCAAAGAACAGTTTTTTTATATGGGTAATTTAAAGTATCTTGATATAACATAGTGTATACTTATCTTATATATTTTTTACAATCTGTATGTAATACTTTAACCCAAAATTTAATAATTTTATAATATCTCATATTTTTCAGAGGCATCAGACCTAATTCGCCATAAATAAAATCATTCTATGTTCTTCTTTTGACACCTAATAGGCGTTTACAGAACTGCATATGTACTCTTTATAATGATTTTCCTGCATGAAATCCCCATACTTCGTTACCATAATTGAGAATAAGGTAATATCAGCTTGTCAAAAAGTTCTAATTTATGTTTTACAGATATGTTGCTACACTTATACAAACTTTTGTTCATTTTAAAGATCGCTTTCAGTGCTTTTCCAGATAAAGTATTTTGAGCTTCCGTGCTGAAAGACAATTCCGAGATGCACAAATTTATTGACCATTTTAAGGCCGCATTCTCCATAATGAAAGTTGATGTTTAATTGTAAAGGACCACCTTTCCTAAAAATCATGACTTTTGTTTTGGCACAATTTACTAACCTCCTTTATTACAATAATTATACAACATATCTAAGCTAGATTGTAATTCATCCTTAGTGTTTGCAAATATTACAATATCATCAGCATACAGAATTAAAAATATTTTAAACATATCAACATCAATACCATCTAAGCCACTTGCAACATACATATCCTCGCTATCATTTAAAAACACGGGGAAAAAAAAGAAAGGGAGATAAGCACTCGCCCTGTCTAACCCCTAATTGACATTCAAAAGTATATAAATATTTCACTCTTGATTTTACACCAGTGTACATAGAGCACATGATATTCAGAATATTACCTCTTATTCCTAGTTTGATTAATTTCAAGCATAAATTATCTCGATTAACATAATCAAAGGCCTTACTAAAATCTATAAAAGCACAATATAACTGTTTCCATTGTTAATTACATGATTTATAAGCCCATGTAACACAAAAATATTATCTGTAGTACCCATTTTTGCCCTAAAACCTGCCTGAGCTTCAATGTATACACTAATTTTCAGCCCAGTCATACAAACAATTATTTAGAACTCTCGTAAACATTTTACAAACTGTACTAAACTTTCAAAATTCATTATAACTACAATGTAGATATATCTCTTATATTCTATAGTGTGCATTTGTTAGTATTCAGTGAATTATCCAAGTATCCATTATGGGAAGATATCCTTGTTATATGTATTCAGATAATTGTAATGATTTCTGCATGTACTGTGAGGTAAGTCTTTGCTTTATCACAGTCACAATTTAGCAGATAATCGGTTTAAACAATATTTATTAACTGAATAAAATTACAAATATAATAGCTCCATTCTAGGAATCGAGAAGATGTGATGTAATGTGATCTATTCCTAGTCCTGCTAGTGTTGCCCTCATTTGCGTGACTATATGTAATGTTTTCTTTAAAATCTTGTATTTGTCTCATGTTTATGTATGTATACAAACTAAGAATTTGTTGAATAAACTTGAAACTTGAAAAAAAAAACTATCAGTGTTGTTTAGTGCATCTTAGACAACTATTACTAAATTGAACATATTCGAATGCTAAATAGTAACTAACTCCCTTCTTGATGCATTTAATATTCATCTAACATTACCTCTGATACTATTGTCAAATTATTTAAAATGCAAATTGAAAAACCATCATTACATTGTCAATGAAAAATTATATAATGTCTGTGTTGATATAGTAAAAGACATAAGCAATCACTGAAATAAAATTATTTTAATATATAATAAAAAATAGATAACATTTCAATACTTTATTACAAGGTAATTCCAAAATATGGCATTGCACAATCATGAACTGAATTTCAATAACATTTCTTTATAAAGTCCATCTGAATGCCTTCAATATTACATGTTTAAATATTTTCATTCCTCTTTGTTGAAGTCCAGGGTGCACTAAGTCAAAATCGTAATGTCTTGGAAACATCAGCCTTTTACCAACTTGCACAAAGTAATTTCCTAGGGTAATTTTTCAGTTTTTTGTTGATGTATCTTCTATAAACAGTAAACATTTTATGGTTTAGTCCTGTCCAGTTAGGAAATTTTCCCCTTTCCACAATGCTAGTAACGAATACACGTTCAACACATGAACAGTACAACTTCTTAATATTTATTTATTATTCCAGTGTTCATGTATTTATATTCCAGTCAAGGTGTTCATGTATTTATATTCCAGTCACGGTGTTCATGTCGTTGTATTCCAGTGTTCATGTATTTATATTCCAGTCATGGTGTTCATGTAGTTGTATTCCAATGTTCATGTATTTATATTCCAGTCAAGGAGTTCATGTAGTTGTATTCCAGTGTTCATGTATTTATATTCCAGTCAAGGTGTTCATGTAGTTTTATTCCAGTGTACATGTATTTATATTCCAGTCAAGGTGTTCATGTAGTTGTATTCCAGTGTTCATGTATTTATATTCCAGTCAAGGTGTTCATGTAGTTTTATTCCAGTGTACATGTATTTATATTCTAGTCAAGGTGTTCATGTATTTGTATTCCAATGTTCATGTATTGTGCTTGTAATTATATTCCAACGTTCATGTATTTATATTCAAATGTTTATGCATTTATATCCCAATGTTCATGTATTTATAGTCTAATGTTCATGTATCTATATTCCAAAATTAATTTATTTATATTCCAATGTTCATGTAGTTTTATTCCAATGTTCATATACTGCGCTTGTAGTTATATTCCAGTGTTCATGTGTTTGTATTCCAATGTTCATGCATTTATATTCCTGTGTTCATGTATTTGTATTCCAATGTTCATGTATTTGTATTCCAGTTTTGATGTATTTGTATTCCAATGTTCATGCAGTTGTATTCCAATGTTCATGTATTGCACTTGTAATTATATTCCAATGTACATGTATTTATATTCCAATGTTCATGCATTTATATTCCAGTGTTCATGTATTTGTATTCCAATGTTCATGTATCTATATTCCAGTGTTCATGTATTTGTATTCCAATGTTCATGCTTTTATATTCCAGTGTTCATGTATTTGTATTCCAATGTTCATGTATCTATATTCCAGTGTTCATGTATTTGTATTCCAATGTTCATGTATCTATATTCCAGTTTTGATGTATTTGTATTCCAGTTTTGATGTATTTGTATTCCAATGTTCATGTCTTTATATTCCAGAGTTCATGTATTTGTATTCCAATGTTCATGTATTTATATTCCAGTGTTCATATATTGTGCTTGTAATTATATTCCAATGTTCATGCAGTTATATTCCAGTGTTCATGTATTTGTATTCCAATGTTCATGTATTTATATTCCAGTGTTCATGTAGTTGTATTCCAATGTTCATATTATGTGCTTGTAGTTGTATTCCAGTGTACATGTATTTATATTCCAGTATTCATGCATTTATATTACAATGTTCATGTATCTATATTCCAAATTTAATTTATTTATATTCCAATGTTCATGTAGTTGTATTCCAATGTTCACGTATTACGCTTGTATATATATATAATCCAATGTCTATGTATTTATATTCCAATGTTGATGTAGTTGTATTTCAATGTTCACATATTATGCTTGTCGATTCTACATATATACGGTATTCAAATGTTCGTGTATTTATATTCAAATGGTCATGTATTTGTAACCTCATGTTCATCTAATTGTATTCCTTATATATTCCAGTGTTCATGACATGTATTTATATTCCAATATTCAGGTATCTATGTAAAGGTAAGTATGCACGTGCAAATGTTATACTTTTCACGTGGGTTTCAGGCCCTTTTGTCATCTGTCCCATTACACATTTTCTTGTTGGGGACGTTCAGCGTTACGGATAATAGCTCTAAACATGTAATCACGTGATAGGTCATATGATTCTTCAAAATGGTGGCCGTGCAGGAACTTTCGGTTTTTGTTTTGGTTGCATTTTCTCTTGTTTTAGGGGTGCAGTGTTCCATTTCTGGCGTTGAGGTTGCGTATGTTGTGGCAGACAACACTGGGAAATTCAGCATTGTGAAAAGTAGCCCGAGTCAGTGGGTAGCCAAAGCGGAGTTTTCAAACAAAGTTAACGAAACTGGGTAATTGAAATTTCAACAGTTCAAGTATCTTATCAGGTCTAGGAAAGTGGTATATTTACAGATTATAATTACGCGAGCAGTAAAAAATATGAACTTTAGAATAAATTGAGCAGGTCCAGTGGTAACACAGTCGGACAACGAAAATAGTCCTAGAGGTCTTTTTACATGGCATAGTGCCATACCCTGTTTGAATGGCATGTTCTAATCTCTGGCCTGGCCCGATGAGCCCAATTTTCGACCGAGCCCGGCCAGGCCAGGCCATAGATTTCAATTTCATAAAAGGTGAAAGTGATTTTTATAGCATCTTTAAAATCTGACTTGGAATAAGTTTGGATATTTCAGACATTATATAAATACATTTTGAACTCCCACTCTGTAAAATTATACACCTGGGAATAAGCCTGTAGCTAACATAACTATTATATCTAATTTAAAGGTGATGTCTGATTAATTGTTATGACTATTATCAGGGGTTCTCCACCTCAACTAACTCTTGACTGGTGGCTTGGTTTTCCCCCAATTGAATAAGCTAACTAAGTTTATTATTTTGTCCAGCGTTCGACACTAACGGTGTCCCGGGATCCCGAGGACACCAAAAATCCGCAAGGGATCCTAAAGTTCACAATTTCGGTGTTCCGTCGAGACTCTTGATTTTCAGATAAAATAGGATTCTAAAAAAATGGAATTCCCCAGTCTTGTTCGCTCAAACATCAGTCTTTTGCTAAGCCAGGGCGTTCAGTTGACCCGAGGTCCCGGCTTTTGACCCGCGAAAATCGAGAAAATCTCGTATTTTACCCGCATAAATTACGGCACGTGCGTCGGCTGGATTCGCGAAAATTTACTTAGATGCGTTCCAAGTTCGATAGTTCTGCCCCCTGTCAATCAAAATCCCAGTGAATTTCAATATTGTTAGCCGGCACAAGCGGAAATATGGCAGTAGGCGGAGCGTCGTATGTTAATTAGCTACCGACAGATGTCAGTCACGCCACGCGCCAAATGACACGTGCTTATCTCGCGGTTTGTATTTAGTACAATATGCCTTGTCATTATCAAAGGTGTTTATTGATCAATGTTTACAAGTTAATTGATAAACAATGCAGCCTTAGATTATCGTGTTTGTACCATTATTTTGTGTGCTCGATACGATTACATGAGCCGGTCGGCCGTTACGGTCTATAACAAATTTATTATCATTGCCGAGGCTTTGTTTGGGCAAAATAAATTAAATAAGCAGAAATTATACGTGGTATGATGAGAAAATAAAGTTAAAACAGTTATCTTTTCAAGATCTTTAACTGTTACTTTTGTTTTTCGTATTTGTCACTCGTTTTCTAGACCGACATTTTCGAACATTTTTATCATTTCTTACAACATTTTTCTAGTACAAACTAAAATAAAAAGCCAATAAAACGTCTGCATTTACGAAAAATATGATCACTGTTGCCAAAGCAGCTCTTATTTAGAAGAATTTGCTGATAATAAAAGACACTAAACCCCACCCACTTTTAGGCAATGTGCAAAATAAAACAACTAAAATATGAAATGTTTAAGAAAATCTGTTATGACCAATGTACTAGTTTTAGATAAAGTCTGTGGGAGTTGCATTAATAAGGCCTAAAAAATCTTTGTATCTGGTAACATGCTCAAAAAATTAGGGTAGGTAGGTCGAAACATTTTTTTTTTTTTGAATTTTTTTTTTTATTTAGAGAGACTTTTCGGAATTTTTTTTATGTCAGAAAAATGATTACAAATAAGGCGGTTATAAGGGGGAATGAACTAGGCGGCATACATTTAGACGAACTACAACAAATTGCAGAGGAGTGCGATGGTAGTGAAGATGAGGGGGAAGAGGACTTGGACAGAAATGACATTATTCTTTTACAGCAAAAGTCATACAAGCTATTGTTGTCATTGATGTAAAATGGAAATAAAGTGGAAATAAAATACAGGTAGAACTGTAAACAGTTGTGTTTGTTAGATTTTAGTTTTTTTCATGTTCTTACCACATTTTGTTATCAGGGACTCCTAATTTTCAGCAGGGATTCCTAAATTTCCCAGCAGGTATTCCTTCGGGATACCTGGCAAAAAAGTTAGTGTCGAACGCTGTTGTCTATTGAGGATTATTTAGTATTGTCCGAAATTATTGAACTAGCACTCAAGAATATTCCATATGCTTCCGTAAAAAAATCGGTGCCCAAACATAAATAAAAATATAAATATTGAAAACCAAATAAAATATAAACATTTCTTTACTGCAGATAAAGTTGTGCTGACAAAACGTTCAGCTACCAATTTCGGGACAGGAAGTTCGAAACCGTGACCTGTTTGACCATTTTCATTCTCATTTTTTTTTAATTTCCTGTGTAAACTTAGAATGCAGGAAAAATTGTCATTTACCGTGATTTATTGTTCATTTATTGAAAGAAATACACAAGTATTTGACATTCTTCTACATACAACTTATTACCATAAAATGTTGTAAGAACAAAACCAGTATCAATAAAATGACATTATATTGATTTAATGAAAACAATCTGAAATGAAATCGAACCCATGGTAACATGTGTGAAAGTCGCAGAACTTATCACTATGCCACTGTGTCATTGGTAAACTTTGCATGTTATTTTGGTCAATTTAGATATTTTCAGGTTACAAATATGGTGTAAAATAAAGAGTGTCACCTGTCAATACTAACGGACAACAACTTTCAATTTCTAAAATAATGCTACCTCCGTTCTAGAATCTGGGATAGTATGGTGCGGGGAAGCGATATATAAATTTTGTAGTTTAGGTTATACATATACTGAATATTTTTGTAAGATTGTATTTATATTGATCTATGTATGTGGAAAAAAAATCCAACAAAGTTTTGTGAAACAGGCTCAAGAGCATCTTTTAGCATTAAATATATCACTTAGAAATAACATAAACACAATGCACCATTATTCTTTTTTGTGCAAGACAAATATCAATAATCTAAAATGCCAACACCCTGACAGGGAGTTAGAGGTCCCACAATGAATTTTATTTCTATTACTCTTCCATAAATTGAACATCAGCTTAACTAAACCAAACACATTAAAAGTTCAACTGAACAGTTAAAAGGTCAGCTAAGGATAGTAGGGACACAATCTGTAATTACAGTTCCCAAAGAGATGCATGCAAATATTCAGTTATATTGCAGCAGGTAAACTTATTAATGAAATTAGCCATTAGTTTTAAAACCAAGTTTTAAAGTTGACTTTAAATAATTTGATCACAGAAAAAAATGGGTAGTTATCATTTAGTTACACCATTTTCTTCAGTGCAAATCTGTATTTCAAATAAGATGAATGATGGCTAATTAATGATTCTCCAGGGGACTGGTTTCTCATTTTGTTTGACATGCAGCAAGTAAACAATGCAGGTTAATACTGCCTGCTATTGTAATTGTATATTTGGATTTCATGCCATTCATTTCTCTGTGTAATATAAAATCTGGCCTGGCCCGGCCCAGTCGAAAATTGGGCTCATCGGACCAGGTCAGGCCAGAGATTAGAACATGCCTGTTTGAAGAGGTATTTCAAGGGGACTTATTTTAGCTAAAGGGCTATGGAGTGTCCCCAGAAGACAAAAGGTAGGTAGGTAGGTAGAAGTCACTTTTAAGATGTTGGAAAAAAAAACTTGTTGCTAAAAAATATTAATTTTCATTCAAGATGATCAGCTGATATCTGTCTTTGACAAATGCAAACCAACACTTAATGAGGAAAACTGAATGAGAATGTATAAAAGTTTGAATCTTCAGCATACATGTGACGTCCATAGCTTGGTTAAAGTTTTAATGCACCTTCATTTTATCTCTGTTATTACCTGATGGAGTTGCTTCACACTTGATGTGGATTGTACTAAAATTTTCTAAAAAATGGGCTGTTAACTAAAATCCTAAAATCTACTAAACACAGTTGTCTCCCTTCTTGATAGAGTGTATCATGACATATAATTCAAGGTTAAACAAAATAGGTCAGGTGAATGACTTAGGACCATCATGACCCTCTTGTGATTGTTATGATATTAGCATCATCATCGTTATTACAGGTGGTCTTATCTGAGTGTGACAACAAATGGAGAGTATACAGATGAGCAACAGTCGTATGCAGCTGGCGTTGTTGAGGGTTACCTCACTAAGGATCATATAACAATGCACTGGAAAAACACTGTAGAAGGTTGGTTTTCCTTTTAATTTGTCTCCATAAAGCGAGAGCTTGTCTCCATATAGTGAGAGCTGTCTCCACCTAGCAAGAGCTTGTCTCCATATAATGAGAGCTGTCTCCACATAATGAGAGCTGTCTCCACCTAGCAAGAGCTTGTTTCCACATAATGAGAGCTGTCTCCACATAGCAAGAGCTTGTCTCCATATAATGAGAGCTGTCTCCACCTAGCAAGAGCTTTCGATGTCTGTACAAATAGAGAAGTGGCTCCACAAAGCGAGAGTTGTCTGCACAAAGTGAGAGCTTTATAGGAACTTAAGAAATGAAACAGTTATTTAGTATGTATTTTGCTGTGGAATATCTGAGCATATGTAAAGTATGACTTTATAATTTTATAAATTTACAGTTTTATTTTCTTGTTGTTTTAATTGATCCAGTCTTGCATACATTTGAAGTAATAGATCTCTAAACCGTCAAAATCATCAACTGATGATATTTGAATAAGCAATATTCGAATGTTGCATACCTACCCACAGTTTTGATAGCTAAAGGCAGTAAAATGCATGTAAGCATATTTTTGTAACAAGGACCTGAATGATAAGGAGTATTTGTGAGGAGTGATAGCTGATCTCATTCTAGCCTTGTAATGAAATTTATTTTGATTAACAGGTCAGTTTTGTGAAAGACCTTTGAACCCAGAATGTCATGAACTCAGGAACTTTCTGCAAAACAACCTTGACTGGTTGAAAGAACAAATACAAGATCAGAATACAACATACTGGAATTTGGTGAGTTTCCTTCCTTACAAGTTTATAGTTTTAACATGAACAGTATTGTATCTGGATAAGTACGTCAAATATATATCTTAGTGACCTTGATACTGTCTAGGTTTCAGAGTCTAGTTCCTGACATTGATAATACATTGAAATTTAATCTCCAGAAACACTTTGAGATGTTGTAGAATACCATTAACTTGGTACCAATGTATTCAAACCCAGGTGAGAGTGAAATTTACCCGTCTTCTCAGTCTAAATCAATATAAGCTGTTTAAACTTGAACTAAACATGAAACAGATATATAAAATATGTCTAGGTTCAATATTTATAGCATATGAATTTGAAGGAAATACCATTACATTTTAAAAATTATTTTTAGATGTAAGCAAAATTAAATTGATAATTTGAATAAATTCTGTAGGTAATTAAAGAGCCTTATTTGTATGATTAAGACTTATTGATTTACTCCTGTCTGTGTGTCTGTCACAAATCTTGTCCGCACTCTAAATCGAACATTTCTCATCTGATCTTCACCAAACTTGAACAAAATGTGTTTGCCAATAAGCCCTGGGCTAAGTTTGATAACTAGCTTAATTTTCGGAATTATGGCCGTTGAAACTTGTGTGTTTTGATAATCAAAGCACTGAAAGTCTGATAACGCAGTTGAGGTCTTGGTGCAGGGTTGACTTATATACTACTATTCAGATGATTAGGCAGTTGTGGGAGACATGCGCTTTTCTCAAAAGCAGCTCTAGTTGATAGTTGATTTTGATGTCTGCAGGTGAATCTATTTCTGGTTCAAGTAGCTGGTTTAACAGATGGTTACTTCAATAAACTGAGAGGGGTATCCACAGATGTTGACCCTTTTGGACTTTAGTAAGTTTCTTGATTATGAAGTGTGTGATTTCTAAACTATATCCTATTATAGGAATATTTTTTTTGCAACCAAATGGATTTCAGATTCTTTCCTTCAAGTTTGTCAACAAAGCTTCATATTTTTTTCATGATGAAGATACAATTGATATACCAATGTAATGGTAATTAACAGAAAATGTGTACATAGAGCACATAATATATGTATGTTCAGCATGTGTCATTTATATTCAAATACACACATGTAAATCTAAAATACTTTTAGCAGATATTTTCTTTAGAAAAAAATGAAACAACAATAATTTGGTATAGAAATACATGTATATAGGTTTTGATTTTTTTTCATTGTTTTATCAGTGTTTTGTCTCTGAGTGGAGATATGGAGGATATACCAAATGCCCTCAATCCATTAAGGAAGAAGAAAGTTGTTGGTTCAGGGTCCTGCTCTGCACTCATCAAGCTGTTGCCAGGCAACAAAGATCTGTATGTTTCACATGACACCTGGGATACATACCAGAGTATGCTGAGAATGTTGAAGAAGTATGATTTTGCTTTCAAACCACAGGGAGGTAAACAGATACACATGTACTTTATACCAAATACATTTTATCAGCAAAGTTAGTTACATAGTTTGTTGGTAATCCGACACAGGATAGAAGTTGTCAGGCCTGATGATTAAATTCAGGGATAGCATATGTTCCATGTCTGGTCACCAATAAAACGTGTAATAATAACTATAATATCTTGTTGACTACTTTGTATTTAAGTCAAATACATTTTGATAAAAAAATGGAGGAAAAATATGAAAACTTGTCTGATTACTGGTTCCCAGCCTCTGTAAGATGAAGGAAACATATATTTTTAGCTCGACTACTGTACAGTGGGTTATATTCACTGGGATTTGTATGAATATGTCATAAGAAGCTTTTTACCATGTGTTTCTATATGTGATTAGATATTGGTAAAACAGTGGTGAGATTTTATTTAAATGCATTACAGAACTAAATTTCGCTGTTGAATTATTATTATTCGCTAAATACGTCTCTATTCAGACGACAACGACAGACTTATTTGCGTGTTTATTATTGTTTTCATGTCTAGTAAGAATGACCTCCCTTTCTGTTGTTACAACTGATGTTTATAATTCACAGTCGAAGTAGTTTCCGTGAAATTTAGACACCGTGATTTTAAAACTCTTCAAAAAAAACATGAATATTTGGCACCGTGAATATATCCTGCTATACAGTATATGAAGTTTGGAGAGCTGACCTACTCGACCCGGCGTCAGTGTCTTTCTGCGTCCGCACCTTGGTTAATGTTTCGATGCACTTTCTCTTTATCTCTGTAATTGTTCGATGGATTTGTTTCAAACTTAAAATAGTTATTTATCATCATCACACACATCATATGGAAAGGTGATCACAATGTCCTCATATCCAGATGTTATATGTTTTCAGTACCTGTAGCTGGCAAGGTGATCACATTGTCCTCATATCCAGATGTTATATGTTTTCAGTACCTGTAGCTGGCAAGGTGATCACAGATTCCTCATATCCAGATGTTATATGTTTTCAGTACCTGTAGCTGGCTATTTTACATTCTCTTATACTCTATACAAGGTTTAATCGTGTTGTGGGAGGGTTTTCGAAGGGGACTTCGTGTTCTGAAATAATCAGTTTTCCCTTCAAATCACAAACACAAGAGATCTTGTATAGTGTAAAATGCGTAGTTTTATTATCATTTTCTGTATGATACATATATATTACAATGCAGTATAAACATGAAACAACGATGAATCTGTGTAACTGATAACTTTCCTTGTTTTCAGTACCTGTAGCTGGCAAGGTGATCACAGAGTTTTCATATCTATGTGTTTTATGTTTTCATTACCTGTAGTTGGCAAGGTGATCACAGTGTCCTCATATCCAGATGTTTTATGTTTTCAGTACCTGTAGCTAGCAAGGTGATCACAGAGTCCTCATATCCAGGTGTTATATGTTTTCAGTACCATTAGCTGGCAAGGTGATCACATAGTTTTCATATCTAGATGTTATATGTTTTCAGTACCTGTAGCTGGCAAGGTGATCACAGATTCCTCATATACAGATGTTATTTGTTTTCAGTACCTGTAGCTGGCAAGGTGATCACAATGTCCTCGTATCCAGCTGTTACATGTTTTCAGTACCTGTAGCTGGCAAGGTGATCACAGATTCCTCATATACAGATGTTATTTGTTTTCAGTACCTGTAGCTGGCAAGGTGATCACAATGTCCTCGTATCCAGCTGTTACATGTTTTCAGTACCTGTAGCTGGCAAGGTGATCACAATGTCCTCGTATCCAGGTGTTATATGTTTTCAGTACCTGTAACTGGCAAAGTGATCACAATGTCCTCCTATCCAGGTGTTATATGTTTTCAGTACCTGTAACTGGCAAGGTGATCACGACGTCCTAGTATCCAGCTGTTATATGTTTTCAGTACCTGTAGCTGGCAAGGTGATCACAATGTCCTCATATCCAGGTGTTATATGTTTTCAGTACCTGTAGCTGGCAAGGTGATCACAGATTCCTCATATCCAGGTGTTATATGTTTTCAGTACCTGTAGCTGGCAAGGTGATCACAGATTCCTCATATCCAGCTGTTATATGTTTTCAGTACCTGTAGCTGGCAATGTGATCACAATGTCCTCGTATCCAGGTGTTATATGTTTTCAGTACCTGTAGCTGGAAAGGTGATCACAGTGTCCTCGTATCCAGCTGTTAATGTTTTCAGTACCTGTAGCTGGCAAGGTGATCACATGTCCTCGTATCCAGGTGTTATATGTTTTCAGTCACCTGTAGCTGGCAAGGTGATCACATGTCCTCTATCCAGGTGTTTATATGTTTTCAGTACCTGTAACTGGCAAGGTGATCACGAAGTCCTCATATCCAGGTGTTATATGTTTTCAGTACCATTAGCTGGCAAGGTGACCACAATGTCCTCCTATCCAGGTGTTCTGTTTTCAGTACCTGTAGCTGGCAAGGTGATCACAGAGTTTTCATATCTAGGTGTTATATGTTTTCAGTACCTGTAGCTGGCAAGGTGATCACAGATTCCTCATATCCAGATGTTATATGTTTTCAGTACCTGTAGCTGGCAAGGTGATCACAATGTCCTTGTATCCAGCTGTTATATGTTTTCAGTACCTGTAGCTGGCAAGGTGATCACAATGTCCTCGTATCCAGCTGTTATATGTTTTCAGTACCTGTAGCTGGCAAGGTGATCACAGATTCCTCATATCCAGGTGTTATATGTTTTCAGTACCTGTAGCTGGCAAGGTGATCACAATGTCCTCATATCCATGTGTTATATGTTTTCAGTACCTGTAGCTGGCAAGGTGATCACAGATTCCTCATATCCAGGTGTTATATGTTTTCAGTACCTGTAGCTGGCAAGGTGATCACAATGTCCTCGTATCCAGGTGTTATATGTTTTCAGTACCTGTAGCTGGCAAGGTGATCACAATGTCCTAGTATCCAGCTGTTATATGTTTTCAGTACCTGTAGCTGGCAAGGTGATCACAATGTCCTCATATCCAGCTGTTATATGTTTTCAGTACCTGTAGCTGGCAAGGTGATCACAGATTCCTCATATCCGGGTGTTATATGTTTTCAGTACCTGTAACTGGCAAGGTGATCACAATGTCCTCATATCCAGGTGTTATGTTTTCAGTACCTGTAGCTGGCAAGGTGATTAAAGATTCCTCATATCCAGGTGTTACATGTTTTCAGTACCTGTAGCTGGCAAGGTGATCACAGATTCTTCAAACCGGTATCCAGGTGTTATATGTTTTCAGTACCTGTAGCTGGCAAAGTGATCACAATGTCCTCATATCCATGTGTTATTGTTTTCAGTACCTGTAGCTGGCAAGGTGATCACAATGTCCTCGTATCCAGGGGTGTTACTGTCAGGTGATGACTACTACCTGATCTCATCAGGACTGGTAATGTTTATATATAGTTATTTCACAACAATCTTTTAGCTCACCTGAGTACAGAATGCCCAGGTTGAGCTATTTTGATCACTCACCATCCTGTGTCCGCCCATTATCCAGTGTCTGTTGTCCATCCGTCCACCTGTTTCTTTAAACAACATCTCCTTTGAAACCTTTCGATGGAAGTTGATGAAAATTAGCCAGAATGTTCTTGTGGATGGTCTTCTTACAATATGTTTGTTCTAAACGTTCACTTTGTTGTATCTAGGAAATTCAGAGATTTTGCTGATTTTAAAATAATATTCACTAAATGGTCCTTACGTACCCTCTACCAAGATTATTCAAATATTCATTGATTCATCAAAAAAGATTGCCAACAGGGGGTATGGTCCTGTATGTCTATAGTGATACTTTAAAAATGTTATTGTTTGAAAATGCTTGCCCGACTTTAAAATTATTCCACACAAATGGTCCTTGTATAACCCTCTGCCAGGAGTGTTCAGATTATTCAATTTGTCAAAAATCATGATCGCCAGGGGACGTAGTCACTTTTTCCTATATCTGTGAAATGGAAATTTAAAAATCTTCTCATATGAAACTACTGACCCAATTTTGAAATAAATTCATATTAAATGGTCCTTGTGTGACCCTCTACCAAGATTGTTCAAATTATTTTGATTCATCAAAAAGCATGGCTGCCAGGGGAAATGGTCACTTTATCCTAAATGTATATAGTGGAAACTTACAAACCTCAGTGTTAGAATTTGCTTGCCAGATTTTAAAATTATTTTACAGAAATGTTTCTTTAGTGACCCTTTATGAAGATGATATCAGTTTTTTGTTTGGTCAAAAAAACATAGACGTAGGGGGTGAGGCCACTTCAGTCTATATGTATATTGTGGAACTTTAAAAATTTTCTTGTTTGGTATTGTCTCTCAGTCTCCTATGTCATCATTCCCGAATCTCTTACCCCACCTACCCCATCTCCTCCAACATACACATACACATTACCTGTCTGTATTTATTTAGTAGAAACTTTTAAAATATTCTTGTCAGAAAACACTGGCACTGTTTCAGAATAATTTCACAGACATTTTCCTTGCATAACCATCTACCAAAACTGTTCAAGCAAGCAGTGTAACTCTGGTGAGAGATCTTGCACCATCATGGGCTGCTTGTATATTCTGAGGTTTAAAAAAAACATCACGATCAATGACTCAAACATTTCTATATAGTAACTTTTGATTTTGCCAGTCCTTGAATATATATTTACAATGTGTGTAATATTTAATTAATACAGTAAATGTTTGACTTCATCATTGTAGGCCACACAAGAAACAACAATAGGAAACAGTAACCCCGCCCTGTATAAGTATGTGACTAAGGAGAGTGTGCTGGAGGGTATCCGAACTATGGTAGCCAACAGAATGGCTAAATCAGGGCTCGATTGGGTTCAGACATTCTCTCAGTACAACAGTGGAACGTATGTATTCATTTAACCACAGATATATTGAAATTGTAGATCAATTAAGTTGAATCCATTAAGTGATGGTGATGGAATTTAAATTTACTTGGATCATCAGGAATGTTTGATTCAGATTACTATTTAGCTCACCTGAATGAAGGGTTAGTTAAACATCTTTTCCTCTGAAACTGCAGGTCAGAATTACATCAAACATGCCATGGCCTGTAACATCCTATCATGTTCAAATAATCTCACTTGCCTATATATAGGTGCCCCCTGAGCTGAAAATACAGAAACTTAAACATCCTGGTCTCATGAACAACTTGATAGATCTTCATCAAAGTTGGTCAGTAGCATTCTTGGACAGACCTTTCACCAATTTATTCAAGTTATTCCATTTTTTTACAGAGTACCAGAGCTAAAAGTAGAAAAAGGACTTGATAATCACCAAACTTGGTCAGAAGTATCCTTGCAGAATCTTTGTCAGAAGCAAGGTCAAAAGGTAAATGGGCTTCTCAGAGGAGCACTATAGGTCTATGTTGATCTCTAGTCTTCTTGTAGGAAGCTTAACCCTTGCTGCCTGGCTGAGATCATATCTTATGCAAGAGATTTCTTAAGAATCTGATCTTTGGCCATTCGTTGTGACAGAAGTGTTTTCCTTCATCATTTTAAATTGTCATTTAATTTAAAATGACAGCAGCTGATTATTATAGTGTAGTAATCTGTACAAGTACTTTTTTCCAGAAACAACAAGATGACTGTTATTGAAATATAAAAATCTACATGTAAATATTATTTAGTTATTTTATGACAGCAATAACATCTAACATCTACTTTCACTAATAAATTTAATACTGACTAGAAGGATATGTATTTGGCATCAAAATGTTATTATGCATATATATGTATATTCATATAAAACCATTTAAACATGATAAACATAAACACACTGTCACACATGTAAATTGAATAATGACACAGAAAATCAAATAAGACTTAATTGATAGATTTAACGATCGTGATGTTTTAAATTTTTCTCTAGGTGCTACCATAGAGAAAAGATGGAAAATCCAAGCGACAGTTCCCTAGCCGATTAACAACTATTCATGGCGCGTCCCTGTACAAATATTTTTCTCCTACGTTACCGGATTTTTATCTTAGCAGCGCCCCAGGGACTAGATAATTAAAATAGCGCGCAAATGCCTGATATGTAAATCACCATCCCAAGCGCCCCAAATGAAACAAATTACAGGAAGCGCAGGAAAAAACCTAGCCTATTGTCGCTCTTAGGGCTTAACCCGAATGCCTGATATGCTATCAGTAATTTTGAATTTCGGAGATGGTGATTTGTCACCACATGACTGAACCTACCCAACTAGGTGATACCATAGACAAGGGAGGTAATCGTGGGTATGTTATTCTAAAATTGGTCCTACTAGGTGTCACCATAGACCGGACTCTTTAAAATTTCCTATTAAAGTAGGGCCAGGGTCCTGCCGCCTAGAATTTTCCGCATCACAACATTAACATTTTACGATTATGATCCCTCATTACAAATTAAAGAATTCACAACACACTAATGTCTGCTGCTGTTCTAAATGACACTTTCCAGTCTACAATTTTGGCAGCAGTTTTCTTTGGTAGCTCTCCTGTGAATGTCACACATGCCTGTAGTGGTGCTGAGTACATGAATGATAGCATCTGTAGTAATAATGTTTACTCCCAAACTGAAACATACAAAATTGTTTGGCAGTATCACAGAACAAATAAACATTTTCAGTATTAACACATGGATAATTGCACTAGATCTATATTAAATTAAACATATTTAAAAAGGGGCTGCGGTGGGCAGTTAATTTTTGTGGAGCAGCATGGTCTGTGTTTTATTTCAACCGGAAACGGAAAGGCCTTTTGTTGTGTCGCGTGAAAATATCGGTCACGTGATCCGAAACAAAATGGCCGCTTATCGTACTTTCGTACCCAACTATTTTCGTACCCAAGTATTTTCGACCCCATGTTTTGCAGCAAAAATAAATTAAATTATGCTGAATACATAATTGTGCATATTACGCAGAAACAACTATATAACTTAAGTTGAGATATAGTACTTAAATTATTCAGGTACAACAATCAGTGGATGGTGGTGGATTATCGTCAGTTCTCACCGGGGTTTGCACCTTATAAAGGACTTCTGCATATACTGGAACAGATTCCGTATGTACTTGGTAGTTTCTTTTTACAATTGAAATTTGTCAGCAGAAGTAACTGTCTGTACATTGAAGTTGAATTGTCTGTACAAATTTTACTTTGATAAGTTTTTTAAAGGAAGGTAGAAAATTTATTTAAATATTTGAAACAGAAATTGAAGAGGAAAAGGATTTTATAGAAAGTGTTGTAATGAAATAAAGGTCTAAAGGTTTGACTTCAAGACTAGTAATTTCCAAGTACATTGTACAAATGGCAATGTTTGACTGTGAGACTGGTTGTTTCCGAGCACTCTGACCAGTGAGAAGGTTTTAACTGTGAGACTGGTTGTTTTCCAAGCACACTCTGATGGATTTTGACTAGGGATGGCAATGAATAACACTTTGGTATTCAAATATTTGGTAAACCTTATGAGCGAATATTCAAATGTTCAGTCATCAACTGATCAATAAAGCACCTCAAAAACTGATGTGTTTATCATCCCTAATTTAACAACTTGCATAAATTTGTATAAAACTGTTCTCGTTACTTGTTCATCTTTTGTGATATAACGTATTTGTAATCTGCCTTCAGTTATATGTAATTTATGAGTATTATTTCTTACAAGGATGTAGCTCATACATACATTAAGTAAGGTTCTCTACACGCACATTACATGTAGTCAACCTCTTAAATTAACGGATGATTGCGTAAAATGCTTCTAAACAGCAGAAGGCATAGGATGCGTTTCAACAGAAGATAACCGTAATAGAATGAATTTTTCTTTTCTTCAGTCAAATGAGGTATTCTAAACTGCCGAAAAGTCTAATGAGGATAATATAAAGAAATATTTGGCACTAGTACACTATTTGTCTGAATATTGAAGTTTTACCACACAAAATGCATTTTCTCGTTACATTTTACGAAAATTATTTTTAGTCATAGCAAGTGGATGATGAGATTTTCAACAAAATATATATATTTGACTTGTTTTGTACACTTTGGTATTTTTCTTTACTCAGATATATCTGTGATCGTCATTGATTGAAATCCAAGTCATTAGACACCAGCAGTTCACACCAATTGTAAACAAAGCGATTTGTAACCATTAAGGTTTCTAAAGGCCAGTAATTAGCAGTATTAACTACAGGCTACTGTGTCATCACCATAGCGACATACAATTTCAGCACTCTGATAAACATAATGACACGCCAACAACGGCAGAAGCCATTTTCGCATGTATTTCTAATGAAAGCGGCCCCTTTTGGCATAATAGATAAACGAACATTTTGGTTCTTTTAGTAAACTTTTTTCTGCATGTCATAAATTTATATTTTTTTCAAATATTTGAATATTAAAACAGAATATTTATGTAATGGAGGAATATTTGAATATTCATTGCCATCCGTAGTTTTGACTGTGTGCCTGGTTGTTTTCAAGTACACTCCAACCAATGATAAAGTTTCGACAGGGAAACTGGTTGTTTTCCAAAGTGAGAATGTTTGACTGTGGGACTTGTTTTTTCAAAGCACTGTCTGACCAGTGAGTATATTTTCACTTTGATAAGGGTGCAGTTGAACCTCTAGATGTATTGTATATTGTCAAAACTTTTTCAGGGGTTCAGTGAAATATGAGGACAAAACTGATGTGTTGAATCAACAGACATATTGGCCAAGTTACAATATTGCGTGAGTTAAGGGTTTTAATCTCTTTTACTGTTTAATGAAGGCAAGCTGATGATATTATTTACAGGTTGCTGAAAATTGAAAAAAAAAATCTAACAAAAATCAAGTTGATCATAATAAAGGAACAATGTATATCCTTTGAAGACCAAGTTTTCGATTAGGTACCCAGGCAGTATCATTTCAGATGACTTCATAACTCTGATATTACCAGTTGAAAGAATTTCTGAATGGACAGTGTGATTCATTTCTTTCTATCTTACTTTTAGTTACTTCCCAGAAATTTTCAACAAAAGTGGTTGCTGGGACAACGTCAGGAAGTATGGTGACTGGTTTACATATGATAAATCTCCCAGAGCCCAGATATTTAAGAGGGACCATTCTAAAGTGAAGGATTTACAATCCATGCAGAGATTAATGAGGTATAGTCTGCTAAAAGATATCACTGTTTTTGTGTTGTTGTTTTTTTGTGATCACTCGATGTCCGGCGTCTGTCGTCTGTCAACATTTGCAATAGAGGCTGTATTTTTCAATTGATCTTCATGAAATTTGGTCAGAGTGATTACCTTGATGAAATCTAGGCCAAGTTCGAAAATGGATCATCTGGGGTCAAAAACTAGGTCACTAGGTCAAATCAAAGAAAAAAACTTGTGTATGCGATAGAGACTGTATTTTGCAATTGATCTTCATGAAACTTTGTCAGAATGATTACCTTGATATACAGTTTACAGTTTACAGTTTATTTATTTTGCATTAAGGCCTCCGGCCCATACACATAACATAGATACATATCAATAGCTTACATCATATACATCATCATGACACAGTATGTACATAGAAATAGCATATTTTAACACTAGTCATGTAACATATACAGTAACAAAAACAATTTAATTACGCATTAATTTCATGTTAATCTACATAAAAATCAAAAGTTAATTTAGCAAACTTTTTCAATGTACATTTCAAAAGGTAACTAGATTATAATTTCTTTTCTTAGTTCAAAGGCATGATAGATAAATGCAGCCAAATTCTTCATTGTGTTTTCATTCCTACATGACATCAACAGAAAAAAATTATTAAGGCTTGGGTTATCATAATATTTTTGCGGAATATATCTTTTGCGAATACCATCGTACAGTGGACACTTCATCGTAAAGTGATATTCATCTTCTACAACTCCATTACAATGTATACAAAAACGTAATTCTTTGGCTAAACCAATATGTCTGCCTTTTTCAATCATTAATTTGTGAGACGATATAATATAGGCCAATTTCGAAAATGAGTTATCTGGGATCAAAAACTTGGTCAATAGATCAAATCGAAGGAAAACCTTGTGTATGCGATAGAGGTTGTATTTTTCAATTGATATTCATGAATTTTGGTCAGAATAATTACCTTGATATAATCTAGGCCAAGTTCAAAAATGGTTCATCTGGGGTCAAAAAATAGGTCACTAGGTCAAATCAAAGAAAAAACTTGTGTATGCGATAGAGGCTGTATTTTTCAATTGGCCTTATGAAACTTTGACATAATGATTACCTTGATAAAATCTAGGCCAAGTTCGAAAATGGGTCATCTGGGTTCAAAAAGTAGGTCACTAGGTCAAATCAAAGAAAAACCTTGTGTATGCAATAGAGGCTGTATTTTTCAACTGATCTTCATGAAATTTTGTCAGAATGATTACCTTGATGAAATCTAGGAAAAGTTTCAAAGTGGGTCATCTTGAATTAAAAAGTAGGTCACTAGGTCAAATAAAAAAACACCTTGTGTATGCGATAGAGGCTGTATTTTTCAATTGATATTCATGAAATTTAGTCAGAATGATTATCTTGATGAAAGCTAGGTCAAATTTGAATATGGGTCACCTGGGGCTAAAAACTAGGTCACTAGGTCAAATGAAAAAAAAAAACCTTGTGTATGCAATAGAAACTGTATTTTTCAATTGATCTTCATGACATTTTGTCAGAATGATTGCCTTGATGAAATCTAGGTCAAGTCTGAATATGGGTCATCTGGGGTCAAAAAGTAGGTCATTAGGTCAAATCAAAGAAAAACCTTGTGTATACGATAGAGGCTGTATTTTTCAAAGTTCTTCATGAAATTTTGTCAGAATGATTGCCTTGATGAAATCTAGGCAAAGTTCGAAAATGGGTCATCTGGGATCAAAAACTAAGTCACTAGATCAAATCAAAGAAAAACCTTGTGTACGCGATAGAGGCTGTATTTTTCAATTGATCTTCATGAAATTTTGTCAGAATGATTATCTTGATGAAATCTAGGTTGAGTTCGAATATGGGTCATCTTAGAACAAAAAGTAGGTCACTAGATCAAATCAAAGAAAAACCTTGTGTATGCGATGTAGGCTGTATTTTTCAATTGATCTTCATGAAATTTGCTCAGTATGATTGCCTTCATGAAATCTAGGTCAAGTTCGAATATGGGTCATCTGGGGTCAGAATGTAGGTCATTAGGTCATATCAAAGAAAATACTTGTTTAAACTCAAGAGACCACATTTTTGGTCCAATCCTAATGAAAATTAGCCAGAATATTTGTTTCCATGAAATCACTAGGTCAAACATGTTTACACTGTTATGGTGTGTTTCTCAGGTGAGCGACCTAGGGCCATCTTGTTTATTTCAAATCTTGAGTACAACTTTTAGACCTAAGCAGGACGAGATAGGTTGAATCCTAGGTAAGGTGTATCTTCTCAACAATGATTGTCCTCTGCTTCAAATGGAGAAAATGTCATTTACTTTCACTTTGTTCTTTATAGTATATTTCTTGATTCAAAAAAGAATTTCATAACCTTAAGCTGAATATTGTAAAAAAATGGATTTTTTTGTTGCATGTGTCTTTTATAAGGTCACAAGACACATGATGTCTTTTTCTTTTACATGTGTCTGTTTCCCGCCCTGAGATTACTAGTAACATTTGTTTCTAAATGTGTCTTTCAAGGTAAATAAGCATAAAATAAATTAATGCACACATGAAAATATAAAGATGGTTTCACTTCTCAGTGAGATGATTATTCCATATTCACTCAAAACAAACAGACATCCTCTATATTAACATTTATTTGGCTTCATCTCCCTTTCAGATACAATGATTTCAAGCATGATCCTCTAGCTAAATGTAACTGCACTCCACCTTATAGCGGTGAAAATGGTATCTCAGCAAGGTGTGACCTCAACCCAGCTAGCGGAACATACCCCTTTGGAGCTTTAGGTCATAGGTCTCATGGAGGCACAGATATGAAGGTGACTATGCCATTGACACATTTTACAAGTAGTGGTTGTGGATAACTTTCACTTAACTCTCAGATTTCAGGTTTTCAGTAAATGAAGATTAAAATGCTTGCATTTTGTTGCCTATTATGTTCAAATAGACAGCTTCTGTTACTGAATGGTAAGAAAAAATTTCTTTCAGAGTTTTGAATAACTTTAATACAATGAAATCCCTATTAAAGGGAGGTAATTAGACAGCTTCATACATTTAGAGGTACAGTTGAGTTAGGTTAGGAAGTGTTTGAATGTCAAATTTTCAAATAGTTCAAAAATGCCTATGAAAACTTTTAGCAAAAGTAATAGGTTACATTGTTATTATGTCATTTTATGTTCAGATCCCATTTTTTGCAACATATTTTTCTAAAAAAGGCAGATTAAGCTGTTGCCAGGTGTATTTTACATGTTAACATTTCTTATGTGTTTAGACTGTCCAGTACCAACATTGTAGGAAGGACTTTGATTTTACCTATTATTTCAGCAATCATTGTATATATTTCAGTTGACAAACTATGCCATGTTCAACAACCTGGAGTTTATAGCTATAAGTGGACCAACATATGACCAGTTACCTCCCTTCCAGTGGAGTAAAGCAGACTTCGCCAAGGACTGTCCCCACTACGGTCATCCAGATATCTATAAGTTTGATCCTGTCCACTTCAATGGAACATTAACTGAAGAACGCAGAGTCGGTGTACACATATCTGTACAATAAGATAATTATATAAACAATCAAGTCTGCCAGTGTGGAAAATACTTAATATTTGAAAGAATGTCAACTGTTGATTTCTCTCTTAAACTCTGTGATAATTTTTTTTATTTTTAAAACATTACAAAACCTATTAGTGCACTAATAGTAATACATAGCTTTAAGTTAAGGTACTTATTCAATTTTACTTTGATAATATAATCAAAATAAAGTGTAGTACAATGTATTTACTATTAAAAGTAAAAATGTTTTTCTTGCATTCCTGGTATGAAAGTTTTTATAGAATGGTCAAAATTTTGTGCAATGATTATGTTTGATGTTTATTCATTCAGTTTTGTATGTGATAGATAGATCATTCTGTATAAGTGATTCATTTTCTTGTTCTGTTTAGTTAAACACGTTCAGACATTATGTAGCATGAACTTGGTTTTAGATATTTTTCTGTGGTAACACACTTAAAAAAGAACAGACAAATATGAATAGCACTACATTATATAGTTACACAACATTCCCTATTTTGAATTCTTACCTCAGTACTTTGTAACTCCACAAATTTTGTGTTGATTTTATGACATGAGATTAATGTATTTATGACAATTGTCACATCAGTCATTGTTCCAGTAGGTGTAAACTGTAGTGTAAAGAAATATTGCGTTTTGCATAATTATATTATTTCAACATTCAGTCTTTGTTTTAACCTTTCTCACATTTGATGGAAAACTTACATTTCTAATGTGTGATTTGTAATATTTCCTAGGAACAGTAACAGGTATTCTTTATTTCTTAAATAATGAAGGTGTTTGTTTGTATATCACATTTCATACATTAAAAACAGAAGGCACTGAAAGCTGCAAAGGGATTATCAAAACAATCAGCACTATTTCCTTTATACATATAAGTGGTAAAACTACTTAAGTTATATTGTCTTTCATCTTGTTTTTGAAACTAAGTGTGCAATACAGATATTTGACCTTGTATACAATGTCAGGAGCAACTACGTACAAACATTTCCTGAAGTACCAGGATTTTAATACATTGTACAGTCATGTACAAAAAGTGTATTTGTACCTTATACAGTGAAACCTGAGCCAAATACCACCTCTGTACAGAGACCCCCTGGCTCTAAAGACTGCTGCTTTTCTTTCCTATTTTAACATTTACAGTGTATTTCCACCTGCCAACAAAGACCTTTTTCTACTTTCCCAATGGTGGTCTTTATAGAAAGGTTTGACTGTATACAAACACTTTTTTTTAAGTGGCTTTATTAATCAATACAATTTTATAAACTTTCTTGGTTAACATAAAAGCAGCATTTGTAAAATTTCTGAAAATACCGGTATATATTTTTCTAAATTGTGATTTTGCATGATTTCTACAATGGAAAAATACCTTTTCTGCAGTAAAATTGACTTTATTTACGATTTTAAAAAAATTCAGAAGATCCTACTACCACCCTTACAGACCTTTAGTATGAAGCATTGTTTGTTTCTGGATCTTGCAAAATAAAGCCACTCGTCACAATATCCCTGTTACAGATTAGGGGGATCAGACAGTAGTATGTTATAAAGGTAAAGTCTTTAGTAGTATATGTCAGTATGTCACACAGAAGTTGAAGAAATGAAGTTTACGCTTGGGGTCTAGGATGACGCGACTTAATAGGGAGGTTGATCATGACCAGCAGATGACTTGTATTGATTTTGAGATCAGTAGGTCAAAGGTCAAGGTCACAGTGACCCGAAACAGGTAAACCGTTTCTGGGCGATAACTTCAAAAATAAAACAGATTACTGAATGCATCAAAGAGGGCATTTTGTATTCTATGGGCTCTTGTTTCAACTTGTTTGATAAATTCCATCTGAAAAGACACTCCAGTAAAATACTCTATATCACTGCTTCCAGCCACAAATATGTAGTATATACTGCAAACTGACAGTGTAAAGTTGAACTGGCTTTCTCTTAATAGGTACAATAATTGTATGTATTTGTGATGTCATTTATTTTATAGTTTTATGCTGGACATTGATAATGTCTTGTGTGTACATCTTCCTGTTAGTCACAACTTTTTTTAGTGTTGGCTGAAATTCAGCAGAACTTAGTAGGTAGATTAAGAACAATACCAAAATATGTGTCATTTATTGGTATCCTGTTAAATTAATATTGACTTCATTTATGTAGATAAGGTCAAAGCAGGTTAGCTGTCAACCAAACTAATACCTGTGACCTGTAAGGAACATAGTCCGCCATATCTTTGTATGGTAGCAGTTCACTGAACTGAAGGAATTTTGATCTTTTGTATAATGATCTTCTCAACCTTGCGTTACAGACAAGCTTCATGGAAATGGCCATTCTAGCATAAAACTGCTGTTATTGTCACTTTTCAGGGGTGTTTTAACAGGAGAGAAAACGTGTGTTAACAGAGAGATTCTTGCGCTCACTTGCTGTTATAACACCTTTTCATATTTGTGCATTCCGTGGCAAAGCGTAAACGTATTACGACCCTAAAACAGATAATTCAAAAGAAAATGACGTCAGTGTGAAAGAACAGTGTAGACTTTACCGTGCTTTTCATAGAAATATAATGACATTGAGGGACAATATATTCATTTACCTGGTTTTAATGCTAGAATAGCGTTAGCGCATGTTCTTTGCGTGTTATAACATCTTCAGAAACTCTCGAGATTCTGCAGATGTTATAACACGAAAAAACTTGCATTATCCCTACATTATCAAATCAAATTGTGTATTTCATTAATTTACTGGTCAGTGACATTGGACTTTTTAAAATATTTTTCCCAGACTTAGTCTCAACCAGTTTCTAGGTTTTTACTCTGTTTAGTACATTTGATTATAGCGTTCATGAGATATATGTTTTGCTCAAAGCAATCTGTATCTGTAATTTTTCATTTTCAACTCGCATGAACCTTGTTCAGCTATAAGTATAGGTGGATGGTCTGATGTCCTTCGTGGATCTTCACCAAATTTGAACTGTAGCATCATTGTACAAACTTATCTCAAGTTTGTTCTAATGGTTCCGCTGGAACCATTTCTGGAACTGCCAAAGTTGGAGAAAGAAGCCCCTTTGAAATGACTTTTTCTCTGAACCACTAGATAGATCTTCATTTAACTTGGTTTGTACCCTCCTTGTATGGACTCCTGTCCAGTTTGTTCCAATGGTCCTGCTTGAACCCTGTCCTGGGTTGCTACTGCTAAATATAGAAAAAAACCATTTAAACTTTTTCTCATTAACCTTTAGATGGATCTTCACCAAACTTAGTCTGTAACATACTTGTGTTAACCTGTCCCAAGTTTGTTCAAATAATTCTGCTTTGCACTCTTGAGGGCCTGCCAGAGGACCATTATCAAGCTTGGTCAGGGTCAGTTGAGCCACTTAAGGGTGATCATGGCCCCCTTGTCTTAATTGTTGTTTTATTTTGAATCCTTTGTAATTGTTTGAAAATATATTTTTGTATGAAATTACAATTGAAAATTTATATTTATAAAAGATGCTTTCTATATCCAAAGAGTTAATAAATCAATTATTAACTACATCAGAATGTTGTATTTATATACGATACAATGGCCTTATTGCATTCTATTTTTTTTGTTGGTTGGATTTCAGTTCCATTTTGTTGTGTATGTTAAATGGCCTTTAGTCTTTGACATAAATTTATCACAACAAAGGACATCAGCATACTGAAAAAAAACAACATGTCTTTAATATTCATGTTCTCAAAATAGTCATAGCCTCTGCCCTTGTCTAAACAGCTGATCACATGTATTGACATGCTGCCTATTGACGATTGTTTCGAATAAATGGTGCAAATGTTTTGTAGGTTAATTTTGAGCCCTTAAAATAGATGGCTGAACAATTGGTAAATGTGATCTTTACATTACTGGTGTGACCTTGAAACCTTATCAGTTGTAAGATAATGGGTAGATCCTTTTATTGTCTCACCCACTTTTAGTGGATTAGTGGAAGCGAGACTAAGCAATCCAAATTCCTTCGGCGGTGACAGCGGTGGTGTCAGCAATTGGGAAGAACTCAAAAACCATTACATATATTTCTTTGAAACCTTGTAGGATGATTTAAAAACTAATTTTACACTCCCATGGTGAGTACTAGTCCCCTAGTGACCTTAACCTTGAAGAAATTAGCACTTCTTAGATTTTTTTGATGCCTTTGAACATTCACAAAAATGACAATTTCTCAAAAAGCTTTACATATATTGCTTTGAAACCTTGTGGGATAGTTAAAAAAAACTCATTTTACACCCCTGTGGTGAGTTCTGGCCTGCTAGTAACCTTGACCTTAAAGAAATTAGCATTTTTCAGATTTTTTTGACGCCTTCTAGCATTCACAAAAATGGCTTCTCAAAAAGCATTACATATATTGCTTTGAAACCTTGTAGGATGGTTCAGAAACTCATTTTACACCCCTATAGTGAGTCCTGCCCCCTTATGACATTGACCTTGAAGAATTTAGCATTTTTATCTGAAAGACGGGACATATAGGAATGCCTTTGGCGGGCGGACTGGCTTTGAATCGAGCATTTCTCTTTCATGCATGGAGGGATTTTGATGTATTGTGTTCATCATCATGAGACGGAGTGTCATTCAGAAGAACCCACAGGTCTAAGGTCAAGGTCACACTTAGAGGTCAAAGGTCAAATTTAAGAACAACTTTGGAGCATTTCTTTTTCATGCATGGGGAAATTTTAATGTAACTTTCATCACAATCTAGCTAAAATAAATTAGTATAAACTAATAATACCTTTATACTTAGACCATTTTATTAACATATGTATGAAAATAAACTGGCAGTAAACTTTTCATTCCCCACATTTAACCCTTAGCCTGCTAAATTTCTAAAATGAACTGGTCTATCATTCAGTTTGGGCAGTACCATTCTTTAGTAGAAGGGGTTTTCAGTGAAAATTTACTGACTGAACAGCGAACAGTGCAGACCATGATCAGACTGCATGGATGTGCAGGCTGATCTTGGTCTGCACTGGTCGCAAAGGCAGACTAACTCGCCGCTAGCAGGCTAAAGGTTAAGTTAAATAGGTCATCACGAAAAATACAAAGGTTTTGGTCTAAAAAACAACAACAAATAATTAGAAACATGTTATTGATTGTTTTTGTTTATTTTTGGTTTAACGCGATTTTTCAACAGTTTTTCAATTATGTAATGGCAGGCAGTTAACCTATCCAGTGTTCCTGGATTCTGTACCAGTACAAATCTGTTCACCGCAAGTAACTGCCAACTTTCCCACATGAATCAGAGGTGGAGGATGAATGATTTCAGACACAATATCTTCTATCAAATCGTCACTGCGAACATACGCCTCGCCCGGGGATCGAACTCACGGCCCCACGATCTGTAGATATGCGCTCTCCCAACTGAGCTAAGCGGGAAGGCTCTCAAGTTTTGTTTAATTGAATTCACTCAGTTTCAAGAAACGGTCAAGAGGTCAGATAAGTGTATTGTAATAATTTACTTAACAGAACTTCTGATCAAGATTTTGTGTGTCATAATTAAAGTAAACTCGAGGAGATTCAATAAAATAAATAAAGCGGTGCTTTCAAATTCTGTGTGCTATAGTTTCTCTTATGAGTACTTAAATCGTATTGTCGCACTCTGGAATTCTGTAAACAACTAAATTTGTTTGGTACCCATTATTATGGAATGCCGCGGTTGTCTTATTAAGACATTGTTCATATAATAAATTCGTCTTAAGAAATATGGGTTCATTCGCTCATTATATAAATTGAATAATGCAATATATGGAACTGTTTCGTCTTTATATGGAACAAACTTTTCATTATATGATAGCAAACATTATTATATACATTCGATTTCCCTTTATATGCATTCAAATGTAATATATGGAATTCCAGGGAGGGAGGTAATAGAAGTACCTTTCAATGGTAAAAAAGCCAGTTTTGTTAGAGTGACATTCCCTTTATGTTGGAGATAAAGAAACTAACCCTGTATGCTTAAAAACTATGGTGGCATATTTCTGCCAACCACATATCCACTTATTTTGTAGACAGTTTTCTCTAAAAATGTCACATATCCAGTTATTATCTGGCAAGTTGCAAAATTGCGTGTTATCCATATAATTAAGTTAACAGGATAAAACTGCCTGTTAGTGCCCACTTCTGCCATCCACATATTCACATAAATAAGTGGTTATTGTGAAAGTTTTCATGATATCCAGTTAATATTCGTACCCAAACTGGCGATTTACGGTTAGACTTTTCGGCCCCTATACGGAATTGTCATGGTATAGAATATTGAAATGGGGAGAAAATGTATAGGCGGCCGAGTAGCTCAGTCGGTAGAGCATTGGAACAGTATTCCGAGGCCCCTGGTTAGAGTCACGGTCTGGCTGCACAGTTTTCTCATCCTGTCGCATTTGGCGCCCAATGTGGAGACGTAATTGCTTGATTTATGAAGTACCCGTTGAAATTCGAGGACGAATTAAAAAGTGTGAAATTTATTACAGTATAGAACTTGGAATATTAAAATGGGGAGAAAATGTGTAGGCAGTCGGGTAGCCCAGTCGGTAGATTACCGGACAGGTATTCCGAGGCCCCAGGTTCAAGTCTCGGTCTGGCTTCACATTTTTGTCACCCTGTGACAGAATGAATATGTGTATATCCACCTTAACCCCTACCACCACCCCTAATGGTTGTGCCTATAGATAGGATTTGGAATTAAAATTGCATAATTTTATGTATGATTTCATTATTCCATAATAATAGGGGCCCGATTAGGGGATACTGCCAACATAACGGACTAACTGACAAAACAAGATCCCTTGTTAACGTAAGTGAAAAATGTGGTGGCGGTAGTGGGCACTAACAGGCAGTTTTGGTCCTGTTAAGATATTTAAGTGATAACAAAGTTTTGTCACCTGCCAATAAAAACTGAATAAGTGACATTTTTACGAAAATTTCGAGATAAAATAAGGGATATGTGGTTGCAGAAAAATGCCACCATAAAAAACAGGTCGTTAGAGTGACCTGCCTTATATTTGCAAATGGTGTCGAGTGAGGAAGGGAAAAAAAACTCTGTTTGGGATAAAAAATGTTTGGTTAGAGTGACCTCCCCTTTCTATTGAAAATGGCGTAGAGATAAATAGCAGAAGTAACTCTGTATGTAAAAAAACAGGACAGTTAGAGTGATCTCCCCTTTATTTTGCAAATGGCATCCGAAGGTAGGGGAAATAACTCTGAATGGCTAAAAACAGGTCGGTTAGAGTAACAACCCTTTATTTTGCAAATACCGTTGAGAAAGGTAAGGGAAGTACCGCTGAAAGCCCCGTTCAGTTCGAGTGACCTCCCCTTTATATTGCAAATGGGGTCGAGGGAGATAGGGGAAGTAACTCTGGGCTGATATAGAACTGGTAAGAGCAACCTCCCGGTTATATTGCAAATTGCGTCGAGAGAGGTAGCAGAATCAGAGTGGCTAAAACAAAAATAGGTCGGTAAGATTATATTGCAAATGGCATCGAGATAGGTAGGGGAAGTAACTTTGTATATTAAGAAAAATCAGGACGGTTAGATTGACCTCCCCTATATTTTGTAAATAGCGTTCAGGGAGGTAGGGGAAGTAACTCTTGGTGGCTAAAAAAATGGGTCAGTAAGAGTGACTTCTCTTTATATTGCAAATGGTGTCGAGAAATGCAAGGAAAGTAACTTTGTATGTAAACTAGAATGTGTCTGTAGGACACAGGGTGTGCCCCCCACTGGTACATTTGTCACAAATAAGGTGAAATAATTCAAATATTTGCAGTCTTAATGGGGTATAGCCTAAAAAAAACAAGAGGACCATGATGGTCCTGAATCGTTCACCTGTCTCCACATGACCCAATTTTCATGATCCATTGAAAAATATGTCTTCTAGAGAGGTCACAAGGTTTTTCTATCATTTGACCTACTGACCTAGTTTTAAAGGCACATGACCCAGTTTTGAACTTGACCTATATATTATCAAGGTGAACATTCTCACCAATTTTCATGAAGATCTAATGAAGAGTATGGCCTCTAGAGAGGTCACAAGGTTTTTCTATTTTTATACCTACTGACCTAGTTTTGATCACACGTGACCCAGTTTCAAACTTTATCTAGATATCATCAAGGTGAACATTCATACAAATTTTCATGAAGATCCATTGAAAAATATGGCCTCTGGAGTGGTCAAAAGGTTTTTCTATTTTTAGACCTACTGACCTAGTTTTTGATCGCAGTTGGCCAAGTTTCAAACTTAACCTAGATATCATCAAGATGAACGTTAAGACCAACTTTCATACAGATCCCATGAAAAGTATGGCCTCTAGAGAGGTCACAAGGTTTTTATTATTATTTGACCTACTGACCTAGTTTTTTAAGGCACGTGACCCAGTTTCAAACTTGACCTAGATATCATCAAGGTGAACATTCTGACCAATTTTCATGAAGATCCATTCAAGGGTATGGCCTCTAGAGAGGTCACAAGGTTTTTCTATTTCAAGACTTACTGACCTAGTTTTTGATCGCAGTTGACCCAGTTTCAAACTTCACCTATATATCATCAAGATAAATATTCAAACCAATTTTCATACAGATCCCATGAAAAATATGGCTTCTAGAGAGGTCACAAGGTTTTTCTATTATTTGACCTACTGACCTAGTTTTGAAGGCACATGACCCAGTTTTGAATTTGACCTATATTATCAAGGTGAACTTTCTCACCAATTTTCATAAAGATCTAAGAAGAGTATGGCCTCTAGAGAGGTCACAAGGTTTTTCTATTTTATACCTACTGACCTATTTTGATCAAAACGTGACCCAGTTCAAATTTTTAAATCGATACCATCAAGGGAACATTCAGACAAATTTTCATGAAAAATCCATTGAAAAATATGGCCTCTGGAGGGGTCAAAGGTTTTTCTATTTTTAGACCTACTGACCTAGTTTTTAAACGCAGTTGGCCCCAGTTTCAAACTTGACCAGATATCATAAAATAAACCGTTAAGACCAACTTTCATACAGATCCCATGAAAAGTATGGCCTCTAGAGAGGTCACAAGGTTTTTATTATTATTTGACCTACTGACCTAGCTTTTTAAGGCACGTGACCCAGTTTCAAACTTGACCTAGATATCATCAAGGTGAACATTCTGACTAATTTTCATGAAGATCCATTCAAGGGTATGGCCTTTTAGAGAGGTCACAAGCTTTTTCTATTTCAGACCTACGACCTAGTTTTGATCGCAGTTGACCCAGTTCAAACTTCACCTAAAATTTCATCAAGAAAATATTCAAACCAATTTTCATACAGATCCCATGAAAAATTGACCTCTAAAAGGGGTCACAAACATTTTTTCATTATTTGACCTACTGACCTACTTTTTGAAGGCACGTGACCCACTTTCGAACTTGACCTAGATATCATCAAGATGAACATTCTGACCAATTTTTATGGAGATCCATTTAAAAGTATGGCCTCTAAGAGGTCACAAGGTTTTTCTATTTTTAGACATACTGACCTAGTTTTTGACCGCACATGACCCGTTTCGAACTTGATATCATCAAGAAAACCCATCAGCCCAACAACTTTCATACAGATCCCATAAAAAAATATGACATTAGAGAGGTCACAAGGTTTTTCTATTATTTAACCTACTGACCTAGTTTTTGATGGCATGTGACCAAGTTTCGAACTTGACCTAGATATCATCAAGGTGAATGTTCTGACCAATTTTCATGAAGATCTTATGAAATATATGGCCTCTAGAGAGGTCACAAGGTTTTTCTATTATTTGACCTACTGACAAAAAATCCACTATTTTGGCTATTTCATGAGCTATAACTCTGTAATACATGCTAAAATTCTCAAGAAGAATGCCAAGTGCGCAAGGTCACATTATGATAAAGACTGAAGCAAGGTTTCATTAATTACATTTAATATTTCTGATGAGGCACAAAATTAGGGGGAAAATGTGCATTTTTGACTATATCGGGGGCCAAAACTCTAAAAAATAGGGGCGGAGCCAGATGAAAAATAGGAGTGCGCAAGTTCATATCATGATAAAGACTCATGAAAGGTTTCATCAATTTATATCAAATACTTTCCGAGCTAGGGGTGTCACAAGGTGAAAATGTGCATTTTTGACTATTTCAGGGGCCATAACTCTAGAAATAGGGCGCGGACCCATATTAAAAATGGGAGATGCGCAAGTTCATATCATGATAAGACTCATGAAAGGGTTTTAAATGAATCTATTCAAATAACTTCTTGAGCTAGGCAGTCACAAGGTGAAAATGGCGTTTGACTATCTAGGGCCATAATCTAAAAATAGGGGCTGGAGCCAGATGAAAAATAGTGGGTGCGCAAGTTCCTATCATGAAAAGACCCCATGCAAGGTTTCACAATTTATATCAAATACTTTTGAGCTGGGCGTGTCACAAAGGTGAAAAGGTGCATTTTGACTATGTCAGGGGCCATAACTCTAAATATAGGGGCGGAGCCACGAAAAATAACAGTACGCAATTTTCATATCATGATAAAGACTCATGCAAGATTTCATCAATTTATATCAAACACTTTTGAGCTAGGCGTGTCACAAGGCAAAATGTGCTTTTTTGGGACTATTTCGGGGGCCATAACTCTAAAAATAGGGGGCGTAGCCAGACGAAAATAGAAGTTGCGCAAGTTCTATCATGATAAAGACTCAAGCAAGGTTTAATCAATTTATATCAAATACTTTTTGAGCTAGGTGTGTCACAAGGTGAAAATGTGCATTTTTGACTATTTCAGGGGCCATAACTCTAAAATTAGGGGGCGGAGCCAGATAAAAAATAGGAGGTGCGCAAGTTCATATTATGATAAAGTCTCATGCAAGGTTTCATCAATTTATATCAAATACTTTTTGAGCTAGGCGCGTCACGAACTTCGGACGGACGCACGGACAAGAGCAAATCTATATGCCCCCACCACTCATGGGAGGGGGTGGGCACAAAAAGAAAGTTTGGTTAGAGTGACCTCACTGTTTTACATCGAAAAATGCAGGGAAAGTAACTCTGTATGTAAAAAAAAAATCAGTTCGGTTAGAGAGACCTCCCTTTTATATCGCAAATGGCGTTGACAGAGGTGGAGGCATTCAGACACTAAATAGAAAAATGGCATGAAAAAAATGGTAGTCCCATAATAGCGGATACAAATAGTCCTGTTTTTTTTTTCTGAGATTTTCCTTATTTTCTTTGCAATTTTTTTGCTAAAACACATGACAGATCTATGCTTGACATGTAGGTAGCATTTCATAATGAAAAACAACATACAAAATTTTTTCATGGAAACTTAGATCACATAACCCCAGTATAATTGGGGTCTCATTTTTTAGTTGATTTTACAGTTGGTGTGGTTTGACTGAAATTATTTTTTCTTGCACCAAACATTTCTTTTTGATTTTAGTTAGCACTGAGAATATCTTCAAAAAAAATGTAAGTTACAGACATGTAAAATGGGTCCTGATGTTTGCTGGGGGTCATTGGAAATGGGTCAATTTTATATAGAATAAAAACAACAACTATTTAGTGTGTTAAAACCTGTAAAATTGGTAAGAGGGTACCCCCCTTTATATTGCAAATGGCGTCAAGGGTGGTAGGGGAAGTAATTCTTGTCGGCTGAAAAAAATGGGTCAGTAAATCCCCTTTATATTGCAAATGACGTTCAGGAGTTAATAAGTAAAATGTGGCACTTAAAAAAACTGGTCCCGTAGGAGTAACCTCCCTTTATATTGCAAATGGCGTCGAGGTAGGTAGGAGAAGAAACTGTGGGAGGCTCAAAAGTGGGTCGGTAAGAGTGACCTCCCCTCTATATTGGAAATGGCGTTAAGGGAGGTAGGGGAAGTAACTGTGGGCTGCTTAAAAACGGGTCGGAAAGACTGACCTTCACTTTACATTGCAAATGGCATCGAGGGAGGTAGAGGAAATACAGGAGACTGTAAGGGTGACCTCCCCTTTATATTGCAAATGGTGCCAAGGGAGGTAGGGGAAGTAACTGTGGGCTGCTAAAATACGGGTTGGTGAGAGTGACCTCCCCTGTATATTGCAAATGGCGTTGAGGGAGGTAGAGGAAGAAACATAGGGACCATAAAAATGGGTTGGTAAGAGTGACCTCCCCTCTATATTGCAAATGGCGTCGAGGGAGGTAGGGAAGTAACTGTGGCCGGCAGGAAACAGGGATCGGTAACAGTGACCTCCCCTTTATATTGCAAATGGCGTCGAGATTGGTAGGAGATAACTTGGGCGGCAAAAAAACAGGATGCAGTAAGAGTGACCTCCCCTTTACATTGCAAATGGCATTGAGAGAGGTAAGGGAAGTAACTGTTGACAGCAAGAGGATCAGTAAGGGTGACCTCCCAAATATATTGAAAATGGCATCGCGGGAGGTAGGGGAAATAACTCGAGTACATATAAAACGGGTCTGTAAGTTTCTTCCCCTTTATATTGCAAATGGCGTCGAGAGGGATAGGGGAATTAATTATGGGCAGCTAAATAGACGGGTCGGTACATTACCTCCCCTTTATATTGCAAATGGAGTCCAGGGACGTAAGGGAAATAACTCTGAGTGAATATAAAAGGGGTCGGTAAGTTTCTTCCCCTTTATATTGCAAATGGCGTCGAGAGGTAGGGGAAGTAATTATGGGCAGCTAAATAGACGGGTTGGTACATTACCTCCCCTTTATATTGCAAATGGAGTCCAGGGATGAAAGGGAAGTAACTCTGAGTGAATATAAAAGGGATCGGTAAGTTTCTTCCCCTTTATATTGCAAATGGCGTCGAGAGGTAGGGGAAGTAATTATGGGCAGCTAAATAGACGGGTCAGTACATTACCTCCCCTTTATATTGCAAATGGAGTCCACGGATGTAAGGGAAGTAACTGTGGGCAGCTTTAAAAATGGCTTGGTAAGAGTAACCTCTCCTATATATTGCAAATGGCGTCGAGGGAGGTTGGGGAAGTAAATGTCGGCTGCTTAAAAACGGGTCGCTTAAAGTGACCTCCCCTTTATATTGCAAATGGCGTCGAAGGAGGTAGGGGAAGTAACTGTGGCAGGCTAAGAAAATGGGTGGGTAAAAGTGACCTCACCTCTTCACTGCAAAATGGCGTGGAGGGATGTAGGGGAAGTATGTGTATCTGTGTGTTCGGGTTTCACGTCTTTTTCAAAAATTTTGCAGTCATACAAAGGACGGAGTAGGGAAGTAACTGTGGGCGGCAAAAAGCAGGAGACGGTAAGGGTGACCTCCCCTTTGTATTTCAAAAGGCGTGAGCAGGTAGTGGAAGTAACCCGTGAGCGGCAAAAAAAAAAAGGTTGTTTAAGGGTTTACATCCGATTTATATTTCAAATGGCGTCGAGGAGGTAGGGGGAAATAATTAAAGGGCGGCTAAAAAAAACGGGAAGGGAAGTGACCCCCCCTTAATTGCAAATGGCGTCGAGACAGGTAGGCGAAGTAATTATGGGTGGCAAAAAAGAAAGGAAGGGAAGAGTGACATCCCCTTTATATTACAAATGGCATAGGGGAATTAACTGTGTGACTTAAAAAACAGGTCAGAAAGAGTAACCTCCCCTTTATATTACAAATGGCATCGAGGTAGGGGAAGTTACTGTGGGTGACTAAAACAAAGGCTGGTAAATGACCTCCCCTTTATATTGCAAATGGCATCAAGGGAGGTGGGGGAAGTAATTCTGGTCGGTTGAAAAAACGGGTCGGTAAGTGACTTCCATTTTATATTGCAAATGACGTCCTAGTACACGTCGATTTGTGGGAATATGGGCCGCCGTGAGAAAAATATTGAGAAATAAGAGACCTAACCACATTGTAGACTGAAGTGAGTTAAAATAATTTCTCATGATCTCTTTCCAGACACGCGACTCGAAAAAAATTATGACGTCATAAATATGGGGGCTAAAGAGAAAATAAAAAGGCAGAAAATGTATGACTGCTGAATAATTACAGGTGACAACGTTTTGAAAAATATGTTAAAGATTTTAAAACTGATAAAATTTAGTGAAGGTTATGCTTAATTTTAGCAGATACAACATTTTATGAAAAATATATGGAATTAACTATGCCCTTAAAATGAAAAATATCTATAAATATCAGAAAATGCGAAAATGACTAAATAACGGTATTAAGTGAGCAAATTTCTGTTAAATGGCACAGTAATGCCAATTAAAAATACAAATTGTCTAATACTCTTTTCACTATCCATAGTCCCAAAAAAACATAATTATATATATCTATATACCCTTGTTATCTGTATGAGTGTGTCAGATCGACTTAACGCCCCGACTATGTGGTCAGAACGCAAAATCAATAGAAAAAATCTTTACAAATGCAATCTTAAGAATGTTGTTTCAATGATATAACAGCTTTAAAACGTAAATTATTTTTTTAGTGCAGATTCTCCTATTAAAATTGATAAATCCAATTAATACATCTTCCCCGTTAACCTGAGTTAAAAAAATCTACGAAAGGAATCATCAAAGATTTCTCTATGTACGTTTTAGTTCAGTATACTAGGTGGTCATGATGTCATCGTCGTTTAACGCCTACAGTATATTACGTTTTACATATAGAAATTTTAGTAGTTAAACCTACACCTTGAGTCCTTCTAATGAATAGGATTTGGGCCCCCTAATCACATCCCTGAAGTTTGTATTTTCGAAGTTCGCAAAAAATGATCAGTAAGATTTGAGGATTCCTTAATTGCATTACAGTCCCTTAAGCTCGTTTCATAGATAATTAACCCTTTTAACTTACCCAATTCTAATTTATTTTAAAACGTTACGGTATAACTTCATGCCTAACTGATATTTTACTCCGCGTGAAAAAGATATTGCGACCAAGTAAGCAAACTCGAAAAAAAACATTCCTAGAAAAATTGAAATCCAACAATTACAAGGGGTGCTGTTTAAATTTTTTTTTTACTCTTTATACCTATTTACCAATAATCTAATGAATGACAAAGGAATTGCTTAAATTAAACGCATTTTTATGCATTTAATTTCCCAAAAAAGCCTTTTCCCTTTTTCATATTGCTATTTGTTTATGTGACCATGTAAGCAGTTTTTCAAAACCCCCTCTTTATTGAAACATTGATGTCCGGTTGGGAAAGCATTTTTCGAGATTAATAAGTTATCCGTGAGAACTTTTACTGCCTAGCTTTCGCAGATATTTTTTGTATGATTTGGAAAACGTTATACACATTTACCTTTGGTTACTATATCAACAATAAATCACGCATTTTTGATGATGTTTTCAAATACGGGCAATTAGTTGTTGCTCGAATAGTTGACATTTTATGCCAGGAGGACAGTTATTAAATCAGACATAATACTGCATCGCTTGGGATTGACATACATGTACTCCATACTTGAAATTGATTTAAGTACACTAATTTACCCAAGCAATCAATTCGTGTATCAAAAAAATAGTTATTATCAAATTCAATGGAAATGTCCCAAAAGTATTGGAAAATGATGAAATGTTTTATCATATGCGGTTTTTGACCCGCTTTTATTTCGAGATATATTTCATATTTGGTGTTTAGTCCCCTTGTCAGCTGGATGCTAGATTTTCCATTTGATCGTGTCTAATGAAAGAGGGGGACGACGCCATGAAGCTCTAAAAGCCCATTAAAAACTGAACTGCTTTGATATGCTTTTGCTTTCCGGATTCGTAGGATCCTTAATAATATTCTGCTATTTTCTGCTTTTTACAACGGCATGGAGAACAAGGCAAATGTTTGTTAAAAGCTCAAGAAGATCCCTTCAAAGAAAAGAACTCATCTAATCAAAATAATAGAAAACTCGGGTTTATTAAGTTTGTTCATGGGAGATTTAGAAAGGTGAAATACCCTTACGCCCTTTAGCACCATTTAAGCGGAATTCTGTTGTGAAAATTAAATGAACTCCATAAAACTAAAGGGGCCAGGGTTTTTCATGTAAAATTTACCCAATCATTTTTGTTTTCACATAACGTCCTTTAGTTTTCCCTTTCGTGAATAAGACATTCAGCAGTTTGTTTTTAAAATACTATTTTTAAGCACAAACCCGCGTTGTTTAGAACGACTGTTCCAAGGCGTTGCCGCACTTCGGTCCCTTTTCCCTTTTTTTTACGTTTTGAGCTTTCTGTCTATAAAGCTTTTCATTGTTCATGTATTTATCATGTTTTAAACTATACATGCATGTACGGTTTTAAAGAGGCGTTGCAGAGTATATCACATATCGGATCTTTGAGAAATACTTTCAGTTGCAGAGAAGGAATGATGAAAAAAGGCAATGAAATGACTACCCCAGCCCCTGATGCCCTTCCTGCTGCAATTAGCTAAACGTAATTGCGGAAAGCCCATATTAAACTCAGAACGTTTTTAAATGCAGGAGTAAACATATGCGTTTTGACCCGCTTATTTCGAGATAAATGCATATTAAAGGGGTTTAGTCATTGTCAGCTGTGATGCTAGATTTCCTATTGATCGTGTTTCTAAGAAAGAGGTGGACGACGCCATGATAGCTCTAAAAACCCATTAAAACTGACGCTTTGATATGCTTTTGCTTTTCCGGATTCGTAGATCCTTAATAAATTCTGCTATTTTCGTCTTTTCTACAAAGGCATGGAGAATGGCAAATGTTTGTTAAAGCTTCAGAAGATCCCTTCAAAATAGAACCATCTAATCAAAAAATAGAAGACCGGTTTTATTAAGTTTGTTCATGGAGATTTAGAAAGTGAAATACCTTACGCCCTTAAGCCCAGTTTAAAGCGAATTCTGTTTGTGGATAATATTAAATTTACTCCCTAACTAAAGGGCCAGAGGTTTTCATGTAAATATTACCCAATCAAATTTTTGTTTCCCAAACGTGCCTTTGTTTCCCTTTCTGAAAAAACATTCAGCAGTTTTGTTTTCAAAATACTATTTTAAGCACACCAGCGTTTTTTTTTAGAACTGACTGTTCCAAGGCGTTGCCGCACTTCGGTCTTTCCTTTATTTACGTTTTGAGCTTTCTTGTCTAAATGCTTTACATTGTTCATGTATTTTTCATGTTCTAAACAACATGCAGGTTACGGTTTAAAGAGGCGTTGCGAGATATCACATATCGGACTTTTGAAAATACTTTCAGTTGCAGAGAAGAATGAAGAAAAAGGCAAAAGAAAAATGATACCCCCTGCCCTGAAAGCCCTCCCGCTGGCAATTAGTAAACGTAATTGCGGAAAGCATATTAAAAAACAGAACGTTTTAAATGCAGGAGTAATGAAAAAACTGGTTGTAGATACTTGTATCGCCGAGCTGAAGCCGAATTAAGTAGAAAACTTCAGATTGATGTCAGCCTTATGAATACAATTACCAGTAATTCAGAATAATTAGGAAGACTATCTGAATTTAACACTGCAATTAAATTAAAAAGTCCGTTAAACTTACGGGCTTAATCGCTTGATAATGTTAAATCTAAATCAAATTGGGACTGTAAACATGCATGTAGTTTGCACATAATATTATAATAAGAGATAGACATACTTGTGCTACATTGATTTTTACTGCATTCAAATTTCTTTCCTTTAGGTAATATTAAAAGCGATATTTGGTAACATAATTCTTTTATTAATGTTATATTTCTTGGGAACTTTCGAAATAACTTATTTCAAATTCAACCATAGAAAAACGTCGAAAATGTTAAAATCAAGAGGTAGAAAACGGCGTGTAAAAAAGCATTGTAAAAAAGGGGGGGGTTCAAATTAAACAGTTAAAATAAATTGAAATATTGTTCCTGGAAAATCAAATAAGATTTTGAAAAGTCCCATTGGTGTTTTTAATGAATGATATTTGATATTTTAAAACCTTTTTCTGATTTTGTTTAGAAATTTAAACGCAGTTTTAGTTTCTAATCATCCCCTATGATGCGTATTTCCGATCCGTCGCGGTCCCCCCGAAAAGATACTACATTTTTTTTGCTTTGAACCCAAGGAATAATTTGGTATTGTGGTTTTCTCAACTCTTTCGGCGGGATTACAAAAGGGCCTGGACATCCAGGGGGGGAATGGGAAAAAACTTGGGGGACTTAAAAAAGGGTCGGGAAGGAACCTCCCCTTTTTTTGCAAATGGGTTCGAGGGAGGTAGTGGAAAACTTTGGGGGGGGGGGGAAAAAAAAATGGTTTGGTAAGGCTCTTCAATACAAATGGGTGTTGAGGGAGGGGGGAAAAAACTTTTTGGGGGGGCAAAAAAAAAAAAAATTGGCGTAAAAGCGACCCTTTTTATGCAAATGGTGTCGATTAGGGAAGAAACTTGTGGGGGCAAAAAAAAAAGGGGTCGGAAGGGTGACCTCCCCTTTATTTTCAAAAGGCGTTGAGGGGGTACGGGAAAGAACTGTTTTCGGGGAAAAAAAAAGTAGACGTGTGACCCCCCTTTTAAATTTTTTAAATGGGGGGGGGGGGGGAGGTAGGGGACTGTAACTGAGGGGGGCTAAAATTGGTCGTTAAAAGTTTTCCCCCCCCCCTAATTTCAAATGGCTCGATGGAGGAGGGGAAATAAATTGGGGAATAAAAACGGGCGGTAAGGGAGAAATTGAGTTAGGGGGGGTGGGGGAAATAATTTTGGCGGCAAAAAAAAAAGGGGTGGTGTGACCCCCCGTTAAATTGGGAAAACGCGTCAAAGGGGGGTATAAAACAACTTGGTCGGCAAACAAGGGTCATAAAGGGTGACCCCCCTTTTATTTCAATGGCGTCCAGGGGGGTAGGGGGAATAATTTAGGCGCTAAATAGAAAGGGGGGGGAAGAGTGACCTCCCCTTAATTTAAAAAGGCGCAGGGAGAGGGAATTTAAATGTGGGGGCTTAGAAATTGGTCGGTAGGTAACTTCCCCCCTTATTTGGGAAAAGGTGTCGAGAGAGGTAGGGGAAATAATTTGGCGGTAAAAAAAAGGGTCGGTAAATGACTTTTTTATTGAAAAATGGCGCGAGGAGATAAAAAAACAAATGTTGGAAGTTTTAAAAAGGGTCTGTAGAATAAACCCCCCCCAAAATTGAAATGGGGGTCAGGGGGGGGGAGGGGGGAACGGGGGAGGCTTAAATGGCGGGGAAAAGTTTCCCCCCCTCTATTTGCAAATGTTTTTTTATGGATAGGAAAAACTCGGGTTTAAATGAAACGGGGTTTGGGAACGGTGATTTCCCCTTTATATTGCAAAAAGAGTTCGCGGGAGGTTTGGGAGGTATGTAGGGCAAAAGTAATTTTTTGGCGCCTAAAAACGCGTGGTCGGTTAAGAGTGGCCGCGACCCACCATCCACCCGTAAATTGCAACTGGGCTAAATCGACAGAAGGGCAAGGGTGGGTGACTTCCTCTCCATTGCAAATGAGTGTCGATTGTAGGTAGGGGAAGTAACTGGGAGCTTAAAACAAAATGGTCTTAAATGTAACCCCCCCAATATTGGCAAATGGCATCGAGGGAGGTAGGGGATAGTAAATGTGGGCTGCCCTTCAAAAACGGATCGGTAAGAGTGACCTCCCCCTATATTGCAAATGCCGTCGAGGGAGTGGGGGAAAGTGAAGTTCGACATGGTGCGGCTGCTTCAAAATGGGTTGGTAAGAGTGATTACCCTTATATTGCAAATGCGTCAAGGGTGGTGGAGTAACTGAGGGAGGCTATAAATATTGATTGGTAAGAGTGACTCCCCGATATATTGCAAATGGCATCGACGGGAGGAGGGGGAGTAAAGGTGGTGGGCTGCCTTAAAAACGGGTCGGTGTAAGAGTGACCTCCCCATTTATATTGCAATGACTGGAGGGAGGTAGGGGAGAGTGAGTGGAAGGAACTGAGGGGGCTATAAAAATGGATCAGTAAGAGTGACTACCCTATATTGCAATGGCCGTCGTCGCGGATGGTAGGGGAAGTAGTAAATGTGGGGCTATGCTTACAAAAACGGGTCAGTAAGAGTGATCTCCCCTCTAAATTGCAAATGGCTCAAGGGAGGTAGGGGAGTAACTGAGGTAGGCTATAAACATGGATCGGTAAGAGTGACTTCCCCTCTCTATTGCAAATGGGTCGAGTGAGGTAGGAGAGTAACGTGGGATGCGTAAAAAGGGGTCGGAAGAGTGACCTTCACTTACATCGCAAATGGATTGACGGAGGCTTAAAAGGGGGGTAGAGTGACCTCGCCCTTCTATATTGACAAAAAGTGTCGAGGGAGTAAGGCGATATAACTGGGGGCCAAGGCAATGCAGAGATGGTAAGGGCTGACCTCCCTATAGATTGAAAGGGCGTCCGGAGGGAGGTAGGGGAGGGGAAAGAAATGTGGGCGCTTCAAAAAAAGGGTCGTTAAGAGTGTGACCACCCCGCATTGCAAATGGCCCCGTAAGGGAGGTGGGAAAGTAAATAGGGGTGCTTCAAAAAAGGTCGGTAGAGTGACTCCCCTGATATTGAAATGGCGTGAGGGGGTAGGGGAGTAACTGAGGGGGGCATAAATATGGATTGTTAAAAGTGACCTTCCTCTATATTGGAAAGGGCCATCAGGGGGATAGGGGAAGAAAACTGTGGTGTAGCTTAAAAACGGTCGGGGTTTAAGAGCCCTAAACCTCCCCTTTTAATTGCAAATGGCAGCGATGGAGGTGAGGGGAAGTAAATGTGGGAGGCTAAAAATTGGGCAGTAAGAGTAACCTCCTCTCTTAATGCAAATGGCATCGAGGCGTGGGGAAGAAAGAAGAAGAAACTTGGCGGCAAACAAAACGGGTCGTGTTAAGAGTGACCTCGCTTTATATTGCCAAACGGCGTCAGAGTAAAGTGAATAGTAACTGTGTGCAGCGAAAAAACACGTCAGTAATGGGAGACTACCCTGAATTGCAAATGCCAGTGAGGCAAGTAGGGTGAAAAACTCTGGAGAATTGAAACCGGGTCCCCATTAGGTCGATTTCTCCTTCAAATTGCAAATGGCATAGACGAAGATAGGGGAAGTAGTTTTAGGCAGCTGAAACAGGTCGGTAAGAGTGACCTTCCTTTATATTGCAAATAGGGGAAGTAAATGCGGGCTGCTTCAAAAACGGGTCGGTAAGAGTGATCTCCCCTTTATATTGCAAATGGCTTCGAGGGAGGTAGGGGAAAAACTGAGGAAGGCTATAAAATGGATTGGTAAGAGTGATCTCCTCTAACTGCAAATGGGGTCGAGGGTGGGAGGATGGTAGGAGTAAAAGGTAAATGTGGGAGCTTTCAAAAACAGGTATGTAAGAGTGATCTCCCTTATATTGCAAATGGAAGCGAGGGAGGGTAGGGGAAGTATGTGGGCGCGTGCACAAAACAGCGTCTGTTAAGAGGGAGCTCCCCTTTATATTGCAAATGGCGTCAAGGGAGGTAGGGGATAGTAAAGTGGGATGCTTCATAAAACGGGTCCGTAAGCGTGATTGCTCCCTTTATATTGCAAATGGCGCAAAGGGTAGGGGAGGAACTGAGGGCCAGCTTTCTACCCTAAAAAAGGGTCGGAAGAGTGACCTCCCCGTTATATTGCAAATGGCGTCAAAGGAGGTAGGGGAGGTAACTGAGGCAGCTTCAAAAAGGGATCGGTAAGGTGCTCCCTGTATATTGCAAATGGCGTCGAGGGACGCGGGAGGTAGGGGAGTAGTAACTGAGGGAGCTCAAAAACGGATCGGTAAGAGTAACCTCCCTTCTATATGCAAAATGGCCTCGAAGGAGGTTAGGGGAAGAAATGTGGGCTGCTTCAAAACGGTCAGTAAGAGTGCCTCCCCTTTATTTAAAAATGGTCGTCGAGGGAGATAGGGGGTTAGAGAGTAACTGAGGGAGGGCTATAAATATGGATCGAGTAAGACTGACCTCCCCTCTATATTGCAAATGGGTGAAGGAGGAGGGGAGTAAATGGGGGCTACTTCTAAAACGAGGTCAGTTAGGTGACCTCCCCTTATATTGCAAGGCATCAAGGGAGGAGGGGAGGACTGAGGGCTGCTTCAAAACACGATCGGTGTAAGAGTGACCTCCGCTATATTGAAGTATGGCGTCGAAGGAGGCAGGGGGAAGTAAATGTGGGCTGCTTTCAAAAAAGGTGGTAAGATTTGACCTCCCCTTATATTGCAATGGCCGTCGAGGGATGTTAAGGGGTAGTAAACTGAGGGGGCTTAAATAGGATTTGTAAGGACTGACCTAACCCTCTATATACAATGGTGTTCGAAGGAGGTAGGGGAAGAACTGGGGCTGCTCAAAATGGTCGGTAGAGTGACCTCCCCTTCTAAATGCAATGGCGTAGTGGGAGGTACGACCGTGAGTAACTGAGGGAGGCTTATAATATGGATCTGTAGAGTGACTCTCCACTCTATAATTGCAAATGGACGGTCGAAGGAGGGGTAGGGTAAGTAAATATGGGCTGCTTCAAAAACGGGTCGGTAAGAGTGACCTCCCCGCTATATTGCAAATGGCGTCAAGGGAGGTAGGGGAGTAACTGAGGGCTGCTTCAAAAACGGGTCGGTAAGAGTGACCTCCCCGCTATATTGCAAATGGTGTCAAGGGAGGTAGGAGAGTAACTGAGGGCTGCTTCAAAAACGGATCGGTAAGAGTGACCTCTCCTTTATATTGCAAATGGCATCGAGGGACGTAGGGGAGTAACTGAGGGAGGAAGCTCAAAAACGGATTGTTAAGAGGGACTCCCGCTCATTGCAAATGGCGTTGAAGGAGGTAGGGGAAAGTAATGTGGGGGCTCAAAAACGGGTCGGTTAAGAGTGACCTCCCATGATATTGCAAAATGGTGTCGAGGGAAGGTAGGGGAGTAGAACTAAGGGCCTGCTTTGGGAAAATACGGATCGGTTAGTGACTCCCCTTATATTGCAAATGGCCCGTAAGGGAGGGGTAGGGAGAGTGAACTGAGGGAGGCTTCAAAAAACGATCGGTTAGAGTGCCCCTGCCCTTATATTGCAAATAGAGTGTCGAGGTGAGTGAGGGCAAGGAACTGAGTGAGGCTTCAAAAAACGGATCGGTTTTTAGAGTGACCTCCCGCTATCTCGCAAATGGTGCCGTTGATGAAGGAGGTAGGGAAGTAAATGTGGGCTGCTCAAAAAGGGGGCGGTTAAGACCCCCGTGATCTCCCCTTTATATTGCAAATGGCATCAAGGGAGTAGGGAGTAAAGTGGGCGATTCAAAAAACGGGGCTCGGTACTAGTGTGAATCGCCCCTTTCTATGAAAGGCAAAGGGAGGTAGGGGAAGTAAATGTGGTGCTTCAAAAAACGGGTCGGTAAGAGGTATCTCCCGTTAATTGCAACTGGCGTCAAGGGAGGTAGGGAAATAAATGTGGGCTGGATTCAAAAACGGTCGGTTAGTAGGACCTCCCTTTATATTGCAAATGGCGTCGAGGGAGTAGGGGTAGTAACTGAGGAAGGGCTCAAAAACAGGATACGGTAAGAGTGATCCCCTTGATAGTGCAAATAGCGTCCAGGGAGGTAGGGGAAGTAAAATGTGGGCGTTCAAAAACGGATCGGTAAGAGTGATCTCCCCTTTATATTGGCAAAGGGCGTAAGGGAGGTAGGGGAAGTAAATGTGCGGCTGCTTCAAAAACGGGTCGGTAAGATGTCTCCCCTTTCTAATTGCAAATGGCGTCAAGGGAGCGTAGGGGACGTAAATGTGGGCTGCTTCAAAAAAAAGGGTCTCGTAACAGATGATCTCCCCTTTACATTGCAAATGGCGTCAGGGAGATAGGAAGAAAGTGTGGCTGCTTCAAAAACGGGTCGGTTATAGTGACCTCCCCTTATATTGAAAAATGGCGTCGATGGGAGGTTAGGGGAGTAATGAGGAGCTTCAAAAACGGATCGGTTAAGAGTGAATCTCCCCTTTATATTGCAAATGGCGTCCAGGAGGTTGGGGAAGTGACTTTGGGCTTCCTCAAAAAACGGTCGGTAAGAGTGCGCTCCCCTTTATATTGCAAATGGCAGCGAGGGACGTAGGGTTGAAACTGAGGGAGCTTCAAAAAGGAATTGTTAAGAGTAGTTGACCTCCCCGCATATGCACATGGCGTTGAAGAGGTAGGGGAAGTTAGTTAAATGTGGCTGCTTCAAACAAGGGTCGGGTAAAGAGTGATCTCCCCTTGATATTGCAATGGCATTCAGGCGGTAGGGGAAAGGAAATGTGGAGCATTCAAAAACAGTCGGGTAAGAGTTAAGAGTTGCCCTCCCCTTTATATTGCAAATGGCGTGCGTCAATGGGAGGTGGGGAGTAATGAGGGCTGCTTCAAAAACGGATCGGTAAGAGTGACCTCCCATTTATATTGCAAATGGCGTCGAGGGATGTAGGGGAGTAACTGAGGAAGGCTTCAAAAACGGGTCAGTAAGACTGACCTCCCCGCTATATTGCAAATGCCGTCGAAGGAGGTAGAGGAAGTAAATGTGGGCTGCTTCAAAAACGGATCGGTAAGAGTGACCTCCCATTTATATTGCAAATGGCGTCGAGGGATGTAGGGGAGTAACTGAGGAAGGCTTCAAAAACGGGTCAGTAAGACTGACCTCCCCGCTATATTGCAAATGCCGTCGAAGGAGGTAGAGGAAGTAAATGTGGGCTGCTTCAAAAACGGGTCAGTAAGAGTGACCTCCCCTTTATATTGGAAATGGCATCAAGGGAGGTAGGGGAGTAACTGAGGGCTGCTTCAAAAACGGATCGGTAAGAGTGACCTCCCATTTATATTGCAAATGGCGTCGAGGGATGTAGGGGAGTAACTGAGGGAGGCTTCAAAAACGTGTCGGTAAGACTGACCTCCCCGCTATATTGCAAATGCCGTCGAAGGAGGTAGGGGAAGTAAATGTGGGCTGCTTCAAAAACAGGTCGGGAGGAGTGACCCCCCTTTATATTCAATGTGCGTCGAGGAGGTAGGGAGTAACTGAGGGCGGCTATTATAATAATGGGATCAGTAATGGATGCTCCTCTAATTGCCAAATGGCGTTGAAGGAGGTAGGTGAAAGTAAAATGTGGGATGCATTCAAAAAACGAGTCGGTAAGGGTGACCTCCCCTTTATATTGGAAATGGCGTCAAGGGAGGTAGGGGAGTAACTGAAGGTTGCTTCAAAAAGGATATCGGTAAAAGGACCTCCCTTTACATTGCAAAATGGCGACAGGGCTATAGGGGAGTAACTGAGGGAGGCTTCAAAACGAAGTCGAGTAGGGTGACTCACCTTTATATGGAAATGGCGTCAGGGAGGTTAGGGGAGTAAATGAGGGTTGCTTCATCAAAGGAATCGGTTTTAAAAGTGACCTCCCCTAATTGCAAATGGCGAAAAACGAAAAAGGGCTATAGGGGAGTAAATGAGGGCGGCTTCAAAAAACGGAATCGGTAACAGTGACCTCCCCACTATATTGCAAATGGAGTCAAAGGAGGTAGGGGAAGTAAATGAAGGCTGCTTCAAAAACGGATCGGTAAGAGTGATCTCCCTTATATGGCAAATGGCGTAAGGGAGGTAGGGAGAAGAGGGAGCTGATAAATATGATTTGTAAGAGTGGACCTAACCTTAGATTGCAAATGGCGTAGGGGAGTAACTGAGGAGGCTATAAATATGGCTGGTAGGCGTGACCTCCCCGCTAATTGCAAAAGGCGTAGAGGTAGGGGAGGAGGAACTGAGGGACCTTATAAATAGGCCTCGGTAAGAAAGAGTGACCTCCCCTCTATATGCAAATGTATTCAAAGAGGTAGGGGAGTAATGTGGGCGCTTCAAAACGGTCGGTAAAGAGTGATTCCCCTTTATATTTGCAAATGGCGTGAGGGATGGTTAGAGGAAGAAGAAACATCGGACCATAAAAATGGGTTGGTCAGAGTGAATCTCCCCTCTATAATTGCAAAGGTTCGTCGAGGGACGGTTAGGGGAGGTAGGTAGGGAAGTAATGTGGCGGCAGTAAACAGGGATACGGAACAGTGACTCCTCTTATATTGCAAATGGGCGTCCAAGGGAGGTAGGGGAAGTAAATGTGGGCTGATTGAACAACGGGTCGGTAAGAGTGATCTCCCCTTACTATTGCAAGGCGTCAAGGGAGATAGGGAAAGTACTGTGGGCTGCTTCACAAACGGGTCGTTTTAGAGTGACCTCCCTTGGATATGGCAAATGGCGTCGAGGGAGTTAGGGAGTATACTGGGGAGGCTTCAAAAAACGGATCGGTAAGAGTGATCTCCCCTTTATATTGCAAAAACGGCGTCCAGGGAGGTAGGGGAAGTAAATTGGGCTGTTTCTCAAAAACGGGGTCGAGTATAGGTGATCTCCCCTTATATTGCAAATGGGTCCAGGGAGGTAGGGGAGGTAAGGTACATGTGGGGGCTTCCTAAGAACGGTGCGGTTAAGAGTGATCTACCCTTTTATATGCAAAGGCGTTGGAGGAGGAAGGGGAAGTAAAGGTGGGCTGCTTCAAAACGGGTCCGTAAGAGTGATATCACCTTATATGAAATGGCCGTCAAGAGAGTAGGGAAGGATTGGGCTTCCTCAAAAAGGGGTCGGTAGAGTGATCTCCCTTATATTGCAAATGGCGTATGAGGGGAGGGTAGAGGAAGAAACATAGGGACCATTAAAAATTGGGTGGGTTAAGAGTGACCGCCCCTCCTATTGCAAATGGTCGTCGAGGATGTTTTGCTCCACACTCCCTCTCATTCGTAAACCCTCTAGAGGGAAGTAACTGTGGCGGCACGGAAACAGGGATCGGTACAGTGACCATCGCCTTATATTGCAAATGGCCGCAAGGAGGTAGGGGAAGGTAAATGTGGGCTGCTTCAAAAACGGGTCAGTAAGATATCTCCCCGTGATATATGCAAATTGGCGCGTCAAGGGAGGTAGGGGAAGTAAATGTGGGGGCTTCTAAAAAACGGGTCGGATAAGATTGATCTCCCCTTTATCTTGCAAATGGCCGTCGAGGGAGGTAGGGGAAAGTAAAGTGGCCTCCTGAAAAACGGTCGGTTTCTGGTAAGAGTGATCTCCCTTTATATGCAAATGGCGTCCGTACGAGGGGAGGTAGGGAAATAAAGTGGGCTCGTGCTTCAAAAAAGGGTCGGTTAGTGTGAACCTTCCCTTATATTGGCAAATGGCGTCGCGGAGTTAGGGGAGAACTGAGGAGGCGGGGCTGCAAAAACAGATCGGTTAAGAGTGCATGTGATCTCCCCTTTATATTGCAAATGGCCGTCCAGGAGGTAGGGGAAGAGTAAATGTGGCTGCTTCAAAAAAAACGGACGGTTAAGAGTGATCTCCCCTTTATATTGCAAATTGGCGTAGGGAGTGAGTAGGGGGAAGTAATGTGGGCTTCCCAAAAAACGGGTCGGTAAGGAGTGATCTCCCCCTTATATGCAATGGCGTCAAGGGAGGTAGGGAAAGTAATGTGGGCTGCTTCAAAAAAGGGTCGGGTAAGAGTGATCTCCCCTTTACATGGCAAAATTGGCGAAGGGGGTAGGGAAAAGTAAATGTGGGCTGGGTTCAAAAAAGGGCGGTTATAGGACTCCCCTTTATATTGCAAAATGGCTGGCGAGGGAGGTTAAGCGAGTAACTGAGGGAGGCTTCAAAAAAACGGATTCGGTAAGAGTGATCTCCCCTTATATTGCAAAATGGCGTTCGAGGGAGGTAGGGGAAGAGAAGAAAGTGGGCTGTTTCAAAAACGGGATGGTAGGTGATCCTCCCCTTATATTTGCAAATGGCCCCCCGTCAAGGGAGGTAGGGAAGTAAATGTGAGGCTGTACAAAAAACGGGTCCGGTAAGAGTGACTCCCCTTATATTGCAAATGGCGTCGAGGGAGGATAAGGGAGTAGTACTGAGGGATGCTTCAAAAAGGACGCGTAGAGGTGGCCTACCCTTATATTGCAAATGGCGTCGAGGGGTAGGGGAGTAAATGGGGAGGCTTCAAAAAACAGATCGGTAAAAGAGGATCTCCCGTTATATTGCAAACGGTCCGTCGAGGGAGGTAGGGGAAAGTAAATGTGGGTTCTCAAAAACGGGTCGTAAGAGTGATCTCCCCTATATTGCTGCAAATGGCATAAAGGACTGGTAGGGAAGGAAAGTAAATGTGTGCTTCCTCAAAAAACGGGTTCGGAATAGTGATCTCCCTTACATTGCCAACGGCCGTCCAGGGAGGTAGGGGAAAGTAAATGGTGGGCTGCTGAAAAACGGGTAGGTAAGAGTGATCCCTTACATTGCAAATGGCGTCAAGGGAGATAGGGAAAGTAAATGGGGGGACTTCAAAACGGGCGTTATAGTGACCTCCCCTTATATGGACAAATGAGCGTCGGGGAGTTAGGGGAGTAACTGAGGGAGGCTTCAAAAACGGATCGGTAAGAGTGATCTCCCCTTTATATTGGAAACGGCGTCCAGGGAGGTAGGGGAAGTGAATTTGGACTTCCTCAAAAACGGGTCGGTAAGAGTGATCTCCCCTTTATATCACACTGGCCATAGCTTTATCAGATCAAGTGGTTCCAACGTTGTTTGAGCGGTGAATTTTACCCCGATCAGATGGAGAAATATGGCTGATACTACAAATTTCCGGAATTATAAGTATGATTTAAAGGAATTTCTACCCGTTAAATAACGAATCAAATGAAAACGATGGGTGCACCTGGAGCGCAAATGGTCTATATTTAGAAAATGTGTCTATTTAGCTGAGATTTGTGCCGTTTATTCAAACACTTCTGTACAATCCGGCGGGGGAAGGAAATTTTTGACAGTTTTTGACAATATCGTCTCAAATATAGTGTTTATCGGGAGCAAGTAACTGTTTAAAACACTTTTTATGTAAAGGGCTACCTCTTTAAAACAAAAGCGTGTGTATTTTTATAGAATTATTCAGGGTGTTTCTGAACAATCGGCCGAAAACCTAATGCAACGCCGTTTCGAGTGGGTCGCTATGCAACGCAATCAAGTGGATACAGTTGTGTGTCTTACTTGCGAAGTCTTATCCGTCTTAAAACAGTCATTATTTTCAAAGCCTAACAATGAATAAACTAATTTGGAGAGTTTTATATCATCATAATGATCCGCCATTTCTAATATATTGTACTTTTATAGTTTTATGCTCGCTTAACATTTAACATATTTTTGCGGACATTGTCAAAACACATCAAACACATAAACATAAAGCAAGGATGAACATCGAACAATATCATTAAGTAAATAATAGTAATAGTAAAAAACAAGAACCAGCTCACGGATATCTATCTCCTCCACGAATGGTACTGAACTGCATACCAAAAGGGTTGGCTCTTTAAATCAGTATAGTTACAGTTGGTTACTTTTAGTCCCTAAAAACCAATACATTGCGATTTCATTACTGATTTGTTGTGCATTTAAGCTGTTCTACAAAATAAATAAAGTTTGGTCCATGATAAAGTATTGATCAGTTGTTTGTGTATATTTTCATTCATATTCCTGGTGGGAACGTTCATTTATTTTCAGAGAGATAAATCACAGAGACCGTTAAAATTGGCCAGGGAAAAGGCAAGATTTTATTTGTCCCCCATTAAAACAGAACGATGTAATAAAAACTCTATGGTCGCCGTTTAAAAATGGAAATAAAAATGAAATGCAGACACCAATGAAAAAAAAGTTGTGTTGCAGACAGTTAAATAGTACAACTGTAACACGTCTCTCTTAGTATTGCTAGTCCGTTTATTTTCTTTCATTGGTGTCTGTATTTCATTTGTACATTTATACATTGATACCACACCCATTAAAATCCGTTCACTTTAGCTGTGTCTATCGCTCGCTAACATTGCCTACTCGTGTATACTAATACAAAAATGTTGGAAGAAGGTCAGCGTACGCCGTTGAATACGGTCCTATATTAAGAATCGTTGTATTCTTGGCATAGGGTTGTAAAGACATTTTTGATGAAATATGTTCTGTTTATGGGCATAATGAAATATCTTTTTCGACAGTTATTCGTTGGTTTTAAGAAATTCAAATGTGGATTAGTTTCAACAGATATACACTACATGGCCGTCGGCCGAAAACAGCAACGTCTGCCAAGATGGTTGCTAGAGTGAAAGAAATAGTTGCTACTGATGCAAGATACACCGCTAGGCAAATAGCTAGTATGGTTGGCATCTCATAAGAGCAGCTCATACAAATTTTGAAACGTAATTTGAAAATGAGAAAGATCTGTGCTAGATGGATTCCCCATCTGTTGACAGATAAGCAGAAAAAGGCACGCGTGCAATGCGCAAACTTGTTGCTTAAAAAGTTTCCAGATTACAATGCACGATCTTTCGCAAATGTCGTCACTGGTGACGAGATATGGGTTCACCTTTTTGAGCCCAAACTAAAGATTCGGAACAAAATATGGGCAACAAAGTCTGCAAAGACATGCATTACAAAGCGGACCATGAGTGTCAAGAAGGTAATGTATGCCATATTCTTCACAACTCAGGGTCCTGCCATTCAGGTTGCTGTACCTAAAGGCAAATCCGTAAATTCGAAGTTTAATAAGACTAAAAATCATACAAAAATTCTTAATATAGGACCGTATTTCAACGGCGTACGCTGACCTTCTTCCAACCATTTTTGTATTAGTATACATGGTGTAGGCAATGTTTAGCGAGCGATAGACCCAGTTAAAGTGAACGGATTTTAATGGGTATGGTATCAATGTATAAATGTACAAATGAAATACAGACAGCAATGAAAGAAAATAACGGACTAGCAATATTCGCCTGACCTTGCCCGTGTGACTTCTTTTTGTTCCCAAGGCTTCTGGTCGAAACTTTGTGCAGCGCAAACACCTCGGTTCTGCAATATTCCAGTGTCTTCATGGTATACCTAGAAAATACTACAAAAAAGGTTTCAAGGATTGGATTTTGAAGACTGAAAATTTGCAAATCAGTTGGAGGTGAATACTTCGAGGGGACCAAATAAAATTTTTATTGAAATCTATCAGGATACATTTTTATGTGCTCAGATGCATTCATATTTGAACAATCCTCATAAAGAGTCAACCCGCTTTTGGCATGCTGTTCAGTACCATTCGTGGAGGAGATAAATGTCCTTGAACTGGTTCTTGTTTTTACGAACTATTACTATTATTTACTTAATGATATTGTTCGATGTCACCATTGCTTTATGTTTTTGTGCTGATCTTTTTGACAATGTCCGCAAAAAATATGTTAAATGTTAAGCGAACATAAAAATGTTTTATATATTTTAAGTACAAGATATTAGAAATGGCGGGATCATTATAATGATATAAAACTCTCTAAATTTATTCATTATTAGGCTTTAATGATTGTTTTTTAGACGGATAAGACTTCGCAAGTAAGACACAGAACGGTATCCACTTGATTGCGTTGCATAGCGACCCACTCGAAACGGCGTTGCATTAGGTTTTCGGCCGATTGTTCAGAAACAACCCTGAATAATTCTATGAAAATACACACGCTTTGTTTTAAGAGGTAGCCTTTACATAAAAAGTGTTTTAACAGTTACTTGCTCCCGATATAAACACTATATTTGAGGCGATATTGTCAAAAACTGTCAAAATTTTCTTCAAACCCCCCGGATTGTACAGAAGTGTTTGAATAAACGGCACAAATCTCAGCTAAATAGACACATGTGCTAAAATATAGACACATTTGCGCTCCAGGTGCACCCATCGTTTTCATTTGATTCGTTATTTAACGGGTAGAAATTCCTTTAAATCATACTTACAATACCGGAAATTTGTAGTATCGGCCATATTTCTCCATCTGATCGGCGTAAAATTCACCGCTCAAACAACGTTGGAACCACTTGATCTGATAAAGCTATGGCCAGTGTGTATATTGCAAATGGCATCAAGGGAGGTAGGGGAAGTAAATGTGGGCTTCCTCAAAAACGGGTCGGTAAGAGTGATCTCCCCTTTATATTGCAAATGGCGTCAAGGGAGGTAGGGGAAGTAAATGTGGGCTGCTTCAAAAACGGGTCGGTAAGAGTGATCTCCCCTTTATATTGCAAATGGCGTCCAGGGAGGTAGGGGAAGTAAATGTGGGCTTCCTCAAAAACGGGTCGGTAAGAGTGATCTCCCCTTTATATTGCAAATGGCGTTGAGGGAGGTAGAGGAAGAAACATAGGGACCATAAAAATGGGTTGGTAAGAGTGACCTCCCCTCTATATTGCAAATGGCGTCGAGGGAGGTAGGGGAAGTAACTGTGGCCGGCAGGAAACAGGGATCGGTAACAGTGACCTCCCCTTTATATTGCAAATGGCGTCGAGGGAGTTAGGGGAGTAACTGAGGGAGGCTTCAAAAACGGATCGGTAAGAGTGATCTCCCCTTTATATTGCAAACGGCGTCCAGGGAGGTAGGGGAAGTAAATGTGGGCTGTTTCAAAAACGGGTCGGTAAGAGTGATCTCCCCTTTATATTGCAAATGGCGTCCAGGGAGGTAGGGGAAGTAAATGTGGGCTTCCTCAAAAACGGGTCGGTAAGAGTGATCTCCCTTATATTGCAAACGGCGTCCTGGATGTAGGGGGAAGCTAAATGTGGGGCTGTTTCAAAAAACGGGCGGTAGAGTGATCTCCCCTTTATATTGCAAATGGCGTCCAGGGAGGTAGGGGAAGTAAATGTGGGCTTCCTCAAAAACGGGTCGGTAAGAGTGATCTCCCCTTTATATTGCAAATGGCGTTGAGGGAGGTAGGGGAAGTAAATATGGGCTGCTTCAAAAACGGGTCCATAAGAGTGATCTCCCCTTTAATATGGCAAAATGCGTTGAGGGAGGTAGGGAAGTAAATATGGGCTGCTTCAAAACGGATCCAATAAGAGTGATCTCCTTTAGATTGCAATATGGCGTCAAGGGAGGTAGGGGAAGTAAATGTGGGCTGCTTGAAAAAACGGCGTCGGTAAGAAGTGACCTCCCCTTTACATTGCAAATGGCGTCAAGGGAGGTAGGGAAAGTAAATATGGGCTGCTTCAAAAACGGGTCGGTTATAGTGACCTCCCCTTTATATTGCAAATGGCGTCGAGGGAGTTAAGGGAGTAACTGAGGGAGGCTTCAAAAACGGATCGGTAAGAGTGATCTCCCCTCTATATTGCAAATGGCGTCGAGGGAGGTAGGGGAAGTAAATGTGGGCTGCTTCAAAAACGGGTCGGTAAGAGTGATCTCCCCTTTATATTGCAAATGGCGTCAAGGGAGGTAGGGGAAGTAAATGTGTGCTTCCTCAAAAACGGGTCGGTAAGAGTTGATCTCCCTTTACATTGCAAATGCGTCAAGGGAAGGTAGGGGAAGTAAATGTGGGGCTGCTTGGAAAAAACGGGTCGGTAAGAGTGATCTCCCCTTTATATTGCAAACGGCGTCCAGGGAGGTAAGGGGAAGTGAATTTGGGTTCCTCAAAAAACGGGTCGGTAAGAGTGATCTCCCTTTATATTGCAGAATGGCGTTGAGGGAGGTAGGTGAGAAAGCATAGGGACATAAAATTGGGTTGGTAAGAGAGTGATCTCCCCTCTATATTGCAATTGGCGTCGTGGGAGGTAGGGGAAGTAACTGTGGACTGGCAGGAAACAGGATCGGTAACAGTGACCTCCCCTTTATATTGCAAATGGCGTCGAGGGAGTTAGGGGAGTAACTGAGGGAGGCTTCAAAAACGGATCGGTAAGAGTGATCTCCCCTTTATATTGCAAACGGCGTCCAGGGAGGTAGGGGAAGTAAATGTGGGCTGTTTCAAAAACGGGTCGGTAAGAGTGATCCCTTTATCTTGCTAATGGCGTCAGGGAGGTAGGTGGAAGTAAATGTGGGCTTCCTCAAAACGGTGTCGGTAAGAATGATCTCCCCTTTATATTGCAAAACGGCCGTCCGGGAGGTAGGGGAAGTACAATGTGTGCTGTTTCAAAATCGGCGTCGGGTAAGAGTGATCTCCCCTTTATATTGCAAATGGCGTCCAGGGAGGTAGGGGAAGTAAATGTGGGCTGCCTCAAAAACGGGTCGGTAAGAGTGATCTCCCCTTTACATTGCAAATGGCGTCAAGGGAGATAGGGAAAGTAAATGTGGGCTGCTTCAAAAACGGGTCGGTTATAGTGACCTCCCCTTTATATTGCAAATGGCGTCGAGAGAGTTAAGGGAGTAACTGAGGGAGGCTTCAAAAACGGATCGGTAAGAGTGATCTCCCTCTAATTGCAAATGGCGTAGTGGGCTGGTAGGGGCAAGAGTAAATGTGGGGCTGTTTTCAAAAACGGGATCGGTAAGAGTGATCTCCCCTTTATATTGCAAATGGCGTCGAGGGAGGTAGGGGAAGTAAATGTGGGCTGTTTCAAAAACGGATCGGTAAGAGTGATCTCCCCTTTATATTGCAAATGGCGTCAAGGGAGGTAGGGGAAGTAAATGTGGGCTGCTACAAAAACGGGTCGGTAAGAGTGACCTCCCCTTTATATTGCAAATGGCGTCGAGGGAGGTAGGGGAGTAACTGAGGGCTGCTTCAAAAACGGATCGGTTAGAGTGGCCTCCCCTTTATATTGCAAATGGCGTCGAGGGAGGTAGGGGAGTAACTGAGGGCTGCTTCAAAAACGGATCGGTTAGAGTGGCCTCCCCTTTATATTGCAAATGGCGTCGAGGGAGGTAGGGGAGTAACTGAGGGAGGCTTCAAAAACGGATCGGTAAGAGTGATCTCCCCTTTATATTGCAAATGGCGTCGAGGGAGGTAGGGGAAGTAAATGTGGGCTGCTTCAAAAACGGGTCGGTAAGAGTGATCTCCCCTTTATATTGCAAATGGCATCAAGGGAGGTAGGGGAAGTAAATGTGTGCTTCCTCAAAAACGGGTCGGTAAGAGTGATCACCCCTTTACATTGGCAAATGGCGTCAAGGGAGGTAGGGGAAGTAAAGTGGGCTGCTTGAAAAAACGAGGTCGGTAAGAGTGATCTCCCCTTTAGATTGGCAAATGGCCCGACTTTGCGTCAAGGGAGATAGGGAAAGTTAAATGTGGGCTGCTTCAAAAAGGTCGGTTATAGTGGGACCTCCACCTTTATATTGCAAATGGCGTCGAGGAGATTAGGGGAGTAACCTGAGGAGGTTCAAAAAAACGGATCGGTAAGAGTGATCTCCCCCTTTATATTGCAAACGGCGTCCAGGAGGTAGGGGAAGTGAATTGGGTTCCTCATAAACGGGTCGGTTAGAGTGATTCCCTTTTTTTTTGCAAATGGCGTTGGGGAGGTAGAGAGAAACATAGGGACCATAAAAAAAATGGGATGTTGGTAAGAGTGATCTCCACTCTATATTGCAAATGGCGTCGAGGGAGGTAGGGGAAAGTAACTGTGGCCGGAAGGAAACAAGGATCGGTAACAGTGACCTCCCCTTTATATTGCAAATGGCGTCAAGGGAGGTAGGGGAAGTAAATGTGGGCTGCTTCAAAAACGGGTCGGTAAGAGTGATCTCCCCTTTACATTGCAAATGGCGTCAAGGGAGATAGGGAAAGTAAATGTGGGCTGCTTCAAAAACGGGTCGGTTAGAGTGACCTCCCCTTTATATTGCAAATGGGGTCGAGGGAGTTAGGGGAGTAACTGAGGGAGGCTTCAAAAACTGATCGGTAAGAGTGATCTCCCCTATATTGCCAAACGTCGTCCAGGTAGGTAGGGGAAGTAATGTGGGCTGTTTCAAAAAACGGGTCAGGTAACGCAGTGATCTCCCCTTTATATTGCAAGCGGCGTCCAGGGGAGTGTAGGGGGAAGTAAATGTGGGCTTCCTCAAAAAGGGTCGGTAAGAGTGTTCTCCCTTTTATATTGCAACGGCGATCCAGGGAGGTAGGGAAGTTAATGTGGGCTGTTCAAAAACGGAGTCGGTAGAGTGAACTCCCTTATATTGCAAAAAGGGCGTACAGGGAGGTAGGGAAGTAAAATGTGGGCCTTCCTCAAGAAACGGGTCGGTAAGAGTGATCTCCCTTTATATTGCAAAATATGGCGTTGAGGGAGGTAGGGAAGTAAATATGGGCTGCTTCAAAAAACGGGTCCGTAAGGTGGTCTCCCCTTTATATTGCAAGTGGCGTCAAGGGAGTGTAGGGAAGTGAATTTGGGCTTCCTCAAAAAAACGGGTCGGTAAGAGTGTTTCCCCTTTATATTGGCAAATGGCGTTGAGGGAGTAGATGGAAGAAGAAACAATAGGGGACCATGAAAATGGGTTGGTAAAGACAAAGCGACGACCTCCCACTCTATATTGCAAATGTGACGAGTCGAGGGGAGGTAGGGGAAAGTAAATGTGGCCGGCAGGGAAACAGGGAATCGGTAAACAGTGACCTCCCTATTATATTGCCAAATGGCGTCAAGGGAGGTAGGGAAGTAAATGTGGGCTGCTTCAAAAACGGGTTCGGTTAGAGTGACCTCCCCTTTATATTGCAAATGGCGTCGAGGGAGGTAGGGGAAGTAAATGTGGGCTTCCTCAAAATCGGGTCGGTAAGTGATCTCCCCTTTATATTGCAAATGGCGTCGAGGGAGGTAGGGGAAGTAAATGTGTGCTGCTTGTAAAACGGGTTGGTAAGAGGTGATCTCCCTTTTATGCAAATGGCGTCGACGGGAGTGGCATAGTAGTGGAAGTTAAATGTGGGCTTCCTCAAAACGGGTCATCCCACGGCTGCACAAGAGTGATCTTCCTCTATATTTATATTGCAAATGGCGTCCAGGAGGTAGGGGAAGTAAATGTGGGCTGCCTCAAAAACGGGTCGGTAAGAGTGACCTCCCCTTTATACTGCAAATGGCGTCCAGGGAGGTAGGGGAAGTAAATGTGGGCTGCCTCAAAAACGGGTCGGTTAGAGTGACCTCCCCTTTATACTGCAAATGGCGTCGAGGGAGGTAGGGGAGTAACTGAGGGCTGCTTCAAAAACGGGTCGGTTAGAGTGACCTCCCCTTTATACTGCAAATGGCGTCGAGGGAGGTAGGGGAGTAACTGAGGGAGGCTTCAAAAACGGATCGGTTAGAGTGACCTCCCCGCTATATTGCAAATGGCATTGAAGGAGGTAGGGGAAGTAAATGTGGGCTGCTTCAAAAACGGGTCGGTAAGAGTGACCTCCCCTTTATATTGCAAATGGCGTCGAGGGAGGTAGGGGAGTAACTGACGGAGGCTATAAATATGGATCGGTAAGCTTGACCTCCCCTCTATATTGCAAATGGCGTTGAAGGAGGTAGGGGAAGTAACTGGCAAAAAAAAAAAAACGGGTTGGTAAGGTTGACCTCCCTTTTATATTGCAAATGGCAAATGGCACCAAGGGAGGCAGGGGAAGTAACTTTAGATGGCTGAAACAGGGGTCGGGTATGTAGGCATCCCTTTATTTTGCAAATGCGTTGAGGAATAGGAAAAGTAACGTTGTGATAGAAAAAACAACAAACTGGAATGTTAGTGGCCTTCCCTTAATTTTTGCAAATGGTGTGGTGTTAAAGAAACTGGATGGGAAAGAAAGATCTCTTATGGTAACCTATATTTTGAAAAATGTAATGGCGTCTAGGAGGGTAAAGAAAACTATAGAAAGCAGTATCTTTTGATAACTGGCGTCACTGTGGTAAGGCTAGCTTTTGCATGAAAGGGACTATGACTTTGGATGACAAAGAGCTAGTTGGTGATAGTAACTTATCCTGTATTTTAGAAATGGAGAAGTAAATTTTAACCAAATTTAAACTATGGTAATCTCCCCTTTATTTTGCAAATAGGCTCTAAGTAGCTGCATGACAGAAGACAGGTCTTGGTATTATATTTTGCAAATGCGGTTAGGGTGAAGTAACACTGAATGACCAAGTATAATAGGGCAGGGGTAAACTCTTATTATGCAAATGGCTAAAATGAATAGAGAGTCACTATTGATGACAAAGTACAAGTCGGTAAGGATACTCTTTGAATTTTGCATATGAAGGAAGTAAACTTTGTAAAGGAAGGGTAGATTTAATGCTGGAAAGATTTCCGAAATCTTAGGTAATAATAAATGCAATTGTTTGTCATTTCATTGTTTTTAAAAAAGTAAACAACACAACAGAATGGCGTTTATTCGTTATTCAAACAACAATAAATAACACAAAAGACATTTTCAAGTATAATTTTAGTGTTAAAATTCTGAAAAATATATCTTAAAATTAAATACCTGAACTAAAATTCATTGAACTGAACTATGCTCTCACATCAAACAGTAAAACTCCTTGCGAAAAAAGGTAAGCTTACAAGCATATTTAAAATTCTGACTTTGCGAAGGAAAATTATACATTACTACAATACAAAATATAAAATGTATATAATTAATAGATCTATAAGACAGACATGATTGATTTATAAGAGAGAAAAATAATTATTTTTCAAATGTGAAAATGTACTCTTCTTAGGATTATAAACCATAAAATATCTAAACAAAGTAATACAGTTACTGAAATTGTGAATGTCATTTCGAAATGGTAAATTTTCAAATGTGAAAAGGGCACTCTTCTTGGGATTATAAAAATATTTAACAACAAATATATTTATTTCTGTCTTAGGTTGATTCATCTTATTTTTAACCATTATTCCTCAAAATATTAATGTTTGTTACCTATTCCTGCTATAAAAGATATAGCAAGGGGGCATCTGCTTGTTTCAGTATAAGATCGAAACATCTTTCACTGAGTAAATTTTAGTCTGGTGTTCCGAGTGCAAGATAATTCAGTATTACACATTTTCTTAAATTCCTACATTGGTCGGTTAAAAAGCTCATTTACAGTTTAAGTTGTATTGTTTTATATCTTGTCGAGTTAATATAAATTTATTTAATAATTCCACTGGAAAGAGACATGCGTGTTGCGTAACGTCGCTCTGTATTTTATGCTGTCATAATGTTTATGTTGATAGGTCTACGAGATATGCATTTCTTTTAAATTTTGATCGTTTTGACTGTATTTTAGTGATTTTGTAAGCAATTACTATTATACGTATTTGTCTGTTTGAAGCATTTCCAGTCCTTACCATTCATGTCCTTTCACGTTCAAGTGTAGTTCCACACCAGTGAAAATCATATTTGGATTTCTCTCCATTTGAAACAATGAGTTTATCAAGTTATAATATAACATTACATTTCAGTAATCCTTTAAAAGCACAAACTAAAATCCTAAAAGTTTGACCACAATTCTACTAAACATTTGATCAGTACATATTTTTACACATCGTTCCTAAAACATTTAACGTTTAACACATTGTTCCTACAAAAGACAAAATTGCTTTAAAAGTCATTTCAGCCCCAAGCGTTAATGTTAGTGCTCAGGAGTTAGGTGTCGGTTAAGAGTTATGCGGTTAAGAGTTATGCCAAACTGTGTAAAATTTAATATACAAGAAATGAGACCAAAATGACTTTTAAAATTTACATATAGACGACCCAGACAAAAGACGGTAGAATATGTGTTTGAATAAAACAATTATGATTTTATCTCTACATTTTGTAGTATGGAATTTTACGTCAAGCTTTCAGAGTATTAGTGAAACATAACGACACATTATACCCTGATAAACCCACAGTTTTAGAAGTGGGAAATCCAAATACAATGTTCATTTGCACGCAACATCAATTAAACGCGAAAGAATATATATGAATTAGATCTACACATAATTCGACAGTGTTTTAACAAACAAAAATAAATCAGTTGAAATTAGCAATATTAAACTGAAAAAGAAATCAATCTCGTAGAACTATATTAATTTTTTCCAACATATTTATTGCCATAAGAGCAAGCGTAACGTTACGTGTGACCTACACTGATAAATTGTGTACGAAAAAAATCTTTAATTTATATGTAAAACTGAATTATTTTTATGCGTGAACACTACAGTTTATATTTTCAGAAGTTGCATCTTGAGTGATTCGTATTTCGACCTTATACTAAAACAAACAAACAAAATAAAGTTAAACTCCGGTCCCAAATTCTTTTATTTGTGTGCATAAACTGATCCCCGCATATTTATTTATCTTTGAAAACTATCCCTGTCCAGTTTTAAAATAACTTATATTTGAGATGCTTTTGAAATAATTTAACAAATCTTCATAAATGTATTTTTAAATATAATGCGATACTTTAAAACTATAGATATATTATTTCAAGACCAGTAACAAACCAAGCTAGAAATATTTGATTCGTCTAAAATAGTTCGACTGTATCACCAATTTAAAATTATATAATTTCCTCAATTATCCTAAAATTTAACTTACATTTAACAAATAAATAATACAATTCAGCTAATGCTATACATTTAGGTAACTTAAACATGAGCAATTAAAGCTATCAATTAAAGTGATTAGTACCCCCAGACGTCGCTTTTGCAAAGGGAATGTAAAATTTTGTCACCATGACTTTTGACCTTCAAGTGTGACCTTGCCCTTGGACCTAGTGATCTACAAATAGTGAGGGGGTGTTGCTGTAGAATAGGAGATGGGGGATGAGATGTGATGTGTGAGAGATGTAAAACATATATAAGAAAAAAATTAGAGTCGAGTGGGGTTGGGAGTAGAAGTGTGGGAATAAGGGATACTGAAACATCATATAAACATATGATATACAAGATATACATCAATTTACAATCTAATTTATTGTAAAGAAAATGTAAAACTAGAAAATGCTTTTGTAAAAAAGCGCATGTCTCCCCCAATGCAAAGTCCTATAGGCAAGAAGTCAATAGGGGTCAGGAGCGAAAGTCAAAGAGACACTTATGGTTGGCTGCAATAGGGATCATCTACTTGGCATGTCCAATCATCCCGCTAAATTTCAACACTCTTGGCCTAGTGTTTCTCAAGTCACTGTTCAGGCTTCTGTGACCTTGACCTTTGATCAAGTGACCTCAAAATATATAGGGGTCATCTACTCTGCATGTCCAATCATCCTATTAAGTTTCAACATTGTAGGTCAAGTGGTTCTCAAGTTATTTCCAAAAAATGATTTTACATGAACAGGCCCCTGTGACCTTGACCTTTAATAGACTGACCCCAAAATCAATAGGGGTCATCTACTCTGCATGTTCAATCATCCTATGAAGTTTCAACATTCTGGGTCAAGTGGTTCTCAAGTTATTGATCAGAACTGGTTATCAGTGTTCAGGCCCCTGTGACCTTGACCTTTAACGGAGTGACCCCAAAAACAATAGGGGTCATTTACTCTGCATGAACAATAATCCTATGAAGTTTCAACATTCTGGGTCGAAAGGTTCTCAAGTTATTGATTGGAAATGGTTTTCCATGTTCAGGCCCCTGTGGCCTTGATCTTTAACAGAGTGACCCTAAAATCGTTAGGGGTCAACTACTCTGCATGACCAATCATCCTATGAAGTTTCATCATTCTGGGTCAAGTGGTTCTGAAGTTACTGACCAGAAATGGTTTTCAATGTTCAGGTCCCTGTGACCTTGACCTTTCACAGTGACCCCAAAATCGTTAGGGGTCATCTACTCTGCATGACCAATCATCCTATTAAGTTTCAACATTCTGGGTCAAGTGGTTCTCAAGTTACTGACCGGAAATGGTTTTCAATGTTCAGGCCCCTGTGACCTTGACCTTTAATGGAGTGACCCCAAAATCGATAGGGGTCATCTACTTTGTATGTTGAATCATTCTATGAAGTTTCAACATTCTGGGTCAAGTGGTTCTCTAGTTATTGATTGGAAATGGTTTTCCATGTTCAGGCCCCTGTGACCTTGACCTTTGATGGAGTGACCCCAAAATCAATAGGGGTCATCTACTCTTTATGACCAATCATCCTATGAAGTTTCAACATTCTGGGTCAAGTGGTTCTCTAGTTATTGATCGGAAATGGTTTTCAATGTTCAGGCCCCTGTGACCTTGACCTTTGACGGAGTGACCCCAATATCAATAGGGATCATCTACTCTTCATCATCAATCATCCTATGAATTTTCAACATTCTGGGTCAAGTGGTTCTCTAGTTATTGATCAGAAATGGTTTTCAATGTTCAGGTCCCTGTGACCTTGACCTTTGACAGAGTGACCCCAAAATCAATAGGGGTCATCTACTCTTCATGACCAATCATCCTATGAAGTTTCAACATTCTGGGTCAAGTGGTTCTCAAGTTACTGACCGGAAATGGTTTTCAATGTTCGGGCCCCTGTGACCTTGACCTTTAATGGAGTGACCCCAAAATCGATAGGGGTCATCTACTTTGCATGTACAATCAACCTATGAAGTTTTAACATTCTGGGTCAAGTGGTTCTCTAGTTATTGATCGGAAATGGTTTTCCATGTTCAGGCCCCTGTGACCTTGACCTTTGATGGAGTGACCCCAAAATCAATAGGGGTCATCTACTCTTTATGACCAATCATCCTATGAAGTTTCAACATTCTTGGTCAAGTGGTTCTCTAGTTATTGATCGGAAATGGTTTTCAATGTTCGGGCCCCTGTGACCTTGACCTTTGACGGAGTGACCCCAAAAACAATAGGGGTCGTCTTCTCCAGCAGCCCTACAACCCTATGAAGTTTGAAGGTTCTAGGTCAAATGGTTCCCCAGTTATTGCTCGGAAATGAAGTGTGACGTACGGACGGACGGACAGGGCAAAAACGATATGTCTCCTGGGGGAGACATAATAAATCTTTGTTCTGGGCAAGAGGTGGTGAAATGGGGTTGAAGGTGGTAGGTGGAGACAGGTGGGTAGCGGAAATGAGGGGAATATGAAATATAAGTTTGTGTGAGGAATGTATCTTTTGGTAGGTGTCGGGATTGGGGTATAGAAAGTATGGGTAGGGCTCAAAAGCGTGGGACATACCAGTGCAAAGAAACAGTATGAGTAATAAGTCCAATTGTGAAGCGTGCATAAAACTTTAACGAACATTATTACAAAATCTGACCCAGTGCCCTTGACCTTTGACCTACCTGATCTTAAACCTAAAGACTTTTGCCCCTTCCTAAGGTCAATCCTTATGTAAGGTTTGATGATTATAGGATAGTGGATAAGAGGATATAGTGCAAATGAGAAGTTTGTCATAAAACTTTAACCAGCACTGTTATAATGTTTGACCCAGTGACCTTGACGTTTAAAATAACAGATGTCTGTCCCTTACCAAGACTAACACTTGTGAAGTTTGAAGTTAAAAGGGGAAATAGTAAAGAATATATAGTAAAACAAGCTTGCCATAAAATTTTAACATGAATACATCGGTGGCAGTGACGACGACGCAAAGGCAAGTACAATAATTCTCTTTAATCTTCGAATAGTCGAGTTAAGTACCTGCCAAGCCATTTAGACAATATGGAGCGGACATGAAGTTAAACTACTTGACTTTAGACCTCAAAAGGTAACCTTAACTTTGGACCTAATGACATGAGTTGTGAGCTCTGCACACCATCCTGATGAAATTAATAACTGATGTCAGTTTTATGAAAGCGGACACGATGGGCGGATGGACGAACGGACTGTTGGACATACGTGACTCCAATATAACCCCATATACTTTGTACGTGGGGATATGATTATAAACATGTCAGCTTATTTCTAATTTGTTTAAATATGCTCGTGTCAGGGCGGCTGTGATGGTGATATGCTTATATCTTGTGCAAGGTTTGTCATGAATTCATCATACTTTGTTCTTCCTTCTGCATATATTTCTCTTGTGTGTTTGAAATCAATCTGAAAATGATTATAAATAATTAAGACAGGAAGTACTTCAAGCTATAAAGTCAAATCAAATTTAACTAAATATTTCATGATTCTTTTCTTTTCAGAGTAATCGGTAAAATATATCTCTCCCCTTCCTTCGCAAGCAAAATAATAGAAATTTGGAATGGAAATATTTAACCAAAGGCAGCATATAAACAACAAGAAACTAGAGACCTTCCTTCGCAAGCAAAATAATAGAAATTTGGAATGGAAATATTTAACCAAAGGCAGCATATAAACAAGAAACTAGAGACCTTCCTTCGCAAGCAAAATAATAGATATTTGGAATGGAAATATTTAACCAAAGGCAGCATATAAACAAGAAACTAGAGACCTTCCTTCGCAAGCAAAATAATAGATATTTGGAATGGAAATATTTAACCAAAGGCATCACATAAACAACAAGAAACTAGAGATTTTACCCTGCTGTGACAGTGACCTTTGACTTATGCGCATTGCATATTGTCTAATCGCCACAAACCTTTATGACAAGTTTAAAGTTAACAAGTGAATGAAGTATTGCCATGCAATACAAAGTCCCCTACTGGAAGGCACCTAATTTTCTCTTCTGCAGTATAACATAATGAACTGATATCTGTCAATGATGTATAAACAATATTGTACTATATATACAATAAGCAAAGCACTTGGATTAAAATTTGCATATATAGAAACGTACAGTTGTTTTCATTTGGAAGTTTTTTTGGCCGATTATACAAAAAGTTATCATAAAAGTTATTTATAGTAACAACAAAGTGAAATTAACCCTAAAAAATCTATATAAGTCCACAAGGTAGAGATAGATCAAAATACACCTAATAATTGGATGTACCATGCATGTTGTACCACAGAAAAGTGCTCGATTTTTCCCTACGGCCAGTAATAAAAAAGTTACAATATAGTCTATTTATAGTAATAACAAAGGGAAGTAATTCCAAAAAAAAGTGTGCCTCATGGTGGTGAACATTTGTGCCAAGTTACATCAAAATCCCTCCATGCATGAAAAAGAAATGCTCTGGACAAAGTCATTCTTGAATTTGACCTTTGACCTCTAAGTATGACCTTGACCATAGACCTAGGGACCTGGTTCTGACGCATGACAATTCGTCTCATGGTGGTGAACATTTGTGCCAAGTTACATTAAAATCCCTACATGCATAAAGAAGAGATTCTTGAATTTGACCTTTGACCTCTTAGTATGACCTTGACCTTAGACCTAGGGCCGGGGCTTTGCGCACAACATGTTGTCTCATCCAGGGGAATGTTTGTGCCAGCTGATATTTAAATCCTGTTTTGCATGACAAAGTTATAGACCAGACAGGAAAAAAATCCTATTGACGTTTTATTTCAAAGTGTGACCTTGACCTTTAAGCTAGGGTTCTGGGTGGGACATGTCAACTCATCATGGGGAACATTTATGCCAAGTAATATTGTAATCCCTTGATGGATGACAGAGTTCTGGACCGGATAGGAAAAAAGCCCTATTGACCTTTGACCCCCAATGGTGACCTTGACCTTTCAGAAAGGGCTCCGGGATTTGCGCATGACATGCTGTCTCATCATGGGGAACATCTGTGCCAAGTAATATTGAAATCCCTTAATGAATGACAGAGTTATGGACAGGACACGAAACAGACCCTGTTCATGTCATGTTAACATTTGACTGCTAAGTGTGACCTTGACCTTTGAGCTAGGGGTCTGAAAGTTGTGCACGGCACATTGTCTTATTATGAGGTACAATTGTGCTAATCGATATTAAAATCCCTTCATTGGTGGAAGAGTTATGGACCGGACAGGAAAAAAGCCCAGTTGACATTTGACCTCCAATTGTGACCTTGACCTTTGAGCTAGGGGTGGGGGTTTTGCGCATGACACGTCGTCTCATCATGGGAAACATTTTGCCAAGTAATATTAAAATCCCTTCATAGATATAAGAGTTATGAACCGGACACGAAACAGACCCTGTTCATGTCATGTTAACTTTTGACTGCTAAGTGTGACCTTGACCTTTGAGCTAGGGGTCTGAAAATTGTCCATGACACATCGTCTTATTATGAGGTACAATTGTACCAAGTGATATTAAAATCCCTTCATGGATGGGAGAGATATGGACCGGACAGGAAAAAAGCCCTGTTAACCTTTGACCTCCAACTGTGACCTTGATCTTTAAGCTAGGGGTCCAGGTTTTGTGCATGACAAGTCGTTTTATCATGGGGAACATTTGCATCAAGTAATATTAAAATCCCTTCATGGATAAAAGAGTTCTGGACCGGAGAGGAAAAAGAACCTATTGACCTTTGGCCTCCAATTTTGACCTTGACCTTTGAGCTAGGGGTCCGGGTTTTGCGCACGGCATGTTGTCTCATTATGGGGAACATTTGTGCCAAGTAATATCAAAATCCCTTTATAGATGGCAGAGTTATGAACCAGACAGGAAAAAAGCCCTATTGACCTTTGTCCCCCAATGGTGACTTTGACCTTTCAGAAAGGGCTCCAGGATTTGCGCATGACATGCTGTCTCATCATGGGGAACATCTGTGCCAAGTAATATTGAAATCCCTTAATGAATGACAGAGTTACGGACAGGACACGAAACAGACCCTGTTCATGTCATGTTAACATCTGACTGCTAAGTGTGACCTTGACCTTTGAGCTAGGGGTCTGAAAGTTGTGCATGACACATTGTCTTATTATGAGGTACAATTGTGCTAATCGATATTAAAATCCCTTCATGGATGGGAGAGTTATGGACCGGACAGGAAAAAAGCCCTGTTGACATTTGACCTCCAATTGTGACCTTGATCTTTGAGCTAGGGGTGGCGGTTTTGCGCACAACATGTCGTCTCATCATGGGAAACATTTGTGCCAAGTAATATTAAAATCCCTTCATAGATGAAAGAGTTATGAACCGGACACGAAACAGACCCTGTTCATGTCATGTTAACATTTGACTGCTAAGTGTGACCTTGATCTTTGAGCTAGGGGTCTGAAAATTGTCCATGACATATCGTCTTATTATGAGGTACAATTGTGCCAAGTGATATTAAAATCCCTTCATGGATGGGAGAGTTATGGACAGGACAGGAAAAAAGCCATGTTAACCTTTGACCTCCAACTGTGACCTTGACCTTTAAGCTAGGGGTCCGGGTTTTGCGCATGACACAACGTTTTATCATGGGGAACATTTGCGCCAACTAATATTAAAATCCTTTCATGGATAAAAGAGTTATGGACCAGACATGAAATTGCGGACGGACGGAATGACGGATTGACAGAATGACGGAAAGACGGAAAAGCGCATTCCTATAGTCCCCAAAACTGGTTTTCAACCAGTAGGGGACTAATAACTTGAATGGGTTATTGAGTTATGTTCCGGACACAAAGGACAGACAGACAGACTGACAGACGCAAACAATCGCCCGCCATTATATAAAATGCCCGATTTTTTAAACCAGTATATAAAAAGATATGAAGTTTCAAATCTATAGTATTCAAGCAAAGTGACCCTAGATAAAAGTAAAAAATACCAATTTTCTAAATTTAAATGGGCTTTCATGCTATAAAATGCAAGAAAAATAAATACGAGTCTTTGCCTACTTACTAACTGAATAACTGAATTATTAACTGTTTTGTTTGTTTTGGGTTTAACGCCGTTTTCAACAGTATTTCAGCCATGTAACGGCAGGCAGTTAACCTAACCAGTGTTCCTGGATTCTGTACCAGTACAAACCTGTTCTCCGCAAGTAACTGCCAACTTCCCCACATGAGAATTATTAACTGAATGATAATAAACGAATGTATGAAGGTTTCAAAGCTGTTATAGTTGCCCAAAACAAAACAACAAGCTGCGTTCAATAAACGCTTGATGCCCCCAGTGGCATCCTTGTAAATAAATTTTGCACCTAAGTCCAATAGTATCAAGTAATTCTAGTAAGGGGTATTGATGCTAGACAAAACGGTCCCATTTGGTTTGCCAAGAGATGGTCCATATAAAGCAACCTAAGTCCAAAATGAGGTCGAGGTCAAAGTCAAACTGAGGTCAGGTGACGTCTGAAGATGAGGAATGGTTACTGGTTACATATGCATTAGTATCAAGTCATTCTAGTAAGGACGAAACGGTCCCATTTGGTTAACCAAGAGATGGCCCATAATAAAGCAACCTAAGTCCAAAATGAGGTCAAGGTCAAAGTCAAACTGATGTCTGAATATGAGGAATGGTCAAAGGTTACATCTGCATTAGTATAAATGTATTCTAGTAAGGGGTATTGATGCTAGACGAAACGGGCCCATTTGGTTAACCAAGAGATGGCCCATATAAAGCAACCTAAGTCCAAAACGAGGTCAGGGTCAAGGTCAAACTGAGGTCAGGTGATGTTTGAAGATGAAGAATGGTCACAGGTTACATTTGTATTAGTATCAAGTCATTCTAGTAAGGGGTATTGATGCTAGACGAAACGGTCCCATTTGGTTAACCTCGTATGGACGGATGAACGAACGGACGGACAGGACAATCACTATATGCCTCCCGCATCTGTAGATGCCGGGGGCATAAAAAAACAAATAACCAAGAAAATATGAGCCATGCCATGAGAAAACCAACAGAGTGGCTTTGCAGCCAGCATGGATCCAGACCAGCCTGTGCATCCGCGCAGTCTGGTCAGGATCTATGCTGTTCGCTTTCATAGCCTATTGTAATTAAAGAAACCGTTAGCGAACATCCTGACCAGACGTGTGGATGCGCAGGCTGGTCTGGATCCATGCTGATCGCAAAAGTCATCATGTTGGTTTTCTCATGGCGCGGCTCATATAATTTCGCAGTACATAAGGTGGCATAATTGTTATGAAATGCTTGAGAGAGATATTTCTACTTACTCACCTAATGATGATAAACAATTGTGCACAATTTTAAAAGTTTTCTATATAAAACAAGAGTTGTCCGTAAGACAGCCAATGCTCGACTATTCGAAGCAGGAATATTACCCTAAATGTTTAAATATCTGTATCAATATTTCAACGGAATGTATGTTGATTACATGAAGTAAGTTAAATATTCAAAAAATAGTAACTTGCATGCAAAACTTGACCAGAAGAAGTTCAAAAGGCTTATAATTTTGCAAAATAAATATCAGAGTTACAGAACTTGATGCTATCACCTAGTTTTATAACCCGGAAGACACATGTTTCAAATCAATATCTGGATTAGGTTTGATTAAGTTCCATGCAAAACTTTAACCGGGACTTTCTAATTCCAAAAGGGGGCATATTTTGCCCGAAATACATGTCAGAGCTATGGGACTTGATCCTGAGAAATTGGTTTTTTTACCTATCGCTCACCTGTCATCATTGCACTTAAGGACAAGAAGGTCAAACAAGAGCTGTCAGATGACAGCGCACTCGACTATTTGAAGAATTGATTGAAGAATGGGGTCAAAATATTACCACAGATATTCAGACAAAAGAAGATTAGACAAACAATGTTCCTGTATTTGTGGATTTCGATAAGTCTTGCACTAAATGGCAATGTGTGAACCAATTTCAAAGTCCAGAAAGGGTCATAATTCAGCCAAAATAGTTGTCAGAGTTATGTACTCTTGCCTACAGATTGAAATCATGGTGATAAACAAGTGTTCAAAGTTTAAAAGCCATATGTCAAATAGTTTTGACAAAACATGGACTTGTATGAAAACAGAACAAATTTCCAAGTCCAAAAAGGGCCATAATTCAGCTTAAATAGATGACAGAGTTATGTTCTCTTTCCTACAAATAGAGACTATTATACTGAACAAGTGATAAAAGTTTCAAAGCCATATGTCAAACACTTTACACAAAATATTAACAGGTACGAAAAACTTAACCAAGATTTCTAAGTCAAAAGGGGCCATAATTCAGCCAAAATCCTTGATAGAGTTATGTACTCTTGCCTATAACTGGACATGGTGATGGTAAACAGGTGTTGAAAGTTTCAAAGCTTTATCTCAAAAGACTTTGTCAAAATATGAACTGGTACGAAAAACTTAACCAAGATTTTTAAGTCGAAAGGGGCAATAATTCAGCCAAAATCCTTGATTGAGTTATGTACTCTTGCCTTTAACTGGACATGGTGATGGTTAACAAGTGTTGAAAGTTTCAAAACTTTATCTCAAAAGACTTTGTCAAAATATAAACTAGTACGAAAAACTTAACCATGATTTCTAAGTCAAAAAGGGCCATAATTCAGCCAAAATCCTTGATGTAGTTATGTGCTCTTGCCTATAACTGGTCATGGTGATGGTCAAAAAATGTTGAAAGTTTCAAAGCTTCATCTCCAAAGACTTTGTCAAAATGTGGACTGGTACGAAAAACTTAACCAAGGTGTGACGCCGACGCCGTGGTGAGTAGAATAGCTCTACTTATTCTTCGAATAGTCGAGCTAAAAATATGTTTCAAAGCTATATGCAAACAATAGCTGCAGTTACTTAAATGCAAAACTTTTACCAAGATTTTCTAAGTCCCAAACGGGAATTTCAAAGTTATATACAGCATACATTTAAATGATAGCTATACATACTTGCAATCAAAACTTTAACCACGAGGACACCAGTGTAAGTACAATAGCTGAGATTATTTTTCGAATAGTGGAGCTAAAAATGGACCTAATTTAAAATTCTTATTCAACGTTGACGCGACAATGAAGTGACGATAATGCCTTTTTTCAAAAATCGGACGAGCTATAAATAAATAATTTACGTAAAATAAAACTAGAACTGTCACAGGAGTGACGAATACCCCCATAATACGGCCTTGACACAGAAGAATGGCAACCATAAGAAAGAATGGCTACAAGAAGGTGCAATTTAAATCAAACTTGACCAGTATTTTATGATATTACACCTGTGTACCAAAATTTATCTAAATCTGTCAAGCCTTTCGTGAGTTATTGTCCGGCAACCATGAGTTTTGCAAATTTTTAGTTGCAAAGGGGCCATAACTACATAAACTAGAGCTGTCTGATGACAGCGTGCTCGACTATTTGAAGAACTGATTGAAGAATGGGGTCAAAATATTTCCATCGATATTCAGACAAAAGAAATAAATAGATAAGACAAACAATGTTCCTGTATTACTTTGATTTCGATAAGTCTTGCACTAAATGGCAATATATGAGCCAATTTCAAAGTCCAAAAAGGGCCATAATTCAGTCAAAACAGTTATGTACTCTTGCCTACAGATGGAAATCATAATGATAAACAAGTGTTCAAAGTTTAAAAGCCATATGTCAAATAGTTTTGACAAAACATGGACTTGTATGAAAACAGAACAAATTTCCAAGTCCAAAAAGGGCCATAATTCAGCCAAAATAGATGACAGAGTTATGTTCTCTTTCCTACAGATAGAGACTATTATACTAAACAAGTGATAAAAGTTTCAAAGCCATATGTCAAACACTTTACAAAAAGTATGAACTGGAACGAAAAACTTAACCAAGATTTCTAAGTCAAAAGGGGCCATAATTCAGCCAAAATCCTTGATGGAGTTATGTACTCTTGCCTATAACTGGACATGGTGATGGCAAACAGGTGTTGAAAGTTTCAAAGCTTTATCTCAAAAGACTTTGTCAAAATATGAACTGGTACGAAAAACTTAACCCAGATTTCTAAGTCAAAAGGGGCCATAATTCAGCCAAAATCCTTGATGGAGTTATGTACTCTTGCCTATAACTGGACATGGTGATGGCAAACAGGTGTTGAAAGTTTCAAAGCTTTATCTCAAAAGACTTTGTCAAAATATGAACTGGTACGAAAAACTTAACCCAGATTTCTAAGTCAAAAAGGGCCATAATTCAGCCAAAATCCTTGATGGAGTTATGTGCTCTTGCCTATAACTGGACATGGTGATGGTAAACAAGTGTTGAAAGTTTCAAAGCTTTATCTCAAAAGACTTTGTCAAAATATGAACTGGTACGAAAAACTTAACCATGATTTCTAAGTCAAAAGGGGCTATAATTGAGCCAAAATCCTTGATGGAGTTATGTGCTCTTGCCTATAACTGGCCATGATGATGGTAAACAAGTGTTGAATATTTCAAAGCTTTATCTCAAAAGACTTTGTCAAAATGTGGACTGGTACGAAAAACTTAACCCCAGGTGTGACGCCGACGCCGTGGTGAGTAGGATAGCACTACTTATTCTTCGAATAGTCGAGCTAAAAATGGTGGTTTGTAGCCAAAGTCGAACTTTCACTGGAGTGTATAATGACTCCAATGGTGAATGAATATTGCACAATACCTTGCGTCTGTGTTAAAAATTTCAAATAATAAGAGAGGTACAGATTAAGTGTATCGCAACACTATACAAGAGCTGTCAGTGGACAGCGCGCTCGACTATTCTCAGTGCTTGATAGTATAATATAAGCAATGAGTAAAACTTTAACATTACAATAAGCATATTCTAAGTCGAAAAGGGGCCATAATTCAGTCAAAATGTTTGATAGAGTTGCCTCCTCCTTTTTACAGACTGGGGTCATGATGGTAAACAAGTAAGCAAAATATGAAAGCAATATCTCAATGGGCTTTGAAAATATTTGGGGTGGTACGCAAACTTTAACATTTATTCTAAGTCGAAAAGGGGCCATAATTCAGTCAAAATGCTTGATAGAGTTGCCTCCTCCTTTTTACAGACAGGGGTCATGATGGTAAACAAGTATGCAAAATATGAAAGCAGTATCTCAATAGACTTTGAAAATATTTGGGGTGGTACGCAAACTTCAACATTTATTCTAAGTCTAAAATGGGCCATAATTCAGTCAAAATGCTTGATAGAGTTGCCTCCTCCTTTTTACAGACTGGGGTCATGATGGTAAACAAGTATGCAAAATATGAAAGCAATATCTCAATAGACTTTGAAAATATTTGGGGTGGTACGCAAACTTTAACATTTCTTCTAAGTCAAAAAGGGGCCATAATTCAGTCAAAATGCTTGATAGAGTTGCCTCCTCCTTTTTACAGACAGGGGTCATGATGGTAAACAAGTATGCAAAATATGAAAGCAATATCTCAATGGACTTCAAAAATATTTGAGGTGGTACGCGAGTAGGATAGCTCCCCTATTTTTCGAATAGTCGAGCTAATAAGTATAATTCTAAGAAAAAAGAGGGCATAATTCAGGAAATATTGGTGCAAGAGTTATGCACCTTGTGTCACATGATGTGGTTGATAAGGTGAATATCTATTTTAAGTTTGAATCAAATCCATTTAGTAATAACCAAGATAAAGTGAAAGTGTAAGTAAAAAGGGAGGCATACTGTAATTTATGAAATATGTTGCAAGAGTTATGACCCTTGTGTCATATGATATGAGTGATGAGTGTTGAACAATATTTTAAGTTTGAATCAAATCCATTCAGTAATAAATCCCTTCCAGGCACATAGAAGTTATGAAGTTAAAACCAAATATCCAACCTTTGACCTTGATCTTTGACCATCAGACATAGGTGATGTATTCAACAGTCATCTGGTCTTGAGGAATAATAATGTGAAGTTAAATTAAAATCCTTCCAGGCATATAGATTTCGAGACGGGACGCAACGCGATATGCTCAACTGGCTCCTATATAGCCCCCCCACCCCCACCCTCAACATTTTGGATGTTTGGTGGGGGTATAATGAAAAATTTACTTTAGATTTATCATATATTCATATATTCATAAAAGGCATACATGCATATCTACAGCACACACCAGCGTTATTCATTTTCATAACTGCTCTTTTTTTAAGGTAGTATCATTTATGGTTAATCATAAGTATTTGAATTCTTAAACATGCTAAGTTCCGGGCGTCTAAGAACACGATTATGCACTAAACAATTTACCATTAAAGGTGCACGTGTTTTTATCAATATTTCAACGGAATGTAATACTATGTTGATTGCATGAAATAAGTTAAATATTCAAAAAAATGGTGAAAATAATGTGAAATCTTTTACTTTTAACGAATGACTTGGTTTACAAAAATCTTTTAAAGCGTATCACAGGTAAAGGTAAAAGGTAAAGGTAAATTTTATTTACTTTCGCTTTGTGAAACAATTAACATAATCTCTGTAGAGCTTTTGAGCAACCCTATTCTAAGAACAGTTAAAACCAATTATGCCTTACCCCCAGCAATTTGCTTGTACCTATTTACAGCTGGGTCGACTAAGGCAAACGTGATAAAGTGCCTTGCCCAAGGACACACCGCAATGGGAGTAGCCAGGATTCAAACCAGGGGCCTTCACCTCCGTAGGAAAGCGTATTAGCCCACTCAACCACTGCATCCAAAGGATCAATATTTTTGTCAACTTTTTAACGATTTGGTGCCATAGCAACCAATTTTTGTTACAACAACAAAATTAAAGGATGTGTTTGTTCGCCACACTGCCTTCTACAAAATTGAATGTAAACATCTTCTATCACCGGAAAATATCGTGAACTTTTGGAGTGACTGCATGATTTACATTTTTATTGATGGCCGGACTGAGGAAGGTGGTGTAAATCGTGTTTCCTCCTATGAAATACCGGTAGGGACAAAAAACATTTTAAGTATCATAATTCGCTAAAATTCATATGTCCTTACTGAGAAATTAACACTGACAATCAAGAACATACTTCTGTAGAAACAAGAGCTGTCGGAAGACAGCATCGCCTGACTATTACACCAAAGACGAAAAAGGCCCATATTAGTTTACAAAACGCAAAACAGAGTCGTTGTACCTGTACAGTACATGTCAACTCATCACAGTGGACACATGTGTGTAGTTTCAAACTATTCCCATAAGTCGGTACTGAAATACCAACTTACATACAAAAAAAAAACATAACCAAACATTGCGAAGTCGGAATACCTTAATACAAACAAGAGGACCATGATGGTCCTGAATCACTCACCTCTTCCCACATGACACAGTTTTGAAAATGACGTCGTTTTTTCTATTATTTGACATAATGACCTAGTTTTTGAGCTCATGTGACCCAGTTTTGAACTTGACCTAGATATTATCAAGATAAAAATTCTGACCAATTTTCATGAAGATCCATTGAAAAATATGGTCTCTAGAGAGGTCACAAGGTTTTTCTATTATTTGACATAGTGACCTAGTTTTCAAAGGTACATGACCCTGTTTTGAATTTTACCTAGATATCATCAAGTTGAACATTCTCACTAATTTTCATGAAGATCTCATGAGAAATATGGCCTCTAGAGAGGTCACAAGGTTTTCCTATTTTTATACCTACTGGCCTAGTTTTTGACCACATGTGACCCAGTTTCGAAAGTGACCTAGATATCATCAAGGTGAAGATTCAGATCAATTTTCATGAAGATCCATTGAAAAATATTGGCCTCTAGAGAGGTCAAAAGATTTTTCTAATTTTAGACCTACTGACCTAGTTTTTGACCGCAGTTGACCCAGTTTTAAACTTAACCTAGATATCATCAAGATATTCAGACCAACTTTCATACAGATCCCATGAAAAGTATGGCCTCTAGAGAGGTCACAAGGTTTTTTTTATTATTTGACCTACTGAGCTAGTTTTTTAAGGCATGTGACCCAGTTTCAAACTTGACCTAGATATCATCAAGGTGAACATTCTGACCAATTTTCATGAAGATCCATTCAAGGGTATGGCCTCTAGAGAGGTCACAAGGTTTTTCTATTTCAAGACCTACTGACCTAGTTTTTGATCGCAGTTGACCCAGTTTCAAATTTATATATCATCAAGATAAACACTCTGACCAACTTCCATACAGATCCCATGAAAAATATGGCCTCTAGAGAGGTCACAACGTTTGTTCATTATTTGACCTACTGACCTGCTTTTTGATGGCAGGTGACCCACTTTCGAACTTCATTTAGATATCATCAAGATAAACATTCTGACCAATTTTTATGGAGATCCATTCACAAGTATGGCCTCTAGAGAGGTCACAAGGTTTTTCTATTTTTAGATCAACTGACCTAATTTTTGACCGCACATGACCCTGTTTGGAACTTGACCTAGATATCATCAAGATGGACATTCAGGCCAACTTTCATACAGATCCCATGAAAAATATGGCCTTTAGAGAGGTCACAAGGTTTTTCTATTATTTGACCTACTGACCTAGTTTTTGATGGCACGTGACCCACTTTCAAACTTGACCTAGATATCATCAAGATGAACATTCAGACCAACTTTCATACAGATCCCTGAAAAATGTGGCCTCTAGAGAGGTCACAAGGTTTTTCTATTATTTGACCTACTGACCTAGTTTTTGACGGCACATGACCCAGTTTCAAGCTTGACCTAGATATCATCAAGATGAACGTTCTGACCAATTTTCATGAAGATCTCATGAAAAGTATGGCCTCTAGAGAGGTCACAAGGTTTTTCTATTTTTAAACATACTGACCTAGTTTTTGACGGCAAGTGACCCAGTTTCAAACTTGACCTAGATATCATCAAGGTGAACATTCTGACCAATTGTCATGAAGATCTTGTGAAATATATGGCCTCTAGAGAGGTCACAAGGTTTTTCTATTTTTAGACCTACTGACCTAGTTTTTGATGGCAGGTGACCCAGTTTCGAACTTGACCTAGATATCATCAAGATGAACATTCTGACCAATTTTCATAAAGATCCCACAAAAATGTGACCTCTAGAGTGGTCACAAGCAAAAGTTTACGGACGCACAGACGGACGGACGACGGACGCCACTCGATCACAAAAGCTCACCTTGTCACCTTGTGACAGGTGAGCTAAAAAAGGAAAATAGAGTAATGGAATCTGCTCATTGTGGGTCAGTTTCCTCACAGTGAATAAGTGTGGGAAGTATCAGTCTATTTCCATCAGAGGGCACTGGAATACCACTGGGATACAAAAACTAACTAAAACTGCAAGTTGAAGAAGGAACATAATTTTGTAAAAATGCAAAGTCAGTGCATGTCAGATTATCACAGTGAACAAGGGTGAATTTTCAATCATTTTACCTTGTGAGTGCTAAGGTGTACATAGTAAAGTGTTGTTACTCGGAAAAGTAACTTGCAGATAATCGCTATTAGAATTTTCTTAAAAAAAGTGTAGACTGAGATATTTTCAAACTAGAACTAGCACGGATGTACACCCCCACCCCACCATCCCGCATCCACTGACACAGTGCATTGTAATTTGACGCACAGAAGTGGACTGAATGTATATAGACTTTATGTAGATATATAGACTTTATATATATAGTATAGTAACAAAAACAAAGTCCCATAACTCTGCACAATTGTTTTTCTGAAAGAATCTAACATGCCCCATGCGCAACTAGGGTTACTGATGATCACTTGTGTCTAATTTCATTCAATTTTGTGCATGGGTTCACGAGGTTCGGCACGCACAACATTGCATATACAGACTCTATGTATATAGTATAGTAACAAAAATCAAAGTCCCATAACTGTACATTTTTTTCTGAAAGAACTTTACATGCCCCTTGCACAACTTGGGTTGGTACTGATCACTTGTGTGACGTTTCATTAAACTGTGTGCATGAACTAACAAGATTAGGTGCGCACAAGATTTCATATGCAGAGTCTATGTATATAGTACATTAACACAAAACAAAGTCCTATAACCCTGCAGAATTCTTTTCTGAAAGAACCTAACATACCCAACGCACAACTAGGGTTACTGCTGATCACAAGTGTGAAGTTTCATTAAATTGCGTGCATGGATTAACGAGATTAGGTGCGCACATGATTGCATATACAGACTATGTATATAGTATAGTAACAAAGTCCCATAACGGTACAGTTTTGTTTTTTTTTCTGAAAGAACCTAACATGCACCACGCACAGTTAGGGTTTGTACTGGTCACTTGTGTTAAGTTTCATTAAGTTGTGTCAAGGGGATGAGGAGAGTTGGTGCACACAAGATTGTGTCTACAGACAGACGGACAGACAGACAACCTGAAACCATATACCAACCCACAACTTCGTTGTCAAGGGGAATTGGGGTACAATGACAGCTAGGATACTGACTTATAATTAGAATATAATAGAATCGTGAAATTTTGGCGTCAGAGTTATGGAAATTATCATTCATGCTGTTGATGATAATGACAAACTAATTCAAATCCAATAAATAATCAGAATGATGTATATGTCCCTTGAAAAATGCTTGATAGAATAAAGTAAGACAGTCCAAATAAGAGCACCACCTTGCGGGTGCTGACGCCCATCTGATTAATCTTTTTTTTTGTATAATAGAAAAATTGTCCTACCCATGATTTTCTAATTCCAAAAAAGGCCATAATTCTTGCAAAAAGCAGGATGGAGTTATGTTTCTTGATGTTCATAGACAGCTTATGATGGTGAACAACTGTTGCAAGTTTCAAAGCAATAGCTTGAATAGTTTAGGAGAAAAGCTGACCTAAACAAAAATCTTAACCAATAAATCTGATATTTTCTAAGCCCAAAAGGGGCAATAAGTCTTGCAAAAAGCAGGACAGAGTTATGTTTTTTGCTGTACATGGTCAGCTTATGATAGTGAACAAGTGTTGCAAGTTTTAAAGCAATAGCTTTGATAGTTATGGGAAAAGCTGACTTAAACATATAACTCAACCTAGAAAACTGATTTTCTAAGTCCAAAAGGGGCAATAATTCTTGAAAAAAGCAGGATGGAGTTATGTTTCTTAATGTAACAGGGTTAGCTTATGATGGTGAACAAGTGTTGCAAGTTTCAAAGCAATAGCTTGAATAGTTTAGGAGAAAAGCTGACCTAAACAAAAATCTTAACCAATAAATCTGATATTTTCTAAGCCCAAAAGGGGCAATAAGTCTTGCAAAAAGCAGGACAGAGTTATGTTTTTTGCTGTACATGGTCAGCTTATGATAGTGAACAAGTGTTGCAAGTTTTAAAGCAATAGCTTTGATAGTTATGGGAAAAGCTGACTTAAACATATAACTCAACCTAGAAAACTGATTTTCTAAGTCCAAAAGGGGCAATAATTCTTGAAAAAAGCAGGATGGAGTTATGTTTCTTAATGTAACAGGGTTAGCTTATGATGGTGAACAAGTGTTGCAAGTTTCAAAGCAATAGCTTTGACAGTTTAAGAGAAAAGCAGACCTAAACATAAAAATTAACCAAGAAATCTGTTATTTTCTAAGTCCAAAAGGGGCCATAAATCTTGCAAAAAGCAGGACGGAGTTATGTTTCTTGCTGTACAGGGTCAGATTGTGTCTACAGACAGATGGACAGACCGGTAAAAAAACAATTTTACTTGACATTAGTAGTGATCTTGACCTTTGACTGACAATTATGGGTCATGTGCCCAACACATAGTCTTATCATGGTAAACATTTCTGTATAATAACAAGAGGGTCATGATCATGATGACCCTGGATTGCTCACCTGAGTAATATGAGCTACATGTTTCAAATGTCAAACTGATGATAGAATATTAAGAAAGTCAGTAGATCACATTCATGGTCAATGAAATTCAGTTTTACGATTTGTGTGCAAAACTGTGTATGTCATCAAAATTTCAAGGCTGTATCTTAAAAAACAAGAAAGTAGGTCAGTAGGTCAAGGTCACAGTCAAGTGACATAATATTACTTGGGGTCATCAAGTAATTATAATTAAACAGTCTTGGAAATAGGATCAGATGATTTTTTAAGTATTTTTCCTATATAACTCACATAATAACTAAGTGATCCCAGGGCGGGGCCTCTTTTGACCCCAGGGGCATACTTTGAACAATTTTGGTAGAGGACTTCTAGGCAATGCATCATACCAAATATCAAAAGCCTAGGTCATATGGTTTTAGACAAGAAGATTTTTAAAACTTTTTCCTATATAAGTCTATATAAAACTTGGGACCCCCAGGGCAGGGCCTCTTTTCACCCAAAGGGTACAATTTGAACAATTTTGGTTGAGGACCATAAAACAATGCTACAAACCAAATATCAAAGGTCTAAGTGTTGTGGTTTCAGACAAGAAGATTTTTAAACTTTTTTTCCTATATAGGTCTATGTAAAACTTTGGACCCCCCGGAGTGAGACCAAATTTGACCCTAGGGGAATAAATTGAACAATCTTGGTAGAGGACCACTAGATGATCCTACATACCAAATATCAAAGCCCTAGGCCATGTGCTTTTGTACAAGAAGATTTTCAGTTTTCCCAATATAAGTCTATATAAACAATGTGACCCCCGGGGCAGGGCCATATTTGACCCTAGGGGGATAATTTGAATAATCTTGGTAGAGGACCACTAGATGATCCTACATACCAAATATCAAAGCCCTAGGCCATGTGGTTTTGTACAAGAAGATTTTCAAAGTTTTCCCTATATAAGTCTATATAAACCATGTGACCCCCAGGGGCGGGGCCATATTTGACTCTAGGGGGATAATTTGAACAATTTTGGTAGAGAACCACTGGATGATGCTACACACCAGATATCAAAGCCCTAGACTCTGTGGTTTTGGACAAGACGATTTTTAAAGTTTTTCCTTTCCGTTGCCATGGCAACCAGAGTTCTGCATGGAATTCAATTCTTTGAACAATTTTGAAAGGAGGCCACCAAAAGATCATTCCTGTGAAGTTTGGTGTAATTCTGCCCAGTGGTTTTCAAGAAGAAGATTTTTTTTAGAAATTTGACGGACGACACACGACGGACATCAAGCGGTCAAAATACTTCGTGACAGGTGAGCTAATGAAAACGTCCTTCAATGCAATTAAAATGTATAGAGCAGAAACAAAATTTTTACTTGACCTTAAACAATGACCTTGACCTTTAACCGACAAGAAAAGATCACGCATTCACACATTGTCTCATCACGGGGAACGTTTGTGTGTAGCACTAAGATAATGCATTAATACATATAAAAGTTACGGAGCAGTAACAATTTTACTTGACCTTCAATATTAACCTTAACATTTAACCTATAATCATAAGTAATGTCCATGCATAATATACATAATTCCCTCTATTTACGTTCCAAGTTTATTACTTTTTGGGTAATTTGCAGGATTCAGGTTTGTGGACGGACGGACGGAGGGCATTACTATAGTCCCCTCCTGTGATCCACAGGTAGGGGACTAATAATCATACATCAAAATCTTCATGTTAATGATGAATACCAAGTTTCATTAAATTTGAATTGATATACAAGATACAGATGTAGTTGAAATAATGTATTGGGAATCCCAAAAAGGAGCAAACTATGAATTATGTGCAGGCTGACAATGTAAATCAAGTTGCATTTAAGCAGGAAGAGTTGAATACATAGCTACAAAATAGCCTGACTCACAAAAAAAAGATAATCTGACATTAGAATCCAGACAATAAACACACATGCCTACTCCTGAAGACGTGTACCAAGTTTTATTAGAAAGGGTATGAGGATCTGAATACACAAGGTACGTAATATATTATTGCTAAATCAAAAAAGAGCTGTGCGTAAGACAGCGCGCTCCACTATTCGGCGATTTGACAGTACAAATATGAAAGGGGCATAATTTGGTAAAAAATACAAATCAGAGCTATAGGGATTGTTGCCACACATGCAGATGATGATGATAAAGAAACATAATATTATAAGTTTCAAGTCATTTTCTTATATTGTACTAAAGTTATATCCAGAAAGCGAAGATTGCCAAAAAACTTCAAGTATGAAAGGGGCATAATTCTGTCAAAAATACAATTAGAGTTATGGGGATTGTAACCACACATGCAGAAGATGATTAAAATAAAGAAATGTTTTTAATTTCAAGTCGTTATTTTTTTAAGTGCCAAAGATATGTCTATAAACGAAGCATTCGAAAAAGAATAACATGAAAATAATTCGAAGTGTAACACCTTGGTTACCTTGACCTTGAATATAATGGGCCCAGTCCATACACATACTTTGTTTGCATGCTGAACAATCTTAATGTGAAGTTACAGTAAGATATAAGCAATAGTAACAAAAAAATACAAAGGTTGCCGAAAAACTTTAGCCAAGAAAACTCACGCTGACACCGGTGCGAGTAGAATAGCACCCCTATTCTCCGAATCGTGGAGCTAAAAATGAGTATAATAATAACAAGTGAATGAAGTATTGCCATGCAATAAAAAGTCCCCTACTGGAAGGCCCCTAATTTTCTCTACTGCAGTATAACATAATGAACTGATATCTGTCAATAATGTATAAACAATATGTTATAACAAAACACTTGGATTAAAATTTGCATAATGGAATTTTTTGGCCGATTATAAAAAAGTTATCATATCAGTTATTTATAGTAACAACAAAGGGAAATTAATCCTAAAACAAAACAAAACAAAACAACAAGAGGGCCATGATGGCCCTATATCGCTCACCTGTTATCATTGTACTTCAGGACAAGAAGGTTCTCTGAAAAAATATCTACGTCCAAAGGACAGGAACAACAAAGGGAAGAAATTAAACCAAAAAGAAAAAAAAAATTCTTACAAGGTACACATATGTCAAAATACACCTAACAAGAGCACTGCCTTGCGGGTGCTGACGCTCATTTGATTTTTTTTGTATAATTGAAATATTGTCCTACCCATGATTTTCTAAGTCTAAAAAGGGCCATCATTCTTGCAAAAAGCAGGATAGAGTTACATTTCTTGATGTACAGTGTCCATTTATGATGGTGAAAAACTTGCAAGTTTTAAAGCAATAGCTTTGATAGTTTATGAGAAAAGTTGACTTAAACATAATACTCAACCAAGAAAATGATTTTCTAAGTCCAAAAGGGGCAATAATTATTGCAAAAAGCAGGATGGAGTTATGTTGCTTGCTGTACAGGGTCAGCTTATGATGGTGAACAAGAGTTGCAAGTTTCAAAGCAATAGCTTTGATAGTTTAAGAGAAAAAGTTGAACTAAACATAAAACTTAACCAAGATATTTTCTAAGTCCAAAAGGGGCCATAATACTTGCAAAAAGCAGGACAGAGTTATGTTTCTTGCTGTACAGGGTCAGCTTATGATGGTGAACAAGTGTTGCAAGTTTCAAAGCAATAGCTTTGATAGTTTAGGATAAAAGCTGACCTAAACATAAAACTTAACCAAGAAAACTGATTTTCTAAGTCCAAAAGGGGCAATAATTCTTGCAAAAAGCAAGATGGAGTTATGTTTATGATGGTGAACAAGTATTCCAAGTTTCAAAGCAATAGCTTTGATAGTTTAGGAGAAAAGTTGACCTAAACATAAAACTTAACCAAGAAATCTGATATTTTCTAAGTACAAAAGGGGCCATAAATCTTGCAAAAAGCAAGATGGAGTTATGTTTCTTGCTATACAGGGTCAGCTTATGATTGTGAACAAGTATTCCAAGTTTCAGCTGACCTAAACATAAAACTTAACTAGGCAACGCCTACGCCGACAACCGCTCAAGTGATGACAATAACTCATCATTTTTTTTCAAAAAATCAGATGAGCTAAAAATTGGAGGTAGCATCCATGTTGTACCACAGAAAAGTGGTCTCGGGTTTTCCCTGCAGCCAATAATAAAAAAGTTACTAAAAACAAGCTATTTAAAGTAACGTAAAAGGGAAGTAATTAAAAGAATAAAATGATTGTAAGTTAACAAAAGAATGATCTGCCAAATAAATCTGTTGACATAAATGAAATTTCAGATCAGTATCTTCATTAGTTACGGAGATATACCCATTTCAATTTGAAATAAAGGGAGGTAATTTGACATAAAATCAGTCTATAGTTATCTACCCTCATTGGCTCAGTCCAACTAATGACAATAATGAAATTTCAAATAAGTCCTATAAGTACTTACTGATATAAATCCATTTTGATTACAATCAGGGGAGGTAATCAGATATAAAATAACTCTGGAACCTACGAATGGATCTGATTTGTCATGGGATCCAAGATTTATTGTTGTTGAAGATATTTTGGAAGTTTGTATCAAATAAAACCATAAATGAAGTCTCTATATGGCTGCAAAAGCCAAAATAGCCAATTTTGGACCTTTAAGGGGCCATAACTCTAAAACCCATGAAGGAATCTGGCCAGTTCAAGAAACGAACCAAGATCTTGCGATGATACAAGTTTTGTGCAAGTTTGGTTAAAATCAAATCATAAATGAAGCTGCTATTGTGCAGACAAGGTCAAAATAGCTAATTTTGGCCCTTTCAGGGGCCATAACTCTGGAATCCATTATGGGATCGTGCCGGTTCAAGAAAGGAACCGAGATCTTATGGTGGCACAAGTTTTGTGCAAGTTTGATTAAATTCAAATCATAAATGAAGCTGCTATTGTGCAGACAAGGTCAAAATAGCTAATTCTGGCCCTTTCAGGGGCCATAACTCTGGAACCCATAATGGAAACTGACCAGTTCAAGAAAGGAACCAAGATCTTATGGTGATACAAGTTGTGTGCCAGTTTGGTAAAAATCAAATCATAAATAAAGCTGCAATTGTGCAGACAAGGTCAAAATAGCTAATTTTGGCCCTTTCAGGGGCCATAACTCTGAAACCTATGATGGGAACTGGCCAGTTCAAGAAAGGAACCGAGATCTTATGGTGATACAAGTTGTGTGCAATTTTGGTTAAAATAAAATCATAAATGAAACCATTATGGTGCAGACAAGAAATTGTTGACGCACGGACGCACGAGACGGACGGACGACGGATGAAGGGTGATCACAAAAGCTCACCTTGTCACTATGCAGAGCTCCAGATAAGCTTTTGGTGCAATTAAGTATTTACCCATCACTTTTTGTCTGAATTGGGTATTGGAAATTTGAACTGGGTAAAAATAATATCATTACCCAGCCTTTTCAGAAGTAATTGGGTATTTGCTAAAACCAATTGGGTATTTTACCAATCTCCCACTAACAATTGAGTATTTTTTTGCTTACAGTATACATGGTATATATCATTAAACAGAACTGACTAAGTATTTTAATGGCGCCCTTCAATGTTTAATACAAAAATGTATTTAAAATTGTAATGAATGTTTCATACTGTTGTTTTCTTTTTCACTTTTAATGCAGTCTGAGATCAGTTCATCCACAATATCCCGAACGATGTGGTCACCGCAATATGCATTCTCCCAAAAGATGTCATCCAGTATTGGTGACACTACATCGTCACAAACAGATAACTGTCATTGTTGAACAGCAAAATATCCCACTAATTTGTTTGTTTGTGCTGCAACAATGTTTTTTCCTGCAACCTCTTTACATTTTATCGGCGTAAAATTGTTTACAAAGCATCCAAATAACACCGATCAGCCGACTGAATGGTCCTGTTATTTTTCCGATAAATTGCAACCTGTTCTGCAGTAACGTATAACCAGTCAGTCAAATCTTGCGTTAAAGTCTCGTACCCGTTCTAGTTATAAGGAAAATGCGATACGCAAGCTATTTTTTACGAATTGGGTATTAGGAATTTTAATTGCGTTTCAGTACGCACACTGTATGAATTCAATTGGGTTTTCTGCAATTTTAATTGCGTAAATACGCAAATACGCAGCTTATCTGGAGCTCTGCTATGTGACAGGTGAGCTAAAAAAATCTATATAATGTAAGTCCACAAGAAACTCTTTACCAGGTAGATAGGTCAAAATACACCTAAAAATTGGATGTAACATGAATGTTGACTACAGAAAAGTGGTCTCAATTTTTCCCTACAGCCAGTAATAAAAATGTTATAATATAATCTATTTATAGTAATAACAAAGGGAGGTAATTCTAAAAACAATGCTGCTTCATGGTGGTGAATATTTGTGCCAAGTTACATCAAAATGCCTCCATGCATGAAGAAGAAATCTCCGGACAAAGTCATTCTTGAATTTGACTTTTGATCTCTAAGTGTGACTTTGACCTTTAAGCTAGGGTTCTGGTAGTTGCGCATGACACGTCGTCTCATCATGGGGTACATTTATGCCAAGTAATATTGTAATATCTTGATACATGACAGAGTCCTGGACCAGACAGGAAAAAAGCCCTGTTGACCTTTGACCTCCAATTGTGACCTTGACCTTAGAGCTAGGTGTCCGGCTTTTGCACATGACACGTGGTCTTATTATGGGGAACATTTGTGCAAAGTAATATTAAAATCCCTTCACGAATGGCAGAGTTATGGACTGGACAGGAAAAAAAGTCCTGTTGACCTTTGACCCCCAATTGTGACCTTGACCTTTGAGCAAGGGGTATGGGATTTGCGCATGACACATCATCTCATCATGGGGAACATTTGTGCCAAGTAATATTAAAATCCCTTGACGAATGACAGAGTTATGGACCGGACACAAAATAGACCTTGTTCATACCATATTAACATTTGACTACCAAGTGTGACTTTGACCTTTGAGCTAGGGGTCTGAAAGTTGTGCATGACAAATCGTCTGATAATGAGGTACATTTGTGCTAAGTAATATCAAAATTACTTCATGGATGGCAGAGTTGTGGACCAGACAGGAAAAAAGCCCTGTTGACCTTTGACATCCAATTATGACCTTGACCTTTGAGCTAAGGGTCTGGGTTTTGCGCATGTACATCGTCTCATCATGAGGAACATTTGTGCCAAGTAATATTAAAATCCTTTCATGGATGGCAGAGTTATGGACTGAACAGGAAAAAAGCCCTGTTGACCTTTGACCTCCAATTGTGACCTTGACCTCTAAGCCAGGGGTCCAGATTTTTTGCATGACATGTCGTCTCATCATGGTGAACATTGGTACCAAGTTATATTAAAATCCCTTCATGGATGGCAGAGTTATGGACCGGTCAGGAAAATAGCCCTGTTGACCTTTGACCTCCAATTGTGACCTTGACCTTTGAGCTAGGGGTCCGGGGTTTGCGCATGTTATGTCGTCTCATCATGGGAACATTTGTGCCAAGTAATATTAAAATCCCTGCATAAATGACAGTTAAGGGCTGAACACGAAATTGCGGACGGATGGATGGAATGACAGACGGAAAAGCGCATTCCAGGGTTTTTCTAGCTAATTTGGGAACATAGCCTATACCCCCAAAATTGGGAATTTTGATGCGTAAATGTTCCAAATTGGGAAATATTTAGTCCCATAGGATATAGTAAGGATGTGAAAGTTTAAGCACTTTCTCATACACTTATTTCACATTGTACAACCTCTTTAACAGACTTCCATTACAAAATTGTCCATAATTTGGTCAATTTTTGTGCAATTTTTGTGCAATTTTGATGAAATTTTTTTCAGATTGTAGATTGGGAATTTTTGCACTCATTTTGGGAAAAATACATACTTTTTGGCATTGGGAATATAGCCGAATAACGGCTATAAAAACGGCCGAAAAAAAACCCTGCATTCCTATAGTCCCCAAAACTGGTTTTCAACCAGTAGGGGACTAATAAAACATGAAAGTCCCTACAATGTACATTTCTCTACTTTATGCTGATGATATATATCGGGCTTCAGATGTAGTTGTTGTATTGGTAAAGTCAAAGGAAACTGTAAGAGGATAGAATGACAGACGAAAGTCAAATACTACCTCCTGCGTCTTCAAGACATAGGAAATGAAAAATAAATTAATAGGAAGTGGACCTTAATCATATCATGTAAATAATGAAGAAGAACAAATATTTTATGTTTGAGTAACAACAGTACGTAAAAACTTTAGCAAAGAATCTAAAATGCCGCAGATCGCGATGCCAATGAAATGGTGAGTAGGATAGCTCTCTACATATTCACTTAGTCGTGCTTAAAAAGAAACTATTGCATAATAAATGTCACAAAATTAAAAATTAATCATAAATTGCTTACAGACAGGGTCAGTATCAAACAGACTTATAAACGTATTACCTGGAATGCATTGCGCTGCCATCTATCGGAAATAACAAACACAGGATGGCATGGTGATATTTTTCTGCAATCGGTTCTTTTCTATGTCTTTCAGCAACGTAAAACACTATCTTCTTGCCTTTTTAAACCTGAAATAATTGATACTTTATACACCTTGTACTACATTAACCATTGAAATCCATGAAATTCAATAAAAATATGCAAAGTATAGCTTAATGATTGGCAACCGATTGCCAGGCATGTCTTTTCACTTTCTCTTGCCTATAATACATATTGTTTAATATCGTTGACTTCGGACCATTGACAATACTGTGGGTCCACTTTGTTTCATTGGAAATTGGCGGAAACTATATGTGAAGCTGTGTACACTATGTTCTGATCTAGTTGTAACATTTCAAAGTGTCAAAGTCCGGAAAAGGACTATTACTCAAAAAGAATGTCACATGAAAATCAGGACAATATGGGCATGTCAATTAAATGTTAATGTTGTATACCAAGTTTTATTTCAATAAGATATAAACTGTAAGAGTAGCCAGTACAACAGAAATGTGACAGACGGACGGACAGATGGTTCATACACTATATACTCATGAACCTTTGACACCGTGAGCTTGAAATATATCTAACAATTTACGTCGTGTCATAATTCACCTTTAATGCGTGCAAAAAAAAATAGTTATTGAAATCAGATCTATTTTCATAATTTTGCAAGCTGGTTTCTGACCAGTACCCGCACCTCACCAGATACCGCGGCGATCAAAGTCCTCTCTCATCGGGGTTCGAATCAGCGACTCCATTTAAGGAGTCGAATAATCGACCATTATAACCACAATTGCCAGTCTATGTGAGCACATTGTGTCAGGAATTTATACGGCAATATTATTCATATAATACATTTGTTGGTCGCAATACCTTCTACCGTGTTGATGGAATTTTATTTTAACCTCTGCATACAAAGCAATTTAAATAACAAATAAACGTTGTGAAGTAATATTTGAGCTGCATCATGAGAAAACCAACAGTGTTTTTGCGACCAGCATGTATCCAGACCAGCCTGCGCCTCTGCGCAATCTGGTCAGGATCCAAGCTGAACGCTAACAGTTTCTCTAATTGCAGTAGGTTTTGAAAGCCAATAGCATGGATTCTGGCCAGACTGCGCGGATGCGCAGGCTGGTCTTGATCCATGCTGGCCGCAAAGGCACTGTGTTGGTTTTCACATGGTGCGTCTCATTTCACTTTACCCAACTGAGTTCTTTGTCTGTCCGGCCATCAAGGATTTTCCATTTTGTGCAAGAGGTGTGGAAGAGCTCTCTAACATGAGCACGACAGGCCAAATACAGACAACATGTCCACTAAGCCTTGAATTCCATTGAGACCATCAAACAGTGCTGAAAATTTATTTATTACATAATCAATTACAAATTCCAAGTTATAATGGAACTGAAATATTTTGATATTTCATAATTTAGTGTAGATGCGTATGTGATAAAAAATTATTAGATTTGTATCGAGGAAATATGCACTCGTTCTCTAGCAGATGAATATTGCTCAATATTTCCGCTGCAGAACTCGTGCATATTTCTCTAAATTAATCTAATTACCTACAGGTCTTACATTTATAAATTTCTGCACTATAAAAAAGACAGCATATGACACTAAATTATTTTTAGTCATATAATCTGATGAAGCAATTGATCTATGAGTTGCCAAGTGATACACTCTCTAAGACAGAGCACACTCTTCAGTTTAGGGTTGATATGGCATCACCTTTGAGATTTGTATGTTATACAAGTCAGTATCACTGTTCGTGATGACGACAATTAAATTCAATTCTACTTTATCAAAGTTTTATACTTGAAGGTAACTCCAGGCATCAGACCATCCGCTACTGGTGTCAACTGGTGTCGTCTGCTAGATATAGACCTAACTGAAAACTATTTGTCTTGTTAGAAATCCTCTTATATCATGTGGATATTATTCTTAACCCTTACCCTGCTAAATTTCTATTATGAACCTGTCCATCTTTCAATTTGGACAGTACCATTGACTGTTAATAGGGGGTGCTTACCAAAAAGATACTGACTGAATGGCGAACAATACAGATCTTGATCAGACTGCATGGATGTGCAGGCTGATCATGATCTACACTGGTCGCAAAAGCAGAATCAATCATGTCCAGCATGACAGAATGATATGGGTTAGGTTCAGTTACTGAAATAATTATTTTGTAAAATTTAATAACTACCAGTCAAATCTCTCAACATATACAGGAAACATAAGGAAACTTATGTGACAGGCCCAGACATTAGCCTATATCAACAGCAACTTCCGGTGTGCCTATCATATTTTACATTGTTTCAGATAAGTCAGTAAGCTCAAGATAACCGAATTAAATTACTTTACCAGTAGAATTTAGCTCTCCATCAAGCACAAGGCTAAAGTCAGAAACCAAAAGTGTAATGCAAATTCTTGCTCGAACTCGTACCGCGTAAATGGCAATTCTAAAGCAAGCAAGCTGCCTACCTGGCCGAAAACAGTTGATTAATATGTTGACATAAGGGGCCCAGCACACCTCTGATGATAGGCATCAATAGGGTACCAGTGCATCTCTGGTGACCGGTACTGACTGGTACTAGTGCACCTCTGGTTATCAGCAGCTTTATGGTACCAGCAAGGTTGTCCTTCGGAAGTTATAGTTCCATCAATTAAAAGTTTCTTCCTGTTAATACAATAAAATAAATAGCCGCATTGCATTTTTCCTGGGTTTCTCACCAATACTTGGAAAGCTGGGTATGTCAACCCTCTTTGAAAATGAAAAGACACTGTTTACTAGATTATACGTCCTTAAGTGTATGATCCAGGAAACTGCTTCTTGCCGTATAGTCTGAGTTTCTCATCAAATACTTCGAGCTTTACAATCACCAAAGCCAGAAACTGTATGCGCATGCCCTAAGCTCTTCAGTCACTCTGGCTGGAAGAGAAGTCAACCTTAGCTTTCTAAAGGTTAAAAAATCATGCGCTGCTAACTGAATACTGCTAGTCGTTATTTAACATTTGATAGGTTTACAATAAAAAAAGAATTTAAATAATGCGGGCTTGAGCATAAATTTGTAGAAAAGTTATAAAATAAAAATGAATGTGCATAACGTGCTTGAAAACTGCACTTTGATATAAAACTAACCAAAGAAATAAACTAATTGTACAGAAAAAGTACATACCCTGTTGTGCCTTAGAAAAAGGACCAAGCTGCACCATCCACTTAACCATTGTGAAATCTAAAACATGACATCCATGCACGTGTTTGTCAATATCAAGCACCATAGTTGCAACATCTACAACATTATATCTTCACATGTGCTTGTATTAAACATCCGCCACCAATTTGGAAAAATCTGCAGAGAAAAGCATGCAAAAATGGTAACAGAAGTAGCAATGCACAAACCTGTTCATGATAAAGAGCAGTGCGATGCATCCCTATATCCTGCTGCGACATATTTTCCCAAGTACTCCATCATTCTAGTGTAAAAAATAGCTATACAAAACTAAAGGAATACAAGGCAGTCTGAAAGACAGCTAAATCCTCCGCCACTGCTATGGACAGTGAAAGGAATAACCTTTGACCTTAAGCTGTGACCTTGACCTTGAATTGACATGGTTCACGAATTCTGCACACAAAAAAATGGGTTGATCACTTGACCCAAGTTTCATGAAAATCCTTCAAGGGGTTTCGGAGATACAGAGCTCAAACCTTTGACCTTGAGTTGTGACCTTGACCTTGAGTTGACACAGCTGACTTATGAGTTCTTGATGAGGTGATCATTTGACCCAAGTATGATGAAAATTCTTCAAGGGGTTTAGGAGATACAGAGTGGACACAAAATGGAAGGCTCAAACCTTTGACCTCGAGTTGTGACCTTGACCTTGAGCCGGCATGGCTGACTCATTTCTGCACATCACCTTGATGAGGTGATCATTTGACTCAAGTTTCATATAAATCCTTAAAGGGAATTAGGACAAACAGAGCAGACATAAAATGGAAGGCTCAAACCTTATACTATCAGTTGTGACCTTGACCTTGAGCCTACATGGCTGACTCATTAGTTCTGCACATCGCCTTGATAAGGTGATCATTTGACCGAAGTTTAATGAAAATCCTTCAAGGGGTGTAGGAGATATAGAGCGGACACAAAATGGAAGGCTCAAACCGTTCACCCTAAGTTTTGACCTTGACCTTGAGCCTACATGGCTGACTAATGGGTTCTGCACATCGTCTTGATGAGGCGCTCATCTGACCAAAGTTTTATAAAATTCCTTCAAGGGATTTAGGAGATATACAGCGGACACAAAATGGAAGGCTCAAACCTTTGACCTTGAGTTGTGACCTTGACCTTGAGCCGACAAGGCTGACTCATGGGTTCTGCACATCGTCTTCATGAGGTGATCATTCGACCCAAGTTTTATAAAATTCCTTCAAGGGGTTTAGGAGATATACAGCGGACACAAAATGGAAGGCTCAATCCTTTGACCTTGAGTTGTGACCTTTACCTTGAGCCGACAAGGCTGACTCATGGGTTCTGCACATCGTCGTTCTGAGGTGATCATTTGACCCAAGTTTCATGAAAATCCTTCAAGGGGTTTAGGAGATATGGAGCGGACACGAGTGTTACTGACAGACAGAATGACGGACAGAAGGATGGACGGAGACCATTCCTATAACCCCCACCATTTGTGGCGGGGTATTAAAAAGCAGACATAAAATAAAACAGTTGCATGCCATTACCAAAATGTCGTCTGCACCTTATATCTGTCGTTTGTATATTTCATGGTAGTCTTGGCAGCTATCTAAACTTGTGCGATGTGTTTTAATAATTTTTTGTCTCATCGTTTTAACTTATTTACATAACTGTGTACATGAATAAATAGTAAAACCATATTTATCATCGTAAGAACAAAATACAGTGTAAAGGAACAAAAGATGAAGAACCCGATTCGAGAAATAATCCGCAGCAACAAAAAACCATTTTGACAAAACATCTCAAACCGCATCGTTTACAACTGAAAAGACCACAATGAAGACACCACGAACATCACAAGAAACTCTAAAACACCGGCACAAAACACCACCACAACACACAAACACCACCGCAAACACTAAAACACTGCCACAAATACAACCACAAACATTAAAACACCGCCACAAATACAACCACAAACACTGCCACAAATACAACCACAAACACCCCCACAAACACTAAAACACCGCCACAAATACAACCACAAACACTGACACAAACACTAAAACACCGCCACAAATACAACCACAAACACCGACACAAATACATCATTTACAACTGAAAAGACCACAATGAAGACACCACAAACATCACAAGAAACACTAAAACACCGGCACAAAACACCACCACAACACATAAACACCACCACAAACACTAAAACACCGCCACAAATACAACCACAAACACCGCCACAAATACAACCACAAACACCGACACAAATACAACCACAAACACCGACACAAACACTAAAACACTGCCACAAATACAACCACAAACACCGCCACAAATACATCACAAATACAACCACAAACACCGACAAACACCGCCACAAATACAACCACAAACACCACCACAAACACCGACACAAACACTAAAACACCGCCACAAATACAACCACAAACACCGACACAAATACATCATTTACAACTGAAAAGACCACAATGAAGACACCACAAACATCACAAGAAACACTAAAACACCGGCACAAAACACCACCACAACACATAAACACCACCACAAACACTAAAACACCGCCACAAATACAACCACAAACACCGCCACAAATACAACCACAACCACAAACACCGCCACAAATACAACCACAAACACTAAAACACCGCCACAAATACAACCACAAACACCGACACAAATACATCATTTACAACTGAAAAGACCACAATGAAGACACCACAAACATCACAAGAAACACTAAAACACTGGCACAAAACACCACCACAACACATAAACACCACCGCAAACACTAAAACACTGCCACAAATACAACCACAAACACCAACACAAATACAACCACAAACACCGCCTCAAACATTAGAACACTGCCACAAATACAACCACAAACACCAACATAAATACAACCACAAACACCGCCAGAAACACTAAAACACCGCCACAAATACAACCACAAACACCGCCACAAACACTAAAACACCACCATAAAACACTACCGCAAACACCACGTCAAACATAACCAAGTAGTCACTGAAAACGAATTTCTGACAATACAGCAAACACCGAACACAAATCATTACGAAATGAAAACATACAAGGTAGAGGCACCTATTACCCATATTCCTGTTTAAATTCAATTCTTACCTGAATTCATTTACAGGTCTTGGAGCCAAGCATATTCACGTGATCGTTTGCAGAATTTCTCTCACTGATGATTGTAGACGTCGATATAGGTCATCCATTTATATCAATGGCTAGATGTAGATTAAGTTTCCATGGTAACCCTCTTGTGTATATAGATACAGAAATGCATGTGTAACTAGAGCTATCACTAAAGGTGATGAATGTACCCCCCCGCATGCACTGACAGTACATTGCAATTTGACGCACACAAGATTGCATAATTATGTGGACTGTATGTATATATAGACTGTATGTATACAGTATAGTAACAAAAAACAAAGTCCCATAACTATGCAGAATATTTATCTAAAAGAAAGTAACATGCACCATGCACAACTAGGGTTGGTACTGATCACTTGTGTGAAGTTTCATTAAATTGTGTGCAAGGGTTTGGTAGATTAGGCACGCACAAAATTGCATATGCAGACTGTATGTACATAGTACGTTAACAAGAAACAAAGTCCCATAACTCTGCAATTTTTGTGGCTGAAAGAACCTAACATGCCCCATGCACAACTACTGTTGTTACTGATCACTTGTGTAAAGTTTCATTAAATTGTGTCAAGAGGATGAGGAGAGATGGTGCGCACAAGATTGTGTCTATGTATATAGTATAGTAACAAAAAAACAAAGTCCCATAACTCTGCAAAAAATTCTTTCTGAAAGAACCTAACATGCCCCATGCACAACTACTGTTGTTTCTGATCACTTGTGTGAAGTTTTATTAAATTATGTCAAGGGGATGAGGAGAGATGGCGCGCACAAGATTGTGTCTATGTATATAGTATAGTAACAAAAAAACAAAGTCCCATAACTCTGGAATTTTTTTTCTATAAGAACCTAACATGTCCAATGCACAACTACTGTTGTTACTGATCACTTGTGTGAAGTTTCATTAAATTGTGTCAAGGGGATGAGTAGAGAAGGTGCGCACAAGATTGTGTCTATGTATATAGTATAGTAACAAAAAAACAAAGTCCCATAACTCTGCAAATTTTTTTTCTAAAAGAACCTAACATGCCCCATGCACAACTACTGTGGTATGATCACTTGTGTGAAGTTTCATTAATTCTGTCAAGGGATAAGGAGAGATGGTGCGCACAAGATTGTGTCTATGTATATAGTATAGTACAAAAAAAACAAAGTCCCATAACTCTGGAATTTTTTTTCTAAAAGAACCTAACATGTCCAATGCACAACTACTGTTGGTACTGATCACTTGTGTGAAGTTTCATTAAATTGTGTCAAGGGGATGAGGAGAGAAGGTGCGCACAAGATTGTGTCTATGTATATATATAGTATAGTAACAAAAAAACAAAGTCCCATAACTCTGCAAATTTTTTTTCTAAAAGAACCTAACATGCCCCATGCACAACTACTGTTGGTACTGATCACTTGTGTGAAGTTTCATCAAATTCTGTCAAGGGGATAAGGAGAGATGGTGCGCACAAGATTGCGTCTACGGACAGACGGACAGACAGACGGACGGACAGACAGACAGACAGACAGACAACCTGAAACCAGTATACCCTCCCTTACAACTTTGTTGTCGGGGGGTACAAAAACAGAAACAAGTATATCAAAGTGTTGCTACAAGAAATGAAAAGTAAACATACACAACCTATATGCTCCAAAATTTGCTGTGTAACTTTTTACATCTGAACGTCCGTCATCCATTATACAACTGCGGGGATGTAGATACAAGTTTCCATGGTAACCCTGTTGTGTATATAGATACAGAAAGGCATGTGTAAAACGAGAAACAAATAAAAGTGTTGCCACAAGAAATGAAAAAGTAAACATACACACCCTACAGTCTGAAATCTGCTATATAACTTTGTACAGGTTGGCTATTACACTACTGCAGCTTCATTGCTTCTATGTAGAGGTACGTTTCCATGGTAACCCTGTTGTGTGTATAGATACAAAAATGCATGTGTAACAAGAGCTCGTCAAACACGAAATGCCCCCCTTGATGCATTCAGTAATTGCACAAGGAACAGAAATTATATGCTCACTGTAAACAGAAGTTCTACCATTCTGTTTTAATCTGACCTTGACCTTTAACCTATTAACCTAACAAGAGATTACAGAGTGATCTTGGCACCATCCACTGAGCCATTTTTGAATGTTCCAAATTTCAAGACTAGCTCAAGGTCAAAATCAATGTCAAATTTCATTTCAGTACAAAACAATGTGTATGTGGTCCAAATTTGAAAGCTGTGGCTTGAGAAATGTGAAAGCAGGTCACTAGATCAATTTCAAGGTCAAATTTTATCTCGGAACACAAAATTATGCACGCTATCCAAATTTGAAGCCTGTACCTTCAGAAATGTGGAAGTAGGTCACTAGGTCAATCTCAAGATCAAAGTTCATTTCGGTACACAAAACTATGCATGTGGTTCAAACTTGAAGGCTGTAGCTTGAGAAATGTGAAAGTAGGTCACTAGGTCAAAATCAAGGTCAAATTTTATTTTGGAACAAAAAACTATGCATGTGGTCCAAATTTGAAGCCTGTACCTTCAGAAGTGTGAAAGTAGGTCACTAGGTCAATAACAAGGTCAAAGTTTTTTTCGGTACACAAACCTATGCATGTGGTCCAAATTTGAAGGCTACAGAAATGTGAAAGTAGGTCACTAGGTCAAGATCAAGGTCAACTCATGTCAAGGTTCATCTTGCCACTCAAAACTATACATGTTGTCAAAATTTGAATGATGTAAGTTATGGACATGAAGGTTCTAAGTTTTTCCCTATATAAGTCTATATGAACCATATGACCCCTGGGGCAGGGCCATATTTGACCCTAGAGGGATAATTTGAACAAACTTGGTACAGAACCACTAAATGATGCTACATTACAAAATATCAAAGCCATAGTCTTTGTGGTTTGGACAAGAAGATTTTCAAAGTTTTTTCCCTATATAAGTCTATGTAAACCATGTGACCCCCAGGGCGGAGTCATATTTGACCCTAGGGGAATAATTTGAACAATCATAGTAGAGGACCACTAGATGATGTCATATACAAAAATATCAAAGCCCTAGGCCCTGTGGTTTTGGACAAAAGGTTTTTCAAAGTTTTTTCCTATATAAGTCTATATAAACCATGTGACCCCTGGGATGGGGCCATATTTGACCCCAGGGAAATAATCTGAACAATCTTGGTAGAGGACCACTAGATTTTGCTACATACCAAATATCAAAGACCTAGGCCCTATGGTTTTGGACAAGAAGATCAGAAACTGTTTTAACTGTTCCAGGCCTATGTGACCTTGACCTTTGACCTAATGACCTCAAAATCAATAGGGATCATCTGCTGGTCATGGCCAACCTAACTATCAATTTTCCTATCAACTTTCGTGACCCTAGGCCTAAGCGTTCTGGAGTTATCATCCGGAAACCGTTTTACTGTTCAGGGTCACTGTGACCTTGACCTTTAACATACTGACCTCAAAATCAATAGAGGTCATCTGCTGGTCATTACCAACCTCCCTATCAACTTTCATGATCCTAGGCCCAAGTGTTCTTGAGTTATCATCCAAAAACCGTTTTACTATTCAGGGTCACTGTGACCTTGACCTTTGACATACAGACCTCAAAATCAATAGGGGTCATCTGCTGGTGATGACCAACCTCCCTATCAACTTTCATGACCCTAGGCCCAAGCGTTCTTGAGTTATCATCCGGAAATGGATTGGTCTACATTCCGACCGACCGACAGACCGACCGACAGACCGACCTTCCGACTGACATCTGCAAAACAATATACCCCTCCTTCTTCGAAGGGGGGCATAAAAAGAGAAACAAACATCAAAGTGTTGTCACAAAGAATAAAAAAGTAAACATACACACTCTATATACATTTAAACGTCGGTCATCCATTATACCATTGTAAATATGTAGAGGTACTTTAGATGTGAATGTAAGTTTCCATGGTAACCCTGTTGTGTGTAAAGATACAGAAAGGTATGTGTACAAGCAGAAAAAATATATCAAAGTATTGCCACAAGAAAGAAAAAGTAAACATAAAAACTTTATACGCTTAAAATCTGCTGCATAACCGTCGGTCATTCATTTATTTATTGCCTAGTTGTAGCTGTATGTTTCAATGGAAACGCTGTTGAGTGTTTAAGACACAGGACGATATTTTTAAGAACTGTGACAAAATTGTTCTAGTGGGACCTATAGAAATTCCAGACAAAGAAAATTTGAAAACATACTCCCCATTTATGGTTCAGACCTGTCAATACCTTCGTCCGCGATCGTCCATGATGTATGGCATTGATCTTTGCCGTTGAACACTAAATCACAACCTAAAATGTACAAAGCAAGAAAACATGATTTTGTTAACCGTTAATGTCTCACTTCGCAATAGAACTGTTTTGCAAAACATGTTTTCATTGAAACATCACTTGCATGAGATAAATGACTGAAAATCAGTGAACGATATTTCAGCCAAGCTTCAAAATGAGTGTACATAAGAGCTGTCCAAAAGACAGCGTACTCGCCTATTCGGCAACTAAAGTCAAACAAGGGCTATAATTTGGCAAGACTGACATAACTGAGTCGTTTTATTCTGATATATTACAAATTGATGTTTCATTATGACAACTACTAGAAGGCAAAACTTCAAACAAAATTTTTAAGAGAAATAAAGGACATAATTTGAATTAATTTCACCCAAGCTGTATTTTTTTTATGAAAAGGCCTTATGTGCAGTTTAAATCGTTACTGAGATACAACTTAAAATGCGAAACTTTCTAGGTCGAAAACGGACTATAATTTAAACTCCGTTCAACAAAGAGTTATCTAACTTGGCAATTCCAGTAGGTTTGAGGACTGGGAAGCAAGATTTGAAGTTTCAATCCAATACATGTATTTGTTACCGAAATAGTGATAGTTGCATGCAAAACTTCATCGAATTTTCTAAGTCAAAAACGGTGATATTTTGAACTAAAATCAAGCAAGAGTAATCTAACTTGCTTACTGCAATAGATTTATGACTGAGAAGTACTGTGTGAAGTTTCAGTCCATTACATATGTTACCGAGATACAGCTGCAAACTTTATCCCAGTGTTTTAAATAAACAAGAGCTGTCGGAGGACAGCAACGCTCGACTATTCAACAGCCTTGTCAATTGAATGAATACAAAAATTATAAAATGAGGCATAATTTAGTAAAGCAAAGCAGGGTTATGGAACCTGTAAAGTGCTTATCAGCTCATGACAGTGAACATGTGTGTGAAGTTTCAATCCATTCCCATTAGCGGGTACTGAGATACCAGCTTACACATAAAAATTTAACCAAAAACTCCTAAGTTGAAAAAGCGCCATAATTTTGTAAAATGCAAAGTAGAGTTATTGACCCTTTGCATTGCATGTCATATCACGACAGTGACCAAGTGTGTGAAGTTTCAATCCTTTCCCATTAGTGGAAACTGAGAACCAGCTTACATACAAAAAACTTAACCAAAAATTTCGAAAAAGGGGCATAATTTTGAAAAAAAAAACAAGAGCTGTCGGAGGACAGCAACGCTCGACTATTTAACAGCCTTGTCGCTTGAATGAATAAGAAAGTCGAAAAAGGGGCATAATTTAGTAAAAAAAGTAAAATAGGGTTATGGAACCTGCATAGTGCTTATCAGCTCATGACAGTGAACTAGTGTGTGAAGTTTCAATCCTTTCCCATTAGTGGATACTGAGATACCAGCTTACATACAAAAACTTAATCAAAAATTTCTATGTTGAAAAAGGGGCATAATTTTGTAAAAAAGCAAAATAAAGTTATGGGACCTGCTTTGGGCATGTCAGATCATGACAGTGAACAAGTGTGTGAAGTTTCAATCCATTCCCATTAGTGAGTACTGAGATACCAGCTTACATACAAAACCTTAACCAAAAAATTCTAAGTCGAAAAAGGGGCATAATTTTGTAAAAAAGCAAAATAGAGTTATGGAACCTGTGCAATGTAAGTCAGTTTATCACAGTCAATAAGTGTGTGAAGTTTCAATCCATTCCCACAAGTGGTTACTGAGATACCAGCTTACATACAAAACCTTAACCAAAAATTTCTAAGTCAAACAAGAGGGTCATGATGACCCTGGATCGCTCACCAGAGTAATATGTTTCAAATGTCAAACTGATGATTTTTAGAAATTTTTTGGAAAATTTTCCAATGTACAATCAAGTACCCCTGGGGCGGGGCCAATTTTACCCGGGGGTCATGATTTGAATAAAGTTTGTAGAAGTCGACTAGGCAATAATACATACGAATATCTAAGATCTAGGCCTTCTGGTTTATTTTAAGCAAATTTATGAAGATTTCCCAATGTACAATAAAGTAAACCACTGGGGCTGGGTCAATTGACCCTGGGGGGTCAATGTTTGAACAAAATTTTGTAGAGGTCACATAGGCAATGCTACATGTCGAATATCTAAGCTCTAGGCCTTTGGTTTTATTTTAGAAATATTGAAGATTTTTCTATGTACAATCAAGTAACCCATGGGGCGGGGCCAATTTGACCCCGGGGGTCATGATTTGAAGAAATTTTGTAGAGGTCCACTAGGCAATGCTACACGTCAAATATCTAAGACCTAGGCCTTTTGGTTTATTTTTAGAAATTTTTGAAGATTTTCCTATGTAAAATCAAGTGACCCTGGGGCGGGGTCAATTTTGACCTGGGGTCATGATTTGAATAAATGTTGTAGAGGTCCACTAGGCAATGCTACATGTGAAATATCTAGCTCTAGCTTCTGGTTTATTTTAAGAAAATTTTGAAGATTTTCATATGTAAAATCAAGCGACCCTAGGGCGGGGTCAATTTTGACCCAGGGGGTCATGATTTGAACAACTTTAGTAGAGGTCACTAGGCAATGCTACATGTCAAATATCTAAGCTCTTGGGCTTCTGCTTTTTGAGAAGAAGATTTTTTAGGTTTTCCTATGTAAAATCAATGTGACCCCTGGGGCTGGGTCAATTTTGACCCCGGGGGTCTGATTTGAACAAATTTTGTAGAGGTCCACTAGGCAATGCTACTGTGAAATATCTAAGACCTAGGCCTTCTGCTTTATTTTTAGAAATTTTTTGAAGATTTTCCTATGTAAAATCAAGTGACCCCTGGGGCGGGGTCAATTTTGACCCCGGGGTCATGATTTGTAAAAGTTTAGTAGAGGTCCATTAGGCAATGCTACATGTCAAATATCTAAGGTCTAGGGCTTCTGGTTTTCGAGAAGAAGATTTTTTAAGATTTTTCTATGTAAAATCAAGTGACCCCTGGGGCGGGGTCAATTTTGACCCCGGGGTCATGATTTGAACAAATTTGGTAGAGGTCCACTAGGCAATGCTTCACACCAAATATCTAAGCTCTAGGGCTTCTGGTTTTTGAGAAGAAGATTTTTAAAGTTTTTCCTTTCGGTTGCCATGGCAACCAGAGTTCTGCATGGAATTCAATTCTTTGAACAATTTTTAGAGAAGACCATCCAAGGAACATCCCTGTGAAGTTTCATCAAAATTGGCTTGTTGGTTTAGGAGGAGATGTTGTTTAAAGGAAAGTGTGGACAGACGGACGGACGACGGACGGACGGACGACGGACGGACGGACGGACGGACGAAAATAACACGAAACGCGGCAATGCCACGAAACCAGGTTTTCAACACTTTTCATAAGAATAAACAAGAGTGCCAGAATGTCACAATATACGCCCGTCAAAGCAAATTTCTTTACTCTAGCACCTGTATTTGCAGATGTAATTTTAATTTTATGGTTGTTTAGTAATCATTGTAATTCTTTTGTTTTTCTAAGTCCACAAAAAAACTCCTTACAAGGTAGAGATACCTTAAAATACACCTAAAATTAGAAAGTAACAACTATGTTGTACCACAGAAAAGTGGTCTTGGTTTTTCCCTACGGTCAATTATAAAAAAGTTACAATATAAGTTATTTATAGTAACAACTAAGGGAAGTTGATCTTAAAGAAAAAAAAAATACAAAAAAAACAACAGAGAAATCCTTACCAGGTAGAGATTGGTCAAAATACACCTCAAAATTGAATGTAACATGCATGTTGTACTACAGAAAAGTGGTCTTGAATTTTCTCTACGTCTAGTAATGAAAAAGTTACAATATAAGCTATTTATAGTAACAACAAAGGGAAGTAATTCTAAAGAAGGGAACTGCGCAAGCACTTCGTCTCATGATGGTGTATAATTGTGCCAAGTTACATCAACATCCCTCTATGCATGAAGAAGATATGCTCCGGACAAAGTTTTCATTCTTGTATCCTTTGACCTCTACGTGTGACCTTGACCTTAGACCTAGGGACCTGGTTCTTGCGCATGACATTCCGTCTCATGATGGTGAACAATTGTGCCAACATACATCAAAATCCCTCCATGCATGTAGAAGATATGCTAACCCTAACCCTAACCTAACCCTGACCCTATTTTTAGTAACAATCACCTTGACCTTGATCCCAGAAACCCCAAAATCAATCCCAAGCTACAACTTTATATAAGTTTTCTATACACCAAGTTTCATCATGATAGCTCATTCCTAAGTTAAGTTATTGACCAGAAACCCTTTTTCTATTTTAAGTAACAGTGACCTTGACCTTGACCCCAGAAACCACAAAATCAATCCCAGCCTTTGTCTTGATATAAGCTACATATACACCAAGTTTTATTCAAATATCTTTACCGAAACAAAAGTTATTGACCGGAAACCCTTTTTCTATTTTAAGCAACAGTGACCTTGACCTTGACCCCAGAAACCCCAAAATCAATCCCAGCCTTTGTCTTGATATAAGCTACATACATACCAAGTTTTATTCAAATATCTTTACCGAAACAAAAGTTATTGACCGGAAACACCAGTTTGACGCCGCCGCCGCCGCCCGCCCGCCCAACCAACATCTACCCCAATCTAATAACTCAGGTTTTCGTTGAAAACCTGGTTAAAAACAATTAACATATAAAAATACCTTAGCTCCGGTATTACCAGTTTAGGGTTTTTCCTGTGAAATGACGTCATGTTTGCAGGGGATTAGAGGGACCCGAAAAGGGGTCTGTAGAACGTCCAATTTTAACATGTTCGATAGTAATGCCCGGACACCAATTTTTCATGAATATATTTATCGTGAACTACCCATATGAGCTGGAATTATGAAAAAGACAAATGATATCTTATATAACTGTAAAAAGATCACAAGTTTGCGTCATATTTATTTGTCCAAGCCACATGGAAAATTGCGACAACAGAAAATAGAATAATTATGCTTAAGTCACAGATATCTGGACAATGTAGTGCTAAAACATCTCTTTAATATGTTGGCAAATTAGTATTGTTGTCACAAAGAAAATAAGTTTTCTTGTTGAAAGTGTATGTATCGTCTGCTAGTCGTTAAGTAAAGACATGTAGCCTTAATTTTAAAACCCTCCAGAGGGGCCTCTCTTGCGCATGCGCATTAAAAACGGAAGCCCCACCAGTGAAAATGTAAGCAAGTAACCATGCGGTAGGATTTCCACGATAATTATACTCAAATGATTACCTGTGAAAAAATGAACTTGATAAACTTCTCCAAAACAAGCGTCTGTATGATTAGGCACAAAAATATGTAGACGAACCGCGAAAATAGAGCGTTGCGGGAGCGTGTCCGGGGACTACTGCTGTCCGGGGACTACTCGCGTGCCAGTACTGTGATACCAGCTTACATACAAAACCTTAACCAAAAATTTCTAAGTCGAAAAAGGGGCATAATTTTGTAAAGAAGCTAAATAGAGTTATAGAACCTGCGCAATGTAAGTCAGTTTATCGTAGTAAATAAGTGTGTGAAGTTTCAATCCATTCCCACTAGTGGTTACTGAGATACCAGCTTACATACAAAACCATAACCAAATCGGGACGCTGACGTGGACGACGACGCACAGGCGAGTCAAATAGCTCTACTATTCTATGAATAGTCGATCTAAAAACGGTAATATTTTGTATTAAATTCAACCAAGAATTATCCCTTTTAGTTATTGCAGCAGTTTTATGACGGTGGAACATTGTGTGAAATTCAATTTAATGCATAAAAGTAGTTGTTACTGAGGCACAGCTTGGTAGTTAATTACAAACAACGTTAATCAAAATTCTAAGTAGAAAACTGGTCACAGTTTGTATAAAATTCAACAAAGAGTTATCTAACATAGTTATATCAGTAGGTTTGATGACTGGGAAGCTTTGTGTATAGTTTCAATCCAGTACATTCAACTGCTACTGAGATATTATCTTGCATATAAAACTTTAACCAAGGAATAAAGCCGACGCCTGGGTGAGTAGAGTAGTTCTCACTTTTCTTCAAAACGTCGAGCTAAAATGCATTTAGACGAGTGTAAGAGCACAAACTACTAGTATTGCCTTTATATATTCGTGACAAAAAATGAAAAGATAACATATATACCCGACACATGCTCCATCAACATTCTGTATGCATCTTTGTGCGGTTTTGATCGTTGCCATGTTCAGTTTTAATCGTTGCGACTGAGACACAGTCTAAAATGCAAGAGATAAAAAACATCATTTTGATAAACTAGTAAAGTTTGGGGGGGGGGGGGGGGGGGCAAAGGATGCATGATCAGTGGTGGGCATAACTGGGTGGAGGAGTGAGGTGGGGTACAACTTGCATGTTGATAAATAATCATGGAAGGTTTGAAAAAAATCTAAAATAAGAAATGAAAAAAAAAAAAATTCGGGGGTAGGGGGGGCTGTTGGGAGGGGGAGGGGGTGTGACCAAGGCAAGTGGGTGACCAGGTGTGGGTGCGCAACTTCACATGTTTATAATAAATGTTCACAGAAAAGAAGGAAAGAAATTTAATGAAATTCTGCCAAATGGTAAGTTTGTTATGTACAAATATGTGGATTTTTAGACAATTAAAGGGCAATAACTCTGAAGTTACAAAAGAAATCCATACGAAATTGTGTGTGCACAACCACATTATAGTGCTCTAAATTCTGCTAAAGTTTCATAGTTCAAGGCCAAATATATCAAAAGTTATGCTGCAGAAATTGCCATATCTATAGTTTTCTATATAGTTAACACTAGAAACTTCTAAGGGCCATAACTCTGGTGTTACTTGGGCAATCTGTCTGAAACTTGATAGGCCCCATAACCTCATAGTGGTGAACATGTATATGAAGTTTGTTTGAAAAAAATCTAAAATAAGGAATGAATTTTTTTTGAGGGGGGGGGGGGGGGGGGGTGACCAGTGTGGGTACACAACTTCACATGTTTACAATAAATGTTCATGGAAAAAATGAAAGAAATTTAATGAAATTCTAACAAATGGTAAGTTTGTTATGTACAAATATGTGGATTTTTATACAATTAAAGGGCAATAACTCTTAATTTACAAATAAATCCGAACGAAATTGTGTGTACACAACCACATTATGGTGATCTAAATTCTGTTTAAGTTTCATAGTTCTAAGGTCAAATATATCAAAAGTTATGATGCAGAAATTGCCATATTTATAGTACCCTATATAGTTAACACTAGAAAATTCTAAGGGCCATAACTCTGGTGTTACTTGGGCAATCTGACTGAAACTTTACGGGCCGCAAGAACTCATAGTGGTGAACATGTATATGAAGTTTTAAATAAATATCTCCAACCATTTCCTAGATATGGCTCCGGACGGACGGAAGGACGGACAATGCCAAAACTATATCCCTCAGACTTTCGTCGGGGGATAATAACACAGATAAAGTAAAGGTGCACCAACTTTAACCTGAAACTCTAAGTAAAAAAGGGATATAATTCATGAAATATTGCTTCCAGAGTTATGGCCCTTGTGTCATATGATGCGGGTGATGATGTGCTTCAATTATTTTAAGTTTGAATCAAATCTGGTCATAACAGATAGTGAAGTGCATCAAACTTTAACCTGAAATTTTATGTAAAAAGGGGACTAATTCATGAAATTTGGTGCAAGGGTTATGACCCATGCCTCATATGATGCGAGTGATGATGTCGAACAATAGCATGTGCCTCCATAAAAATATACTTGGATTGCTTCAATGGAAACCACACACACTGTCGACAGAAATCTGTAGTGTATACACATGCACCAAAAAGTACAGTTTGGAGTAGGAACTTTCCAGGTCTGTTCCACTCTGTCATACTTGGAGCAAACAATGGCTGAGGAAAGTCTTTGCTCCAAATTGTACAACATTTAGGTATACGTTTAAAAACTCATGATCCTATATACAAATACACTCTTCTAGGTATGTAAAGCGACGGAAATATTCCAACAGAATTATTCTTGAAAATTCCATTTACCAAAGCAAAGCTACAGCCACTAAAGAACACACATACACTGTAGCCATGCTAAAGTGTACTTAAAAAGAGAGCCGAGCAGGACAGGACAGGACAGGACAGGACAGAACAGAACAGAACAGAACATAACAAGATGTGTGTCCATAGGACACAGGTTCCCAACCCCCTTCTAACTCCTGCCACAGTACATGGTTTTATAACTCAGTGTGAAACATTGTAAGATTTCTGCAACACAAACTTTTAAGAACTTTATGTGCATTTTCACTTTCATTTTTCACTTAGTGAAGGACCATAAGTCTGGTCTAGCTGAGTAAAATCCCAAAGAGAACACCCGGTGCAATACCTCTCATGTTTTATGACTATAGATCAAGCACATTTTGACATACATGCAGCACAAACTTTTATTTTTTGACTATGTCAAGGGTCATAACTTTGGTCTTGCAGTGAAAAGGAAACCTAACAAGAGGGTTACGATGACCCTGAATCGCTCACCTGAGTAATATGAGCCATATGTTAACAAGAGCTGTCGGAGGACAGCAACGCTCGACTATTCAAGAGCCGTGTCAACTGAATGAATACAAGTCGAAAAAGGGGCATAATTTAGTAAAAAAGCAAAATAGGGTTATGGAACCTGCATAGTGCTTATCAGCTCATGACAGTGGATAAGTATGTGAAGTTTCAATCCATTCCCATTAGTGGGTACTGAGATACCAGCTTACATACAAAAACTTAACCAAAAATTTCTAACTCGAAAAAGGGGCATAATTTTGTAAAAAAGCAAAATAAAGTTATGGGACCTGCTTTGTGCATGTCAGATTATGACAGTGAACAAGTGTGTGAAGTTTCAATCCATTCCAGTTAGTGATACCAGCTTACATACAAAACCTTAACCAAAAAATTCTAAGTTGAAAAAGGGGCATAATTTTGTAAAAAAGCAAAATAGAGTTATGGAACCTGTGCAATGTAAGTCAGTTTATCACAGTAAATAAGTGTGTGAAGTTTCAATCCATTCCCACAAGTGGTTACTGAGATACCAGCTTACATACAAAACCTTAACCAAAAATTTCTAAGTCAAAAAGGAGCATAATTTTGTAAAAAAAAAAAAAAAATAGTTATGTAACCTGTGCAATTTAAGTCAGTTTATCACAATGAATAAGTGTGTGAAGTTTCAATCCATTCCCACAAGTGGTTGCTGAGACACCAGCTTACATACAAAAACTTAACCAAATCAGGATGCGGACGCGGACGCCTGAGCTCTACTATTCTATGAATAGTCAAGCTAAAAATGACAGACTAATGCTAAAATATTAGAAAGTAGGTCAGCTGGTCATATTCATAGTCACTGAAAGTCAGTTTTAAGACTGATGTGCAAAACTGTACAGGTCATCCAAAATTCAAGGTTGTATCATAAAAACAAGGTCAGTAGGTTAAGGTCACAGTCAAGTGACCTTAATCACTTGGGGTCATAAGGTAATTATAATAAAAGGCCTATGCCTTGAACTTTCAGACAAGAAGATTTCCCCTTTATAAGTCTATGTTAAATTTGGGACCCCCAGGACAAAGCCTCTTTTCACCCCTGGGGCATAATTTGAACAATTTTGGTAGAGGACCACAAGGCAATGCAACATACCAAATACCAATAGCCTAGGCCTTGCAGTTTCAGGCAAGAAGATTTTTAAAGTTTTTTCCTCGATATATGTCTAGTATGTAAAACTTGAGAACCGCCAGGACAGGGCCTCTTTTCATCCCAGGGTTATGATTTGAACAATCTTGGTAGATGATCACAAGGCAATGCTACATACCAAATATCAAAGGCCTAGGTCTTGTGGTTTTAGACAAGAAGTTTTTAAATATTTTTTTCCTATATAAGTCTATATAAAACTTGTGACCACCGGGGCGGGGCCTCTTTTCACCCCAGAACACAGAGGACTATTAGATGATGTCACATGCCAAATGTCTACGCAAGATTTTTAAAGTTTTTCCTTTCGGTTGCCATGGCAACCAGAGTTCTGCATGGAATTCTTTGAAAAATTTTGAAAGGGAGCTACCCAAAGTTTTATTCCTGTAAAGTTTGGTGTAATTCTGCCCAGTGTTTTTTAAGAAGATTTTTTTAGATATTGTTGACGGACCCATGACGGACGACGGATGACTGATGACGGACGACGGACATTGAGCAGTCACAAAAGCTCACCATGGCTCAAGTGAGCTAAAAACTAAAACAAGAGGACCATGATGGTCCTGAATCGCTCACCTCTTCCGACATGACCTAGTTTTGAGTATGATGTCGTTTTTTCTATTATTTGACATAGTGACCTAGTTTTTGAGCTCATGTGACTCAGTTCTGAACTTGACCTAGATATTATCAAGATAAAAATTCTGACCAATTTTCATGAAGATCCATTGAAAAATATGGTCTCTAGAGAGGTCATATGGTTTTTCTATTATTTGACCTATTGACCTAGTTTTGGAAGGTACGTGACCCTGTTTTGAACTTTACCTAGATATCATCAAGGTGAACATTCTCATTAATTTTCATGAAGATCTCATGAAAAATATGGCCTCTAGAGAGGTCACAAGGTTTTTCTATTTTTATACCTACTGGCCTAGTTTTTGACCGAACGTTACCCAGTTTCAAAACTGACCTAGATATCATCAAGGTGAACATTCAGATCAATTTTCATGAAGATCCATTGAAAAATATGGCCTCTAGAGAGGTCAAAAGATTTTAATAATTTTAGACCTACTGACCTAGTTTTTGACCGCAGTTGAACCAGTTTCAAACTTGACCTAGATATCATCAAGATGAACATTCAGACCAACTTTCATACAGATCCAAGGAAAAGTATGGCCTCTAGAGAGGTCACAAGGTTTTTCTATTTTTAGACCTACTGACCTAGTTTTTGAAGGCACGTTACCCAGTTTCGAACTTGACCTAGATATCATCAAGATGAACATTCTGACCAACTTTCATAAAGATCCCACAAAAAATATGACCTCTAGAGTGGTCACAAGCAGAAGTTTACAGACTGACAGACAACGCACGCCATGTGATCACAAAAGCTCACCTTGTCACTTTGTGACAGGTGAGCTAAAAAAAACTCAGGTGCAGTAATTCACATATTGGACAATATTCCTACATGATTTCATGACTGTATGTGAATTCTTATGCATCACAAGCACTTTATTATGCATTTACCCAAACAGACCAAAAGGTGCGCAACTTCACATGCTATATAACGATCCCCTAATGTTTTATGACTAAGTTAAATACTTTTTGAGACACGTGACACAAACTTGTATCTCATTAATTTTATGCATATTTTTGACAATCAAGGACCTTAATTCTGGTCTTATAAAAATGAAGAACAAAATCCCATGTGCACAATTTTGAATGCTGAGTAATATTCCTATGAAGATTCATGATCCTATGTCTTACACTTTTGAGATATGTGTGACACAACTTTTATGCCTTTATGTATATTTTTCACTATGTCAAGAGTCATAACTCTGGTCTGACTGAGTAATATCACTAACAAAACCCCAGATGCAGATCATAATAGTGGGTCAAATACTTCTTTTTGAGATATATGTGACACAAACTTAGGCCTTTTTTATGCCTATTTTTGACTTAGTAAAGGACCATAACTCTGGTCTGTGTGAGATCCAAATTGAAACCCCTGATGCACTGCTTCCCATACTGAATAAACAATATTGTGAGGTTTGATGACTCTGCGTCAAATAGTTTTTTGAGATATGAACGACACAAATTCGGACGACCGGACAGACAGATGAGGGCAACTCCAAGTGCCCCTAAAAATAAGAAATGGCCACTACACTCATCTTAACCGAATGGTATCAATTTCTTGTGTTTCATAACTTAGTCGAGACGGTCAAGACGTGAACATAACTTAATATGGCACAGATGTGATACATGCATTTTTGTGCTCCACCATTTATACGTTACTTACCAGAAAACCGGAGGTCTAACTATTGCATGGTTGTTCCTGCAGTAGGATGGATTTGATCAGCCAAGGAGTCATTCCGACCTGTCTATATAAACATGTATGAATGTATGGGTCTGTTAATTAGGCATTGTTTATAAATTAATATGATTCAATACGACACATATAAGACAGCAGGTATTAATTCATTGCTGTACTGGTACTGATGATAAACCCGGACAGATGATAAAGTCGAACACCTTGGAAATATTCGATTGCAATCGGTTATTTATAAAATTGAACACACCATCTAATAGTTTCCAGTTACAACACCAACTGGTGTAAACAAAAACAAAATTGGTAAATATTCTGTATAAATAAATGACTTACATAATTTGTATAAAAAATATTTATCCAAAATTACTGGGGAAGAGGGTGTTTTTCTGCGCATGCTCACTGTCGAAACATGAAGGCCTGACATTTGTTAACTTTTCATTACTTGATCAGGAATGACTGTTGCAGCTTTTTGGGGAAAGTTTCAATATAATAATACCAAGAAAATTTTGTAAATGACAAAGGGTTCGAATTTATCATCAGTCAACGTTCATAAAGTCCCCTTTTTACATACCCCTTTCAGGCCCTCACTTCGTGTGAGTTTGCTTACTAAATATAAATTTGAATTATGTGAAGTTTTCAGCAAAGGTTAAGCTTTATTTTGATACCGACCATTGATTTAAATTTGCAGAAATAAAAAAGTTACAGGTAAAAAACCTCATATTCTGTTCGGGTTTATCATCAGTACCAGTAATAGTACACATAAGTATAAGCAATACTACATGTATACGATATATATATATATATATATGACAGTGACTCACTGCAAACCTGGAGTGCCTGTGATAAATTACAGACTCCGGTATATACCCGATTCAAGCAAACTGAATAAAAATTATCTTTAATGTATATATTTTGTAATCATGGTAATATTAACCCTAACATATAGTTAGTATATTATACATAATATACACTAAATGCGCGCGGACATGCAATCATTTGCGTATTTTTGTCGTGTGTTCAATTCCGGACATGCGCAGAAGACTGCTCCAGGTCTGCAATGAGCAATATCGTTGATCTTTGTATTTGTGGTAGTGCTTTCGGTAGCCGTCTTGTGTTATTTTTATTTTTTTTTTTACTCTTTTTTGTAAAGTTTCATCCTTGACATAGCGTTATGTGAATCCATATATTATAATGAGATGTAGTGATTTTTTTTCAAATAGTCATCAAGCATTCTACGTCCAATCTACAGATAGAGGAGCAACTTAGACAGCAAAAATGTCCACACATCTGATATTCCAAATATAATCAGATTTGGTTTTATTTAGTTGTTTCATACCTTTGGAGTATACATATTAAATATTTTAGTTAACTATCGACAATTTTTCGTTATTTCATTGATTTTACAAAGATAGCTGTAAATCAGCGACAGATACGTTACAGTGCTAATTTTCATTCAAAAGAATATTCTAATATAACACATAACAATATTTGTGTCCGTTATTTACCCGTTCAGACTAAATCTCTTTATAGTTTTATAAGAAATGAAGTTATTTATATATTATGATTGATAAAATAAATCAAATTGTATACACAAATATCAGTTGTCATAAAACACACTTCATATTGGATTATGAAATAAAATCTATATCATCATGTAGATTAACGTACTAGAATTGATAAGGGAAACATACTATATGAACAATATAACTGTTGGTTCTTAGATATATCCGAAAATACAGTCTTTCTGATGAAAATAGTCTACCCATTTCGTATAAACATATCTGTCGCATTTTTAAATTTGCTTAATTGGCGTTACATTTGCTTTATATTTCATATATTTTGATATGATTCTATTTGAAAATAAAGAAATATAACATAAAATGTTTATGTTTTGTATAGAAAACCTTTAATTTGAACATCTAACATAAAAAATAGAAATTGTAACGTATCTGTTTTATTCAATATTTATGATGTCTTATTAACTCCAGATATCAATAATAAAACGTAATCAACTATTTTCTTCAACTATTTTCTAAAACTTTAAGGTGATGATTATTCAAACAATTCAAACATTTTTACACTTTTATAGCACAGTCGTATAACGTATCTGTTGTTTGTAACGTATCTGTTTTTAATATGTTTTCTCAAGTGAAAAAATATGAAATCTGGTCTAAAAGATAAATATTTTAACTAGGATACAAAGTTAAACACATGTTCTACTACACTGTCCAGTAACATATCTAGATAAATGCAATATAAATGTATGCTGAATGAAACACTTCAAAACGTATCTGTTAAAAACAAATTGAAACACGGTGGGAGTTGAACATCATCTTATTTTATTTTCTACAATATGTTTATTTCATTAATAAATAAATGTTATTTTGATAATCATATCATTAAACATTCAAACTGTCAATAGTCGTTCCGGAACATGCATTACGCACCTGAGTATTTGAAGTGAATAGATGCTGTAATGTATCTGTTGTCCAAATTGTCGACACAAAAGGTATGCGATCAATATATACATGATTGACACATATTGAAAAAGGCGATATTTTGTTCAAGATATATATCATTAACTAATCATTTGAGCATAACAGTTTAATAATTGTCCCGATATTTAAATTTCAGTACCATGCAATTTAATTTAACCCTAGATCGCCGACATAGATTTTTGACCTCATGTGCATGTGTTTAACGTTTCAAATTTCGAAAATTAGTTATCTCTAGTGGACATTTCAGTGCAATTTTAAACAGTATAAAACATGCCTCCTTCATTTTGAAAGTAAAATAATGATAATACCAAAAAGTACAAAAAGCTGAACTGCACCGACATGTTTGAATTGGAGTTGCTCCTCTATCTGTAGAATGGACGTCTATATTGTAGGGATAATACACGTTTTTTTGTGTATTAACGTCTGCAGAAGCCCATGGGATTGTTTGTTACCGAGACGCGGTCACAAACATATCCCAAGGGCTTCTGCAGACGTTAATACACAAATCAAACATGTATTGTCGCTATTTTTGCATTAAAACATTACCCGACGACTGAATGTATCCATGTGTGATGCCTTTATGATTCCGGTACATTTTTTGATTACCATTCTGTTGTTCTTGGAAACTGTAAACATGTTTTAAATATCCATAAGCAGGGTTCTAAAATCAACAACATTACTAAAAGCACATACTGAAGATTTTTACACGATTTTTTATCTCTCATTATAACAAACATGAAATACAGAAAATATTCATTTAACTTCAACATTTGGTAAACAGGAGCCCACTTTCAAGAATAATAACTTTACTATGCCCCAACGATAACTTGATATTTACAAACATGACTATAAATAGATTAAAATGGAACATAGGGAATTCAACATTTTTCTAACATGTTACAATCTAAATATTTCTAGATTTTGTACCAATTACGAATTAGCTCAGTGGTAAAGCATACTGTCCATGTTCAACTGATCTTTTGCCGTGTGGGTTCGAAACTCAGCATCGACATTTAATTTTTATTTCACTTTTGCATAAAAAATAAGATTCCTTCATGAGCTCTGTGACAACACGACAGAGAGGTATCTACTGCGGTATGGCAGTTTATTATATATCAAAGATGATATTGATTAAATGCATGCACTGAAGCCATACAAATAATGAACACAATATTGTTTTATATAAAGACATATATACAAATACAAAACCATCAAAAAAAAAAAACTCATGAGGATTCGAACCCATAAAACGATTCGCTTATATTCAGTTGTTGTCTGCATTTTACCCAACTGAGCTATGTTGCCATATACACAGTGGATATCTAAAATGAAGGAATTACTAATATTTGCTTGTCAAGTAATGTGCAAGCATTATGAATTGTTATTACATCAGTTATCATGAATTAGACTCGTCCTCGCGTTTCGGCGGGAATCACGTTATCATTGGGGATTAGTACATTCGTGTTACTTTGAGTACAGACACATCTGGAGTAAGGATGAGTACGAATGTAATGTCAAACTTTCAAGCTGTTTATATACATTCTTCCAGAAATTAGATAAAAACATACCGACACTTACCAAAATTATAAATATGATTCCTAAAAACCAACAATCGAACAAGTTACACGCGATTCTTAAATATTCACGGTTATCTACAAAAACTGAAACAATGCCGAGTTCTAAAATGGGAGTAAACAAGGGAAGAAGTGAGTACAAACATTGTTAGGGGCAGCGCATTTGGCGTTAGTAACTGATACAGCAAAACATTCTATGGTTTAGATGCATCTTTTATGCTACAAGAAGAGGTATTTATGAAAGAAACAAGACGCAGATACCAGGTGTCAAATATTCATTCCATTTTCTAGAGAGCTTACATAGGGGAAGTTTAGGAGGGGCAGAGTGGCAGGCCTGATCCAGTGCTAGATAACTCGTGTCCCACCTCCTTCCCTCTCCCCTCTCCTTCCTCCACTAGGCTGAATTCGGATAGATTTGGGCAAAATATTGTAAGTGTATGCTCGTTTGCAACGCCATTTCAACAGTATTTCAGTTATGTAACAGCGGACAGTTAACCTAACCAGTGTTCCTGGATTCTGTACCAGTACAAACCTGTTCTCCACAAGTAACTGCCAACTTCCCATGAATTAGAAATAGGGGACAAATGATATTAGACACGTCATTTATCACATCTTCACAGAGAACATACGCCCCGCCCGGGGGATCAAACTCACAAACCCAAGATCAGTAGATTTGTGCTATGATCCCTGCTATATATATTGAGCTAGACGAGTGAGTTTTGGGGAGAAACTGCTTGATTTGAAAGAAACTTTGTGAGGACAAAGGATGTTATTAAAGTGTCTCAGAGAAAATAGTCAGCATTTTCAGATTAGCATTACAAGGACTTTTTCACTATCTTTTTAGTGTTAATAAAATCATAATAATCAGCACAATTACATGTAGAATGTTAGTTTGCACATTTTGATTAACATTTTCTAATCTGAAACCTGCCATGAATATTTGTCAAATTTTCTTTATGCCTTTGAATTTTGGTGTTTGCAGTACCTGATATGTATTTTACAGGATTTTTTTCTTCATGGAGCACTGTGGTCAGTATTTGTCTCACGTGGAGACACTGGGATAATGTACATGAAAGTTCATCACAAATTGCTGGTGTTTTCATATCTACAAGGTGTGAGGCTGTTGAACATTGACTATTGACAAGCCACTTTGTTTCATTACTTGTGCACAAAATATGCATCACTTAAGTGTTTTTTTTTTCTTCAAAACTGACATTGACTTACTTCAGTAAATAAAGTTATTTCGCCAGGTGACTGTTTTTTTTCCTTAAATTGGCAAGAAAGAAAAGGATGTTGTGCCGGAAAATTTATCAAAATCTGTATTAATATCATCTTTTGGATATATTTTGACACAGAGCACATTGTTGATATGGTTTCAAATAATCAAACTTAAGCATGACGATACTTGGACCGAATTTACATACACAAGACAAAATGTTTTTGTACAAATCATCATCAAAAATATCACTTTTACCAATTCCCCTTTATCCCCATTTATCTTAAAGATGACAGGAAATTCCACTTCCTGTTGGTTCCCCAAGCCCCTTAAAGTTCCTGTTAAGGTTAAATGTGGGTATGATTTTGTAATGTTATAATAATTATATGGGTCCCACATTTTTTTATGTAAAATGCTTGTAACATTATTTTTATGGAAAAAAAAACAAGGAGCACGTAAGCCATAAAAAATGATATTTTATTAAGAAACAAAAATAAGTGATCAAGATGTGTTCACACCATCATCATCAGGTGCAGGGTTTCCGCTGCTATTGGCCAATTCCTTTTTTGGCAAAAAAAAAAAATTAAATTGGCGAAAAAAATTTCCACAGTTAACAATTTTAAATTTACGCAAAATAAACATCCGAGGTAAACCTCAAACACACCATTACAAAAGAATCATGCCGACTATCACTGATCAATAATATTATACACAGCGTGTCACGGATAATCCGATATTTAGCAATACACGAAGACAATACACTGTGTCGATACCGAATTACACCTCTGGGTATAATATAAAACTTTGCCGAGTCACGAGAGTGTTCCTCCACGCAAGAATGATTATCAGTCAATCTGATTCACCAAATTAAGCCCCGCCTACTATTACGAAAGCAAATGAAATGAAATATTTGCTGAGCACTTCGTCTAAAGCCCCACCCATTTTCTTGAGACTGAAACGCAAGTTATTTTTAATATTAAGCCGATTCGCTGAAGTTATCGATAATAATGACAATTCGAAGATATTATAAATAAATCTGCGCGATCGATATTTAGATAAATTTGTGCGATCGTAAAATATTACTTTTAAATAAATCTACGCGCTCGTAAATTTCAGTCGCGTATTTCAGAGTGTCCATAAAATTTCAGTCGAAGAATCTTTGAGATACAAATGAACTAAAGCAGTTCTTTTGCGTGCCCAACGTACACTGCCCCATCCAAGGGCATCAAAATAAAGAGTTACTTATACCTTTAGGTGGTATTTTCGCTATACGTTTTTATGTATGAAATGTTATAGAAATTTAGATTTATATATAACGAAACTTTAAGCTTTTTAAAAAGCTTTCCAAAAGTCATAAAATAAAATAAAACACGCTGTTTTGGATAAATGACCTTATAAATTTTGAAATAAAAAGTTAGAAATTAAAGAGCTAAATGTTCATGTTTTATAAACATCTTAGTAGTGAAAAATGACCATTGAAGGGAGATAATTCAAAATTGGTAAACGCTGTTTAGGTATAGTTTTATACATTTGTTTTTAAAATTGTTGAGAAGATTAAAACCTATTTTTGATTCAATGTGATAGTAGGATAGACTGGTTCAAGAGCAAATTGCATGGTTAAAGTATGAAATGAAAAAGAGATTGAAAAAAAATGGTACCCGGTACATAATTTTGAACTGACTACTTATCCTTACATGATAAATCAATGTTAATGAGTATGCATCTGCTTGTTGAGTTATTTGTGGAATTTAGAAAATAAATTTTAAAAACTGAACTAATTGAGTGATATTATATTCATTCTAATTTTTTCGACATTATTCATCCTCCGTCCGCCGCGCGCAACATTTTCTTTAAAAAATTTAAGTGGCGGGAAAAAAAAATGTGCCCAGTGGAAACCCTGAGGTGTATATATATATATGTCAATCAAAAATGGTATTCATCCACTTTTAAATATTTTCTGCCAATTACTTTAGACCGTCTGGTTTTTCTTTTCTTCTTCTGCCAAAAGTAATTAACAATGTATTTTCCTCCATTTGAACTTAACTGGTGTAACGATAGATATCCCTCTCCGACCAAAGAATCCATAAAACTTGACCTTCACCCGCTTGCTTATTATTACCAATAATACATCTGTCTGTCTGTCTGTCTGTCTTGCTACTGTTATCTATTGTATGTCTCCCCTGTATTCCGGTAGATATTTAAAGAGCTGTTGTTTTGTCTTTATGACAGTCTGTCCATCTGTATGAGTACATGTGTGTCTGCTCTATATACATGTCTTTTTAGGTAATGGGGACAATTTATATATGTTCAGTGTGTTTGACAACGGTTCCGTCATAACAATGTGGGAAAAAATCTTTTGTCAGTACGTTTGCATTGTCATTCGTCAGTATGTATGCATTGTCATATGTCAGTATGTTTACATTGTCATATAATTATGTTGAAGCTAACTACCCTTTGAAATTACTACATATTATTTGACATAATTAGAATTTTGTTCCTACAGTAGAATATGTACATTATAGATTTATAAAGCAACACATTTTGTAGCATCACCTTCAACAGCTTGGTAGATTGACACAAAGAACAAAGTGCATTGCCCAAACTTACGCCACAATGGGAGTGACCAGGATTCAAATCCAGGACCTTCGCCCCGTAGGAAAGCGTCTTAGCCCTCTCGACCAATGCTTTAACGTAAGTTTCACAAGCACGCACTGTACCTACAAAAAGATACAGCAATGTAAGTGGTCATGTATAAGTAACTCCATATCAAAAGCCTAGCCAAACCCTTCAGCAAGACCGGCTTTACAGTACTGGACCACACAAACTCATCATCCCGCCACAAATCCAAATGCTTTCCATTTGGAAACTCTCACGTCTTATGTGAGCTACGCAACTTTGCTTTATCAATCATAAAGGAACATTTCTACTGTAGGATTATCAAAAGTATAATTTTGAGAAAAGCGCGTATGTAGCAAAATGAGCCAAGAGTAGTTGGCATCAAAACGTTTTCATGGTCACCACTGAAAATGCATAACCAACTTTTTAGTTTGATGGATTTCAACATCACTAAATGCAAGAACTCATACACATGTATTAGAACTACTTGGAAAATGATAAACTGCTGATCCAACCAAAAAAGCATAGTTTGACCATCAAATAAAACGCGGAAAAAAGATTGGATGAAAAAAAAAAATGACAATGGAACCTGCGAAAAATGCAAATATGACATTGTGTCATTTTGATTCAGTTGTAATATTGTAAAATCATTAAATGTCGTGGGCATGAAATTTTATGTGGCTTTGGTCCAAACAGCAATTTCTTGTGGATATAAATTCGTGGATATCAACTTTTGAACATAAAATGAATGAGAATTTTACATGTTTGTTGGAATTAAATTTCGTGGATTAACTTAACCACGAAATCTATGAAAATTAGTCCCCACGAATATAAATGATTTCACAGGATTATATGTTTCTCTTTAAAACCTCAGTTTTAACAGGTTCATCAATTAGAAAAGGTGAATGTCCATCATAGCATCCTATGTTGAAGGTGTTAAATAATTCTGTGTAAACACTGTTCAACTTGTCTATATATCTATCTATAATGGAAGCTGACCATAGCTCGTAGGGGCTGTAATACTTGACACAACATGTCTGGACACAGAAACACTGGCAATAATAATTTCATAATTGCAAGCAAGCAATATCTGAGCAAAAGATTTGAGTATTAGAAAGTTCCCATTGGTTTGGAAATGCCGCCAAAGCTAGAGGAATAGGGAAAATAGCATTGTTAATTGTTTTAATTTGGAAAATTATCAAGAGTTCTTTTTATAGTTTCTGTAGCGCTTTCAGTGCGCATACATTTAGTCTATGGTATTTGTCATGATTTGACATGACCTCCCTTTCTTTTGAAATCCATGATGTACATACATCCTAGATTTGAAAAGAATTGAAACTGTTTAAGTCGACGAAAAACAAAAGTTAGGTATCAATTCTCATTTACATTTTTTTTTTTTGAAAAACTGGAATGAATGGTAAAAGTGTCTGTCAGTTATGTAACATAATTTTCAGTCCAAAATTCATTTAAAGCATATAACAATCATTTCATAAAATAAACATGTTGATAACTGAATACAAACTAGAATGTGTCTGTAGGACACAGGGTGTGCCCCCCACTGGTACATTTGTCACAAATAAGGAGAAATAATTCAAGTGTTTGCAGTCTTAATGGGGTATAGCCTCAACAAACCTTTTATGAAAAGGATTCATTATTCTAGGCCACATACTTTTTGAGCAATGAGCATCACAAACAAAAAATCCACTATTTTGGCTATTTCAAGAGCCATAACTTTGTAATAAATGCTAAGATTCTCAGGAAGAATGCCAAGTTTGCAAGGACACATCATGATAAAAATCCAAGCAAGGTTTCATAAATTTACATCAAATTCTTTTTGAGCTAGACACATAATAAGGTGAAAATGTGCATTTTTTTACTATTTCAGGGGCCATAACTTTAAAAATAGGGGGTGGAGCCAGCAAAAAAATAAGACGTGTGCAAGTTTATATCATGATAAAGACTTATGCAAGTTTTCAATCATTTATATTAAATACTTTTTGAACTAGGTGCATCACAAGGTGAAAATGTGCATTTTTGACTATTTCAGGGGCCATAACTTTGAAAATAGGGGGTGGAGCCAGCCAAAAAATAAGACGTGTGCAAGTTTATATCATGATAAAGACTTATGCAAGTTTTCAATCATTTATATTAAATACTTTTTGAACTAGATGCATCACAAGGTGAAAATGTGCAGTTTTGACTATTTCAGGGGCCATAACTCTGAAAACAGAGTGCGGACCAAAATGAAAAATAGGAGGTGCGCAAGTTCATATCATGATTAAGACTAATGCAAGGCTTCATGAATCTATATCAAACACTTTTTGAGCTAGGCGTTTCACAAGGTGAAAATGCGCATTTTTGACTATTTCAGGGGCCATAACTCTGAAATTAGGGGGCGGAGCCAGACGAAAAATAGGAGGTGCCCAAGTTCATATCATGATAAAGACTCATACATGGCTTAGTCAATTTATATAAAATACTTTTCGAGCTAGGCGTGTCACAAGGTGAAAATGTGCATTTGATATTTAGGCAACTGAAATGGAGACAAGAAATAGGAAGCACAAGTCAACATGATAAGATATGCAAGGTTCATAATTATATCATCTTTGAGTAGGGCAGGGCATCTATTGGAACGAAGAAAATAGGAGGTGCGCAAGTTCATATCATGATTAAGACTCATGCAAGGTTTCATGAATCTATATCAAACACTTTTTGAGTTAGGCGCATCACAAGGTGAAAATGTGCATTTTTGACTATTTCAGGGGCCATAACTCTGAAAATAGGGGGAGGAGCCAGACGAAAAATAGAAGGTGCACAAGTTCATGTCATGATAAAGACTCATGCAAGGTTTCATCAATTTATATCAAATACTTTTCAAGCTAGGCGCGTCACGAACTTCGGACGGACGGACAAGACCAAATCTATATGCCCCCACCACTGCCGGGGGGGGGGGGGGGGCACAAAAAAGGAAAGTAATGACTACACCTATTGTCCAACTAGAACATCAATACTCGAGAGGACCAGACATATTTAAAAATAATTCAATCAGGGGTTCCTCTGGGTCAATTTCACTTTGCGCCAACAAATTCGCCAATCAGGAAAAGTTTGCACCAGTGGCTCTCAAGTTGGAGCCAATAGTCTGTGATGGGTGACATACCATTTTCTTTTTCAATAACCATGCAATTTGCTCTTGAACCAGTCTATCCTAATATCACATTGAATCAAAAATAGTTTTTAATCTTTTCAACCATTTTTAAGAACATTTTCTAAACAAAAGTAATTGCTCAATCTATAAAATTATTCCTTTATATAGTTTGCCATCTTTAATTATCTCCCTTTAATGGTCCTTTTCACTAAACATGAATATTTATCTCTTTATTCTTTTAAAATTCATTTAGGTCATTTATCAAAAACAGTGTTGTTTTATATTATTTTATAACTTTTGGAAAGCTTTTTAAAATGCTTAAGTTTCATCTATATATATAAATAAATTTTTTTCCTTTCATACATACTAATGTATAGCGAAAATACCACCTACAGGTATTGTTAGCACTTTGTTTTGAAGCTCTGGGGTTGAGCTTTTTAAAATTATCCCATGTATCAATGCTTTACGTTGGGCACGTAAAAGAACCAAAAAGAACTGCTTTAGTTCATTTTATCTCGAAAATTCTTTGATTGAAATTATACGACCGCGACTGAAATTTACGAATGCGTAGATTTATTTAACAACGCTTGTGCAAAATTTATCTATTTAGGATCGGATAATATGTGTATTAGCACTTTGTTTTGAAGCTCAGGGGTTGAGCTTTTTAAAATTATCCCATGTATCAATGCTTTACCTTGGGCACGGGCACGTAAAAGAACCAAAAAGAACTGCTATAGTTCATTTTATCTCGAAAATTCTTCGATTGAAATTATACGACCGCGACTGAAATTTACAAACGCATAGATTTAACAACGCTTGTGCAAAATTTATCTATTTATGATTGGATAATATGTGTATCTTTTGATCGCGCTTTGACGTGTCATTATTTCCGGCATTTTCTCGGTCTCGATTACTTCGGCGAATTGGATTGTCATTAAAAATAACCTGTAAATTTATCACGTGTTTTTTGCATCATAAAAATGGTGGTGCATTAGACGAAGCACGCAGCTAACATTTCGTTTAATTTGATTTTGTATAAGTAGGCAGGGCTAAATTTGGCGAATCAGATTGACTGATAATCGTTCTTGTGTGGATGAACGCGCTAGTGACTCGGCGAAGTTTTAAATTATGCCCCGAGGTGTAAATCGATATTGACACGTTGTGTACTGTCTTTGTGTAGTGTCAAATATCGGATAATCCATTATTGTCCTTGAGAAAGATCAGATCGACGATTATCTTGTAGGAGCCAATGAATTTCACCAATTGAAGATTTTTAGCGCCAGAATTTACATTTTGTCGCATTTGGCGCCATTGGCAACCGACAGCAGAAACCCTGTTCAATGTGTAATTGCTGTCTTATATCCAATTGCAACTGATGACATCATGTAAAAATATTGCCCATATAAATAATTTCTGTTATCAACGAGAGTCATGTGAAACCAAAGTGACAAAGTGGAATATTTTTGTAAAGAATCAGTTATGTTTCTGTTCAATATACTACTCAAAAGCCTTGTCACTAAAGAGTTAAAGGCCCATAATATCTCTGTATAAAATGTGAAAAGTAAATATGCATTTCATCTAAATGGGCAACTGTTTTATCTGTTTGTGGTCTTATGGAACTTTAAATAGTAGAAAAAGGGGCTCAACTTAAGAAAACACAAAAATGAGTAGTTGAACCTTAGCAACACACATGAAAAAGTGAAATTTCAATCCATTCTCATTAGTTATTACCGAGATAGCTGCTTATTTACAAAAAAAATAATCAAAACAAAAACTGTCCATAAGATAATGTGCTCGACTTTTCTACAGGTTCTACGTCAAACAAGGGTTATATTTTGGCAAACTATATGTAACTGAGTTACAACATAACGTGCATGCAAAACTTCCATCACATTTTCTTTATCAAACAGGGCCATAATTTCAATGAACTAAAAGTAAAGCAAGTGTGATCCAATTCAGACATCTGAGTGGGTGTTATGACTGGAAAGCACTGTGTGAAGTTTCAATCCAGAACATGTTATTATAGTGATATTGTTTGATAGTTGCTCATAAACCTGTAACTCAAATTTCTAAGTCAAAAAACGGCAATAATTTGAATTAATATCACCAAAAATTATCTTACTTGGTTATTTCAGTATGTCTGATGGCTGAGAAGCACTGAGTAAAGCTTCAACCTAATGCACAGAGTGGGTACTGAGTTACAGTTTTTAAAACGCAAAATTTAAACCAAATTTTCTATGTCCGAAAATGTCCATAACTGAATTACATTCAAAGAAAAGTCATCTTACATTGTTAATTCAGCCTTGTGTAAATTTTCAATCCAGTACACCCAGTAGTTACCGAGATATGAACTTTCACGCAACACTTTAACCAATGTGTGACACCGGCACCAGCGCCGGCACTGACACCTGACAGAGCAGAATAGCTCTCAGTATACTTCGAAACGTCCTGCAAAACAGAACCCATTGAAAATAGTGCAAAACAGCATTTTAATACAAATTAGTCTGTTTCTTTCGTCTTTCTTGAATATATCTTATTATTCCCTGCTGGGAAGTCGAAAGAGAGAATAATCGAAATGCTTTTCTTATAGTCATCTGTATCTCTGCCCATCTGTCTGTCCCCTCTCACACCCACTGACCATCCAGAAGCAAATTTGACCAAAAAAAAAAAATAAAAAAATTCTAGATTCTTATATTTCTTTCATAAAATATAGCATAATCTTATCAAAATGAAATCAAGAGTTATAGAACTTTGTTCATACTTTTGAAATTAAAGCAACAAAGGCCCGAAGAATCTTTCACTGTTTGAAGATAAGGATAGAAATATCTGGCTCGGGGGCAACTGTCTAGACGGTAACGAGTATCTGCCGCGTTATCGCAAAAAGTTACCCGAGAGCCATGCAGATATTTCCATCTGCACCTTCAACTAGTGACATATTCTTTGTTTTGCATGCCATTTCTTCAATAAATAGAAGAACTTAAGTAAAACAAATAATTTTCTTTTAAGCTCGTTTTTATAGCAGTAGCATATGAATTTAAGCATTCATTCATGACCGAGCTTACACACTGGTGTGTCAGACGAGTTGTTTTTGACACTGGCAAAAAAACGAGGAAGTCCTGTCGGGTATGCAAGAAAAATGTAAAGTATCATATGAATCGCTATCAATCGCGAACAGAATTGTGTTCAAAAAGTTGATGCGTGTCCATAGTACACTGATGCCCCACTTCCTGTCATGATGCATGGTTTAATGATTCTATGTGAAATATTTTTAAATATATGCAACACAAGTTTTAAGCACTTTTATTGTGTCTGAACTAGCGAAAGGAGTTAAGGCTGCCATCTACGCTGACTATCTGGTGTCATGGTGTAAGGAAGAACATGCCACTACAGCCACATACAGGATGCAAGAAGCCATCAACAAGCTTTCAGCTTGGGCTGAAGATTGGTATGTATCGATCAATACAGAGAAATCGTCCACCACACTATTGTCCCTGTCGTCAAAGCAGAGAGCGGGCAAAATCAAGATGGGAAATACTTTGCTGATTGAAGCAGACGAGGCAAAATACCTCGGAGTGACCTTTGACAAACGGCTAACCTGGAAGCCCCACATTAGTCAAGCAGAAGGCAAGGCCCATAGGAAGCTTGCCGTGATGTGCAAATTTGCTGGAACAATGTGGGGAGCCAATGAGCAAATACTCAAGACAGTATATCAGGGAACAGTGAGACCCCATTTAGAGTAAAGCTCAACTGCCTGGTCCACTACTGCCAAAACTAACCAACAGGCTTTAGACAAGGTCCAGAACCAAGCATTGCGGACCATGACAGGTGCTACAAAGTCTACACCAATCTCCTTCATGGAGAAGCTAATAGGCACACAGCCGTTACAAGACAGAAAACATGCAAAGGTTCTGCTTTAAGCAGAGAAGTTCAGGTCTTTTCAAGACCATCCCATGAAAGCCAAGCTAGATGGCTACACAAAGAATCGGCTCAAACTTAGCAGCTTCGTACATGAGGCAAAGAAACTCAACCGAGAGTTCAAAACTGAGCTGAACATACCAACGACTCCCCTAGGTAGTGAAGACATTATAAACCCACTAGCGAATGATCTGTCCTCAGTGACTGTGAGACTTGCTGTTCCTCGTCTTGACCGCGGGAAGCAAGAGGATGAAGGCATTCAGAAGAGCCTCACACTTGCTATGATCAATGGAGACTATCCTCCGGAATCATGGACTCATTTCTATACAGACGGATCAGCCACATGCGCCGTCAAAGATGGAGGAACAGGAGTTTTCATTCAATACCCATCTGGCAAGAGAGAAACAATACGTGCAGACACAGGAAAACACTGCAGCAATTACAAGGCAGAGACTGATGCACGTATCAAGGCCGTCTCAGTGGTTGAAGACTCGGCAGAAGAAAGCTCCTCAGTCGTCTTTCTCACAGATGTACTGTCTGTCATGGAAACTCTGATCAACAATAAAGTTCCGCAGCTAACCAGGAGAATGCAGAGCCTGAGTATAACCTGCAAAGTAGCACTTCAGTGGATTCCATCCCATTGTGGACTTGCTGGCAATAAGAGGCAGACAAACTGGCTAAGCTAGGAGCTCAGTCAGAACAACCAACAGAACCTGTGAGTTACATGGAGAAAGTCACCATCATCAAGGCACTAACGAGACCAAGGATGGAAGAAGATGCTTTTCACCTCCTTGATCAGTCTGAACAAGTGATGATGGTCAGGCTCCGCTCAGGGCACAAGCTCAATGCTCACATGTACAAGAAATACAGATTGACATCATCGCAAACTTGTCCATGTGGTGAAGAAGATCAGACTGCGGAGCATATACTTCAGAGATGTAAAAGGCATGACCAGGAGCAAGCTGCGACTTTGCCGATAGATACCTCAATCCACCAGAAATTGTAAGGAGGCATTGAGGATCTGCAGCAAACCACAAGTTTCATCGAGGCTACTGGTCTGACAGTGTAGTCGTGAACGATAAGAAGAAGAAAGCACTTTTATTCTTCAAAAAGCCATGGGAAATAACTCCAGACAGCCTTGGTGAAATCCAAAACAGAATACAAGCTGCACAAGTTCACATGCTATACAACAATCCTCTAATGCTTTATGACTCTAGGTCATGTACAAAAGGGGCCTATTTTCAAGAGAATAATAGTTATGTAAGAATCTTTCACTGGTTGAAGGTGTGGACTGAAATATCTGACTCGGGGGTAACTGTTTAGGCGGTCACGAGACTCTGCCGAGTTACCGAAAAGCAGTTACCCAAAAGCTATATATTTCCATCCACTCTTTTAACCAGTCATAGATTATTTTTCTTGCATACCATATTCTTCAAATAGTAGCATATAAATTTACGCATTCGTTCTAAGCTTCAGGCCTTAAAGACCCACCACAACCTAATAACCTACGTTTTTTCCCTAACATGAACCTTGTGTAAAAATCATTCTGATGATACTTGTATAAATACGTTTATAATACAAAATGGCTGGTGGACAATTTAGTCCGTCTCTGAATCAATGCATTTTCGCAACTTAATCTGCAAACTTATTCAGTCAATCTCTTTTCTATGGAAGCATGTAGGGGACACCGGATTTTTTATTTCAATTTATCTCGTGGCCACGAGTTATAACTAAGGAAATAAGAGCACCGCCTTGCGGGTGCTGACGCTCATCTGTTTTTTTTGTATAATAGAAATATTGTCCTACCCATGATTTTCTAAGTCTAAAAAGGGTCATCATTCTTGCAAAAAGCAGGATACAGTTATGTTTCTTGATGTACAGCATCCGCTTATGATGGTGAAAAATTGTTGCAAGTTTTAAAGCAATAACACAGTATTTACCCTAAGGGATACCAAATGTTTAAAGCAATAGCTTTGATAGTCTATGAGAAAAGTTGACTAAAACATAATACTCAACCAAGAAAATGATTTTCCAAGTCCAAAAGGGGCAATAATTATTGCAAAAAGCAGGATGGAGTTATGTTGCTTGCTGTACAGGGTCAGCTTATGATGGTGAACAAATGTTGCAAGTTTCAAAGCAATATCTTTGATAGTTTAAGAGAAAAAGTTGACCTAAACATAAAACTTAACCAAGAAATCTGATATTTTCTAAATCCAAAAGGGGACAGAAATCTTGCAAAAAGCAGGATGGAGTTATGTTTCTTGCTATACAGGGTCAGCTTATGATGGTGAACAAGTGTTGCAAGTTTTAGAGCAATAGCTTTGATAGTTTAGGAAAAAAGCTGACCTAAACATAAAACTTAACCAAGAAAACTGATTTTCTAAGTCCAAAAGGGGCAATAATTCTTGCAAAAAGCAGGATGGAGTTATATGTCTTGCTGTACAGGGTCAGCTTATGATGGTGAACAAGTGTTGCAAGTTTCAAAACAATAGCTTTGATAGTTTAGGAGAAAAGTCGACCTAAACATAAAACTTAACCAAGAAATCTGATATTTTCTAAGTATAAAAGGGCCATAAATCTTGCAAAAAGCAGGATGGAGTTATGTTTCTTGCTAGACAGGGTCAGCTTATGATGGTGAACAAGTGTTCCAAGTTTCAAAGCAATAGCTTTGATAGTTTAGGAGAAAAGCTGACCTAAACATGAAACTTAATCAGGTAACGCCGACGCCGACACCGCTCAAGTGATGACAATAACTCATCATTTTTTTTCCAAAAAATCAGATGAGCTAAAAACGAAAAACAAAAAATGTAATCTCATGGTCAAGAGATATAACTAAGAAAAAACAAACAAACAAAAAATTAAATTCTTAATTTGTGGCCACGAAATATAACTATGAGAAAAAAAAAAAAAAAACGTTCTCATTTGCTAATTCGTGGCCACGAAATATAATTAAGAAAAAAAACATGAATTAGCAAAAATCGTTTTTTTGTTGTTTTCCTTAGTTATATTTTGTGGCCACGAATTAGCAAAGATCATTTTTTGTTCTTTTTTCTTAGTTATATTTCGTGGCTACGAATGAGCAAAAGATTGTTTTTTTGTTGTTTTTTTCTTAGTTATATTTCATGGCCACAAATTAGCAAAAAATGGTTATTTTGTTTTTTTCTTAGTTATATTTCGTGGCCACAAATTAGCAAATTCATTTTTTTTTTTTTTTTTTTTTTATTAGTTACATTTCGTGGCCACGAATTAAGACATTGTTTTTTGTTTTTTTTCAATTATATCTCAAGGCCAAGAGATACCATCTTCTGTTTTTCGGGGTTTTTTCTTAGTAATAACTCTTGGCCACGAGATAAATTAAAATAAGAATATCCGATGGCCCCTCCATGCTTCCGTACTTTTCAGTATAGTTTTATAAACATAGGTAAATAACTATCTTACCGGGTAGAAACAAAGTATAGTCTAAACTCATCTTCATACATAAACAAGAGCACCGCCTTGCGGGTGCTGACGCTCATCTGATTTTTTTTGTATCCTACCCATGATTTTCTAAGTCTAAAAAGGGCCATCACTCTTGCAAAAAGCAGGATAGATGTATGTTTCTTGATGTACAGTGTCCACTTATGATGGTGAAAAACTGTTGCAAGTTTTAAAGCAATAGCTTTGATAGTTTATGAGAAAAGTTGACTTAAACATAATATTCAACCAAGAAATCTGATATTTTCTAAATCCAAAAGGGGACAGAAATCTTGCAAAAAGCAGGATGGAGTTATGTTTCTTGCTATACAGGGTCAGCTTATGATGGTGAACAAGTGTTGCAAGTTTTAGAGCAATAGCTTTGATAGTTTAGGAAAAAAGCTGACCTAAACATAAAACTTAACCAAGAAAACTGATTTTCTAAGTCCAAAAGGGGCAATAATTCTTGCAAAAAGCAGGATGGAGTTATATTTCTTGCTGTACAGGGTCAGCTTATGATGGTGAACAAGTGTTGCAAGTTTCAAAACAATAGCTTTGATAGTTTAGGAGAAAAGTCGACCTAAACATAAAACTTAACCAAGAAATCTGATATTTTCTAAGTATAAAAGGGCCATAAATCTTGCAAAAAGCAGGATGGAGTTATGTTTCTTGCTAGACAGGGTCAGCTTATGATGGTGAACAAGTGTTCCAAGTTTCAAAGCAATAGCTTTGATAGTTTAGGAGAAAAGCTGACCTAAACATGAAACTTAATCAGGCAACGCCGACGCCGACACCGCTCAAGTGATGACAATAACTCATCATTTTTTTTTCAAAAAATCAGATGAGCTAAAAACGAAAAACAAAAATGTAATCTCATGGTCAAGAGATATAACTAAGAAAAAACAAACAAACAAAAAATTAAATTCTTAATTTGTGGCCACGAAATATAACTATGAAGAAAAAAAAAAAAAAACGTTCTCATTTGCTAATTCGTGGCCACGAAATATAATTAAGAAAAAAAACATGAATTAGCAAAAATCATTTTTTTGTTGTTTTCCTTAGTTATATTTTGTGGCCACGAATTAGCAAAGATCATTTTTTGTTGTTTTTTCTTAGTTATATTTCGTGGCTACGAATGAGCAAAAGATCGTTTTTTTGTTGTTTTTTTCTTAGTTATATTTCATGGCCACAAATTAGCAAAAAATGGTTATTTTGTTTTTTTCTTAGTTATATTTCGTGGCCACAAATTAGCAAATTCATTTTTTTTTTTTTTTTTTATTAGTTATATTTCGTGGCCACGAATTAAGACATTGTTTTTTGTTTTTTCTCAATTATATCTCAAGGCCAAGAGATACCATCTTCTGTTTTTCGGGGTTTTTTTCTTAGTAATAACTCTTGGCCACGAGATAAATTAAAATAAGAATATCCGATGGCCCCTCCATGCTTCCGTACTTTTCAGTATAGTTTTATAAACATAGGTAAATAACTATCTTACCGGGTAGAAACAAAGTATAGTCTAAACTCATCTTCATACATAAACAAGAGCACCGCCTTGCGGGTGCTGACGCTCATCTGATTTTTTTTGTATAATAGAAATATTGTCCTACCCATGATTTTCTAAGTCTAAAAAGGGCCATCACTCTTGCAAAAAGCAGGATAGATGTATGTTTCTTGATGTACAGTGTCCACTTATGATGGTGAAAAACTGTTGCAAGTTTTAAAGCAATAGCTTTGATAGTTTATGAGAAAAGTTGACTTCAACATAATATTCAACCAAGAAAATGATTTTTCTAAGTCCAAAAGGGGCAATAATTATTGCAAAAAGCAGGATGGAGTTATGTTGCTTGCTGTACAGGGTCAGCTTATGATGGTGAACAAGAGTTGCAAGTTTTAAAGCAATAGCTTTGATAGTTTAAGAGAAAAAGTTGACCTAAACATAAAACTTAACCAAGAAATCTGATATTTTCTAACTCCAAAAGGGGCCATAAATCTGCAAAAAGCAGGATGGAGTTATGTTTCTTGCTGTACAGGGTCAGTTTATGATGGTGAACAAGAGTTGCAAGTTTTAAAGCAATAGCTTTGATAGATTAGGATAAAAGCTGACCTAAACATAAAACTTAACCAAGAAAACTGATTTTCTAAGTCCAAAAGGAGCAATAATTCTTGCAAAAAGCAAGATGGAGTTATGTTTCTTGATGTACAGGGTCTGCTTATGATGGTGAACAAGTATTCCAAGTTTCAAAGCAATAGCTTTGATAGTTTAGGAGAAAAGTTGACCTAAACATAAAACTTAACCAAGAAATCTGATATTTTCTAAGTACAAAAGGGGCCATAAATCTTGCAAAAAGCAAGATGGAGTTATGTTTCTTGCTTTACAGGGTCAGCTTATGATGGTGAACAAGTATTCCAAGTTTCAAAGCAATAGCTTTAATAGTTTAGGAGAAAAGCTGACCTAAACATAAAACTTAACCAGGCAACGCCGACGCCTACACCGACAACCACTCAAGTGATGGCAATAACTCATCATTTTTTTTCAAAAAATCAGATGAGCTAAAAACTGTGCATACTGCTATAGTCATTTAATAAAATGTTTAGACATGAAACATAATTGTCTTGACCTAATATATATCACTGTCAATTTGTAACTAGATACTTGTATTTCTTTTTTTCCCATGCAAATCGTGTATAATTACCATCATGGAAATACAAAAGAAAACAGATATTCAGTGGCACGTCTTTAAGTCATTTAGCTCCCCGGGGTGAAAACGGAAAAAAAAAAATGCGGGAAGTCCTATCCAGTATGCAAGAATGAATCAGCATGTCTTTCAGTTGGTATTGTAATGTAGAGTAATAACTAAGACGTGAGTTCGCTGAGAACCATTACTAAGGTGCCTAAACATGATGCCGACGTCACTGCCGGAGGTACAGCAACAACACTTGTGACCTGTAATAATTGTATTTGTCTTACTTTGTTTAATCTATATGTTTTACATTCATGTTTTTTGTTAACAGAAAGAGGCCTCGTTTTGTTTGTATTGAAAAGAGTACTAGTTCTTGGACAGAACCTAACAACACAGGCTTTTTTGGAAAAACGATTTTTATTAATAGCTTGCTGTCGGGAGTATCTGAATGGGTGCTCGTTCAAGGACGTCTCGGTGATAAAAATGAAACATGTGCCAGTGACTGGGCATCTAAATGGTTTATTTTGATATTTAATATAAGCACTCTCAACTTTTGCCCGGTCAGCTCTTTATTTCACGGTTCAAGCCGGTAACCACTTTTTAACTCCCGTGTTTTCACTGGTGCTCCTTTGGTACTCGGTTTGATTTGTCACTTGTATTTTGATTGGGTATACCAATCACTTTTAAAAAGGATCCGTGAAATCTAGTGTCACTTAGTTCTGAGTTGTTGACATTTTAAATACTAGTCAAATCAGTTTGAAAATAGAACTGAAACAAATGAAGTTGGATATATTAAATATTTGGTTATATTGATTATTAATTGCTATTATATTTAACTGAAGTTTAATAGACCCTTTTAGGGTCCATGGCAAAAGTGAATTTATGTCGTTTTCATTTGTACTTTGAGAAGAAACATGTTGTTGTTGTTGTTTTTTTTTTGGGGGGGGGGGGGGGTGAGACAAATTGCATATAAACAATCATTTTGACCTACATGTGACGTTCGAGTGAGGTATCTAGAACTCTTCAGGTTGCAATATATGTTGCAAAGTTCTTGAACACATTATTTGTTCAAACTTTATGAAATATTTGGAACTTCATAATATACTACATAACAGGCAACATACATTTAGAAAGCAACATAGCTATGAAACACAACTAGCAACAGTGATCAATGTCTGAGCATATTCAATAGATCGGAACAAGCATGTAGACATTTTCAAAGACTTGCAATACTGTGCCACATTAACTTCTAAAGTCCAAAACTGCATATATGTGTAGTTTAAGATCAAACATTTTAAATTAGACTGACTCTTTCTTAGTAAATCGTGGTCAATGTGTAGTAGTCAACGGTTACTTATCTAACGTATCATCTGTACTATCAGGAGTCAAACAAGGAACGTTACTACTGGTAGGACCTATTATATTTCTGATACATATAAATGACATCTCAGATGATTTCACATCAAATATTAGGTTGTGTACGCTATCGGGAAATATTAATGGATAAAGACTGTGCAGAACTACAAAAAGACATTAATAAACTAGGGGAAAGGGAGTGCAACGTCATGATATCCCTGTCAAGAAAAAACAAGAGGGCCATGATGGCCCTGTATCGCTCACCTGAGTACCATTGCTCAAAATAATATGATCAAGTTTTGACACAGAGCACATAGGCATAAATATTAAATATCATCAGGATAAACATTTTCTTATAACAGTCCCTTTTGACCTAGTCAGGGCCAATTTCCATACCAAGTTTGAGGGTCCTAGGCTCAAATGCTGCTTTTTTGTACTATCAGTCAAAAGTTATGTTAGAGTCCATCTGATGGCACAAATGACATTTCAAATCAGTATCTGCATTGGTTACTGAGATACACCCATTTTAATTTGAAACAAAGGGAGGTAATCTGAAATAAAATCAGTCCATAGCTATCTACCCTGATTGCCTTAGTCCAACTAAACACAATAATGATATTTCAAATGAGTTCTATAAATATTTACCTAGATAAATCCATTTTTATTAAAATCAGGGCAGGTAATCATGCATTGGTATATGCATGTAGAAGATACAGAGTACAAACCTATAAAACAAAATATTAGTAAAGTATTCATATCAATAAATATTCAATCAAGAGTTATCTAATATGACTATTTCTTACCATGGAAGACATAAGTAATGTTTCAAACCAATCTCATTAGAAGCTGCTAAGGTGAATTCATTTAGATAAAAAATAAAGGGAGGTAATTTGTCATAAATTCTGTCAATATGTATCTTTACTGATTGTTTAAGTCCATCTGTTGACATAAATGAAATTTCAGATCAGTATCTTCATTAGTTACGGAGATATATCCATTTTAAATTGAAATAAAGGGAGGTTATTAACATAAAATCAGTTGACAGTTATCTACCCTGATTGTCTCTGTCCAACTAATGACAATAATGAAATTTCGAATAAGTCCTAAAAGTACTTACTGATATAAATCCATTTTGATTACAATCAGGGGAGGTAATCAGATAAAAAAACTCTGGAAGCTACGATTGGATCTAACAGATTCGTCATGGAATCCAAGATTTATTGTTGTTGAATATATTTTGGAAGTTTGTATCAAATCAAACTATAAATGAAGTCCCTATATGGCTGCAAAAGCCAAAATAGCAAATTTTGGACTTTTAAGGGGCCATAACTCTGGAGCCCATGATGGAATCTGGCCAGTTCAAGAAAGGAACCAAGATCTTATGGTGATACAAGTTTTGTGCAGGTTTGATTAAATTCAAATCATAAATGAAACTGCTATTGTGCAGACAAGGTCAAAATAGCTAATTCTGGCCCTATCAGGGGCGATAACTCTGGAACCCATAATGGAATCTGGCCAGTTCAAGAAAGGAACTGAGATCTTGTGGTGATACAAGTTGTGTGCAAGTCTGATTAAAATAAAATCATAAATGAAGCTGCTACTGTGCAGACAAAGTCAAAAAATAGCTAATTCTGGCCCTTTGAGGGGCCATAACTCTGGAACCCATAAAGGAATCTGGCCAGTTCAAGAAAGGAATCAAGATCTTATGGTGATACAAGTTGTGTGCAAGTTTGGTAAAAATCAAATCATAAATAAAGCTGCTATTGTGCAGACAAGGTCAAAATAGCTAATTTTGGTCCTTTCAGGGGCCATAACTCTGGAACCCATAACAGGATCTGGCCAGTTCAAGAAAGGAACCAAGATCTTATGGTGAAACAAGTTGTGTGCAAGTTTGGTTAAAATAAAATCATAAATGAAATCACTATCGTGCAGACAAGAAATTGTTGACGGACGCACACACAGACGACGGACGAAGGGTGATCACAAAAGCTCACCTTGTCACTATGTGACAGGTGAGCTAAAAACAACCATAAAATATTAATATGATCTTAGAAATACACCTCTGGAATTTCTAAAATCAATTAAATACTTGGGAGTTGATACAGGCTTTCAAGCACTATTTGGCATAACAAGAGGGCCATGATGGCCCTATATCGCTCACCTGAGTACCATTGCTTTAACCAAAAACAAAAAGAAAAATTCTTACAAGGTACAGATATGTCAAAATACACCTAAAAATTGGAGGTACCATCCATGTTGTACCACAGAAAAGTGGTCTCGGTTTCTCCCTAATAAGTTACTAAATAAGCTATTTATAGTAACATTAAAGGGAGGTGATTAAAAAAAAAAAATTATTGTAAGCGAACAAAAGAAGGATCTGCCAAATAAAAACAAGAGCACTGCAATGCAACGCAAATGCAGAGCAATATTCACACAAAACAGTCATAATTATGACCTTTGACCCCTAAGTGTGACCTTGACATTGAAGTGAGCCATCAGAAACATGCTCTCAGCACGTCATTTCAATGAGGTGAACATTTGTGTCAGGTTTATCTGAAATTCATCAAGGGGTTCAAGAGTTACAGAGCGGAAAGGAAATTGCTAACAAACACACACACACACAGACGGACACCCCTACGTGTGACCTTGACATTGAAGTGACAATGAAACATGTCATGCAATGCAACGCAAATGCAGAGCAATATTCACACAAAACAGTCATAATTATGACCTTTGACCCCTAAGTGTGACCTTGACATTGAAGTGAGCCATCCGAAACATGCCCTCAGCACGTCATTTCAATGAGGTGAACATTTGTGTCAGGTTTACCTGAAATCCATCAAGGGGTTCAAGAGTTACAGAGCGGAAGGGAAATTGCTAACCAACACACAGACAGACAGACGGACACCAAGGCGATAACATAGTATGTCTCTTCGTGCGTATAAAAAGGAATTGAGATCTTATGGTGATACAAGTTGTGTGCAAGTTTGGTTAAAATCAAATCATAAATGAAGCTGCTATTGTGCAGACAAGGTCAAAATAGCCAATTTTGGCCCTTTCAGGGGCCATAACCCTGGAACCCATTATGGGATCTGGCTGGTTCAAGAAAGGAACCAAGATCTTATGGTGACACAAGTTTTGTGCAAGTTTGATTAAAATCAAATCATAAATGAAGCTGCTATTGTGAAGAAAAGGTCAAAATAGCTAATTCCGGCCCTATCAGGGGCCATAACTCTGGAACCCATTATGGGATCTGGCTGGTTCAAGAAAAGAACCAAGATCTTATGGTGACACAAGTTTTGTGCAAGTTTGGTTAAAATCAAATTATAAATGAAGCTGCTATTGTGCAGACAAGGTCAAAATAGCTAATTTTGCCACTTCAGGGGCCATAACTCTGGAACCCATAATGGAATCTGGCCAGTTCCATAAAGGAACCAAGATCTTAAGGTGATACAAGTTGTGTGCAAGTTTGGTAAAAATCAAATCATAAATAAAGCTGCTATTGTGCAGACAAAGTCAAAATAGCTAATTTTGGGCCTTTCAGGGGCCATAACTCTGGAACCTATAATGGAATCTGGCCAGTTCAAGAAAGGAATCAAGATCTTATGGTGACACAAGTTGTGTGCAAGTTTGGTAAAAATCAAATCATAAATAAAGCTGCTATTGTGCAGACAAGGTCAAAATAGCTTATTTTGGCCCTTTCAGGGGCCATTACTCTGGAACCCATTATGGGATCTGGCCAGTTCAAGAAAGGAACTGAGATCTTATGGTGATACAAGTTGTGTGCAAGTTTGGTTAAAATAAAATCATAAATGAAACCACTATCGTGCAGACAAGAAATTGTTGACGGACAGACGCACGCACGGACTGACGACGGACAAAGGGTGATCACGAAAGCCCACCTTGTCACTAAAAATAGGACTATTTTTGCCAAAAATAAGGGCTAAACTAGGACCAGATGCCCACAGGCAACATGTCGAACCTGCCTTTTTACCATATATATTGTTGCTTTTCATCATCACCATGCCCAGATCCAGAAATATTTTAATGGGGGGATGAGCACCTGTTTAGAAAACATGCATCACTGGTGCAGTGCATAGCGCTGAGAGGGGGTAGATATGGGAGGGGGCCTCTGCCCGTGTTGGGAAAATTGGGGTTTCCCCATGAAAGTTTTTGATATACAGGTATGAAATGATGGACACTGGTGCAATTTTTTGTCTAAATGTTGAGGTACTGGAGGGGTACTCCTCTCAATTTGGTGGGGGGTGGGAGGGTCAGGGGGTTCTCCTCCTGGAAAATTTTGAAATACTGCATGAAATGCTGGATTGTAGTGCATTTTTTGGTCTAAATTTTGATGTGTGGGAGGGGGTATCCCTGTAATTTTAGGGAGGTGAGGGGACTCTCCCCCTGGAAAATTTTGGAATAAAGATATGAAATGGTGGCCTCTGGTGCATTTTTTATCTAAATTCTGAGGAACTGGAGGGGTAATTTCTTATAATTTGAGGGGGGTCAGGGGGAGATTCTGGAAATTTTTTAAATAAAGGTATGAAATAGTGGCCTCTGGTGCATATTTGGACATAAATTTTGAGGAAATATTATTTCTTTGCCAATATAGTTTGGTGCAACTTTGATGATTATAGGTCACTTCTGGGGGGGGGCCAACTTGAGGGCAGGCCTGATCATTTAATGAAGTATATCTATGTTTCATGAAGCTAGGAACTCATGGAAACAGATAGAAGCATCCTCTGTAAATGAATCTTAAAGAATATTAACTTCAATAAATTAATTGGATCATTATATATGCATAACTTGGTGCAAAAAAAAAATAAGTTAGTAGAAATTACAAAAAAATAGGGATAATCTAAACAAATAACGGCTTATATTTGCCCTTTCTGAGTGTTTTTTTTAAGGAATTTTAGGGAGGCCTAAAAAAAATTAGGATTTTTTAGGAATTTTAGGGCCACTTGAAAGCTATAATAATGATATAACAAGTGACCTTAGCTGGAACAAGTGACTGAAGTATTGCCAGGCAATACAAAGTCCCCTACTGGAAGGCACTGAATTTTCTCCACCGCAGTATTACATTATGAACTGATATCTGTCAATAATGTATAAACAATATTGTACTATATATACAATATATTATAACAAAACACTTGGATTAAAATTTGTATATATAAAAACCTATTGTTTTCATATAGCATTTTTTGGCTTATTAGCAAAAAAGTATCATATAAGTTATTTATAGTAAAAACAAAAGTTCTATATAAGTCAACACAAAACTCTTTACCAGATAGAGATAGGTTAAAATACACCTAAATATTGGAAGTAAAATGCATGTTGTACCACAGAAAACTGGTCTCGATTTTTCCCTACGGCCAGTAATAAATAAGTTACAATATAAGCTATTTATAGTAAAACAGAGGGACATAATTCTAAAAACAAGGGTGCCTCATGGTGGTGAACATTTGTAATAAGTTAATCAAAATCCCTCCATGCATGAAAAAGAAATGTTCCGTACAAAGCCATTCTTGAGTTTGGCATTTGACCTCTAAGTGTGACCTTGACCTTAGACCCAGGGACCTGGTTCTTGCGCACAACAATTTGTCTCATCTTAGTAAATATTTATGCCAAGGAACACCAAAATCCCTCTATACATGACGAAGAGATGATCCAGACAATGTCATTCTTGTATCAGGTAAATATAATTAAACAGTCTATTAAATATGATCTGACAATTTTTGAAGTATTTTTTCCTATATAACTCATATATCAAGTGACCCCTGTGGCGGGTCCTCTTTTCACCCGAGGGGCATAATTTGAGATCAACTAGGCAATGATACATACAAAATATCAAAGGCATACGCCCTGAACTTTCAGACAAAAAGATTTTTAAAGTTTTTTCCTATATAAGTCTATGTAAAACTTGGGACCCCCAGGACAAGGCCTCTTTCACCCCAGGGGCATAATTTGAACAATTTTGGTAGTAGACCATTACGCAATGCAACATAGCAAGTATCAAAAGCATAGGCCTTGCAGTTTCAGGCAAGAAGATTTTTAAAGTTTTTTCCTATATATGTGTATGTAAAACTATGGAACCCCGAGGCATGGCCTCTTTTCACCCCAGGGGAATAATTTGAACAATCTTGGTAGTGGACCACAAGGCAATGCTACATACCAAATATCAAAAGCCTAGGTCTTGTGGTTTCAGACAAGATTTTTAAAGTTTTTTCCTATACACGTCTATATAAACCATGTGACCCCCCTGGGCAGGGCCATATTTCACCCTAGGGAGATCGTTTGAACAATTTTGGTAGAGGCCCACTATATGATGCTACATACCAAATATCAAAGCTCTAGGCCCTTTTGTTTCTGACAAGAAGGTTTTCAAAGTTGTTCCCTATATAAATCTACAGAAACAATGTGACCCCCCAGGGCGGGGTCATATTATATCCTAGGGGGATAATTTGAACAACCTTTGTAGAGGCCCACTAGATGATGCTATATACTAAATATCAAAGCCCTAGGCCTTAAGGTTTTGGACAAGAAGATTTTTAAACATTTTGCCTATTTAAGTCAATATAAACCATGTGACCCCTGGGGCGGAGCCATATTTGACCCCAGAGGAATAATTTTAACAATCTCGGTAGAGGACCACAAGACAATGCTACATACCAAATATCAAAAGCCTAGGTCTTGTGGTTTCAGACAAGAAGATTTTTAAAGTTTTTTTCCTATACAAGTCTATATAAACCAACAATCTTGGTAGAGGCACACAAGATGATGCTACATACGAAATATCAAAGTCCTAGGCCTTGTGGTTTTATACAGGAAAATTTTTATTTTTTTTCTTTCGGTTGCCATGGCAATCAGAGTTATGTGCCTTGTGGTTTTGGAAAGGAAAATTTTTGAAGTTTTTTCTTTCGGTTGCCGGGGCAGTCAGAGCTCTGTGCGGAATTCAATTCTTTGAACAATCTTTATAGAAGACCATCCAAGGATCATCCCTGTGAAGTTTCATCAAAATTGGCTTAGTGGTTTAGGAAGAGATGTTATTTAAAGGGAAGTGTGGCCAGACACTGGACAGTGAGCAATCACAACGAAGTGTGGTCTAAACTCACCTTAATACATCAAGTACATTAATTCAATTTATATTTAGACATTAAACACATTGTCTTGGCCTTATATATGTCACTGGCAATTTGTAACCAGATACTTGTTATTTCTCATTTTTTTCCATACAAAGCATGTATAATTATCATCATGGAAATAAACCAGAGGGTCATGATGACCTTGGATAGCTCACCAGAGTAATATGAGCTACACATTTCAAATGTCAAACTGATGATTTTTAGAATTTTTTTGGAAGATTTTCTGATGTACAATCAAGTAACCCCTGGGGCGGGGCCAAGTTTACTCCAGGGGTCATGAATGGAACAAAGTTTGTAGAAGTCTACTAGGCAATGTAACATATCAAATATCTAAGATCTAGGCCTTCTGGTTTATTTTTAGCAAATTTATGAAGATTTCCCTATATACAATCAAGTAACCCCTGGGGCTGGGTAAATTTGACCCTGGGGGATCCAGATTTGAATTTTTTTTGTAGAAGTCTACTAGGCAATGCTACACGTCGAATATCTAAGATCTAGGCCTTCTGGTTTATTTTTAGAAAAAGTTTGAAGATTTTCCTATGTAAAATCAAGTGACCCCATGGGGCGGGGTCAATTTGATCCCGGGGGTCATGATTTGAAATTTTTTTGTAGAAGTCTACTAGGCAATGCTACACGTCAAATATCTAAGATATAGGCCTTTTGGTTTTATTTTTAGAAAATTTTTGAAGATTTTCCCATGTAAAATCAAGTGACCCCTGGGCCGGGGTCAATTTTGACCCCGGGGCTCATGATTTGAACAGATTTTGTAGAGGTCCATTAGGCAATGCTACATGTCAAATATCTAAGCTGTAGGCCTTCTGGTTTATTTTTAGAAAAATCTGAAGATTTTCTATGTACAATCTAGTAACCCCATTGGGCGGGGTCAATTTGATCCCAGAGGCCATGATTTGAAAAAAATTTGTAGAAGTCTACTAGGCAATGCTACACGTTAAATATCTAAGATCTAGGCCTTCTGGTTTATTTTTAGAAAATGTTTGAAGATTTTCCTATGTAAAATCAAGTGACTTCTGGGGCGGGGTCAATTTTGACCCTGGGGGTCATGATTTGAACAACATTAGTAGAGGTCCTCTAGGCAATGCTACATGTCAAATATCTAAGCTCTAGGGCTTCTGGTTTTTGAGAAGAAGATTTTAAGATTTTCCTATGTAAAATCAAGTTACCCCTAGGGCGGGGTCAATTTTGACCCCGGGGTCATAATTTGAATAAACTTGGTAGAGGTCTACTAGGCAATGCTTCACACCAAATATCTAAGCTCTAGGGCTTCTGGTTTTTGAGAAGAAGATTTTTAAAGTTTTTCCTTTCTGTTGCCATGGCAACCAGAGTTCTGCATGGAATTCAATTCTTAGAACAATTTTTAAAGAAGACCATCCAAGGAACATCCTTGTGAAGTTTCATCAAAATTGGCCTGTTTGTTTAGGGGGAGATGTTGTTTAAAGGAAAGTGTGGGACGTCGGACGGTGGGCGATCACAATAGCTCACCCTGAGCACTTTGTGCTCTGGTGAGCTAAAAAGAATACAGTTATTTTGTGACGTCTCATTGTAGACGAAACATGTGCATCATGTTCATGCAGCAAAATAATTGCGCAAAGTCAACTAAGGTTAACATTTTAAGAAAGATCTTGCTTTAAAAAATTAAATGATATTTGAAAAATTGGAAATTTGTTTTTTAGGAAAATGTCATTGAAATACAATAGAGAACTAAGATGTATCATTTCAGTTCATATATATTATTTCAGGCCAGTTTGTTAAATTACTACAAGAGAGTTTCATAGGGTTCAGGGCTGCTTACCTGGCTTGTCATAACCCTGTGTCTGTGTGCACTACCTTATGAACGCTAAGTATGGAAACAACACCTACCTTTCACAATAGGACTGACCTACATCCTGTATGGAACTACCGTCATACGAGAATTCTATGGATCGTCTCACACAGCTGACAGTGTATGCCTATGTGGATGCAATCGCGTGGGCATCGGACCTCATATTCTGATCTTACAACAAGATTTCTGCCAACAGTTGAAGTTTACCGTTATCTGAAACAAACGTAACAAGTAATGTTCAAAATAAAAATAGCAACACGTGCAATCTGTCAAAAAAGTAAATGGCACGGTGCCAGTTTTCAAAACATGATTCCTTGTCCTACAATTTATTAGCGTCACATCAATAAATTGTATATCTAACAAGAGCTGTCCGTAAGACAGCGCGCTCCACTATTCGGCGATTTGACAGTAAAATGAATATTTATCTCAATAAGAGACCTCTACTTTAAAAGGAAGTACACCAAGGGGATAACTGTCAAGAACACAAATCAGAGTTATTGGGATTGTTACCACACATGCAGATGATGATGGTAAAGATATATTTTGAGTTTCAAGTCATTATCTTATATAGAACCAAAGTTATATCCAGAAAGCGAAGATTGAAAAAAAGACTTAAGTACTAAAGGGGCATAATTCTGTCAAAAATACAATTAAGAGGTATGGGGTTTGTAATCACAAATGCAGATGATGATTATAAAGAAATATTTTTAATTTCAAGTAATTATCTTTCAAGTACCAAAGATATGTCTATAAACGAAGCTTTCGGAAAAAATTAACATGAAAATAATTGCAAGTATAACAACTTTGTAACCTTGACCTTAGTAATAATGGGCCCAGCCCCTGCACATACTTTGTTTGTATGCTGAACAATATTTATATGAACTTACAGTAAGATATAAGCAAAGATATAAGCAATAGTAACAAAGCTATGACAGAAAAACAAAGGTTGCCAAAAAACTTTAACCTTAAAATTAACCTAAGTTTAAAACCTTGGTGACCTTGACCTTGAGTATAATAGGCTCAGTCCCTACACATACTTTGTTTGTATACTGGATTATGTTTATGTGAAGTTATAGTAAGATATAAGTTATAGTACGTAGATATGACAGAAAAACAAAGGTTGCCGAAAAACTTAACCTTAACTAGAATGTGTCTGTAGGACACAGGGTGTGCCCCCCACTGGTACATTTGTCACAAATAAGGGGCAATAATTCAAATGTTTGCAGTCTTAATGGGGTATAGCCTCAACAAACATTGTATGAAAAGGATTCATTTTTCTAGGCCCTGTACTTTTTGAGCTATGAGCATCACAAACATAAAATTCACTATTTTGGCTATTTCAAGGGCCATAACTCTGTAATAAGAGCTAAGATTCTCAAGAAGAATGCCAAGTGTGCAAGGTCACATCACCTTAAAGACTCCAGCAAGGTTTCCTGAATTTACATCTAACACTTTTTGAGCTAGGCACATAATCAGGTGAAAAAGTGCATTGTTTTACTATTTCAGGGGCCATAACTTTAAAAATAGGGGGTGGAGCCAGCCAAAAAATTAGAAGTGTGCAAGTTTATATCATGATAAAGACTTATGCAAGTTTTCAACCATTTATATAAAACACTTTTTGAGCTAGGTGTGTCACAAGATGAAAATGTACATTTTTGACTATTTCAGGGGCCATAACTCTAAAAATAGGGGGCGGACCCAAATGAACAAGAGCTGTCGAAGGACAGCAACGCTCGACTATTCAACAGCCTTGTCAACTAAATGAATACAAAAACTGCAAAGAGGGGCATAATTTTGTAAAATGCAAAGCAAAGGTATTGAACCTCTGTACTGCATGTCATATCATGACAGTGAACAAGTGTGTGAAGTTTCAATCCTTTCCAATTTGTGGATACTGAAATATCAGATTACATACAAAAATTTAACAAAAAACTGCTAAGTTGAAAAAGGGGCATAATTTTGAAAAAAAAAGAGTAGAGTTATGGGACTTGCTTAGTGCATGTCAGATCATGACAGTGAACAAGTATGTGAAGTTTCAATCCATTCCAATTAGTAAGTACTGAGATACCAGCTTACATACAAAACCTTAACCAAAAATTTCTAAGTCCAAAAAGGGGCATAATTTTGTAAATAAGCAAAATAGAGTTACGGAACCTGTGCAATGTAAGTCAGTTTATCACAGTGAATAAGTGTGTGAAGTTTCAATCCATTCCCACAAGTGGTTACTGAGATACCAGCTTACATACAAAACCTTAACCAAATCGGGACGCGGACACCGACGCATGGGCAAGTCCAATAGCTCTACTATTCTATGAATAGTCGAGCTAATAAAAATAGGAGGTGCACAAGTTCATATCATGATTAAGACTCATGCAAGGTCTCATGAATCTATATCAAATACTTTTTGAGCTAGGCATGTCACAAGGTGAAAATTGAGCATTTCTGACTATTTCAGGGGCCATAACTTTGAAAATAGGGGGCGGACCCAAATGAAAAGTAGAAGGTGCGCAAGTTCATATCATGATTAAGACTCATGCAAGGTTTCATGAATCTATATCAAATACTTTTTGAGCTAGGCGTGTCACAAGGTGAAAATGTGCAATTTTGACTATTTCAGGGGCCATAACTCTGAAAATAGGGGACGGAGCCAGATGAAAAATAGGAGGTGCGCAAGTTCATATCATGATTAAGACTGTTGCAAGGTTTCATGAATCTATATCAAATACTTTTTGAGCTAGGCATGTCACAAGGTGAAAATGTGCATTTTTGACTATTTCAGGGGCCATAACCCTGAAAATAGGGGACGGAGCCAGACAAAAAATAGGAGGTGCGCAAGTTCATATCATGATAAAGACTCATGCAAGGTTTAATCAATTTATATCAAATACTTTTCAAGCTAGGCGCGTCACGAACTTCAGACAGACGGATGGATGGACGGACGGATGGACGGACAAGACCAAATCTATATGCCCCCCGCCACTCACAGAGGGGCACAAAAATAACCTAAGTATAACACCTTGGTGACCTTCATCTTGCAATAGGGTATAATGGGCTCAGCCCCTACACATACTTTGTTTGTATACTGGACAATGATTAGGTGAAGTTACAGTGAGATATAAGCAATAGTAACAAAGATAATGACAGAAAAACAAAGGTTGCTGAAAAACTTTAAAGGGTACGTGGAAGCCGGGGCGGGTAGAATAGTCCCCCCTCCCCCATTCTCCAAATAGTGGAGCTAATAAATGTAGAGATAGACCCTAAAAATTTCAATGATAGTAATATATTAAATAAAATCTAGAAATTGATTTCCAAGTCCTTGAAATAACCAACAAGAGCTGTCGGAGGACAGCAACGCTCGACTATTCAACAGCCTTGTCGATTGAATGAATACGAAAGTCGAAAAAAGGGGCATAATTTAAACAAGATGCACGCTCATGCAGGGTGCTGACGCTCATTATTTTTTTTGATAGATGAAAATTGTCCTACCCATGATTTTCTAAGTCTAAAAAGGGCCATCATTCTTGCAAAAAGCAGGATAGAGTTATGTTTCTTGATGTACAGTGTCCACTTATGATTGTGAAAAACTGTTGCAAGTTTTAAGCAATAGCTTTGAAGTTTTTATGAGAAAAGTTGCCTTAACATAATACTCAACCAAGAAAATGATTTTCAAAGTCCAAAGGGGCATAATTATTGCAAAAAGCAGGATGGAATAGTTGCTTGCTGTACAGGTCAGCTTATGATGGTGAACAAGGTGTTCAATTTACAAAGCATAGCTTTGATAGTTTAAGAGAAAAGTTGACCTAAACATAAAACTTAACCAAGAAATCTGATAATTTCTAAGTCCAAAAGGGGCCATAAATCTTGCAAAAAGCAGGATGGAGTTATGTTTCTGCTGTACAGGGTTCAGCTTATGATGTAAAACAGTGTTGCAAGTTTTAAATGCAATAGCTTGATAGTTTAGGATAAAAGCTGACCTAAACATAAAACTTAACACAGAGAAAACTGATTTTCTAAGTCCAAAAGGGGCAATAATCTTGCAAAAAGCAAGATGGAGTTATGTTTCTTGATGTACAGGGTCTCTGTTGAGTGAACAAGTATTCCAAGTTTCAAGCAATAGCTTTGATAGTTAGGAGAAAGTTGACATAACATAAAATTAACAAGAAATCTGATATTTTCTAAGTACAAAAGGGGCCTAAAACTTGCAAAAAGCAAGATGGAGTTATGTTCTCGCCATTCAGGGTCAGCTTATGATGGTGAAAAGTCTTCCAAGTTTCAAGCAATAGCTTGATAGTTTAGAAAAAAGCTGACCTAAACATAAAACTTAACCAGCAACGCCGACGCAGACGCCGACGCGACGCCGACGCGACAACCGCTCAAGTGATGACAATAATCATCATTTTTTTTCAAAAAATCAGATGAGCTAAAAAAGCAAAATAGGGTTATGGAACCTGCATAGTGCTTATCAGCTCATGACAGTGGACAAGTGTGTGAAGTTTCAATCCATTCCCATTAGAGGGTACTGAGATACCAGCTTACATATAAGAATTTAAAAAGGTGCATAATTTTGTAAAATGCAAAGTTGAGTTATTGACCCTTTGCACTGCATGTCATATCATGACAGTGAACAAGTGTGTGAAGTTTCAATCCTTTCCCATTAGTGGTACTGAATACCAGCTTACATATACAAAATTTATAAAAAGGGCATAATTTTGTAAAATGCAAATGAGTTATTGGACCCTTTGTGCATGTCATATCATGACAGTGAACAAGTGTGTGAAGTTTCAATCCTTCCATTAGTGGATACTGAATACCAGCTTACATACAAAACCTTAACCAAAAAATTCTAAGTCGAAAAAGGGGCATAATTTTGTAAAAAAGCAAAATAGAGTTATGGACCTGTGCAATATAAGTCAGTTTATCACAGTGAATAAGTGTGTGAAGTTTCAATCCATTCCCACAAGTGGTACTGAGATACCAGCTTACATACAAAACCTTAACCAAAAAATTCTAAGTCGAAAAAGGGGCATAATTTTGTAAAAAAGCAAAATAGAGTTATGGACCTGTGCAATGTAAGTCAGTTTATCACAGTGAATAAGTGTGTGAAGTTTCAATCCATTCCCACAAGTGGTTACTGAGATACCAGCTTACATACAAAACCTTAACCAAATCGGGACGCGGACGCAGACGCGGACGCCGACGCATGGGCGAGTCCAATAGCTCTACTATTCTATGAATAGTCGAGCTAAAAATGATTTCACAAATGTGAAGTTTATGATAGTTTTGTTAATATCAATAACAGAAGTTTTAATTCTTAATTTAAAGTTGTGATCCACAAAGAATGACAACTCTTGCCTTGAGCTAGTACTTATAAGCAGAGATATCTATTAGTTTACTTCCATTGCAATTACACAATTGAATGGAAAATGAAAACTGTTTTAGACACAATATCATACTTTTTTGCACAACAAAAACATTAAGGATTTATTCATCTGTGTTTGATTTACTCCTCAAAACATGGTTCCTATGATTCTGTCAACTTGCACATGGTAAAAAATTAACTTTTAACAAGCCAATAATAAAATGAAGTACCAGTAAGTAACTAATAGTACAGATAATACAGTTTTGCATGTATCAAAATGTCACAATAGAAGCACTTTTGTAATACAAAACACCTGGTAGGAATAGTAAAGGTGCAATTATATTGATCTCTATTTCCTATGCCTAATAAATGTTTACAAAAAAAAACAACACGGAAATACAAATGTTTATAAAGTATGAAAGTAATAAATACCTGATAAGTAGTATACAATATCAGCATATACAATTTGTTATACTGAGAATTTAAACACAGACACTTGGGATTCAGAATCCCACACACCCCATTCTCCTCCGCCCCTGGTTAAGTTTAGCCAATATTTTTAGCATTTTACCATGTATTGAGCATAGGTGACGGTCATAAAACGCATTCTGTAACATTTCAGTGTGTTTTAAAAAGATGTATTTTTGACCATTCAATGCTCTCAATATTGAGTGTGTTGATAGTAAAAAATACATTTTTTTAAAACACGCTAAAATGTTCCAAAATGCATTTTATGATCGTCATATTTGCTAAACTTAACCACAGGCGGAGGAGAATTGGGTGTGTGTGGGGTCCGAATCCCAAGTGTCTGTGAATTTAAAGAGATCCCTTCAAAGATGGCATTTTTTCATTTCAAAATATGACCTATGTAACCTAAAAGGTAGTTCTGGATAGGTGTGGAATGCTGGTATGGACATAAATCAAGGAAAATTAAATAAAACATCCACACTGTATGTACCGTTATACAATTAATAATTATTGAAATACTAGCCTTTCAATAGTCAAAACTATTTCTCTAGGTCCGAAGAAGTCAGTAGTGGTTCATCCCCGGAAAGGGTTTCTTGTGTATCTGTTGGAAGCAGTCAGGTCTGCCTTTGGTTACATCTTTTTCTGGCATCTAGGGAAACATTGTAAACGAAACACCTGCATGGATCATGCTCATTCAGCAAAAATGTGTATGCAAAGTCAACTTCAATTTCTTTAACATTTATAGAAAGATCTTGCTTTAAAAAAATGAATAACATTTTGAAAAACAGGAAATTTGTTTTTTAATAAAATGTCATTGAAATATTCACAATAGAGAATTAAGAGGTATAAATAGTATTTCAGGCCAGTATAGAAATTACTAATCATTGTTCAGTTACTACAAGAAAGTTTCATAGGGCTCAGGGCTGCTTACCTGGCCTGTCCAAACCCTGTGACTGTGTGCGCTACCTTTTGAATGCTAAGAATGAAAACAACACCTACCTTTTACATTTCTATGGATCGTCTCACGCAGCCAACAGTGTACGCCTATGTGGATGCAATCGAGTGGGTAACGAACCTCGTACTCTAGCTGTTTTCACAGCAAGAGTTCTGTGAACAGGTGAAGGCTCCCTTTTATATTTACTATTATCTGAAACAAACGTAACAAGTAATGTACAAAATAAAAAAATAGCAACATGTGCAATCTGTCAAAAAAGAAAGTGGCGCGGTGCGAATTTTCAAAAATCGCACAGTTCTAATAAACTTTGATAATGTGGCAGTTGACCTCAATACAATCGACACTGTTTATTTTCCAATACAGGTAAATCCAATAATTGCTTTACAATAGATCTGTGATGGATTATCTTTGAACACCCCTGGACTTATTGGACTCAACTGCCACATTATCAAAGTTTATTAGTACAGTTCGTTTTCAAAAACACATGTTTGTATACATTAAAGATTGTGTTTTGTAACCTAAACTCAGGGTTCCATATTTTAGTGTGTCTTGTATAAGAAAAAAGTGAGCTCAAGCTAAAACAAAACATAATTAAAAAATTCAGAAGAGCCCAAACTGATAATCAAACAGTACAAAGGCGTTTAAAATGTAAACAAAAAAAATAGCATAAATTTAAGTTCAAACACTGCACAGAAATTGACAAATGCATATCAGTTATTTGGTATCATCTCTATTCACGGAGTTTTGATTCCCGACCGAACAATGTAATTTTAATCAATATCTGATATTTTAATTCTTTTAATTTTAACCAGAATTTCAAAGCCAAGAAATTTCAAAAACTGCAAGTTTGGTGACAGTAGTGATTGACTAGAAAAAAAATAGTTTCAACTATACTTATCAGTATTGTCCATGTCTTAGCAAAACTAACTATTTTTGGAATAATTTATCATAATGTTCGAGAGTTGCTTCGTGAATATAATTGAATCAGAAAAAGACAAAGTATTTCAAATAATATGCCATTAAAACATATGTACTGAGCAACTTTAACCGAATCTAATCAAAACTATCCAAAATGATTAATTTACTGCTCATCAAACTAGTAACAGCCCGATGACACATTATGAATACAAAAAGTATTGATTTCTTGATAATAATGAGTAACATTCAAATTTCTTTCAAAAGGGCTATTTGCGTCCATGTGATTAGACTTACATATGTAATTTATCAGAAAGAAAATAATAGTTCAATCTTCATGTTTAGCTAGGATTACTTACCCTTTTTACCCGATTTTTAGTAGGGCATAATTTTGAAGTCAAATATTATGTTTTAATCAATGTTTTAAACCGAAAAAAGGGTTCAATCATTTGCATTAGTTCTACATAACTTGGCATTACTATTACAATATTTCAGGTAAAACTTTTTTCAAATACTGCAGGGGGTGATGTATAGAGAAAATAATTTTAGCTTTGACTTAATTTCTGTATATTATGTTTAAGGTGACGCCGACGCGACGCCAGGTGAGTAAACAGACTTTACATTCGATATAGCGCTAAAATGAAGGTCATCTAGTAATCGAACAGTAATAAGGCGCTTTAAAATGTAAACAAACAAAACAATAGCATAAATTTAAGTCAATACACTGCAAACAGAAATTCGTCGTTGCCAAGCGGTATTGGTATCCATCTTATACTTTTTCGTCGGGAGTTTGATTCCCGGACCCGTAAAAAGTATTTTAAAAATCTGTATTTAATTTCTTTTTTTTCAACACGATTCAACGAAAACAACACTGAAAGTTTGTCAGTCTAGTAATAACTTGTTCACTAACTTAATCATATATGTCATTGTTAGAACGTAATCATGTTTTGATATGATCTAATGTTTTGAGAGTTTCGTGAATAAATTAGAAATCAGAGAAAAGCACAAAGTATACAAAGTAAATGCAAAATAAAAACAATGACGGATGCAAGGTCCGAACCATCAAAACTATCACTACAAAATGATTACATTTCTGTCCACTCAACAGGCTGGTAACATTGCCCGATTGGGCTTATGATACAAAAAGTAATATTTCTTTCAAACTTGGTCCATTTATTAAGCATTACATATAATGCTTATCGAGATAGAAATAACTTTGTTGCCTTCAGTTTAGCTAGAATTACTTCCCTTTTTCAGATTTTTATGATGCATAATTTTTGAAGTCCAAAAATATTATGTTTTAATGCAATGTTTAAAACAGAAAAGGGTTCAATGGCTTTCTAGTGCTCCAAACTTGTGCGCCAATACCTTTATTCTATATATTTAGGGTAAATACTTTGTTTCTAGTGCAGATGTATGAGCAATTTTTTTTAGGACTAACATTTCTCTATAATGTTGTAAGTGAAAGCAGAGTAAAACGTTTACATTCATGTACTAGCGCAATAATTTAGAGCATTAGAAAGCCATTTAACCCATTTTTGTTTTAAACTTAGCATTAGAACATTGTTTTTTTGGACTTCAAAGATTATGCGTCATAAAAATCTGAAAAGGGGAAATAATTCTACCAAAACTGAAGGCAACCAAGTTATTTTTATTCTAATTTGTATCATATGCTTAACAAATGGACCAAGTTTGAAAGAAATATCTTCATTATTTTTCAAGAAATATTACTTTTTGTGTCATAAGCCCGATCGGGCAATGTTACCAGCCTGATCAAGTATGAATATAATAAATACCTGATAATATATTTCCAATATAATTAGTTATACTGATATCAAAAGAGATCCCTACAAGGGTCGCAGAAAAGCTCTATAGAGCTTATGTTAATTGTTTCACCAAGCGACGGTAAATAAAACTTATCTTTACCTTTTACCTTTACAAAAAAGGCGGGCTTTTTTGTCTGTTTTGTCTTTTCCCCACTTTTCACAATATTACCTGTAACCTTAAAGGTGATAGGATAGAAAAAGTCACGTGAGAAAGACAATACAGGTAAACTTCCGGAGGGATATGGAACGCTGGTATGGACATAAATCGAGGAAAATTAAATAAAATATCCATAGTGTTGCAAAAGACACTAGCCGTTCAATAGTCAAAACTATTTCCTGAGACCCAAAGAGGTCAGTGGTTTATCCCCGGAAAGAGGGTTTCGTGTGCATCTGTCTGCACCGTGCACGTTAAAAGACAAACTGCCAGTTCGCAAACAGCTAGGTAAATGTAACTAAATAGGATTTTTATCTCTCGGCTATTTCTCGCTCAATCCCTCTGCAACTCTGGTCAGATCGCTCAGATCCTATACTATATATGGTGTAACATAATTATCATTAATGTTTTATTACATGATATGAAAACTTTTTTGAAACGGGAGTTTTTATACTACAGAACGATAGACCGGTCATTAGCACAGACTATGGACCGGTGATCTATATACGGAATTTTGTAATAATCACACTTGTCAGGCGGTTGCAGCATTGGAGTGGCTACATCGTGTTTGTTTATATATTTCTATTCTAGGAGAAACATCCCAAGAATCTCGTCCAAAGTGGCTTCCTCACAAAAACGCAAGAAACGAATTATACACCACAAGAGAGGTTTCGAACCAAACATCGGTGAGGGGCAAGTGATTTGAGGACAGCGATCTTAACCACTTTCCCACAGAGGTCCAAATTTAATTCGTTTGAAAAAATGTGCAACGCTTATCTATTAGATAAAACAATGACAAATCAATTACAAAATTTATCAAAAATAAATATAAATAGATAAATAAAATATAAAAGAAATGCTTTAATTGAAGGGGTATAAGTCAAATTATCGAGAGTTACAATCGGCCGGGGGTGTTGGCGTACTCCTGTAATCCAGATACTTGGAGCCGGGATATGAGGACGGTTTGAGGGTGGGAGCCCTATTGTCAGCCTGTCAGTGTCAATCGGGCGTCCGCGCTAAGCCCGGCATCAATATGGGACACTCGGAGGAGCCTGGATGGTCCAGGCTGTCTAAGGAGGAACGTATCAGCCTAAGAACGATAAAAGCAAAAGTTCCCGTATTGGACAGTAGTGGGATAGCGCAAGTGAATTGGCAACTGGCAGTAGCCTGTCCAATAAAACTGGACTCAATCCTTTTGCTAAATATATTCGCGGAAAGAATATTTTTGTTGCATGATCTGATTTCTTCTACGATGTTATTGATAAGAATATAAAAAGAAGAGGCCCGAGAATCGAACCCTGAGGAACTCCAGCTTTTACAAAAGTCCAGTTAGATTTAACTCCAGGAAGTACAACATGTTGACGTCTGTGTGAGAGATAATCTTCAAACACGTTTTGTAGGTTAAAAGGTGTGTTACAGACAAATTAACACCAGATAAAGTCATGAATAAGTGAAACATGTACTAGCACCAGATGCAAGGACAAATATTATGTTAAACATGATTTAGTAGCCTTCAACAAGTCCAATAAAACAGATTTTGAACATGTCTGAATTATATTGAACCCGCACTTTACTTGTTACTTATTCGGCCGCGAATAAGTAACAGATGAAATACCACCAGATGAAGTCGCAAATCGGACACACTGATGTTCAGCATAATTTACTGAGTAAGCTACAGCAAGTCATATAAATCTGGTTCTGAACATGTTTGAATTATATTAAAATTACTATTTGGGCATGAATAAGTGAAACATGTACTAGCACCAGGTGCAGTGCCAAATTTATGTTCATAATGATTTAGTAGCCTTTAAAAACTTAAACAGGTCCTATAAAACCGATTATGACATGTCTGAAATATATTGAACACGCACGTTACTCGTTACTTATTCGGCCGCGAATAAGTAACAGATGAAATGCCACCAGATGAAGGCGCAAATCGAACACACTTACTTACGTTCAGCATGATCAAATAAGTTATAACAAGTCGTCATATGAACATGTTTGAATTATATTTAACCCGTACGTTACTTATTACTTATTTGGGCAGGAATAAGTAAAACACGAATAGCACCAGAAGTTCCAAAATTATGTTCAGCATGATGCCGTAAGCTTATTAAGACCGTAAAATCCGATTTGAACATGTCTGAAATATATAATTATATCTGTTATTATTCGCGTTTGAATAAGGAATAAGTAACAAATGAAACAGTTTTTATTCCTGTTCGAGCTTTATATATCATTTCTCGGTGAAATAGATTATGATATGTGTTCAGAAACGTTTTGCAGGTGTATAGTAAGTAAAAAATTAAGTTGAAGAAATGATGTAACGGCGTGAGACTTATCTGGTGTCCATTGACCTTTCTAATTATTCGACTTATGCCATTTTCTGGTGAAAGAAAGATGACATGTGTTCGGAACACGTTTTGTGGGTAAGGTGTGTTATTTAAACATAAGTAAAAGTTATTAACACAATGGGAAACAGGTGAAGACTTTATTCTGTGTTAATTTGTCTCAAAGTAACGTTATTTCTCGCGTTTGCTAAGGAATAAGTAACAAATGTTACTAGCTACTTTACTTATATCATTTCTCGGCGAAAAAGATAGACATGTATTCAAAATTTGTAGGTCTTATAGTGATAATTAAATCATGTTGAAGAAATGGTGACGAGATAACTTATCTTGTGTTAAATTATCTGTTACTTATTCGCGTTTGAATAAGGAATAAGTAACAAAATGAAACCAGTTACTTATTCCTTATTTGACTTATATGATCTTTCGGTGAAATAGATATGAGATGTGTTCAGAACACGTTTTGTAGGTTTTGTAGTGAGCAACAAAATCTAGTTGAAGAAATGGTGAACGAGATATGGTGTTATCTGCTGTTCATTCATCCTTCACTTATTCGAGTTCTAATTATTCGATTTCTGCCATTTTCTGGTGAAAGTAAGATACCATATGTTCGAAACACGTTTTGTAGGTTAAAAAGTAGGTTTCTAAATCATGTTGAAAAAATGGTGAATGAGATGAAACTTCATCTAGTGTTAATGTAGTGTTAATGTGTCTGTTACTTATTCGCAGTTGAATAAGGAATACTAGTAAGTAACAAAAAGTACCTAGTTACTTATTCTTTATTCGAAAAAGGAACAAGGAATAAGTAACCAACTTTCTCGTCATTCCGTCGACAAGAATACGACTAATCCATTCACCTGAAGCGTGCGTCCCCTGAAATAAATATTTTCGATTTTATATTTAAGTGTGCTGTCATCAAATGTTAAAGAAAAGACAATTGGACTGGGAAACAATTCTAACAAATTACATTTCTTTTTATCTGTTTCAACTGAGATTTTGGCGTAACACCAAATGGCACTACAAAATTAATGTCTACTTTATGAAGAAATCATTAAAAAACAAAATAATAAGTACGGACGTGTCAACTATGTGATTCTGCATGTTCGCTCCAAATTTAGGTCATTTAGACAGTAATCTTCATTATCACTGATAAATCAATGCGATGGGAACTGATGTACATATAGGCCTATCATGTGTCAAGTTTTACTGAAAAGTATTCAGTCGTTTTAGTTTAAAATCAGTTTTTAAAAGCAGCATTTGACCAGTTTCATCAGCCGTTGCCATGGTGACGCATACCGCTACATTTCTACGACTATTCTTAAATGTAAGGTCTTTTTTTAAAAACTCAATTGTTTTAAAATAGTAAAGAAATGTTTCGTATGATAGGTATGGCAGATATAATGAAAGGTTTTCCGTATTATATAGCCGCTATATGGTGCACTAAGTTACCAACTGTTGCTACAGTTGAACCGATTTGAAAATTCTACAAGTCTGAAAGTTCGAACCTGCCTGCTTTGAATAGAAGTACCTGCCTAATACTGGTGCTATACAATATTTACGACATCGTTATGTAAACATTCAGCACTATATTTTGTTAGCCACTGTACGGTACTCCAAAGCACTAGCAAATCGCAACACAATATCAACGGTTTCAGAAAAAAACTGCACACGAACAGGTGCATTTCAACCACTACTGCATACAACACGTGCATTTCAACCAATATGCCAACGGACACGTCCATTTCAACCACTCCTGCAAACGGACACTTGCATTTTAACCTCTACTGCATACGGACACGTGCGTTTCGATCACTACTGCATACAGAAAAGTGCATTTCGACCACTACTTTATACAGACACGCGCATATCAGACACGTGCATTTCAACCATTTCCTGAAGCAAACGCAACACAGAAATAGCAATCATGTAGCCAAATATTTAGGGGTTGCGCATGATACGCAAAGTACTACAGGTATGCAACTTAAACCCCTAGCGTTTTAATGAATTTGGATTTTGAAAAGCACCAATTGTAATTTCCTTTTTGTAAATGATAATGCTGCACGCTATTTGGTGATCTAACTGCAACCAATGTTTGCACGGATGCATTCGATATTAGAGTAATAGAGTAAGGCAGATTCTGTGTATATAACTTAACGATCTCTCTCACTACATAGGTATCTCGTAACTTAGAACTTTCGTAGCCAGTGAAAAAAGCAATTAGTGGAAGGACAAAACTCTCAGACCACTCAAATTTCCAGTCACATGTCTAGCGACGTAAAGTTCGAATCCTTTTATTTAATGTACATCCAATTGTTTACTGTTGTTTTCGCAAAATAATTTTCGTAATTGGCATACAGATCTACGCCATTACGATAAATAAAATATTGCCTGTACAACGTATAGTTTCCAAACTAAAATGATATTTATGGACTTTGTTTACAATTCCGTTTTAATGTCATTTTGTGGGGAGGACCGTTAGATAATTTTGATATAACTCGTGGCCAGATCTACTGGCAAATGTTACTAAATTATTTCCATTGTAATTAATATTTACTTTGAAACATTAACAATAAAAATTATTAAAAACGTATTTATATTTATATTTATTTTATGTAGAAGTTAAATTAAGTTATATCGAATGGATGTTGCAACAAGAAACGCATTTATATTTATATTTATTTTATGTAGAAGTTAAATTAAGTTATATCGAATGGATGTTGCAACAAGAAACGAATAAAAACTGAAATAAAAATCAGACAATCTAATCCTCTTTTCTTTTCTTTTCCTACTCTCATTTTCAAAATTAATTTATCTTGTCATTACGTTATACATTTTCTACGCTGTACAATAATTTCAAGACAAGTATCGAAACAGATATATATGTGAAATTGTGACGTTTTGGGGAGGGCTGTAGCTAATGTTGTTAAAACTTGTAGCCCGACCCATTTGCACTATATATGTATACATATGTATTGTTTTAATTCATGTCTGTAATAGTTGCAATAAAATATTATTTAAACTAAAAAATCCGACTTAATCCTGGTCTTGGAAACCCGAAAACTTTAATGCCATCCAAGTATGAAATTGTTAAGAATCCATTAAACTTTGTCTTGTATAAACGTTTAGCAATCTAATTTGATAAAATTGGCCATTTGGAACTACGACAAACTGTCCATTAGGAATCACACCTAACAGACACGGTATAAATGTTTAATCACCTATGTCCCAAAGGGTCAATTTATCCACCAAAATGAAATCACTAAACAAATTTCGTTGTTGTTTTTTTTTATTTTCAACAAAACAGGTTTTGTCCTCACGAGTATGTTAAAGCAAAATGTAAAACACAGATCAAAAGTTAGATCAATCGATAATCAATATGACATTACAAATGAAATTTTTCTATAATTTTCTTTTTTGTTTTGATTGTTTTTTGGGTTTTTTTTTTAGAAATAGGTAAAAAGATACATAAACTTCACCGAATGCTTCAGCAGTTTTTTTTTTTACTCAAACATCTACAATATGTCTTGAAAAGATATATAAACAGGCAGTACTGAGTCTAACTGTCGCTTGATACCAGGAGTCATTTTTTCTCTTTTAGAAATAACGCATTTAATTAACGGTTACAAAATTGATGTAAATAAGTGATTTAGTGAATTCTGCGATATTCTACCAAACTGACAGGTTTAATTGCACGAGTACTTGGAAAAGACAATCGCTGTACTGGATAAAGGCTCCATTCAACTCGGGTGGTAATGATGGCAAGACAACAACAGAACACTGCGGCAGTTCTTCGCGGGACACTTCTGAGTGACACAGATGTGTAGACCAGAGAGAAGACCTGCCAGTACTTCGACGGCATGCAGAGAAGACCCCCGAGCCATTCAAACTTCACGCTCAACGTGAGGGGCGAGTGGGGAGGGGCATCAACACCACGGGAGACACCTTGCACCAGAGGCCTCAACCGCCCTTTTAACGGCGACCCTTGCCACACCTTCTCGTATTGTCTATTGGCTACCATGGGGAAACTGTCATTTAGGTCTCATTGGCCGCGACAGTGACCCACTTTCGGCATCAAAATTACTTATCTTTGGCATTATACTAGAGTAAATTGCGTAGAGGTAAATTCTCACCACTTTGGCTTCAAAAAACATCTTTAACGGCATGCCTGGTGACATGCTGGGGGTCTATACTCTACATAGCGAAAGCTATCCTGTGCCTGAAAGGGCGGATGGACCCTTATTAAACTTAAAAAATAGATAGATAGATAGATAGATAGATAGATAGATATACTTTGGTGATGAGCTAGCTTTTCACCAACGGGATCTGTGTGTGTCTGTCCGTGTTGATGCCAGTACATAGCACTAAAACGTTACAGTATGACACTGAATTAAGATAAATCTATTTAGCTTTAAGACAATTCGAATTAGTACGACCCTGGGTCAGACATATTCCAATTAGTATGACCCTGGGTCAGACATATTCCAATTAGCTTTAAGACAATTCGGAATTAGTATGACCCTGAATTAAGATAAATTTATTTAGCTTTAAGACAATTCGAATTAGTACGACCCTGGGTCGGACATATTCCAATTAGCTTTAAGCTAATTCCGAAATAGTATGACCCTCAAGAACCTGGGTCATACTAAATATGGTATGTCCGACCCTGGGTCGTACTAAATGAAATAGCTTTAAGCTAATTCTCAACCAGGGTCATAGTAATTGGAATATGTCCGACCCTGGGTCATACTAAATCGAATTGTCTTAAAGCTAAATCGGCATTTTCGATCCGAACGGTGCGCCATACCTTCCCCTCTAAAAATGAAAACTGAAAAAAAAAATTGCTCGTTTAATATTAAAATTTCGGAGTCACAAACGAGTAGAAATAATCTAGGTTTATCTCGAAGTCACAAACGAGTACATCTAGAAATAATCTAGGTTTATCTCGAAGTAGGTCTACATTAATTAGCATAATTTCCACTGATTTAACTTCACACAATTCATGCCGTACATCATAATCTTACAGTCATTAAGACAGCAGTGTGATAAACTAATAATTGCAATTTAATTTTGGCGCGCCTACGATGCCCGAAATTTGACAGCCTCATTCGTATCCTGGCAACAAATGCCGATCATACACACGGAAAATAACGTAAATTATCGAATACTTGCGAACATATCCTACTTCGTAGGGTCGTGGGGGTCAAATGGTCCAAATTTGGAAAGTGTAACAAAATCCTGATGCTGCACAAAATGGCTGAATGAATCAGTTGTTTCAATATTGTGCGAGATATATGTGATTATACATCTAAAGCGGATTTAAATCATACAGGTGAGAATGTGATAGGCTACATGTGTAAATATTTTACTCTATTCTGAATTTCTAGTATTAGAAACTTAATATGCAGGACAGTGGCGTAGCGGGGTAAGAACTTTAAATTAAATACCGCGTTGGATCAAAGGGATGTAGAACCAATTTTTAGAATAAAGTAAGACTGGGACTAATGTTTTAATAATTTTGTTTAGAAGATCTAAACCAGTAAATTGCTAAGAAAAGGACAATCACATAGATCTGCTAAAAAAAATAATTCTTTGTTACCGGTAACATGCTCAAATCAAAGCGCTGAAAGCACAGAAAGGTTGAAACCTTTAGAAAAACATATGGTTCTGGTTAGAAGTTAGTTCAATAACATTAAATTTGCACAGGGCGCCTTTTAATATTTGGACGTTCAACATGTCCCTGTGTCAAGTTTAATTGAATGACAGCCATTTACATAGCAAAAATTTCAACCTTATTTTAACGAAGTGTAATGTAGGAAAACTCTCAAACATGTGATATATTGGTTTACTGTAATTTAAACTGCGCCAGGAATTACTTCCCTGACACAGCACAGACTATTCTTGCGTAATTTAATTAAATATCATGAACAATACAACGCACCAGTAAAAAGAATCTGCGGCCAAAATCCGGAATTTTCAGAAAATTGTCGATTTTCGGGGGGTACCGTTGCTGGCCGTGTTGGTACAAATGTTTCAAAGTAGGTCGCTGCTCGGTGTTCAGGGACCATCCTAGCATCCATTGCAAGCAAAATATCCGGGTGTTCAGAACCACCCAAAATCCGGAATTTTCAGAAAATTGTCGATTTTCGGGGGGTACTGTTGCTGGCAGTGTTGGTACATGAAAGTTCAGAATTCAAAAGCTACACATGTATACCCTCTTGGCCCGCCCGCTTAGCTCAGTAGGTAAGAGCGTTGGTCTAGATCGCGGGGTCGTGAGTTCGATCCCCGGGCGGGGCGTATGTTCTCCGTGACTATTTGATAAACGACATTAGGTCTGAAATCATTAGTCCTCACAACCTTGGTTCATGGGGGAAGTTGGCAGTTACTTGCGAGAACAGGTTTGTACTGGTACAGAATCCAGAACACTGGTTAGGTTAACTGCCCGCCGTTACATGACTGAAATACTGTTGAAAAACGGCGTTAAACCCAAAACAAACAAACAAAATACCCTCTTGGATGTACCTCTGCGTGTCGGTCTTTGGATTATAGTATGTTATAGCGTTTCAAAAACTAAAGAACAAATCTGCAGTTGGCAGCAGGCAACAACAAATAATACACATTCTTGACCTAATCAATACTACTTTCTATCTTCACCAGTCTATTGTACATATAATGTTTGAGTGAATGTTTTCTTGACAAATCGTTATGTATTAAAAAATAAGGCTACTTATCAAGAAGAGCCATTTTGTCGACTTCCACAAATCAAAAACACAATTTTCAGATATATAGAATAATGTTTTGACAAATAAGAATCTTATTCTTAACTTAGTCTATAAGCTAGAAGACATACTTTAAAAAGTATTTCTATGTAGCTAGGTTCAAAGTATCGAGTAGAATAGAAAAATCTAATTATTTTTCAAAATTTAACACGATATCACATAATACACCACATTTCACAATTCTTGGAGCAACGGTTCTATAATTCTTCACATTTTTTCGAAATAAACTTCTTGTTTAGCCGACTCTAGAAATAAAATGTATTGATGTCACGACTTAAGTAATCATGACACCAAAACATTAAAAATGTTGCAACCCTACTTCTTTAATTCATGGGTTGTTGTCTTTAAACTCAGCTACCTTGTTAAAAATGTTTGTACAAACGACCGACCCTGCTAAAACAACAGTAGAAGTCAGTGGCGTCCACCAAGCTAGAAACTAGACCTGTATCTACCCCAAGATCCTGCTGTTTCGACTTCCATGCAGTTTTGAGATAAGAAAAAGAACTATACACCTGAAAATCGTCGGGAATAGACGCAAATGCTCCATTGCTATGCTTTGATTCAATTTTGCTTAAATGAAATCAAACAGTTTCATTTATCGGGGACACATATGTAGGCTAACATCGAGAAACTTCACATCAGGCAAACACCCACATTTGATATTCTAAGATAAGATTTATTAATTGAGTCGGAAAGACAATAACAAGTAACATAAGCTCTGATGAGATTTTTAACCGACTATAAATTCTCGTTAAGTACTGCTTTGATTCTATTTTACTTAATAATCTATTTTAAAAACTGTAGCTTTTACTGTTTTATTAACGTTTATCAAAATGACAACTTTCATGTGAATTTTTCAATTCAACAACAATTAAAATACAAATCCGAAACAGATGTAATGTTGTTAAAAGTCATAGTAAAGTACCGCTAATATCTAAATATATTCAGGATTTGCAAGGAATGTCAATTATTTATCTTGTAAGTACTAAAATAGGTTGTTGCATTAAATATTGAGACAAATATGTAAGTTAACCAGACGTGGACATGCAGCACGACCATTTGCTTAACCTTTAACATGTAGCTTTCAGTGTTACAGTGTTTGTTTTGGGTTTAACGCCGTTTTTCAACAGTATTTCAGTCATGTAACGGCAGGCAGTTAACCAAACCAGTGTTCCTGGAATCTGTACCAGTACAAACCTGTTCTCCGCAAGTACGGCCAACTTCCCCACATGAATTATCAGAGATGGAGGACGAACGATTTCAGACACAATGTCTTTTATCAAATCGTCATGGAGAACATACGCCCCACCCGGGGATCGAACTAGCAACCCCGTGACCCGTAGACCAACGCTCTCCCTGTCAAAGGAAATATTTGAGCCAGTAGTCAGCCAAATTAAAATCAAAAGCACACAGAGATCGCAAGTATGAATTAAATAAGTCGGAAAGTTTTAAGAGTCTTTCTCTGAATTCAACTGGCTTTGCACCATTGCATGGGCAGTGTTCAGGGCATGACCCCAAAAGATCCCAAACACTGCTTACGCGATTTCAGACTTTTATAAACGTTAAAAGGCAAATATTTCAACTGCTTATTTTTTACCACAGTAACTGTGATATGCTTTTCTACTTTAATGTCCTAAATAAAGAACTCGATCTCCAGTCTATTTGCGTTTTCATGAAGGTTTAATATTACAAATCAGAGCAAGTGAAATTTGACTATGGACAAGTGGGTTTTAAAGTGTCCGTGGACAAGTGAAAAATGTAAGGATACCCACACCCCTGTCCCGTCAGTCCATGCATTACTCCCCCTACCACACCACACACACTTTTCGTCCCTATTTACCGTCTGGAAAATATCATATTTAATAATTAATCATAAATCTAATCCAATTTAAACAATATCAAAAATATTCCATTAGCACCTCTATAAAAATCTCTTACACTATACGATATACAAGATTTGAAACAAACACAATTCTTCTGAATCAGTGTGTGTGTGTGCGTGCGTGCGTGCGTGTGTGTGTGAGAGAGAGAGAGAGAGAGATGGAGGGAGAGAGGGCTGGGGACTACAGAACTTCGAACATCGGTGGTATTAAATAATTTCTTATATAAATATAACAATTTTGACTTTTATACCGAGTTATTTTTGAGGGTTTATGCAGATTTTTCCAAACATTGCTATTTGCATAATATTAAAATTATGAAAAAATATTTGACTGTAGTGGGCATACATATAACATCTTGTGAAATTAATGACAAAGTTTGAAGACAATACCGCTTATAAAGTAATGTTTACAATAATCAGACCATGTACATGTCAACTCATTCATTTCTATAGAATACTAGTCAGTTAGGTGTTTATCCGTCACGCAATTTCGTGCAAGTTAGTTTTTTATCCATTCCTCATGTAAACTGAGTTCGGTTTTTATCAAATCAAAGTTAGGTTTTTATCCCTTTTCTCGCTGTCAGTACATTTGAACATGTATTGTGTCAACATGTAGTGGGTTAACAACATAGTGTAAACGGGCCTATAAAGCAGTATATCTTTGCTTTCAAACAACAAAATAGTCGAGGCATCAAAAGCATAGAAGTATTTTTAAAGATTTTTTGTAAAAGTTTTCATTGAAAAGGTTGCCTTGTTCGTCGTTTTTCCGCCTGAAAACACAAGGATTGATATATTTAACATGATACATTTTGAAATAAATATATACTTGATCAATGGAGATAGATATAACAACAGAAAATTCCTTTATACATCGTAATTACACAGAAAACAAAGTTGTATCGGCTTTACATCTGCCATGTTGGCACTGAGTTAGGGTCGCTGAACAGAGTTAAGATTATCCGGGTACATGGCGTGAAGACTGCTGAAATGCATTGTTTTGAATGCTATGGTTTCTCAGACAACCTTTGAAAATAATAATCTCTAATTGAAAATCTGTTCATTGTCTGAAAATATATAAAGTGTTAATGTTGCAATAACGAATGTACAGCATTGAAATGAAGGACTCTCGCATAACTTACTGTGTATGATCTAAACAGAAACTCTTGCTCCATGTTTATAAATTGACTTTTTAAATTAAAGCATTCAGTTGCATTTTTTGACCTATGTTCAGATGTCCTTGGTCAACATTCAAAACATTTGTTGACTCACTGATTTAAATGAAAATGATAAGTTATAAAATGTTTCAGCTGATTACTATTAAACATTTCAACTGCTTGTGGGATAAAACTTAAGCAGGCTGGTAACATTGCCCGATCGGGCTTATGACACAAAAAGTAATATTTCTTGAAAAATAATGAAGATATTTCTTTCAAACTTGGTCCATTTGTTAAGCATAACAAATGATACAAATTAGAATAAAAATAACTTGGTTGCCTTCAGTTTTGGTAGAATTATTTCCCCTTTTCAGATTTTTAAGACGCATAATTTTTGAAGTCCAAGAAAACAATGTTCTAATGCTAAGTTTAAAACAAAAAAGGGTTAAATGGCTTTCTAATGCTCTAAATTATTGCGCTAGTACATGAATGTAAGCATTTTACTCTGCTTTCACCTACAACATTATAGAGAAATGTTAGTCCTAAAAAAATTGCTCATACATCTGCACTAGAAACAAAGTATTTACCCTAAATATATAGAGTAAAGGTATTGGCGCACAAGTTTGGAGCACTGGAAAGCCATTGAACCCTTTTCTGTTTTAAACATTGCATTAAAACATAATACTTTTGGACTTCAAAAATTATGCATCATAAAAATCTGAAAAAGGGAAGTAATTCTAACTAAACTGAAGGCAACAAAGTTATTTCTATCTTGATAATCATTATATGTAACGCTTAATAAATGGACCAAGTTTGAAAGAAATATCTTCATTATTTGTCAAGAAATATTACTTTTTGTGTCATAAGCCCGATCGGGCGATGTTACCAGCCTGTTAAGGTAACTTGACATGAACAACCAAGATGGCGTCACAAAATTAGGGTTGGTCACATTATTTACCCCTATAGACAATATGCTGCTACAGAGGTCTAAAGATGCACTTTAATCATTTAACATACACATAAACAATTGTAAAAATACATTTAATTTATAAAATTATAAAATCAAATGTTATGAAACTCACCATGAAATCTAGCCAATTTTTGTGCGAATTTTGCGGAAAAGTTATGTATCCAAACTGAAAATAATTTATATCATCATATGTTTGAATGTGTCCTTCAGGTGCTCCACCTATGAGCAAAAGAACTTATCCTCTGAGTTTTATGCTATTTGCACTGGAATTTCATCAGTAAATTATAAATTTCAATATTTTGTTGCAAATAAATTCAGTAACAAGGGGCTATACAATTCCAAAAATATGTTTATTGTAAAACTCACCCAGTCCTATGAATGGAAAATGAACCAGAACATAGTTGATTTTGGGTATATTACATTATTTTTTATGACCCTTCATGTTCAAATGAAGAAATCCTTATCTAAACTGTCTCTATATTTTTTGGGAGGCAACAGAAAATCAAGAAAATGTACTTTATCAATAACATTAAACTTATATTAATTTAGTATGGCCTAAGATCCACACTTTCCATGAGATTTCCATGCAAGTCAGTAAAGTTTTGACATTGAGGGTTATTCAAACAGTAGCAAACACATTTGAAGTGGGACACAGACTGAAAAGATTGTAAATGTTTTATAAAATTTAAATACAAACAATGTAGAATTACTAAGAAATGAACACATCACTCAAAACTCTTAATATATGAGGATGTAAAGTCTCAGAAATAAGGACAAAGTAAACTTACATTTACTTTGAATTTTTTTAATGACCCTCATACTGCAAGCCGGTTTCAACTTTTTAGTGTGTAAAATATAGAAATTTATAATTTACTGATGAAATTCCAGAGCAAATAGCATAAAACTCAGTGGATAAGTTCTTTTGTTCATAGGTGGAGCACCTGAAGGACACATTCAAACATATGAGGATATAAATTATTTTCAGTTTGGATACATAACTTTTCCGCAAAATACGCACAAAAATTGGCTAGATTTCATGGCGAGTTTCATAACATTTGATTTTATATTTTTATAAATTAAATGCACTTTTACAAGTGTTTATGTGTGTGTTAAATGATCAAAATGCATCTTTAAACCTCTGTAGCAGCATATCGTTTATAAGAGTAAATAATGTGACCAACCCTAATTTTGCGACGCCATCTTGGTTTTCCCTGTCAAGTTACCTTAACACCCATTCTTGTCACATTGCATAATATTAATAAGAAAACTTAGGATTAGATTTCATTTAATGTGATAAAGGTACACTGGCCTCCACAAAATTTTATTACAAAAATCTGCTATTACCAGCTGAATACCTTTGCAAAGCCTTTAAGGTAGATAAATATCTGTTTTGTATAATTGATTACAGGTTTTACCTCCCCCTCAGGGTGTCGTTCAAGTCTAATTGTGACAAGTGTGTAATGTTAACTTACCCCTGAAAAATGAAGATGTTCTCACATGAATAATAGGTAGATAAAACCTGACTTGGTAGCTGAGATTATATCAAAGATTTATAATAAGATGTGGTGCAAAAAGCTTCTGAGTCAATCTGGCAATCCTTCATATCCATCACTGTTACATATTGTCATTGTGGTTTTCTTTGTGTGTTACATCTTAAAGTGCATGTTTTTGTTTATAATACAGCAACACAATATTTTATGTGCATGTTTAAGTTAATGTGTAATGCTGTTTTTCTCCCCTGTAAATTTTTTATTCATAAAATATAGTAGATAATTATGTCAAACTCACAATGTAGGTACAAAAAATAATATCTGGAAAAACAGCATTTGACTGCTGAAAAAGTATATTGATGTAGTAATGGAATGCCAAGATCTGTTTAAAAGTTTATTTTGTTGTGTTTGAGCCTTTTATATTCTACAGAGGTCTGCTGGTGTGTTATGGAATATCAGTTGATTTGTAATTAATGTGTCATGGCAAATTAGAAAACAAGGTGAAGATATTTCTCACAGGTATTATGACTCACCTGTATTCTTTCTTCATCTTCTGTGATGATCATTATCTGTCTAGATAGTCAGGCCACACAAGAAATGGTTGGGCTGCTGATGTCTCCCTATCTTTTAGGCTACACAAATGGTTACTGGGTTCCTATTGTCTCTCGCTAATTGTCAGGCCACTTGCATAATTATTAGGTTCCTGGTGTCTCCATTTAGGTGTCAGGCTACACTGATGGTTAGGTCACTGGTGTCTCCATTTAAGTGCCAGGCTACACAATGATGGTTAGGTTCCTGGTGTCTCCATTTAGGTGTCAGGCTACACAATGACGGTTCGGTTCCTGGTGTCTCCATTTAGGTGTCAGGTTACACAATGACGGTTAGGTCTCTGGTGTCTCCATTTAGGTGTCAGGCTACACAATGACGGTTAGGTCCCTGGTGTCTCCATTTAGGTGTCAGGCTGCACAAAGACGGTTAGGTCCCTGGTGTCTCCATTTAGGTGTCAGGCTACATAATGACGGTTAGGTCCCTGGTGTCTCCATTTAGGTGTCAGGCTACACAATGACAGTTAGGTCCCTGGTGTCTCCATTTAGGTGTCAAGCTACACAAAGATGGTTAGGTCCCTGGTGTCTCCATTTAGGTGATATTCTCTTTTAAACCTTTGACCACAAATGATGTAAACTAGTAGAGGGGATTTAGCTATACATGTATCATAATAATCTGTCACTAGATGTAGATGCAGATGGGAATGTCCGGTTTGAGGGTAACTGTTTTGGCAGTACCGAGGAAACAGTTACCTGAGAGCCGGATATTCCCATAAGCATCTACAACCTGAACCAGTGGTAGATTATTCTGTTTGCATACCGTTTTTTACAACTTATTGAACAAAAAAATGCAAAACAAAAGAAATCCTTTATAGTACTATTCTTTATAGTGGCATATTTAAACAAAGTGCAGGAATTTTGTGTAGGCAAACAAAAATGACAATAATTATGATGTTTCAGTGACGCACAACAACAAAGTTTTGGTTTAGTTTTATCATTTGTAGTGTAACATTAAAATATGTTTTTTTCTTAAAATAACTAATTTTGAATCGAGAAATATGCTATAAGGAACGAAGAGCAATTATCAAGGTATTTTATTTTTATCGCATTTTACATAAACAGTATATAATCAATATACGTATGTGAGTCATCTGGCATGGGGGTTCCAGATGGGTTTTGCCAGCATGGGCAAAAACACCAGAATGAAATTTTTCAGAGCATTTTACATAATTCTGGAGACATGAAAATCAACAGTATTTTTTAAAGGCTCAATCTGCACCTGGGAATAATTCTGCAAAACAAAATTAACGAATGTTTAATTAAAAGACACACATTTACTTGTAGGTCCATGATAATATAAATTAACATTTTGCTTAAGCATGACAGAACATAGGGAGGTGTGCTGATTAAACAGGAGGTAATAAAGTTATTTTTATCTGTTATATTGAAAGCAAAAAATCTTAAGTGCAAGTTATTTCTGAAAGTATTACTTTATATACTGGGTATCTGTACTAGTGCTTATTTTTTAAGCAGTGCACTTGTCATATCAATTTTGTATGATTACCATAAAACTTAAAGTGATTGTGAATAAAAAAAAGCCCAGCAGCATAGTTTGTTTCGGAGAGTGCAGATCTTCAGACTGTGGTGTCCCGAGTTCAGTTGCCTTGCAAGCTGTATGTGCTCTGTAATAGTTATTGGTCGTCCACATCTGATTCATAGGAGAAGATGGCAGTTACTTGTGACGAACAGGTTATTTCTGGTACGGAATACTGGACCATTGATAAGGCTAACTGCCTGCAGTTACATAACGGAATAATTATTGAAAACAGCCCAAAACCTCAAAAGCAATGAAATAAAGGTAAAGTATTAGAAATTTTGTTGTAAGAACTAATACAACACTAGAAAATTAGAGCCGTAATTTATTTTCCAAAAACTTCAGAATTTTCTATTTACCATTCAAGATTTACTTTTCTGATTTTGAAATCTTCCAGAGATAAGTCAGATGCAAACTGAGAAATAGATTAAGGAATGTTACCTTGCAGCCTACCTGTATGATTGTTGGATGTCTTTCACATCCTGTTTGTTTCTGTAATATTGTATTCTTATTGTAATCATTTTTACCATGTGTGCTTGTACTCTTCAGGTTGTTTTATTATAAGACATTAGGTTTGGAAAAATTGTACAGTAAAAATGTTTGTTTCTGATTTTACTGTCAATTTACTGTCAAATTGAGGTTGACTTGTTTGCTTAAGTGGGGAAGTTGCATTTTAGATGCAGGGAACAACTTTGCAACAGTACCAGATCTAGGAACACCAGTATCTCATCTTTATGTATCTGAAATATAGTTGAAAAATGAATTACCAGCAAAATAGAAACTAGCCCCATGAGTAGTTGACCACATCTCTACAAAATTGTTGTTTGTTGTGGGAAATAGTTTCTTTGATTATTACTATCATAGATAGTGCCAAACTGTATTTTCTGATGTCAAAATGCCAGGAGAATATGTAGTGTGCTTTTAGTATAAGATGGCTCTTTTACCCATACATTTGAATAATTTACTGGAGTGTTTACTTTCAGATTATTTCTAGTTCATTTCCCTCCTATAATGTAAGTTATTATTAGTCTGACATGCAGCCAAAATATTTACATAACTACTTTTGTAAGGTATTATGTTTCACAATTAAATAATGTAGACCAGTTAGCTTTTCCAAGTATTTACTGTTTTGATTAAATCAAAACTAACCTTTCTGTTTATTTTATGCAGTTTTTAACGGGGCAGTACAGTACAGTATATTGATTAGTTAAACCAGATTGTAGCGGAGGCAATGCATGGCTGCTTGCATTTCCATATATGATATAAAACATTTATATACAAGACTGTTTTACCTGTACTTTAACCTAGGTAGGTTTTCACTACAGGTGTGCCCCCATACATAGTCGACATCTACTGTATGCCCTCTGGATAATTCTTACTTCTTTGTTGATAAATAATGTTGTAAGTTAAACTGTGCATATTAATAGACTTTTTTTTTTGGATTTTATTTTGTTTATATCTTTAAGATTTGGTTAAGACAAAAAGTACAAAGTTGTTTAGCTGGATTAAATTTAAACGTTGTGGAAGTTATTTACTTGCAGAAATGGAGTGACTTCACAGTGGATGATTAGCTAAGTTAGAGGATCGGTTTAACCCATTGTAGCTGTAAGAAGAGTGGGTGGGATATTTTGGCAAGGTGCATACCGGTATTTGTTTGTGTTATGGATATATGGTACTTTATACTTATCTAATAGAACTGTTTTTATCTCTGGTGAAAGGATCTTGTCTTGTTTAATGAACATTATTGTTCTAAGGTATGTCAGCTTGATATTTTATCCAGATTTTAATATATTCGACAACTGTCAGATAAGGTATTAATCTGATTGTGTTTTGCATGTACAGAATTTGATATTATTAATGTTGATATTGTATGAGATATCTGTATTTGTAGAGAGATATCTCTGTTTGTGGTGAGATATCTGTATTTGTGGAGGGATATCTGTATTTGTGGAGGTGGCATATGAAATATCTGTATCTGTGGAGGTGGATATCATATGAATTATGAGAAATCTGTGGAGAGATATCTGTATATGTGGAGAGATACCTATCTCTGTGGAAAGATATCTATCTGTGGAGAGATATCTTTATTTGCGAAGAGATATCTATATCTGTGGAGAGATATCTCAGGGCTTTACATCAGAAAATTGGGAAGACGCCTAGGCCATTCAATTTGGGAAATTTATGCGCGATGATTGTCCATTTTGGGAAAAATAATCCAGTGGAAGTAAACACCAAAAGACCAATAAAATTTATCTCCCCTGAAACACAGACTAAAATCCAGGCCAACGGATAAGACTGGTAATGCGTCACACCTGGATCGTGCACTGTTAGGTAGTAGTGCAACAAAAAATTGATACCAGACAAACGCTTCCTCTGGAAATTTATACTACAATTTAAACAAAATCTTAACCATCTGTTGCATGAGTTTTGGAAATCTTGCCTTGCATTTTGGGAAATATCTCTGCCACAGTTGGGAAAAAATAATATATTTTTGAATTGGGAAGAGGCCTTTTATAGGCCTCTGTTATATAAGGATGAAAAGCCCTGTATCTCTGTCTGTGGAGAGATGTCTCTATCTGTGGAGAGATATCTGTATTTATGGAGGGATATCTATATCTGTGGAGGGTTATCTATATCTGTGGAGAGATATCTGTATTGGTGGAGAGATAACTGTATTGGTGGAGAGATACCTGTATCTGTGGAGAGATATCTGTATTGGTGGAGAGATACCTGTATCGGTGGAGAGACATCTGTATTGGTGGAGAGTTATTTATATCGGTGGAGAGGTATCTATATTGGTGGAGAGATATCTATATCTGTGGTGAGATATCTTTATCTGTCGAGAGATATCTGTATCTGTGGAGAGTATCTATATTTATGTCTCCTCTCCCCTCTGGGGGAGACATATTGTTTTTTCCCTGTCCGTCCGTCCGCCCGCCCGCCCGTCCGTAGGTCACACTTAATTTCCGAGCAATAACTGGAGAACCATTTGACCTAGAACCTTCAAACTTCATAGAGTTGTAGGGCTGCTGGAGTAGACCACCCCTATTGTTTTTGGGGCCACTCCGTCAAAGGTCAAGGTCACAGGGGCCTGAACATTGAAAACCATCTCCTATCAATAACTGGAGAACCACTTGACCCAGAGTGTTGAAACTTCATAGGATGATTGTACATGCAAAGTAGATGACCCCTATCGATTTTGGGGTCATTCCGTTAAATGTCAAGGTCACAGGGGCCTGAACATTGAAAACCATTTCCGGTCAGTAACTTGAGAACCACTTGACCCAGAATGTTTTTGGGTCACTCTGTTAAAGGTCAAGGTTACAGGGGCATTGAAAACCGTTTCCAATCAATAACTTGAAAACCTCTCGACCCAGAATGTTGAAACTTCATAGGATGATTGTTCATGCAGAGTAAATGTTTTTGGGGTCACTCCGTTAAAGGTCAAGGTCACAGGGGCCTGAACATTGATAACCATTTCCGATCAATAACTTGAGAACCACTTGATCCAGAATGTTGAAACTTCATAGGATGATTGAACATGCAGATTAGATGACCCCTATCGATTTTGGGGTCACTCTGTTAAAGGTCAAGGTCTCAGGAGCCTGAACATGGAAAACAATTTCCGATCAATAACTTGAGGACCACTTGACCCAGAATGTTGAAACTTCATAGGATGATTGAACATGCAGAGTAGATGACCCCTATTGATTTTGGGGTCAGTCTATTAAAGGTCAAGGTCACAGGGGCCTGAACATTGAAAACCATTTCCGGTCAGTAACTTGAGAACCACTTGACCCAGAATGTTGAAACTTAATAGGATGATTGGACATGCAGAGTAGATGACCCCTATTTATTTTGAAGTCACTTGATCAAAGGTCAAGGTCACAGGAGCCTGAACAGTGACTGGAGAACCACTAGGCCAAGAGTGTTGAAATTTAGCGGGATGACTGGACATGCCAAGTAGATGATCCCTATTGCAGCCAACCATCAGTGTCTCTTTGACTTTTGCTCCTGACCCCTATTGACTTCTTGCTTATAGGACTTTGCATTGGGGGAGACATATGCTTTTTTACAAAAGCAATTTCTAGTTGTAGAGTGATATCTGTATCGGTTGAGAAATATCTATATCTGTTGAGAGGTATCTGTATCGGTAGAGAGCTATCTGTATCTGTGGAGAGATATCTGTATCTGAGGAGAGATATCTATATTGGTGGAGTAATATCTGTATTGGTTGAGAGATATCTATATTGGTACAGAGCTATCTGTATTGGTTGGGAGATAACTGTATCGGTGGAGAAATATCTGTGTCTGTGGAGAGATATTTATATTGGTGGAGAGCTATCTGTATTGGTGGAGAGCTATCTGTATTGGTGGAGAGATATCTGTATCGGTGGGGAGATAACTATCAGTGGAGAGATATTTGTATGTGTGGAGAGATATCTGTATCTGTGAAGAGATATCTATATTTGTGGAGAGATATCTGTATCGGTGGAGAGATATCTGTATTGGTGGAGAGATAACTGTATTGGTGGAGAGATACCTGTATCTGTGGAGAGATATTTGTATCTGTGGAGAGATATCTGAATTTTTGAAGAAATATCTGTATTTGTAAAGAGATATCTGTATTGATGGAGAGATATTTATATCGGTGGAGAGATATCTGTATTGGTGGAGAGATATCTATATCTGTGGTGAGATATCTTTATCTGTGGAGAGATAGCTGTATCTGTGTAGAGTATCTATATTTGTAGAGTGATAGCTGTATCGGTTGAGAGATATCTATATCTGTGGAGAGATATTTGTATCGGTGGAGAGCTATCTGTATCTGTAGAGAGATATCTGTATCTGTGGAGAGATATCTATATTTGTGGAGTGATATCTGTTTTGGTTGAGAGATACCTATATCAGTGGAGAGATATCTGTATTGGGGGAGAGCTATTTGTATCGGTGGGGAGATAACTGTATCGGTGGAGAGATATCTGTATCTGTGGAGAGATATTTATATCAGTGGAGAGCTATCTGTAGTGGTGAAGAGCTGTCTGTATCAGTGAAGTGATATCTGTATCTGTGAAGAAATATCTATATCTGTCGTGAGATATCTTTATCTGTGGAGAGCTATCTGTATCTTTGGAGAGCTATCTATATTTGTGGTGTGATATCTGTATTGGTTGAGAGATATCTATATATGTTGAGAGATATCTGTATCGGTGGAGAGCTATCTGTATCGGTGGAGAGATATCTGTATCTTTGGAGAGATATCTATATTTGTGGAGTGATATCTGTATTGGTTGAGAGATATCTATATCTGTTGAGAGATATTTGTATTGGTGGAGAGATATCTGTATCGGTGGAGAGCTATCTGTATCTGTGGAGAGATATCTGTATCAGTGAAGAGATATCTATATTTGTTTAGTGATATCTGTGTTGGTTGAGAGATATCTATATCTGTTCAGAGATATCTGTATTGGTGGCGAAATATTTATATCTGTGGAGAGATATCTGTATTGGTGGAGAGATATTTATATCTGTGGAGAGATATCTGTATTAGTGGAAAGTTATCTATATCTGTGGAGAGATATCTGTATCCGTGGTGAGATATCTGTATCTGTGGAGAGATATCTGTATTTGTGGGGAGAATTACCTGAATTTGTGGAGAGATCTGTATCTGTGGAGAGATATCTGTAGTTATGAAGAGATATCTATATTTGTTTAGGTGAATATCATATGAGATACCTGTATCTGTGGAGAGATATCTTTATCTGTGGAGAGATATCTGTATCTGTGGAGAGATATCTGTACCGGTGGAGAGATATCTGTATGTGTGGAGAGATATCTGTATCTGTGGAGGTGGATATCATATGAGATATCTGTGTCTGTGGAGGTTGTTTGCTGTGCTGTAAAATACCAATCACTTGAAGTCATACACGAAGGACCAAAATGCTGCGGTTATCTTTGGTTTCCAGTAGTAGAAAATATGTGGTAAAAGACTCCTTTTACTGGAGCACCAATGCTCGATGCTCGGGAGCTTTGTTACATTGTGTCATTGTCTCATCATCTATAAGGAAAGCTGGCTGTATTTTACCTTCTGATGACTGTCACTACCTTGAGTCTTATAGACTTGAGGTGCATTAAGGTGAGAAAGAATACTAAAAGGCTGATTCATCCAACATCAACTGAAGTAAAAATTTATAAGGTAAAAGGTGAAGAGTAAGGAAACTTTAAAAGGAAAAAAACGTCACTCTTTTTATATCATGCGAATATCTCTGATATATCAGATTATGGTGATTCGCTATATGTCCAAGAGATTGCAAGAGAAACAAATATGGTGCTTTCAAGCTGGCACTAGAATGGTTTCTCGTTGAAGTTTTCCAGGGTTTCAACCTTTTCAATTACTTGGTTATTAATGTCATGGATGATGCCAGAGACCACAGAGTCACATCATCATCAAGCGAAACTCTCACAACCTCCGACCTTCTGTTTTGTTTAAGACATGAATGCACAACAACTTTAAGGACGTATGCTAGAATTTGATGCGAAAATTTTCCCAATAACAGAATTTCTTTAAACTTTGGATATTGAAGGACAATCATCTAAGAAACAAAAAAATGCAATAAAAATCATAGGTCACCGGTATCAAAAAAGAGTTATCTGCCCTTGAAAACGGCATTTCCCCCAAAAATGACGTTTTCAAGCGGCACTAAATGTTTTCTTGAATTTCCGGGTGTAACCTATGATTTTATTGGTATTATTTTGTGTTGCTTAGAGATGCACATCAATATCCAAGTTAAACTCAAATTCCGTATTGATTTTGCATTAAGACAGAATCTACAACTCTTAACAGGGCTTCTTTATGTAAAGGAAGTGTCTAGGGGTAAAGATCAGTTCCTGTAGACAAGCCTACTAGGAGTAAAGACCTTCTATTTCCAGATATTGTATTTACTTTTTATTGTTTAGAATGTTGGAAATGAAGTGAAATATCAAACAAGATTTATCAATTTTACCTAAAACTTGAATATAGAAACTAAAAAATTTTCTTACCATTTTAAAGAGTTTTTAGAGTGACTCATGATTATATGTATGTTTGCAATGTGTCTATGATTTCCTTATCAGATTGTCTTATCATGATTATCAGCCATATTGCAGCATCAGGGCCAATATTTATCCAGCTAATATTTACATTAATATTATACAAATATTAGGTAGACACAGAGGCTGGATTGTACTGTAGCTATAAATATCTCCAGTAAGTGTAAGGAAAGGAAATACCAGTGGCATACATCCAAGTAGCTGTTGATGATTATCATTACATAGGAATGTAAGAGCATCTTACAAACTCTCCTACATTGGAGACTGATAATGTAATACAAAGTTACACAGAGGAGGTGCAACTTGTTTGTTTAGAGTTACGTGATTCAAGTTATTCCTTAAAATGTAAGAACAAAAAAAACAGGATAGTTTGGATTTATTTTTTCTGTGTATTACTGAAACCTGATCACAAAGGATGTTTTAGTGGAATATTTTATGCTTGGTTTTATTTATTTACGATTTTGTGTTTTCTATTGATAATTTAAATTGAAATACATTGTTTATTAATGAAATAATCTACAATATTGAGGCTATTGTCTCGAAGTTGTCAATAGTTTGCAGTTTTAAATGAACTGTTTAATCATAAAATGTTAATAGACTAAGAAAAAAACAACATAGAGGTGTTTTTATCTTAAACTAGACAAGGAATATCCTAGAGCTAAGAATTTTAAAGAGTTTTTTTCTGGGATGCTACTACTATGAAAGATGAAATAACTAAATAGGTTTTTATATCTATACTTGTGCAGTAAATTTCCAGTCAGACGCCCTTCTTGCCAGAAAACACAATAAACCTGTTGTTGCTCAGATAATGTATACTTCTGGTTGCTTATTCTCTGTGATGACAGGAAAATAATGTTGTTTTCTGACTCATTACAACTGCACTGAATGAATTAAAGTACCTGTAACATCCTGATCACTTCTGATTCTACTGTTTAATTATGTTGTCATGGTAACTGATATTAAACAGGAACAGGTGGTGTTAGCAGACAAGTTACTGCCAGCAGTGCTTCTACCCTTCTACTATCAATTCTTGAGATTTTTTGTTTCCATTTTTCTCATGGTGTAAATGTCACTTTTCAATCAATCTTGAAACTTACTGGTTGCATGGGAACTAGATTCCGGACAGGACCAGCTTCCAGACAAGTAAAATGAAATAGTATAATTCCCTTTATTCAGATTTTCAGTTTTTATATCTACAAGGAAACATTTATTTACAAATATGTATTTATCGAAAATTCTAAAATGATGTACGACCAGTGGTTATGTAAATATAGAATGTTTAATTTTACAAAGTTTTTGATGTCATAGGTAGGAAATGGTTTGATGTTTGTCTACAAGTTCTCCAGTCATGGAGCTTTTGCAGATATATTCTAGGTGGAGGATACATGCAGATTGTTGGACTTCTGGCCATAACTAAATACTGTGAAATTCATAAAAAATTAAGTTATCAAAATGAATACTTTTGAAGATGTGAAGAACGTTTTTTTTTTTATTTTGAGTGCAGCAAGTATACAGTGGGGATAAATACAGGACTTGACTGTATTTTGTTACACTGCCTGTATGTTACTAATCATAAGAAGTCCATTGCACAACCCAGAAATAAGCTATTTTGTCAACCTGATCAATTTTGTAAAAGTACTTTGGATTAGAAATATATTGATGTACTGGCCTACAATGTAGTAAAATTAGGTTGAAATGCAGAATATATCCAATATACAAATTGTATGAGGTTAGAAAATATACGGAATGCTGCTTTATTTTAAAACATGCTGTATGCACACCTGCAGTGCTATATGCAAGCTCAAAAAGAAAACATTATTAAAGTGAGCAACAGTTTTCATATTCAGTATTTAGTGATTCAGTATTTAGGTGACTGTATCTAGTAGACTTAATGGACACAATAGAAATTTTTATACAGGAAAATTTTTAACAGAAATTTAAAAGTTGTCTTTATTTCAGACGCAACTATAAAATTGAACTTTGTTATTTTTCTTGATATTTACAGATACGAAGAAACGGCTTGGACAAGATATCTGTGATAGGATTATATATTATCAGTGTAAATAGACTTTAAAATGTGGAGACCTATGATTTTAGTGACTGTCATAGCCATGGCAATGGTGGTGAATTGTGTAAATGTATTCGATCCGGATAATATCAAATGTTGCGAGTGTAAAACTATGATGCCAATAATATCGAAAGATGTTGACCCGCAAATTCTTCCTTCACCATTTATTATAAAAGTAGCACCAAATACTAGGACATATACTCCGGGTCTAGATATCAATGGTAAGTGTTACATCTTCCTTACTTATTAATATACACAAAGTCTAGTTATTATTGATAAATATTTCATTACCCTATTTCACAAGAACATACAGGCCCAAATCTAGATATCAGTGGTAAGTATCATAATATTACATAGGCGTAGGAGCAGGGGGGGCCAGGGGGGGCCAGGCCCACCCAAAGCTAGGAGAGGAGGGGCCAAAGTATAGTTTGGCCCCCCGAATATTTTGGAAAAGAGATATAAATTGCAGTCTAATATAACATTTACTTAGCATCATATAATTCTTTTCAACCTGATTTCTGATTTGCATTTGGCCTTCTCTTGTATTCTGACTAAAAATGTCTCTTTCCTTAGTGTGAGTACTGAAATCTGTACGCGCCACGCCAAGAATTGTTTACATTTTATAAAAATAATATATCATTGAGCACAGTCACTACAGTTCCGGTTTGAGCGTCTGCAAAATCAATGTAGGGCTAACTATTAAGCCTGTTTACGCATGTAAACGTTATGTATTTTTTTGTTTTTCATTGTCCATTCAAGGGAAATGATATTTTCACAACTTTATACCACAGTTAGACAAATGCAGTGCTAACTGATTGTATGTCCAGGGTTTCAACAGAAGAATGTAAAAAAAATGGCACACTTAATTAGAACAATACATAATATGACTGATTAAGACAGTTCAGTGCCTAGTAGTATGTGTATCATCAGAATAACTCAATGATTGCTAAAACATAAAGGTTTAATCCCTGTACAAGGCTTTGAGTCTTTGTCACGAATAATGCACCGAGGATACCTTGCTGCTAACCCCCCTTCCCCCCCCCCCACAAACCGCCGGTCAAAAAGGTTTGGCCCCCCGCAAAGTTAAACTCGCTCCTACGCCCATGTATTATCATCCTATTTATACTGAAAATACAGACATCAGTGGTAAGTGTTGTATCGTCCTAACATATTAGCACTGCAACAATTACACACCATGTGACAAGTGTTGTATCATCCTAACATATTAGCACTGCAACATACACACCATGTGACAAGTGTTGTATCATCCTTACATATGAGCACTGCAACATACACACCATGTGACAAGTGTTGTATCATCCTAACATATTAGCACTGCAACATACACACCATGTGACAAGTGTTGTATCATCCTAACATACCGGTATTAGCACTGCAACATACACACCATGTGACAAGTGTTATATTAGCACTGTAACATACACACCATGTGACAAGTGTTGTATCATCCTAACACTGTAACATCCACACCATGTGACAAGTATTGTATCATCCTAACATATTAGCACTGCAACATACACACCATGTGACAAGTGTTGTATCATCCTAACATACCGGTATTAGCACTGCAACATACACACCATGTGACAAGTGTTATATTAGCACTGTAACATACACACCATGTGACAAGTGTTGTATCATCCTAACACTGTAACATCCACACCATGTGACAAGTATTGTATCATCCTAACATATTAGCACTGCAACATACACACCATGTGACAAGTGTTGTATCATCCTAACATATTAGCACTGCAACATACACATCATGTGACAAGTGTTGTATCATCCTAACATATTAGCACTGTAACATACATACCATGTGACAAGTGTTGTATCATCCTAACACTGTAACATCCACACCATGTGACAAGTATTGTGTCATCCTAACATATTAGCACTGTAACATTCACACCATGTGACAGGTGTTGTATAATCCTAACATATTAGCACTGTAACATACACAGTATTGTATAATCCTAACATATTAGCACTGTAACATACACAGTATTGTATAATCCTAACAAATATATTACCACTAAAACCAGGCCTGTTTTCGGTCTGTTTGGGAAGGTCATCAACTCTGGTTGAATTGAAAAAAAATGTCATTAAATACTCTTTATGAATATAGTTTCTGGATATTTGTAGAATGACATTTTTAGCTCATCTGTCTGCCCATATGTTCATTACCTGTCTGTCCAGACTTCTTCAAACAACATCTCGCATGAAACTGTGTGATGGAAGTTGATGAAACTTGGCCTAGATTTTCCTTCTTAGGTGGCCTTCTTCCAAAATTGTTCAGACAGTTCTGCTTGGTTGCACATAGAGGTCACCATAGCTAAAAATAGAATTTTTTTTCAAAAACTGCTAGTCCGATTTTGAAATAATTTCACACAAATGGTCCTTAATGTAACCCTCTACCAAGATTGATCTAATTATTCTGATTCCTGCCACTGGGCATGGTCACTTTTCCATATATGTATATAGTGGAATCTTTAAAAATCTTCTTGTATGAAACAGTAGGTCCAGTTTTAAAATAAATAACACAAATGTTTCTTTGGTGACCCTTTAAAAGGATTGTCAAGAAACATGGTTGCTAAGGGTGTGTGGTCACTTTTTCTTATATTTATGTAGTGGAAACTCTTTGATATTGTCTCTTAGTATCCCTTGTCATCATTTCCCCAACGTCTTACCCCACCTACCAAACTTGCTGACAATGTTTGTGGGCATAATATCTCGGCCAAGTACAATAACCACCCAAATCTCCTCAGGCACTCTTGAATTATGCCCCTTGAATTAGGCCAAGTTGATGACAGGCGTATTTTGTGACAGTCTGGCACTCTTGTCTTGACGGAAGACACTGGCTCTTCAAAATAATTTCTCAGACATTTTCCTTGCATAACCATCTGCCAAAGCAGGGTAAGTCTTGTGATCTTAGGCCATCATGGCCCTCTTGTAATTACATGTACTGTTGTTTAATTAACTCTAAATTCACAGCAGCAAAGCAATTATTGTACAACAAAATTCCTAAACAAAGCTTATAATCATTTGGAAATTTTTAGTTCAGACTTTGGAAAAAAACAAAACTTTTTTGCTTTGGGAATACATCCTTTAACTGGTACTGGAGGTAGCTTTATGGGGGGAAACCCTGAAAACTTACAAAGCAAGTGACAAGTTTGTATCATCCTAACATATTAGCTCTAGAACATACACACTAAGTGACAAGTATTGTAAATCTGAACATATTATCACTATAGTGTAACAGTACTATTTTGTTTGTTTATTTCAGTAAATTTAACATCTATAGACGAGAATCGAGAATTTCGTTCATTTATGATACAAGCTCGTAGAACGGACCCATCTCGAAACAATGATGAGCCAATTGGATCTTTCACATCTCTAGATCCCATTGATGCCATTCAGAACTGCGGCAGTACATACGGGGTAAGTCTTCATGCACATAGCAGTTCTAATTATTACAGTAAAGTATAGTATGAGAAATATATTCATATGATTGGTAGGTGTTGAGGTCTATGGTTGACTTTTTTTCCTGGCACAGCACTACAATATATTGATACAATGATGATTGATTATATCAGACAGATGTGTATTTGTATAAGGAAACAGTCATTTTTAGCTCACCGGAATCTGAGTTATTGTGACTGGTCATTGTCTCGCATCTGACGTTGTCCGTCAACATTTGCCTTCTTAACACTCTAGCAGCCACATTTGTGATCCAATCTTTATGAAACTTGGTCAGAATGTTTGTATAGATGATCTTTAGGTCAAGTTCGAAACTTGGTCTTGTAGGTTCAAAAACTAGGTCAGTAGGCCAGATCAAAGGAAAATCTTGTTTACACTCTATAGAGTCCACAGTTTAAGTTTTAAACTCATGGGAATTGGTCAGTATGTTTGTCTTGATGACCTCTGGGTCGAGTTTGAATCTGGGTCATGTGGGGTCAAAAACTAGGTCACACGGTCAAATCAAAAGAAAAGCTTGTTAACACTGTAGAGTGGCAGTTGTAATCTAATCTTTATGAAACTTGGTCAGAATGTTTGTATAGATGATCTCTAGGTCAGGTTCGAAACTTGGTCATGTGGGATCAAAAACTAGGTCAGTAGGCCAGATCAAAGGAAAATCTTGTTAACACTCTAGAGTCCATGGTTTAAGTTTGAAACTCATGAGAATTGGTCAGCATGTTTGTCTTGATGACCTCCAGGTCAAGTTTGAATCTGGGTCAAGTGGGGTCAAAGACTAGGTCAAATGGTCAAATGAAAAGAAAATCTTGTTAACACTGTAGAGGGCACAGTTGTACCCAATCTTTATGAAACTTGGTCAGAATGTTTGACTTGATGATCTCTAGGTCAGGTTTGAAACTAGGTCAAGTGGGGTCAAAAACTAGGTCAGTAGGCCAGATCAACTCGGACGAGCGATATACTGGCCATCATGGCCCTTTTGTTACTTTTAAGTTTGGCCTATCAGTGTTAAGCAATATGTTAACCATGTCTGAGAAAAAAGTAAAGGTTCACAAAATTAGCTACCTCTATTTTTGTGGTAATAAAACATGTACATAGTTCTTGGAGATACATGTAATTACAGTTTTATCATAGAATATTCTCTAGAAGGATTGCCACAGGTATATACAACCTGAAAACATTCCTGGAATTGCATAATTAAAAAAAGTATATCTTCAATTGCATATTAAGAGAGCTTGCCAAAGATTTTATCAGAATATCAAATTAAGATTTTCAACCGGCATTTGAGGATTGAATATTAAAGGCAAAAGAAATAAAAAGAAGTGGGATATAGCAAGCCTTAAAGATGGGAAATTGCAGCTTGACTTTTTTTGCCCATTGAGCTGATGCTTAATGCTAATCACATACTGTCACAAGATAGAATTAATTACTTCATATTAAGTCGATGGTTTTGACCAGAATGATTTCACAAGGACTTGAATTTATATGTATTTCAATTTTTATGCCCCCAAAGGGAAGCAATTTGTTTTCAACTGTCCGTCCGTTCGTCACACCAATGTCCTTTAGTTCATCACACCAATGTTAACTTTTTGCATGAAGGCACTACTCGCGAACCACTGCACCCAGGACCTCCAAACTTCACATGCTAATAGTACTTATTGAGTACACGACCCCTACTGACTTTGGGGTCACCAGGTCAAGGTCACAGGGGCCAATATTAACTCTTTGCATGAAGGCTCTTTACTCGCGAACCACTGCACCCAGGACCTTCAAACTTCACATGCTGATAGTACTTATTGAGTACATGACCCGTATTGACTTTGGGGTCACCAGGTAAAAGGTCAAGGCGCTGCGGGGGCATTTGTCATCATTACCCTCAATAAAATCTTGGACGAGTTCAATATTGGGTCATCTGGGGTCAAAAACTAGGTCACCAGGTCAAATCAAAGGAAAAGCTTGTTAACAATGTAAAGGTCACAATTTTTGCCTAATCTTAATGAAACTTGGTCAGAATGTTACCCTCAATAAAATCTTGGGCAGATTTGATATTGGGTCATCTGGGGTCAAAAACTAGGTCACCAGGTCAAATCAAAGAAAAGCTTCTTAACACTGTAGAGGCCACATTTATGACTATCTTCATGAAACTTGGTCAGAATGTTAATCTTGGTGATCTCAAGGTTTGATTTGAATTTGGGTCATGTAGGCTCAAAAACTAGGTCACCAGGTCAAATCAAAGGAAAAGCTAGTTAACACTGTAGAGGCCACATTTATTTCCATTTCTTAATGAAACTTGGTTAGAATGTTAATCTTGATGATCTATAGGTAACATTCAAACCTGGGTCAGGTAGGGTCAAAAACTAGGTCACTAGGTCAAATCAAAAGAAAAACTTGTTAACACTCTGGAGGCCACATTTGTGACTACATCTTCATGAAACTTAGTCAGAATGTTAATCTTTAGGATCTTTAGGTCAAGTTTGAATCTTGGTCATGTAGAATCAAAAACTAGGTCACCGGGTCAAATCAAAGGAAAAGCTAGTTATCACTTTAGAGGCCACATTTATGACCATTTCTTAATAAAACTTGGTCAGAATGTTAATCTTGATGATCAGTAGATCAGATGTGCGATATAGTGCCTTCATGGCCCTCTTGTTTTTAGGATAAATCTGTGTTTAGAATTTAATTTTGGGGAAGATAAATTTATGTGGATTGATCAGATTAGAGAACCAACTGTTTATAAATGATTATAGAAGAGTTTGTAACCACAGGTACCCGCCCAAAGTTTTGGTAATTTTTTCATCATGTTCATCTTCACAAAGCTTGACATACAATGTATATATGACACTGAAAAATGATCAAGTGGGTGAAAATAAAAAGTCAGATACTGGTACAGATGCAAGCAGAATGTAAATTTTCTGTATTATTTCAAATGTGTCGCAATGGTTGACTACCTTCTGCACAATATTTTTGGTTATTTATAAGAATATTTTGGAAAAATCTGGTTTTAATAAGTTTGTACCACTATTCAGTTTCAGAGTGCACACTTTTTATGGATTTTTGAGAGAAATTATTTTTTGCCTAAAATATGTGGGTTAGTCCCTTTAAGGGGATAGAAGCATGTGCTTTATGCGGGTCAGTCCCTTTAAGGTGTTAGAAGCATGTGCTTTATGCGGATTAGTCCCTTTAAGGGGATAGAAGCATGTGCTTTATGCGGGTTAGTCCCTTTAAGGGGATAGAAGCATGTGCTCTATGCGGGTTAGTCCCTTTAAGGGAGTCCTTTTAAGGGGATAGAAGCATGTGCTTTATGCGGGTTAGGCCCTTTAAGGGGTTAGGAGCATGTGCTTTATGCAGGTTAGTCCCTTTAAGGTGTTAGAAGCATGTGCTTTATGCGGATTAGTCCCTTTAAGGGGATAGAAGCATGTGCTTTATGCAGGTTAGTCCCTTTAAGGGGATAGAAGCATGTGCTTTATGCGGGTTAGTCCCTTTAAGGTGTTAGAAGCATGTGCTTTATGCGGGTTAGTCCCTTTAAGGTGTTAGAAGCATGTGCTTTATGCGGGTTAGTCCCTTTAAGGTGTTAGAAGCATGTGCTTTATGCGGGTTAGTCCCTTTAAGGTGTTAGAAGCATGTGCTTTATGCGGGTTAGTCCCTTTAAGGTGTTAGAAGCATGTGCTTTATGCGGGTTAGTCCCTTTAAGGGGATAGAAGCATGTGCTTTATGCAGGTTAGTCCCTTTAAGGGGTTAGAAGAATGTGCTTTATGCAAATTCTTTATGCGGGTTAGTCCCTTTAAGGTGTTAAAAGCATTTGCTTTATGCAGGTTAGTCCCTTTAAGGGGATAGAAGCATGTGCTTTATGCGGGTTAGTCCCTTTAAGGTGTTAGAAGCATGTGCTTTATGCAGGTTAGTCCCTTTAAGGGGATAGAAGCATGTGCTTTATGCAGGTTAGTCCCTTTAAGGGGTTAGAAGAATGTGCTTTATGCAAATTCCTTATGCGGGTTAGTCCCTTTAAGGTGTTAAAAGCATGTGCTTTATGCAGGTTAGTCCCTTTAAGGGGATAGGAGCATGTGCTTTATGCAGGTTAGTCCCTTTAAGGGGATAGAAGCATGTGCTTTATCATGTCAAGATTTTAATAATCAACTTGTTTCCACATCATATATTTTGACAACTGACCGCCACTCATGATTGATTTATTTCTCTCACTTTTTGTTGTTTATTTCAGTCAGCATTAGTGAGTGCAGTATCGAATATCAAGCCCAAATCAAATGTACGTCTGGTATGGAATCCTTACAGTAGCTTTCAGGGACATGTCGAATTCAGGTAGAATACTTGTTTTCATGTACTATTTACTAGTACATGGTCAGTGAACTAAGGATATAGTTGTACCAAGTTGCATTCTCAGTCACTCCCATCTCAAGTTATTGAGCACAGACTAAAAGTTGATGCTTCATGCCCACAAGCCGCCAGTCCAACAACCAGTTTTTTTGAAAACATGGTTTACAAGTGGAAATGCAAAAATTATAACCCTGTCTGTTACACCCTAAGTCCACTGTATATAAAAGCAGGCTTCAGAAAGTGCTGGACAGACAGGCTTGCATCTTTTATCTGACCAAGAAATGGGTAACTGATGAAATATAACAGTTTTATTGCTGATATAGTTTTAAGCTGAATAGGAAGAGCAGAAAATATTTTTAAAAAGAATTTGATTGTTTAAATATTTCTATTGATATAAATATAATTGGTGGTAGGAATTTTCAATATGAATTAAGGTTTAGGCTGAAGGAAATTGAAATTTTCATAATTTGAGAATATAGTTCGGAACTGTTGAAAGTAAAAATGAAACAGGTTTAAATGTAGAGGTTCAACATCTAATACCGTTGGCAAGAAATTTAGATATGTAAAACATTTGTACAAAAAGTCTGAGCATTAATTGGCAATTTGGTTACAAATATTTTTTTCTGAATTATTTCATGTTAAATATTTTTGTCGATTTAAGCACTGTGAGTTTAGTTCACAATTAGCAATCATTGTTGGCATCATTTATGTAAACACAAATGTACAAGTATTTACCTATTAAACATAAATCAGTTATTTGGAAATAATTATGTCTCCCACCACACAGTGGTGTGGGAGACATATTGATTTACTCCAGTCTGTGTGTCTGTCTGTCTGTTTGTGTGTGTCTGTCTGTCACAAAGCTTGTCTGCACTCTTAAGTCGAACATTTCTTATCCGATTTTCACCAAACTTATACAAAATGTGTTTGACCATAAGACCTGGGCCAAGTTCGATAACTAGCCAAATCGGTCCAGGCATTTTGGAGTTACGGCCCTTGAATTACTGAAAAATCAGCCTTTTTACTCTTGTCCGCACTCTAAGTCGAACATTTCCCATCTGATCTTCACCAAACTTGAACAAAATGTGTTTGACCATGAGACCTCGACCAAGTTCGATAACTAGCCAAATCAGTCCAGGCATTTTGGAGTTCTGGCCCTTGAATTGTAGTGAGTAAACATTATATAAAGACTGACTTGCTATTTAGATGATTAGGCATCTGTGAGAGACATTCGCTTTTCTCAAAAGCAGCTCTAGTTTAAGGATGAAACAGGTACTTGTATATCAGTGACACTAAAATCGCCGATAAAATAATAATTTTCCACAGAAGAATAAATTTCAGGATATAGTTGATAAATTTCTAAAAAGTAGATAAACTCTGTTACCCTTTGACTTGCTACTGATTGACATTTCAGAAAGGCAGTAACTGTTATTGATATTATTGATGCATGTTCATCTTATTTCTGCTTATACTGCGCTTTTTCTGTCTAGTTTGTCATGAACTCACAAATTCAAAAGATAGCTTACATTTCCACTACCATCAGTGAACTGGCTTTGCAACATTTTCGTTTGTGTCATGTTGGCCGGCTTGGGGTTTCCACTTACTAGCTTCTTAACCTCAGGGTCAGCAGTTTGGTAATCACATGCTAAATACCATTCGCGGGCTTAGCGCAAAACGGTTGTTACTTATATGAAATAAAGAAGGAGTTACAACCGTTTTGCGCTAAGCCCGCGCATTGCTCAAGACAGTGAGCTCTTGTTTTGTTCATGTGACCATAAATTTACATAATATTATGTGTGTTAATTATTTTGTTGTCTCAATAAAGTATATTTTATGTTGTTTTTATGCCCTCAAGGATGGGCATATTAAAATCGCACTGTCCGTCCATGTGTACTAACTCTGCCATCTATGAAGGGGTTTTGAAATAACTTGGCATAAATGTTTACCATAATGAAACGATTTGTCATGTGCAAGACCCAGACTCCTAGCTCCAAGGTCAAGGTCACACTTAGAGGTCAAAGGTTAACAGGGACTGTTTCATGTCCTGTCCATTGCCATTCATCAAGGGATTTTGAAATTACTTTGCATAAATGTTCTCCATAATGAGACGGTGTGTCGTGCGCAAGACCCAGACAACTACCGCAAAGGTCAAGGTCACACTTAGAAGTCAAATGTTAACAGGGACTGTTTCGTGTCCTGTCCATTACTCTGCCATTCATCAAGGGATTTTGAAATTACTTTGCATAAATGTTCTCCATAATGAGACGGTGTGTCATGCGCAAGACCCAGACAACTACCTCAAAGGTCAAGGTCACACTTAGATGTTAATGGTTAACATGCTCCGTTTCTTGTCTGGTCCATAACTCCATTTATCAGGGGATTTGAAAATAATTTGACATAAATGTTAACCATATTTAGGTGTCGCGCTTTTGACCCAGGTCTCTCAGGTCAAGGTCAAGGTCAAAAATGATTCTTACCTAAACTATTCAGGCATATTTTGCACAGACAACTATGGCATTTTTGGGTATGTTTCCAGGGCATTTGTGACTTATAGCGACAGCTCTTGTTTGTTGTTGAATTTACAATAAAATGTTTTTTAATGCATACCTGGTAGCATATCTGCATGTTGGGGATTTTTTTTTTTTTATTGGAAAGCCAGGAGCTATTTTCAGACATACTGTTAGGATGTTTTTAAGAACTGGTAGATTTATTAAAGTTGCTACACTTTTGACACTGGTGGCAGCAGCCACGAAAAAAGGAAGCAGATTATCACATACTATTTTTAGCCAGTAAGAAAGTATTTGGGATATAGCATTATATTTGAGTTAAAATCTTTGTGATATTTTTTTCAGGGCAACATTTGTAGAAGATGAGAATTTGTTTTGGGTGAAAGAGAAGTCTGAACCTCTGTATGATCCCAATGCCCCATTGCCACCTGAGCTTCCACCAAAATACGTATGTTGATTGACTACTTTTTAGCTCGACCTTTCAAAGAAAAAGTAGAGCTATTGCACTCACCCCGGCATCGGTGTCGCTGTTGGTTTAAAGTTTTTCATAAAGTCAAATATCTCTGTTACTATCAAAGCTATTGACTTGAAACTTAAAATAGTTATTTACTATCAAAGTCTACACCAGGAGAAACAATCCCCACAACTGCGCTTTGAATTTTCACAGAATTATGCCCCTTTTAACTTAGAATTTTTTGGTTAAAGTTTTTGATAAAGTCCGATATCTCTGTTACTATCAAAGCTATTGACTTGAAACTTAAAATACTTATTTACTATCAAAGTCTACACCAGGAAAAACAATCCCTTTAACTCTGATTTGAATTTTGTCGTCACTTATGCCCCTTTTTAACTTAGAATTTTTTGTTAAAATTTTTGATAAAATCATATATCTCTGTTATATTAAGGCCATACCAAATTGATATGTCGTTTGTTGGAACTACCGCATCAATAATTTCATTCCCGAGAAAAAAAAATAAAAATCACCCGCCCGCACGTACATAAAAATCTCCGAAAAAAAATTTTTTTCCCGATTACGCGGTCTGGAATAATAACGGCAAAGCAGGTTTTATCGCTGTTTTAATGCGTCAAAGTGATATTGATCGGACTTCATGCATCCGTAATACATGTTACTGATGACCAAAACTCAAAAAGTCAGGAATTATGGTGTTGTTCATCATTTGTTTTAAATCTGAAGTGTCTGTGCTAGTGCCACACATGGCCTTCGATGTGTCGGTAGGTAATGAAGTAGGCACGTTCTACTTTTGTTCAATACAGTGAAAGAAACGAATCACGACTTGTAAGACGTGCACGGGGATGCAGTTAAAAATATTTGGAAATATTGTTCAGATATAGTTTTCAAACCATTTGTTATCAGTTGTTTAGTTCAGTATGTTATATCTAGAGCCCAAAGCTGAGGCCGACTACTATCTTAAAAAAATGTTTGTTCACAGATCCTGACCGACCTATCACATTGTCTAGGCCAAATCTTTTTGAACGTAACTTCTTTAGTACAGCAGTCAGATATTCTATCGAAACGCATTTAGTCAATTTAAAAATTGTTTAGCTTTTCAAATAAGTAGTGTAGATATAAAATATGTCCTTTTGTAACCCCAATTCTTTTTCGTTTAAGAATTTTGTTCAGGCTTACCTGAGATTCCGTTGCGCATGCGCAGATCACTTTTCCGGTTGCAATTCTGCAAGAAACACGCCTTGTAGTTTAAGATTTTTTAATCGGTCGTAGATCGATTTTATCGAAGAATTTATTGAAAATTTCATTCTAGTTTGTTTGATTAGTTATTGACACAAATTTGTATGCACATAGTGCATATCTAGTAAATTTAATTTAGTGAAACGAGGCGAATTTTAGGTCGCACGTGGTGTGATTTTCTCACTTCCGTCGTAATGGCGGATGCTAGTAAAGAGTCGAGAGATACAACTTCGAAGAAAGTTGTGGAATCAGGTGAAAAAGTTAAAGAAAAAGTGAATAAAGGCAAAGCGCCGGCGAAAGCGCCTAAAAAGGTTGAGGAAAAAGCCAGCTCGTCGAGTCTGGTTAAATCTGCCGAGGACAAGATTCTTACTTGGCTGTGAATTGATAGAACGAAAAAAAAACTGGAAAAAACAGACCTCCCCAACTCTAAATTTCTAGTTCAGTCAAAGCAAAACAAACAACACTTTAAGGGTGGCCATATAACACTTTAAGGGTGACCATATTGGGATCATTCTTTGTCAGTCTTGTTATCATTTTTGCCTGAAATGAATCTCCACCACAAAAACATAAGCTAGCCTGATCTGTTAAGAAATTATTCCAAAGGGATTCGAGCAATGTCGAAGCATGTGTATGACCAACTCTGTTTGGTCTCACTGGTCAAGTGGTTTGTTACTTCCCTTCACCTCTATGGGTTGGAGTTCCACTAGGGGCACAAAGTTGTTCATGTGCCGAAGCCATCTAACTGTGCTTCAGAAGAAATGTTATTCCACACATGTGCCTGTTTTGTCTTAAATAGGCAGGCCTTCAGATTAATGTAGAAAAATCAAAATTAAAGATAAGACACTCATCCCTTAGAAATTATTACTAAAAAAAACCAAAGTGATTCAGTGAGGTTTGGCAAGAATTTATTTGCAAAATCATTCATGTAGTCTTTAAAACATAATAGAAAAGCTATATACTGTGTTACCCACACTGTAAATGTTTGATTTCTGTGTTATTTCTAAAGAAATGTTAACTTCATGTATAATCATAACCGCCTCCTCAAGGGTCCAAGCTGGGGAAAAAAATAAAACAAGAGGACCATGATGGTCCTGAATCGCTCACCTCTTCCCACATGACCAAGTTTTGAGTATGACGTCATTTTTTCTATTATCTGACATAGTGACCTAGTTTTTGAGCTCATGTGACCCAGTTTTGAACTTGACCTAGATATTATCAAGATAAAAATTCTAACCAATTTTCATGAAGATCCATTGAAAAATATGGTCTCTAGAGAGGTCACAAGGTTTTTCTATTATTTGACCTATTGACCTAGTTTTCGAAGGTACGTGACCCTGTTTACTAGATATCCTCAAAGTGAACATTCTCACTAATTTTCATGAAGATCTCATGAAAAATATGGCCTCTAGAGAGGTCACAAGGTTTTTCTATTTTTATACCTACTGGCCTAGTTTTTGACCGTACGTGACCCAGTTTCGAAATTGACCTAGATATCATCAAGGTGAACAATCAGATCAATTTTCATGAAGATCCATTGAAAAATATGGCCTCTAGAGAGGTCAAAAGACTTTTTCTAATTTTAGACCTACTGACCTAGTTTTTGACCGCAGTTGACCCAGTTTCAAACCTGACCTAGATATCATCAAGATGAACATTCAGACCAACTTTCATACAGATCCCATGAAAAGTATGGCCTCTAGAGAGGTCACAATGTTTTTTTATTATTTGACCTACTGACCTAGTTTTTTAAGGCACGTGACCCAGTTTCAAACTTGACCTAGATATCATCAAGGTGAACATTCTGACCAATTTTCATGAAGATCCATTCAAGGGTATGGCCTCTAGAGAGCTCACAAGGTTTTTCTATTTCAAGACCTACTGACCTAGTTTTTGATCGCAGTTGACCCAGTTTCAAAGTTGACCTATATATCATCAAGATAAACATTCAGACCAACTTTCATACAGATCCCATGAAAAATATGGCCTCTAGAGAGGTCACAACGTTTTTTCATTATTTGACCTACTGACCTACTTTTTGATGGCACATGACCCACTTTCGAACTTGACCTAAATATCATCAAGATGAACATTCAGACCAACTTTCATACAGATCCGATGAAAAATATGGCCTCTAGAGAGGTCACAAGGTTTTTCTGTTATTTGACCTACTGACCTAGTTTTTTAAGGCACGTGACCCAGTTTCGAACTTGACCTAGATATCATCAAGGTGAACATTCTGACCAATTTTCATGAAGATCTCATGAAATATATGGCCTCTAGAGAGGTCACAAGGTTTTTCTATTTTTAGACCTACTGACCTATTTTTTGAACGCATGTGACCCAGTTTCGAACTTGACCTAGATATCATCAAGATGAACATTCAGACCAACTTTCATACAGATCCCATCAAAAATATGGCCTTTAGAGAGGTCACAAGGTTTTTCTATTATTTGAACTACTGACCTAGATTTTGATGGCACGTGACCCAGTTTCGAACTTGACCTAGATATCATCAAGATGAACGTTCTGACCAATTTTCATGAAGATCTTGTCAAATATATGGCCTCTAGAGAGGTCACAAGGTTTTTCTATTTTTAGACCTACTGACCTAGTTTTCGATGGCACGTGACCCAGTTTCGAACTTGACCTAGATATCATCAAGGTGAACACTCTGACCAATTTTCATGAAGATCTTATGAAATATATGGCCTCTAGAGAGGTCACAAGGTTTTTCTATTTTTAGACCTACTGACCTAGTTTTTGATGGCACGTGACCCAGTTTCGAACTTGACCTAGATATCATCAAGATGAACATTCTGACCAACTTTCATAAAGATCCCACGAAAAATGTGACCTCTAGAGTGGTCACAAGCAAAAGTTTACGGATGGACGCACGGACGGACGCACGGACGATGGACGCTGCGTGATCACAAAAGCTCACCTTGTCACTATGTGACAGGTGAGCTAAAAAGCCCGCTCGCTCCATGTAAAATATACCCGCCTCTGAAAAAATCAAAATTGAGAAGAAAAAAAATAAAATAAAAATTTCGCTCGCCCGCTCCAATTTTTTTTGAAAATTTTCTGAAGAACTATTAATCAGTTTGGTATGGCCTAAAGCTTTTGACCTGAACTTAAAATAGTTATTTACTATCAAAGTCTACACCAGGAGAAACAATCCCCATTACTCTGATTTGAATTTTGACAGAGTTATGTCCCTTTTTTACTTGGATTTTTTTTTACTGGCAAAGCTCTAATTCAGAGTCAAGCACTGAGAAAAGTCGAGCGTGCTGTCTTACAGACAGCTCTTGTTGTTTCTTTTGATGTTAAACTGTTTATTGAGGCATATGTTTCATTGGTTAATAAAAGATTTATTTAATTATACCACCACAAAACGAAGTTTTTGGGGGGTATATAGGAGTTAGCTTGTCGATCAGTCAGTTGGTCTTGTCGGTCCATTGGTTTTCATGGTTTCCGGATGATAACTCATGAAAGGCTTTACTGATTTAAATGATTTTTGGTGCACAGGTGTAACATTAGAAAATACAGGTCAAGTTTGACTTTGGGGTCAAGTTCACAGTGACACTGAACTGTTAAACGGTTTCTGGATGATAACTTGAGAACACTTGGGCCAAGGATCATAAATTTTGGTACACATGTGTAACATCATAAAATACAGGTCAAGTTGACTGAGGTCATAGGTCAAGGTCACAGTGACTCGGAACAGTTTAACAGTTTCCGGATGATAACTTGAGAACGATTGGGTCTAAGATCATAAATTTTTGTACACAAGTGTAACATGGTAACATACAGGTCAAGTTCAACTTTGAGGTTAGTAAGTCAAAGGTCAAGGTCACAATAACACGAAACAGTTAAACGGTTTCTGGATGATAACTTGAGAACGCTTGGGCCTAGGATAATGAAAATTGAAATGGAGGTTGGTTATGATGCAGATGACCCGTAATGATTTTGAGGTCAGTAGGTCACAGGTCAAGGTCACAGTGACCTGGAACATTTAAACAGTTTTCGGACAATAACTTCAGAACACTTGGGACTAGGATCATGAAACTTAATAGGGAGGTTGGTCATGACTAGCAGATGACACCTATTGATTTGGAGTTCCAAAGGTCAGAGTGACCTGGAATATTTAAACCTTGTCCGGACAATAACTTGAGAACGCTTGGGCCTAGGATCTTGAAACTTCTTAGGGAGGTTGATCAGCAGATGACCTCTATTGATTTTGAGGTCAGTAGGTCAAAGGTCAAGCAAGTTCGGCTTTGACATTGGCTTAGTTCTGTGACAAGGCCATATTGTTGGGGTATAATTCGTCACTCCTGTAACAACTCTAGTTATGACAAAGGTTAGATCATATGTGAGAAATATTATACTAGTATCTCAGACAGTGATTTTATCATCGAATAAAATCACTGTCTGGAGGTCAGATTTGAAAATTTGTTCATGAGTGCACAGATATTTTAATATTCATCTGAATGAAAATGATTCTATCAGAAAGAAAATCATTATTTTAGATATAATGTTGTGATTCTAACACTGTATCAAAGATAATATTTCCTTGATAACATATGCCAAATGTTTGCCAACAAACAAGTGATTTATTGCATGATTATGTCACCCTTTCAGTCTTTAATAGGATAACAGATTGTGTCATATTAGAATGTTGTGTAACACCCTGAATTTATCACAAATTGTTGTTTTCAGATCCTCCCCCCTATTGCTGGCATAGATATCACTGGCTGTGGATCTACTAAGGGCTGTTACAGGGTCCCCGAGGATTGTCTCGAGATTGAATGTGAATATATCTTCACCTGGCAAGATAAGGGGTCGTATATGGTGTTTGAGATGAGCGCACTTACTGATGGATTTAATGATAGATACTTTGCTGTCGGCTTTTCTGATGATATTTATATGGTAAGTTAAGTGTCCTGTGTTGAAATTGTGTATACATAATTACTGGGGAAGATACCATGCTGTTTGAAATTTAATAGTAAATGCTTCTCTATCAGTTGCTTTGAAGAATTTTACATGGTAGTGTTATCTGCTGGATATGAATGACTCCACATTCCCACCATCCCCACCCCCACCCTACCTTTGCTGAATGAAGGGATATTATTTACTCGTGCTTGGTACATTACTTGGATTCATTAATTAGAAAACACTTTGGCCTGCATTTGTGAAATTTCATAAGACAGTTACCTGTTATCGGAGATGACCCCTGTTGATTTGGAGGTCAGAGGTCAAGGTCATAGTAAGTTGAGTTGTTAATGGTGTATGATCTTTATTTGGAGAATCTGGGCTATTTATTATCATGCTTCTTGTCATGATCATTAATAGTCTGCAACTGACCTCTAACAAAGTGGCAGCATACTTAGGAAAGAAAATTACCTTTCCAGGTATGTTTTACACCTAAATCCTGTTTTCAAATTAATGAAGTTATAAGTAAAAGAGTAAAGTTGGTACTCCCACTAATTTACCATGTTCATACCTCCAGAAGGTCATATCTTTCTGGTACTTTGTTATATAATACATAGCTTTCATACATAAATATAGTAAATTACAGGTAAAAGGCATTTTTGTCAGTAAAAGCCCTCTGACATAAGGCCTTCAAAATTAAAAATTGCTTATGTAGTTTATTCAGATTCATAAGAAATTGATATTAGAATATGGCTAACAATGCTTTAATCATCACAATGATGTTATGTTGACGTCACGTCAACGTGATATTTAGCGCCATGTAAGCATCAAGAAATAGCGCTTTCAAATTTCTTAAAATATTTTACTTGATAACATGTTTTAAATGAAATGTCACATTGCACAAATGTTTTGATTAATTTATACACATACTGAATTAGTTATTCGATTTGCTGAATAATTCGTAGTAATTTTCACTCGAACTGAATTCTGCCGCAAGACGTATTACTGTTTCCGGTCCTGGCATGTTTTAACAAATACCTATTATTGATGCCATGCTTGCGCGAAGAAACAGTTCCATCATATTTGATATAAATTTTACAATAAAGAACATATTAGAATCGAAATAATTTATAGCAAAACAGTGCTTTATCACTATTTATACACTCGGGCGGTTATACGTCGTCCGAAATAATTTCACTCGGGCTGCGCCCTCATGAAATTATTACGCCAGACGTATAACCGCCCATCGTGTATAAATAGTGATAAAGCACTGATTTGCTATAAATTATTTCTTAAATGTATGATACGTATTAACTTTTTTATCATAAAAACTGAATTTTTATCCTGAAAAAGGCTCTTTTAAAATCTATAGAGAATAGCCATATAAGTCAAAAAACTTTAAACTGAATAAGAAAGCCAGCACCTGATGATATTCGTGTAGATACCTGCCAACAGTACAAAAATACAATGTCAGTTTATCTTTTTGCAGCTGTCTTGATATACAATAACAATGTCAGATTACATTTTCCTGTATCACTTGAAGTATTTCTGTGTCACTTATTTTTTTGTTCTTGAAGTTCATCTGCCAGCTAATGCACTTGATTGTGTAACTGTCTTTTGCACAGGTAAGTATAAACATTCCATGTTAAAACTTGATTTGAATTGCTTATGATACAGGGGTTTACAAATGTACCTCTTTATTATCATGATTCAGACAAAGTATAATCCTTTTGATATGTAGACCTTAGGGTTGTTTGAAATTAACTTTGATCTCAGATGTCAAGTATCAAAGATGGCCACACACAATGACTGGAAACGATTTTTAGCTCACCTGTCACAAAGTGACAAGGTGAGCTTTTGTGATCACGCGGTGTCCTCCGTCCGTCCGTCCGTCCGTCCATAAACTTTTGCTTGTGACCACTCTAGAGGTCACATTTTTCATGGGATCTTTATGAAAGTTGGTCAGAATGTTCATCTTGATGATATCTAGGTCAAGTTCGAAACTGGGTCACGTGCCTTCAAAAACTAGGTCAGTAGATCTAAAAATAGAAAAACCTTGTGACCTCTCTAGAGGCCATATATTTCAAAGATCTTCATGAAAATTGGTCAGAATGTTCACCTTGATGATATCTAGGTCAAGTTCGAAACAGGGTCACGTGCCGTCAAAAATTAGGTCAGTAGTTCTAAAAATAGAAAAACCTTGTGACATCTCCAGAGGCCATATATTTCACAAGATCTTCATGAAAATTGGTCAGAACGTTCATCTTGATGATATCTAGTCAAGTTCGAAACTTGGTCACGTGCGGTCAAAAACTAGGTCAGTAGGTATAAAAATAGAAAAACCTTGTGACCTCTCTAGAGGCCATATATTTCATGAGATCTTCATGAAAGTTGGTCAGAATGTTCACCTTGATGATATCTAGATCAAGTTCGAAACTGGGTCACGTGCCTTCAATAACTAGGACAGTAGGTCAAATAATAGAAAAACTTGTGACCTCTCTAGAGGCCATATTTTTCATGGGATCTGTATGAAAGTTGGTCTGAATGTTCATCTTGATGATATCTAGGTCATGTTCGAAAGTGGGTCACGTGCCATCAAAAACTAGGTCAGTAGGTCAAATAATAGAAAAACCTTGTGACCTCTCTAAAGGCCATAGTTTTCATCGGATCTGTATGAAAGTTGGTCTGAATGTTCACCTTGATGATATCTAGGTCATGTTCGAAACAGGGTTATGTGCGGTCAAAAACTAGGTCAGTAGGTCTAAAAATAGAAAAACCTTGTGACCTCTCTAGAGGCCATACTTGTGAATGGATCTCCATAAAAATTGGTCGATATCTAGGTAAAATTCAAAACAGGGTCACGTACCTTCGAAAACTGGGTCAATAGGTCAAATAATAGAAAAACCTTGTGACCTCTCTAGAGACCATATTTTTCAATGGATCTTCTTGAAAATTGGTCAGAATTTTTATCTTGATAATATCTAGGTCAAGTTCAAAACTGGGTCACATGAGCTCAAAAACTAGGTCACTATGTCAAATAATAGAAAAAACGACGTCATACTCAAAACTGGATCATGTGGGAAGAGGTGAGCGATTCAGGACCATCATGGTCCTCTTGTTAAGTTGAGTATTGAAACAAGAGACTGTAACTAAATTTTTGAAACAGTCAGCTTTGTTCACCTTCTACTAGAAAATGTTAAGAGAAAGCACTTCTGTTTGCACAACAAATTATTATGCATATCGGTAGCAGTCGTGAGATATGTCAAACAAACATGAATATGCACTCTTTGATAGGTAACACATAGATAAGCTTATTGTTACAAAAATAATTAAACCAAGTTGGAAACCAACCAAAATTCTTGCATATCCATCGTGTCTGGTCGTAGGTAAAGAAGAAATGTGCAGTTTTGAAATCCACAAATATAGCACAGGTAGGTGAAAAAAATGAAGAAAAAAAACCCTAGAAAGTGACTAGCTAATTTTACTCAGATTTGACTACTTTAAGTTTGCTTCACACTATAACTGGTTTGTGGTAAATACATTTCAGGGCAAAGATATGGTGTTTGAGTGTGTTCACAATAGCACAAGTGAAAAAGTTGAGGTTTTCCAATCATACAACCAGGAAAATGACAACAAAAATATTCGACTTACCAAAGTAAGGGTACAGAATTATAGAATCTTGTTTATGGCATTATTTTTAAATTCTTCAGAAAATCACCTGTCAACCAAAGTTATAAGGGGATGAGATAAATGCTTGAGTTATCATGGGTTTTCAAGCAATTCAAAGGAAATAGTCCAAGACTTTAGTAATCAGCTTTTACGAAATAAGATAAGAAAATAAGTTGTTCTAGGCAGGTTATATGAGTTTTAATATAAATAGAATAACAGCCTACTGTCTTTTGATATCAGTAATATCAGGCTTGACATGAGCAGAAGGGGTTCAGTAAATCTCACCCGTTCAATTCCATATCAGCTTTGCTTGATAACATTAATATCAAAAGACAGTAGCCTGTTATTCTCTATCTAAAATACTGGTAAAAATAGTCACTAATAATTAACATTGACCATATTATATTTTCTAGCCGAAGTCTGGTATAAAATTTGAAGAGGGTTCTTACAACAGTGGTCGTCTGAGATGTAGATTTCACAAAACAAAGAGGGTGGTTGAAGCAGAAGATTTTGATTTGACTGAAGGGACTTATCATTTGCTCATGGCTAGAGGTCCCTCCTCTAATGGTAAGATCAAGAAAAATTTCCAGTACATTTGTTTCAGGATGTGTCTGTCCTTAAAAATCTTCAAGTACATTATTTTGTGATTTGTAGAAATAAGCATAAGTTTTTTCTGGTCAAGTACTGTTCATTCATAACAGGGGCAAACTCCTGGGAAAAGCTTAGGAAGCCTTTAAATGTGGCACAGTGACACCAGGCATGTTTTTGTTTATGATTAGATACTACATAGTTTAATTTCTTCCTTGAAACTGAACATGAATGTATATTAAAAATTATAAGTAAGACACATACAGGAAAAGAAAATAGAATAGACTATAAGGATCTTACATGCCTGCCTGTGTAAGACGGGGTTTTCCCTACCCGAGGGACAGTGTGGAATAGAAAAACCGAGCGTTAGCGAGGTTTTTTATCCATGCTGTCCTGAGGGTAGGGAAAACAGCTGTCTTACACAGGCAGACATGTTAGATCATTTTTATGCCCCCACTTTTGGGGGCGGGTCATATAGATCTGCCCTTGTCCGTTCTTCCGTCTATCCGCCCTCCATCCGTCAGTTCCTTCCGAGAATGTTGTGTCGCGCGTAGCTCCAAAAGTATTTGACATAGAGTCACAAAACTTTACAGGAATGTTGGTCAGCATGTGTAGTTGTGCACCTGGGGTTTTGCGTCCGGATTCATTCAGTCGTGTAGGAGTTATGGCCCCTGACTTTGTAAAATTTGGTCATTCTAATGTTGTGTTGCGCCTAGCTCCAAAAGTATTTGACATAGAGTCACAAAACTTTACAGGAATGTTGGTCAGCATGTGTAGTGTAGTTGTGCACCTGGGGTTTCGCGTCCGGATTTATTCAGTTGTGTAGTAGTTATGGCCCCTGACTTAGTAAAAAATTGGTCATTTTAATGTTGTGTCGCACGTAGCTCCAGAAGTATTTGACCTAGAGTCACTAAAGTTTATAGGAATGTTGGTCAGCATGTGCAGTTGTGCACCTGGGGTTTCGCGTCCGGATTCACTCAGTCATGTAGGAGTTATGGCCCCTTACTTAGTTAAAAATTGATCATTTTAATGTTGTGTCGCACGTAGCTCCAAAAGTATTTGACCTAGAGTCACCAAAGTTTACAGGAATGTTGGTCAGCATGTGCGGTTGTGCACCTGGGGTTTCGCGTCTGGATTCATTCAGTCGTGTAGGAGTTATGGCCCCTGACTTAGTTAAAAATTGGTCATTTTAATGTTTTGTCGCGCATAGCTCCAAAAGTATTTGACCTAGAGTCACCAAAGTTTAAAGGAATGTTGGTCAGCATTTGCGGTTGTGCACCTGAGGTTTTGTGTCTGGATTCATTCAGTATTGTAGGAGTTATGGCCCCTGACCTAGGAAAAAATTTATGTCATTGGTCATGTAGTGGGGGCATCTGTGTCCCATGGACACATTTCTAGCTCTTGCCTATCATGTTCAAAATAGATCGTGGAGACAAATAGGTTTGGGTATTTCCTGACATTATTTATAAAGTTTATGACGTCACAATGGTACCAGTACTATGTGACGTCACCTTAGTGCACGCTATTTTAGACAAGGTTTTTCCCTAGGGAAAGACAGGAATATCTATCCCAGGCGCGTGCTCGGATAAATATATACTTTCCCCGCTAGGTAGGCAAGAAATAGTTATATTTTTACCAGAAGACACAATTACATTTTTACCAAAAGATGCTGAGAAATTACTTAATTTGTTGGCATTGATTTTCATGTTTTCAGCAAAAACAGGTATTTCAGTAAGGTACATATATTTGTTGATATCAAGTTACAAAGTTCAGGTATTTTTACAGTTGTCAATGATTTATTGCAGGCCACCTTAAGCGCCATGGTTTGACTGTGGGTCATCTACCAGCTGCATCCCCGGACGAAGTAGATATACTTGTATATGGTGATATATCTGGCAGAGCGAGATATCATCTTGTCAAAGCTCACGGTCAGTTTCCACCAGTTACGTTCTCAAAAGCTCCACATCTTGGACTATACAGTTTAAGTGGATGCAGAAGTTGTGTACATATTGTAGGATATGTGCTATATGTCTCAGAAATGCTGACTCTTAGAGTATGTCACTGAAATGAAATTTTTCGTTCAGTTACTATAGTCGTGTACTATTTTGATAAACTTGATTCAATATTATGGTGATATTATATATATTTATGAACAATGACAGTTATATTTTCTGTGCTGCAACATCTACTGTCATGATGCATGTTTTCTCTCTCTATAGTAAAAGGGTGGGAGGGGAGAACAACACATCCAAACACCAGAAAAGTTTAAGACTAATATTTAATATAACTACCAGTTTCGGTGTTTAGAATACTGTAAAACTAGAAATGTTTTCGCTCTTTTTAAATTAGCGCCTTTCGGGGGTAGTATGTTTCCGAGAAATTAAATAGCCAGGAAAAACAAAAACGCAAAAGATTTTAGTTTCAGCTTAAATAGATGGCTATAAAATGGTTCTGTGCTTACACATATCTGGATATTAATAATTAATATTCTAGTACCATAATTGCATTACACGAGTGCACAAATCCATATTATTTCAACTGATTGACAAGTTATTTATGAAGCAACAGCATTTTCAATATCAATCCCTCAGGCAAACAGGGGATAAAAACAAAAGCAGTATGCATCTGTCGAACGACATATCATGTAATTTACAGTCGGCAGCTATAAAATGGTTCTGTACTTACACATACCTGGATATTAATAGCTAAATTTCTAGTACCATAATACAAAATGAGTGCACAAATCCACATTAACTCAATTGACTGACAAGTTATTTCTCTATGATGTAACAGCCTTTTCAATATCGATCTGTCAGGCAAACAGGGGATAAAAACAGAAAAAATAGGCATCTATCGAATGACATATAATGCAGTTTGTAGTTGGCAGCCAATGCGATATACCAATACACATGTATTATTTGTAAGTATCCTTGCGTGTATCAGTGCTATACACTGGGCACGTTAAAGAACCAGGCTGTCTATTCGCAACGAGCTAGGCTAAGTTAGCCGGACAAGCCTGTATCTGATTTCTGATCTCTCTGTCGTGGGGGCTTTGTCTCACTCTGTCCCTCTGGTCAGATCGCTCTGTGTCTGTACTAGTAGAGGATGAATTATGCGCCCTGTGTGGCTGCATTTGAACTATGTAAAGCGCCTTTGAACGTGAAATTGATCATGAAAAGGGCGCTATATAAATCTGGTATAATAATAATATAAAGTAAAATATTGTGTCTATTTCTGCTAAGTGTTGTTTAATCCCCTAACAAATGATACAGCTTTAAATGGCAAACAAATGATAGTGTAATAACAGCAATTTACTGACTGTCAATAATCGGGTGTGTGAATAACCGTTGATATTGATGAAAAGGATTGGGGTACATTTATAATTAAAGGGTACAAAATACTGAACGTTTTCGAGAATACTATAAATGCAACTATTGCCTTAGCATACTAAATACGTTCACTTGCTACTTCTCTTTTTCGTGGGATTCGCGATGGATATGATTCCGCGAATATTTGTATCTGCGAAAATGTCCACGTTCTGAAAAACGCGAAACATAGTATCCGCAAACATTTCTAGGTTTACAGTACCTTCATCAGTTGTAACAAGAACAAAAATATCATCACTGAAGTGTACAAAAAGACGGTACACTTTTTTAACAAGTGTTTCTAAAAATAGAACAAGAGTTTCTATTTTTAGAAATATGATTTGACACATTGTCAAAAGTTATTTACAACAGGTGCATGTGTTAGAACTTTCAAATGTTCCATGAAAAAACCTTACGCAAATTATTTATTTGTTTAAAAAAAAATAGTCAGCAGGATTACAGTAGACATTGCACATGCAACCACCTGTTTTAAGTGACATCTTTATTAAATAACCACTTTATATCCCGCCCTAAGGTTTTACTACATAAATGCATTCTATAAAACGACTTTTCTATTACACAACCAGCGACCATATAAAACTAGCCCTAGCAGGTATCATTATTAATTGCAAAATATACCTATTAGGTGACCATGTACAAAATTTCCCATTGAGCATTTTCACACCAGTCTAGTTTGTGAATATGCTTACATGTGCAAGCATATTCACAAACTAGACAGAAAACTGTCCTCCAGACAAACATTTCACAGTGAACTGATTCTTTTTAACCAAAAGTAGAACAGTAGAACAAAGGAAAATCCCAATTACTTTTAATAGCAAATCAGAATTGGATATGTTAGCCACTGCACAGCAATGAAAATGGTAGTCAAACATGCCAGTATTTTTAAATTTTTACATACTGATATATTTCAATTGAAGAACTCATCGTTTAATATGAGTGTATACTTGCCTGTTCTAAGATAAATAATTTTCTTTGGCAAAAGTAGGAGATGTTTTTGTATAACTACTATAATTAGGTAAGTTGCATATGTGATAAAAAAGATTTATTACGTTTACATAGAGAAATATTCCCTCATTTTTTTGTGGAACTTTGCTACTAAAGTTGCACAATATATCTGCAGCGTATGTGCATATGTTGTAATATACAGCTAATAATATATAATTGGGTTGAAGTTGAAACAGATAAAGAAAATAGCAGGAAGGAGCACTTGTAATGTTAACAGACTAACATAATTATATAACAGAAATAATGATAAAAAATAAATGTTTTTACCCTCAAAAGAAAAAAAAAAAGAGAACTATTCTGATCTATCTCGTATTGTTCATGTTACAGCATGTTTGATGTTGCTGGCCTGGGTTTTCTTTGCCCCAATTGGTTTGATCTGGATGAAATACTACACAACAATGTGGCCAAACAGCAGGTTCCTCGGAGAAAAATACTGGTTTGTGGTAAGTTACTGCCTTCTGTCTCCTCAACTGATGTTATAATCACAGTCTGATATTACTTGTTATGACATGACGCCTTATATAAACTGCAAGTCCATTATAGTTAGAGCTATATGACCGGTGTATATTCTGCTCATGCTTACGAAGACAGTCAACAAGTTGAAAATAGAATGGATTGCCAGTAAATATTCGAAACTATTGGCCTGCAGTCTTTCATTCCTTGGACAATTGTTTACACTATTGACTGGTAGGCCATTCAGTAAGTTTTTAATATAATTTTATGTTTCAAATGAACGTTTTAAATCTATTGAAATCACAAAAGTAAAATACTGATCCCTCCAGTTTACAAGGGGATGAACAAATTGCTTGAATTATCGAGGTTTTTGAGCTATTGTAATATAAGTTATATACTGAAATAGACTGGGGACCACATGGTACCAGGGAGTTCCAGTCACAAGTGAATTTATTAAAATAATGAAATGAATATAAGGTGGATTTATTGTAACAATATAATGAGTCAGTATATATTATGTTTCAGGCACATGCTAACTGTACATTTTGGGTAGTATTGCTGGTTCTTATTGGTGTAATACTCATCTTTGTAGAAGCAGGTGGTTGGAGCAAGGTACCAGTCATGTATACACATTTTCTATGCAGTAGTGATATATTCAAACAGAGTCCTCAGACTTAGTGTCAGAAAGATAGGAAATCTTAACATAACGAATTTTCAAGAGGTTATATCAAACCAGAACTGAAGATACATTTCAAACAGAAGTCTTAAAATATAATTATCAGCAGTTTATCTTACAATAATGAATCTATCAAATCATTATGAGAGAATTCTTTCATAAATACAAATAATCGAAGCCAGAGAACTTAATTGTCAAGATAACATGTCCCTTTGTTTCTTCAACTGTTAAAGAACATATTTTTATTACAGTTTCCAGACCTGCCCCAGAAAGCACATCCTATATTGGGAATCATCGTCTTCATCAGTGTGCTTGTTATTGTAAGTAAGATAACTCTGCATACCTAATTTTATCAAGATATACCAGATTTAACTCACATATAACACAAGAAAAGAAAAAATAATAATCCTATTATTACCCTACATTTCATTTAACAGGCATAACCAAAGTTTTTGATTGATGTAATGCAGTTAATTGTGTTGATCAACATTATGTTATTATCTATCTATCTATTTATTATGTCATTATTATATTTCAGCCTATCATAGCTATAATACGATGTCCCGAGACTCACACCTGCCGACCTGTAGGCAACTGGTTCTACTGGTTATTCTGGACCATTGCTTTCTGTCTTGCCAGTAAGTACCAGCCAGCAATATAACAGCACATTCATTTCTAAATATTTTATGTTACATTAGTCATTTCACTTGGAACTATTTTAGTATGTCAAAAACTGTCATCAAAACAATTCTCTTACACATCTGTTAATTTTTAAAATATGCATTGGGCAGTTATCATGATGGATTTCTTCTTGCTTCTATTTTGCAAGTTACAAATTTAAAACGAGTATGAAAATTAATGTGCATCCAAAAACATAACTGGTCATAAATCTCGAAGTTTTGACAGGAATAATGCTCCTGTTTTGTCGTATTATGAAATAAGATCCGGGCTAGATTTGAATTGCCTACTTTACAATGCATGGCTATCTGGTTGTGTTTTGGGTGCTCTATGCTTTTTGGAAATCTGCCCTTACCTTTTATTTTTTACAGATCTTCAGATTATCAATGACCACTCAAAGGTTTTCAAATTTTGCCAGGTTATGGCCATGTTCATATATATATATATATGATTGACATACACTACATATTTTCTTTTACTTGATTTCAGTCCCAAACATATTTATTGGTATGGAGTTTGGTAAGGCCATGGTACCGTGGTGGTTGACCTGGATCCTCTGTATATTCTTCCTGTTTAACTTCATCTGCGAGGTGATCCTTGAAGTACACCAGTGCTGCACTCACAAGAGAAACAAAGGTATAATACATTTTAATTGTTAACTATATATGATTGAAAAATGTTTTTAATATCTTGATGAATCTTAAATCTGAATGGAGGCAAATAGAAACAAATAGGAAAAGGTCCAGTTCTTATTGGTTGGACTAGGAATACACAAAATACACACCTTTGCTGTAAGGGATACATGAAATACACATTAATGCTGTAGGAAAAACATATCTTTGCTGTAAGGGATACATGAAATACACATTAATGCTGTAGGAAAAACATATCTTTGCTGTAAGGGATACATGAAATACATGACGAAATACACATCTCTTCTAAAATGAAGCATACTTTTTGTTGTCATGTCTATTTATGGTATTATAATATATAAAAATCATTAGAAAAGATAATGTTTGATATTTTCAGAGCGAAGGAAAAAGTGGGAGCTGCAAAAGAAAGAGAATCCAAATGCCCACATTCCCGAGCCATGGCCTGTTGTATGTAGTGTTATATCTTTACTTGCCTTCACATTAAATACCTACTTATTCTGTAAAACTTCCAGACTAGTAGTGAGTAATAGTTGATACAGGAGCTGATAATATAATCAAAATGAGACATTTGCTGCGGAAGAATGTTTTCATTGTTGTAGTTAGAAATAGTGGAGTACTTGAATACTGCTATAATATAGCCAAATAAATGTTTAAAGAAGAAGGTGACATTTCAATGGTTAAAAGGAAAAACTTTAAATCCTTTAACAAAGGACTGTTCCATTAAAGAGCAAATGCAGTGGTCCAATAATAACACTGTCCATGAGACCAGGGATTGTGCATTGTGCCTTGGAGTCCCCTCTCTGCCAACTAAAATTACTGGCATGGGGATAATCCTGCGTGCATGGATGCTTTACACTTGGCACACAACAGAACCAGGGAAGCTTATGTAATTGAGGCATATCTGTATCTTGCACAATTTTCACACTAAAATTACCGTACTACCAGTCTTCTGGAGGAGTCACCCATGGTGGGTTTTTGATGATGACTATGAATAAGCTTACAAACAAACAGTGTCATTGCAGTATTATATTTAACCAGGTTTTCAACGAAAACCTTAGTTATTAGATTGGGGTAGATGTCGGTCTGGCGGGCGGGCGGCGGCGGCGGCGGCGGTGGCAGCGGCGGCGGCGGCGTCAAACTGGTGTTTCCGGTCAATAACTTTAGTTTCGGTAAAGATATTTGAATAAAACTTGGTATGTATGTAGCTTATATCAAGACAAAGGCTGGGATTGATTTTGGGGTTTCTGGGGTCAAGGTCAAGGTCACTGTTACTTAAAATAGAAAAAAGGTTTCCGGTCAATAACTTTTGTTTCGGTAAAGATATTTGAATAAAACTTGGTACATATGTAGCTTATATCAAGACAAAGGCTGGGATTGATTTTGGGGTTTCTGGGGACAAGGTCAAGGTCACTGTTACTTAAAATAGAAAAAGGGTTTCCGGTCAATAACTTTTGTTTCAGTAAAGATATTTGAATAAAACTTGGTATGTATGTAGCTTATATCAAGACAAAGGCTGGGATTGATTTTGGGGTTTCTGGGGTCAAGGTCAAGGTCACTGTTACTTAAAATAGAAAAAAGGTTTCCGGTCAATAACTTTTGTTTCAGTAAAGATATTTGAATAAAACTTGGTATGTATGTAGCTTATATCAAGACAAAGGCTGGGATTGATTTTGGGGTTTCTGGGGTCAAGGTCAAGGTCACTGTTACTTAAAATAGAAAAAGGGTTTCCGGTCAAAAGCTTTTGTTTCGGTAAAGATATTTGAATAAAACTTGGTATGTATGTAGCTTATATCAAGACAAAGGCTGGGATTGATTTTGGGGTTTCTGGGGTCAAGGTCAAGGTCACTGTTACTTAAAATAGAAAAAAGGTTTCCGGTCAATAACTTTTGTTTCAGTAAAGATATTTGAATAAAACTTGGTATGTATGTAGCTTATATCAAGACAAAGGCTGGGATTGATTTTGGGGTTTCTGGGGTCAAGGTCAAGGTCACTGTTACTTAAAATAGAAAAAGGGTGGCCGGTCAATAACTTAACTTAGGAATGAGCTATCGTGATGAAACTTGGTGTATAGCAAACTTATATAAAGTTGTAGCTTGGGATTGATTTTGGGGTTTCTGGGATCAAGGTCAAGGTCATTGTTACTAAAAATAGGGTTAGGGTTAGGTTAGGGTTAGGGTTAGCATATCTTCTACATGCATGGAGGGATTTTGATGAAAGTTGGCACAATTGTTCACCATCATGAGACGGAGTGTCATGCGCAAGAACCGGGTCCCTAGGTCTAAGGTCAAGGTCACACTTAGAGGTCAAAGGATACAAGAATGAAAAGTTTGTCCGGAGCATATTTTCTTCATGCATAGAGGGATTTTGATGTAACTTGGCACAATTATACACCATCATGAGACGAAGTGTCTTGCGCAGTTCCATTCTTTAGAATTACTTCCCTTTGTTGTTACTATAAATAGCTTATATTGTAACTTTTTCATTACTAGACGTAGGGAAAAATCGAGACCACTTTTCTGTAGTACAACATGCATGTTACATCCAATTTTGAGGTGTATTTTGACCAATCTCTACCTGGTAAGGATTTCTGTGTGGACTTAAAATTATTTTTTTTGTATTTTTTTTTTTTTTTTTTTTTTTTTTTTTTAAGATTAACTTCCCTTAGTTCTTACTATAAATAACTTATATTGTAACTTTTTTTATAATTGACCGTAGGGAAAAACCAAGACCACTTTTCTGTGGTACAACATAGTTGTTACTTTCTAATTTTAGGTGAATTTTAAGGTATCTCTACCTGGTAAGGAGTTTTTTTGTGGACTTAGAAAAACAAAAGAATTACAGTGATTACTAAACAACCACAAAATTAAAATTACATCTGCAAATACAGGTGCTAGAGTAAAGAAATTTGCTGTGACGGGCGTATATTGTGACATTCTGGCACTCTTGTTTATTCTTATGAAAAGTGTTGAAAACCTGGTTTCGTGGCATTGCCGCGTTTCTTGTTTGATTTATGGGGTACACCATTCATGTAGGTGTTTCATTTAATTGAAATACAGAAAGTACTTGAATCTATTACCTAATTTTATACTGACCTAGTAAGTTTTTGTTACATTGTATCTAATGTTGCTTTATATTTTCTGTTTTCAGGGAAGGAATTTCAAGCGCAATGTACTCTTAACTCACTTCATAGTGTGCCTGATAGTGGTCATCATTTCTGTCATTGTTGTAGCTGTATACTAGGATGGTACGCCAGTCTAGAAATGTATGCAACCTGTGTGCCAGTCTGAGATTATCAACATCGCCATAGCAACTGAGAGTCCATAAATGCTGCAAAAGTTGTTTTTTAACCGAAATACACAAATTGATGTGGAATAAAGAAAGTGTGATTGGAATATTGTATATTTCTAACAAGAATTTCATGAAAGTTTGGATATAAGCAAATATTTGATTTAGAAAAAAAGATGGATAAAAATATTGCGTAGAGATATTTACCAGTTTTTGATGGAATACAAGAAAATGCGACTAAACTTGCATGTACCGCAGTTAGTGCTTATGTGAATTATGCTTTGCAATAGTGGTGCTTATTACCTTCATTCATCTACGCTGTATGCTTGAAACAACAGTCGAGGTTATTTCAGTCATTATGTATTTATGATAATTCATAATGTTAAATATTGTTTATTTTTTCTATTGCCTCAATGACTACAGTGGATATCCTTTTAAAGACAAGGTTTCATGTTTCAAGTTTGGTCTTATTTCGAACAAAAAATGTTGAAAATATTTTTTTTAGCCATGCCAAAGTGCTGAGTATTCTCCCAAATGTCAGAGGCTGTAAAATGCAGCTTCAGTTTACATAAATTTTAAATTTTGTTAATTATTAGCTGGCCTGAGTGCAGAGTGTTCAGGTTGAGCTATTGTGATCTCCTTGTGTTTGTTTGGTGTCATTGTCAACAGTTTTACATTTTTAGGTCAGTCTTAATGGAACTTGGTCAGAATGTTTGTGTCAATGGAGTCTCTGATAAGTTAAATATTGTGTCATCTTGGGTCAAAAACTAGGTCAGACCAGAAAGATGTGTTAATGCCCTTGATATCATGTATTCCTTCTCATTCATTTATTTGTCTTAATGAAATCTAGGTCAAGACAGATACTTTGTTATCTGTGTTCAGAAACTAGGTCAGTGGGTCAAAGAAGTTAATACTCTAAAGGTTACATTTTCTAACTGTTCTACATGAAACCAAGTGAGAACATCTTTTTGAAATTTTGTCAGGATTGAAACTGGGTCATCTGGGGTACTCTGGTGAGTGAATACCGTGCCATCGTGGCCATCTTGTTTTTAAGAGTAATCTATAGATATGTTTTTTTTTTGTTTTGAAATAGCATGTTATAAATGGTGCTAGAATATATCTGTCATTATTCATTCTAGTTCTTAGGCTCAAAGTCAGGACATTTCTGAAATCATATTTCAAGGGAAGGTTAGCTCCGACCATTATCATACAAAGATTTTAGATTATACAGTCTGGTACATATTTCAGTGGATAGAAAACTTAGAAAAAATTATCTCTACTATTAAGTGGTTTTATTTTCACCAGAATTACTCGAGCCCCATCTTTTTGAATTGTTAATGTGATATGCTGGATTTATGTTATGTAAACAGTGTGCTATATATTGTACTGTTGTTGTTTTTTCAGTGGAAAGTGTTGATCAGCCTGTTGCTTTATATTTTTAAAAGGCTTGTTAGCAGTTGTTTAACAAATGGTTGTTCTCAGTGAGTTTTCTATTTTAACAAGTTTTCATTATGAGTTTTGACAGAGACATTACTATAAAAGGAAAAATTGTATACATTGTTCCTGATTTTGACAACTGTTTTTGATAAAGGAATACACTTACTTCTGCATTGAACATCATCATATACTCATAACAGAGTCAATTTGATAAATTTGCTATTTTGTGTCAAAGCTAAGTTATTCAGCTGTGCGAAAAAATGGGTAGAAATTAACACTTTAGAAAATGAGAATTATCTGAACACATGCTATTCAAAGACGATGTAATAGAGTGAAAAATTGAAACTGGTTAAACTGCATTCAGAGACATTTCACTATAGCCTTGCCTCGACTTGTGAAAAAATGTTCATTTTTAGTTGTTGTTTTTTTAAATTCATGTATGAAAAAGTGCATTCTCCAAAGAATCTCTTACATTGTTTTTAATTGTTATGTATTTAAGATGTTGCGTATGTTCTTGGGTGTATATTTAGAGTGATTTGTTTGGCCTTTGAAGGTGGTTAATCAGATTTTGGTCTTGTAATGGAGTTGTTTGAAACATTAACATTCAATCATTTACACTTATTTACGTATGCTGAGCATTCAAGGTACATGTTATATTTTTACTAGAGGAATTTTTAAAATTTGATTTTTCCTATCATGAATGCCTTACCACGATACTTTGTTTCAGAAATAACATGTAAAATCAAAGCCTTGAAATGGCTGATGGTTGCGGGTTTTTGGTAGATTTATTTCTGTTTAAATGCCAAATGAATATACATGAATGAGAAACAAATACAAATTTAATGTGCCTCATATCTAAGATGAACTTTGCCTGACCCAGCTTGTGATTTAACCATGGGCTGGAATACCTTATCATTGATAGATCTTATATAATCTAAAAAAAATGGTCAGTGCGAGTGGATACAGGTTGAATAAGAACTGCTTGTTCATTGATAATACATCCACATTGTTCATGAATGGGACTATTTTGTGTAGCACATGAACATCCTTTGGATGTGATTTGGAATCAAATAAAGATGCTATGATTGTCAGAAATACACTTTAACTTTGGTAGCGGGATAAACCTGCAACCAAAAATGACATTTGTCTTAAAATATTGCCTAAATGTGTTTGGCCACCTTTAATATGAGGCACCTAATGAGTTTTTAATTGGTAAATCAGGGTAGTGTGCTGTAGAGAACTGTCTGTAAGAATATGCAACATTAGTGCAGATATGTCAACTCTTCCATATATACAGTCCAACCAGATGGTCAATGTTTATTATTTATCTAGGTATCTGTTCTTCCTTTGTAATTTTTTTTATTATCTTGTCTGTTTTAAGATTCTTTGACTCAAGTTAAGGGAAAACTAGTGTAAGAAAAACAGAAATAAGTTGCATTGTTCTGTTAATAACTATGAAATCATGTTTGTTCTATGACTCACGGCCGTGTTGCTGCAATTTCTCTTAAAATAAATCTATTGTTGATTAAAGGTATGTATTACATATATTTCAGTACTATATTTTGCATTTCTCTTCATTAAACAAGGATATTTCTGACTGCAGACCTATGCTTCACTTGTTGTATGTCATTAATTGGTGTTTTAATAAAAATGTCTCGTAAATGCCTGATTTATAATGATTAAATCCAGGTTTTACAGCTGTGTTCCCAGGGATACAATCTTGTTCACCTGTAATTATTTTGCAGTATGGAAAGATATGGCTGCAGAAATATTTGTGAAGTGATAAACTCTGGCAGACCAAATTGAAATATTCTTTGTAAAACTCATACATTTTTAATTTGATTAGACAACATGAAAGTAATTGATAGCATAAAAAACATAATAACATTTAAATTTGCGTTTTTTCTATTTTGATGTTATCTTTTCTGTTAACTAGTACTGTCTGAAAGAATTTTACCAAGAACCAGCCAGTAAAAGTGGATAACGTGGATAGAGTGGACATGTAGCTATAGTTTGTATTAGTTGCACATAGAGACAAGTTTCTCTCAGCAAACAGCTCGGTCAATAGGGTTTTTATGTTAATTAGTAATGTTCATAATGTTACATATTTATTTGATTACCAGGTTTGGAACCTTTGATACATTGATGATATATTTTAAATTGTATACTTGCTTATACTACTGTTTGTCTGTACAGAATAAGTCTGTGAAGTGTGTATTTATGTGCCTTTAAATATTGCTTATGCAACTGGTATAAAAGTGGCTTTGTTTTATATATTGTATTAATTTTAGATAATCTCCATCATACTTCAGCTGAAATTTACATATATTTTGTATCCCACTTCTTGTTAGTTAAAACTTTGTATCTTACACAAATCTCAGGCTTGCTGGATAAACAGAATCACATGTAGATATAGCTGTTAAATTCAGAATTCAGGAAGAAAAATGTGTAGTCCAATGACAATGAAGACCATGTGTTTCTTTTATATTTCTCAGCAATATAAATGTGTGGACATAAAACAATATAAGTCATTAATGGAACAGTCTGTATGCTGGAGTTGTAAAATGTAAAGAATATACAGTTGTGAGATTCCACCTCATCATCGCTCATAAACAGTTTTACTTTCTTCTATGTATGTGCAAAACTGTAGATCATTCAAGGTTTAAAGGTTTACATTTGTATATTATGACCTTTGTATATAGAAGTTGCTGTGTTGAGCTTTAGATATTTCAAAGTATTTTATAGGTATTTCTGTAGATATGTTAGATTTTATATAATTTACCCACATATGTTAAAAGGTGTTTAATTCTGTTTTGACTTTTTTGAATGAAAGAGTCATTTTTTATGCATTTTCTCTTGTACTTGTTATTATTTTTTTTTCTTTTGTTTTGTATTTAAATTTACTATATTTTTCCAACATTCACAACAATGTTAGTCTTGTATATTTGAAAGCAAATGGCCAGAATCTAATTCTTAATGTCACAAATTTATCTCAAAGTGATATTGCTTTGAAGTTATTGCGATCATTCTGAAGGAAAAGTTTGAGATGAATCCTTCTCTAGGTTAATAAATCGTCTTAAGTGATTACAGCAGTTGTATTTTTAGCAGTGTTTATTTGAATCCTTTTGATATGATATATGGCATAACTTGGTGAAATGAAGAGATTTGAAATGTTGAGGAGTAAGGGTAAAAATTAGAGAAAATACAGTAAATGTTTTCTTATTTAGTTGCTTTTATAGATCACTTGCTTTGCTTTTCAAGCTGTAAATTAATACTGTTAGCAAACAAATCAAAAACTGGTGTAGATTTTTCATATGTTTAGATATTTATAGACTTTGTACTGTTACTAGAGCTGATTGTTATATCTATACTGTATTATAGAGCTGTTTATACATTGACTATTGCAAGTTATTATACTGTTGAAAGTGTTGTAACCCCTCGCTTAATCCATTCTTCATCCAATATTTTATTGTAGCTGATCAAATGTAAAATTTCAAAACAGACAATGGTTTAGGTTTGACCTTGAAGAAATTTAGAAAGAAGTGGTGTGAACAAAAGCTGGTACCTCTTTGTATAGTAGTCCTAAACGGCTGACTTAACAAAATAATAGCAACAGGTAAATACAGCGTAATTACATTTTCAATTTTGCAGATAGTTGATATCATAGAGGACAAGGTAAAGAATTTAAAAAAGACATTTAATGAAAAACAGAAAAAGAAACAGTTGATGAACTTGAAACTGGCTGAAGGGCCTTTTTTCTATATGTATATCAGAATAAAAAAAATATTTTTTACTTAACATTTCCCAACTCTAGAGGCTTAATTGGACACATTTAAACAAAACTAAGCTACACTAATTTAGTCATTTTGCAAAATGTCATTTGACTTTGTAGGTTGTAAAGTTCCCTGTTTAAACCGTTCACTCTGATCATATTTATTGTTAAATGGTTCTTTTTTTAATTTTTTTTTTTGTAGTAAAAAACATTAAACATAATTTCTGCACTTACACTGTAAATTAAAAACTTATATTTTACCCATCATGACTTTAGTCGTTTCATCAGCTGTGTTTGTATTTTATACATGGGTTAACATCATGATGTAATTGTATATCATGAAATAAATGTATTTTGGTATTCAACTCCTTTGTTCTTATTATTTTGACATATCTATTATTGTAAAGTCAACAATCTTTATTACCGCAGTCAAACGTACTACATTTCAATTTCAAACTTGCTAGAAACCTATTCTGACGTATTAAGGTAGGCATACCTTGGATCTGTAGAAGAAGGGTACCAATGAAAGCTAAGAAACTTGTGAACAATGTTGTATAAAACAAAACAAGAAAGAAATTGTGGTCATGTACTTCATGTCGTTGTAATGTGTTGCTGTTAACTAGAGACAGCTATCCAACCAGCTTGTAGAAGGTAGGTGGTCCTACCTAGGTGCCCAGCTGTGCCTGAAAAAAAAATGCTTGGTTTTTATCCATTGTGAAAAGGCAGAAAACTGACATACGACTATAACTGTGTTAGTGTGAAATTAATCCCCCCCTCAAGCGCCACACGCACACACACACAGATATATACTGTAGTCACACATGTCCATGTCTACTGTCAGTTATCTCCTCTTTAAATCCTTTCTAGAGGTGTATCTCTGAAACCAACTTAAATAACCAAGTAAGATAACTCATGGTTGATTTAATACAAATTATGTCAGTGACAGCTTTGTATATTGGATTGAAACTTCACACAAAGTTACTGTCATCAAACCAGCTGAAAGAACCAAGTTATATAACTCTTGGTTGAATTTACTATAAATTGTGGTCCATTATGACTAAGAATATTCAGTTAAAATTTTGTGTGCAACTAACAATCGAGATGTATTTCAGTTGCAACTACATATATTGGATTGAAACTTCATGCAAAAACAAAACTAAGGTAGAGAACTCTTGATTGACTTATTCAAATTATTGCCCTTACTTGACTTCAAAAATTTGGTTGAAGTTTTTCATGTAAGTTATCATTATTGCCATGATATATTTTTAGCTCACCTGTCACAAAGTGACAAGGTGAGCTTTTGTGATTGCGCGGTGTCCGTCGTCCGTCCGTGCGTCCGTCCGTCCGTAAACTTTTGCTTGTGACCACTCTAGAGGTCACATTTTTCATGGGATCTTTATGAAAGTTGGTCAGAATGTTCACCTTGATGATATCTAGGTCAAGTTCGAAACTGGGTCACATGCCATCAAAAACTAGGTCAGTAGGTCTAAAAATAGAAAAACCTTGTGACCTCTCTAGAGGCCATAATTTTCAATGGATCTTCATGAAAATTGGTCAGAATGTTCATCTTGATGATATCTAGGTCAAGTTCGAAACTGGGTCATGTGCGGTCAAAAACTAGGTCAGTAGGTCTAAAAATAGAAAAACCTTGTGACCTCTCTAGAGGCCATATATTTCACAAGATCTTCATGAAAGTTCGTCAGAACGTTCACCTTTATGATATCTAGGTCAAGTTCGAAACTGGGTCACGTGCCGTCAAAAACTAGGTCAGTAGGTCAAATAATAGAAAAACCTTGTGACCTCTCTAAAGGCCATATTTTTCATGGGATCTGTATGAAAGTTGGTCTGAATGTTCATCTTGATGATATCTAGGTCAAGTTCGAAACTGGGTCACATGCCATCAAAAACTAGGTCAGTAGGTCTAAAAATAGAAAAACCTTGTGACCTTTGTAGAGGCCATATATTTCACAAGATCTTCATGAAAATTGGTCAGAACGTTCACCTTGATGATATCTAGGTCAAGTTCGAAAGTGGGTCACGTGCCTTCAAAAACTAGGTCAGTAGGTCAAATAATAGAAAAACCTTGTGACCTCTCTAAAGGCCATATTTTTCATGGGATCTGTATGAAAGTTGGTCTGAATGTTCATCTTGATGATGTCGAGGTCAAGTTCGAAACTGGGTCACGTGCAGTCAAAAACTAGGTCAGTAGGTCTAAAAATAGAAAAACCTTGTGACCTCTCTAGAGGCCATATATTTCATGAAATCTTCATGAAAATTTGTCAGAATGTTCACCTTGATGATATCTAAGTCAAGTTCGAAAGTGGGTCACGTGCCATCAAAAACTAGGTCAGTAGGTCAAATAATAGAAAAACCTTGTGACCTAACTAGAGGCCATATTTTCCATGGAATCTGTATGAAAGTTGGTCTGAATGTTCATCTTGATATTATCTAGGTCAAGTTTGAAAGTGGGTCACGTGCCATCAAAAACTAGGTCAGTAGGTCAAATAATAGAAAAACCTTGTGACCTCTCTAAAGGCCATATTTTTCAATGGATCTTCATGAAAGTTGGTCTGAGTGTTCATCTTGATGATATCTAGGTCAGATTCGAAATAGGGTCATGTGCGGTCAAAAACTAGGTCAGTAGGTCTAAAAATAGAAAAACCTTGTGACCTCTCTAGAGGCCATACTTGTGAATGGATCTCCATAAAAATTGGTCAGAATGTTCACCTTGATGATATCTAAGTCAAGTTCGAAAGTGGGTCACGTGCCTTCAAAAAGTAGGTCAGTAGGTCAAATAATGAAAAAACTTTGTGACCTCTCTAGAGGCCATATTTTTCATGGGATCTGTATGAAAGTTGGTCTGAATGTTTATCTTGATGATATCTAGGTCAAGTTTGAAACTGGGTCAACTGCGATTAAAAACTAGGTCAGTAGGTCTTGAAATAGAAAAACCTTGTGACCTCTCTAGAGGCCATACCCTTGAATTGATCTTCATGAAAATTGGTCAGAATGTTCACCTTGATGATATCTAGGTCAAGTTTGAAACTGGGTCACGTGCCTTGAAAAACTAGGTCAATAGGTCAAATAATAGAAAAACCTTGTGACCTCTCTAGAGACCATATTTTTCAATGGATCTTCATGAAAAGTGGTCAGAATTTTTATCTTTATAATATCTAGGTCAAGCTCAAAAACTCGGTCACTATGTCAAATAATAGAAAAAAGGATGTCATACTCAAAACTGGATCATGTGGGAAGAGGTGAGTGATTCAGGACCATTATGGTCCTCTTGTTTAATTTGTCATTGATGAAAACCAATTGCACTTTTTGGCATTTTTGTGGAATATGTACTGGGTAGGCATGTGCCTACAGTGCATACAGGACACATCGTATATCCGTCCACACTTTTCTTCAAATGACATCTCTGGAACTGTGTGGTGAAAGTTGATGGAACTTGGCCTGGATGTTCCTTAGATGGTCTTCTTCATAAAGTGTTCAAACTGTTCTGCTAGGTTGAATATAGGGGCCATCAGAGCTGAAAATTGAAAAACCTTCAAATGACATCTCCTAACCGCTAGTCTTATTTTGAAATTGTGACCTACCAAGACTGTTCATTGTAAAATACATGGCCACAAGAGAGCGTGTATGTATATAGCGAAAACCTAAAAAGTGTTCTTGTATGAAACTGCTGGCCCAATTTTAAAATAATTTAGCACAAATGGTCATTGTGTGACCCTCTATTCCTGAAAAAAAAAATGTGGCGGTAAGAGGGCATTGTCACTTTTCCCTACATGTATACAGTGGAAAATTTAAAAATCTTTTTGTATGAAACTATTGGCTCAATTTTGAAATAATTTCAAACAAATGACCCTCAACAAAGATTGTTCAAATTATTATGATTTGTCAAAAAACATGGCCACCAGAAGGCATGGTCACTTTTCCTTCTTGTCAGAAACAGCAGACCCAATTTTAAATTAATTTTACACAAATGTTACTTTGGTGACCCTGCATGAAGATTGTTCAAATTTTTCTCATTAGTCAAAGAACATGGCCTCCAGTTTTCTATTCATGTACAATGGAAACTTTAAAAATCTCATTGTCAGAAACTGCTGGTCCGATTTTAACATAAGTTTACACAAATGTTTTTTGGCCGACCCATTACCAGAATTTTACAAATAATTCTGTTTCATAAAAAAACATGGCTGCCAGTGGGTGTGGTCACTTTCTCCTGGTGTATGTATGATGTAAATAGTGGATACTTTAAAATCCTCTCAGTATCCTATGTCATTCCCTGAAATTTCACACAACAAGACATCCTTTATCAAACACACATTTACATGTATATACATAACAAAGTTAGAGAACTCTTAGTTAATTCAAATTCAACTTATTTTGAAAATACTGCTGACAAATTCCCATTTTTATCAATTGTTCAATATAATATTACCGGTATATGACCTGTGCCTCTGCCATATTATAATCTTCCATTGATTGTGTTGATTGAATTTAACAAGAGCTGTCCGTAAGACAGCCAATGCTCGACTATTCGAACTATTGTCCCAGAAGCAGGAAAATATTACCCTAAATTTTAAAATATCTATAACATTTCAATTCAATATCTGCACGAGTTCTGGAGATAGTAACTTGCATGTAAAACTGTAACCAGGATTTTCTAAGTCCAAAAGGGGGCATAATCTGCCAAAAATACATGTCAGAGTTATGGGACTTGACCCAGTGAAGTTGATAATTGATCTAGAAAAAGAAAAAAAAGTTTCAAATCTGTATGCCTTTTAGTAATAGCTGTATGTACTTGCACGCAAAACTTTAACCAGGGGGCATAATTTGGCCAAAATGCAGGTCAGAGTTATGGGACTTGATGCTATCAACTAGTTTTATAACCCCGAGGACACATGTGAAGTTTCAATTCAATATCTGCATTAGTTTTGGAGATAGTAACTTGCATGTAAAACTTTAACCATGATTTTCTAAGTCCAAAAGGGGGTATAATTTGCTCAAAATACATGTCAGAGTTATGGGACTTGACCCAGTGAGGTTGGTAATTGACATTCGAAAAAGAAAAATTTAGTTTCAAAGCTATATGCCTTTAAATGATAGCCATAATTATGTACTTGCATGCAAAACTTTCACCAAGGTGTGATGCTGACGCCAGGATGAGTACAATAAAACAAGCTGCCGGATGACAGCAACGCTCAACTATTCAACAGTCTAATCAACTGAATGAATTTAAAGTTGAAAAGGGGCATACAATGTAGTTTTATAAAATTGCAAAACAGGCCTATGGAACCTGTACAATGCATATAAGCTCATGACAATGGACAGTTGTGTGAAGTTTCAATCCATTCCGATTAGTGGGTACAGAGATACCAGCTTACATACAAAAATTTAACCCAAAAAGAGGGCCATGATGGCCCTATATTGCTCACCAGAGTTGATCTGGCCTACTGACCTAGCTTTTGACCCCACATGGCCCAGTTTCAAACTTGACCTAGAGATCATAAAGACCAACATTCTGACCAAGTTTCATATAGATAGGGTCACAACTGTGGCCTCTAGAGTGTTTTCTCAAGTTTTTCCTTTGATTTGACAGACTGACCTAGTTTTTGACCCAACATAACCCTGATTCGAACTTGACATAGAGGACATCAAGACAAACATTCTGACCATTTCTCTGGAGTTTCAAACTTAAATTGTGGACTCGAAAGTGTTCACAAGCTTTGCCTTTGATTTGACCAGGCGACTTGTTTTTTACCCCACATGACCCAGATTCAAATTCAACTATAGATTACCAAGACAAACATTCTGACTAATTCTCATGAGTTTCAAACTTAAAATTGTGGTCTCTAGACTGTGAACAAGGTTTTCTTTTGATCTGGCTTAGTGACCTAGTTTTTGACTTGACCTAGTAATCATCAAGACAAACATTCTGACCAAGTTTCATAAAGATTGAGTCACAACTGTGGCCTCTAGAGTGTTCACAAGCTTTTCCTTTGATTTGACCAGGTGACCTAGTTTTTGACCCCACATGACCCACTTTCGAACTTGATCTAGAAATCATAAAGGCAAACATTCTGAACAAGTTTCATAAAGATTGAGTCACAACTGTAGCCTCTAGAGTGTTCACAAGCTTTTCTTTTGATTTGACCAGATGACCTAGTTTCTGACCCCACATGACCCAGATTCGAACTTGACCTATATATCATCAAGACTCTAGAGTGTTAACAAGATTTTCCTTTGATATTGCATAGCGTCCTAGTTTTTTATCCAACCTGACCCAGTTTTGAACTTAACCTAGAAATCATCAAGACAAACATTCTGACGAAGTTTCATAAAGATAGAGTCACAAGTGTTGTCTCTTTTCCTGTGATTTGACTGGATGACCTAGTTTTTGATCCCACATAACCCAGATTTCAACTTGACCAAGAGATCATCAAGACAAACATTCTGACCAAGTTTCATAAAGACCGAGTCACAACTGTGGCCTCTTAGAGTGTTCTCAAGCTTTTCCTTTGATCTGACCTAGTTTTTGATCCCACATGACCCAGTTTCGAACATGACATAGAGATCATCAAGACAAACATTCTGACCAAGTTTCATAAAGATTGAGTCACAACTGTGGCCTCTAGAGTGTTCACAATGCAAATGTTGACGCACAACACACGACGGACATTGGACAATGACCAGTCACAATAGCTCACCTTGAGCACTTTGGTGCTCTGGTGAGCTAAAATCTGTTACGTCAAAAAGGGGCATAATTTTGTAAAAATGCAAAGCAAAGTTACGGAACCTGTGTATTGCATGTCAGCTCATGGCAATAAACAGGTTGTGAAGATTCAATCCATTTCTATTAGTGGGTACTGAGATACAAGCTTACATACAAAAACTTAACCCAGAACATCTAAGTCGAAAAAGGGGAATAATTCTGTCAAAATACAAAGTAGAGTTATGGAACCTGTATACTGCATGTCAGATCATTACAGTGAACAAGTGTGTGAAGTTTCAATCCATTCCCATAGTGGGTACTGAGATACCAGCTTACATATAAAACCTTGATAAAAAAAATCTAAATCGAACTGAGATACCAGCTCATACAAAAACTTAATTTGGACATTGACGCGGACGCTGACACAAGGGCTCTACATATTCTTTGAATAGTCAAGCTAAAAACTGTATGTTAAACAATATGAATGAACAAGTGAATGAAGTATTGCCATGCAATACAAAGTCCCCTACTGGAAGGCACCTAATTTTCTCTACTGTAGTATAACAGAATGGACTGATATCTGTCAATAAGGTTGCCTCATGGTGGTGAATATTTGTTCCAAGTTACATCAAAATGCATGAAGAAGAAATGCTCTGGATAAAGTCATTCTTGTACCTGACCTTTGGCCTCTAAGTGTGACCTTGACCTTAGACCTACGGCCTGGTTTTTGCACTGACACTCCACCTTATGGTGGAGAACATTTGTGCCAAGTAATAGCAAAATCCCTTAAAGGATTGTTGAGTTACAGACTGGACAAGAAAAAAGCCCTTTTGGCCTTTGACTTCCAAGTGTGACCTTGACCTTGCAGCTAAGGCCCAGGTTTCGGGCAAGACACGTTGTCTCATCGAGGGGAATATTTGTGCAAACTGATATTTAAATCCTGATTTGCATGACAAAGTTTTAGACCGGACAGGAAAACAATCCTTTTGACCTTTGATCTCCAAGTGTGACCATGACATTTAAGCTAGGGTTCTGAGTGTTGCGCAAGACATGTCGTCTCATCACTGGCCAAGTAATATTGTAATCCCTTGATGGATGTCAGAGTTCTGGACCAGACAGGAAAAAAAATCTTTTGACATTTGACCTACAATTGTGACCTTGACCTTTGAGCTAGGGGTTCAGGTTTAGCATATGACACATCGTCTCATCATGGGGAACATTTGTCCCTTCATGGATGGCAGAGTTATGGACCAGACAGGAAAAAAGCCCTGTTGACCTTTGACTCCCAATTGTGAACTTGATCTTTCAGCCAGGGGTCCAGGATTTTCAAATGACATGTTGTCTCATCATGGGGAACATTTGTGCCAAGTGATATTAAAATTCCTTAATGAATGACAGAGTTATTGACTGGACACGAGACAGACCCTGTTCATGCCATGTTAACATTTGACTGCCAAGTGTGATCTTGACCTTTGTGCTAGGGGTCTGAAAGTTGTGTATGACACATCGTCTTATTATGAGGTACATTTGTGTCAAGTAATATTAAAATCCCTTCATGGATGGCATAGTTATGGACCGGACAGGAAAAAAGCACTGTTGACTTTTGACCTTGACCTTTGAGCTAGGGGTCCGGGTTTTGTGCATGACAAGTCATTTCATTATGGGGAACATTTGTGCCAAGTATTATTAAAATCCCTTCATGGATGACAGAGTTATGGACCGGACACAAAACTGCGGACAGACGGACAGAATGACGGTCGGACGGAAAAGTGCATTCCTATAGACCCCGAAACTGGTTTTCAACCAGTAGGGGACTAATAAGGAAATATACAGTATAAAGAGTATGTAGCCTACCAAATATTAATCCCCCCACCCCCACGAGTGGTGGGGGGGTATAGGAATGGTCTCCATCCATCCTTCTGTCTTCTGTTCTTCTGTCTGTCCGTAACATTTTGTGTCCGCTCTGTATCTCCTAAACCCCTTTAAGGATTTTCATGAAACTTTGGTCAAATGATCACCTCATCAACAAGAAGATGTGCAGAAAACATGAGTCAGCCATGTCAGCTCAAGGTCAAGATCATGATGCAATGTGAAAGGTTTGAGCCTTCCATTTCGTGTACGCTCTGTATCTCCTAAACCCCTTGAAGGATTTTCATGAAACTTGAGTCAAATGATCACATCATCGAGACGATGTGCACAACTCATGATTCAGCCATGTTGGCACATGGTCATGGTCACAACTCAAGGTCAAAGGTTTGAGCCTCCCCATTTTGAGTCAGCTCTGTATCTCCTTAACCCCTTGAAGGATTTTCATGAAACTTGAGTCAAATGATCACCTCAGCAAGACAGTGTGCAGAACTCATGTGTCAGCCATCTTGACTCAAGGTCAAGGTCACAACTCAAGGTCAAAAGTTTGAGCTCTGTATCTCCTAAACCCCTTGAAGGATTTTTATGAAAATTTGGTCAAATTATCACCTCATCAAGATGATGTGCAGAACTCATGAGTCAGCCATGTTGGCTCAAGGTCAAGGTCACATCTCGAGGTCAAAGGTTTGAGCCTTCCATTTTGTATCTGCTCTGTAGCTCCTAAACCCCTCGAAGTATTTTCATATTCATTGATTTCCTCATACATGGACTATAAAATTTACTTAACAAAGTCAATGCTTCCACCTAATACCATCAACCCTTTCAGGCTTTCACTATCCATAACAGCGACGAGGTATGATTGCCTTGTTTTTATTTTAATGCACTTTAATAATGATTGCAGAAAAATATTATTATGAATGAAATAAATATCACCAACATTAATGTACACATATAACAGTAACAATTTTATAATTATTTATTTATCAGTTTTTTTAGCTCACCTGTCACGAAGTGACAAGGTGAGCTATTGTGACCGCTTGATGTCCGTCGTCAGTCGTCCGTCGTGCGTAGTCCGTCAACAATTTCTAAAAAAATCTTCTTCTTGAAAACCACTGGGCAGAATTATACCAAAATTCACAGGAATGATCCTTGGATGGTCCCCTTTCAAAATTGTTCAAAGAATTGAATTTCATGCAGAACTCTGGTTGCCATGGCAACCAAAAGGAAAAACTTTAAAAATCTTCTTGTCCAAAACCACAGGGCCTTGGGCTTTGATATCTGGTGTGTAGCATCATCTAGTGGTCCTCTACCAAGATTGTTAAAATTATCTCCCTAGGGTCAAATATGGCCCCACCCCAGGGTCACAATGTCATGGTTTATATAGACTTATATAGGGAAAACTTTGAAAATCTTCTTGTACAAAACCACATGGCCTAGGGCTTTGATATTTGGTATGTAGCATCATCTAGTAGTCCTCTACCAAGGTTGTTCAAATTATCCCCCTTGGGTCAAATATGGCCCTGCCCCGGGGGTCCCAAGTTTTACATACACTTATATAGGAAAAAAGTTTAAAAATCTTTTTGTTTGAAACCTTTGATATTTGGTTTGTAGCATTGTCTTATGGTCCTCGACCAAAATTGTTCAAATTGTACCCCTTGGGTGAAAAGAGGCCCTGCCCTGGGGGTCCCAAGTTTTATATAGACTTATATAGGAAAAAGCTTTAAAAATCTTCTTGTCTGAAACCATACGACCTAGGCTTTTGATATTTGGTATAATTATGCCCCTGTGGTTAAAAGAGGACCCGCCCTAGGGTCACTAGTTATTATGTGAATTATATACGAAAAATACTTAAACAAGAGCTGTCAGTGGACAGCACACTCGACTATTCTCAGTGCTTGATAGTATAATATAAGCAATGGGTAAATCTTTAACATTACAATAAGCATATTCTAAGTCGAAAAGGGGCCACAATTCAATCAAAATGCTTGAGAGAGTTGCCTCCTCCTTTTTACAGACTGGGGTCATGATGGTAAACAAGTATGCAAAATATGAAAGTAATATCTCAATGGACTTTGAAAATATTTGGGGTGGTACGCAAACTTTAACATTTATTCTAAGTCGAAAAGGGGCCATAATTCAGTCAAAATGCTTGATAGAGTTGCCTCCTCCTTTTTACAGACTGGGGTCATGATGGTAAACAAGTATGCAAAATATGAAAGCAATATCTCAATGGACTTTGAAAATATTTGGGGTGGTACGCAAACTTTAACATTCTAAGTCAAAAAGGGGCCATAATTCAGTCAAAATGCTTGATAGAGTTGCCTCCTCCTTTTTACAGACTGGGGTCATGATGGTAAACAAGTATACAAAATATGAAAGCAATATCTCAATGGACTTTGAAAATATTTGGGGTGGTACGCAAACTTTAACATTTGTGTGACGCTCACGCTCACGCCGATGCCGGGGCGAGTAGGATAGCTCCCCTATTCTTCGAATAGTCGAGCTAAAAATCATCTGATCCTTTTTCCAAGACTGTTTAATTATAATTACCTGATGACCCCAAGTAATATGATGTCACTTGATTGTGACCTTGACCTACTGACCTACTTTCTTGTTTTTAGCTCACCTGAGCCAAAGGCTCATGGTGAGCTTTTGTGACCGCTCAATGTCCGTCGTCCGTCGTCAGTCGTGTGTCCATCAACATTTTCTAAAAAAATCTTCTTCTTGAAAACCACTCAGCAGAATTACACCAAACTTCACAGGAATGATCCTTGGGTGGCCCCCTTTCAAAATTATTCAAAGAATTGAATTCCATGCAGAACTCTGGTTGCCATGGCAACCGAAAGGAAAAACTTTAAAAATCTTCTTGTCCAAAACCACAGAGCCTAGGGCTTTGATATCTAGTGTGTAGCATCATCTAGTGGTCCTCTACCAAAATTGTTCAAATTATCCCCCTAGGGTCAAATATGGCCCCACCCCAGGGGTCACATGGTTTATATAGACTTATAAAGGGGAAACTTAAAATCTTCTTGTCCAAAACCACAGGGCCTAGGGCTTTGATATCTAGTGTGTAGCATCATCTAGTGGTCCTCTATCAAAATTGTTCAAATTATTGCCCTAGGGTCAAATATGGCCCCGCCCCGGGGGTCACATGGTTTATATAGACTTATATAGGGAAAACTTTGAAAATCTTTTTGTACAAAACCGCAAGGCCTAGGGCTTTGATATTTGGTATGTAGCATCATCTAGTGGTCCTCTATCAAGATGGTTCAAATTATTCCCCTAGGATCAAATATGGCCCCGCCCCGGGGTCCCAAATTTTATATAGACTTACATAGGAAAAAAAGTTTAAAAATCTTCTTCTCTGAAACCACAACACTTAGACCTTTGATATTTAGTTTCTAGCATTGTCTTATGGTCCTCAACCAAAATTGTTCAAATTGTACCCTAGGGTGAAAAGAGGCCCTGACCTGGGGGTCCCAAGTTTTATATAGACTTATATAGGAAAAAACTTCAAAAATCTTCTTGTCTGAAACCATATGACCTAGGCTTTTGATATTTGGTATGATGCATTGTCTAGCAGTCCTCTACCAAAATTGTTCAAATTATGCCCCTGGGGTTAAAAGAGGCCCTGCCCTGGGTTTACTTAGTTATTATGTGAGTTATATAGGAAAAAATAATTAAAAAATCACACTTAAAAAATCATCTGATCCTATTTCCAAGACTGTTTAATTATAATTACCTGATTACCCCAAGTAATATGATGTCACTTGACAGTTTTGCACATCAATGGTAAAACTGAATTTCATTAACCATGAATATGACCTACTGACTTTCGTAATATTTTATCATCAGTTTGACATTTGAAACTGTAGCTCATATTACTCAGGTGAGCGATCCAGAATCATCATGACTCTCTTGTTTTATTTAAATGTATTTTAATAATGACTGCTTATTAAAGGATGTCACAAAATGAAATAAATATCACCAACAATTAATGTATACAATTTTATAATTATTTATTTATCAGTTTTTTTTTATTTAAGTGCACTTTCAAATATTAAATGACTGCAGAAAAAAATATTATTATGAATGAAATAAATATCATATATATAACAGTAACAATTTTATGATTATTTATTTATCAGTTTTCAAAATACCTCGTTCACCCGCTTCATAGGAAATGGATTCGCCCATTTACCGTTCAGCTCACGTAAGCGGCAAAACATCAATCGGATTTCAATACACACTTCGGCGTTTGAACTGTCGCATATCTTCTCACTGTGGACTTTATGTCAGTGTCATCAAGTTTGTAAACACCGTTTGACTGTGATGCGTAGGTCTACGAAAAAAAAGGATTTATGTAGAAAAATGACATTTTCCTGCGATTGGTAAGGTAAAGGACATAACATAACAGGTGTGACATAATGGCGGCGTTCTTTGATCATCAGTACACATGGATTAAAGTGATATTCATTGTTACATTGTTGTGTTTTCATGTGAAACATTTCAGCTGTAAGAAACACAAACATCCTCCTGTTGTTGCATTCTTTCAAGGTAAATATTTGCTAGTTTTATGAAGAAAAAAAAGTAATATTATATTTCATTGTGTAACTGATAACAGTGTTAAATATTTTTTGTATACAAAATAGATTTATATTAGATTCTATAGAAATTATGTTGAATTGTATCATGCAAATCACTGTTAATACCATATATCCCCTTTACCAAAGAATGGCAAAATTTACTTGCATTGTCCAGTCCGGTAAATCTAAATACAGTATAATAAAGTTTTATTAAAATGACACTACTAAAGGCTCTACAACAAAATGCATACAATGAAGTAAAACCTCTACAGAGTTTTTAATAACCTCTACCCAGTAACAAAGCAACCACTACATTGTAACAACCTCTGCACAATAACAACCTCTACAGAGTAATAACTTCTACAGAGTAACAACCTTTATACAGTAACTATCTCTACGGAGTGACAACCTCTACACAGTGACAACCTCTACATTGTAACAACCTAGGGCTGTCATCGATAGAAATGATATCGATGTATCAACGATTTTTTTTTGTCGATCGATTATCGATTCCCATTTTCAAAAATCGATATTTTATAGGGAGAAAAAACTACCCAATTAAACACTCAGACCCTAAAAAACAACTTAAGTTCACAATGTTGTAAATTTGGATGAATGCAAAAAAGGAGTGAAGGCAAAATAAAAATGAAAGACGTTATAATTTTTTTTTTGTATTTCTTTTATTTCTTAAATACAAATACAACACAATCAAACAGAAATATGGAAAGTAGGCAATAAAACTTAAAATAGCATTTACAGGAAGGTATATAGTATTATATGAACAAATAGGTCGTTAATCTAACTTAATAATCAATATATCGATGTATCGTCGATATTTGTCTTCTGATATATCGGAATCGTCGATACGCCTAAGACCCAATCAATGACAGCCCTATAACAACCTCTACACAGTAACAACCTCTACAGAGTAATAACCTCTACAGAGTAACAACCTTTACAGAGTAACTATTTCTACGGAGTAACAACCTCTTCAAAGTAATGACCTCTACAGATTAACAACCTCTACACAGTAACAACCTCTACAAACTAACACAGAGTAACAACCTCTACACAGTAACAACCTCTACACAGTAACAACCTCTACACAGTAATAACCTCTACACAGTAACAACCTTTACAGAGTAACTATTTCTATGGAGTAACAACCTCTTCAAAGTAATAACATCTACAGATTAACAACCTCTACACAGTAACAACCTCGACAGACTAACACAGAGTAACAACCTCTACACAGTAACAACCTCTTCACAGTAACAACCTCTACACAGTAACAACCTCTACAGAGTAACAACCTCTACACAGTAACAACCTCTACAGAGCAACAACCTTTAGAGAGTTACTATTTCTACAGAGTAACAACCTCTTCAAAGTAATAACCTCTACAGATTAACAACCTCTACACAGTAACAACCTCTACAGAGTAACAACCTCTACACAGTAACAACCTCTTCACAGTAACAGCCTCTACAGAGTATCAACCTGTGCAGATTAATGATCTGTACAGAGTAACAACCTCTACACAGTAACAGCCTCTACAGAGTATCAACCTGTGCAGATTAATGATCTGTACAGAGTAACCACCTCTACACAGTAACAAAAGTACCGCTACATTGTAACAACCTCTACAGAGTAACAATCACTACAGAGTAACAGCCTCTACACAATAACAACCTTTACAAGGTAACAACCTCTACACAGTAACAACCTCTACTGAGTAACAACCTCTACACAGTAACAATCACTACAGAGTAACAGCCTCTACACAGTAACAACCTTTACAAGGTAACAACCTCTACACAGTAACAATCTCTACTGAGTAACAACCTCTACACAGTAACAATCTCTACAGAGTAACAACCTCTACACAGTAACAATCACTACAGAGTAACAACCTCTACACAGTAACAATCACTACAGAGTAACAACCTCTACACAATAACAACCTTTACAAGGTAACAACCTCTACACAGTAACAACCTCTACAGAGTAACAATCACTACAGAGTAACAGCCTCTACACAATAACAACCTTTACAAGGTAACAACCTCTACACAGTAACAATCTCTACAGAGTAACAATCACTACAGAGTAACAACCTCTACACAATAACAACCTTTACAAGGTAACAACCTCTACACAGTAACAATCTCTACAGAGTAACAATCACTACAGAGTAACAGCCTCTACACAATAACAACCTTTACAAGGTAACAACCTCTACACAGTAACAATCTCTACTGAGTAACAATCACTACAGAGTAACAACCTCTACACAATAACAACCTTTACAAGGTAACAACCTCTACACAGTAACAACCTCTACACAGTAACAATCACTACAGAGTAACAATCACTACAGAGTAACAGCCTCTACACAATAACAACCTTTACAAGGTAACAACCTCTACACAGTAACAACCTCTACTGAGTAACAGCCTCTACACAGTAACAATCACTACAGAGTAACAATCACTACAGAGTAACAGCCTCTACACAATAACAACCTTTACAAGGTAACAACCTCTACACAGTAACAACCTCTACTGAGTAACAGCCTCTACACAGTAACAATCACTACAGAGTAACAATCACTACAGAGTAACAGCCTCTACACGATAACAACCTTTACAAGGTAACAACCTCTACACAGTAACAACCTCTACTGAGTAACAGCCTCTACACAATAACAACCTTTACAAGGTAACAACCTCTACACAGTAACAACCTCTACTGAGTAACAATCACTACAGAGTAACAACCTCTACACAGTAACAACCTCTACACAGTAACAATCACTACAGAGTAACAATCACTACAGAGTAACAATCACTACAGAGTAACAACCTCTACACAATAACAACCTTTACAAGGTAACAACCTCTACACAGTAACAACCTCTACACAGTAACAATCACTACAGAGTAACAATCACTACAGAGTAACAACCTCTACACAATAACAACCTTTACAAGGTAACAACCTCTACACAGTAACAACCTCTACACAGTAACAATCACTACAGAGTAACAACCTCTACACAATAACAACCTTTACAAGGTAACAACCTCTACACAGTAACAATCACTACAGAGTAACAATCACTACAGAGTAACAGCCTCTACACAATAACAACCTTTACAAGGTAACAACCTCTACACAGTAACAATCACTACAGAGTAACAGCCTCTACACAATAACAACCTTTACAAGGTAACAACCTCTACACAGTAACAACCTTTACAAGGTAACAACCTCTACACAGTAACAACCTTTACAAGGTAACAACCTCTACACAGTAACAACCTCAACGCAGTAACAATCACTACAGAGTAACAGCCTCTACACAATAACAACCTTTACAAGGTAACAACCTCTACACAGTAACAATCACTACAGAGTAACAGCCTCTACACAATAACAACCTTTACAAGGTAACAACCTCTACACAGTAACAATCTCTACTGAGTAACAGCCTCTACACAGTAACAATCACTACAGAGTAACAATCACTACAGAGTAACAGCCTCTACACAATAACAACCTTTACAAGGTAACAACCTCTACACAGTAACAATCACTACAGAGTAACAGCCTCTACACAATAACAACCTTTACAAGGTAACAACCTCTACACAGTAACAACCTTTACAAGGTAACAACCTCTACACAGTAACAACCTTTACAAGGTAACAACCTCTACACAGTAACAACCTCAACGCAGTAACAATCACTACAGAGTAACAGCCTCTACACAATAACAACCTTTACAAGGTAACAACCTCTACACAGTAACAATCACTACAGAGTAACAGCCTCTACACAATAACAACCTTTACAAGGTAACAACCTCTACACAGTAACAACCTCTACTGAGTAACAAAACAGTAACAACCTCAACGCAGTAACAACCTCTAAAGAATAACAACTTCTACAGTGTAACAAAACAACCAATACAGAGTAACAATCTCTATGTACAGAGTAACAACATCTAGCAATCGTAACTGAGTAATAACCTCTACAGAATAACAATATCTACATTTATTATACCTCACATAAATGTCCAATGCAAATTTCCCATTAGTTTAACTTGAATAATATATCGTATTCCCCAGTGATTTTATATCACATGCGCAAAATCGTTATTTTCAATTTCTGCGCATGTGATATGATCCATAATTTCATATCACATGCGCAACAGCGTTATTTTGTTTTTCTGCACATGTGATATTATTTTTTCATATCACCCGTTGAGATATTGATACTTTGGCCTTGATTAAAAGACGAATTGATAAATTTTCAGACGAGGCGCTTATATAATTATACATTAGGATTAAATTACCATTTTCTGGTGCTCTTGCATGTGCGAACATAGCCGAATTTTCTTTTTTATGCTACATGCAAAATATTTCGAAAACAATTTTTCGTCAAATATTGAATCGAAACTACCACAATAAGTTTGGAAATGATCTAACTAAGAAAATGAGTGCTCACACTTGTATGTTTCATTTAGAAAACAGAAAGTTATCGCCGTTTTTCGAATGCTACTGATTGACGCAATGTTGAAATATTAGAATAATTATAGGAGTCAGCGATATGTAAACTTCTCGACTAAATCTATCAAAAAAAGTCTTATTACAAAGCAAAGTCGCCACAAATTATGAGTGCTAACAAGTAAAGACTCTTTAATTCAGTCTTCATTATTTGGTTAGTAATTACATTCTAATGTTAAATACATTATTATGTTGATTTTCCAGTAATGCTTTGACCCTTATACGTTTTCGGTATAGTAAAATAAATATTGCATTCCTGAGAGGGTGATATGAAAAATGTTCACCCCTCGAAATATGAATATAGACCTCGGCTGGCGCCTCGGTCAATATTCATATATCTCGCGTTGAACATTTTTCATATCACCCTCTCAGGAATGCAATATTTATATAATGTCATCCCATCATCCAACTATTGCTACACTACCATCCTATTTTATTATACCTCACATAAATGTCCAATGCAAATTTCCCATTAGTTTAACTTGAATAATATATCATATTCCCCAGTGATTTTATATCACATGCGCAAAATCATTATTTTCAATTTCTGCGCAGGTGATATGATCCATAATTTCATATCACATGCGCACCAGCGTTATTTTGTTTTTCTGCGCATGTGATATTATTTTTTCATATCACCCGTTGAGAGATTGATACTTTCGCATTGTCGATAAATTTTCAGACGAGGTGCTTACATAATTATACTTAAGGATTAATACCCTTTTCTGGCATGTGAGAACACGGCCGAATTTTCTTTTTTATGCTACGTGCAAAATATTTCGAAAACAAATTTTCATTAAATATCGAATTGAAACTACCACAATAAGTTTGGAAATGATCTAACTAAGAAAATGAGTGCTCACACTTATATATGTTTCGTTTAGAAAAAAGAAAGTTATCGCTGTTTTTCGAATGCTACTGATTGACACAGTGTTGAAATGTTAGAATAAATATAGAGGTCAGCGATATGTAAACGTCCCGACTAAATCTATAAAAAAGTCTTATTACACAGCAAAGTTGCCACAAATTATAGGTGCTGACAAGTAAAGAGTCTTGAATTCGGTCTTCGTTATTTGGTTAGTAATTATGTCTCCCACCACACAGTGGTGTGGGAGACATATTGATTTACTCCAGTCTGTGTGTCTGTGTCTGTGTGTGTGTCTGTCACAAAGCTTGTCTGCACTCTAAGTCGAACATTTCTCATCCAATTTTCACCAAACTTGAACAAAATGTGTTTGACCATAAGAGCTCAGCCAAGTTCGATAACTAGCCAAATCGGTTCAGGCGTCTTGGAGTTATGGCCCTTGAATTACCAAAAATCGGCCTTTTTACTCTTGTCGGCTCTCTAATTCAAACATTTCTCATCCGATCTTCACCAAACTTAAACAAATTGTGTTTGAGCATTAGACCTCGGCCAAGTTTGATAACTAGCCAAATCGGTCGAGGCATTTTGGAGTTACAGCCCTTGAATTATCGAAAAATTGGCAGTTTTACTCTTGTCCGCACTCTAAGTCGAACATTTCTCATCCGATCTTCACCAAACTTGAACAAAATATGTTTGACCATGAGACCTCGGCCAAATTTGATAACTAGCCAAATCGGTTAAGGCATTTTGGAGTTACGGCCCTTGAATTATCAAAAAATTGGCAGTTTTACTCTTGTCCGCACTCTAAGTCGAACATTTCTCATCTGATCTTCACCAAACTTGAACAAAATGTGTTTGACCATGAGACCTCGGCCAGGTTTGCTAACTAGCCAAATTGGTCTAGGCATTTTGGAGTTACGGCCCATGAATTACCAAAAAATCGGCCTTTTTACACTTGTCCGCTCTCTAAATCCAACATTTCTCATCCGATCCTACTAAACTTGAACAAAATGCGTTTGGCCATAAGACCTTAGCCAAGTTCGATAACTAGCCAAATCCACCCAAGCACTTTTGATTTATGGCCCTTGAATTACTGATTGGATCCACTCATCCAGACCATATAATTGGATCCACTCGTCTAAACCATCTAAAGAAACTAGACATTTTACATAGGGGCAGTTGTGGGAGACATGCGCTTTTCTCAAAAGCATCTCTAGTTACTTTTTAATGTTAAATAAATCATTATGTTGATTTTCCAGTAAATGCTTTGAACCTTATAATCTTTCGGTATAATAAAATAAATATTGCATTCCTGAGAGGGTGATATGAAAAATGTTCACCCCTCGAATAATATGAATATAGACCCAACCTTTACAGAGTAATAACCATTACAGAGTAACAACATCGATATAGTAACATCTCTTCTGAGGAACAAAGTAACAGACTCCATACAGTAGTAATTAACCTCTACAGAGCAACAAAGAAACAAACATTATGTGATAACAACACTACTGAGTTACAAAGTAACAGTCTGTACATATTAACCTCTACATAGTACTAACCCAGTGATTTTTTTTTCAGGCCAGTTTGGCAAAATATGCCAATGGCAAATAGTATGTTTTTTTTCCCAATTTAAAAGTTAAAAATTCCCAAAAGTAAATCAAAGCATTGTAAATACTGGAGGACGGATTGTCTTGAAATGTATTGATTCTGTCAGGTCCGAGATCAGCAATGTCCCTTTTCTGTTCAGAGCGTTAAACGAGTAAATGTCTTTTTCGGTTGTTTTTTTTACAACAGTGTAACCATTTCCTTGCCAAATTTCTATGTTCATTGTGAATTTAATGACTAAATATGAACAATGCAGACTATCATTATCAGACTGCACAGATGTGCATGTAGACACATACACACAATTACAAAACAATCATACATTTTGTAATAACTATTGGGCCAATATACATCAAACCATAATAACATAGGGAACAGAACTGAAACACATTTTTTAAGGTCACTAATTATAGCAGGGACGATCAGACTTTTAAGGAATACACATATAACAAATACATATAACTGATTACCGTGTTGCAAATTAAAATAGAACGTAATAGCCAAATCATTTGAGCATGAAATATTTTGATTTTGCTCTATAACTTTTACAGTTTTACCAAGAGCTAAGTAATACATACTGAATTCGGCAATATAATAGATTCCTTTCTCAATAAATTTCCAAGTATCATAAATCATTGGAAAAGTCTTTTACTTCTTTTGATTATCAAAAGCATCTATCAAAGTTATATTTTTCTATTTCACTTCTTTGTGGTGATTAAAAATAACAAATATCCGAGCTTTTACTTCCCCTAAATTCTTATTTTTTTAGGACAGCTAATTTATTTGTGAATTCCATTGATGTAAAATCTTCAATGAAAAATCCGTCTTCCAGCGATAACAACACTGTCTCGTATATAAAGCGTGCTTAGTTTATTGGTCAGCGGGCATATCGTCTGCTCGAGTTTATACTACACTAATCCCCTGCATTCAATTAAAGCGCGCAGTTAAACGTGGTGATTTCAGTTGTTTTATGTGCTGCCATTTGAGAACTATTTTTTTTTGGCAGAGTGTGAAATCTATGGTGGTTATCAAAAAATCCATTAAGCCGAAATTCGTATATGTATTATTGTGGTTCCACTGGACAGAATTGTCTTCGACAATCGGTCCAAAAATAAAAGAATTTTCTCTTTAGCTCACCTGTCACAAAGTGACAAGGTGAGCTTTTGTGATCGCGCAGCGTCCGTCGTCCGTCCGTCCGTGCGTCAGTCCGTAAACTTTTGCTTGTGACTACTCTAGAGGTCACATTTTTTGTGGGATCTTTATGAAAGTTGGTCAGAATGTTCATCTTGATGATATCTAGATCAAGTTCGAAACTGGGTCACGTGCCGTCAAAAACTAGGTCAGTAGGTCTAAAAATAGAAAAACCTTGTGACCTCTCTAGAGGCCATACTTTTCATGGGATCTTCATGAAAATTGGTCAGAACGTTCACCTTGATGATATCTAGTTCAATTGTGAAACTGGGTCACTTGCCATCAAAAACTAGGTCAGTAGGTCAAATAATAGAAAAACTTGTGACCTCTCTAAAAGCTGTATTTTTCATGGGATCTGTATGAAAATTGGTCTGAATGTTCATCTTGATGATGTCTAGGTCAAGTTCAAAACTGGTTCACGTGCTGTCAAAAACTAGGTCAGTAGGTATAAAAATAGAAAAACATTGTGACCTCTCTAGAGGCCATATATTTCATGAGATCTTCATGAAAATTAGTCAGAATGTTCACCTTGATGATATCTAGGTCAAGTTCGAAAGTGGGTCACGTGCCTTCAAAAACTAGGTCTGTAGGTCAAATAATAGAAAAACCTTGTGACCTCTCTAGAGGCCATATTTTTCATGGGATCTGTATTAAAGTTGGTCTGAATGTTCACCTTGATGATATCTAGATCAAGTTCGAAAGTGGGTCACGTTCCATCAAAAACTAGGTCAGTAGGTCAAATAATAGAAAAACCTTTTGACCTCTCTAAAGGTCATATTTTTCATGGGATCTGTATGAAAATTGGTCTGAATGTTCATCTTGATGATATCTATGTCAAATTCGAAACAGGGTCATGTGCGGTCAAAAACTAGGTCAGTAGGTCTAAAAATAGAAAAACCTTGTGACCTCTCTAGAGGCCATACTTGTGAATGGATCTCCATAAAAATTGGTCAGAATGTTCATCTTGATGACATCTAGGTCAAGTTCGAAAGTGGGTCACGTGCCATCAAAAAATAGGTCAGTAGGTCAAATAATGAAAAAACGTTGTGATATCTCTAGAGGCCATATTTTTCATGGGATCTGTATGAAAGTTGGTCTGAATGTTTATCTTGATGATATATAGGTCAAGTTTGAAACTAGGTCAACTGCTATCAAAAACTAGGTCAGTAGGTCTTGAAATAGAAAAACATTGTGACCTCTCTAGAGGCCATACCCTTGAATGGATCTTCATGAAAATTGGTCAGAATGTTCCCCTTGATGATATCTAGGTCAAGTTTGAAACTGGGTCACGTGCCTTAAAAAACTAGGTCAGTAGGTCAAATAATAAAAAAACCTTGTGACCTCTCTAGAGGCCATACTTTTCATGGGATCTGTATGAAAGTTGGTCTGAATGTTCATCTTGATGATATCTAGGTCAAGTTTGAAACTGGGTCAACTGTGATCAAAAACTAGGTCAGTAGGTCTAAAATTAGAAAAATCTTTTGACCTCTCTAGAGGCCATATTTTTCAATGGATCTTCATGAAAATTAGTGAGAATGTTCACGTTGATGCTATCTAGATAAAGTTCAGAACAGGGTCACGTGCCTTCAAAAACTAGGTCAATAGGTCAAATAATAGAAAAACCTTGTGACCTCTCTAGAGACCATATTTTTCAATGGATCTTCATGAAAATTGGTCAGAATTTTTATCTTGATAATATCTAGGTCAAGTTCAAAACTGGGTCACATGAGCTCAAAAACTAGGTCACTATGTCAAATAATATAAAAAACGACGTCATACTCAAAACTGGGTCATGTGGGAAGAGGTGAGCGATTCAGGACCATCATGGTCCTCTTGTTACTTTTTCAACCAAGACTGTACAGGTCTGTAAAACCTGATACATTTGAAACACAAGACTATATGCTGAACTAGTGAACTTACAGCCATTTTTTCTTCAATGTAGCATTTTAATAAAAAAAATATGACTTAACTGTTCCCAATTTAGATGTTTTACAACACATTTTCCCCAATAATAATTATTGTAAAGGCCCTAGTCCCATTCCCAATTCAGTGGAAACATAACAAGATTGTAGTTACTGTTGCTTGCCTTGCAATGTCTGCACATTTCTATGACAAAATTTTGATACTAGAGAGAGCTAGTTTCACTTTAGAATATGAAATAGTGACAACACATTATTTTTATGGAATTGTGGCAATGATATCACAAATGCAGAACATTCAGTTTTATAATAAACAAAATTCATTTTGTGACCGATGTGTGAGAGTACAGTTCATATTACTTTTTATGAAAGCAATTTAGACTTTTAAATATCTAGACTAAATATATTTTCTATTATTGCAGAATCAAATTACCAGTATGCTTTTATTTTGATGGAAGTTTATCATATTTTAGTCATTAAATGCTTGGTAATGCATTTATAATATAGTTTATATAGTTATATGATATCTGTGATTTCATTTATGTTTTATTTAATGAGGATGACTAAATTTACTGTTCTTTAACATTTTTAAAATTGCAGTAGATGATAACATAAAACTATCATCCAGTTGCTTGCCCTTTAGTATCCTGTCTTTAGCGAGCTTTATTCCTATGAATCTGTACTTAAATTTACATACAAGAGGAAAGATATATTGAAATTACAAAATTTTGTGTTTGTTTTGGAGATAGGAGATGATAATTGCAGGAAGTGAGTTTCTCCAATTGCCAGAGCAGTGGTGTCAGATTTATTCAGTCATCACAGCTGACATGCTCATCTACTATGTAATTTATCGGACAGGCAATTACAGAGTAGCATTGTTAAGTGCTGATCCATCCAGACCTTTCATTCAACAAACCAAATAACCAGAATAATTGAATTTCTCTATTTCATCTAATTTTGGAGATTAGTTAGCAAATGGTAATGAAGGGAACAGAAAGCATTGATATGATACATTTCCAGCTGTGGTATTTTGTACATTCCCATTGCTTTACAAACTTGCAGTTACTATTCTTTCACATTCTAAAAGTATCAAAATTGGTACTCCATAAAAAATCAGCAGTTGCAAAGTATATGTTAGGATTTACATCGAACCGACACATTTATTGGTCATATGGCGACTTTCCAGCTTTGATGGTGGAGGAAGACCCCAGCTGCCTCTCCGTGCATTTATTTCATCACGAGCAGGCACCTGGGTAGAACCACCGACCTTCCGTAAGCAAGCTGGATGGCTTCCTCTCATGAAGAATTCAATCCCCCAAGTGAAGCTCGAACTGGCATCGATGGGGGGCAAGTGATAACCACTCGGCCATGGAGGCCCCCTCAGTTGCAGAGTAACATAAAATAACAATTGCTACTTGTGTAGTCTGATATTGTAAACAAGAGATACAAATGCTTGCAATTCCATGTAATACCCCAGTCACAAATATGGCGCGGATAGCTACGTCTAGCCACGGATAGAAACGTAGTAATCTGTACCTGAGCCGTACGGATTGGTGCGGATTACTACTTTAAGGTACGGCTCAGGTACGAATCGATACGGATTACTACATTTCTTTCCGTGGCTAGCCGTAGCTATCCGAGCCTTATGTGTGACTGGGGTATAAGGTAACTTTTATAGGAAATCTCGACTAGAGACCACATTTTCTATCTCATTTTCAAATGTTTGTCATTATGAAATCTAGGTCAAGTTTAAAACTGGGTTATCTTCGGTCTTAAACTAGCTCACTATGTCAAATCATAGAAAAAAATTTTAACACACTGTTAGAGGCTACAATCTACTTGATCTTCATAAATCTTTGTTAGAATTTTTGTCACAAATTCAAAATTGCATTACAATACAAAAGGTGTTAACCTTGGAGTTATTTGGCCACATTTTCTACTTTGATCTTACATCTTCCTAAGAATGTTTGTCACTATGAAATCTAGTAGATTATCTAGGTCAAAAACTAGGTCAATAGGTCAAAACATCAGCCATGTTGTGCATCATGGCCTCTTGTTTTATCATTTTGCCAAGAAAAAGTAGAAAAAAAAAGTTTAAAAAGAAGAAATGCCTTAATATAGCTACATCACCACGGTTGCTAATGATATATGATATTACAGTAAGTTCTTTCAGACACAGGCTAATTTATGAGTAAATTAATAAGTTAAGTGCCATTACAGTATAAACAATAATTCAACTATTAGCATAACTGATAGAATAAAGGATATTCAGTCTGCATTCGGTGCCATAAAATACAATTATGACTGTATTGTCCCTGGAAACCTGGGCCTGTGTTTCATCTGTTGAGAAGCAAATTGAAATTTATATGATTTATATGAGGTTTTATTACTGTGATCATTGGAAAGTTACAGGAGCAATGTACTGGAAACACTGAATGGTGGTTTTATTGTCCAGACTCCATAAATGTTTAATTAAAAGCACAGTTCTTGTATTAAAATATGGAGGTTTGAGAGCATTAATACAGCTGCCATCTTTTGATCAGTTAACTGGAAGTAATCATTCTTTTAGAATCCTTCTTTTGGTATTGTAACTCTGGTCTCAGTGTCAAACAGAGGGTCATTAATGAGTAGAGAAAATCTATGATATCCATAGAGAAACATTTACTGCTGGATCACTTTAATGAATGCTGACAACTAACTGAAATTATGGATATTTTCAGTATGCTGAAGTAATTAAATAATTCTGCTTGTGTAGTGCTTTTACCAATAAGTAAATGACATTGAATAAACAATTTTGCAAGTCATCATAAATTATACACAACAAATGTAGTATGAAAAAAAGTCTATTATAACTTGGCAATGTTGATGTCATGTCACATAAAATATGGTGACATACTGATGCCATTCAAAGAGTGCTGCCATAATTTTGATCTACTACATGTATTTTATATACAAGATATTTCATAATATACACACACTCTTGAATTGATTATTAGGATGCAAAATAATTCTTTAGATGTCTTCACACTCCTGTAATCTCTCACCATGCTTCAATATTATTAAAACACAATAAAATTAATAATGATGTCATCTTAACCTACTTTTTGGTGCCATACATCCGACAAAAAATTGTGCTTTGCTATTTCATCAACTTTTTTACATAAAAGACATATTAGAATTGAAATAATACAAAGCATAACCATGTCTTGGTGTATTAACATACTCTTTAAAAGCGTCATACAGATCTAAAAAGCATCAGACAATGTGTTTAATCATTGATATCCCAGCTAATAAAGTCAAGTTTCTAGGAAAATCATTGTTGCATTTATATTTTCCAAGCATTGTAGAATTTCAGTCATGACAAATGAATTCTCTATCTTACAAGATCAAATGCAAATTGATGAATTGTGTGGAAGCTCTAACTCACAAGTTTGTTAAATTCTCACATTTTGCATTGATTTTACTGTCAGCTGTTATAAAAGAAAACGAATATCTGAGGGTTCATGTTACTGATAAATGTCTGACTTTATAAGATAAAAGCTCAAATTTTAACTGCACATAATTCAAATATTGTCACCCTTCACGGAAACTTACATTGTATTGCAACATTTTTCTAATTGCAGAATTATCACTCACTGGGTGTAAGAAAGAATATAACAATTGTGGTTTTGTGGTTCATAATGTTATACACAAAACATATGTAAAGTAATCTTTTTTCTCTCATTCTCAGGGAAACACTGAAGGTAGCCTTTTTCTTCCCGTCTGCTGTTCTTATTCTCAGGGAAACAGTGAAGGTAGTCTTTTTCTTCCCGTCTGCTGTTCTTATTCTCAGAGGGAAACAGTGAAGGTAGCCTTTTTCTTCCCATCTGCTGTTCTTATTCTCAGGGAAACACTGAAGGTAGCCTTTTTCTTCCCGTCTACTGTTCACATTCTCAGGGAAACAGTGAAGGTAGCCTTTTTCTTCCCATCTGCTGTTCACATTCTCAGGGAAACACTGAAGGTAGCCTTTTTTTTCCCGTCTGCTGTTCTTATTCTCAGGGAAACACTGGAGGTAGCCTTTTTCTTCCCGTCTACTGTTCACATTCTCAGGGAAACAGAGAAGGTAGCCTTTTTCTTCCCATCTACTGTTCTTATTCTCAGGGAAACAGAGAAGGTAGCCTTTTTCTTCCCGTCTCCTGTTCTTGTTCTCAGGGAAACAGAGAAGGTAGCCTTTTTCTTCCCGTCTCCTGTTCTTGTTCTCAGGGAAACAGAGAAGGTAGCCTTTTTCTTCCCATCTCCTGTTCACATTCTCAGGGAAACAGAGAAGGTAGCCTTTTTCTTCCCATCTCCTGTTCTTGTTCTCAGGGAAAAGAGAAGGTAGCCTTTTTCTTCCCTCTCTGTTCTTTTCTCAGGGAAACAGAGAGGTAGCCTTTTTCTTCCCATCTCTGTTCTTTTCTCAGGGAAACAGTGAGGTACTTTTTCTTTTATGTTTCATTCTCAGGGAAACAGTTAAGGAAACCTTTTTCTTCCCATCTACTGTTCTTATTCTCAGGGAAACAGTGGAGGTAAACTTTTTCTACTGTTTGTTTTCTTTCTCAGGGAAGCAATCAAGACCACCGTGCTACCTATGGACCATCTTCTGTACTTTATTTTCCTGTTCTAAGGGAAGTAACGAAGGCCATAGTGCTTCCTATGGACATTGCTTCAGCGTTTTGTTTTCCTTTTCTCAGGGAAGCCATCAAGATGACTGCTTCCTATGGACATTTTTCTGTACTTTGTTTTCCTGTTCTCAAAGAAGCAATGAAGACCAGTGTGCTTCCTATGGACCATCTTTTGCTGTTTGTTTTCCTGTTCTTAGGGAAGTAACCAAGACTACAGCACTTCCTATGGACATTTCTTCTGTACTTTGTTTCCTGTTCTCGGGGAAGCAATCAAGACTACAGTGCTTCCTGTGGACCATCTTGTGCATTTTGTTTTCCTGTTCTAGGGGAAGTAACCAAGACTACAGCGCTTCCTATGGACATTTCTTCTGTACTTTGTTTTCCTGTTCTCAGGGAAGTAACCAAGACCACAGTGCTTCCTGTAGACCATCTTGTGCATTTTGTTTTACTGTTCTAGGGGAAGTAACCAAGACTACAGCGCTTCCTATGGATATTTCTTCTGTACCTTGTTTTCCTGTTCTCAGAGAAGCAATCAAGACCACAGTGCTTCCTGTGGACCATCTTGTGCATTTTGTTTTCCTGTTCTAGGGGAAGTAACCAAGACTACAGCGCTTCCTATGGACATTTCTTCTGTACTTTGTTTTCCTGTTCTCAGGGAAGTAACCAAGACCACAGTGCTTCCTGTGGACCATCTTGTGCATTTTGTTTTCCTGTTCTAGGGGAAGTAACCAAGACTACAGCGCTTCCTATGGACATTTCTTCTATACTTTGTTTTCCTGTTCTCAGGGAAGCAATCAAGACCACAGTGCTTCCTATGGACAATTCTTCAGTACTTTGTTTTCCTGTTTTCAATGAAGTAACCACGACTACAGTGCTTCTTATGGACATTCTTCAGCATTTGTTTTCCTGTTCTCAGGGGAGCAGTGCTTCCTGATGGTCTTCTATTCTTGCTTTTCCTGTTCTGAGGAGAGCATTAAATTTCACAATGCTTCTGAAAGAGCTTCTTCTGCCTTTTCTTAAGAAAACAACACAGGTTACTGTGCTTGCTGAGGACCTCGAGTTTTACGTATTTTTTCTATTTTCCTCAGATAAGCAGCCAAGTTAATGATCCTTCAGAAGGACCTTCTCCTACCCTTTTACTGAAAGCGGTCCTGTAAATGCGGTTCCTGTGGATCATAATCTCCCCTTTAACTTTTCCCATTCTGAAGGTACAGTTACTCTACTTAATGAATACCTTATTCTAGTATTTACCTGTGTTTAGAAGATACAGTAATTCAGGAATACCACATTCTGGTATTTACCTCTGTTCTGATATACAGTTATTAACGAATACCACAGTCTGGTGTTTACCTCTGTTCTGAAGGTACACTAATTCATGAACACAACATTCTAGTATTTACTTTTCCTATCCTGAAGGTACAGTACTTCATGAGTGCCACATTATAGTATTTACTTTTCCTGTCCTAAAGGTACCGTACTTCATGAGTACCACATTCTAGTATTTACTTATCCTGTTCTGAAGGTACAGTAATTCAGAAGTACGACATTCTTGTATTTACTTTTCCTGTCCTTAAGGTACAGTTATTCAGGAATACGACATTCTGGTATTTACTTTTCCTGTCCTGAAGGTACCATACTTCATGATTGCCACATTCTAGTATTTACTTTTCCTGTCCTGGAGATACAGTAAATCACGAATACCACATTCTAGTATTTACATTTCCTGTCCTGATACAGTAAATCATGAGTGCTACATTCTAGTATTTACTTTTCCTGTCCTGGAGATACAGTAAATCATGAGTGCCACATTTTAGTATTTACTTTTCCTGTCCTGGAGATACAGTAAATCATGAATACCACATTCTAGTATTTACTTTTCCTGTCCTGGAGATACAGTAAATCACGAATACCACATTCTAGTATTTACTTTTCCTGTCCTAAATGTACAGTAAATCACGAATATCACATTCTAGTATTTACTTTTCCTGTCCTGGAGATACAGTAAATCACGAATACCACATTCTAGTATTTACTTTTCCTGTCCTAAAGGTACAGTTAATCACGAATACCACATTCTAGTATTTACTTTTCCTGTTTTAAAGGTACAGTTAATCACAAATACCACATTCTAGTATTTACTTTTCCTGTCCTGAAGGTACAGTAAATCACGAATACCACATTCTAATATTTACTTTTCCTGTCCTAAAGGTACAAATACCACATTCTAGTATTTACTTTTCCTGTCCTAAAGGTACAATAAATCATGAATACCACATTCTAGTATTTACTTTTCCTGTCCTAAAGGTACAATAAATCACAAACGAATACCACATTCTAGTATTTACTTTTCCTGTCCTAAAGGTACAATAAATCATGAATACCACATTCTAGTATTTACTTTTTCTGTCCTAAAGGTACAATAAATCAGAAACGAATACCACATTCAAGTATTTACTTTTCCTGTCCTAAAGGTACAATAAATCATGAATACCACATTCTAGTATTTACTTTTCCTGTCCTTAAGGTAGTGGTACAGTAATTCAGGAATGCAACATTCTGGTATTTACTTTTCCTGTCCTGAATGTGCCACATTCTAGTTCCAGAGAAGGGGACAATCATTCTTTTGTTGTTGAAAGCAAGCAGATTCACATTAGCTGCCACATTTAGTCATGGAGTCATGAATTAAAGTTAAGTTCAACTGCTCAAATTTCTGAAATGTTTATCTAATCTTGCTTTATTTGTGCCTAATTCAATTCTAGTTATCTGGTTGCTCTCTTCCTACTCCAAATTAGGTTTACTTATTAGATTTCAGCAGTTTAGGAGAGGTTTGCATGATATATAAAAACACTGAAGTTTAATCAACTAGTATGATTTGGGTAGAAAGTTTCATGACTGAACACTATTCACAATCCTGCAAGCTTGCTCTCTTCCGTCTTGTTTGTTCAGAAATTGGTTCAATTACATTTAATCAATACAAGTTTTTTCATTTGATTTCTTCCTTTTATGAAGTAGCACTCCTGTCAATTGAAGAAAAACAAGCTTTGACCCTTGCTTGAATTGATTGCATTTTAGCAAGATGGGCTCTTTCAGCATCAATGTTTCCTGACAGTTTGTGATTTATTGAACAATAGAAGCTGTATTTCCACTAGGGACATGAATTGTCTCTGTAATATTAGGATAGAGAGAAAACTAAGTTACCACAGAAACTAGCTTCATGCAAAGAGTACTGACTGGTCTTGAACTGTGTCTCTTGGCCTTGGATATTAAGAGACATGGAGTAGGCATAGACATTTTCTTACTGGCAAAAATATTAAAGCTTATGGCTATATGTTTTTTTGAACAAGAAAATACTTTTTTCTCCATTAAGCGTATTATTTTTTTGTGTAAGAAACAGCTTGAATTTCGGTTACGTAAAATAAGGAACAAAACAGTAAATAAAAAAGTTATATTAATATTATAACATGATCTTCATTTCATCTACTTGTGCTTGTTTTGTCCAGTATGATTGTGGCTTTGTCTTTCCCTTTAAGTAAAAACTTTCGAAAGCTATAAAATTTAATTGACACATCAGCATCTACTTAATACAATTTTTGTGTACCAAACGGAGGTAAAAAATGTAAAAAAAAATGTATTAATTTTAGTAACATTCAGAGAATAATTTTAAATGGAAGTTCATGACAGATATAGTTAATTTCTTAAGGTAGCCCAAGGCACAATGTACTTTACCAGACATGGTTTAAAGTTGATCAATGCTATTTTGGTTGCACAGAGGGCAAAACAGACCATTGTTTGAAATGCATTTAATCTGCAGTTTAAAGTTGTCATCAGCATGCTTTTTGAAACATATCCTGTCAAGAAAAAAATCTTAATAAAGTTAATTAAATAGAAAACTTTGAAAACAGAGGAACAGTTTTATTTTAAGTTAAATATGGTGACATTTATAGTACTATGAACTTGTATAAACCTAGATAGCTCACCCTGTGTAACTGGCAGTTACCAATTTCTGGATTTTTGAGATATTTACTGCCAACTGCAGCAATTTATCATTGTGTTTTATTGTATGCTTTGAGATCAGTATTAAAGTCACATAAAACATCCACTATATCAGGCATGTTGTTCCATTGTGAGACATTCAGACTTCTTTCTGATTATTCTAGCTTCACTATTCAACTGTCAGTGAGTATGACACTCAAAAATTTCTTATTGCTTTTGACTGTAGTTTGCCAAAGATTATACAATTGTCCCAAAAGAATAGAAAGAAATGAGACTGTCAAAGATAATGAACAAGCGGCTTTGGTTTGGAGTTCTAGACATTTTGTATAATTTGTCACTATCATCACTGACACTTGGAGACCACTATACTCACAAAGCATATTTAGCTAGACAAGGCATAGGTAACTGTTCCAATGACACTTGGAGATGATTGCACACACAAAGCATATTTAGCTAGTATAGGCATAGGTAACTGTTCCACTGACACTTGAAGACCATTGCACTCACAAAGCATATTTAGCTGGTCTAGGCATAGGTAACTGTTCCGCTGACACTTGAAGACCATTGCACTCACAAAGCATATTTAGCTGGTCTAGGCATAGGTAACTGTTCCGCTGACACTTGAAGACCATTGCACTCACAAAGCATATTTAGCTAGTCTAGGCATAGGTAACTGTTTTGCTGACACTTGATGACGATTGCACTAACAAAGCATATTTAGCTAGTCTAGGCATAGGTAACTGTTCCACTGACACTTGAAGATGACTGCACTCACAAAGCATATTTAGCTAGTCTAGGCATAGGTAACTGTTCCAATGACACTTGGAGATGATTGCACTCACAAAGCATATTTAGCTAGACTAGGCATAGGTAACTGTTCCAATGACACTTGGAGGTGATTGCACCCACAAAGCATATTTAGCTAGTCTAGGCATAGGTAACTGTTCCATTGACACTTGGAGATGATTGCACCCACAAAGTATATTTAGCTAGTCTAGGCATAGGTAACTGTTCCAATGACACTTGGAGATGATTGCACCCACAAAGCATATTTAGCTAGTCTAGGCATAGGTAACTGTTCCACTGACACTTGAATACCATTGCACTCACAAAGCATATTTAGCTAGTCTAGGCATAGGTAACTGTTCCACTGACACTTGAATACCATTGCACTCACAAAGCATATTTAGCTAGTCTAGGCATAGGTAACTGTTTTGCTGACACTTGAAGATTATTGTACCCACAAAGCATATTTAGTTGGTCTAGGCATAGGTAACTGTTCCACTGACACTTGAAGATGATTGTACCCACAAAACATATTTAGCTAGTATAGGCATAGGTAACTGTTCCACTGACACTTGAATACCATTGCACTCACAAAGCATATTTAGCTAGTCTAGGCATAGGTAACTGTTCTGCTGACACTTGAAGATGATTGCACTCACAAAGCATATTTAGCTAGTCTAGGCATAGGTAACTGTTCCAATGACACTTGGAGATGATTGCACCCACAAAGCATGTTTAGCTAGTCTGGGCATAGGTAACTGTTCCACTGACACTTGAATACCATTGCACTCACAAAGCATATTTAGCTAGTCTAGGCATAGGTAACTGTTCTGCTGACACTTGAAGATGATTGCACTCACAAAGCATATTTAGCTAGTCTAGGCATAGGTAACTGTTTCACTGACACTTGAAGATGATTGTACCCACAAAGCATATTTAGCTAGTCTAGGCATAGGTAACTGTTCCACTGACACTTGAATACCATTGCACTCACAAAGCATATTTAGCTAGTCTAGGCATAGGTAACTGTTCTGCTGACTCTTGAAGATGATTGCACTCACAAAGCATATTTAGCTAGTCTAGGCATAGGTAACTGTTCCACTGACACTTGAAGATGATTGTACCCACAAAGCATATTTAGCTAGTCTAGGCATAGGTAACTGTTCCACTGACACTTGAAGATGACTGCACTCACAAAGCATATTTAGCTAGTCTAGGCATAGGTAACTGTTCCACTGACACTTGAAGTTGACTGCACTCACAAAGCATATTTAGCTAGTCTAGGCATAGGTAACTGTTCCGCTGACTCTTGAAGATGATTGCACTCACAAAGCATATTTAGCTAGTCTAGGCATAGGTAACTGTTCCACTGACACTTGAAGATGATTGTACCCACAAAGCATATTTAGCTAGTCTAGGCATAGGTAACTGTTCCACTGACACTTGAAGATGATTGTACCCACAAAGCATATTTAGCTAGTCTAGGCATAGGTAACTGTTCCACTGACACTTGAAGTTGACTGCACTCAGGAAGCATATTTAGCTAGTCTAGGCACAGGTAACTGTTCCACTGACACTTGAAGATGATTGTACCCACAAAGCATATTTAGCTAGTCTAGGCACAGGTAACTGTTCCACTGACACTTGAAGATGACTGCACTCACAAAGCATATTTAGCTAGTCTAGGCACAGGTAACTGTTCCACTGACACTTGAAGATGACTGCACTCAGGAAGCATGGTTAATATCTTCTTTTTGTTCACTTGAACTATTACACATACATTTTGTACATTGTTCAACTAGATGGCAACTGGTGTAAATATGTTAACAAAATATTGAACTAAATACAGAGACAGAATACAAACTGAGAGACTTGATGGCAGAAAATTTATAACAGTGTGGTTTTACTATATTATAGTACCATACTATGATATAGGTACTAGCAAAACTGTGAGACATTGATAGCAAAACCCACTGACACATTAGTGGTGGGGTTTTTACTGTAAAATGCCAAAGTAATGATATTACTGAGTCATTGATAGAACATGTTAAGGTCTTCAGTCACAGATAAGAGGATTAATCAAGTTGTAGAAACACTACAGTTTGATATCTCAAGCTGAAAATTGGATATTTATCCTTATTTGGATTCCTGATTGGTATTATCTTCAACGAATAAGATAAATTTGGTGACTAATAAAAGCAGATTGTTGTTGTTCAATTTTTACTGTTTAGGAGAAAGTTGCTGGTGCAAGATCTTATTGAATGTACATAAAATTATAACGTAAGACAAACAGAGGTTTGTATTTGTACAGCTTTGTAATACAGTATGAATGAAGAATTTAAATGTAGTTAGGATGAGTGTTTTTGTCTAATTGCTTTTTTTATCTAAGTGTTTCATCTAAGCCATTTAACAGATAGTGCTATTTCTGCATTATATCATTTATTGAATAATGTGCAACATGCATAAAACAAATTTGTTGACTGTCAGCAATACTCATTTTCATGCCAAGGGGCCTCCGTGGCCGAGTGGTTAGAGTCGTTGACTTCAAACCATTTGCCCCTCATCGATGTAGGTTCGAAACCTCTTTGGGGCGTAGAATTCTTCACGTGAGGAAGCCATCCAGCTGGCTTACGGAAGGTCGGTGATTCTACCCAGGTGCCCGCTCGTGATGGAATTGTGCACGGAGGGGCACCTGGGGTCTTCCTCCACCATTAAAGCTGGAAAGTCGCCATATGACCTAAAATTGTGTCGGTGCGACGTTAAACCCAACAAAATAAATAAATAAATCATTTTCATGCCAGTGAAGCACTAAAGCTACATTTTGTAGCCCACCTAAAGCCAGATGATGGTTATAAGGGCTACAGGTTATTGTATTTTCGTTAATTGAGAATACAGTTACCAATTTTGCATTGTATCATTGGTCAGTCAAATTGTTTAAAAAGTTTGATTGGTTTACTTTTTCATTTTTGTCTGTAATAGTCCTCACTAAGTCTGGCGAGAGTGAACACCGTAGTCCAGTAGTAGCAGTGTCTGGCTTCAAAATCAGAAGTTGTCAGTTTGATCTCCTGCACCTCTAACTGAAATAACTTACACTGGGGTAAGAAATCAGTGTATGTGTGCTTCAAACCTAGCTTGCTAAAGAATCAGGGATGCTTTTGGAATTGGAGCATCCTCTGTTATCTCATGCACTAATTACTTACAGTCAAACCATATAGGTTTTCAGTGGTGACATGAATAAGCTTACTCTTGTATACACCCACTTTAAAAACTACTTAGCAGATGTTGAATAATTAGTTATTCTTAGGAACATAATTATGTATAAACTTCTAAGAGTTCATTGAAATAATTCCTTTATGAACACTGGGTAAAGATGTAAACTCCCAGGATTTCATTAAAATGACATCTCTATGATCAGAGAGTAAATATGTAGACTCCCAGGATTTAATTATGAACAGATAGTAAAGATGTAGACTCCCAGGATTTCATTGGAATGACAGTGGAAAGATGTAAACTCCTAGGATTTTATTGAAATGACATTCTATGAACAGAGAGTAAAGATATAGACTCCCAGGATTTCATTGAAATGACATCTCTATGATCAAAGAGTAAAGGTGTAGAATCCCAGGATTTCATAGAGTAAAGGTGTAGAATCCCAGAATTTCATTGAAATGACATCTCTATGAACAGAAAGTAAAGATGTAGACTCCCAGGATTTCATTGAAATGACATCTCTGTGATCAAAGAGTAAAGGTGTAGAATCCCAGGATTTCATTGAAATGACATCTCTATGAACAGAAAGTAAAGATGTTGACTACCAGGATTTCATTGTAATGACATCTCTATGATCAAAGAGTAAAGATGTTTAATCCAAGGATTTCATTAAAAAGACATCTCTATGAACAGAGAGTAAAGATGTAAACTTCAAGGATTTCATTGAAATGACATCTCTGACAACATTGAGTAAAAATGTAGACTCCCAGGATTTCATTGAAATGACATCTCTGTGATCAGAGAGTAAAGATAGAGACTCCCAGGATTTCATTGAAATGACATCCCTATGAATACAAAGTAAATATGTAGACTTCAAGGATTTCATTGAAATATTTATGACATCTCTATGAACAGAGAGTAAAGATGTAGACTCCCAGGATTTCATTGAAATGACATCTCTATGAACAGAGAGTAAAGATATAGACTCCCAGGATTTCATTGAAATGACAGCTCTGTGATCAAAGAGTAAAGATGTAAACTTCAATGATTTCATTGAAATGACATCTCTATGATCAAAGAGTAAAGGTGTAGAATCCCAGGATTTCATTGAAATGACATCACTATGAACAGAGAGTAAAGATGTAGACTTCAAGGATGTCATTGAAATGACATCTCTGACAACATTGAGTAAAGATGTAGACTCCCATGATTTCATTGAAATGACATCTCTGTGATCAAAGAGTAAATGTGTAGAATCCCAGGATTTCATTGAAATGACATCTCTATGATCAGCGAGTACAGGTGTAGAATCCCAGGATTTCATTGAATGACATCTCTATGATCAGACAGTAAAGATTTAGATTCCCAGGATTTCACTGTAATGACATCTCTATGAACAGAAAGTAAAGATGTAAACTCCTAGGAATTCATTGAAATGACATCTCTATGAACAGAGAGTAAAGATATAGACTCCCAGGATTTCATTGTAATGACATCTCTATGATCAAAGAGTAAAGATGTAAACTCCTAGGATTTCATTGAAATGACATCTCTATGAACAGAGAGTAAAGATGTAGACTCCCAGGATTTCATTGAAATGACAGCTCTATGAACAGAAAGTAAAGATGTAAACTCCTAGGATTTCATTGAAATGACATCTCTATGAGCAGAGGGTAAAGATATAGACTCCCAGGATTTCATTGTAATGACATCTCTATGATCAAAGAGTAAAGATGTAGAATCGCAGGATTTCATAGAGTAAAGGTGTAGAATCCCAGAATTTCATTGAAATGACATCTCTATGAACAGAAAGTAAAGATGTAGACTCCCAGGATTTCATTGAAATGACATCTCTATGAACAGAGAGTAAAGATGTAGACTTCCAGGATTTCATTGAAATGACAGCTCTATGAACAGAAAGTAAAGATGTAAACTTCTAGGATTTCATTGAAATGACATCTCTATGAACAGAGAGTAAAGATATAGACTCCCAGGATTTCATTGAAATGACATCTCTATGAACAGAGATTAAAGGTGTAAACTCCTAGGATTTCATTGAAATCATTTAGAGAGTAAAGAAGTTTAATTGTTGTCATTTCGTAAATTGTTGAATTATATAAATTGTTTGAACATGTGTTGTAGCTCACTTCACTCTGAGCCATCACATTTAGCTTAAATGTAGAGTATTGTAATCACCCTGTGTCTGTCATCGCATCTTTCATCTTCCGTTGTACTCAAAATTGGCACAATTTTACTGTTACATTTAGGAGATTACTGTATTAGACAATCTTTTTAGAAAATTCTTCAAAGATTACCCTCATAAATCTTGGACAAGGTTAAATGGGTCATTTGGGGGCAAAAATTAGTCACTGGGTCATTGAATAGGAAATCCTTGTAAATATTTAGAGGCAACATTTTCTGCCTCTTTTAAAAGAAACTTTCACAGAATGTTTGTCTTGATGAATGAAAGTTCAAAACTGAGTTACCTAAGGTCAAAAACTATGTCACTAGGTCAAGTCAAAGGAAAACCTTTTTAACACATTTTCTGTTTGACCTTCATGTAAACTGTCAGAAGTTAGTTTTCTTGAAATCTGCAATGTTTTGAATTACAAGCAAAATAGGCTTTGTCAGAATTTTGTATCAGTGAACTCTAGTTCAATTTAAAATGATTGCTTAGATAAAAACTAGGTACAAGAGCAAATCATAAAAAACCTTTTTTAACATTCTAGAGGCCAAATTTTTAACTTTATCATCATAAAATGTTTGTCAGAATGTTTGTATCTATGAAATCTAGTTCATGTTCAAAATTGGGTCAAAAACTAGGACATTGGTTCAATATAGCAAACCTTGTTAATACTCAGAGGCCACTTTCCGTCTGTAAAGAAGGGGCTATCCTATGCCCAGGCATGTGTGACGTGAATTAGGCTCACAAAGTTAAAGTTGTACCCCCAAATATTTTCAAAGTCCCATTGGATATTGCTTTCATATTTTGCATACTTGTTTACCATCATGACCCCAGTCTGTAAAAAGGAGGAGGCAACTCTATCAAGCATTTTGACTGAATTATGGCCCCTTTTCGACTTAGAATAAATGTTTACCACCACAAATATTTTCAAAGTCCATTGAGATATTGCTTTCATATTTTGCATACTTGTTAACCATCATGACCCCAGTCTGTAAAAAGGAGGAGGCAACTCTATCAAGCATTTTGACTGAATTATGGCCCCTTTTCGACTAAGAATATGCTTATCGTAATGTTAAAGTTTTACTCACAGCTTATATTATACTATCAAGCACTGAGAATATTCGAGCGCGCTGTCAGCTGACAGCTCTTGTTCTACTTGGCCTTCAGAACTTTTTGTCAGAATGTTTGTCTCTATGAAATTTAGACAATGTTCAGAACTGGACTATCTGGGTGAAAAGCTAGGTCACTAGATCAAATCATTGAAAGACATTGTTAAAACACTAAAGGCCGCATTTGCTACCTAATCTTCATGAGACTTGGTTAGAATGTTTGGTTTTAGTCTGTTTAAAATCTTGGATACATTTCTTACTAGGTCACTTGGAAATAAACTAGGTTATTAGGTCAAATCATTGAAAAGCTTTGTTAATACTGTAGAGGCCACTTTTTCAACTTTACCATCATAAATCTTTGTCAGAGTGTTTGTCTGTATTGAATCTAGGTCAAGTTCAAAAGTGAGGTCAAAAACTGTGTCACTAGGTCAATTCATTTAAAAACTTAGTTAATGATTTACCCAGTTACATTAAACATGTTCAAAATGTTTGTCTCTAAGAAATCTAGGCCAAATTAGATACAGTAGGTTATCTTGGGTAAGAACCAGGTTTGATGAGGGGTACAGGGCCTTCTTGGCCCTCTTGCTATCTTGTAGGGTATATCTTATTTTAATCCAAATGCCACTAGAATAGAAGAAATAGCTAGAAATGCAATTAACAGGACATTTGTTTTTATGTCTCCCACCACACAGTGGTGTGGGAGACATATTGATTTACTCCAGTCTGTCTGTCTGTCTGTCACAAAGCTTGTCCGCACTCTTAGTCGAACATTTCTCATCCGATCTTCACAAAACTTCAACAAAATGTGTCTGCCAATAAGTGCTTGGCCAAGTTCGAAAACTAGCCAAATCGGCCTAGGCACTTTGGAATTATGGCCCTTGAATTACCAAAAACACTCAGATTTCTTGCGCAGTTTTGCCCCCAAACTGGCGCCTATACTATTAGTAGTATAGGCGTCCTTTTGGTGTCAAGAAAGCGCATGCACATGTTGATTAAGTAAACAGTATATAAAGACTGACTTACTATTTAGATGATTAGGCAGTTGTGGGATAAATGTTCTTTTCTCAAAAGCATCTCTAGTATTAAACTTGTTTTGAAGAATTTTGATATGAAAAGTTTCATTTGCCTTTCTTTAAAGGTGGTTAATCAGACTTACGACAACTACTGGATTGTTCAAAACTTGAACAACTGACTCTGTTCACCAAGTTCTTAATACATGTTACATTTTCTTGTAAATAGTTTTATGCCCCCCTTCGAAGAAGGAGGGGTGTATTGTTTTGCAGATGTTGGTCGGTCGGTCGGTCTATATGTAGACCAATCCGTTTCCGGATGATAACTCAAGAACGCTTGGGCCTAGAATCATGAAAGTTAATAGGGAGGTTAGTCATCACCAGCAGATGACCCCTATTGATTTTGAGATCTGTATGTCAAAGGTCAAGGTCACGGTGACCCTGATTAGTAAAATGGTTTCAGGATGATAACTTAAGAACTCTTTGGCTTAGGATCATGATTGTTGATAGGGAGGTTGGTCATGACCAGCAGATAACCCCTATCAATTTTGAGGTCAGTATGTCAAAGGTCAAGGTCACAGTGACCAGGAACAGTAAAATGGTTTCCGGGCAATAACTCAAGAACGCTTAGGCCTAGTGTCAAGAAAATTGATAGTGAGGTTGGTCATGACCAGTAGGTGACCCCTATTAATTTTGAGGTCATTAGGTCAAAGGTCAAGGTCACATTTGCCAGGAACAGTTAAATGGTTTCTGATCTTCTTGTCCAAAACCACAGGCTTTGATAGTTGGTATGTAGCAAAGTCTAGTGGTCCTCTACCAAGATTGTTAAGATTATTTCCCTGGGGTCAAATATGGCCCCACCCCGGGGGTTACATGGTTTATATAGACTTATATAGGAAAAAACTTTGAAAAACCTCTTGTCCAAAACCACAGGTCCTAGGGCTTTGATATTTTGTATATGACATCATCTAGTGATCCTCTACAAAGATTGTCCAAATTATTCCCCTAGGATCAAATATGGCCCCGCCCTGGGCGTCACATGGTTTACATAGACTTATATAGGGAAAAACTTTGAAAATCTTCTTGTCCAAACCACAAAGACTAGGGCTTTGATATTTGTAATGTAGCATCATCTAGTGGTTCTCTACCAAGTTTGTTCAAATTATCCCTCTAGGGTCAAATATGGCCCCACCCCTAGGGTTACATGTATATATAGACCTATATAGGGAAAAACTAAGAATCTTCATGTCTATAATCTACATCATTCAAATTTAGACCACATGTATTTTTTAGCTCACCTGTCACAAAGTGACAAGGTGAGCTTTTGTGATCGCGCGGTGTCCGTCGTCCGTCCGTCCGTGCGTCCGTCCGTAAACTTTTGCTTGTAACCACTCTAGAGGTCACATTTTTCATGGGATCTTTATGAAAGTTGGTCAGAATGTTTATCTTGATGATATCTAGGTCAAGTTCGAAACTGGGTCACGTGCCGTCAAAAACTAGGTCAGTAGGTCTAAAAATAGAAAAACCTTGTGACCTCTCTAGAGGCCATATATTTCACAAGATCTTCATGAAAATTGGTCAGAATGTTCATCTTGATGATATCTAGGTCAAGTTCGAAACTGGGTCACGTGCCATCAAAAACTAGGTCAGTAGGTCTAAAAATAGAAAAACCTTGTGACCTCTCTAGAGGCCATATATTTCACAAGATCTTCATGAAAATTGGTCAGAACGTTTACCTTGATGATATCTAGGTCAAGTTTGAAACTGGGTCACGTGCCTTCAAAAACTAGGTCAGTAGGTCAAATAATAGAAAAACCTTGTGACCTCTCTAGAGGCCATATTTTTCATGGGATCTGTATGAAAGTTGGTCAGAATGTTCATCTTGATGATATCTAGGTCAAATTCGAAACTGGGTCACGTGCGGTCAAAAACTAGGTCAGTAGGTCTAAAAATAGAAAAACCTTGTGACCTCTCTAGAGGCCATATATTTCATGAGATCTTCATGAAAATTGGTCAGAATGTTCAGCTTGATAATATATAGGTCAAGTTCGAAACTGGGTCACGTGCCTTCAAAAACTAGGTCAGTAGGTCAAATAATAGAAAAACCTTGTGACCTCTCTAGAGGCCATATTTTTCATGGGATCTGTATGAAAGTTGGTCTGAATGATCATCTTGATGATATCTAGGTCAGGTTCGAAACTGGATAACGTGCCTTCAAAAACTAGGTCAGTAGGTCATATAATAGAAAAACCTTGTGACCTCTCTAAAGGCCATATTTTTCATGTTATCTGTATGAAAATTGGTCAGAATGTTCATCTTGATGATATCTAGGTCAAGTTCGAAACTGGGTCAACTGTGGTCAAAAACTAGGTCAGTAGGTCTAAAAATAGAAAAACCTTGTGACCTCTCTAGAGGCCATACTTGTGAATGGATCTTCATGAAAATTGGTCAGAATGTTCACCTTGATGATATCTAGGTTAAGTTTGAAACTGGGTCATGTGCCTTAAAAAACTAGGTCAGTAGTTCAAATAATAAAAAAAACCTTGTGACCTCTCTAGAGGCCATACTTTTCATGGGATCTGTATGAAAGTTGGTCTGAATGTTCATCTTGATGATATCTAGGTCAAGTTTGAAACTGGGTCACGTGCGGTCAAAAACTAGGTCAGTAGGTCTAAAATTATGAAAATCTTTCGACCTCTCTAGAGGCCATATTTTTCAATGGATCTTCATGAAAATTGATCTGAATGTTCACCTTGATGATATCTAGGTCAATTTCGAAACCGGGTCACGTGCGGTCAAAAACTAGGCCAGTAGGTATAAAAATAGGAAAACCTTGTGACCTCTCTAGAGGCCATATTTTTCATGAGATCTTCATGAAAATTAGTGAGAATATTCACCTTGATGATATCTAGATAAAGTTCAAAACAGGGTCACGTACCTTCGAAAACTAGGTCAATAGGTCAAATAATAGAAAAACCTTGTTACCTCTCTAGAGACCATATTTTTCAATGAATCTTCATGAAAATTGGTCAGAATTTTTATCTTGATAATACCTAGGTCAAATTCAAAACTAGGTCACTATGTCAAATAATAGAAAAAACGACGTCATACTCAAAACTGGGTCATGTGGGAAGAGGTGAGCGATTCAGGACCATCATGGTCCTCTTGTTTTGAGTGACAAGATGAACCTTGACATGAGTTGACCTTGATCTTGACTTAGTGATCTACTTTCACATTTCTGTAGCTACAGCCTTCAAATTTGGACCACATGCATAGGTTTGTGTACCGAAACAAACTAAGACCTTGTTATTGACCTAGTGACCTACTTTCACATTTTTGAAGGTATAGGCTTCAAATTTGGACCACATGCATAGTTTTGTGTTCTGAAATAAAATTTGACCTTGATTTTGACCTAGTGACCTACTTTCACATTTCTCAAGCTACAGCATTCAAATTTGGACCACATGCATAGTTTTGTGTACCGAAATGAACTTTGATCTTGAGATTGACCTAGTGACCTACTTTCACATTTCTCAAGCTCAGGCTTCATATTTGGACTGCATGCATGTTTTTGTGTACTGAATTGAAATTTGACATTGATTTTTACCTAGTACCTACTTTCACATTTCTCAAGCTACAGCCTCCAAATTTGAAGCACATGCATAGTTCTGTCTACAGAAATGAACTTTGACCTTGAAATTGATCTAGTGACCTACTTTCACATTTCTCAAGCAGCAGCTTTCAAATTTGGACCACATGCACAGTGTCTTGTACCAAAATGACATCTGACCTTGATTTTGATCTTGAGCTAGTCTTGAAATTTGGAACATTAAAAAATGGCTTGGTGGTCGGTGCCAAGATCACTCTGTGATCTCTTGTTAGGTTAATAGGTTAAAGGTCAAGGTCAGATTGGACCAGAACAGTAGAACTTTTGTTTACAGTGAACATATAATTTCTATTCCTTGTGCAATTACTGAATGCATCAAGGGGGGTATTTTGTGTTCGTCGAGCTCTTGTTAAAATTTGATTTCCCAATCCTGATTTAATCAAGATAGCATTATTTTTACCTAACATAAGTATAGATTTAATAAGCATATTTTGTCAAAGGAGTAATATGAATATAAACACTATTGTATGACACATTTATCAAAGATTTGATAATGATATTTGTGTTTTTCAGGCAGTTGCGGACGCGACGTATGTGATCAGGGTTGTCGTGACATAGATAATGGAGGGTACATTTGTGAATGTTATGGAGGTTTTAGACTCAATCATGATGGAATCTCATGCTCAAGTAAGACATTTAACCCTATTGATGGTCTTTAACAGGTCTTGAACCGTCATCAGTTGTTATGAATAGTAAATGGATAAAGAATGTGGTCTTAGAATTGTACCGTTTGTTCAGTTGATGATAAATTAACTTTATGGCATATTCAAACTGAAATACCCTTTCAGCAAACTGGATGAGCAAACACAAAAATGATGTTTAGCCGAAAATCAGTTCAAGATCTAGAAATGCAGGATGATTTTCATTTAGGAACAAATCATTGAATTTGTCTGTCATCGAAAAATGATTTTGGTTGATGGTCAAGGTCACATAACTGATTGAAGGGAAGGAATAATACTCTTCTAATTTGTTGGTCTAGGGAACTCAGACTGTATAAAACTTGGCCAGAATGTTACCATAATAAAGTCTCTGACAAGCTTGTTACTGGGATGCAAAACTAGGTCCCTAGGTCTTGTACTAGGAAAACCTTGTTAACACTCTTAATAGAGACCACATTTTCTATCTCTTCATAATACTTTGTCAGACTGTTTCCCTCTATGAAATTTAGGTAAATTTTGAAACGGAGTTATTTGAGGTAATATACTAGGTCACTAGGTCAGATCATAGAAAAACCTTCTTAACACTGTAGCGATCACAATGTTTACTTGATCTTGATAAATCTTTGTCACTTTTAGAGATCAAAAAGTTAAATCATAGAAAACCCTTGTTGACACTTTTAAGGCCACAATTTCGTCTTGATTGTCATCGAGTTGTCTCTTATCAAATTTAGGTAAGTTTCAGAAATCAAAAGTGAGTACCTGAGGTCAAAAGTAGGTCACTAGGTCAAATCATACAAAAATGTTAACACTGAAAAGGCCACAGTTTCTTCTTGATCATCAGTAAACATTAGTCAGAAAGATTGTCTCTATTAAATGAAGGTCAATTTCAAAAAAGGGTTACCGGAGGTTTTAAACTACATCACTATTTCAAATCATAGAAATACTTAACATTTTCTACTTCGGTCATCATAATGTTTTGTCAGTGTTTGTCCATAGAAGTAGAAGTAGTGTTTAAAATTGCTCTCTTGTTCAGCTGAAGTACTGAGCAGTAACAAGGAGACAATAAATTATTTTGTGAAAGTAAACAGGACTTTTTGACAAAATGAGCATAGTTTGCAAAATAAATTTGAAGTACTTTCTGAAAACACCTTGTATTGAGATGAAGAAAACTAGAAATGGTTCACAAAAGTTTGATTATTTAACAGGAGAGAATAGTTTTTTAGCTCGACTATTCAAAGAATAAGTAGAGCTATCCTACTCATCATGGCATCGGCGTCGGCATCACACCCTGGTTAAGTTTTTCGTACCAGTCCACATTTTGACAAAGTCTTTTGAGATAAAGCTTTGAAACTTTCAACACTTGTTTACCATCACCATGTCCAGTTATAGGCAAGAGTACATAACTCTGTAAAGCATTTTGACTGAAGTTTTTCGTACCAGTTCATATTTTGACAAAGTCTTTTGAGATAAAGCTTTGAAACTTTCAACACTTGTTTACCATCACCAAAATGGCCTGAGACCATAGGTCAAGCACGTGCTGGAGCAAACAGTGTTTCATATTTATAATCTGTTGTATATCTTATGTTGAAAGGCAAAATACAATTTTCCCATTATTTTACTATCCCTGTACCAAAGCTGCTGACCAAACTCTGATTTTATCTGGTTCAGTCAACTATGTGAAGACCTAGCTGTCCTACTTACACTTGTGTTAGCGTATGTGCCAGCATCCACATTAATGTTCAGAGGCTTTTTAAAGTACTTTATCACTGTTTTTATTGATGGATTTACTTCCTCATCATCACCCACATAATAGATATGATGCAAGTGACGCACCTCTTGCAGGAATATGTTTTGTCAGACTTTTTACCAAGTTTGTAACATGTTGCTAGTTTAGTTGGATGTCTGATTATTGATGCGCATGAACTAAACATAGACAATAATGAAACAAACAAAAAATTCATTTTTTTCTCCATTTTATTAGCTCACCTGAGCAATGCTCAGGTGAGTTTTTCTGATCGCTCGATGTCCGGCGTCCGTCGTCTGTCGTCTGGCGTCTGTCGTCTGTCGTCCGTCGTCTGTCAACATTTAGCTTGTGTATGCGATAGAGGCTGTATTTTTCAATTAATCTTCATGAATATTGGTCAGAATGATAACCTTGATGAAATCTAGGCCGAGTTCGAAAATGGGTCATCTGGGGTCAAAAACTAGGTCACTAGGTCAAATCAAAGAAAAACCTTGTGAATGCGATAGAGACTGTATTTTTCATTTCTTCTTCATGAATATTGGTCAGAATGATAACTTTGATGAAATCTAGGCCGAGTTCGAAAATGGGTCATCTCGGGTCAAAAACTAGGTCACTAGGTCAAATCAAAGAAAAACCTTGTGTATGCGATAGAGGTGGTATTTTTCAATTAATCTTCATGAATATTGGTCAGAATGATAACCTTGATAAAATCTAAGCCGAGTTCGAAAATGGGTCATCTCGGGTCAAAAACTAGGTCACTAGGTCAAATCAAAGAAAAACCTTGTGTATGCAATAGAGGCTGTATTTTTCAATTCTTCTTCATGAATATTGGTCAGAATGATAACTTTGATGAAAGCTAGGCCGAGTTCGAAAATGGGTCATCTCGGGTCAAAAACTAGGTCACTAGGTCAAATCAAAGAAAAACCTTGTGTATGCGATAGAGGCTGTATTTTTCAATTGATCTTCATGAATTTTGGTCAGAATGATTGCCTTGATGAAAGCTAGGCCGAGTTTGAAAATGGGTCATCTCGGGTCAAAAACTAGGTCACTAGGTCAAATCAAAGAAAAACCTTGTGTATGCGATAGAGGCAGTATTTTTCAGTTGATCTTCATGAATTTTGGTCAGAATGATAACCTTGATGAAATCTAGGCCGAGTTCGAAAATGGGTCATCTGGGGTCAAAAACTAGGTCACTAGGTCATATCACGTAAAAACCTTGTGTATGCGATAGAGGCTGTATTTTTCAATTGATCTTCATGAATTTTGGTCAGAGTGATTGCCTTGATGAAATTTAGACCAAGTTCGAAAATGGGTCATCTGGGGTCAAAAACTAGATCACTAGGTCAAATCAAAGAAAAACCTTGTGTATGCAATAGAGGCTGTATTTTTCAACTGATCTTCATGAAATTTAGCCAGAATGATTACCTTGATAAAATCTAGGCTGATTTCGAAAATGGGTCATCTGGGGTCAAAAACTAGGTCACTAGGTCAAATCGAAGAAAAACATTGTGTATGCAATAGAGGATGTATTTTTCAATTGATCTTCATGAAATTTGGTCAGAGTGATTGCCTTGATGAAAACTAGGTCGGTTTTGAATATGGGTTATCTGAGGTCAAAAACTAGGTCACTAGGTCAAATTAAAGAAAAATCTTGTGTATACGATAGAGACTGTTTTTTTTCAGTTGATATTTATGAAATTTGGTCAGGTTGATTGCCTTAATGAAATCTAGGTCGAATTTGAATATGGATCATCTGAGGTCAAAAACTAGGTCACTTGGTCAAATCAAAGAAAAAACTTCTGTATGTGATAGAGGCTGTATTTTTCATTGATCTTCATGAATTTTGGTCAGAATGATTGCCTTGATAAAATCTAGGTCGAGTTTGAACATGGGTCATCTAGGGTCAAAAACTAGGTCATATCTAAGAAAATGCTTGTTTTATCGCAAGAGACCAATTTTTTGGTCCAATCTTAATGAAAATTGGTCAGAATATTTGTTTCCATGAAATCACTAGGTCAAACATGTTTTACACTGTTATGGAGTGTTTCTTAGGTGAGCGACCTAGGGCCATCTTGGCCCTCTTGTTTGAATTTTCATCCGTTAGATTTGTAAAAGAGAATTTATTTATTTATTTGGGTTTTACGGCGCACCAACACAGTATAGGTTATATGGCGCCAAACAGGACTACAAATTTTGGTTCCACATCTCATTTACATCGAAATAAAAACATGAGGTATGGAATCAAAATTTGCATACCTGCTGGAATCACAGAGTTACTGCAAAGACCTGTTAAGACCCTATTAATCGCCTCTTACGATCATGCATGGGTAAGGCAGTGGATCCAATTCTTTTCATATACAGATCGTCCCAGAACCACATGGGGCAAGATACAGCAACCAATAAAAATGAAAATCAAAAGAGTAAAAGAAATAGCCTGAAATACTTATTAACTTCAGATATTTTTCGATATTCAAAAAGTTCCTACTTGTAAATTTGAGAAATTCAGAAGAAATTTATCTAAAAACGTATGATAAGAATGAAGGAACAGAAAGATGACATGCTTTTACATGTTCTCTTATGATGTAACACTAAAAGAGAAGGAAAGCCAGTTTCACTAAAATAATTAAATAAAACCTCTCAAGATTTATATCTGATGATATCTGGGGAAAATTCATTGTTCTGTGAGGCAGAAAGTGCCATTAAACTGGCAGAAAAAACAAAGTTTCCCTGAAATCAATACCTTGATAGTGATCAGGATACCATGTTCATCAGGTGCAGAAATATACATGATTACCATATTGTCTCTATGGTGTGTACCTTATCTATGTCAGGCAATATTTCAGAAAACCTCTATGAAGACATGCTAAATTATTGCAGGCATTTGTTGATATTACATTGTCAAGAATTATAGGAGACGTAATGTTTTGTACATTATACATTTTTATATTAGAATGAGCTGTTGTCTGTCATTTATTAATCATTTTCTTCAAACAAGTTCTCATTGGATGAAAGGTGGTTGAATACCTTTCAAAGTTGCCTTGCAGTTCTTAGGTTCCCCTGCACTCCCCTTCAGAGAAGTTCCATTCCCCTGCACATAGGTTCCTAGGTTCTGTTCCCATGCACTCCCCTGCACAGAAGTTTCATTCCCCTGCACATAGATTCTTAGGTTCCATTCCCATGCACTCCCCTTCAGAGAAGTTTCATTCCCCTGCACATAGGTTCTTCGGTTGAATGGATTTTGATGAAACTTGGCCATAATGTTCCTTGGGTGGTCGTCTATCAAAGTTGTTCAGACGGTTCTGCTTGGTTGCACATAGGGCTTCCAGAGCTAAAAATAGAAAAAAACTTCAAACAACATCTCCTCCTAAACAGATAGTCCGATTTTGAAATAATTTCACACAAATGGTCCTTATGCTACCCTCTCCCAAGATTATTCAAATTATACTGATTCGTCAAAAAACATGGCCGCCAGAGGGCGTGCTCACTTTTCCCTATATATATATAGTGGAAATTTAAAAAATCTTTTTGTGTGAAACTGCTGGCCCAATTTTAGAATAATTTTGCACAAATGGTCCTTGTGTGACCTTCTACCAAGATTGTTCAAATTATTTTGATTTGTCAAAAACATGGCCACAGAGGGCGTGGTCACTTTTCCCTATATGGATATAGTGGAAATTTAAAAAATCTTCTTGTGTGAAACCGCTGGCCCGATTTTTAAATAATTTTACACAAATGGTGCTTGTGTGACCCTCTACCAAAATTGCTCAAATTATTTTGATTCATCAAAAAACATGGCTGCCAGAGGGCGTGGTCACTTTTCCCTATATATGTATACAGTTGAAACTTAAAAAAATCTTTTTTGTGTGAAACTGCTGGCCCATATTTTAAAATAATTTTGCACAAATGATTCTTGTGTGACCCTCTTCCAAGATTGTTCAGATTTTTCCGATTCATCAAAAAACATGGCTGCCAGGGGGTGTGGTCACTTTTCTTCTCTGAATCAATAATAGCTAGAGCCTTGATATTTGGGTGTGATATTGGATTTGTAATGTCTACCATAATTGCTCAAATTATTGCCCTAGGTTCAAAAGTGTGTGTGACATGTATATAATATAGGCTAACATAGAAGAAACCTAACTCTGTACTTATACATGTACAAACACACTTGAAGCCTTGTATACAGGTGAGCACTTTAGGGTCATTGACCCTCTTGTTCTATTTCTTTTTACCCACACGCTATATCACAAGCATTATATTGTTGAGAATTTCCATGCCATGGCCAGATATTGGTATCCATTCAGTCTAGTCAGTCAAAATTTCCTTGTTAATTAATCAGTTGAAAAGTATGCCTGATCTTTAATTAATCATGAAGGAAATCTTAAGCTGAATCAATTTTGGTGAAAATAAGATAAAAAAAACTGAACATTTCTATCTTAGTAATAATGTTATTGCACTTATGGTTGACATTTCATACTTGACTGAGCAGGTAACGTATACACGGATACTGTCAAAGGCAGTGCACCGTGATCTTGGATGAATGCATATTCATTACAAATAGCCTGTATGCTACACTGGCACCAGACCAGAAAGAAAATGCCTCTGTACATGTCCCTTACAGAAGAAAAAGGGCTGCTGTGTACTCTTGCTGTGTACATACAGCGTATATAATGCGTACATGATGTGTACTGAAATCAAGGGCTTTAAATAGTGCGCAGGATATACACTGCACATACACCGATAGTACGTTTGTAGTACACTTTTGACATGCAAATGAGCTCTGCCATGTACTACTTGCTGCGTACATGCTGTGGACTACATAGTACACAGGATGTACGCTGGAGGAATTTAGTATGCGGGAAATAGTACGCAGCATGTACGCGGCACATACACTTTTCACATGCAAATGAGCCTGCGGTGTACTACCCTGCGGCATAACATGCTGTGTACTCCTGGCCCGAGTCCTGCGGCGTACATGCTGTGTACTCCTGCTGCATACATGCTGTGTGCTCTTGTGGCGAAACTGCTGTGATAATGTAAATTCCTTACCCCACCAACTTTCGTATGCAAATGCTGATCATTTGGACAGAAAAAAAACAGAAAAAGATAAGTGACATGCATCAATAAGTATTTACCCTTACCAAAAATAATGTAGATTGATGTTATCAAATAAATTAGTATGCTTTTCTTCATCCACTTTACAATGAAATAAATCAATTTTTTGTAGCATGTAATTTGGTAAACATTTGAAGAAAATGGCGTAACTGCATCAAGGGGAAACAACTTTAATGCAACTAAATATAAGTGTTATGATCTATTATAGACGATGTGTGCGTAGTATGTATTTATTTTGATTAAAATCCATCTGAGAACAATCTAGGACTGGAATTATATAAGCATTTATACACTTTTACGTCCGTAAAGAGTAGCGCACCAAAAAATTTTGGATTGATTTTTTCAAATGGGGCGAGCGCAATTAGCCAAAAACGTTCTGAAAATATACGAGCGGCAAATCCGATGAACAACTTTTTAGCCCACCATCATCAGATGGTGGGCTATTCAAATCACTCTGCGTCCGTGGTCCGGCGTCCTTCCGTCCGTCCGTCCGTCCTTCCGTTAACAATTTCTCGTTATCGCATCTCCTCAGAAACTACCAAGGGGATTTTGACCAAACTTTGTCAGAATGATGTATTGGTACCCTAGTTGTGTCCCCCTGAAAATCAGACTGGTTCAACAATTTTTTAGTAAGTTATGGCCCTTTGTTTATTTCTATAATTTACATAGATTTATATAGGGAAAAACTTTAAAAATCTTCTTGTCCAAAACCACAGAGCCTAGGGCTTTGATATTTCGTATGAAGCATCATCTAGTGGTCCTCTACCAAGAAGATTCAAATTATTTCCCTGGGGTCTAATATGGCCCCGCCCCGGGGGTCACATGGTTTATATAGACTTATATAGGGAAAAACTTTGAAAAACCTCTTGTCCAAACCACAGGGCCTAGGGCTTTGATATTTTGTATGTGACATCATCTAGTGGTCTTCTACTAAGTTTGTTCAAATTATCCCCCTGGGGTCAAATATGGCCCCGCCCCGGGGGTCACATGGTTTACATAGACTTATATAGGGAAAAACTTTGAAAATCTTCTTGTCCAAACCACAAAGCCTTGGGCTTTGATATTTGTAATGTAGCATCATCTAGTGGTTCTCTACCAAGTTTGTTAAAATTATTCCCCTAGGGTCAAATATGGCCCGCCCTGGGGGTCACATGGTTCATATAGACATATATAGGGAAAAGCTTTTAAAAACTTCTTGTCAATAACCTACAACATTCAAATTTGGACCACATGTATGGTTTTGAGTGGCAAGATGAACCTTGACATGAGTTGACCTTGATTTTGACCTAGTGACCTACTTTCACATTTCTGTAGCTACAACCTTCAAATTTGGACCACATGCATAGTTTTGTGCACTGAAAAAAACTTTGACCTTGACATTGACCTAGTGACCTACTTTCACATTTTTGAAGGTACAGGCTTCAAATTTGAACCACATGCATAGTTTCGTGTTCCGAAATGAAATTTGACCTTGATTCTGACCCAGTGACCTACTTTCACATTTCTCAAGCTACAGCCTTCAAATTTGGACCACATGCATGGTTTTATGTACCGAAACAAACTTTGACCTTTACATTGACTTAGTGACCTACTTTCACATTTTTGAAGGTACAGGCTTCAAATTTGGACCACATGCATAGTTCTGTATTCTGAAATACAATTTGACCTTGATTTTGACCTAGTGACCTACTTTCACATTTCTCAAGCTACAGCCTTCAAATTTGGACCACATGCATGGTTTTGTGTACCGAAACAAACTTTGACCTTTACATTGACCTAGTGACCTACTTTCACATTTTTGAAGGTACAGGCTTCAAATTTGGACCACATGCATAATTCTGTATTTCGAAATAAAATTTGACCTTGATTTTGACCTAGTGACCTACTTTCACATTCCTCAAGCTACAGCCTTCAAATTTGGACCACTTGCATAGTTTTGTGTACCGAAATAAACTTTGACCTTAAGATTGACCTAGTGACCTACTTTCACATTTCTGTAGCTAAAGGCTTCAAATTTAGACCACATGCATAGGATTGTGTACCAAAACAAACTTTGACCTTGACATTGACCTAGTGACCTACTTTCACATTTTTAGCTCACCTTAGCAATGCTCAGGTGAGTTTTTCTGATCGCTCGATGTCCGGCGTCCGGCGTCCGTCGTCTGTCAACATTTAGCTTGTGTATGCGATAGAGGCTGTATTTTTCAATTAATCTTCATGAATATTGGTCAGAATGATAACCTTGATGAAATCTAGGCCGAGTTCGAAAATGGGTCATCTCGGGTCAAAAACTAGGTCACTAGGTCAAATCAAAGAAAAACCTTGTGTATGCGATAGAGGCTGTATTTTTCATTTAATATTCATGAATATTGGTCAGAATGATAACTTTGATGAAATCTAGGCCGAGTTCGAAAATGTGTCATCTCGGAACAAAAACTAGGTCACTAGGTCAAATCAAAGAAAAACCTTGTGTATGCGATAGAGGCTGTATTTTTCAATTCTTCTTCATGAATATTGGTCAGAATGATAACCTTGATGAAATCTAGGCTGAGTTCGAAAATGGGTCATCTCGGGTCAAAAACTAGGTCACTAGGTCAAATCAAAGAAAAACCTTGTGTATGCGATACAGGCTGTATTTTTCAATTGATCTTCATGAATTTTGGTCAGAATGATTGCCTTGATGAAATCTAGGCCGAGTTCGAAAATGGGTCATCTCGGGTCAAAAACTAGGTCACTAGGTCAAATCAAAGAAAAACCTTGTGTATGCGATAGAGGCGGTATTTTTCAATTGATCTTCATGAATTTTGGTCAGAATGATAACCTTGATGAAATCTAGGCCGAGTTCGAAAATGGGTCATCTGGGGTCAAAAATTAGGTCACTAGGTCATATCACGTAAAAACCTTGTGTATGCGATAGAGGCTGTATTTTTCAATTGATCTTCATGAATTTTTAGTCAGAATGATTGCCTTGATGAAATTTAGACCAAGTTCGAAAATGGGTCATCTGGGGTCAAAAACTAGGTCACTAGGTCAAATCAAAGAAAAACCTTGTGTATGCAATAGAGGCTGTATTTTTCAACTGATCTTCATGAAATTTAGCCAGAATGATTACCTTGATAAAATCTAGGCTGATTTCGAAAATGGGTCATCTGGGGTCAAAAACTAGGTCACTAGGTCAAATCGAAGAAAAACATTGTGTATGCAATAGAGGATGTATTTTTCAATTGATCTTCATGAAATTTGGTCGAGAGTGATTGCCTTGATGAAAACTAGGTCGGTTTTGAATATGGGTTATCTGAGGTCAAAAACTAGGTCACTAGGTCAAATTAAAGAAAAATCTTGTGTATGCGATAGAGACTGTTTTTTTCAGTTGATATTTATGAAATTTGGTCAAGTTGATTGCCTTAATGAAATCTAGGTCGAATTTGAATATGGGTCATCTGAGGTCAAAAACTAGGTCACTTGGTCAAATCAAAGAAAAAACTTCTGTATGTGATAGAGGCTGTATTTTTCATTTGATCTTCATGAATTTTGGTCAGAATGATTGCCTTGATAAAATCTAGGTCGAGTTTGAACATGGGTCATCTAGGGTCAAAAACTAGGTCATATCTAAGAAAATGCTTGTTTTATCGCAAGAGACCAATTTTTTGGTCCAATCTTAATGAAAATTGGTCAGAATATTTGTTTCCATGAAATCACTAGGTCAAACATGTTTTACACTGTTATGGAGTGTTTCTTAGGTGAGCGACCTAGGGCCATCTTGGCCCTCTTGTTGAAGATACAGGCTTCTAATTTGGACCACATGCATAGATTTGTGTTGTGAAGTGAAATTTGACCATGATTTTGACCTAGTGACCTACTTTCACATTTCTCAAGCTACAGCCTTCAAATTTGGACCACTTGCATAGTTCTGTGTACCGAAATAAACTTTGACCTCAAGATTGACCTAGTGACCTACTTTCAAATTTCTCAAGCTACAGCCTTCAAACTTGATGCACATGCATAGTTTTGTGTACAAAGAACTTTGTCCTTGAAATTGATCTAGTGACCTACTTTCACCTACAGCTTTCGAATTTGGACCACATGCACAGTGTTGTGTACGGAAATGAAATTTGACCTTGAGCTAGTCAATAAGTCTTGAAATTTGGAACACTTAAAAATGGCACATTGGTGGGCGCCAAGATCACTCTGTGATCTCTTGTTAATTTGGTGAGGCCTTAATGAGTTAACATAATAAGCATTAAAGCCTTTATAAAACATGATAGAATGGTGTTTTGCTTAAGAGTATTCAAATAACAGTGAGAGCTATTAATTCTTGTATGTAAAATGTACTTCTCTGGCGTACTACTGTGTTCGCGGCATATTCACAGCAAATACGCAGCATGTACGCCACAGAGGCTTGCTTCTGTAAGGGGTTATACCCTACCCCTCACGGGTGGTAAATGCGCAATCCAATTCCCACTGGGAATACGCTAAAAATGGGTTGCGCGACTTCCGGTGCCGGTGTTGCGCATCAATTTATACAAAACTGAGGTAGGTGGGTTTTTGCTTTTGTAAATAATGACATATTTACGAATGTTTTCGAAAAAAGCAAAATGCTATACGACACAAAAATGAATAAAGATCATATGTGTGAAATGCCAACTTATTAATTTAAGAATCAGCTCTGTTATCACGAAAACTCTGCTGGCTTGAACTGTCAAAAAAGCATGAAATCATGAAACATGCCAATTTTCTAACTCTTGTGCCTTCTTTCTGGAAATGTGACGCTTCTTATGATCAAACACGTGTAAAAAAGTCATGAATATTACATACACTTGAATGAAATGTTGCTTTTGGGGAAAAGATTGGCAAAAAAAATAATTGGGAATGGGGATGCGCCCCGGGAATGGAGTTGCGCATATACATTATATACATTATGATGTATACGAGCAACTCCATTCCCAGTGCGCAACCCCATTCCCGAAGACTTTTTTGTCAGTTATGTCCCTGTAAGCACGATTTGAAGCAAATAATTTTGATATTCGTTTCTTTATAACAGTTGAGTTATCATAAAAAGCATCAAATGTCCTGAGATTAGGCATAATTTTATGAGGCCAGAAACGTCCATTTTTGTTGATTTCATACTTTTTTCACGCTTCTTGTCGCCTGAGTTTTTGTGATAACAGAGCCGAGTCGTAACTTACAAACCAGATATTTTACACATATGAATGATGTATTATCATATTTGTGTCGAATAGCATTTTGCTTTTTTCCAGAAAATTCATTCTTGTCTCATACTAAGCAAAATCATAACTTCACATACCTCAATTTCGTCTTTTTTTACTCGCAACACCTGCACCGGACGTTACGCAACCCATTTTAAGCGTATTCCCAGCGGGAATTGGATTGCGCGTTTACCACCCGTGCCCTAGGTATTCTACAAGAACCATGGTCATGAACGGGAAAGTGCACTAATCCAATTCAATCGTACATTTCTCATCTAAAACACGCAGTTCAGTGAATGGGTACCTAGTATATTGAACAAGTGATAATTTATCTTCCATCGTGCACTAGTCACATTATCTCAAATTTCTATATTGCAGAGATGCTCCACATATTTTATGCTTTCGTCAACGCTACAGAAAAAACTTGCGTGAACTCACCTAATGAACATCCGGTCTAGAGGTCACGGCAGTGTGCACATGTTAGGCGAAATGTAAACAAACAAAAACAGAATGCAAAATATTCAAAGTTTTACGATAAAACTCGAAATGATGAATGAAACTCATCTTGGATCTGATTTTGGATTTGAAATCATACATTGGTATACATCTGTTCTGTTTATTTAATTCATTTTGCACATTTATGCTGCATATACACATTTCGTATATCGTACACATGTTGTAAAATGACGACTGACATACATTTTCGCATCAGCCAATCAGAATGATTTTGTAATCTAGACCGGAACTTCACCAGGGAAGTTCAAGCAAGTTTTTTGTGTAACGTTGAAAAACTATAAACTACACGTTGTTTTTCTAAGATAAGAAGTATTCAAGAAATGAGACTGGTACACAATGGTACATAAATTACCACTTGTTTGATATCCATAGTACACATTTACCGAACTGCGTGTTTTAGGTATGAAATGCGCGATTAAAATGGGTTAGTATACTTTCCCGTTCATGACCGTGGTTCTTATAGAATACCTAGGGGTAGGGTTATGTACAGAGGCATTTTCTTCCTGGTCTGGTGCCAGTGCTATGCTAATGTGTGTTCATGCGTCTTAAAGTCAGTCTACTGTGAAATGCAGGTTAATTGACAAGGAACAATAATTCGTATAGAGTATGAATGAATGATGAATATGCATGATCTAAAAATAGATTAGTACGGTCATGTAATGTTTTTAGCTTCAGATATACTGTGCAATTTGCAAATGTTGTCAGCAGTTCAGGTTTGCAAACGCTTCCTTTTTATACACCCGTTTGAAAAAGGGGACATATTATGGGAACGCCCCTGGCCGGCGGGCGGGCGGCGTCCACAGACTTTGTCCGGAGCATATCTTCCACATGCATGAAGGGATTTTGATGAAACTTGGCAAAGTTGTTCACCATCATGAGATGGAGTGTCATGCGCAAAAACCAGGTCCCTAGGTCTAAGGTTAAGGTCACACTTAGAGGTCAAAGGTCAAATTCAAGAATGACTTTGTCCGGAGCATATCTTCTTCATGCATGGAGGGATTTTGATGAAAGTTGGCACAATTGTTCATCATCATGAGACGGAGTGTCGTGCACAAGAACCAGTCCCTAGCCCTAAGGTCAAGGTCACACTTAGAGGTCAAAGGATACAAGAAAGAAAACTTTGTCCGGAGCATATCTTCTTCATGCATGGAGGGATTTTGATATAACTTGGCACAAATGTTCACCACCATGAGGCAGAATGTCATGCGCAAGAACCAGGTCCCTAGGTCTAAGGTCAAGGTCACACTTAGAGGTCAAAGGATACAAGAATGAAAACCTTGTCCGGAGCATTTCTTCTTCATGCATAGAGGGATTTTGATATAACTTTGCACAAATGTTCACCACCACGAGGCGGAGTGTCCTGCGCAAGAACCAGGCCCCTAGGTCAAAGGGCAAGGTCAAACTTAGAGGCCAAAGGTCAGATACAAGAATGACTTTGTCCGAAGCATTTCTTCTTCATGCATGGAGGGATTTTGATGTAACTTGGCACAATTATACACCATCATGAGACAAAGTGTCATGCGCAATTCCCTTCTTTAGAATTACTTCCCTTTGTTGTTACTATAAATAGCTTATATTGTAACTTTCATTACTAGTCGTAGGGAAAAATCGAGACCACTTTTCTGTAGTACAACATGCATGCTACATCCAATCTTGAGGTGTATTTTGACCAATCTCTACCTGGTAAAGATTTTTGTGTGGACTTACAATTTTTTTTTTTTTTTTTTTTTTAAGATTATCTTCCCTTAGTTGTTACTATAAATAACTTATATTGTAACTTTTTTATAATTGACCGTAGGGAAAAATCGAGACCACTTTTCTATAGTACAACATGCATGCTACATCCAATCATGAGGTGTATTTTGACCAATCTCTACCTGGTAAAGATTTTTTTGTGGACTTACATTTTTTTTTTTTTAATATTATCTTCACTTAGTTGTTGCTATAAATAACTTATATTGTAACTTTTTTATAATTGACCGTAGGGAAAAAACAAGACCACTTTTCTGTGGTACAACATAGATGTTACTTTCAAATTTTAGGTGTATTTTAAGGTATCTCTACCTGGTAAGGAGTTTTTTTGTGGACTTAGAAAGACAAATGACTTACAATGATTACTAAACAACCATAAAATTAAATTTCCATTTGCAAATACAGGTGCTAGAGTAAAGAAATTTGCTGTGACGGGCGTATATTGTGACATTCTGGCACTCTTGTTCTACCTATCTAGATTATTTCTTGCTTTCGTAAATGTGTATGTATAAAGGTTATGCTCGCATGTGTTACGTGACAAAAACATCTGACATCAAGCTACTTCTGCACAGAATTCAGTAAACATCTGTTACATGAACAGATTTTCTTAAAAGACAGAATATTGCATATGCGCTAGAAGGAACCATTTGCTAAGCTAAACCTTGTTCCTGTAAATTAAAACATTTTCGACAATTCATGATTTTGATTTGTGGAGGCCATGAATAATCAACACTACCATGGGGAGACATGTGCTTTTACCAAACGTAATTTCTAGTTGGTTTCTAAAGACATTAATGAAAACATTTTATGATGGATACTGTTTCAGAGTAGCACTTAAATGAATCTCCTTTTACATTAATGATTCAATTAAGAGTCCATTACCACCTCCCAGAATGTGTTCTTATTAAGGATTGTTGGCTCCATTTCCTCAGCTTTCAGTCAGTAATGGTAGTTAATTAGTAGGCATGCATAGATCACATCTTTATTGTTCTTCTGTCTCTGTCAAATGTGAAATTTACCACAGTGTGTGTTGACATTAAGGGAAAATTGCTAGAAAAAACAACTGATACATTAGACTGCAACAGTTCTGTTAGTCATTATTGTATTTTTTTCTAGAGAGGTTGACATAGATCAGTACTTGAAAATAAGTCCATGTTTTTTATTAGCATAATAAAAACCGAAGGTCCAGGGTGAGCTATTAGTATGGGTTGGATGGTCCGGCGTCCACATCTTTACTTAAACATCTTCTCCTCTGAAACTACTGGTCAGAATAACACCAGATTGGTCTGTAGCATCCTGATGAGGTCCTCTATCAAGTTTGTTTAAATGGGGACACTTGGCCACTTTTTAGGGGCTGCTAAAGCTAAAAATAGAAATACGTTTAAACGACTTCTTCTCATGAAATGCTTGATTGATCTTCATCAAACTTGGTCTGTAGTATCATTATAAGGTCCTATCCAAATTTTTGTTCAAAGGGGGGCACTTGGCCCCTTTTAGGGGCCGCTAAAGCTAAAAATAGAAATACCTTTAAACGACTTCTTCTCATGAACCGCTGAAGGATCTTCATCAAACTTGGTCTGTAGCATCATTATAAGGTCCTCTCACAAATTTGTTGAAATGGGGGCACTTGGCCCCTTTTAGGGGCCGCTAAAGCTAAAAATAGAAATACCTTTAAACGACTTCTTATCATGAACAGCTTGATTGATCTTCATCAAAATGGTCTGTAGCATCATTATATGGTCCTCTCCAAAATCGGTTCAAATGGGGGCACTTGGCCCCTTTTAGGGACTGCTAGAGCTGAAAATAGAAATACCTTTAAACAACTTCTTCTTATGAACCGCATGATGGATCTTCATCAAACTTGGGCTGATGCATCGCTATATGGTCCTCTCCCAAATTTGTTCAAATGGGGGCACTTGGTCCCTTTTAGGGGCCACTAGAGCTAAAAATAGAAATACCTTTAAACGATTTCTTACCATGCACCGCTTAATGGATCTTCATTAAACTTGGTCTGTGGCATCATTATTATAAAGTCCTCTCCCAAGTTTGTTCAAATGGGGGCACTTGGCCTCTTTTAGGGGCTGCTAGAGCGAAAAATAGAAATACCTTTTAAACAACTTCTTATCATGAACTGCTTGATGGATCTTCATCAAACTTGGTATGTAGCATAATTATATGGTCCTCTCCCAAGTTTGTTCAAATGTGGGCACTTGACTCCTTTTAGGGGCCGCTAGAGCTAAAAATACTTCTATAAGTCTTTTTAGCCCACCATAAAAAAAAAAATTAAATTCTTTTTAAATTTAATACTTTGTCACAAGCAAGATCTAATTAGGTCAAAGTCGGCCTCAGGTGAGTGACTGACAGGCCATTTGGGCCTCTTGTTTCTCATGCCTTTGGTGCAGAAGACCCTGGAGGCTATAGTGTGAACTATCTGCCCATGTGCCATTCTGCATTATGTCCTTCATTGCTTTCTTCTGTACTCAGTTCTTAATACATTCTATCCCATTCATATATTGTGTCAGCATACAGTGGACAACATACAAGCACATATTTTCAGGACTTTTGTGTCCCATAATTATTTTTAGCTCACCTGAGCACAAAGTGCTCATGGTGCGTTATTGTGATCACGCTGTGTCCATCGGCCGTCCGTCCGTCAAGTTGTCCGTCGTCAACAATTATGTTTAAATGACATTCTCCTCCAAAACCGCTGAATGGATTTTGATGAAACTTGGCCTGGATGTTCCTTGAGTGGTCCTCTTCCAAAGTTGTTCAAACAGTTCCGCTTGGTTGCACATAGGGGCCAGCCCGCCAGAGCTAAAAATAAAAAAATCTTCAAACAACATCTCCTCCTAAACCAATGGTCCGATTTTGAAATAATTTTACTCAAAATGGTCCTTCTGTCACCCTCTACCAAGATTGTTCAAATTATACTGATTTGTCAAAACATATGGCCGCCAGAGGGCGTGGTCACTTTTCACTATATGTATATAGAAGAAACTTTAAAAATCTTCTTGTGTGAAACTGCTGGCCCAATTTTAAAATAATTTTACCCAAATTGTCATGTGACCCTCTACCAGGATTGTTCAAATTATTTGATTCGTCAAAAAACATGACTGCCAGGGAGCGTAGTCACTTTCACCTATATGTATATAGTGGAAATTTAAAAAATCTTCTTGTGTGAAACTGCTGGTTCAGTTTAAAAATAATTTTGCACAAATGGTCCTTGTGTGACCCTCTCCCAATATTGTTATTATTCTGATTTGTTAAAAAACATGGCCGCCAGAGGGTGTGGTCATTTTTCATCAACAATTTCTTTAAACAACATCTCCTTCAAAACCTTTGAATGGATTTTGATGAAACTTTACACAAATCCTCTTTCAAATTTGTTCATATGGTTCTGGTTCATGGAACATATGGGTCTTTTTGGTTAAAAGTAGGTTTTCAGCTACTGTAGGCTTACTTATTTTAGCGGTGTACTAATAACAGCGCTTTTAGCGCTATCGCACGTGCGCTAATTCATGTCCATGCATTAATTTGTCCAAGCATTTTCATTTACATTTTCATTTGATGATGTTTTCTTCGAACTTTTGCAAATAATTACTCTTGAGAGTTTGCACTAGTTACACTGCTTGCTAATATTTTAAGTTTCGAATGATATTCCTGTTTATTGTTCATATTATTATTTTAAATATATGATCATACAAAATAAAATATTTAAGCTTGTAGTTTGTGTTTTTTCTCGTTTTATCAAGTTGTTATCGATTTCCGAATCACCTTCGGGCAAGTCCGTTGTTGCAGTCGCTCGTTTACGGAAAGGTGTGAACGTTTATATTAAGACACAATGCATGTAGGACAAAGGGGATTCAATGATTAAAATGTGTGACAATCTTGTTTTATTTCAGCAATTATAACTAGTATACAGAATATAAAACACACAGATTATTATAATTAAATACGAGAAGAGATTTACGGTATAACACTTAAGTAAATAATTTCAAATAAATCCTACTTTCTTTAGCCCGCTAACAGTGAAAAAGGTTGATTTCATTATCAGTATGACGTATAATAACAGCAGAAACAAATTACATAAAAGTTGCCGACGGTTAGGTTTATTTCCGAATATTTTCGTGAATCTCAGTACATCTCCGAGAGCCTCATCTCGGACAGCGCTAAAATTAGAAATTAGCGGTCTCGCGAGAGCGCTAATTCACGTCCACGCATTAATTAGATATTTCACCAAAAATTGCGTTTGCGCTAAATTTTTGCAGCGCTAATAAATGTACGCCTACAGTATCACACTTTAAGAATATTTTTCTCTTGAGCTTTGATATTTTGCATGCGATATAAGGGTTTAACTCTCTACCATAATTGACCAAATTATTGCCTTAAGGTCAAAAATGGCCATGCCCCTGTATGTGACATGTACTTACTATAGGCTTTTATATAAGAAACTTTGAAAATCTTCTTCTCTGAATCAATAATAGCTAGAGCCTTGATTTTTAGCGTATGATATCAGAGTTGTACTGTCTAACAAACACACTTAAAGCCTTATACACAGGTGAACGCTTTAGGGTCAATGACCCTCTTGTTTTGAGTTATTCCCCTTTGTTGGACTTAACATTTTTAGCTCACCTGTCACATAGTGACAAAGTGAGCTTTTGTGATCACGCAGTGTCCGTCGTCTGTCGTCCGTCCGTCCATAAATTTTTGCTTGTGACCACTCTAGAGGTCACATTTTTTGTGGGATCTTTATGAAAATTGGTCAGAATGTTCATCTTAATGATATCTAGGTTTCAAGTCGAACTGGGTCACGTGCCTTCAAAAACTAGGTCAGTAGGTCTAAAAATAGAAAAACTTGTGAGCTCTTAGAGTCCATATATTTCAAAAGATCTTCATGAAATTGGTCAGAACGTTCACCTTGAGATATCTAGTCAGTTCAAATTGTCACGTGCTACAAAAACTAGGTCAGTGTCAAATTATAGAAAAACTGGACCTCATAGAGGCCATATTTCATGGGATGTATAATTTGGTCTGAAATGTTAAATCTTGTGTATTCAGCAAGTTCAAAGTGGTCATACAGCCATCAAAAATAGTCAGTAGGTCAGATAAATAGAAAAAACTTGTGACCTCTAAAGGCCTATTTTCATGGAATCTGTATGAAATTGGTCTGAATGTTATCTTGATGATATTAGGTCAAATTCGAAACAGGTCATGTGCGTTCAAAAACTAGGTTCAGTAGATCTAAAAAATAGAAAACGTTGTGACCCTCTAGAGGCCATACTTGTGAATGGATCACCATAAAATTGTCAAGTTTTCTGATATATCTAGGTCAAGTTCGAAAATTGGCTCATGTGCCACTTCAAAGAATAGTTCTGGGTTCAATAATGAAAAAAGGGTTGTGACCTCTCCTAAGGCCAATTTTCATAAGGTCTGAATGAAAGTTGGTCTGAACTGTTACTGAATGTTTATCTATGGTATATATAGGTCAAGTTTGAAACTGGGTCAACTGCGATCAAAAACTAGGTGTCAGTAGGTCTTAAAAAGGAAAACCTTGTGACCTTTAGAGGCCATACCTTATGGATTCTTCATGAATTGGACAGAATTTTCTCACCTGATGAATATCTAGGTTAGGTTTGGAAACTGGGTCACATGCCATAAACTGCTCGTAGGTCAATAAAAAAAAATGCCTTGTGACCTCTCTAGAGGTCGATACTTTTTGGGATCTGTATGAAATTAGTCGAATGTTCACCTTGATGATATCTAGGTCAAGTTCGAAACTGGGTCACGTGCCTTCAAAAACTAGGTCAGTAGGTCTAAAAATAGAAAAACCTTGTGAGCTCTCTAGAGGCCATATATTTCAAAAGATCTTCATGAAAATTGGTCAGAACGTTCACCTTGATGATATCTAGGTCCAGTTCAAAATTGGGTCACGTGCCCTCAAAAACTAGGTCAGTAGGTCAAATAATAGAAAAACCTTGTGACCTCTCTAGAGGCCATATTTTTCATGGGATCTGTATGAAAGTTGGTCTGAATGTTCATCTTGATGATATCTAGGCCAAGTTCGAAAGTGGGTCATGTGCCATCAAAAACTAGGTCAGTAGGTCAGATAATAGAAAAACCTTGTGACCTCTCTAAAGGCCATATTTTTCATGGAATCTGTATGAAAATTGGTCTGAATGTTCATCTTGATGATATCTAGGTCAAATTCGAAACAGGGTCATGTGCGGTCAAAAACTAGGTCAGTAGATCTAAAAATAGAAAAACCTTGTGACCTCTCTAGAGGCCATACTTGTGAATGGATCTCCATAAAAATTGGTCATAATGTTTATCTTGATGATATCTAGGTCAAGTTCGAAATTGGCTCATGTGCCATCAAAAGATAGGTCAGTAGGTCAAATAATGAAAAAACGTTGTGACCTCTCTAGAGGCCATATTTTTCATGGGATCTGTATGAAAGTTGGTCTGAATGTTTACCTGAATGTTTATCTTGATGATATATAGGTCAAGTTTGAAACTGGGTCAACTGCGATCAAAAACTAGGTCAGTAGGTCTTAAAATAGGAAAACCTTGTGACCTCTCTAGAGGCCATACCTTAAATGGATCTTCATGAAAATTGGTCAGAATGTTCTCCCTGATGATATCTAGGTTAGGTTTGAAACTGGGTCACATGCCATAAAAAACTAGCTCAGTAGGTCAAATAATAAAAAAAACCTTGTGACCTCTCTAGAGGCGATACTTTTCATGGGATCTGTATGAAATTTAGTCTGAATGTTCACCTTGATGATATCTAGGTCAAGTTCGAAACTGGGTCACGTGCGGTCAAAAACTAGGCCAGTAGGTATAAAAATAGAAAAACCTTGTTACCTCTCTAGAGGCCATATTTTTCACAAGATCTTCATGAAAGTTAGTGAGAATGTTCACGTTGATGATATCTAGATAAAATTCAAAACAGGGTCACGTACCTTCGAAAACTAGGTCAATAGGTCAAATAATAGAAAAACCTTGTGACCTCTCTAGAGACCATATTTTTCAATGGATCTTCATGAAAATTGGTCAGAATTTTTATCTCGATAATATCTAGGTCAAGTTCAAAACTGGGTCACATGAGCTCAAAAACTAGGTCACTATGTCAAATAATAGAAAAAACGACGTCATACTCAAAACTGGGTCACGTTGGAAGAGGTGAGCGATTCAGGACCATCATTGTCCTCTTGTTACATTTTTGTGTGGATTGTGTACACAAAAATTTAGCCCAAGTGAGTCATGTAGGACCATCATGTTTCTTGAATTACGCACTTCTTTGACCTTAGCAGTATTACAACTGTACCTGTATTCTTCCTTCAGTTTCCATAATTCAAATGAAACTTGGTATACATCATCGACATGAATTGGACATATGCATATAATTAGAATTTTCATGTCTGAGTGTTTTTTAGCTCACCTGTCACAAAGTGACTAGGGGAGCTTTTGTGATCGCCCGTCCCTGCGTCCGTCCGTAAACTTTTGCTTGTGACCACTCTAGAGGTCACATTTTTTGCGGGATCTTTATGAAAGTTGGTCAGAATGTTCATCTTGATGATATCTAGATCAAGTTTGAAACTGGGTCACGTGCCGTCAAAAACTAGGTCAGTAGGTCTAAAAATAGAAAACCTTGTGACCTCTCTAGAGGCCATATATTTAATAAGATCTTCATGAAAATTGGTCAGAACGTTCAACTTGATGATATCTAGGTCAAGTTTGAAACTGGGTCACGTGCCTTCAAAAACTAGGTCAGTAGGTCAAATAATAGAAAAACCTTGTGACTTCTCTAAAGGCCATATTTTTCATGGGATCTGTATGAAAGTTGGTCAGAATGTTCATCTTGATGATATCTAGGTCAAGTTCAAAACTGAGTCACGTGCAGTCAAAAACTAGGTCAGTAGGTCTAAAAATAGAAAAACCTTGTGACCTCTCTAGAGGCCATATATTTCATGAGATCTTCATGAAAATTAGTCAGAATGTTCACCTTGATGATATCTAGGTCAAGTTCAAAAGTGGGTCACGTGCCTCAAAAACTAGGTCAGTAGGTCTTGAAATAGAAAAACAGTGTGACCTCTCTAGAGGCCATATTTTTCATGGGACCTGTATGAAAGTTGGTCTGAATGTTCATCTTGATGATATCTAGGTCAAGTTCGAAACAGGGTCATGTGCGGTCAAAAACTTGGTCAGTAGGTCTAAAAATAGAAAAACCTTGTGACCTCTCTAGAGGTCATACTTGTGAATGGATCTCCATAAAAATTGGTCAGAATGTTTATCATGATGATATCTAGGTCAAGTTCGAAAGTGGGTCATGTGCCATCAAAATGTAGGTCAGTAGGTCAAATAATGAAAAAACATTGTGACCTCTCTAGAGGCCATATTTTTCATGGAATTTGTATGAAAGTTGGTCTGAATGTTTATCTTGATGATATATGGGTCAAGTTTGAAACTGGGTTAACTGCGATCAAAAACTAGGTCAGTAGGTCTTAAAATAGGAAAACCTTGTGACCTCTCTAGAGGCCATACCCTTGAATGGATCTTCATGAAAATTGGTCAGAATGTTTACCTTGATGATATCTAGGTCAAGTTTGAAACTGGGTCTCATGCCATGAAAAACTAGGTCATTAGGTCAAATAATAAAAAAACCTTGTGACCTCTCTAGAGGCCATACTTTTCATGGGATCTGTATGAAAGTTGGTCTGAATGTTCATCTTGATGATATCTAGGTCAAGTTTGAAACTGGGCCAACTGCGATCAAAAACTAGGTCAGTAGGTTTAACATTAGAAAAATCTTTTGACCTCTCTGGAGGCCATATTTTTCAATGGATCTACATGAAAATTGATCTGAAAGTTCACCTTGATGATATCTAGATCAGTTTCGAAACTGGGTCACCTGCGGTCAAAAACTAGGCCAGTAGATACAAAAATAGAAAAACCTTGTGACCTCTCGAGAGGCCATATTTTTCATGAGATCTTCATGAAAATTAGTGAGAATGCTCCCCTTGATGATATCTAGGTAAAGTTCAAAACAGGGTCACGTACCTTCGAAAACTAGGTCAATAGGTCAAATAATAGAAAAACCTTGTGACCTCTCTAGAGACCATATTTTTCAATGGATCTTCATGAAAATTGGTCAGAATTTTTATCTTGATAATATCTAGGTCAAGTTCAAAACTGGGTCACATGAGCACAAAAACTAGGTCACTATGTCAAATAATAGAAAAAACGACGTCATACTCAAAACTGGGTAATGTGGGAACAGGTGAGCGATTCAGGACCATCATGGTCCTCTTGTTCTTGAGAACTTCACCTACAGTTTAAGTCCATTTTACCTGAAACTTGGTATATGTCATTAATAAGTGCATATTGTAGGGACTTTCATGTTTACTCCTTTTCTGCACTTTGTAATTTTCTAACATGAATTTTCAGTGAGAATGTGTCATGCAGTGCTTGTTCAACATTATATAACAAGTAAAATGATGTACCCCACCCCCATCTATGCAATTTGAAATTTATTTTAGTAACATTGGCTTAACTATAGATGTGTATTACCCATATTTACCTCCCTTAGAAAGCTAGACGACATTTGCAGCAAATTATGCTTACAGTTATAAGCGAGTGAACAATGTTTATCTCAGGAAACTACATGTAATTTTGTGATGTTTATGCATGAAACAGACAAATACTAATGTCACGGTGTATGTCCTGGACAAAGGTTAAAAATCCCGGAAATTTTAACTCAGAATCCTGGAAATGTCCTGAAAAATTATGGCATATGGCTTAAGTTATATGGTTAACTCTTTATTAAAGAGCTAACTTGTCACTGATGATATGGTAAACCAGTTAACCAGTCTATGTTCATATTTGAAATTCGTGAAGTTTTAGCAGACTCATATGACTTACTATCAAGATTGCAGAGTTGATATTGATTTGCTGATACCATCACAATTTCAGTATTGCTATAATTTGATTTCACATTCACTATAGGGAGTCTGTTCTGTTTATATTAGCGACAAAGTATCTTGATAATATTCTGGTTATTGCCAGCATGACACAGCTTTCTCTGAAACACTGATAAAGTACGTGATGTATAGACCTAACGGAAAAAAAAGACATTAACAGTAACCATCATGTTAGTTTAGAAGCCAGTTTTTAGCTCACTTGAGTGCTTACTGAAATTGGGTCAGAATGTTTGCCAGAGTTTGAAATTGAAATTGGGTCATCAGGGTCACTTAAGGTCAAATTATAGAAAAACTTTGCCAAGTCTCTACAGGCTGTATTTGCTGTCTGAGTCTCTGTGAAATCTAGGTCAAGTTTGAAAGCTGATTTTCTGGGGTCAAAAATGGTATCAATAGGTCAGGTTATAGAAAAGCCTTATTAACACTCCAGAGGACTTATTTTCAACATTGTCTACTGCAAAACTGGTCTGAAAATTTGTCTCATGAAATCTAAATCAAATTTAAATATGGGGAATTTAGGGTCAGGAACTAGGACACTAGGTCAGATCATTTAAAAACTGTAAACTCTCAAGAGGGTAAATTGTCTTAGACTACCTGATTTGTTGCAAACATGATCTGAATGATTGTCTCTAAAATTTAGATTAAATTTAAAACTGAATCTGACATTTATGTTAAAAATTTAGTCACTAATACAGTTCTTTGTACAATCAAAAACCGTTATCTCGACTTCGTTTATTTCGATAGTTCGATATCTCGAGTGGATTTTCCCAGTCCCAATTTTTTCTCTTCTTATTTCATATAAATAAGCTACAGATATCTTGATTTGGATATTTCAATTTTTTCGATATCTCGACTAAATTTTCAATCCCCGACTTCGAAATTGACTCTATTGTGACATCGTTATCTCGAGTGGACATTAATCGTCTGCAAATGCAGATGCGAAAAGCTGCACGTCTTGTATTCGCTCAAATTCGCTTAATTGTTGTCTGTCGCCGTAGGTGTGAACAACAACACGCACAGTTATTCACTCAATGGTCCTGCTTACGATCCGAAGTCAATTAATTGGCGCTCATGTGTCATTAATTGTTTGTTTGCTACGCAAGCTGTGTGCAACGCTAATTGAGTAATTTATATTGAATATGCGATATTGAGTGAATTTAGTTGCAATTATTAAACAAAAAGAAATGAATATTCTGTGAAAATTACATCGTATTTAGGTTTAAACCTAAGAGTGAATTTCACATCATGTACATTTAACAAAGCACAAGATGGTGGAAAAAGGTATTAAAAACTAGGAAGTAGGTTGAAAAATTATTATCATTTCAATAAGTAATGACCAATTAATATGTAAAACATAACTTTTATGTACGAAAACATATTTTGTTTAAAAATGTCTTTTTATGAACATAAAACTACATTATCGTACCTTACCAACCAAAGCTGGCCTTTGGGTATCTCGATATTTCGATATGTCGACTTTCTTCCCTTGGTCCTGCCGAAGTCTAGATATAGAGATTTGACTGTATAAATAATGTGGTTGTAGTGCCCCCAGTTGAAAATTTTGCCAGTTTCCATGTTTTCCAAGGCCCTGTTAATGTCTTACCTCAGAAGCATGAAGTTATCTAGTCTATAATCTGAATTATTTTGGAAAATTGTCAATTATCTCCAGGGAATAAAATGTTAAAACCCATATCAAACTTACAAACTGTCTCAGCATCTGTATTTTTCTCCCAAACTTTGTCCATAAAATGAATTCTGCGTCATTACAATTATAATCCATTGTTACATGAAGCAATTTTATGTGGAAATATGCACAGAAAACAGGCTATTACCAGTGTTTTAAAGATGTAATTTTGAAAATTGCTTGAAATAAAACCTATTTTGGAAATTTTAGACATTCTGCCTCCTTATCTGTTTTAGAGAAACAGTTTAAACATTTTAACTCTTCCCCAAGGCTTAATGTCTTCAAATTGTTATGTAATGTTTTATGTTTTTAAATGGAGATTTGTGCCTCCTGATAAAATGCTGAGATTAGAAAACGCTTATCAACTGTTAGAGTACAAATTGCTCTAGTTGAGCTATTGTGATCAACTTGTGTTGTGCACCATCTGTAGTATATGCCATCAACATTTTAACTGTTATAACTCTTAAAAGTCGCAGTTTTTACTGGTTCTTAATGTCAGAATATTTGCTTCAAGAAAATCTAATAATAGATTAATACTGCACTATTGGGACCAAAAACTAGGTCACTAGGTAAAACAAGAGAAAAATCATGTTCACACTCAAGAGGCCACATTTTAACTTTGATCTTCATGAAACTTTGTCCGAATATTTGCCTTAGCAAAAGCTAGGGTCTTTCTGAAACTGGATCATTTGAGGTCAATAACCATTTCACTAGGTCAAGTCATAGAGAAACCGTATGGATACTCCTTAGACTATATTTTTACCTGATTTACTTGAAAAGGATCTGCCTCGGTAGCCTAGTGGTAGAGCATCCGCTTCGAGTGCGGGAGGTCGTGGGTTCATTCCCTGGCCGCGTCATACTTAAGATGTAAAAAATGGTACTAGTAGCTTCCTCGCTTGGTGCTCAGCATTAAGAGGGTAGTGCTAGGACTGGTTAGCCCGGTGTCAGTATAATGTGACTGGGTGAGGTATCATGTCACATGTCTACAGCGTGATATTCTAGTGAGGCAGCACTATAAAGCTGGGCATTGTGCTCACTGCTACTAGTAGACACCGTCGTTTATATGACTGAAAAATTGTTGAAAAAGACGTTAAACCCGAACACATACACACACACTTGAAAAGGAAATGTTGAACTATAGCTCAAGATTAAAACTGGGTCATCTAAGGTCAAAAACTAGGTCATTATGCTAAATCATAGAAAACCATATTAACAGTCCACTGGCCACATTCATGAAATATGTTCAGAATATTTGTCATCATGCCTTCCTTTACTATGTTTTTAACTTAGCACCTGTAGTAATTTTTATTCTTTGCACCTAATGAGTTTTCTCATTTTTAACACTGCCCAGACAAGCGCCTTCCAGTCATAATCGTTAATGATTGTTGGAAGAATCATGTAGATGTAGATGCCATCTAGGTCAATAAAACAGTAACATTAGGGTCAGAAAGTAGGTCACCATATTGAATAATGATAAAATTATAGGAAGCCCTAAATGTTTAGACCCAAAAGGCCTCATTTTCTACTAGTGTAAGAGTTATTTGAAACATTTTCAGAATGTTCGTTTAGATTAAATGTAGATCAGACTGGACTGGATTTGTTCGCACTTTTATTGTTAATCAAGAGTTAGGTCCATATTTTGGAAAAAAATATATTCGAACAACACCATATAATAGAAAGAAATGTTTGTTTTACATTAAAATGAAACAGCATGTACCGTAATAATTCTATTTATAGCCCATGCTCTAATAAACGCCCAGTCCCGACTTTTTGTAAAAAAAACGGCCTTTTTTAAGAAAAAAATCAAAAATACAATGTTATCTAATAAGCACCCATCCTATGAATCTTAGAAAATAATCCTACCTTTTATCAGTTAAACAGCGAGTTTTCTTATTTCCCTTCTGATGCAAGATCGTACATCACTTTTCTTGTCTTTAATTCCATATATTTTATATGAACACAGTATTTCAATGCCCACTACTTGCACGAACAATAGCACTATCACTTAGTTCGTTTTCAAGTTCTAATATGCATGTCAGTATAGTTCCGAAAGGATGATTATTTTTATGAACATGATAACCTTTTATGGCTGCTTTAACTGAAACTAACACACATGCCGCCATATCATATATACATGTTATGTGTATTGACCTAGATAAACATGTGCTAATGCAAAGGCGCGCGCTTTTCGTAATTACGTCACGCCACTAGTCTGGCATTTCGAGACAGGGGTTCCGCAAGGGAAATTTAATCAATATTGGATTCAAGGCGCTTTGATCTAAAACAATAGGGTGCTGTTTAAATTTGCTTGAAAATGACAGAATCACAAACAAAAATACTTCATACTATATTCATGACAGAATAAATAAAATTTAATCATGTATTTTGTGAGTTTAGCTTGGCCGGTTATAGTACCGATCTAGTACGGCCATTATCGATTTTTGTATGACTATCACATCATTACTTTCTTAAAGTCACCGGTATGTTCGAAAATAAATATTACATCAAGATTTTGAATGTTTGCTGGTGATTTGTCTCTAATATTCGCCCATCCCTAACTTTTGAGCCGACCGTGTTTCTAATAAACACCCGGGCTATAAATAGAATTATTACGGTAATTATAAAACATGCATATTATTCTGCAAAACGATTGTCAGTTTATAACTAATATTTATTGAATCCAAAAAGGGACTTCCTAAAGGGGCCACACTTCTGGAAAATTCAAATCCTTTAAAAACACACCATTTTTAAACACACATATATTATGACCGGTCATTGTCTGACGTCCATTGGCGTGCATCGTCAGTCGTGCATCATGATTCATCCATCAACATTTGCCTTGTGAACACTCTAGAGGCCACAATTGTGACCCAATCTTTATGAAACTTTGTCAGAATGTTTGTCTTGATGATCTCTAGGTCAAGTTCCAAACCAGGTTTTTTGGGGTCAAAAACTAGGTCACCAGGTCAAATCAAAGGAAAAGTTTTTGAACACTAGAGTCCACAGTTATGACTCAATCTTTATGAAACTTTGTCAGAAAGTTTGTCTTGATGATCTATAGGTCAAATTTGAATCTGGGTCATGTGGGGTCAAAAACTAGGTCACCAGGTCAAATCAAAGGAAAAGCTTGTGAACACTCTAGAGGCCATCGTTTTGACTCAATCTTAATGAAACTTGGTCAGAAAGTTTGTTTTGATGATTTTTAGTTCAGGTTTGAAACTGGGTCATGTGGGGTCAAAAACTAGGTCACTAGCCAGATCAAAGGAAAATTGTGTTAACACTCTAGAGACCACAATTTAAGTTTGAAGCTCATGAGAATTGGTAAGAATGTTTTTCTTGATAATCTCTAGATCAAGTTGGAATTTGGGTCATGTAGGGTCAAAAACTAGGTCACCCGAACAAATCAAAGGAAAAGCTTGTGAACACTGTAGAGGCCACAGTTGTGACTCAGACTTTATGAAACTTTGTCAAAAAGTTTTGCTTGATGATCTCTAGGTCAAGTATAAAACTGGGTTATGTGGGGTGAAAAACTAGGTCACTAGGTCAGATCAAAGGAAAATCTTGTTAACACTCTAGTGTCCACAGTTTTAAGTTTGAAACTCATGAGAATTGGTCAGAATGTTTGTCTTGGTGACCTCTAGGTCAAGTTTGAACCTGGGTCATGTGGGGTCAAAAATTAGGTCATCCGGGTCAAATCAAAGGAAACGCTTGATAACACTCCAGAGGCCACGTTTATGACCCTATCTTCATGAAACTTGGTCAAAATGATGATCTTGGTGATCTTAAGTTTGAATCTGGATCATCTGGGGACAAAAACTAGGTCACCTGTTAAAATCAAAGAAAAACCATGTGCATGCAATAGGGGCTGCATTTTTCATTTGATGTGCATGAAACTTGGTCAGAATGTTTGTCTGCATGAAATCTCGGATATTTTCTTATCTGGGTCACGTGGGATCAAAAACTAGGTCACCAGGTCAAGTCAAAGAATAAGCTTGTTTACACACTAGGGGGCACGTTTTTTATTCTATCTTCATAAAACTTGTTTACAATGTTATCATGAAGTTTTGGATGATTTTAAATCTGGTTCATGTGGGGTCAAAACTTGGTCACTAAGTCAAATCAAAGAAAATGTTTGTTTACTCTCAAGAGGCTACATTTTTGGTCCAATCTTATTGAAAATTGGTCAGAATATTTGTCTCCATGAAATCACTAAGTAAAACATGTTATGGTGTGTTACTTAGGTGTGCGACCTAGGGCCATCCTGGCTCTCTTGTTAAAGAACTGTTGAATGTTAAATGTACAAAACCGTTACAGTAAAAATCAAATGTTTATACATAAACACAAAGCTTAATTTGTCAATACAGGGTACTTTTTCATGTTTTTTACTCCTTTCTCTTTTTTAATTCCTCTGTTTCTGGTTTTTGTTCTTGCTCCTTTTTGTTTGCAGTGTTCCTAAACAGTAGTAGCAATACGCTCTCTCTTGATTGGGTCTTGTATCCCTTACAACTTACATGATGTAAGCAATTTCATAGTATTTTAGTTTTCCAAACTTGTGATTGCTTGTTCATTGAAATAATATGCAAGACTACATTAAAGTCATTGAATCAACTTGGCTTTGAAGTGGTGACTTTAGAACGATGGTGGGGGCCAAGAATGAGATTAGACGCACAGCATAAACCAACTTAAATTCACCAGTGGTGTCTTTGCTACTGACTTTTGCAAGATGGTGTCTCAATGCCGTCATTGCATTTTTAGCTCGACTATTCGAAGAATAAGTGGAGCTATCCTACTCACCACGGCGTCGGCGTCACACCCTGGTTAAGTTTTTCGTACCAGTCCACATTTTGACAAAGTCTTTTGAGATAAAGCTTTGAAACTTTCAACACTTGTTTACCATCACCATGTCCAGTTACAGTGTAGCTTCCGAAAACCGGACCTTCTGAAACCTTTGAAAACTGCACGAAACTCAAGGTCCCGTTTTTTTCTGTTCTTATGTCTATATAATTTTAACTGTTGAAAACCGGAACTTCCGAATTCTGAAAACCGGACAATTTTTGAAGGACTGTATATATTTTAACACTAAAATTGACTTCCGAAAACCGAACAGCAAAATATTTGCCGGAAAAAATTGCCACCTGTTAATCCAAAAACGCCAGTGGCAAGTTGTCAAAATGCAAAATATTCTTTTGTTTATCTATTAGTGGCACGAGTTTATTTTGACATGTTTTGTAATCACAATAATCATTAGATGCAAAAGTAAGGAAGTAATTGGCGATTATTTCATTTGTATTCAATTTATGAAAACATGATAAATATAATATCTTAAGTGTTAAAAGCTTTCTTAATGTTTAAATGAAAGAAAGATTGTTTTAATTGATTTAGTTACATTGATTAAACTATGCATTATCAACGTTAATTAAATATTGAAGAACTTGGGACGCCAAGGGTCGTAAAATGTAAGTGGAAAATGTTTGTGTAAATGCTATCATTAAAGATATGTTTTTATATTTGTTAATTATGTATTTATTACCCTTAATGTTTTTATTTTTAAATTAATCAATTAATTAAATACTTTATATAACCTTGTAAAATTAAAGAGGAAAATAATCTCCTTCATCCTACATGTAAGCCTTGTGCACACATCCACTTTGTCTACAAACATTCAAACTTCTGAATTCCGGAAACTTCCAGATACCGAACTTTAAGGCTGGTCTGGAGGTCGTTCGGTTAGAAAGTTACACTGTATAGGCAAGAGTACATAACTCTGTCAAGCATTTTGACTGAATTATGGCCCCTTTTGACTTAGAAAACTTGGTTAAGTTTTTCGTACCAGTTCATATTTTGACAAAGTCTTTTGAGATAAAGCTTTGAAACTTTTAACACTTGTTTACCATCACCATGTCCAGTTGTAGGCAAGTGTACATAACTCCATCAAGCATCTTGGTTGAATTATGGCCCCTTTTTGACTTAGAAATCTTGGTAAAGTTTTTCGTACCAGTCTACATTTTGACAAAGTCTTTTGAGATAAAGCTTTGAAACTTTCAACACTTGTTTACCATCACAATGTCCAGTTGTAGGCAAGAGTATGTAACTCCAGCAAGCATTTTGGCTGAATTATGGCCCCTTTTGACTTAGAAATCTTGGTTAAGTTTTTTGTACCAGTTTATATTTTATGTGAAGTGTTTGACATATGGCTTTGAAACTTTTATAACTTGTTCAGTATAATAGTCTCTATCAATAGGCAAGAGTACATAACTCTGTCATTTTTTTTGGCTGAATTATGGCCCTTTTTGAACTTGGAAATTGGTTCTGTTTTGTATATGTCCATGTTTTGTCAAGACTATTTGACATATGGCTTTTAAACTTTAAATACTTGTTTATCATTATGATTTCCATCTGTAGGCAAGAGTACATTACTCTGACAACTATTTTGGCTGAATTATGGCCCTTTTTGGACTTTGAAATTTGTTCAGTTTTTCTTATGTCAGCTTTTTGTCAAAACTATTTGAACTGTGGCTTTGAAACTTTTAACACTAGTTTATCAACATGATTTCCATCTGTAGGCAAGAGTACATCACTCTGTCAACTATTTTGACTGAATTATGGCCCTTTTTGGACTTGGAAATTAGTTAAATTTTTCATACAAGTCCATATTTTGCCTAACATATAACTTAACATATTTGGCATCATGGTCACACATTGCTATTTAGTGCAAGACTAATAGAAATCTACAAATACAGGAATATTTTTTGTTAACACGGGTGGTATCCGCGCAGTCCAATTCCCGCTGGGAATACGCTTAAAATGGGTTGCGCAACGTCCGGTGCTGGTGTTGCGCGTAAAAAAAGACGAAATTGAGGTATGTGAAGTTATGATTTTGCTTAGTATGAGACAAGAATAAAATTTCTCGAGAAAAGCAAAATGCTATTCAACACAAATATGATAATACATCATATGTGAAAAATATCTGGTTTGTAATTTATGATTCGGCTCTAATATCACAAAATCTCAGGTGACACGAAGCTTGTAAAAAGTATGAAATCAACAAAAATGGAAGTTTCTGACCTCATATGCCTAATCTGAGGACATCTAATGCTTTTAATGATAACTCAAATGTTATAAAGTAACGAATATCAAAATTATTTGCTTCAAATCCTGCTTATGGGGACATAATTGACAAAAAATCATCAGGAATGGGGTTGCGCACCGGGAATGGAGTTGCTCGTATGCATCATAATGTATATAATGTATACGCGCTACTCCATTCCAGGGGCGCATCCCCATTCCCGATTATTTTTTGCCAATCTTTTTCCCAAAAGCAACATTTCATTCAAGTGTATGTAATATTCATGACTGCTTTTACACATGTTTGATCATTAAAAACGTTACATTTCCAGAAATATGGCACAAGAGTTAGAAAATTTGCAATTTTCATGATTTATGCTTTTTTGACAGTTCTAGCCAGCAGAGTTTTCGTGATAACAGAGCTGATTCTTAAATTAATAAGTTGGTATTTCACATAGATGATCTTTATTCATTTTTGTGTCGAATAGCATTTTGCTTTTTTTCGAAAACACGCGTAAATGTGTCATTATTTACAAAAACAAAAACCCACCTACCTCGATTTGTATATATTGATGCGCAACACCGGCACCGGAAGTCGCGCAACCCATTTTTTATAGCGTATTCCCAGTGGAAATTGGATTGCGCGTTTACCACCCGTGGTTAAATCCATTTTTTTGTTCTGTCTGAAAATCTATGGAAATATTTTGACCCCATTCTTCAATCAATTCTTCGAATAGTCTAGCGCGCTGTCATCCGACAGCTCTTGTTATTTTTCTCCTCCTTGCCAATATGTTTTACTTTTCTATATTTTGTAGTATGTGTACACATCCATACATACGCTGCTATGGGGTTGAGGTTTGAGTGGGCTGCATCCTTGGAACGTAGCTTATCCCATTTGATATTAAAACTTGTGTTTTTTTGTTGTTGTTAGCTCACCTGAGCACAAAGTGCTCAAAGGTGAGCTTTTGTGATCGCCCTGTGTCCGTCGTTGTCGTCGTCAACAGTTTGACTGTTAACACTCTAGAGGTCACAATTTTGAGCCAATCTTAATGAAACTTGGTCACAATGTTACCCTCAATAAAATCTTGGACGAGTTTGATATTGGGTCATCTGGGGTCAAAAATTAGGTCACCAGGTCAAATCAGATGAAAAGTTTGTTAACACTCTTGAGGTCACAGTTATGGCCCAATCTTAATGAATCTTGGTCAGAATGTTACCCTCAATAAAATCTTAGACGAGTTCGATATTGGGTCATATGGGGTCAAAAACTAGGTCACCAGGTCAGATCAAGGGAAAAGCTTGTTAACACTCTAGAGGTCACATTTTTGGCCCAATCTTAATGAAACTTGGTCAGAATGTTACCCTCAATAAAATCTTGGACGAGTTCGACATTGGGTCATCTGGGGTGAAAAATTAGGTCACCAGGTCAAATCAAAGGAAAAGCTTGTTAGCACTGTAGAGGTCACAATTTTAGCCCAATCTTAATGAAACTTGGTCAGCATGTTACCCTCAATAAAATCTTGGACGAGTTCTATATTGGGGTCAAAAACTAGATCACTAGGTTAAATCAAAGAAAAACCTTGTGTATGCGATAGAGGCTGTATTTTTCAATTAATCTTCATGTGTATTGGTCGGAATGATAACCTTGATGAAATCTAGGCAGAGTTCGAAAACGGGTCATCTGGGGTCAAAAACTAGGTCATTAGATCAAATCAAATAAAAAATTTGTGTATGCGATAGAGGCTATATTTTTCAGTTGATCTTCATGAAATTAAGTCAGAATGATTGTCTTGACGAAATCTAGGTCAAGTTCGAATATTGGTTATCTTGGGTCAAAAAGTAGGTCACTAGGTCAGATCAAAGGAAAACCTTGTGTATGTGATAGAGGCTGTATTTTTCAATTGATCTTCATGCAATTTGGCCAGAGTGATTGCCTTGATGAAATCTAGGTTGAGTTTGATTATGTTTCATCTGGGGTCAAAAAGTAGGTCACTAGGTTAAATCAAAGAAAAACCTCGTATTTTTCAACTGATCTTCATGAAATTTTGTCTGAATGATTGCCTTAATGAAATCTAGGTCAAGTTCGAGTATTGGTCATCTGGATTCAAAAACTAGGTCACTAGGTCAAATCAAGACAAAACCTTGTGTATGCAATAGGGCATTTTACACTGGATTTTCATAAAATTTAGTCAGAGTGATTGCCTTGATGAAATCTAGGTCAAGTTCGAATGTGGGTTGTCTAGGGTCAAAAACTAGGTCACTAGGTCAAATAAAATAAAAACTTTTGTATGCAATAGAGGCTGTATTTTTCAATTGATCTTCATGAAAGTTGGTCAGAATGATAGCCTTGATGAAATCTAGGTCAAGTTCAAATATTATCATCTTGGGTCAAAAACTAGGTCACAAGATCAAATCAAAGAAAATACTTGTTTATACTCAAGGTTTTTGCTCCAATTTTAATGATAATTGGTCAGAATATTTTTTTCCATGAAATCGCTAGGTCAAACATGTTTACACTGTTATGGTGTGTTATGGTGTGTTTTTCAGGTGAGCTAGGTCCATATTGGCCCTCTTGTTTATTTAAGCGCTTGCTGTTTATTTCAGATTGTGTTATCCCAGTTGAAGCAAACACAATGTGTTTTTTTTAGCCCACCATCATCAGATGGTGGGCTATTCAAATCACTCTGCGTCCGTGGTCCGTCGTCCTTCCGTCCGTCCGTCAGTCCGTCCGTCCTTCCGTCCGTTAACAATTTCTCGTTATCGCATCTCCTCAGAAACTACCTGGGGGATTTGACCAAACTTTGTCAGAATGATGTATTGGTACCCTAGTTGTGTCCCCCTGAAAATCAGACTGGTTCAACAATTTTTTAGTAAGTTATGGCCCTTTGTTTATTTCTATAATTTACATAGATTTATATAGGGAAAAACTTTCAAAATCTTCTTGTCCAAAACCACAGAGCCTAGGGCTTTGATATTTGGTATGAAGCATCATCTAGTGGTCCTCTACCAAGATGATTCAAAATATTTCCTTGGGGTCTAATATGGCCCCGCCCCGGGGGTCACATGGTTTATATAGATTTATATAGGGAAAAACTTTGAAAAACCTCTTGTTCAAAACCACAGGGCCTATGGCTTTGATATTTTGTATATGACATCATGTAGTGGTCTTCTACTAAGATTGTTCAAATTATCCCCCTAGGGTCAAATATGGCTCCGCCCCGGGGGTCACGTGGTTTATATAGACTTACATAGGGAAAAACGTTGAAAATTTTCTTGTCCAAACCACAAAGCCTAGGGCTTTGGCATTTGTAATGTAGCATCATCTAGTGGTTCTTTACGAAGTTTGTTCAAATTATCCCCCTAGAGTCAAATATGCGCCCTGGGGGTCACATGGTTCATATAGACTTATATAGGGAAAAGATTTTAAAATCTTCTTGTCAATAACCTACAACATTCAAATTTGGACCACATGTATGGTTTTGAGTGGCAAGATGAACCTTGACATGAGTTGACCTTGATTTTGACCTAGTGACCTCACATTTCTGTAGCTACAGCCTTCAAATTTGGACCACTTGCATAGTTTTGTGCACTGAAAAAAACTTTGACCTTGACTTTGACCTACTGACCTACTTTCACATTTTTGAAGGTACAGGCTTCAAATTTGGACCACATGCATAGTTTTGTGTTCCGAATTGGAATTTGACCTTGATTTTGACCTACTGACCTACTTTCACATTTCTCAAGCTACAGCCTTCAAATTTAGACCACATGCATAGTTTTGTGTACCGAAACAAACTTTGACCTTTACATTGACCTAGTGACCTACTTTCACATTTTTGAAGGTACAGGCTTCAAATTTGGAACACATGCATAGTTCTGTGTTCCGAAATAAAATTTGACCTTGATTTTGACCTAGTGACCTACTTTCACATTTCTCGAGCTACAGCTTTCAAATTTGGACCACATGCATAGTTTTGTGTACCGAAATGAACTTTGACCTTAAGATTGACCTAGTGACCTACTTTCACATTTCTGTAGCTACAGGCTTCAAATTTAGACCACATGCATAGGATTGTGTACCGAAACAAACTTTGACCTTGACATTGACCTAGTGACCTACTTTCACATTTTTGAAGGTACAGGCTTTAAATTTGGACCACATGCATAAATTTGTGTTCTGAAGTGTAATTTGACCTTGATTTTGACCTAGTGACCTACTTTCACATTTCGTCCTTGAAATTGATCTAGTGACCTACTTTCACATTTCTCAAGCTACAGCTTTCGAATTTGGACCACATGCAAAGTGTTGTGTACGGAAATGAAATTTGACCTTGAGCTAGTCAGTAAGTCTTGAAATTTGGAACACTCAAAAATGGCACATTGGTGGGTGCCAAGATCACTCTGTGATCTCTTGTTTCACTATTCATAGTCTGTAATATACTTACACTACCTCTTTCAAGCGTATTAAGATGATTCTTCTAAACAGTACCAGTATACTTGCCTTGATTTTAGATGTTGCAAACATCTTTTGCGCACAGTTTTCATTCAGTACTTTGATGTTTCCAGTCGTTCTGCACTGTCAGTACTTTGATCATTGCTTGTAATGTGTTTACTGTTTGATTCTAAGCTTAAAATGTCTAGACACATTCCCAGTTTCTTCTCTGTAAGAGAACCATGTGAAATGTGAATTTGTTTGAATAATTCCTCTCAAATTTCCCCAATCTATGTAATCTCACCAGCTTGAAATTACAGCCTTGTCTCAAGTTTTCAGATTGTAGTTTATTGCTCACTTCTAGAGACACCAGCTTCCTTCTATCTGCAATAATTGCCATTGATTTCACATAAACATCACTATCAGAAAGAATGTTAAGACTCATTATTTCTGCTGTAATTTCTTAGAGCTATAAAATATTGATATATCAGCATTAGGCACCCCCAAATAAGTTATTATTGAGCCATAAAGTGTGCCATTATTTGCCAGATAAATAAGAAATCAATAAGTGGCTGATAAAGAAAGACAAAGTAGATTCATTAATTTTTACCATATGCATGATTACAGATATTTATTATGGATATTGACCTGTTTTAGCTTTATAGGCTATCAAAGTACCTCAACGGTATCACATCCCCTTCTTCATTATCTCTTCTATAGATTCTGTAAGCCTATTTCATATATTAACTACATACAATTATTATTATACAACTAACAAGGTACTTCATATTTCAGAAATATCTAAAGACATGCAGCTATTACAAGAAACACACATCGAAAGACCCGACATAGTGAAGATCATCCCCATTGACAATGACAATGATGTTCACACAGACATTTTACTTCAACCTTCAAATGTAAAACCCAGTACAGGCTTGAATGAAGTGACTTTTGAGAAGTCAGTTATATCGAAAGTTTCTAGTCAAAAAAATTCACAGAAACTGAACAAAATTTTAGATGATGTACAAGAAGACTTGAGACAGTCTGCAAATGAAGTAACATTTGGAAAAGGTGATATTAAAGAAGTTAAAAGTGTTGGTATTGAAACAATTGAAACAGTTACAACTGCTGATATAGGAGATGAGAATTCTAGTCCTAATTCAATCAAGATTGTGACATACGATCAGACACCTGAAGCTCCTACTCTAGAAACAGACAATTTACGCAGTTCAGAAACGTCCGGGAATAATGAGAACCTTCAGAATCTTGTGCCTAATCTTTTACCTGTAGTCCCTCAGTCCAGCGATGACAGTAGTAGTAGGGGAAAATGTGATGAGTTTTCATGTTTGAATAACGGCAAATGTGTAGATGATGGAACAGTGTTCAGAAACAAAGTTAGATGTGATTGCGAACTTGGAACACTAGGATCTAAATGTGAAAAAGGTAAACATAGGTCCTGACATACAGATGTCGTGGAACCCCTCTTAAAACCATACAGCCTTCAAACCAGCCTAAAAATAAGGTTTGAAGGAGTTTTCAGTTCAGAGGTGTTTGTTAGTGGGAAGTATGTGAGTAAAGCATGCAACATATAAAATAACATTACATTACAAAATCCTGATCCTGTTTAATTACTTTATGAACTCTAAACGCTACATTATTGTACCCACACCAAACTTTGTTTAGAATGGGACAGACACTATAGGAATCACTTTATATCATCCTGCCTGTCCCTGTCTAGTCACATCCTGTCCTATCTCATTTCATCCTGTCCTATCCCACCTATGGAACCACTACAGATATCATTTGAAATGTATATAATGTTTGTAGGATCAAGACATGTTCACATACCGGGTCCTCAAGTTCCAAAACTTTTATTTTGACTAAATTATTCCTGTTTTAGCTCATCTGAATCAAAGGTTTAGTGTGAGCTATTGGAATAAAAGAATGGTTCGGCTTCCAACGTCATCAGTTTACTTGAACATATTGTCTGAAACTGTTGGTTAGTATTACACCAAACATGGTCTGTAGCATCATTGTAAAGTTCTCTCTAAAATTTGTTTAATATGGCTTTTATGGGCTACTAATGCTAAAAATAGAAAAATATTTAAATGACTTTTTCTTATGAACCATTTGATGGATCCTCATCAAACTTTCTTTGAGCAGCATTTTATGGTCATCTCACAAATGTGTTCAAGTAACAGTGCTTGTCCCCTTTTATAGGCAGCTAGAGCTTAAAATAGAAAACATTTAAACTACAGGTACTTCTCATGAACCACTCAATGGGTCTTCATCAGACTTGGTCTGTAGCATCATTATAAAGTTTTGTCCTAAACTTTGTTTGAATGGGGGTGTCTGGCCTCTTAGGGACCACTAGAGCTTAAAAAGTCTTTAAATGACTTTTGTTCATGAACTGCTTGATAGATCTTCATCAAACTTGGTCTGCAGCATCATTAGAAGTTTCTCTCTCATATTTAGCCCACCATCATCAGATGGTGGGCTATTCAAATCACTCTGCGTCCGTGGTCCGTCCATCCGTCATTCCGTCCATCCGTCCGTTAACAATTTCTCGTTATCGCATCTCCTCAGAAACTACTGGGGGGATTTTGACGAAACTGTGTCAGAATGATGTATTGGTACTCTAGTTGTGTCCCCCTGAAAATCAGACTAGTTCAACAATTATTGAGTGAGTTATGGCCCTTTAATTATTTTTATAATTTACATAGATTTATATAGGGAACAATTTTGAAAATCTTCTTGTCCAAAACCACAGAGCCTAGGGCTTTGATATTTGGTATGAAGCACCATCTAGTGGTCCTCTACCAAGATAATTCAAATTATATCCCTGGAGTCAAATACGGCCCCGCCCCCGGGTCACATGGTTTATATAGACTTATATAGGGTAAAGCTTTGAAAAACCTCTTGTCCAAAACCACAGGGCCTAGGGCTTTGATATTTTGCATGTGACATCATCTAGTGGTCTTCTACTAAGATTGTTCAAATTATCCCCCTAGTGTCAAATATGGCCCCACCCTAGGGGTCACATGGTTTATATAGACTTATATAGGGAAAAACTTTGAAAATCTTCTTGTCGAAACCACAAAGCCTAGGGCTTTGATATTTGTTATGTAGCATCATCTAGTGGTTCTCTACCAAGTTTGTTCAAATTATCCCCCTAGGGTCAAATATGGCCTCGCCCCGGGGGTCACATGGTTCATATAGACTTATATAGGGAAAAGCTTTTAAAATCTTCTTGTCAATAACCTACAACATTCAAATTTGGACCACATGTATAGTTTTGAGTGGCAAGGTGAACATTGACATGAGTTGACCTTGATTTTGACCTAGTGACCTACTTTCACATTTCTGTAGCTACAGCCTTCAAATTTGGACCACATGCATAGTTTTGTGCACCAGAAAAAACTTTGACCTTGAGATTGACCTAGTGACCTACTTTCTCACATTTTTGAAGGTACAGGCTTCAAATTTGGACCACATGCATAGTTTTGTGTTCCGAAATGAAATTTGACCTTGATTTTGACCCAGTGACCTACTTTCACATTTCTCAAGTTACAGCCTTCAAATGTGGACCACATGCATAGTTTTGTGTACCAAAAAGAAACTTTGACCTTGACATTGACCTAGTGACCTACTTTCACATTTCTCAAGCTACAACCTTCAAATTTGGACCACATGCATAGTTTTGTGTACCGAAAAAAAACTTTGACCTTGACATTGACCTAGTGACCTACTTTCACATTTTTGGAGGTACAGGATTCAAATTTGGACCACATGCATAGTTTTGTGTTCTGAAATGAAATTTGACCTTGATTTTGACCTAGTGACCTACTTTCACATTTCTGAAGGTACAGCCTTCAAATTTGGACCACATGGATAGTTTTGTTTACCGAAATTAATTTTGAACTTGAGATTGACCTAGTGACCTACTTTCACATTTCTCAAGCTAAAGGCTTCAAATTTGAAGCACTTGCATAGTTTTGTATACCGAAATGAACTTTGACCTTGAAATTGATCTTGTGACCTACTTTCACATTTCTCAAGCTACAGCTTTCAAATTTGGACCACATGCATGGACCACATGCACAGTGATGTGTACTGAAATGAAATTTGACCTTGACCTAGTCTTGAAATTTGGAACAATCAAAAATGGCTCAATGGTGGGCGCCAAGATCACTCTGTGATCTCTTGTTGTTCAAATGGGTGTACTTGACCTGTTTTGGTGTTGCCATTTATGATTCAGTTAGCCATACATAATTTTATATTCAAGGTCAAATAAGCAATTTCAGGTGAGTGATTTAGGGTCATGATGGCCCTCTTGATTTACTTAGAAAAAACATATAGCAAAATTTTTGTTTTGATTTCTTTAAAAATCTCTGAAACGAAAGAACATATATTGCGTTGGATTTCAAAACAAGTTGTAAGGATCAAAAGACAAGTTTGTATACAATGTACCATAATTCTGATGTTTTTGACAAAATTATTCCCGGTTTTGGACTTTCAAGGTGGGCATTGGCAACATGGCTATTTTCCTTATATAGCTGTGAAACTTTTGAAGGTATTTCGTTACAACTTTACATTAACCTGTTAGCTCATGAGAAAATTAATATTACAGGTCTCATGACTTTGACCACATTTCCTCCCTTTCTCTTGCTACTTTATAATTTTTATGCCCCCGAAAGTGGGCATACTAAAATCGTACTGTCCGTCCGTCCGTGTAAATTCTTGTCTGGGCTGTAACTCTACCATCCATAAAGGGATTTTGAAATAACTTGGCATAAATGTTCACCATAATGAGACAATGTGTCATGCACAAGACCCAGACCCCTAGCTCTAAGGTCAAGGTCACACTTGGAGGTCAACGGTTAACAGGTCTGTTTCATGTCTGGTCCATAACTCTGCCATCCATGAAGGGATTTTGAAATAACTTGGCATAAATGTTAACCATAATGAGACGACGTGTCATGCTAAAGACCCAGGCTCCTAGCTGTAAGGTCAAGGTCACACTTGGAGGTTAAAGGTTTCTTGTCTAGTCCATAACTCTGCCATTGATGAAGGGATTTTAAAATTACTTGGCAAAAATGTTCCCTATATTCAGATGATGTGTCATGCGCAAGACCCAGACCCCTAGCTCCAAGGTCAAGGTCACAGTCAGAAGTCAAAGGTGTTTCTTGTCTAGTCCATAACTCTGCCATTTATCAAGGGATTTGAAAATAATTTGACACAATGTTAACCTTATTGAGAAGGTGTGTCATGCTTATGACCCAGGTCTTTCAGGGTCAAGGTCAAGGTCACGAAATGATGTGTGATTTTTTTCGCAGACAACTGTAGCATTCTTGGGCTCACTTTTGGGGCATTTGTCGACAATAGCGACAGTTCTTGTTTTCACATTTTTGATATTTAAGAGAATGCCATTAAATAAACTGAAGAGAATTTAATGCGATATGATAAATGTCTATAAGAGGAATTGAGAAAAACACCATAACTCTGCTCAGAATAATGATAAAGTTATTTACCTTTATTTACATTTTTCCAGATGAATAGCCTTGATTTCACTTTAATGTGACTGAACAGAGTGAAAGATAAGTGAACATAACAAGTCCCATAACTGATTGATTTATTTATACAAAATGGTCTCCCTTTCTAATTGTATTACATGTACTTTTGACCACTTTTGTAATTGTGACAGAGTGACATTATTTCCAAGCAGAATTTCCCAAAACATCATTCAAAATTTAGCTATAATTGTGTTAAAAAATATAGCTATTTGTCTCACAGTATATAATTACTTATTTTCTCTAGACAGATTGTTTTGTGTTTGTTGCAAATAATTGTTGTTACATAGAATTATTGGTCTATGTACATACTCAGCAGTTTGAGAGATTGGGATGACTGCTGTAACAAGATTTCAGAAGAAATTCTTCACTTTAATCAGATTAAATGACTGAGACAACTTACTATAATTAACTTTAAAGATAAAACATTGGAGGAAAGAGAATTTGTAAGTCACATCCCAACAAGTTTTGTGTAGCCTGCTTTATTAGCTCACCTGTCACATAGTGACAAGGTGAGCTTTTGTGATCACCCTTCGTCCGTCGTCAGTCCATCCGTCCGTGCGTCCGTCAACAATTTCTTGTCTGCACGATAGTGGTTTCATTTATGATTTTATTTTAACCAAACTTGCACACAACTTGTATCACCATAAGATCTCGGTTCCTTTCTTGAACTGGCCAGATCCCATTATGGGTTCCAGAGTTATGGCCCCTGAAAGGGCCAAAATCAGCTATTTTGACCTTGTCTGCACAACAGCAGCTTTATTTATGATTTGATTTTTACCAAACTGGCACACAACTTGTATCACCATAAGATCTTAGTTCCTTTCTTGAACTGGCCAGATTCCATGATGGGTTCCAGAGTTATGGCCCCTGAAAAGGCCAAAATCAGCTATTTTGACCTTGTCTGCACAATAGCAGCTTCATTTATGATTTTATTTTAACCAAACATGCCCACAACTTGTATCACTATAAGATCTTGGTTCCTTTCTTGAACTGGCTAGATTCCATTATGGGTTCCAGAGTTATGGCCCCTGAAAGGGCCAGAATTAGCTATTTTGACCTTGTCTGCACAATAGCAGCTTCATTTAAGATTTGAATTTAATCAAACTTGCCCAAAACTTGTGTTTCCATAAGATCTCAGTTCCTTTGTTGAACCGCCAGATCCCATAATGGGTTCCAGAGTTATGGCCCCTGAAAGGGCCAAAACTTTTGCTTGTGACCACTCTAGAGGTCACATTTTTCATGGGGTCTTTATGAAAGTTGGTCAGAATGTTCACCTTAATGATATCTAGGTCAAGTTCGAAACTGGGTCACGTGCGGTCAAAAACTAGGTCAGTAGGTCTAAAAATAGAAAAACCTTGTGACCTCTCTAGAGGCCATATTTTTCAAAAGATCTATATGAAAATTAGTCAGAATGTTCAACTTCATGATATCTAGGTCAAGTTCAAAACTTGGTCACGTGCCATCAAAAACTAGGTCAGTAGGTCAAATAATAGAAAAACCTTGTGACCTCTCTAAAGGCCATATTTTTCATGGGATTTGTATGAAAGTTGGTCTGAATGTTCATCTTGATGATATCTAGGTAGTTCCAAACTGGGTCACATGTGGTCCAAAACTAGGTAAGTAGATCTAAAAATAGAAAAACCTTGTGACCTCTCTAGAGGCCATATTTGTGAATGGATCTTCATAAAATTTAATCAGAGTGTTCATCTTGATGATATCTAGGTCAAATTCGAAAGTGGGTCAAGTGCCATCAAAAAGTAGGTCAGTAGGTCAAATAATAGAAAAACCTTGTGACCTCTTTAGAGGCCATATTTTTCATGGGATCTGTATGAAAGTTGGTCTGAATGTTTATCTCGATGATATATAGGTCAAGTTTGAAACTGGGTCAACTGCGGTCAAAAGCTAGGTCAGTAGGTCTTAAAATAGAAAAACCTTGTGACCTCTCTAGAGCCCATACCCTTGAACGGATCTTCATGAAAATTGGTCAGAATGTTCACCTTGATGATATCTAGGTCAAGTTTGAAACTGGATTACATGCCTTCAAAAACTAGGTCAGTAGGTCAAATAATAGAAAAACCTTGTGACCTCTCTAAAGGCCATATTTTTCATGGGATCTGTCTGAAAGTTGGTCCGAATATTCATCTTGATGATATCTAGGTCAAGTTCGAAACTGGGTCACGTGCCATCAAAAACTAGGTCAGTAGGTCTAAAAATAGAAAAACATTGTGACCTCTCTAGAGGCCATACTTGTGAATGGATCTTCATAAAAATTAATCAGAATGTTCATCTTCATGATATCTAGATCAAGTTCGAAAGTGGGTCACGTGCCATCAAAAATTAGGTCAGTAGGTCAAATAATAGAAAAACCTTGTGACCTCTCTAGAGGCCATATTTTTCATGGGATCTGTATGAAAGTTGGTCTGAATGTTTATCTCGATGATATATAGGTCAAGTTTGAAACTGGGTCAACTGCGGTCAAAAGCTAGGTCAGTAGGTCTTAAAATAGAAAAACCTTGTGACCTCTCTAGAGGCCATACCCTTGAACGGATCTTCATGAAAATTGGTCAGAATGTTCACCTTGATGATATCTAGGTCAAGTTTGAAACTGGATCACATGCCTTCAAAAACTAGGTCAGTAGGTCAAATAATAGAAAAACCTTGTGACCTCTCTAGAGGCCATATTTTTCATGGGATCTGTATGAAAGTTGGTCTGAATGTTTATCTCGATGATATATAGGTCAAGTTTGAAACTGGGTCAACTGCGGTCAAAAGCTAGGTCAGTAGGTCTTAAAATAGAAAAACCTTGTGACCTCTCTAGAGGCCATACCCTTGAACGGATCTTCATGAAAATTGGTCAGAATGTTCACCTTGATGATATCTAGGTCAAGTTTGAAACTGGATCACATGCCTTCAAAAACTAGGTCAGTAGGTCAAATAATAGAAAAACCTTGTGACCTCTCTAAAGGCCATATTTTTCATGGGATCTGTCTGAAAGTTGGTCCGAATGTTCATCTTGATGCTATCTAGGTCATGTTCGAAACTGGGTCACGTGCGGTCAAAAACTAGGTCAGTAGGTCTAAAAATAGAAAAACCTTGTGACCTCTCTAGAGGCCATACTTGTGAATGGATCTTCATTAAAATTAATCAGAATGTTCATCTTGATGATATATAGGTCAAGTTCTAAACTGGGTCACGTGCCTTCAAAAAGTAGGTCAGTAGGTCAAATGATAGAAAAATCTTGTGACCTCTCTAGAGGCCATATTTTTCATGGGATCTGTATGAAAGTTGGTCTGAATGTTTATCTCGATGATATATAGGTCAAGTTTGAAACTGGGTCAACTGCGGTCAAAAGCTAGGTCAGTAGGTCTTAAAATAGAAAAACCTTGTGACCTCTCTAGAGGCCATACCCTTGAACGGATCTTCATGAAAATTGGTCAGAATGTTCACCTTGATGATATCTAGGTCAGGTTTGAAACTGGATTACATGCCTTCAAAAACTAGGTCAGTAGGTCAAATAATAGAAAAACCTTGTGACCTCTCTAAAGGCCATATTTTTCATGGGATCTGTCTGAAAGTTGGTCCGAATATTCATCTTGATGATATCTAGGTCAAGTTCGAAACTGGGTCACGTGCGGTCAAAAACTAGGTCAGTAGGTCTAAAAATAGAAAAACCTTGTGACCTCTCTAGAGGCCATACTTGTGAATGGATCTTCATAAAAATTAATCAGAATGTTCATCTTGATGATATCTAGATCAAGTTCTAAAGTGGGTCACGTGCCTTCAAAAAGTAGGTCAGTAGGTCAAATGATAGAAAAATCTTGTGACCTCTCTAGAGGCCATATTTTTCATGGGATCTGTATGAAAGTTGGTCTGAATGTTTATCTCGATGATATGTAGGTCAAGATTGAAACTGGGTCATCTGCGTTCAAAAACTAGGTCAGTAGGTTTTAAAATAGAAAAACCTTGTGACCTCTCTGGAGGCCATGGATCATCATGAAAATTGGTCAGAATGTTCACCTTGATGATATCTAGGTCAAGTTTGAAACTGGGTCACTGCCTCAAAAACTAGGTCAGTAGGTCAAATAATAGAAAAACCTTGTGACCTCTCTAGAAGCCATATTTTCATGGGATCTGTATGAAAGTTGGTCTGAATGTTTATCTCGATGATATATAGGTCAAGTTTGAAACTGGGTCAACTGCGGTCAAAACTATGTCAGTAGGTCTTAAAATAGAAAAATCCCTTGTGACCTCTCTAGAGGCCATATTTGCAATGGATCTTCATGAAAATTGGTCGAATGTTCACCTTGATGATATGTAGGTCAGTTTGAAACTGGTCACACTGCGGTCAAAAACTAAGCCAGTAGGTCTAAAAATAGAAAAACCTTGTGACCTCTCTAAGGCCATATTTTCATGGATCTGTCATGAAAGTTAGTCGAAATGTTCACTTGATGTATCTAGGTCAGTTCGAAACAGGTCACGTGACCCGTCAAAAACTAGGTCATAGGTCAAAAATAGAAAAACCTTGTGACCTCTCTAGAGGCCATATTGTGCAATGGATCTTCATGAAAATTGTCAGAATTTTTATCTTGATGATATATAGGTCAAGTTCAAACTGGGTCACATGCTCAAAAACTAGGTCATATGTCAAATGATAGAAAAACGTGACCATCTCTAAATGGCCATTTTTGCAGTGGTCGTTATGACAATATGGTCCTATGTTTATTCATTGCGTAGGAAAAAACTGGGCTTATTCTGCGTACAAACATGTGGTCAATTTTTTTAAATTGACATACTTGTGACCTTGGAGCCATAGATCTCATGAAATGGTGAAAGTTCACTTTGATGATATCTGGTCAAGTTTGAAACTGGTCACGTGCCATCAAAAACTAGGTCAGTAGGTCAAATAATAAAGAAAAACCTTGTGACCTCTCTAGAAGCCATACTTTTCATGGGATCTGTATGAAAGTTGGTCTGAATGTTCATCTTGATGATATCTAGGTCAAGTTTGAAACTGGGTCAACTGCGGTCAAAAACTATGTCAGTAGGTCTAAAATTAGAAAAATCTTGTGACCTCTCTAGAGGCCATATTTTTCAATGGATCTTCATGTAAATTGGTCTGAATGTTCACCTTGATGATATGTAGGTCATTTTCGAAACTGGGTCACCTGCGGTCAAAAACTAAGCCAGTAGGTCTTAAAATAGAAAAACCTTGTGACCTCTCTAGAGGCCATATTTTCATGAGATCTTCATGAAAATTAGTGAGAATGTTCACCTTGATGATATCTAGGTCAAGTTCAAAACAGAGTCACGTACCTTCAAAAACTAGGTCAATAGGTCAAATAATATAAAAACCTTGTGACCTCTCTAGAGGCCATATTTTTCAATGGATCTTCATGAAAATTGGTCAGAATTTTTATCTTGATGATATCTAGGTCAAGTTCAAAACTGGGTCACATGAGCTCAAGAACTAGGTTACTATGTCAAATAATAGAAGAAATGACGTCATACTCAAAACTGGGTCATGTGGGAACAGGTGAGCGATTCAGGACCATCATGGTCCTCTTGTTTATTATTGGCCGTAGGGAAAAACCGAGACCGCTTTTCTGCGGTACAACATGGATGGTACCTCCAATTTTTAGGTGTATTTTGACATATCTGTACCTTGTTAGAATTTTTTTTAGCTCACCTGTCACAAAGTGACAAGGTGAGCTTTTGTGATCGCGCGGCGTCCGTCGTCCGTCCGTGCGTGCGTCCGTCCGTCCGTAAACTTTTGCTTGTGACCACTCTAGAGGTCACATTTTTCATGGGATCTTTATGAAAATTGGTCAGAATGTTCACCTTGATGATATCTAGGTCAAGTTCGAAACTGGGTCACGTGCCATCAAAAACTAGGTCAATAGGTCTAAAAATAGAAAAACGTTGTGACCTCTCTAGAGGCCATATATTTCACAAGATCTTCATGAAAGTTGGTCAGAATGTTCACCTTGATGATATCTAGGTCAAGTTCGAAACTGGGTCATGTGGGGTCAAAAACTAGGTCAGTAGGTCTAAAAATAGAAAAACCTTGTGACCTCTCTAGAGGCCATATTTTTTTATGAGATCTTCATGAATTTTGGTTTGAATGTTCACCTTGATAATATCTAGGTCAAGTTCGAAACTGGGTCACGTGGGGGTAAAAACTAGGTCAGTAGATCTAAAAATAGAAAAACCTTGTGACCTCTCTAGAGGCCATATTTTTCATGAGATCTTCATGAATATTGGTCAGAATGTTCACCTTGATGATATCTAGGTCAAGTTCGATACTGGGTCATGTGGGATCAAAAACTAGGTCAGTAGGTCTAAAAATAGAAAAACCTTGTGACCTCTCTAGAGGCCATATTTCTCAATGGATCTTCATGAAAATTGGTCAGAATGTTCACCTTGATGATATCTAGGTCATGTTCGAAACTGGGTCACGTGCGTTCAAAAACTAGGTCAGTAGGTCTAAAAATAGAAAAACCTTGTGACCTCTCTAGAGGCCATATTTTTCAATGGATCTTCAGGAAAATTGGTCAGAATGTTTACCTTGATGATATCTAGGTCAAGTTCGAAACTGGGTCACGTGGGGTCAAAAACTAGGTCATTAGGTCTGAAAATAGAAAAACCTTGTGACCTCTCTAGAGGCCATATTTCTCAATGGATTTTCATGAAAATTGGTCAGAATGTTCAGCTTGATGATATCTAGGTCAAGTTCGAAACTGGGTCACGTGGGGGTAAAAACTAGGTCAGTAGATCTAAAAATAGAAAAACCTTGTGACCTCTCTAGAGGCCATATTTTTCATGAGATCTTCATGAATATTGGTCAGAATGTTCACCTTGATGATATCTAGATCAAGTTCGAAACTGGGTCACGTGGGATTAAGAACTAGGTCAGTAGATCTAAAAATAGAAAAACCTTGTGACCTCTCTAGAGGCCATATTTTTCATGAGATCTTCATGAATATTGGTCAGAATGTTCACCTTGATGATATCTAGATCAGGTTCGAAACTGGGTCACTTGGGGTCAAAAACTAGGTCAGTAGGTCTGAAAATAGAAAAACCTTGTGACCTCTCTAGAGGCCATATTTCTCATGGATCTTCATGAAAACTGGTGAGAATGTTCAGCTTGATCATATCTAGATCAAGTTCGAAACTGGGTCACGTGGGATTAAGAACTAGGTCAGTAGATCTAAAAATAGAAAAACCTTGTGACCTCTCTAGAGGCCATATTTTTCATGAGATCTTCATGAATATTGGTCAGAATGTTCACCTTGATGATATCTAGATCAGGTTCGAAACTGGGTCACTTGGGGTCAAAAACTAGGTCAGTAGGTCTGAAAATAGAAAAACCTTGTGACCTCTCTAGAGGCCATATTTCTCATGGATCTTCATGAAAACTGGTGAGAATGTTCAGCTTGATGATATCTAGGTCAGGTTCGTAACTGGGTCATGTGCGGTCAAAAACTAGGTCAGTAGGTCGAAAAATAGAAAAACCTTGTGACCTCTCTAGTGGCCATATTTTTCACGAGATCTTCATGAAAATTGGTGAGAATGTTCACCTTGATGATATCTAGGTCAAGTTTAAAAGTGGGTCACGTGCCTTCAAAAACTAGGTCATTAGGTCAAATAATAGAAAAACCTTGTGACCTCTCTAGAGGCCATATTTTTCAATGGATCTTCATGAAAATTGGTCAGAATTTTTTATCTTGATGATATCTAGGTCACATGTGCTCAAAAACTAGGTCACTATGTCAAATAATAGAAATAACGACGTCATACTCAGTTCAACACTGGGTCATGTGGGGATAGGTGAGCGATTCAGGACCATCATGGTCCTCTTGTTTCTTTTTGGTTAAATTTCTTTCCTTTGTTGTTCCTGTCCTTTGGACTTATTTTTTCTGAGGACCTTCTTGGTCCTCAAGTGTAGTGATAGCAGGTGAGCGATATAGGGCCATCATGGCCCTCTTGTTTTAGTGTAATACATTCAGCAGAAATGTTTTGATGTGTGCATACTTCCATTCTTTTCCCAGCTTTATCTCTGACATTGTCACAGTGTCTCCTGCTGGTAGACAGTTTGTCACATTAAGAAGAAAAGATCATAGCTAAGCAAAAATGGCAGAGGTAATGAAGTGTTGGCTTTACAGTTTTGTTAAATTATGCAAAAAATTCAGCAGTCAGAAAACAAGAAAAAAATCATAAAATATGAAGCAGACATATTGCAAAAAAATTAAAGAAACAAAAAGGTTGCTGTCTCAATGTGTAATATTTATAATAAAAGGAAAGTTTGTTATACAGGCACACTACTTTATATTCATTAGGCTTGTATGTCATAAATGGATGGTAGTGTCACAGTCTATTCCCTAGAGTCACAGGTTTTACTGCCTGATGGCATGCTTCACTATAGTTTGTCATTGGTTCGTTTGCAGACAATTCTCTATAACAAGGTCTCAGACATCTAAATTTCAGACTTAATGTTACTTTTACAATGTACAATGAAAGAAACAGTAAATATGTTAAATATATTTCACATAAAAAGAAAATTAGGTGAGAATAATAAACAAACTGAATGCACTAAATTGTATTCAATAAATGATTTATTTTTGGAAATACTGAACAAAGGGTTGTAGGGGAATTTAAATAAAAAAATCACAGAAGTTGTAGTTTGTATCCTTGATTTACTAAATGAGAAATAAACCAAGAACAGTTGCCATGATATTTTAGTTCGGATGTCAGTCCAATGAAAAATTGACATCACCTTTGATACATTGAAAGCTATGGCCAGAGATTAGATTAGAATATGCAGTCTCTCATTAACATATACAGGGATTTTACTAAATCTTGATGCAAGTTTTCATGAACAAGCACAGTTCTGTCCTCCAGGGCTGTCCTTAAAGAGTCAAGGATATTTTAAGCTTCTGTGATTTGACAGTCTAATTACTCAGGGATGTTAAAAAAACAACTAGTTACCTAATTCTTTAAAAATATATACTTGTAACTGAGAGCATGTATCAGATATTCAGTATTCAAAAAGCATAAAAAATGTCACATTTTGTAATTATGCCCCCTTTCGAAGAAGGAGGGGTATATTGTTTTGCAGATGTCGGTCAGTCGGTCTGTCTGTCCGTTGGTCGGTCGGAATGTAGACCAATCCATTTCCGGATGATAACTCAAGAACGCTTGGGCCTAGGATCATGAAAGTTGATAGGAAGGTTGGTCTTTACCAGTAGATGACCCCTATTGATTTTGAGATCTGAATGTCAAAGGTCAAGGTCACAGTGACTCTGAACAGTTAAATGGTTTCCGGATGATAACTCAAGAACACTTGGACTTAGGATCATGAAAGTTGATAGGGAGGTTGGCCATGATCAGGAGATGATCCCTATTGATTTTGAGGTCAGCATGTCAAAGATTAAGGTCATAGTGACCTGGAACAGTTAAACGATTTCCGGATGATAACTCAAGATTGTTTGAGCCTAGGATAATGAAAGTTTATAGGGAGGTTGATCATCAGCAGCAGATGACCCCTATAGATTTTGAGATCAGTAGGTCAAAGGTCAAGGTCACAGTGACCAGGAACAGTAAAACGGTTTCCGAGCGATAACTCAAGAACGCTTTGGCCTAGGATCAGGAAAATTGATAGGGAGATTGGTCATGACCAGCAGAAGACCCTGTTAGTTTTGAGGTCATAAGGTCAAAGTTCAAGGTCACATTGGCCAGGAACAGTTAAACAGTTTCTGGATGATAACTTGAGAACGCTTGGGCCAAGGGTCATGAAAGATGGTACAGAGGTTCATCATGACCAGCAGATGACCCCTATTGATTTTGAGGTCAGTAGGTCAAGGTTACAGTGACATTTAAACCATTTGCAGACAATTTCTTGAGTGCAGACAATTTCTTGAGAACGCTTGGGCCTAGGATCATGAAACTTGGTAGGGAGGTTGGTCATGACCAGTAGATGACCCTTATAGATTTTGAGGTCAGTAGGCCAAAGGTAAAAATCTCATTGATCCGAAACAGGTAAACCCTTTTCGGATGATACCTTGAGAACGCTTTGACCTAGGATCACGAAACTTAATAGGGAGGTTGATCATGACCAGCTGATGACCCCTATTGATTTTGAGGTCAATAAGTCAAAAGTCAAGGTCACATTGAACAAGAACAGTAGAACTTTTGTTTATACAGTGAGCAAATAATTATGTCTCCCCCAGGAGACATATTGTTTTTGCCCTGTCTGTCCGTCCATCTGTCCGTCCGTCCGTACGTACGTCACACTTCATTTCCGAGCAATAACTTGAGAACCATTTGACCTAGAACCTTCAAACTTCATAGGGTTGTAGGGCTGCTGGAGTAGACGACCCCTATTGTTTTTGGGGTCACTCCGTCAAAGGTCAAGGTCACAGGGGCCCGAACATTGAAAACCATTTCCGATCAATAACTAGAGAACCACTTGACCCAGAATGTTGAAACTTCATAGGATGATTGGTCATCAAGAATAGATGACCCCTATTGATTTTGGGGTCACTCCATCAAAGGTCAAGGTCACAGGGGTCTGAACATGGAAAACCATTTCCGATCAATAACTAGAGAACCACTTGACCCAGAATGTTGAAACTTCATAGGATGATTGTACATGCAAAGTAGATGACCCCTATCGATTTTGGGGTCACTCCATTAAAGGTCAAGGTCACAGGGGCCCGAACATTGAAAACCATTTCCGGTCAGTAACTTGAGAACCACTTGACCCAGAATGTTGAATCTTCATAGGATGATTGGTCATGAAGAGTAGATGACCCCTATTGATTTTGGGGTCATTCTGTCAAAGGTCAAGGTCACAGGGGCCTGAACATGGAAAACCATTTCCGATCAGTAACTAGAGAACCACTTGACCCAGAATGTTGAAACTTCATAGGATGATTGTACATGTAAAGTAGATGACCCCTATCGATTTTGGGGTTACTCCATTAAAGGTCAAGGTCACAGGGGCCCGAAAATTGAAAACCATTTCCGGTCAGTAACTTGAGAACCACTTGACCCAGAATGTTGAAACTTCATAGGATGATCGGTCATCAAGAGTAGATGACCCTTATTGATTTTGGGGTCACTCTGTCAAAGGTCAAGGTCACAGGGGCCTGAACATGGAAAACCATTTCCGATCAATAAATAGAGAACCACTTGACCCAGAATGTTGAAACTTCATAGGATGATTGTACATGCAAAGTAGATGACCCCTATCGATTTTGGGGTCACTCCATTAAAGGTCAAGGTCACAGGGGCCTGAACATGGAAAACCATTTCCGGTCAGTAACTTGAGAACCACTTGACCCAGAATGTTGAAACTCAATAGGATGATTGGTCATGCAGAGTAGATGACCCCTAACGATTTTGGGGTCACTCTGTGAAAGGTCAAGGTCACCGGGGCCTGAACATTGAAAACCATTTCTGGTCAGTAACTTGAGAACCACTTGACCCAGAATGATGAAATTTCATAGGATGATTGGTCATACAGAGTAGATGACCCCTAATGATTTTAGGGCACTCTGTTAAAGGTCAAGGCCACAGGGGCCTGAACATTGAAAACCATTTCTAATCAATAACTTGAGAACCTCTCGACCCAGAATGTTGAAACTTCATATGATGATTGTTCATGCAGAGTAAATGACCCCTATTGTTTTTGGGGTCACTCTGTTAAAGGTCAAGGTCACAGGGGCCTGAACATTGATAACCAGTTCCGATCAATAACTTGAGAACCACTTGACCCAGAATGTTGAAACTTCATAGGATGATTGAACATGCAGAGTAGATGACCCCTATTGATTTTGGGGTCAGTCTATTAAAGGTCAAGGCCACAGTGGCCTGTTCATGTAAAATCATTTTTTGGAAATAACTTGAGAACTACTTGACCTACAATGTTGAAACTTAATAGGATGATTGGACTTGCAGAGTAGATGACCCCTATTTATTTTGAGATCACTTGATCAAAGGTCAAGGTCACAGAAGCCTGAACAGTGACTTGAGAACCACTAGGCCAAGAGTGTTGAAATTTAGCGGGATGATTGGACATGCCAAGTAGATGATCCCTATTGCAACCAACCATCAGTGTCTCTTTGACTTTTGCTCCTGACCCCTGTTGACTTCTTGCCTATAGGACTTTGCATTGGGGGAGACATGCGCTTTTTTACAAAAGCATTTTCTAGTTTCTGTTCCTTGTGCAATTACTGAATGCATCAAGGGGGACATTTCGTGTTCGACGAGCTCTTGTTTATAAAATTAGTTTTAGTAATGGACAAGACTATCTCCATCAGAAAAATTAAATTCTTTTTTTTTCAGAAGTGAATATTCGTTATCCACGTTTTTATGGCAACAGTTACATGGCACTTCCTGTGTTGAAGAATGGTTATAAAGAGATGAACATTTTGCTTGAATTTAAACCAGTGGCACAGTTTGGACTTCTTCTCTTCAGTTCAGAGTTTGAAGATGCAAGATCAGACTTCTTCTCCATTGCTCTTATAGACGGATACCTAGAGTTCAGGTGATACTTCTTCTTACCATACACATACTGTAAACACCCTTGTATGTTGTGTTTTGCAGAAGGGGTTTATTCATAATCAGGTTCATTTTTTTAAGCTCACCTGAACACTTAGTGCTCAAGGTGAGCCATTTTGATCACCCTGTGTCGGCGGCGTCCATCATCAGTCGTCTGTCATCAACACTTCGACTGTTAACACTTTAAAGGTCACAGTTTTGGTCAAATCTTAATGAAACTTGTTGAGAATGTTACCCTCAGTAAAATCTAGAATGAGTTTATTACTTGGTCCTCTGGAATCAAAAACTAGGCCATTATGTCAGTTGATAGGAAAACCTTGTTAACACCCTAGGGGCATCATTTTCTACTTCATTCTCATAAAACTTTGTCAGAATGTTTGTCTTAATAAAATCTAGGTCTAGTTGGAAACTGGGTTACATGAGATCTTAAACTAGGTCACCAGGTCAAATCACAGAAAATCTTTAACACTAGAGGCCACATTTACTACTTGATTATCATAAACCTTTGTCAGATTGTCTCCGTAATACATAGATCAAGTTTGAAATTAGATTACCCGACATAAAGAACTAGGTCACTAGGTCAAATCACAGATAAAACTTATTAACACTCCAGAGGCAACATTTTTGGCTTGATCTTCATTCAACTTTTTCAGAATGTTTGTCTCTGTGAAGTTCAGGTTAATTTCAAAACTGGTTTACCTCAATTTAAAAACTTGATCACAAGGTCAGATCATAGAAAACTGTGTCAACAATGTAGAAGCCACATTTTCCATTTGATCTTTATTAAAGAAATATCAGAATCTTTGTATTTTAGTTTGAAACCGGGTTACCCGAAATTTTTAACTAGGTTACTAGGTCAAGTCATAGAAAAACCATGTTATCCCTCTAGAGGCCATATTTTCATCTTGATCTTTGTCAGAATGTTTGTCTCAGTGAAATTAAGATTAGATTTAAAACTGGCTAAACAAAATCACCAGGACAAATCATAGAAAAAAGCTTGTTAACACCCTAGAGACAACATTTTTGACAGGATCTTTATAAAACTTTGTCCAACTGTTTGTCTCTAGTATTTATTTGGTGTATATGGTACTTATGAAACACTAATTTTGTGAATTTTATAGAACTGTTTTATTGTGTGAGGAGTAGAAAATATACTCAAAAGACACCTTGGATCAGGATGATATTTCTTACCAGGTTTGAGCAATGGAAACTTAACATTTGTATGGCAGTTATATGAAGAACAAAAATAGTGTGAAAGTATAAAAGGCAGAAGCAGGAAATTGCAGAGTGTTCTGTTCAAGTTTTCATGAATATTTTATTGAAAAATACAAATATCTGTGAATGAATTGATGTCTGTTATAGATATGACTGTGGGACTGGTATGGGTGTTGTAAGGTCATCAGGTCCTGTTGTCATGGATACATGGAACACACTAAGGATCCACAGACATGAAACCATGGCGACAATGTGGCTAAATGATGAGCAACCTGTGCAAGGAACATCATTGGTAAACAACAACAATAGTCTCGGGGGTGAGGGGTGGGGCGTGGGGGGGGGGGGGGTCACACCTGTTATGTTGGCCTCACTGTAACTGCTCTTTAATACTGAATTAAACAAAATGAACCAAAGAAAAAAAATCTAGTTCAACAGTTACTGTCTGACATAAACTGTTGTCAGTTAATGTTTATGTAACAATACAGGAAGACATGTTGATATTGATGCCTTTAATAAAGTTGAAGAATATCATACGTTTTAAAAGATTTAATTCAGAAATTTCTTTCACAGTAAAAGCTCTTTAGAAAATTTCATATTGTTAAGTGTTACCTATGGCATTGTACAAGACAAAACTGCGAGATAGTTGAAATATTTCGAATCTGATACAGGTTTCCAGACGATATACATACATTCACACAAAGTGGTGGTATTAAGTCAGTTTTCTCTGTCTGGTTGTGTGGACTAATTTCAACTTGCACAATTTTCTTTGCAAAAGTTGTAAAAGCAATTAAGTTTTAAATTTCACTACATGTCTACAAGTCCATTTGGAGCACAAACATATTGCTGAATTCAGAGTTGTCTGGAAAACTGTTATGATTGTAATGTACTATATGTATCTTGGCAACGACAGATTATTTTACAGACATATGAGCATTTCATGTCAGGTATTTTAGTGAATATATAATTTTGCTGAATCTAAAACGTAAGAATATATAGTAATAGGCCTAACAGTACCAGCTCAGGATCCCTCTTCTTGAGTCATGTAATGGCATACAGGTAATTATACAAAAATTTTCACTCTAGGATGGCCACAAAGGTCTAAATAAGGGTAGGTTTTGTTTAAATTCAATTGTGGAAGTTTTTTTTTTTTAACATTTTTGTAAAAACTCAATTTTAGTAAGAGTTTTAGTAACAGGTCACAGCAGTGTGGTTTTGATGTGATTTTACAGAAAGCAAATTTAACAGGAAAAATCTCTCATAGAAAATGCATGACCCCTATTTTCTCTTCATTCTATGTCAGTTTTAGGATATTTCTTCAAATTGAGGTTACGATTTGTACCATGAAATATGTTCAGCTTTGTGTGGCAACTCTATGGAAACTGTCCAGTTGAAATGGTATTTCGAACATTTGCCTCTATTGCTTATTTTCCAGTGGAAATTCCCATTTCTAGAAGGGGCAGATGTCCTGCACTCTGCTTAACTAATAGGAGGAATTATATCTGCCTTGAAATTTAGATGGGAGGGGTTTTGTTTACCTTGATATTTCAGTGGGAGGGGTTTTGTCCACCTTGATATTTCAGTGGGAGGGGTTTTGTCCACCTTGATATTTCAATGGGAGGGTTTTGTCTACCTTGATATTTCGATGAGAGGGGTTTTGTCCACCTTGATATTTCAACGGGAGGGTTTTGTCTACCTTGATATTTCAATGAAAGGGGTTTTGTTCACCTTTATATTTCAATGGGAGGGGTTTTGTCTACCTTGGTATTTCAATGGGAGGGCTTTTGTCCAGCTTGATATTTCAACGGGAGGGTTTTTGTCTACCTTGATATTTCATGGATGGGTTTTTTTCCACATTGAAATATTCAATGGAGGGTTTTGTCCACCTGATATTTCAATTGGAGGTTTAGTCATGAATATATTTCAACAGGGGTTTTTGCCACCTTAATGTTTAAATGGAGTGGTTCTGGCCACCTTGATATTTCGACAGGAGGGGTTTTGTCCACTATGATTTTAGTCATAGGGGTTTTATCCACCTTGGTATTTCAATGGGAGGGGTTTTGTCTACCTTGATATTTCAACGGGAGAGTTTTGTCTACCTTGATATTTCAATGGGAGGGGTTTTGTCCACCTTGATATTTCAATGGGAGGGGTTTTGTCTACCTTGATATTTCAACGGGAGAGTTTTGTCTACCTTGATATTTCAATGGGAGGGGTTTTGTCCACCTTGATATTTCAGTGGGAGGGGTTTTGTCCACTTTGATATTTCAATGGGAGGGGTTTTGTCCACCTTGATATTTCAATGGGAAGGGTTTTGTCCATGTTAATATTTCAACAGGAGGGGTTTTTGCCACCTTAATGTTTAAATGGGAGGGGTTCTGGCCACTTTGATATTTGCGACAGGAGAGGTTTTGTCCACTATGATATTTTAATCATAGGGGTTTTATCCACCTTGATATTTCAGTAGGGGGGGGGTTTTGTCCACCTTGCTATTTCATTGGATGGGTTTTGTTCTACATTAAAATACAACAGGAGGGTGTTTAATCCTTGACACCCATGTATATTGTATCCAATTGGAAACTTCAGATCTGCAATATATTTCTTGGGAGCATCTGTTGGAAGTAGTAAAGGTGTCAACCTTTCATGATCTATAGACAGAAAGTGTCCCAGTTGACCATTACCAAACCTGCTTGATTATGATCAGGTAAAGCAAAACCTTACTTCTGAAAGTGCTGACAGCCAGAGTGGTTACATAGGTGTGATATCTTAAACATAACATCATTATATTAAATACATAAATGTGTTATCTTTTATTGGAAACAAAGCGTATTTCAATATTATTTCTATTATATTTTCATTTTCGGTTGTGTACATTTTAGTTTTGGTCCATTTTAAGTCAATTTTACAGGGTTCGTATTCACGTCTGACACTGAGGTTAAATCTCTATGTGGGTGGATATGACAATATAGACCAGATTCAGGACAAGATTGGCACAAGCAAGGCATTTGTGGGTTGTGTTGAGCATGTCGTTGTCAATGACTACAAGTTTGACCTGAGGAAAGCAGAACTTGTTGGAGATGCTCAGTTTGGTGCTAATGTTGGTATGTGTACTTCTGTTGCTGGGTTGAGATGATTGTAAAGATGAATGGGCTAGATACATGTAAGCTTGCCGGTTTTCAATGGAGCATACAGATATAGTGTTACCATTATTTCCTCTAAATCATTTGATGTCTCCTTCCGCTCACATCACTTACAATACTGGTAATATACTATAAACAAAATACCTGTTATTTGTAGTTTTATCTTACGACTGATATATAGTACAGACTTACTGAATGGCTTGCCTACCAACTGTCAAAACTATTTGCACACACTCTGAGGGTTTGTGGGCTAAAAGTTCTAACTACAGGCTGGAAAGTCATTTGATAAGTGATTACATAACATCATAAATAAATTCCAAACGTTTCAAGTTCTGATTTATAGTCAGCAAACTTGTATTTAAGATTGGTCATAAAGCTTAAACTAATAGACTGGAGATTTATATAAGAAGTCGTGTAATAATATTTCTGTAATACTATATAAAATCTCTTACGATTTCAATCTTTATGGCACATTACATTGCAGGTGAATGTAGTGAAGGACTGTGTGACAATGTTGTTTGCCAAAATGGCGGGAAATGTCAGGTGACCTCAGCGGACAGTCATGTTTGTTTATGTCCTCTTGGAACAGGAGGTGAAAGCTGCCAACATGGTGTGTAATAAGTCCTAATTTTCTAGTAAACAAGTGTATTATGGGAAATGATGCTGATTTTGATATATATAAGTTAATTGGTTTGAAAATAAATCTAAATTTGCTTTAAGAATACCTGTATAGAGCTAACTGCATTATTTCAAATCTTATTATTTCGAAGAACTGTTGGGTTAAGTAATTTTTCACAAGCCGAACAAAATATAGGACTTCAAAGGGGTATTATTGGTCATGTTGGGGTATTATCAGTCATGTTGGGGTATTATCGGTCATGTTGGAGTATTATCGGTCATGTTGGGATATTAACGGTCATGTTGGGGTATTATCGGTCATGTTGGGGTATTATCGGTCATGTCAGGGTATTATCAGTCATGTCGGGGTATTATCAGTCATGTTGGAGTATCATTGGACAATACAAAATATTGCTGATCACATCCTGGTACATATTCATTGTTCTATTATGTTTTTTGTATGTCATTTAAAGCGTTATTAATACAAAGCTTTTAGTCTTGTAACAATAGGAGCATCATTAGGTTACACAGTTTGGTGCCGACCAAAAAAAAAAGGAATTAGTCTAGACCAACATAAAAGATATTTATCTTGGATTATTTGTTATGTATTCAGACAGTATGTTTTGTAGATGAGATGAATGTTGTAAACTAATGAATATTGAAAAGAACCAGTCTGTGTTGAAATTGAGGCAAGAACAATTGTCTGTATTTGTGCTTACTGGTATTGGCCTTGAGTAGTATTTGTGGTATTGTATTTATAAGAAAGAAACACTGTTTTGTTAATTAAGTTGTTTTTGTTAAAATCTGTATTATTATTATTATTATGTCTCCCTCCCCCCCCACCCCATACTGGGGGAGACATATTGTTTTTGCCCTGTCCGTCCATCCATCTGTCAATCACACTTCATTTCCTATCAATAACTGGAGAACCATTTGACCTAGAAACTGCAAACTTCATAGGTAGGTAGGGCTTATGGAGTAGACAACCTCTGTTGTATTTGGGGTCACTCCATCAAAGGTCAAGTTCACAGCGGCGTGAATTTACCCAAAATGTTGAAACTTAATAGAATGATTGAACATAAGTAGATGACCCCTTCTGATTTTGGGGTCACTCGATCAGAAATCAATGTCACAAGGGCCTGAACATGGAAAACCGTTTCCAATTTATAACTTGAGAACCACTGGGCCCAGAATGTTGAAACCTTGTGGGATAATTGGATATGCTTAGTAGATGATCCCTATTGCAGCCAACCAACAGTGTCTCTTTGACTTTCGCTCCTGTCCCATATTGACTTCTTGCCTGTATGACTTTGCAGTAGGGGAGACGTGCACTTTTCTACAAAAGATTCTTCTAGTTTATTTATTGCTTTTACAGTTAAACCAATATTAATTTCAGTAAATTAAATATTTCATCATCTTTGCAGTGATGGATGTACACATACCAGAATTTCAGGGTCACTCGTACCTTGAATTTGAAGGCCTAGGTAGATCAGCTCTCCTGTTTCTGGAGATAGAAATAGTTCTCAAAGCAACGAAAGCAGACGGTCTGATACTATACAATGGCTACACTTTAGACAGGATGGGGGACTTTATATCATTAGCCTTACAAGATGGTCACCTGGAATTCAGGTTTGACCTTGGCACTGGACCAGCTATTATAAGGTGAAGTCATTATCTCTTTATTTTACAGGTATTTCTAAGTTAACCCTTATCCTGCTAAATTTCTATAATGGACTGGCCCATCATTCAGTTTAGGCAATACCATTTATTATTTGAAGGGGTGCTGAGTTAAAATTTACTAAATGAATAGGGAACAGTGCAGACCATGATCAGCCTGCACAGGCTAAAAGTTATATAACTATTGCATTGCTTAGAATACAGTTGAACATATTTAAACTGGAACCCCTCTGAACTGACCAACTGTAATGGGCATGAACAAATGTCTCCAACTGAAATAACTTTCTAAATAAAAAAACTATCTACACATTCCTTTTGTGCCTATAAGTGGTTCAATCAATGAATTCTTATTGACAACATGTTTGCAGGTATATGGAACTTTAGCTAAGCTTAAAATTGTATTCTAACATAAAACTGCTGTTACTGTCATTTTCAAAGGATGTTATGACAGGACAATATATGTGCTATACAGCAAATATAAAGGTATAATGGCCCTAAAATATATAATTAAAAAAAGTTCAAAAGGAAACAAACACCAACATTCATTTTATTATGTCCCCCTTCAAAGAAGGAGGGGTATCGATCAGTATGTAGACCAATCGGTTTCCGGATGATAACTCAAGAACGCCTGGGCCTAGGAACATGAAGGTTGATAGGGAAGTTGATCATGACCAGCAGATGATCCCTATGGATTTTGAGATCAGTAGGTCAAAGGTCAAGGTCACAGTGGCCAGGAACATTTAGGCGGTTTCGGACGATAACTTGAGAATGCTTCAGCCTAGGATCACAGAACTTAATAGGAAGGCTCATCATGACCAGCAAATGACCCTATTGATTTTGAGTTCAGTAGGTCAAAGGTCAAGGTCATAGTGACCCGGAACAGTTCAACAGTTTCTGGATGATAACTTGAGAACACTTGGGCCTAGGATCACGAAACTTAATAGGAAGGTTGATCATGACAAGCAGATGACCCCTATTGATTTTGAGGTCAGTATGTCAAAGATCAAGGTCACATTGACCCAGAACAAGTCTATGGTTTCCGGATGGTAACTCAAGAATGCCTGGGCCTAGGATCATGAAAGTTAATAGGGAGGTTGATCATGACCAGCAAATGACCCTATTTATATTGAGATAAGTAGCTCAAAGGTCAAGGTCACAGTGACCTGGATCTGGATGATAACTCAAGAATGCTTGGGCCTAGCATCATGAAACTTGATAGGGAGGTTGATTATGACCAGCAAATGACCCTTATTGATTTTTAGGTCAGTAAGTCAAAGGTCAAGGTCACAGTGACCTGGAACAGTTAAACCATTTCTGGACGATAACTTGAGAACGCTTCGGCCTAGGATCACGAAACTTGATAAGGAGGTTAATCATGACCAGCAGATGACCCCTATTGATTTGAAGGTCAGTAGGTCAAAGGTCACATTGACCCAGAACAATAAAACTTTTTTTTGCCAAATAACTAGAGAATGCTTTGGTCTAAGATCACATTTGATACGGAGGTCACTTATGACTGGTAAATGACCCACAATTATTGATTTGAGGTCAGTACGTCAAATGTCCAGTGCACAGTGACCAAATAATTTCTGTTCCTTGTGCACTTACTGAATGCATCAAGGGGGGCATTTCTTGTTCTATGAGCTCTTGTTCAATTAAGATTTTTTTCTCCATTATAAGCATGTCTCTGTTGTCTATATACAGGTTGGAAAATCGGATCTCACTGAACCGCTGGCACTGGGTAAAGGTGTCTCGCACTGGAATGGAAGGCATTCTTGAGATAGATGATCAGGTTGCAGCTATTGGTCAGTCCCAGGGGGCATTCACGCAACTCACCGTCACACAGAGCATGTACGTTGGTGGACATAGGAACTTTGATGAAACATCAAAGCTAGCCAATGTTTCACAGTCGTTTGATGGCTGTATACAAAAGGTATACCCTTATCAAGATGGATATTTTCGAGTATCACTTAAACAGTATCATAGGTGGCTCTTAACTGATCATTTTCACAATGAAAGAAAGTGAGGCGAAGTGCAGGGTGAAAGAACAAAAACTCTTATCTGGAATAATTTTTAATTGCTTGTACCTCCCTATTTGTATCTAATATTCTTTTGTCTGGACAATTCCTGTAAAACCTCTGAAAGGAATGTTATATAACATGACATACTGATAGATGGTAATGAGGCAGAATGCAGAGCAGAAGAACCATAACTTTTATCTTGAATAACTTTATTGTCTTAATTTTTTTTTTCTGGACAATTACTTTAAAGGTGTTTGCTAGAATTCCCTGTAGATGGGCGAAATGTCCTTCCATATTCAAAGTTTGAAGAAATTCTATTATCTGGAGATATTCTTAAAATTTGATTGATCTATCCTGGTTGAGCACCAAGATAGAGTAAAATAGCATAAGTATAGATTTAATAAACATATTATTGCCTAAGGAATTATATCAGTATAAGATGTATCGTTCTATATTTGTTAAAGATTTGCATTGACATTTATATATAGCTGAAATTCGTTACAAAATTAATTCATTACAAAATTAATTCAAGGTGTTATTATTATTACCAAGTCACATTGCCTACCTTGGTTGCACAACCAGATTGTATTGAAAAAGAATGAATATGGAAGCAACATTCTGTTTTAAAACTGGCTTTTTGGTTCATATTGTTGAACCCAGTATCAATTGAAAATATAACACTAGAATTATATTGAAATTGAAAGAAAAAGTATGCTTTTTAATTACTTCATAAAAAGTAATAAATAAAACATTTCTGATAAAAATCTAACTCTGTTATTTTTTTTTCTTGAATATAAGATCACTAAGTATATAAAGATTGAGCAAACAGAAAATTTTTAAGTTGATAGTAATGATTGGATGAATATGAGCCTCCGGTTTCATACAAAGAAAATCTTCAACTTAATGTGCTTTATAACCGTCTTGTGCTTTACATATATATAATTTATAATAGACAATTATCAGTGTAGAATCAGGTTTACAGGTAATATAAAAATCTAACCCACTCAGTCACTTTTCAGAATATTCCAGTTATAAAGACTTGTATTGTTTCAGTTGATTATAAACAATCGTCCAGTCAGTCTGATACAGGATGCTTTATCTGGTGTAAATATTGAGAGCTGTGAACATCCGTGTGAGGGGAAGCCATGTTTAAATGGTGGAGAATGTTTACCGAGGAAAGATGTCTACACATGTTACTGCCCACTTGGATACGCTGGAAACAACTGCCAGAAAAGTATGATAGAATTTACCTTACATACAGCAATGATGATTATAATTTTAGTGAAATTGCATTTAGGACTCTTTTTCTCTGCAATTCAATAATTTCAGGGATTGTTAAAGTAGAGCTGTCTGCTTTGGAATTGTGACAACCATTATTCTTTTTCTCTAAGCGGCATCAATCCTGTTATAGATGTCATAATTCTGATATATTATCATAATGCTCGTACATTCAAGTTACCAGATTATTGTCAGTCATTGTCCCTGACAAAATGGATCTTGTCTGCACATTTTGTGAGAGACCTTTTTGTGCCCCCAAACATTTTTTATTGTCGAGCCCGCTTGCAGAAGCAAAGGCACAGTTGTCCAAATGGCTGTTAGGTGTATGTGCGTGCATCAGTGTGTCCGGATTTGTTTGTCTGGACCATAACTTTGACATGCATGGAGCAATCTTGTTTATATTTGGCATGAATATTAACCTCAGTAACACAGAGTGTCATGTGCAAACTCCAGGTTCCTTTCTCAAACTTTGAGTAAAGGTAACAGTTGGAGGTCAAAGGTCATGTCAGATCTTGTCCGGCCCGTAACTTTGACATGCATTGAGGAATCTTGTTTATATTTAGCATGAATGTTAACCTCAGTGAGGTAGAGTGTGATGTGTAAACCCTAGGTTCCTATCTCAAAGGTCAAGGTCACAGTTGGAGGTCAAAAGTCATGTCAGATCTTGTCTGGCCCGTAACTTTGACATGCATTGAGGAATCTTGTTTATATTTAGCATGAATGTTAACCTCAGTGAGGTAGAGTGTGATGTGTAAACCCTAGGTTCCTATCTCAAAGGTCAAGGTCACAGTTGGAGGTCAAAAGTCATGTCAGATCTTGTCTGGCACATAACTTTGACATGCATTGAGGAATCTTGTTTATATTTAGCATGAATGTAACCTCAGTGAGGTAGAGTGTGATGTGTAAACCCTAGATTCCTATCTCAAAGGTCAAGGTCACAGTTGGAGGTCAAAGGTCATGTCAGATCTTGTCCGGCCCATAACTTTGACATACATTGAGGAATCTTGTTTATATTTAGCATGAATGTTTAACTAAATGAGACTTATTCTGTCTGAAAGGTCAAGGTCACAGTTAGGGGTCAAAAGGCGGCTCGACATGTTGCCCGTGGGCATCTAGTTTTGAGATGGAGACTAATTTACCTTTTCTATACATCTCTCCATCTGTCAGTCTGTCAGTTATACTACAGTCCTTGACAATCAAATTTATGTATAAAAGGCATAAAAGATTTTGTCATACTTATCTTAAAATGTACTTGACCTAGGTAACCTTGTTGTTTAAGCGGTCGGTAGATCATATGTCAAGGCCACAGTGGCTTTGAGACTGAGAACGGTTTCCAGTCAAGAATTAAAGAAAGCTGTAGCCTGTTGTCATCAAACTAAATAGGATGATTGCCTGTAGTAGATGATCACTTTTATTTTGGAGGTCAGTATGTCAAAGGGTCAAAGTAACGACATACAAAATTACAAACACATTTGCTTCCAACAGGCCATCGTGGCCTGGTTGGTGGGGGGAGCATAGGTGCTTTACAAGTAACTTTTGTTCGAAAATTAAACTTTTATCTCATTCAATCAGTTTTGTATACTCATTTTCAGATACAGAGAAAGATATGACAAAACCGAGGTTTTCCTCTGAAAGCTACTTGATATACAAGCAAAAAGTGGTAGCAAAAAAGTAAGTAAAAAAACACAAAGGATTTAATTCTACTGTATGGTTAGATTCCTCTACATGTAAATATTGACGTCCAACCTCTGCCGGATTGGAGTTGTCAGTAATGCTCAGAGTTATTATAAATTCGGGAAATTTACCAGTATTTTAAATACTATTGACAAAGTTCTATTCAATTCATTTATGCATTAATGTTGTATTTTTTATTCTTTATTTTCAAAACAGATTTATTGGATATCATTTATTTATCTTAACAGAAAGATATTCTATTTTGACAGAATTGGTGGAGACAAAATTGACATAAAATTTTCCATAAAACCAGTATCAAGAAATGGCCTGCTTCTGTGGAGTGGTCCTGATATTATGCAGGCGACAAGTGATTACATTGCTCTTGGCTTTAAAGATGGTGCTCTTCAGTTCCGGTATAATTTAGGAAGTGGAGAGGTTGTGATCTCGTACAACAATTCCAGATTGTTTGATGGAAAATGGCACAATATACATGCTCAGAGGTAATAGTGTTGCTTGAAAGTATAGTTTTTGTTTTGACAAATTGTTTCTCCTTTATTGATGGTGCCACAAGCTGGTTCCAAAAAAGGGGTTGATTCATAATAACAAGCACATTTTCTGAGTAGAGCAAAATCTGGTAGGACAACTGGACTTTGACTATACTAGATGTGTAGGGTGATTTGTTTTCCACAACATATTCATGTAGGGAAGTTATTTGCAGAGAACAAGTGAATACTGTTATAAAATACTGGATGGCTAACTGTCTGATTTGATAACTAGTATATGGTGATACTGTGGGGTAATAGGCATAAAAAACAAAGGTATTTTGATACTGAGGGTAAAGGTATGAAAGAAAACTAAGGTATTGTGATACTGAGGGTAAAAGTCAGAAGAAAACTAAGATATTTTGATACTCAGGGTAAAAGTCAGAAGAAAACTAAGATACTGTGATATTCAGGGTAAAGTCAGAAGAAAACTAAGAAACTGTGATACTGAGGGTAAAAGTCAGAAGAAAACTAAGATACTGTGATACTAAGGTTAAAAGTCAGAAGAAAACTAAGATATTGTGATACTGAGGGTAAAAGTCGGACGAAAACTAAGATATTGTGATACTGAGGGTAAAAGTCGGACGAAAACTAAGGTAGTGTGATACTGAGGGTAAAAGTCAGAAGAAAACTAAGATATTGTGATACTGGGGGTAAAAGTAAGAAGAAAACTAAGGTAGTGTGATACTGAGGGTAAAAGTCAGAAGAAAACTAAGAAACTGCAATAATGAGGGTATACATTAAGATTCTGCGATACTGAGTGTAAAAGTCAGAAACAAAAATAAGAGAATACTTTCCTGAGTGTAGAAATATAACTGAAAACCAAGGCACTGTATAAAACATTAAAAGTCTTTAGTGATTGAACAGTATTTTTAGGGAAAAGGTTACAGGTTGAAATTGAATAAGTGCAGTTAAGAAGAAGACAGTAAGGCTAATAAAGTACTCACTGATTTTAAAAAGAAACAAAGAAACCGATTCTCTTGTATATTTATGTTTAAACCAATTTACAATATGTATATTGTATAAACATTGTTTTAACTTCTGTTAACTGTATAAGATGATTCTGTTTTTATGTCCTCCATTCAAGACAGAGGGAGTAAATTGTTTTGCTCATTGTCAGTCGTAGACTATTTGGTTTTCAGTCAATAACTAGAGAATGCTTCAGGAGTAGATTGGTTTCTGTATCTAAGTTTGTTCTGCGATATCTCTCAAATATAAGTTTTTTCATAAGAAGTAAAAGTAACTCCAGTAATACTAACATTTAATTGCACTTTGCTCAGAACATAGGTTCAGCCTCCAAATAAAAATGTACAATTTTAGAAGCTTAAAATTTATTTAAGGTGCTTGCAATATTAATAAAAGAAATTAATTCAGCCAGGGAATCATTTGGTCAATGGTCAAGGTCAAAGTGACATTGAAACTCAAGGTGCTCGTAGATCAGTATCTGGAGCTCTTTTGAACTTACAGCCATCAAATTTCATAAGATGATTTCTTTTGGCAAGGGTAAATACCGCAAGGGTTAAGGTCATGGTTTCTGAACAATTACTGGAGAAACCTTGTGCATATGGCCTTCAAATTTCATAGTATGATAGCCTGTAGTCAGTAGATCACTCTTTTGTTTTTAAGTTCGTTATATCAATGGTCAGCGTCTAAGCACATAACAGTATATACCCAATGCCATCTGACAGGATATCATGGGGCATTTCTTTTGCAAACAGCTCCTGTTTTGACTGGTGTTTGTACATTTGTAATGTACTGATAAGACTTGTGTTTAATTCCATTTCCAATGGAATCAAGATTTGCAAAACGTATACGTTATAGCTTTCACTCACTCACAGCTATTATTTGTCAGTGTATCTTTGGAATGTTTATTGATGTCAGAGGAGTTATCACAGTTTTAACACATTTCCATTTCAACTGCTTGTACTGGAAATTGTTTTTCATGTTTCAGTGACAAATATTCTACAAGCACATCACATGTGTGATCATGCATTCATGCAATACATTTAATGATGATCAGTCCTGTCAGGTGTAATTGTTTAAATCAAGAGTCTTTGAAATACTGCAAACACTAGTTGGCATCAATTTCCAGAGATCTTTTGTCATTATCACAATATGATTTGTTGAAACTCATTAAATTTTCAAGCAGTACAATAGTATGAATGGATACAATGAAGAATAATATAAGAATATTGATGTCTGGTTGTGTTAAACAACATAAAGTAAAGCTCATAGAGTTGGAGATATGTCTACTAGTGTAACAGAGCAAACAGGGGTCTCCCAGCTGAGTGGTTAAGGTTACCAACTTCAAATTCTGCCTCTCACTGATGTGGGCTGGATACCTCACCTTGCCTCTCACTGATGTGGGCTGGATACCTCATTTTGCCTCTCACTGATGTGGGCTGGATACCTCACTTTGCCTCTCACTGATGTGGGCTGGATACCTCACCTTGCCTCTCACTGATGTGGGCTGGATACCTTACTTTGCCTCTCACTGATGTGGGCTGGATACCTCACCTTGCCTCTCACTGATGTGGGCTGGATACCTCACCTTGCCTCTCACTGATGTAGGCTGGATACCTCACCTTGCCTCTCACTGATGTGGGCTAGATACCTCACTTTGCCTCTCACTGATGTGGGCTGGATACCTCACCTTGCCTCTCACTGATGTGGGCTGGATACCTCACTTTGCCTCACCTTGCCTCTCACTGATGTGGGCTGGATACCTCACCTTGCCTCTCACTGATGTGGGCTGGATACCTCACCTTGCCTCTCACTGATGTGGGCTGGATACCTCGCCTTGCCTCTCACTGATGTGGGCTGGATACCTCACCTTGCCTCTCACTGATGTGGGCTGGATACCTCACCTTGCCTCTCACTGATGTGGGCTGGATACCTCACCTGCCTCTCACTGATGTGGACTGGATACCTCACTTTGCCTCTCACTGATGTGGGCTGGATACCTCATTTTGCCTCTCACTGATGTGGGCTGGATACCTCACTTTGCCTCTCACTGATGTGGGCTGGATACCTCACTTTGCCTCTCACTGATGTGGACTGGATACCTCACCTTGCCTCTCACTGATGTGGACTGGATACCTCACCTTGCCTCTCACTGATCTGGGCTGGATACCTCGCTTGCCTCTCACTGATGTGGGCTGGATACCTCGCCTTGCTCTCACTGTTGGACTGGATACCTCGCCTTGCTCTCGATGTGGCTGGATACCTCGCCTTGCCTCTCACTGATGTGGGCTGGATACCTCGCCTTGCCTCTCACTGATGTGGGCTGGATACCTCGCCTTGCCTCTCACTGATGTGGGCTGGATACCTCGCCTTGCCTCTCACTGATGTGGGCTGGATACCTCACCTTGCCTCTCACTGATGTGGACTGGATACCTCACTTTGCCTCCCACTGATGTGGGCTGGATACCTCACTTTGGGTGTAGAATTCTTCATGAGAAGAAGTCAGCTGCTTTGCTGAAGGCCAATAGATTCTGACACATAACCAAGGATTTTAAAGTACATCCTTAATGACATCCATTAAATGTTTGCCTGTTTTCTGTTGGTTTCTTTTCCAGTGCACCTCTATGGCGTTTGACATTATGATGTAATAAATGTGATGTCAGAGAAATGAATTGTTTAACAACACACAATTTTCAGTCCTCTTTGTTTAATAGGAAAATGAATAGAGTTGTGTTAGAATTGATTGTAACTTTGTGTATTTGCAGCAATAACAGGTACTACTGTCTAACAGTATCTTTACAGATTGAAAGCAAATTTACATGAAAAGTAAAACATACAATTATATTTATTCAATAGCAATAAAATATGTAGCTGTTTATAGCATTGTAATAACTGATGTAGATATTCCTTGGCACTCAGCATACAAGCTGACACTAACTGGGAGGTTGAAGAAAGCACTGTATATTTTACTACAGTTATATTTTTGTTTCAGAGACAAACAAGATGGCTATATTTCTGTGGATGGAAAAGAGATTGTAGAGGGAAGTGCAAAAGGCAGCTATACTATGTTAAATACAAACAAAATTCTTTACATAGGTAAATATCACTTCTTGTCTCTAATGTAAATTTCTGTAAGCTTAAATTGTAAACATAATGATTATTTATTGTCTTCATTGTTCTGTCAGAAAAGTACCAGTAGTTATCAAATTAATGATGCAAAAGATAGGTAATTATTACAGTATTTACTTTTATGATGTTTTGTCTACAACAAACTCTTAAAAACCAGAGATGGGCATATTTCTTATGACTTTTAGCTGTAACAAAGCAAAGAGCATTGTATTTTATGACAAAAAATCTCAGCTGCCTGTGGCGGGATTCAAACCTGGGTCACACGGGTGATAGCCCAATGCTCTAACCACTTAGCCAAAGAGTTGACTCCCTGATGCAGTTTTCAGAGATGGGCTTTAAACTTACAGGCTATGCATAAGCAACCGTAACATAATGTGTCATTCAGTAATTTTCCTAGGAAAACTAGCCATATGATCAATTTAGTTCTCAAAAGCAGTTTAGCTTGAAGTTTTAATTGACACATTTTAACACATGTTTGATATGGTGGGAGTTAAATAAAGCCACTACATAAAAATTTATATGGTATTACCTGTACATTTTTGTCGCATTTTATTCAACTCGTTAAATAAATTCAATATGAAAAGACACTCATGTAATATCCTCTATATCTGTTTGCAGGTGGCATGCCAGATGTATCACAGGGGACTTTACGCAAGTTTAGTTCAGGTTACAATGGATGTATCCAGGAAATGGTTCTAGATAATGATTTCTCCCTATCACTTCTACAGTCTGCAGACAGTGGTAGAAATATTGTACCATGCTCATAGTAGCTTCATTCTACTTTCATATACAAACACAAACGATGTTATACAATGAAGAAGAGGTTGAAAAATATAACACTTACCGTTGATATGTGATAAAGGAGAAATATGATACAGAAGCTATGTTTTAGATAGCTTTTGAAAAGAAAAAAAGTAAAGCAGCAAAATGTTTATATATGTACTTTACATTATACATTATATGAAAACAACAAAATGCACTACACACTTAAAGTGTTCTTTTCATACAGACTGTACCAGAATAAAACAGCGAAAAACACACATAAATGGCACTTTGCTTTATGAGTTGTGCAGTGAAAGACAGTATACATGTACTTTGATTTAAAGCAGTGTGGGACAATGTGGATACTGAGGTGAAAACACAGTTCATACTTTAATAGACAGCTTTATGAATATCATTCTGATATTGAAATAGTATACATGTTAGTGCTTTAAATGAACAACTGAACTCTTGACAACATAAGTACATGATTGAGAATGTTTGTGCCATACTTGCCATATGGTATTTCTTGTGTAGTGTATATAATGTACATATACATTACAACAGAATATAAATTAGGCTTAAAACTAACAATAGTCCCATGTGTGTTATAGAAATGTTTAATTCAGTCGCTGTATGATTATTTTTATCCTGATAAGCTTCTATACACCTTATACATGTAAAATATCACCAAGTCATAAAAGTGTATATAGGTTCAGTAAGTATGTATGCTCTACCTTTAACATATGTCGTGTAACCAGTGAAGTGTGAACATTACAGTCTAACTTTGTTCCTGAACTCGTCGGGACAAGCAAAGTTTACTCTAGTTATCAGTAGTTCGAGCCGTCAAACTAAATACATTGTATAGGGATTTGGCTGGGACCTGACAATGAGTTAGGATGAAGAATGATGTTTGAATTATCAGAGTTCAAGCGAACAAAGTTTGACTGTATATAGTTCTGCGATTTTGATTGTAAGATTAATAACATCTGAGATTTTGTTATGATTAAATGATACACAGTCTGGAATTGAAATGAAGCTGTAATATTTTAAAAGTTTCAGAAAGATATTACCTTAGTTAGCTGAAGGATTTTCAGTGTAATGAATTTTGACTGGATGTGAATTTTGAATTTTGACTTATGTTGAATGGAACTGATCCCGTCTAAAGTTGTTCACAGAGCAATAATGTTTTCTTTTTATACCTGGTAGATAATACAGACTGATATTTTATATCAAAATCTGCACCTGAAGTCTACAACTAATAATGGGATCTTCACCAAACTTGGTCTGAAGCATACTTACATTCCTTGGAATTATTCAGGTCATCAAGTTCAAACTACCTTTTTGCATGAATGAATTGATAGTAACTTCACACTGACCTTGGTATTAAATTGTGCTCACAGCAGAAAATGGATACAAAAGCCATAAAATATACTTGAATGTCTTGATAGATTTTTACTGAACATGTTTCATAACTACATGAATTTCTCTTTTTCCAAAGTGAGAGATAATATGGCCATTTTAATTGTCTGGTCAGCAGACTTTTCTTAATATATTATGAAATTTTAATACATGTAACTTGTACCCAATTTTGCATTTTAGAAGAATACATATTAACTTGAGACAGGAAATGGCATAGGACAATCTTTATGTAAATAACTGCATTCTTTAAGACTTATTAAATTTTTTCCCCAGAGACATACTGGGAGGACACTGAGATATTGTTAGAATTATGATATTTAATGGCTAAGTGTTGTTTTGGGTATATTTTTACAGCTATGAAATATGTTTGTGCCATAATACATTAAGCTGTGTTGTTTGTGATTGTTCTGTTTAAGTGTATTAAACAATGATTGTGTGGATATTTGTTTACTTGTTTAGATAGGCATATAATGCACTTATTTTTGTAGTAATGTGATATGTGTTAACATGTTTAAAATCCTTTTTTTTTGCATTTTCGGAACTGCTGCAAGTCTTACATGTATTTGTTAAGTTAGTGTAAGAAATTCCAGAAAATACCATTTCTGCTCTTCCATTGTCGCTAACTTTCCTTTCTTCCATTGTCGCTAACTTTCCTTTCTTCCATTGTTGCTAACTTTCCTTAACTATGAGACTTAAGAATTATCTAAAAAAAAAAAAAAAAGTGGGATATTTATTTTTGAATCGAAAGTTATTTGTAGAGCATATTAGTATTGACAGCAGGAAAGAATAGAATGCCCATGGTCCTTAAAAAACTGTCATGTGATGTGTTTATATTATTTTACAAAGATGTGCAATGACAAGGTATTCAGTTTTGAATGTTACAAAACTTTAATGTTGGATGTTATAGTTTCATGTTGTTTTCTGTTTGATGGTTGTTACACCTTAACTCTGTATACACAGAGTGGTGCAGTTTATTCACTTTTTTATTTTCCTCAAGATGTTAAGTGTTACTTACAGCCTGTTGTGACTTGTTCATTTTCGGAAACTGTGCAATGAGCCATAACCTGAACTTAAAATCATTTATATGACTGTACTATTGTTGATAATAAAGGGTTGTATCTCCTACATGCGGCCCATTTTTGACTAGTTTGATAAATATCTACAGAAGAAAAATATTCTATTTGCCGTTTACAGCCTTATAAGATTGTATGTTATTGGCTTTGAGATATATTATGAATGAAGATTGTTTTCTTAAAATGTGGGAGTTATGTTCCATTTATTAAAACACACAAAAGTCTCCTGTTAAATGTTTTCTAAACTTTTATTTCTGATATTTCAACAATTAAATTTCCAACAATAATGTTTCTTTACTTTCACAAAGTTACTTAGTTTAAAACACAAAGTTTCCTTTAAGATTAATAACACAAGAGTTGATCACTAAGAGTCCTTAATTTGTTCACTAAGTAAAATGTAGCTTAACCCTTTCCCACATCGATACGTTTATCACCGTATCTATCGATTACCAAACAGAAACGTATTGACCCGTGTCTATCGATTACCTGATAGAAACATATAATACCGATTAACGGCCATTTGAACAGAATCGTGTTATCCCGTGTCTCATAATCAATCGTTTTATTTTCGTTCTTTTCCTAAAGAAACAAATTCTGGATGTTTACTAACTCAAAATACGAGATTTCGTCATCATTATTTACGTACAAGATCATGTGGTTACTATTTAAATTTATCGAGTACTTTGCAAGAAAAAACACCGGGGTTTTTTCCTACATGTGCACGACGCTACGTCATGGAAAATTACTGAGAAAACTACTTGCAACTGGCCGGTTCGCGGGACTTTCCTCGTTCTAAAAATAACAACCATTTAATATCGAAGTATTTTTAAATGTGTTAGATCATGAAGGTCACGCGTGATATATGCGGATTTCCCCTAAACAACAATTTGTGTATACGATGGCTTGGAATTTATGGCCTTACATAACAGGAAGTGTTAATCAAAATAGAAGGAACACGGCTTCCAAATATTTTATGACACCCCAAGAGTTAATTGCAGCGGAAGTCACCTGTGATGTACCGACGTTTGATCATCAAAATATTACGTAATATTATCTAAAAATATTTTAATTTTTAGCACAAGAATACTGTTGTCAGTTACGAGTCTCGATGTCAGCGATCTTTTTGCACTTTCAGAAATTTTATGATCCGTTATTTATGTAGTGTTTTTCAGTTTGATGGTTGTTTTCTTTATATAAATACTTACCGATTCCGATTCGGAAGATGAGTCTATTAACTATAAATCAAACTTTCAAACATCAAAATAAAAATGTATATGAATTTCAATGTGAAAGTAATCCAAAACAGAATTTTATGCCTAAAAATATATTTCCCTTAATTACTTTAACACTTTATATCTTCGAAACTCAAAGAGAAACTACAATAAATTTTGTATCATCGGAAAGAGAATTTAAATTGCTATAAACTTTATATTGACAAAAATAATGTCAAACTCACAGAAAATATTAAAATAATGACATTTTTAACATAAGTGTGTGTAATCACAAAATAATGCCAACACCTCTGTTCAGATAAGACAGTCACGCTTATCAGCCATATACCGATTATTCATTATTGATTATCACTTATCAGTGTTATGTAAAAGAGGCTACTTTGGCTTCTGTTCTGTGTGGTAAAGGGTTAAGTAACACAAAGTATCTATATATTTATTTTTGAAAATCAGGTTTATATACTTTCTTATTATTTGGCTTAACAAAGGATGCATCACTTTTGATAATCATCAAACAACAAACAGTCTGAACAGTCTGATTAGATATAAACCTGGAAGTTTTTGGTGATAAAACAAATGTCTATATCCATTAAATAAAGATCTTCAGATAAATACCATTGACAGCTTCTTAAAGAGACTGGACACAAGTGCTATAAGGCAAACACCTTAAGCTTTCTTGACATATGTAAGATTTGCACAGATTATGATTTTAAGGAAATTAATTTTCAAAATACAAACTAAATCAAACATTGTAGTAACCTCAAAATTGAAAGTATAATTTTCAAAATCTACATGTTTTAATGAAAATTTTGATACCAAACACAATTATGTTCTTACATGATATGTTACAGTATATGATGTTCTGTAATAGAAAATTATGCATCATAATAGATACATTTATCATATATTCTAATATGCTTGTTTCTGTTAAAACACGCTTATGCTAAAATGACGTCATGTAAACGTGCCATAACGTCAATATTTTTGTTGCGACCAAGAAAGAGTGTATAGCAAAATCGTGTTTTACCTAAATTAATACACTCTAAATCAGTTATACATTGCCAGAATCATTCCTGTATTAATAACATTAAAACACAGTTTTTCTGTACATTATTTCTTAAGTGAAAAGGGTTGTAAATGGTAGATACAACTTTACATAGTAGTAGTAGTAAAAAGGGTATATGTGCAAATGGTTAGATAATTTCAGAACAATCAGTATAGTGACAGTTGTTTTTGTTAGTATTCTGAAGCATTAAATATGAAGATGCAGTATGGCAAGGAACAGTTTTGGTGAGAAATCTGTAAAACAAAATGAACAGTTTTTTTTAGTCCCCTACTGGTTGAAAACCAGTTTTGGGGACTATAGGAATGTGCTTTTCCGTCTGTCATTCTGTCATTCCGTCATTCCGTCCGTCTGCAATTTCGTGTCCGGTCCATAACTCTGTCATCCATGAAGGGATTTTAATATTACTTGGCACAAATGTTCCCCATGATGAGACGACATGTCAAGCACAAAACCCGAACCCCTAGCTTAAAGGTCAAGGTCACAATTGGAGGTCAAAGGTCAACAGGGCCTTTTTCCTGTGCGGTCCATAACTCTGCCATCCATGAAGGGATTTTAATATAACTTGGCACAAATGTACCTTATAATAAGACGATGTGTCATGCACAACTTTCAGACCCCTAGCTAGGTGAAGGTCACACTTGGCAGTCAAATGTTAACATGTTATGAACAGGGTCTGTTTCATGTCCGGTCCATAACTTTACCATCCATGAAGGTATTTTAATATTACTTGGCACAAATGTTCCCCATGATGAGATGACATGTCATGCGCAAAACCCGGACTTCTAGCTCAAAGGTCAAGGTCACAATTTGAGGTCAAAGGTCAATAGGGTTTTTTTCCTGTCAGGTCCAGACCTCTGTCATCCGTCAAAGGATTTTAATATTACTTGGCATAAATGTTCCCCATGATGAGACGACATGTCATGCGCAACACCCAGAACCCTAGCTTGTAACTTGGCATAAATTTTCACTACCATGAGACGTATTGTTGTGCGCAAGAACCAGGTCCCTAGGTCTAAGGTCAAGGTCACACTTAGAGGTCAAATGCCAAATTCAAGAAAGATTTTGTCCAGAGCCTTTCTTCTTTATGCATTGAGGGATTTTGATGTAACTTGGCACAAATGTTCACCACCATAAGGCACTCTTGTTTTTAGATTTTTAAAATTATGTCCCTTTGTTGTTACTATAAATAGCTTATATTGTAACTTATTTATTACAGGCCATAGGGAAAAATTGAGACCTGTGGTACAACATGCATGTTACATCCAATTTTTAAGTGTATTTTGACCAATCTCTACCTGGTAAAAAGTTTTGTGTGGACTCGTATAGAATTATTATTTTTTTTTTTTTTTTTTTTTTGCTATAAATAACTTATATGATACCTTTTTGATAATCGGCCAAAAAAAATTCTATATGAAAACAACTATAGGTTTTTATTTATACAAATTTTAATCCAAGTGTTTTGTTATAACATATTGTAATATAGTACAATATTGTTTATACATTATTGACAGATATCAGTTCATTGTGTTATACTGCAGTAGAGAAAATATGGTGCCTTCCAGTAGGGGACTTTGTATTGCATGGCAATACTTCATTCACTTGTTTTTTCAGTTTTGTCAAAACAAATGTTTTTCACTTACTACCATTTTTTGTGGAATTGATTTGTTGTTGATAATAACATGTTTTGCAAAAATCAAAAGTATCTTTTTAACACACCAGAACACAATGTGCTCAAGGTGAGCTATTGTTATCATTCATCATGTGTCTGTCAATCATTTAGCGGTGCTCAACAGATCTCTAAAACCATTTGTTGAAAAGTGAAGATGGCAGTTTCTTGGATAGTCCTCTTCTAAAGTTGTTCAAAGGTTCCTTTTGAAGCAGCCAAAGTTAAAAACAGAAATAGAAAATCTTCAAACAACATCACCTAATGTTTAATCCCATTTTGAAATAGTTCCATGCAAATATTCCTTTGGTGACTCTTTACCAAGAATGTTTACATCATTACAGAACATCAAAAAATGCTAGGGGCAGACTAGTTTTCCATGTATGGCTTTATGGAAAACTTTGAAAATCTTCTCTAAACCTGCAGGTCAGTTTTCAAAGGAATTTGACCAAATTATTTATTGTAACCAGGTCATATGATCTTTGAAACTCTAGTGAGAGATACAAGGCCATCTGGCCCTCTTATTTTACCTTTGTTTTGCGTATTAAATTTTTTATTGTGATCTGTTCATTATTTATACCTGTAAACATTCCTCCTTAATACATTCCATTATTCATTTACAAACAATTTTGTCAGTGTCTTTTACAAAATCAAATTTTGTTTCAGTTTTTAGCTTGACTTTTCCAAGAAAAAGTAGAGCTATTGCACTTGCCCTGGTGTTGCCGTTGGTTAAAGTTTTTGATAAAGTCAAATTTTTTTGTTACCATCAAAGCTATTGACTTGAAACTTTTATTTACTATCAAAGTCTACACCAGGAGAAACAATCCCCATAACTCTGATTTGAATTTTGAGAGAGTTATGTCCCTTTTTAACTTAGAATTTTTTTGTTAAAGTTTTTGATAAAGTTAAATATCTCTTGTTACTATCAAAGCTATTGACTTGAAACTTAAAACAGTTATTTACTATCAAAGTCTACACCAGGAGAAACAATCTGCTTAACTCTGATTGAATTTTGACAGAGTTATGCCCCTTTTTAGGTTGAAGTTTTTGATAAAGTAAAATATCTGTGTTACTATCAAAGCTTTTGACTTGAAACTTAAAACATTTATTAATTATCAAAGTCTACACCAGGAGAAACAATCCCCATAACTCTGGTTTGAATTTTGACAGAGTTATGCCCCTTTTCAACTTAGAAATTTTTGGTTAAAGTTTTTGATGAAGTCAAATATCTCTGTTACTATCAAAGCTTTTGACTTGAAACTTAGAATGTTTATTTACTATCAAAGTCTACACCAGGAGAAACAATCCCCATAACTCTGGTTTGAATTTTGACAAAGTTATGCCCCTTTTTAGAAATTTTTGGTTAAAGTTTGATTAAGTTTTTATTACTGGCAAAGCTCTAATTCAGAGTGAAGCACTGAGAAAAGTCAAGCCTGCTTGTCTTACGGACACTTCTTGTTAAAAACTCTACTGTATATAGTTACCATTCAGGATTTGAGAGTTTTTGTTGTTGTTCTTTTTAAGACAGAGAAAAAAACATTTTGGCCTCATTTAGGACTGCCATCTGTGTAGCAGGTGTATGGAAACTCACATTGTTTGTTACAGACTATAAAAAGGGATTGTGGTATTGGAAAGTGTTTGAGTAGTTCAAATAGATTTATTCGCCACTTTGTCAGGGAATCTTCTATACATTTGTACATTTTGTTCATCAGGTCAGTTACAAGAGTATTTGAATAAGAAAACACTTGTTTTAACTTTCTTTTCACACAAATGTTTTTGCTACATATTAAAGTTACAGATTTTTGTTATTTAGTTAAAATTAGCTTTTCATGAAATTAAAGTTTGAAGATATACAAAAAAATTACCAGTATGTGTGATGCTATTTCGATGTAAATGAGATGTGAAACCAAAATTTGTAGTCCTGTTTGGTGCCATATAACCTATACTGCATTGATGCGCCGTAAAACCCAAATAAATAAATCATTTTCCAAAATATATATGAGGAAATAAGTCTGAACATCTTTTCCCAAATTCATGCATACACACTTATGCTTGCTAACAGATAGTTTGTGCCCACTGCTATTTCTGTAAATAGCAACTTTTCTGTGATCTTATAATATATCTTGCCACACTAAACATTTTCTCTGCTTTTATTGTTGTAAAAGTGATCAGTGTACATATAATTATATATTAGATTTCAGAATTAGAATTGTGTTTGTGATATTCAACAAGAGTACAGAATAGAGTTTTCAGCAGTAAAACAGTTGAAGGATATGAAAGCTTGCATTTAGTTTGTGAATTTACATTCAGCCTATAAAAGCTAATTGCATTTGATTACTGTAATAAAAAATACCATTATAGTTATGCTGTTAGGGGCCAGACATGGGAGGGTCTTTGGGGCCAAAAATATAGGAGTATGTCATTAATACTGAAAAAAAATGTTACAACCACTACATTGACCTTGTGTCCCTTTTATTGAACATTGAATATTGTAAACATATGCTAGTACCGGTACTTGTTGTTCCTAAACTGGTGCCAGCAGTATATAATGACCTCTTCTGAAATAGAGAACAATTTTCATACAGACTGATCAGGGGACATTTGTGAACATCACATAATACAATTCAGAAAAATGTATACCTGTACTTTAAACATTGAAATGAAATCACTTTCTGAGGCAATTTTCAGTTCATTGTAGCCATGTGTGACAAATGTCTCAAGACTTATTGCTATATCACCAGCTTTGGCATCATCATTCCTACAGATTCTGTTAACTATCACAACAGCAGTCAAGTCTCCTCGTACTTGGACTCAGTGTTGTAATATTATCTGGTCCTTTCGGATCATGGAATCCATTCAGTGACTATGGTAATAGAATTCAGCTTAAGTCAGTGCTAGGGGGAATGAGGGGTGTAGCACATTCCATTACCTCACATGAACAGATTCAGTAAAACCAACTCTGCTATTATTTTATGGTGCGTTCTGTGTTTCCAAAGGATCTTCTTACAGATTTTATTAGCAAGCTCATATCTCATTCTCATTACTTATCACAACTGAATGAAACTTCTTACCTGCCTTCCCTGTAATACTATAGGAGCTATATTGGAGTAATTTGTGTCCACTTGTTGGTCCATCCGTCCATATTCGTGTCTGCTCCATGTCCTCTTAACTACATTGAAGATTTTCATAAAACTAGCATCAGTTGTTTACCTCATCAAGACGACATGCAGAGTGCACACCCAGGTCACTCGGTCCAAGGATATCTAATAGCTTAACTTTTATGTCCACTCCGTGTTCTTTAAACCGCTTCAAAGATGTTCATAAAACTAGCATCAAATAATTACTTCCATCAAGATGGTACATCCTAGGTCACTTAGGCTAAGGTCAGGGTCACACTTGTAGGTCAAACTATAGTCCCCTCATTCACAGAACAGCCTATTTGCCAGGGGATATATACATTCACTGAATTGGCTTGTTGTTTTTTTTGCATTGGCATCTACATGGTAAAGTTTTATTGTAAGCTGGTATCTCAGTACACACAAACAGGATAGATTGAAACTTCACACATTTGTTCACTATGATGGTCTGACTTGCATTGCACAGGTTCCATAAATCTGTTTACAATTGTTACAAAGTTATGCCCCTTTTTGACTTTGCAATTTTTTGTTAGCTCACCTGTCACAAAGTGACAAGGTGGGCTTTTGTGATCGCGCAGTGTCCGTCGTCCGTCCGTCCGTAAACTTTTGCTTGTCACATTTTTTGTGGGATCTTTATGAAAGTTGGTCAGAATGTTCATCTTGATGATATCTAGGTCAAGTTGAAACTGGGTCACGTGCCTTCAAAAACTAGGTCAGTAGGTCTAAAAATAGAAAAACCTTGTGACCTCTCTAGAGGCCATATATTTCACAAGATCTTCATGAAAATTGGTCAGAACGTTCACCTTGATGATATCTAGGTCAAGTTTGAAACTGGGTCACGTGCCTTCAAAAAGTAGGTCAGTAGGTCTAAAAATAGAAAAACCTTGTGACCTCTCTAGAGGCCATATTTTTCACAAGATCTTCATGAAAATTGGTCAGAATGTTCACCTTGATGATATCTAGGTCAAGTTCGAAACTGGGCCACGTGCCTTCAAAAACTAGGTCAGTAGGTCTAAAATAGAAAAACCTTGTGACCTCTCTAGAGGCCATATATTTCACAAGATCTTCATGAAAATTGGTCAGAATGTTCACCTTGATAATATCAAGGTCAAGTTCGAAACTGGGTCACGTGCCTTAAAAAACTAGGTCAGTAGGTCTAAAAATAGAAAAACCTTGTGACCTCTCTAGAGGCCATATATTTCACAAGATCTTCATGGAAATTCATCAGAATGTTCACCTTGATGATATCTAGGTCAATTTCGAAACTGGGTCACATGCCTTCAAAAACTAGGTCAGTAGGTCTAAAAATAGAAAAACCTTGTGACCTCTCTAGAGGCCATATATTTCATAAGATCTTCATGAAAATTGGTCAGAACGTTCACCTTGATGATATCTAGGTCAGGTTCGAATCTGGGTCACGTGCCTTCAAAAACTAGGTCAGTAGGTCAAATAATAGAAAAACCTTGTGACCTCTCTAAAAGCCATATTTTTCATGGGATCTGTATGAAAGTTGGTCTGAATGTTCATCTTGATGATATCTAGGTCAAGTTCGAAACTGGGTTAGTGCGGTCAAAAACTCGGTCAGTAGGTCTAAAAATAGAAAAATCTTGTGACCTCTCTAGAGGCCATATATTTCATGAGATCTTCATGAAAATTGGTCAGAATGTTCACCTTGATGATATCTAGGTCAAGTTCGAAAGTGGGTCAGGTGCCGTCAAAAACTAGGTCAGTAGGTCAAATAATAGAAAAACCTTATGACCTCTCTAGAGGCCATATTTTTCATGGGATCTGTATGAAAATTGGTCTGAATGTTCACCTTGATGATATCTAGGTCAAGTTCGAAAGTGGTTCACATGCCATCAAAAACTAGGTCAGTAGGTCAAATAATAGATAAACCTTATAACCTCTCTAAAGGCCATATTTTTCATGGGATCTGTATGATATTGGTCTGAATGTTCATCTTGATGATATCCAGGTCAAGTTCGAAATAGGGTCATGTGCGGTCAAAAACTAGGTCAGTAGGTCTAAAAATAGAAAAACCTTGTGACCTCTCTAGAGGCCATACTTGTGAATGGATCTCCATAAAAATTGGTCAGAATGTTCATCTTGATGATATCTAGTTCAGGTTTGAAAGTGGGTCATGTGCCGTCAAAAAGTAGGTCAGTAGGTCAAATAATGAAAAAACGTTGTGACCTCTCTAGAGGCCATATTTTTCATGGGATCTGTATGAAAGTTGGTCTGAATGATGATTTTGATGATATATAGGTCAAGTTTGAAACTGGGTCAACTTCAATAAAAAACTAGGTCAGTAGGTCTTGAAATAGAAAAACCTTGTGACCTCTCTAGAGGCCATACCCTTGAATGGATCTTCATGAAAATTGGTCAGATTGTTCACCTTGATATCTAGGTCAAGTTTGAAATGGGTCACATGCCTTAAAAAACTAGGTCAGTAGGTCAAATAATAAAAAAACCTTGTGACCTCTCTAGAGGCCATACTTTTCATGGGATCTGTATGAAAGTTGGTCTGAATGTTCATCTTGATGATATCTAGGTCAGGTTTGAAATTGGGTCAACTGCGGTCAAAAACTATGTCAGTAGGTCAAAAATTAGAAAAATCTTTTGACCTCTCTAGAGGCCATATTTTTCAATGGATCTTCCTAAAAATTGATTTAAATGTTCACCTTGATGATATTTAGGTCAGTTTAGAAACTGGGTCACGTACAGTCAAAAACTAGGCCAGTAGGTATAAAAATAGAAAAACCTTGTGACCTCTCTAGAGGCCATATTTTTCATGAGATCTTTATGAAAATTAGTGAGAATGTTCACCTTGATGACATCTAGGTAAAGTTCAAAACAGGGTCACGTACCTTCGAAAACTAGGTCAATAGGTCAAATAATAGAAAAACCTTGTGACCTCTCTAGAGGCCATATTTTTCAATGGATCTTCATGAAAATTGGTCAGATTTTTTATCTTGATAATATCTAGGTCAAGTTCAAAACTGGGTCACATGAGCTCAAAAACTAGGTCACTATGTCAAATAATAGAAAAAACGACGTCATACTCAAAACTGGGTCATGTGGGAAGAGGTGAGCGATTCAGGACCATCATGGTCCACTTGTTAAGTTATGTATGTATGCTGGTATCTCAGTACCCACTAATGGGAAATGGATTGAAAATCTGACGTGCATAGCACAGTTTTACAAATGTATGCCCCTTTTTCAACTTAAAAATATTTTTGGGGTAATCTGTCATCTCATTAAGCATTATAAGAGGGGAAAAGTCTATGACACAAAATTGTTGCCCCTTTTGTTAGCCCACCATCATCAGATGGTGGGCTATTAAAATCACTCTGCGTCCGTGGTCCGTCCGTCCGTCATTCCGTCCGTCCGTCAGTCCGTCCGTCTGTCCGTCCGTTAACAATTTCTCGTTATCGCATCTCCTCAGAAACTACTGGGGGGATTTTGACCAAACTTTGTCAGAATGATGTATTGGTACCCTAGTTGTGTCCCCCTGAAAATCAGACTGGTTCAACAATTTATGAGTGAATTATGGCCCTTTGTTTATTTCTATAATTTATATAGGGAAAAACTTTGAAAACTTTCTTGTCCAAAACCACAGAGCCTAGGGCTTTGATATTTGGCATGAAGCATCATCTAATGGTCCTCTACCAAGATGATTCAAATTATTTCTCTGGGGTCAAATATGGCAGCGCCCTGGGGGTCACATGGTTTATATAGACTTATATAGGGAAAAACTTTGAATAACCTCTTGTCCAAAACCACAGGGCCTAGGGCTTTGATATTTTGTATGTGACATCATCTAGTGGTCTTCAACTAAGATTGTTCAAATTATACCCCTAGGGTCAAATATGGCCCCGCCCTGGGGGTCATATGGTTTACATAGACTTATATAGGGAAAAACTTTGAAAATCTTCTTGTCCAAACCACAAAGCCTAGGGCTTTGATACTTGTAATGTAGCATCATCTAGTGGTTCTCTACCAAGTTTGTTCAAATTATCCTCCTAGGGTTAAATATGGCCCTGCCCCCGGGGTCACATGGTTCATATAGACTTATATAGGGAAAAACTTTTAAAATGTTCTTGTCAGTAACTACAACATTCAAACTTGGACCACATGTATATTTTTGAGTGGCAAGATGAACCTTGACATGAGTTGACCTTGATTTTGACCTAGTGACCTACTTTCACATTTCTGTAGCTACAGCCTTCAAATTTGGACCACATGCATAATTTTGTGCACTGGAAAAAACTTTGACCTTTATTTTGACCTAGTGACCTACTTTCACATTTTTGAAGGTACAGGCATCAAATTTGGACCATATGCATAGTTTCGTGTTTCAAAATGAAATTTGACATTGATTTTGACCTAGTGACCTACTTTCACATTTCTCAAGCTACAGCCTTCATATTTGGACTACATGCATAGTTTTGTGTACCGAAAAAAACTTTGACCTTGACATTGACCTAGTGACCTACTTTCACATTTTTGAAGGTACAGGCTTCAAATTTGGACCACATGCATAGTTTTGTATTCTGAAATAAAATTTGACCTTGATTTTGACCTAGTGACCTACTTTTACATTTCTCAAGCTACAGCCTTCAAATTTGGACCACTTGCATAGTTTTGTGTACTGAAATGACCTGTGACCTTTACCTTGACCTAGTGACCTACTTTCACATTTTTAAGGTAAAGGCTTCAAATTTGGACCACATGCATAGTTTTGTATTCCGAATTAAAATTTGACCTTGATTTTGACCTAGAGACCTACTTTTACATTTCTCAAGCTACAGCCTTCAAATTTGGACGACTTGCATAGTTTTTTGTACCGAAACAAACTTTGACCTTACATTGACCTAGTGACCTACTTTCACATTTTTGACCTACTTTCACATTTTTGAAGGTACAGGCTTCAAATTTGGACCTCATGCATAGTTTTGTATTCCGAAGTAAAATTTGACCTGGATTTTGACCTAGTGACCTACTTTTACATTTCTGAAGCTACAGCCTTCAAATTTGGACCACTTGCATAGTTTTGTGTAACGAAATGAACTTTGACCTTAAGATTGACCTAGTGACCTACTTTCACATTTCTGTAGCTACAGGCTTCAAATTTAGGACCACATGCATAGTTTTGTGTACCGAAACAAACTTTGACCTTGACATTGACCTAGTGACCTACTTTCACATTTTTGAATGTACAGGCTTCAAATTTGGACCACATGCATAGATTTGTGTTGTGTACGGAAACGAAATTTGACCTTGAGCTAGTCAATAAGTCTTGAAATTTGGAACACTCAAAAATGGCACATTGGTGGGCGCCAAGATCACTCTGTGATCTCTTGTTTATATCTATGTTTTCATTGTTTTAAGACTTTTTATTAGTCAGGTGTTGCTGTCCGCCAACAACTGTTGTTTTTAGCTCACCTGAGTACAAAGTGCTCAAGGTGAGCTTTTGTGATCGCCCTGTGTCCGTCGTCATTCGTCCATCATCCGTCATTGGCAACAATTTGACTGTTAACACTCTAGAGGTCACAATTTTAGCCTAATCTTAATGAATTGGTCAGAATGTTACCCTAAATAAAATCTTGGACGAGTTCGACATTGGGTCATTTGGGTTCAAAAACTAGGTCACCAGGTCAAATCAAAGGAAAAGCTTGTTAACACTCTAGAGGTCACAATTTTGACCCAATCTTAATGAAACTTAATCACAATGTTACTCTCAATAAAATCTTGGACAGAGTCAATATTGGGTCATGTAGTCATGTAAAACTAGGTCACCAGGTCAAATCAAAGAAATAGCTTGTTAACACTCTAGAGGTCACAATTTTGGCCCAATCTTATAGAAACTTGGTCAGAATGTTATCCTTAATAAAATCTTGCAGGAATTCGATATTGGTTTACCTGGGGTCAAAAACTAGGTCACCAGGTCAAATCAAAGGAAAAGCTAGTTAACACTCTAGAGGCCACTTTTATGATTCTATCTTCATGAAACTTGGTCAGAATGTTAATCATGATGATCTTAAAGTCCTATTTGAATCTGGGTCAGGTAGGGTCAAGAACTAGGTCACCAGGTCAAATCAAAGGAAAAGCTAGTTAACACTCTAGAGGCCACATTTATGACCTTATCTTAATGAAACTTGGTCAGAATGTTAATCTTGATGATTTATAGGTCAGGTTCAAATCTGGGTCAGGTGGAGTCAAAAACTAGGTCACCAGGTCAAATCAAAGGAAAAGCTTGTTTACACTCTAGAGGCCACTTTTATGACTGTATCTTCATGAAACTTAGTCAGAATGTTAATCCTGATGATCTTTAGGTCAGGTTCAAATCTGGGTCATGTGGGGTCAAAACTAGGTCACTAGGTCAAATCAAAGGTGATGATCTTTAGGTCGCTAGGTCAGGTGAGCGATACAGGGCCTTCATGGCCCTCTTGTTTTATAGTATACCTTCAACCTACCCACATTACATGCCCCCCACCCCCACTGCCACCCTCCTTTGCACTACTTTTCATTTTGTTTACTTTGTCATATTTCTTATCACCATTTATTGTGTTTTGTTTATTGTTTCTTACTCCACATGCACCCACCGAAGATTACATCCTAAAACTGAACCCTTCTTTCATAATATGTACAATTCTTTCACTGTGACCTTTGTTGCCTGCAGACATCTCTTTTTGTGTGTACATGTATATAGTTGTGTACAAATTTTGCCTATGAATTTAACTTTCTTGTTGTTTTGTGATGTAATAATCTGTATTGAAAATGACATGTTGAAAGAGACAATAAATGATAGAATATTGCCTGTACTTGTTTGTTTACTGGGCAGACATCGGAGCATCTATGGCCGCATCAGTGTTATTATATTTCTAATTTTAGGCAGTACTGATTAGCACATAATTATAGTGCTGTACAAATAAGCACAGTATTAATTCATAACAATGCTATGTATATAACATTTAGTACAAAATTGTGTTTACATTGATTCATCCCTAGTGAGTACTGAATTTTTTAATTAGAATGCATTTGTGGCAAATTAGTAAAAACATAATATTACTTATTGATAAAGAACTTTGTTTTCAATCTACAATTTTATTTACACAAAATTTTGACAAATATTTTACTGAGTTTGGATTATGGCCTCCAATTTAAAAGAAAACAACAATCAGTTTCATATTTGTCTACCTGTTTTCTGCAGTTTGCATGAATGTAGAATAAAATATTCCTCATTTAACTTTGTGCCAACTTCAGTACTGAGTTATTCAATACAGTACGTCAAACCTATTTATTTAAACCAGCTTTGGACCTACACAGATGCCAGTGACTAGCTTAACCACTACAGGTGAATGTCATATTGTGACCATTACAGGTGAATAAGACAAATTTACAACTACAGGTGCATTTTACATTATAACCACTTAGATGCACCTGAGAAGCTTACACAAGTGTGTATCACATTGTTATGAATACTAATACAGGTGACAAACAGTACTTCATTTACGTCACATTGTGACTGCTGCAGGTGCATGTTACAAGTTTACAACTACAGGAGCATGTCTTATTGTCACCTTTACAGCTGCATGTTACAAGTTTACAACTACAGTTGTATGTGAGAAGCTTGCCAATACAGGGGCATGTCCCATTGTGACTGCTACAGGTGCATTTGACAAGCTAACCACTACAGCAGCATGTCTTATTGTTACTACTACAGGTGCATGTGACAAGCTTACATTTACAAGGACATGTCTTACTGTGACACTCAGCAGACAAGTACACTAGGAGTCTCACGTGTCATACGTCATGTGACAAGCTAACAACTACAGGGCATGTCTCACTGTGTCTACTACGGTGCATGTGACAAGCTAACAACTACAGGGCATGTCTCACTGTGTCTACTACAGGTGCATGTGACAAGCTTACAACTACAGGTGCATGTCTCACTGTGTCTACTACAGGTGCATGTGACAAGCTTACAACTACAGGGGCATGTCTCACTGTGTCTACTACAGGTGCATGTGACAAGCTTACAACTACAGGGATATGTCCATGTGACAAGCTTACAACTACAGGGGCATGTCTCACTGTGAATACTACAGGTGCATGTGACAAGCTTACAACTACAGGGGCATGTCTCGCTGCGTCTACTACAGGTGCATGTGACAAGCAAGCTTACAACTACAGGGGCATGTCTCACTGCGTCTACTACAGGTGCATGTGACAAGCTTACAACTACAGGGGCATGTCTCACTGCGTCTACTACAGGTGCATGTGACAAGCTTACAACTACAGGGGCATGTCTCACTGTGTCTACTACAGGTGCATGTGACAAGCTTACATTTACAAGGACATGTCTTACTGTGAACACTACAGGTGCATGTGACAAGCTAACAACTACAGGGGCATGTCTCACTGTGTCTACTACAGGTGCATGTGACAAGCTAACAACTACAGGGGCATGTCTCACTGCGTCTACTACAGGTGCATGTGACAAGCTTACATTTACAAGGACATGTCTTACTGTGAACACTACAGGTGCATGTGACAAGCTAACAACTACAGGGGCATGTCTCACTGTGTCTACTACAGGTGCATGTGACAAGCTAACAACTACAGGGGCATGTCTCACTGCGTCTACTACAGGTGCATGTGACAAGCTTACATTTACAAGGACATGTCTTACTGTGAACACTACAGGTGCATGTGACAAGCTAACAACTACAGGGGCATGTCTCACTGTGTCTACTACAGGTGCATGTGACAAGCTAACAACTACAGGGGCATGTCTCACTGCGTCTACTACAGGTGCATGTGACAAGCTTACAACTACAGGGGCATGTCTCACTGCATCTACTACAGGTGCATGTGACAAGCTTACAACTACAGGGGCATGTCTCACTGCGTCTACTACAGGTACATGTGACAAGCTTACAACTATAGGGGCATGTCTCACTGCGTCTACTACAGGTCCATGTGACAAACTTACAACTCTTGGGGCATGTCACGGAGAACATATGCCTCGCACGGCGATCAAACTCACGACCCCGCGATCATTCCCTACACAGAATAACACTATCAAAGCCTTTCTGAAAATAAAAGATATCTTTCCCATTGAAATAGACTTTTATAGATTTTAGATCTAGTCAAAACCATTTACTTTAGTTCTCTCTACTAGATATATCAGTATAGGCTTATTTTTCCTCCTTTTTTTCATGGTGCTAAAAGTTGAGGATCCTGTCCTCACCGCCACCTCAGCCACACTTTCGAAGGTGGGGCCCTCCGAATATCTCGAGCCAGATATTTCCACCCGTAGCTTCTACACGCCCTATAATCTCCAGAATCATAACCAGCGTTATGTATGGAAATGCTTCTGCTGTGATTTCCGGTTATGATGGATCTAGTATGAAAACATAGATACAGGTAAGCTAATCTTACCTATTTTTCTCATAGTACTGCAAATGAAAAATCAGCGAATGCTCTTCGATGCGCGATTGAACAACGATTACGTTTTTGTACAGGCACACACAATTTCCCGTGCAGCGACTGACTATTTGCTTCCAAGTTGTACCTCTGATGACATTTCAGCAGTTCAGAACCACCAATATCGCATTCTTTTTTTTTTTTTTTTTTTTTTTTGGCAAATAATTAATGATACACAAACGTTCCAATTTGTTCCCACAAAGTGTTTTGAGACTCTATAACGTGATAACGCGACACCATAAGACAACATGACACCGGATCGTTCAACGTGACGCTTTTCCGAGATTGTTTTCGTTTTGCAGTCAAGTATTTTCAATTTTGTCTACACACAATGTGAATCAATGAAAACCAAATTCCTACCGGGTTTCGAGGATAGAAAGAGGCATCTAAAGGAATGATTTCTTAATAAAAAGGACCACCAAATAATCACACAGATGGCTTATCCACGGCGAGATTTTCATTGTTTTGGATATTGAACCGAGGATTTGTTCTCGTTTCTGAGGCAACAAGCTTGGCATTATCCTCAGTAAATAGACCAACATTCTATCTCTTTGTCTGCAAACTATCCCGGCGAAATCTCCATTACTTCCGAAAATACGAGGTGTTCAAGTCGGATGGGTAGACCACAAATGTTTTGTCTGACACCACATGATTCGCAGAGAAGGTTCTTACTGACACCAAGTTCTGATTATAGGATGTTCTGTCTGACACCAACTTTTGACAATACGTTTTCTTGCCTTTTTTTCGCTCGGTTTGCAGTAGGGTTGTGCCTGACAACCATATCAGAATTACTTCTGAGTCCCCCTCCGAGGTGCACAACCCTCAAATTATTAGAGGTTTTACTTTATCTTCACATTTAGTGCCGTGACACATAAAATCGTACTGAATTTCCTCTTGGCATGTAAGTGTTTTCAAAACCAGTAAAACATTCCCCATAGTGTACTAGCGTAAATTCGCCACAGTTGAGATCCATTTACTATACTTTCTAGAACCGTAGAAACTCATATATCATCGTAAACTACAAATAATAAGCTGTCAAACTATGAAAAGAAAAGGGGTTATGGTCAGAATTGTGGTGAAATGCCGCCAGACTGAAGCCCCGACCCTTTCTCGGATCGCGTGGTTGACGGCGTCGCACAGTGAACGACCCTACTTTCGTTTTCTCTGTGAATCATTTGCCATAAAATAAACACGCGAAACTTATCATGAAACCTGTCTTATTTTACTGAAAGTATATTCTGCGAATGAAACAAGCCCCCATTTTACACGCAAAAGTGCCAAAAAAAAAATGAAAAAATGAGGGTTTATTTTATGGGTATTTCTTTCACACGGCCTGTAAACACTGGCTCGTCCTCTTTGAGGAGATGAGTTGAAAAAAGTGCCAATGATACTTCCGAGAAGGCGCTAATGACCGGAAATTAATGCAGAATGTAAACAAAGAAGAAAGGTAAGTTGATTGTTTCCTTTCTCAGATAAATTTAAGGCCCTATTTCAAAAAATAGCGAATGTAGTTCCATTCAGAAATGATTATACTTTTTATATATGAAGGCCATTTTGCAAAGTAAATGCATTCCTTGACGTGAGAACTTTTGAAAGTCGGAAAATAGAGCAAGTCCAAACCAAAAGTAGACATTGTCCCATATATTTCGCCCTAATTTACACAAATTTAAGATTTTATAGTCCCTGCATCAATCTTGCTGAAAAGCTTATCTTACTGCTGCATGACTTACGTGGTTTACTAGCATGTTTATCCCGTACATGTGCATTTAACACCATGTGGAGGAGCCATCGCCGCAGAGGAGGCGCTAAGAACCGGAGTGGGAGCCAAAGCACTTTGAAATTGAGATTTTTAATGTATCATCAATTCTCACATACCAGAGCTATATCATGATTCCCTTGGATTGTGACAAACATCTGATGGATGATATTGTAACAACATCCTATTCATTTAGAATGTATTAAGAGATATTTACACTTCTCTTTTCTTTTGCACTTGTCTAATGATGGGCTATCATGGCGTTATAAGTTGTATAATTATGATATTTTCTATGTAAGGGATATTTCCTAATGCACAACGGTTTTCGTGTCCCGTGAACGCATTTTGGATTATTTAATAGTTAGTGTTAACTTTGTGGTAGTCTTGAAATGCAATTGCAATATGTGCTTCACTAGGTATTTACAAATGCTAAATAAATATATTTGTTTACTTGTAAATTGCTTAATTCGATTACATATATGAGAAAATGCTAACACTCAAAATACTCTCCCAGATGTTCTAACGATAACAATGAAACTGAAAACGGTAGATGTTTATTCCCCGGTCGAACCGCATATAGGTTTTGTCTTATCCTTGTCCGTTTGTCAGTCGTTCTGCAGTCAAAGTCATATTAAGTTATTATTTAGTACTGGGAGTTTGTAAATAGGGTGCCATCTGTTGAGGCAATATTTGATGTCAGACTTTGTTTTAATTAATGCTACGTAGTCAGAATGTGTATTGACCGTTACTAAGCTTACAGTTACAGAATTATAAATACAACTGTTTAATTTTACTTAAATAACGTTTGTAAGGAAACATGTATGTTGTTACTTTTAAACAAACTCATATGGAACGAACAGAAGTAATAATATCATACAGAATTGGGCATCCTTTCTTTGCGATTCCTTTCAAACATTTAAAATAAAATTGACCATTTAACATTAAACTATGTAGCCGTTGCATTGATACATATACATATATTTTTAGCTCGATTTTTCGAAGAAAATGTAGAGCTAGTGCACTTGCACTGCCGTCGGAGTCGGCGTCGCCGTTGGTCGTTTTTTATAAAGTCAAATATCTCTGTTACTATCAAAGCTATTGACTTTAAATTTAAAATAGTTATTTACTATCAAAATCTACACCAGGAGAAACAATCCCTATAACTGATTTGAATTTTGATGGAGTTATGCCCCTTTTTAACAGAGAATGTTTGGTTAACCCTTTTGGTTAACCCTTTTGATAGCATCAAATATCATTGTTACTATCAAACAGAACAGAACAGAACAGAATTTTATTGAGACTTGTACATCGTACATCGTCTAAACACCAATATTACAATATACATAGTCACGTTCATACAATTTTAAAGAAAGTAACAAACATGTTGTTAACTAGAAAAGAGAAAACAATTACTAGACATATAATATATAATCAAATATAATGCAATTAACAAAGGAAGTGAGAATACAATGACATGGGTTTTTTATAATGTATTAATAATAACCAAATTTCTTTTTTTGATTTCCTCTTTGATACATTTACGCACATTTATAAACTCATCTTTGTTGGTCGAATTTAGTAGTGATGGAACTATTGACTTGAAACTTAAAACAGTTATTCACTATCAAAGTCTACACCAGGAGAAACAATCCCTATAACTCCGATTTGAATTTTGACAGAGTTATGCCCATTTTTAACTTAGAATTTTTAAGTTTTATAAAGTTTTTACTGGCAAAGCTCTAATTCAGAGTCAAGCACTGAGAAAAGTCGAGTGCGCTGTCTTATGGACAGTTCTTGTTATTTTAGGTAGAGTATGTGCATTTGGGTAGTATAATACAATATCAAGCATCAAATTACAAACATTAATCGAAATAGATATTACATTGCGAGAACGAAAACGCTTTATACGAGTGTTAATCAGCCAGGAAAAGAACTGGTCAGTGGCTCCGACTCTGGACATTTGCGCCTCCTCCCAGGCTTTGGCTCCTCCTCTTAGCCAAAATTGAACATAGAGGGATAAAACCCGCCGTTAAAACACATAAATAATTCAGATTTAACATACCATTATGGGAAAAATTGGTACAATGTATGTTTACTCTTATTTGTGTAAATTAGGGCGAAATATATGGGTAAATCTCCACTTTTGGTTCGAACTTGCCCCATTTTCCAACTTTTAAAAGTTCTCACGTCAAGGAATGCATTTACCTTGCAAAATGACCTGCATATATAAAAAGTATAATCATTTCTGAGTGGAACTACATTGGCTATTTTTTTAAATAGGGCCTTAAATTTATCTGAGAAAGGAAACAATCATCTCACCCTTCTTCTTTGTTTACATTCTGCATAAAGTTCCGGTCATTAGCGCCTCCTCGGAAGTATCATTGGCTCTTTTTTCAATTCATCTCCTCAAAGAGGACGAGCCAGTGTTTACAGGCCGTGTTTCAACTACACCACGAAGGCACGTTTTCGACCGATTTACGGTGAATTGCTACATTATAACCTAAACCCTTAATAGAAAAATGAATTTAAAGACCCAATACTCGAAAACACGCGTAAATTCGGTAAGATACAGCAAACCGAGCGAAATAAAGGCAAGAAAGCATATGATCAAAAGTTGGTGTCAGACAGAACATCTTATAATCAGAACTTGGTGTCAGAAAGAACCTTCCCAGCGAATCATGTGGTGTCAGACAGAACATTTGTGGTCTACCCATCCGACTTGAACGCCTCGTATTTTCGGAATTAATGGAGATTTCGCCGGGATAGTTTGCAGACAAAGAGATAAAGTGTTGGGCTATGTGTTGAGGGTAATCAAGCTTGTTGCCTCAGAAACGGTTTAATATCCAAAACAATGAAAATCTCGCCGTGGATTAGCCATCTGTGTGATTATTTGGTGGTCTTTTTTATTCAGAAAACATTCTTCTATCCTCGAAACGCAGTAGGAATCTGGTTTTCATTGATTCACATTGTGTACAGACAAAATTGAAAATAATGACTGCAAAACGAAAACAATCTCGGAAAAGTGTCACGTTGTCCGATCCGGTGTCATGTTGTCTTGTAGTGTCGCGTTATCACGTTATAGAGTGTGAGTTTACGAATGATATGCTGCAGTATATTCGGTTGGTGATGCTATGATTCTTCGGAGGCGGTTATGATTCTTCGTAGCATATAACGGCCATAGGAAGAAAGAACGAATATAAAACATGGATTTCCAGATCCATGCCCACAACCACGTACAGTACACGCACGCACTCGCGCATGTATTATTAGTAAACTTGTAGGAGGCGAGATAAAAAGATATATTTGAAATGGACTGTACGCACGCTTAGTAACACACAAACGCACATACACGAATAATGACGTATACAGATGTAAGTCTTGATTCAATACAACGTATTACGAGTATGCCTAACGTGTATAATGTCCTCGTTTCTCACTTGGAGTAGTTTAAACTTATTTTAGAGAAATGTCACACCAACTAAGGTTTCTGCATTCGATTTTTTTATCAGTAATAATTATGACGACCTAGTCCTTAATATGCACATCTTTTAACATGCAACAATGAAGATAGTTTCGGTAGACAGTCTTTTCCTAAGATGCTGTGATCGAAATATGGGGAGAGGGTGGTGGGGGCGGGGTCATGCATGTTGTTCTGCTTCAATGTGAATTCTAGATTCTTGGCTATATTTCGCAGTTGCAGTAGAAAAACTCTTGTTAAAAAAACGTGCATCTTGTATTCTCATGCCCATCTTTTTCTGCGTGATGTGTATACTAAGGTTATACTTTAAAATCATCGGAATGACTTTGACGCGAATCGTCTGCGCTGGCTCATTTTTCTTATATGCATTGAATTCCTGACACAGAAAAAGTAATGCATTATATGGACAAAAATTATATAATAAATAAAATAATTACAATAAAAACTCAGCAACCACATCACGCAGGAAAAGATGGGCCTGAGAATACAAAATGCTCGTATGTATTTTAACAAGACATTTTACCGAAACAGTGACAATGGTAGCTACATGCATGCATGAGTGCGTGCGTGCACGTGATTGTAACCATGGTAGATTCTATAAGATGGAAATCAGAAAATCCATGTTTTATATTCGTTCTTTCTGAAAGAATAATTCCGACTTCCTATGACAAAACTAATCGGATCGACGCCCTGTTCGAAAACACTATTATTATGCAACAACAGCTGAAATGTTGGGTTTTAACGCCGCACCGACACAATTATAGGTCATATGGACCAGGCGACTGTCCAGTTTTGATGGTGGAGGAAAACCCGAGGTGCCGCTCCGTGCATTATTTCGTCACTGGCGGGCACCTGGGTAGAACCACCACAGCTTCCTTTACATGAAGAATGAATTCAACACCCCGATTGAGGCTCGAACCCACATCGATGAGGGGCAAGTGATTTGACCACTCCCGTCTCGGCCATGGAGGCCCACAGGCACCAGTATCGGAACTGGGACAAAAAAAAATATGGCATTGTTTTCATCCTAAATTAGAGCTAGATTTAGATCTAGAGCGGGTGTGGGTATTTCCGAACAGTTAAGCAATAATGTTGAATGTTCGGAAATACCCACTTATATTGCCATTTGAAAACAACTTGTTTATAGAGTGATTCCAGCTGATTTAGTGTGAATAATTCCAAACTATATAAGTATACAGATATTGTCAGTATAGTGTATTGAAGATATTACCTATTGGACGTGTATTTCCGAACAGAGGGGGTAATTCCGAACAACAGTGGGGCTAATTCCAAACAGTTCCAACTTCTTAAAAACAGAACGTTTGTTTGTTTACAATGATAAACACAGACATTCTTTACGGTATTACTTGCATTTTTAACAAAGAAACTTTATAAAACAAAACATATAACTGGAATTTACAGAGCATCTGTATCTAAACCTAAATTTGCAGAAGCACAGCACAACATCTGTGACAACTTTCTACATGATTAATGTCCGAAAACTGAATATGGTATTAACACCCTTATACATGATGCAGTGTGCAGTGTTAAAAATGTCTTAGAATCTGTGTTTAAATCAACAGTATTTGCATTCAAACGGAAGTTCGTCTGTATAGCCCAGTAATTCATCTGCCACACATTTAGGGTGAAATCTGCATCCACAATTGGTGCATGTAGGGTTTTTCACATGCATAGCAGTAACGTGGACCTTGTCGTGCAGGGTTGTCTTGGCATCCAAAATCTTCTTGCAACTCTTGTCAAGCTCATGCTATTGCTACACCAGTCGCCGCCTCCTCTACCACAGACGGATCATATTTCACATCTTTAAAACAAGCTAATATGAATGAAAGAAAGTTGAACTCATTTTACTAAGTAGTAGATTTATTTATTTGTTACTGTATCTTTTTTATATATATATTTATTTATCTACTTATTTATTAATTTATAGTCTAGCTCTAGTTATTTGCTTCAAATATAGTATATTATTAAGTCTTTATATATACTTATTTTGGATAAACTGTTCCTCATACATTGATTGTTTGGAATTAGCCACACATTAATTAACAAGTGTGTCTAATTCCGAACGGCTTCTTTGATCTTTCAACGTTTTCCTTAATGAGAAATGCAGTTAACTCCCTTCCCACGGGACACTTGTGATGTAAGAATTCCATCAAAACATTGTCAGCGGTAAAAACCAATACTTTTAGATCCTTACATACTACTTACATCAAAATACGAAAACAGGTAAGAACGTCATGCATGCAAGCTCTCTTATAAATTCTAGTCTATTATTTTGAAAAGGTGCGCGTCAAAACTTTGCATTCATTGCAATATGATATGGAATTCTTTGTTATCCTGTATGTGACGCCGTAGATTAGATTGGTGCCTTTCAAGAATACAAAAATGTCATTGGAAAAATGTGTTCGGAATTACCCCCCTGTTCGGGATTACCCACACCCGCTCTAGTTCAAAATGAAAAATATATAAAGAAATATGAGCCCCCTTCAAAGATACATATACATCAGTAGACATATGTATCTTTTTAAGGGGGCTCATATTTCACTACATATTTTTCATTTTGAACTCATTTAGGATGAAAACAATGCCATATTATTTTGTCCCAGGTCCGATACTGGTGCCTGTGTGGAGGCACCCAGGCCACAACCAGTAATATAGAGATCTAGCTAGATCTAGATCTATAATGAATTAATTAATATCCAAATGTGCACATTAATTCATTTTGGTAAAGGTTAATGTCAATAATCAATCAAAGATGGCATTAAATGAATTGCAGACTGCCAGTGAAGTTCAAAAATTGAGTTTACTTTAAGTTTGACGTTCTTTTCTTAGATTTTCCCGCTTAAAATACTTCCTGAGATTATGTCCCTTCTCGATCAGGTACTCCGTTAATTGACAGGTGGCGCTAACAGAGAAATTTGACAACTATCGCTTGAACCCGGCTTCTTGATGACTATTTCTATTAAACCAGTAGCCAACCTGAGTAAATTACAACATGTATAAAGTTCCCGTGAATTTTACTTCCTGAAAAACTGGAAAAGAAAGAAAATCAAAGAAACAGTGGTGGACTGTTGTGTGTATGGTAGGTTTTAACATCATAAATTTATACTTTTAATTTGTTGCCGATAGATGAAATATTTTTTGTTAATCTGTAAGTATAACCTATTTGTGTGTAGTGGACAGGGAATTCCCCTGATTCTGTAAGTTAGACCACAGGAGTCTGAAATTCTATCAATAAGACCATAGAAATCTATCTTTACAAAAAATACCCCCTATATATATATATATATATATATATATATATATATATAAAATAAACACCAGGAATGAAACGTCAAAAAACCAGGGTCCCCTGAAAATACGCACGGAACACAGGAAAACCTCAGAAAACCTCAGAAAATGTCTGATTACTCTTGTAAAGTGTATCAGATTTGAATGCTGTCGAGTGTGGTAGGTGTATTTTAGTGTTATTTCTTAACTACGCTCGCTAAATTGCGATCACCCTGTGTTCCGTGCGTATTTTCAGGGAACCCTGGGTTTTTGACGTTTCATTCCTGGTGTTTATTTTATATATATATAGGGGGTATTTTTTGTAAAGATAGACTTCTATGGTCTTATTGATAAAATTTCAGACTCCTGTGGTTAGACATGCTATAAATATAGATTTTAGATCTAAATATAAAGTTGTTGGTCCTTAACAAGGGAACAAAGAAGTCAATGATAGAGCAGTCAGTGGTCTAGAGATTAGTGGGCAAACCACAGTGCTAGTGTCTAAAGGGATACATGTGTTTGATTCCTGGTTGTAACTGATATCCATAGACTAGACTGGTGGTTAATAAATTGGTAAGTACTACATGTTTCTAGCAGTGTTAGACTGAACTGGATGTTTAGGAGGTAAATTACATCTTAGGCTTAATTGGATGGAAGTGAAATGTTCCCGCTATTCCAGTTTGGGACTTTCACCAGCTTGTAACTCCAGTCCAACTAATGTGACGTGATCCTAGGAAATATTCAGTTATTGTTCTTATGGGCAATATCTCCACTAGCGTCAAACACTCGAAAGACCAAAATAGTATAGGAAATTTCCGATGAGATTGTCATCTCTGCCGATTTGGGTTTAAATAAATGCTGATTTTGTTGCGAATATGAGATAAATTCAAATAAAACTTACATGTTAACAAAAGGGGAATTCAATTCCTCATTGATTTATGTAAAAATTATCAAATAATTTCCAAAATTACAAATTTTCTGGTGATTTAAACTTATGTACATGATTACCGTTAATGGCGTCTACACGGCAAAATGCGCAAGCAATAAAATAAATAACTTTACATGATGGTGTATTGTGACTTATCCTCCATTCTTTTGGTGCTTTGAAGTTTTGACAGTTAGATTGCCTGTCACATATATAAAACAATCTTACCATCAAATTATTTTGCCTACTTGTAACTCCTGCTAAATTATAAAAAATTAAATGAATAGTTTAACTTAGTACATTTTAAACCAACAGATCTTCTCTTCCTGTAATAATAGATACTTCAAATATTCATAACTTTATCATGACATCACCGTATATCAGGGGTCCAAACTGACCAATCAGAGAGCTGCATTTTCGAGTACCTGCCATTCTATACTCATGTATTGTAATCATGCTAGTCTTAAAATCATTTCCAGAGCTCTTAAATAGACTGGCTTCACACTATGAAATGGTATAAAATTAAAATAAACAACTTGTGTGACATTATTTTTCATAATCAATTAATATGTTTCTGTGCTAGTCAAAACTGTATATTGTCTTAGTCATAATAATGATGGACAGTGAATGCTGAATTAAATGTATTTGTGTTTAGTTTTTAACTACATAATTTCCTAAGAATTGAAAACCAGTCAAAATTTGTAAAATCATTGTTGAACTGCTACCAAAATGGCAAATATGAAAGATTCAGTGTAAGTTATATTTCATTGGTACTGCCAGTTAGTAATTAAGTTCAAACTCTGTAATACATATAAGAGAAGTTTTGACCTAAAAGAAATGTTGAAAAACCAGATTCTATTTTTTGTTGTTAACATTGAAATTGCCGTAGGCCTAAATAATTCAATAGATTGATGATCCAGAGTGCTGTCAAAACCTCACTGTCACAAAATGGTACCAGTTATTGTAATATATGAAAGAGTATAAGGGTTACACTGCCTAGCTGTAGAACTAGCTGTTACAGTGATGTAGTAGAGTGTATGAAGTTACACTGCCTAGCTGTAGAACTAGCTGTTACAGTGACGTAGTAGAGTGTATGCAGTTACACTGCCTAGCTGTAGAACTAGCTGTTACAGTGACGTAGTAGAGTGTATGCAGTTACACTGCCTAGCTGTAGAACTAGCTGTTACAGTGACGTAGTAGAGTGTATGCAGTTACACTGCCTAGCTGTAGAACTAGCTGTTACAGTGACGTAGTAGAGTGTATGCAGTTACACTGCCTAGCTGTAGAACTAGCTGTTACAGTGACGTAGTAGAGTGTATGCAGTTACACTGCCTAGCTGTAGAACTAGCTGTTACAGTGACGTAGTAGAGTGTATGCAGTTACACTGCCTAGCTGTAGAACTAGCTGTTACAATGATGTAGTAGAATGTCTGCCTTGGTTTGTGTCCCAGTCAGGACCGACAGTATATTTGTGGGGTATCCGGCTGTTCTGTTATTTTATATTTTTATTGGACCATTGTGTTTATCAGCTGAGATCTCTGTTGAATGTGAAATGAAATACATCCTAATATTGAAATTAATTTTCTTTTATATAAATATTCAAATTGTTCATTATTATTATTGAGAAATATATTGATATTTGCCTAAAGATCAAAGATTTTTAACTTCATAAAAATAATGTGTTGTCTTTATAGAGGGCATATAGTGTTACCCATAACTGTATGGACATTGCATGTATGTGTGTTTGGAAAAAATTGTGACGTATACTTGGATTTCGAAATACCTTGGCACAAATGACCGCCACAACAAAATGCTGTTCTGCAGCCAGGGCAAAGGTCAAGGTCCAGTTGATCTGTTGCAGTACTGTCTTATTTCATATGGTACATGCACTATATCTTGAACCAACTGGAACCAGAAGTTTAATAATAAGTTATTATAACACTATATACATTTAAGGCTGAACCACATATAATGTTTTAATGCCTGTTTTTTCATGAGTATGTTTGACATAAGTGGATCACCACATGAAATTAAAGAAAATTCTGATTATAATTTTGCCATGTAATCCAAGTTTGAAATATAAATTGTATGTCACATGTTTGCCACCATCTTGTTAGCGATAATCATTGAATCAAGTAAATATTTATCAGTTGGTCGGCTGTCACTGGCTAGTGGCTGTCAAAGTACAAAATATTTCCCTACTTCCTGGTATATAGTTTATAGTGAAAATAGGAGAGGACTGTACTGATCTTTTAATATTGGGACTTATTTTGTTTACCTTTTCAGTTGGATAATTTCAAACCTGAAGCACGTAAAACATATTGAGGTAAAATACATTGATATGAAATATTTGAGTTGTTTCTATAAATAAATACTTTAATATATATTCGCTAAATGAACTTTTAGTATTGATTTCTACTTCCAAAAGTTGGTTCTAATTCTAAAAGAACTTCACTATAATTTCAACGTATTAAATGATAAAGATTACAGTGTATTAAATAGCTACATATATGACTGAAAAAGGGGTGTTATTATAACTATGCAAGATGTACAGACTGATTTTCTTTTATGCATTATATATTTCAAAAGTTTGTTAATTGCAAATATATTAATAAAAAATGTATGGAAAAATCCTCTTCCTACATAATAGCTTGGGTCACAGGAGTTGAAACAAATATATTTTAAAGGTAGCATTGTATGTTTGATAAACTGGAAGTGAAGGCTTACCGAAATCATTTAATGAATTAATGGCAACCCATGAGTAAATGTTATTATTTATCTACAGAAAAAAATAAGGATGTTAAAATATTTGACATGTTGACTGATTCGAAATAATGTTATACATTAAAATTAGCTTGAAATGTTTGGATCTCTTTTATATCTTAATTAAACATAAACATTTTGTATTTTATTTCACTATTCAAAACACCATATGATAATTTATAATTGCAAGAAGTTTCTACATTGTAGAAATATTCTAATTGTGAAAATGTCATCTAAATAGACCCCAATTATGAAAACGCATGTGAGCCCAAATTTTTCAAATAAATCAAGCAGACATTGTCATCTTTTTTATTTGCCAAATTTTTAAAGTAATGTTATTCTATATTAATCCAAATCAACGTTGATCTGAACGTGCAGAACTTCCTAAACAAGGCTTTCTATTAATGTAGATAATGCAAATTACTTTCTCTGTTTTTGTTTTCCTCCCCTCATTTAACCAAATTTCCATGTTAATTATAATATCATATTTCATTAGAGAGATTAAATGAATAAATGTGGTTAGTTTTCAGTTTTACTGCCTGTCTGAAATGATGATACCTACTAATATTCAAAATGTTGTAATATAAAGAAGTTTCACTCTAGTACAGTCTGTTTTGTAATTCTGTAAGTTTTTGGTAACAGGGATAAAATCTTTTAGTTAACACACAAGTTTGGACTCCTGGTAAGTTATACTGCTGTTATTGAATGAAGTATTTACGCTCTCGTAATATTGTATGATTTAATTGCACATTGATTAAAATAAAACAAATCAGTCACATAGTTTATTAACTTTAAACCTTCATTGAAATTAAATAATTTTTGTGACCCTTCTATTAACTTATTTTAAAATTTCATTAGGTACTTCTATATTTGTACTGATGTCGTCCAAGGTAGAGTGATTAAAAATGACATTCTGTTTAACAAAGTTATACCAATCTCTGCTGGTAGACATGTTTCATTTTTAGAATTATTAATTGCTTGAATCTCTGCTGCATTACTATCTGAAACTTCACAAAGTACAGATAAGTTCCAATAACTATGAAAAATTGATGCCCATTTTTTTCCCTGACTGGTTCACAGGTGAATGTACCATGCATAAATTATGTAGAAACTAAATGATGAAGGGTAAATATGTTTTAGTATTTCTTTCTTGCTATTTGGACAGTTTTGAGACCACTAAGTACAATAAAAATCAGGTCCCTCATTTCACATGATAATTAGTCAGATTCATACACCAATTACAAGTGTTATTTACTTGTTTATACTGTATGTATACTACTTGTAATATAGACATAGATAATATGAAGACGGATAGTTTTGTGGTTTTCCGCTTTTGTGAAGGGGGAACATCCCTCTTCAAATGATTGTTGTAGTCAGCATGCTTACAAAATTAATGATAATTATTGTTCTAACTAGGATGTAAATTTTTATAATTGTTACATGTTTTATACTTTGCATTTTATAATTACATTGAAGATTCTAGTTTTCAGTATTTATTTAATAGTAATTATTACATGAAATAATTCTTCTACTATAAGCATGAAACAAGCTATGTAATAACTGCATAATTTTACAAAAACTGGGTATCTCTGGAGCATGTTTTGAGTACATAATTATGGACATTTAGCGATTAGTTGTAAAACAACAATAGGATCTAACCAGGACTGTAACTGTGTGGATACAGCTTTTAAAAGTAGTACTGAATTACTTTTTGTTTCAGAATTTATTTAAACTACTTATAAGCTTTCAGGATATACATGTATATATATATACATATATAAAGAAAAACTGATGGAGTTAAAATAATACTTAATCTGATGCACTTTTTTCAGCAGGGAAGCAAAAAATATATGACTAAATAATTTGTTTGCTTTAATTAAATAATGAATTTTAGGAGAATCTTACCTATTCTGCAAAATGTAACTAAATGTGATTTTTTTCTGCTCTTGTATTGGCACCGATTGTGAAATCGTTTGATTGCTATGTATATTTATATATAAGTGAGTATCTTATGATGCCACAGGCTCTTGTTAAACACTCCCTGCGTCACAATGTCACATTTATTAGTATGTTATAATAGTCATAATTTGTTAGTAACTTTTTGTGGCGGTCAATGATCAGTGTTTATTACTTTGGACAGTTAATGTCCAGTTTTCTTAGAATTTGAATTTAATTTGAAATTAAGTCTCTTAAAATAAAATGAACATACACAACAGTTACTGTCAAGGTATTTTTGAAAACTAATATCTGCAGTATTTCAGTTGAACTTGTTTGACTATTCCCTTAGGTAAAAATTGGGTCATTATTGAAAAATCTCTCTGCCTGTCAAATGACCTGATTGATTATATGTTAATAATCAATAATACATAACTGAAATAGGTAATAGTAACATATATACATGCCACTTATATGGACTAATTGACATTATTTATTAAGGAATGTTCAGTCTTTACTAACAATCTACACAGAGTTTGATTTTTATGAAGGTCAGAGTGTCATAAAAATGGGTCTATTCTTAAAGAGCCCTTAGTTTTAATATCTGATTTTTTTTTTACTTTTTACCTGCTGCTAAACTGCTTATGATCATCCGATAAAAGCTTTCTGGGTTTCTTACATATTTTAATGGTTTTGGTACCTTGAAAGTTAAGACTCATGGTTTTTGATATTCATGTCCAGTGTACTTTGTGTTGTTTACTATTGTTTTCATAGTAACAGTTTTTAGCTCCACTATTCGGAGAATAGGGGGGCTATTCTACTTGCGTCGGCTTTGGTGTCTGCGTCGGCATGAGCTTTCTTGGTTAAAGTTTTTCGGCAACCTTTGTTTTTCTGTCATATCTTTGTTACTATTTCTTATATCTTACTCTAAGTTCACATAAACATTGTCCAGCATACAAACAAAGTTTATGCAGGGGCTGGGCCCATTATACCCAAGGTCAAAGTCACCAAGGTGTTATAATTAGGTTATTTTTAAGGTTAAAGTTTTTTGGCAACCTTTGTTTTTCTGTCATATCTTTGTTACTATTGCTTATAACTTACTCTAAGTTCTCATAAACAATTTGTCCAGCATACAAACAAAGTATGTGCAGGGGCCATTATACCCAAGGTCAAGGTCACAAAGTTGTTATACTTGGAATTAATTTCATGTTAAATTTTTTCGAAAGCTTCGTTTATAGACTATCTATGGTACTTTAAAAGATAATGACTTGAAATTAAAAAAGTTTCTTTATAATCATCATCTGCATGTGTGGGTACAATCCCCATAACTCTTATTGTGTTTTTGACAGAATTATGCCCCTTTCATACTTAAAGTTTTTTGGGAATTTTCGCTTTCTGGATATAACTTTAGTACAATATAAGATAAAGACTTGAAACTTAAAACGTATCTTTATCATCATCATCTGCATGTATGGTAACAATCCCGATAACTCTGATTTGTATTTTTGACCAAATTATGCCCCTTTCATACTTAATTTTTTTGACAAACTTCGTTTTGGCACTATATAAGATAATGACTTGAAACTCAAAATATATCTTTACCACCATCATCTGCATGTGTGATAACAATCCCAGTGACTCTAATATGTGTTCTTGACAGAATTGTGCCACTTAATGACATTATCAGTGATTTTTTTTGGAAAAAATAAAGGTGCCTGTGCCCGCTGAATTGGGAAAATAAGCGCGATAATTCCCCAAATTGGGAAAAATAGAAATATGTTAATTTCCATACTAAGTGATATAAATGATTCTGTATATTTCCTAACTGATTGTTGTTTGAAGAGTTTATATTTTTTCAAAACCAATTTTGGATTTAAAAACGTGAAATTTTTGGGTGATAAAATAAATTAAGACACCAATAAAAGTTGTAAGAGTTGTATTTATCAATTTTCACTTCATGCTCTTGAAATTTGATAACGTCCGAAATTTGACTGTCTGAAAATCTGTACAATCGCGGCGATTTTGATCTCCAATTTTTCAAAAACTAGGACAGATATTGTCATTTTTCATTACCATAAATGATTAACTGACATAATGGAACATATTTAAACAGACTGAAGTCCATATTTCTCTTGAAAATCGGCAATGTTTTGTTTGTCACGTGTTTTCGTGACGGTAACCTTGATGCGATTTTGATCTTAAAAAGGACGTTTTTGATGTCATTTTTGCCAATTTCATGTTAGATATCGCGGATCTCACGCCCGAATATAAACTGGTACATTTTGGAAATAAAATCTTATAATTTGAGGGGGGAAAATATCTCTGTTTTAGGGGAAAAATTGACGATTTTTTTGGAAAAAATGGCCTATTTTGGCGAGGGGAAAGTGCCGATATTCGGCAGTAAAAATACGCAAAAAAAATCACTGAATGTATCTTTCTTTTAAAGTAGAGGTCTCTTATTGAGACAGATACTCATTTTACTGTAAAATCGCCGAATAGTGGAGCGTGCTGTCTTACGGACAGCTCTTGTTATAAAAGTCAGTTACATTATTAGGACAATTGAGAATGAAAATTTAAGCACAGGCAGGATAAGTAAAATCCAAATACTTTAAGAATGGAAAAGGAAAACCTGTTATAAGTCAAAGCTGCTTTAAGTAAAATAATGAAAAGTTACAGAAAGTAAAATAAAAAAAACCAAGCATCTCTAAACATGAGATATAAAATGATAGGTAACACCTAAAAAGGACAGTTGAAGAAATGTTATTGATTGTTAAAGTTACTTTCTGACCATGCATGGATAGCCCTGACCTTATACATGTGTATAAACTGTACTGATAGTACAATATCACAACTGTCCTCTCGTCATCCCTCATATAAATAGTATTGGATATAAGAAAACTGCGAGTTTTCTTCACACAGAGAGGGACAAAGAGAGAAACAGGAATCGTTTATTCAATACTGGGCATCCATTTTATTTATCTATTTTTATTTTTTTTTTTGACAGCTCACTTTAGATTCTACCAAAATTCGCATATACTCAGTGCAACAACATTTTTAGATTATTTAACAGGTTCAAGTAATTCCTCGCGATGAATGAAGAAAATACTTTTTTACATATACACCCTGTTTTATCGTTTTAAATATCAAGTTTTCAATTCCATTTTGCCCGACGTTTACCAGCATCCAGGAAACGAACGAATGATTCACATCTCATTGCTTGCTGTATCTGGGGTTCCGAGTGGGCACTTGTAATAGGTTTGACCTTTTAAACTGTACTGTACAGACCAGTCTTCAGAAAAAAGTTCATTGTTTTAGAAGTATATTGTGTTACATGTTTAACATAAAGCATTGCATTGACTGAGAAAGTTGATATCTTGTAATTATAATGAGATGTAAAATATTTATTGTAAGATGTAAGAGCAATAATATATATATTGCAATTTTTATGAACAGTGGCTAAACAACTTTGATACAAAAATTGTTCTTATATTCATATCATTCCTTATGTTTGTCAGAAATATACCACAATACACTATTTTGTTAGGTCAAACAGAACAGAATCAAATTTTGAGAATATCAATAGTGAAAATCTAACATGTATTAGGGTACTCTGTGAATGTCAGTAGACTCTGTGAATGTCAGTAGACCAGCATTTGAGAAAATCAGGTTGAAGCACATTTCTGACCACATAACTTTTAAAGACTAGCTGAACATTATTTACTGTATTGTTACACAAAAGAAATAATGAATTTACTTCCTCTTTCAGGGAGAATAAGGAATTGAGGAAAAAAAAACAGAACTGGGGCAGTTTTAGGATGTGACACAACAGCAACAGGATTTGTTATATGTTATAGATAAATTTTAAGCTTGAAATGGGTAATTGTTGTGACAGTGGTAATAAACCTGACCGTACAGAGTTTGATAATATTGAGAAAGGAAAAGTAGATGATGGGAAGAATAAACGGAAAAACAGTTATACTAAAGATCCAACTAATTTACCGACATCTGGTACAGTAAATGACCGACCTGGTGAACAAGATGCTTCCGGTTCTGGTTCTGGAGGTAAGTTGTTACAAAGTTATGCTGTAAAGTTTTTGATTGGCTTAAAAAGTACAGTGGAATATGATAAGAAAAAATATAATGGGACATAGAATGTTTGGAAGAAGCAAGTTTAAACTTAGTGAATTTATTTCCTATTCTTGTCAGTGCAAGAGAAAAGAGAGAATGCCAGATACTGCATATTTTTTAAACACAATCTATGACAAAAATGTCTCTTCAGTCATCTGGAAAGTTTGCCATTTGAGTAGTTATGACATTTTGTTTTTGCCCTGTCCGTCGGTCCGTCCATCCTTCCATACATCACACTTCATTTCCGATCAATAACTGGAGAACCATTTGACCTAGAACCTTCAAACTCCATAGAGTGGCAGGGCTTATGGAGTAGGCGGCCCCTATTGTTTTTGGGGGTCACTTCATTTAAGGTCAAGGTCACAGGGGCCTGAACATGGAAAACCATTTCCGATCAGTAACTTGAGAATCACTTGACCCCGAATTTTGAAACTTTATAGGATGATTGGACATGCAGAGTAGATGACCCCTATTGATTTTGGGGTCACTATTAAAGGTCAAGGTCACAGCGGAAAGAACATGGAAATTCATTTCCATACAATAACTTGAGAACCATTTCACCTAGAACCTTCAAACTTCATAGGATGATAGAACTTACAGAGTAGATGACCCCAATTGTTTTTGGGGTCACTCCATCGAAGATCAAGGTCACAGAGGGCTGAACGTAGAAAACTCTTTCCAATCAAACTTCAGAACCACTTGACCGAGAAAGTGAAACTTATTAGGATGATTGGACATGCAGAGTAGATGATCACTACTGATTTTGGGGTCACTCGATCAAAGGTCACAGGGGCCTGAACATGGAAAACTGTTTCCAATTCATAACTTGAAAACCACTAGGCCCAAAATGTTGAAACTTAGTGGGATAATTGGACATGCCAAGTAGATGATCCCTATTGCAGCCAACCATCAGTGTCTCTTTGACTTTCGCTCCTGTCCCCTATTGAATTCTAGCCTATACGACTATGCACTGGGGGAGACATGCGCTTTTCTACAAAAGCATCTTCTAGTTTCTATTACTTCTGTGTACACATAATGTTCTGAAATACTTTGAGGTTTTGAAAGTTAAGCTGCATTTTATTAGTCCATGATTGGTGTTTTACAAGAAGAGACTTATGGGTGCATACATAAGTCACACATATTTAGCTCCTGTGATAACTTTTAAAGTAAAGTATATTTTTAAGTGAAACTTGGATGAGAATATTGAAAATATGCATATGTTATGGCAAAAAATTGATAGTTCAAAAGTATGACAAAAAAGTGGCAAAGTGAGATTCTGCGATATTATACCTATAAATGTGCAAGAATTTTTCTGCTGACATGCAAGAGATGGGTAGATAGCAATATTGATAATATGCACTTACATTTATTTTATTAATCCCCTGCCACGAGTGGTGGGGGGTTATAGGAATGGTCTCCGTCTGATCAGAAAATATAACCAGAACGTGGATTCTGCAAAATTCAAAAAGTACAATATTTTTGTTTAGAAATTTGTTAAGTAGGTAGAAGAGAATGTGGCAAACATGTTTATGATTTTATTATTCCCCTACAAGTGGAACACTAGAGGGGACTGTAGGAATGCTGTCTGTCCGCCAGTCTGTCTGTATGTCCATCTGCAATTACTCAAAAAGTGTTCAAGCTAGGTTCATAAAAATTGGTATATATAGAGAGGCCAATATGTAGATAATGCACACTCATGACTTATGCTTGTAGGTCAAAGGTCACAGTCACTACTGAAGGTCAAGTAAGAATTGTCTCTGCTCCATAACTTTTATATGCATTGATGGATTATTTTAGTGGTACACACAAAAGTTCCACATGATGAGACAATGTCATGATCTATGCTTGTCAGTCAAAGGTCAAGATCACTATTGAAGGTCAAGTAAAAATATGTTTCAGCTCCATAACTTTTATGTGCATCGATGGGTTATCTTAATACTGCGCACAACAGAACTGTTTCCTATCATGAGACAATGTGTCATATACATGATATATGCTTGTAGGTCAAGGTGACTATTGAAATTTAGTGAGTTTTTGTTTCTTAGCTTCAAAATGCCTAAAAGCAGTTTTATTCATAACACTGTCACCAGCAACCACAAGGGACACACACAAAGTTTTATACTGGTAGGGGATTTCTGTATTACCACTGCGATACTCAGTCACTTGTTTACTCTGTTTGGTCATTGATTCATCTGTTTTTCCGTCAGTCTTAAATGGTGGATTCTGTCAAAACTTAAGAAGTACAAGAGAGTTTTAGGTAAAACCTTGGACATGATTAGAAAGCAATATGTTAAATACTAAACAAAGTTTGGGGGGGTATATAGGAGTGAGCTTGGCGGTCGGTCCGTTGGTTTTGCATGGATGATAACTCATGAAAGGCTTAAAGTGTAACATCAGAAAATACAAGTCAAGTTCGAATTTGGGGTCAGTAGGTCAGAGGTCAAGGTCACAGTGACCCCGAAAAGTTAAACGGTTTCCGAATGATAACTTGAGAACGCTTGGGCCTAGGATCATAAATTTTGGTACACAGGTGTAACATTATGAAATGCAGGTCAAATTCGACTTTGAGGTCTGTAGGTCAAAGATCAAGGACACAAGGACTCGGAACAGTTAAATGGTTTCTGGTGATAACTTGAGAATGCTTGGGCCTAGGATCATAAATTTTGGTACACATCATGAAATGCAGAACAAATTCAACTTTGAGGTCTGTAGGTCAAAGGTCAAGGTCACAGTGACTTCGGACAATAACTTGAGAATGCTTGGGACTAGGATCAGGAAACTTAATCTGGAGGTTGGTCATGTCAAGCAGATTACCCATATTGATTTTGAGTTCCAAAGGTCACAGGTCATTTAAACCTTTTACGGAAAATAACTTGAGAACGCTTGGGCGGAGGATCATGAAACTTCATAGGGAGGTTGATCATGACTAGATGACCTCTATTGATTTTGTTGTCAGTAGGTCAAAGGTCAAGCAAGTTCGGCTTTGACATTGGCTTAGTTCTGTGACAAGACCATATTGTGGGGGTATAATTTGTCACTCCTGTGACAACTCTACACAATATGTATTCATGAAACTTGATTTTTAGATGGTAGGTTATTTTGAGAATATGCAATGTTCTTCAGTTAAATTTCAATATAAAATTGTGGTTCCTATAGCAGCAAGTATGATTATACCCCATCAGGCAGAGGTTGTTCATTGTCAGGCAAAAGTTTAGTTATAAATGTATAATAGGGCTGTTCCATGAGAAAACCTGTATAAGTGGCATGATATAATTATTAGTCCCCTACTGGTTGAAAACCAGTTTCGGGGACTATAGGAATGCACTTTTCCGTCATACCGTCCGTCCGTCCGCAATTTCGTGTCCGGTCCATAACTCTGTCATCCATGAAGGGATTTTAATATTACTTCGCACAAATGTTCCCCATGATGGGACGACGTGTCAAGCGCAAAACCCGGACCCCTAGCTCAAAGGTCAAGGTCACAATTGGAGGTCAAAGGTCAACAGGGCTTTTTTCCTGTCCGGTCCACAACTCTCCCATCCTTGAAGGGATTTTAGTATTACTTAGCACAAATGTTCCCCATGATGAGATGATGTGTCATGCGCAAATCCCGGACCCCTAGCTCAAAGGTCAAGGTCACAATTGGAGGTCAACAGGGCTTTTTTCCTGTCCGGTCCATAACTCTCCCATCCATGAAGAGATTTTAATATTACTTGGCACAAATGTTCCCCATGAGGAGACGACGTGTCATGCGCAAAACCTGGACCCCTAGCTTAAAGGTCAAGGTCACAATTGGAGGTCAAAGGTCAACAAGGCTTTTTTCCTGTCTGGTCCATACCTCTCCCATCTATGAAGAGATTTTAATATTACTTGGCACAAATGTACCTCATAATAAGACGATGTGTCATGCACAACTTTCAAACCCCTAGCTCAAAGGTCAAGGTCACACTTAGCAGTCAAATGTTAACATAGCACGAACAGGGTCTGTTTCGTGTCCGGTCCATAACTCAGACATTCATTAAGGAATTTTAATATCACTTAGCACAAGTGTTCCCCATGATGAGACGACGTGTCATGCACAATCCCAGACCCCTAGCTCAAAGGTCAAGGTCACAATTGGGGGTCAAAGGTCAACAGAGTTTTTTTCCTGTCCCATCCATAACTCAGCCATCCATGAAGGGATTTTAATATTACTTGGCACAAATGTTCCCCATGATGAGACAACATGTCATGCACAAGCCCAGACCCTTAGCTCAAAGGTCAAGGTCACAATTGGAGGTCAAAGGTCAATAAGGTTTTTTCCCTGTCCGATCCAGAACTCTGTCATCCATCAAGGGATTACAATATTACTTGGCATAAATGTTTCCCATGATGAGACGACGTGTCATGCGCAACACCCAGTACCCTAGCTTAAAGGTCAAGGTCACACTTTGAGATCAAAGGTCAAGAGAATTTTTTTCCTGTCCGGTCTATAACTTTGTCATGCAAAGCAGGATTTAGATATCAGTTGGCACAAATATTCCCCTGGATGAGACAACATGTCATGCGCAAGAACCAGGTCCCTAGGTCTAAGGTCAAGGTCATATTTAGAGGTCAAAGGTCAAAGTCAAGAATGACTTTGTACGGAACATTTCTTCTTCATGCAAGGAGGGATTTTGATGCAACTTGGACCAAATGTTCACCACCATGAGGCACCCTTGTTTTTAGAATTACGTCCCTTTGTTGTTATTATAAATAGATTTTATTGTAACTTTTTTATTACTGGCGGTAGAGAAAAATGGAGACAACTTTTCTGTGGTACAGCATGCATGTTACATCCAATTTTTAGGTGTATTTTGACCTATCTCTACCTGGTAGAGTTTCTTGTGGACTTATATTATATAGACTTTTTTTTTTTTTTTTAAAGATTAATTTCCCTTTGTTGTTACTATAAATAACTTACATGATAACATTTTTATAATCAGCCAAAAAAATTCAATATGAAAACAACTGTAGGTTTTTATATATATATAAATTTTAATCCAAGTGTTTTGTTATAACATATTGTATATATAGTACAATATTGTTTATACATCATTGACAGATATCAGTTCATTATGTTATACTGCAGTAGAGAAAATTAGGTGCCTTCCAGTAGGGGACTTTGTATTGCATGGCAATATTTCATTCACTTGTTTTACTTGTTACATAATAAAGTGTAAAATACTTGAAAATCATATTTTTTTATGTTCATACAGAAACTTAAGAAACTATTGTAATGCAATTTAGTTATCTAAAGTAAATCAAATTCTACAATATTTTACAAATAAATATTATTTGTCTTGTCATGGGAATCAAAATTCCAAAGCACCTATGCAGCATTAGAACATAGAGGTGTATAGATAAAAGGCCCATTAATAAACCCAAAATACAAGGTTAAGTTATTTTTCAGTAAATACATTTCAGACTATTTCTAGATATTCAAACAAATCAGTTAGTTTTAGTGCATAATTTGGTGCATAAATGACATGAAAAATATGTGCCATGCACGGCAATGTCGTACTGCTTTCATGATGTACATAATGTCCCGTCTGTAAATGCCTTCAAAACCATTGAAAGTCTTGAAAAAGTGAATATAATTCAGCTTTAAAAGGTAAAAGAATGTTCTTTGTGAATACTAGTTGTATTGTGTTATCTAAATTTTTAGTTTTTGTCACTATTAAAAACAGGTTTGTCTTGGAATATCACCGTTTATATTATTCTCTCCAAACTGATGGATGCTAATATGATTAATAAATACACTAACTATGAACTTTCTCACTACTTTCTGTTTGCAAAACTTGAAAGAAATGTATACGTATCAATGAAAATTGGCAAATAAAAACATCAGTTTTGTATTTTGTAAACCAGTCTTTAATTTAAAATACAGGGTAAAGAATTTACATTTATCAGTAAGATTAGAATGATATCTTTTTCAACTTGGACCAACTCCAACTTCCTTGTTGAAATATTAGCAGGTCGTTCATGCAGGGGCTTGGAGTTGTTTATGCAGATGACTGCAGTTGTCTTGTTGAAATATCGGCAGGTCATGTTGCTGCAGGAACCAGTAGTTGTTCTGTTGACATTATATGTTACTATAGGGGCTCCCAGTTATCTTGTTGAATGCTGGGCAGGTTATATTTCTACTTGAAATTCAACATATTTCTAACTATTCGATTATGTGAGTCTCTGTTTGGACAGTAGCATCGTCTGTTTTTTTTTTACATAAAATTAAAAGCCGTAACGAAATAATATCAGCTGGTGTTTCTGTAAAGGCTTGCAGTTGTATTGTTGAAATATTGACAAATGGTATTTCTGCAGAATTTGCAGTTATCATGTTGATATAATTGGAGGTTACATTTCTTTAGGCACTTTAATTCAGTTGTATGGTTGAAATATGGAGTTTTTCAAGTTGTTAAAGCAGTGGCAGGTCATATTTCTGTAGGGGCTTCTAGTTGCTTGTTTAAATATGGGCATGTCTTATTTTTGCAGAGGGTTGCAGTTGCCTTTTTGATATATCAGCAAGTCATGTTCCTGTTGGAGCTTACAGTTGTCTTGTTGAAATATTGGCAAGTCATATTCCTGTTGGAGCTTACAGTTGTCTTGTTGAAATATTGGCAGGTCATACTCCTGTTGGAGCTTACAGTTGTCTTGTTGAAATATTGGCAGGTCGTATTCCTGTTGGAGCTTACAGTTGTCTTGTTGAAATATTGGGAGGTCATATTCCTGTTGGAGCTTACAGTTGTCTTGTTGAAATATTGGCAGGTCATATTCCTGTTGGAGCTTACAGTTGTCTTGTTGAAATATTGGCAGGTCATATTCCTGTTGGAGCTTACAGTTGTCTTGTTGAAATATTGGCAGGTCATATTCCTGTTGGAACTTACAGTTGTCTTGTTGAAATATTGGCAGGTTGTATTCCTGTTGGAGCTTACAGTTGTCTTGTTGATATATCAGCAAGTCATGTTCCTTTTGGAGCTTACAGTTGTCTTGTTGAAATATTGGCAGGTCATATTCCTGTTGGAGCTTACAGTTGTCTTGTTGAAATATTGGCAGGTCATATTCCTGTTGGAGCTTACATTTTCACATACATTAGATCCAGTATTACCATTGTACTTGACACCCATGAGACATAAATATCTCTCTAAAGGAAGATATTATGCAGCTTGATTATTCAAAGAATAAACTCTCCTTGGCATCACTGTTGCCATACACTCTCCTTGGCATCACTGTTGCCATACACTCTCCTTGGCATCACTGTTGCCATACACTCTCCTTGGCATCACTGTTGCCATACACTCTCCTCGGCATCACTGTTGCCATTGCTTTCAGGTTAAAATTTTATATGGTAGGTGTTTCAGTTTCATTGTATTTTCTTAATCACTGGCCCATCTTATCATGAAACCTCACTAAAATATTTGTCTTAGTCTTAGTCAGTTGGAAAATGTCTTGTAGTTACATATCACATGCGACAAAGGTCAAGGTCATTGGGGTCGATTAAAGTTGTTTAGAAAACTTCCCAAATTTTTACACACACTTTTGTCTTACTCCTATTTACTTTTAAAATTTCAACTTTTTACTGTTTCATAGGTCTATGAAACAATACAATACAGAAAATCACTGTTTGTTTCCAGTAGTTGATCAGAGGTCCCTGTAATCAGAGGTCCCTGTGTGATTTTAATATTGCACAACGTGTGTGTCATCTGTATAAACCCTCTGATAATTGTTATCAGTTTGAAGGTGTGTGGTTTTTGACATGCTAATATTTGGGCTGTGCAGATTGATAATCTAACACTTGAAAGTAATAGGTACTTGATGAACAAAAAATGTTCACTTAGACACACAATCATTCTGTAATATTCTTTTCCCATTTTCCAAAATTTACAACCTTGGTGCTAGACTGTGGCTTCTGTCCCTATGTTTGTTCTGCCATATTTCTCATGTACAATTTTCTTCATTAACATTGGAAGTAACTCCAGCAGGTTCTTTCTATATTCACATTTTTAGCTCGACTATTCGAAGAATAGTCTAGCTATTCTACTCACCCTGGCGTCGGCGTCGGCGTCGGCGTCGGCGTCACACCTTGGTTAAGTTTTTGCATGCAAGTACATACAGCTATCATTTAAAGGCATATAGCTTTGAAACTTATTTATTCTTTTTCTAGGTCAATTACCAACCTCACTGGGTCAAGTTCCATAACTCTAACATGTATTTTGAGCAAATTATGCCCCCTTTTGGACTTAGAAAATTCTGGTTAAAGTTTTACATGCAAGTTACTATCTCCAAAACTAATGCAGATATTGAATTGAAACTTCACATGTGTCTTTGGGGTTATAAAACTAGTTGATAGCACCAAGTCCCATAACTCTGACCTTCATTTTGGCCAAATTATGCCCCCTTTTGTACTTAGAAAGTTTTGGTTAAAGTTTTGCGTGCAAGTACATACAGCTATTACTAAAAGGCATATAGATTTGAAACTTATTTTTTCTTTTTCTAGATCAATTACCTACCTCACTGGGTCAAGTCCCATAACTCTGACATGTATTTTGGCCAAATTATGCCCCCTTTTGGACTTAGAAAATTCTGGTTAAAGTTTTGCGTGCAAGTACATACAGCTATTACTAAAAGGCATATTGATTTGAAACTTATTTTTTCTTTTTCTAGATCAATTACCTACCTCACTGGGCCAAGTCCCATAACTCTGACATGTATTTTGAGCAAATTATGCCCCCTTTTGGACTTAGAAAATCCTGGTTAAAGTTTTACATGCAAGTTACTATCTCCAAAACTAATGCAGATATTAAATTGAAACTTCACATGTGTCTTCGGGGTTATAAAACTAGTTGATAGAATCAAGTCCCATAACTCTGACATGTATTTTGGGCAAATTATGCCCCCTTTTGGACTTAGAAAATCCTGGTTAAAGTTTTGCGTACAAGTACATACAGCTATTACCAAAAGGCATATAGCTTTGAAACTTATTTATTCTTTTTCTAGGTCAGTTACCAACCTCACTGGGTCAAGTTCCATAACTCTTAACATGTATTTTGAGCAAATTATGCCCCCTTTTGGACTTAGAAAATTCTGGTTAAAGTTTTACATGCAAGTTACTATCTCCAAAACTAATGCAGATATGGAATTGAAACTTCACATGTTTCTTCGGGGTTATTAAACTAGTTGATAGCATCAAGTCCCATAACTGATATGCATTTTGGTCAAATTATGTCCCGTTTCGAACTTAAAACTCTTTTGATATTTAACATTTTGGGTAATAATTTCCTGCTTCTGTGACAATATTTCGAATAGTCGAGCTTGGCTGTCTTACGGACAGCTCTTGTTATTGCCCCTGGTGCTGATCATATGGTTCAACCATCAGATGATAATGTGTTATTTTAGAGGCTTAATTTACTTATAAAATGTTTGTGTCAGGCAGTCAGGCTACCTTAGTGCTTAAGGAGGTAGAAACTACTGTTGCCAGGTTTCAGTGGTAAGGGAAGATAATCACTTCAATGTGTTTTGGAATGTTTCTTTCACTTACTGACCTCAGACTTCTTAGAAATTTCCAGCTTTCTTACAGATTTCCAGCTGTTCAGCAGGTTTCCCTAAAATTACAAATAAGAAATATTTTGTTAAAAAAAATGCCTTAGGATTTTTCAAGCCTTATAGTGGACCTTGCCTTTCCCATCTTTGTTTGAATTAGTATTCGTTCTTTGGTACGAATATACATGTATAAAACATACTTGCTGAGTTTTTAAGCATATAAGGTAAGTGAATACCCTTTCACTATGTCTCAGATATTTTTAGCTCACCTGTCACATAGTGACAGGGTGAGCTTTTGTGATCGCCCTTCGTCCATCGTCTGTCCGTCGTCCATTCACAATTTCTTAGATGAACACGATAGAGACCACATTTTGTAACTGATTTTAAAAAAACTTACACACAACTTGTATTGGCATAATATCTCGGTTCCTTTTGAAAACTGGCCAGATCCATCATGGGTTCTAGAGTTATGGCCCCTTAAAGGACCAAAATATGCTATTTTTGGCTTGTGAACACGATAGAAACCACATTTTGCAATTGATTTAAAACTTGCACATAATTTGTATTGGCATAATATCTCAGTTCCTTTTAAAAACTGGCCAGATCCAATCATGGGTTTCAGAGTTATTGCCCCTTGAAGGGCCAAAATTTGTTACTTTTCATTTGTGAACACATTTTGCAGTTGCATAATATCTTGGTTCTTTTGGAAAAACTGGCCAGATCCCATCATGGATTTCAGAGTTATTGCCCATTAAAGGGCCAGAATTTGCTATTTTTGGCTTGTAAACACAATTAAGACCACATTTTGAAATTGATTTTAATCAAACTTGCACACAACTTGTATTGGCATAATATCTCAGTTCTTTTCGAAAACTGACCAGATTCCATCATTGGTTCTAGACTTATGGCCCGTTAAAAGGACAAAATTGCTATTTTTGCTTTTGCAGTGAGATATAGAGACAACTTTTTCTCAAATATTACTTAAAATAATCGGAAAAAGTTGTTTCCCTTTGAAAATGAATGCCATTTGTACATAAAATAATCGGGAACAGTTGTCTCCCTTTGAAAATGAATGCCATATGTAAAGAAATAATGATAAACAATTGCTGAAAACTGTGTTCCACCTTGTTATGCGAAATTTCACCAATCGCACGCTATTGCAAATGCATCAAAACGAACATGTGTAACTGTTCTTTGAAAATGGTGAGTTTTTAAAGGCGTTTAACTGTCCGGAAGTGGAGCCCCTTTAGGCAGCCCTTTTCCGGAATTCAATGTTTATATCAGTATACTGACACTTGTTTCGTAAAGTAATATATATGTTTTACATGCTGTTCAATTTTCATGTCAAACAACTCTTTCTTTCTATGATTTGGTGTTGTTTGATTTTTGTTTCCCAAGGCCTCCATCGAAACCTTAACACCCTAGGGGCCACATTTATGACCCTATCTTCATGAAACTTAGTCAGAATGTTCATCTTGATGATTGCTAGGCCAAGTTCAAAACTGGGTCATGTGGGGTCAAAAACTAGGTCTCCACTTAAATCAAAGGACAGCTTGTTAACACTGTAGATGCCACATTTATGACCCTGTCTTCATGAAACTTGGTCAGAATATTTATCTTGATGATTCCAAGGCCAAGTTTTGCAGGTGAGCGATATAGGGTCATCATGACCCTCTTGTTAGTTTTCATTAGCAAGATTATAATGTCAAACTTCAGAATTTTTGTCTAAGATATCTTGAAGTGTTGGTTGTTAAATTTTATATTATCTGTAAAAATGAAGATGAGGATAAAGTGGTACTTTGTGTGTTGAAGTATTTCATTTTTGTCTATTGTATAAACAAATAAATTTCACTGTAAACAAGTGAACTAATGTCAAATGATGTCATCATAAAGTTGTATGAAGTAAGTCAGTATTTCCTATTGGTTCGGCTGTTTGAAGAATGAACCTCAGATGTTGTCTTTCTGTTGACAAGGTTCCTATATTTCTGTTTGTTAACCATTTAACCAGCGGGTGACAGAGCTGAGTTAAGCATTGCCATCTACCAGTATTTCCTTGCCGATGATTGTCTGCAATTCTGGTTTTATATTAACAGGATCACAGCGTCATATACGTGCCTTGTATGATTATGATGCAAGAACAGAAGATGATCTGAGTTTTAAAAAGGGTGATATTCTCATCCTGTTGGACCAGGGAGATGAAGAGTAAGTAGTTGAAGTATATGATAATACATTGTATATCTTTATTATGTCTCCCCCAGGAGACATATTGTTTTTGCCCTGTCCGTCCGTCCGTCTGTCCGTCCGTCCGTCCGTCCGTACGTACGTCACACTTCATTTCCGAGCAATAACTGGAGAACCATTTGACCTAGAACCTTCAAACTTCATAGGGTTGTAGGGCTGCTGTAGTAGACGACCCCTATTGATTTTGGGGTCACTCCGTCAAAGGTCAAGGTCACAGGGGCCTGAACATTGAAAACCATTTCCGATCAATAACTAGAGAACCACTTGACCCAGAATGTTGAAACTTCATAGGATGATTGGCCATGAAGAGTAGATGACCGCTATTGATTTTGGGGTCACTCCGTCAAAGGTCAAGGTCACAGGGGCCTGAACATTGAAAACCATTTCCGATCAATAACTAGAGAACCACTTGACCCAGAATGTTGAAACTTCATAGGATGATTGATAATGAAGAGTAGATGACCCCTATTGATTTTGGGGTCACTCCGTCAAAGGTCAAGGTCACAGGGGCCTGAACATTGAAAACCATTTCCGATCAATAACTAGAGAACCACTTGACCCAGAACGTTGAAACTTCATAGGATGATTGATAATGAAGAGTAGATGACCCCTATTGATTTTGGGGTCACTCCATCAAAGGTCAAGGTCACAGGGGCCTGAACATGGAAAATCATTTCCGATCAATAACTAGAGAACCACTTAACCCAGAATGTTGAAACTTCATAGGATGATTGTACATGCAAAGTAGATGACCCCTATTGATTTTGGGGTCACTCCATTAAAGGTCAAGGTCACAGGGGCCTGAACATTGAAAACCATTTCCGGTCAGTAACTTGAGAACCACTTGACCCAGAATGTTGAAACTTAATAGGATGATTGCTCATGCAGAGTAGATGACCCCTAACAATTTTTGGGTCACTCTGTGAAAGGTCAAGGTCACAGGGGCCTGAACATTGAAAACCATTTCCGGTCAGTAACTTGAGAACCACTTGACCCAGAATGATGAAACTTCATAGGATGATTGGTCATGCAGAGTAGATGACCCCTAACGATTTTAGGGTGACTCTGTTAAAGGTCAAGGCCACAGGGGCCTGAACATGGAAAACCATTTCCAATCAATAACTTGAGAACCTCTTGACCCAGAATGTTGAAACTTCATAGGATGATTGTTCATGCAGAGTAAATGACCCCTAATGTTTTTCGGGTCACTCCGTTAAAGGTCAAGGTCACAGAGGCCTGAACATTGATAACCAGTTCATATCAATAACTTGAGAACCACTTGACCCAGAATGTTGAAACTTCATAGGATGATTGAACATGCAGAGTAGATGACCCCTATTGATTTTGGGGTCAGTCTATTAAAGGTCAAGGTCACAGTGGCCTGTTCATGTAAAATCATTTTTTTTGGAAATAACTTGAGAACCACTTGACCTACAATGTTGAAACTTAATAGGATGATTGGACATGCAGAGTAGATGACCCCTATTTATTTTGAGGTCACTTGATCAAAGGTCAAGGTCACAGGAGCCTGAACAGTGACTTGAGAACCACTAGGCCAAGAGTGTTGAAATTTAGCGGGATGACTGGACATGCCAAGTAGATGATCCCTATTGCAGCCAACCATCAGTGTCTCTTTGACTTTCGCTCCTGACCCCTATTAACTTCTTGCCTATAGGACTTTGCATTGGGGGAGACATGCGCTTTTTTACAAAAGCATTTTCTAGTTTCCTTCACAATTTTATGTTGCAAAATGTCTGAGAGTTGCATTTCTTATAAAAACTATTAACAGGTGTAGGTTTAGAATTTTATTTTGCACTTTTGAGATTTTCATAACATATTTGTATAATTCAAAAGACCTCTAAAATCTGTTTCAAAAATTGAGATAGTTGAATGATCTCAGTTTTAGTTAAAATCGTAGGTTTTAGAAAATGCTTTGAAAAACAACTAAAGAAAGTTAACTTTTTAGCATGGCTGATTTTTGGAAAAAAAGTCTATGTGGTACTGTTGTCACTTGATGGCATTGGAGTTTTCTTTAGATCTATTTTTGTCAAAAACTGTAAGAGCTATAGCTTTTATACTTTGCACCCTTGTTTATTATCATTAGATGTACCAAGAACAATAATTCTCAAATGCATTTTATTAGAATTATGGCCCTTTCTGTACTTATAAAATGGGAATTTCTTGTTTAGGTCTTACTGTAAGCTTTGAAACTAAATTGCACACCAGTTTATAGATATTTGTTGAGCAAATAAGCCTGGAAGAACCATTGCCTTCACTTGCTTTTTTTAGCTCACCTAGGCCAAAGGTTCAAGGTGAGCTTTTGTGACCACTTGATGTCCGTCATCCTTTGTGTGTCAACAATTTCTAAAAAAATCTTCAAAACCACTGGGCAGATTTACAAACATGTTGCAAATATTTCAATTATAAGTTTAAAAAAAAATCAATTATTCATATTTTGCCATGGGTCTCACATTTGTTTCAACCTATTTTAACTACATATGAGTACAAGAATCTCCTTGTTAACACATATTTATTCTTATATTGAATACACCTAAAAATACAGCAGTTTTTTTCTAGAATAGAATACATTCAACCGACTAGCATGTTCATTCAGGGTGAAAATGAAAATATTATAAATTTATGACAGTTATATTAAATATCATTACACAACTATTTTGCAGAAATGAAGATTGGTGGTTTGCCAAACACACAGATCCAAACTACCAGAACAGTAAATCTGAGGGATATGTGCCAAGAAACTATGTTGCTATAGAAGATACAATTGAGTCACAGGAGTAGGTGTTACATATTAACTTACCACACACATACAAGTTGGTGTTGCATGTCACATGAGTATTACATACTAACTTACCTTAGTCACAAAAGTAGGTGATACATATTAGCTAGTTGTGTCACATGAGTAAATATTGCATACTGATTTAGTTTAGTCACAGAAGTAGGTGTTACATATTAACTTAGTTTAGTTATAAGAGAAGGTGTCATATATCAACTTAGTTTAGTCACAGAAGTAGATGTTACATATTAACTTAGTTTAGTTATAAGAGAAGGTGTCATATATCAACTTAGTTTAGTCACAGAAGTAGATGTTACATATTAACTTAGTTTAGTTATAAGAGAAAGTGTCATATATCAACTTAGTTTAGTCACAGAAGTACCGTATTTTACCTAAGTCTTGGGACACCCTAAATCTTGGGACACCCCTAAAATGTGGAAAAATAATTATTTTTCTTGACCCTAAGTTTTTGGACATGTATTTTCTAAGCGTATTTTTCGTCCCTAAGTGTTGGGACTAAGGTTGTGTACTGATTCAAGATGTTACCCAAATACCGTTATTATACATTGTATGGTGTTGTATCGATCAAAATGTCAAATAATTATAAGAACCAAAGACTATTTTATTAACATTTTCATGTCGTGTTTTTACTAGTGAAGTGTTTTTTTACCATACCAGTTAAGTGTTGTATTTTTTTTTGCTGCAGCCAGTAAGTCAAATTTTCGTTATTTATTTTTATTTACCACTGAACGGAATTTACCCGCGAATCGTACAGATATCAAAACGCCATGCCGGTAATTTTCCATTCCACGAGCACGTGCGACCTATCGTACTTTTGTTCATCGACACGTATACAAAAAACGCGCGTCTCGCATTCATTATTTGATTTTATCGCTTCAGATTTTCAACACCGATTGAGAAGTAATATAGTTTGAATTCTATAATGATTTTAAAAAGGTATCGACAGAAATGTTGGCAAAATTCTATAAACACGGTCGAATTTTCGCAAAATTACTTGCAAAATTTCAAACAGCGCGATCCTAAATACTTATTTCTTTCTAAAAGTAAATAAATGATACAAACTATGGGCATAAAATTCAGACTTTTGACCAGGAAGTACAAAAAACGGAATAGAAAAATCTTAAATAACGAAAAGTCGGCAGCAATTTAAAAATATGAAGTAAAACAATTTTTGGCAAACAGATTTCTGTTACGTGACCTCGTGAACGTAAATAGAAAATACGTTAAAAAATAAAAACAATAATGATGTTGTTGCGTATTTTTAAGAAGTTTTGAATGAATCTTTGTACATGTATTTTTTGACACGACACTTTATAATAAGATATTCTTCTCAAACCATTTTGTAATTTCCTTGAGGGAAAATAGGTCACAGAAGTATGATATCCACTATTATAATTTGACACGTTTACCTGTCAGTTTATACGGGATATTGCACATTCGCTTAAACAAATTAAAAAGAAGCTTTTTTAGCTCGACTATTCGAAGAATAGTCTAGCTATTCTACTCACCCTGGCGGGTGTCGGCGTCGGCGTCACACCTTGGTTAAGTTTTTGCATGCAAGTACATACAGCTATCATTTAAAGGCATATAGCTTTGAAACTTATTTATTCTTTTTCTAGGTCAATTACCAACCTCACTGGGTCAAGTTCCATAACTCTAACATGTATTTTGAGCAAATTATGCCCCCTTTTGGACTTAGAAAATTCTGGTTAAAGTTTTACATGCAAGTTACTATCTCCAAAACTAATGTAGATATTGAATTGAAACTTCACATGTGTCTTCGGGGTTATAAAACTAGTTGATAGCAGCAAGTCCCATAACTCTGACCTTCATTTTGGCCAAATTATGCCCCCTTTTGGACTTAGCAAATTCTGGTTAAAGTTTTACATGCAAGTACATATAGCTATTACCAAAAGGCATATAGATTTGAAAGTTATTTTTTCTTTTTCTAGATCAATTACCTACATCACTAGGTCAAGTCCAATAACTCTGACATGTATTTTGGCCAAATTATGCCCCCTTTTGGACTTAGAAAATTCTGGTTAAAGTTTTGCGTGCAAGTTCATACAGCTATTACTAAAAGGCATATGGATTTAAAACTTATTTTTTCTTTTTCTAGATCAATTACCTACCTCACTGGGTCAAGTCCCATAACTCTGACATGTATTTTGGGCAAATTATGCCCCCTTTTGGATTTAGAAAATTCTGGTTGAAGTTTTACATGCAAGTTACTATCTCCAAAACTAATGCTGATATTGAATTGAAACTTCACATGTGTCTTCGGGGTTATAAAACTAGTTGACAGAATCAAGTCCCATAACTCTGACATGTATTTTGGGCAAATAATGCCCCCTTTTGGACTTAGAAAATTCTGGTTAAAGTTTTACATGCAAGTTACTATCTCCAAAACTGATGCAGATATTGAATTGAAACTTCACATGTGTCTTCGGGGTTATAAAACTAGTTGACAGAATCAAGTCCCATAACTCTGACCTGTATTTTGGGCAAATTATGCCCCCTTTTGGACTTAGAAAATTCTGGTTAAAGTTTTACATGCAAGTTACTATCTCCAAAACTAATGCAGATATGGAATTGAAACTTAACATGTTTGTTCGGGGTTATAAAACTAGTTGATAGCATCAAGTCCCATAACTCTGATATGCATTTTGGTCAAATTATGTCCCCTTTCGAACTTAAAACTCTTTTGATATTTAACATTTTGGGTAATAATTTCCTGCTTCTGTGACAATATTTCGAATAGTCGAGCTTGGCTGTCTTACGGACAGCTCTTGTTTTATTGATTGTTACAACACTAGATCTACTTCTCAGCACTTAAGAAACGAGGCGGTACGATCAAACAGTGATGTGCAACATGGCGCGAAAACATGACGTAATGCCATGAAAATCTCTGGGAAACTATACCGCTTTGATCTCCACTTCTATTGTCATGATACCGACACACTTCTTTTAGCTCTTTGAGAGGATGTTAAATGATGATGAAAACAAGGCCAATTACTTTGTTTATCAACAGAATAATTACCGATCTTTGTTGTGTTTTTTTCGCTTTCAACACGGGTGGGTGGGGGATGTTACCCGATGACGATTATTATGTCTATATTTTTGGGACACTTTTCAAAATAATTATTTTTCGGGAAATAAGTCTTGGGACAGTGAAAAAAATAATTATTTTATGCTGTCCCAAGACTTAGGTAAAATACGATAGGTGTTACATATGAACTTAGTTTAGTTATAAGAGAAGGTGTCATATATCAACTTAGTTTAGTCACAGAAGTAGGTGTTACATATTAACTTAGTTTAGTTATAAGAGAAAGTGTCATATATCAACTTAGCTTAGTCACAGGCGTAAACCTATTAAATTTGTTAAGTAACAGGAGTAGGTGTTACATATTAACTTGGTTAAGTGGATTGCAAATGTCAGTCATTCAGACACCATCTCTGTAGCCTGGTGGAAGAGTGCCCACTTTGTGTGCTAGGTGGTGGTTTCCTACCCGGCCATGTCATACCAGGGACATGAAAGCTGGAATACTACTAGGACTGGTCAGCTCGGTGTTAGGATAATGTGACTGTAGAGTATTACGTCACGTGTCTATGGCATGATATTCCAGAAAGTTGGACATAGTGCCCACTGCTACAAGTAGACAGCACCATTTATATGACTTGAAGTTGTTGAAAAAGACACTAAGTCCGAACACACATGTCTAGGAAAAGATGGGATTGTGGGATAAAAATGGACGAGTATTCCAAGGCAATATAAGGGCATTTACTAAGGCTTCTGTAATCAGGGTTTACCGAGCTTCATCAGTCAAAACCCTGTCATTTTCTCTTCAGTTTACAGAAGTGATTGCATATACAGGATGTATAGTTATGTTTTTCATTTGTTTCCTAGTAAATAATTCATAGAAAACCTAGATTATGTTCTAATCTCTTAAAAAACACTCAGGCTCTTATATCATTTTAGTAATGATGTTTATTATTTTTTTTATTCATGTAATTTGATGTCATGAATGAAAATTTCGATACATTCAATGGTGCATTGTGGTGTGAAATGATTAGTCATTTATAAATATTTGCATGTTAACTTGGTAGTATATTTCCCAAAGTGTATCATATTCAATATTAATGTTTTACAGATGGTTTTTCGGAAAGGTGACACGTAAAGAAACAGAGAGAAACCTGTTAGCTAAAGGAAATGAAGTTGGGACATACTTGATTAGAGAGAGTGAGACATGTCCAGGTCTGTAATGTTCTGATTTGACTTTACCAAAACCGAACATAGAAACTAGTGCACAAAATATTTTCAGACGTTAAAGCCCAAACCAATACTTTAAATGCATTGGCACTTTCAAACTGCACTTTTTGAGGAACCGTAAGTCATGAGACCCAAGAAAACCATGTGATATTATAAGCTAAAATAAAACAGCCTATGAATATTCTTACAGAAATTAAAGCACTTTTTGTTGGTGTTTTTATTTTTGTAGTCATTTTTGCATTTGTCATGTTAGAATTATATAAGGACTGAATAACATGTAATCAGTATACTTTGTTTTTAGGTAGCTATGTATTATCAATACGAGACTATGACCAGAATAAAGGTGATTGTGTCAAACATTATAAAATGCGAAATATGGATGATGGAGGCGTGTACATTGCTGCTAGACGTCCTTTCAAGTCAATAATGGAGTTAGTGGAACACTATAAAGGTTAAAAATAGAACTGTCCTATCTTGTATAAAACTGCTTCATATCAGAATTTAAGAGATATGTAATTACTGTAAGGTAGCTATACCCCTGTATTGCAGCCAACATAGAATAGAAATATAGTTTCTGTGAGATAGATATACCCAGTAGTTAACAGATATTCAATTACTATAAGGTAGCTATACCCCTGTATTGCAGCCAACATAGAATAGAAATATAGTTTCTGTGAGATAGATATACCCAGTAGTTAACAGATATTCAATTACTATAAGGTAGCTATACCCCTGTATTGCAGCCAACATAGAATAGAAATATAGTTTCTGTGAGATAGGTATACCCAGTAGTTAACAGATATTCAATTACTATAAGGTAGCTATACCCCTGTATTGCAGCCAACATAGAATAGAAATATAGTTTCTGTGAGATAGATATACCCAGTAGTTAACAGATATTCAATTACTATTAGGTATTTAGAGCCGATGTTTAGCAGTTATGTAATTTCTATGGGGTAGATATGTCCCTGAACTTAAAGCCGATGTTTATCAGATATGTAATTTCTATGAGGTAGATATGTCCCTGAATTTAAAGCCGATGTTTAGCAGTTGTGTTATTTCTATGAGGTAGATATGTCCCTGAATTTAAAGCCGATGTTTAGCAGATATGTAATTTCTGTGAGGTAGATATGTCTCTGAATTTAAAGCCAATGTTTAGCAGTTGTGTTATTTCTATGAGGTAGATATGTCCCTGAACTTAAAGCCAGTGTTTAGCAGATATGTAATTTCTATGAGGTAGATATGTCCCTGAACTAAGAGCCGATGTTTAGCAGATATGTAATTTTTACAAGGTAGATATGTCCCTGGACATAGAGCAAATGTTTAGCAGATAAGTAATTTCTATGAGGTAGATATGTCCCTGAACATAGAGCAAATGTTTAGCAGATATGTAATTTCTATGAGGTAGATATGTCCCTGAACTTAAAGCCAATGTTTAGCAGATATGTAATTTCTATGAGGTAGATATGTCCTTGAACTAAGAGCCGATGTTTAGCAGATATGTAATTTCTACAAGGTAGATATGTCCCTGGACATAGAGCAAATGTTTAGCAGATAAGTAATTTCTATGAGGTAGATATGTCTCTGAACTTAAAGCTGATGTCTAGCAGATATGTAATTTCTATGAGGTAGATATGTCCCTGAACATAGAGCAAATGTTTAGCAGATATGTAATTTCTATGAGGTAGATATGTCCCTGAACTTAGAGTCAATGTTTACAATATGTAGACATCTTTGTAGATGATCTAAATTTTTCCTGCTTAAATACTTTATAGATGGTCAAGGAACACTCATAAAGATTTTACCTAATTCACCTGTCCAGCATATTTCTATTCAATAACGTTTAGTGGTATCATTTTTAGCTCATCTGATTTTTTGAAAAAAAAATGATGAGTTATTGTCATCACTTGAGTGGTTGTCGGCGTCGGCATCGGCGTCGGCATCGGCATTGTCGTTGCCTGGTTAAGTTTTATGTTTAGGTCAGCTTTTCTCCTAAACTATCAAAGCTATTGCTTTGAAACTTGGAATACTTGTTCACCATCATAAGCTGACCCTGTATAGCAAGAAACATAACTCCATCTTGCTTTTTGCAAGATTTATGGCCCCTTTTGTACTTAGAAAATATCAGATTTCTTGGTTAAGTTTTATGTTTAGGTCAACTTTTCTCCTAAACTATCAAAGCTATTGCTTTGAAACTTAGAATACTTGTTCACCATCATAAGCAGATCCTGTACATCAAGAAACATAACTCCATCTTGCTTTTTGCAAGAATTATTGCCCCTTTTGGACTTAGAAAATCAGTTTTCTTGGTTAAGTTTTATGTTTAGGTCAGCTTTTATCCTAAACTATCAAAGCTATTGCTTTAAAACTTGCAACACTTGTTCACCATCATAAGCTGACCCTGTACAGCAAGAAACATAACTCCATCCTGCTTTTTGCAAGTATTATGGCCCCTTTTGGACTTAGAAAATATCAGATTTCTTGGTTAAGTTTTATGTTTAGGTCAACTTTTTCTCTTAAACTATCAAAGCTATTGCTTTGAAACTTGCAACACTTGTTCACCATCATAAGCTGACCCTGTATAGCAAGCAACATAACTCCATCCTGCTTTTTGCAATAATTATTGCCCCTTTTGGACTTAGAAAATCATTTTCTTGGTTGAGTATTATGTTTAAGTCGACTTTTCTCATAAACTATCAAAGCTATTGCTTTAAAACTTGCAACAGTTTTTCACCATCGTAAGTGGACACTGTACATCAAGAACATAACTCTATCCTGCTTTTTGCAAGAATGATGGCCCTTTTTAGACTTAGAAAATCGTGGGTAGGACAATATTTCTATTACACAAAAAAAATCAGATGAGCGTCAGCACCCGCAAGGCGGTGCTCTTGTTGATTGACTTTGTAAATAGAAAGAAAGTGTAAGACTTTTTGTTTTGGAAACAGGTTCTGCTGATGGTCTCTGTCGATCATTGAAGAGTCCTTGTCCACGAGCAGCACCTGTAATGTCAGACTTGAGCAGGGAAACAAAAGATGCATGGGAAATACCTAGAGAATCTTTACAGCTAATGACGAGACTTGGTGCTGGCCAGTTTGGTGAAGTCTGGAAAGGTGAGTTGTCACGTAATTTTAGTTTACATGAACCAAAGGTGCATGGCTGCATTTGGGAGCATCTACAGGTTAAAAAAAAACATATGAAAATGACTTCTTACTACTTTCTGGAGGTACACCATATCTGTCTATAGTATCGTTAGATTGACATTTCTCAAATCTGTTCAAATGGCTGTACTTTACTTCACTGGTTCTCACAGGACAAAACAAATATAGAAAAAAACCTCCTAACAAATTCTTCTCATGAACTACTTGATGGTCATACACAAATCTTTGTCAGAAGTGTCTTTGTATTGGCATTACTCAAAATTTAATGTTTTTATATGATTTTGCTTCACTTTATTTTGGGGGTCACCAGAGCTGAAAATAAACATGAATAGAGATGAAATTTTATCACTTTCATCCATTAAATTAAAATTGGACAGAATTGTTTGTTTGTTTGTTTGTTTTGGGGTTAACGCCGTTTTTCAACAGTATTTCAGTCATGTAACGGCGGGCAGTTAACCTAACCAGTGTTCCTGGATTCTGTACCAGTACAAACCTGTTCTCCGCAAGTAACTGCCAACTTCCCCACATGAATCAGAGGTGGAGGACTAATGATTTCAGACACAATGTAGTTTATCAAATAGTCACGGAGAACATACGCCCCGCCCGAGGATCGAACTTGCGACCCCGAGATCCGTAGACCAGCGCTCTTACCTACTGAGCTAAGCAGGCGGGCTGGACAGAATTGTAGATTTTCATTGTATTGGGGAAGTTTTAGGATAATCATCCCATTGTGCAAGTTTTATTTCATACTTCCTAGTCTCCAGTATTTCATAGAGATCACTACATTTATGTAAGTTTTCCTCTTGAAAAATGTTATTTTGAAGAGGAAATGTTATATTGATGTAAAATAAGCTTGAAATTAGTACAAATATCATACACTCTGTACTAACTGAAAATGCACCACATAACAAAGGCAGTTGTCATTTCGTAGAAAAAATAGAACTGGACTTCTACAAATTGAATTTAAGACATAACTCTAACCATTAGTATATGTTCAAGTTTTCCTAATATTTTGTCTAGCAGTAATATGCTGTGACCCATCATTAATATACCCTACCAAGGTATATGTATCCCTTACTTAGATATTTGTATAACCTATTAAGGTGTGTGTATACCCTACTAAGGTGTGTGTATAACCTATTAAGGTGTGTGTATACCTTACTAAGGTGTGTGTATAACCTAATAAGGTGTGTGTATACCCTACTAAGGTGTGTGTATAACCTATTAAGGTGTGTGTATACCTTACTAAGGTGTGTGTATAACCTAATAAGGTGTGTGTATACCCTACTAAGGTATATGTATGCCCAACTAAGGTACGTGTATACCCTGCTAAGATATGTGTTTACCCTATTAAGGTGTGTGTATACCCTACTAAGGTGTGTGTATACCCTACTAAGGTGTGTGTATACCCTTCTAAGGTGTGTGTATACCCTGCTAAGGTATATGTATACCCAACTTAGGTATGTGTATACCCTACTAAGGTGTGTGTATAATCTATTAAGGTGTGTGTATACCCTTCTAAGGTGTGTGTATACCCTACTAAGGTATGTGTATACCCAACTTAGGTATGTGTATACCCTGCTAAGATATGTGTTTACCCTATTAAGGTGTGTATACCCTACTAAGGTGTGTGTATATTCTACTAAAGTGTATGTAAACCCTACTAAAGTGTGTGTATACCCTACTAAGTGGTGTGTTAACCCTACTAAGGTGTGTGTATACCCTACTAAAGTATGTGTATACCCTACTTCAGGGCCTCCTCTGGCTTTTTCATACTTGTCGCCAACCTTTTCGCCAATTTGAAAAAGTTGGAGCCACTTTAAAGCCATTTTTTGGGCCAAAGTTCTGAGCCACTTTTATTTCTCTTAGTTGGTTGTCATAAGTGTGCATAGAGAAATAAAATATTGTAAATAGTTTCATTAGGAATAGTAACAAATTTTGAAGGTGTATTAGTTTATTGTAGAAGTAAGTTCAGTTTGTAGCTGGATACAAATGACACAGATCATTTCCTTAGTTTAAGAATCATATCTATCCATGAATTACCAGTATTCCAGGACTCATTTATTTTCGGAAAGGAAAATTCGGAATTTTTTCTTTTTTAGAAGGTCGAGTTGAACACTCATCGAATGATTTTTAAAAAGCCATGGTAGCAAGTGATATCTTCCAGTTTCTGAACATTTCAAAGAAATTAACCAGGTCCAGGATACAAATTGAGGCTGTTATGTTTTTGTTTTCGGATCAATTGTTAAAATCATTACAAAATCATCTAATATATGTGCAAAAAGTAACAAACTAAGTGTATCTTTCGTACTTATTAAAAATTCGTCAGACCACAGAAGTCTGAAATTCTAGCAATAAGACCATAGAAGTCTATCTTTATATATTTTTTATAAAGATAGACTTTTATGGTCTTATTAATAGAATTTCAGACTCCTGTGGTCAGTCATACAACTGCATGCCACAAACATGTCAGTCTTTTTTGTAAAAATCGCAACACATAAAGTACACCGTAATCGGCGTTAATTTTGGTGAATTCTCGGCAGAGTTCAAACGTACAAGCTGGCAGATGTTTTGATTACTGGTTAACCATCAATTCACACATTGTTACGCAATTATCTTCTCAAAGTGTCCACCAACTTCAACAGTCGAATTGTCAAATACACCGCCTAGACTGGTTATCGATTTTATTCACTACCACTGCCTAGGTAATTCATCTTATCACAAATACTGACTTCTGGTAAACACGTGTATCGGGAACCAATTCTTGGGCAGCTTATATCACTATGGAAAAAACAAATGACGAGAAAAAAAGCTATGCGCCACTTATTTTCGCCAGTTCGCAAAATTTAGCGCCAAATTCTTAAAATTATCGCAAATGGTGACATTGGTGATCGACAGCGGAGGCCCTGCTACTAAGATATGTGTTTACCCTACTAAGATGTGTGTATACGCTACTAAGTGGTGTGTATACCCTACTTAGATATGCTTATACCTTACAAAGATATTTGTATACCCTACTAAGGTAGGAAGCCATCCAGCTGGCTTACGGAAGCTCAGTGGTTCTACCCAGGTGCCCGCCCATGATAAAATAATGCATGGAGGGCTGGTGAATAATAGTGATTCAAGCCATTAGTATGACAGAATGCAGTTGCTATAATGGACTTCAGTATGTACATGCAGACATAAATATTATACAAGACTTTGTGAAGCTTATGTGAGCTGTCTGTACTGTAAAAACACACATTTTCGCTGGGTCAAAATTTCGCGAATTTGAAATATTGAATATTAGCGAAATTGTAAAAAAAGTAAATCTTTAATAAGTCGGGTAGACAAAAGATTTAGACATTGTAAAACATTACCTTTAGATTTTTGTCTACTGTAAAGATTGATCGCTGTTTATTTATGGATATTTTAACATCTCTAATTACCTTTAAACCTTTACAACCATACTTGTAACAAACACGGCTTTAATTATAATCTCTATCCAGGGACAAACATGTCAATATTTGTATAATTAAACATAATGCAAACCAAAAAAATACCATTTTTTTTCTAAATTAAAAGGTTACATGCATGTTGTTTATTCTGTTTCTCTTAACATTATACTCTCCTATAGTTATTACGGAAACAATAAACATAGCCAGTTTTTTTTGGCCATTTCTATTTGATATATTGGGGAAGCAGGGCTTCGGAAATTTGCCGGTTTGTCGGTTTTGGACCAATTTTTGACTTTTCAGACCGATTCGTGAAGTGAAAAAACGAAAAAAATCGGTCCCGTAAAAATGGAGAAAAGAATAAATTTCGGTCTGATATCACAATACACGATCACCTGCCAAGTAGGAAATTGTTGGTCGCACCTTCAGATAATCAAAAAACGTGTCAATCGGTCTGATTGTCACTTTGATAATCGGTTCGTAATTAGCGCGTGACGCAATCAGTGCTCGCGCGGCACATCCTTTAATGTTTGCAGACAGCCGACTGCGGTGTATTAATCATTTTTGACTGGTTTCCTAACGTTTCTGACTGGATCCAAATCATTTCGACGGGGATTCACTTCTTTTATTTAGAATCCGATGGATGGATTATTTCAAAAGGCTATGTTTGATCACGGTAACAAACAAATGGTCGCTGCATTTAATCAAAGAGCTATAATTGTACATTATAGGTCTTTGATTTAATGAGACATCACACGGAAAACCGATAAAAATAATTTTTATAATTACTTGATTTGAAAAAATTACATGATTCATTTGTTGGGGCTCCAGTTGAAACAAATGCAGAAAATCGTCTTTGCAACCCGACTGTACAAAAAAGAAAAAAAATGGACGGGCAACCACGAATGATAAAGAAAACCGGAGTGGCACTGTTTATCAAATCGGTCTTTTAAAAAACGTTTCAAAATGAAATTTTGTTTACATCAGAAGAGAACATATAACTTTATAAAATGTAGTTGCTTACTGAAGTACAACGTAAGTGAAATGAAATATCCGTGGCCAACCCGCGTGACGTTTTGGTACTATACATGCGGGAAATTCGATCTCAGCGTTCAAATAACGTACACATTCGGTCCGCGGCAGAGTATTCTTTAAATACTGAGGCTGTTTAGCAGAGACTATGTGTCGTGTTACTCACTTTGACGCATTGTATTTTATAGAATTCCGTCAAAGAATGAGGAAACATCACAAAGTATCTGCCGTGTATACGGTATCGAAGTCACGTGCGTTGGCTTTTAGACTAGTTACGCACACGGTGTCAATGCCTTGTATTATCTCGGAAAAACATCGAAATTTAAACAAAGTAACGATCACACATAACACTGAATAAATGTCTTCATTGTATGGTGGTAACGCGCGGTGACTGGTAACTCAGTTTTAATGCATGACATGCTTATTTCTTTACCCTATCACGTTTTACAAAATATGTAATATTGGGAATGCGGTGGGTGGGGTAGCGCCGATGTCAGGATTTTCGTTTCGGACCGATTGAGTTATCAAAATTTCCGGAGCCCTGTGGGGAAGGTTTGTGTACTGATGAGATTTGCTTGATTTGCATTTTGTAGTAATAGGGATGGGGGGCCTTGCGAATATAGCGAAAATTAAACCCACGTGAAAATGTCTGCTTTTACAGTATGCTGTTCACTGATGAACACAAGGAAGGAATAATCAAAGACTGGAGTTATTAGTAGGTTACAGATAAGTACAGTTGCCCATAAATATTGTAAAAGGATATCATTTAGTAACAAGATCAGTCTTTACTCTCTTCCTGTTTATATTGCATATAAATGATCAAAAGAGCATAAAGTTTTCTTAACCACGGAGAAGGAAGTTTAAATAAGATCATTTCTCTTCACACCTCATGTACACTGATCATACACATTCCGTTTTAATAAGGAAGGAAAATTTGAACTTAGTCCACATTTATGAAGAGTGGGATGAAGAGTGGGTTTTCTTATTCAAAATCAGTATACAAACAGGAAGATGCAAAGTGATACTTTATTTAGGAAAGTGTGACTTTGTTACAACTTCTGTCACATACGAGGATGAGGGTCACTACCTACATAGGCAATGCTGAAAATAAACATGATTGCTGAGTAATATATAATAAAAAGTAAAGATAATAATAATAATAAAATAGCTGGGAAAATTGAATAAAGCCTCAATAAGAGAATATATAAAAAAACATAAGCCTTTTTATACTGTAATCAGTAAAAGTGAGGGGTAGGGAAAAGTGATGAAATCTTGCATTGAATTTACAGCAAACTTACAGGGTTAGACACTAACTTATTTGAACAAGGTTCCCAAAGGAATCTCTACTTTTTAAATCTGGGGGTCCTCCTCAGGCTTTGGGATCCCTCATAATATGATATATAAAAACAATCACAACAGGTGTCTTATGAAAAGTTACGGTCGTGACCCCAGTGGGATTCGAACCCGCAACCTCTGTATTGAGTGGCTGATACCTTAACTCCTACAGAAGAATGTATCCAAACTGATATCAATTTACATGTTTGCCAATGTCAAGACAAGGTCTCGACTTTGGAGACACTTGTATCTTATAGATATAATCATTGTCAAGTCTATTGTGACAACCACTAAAAATTATAATATCAAAAAAAAAAATTCTTGAAATTCTTGACTTCTCTTCATATATTTTAAAATATAAAATCTTAATATTACCTGGCATTTATATTTCCGATGATACAAAATTTATTGTAGTTTCTCTTTGAGGTTTGAAGATATAAAAGTGTTAAAGTAAGGGAATTATATTTTTAGGCATAAAATTCTGTTTTGGATTACTTTCACATTGAAATTCATATACAATTTCATTTTGATGTTTGAAAGTTTGATTTATAGTTAACAGACTTATCTTCCGAATCGGAATCGGTAAGTATCTATATAAAAAAAAAACAACCATCAAACTGAGTAACACTACAAAAATAACGGATCGTAAAATTTCTGAAAGTGCAAAAAGATCGCTGAGATCGAGACTCGTAACCGACTACAGTATTCTTGTGCTAAAAATTAAAATAATTTTAGATAATATTAAGTAATATTTTGATGATCAAACGTCGGTACATCACGGGTGACTTCCGCTGCAATTAACTATTGGGGTGTCATAAAATATTTGGAAGCCGCGGTCCTTCTGTTTTGATTAACACTTCCCGTTATGTAAGGCAAAGAGCTATAAAAATAAATATATTTTATACTTCTTTGTGTAAGGCCATAAATTCCAAGCCATCGTAAACACAAATTGTTGTTCAGGGGAAATCTGCATGTATCACGCGTGACCTTCATGACCTAACACATTTAAAAATACTTAGATGTTAAATGGTTGTTATTTTTAGAACGAGGAAAGTCCCGCGAACCGGCCAGTTGCAAGCAGTTTTCTCAGTAATTTTCCATGACGTAGCGTCGTGCACATGTAGGAAAAAACCCCGGTGTCTTTCTTTGAAAAGTACCCGATATATTTAAATAGTAACCACATGATCTTGTACGTAAATAATGATTTTGAGTTAGTAAACATCCGGAATTTGTTTCTTTAGGAAAAGAACGAAAATAAAGCGATTGATTATGAGACATGGGATAAAACGATTCTGTTCAAATGGCCGTTAATCGGTATTATACGTTTCCATCGGGTAACCGATACACACGGGTCAATACGTTTCTGTTTGGTAATCGATAGATACGGTGATAAACGTATCGATGTGGGAAAGGGTTAAAATTAATTAAACTATTTTTCAAACAGGTATTTATCTTTTACTTTTTGGATATCATTGACCAAACAAATAGGTATCCAGCCGGAATCCCAGCTTTTAGAAGTTGGTGTTCCTCCTCAAAATTTGGGATCCTCGGGCCCCCGGGACACCGTTAGTGTCGAACCCTGACTTATGAAAATGGGCAGTATATTAAAGTCTAATTCACTTGTCCAGCTATGTTTTTGCCACTTTCGAAGGTAAGATTTTGATGGAGTTTACCAGGCAGTGTCTCATATAATACTGACTGGATTTGAATGAAACATTATAAGATTGATTAGTACCAAATCTAGTTGCACAGTTTTCTGCCATTTTTTTCCTAGACTAGTCAGGTTATTGAATTATTGAAACAGTTGCTTAAATTACAATATATTGTGTTTGGTTTACAGAAGTTATGCTATTCCTTATATTGCAGGAAAATGGAACAAGACAACAGATGTAGCTATTAAAACATTAAAGCCGGGAACCATGACACAGCAAGCGTTTTTAGCTGAGGCTCAGATCATGAAGGAATGTCGGCATGATAAACTAGTGCGACTATATGCAGTCTGTTCTAAAGAGGAACCTATATATATTGTAACAGAGTTGTTAAAAGACAGTTTGCTGAACTATTTAAGGGAAGGTGAAGGGAGGTACCTTAAGTTCCCAGAAATGGTTGATATGGCTGGACAGGTAATTATGCTATTTTCATTGTGAAGTTAATGCGGAAGTTGTAGGTTCATTCATGCAATCATGCCCTCTCAAACTTCAGAACCTTTTGGAAATCAGATCACAGCTGGGCAATCATTATGCATTCTCTTGCAAAAAAGGATTGTTTTCAGCTCATCTGATTTTTTGGAAAAAAATGTTGAGTTATTGTCATCACTTGATCGGCGTTGGCGTTGGTGTTGGCATTGCCTGGTTAAGTTTTATATTTAGGTCAGCTTTTCTCCTAAACTATCAAAGTTATTGCTTTGAAACTTGCAACGCTTGTTCACCATCAATAGCTGACTCTGTACAGCAAGAAAGGTAACTCCATCCTGCTTTTTGCAAGAATTATGGCCCCTTTTGGACTTAGATATATCAGATTTCTTGATTAAGTTTTGCGTTTAGGTAAACTTTTCTCCTTAACGGTCAAAGCTATTGCTTTAAAACTTGGAGCAGTTATTTGCCATTAAAAGCTGACTCTGCACAGCAAGTATCGAAACTCTACATTGCTTTTTTGCAAGAATTATGGCCCCTTTTGGACTTAGAAAATTGTGGGTATGACAATATTTCTATTATACAGAGACAAAAAAATCAGATGAGGCAGTGCTCTTGTTTCATGGGTTTTCATTCTTCATGTCAGTCAAAAAATAATCATTGCATATTTCTTAGAAATTGCTGATTGAATTTCAGCCACTGCTGATGGTGTTGTAGTATCAAATCTAGTTTTGCATACTTCCATTGGATAACAAGACCAGTTTTGTGTTTGTCGATTAAGTATGGTAGTATTTTTTTTTTATATGTTATCAACACAACACCTGTACTTAATCCAGTCTGTTATTTATCAGTTTATGGTCAATTTACCATGTGATGCTTACATGGTTGCTGTTGTTAGCTAAGATTTACATGAGAGAAGAAACACTGTGAAACACTGTGAATATTAGTTATATAACATTGTATCCTATCAGTCTGCCAGCATCTTTCATTGTACTATGGGCAGATATTGAAGTAGCTTAAAGAAACATGTACTTTTATCATAAGCAGTATTCAGTAAACTGTTGTTTTTGTTTTAGAAAAGGGCAACCAGCAACATAAAGCTAAGTAAGCATATACAAACCCTGAACATGAAACTGTTGATGCTGTAATAACTTGAAATAGAAAATTCAGAAACTTGGCTGAAATATTCTATGAGCGTTCATACTTAACAATTGTGTTGAATATTTCAGATAGCAAGTGGCATGGCTTATTTAGAGGCGAACAAAAAGATCCATAGAGATCTTGCAGCAAGAAATATTTTAGTTGGTGAAAATAATGTTGTCAAAGTTGCAGACTTTGGTCTTGCTAAAATCATAGAAGATGATGAGTATAACCCTAAACATGGTAATCTTCGCACAGTGATGGCACATAGCCATTTTGTGTGTAGCTGTATCACCTGTAGAGACAGATCACACACCTGTAGTATAATAGTGTGTTCTGACTCATAGAATTAATACAAATTATGTTGCATTAACATTACACATACTAACAGCATATTATATCCAGTAAATTCATTTAAATTGAAGCCTGAAATTAAGAATTACACTTTAAAATAGTTTATTTTTAATTCACAAAGTAATGCTTAGTTTTCATCAGAATCTGTTATGAAAGAAGTCACACCCGACTAAAAATTGCATTTGTTTAGTTTTGAGTGCACAGTATATTCAATGTAAACTGCTGTGTAGTTGAAGATTAACACAGCATAATGCAATATATTTTGATATGCATATACAAAGGATGAAGTTAAAAATACTTCAGTTGTTAGTATTTTTGCATAATTATAACGTTTTTTAAGTTCATCCCATGCCTATTTCACAAGAAATGAATTGATTCCTTTGATTTCCTATTTGAAGACTGTTTTGTAAGCAAATTTGGTCTACAACATTACAGAAAGGAATATGTCTAAAATACTGCTTGAAATTGAAACAAGCGGAACACTTATTACAAAACATATTGAAAGATACTGAAAAAATCTGAATAGAAAAATCAGAGAATTATTGTTCCAGTTTTGAAGTAAAGACAAAATTTTGATATTCATCCTTTGTTTGGTGATGGTTGGCATACCTTTCTGTAATCCTGGCATTACATATACACTTCAGTGCTTGTATATTCAGTGTTCTCCTTTATCTCCCCTCACATTTCTTGTACTGTTGGTTTTGATCAGCTGTTGAGTTATGTGAGGGCTGAAAATACAATTGACAAAATGTTAGCACAGAAGTTTTGATAAAGGAAAACACTGAATTTCTGCTGTCAAATCATGGACCTAAGCAAAAACAGAAAAAAATTCTTGTGATGTTGTAGAAATTCCTTTATAGTGTAACTCATGGCTCACTTTGGACTCATTTAAGAAAACTCATTATTTAGAAGGGGTAAAATAGAGCAAATTTGTGCTTGCTCTGGATTAATCAGGACAATTTCATTATTTATGTGGGATAAAGCAGGACAAATTTGTGATTCGCATTGAGATAAACAAGACAAAATCATGCAGGGGATAAAATTTGACAAAATTATGATTTACTTCTGGTAACATTACTGAAATTGAATACAACAGGACAAACTAGTGATTTGATGGATTTGCAGTTATTGCAAAGGTTCATGTAAATAAATCCTAATTTAGAGTAGAGGAAGTTAACTCTTCTTAGAAACTTTATAAACTGTTGTGCAATAACACCAAATACTAATATGTCATTTCTTTCCGTCTAGGTGAACTGCTTATAGGAGAATGTTTTAGATCAAAATAAGCAAACGTACTATAGTTCTGTAATTTTGCACAAATTTCTAACAGTGTTATGAAAACAATTGTAGATAGCTAGCGGTATGGCATATTTAGAGCAGCATAAAAAGATTCATCGTGATCTTGCCGCCCGTAATGTACTGGTAGGAGCAAATGGCGTTGTCAAAGTTGCCGATTTTGGTCTAGCTAAAGTTATAGAGGATGACGAGTATACCCCGTCGTCTGCCGGTAAACACGGACATGTCTTTGTCTTTTTATTTCCTACATTTCACCCTTTTTATTCAGTACATGGGAATGGTTATCTTGTGGCATTGTGGTTTTTCTTTTTATTTTGCTACCCATATCCTGTATATGATAGAAATTTAATCAATTTCACATTTGGTAATCTCATACCCTTACACCAATTACTAAAAAACTTACAAAAGCTGTAGGTTTTCTAAATACGAGTATTCTCATTAGAGACAAGAGGTGATGTCATACTCTATTATTGATATGTTTTGTTTTGCCATTTTTCTCAACATCATGCTTGATATCATCATGATTTGACCAAGCATTTCTCTCTGTCTTAACATGTGAAGTTTTGTCAAGCAAACTCCATCTGAACGTATGCAGTTTGTCAAACAAAAGTTTTACTTAGCATTGGTTTTCTATCAGTTTAACTTCTTCTGTATGGTAGAACTTTTCCCTGACTTCATAAATTATGCTGCTCTGTTCGCTCAAAGGAGCACTAGACATTAAATGGAAAAATCCCATCCTTGACCTGGCTCTGTCTGGGGGTGGATCTGAGGATGGAGAGTGGAGGGGGGTATGAGGGGAATGTATTATATGGTGATTTGACAGAAGACTGTAAGTTTCCAGTCATTCATCCACCACCTGGAGAAGTTGTGAGCAGTTGAGTAGCAGTATAGTATAGGTGAATGCAGGTTTAGTTAACTCCTGCTGTAACGTAACTGAAATAACATTACTACATCTTCAGACAAATAGATAAAACCTAGTGTGACACATGTATGTCTGTCCAGAGCTTTTCTTTTGTCGCATGATTGATTGAATTGTAATTCTTATGCCCCCTGCATCTACTGATGCGGGAGGCATATAGTGATTGTCCTGTCCGTTCTTCATCGGTTCGTTCATCCGTCCATATGAGGTTAACCAAATAGGACTGTTTCGTCTAGCATCAATACCCCTTACTAGAATTACTTGATACTAATGCAGATGTTACCTGTGACCATTCCTCATCTTCAGACATCACCTGACCTCAGTTTGACCTTTACCTCATTTTGGACTTAGGTTGCTTTATATGGGCCATCTCTTGGTTAACCAAATGGGACCGTTTCGTCTAGCATCAATACCCCTTACTAGAATGACTTGATACTAATGCAGATGTAACCTGTGACCTTTCCTTACTTCAGACATCACCTGACCTCAGTTTGACCTTGAACTTGACCTCGTTTTGGACTTAGGTTGCTTTGTATCGACAAGGATGCCACCGGGGGCATCTAGCATTTATTGAACGCAGCTTCTTGTTTATATCTAAGACAGAGGGTTCTTTTTCTTAAGGTTGCTGGTAGTAAATGTTAATTTGTGTAAAAATGTCAAAATGTAACATAATTAACATGATTGGTAGCGTTGGAGCTGGTACTATAGAAGGTTCTCATCCTAAATGAGGGTATTTTATAACTTCTAAATAGGAGACATGAATGACATCATTTTCTAATTGTTTGTTAAATCCGCATGTTTCATTTCCATATTTGCATGACTTTCTAACTGGCTGACTTTGTTTTATTCCTTTTCCTACACTTGATGCATGTTTTGCTTGAGTGGTCTACTTGATTGTCTTTATTGTATAGCACACAATCTTCTTTATCTAATTAAGATTTTGTTACAGTCTTGTTGAGACTCTTATGAAGGCTTTTGTTCTCAGATTGTTAGTTGATTGTTTGCCAGACTTGCAGGAAGCATTTTCACTATCTCTGTTATTACCAAATGTATTTGATTCAGACTTAGAATAGCTGTACTTCTCAGCTATCCACATCATATGATACAAGGGCTGTAACTTTTCCACTAATATTTCATGAAGTATGCCCCTTTTTTACATAGAATTTCAGGTTAATTGTGGTGCACTTTCACTACATTTTTGTCATTACTTAATGAATTTGATTAAAACTTAAATTAGTTTTTCCAGATCATCATCCTCCTCATGGCACAAGGTCAGTCACTCTGGCACAAATGTTTTATGAGTTATCCCCTTTTATTTAGAATTAGTTTAATTTTGATGCTTTTTAGCTCATCTGATTTTTTGAAAAAAAATGATGAGTTATTGTCATCACTTGAGCGGTTGTCGGCGTCGGCGTCGGCGTCGGCGTTGCCTGGTTAAGTTTTATGTTTAGGTCAGCTTTTCTCCTAAACTATCAAAGCTATTGCTTTGAAACTTGGAATACTTGTTCACCATCATAAGCTGACCCTGCATAGCAAGAAACATAACTCCATCTTGCTTTTTGCAAGATTTATGGCCCCTTTTGTACTTAGAAAATATCAGATTTCTTGGTTAAGTTTTATGTTTAGGTCAACTTTTCTCCTAAACTATCAAAGCTATTGCTTTGAAACTTGGAATACTTGTTCACCATCATAAGCAGACCCTGTACATCAAGAAACATAACTCCATCTTGCTTTTTGCAAGATTTATTGCCCCTTTTGGACTTAGAAAATCAGTTTTCTTGGTTAAGTTTTATGTTTAGGTCAGCTTTTATCCTAAACTATCAAAGCTATTACTTTAAAACTTGCAACACTTGTTCAAACATCATAAGTTGACCCCCGTACAGTAAGAAACATAACTCCCTCCTGCTTTTTGCAAGATTTATGGCCCTTTGGACTTAGAAAATATCAGATTTCTTGGTTAAGTTTTATGTTTAGGTCAACTTTTCTCTTAAACTATCAAAGCTATTGCTTTGAAACTTGCAACACTTGTTGACCATCATAAGCTGACCTGTACAGCAAGCAACATAACTCCATCCTGCTTTTTGCAATAATTATTGCCCCTTTGTGACTTAGAAAATCATTTTTTTTGGGTTTAGTATTATGTTTAAGTCAACTTTTCTCATAAACTATCAAAGCTATTGCTTTAAAACTTGCAACAGTTTTTCACCATCATAAGTGGACACTGAACATCAAGAAACATAACTCTATCCTGCTTTTTGCAAGAATGATGGCCCTTTTTAGACTTAGAAAATCATGGGTAGGCAAATATTTCTATTACACAAAAAAAATCAGATGAGCGTCAGCACCCGCAAGGCGGTGCTCTTGTTATATCTCTGCTGTTACTAAATGGATTTCATCAAACTTCATCAAACAAATGGTTGTTCCACATCATCACTCACATCATACAACACAAGTTTGATAATGTCGGCACCGGTACGTTTTAAGTTATGCCCTCATTTTACTAATAGAATTTACGGTTCAAGTTGTGATGCACTTTTACCTTATCTGCAGTATTACGAAATAGATTTGATTAAAACTTAAAATACGGTAGTTGTTCCGAATTATTAGCTGCATGATATGACACATGGTGCATTACTTTAACAGAAATTTTCCATGAATTATGTTCCTTTTATACTGATTTAAGTTTTTGAGACTTAAGCTATTGTCCAGTATCTTCATCCACATTTAAGACATTAAACACTCCAGTGACAGCTCCAGCTTCCTCAGATGTACCAAAGTTCACTATCCAGCATCCAAATAGTCAAGCGCGCTGTCTCCTGTGACAGCTCTTGTTTAGCTCATCTGAGCAATGCTCATGGTGAGCTATTGTGATCATGCTGTGTCTGTCGTCCATCGTGCATTCGTCCGTCCGTTGTCAACAATTGTGTTTAAAAGACATCTCCTTCAAAACCACTGAATGGATTTTGATGAAACTTGGCATGGATGGTCCGCTACCAAAGTTGTTCAAAAAATTCTGCTTGGTTGCACGTAGGGCCTGCCAGAGCTAAAAATAGAAATATCTTCAACTGACATCTCCTCGTAAACTAATGGTCTGATTTTGAAATAATTTCATACAAATGGTCCTTATGTCACCTTCTACCAAGATTGTTCATATTATACTGATTTGTCAAAAAACATGATAGCCAGGGGGCGTTGTCACTTTTCCCTATATGTATATAGTGGAAACTTTAAAAATCTTCTTGTGTGAAACTGCTTGCCCGATTTTAAAATAATTTTACACAAATGGTCCTTGTGCGACCCTCTACCAAGATTGTTCAGATTATTTTGATTCGTCAAAAAATGTGGCCGCCAGAGGGCGTGGTCACTTTTCCCTATATGTATATAGTGGAAACTTTAAAAATCTTCTTGTGTGAAACTGCTGGCCCGATTTTAGAATAATTTTACACAAATGGTCCTTGTGTGACCCTCTACCAAGATTGTTCAAATTATACCGATTTGTCAAAAAACATGGCTGCCAGAGGACGTTTTACCTATATGTATATAGTGGAAACTTTAAGGTTCTTGTGTGACCTTCTACAAATATTTTTCTGATTTGTCAAAAAAACATGGCTGCCAGAGGGCGTGGTCACTTTTCATCAACTATTTCTTTAAACAATATCACCTCCAAAACCACTGAATGGATTTTGATGAAACTTTACACAAATGATCTCTGGGTAGACCTGTTTCAAACTTTTTCAAATGGTTCTGGTTCATTGAACATATGGGTCTTTTTGGTTAAAAATAGGTTTTTAGCTATCTAGACTTTGAAAATCGTTGTCTCTAAAGCTTTGATATTTGGCATGTGATATAAGAGTTTGACTCTCTACCATTGTAGTCCAAATTATTGTCCTAAGGTAAAAAAAATGACCACACCCCTGTGTCTGACATGTATTTACTATAGGCTTTTATATAAGAAACTTTGAAAATCTTCTCAGAATCAATAATAGCAAGAGCCTTGATATTTGGCGTGTGATATCAGATTTGTAATTTCTACAGTAATTATTCAAATTATGGCCCTAGGTTCAAAAATGTGTGTGACATTATATATAATATAGAAGAAACCTAACTCTGTACTTATACAAACACACTTGAAGCCTTGTACACAGGTGAGCGCTGTAGGGTCAGTGACCCTCTTGTTTACCTCACCTGACCACACAGTGCTCAACGATGACCTGTTTTGATCTTGTGTTGTTAATCTGTCCATCATCCATCAACAGTTTTACTGATAAGTCATTAGAGATCACAGTTCTTTAACAATATTCATGAAACTTTACACAGAAAGTATATAGTTAGAGGAAGTTAATAATTTCCTGGAGAACAAGATTACATTAGTTATACAGAGTTATGGCCATTGATTTAATCAAAATTATCTAAAGTTTAGGTTGTTAGCACATTTCTGTCTACATTTCTTGAACATAAACAGAATGTACACTGAACTACTTTAAAAATGCAACACTTTATCTTTCGTGGATTTTTCAAGAAAGACAATTAATGTATCTTAATGAATCTGCTTATTGCAGTATGAAGATGAATAATTCATAGGAATTCATAGGGACTAACTGAAAAATAATTTATCTCAAAAATCCATAAAAAGTGAGTACTGTGACAGTGACTAGTGTTAAAAACGAGTAAGATATTCTTATAAATAGCCAAAAATACTGCGCAGAAGGTAGTAAACCATTGCAACACTTGAAATAATACAGAAAATTTTCATTTGTCTTTCATTTTTACTAATATTTAACTTTTATTTTCACCCACTTTTGTTTTGAAAAAAAAAACAACACCATTTTAAGTCTAAGGTGTGCACATGCAAACCATTAAAATTGATCAAATATCAATAAAAAAAAAAATTAGCCCGGAACATGTGAAAACAAATCATGACACACCAAACAGGTAGACTGCATAATTCGATAAACCGTATAAAAACAACAATAAGTTTTTTAACCGAGTACAACAAATGATAAAAGTGTTGCGTTTTTAAAGCTGTTCAGTGAAAATAGCAAACGGGGATCTGGAAAGTTTAATAATTTGCCTGTTGGAACCAACCAACTCTTGAATGGTTCCAACTGGTGCTTTACTTTTTGTGACCCCATATCTGTCTGTCCATTTGTCCATCCATCTGTTCATTTGTCCAAATGTGTGTGACGTTATATCTCAAAAAGTATTTGACCCAGAGTCATCAAACCTTACAGGATTGTTAATTCAGCATTTGAAGTTGTGCACCTAGTGTTTTAATTGAGATCTCACACAGCCAGAGTTATGGTCCTTGACTTAGTCAAAAATAAGCATAAAAGGGCCTTAGTTTGTGTCACATGTATCAAAGAAAGTATTTGACCCAGGATTATGAAGCAATCAACATGTGAAGTTGTGCACCTGTGGTTTTGTTGATTTGTAACAGTTTTCTTTGAACTTTGCCACAAGGTACCTGCTGCTTTGATTGCCTTCAAAACTAATTTGTTCTAGAAAGAAGAAACAGTATTTCCTTGCAAAAACATTTGAAAATGTTAAGAAGTTTCATGATCACTTTTATTCATGGACCAATAAACTAACATTTTATATAATCTCTTAATATAAAAAAACTTGTTGATAGCTAGCAACATACATATTCCATTTTGAGCTTAACAATGATATTAAATTCTCTGGCAAGTCTAATAGAATTTGATCTTTAGTAACTTTGCTACCCTCAATTTAACACATCTTATCACAACATTTCAAGAATGAAAATTATTGCTTTTGAAATCAAAAGAATTTAAATCAAATCAGCAGTTTGTTTATTTTTAGGAACAAAATTCCCAATAAAATGGACGGCACCCGAAGCAGCTATGTATCAGAGGTTCACTATAAAGTCAGATGTATGGTCATATGGTATTCTGCTGGTAGAGCTCACCACACACGGACAAGTACCCTATCCAGGTAAACACTGAAATCTTTTTTTCTGTTTCGAAACAGTGTTCCTGTCTGTAAATTTGACATTTAATAAGTTATTTTGATAGCTTAACTTCTAATATAAAGTACAAGGGCATTTTTTTCTTTCAAAGATATTCAAAGGGAAGAATTTTGTTCTTAGAATTTTATGTATAAATAGATTAACTTATTATACCCCCAGATACCAGATGCTGGATTCCGGTCTATATGTCCATCCGTCTGTAGATGGAATTTGTCAGGGCTATTTCTCAGCAATTTTTTTCTAGATTTCCATCAAACCTGGTAATAATTATCAGTACCAAGCCTAATTGTGCATGTGTGAAGTGGGTTCCATTTGGATGATTTTTCACTTAGTTATGGCCCTTTATTAATTTTTTCTTTATATGTATATGGAAAAAATTTGTCTGAACTATTTCTCAGCAATTATTTGCCAGATTTCCATCAAACCTTGTATAGAAAATATTTGCCCGCACTTTCTCAGTCATTGTATGCCAGACTTTTATTAAACCTTGTTATTATTATCATCAGTATCAAGTGTAGTTGTGCATGTGAATGATTTTGAAAAACGGGACGTATTATGGGAATGCCCCTGGCGGGCGTGTGGCGGCGTCCACCGACTTTGTCCTGAGCATACCTTCTTCATGCATGGAGGGATTTTGATGAAACTTGGCACAATTGTTCACCATCATGAGACGGAGTGTCATGCGCAAGAACCAGGCCCCTTGGTCTAAGGTCAAGGTCACACTTAGAGGTCAAAGGTCAAATTCAAGAATTACTGTCCGGAGCATATCTTCTTCATGCATGGAAGGATTTTGATATAGCTTGGCACAATTGTCCACCATTATGAGATGGAGTGTCATGCGCAAGAACCAGGTCCCTAGGTCTAAGTTCAGGGTCACACTTAGAGTCAAAGGATACAAAAATGAAAACTTTGTCCGGCACATATCTTCTTCATGCATGGAGGGATTTTGATGTAGCTTGGCACAATTGTTCACCATCATGAGATGGAGTGACCTGCGCAAGAACCAGGTCCCTAGGTCTTAGGTCAAGGTCACACTTAGAGGTCAAAGGATACAAGAATGAAAACTTTGTCCGGAGCATTTCTTCTTCATGCATGGAGGGATTTTGATATAACTTGGCACAAATGTTCACCACCATGAGACGGAGTGTCATGCGCAATAACCAGGTCCCTAGGTCTAAGGTCAAGGTCACACTTAAGAGGCCAAAGGTCAGATACAAGAATGACTTTGTCCGGAGCATTTCTTCTTCATGCATGGAGGGATTTAGATGTAACTTGGCACAATTGTACACCATCATGAGACGGAGTGTCATGCACTGATCCCTTCTTTAGAATTACTTCCCTTTGTTGCTACTATAAATAGCTTATATTGTAAATTTTTCATTACAAGTCGTAGGGAAAAATGGAGACCACTTTTCTTTAGTGCAACATGCATGTTACATCCAATTCTGAGGTGTATTTTGAGCTATCCCAACCTGGTAAGGATTTTGTGTGGACTTGCAATTTTTTTTTTTTCTTTAAAGATTAACTTCCCTTAGTTGTTACTATAAATAACTTACATTGTAACTTTTTTATAATTGACCGTAGGGAAAAACCAAGACCACTTTTCTGTGGTACAACATTGATGTTACTTTCAAATTTTTGGTGTAATTTTAAGGTATCTCTACCTGGTAAGGATTTTTTTTTGTGGACTTAGAAAAATAAAAGAATTACAATAATTTCTAAAAAAAAAAACATTGTAAACAACCACAAAATTAAAATATCCATTTGCAAATACAGGTGCTAGTGTAAAAAAATTTGCTGTGACGAGCGTATATTGTGACATTCTTGCACTCTTGTTTACGAAGTTATGTATCATATTTTCAATACCCCTGTTCCTCTGACAATAAACTGCTGTCTGGGGGTGTTCATCAACCATTAGTGATTTAGTGAGTCTTGTTTGAAAAGAGGGTGCGGAATTTCAGTAGCCTATAATTGTATACTGAGACTTCTATTCATGATATGCCAAAATAAATAATGCTCAGTGCAGTGTTCACATGATGTGAAAATTACTTCAGTGATTTCCGTATAATTTTAATACATGCCCCGGTCCCTCTCCTCCCAAAAATAGGGCAGCATATAGTAATCAAACCATTCTTCTGTCAGTCCCCTTGGTGTCCAAAGCTTTGGTCCAGGAACCTCAAACTCGTTAGGCAGATAGGTTGTGACCAGCAGAAAACCCCTATTAAATTTCAGATTAGTAAGTCAAGTATTACAGTGAGCTTGAAGTGAAAGTCAGTTTACAATTGATAACTGAAGAACCCTTTGGCAACTTCATACGATGGCTGACTAAGTCCTATTGTTTTAGTGGTTCCAGGTCAAAAATTGTTTCTGCTCAATGAGTAGATAGCACCTTGGCCTACAGTCTCCAACTTAGGATGATTGTCTTTCAATAACTAAGGAACGATTTGACCTTGATGGGATGATTGCCTGCGGGGAGTAGGTGACCTGTATTGTTACTTGGGTTAGTAGGTCAAAGGTTCAGGCCACATTTATTTTGATATTGAAAATAGTTTCAGCCCATAACTAAGGAATGCTTTTACCCTGAGTCAACAAAGTTCATAAGATGACTGCATGTGGCCAATAGGTGATTTTTAGCTCATCTAATTTTTTGAAAAAAAAATGATGAGTTATTGTCATCACTTGAGCAGTTGTCGGCGTCTGCGTCGGCATCGGCGTCTGCGTCGGCGTTGCCTGGTTAAGTTTTATGTTTAGGTCAGCTTTTCTCCTAAACTATCAAAGCTATTGCTTTGAAACTTGGAATACTTGTTCACCATCATAAGCTGACCCTGTATAGCAAGAAACATAACTCCATCTTGCTTTTTGCAAGATTTATGGCCCCTTTTGTACTTAGAAAATATCTGATTTCTTGGTTTAGTTTTATGTTTAGGTCAACTTTTCTCTTAAACTATCAAAGCTATTGCTTTGAAACTTGGAATACTTGTTCACCATCATAATCAGACCCTGTACATCAAGAAACATAACTCCATCTTGCTTTTTGCAAGAATTATTTCCCCTTTTGGACTTAGAAAATCAGTTTTCTTGGTTAAGTTTTATGTTTAGGTCAGCTTTTATCCTAAACTATCAAAGCTATTGCTTTAAAACTTGCAACACTTGTTCACCATCATAAGCTGACCCTGTACAGCAAGAAACATAACTCCATCCTGCTTTTTGCAAGTATTATGGCCCCTTTTGGACTTAGAAAATATCAGATTTCTTGGTTAAGTTTTATGTTTAGGTCAACTTTTTCTCTTAAACTATCAAAGCTATTGCTTTGAAACTTGCAACACTTGTTCACCATCATAAGCTGACCCTGTACAGCAAGCAACATAACTCCATCCTGCTTTTTGTAATAATTATTGCCCCTTTTGGACTTAGAAAATCATTTTCTTGGTTGAGTATTATGTTTAAGTCAACTTTTCTCATAAACTATCAAAGCTATTGCTTTAAAACTTGCAACAGTTTTTCACCATCATAAGTGGACACTGTACATCAAGAAATGTAACTCTATCCTGCTTTTTGCAAGAATGATGGCCCTTTTTAGCTCATCTGATTTTTTGAAAAAAAATGATGAGTTATTGTCATCACTTGAGCGGTTGTCGGCGTCGGCGTCGGTGTCGGCGTCGGCGTCGGCGTCTGCGTCGGCGTTGCCTGGTTAAGTTTTATGTTTAGGTCAGCTTTTCTCCTAAACTATCAAAGCTATTGCTTTGAAACTTGGAATACTTGTTCACCATCATAAGCTGACCCTGTATAGCAAGAAACATAACTCCATCTTGCTTTTTGCAAGATTTATGGCCCCTTTTGTACTTAGAAAATATCAGATTTCTTGGTTAAGTTTTATGTTTAGGTCAACTTTTCTCCTAAACTATCAAAGCTATTGCTTTGAAACTTGGAATACTTGTTCACCATCATAAGCAGACCCTGTACGTCAAGAATCATAACTCCATCTTGCTTTTTGCAAGATTTATTGCCCCTTTTGGACTTAGAAAATCAGTTTTCTTGGTTAAGTTTTATGTTTAGGTCAGCTTTTATCCTAAACTATCAAAGCTATTGCTTTAAAACTTGCAACACTTGTTCACCATCATAAGTTGACCCTGTATAGCAAGAAACATAACTCCGTCCTGCTTTTTGCAAGATTTATGGCCCCTTTTTGACTTAGAAAATATCAGATTTCTTGGTTAAGTTTTATGTTTAGGTCAACTTTTTCTCTTAAACTATCAAAGCTATTGCTTTGAAACTTGCAACACTTGTTCACCATCATAAGCTGACCCTGTACAGCAAGCAACATAACTCCATCCTGCTTTTTGCAATAATTATTGCCCCTTTTGGACTTAGAAAATCATTTTCTTGGTTGAGTATTATGTTTAAGTCAACTTTTCTCATAAACTATTAAAGCTATTGCTTTAAAACTTGCAACAGTTTTTCACCATCATAAGTGGACACTGTACATCAAGAAACATAACTCTATCCTGCTTTTTGCAAGAATGATGGCCCTTTTTAGACTTAGAAAATCATGTGTAGGACAATATTTCTATTACACAAAAAAAATCAGATGAGCGTCAGCACCCGCAAGGCGGTGCTCTTGTTAGACTTAGAAAATCATGGGTAGGACAATATTTCTATTATACAAAAAAAATCAGATGAGCGTCAGCACCCGCAAGGCGGTGCTCTTGTTATTATGTTGGTGGTCAGTAACTCAAAGTGAGGAAGCCATCATGGGGGCATTTTTGTTGTAGTTCAACTAAGAGGCATTACTCATAAAAATAGTTTGTTTCTCAAAACATTGCTGATTTTGATATCCCAAGATACAAAGTGTATGGGTCTGTATTGGACGTATGTATATCAGTCTATATGGAGTTTGTGTCCACACCAGATTTTGTAAATAGCTTGAAAGATTTTCATGAAATTAGCATCACCTGTTGAAGATGTGAGTGCACAACCGTTGTCAGTAGGCCCAAGGTCAGGGTCATACAAGTCAAAGATCTGATATCTGAGACAAGTGTTTACTTCTTATCTTCTTGACCACTAGGGAGATTTTCACAAAGCTTTCATCGATTGTTAACTTCAAGATGACATTCAGAATGCACAGCTCGGGTCACCAGGTAGATGGTCAAGGTTATATTTGAAAGTCATAGGTCATTGTCCCAACTTTTCAAAGTGGAATCTGATAACAATCACCTTTATTGATGGTTCTAGTTTTTATATGACAGTTTTGAAAAAGCAGAACACATTATGAAATGGGTTTGTTCCTCCCTCCATCAACATGTTTTTCTTTCCAGACTCTATGTCAGAAAGTATGATAGCTACAGCTTTCAAAAGTAACAAGATGACTAAGCATCACTTAAGGGAGGGTCTTGTATTGATTCTGGACTCAGAATGAGCATAAATTACAGCATACTATATTGCCACAGGTGCAATATCTTAAATTTGTATATTATATGTAGATGTTATTTTACCTAAAGTATTGGAAAAATTTTGCATTTTGCTTTTTTTAGCTCACCTGTCACAAAGTGACAAGGTGAGCTTTTGTGATCGCGCGGTGTCCGTCGTCCGTCCGTGCGTGCGTCCGTGTGTCCGTCCGTAAACTTTTGCTTGTGACCACTCTAGAGGTCACATTTTTCATGGGATCTTTATGAAAGTTGGTCAGAATGTTCATCTTGATGATATCTAGGTCAAGTTTGAAACTGGGTCACGTGCCTTCAAAAACTAGGTCAGTAGGTCTAAAAATAGAAAAACCTTGTGACCTCTCTAGAGGCCATATATTTCACAAGATCTCCATGAAATTGGTCAGAATGTTCATCTTGATGATATCTAGGTCAAGTTCGAAACTGGGTTACGTGCCATCAAAAACTAGGTCAGTAGGTCTAAAAATAGAAAAACCTTGTGACCTCTCTAGAGGCCATATATTTCACAAGATCTTCATGAAAATTGGTCAGAACCTTCATCTTGATGATATCTAGGTCAAGTTTGAAACTGGGTTACGTGCCATCAAAAACTAGGTTAATAGGTCAAATAATAGAAAAACCTTGTGACCTCTCTAAAGGCCACATTTTTCATGGGATCTGTATGAAAGTTGGTCTGAATGTTGATCTTGATGATATCTAGGTCAAGTTCGAAACAGGGTCATGTGCGGTCAAAAACTAGGTCAGTAGGTCTAAAAATAGAAAAACCTTGTGACCTCTCTAGAGGCCATATATTTCATGAGATCTTCATGAAAATTGGTCAGAATGTTCACGTTGATGATATCTAGGTCAAGTTCGAAAGTGGGTCACGTGCCATCAAAAACTAGGTCAGTAGGTCAAATAATAGAAAAACCTTGTGACCTCTCTAGAGGCCATATTTTTCATGGGATCTGTATGAAAGTTGGTCTGAATGTTCAACTTGATGATGTCTAGATCAATTTCGAAAGTGGGTCACGTGCCATCAAAAACTAGGTCAGTAGGTCAAATAATAGAAAAACCTTGTGACCTCTCTAAAGGCCATATTTTTCATGGGATCTGTATGAAAGTTGTTCTGAATGTTCATCTTGATGATATCTAGGTCAGGGTCGAAACAGGGTCATGTGCGGTCAAAAACTAGGTCAGTAGGTCTAAAAATAGAAAAACCTTGTGACCTCTCTAGAGGCCATACTTGTGAATGGATCTCCATAAAAATTGGTCAGAATGTTCACCTTGATGATATCTAGGTCAAGTTTGAAACTGGGTCACGTGCCTTAAAAAACTAGGTCAGTAGGTCAAATAATAAAAAAAACGTTGTGACCTCTCTAGAGGCCATACTTTTCATGGGATCTGTATGAAAGTTGGTCTGAATGTTCATCTTGATGATATCTAGGTCAAGTTTGAAACTGGGTCAGTTGCGGTCAAAAACTAGGTCAGTAGGTCTAAAATTATTAAAATCTTTTGACCTCTCTAGAGGCCATATTTTTCAATGGATTTTCATGAAAATTGATCTGAGTGTTCACCTTGATGATATCTAGATCAGTTTTGAAACTGGGTCACGTGCGGTCAAAAACTAGGCCAGTAGGTATAAAAATAGAAAAACCTTGTGACCTCTCTAGAGGCCATATTTTTCATGAGATCTTCATGAAAATTAGTGAGAATGTTCACCTTGATGATATCTAGGCAAAATTCAAAACAGGGTCACGTACCTTCGAAAACTAGGTCAATAGGTCAAATAATAGAAAAACCTTGTGACCTCTCTAGAGACCATATTTTTCAATGGATCTTCTTGAAAATTGGTCAGAATTTTTATCTTGATAATATCTAGGTCAGGTTCAAAACTGGGTCACATGAGCTCAAAAACTAGGTCACTATGTCAGATAATAGAAAAAACGATGTCATACTCAAAACTGGGTCATGTGGGAAGAGGTGAGCGATTCAGGACCATCATGGTCCTCTTGTTGTTATTAAAGGATAAGGCCACACCAAATTGAAAAGTTGTTCATCAGATTTTTTTCTGAAAAAGCGGCGAGCGAAAAAATAATTAAAATATTTGTTTTTGTTTTTGAGAAAATCGGGAGCAAGTGAAGAAATATATTTGTCTTGTTTTGGCTCGAGACTTCATCGATTAACTATTAAAAACCTTAAAATAGAATGTATAGCCCTTTTACATAAGAAATAATTCACAAAGAATTGAGAAAACATGGATACATTTTGGTTTGGTTACATTTTGACCTGCAGAGGCACAACAAAGCAAACTCATGGAAAGGTAATAACATTGGCATACAGTACAGTGTAATCAAATAATGTATGCATTTATAAATGCTGTTAGAAAATATGTATTACCGTAGATACCCATGTATAATGCGCAGTTTTTTGACCCCCAGGACCACCCCCGAATCGTGGGTGCGCATAATACACAGGTATAGACAATTTTCCAACTTCAAAACAAGTTTGTTACCGATGTTCGCCATTTTGGTAAAGGGAAACTACTCCCCGCGCTTACTGTCACTGCTAAAATCTAAGATTGCCGTTACGTTCCGTAAAAGATCGTATGGTTTATTTTTCTTTCAAACAAAATTAATTTCATATAAATTTAAAAGTATTTTGATGAAAGAAATGTTAATAAATCACAAAAATTATGATACTAATTAAAGATCGAGAATTATCTTTAACCGAGATCAAACTGTGAACGACATAACAAAAAGACTATCACACCTTTTGTTATTGGTTTGAATTGAGAAGCTCATGTCATTTTGAGAGATACCATTCTGAAATATTGAATCAGCCGCTGTTTATTTATTCAGAATAGTTAATTAAAAAGGTAAAACAACAAATAAAACAATATTTTACTGGTTTTATTTTCGAGAAAACAAAAATCGATAGTACCGCGAGACCGATGCTGCTCTCCGCCGCGGAGATAAAATTTATAACCGGTGTCGATGTAAACTCTACTTTCGTTTTCCATCCATCTCAAAATTGACCAAAAATGTTTTTTTCCCAGGATTTTGGGGCAAAATCGGGGGTGCGCATTATACAAGGGTGCGCATTATACATGGGTATATACGGTATACAACAATGCATAAGTCTACACCAGGAGAAACAATCCCCATAACTCTTAACTCTGATTTGAATTTTGACAGTTATGCCACTTTTGAACTTGGATTTTTTTTTTGGTTAAAGTTTTATATAATGTCCAATATCTCTGTTACTTTCAAATCTATTGACTATTATGCCTCTTTTACTGGCAAAGCTCTAATTCAGAGTCAAGCACTGAGATAAGTCGAGCACACTGTCTTACGGACAGCTCCCTCTTGTTCTAACTTGTTCAAGTTGTTGTAAACTTTCTTAACAGATTAAATTTGTTGAAACAAAGTCTCAAATAAGGTCTGAAATGGTGGTTAACTTGCATTAACATTATTCTACTTGAGGACTGAAAAAAACTGAAGCTCTAAATTGGTCTGAACACAACTCATAATGTAAATTCCTTACCCCACCCACTTTCGTATAAAAAATCTGATCATTTTGACAGGAAAACAGAAAACAGAAAAGTGAAATGCATCAGTATGTATTTATCCTTACCAAAATAATGTAGATTGATGTTATCAAATAAATTAGTGTGTGTTTTCATCCAATTTTCAATGAAATCAGTCCGATTTTAGTTGCAAATTAATTTGTTAAACATTGGAATAAAATGGCATAACTGCATAAGGGGAAATAACCTTAATGCAACTTAATTTAAATGCCCTGATTTATTACAGACGAAATGTATTAGTTGTGATAAAATTACATTTTAGAACAATCTGGGACTGGAATTATAAGCATTTGTACACTGTAAAAGGTAGTGCACTAAAAAATTTTGCCTTGGATTTTTTCAATGGGGCGAGCGCAAGTCAAAAACAAAAAAAATAATTTTTTTGTGTTTCTGAAAATATACGAGCGGCAGATCCGATGAACAACTTTTTAATTTGGCGTGGCTTAATATAAACTTCCTTTTTCTTTGTTCATTCTGTTTATATTTGTTTTCAACCTAATTCACTATGTTTATCCAACCAATATTGGATCTGTATGTCTTTTCATCCTTATATACTTATTAAATCTAGACTTAGGAAATCCTTTTTTGTTTGGACAAAAGCACTACCTATATTAAACATGAACGAAATGGATGTATGATGAAGAACTGAAGTACTGATGAATTTTTAGGGTCATTGCCTCATTTTCATTTTATGCACAGGCCTGTATCAGATCGGATATCTTAAACCAGTTCCAGTTAATACTCATAAAAGCAGGGAGGTTTGGTTTAAAAGACCTTCAGCTTTGCTTTCTGAAATGAATAGGGATAAAGTTGGGAATTTTGTTAGCTTTTGCAAAAATGAGTTGGGAAGTGGGATTGAACAAGAACAGATACAGGGGTGTTTAATAGACATAAACTAATAATAATAAGTATATTCTGAAATAAATAGCAACGGGTATAGGCAATTTGTAAGCATAGAAGCAGGAAAAATGTGTGGGGACTGTTTTAAATAAGAATGCAGAAATGTTTAACAGAGGTTTGCCAGAATTTACAAAATGAGCAGTAATGAAATTTCGATTTTTGTCAGCATATGCAAAAATGTGCAGGAATTATGTCTTCCATTACATAGTGGTCTGGGAGGTTTATTGATTTACTGCTGTCTGTGTGTCCGTGTGTCCGTCTGTCACAAATGTTGTCCGTGCTCGAAGTTGAACAGTTCTCATCCGATCTTCACCAAACTTTAACAAAATGTGTTTACCAATAAGTCCTCGGCCAAGATCGATAACGAGCCAAATCGCCCTAGGCACTTCAGAATTATGGCCCTTGAATTATCAAAAATTGGCCTTTTTATGCCCCCGGCATCTACTGATGCGGGAGGCATATAGTGATCGTCCTGTCTGTCCGTCCATACGAGGTTAACCAAATGGGACCGTTTCATCTAGCGTCAATACCACTTACTAGAATGACTTGATACTAATGCAGATGTAACCTGTGAACATTCCTCATCTTCAGATATCACCTGACCTCAGTTCGACCTCATTTTGGACTTGGGTTACTTTATATAGGCCATCTCTTGGTTAACCAAATGGGACCGTTTCGTCTAGCATCAGTACCGCTTACAAGAATGAATTGATACTAATACAGATGTAACTTGTGACCATTCCTCATCTTCAAACATAACCTGACCTCAGTTTGACCTTGACCTCATTTTAGACTTAGGTTGCTTTATATGGGCCATCTCTTGGTTAATCAAATGGGACCGTTTCGTCTAGCATTAATACCGCTTACAAGAATGAATTGATACTAATACAGGTGAAACCTGTGACCATTCCTCATCTTCAAACATCACCTGACCTCAGTTTGACCTTGACCTCGTTTTGGACTTAGATTGCTTTGTATCGACAAGGATGCCACCAGGGGCATCAAGCGCTCTAAGTTGAACAGTTCTCATCCGGTCTTCACGGTAACTTTAACAAAAGGTGTTTACCAATAAGTCCTTGGCCAAGTTAGATAACGAGCCAAATTGCCCCAGGCACTTCAGAATTATGGCCCTTGAATTACTGAAAATCGCTCTGTACACACCTGTCCGCATTCTAAGTCAAACATTTCTCAACCGATCTTCACCAAACTTGAACAAAATGTGTTTGCCAATGAGTCCTCAGCCAGATTTGAAAAGTAACTAAATCGGCCCAGGATCTTCAGAATTATGGCCTTTGAATTACTGAAAATCACTCTGTACACAGATGCCAGTGATACATGTATTGGTGCATTGTTGACTCAGATACATAACTATTCAGATGATTAGGCAGTTGTGGGAGACATGCGCTTTTCTCAAAAGCAGCTCTAGTTAGGATTGTATAAGCATATGCAAAAATGAGGACCAGCAATAGGATGTTTTTTCAAAAATGAATGGTAATTGCTAGGTATGAAAATGATCAGGGATTTGAATTTTTGCTGCATATCAAAATGAACGGGATTGAATTTTGCTAGTGTATCCAAAAAATGATCAGGGTGTGTAGTTGCTAGCATATGCAAAAATGAACAGGGACTGAATTTTGCTAGTGTATCCAAAAATGAACAGGGCATTGAATTTTGTTAGCATATGCAGAAATGAACAGGGATTGAATTTGTTACCATATGCAAAAATGATTACAGGGATTGAATTTTGCTAGTGTATCCAAAAATGGACTGGGAGTTTAACTATGTTAACCTATGCAAAAATGAACAGGGATTGAACTTTGCTAGCATATGCAAAAAATGAATAGGGATTGAATTTTGCTAACATATGCAAAAATGAACAGGGATTGAATTTTGTTAGTTTATAAAAAATGAGCAGGGATGGGTTTTGGGACTTTACGAGCATATTAAAAAAAGCAAGAAGGGATTAATATTTTGTAAAAGCAAAAATTGGCATGAGTTGGGATGTAAAAATGAAAGAAAATAAAAAAGTTATCAGGTTGGAAATTTACTGCCTCTGAAAGTTGTTTGGCAAGAGGATCAGCATTATGTCCATGGAGGTTTTGTTCTGTATTTTACACTGTAAACGTTAAAGCTGCTTGATGCATGCTGTATATAACTGATTACAGGAATGACAAACCGAGATGTACTGGATCAGGTAGAACGAGGGTACAGACAACCCAGACCACCAATATGTCCACAATCCATGTATGAAATGATGTTAAAATGCTGGGACAAAAAAGCTGAGGAGAGGCCTACCTTTGAATTCCTCTTTGGTTTCTTTGATGACTATTTCATTGCTGTTGAACCCAGCTACAAAGAGTCTGAACCTTAGGTATAACCATTGCATGCATTCTTTCTGTATATATCAATGTATTCTGTGCACTTTTCTTTTATTTTCATAAATCTGAATCTTTTAAAAACATTTTCCAATGCCTGTATTGTATATACTATATTGATATGCACCTACATTTGTATTTTGTTTGTTGTTTTTATTTCAGTTTCTTCTCAGGTTTTACCTGTAGGTCTGAGAGGTAAATTTTCAGACTGTTATTTTGAGTCTATGATAATAACATATATAGTATTTAATTTTCAGGTATGACAAATCGTGAGGTGTTGGAACAAGTGCCAAGGGGTTACAGGATGCCTCGACCAGAGAAATGTTCAGATCATATGTATGAAATCATGCTGAAATGTTGGGACAAGAAAGAAGAGCTACGGCCAACATTTGAATATCTCTGGACATTTTTTGATGACTATTTTGTGTCTACAGAACCTAACTACCAACATTCTGAATAAAAATGTTTTTGAATTAGGCTTCTAAGTATGCATGTGAATTAAGTAACCTAGGTGTCCTGTTATTTAGGACAAAGAAATACATTTTTGCTACCTAAGAAAAAGACTTAACACAATTTTCAGTTGAAACTGACTCTGTGAAATATGTGGTGTAAAAGAAATGTATTTTTAAAAGATCATCCAGAAGTAGAAAGGAAAGCTATTGAAAGACAGTAAGTATTACAGAAAAAACACTACAAATTAAGAGTAGAATCTTAGCTTTGTTTATGCTTTCTTTTTTCACAGATATCAATTGATTCATATCATTTTTAGTGTGAAGGTGCTGTTGTATTTTTCCTGTAGATTTGATGCCTTACTGATCTAAGAGTAATATTTCTGGTAGATCTGTTGCCTTACTGGTGTTAGAGTGTAGGGATAATGCATGTTTTTGTTTTTGTTTTTGTTATAACATCTGCAGAATCCCGAGGGATTGGTTGGTGCCAAGCCTGGTAGGTATTTTTAAGATGTTATAACACGAAATGAATATGCGCTAACACTGTTTTAGCATAAAACATGTGAAAACTGATAAAGGAATATATTGTTTCTCAAAACATTTCTGCGAAATGCACAAGAGTGTCTGTTTTATCACATTGACATCATTTCCTTTTGAATTTTCTGCTTTGGGACAGAAATATATTTACGCTTTTCCACAGAATGCATATAATTTATATAAAAAGGTGTTTTAACACCCATTTACTTTCCTGTTAAAACACACCGAGAAGTGACCAGAACAGCAGTTTTATGCTTGAATAATACATGCATTTCTATTAGATTTGATGCCTTACTGATCTAAAAGTAATATTTTATATTCTCTGCTTTCACTTTATGAACAAAGTTTACAGTTTTAAATATTTTTATATTAACTTACATTTTACCATTGTTGAGACTTTTTTGAAATATTCTGTTACACCATTGTTTTTTCCTATGTGTTTATATATTGATACATTCCAGACTTCATATCTTTTTGTAAGCTCACCTTAGTACAGGCAAAACTCTTCTCATTGTCATTTTGATCATGCAATTACATTTACACAGTAATTTAACAGTTTGCATGGAGTAATTTTATGGAGCATAAATGAGCCATGCCATGAGAAAACCAACATAGTGGGTATGCGATCAGCATGGATCCAGACCAGCCTGCACATCCGCGCAGTCTGGTCAGGCTCCATGCTGTTCGCTTTTAAAGCCTATTGGAATTGGAGAAACTATTAGCGAACAGCATGGATCCTGACCAGACTGCGCGGATGCGCAGGCTGGTCTGGATCCATGCTGGTCGCATACCCACTATGTTGGTTTTCCCGTGGCATGGCTCAAATTTAATTGGACAGTAAGATATCCTGTGGAATTTAGGATAGAGAGAAATACTGCATGTTTGTTAGTTGGAATTGCAGCATGAACAATGTAAGAATTTGTCAGTATCATACAGTAGTCTTTGCATTTCAAAACAAAACGTCATCTGGCTACTATGTAATGTCATTTCTTTCAATTCTTTTAGCTGTAATATGTCAGACAAGATTTATAAGAGAAAAATATATCCTTTAAGGTAGTTCTGCACGTTTGCAAAAACTGGAAGTAATAGCTTGGATAACATTCAGTAAAACCTGGAACCAAATGAAAATCTTTTATGAATTAATGGCAACCTGTGAGTAAACACATGAAAAACAACAATGCTGATAGCTTTTTAAACATAAAATATGATATTAAACGTTCGACACATTAAGTTATTCCAGATGAAGTCTTAAAATCAATGTGTATCAAAAAGATCTCTTTTATCATGGGCAGATATCTCAAAAACAAGCACATGGGCCTATATATTTTAATTTACTATATTGTAGACCATAATTGTGTGTATTTACAACTGTGAGAAATTTCATTAAACTGTACATTGTGGAAAAATTTCTGTTTGCGAATATGTTGTCCCTATAGATGCCCATCATGAAAACTTGTATGTGGTCCAAATTTTTCTAATCAGTTAAACAAAAAATCAAGCACATGACCCTATATCTTTCCGCAAGTATATTCTGGAGTTTTGAAAAATAAGGGTTTTATCAAATTATACATGGTAGAAAAATTTATAATCCAAACCTGCAAAACTACCTTAATAGCTGAAATGTTTACCAGTAGTGTACCACTAAAATCAGTAGTTTTCAAGTATTTCTTTTATATGTATACAAATTTTTTGGTATTCTCATAAATTAACATTGATAGTATATATTAAATTTAAACTTTTTATTGATCAAAATTTTTTGTACAGTTATGAAATATTTTGGATTCAAAAGAGAAGCTGCTCACAAAGGTAATATTTTTGTTGTGGTGCATTTGGTTCAGTTCTGCTGTTTATATCTTAGGGGCAAGTAACTGACCGAGATTATTATACACATAAGTCTGTTGGAAAATCCATAGGTGTTTGAAAGTGTTGTTTTTTTCTCTCTTTTTTTTTTTTTCGGATTGATTTTTTATGTTGAACTATTTCCCTATGTATTGAAAAGTATTGTCCTAAACTATGTGCAATGATTATGAGGGTGGTTACTCTACAAAACTGTTTGCTGCAAAATAGTCTGGTTTACAAGTTCACATGTCGTCGTCTATTTTATAAGCATTATTTACTGGATGTAGTTGCGGATGGGAATATCTGACTGGGGGGAAAGTCTAAGGTGTAAACGAGGTTCTGCTGAGTGATTTCCAAAATACAGGAGAGTTGGATATTCCTATTTACACATCATGCTAGTGTTAAAACTTGCATCCTGTATTCTTGTTATGCAAACAGTATACTTTATAGTGAGCAGTCTTTTGTCAGTAACTTGAAAAAAGCATTCAGTGTTATATGTAGTTTGTTTTGGTGTTATTTGAAAAGAGCATTCCTGCATCCTAGGGTGTAAGTTTAGTTTTACCAGCACTGGTGGAAAAATTTGGAAGCAAGAGTGTTGTTTTTTCTCATACATCAAGTTGGTTACTATTCCAGTACTTGTGGCTCTTTTGCCACAACAGAAATTGTGAATTTGTGAGCAGTTTTTTGTCAGTAACTTGAAAAAAGCATTCAGTGATATATGTAGTTTGTTTTGGTGTTATTTGAAAAGAGCATTCCTGCATCCTAGGGTGTAAGTTCAGTTTTACCAGCACTGGTGGAAAAATTTGGAAGCAAGTGTTTTTTTTTTCTCATACATCAAGTTGGTTACTATTCCAGTATTCCAGTACTTGTGGCTCTTTTGCCACAACAGAAATTGTGAATTTGTTTATGAATGCTTAAAGTACTTTAAGAATGTGAAATGACATATAAACAGTGTGTAAATGAAACAAGCAAATTATGCGTTTAATTTAGTTCAATTAAATTAAACAGATGTTAATATTGTCAGTTTGAAATTTGTATGTATATTTCTGTATATATGCAGTATAAAGAAGTTTTATTTGTTTGTTTCCTTGTGCTGCATTTTTTTGTTAACTATATAATTTAAGAAAATTATACATGCTTATTAACATTATTAAGGATAAGGTAGATATATGGAAAAACGTATTGTTATATATCATTATTTGATGTATGGCCAGTCTGTGCCATAAGTTACAATGTTTTCTGATTCTCTCTTGAGTGGAAGATTTGTTGGCATATTATATATTATATATGTCACAGTATCAAAACAATTTATTCAGATATAAGGGGTGTATATTTATGGGATGTACTTTAGATAGATGTCTTACACCAAGACAGTTTACATAATGCAGTTTTTTTTAATTGCCAGAATAAGCAGATTTTGGGATCAAATTGAACATGTTGTGGTAGTTCTAGGGGATTACTTGGACACCAAATTTATAGATAAGTAATCTGTGTTGGAATATACTAATGTTTAACATATGTGTTACAACTAATTATTGAATCACAAAATGTGCTGGGCACACACTATTATACTTCTTTACATATTTTTGTCTTTATTATAATGTTTGACATAACCATTACATTTAATGATACTCTTTGGCAAAAGTTATTCATTTGGTCTCCATAGATAAGGTCTCCTTCAGTATAAAGTTTATGATTGAAACTTGTCAGAGAGTATGCTGGAATATTTTCCCCCAAGTCCAAACAGAAACATTGGAATATAACTGAAATACTAAGTCACATGAAGTGATATTTGTAGTTGATCAAATATTGACCCTATTTTGAAGCAATGATTTTCTAACCCCTCCCTCAGCACACCCCCCCCCCCCCCTCCACCCCCCCACAGATGCTGTAATGTAAATACACAGCGTGTTGACTGCATTTATATATGTTGCTTGGTGAAGACCTCTGTATGAGAGCAAACCATAAAAGTCCAGTAATCCTTCCTGTATTGTCTGTGTAATGTAGCTATAATTACTTTAAGAATTCCAGTTATTTAGAGAATGTTTGATGATACATAACTTATAAAGATGGTATCTTCATGTTTGTTTTAGTCTTGGACAATCACTTCATTATCATTAACTTTGTTGCCAGGTTATACAAATAATACAAACTGCTGTTGCCAGGTTATACAGACTGCTGTTGCCAGGTTATACAGACTGCTGTTCAATAGAATTATAAAAAAGGAAATAGTTTATTAAACAATATATTTAGTCCCATAACAAAAATGGTGAAGTCTTTAAAAAGACTGGTAGTTAAATATGACATTATGTCTGACAAATTTCTTCCTTTTCATTTTCTGTGTCTCGATTAGGTGAATTGAAACTAGGTCTTAACATAATGGGTCTGGTAATGTGCTTTATTATATAATAGTTAATATGTAGACTTGCTCAACAACTCTGTATAAATAGATTGTTTGATTTCCAGAAATATCAGTAACAAAAAGTCTAATATCTGTTCAGTTATATGTATTTTTACATCTACCGAGATAATTATCTTTTTTGAAAAAATACTCGAAAGTTCAGTATATTTTAAAGTTTTGATACACTGGTTCATTAAGAATGGCAAGTGAAATTGAAAATAACTATTTGTCATATGAAAGTAGTACAGTGTGAAACCTTCTTCTATTTTGTTACAATTCTCTGCCTTTAGCATTTCAATCTGACTGTAAGAAAAAATATGGAGTGAAAGTATTGAGAGTGAAAATAACATAAACATAAATTTTGACTCAATTTTGTTACCAGGCCTGTTATTTTTAGCCCCATATTTGAATGATCACCTGTGGTATGAGCCACATTATCACCAAACCAAAATACTTGATCCCATTTGTGTACAGTCTCATAGAAAGTAGTTCATAAATATGTCATCTAGTTCTACTCCCATCACCTGTATATGCTGTGTATATGCTGTGTACATGCTGTGTATATCAATGTTATTTCTTGTTGATTTTTACCATTTAGACTTGTCTCATATGCAATTATAATAGTTTCATGTTCAACCCTTGGTATGTATTCATCAATGTTGTTGCATAAAACATTATGTTGAATGCATACATCAGTTTTGTTGCATAAAAATCATCACTTTTTATGCATATATCAGTGATGTTGCATGAAAAATAGTAGTTTGAATGCATGCATTGATGTCATTGCATAAAACATTGTATAGTTATTGAATGGCTGGCAAATCAATAGTAAAAGCTATTGCCAGGGGTTCTAAAGACAGAGGGAAAATAGTTTTGACGATTGACCTGCAAACCATTAAGTGACTGTTTTATTACATTACAGCAGGCATAATTTTTTACAGAAATTTTATCAGAAAGTTTTGACTTTAGCCCAAGAGAGTTTGTTGAATATAGACTGGTCATTTAGCATAAACTTTGGACTGGCACTTCATATACATGTAACAATCATCATAAAATGTGTAAAAAATATCAACATATAATGTCTTACTGAAAGTTTGTTCTAGCATTGAACAGGAGACATTGATCTAATATTGAAGTGCTGTTAGTTTATACTAATTTGTTTTAGCTTGATTGTGACTAAAGCTTCAAGCTTATTGGAACCACTCTCGAGTCCGCTTCCTGGAAAAACCAGTACTGGTGTCATATAAGAAGTCATGGTCGTGACCCCAATGGGGCTCGAACCCACGACCCCTGGATTGAGCGGCCGACACCTTATCCACTAGATACTTCTGAAATGCCATATTTTTGTGAATTTATATATTTTTACATCAGTATAGATAAGATATTTCATTGTAAATAAAATTAACATATTATACAGGACAGCGTTGTTTTGACATTTTCATTCATTAATTGTACAATAATTATTCCCCACCAAAGGTGGTGGGATATAGTTTTGGTGTTGTGTGTCCATCCATCCTGTCTGAAGTCATATCTTCGACATTGTCTAGGTTATATATCTAAATAAAACATTGTAGAAATGTTAACTGCTACAGGGAAATTCCACCCTGCAAGTCAGATTGCAGGAGTAAGACAAGGTTAACAGGCCTTTGTATCTGTAAAATATAAATATTATCCCCCATTGAAGATTGAGGGATATAGTGTGGCATTGTCCATCCGTCCGTCTGATTTGAAACCATATCTATGACATGGTTTGGAGTATTTAAATAAAACACTGTAGAAATGTAACTGCTGTTGGGAAGCTTGAGTAGGACGAGTTATGGCCCTTTGTACATACATTTTATAATCTTTTATTAGTCCCCTACTGGTTGAAAACCAGTTTCGGGTACTATAGGAATGCGCTTTTCCTTCCATCATTCCATCCGTCCGTCCGCAATTTCGTGTCCGGTCCATAACTCTGTCATCCATGAAGGGATTTCAATATTACTCGACACAAATGTTTCCCATGATGAGACGATGTGTCATGCATAAAACCCGGACCCCTAGCTCAAAGGTCAAGGTCACAGTTGGAGGTCAAAGGTCAACAGGGCTTTTTTCCAGTCTGGTCCACAACTCTGCCATCCATGAAGGGATTTTAATATTACTTGGCACAAATGTACCTCATAATCAGACGATGTGTCATGCACAAGGTTCAGACCCCTAGCTTAAATGTCAAGGTCACACTTGGCTGTCAAATATTAACATGGCATGAACAGGGTCTGTTTCGTGTCCAGTCCATAGCTCTGTCATTCATGAAAGGATTTTAATATCACTTGGCACAAATGTTCCCCATGATGAGACGACGTTTCATGCACAAATCCCGGACCCCTGGCTCAAAGGTCAAGGTCACAATTGGGGGTCAAAGGTCAACAGGGCTTTTTTTTTTCTGTCCGGTCCATAACTCTGTCATTCATTAAGGGATTTTAATATTACTTGGCACAAATGTTCCCCATGATGAGACAACATGTCATGCACAAAACCTGGACCCCTAGCTCAAAGGTCAAGGTCACAATTGGAGATCAAAGGTCAATAGGGTTTTTTTCCTGTCCAGTCCAGAACTCTGTCATGCATCAAGGTATTACAATATTACTTGGCATAATGTTCCCCATGATGAGACAACAGAACCCTAGCTTAAAGGTCAAGGTCACAGGGAGATCAAAGGTCAAATTCAAGAATGACTTTGTCCGGAGCATTTCTTCTTCATGAATAGACACATATGTTCACCACCATGAGGCAGCCTTGTTTTTAGAATTACCTCCCTTTGTTGTTACTATAAATAGATTATATTGTAACATTTTTAGCTCGACTATTCATAGAATAGTAGAGCTATTGGACCCGCCCTGTGCGTCCGCGTCCTCATTGGTGTCCGTGTCCTGATTTGGTTAAGGTTTTGTAATTAAGCTGGTATCTCAGTAACCACTTGTGGGAATGGATTGAAACTTCACACACTTATTCACTGTGATAAACTGACTTACATTGCACAGGTTCCATAACCCTATTTTGCTTTTTTACAAAATTATGCCCCTTTTTCGACTTAGCAGTTTTTGGTTAAGGTTTTGTATGTAAGCTGGTATCTCAGTAACCATTTGTGGAAATGGATTGAAACTTCACGCAGTTGTTCACTGTGATAAACTGACTTACATTGCATAGGTTCCATAACTCTATTTTGCTTTTTTACAAAATTATGCCCCTTTTTCGACTTAGAAAATTTTGGTTAAGGTTTTGTATGTAAGCTGGTATCTGAGTACTCACTTATGGGAATGGATTGAAACTTCACACACTTATTCACTGTGATAAACTGACTTACATAGCACAGGTTCCATAACTTAATTTTGCTTTTTCACAAAATTATGCCCCTTTTTCGACTTAGAAAATTTTGGTTAAGGTTTTGTATGTAAGCTGGTATCTCAGCACTCACTAATGGGAATGGATTGAAACTTCACACTTATTCATTGTCATGATCTGAAATGCACTAAACAGGTTCCATAACTCTACTTGTTTGTTTGTTTTTTTTCAAAATTATGCCCCTTTTTTCGACGTAGCAGTTTCTGGTTAAGTTTTTGTATGTAAGCTGATATCTCAGAATCCACTAATGGGAATGGATTGAAACTTCATACACTTGTTCACTGTCATGATATGACATGCAGTTCAAAGGTTCAATTACTCTACTTAGCATTTTCAAAATTATGCCCCTTTTTGCAACTCGTATTCATTCAATTGACAAGGCTGTTGAATAGTCGAGCCTTGCTGTCCTCCGACAGCTCTTGTTATTACTCGAGACCACTTTTCTGTGGTACAACATGTATGTCACATCCAATTTTTAGGTGTATTTTGACCTATCTCTACCTGGTAAAGAGTTTCTTGTGGACTTATATAGATTTTTAAAAATTTTTTTTAAGGGTATATTTCCCTTTGTTGTCACTATAAATAGCTTATATGATAACTTTTTTATAATCGGCCGAAAAATTCCATATGGAAACAACTGTAGGTTTTGTACTCCCCGAACAACAAAGTTGTAAGGGAGGTATACTGGTTTCAGGTTGTCTGTCTGTCTGTCCGTCTGTTTGTCTGTCCATCCACAATCTTGAGCGCACCATCTCTCCTCATCCCCTTGAACACAATTTAATGAAACTTCACACAAGTGATCAGTAACAACAGTAGTTGTGCATGGGGAATGTTAGGTACTTTCAGAAAAAAAAGTGCAGAGTTACGGGACTTTGTTTTTTGTTACTATTCTATATACATAGACACAATCTTGTGCGCACCATCTCTCCTCATCCCCTTGACACAATTTAATGAAACTTCACACAAGTGATCAGTAACAACAGTAGTTGTGCATGGGGCATGTTAGGTTCTTTCAAAAAAAAAATTGCAGAGTTATGGGACTTTGTTTCTTGTTAACATACTATGTACATACAGTCTGCATATGCAATCTTGTGCGCACCTAATCTTCCGAACCCTTGCACACAATTTAATGTGATCAGTGATCAGTACCAACCCTAGTTGTTCATGGTGCATGTTACGTTCTTTTAGATAAGTATTCTACATAGTTATGGGACTTTGTTTTTTGTTACTATACTGTATACATACAGTCTATATACATACACTCCACATAATTATGCAATTTTGTGTGCGTCAAATTGCAATGTACTGTGTCAGTGCATGCGGGGGGTACATTCATCACCTTTAGTTATGTGGAAGCTGTTTGGTAAAATGAAAGTGAAAGTAGGTATTTTCTGATGTCTACCAATGCAATATCAGCGTTTTCAATCTAAGTCACGTGACCATGGTTTCATTGCATTATAGTCAACTCACCAGCACCAGACCAGAAAGAAAATGCCTCTGAACATGTTATACCCTACCCGTAGGTATAATATAAGAACCATGGTCATGAACGGGAAAATGCACTGACCCGTTTCAAGCGTACATTTTTCACCTAAAACGCGCAGTTCGATGAATGGGTACCAAGCATATTGAACAAGCGGTAATTTATCTTGCATCGTGCACCAGTCACATTGTCTCAATATTTCATATTGCAGAGATACTCCACATATTTTATGCTTTCGTCAACGTTACAGTGTGAACTTCCTTAATAAACATCTGGTCTAGAGGTCACAGCAGTGTGCACATGTTAGGCAAAATGTAAACAAACAAAAACAGAATGCAAAATATTACAGTTATACAATAAAACTCAAAATGATGAATGAAATTCATCTTAGAAATGATTTTGTTACTATACTGTATACATACAGTCTATATACATACAGTCTACATATTATGCAATTTTGTGTGCGTCAAATTGCAATGTACTGTGTCAGTGCATGCGGGGGGTACATTCATCACCTTCAGTGATAGCTCTAGTTATATATGCAAATTTTAATCCAGTTGTTTTGTTATAACACATTTAAGGCATTTAATACCTTCTAGCCATGAAAGTTGACACCTTGTTATTTACAGTACAATAGGTATAAACTATGACTACCTTGCAGTGTAAAATTTCACCTGAGCACTAATAGACCAGGCACAATAATTAAGAATAATTAGATTTAATTGACAATAATTGGTCAAATCTGAGTCAGTAATTAATTAATTACAATTGCTTTGATTTTTGACTCAATTAATTATAATTACATGTAATTAAATTATAATTAGGCACAACACTGATAGTGCTTTCATTTCATTTTCGGTCTGTCTCATGAAGTCATATCTCAGATATGGTTTGAGGATTTCAACAAAACATCGCAATAGTATTAATTGTAAGTGGGAAATATGGCCCTGCAAGATTCAGTGAAATTGCTCCAGGAACGCACAAGTTATGGCCCTTAGTACTTATATAATACTTACTATATATGCCATTTCTGCTCAATATCTTCAGTAAGGAATAGAGTATTGTATCCACACATGGACTTTAGGAAGCTTGCATGGAGATCGTGGTTTTAGATGTTTTTTGGGTTGCTTAGATCAAGAACATTGGTACTAAAAATAGGAAAGTAGTTTTCTCTTGATAACTTCAGTTACTGTTCGGAATGTGGTATGCAGAGCACATAGCTTTTATTGAAATCAATTGTTTGTTTCATTTAAGGTAGTTTGGGTCAAAATCATTGTTACTAAATATAGAAAAATGGTTTTTGATCAATAATTTATAATGAATAGCTTTCAAACCGACTGAAATTCAATTGCATTTAAAGGCGTACGCTAGAATTCCCTGTATATGAGATGGGCGAAAATTTTCCCAATAACAGAATTTCTTTAAACTTTGAATATTGAAGGACAATCATCTAAGAAACAAAAAAATGCAATAAAAATCATAGGTCATCGGATTCTAAAAAGATTTATCTGCCCTTGAAAACGTCATTTTTGGGGGAAATGCCGTTTTCAAGGGCAGATAACTCTTTTTCGATTCCGGTGACCTATGATTTTTATTGCATTTTTTTGTTTCTTAGATGATTGTCCTTCAATATCCAAAGTTTGAAGAAATTCCGTTATTGGGAAAATTTTCGCACCAAATTCTAGCATACGTCCTTAAGTGCTTTTCACAGGCAGAGAATACTTTTTCACTTGTAAAAGATTTATCCCGTTTGGCGTGCGATACCAATTCACTGAATTTGCTTGTTCTATTTTCTGTACGTCTGGAGTCGAATCTCAGACAAAGTTTGAATGATTTCAGTACAAAATAGAACTGTTAACTGCTATAGGAAAACAGATGTATTATATCGTACATACAGAGCATTTATATTCCATTTTCTGTCTGTCCTTATTGGGAAATACAGCCCTACATGCTTGGGGAACTAAAGATTTATGGCCCGTAATACTTATATAATGTTAACTATATACAGTAGTTCTTTATAAACAGTATAGGTCCATTTTTGCCATGGATACTGTTGCATGCAATGAGCAAACATCACAGTTACTAGCAAACTGTTGCATGCAATGAGCATACATCACAGTTTCTGGCAAACTGTTGCACGCAATGAGCATACTGTTGCGCGTAATGAGCATACGTCACAGCTACTCACAAACTGTTGCTTGCCATGAGCATACGTCACAGTTGCTGGTAAACTGTTGCGCTCCATGAGCATACGTCACAGTTACTGGCAAACTGTTGCGCACAATGTGCATACGCCACAGTTACTGGCAAACTGTTGCACGCAATGAGCATACGTCACAGTTACTGGCAAACTGTTGCGCAATGAGCATACGTCACAGTTACTGCAAACTGTTGGCGAAATGGCTTCACGTTCTAGCAACTGTTGCGCGCAGTGAGCATACATCACAGTTACTAGCAAACTGTTGCGCGCAATGAGCATACATCACAGTTACTAGCAAACTGTTGCGCGCAATGAGCATACATCACAGATACTAGCAAACTGTTGCGTGCAATGAGCATACATCACAGCTACTACATCACAGTTACTGGCAAACTGTTGCACGCCATGAGCATACGTCACAGTTACTGGCAAACTGTTACGCGCAATGAGCATACATCACAGTTACTGGCAAACTGTTGCGTACAATGAGCGTACATCACAGTTACTGGCAAACTGTTGCGTGCAATGAGCATACATCACAGTTACTGGAAATTACTGGCAAACTGTTGTGCACAATGAGCATATGTCACAGTTACTGGCAAACTGTTGCGCACAGTGAGCATATATCACAGTTACTAGCAAACTGTTGCGTGCAATGAGCATACATCACAGTTACTAGCAAACCGTTGTGCACAATGAGCATACATCACAGTTACTAGCAAACTGTTGCATACAATGAGTATACATCACAGTTACTGGCAAACTGTTGCGTGCAATGAGCATACATCACAGTTACTGGCAAACCATTGTGCACAATGAGCATACATCACAGTTACTGGCAAACTGTTGCGTGCAATGAGCATACATCACAGTAACTGGCAAACCATTGTGTGCGATGAGCATACATCACAGTTACTGGCAAACTGTTGCGTGCAATGAGCATACATCACAGTTACTGGCAAACTACAATGAGCATACGTCACAGTTACTGGCAAAACTTTTGCGCGCAATGAGCATACGTCACAGTTACTGGCAAACTGTTGCACGCAATAAGCATACGTCACAGTTACTGGCAAACTGTTGCGCGCAATGAGCATACATCACAGTTACTGGCAAACTGTTGCGCGCAATGAGCATACATCACAGCTACTGGCAAACTGTTACGCGCAATGAGCATACATCACAGTTACTAGCAAACTGCTGCGCGCAATGAGCATACATCACAGTTACTAGCAAACTGTTGCGTGCAATGAGCATACATCACAGTTACTAGCAAACCGTTGTGCACAATGAGCAGATGACACAATGTACTAGTGTATTGTTGCATAACATATCTGTTAAAGTATTGTAAGTCAAAGGCACATACTACTAACACATGGTACAAGGTAGAACAAGGAATCCGTAAAACTGAATGATGCTCACCAATGCATGTGTTTGAGGGAGATAATTCAAAAACTAGATAAAGTAGAGTTATGGTTCTTTGACACTGCACTTCCCGTCAATGGCCTCTATCATTTTGTGAAGTTTCAATGTAATGCCATTAATACTTTTCAAGAAATGCTCTGGATAAGCCTTATTTGTATAATAAAAAACTTGGTAAAGAAGAGTTATGGTTTTTTGACACTGCACTTTGTCTCAATGGCCTCTATCATTTTGTGAAGTTTCAATGAAATTCCATTAATACTTTTCAAGTAATGCTCCAGAAAAGCCTTATTTTTTAAATAAAGGGAAATACTTCAAAAACTAGGTAAGGTAGAGTTACGATTCTTTGACACTGCACTTCGTCTCAATGGCCTCTATGATTTATGTGAAGTTTCAATCAAATGCCATTAATACTTTTCAAGTTATACTCCGGACTAAAGTGTGACCGACGGATGGATAGACGGACAAAAGGATGGACAAAGCAAAAACTATATGCTCACCAATTGGGGCATAATAAAAGTTTGTACCAAGTATTTTCTACAACATATAAATACAATATGGCAAAGGGAGGTAGAGTTGTGTATGGGTAGAGGATCTGACTTGAACCAAGAGGCATAAAACCCATTTGACAGTGTCTCCACAATCCCTTACTTAGGTCAGCTCTGGTAAGTAGTCATCTGGCATAGTTCACTTAGGTCTGCTCTGGTAAGTAGTCATCTGGCATAGTTTACTTAGGTCTGCTCTGGTAAGTAGTCATATGGCATAGTTTAAGGTGTAACAACTTTTCTAATAATGATTTAAAACAATTAAACTTAAACTAGTGTTATTTCTAGAGCGGCGCAGCGGGGCGCCCCGCCCTGCCCTTTTTTACTGCCGCCACGCTGCCCTTAAAATGTGCCCTCTTGCCTTTGATCTTCTGCTAAATCCCACCAATTTCCCTGTTGACATGCCTCGACGATTTTTTGATCAGCAAATTACGTCGCGGTGAGTGCACACAGGTAATGAGAATCAATGAAGTGTTAAAACTAATTGATAAAGAGTATGGATCCTGTGAAATGTCAAAAAGGCGTGCGTAAGCGGCCAGCTGATTACCGAGCACGTGAAAAGTGCCCTAGATTTCTTTGTGCAAAATTTAAATTAGACCGTTGTTTAGTATAATAACAAGTATAATACCAAGACAGTTTGATTCTACTGTAATTTAAACTAGAAAATGCACAAATTTTAATGAATATCGAAAGTAAAAGTAAGTTTAGAATGTCCGTTCACGAGTCTTATTACTCCCGATGTCGTATGCATATTTTTTCCATATTTCCTTCAAAAAAAACTGACAGTCGGGGTATTTTTTATGATGAGAAACATCAAAATTTGAGGAACTATCTCTGGTTTACCCTAGTGGGTCATGTAAACTGAGTAAAAACTACTTTCAGACAACATTCCGAAAGTGTACCAGTATCCAGATAGTATATTTTGGATATGCGTTTTAGTAAACTTTAACCTGACTGGAATAGCACTTTTCTGTTAATGAAATATTGATGAAAGACCTGATCAATACAACATGACTTTTGGTAATTATTAGTTTACAGTGTGACCTGAAACAGGCCTTTAACTATGTTGTTTACAACATGATCTTGGTTTCAAGATTAAGCTTATATTAAGGCCCTCCACTATTTCATATTCATATGAATAAGTTGACATTCTTGGTGACATTTTTTAAGAGAAAGGCTTGAATGGTTTAACCTAAACTATAAAGTAAGTAAAAAGCCTTTGTAAACTTTGTTACTGGTTTTGGGAAGATTTACCACTTTATTCTACAGCTGACATTTCTTTTAAGTGTGCAATAAAGATAAATGGAATACATATTAACTATAGACATCTAGAAATGCAACTACTGCTATATATATATGGTAACTTTCTCGTCTAAAAGGAGCACCCTGCCCTTTTCGGACAGCACCCTGCCCCTTTTTGGCAGCACCCTGCCCTTTTTGAGCTCTAGAAATAACATTATAAACGTAAAGGTACGTCTTCACATCAATTCACATACACATGGACACACTGAAGATATCAAGCAAACATCAGAAAAACATGCTGCCTCAAGTGATAGCAACATAAAATTCTACATTAATCACTTGAAACAGACAACATTCACAATGTTGATAGTGTCGTATTTTCAAAGCACAACAAAATGTTTAATAATTAAATATTGTTTTAATCTTTAGAAATGAACAGATGCTGGCAAAAGAGAATAACAACATGATCTACTTAAAATACATAATGACAAATCAACTAGATGAGTTGCTTAATAAATGGTTTGTAACTTGAAAAGTTGATTTAAAGATCCCCTTATATTGAATTTTGCTCCATTTTGCATTGAAAAGCATTGCCAGGTGGCCACAACTCTCAGAGAAGCGACACTGCATTGAAATGGCCAAGTACATATCAACTTCAGTATATAATAACAAACTAATACTGGTTTAAAGACCAAAGGTTTCCCCCAACAGGCATTAACGATTTATCACTCGAACTACTAGTGGAAGAGAAAAAAGTTTCTCCTCATATAAGCTTGAGTTATTATTTTTGTTACATCACAAAACAGAACCAGAACTTGATAGTGAAATGACTGTCCTGGTGTAAGAAACATGTAGTAAAGGTGTCTGCATGCCAAGTGTTTCAGTTCTTTTATCAATACTTTTACTGGTAATATATCAATATCTACTTTATTAAAATGGCAGAATCATTAGGAGTCTCGAGACTTTCTACTAAAATAAAAAATAATTTCACTGCATGTTAACTGAACTACCCTAGTTTACACATAACCAGATATAAGTCAAACCTCAGTGAAGCAACTAAGGTAGTATTGGAGAAGCATTGGCAATGTTGTTAAGCAACTAAGTAGTATTGGAGAAGCATTGGCAATGTTGTTAAGCAACTAAGTAGTATTGGAGAAGCATTGGCAATGTTGTTAACAAAAATTACGAAAAGACCTCTACATCTACATTAGCAAATTACACTTTCAATTGATATTCTTTCATCATTTTAGAACTATCAGGTCATGTTTTGATACAGTGAAGAGAAAACAACTATGCACACTGTTCATTAAAGAATCACAGAGACTTTGAATTTATGATAACTATGTAGGAGAGGGGCTAACTGAAGCATTATGTTAACATGTGAGCACAACCATCTAGCCACCATTACCTAGGCTGTTTGTTCTCAAGTCAATTCCTACTTGTTATGATATTCTGTCTGCTGTTACTCAGTATTATACTACTGATTATACTAGGTGGTTTCTACACTCTTAGCTTTGTAAGTTAAAAGATTTGTTCTCATAAGTCCTGACTGGTTACCCCCATCTCCAGCCTACATGATTCAAATATATACAGACATCTTTAAAGGTGGTCAGTTAGGTACATAGCATTTTGAAACTCGTACATTCTGTTAGCATCTAACTCATCAATGTCAGGTAATAACTGTGTCTGAATTTTCCAGCACTTGAACTGCTAAAATAATTTAATTGGCAACATGTGTCATACATTACACAGGTATCTCGTATTCTTACAATTTTATCAGTAAAATACAAACTAGCATTTATATTCTACCTTGGTGGGAAAATTCAAAGAAAACCTCTGTGTCTAAGATAAAGCAAAGTTTAGAGACTAATCTCAAAATTCGCGCATCTGATTGGTGGACTGTGAGCTTTGAACTGACCAACTGCAAACCTGTATTCTAAAACTGACCTCCAAACTCAGTTTTACCCTAGTCTAGATACAGGACCCTCACCATTACTCAAATTTATGTTATGTCCGACTCAACTGACCATCTTTGAAGGTATATCAACATTTTATTTACAAGACAATCAACAGTAACGTGAAAAATCAATTTTTAATCTAAACATAATAACAATATAAATTGACAAAATTGAATTTAAACGAAACAAGCAAATATATAAAAACATAGCACACAAATTATAAAAATATTTAAAGAACTTTTTGTTTTTAAAAAGTCCCATCAATAGTTGTAAAACATCACTAATCCACACAGAAACCAACAAGATGTTAAATTACTTCACACACTGACAATACATTTATAAACCAGGATATACTCCTGTCCCATCTCTTAACCCTGGCATTCAATAAAAAAAAAAACCAACATTTTACAAATCTAATGATCATAAAAAAACAATAACATTTTTGTTTGTTCTGTCTTGTTCTTAATCACTATTTAAGAAAATTTGTTTTGAATACGCCAATGTCATAACTGATTTAGCATTAATTCGCTGACATAAATATGTGTCATTACTGATTCATTGCTATGGTGATGAAGTTATTACAATATTTATACTGATAAATACACAACAGTGCATCTTTCATTATCTGATAGAGCTATGTAACGAAAAACACTGATATTTAAACAGTTAAGAAAGGAAGTTTTTAATGAAGTAAGAAATGGAAATTAACATTAAAACATAAAATAGCCAATGAAAGCTTTACTTTGACATAAATACCCATCATTAACCAAAACAATTACAATGAAATTAATGGCAATCACATTATATATTTTATGTCAGTATTTCACTAAAATATTTTTAACATATACGTCTTTTTCTCTAAAAATGTTACCGGTAAGCCATTTATTATGCTCGAACTTGTTTATGTCTTTAATAAAAAAAAAATATTAAACAGGCTTAACTAGAGCATAGTTCAAAGTAAATACGGTACATCTATTTCAAAGTAAATACGGTACATCTATTTTAGAGACTTTATTTATCAGGTATACAGACAAAATACACTGGGAAGAAATGATCACATACTTATCTGTTAACAAATGTCATATGATAAAGATGACTCATCTAAAATGACAGTACACATTAAATACAGTCAGGAACACATGACCACAAATTTTGCTGAACAAAAATAATTTATAGAGAAAGTAAGGTGTGACTCTGAATAAAACAATGTCCTATCTTCTTAAAACTTTCTATCACTAAAATGTTGTTTTTGTCTTTTTCATCACTGTGGACAGATCAATTTAAGTAAATTAGTATATTAACATTGAAGTTTTGCTCATTTGTTGGTAAAAATTCTGGCTATTAACAAAAACAAATTTACTTGATAAATTTCCAGTTTGTTAAAAGATTATATTGGGCATGTGTTTACTCAGTAGTTATTGTTGACAGTTGAAATAGATTTGTTTTCCATGTATTCAGCAATACAAACACATCAATATCCTGCTTTACTACTGATAACAATATTGTTGGAGAGATAAATCAAAAACCAAGTGTAGGCAAAAAAGGAAGTTATCACATGAAATCTCCTAACTGCTTTCAGAAAACAAGTATTCATGTTATTTCCTTTGTTGATGCTGTTATAAGTATATCTTGGGAGTCTCTACACCTCTAATAGTTTAATTATTTTCTGCAGTCAGTTCCATCCTGATGTAACAGTAAATTCGGTCCCAATGTAACAGTCAGTTCTATGTGGATTTACAAGACGTATTCACAGTTGTTACAGTTTTTAATTCTCTAGGTGTACTGTAACAGCGGAGATAGAAGTTGATCTCCTATACTGATTTAATGAGAGGTTAATTAAATCAATATTTTGAAATTTTCAAATAAGTCTCAGAGTTCACTCGCTGTTTGTCATAAATAACTGAAAGAGAAATGTTTCTGGATTTCTCTACTCTAGTTACTAGTTGATCACACTGTAACATGGAGTGCAAGTTTTATTTAAGTCCATGTTGCAGCAAATATTTACAGATCTGGAATTGAATGGTCCATGAGTTTCTTCACAATGCTGTTACCCATGCTGAAAGTGAAAAGAAAGAGTATATAGTATAAAACATAGCTAACTATACTGTGTTTATATGATGAGCTATGTAAGAATCTAATTTTTTCCACGAGTCAGCCGTCACCAAAGGCAACCACTTCCTGTGCTAATTAGAACAGTTTAAATCCTAAGAAATACATTTCAATGGAAGAATGTAAAATTTCTGCATTATTTCAAAAGCACTGCAACTGTTTACTACCTTCAGACAATATTTTTGGTTATGTATATAAAGAATATCTTGCAAAAACCTCATGTCAATAAGTTTGTACCACTAGTCACTTTAGAGTACTCATTTTTTTTAAACATAACCTGTGTCTCTGTACCAGAACTGATTAGTTCTAGAAAGTTTCACAGACATATTGAATATATGAATCTAAAGTGGAAAACAAAATACTTCACAGGCTTTGTCTTCCATCTAACTGTCCCTCTCCTGCACATTTATATTTACAGCCCTTTGTTCTATCTACTGAGCTAACCAAATGTCCTTTATTAGAGGTAGCAATTGTGAAGCTATGGCTGCTTTACAGAAATACAAAAAAATGGAAAAAACAACTTACCATTTTACAATGTGGTCATATATAACTGAAGGCATAACTGTGATTGTAATCGTGCGTCCACCAGCATCCATTATTTCACTGATCACTTTATCCTAAACATAAAGGTAAAATTATAAAAACTGCACAAAAATTTAATCAATTTCTACAAACAGAAGATAAAAAAAACATACTTGTACATATCAAACCATCCATCCTTGAAGACACATATTCACTAACTATATTTTACAACAAAATTGAAAATATTAGGTGCCCTACTGTATTATAACACTAAAGCTAACACAATAGGTAAAAATCTTCTGAAACAATGACACTGCTTACCTTTACTCCTACAACATTCTGTCCATTAACCTCAATCAACTGGTGATCTGTTAACACACCATTTCTAGCTGCTGATGAATCTTTCACCAACGACTTTATTTTCCCATCTTTGAACACAAATCCAATATATCCTGCACTGTCCTTCTGCATTGTGATTGTCCTCTCAAATGGCCTAAAATGTTAAATACTTCCATTTAGCATTTAAAAAAATTTATTGTAGAGCACTGATGAACTAATGCTTAAAAAATCTAATTTGCCATCCATCTGGAATATAACAAGAAGTTAGTACCAATTACTGCAACACTGTACTTAATACTTCTGGAACACTCTCTGTATCAATATACTATTGTATTCATTTTTTTTTGTGTAACTTCTTGCTTACTGGTCAACATTGATGTTACATTATATGTACTGAATTAGACTTACGAGTTTTTGACAGAGAAAGAACTGTTTGCAGGGCAGACTGCATTCTTTTTTTAGAAATGTTTAACCCAACAATTTGAAATTTTGTTTGAATTATATCATTATTTGAAAGCAAATGATTTCCCTAATATACAAGAAAAATAAGACAAAACCAGTACATACCTGTCTCTGACAGCAAAAGAGATCCTTTCCCCACCTGCCTGTTTCAGAACCTTATGTGCTTTGTCTGTATCCCAGCCAGCCACATTTTGGCCATTGATTTGTAAAATCTGATCCCCAAACCTTAGACCTGCCAGAGCTGCTGGAGAGTTCTGCTGTACCAGGGCCACAAACAAACCCTAAAGTACAAGAAGTAATCTATTATGAGATGTGTTTCTTTTTACTATCCATGACAAATATTTGACCCTTGGTCATGTTCATACCACTGGGTAATTAAGAAAAATATTATATTCAGTATTTCTGAGCTGGATAAAGGCATAAATTTCACTTTTAGAAGATACTCTACACATGTAAGAAAAATTGAAGATACACTGAAACTTACACTGTTAACATGTCTGATACGCAGACCAATTTTCCCCTCGGCATCTTTACAAGCAACAAGTTCTCTGACTCCCTGCTTAATTTCCGCCCTCATGACACCCATATTGTTTCCACTTACTGGCGCCACCTGCATGTTGCTTGGCCGTGTCTGTGGTATTGCCACTTGTCGGTCCTTCAGCAGAAGAAAACAGGTAAATATTATATATCATTCTTTTAATCCGAAGTGTTTATTTTTCAGAAAACTGCACTTTTCCATCTCCTTCGGCAGAAAAGGTTAAATCTTACTCACTTAAAATTATAATTTGAAATGGTAATCTTAATTAAAAACTTGACATCATTTATGCATCAGTTGGTTTTCATTAAAGAAAGTAACTTTATTTTATTGAATACCAACAACTTTACACCTTAATATTAAGGCTGAATGGTCATGTTGTGTAAAGCCATATGCATACTTACAGATTCTGGTATGTTCTGCTGGATGAAAGCTGGTGTGAGTTGCAGGCCCATGTACTCATCTAGAGTTGGGTATAAGCTGGCTGAACCTCCAGATGCTGCCTGTGTTGGGTATGGTTGTGGTGGGTATGGTTGTGGTGGTGGTGCTGGGTATGATACTGATGGCTGGCCTGTCTCATACTGTCTCTGGGCCTGAATAATAGAAAGCATTTTAAAATTCTCAAATGAATACAATGCAGTCAAAATACCAAGAAATTCCTGTCAGATTTGAACTTAATTTACAAAACACCTTAATCGATGCTGTTGAACGTCGTTTAGTAGGTCTGATAAAAATAAAAATAATGGCCACTTACAGATAGTTTTGCAATTAAATGAAGGATCTCCCTTTTCTGAGAAAAAAAAAATGTTGTAAGACATTTTCTTAAAACATTTCTTCAATTTTTTTTCTTAAAAAAATCAAAATAAAATTAGGGCTCCAGAACAACACAAAAACAAAAGAAAATTCCTATTAATTAAGGTGTAACACACATGCTTTACAAGTAGATGATGAGACAAGTTCAAAGAAATCTTACCTGTGCCATCTGGTCCACCTTCATATCTTCTAATGACGGGTAAAGCGACATGTTGGCTTTCTATTTCAACTGGAAAATACAATTTAAATTTTAGAAATTAGACTTAGTCAGAAGTTTGTTAGGTACATAAAATATACTTATATATTTTTGTTGTTGTATGAAGTATTCACATTTTACTAGAAACATTACTTTTTCAGTGATATATAAGAGTGATGCTGAAGGGGAAAAAAACATGATGTCTATGCGATATGCATTCATTTGCAGGGCAGCTCTTCCTGGAATACACTTAAAAGTTAAATGAAATATTCCACAAGAATAAAACAATAGCCTTGCATCCATTGTTATCAATGTTGAAATCAGACTGAAAAACACACTTACTAAAATACGTAAAGAAAAACAAGACCTTGACATTTTAATGTTGACACTTCAACAAATTGAAATATTCAATCATGACATGGCTATCATTTAGTCTTTTCCACTCTAAATCAACAACATACCTTATTTGTTTCAGTTAAGATCAAAATTCACAGCTTCAATATTTATTTTGATATGAATTTACGTTAGAAAAGATGATATATATTGTGTTTATACTCTTGCGAAATGGCAATAAGTTTTATCAAAATACATTCATTAACAGTATGCATGACGTCAGCGGTCATGCGCTCATGACAAGTACTACGGCTAAATTTAGCAACAATAAACAGATCGGACACGGACCCCATGGATAGCAGTTGCTGTATCTATCTTCTCTTGACAGTTAACGGTGTAAATATTTACAATTCTACACTTGTTACGACAAGAAATTAACATACTCCACACATAAAATTAATAAAAACAAAAAAAGATATTTCTTTCACTTCCTGGAGCCAGTGGAGGTGGAATTACCAGTCAGAGTACTTGCCCTTGTTGAGCTTTGTTAAATTCCCGTATTCGGTAGTACCGGACCCGGAGACACCTGAATTGCAATCCCCTGGCTTAATAAGGCAATATGTCTACCTGTTAAGTTTGTCGATAAATTGTGGGGGAGGGGAGGAGGGGGAATAAAATAAAATAGTCCTACGCAGGAGTTGAACCAAAAATACCGACTGGATGCTAAACGTTTAATCCGCACAGCTATTTGCACATGCGACATTGTGAAAATAACAAAGAAAATATGTACGCAATATTTATATCGCTACCGAGAATTAATTTACGGAAAATTTACGGAATATTCATGAGTGCCATGTCAATACTTACGGACAATAACATGGCATTAAGTAAACATTACAGTTTGAACTCCTCTAACATTCTTTTCACGTGCGCAGGTATGGTATGATACCTGTGCACGTGCGCAGGTATGGTACGTAGGTGTTCATTTTGGTTACTAACCCGCAGGGAACAATAGAATAGCTGTGTATAAGTTTCGTTGTACTAATCTACTAGTACTGAACTACTATAGTACGAGGGGGACTAGATATATAATGATATATATGTGTGTGTGTGTCTTTCTACTTTTGTTGAATTCCATGAGGAGACGTAGACAGTTATATTTATCTATGTAGTGAAGTATCGACAACTTTATACATTCTTACTACAGTTTCATTCTTTTATATGGTATCATTTCATAAACATAAAATTTCAGCCATTACAAGTGATTTCTTACGTTTTTCAGAATTACGCTAATTATAACACTATTTGAAATCCTGTTAAATTTCCTGTAACTTTGCTAATTCCCTTTGAACAGCTTTCTGATTTAGATTACAAGAAAAAATACATTTATCTACCTGTTTTCCACAATTGTCAAACCCTTTACAAAGACGCAGACACTTTCTTGCGCGTCTAGCCACAAAGATTGTAAATGATAGAATTTTTTTAAAAACTCGGGCAAAAAGACGGGGGTGAGGAGGAAAATGTGTAAAACACAGTGATAAAAAATGCAGTTATTGTTTATTAACATGTATGTTTGAAAATTTTAGATTAGAGGCTGATAATGACAGACATGTAATGAACTGGGCCTCAAAGGTCAGGAATTTATTACAGAGAACAGGTTTTAACGATGTATGGTTATTTCCAAATTCGGTCAATGCTAAAGTATTTTTGCCATTGTTAAGGTGCAGATTATTAGATATGTACATTAATGATTGGAGGTAATTCTTCATTATCACTTTATAAGGAATTAAAAACGAACTTTGTATTGTCTGACTATTTGTTAAAACTTAATAATGTGAAATACAGAAATGCCATTGCTCAGTTACGTTTATCCTCTCCGAGACCACTTAAATATAGAGACTGGAAGGTAACTGTTCAGGCGGTAACAAGGCTCTGTCGAGTTACCACGTAAACAGTTACCCGAGAGCCGGATCTTATAATCTTACACCCAGGGTGTAAAAAAAATATTCAAGAAATAATACTAGAAATAAAACCAATCGAACGGCTTTCTTTTTAGAACTTTTGTATATTGTCAGTTTGGTCACCATGGAAACGTAAACCTTCATCTGCTAGACGGATGAACGACGCTTAGTATAGCTTGGCTGTAATAGAGATTTTCAACTTCGGGGCTTTCTCAAAATATTTAAAGGTTCGCAAGAAATAAAACATACCTATGGTATATATGTTTCTTTTACCTATATGTGTAGTAACTTTTGCCTTCATTGTAGAAATTAGTGTATTGTGATATAATTATCTGCTATTATACAATACATACGTTTGAAAATATATTGATAGTGGACAGACTACATTTAACACACGTAATCGCAATTTTCAGATGTAGCTAAATACTCTGTCGCATTTTACTTGCCTTTATATCCGTATGCTTCAGCATTCTGTTTTGATATTAAGACATTTCTGGCGTTACCTGTCTTCCGCGCGACTCGAACTACACGACATGTGAAGTTTCGAACCCACGGTACTATAATAATATAATAATAATAATAATAATAATAATAATAATAATAATGATAATAATAATAATAATAATAATAATAATAACATCTTTATTTATAGAAGGTAGCGCATGAAGATATAGATCAGTACAAAGTACAAATGATACATCTTAGTTTTAAATGTGGCCTTCTGAAAAACAACAACATCCAAATACAATTTACACTATCACATAAACTAATTATTATCACATTCATCCTTGTTAATATCACATTCATTCTTAGACAAATACCCCTAGAATAGATATTGCCATTAAGTATCCATTTATACAATTTTCATTTAGGCAATCAATTAGTTATAATAATCAATTATGTTATAATGGCATAGTTATAATTCAGCTGATATAAACAAAGAGATTCTTTAGGCAGTCAACTGCAAGATATACTTTTTATATTTCTTTTTAAAAGATGTTAGAGAACATGTGGAGCGAATTTCATTTGGAATTGAATTCCAAACATTTGCACCATTGTAACAAAAGTTTTTTTTTACCATTATTTGTACGATATTTAGGTACTAGTATAACTATGTCATTATGAGCAGCAGATCTTAGATTGTATGTTTCATTGCTGGAAAGGGTTAAATTTTCAGAGAGATATGAAGGTGCTAAATTGTTGCAAGCTTTGTAAATAAGACAGCCCGTGTGGAAGTTACATCTTTCATTAAATGACATCCACCCAAGTTCTTTTAACATATCATTTGTTCTTGTTTGGAACGTTTTATTCAAAATTATTCTTGCAGCTCTACCTTGATTTCATTATTTTCTTCAAAGAACTCTTATTTCCTTGACACCATACAGTACAACAATAATCAAATATTGACATTATATATGCATTATAGAATAACGTTTTCATTTCATCTGTCAGATAGTACGATATACGTCTCAACAATGCTATTTTTGAGTTAAGTTTGGTGCAAACTGTTTCAATTTGAATATTCCACGGCAATGTGTTATCTATATAAATACCTAATAATTTTTGCACCTTGACATTTTCTATTACTTACTTGGAAATACTTAAACAAAACCGTGCATTTTGTTTTGTTTGGATGAAGTGACATATTGTTTAAATTGCACCATTGTTGCACAACATCTAAATTCTGCTGGAGTTTAGTTTGCACTTTATCTAATTCATAATCTGATTCATACATAGTAGAGTCGTCAGCATAGAGGTCTATATTGCCACTCCTTGAAGCTAAAGCGATATCATTGATATATAATAAGACTAAAAGAGGGCCAAGAATAGAACCTTGAGGAACTCCAGAGGTTACAAGCATACTTTTAGATTTGGTGTTTCCCACTTTTATCATTTAGGTTCTGTTTGATAGATATGATTTGAAAAATTCAACACTTTCATCTGAAAAATGATAAAGTTTCGATTTGTGCAATAAAATGTTATGATCAACAAGGTCAAAAGCTTTTCGTAGATCTAAAAATACATTTCCGACATATTTATCAGAATCTGTATCTGAAAGCCATGCTTCTATTAGACTAGTTAGTGCTGTATGACATGAATGATACTGTCTAAATCCTGACTGAGTTTTGTGAATGATGTTAGTTTTGCTATGTGCCTCTCAAATGTTTTGGAAATTGTTGGCAAAATAGATATAGGCCTGTAGTTATCTGGGTCTTCTTTATCACCACCTTTGAATATTGGGAGAACGTAAGCCGCTTTGAGAGCATCGGGAAATAAATCATTTACAATGCTTGTGTTTATTATAAAAGCAATCGACGTTGTAATATATTTGGACCGATTCTATCCATTTCTGTGGAATTATGCAAATCTATTTTATCAGTATATTTTTTAACTTCGAAAGGTGTTATAGGTTCGATAACAATATATGTATGGGTATTAAGTTTACTATCAATGAAGTCCTTAAGGTTTGAGAAATCTGATTCTACAAAAGCTGGTTTTTTTAAATAATATTTGATATATTGGTGAAATGTTCATTTAGCATATTTAATATATCAGTCTGTCCCTCTCCCTCTATAATTCGTCCATTACTAATTAACTTAGCTGGTAATACTATGCCCTCGTCTGCAGTACTCATGTTTGAGATATTTCTAACATTTTTCCGAAGAAAGCATGTGCTTTTGTTTTCTTTTACAGCCTGATTGTAAATATCCTTTTTACTTTTCTTAACCATTGATGAAATCTTATTACGCAGAATTTTATACTTTTTAAATTCTTTATTCTTATGCAGTTGGTCTCTTTGGAAAATCGTATGTTTTATTTCTTCATTTAGCCATGCTGGCTGAGTATCACGCTTAACCCTTTTTTGTTTTTTAAAGGCGCATGTTTTGAAAGAGCATCATTAGTAATGTTATAGAATAATTGTAAAGACAGGTTGGGGTCTGTCACAATAGTATAAAACCACCTTAATATGTTCATGCATTAAAAAAGTACAACTTGAAACATGGATTTGAAGATAACGGCGATAAAAACAGTTTGGTTTTAATTTGTGCTATACGATTCGTAGACTTGTTTTTCCTAGCAACAAGATAAAAAAAAGCAGTACGAAAAAAAAAATAAACATACTGAATAAAATGAACGTAATAACAAGAAATGTGTTGCATTAATGTTATTTGTTTTCAAATGAGCGTGAATGTTAAATAATTCGGTTAACAATAATAATAATAATTGTAATATCTTAAAATCCAAATCTGGAACAGGTATATTATTTCATGGGACAGACTTTCCTTTTTGCACGTCTTAATTGTTGTGACTGAATCTTTTGTGACGCGTGGTAAATTTTTGCGTCAGGTTTGCAATGGGTAGATTTTCATGAAATATGTCGCAAGGGTTTGATTTTTAAAGCTCGAATTGGATAACCTTATCCAACTTATGCGGTTACAAATTATGGCAACGTTTCTGTTATATACATGCAGGTATTGTTACATATGTATTTTTAATGTAAAATCTGGTGAGCATCAAGTTCCCGTATGCGGGGATTGTGACAACCAAATTCTAGACTTCTTTTAAAACATGGTTACTACTGTTATACTCTTATAATTTTTTGTATATTATGCTTTTTAAGACATCTATAATTTGAGACACAAACATTTAAATAATTCTGATATGTGTATTTTTGTATAAATGTTTGATTATAAATTGACTGTATGATTGTGTAAATGTATGAATGTATATGAAATTTAATTGAAGGCCATACTGGAAATAAATTGTATGATATTTGTATTTGTACGCTTAGTATGTTACCTTCAGAAAATAAAGTTGTTATCTATCTTATCTATATCCGTTTAATTTTTGTTGCATAGTATAAATACCGTGTTCTCGTAGTCTTCAGTACGGAACAAAAATCATTGTCTTTCATTAATTTTGATAATTGTAGAATGTTCCATAAGATAGAAGTTTTAATGAAATATCTTGAATGATTTCGTTCAACATTTGTCTAAACATACAGGAAGTTCTCATACACGTATCTTCCATCCCCCTCGAAACGAGATCTGATACATTACCATAATTTAGCGACAACATCCTGAATTAATTTTGTAATAGCATATCTGATACATTAACATAATTTAGCGACAACATCCTGAATTATTTATGTACCAGCAGGTTTGAAAATAGAAAAAAAAAAAGAATTGCCACTTCGTATTAACATAATCTGATATCAGATTTTGAAAAATGATCACTGAGACAGGTTCGGTCTTGATGATTGAGGTTACGCAAAGATTGAATTCCTGGACTTCTGTTTTCAAAACATTTTGAGTCTCAGCTGAGTTTGATAATGAAACATTTTCATTGATATCAAAATTATATGTTTTCTTCTCGTTCGCGAAAATTACATGTTAAAATTTAAGTTTTAAATTCATAACTATTTTCAAGTAACTGTTCAGTAAGGATTGTCATGTCTCAACTGGAATCAAGTTAATCTACCGTTAAAACTAGCTGTAAATATTTCAATCTAAAACCCAGCTGAGACCGAAAATTGTTTTATGAACAAAGGGACTGGGACGCGTCCAAGGTCAAAGTTCCGATCATATTCCAAAATGTTTTATGGCCAGTACATGCATAGAATTGTCAACGAAATTATATTTTGACTTAGTCAACTCCAATGACACCATTTGAGCAATTCTGTGTGGTCATTTGGACGGTGTTCCGTTTGGACAATCGTGACTTTTTATTTAATACTAAACTGCGATGCACGATGGTACGATGACGAAAACGCGATGGCGCGATGGCACGATCATGAAAAAACGATGATACGATGGTGAAAACGCGATGTCACGATGATGAAATCGCGATGGTCCGATGGTGAAATGTCGATGTAATATCCCGTTTTCATCATCGTACCATCGTGTTTTCACTATGCACCATCGTGACGTCGCATTTTCATCATCGTACCATCGTGCCATCGCGTTTTCACCATCATACCATCGCGTTTTCACTATCGTGCCATCGTGTTATCACCACCGTACCGTCGCATTTTCATCATCGTGCCATCGCGTTATCACCATCGTACCATCGCGGTCTCACCATCGTACCATCGCGTTTTCACCATCGTACCATCGCCTTCCGGTTAGAAATGCGTAGTTCTGTGCACTTGTTTTTTTTGTCAACAATAGATGAATGTATCTCAATGTATTTTGTGAGAAGAAATTTACCATTTTAGATTCTGCTGTTTTGCAAAATGTTTTACAAAATGTTCAGTGTTCAGTTCATTAAACCTGTGTAAAATCTTCAAGGCCACGTCCTTTGTATTTTATGTACGAAAGTAAATAAAAAGCTGGGTGTAATAGTCACATGATATTATACAATTTCAGCTTATTCTTGTTAGGATGTAGAAGGTACATAGCGAAATGTGAAAATGAGATTGTATCAAGCCTGTATATTACTGACACATATACTGTACCACTGCGCATGACCACTGGAAGGCGATGGTACGATGGTGATAACGCGATGGTACGATGGTGAAAACGCGACGACACGATGGTGAAAACGCGATGGTACGATGATGAAAACGCGATGGTACGATGATACGATGGTGAAAACGCGATTGTACGATGACGAAAACGCGATATTACATCGACATTTCATCATCGCACCATCGCGTCATCGCGATTTCACCATCGTGCCATCGCGTTTTCACTATCGAACCATCGTTGTTTCATCATCGTGCCATCGTACCATCGCATCATCGTACCATCGCGTTTTCACCATCGTGCCATTAGTGGAGCGGGATATTGCAAAAATACTTCAGTTGATGATACAAGCATCAGATTTACAAGATAGTAACTACCTAGCATGCACTTTAACGTAAGATCAAGGGCCATTTGAAATTATGTCATTTTCAAGATGGCCGCCGCAAAAACAAAATGGCCGCCATTTTTATGTACTTTTCAATACTTTATTTCAGGTAAGTATGTAATACATTAAAAAGATTGCAATTTTTTTATTCATACACCTTCGTTTCACTTAAGAACAAAATACCAAGCTGTAGTATGCATATTTTTTTTTTATTTGTAATCAATTTGTATGACTGCGCTCATGTGTGTAGACATCCCAACACTTTGTTTTTTAACTTACAGTTTTTAACAACGGTTAATTCTGAAGCACACCAGCCAATATAAGTTTTATATACGTTTCATTCAGATTACATTCAATGCAATAAATCAGCATTGTTAGAAAATGCGTCTTATAAACCATGAGGGGACAAAGAAATAGGGCAGCGTGAACACTTGCACAGTAAAGAGCAATATTTTCCTATGATGCAAACCTTAAGAAACTACCACTGTTGATTTAATATAAATACCTATGAAACTATACATATCGGAAATAATGTTCTAACCGAAGCAAGCAATATGCATATGCTGCGTTTAGTCATTTTCTTGACAGTTGCAAGAACAAATTGCTGTGCATAACAGACCTGACGGGTGGCATTTGCAATAACCAGTACAGGAAGTCCTTTTTCAGCCCCGCCTTTGAAGCTCCTGGCAGCATCCAGCTTTAGCAGACAACTACGTCCAGTTAGAGATCAACACATTGTTCTGCTTCAGTCATCCCCAGTTTGACGGAGGTTGCAGTTGCCGCATGGTAACAGTTGCTTCACCCCAGACATGACCTGCCAGAAATATTGTTCATTTGATGTGTTGTTTCAGAGCACCTTTTGTTGATGGAACCGCATTATACACTCTTTGTTTCTGGGCAAACAAATCAAGTTGAGCTTCATCCACCTTGCATGTCGTGCTTGATCGATCATACAATGTAACTACAAATTTTTCTAATGTATCCATTTCCGACTCAGTTATTGTGTCTCTGGCAGCGCTGAGACTATGAAATACTTCAGTAGCTGTTTCACACACATTCCATGCCTGCCATGCAGATTTCTTGCCCTTGCCGACAAATGCAGAAACAGTGTCGCAACCGGCAAAAGCATGAAAAAAATGGTTATGCCTTTGAACGAGGACCAAGAGATCTACAAACATCATGAATCCGAATAAATCTAAAATTCTTACCTTTCCAAAAGCTAGCCACAAAGCATCAATATTTAAATCATGGTATACTAATATAGCAAGAACTAACTACCAATTGTATTTGTTTGGTGGCATGTCAGTGAGGTATGCTTTGCATGAACAAACATACGAATGTTGGCTTCTTCGTTATTACATGGAGCAAGCGCATTTCTGTTTACATATACATGACCTGTGAATTCTTTACTTATGGGTGAAACAGGTCTCATAAGCGTAAATACGACTAGCTTCTACTGATTATAAAACATACCGTACGCTTTGGTGTGAATTAACTGTTGTTGTACGTTTTGTAGTTCAACCGCCACCCTTGTTTAAGAGCAACATTTAAAAAACATGTTTTTTTCATCCTCAAGTAAAAGTAAGTAGACTTGCCCAGTGTAATCAATAACCCACAATTGACCGACCCCTCTGGTACAGTATCAAGACGCATAATCTAACTCTATACACAGAGCGCCTACTTCACCCGATTTACATTCGGAACATTTTCACGCGTTTCGGGCTTTATCGTATGTTTAACATGGGATTTTTGAACCGTCCAAAGATGTTGGAAATGTTTGTCTCATTGTTTATTTTTTTTTTTAATAAAAATGTTACTGCTTTCATTGTCTACCACTTTTTTTCCATCCTTGCCTGAAAACACAATAATGAGTTTGTACACTGTTCAGACAATTGTGCTCTGTTGAAATTTAACCAAACACAAGTTTACCTGCATAAACAGAAAACATGATATCTTAAACGTATGTCACTATTCCTGTCCAGTACTGGACATTATGGTAAACGCTTCTTTCCTGCACAAATGACAATTTCGCAACTTCTGTCCGGTTTGTACAAATTTCTGGCCGCGATAAACCATTTGACTTGTACCTTTTTGATAACATCTCCAGAATTCTTCATTGACCAAAACAGATTAATTCCTATTCTCCTATATACCTTGGGGCAATAAGTTTGCAAGTGGTCTTACATTGCAGTAAGAACAGAAATATTTTGTAGTGCACGAGGATAATTGGCATTGAATTGAGCTTTATATGTTTTTGTAGTTTATGGATCAAATAAAGAGCAGGGAGCTTCAAGTAATTGTCGTCAAGTCTACATTGTTTTACGGCATAATATTTTACAATATCAGTCTTATTTTGTGGCTGTAGCAGATAATTATTCATTTTGTAGTGTTTCTATGTCATAAATGCATCATATAATGATAATATTATTTGAAGCAGTGTGTGCAGGAGTTAAAACAAATTTCGTATGAAATTTATATATAGCTTTCTTTAAACTTTGAAGTAAGAACTTGGGTTTAGGAGGTAACAAGGAACGGTTTGATTCATAAAACCAAAGTTTTTGTTGATAAAATTGAATATCTTAATATCTCGTGTAATTTGTCTTATTTACTTATGAAAGTCAGAAAGTGGTGTTTTGATCACTGTGTCGTCTGCAAAAAAATCTCACGTTGGGAGCACAGGCTTGAACAAAACTTCAATGTAGTAAAGTAACCTGTATATACAAGATACCAGAAAAAGTGGAAAACCGCAAGTCGCCCAGCACGACAAAAAATGAAAATGCTGCAGGCTGAGCCTGTTCATGGACGGCAGTGGATATGCAAGCCACGGTCCAAGCCAGAGTTGGTTTTGAATACAATAGTAAACATTCGCTGTTAGCTATTACAGTAAATGTATATAGTATCCCTATACAGAATTGACTTAAGACATATAAAAATTAGTCTTACGTACATTAACATTAAATAGGCATGTACAAAACTGCTAAATAGATATAGGACATACAAGCAATTAAAATACTTCATGATCACTGTCAGTCTGATATTTGGTCTACAGTAGTCCAAACCTATGACTCTAGTTGACTCTCCTGACGTTCCGTAACAGTAGTGCCAGAGTGAAACTGAAATAATTATTTGACTGGTATTTACGTCATGAATTGGAAGAAGTTTACAGATAATTTTAAGACTGAGAACAGAACATTTAAAGGGCTGTGTAAGTTTAAAAAGACGGAAACAGCAGTTATATATCTTTACTCCCTATAGATCATTTGTGAATGAAACTGTTGTTACCCCATATTCACAAAGCATCCTTTAAAGCAGCATGCCTCCAGATTTGGCTAAAAATGATCTTTCTTTCAAATTAAAGTTTGGTCATATCATGAACATTAGAATATGAACTTTTGTTTCAAACATATTTCAAAACTTCCAAATCTAGAAAAAAAGATGACCGCGTCGGGAATCGAACCCCGGACCGCCGCGGCAATAAAGCCATTTCCCTTCGTCGTAACCAATAGCGTTATAGCTGAAGTAGTGAATAACGACCTCAAAATATAGATATTTATAATGGAAACAGTTTACCTGGAGTAATGACAAACGCTTTTCGATTTTCATCGCAAAAAGTAGTAAAAACAGCAAATTTTCTCATGTGTTTCCATAACATAAAGTTTGTCAGTAATTAAGTTTTAAAGCCTTCTTAAGAAATATAGCATTTATTCAAGATATCTAAATCTTTTTTTTTTTGTCGAACGATCTGGAGACATGCTGTTTTAAATCATACTTTAAGGTAGATCAGAAGTCATGATCCAGACAACATAGATTAAAACTTTGACCTGGCATATGGAAAGGAACATTGCCCTGTCATCCTGAATTTACAATAAAAACAGTACCATTACTTCCTCTCTAAAGGTATGAAATGATAACAAAAATGTTGTCACGTGATAGAATTCCAAATAATGACTTCAAATTCGTTTGAAATTTGCTGAATTCTTAAATCACATGAAGTGTTGCGAATAATTAGAAAAAAGAACCTTGGACTTTCCCAAACATTTTACATGACACTGAATTAAAAAGCACCCATGCCACTAAATACCTTGGGTGACAATCACTAAAGATTTAAACGCGTCAGTCCATATCAACAATATTTCATACAAAGCAAATAAGTCTCTCCTCTTCATCAAGAGAAATGTCATAACAAAACAATAAGGGAATTAAAGTAAAAGCTTATAACACTATATCCATCCCCAAGTAGAATTGTTCACATGTCTGACACCCATGGCAAAGTCCTTTACTATTACTAAGTAAATTGAAATGATTAACAAGGCAGCAGGACGCTATGTCAGTAACAGCTTTGACAACACAAACAGTCTTTCCCACAAATACCCTAAACTGACAAACCCTTGAAAACAGCGGTCACCAAACGTCTCTGATCGTTTTTTTTTTGTTTGTTTGCAAAATTATGTCTAACCTAGCTCGTTCATGTCGCTCATCATCCCCCCACCCTTACCAGGAACCTAAACTATACTTAATTCCACATTTGTGCACACATTATTACTTTTTTTTTCTTTCCAAGAACAATTAATCTGTGGAATACTCTCCAAAGCAATGCACAGCATTGTTCTATTAGCTGAGCGGCTGTCTTCTGTACACATTATCTAAGGCATTTCTTTTGTTTTAACTATAGCGCTGTTGTCGTTTTATTCTTTTAACCTTGCACTTAACTTTAACAACTTTTCATGTGACTTGCGCCTCTACTATATTGACTGAATATTACGTAGATGGGCAAGTATCTCAAAAATATACACAACACCTTACACTGTATACAGATAATATGTTGATCTACAACTGTGAAAATTTTCATTTAAAAGTTACATTGTGAAAAAAGTCAATTCGCAAAATGTCATCAAAACTGGGACTTTTCCATTGACTTTCATTGGATAGTAACTAAGTCACGACTTTTTGCAGATGACACTATTGTCTATCTGACGGTTAAATCCTCCCTTGATTCCCAATCCCTACTCCCTCGAAGCCTGGGAAAAGGACTGGTCATTGGAATTCAATCCGGATAAGTGTGAGGTATTGAGGATTACTCGAAAGAAATCAAAGTATTGAAAATACAGAAAGGCTGGCTACCACAAAACACTGGATGAGAACTGTGCGGGAAAGATGTTTGCAAAATTTTAAATATTATGGGGTTTCCATATCAAACTAAGGCGAGCATAGGGTACTATTGTGAGGAATCATATTGATTAACTTTAGAAGGTAGTGTAAGGATATTACAGGCTATAGATGGTGAAAAAAAAACACATTGTGTTTGCTCCATTGGGAATAACACAATTAGTGAGACAAACGGCACACAATTTTCACTTGGGAATCTGAAAAACGCAAACATTAATACCTAACAGAAAAAGTCAGGTTCCGAGAACCCCAGTCCAATCAAACCGCAACCTGTCCTCAGTGACTGTGAGACTTGCTGTTCCTCGTCTTGACCGCGGGAAGCAAGAGGATGAAGGCATTCGGAAGAGCCTCACACTTGCTATGATCAATAAAGACTATCCTCCGGAATTATGGACTCATGTCTATACAGACGGATCAGCCACATGCGCCGTCAAAGATGGAGGAGCAGGAGATTTCATTCAGTACCCATCTGGCAGGAGAGAAACACTACATGCAGCCACAGGAAAACACTGCAGCAATTACAAGGCAGAGACTGAAGCACTCATGAAGGCCGTCTCAATGGTTGAAGACTCGGCAGAAGAAAGCTCCTCAGTCGTCTTTTTCACAGATGCACTGTCTTACATGGAAGCTCTGATCAACAATAAAGCTTCGCTAGCCAGGAGAATGCAGAGCCTGAGTATGACCTGCAAAGTAGCACTTCAGTGGATTCCATCCCATTGTGGACTTGCAGGCAATGAAGAGGCAGACAAACTGGCTAAGCTAGGAGCTCAGTCAGAACAACCAACAGTACCTGTGAGTTATAAGGAGAAAGTCACCATCATCAAGGCACTAACGAGACCAAGGATGGAGGAAGATGCTTTTCATCTCCTTGATCGGTCTGAACAAGTGATGATGGTCAGGCTCCGCTCAGGGCACAACAAGCTCAATGCCCACATGTACAAGAAATACAGACTGACATCATCGCCAACTTGTCCATGTGGTGAAGAAGATCAGACTGCGGAGCATATACTTCAGAGATGCAAAAGGCACGACCAGGAGCGAGCTGCGACTTGGCCAATAGATACCTCAATCCACCAGAAACTGTATGGAGGCATTGAGGATCTTAGGCAAACAACAAGTTTCATCGAGGCTACTGGTCTGAAAGTGTAGATGCGAACGACAAGAAGAAGAAGAAACCGCAACCCCGTAACAGTGTATGTATTGGCATGAACACATAAACATATTTACACAATATGAATGAAGTAAAAATTATAGACAAACGAGGGCAAAATGATCAATGAAAGGAACACAGTGGGGCACCGTCTTGTAAATGTCTGTGGCAAACACACCACAGGTTAATTTAAACCGGTTTATGCTACGCTTGTAACCTTATCCTCGGCCTCCACCATGGTTCCAAAGTCAACACTTAAAAGCCAAATTGATTCATTGACTTTAATATAGCATGGGCTTGCATATAAATAAGTACAAGCTCATATCAATATACCGTGTTTAGGAAACTATCATTAGCACAACGAAATTGCTTACAACGTGTAAGTTGTAAGGGGTACAAACAAGAAAATATTGTAGAGCAATACGAGACTTCCTACTGATTAGGAACATTGCAAACAAAATTGAGGTATTATAAAGAACAATAACAAGAAACGGAGGAACTAAAAAGGAAGAAGAAGTAAAGAATGTGAAAAATACCCTACGTTGTCAAATTAAACCTTTATGAATAAACTATCAGCTTTTACTCTTGAATTTTGATAACGGTTTTGCATATTTTGACAGTCAACGTTAATAACATCTATACTTTGATATGCAATCCCCCAAATTATGTATGAACAATAATCAGGTTGAAAAGACTTGCATTTTTTTTTATCAAGTTCTAGTAAATTATGGTGAACTGAATGCCCAAAGTAATAAATTCCTATAAATATATATACATATACTTAGCACAGTAAGATAGAAGAAACGTACGTGCGGTACGGCTTTTATCACGAGTCGCAAACAGCCTTAAATAGAACATAGAAAACAAAAACCCCTAAATAATCTATGGAAATCTAATGACGTCGTTTTAATATCTGTCAGAGTTTTAATGTATTTTCAAGATTTATTTCGATGTTTCTATCACCAAGCAAAATGAATATAGTTTAGGTTCATAAACAGATATAAAATTGTTATCAAAACTCTAATTGCAAGATTTAAGTGCGTTAGTTTGTGTAAGAACTTATCGCACTACCTCTACTTAAAATAGACCATCCCACAATCTAAAAATAAATTTGTTTCCATACATAATGAAATAGTCGATACAAAAGTGAACAAGTAAAATTTTGATGCAGAGCATCAAATCGCCGGAGAACTGAATTTAGAATAAGGTAAAAATATCACGAAATTTAATGATACATATACTCCATATAGACAAAATTTATCACGTGATCCGAAACAGGTATACACAAGAGTTTCCCAGCCAGTGTGTTTACATACCACATGTACACATTGCAAAAATTAACTAGTATTATCTTGAATAAATAACACACAAAAATTTAATTAAGTTTCAATTGTTTAAATGAAACTACACATTTTTTATTCACCCAGCAAAACAGCCGCATTGTCCGTCAAGAACTTTTGATTCTTTTAGACAATGTATGTGGTAATTAATCTTTCCTCTTACTTCGACAACATTTTGCTTTTAGAAGGAATTCATTGTCTGTTTTACAAAATAAAGTATCGTGTATATAACTTTTAATAAAAAATTGTACACTTTTTCAAATACCCTGTTTTATTACCTCTTTCTTTTAAGTAATCAGCAATATTTTAGAATTCCATTTAATTTTTATTCCAATTCAAAGAACTGCTAGAGGTCATTTCTGAAATTATCTGTTGAATGTTGTAAAGACTGGGCTTAAATGGTTGAGGGTCTAATTGTTTATTTATTAGCAAGTTCAAGTTCAAGTTCAAATTTTATTGGCAAATCAGCAAAGTACTTGCCTTTGGCCATTTACATTGTAATAGAAATATGGCAAAGACACAATTTTACAAAATCATAACAATATATACATGTTCACATAAATAACAAAAAATTTACTAGGAAACAGTAATATTTGACAGGGTATTGTTGCGTTGAAGCATAGCTTCTTTTATAAATTTACACAGGTTTAAGAGATGTTTCTTTCTCATAACTGACAAAACAGAAACAAATTTATTTAAAGAGGGCCAAGAAACATTGCCCAGATATTTATGTCTAATATCTCTATATTTGTCACAACACAATAGAAAATGATACTCCGATTCGGTTACATTTTGGGTACATAATTTGCATACTCTTTCATTTCTATCTACACCAGTATATCTTCCTACTTCAATTTCTAATTTATGAGAGGATAATCTTAAGGACGTCAAACACTTTCTTAAATTATCGTTTGGTATAATTTCTATATAATTTTCAAAACAAAATGTTTTCTTATATTTGCAGTAGTATTCGAGTTTAGGCATAGTATTAATTGAGGCAGACCAGTCTTGAATATATTGATCTTGTAATCTGTTTATAAACATGGGTAAATAATTAAAGTTTTCGTCGAAGTTATTTCTAATATTCGTAAAACCCAAATGGTTAATAATTGAATTAATACGAGTTGACCAGCATGAATTGTTTACATTATTCAAAAGGTCGTAATACATACTGTAGAGTGGGGAATCAACGTCTCCTAAAACATACTTACAAAATCTTAAATGTAATTTGTCAACATCTTTTGGGTTGTATACACCCCAAACTTCGGAGCCGTATAACAGAATTGGCACAATAATTGTATCAAATAAGTGGAGTTTTGTTTTTACATCTAGAAGTATTTTATCAAATAATATCATTAAGTTATGGTAGGCTCTTAATGCTTGATCATGAAGACTTTTTATGGCATGATTCAAATTCCCAGTATACGAAAATCTAACACCAAGATATGTGAAACTATCAACAATTTCTATTTGTTCTCCATTGATAAAAAAGTTACCATGGTGGAACTGTTTGCGTTTTTCAAAAATACAAACTTTTGTTTTGTTGATATTAATGTTTAAACCCCATTTTATGGAATACTGATATATACAATCAATTTGCGCCTGAAGGCTTACAGGATCAGTAGTGAACAGAACAATGTCGTCTGCAAAAAGTATTAGATACATAGATAATAGATCTAGATCTTTATCGGTTAAAAGATTAAAATCTACATTATCTACAATGTCATTTATGAAAAGAATAAATAAAAGAGGTGAGAGTGGTTCCCCTTGTTTCAATCCAATAGTTACATCGAAAAAATCCGAAAGGGGCATACTATTTGATAGCTTAACACAAGACTGGACTTTATTATAAATAGACTTGATCATGTTGATCATTTTACAGCTTATTCTAGTTTGAATTAACTTATTCCACAATGCATCATGATTGACGGTGTCAAAAGCCCTCTGGTAGTCCATAAACGTGCAGAAAAGTTTCGATTTATTGGCTAATACTTTTTGAATAATTGTATGTAATAGAAATATAGCGTCAGTCGTAGAACGGTTATCACGAAAACCAAATTGAGAATCAGTTATAATATGCTCCGATTCACACCATTTATTTATACGGTTTCTTAAAAGCAATGAAAATATTTTACCCATTATATTAACAAGTGTAATTCCTCGATAATTGGAAGGATCATTTTTAACTCCCTTTTTGTATATAGGTACAATGACACCTTTTGTCCAAGCTTCAGGATACACACAGGAATCAAATATATGATTTAAGATTAGACAAAGATATTGAGATATGAATGTGTTTGAGTCAATGAAAAAATCTGCAACATTGTTTTCAGAATCACAACTTTTATAGCGCTTTAATTTAGAAATAGTTCTTTGTACTCCTTCTATAGTAATTTTTGTATCCAGTTGTTCAATGTTAATCGTATTGTCTACGTCATCATGGCTATAATTACCCGAAAGATCTTCTTCATTATTGAAAACATGAGAAAAATGCTTAACAAAGCTCTGAATATCCACATCAGTATTAACAGTGTTTGACTTTTTAAATTTATTTAAATATTTCCAAAACTTACGCGGAGATGATTTACATAATTTTGACAACTCGCTCTTCTCTTTGTTTTGAAAATTCCACCTTGCACGTCTTTTGATTTTAGCATAATGTGCCCTTTTCAACAAAAAATCTAATTTATTTTCATCAGATTTGCAAGACAGAAATTTACGTTTTGATTCCATAAAAATTGATTTACTTTTGCGACATTCATCATTGAACCACAGTGATTTCTTCTTCTTACGTGTTGGTGTATTTATAAAGGTTTTGCCAAAACATGTAAATGAAGTGTCGTACACAAGCTTAGAAAAATTATCGATACACATATTTATGTCTATATCTCCTGTAGATAGGCGATTTGTTATATCGTCAAATAATTGTTTCTTAGAATGTAACACCTCTAAAAAATGTTCAGTATTCGATGTATCCCATAATATTTTATCATAAGCATGGTTATCATCCATATTCAGATTAAATATACAATTCATTGTAAAAGCAACAGGACAGTGGTCCGAAAACTCTGATAAATCAAGAACACTCATATTCAATATTGAATTAAAGCTATTTACATCTGTGATTAAATAATCAACCGTACTTGCTACGGGCTTATTTCTGTAAATTCCGTGGTATGTGTAATTTCCGTGCTCTAGTCTACCATTGACAATAACGAGATTGTTTTCTTTGCAAAGATTTTACAACCTTGATCCGAAATTATTTAACTGTGTATCACAATTTTTTTCGGGCAGGTAAATTTGAGGCATTATTATCCAATTGTGGTAAATCTATGTAACGGTTCAAATTTATGTCATGCACGTAGTCGAGTTGATCGCTCGTGCGCGAGTTAAGGTCACCCACGAGATATACGGAGCCAAGCTCATTACACCTGCGGATGTCATTATTTAGATTTTCAAAAAAATCGAATTCGTAAAGTGGAGAATTAACATTACGATACACAGCAGAATCTTCCGGAGGAATATAACATAAACAAATATATACATCTTTGGCAGAACTACACAATTTTTGTTTGAATTTAAACCAGATAATACCCTTTTCATTTGTGCTTAACAATTCAATGTAATTGCAATAGCACTGCTTATAATATACAATTACACCACCACTATGTCTCTTTGATTTTTATTGTATTTTGGTCTTGTGCAGTTAAAATGGTCATAACCATTGATATTTATATCTGTTAATTTAGAGTTTCATGTTTTAGCAAGTGATAAGAAATATATTAACTGTGGTTATTAATCTGATATGGTTGTAAATCCATTGTAAAGGCATTCTCCCTGCAGTGTAGTGAGAATTTTTACCTGTTTCAGATCACGTAATAGGGCTATTGATACGGAGTGTAGGGATAAGTTCTTTATACATTTTTCCTATTTTCCTAAAAAGCTATCTTTTGAAAAAATAAAAATGTAATGCAATTTTCAGCTCCTAATTCCTTTATGTAAGCCTTTCATTAACTGCCATATTATTCTTTTATTTACAATATCATTTTTTCTTTGTCACATTTTAATAACTTCTCCTACCAGCTGCAGAATCCTAAATTGTATCAAATATAGTCGCCGGTCTCTACCGGAGACTAATGAACAAGCAGAATGACGTCACACCAGCCTAATAAAGAAACGCGTAGTACGTTTGAATGTGTAATTAGCGACACCTTTATAAACGTCTGCTTTTACTTTACAATATTTTTTCTTTAAAAGAAAAACACGGTAATATTATGGTTGAAAAAAAGTTTTTATTGAAACAGGTGAGTTTAACAATCTTTAAACAAATCCGTGGTAAAACTGAAATACATGACAGAACTATTTAAATTGCGCATGAAATGACTTTATGTTGCCAGTCTCAGCAGTTGGCTGATCTTTGCGACTTTCGATTTGCGGTAATAATAGTCTGGCGAACGAGTTCGCCAGCCTAAAAACCTATCATCTACAATTATACACTCCATAATACAGCACTAAAAACTACAGAAGCTGCTAAACACCTGAGCGTCACACTAAGTAAAGATCTCAGTTGGTCAAAACGTATTGATAACATCACATCAAAAGCAAACAAGTCACTTAGATTCATCAAAAGAAATGCCAAAACAAACAACAGAAAATTAAAAGAAACAGTTTACAACACTTATGTCCGCCCACACAGCTTGAATACTGTTCTTCTATATGGCACCCTTGGCAAAAATCCCTCGTATACAAAATTGTACGAGTACAACGATCTGCAGCTCGATACGTCTGTAACAACTATGGCCAAACAAGCAGCGTCACTCAAATGCTTAAATATTTCAACTGGCAATCCATTGAACAACGCCGTATCAAAAATTCCCTTATTATATATATATTTTTAAATACAGTCTTATACCTACAAAGAACCTGAACTACTTGATCCCACAATCTCATACGCAATACCATTCCAAACTCCTTTTTTCCAAGAACAATTCGTTCCTGGAATGGCCGCCTCGAACACATACAGTCCAGCCCCAGTTTGATCATATTCACTGAGAGGCTGGCAACTGTAACTTTCTAATCTATATCTATGTTTTTAATCTTAGTAGAATGATTAATTGTAGTTCTTTTTAACTTTGCACCTAATGAGCTTGTTCATTTTTAACAGTCTGTCCCTGACAATTAAGCGCCTTGCAGTTATAATCAGAATTGATTGTTGGGCAGTACACTGTAGGTGTAGATGTCTTAATGTTTCAATACGTCTAGCGAAGTATCAAGCATACACCCCATCTTTTCATTTTCTGAATTGTCTTAGGATAATTCGAAGTTTGGAAAATTCATTGATTTATAATACTTCTGCATCTCCATCTAGATAATACTCCACACAACTAATACTGACTATATGGCAGAGGTGCAAGTCATGTGAACAGTTGTTAAAACTGAGAAAGGTCTCACAGAATGCAAGGTTAAAAGAGTAAAAAGGCTACCGTTCTGTGATTAAAAGCAAAAGAAATGCATTACGGTATTAGACCCGTAACAGAGTACCTCCTTTTTGAAAAGTATCCAGTTCCTACAATAAGCGTAGTGACCCACTGGGACCAAATTCTTTTCCCGCTTTTTACCTTTTCCAAGTAAGATTTTACTTTTTCAAGACATATTATTGAATTATTGTACAAAAGTGGATTTTTTTCATTTGATAAGCAATTTCTTGCTGTTCAAAGTGAATTTACCTATTGAAACAGAAGAGGAAGAGTTAGATATATGTAAAAATATTGAGTCACATGCGGTACAAGTTCTCTATTTTGCCTTTACTCTTTAGGTTATATATTTTGGAAGAAATGTAGGTAGGTAGGTTTTACTTCTGCCCCAAGATGATATTCTTTAGATATTATTCATTTTGGAAGAAATGTAGGTAGGTTTAACTTCTGCCCCAAGATTATTTTTGAATGAAGTGAGCAACATTTAAAACAGTTCCACTGGACTCGACCATATTTTTTTTTTTATGTTGGAGTTCGAATTCTGTCTCATTAAATCCATTTACTTGAGGCACCCTAGTTTTGTGTTTTGTTATAGTTTATATAGTTTACCAATAGTTCAGTATTTCTTTTATTAAAATAATGGTATAATGAATTTTCTGCAAGCCTTTACTTTGCAATTTGTCTCTACTTGAGCTTGCGGAAATACCATACATTATACAAAATTTATAAAAATCGTCAAGGTAAAAGTTGTTTAAAATTTACAATCGTTGCAAAACACAGTCAACTTTAAGAATATACCTAGCAAATACCATTTCTTAAACATTACTATTAGGGGTCCAATACCTTAAATAAGATGAAACAAGTATAAAATACACAGCTATTTATTTTTATGACTGTTTGATAAGGTGTACAGTAACCAGTTACTCAGCAAATAGACCAAGACTGGGGCTCTACTGTACATTGCTTGGGAGATTATTCCACAGACGAATTTTTCTTAGAAAGAAAGAATTTTAGTAGATCTAGTATATTGTGATCACACTTTTTCACACATTCACCACTGACTGGCATTTCAGTAGGAACTATTCAACCCCTATTTTCTTTTCATTTTTTCGTTAATTTATGATAGAACTTTCATGAACAATAGGTGTGAGAAAAGTGATATACTGTAGGTCAGAGATCACCAATTCAAAAAAGTACAGGGAACTTACTGGGAATGAGGTAAGTGTATACCTGGGAATAAGGTAACGTCTGTGCGTTCTGATTGGTCAGTCATGTAAACAAACCCAGGAAGTGATTATTTTTTCAAAATTGATGTTTTTTCACTGCATTTACAGTATTTTATCATACATTTTGACAAAATTTGCTACATTTTATGTGTATTGAAAAAAAAGTTTTATCAAACGAATTTCTCCCGCCATGTCAATGATGTAAACAGGGGGTCATCTCATTCACACGAAAATTACTTAAATGAAGTATCACTATTCATATGTTTTTCGTCCGATATTTTGGTAGAACTAAGATAGTTCTTGAAAAACTGTAATAAGATATACATGTTTCGATGGATGGAAGGCCGTACACGCCATAATGTTACAATGTAAGTCTATGGGAAAACAATTGGTGGTCTCTAACCTGTAAGATACGGACCTATAGTCTGGTTCCCGTCGTACTGCAAACAGTACCGATAACGATAGTAGAGGCAGGTAATCCAGACTATACGACCTAAAGCTGTCGCGGAGACGAGGACGATGATGTCTTTGAATTCGCATATGTTTTTTTTAAACGGAAGTTAGTTAGGAAGAAATGGACACCAAAACAGAAACAGTTGAAGATAACTCGGTGAATTTAAAGAAAAACGTCAATTTGGAGGCTGCTTCGCATAAAAAAGAATCCTCAAAACTTGACAATAGTGAGGGTAAATTTCATTGTAGTAATTTGTGAAGCGACATAAACGCATATACTTACTGAAAAAACTGTCGCAAGTCCGGCGAATTTTTCCGAAGTCAGAAAAGTTGATAATTTGTAGAATTGTAACAACTTTGTGATAAACTCCTTTCATACAGTTTGTCACACATTTTCAGTTAAATGTTTGCTGTGGTTTTGAAGACAATTGTTTCTCTGATTCAGCTGTCAAAAATTTACAAAAGTAATTTTTTATGTGTGTTTTTATTGTTTGCCAAAACCAGTGAAAGGGAATCAAATCAAAACGTCCCCTAGTCAAAACATCCCCCATTTTGGTCAAAACGTCCCCCATTCAGTTTAGAATTTGGTCAAAACACCCCCTAATATATTTTTGTATTATTCTTCAGGGCTTTTCATCCTTATATAATAGAGGCCGATATTCGGCTACTTCCCAATCCAAAAATATAGTAATTTTTCCCAACTGTGGCAGAGACACTTCCCAAAATGCAAGGTAAAATTTCCCAAAATTAGGCTAGCAGATGATTATGATTTTGTTTACATTCATTATTTCCGGAGGAAGCGTTTGTCTGGTATCGATTTTTTTGTTTTCCTATAGCACATTGACCACGTGTTACGCATAACCAGTCTAATCCGTTATGTTCCGTGTCCCGGATTTAAGATTTCAGTCCGTGTTTCAGGGGAGATAAATTAATTCGTATTTCTGTGTTAACTTCCGGTTCATCGTTTTCTAAAAACATGTCACATAACGGAAAGTATTACAACAAAACAATCAAACGTGCGGCAATATCAGAAAATCAGAGGTCACTATTCGACTGCGGGGTGAAACAACGTAAGTTAGAGGAGGGTACCGGTGATAATATCACCGAGGCGGTCCCAACTAGTATCGGTACTACTATTTCCACTGTTTCTGCTTGCCCCAAGTGACACAGAACTGAATATGTTGGTTGATAATTTCAAAAATACAAAACAAAGAGACATGGATTGTGATCATTAGATTTGTGAAATTTGAAATCAAAATTCAAAATAAAGTGCTGTATTACAGTAAAAGTTAAATTTCAGTTGAAAAATACTTATTGCTGTTCAAATTTATACCCTAGTACCTATATTTCCACGAATAGCTTTTTTCCCAAAATAGACAATTATCGCGCATAAATTTCCCAATTTGAAAGGCCTGGGCCTCTTCCCAATTTCCTGATGAAAAGCCCTGTTCTTAATTCTTTTTAATTAATTCATATATTTTATTATCTTTTCAATTTGAAACTTATGGATTATGTACTGATAATACACAAAATTGATTTATTAGTACCTAAAATAATGCAATCAACACCTATCAACTGTATATGGTTGTGCTTTAATTGAGCTGTGGGCTTGATAATATGAAATAAGGCAAAGCCTCAAAGCGAGCTCAAAGAAATCGGATTTATCTAAAATTATGCATCATTTATTTGTCACAAAGAAACTATTCACTAGTCACAAGAATTCAGGAGAACCTATCCACTGAAAAAGTCTACATTTAGTGTCACCATACCTATAACAGTGAATATCATACAGTGCAAAATTTATGGAAGCCAGTGTCACGGTGCCTTCATTACCGCGTTCCCGTTTCTTTTTGCTTATTATGACATTTTTTCCATTTCTTGCCAATGCTTGATTTAAATGAAAACAATATTTTTTCAAACAACTGGAAATCATTAATTCTTTCATTATTGTTAAGTGATGAATAATTTTTAGCAATTGAATGAAGTTATGTATTCACTCCGGAAAGAAGTACTTCCTGTGAGCACCAGTCCGCTAGGGTGCGCTTTTTTAAAAACTTCCGACGAAACTTTTCAAATCCATCACCAAGTGTGAAAGTATACTTTCGTTACCGTAAAGCTCGATTCTCGAGCTCGCTATTAGTAGGTGTCATAAACCCATTAATCACCAGTAATAAGGTGTGAACATTTGTGAAGGGAAAATCTTTTCTTCTATACAATCAAAATTTGTATAGAATGAACAAAATGCTGATCAGAGTTATAACTTTATTTATAAAACATTAATAAAACATCAGAACAGTCACTTCTGCATATTTACTAAGTAAAAATAACATCACACTATTCATTCACTGTTCTTCACCAAGAAGTCAAATTCACAATATCATTTATTATTATTATTATACCAGATTTGTTGAGCGCCCTTTTCATATGAAATATACGGTCAAGGGCGCTTTACAATTAAACATGTGACATATCGCAGATATGTAGGAAAATCACAAAACATGGCAGATGCAATCATAAAACTGAAACTGAATAATTTGCTGTTCCAGTGTTCGTAGGTAACTCCAGTCTTAGTAAACCATTCTGGGATCGTAAATCTCGTTTTGGTTGGTATACATTCAACATTTTCTTGATATATACTGGACCTTTGTTATGTAATGTTTTATAGGTAGATGTTAGGTTTTTGAACTTGATTCTATACTGAACAGGTAGCCAGTGGAAATCTTTCAGGATAGGAGTAACATGGTCATAGCGAGACGATTTTGTGATGAGGCGGGCTGCTGTGTTTTGAATGAGCTGTAGTCTTTTAAGATTTGTTTTCGGTATTACATGCAGCAGCATATTGCAATAGTCCGTGGAGTTTAATTACTAGACATTTTGTTGCGTCAGTTGTTAGATATTTTCTTATGTGACCAATTTGTCTGATCTGACCATAGCACGATCTGGATACCGAGTTTACATTGTATGTGCTGTTCCATGTCTAATCTCGTGTCAAGAATATCACAATATTAATTCAAAGTGTTCCAGCTACACAATATCAAGAAGTCCAATTCAAGTTTATGCTAGTTAATGTTTTTATCACAATTATTCCTCATCCTGAACTGTTGTGGAGAGCCTTGGTTTGTAAATGGTGCTCATCTTTTTTAGCAAGGAACTTGCAGACATACCCCCTGTGCAGTAGCTGTAAAAGACATAAGAAACGTTTAAAGGAGATAGAAATCACAAATTGTGCATAAGTAACTGAAAAAAAATATAGTAAGAAAATGAAATGACTGAAAAGAATGTTAATTCCTTTTTTACACAAACTATAAATAATAATACATTCTTACACAAAATGCCTTCGGTGACTCACTAGCATTGTTATTCTTGAAATAGTGAAGATAATTACTTCAAATTTTAAGATTTGAAAGATAAATTAATTTTGATTTTTGTCACTAATACAGGTTTCCTCATGGAACGGCCCATATTTCTTCATTATATCATGATTTCTTTTTAATTCTGGTACTTGTAAATAAGTATTTATCATTTATTTCTCATTTGTTTTTACTAATCAATTCAATATACAGAATCTGTTGATTGAATTAACACCTATTGTAATCTGTTCCTGTTATAACACATTATCTGCTCTGATTGGATTAACTTGACAGTGCATTGATTACTTGTATATTTGAATTTGTATGCTTTTCATAATGCGATTATGATCTGTATATTGTTTTTTTTTCTTTCTGACCAGATTTTCAATATTTTATAAAATAAAATTAAGATATTATTAAATGGTAAAAGGAAGTTAATCAGATTTTGGCAGAAATATACGTATTTGCCAAAAAAAGTACTTAGACAATTTGGAATATGATAAGTATTCCACAAAAGACATTTACTGAAGTCTAGTAATTCAAGTAATCAATAATAATTATAACATGAATATAACTTACCTGTGTCACAGGTTCTGTGTTGCTCGTTGCCACACTAGTCGCAGGCGATGGCATGCTGACGCGGTATGACTTTGTTCCTACATTTAATGTAAGGACACTTCATTTTTAATAGTTATAACTTTCTTCACATTATTTAATTTTTGTAACCATACATGTGATAAGTTCAGAATCCCAAAACTGGAGGTTTGCCATTTTTCAGCTGGAGTTGAGGTCTCAAAACTGGAGGTTTTTTATCGACATAAATTAAGCGCGCGGACACATAACTTAGAGACAAAATCCAACATTTTTGGCCACACTATAACATATATAAGTCTACACCAGAAGAAATAATCCTCATAACTCTTTGATTTGAATTATGCCACTTTTTAACTTATATTTTTTTGTTAAAGTTTTATATTTTTGTCTAATATCTCTGTTTCTCTGTTACATTCGAAGCTATTCACTATATAATGCCCCTTTTACTGGCCAAGCTTTAATTGCACCTTTTACTGGCAAAGCTTTAATTCAAAGTCAATCACTGAGAAAAGTCGAGCATGCTGTCTTACATAAGCTCCCTTCTGTTCTAACTTTAAATTTTCTTAACAGATTCTTCAGTCTCAGTTTAGGTCTGAAATGGTGGTGAACATGCATTAACATTATTCTACTCGAGGACTGAAAAACAAAATCATAAATTATGTAAATTCCTTACCCCACCCATGGTGCACTTTCGTTTAAATGATGATTTTGACATGAAAAATAGAAAACAGATATGCATCAAGATGTATTTACCCTTACCAAAATAATGTAGATTGATGTTATCAAATAAATGAGTGTGTGTTTTCATCCAATTTCAATGCAATAAGTCCAATTTTCGTAGCAAATTAATGTGGTAAACATTGGAAGAAAATGGCGTAACTGCATAAGGGGAAATAACACTCCTGATCTAAAAATAGTAATGGGTTGGTTTTTCCAACAATTATTTATGTCATTTTATTATCAAACAAAACTTTTCTTTGAATAATCATAATTCATTTCAGTTGGGAATTATTTCTTATGACTGGGAGTTTTTTGCTTCAAATTGGTAAAAAATGGAGCCTAACTGGCATTGAGAATGGACCGATATTCATCCCTGTGAGACAGGTGGAAAAGGCCCAGCTTATCTAATCCCTTATCAACACAAACAATTACTAATTCACCTGTGAAAAAACAACTCTTTCCTCCAGCTACATGTGTGTCAAACATGTATAGTACACAATAGTCAGTGACACTTTGATTTACTGTATAAACATGTTTGGCACTCCTCGGTAATTATCAACCCCGTCTACATATTTTTTTTTTTTTTTTTTGAAAAGCGGGAGAAAAATAGAGTGTATATCAAAATCCCCTTGAACAAAATCCCCTCCACTGAAAAATGACTGGGAGTTACAAAATCCCCTTCATACTTTTGCAGGGGGTATCATAATCCCCTCTGTGATTTTCATTATAGATATATAGATATCAGTGCCCCAAATTAAATTATGTTTGCTAAAGGCATTGTATTTACGTGCTTTATGTAATAGATTTTTAAACTGTGTATAGTTGTATTTGAACTTGATGAAATAAGTAAAAATCACAGAGGGGATTATGATACCCCCTGCAAAAGTATGAAGGGGATTTTGTAAAACCCTGTCATTTTTCAGTGGAGGGGATTTTGATCAAGGGGATTTTGATCGTCTCCCGGAGAAATATGGTTTTGGTCGGGAGACGGGAGGCAAGGTGAAGAAATCGGGATTTTGACCCTCCCGCGCGGGAGATCACATGTATGGTTGTAACAATTTCATTTATAACATAACAACATTATAATTTCATTTAATTTTATTGATAAATAACAGAAACATCACTTTTACACAATATAAACATCAGATAATTTCACAACATATAATGTAAAAAATATACATTCTAAAACTAATGGTTTACAATATTCTAATTAAAATCTATGCATGTAAAACAATATAATGAACATTATAATTTAATAATGTTTACCAAATTAACTTAAATAATATGTATTTACATATATAATTTAGGGGTGTTTTGACCTGGTAATTTTTGGAAGGGGGGTGTTTTGACCAGAAAAGGGGGATGTTTTGACCAAAATGGGGGTGTTTTGACTAGGGGACGTTTTGACTAACATCCGGTGAAATGCACTGCAAATCAAAATGCGTTATATTATAAAATATCAAGTTGATACTGTAATTGATACTGGCGATAAATTAGCCAACCATTAATTCTTTACAATATAGTACTTCTACTTTTACCACTTTATGGCCAACATCAACAGATTGATAATACTGCCATTTTTAGGTATGCGCGAGAAAAAGAAAGAAATACAGTGTGAAGATATGTACTGTGAAAGGATTAAAAACAAAGAACTTACTGAGTCTAGATAAAGAGTTGTGCCACAAATAAATATATATATGAATTTTATACACTTTACTTTCACTTAGTAGACATTTACCCCCAACAGTTCCTCCCAAGACTTTTTCCCTCCCATTTTGGGGGGAAATTGTCTCGACTTTTAAGATGTTTCGGGGTCTCCGTGGCCAAGCGGTTAGAGTCGTTGACTTCAAACCATTTGCCCCTCATCGATGTGGGTTTGAATCCTCATTTGGGGCGTAGAATTCTTCACGTGAGGAAGCCATCCAGCTGGCTTTCGGAAGGTCGGTGGTTCTACCCAGGTGCCTGCTCGTGATGAAAGTATGCACGGAGGGACATCTGGGGTCTTCCTCCACCATTAAAGCTGGAAAGTCGCCATATGACCTAAAATTGTGTCAGTGTGACGTTAAACCCAACAAAATAAAAATTAAGATGTTTCACCCCCCAATTTCATCAAAGGTATTACAGGGTATCATGTATCATATGGGCTAATTATTTAATAAAATACAAACAAAAATGTATGGAAATAAAACAGAGTCTAGCAAATTTTGATTTAAAAATTGTGTTTATAGGAGAGATCTTGTTTGTATACAATTCCGTAACATTTACTATTTTTAGAACCAATAAGACATTGATCTGGTGGGCAGATGTCAAACATATATGTTTTTTGTAAAAAGTGATTTTTTTCTAACGGCTTAAACTTTCTTAAAAAACACATTATATAAAAAACTTTTTGATCAATAGAAAGCTTATTAAACAAGCATTTATTAATTAATTTTAATTATTATTTCGAAATCAAGTGGATTAATTATGAACTCTTAACTTAGTGTTTTTCTAAAAGTTTTGAACATCACTATTCACTATGCCGCTATTAAATGTCATTTAAAAGTTATTCATTTAAAAAAGATATTTGAATACGTAAATATGAAATTTGTAAGTGCAGTACAATCTCTCCAGAGCAGCCCTCTCTTAAGCAAAAACCTCTCTATAACAACGTCATCAAAATTTCCCTAAGCTGAAATATACCGTAAAATCTCGAATATATTATGCTAGCATGTATCAGGGCTTTCGGTAGGTTCTGAAACTCAAGAGTCATTGACTCTTCAGCCTAAATATTCAAGGGTCAAAATCAGATTTTCAAGAGTCAAGATCAGCTTTTCAGGGGTCAAGCTACATGTATACTGTTATTAATGCAACTCCCACAGACTTTATCTAAAACTAGTACATTAGTCATAACAGATTTTCTTAAGCAATTCATATTTTAGTTGTCTTATTTTGCACATTGCCTAAAAGTGGGTGGGGTTTAGTGCTTTGCATGCTTTTATTATCAGCAAATTCTTCTAAATAAGAGCTGCTTTGGCAACAGAGATCATATTTTTCGTAAATGCAGACGTTTTATTGGCTTTTTATTCAGATTGTACTAGAATAATCTTGTAAGAAATGATAAAAATGTCCGAAAATGGCGGTCTCGAAAACTAGTGACAAATACGGAAAACGAAAATAACATTTGAAATTCTTGAAAAAATAACTGTTTTAAATTTCATTTTCTCATCATACCACGTATAATTTCTGCTTATTTAATTTGTTTTAGCCCAAACAAAGCCTCGGCAATGATAATAATTTTGCTATAGACCGTGACGGCCGACCGGCTCGTGTAATCGTATCGAGCACACAAAATAATTAACAAGTGGTACAAACACGATAATCTAAGGCTGCATTGTTTATCAAGTAACTTCTACACATTGATCAATAAACACCTTTGATAATGACAAGGCATACTGTACTAAATACCAACCGCGAGATAATCACGTGTTTTTTGGCGCATGGCGTGACTGACATCTGTCGGTAGCTAATTATCATACGACGCTCCGCCTACTGCCATATTTCCGCTTGTGCCGGCGAACAGTATTGAAATTCACTGGGATTTTGATTAACAGGGGGCAGAACTATCGAACTTGAGACCCATCAAAGTAAATTTCCGCGAGTCAAGTCAACGCACGTGGCGTAATTTATGCGGGTCATATACGAGTTTTTCTTGATTTTCGTGGGTTAAAACCCGGGACCTCGGGTCAACCGAACGCCCTGATGTATATTACGCACCCCCGATCTTGTATCAAAATCTTGGGGGAAAATGCTTACATTGGAATATATTACACATCGAAAAATCAGTCAGAAAATGTTGTTTACAAATGGTTATTCCTAATCCCCGTACCGTACCCGCACCATACATCCATATTTGGGAACACCCGGTTTTGTACGGAGAATGGCGAAAATGTACGGAAGTTGAGGTCTATTTTTAGAAATTTATATTTCACAGTTGTTATTATTAAATATACTTATATAAAATAATCAGACAGCAGATTTCTTGATTTGTTTCTTTCTTTTTTACTTTTCTGGAGTTTTTTTATATTAATTTCATGCTCGTAGGTATAGGTAGTTATTAGAACTTTTAACATACATATGAAATTTATGGTATTAAACTTACGATAGTAGGCCTACGTTATATCTAGATCTATAGATCTAGACTATATGTAACATGAAAATGGCCTAAATATTAATTAAAGTAATTATATTTGAATGTGATGAATGAGTAAGAAATATAAAGATTTTTACTTGGGATTTTTGTTTTCACGGCGATCCTCATAGCAATCCTCAAAAAGATTCTATTTACTTAAGTTTCTCATTTATTTTCAGAATGTTTCTTATTATTTTCAAATTATCATGAACTGTCATGTTATATGATATCTAAATCACTGCTAACTAGGGGTGTAACGATACATCGAAATGTCGATGCATTGCGATACTGAGTGTCCCGATAGTATGCATCGATAGAAAAGTCACGATCTAATAACAATCTATAAGCATCTGCCAAAACTGTTCGGGCTAGCAGCGTAACTCAGGCGAGCAATCTAGGGTCTTTATGGCCCATTTGGGCTTTTTTGTAGGGTTGTTGCTGGATGTAATATAGTAAGTGATGATAGCAATAGACATGTTACTAAGAGACAGACAGTATCAAGATATCATTTCAGGTGAGTGATCACGGCCCATGTTACACCATTCAAAGAAACTATTAAGTAGTGGTATAAATCATATGGATAGTTTATGCCATACTGGAGTTATAGCCATTGAATTTGTTGAAATTGAGAAAGTTGACTGCTCAATTTGATAGTAGATATTTTGAAAGTGAAAAGTAATTTGCTATGATGAACCTATATTTTGAGTCTAAAAGTTTGCTACTCTTGTTACTTACTATAAAGATTTCCATTTTCTTCAGATTCTCTTTGAAGTCTGATTGTACATGTCTATTTGTTTATTATTTATAAACACAAGTATGAGTTCAACACCTGTGTAGTAGTTATTTATTAGTTATCAACTATTTTCTCTGTGTTATTGATTTAGAACAGCTCATGATATTTCCACACAGAAAAAATAACCTGTTTCCTTTTCTTGGGGTTTGGTTAAGGTACTATAACTGAGTTTGAATAACTTAGTATTAATAGTAATCGCCTTTGTAGAATGAGCCTCACTCGTGTATTAAAGGAAGTCATCCAGCTTAAAACAATAATAGCTGGGATGGTTGACTTGAATCCTAATCAGTGTACAATCTTGATTAAAGACTAAGGTGAGTTTTTATGCCCCCGAAGGGAGGCATATTAGTTTTCAACTGTCTGTCCGTTAGTTTGTTCATTAGTCACAACATTAACTTTTTGCATGAAGGCACTTTACTCGCGAACCACTGCACCCAGGACCTTCAAACTTCACATGCTGATAGTACTTATTGAGTACACAGTTCCTACTAACTTTGGGGTCACCAGGTCAAAGGTCAAGGTCACAGGGGCCAACGTTAATTTTTTGCATGAAGGCACTTTTCTTGCGAACCACTTCACCCAGGACCTTCAAACTTTACATGCTGATAGTACTTCATGAGTACACCAATCCTACTGACTTTGGGGTCACCAGGTCAAAGGTCAAGGTCACAGGGGCAAATGTTAACTTTTTGCATGAAGGCACTTTACATGCAAACCACTTCATTCAGGACCTTCAGACTTCACACGCTGATAGTACTTATTGAGTACACCACCCCTACTGATTTTGGGGTCACCAGGTCAACGGTCAAGGTGCTGCAGGGGCATTTGTCACCATTAGTGACAGCTCTTGTTTCTCCACTAAATTTGGAGTAAGTTTAGATTTGTATTGAAAGATGATCAGTTGGTTCTGTCTTTTTAACTGCTTAACCTGTTAATTTTAGTTAATATGTAATAGGTAATTGATTGCTCTGAACAGATAATAAAGATCTTAATTCTAATATGCCTGCTGGAGTAAGACAGGGTTTTTTAATCCTAGGGACAACTTGTTTAGATTGATTTGAATTGATACTTAATAGGGTATGTCCTGGGATCAGGATCAAACTCACCATAGGGACATGGTTTCCTTTACTACCATTTTATCTAATTTATGCTTACGGTTAAAAGTACTGTAGATTCTCACAATATAAATTTATGTGATAATTATTACTGTTGGAAAACTCCTTCATTACCATTGTCATGGGCATGTCTCCTTCCAATCAGAACCAGACCATGGGATTCCAATCTGTGAAATTAATGTTTAAAGAAGGCAGTGGCTACTAAATTCTTGTAGTGTAATTGTATACCATGAGTGGTTCTGTATTGCAGATTGACATGCTTGCATCAAACTCTCAAGTTTTGTAGACTACTGTAAAGATGCATCTTCTTTTTTTTCTAAACTGTAGATCAATGCATGATATCACTTCCAGTTCCTTGCTGAATGTTGACTCAGTTTGTTTTTCTGGTTTTAATATATTTTGCTTGCTTTATTTGCTTTTAGAGGCTCTCACCAGGCATCTACTGTAGTCATGTTCAAACTAGGAGGTCACAAATCAGGTTAGTTTTATAGCAGTTACCTCCCTTGTACTGTTCTCCAAAGAATGCATAACTGTACTGCATGTTGTTTGGCAACTTTTATGCATGGAAAGTTAAATGGGAAATATGCAGTTTTTAAAGAGAGAATAGAATTGATCAGGGAGAATTTTTGAATATTATTTCACTTCTATGGGATAAGAAAGCATTACAAATTATAACTTTGTTTTTTTTTCTCCTTTTTTGACTTCTGTAGCTTATACATTATGCCACTTACTATTTAGAAAATTTATGTTTTGACTGGCAACTGAAAAATCATTTGTATTCTAGAAATGGAAGACATTGGTAAAACCATTATGAATTAATTGCCAGATTATCATCCAATTTTTTTCTTAAAATGGAAAAGAAGGCAAGGATTTTATTTTCTCTTTGTGATAATAGTATCCTGTATGAAAACACTTTGTGTATTTGTAACATAACAAATTGTCACAGACTCGGGAAGTTGTAATGATGTTTTCCAATGCTGAAACAAAACTAAAATTTCCTACCATAAATGAAAGTGTGTGTTTTCGTCTAAAATGAGATTGTGAAATGAAAGTAGAATCGATGCTTCTGTACATTTTTTATATAATCACATTTATTATATAGTCTTCCATTGATACTTTTTCTTTATCAGTCTGAAAACGTCCTTTGTTTACATTTAAAATGAGCGACAACAACAACAATACATTTTCCACACAGCCCAAATTTAGTCTTATTTTAGTTATAAACGAAAAAAAAAACATTACCTTTTATAGTATCTGCGGAGATATTATGTATGAAAGTGCAGTTGTACAAGTTGGGTACAACTTGCAGAACTTTCCCAATAATTTCAACATATTGTTGCGGTTTTATTTTCAAATGGTCTCCCGAGAAATGTTCCTTTGCTGAAGATTAAATGCTGTGTTCTCGTACATATATACAGGTTAGAATGTAGAATAGGCGGGTTGTGATCATAGTAAATTCTGTATTTTGACTTGAAATAGTTTGATTAACTACCCATATACATTTTTTCACTTCAAATGGTACCAAAGTCACTGCTCAAGAATACTCAAATAGTTCCGGAAAGCCAATGAAAATATAGAAAATATGTTTCACTGCAGTGAAAATAAAGAAAAGTATGTTTCACTGCTGTGAAAAATAAATGCAATGAAAATATTAATTATATTTCATCAATATTTTTTCAGTATTTTACTAGTATGTATATGATAAATATATTTTATTTTAAAAATGTTATGAAAATGTGGATGATAATTTAGCAGTTAGTGCAATTGTTGTAATTGTTGAGGCATTGTGCAAAATGTAGAAATGATAATTAATACCTTGAATTTTTGACATTTGTTAGAATTTGTCAAATGTCTCATTTAGGAAACCTTTGTAAGACACTAAAAGTATGACAAAAATTGACAAAAAGTGTCATGTATCTTTGGAGGACATGTAATTTAAATCAGAAAGATAATCCCCTGAAAACATCTGCTGGATGAATATTTTTTACGTTGGTTAGAATAACTGTGTTACTATCTTGCATTAAAATTAAAATGGAAACAGAGTGAATAATGGTACATAGAAAATTTTACTTTACATTTCTTTGTAACTTTTAACAGCAGATTTATATTATCTTTCTGGCCAGAGTACAGTGACAGGGTTTTCCAAGGCATCAAGTGTTGTGGAATCCTTTTTCAATGTCTAATTGTACATCTATTCCAGCATTACACGCTTAACTGTATCCTATATCTATGGTATCTACACTTGTATGTAACTGTTATACTCTGTATTCTAGATCTGTCTACACAAGTATATTTTTATACTCTGTATTCTAGATCTGTCTATGCTAGCATATTATACTCCTTATTCTAAGTCTGCCTATGCTAGCATGTTGAATTATATATTCTAGATCTGCCTATACTAGCATGTTATACTTTGTTTTCTAGAACTGCCTGCTGTAGCATGTTATGCTCTGTACTCTAGATGCACCTGCACTAGCATTATGCTCCTGGTATTCTACAACTGCATACATTAACAGGTTCTACTCTGTTATCTAGAACTGTATATATCTGCCTTCACTTGCTTGACAAGATCTGTGTACAGTAGCATGTTATATTCTATATAATAGATCTGCTGCATTAGCATGTTTTACTGTTTTCTAGAACTGCCAACACTAGCATAATATTTTCTGTTTTCTAGGTCTGCCTAATGCTGATACATTCTGTATTTTAAATCTTCTTGAAGCTGATACATTCTGTATTCTAGATCTGCCTAATGCTGATACAGCCGGTATTCTAGATCTGCCTAAAGATAATACATTCTGTATTCTAGAGCTGCCTTATGCTGATACATTCTGTATACTAGGTCTGCCTTATGCTGATACATTCTGTATTCTAGATCTGCCTTATGCTGATACATTCTGTATTCTAGGTCTGCCTTATGTTGATCATTCTGTATTTTAGAACTGCCTTATGCTGATACATTCTGTATTCTGGATCTGCCTAATGCTGATAGAGCCGGTATTCTTGATCTGCCTAAAGATAATACATTATGTGTTCTGGATCTGTCTTATGCTGATACATTCTGTATTCTGGATCTATGCTGATACATTCTGTATTCTAGATCTTCTTGATACTGATACATTTTGTATTCTAGATATGCCTTATGCTGATACAGTCTGTGCTCTAGATTTGCTTGATGCCGATACATTTTGTATTCTAGATCTGCTTGATGTTGATACATTCCGTATTCAAGATCTGCCTTATACTGATACATTCTGTATTCTAGATCTGCTTGATGCTGATACATTCTGTACTCTAGATCTGCCATATGCTGATACATTCTGTACTCTAGATCTGCTTGATGCTGATACATTCTGTATTCTAGATCTGCTTGATGCCGATACATTCTGTATTCTAGATCTATGCTGATACCTTTTGTATTCTAGATCTGCTTGATGCCGATACATTTTGTATTCTAGATCTGCTTGATGTTGATACATTCTGTACTCTAGATCTGCTTGATGCTGATACATTCTGTATTCTAGATCTGCTTGATGCTGATACATTCTGTACTCTAGATCTGCCATATGCTGATACATTCTGTATTCTAGATCTGCTTGATGCTGATACATTCTGTACTCTAGATCTGCTTGATGCCGATACATTCTGTACTCTAGATCTGCTTGATGCCAATACATTCTGTATTCTAGATCTATGCTGATACATTTTGTATTCTAGATCTGCTTGATGCTGATACATTCTGTATTCTAGATCTGCTTGATGCAGATACATTCTGTATTCTAGATCTGCTTGATGCTGATACATTCTGTATTCTAGATCTGCTTGATGCTGATACATTCTGTATTCTAGATCTGCCGTACACTGATACAGTCTGTATTTTAGATCTGCTTTATGCTGGTACACTAAATATGCCTACACTTAGGCTGATTATGTCTCCCCCCCACTTGTTGTTTTTGCTCTGTCCGTCCGTCACACTTCATTTCCGATCAATCACTGAAGAACCATTTGACCTAGAACCTTCAAACTTCATTGGATGGAAGGGCTTATGGAGTTGCGACCACTTTTCAGGGTTCTCGCCAGGCTATTATCGCCTGTCGCGTGCGACATGCCTTCAGACTTTGAGTTGTATTATTCGACATCCCTTATTTTCCCCGTCATCCCTTAATTGACGAAGCGACATGTCATAAAATCATCCCAATAAACACCCCGATTAACCCGAAAATGTATTCGAAAAGCTTCCACGTGCTTACCCGATAGTTTAGGTAAAGCGATGCCAGTTAAGATAACTGATAAACCAATGACAGCTTCCTATATGTGGAACGTGTGACGTAAATTTCATCGTAGCTCCAACTTTAAATCCTTTGACAGGCGGTATCTTGTGGTGACTGTTTTCGCAAGTTTTAAGATTATACATGTCATTAGATATAATGACAGTTGATTCATCAGTTATCGTCCGAATGTTTTTCGCAATCAAGGAAAGACAATGTAAGGAATTAAGTAAAAAATTGTGCAATACGGTAAAATGCTTTTGAACAATTATAGCCGTAATAGTACAATGTTTTTCAAATGTGTTTTCTCGGGCGGAATATCGAAAAGACAATGCAAGAATTAATGTTTTCTGTCGTCACTTTCAAAATAGAACTTGTAAATAAAAGTTTGAAATACCCTCCGTACATTATTTCATCACGAACGGACACTTTGGTAGAACCACCGACCTTCCGTAAGCCAGCTGGATGGCTTCCTCACATGAAGAACCTCACATGAAGAATTCAACGCCCAGAGTGAGGCTCGAACCCACATCGATGAGGGGCAAGTGATTTGAAGCCAGCGACCTTAACCACTCGGCCATGGAGGCCCCGGTCACAATTTCAGAATCTCTCCCAGCCACGCCAAATGGCCAAAGGAAATCGGGCATTGATCCAAAATGGAAACCAGCGTTTCCCTGGATGACAGTCTCAGATTGTGTTGTTTTACATGTATGTACAACAAACAGTTGACATTTTCAAAAACTTAAAATGGATAAGTTTTCAGCAAATAAACTCCGCAGAAATGGAAGACATAAACTTTAAAATACAAATAGATCTGTGTGCAGTGCTAAAATTGTGTTGTTTTATGTACAATAAATAGTAAGTGAACATTTTTAGCAACTTAAAATTGATGAGCTTTTAATTGTCATTCAGCAAATAAACTCCATAGGATTTTTATGACCTAATATCTTTTCTTGTTGGACATGTAAATGATGTTTATTAATCACTGAAAATACCACTGTTTTTCACCATAGGTTACCAAAAGTTACCAAAGTTACCAAAGATATAGAGTGGTAACAAATATAGAAGTTTTTTTTCTTTTTATGGTTATTTCTATAAAACTTTCTGGAGATTGAAGGTTACCAAAAGTTACCAAAGTTACCAAAGACATAGTGTGGTAACAAATACAGAGCTTTGTGCAGGGGTGCTGTTTTTGTGGCATATATGCCCTCCTGCACCCACCCCTTTGCTCGTCAAAAAATATCCTTCTGCAACATGCCTTCAGAAAAACCTGGCTAGAACCCTGCTATTGTTTTAGGGGTCACTTCATCAAAGGTCAAGGTCACAGGGGCCTGAACATTCAAAACATTTTCCAATCAATAACTTGAGAACCACTTGACCCAGAATGTTGAAACTTAATAGGATGATTGGAGATGCAGAGTAGATGACCCCCATTGATTTTAGGGTCACTATTAAAGGTCAAGATCACAGGGACCACAACATGGAAATCCATTTCCGATCAATAACTTGAGAACCGTTTTACTCAAAACCTTCAAAGTCGATAGGGTGATAGGACTTACAGAGTAGATGACCCCTATTGTTTTTGGGGTCACTCCAAAGGTCAATATTGCAGGGGCCGTCTGCCTGTTCCACTTCATTTTTGATCAATAACTGGAGAACCATTTGACCTAGAACCTTCAAACTTCATTGGGTGATAGGGCTTACAAAGTAGATGATCCCTATAATTTTTGGGGGTTACTCGATCAAAGGTCAAGGTCACAAGGGCCTGAACATGGAAAACTGTTTCTGGTCTATAACTTAAGAACCACTTGATCCAGAATGTTGAAACTTTATAGGATGACTGGAAATAGATGACCCCTATTGATTTTTTGGTCTCTTGATCAAAGTTCAAGGTCACAGGGGCCAGAAATTGGAAAGCCGTTTCTGATCAATCACTTTACCCAGAACCTTCAAACGTCATAGGGTGATAGGACTTACAGAGTGGATGACCTCTATTAATTTTGGGGTCACTTGAGCAGAGGTCAAGGTCATAGGGGCCTGAACATGGAAAATTGTTTCCAATCAATAACTTGAGACACACTTAGCCGAGAATGTTGAAATTTCGTAAGATGCAGGTATATAAACTAGTTATTTTTAGTTAGGGGCCCAGATTGTTAAAATTTAATGTTTAACATTAGGTATATGGACGTTTTCTCCAGCAATTTAGGGGCCCAGCTCAAAATCTAGAGGCCATGGGCTACTGGGCCTCTGCTAATTTATATCCCTGGGATGATTGGACATGCAGAGTAAATGACAAGGTCACAGGGGCCTTAACATGGAAAAAATGTTTTTAATCCATAACTTGAGAACCTATAGGCCCAGAATATTTAAACTTCTTTGGATGATTAGACATGCTAGTAGATGATCACTGTTGCAGCCAACCATCAGTGTCTTTGACTTTCGCTCCTGTCCCCTATTTACTTCTTGCCTATTACTACTATGCATTGGGGAGACATGCTCTTTTCTACAAAAGCGTCTTCTAGTTTACTGTATATTCTAGGTTGATTGTATTCTAGGTTGATCTACTTACACAACATTGTATACTATACTCGGTATTCTAGATTTGCTTTCACCAGCATGATATACTCTGTATTCCTGATCTATTCCAGCACAAAGTATTCTGTGTTTTAAAGGGAAAGGCATTGATGTTCTCATGACAAGGATTTCTTTAATCATTTAAAGAAGTAAAAAGAATTTTCAAAATAGGCTAAAAAATGAAAAAGTTATGAGCATTTAAATATTTAATCAAAATGGTGGCCATTTTGTTCCCATGACAACAAAAAAACAAAATGGCAGATTTATTACATTTCTAGATACATATTTGAACACTATTTACTCATTTCTCTATTTTTTCCAGCTATAATGAAAGAAATTACCATGTTTTACATCTTACCCTCAAGAAACATATAAAACTAATCTATTTAAAAGGTTATTAATTTTTGCTAAAGAAAGAATTTATCAGTGTGTAAATGATATCATAAAATGCCTCCATGGTCAGCCATTTTCTTAAATTTCAAACTGCCATATCGTTTTCAGTAGTGGTCCGATTTAAAAAATACTTTCAGCATTATGAAAGGTTTGAGGGTGTCTTTCATACGGAATTTGACTTATTGTCAGGCATTCTTTGCCCTTTAAGTATTTCGAGGGCTTAGAGCGAAACTAGTCTGTTTGCTTCTATTTCTATATACACATAGACTAGTTTCGCTCTGATCCCTCGATTTGTAAAAGTATGACAGAATGTTTTTACTTTCATGCCACATTGTAGATTTCTGTATTTCAGCTAGACACATTTCTATATTCTAAATCTTTCCATACTTGTATTCTAGAATCTGTATTCTAGATATATCTGTCATCAAACATACAACACTGTTTATTCAAAATTGCAGTATTCAAGCATAACACATACTGTATTCTAAGCATCAGTATTGTAGCTTACCTATTCTTTATTTTAAAATATTTATGCCATTCATATGCATGCTATTACTGGTATATTAATTTGGCACATGTTTAAAGTATATTATTGCATGACATTCCAAATCAGTTTCAAAAAAAGAAAACAAGTGTCTGTGTTTCATTGGAAAGAAAATAATGCAGATATTCATTTCTTTATGCAGTGCTCCAGCTAGCTATTTTTAGCAGGGCGCATCGCCCGTTCCGAAATTCGTTCCGCCCTGTTGCCTCGCCAGGCACCATGCCCGTTTTACAACCATTCATTTCCTTTTTAGCCAACCTTCCCTTTTTTGCCTCAGTGGTTATAATAAACTGCTTTATTGCACCTTTTTATCGAGTGATACACGCCCGAGGGCATTGACATAATTGGCAAACAATGGATCATTACCTGCTGTAAGCGGCCCGATTTAGTCTGCTACACCAGCATTAAAATCACTGAAGCTTATAGTGTTAAAACAATATCTAACAAGTCTGAAAATTATCTTCATTTTCGCGCCGCCTGTCAAACTGTACTTTCGTTTTCGGTCACGGACGTAAATTTCCGTTTATACACAATTAAAACTTAAGTCCAGACAACAAACATGTAAATCTTATTGATAAAAATCGACCACAATCAAATTTAGATAGGAATTTTTTTTACCTTGATCATTTTAAAAGTTTTTGAAATCGAAAGTAGATTGTCGTCTGCTGTATAAAATTGCCGATTTTTCGTGAACATTTCTTTGAAATTAGTTTAATAAGATGTAAGGACACTGTAAACTTTAATGTCAGATACTGTAAAATGCTGTTAAACTGTCTTTGCATCATAATAATTTTTCAAAAATATTGTTTTAAAATGAGTTTTTAGAAAAGTGTAACCATACCCGGATATAAAATTTTGGATGCCCGGAATACGTTCTATTAGAAGTGCTAAACTTGCATTTAGTCTGTTGTAGTTAAAAGCTTTGCATTATTTCATTTATTTAAGTGAAAGTTTAAACTTTATCTTCTGTATGTTACACATATAAATTTATAAATATCAAGTACATGGAGAAGATGTGTTCTGAAATTTTAACAAGTAAAATGGGTCAAAACAAAAGTTATTAAAATGTTAAAGCTACAGAAATGATTTCAAGCTTTTATTTCTTTAGAGACCTATACTCATCAAAGATGCACCCTACTTTTTTGACAAAAGAATATTTTTTTCTCAAAATTTAGACCCAGAAACGCACTAGAGGCCACCATTTCATACCTGTATTTCAAAATTTTCCAGGGGGAGAGCCCCCTGACCACCCAATCAAGAGGAGAGTAACATAACCCTGCAATACCTCAAAATTGAGACCTAAAAATGCACCAGAGGCCACCATTTCATGCCTGTATTTCAAAAATTTTTGGAACTGCCAAGTGAAATACGAACAGCAGCATTCTTAGTATATTAGAGATGACAAACCTAGCCTATCAAAGCACAAAGTATGCCTTAAACCATGCCTAAAGTGTGCCTAATATAATGCCAAAAGTATGCAAAATTCCTTGCCTAAAGTATATGTTAAAATGCACCTAAGGCATGCACCAGTTACAATTTTTTGACGAGGGGAGGGGGGAGCATGCCTCCCTCCCTCCCTCTCCCCCAGAAGTGCCCTTTTCATTGCCAGCACCCTGCCCTTTTTTAATCCTAGCTGGAGCACTGTTATGAGAACAATATTTATGAAGAAACTGGCTATGATTATAATGTTTTTTGCAGAATGCTAATTCTTTTTAATATCATATCAGTTGATGTAGGAAGGTAGTATTATTTCTTTTATACTAACAACATTTTATCTCCAACCTGGGTGAATTTTATCAAACCACTAGTTGGGGGCTTGATCCATAAATGATCTACTTAAAGCTAATTTTCTTGGCTAGGAATGACAACTAGGTGGTAATCCGGCTACAGTACTATGAAAAAGGTAGTTATTTGCAGGGGAGTCTGAATCCTGGGGTGGGGATGGGGCAGTGTTTTCTGTCTGAAATATTTATGTAGAACTCTTGAAAAACCTCTACAGAAACAATACAGTAAACCTCGCTTATAAGGAACAGCTTGGGACCTCTAAAAATTGTTCTTTATAACCGAGGTTTCTTATATCAATACAGCGAACTAATTCCTTGTAACCGAGGTTTGTACACAACGAACACAATTTGTATAGCGAACACTTTTTGACTGACATTTGAAAAGGGCTCCGGGTCGACCATGAATCTTTATGTGAGAAAGTTCTGAGTCTAGTACCGGTCCTTTCCTAGAGAGATGGTAAGGTAAACTGACTGCGTGTATATGACTGAAATAGTGTTGAAACACCGTTACACGGCGTTTAAACCTAAACTAAGCCAGAATGTACACTGGTAAGAATGACGTGATTTGCTATTTCTATCTTCTTATTTAGAGAGCACTACATTATGGTTATAAGATATGTTGCAGCCGTTACCTTGCTCGACAGCATGTTATGTGAATATGCATCAATACTAATATAAAATAAATGTTCAAATAATTGATATAAAAATGTTAAATTAGACTTCAAATTAAAATTTAAAGGTAGGGTTTTTATGACATACAGTGCATTATGACTAGATAACGGCGCCATACATACGGACTAAAGTGTAAATTATACCTTTAGTTTTGCTATTGTCCATTTTAGCACCTGCTATAATTTTTACAATTGAAATTTGGTGAACTGGACTGTTTGCCATTGTTAATCTCGTGTAATTAACACATTTATTTAGGATAGTATGACATGACCGTGTCTGCGACTGACTTTCGTTCGCTATTGTTAACATGAAAAACTTAATACATGTAGCTCTGAAACATAATCTCGAGTAAATATAAGTTAATGATGATATTATTTATTTTCTTTTTATCATATCCATAAAATAACAAACTAAATATCATAGAAATGAAATAGTATGTGTTTATTCATGTGCATAAAAGCACATGAAAGTGCCGACGTTACTCTGACGTCATCAGCAATTCTCCTGTTTATTTCCAGTTTTCAATAATTTTTATTCTTTATGTCTGTTCGCTATAACCGAGGAGTTTTCTATTGAATTTTGTACTTTGGGACTGGAAAAAGTGTTCCTTATAACCGAGGATTTTTACATTGAATAAAGAAGGAATTAGATCGGGGAATTGAAAACTGTTCCTTATAACCGACTGTTCCTTATATCCGAGTTCCTTATAAGTGAGGTTTACTGTATGTGGATCAGGAAAACTCCATTTCTTATATAATACTCGTTTTGAAATGGTATGGAGACATTAAAATTAATCTCCTTGCTGGAGTAGACTTACAAATATTCCTGTGTGCCAGTAAGAAGTGATGAATATTGAATATGTCCTGTCTGTATTATGAATGGACAATGTACAACAAGGTCATTGGCATTGAGTAGACAGCATCTTGCAGCTGTATTAGTGTCATAGCTTAGCACTTTCAGGTTTTTATTGTTTAACCAGTTTTATTTCCTTATCGTCAAAAGTAGAAACAGTACAGCAGGAAAAAATGGGAGTTTTAACTGAATAAAAGTTATGATATAGTTGTTTTCTTTTTGACCGAATTACATGATGTATTAAATTTTTCTCTCTACTTGAAAGATTATTTATTAAATTGCAAATGACGTCACAGTTCATGTTAAGATTTTGTCAACAAGTAAGCATTGTATGTTATTAATTTCTTCTGTGTTATAACTTGTACTTCTTTTATAGTTCCTTAAATAGGCAATTTAGTGGTCGTTGGAAAAAACAAAAGCTAACTTTGTGCCTGATCGTGTGTCAAGTCTTAACACAAATGGTATAAATGTGAAAAGTATACCAGTGGAAAACTGTGCTAGTTAGTGCATACTGTATACTGTTTTTTACAAGTTGGCACTTTATTGAAACAAATGTCATATGTGAAGTGTCTATAACAGTATGGATTTCTATAATAAATATTTCACAAATTTAATGGGAAAATCTTGTAAGTATTGGTTTTAAATTCATTAACAAATTTTCATTTGATGACTATTTAAACCTCTTTAGAATAATTATGTCTCCCCCAGGAGACATATTGTTTTTGCCCTGTCCGTCCGTCCGCACGTCCGTCCGTACGTCACACTTCATTTCCGAGCAATAACTGGAGAACCATTTGACCTAGAACCTTCAAACTTCATAGGGTTGTAGGGCTGCTGGAGTAGACGACCCCTATTGATTTTGGGGTCACTCCGTCAAAGGTCAAGGTCACAGGGGCCTGAACATTGAAAACCATTTCCGATCAATAACTAGAGATCCACTTGACCCAGAATGTTGAAACTTAATAAGATGATTGGTCATGAAGAGTAGATGACCCCTATTGATTTTAGGGTCACTCTGTCAAAGGTCAAGGTCACAGGGGCCTGAACATTGAAAACCATTTCCGATCAATAACTAGAGAACCACTTGACCCAGAATGTTGAAACTTCATAGGATGATTGTACATGCAAAGTAGATGACCCCTATCGATTTTGGGGTCACTCCATTAAAGGTCAAGGTCACAGGGGCCTGAAAATTGAAAACCATTTCCGGTCAGTAACTTGAGAACCACTTGACCCAGAATGTTGAAACTTAATAGGATGATTGGTCATGAAGAGTAGATGACCCCTAACGATTTTGGGGTCACTCTGTGAAAGGTCAAGGTCAGAGGGGCCCGCACATTGAAAACCATTTCCGGTCAGTAACTTGAGAACCACTTGACCCAGAATGATGAAACTACGTAGGATGATTGGTCATGCAGAGTAGATGAACCCTAATGATTTTAGGGTCACTCTGTTAAAGGTCAAGGCCATGGGGGCCTGAACATGGAAAACCATTTCCAATCAATAACTTGAGAACCTCTCGACCCAGAATGTTGAAACTTCATAGGATGATTGTTCATGCAGAGTAAATGACCCTTATTGATTTTGGGGTCACTCCTTTAAAGGTCAAGGTCACAGGGGCCTGAACATTGATAACCAGTTCCAATCAATAACTTGAGAACCACTTGACCCAGAATGTTGAAACTTCATAGGATGATTGAACATGCAGAGTAGATGACCCCTATTGATTTTGGGGTCAGTCTATTAAAGGTCAAGGTCACAGTGGCCTGTTCATGTAAAATCATTTTTTGGAAATAACTGGAGAACCACTTGACCTACAATGTTGAGACTTAATAGGATGATTGGACATGCAGAGTACATGACCCCTATTTATTTTGAGGTCACTTGATCAAAGGTCAGGGTCACAGGAGCCTGAACAGTGACTTGAGAACCACTAGGCCACGAGTGTTGAAATTTAGCAGGATGACTGGACATGCCAAGTAGATGATCCCTATTGCAGCCAACCACCAGTATCACTTTGACTTTCGCTCCTGACCCCTATTGACTTCTTGCCTATAGGACTTTGCATTGGGGGAGACATGCGCTTTTTTACAAAAGCATTTTCTAGTTATATCAGATCTTTATAAAAATGAGATTCCATTTGTTATTAAAGAACTTCTCTTTCTTTAAAGCCTTAATTTTTATTGCAAATGTATGCTTTTGACAGACTTTATTTGGACACTTTTTTAAGAAGGAACTGTTTCCAACTGTTTTAAATTTACTTCATATGAAAGATTTATAGCAGAATTAATTATAATAAGTAAAGATCATCTTTCCTTTACCAAATATTGACTGATTTTTGCCCTGTCTGTCCTTCCATCCATCCATCACACTTTATTTCCGATCAATAACTGGAGAAATATTTGGCCTAGAACTTCAGACTTCATAGGGTGGCAGGGCTTATGGAGTGGATGACCCATAGTGTTTTTGGGGTCACTCCATCAAAGGTCAAGGTCACAGGGACCTGAACATGGAAAACCATTTCCGATCAATAGCTTGAGAAACACTTGACCCAGAATGTTGAAACTTCATACGATGATTAGACATGGAGAGTAGATGACCCCTATAGATTTTGGGTTCACTCTGTTAAAGGTCAAGGTCACAGGGGCCTGAACATGGAAACCATTTCCGATCAGTAACTTGAGAACCGCTTGACCCAGAATTTTGAAACTTCATAGGATGATTGGACATGCAGAGTGGATGGCCCCTTTTTATTTTGGGGTCCCTCCATTAAAGGTCAAGGTCACAGCGGCCAGAACATGGCAATCCATTTCTGGTCAGTAACTTGAGAACCATTTGACCTAGAACCTTCAAACTTCATAGGGTGATAGGACTTACAAAATAGATGACCCCTATTGTTTTTAGGGTCACTCCATTAAAGGTCAAGGTCACAGGGGCCATCTGTCTGTCACACTTCATTTTCGATCAATGACTTGAGAACCATTTGACCTAAAACCTTCAAACTTAATAGGGTGATAGTGTTTACAGAGTAGATGGCTGCTATTAGTTTTGGGATTACTAGATCAAATGTCAAGGTAACAAGGGCCTGAACATGGAAAACCGTTTCTGATCAGTAACTCGAGAACCACTTGACCCAGAATGTTATAACTTTATAGGATGATTGGACAAGTAGAGTAGATGGCTCCGTAATGACTTTTGAGGCACTTGATCAAAGGTTAAGGTCACAGGGACCAGAACATGAAAAACGCTTTCCGATCAATAACTTGAGAAACATTTGACCCAGAACCTTCAAACTTCATAGGATAATAAGACTAATCAGAGTAGATGACCTTTTCGTTTTTGGGTCACTTGAGCTAAGGTCAGGGTCACAGGGGCCTGAACATGGAACACCCTTTCCGATCAATAACTTTAGAACCACTTGACTCAGAATGTTGAAACTTAATAGGATGATTGGAAGTGCAGAGTTGATTACCCATATTGATTTTAGGGTCACTTGATCAAAGAACAAGGTCACAGGAGTCTGAACATGGAAAACGGTTTTGATCAATAACTTGAGAACCACTTTACCAAGAATGTTAAAACTTTGTAGGATGATTGGACATGCCAAGTAGCCTATCCCTATTGTAGCCAACCGTCAGTGTCTCTTTGACTTTCGCTCCTGTCCCCATTGACTTCTTGCCTATTATGACTGTGCATTGGGGGAGACATGCACTTTTCTACAAAAGCATCTTCTAGTTTAAGTTTACATTTAAGTTTCTGGAGGATAACCTTGTATTGAATTTTCAAGGTTTCATCAAGATGTTTTGATGGTGACATGATACAGGAGAAAATTATAACTGGCATTTTGTATGTTTGAGGAATGGTTGAGTGATGCTGGTTTAGAATAACATTATGTTTGTATGGATCTTCAGTTAGTTTTGACTTAAAAATACTTCTGACAGTTAACATAAGAAAATCACAAATGATGAAAAATATTTGAATGAATAATTTGCTTGCATTTGTTATAGTTGCAAAAGATAGATTTAAGTTTCCACTTGAATTTGAAGACAAACTGATACATTCTGCTTCTACAAACTCTTTCTTCTGAGTGTGTTACTATCATTCCCCACAGTTAGGTCAGTATGAGGAGTACTTGACCATCAGTGTAGTAAGATGTGAGTTTGATTCATGGTCAGTACTCATTTGTCACTCTTTTTCAAAAAAGAATAGCACTGAAGCCTTATGATTCATGTAGAAATGTTGTCAGCTGAGAATGTTTTCAAGTTTTGACATGGTTATTCTGCAGATGATGGTGGACTTCTGAATCATCTTAGTTTGTTATGCTGAATGGCATGAGGAAGTTCTAACAGAACTGTTATGTATCATTTAATGATGAAAGGAGACATCTCAACACCTTGTTTCCTACTTCCAGCATATTGTTATGGAAAAGAGTCTCATGAATATGTGAAACAAAATGTTAAAATTACCATATTTCTGGTACAGTCAAAGCATTCATAATAATTAGACTGGAAAGGAAATAGTAGTTTTACATAATTATAAGAAAAGATATAAGAAGGTCTTTAATGTTTAATTTATGAAAATTGTATCTAATTAACTTATATTTAATAAAGGTGACCCACTGATCAGTCAAGATGATTTATTTAAGGTATCAAATATGACAGCTTAAACATTTTGCAAACAGGCTTACCCATTTCTTCAAATATTTTGCTGAGTAAAGCACAATTCATTACCAGGGCTCCGGAAATTTTGATAACTCAATCGGTCCGAAACGAAAATCCTGACATCGGCGCTACCCCACCCACCGCATTCCCAATATTACATATTTTGTAAAACATGATAGGGTAAAGAAATAAGCATGTCATGCATTAAAACTGTGTTACCAGTCACCGCGCGTTACCATACAATGAAGACAGTTATTCAGTGTTATGTGTGATCGTTACTTTGTTTAAATTTCGATGTTTTTCCGAGATAATACCAGGCATTGACACCGTGTGCGTAACTAGTCTAAAAGCCAACGCACGTGACTTCAATACCGTATACACGGCAGATACTTTGTGATGTTTCCTCATTCTTTGACGGAATTCTATAAAATACAATGCGTCAAAGTGAGTTACACGACACATATTTTCTGCTAAACAGCCTCAGTATTTAAAGAATACTCTGCCGCGGACCGAATGTGTACGTTATTTGAACGCTGAGATCGAATTTCCCGCATGTATAGTACCAAAACGTCACGCGGGTTGGCCACGGACATTTCATTTCACTTTCGTTGTACTTCAATAAGCAACTACATTTTATAAAGTTATATGTTCTCTTCTGATGTAAACAAAATCATTTTTAAAAGACCGATTTGATAATCAGTGCCACTCCGGTTTTCTTTATCATTCGTGGTTGCCCGTCCATTTTTTTCTTTTTTGTACAGTCGGGTTGCAAAGACGATTTTCTGCATTTGTTTCAACTGGAGCCCCAACAAATGAATCATGTAATTTTTCAAATCAAGTAATTATAAAATTATTTTTATCGGTTTTCCGTGTGATGTCTCATTAAATCAAAGACCTATAATGTACAATTATACTCTTGATTAAATGCAGCGACCATTTGTTTGTTACCGTGATCAAACATAGCCTTTTGAAATAAACCATCCGTCGGATTCTAAATAAAAGAAGTGGATCCCCGTCGAAATGATTAGGATCCAGTCAGAAACGTTAGGAAACCAGTCAAAAATGTTTAATACACCGCAGTCGGCTGTCTGCAAACATTAAAGGATGTGCCGCGCGAGAACTGATTGCGTCACGCGCTAATTACGGACCGATTATCAAAGTGACAATCAGACCGATTGACACGTTTATTGATTATCTGAAGGTGCGACCAACAATTTCTACTTGGCAGGTGATCGTGTATTGAGATATAAGACCGAAATTTATACTTTCCTCCATTTTTACGGGACCGATTTTTTTCGTTTTTTCACTTCGCGAATCGGTCTGAAAAGTCAAAAATCGGTCCAAAACCGACAAACCGGCAAATTTCCGAAGCCCTGTTCATTACTGCAGTCATAACATAAACTATTAAAAGATTAATTTTGTTGGGGTGGGGGAAAAGGTGGATGTAGAATTGTTACACTGGTTAAAGATTAAGATGTTGGGGACAGGGTATTGTTTAAGGTGTATGTTCATCATAATTCCTTCCCCCAATTTTAACATGATCAGGTTTCTTCCAGTTTAAAATGAAATTGTTTTCAAAGTTCAAATTATGTGAAAGCAAGAACCATTCATAGATTTCAAGGCAAATGCAAACCCAGTCATTCTTCATTAGACTTATTGGTTTATATATCCCTGATGTATATCGGTGCAAGTTCATGTCAGCATAAGGCATGTGCTACTAATATTTGGACATAGTGACCTTGAGAGTCAAGGTCATAAGAACCCAAGTAAGTTTTCTGTTTTTGGTGTAACTTGGGTACACTGGAAGATATAAAGCTGAAAGAAATAACACAATAAAATAATTGGATTGTTTCAAGAAAACATTTTGTATGCAGAGGACTTTGTATTGCCAGGCGATACTAGTTGTTCTTAAACATTTTTAAATCAACCGCAGAAAGAAACATTTGCAGGGATGTTTGAGTATTAATGTGACGATCACTTGAAAAAATGCGTGGTCATGACTTGATACAGCATATGAGTCAATTAGTGTGCAGTGTTACCATATATAGACATTGCAGTTAATTAATTAGACAAAAGTCGTTCTAGTATTTACACTCAAACTGTCCTGTTGTATAAGGATGTATTGCTGTAGGGGAAAAGACAGTAATTTGTCAGTTTAAAATTAAAATGTCATCCACTTGAAAATTTTAATTTGAAAATGATAACTTGATGCATCTGGTAGATTGAGATGGTCAGATTTGTTTCAAAGTGAGATATTAAAATTTCCTACATTTTAACAATTCCTTCACTTAGAAAGTCTACACTCAGGAAGACATGTTGACACAAGTCATTCTTAGGCAATTACTCTGCTGTAGAATAACATTTGTAGATGGTCCAGAGAACATTTTTTTTCGTACAAAATTAGGTCCTGCAATAACTTAAAAAGTACAAGATATTTTTTCATGAAACTGTGCAAAGATACATGACAATGGAGAATGTGCTTAGTGCATGTCCTTTTTTGTGCCCAACTTCAAAGAAGGAGGGGTATTTTGTTCGGTTGGTATGTAGACCAATCCGTTTCTGGATGGTAGCTCAAGAATGCTTGGGCCTAGGATCATGAAAGTTGATAGGGAGGTTGGTCATCACCAGCAGATGACCCATATTGATTTTTAAATCAGTATGTCAAAGGTCAAGGTCACATTGATCCGGAACAGTTAAACGGTTTCCGGATGATAACTCAAGAATGCTTGGGCCTAGGATCATGAAAGTTGATAACGTCATGACCAACAGATGACCCCTATTGATTTTGAGGTCAGTAGGTCAAAGGTCAAGGTCACAGTGACCTGGAACAGTTTAACGGTTTCCAGATGATAACTCAAGAATGCTTGGGCCTATGATCGTGAAAGTTTATAGGGATGTTGGTCATCACCAGCAGATGACCCCTATCGATTTTGAGTAGAAAGTTCAAGATCACATTGGCCAGGAACTGTTTAACGGTTTCTGAAAGATAACTCAAGAATGCTTGGGCCAAGGATCATGAAAGTTGATAGAGAGGTTCTTCATGACCAGCAGATGAGCTCTATTGATTTTGAGGTCAGTAGGTAAGGTCATTGTTACAGTGACCTGGAACAGTTAAACCGTTTCCAGACGATTACTTGAGAACGCTTGGGCCTAGGGTCACGAAACTTGATAGGGAGATTGGTCATGACCAGTTGATGATCCTTATAGATTTTGAGGTCAGTAGGCCTAAGGTCAAGGTCACATTGACCCAGAACAGTTAAACCTTTTCTGGACGAGAACTTAAGAACGCTTGGGCCTAGGATCACGAAAATTAATAGGGAGGTCGATCATGACCAGCAGATGACCCATGTTGATTTTGAGGTCAAAGGTCAAGGTCACATTGAACCAGAACAGTAGAACTTTTGTTTACAGTGAGCAAATAATTTCTGTTCCTTGTGCAATCACTGAATGCATCAAGGGAGGCATTACGTGTTCTACGAGCTCTTGTTATATTGGTATGGCAGCAAGTGTGATTGCTATGAAAACAAGTTAGGGAATTTCACTGGAGTTATGGCCCCTTAATTGGCATTTTACAATGCTGTGAGACATGTTTTTCAGCTCTAGTTTGTTATAAACTGTCTGCAGAAATTGTTTTGAATGGATCTAACCCCATCATTTGAATATGGTAGTCATCATTTTAGAACCAAGATTATAACCTTTTCTCTAGGAGTATCTGGCAACTACTCTACATGAATAGAAATAACTTTTGATATATTGTCTTCTGTGAGATCGCTGTGGAAAACTTTCCTGTCTAAAATGCATCAGTTGAAAAGGATTGAACTTTGTTCCTCTGGATTGATATTTTTTTCCGTTTTCACTGAATGAATGAAATAGACTAAGAGAAGCTTAAAAATGGATAGATGCTATCTGGGAGTTAATCAGATTGATTGGGAAAATGAAAGCACTTATATTGTGTTTAGTTATTACTGGGCTATGGGCCAGAACTGTGTCAACAATAGTGGGTTTTATTGCAAGATGATAATGATGAAGGAGGATGAAAGAGAAAATCAGGAAAAATCAATCCCAGATATTGGTGCTTCAGTGTCCTCCCCATAGACTGCAGCAAAATCATTATCATCTCTGTGAAACAGTCAACTCAATCTCATGTGGAAGGGTAACATTGGCAACAGAACACAAACCAAATTATTACTACTAGAAATGTTGATAAGAACTGTTCATACAAGAATTTCCAAATCAGTCTTTATGCTTTCAAATTTAAAGAACCTTGGTATTGTTATTGAAAAGTCTGTGATGGAAAGACACTGTGTTTATTCCAGAAATCTAAAAACGGGATGGGGAGGGAATCACCCCTTTGTCTAAAAAGTGTTCAAGAATGAGGGGGATGCCCCTCAGAGACATGCGGGATGTTATGTACATAAGCAAAACAAGCATACTTCTTGATGTTTTATTACAGGTAACAGCTTGTCTCACCATTGACTAATTTGTCATTTTAGAGAAGATTCTTTATTGCATCTTAGTATGCTACACTCTCTCAGGAGGACCCTCAAACTGCTGAAGTTTGATGGCTCTGACTGGGAAGTTTTGAAGAAATCTGTGATTGTCTTTCTTGTCTGTGACATTCTGATTATTTGCACTGCAATATATGGCTACTTCTGTTGGTAGCGTAGACAAAAACATGTCGGTAAAAAGTGGGCAAGTCATTAAAATCATTCTTTCTTTCCCCCTATCCCCCAACCCCACACATAGTAAAAAGCAATGGATTTTAATTACGAGACATTTACTTTTATGAAACAGATCGATAGTTGATGATTTTATAAGCCTCATATTATTGATGGAGGTCACGCGGGTGGGGTGGGGGGTTCCTTAATTAGAACAGAAAACACGTCATATAAGGGAAAATCATTCTTGTCAACAAAACATGGCACTTCCGCTTTACTGTTTTAGCTTTATACATGCATGCCTACAGCCAAGGATGCACGCTCCCTGTCGTGCATACGACCTAGAATGGTGCAGGATGTGGAAAAAACTAGCATTATTCTCACAATCGCACGTCCTACAATAAACACTAAAGACTGGCACAAGTATTGGACCTGGGATGAAAAAATGTAATGAGATGATAAAGACCTATTTTCATCCCAAATCAAGCCAAAATAAATAAGCCCCTTATAATGATATATAAAAACATAGAAGGCTATAAAGTGCAGGTTTGAGCCTTTGAGCACTATGTTCACTTTTCACACTGTTCTGAGATAGACACTCAGCATTACTTGTGTCAAGTCACTACCAGGGATTTGTTTCAGTTTTTGGGGATAGAATCGGTTCTACTAAAATGGGGGGAAATTCATCGTAAATTATGAATTTATGGGAAAAAATAAAGGAAACACTGTTTCTCTAACAGAAACTGATGTACTTTTACCAGCAGCTATAGGTGGGATAACAGTTTGAAATCTCCGTATCATAATATGTGTAGCCTCAAAAAAACTGCTTCTAGTTCAGAAATTGTATGGTAAAGTTTTCAGAATCAGTGCAAGAACCCTCATTTAGTAAAAGGTTTTTCATGAATAATGGGGTTAGAGACTTGTAGTCTCTCTTAGTTTGTCACTAAAAATTGTCAGTGATAATGAAGAAAAAAATATTTAATATTATAGACTTGTTATTGAGTAATTTTTCATTTTTGACAAGACTTGACACAAATTGAATTGACAAAATCTTAACATGATTAATTGTTAGTTCAGGTTGATTTATTCTAGTCTTGATCTAGTCACTTGGGTGACAGATTGTTTCGTTCATGTACTTGTATAATAAATTGGTTCTTTGTTTTAAACCTTTGCATTAGTAACTTAAACTGGACAGCAAGATAGGTATGCTGCAGGATAAGTTGGTATGTTTGGGTTTAACCCGGCTGTATTTCAGATACTGTGAAATTGTTTAATTGTATGGGCATAATATTTTTTGGTTTTGGTCAAATTTACTATTTTGAGGAGGAGGGGGGTGGGGCCTAAATTTGTGGATGTAATAGTTTAAAGATGAAACTTTTCTATGTTTCTGAGGTTTAATTTTGTGGATTCATACAGTCATAAAATCCACACAAATTGTCATCCGCAAAAATTTATGATTTTCCAGTACTAGTATTTTTGGAGTGATCATTAATCAGTATAACCTTAGTCCTGTAAGTTGTATATGGGTAAGTTGTGTATGACTTAGTAAATGCTGTTCAGTCCTGTATGGCTTAGTAAATGCTAGTTAGCCATCGGTGGCTTAGTAAATGCTGGAAAGCCATGTATGGCTTAGTAAATGCTGGTTAGCCATTAGCCGTCAGTGGCTTAGTAAATGCTGGAAAGCTGTGTATGGCTAAGTAAATGCTAGTTAGCCATCAATGGCTTAGTAAATGCTGGAAAGCCGTGTATGGCTTAGTAAATGCTGGTTAGCCATTAGCCGTCAGTGGCTTAGTAAATGCTGGAAAGCCGTGTATGGCTTAGTAAATGCTGGTTAGCCATTAGCCGTCAGTGGCTTAGTAAATGCTGGAAAGCTGTGGGGTATGGCTTAGTAAATGCTAGTTAGCCATCGATGGCTTAGTAAATGCTGGAAAGCCGTGTATGGCTTAGTAAATGCTGGTTAGCCATTAGCCGTCAGTGGCTTAGTAAATGCTGGAAAGCCGTGTATGGCTTAGTAAATTCTAGTTAGCCATCGGTGGCTTAGTAAATGCTGGAAAGCCGTGTATGGCTTAGTAAACGCTAGTTAGCCATCGGTGGCTTAGTAAATGCTGGAAAGCTGTGTATGGCTTAGTAAATGCTAGTTAGCCATTAGCCGTCAGTGGCTTAGTAAATGCTGGAAAGCCGTGTATGGCTTAGTAAATTCTAGTTAACCATCGGTGGCTTAGTAAATGCTGGAAAGCCGTGTATGGCTTAGTAAACGCTAGTTAGCCATCGGTGGCTTAGTAAATGCTGGAAAGCTGTGTATGGCTTAGTAAATGCTAGTTAGCCATCGGTGGCTTAGTAAATGCTGGAAAGCTGTGTATGGCTTAGTAAATGCTAGAAAGCTGTGTATGGCTTAGTAAATGCTGGAAAGTCGTGTATGGCTTAGTAAATGCTGGAAAGCCGTGTATGGCTTAGTAAATGCTAGTTAGCCATCAGTGGCTTAGTAAATGCTGGAAAGCCGTGTATGGCTTAGTAAAGGATAGTTAGCCATCAGTGGTTTAGTAAATGCTGGAAAGCCCGATGTGGCTTAATGAATGCCGGTTAGCCGTGTATGACTTAGTTAACGCCAGTTAGGCATATGTGGTTTAGTAAATGCTGGGTAGGCGCCTGTTGACTTGATAAATGCTGGTTAGTCATCTATAGCTTAGCAGATGCTGGTAAGTGGTCTACAGGGTAGTCGTTAGTCTGTTTTCAGACTAGTTAGTCGTGTATGGCTTAGTAAATGCTGGTTAGCCATCAATAGCTTAGTAAATTGCGGTATGCCATCTTTGGCTTAGTAAATGCTGGCCAGTCATCTATAGTTAATTAAATTGCGATATGCCATCTTTGACTTGGTAAATGCTGGCCAGTCATCTATAGCTAATTAAATTGTGATATGCCATCTTTGGCTTAGTAAATGCTGGTCAGTCATCTATGTCTTTATAAATGCAGGTTAGTCAAATGTCCTAGTGATTATTTTTCTTGAGGATCAAACACAAACTTCTGCCATAGCTCTTGTCTTCACTGAAATAGTAAGTCAGCTCACTGCCCAGTCAGAATGTTACCTTGGTGATAGAAACTTTTTTGTTTAATTAGATTTATAACAATGAAGGACTGTTAGTGAGGTAGATGTATAAGACTTGAGTTGTGATATTGTGGGCAACAGAATTGAATTACAACAAAGAAATGTATGCTGTAGTCAGAAAGGCTTGTTATTCTAGCATCTACTCTGTCATTAGATCTCCATGTACTGTGAATAGTTCTTTATGAAGTGAAACTAAAACCAGTCATTATTAATAAATGTGTTAATGTTTTAAAAGATAACATTGATTTAGTGAAATGTGACCTGAGACTTGTCATTTTGTGTAGCCTTAGGTAAGGAACGGGTTGAAGTACATGAAGCACAATATCATCAGTTTACAAGATAATGTTACACATATTTTACCTATGAATTACTGAACTGTAAACAGTGAATGTCAGTTTAAGATGCAGTCTGTATGCTTCTTCCGTTCCATGTATTTATGAAGTATAGGCATAAGGTATGCATGTGGTTAGAGGAAACAAGGTTAACGGCAAAGGATTTTAACAGGTCTATAACATAATAATATGATACTGCTGGTTTACTTTGATATCTGCTATCTTTTATTGTGAAGGATAAACCACATACATGCTGGAATGTACAGGGATTAATTTAAACTTTTGATAACTTAAAGGAAATATCAAAACCAACTCTGTTTTATTTTTGCTCATTAACCAGTGTTATATGTTGGGTGTTTTAAACTCGGGTATTTATTGTGGTTAATTTTGTTGTGATTGTGTCCTGTGATCATAACGTATTGGATATATTTTTATTACCAAGTCATGATTTTTGGCATTTTTTAAACATCTAAAATCAGTCAGTGGAATGAGATTTCGGAAGAAAAAGAAGACAGGTTTGTATAATTTTATACATAATTTATATATTTGTTTTATAACATGTTCTAGAGCAATAACTTCACTGTTTTTCATTACTACAATCAATGGTCTGGTGCAAGAATTATTAATATTCTATATATTTACAGCTGTACAACTGCTATAGTTTCAGGTAACTTCATTGTATTGTTAATTTGGGTCTCGGTGGCAGAGTGGTCAAGGTCATTCATATTTTGCATCATTTGACACTTACTGCAACAGCTTGGTTCTACGAAGGGGGTGCCCAGAGTGGCCCCCACCACTACCGCTTGCACAATGTACGGGTGCCCACGGTGGCCCTCACCACTGCAGCTTGTGGAATATGTATGTTGCAACCAGAGGCCCCTTACCACTGTGAATTGTAAAATATATGTTGTTCTGCCCAGTGGGCCCATCTGTTCTTGAAATTATGCCTGTGTCTTTTGTATGACCTTCCGTATCACCAAGGTATTTCTGGAAGTCATAACATAATTATGCTTAACAGGATATAAAAGTTGTTTGATCTATTATCTTACCTTCTTGTTTGCCAGACTACTATCTATAAATGTCCATAAAAGGTTTTAGAAAACAGCAAAGTATTTTGGCTAAAGCCAAAGCAATGATTTAAAAATTCAGCAAAAATATAGGTGGCAGACAATAATAATTGGAAATCCCATTTTTTAAAGCTACATAAGTATGATTGTAGTGGTACTGTTGAAGTCATTGTGAAAGTACAGTCATACCTGTAGAGGGCTGTAGCTGGTATCTGAGGACTTGGATAGATGAAATTCAAGGTAGAGGGCTGTAGCTGGTATCTGAGTACTCGGATAGATGATTTAGCTGGTATCTGAGTACTTGGATAGATGATGTAGCTGGTATCTGGGTACTCGGATAGATGATGTAGCTGGTATCTGAGTACTCGGATAGATGAAAGTCAAGGTAGAGGGCTGTAGCTGGTATCTGAGTACTCGGATAGATGATGTAGCTGGTATCTGAGTACTCGGATAGATGAAAGTCAAAGTAGAGGGCTGTAGCTGGTATCTGAGTACTTGGATACATGAAAGTCAAGGTAGAGGGCTGTAGCTGGTATCTGAGTACTCGGATAGATGAAAGTCAAGGTAGAGGGCTGTAGCTGGTATCTGAGTACTCGGATACATGAAAGTCACGGTAGAGGGCTGTAGCTGGTATCTGAGTACTCGGATAGATGAAAGTCAAGGTAGAGGGCTGTAGCTGGTATCTGAGTACTCAGATAGATGATGTAGCTGGTATCTGAGTACTCGGATACATGAAAGTCAAGGTAGAGGGCTGTAGCTGGTATCTGAGTACTCGGATAGATGATGTAGCTGGTATCTGAGTACTCGGATACATGAAAGTCAAGGTAGAGGGCTGTAGCTGGTATCTGAGTACTCGGATAGATGATGTAGCTGGTATCTGAGTACTCGGATACATCAAAGTCAAGGTAGAGGGCTGTAGCTGGTATCTGAGTACTTGGATACATGAAAGTCAAGGTAGAGGGCTGTAGCTGGTATCTGAGAACTCCGATACATGAAAGTCAAGGTAGAGGGCTGTAGCTGGTATCTGAGTACTCAGATAGATGATGTAGCTGGTATCTGAGTACTCGGATACATGAAAGTCAAGGTAGAGGGCTGTAGCTGGTATCTGAGTACTCGGATAGATGATGTAGCTGGTATCTGAGTACTCGGATACATGAAAGTCAAGGTAGAGGGCTGTAGCTGGTATCTGAGATATCGGATAGATGATGTAGCTGGTATCTGAGTACTCGGATACATGAAAGTCAAGGTAGAGGGCTGTAGCTGGTATTTGAGTACTTGGATACATGAAAGTCAGGGTAGAGGGCTGTAGCTGGTATCTGAGTACTCAGATAGATGATGTAGCTGTATCTGAGTACTCGGATACATGAAAGTCAGGGAGAGGCTGTAGCTGTATCTGAGAACTCCGTTACATGAAAGTCAAGGTAGAGGCTGTACTGGTATCTGAGTACTCGGATACATGAAAGTCAGGTAGAGGGCTGTAGCTAGTATCTGAGTACTCAGATAGTGATGTAGCTGGTATCTGAGTACTCGGATACATGAAAGTCAAGGTAGAGGCTGTAGCTGGTATCTGAGAACTCCGTTACATGAAAGTCAAGGTAGAGGGCTGTAGCTGGTATCTGAGTACTCAGATACATGAAAGTCAAGGTAGAGGGCTGTAGCTGGTATCTGAGAACTCCGTTACATGAAAGTCAAGGTAGAGGGCTGTAGCTGGTATCTGAGTACTCAGATAGATGATGTAGCTGGTATCTGAGTACTCGGATACATGAAAGTCAAGGTAGAGGGCTGTAGCTGGTATCTGAGAACTCAGATAGATGATGTAGCTGGTATCTGAGTACTCGTATCATGAAAGTCAAGGTAGAGGGCTGTGCTGGTATCTGAGTACTCAGATAGATGATTGTAGCTGGTATCTGAGTACTCGGATACATGTAAGTCAAGGTAGAGGGCTGTAGCTGGTATCTGAGAACTCAGATAGATGATGTAGCTGGTATCTGAGTACTCCGTTACATGAAAGTCAAGGTAGAGGGCTGTAGCTGGTATCTGAGTACTCAGATAGATGATGTAGCTGGTATCTGAGTACTCCGTTACATGAAAGTCAAGGTAGAGGGCTGTAGCTGGTATCTGAGTACTCAGATAGATGATGTAGCTGGTATCTGAGTACTCGGATACATGAAAGTCAAGGTAGAGGGCTGTAGCTGGTATCTGAGAACTCCGTTACATGAAAGTCAAGGTAGAGGGCTGTAGCTGGTATCTGAGTACTCGGATACATGAAAGTCAAGGTAGAGGGCTGTAGCTGGTATCTGAGTACTCAGATAGATGATGTAGCTGGTATCTGAGTACTCGGATACATGAAAGTCAAGGTAGAGGGCTGTAGCTGGTATCTGAGAACTCCGTTACATGAAAGTCAAGATAGAGGGCTGTAGCTGGTATCAGAGTACTCGGATACATGAAAGTCAAGGTAGAAGGCTGTAGCTGGTATCTGAGTACTCGGATAGATGAAAGTCAAGTATAAATATTTGTAAACTCTAACTGAAAATTGAGTAGGAATATTCTGATATCGTTGATATTGTGAAGAGTTGGCCTAAAATTATTTGATTTCCATTGAAGAAGCTTTATAGACCTTGAAATTAATGTAGTTTGTGTACCTTAATATGCTACCATCTGAAATATTGTTTACTAGAAATAAACAAAACATAAATTATGTAAGCTAAGGTGACCATATATTTCATTTCATTGTGCTCCACAAGACTTATTAGAGTCTCTGAGTGGAATCATCTGTTCTAGATATTCACATGGAGAAACTAGTCATTTATATTAGGGAATTGTGTTGTCCGTCTATACCTACGTCAACATTTTCTCTTTCCAGACTCTAAGTCATAAAGTTTGATGGCTACAGTATTTAAACTTTACAGGATGACACAGCCGCATATGAGGAGGATAGACCCCAATTGTTTTTCAGGTCAATAGGTCAGAGTTTTAGGTCACAGTGACTTGGAAACTGAAACTGGTTTAGAGACTTATTAAATATGGCTGTCAGACTTAATATAGTGACTTAGTACCCCTAGAGGAAAAGCTGTATTGATTTTGGGTTAATGGCTAAAAGGTCATGGTCACAGGGACCTGACTTAATTATTTGTAATATTTTTGTTTCTAGGCACTAAGTCAGAAAGTATAATAGCAACAGCTTTCAAACTTCAAAGGATGACTTAGCACCACTAGAGAAGGATCTCTGTTGTGTTTGGGGTCAGTAGGTCAAAGGTCAAAGTAAATAGTGGTTTCTGGGCGGTAAGTCATAAGTGTAATAGTTGCAGCTTTCTTACTTTACACAATGAAATATCTGTGAAATCACAAGATCGTACAAATCTGGGTGGAATATATGGCCAGATATCAAGTTTCTTTCTGAATCAGCTCAATTTCACCACTCATGTAATGATAAACATTTTGTTTGAAAAGCAATTTTCTTGTATGTAAGGTGGAATCATTTTTCAGTGGAACTACATTGCGTGTTTGTTTACAATATGGTACCAGATTGTTACAGGAGGTGTCAGATCAACCCACAATAGTTATGTCTCCCACCACACAGTGGTGTGGGAGACATACTGATTTACTCCTGTCTGTGTGTCTGTCTGTCACAAATCTTGTTTGCACTCTAAGTCGAACATTTCTCATCCAATCTTCACCAAACTTGAACAAAATGTGTTTGCCGATAAGCCCTCGGCCAAGTTCAATAACTAGCCAAATCAGCCCAGGCACTTAAGAATTATGGCCCTTGACCAAAAATTACTGAACCATTCATCCTAGTCCACCTAGAGTCACTAAACACTAAACTACTGTACTTTTTGTCGAGCCTGCTTGCGGTGAACTCGATATAGTCATCACTTTTGGTGGTTCAGTGTAATACTATGTGCGTGCGTCCGTCCGATTTTGTCCGGACCATAACTTAACATGCATGGACCAATCTTGTTTATATTTGGTATGAATGTTTACCTCAATGAGAAGGATTGTCATGCGAAAACCCCATGTTCCTATCTCAAAGGTCAAGGTCACAGTTGGAGGTGGAAGGTCAAATTGAAGTTGTCCAGAGCATTTCTTCTTCATGCATGGTGGGATTTTGATGTAACTTGGCATGAATGTTCACCATTATGAGACAGAGTGTCATGCGCAAGAACCAGGTCCCTAGGTCTAAGGTCAAGGTCACACTTAGAGGCCAAAGGTGCTGGTGGGCTCGACATTCTGCCCGTGGGCATGCAGAATGTATTTCTAGCTTTTGCTATTCAGATAATTAGGCAGTTGTTGGAGACATGCGCTTTTCTAAAAAGCAGCTCTAGTTCTTTTATGTTTTGCATTAATGGTTACCACCTCTGAAGTATCATGACTCGCCTGCTTAGCTCAAAAGGGAGAGTGCAGATCTACGGATCACAGGGGGGCAAGTTTGACCCTCAGTTGGCAGTTACTTGCGGAGAACAGGTTTGTACTGGTACAGAATCCTGGAACACTAGTTAAGCTAACTGCTCGCCGTTGTTTAACTGAAATACTGTTGAAAAAGGGCGTTAAACCCAAAACAAACAAAGTCTGAAGTATCATTGGCCGTTTCGTCAACTCGACACCAAAAAGAGGTGGAGCCAGTGTTTACAGAGCATGAATTTTTGTTTCTAATTGCTAAATCTATAAAAAAAAGTATGTATGATTAGGGAATTGAAGCCAGATTGCCTCAGCAATAAAGACTTTGCTACCACTGTGACCAGTACACCACGGAGGAATTCGTACTTGATGACTGTTAGTATAAAGCTGTATAAGTAAGGCAGTTTACCTTTGATACCCTGTGGCAAACGCTTTTCAATTGTGAATGGAAACATTAGTAAAACCAACTAATTCTCATGTGTTTCCATAACATAATCTGCCAGTAACTAACTTTCAAAGCCTTCTGAAGAAATATAACAATAATTTCATGAATTTTTTTTCTTTCTTTGTTGTCCTAAGATCTGGAGGTCAGTCCCTAAAATACTAGTTTAGTTTGTAATAAATTATAGTAAAATAACATCCTGTGTAAGTCTTGTCTGGCTGTCTTATGGGCAGTTCTTGTTTTATATTTATAAAATGCAGCTGTTATATGCTACTACATGTAGTTAGAAGTTTGCCAAAATATGGTGTATGTTAGTCAGTGCACTTAAATCCTGTATGACACCAAACAAAACCTTTGGGTTCTTATTCTGTTGATAGAGACTGACTGACATTTTGTTTATAAATGCCGATCTGTTACAGATAGCAGTAACTGCTCTACTAGCTGTCTTGTGTTAACTATTTGAATTGATATAAGAATATTTTGTGTGTGAATAATTATACACAAATCAGATTATCCCATTTATCATCTCTTGCAGAGATACAAAAAGAAAAAAAATCCAAACACCACCCACCCACCCAGAGGTTTAAAGAGTACACCACAATTAAAGAAACTACAATATAACAAGGACTGTCTGGATTGGAAAAAAACATTGGTCATTTTTAGCTCAACTGTTCTAAGAATAGTCTGAGCTATTCTACTAACCCTGGCGTTTGTGTTGGCATCAGCTTGGTTAAGGTTTTGCATGCAAGTACATATAGCTATCGTTTAAAGGCATATAGCTTTGAAACTTATCTTTTCTTATTTAGGTCTATTACCAACCTCACTGTGTCAAGTCGCAGAACTCTGACATGTATTTTGGCCAAATTATGCTCCCTTTTGGACTTAGCATGCATTGTTACAGAAAATCCTGGTTAAAGTTTTGCATGCAAGATACTATCTCCAAAACTAATGCAGGTATTGAATTGAAACTTCGCATGTGTCTTCAGGGTTTTAAAACTAGGTGATAGCATCAAGTCCCATAGCTCTAACATGTATTTTGGGCAAATTATGCCCCCATTTGGGTTTAGAAAATCCTGGTTTAAAGTTTTGCATGCAAGTTACTATCCCCAAAACTAATGCAGATACTGATTTGAAACTTCACTTGTGTCTTGAGGGTTATAAAATTAGGTGATAGCATCAAGTCCCATAACTCGGACATGTAATTTGGCCAAATTATGCCCCCTTTTGGACTTAGAAAATCCTGGTTAAAGTTTTGCATTCAAGTTGCTATCTCCAAAACTAATGAAAATACTGGATTGAAACTCTGTAGATTTAGGGTAATATTCCAGCTTCTGGGACAATAATTCAAATAGTGGAGCATTGGCTGTCTTATGGACAGCTCTTTTTTTTCATGCAATTTTACAGTCCAGTGGTTTAAGATAGATGATTTTGAGTTACTTGCCTGTCACCTCTGTGGGATTGAAACCCTGCTTTTGATGCAGAATTCTTCCATGTGAAGAAACTATCCAACCGGCGTGTGGTTGGTCATTGGTACTAAACTGTACCTGAAAACAGGTGCTGAGTCCTCCACACATAGTTGCAATATTGTCTGAATTGTGCTGGTTAAATTCTTAATATGTGTGAAGCGCGAAAATTGCTGCTTACAAAGGAGGTAATACAATTCTGAAAATAAGAGAATTGGTTTGATATTTGACTGTATAGATTACTTAATTGAGTTTCAATTTCTGAATTCTCATTTGTAGCAGATTGATGAGCACATTCTTGGAATTGATTAATGATTGTAATTTAAGAAATGTTTCAAGACCTTATTCCTTTCTTTGATTTCATCCATGTTTTACTTCAGATTTATAAATGCCCAGTGATCTTGTGACAGAATAGATCATTACACTGGAGTATCTCTCAAGCAAACAGAATCAAATTTGGCTCTCATGTTTCCAGATTATTAAATTATTCAATTACAATAATGGGTTACAATTATGATAATGATATTACACAAGGGAACAAAAGGAAACTGTGTAGTGAACTCGCATTTATTTCCCAGCAATACTTTAAAAGGGCCTTTATTATTGATCATTATCATTTAAGCAAACCAAAGTGGAACCTTAAGAACTTCAGGTTGTCATAAGTTAGTTTGCTGTTTATACATGCAGGTCCTGTCAAACAACATCACTTGGAAAAGTTGAATTTGTTTTTATTGCAATTGAGAAGTTTAATTGCATAGGAATTAAGTGTTTTCTAAAAACTCATCTGCAGTTCTAGTTTAATTTGGAGTATGATAGTGTTTAACAAAGATATGAAGTTTTGATTGCTGTTGATGAACTTGAGAAATATGTATAAACCCCAGTATAGGAAAGTATGCTGCTTTTGATGTGAAATATGTTGAAATATGAATCAGGATGAGAGTTTTTGTGTTGCATAAAGTGGTTATTTTGATAATTGATACACAGATCTATTTCCTAATTTAAGTAGTTGTTTTGATACCAGATGGATGAAGAGTAGGTTGTTAGAAGTCTTGTGAATCTTTTTTTTATGATACAGAAGAACACCATAATTATGTAAACCATAATTTGAATGTACATTGTAGCTAAAATAATTGTGAAATTATCTCCCTTTTATACTTGGTGGTGGGTGGGGCAATCTGACTAAAGTACTTGATCTTCTAAACGAAGATCTGAAAACGACCCATTCACATTCGTCTTCTACTTATTTTGGATTTCCAATATTGCTATTTTTATTTTCGCAAATCTATTTTTGTTTGAACCAATCAGACAACTTGTTCGAATGTCAAAGAGAAAGAAAAATTTGTAGTTAACCCAGGGCTCGAACCTGTGACCTCTCGTTTACAGAGCAAGTGCCCTACCGACTGAGCTAACCGGCTATCTGAAATATTTCGACATAAAAATTGTTGATATCAAAACCCAAGACTTTATAAAGCTTACAGAATGCTGTAAGGTAGCTTTTGATTGGCTAGCGGAAGGGTTGTCAGAACGAGGCCATCAATAGCTCGTTGTCAGATCCTATGCGTAGCGTAATAGGAGATGTACTTTAGTCAGATTGTGGGTGGGGGGAATGACGTTCTATACAATGATAAATGGGCAAGGACAAAAGGCCCTTTTCAAACAACTTTTTTTGGTGTGGATGGGGAGTAATTGCCTTTATAGTATTTGTAAGACTGAATTGGATTGAATGTACAGCTCATTAGTGATTAACTACAGTAATTTGACCATTATTGGAACAGGCAAAAGTGTAAGTGGTTGCTTTAGTTGACAAGTATGCAAGGATATTGACAGAGTTCAATAACTTCCTGTTCTTGGAGCCTGTAATCAATATAAATATGTTTTTCCTGCCTATTATGACTGGTCATTTACCTGCTCTTTGTACAGGTACTCTCATAATATGGTTACTGTAATGCAGGAATAATGGAAAGATTGGTGGGTAATGTTAGGTCATTGCAGGTTGTTGACATATTGTTTGGTAAAAAGGTTTGGATTTAATGAAATTGTCACTTATGGAGCAGTTGACCACATGTTGCATTGATCTAAGGATATATTGTGTTCTATCTTACCATTTTATCTAAAAACTGTGCTCAGGTGCTCATAACAGAAAAACGCTTTGTGGAGAGACTGATTTATATCTCTTTGAAAAAAAAGTGTTGGTAAGAGGAGAGATAATGAGGACACATTTGTGTTTGTGGAATAGGCTAGATGACTGTAAGTTCTACTGGAATAGTGGAAAAAATGAAGCTTGTTTTGACACATTATTGTTAATGACTATTGAATACTATATTCTTGCACACCGGACTCCAGTCCATGGCGTTTCTGGTGATTTTACCCATGCCAGATGACTCTCGTGCTGTTAATGACAACTAGTGATTCATGCATTGATTATATATTGTTTATATAAAATACGAAAAAAATCAGCTACCTTGATAGTTTCTCTCCATTCCTTATAGTATATTTCTCGATTCAAAGGATGTTATTTTACAGTAAGAACGTACCGTTGCGCTATAATACAAATGATAAACAGGGGTCAGCTAGGGTCAGTGTGTATCAACATGTAGTTCTTAAGTCTAGGCTACCTAGTGGCAAGGCTATTGCTATAATACATGATGTAGCATTCCATATTTGGGGGATAGCTTTCAGTATAAAGCAGGTTGTTTTCTTGTTTTCTGGGATTTTTTCTGGCTTTTCTTGAGGTTAAGAAGTCGGAAATGTATGTAAATGGATTGAAGCTAACACATTTATTCACTGTGATAGCGTTATATTTAATGCACAGGTTCCATAACCCTTTTTGGCTTTAAACAAAGTTATCTGTATGAAAGCTGTTATGTCAGCAGCCACTTATGGGAATGGGTTGAAACTTCACACATTTGCTCACTGTAATGTTTTGGCATGCAAATGCTACTTTGCAATTTTTGGTTAAGGTTTTGTATGTAAACTGGTATCCTACATAGCATTATAAGAGACAAAAGTTCAACTTCTTTTTTTGTGATGAGACATTTGAATAGCTAGCATTCTAAGATGAGCAATGTCTCCTTGGGCGAATGTTGCTCACTTTGAGTGACTTGCCTGGCATCACCATACATTTAAATAGGTATAGCTTGGGAGAATGTTGCTCACTTTGAATGACTTGCCTCCCTTCACTGTACATTTAAATAGTTAGCATTCTAAGATGAGCAATGTCTCCTTGGGCGAATGTTGCTCACTTTGAATGACTTGTCTCACTTCACTGTACATTTAAATAGTTAGCATTCTAAGATGAGCAATGTTCCTTGGGCGAATGTTGCTCACTTTGAATGACTTGCCTCGCTTCACTGTACATTTAAATAGTTAGCATTCTAAGATGAGCAATGTCTCCTTGGGCGATTGTTGCTCACTTTGAATGACTTGCCTTGCTTCACTGTACATTTAAATAGTTAGCATTCTAAGATGAGCATTGTCTCCTTGGGCGAATGTTGCTCACTTTGAATGACTTGCCTCGCTTCACTGTACATTTAAATAGTTAGCATTCTAAGATGAGCAATGTTCCTTGGGCAATTGTTCCACACTTTGAATGACTTGCCTCGCTTAACTGTACATTTAAATAGTTAGCATTCTAAGATGAGCAATGTCTCCTTGGGCAATTGTTCCACACTTTGAATGACTTGCCTCGCTTATCTGTACATTTAAATAGTTAGCATTCTAAGATGAGCAATGTTCCTTGCGCAATTGTTCCACACTTTGAATGACTTGCCTCGCTTCACTGTACATTTAAATAGTTAGCATTCTAAGATGAGCAATGTCTCCTTGGGCAATTGTTCCACACTTTGAATGACTTGCCTCGCTTCACTGTACATTTAAATAGTTAGCATTCTAAGATGAGCAATGTCTCCTTGGGCAATTGTTCCACACTTTGAATGACTTGCCTCGCTTAACTGTACATTTAAATAGTTAGCATTCTAAGATGAGCAATGTTCCTTGCGCAATTGTTCCACACTTTGAATGACTTGCCTCGCTTCACTGTACATTTAAATAGTTAGCATTCTAAGATGAGCAATGTTCCTTGGGCAATTGTTCCACACTTTGAATGACTTGCCTCGCTTCACTGTACATTTAAATAGTTAGCATTCTAAGATGAGCAGTGTCTCCTTGGGCGAATGTTGCTCACTTTGAATGACTTGCCTCGCTTCACTGTACATTTAAATAGTTAGCATTCTAAGATGAGCAATGTCTCCTTGGGAGAATGTTGCTCACTTTGAATGACTTGTCTCGCTTCACTGTACATTTAAATAGTCAGCATTCTAAGATGAGCAATGTCTCCTTGGGCCATTGTTCCACACTTTGAATAACTTGCCTCGCTTCACTGTACATTTAAATAGTTAGCATTCTAAGATGAGCAATGTCTCCTTGGGCGAATGTTGCTCACTTTGAATGACTTGCCTCGCTTCACTGTACATTTAAATAGTTAGCATTCTAAGATGAGCAATGTCTCCTTGGGCGAATGTTCCACACTTTGAATGACTTGCCTCGCTTCACTGTACATTTAAATAATTAGCATTCTAAGATGAGCAATGTCTCCTTGGGCGAATGTTGCTAACTTTGAATGACTTGTCTCGCTTCACTGTACATTTAAATAATTAGCATTCTAAGATGAGCAATGTCTCCTTGGGCGAATGTTGCTCACTTTGAATGACTTGTCTCACTTCACTGTACATTTAAATAGTTAGCATTCTAAGATGAGCATTGTCTCCTTGGGTGAATGTTGCTCACTTTGAATGACTTGCCTCGCATCACTGTACATTTAAATAGTTAGCATTCTAAGATGAGCAATGTTCCTTGGCGAATGTTGCCACATTTGAATGACTTGCCTCGCTCACTGTACATTTAAATAGTTAGATTCTAAGATGAGCATGTCTCCTTGGGCGAATGTTGCTCACTTTGAATGACTTGCCTCGCTCACTTACATTTAAATAATTAGCATTCTAAGATGAGCATGTCTCCTTGGGCAATGTTCACACTTTGAATGACTTGCCTCACGTCACTCTACATTTAAATAGTTAGCATTCTAAGATGAGCATGTCTCCCTTGGGCAATTGTTCCACACTTTGAATGACTTGCCTCGCTTCACTCTACATTTGAATAGTTAGCATTCTAAGATGAGCATTGTCTCCTTAGGCAATTGTTCCACACTTTGAATGACTTGCCTCGCTTAACTGTACATTTAAATAGTTAGCATTCTAAGATGAACAATGTCTCCTTGGGCGAATGTTGCTCACTTTGAATGACTTGTCTCACTTCACTGTACATTTAAATAATTAGCATTCTAAGATGAGCAATGTCTCCTTAGGCAATTGTTCCACACTTTGAATGACTTGCCTCGCATCACTGTACATTTAAATAGTTAGCATTCTAAGATGAGCAATGTTCCTTGGGCGAATGTTGCTCACTTCGAATGACTTGCCTCGCTTCACTGTACATTTAAATAATTAGCATTCTAAGATGAGCAATGTCTCCTTGGGCGAATGTTGCTCACTTCGAATGACTTGCCTCGCTTCACTGTACATTTAAATAATTAGCATTCTAAGATGAGCAATGTCTCCTTGGGCGAATGTTGCTCACTTTGAATGACTTGCCTCGCATCACTGTACATTTAAATAATTAGCATTCTAAGATGAGCAATGTCTCCTTGGGCGAATGTTGCTCACTTTGAATGACTTGCCTCGCTTCACTGTACATTTAAATAATTAGCATTCTAAGATGAGCAATGTCTCCTTGGGCGAATGTTGCTCACTTTGAATGACTTGCCTCGCTTCACTGTACATTTAAATAGTTAGCATTCTAAGATGAGCAATGTCTCCTTGGGCGAATGTTGCTCACTTTGAATGACTTGCCTCGCTTCACTGTACATTTAAATAGTTAGCATTCTAAGATGAGCAATGTCTCCTTGGGCGAATGTTCCACACTTTGAATGACTTGCCTCGCTTCACTGTACATTTAAATAGTTAGCATTCTAAGATGAGCAATGTCTCCTTGGGCGAATGTTGCTCACTTTGAATGACTTGCCTCACTTCACTGTACATTTAAATAGTTAGCATTCTAAGATGAGCAATGTCTCCTTGGGCGAATGTTGTTCACTTTGAATGACTTGCCTCACATCACTGTACATTTAAATAATTAGCATTCTAAGATGAGCAATGTCTCCTTGGGCGAATGTTGCTCACTTTGAATGACTTGCCTCACATCACTGTACATTTAAATAATTAGCATTCTAAGATGAGCAATGTCTCCTTGGGCGAATGTTGCTCACTTTGAATGACTTGCCTCGCTTCGCTGTACATTTAAATAGTTAGCATTCTAAGATGAGCATTGTCTCCTTGGGCGAATGTTGCTCACTTTGAATGACTTGCCTCGCTTCACTGTACATTTAAATAGTTAGCATTCTAAGATGAGCAATGTCTCCTTGGGCGAATGTTCCACACTTTGAATGACTTGCCTCGCTTCACTGTACATTTAAATAGTTAGCATTCTAAGATGAGCAATGTCTCCTTGGGCAAATGTTCCACACTTTGAATGACTTGCCTCACATCACTGTACATTTAAATAATTAGCATTCTAAGATGAGCAATGTCTCCTTGGGCGAATGTTGCTCACTTTGAATGACTTGCCTCACATCACTGTACATTTAAATAATTAGCATTCTAAGATGAGCAATGTCTCCTTGGGCAAATGTTCCACACTTTGAATGACTTGCCTCACATCACTGTACATTTAAATAATTAGCATTCTAAGATGAGCAATGTCTCCTTGGGCGAATGTTGCTCACTTTGAATGACTTGCTTTCATCACTGTAGGGTTGAGCTTTGATGGTATTTGAACTCCTCTGTGTAGGGAAGTTATCAACCTACCTTGTAGAAGGTCTCTCCAGTTTCTTCTAAAACAAAAGGCAAGTTGATGCTTTTCAGCAAGAGTCTTTAAATAACTGATAGCAATTACAATTAAAGTTAGAGATATAAAACTTCATATAAGTCTTTGAGCTGTCTCATGTTGACAGTTATTATGTATGATTTACATAAATTTGTATTCAAACTTTAATAAAGCTTAACGACAGATCTAGGTCAATAGTGTCTTCATGCTCCTTTCCAACGATTGAAACTGATTAGTTTTGATGAAGCACTCACTGAACATTTTTATATAAATAAAGGGAAATTAATATAGCATGAAGAATATAATACTTTGGTACTCTCTTGTTGAAGTGGCCTACTTTAATATTAAGGTTCAGTGAGCTGGTGAAATGAATGAATTATGAAGCATTCATTTGGTCTAGGGTCATTAATTATATATTTTTTGTTCTTTGTGGAAGTTTTTTATAATTATAAATACAATAGTTCATCTGAAACATCATCTTTTCAATGGCAGAAAGTTATGTTTTGTATATTATTGAAATAAAGAAATAAAGAAAAAGTTAATTTTACTTGAAGAAACTTAAAACAAGTCATAGTCATTGACTTAATTACACAATACCATAAGTCCATGTTTAGCATTCTTAGAAATATGAGTTTTTAGAGTTTTGACGCATTCATTAATGGTTAAATAGACATGATTGTGAGTTTTAGGAACTGCTTTTTTGTCACATTAAGTAGTTCTATAAAAATGTAATATTCTGAGCAGATCCCACAATCTCAGTATCGCTAAAAATAGACATACAGTATTTTGGAATTAAGCTAATGAAGTGAACACACAGAGACGAGCCGAAGTCAGAATTAGAAATCCTGTTTTCTAAGGAATTTCTTCTGTAGAGTTTTGGCAAAATCTACATACAAAATGTATTTAGAATTTCCTGCATACAGGTGTGCAGTCACCAGGTCAATATTTGGGCAGAATACATGCCATGTAGCATATTTTGTTCTGGATCTGGAGAGCGATACATTGAAGCAAATTTTAAGGAAAAAATAGATTAACAGATGTACCCCTTGTACCTTATATACCTATAATAGTATTTACTTTAAGTATCAAAATAGGCAGAAGTTTTTATATTTGGTAACAAACATAGTAAAATGTTGAAGTTTTGAGTGTTTATTACTGGTTTTGTTTTCAGATAAAAAGAAAAATGGTGACTTGAAGTCTCATTCAATGGGAAACAACAACAGCTCGGTGGTTGCCACACCACCCCCAGAGCGAAAATCTAAGTTTGCTGCAATAGGAAAAATATTTAAACCTTGGAAATGGAAGCGGAAAAAGAAGAGTGAGAAAATTGAGAAAACAGTTGTAGGTAAGTAGACAGGGGAAGTAAATCTGTAGGAATTTATATTTGACATTAGAAGGTTGTTAAGTTTTTCTCCCCTGTCACACACTAGTGTTAACCAGTAATACTCCAAATTTAGGTGACATTGAATTTTTCTGAACAAGTGGTCATTTTTACCAGATGTTTACTGTTGTTCCAAACATTTGTTTACAGACTACATGGGGAATGACATGTGAAGTTTTTAGCCTCTCATAATGGCTTATCATAAATAGACCAGATGTCTGCTGTGGTTCCAAACTTACATACAGTTTATATGGGAAATGATATGTAAAGTCTGTGGGTGCTTCACATAAGTAGATGTATACCAAGTGTTTGCTGTGGCCTTAAACAGATGAACAGTCCAGTCCGTTATTGACGTGTAAAGTTTGTAGGGTATCTCGTAATAAATAGTCCAGGTGTTGCTGTGGTTACAGTTGTCAGGAATGAGGTACAAAGTGTTATGCTCATATTAAGATCAAGTTATATTTGAAACACCATATTTGAAAGACTGCTTCTTAAGAAAACCATCTTGCTTTTTATGCTGAACAACAAATGAAATACATAACAACAGCAGTAGCAGCTCTGCAGCTTTACCAAATAAGGTTTTTGTCCTAGAATTACTCAGCAAAACTGGATATGAAATGCCTGCTCACTGGCAACATTTACCCTTTACAGCAGATCCATTTGTTGTTTCATTAAAAGTAATATTCTTCCAATATTCCTCATTAAATATTTACTGCAGAGACTAGGAATCCCTGATTTCTCCTTATAAGGTCTTGTAAGAAAAAACAAAGAACTTAACAGCAAGAATGTTTACCACACTTGAGATATGGTAGAATATTTGCTTATGTCATTTTCTTCAGCATTTCCCCAGTGTGTTGACATTTAGTTATCATTAAGTTGGTGAAATGAGAATCCTTCCTCAGGCTATATGATTTAAATGGAACATGATTACATATTCTGCTGGGAGCATTTTTGTGTAAGCCTTCTATACTGTGATTTTTTGCACAGAAAGGATACATTTTACACCCATTTTCCATTTTTCCTTCTCCATCATTATATATCTACTCAGCAGTGGTATAGATCTAACAGTTCTTACTCTTTAAACATAGGTTTCAGGTGCAAATCCAGTAGTGTGGAGACCGCCTCGGTAGTCTTGTGGTAGAGCGTCCGCTTCGAGTGCGGGAGGTCGTGGGTTCGATCCCCGGCCGCGTCATACCAAAGACGTAAAAAATGGTACTAGCAGCTTCTTCGCTTGACGCTCAGCATTAAGGGGATAGTGCTAGGACTGGTCAGCCCGGTGTCAGTATAATGTGACTGGGTGGGGTATCATGCCACATGTCTACGGCGTGATAATCCAGTGAGGCAGCACTATAAAGTTGGGCATTGTGCTCACTGCTACAAGTAGACACCGTCGTTTATATGACTGGAAAATTGTTGAAAAAGACGTTAAACCCGAACACACACACACACACACACACACACAGAGTAGTGTGGACTTCCTATCTGAGCGAGGACTCAAATCAAATAGCTTAAATAAAATTCTGTTTGTTTTTGGCTTCTGCCCGACCCAATGGACTTCCGCCGTTTGACCCAAAAAGTACAATCTTTTTAACCAGGTTTTCAAAAAAAAAATGAGGATGTGGAGGTGGGTGGTTTCTGCTGAGTAGCTTGAGTTAGGAGTGACCGATTCAAATGTAACTTGGTATATTGGTAGCTTGCATAAAAAGTTTGGGAATGCATATGAGGCCACTAAGAGCAAGGTCAAAGTCACTGTTGCTAAAAAACTTTAGTTTGCATTACTGTATTATGTCTCCCCCAACGTTTTTGCCCTGTCAGTCTGTCACACTTCATTTCCAATAAATAACTGAAGAACCATTTGACCTAGAACTTTCAAACTTCATAGGATGGCAGGGCTTATGGTGTAGATGACCCCTATTGTTTTTGGGGTCACTCCATCAAAGGTCAAGGTCACAGGGGCCTGAACATGGAAAAATATTTCCTATCAATAACTTGAGAACCACTTGACCCAGAATGTTGAAACTTCATTGGATGATTGGTCATGCAGAGTAGATGACCCCTATTGATTTTGGGATCACTCTATTAGAGGTCAAGGTCACAGGGGCCTGAACATGGAAAACCATTTTCGATCAATAACTTGAGAATCACTTGACCCAGAATGTTGAAACTTCATATTAGGATGATTGGTCTGAAACTGAAACTGTTTCATTTGATTAAACGCCTATTTTTACGCAAAACATATTCAATGGCATTTTACAAATACATAAAAATACGACAAAAATTAAGATATTTAATGACATATAACATAAATGAGCATAAATACCATTGTGAATAAACTATTTAGTAAGCATTAAAAAAAAAAAAAAAAAAAAAAAAAGAATGATCAGACATCAGATAAGATTAATAAAATATTAGAATATTAAGATACAGTAAGACAGCTGTTTGTTATTAAGTAAGAATAAGTGGGTTATTGCGACATGTCCAGAAGTTATTACAAACAACTGTATTTTGTATTTGTTATAATATAGTTCATTTTCGAATGTATTTACACAATAAAATCATCCAGTTCACGTTACTTCAGTTTCTTAAAAATTACAGTCACAGTCTCTAAAAGAGTGCAAAGTAATCTCCAAAATAATGAGTTTTCAACTTCTTTTTGAAAACATCTATTGAGTCCGAGTTCCTTATTTCGAGAGGCAATTCATTCCAGAGTTTAGGTCCAACAGTACCAAAACTTCTGTCGCTGAACGTTTTGCGCTTGTTGAAAGGAACAACGAAACACCCAGTAACGGAGTTTGAAGAACGCAAGTTTCTTGTCTGTGTTTGTTTTATGAGAAGTTCAGAAAGATATTCTGGAGAGTTTCCAACTGAACAATTATACATGTAGGTGAGCATTTTGAATGTGATTCTGGCTTTGATTGGTAGCCAGTGAAGGTCATACAGCGCTTGCTTGGAACTGTCATATTTTCTTCGATTTAGGACAAGTTTTGCACACATTTTCTGAATTCATTGCATTTTGTTTACTTTGCTTTGAGCAATACCATACAGAATGACATTACAATAATCTAAATGGGATATCACCAATGACAGGACAAGGGTTTCGGTAGCCTCTTCGGTAAGATATTTCCGGATACATTTTATTCTGAAGTAGTTGAGCATTGCTGTTCTACACTTTCGTTTTACATGCTCTTTTAGATTCAAGTTTTCATCCAGGAATGCACCTAGATATCGAATAAAGCTCACTGATTTCACTTCATCACCTACAATGCATACTTTGTCAGTTGAACACTTAGAGAGCTGTTGCCTACTACCAAACATGATGAACTCGGTTTTGGTCATGCAAAGTAGATAACCCATATTGATTTTGGGGTCACTCTATTAAAGGTTAAGGTCACAGGTGTCTGAACATGGAAAGCCATTTCCAATCAATAACTTGAGAACCACTTGACCCAGAATGTTGAAACTTCATAGGATGATTGGACATGCAGAGTAGATAACCCTTATTGATTTTGGGGTCACTCTATTAAAGGTCAAGGTCACAGCTAACAGAACATGGAAATCCATTTCCGTTTAGTAACTTGAGAACCACCTGACCCAGAATGTTGAAACTTCATAGGGTGATAAGACTTACAGACTAGATGACCCTATTGATTTTGGGGTCACTCCATCAAAGGTCAAGGTCACAGGGGGCTGAACATAGAAACTCTTTTCAATCAATAACTTGAGAACCACTAGGTCCAGAATGTTGAAACTTAGTTGGATGATTGGACATGCCAAGTAGAAGATCCCTATTGCAGTCAACCATCAGTGTCTCTTTGACTTTCGCTCCTGTCCCCTATTGACTTCTTGCCTATACAGCTATGCTTTGGGGGAGACATGCGCTTTTCTACAAAAGCATCTGATTCTTCTAGTTCTTATGTGAAATGCATGCAGATGTCCTTACATTTCTCAAAAAATAGATATATTTAAGTTTAGTCAGGTGAGTGGAGTAAAATCCATTAGTGTTGAATTTGATTATGCATTGGGGCAGGGATGGAATCAAGTGAGGACTTGTAAATTGCAGATTCAAATCCAGTAGTGTAAAATTTGGCATCAGTACTGCTGTGTAGGGGTGGAATCAAATGAGGAATCCAAGATTCCTGATTCAAAACAAGTAGTTTGGAATTTTGACATCAACACAGTAGTGGTTCAGGGATTGAGTCAAGTTGGTACTTAGTGGTTTCAGATTCAAAATGTGCCAAGTGTAAAATTATCTTTAAATCAATGTGATTATTGAAGAATCTTTCCTTTATTAAGTTTTGAAAAATTGAATTACAGAAATAAATTATACATGTGAAAAAGTGGAACCTCATTTCTAAACAGAATTTGGACATTTGGGATCAAACACTTGTGAAACTTATTTTGGAAGAATAAAGTATATGTTTGTTAAATTGTTATATGTGGCTTTCAGTTGATACAGTGTTTCTGATTTTTATTTCTACACATCTCATCCTTTGTTCTAAATCATTCATGAACAACTTGCATGTTTTCAGAATTGGAGCGAAAGATATCAGTACGCTCAACACGAGAAGAACTTATAAAGAAAGGTGTTATAAAGGAACGGAAGGAAGATACGATTGAGGAGGGCAATGAGAATCAGAATACAGCAACTGAAACTAGTCAAGAAAAGTCAACCACAGCAGTGGCGGTCACAGAAACCCAAGAAGAGAGAATAGGTAAGTTACTGTAGTCATGTCCAGCTTCCGAATACTGGATGGAGATACCATGGGTCACAAGTTTTGTTTCTCGCCTCTTCAACCAAATTAATATTCATTTTAGATGAAACTTACTCCTTTACAGCTTGTATTAAGGACCAGAAAAAGCTGACTTTTTATGCCCCCGAAGGGAGGCATATAGTTTTTGAACCGTCTGTCCATCTGTCGGTCTGTCAGTCTGTCCGCAATTTTCGTGTCCGGTCCATATCTTTGTCATCCATGGATGGATTTTCAAATAACTTGGCATGAATGTGGACCACAGTAAGACGATGTGTCACGTGCAAGACCCAGGTCCGTAGCTCAAAGGTCAAGGTCACACTTAGACATTAAAGGATAGTGCATTGATGGGCGTGTCCGGTCCCTATCTTTGTCATCCATGGATGGATTTTCAAATAACTTGGCATGAATGTGTACCACAGTAAGACGACGTGTCGCACGCAAGACCCAGGTCCGTAGCTCAAAGGTCAAGTTCACACTTAGACGTTAAAGGATAGTGCATTGATGGGCGTGTCCGGTCCATATCTTTGTCATCCATGGATGGATTTTCAAATAACTTGGCATGAATGTGTACCACAGTAAGATGACGTGTCGCGCGTAAGACCCAGGTCCGTAGCTCAAAGGTCAAGGTCACACTTAGACGATAAAGGATAGTGCATTGATGGGCGTGTCCGGTCCATATCTTTGTCATCCATGGATGGATTTTCAAATAACTTGGCATGAATGTGTACCACAGTAAGATGACGTGTCATGCGCAAGACCCAGGTCCGTAGCTCAAAGGTCAAGGTCACACTTAGACGTTAAAGCTCATTTTTCATGATAGTGCATTGATGGGCGTGTCTGGTCCATATCTCTGTCATTCATGCATGGATTTTAAAATAACTATGCATGAATGTGTGGCACAGACGACGTGTCGTGCGCAAGACCCAGCTCCGTAGGTCAAAGGTCCTAAACTCTAACATCAGCCATAACTATTCATTCAAAGTGCCATCGGGGGCATGTGTCATCCTATGGAGACAGCTCTTGTTAAGTATCTTTTTTAATCTTGTCAAGTCTAAAATAAATGTATATCAAATGCATATCTGTAAGTGTAATATTTAAAGCCCCTGATAACACAGGAATTAATTTGAGAAATGAAATAGAACTTGAACCATGACGACATCAGAAACCAAATTAGGCAAATCATCATTTTCTCAAAGGAGCTTCTATAACTACCTTAAGGTAGTTCTGCATGTTTGATAAACTGGAAGTTATTGCGTAACATCATTTGTCCGGAAAACATAGAATAAAGCCTGGATTTGGCGTATGGAAATGAAAATCATTTTTATGAAGTAATGACAACTCATGAGTAAATTTATTACAGTGGCACCTGACCATAATCATCTAAAGTTTAGATACGATATTAAAACATCTGACTTGTTAAATAATTCTTAATAATGCCTTAAAATTAGCTTGAAATGTATGGTTCACCTTAATCATGGTCAGATATCTCAAAAATAAGCACACCAACCTATACATGTTATATCACCTCATTAAAGGCCATATGTTTGTTTACAACTGTGGGAAGTTTCATGAAAATCTACATGTAGAAAAATTGCTATTCGCAAAAATGTAATGAAAGTTGTGATTTTCCCATAGACTCCCATTATGAAAACTTGTGTGAGGTCCATAAAATCAAGCAAACAACCCTATCTTTTTTTTATTTGCTCGATTTTCTAATTATATTCTGAAGTTTTGAAAAATCAGGGTTTAATCAAAATCTACATTGTAGAAAAAAATCAGATCCGAACATACAGAACTATCTTAAATACTTACGAAGGGGCACCTTGGGAAACGATGGCCAAGCAGTTGATGTCACTGACTTCAAATTGCTCCTCGTCAAACCTTGCTTGGAATTTAGAATTCATGTGAGGAAGCCATTCAGCTGGTGTATGGAAGGCCAGTGGTTCTACCCACATGCCGTCCCATTCCTGATACAATATTTGGAAGGGTATCGAACTCTGGGAAAGTTACATTATTACATAAATTGTGTCAGTTTGACACAAAATAAAATGAAAAGGGCACCTGTACTTACACTGTGTTGGTATCCAACAAAATTAACAAAATTGATTGTTCTTTATGCCCCCACTTTGTGGGGGAGCATTATAGATTTGCCCTTGTCCATCCGTCCTTCCGAGAATGTTGTGTCGCGCCTAACTCCAAAAGTATTTGACGTAGAGTCACAAAACTTTATAGGAATGTTGGTCAATATGTGTAGTTGTGCACCTGGGGTTTTGCAACCGGATTCATTCAGTCATATAGGAGTTATGTCCCCTGACTTTGTAAAAATTGGTCATTTTAGTGTTGTGTCACGTCTAGCTCCAAAAGTATTTGAAGTAGAGTCACAAAACTTTACAGGAATGTTGGTCAGCATGTGTAGTTGTGCACCTGGGGTTTCACGTCCGGATTCATTCAGTCTTGTAGGAGTTATGGCCCCTGACTTAGTAAAAAATTGGTCATTTTAATGTTGTGTCGCGCCTAGCTCCAAAAGTATTTGACCTAGAGTCACCAAAGTTTACAGGAATGTTGGTCAGCATGTGCAGTTGTGCACCTGGGGTTTTGCGTCCGGATTCATTCAGTCGTGTAGGAGTTATGGTCCCTGACTTAGCTAAAAATTGGTCATTTTAATGTTGTGTCGCGCGTAGCTCCAAAGGTATTTGACCATGAGTCGCCAGAGTTTGCAGGAATGTTGGTCAGCATGTGCAGGTGTCCTTTGTCAGGTAGTGGGGGCATCTGTGTCTCATGGACACATTTCTAGTTCAAAAAGGGTGCAACACTTACTTTCTTCAGTCAAGAATAATATAAAATGATATGAACAAACTGCATCCATTGAGGTAATTTGTAAGATAGTAGCAGTATGAGATAAAAGATCAATGTTATTAACTCTAATCAGTCAGTTTGCCAGTGTCTTAAGATGTTCCAAAATTGAGTCTCCTATGAGATGATCTTATAAAGATACCTGTTCATACAGTAAGGCTTGCAGCTTTCTTTGGAATGTCTGCAGGTTTTAGTGCTAAAAATAAAGAAGAGATAATGGAATTTGATATATTCAGCTTTTAAAACATTTTCTTTTCATTATTTTTGGGAATTACTAAATTTAATTAACTGAATAATTGAATAAATTTATCTTTGCTATGAATATTTCTGTGGATAATAATAAATAATGATAAATGTGCTCATGTTTACCATAAACAAGAAATGTTGTGTGTAACTATATAGTTTTCCCAGAGCAGGTGGGTTGCAACAAGAGGTTGATAGGTGTTTTGGGATGTAGGTGGACATTCGCTGCAAATGTAGAGGAGATTTCATTTAACAGTGATAAACTAGAAATTAGACATTAAATTTTGTATAAAAAATGGATGAAACTGCAATCCCTGATCTAGACTGGCTCTCGTCCCTTTGTTTGTTCTGTCATATTTCTCACATGTAAATTTTGCAAGTAACTTTAGCAGGTTCTTTCTGTATTGACATTTTGTTGCCTCTGACTCCAAACATAGGTTTAAGCTTTAAAAAAATGACCATGTAGCCAGGGGGCCAGGCTAACCCTGATTAAATGGGATGAATTGTGGGGACTTGTAAAATGCATATCAGGGCTACATAATTGCGGATTTTTATAGATATCAAAATACTCTTTAAATCTGTTTTATGAACTGAATTAATGAAATTTTGTAATGTGATTCATAACCCAACATCGCCAAACCATTCAAAACCAGAAAAATAAAATTTCCTTGTTTTATTATCATTATTGTCATTGACCTGGAACCAGCAATTTTTACCTCTCTAGATGTAAATATTACATTGTATTAAATTGTGTCTAGGTGTGCCTCTAAACACCAGGTTTTACCTGTGGGATTGCACCAATTTATCTTTCCTTCTGTTGTTTTTTATGATACAGTAGATGAGGAATGAATGAAATCACTGAACTGCCTTAATTGCTGGAATAAGCCTACAGGTGTCTGTGCCTCATTGAACTTCTTTAAACCCTACAAAACATGTTCACATGTATATTTGTGGATTTATTCAGTTCTTGATGTTTAATAATTGATATAAAGGAGGAATATGTTTGTTAAGGAAGTAGAATAGATGGATTATTGTGAACAATGTGGAGTAAAAACAAGAAAAGAGGTGCTGGCTTTAGATTGCGATGTTTGTGCTGCAGGAAAGGTGAGGGGATACTAAATGTTGAAATACATTTTTTTTTTTTAAGAATTTACTTTACAGAAAAACAGAATGAATATATACATGAATTTTCTCTGAGGGGAAATTTTATTTTATGGTTTGTTGCTCACTTCGAAAGGGGATGTTAAAATGGATCTTCCCCTTGTTCTCAAGTTTCATGACCGCAAGTATAATGAACTGTATTGAATTGAATATTTGGCTTGCAAAACTTCATTTCTGGTATGAATGTTGGTCATTGTGTAATTGAATAGATCCTTGTTTGTTTAAATGTCCTTTCAGATATAAATTGATTTAATCATTGAAATTTGAATAAGAGTTGAGACTTGCAGGTTTTGCTATTTAATTTCAGTCCTTCGCATCACACATTATTGAAGCTGTGCATTATAGTTCTTTAAATATTCTTTTTGTGAAGTCAGATTCTTGTTATCATAAAGGTGTTCTTTGTATGTAGTCAGATCCTTCTTGTCTGCAAATAGGTGTTCTCTGTATGTAGTCAGATCCTGCTTGTCTGCAAATAGGTGTTCTTTGTATGTAGTCAGATCCTGCTTGTCTGCAAATAGGTGTTCTTTGTATATAGTCTGATCCTTCTTGTCTGCATATCGACGGCTGAGCGCGAAACTATTGTATCTTGTTCTTTATTCATATACAGTTACAATAGTTTCGCGCTCAGCCCACGATATAGGTGTTTTTTGTATGCAGTCAGATCCTTCTTGCTGCCATAGTGTGCAACCTACTTTTTTGACCAATCAAAGTGAGTTATTTTTAGCTCACCTGAGCCAAAGGCTCATGGTGAGCTTTTGTGACCGCTCAATGTCCATCGTCTGTCATCAGTCGTCCGTCGTCTGTCGTGCATCATCCGTCCGTCAACATTTTCTAAAAAAATCTTCTTGAAAACCACTAGGCAGAATTACACCAAACTTCACAGGAATGATCCTTGGGTGGCTCCCTTTCAAAATTGTTCAAAGAATTGAATTCCATGCAGAACTCTGGTTGCCATGGCAACCTAAAGGAAAAACTTAAAAAATCTTCTTCTAAAAAAGATCCTGCTTGTCTGCAAATAGGTGTTCTTTGTATGTAGTCAGATCCTTCTTGCTGCCGAAGTGTGCAACCTACTTTTTTGACCAATCAAAGCGAGTTATTTTTTAAAAAAAAGTTGGCTTCTTATTCCTGAAGACCAAAGTGACCGAATCAATAATTTTCGAAGATCAGCTCTGCACACTGAAGAGCAGGTAGGCAGAGAATCCGATACGATTTGTAAACTTCAGTTAAATGAATACGACTGACTGCAATTCTGATTGGTCAAACGTAGATTTCACACTTTGTCAGATAGAGTCCATGAAGAGAATTCTTCCAGAAAAAAGAAACCTCGATCGGTCACTCCCTATTGGTTTCTTTTTCACAAAGAATTCACTTCATAAACTCTATCTATAACAAAGAATTCACTTCATAAACTCTATCTATAACATGGAGATGCTCTTTGTAGGTAGTCGGATCCTTCTTGTCTGCATATAGGTGTTCTTTGTATGTAGTTGAGATCATTCTTGACTCCTGGAAGATGTTCTTTGTATGTGGTCAGATCCTTCTTGTCTGCATGTAAGTGTTCTTTGTATGTAGTTGAGATCATTGGAGGTGTTCTTTGTATGTAGTTGAGATCATTCTTGTCTCCTGGAAGATGTTCTTTGTATGTGGTCAGATCCTTCTTGTCTGCATGGAGGTGTTCTTTGTATGTAATCTTATCCTTCTTGTCATCTTGAAGGTGTTCTTTGTATGTGGTCAAATCCTTCTTGTCCTCTTGAAGATGTCCTTTGTATATAGTCTTATCCTTCTTGTCTGCCTGAAGGTGTTATTTGTATGTAGTCAGATCCTTCTTGACTCCTGGAAGGTGTTCTTTGTATGTAGAAAGATCCTTCTTAATCACTGGAAGGTGTTCTTTGTATGTAGTCAGATCCTTGTTTTCTCCATGGAAGTGTTCTTTGTATGTAGTCTTATCCTTATTGTCTCTGGAGAGGAGTTCTTTTTATGTAGTCAGATCCTTTTTGTCTCATCGGAGTTTTTCTTTGTATGTAGTTTCTCTTTGAAGATTTGGTGTCTTAGCAGTGAAAATGAGGTTGTGTCAGCCAAACTTTGATGACATAGTGCCAAATAGTAAAACCCTGACTGTTTGATGGGATTCAACAATATGCCGTATCTTAACAGAATTTCATTTCTGTATCCTCATTTAATCTTCCTGGATTCTGAACTAGTACTAACTTTAGACAGCCCCTCACCCCATATGACAGAAGTGGATGAATGACAGACACACAGCCCTCTGTGAAATTGTCCTGGAAAACATACACCTCACCTTGAGATATAACTTGCAACATCTGGACTCCTACTTCTGCTGTATAGAAGAGGCCTAATTTTTAGCTTGTCTGATTTTTGAAAAATCTACAAGGTATAGTCGTCACTTGACCATTGGCGTCGTTGTTGGTTAAAATTATTGTTTAGGTCCACCTTTTCTCAAAAGCTGTTAGAGCTACAGTTTTGAAACTTTGCAGACTTGTTTATCATCATTAGATGAGTAAGTAGCATAACTCTAACATGTTCTTAGAATTATGGCCCTTTTTGTGCTTAGAAAATTGGAATTTATTGGTTAAAAATTTGTTGAGGTCCGCTTTACTTGAATACTATAAGAACACTAGCTTTGAAACTTTGCAGACTTGTTTATCATCATTAGATGACTATGTATGCCAAGAACCATAAGTCTGATAAACATTTTGTCAGAATTATGGTCCTGTTTGTACTTAGAAAATTTTGATTTTCTTGGTTAAAATTTTTGTTTAGGTCCTTTTTTCCCAAAAGCTGTTAGAGCTACAGTTTTGAAACTTTGCAGACTTGTTTATCATCATTAGGTGAGTAAGTAGCATAACTCTAACATGTTCTTAGAATTATGGCCCTTTTTGTGCTTAGAAAATTGGAATTTCTTGATTAAAAATTTTGTTGAGGTCCGCTTTACTTGAATACTATAAGAACACTAGCTTTGAAACTTTGCAGACTTGTTTATCATCATTAGATGTATGTAGGCAAAGAGCCATAAGTCTGATATGCATTTTGTCTGAATTATGGCCCTTTATGAATTTCTTTTTATTTAGATTCACTTTTCTAGAATTCTTTTAGCTATAGCTTTGAAACTATACACTTGTTTATTGTCATTACATTAGTAAGTAGGCCACAAACCATAACTCTTGCATTTTGTTAGAATTATGGGCCTTTTTAACTTAGAAAATCAGTATTTCTTGGGGTTTTTTATGCCCCCGAAGGGAGGCATATAGTTTTTGAACCGTCTGTCGGTCTGTCGGTCTGTCCGCAATTTTCGTGTCCGGTCCATATCTTTGTCATCGATGGATGAATTTTCAAATAACTTGGCATGAATGTGTACCACAGTAAGACGACGTGCAGTGCGCAAGACCCAGGTCCGTAGCTCAAAGGTCAAGGTCACACTTAGACGTTAAAGGATAGTGCGTTGATGGGCGTGTCCGGTCCATATCTTTGTCATCGATGGATGGATTTTCAAATAACTTGGCATGAATGTGTACCACAGTAAGACGACGTGCAGTGCGCAAGACCCAGGTCCGTAGCTCAAAGGTCAAGGTCACACTTAGACATTAAAGGATAGTGCATTGATGGGCGTGTCCGGTCCATATCTTTGTCATCGATGGATGGATTTTCAAATAACTTGGCATGAATGTGTACCACAGTAAGATGACGTGTCATGCGCAAGACCCAGGTCCGTAGCTCAAAGGTCAAGGTCACACTTAGACGTTAAAGGATAGTGCATTGATGGGCGTGTCCGGTCCATATCTTTGTCATCGATGGATGGATTTTCAAATAACTATGCATGAATGTGTACCACAATAAGACGACGTGTCACATGCAAGACCCAGGTCCGTAGCTCAAAGGTCAAGGTCACACTTAGACGTTAAAGATCATTTTTCATGATAGTGCATTGATGGGCATGTCCGGTCTATATCTTTGTCATTCATGCATGGATTTTAAAATAACTATGCATGAATGTGTGACACAGTAAGACGATGTGTCGCGCGCAAGACCCAGGTCCGTAGGTCAAAGGTCCCAAACTCTAACATCGGCCATAACTATTCATTTAAAGTGCCATCGGGGGCATGTGTCATCCTACGGAGACAGCTCTTGTTTTTTGTTTAAGTTAACTTACCTTGAATACTTACTATATAGCTTTGAAACTTCATACATTTTTTTTTGGTCATAAATTTAGATGAGTAAGAAGGCCAAGAACAATAACAATATATACCCACAGGCGGTGCCCTTGTTTAAAGGTTAATTTCAGTATGGCTTTGTCAGTTGTTTTTATTGAGAAAAGACATTATGTTATGATTTTTCATAATCATAAACAAACTTACATCTTTCATTCAGGTTATCATTAGGAGAATATTAGCTGGAAAAATTCTGAGATTTTTACATGATCTGGCATTTGTTAGCAGTATATACTGTTCTCTGTTCTGTAGGTTGGTAAGATATGTGTTACCCTATTTCCTCCAGCAAACAATATTTTTCTAGAATAATTAGATTTCAGTGGTTCAGAAAAAAACATTAACATCATAATGATTTAAGGGAGATAACTTTCTTATGACTGTGAACCAGTGTGTGGGAGTTGATATTTATGTTTTGTTGCTCCACTTTACTTCAAAGTATAATGTAATTCATCACTATTTCTCCAAATTTCACATCTCAGACATGTCAAAAGTCATTTTTAGCTCGACTTCCGAAGAAAAAGTAGAGCTATTGCACTCGCCCCGGCGTCACTGTCGCTGTTGGTTAAAGTTTTTGATAAAGTCAGATATCTTTGTTACTATCAAAGTTGTTGACTTGAAACTTAAAATAATTATTTACTATCAAAGTCTACACCAGGAGAAACTTTCCCCATAACTCTGGTTTGAATTTTGACAGAGTTGTGCCCCTTTTTAACTTAGAATTTTTGGTTAAAGTTTTTTACTGGCAAAGCTCTAATTCAGAGTCAAGCACTGAGAAAAGTCAAGCACACTGTCTTGTTCTTGTCAGCTATATTTTCCAAGTGTCATTAAATATCATCTACTGATGTCAGTAATGACAACTTGCTGTAAAAAGAACTAATGTATACATTTCATAAAAATGGACATTAAAGTCTGTTTCTGTATTTATTGCAGACTATATACTTTGTCCCAGCGTTTGATATTATTTAATACTGTTTTTGAATACTTCATTTCATCTGTCAGTGATTATCTCTAGTGTTCCTAGATTTTGAACTGGTATATAGCACTAAACAGATATCTGTCAGTTATTCTGATTGGCTAGTTACTCTGACCAGTATACAGCAGACATGATTGTGCCAGTGTTCCCAGATTCTGTACCAGTATACAGCAGACATGTACCAGTGTTCTCAGATTCTGTACCAGTATACAGCAGACATGATTGTGCCAGTGTTCCCAGATTCTGTACCAGTATACAGCAGACATGTACCAGTGTTCTCAGATTCTGTACCAGTTTACAGCAGACATGTGCCGGTGTTCCCAGATTTTGTACCGGTATATAGCAGACATGTGCCGGTGTTCCCAGATTCTGTACCAGTATATAGCAGACACGTGCCAGTGTTCCCAGATTTTGTACCAGTATACAGCAGACATGTGCCGGTGTTCCCAGATTCTGTACCAGTATACAGCAGACATGTGCCGGTGTTCCCAGATTCTGTACCAGTATACAGCAGACATGGGCCGGTGTTCCCAGATTCTTTACCAGTATACAGCAGACATGTGCCGGTGTTCCCAGATTCTTTACCAGTATACAGCAGATATGGGTCGGTGTTCCCAGATTCTGTACCAGTATACATCAGACATGTGCCGTACCAGTATACAGCAGACATGTGCCGGTGTTCCCAGATTCTGTACCGGTATATAGCAGACATGTGCAAGTGGTCCCAGATTCTGTCCCGGTATATAGCAGACTTTTGCCGGTGTTCCCAGATTTTGTACCAGTATATAGCAGACATGTGCCAGTGTTCCCAGATTCTGTACTGGTATGCAGCAGACATGTGCCAGTGTTCCCAGATTCTGTACCAGTATACAGCAGACATGTGCCAGTGTTCCCAGATTTTGTACCAGTATACAGCAGACATGTGCCAGTGTTCCCAGATTCTGTACCAGTATACAGCAGACATGTGCCAGTGTTCCCAGATTTTGTACCAGTATACAGCAGACATGTGCCAGTGTTCCCAGATTTTGTACCGGTATGCAGCAGACATGTACCAGTGTTCCCAGATTCTGTACCAGTATACAGCAGACATGTGCCAGTGTTCCCAGATTTTGTACCAGTATACAGCAGACATGTGCCAGTGTTCCCAGATTTTGTACTGGTATGCAGCAGACATGTACCACTGTTCCCAGATTCTTTACCAGTATACAGCAGACATGTGCCGGCGTTCCCAGATTCTGTACCAGTACACAGCAGACATGTGCCAGTGTTCCCAGATTCTGTACCAGTATACAGCAGACATGTGCCGGTGTTCCCAGATTCTTTACCAGTATACAGCAGACATGTGCCAGTATTCCAAGATTCTGTACCAGTATACAGCAGACATGTGCCAGTGTTCCCAGATACTGTACCAGTATACACCAGTATACAACAGACATGTGCTGGTGTTCCCAGATTCTGTACCAGTATACAGCAGACATGTGTCGGTGTTCCCAGATTCTTTACCAGTATACAGCAGATATGGGTCGGTGTTCCCAGATTCTTTACCAGTATACAACAGACATGGGTCAGTGTTCCCTGATTCTTTACCAGTATACAGTAGACATGTACCAGTGTTCCCAGATTCTGTACCAGAATACAGCAGACATGGGCCAGTGTTTCCAGATTCTGTACCAGTACACAGCAGACATGTACCAATGTTCCCAGATTCTGTACCAGTATACAGCAGGCATGTGCCAGTGGAGTAACCAAAAGTTTCTCCATATATGTCAGAGGAGGAGGAGGATTGACTTCCTTACTTATTGTCAGGGACAACAATTTTGTCTGGCCAGGGGATCAAATATCCAACTTTTCTATTCACAGTATTGTGCTGGCCAGGTGGCTGTTTCTCACAAACCAGTTTTCTTAGATTCTTGGTGGTCTTGTTCTCTGCAAAAAATGGACAGCTTTGCCAAATATAGAGGTGAAAGATTACTTTCTGTCACTCTGGGGGTTGATCTACCTACTTAGCTGGCCAGTGGTCTTGTTATACGCCAATCTCTGAAAGAGCAGGGCATATTATGTAAACTCCTGTGGCGGTGGCGGTGGGCAGTCGGCATCCAAAGCATGTCCGCTCTCTAAGTCCAACAGTTTTCATCCTATCTTCACCAAACTTGCTGATGATGTTTGTGGGCATAATATCTCAGCCAAGTTCAATAACCAGCCAAATCGCCCCAGGCATTCTTGGATTATGGCCCTTGAATTACTCGAAAAACTGCAAATTTAGCCTTGTCTGCTCTCTCAAGTCTAACAGTTTTCATCGGATCTTCACCAAACTTGCTGACAATGTTTGTGGGCATAATATCTCGGCCAAGTTCGATAACCAGCCAAATCGCCCCAGGCACTCTTGGATTATGCCCCTTGAATTAGGCCAAATTCGATGACGGGCGTATTTTGTGACAATCTGGCACTCCTGTTTTTAGCTTATTATTGTGTTCAGTTATACAGTAATTTTCTGTCAAGACATAAGTCATTTAAAGAAATAATTGGCTTATCCTCATAAAAATTGCCTGTTTCAGATCACTTTTGAAATTGAGAAAATACATAATTATACAAGTATGATTTCTCTGAGCCTTGCTGTTAAAAAGAATTGAGTCATTCTATCAATACATTTGTCATGGTATGTGCTGCAGAAACTTGCAGTAAAGCAAAAATTGTTAAATGGCTTGTGTCTGACAAAGAACTTTTAATGGGATAAAATTGTCAGCCCTTGATAATGTCTACTTGTTTCAAACACTAGGATTTGTCATAATAAGTAAAGATGTCATTGAGTCTTAAGGTCATCTATTTGACAACTAAATAGAGGTATTGCACTCACCTGTTCGCCAGTGCCAGCATCTGCATCCATGTCAGCATCAGATTAAGTTTTTGTAATTAAGGTAGTCTCTCAGTAACAACCAGTAAAACTTCACTAAGTCTTGATCACTGTGATGATCTGGTATCCATTGTGCAGGTTCCATAACTTTGCATTTTTGTACCCCCCTTTGAAGTAAGGGGTTATAATGTTTTGGTCATTGTTCCAGCATTTACTAAGTCTGCTTGTAAAACCATTTAGTTTCTAATCAGTAAGTAGAGAATGTTGGGTGTCACAATAGTTATAATTCATAGGATGATTGTCTGTGGTCAGAAGGTGACCCCTAATGTTTTTAGGGTCAGTTGATCAAAGTTCAAGGTTACTTTGACCTTGGCCTGAAAATGGTTTCTGTTCAATAACTAAAGAACTCTTTAGTCTACAATTGTAAAACTTACAGCATGATTGCCTGTGGTCAGTAGATGACCCTAATTTTAGGGGTGTCAGTAGGTCAAAGATCAAGGTCACACTGACCTAGACTGAAAACATGTGCTCATATTAAAAGAATGCATAGTCAGTCTTCATAGGATAGGTGTCACAGTGACCTTAGTTCCAAACCACTTGGATAGTGGTAGCAAACTCAAAGGATGAGCGCCTATGGTCAGCAAATGATCCCTAAAGCTTTTGAGATAAAGACAATATCAATATTATTGCGACCTGAGGACCACAAAAAAAAACTTTCTTACCAGTAACTGGGAAACCTTCAACATATAACAGTAAAATTTCATAGGATGATTTTAAAATTTGTTTGTAGATGAGACCTTTAATTGTTTTGGGGTCAATAGGTCAACCTTAAGGCTGAAAATGGTTTTCTCTATATGACTGGAGAATGCTTGGGCTCACAGTGTATGAAAGATTATTGTGACTGAACATTTTGTACCTGTTACCTCTGAAGGCTTGGGCCATAATTGTTATGTATTGTACAAATAGCTCTTGTTTATTTGTCTTTTTGTCTTGAATACTGGATTTAGAATAAAGTATGGCTGGGTGTATCTTACTTTAGTCTGAGACGCTATTGATTAGACTTGAATCTTTAATTTTCTGGCAGACCTCTTCAGATGACAGACCTTGTTTCACAGACATCCACCTGCAGGCCTTTTTAGGTAACTGGATTTTGGAATTATTCAGAATAATTTCATTCTGCTAATGCATACTCTTCTATGAGAGGAATAATCAATATTATATTTGCTAATGATAGTAAATGTATGTAGCAGAATCTCGAGCATCCACAGTCACTGCAACACTCTGCTATTTAAGGAGGAATCAAGCAACATTATTCAGTTCTCTCTAATATTCTGATTCACAGCAGGTTGTGCAAATTGTTGTCAGTTCTTCTTACCTGATATCAGAGTGATGTTTACATTTTACAATATTTAATATACAGACTTAGCATTTAGTTTGGATTTGTTTTTGGTGTGTTTTTATATAACGTAGGTATGTTATGTGTTCTATCGTATTTCTTATACAAACTTAAATATCTTCTGTTAGTACAAAAAATGATCTTTTATATTTTGATAATACATTAATATTTATGAAGAATTTTCCAGATTATTCTTTACGCAAAACTTCTTGATCATGAACTATTTCCGTGTTGTTTAGAATTAATGTCAAAATTCAGTTATCTGAGTAATGAACTAAAACTTACAAGTCATTTTATATTTTGTTATGTTTTACAAGGATGTAATGCTAGAGTATTTATCTTGTTTTTATGTGAATGTAATAAGTGGTACACATATGTAGTACCTTGAATATTTGGATGATTGCAGCCTCATGTATGAGAAATCACGTGTAGGTTAGTCAGGTAATATGTTTTCAAGCACATTTACCTTGTTGTATATGTATATATATTGTTGGTTGTTAATGATTTGCATAGAACGTGTAAATTCTTGGATTGATTGTTATGCAACAAACTGTAAATTTTGAGGTATGTTGTAAAATAAGGAGCAACTTAAGGTGGCGTATTTCTGCTATTAGATTTGAAAACAGATTCACGATAGCTAGATAAATATTCAGAAAATTATCTGGTTATCCAGTTAATGCTTTTTCTCCCTAAGATAAATATCTTAGTGTGTCCAGAAGTGCCAACAGTTGAGTGGTGTTTTTTGCACCTGAAAATTTAAGAGATGGGAGTGGCATTTAGATTTGTGCTTGTCCATTTGTCCGAAAGAAGTATTATTGAATTATGCCCCTTTTATACTTGCATATGTTTTACATATCTTGTATAAAAAAAAAACAAATATGTCTTGGAGTATTCTGATTGTCCAGTTAGTGAATGAATGAAAGAAATCTTCTCATGTTAACCACTTAGTTACGCAAAAATGTGAAACTAGATATTATTATCTAGTTACTGTTTGAAGGAGAAAATAAGGTAACTGGTGGCAGTTGTGGACACTCTGGGGCTGTTATTTAGATGTTTCATTGAGGGCCTAGAGATTTAACCTGCTATGATATTCTGAAGCCCTAGCGACTTTCTCTATAAGTTCTAACTGGGACAACTCTCAGACCTCCCTCTGCTTTGCAACTTCAATAATTAATAAAACCCTTGTCATTGATTTTTTTTGTTAAGATATTTATCTTACTGGAAAAAAATTGCATACATTACCTGGATAGGGAGGAAATTTTCTTGATAGTTATTTTAAACTAAGGTTAATCTATTTGTAAAACTTAACAGGTTAACATACAGCAGAAATATGCCACCATAGTATCTATAAAGATATTCCTCATTACAGTCATTCTTTAAAGAGTTACTGCCCCTGCAGTTCTTTATTAGGGATATACAAGATGTATGAATATTTCATTTAGTCTGTGCTGCTTTGATGAGTCATTTGTCCTCTTTGTAGCATATTTTAGTTGTATGTGGAGAAATATTTTCTATTAAGAACTTGTTAAAATTAATTGACAGGTAGATCTGTGTACAGGCTTATATTAGGCTGAAAAGAATCAGTTACAGCTCTGTAATTTGTAGATTCACAGCTACAGTAGATGGTGTAGTAATTGGCAGGAACTCTGATTGTATTATTACCTAATTCTCTTACCCTGATTTTCTGCAATGGCTGCAAGCAAAGACATCAGTGGCTTAATGTCTCAGCACAATCAATAGTGTGTATAATTTCCTCATGGTATTTTTAGCACATATCTTTTATGGGGGACATCACTGTTGTGCACAAAATGTCCACCAGAGCTACAGAAAAGTAGTATATTACAATCATCTTGACCATGCAAAGTGCAGAATTTTAGGAAAAGGGGAAAAAGAATCAAAATTAAATGTATTAAAGTGTTTTAGGAAATAGAGAATTCTCAGAAATATTGTTTTTATCTATTGATTTTTATACTGGACTTGCAGGTAATAATCCTGCTATCAGGTAAGTTACCATAGAAATGAGGTTTCCAATGTAAATACATTTTGTAGGATAGAAGCCTCTGTTTCTTGTCTAAAGTTATAAATTGGCTAAACACTTGGAGGTTTCTGTGCATGATGATACAAAAATCAAACTTGATTAGTGGTGTCATATGGATGTTATACTTTAAGATTAAACAGAAATCCAGTTATGTAAATATCTTCCTTGCAACATCAGCTGAGATTTTCAAAATTGTTTTTTCAACTTCTGTGGTGTAGTATTAAAGGTTGCACGGACTTGGGATTTAAAGATAATATCTTGGTGCTGCATGAGTACAATAAAAATTATTACCCTTGTAAAATAAGCCCTGGAGTGAAAATCCAACCCCGAACATACAACAGAAAAACAGCCCTTAAAGGCACTGACCTCTAGATTTTGGCTAAAAATGATCTTTCTTTAAAACTGAAGTTTGGTCATTTTGTGAAGATAAAAACACGAGGTCTTGTTTCTAAACTGTCTTAAAAATGCCAAATCAAGAAGGAAAAAATATTCCCGAGTTAGGAATCGAACCCTGGCTGCCTCAGCAATAAATATTTCCTGCATTCTTGACCAGTACACCACGGAGGAACACGTACTTAACTAGAAAGCTTTGTAATTAAAGCAGTTTACATCCGGTACCCCATTATATATGCTTTTCAATTTATAATGGAAATATTAGTAAAAACAACTTATTCTTATGTGTTTCCATAACATATAATCTGTCAGTAACTAAGTTATAAAGCCTTCTTAAGAAATTAAGCAATAGTTTTCTGATATCAAAAATGTTCACCTTTTTTGTTGTCCTACGATCTGGAGGCCAGTGCCTTTAAGAAAAGTTATTCTATCTCTTATATGACATGCTTAACTCAGTAGGTAGAGTGTAGATCTCTGGATTGATGGGGTCATTACTTCCAATTCCAGATGTGGCATAATGTTTATTCTGAAATTTTTTGTCCTCCACCTCTGATTCATGTGGATAAGTTGGCTGTTACACCTCTGTTAGTAGTGGTACAAAACCTAGGAATAGTCATTAGGTTAACTGCCCACGCTTTCAAAACTAAAATACTGTTGAAAAAAGTAAACAACGCAAAACAAATATGTTTTTGTTTTACTTTAAAGGGGAATATTCAACATTTGACAATGTGTATATTTAGAAAGAATTCAATAAGTACTATATTATCAAAATCAGACCACAGATAAAGAAGCTATGGCAATTTAAATAGTATCAGTTAATTGAACGGCAGGCATTTTGGGCACAGTGACCTCATCGTCCTTTCCTTACATGGGCATTACCAAATATTGTATTTATGGCAAAATTATGTTAAATACAATTAAACATGGAGCTTAAATTTAAGATATACACTTTTACACACATACTAAGGTTCATACTATATTATGGCCCACAAAATATGTTTCTCTTAGTTGTTATTCACTGATTTTCCATATATGGTAATGCCCATATAAGGAAAGAATGATGATGTCACTGTGCCCAAAATGGCTGCCATTTGAGTACATAGATGGTATTCAAATGGCTATATCTTTTGTGTTTGTAGTCCAATTTTGATACTTTTTTCGTTAATGTTAATGTTTCACCTAGTTCTTCCCAATAAGAAATGTTGCCTAATGTTGCATATTCCTCTTTAAATAATTCTGTGTTGCAACAAAAGCCTGCACATTGGTAGAAATGATAATAATCAAGAATAATTAATGAAATAAGTTACACCATTTTTAGCTCACCTGTCACAAAGTGACAAGGTGAGCTTTTGTGATCGCGCGGTGTCCGTCGTCAGTCGTCCGTCCGTCAGTGCGTCCGTCCGTCCGTCCGTCCGTAAACTTTTGCTTGTGACCACTCTAGAGGTCACATTTTTCATGGGATCTTTATGAAAGCTGGTCAGAATGTTCATGTTGATGATATCTAGGTCAAGTTCGAAACTGGGTCACGTGCCATCAAAAACTAGGTCAGTAGGTCTAAAAATAGAAAAACCTTGTGACCTCTCTAGAGGCCATATATTTCACAAGATCTTCATGAAAATTGGTCAGAATGTTCACCTTGATGATATCTAGGTCAAGTTCGAAACTGGGTCACGTGCCTTCAAAAACTAGGTCAGTAGGTCTAAAAATAGAAAAACCTTGTGACCTCTCTAGAGGCCATATATTTCACAAGATCTTCATGAAAATTGGTCAGAACGTTCACCTTGATGATATCTAAGTCAAGTTTGAAACTGGGTCACGTGCCTTCAAAAACTAGGTCAGTAGGTCAAATAATAGAAAAACCTTGTGACCTCTCTAAAGGCCATATTTTTCATGGGATCTGTATGAAAATTGGTCTGAATGTTTATCTTGATGATATCTAGGTCAAGTTCGAAACTGGGTCACGTGCGGTCAAAAACTAGGTCAGTAGGTCTAAAAATAGAAAAACCTTGTGACCTCTCTAGAGGCCATATATTTCATGAGACCTTCATGAAAATTGGTCAGAGTGTTCATCTTGATGATATCTAGGTCAAGTTCAAAAGTGGGTCATGTGCCCTCAAAAACTAGGTCAGTAGGTCAAATAATAGAAAAACCTTGTGACCTCTCTAGAGGCCATATTTTTCATGGGATCTGTATGAAAGTTGGTCTGAATGTTCATCTTGATGATATCTAGGTCTAATACGTAAGTGGGTCATGTGCCTTCAAAAACTAGGTCAGTAGGTCAAATAATAGAAAAACCTTGTGACCTCTCTAAAGGCCATATTTTTCATGGGATCTGTATGAAAATTGGTCTGAATGTTCATCTTGATGATATCTAGGTCACTTTCGAAACTGGGTCAACTGCGGTCAAAAACTAGGTCAGTAGGTCTAAAAATAGAAAAACCTTGTGACCTCTCTAGAGGCCATACTTGTGAATGGATCTTCATGAAAATTGGTCAGAATGTTCACCTTGATGATATCTAGGTCAAGTTTGAAACTGGGTCACGTGCCTTAAAAAACTAGGTCAGTAGGTCAAATAATAAAAAAAAACTTGTGACCTCTCTAGAGGCCATACTTATCATGGGATCTGTATGAAAGTTGGTCTGAATGTTCATCTTGATGATATCTAGGTCAAGTTTGAAACTGGGACAACTGCGTTAAAAAACTAGGTCAGTAGGTCTAAAATTGTTAAAATCTTTTGACCTCACTAGAGGCCATATTTTTCAATGGATCTTCATGAAAATGTTCACCTTGATGATATCTAGATAAAATTCAAAACAGGGTCACGTACCTTCGAAAACTAGGTCAATAGGTCAAATGATAGAAAAACCTTGTTACCTGTCTAGAGACCATATTTTTCAATGGATCTTCATGAAAATTGGTCAGAATTTTTATCTTGATAATACCTAGGTCAAGTTCAAAACTAGGTCACTGTGTCAAATAATAGAAAAAACGATGTCATACTCAAAACTGGGTCATGTGGGAAGAGGTGAGCGATTCAGGACCATCATGGTCCTCTTGTTATATTCGAGTGATACTCTGCTGTAGCTAGGATTATTTTCCTCATGATACCAGCAGATATTGAGATTTAAAACTGGAGCTCGCCCACACAAAATAATAGATTTTCTGCCCACAGAAGCTGTTAATAACTACAAAGATTGTTTTACAGTTCTGCATAGAGATACTGGTCCTTGGTTAATGTCCTCTGCTTCTCATATAATTAATTTTGTATTAGAATTTATTGTCTTAATGGTGTAAAATTTGTCTCAGACTGTTTTACTGGAGTTTCATTGAAAGGGTCTAAATACATTTTAGCTCTCATAGTTCTAGGTGTTCTTGGTGAGACTGATGTGTGATTTTATGACACTTTTTGGTCTCTTTCTGGTGCTTGCTCAAATATATTTTGAGGGATGTTGTCTGGAATAAGTATTCCGAAACAGTCACTTCAATAGTTTAATGGATTTCTCTGATAATGATATATATGAAAATACACAGATTGGACCTTTCCACAATGCATATAATGCACTTCTGCTAAAAACTCTGTATTTATTTTCAGAGTCGGTGTCAAAAGTAACTGAGGATTCCAGTGATGGGAAAAATTTAACAGAAAATGGAACTGTGAGAACTGTCGAGCAAGAGAACGATGCTTCCAATATCATTACAACTACTGCCGAGATTTCACCTCTACAGAGCAATACTGCAGGTCTGTGTTTTAGTTGTTCAGATGGTGGGCTATTCAGATCACTCTGCGTCCATGGTCCGGCCGTCCGTCCGTTAACAATTTCTCGTTATCGCATCTCCTACGAAACTGCTGGGGGGGATTTTGACCAAACTTTGTCAGAATGATGTATTGGTACCCTAGTTGTGTCTCCCTGAAAATCAGACTGGTTCAACAATTTATGAGTGAGTTATGGCCCTTTGTTTATTTCTATAATTTACATAGATTTATATAGGGAAAAACTTTGAAAATCTTCTTGTTCAAAACCACAGGGCCTAGGGCTTTGATATTTGGTATGAAGCATCATCTAGTGGTCCTCTACCAAGATGATTCAAATTATTTCCCTGGGGTCTGATATGGCCCCGCCCCGGGGGTCACATGGTTTATAAAGACTTATATAGTGAAAAACTTTGAAAAACCTCTTGTCCAAAACCACAGGGCCTAGGGCTTTGATATTTTGTATGTGACATCATCTAGTGGTCTTCAACTAAGATTGTTCAAATTATCCCCCTAGGGTCAAATATAGCCCCGCCCTGTGGGTCATATGGTTTACATAGACTTATATAGGGAAAAACTTTGAAAATCTTCTTGTCCAAACCACAAAGCCTAGGGCTTTGATATTTGTAATGTAGCATCATCTAGTGGTTCTCTACCAAGTTTGTTCAAATTATCCCCCTAGGGTCAAATATGGCCCCGCCCCGGGGGTCACATGGTTCATATAGACTTATATAGGGAAAAGCTTTTAAAATCTTCTTGTCAATAACTACAACATTCAAATTTGGACCGCATGTATATTTTTGAGTGGCAAGATGAACCTTGACATGAGTTGACCTTGATTTTGACCTAGTGACCTACTTTCACATTTCTGTAGCTACAGCCTTCAGATTTGGACCACATGCATAGTTTTGTGCACTGAAAAAAACTTTGACCTTGACATTGACCTAGTGGCCTACTTTCACATTTTTGAAGGTACAGGCTTCAAATTTGGACCACATGCATAGTTTCGTGTTCCGAAATGAAATTTCACCTTGATTTTGACCTAGTGACCTACTGTCACATTTCTCAAGCTACAGCCTTCGAATTTGGACCACATGCATTAGTGAAAATGTATACCGAAACAAACTTTGACCTTAACATTGACCTAGTGACCTACTTTCACATTTTTAAAGGTACAGGCTTCAAATTTGGACCACATGCATAGTTATGTGTTCTGAAATAAAATTTGACCTTGATTTTGACCTAGTGACCTACTTTCACATTTCTCAAGCTACAGCCTTCAAATTTGGACCACTTGCATAGTTTTGTGTACCAAAATGAACTTTGACCTTAAGATTGACCTAGTGACCTACTTTCACATTTCTGTAGCTACAGGCTTCAAATTTAGACCACATGCATAGGATTGTGTACCGCAACAAACTTTGACATTGACCTAGTGACCAACTTTCACATTTTTGAAGGTACAGGCTTCAAATTTGGACCACATGCATAGATTTGTGTTCTGAAGTGAAATTTGACCTTGATTTTGACCTAGTGACCTACTTTCACATTTCTCAAGCTACAGCCTTCAAATTTGGACCACTTGCATAGTTTTGTGTACTGAAATAAACTTTGACCTTAAGATTGACCTAGTGACCTACTTTCAGATTTCTCAAACTACAGCCTTCAAACTTGATGCACATGCATAGTTTTGCGTACAAAGAACTTTGTCCCTGAAATTGATCTAGTGACCTACTTTCACATTTCTCAAGCTACAACTTTCGAATTTGGACCACATGCACAGTGTTGTGTACGGAAATGAAAATTTGACCTTGAGCTAGTCAATAAGTCTTGAAATTTGGAACACTCAAAAATGGCACATTGGTGGGCGCCAAGATCACTCTGTGATCTCTTGTTACTGAGATATCCCCTTTGGAGTGCAATACTGCAGGTCTGTGCTTTATTTTTTGCAAAGATATCCCCTTTTGTGCTTTACTTGTTGCAGAAATATCCCCTTTGAGTAATCATTACAATTATTGCCAAGATACCACCTCTACAAAGCAATACTGCAGGTCTGTGTTTTACTTGTTGCCAACTGTATCGCTTCTATAGAGCAATACTTCAGGTCTGTATCTTACTTGTTGCCAACTATATCGCTTCTATAGAGCAATACTTCAGGGCTGTGTTTTATTTGTTGCCAACTATATCGCTTCTATAGAGCAATACTTCAAGGCTGTGTTTTACTTGTTGCCAACTATATCATTTCTATAGAGCAATACTTTAGGGCTGTGTTTTACTTGTTGCCAACTATATTGCTTCTATAGAGCAATACTTCAGGGCTGTGTTTTACTTGTTGCCAACTATATCGTTTCTACAGAGCAATACTGCAGGTCTGTGTCTACTTGTTGCCAACTATATCGTTTCTACAGAGCAATACTGCAGGTCTGTGTTTACTTGTTGCCAACTATATCGCTTCTTCAGAGCAATACTTAGGTCTATGTTTTATTTGTTGCCAACTAATCGCTACTACAGAGCAATACTTAATGTCTGTATTTTACTTGTTGCCAACTATATCGCTTCTACAGAGCAATACTTCAGGGCTGTGTTTTACTTGTTGCCAACTATATCGCTTCTATAGAGCAATACTTCAGGGCTGTGTTTTACTACTGCCAACAATATTGTTTCTATAGAGCAACTCTTCAGGTCTTTGTTTTTAGCCCACCATCATCAGATGGTGGGCTATTCAAATCACTCTGCGTCTGTGGTCCGTCCTCCTTCCGTCCATCCGTCCTTCCATTCATCCGTCCTTCCGTTAACAATTTCTCGTTATCGCATCTCCTCAGAAACTACCAGGGGGATTTTGACCAAACTTTGTCAGAATGATGTATTGGTACCCTAGTTGTGTCCCTCTGAAAATCAGACTGGTTCAACAATTTTTAGCTCACCTGTCACAAAGTGACAAGGTGAGCTTTTGTGATCACGCAGCGTCCGTCGTCCGTGCGTGCGTGCGTCCGTCCGTGCGTAAACTTTTGCTTGTGACCACTCTAGAGGTCACATTTTTCAAGGGGTCTTTATGAAAATTGGTCAGAATGTTCATCTTAATGATATCTAGGTCAAGTTCGAAAATGGGTCACGTGCCATCAAAAACTAGGTCAGTAGGTCTAAAAATAGAAAAACCTTGTGACCTCTCTAAAGACCAAATTTTCATGGAATCTGTATGAAAGTTGGTCTGAATTCATCTTGATGACATCTAGGTCAAGTTCGAAACTGGTCAAAATAATAGGAAGAACCTTGTGCCTCTCTAGGCCATACTTATGAATGGATTCTTCATAAAAATTGGTCAGAATGTCCATCTTGATGATATCTAGGTCAAGTTCGAAAAGTGGGTCACGTGCCTTCAAAAACTAGGTCAGTAGGTCAAATAATGAAAAACCTTGTGACCTCTCTAAGCCATATTTTTCATGGGATCTGTATGAAAGTTGGTCTGAATGTTCATCTTGATGATATCTAGGTCAAGTTCGAAACTGGGTCAAAAAATAGAAAAACCTTGTGACCTCTCTAGAGGCCATACTTATGAATGGATCTTCATAAAAATTGGTCAGAATGTCCATCTTGATGATATCTAGGTCAAGTTAGAAAGTGGGTCACGTGCCTTCAAAAACTAGGTCAGTAGGTCAAATAATGAAAAAACCTTGTGACCTCTCTAGAGGCCATATTTTTCATGGGATCTGTATGAAAGTTGGTCTGAATGTTTATCTTGATGATATCTAGATCAAATTTGAAACTGGGTCAATTGCGATCAAAAACTAGGTCAGTAGGTCTTAAAATAAAAAAACCTTGTGACCTCTCTAGAGGCCATACCCTTGAATGGATCTTCATGAAAATTGGTCAGAATGTTCACCTTGATGATATCTAGGCCAAATTTGAAACTGGGTCACGTGCTCTCAAAAACTAGGTCAGTAGGTCAAATAATAAAAAAAACCTTGTGACCTCTCTAGAGGCCATACTTTTCATGGGATCTGTATGAAAGTTGGTCTGAATGTTCATCTTGATGATATCTAGGTCAAGTTTGAAACTGGGTCAACTGCAGTCAAAAACTAGGTTAGTAGGTCTAAAATTAGAAAATCTTTTGACCTTTCTAGAGGCCATATTTTTCAATGGATCTTCATTAAAATTGGTCTGAATGTTCACCTTGATGATATCTAGGTCAATTTCGAAACTTGGTCACATGAGATTAAAAACTAGGCCAGTAGGTATAAAAATAGATAAACCTTGTGACCTCTCTAGAGGCCATATTTTTCAAGAGATCTTCATGAAAATTAGTGAGAATGTTCACCTTGATGATATCTAGGTCAAGTTCAAAACAGGGTCAGGTACCTTCAAAAACTAGGTCATTAGGTCAAATAATAGAAAAACCTTGTGACCTCTCTAGAGGCCATATTTTTCAATGAATCTTCATGAAAATTGGTCAGAATTTTTATCTTGATGATATTTAGGTCAAGTTCAAAACTGGGTCACATGAGCTCAAAAACTAGGTCACTATGTCAAATAATAGAAAAAAACGACGTCATACTCAAAACTGGGTCATGTGGGAACAGATGAGCGATTCAGGACCATCATGGTCCTCTTGTTTAGTGAGTTATGGCCCTTTTTTATTTCTGTAATTTACATAGATTTATATAGGGAAAAACTTTGAAAATCTTCTTGTCCATAACCACAGAGCCTAGGGCTTTGATATTTGGTATGAAGCATCATCTAGTGGTCCTCTACCAAGATGATTCAAATTATTTCCCTGGGGTCTAATATGGCCCTGCCCCGGGGGTCACATGGTTTATATAGACTTATATAGGGGAAAAACTTTGAAAAACCTCTTTTTCAAAACCACAGGGCCTAGGGCTTTGATGTTTTGTATGTGACATCATCTAGTAGTCTTCTACTAAGATTGTTCAAATTATCCCCCTAGGGTCAAATATAGCCCCGCCCTGGGGGTCACATGGTTTACATAGACTTATATAGGGAAAAACTTTGAAAATCTTCTTGTCCAAACCACAAAGCCTAGGGCTTTGATATTTGTTATGTAGCATCATCTAGTAGTTCTCTACCAAGTTTGTTCAAATTATCCCCCTAGGGTCAAATATGGCCCCGCCCTGAGGGTCACATGGTTCATATAGACTTATATAGGGAAAAGCTTTTAAAATGTTCTTGTCAATAACCTACAACATTCAAATCTGGACCACATGTATGGTTTTGAGTGGCAAGATGAACCTTGACATGAGTTGACCTTGATTTTGACCTAGTGACCTACTTTCACATTTCTGTAACTACAGCCTTCAAATTTGGACCTCATGCATAGTTTTGTGCACTGAAAAAAACTTTGACCTTGACATTGACCTAGTGACCTACTTTCACATTTTTAAGGAGAGCTATCCTTCTCGACCTGGCGTCAGCATCTTTCCGCGTCCCCACCTTGGTTAAAGTTTTTTTACACTTTCTCTTTTTTAAACTTATCTCTGTAATTACTTGATGGATTTGATTCAAACTTGAAATAGTTATTCCTCATCATCACCCACATCATCTGACATAAGGGCCATAACTCTAGCACCAATATTTCATGATTTATCTTCCCTTTTCACTTAGCTTTTAAGGTTAAAGTTTTAATGCACTTTCACTCTATCTCTGTTATTAATGAATGGATTTGATTCAAACTTAAAATCGTTGTTCAACATCATCACCCACACCATTTGCCACAAGGTGCATAAATCTGGCACCAATTTTTCATGAATTATTCCCCCTTTTTACTAAGAATTTCAGGTTAAAGTTTTGATGCACTTTCACTTTATCTCTGTTATTACTGAAGGGATTTGATTCAAACTTAAAATAGTTGTTCAACATCATCACCCACACCATTTAACACAAAGTGCATAACTCTGGCACCAATTTTTCATGAATAATGCCCCCTTTTACTTAGAATTAAAAGTTAATTTTGATGCATTTTCACTATATCTCAGTAATTATGAAATGCATTTGATTCAAACTTGAAGTAGTTGTTCAACATCATCACCCACATCATATGATACAAGATGCATAACTCTTGCACCAATACTTAATTAATTATCCCCCCTTTTTGCTTAGGCTGTACTTGTATAGTGTTTTGATACACTTTATCTGTACTTCTCTTATTACTTAATATTTTTGACACAGACTCAGGCTATTGTGCAATATCTTCACCCACCATTGGAGTTAATAAACACTCCAGCGACAGCTCCAGTTTTCTCAGATGTGCCCAGTTTCACTATCCAGCATCGAAATAGTCGAGCACGCTGTCTCCTGTGACAGCTCTTGTTGAAGGTACAGGCTTCAAATTTGGACCACATGCATAGTTTCGTGTTCCGAAATGAAATTATGTCTCCCCCAGGAGACATATTGTTTTTGCCCTGTCCGTCCGTCCGTCCGTCCGTCCGTCCGTACGTCACACTTCATTTCCGAGCAATAACTGGAGAACCATTTCACCTAGAACCTTCAAACTTCATAGGGTTGTAGGGCTGCTGGAGTAGACGTCCCCTATTGTTTTTGGGGTCACTCCGTCAAAGGTCAAGGTCACAGGGGCCTGAACATTGAAAACCATTTCCGATCAATAACTAGAGAACCACTTGACCCAGAATGTTAAACTTCATAGGATGATTGATCATGAAGAGTAGATGACCCCTATTGATTTTGGGTCACTCCTTCAAAGGTCAAGGTCACAGGGGCCTGAACAATGAAAACTATTTCCGATCAATAACTAGAGAACCACTTGACCCAGAATGTTGAAACTTCATAGGATGATTGGTCATGAAGAGAAGATGATCCTTATTCATTTTGGGGTCACTCTGTCAAAGGTCAAGGTCACAGGAGCCTGAACATTGAAAACCATTTCCGATCAATAACTAGAGAACCACTTGACCCAGAATGTTGAAACTTCATAGGATGATTGAACATGCGAAGTAGATGACCCCTATCGATTTTGGGTCACTTCATTAAAGGTCAAGGTCACAGGGGCCTGAACATTGAAAACCATTTCGGTCAGTAACTTGAGAACCACTTGACCCAGAGTGTTGAAACTTAATAGGATGATTGGTCATGCAGAGTAGATGACCCCTGTCGATTTTGGGGTTACTCTGTGAAAGGTCAAGGTCACAGGGGCCCAAACATTGAAAACCATTTCCGGTCAGTAACTTGAGAACCACTTGACCCAGAATGATGAAACTTCATAGGATGATTGGTCATGCAGAGTAGATGACCCCTAACGATTTTAGGGTCACTCTGTTAAAGGTCAAGGCCACAGGGGCCTGAACATGGAAAACCATTTCCAACCAATAACTTGAGAACCTCTCGACCCAGAATGTTGAAACTTCATAGGATGATTGAACATGCAGAGTAGATGACCCCTATTGATTTTGGGGTCAGTCTATTAAAGGTCAAGGTCACAGTGGCCTGTTCATGTAAAATAATTTTTTGGAAATAACTTGAGAACCACTTGACCTACAATATTGAAACTTAATAGGATGATTGGACATGCAGAGTAGATGACCCCTATTTATTTTGAGGTCACTTCATCAAAGGTCAAGGTCACAGGAGCCTTAACAGTGACTTGAGAACCACTAGGCCAAGAGTGTTGAAATTTAGCGGGATGACTGGACATGCCAAGTAGATGATCCCTATTGCAGCTGACCATCAGTGTCTCTTTGACTTTCGCTCCTGACCCCTATTGACTTCTTGCCTATAGGACTTTGCATTGGGGGAGACATGCGCTTTTTTACAAAAGCATTTTCTAGTTTGACCTTGATTTTGACCTAGTGACCTACTTTCACATTTCTCAAGCTACAGCCTTCAAATTTGGACCACATGCATAGTTTTGTGTACCGAAACAAACTTTGACCTTTACATTGACCTAGTGACCTACTTTCACATTTTTGAAGGTACAGGCTTCAAATTTGGACCACATGCATAGTTATGTGTTCCAAAATAAAATTTGACCTTGATTTTGACCTAGTGACCTACTTTTACATTTCTCGAGCTACAGCCTTCAAATTTGGACCACTTGCATAGTTTTGTGTACCAAAATGAACTTTGACCTTAAGATTGACCTAGTAACCTACTTTCACATTTCTGTAGCTACAGGCTTCAAATTTAGACCACATGCATAGGATTGTGTACTGAAACAAACTGACCTTGACATTGACCTAGTGACCTACTTTCACATTTTTGAAGGTACAGGCTTTAAATTTGGACCACATGCATAGATTTGTGTTCAGAAGTGTAATTTGACCTTGATTTTGACCTAGTGACCTACTTTCACATCTCTCAAGCTACAGCCTTCAAATTTGGAGCACTTGCATAGTTTTTTATACCGAAATAAACTGTGACCTTAAAATTGACCTAGTGACCTACTTTCAAATTTCTCAAGCTACAGCCTTCAAACATTGGTGCACATGCATAGTTTTGTGTACAAAGAACTTTGTCCTTGAAATTGATCTAGTGACCTACTTTTACATTTCTCAAGCTACAGCTTTCGAATTTGGACCACATGCACAGTGTTGTGTACGGAAATGAAATTTGACCTTGAGCTAGTCAATAAGTCTTGAAATTTGGAACACTCAAAAATGGCACATTGGTGGGCGCCAAGATCACTCTGTGATCTCTTGTAGTTGTTCTAGGGATATCCCTTTTATAGAGCAATACCGCACGTCTGTTTTTAGCTTGTAGCCTGGATATTCCTATTACAGAGTAATATTGAAAGTTTGTGTTCATAGATACTGCAGGTCAATGTTTTACTTGTTGCCAAGATATCACCTTTGCAAAGTAATACTGCAGATTAGTGTTTTGTTGCCAAGATATCAGCTTTGCATAGTAATACTCCAGGTCGGTGTTTTACTTGTTGCCAAGATAACACCTTTGCAAAGTAATACTGCAGGTCTGTTTTTTGTTGCGAAGATATCACCATTGCACAGCTACCCAGGTGCCCGCTCGTGATGAAATAATGCACGGAGGGCTGGGGGTCTTCCGCCACCATCAAAGCAGGAAAGTTGCTATATGACCTATAATGGTGGGCTGGTGGTCAAGTGGTAACACGCTTGACTGTCAGTCCAGTGGTCGGGGTTCAAATCTTGATCCAGACACTGGAAATTTCTGAGATGCTCTTGAGTGTCTCCCACCTAACATAGAGGCCTGTACTGGTTCTTCCCAGGAAAGACAGCTTCGCGTGTATCAGTGCTATACACTGGGCACGTTGAAGAACCAGACTGTCTATTCGCAAAAAGCTAGGCTAAGTTAGCCAGACAGGCCTGTATCTAAAAAGGATTTCTCTCTATCTGTTCCCGGGGCTTTGTCTCACCCTGTCCCTCTGGTCAGATCGCTCTGTGCCTGTACTAGTAGAGGATGAATTTCGCGCCCAGTGTGGCTGCGTTTGCTATATGTAAAGCGCCTTTGAACGTGTTTATCATGAAAAGGACGCTATATAAATCTGGTATAATAATAATAATAATAACTGTGTCAGTGCGATGTTAAACCCAACAAAAAAAATCAGAAAAACAAACTCCCATAACAGAGTAGTATTGCAGGTCTTTGTTCTACTTGTTGCCTTAGAGATGATCATCTCAGATTTTAAGTTTAATATTTGAATGTATTGTATTGCATTAGTATTAAACAGTATGTCATTGGGCATAATTATCATTCAGTTGTCAATTAAAATAATAGTTTTTATGCCCCTGAAGGTGGGCATATTAAAATCGCACTGTGTGTCCGTCCATGCTTCCGTGTAAATTCTTGTCTTGGCTGTAACTCTATAAAGGGATTTTGAAATAACTTTGCTTAAATGTTCACCATAATGAGATGACATGTCATGCTCAAGGTCCAGACCCCTAGCTCTAATGTCAAGGTCACACTTGGAGGTCAAAGGTTAACACCATCTGTTTTGTGTCCGATCCATAACTTGGCCATCCCTGAAGGATTTTGAAATAATTTGGCAAATGTTTACCATAATGAGACAATGTGTCATGCGCAAGACCCAGACCCCTATCTCCAAGGTCAATGTCAGACTTAGAAGTCAAAGGTAAACAGGGTCTGTTTAGTGTCCGGTTCATAACTCTGCCATTCATCAAGGGATTTTGAAAATAGTTATCATAATTGTTCCCCATAATGAGATGACATGTCATTGCGCAAGATCCAGACCCTTAGCTCTGAGGTCAAGGTCATACTTAGAGGTTAAAGGTTATCACGGCCTGTTTCTTGTCCGGTCTATAGCTCTGCCATCGATGAAAGGATTTTAAAATTACTTGGCATAAATGCTCAGGGGCATTTGTGACAGCTCTTGTTTTTGTTTGTGGATATGGTAAAGAAGCATTGATGCAGCAAGATCTTTCCTCTGAGGGTAAAAATGATGGCACACCTACTTGTTAATTATCTCCATCTTTTTTTTTTTTCAAAGAAAAGCGAGGGACATGGCTTTGTCCATCCATCTAGTTCCTAACTGTGTCATCGATGAAGGAATTTTGATATGACTTGGCACAAATGTTCCCCATAATGAGACAATATGACACTTGCAAGATCCAGATCCCTAGCTTCAAGATCAAGGTCACACTTGGAGGTCTAAGGTTAACAGGGTCTGTTTTTGTGTCCAATCCTTAACTCTACCATTCATCAAGGGCTTTGAAATAACTTGGCACAAGTGTTCCCCGTAATGAGACAACATGTCATGTGCAAGACCAAGACCCCTAGCTTAAACGTAAGGTCACACTTGGAGACCACAGATTAAGAGTATCAGTTTCATGTTCAGTCCACAACTCTACCATTTATGAACCCTATAGAAAAAAGTCAGTGGAATACTAGCGGTTTCCGGTGGTTTCCACTGGAAGCATGAGTTTATAGTTATTCCACTGGAATTCCAGTGGTATCATCACTGGCATTCCACTGACAGTTGAGTTCTAGCAGAGTCCACTGGAATTCCAGTGGAGTTCACTGGCATTGAGTTTCACTGGAACCAATACCACTGGATTTCAACTGACCAGTGGCATTTCTATGGAATTGCTCTGTAATGTAAAATAATAATACTTAGATTATTTTTTCAAATGTTATCTTGAAACTTGTTCACATTATACCTATTTTTATCTCTGGGTTAGTAAAATCTCAGATATATAGCCTGTCGCCAGATTATATTTATTGAATTTATTGATCAGAATGTTTGATTTGATGAAATCTAGGTCGAATTCAAACGGGTCATCTGGGGTTAAGAACTAGGTTACCCAGTAAAATCAAAGATAAAATTTGTAAATGCAATTAAGGGGCTACATTTTAGGCAGGATGTTCATGAAATTTGATAAAAATGTTTGCTCATGGGTCATGTTGGGTTAAAAACTAGGTCAAATCAAAGAATAACCTTGTGTATGCAATAGGGGCTGCATTTTTCAGTGGATCTTCCTGAAATTTGATCAGAATGTTTGTCTTGATGAAAACTAGGTCTAATTCAGATATGGGTCATGTTGGGTCAAAAACTAGGTCACCTTGTCAAATCAAAGAAATACCTGTATATGCAAAAGGGGTCGCATTTTAAGCAGGATATTCATTAAATTTGATAAGCTGTTCTCAGGAGAGCGACCTAGGACCATTTGGTCCTCTTATTTCTTAAAACATTTTCGTATGTTGCCCTTGCCCCCCACCTCTCTTCCACCACCTTTGATGAGGATGTTGTATTGGCAGACAATATGTTTTGTGAAAAATGTCCCACGGCGGGACTGTTGGTAACTCTGTCACAATTTATCAAATTTTGGGCTATATCTGGTGATTGTTTCCAAACCATGGTTTATTGTCTAACAAAGCAATACAGCAAATCTGTGTTCAGTAAGTCCTGAACAAAGTATTATTGAAATTTTGTACCAAAATAAGCCCATACAAAGTAAAACTGAAAGTTAGTTCAAAATAATAGTTGTTAGCTGTTTATAATCTGATTTGTTCCGTGGAAGCCTTGGTTTCATTTTTGCAGACAAGCTTTATCAAACTTGGCCAGAATGTGTCATACCCTTACCTCTGTGTTAGGTTGGAAAATGCTGTTTACACGTTGGACAGGTATAACACAAAGCCTTTAGCAGACATGATTACTGTTACGGTGAGACAGTCCCTTATGTAGGAAATGTCACATTATTGGATCTCTGAGTGCTTGATGTCATACTAGCATCAATACAGTCTTTCAGACTATAATTTTTGCAGGATTCAGTAACATCATTAAGCTAGCAATGTGCCATCATCACCCACAATGTTTTCTCATATTCCATGATTCTGTTCAGTCTTTTATGATAGCTGAAAATAGAAATATTATCTGGAATTCTAGTAGCAATAGTTGCTGTCAGAACATAACATACAAATTGTGCACCAGGTTTTTGTACCCCCTGACAACAAAGTTGTAAGGGGGGGTATACTGGTTTCAGGTTGTCTGTCTGTCTGTCTGTCCGTCTGACTGTCTGTCCATCTGGTCGTCTGTCCGTAGACGCAATCTTGTGCGCACCATCTCTCCTTATCCCCTTGACAGAATTTAATGAAACTTCACACAAGTGATCAGTACCAACAGTACTTGTGCATGGGGCATGTTAGGTTCTTTTAAAAAAAAATTTGCAGAGTTATGGGACTTTGTTTTTTTGTTACTATACTATATACATAGACACAATCTTGTGCGCAGCATCTCTCCTCATCCCCTTCACACAATTTAATGAAACTTCACACAAGTGATCAGTAACAACAGTAGTTGTGCATGGGGCATGTTAGGTTCTTTCAGAAATTTTTTTTCCAGAGTTATGGGACTATGTTTTTTTGTTACTATAATATAGACATAGACACAATCTTGTTGGCACCATCTCTCCTCATCCCCTTGACACAATTTAATGAAACTTCACACAACTGATCAGTAACAACAGTAGTTGTGCATGGGGCATGTTAGGTTCTTTCAGCGACAAAAATTGCAGAGTTATGGGACTTTGTTTCTTGTTAACATACTATGTACATACAGTCTGCATATGCAATCTTGTGCATGCCTAATCTACCAAACCCTTGCACACAATTTAATGAAACTTCACACAAGTGATCAGTACCAACCCTAGTTGTGCATGGGGCATGTTACATTCTTTTAGATAAATATTCTGCATAGTTATGGGACTTTGTTTTTTGTTACTATACTGTATACATACAGTCTATATACATACAGTCCACATTATTATGCAGTCTTGTGTGTGTCAAATTGCAATGTACTGTGTCAGTGCATGCGGGGGGTACATTCATCACCTTTAGTGATAGCTCTAGTTACACTAGTAATTTAAATGCTGAATATGTAATTCTTACTCTCAATTTTGATCATCTTTTTTTATATGCATGAATACCTATTTAATGTATAAGAAAATTGATGACTTGTCTATCTAATAAAAAAGAGTACTTTAAAGTCAAAAGTAATTTGCTGTCAGGGTTTTTTCTAGCTATTTTGGGAACATAGCCTATACCCCTAAAATTGGGAATTTTGACGCATAAATGTTCCAAATTGGGAAATATGTAGTCCCACAGGATATAGTAAGGATGTGTTTAAGCACTTTCTCATAAACTTGTTTCACATTGTACAACCTCTTTTAACATACTTCCATTACAAAATTGTCCATAATTTGATCAATGTTTGTGCAATTTTGATGATTTTTTTTTTTCAGGATGTAGATTGGGAATTTTTGCACTCATTTTGGGAAAAAAACATACTTTTTGGCATTGGGAATATAGCCGAAAAACGGCTATAAATACGGCCTAAAAAAACCCTGGCTGTGATGGGCATATGTTGTGACAATTTGGCACTCTTGTTAGCTTTTGTTTATTAGTTATTATGATTGCATACAGTATCACCTTTTAATACCATGAACAATTTCCCTTTCTGTTTTTGTGCCCCTCAGTGTTTGTGGTCCGTCGTGTATCATGTGACATGCGTCATCCGTCATCCGTCCGTCAAGATTTTCTAAAAAAATCTTCTTCTTGAAAACCACTGGGCAGAATTACATCAAACTTCACAGGAATTATCCTTGGGTGGTCCCCTTTCAAAATTGTTCAAAGAAATTAATGCAGAACTCTGATTGCCATGGCAACCGAAAGGAAAAACTTTAAAAATCTTCTTGTCCAAAACCGCAAGGCATAGAGCCTTGATATTTGGCATGTGACATCATCTTATGGTCCTCTATCAGGATTGTTCAAATTGTCCCCCAGGGATGAAAAGAGGCCCCACCCCAGGGGACACAAGTTTTACATAGACTTATATAGGAAAAAACTTCTTGTCTAAAACCACAAGACCTAGTCCTTTGATATTTGTTTTGTATGTAGCATTGCCATGTGGTCCTCTACCAAAATTGTTCAAATTATGCCCCTGGGGTGAAAAGAGGCCCTGCCCTGGGGGGTCTCAAGTTTTACATAGACTTGTATAGGGAAAAAAAAATTAAAAATCTTCTTGCCTGAAACTGCTGGCTATTGATATTTGGTATGTTTCCTTTCCTAGTGTTTCTCTGCCAAATTTTTTCAAATTATGTCCCTGGTTTGAAAAGAGGCCCTGCCCTAGGGGTACCAAGTTTAACATAGACTTATATAGGGAAAAAAAATCTTCTTGTCTGAAAGTTCAAGGCTTAGGCCTTTGATATTTGGTATGTAGCATTTCCTGGTGGATCTCTAACAAATTTGTTCAAATTATGCCCCTGGGGTGAAAAGAGGCCCCACCTTGGTGGTCACTTGTTACAGTTATGAGTTATATAGGAAAAAATACTTCAAAAATTATCAGATTATATTTCCTAGTCTGTTTAATTATAATTATCTGATAACCCCAAGTGATTAGGGATCACTTGACTGTGACCTTGACCTACTGCCCTATTTTCTTGTTATTTAAGATCCAGCCTTGAAATTTTGACAACATGTACAGTTTTGCACACCAATCTTAAAACTGACTTTCAGTTACCATGAATGTGACCTATTGACCTACTTTCATAATATTTAAGCATCTGTTTGCCAGTTGAAACCTGTGGCTCATATTACTCAGGTCATCGATCCAGGGTCATCATGACCCTCTTGTTTCAAAGAATTGATTAGAATCATAAATATAATGAAAACACTTTTTTAAGTTGCGTTAGGTCTGAAACCCATTTCAAAACTTTTCTTACTCAGAGGTTATAAACATAGATTATAATTCTCTAACTAGGGGTAAAAAGACATTCTGTAAACAAAAGCAAATAAACTCATTATATTTAACATTATATTTAAAGGAAACATTTGATGACATTAAAAGGAATAAAAATATATTTTCCGTTCTTGCAGATATTGGGACATCAATAACATCCCAGCAAGACCAATCCAAAGTTTCTACAGCTCCAACCAGTAAGTATACAAGATAATGCACGAAGGACAAGCATTATCAATTCCTCCAAATGACATCCCTAAAATGCTAAGCAAATTTCATTAAAAACAAGGAAATACTGCTCACTTAAACACCTATTCCGACTTTAGCAGTTCATATAGTCACAGGTTGTTATCCTCTATGTCAGCCTGCTTTTTAGCTCACCTGAGCCGAAGGCTCATGGTGAACTTTTGTGACCACTCAATGTTCGTCGTGTGTCGTCCATCGTCAGTCTGTCAACATTTTCTAAAAATAATCCTCTTCTTGAAAACCACTGAGCAGAATTACATCAAACTTCACAGGAATGATCCTTGGGTGGTCCCCTTTCAAAATTGTTCAAGGAATTTAATTCCATGCAGAACTCTTGTTGCCATGACAACCGAAAGGAAAAACTTTAAAAATCTTCTTGTACAAAACCGCAATGTGTAGAGCCTTGATATTTGGCCTGTGACATCATCTTATGGTCCTCTTTCAGGAATGTTCAAATTGTGTCCCAGGGTGAAAAGAGGCCCCGCCCCGGGGGTTACAAGTTTTACATAGACTTACATAGTAAAAAACTTTAAAAATCTTGTCTAAAACCACAAGACCTAGGCCTTTGATATTTTGTATGTAGCATTGCCTTGTGGTCCTCTACCGAAATTGTTCAGATTATGCCTATAGCCTGAAAAGAGGCCCTGCCCCTGGGGGTCTCAAGTTTTACATAGACATATAGGAAAAAACTTTAAAAATCTTCTTGCCTGAAAATGCAAGGCCTAGGCTTTTGTTATTAAGTATGTTGCCTTTCCTAGTGTTTCTCTACCAAATTGTTCAAATTATGTCCCTAGGGTGAAAAGAGGCCCTGCCCTGGGTGTACCAAGTTAACATAGACTTATTTAGGGAAAAATAATAAAGATCTTCTTGTCTGAAAGTTCAAGGCGTAGGCCTTTGATATTTGGTATGTAGCATTGCCTGGTGGATCTCTAACAAGTTTGTTCAAATTATGCCCCTGGGGTGAAAAGAGGCCCTGCCCTGGAGGGTCACTTGTTATAATCATGAGTTATATACAAGGAAAAAATACTTAAAAAATTAACAGATCATATTTCCTAGTCTGTTTAATTATAATTACCTGATGACCCCAAGCGATTAGGGATCTTTTGACTGTGACCTTGACCTACTGACCTACTTTCTTGTTTTTCAAGATACAGCCTTGAAATTTGTATGACATGTACAGTTTTGCGCACCGATCTTAAAACTGACTTTCAGTTACCATGAATGTGACCTACTGATCTACCTTCTTAATTATGTCTCCCACCACACAGTGGTGTGGGAGACATATTGATTTACTCCAGTCTGTGTGTGTGTGTCTGTTTGTCGCAAAACTTGTCCGCACTCTAAGTGGAACATTTCTCATCCGATCTTCACCAAACTTCAACAAAATGTGTCTGCTAATAAGTGCTCGGCCAAGTTCGATAACTAGCCAAATCGGCCTAGGCACTTCGGAATTATGGCCCTTTAATTACCGAAAAATGCTCAGATTTTAGGTGCATTCCTGGAGCCAAAAGGACCCCTATACTACTCATAGTATAGGGGTCCTTTTGGCTCCAGAAATGTGCATGCAGTCTGAGTAGTATAGTAGTCCTTTTTACTTGATGAATGTGCATGCGTTCTAGTAGGGCAAGTTTGATAATGAGCCAAATCGGTCCAGGCACTTCGGAGTTATGGCCCTTGAATAACAGAAAATCGGCCTTTTTACTCTTGTCCATGCTCTAAGTTGAACATTTCTCATCCGATCATCACCAAACTTTAACAAAATGTGTTTGACCATAAGTCCTCGGCCAGGTTGGATAACTAGCCAAATCGGCCCAGGCACTTTGGAATTATGGCCCTTGAATTACCGAAAATCAGCCTTTTTATTCTCGTCCGCGCTATAAGTCCAACATTTCCCACCCGATCTTCACCAAACTTGAACCAAATGTTTTTGACCATAACTCCTTGACCAGGTTCATTAACAAGCCAAATCACCCAAGGCAGTCCAGAATTATGGCCCTTGAATTACCCAAAATCGGCCTTTTTACTCTTCAAAGGTATATTTGTAGTGAGTAAACAGTATATAAAGACTGACTTGCTATTTAGATGATTAGGCAGTTGTGGGAGACATGCGCTTTTCTCAAAAGCAACTCTAGTATTTTAGTATCAGTTTGCCATTCGAAACATGTGGCTCATATTACTCAGGTGAGCAATCCAGGGTCATCATGACCCTCTTGTATAATAATTTCACAGCATTGCCCCTTGTTCCAGAATTTTTTGAAATTATTCAGTCCAGTAGTGAATGTGAGCGATCTAGGCCCTCTTGTTAGTAAAGCTAATGTTTACATGTTTTCTGCAGCCTCAGCATCTCAGGCACGACCTGTGATAATATCATCAGTTCCTCCAAGAATCATTCCAGACAGTCAGGTGTCAGCACAGAGCACTTCTGTCACTAAAAGTGAAGGAGGGGTCACAGCTGCAGATTCAACACTTCGGCCTTCCGCTGAGGAGACGCAACCATCAGATAGCACCCCTAGGCCTGTGATGACAACATTTTCCAATAACGTATCAACAATAATGGATACGACACCTAGATATAGACCGCACTTTGATGATAGTAAGTGATTAAGACAGTTTGAGACTACTCAGTAAAGATGTATTCATGTAGGTTAAAACTTTTTATAAATACAAGAAGGTTGCAAGTCTATGAAGGCATTCATTGGGAAATGGTATGCAAAATCTATGAAAACTAGTTATCCACACACAAAAAGAGTTTTCAGGGTGTTAAAGAAAAAGAAATATAATTGGTAACGTAACATATCAAGTGTTTATGTAATAAACAAAATGTCTGCCATTCTCCTTTCTTACTTTCTAAATTAGATCTCATTACCTGTTTTTAGCTGAAATCACAGATACATACTTTTTAGCTTCAGACAATACCATGTTACAAATTTAATATGGAAAGTCTTGAACTGATATATTTTATTACCTTAGAAATGTCTCAGGGTTGCAAAACAGTTGCTGTAATAAGTTTTAAGGTTGCTGTTCAAATTGGGAAATTATAAGCTAAGTTTTGAAATGTTTGTTGTGTTTCAGGTGACGAGTCGGAAGAGGAGGAGAGTGAGGAGGAGGAACCTGAACCGGAACGTTTTCCCGTTACAAAAACTCCTCGTGTTTATGAAGCGGAGATCTCGGAACCAAACTTAAATAAACAGCCAAAAAAAAGTGCTTTAAAAAAGACTCCAGTTACTGTAAATTCTAGAACTCTACAGACTAGTAATGCATCTGGAGATAGTGTGCAAACAAACTTTAGTACCCCTGGGTCAAGGGATACCCCACCCCCAGAGTCGGCACATAATGCTATGCCCTCACCCAAAGCAACACCTGTGAATCAAGGTCCACCGAGACCTAAACCAAGGATCACACTTCTCAGGTAGGTCAACATGTAGCTATGATTGCGATAGAAATCTTAAATTTGACCTTGATAAGTTGTATTGCAGGTATGTTTAAATCTTGTATGTAAAGTTAAATAAGTAAGTTGTGAGTAATGACACTCTAGTGGTTACAATTTTGGCCTAATTTTAAGAGCTTTGGTCAGAATGTTACCCTCACAAAATCTTGGAACATTTCTTTACAGGGTCATCTTAGATGAAAAAAAAGAAGATTAATCACTAGATCAATTAATAGGAAAACTCTACATAAACCTCATTTTTTACCTGATTGTAATAAGTATTTGTCAGAATATTTGTCTCTATGAAATCTAGGTCAAATTATAGAAAAACCTAATGTTAACATTGTGGAGGCTGCAATTTCAGCTTCATCTTAGATTGTTTATGAAACCTATGTCAAAGTATGGTTAACTGAGGTCATAGAAAAACTTTGTCAACACTCTTAGATGCCACATTTTCTACCTGTGTGTCAGAACATTTGTCTCCATGAAATCTATGTGAAGTTGGAAACTGGAACATCTGGGGTCAAAAACTAGGGCACTGGGTCTAATCATAGAAAAACATTGTTAACACTCTAGAAGCCACATTTTCAGCTTGATCTTCATAAAAATATATCAGATTGTTGATCTTTATGAAATCTAAATTAGATTTGAAGGTCAGTTACCCAAGATCAAAATCTAGGTCACGAGGTCAAATTTTAGAAAAGCCTTTTCTTCCCAGTTATCATAAATATTTATTAGAATGTTTGTCTCTATAAAATCTAGTTGATTTTTAGCTAATCTGATTTTTTGAAAAAAAATGATGAGTTATTGTCATCACTTGAGCGGTTGTCGGCGTCGGCGTCTGCGTCGGCGTCTGCGTCGGCGTTGCCTGGTTAAGTTTTATGTTTAGGTCAGCTTTTCTCCTAAACTATCAAAGCTATTGCTTTGAAACTTGGAATACTTGTTCACCATCATAAGCTGACCCTGTATAGCAAGATACATAACTCCATCTTGATTTTTGCAAGATTTATGGCCCCTTTTGTACTTAGAAAATATCAGATTTCTTGGTTAAGTTTTATGTTTAGGTCAACTTTTCTCCTAAACTATCAAAGCTATTGCTTTGAAACTTAGAATACTTGTTCACCATCATAAGCAGACCCTGTACGTCAAAAAACATAACTCCATCTTGCTTTTTGCAAGAATTATTGCCCCTTTTGGACTTAGAAAATCAGTTTTCTTGGTTAAGTTTTATGTTTAGGTCAGCTTTTCTCCTAAACTGTCAAGGCTATTGCTTTAAAACTTGCAACACTTGTTCACCATCATAAGTTGACCCTGTACAGCAAGAGACATAACTCCATCCTGCTTTTTGCAAGATTTATGGCCCCTTTTGGACTTAGAAAATATCAGATTTCTTGGTTAAGTTTTATGTTTAGGTCAACTTTTTCTCTTAAACTATCAAAGCTATTGCTTTGAAACTTGCAACACTTGTTCACCATCATAAGCTGACCCAGTACAGCAAGCAACATAACTCCATCCTGCTTTTTGCAATAATTATTGCCCCTTTTGGACTTAGAAAATCATTTTCTTGGTTGAGTATTATGTTTAAGTCAACTTTTCTCATAAACTATCAAAGCTATTGCTTTAAAACTTGCAACACTTGTTCACCATCATAAGTGGACACTGAACATCAAGAAACATAACTCTATCCTGCTTTTTGCAAGAATGATGGCCCTTTTTAGACTTAGAAAATCATGGGTAGGACAATATTTCTATTACACAAAAAAAAATCAGATGAGCGTCAGCACCCGCAAGGCGGTGCTCTTGTTTAAAATCAGGTTAGCTAAAATCAAAACGTAGGTGACAAGGTCAAATAACAGAACAACCTTGTTAACCCTTTAGAGGCCACATTTTCTTTCATGCTCCTTAGTCTTTGTTAGAATATTTGTTATAATGAAATATAGGACAAGTTTGAAACTGGTTTACTTGAGGTGAGAAACTAGGTTACTAGGTGAATTCATTGAAAAACTGGTTTACCTGAAGTGAGAAACTAGGTTACTAGGTGAATTCATTGAAAAACTGGTTTACCTGAGGTGAGAAACTAGGTTACTAGGTGAATTCATTGAAAAACTGGTTTACCTGAGGTGAGTAACTAGGTTACTAGGTGAATTCATTGAAAACTGGTTTACCTGAGGTGAGAAACTAGGTTACTAGGTCAATTCATTGAAAAACTGGTTTACCTGAGGTGAGAAACTGGGTTACTAGGTCACTTCATTGAAAAACTGGTTTACCTGAGGTGAGAAACTAGGTTACTAGGTCAATTCATTGAAATATCTCGTTTACATACTAGAGGCCACATTAAATACTTGATCTAAAAATTTTGTCTGTGTGTCTGTCTTTATAAAATACAGGTGAAGTTATAAACTCATTCAACTAGAGTCAAGAACTAGGTCACTTGGTCAGATAATTGAAAAAGATGGTTTATGCTCTTTCTGATTTAAATAAAGTGTGGTCAAAATGTCTGTTGTAATGAAATGTTGGTCAGATTGGATACTAGGTTAGCAGGGGTAAGAACCAGGTCAGATGAGCGAGACAAGGCCATGATGGCCCTCTTATTTAAACAATGATTCTGAATCTAATTGATACAACAGAACAGTGTTACACTTAATTCACATATTCTGTTGATTATTAGGTGTGCAGAATAACTTAACGGATGACTAGACAAGTTATTCTGAAGAAGCTTTTACCTCTCATATTTTAATACTGTTAAACACTGTTACAAGTTGATGTCACCTACTTTGTTTGGTGACATACATACTCAATGAAATAATGCTTCCATATTGCATTTACTTGTGTACATAAAAAGATAGTTTATAATATGTAATATAATCAGAATAAAATACAGCAGGGCAGTGTTTCTATTTATCTAAACACAGTTATACCCCACATCGAAAAATTTAAGAGAGCTCAAATTACAGTCTAACCTGTCTTTAGCAGCCAGCCAAGGGAAGCAGACAATTTGGCCGCTAAAGCCAGGTGACCGCTGATCGGAGGTGCAGCCAATATATGTATTTTCAGACTTCTGGCCAGTATAGCCTTTAGGCCCATTTTTGGGGGGTTTCCCATTATTATTTTACCAGGATACAATGACGTGCATTTGCCTTCGCAATACGAATGGTCTTCTTAGCAATCTAAAATTCCAGCGTGATCTTTTTACTACAAAAATTGTTACAGACAATTTTCCAACTTCAAAACAAGTTTTGTTTACAATTTTCGCCATTTTGGTAAGGGAAGCTACTCTCCGCGCTTATTGTCTACGCTAAAATCTACGATTGCCGTTACGTTCGTTAAAAGATGGAGTGGTTTATATTTTTTTTCAAACACAATTAATTTCGTATAAATTTAATAGTATTTTGATGACAGAAGTATAAAAAAATCACAAATATTATGCTACTAGTTAGTTATCGAGTATTATCTTTAACCGAGGTCAAACTGTGAACAACAAATTTGACACGAGGTGACACGCTAATTGCCGATAATTACTGGCAATTTGTTCATAACAAAAGGGGATTACACCTTTGGTTATCAGTTTTAATTGAGAAGCTCATGTCATTTTGTCGTTCTTGTGGTGAAGTCAAGCGAAACTTAGCAATCACGTGCTTCTCAAAAATCGTGTATCTTTGGCGATTATTGCCTAAAAATAATTGATTTTGGAAGAAAAATGGCCGCTGAAAGGGGTCAAATACGGCGGTCGGGAGGCAATTTCGGTGGCCGCTGGCCGCGGACGGCAGGTGGCCGCTGAATAAAGTGATAAAATAGAGGAAAATCCGTCGGGGGCGTCATAAAATGGCCGCTGAACGGAGGTGACCGCTGATCGGAGGTGACCGTTAGTACAGGTTAGACTGTATATCACAGGCATGTGCCTTCTTCATATTGTTTAGATGTATGAAAACATGGTTCTGTATATATTGTTTCTTAAATAAAAGTGTGTCCTTGTAAAGTAAAGGGCAAATCTATTCATATAATGTTTGTAATTTTCATGGAAGGTTAAATGAGTATTTAACATTTACTTTATGAATATGGTAAAGGTCGCATTGTCATAAACTTTATTTGACTTAATTTTTTCATTGCAACTTCATGTAAGATTTCTGGCACAAATCTGCTATTACGTTAAAGGTTTTTATGTCTTCAGTTACCTGTTTACCTTGCGGTTGTATTAAAGGTTTCCATGTCTATCCTCCAGTTACTTGCTGTTGTATTAAAGGTTTATGGCTCTTATCTACAGTTACAGTGCAGTTGTATTAAAGGTTTCTGGTGATAACCTCCAGTAACTTGCAGTTGTATTAAAGGTTTCTGGTGATAACCTCCAGTATTTTGCAGTTGTATTAAAGGTTTCTGGTTATAACCTCCAGTAACTTGCAGTTGTATTAAAGGTTTCTGGTGATAACCTCCAGTAACTTGCAGTTGTATTAAAGGTTTCTGGTTATAACCTCCAGTAACTTGCAGTTGTATTAAAGGTTTCTGGTTATAACCTCCAGTAACTTGCAGTTGTATTAAAGGTTTCTGGTGCTAATCTCCATTTACCTTGCGCTTGTTTTAAAGGTTTTTGGCGCTAACCTCCAGTTACCTTACAGTTGTATTAAAGGTTTCTGGTGCTTACCTACAGTTACCTTGCGCTTGTATTAAAGGTTTCTGGTGCTATAAGTATAAAATAAATGTGAATATTTTATTGAAGGGGTGTGGCAGCAAGTGATCCTGATAGTTTGCCGGCACCTCCGGCATATCATTCCCCGGCAGTACCGGAGCATCCCCCACCCCCATACAAGCCGCCAGTTTCATCACCTGGAGAGGAATCATCAGATGATGATGAAGAAATACAATACAGGGACGATGATGAACCACCAAGTATGTATAACAGTTGTAAGATGTGGGACAATTTCAAGTTAATTTTGTCTGTACTTAAAGGGAAAACAGGTGTTACAAAGTTGTTACGATAATCTGTCCAGTTAACTTGGTACAGGAAAGGATACAAAGCTACCAGGTAAATGGGAGAGTTTGATTCCAAGCCACAGTGAAAGTTATGTCAGAAATTACATGTCAACCAGATGATGTATGAGGGGGAGACATATTGTTTTTGCCCTGTCCATTCGTCCGTCTGTCTGCCACACTTCATTTCCAATCAGTAACTGGAGAACCATTTGACCTAGAACATTCAAATTACATAGGGTGGCAGAGCTTATGGAGTAGACAACCCTTATTGTTTTTGGGGTCACTACATCAAAGTTCAAGGTCACAGGGGTATGAACATGGAAAATCATTTCCAATCAATAACTTGAGAACCACTTGACCCAGAATATTGAAACTTCATAGGATGATTGGACATGCAGAGTTGATGACCCCTATTGATTTTGAGGTTACTCTGTTAAAGGTCAAGGTCACAGGGGCCTGAACATGGAAAATGAATTCCGATCAATAATTTAAGAACCAATTGACCCTCAATGTTGAAACTTATAGGATGATTAGGCATGCAGAGTAGTTGACTCCTATTGATTTTGAGTCATTAAACACTCCAGTGACAGCTCCAGCTTCCTCAGATGTGCCCAGTTTCACTATCCAGCATCGAAGTAGTCGAGCGCGATGTCCCCTGTGACAGCTCTTGTTTAAATACATAAGCTCGACTTTTCGAAGAAAATGTGGAGCTATTGCGCTCGCCCCGGCATCGGCGTCGGTGTCTGCGTCGCTGTCGGCATCGGCGTTGGTTAAAGTTTTTGATAAAGTCAAATATCTCAGTTACTATCAAAGCTATTGACTTGAAACTTAAAACAGATATTTACTATCAAAGTCTACACCAGGAGAAACAATCCCCATAACTCTGATTTGAATTTTGACAGAATTATGCCCCTTTTTAACTTAGAATTTTTTGTTGAAGTTTTTGATAAAGTCAAATATCTCTCTTACTGTCAAAGCTATTGCCTTGAAACTTAAAATACTTATTTACCATCAAAAACTACACAACTCTGATTGAATTTTGACAGAATTATGCCCCTTTTTTACTTAGAATTTTTTGTTAAAATTTTTGATAAAGTCAAATATCTCTGTTACTATCAAAGCTTTTGACTTGAAACTTAAAATACTTATTTACCATCAAAGTCTACACCAACAATCCCCATAACTCTGATTTGAATTTTGACAGAATTATGCCCCTTTTTAACTTAGAATTTTTTGTTAAAATTTTTGATAAAGTCAAATATCTCTGTTACTATTAAAGCTTTTGACTTGAAACTCAAAATAGTTATTTACTATCAAAGTCTACACCAGGAGACACAATTCCCATAACTCTGATTTGAATTTTGACAGATTTATGCCCCTTTTTAACTTAGATTTTTTTTTTTTTAATTTTGATAAAGTCAAATATCTCTGTTACTATTAAAGCTTTTGACTTGAAACTCAAAACAGTTATTTTTTATCAAAGTCTACACCAGGAGACACAGTTCCCATAACTCTGATTTGAATTTTGACAGAATTATGTCCCTTTTTAACTTGGAATTTTTTTTACTGGCAAAGCTCTATTTCAGAGTCAAGCACTGAGAAAAGTCAAGCACGCTGTCTTACGGACAGCTCTTGTTTTCATTTAATAGTCAGTCTGAAACAGAACTAAAGGTTGTATTAAAGATATCATGAAGATGAATCATTGTTGTGGAATGCATCATTGACAAAAATACAGGGGTAATGTCTGACATTACTGAATAAAAATACAGAGGTAATGTCTGGCATCATTGACAAGAAATACAGAGGTAATATCTGACATCATGGAATAAAAATACAGAGGTAATGTCTGACATCACTGAATAAAAATACAGAGGTAATGTCTGGCATCATTGAATAGAAATACAGAGGTATTGTCTGGTACCATTGAATAGAAATACAGAGGCAATGTCTGGCATCATTTTATAGCAATACTGATGTAATGTCTTGCATCATTGAGTAGCAATACAGAGGTAATGTCTGGCATATTTGAATAAAAATGCAGAGGTACTGTCTGGCATCATTGAATATAAAGACAGAGGTAATGTCTGGCATCATTGATATAGAAATACAGAGGTAGTGTCAAACATCATTGAATAGAAATATGGAGGTAATGTCAAACATCGTTGACTAGACCTGCTAGAAGTGCCTTGTTTTAAGATGCTCTCAATTGAAAAGTAACATGTCAATGTCTATTTCAGGTTCTCTGGCTGCCAAAGTTGCACGGCAGGATAGTTTAGCAAGGTTTTTAAGTAATCGGCCATCACGGCAAGAATTGGTAGCCAAAAATATAATTCCAAATAAATCTGAAGATGAGATTCATCAAGACAGACAAGCCATAGGATCAAAACTGATACGGTAATGTGTTTGGTAATTTCTTTGCTTCTTGGTACATCCTGTTTAGAATCTGAAATTCTTGCACTTAATCTATTTCTTTATAGGTAGAAAATATTTATTTTGAAGTTCTATTTCCTTAAAGTGTGTGCATGACTTGGGTTGAAATATTGAATTATGTACAGATTGCAAGCAGTTACAGAGATCACTTCAGAAAGCATTTGATTAGTAATTCTTAAAGTTGAAAACTTTTACATATTTTGAAATTAGAATTTCATGGTACTCATTCTCGAACTTATAAGTAATTTATTCAAAGTCTGTACAGACAGCTTAATTGGTAAGTTATAAATTGATTTCACGTCAAGTTCTGTTGCTGTGGTTTCTATCTTTTCACACAAAAAAAGTGTTACAGCATTTCCCGACAGTCTTTATCCTACATGGAACTTGAGATTTGTAGGCAAGGAATTGTTGCAGCATCTCTTCATTAACTTGTTCTTTTTAGCTCACCTGTCACAAAGTGACAAGGTGAGCTTTTGTGATCACGCGGTGTCCATCGTCCCTCGTCCGTCTGTGCGTCCGTGCGTCCGTCCATAAACTTTTGCTCGTGACCACTCTAGAGGTCACATTTTTCATGGGATCTTTATGAAAGTTGGTCAGAATGTTCATCTTGATGATATCTAGGTCAAGTTCGAAACTGGGTCACGTGCCGTCAAAAACTAGGTCAGTAGGTCTAAAAATAGAAAAACCTTGTGACCTCTCTAGAGGCCATAATTTTCAATGGATCTTCATGAAAATTGGTCAGAATGTTCATCTTGATGATATCTAGGTCAAGTTCGAAACTGGGTCACGTGCGGTCAAAAACTAGGTCAGTAGGTCTAAAAATAGAAAAACCTTGTGACCTCTAGAGGCCATATATTTCACAAGATCTTCATGAAAGTTGGTCAGAACGTTCACCTTGATGATATCTAGGTCAAGTTCGAAACTGGGTCACGTGCCTTCAAAAACTAGGTCAGTAGGTCAAATAATAGAAAAACCTTGTGACCTCTCTAAAGGCCATATTTTTCATGGGATCTGTATGAAAGTTGGTCTGAATGTTCATCTTGATGATTTCTAGGTCAAGTTCGAAACTGGGTCACGTGCCATCAAAAACTAGGTCAGTAGGTCTAAAAATAGAAAAACCTTGTGACCTTTCTAGAGGCCATATATTTCACAAGATCTTCATGAAAATTGGTCAGAACGTTCACCTTGATGATATCTAGGTCAAGTTCGAAACTGGGTCACGTGCCATCAAAAACTAGGTCAGTAGGTCTAAAAATAGAAAAACCTTGTGACCTTTCTAGAGGCCATATATTTCATAAGATCTTCATGAAAATTGGTCAGAACGTTCACCTTGATGATTTCTAGGTCAAGTTCGAAACTGGGTCACGTGCCATCAAAAACTAGGTCAGTAGGTCAATTAATAGAAAAACCTTGTGACCTCTCTAAAGGCCATAATTTTCATGGGATCTGTGTGAAAGTTGGTCTGAATGGTCATCCTGATGATATCTAGGTCAAGATCGAAACTGGGTCACGTGCCGTCAAAAACTAGGTCAGTAGGTCTAAAAATAGAAAAACCTTGTGACCTCTCTAGAGGCCATATATTTCATGAAATCTTCATGAAAATTTGTCATTATGTTCACCTTGATGATATCTAAGTCAAGTTCGAAAGTGGGTCACGTGCCGTCAAAAACTAGGTCAGTAGGTCAAATAATAGAGAAACCTTGTGACCTAACTAGAGGCCATATTTTCCATGGGATCTGTATGAAAGTTGGTCTGAATGTTCATCTTGATGATATCTAGGTCAAATTTGAAAGTGGGTCACGTGCCGTCAAACACTAGGTCAGTAGGTCTAAAAATAGAAAAACCTTGTGACCTCTCTAAAGGCCATATTTTTCAATGGATCTTCATGAAAGTTGGTCTGAATGTTTATCTTGATGATATCTAGGTCAAATTCGAAACAGGGTCATGTGCGGTCAAAAACTAGGTCAGTAGGTCTAAAAATAGAAAAACCTTGTGACCTCTCTAGAGGCCATACTTGTGAATGGATATTCATAAAAATTGGTCAGAATGTTCACCTTGATGATATCTAAGTCAAGTTCGAAAGTGGGTCACGTGCCTTCAAAAGTAGGTCAGTAGGTCAAATAATGAAAAAACGTTGTGACCTCTCTAAAGGCCATATTTTTCATGGGATCTGTATGAAGTTGGTCTGAATGTTTATCTTGATGATATCTAGGTCAAGTTTGAAACTGGGTCAACTGCGATCAAAAACTAGGTCAGTAGGTCTTGAAATAGAAAAACCTTGTGACCTCTCTAGAGGCCATACCCTTGAATGGATCTTCATGAAAATTGGTCAGAATGTTCACCTTGATGATATCTAGGTCAAGTTTGAAACTGGGTCACGTACCTTAAAAAACTAGGTCAGTAGGTCAAATAATAGAAAAACCTTGTGACCTCTCTAGAGACCATATTTTTCAATGGATCTTCATGAAAATTGGTCAGAATTTTTATCTTTATAATATCTAGGTCAAGTTCAAAACTGGGTCACATGAGCTCAAAAACTAGGTCACTATGTCAAATAATAGAAAAAACGACGTCATACTCAAAACTGGATCATGTGGGAAGAGGTGAGCGATTCAGGACCATCATGGTCCTCTTGTTGTATTTTACAGGCGATTAAGTCTGAGACCTTCACAGGAAGAGCTGGAACAGAAGAACATTCTACACAGTAAGTCAACTATTGGTTCATTATCAGGAAGTTACAAGCAGTTTCCCAGAAACTTGCTTGCTTTCTGAGAATGGGCTCAGATTACTTCAGTGAAAAACAGGAGGAGGATTGGTTCAGGCAGTTCACTGCACAAGTATTGTATTACTTGTTGCTGGTAAACAGGAGGACATTAATATGTGGAAACTTACTGAATGTAAAAACTTGTACAATGTATCAGTTTATAACTGGGGTGGCCAATTTTTAACTCACCTCAGCACAAAGTGCTCAGGGTGAGCTAGTGTGCTACTTGTGCTACTTGTGACCATTATCGTGCATTATCAGATGCCCTTGTTCTGTCATCAACAATCTTAATGTTTCTAGGTCGCCACTTTAGAGGCCACTATTTCTACACATGTTTCAGAATGTCATTGACATCTAAATAAATGGTTATCTTGGGTAAAAAAAAAACAGGTCACTTGGTCAAATAATAGAAAAACTTTGTTAACACTTTAGTGCGTACATTTTATACTTGATCATCATAAATCTTTATCTAAATGTTTGTCACTACAAAATCAGGATCAAATTTAAACTGATTTACCTGACCTAAAAATCTAGTTCACAAGATCAAATAATAGAAAAACTTTGTTAACTCTCTAGGGGCCACATTTTATACATAGTCTTCATAAATTTTGTCAAGACTATGTAAAAATTTTAGCTGGATCTCCCCGCGATCAAAACTAGGTCAGGTCACTAGGTTTCCCACGATCAAAGCTAGATCACTAGGTTTGATCATAGAAAAAAGTTTTAACTATTCAGAGGTCACACATGCTACCTGATCTTCCTAAGACTTTGTCAGAATGTTTATCTGTGAAATCTAGTTAAAGTTTTAAACTTAGTTCATGAAGGTAAAAACTAGGTGATAGAAAAATCTTGTTGACAGTCTAAAGACCACATTTTGTGCCTGATCTTCATAAAACTATCAGAATTATTAACTCTGTGAAATCTAGGTCATGTTAGAAACAGATTATCAGCAAGGGTAAAAAACTAGGTCGCTAGGTCTGATCATTGAAAAACTTAATGTTATACTTGGTTTAAATAAAACATGATCAGAATGTTTGTTGTTATGAAATCTAGATAAAATTAGATACAAGTTGACCTGGGATAAGATCTAGGTCAGGTGAGTGATACAGGGTCTTCATTACCCTCTTGTTCAATGATGTTTCTTATGAAGATATAAAAAATAACCAGTTGGCAAAGGTTATCAAAGTTTTTTAATCCCCCGCCGTGGTGGAGGGATTATAGGAATGGTCTGCGTCCGTCCGTCCTTCCGTCCGTCTGTCTGTCCTTCCGTCCGTCTTTCCGTCCGTCCTTCCGTCCGTAACAAAATCGTGTCCGGTCCATATCTCCTTAACCCCTTGAAGGATTTTCATGAAACTTGGGTCAAATGATCACCTCATCAAGACGATGTGCAGAACCCATGAGACAGCCTTGTCGGTTCAAGATCAAGGTCACAACTCAAGGTCAAAGGTTTGAGCCTGCCATTTTGTGTCCGCTCTATATCTCCTAAACCCCTTGAAGGATTTTCATGAAACTTGGGTCAAATGATCACCTCATCAAGACGATGTGCAGAACCCATGAGACAGCCTTGTCGGTTCAAGGTCAAGGTCACAACTCAAGGTCAAAGGTTTGAGCCTGCCATTTTGTGTCCGCTCTATATCTCCTAAACCCCTTGAAGGAATTTTATAAAACTTGGGTCAAATGATCACCTCATCAAGACGATGTGCAGAACCCATGAGTCAGCCATGCCGGCTCAAGGTCAAGGTCACAACTCAAGGTCAAAGGTTTGAGCCTTCCATTTTGTGTCCGCTCTATATCTCTTAAACCCCTTGAAGGAATTTTATAAAACTTGGGTCAAATGATCACCTCATCAAGACGATGTGCAGAACCCATGAGTCAGTCATGCCGGCTCAAGGTCAAGGTTACAACTTAGGGTCAAAGGTTGAACCTTCCATTTTGTGTCGCTCTATATCTCCTAAAACCCTAACGGATTGTCATCAAACTTGGGTCAAACGATCACTCATCACGGCGATGTGCAGCACTTATAAGTCAGAATGTCCCTCATTCTTTAAGTCAGCCATGTCGGCTCAAGTCAAGGTCACAACTGAAGGTCAAAGGTTTGAGCCTTCAATTTCCGTTGTCCGCTCTATATCTCCTTAAAACCCCTTGAAGGAATTTTAGAAAACTTGGGTCAAAATTTGATTACCTCCTCAGACCGATGTGCAGGAAATTATTGAGTCACCCCATGCCAGCTAAGGTAAGGCACAACTAAGGGTCGAAGGTTTGAGCCTTCCATTTGTGTCCACTCTGTATTTCCTTAACCCCTTGAAGGATTTCATCAAATTGGGTTCAACGACCACCTCATCAAGAACTCATGAGGGTCAGCCATGTCAACTGAAGGTCGAAGATCACAACTGAAGGTAAAGGTTTTTCAGTCTTTATCTCCTAAACCGCTTGAAGGATTCCATGAATGAAAACGTGGGTCCAAATGATACCTCATCAAGATGTTTGTGTTGCAGAATCTGAGTCAGCCATGTCAGTTCAAGGCAGGTCGCAGCTAAAACGAAGTGTTTACCCTTCATATCATAGCAGTGGCGGGGGATTTAGATGTCTTTTCAGACTGCCTTGTTCCAATATGCTACAGTATATATTTGCATGTTTCATTAGCGGAAAAACATAATTTTGATTGAAATTTTCTGTACCAAAGCTTCACAGAGGATTTTTTCTCCCCTGTTGCTACCACTTCACCTACAAAATTAAATGGCCAAAAAGAAATATAAAAGTTATGTTTTAAAAGTGTTGATTTATTTCAAACTTAAGAAAGCAGACATGTAAATTGACATTAGTTTATCTGAATGCATAACAAGTAAAAAGACATCAACATAGTGAAGGACTTTTTATTATACGCCCAAAGGGACGTATATTATGTTATGATGCTGGTTGTCCGTCTGTTCTTGTTTGTCTGTCGTCCGTTGGTCCATTAGCAATTCGTTGTTCCGCTCTGGAACCTTGAACCCCTTGTCCGATTTCAAGGAAAAACTTGACACAAATGTTCACACACTGGGACGCTGTGCAGAGCGCATGTTTTGCTTTTGGATGTCTCGCGTCAAGGGCAAGGGTCAACACTTAGAGTCAAAGGTCATATTCAGTTGTTTCGATTTGTTCCGCTAGGTAACTCTTGAACCCCTTGAGGATTTCAAAGAAACTTGACACCAAATGTTCAAACACACAAGATGATGCAGTGCGCATGTTTCGGAGACTTGCTTGAAGGTCAAGGTTCACACTTAGGGCTCAACAGTCATATCAGTTGTTTAGTGTCCGCTCTGTAACTCTTCAACTGCTGCGAAGGATTTAAAGAAACTTGAGCAGAAATGTTCACCACATTGTAACGATGTGCAGAGCGCATCTGTTTCGGAGATCGGACTTGATTCAAGGTTCAAGAGTCACACTTAGGGTCCAAGGTCATATTATGACTTTGCTTTGTGGTATTGCTTGCATGCAGTGCTCTGGTTTTTATTTGGCAGATCTCTACTCCTTTTTTGGTACTTACAATAATTTTTTTTGATTTACTATCATTTTAGTTACTATAAAGAGCTTATTTGAACTTTTCTTATTATTGGCCATAGGGAAAAAACCGAGACCATTTTCTGTGGTACAACATGATGGGTACCTCCAGTTAAGGTGTATTTACATACCTGTACTGAAAGGATTGTTATAGCTTCGAATATTTTTTTTGTGGACTTGGATTTGTGTTTGAAGTTTTTTTTTGTTGTGACAGTCCCTTTGGGGCTACAACAGTCAAAGTTCTTAAATTTGCCCGATAACTATGAGGGAGCCTTCGGGAGTATATAGCCCCGCTTGCGCGCGCTCTTGTTTGAGGGGTTTATTGATAATTTGTAAGCAATCTTCAGCAATAAAATGGATCAAGAAAATTGTTAAGACCATGATTGTTGATAATGTGATTTATATCCATCTTCACCTATTTTTTAGCTCACCTGAGCCAATTTGTGATCACTCAATGTCCGTAGTCGGTCGGTCTGTCGTCTCGTCCATCAAACATTTAGCTTGTTATGTGATAGAGCTGTATTTTTCCAAACTGTCTCATGAAATTTTGTCAGAATGATTACCTTGATGAAATCTCGGCCAGGTCGAAAATGGGTCATCTGGGGTCGTCAAAAACTGTTCAATAGGTCAAATCAAAGAAGAAAAACCTTTTGTATGCGATTAGAGGCTTATTTTTCAATGATCTCATGATGTGGTCAGAAGGATTGCTTGATGAAACTGGTCAGGTTTGAAAATGGGTCATCTGGGGTCAAAAACGAAGTCATAGGTCAAATCAAAGAACAACTTGTGTATGCCAACTAGGGACCTCCATTGTGCACAGATTTAATGAAATAAGTCAGAATGGTTGCCTTGATGAAATCGAAGTCTTGTTTTAATATGGATAATCTTTGGTCAAAAACTAAGTCACTAGGTCAAATCAATTAAAAACCTTTTGTATGCAATAGGGGCTGCATTTTACAATGGTATTCAAAAATTTAGTCAGAATGGCTCCCTTGATGAATCTAGGTGAGGTGGGCCCAAAAAACTAGGTCATTAGGTCAAATCAAAGGAAATACTTTTTTGAGCCCACATTTTTGGCCCAATCAAATGAAAATGGTCAGAATATTGTTTTCATGAAATCACTAGGTCAAAACATGTTACTGTTATTTTTTGTGTTTTCTAGGTGAGCAACTGGGGCCATCTTGGCCCTCTTGTTCAGGGGTAGAAGATTGGGAAATCAGATTGTAAGTTTAAAATTTTTTCTTATTTAAGTGACTAAAGTATAAGTTTTCTATATTTATATTGTGTAGGGAAGGGTTTATAAAGTTAGAATTGTCTTATTTATGTGAGTAAAGGGACTTTGAAAAAGGTAGTTGTCTAATATTTATAGTGAGTAAAGGGACTTTGAGAATAGGTAAAGGTCCTATTATAGTGGTAAGGTAGAATTGTCTATATTATATGAGTAAAGGTAGAATGTCAATTTATAGTGAGAAAGGTAAAATTGTTAATTTATAGTGAGTAAGGTAATTTGTCTATATTTATAGTGAGAAAGTAGAATTGTCTATATTTTTTAGTGGTAAAGGGAACTTTGAGAAAGGATAGAATTGTCTATATTTATAGTGAGTAAGGGTTTTAGAATTGTCCTATTATAGTGAGAAAGGTAAAATTTGTCTATAGTTATAGTATGAAAGGTAGAATGTCTTTATTTATGTGAGTAAGGGTATTGTTATATTTATAGTGAGTAAAGGTAAAATTTGTTATATCTTTAGTTTAAGGTGGGATTTTCCTATTATAGTGAGTAAAGGTAAAATTTGGTCTATTTTATAGTGATTTAAAATGGTAGAATTGTCTATATTATAGTGAGTAATGGTAGAATTGTCTATATTTTTATGAGTTTTAATTGTAGAATTTCCTTTAGTGAGAAAGGTAGAATTGTCTAATTTTAGTGAGTAAAGGTAGAATGTCTATTATTATAGTGAGTATGGTAGAATTGTCTATATTTATAGGATTAACGTGGTTTGTCTATATTTATAGGGGTTTAATGTTGGAGAATGTTTTATTTAAGTGGTAAGGTAAAGAATGTCTATATTTATAGTGAGTAAAGGTAGAATTGTCTATATTTATAGTGAGTAAGGTAGAATTGTCCTATTATAGTGAGTAAAGGTAGAAAATTGTCTATTATAGTGAGTAAAGGTAGAATTGTCTATTTTTTAAATTTGGAGTAATGGTAGAATTGTCAAATTTATAGTGAGAAAGGTAGAATGTTAATTTTAAGTAGAATGGTAGAATTGTCTTTATTTAGTGAGGTAAAGGTAGATTGTCATATTTATATTTAAGTAGTAAGGTGGGAATTGTCTATATTTATAGTGAGTAAGGGTAGAATTGTCTATATTTATAGTGATAATAGGAATTGTCTATATTTATGGGTGAGTAAAGGTAGAATTGTCTTTTATTTATAGTGGAAGATTGGTAGAATTTCTATATTTAAGTGAGTAAAAAAGGTAGAATTGTCTATTATTTAGTGAGTAAAGTAAAAAATTGTTATAATTTATAGTGAGTATGGTAGAATTGTCTATATTATAGTGAGTAATGGAGAATTGTCCTATTTTTAGTGAGAAAAGTAAAAATTTTATTTTTAAAGTGAGTAATGGTAGAATTGTCTATATTTTAGTGAGTAAAGGTAGAATTGTCTCTATTTATAGGAGTAATGGTAGAATTGTCTTATTTATAGGGGAGTAATGGTAAAATTTGTCTATATTTATAGTGATTTAATGGTAGGAATTTCATATTATAGTGAGTAAAGGTAGAATTGTTTTATTTTATAGTGAGAAAGTAATGGTAGAATTGTCTATATTTATAGTGAGTAATGGTAGAATTGTCTATATTTATAGTGAGTAAAGGTAGAATTGTCTATATTTATAGGAGTAAAGGTGAATTGTCTATATTTATAGTGAGTAATGGTAGAGAATTGTCTATATTTATAGTGATAATGGAAATTTTTCCCTATTATAGTGAGTAAAGGTAGAATTGTCTAATTTATAGGAGTAAGGTAAAATTTGGTCTATATTTATAGTGAGTATAGTGAGAAAATGGTAGAATTTGTCATATTTATTGTGAGTAATGGTAAATTTGCTATATTATAGGGGAGTAAAGGTAGAATTGTCTATATTTATAGTGAGTAATGGTAGAATTTTCCTATTATAGTGAGTAAAGGTAGAATTGTCTATATTTATAGTGAGTAATGGTAGAATTGTCTATATTTATAGTGAGTAAAGGTAGAATTGTCTATATTTATAGTGAGTAATGGTAGAATTGTCTATATTTATAGTGAGTAATGGTAGAATTGTCTATATTTATAGTGAGTAAAGGTAGAATTGTCTATATTTATAGTGAGTAATGGTAGAATTGTCTATATTTATAGTGAGTAATGGTAGAATTGTCTTATTTATAGTGAGTAAAGGGTTTTAGAATTTGTCTTTATTTATAGTGAGTAATGGAAGATTGTCTATATTTAGTGAGTAAAGGGTTAGAATTGTCCTTTTATAGTGAGTAATGGTAGAATTGTCTATATTTATATAGAAGGGTTTAGAATTGTTTATTTATAGTGGTTAAAGGTAAGAATTGTCTATTTTTTTTAAAGGAGTAAGGTAAAATTGTCTATTTTTATAGTGAGTAATGGTAGAATTGTCTATATTTATAGTGAGTAATGGTTAGAATTGTCCTATTATAGTGAGTAATGGTAGAATTGTCCTATTATAGTGAGTAAAGGTAGAATTGTCTATATTTGTAGTGAGTAATGGTAGAATTGTCTATATTTATAGTGAGTAAAGGTAGAATGGTCTATATTTATAGTGAGCAAAGGTAGAATTGTCTATATTTATAGTGAGTAAAATTAGAATTGTCCTATTTATAGTGAGTAATGGTAGAATTGTCCTATTTATAGTGAGTAAAGGTAGAATTGTCTATATTTATAGTGAGTAAAGGTAGAATTGTCTATATTTATAGTGAGTAATGGTAGAATTGTCTATATTTATAGTGAGTAAAGGTAGAATTGTCCTATTATAGTGAGTAAAGGTAGAATTGTCTATATTTATAGTGAGTAATGGTAGAATTGTCTATATTTATAGTGAGTAATGGTAGAATTGTCCTATTATAGTGAGTAAAGGTAGAATTGTCTATATTTATAGTGAGTAAAGGTAGAATTGTCTATATTTATAGTGAGTAATGGTAGAATTGTCTATATTTATAGTGAGTAAAGGTAGAATTGTCTATATTTATAGTAGAATTGTCCTATTTATAGTGAGTAATTGTAGAATTGTCTATATTTATAGGGGAGTATTGTAGAATTGTCCTATTTAGGGTGCTAAAGGTAAAATTGTCTTATTTATAGTGAGTAATGGTTAGAAAATTTCTATATTTTAGGGGAGTAAAGGTAAGAATTGTCTATATTTATAGTGAGTAAAGGTTTAAATTTGGGTCGAATTGTCCTATTATAGGAGTAAAGGTAAAATTTGGGTCCTATTTTAGTGAGTAAATGGTAGAATTGTCTATATTTATAGTGAGTAAAGGTAGAATTGTCTATATTTATAGTGAGTAAAGGTAGAATTGTCTATATTTATAGTGAGTAAAGGTAGAATTGTCTATATTTATAGTGAGTAATGGTAGAATTGTCTATATTTATAGTGAGGTAGAATTGTCTATATTTTAGTGTAGTGAGTAAAGGTAGAATTGTCTATATTTATAGTGAGTAATGGTAGAATTGTCTATATTTATAGTGAGTAAAGGTAGAATTGTCTATATTTATAGTGAGTAAAGGTAGAATTGTCTATATTTATAGTGAGTAATGGTAGAATTGTCTATATTTATAGTGAGTAATGGTAGAATTGTCTTTTTTAAATAGAGAAAATGGTAGAAATTGCCCATTATTAGTGAGTAAAGGTAGAATTGTCTATATTTATAGTGAGTAATGGTAGAATTGTCTATATTTATAGTGAGTAAAGGTAGAATTGTCTATATTTATAGTGAGTAAAGGTAGAATTGTCTATATTTATAGTGAGTAAAGGTAGAATTGTCCTATTATAGTGAGTAAAGGTAGAATTGTCTATATTTATAGTGAGTAATGGTAGAATTGTCCTATTATAGTGAGTAAAGGTAGAATTGTCTATATTTATAGTGAGTAAAGGTAGAATTGTCTATATTTATAGTGAGTAATGGTAGAAAATTGTCTATATTTATGTGTTTGTAATGGTAGAATTGTCTTTTTTATAGTGGTAAAGGTAATTGTCATTTTTATAGTGAGTAAAGGGTTTAGAATTGTCATTTTTATAGTGAGAAATAGAATTGTCCTTTTTATAGGAGTAAAGTAATTGAATTGTTATATTTATATTTGAGTAAAGGTAGAATTGTCTAATTTATAGTGAGTAAAGGTAAAATTTGTCTATATTTATAGTGAGTAAAGGTAGAATTGTCTATATTTATAGTGAGTAATGGTAGAATTGTCTATATTTATAGTGAGTAATGGTAGAATTGTCCTATTATAGTGAGTAAAGGTAGAATTGTCTATATTTATAGTGGGGTAAAGGTAAGGGAATTGTCTATTATAGTGAGTAAAGGTAGAATTGTCTATATTATGTGAGTAAGGGTTTTAGAATGTCTAATTTATGTGAGAAAAGGGTAGAATTGCCCATTTAGTGAGTTAAAGGTAGAATTTGTCTATATTTATAGTGAGTAAAGGTAGAATTGTCTATATTTATAGTGAGTATAGTGAGTAATGGTAGAATTGTCTATATTTATTGTGAGTAATGGTAGAATTGTCTATATTTATAGTGAGTAAAGGTAGAATTGTCTATATTTATAGTGAGTAATGGTAGAATTGTCTATATTTATAGTGAGTAATGGTAGAATTGTCTATATTTATAGTGAGTAATGGTAGAATTGTCCTATTATAGTGAGTAAAGGTAGAATTGTCTATATTTATAGTGAGAAATGGTAGAAAATTCTTATTATAGTGAGAAAAAGGTAAATTTGTCTATATTATATGAGAAAAGGTAGAATTGTCATTGTTTCCTATTATAGTGGTAGTAAAGGTAGAATTGTCTATTTTTTAAAAGGGTAATGGTAGAATTGTCTATATTTATAGTGAGTAAAGGTAGAATTGTCTATATTTATAGTGAGTAATGGTAGAATTGTCCTATATTTATAGTGAGTAATGGTAGAATTGTCTATATTTTATAGGAGTAATGGTAGAAATTTATATTTATAGTGAGTAAGGTTGAATTGTCCTATTATAGTGAGTAAAGGTAGAATTCTTAATTTATAGTGAGTAATGGTTAGAATTGTGTATATTTATGTGAGTAAAGGTAGAATGTCTATATTTTAGTAGGTAAAGGTAGAATTGTCTATATTTATAGTGAGTAATGGTAGAATTGTCTATATTTATAGTGAGTAATGGTAGAATTGTCTATATTTATAGTGAGTAAGGGTTTAAGAATTGTCCTTTAAGTGAGTAAAGGTAGAAATTGTCTATATTTATAAGTGAGTAAGGTAGAAGTATTGTCCTTTATAGTGGAGTAAAGGTAGAATTGTCTAATTTAATAGTGAGTAAAGGGTTTAGAATTGCTATATTATAGTGAGTAAAGGTTAAATTGTCTATTAGTGGAGTAAAAGGTAGAAATGTCTATAATTTATAGTGAGTAAGGGTTTAGAATTGTCTATTATAGTGGAGTAAAGGTAGAATTGTCTATATTAAATGGAGTTAAAGGTAGAAATTGTTATTTTTAGGAGTAATGGTAGAATTGCTTATTATGTGTGTAATGGTAGAATTGTTATATTTATAGTGGGGAAAAGGTAGATTTGTCTTATTATTGAGAATGGTAGATTGTCTATATTTAAGTAGTAAATGGTAGAATTTTTTCCATTATAGTTGAGTAAAGAGGAAATTTCAATTTATAGTGATAAAAGTAAAAATTTGTCTATATTTATAGTTGAGTAAAGGTAGAATTGTCTAATTATAGTGAGTAAGGTAGATTGTCATATTATAGTGAGTAATTGGTTTGGAATGTCTTATTTATAGTGAGTAATGGTAGAAAATTGCCCTATTATAGTGAGGTAAAAGGTAGTTTTTGTCTTATTTTAGTGAGTAAAGGTAGAATTGTCCTATTATAGTAGTAAAGGTAGAATTGTCTATATTTTAGTGGTAAAGGTAAAATTTGCCCATATTTATAGTGGTAAAGTAAAATTGTCCTATTATATGAGTAAAGGTAGAATTGTCTATATTTATAGGAGTAAAGGTAGAATGAATTGTCTATATTTATAGTAGTAAAAGTAGAATGTCTATATTTATAGTGAGTAATGGTTGAATTTCTATATTTAAGTGATAATGGTGAATTGTCCCTAAGGGAAGTGAAAGGTAGAATGTCTATATTTTTTGTGGTAAAGTAGAATTGTCCTATTATAGTGAGTAAGGGTTTAGAATTGTCTTTATAGTGAGTAAAGGTAAAATTGTTATATTTATAGTAAGGTAATGGTAGAAAATGTCTATATTTTTTAGGGAATGGTAGATTGTCATATTTATAGTGAGTAAAGGTAGAATGTATATTGTAGTGAGTAATGTAGAATTGTCAAATTTTATGGGTGAGTAAAGGTCAAATTTGTCTATATTTATAGGAGTAAAGGTAAAAAATTGTCTATATTATAGGAGAAAAGTGATGTCAATTTATAGTAGTAAGGGTTTGAAGTCCTATTATATGAGAAAAAATTAAAATTGTCCTATTTATAGTGGTAAAGGTAGAATGTCTATATTTTAGTGAGTAAAGTAGATTGTCTATATTATAGTGAGTAATGGTGAATTGTCCTATTAAGTTAGAAATAGAATTGTCTATATTATAGGAGAAGGTAGTGACGCATTGTTAATTATAGTGAGTAATGGTAGAATTTCCTATTATGGGAAATAAATGGTAGAGTCTATATTTATAGTAAAAGGTAGAAGCCCTATATTTATAGTGAGTAACGGGCTAGAATTGTCTTTTTATAGTGAGAAGGGTTTAAAATTGTCCGATTATAGTAAATAATGGTAGAAAATTGTCTATATTTATAGTGAGTAAAGGTAGAAATGTCAATATTATGTGAGTAATGTTAGAATGTCTATTATAGTGAGAAAGGGTTTTTGAATTTCTTATAGTAAAGTAAATGGTAGAATTGTTTTAATTTATAGTGGTAAAAGGTAGAATTTGTCTATATTATAGGAGTAAAGGGAGACTTGTTCTATTTTATATGAGTAATGGAGAATTGTCAATTTTTAAGTGAAGTAATGGTAGAATTGTTTAATTTAGACTGATGAAAAGGGTTTAGGAATTGTAATTTGTCCCTTATAAAGGTGAATTGTCATATTTTATGAGTAAAAGGAGAATTGTCTATATTAGTGAGTAATGGTAGAATTGTCTATATTATAGTGAGTAAAGGTAAAAATTGTCTAATTTTAGTGAAGTAAAGGTAGAATTGTCTATATTTATAGTGGTAAGGTAAAATTTGTCTATTTATAGTGAGTAACGGTGAATTGTCTATATTTATAGTGAGTAATATTTAGGAATTGTCTTTATATAGTAGTAAAGTAGATTGTCCTATTATAGTGAGTAAAAGGTAGAATTGTCAAATTTTTATAGTAAATGTGTAGATTGTCAAATTTTATAAGGAAGTAATGTGAATTTTTCCTTTTTAAGGGTAAAGGTAGAATGTCTATATTATAGTGAGTAATGGAGAATTGTCTATTTTTAAGTGAGTATAGTGAGTAAGGGTAGAATTGTCTATATTTATAGTGAGTAATGGTTGGGAAAATTTGTCTATATTAAAAGTGAGTAATGGTAGAATTGTCTATATTTATAGTTGGTAATGGTTAGAATTGTCCTATTATAGTGGTAAAAAAAGGAGAATTTGTCTATTTTATAGTGACATAAGGTTTAGAATTGTCTAATTTATAGTGAGTATGGTAGAAATTGTCTATAATTTAAGTGAGTAATGTAAATTTTTCCTATTAAGTGAGTAAAGTAGAATTGCCATTATAGGAGAATGTTAGATTGAATTCTTATTTATATGAGTAATGGTTAGAATTGTCTATATTATAGTAGAGTAATGGTAGAATGTCCCTATTATAGTGAGTAAAGGTAAAAAGGTCTATTTTTAGTAGTAAAGGTAGAATGATCTATATTATATAGAAATGTAGAATTGTTTTAAAATTTATAGGATAAAGTTAGAATTGTCTATTTAGGAGTAAAGGTAGAATTTTCATATTTATAGTGAGTAAAGGTAGAATTGTCAATTTATGGGTGAGTAATGGTAGAATGCCCTATTATAGTGGTAATGTAATTGCTAATTATAGTGAGTAATGGTAAAGAATTGTCATATTTATAGTTGAGTAAAGGTAGAATGTCTATATTAGTGAGTAATGGTAGAATTTGTCCTATTAATGAGTAATGGTAGAATTGCTATATTTATAGTGAAGTAAAGGTAGAATTTGTCTATATATAAGGAGTAAGGGTAGAATTGTCTATATTATAGTGAGTACGGTAGATTGCCTTTTAAGTGAATTTAATGGTAAAATTTGTCTATATTTATATTTGAGTAAAATAAGGGTAAATTCAATCATATTTATAAATTAAAAACTTGTCCATTATAGAAAAAAAAAAAAAGTCCCCCCCCCCCTCCATTATAGTGAGTAAAGTAGTTGTCTATTTATAGTGACTAATGGAGAATGTCTATTTTATGTGGAATGGTAGAATGTCTAATTATAGTGAGTAATGGTGAAATTTTATATTATAGTGAGAAAAAGGTTGGAATTGTCAAATATTTATAGTGGAGAAAAGGGTAAAATGTTATATTTATAGTGATAAGGGTAGAATTGTCTATATTTATAGTGAGAAAGGTAGAATTGTCCTATTATAGTGAGTAAAGGTAGAATTGTCTATATTTATAGTGAGTAATGGTAGAATTGTCTATATTATAGTGAGTAAGGTTTAAATAAAAAATTGTCCTATATAGTGAGTAAGGGTAGAAATTGTCTATATTTATAGTGGTAAAGGTTAGAATTGTCTATATTTATAGGAAGTAAAGGTAAAATTTGTCTATATTATAGTGAGAAATGGTAGAATGTCTATAATTTAGTATAATGGAAAATTTGTCTATATTATAGTGAGTAAGTAGAATTGTCAAATTTATAGTGTTAAAAAGTAGAATTGTCTATATTTATAGTGAGTAATGGTAGAATTGTCTATATTTATAGTGAGTAATGGTAGAATTGTCTATATTTATAGTGAGTAATGGTAGAATTGTCTATATTTAAGTGAGTAATTGTAGAATGTCTATTTTAAGTGAGTAAAAGGTAGAATTGCCCATATTATAGTGAGTAATGTTAGAATTTGTCCTATTTATAGTGAGTAATGGTAGAATTGTCCTATTATAGTGAGTAAAGGTAGAATTGTCTATATTTATAGTGAGTAATGGTAGAATTGTCTATATTCTAGTGAGTAAGGGTTTAGAATTGTCTATATTTCAGTGAGTAGGTAAAAATTTGTTATATTTATAGTGAGTAATGGTAGAATTGTCCTATTTATAGTGAGTAATGGTAGAATTGTCCTATTATAGTGAGTAAAGGTAGAATTGTCTATATTTATAGTGAGTAATGGTAGAATTGTCTATATTTATAGTGAGTAATGGTTGAATTGTCCTATTATAGTGAGTAAAGGTAGAATTGTCTATATTTATAGTGAGTAAAGGTAGAATTGTCTATATTTATCAGGGGTGTAAAATTCCACTCACCTGCTGGCATTGGCGACTTAAAGTCTGGAAAGGACGTGTGGACCTCGCTGTATACTTGACCGATTGGGCGAGTGCTTTTTACGTCGTAACTTTACCAAAATTCAGCAAAAAAATGTCTTGAATTACATCGCAAAACATGATAACAAGCTTTGCGTCGGTAGTCTCTTTATTATTCAATTGCTTACCGAAAATGATTATGCGCTAGACTGTGACTATTATTATGATCAATGCAGTTATTACAAGAAAACCATGTACCGTAAGCCAGTCAAGATAAACTTATTTATCAGAATTTATGACATTATTATCACCATTTATTTTCCTGTACTTTGTCAAAGCATGGCAAACCAACATCAGTAGTTTATTTGGAGTGCAACTGGGTGGTGGAGATGACAAAAATACAGTGAAAGAAAAAGAAAAATGTCTGCTGTGAAAAGAAAATTTAAGCAGAACGAATATGATTAATTAAAAAGGAAACGTAGTGTACAAGGGAATACTTTTTGTCTACTGTGTGTTATATTTGAAATTTGTTTGTTGTACGTAATACTTCATTTGTAAAAGTGACAGTATCAAAAATGTCATTAAGATAGTTGTAATTTTATTAGGGCAAGTGACTGTTCACTAAGGGTGAGTAAATTTTACTTGCTACTAGTCCTGCAGGGCAAGTGTTGTGAAGAAAAAAATTTACACCCCTGTTTATAGTGAGGAAAGACAGAATTGTTTGTATTTATAGTGAGTAAAAGTAGAATTGTCAGTATTTATAGTGAGTAAATGTAGAATTGTCAATATTTATAGTGAGGAAAGATAGAATTGTTTGTATTTACAGTGAGTAAAGGTAGAATTGTCTATATTTATAGTGAGTAAAGGTAGAATTCTCTATATTTATAATGAGGAAAGATAGCATTGTTTGTATTTACAGTGAGTAAAGATAGAATTGTCTATATAAATAGTGAGTAAAGGTAGAATTTTCTATATTTATAGTGAGGAAAGATAGAATTGTTTGTATTTACAGTAAATAAAGGTAGAATTGTCTATATTTATAGTGAGGAAAGATTGAATTGTTTGTATTTACAGTGAGTAAAGGTAGAATTTTCTATATTTATAGTGAGCACTGAAGATGCTGCTAAGAGGGAAAAAGAAGAGAAAAAGAAACTGTTGATCAGAAAAGTAAGTTTTACTAGATTAGGGCACCATTGCAAGTATGTAACTCCTTGGTTTCATTAGAGCTATTGTTCACCCGTTAGAAACTATTGTCTATAATAAAATTAACACTACTTAAATTTCCTATCCATCTGTCTTTGTTTAACATTTATTGTTTATCAAAAATTTGTGGCTGAGTGGTTATGGTTGCTAACTTCAAATCATTAGCCTCTCAACAATAAGGAATTGTGCCTCACTAAAGGTGTAGAATTCTTCTTGTGAGGAAGCCATCCATCTAGCTTATGGTCAGTGGTTCTACTCAGGTTCTGGCCAGTGATGGGACACCTTGGGTCTTCCTTCACCATGAAAAGCTAGAAAGTGGCCTTATTACCTATAATTGTGTCGTAGTAATGTTAAACCCAACTAAAACAAAAAAATCAGAAAAGTAAATAAAAACGCTATAAATTGACAAGTATTAAAAGTGCCCTGCCTCCCCCACTCACCACATCGAGACAACATGCAGAGCGCATATTTTGGATGGCTCTCTTGAAGGTCAAGATCACACTAACGTGTCAGAGGTCATACTTTCAGGCATATATTGCTCCGCATTGCATTGCTATTGTTTTGTTACTCTGATTCCTCCAAATTGCACTACCCAATGGGTACGAAAACCCTAGAACCAAAATAATTGATGAAAAAGAAAATAATTATTATGTGTTATTTGCAGTGTAAGAATAGTGGTTATTAACATTTTGAATCTCTTTTCAAATTGTTAAAATTAAAATATGAAGACATTATATATAGACTTTAATGAAGTTATGATACTGTTTATTTTTCAGCTAAGTTTTAGACCAACCATAGAGGAACTGCGGGAGAAAAAGATCATTAAGTTCAATGAATACATAGAATGCACAGATGCACATGAATATGACAGGCGAGCAGACAAACCTTGGACCAGACTTACACCTAGGGATAAGGTAGGTCATACAGGAGGGTCAAAATCCGAATATTTTACAGGTCCCTTCAGTCTCCTGATAAGATGTTAATACTATTGACCTGCCAGAAGTTTGAAAAAATCCATACATATGCCAGTCTAAAAGTTAATACACAGTCAACAGACAGATCAATTGGCAAAGCTTGGTAACTTGTGATTACTAATAACAATTGGTAAGATAAGTGGAGAAAGAAAAGTCACAGTTGACCAAACATTTATCATTTACTGCTAGTTCCTATCTCTGTTGTTTTTTAGCTCGACTATACGAAGTATGGAGAGCTATCCTACTCGACCTGGCATCGGTGTCGTTCCGCGTCCCCACTTTGGTTAAAGTTTTGATGCACTTTCTCTTTATTAGCTCACCTGTCACGAAGTGACAAGGTGAGCTATTGTGACCGCTTGATGTCCGTCGTGTGTCGTCCATCATGCATCATGCGTCAACAATTTGTAAAAAAATCTTCTTCTTGAAAACCACTGGGCAGAATTACACCAAACTTCACAGGAATGATCCTTGGGTGGCCCCCTTTTAAAATTGTTCAAAGAATTGAATTCCATGCAGAACTCATGGCAACCAAAAGGAAAAACTTTAAAAATCTTCTTCTCAAAAACCAGAAGCCCTAGAGCTTAGATATTTGGTGTGAAGCATTGCCTAATGGACCTCTACCAAATTCTTTCAAATCCTGACCCTGGGGTCAAAATTGACCCCGCCCCAGGGGTCACTTGATTTTACATAGGAAAATCTTAAAAAATCTTCTTCTCAAAAACCAGAAACCCTAGAGCTTAGATATTTGGTGTGATGCATTGCCTAGTGGACCTCTACCAAGTTTGTTCAAATCATGACCCCCCCCCCCCCGGGTCAAAATTGACCCCGCCTCAGGGGTCACTTGATTTTACATAGGAAAATCTTCAAAAAATTTCTAAAAATAAACCAGAAGGCCTAGAGCTTAGATATTTCACATGTAGCATTGCCTAGTGGACCTCTACAAAATTTGTTCAAATCATGACCCCAGGGGACAAAATTGACCCCACCCCAGGGGTCACTTGATTTTACATAGGAAAATCCTTAAAAAATCTTCTTCTCAAAAACCAGAAGCCCTAGAGCTTAGATATTTGACATGTAGCATTGCCTAGTGGACCTCTACTAAAATTGTTCAAATCATGACACCGGGGTGACCCCGCCCTAGGGGTCACTTGATTTAACATTGGAAAATCTTCAAAAATTTTCTAAAAATAAACCAGAAAGCCTAGCGCTTAGATATTTCACATGTAGCATTGCCTAGTGGACCTCTACAACATTTGTTCAAATCATGACCCCCCGGGGTCAAAATTGACCCCTGCCCAGGGGTCACTTGATTTTACATAGGAAAATCTTAAAAAAATTTCTTAAAATAAACCAGAAGGCCTAGAGTTTAGATATTTCACTTGTAGCATTGCCTAGTGGACCTCTACAAAATCTGTTCAAATCATGTCCCAAGGGTCAAAATTGACCCCGCCCCAGGGGTCACTTGATTTTACATAGGAAAATCTTTAAAAAAAATCTAAAAATAAACCAGAAGACCTAGATCTTAGATATTTGACATGTAGCATTGCCTAGTAGACTTCTACAAAATTTGTTCAAATCGTGACCCCTGGGGTCAAATTGACCTCACCCCATGGCGTTACTTGATTGTACATAGAAAAATCTTCAAAATTTATTAAAAATAAACCAGAAGGCCTAGAGCTTAGATATTTGACATGTTACATTGCCTAGTGGACCTCTACAAAATTTGTTCAAATCTTGACACCCCAGGGTCAAATTGACCCAGCCCAGGGGTTACATGATTGTACATAGAGAAATCTTCATAAATTTGCTTAAAATAAACCAGAAGGCCTAGATCTTAGATATTTGATATGTAATATTGCCTAGTAGACTTCTACAAACTTTGTTCAAATCATGACCCCGGGGTAAAATTGGCCCCGCCCCAGGGGTTACTTGATTGTACATCGGAAAATCTTCCAAAAAATTTCTCAAAATCATCAGTTTGACATTTGAAACATGTAGCTTATATTACTCAGGTGAGCGATTCAGGATCATCATGACCCTCTTGTCTTTGTTATTACTAGATGGATTTACTTCAAACTTAAAATAGTTGTTCCTCATCATCATCCACATCATATGGCACAAGGTTCATAACTCTTGCACCAATATTTCATGAGTTATTCCCCCTTTTTACTTAGAATTTCAGGTTAAAGTTTTGGTGCACTTTCACTTTATCTCAGTTATTACTAAATGGATTTGATCAAACTTAAAATAGTTGTTCAGCATCATCACTCACATCAGATGACACAAGAGCTATAACTCTTGCACCAGTATTTCATGAATTATCCGCCCCCCCTTTTTACTTAGAATTTCAGGTTAAAGTTTTGATGCACTTTCACTCTATCTCAGTTATCACTAAATTGATTTGATAAAAAGTTAAAATAGTTGTTCAACACCATCACTCACATCATATTACACAAGGGCTATAACTCTTGCACCATTATTTCATGAATTATTCCCCTTTTTACTTCTAATTTCAGGTTAAAGTTTTGATGCACTTTCACTCCAACTCAGTTATTACTGAATGGATATGATTCAAACTTAAAATAGTTGTTCCACTTCATCACTCACATCATATGACACAAGGTCCATAACTCTGGCACCAATTTTTCATGAATTATGCCCCTTTTACTTTGAATTAAAGGTTAATTTTGATGCATTTTCACTATATCTCAAGTTATTACAAAATGGATTTGATTCAGCATGACATCACTCTTGCATCAATATTTCATGAATTATGTCCCCTTTTTGCTAAGAATTATACTTAATATTTAATGTTTGATATACTTGATCCTTATCTCTCTTATTACTTAATACTTTTGACACGGACTCAAGCTGTAATCCAATATTTCATCCACGTTGGAGTCATTAAACACTCCAGTGACAGCTCCAGCTTCGTCAAATGTGCCTAGTTTCACTATCCACACCGAAATAGTCTAGCGCACTGTCTCCTGTGACAGCTCTTGTTAAGCCTCCGGTGTTGAAGACTCGGAAGGCATATAGTGTTTGAACTCTCTGTCCATCAGTGCACAAACAAACAAAATGACATGTGTTGGGTACTGGGGACAAAAGGTAATGATAAATTTGATTCATTCCATACTGCTCATTGGTTACTTTTTAAATACTTTGAAATAAAAGTTTTATAAGAATGACAACATGGGGAAAGTTACTACTTTTTATGATTAGCTCGACTATACGAAGTATAAGGAGAGCTATCCTACTGGCGTCGGCGTCTTTCCGCGTCCCCACCTTGGTTAAAGTTTTGGTGCACTTTCTCTTTTTTCAACTTATCTCTGTAATTACTTGATGGATTTGATTCAAACTTGAAATACTTATTCCTCATCATCATCCACATCATCTGACATAAGGGCCATAACTCTGGCACCAATATTTTATGAATTATCCCCCCTTTTCACTTAGATTTTCAGGTTAAAGTTTTGATGCACTTTCACTCTATCTCTGTTATTACTGAATGGATTTGATTCAGACTTAAAGTAGTTGTTCAACATCATCACCCACATCATATGACACAAGGTGCATAACTCTGGCACCATTTTTTCATGAATTATTCCCCCTTTTTACTATGAATTTCAGGTTAAAGTTTTGGTGCACTTTCACTCTACCTCTGTTATTACTGAATGGATTTGATTCAAACTTGAAATAGTTGTTCAGCATCATCACACACTTCATATGACACAAGATGCATAACTCTGGCACAATTTTTCAAGAATTATTCCCCTTTTTACTTAGAATTTCAGGTTAAAGTTTTGATGCACTTTCACTCTATCTCTGTTATTACTGAATGGATCTGATTCAAACTTAAACAATTGTTCAGCATCATTACCCTCATCATATGACACAAGGTGCATAACTCTGGGACCAATTTTTCATGAATTGTTTCCCCTTTTTACTTAGAATTTTAGGTTAAAGTTTTGATGCATTTTCACTCTGTCTCTGTTATTACTGAATGGATTTGATTCAAACTTAAAATAGTTGTTCAACATCATCACCCACACCATATGATGCAAGATGCATAACTCTGGCACCAATTTTTCATTAATTATTCCCCCTTTTTACTTAGAATTTTAGGTTAAAGTTTTGATGCACTTTCACTCTGTCTCTGTTATTACTGAATGGATTTGATTCAAACTTAAAATAGTTGTTAACATCATCACCCACACTATATGACACAAGCTGCATAACTCTAGCACCAATATTTAATGAATTATACCCCTTTTTGCTTAGGATGTACTTATATAGTGTTTTGATACATTTTATCTTTACCTTTCTTATTACTTTAAGTTGATATTTTTGACATAGATTCAGGCTATTGTGCAATATCTTCATCCACAATTGGAGTCATTAAACACTCCAGTGACACCTATAGTTTCCTCAGATGTGCCCAGTTTCACTATCCAGCATCGAAATAGTCGAGCGCGCTGTCTCCTGTGTCAGCTCTTGTTCCATTTGAGCCACTAGGCAGTCTATATTTTTAGCCAACCATCATCATGATGGTGGGCTATTCAAATCACTCTGCGTCCGTGGTCTGTCCGTCTGTTCGTCCGTCCATCCGTTAACAATTTCTCGTTGTCGCATCTCCTCAGAAACAACCGGGGGGATTTTGACCAAACTTTGTCAGAATGATGTATTTATACCCTAGTTGTGTCCCCCTGAAAATCAGACTGGTTCAACAATTTTTAGTGAGTTATGGCCCTTTGTTTATTTCTATAATTTACATAGATTTATATAGGGAAAAACTTTGAAAATCTTCTTGTCCAAAACCATAGAGCCTAGGGCTTTGATATTTGGTATGAAGCATCATCTAGTGGTCCTCTACCAAGATGATTCAAATTATATCCCTGGAGTCTAATATGGCCCCGCCCCAGGGGTCACATGGTTTATATAGACTTATATAGGGAAAAACTTTGAAAAACCTCTTGTTCAAAACCACAGGGCCTAGGGCTTTGATATTTTGTATGTGACATCATCTAGTGGTCTTCTACTAAGATTGTTCAAATTATCCGCCTAGGGTTAAATATGGCCCCGCCCCGGGGGTCACATGGTTTACATAGACTTATATAGGGAAAAACTTTGAAAATATTCTTGTCCAAACCACAAAGCCTAGGCCTTTGGCATTTGTAATGTAGCATCATCTAGTGGTTCTCTACCAAGTTTGTTCAAATTATCCCCCTACGGTCAAATATGGCCGTGCCCTGGGGGTCACATGGTTCATATAGACTTATATAGGGAAAAGCTTTTAAAATCTCCTTGTCAATAACCTACAACATTCAAATTTGGACCACATGTATGGTTTTGAGTGGCAAGATGAACCTTGACTTGAGTTGACCTTGATTTTGACCTAGTGACCTACTTTCACAATTCTGTAGCTACAGCCTTCAAATTTGGACCACATGCATAGTTTTGTGCACTGGAAAAACTTTGACCTTGACATTGACCTAGTGACCTACTTTCACATTTTTGAAGATACAGGCTTCAAATTTGGACCACATGCATAGTTTCATGTTCCGAAATGAAATTTGACCTTGATTTTGACCTAGTGACCTACTTTCACATTTTTAAAGATACAGGCTTCAAATTTGGACCACATGCATAGTTATGTGTTCCGAAATAAAATTTGACCTTGATTTTGACCTAGTGACCTACTTTCACATTTCTCGAGCTGCAACTTTCAAATTTGGACCACTTGCATAGTTTTGTGTACCGAAATGAACTTTGACCTTAAGATTGACCTAGTGACCTACTTTCACATTTCTGTAGCTACAGGCTTCAAATTTAGACCACATGCATAGGATTGTGTACCGAAACAAACTTTGACCTTGACATTGACCTAGTGACCTACTTTCACATTTTTGAAGGTACAGGCTTTAAATTTGGACCACATGCATAGATTTGTGTTCTGAAGTGAAATTTTACCTTGATTTTGACCTAGTGACCTACTTTCACATTTCTCAAGCTACAGCCATCAAATTTGGACCACTTGCATAGTTTTTTGTACCAGAATAAACTTTGACCTTAAGATTGACCTAGTGACCTACTTTCAAATTTCTCAAACTACAGCCTTCAAACTTGATGCACATGCATAGTTTTGTGTACAAAGAACTTTGTCCTTGAAATTGATCTAGTGACCTACTTTCACATTTCTCAAGCTACAACTTTCGAATTTGGACCACATGCACAGTGTTGTGTACGGAAATTAAATTTGACCTTGAGCTAGTCAATAAGTCTTGAAATTTGGAACACTCAAAAATGGCACATTGGTGGGCGCCAAGATCACTCTGCGATCTCTTGTTAATGATATATCAAAGGTGCTGATTACATTTTCAATTGCAATAGGAGCTGAAGTTTATGTGGTGTGAGTTTCAGTCATGTCAAATATCTTCTGATAAAATAATGTAGGAAAAATAGGAAAATTTGTCTTGCTACTGGTTCCCAGCCAGTATATCAGCAGAACGCAGAGGGGATTCATCGATCAGGTGCAGCCTGTGTCCATCTTCTACCAGTCACAATTATACCTCCTGAAATTCCAATATTCTCTCACACCTTCAAAAATCCAGTATTCAGTTCTACTCGTGAAACTCCAATATTCAGTCATACTCCGTGAAACACCAATATTCAGTCATACATCCTAAAACTCAAATATTCAGTCATACTTCATGAAACTCCAAAATGCAGTCATATTTCATGAAAGTCATACTTCATGAAACTCCAAAATGCAGTCATATTTCATGAAAGTTATACTTCATGAAACTCCAATATTCAGTCATACTTCGTGAAATTCTAGTATTCAGTCATACATCATGAAACTCCAGTATTCAGTCAGACATCATGAAACTCCAGTACTCAGTCATACTTCAGGAAACTCTAAAATGCAGTTATGAAATTTAGTATTCAGTCATAGTTATGAAATTCCAATATTCTGTCATACTTCATTGAACTCCAAATTTTACACATACTTCGATTATTCAGTCATTTCTCATAAAACTCCAATATCAGTTTTTCTCAAGAAGCTGACTGGATAATGACTATTCACTTCAAATTTTCTGGGAAGAAAATGGCTACAATTTTATTTAAAGAAACTGAAGTTAAGCAAAAACATTTTTGCCAAACATTTACCATGTTTATTACAGGCTGCCATAAGGAAAGAACTGAATGATTTCAAGGCATCGGAGATGGCTGTACATGATGAAAGTAGACATTTAACAAGGTAGGTTTTCTCATTTTTGACCTGTTCTCACAATTTGTACAGTATTGCTGTATATAATGTTTAGTGAAATGTGAATGTGACGAATGTTTGTGAGTTTCATGGTTGCATCATTTCCTGATGAACACATCAAATTCCTATTTATTTCATCTTAGATGTGGAAATTCACAAATTTGTATCCCCACATAATAGCCATTTCGGTAAAAACTTCGGAGTGGTGCCTATGAAAATAACTGATACTCACTGAATTACAGATACCATATTTTTAACTCGTCCGAGGCAGGGTGGATGGAGTTGAACCCTGTAGTGGAATACTTTTATTATGCCCACCCCCCATCCCCCAAGGTGTTAGTCTGCCTGTCTGTCTTTTCGTCTCTTCGGTTTCCAATCAACAAATGAATAACGCTTCAGAGCAGAAACCTCAAACTTGGTAGGCAGGTTGTTCATGACTGGCATATGACCCCAATAGATTTTGAGGTTGGTTGCTCAAAGATCAAGTCTACGGTGACCTTAAGGTGAAAGTTGGTTTCCTACCGAAAACTTGGAAACGCTCTGACCTACAACAGAAAAACTTAATACTTTGTTTTCTTTTTTAGCTCACCTGAGCCAAAGGCTCATGGTGAGCTTTTGTGACCGCTCAATGTGCATCGTGTGTCGTCCATCAATATTTTCTAAAAATAAAAAGTCTTCTTCTTGAAAACCACTGGGCAGAATTACACCAAACTTCACAGGCATGATCCTTTGGTGGCCCCCTTTCAAAATTGTTCAAAAAATTGAATTCCATGCAGAACTCTGGTTGCCATGGTAGCCGAAAGGAAAAACTTATATAAAGACTTATATATATAGGAAAAAACTTTGTAAATCTTCTTGTCTAAAACTGCAAGCCCTAAGCTTTTGATATTCGGTATGTTGCATTGCCTAGTGGTCCTCTACCAAGATTATTCAGGTTATGCCCCTGAGTTGAAAAGAGGCCCCACACAGGGGGTCCCAAGTTTTACATAGAGGTACATAGGAAAAAATTTCTTGCCTAAAACTGCAAGGCATTAGCTTTTGATATTTGGTATGTTGCATTGCCTAGTATTCCTCTACCAAAATTGTTCAAATAATGCCCCTTGGGTGAAAAGAGGCCTTTCACAGCGGGTCCAAAGTTTAACATAGACTTACACAGGTTTCAAAATCTTCTCGTCTGAAAGTTCAAGGCTTAGGCCTTTGATATTAGGTATGTAGCATTGCCTAGTTGATCTCTAACAAGGTTGTTGAAATTATGCCCCTGGGGTGAAAAGAGGCCCCACCCTGAGGGTCACATCTTATATGAGATATATAGGAAAAAATACTTCAGAAATTATCAGATCATATTTCCTAGACTGTTAAATTATAATTACCTGATGACCCCAAGTGATTAGGGGGTCACCTGACTGTGACCTTGACCTTCTAACCTACTTTCTTGTTTTTTAAGATACAACCTTGAAATTTTGATTACATGTACAGTTTTGCACACCAATCTTAAAACTGACTTTCAGTGACCATGAATGTGACCTACTGACCTACTTTCTTAATATTTTAGCATCAGTTTGACATTTGAAACATGTAGCTCATATTACTCAGGTGAGCTGTCCAGGGTCATCATGACCCGCTTGTTTTAATTATCCCCCTTTATTTTTCTGATGTTTGCTTGTATTTTTTTTTTCAGATTCCATCGTCCCTGACACCATTGTGCTACAATGTTTAGGGGAGTGCCTATACTGGAGCAGGTCTGTTGCATGTAGACATGCCAATCAAGCCTGCTATAAAATATATATCTATTATATACCGGTATATATAATATGAAACTGGCATTAACTGATGCCTGATGTGACACGATGGTGCTTCATAGAACCATCAGTGGTGCCTGTTATATCTAGCCAGTACAAACTGGACTTGGCCTCTATATTCTAGACTGTGATCAATTTGTTACTACCATCAAAACAGGCATTCAGACTGCATTCAGTAACCCAGTCTACAGCATTGTCATAATACACAAACTTATTTCACTGATAGCCACTGTGTAAAATATCTGTATTTTATGTGTTTTTAGTTCTGTTCAAAGGATTATATCTGCATTTAGATTACACACTGCATAATTATTTGAAGTTAATGGGATATAGTCTGGTAATAGAAGCATTACTTTACTTAAGTACCAGAGGGAAAATAAATCATTAATAACTTCTCCTTTTCTCACAGACTTTGTTAGTTTATGAAGATATTAGAGGGGGGAAAACAGGTAGAAATATGAACTAAAAATTCTCATAGAAATCTAGTATTCAGTTTTATGTATCACTGATTACTTTTTTGAAAACAGTGGAATTCCTGGTTACAAAGTTAATTATTATGTTGACATTCTTTGAAAGATAGTGTCAGATAGAGATGTTTTACATGTTTTTGTCAGAAAACAATCATTTTCATGTATACAAACATCATGTTGATTCATGAAAAATATTGTACATGTTTTTTTTAGCATAAAATGTGTGTCTGTAGAACAATTGTATAGCTATAAAATTTAATTTTGACTGTAGGGAATTTTATTTCCAGTGCTTAGTGTAATAGTTTGTTGCACAATTTGATTTAATTTGATTTTTAAATTATTCTTATAAATAAATTATCTCTCGTGTAAAGCTCAACGGATTGCATGTTAGCAACTGACCAGTGTGGCCGTGTTTCTTTGGTTATTGGTGGCAGATTTTACAGTTGCTTCAAAATTTATAGTGAATTTGTTACATATTTGACAGCATTGTCTTCAGTCTCAGATAAAACAGGATATATGTCTCTACCCTGTATCTGCTGAAGACAGTGTTTTACAACACCAAAATATTTAATAAAAATGAATTATGAAACTATGGTAAAATGTCAGTCCTAAAATTGTTTTAAGTTAGTAATATTTTAATTTGTTATACGAACCTGTTAAAAGAAAACTGTCATGAGTTAAATGAGATAATTTATGATTATTTTCTTGATGCATACCGGGTCACTTACAAAAAGTTACCAGCTGATAATGTAATTTCTATTTTTAGCATTGAGTGTAGGGTGACACAAACACTGCTTCCTGCTTTCATTTGCTACATTTTTAGCTCACTTGAGCCAAAGGCTCATGGTGAGCTTTTGTGACCGCTCTATGTCCGTTGTGCGGTGTGCGTCATACGTCCGTCAACAATTTCTAAAAAAATCTTCTTGAAAACCACTGTCAGAGCAGAATTACACCAAACTTCACAGGAATGATCCTTCGGTGGCCCCCTTTCAAAATTGTTCAAAGAATTGAATTCTATGCAGAACTCTGGTTGCCATGGCAACTGAAAGGAAAAACTTAAAAAATCTTCTTGTCCAAAACCGCAAGGTGTAGAGTCTTGATATTTGGCATGTGACATCATCTAATGGTCCTCTATGAAGATTGTTCAAAGTGTGTCCCTGGGGTGAAAAGAGGCCCCGCCCCGGGGGTCACAAGTTTTACATTGACTTATATAGAAAAAAAAAATTAAAAATTCTTCTTGTCTAAAACCACAAGACCTAGGCCTTTGATATTTTGTTTGTAGCATTGCCTTGTGGTCCTCTACCAAAATTATTCAAATTATAACACTGGTGTGAAAAGAGGCCCAGCCCCGGGGGGGGTCTCAAGTTTTCATAGACTTATATAGGAAAAACCTTTAAAAATCTTCTTGCCTTAAACTGCAAGGCCTAGGCTTTTGGTATTTGGTATGTTGCATTGCCTTGTGGTCCTCTACCACAATTGTTCAAATTATGCCCCTTGGATGAAAAGAGGCCAAGCCCTGGGGGTCCCAAAATTTAACATTGACTTGTATAGGGAGGAAGAAAGTCTTCTTGTCTGAAAGTTCAAGGCCTAGGCCTTTGAAATTTTATATGTAGCATTACCTAGTGGATTTCTAACAAGATTGTTGAAATTATGCCCCTGGGGTGAAAAGAGGCCACACCCTTGGGGTCACTTGTTATATGAGTTATATAGGAATAAATACTTTAAAAATAATCTGATCATGTTTCCTAGACTGTTTTATTATAGTTACCTGATGACCACAAGCATCAATGTGCTATTTTAAACATATGGTACTCAGGTGAGCGATTCAGGGTCATCATGACCCTCTTGTTTCTTATATGTGATTCCAACTGGACCAAAACATGTGTACAGTTTGTAGGTATTTTTTGTATATATTGAAAAACAGGTGTAAAAATTTTCACTAGATATTTGGAATTGGCTTTGTTATTATTTCAAAATTATTTGAAATTTCCTTTCCACATATAGTGCCAAGTTTGTATATTTCTTATAAACTTGTCTTGTTATATTACGGAATCTGTAAACAAAATGTTGGTGATAGCCTGACATTTGTAAAGAGTCATTTTAATAGTGATAAAAATAAACATTGTAAAGATTTTGGTCTTGGATGAGGGTATTTGACTTGGATTAGAATGACCCACTATCTGTTCAGTCATTAAAACACTAAATAAGTGCTAATAATAATTCTTGCCAAGTCGTGTCCTTTCTTGTAGATATGTTGCAAAAATTTCATTATTTTCAGTATTCTTCATGTAAACTTTTCGTCTGCGAGGTTTGAAAAAACTTTCAAATTGTGTCCATATTGGTGATGTACACTTGGTCTTAAAAAGCTCTGTAAGCAAACAGTGATGGTATTTACCATTTCTCTATAAACACATCTGTTTTACTTATGTTTAAATTAGGTCGCATTTTATTTTTGAAATGAAGACATGCTCACTTAGGTCAGTAGAGAGAAACAGATCTACAGATGTATGTTCATGAGTTTGTTCCCCTAGCGAGACATATTTTTTCAGCGATAAATTGATAGAAGACACCTTGTCAGAAATCATCATCTCCTGCTTCAGATGCATTTGGAGAAGTTAGCAGTTCCTTGTGGAAAACATGTTAGTACTGGTACAGAATCCTGGAGTAATTTGTAGGTTAATTGCACAAAGTTTCAAAACTGAAATACCATTGAAGAATGGTGCTAAACTCAATGCTATGTACAGGTACCTTATGTTTGAGCAATATTTTTTTTGATTGTATTTTACTGGAAATTAGTCACTTTGTGTGTTTGATGTTGTTGTTGTTTTTTTTTTTCCTTAAAAATGGCCATAATTGACAGGAAGGAAAGAGGCAAAGATAAGAAACCAACCAAACATTTGGTCATGAAAGACTTTCCTTATCTCACTACCCATGTTTTACTTAAACAATATTCACATGATTGTTTGTAGGGAGGATTGAATTTTAATGTAGATTGAACTGGAGATATACAAGTGTGCATTTTGTGTTGTTTGTGTCAGTATGTACCCGAGAATCTATAAATACATGCTTTACAGATTTCAACACAGTTCTCTTCATACCTTTTGTACAATAAATGTTTTACCAACTTTAATTCAAAATTACAGAGTTAGTGTTTTCTTTGTAAAAAGGATACCATATGATTGAAAGACAAACGCATTGTTTTTCCATATTTTAGTAAGGATAAGTAGCTGGGATCAGCAGACTATCTCTGTCATGGTCAGTTTTGATTAATTGAAGTCACTCTAAACAAGATCAAGAGTTCAAAGTTAAAGGAAAATTTTTTTAATTAGTGTTTTGTTATTGTTAAGAGTGTTTTTTTTTTTGTTTTTTTTTCAATACTCAAAGGAAAAACTATTTTCAAGACAAACATTACCTCCTTTGTCATTTTCAACTTGAAAGTTTCTAATGTATGATAAAATTGAATACTGGAAAATTAAGTTCAGAATGGTTTGATTTGGTCTGCTGAAATGGTACAAACAGTTGTGTACAGTCTTCCCAGTTCAAAAATTTAAATTTAGTTTGATGGTTGCGGTGGAATAGAGTATTGTGTTGTGTGTGCTAGTTGTCAGTCTGTGATCTCAGCATAATAACATATACATCTCCTTACACTAGTAACACATGTAACACTGTAACACAAGTAACACAAATTTTAGTAACACAAGTTACAGATTTTCATTATTTTACTTTATGAAAATTATTTGTGTGCTGAAAACAGACCAGAAGGGAATAATTATGTATTGCATATGAATTAAAGTGGGAAATTTTCAAGAAGTTCATATTGATTTATTCTTTTCCAGTGAAAGTTTAATCATTTCAGTGCTTGAACCAAAAGTTCAAAACATAGTTCCCTTGTGGGTTGTTTCTAAAGTGATTGTTGATCTGGAAAAAGAAACACTGAGAATCATTAACAGTGATTATGCATTCTGTTTGACAAACAAAAAATACATTTTTAAAGTATCTTTTATGAATATTTTATTGAAATGTTTATATATCTATTTGACTGCTGTCAAACTGTTCAATTTTTCTGCCATAGAAGACACTTCACTACAAGTTTCTCTGGCTGCTTTTTCTTGAACTGCTTCACTTCGACTGCTGTGCTTCCTCTCCAGTCAACAAACACACATATATATATACATTTGTCTTTCTTCTCAATATATAAAATAATATATATGCCAGAACTTATTGTAATATATGGGAAATTGTTCACAATGTTTTCGTCTACTTGTCAGTACAACATATTCATTCCATTCTGATAATGGTGTTTTCATATGTATCATTTAACTAAATTCATAATATATATATATATTGAATGTTTATTACTTCTGTCAGAGCAGATATACAATTGTGGAGTCCTGTTTTGTTTTGTTCAGATAAGGTCTCATCCATTCATGTCAGTCTGTAGTTTGAAACACAATTCATTTAGGTAAAATAAGATGTACATGTTGAAAAAAAAATGAGTTAGGGGACATTAGCAAACTGTTAGTGGAATCCTATCTAATGAGAACATCTTTTTCTTTTCAAAGGTTTTGAATTAAATACTGAAGATTTGACTTTTTTTCTGAAACAGATGTTCAAATTATGTTAGAATACTGGTACTTAATCTGTTATAAGTATGTGATTTTTATATCTGGCGGAACAGAGATTGTTAGTTTCACTGGCCATTTGTTTCTGCTTTCTTGTATGCATATTTTTAAAGAAAATTCAAATTTATTCAAAAACAAAAACAATATTTAGTACCTTGTGTTTGTGAGGAAGTTTCACTTCACTTGAAGGGAAGTTCTCATATATTCATGTAATATGAAATGACTGAAATAAAATGGTGCTGGCTCTTATTTTACTGAATTCAGCAGAAGTATTGAATTATGAGGTTAAGTCATTATTGTTCATTTGCATACAAACTGAAATCAAGTTCAAAATCATTAAAATATTGGTCAGTGAATCTTATAATCAATTGCAAGCCACATTTGTTAAATATATTTTTTAATTTTGTACAGAAAAAAAAATGTGTAAAGAGCTTTTTTGTAAATTGTTGATGTTGGTAATATATATTGTGTTTGTACAAGAGAATGCCCTGAAGTTGTCGAGATTTCAGATGCCAGAATGTCTTAATGTTCAAAAAATAAGGCTTTGCTACATAATCAGATGGATATTTAGGTCTACATAAATTTTCAAACAATTAATGTTCAAACACTCATTATCTGCAACATAACTATTCAAGTAATTATTTCTGTTAATATAAAAGTTCTGAAAACTTCTGAACATTCAGTTTTTTCAGGCTACATAAATGTTCTGTTATTTCTTGCTACATGAAGCATTAACTGTTATTTCCAACCAGATAAACTGTTCTTTTTTCAGCCTCATGAACATTCTGGTATTTCCAGCTGCATAAATGATCTGTTATTTCTTGCTACTTGAAGTATTAACTGTTATTTCTGACCACAGGAATATTCAACCTGTTATTTACAGCCATATGGACATTATGGTATTTCCAGCTACATAAAGTATTAATTGTTATTCCAACCACATGAACCATCAAGGTGTAATTTCAGGCTATATAAATGTTCAGAATGCATGACAACATATTTATTTCCTAACAATGATGCTGTAACGAAACAGAATAAATTCACATAGACTTCACATGCCAGTTGTATAAAAATAATTCAGGCACATGTATTTAGATTAATGTACTTCCAAAATGTTTTTTATACTTACAAAATGTTATAAGTGACTCTTCAGTGAAAAATATTCCTGTGACATTTTTTCACCTATGGTAGTTGAATTTGATGTGGAATTGTCATTCAAATAGTCTGTATTATAATGGTGCATAAAAGTTTCAATTTTTGACTGATGATTTTTCAGATATTTTTCTACCTTTCTTACTGATTGTACAGTTTTAGGTAATGGTTAAGGCTGTAAGTTAATAAAATTGATGCAATAATGCTTAATGATGTAGTGTACAGGTTAACCACCTGATTATGTGTGAACGTCATGTCAAATTGTACCTTATCTTTTTAGAGACTTGCATTTATATAGGTATTAAGCCCATTATAATGTATTTTTGATAGTTTAATTTTACCATGTATTTCATTATGTACAGTTGAATTGGAAGTTAAATCAAGATATTACAGACAAAAGTCACCATTATTTTTGTAGAAGTTATAGTTAATACGATCGTAGATTATTTATATAACATCATTTTATTGGTAGGTATAATTTGACATGGCATGCATTTACTCACCTGCTTGTATAAGATTTTGTTAATGGAGTTTCAACATGTTCAGTCTAGTTACTAACTTATTTCAGAAATTACATCACAGTTATTGCTCTGAGCCTCATATAGCTTTGTGTTTACACCCGTTATCATTTTGTAGCCTATCAATAAAGATAAAAATTGAGTTTGCGATCATATTGTTCCATTTTTTTTTTCAAGAACTGAAATAATTTTTTGGAAGATTTCATTTTCCCAGTGTCTTACCAAACAATGTACTGTAAAATGAGATGAATTTGTGCCATGTCAGTTCCACAAATGTTGACTTTTACATTAAATATTTAAACACTTAAACGGGGTATGAAATGTTCTTACAAAATAGAATCACAGCAGTGAATTCTCATGTATACCTAAATATCTTTTCATTCACGCTGTTAATGAATTCATTCTGTTTCATAGTATACTGTTATTAAATGGCTTGCCAGACTAGTCAAAACTATTGCCTGTAGTCCAAAGGGCCAAGGGCCAGTACTTTTGACCATTGACTAGTAAGCCATTCAATACCGGTAAGTGTTTTATTACAATGACATTGGAAATTAATTTTCACTGTTTTATTTTTAAACTTTCGACATATTAGCCAAGAAAACGTGTTGAATATAGACAGGTTATATAACACAAGCTATGGACCAGCATTTTATATTAGGAGTCTTGTAATAACTTACAATAAACACTGGAGGACCTCTAAATGACTCACTGTGCAATACCTACAACCATACTTACTTTCAGATTTTGTAATATTGAAAGTAGTATTTGAAACTTTTTTTGAATACTTTGGGGAAAAAAAGTTTTAAAGACTAGTATGCATTATTAATCAACTGATCTGCAAAAGACAAAAATCAGAATATACCTGAGGCATTTTTTGAGTCCTTGTGTATGTGTTGTAAGGTTTAAATGAAATAATTTAAAGTCAAATAAAGTAGATGATTCTTATGTGTAGGAGTATGGCATCAAGAAATGAACTAGTTTTGTGATTAAGGTGCAATTCATTCTTGTTGAACATGTAAGTAAGAATAAAAATTCCTTTTCAAATATTTTATTTGTAAAGTATTCTCTATATTGTGAAAGTACATTGTTTATGCACAACGTTTTCATTTTGCAAAACTTACTTTTATAAACTTGTATGGATTTGTATTTATTGTATGCAGCTATACACTATCATCTGAATAAGAATAAAATAAATACAAATACATGAATTGTGTGTTTCTTGTTTATAAATTTGGCTAGTATATAGGTACCTTATAAACTTACAGTAGCCCAATTTTCTTCTCAATTGACTGTTGTCAGTCAGTGAACAACTTTACTGTTCACACAGTCACTCAAGAGGTCGCAATTATGGCCCAATCTGTTCAGAATGTTTGCCTCAGTAAAATCTAGGTCAGATCATAAAAACGCCTTCTTACACTTAATGCCTCATTTTCTACCTGTCACATAGAAACCCTGCCAGAATACTTGTCCTATTTATAAATTAAGGTGAAGGTCATATTGAGTCTAAACCTGAACACTACCTCAAATTATAGATATACCTTGTTAACTCTACCTGCCTGAATGGCCATCTGATGCATAGGAAACCTCTTGGATGTTTGTCTTTATTAAATGTATCAATGTATGGGGTCTAAAACTTTGTCACTAGGTCAAGTTTATAGATCAACCTTTTATTTAAACATTTTTACCTGATTTACATGCATAATATTAGTATTGTGTATTCCGTGGCACTTTGAAATTGGGTTGTCTAGGGTCAAAAACTGACCCAACAGATCAAATCACAAGACACCCTAATTAACACTAGACACATTTTACCTTAATTATCTACATAAAACCTGTCAAAATGATTGTCTATAATCATTAAGATCCAGCTTGAAACAGGTAAAAAAAATTGTGTCCAAACGTCTGAACGCCACACTTGTACTTTTTGTCTCTATGATAGGCTATGCGAGAATTATAACTACTGTGCTGAATTGAAAACCAGAAGGAAAAACTCATATTTACTATACACATATTCTGTAATTATTGGAACTATTAAATATATACAACGAATGAACTTATAATACTAAAAGTTTTAGTATCAAGCAAGATCAACATTAACTTGATCATACATTGCCAGTAGACGTGTCCCATCTGTACCCTCGGCGTCTTATTCCAAATTGTACGTAAAGCACTGAAGGCTTCTGTCACTGCCTCTTAAAACACCGAGTACTACTACGCAGTCATATGGCACTCGGTCGGTTCTGTATCAGTATTACCACCATCACTAGACCTCTGGCACTCGGTCGGTTCTGTATCAGTATTACCACCATCACTAGACCTCTGGCACTCGGTCGGTTCTGTATCAGTATTACCACCATCACTAGACCTCTGGCACTCGGTCGGTTCTGTATCAGTATTACCACCATCACTAGACCTCTGGCACTCGGTCGGTTCTGTATCAGTATTACCACCATCACTAGACCTCTGAAGTGGAACACTCTCACAATAACTAGTGTTTATTTCACTGTCATTCCCATATGTTTTCACTTCCTCATCTTCAGTTTCATTTTGTTTTCCTTCATCGAAGTTCTCATCTTTTAAAAGCTGGCGGCACGCTGCCGTCGTTGCTTTGATACGTTCCAGTCTTACAATTCTCTCTATTTTTTGCGTATACACTGAAGATAAATATTCAGAAATCTGCATGTCCTGAATCTTCGACTCGGCCCGTCGGTAAATATGTCCAGCAACAAAAGCAGTAATGCTAAGACTGTAAACACACAATGTGAGTACAATAAATATCATAGCACCGCGGTAATCACTTCGCATGCTATACAATTCATCGTCGACAGTCACTGTTGTCATAGCATCTGTTGTTGAAGACATGTTACTGTAGACCGTATCCATTGTCATTGTGAAAATAAAAAAATAAATCTGTAGTTTTTATTCATTCACACAAAACATGTGAGAGTATCGGAATACTTAGCAAATGGATTTTATTTATAAACATTCCTCGCTATATGCACTTTTATTAACGTCAAAAATAATAGTACTCGAAAATTATCCTCTTGTTATTTATCAATTATCCGCTATTATATATGGCATTGTTTATTAATTATTCAACACCGAAAGAAATCAACACCATGTTGATAACAGAACACACATTTTAAGTCACGCTAAAATGCATATTTTCAAAATGCTTTTGCATCTTTGATAATACTGTCATGAGATGTCTTTATGCATTTGTACACTCATTCCTAATATTTTTTTACAATTCCTAATACAGTCATCCGAATCAAGTACTTCGATGGAGTCATTTGCTTGAAAGTGTATCCTCAATTAGAGAGAATAATTTACAAAATAACAGGTTCTTTGACTTCCTGTTTGCATGGTTTTAAGAGTGTAATATGATCAGTGGTAGAGGAGATGAGACATACTGTGGAACGTCTACTAGTATTTTATTTGTGTTTGTCGAAATGAAATAAACCAAATTCAAGCAGCATAGGCGTAACCAGAATTTCTCAGAGGGGGCGGGGACGCGAGTAAGAGTCGCGAAACGACGAATGGGGGTAGGTGAGGGAGGGGGTTTCCCCCTCTCGCAGGTGAGGGTATGGGGGGCCTCCCCCAGAAAAAAATTTAAATCAAGAAGTCATTTCGTGCGATTTGGCGTTTAAAAGCTTACTGATGGGTAGATATGTGGCTCATTTATTACTTTTTTTTCTGTGAATATTATATAACTTCTTTAATGTTCCGTTTTTGTAATCAGTAAGTTAAGATAATGATAATAATATAAAAGTAATATCAAGAAAGACACTATTTTTAAAAAAAAAATATTTGACAGATGCGATGTGCATAGAATAAGGTCATTGTTTATGAAACAAAGTTTACATTGTACCATTTATAAGAAAATTGAAGTCAACTCAAACTGCCATTTTTATGTATTTCATTCCACTATTGTGAAAAGGTATATAGCTATACATAATCATTTTCGCATAAAAATCATAGTCTGTGATACAAAGAATAATTAGAGCCTACATGTATATGTGCACAGCTGAGAATATTTGGCAAGTAATTCCTAGTTCACATTTGGCCTGCGATGCGTCTGAGGAGCCCGTAGACAGCCCTTATCCTCCTTTCACTGCAGGAGGCGGCAGTGCGATTTTCGTACGGATTCACGGGCTCCGCAACCTCTACTAATTTCGTTAGTGAAAAGTTATACAAATTCGAAAAATCGAAAGCCCGTAGCTCCTAGACGTGTCGTAGATGGCATTGCACAATTCCCGCACGGGGATCTTTAGGAGGCATTGCGCTGCTCGTGCAGCCAACGCACGATTTTTCGTGGACATGTTGTCTAAAAGAAATCGTATGGAGATTGTAGACTCGTGGGACCTTCGCACGGCCCTCGCACAGGTGCCGCAAGGTTGCCGCTAGCTTCCCGTGCGGTACCCGTTAAAACGCACGGATATTAAGCAATCATCGCGCGACAACCCTACAGCGGCCGCATCATTGCCGCAAACATTTTTCAGATGGTTATATATATTGGCCATCTCCGACATGTTTTCATTATTGGTCTCTTCGGAGTAATGATAGTACCACTAAGACTCAGAGCAGCATACCTGCGGCTGCAGTTGACGCAGGTCAGAAGAAGTGAGCAGATGATTACAAGCCTGGTCGCCGTCCTTGATGAGCAGCAGGCCCGACAGAGGCACATGAAGAAGACGGTCCCAGCCAGCATTCTATATCGGCCCGATATCAAGCCGACGTCGTTGTCTATAACGGCCCGATATCGGCTTCAATTTCGGCTACAAATAGGAATGATGTCGGCCCGACGTCGGCAGACGGTATCGGGCCAACATCATGACATTGGTCCGATTTTTGCAAACGATATTTGGCCAACATCAAAATGATATCGGCCCGATATTGGCAGATCATATCGTGGTCGAGAAATTGTGTGACACACAGTGCTTTATCATAGTTTTCTTAAATTATACACTTCATAAATTCTCACAGTAATTTTCTTGAGAACTGATGTCTCGCACCATGTGTATGATGCTTATTTGATTTTATTCATATAATATTTTTCACAACTATATACTGCATATTTTATATAGTTACGTAAGCTTTCTGTATATTCTTAACACTATTAAAATTGTTCAATTAGAATTTTAAACATATTCATATTTCAATTTTTTGTAAATAAATATATTTCTATGGCGGCATTTTACATAAAATAAAAATGCATTATAATTATTACCTCCCTTTATTACATATAAAATTTTGATAACTACCGTCTACAAATTTTGTTTGGAACCCAGTTTGATTAATTCTGGCATACATCATATTTGCTTAATGAATTAGCACATATAAACAAATTAGATTACTTTATCACGTTTATCGATAATATTTTGAAAAATATAGTTATATTAGAGAATCCAATATCGGCCCGATGTCAATCCGACGTACGAAATAGTTACACTGTTTCAGTGTTTGACGTCGATCTACCGATTTCAATATTTTGCGGCACTACAACGGCCCGACGTCGGCCCTTCACCGGCACATTTTGCCGACATTATACCTATATCGGGCCGATATAGTCATGCTGGCTGGGGTGTGCGTGAAGCCCTTGCTGCTGAGACGGGTCACCCTGGGACACTACGACACCCTGATGCTGAAGTTGATGCAGGAAACCCATGGGGACTTCTAAACTTACCTCAAAATCGAGCCAACCATGTTTCGGGAGATGGTAGACAGACTGATCCCCAGAATTTCTAAGCACATAGACTGCCGTCCAGGCTTGTACCGTCACCGTATCTTCTCCGCGCAGCCTCTGCATGCACGGAAGCAGTACGGGCATCGTACGATTTCCGTGCGAAGCTTGCGGAGACTGCACGGCAACTGCACTGAATGACACGATTGCCGTATAATCTCCGCTCAGCGTCCGTACGGATTTCTCCCGGCCTTCTCCGAGAGCCGGTACAATTAATGGCACGATGCTCGTATATAATGTGAACACATACGCCTTAGCTCGTAGCCATATACAATGCCTCAAAATCCGCAAGGAATAATCGCACGCGCCCGGGTCAAATGTGAATTAGGCATCAGCTATAGAAAGAAAAGAAAATGGGGTTTAAAATACGCTTCTCGGTCAATTCAAATTTAATCTAAATTCACGAAAGCGCAGGAAAATCTGTCTATGAACGGAAATGTCGTTATGGCGTTTAAAGAAACGCACGACAAAATAAATTTTCTGTTTTTAGCAGCTGTAGCGTGACACTGTATTTTTCTTACAATATATTTATAATCAAAAATATACTGAAAGGAAAAGGCACAGCTATAAAATTTGATTTCATATGCAGTTCACGTAAAAAAAATACAGAATAACTTGTGTCAGATTAATTCCCCATAAGGCTAGATCTAATACACGTACAAAGTCTATAGTCTTTCAGTAAATAAGACTTTTGAGCTCGAGTTTCCTTTGATGAAGGTTGGCAAATCTGTCAATCTAAATATATGATGGATGTAACAGTCCTCTGTATTGATAGATACATCCAACCTTCTGTAAAATCGCCAGTTTCAATATTGAAACAACTGATCTTTTGAGATACAGACAGTCATCAACAGACTTTATACAAAGGTTGCAGCGTCAAAAGTAGTAAACATATGTAAATTTGCGAGCGTAGCGAGCCAAAAAATCAAAGAATGGACGTCCAAAGGTATTTTGGTGTAATGAACAATGCAAGCTTTGCCGAAAAAGGGGGATTCGATCGCACCCGTCGCACCCCCTCCCCCACCCTCTGGTTACGCCCTTGAGCAGGTAGTGCAAACTTATGTAGTAACTGTATGTGAAATGTACATTTTGAGCCAAGCGGCGTTATCTCATACATCACATCTAGGACAACACCTGGGATCACACAACTATCTTTTTAACAGGTCAGGAGTCTGGTACACTGTAATATAGACCTCAAGCGGTTAAAAATGAGACAGTCGCCCTTTCCTGTCTTCAAACACTAGTAAAAGTTCCGGTAAAAACACGTAATTACCCTGACAAGAAGACGTAGGCGACCGCCGATGACCTAATGGCAGCCACAAAGCCCTCTAGAGTGCTGATGTCAGTGATGGTGATACACTCTTGGATGGTCCTTGGGAATAAAGAAACCTTTTGTACAGTGCACTATACAGCTGGCTGGTACTGGTCCTGGAGTCGTCTGAAAGTCAACCAAGACATGCTGAATCTTATAAAGCAGGATGAGACGATGCTGTATGCGTCTCTCGGCGAGTGGAGACCACTGGAGTTCTTGGAACATTCTTGTTACACTGCCTGATGTTTTGTCATGGTTGTTGTAGGTGACAAAACGTGCACCTCTACGCTGGGTCTGCTCCAATTTATCAATATCAGAACAGAGGTGTGGGTCCCAGGCTACATCAGAGTTCTCAATAGATGGGACCACAAATACCGAGTAGGTAGTTTGTCTGGCTTCCTTGGTGGTATTGTATAGGTTGCGTCGCAAGAAACTTAGGGTCTTGGATGCTTTAGAGATTATGCCATCTACATGTTTACCCCAAGAAAGGTCATTGGAAATTGTAACGCCCAGGTACTTTGCACTGTCGAGTTTCTGCAGTCCGTGGTCATATAGTGTGTACTGGGTGTCCTGTCTAAACCTGCTGTTGGTACAGATGCTCAGTACTTGACACTTCTTGGGATAAAACTTCACCTGCCACTTGTGTTCCAAGCTACAGAGTGCGAACAAGTCTTCTTGGAGCTTCTTGGTATCATCAGGTGTCCGGATACGCCTATACAGGAGGCAATGATCTGCAAACAGTCTGGTCTCGGATGATGTGCATGCAGGTAGGTCATTGACATAGGCTAGGAATTGTAAGGGCCTAAAAGTTTGCCTTGTGGGACACCGGAAACCACACTAGCCTTTCCCAGCCAGCATGACTATATCGGCCCGATATAGGTATAATGTCGGAATGTCGGCAAAATGTGCCGATGTAGGGCCGACGTCGGGCCGTTGTGAGTGAGTGAGTTAGGTTTTACGGCGAATCGACACAAAATGATCATATATCGCCGAGATCGGACCGTTGAACTGCCGCAAAATATTGAAATCGGTAGATCGACATCAATCAGTGTAATTATTTCGTAAGTTGGATTGACACGGGCCGATATTGGATTCTCTAATATAGCTATATTTTTCAAAATATTATTGATAAACGTGAAAAAGTAATCTAATTGTTTATGATAACATGGCCCGATATCGTCTGCCGACGTCGGGCCGACATCATTTCTATTTGCAGCCGAAATTGAAGCCGATATCGGGCCGTTATAGAGAACGACGTCGGTTTGATATCGGGCCGATATAGAATGCTGGCTGGGTCCCACCCCTTCCTCCTCCTTTTTCTATATTGTGCATAAAATTATTAAAATGTACTTCTTGGGTAGATAGATATATTGATAAACAGATAGATAGAGAGAGAGAGAAATGTAAGTTAGTTGTGTGCGTGCGTGCGTGCGTGTGTGTATATGGGTGGGTGGGTGGGTGGGTGTGTGTGTGTGTGTGTGTGTCTGCGCTGCTGTGGTTTATGTTGTAGGGTAACTGTGATTAAGGAACGTAGCATTCACTTTTGAATATTCATCCTTGTTCCACTTTCCCTTTCAATCCAGTCACCCACCCCACCCCTCTATCCCTCTACACCTTCCTCCTCCTTTTTCTATATTTTGCATAAAATCAAAATGTACTTGTTGGATTTTTGAATATAATATATAATATTTTTCCGTTATAGCTTCTTTTTGTTGTGGGCCTACTTTGCAAATGCGTGGCTCTGTGGCTGTGTTTGTGGTGTATCTGCTCCTTACCTTTTATTTTTTGGTGATATGGGAGCTCCATTTCAGATCTTCGGAAATTGTCACTCCAAGGCATGGGTTTTCTGGGACTTGTCTAGGTTGTGGTTGTCAAGCTGGTAAAATTTGGAGGAGTGAACGAAAATCTGAACGGTTCCTTTGACGGCATTATACGGATTTTATTCAAGAAATAAAACCGGAAATTACCAGCGCGAGCCAATCAAACGGAGAGGCGGTGTTTTGAAAAATTGATTGTGGGAAAAATAAAGAAATTTAGTCACATCATTGTAATACAGGCCCCCATCTCTTTTTACGACGATTATGGCATCAGACAACATCCAAGTAGCCATAAGAGTTCGTCAACTGATCCAGAAGTAATTGTTTTTAGATAAAATCTTATTGTAACTACTTTTCGCGAGAAAATTGTATCAACTTTTCAGCGGAGGCTATCGACGATCGTGCAGATAATGCTGATAATTGCCTTGAAAGTCGTGCCGATTATTTTTGTTATCCATACGACTTCAAAATGTACCATTGGCGAAAAATGATGGACCAAACACAGAGTCGTTTCAAAAGCTCACATGAGCTTATGTTGGGGTAGGCCTAAAGTGCGAAAATAAGATTTTTTTACGAAAATAAGCCATATATTTTTTATTATATATCTAATTAAAATTTATTTTATATCATTATATAGAGACGATCATTTGTCACTTATAAAACAAAACTAAACGAGTTTAGTCCAACAATTAGGAAATTATAGCGATTTTAATTAACATGCGTCAAAATCGCTTGCGAAAATAACTTTTTATGTGCGAAAATAAGCTATATTTTATTTATTTATTACCTAAATGAACTTTAGTTTATAGTATTGCTCAGCATGCATCATTTGCATTGTACAATTTATTGAAAGTATTCAGAAATATAGAATTACCTGTGTCACAGAAATTTAAGCTTTTTGACACCCTAGTTGCATCAGTTTTAAATTTTGGAGCTGAAATATGGGGTTTTCATACTGCAAAAGAGGTAGAATTAATACACACAAAATTTATAAGAAGTATACTTGGTGTTAAGAAATCAACAAACTTGTCGGCACTGTATGGTGAAACAGGGCGGTTTCCATTTGAAGTACTAAGAAAGATGATAATGCTGCGATATTGGATGAAAATATTAAACCAAAATAATACTTCACTAGTAAAACAGGCATATTTCTTACTTAGGCAAGATGCGGATTTAAACAGAAATTATAATAACAATAATTGGGCGTATCAGCTTAAACATTTCTTAGATTCTCATGGATTCTCTCAAGTGTGGATTGATCAAGATGTTATAGATATCCCATATGAAATTATTAAGCAAAGAGTTTTTGATACTTATAAACAAAACTGGTATTCTGATATAAATAACTCTGGTAGAATGCGGTCGTATGCATTGTTTAAACATGACTTTGAATTAGAGAAATATTTAAAGGTTGTTCCTGAAGGTAAATATAGAAACGCACTGTGTAAATTTCGAACTTCATCACATAAACTCCGCATTGAAACAGGAAGGTATGAAAACGTATTAAGAGAAGATAGAATATGCACTTTTTGCAATATGAGTAAAGTGGAAAGTGAATATCATTTCCTACTTGTCTGTCCATTTTATAGTGAAATAAGAAGAAAATGTTTAAAACCATATTTTTGTCATTGGCCAAACATTAACAAATTCGAAAGTCTTATCTCTTCAACCTCTAGTAAAATCTTAAATGATTTAGCAAAATTCATTTACCTGGCAATGGAAAGGAGAAACTCATAATATATTTGGTTTACAGTATAGGTATATATAGGGTGTATATACCCCTGAACACAGGTTTAATTGTTTGATATCAAAGTGAAAATATATAAGTTTTGTGATAACATTGTGACAAATTGTTTGACTTATTAGTTTATTATCTCTTCTGAAAATATTTATGTACTCTCTGTGCTCCATATTATATGATGTTTGTATTTGCTATAGGCATTGTATTTACATGCTTTATGCAATAAATCGAAAATTGAAAAAAAAAATGAAAAAATTGAAAAAATTTATATCATCATAAAGATACGATCATTATACACTAATAAAGCAAAATTAAGTGATTTTAGTCCAATAATTAGGAAATAATTAGCGATTTTAATCAACATGCGTCAAAATCGCTTGCGAAAATAACTTTTTATATGCGAAAATAAGCTATATTTTATTTATTTTTTATCTAAATCAATTTTAATTTATATCATTATATATATACGATCATTAGATACTTATGAAGCAAAAATAAGTGATTTTAGTCTGATAATTATGAAATAATTAGCGATTTTTAATTATCATGCGTCAAAATCGCTTGCGAAAATAACTTTTTTTGTGCGAAAATAAGCTATATATTATTCTTTTAATATCTAAATGAACTTTAATTTATATTATTATAAAGACACTTATAAAGCAAAATTAAGTGATTTTAGTCCAATAATTAGCGATTTTAATCAACATGCGTCAAAATCGCTTGCGAAAATAACTTTTTATATGCGAAAAAAAGCTATATTTTATTTTTTTTTTTTATCTAATTCAACTTGAATTTATATCATTATATAGATACGATCATAAGACACTTATGAAGCGAAAATTAATGATTTTAGTCCAACAATTTTATGAAATAATTAGCGAAATTTATTAACATACCTCAAATCGTAACGAAAATAACTTTTTATATGCGAAAATAAGTTACTGAAATTTGGTAGACTAATGATAAGATAGTGATCGACTATATGAAGAAAGAAATATTTTCACAATAGTCGTACTTTTCTTTGAAGTATATACACCAAAGCGTTACCCGATGTCAGCACAATCGCTTGATTGATTGTTAATTGCAATGCGCATTGCAGATAATATACACGTGCTTTATATAAACAAACAATTAATCAAGGTGTGATAATCCAATCAAAAGTGATATGTTGTTTGTAGTAGCAATTAAAGGGAACAATGGAGAGAAATATTATTATATACCATATTATTTCAAAGAGACATAAGTCGTTATTTTGTATGATATAAACTATTTTTCTATGTATTTTACGGAAATTTCACCAAAAAAAGTAATTCTTATTCCCGTTTATTAAAATGCGAAACCTGCATCTCTCTGCATATATAAATATATATATATATATATATATATATAACGTTTTCCTGTTTATGATTGTAAATATTAACATCATAAACTACTTTGAATAACATTACAAATATTTATATTTGGATGAAACCCATTGAAATGAGATGCATGTATCATTCATAAAAAAAAATAATAATAAAAAGAGATTTAAAATATGTAACTTTATTAAAGTTATTTTAGTAGTTAAAATCCCGTAATCTAATACATAATTCCCGTTATTTTCGTTAATAATTCCCGTTATTCTCACTAAAAGATAAAAATGATTGATTTTTCACATAGAGGCATTAACTGTTATAGTCTTTAAGAAAGTAAAAGAAGATATTTAAAAAAAAAGTTTAAACGATATGGCTTATTTTCGCAATTATTACTGCTATTATCGTAATTGAAATCAGTGCGGCTGACACATAAATGCTTACTATTTCGTTATTATAAGATTCAAACTAATCATTTTCCGTATGGGGGCATGTATTGTTATAGTCTTTAAGAAAGTTAAAGAAAAATATCTAAAAAATAAACTGATATAAAAGAAATAGCTTATTTTCGCATTTATTTCGGTTATTTTCGTAAGTAAAATCAGCGCTGTTGGCATATAAATGATGATTATTTCTTTATTATTGGATAAAAATCACTCATTTTTCATATGGAGGAATGTGCTAATATAGTCTTTAAGAAACTAAAAAAAAAAGAATTTAGAAAAAAGAACTGATATAAAATATATGCCTTATTTTCGCATTTATTACGGTTATTTTCGTAATTGAAATCAGTGCGGCTGACACATAAATGCTTACTATTTCGTTATTATAAGATTCAAATTAATCATTTTCCGTATGGGGGCATGTATTGTTATAGTTTTTAAGAAAGTTAAAGAAAAATATCTAAAAAATAAACTGATATAAAAGAAATAGCTTATTTTCGCATTTATTTCGGTTATTTTCGTAAGTAAAATCAGCGCTGTTGGCATATAAATGATGATTATTTCTTTATTATTGGAAAAAAATCACTCATTTTTCGTATGGAGGAATGTGCTAATATAGTCTTTAAGAAACTAAAAAAAGAATTTAGAAAAAAGAACTGACATAAAATATATGCCTTATTTTCGCATTTATTACGGTTATTTTCGTAAGTAAAATCAGCGCGGTTTGCATATAAATGATGATTATTTCTTTATTATTAGATAAAAATCGCTCATTTTTCGTATGGAAGCATATACTAATATAGTCTTTAAGAAACCAAAGAAAGAATTTTAAAAAATAAAGAAATAAAAAATATATGGCTTATTTTCGTAAAACAATCTTATTTTCGCGAAAATAACCTTATTTTCGTACTTTAGGCCTACCGCTTATGTTGTACTTGTTTGATGTCTTGCCGACTTAAAATAAATCTTATCTTATTTTTAAACCTTCGCTGTAGACCTAAATGTAGTCAAAATAATTTGATGTTCAGATCAGATTGTTTTATATTTGTGATGGGCAATCTAAACGTTAAAACTTCGAAGGACCAAAATAATGGAAGTTAAATCACAGTGCACAGTTATTGGTTTTATATGGCGTGTAAACACGGTAAAGGTTGATGGTGTACAGTACATACAAAGGTTTAATTCGTAATTTTGGATATTATTTGATAATTTTAACATAGATTAATGAGAAGTTGAATCCCCTTTCGATACATGTAAGTTATATTTTAATTTATGGTCAAATCGTGAAATAATCAACATTTAAACCTATAGCATGTAAAGCGTCGGCAGCGATGAAAATTTCATCGGAAGTTGCTTCAACTATTTTGGTCATTCGAGTGTTTGACGCGAGTGGGGATATTGCCCATATGAAAAATATATCTCAATATTTCCTAGGATCGCGTCAAATTAGTTGGACTACTGGTAGACCTAAATTTATAGACAAACACTAAATGCATGGTCACATGGTTCGCACAGGCCATGGAAAGTCCTTGAATTTGATGCCTACTCCTTGAAAACTACTTGAATTTTGTAACAGTTACAAACTATTTGAAAACTACTTGAATTTAGGAAAAAACGTACAAAAGATGGCAAATAGTCCTTTAATTCGTCAGGTGCGAAGTGAAAACGGACAAACATTATAAACAGACCAAAATAAACTAAAAAACAACCGTTACCGCCATTAGGGCCTGCCACGGAGTCGGCGATAGTACGGTACAGTACTTGACTTTACGGGTTTTATGCTCTTTCAAGTAATTTTCACACTGTGTAATTTAATTTCCGCGATGCGTTGAAGGTAAATCTTGTGTTACATTGTTTGATTTTGTCCTAAATTGGATTTAAATTGGTTATTTCATGTCTCAGCAACGGTGACATTGCGCCCATTTTAGTCCTTGAAAATGGAGGAAAACTACTATGAAAACCCTTAGAAACTACTGAATTTTTGAAGGTCAGTACTGAACCTGTAGTGTCATTTATGAGCCGATTTAAGTATTTTCAACTGTGTAATAATGTTGTTAGTATTTTTTACAAAACAGGGAAGGAAAATATGAAAACTCTGAAAACTAAATGAAGTCAGACAAATTCTTTACGAGAAGTCATGATATTGAATGCAGCATGCTGTCAAGCCTATGGTGATTATGATTGAAGTCTGAGAAATCAACAGTGGTCATTTGAAAATTTGACACGATGGCCAGTGTTATACTTACATAAGCATCTGTTGATTTGATCACGGGTGATCCAAATCAGCAAAGTGCTTCAATATGATAACGCGGTGATATGAGACTATGCAAGATTATCTCCTGTTTTTTATGATTCTGTGTATTTTATACTTCTTTGCTTGCAGGGATGATAACTATAAAATATCTGATCATTAAATTAAGTCATCCTGATTTATAAGGCAAATGTGTTTAAGGCTAGACTTTAATAGAAAAGTAATGACTTTTGCAAATCAGTTTTGTCTGTCTTTGATTGATGGAAGCAACTGAAAGATTATGTTCTTAATATGGCTTACAACAGTCAGGGTATAGTTTTCCTAGACTAGAGTTTAAAAAAGAGGTAAAAATCTATATTACCTTGATGTGATGACTGTAAAGAGAAAAGTATCTCACTTGAAGTAAGTTGCCCATGTGGCAAAAAGTAAAAAAAAATTAAATATTGTACAAAAAGTATTAGAATATTCAGTCATTTTTGATGTCAGAAACTGTTTTATAACTGTTTTCATAGAGAGATTCAATTATCATTCACTGATGACTGTTTTGATATTTCAGCAAATGATAATATTAAGATTCACACAGGTTTCAAACAGTTTACTGACTTTTCTGCGTTCTGGTTTCACAGACAGCAATTTGCAATAATAAATAATACAGCAAAGTCTTGTATATGAAATGAAAAATAAATGAATAGTTTTAAATTTCATTTTGTTTATTTTAGAGAGCTGACTAGTGGTCTAAAGTCACACTGGAGTGTGCATGAGAATTCCATCTGCTGCGATGACAGTGATGCAAATGGAAGGAAACCAACTCCTTATATATTTGGTAAATCTTATATTGCAGATTTTTGCAGTGTGTAAATAAATGAGTGCTGACAAGAAAAGTATCTCTCTCTGGCACACACACACACTACCCTTCATATAAGAGGAGATATATTGTTTTGCTCATTGTCAGTTGGTTGACTACTTTCCAATCAATATCAACAGAATGCTTGGTCTGAGAATGCTCAAACTAAAATAATTGTGGTCAGTAGATGAGACCTGTTGAATGGCAGGGCTTTTCATCTTTCTATAACAGAGGCCTTATATAAGGCCACTTCCCAATCCTAAAATATACTATTTTTTCCCGTGGCAGAGATATCCCCTAAAATGCAAAGGAAGATTTCCCAAAATCATGCCAACTGATGGTTAAGATTTTGTTTACATTTTAGTATTTCCAGAGGAAGCGCTTTGTCTGGTATTGATTTTTTATCGCACTATAGCCTAACAGCGCACAGATCCATGTGTGACACATTACCAGTCTAATTCGTTATGTTCCATGGCCTGGATTTTAGTCTGTGTTTCAGGGGAGATAAATTTAAATAGTCTTTCTGTGTTTACTTCTGCTTGATATTTTTTTCCAAAATGGACAATTATCGTGCATAAATTTCCTAATTTGAAAGGCCAGTGCCTCTTCCAAATTTCCTGATGTAAAGCCCTGATTGGGGGTCAGTATGACAAAGGTCAAGGTACAGTGACCTTGAAACTTGATACAATTTCAGCTCAATAAGTAAGACCACTTTCGCCTACAGTAGTCAGATTAATTGGATGATTGCCTGTGGTCAGTAGATGACCCCTATTATGTTAGGGGAGGGGAGGAATGTCAAAGGTCAGCGTTTACTTTTCCTGTGATATTGATAAAAAAATGGGATGGGTAGGTAAGTAAGTAAATAATAGTGACTTTCACACTGAATTTTTTTTCCACCCAATTGCTGGAGAAGGCAGTTACTTACGATGATGAACTTCACAGGATGATTGCATGTAGTCATTTATGATTAGATGACCCCATTTGTTTTGGGGGTCGATAGCTTAGCTTAAAGGTCAAGGTTTGACACAGAAACCTTTAAGCTGAAAACAGTATCTGTTTGGTATATGGATAAGATTTAGGTGTATAGTTGTCAAACTTCAGAGGATGGTTGGCTGTCATCTTTTGGTGACCCCAGTTGTTTTGGGGTTTTAGAACATCTAAGGTCAAGAATACTGTGAAATTGAGACTGAAAACATTTTCTGTTCAATATCTGGAAATTGTTTTTGCCTACACAGGATGTTTGCAAGTGGTCTGTAAATAGCCTGTATAATCTTTCAAGGTGAGGAGATGAAGGTGCCGGTGACATTAAAACAATTTTCAGTCTGTAAGAAGAGAAAGCTAGGGCTTGATATGATAGCTAGTGGTTAATTGATGACTGTTATTGTTTCTGGGGTCAGTAGGTCATTGTTTATGGGCAGACATTAAAAATGGTTACCTATCAATAGCTGCAGATAATTTTGGCCTACAACCATCATGCTTCATAGTTTACTTGTCTATGACCAGTTACTGTAGATAATCCCTTTGATATAAGTTCAAAGTTCAAGGTCTTACTATGCTGGAGACTGAAAAGTACACATTCACATTTATAAGAGGCCCTCATGCATCATACTGACCCATGGTTCATACAGACCTTCGTCTCATGATGGTGTATAATTGTGCCAAGTTACATCAAAATCCCTCTATGCATGAAGAAGATATGCTCCGGACAAAGTTTTCATTCTTGTATCCTTTGACCTCTAAGTGTGACCTTGACCTTAGACCTAGGGACCTGGTTCTTGCGCATGACACTTCGTCTCATGATGGTGAACAATTGTGCCAACATTTATCAAAATCCCTCCATGCATGTAGAAGATATGCTAACCCTAACCCTATTTTTAGTAACAATGACCTTGACCTTGATCCCAGAAACCCCAAAATCAATCCCAAGCTACAACTTTATATAAGTTTTCTATACACCAAGTTTCATCATGATAGCTCATTCCTAAGTTAAGTTATTGACCGGAAACCCTTTTTCTATTTTAAGTAACAGTGACCTTGACCTTGACCCCAGAAACCCCAAAATCAATCCCAGCCTTTGTCTTGATATAAGCTACATACATACCAAGTTTTATTCAAATATCTTTACCGAAACAAAAGTTATTGACCGGAAACCCTTTTTCTATTTTAAGTAACAGTGACCTTGACCCCAGAAACCCCAAAATCAATCCCAGCCTTTGTCTTGATATAAGCTACATACATACCAGTTTTATTCAAACATCTTTACCGAAACAAAAGTTATTGACCGGAAACACCAGTTTGACGCCGCCGCCCGCTCGCCCGACCAACATCTACCCCAATCTAATAACCCAGGTTTTCGTTGAAAACCTGGTTAAAAATCCCTACCCACTCCTAAAAATCTTGGTCGGAGCACTGCAAACAATTTTTAGCTCGACTATTCGAAGAATAGTCTAGCTATTCTACTCACCCTGGCGTCTGCGTCACACCTTGGTTAAGTTTTTGCATGCAAGTACATACAGCCACCAATTAAAGGCATATAGCTTTGAAACTTATTTTTTTTTTTTCTAGGTCAATTACCAACCTCTCTGGGTCAAGTCCCATAACTCTGACATGTATTTTGAGCAAGTTATGCCCCCTTTTGGACTTAGAAAATTTTGGTTAAAGTTTTACATGCAAGTTACTATCTCCAAAACTAATGCAGATATTGATTTGAAACTTCACATGTGTCTTCGGGTTATAAAACTAGTTGATAGCAGCAAGTCCCATAACTCTGACTTTCATTTTGGCCAAATTATGCCCCCTTTTGGACTTAGAAAATTCTGGTTAAAGTTTTGCGTGCAAGTACATACAGCTATTTCTAAAAGGCATATAGATTTGAAACTTATTTTTTCTTTTTCTAGATCAATTACCAACCTCACTGGGTCAAGACCCATAACTCTGACATGTATTTTGAGCGAATTATGCCCCCTTTTAGACTTAGAAAATTTTGGTTATTAAAGTTTTACATGCAAGTTACTATCTCCAAAACTAATGCAGATATTGATTTGAAAGTTCACATGTGTCTTCGGGGTTATAAATCTAGTTGATAGCAGCAAGTCCCATAACTCTGACCTTCATTTTGGCCAAATTATGCCCCCTTTTGGACTTAGAAAATTCTGGTTAAAGTTTTGCGTGCAAGTACATACAGCTATTTCTAAAAGGCATATAGATTTGAAACTTATTTTTTCTTTTTCTAGATCAATTACCAACCTCACTGGGTCAAGTCCCATAACTCTGACATGTTTTTTGAGCAAATTATGCCCCCTTTTAGACTTAGAAAATTTTGGTTAAAGTTTAACATGCAAGTTATTATCTCCAAAGCTAATGCAGATATTGATTTGAAACTTCACATGTGTCTTCGGGGTTATAAAGCTAGTTGATAGCAGCAAGTCCCATAACTCTGACCTTCATTTTGGCCAAATTATGTCCCCTTTTGGACTTAGCAAATTCTGGTTAAACTTTTGCGTGCAAGTACATACAGCTATTACTAAAAGGCATATAGATTTGAAACTTATTTTTTCTTTTTCTAGATCAATTACTAACCTCACTGGATCAAGTCCCATAACTCTGGCATGTATTTTGGGCAAATTATGCCCCCTTTTGGACTTTGAAAATTCAGGTTAAAGTTTTACATGCAAGTTTCTATCTCCAAAACTAATGCAGATATTGAATTGAAACTTCACATGTGCCTTCGGGGTTATAAAACTAGTTGATAGCAGCAAGTCCCATAACTGATATGCATTTTGGTCAATTTATTCCCCCTTTTTGAACTTAAAACTCTTTTGATATTTAACCTTTTGGGTAATATTTTCCTGCTTCTGGGACAATATTTCGAATAGTCGAGCTTGGCTGTCTTACGGACAGCTCTTGTTTAATTATGGCCTAATTAAAGATCGAGTTTATCTTTAACTGAGATCAAACAACAAAATTGACACAAGGTGTCGCACTAATTGCCGATAATTACTGGCCATTTGATCGTAACAAAAGACGATCACACCTTTTGTTATCGGTTTGAATTGAGAAGCTCATGTCATTTTGAAAGATACCATTCCGAAATATTGAAAACAACTGCTTTCTATTTATTCAAAATATTTAATTAAAAAAAAGAAACAAATATAATGATATTTCTTAGTTTTATTTTTTCGAGAAAACAAAAATGGATAGTACTGCGAGACCTATGGTGCTCTCCGCTGTAGAGGTTAAATTTTCACTGGTGTCGATGTAGACTCTACTTTCGTTTTCCAATTTCCATCTACCTCAAAATTGATCAAAAATTATTTTTTGTTCCCAGGATTTTTGACTACAATCGGGAGTGCGCATTATACACGGGTGCACATTATACATGGGTATCTACAGTACATTTTTTTATCGGTTTAATGTTATTTGTAATTGAAGTGTACAGTTCATGTGATTGTAATTGAATTATTTCCTTTTCTATTCAGATCGAGTATTTGATGACACTACTGTAACAGTGGACATTTTTGAAGAAATATGCAAGCCAATTGTCGATTCTGCCTTGGCTGGTTTTAACGGTATGATAAAAAATAAATTGAGTTTTTATATCCTTACTAGTTGAAGAATAGGCTGAGCTATTGGATTCTCCAATTTGTCAGCTTCCGGATTTTTGTATGTAAGCTGGTATCTCAGAAACCATTTGTAGGAATGGATTGAAACTTCACAAACTAATTCACTGTGATGAACTGACTTACACTGCACAGGTTCAATAACTTTGCAAAATTATGCCCCTTTTTCAACTTGGCAATTTTCAGTCCAGTTTTTGTATGTAACTGGTATCTCAGTACCCACTAATGGGAATGCAGGGTTCGCACAGGCCTTGAAAAGTCCTTGAATTCAATGGTAGTCCTTGAAAACTCCTTGAAAATGACATAAACCATAAAAAACCTGGAAAAGTACTTGAATTTTGAAAAAAAATGCTTGAATTTCACCTCGGACTCCTTGAAAACATTCAGTTTGCTTTGCAGAAAGAATGAAGTTTAAAATAAATCGGAGAAAATGGTAATAATTTTTTGAAAACGCTGGATTAGGTCACAAACTGATTTCAGTAGTGGTCTGTGGCCCCATTTTATGGAGATTTACAGTGTGCTATCTCTACTATATCATTGTTTGTGTATTTCCATTTCCGTTTTTAACTGAAACACAGTGATTGTGATAGTAAACGTTATTAAGGCCACACCAAATTGAAAAGTTGTTCATCGGATTTTTTTCTGAAAAAATTGAGGCGGCGAGCGAAAAAATAATTTAAATATTTGTTTTGTTTTTGAGAAAATCAGGAGCGAACGAAGAGCGAAGAAATATATTTGTCTTCGTTTGACTCTCAATTGACTAATAAAAACCTTAAAATAGAATGTACAGCCCTGGGCATTTACATTAAAAATAGTTCATGAGGGATTGAGAAAAGGACGGGATATGATAAGGACCAACAATGGCCCCCACTAAATATGCATGTAAAACAACATCATTCCATTGGTAATTAACTATATTTTTCAAAATCCACCAAGATATAATGACCAGACGTCGGTAATGACCCAAAAATAATTGATTATTACATCTATCTAAGACTTACGCTGGAAAGATATTTGATCATTTAGAATGGGGGTATAGAAAACTATTTTGCAATATACTTTAGTTTATATTGCTGAACCCTAAAAATTGTATGTCGTCACAATACTCAGTGATCCAACTTCTTGAAACAAATTTTTATTTTGTATTCTAAGACAGAATGATTGTGCAAAAACAAGGAAAACGAGGGAGATAACTCTTTCATGTAAGGACGACAGAAAACTCCTTTAAGAAATAAGATTTTTTTTTAAGTTTATACATCTACTTAGGCTTATTCTCTAACTATTATGTCTGTTTCGTTTTATTTCGTATCAAGAAAATTTCTAACACTAAAATCAAAACTTTCATTTCATATGCGTTACCATAGCAACATAGGAACAGTTTTGCATTTTTTGGATTTGTAGTAATTTAGCGAGTTATTTCACATACTTGATGAAATATTAACTTTTAACACACATTTTTGCTTCTATATCTCCTTACATATTTAGTGTTTTTTTGTTTCGTATACGGAATGTTCTTCTTGTGTGACATTCGTATAAAACGAAACCTCCGTCGAATAAATCAGGAGGCAGGACTGTGTCTTACAAGTTTCCATTTTTCATATTTTTGGTGATTTTTTATTTAAATATGTAATGGAGAATTTTCATCAAGTAAATTGAAAAAACGACAGTGTTCATTTTACTTGAATAAATAATATACGAGTTGCATAATATTATCAAATCCTTACCACATAATTAAAACACGTATCCGCAGAAACGTCGCCGGAACCAAGTTAGATCGGTATTACAACTATGGAAGCATATCTGTGTAGTTTATTCAGTTTAATTTCTTGGATTAAATCAAAAACGTTTCCTTTGACACGAAACTGTAATATCAATATGAGAAGCACGAAATATACATTAGCGTAATGTAAGATCATCAGGAAGGAGTGACATGAAAGGCACGTGCAGTTTCCCGCAAAAATGCCCTTATGTATGTAACATAAAATGCTTCCGATTTCCTGCAAAAGATTTTGGATTATAGATGAAAGAAAACTATTTGATTTTACTTCATTATTTTATATTCCAGTTACAATTGTTGCATTTATATTATATATTGCGTTTATATTAAAATCAGTTTTCAAGACAACCTGAGATATACCCAAGTAGTAACATTTGTATGCGCGCATGAAGACATTTGATATTATTCTAACTGTATTGAACACTGAATTCATTAGAGCGGTAGGTATAATTCGTTTACAAAATAACAATAGGTCATGGCTGCACAGTAAGAAGCAGATGACCTGGCTTTCCTCTGGATTACCGCTTTCCCTTTCCTCGAATAGAAAGACAGACAGATTCGAGACGAAACGGCTGCAGCGATAAAGAACCGGCATAGTTGCTCAGTAAGCACGTGTTAGTCTAGAAACATCTGCGCACATGCCCATCTATAAGGTAATAAGTGATCTCTATAGTAAGCTTTCCATCATGCTGAGTGATATGTGCGCAGAAGTATTTTTACACTAATACGTGTGCAGATGTTTGATACTATTACGTGCACACGTAACACGTAATGTAATTCTTATTACGTGCACAAGTAATAGATATTACGTGAGCACAAAGTAACTAATACGTGCGCACGTTTTAGTATGACAAAAACATCCATGTCCCCCTCTGTGATACCTTAACTATTCATTCCTCGGTTTTTAAAAAATCATAACTGTTATTCTAGAAAAGAAAGAGAAAAAAACACAACACCTGTATATGTGCCTTCATTTCAAAAGCGTATTCATTAACAGTGCAGGGAGCCTAGCTAGTCCAGGCCCGCTTCGACTACGGGGGGTGGGGTAGTATTGGGTTTGATCTCCGGCCCCGTCATACCAAAGATGTGAGAACTATTACCAGTAGCTTCCTTGCTTGGATGCTTATCATTAAAAGGGAAACTGGTTTCTTTTCTCCTACCCTGATGATGGATTCATCAGGAATGAAATGTCGAAATTTATTTAATATATAAGCTGTAGAATTTGCTTCACAAGCTAAATAAGGACACCGCAGATTTGCAGATCACAGGAGTGCGAGTGCGATCCCCGGGCGAGACTTTTCTTCTCCGTGACGATTTGATAGGGGTTATAGTGACTTTAATCATGTGGGGAAGTTGACAACTACATGCGGAGAACAGGTTTTTACTGGTACGGAATCCGTTAGTGTTGAAAAACAGCGTTAAAACGCAAAACAAAACAAATCACAATCAACCTACAATAAATTATTAAAAACAATTATAAGATGACGCATCTTTCGATATTTTAGATATTTTTAAACACAAATATAGCTTAGCTATTGTGTTTTAAAAAATGGTTATATAGCGATTTTATCTTTTATTCATAAAATAAAATATTTCACACCGGAAATGACATGTCAGTGACATTAATTGACTTAACATGTATACATTTATTTATGAAACTTAGTACGGCGATGAAACGGAGTATTTAAAAATTGATGAAACAATTCTGAGTTGTTGACTTACTATTTTTCTTAGGTCATAAAAAAAGATGTATAAAAACACATGTTTATAACTTTATCACAGACATACAGTAAAAGAATAATTGGCCAATTATAGAAATAACGCGGTTGAATGGTTTGAAATATTTTAACTCGCGGCTAAAAATCTAAAATCTAAATATGGTTTGCAACTCACTCGTTTTATATATACAGCGACTGAAGCTGTTTAAAGCTGAAAAAAGTGTATTTGTATGTCTTGTGACAAAATTATGGAAATATCATCAATCGGGAGAGAGTGCGCTTAAAAGCCACATGAAAAGTGTTAAACATCAGCAAAGTAGTTATGAAAACAATGCTTTTGTTTTGTTGTGCTGTTACTTTACACATGTTTTTATGTAGCATCCTTAACAAGCTTAAGAATAAAGCAGCCATGCATTTAGTCTGACAAGTGATGAGCATTTGCTGATACCATTTTTAATGTTGTTTAACTTTTGCATTACCTTGATAAACACAATAAAAGTTATTCTCATTAGGTTGTGGTTTTGAAAAAAATAGGTTCTTGAAAAATTGTAGAAAGTCTTTGAAAAGTACCTGAATTTTGTCTCAGATGTTCCTGTATGAACCATGGAATGGATTGTAGCTTTATACGCGTGTTTATGGTGATGATCTGACATGCAGTGCACAGGTTCAATAACTCTGCTTTGCATTTTTACAAAATGAAGTATGCACCTTTTTGGACTTGGGAATTTTTTGCTAAGTTTTTGTATGTAAGCTGGTATCTCAGTACCCACTAATTGGAATGGATTGAAACCTCACACACTGAGATGAACTGACTTTCAATGCACAGGTTCCATTGAGCTGCTTTCCTTTTTTACAAAATAATGTAAAATATGTTTTCTCCTAAACATTACTGAACGATAGCAATTGAACTAATCATTCTAATCTTTGTATGATAAGGTGTTGACAATATGGTCAAGTAAATAGTACTGATACTGAATATTGGAATACTGTTTCAATCAGTCATAACATTTACACTTATATGTATTTAAGGCACTATATTTGCATATGGCCAGAGTTCATCAGGAAAGACTTTCACCATGTCAGGGAGCAGAGTTCAGCCAGGAATCATTTCCCTTGCTGTTGATGAGATATTCAACTATATTGAAAATGTGAGTTTTATGATGTTAAATGTTGTTACAATGCATGAGGCCAAAATTAAAATTAGGTTTGTTTGCTGTCTCCCGACCGACCCACCAAAAACACTGCACTCTAAATTTTTTTATTGGCCCACTCAGCAGAATATTTTTTTGTGCCCAACGCCCCCCACCCCCCGAGTGGTGGGGACATATAGATTTGGTCTGGTCCGTGTGTCTGTACGTCCATCCGAAGTTCGTGACGCGCCTAGCTCAAAAAGTGTTTGATATAAATTGATGAAACCTTGCATGGATCTTTATCATGATATGAACTTGCGCACCTCCTATTTTTCGTCTGGCTTTGCCCCCTATTTCCAGAGTTATGGCCCCTAAAATTGTCAAAAATGCACATTTTCAGCTTGTGACATGCCTAGCTCAAAAAGTATTCGATATAGATTCATGAAACCATGCATGAGTCTTAATCATGATATGAACTTGCGCACCTCCTATTTATGTCTCCCCCAGGAGACATATTGTTTTTGCCCTGTCCGTCAGTCCGTCACACTTCATTTCCAAGCAATAACTGGAGAACCATTTGACCTAGAACCTTCAAACTTTATAGGGTTGTAGGGCTGCTGGAGTAGACGGCCCCTGTTGTTTTTGGGGTCACTCTGTCAAAGGTCAAGGTCACAGGGGCCTGAACATTGAAAACCATTTCCGATCAATAACTAGAGAACCACTTGACCCAGAATGTTGTAACTTCATACGATGATTGGTCATGAAGAGTAGATGACCCCTATTGATTTTGGGGTCACTCAGTCAAAGGTCAAGGTTACAGTGGCCTGAACATTGAAAACCATTTCCGATCAATAACTAGAGAACCACTTGACCCAGAATGTTGAAACTTCATAGGATGATTGGTCATGAAGAGTAGATGACCCCTATTGATTTTGGGGTCACTCCATCAAAGGTCAAGGTCACAGGGGCCTGAACATGGATAACCATTTCCGATCAATAATTAGAGAACCACTTGACCCAGAATGTTGAAACTTCATAGGATGATTGAACATGCAAAGTAGATGACCCCTATCGATTTTGGGGTCACTCCATTAAAGGTCAAGGTCACAGGGGCCTGAACATTGAAAACCATTTCCAGTCAGTAACTTGAGAACCACTTGACCCAGAATGTTCAAACTTAATAGGATGATTGAACATGCAGAGTAGATGACCCCTATTGATTTTGGGGTCGGTCAATTAAAGGTCAAGGTCACAGTGGCCTGTTCATGTAAAATCATTTTTTAGAAATAACTTGAGAACCACTTGACCTACAATGTTGAAACTTAATAGGATGATTGGACATGCAGAGTAGATGACCCCTATTTATTTTGAGGTCACTTGATCAAAGGTCAAGGTCACAGGAGCCTGAACAGTGACTTGAGAACCACTAGGCCAAGAGTGTTGAAATTTAGCGGGATGACTGGACATGCCAAGTAGATGATCCCTATTGCAGCCAACCATCAGTGTCTCTTTGACTTTCGCTCCTGACCCCTATTGACTTCTTGCCTATAGGACTTTGCATTGGGGGAGACATGCGCTTTTTTTACAAAAGCATTTTCTAGTTTTTGTCTGGCTTTGTCCCCTATTTCCAGAGTTATGGTCCCTGAAATAGTCAAAAATGCACATTTTCACCTTGTGACGCGCCTAGCTCAAATAGTATTTAATATTAATTTATTAAACCTTGCATGAGTGTTTATCATGATATGAACTTGCGCACCTCCTATTTTTCATCTGGGTCCGCCCGCTATTTCCAGAGTTATGGCCCCTGAAATAGTCAAAAACGCACATTCCCACCTTGTGACGCACCTAACTCAAAAAATATTACATGTAGATTGATTAAACCTTGCATGAGTCTTTATCATGATATGAACTTGCGCACCTCCTATTTTTTGTCTGGCTCCACCCCAAATTTTTAAACTTATGGCCCCTGAAATAGTAAAAAAATGCACATTTTCACCTAATTATGTGCCTAGCTCAAAAAGTATTTGATTTAAATTCAGGAAACCTTGTTGGAGTCTTTGTCATGATGTGACCTTGCACACTTTGCATTCTTCTTGAGAATCTTAGCGTTTATTACAAAGTTATGGCCCTTGAGATAGCCAAAATAGTGGATTTTTTGTTTGTGATGCTCATAGCTCAAAAAGTATATGGCCTAGAATAATGAATCCTTTTCATAAAATGTTTGTTGAGGTTATACACCATTAAGACTGCAAACATTTGAATTATTTCCCCTTATTTGTGACAAATGTACCAGTGGGGGGCACACCCTGTGTCCTACAGACATATTCTTGTTTTTATAAGTTACGATCAGCTGCAGAACATTAACCCAAACTGCATTCTTGTGACAGAGTAGCACTTTCAATTAGCACCCGAAAGTCTATCACTGGCCGACAATTACATTAATTAGTCTGTGTGTTTGTATCACAAGGTGTCAGAGATATATTACATGATATTTAATCAACTAATAATTGCCGATTGACAAGATTACAGGTTCAAGTTGCCGACGTGTGCAAAAAGCAAATTTTCAAAGCGAAATACCTTACTTACGTAAGACCATTATAACATTTTTCCAGATGTAAATATTATTTTTGCTCATAAATTTTAATAATTATGTTGCAAATAAGAACCTATCTTTTATAGAAAGCGTCAATATTGCTGTCCGTTCTGAAGAAAAAAAAAACGTATTGAACCACAAAAAAAACCTATATACAAAACTGCAAGAACCTCTTGTTTAACATCTGAGGATAGTTTTGGTAAATTGAAATGAGATCTATTGTGCACGCTTTCGAAAAAAATTTCGTTGTGGACACATTATTATAATATGGGCGGGAAAGAAACACTTGCGTTTCATGATGGATATTGTGTTTGCGAATCACCTTGATGATATCTAGGCCAAGTTTGAAACTGGGTCACGTGCGATCAAAAACTAGGTCAGTAGGTCTAAAAATAGAAAAACTTTGTGACCTCTCTAGAGGCCATATTTTTCATGGGATCTTTATGAAAATTAGTCAGAATGTTCATCTTGATGATATCTAGGTCATGTTTGAAACTGGGTCACATGCGGTCAATAACTAGGTCAGTAGGTCTAAAAATAGAGAAACCTTGTGACCTCTCTAGAGGCCATATTTTTCAAGAGATCTTCATGAAAAAATGATCAGAATGTTCACCTTGATGATATCTAGGTCAAGTTTGAAACCGGGTCAATACGGTCAATAACTAGGTCAGTAGGTCTAGAAATAGAAAAATCTTGTGACCTCTCTAGAGGACATATTTTTCAAGAGATCTTCATGAAAATTGAACAGAATGTTCACCTTGATGATATCTAGGTCAGATTGGAAACTGGGTCAAGTGCGGTCAAAAACTAGGTCAGTAGGTCTAAAAATAGAAAAACCTTGTGACCTCTCTAGAGGCCATATTTCTCAATGGATCTTCATGAAAATTGGTGAGAATGTTCAGCTTGATAATATCTAGGTCAAGTTTGAAACTGGGTCATGTGCGGGCAAAAACAAGGTCAGTAGGTCTAAAAAATAGGAAAACCTTGTGACCTCTCTAAAGGCCATATTTTTCATGAGATCTTCATGAAAATTGGTCAGAATGTTCACCTTGATGATATCTAGGTCAGATTTGAAACTGGGTCACGTGCCTTCAAAAACTAGGTCAGTAGATCTAAAAATAGAAAAACTTTGTGACCTCTCAAGAGGCCATATTTTTCATGGGATCTTTATGAAAATTAGTCAGAATGTTCATCTTGATGATATCTAGGTCATGTTTGAAACTGGGTCACGTGCGGTCAATAACTAGGTCAGTAGGTCTTAAAATAGAAAAACCTTGTGACCTCTCTAGAGGCCATATTTTTCATGAGATCTTCATGAAAATTGGTCAGAATGTTCACCTTGATGATATCTAGGTCAGATTTGAAACTGGGTCACGTGCCTTCAAAAACTAGGTCAGTAGATCTAAAAATAGAAAAACTTTGTGACCTCTCAAGAGGCCATATTTTTCATGGGATCTTTATGAAAATTAGTCAGAATGTTCATCTTGATGATATCTAGGTCATGTTTGAAACTGGGTCACGTGCGGTCAATAACTAGGTCAGTAGGTCTTAAAATAGAAAAACCTTGTGACCTCTCTAGAGGCCATATTTTTCAAGAGATCTTCATGAAAATTTATCAGAATGTTCACCTTGATGATATTTAGGTCAAGTTCGAAACTGGGTCACGTGCAGTCAATAACTAGGACAGTAGGTCTAAAAATAGAAAAACCTTGTGACCTCTCTAGGGGCCATATTTCTCAATGGATCTTCATGAAAATTGGTGAGAGTGTTCAGCTTGATGATATCTAGGTCAAGTTCGAAACTGGGTCATGTGCTGTCAAAAACTAGGTCAGTAGATTGAAAAATAGAAAAACCTTGTGACCTCTCTAGAGGCCATATTTTTCATGAGATCTTCATGAAAATTGGTGAGAATGTTCACCTTGATGATATCTAGGTCAAGGTCAAAGTGGGCCATGTGCCTTCAAAAACTTGGTCATTAGGTCAAATAATAGAAAAACCTTGTGACCTCTCTAGAGGCCATAATTTTCAATGGATCTTCATGAAAATTGGTCAGAATTTTTTATCCTGATGATATCTAGGTCACATATGCTCAAAAACTAGGTCACTATGTCAAATAATAGAAATAACGACGTCATACTCAGTTCAACACCGGGTCATGTGGTGATAGATGAGCGATTCAGGACCATCATGGTCCTCTTGTTATTCGATGTCGCTGCGCAAAATCCGTCAATTTATCGGATGTTAATATGAAAATAGTTCAAAATCTCACATTTAACGACTTGAAATACAGACGGTAATCAAAAATCATGAGCTTTGAGCACTAAAAATAAATTTATTGCTGATGGTGGGAAAACAATACACGCGCGAATAATTCATTATTGAATGTGCATATTTTCCCTGAAAGATATGCGAATATATTTCAACATTTAGAGGCTTATGTAAATTACTTTAAGTAAAGTTTCAGAAATGTAGTTTGTCTTTGCACACAGTATTTATGGATCGACGTCCGGAGATTGGGAGTATGACTTTTTTCGGTGAATCCTTTTAAACATATATGTGGATCCATAGCTCATCAGATATCACTCTTCCCTACATTAAGTTGTCTGTTAAAAAAACCCAATGAACAAATTAAATTATTAAAAAAAACTAACCTACGGAATTGAAATACATTTTCACACCACACATCCACCCAGACTGAGGTCCACCTCTCCACATAAATGATAACAATAATTGAATTTTAGTCATTGTTGTAGAAGAGCAGAAAGAAGCTTATTTGTGTCATTTAAAATTTAGATTTTTTTCAACAAATCAGATTTAAAATGACATAAGATATCTTTTCATATTTCATTCATTTATCTTCAAGAGAAATATAAGATAATTAGTTATAAGTAGCACTGGAATAAAAAAAAAATTGCCTACGTACCTACCCAACTTTACAGAGTAGGCTCGGGAGACAGCAAACAAAGACTTAGAAGAAGATGAAATAAGTGTAATATGGCTTTACGGTTTGATCCAAATTTTCCTTAATAAGGTTTTTTCTTGCTTTCTCTTAAAATGTAAGACAGAATCATTAAAATTATACATCATAGATTAATGGAGAACTAGAGATAGAAAATAAGGACATTTTATATTTTCAATCTGTCTTGATTAGATTTAAATTTTGGGATTTATTTGTGGATTATTTTAAAACTTTCAAGATATCTTAGTATACAAGCAACATTTCCATGCAAAAAAAAAAATGTAAAATTTATAAAAATGAAATTTTTTGTTCTTGTGATTTGCCCAGTGTTTACAATGGGAGAAATTTTTTTGCCATAATATGAAATTCTTAAGATAGTTTTTAAAAAATCCATGAACCACCCTCAGATGACCTTTAGAGATATTATTTATGTTTTGGATCTTATGAGAATAGTACAAATACATCATTTTAATTTGATACATGTAGGTCATTCATTCAAACATTCCTAGGTATATGTATAATAATCATGTTAAAAATCACCTTTATTGAATTCGCCACCTGGCCTTATCAAAACATGAAAAGTCATCGATACAGCTATGTAACATCCATTATGCATTCAGTTTTAATCTATTTCGGAAATAATGGAATTTCACATTCTGATAAAAACCTTGAGTGTATGATTCATACATATTAGTGAAAGAAAATTTAACTGACTTTAATAATGTTTGTGTTTTGATTGTAGATACCTGACAGGGAGTTTCTCATACGTGTTGGTTATTTAGAGATCTACAATGAGAAAGTGTCAGACCTACTTAGTGCCGAGGATAGCCATCTTAAGTTACAAGAAGACACAGTATGACATAAATTTTCCTATTATTAAATCATAAATGAAACCCTGCCGAATAATGCACACATTGAATAAAACCCAGAGAAGAATTATTTAATCCTGATAATTCCAAGTAAATGTCATGTTAACAGAAATAACATATGTTTGTAAAATAAGGTGGAATTTGATTTGTGTGAGGTAAATAAATTACAATATACTAGTGTCTAGTTCCTGTAGAAACATTGATTTTCCAGTATTTTCAAGCTATTAATGGCAATAATTATTATAAAACTATTACAGATTTTCTCATGGAATGACCCAGCTTATTTGACATCATTTCATTGTGTTGCATAGTAAACAGTTGATTTACTTTGATTTACTTTGATTCATTTTGCTCATGCCATAGAACAAATCTTCATTGTTCATATAAAGTATTTGATGAGTATTGAAAGCATTATTAGCTTTGTATTGATAAATATGCACTTGTTGGGTATGTTACATGCCTAAGTCCTCTAATATTTCCACTGCTAAACTCATTCATTTTTATACCCCCGAAGGTGGGCATATTAAAATTGCACTGTCCGTCCGTGTAAATTCTTGTCTGGACTGTAACTCTGCCATCCATAAGGGGATTTTGAAATAACTTGGAAAACTTGTTCGCCATAATGAGATGACTTGTCATGCGCAAGACCCAGACCCCTAGCTACAACGTCATGGTCACACTTAGAAGTCAAAGGTTAATATGGTCTGTTTCATGTCCGGTCCATAACTTTGCCATCCATGAAGGGATTTTGAAATAACTTGGCTTAAATGTTCACCATAATGAGACAATGTGTCCTGCCAAGACCCAGACCCCTAGCTTCAAGGTCATGGTCACACTTAGAAGTCAAAGATTAACAGGGTCAGTTTCATGTCCGGTTCATAACTCTGCCATTCATCAAGGGATTTTGAAATTACTTGGCATAGATGTTCCCCATAATGAGAGGACTTGTCGTGCACAAGATCCAGACCCCTAGCTGTAAGGTCAAGATTACACTTAGAGGTTAAAAGTTAACGTGATCTGTTTCTTGTCCGGTCCATAACTCTGCAATTGATCAAGGGATTTTAAAATTACTTGACATAAATGTTTCCTATAATGAGATGACATGTTATGCGCAAGATTCAGACCCCTAGCTCCAAGGTCAAGGCTACACTTAGAAGTCAAAGGTTAACATGGTCTGTTTCTTGTCTGGTCCATAGCTCTGCCATTCATCAAGGGATTTGAAAATAATTATGTCTCCCCCAGGAGACATATTGTTTTTGCCCTGTCCGTCTCCGTCCGTCCGTCCGTCCGTCCGTCCGTCCGTCACACTTCATTTCCGAGCAATAACTGGAGAACCATTTGACCTAGAACCTTCAAACTTCATAAGGTTGTAGGGCTGCTGGAGTAGACGACCCCTATTGTTTTTTGGGTCGCTCCATCAAAGGTCAAGGTCACAGGGGCCTGAACATTGTAAACCATTTCCGATCAATAACTAGAGAACCACTTGACCCAGAATGTTGAAACTTCATAGGATGATTGGTCATGAAGAGTAGATGACCCCTATTGATTTTGGGGTCACTCCGTCAAAGGTCAAGGTCACAGGGGCCTGAACATTGAAAACCATTTCCGATCAATAACTAGAGAACCGCTTGACCCAGAATGTTGAAACTTCAAAGGATGATTGGTCATGAAGAGTAGATGACCCCTATTGATTTTGGGGTCACTCTGTCAAAGGTCAAGGTCACAGGGGCCTGAACATTGAAAACCATTTCCGATCAATAACTAGAGAACCACTTGACCCAGAATGTTGAAACTTCATAGGATGATTGGTCATGAAGAGTAGATGACCCCTAATGATTTTGGGGTCACTCCGTCAAAGGTCAAGGTCACAGGGACCTGAACATTGAAAACCATTTCTGATCAATAACTAGAGAACCACTTGACCCAGAGTGTTGAAACTTCATAGGATGATTGTACATGCAAAGTAGATGACCCCTATCGATTTTGGGGTCACTCCATTAAAGGTCAAGGTCACAGAGGCCTGAACATTGAAAACCATTTTCCGGTCAGTAACTTGAGAACCACTTGACCCAGAATGTTGAAACTTAATAGGATGATTGGTCATAAAGAGTAGATGACCCCTAACGATTTTGGGGTCACTCTGTGAAAGGTCAAGGTCACAGGGGCCCGAACATTGAAAACAATTTCCGGTCAGTAACTTGAGAACCACTTGACCCAGAATGATGAAACTTCGTAGGATGATTGGTCATGCAGAGTAGATGAACCCTAACGATTTTAGGGTCACTCTGTTAAAGGTCAAGGCCACGGGGGCCTGAACATGGAAAACCATTTCCAATCAATAACTTGAGAACCTCTCGACCCAGAATGTTGAAACTTCATAGGATGATTGTTCATGCAGAGTAAATGACCCTTATTGTTTTTGGGGTCACTCCATTAAAGGTCAAGGTCACAGGGGCCTGAACATTGATAACCAGTTCCGATCAATAACTTGAGAACCACTTGACCCAGAATGTTGAAACTTCATAGGATGATTGAACATGCAGAGTAGATGACCCCTATTGATTTTGGGGTCAGTCTATTAAAGTTCAAGGTCACAGTGGCCTGTTCATGTAAAATCATTTTTTGGAAATAACTTGAGAACCACTTGACCTACAATGTTGAAACTTAATAGGATGTTTGGACATGCAGAGTAGATGACCCCTATTTATTTTGAGGTCACTTCATCAAAGGTCAAGGTCACAGGAGCCTGAACAGTGACTTGAGAACCACTAGGCCACGAGTGTTGAAATTTAGCGGGAAGACTGGACATGCCAAGTAGATGATCCCTATTGCAGCCAACCATCAGTGTCTCTTTGACTTTCGCTCCTGACCCCTATTGACTTCTTGCCTATAGGACTTTGCATTGGGGGAGACATGCGCTTTTTGTACCCCCCGACAACAAAGTTGTAAGGGGGGGTATACTGGTTTCAGGTTGTCTGTCTGGTTGTCTGTCTGTCCGTCTGGTCGTCTGTCCGTAGACGCAATCTTGTGCGCACTATCTCTCCTTATCCCCTTGACAGAATTTAATGAAACTTCACACAAGTGATCAGTACCAACAGTAGTTGTGCATGGGGCATGTAAGGTTCTTTTAGAAAAAAAATTTGCAGAGTTATGGGACTTTGTTTTTTTGTTACTATACTATATACATAGACACAATCTTGTGTGCACCATCTCTCCTCATTCCCTGGACACAATTTAATGAAACTTCACACAAGTGATCAGTACCAACAGTAGTTGTGCATGGGGCATGTTAGGTTCTTTTAGAAAAACATTTTGCAGAGTTATGGGACTTTGTTTTTTGTTACTATACTATATACATAGACACAGTCTTGTGCGCAGCATCTCTCCTCATCCCCTTGACACAATTTAATGAAACTTCACACAAGTGATCAGTAACAACAGTAGTTGTGCATGGGGCATGTTAGGTTCTTTCAGAAAATTTTTTTCCAGAGTTATGGGACTTTGTTTTTTTGTTACTATACTATAGACATAGACACAATCTTGTTGGCACCATCTCTCCTCATCCCCTTGACACAATTTAATGAAACTTCACACAACTGATCAGTAACAACAGTAGTTGTGCATTGGGCATGTTAGGTTCTTTCAGCGACAAAAATTGCAGAGTTATGGGACTTGATTTCTGGTTAACATACTATGTACATACAGTCTGCATATGCAATCTTGTGCATGCCTAATCTACCAAACCCTTGCACACAATTTAATGAAACTTCACACAAGTGATCAGTACCAACCCTAGTTGTGCATGGGGCATGTTACATTCTTTTAGATAAATATTCTGCATAGTTTTTTGTTACTATACTGTATACATACAGTTTATATACATACAGTCCACATAATTATGCAGTCTTGTGTGTGTGTCAAATTGCAATGTACTGTGTCAGTGCATGCGGGGGGTACATTCATCACCTTTAGTGATAGCTCTAGTTTACAAAAGCATTTTCTAGTTTGACAAAAATATTAACCATATTGAGACGGTGTGTCACACTTATGACCCAGGTCTCTCAGGTCAAGGTCACAAAATAATCATACCTAAAATATTCTGGCATATTTTGCGCAGACAACTGTAGTATTATTGGGCACGCTTCAGGGGTATTTTGTCACTAATAGTGACAGCTCTTGTTCTTATTTCAAATCTAAGTTTATATTTAACCAGTGATTGTAGTCCTTACACATTTTATAACTTTGCAAGTACCGCTTTGTTTGTAAACTTCAGGCTCACAACATACAGGTGGCAGGACTCACTGAAGAAGTGGTTAAAGATAGTTCGGATGTTTACAAAGTTCTCAAAAAGGGAGATAGTAAGTAGCTTTATGATAAATGAAGTACAAATATGTTACATTATTTTATTTAAAGAGTTTTTGTGCCCCCCCCCCCCCCCCCCCCCCATGAGTGGTGGGGCATATAGATTTGGTCTTGTCCGTGCGTGCGTCCCGTCCGTCCGAAGTTCGTGACGCGCCTAGCTCGAAAAATATTTGATATAAATTGATGAAACCTTGCATGAGTCTTTATTATGATATGAACTTGCGCACCTCCTATTTTTTGTCTGGCTCCGCCCCCTATTTCCCTGAAATAGTCAAAAATGCACATTTTTACCTTGTGACACGCCTTGCTCAAAAAGTATTTGATATAGATTCATGAAACCTATAAACTTGCACACCTCCTATTTTTCATTATACCCCCACCAAACATGTTTGAGGGGGGTATATAGGAGTCAGTTTTGTCGCGTCCCGTCCCGTCGCGTCCCGAAATCTATTATCTCAGTTATTACCAAATGGATTTGATTCAAACTTAAAATACATGTTAAACCTTATCACCCACATCATGTGACACAAGGTGCATAACTCTTGACACCAAGTTTTCATGAATTTTGTCCCCTTTTACTTAGAATTTAAGGTTAATTTTGTTGTATTTTCACTATATCTCAGTTATTACTAAATGGATTTGATTTAAACTTAAAATAGATGTTCCACCTCATCCCCCACATCATGTGACATAAGGTGCATAACTCTGACACCATTTTTTTATGAATTATGCCCCTTTTTACTTAGAATTTAAGGTTGATTTTGATGTATTTTCACTTTATCTCAGTTACTACTGAATGGATTTGATTCAAACTTAAAATAGATGTTCCACCTCATCACCCACATCATGTGCCCACATCATGTGACACAAGGTGCATAACTCTGACACCAAGTTTTCATGAATTATGTCCCCTTTTACTTAGAATTTAAGGTTAATTTTGTTGTATTTTCACTATATCTCAGTTATTACAAAATGGATTTGATTCAAACTTAAAATAGTTGTTCCACCTCATCACCCAGATGATGTGACATAAGGTGCTTAACTCTGACGTTAATTTTTTTATGAATTATGTCCCCTTTTACTTGAAATTTAAGGTTGATTTTGATGTATTTTCACTATATCTCAATTATTACAAAATGGATTTGATTCAAACTTAAAATAGATGTTCCACCTCATCACCCACATCATGTGACACAAGGTGCATAACTCTGACACCAATTTTTCATGAATTATGCCCCTTTTTACTTAGAATTTAAGGTTAATTTTGATGTATTTTTTCTATATCTCAATTACTACTGAATGGATTTGATTCAGACTTAAAATAGATGTTCCACCTCATCACCCACATCATGTGACACAAGGTGCATAACTCTGACACTATTTTTCTTGAATTGTGTCCCCTTTTACCTAGAATTTAAGGTTAATTTTGATGTATTTTCACTATATCTCATTCTGATTGGCTTAGAGCCAAAGGGAAGTAACCTTTTTTTAACCTTTGTACTGAGTTTCTTCCCCTTAAATTCCAGGAATTAGTCTATTTTTAGAAATCCTATTTTTAGATTTTCAATATTTTAGGTATTTTTCTAACTTTTTTATTATAAGTCCTATGTAAAAAATAAAAACATTTTTTCTGTGGTAACATGGGTCGGTAAGACACTTTTTTGTATTCACTTTTAGTGTATCTCTAATATTAGAGATTTAATATATTTACTAGTATTACTATACTAGTATTATACTAGTATTACTTACATGTGGAAGCCCAGGATGAAGTACTCCAAAGTATTTTTAAGATTCCTTATGGTTGCCATTCTTCTGTGACAAGACCGTATGGTGGGGGTATGAGTCACTCCTGTGACAGTTCTAGTTTAGGTCTGCCCCCCTTTTTTTAGAGTGATGGCCCCTGAAATAGTCAAAAATGTACATTTTCACCTTGTGATGCACCTAGCTCAAAAAGTATTTAATATAAACTTGCATAAGTCTTTATCATGATATAAACTTGCACACTTCTAATTTTTTGGCTGGCTCCACCCCCTATTTTTAAAGTTATGGCCCCTGAAATAGTAAAAAAAATGTACTTTTTCACCTAATTATATGCCTAGTTCAAAAAGTATAAGATGTAAATTCAGGAAACCTTGCTGGAGTCTTTATCGTGATGTGACCTTGCACACTTGGCATTCTTCTTGAGAATCTTAACTCTTATTACAGAGTTATGGCCCTTGAAATAGCCAAAATAGTGAATTTTTTGTTTGTGATGCTCATAGCTCAAAAAGTATAGGGCCTAGAATAATGAATCCTTTTCATAAAATGTTTGTTGAGGCTATACACCATTAAGACTGCAAACATTTAAATCATTGCCCCTTATTTGTATCAATTGTTCCAGTGGGGGGCACACCCTGTGTCCTACAGACACATTCTAGTTGTTACATATTTTTTTTTCAGTTTTGGAGTAAAGAAATAGAATTACACTAGACTTGAAGGTTACTGAGGCCACTGACAGCAAGCACTGCTGTCTTCAGAATTAAAATGATTTTACTTTTGTTCATAAACAGTAGTTGTGTCAGAGGATAGAAAGGGAGGGTTTTTTTTAGCTCCATTATTCGGAGAATAGGGGACCTATTCTACTTGTGTTGGTGTGAGCTTTCTTGGTTAAAGTTTTTCGGCAACCTTTCTTCTTCTTTGTTACTATTGCTTATATCTTACTGTAACTTCACATAAACATTGTCCAGCATACAAAGAAAGTATGTGCAGGGGCTGGGCCCATTATACCCAAGGTCAAGGTCACCAAGGTGTTATACTTAAAGATTATTTTTAAGGTTAACTCTAATTGTATTTTTGACAAACTTTGTTTTCTGGACATAACTTTGACTTGAAACTCAAAATATATCTACCATCATCATCAGTACCCCTTCCATACTTGACCTTTAACCCCTCTGAGTAGTAGGGTCTTTTTATATCTTGGTGTATCTTCCTTTTAAAGTAGAGGTCTCTTATTGAGACATAAGTTCAATCGCTGAATAGTGGAGGGTGCTGTCTTGCGGACAGCTCTTGTTCTTTCTTTATGTGGGTTGCTAAGTGGTAACACCGTAACAGTGAAATCACAGATATATTTAAAGCAACCTATATAAAGCAATGAGGTCTCATTTTGTTAACTTGAGACATAGGTTTGTTACAATGCTGTTTATTTTATTTTTCGTTTATTCTTTCAGCAAAACGTCACACAGCAGAGACAAAACAAAATGATAGGAGCTCCAGATCTCACTGTATACTCAGATTTGTGAGTGTTGCAAATAGATTTTAGAAATTTGAACTTACAGATGTATTGGTTTTTAGCTCAACTTTTCGAAGAAAAAGTAGAGCTATTGTACTCGCCCCGGTTTCGGCGTCGCCGTTGGTTAAAGTTTTTGATAAAGTCAAATATCTCTGTTACTATCAAAGCTATTGACTTGAAACTTAAAACAGTTATTTACTATCAAAGTCTACACCAGGAGACACAATTCCCATAACTCTGATTTGAATTTTGACAGAATTATGCCCCTTTTAACTTAGAATTGTTGGTTAAAGTTTTTGATAAAGTCAAATATCTCTGTTACTATCAAAGCTGTTGACTTGAAACTTAAAATACTTGTTTACCATCAAAGTCTACACCAGGAGAAACAATCCCCATAACTCTGATTTGAATTTTGACAGAATTATGCCCCTTTTTAACTTAGAATTTTTTGTTTAAATTTTTGATAAAGTCATATATCTCTAGGGTTGGATACCGGTTCCCGGTATCGGTACAATACCAAATAATCACTTCGAAAAGTACCGGTATATACCGTTTCGTAAAAGAACCGGTTCCGATTTCAGTATTTCTATAAAAGTAAAAACAAAATTCTTACAAAATCTGCGGCAAAATAAAGCAGAAATTTAAGCAAATAGCGTAATAACGCGATCGACATTGTTTACTGTGATACTGCTCACTCAGAGTAACCTCCCTTGACATGGAGAGCTAACCGTGCGAATAGTTTCGTATGCTAAATATTACCTGAAATACTTCTTTCCCTGTCGTTTTAAACAACGCAAACCAATACATAATTTCAAAATATACGACACCATTTTTCTTTGTAGTTTTCTTTTAAAACCAATGAAAAAAAATGATGTAAATAAAAAATTACGAGACTAAGCTGTAACCTACGTAAACAAATAATCGGTTTTCGCGAACCATTAGAAATAATGATATTGTTGGAATGTTGGTTCTTTCAAGTGTTTTGAAGGTTATTGTTCAATTAAAAATGTGTTGCAAAGTGTTTCACTTTAAAAACATTACTAGTCAACCTAGTCGAAGATTATCATGAGTGAGAATTAGTCTGACTTGTTAGAGGAGTAATTTGAAAGCTAATAAGTGTTTAGTTAACAGTTCTAGACAGTACTGAGCTTTAAAAGCATTACTACAGTGAGTGTATTCATAGATTTAAATTGCATAGTGAGCGAGGTATCTGCTCTAGATTTTTATTTTGGAAAATTAGTCTGTAAGATAGTTTTATTTTTTACTCTTTCATAATCTAATACATACAACATTCCATTAACAGACTTAAAATGTTTATTTATCACTGCAAATTTTCATGTATATGTACTTACATAGGTGTATGTAATACTAAACAAATCATTGCTTATGTAATGTACTACAAAGCATGGTATCGGTATCGTTAAAAATACCGTATCGTTTCGTTGGTATCGGTATCGGACCGCTTCGTCCTTAACGATATCCAACCCTAATTATATCTCTGTTACTATTTAAAGGTTTTGACTTGAAACTCAAAATAGTTATTTACTATATCAAAGTCTACACCAGGAGACACAATTCCCATAACTCTGATTTCAATTTTGACAGAGTTATGTCTCTTTTTAACTTGCAAAGCTCTAATTCAGAGTCAAGCACTGAGAAAAGTCGAGCGCGCTGTCTTACGGACAGCTCTTGTTTAGTGATAAGCTTTGAAGATTGCCCGAGTTTGCTCAAAAGTAGATAAAGAACAATTAAACATCATACTGGTAAAAAACATCAATGGCTAAGTTCTGAAGTTCTTAGAATTGAATTAGTAAAATTAATTTCAAATATGTTTGAGAAGCCTTTAGGAAAACTAGAGTTTGCATTAATTAACTAAACTTTGTTACCTGAATATTGTATGATGGCTGGTATGCATAGAAGGGCCTTAAGGTTGTGTTGCACATAACTGAAAGTGTTTGACCAAGGATCGTTAAACATTATAGGAATGATATTCGGCATGTGAAGTTGTGCACCTGGGATTTTGTTAGCTCACCTGGAGCACAAAGTGCTCGCGTAAGCTATTGTGATTACCCAGCGTTTGGCCGTCTTATCTGTCCGTCCACACTTTTCTTCAAACAACATCTCCTCTGAAACCATGTGGTGAATGTTGATGAAACTTGGCTTGGATGTTCCTTGGGTGGTCTTCTTCTGAATTTGTTAAAACCATTCGGCTTGGTTTCACATTGGGGCTGCCAGAGGTTTAAAAAAGTTTACTTTTCTTATGCTTTACACACAAAGTACATGTCATAACGTTCTCTTTTTCCTTATAACTGAGCCACGTATACTCAACCAACCAGTTCTTATGAAAGCTCCGTTTGTCAGACGTTTTACTCGACTTTTTACCATTGTTTTCGGGCTCGGAACTCTATTTACTCAAATTACTGGACTGGTAGTGGGTCGGATCACTCTGATTCTGAGGTCATTGTTTAATATTCAGCGCTATCTATAGTTGAATCTTAGCTTTTGTTCAATTTATCATTGTTATTTGTATCTTTCCCCGGCGTAACTTTAGTCTGGTTCATTTTCTTAGTGGCAGGGGGACTCGAAAAGTGGTACCATGGTTCGCACAGGTCTTGAAAAGTACTTGAATTTGATGCCTTGTACATGAAAAGTACTTGAATTTGGAACTGCCAAAAACTCTTGAAAAGTACTTGATTTTTAAAGAAAAACAAGTAAATTATGATAAATTGTCCCTGAACTGATGTTCTGCGAATAGAAAATCAGAAAAAATAAGAGATCAGACCAAAATATTGAAATAAAAGACGAACAAATGACAGACCTATCTTCGACAGGGCTTACGGACGTGTAAATGATAGTACGGTACGGGTTTTATTACTCTAAACGCAATTATCACAACGTGAAATTTTATTGGTGCTGAATTGAAGGTCATTTTCAGGTTATTAAAAGAAATAAATGCAACAAATGCGATTTTGTAGTCCTTGAAAATGGGGAAAAAAATCTTGAAAAGTACTTGAATTTTGTTTTGAAAGTTCTGTATGAACCATGGGTACAAAGTCTCTTTTCGTTTCAGTCCGGTCGCCATTTTGACACAATGATGGTGAGATTATCACGACACGTTATTTTTTGCATTGATCTCCCCTGGAGGTATCTCTGTTTACTGTCCAAGACCGGCACACTAGCAATCGTTACCGGGTTTGATTTTTATACGCCCATCTCTGAAAGAGCAGGGCGTATTATGTGAACACCCGTGGCGGGCGGTCGGCGTTCAAAAGCATGTCCGCTCTCTAAGTTGAACAGTTTTCATCCGATCTTCACCAAACTTGGTGACAATGTTTGTTGGCATAATATCTTGGCCAAGTTTAATAACCAGCCCAATTCACCCAGGCACTCATGGATTATGGCCCTTGAATTACTCTAAAAACTGTGAATTTAGCCTTGTCCACTCTCTACGTCAAACAGTTTTCATCTGATCTTCCACAAACTTGCAGATAATGTTTGTGGGCATAATATTTCAGCCAAGTTCGATAACCAGCAAAATTGCCTCAGGCACTTTTAGATTATGGCCCTTGAATTACTTGAAATCTGCAAATTTAGCCTTGTCAGCTGTCTTAGTAGAACAGTTTTCATCTGATCTTCACCAGACTTGCTGACAATGTTTGTGGGCATAATATCTCGGCCAAGTTCGATAACCAGCCAAATCGCCCCAGGCACTCTTGGATAGTGGCCCTTGAATTAGGCCAAGTTCGATGAAGGGCGTATTTTGTCACAGTCTGCCACTCTTGTTAGCATTTCTGGTGCGTCAAAGGCCCACCAAAGCTATTTTTTTGTGCCATTCATATTTTTTGCGTCAATTGCGCAAAAACGCAGCCTCGGCAGAACTTTGGGACACATCTAGTTTTATCACTTTTGAAATGTAGGAATGTATATTACTTCCTAAAATTGTTTTTTAGGTGATAGAGAGTAGAGAGATTGGACATGAAGATGATGCAGTTAATGTGTCAAATCTTGTAAGTTATTTCACAATAACGATATAGTGGCAGCTTGATTGATTAGTTTGGCAAATCAGAAAACAGTACTGTAATAAGTTAGTACTTTTTGTCTTGTTAATTTAAAAATGTAAAGGTGTTGATGCCAGTGTCTATACAATACTCTGATTATTGATTTCATCCTTGCCATATTATTAAGTTGCTATTTGAAAGAACTTTTAACCTTCGAAATCTCATTTGAAATTATAGACAATATTTTGTTGACCTTTTACTTCAATTATCGTACCAAATTTTTATTTTCAGTATTTTGTGGACCTTGCTGGTTCAGAAAAAGCTAATGATAACTCTGGAGACAGATTCCGCGAGGGCTGTGCCATCAATAAAAGTTTGTTTACACTGGGCATGGTGATACGTAAACTCAGTGGAGATGCTAGGTATAACATTGATCATATTATATGTTTGTTAGGCTCACTCACTTTTTGTGACTTAACAGAAATAGGACATAAGTTATAGCACTGTCTTTCGATCTTTTTGCACTCTTCGTCATGCAGGCTGATATTAAATATTTCAATAATAACTCATGTAATAAGTTGTTTTATTTTTTGTATAAATGTTACTTTTCTTATGTACCAGAGTGCTAATACTCTTGCAGTCAACAGCATGTGTCATTCCGAGATTCCAAGTTGACACGTATTCTACAGAATGCCCTTGGTGGCAACTCAAAGACAGCAATTATCTGCACAATCACTCCAGCACATGTGGAAGAATCTGATGGTACCCTAAAGGTAGGTTTTTCCTCTTTCAGTGTGAGTGATAAACTATACGCTTACAGTAGTTTTACTTTGTCATGATGAGCTTGTAATTTAAAAGAAAAATGAAAATTTATTTGGATTTGCATTTACTGACTACTAGAGTAGGTGCATAGTGCACATACCTTGAGTTGAGGTAATAGCCAGCATTACATACATATTGCCCAGCATGGAGTCATCATTTGGCTATATTAAACAAGCTTTAACTTCTGAAACTTTCAGTTCTGTGATCAATTACTGCTTTAGTGTGGTATTCTCTTGTTTTGTATCTTACAACTGAAATTCTGAGGGTTTTAATGCCCCCAGGCGATTGAACAATCAGTCTTCCATTTGTCTATACGAACCAGATTGCCTACAGCCCATATTAATGACCAGATTTAATTGATACACTCAACAAGCCGTGTGGCAAGACCTACAAACTGACCTATATATAAATGACCTTGAACTTCTTATGACTTTATTTTCAAACTTTAAATCTTAATAAACAACATTTTTATGCCCCAAAGGTGGGCATATTAAAATTGCACTGTCCATCTGTTTGTATGTGTGTGCTTGCGTCAGTGTAAATTCTTGTCCAGGCTGTAACTTTCATAGAGGGATTTGAAAATAATTTGACACAAATGTTTACCATATTGAGGTGTGCCACGCTTATGACCCAGTCTCTCAAGTCAAGGTAAAAAAATGATGTGTGATTTTTAGCTTGACTATTCAAAGAATAGGTAGAGCTATTGGACTCGCCCGTGCGTCCACGTCCCGATTTTGTTAAGTTTTTGTATGTAAGCTGGTATCTCAGTAACCACTTGTGGGAATGGATTGAAACTTCACACACTTATTCGCTGTGATAAACTGACTTACATTGCACAGGTTCCATTCTGTTTTGCTTTTTTACAAAATTATACCCCTTTTTCGACTTAGAAATTTTTGGTTTAGGTTTTGTATGTAAGCTGGTATCTCGGTACCCATGAATGGATGGTGCTCTTGTTTTTAGTGCAAATGGTTTGTGAAATTCTGTGTCTTTGTATATATATACATGTTATTGTTGTTATAGCAAGAAATTAAAAAAGTGAGGCTTACATTAATCAGTTATTGGTATGTTAATTTTGTTGTTTCAGTTTGCATCTAGAGCAAAAAACATAAAGAATAAGGCTGTAGTGAATGAGATTATGAGTGAAGCAGCCATGCTGAAGCAATACAGATTGAAGATCAAAGCACTCGAGAAGCAAATTAAATCGGTAAATATGCATATTTTATTTGATACTGGATAATCATTTGATATTTGTGATTTTGGTCAGGTAATTTTTACTCTAGTAGGGGGAACTTCTCATTCAGGAAGTCAACCACCTGGTTTTCCCTACTTCCTGAATGAGAGACTTGATATTAAATATAGTAATTTAACTCCATTTTAGGAAGAAAAATAATATAAAAAAGCAGTCATTTCTATGCGCCTTGAAAGGGTTAGCATATAGTAATAGGACTGTCAGTCTGTGCATGCTCCCCTTGATTTCTGTTTGATAACCGAAGAATGCTTTGGGCCAGTAGGGCTGTAACGAGTATCCGAGTACTCGGATATCCACGACTTTGACCAGAAGTTCGAGTACGGATATTCGTCATTGTCAGGATCGTTGGATCGCGATCTTTTTCATTAATACATGCAATTTGTAAAATTCTATCAATAAAACTATAATTAAAGCCACATTAAACGTCTTCAATGAATTTTCTTGCACATCTAAAATGATTACAAGTTTTTAGATTCTAAACCGGATGTAAATAAATGTCTTAGGTAGAGTTAGCATCGGTCCTATTTTCGAACTAAAGTTAATATGGAATATGTCAAAACAGTGAATGAACATTTATCATGTAAGTAATTAAATTCAATAAAAATTTAGATATGAAATTTCTGTCCAAATAAAATTTTCTTATCAAAAAATGCAAAACTGTTACTAAATATTGTGATTATTAATGACCGACATCATATCGTTCATCTGCAAGAATGGCTGAACATTACAGAAGTCCACCCGAGAAACCTGACTTTAATTAATGAGCAAAACATTAAACATAGGTCAAAACTAACTGAGCACTATGAGAACTGCAAAGCTTTGATTCCATAAAGAAAACAGTACAAAAATAACAGGCTTGCATTTTTGTATCATTATAAGTTGTTGGTTATCCGTGGTTCGATCTGTGAATCGTCAGCCCCGACTCAAAGATCGGATCGAATCGCCACTTGTCTGACGATCCACAGCCCTATGGGCCAGGAACTTCAAAATTGATAGTCAGGTAGGTTGTGACTGACAGATGAACCCTGTTGATTTTGTGATAGGTTAGTTTGGTCATTGTGACCTCCAGTTGAAAATTGGTTTCCAGTCGATAATTGAAGAACGCTTTTCTATAGACCCAGATTTCCTAGGATTGCCTGTGATCAGTAGATGATCCCTTTTATTAGCTCATCTGATTTTTTGGAAAAAAATGATGAGTTATTGTCATCACTTGATCGGCATCAGCGTTTGCGTTGGCATTGCCTGGTTAAGTTTTATGTTTAGGTCAGCTTTTCTCCTAAACTATCAAAGCTAAAATAAATGAAACAGTAGGTTCAAAGTTCCATATTCCCAACTTACAGTTTACACAATCATGCCCTTTTTCCAACTGAGAAAATTTTGTTAAAATTGTTGTGTGGAAGGGTCTCAAGTAATGTAGAGTACTGTCATTAGACAGATCTTGTTATATTCTTCACCTGAAATTGTTTCAAGATTGTTCCAGAATATTACTTGTAGTATTGTTGTTAGTTTGTAGCTGATTAAATCTACTGTAAACAACTCGTGTAACAAGCTACAGAAGCGTTTTGGATGTGTAATCAATAAGGTTCATACATACACTATTCAGTAAACATTGAGATGAGCCATGATTCAGTTGGAGAAATGATGGAACATTAGCAAACTAATTGCGCTAACACAGGCAATATATAGTTGAGGACTGGTATGTATATAGTTGAGGACTGGTAACACAGGCAATATATAGTTGAGGACTGATATGTATATAGTTGAGGACTGGTAACACAGGCAATATATAGTTGAGGACTGGTATGTATATAGTTGAGGACTGGTAACACAGGCAATATATAGTTGAGGACTGGTAACACAGGCAATATATAGTTGAGGACTGGTAACACAGGCAATATATAGTTGAGGACTGGTAACACAGGCAATATATAGTTGAGGACTGGTAACACAGGCAATATATAGTTGAGGACTGGTAACACAGGCAATATATAGTTGAGGACTGGTATGTTTTTCACAGAGACAGCTTTATTATTTTCAGATAAATGATACAAACATAAATCTTGAGAAAGCTGAATGGGAAAAACAACTGCAGGCAAAGGAACTTCAGCAAGCTGAAATGATAGCAAAACTACAGGCCATGATTGTAACATCTGGCTCAGGGCATGTTGGACCAGAACCTCCTAAGGTAATGTATATAGAGAAAATGTGAAATTTGTAAAGGAAGTCAAAGCTAGCACTGTAACATGAATGTGAATAACCTGTTGTGGGTTTAAGATTTGTATCAAGTCACATCTATTGTGAAGTCTTCATCTGCAGCTTTATTCAAGGAACTTAACTGGATGAAATTTGATGAAGAATTAAATATAAAAAGGCAATATTTATGTATAAATCTATAAATGATGAAACAATTCCTGACTATTTGAAAGAAAAATTTAAAAATCAGATTCATAATCACAACCTATGCTCAGAGAGTAATAATGAACTAAAAGTGCCAAAACCTAAAGTAGAATTCTTTCGTTAATCTTTTGCCTATTCTGGTCCAAAATTATGGAATGAAATACCACCTACAGTCCATAAATCAGAAACGCAAAAACAATTTCAAAGTTCATACATTAAGTGGTATTTTTCATTAAACAGTTAAAGGAATCATCACTGTCTCAAACAGTTATTCCAAGTCAAATAAGTATGCATTATTTTTATTTTTATTGTTCGTATGGGATTATTACAGCACTTCATTTTATTGTATCATTGCTGTTTCTGAGATATGTTATTTCAATGAATCTTTATATCTTTTTTTTTGACTTGCATGTTTAAATAATGTATTGTTCATTTTGTATTAATGATATTCTATGCTTGATTATGTTTGTTTAATGTGTATATTCTGCATATATGTTGAGGCCCAGATGGTAGATGGGGAACCCAATGTGTAGCCTCTAGAAATAAAATCGTTACTTACTTACTTACTACTTACTTCATAGACCAAGTGGTTGTTGAAGAATTCTCCTTGAAGCAGCAGTGGTTAAACTAGTGACAGTAGCACTTGGCCGTACAGGCACAAACAGGAAACAGGGGCAACTTACTGGTATCCATACCATACCTTCAGTCTGTCATTGTAACATCAGAATCTCCTTAGCACACCTGCAGTCTGTGATTGTTACATCAGAATCTCCTTAGCACACCTGCAGTCTGTGATTGTAACATCAGAATCTCCTTAGCACATCTGCAGTCTGTGATTGTAACATCAGAATCTCCTTAGCACACCTGCAGTCTGTAACATCAGAATCTCCTTAGCACACCTGCAGTCTGTGATTGTAACATCAGAATCTCCTTAGCACACCTGCAGTCTGTGATTGTAACATCAGAATCTCCTTAGCACACCTGCAGTCTGTGATTGTAACATCAGAATCTCCTTAGCACACCTGCAGTCTGTGATTGTAACATCAGAATCTCCTTAGCACACCTGCAGTCTGTGATTGTAACATCAGAATCTCCTTAGCACACCTGCAGTCTGTGATTGTAACATCAGAATCTCCTTAGCACACCTGCAGTCTGTGATTGTAACATCAGAATCTCCCTAGTACACCTGCTGTCACTGACCTCCAAAATACCTGGAGTGTTTGATTGTACCATAAGAATCTGTTTAGCACATCTGCAGTCAGTGATCTCCTTAGCACATCTGCAGTCTGTGATTGTAATTTTTTAGCTAAATTGTATTTGTGAAATCTTTACACCTTTATCAGAACAAAAAGCTGTGAATTCGACTGAAGTCAAGAGCTGTCTGATGTAAGGCATGTGAAAATAACAAAGTAAATGATAAGTAATATCAAACAGATGTAGAAAGGGCCCTTACTGTCAGGATACAAGTTATATGACCCAGGGAAGTGCCTATGCCTTTTGTATCTTGAACAATAAAATGGGTCCTATCCCTAAGGTGACTATGTCTTAGACTAGCTGACAAACGAAATAGAATGTCCTTTGTTAAAACGTATAGCTGGTGAGACCAAATATCTCGTATATAAAATTTTCCTCTGGCTACCTTGCCTAAATGATTCGTGTACCAATGATTCGTAAATGATTTCAATTATGAGCTAGACAATTTCAGGGATCAGGCAAATCACTAAATGTTTCAAACTAACAATTTTTAATTAGCTGAAACTCCTATAGGCTGGAGACTCTATACTTGACTGGTCTTTTTGTTGAAGTTCTCGTCAGACAGTGTCATTGAATCAACAACATACGAGTCCTATCGCATAGATGCTCGGCCTCTGTCCTCTCAGCTCTGTATGAATGCCCTGACTCCTGGATGCTCAGCGCCTATATGCTATCATATGTAGCATTCAACTACCATATAGGTATATCCCCGATGCCTTGGCTGTACTTCGCCAATAACGCTGAACCGTCTATAAGCTGGAACTCTCCTACTATCTCAGTAGATGACCAAACTCTGGGTCTCTGTTTCAGCTTCCCGATGCTCAGCCTATATATGCTATCGTATATAGCATTCAACTACCCTTAAGGTAAAACTCCTATGCGCTGGCCCTATAGCTCGAAACCTTATTGAAATTCTGCAACTCTTCTTTAGTCTATAAACTTTGAAAGTCTTCTTTTTAATAATTTATCCGCCCTGACAGGGTAACTGCAATAGTCTCCTTATCAAGGTACTGGGATAAATTACTAGTTGAATCCTCGATGTGTCTTCTTCGACCGCTGGATACCGAATGCCTTCTCCGTCATCCATCTACCTATTTATACCCCAGCAGACATGCTATTTTTAGAACTTGTTTCTGATTGGTCCAAATTTAAACATAACGTTTTACAACGAGTACTTGCTGTATCAAATATCTGGTTCCCTTTAACTTTTGTATATGACATAATGTGTGATGCTGGGATCCAGCTATTCACATAATGAACCCAAATAAGCCACAAATGACCCTAATTCTATTATTTACAGCAATTCAACAATGATAATAGCAATGATTATATAAAAAGGGAGTCAAGCACTGTCTGTGCTTATGTGTCACGTTATCATTGTATCAAATATACAAATTATTCTGACACTTACAACAAATTAAGTACTACTTGCTATATCTGTACAGCATAATGTTTGTTTCCTTTATCGTTTTATGAAATATACAAGAAATAAAAAGTTGATAATATACAATTATAATAGATTTATTGAAGTTTGAATATTGATATCCTTATTTATTACAGAAACGTAGAAGAGAAACATGGTGTCCAGGAAAAGCTAAAAGAGAGTTTCGTGGTTTACATGGTGTGTATATAAGTCACTCAAGTTACTGGGATATTGTCATGCATTTATTCTAGGTTACTGGGATATTGTCATGCATTTATTCTACGTTACAGTTTGTATATAAGTCACTCCAGTTAGTGGGATATTGTCATGCATTTATTTTACGTTACAGTTTGTATATAAGTCACTCAGTTTACTGGGATATTGTCATGCATTTATTCTAGGTTACTGGGATATTGTCATGCATTTATTCTACGTTACAGTTTGTATATAAGTCACTCCGGTGACTGGCATATTGTCATGCATTTATTCTAGGTTACTGGGATATTGTCATGCATTTATTCTACGTTACAGTTTGTATATAAGTCACTCCGGTTACTGGGATATTGTCATGCATTTATTCTAGGTTACTGGGATATTGTCATGCATTTATTCTACGTTACAGTTTGTATATAACTCACTTCGGTTACTGGCATATTGTCATGCATTTATTCTAGGTTACTGGGATATTGTCATGCATTTATTCTAGGTTACTGGGATATTGTCATGCATTTATTCTACGTTACAGTTTGTATATAAGTCACTCCGGTTACTGGGATATTGTCATGCATTTATTCTACGTTACAGTTTGTATATAACTCACTTCGGTTACTGGCGTACTGTCATGCATTTATTCTAGGTTACTGGGATATTGTCATGCATTTATTCTACGTTACAGTTTGTATATAACTCACTTCGGTTACTGGCATACTGTCATGCATTTATTCTACGTTACAGTTTGTATATAACTCACTTCGGTTACTGGCATACTGTCATGCATTTATTCTACGTTACAGTTTGTATATAAGTCACTCTGGTTACTGGGATATTGTCATGCATTTATTCTACGTTACAGTTTGTATATAAGTCACTTCAGTTACTGGGATATTGTCATGCATTTATTCTAGGTTACTGGCATATTGTCATGCATTTATTCTACGTTACAGTTTGTATATAACTCACTTCGGTTACTGGCATACTGTCATGCATTTATTCTAGGTTACTGGGATATTGTCGTGCATTTATTCTAGGTTACTGGGATATTGTCATGCATTTATTCTACGTTACAGTTTGTATATAACTCACTTCGGTTACTGGCATACTGTCATGCATTTATTCTACGTTACAGTTTGTATATAACTCACTTCTGTTACTGGCATACTGTCATGCATTTATTCTACGTTACAGTTTGTAAATAAGTCACTCCGGTTACTGGGATATTGTCATGCATTTATTCTACGTTACAGTTTGTATATAAGTCACTCAGCTTACTGGCATATTGTCATGCATTTATTCTACGTTACAGTTTGTATATAAGTCACTCAGGTTACTGGCATATTGTCATGCATTTATTCTACGTTACAGTTTGTATATAAGTCACTCAGGTTACTGGCATATTGTCATGCATTTATTCTACGTTACAGTTTGTATATAACTCACTTCGGTTTCTGGGATATTATCATGCATTTATTTTACGTTACAGTTTGTATATAAGTCACTCCGGTTACTGGCATATTGTAATCATAAGATATTTCTTAACTCGTACATTGCAGTTTGTATCTGAGAAATAACAAATGTACAGTTCTTGTACTTGAAGCCATGACATACATTTTCCAGTTTGGTCAAATTCTTACAGGAACAAATTAGTCAACCTTAGCACTGGTTTCACTCTCAAAATAGAGTAAAAAAGGACTAGCAACTGGTGGCCAAGTTGTTAAGTTTGATGACTTTTGAATAACTTGCTTCTGACCAATGTGATTTTGAATTCCTGGTTTAGTTGGAGAATTTTTCATGAGAGGAAGCCATCAAGCTTGCTTAAAGGTTGGTGGTTCTACCAAGGTATTGTGCATACCTGAAACAATGCTTTGAAGGGCTAACAACTACTTGCTGGAGTTCTAAGAAACTTCTTGGAAAGCTTCACTGCTAAGATTAAGTATATTCCGCTTTTGTGCTTTTAAAATGCAATAATTGTACTTCGGGGAGCATCGATTTTACCAATATTTTGTTGATTTTTTGTTGTTGTTTTTTAAGTGATGATGACGGACCACATTGTTTGAAATAACTTGGCAGTACTGATATATGCATTAAATAATTTAAGTTCAAAAAGTAGAAAGTAGTGATAAACTGAGATCTGGGGAAGAATGATGAGTTCTGTAAGAAACTTTTGCTAGCATATTCTAGTTTGTTTGCTGCATCATATGTGATTATGTGACTGCTTTATATTTTAGCAATCTCTGAGATTTCACCCCCAAAACTGTATGAATTACGGGACAAAACACTTCCATTCACTGCAAGAGTGCAGGACAACACAGTGTTTGAAGAGGAGGACTCGTTCCACTTGCTGGAGAATGCAACAAGTATAAACTCTGGCAGCAACAGTCACAAGCAAAACTCACCAGATCCTAATGAAACCATACAAACAGACGCAACTCTGAAGCAACTGTTTCAGTTGTAAGTACCAACAAACCAGTATAAGAAAACAGTTGTTTCACAAGTATTGTTTGAGTACTGTAATATTGTGTTTCCAGAGTGACCTCTTTCTATTATTATTCTGTGGCTGATTTGTTTTAGCAGTTGATGACTTCAGGGTCATTACTAGGGGCCTCCCTCTGCCTTATAGAAGATTGTTGACTCTACCTAGATGTCTGCCCATGCCTAAAAGAATCCCCAAGAGCAAACTGGGGTCTTATACAAGAAATAGACAACAACAAAAAAAAAGATAAAAAAAATGACCATAACTGTTCGATGTGACAAACCAACAAAATAGACAAATGCTGTTGTACTGGTATAAATTAGGTATCATGCATTAATCATTTGGTGTTCTTATACCTTAAAGTAACCCTGAGAAAAGTTTTGATATGTGAAAGTAGAAAGAATTTCTGTATTAGATAGTGTATGTAGAGTTCGTTTGTAACCATTTTATTAAATGATTCTTATAAAAACAATGATATTAAACAAGATGTTATTTTTTAAGACAAGATGCACATGAAGTGGTGTTGGAAGAATTAAGGAAAAAGGATGAGGAGTTAAAAGAATTGCAGGAATTTACAAATATAGAAAGACAAATGGAGGCAGATGAAATCAAAAAATTAAAAGAGGTATTGTCTTATTAGCTCATCTGATTTTTTGAAAAAAAATGATGAGTTATTGTCATCACTTGAGCGGTTGTCGGCGTCTGCGTCGGCGTTGCCTGGTTAAGTTTTATGTTTAGGTCAGCTTTTCTCCTAAACTATCAAAGCTATTGCTTTGAAACTTGGAATACTTGTTCACCATCATAAGCTGACCCTGTATAGCAAGAAACATAACTCCGTCTTGCTTTTTGCAAGATTATGGCCCCTTTTGTACTTAGAAAATATCAGATTTCTTGGTTAAGTTTTATGTTTAGGTCAACTTTTCTCCTAAACTATCAAAGCTATTGCTTTGAAACTTGGAATACTTGTTCACCATCATAAGCAGACCCTGTACATCAAGAAACATAACTCCATCTTGCTTTTTGCAAGAATTATTGCCCTTTTTGGACTTAGAAAATCAGTTTTCTTGGTTAAGTTTTATGTTTAGGTCAGCTTTTATCCTAAACTATCAAAGCTATTCCTTTAAAACTTGCAACACTTGTTCACCATCATAAGCTGACCCTGTACAGCAAGAAACATAACTCCATCCTGCTTTTTGCAAGATAAATGGCCCCTTTTGGACTTAGAAAATATCAGATTTCTTGGTTAAGTTTTATGTTTAGGTCAACTTTTTCTCTTAAACTATCAAAGCTATTGCTTTAAAACTTGCAACTCTTGTTCACCATCATAAGCTGACCCTGTACAGCAAGCAACATAACTCCATCCTGCTTTTTGCAATAATTATTGCCCTTTTTGGACTTAGAAAAAATCATTTTCTTGGTTGAATATTATGTTTAAGTCAACTTTTCTCATAAACTATCAAAGCTATTGCTTTAAAACTTGCAACAGTTTTTCACCATCATAAGTGGACACTGTACATCAAGAAACATAACTCTATCCTGCTTTTTGCAAGAGTGATGGCCCTTTTTAGACTTAGAAAATCATGGGTAGGACAATATTTCTATTATACAAAAAAAATCAGATGAGCGTCAGCACCCGCAAGGCGGTGGTCTTGTTTTAGATTTATTAAAAGCTTCAGATGCAAAGTCTTATTGTTAGAAAGTTGTTTGAGTACTTGTCTCTGTCAAAGTGATATCAATAATATACATTGAGGACTATTTTTAGCTTGACTGTTCGAAGAATAGGGGAGCTATCCTACACGCCCTGGCGTGAGCATCACACAAATTAAGTTTGCGTACCACCCCAAATATTTTCAAAGTTCATTGAGATATTGCTTTCATATTTTGCATACTTGTTTACCATCATGACCCCAGTCTGTAAAAAGGAGGAGGCAACTCTATCAAGCATTTTGACTGAATTATGGCCCCTTTTCAACTTAGAATCAATGTTAAAGTTTGCGTACCACCCCAAATATTTTCAAAGTCCATTGAGATATTGCTTTCATATTTTGCATACTTGTTTACCATCATGACCCCAGTCTGTAAAAAGGAGGAGGCAACTCTATCAAGCATTTTGACTGAATTATGGCCCCTTTTCGACTTAGAATAAATGTTAAAAGTTTGTGTACCACCCCAAAAAATTTCAAAGTCCATTGAGATATGCTTTCATATTTTGCATACTTGTTTACCATCATGACCCCAGTCTGTAAAATGGAGGAGGCAACTCTATCAAACATTTTGACTGAATTATGGCCCCTTTTCGACTTAGAATATGCTTATTGTAATGTTTAAGTTTTACTCATTGCTTATATTATACTATCAAGCACTGAGAATAGTCAAGCATGCTATCCACTGACAGCTCTTGTTAGCTCATCTGAGCCATAGACTTATATAGGAAAAAAATAAAAAATCTCTTGTCCTAAAGTTCAAGGCCTAGGCCTTTGATATTTTGTGTGTAGCATTGCCTAGTGGATCTCTTACAAGATTGTTCAAATTATGTCCCTGGGGTGAAAAGAGGCCCCGCCCTGGGGGTCACTTCTTATATGAGTTATATAGGAAAAAGTACTTAAAAATTATTAGATCATAGTTCCTAGACTGTTTAATAATAATTACCTGATGATCCCAAGTGATTAGGGGTCACCTGACTGTGACCTTGACCTACTGACGTACTTCCTTGTTTTTTATGCCCTGAAGGAAGGCATATTAGTTTTCAACTGTCCATCCGTTTGTTAGTTCGTTCGTCACAACGTTAACTTTTTGCATGAAGGCACTTTACTTGCAAACCACTGCACCCAGGACCTTTAAACTTCACATGCTGATAGTATTTATTGAGTACACGACCTCTACTGACTTTGGGGTCACCAGGTCATAGGTCAAGGTCACCAGGTCAAAGGTCAAGGCGCTGCGGGGGCATTTGTCACCAGTAGTGACAGCTCTTGTTTAAGATACAACCTTGAAATTTGGGTGACATATACAGTTTTGCACACCGATCTTAAAACTGACTTTCAGTGACCATAAATGTGACCTACTGACCTACTTTCTTAATATGTTAGCATCTGTTTGCCATTTGAAACTTGTGGCTCATATTACTCAGGTGAGCGATCCAGGGTCATCATGACCCTCTTGTTTTCTAATCCCCCCACCCCCTACCATGGTTATCTCCTTTTTTGAGACCTTTTGCAATAAAATTATTCACTAAACACTAAGACTATACTCACCCTTGAATACGGAGCCAGATACGCGAGTTATGCAAGATTAAATAATTGATACCATATTCAACAGTTATAGTACATGTTTTAGCGCTACATGTTCACATTTTGTGCCAGACTTGGTGTACATACATTTTTCACCCAAACTATGGGCAAGTAGCTTTAACTGACTCGACTCTGATATATTTTACTAGATAATATAATAAGAGAGATCGTGTTTGTATACAAATCCCTTGTATTTTCTATTTTTAGAACTGATAAGACAAAGTTCGGGTGGGCAGACGCCGAGCGTCCATGTTTTTTTGTAAACAGTGATGTTTTTCTAACGGCTAAAACTTTCTTAAAACACAAATGATATCAATAATTTTTTGATCAATGGAAAGGGTATAAAACAAGCAATTTATTGATTACTTTTAATTATCATTTCGAAATAAAATGGCTTTATTATGAACGCTTAACTTACAGTGTTTTTTCTAAAAGTATGGAGCATCGCTACGCCGCTATTAAAATCATATGTCATTTAAAATGGTCATTCATTTCAAAAAGATATTTAAATTAGAAAATATGAAAATCGTAAGCATTTCAAAACTTTTTGAATTTTTAAAATCCATAAATTAGCGAAAGAGTTATTAAAAATTAAAAATTCCTATCCCATACACAAACGGTGTAAAAAACATTTGTTTTGCCAACCACCAGATAAACAGGTGTTAATGCGTGACGTCAGGGCAATCTCTCCTATATACTTAGTTTGTGAAATTCGCAACAATGTACATCATGTGAATATATTTAAATAAAAACAATTAGATTTTTGTGAACTTACCGCTGTCATTGGTGTATCAACGTCACAATATTTAGATTACCAAAACAAATAAAAAGTAAATTTACAAAAAATCTGCCGTGAAGATCCCCCTTTTTAGCTCATCTGATTTTTTGAAAAAAAATGATGAGTTATTGTCATCACTTGAGCGGTTGTCGGCGTCGGCGTTGCCTGGTTAAGTTTTATGTTTAGGTCAGCTTTTCTCCTAAACTATCAAAGCTATTGCTTTGAAACTTGGAAGACTTGTTCACCATCATAAGCTGACCCTGTATAGCAAGAAACATAACTCCATCTTGCTTTTTGCAAGATTTATGGCCCCTTTTGTACTTAGAAAATATCAGATTTCTTGGTTAAGTTCTATGTTTAGGTCAACTTTTCTCCTAAACTATCAAAGCTATTGCTTTGAAACTTGGAATACTTGTTCACCATCATAAGCAGACCCTGTACATCAAGAAACATAACTCCATCTTGCTTTTTGCAAGAATTATTGCCCCTTTTGGACTTAGAAAATCAGTTTTCTTGGTTAAGTTTTATGTTTAGGTCAGCTTTTATCCTAAACTATGAAAGCTATTGCTTTAAAACTTGCAACACTTGTTCACCATCATAAGCTGACCCTGTACAGCAAGAAACATAACTCCATCCTGCTTTTTGCAAGATTTATGGCCCCTTTTAGACTTAGAAAATATCAGATTTCTTGGTTAAGTTTTATGTTTAGGTCAACTTTTTCTCTTAAACTATCAAAGCTATTGCTTTGAAACTTGCAACACTTGTTCACCATCATAAGCTGACCCTGTACAGCAAGCAACATAACTCCATCCTGCTTTTTGCAATAATTATTGCCCCTTTTGGACTTAGAAAATCATTTTCTTGGTTGAGTATTATGTTTAAGGCAACTTTTCTCATAAACTATCAAAGCTGTTGCTTTAAAACTTGCAACAGTTTTTCACAATCATAAGTGGACACTGTACATCAAGAAACATAACTCTATCCTGCTTTTTGCAAGAATGATGGCCCTTTTTAGACTTAGAAAATCATGGGTAGGACAATATTTCTATTATACAAAAAAAATCAGATGAGCGTCAGCACCCGCAAGGCGGTGCTCTTGTTTATTTTATTTTCTTGTTCAGAAATGATTAAAGAAGACTATACTTGAAAATCAAGAACTTTGACCGTTGCGTTTATTTTATATCGGCTAAACGGCCATGAGATACATTGAATTTTTTTGCTAGTTTTCCCCACCCCTACTACGGATATCTCTTTATTTAAGCATTTTCCAAATGAAATAATGTACAAAATGCAACATGTAAACAATAACATTGAATTTAGCTATATTCTTGAGTTTGGAAAAAAGTTATAACATTAATTTTAATGCAATTATGACAGAAAAACGGCGATTTCCCTTGAAAAATACATGCGCCGCCAGGGGGGCTCTCCTCAAAGGAAATGTGGATTCGGAATGATTTTATTTTTTCTCCAAATGAAAGACAGGAGATTTTAGTACATACAGACCTAATATCAATCTTATATCTCATACTTCGAAATTTTCGTAGGAAACCCGCGAACCACCTTAAATCCCACTGGCATCCATATAGCTGGTTAGTGAGCCACAAAGAACAGGGTTTTTTCCACCTATCTCACGGGGCCGATATTCGGCCCCATTCCCAATGCCAAATATGCTCAATATTTCCCAATGTGAAGCAAAAAATTCCCGAACCGAAGAAAAAATTCCCAACTGAAATCAAGTTATTTTTGGTTAATAAGAGATAACTCTTGCATAGTAAGTTGTTTGCCAAGGAAATCAAACAAAATTTTGGAAAAATCAACTCATTTCTATTTTTAGTAACATGACTGTCTGCAACCTCGGCAAAAAATAAATACAAGATTTTGCTAAAAAATTGTATGATTTGTAAGCATAAACCTCAAAAAATGCATAAGTACACCAATATTTATTGAATATATAGTACTCAAAACATGTTGACCGATAGTTCTTACACCATTAAAATCAATTGTCACATATTTTCGCAACTCATTTTTAGCTCATCTGATTTTTTGAAAAAAAATGATGAGTTATTGTCATCACTTGAGCGGTTGTCGGCATCTGCGTCGGCGTTGCCTGGTTAAGTTTTATGTTTAGGTCAGCTTTTCTCCTAAACTATCAAAGCTATTGCTTTGAAACTTGGAATACTTGTTCACCATCATAAGCTGACCCTGTATAGCAAGAAACATAACTCCATCTTGTTTTTTGCCAGATTTATGGCCCCTTTTGTACTTAGAAAATATCAGATTTCTTGGTTAAGTTCTATGTTTAGGTCAACTTTTCTCCTAAACTATCAAAGCTATTGCTTTGAAACTTGGAATACTTGTTCACCATCATAAGCAGACCCTGTACATCAAGAAACATAACTCCATCTTGCTTTTTGCAAGATTTATTGCCCCTTTTGGACTTAGAAAATCAGTTTCTTGGTTAAGTTTTATGTTTAGGTCAGCTTTTATCCTGTCAAAGCTATAGCTTTAAAACTTGCCATAGTTTTTCACCATCATAAGTGGACACTGAACATCAAGAAACATAACTCTATTCTGCTTTTTGCAAGAATGATGGCCCTTTTTAGACTTAGAAAATCATGGGTAGGACAATATTTCTATTACACAAAAAAAATCAGATGAGCGTCAGCACCCGCAAGGCGGTGCTCTTGTTTTCACTTGAACATACCCACATTTTGCCACTCTACTTTTTTGAAAATTTGGTTATAATTGTGGTGAAAACAAACTGTAAACAAAAGTTTAAATATGACAAATGAAGAGTTACTGTATTTTATTTTTGCATTTTAGTATAGTATCAACAACTTAGAAAACAATCCTGAAAAAAAAAAATTCTCAAAATTTCATATGGGAATACTTTAAATTTGTAATTCATTTGAATGTATACCAGTAAAACTTGAAACTGAAGTTTTAAACTAACATAGTTAAATGTTAAAAACGTGCTTGATTTGTGGATACATTTTCCCAATTTTGACAATACCGCATTAAAAATTCCCAATTTGACCAGGGGCCTTTTTCCCAAAAACCCTAGAAAAAGCCCTGAAGAAGCTTAAAGAATGGTTACAGATTGCCTTAATGTCTGATATCTGACATTTGAATGTGATTCGGTAGGTGAATATGCACAAGACAATGGTATATCATAAATCAAAATGGCTGCCTTTTCAAAGTGGCGGCCCTATAAGAAAATAAACACTTTGTTTTACATAAACATTGTCTTACATTAAGGAAAAACGAAACAAGTTATAATTATGTAATGTAAATATTTGTAAAATGAAACAACAGGTAGAATGCTTTTAAAACAGTCTCAAACATATACTACTGTTTAGTGATTGCTTATATTTGTATAGATGGATGGTCCAGCATCCTGCATCAACATTTTTACTTAAATGTCATCTCTGAAACTACTGGTCAGAATGATATCAAACTTGGACTGTAGCATCCTGGACCTCTCTCAACGTGGTTCAAGTGGTTTCACTAGGCCCCTGTTTTGGGAAACAAGATCTGCAAACCTTTGAACAACTTTCATGAACCAGCTGATTGATCTTCATCAAACTTGGTCTGTAGCACCCTTGTATGAACTGCTTTCAATTTTCTTCAGATGGTTCACTTCACCTGTTTATGGGGTCACAAGAGCTAAAAATAGACCAACTTTTAAACAGTTTCTTCTCATGAACCACTTGCAGGATTTTCACCAAATTTGGTCTAAGGCATTCTTGAAAGATCCTCTCAATATAACGCAGTAGAAGGCAAATATGGTTTAACATGATAATGGAATTGGCTATATAATATTCAAGCTTCAAGCACCTGTGCTTAATTAAGTGGTCTTAATTGATAAAAGATGTAACACTTGTTTGTGACTGTATTTATCTCTTCTGCAAGTGTCTGCATTTTAATTTAATCTGCAGATTTAAAGAAATGCAGGAATTTACAAATATAGAAAGTGCATGACTGCAATGAGCTTGTGGCTGTTTTCTGAACGTACTGTTGTTTAAATGTTTTTTAGCTCGACTATTCGAAGAATAAGTGGAGCTATCCTACTCACCATGGCGTCGGCGTCACACCTTGGTTAAATTTTTCGTACCAGTCCACATTTTTACAAAGTCTTTTGAGATAAAGCTTTGAAACTTTCAACACTTGTTTACCATGACCATGACCAGTTATAGGCAAGAGCACATAACTCCATCAAGGATTTTGGCTGAATTATGGCCCCTTTTGACTTAGAAATCATGGTTAAGTTTTTCGTACCAGTTCATATTTTGACAAAGTCTTTTGAGATAAAGCTTTGAAACTTTCAACACTTATTTACCATCACCATGTTCAGTTATAGGCAGGAGTACATAAATCCATCAAGGATTTTGGCTGAATTATGGCCCCTTTTGACTTAAAAATCTCGGTTAAGTTTTTCGAACCAGTTCATATTTTGACAAAGTCTTTTTAGATAAAGCTTTGAAATTTCAACACTTGTTTACCATCACCATGCCCAGTTATAGGCAAGAGAACATAACTCCATCAAGGATTTTGGCTGAATTATGGCCCTTTTTGACTTAGAAATCTTGGTTAAGTTTTTTGTACCAGTTCATATTTTGACAGTCTTTTGAGATAAAGCTTTGAAATTTTCAACACATGTTTACCATCACCATGTCCAGTTATAGGCAAGAGTACATAACTCCATCAAGGATTTTGGCTGAATTAGGCCCCTTTTGACTTAGAAATCTGGGTTAAGTTTTTCGTACCAGATAATATTTTGTGTAAAGTGTTTGACATATGGCTTTGAAACTTTTATCACTTGTTCAGTATAATAGTCTCTATCTGTAGGAAAGAGTACATAACTCTGTCATCTATTTTGGCTGAATTATGGCCCTTTTTGGACTTGCAAATTGGTTCGGTTTTCATACAAGTCCACGTTTTGTCAAAACGATTTGACATATTGCTTTTAAACTTTGAACACTTGTTTATCATCATGATTTCAATCTGTAGGCAAGAGTACATAAATCTGACAACTATTTTGGCTGAATTATGGCCCTTTTTGGATTTTGAAATTGGTTCACACATTGCCATTTAGTGCAAGACTTATCGAAATCTACAAATACAAGAACATTGTTTGTCTTATCTTTTTTTTCTTTTGTCTGAATATCTGTGGTAATATTTTGAGCCCATTCTTCAATCAATTCTTCGAATAGTCGAGCGTGATGTCATCCGCCAGCTCTTGTTTTTGTTTACTTGCATTTTAGAATGATTTAGTTATAACATATACTAGCAAAATGTGTAAATTTTCTGGTTTTAGGATTTGAAGAAATTGACCGAGGAGAACAGATCAATGAAAGAAACTGTAAACTGGCTGGAAGAAGAACTGATGAAGTCACAGAATGAAAGGAAGAACCTAAGAATGACTGTGCAGTCAACAAATGCCAAATTGAATGCTGCAGAGGATGGTTCAGGACTATCAGAAAAAAGTAAACAGTTGACAGTGTCAGAGGCACGAGTTTCAGATCTAAACACTGATCTTGAGATTCAGAAATCACAGTATGAATTTGCTATCCAACAGATGAAACATAAGTTAGAAGTTTACACAACAATGCTTGAAGAAAAAGGTGTAGACTACAATAGTATAAAAGCTAGACTTTCTAGTCAGTCAGAGGAATTAGATCAAGTTAATACAGAGAAAAATGATGAAATAGCAGAATTAAAACAGAAACATGAACAAGAGATTAATGATCTGAGAAATGAGGTTGATATGTTAGTATTAGCTCTTGAGAAAGAGAAGCAAGAGACTGCTGAATCTCAGAAACAGTCTGAGCTGGAATTGGAAGACCAGAAGTCTCGATTTCAGAAAGATATTGATGAGGCAAAAGAAGAAATTGAAATATATCAGCAAATGTTGGAGGAAGAAAAAGCTAAAAGGATGAACACAAAACAGAATGGTGAGGTGACAGCCAGTGTTGATGATGTAAGACTGACAGAATTGCAGTCTGAATTTGAATTACAAAAGCAAAATTATAAAACTGACATTGCAAAGCTACAAAATGAAATTACTAAACTTAGAGAGATGGCGGGCAGTGGTAAAGAAGTGTCAGAAGAAGAAAATGTTTCTGTAGTATATGATAAGAAAATTGATGCAATGATAGCAGAATATGAAAAGAAAATGGATGAAATGAAAGCAGAATATGAAATTAAAACTACGCATTTAGCCGAAGAGTTAGAAATGGAAAAGAATAATGAAACTGAGAGGGAAAATGAATATAAAAAGCAGATAAATGATCTGAAGGAAATAAATGAAAATTTGAAATCTGAGTTGAAAGAACAGTTGAAGGATCAGTCAGTTGACTGCAATGCAAGTATAAAAGAGTCCAAAGAATGTCAAACAGATAAGATAGAAAGGCATGTCAACTTTGATTATACTGCTGAAATAAAAAACCAGAAGGAGATGTATGAAAGTGTTATAACTGAACTGACTGAAGAAAGAGATGCTTATCATGCCGTCTTGGAAGAAAAAAGTATGAATGAGTCACAAGCAAGCGATTTAGTTCTACTTAAAACACAGTATGATGAGCAAATTTTCACCTTGAAATCTGAAATTGATAGGTACAAGGAACTCTGTGACAATAAGAATTCGTCAGAATTAGATGTTGATAATGATAAATTAAGCTCAGAAGAACATGATGAAGAATTTGTTAAGCAGTTGAAAGAACAGATACAAGACTTGAAGTTAGAGGTTGAGAAATACAAAGACTTATTTGAATCTGAAAAAGCCAAACTGAGGAGGAGCGGGGGATTAAGTTTTACCTTAGATGAAAGTGTTTGCACAAGTGATTGTATTGCAACAAGCACTGAACATAATGCAAACAGTGGAATAGATTTACAGAAAGAAATGTTACAAGCTGAAATTGACAAACTGAAGGAATGTCATGAATCTGAAGTAACTGAATTAAGAGAAGAGATCAATAAATATGTTAGAATGTTGGAAACTATTCAATCCCAAAACATGTCTGAAGAATGCCCTAACAAAAGTCTTCATGGTAATGTAGTACATGAACAAATTGTTGAAGTTAATCAAAAGTTTGAAGACGAAATAAAAAGGTTAAGGGCAAAAATACAAGAGTTAACTGATGATCTTGAAGTTGAGAAAAAAAGGAACAATTTATCAGGTGAAGAAGTTTTAGATTTGAGATCAGAAATGTTAAGAGCTGAACAGGAAGAAGCTGAGGCTAAGTACATTGAGGAAATCCAGGAATTGAAATCTAAATTAACATCTTATGAGGAACAGTTACAGAAAAATCAAACACAATGTGAGAATGAGGAGATTGAGACACAAAACTTGGAAATACTTGAACTGAAGGCAAAGCTGACTTCCTATGAGGAAATGCTGCAGCAGGAAAAGGAGAAAATGGAGAGGATTCTTGAATCAGTTGATGAACGCAGGACTGAACTGGAGAAACATGAAAGTATGAAAAGTATGTATGAAGGAAAAATTAAGGAACTGAATGAGGATATTAAAATTTACATGGATTTGTTGGAGGAAGGAAAAAGTCAGAGTACGGATGACCAAAAGTTGGAGGGAGAAGTAGAAGGTAATATGGGTAAATACATTGAAGAAATAGAACGGTTGAAAACTGAATTGCAGAAGTTTACAAATTTGTATGAAATTGAGAAAGAAAAGAATGAAAATAGCTGTGAAAACACTGCAGAGCAGAATAATGTTTCTGTAGTATTAGATAATGAAAAACTTCAGACACACATAGAAGAGCTTGAAGATAAGCATAAAAGAGAAATTGAATTTATGAAGGAAGAGTTTGCAAAGTTTGCTGAGCAGCATTTACAGGGGAAAGGCCTGGAAGGAGAATCTGATACAGAAGAGATCAAAACTTTATATGAGAAAGAAATTGACAGTCTGAAAAAAGAATTACAAAATTTGAAAGAGAAATGCAAACAAGCTGAAGAGAATAAAAGCGAGTCAGATTGTTGTGTTTTGAGATCACAATTATTGAAATCTGAACTGGACGAATTGAAAAAGACACACAAATTAGAAATAGAATCTTTACAGTCAGAACTTGAAAAGAAGAAAATATTGCAAGAATGTAGCAAAGACCCTAGTCTTACTGAAGATTTGAGAATTAGATATGAAAAAGAGATTTCAGAACTTCAGCAAAAACTAGAAACAATAAGTGCTAACAGTCCACAAAATTGCATTGAAGACTCAGAATGTGTAGGCATGGACCTTCAGAGTGAGATGCTCAGAGCAGAAATAGAAACACTGAAAGAAAATCATGCTGAGGAAATAGGAAAATTACAGGGACAGATACAGTCAGTAAGTCGCAAGGAGACAATTGATGTTAGTATTAACACCAATAAAATACAAGGTGAGTCTAGTAATATTTACATACTTAGACTAGATATCTAGAGGCAGTTCACTTGTAAAGTTGAATAATGTTTCACTTCATCCAAATATTAATGATTTTTTGATTAAGTTTAGTTTTAACAATTTAAGCAAAGTTACTTGATCCTTTAAAAATTCAAAGGATGTGTTGAAAATACCTTTTACAGATTCAGTTTATGGTCTCTCATCTTGATATAATTACATGTTAAAATGGCCTACATTGATTAAAATTATACAGGCCAGCTGCTTTACAAAAATCAGTAAAGTTTATAATAATTTTGTGACTGTTAGTTGAAGACAGCATGCCAGAAGCTGATGAGGTAAAGCAACTTAGGCTGGACTTGGAAAGCTGCCAAAAATGTTTGGAGGGAGAGAGAGGGAAAATCTCACAGTTAAAAGACACTATAGAATCTTTTGAGAAGGTACCGTAAACAAAATAGCTTACATTATTTATCAACATGATTGCTAAACATGGATGTGTTTTAAGCGTGTACTTCACAAAATGTGTCTAAAATTAAAAGCAATGCATTTCTGCTTTTGAAAATCTCAATGCCTTGATGTTTCCTCAAAATATTAAAGTGATTTTTTTTTAAAATAAAATCTCATTTGAAAGTAGTTCCTGAAGTAAATTATGTCTCCCACACCACTGTGGTGGGAGAACATATTGATTTACTCCTGTCTGTGTGTTTGTCAGTCTGTCACAAATCTTGCCCACACGTTTTAAGTCGAACATTTCTCATCCAATCTTTACAAAAGTTGAACAAAATGTGTTTACCAGTAAGGTCTTGGGGCATAAATGACTTGTATACTACAAGTTATGTGAATAGTAGTATAGGAGTCATTTATGCCCCAAGACCTAATCATGTCAGATGATTAGGCAGTTGAGGCCTTGGTGCATGGTTGACTTCTATACTACTATTCAGATGATTAGGCAGTTGTAGGAGACATGCGCTTTTCTCAAAAGCAGCTCTAGTTTGATTTGATATTATCCCAAATAAATAACTGCAAAGGATTTAAATGTTCCAGATTTTATGAAGAACATACAACAAATGAAATGATCTGTTGTAGACAACATCTACTGTTAACATTGATATTCAGTAAGTTTATATTATGTGCTGGACCAGGGCTTAGGAAATTTGCCGGTTTGTCGGTTTTGGACCGATTTTTTACTTTTCAGACCGATTCATAAAGTGAAAAAACAAAAAAAATCGGTCCCGTAAAAATGGAGAAAAGTACAAATTTCTGTCTGATATCTCAATACACCATCTACTGCCAAGCAGGAAATTGTTGGTCGCACCCTCAGATAATCAATAAACGTGTCAAACAGTCTGACTGTCACTTTGATAATCGGTCCGTAACTAGCATGTGACGCAATCAGTACTAGCGTGGCACATCCTTTAATGTTTGCAGACAGCCGACTGCAATGTATTAAACATTTTTGACTGGTTTCCAGATATGTCTGACTGGATCCAAATCATTTCGACTGGGATCCACTTCTTTTATTTACAATCCGACGGATGGTTTATTTCAAAAGGCTATGTTTCATCATGGTAAAAAACAAATGGTCACTGCATTTAATCAAAGAGCTATAATTGTACATTATAGGTCTTTGATTTAATGAGACATCACACGGAAAACCAATCAAAATATTTTTTATAATAACTTGATTTGAAAAAATTACAAGATTCATTTGTTGGGGCTCCAGTTGAAACAAGTGCAGAAAATCGTCTTTGCAACCCGACGGTGCAAAAAAGAAAAAGAAAAAAAAAATGGACTGGCAAACACGAATGATAAAGAAAACCGGAGTGGTGCTGTTTATCAAATCGGTCTTTTAAAAAACCTTTCAAAATGAAATTTTGTTTACATCAGAAGAGAACATATAACTTTTAAAATGTAGCTGCTTATTGAAGTACAACATAAGTGAAATGAAATATCCGTGGCCAACACGCGTGACCTTTTGGTACTATACATGCGGGAAATTCGATCTCAGCGTTCATATAACGTACACATTCGGTCCGCGGCAGAGTATTCTTAAAATACCGAGACTGTTTAGCAGAGAATATGTGTCATGTAATTGTATTTTATAGAATTCCGTCAAAGAATGAGGAAACATCACAAAGTATCTGCCGTGTATACGGTACCGGTCACGTGCGTTGGCTTTTAGACTAGTTACGCACACGGTGTCAATGCCTCGGTAATTTTATCCTTACAAGTATTTTCTCGGAAAAAAATCGAAATTTAAACAAAGTAACAATCACACATAACACTGAATAACTGTCTTCATTGTATGGAAACACGCGGTGACCGGTAACTCAGTTTTAATGCATGACATGATTATATCTTTACTCTATCACGTTTTACAAAATATGTAATATTGGGAATGCAGTGGGTGGGGTAGCGCCGATGTCAAGATTTTCGTTTCGGACCGATTGAGTTATCAAAATTTCCGGAGCCCTGTGCTGGACTCATTGGTCGGTCAGAGGATTAAAATGCTTTTGACTGGATTGAAAGTTCCAGGTTCAAATTCTAGCTACGCCTATTGTCGAGTGTCTTTGTGTAAGACACTATATCACAATGTCCTCAATTAACCCTACTGTAAATCAGTAACAGCAAATTGCTAGGGGTAATATGTAATTTCTTTTAAGCTTTACAGAGCTTATGTTTCTTGTCTTCCAAAGTGCAGATAAAAACTAAAATTTACCATTACCTTTTACAGCATTTTCTCAGTCTTATATTAGAAGTGTTTGAACAACATAATGTGGCAAAGATTACTTTCAGCAACGCGAAGTATATGAGAGGAATATAGAAGAGATGCAGGATGACCTCAGCAATATGACAACACAGTTACAACAACTTCCTAAAGATATAGAAATCTTACAGACTGCCAATGCTAGACTTAAACAGGAGAAACTTGACCTCATAAATGCTAGAGAAAGATTCAGTCATGTAAAGTATTTTCATAAATTCAATAATTGCCTGTTTTTGCATAATTGTTTTTGCAGTAATTTTCAGTTCATCTGTAAATTGTGAAGTAGCTTGTTGTGAGTTCAGATTGACTAGTAATATTGTTCAAAGTCAGAGACTGGTTTTTATGCCCCCACTTTGTGGGGGTGGGCATATAGATTTGTTCTTATCCGTCCTTCCGAGAATGTTGTATTACACCTAGCTCCAAAAGTATTTGACATAGAGTCACAAAACTTTACAGGAATGTTGATCAGCATGTGTAGTTGTGCACCTGGAGTTTTGCGTCCAGATTCATTCTGTCGTGTCGGAGTTATGGCCCCTGACTTTGTAAAAGTTGGTCATTTTAGTGTTGTGTCGCGCCTAGCTCCAAAAGTATTTGACGTAGAGTCACAAAACTTTACAGGAATGTTGGTCAGCATGTGCAGTTGTGCACCTGGGGTTTAGCATCTGGATTCATTCAGTCGTGTAGGAGTTACGGCTCCTGATTTAGTTAAAAATTGGTCATTCTAATGTTTTGTCGCGTGTGCTCTAGAAGTATTTGACCTAGAGTCACCAAATGTTACAGGAATGTTGGTCAGCATGTGCAGTTGTGCACCTGGGGTTTCGCGTCCTGATTCATTCAGTCGTGTAGGAGTTATGGCCCCTGATTTAGTTAAAAATTGGTCATTTTAATGTTGTGTCGCACGTAGCTCCAAAAGTATTTGACCTAGTGTCACCAAAGTCTAAAGGAATGTTGGTCAGCATGTGCAGTTGTGTACCTGGGGTTTCGCGTCCAGATTCATTCAGTCGTGTAGGATTTATGGCCCCTGACTTAGTAGTCAAAAATTGGTCATTTTAATGTTGTGTCCCGCCTGCTCCAGAAGTTTTTGACCTAGAGTCACCAAAGTTTACAGGAATGTTGGTCAGCATGTGCAGTTGTGCACCTGGGGTTTCGCGTCCGGATTCATTCAGTCGTGTAGGAGTTATGGCCCCTGATTTAGTAAAAAATTGGTCATTTTAATGTTGTGTCGCACGTAGCTCCAAAAGTATTTGACCTAGTGTCACCAAAGTCTAAAGGAATGTTGGTCAGCATGTGCAGTTGTGCACCTAGGGTTTCGCGTCCGGATTCATTCAGTCGTGTAGGAGTTATGGCCCCTGACTTAGTTAAAAATTGGTCATTTTAATGTTGTGTCGCGCGTAGCTCCAAAAGTATTTGACCTAGTGTCACCAAAGTTTAAAGGAATGTTGGTCAGCATGTGCAGTTGTGCACCTGGGGTTTCGCGTCCGGATTCATTCAGTATTGTAGGAGTTATGGCCCCTGACCTAGGAAAAACTTTGTGTCCTTTGTCATGTAGTGGGGGCATCTGTGTCCCATGGACACATTTCTAGTTCTTCTTCATTGAATCTAGTCATTTAAACAGTTTTGAAAACAAAAATGTCACAGAAAGTCAAGAGGGACTAGTATTATAAACCAAGGTTCGGTTCACATTTAAAGAATCTTAAAGGGATTTGTTTCTAAATTTTTGTAAGAATTAACATTTTATGCCCCCGAAGGGAGGCATATTAGTTTTCAACTGTCCGTTCGTTCGTTCGTTAGTCACAACGTTAACTTTTTGCATGAAGGCACTTTACTCTCGAACCACTGCACCCAGGACCTTCAAACTTCACGTGCTGATAGTACTCATTGAGTACACGACCCCTACTAACTTTGGGATCACCAGGTCAAAGTTCAAGGTCACAGGGGCCAACGTTAACTTTTTGCATGAAGGCACTTTACTCGCCAACCACTGCACCCAGGACCTTCAAACTTCACATGCTGATAGTACTTATTGAGTACACAACCCCTACTAACTTTGAGATCACCAGGTCAAAGGTCAAGGTCACAGGGGCCAATGTTAACTTTTTGCATGAAGGCACTTTACTCGTGAACCACTGCACCCAGGACCTTCAAACTTCACATGCTAATAGTACTTATTGAGTACACGATCCCTATTGACTTTGGGGTCAAAGGTCAAGGTCACCAGGTCAAAGATCAAGGCGCTGCGGGGGCATTTGTCACCATTAGTGACAGCTCTTGTTTAGTTGAGAAAATGTGAGATTTGATAAGTAATTTTTGCCTCAGTTCTACAGTTTTCTATCAGAAAGTTCCTCTTCATTAACTAAGTAAGCTTTTTTGAAGCTGTGAAGCATAATACATAAGTGTTATGCAAAATTGTTTTAGATGTGTGATGACCATGAAGTTACTATTAAGGAGCTGCAAGAAAAACAAAAAGAATTGCAGGATAACATTCGACAAATAGAAGAGGAAAATGTGTGTCTCAAGTCAAGACTGAAAGAGCTAGAACACCATATAACTATTGGTAAAGGCATGCTAGCAAGTAAAGATGAGGAACTAAGGAAGCTTGCTAGTGATCTTGATGAACAGAAAGAAAGTTTGGACACTGAATTGCAAGAAAAAGTTAGAGAGATGAAAGAATACACAATCAAACTTGAAGTGAAAGTTAGTGAAGGTGAAGAAACATTGAAACAAGCAAATGAAAAAATTGAAGAATTAGAACAGTGTGAAGCTCAATTTTCAGATAAAATTCTTAATCTAGAGTCTGATGTGGAAATGTATAAAGAAAAAGAGGAAGAGTTGAGTAAAGTTTGTACCGAGTACGAAGAGAAGATTGTTCTGCTGGAAACGGACATTGAATCTGTGAAAGCAAAAAACACGGAATTGGAAAATACTTTTTCAGAGCAGGAAAAAAGGATAGAGGGACTAACAGAACATTTAGAGTTGGCCCAAAACAAAGACATGGAGTTAAAAGAAATCCAGTGCAGATACCAAGACAAAATAGCAGAACTTGAAACTGAATTAAAACAGTCGTCAAACCATTTAAAGGAGATAGAATCTCAACGAAATGAAATTCAAAATAAGTTTGAAATTATATCAAGGAAAGTTGAAGAACTCAAGGAAGCGTTAAAAAAAGAATCTGAGAAAAGAGAAGAGATTGAAAAAGAGAAAGAAGAATCTGTGATGAAATTTGAACAACAACTGGATGAATCAAAGGAGAAACTGCATGAAATGGAAGAGGCAAGTACTGGAATTTTGTCTTTATTGAATATAGAATGACTGAGATATTAATGGTACAGTATATATATTGACTTTTTGTATCTACATGTATATACTCCTTTCTCATGGTACCGGGGGTTCCATGATGCCGGTGTAAACAGTTTTCTCGCGAGACTTTTATGTTAGCCCCGCCTACTGGATGTTGACATAATTAGCAGAGTAAACCGGAAGCCGCTCTTCCTTATCGCACATTTTTTTGTGAAAATGTCAGGTTTAAACATCTATATCTCCTATAAACAATGTTTATCATCTAGAATCTTTAGCTAAAAATATCGTCTGACATAATGCTGATGACTTCACCAAACCGGAAGCCATGTTGTTTCTATATCTAGGACATTTCTTAGAAATGAAAGTATGGCAAGCCGTTAAGGCAAAATTAATGGAATTACAGCAATATGCAAAATATAATGATACCCAATTAAGCCCCAGTTGATATATATATATGGGTCTGTCATTTAAAAAAGATTTAAATGTATATTCACACAAGATATCTTTGCTACTCTTTAATATGGTAACTTGTGAAATTCTTGCCAAAACTTTTGACCTAGATAGATCTGGGTCTAAAAGGTAAGATCTAGATATCATTTGGTAAAAGTATATCTTTGGTAATATGCCCTCTAAATGTAGGATTGTTCAGTGTTCTTTTTGTGTTGAAAAAAAATCTTTTGAAATTTGTCTGAAATCATAGACTGTAAACTTACCAGAATTATTGAGAAATATTAATATCATTCTGTATCAGGCTTTCCATAGTTGACACTTTTTTATGATTACACCGGTATCATGGGAAACAACTTTAACTTGTCAGATTTCAACGTGGCATCATGCTCATCGGGAATTCATAAACAATAACCAGATAATTAAAGTTTTCAATTCATAATAATAATGAAGGATATAGGAAGCAGCAAAGAAATAAAATACTGAGGTGAATTATTTTCTTTAGTTTTGTTCGTTTTGCGCATGTTAAGTACCCCGGTATCATGAGAAATCAGGCTACTTAAAGTTCCAGTCACTTAATGGCACAATGAATCAACTCTTTATAATGTGTTGGATATCAGCCATTGTTACAGACACTCATGTTGAGCTGTTGTGGTCACTTACTGTCCATTGTCATTCCGTCAGCATCTTCTTCAAGTGAATTCTCTAAAACCATTTGTAGAAAGTTGATGAATCTTGGCCTAAATGTTTCGTGGATGGTAATCTTCCAAAGTTGTTAAAAAAAAAATCCATTCCATGCAAAACTCTGACAAAAGAGAGGAAGAATTTTAAAAATCTTGTTTAGAAACTGTATTCCTGATTTTTATAAGCCCAAAGGGACGTATTATGTTACGACACTGGTGGCCGTCTGTCCGTCAGTCTGTTAGCAATTTGGTGTCCGCTCTGTAACTCTTGAACCCCTTGAAGGATTTGGAAGAAACTTGACACAAATATTCACCACATCGAGACGATGTGCAGAGCACATATTTTGAATGGTTCACTTCAAGGTCGAGGTCACACATAGGGGTCAAAAGTCATATGACTTTGTTTCGTGTCCGCTTTGTAACTCTTGAACTGCTTGAAGGATTTTAAAGAAACTTGGCATAAATGTTCACCACATCGAGGTGACATGCAGTGCGCATGTTTTGGATGGCACACTTTGAATGTCAGGGTCACACTTAGGGGTCAAAGGTCATAACTTTGGAGGTATATTGCTCCACATTGCGATGCTCTTGTAAAATTACTTCCACACAAATGATTCTTAGTTTACTTCTCAGCTTTTGATGTTGAACCCTTCAGGGCATTATTTCAGACACAAGCCCCTGTGTAGAACAGCTGACCTTCCTCAAACCAGCCAGAAAATGAACGAATTCTACACCATTATTAAGGTTTCAAAGTTACAGCATTAAGGGTTAGAGGTCATCAGTCATAACCATTCAGCCATGAAGATCCCTCTATCTCCTGTTGTTTCTTAGTAACCCTCACACCCTGAGAGACTTTACCCTCTCCCCCCATCCTGAAATGTTTGGGTTTTCTTTACATTTTTCGCACTAACTTGCATCTGATATATTGTTTCTCAGTATCCCTCATGCCTCATTTTCTTTTATCTGTTAGTAAACAGTTTCTTATAGCCAAGCGCTCTGTCCTTCCAACAGCTCTTGTCAATTTGCCTATCTGTTTGAGTGTTAAATATGGTGCATAGATATTTACAGTTTTATTTTAGTCAATGAACGATTTGGGCTGCTTCTGATTCCATTCCTTATATTACAGAAGTTGGATATCTATGCAGAGACTGTGAAGGAACTTCAGGAAGAGATAAAGTTGAATGAGGAGGAGAGTGAACTTCTCCGCTCCAGAGTTACTGAACTTGAAGCTGACAGTAAGGTTGCCAGGGAAACGCTGTCAGAGAATGACATGCTTAAGGTCAAACTGGAAAGTCTAGAATCAGAATTAAGTGAAAAATTAGAATTTATAGCTAAATGTGAAACTGAAATTGAGTGTTTGAAAGATAAATTGGCATTAGCGGAAAGTACATCTGTAGAAAAGGAAGAGTTGGATAGACTAGAAACAGAATTTAACAAAAATGTGAAGGCTGCTGAGAAAAAGGTTAAGGTCATAGAAGGAGAGCGAGATGAAATAAAGAGACTGGCAGAAAGTCTGAAGACTGAAAAAGAAGCAATTGAAAAGGTGAAGTGAATTAAAGGAAGATTAAGTTAGTCTTCATAGAAACATTGAATAATTTACTGTACTGTTTCCTTACCACTCTAGTTCTATAGTGATGCATTCAAATTTTTTATTAGCTCACCTGTCACATAGTGACAAGGTGAGCTTTTGTGATCACCCTTTGTCTGTCCGTCATGCGTCAACAATTTCTTGTCTGCACGATAGTGGTTTCATTTATGATTTTATTATCCCCCGACAAAGTCGGAGGGATATAGTTTTGGCGTTGTCCGTCCGGAGCCATATCTAGGAAATAGTTGGGAATATTTATTTAAAACTTCATATACATGTTCACCACTATGAGTTCTTGCGGACCGTCAAGTTTCAGTCAGATTGCCCAAGTAACACCAGAGTTATGGCCCTTAGAAGTTTCTAGTGTTAACTATAATATAGGGTACTATAGATCTATAGATATGGCAATTTCTGCATCATAACTTTTGATATATTTGACCTTGAACTATGAAACTTTATAAACATGTGAAGTTGCGCACCCACACCTGGTCACCCACTTGCCTTGGTCAGCTTCATTTATGATTTTTATTTTAACCAAACTTGCACACAACTTGTATCACCATAAGATCTTGGTTCCTTTGTTGAACTGGCCAGATCCTATCATGGGTTCCAGAGTTATGGCTCCTTAAAGGTCCAAAATTTGCTATTTTGGCTTTTGCAGCCATATAGAGACTTCATTTATGGTTTGATTTGATACAAACTTCCAAAATATCTTCAACAACGATAAATCTTGGATTCCATGATGAATCTGTCAGATCCAAACGTAGGTTGCAGAGTTATTTTATATCTGATTACCTCCCCTGATTGTAATCAAAATGGATTTAAGTCCTATAGGACTTATTTGAAATTTCATTATTGTTATTAGTTGGACAGAGACAATCAGGGTAGATAACTATGGACTGACTATGTCAAATTACCTCCCTTTATTTCAAATATAAAATGGGTATATCTCCTTAACTAATGAAGATATTGATCTGAAATTTGATTTATGTCAACAGATGGACTTGGACAATCAGTGAAGATACATATTGACTGAATTTATGACAAATTGCCTCCATTTACTTTTTTAATTACTTCCCTTTTATGTTACTATTATTTAGTAACTGTTTTATTATTGGCCGTAGGGAAAAACCGAGACTACTTTTCTGTGGTACAACATGGATGGTATCTCCAATCTTTAGGTGTATTTTGACATAACTGTACCTTGTAAGAATTTTTTTTCTTTTTGGTTAAATTTCTTCCCTTTGTTGTTTGACCTACTTGTCCTTAAGTGCAGTGATAACAGCTGAGCGATATAGGGCCATTATGGCCCTCTTGTTTTACATTGATGTAAGCAAATACAAAAGCCAACCACAGGCTCTCAACCAATTACCATATGCTTAAAAATTTCTGATAACCAATATTTTTCTATTGACAGAAGGGCAATAATTGTCATGTTTTTCTTACTTGAAACTGATGCTCAACAAGAATTAGATGCATTGAGACTTGTCAGTTACAAATAAGTTCAGCTTAACAAATGATTAAGCCTGGTCAGTTAAGTTATTTTTATCCCCCGCCGATGAAATCGGGAGGGGGGTATTGAAATGGCGTTGTCCGTGCGTCCGTCCGTCCGTCCGTCCGCAGCCATTTCTCAGTAACTATCAGGTAGAATTTTATGAAACTTGAAACAAACATGCACCAACATACTGTGATGATGCCCGTCAAGTTTTTTTTTTGATTGGTCAATTTTCCTTAGAGTTATTGCCCTTGATTTATTGAAAAATACCAAAAAATGTCCGTCCACAGCCATTTCTCAGTGACTATTAGGTAGAATTTCATACAACTTGAAATAAAGATGCACCAATATACTGCGATGATGCCCGTCAAGTTTTTTTTTGATTGGTCAATTTCCCTTGGAGTTATTGCCCTTGATTTAATGAAAAATCCACGTCTGAAGCCATTTCTCAGTAACAAGCTGGTAGAACTTCATTAAACTTCTTTCATTTTTTTTTCATGAACATTTATTATAAACATGTGAAGTTGTGTACCCACACCTGGTCACCACCTTGCCTTGGTCATCCCCTCCCCCTGCCAAAAAAAAAAAAGAATTTTTTTTTTTTATTCCTTTTAATTACTTTTTTTTCAAACCTTGATCAACATGTGATGTTTTGTACTCTCACCCAGTCACCCCCCCCCACCACCACCACCACCACCACCAATTTTCTGTTAAATTGATTTTGACTAATGAAATTATTTGCCTCTAAAGTAACATCCTTAACTTTTTGCCTGATATATTGTTTTGCCATTCCTCACCACAAACCCTTTCGGCGGGGGATACCAATTCATCGAATTTGCTTGTTTTCTTTACCTAAAATTTTGGCATCAAAATCCATCTTATACAGTTGAAACTTGGTACTTTGAACTCCTGGGGACTGAGTGTTTATCTGCAAGATTAACTTAAAAAAGCAGTTGTTAGGATGGGACTTGAAAATTTCTTTGTACATATATTTATATAATGAAGATGATTTGTAGCCTGCAACTACAATGTTAAAATCTATGAGAGAAAATGTATTTTAAACACATTTCGGAGAGAATATAAGAGCTTTTTAGTTCACCTGAGCCTAAGGCTCCGTCTGTCAACAATTTCTAAAAAAAACAACCTTGAAAACCACAGGGCAGATTTACACCAAACTTCACAGGAATGATTCTTGGGTGCCCCCCTTTCAAAATTGTTCTAACAGTTGAATTCCACACAGAACTCTGGTTGCCATGGCAACCAATAGGAAAAACTTAAAAAATCTTCTTGTCCAAAACTGCAAGGCATATAGCTTGAGATTTAGCATGTGACATCATCTAATGGTCCTCTATGAAGATTGTTCAAATTATACCCCTGGGGGTCCCAAGTTTGACATAGTTATACTTTTTATGCCCCCGAAGGGAGGCATATAGTTTTTGAACCGTCCGTCCGTCTGTCGGTCTGTCAGTCTGCCAGTCTGTCAGTCTGTCCGCAATTTTCGTGTCCGGTCCATATCTTTGTCATCGATGGATGGATTTTCAAATAACTTGGCATGAATGTGTACCACAGTAAGACGACGTGTCGTGCGCAAGACCCAGGTCCGTAGCTCAAAGGTCAAGGTCACACTTAGACATTAAAGGATAGTGCATTGATGGGCGTGTCCGGTCCATATCTTTGTCATCGATGGATGGATTTTCAAATAACTTGGCATGAATGTGTACCACAGTAAGACGACGTGTCGCCCGCAAGACCCAGGTCCGTAGCTCAAAGGTCAAGGTCACACTTAGACATTAAAGGATAGTGCATTGATGGGCGTGTCCGGTCCATATCTTTGTCATCGATGGATAGACTTTCAAATAACTTGGCATGAATGTGTACCACAGTAAGACGACATGTCGCGCGCAAGACCCAGGTCCGTAGCTCAAAGGTCAAGGTCACACTTAGACGTTAAAGGTCATTTTTCATGATAGTGCATTGATGGGCGTGTCCGGTCCATATCTTTGTCATTCATGCATGGGTTTTAAAATAACTACGCATGAATGTGTGGCACAGTAAGACGACGTGTCGCGCGCAAGACCCAGCTCCGTAGGTCAAAGGTCCTAAACTCTAACATCGGCCATAACTACTCATTCAAAGTGCCATAGGGGGCATATGTCATCCTATGGAGACAGCTCTTGTTTATTACTTATATAGGAAAAAACTTTAAAAATCTTTATTTCTGAAACCACAAGACCTAGGCCTTTGGTATTTGATATTTAGCATTGTCTTGTGGTCCTTTACCAAGATTGTTCAAAATATTACCCCGGGTGAAAAGAGGTCCCGCCCTGGGGGTCCAAAGTTTTACATAGACTTATCTAAGATTGAAAAATCTTCTTGTCTGAAAGTTCAAGGCCAAGGCCTTTGATATTTGGTACGTAGCATTGCCTAGTGGTTCTCTAACAAGATTGTTTAAATTATGCCCCTGGGGTGAAAAGAGGCCCCACTCCAGGGGTCACTTATTGTATGAGTTATAGAAGAAAAAATACTTAAAAAATTATCTGATCATATTTCCTAGACTGTTAATTATAATTACCTGATGACCCCAAGTAATTAGGGGTCACTCGACTGTGACCTTGACCTACTTTCTTGTTTTTTTAGATACAGCCTTGAAATTTGGATGACATACACAGGTTTGCACACCAATCTTAAAACTGACTTCAGTGACCATGAACTTGACCTACTGACCTACTTTCTTAATATTTTAGCATCAGTTTGACATTTGAAACATGTTTACACAACTGGGAAAAGATTTCAATGCTTACTTATATTTGACTTTCTTACTTGTCTATGTAGCTCATATTACTCAGGTGAACGATCCAGGGTCATTGTTTAAATTCTTTCTGTTTCTTAAATTTAACCAATCAGAAATGATATTTTAATTTTATAAATGTTTATAATCTGCACAGAGATTGAATGACCTGGAGGAGGTGAAGTTGTCACTGGAAGAGGACAAACTACAGTTGGAGAAAGGATTACATCCAACAGCTATCAAATACCATTCTCTGGTAAGTCTTTTAGATTTTGATATTGAGATTTTTTAGCTCAACTATATAAATTATATGGAAAGCTGTCCTACTCACTCCAGCGTCAGCGTACGTCTGATGCACTTTCAGTTTATCTCTGTTATTACTTGATAACCTGATGAAGGTTTTCTATATACCGAAACCTGTGTTATATTGAATGGTACAGCCTCTCATGAACTGCCCTCTCTTAAGCAAAAACCTCTCTATAACAACATCTTCAAAATTTCCCTAAGCTGAAATATACTATCAAATTTACCTCTTCAAAACATCAACCTCTACATAACAGTCAATATTTGTATCTCCCTAAGTGTGTTGCTCTACAGAGGTTGAACTGTAAACAATCTTAAACTTTTCTGGTGTTGGGACGTGTTGTTTTCCCCTTCCACCCTTTTACTTCTGTTGTTATTTATTGTTAGCAAGACCCTCATTAGATCTTTGATAGCAAGAACCCTCACTACATCTTTGATAGCAAGAACCCTCACTAGATTTTTGATAGCAACAAATCTCACTAAGTTCTCTTATAGCAGCAGCACTCACATGATCTTTGATAGCAACGACCTCGCTAGATCTTTGACAGCAAGAGCCCTCTTTAAATCTTTGATATCAAGAACCCTCACTAATCTTTGATAGCCAGAGCCCTCACTATGTGTTTGATAGCAGCAACGCTCACAAGATATTTAATAGCTAGAACCCTCACTAGATATTTGATAGCAACAACCCTCGCTAGATCTTTGATAGCAAGAGCCCTCTTTAAATCTTTGATATCAAGAACCCTCACTAATCTTTGATAGCCAGAGCCCTCACTATGTGTTTGATAGCAACAACGCTCACAAGATATTTAATAGCTAGAACCCTCACTAGATCTTTGATAGCAACAACCCTCACTAGATCTTTGATAGCCAGAACCCTCACTAGATCTTTGATAGCCAGAACCCTCACTAGATCTTTGATAGCCAGAACCCTCACTAGATCTTTGATTGCCAGAACCCTCACTAGATCTTTGATAGCAGCAACCCTCACTAGATCTTTGATTGCCAGAACCCTCACTAGATCTTTGATAGCAACAACCCTCACTAGATCTTTGATTGCCAGAACCCTCACTAGATCTTTGATAGCAGCAACCCTCACTAGATCTTTGATTGCCAGAACCCTCACTAGATCTTTGATAGCAGCAACCCTCACTAGATCTTTGATAGCAACAACCCTCACTAGATCTTTGATAGTAACAACCCTCAGCAAGAGACCTCACTAGATCTTTGATAGCAAGTATCTTTAGTAGATCTCATATAGCATGAACTAAACAACCTTTCCTCTCAGTCTGTTGATATTTCAAAGAACAATTTGAGATGATTGTAACAGTTAAAGAGCTAAGCCATCATTGTATTAATAATGATATAATTTCAGCCAGAGAATATTGACTGGGAGAATAGGTGGAATGAGTTTGTAAGGGAAGAAAAGAAAAAGGTATACTTATGCACAATTTTACATTTAGTTGATAGTTCTTAATCAAATGTTTGCCATTATGTTAGTCTATGTGTATATCCAGATATATTTGTGCACAGACTAGACACTGTCTGCAGCTTAAATCTAGTATATACATAGAAGGTACATCTTATTAAAGAACTTTGTTCATGTAAATCTACATTAAAAAGCTGTCCAGCCTTCAGTAGAGGAAGAATTATACTAACTAGTTGATTCTAGATGTTCTCTTTAACAGTGTTTCAATCATATGCCTCTGATTCATGTAGATTCTTGTTATTGTGCAAGAAACAGGTTAGTATTGGTACAATATTCAGCAGCATGTTGAATGTTGACTGACTCTGCTACATAACTGAAATACTGTTGAAATCCAGTAAACAAAGATTAGATGGAGCAGGATTATTACTGTAAATGGTGTTTTCAGCGTGTGGCTGTGTTTGCGACTGTAAGATCACTGAAGAAGGAAGTACAGAAGGAACAAGAAAGACAGAAGAATGCATATGAGGAAGCATTAGAAGTATAAACTACAGTCTTAAATTATAAAATGAATATAAGAAAAGTTGTTCACCTTTAAGATTGTTCACAGGTTGTGGTCAATAAATGTTTTTACATTAAGAAGCTCTTCAAAGTTATAAAGAAAAGTCTGATTGTTTAGAACAAAGGAAAGTCAGATTATTCAGAATAAAGGAAAGTCAGATTGTTAGAACAAAGGACTATGATTTTTGCCCCCCCCCCCCCCCGACAACAAAGTTGTAAGGGGGGAGGGTATACTGGTTTCAGGTTGTCTTGTCTGTCAGTCCGTAGACACAATCTTGTGCACACCATCTCTCCTCATCCCCTTGACACAATTTATTGAAACTTCACACAAGTGATCAGTAACAACAGTAGTTGTGCATGGGGCATGTTAGGTTCTTTCAGATAAAAAAATTGCAGAGTTACGGGACTTTGTTTTTTGTTACTATACTATATACATAGACACAATATTGTACGCACCATGTCTCCTCATCCCCTTGACACAATTTAATGAAACTTCACACAACTGATCAGTAACAACAGTAGTTGTGCATGGGTCATGTTAGGTTCTTTCAGAAAAAAAATTTGCAGAGTTATGGGACTTTGTTTCTTGTTAACATACTATGTACATACAGGCTGCATATGCAATCTTGTGCGCGCCTAATCTTCCGAACCCTTAAACACAATTTAATGAAACCACACAAGTGATCAGTACCAACCCTAGTTGTGCATGGTGCATGTTACTTTCTTTTAGATAAATATTCTGCATAGTTATGGGACTTTGTTTTTTGTTACTATACTGTATACATACAGTCTATATACATACAGTCCAGATAATTATGCAATCTTGTGTGCATCAAATTGCTATGTACTGTGTCAGTGCATGAGAGGGGTACATTCATCACCTTAAGTGATAGCTCTAGTTTAGAACAAAGAAAAGTCTGTTTATAGCAAAGGGAAGTCTAATTGTTTAGAACAAAGAAAAGTCTGTTTACAACAAAGGGAAGTCTAATTGTTTAGAACAAAGGAAGGTCATTATTTAGAGTAAAGGACAGTCTGATTGTTTAGAATAAAAGAGAGTCCAGTTGTATAGAACAGAGTAAATTTTTCAAGGAATAAATTTCTAACATTCCATGATGCAAGTATTGAGGTACTTATAGTTTTCTACATATAAAGGAACATGCATTTATTTACATACTTCAAAGTTGCTTCTTGGACTATCAAACACATTAAATGTTTATTCAGATATGTATGAAATTTACCTATGTTTTTCTCAGCTGACTGTTCACTATAACTGCTTTTCTGTTCTTTTTTGATGCCATATGAGACTTTTACTATTTGAACAGTAACATTATAATTGAGTTTTTAAACAGGCTGTGTATGAGAAAGAACAGAATACAGAAGTGTACAAGAAACTGGAGGAGCAGATCAAGTCTGTCAGTGATGAGGCTAATACCCTGTACTACGACCTTGAGAGGGAAAGAAACATCACTAAGGAGTTGAGAGAGAAAATCGAGAAACTCGAAAAAGGACATGGTGAAGGAACAACAAGTATGTATATAAATCACCACAGTCATGAGGAATTTAAGATATGCTGATTTACTTTCCAGATTGATGAAATACTGTTCTTTCAGTAAAATATAATCCATATCACTCACTGTGAAACAATTTTTGTTTATTTCTCTGCTTAATTAATCAATTAGCTTAAGATAGAAATAATGTATATTTGTTTTTAGCTCATCTGATTTTTAGCTCACCAGAGCATAAAGTGCTCAAGGTGAGCTATTGTGACCGGTCATTGTCCGGCGTGCGTCAACATTCGCCTTGTGAACACTCTAGAGGCCACATTTCTGGCCCAATCTTTATGAAACTTGGTCAGAATGTTAGTCTTGATAGGTCAAGTTTGAATCTGGGTCATGTGGGGTCAAAAACTAGGTCAGTAGACCAGATCATAGGGGAAAAGCTTGTGAACACTCTAGAGGCCACATTTGTGACCCAGTCTTAATGAAACTTGGTCAGAATGTTTGTCTTGATGATCTCTAGGTCATGTTCGAAACTGGGTCATGTTGGGTCAAAAACTAGGTCAGTAGGCTAGATCAAAGGAAAAAGCTTGAGAATAATCTAGAGGCCACATTTTTGACCCAATCTTGATGAAACTTGGTCAGAATGTTAGTCTTGATGTTCTTTAGGTCAAGTTTGAAACTGGGTCATGTTGGGTCAAAAACTAGGTCAGTAGGCCAGATCAAAGGAAAATCTTGTCAACACTCTGGAGACTACAATTCAAGTTTGAAACTCATTAGAATTAGTCAGAATGTTTGTCTTGATTATCTATAGATCAAGTTCAAATTTGGGTCATGTTGGGTCAACAACTAGGTCACATGGTCAGATCAAAGGAAAAGCTTGTGAACACTCTAGAGGCCACAGTTGTGACCCAATCGTTATGAAATTTGGTCAGAATGTTTGTCTTGATGATCTCTAGGCCGAGTTCGAATCTGGGTCATGTGGGGTCAAAAACAAGGTCAGTAGGCCAGATCAAAGGAAAAGCTTTTGAACACTCTAGAGGCCACAGTTGTGACTCAGTATTTATGAAACTTGGTCAGAATGTTTGTCTTGATGATCTCTAGGTCAAGTTTTAATCTCGGTCATTTAGGGTCAAAACGTCACATGGTCAAATCAAAGAAAAAGTTTGTGAACACTCTAAAGGCTACAGTTGTGACTCAGTCTTTATGAAACTTGGCCAGAATGTTTGTCTTGATGATCTCTAGGTTAAATTTGAAACTGGCTCATGTGGGGTAAAAAACTAGGTCAGTAGGCCAGATCAACTGGTGAGCGATATATAGGGCCATCATGGCCCTCTTGTTTGAAAAAAAAATAATGAGTTATTGTCAACACTTGGTCGGTGTCGGCATTGCCGTTGCCTTGTTAAGCAAGGAACATAACTCCATCCTGCTTTTTGCAAGAATTATGGCCCCTTTTGGACTTAGAAAATATCAGATTTCTTGGTTAAGTTTTATGTTTAGGTAAACTTTTCTCCTAAGCTATCAAAGCTATTGCTTTGAAACTTGCAACACTTGTTCACCATCATAAGCGGACTCTCTACAGAAAGAAACATAACTCCAGCCTGCTTTTTTCAAGAATTATGGCCCCTTTTGGACTTAGAAAATCATGAGTAGGACAATATTTCTATTTTACAGAGACAAAAAAATCAGATGAGCGTCTGCACCCGCAAGGCAGTGCTCTTGTTAGCTCACCTGTCACATAGTGACAAGGTGAGCTTTTGTGATCATGCAGCGTCAGTCGTCCGTCCGTCCGTGCGTCCGTCCGTAAACTTTTGCTTGTGACCACTCTAGAGGTCACATTTTTTGTGGGATCTTTATGAAAATTGGTCAGAATTTTTCATCTTGATGATATCTAGGTCAAGTTCGAAACTGGGTCACGTGCCTTCAAAAAGTAAGTCAGTAGGTCTAAAAATAGAAAAACCTTGTGACTTCTCTAGAGGCCATATATTTCACAAGATTTTCATGAAAATTGGTCAGAACATTCACCTTGATGATATCTAGGTCAGGTTTGAAACTGGGTCACGTGCCTTCAAAAACTAGGTCAGTAGGTCAAAAAATAGAAAAACCTTGTGACCTCTCTAAAGGCCATATTTTTCATGGGATCTGTATGAAAGTTGGTCGGAATGTTCATCTTGATGATATCTAGGTCAAGTTCGAAACTGGGTCACGTGCGGTCAAAAACTAGGTCAGTAGGTCTAAAAATAGAAAAACCTTGTGACCTCTCTAGAGGCCATATATTTCATGAGATCTTCATGAAAATTGGTGAGAATGTTCACCCTGATGATATCTAGGTCAAGTTCGAAAGTGGGTCATGTGCCATCAAAAACTAGGTCAGTAGGTCAAATAATAGAAAAACCTTGTGACCTCTCTAGAGGCCATATTTTTCATGGGATCTGTATGAAAGTTGGTCTGAATGTTCATCTTGATGATATCTAGGCCAAGTTCGAAAGTGGGTCACATGCCTTCAAAAACTAGGTCAGTAGGTCAAATAATAGAAAACCCTTGTGACCTCTCTTAAAGGCCATATTTTTCATGGGATCTGTATGAAAGTTGGTCTGAATGTTCATCTTGATGTTATCTAGGTCAAGTTCGAAACAGGGTCATGTGCGGTAAAAAACTAGGTCAGTAGGTCTAAAAATAGAAAAACCTTGTGACCTCTCTAGAGGCCATACTTGTGAATGGATCTCCATAAAAATTGGTCAGAATGTTCATCTTGATGATATCTAGGTCAGATTCGAAAGTGGGTCACGTGCCTTCAAAAAGTAGGTCATAGGTCAAATAATAAAAAAACGTTCTGATCTCTCTAGAGGCCATATTTTTCATGGGATCTGTATGAAAAGTGGTCTGAATGTTTATCTTGATGATATATAGGTCAAGTTTTAAACTGGGTCAACTGCGATCAAAAACTAGGTCAGTAGGTCTTGAAATAAAAAAACCTTGTGACCTCTCTAGCGGCCATACTTCTCATGGGATCTGTATGAAAGTTGGTCTGAATGTTTTTCTTGATGACATCTAGGTCAAATTTGAAACTGGGTCAACTGCGGTCAAAAACTAGGTCAGTAGGTCTTAAATTATTAAAATCTTTTGACCTCTCTAGAGGCCATATTTTTCAATGGATCTTCATGAAAATTGATCTGAATGTTCACCTTGATGATATCTAGGTCAGTTTCGAAACTGGGTCACGTGCGGTCAAAATCTAGGCCAGTAGGTATAGAAATAGAAAAACCTTGTGACCTCTCTAGAGGCCATATTTTTCATGAGATCTTCATGAAAATTAGTGAGAATGTTCACCTTGATGATATCTAGGTAATTTTCAAAACAGGGTCACATACCTTTGAAAACTAGGGCAATAGGTCAAATAATAGAAAAACCTTGTGACCTCTCTAGAGACCATATTTTTCAATGGATCTTCATGAAAATTGGTCAGAATTTTTATCTTGATAATATCTAGGTCAAGGTCAAAACTGGGTCACATGAGCTCAAAAACTAGGTCACTATGTCAAATAATAGAAAAAACGACGTCATACTCAAAACTAGGGCATGTGGGAAGAGGTGAGCGATTCAGGACCATCATGGTCCTCTTGTTTTAAATTGTCTTACTTGTTGATTAGATATATTCTGTATTCCGAAAAAAAAAAAAGAACAAACATCTTCTATGTAATTGTCTTGACATTGCTTTTCTCATACATGAGCCCGCCCGCTTAGCTCAGTAGGTAGAGCATCGGCCTACAGATCGCGGGGTCGTGAGTTCGATCCTAGGGCGGGGCGTATGTTCTCCGTGACTATTTGATAAACGACATTGTGTCTGAAATCATTAGTCCTCCACCTCTGATTCATGTGGGGAAGTTGGCAGTTACTTGCGGAGAACAGGTTTGTACTGGTACAGAAACCAGGAACACTGGTTAGGTTAACTGTCCACCGTTATGTGACTGAAATACTGTTGAAAAAACGGCGTTAAACCTAAAACAAACAAACATACATTTTGGGGGGGGTGGGGGGGAGGGGGCTTGCCTACTGTGTCAAAGACCCTGTATACATATAGTATTTGAATTGTCTGTCTGGAAGTCTGTCTATCTCACTTTCTTGTATACTCAAATTCTCCAACAGCTTCACTGCTTTTCAAATAAAACTTGGTATACTTCTTTAACATGAGATGGACATGCGCATATTTTTGGGACTTCATACTACTACAAGTCAACTACATTAGTACCTTGTGTACTCAACACGTTTTACAGTTTCCATCTACTTCAAATGAAAATTGGATTACCCCTTCAACATCGAGTGGACATATGCATATTTTCAGGAGATCTATGTGTGATTATTATAATTTGTATTACTGCCACAAAAATAAGTTTGGGGGGTATATAGGAGTGAGCTTGTCAGTCAGTCTATCTGTTGGTCCGTTGGTTTTCATGGTTTCCGGACAATAATTCATGAAAGGCTTGACAGATTTAAATAGTTTTTTGGTACACAGGTGTAGGTCAATAGGTCAAAGGTCAAGGACACAATGACCTGGAACAGGTAAACAGTTTCCGGATGATAACTTGAGAAGGCTTGGACCAAGGATCATAAATTTTGGTATACAGGTGTAACATCATAAAATACAGGTCAAGTTCGACTTTGAGGTCAGTAGGTTAAAGGTCAAGGTCACGGTGACCTGGAACAGTTAAGCGGTTTCCGGATGATAACTTGAGAATGTTTGGGCCAAGGATCTTAAATTTTGGTACACAGGTGCAACATCTTAAGATACAGGTCATGGTTGACTTTGAGTTCAGTAGGTCAAGGGTCAAGGTCACAATGACCCGGAACAGTTAAAGGCCTAGATTTTGGCAGTGGGCCAAGGGATTTTTGTCTTCACCAGCACAGTTGGGGCCTAATGACCATCACAGTATGGTTCCAATACACAAGGGTCAAGGTCACAATGACCCGGAACAGTTTCCAGATGATAACTTGAGAATGCTTGGGCCTAGGATCATGAAAGTTGATAGGGAGGTTGGTCATGACCAGCAGATGACCCCTATTGATTTTTGAGGTCAGTAGGTCAAAGGTCAAGGTCACAGTGACCCGGAACATTTAAATCGTTTCAGGATGATAACTTGAGAATGCTTGGGCCTAGGATCACGAAACTTAATAGGGAGGTTGATCATGACCAGCAGATGACCTCTGTTGATTTTGAAGTTCGCCTTTGACATTTGCTTACTTCTGTGACAAGGGAGTATTGTGGGGGTATAATTCGACACACCTGTGACAGCTCTAGTTGTATTTACTAGATCTGTATGGTCTGTAGTTTGTGCACTTAACTCCTCTTACATTTCTCATCCCATGTAATTGGAACTTGGTATTCATCAATATCAAGTGGACACATGCATATTGTCAGGGGTTCCATGTTGGAACACTGTCTCTATGCTATACTGACTGAGCTAACAGTTTGCTTGAACATTCTCACTAAATTAAGTCTGAAACTGTGACATACATATAGTTCCTGAAAAAAATTAAGATTCATTCTCGAATTTCTCTGAGTACCTCAAGTTAATTTCAAGTGTCTTGAAATTAAGCAATTGATATTATCATAGCCCTATACTGTCACAGTGTTAGAAAAATTTAAATGTTAATCCAGAGTAAGACTAGAATTTGTCGTCTCAAGTATTGCTCTGATGCTTGTCGACTGGTCTTTCATATTTTCTTCCCAAATTTAGAAAAAAGTCTAAACTATGATAATTAAAACAAATGCATTGCTTAGTAAGATATCATTATGCAGTTTTCTGTATACAGAAATTGACTTTATGATGGAAGACCATCCATGCAAGTACAAGCTGGAGAGTTTCAGTGCCACAGAAAAATTACAAACAGCTCAGGAGGAGCATGCTAAGAGGTGGGTTCTATGTATTTTCATGTACTTGGTTCTCATTAGTAGACTTTCTGTTTGTACAGATGAATATAATATGCTAAGCAATCAGGGATGAAACTGTTTTAAGTTATGTAACCTGTTTCAGTCAAGCATTTTATAACCTGTATTAGTTATAAAATATAGTTAACTCAGGTAAGTTATTCAAAAAAAGTCTTTGCTGTTCTCACAAAGTGACCTTTAAAGTGAAATTAGTAGCAAACTGTGGTTAATCAAATTCTCTTTTAGTCTGAGCATGACCTGATTAGCATAATGGGATATTAAGAGTTTTATAGCTTTAAAACGTTTGCGTAAAACTTTATCAGCCTTGCATAAAATTTTTTTACTGCATAGCTGGAAAGATAAAAGGTCAAAGATTCATGAAATAATTGCATTAGTTTCATTCATAATGAGGAATTGGCACAGGAGGGCTTTGTAGTATTTTATGAAAACTTAAACAAGTTATGAAAGTTTAAGCAGTAACTCAAATGGGTTATAAACTGCCATAACTTGAAACAGTTACACCCCTGACTGCTAAGAGCTATAAATTGTCTTGTGTTGTTCAGTATCATCCGTTTGTAATTTTGTGTTTTATGTAAGGTACTTTTACGTTGTTTAGGATATAACAGCTTTCAGATATTTGCTAGAAAAAATTGTTTTAACTTTCGGTATTTTAATTAAAAATGCCTTCTGAAAGGCATTAAGTCATATCTGATCAAATGACATGCAAAAGATGAACAAATTTGTAGCTTGGCTCACTTCTATACATGTTTCTTTGTAATTTTTGTCAGTTACTAATGAAGGATGTGTTATAGAGGGCCGTTATCGTTTCAAGGGTGTTGGGGTCATGACTCGGGCTCACAGGTGGTACCGGTTGATTTTTGTAGTCTTGGGGAAATTAGCCAGGTTCAAGCTCCTGTGAGATTCTACCGAGTGTTATAAATTTAAAGGAACCTCCTTTTGACAGACTTATAAGCCTTTGGTTTTAGGCTTGACCTTTAGATAATTGTCCACACTGCAGATAAACACAATGTAACTGTTTTTTGAAGTTTAATTCAGGTTTCCCATTTAGATGATAACAAGCAACAAAGATGTAACAAAGTTCCAGTGAATAATAAATTTCCAATGTTAAAGTTACAACAATTCACAAAAGCCTGTATTTAAATAACAAAGCAAAGCTTAAGTGTTCCTTCAAAGTTTAATAGGCTGACTCAATATAAGTCACTGATATGCCTCTATTCCTGGCAAGAGATGCCAGGAACTTTTAAAACATCTTTACAACTTAGTGTCTAAAACTTAACCCCCTGAATAGCAGCAAAAACTGCCTGATCAAGATTTGCAATTAAAAATAATTAACCAATGAAAAGAAATATACTTTTATCAGCAGCCAATCAAATTTAAGCTTGAAAGGGCCTGGATGACCCTCTCACATCTAAAGCCATAAACTAATACCATTATTCAATATTCAAATTATATCTACATGACAACAAGCTTATAAAAGATACCTGGTGATAGCAGACACACCAATTTATGATAATTGCAATTAGCAGTTCTGGACAGGTAATGCCAGATATCACATATCTGCACATAAAAGTGCCAATATCTTATCATATAGCTTGGCTTCACATTTTGTTTGCATATTATCTGCATAATAAATCTACTGAAAATCTTCTTAATTTAATAAATAAATAATCTTAAAAAAAATACCTTTTTAAAACAAATTTCTGAATTTTAATTACTTGCATATTTCAATTTAAAAATATGGCCTAAATTTTACTGCTATTACACGTGTTTTGGCAATGAAAATTGAAAACAAAATATATACGCTCTTAAATACACTGACAGACAGTTTTGAAGGTTCATAGTAGCATTATAATAATTAATGGGGTGGGGTCATACTGAAGAATTGGGCAAAAATCGATTCTATTATCTTTCCTTGTTTATTGAGAACAACGCTATACCTTGTTGTCTCCCTTCGACCGTCTAGCTAAATATCGATCACTATCGGATATTTTTTAGCGAGTGTTCAGTCGTTATGGTTTGGCTATCTCCGTTATCGTATCAGGGAATTGCCGATTCATTAAAAAAAAACACAGATTATAATTTAAGGAATCTCCTGTAAAACTAGTAAGCGTGTGTTTTAGTTTACCTTTTAATGTACTGTAAAAAAAACAATGTAATTGTATCAATCTTGGTTTAATTCAGGTTTTCCATATTAAGATATAACAAGGAAAAAATGTAAACACTACGTTATTAATTTCATTTTAAATTTTCATAAAATTCAAAGAGCTTTTTAAAAAAAAAGTGTGTTTACTCTTTCAAGTTTAAATAGGTCGACTATATTAATCATTTATTTATTACCTGGAAGAGATGCAACTTTTAAAAACATCTTTAAAATTAGTGTCAAAATTCAATGTAATTAGCAGCAAAAACTACTGACTAAACATTTAATTAAAAAATTAAACAGAAAAAAATATATTATAGAATATTTATAAAGTGTGCCTTACACATAACTATGACAATTTTCATTTCAATTATTATTAATGACAACAGTTAAAAGGTTTGTTGTATTACTAACACACCAATTTATTGTCAAATTCAATTTGCATTCTGGAAGGTAATCAGATATAACATTTGCACATATAAAATCCAATACTAACATACTTGGCTTAATTTTGTCATACTGTTAAAAAAGTTGACTAATTTCTTATTTAATAAATAATAATCTTAAAAAATACCTTTTAAACAAATTCTGATTTTAATTACTTGATATTCATTTAAGAATATGCAAAGTTTTACTGCTATTACAGTGTTTTGCATGAAGAAAACAAATATATCTTTAAATACATGACAGCAGTTTTGGGTCAAGTACATTATAAATGTAATTATGGGGTGAGTTAGAAGAATTGGGCTAATCCAAAATGATTCTATTTTTTGTTTATTGAGAAACCTTACATGTTGTCTCCTTCGAGTTAGCTAAATATACGATCACTTATGGAATTATGTTTTACGAGATTCAGATGTTATTTTATCTCGTTATCGTTCAGTGCATCATAAAAAATACAAGATTATAGATATAGATTTGTAAAACGTAGTGAGGGTGTGATTTATTTTACACAATTTTAATACTGTAAAACAACACAATAACTTGCATCATTTGGCTTAATTCTGCTTTTGACATAAGTAAATACGGAACGAAAAAAGAAGACATACGTTATTTTCTATTATTGATATCAAGAGCTATAAAAAAGTTTTTATTTCTTTGGCATAAGTATTATGAAAAATATGATCTAAACTTATTTTTTCTTTTATTTTAATGAAAGAAACTGACACATAAAACGATATAAATCACAAAATCATGTTATTTTGCGGCAAATACTTTGGACTAGAAAACTACTATTATTTAAAATTTTGAGCAGGCAAAAAAATATAGTTATATACTTTAAAAGGCTTACAATTGGACAATTTTCATTTTCAGTCATTACTAAATAGTGTGAATGCGTTTTTATATCTTATTAAACATTTTATTGTCAAATTATTTTGGATGTATGAAATTTGAACTATAGTCTTACATGAGAGAAAACTAATAGCAAAATAATTGAAACTGTAAAAGGTATCTTCTTATTACACAGAGCTGTTATTGGAAGGTGAACCTATTTGCCCCGAGCTGTCATTGAATTAAAAGTAAATTGCGAATTATGCAGCTTCTCGTGATTTTTGAAAGGGACTGACTGTACTATTTAATAATGTCGATTTTTAAAATAAATAGTGGAAAACCTAAGAATAAAACAAGCACACCATAGAAAGAAAGTCTTTTAGAAAAGATTTAGGATAAAGTGACGCTAATGTAGTGTAAAGGTTATTCATAATAACTATCACGAATATGTTTACTATATGAACAGGGGATTACAGATTTTTCATCTTTTAGCGCGTGCTATACCTTCTTGAGATTAGCTGTTCAATTCAGTTTCGATTTATTGCATAAATACAATGCCTACAGCAAGTGAAAGCATTATATAATATGGAGCAGAGAAAGTACATAATAATTTTCAAAAGAGACAATAAACCAAAGAGCTATAAAAAAAATTAAAAATGCATTTTATACTTCTTTGAATAAACTAATAAATCAATAAACGACAATGTTTCACAATGTTGTCACAAAGCTTCTATAGTATAATATTTTCACTCTTAGGCGAACTTTTAACACGTGTTATATATAGCTATACTTTAATATCGAACAATTAACCTGTATTCAGAAAAATTCTGTTAATCAAATACAATTAAATACTCAATCACTGTCCCATTATCTTATGTATCTAACAACATTTGTACTTGAAAATGAAAAAAAAAATTATTGTGTATTTAAGTCTCGTTCATTAAACATGTTACAATTTTCAAAATGCTCTTACGCAGTCACCGAGAAGATTATTGTCTTTGTAATAAAAAGACCTGATCGTCCCTAATCCCCTAATAAAAAGGTGTTGATAAGCAATAAACTTGCAAATTGGTAATAAACAACTATCGAAAAGCGCTTTAATATGGCTGTTTCAAGGCCCCTCAAACAATTTACTCAAATGTTGCATTATATAAATTCTTTATAACATATTTATGGTTAAAACTTAAACTAAGGGGTATAAGTATAATTAAACGAATCTTTAAAATACGAGACAGTGGTTTAGAAAGAAATATATATAGTTGCAACGTGCATCATGTCTTAATTTTTTTTATTTATTAACATGATACGTCAGCATCTTTCTCTGTAACATTTATTTTGCGGAAAGCTTGTAATTCCCAAAGACTATGGTTCGCCTTTATATAACTGAAATTATTCCCGCACTGTTATTATCACTTAATACTATGTTGTAACAATCATATTTTCTGTATCATCGGCAGCTAAACTTCGGGCGAGTTCGTGCGTTTCCGCACGCGTCCAGAAATACCACGGACACGGCAAATAAAAAAATAATACAAAAATCACCAACTTTTAAACGTCTAGGGAAGCAAGAAGACATTAAAATAATTTCAAAATAAAAACATATATAAAAAGTTTATTGTCTGTAGAATACTTCAATAGGATAATAAATATTCTCAAAATATGAATAAAGTGGCTACAGGGAAAAGAATAAGATACGTATCACAGGTTTTTGCTTATTTTATTCAGTAACTGTATGTCGTAAACAGAGACTGATAGTGATGTTTTTTAATCGCCAAGGGAAGCATTAATTTTTCATTTTAGATAAATAATTTTTGTATCTTTGTAAAGAGAAAAGAATGACGAACACTTCAATAGGATAATAAATATTGTGTATTCGTTCTAATTAAAACAATATTTGTTCAAACTTTTTTTCCTTCTTTGTTTCTATTGGAAAATATCAACCAGATAAAAATCGATATCGCACTGCCAGGTGATTTGAAGGGGGATAATTTTACCGATAAGACGACAAATTTTACCTAATTGTTGATCATGGTGGGGGCTGGGTGCAGTATTGTAACTGACACAGATTTATGACAAAGTTAATATATTTACCTTTAATGCCATACTGTACTGGAAAATCAAACAAAAAAAGGATTATAGTTTTGCATATGATAGTTATCAGGGTTGTGGGAAGGGGCCCAGGCCTGTGATTTGGGGGTGGGGGTGGAAATAGCTCAGTATTTAGGCAAAGGGGAATAAAAAAACCTGATGTAAAGTCAAAACTGCATGATTTAAAAGAAATTTTCTGAGGGGAAGAGGCCTGTTAATGGCCCCTATTATAGAAGGGGGAAAAAACCTGGTTATGGTGTAAATTGTCAAGAGTTGTACTGGCTTATAATTTTAATTGTATAGAGTTATACTGACTTACGGTGTTAATTGTATAGAGTTGTACTGATTTATTAGGCTAACTGTATAGAGTTGTACTGACTTATCAGGCTAAATGTGTAGAGTTGTACTGACTTACCAGGCTAAATGAGTAGAGTTGTACTGACTTACCAGGCTAAATGTGTAGAGTTGTGCTGACTTACCAGGCTAAATTTACCAGGCTAAATGAGTAGAGTTGTACTGACTTACCAGGCTAAATGTGTAGAGTTGTGCTGACTTACCAGGCTAAATGTGTAGAGTTGTGCTGACTTACCAGGCTAAATGTGTAGAGTTGTGCTGACTTACCAGGCTAAATGTGTAGAGTTGTGCTGACTTACCAGGCTAAATGTATAGAGTTGTACTGACTTACCAGGCTAAATGTATAGAGTTGTACTGACTTACCAGGCTAAATGTGTAGAGTTGTGCTGATTTATGACATTAACTGTATAGAATTATACTGAATTATGATGTTCATTTTGTAGGATAGTGCAGTATAAAGAGACTATACAACAGTATGATGCGAGAATTGCCCGTATGAAGAATGAGATGAGGAGATACCAGAGTAATATGGACACAACATGTAAATATAGTACACTGTTCAATATTGTTGTTAGTAGTGTTAGTAAAAAAATTTGCAAAATTGAAATTATTTTAACATTCGAGCACTGACTTTAGAATGAGGTAATAATGATAATCATGTGTTATTATCAAAACGACTTTTAAAGCCATTATACCCACAGATTCAAAGTATATGACAGCTATATTGAATTCATGCTGTGTTTGCTCCATATCTTCCTAACTTCTTGGAAGAATTTCAAAAAACTGGTATCAGTTATTAATCTCATCAAGTTGACATGCAGAATGCACGACTCATGTCACTAGGTCCTAGGTCATACTTTGAAGTCAGAGGTCAAATAGCTTCACTTCGTGTCTCATCCATATCTAAACTACTTGGAAGATATTCATCAAACTAACATCTATACTTTAACTCATCAAGACAACATGCATAGCAGATGACCAGGGTCAATAAGTCCAAGGTCATTGCCACACTTAGAGTTCAAAGATCAAATTAGTCTAAATATTATATATGATTAGTAACAAGAAATCTTATTGATTAGAGGACAGTCAAAAATCTACTGCATGACTTTCAGCAGTGAGGTCATGAAATGTGACGTCATACAAAATTTAAGACTATAATGAAAAAAATACTATCAAATGTAAAAACTATGTTTTTAATCCTTTCCACAAGTAATCTTCAGGGTACATATGTTCGAAACTTTAACTTTTAGAAATATTTGTCTTGGTAGGAAACACTAGTTTGATGTTTTGATTTTAGTGTAAGTACCTTTTAGTGTTCATAATCTTTAACCCTTACATTTGTTTTACTATGTCTTCTTGAGTGTTGAAATATAAGTCTTAAAGTTAATCAACCATTAGCTTAATCACCTGTTAAAATTTCACACAACTGTGTCCATGTTGTTGGATTTAATATACCTTTAATGTTTGGTCAGTATCACTTTTCCCAGGCTGATAAATCTGTTTATTATTAAATCTATATTTATAGTCCTTTCCGTTGGTCTAGATGTAGTCCCATGATCAATGACAAAAAGTCGTATTGACTCGAAGGTGGAGCCCAAAACGCGTATTAACCTCCAGCTGTGACATCACAGTTTGACGTCAAAACAATGCGACGTCGTACACAATTTACCATGAATAATGACGAAAGGCTGCAGTTATTTGTATTTAAAGTTTATACTTATGAGTAGGCTGGATTTAATAATAAAAATTGCCTTTTAAGTTTGGTCGATATGTGGATTTGTTGACCTGATAAATTCACATACCGACCTCACCAAAAGGCAATAATTGTATAATATCAACCACACTGAAAGGCTATGGTTGTTTAATATTTGGAATGCACACCAGCAGGTGTAGTTTTATCTGACAAACAACATGGAGTTTTTATTTCATAGCATATTGTTATATTGTAGTTGATGGAAGATCAGTGAAGATAGCCAAGCTGGAGATGGATACCCAGCCTAGACCTGTCCCGGCAAACAACCCCTGTAGTACACCTTCAGCACAGGATGATATATCATATGGTAACAGTATGAGTGGTGGAATTGTCGACCACTTTAAGGTAACAATCATGATGGTATGATTTGGTAAACAGAGAAAGTATGTTGCAAGGAATGTGTAACAACACTCAGATTAATGTCACTGTCAGTAAAGATAGGAAAGATTTTATTTAAAATCAGTTTGTTTTTAAGCTTTCAAATAAATCAGTTTGCTGTTGTACATTGTATATAGTTTGTGTTCAAATGATTGTATTTAAACAGTATTTTTAGCTCGACTATTCGAAGAATAGGGGAGCTATCCTACTCGCCCCGGCGTCAGCATTAGCGTGTGCTTCACACAAATGTTAAAGTTTGCGTACCACCCCAAATATTTTCAAAGTCCATTGAGATATTGCTTTCATATTTTGCATACTTGTTTACCATCATGACCCCAGTCTGTAAAAAGGAGGAGGGAACTCTATCAAGCATTTTGACTGAATTATGGCCCCTTTTCGACTTAGAATAAATGTTAAAGTTTGCGTACCACCCCAAATATTTTCAAAGTCCATTGAGATATTGCTTTCATATTTTGCATACTTGTTTACCATCATGGCCCCAGTCTGTAAAAAGGAGGAGGCAACTCTATCAAGCATTTTGACTGAATTATGGCCCCTTTTTGACTTAGAATATGCTTATTGTAATGTTAAAGTTTTACTCATTGCTTATATATTATACTATCAAGCACTGAGAATAGTCGAGCGCACTGTCCACTGACAGCTCTTGTATAGGTTGCTAACACCTTGAGAGCCTGTGGCTTGTAGATTTTTGTATTGATTTCTGCATGTTGGTATAACTCTTGTTAAAGGTGTGTATCACAGAGGCAGAGAACAAGAGACTCAAACAGGAGATGGATAAACAGAAAAAGAAAATGTCTCGAGTTGAAGACCTAGAACGTGAAAACTCCAGAGTGAAAGAAGAGTTACAGAATTTCCGTAAGAAATATCAACACATTGAAGAAATTGAAAAGGAAAACTTGCATCTGAAAGAAGAACTTAAAAAGTATGATCTTTCTGTTAAAATGAAAATGCTTTGGGATGTAAATACTATGTGGAATTTCATAATTTAGAGGATATAAATTAACACTTGCCCAGTCACCCACTATGACTGTGTTTTAAACTGGACAAATTAGTCTTCCTAGACAATCGCCCAGCCAGCCAGCTGCAATAGCTTGGGCTTTCCTATCGTTTTATTTATAACTTTATCTTTTGTGTGACATGGTGGACCAGTTACAATTGCCAGTATATGCTTCACTTAATCAGCATACTTGATATATAATTTACAGACCATCTAATGGCAGCTCCCATGAAAGATTCTTGTGTGTATTATTTCCAAAGTTGTGGTAAAGGGCATCCCTCTAAGGCAGACCAAGGTCTAGACGTGCAGTAATTATGCTGACTTATTTCAGTATAATATTGATGTACAAACTAGCAAATTTTTCCTGAACATTGATTTTGTTTGAGGAAAGATGTATAAAGGGGTCATCAGAATGAATGATTTTATTGATAACAGTACATTTATGCATCATTCACAATCTAAAAAGAAATAAGTACATTTGTATGTATTAGGCATATTGTAATGTATTTTGTTATATAGTTGGGCCCCTAAGTTTTAGGCTGGGCCCCTAAACTTTGGAAGTTACAAGCCCAGCTGGCTAATAGCTGCTGAGTGTTAATTTATATCCCTGTTAGATGTGTAATTGTAATTCCCCCAGATCCAATATATACGGAGATAATATTAGAGTAATAATACTGGTATGACTGATGGTACATTCTTAATTCCTGCCAGGAGCCGTATCTTCAAAACCTTTTAATTTACAAGTGACTATATATAAATGTTCACATCATAATACAAGACACAAACATGATCAAGGTAATTAGATTGCACTTGGAGATCAAAGATCAGATAGTTTTATTTTGTGTCCACTCGAGATTTTCATAAAACTAGCATTAAAGAGGATATGTAGAAAGCTTGATCGAGGTATGTAGACAGCTTGATCGAGGTTTCAAAGGTCAAATAGCTTTCCGTGTATTTTATTTCCACTCGGTAATTATCTTCTAAGTCACTCAAAGAATTGTTATAGAACTAACATCAGTTGTTAGTTACCTTATCAAGAGTGCTTACCCTTCCTGTATTGAAGCAGCATCTGGGGATATTAATCATCTTCAGTGATAGCTCTAGTTTGGAAAAAGACATGGTAAAGTGGCAGTTCATTAATGACAGTGCAGAATAAGAGTGTAGCTTTTATAACATTCTACTCTGTGTATTGGTAGAACCTCTTCTCAAGATTAATAATATTTCCATATAAATACAGGAAGTATTCTTTTTGTGAGAATTCATTTATATAGCTGTTAAGGCACCTGAGACTTTTATAATTAGTTACAGAATTTAAGAATCTCCTGTACTTGGGTGTATTCAGGCTTTAAATATATATTTTACAGGGCCATGTGTAAAAGCAAGGACTCGCATAGGGACACATCATTGGTTAACAGTTTAAATTCGAGACATCCACTGGGAGGTAAAACTATAATTACAGTATCCATTTTCTTATGTGAATTAAACTTCTTAGAATTTTCATTCATTTAAATCTGTTCTTATGTGTAATGACTTTCTGATCCATTGTTGATGACCTTATTACTGTATATTCTAGATTCCAGGTAAAATAAATGAAAGCATGAGCTTAAAGCGTTAATATTCAACCCTGTTTAAGTATGTTTATAAAATATAAAATGTATGTAAAATATTTGCAATATGTGAAATCTAAATAGTGGATGAATTAAGCAGATGTGTAACGTTTTATATGATACTGTTGCAGACATGTTTGTAACTGCCTCAGAAACGGGCACAGATTACATGACAGTGCCACCTAGTCCAAAGAAGGAACCAAGATATAAAGTACCAGACCTGAATCCAAGCAAGAAAGAGGATAAACTCATCAGAGAATGCCAGGAAGAAGTAAATAACTGTAAAACAACATAACCAGCACTACATTACCCCAGAAAGAAGAGAAAATCTGTATGATTTGCTGGACTGATTTAAGCTGAACAAAGAGATTCCATTAATGTAGTTAATATAAGTTGACAATCTGATGAATGGTCATTTTTTAATTTCCGCAAAAAAAATCATCTCCAAAGATATTTAAGGTCATTGGCATTGAAGCTATTGTAATGTGTAGTATGTTGAAGCTATTGCAGTGTGTAGTACATTGAAGCTGTTGCAGTGTGTAGTATGTTGAAATAAAAGTGATTTTATTGCACTATTTCTATAATGAGAATACAAGATAAGCTTGAAAAGTTTTAGATACAGAATACAAGATAAGCTTAAACAGTGTTAGATACAGAATACAAGATAAGCTTAAACAGTGTTAGATTTTATGCTGAAGCTTATGTTCATGTCTTCGTTAAGAGAGAATTTTCTCAGCTTATCATAGTAGATGTGTTTGTGTTTATGCCCCCGAAGGGAGGCATATCAGTCTTCAACTGTCCGTCTGTTTGTTCGTTAGTTCGTTCATCGCAACGTTAACTTTTTGCATGAAGGCACTTTACTCGCGAACCAGTGCACCCAGGACCTTCAAACTTCACATGCTAATAGTACTTATTGAGTACACGACCCCTATTGACTTTGGGGTCAAAGGTCAAGGTCATCAGGTCAAAGGTAAAGGTGCTTTGGGGGCATTTGCCACCATTAGTGACAGCTCTTGTTTATTAGCTCACCTTAGCAATGCTCGGGTGAGTTACTGTGATCGCTCAATGTCCGGCGTCTGTTGTCTGTCTGTCAACATTTAGCTTGTGCATGCGATAGAGGCTGTATTTTTCAATTGATCTTCATGAAATTTGGTCTGAATGATTGCCTTGATGAAATCTAGGTCGAGTTCGAATATGGGTCATCTGGGGTCAAAAAGTAGGTCAAATCAAAGAAAAACCTTGTGTATGCGATAGAGGCTGTATTTTTCAATTGATCTTCATGAAATTAAGTCAGAATGATTGCCTTGATGAAATCTACGTCAGGTTTGAATATGGGTTATCTGGGACCAAAAAGTAGGTCACTAGGTCAAGTCAAAGAAAAACCTTGAGTATGCGATAGAGGCTGTATTTTTCAATTGATCTTCATGAAATTTGGTCAGAATGATTGCCTTGATGAAATCGAGGTCGAGTTCGAATATGGGTCATCTGGGGTTAAAAAGTCTTAAGTCAAATCAAAGTAAAACAAGGTATGTGATAGAGGCTGTATTTTTCAATTGATCTTCATGAAATTTGGTCAGAATGGTTGCCTTGATGAAATCTAGTTAGAGTTCGAATATGGGTCATCTGGGGTCAAAAAGTAGGTCATTAGGTCAGATCAAAGAAAAACCTTGTGTATGCGATAGAGGCTGTATTTTTCAATTGATCTTCATGAAATTAAGTCAGAATGATTGCCTTGATGAAATCTATGTCGAGTTTGAATATGGGTTATCTGGGATCAAAAAGTATGTCACTAGGTCAAATCAAAGAAAAACCTTGTGTATGCGATAGAGGCTGTATTTTTCAATTGATCTTTATGAAATTTGGTCAGAATGATTGCCTTGATGAAATCTAGGTCGAGTTCGAATATGAGTCATCTGGAGTCATCTGGAGTCAAAAACTAAGTCACTAGGTAATACTTGTTTAAACTCAAGAGACCACATTTTTGGTCCAATCCTAATGAAAATTGGCCAGAAAATTTGTTTCCATAAAATCACTAGGTCAAACATGGTGTATTTCTCAGGTGAGCGACCTAGGGCCATCTTGGCCCTCTTGTTAGATTTCCAAATTATTTATTAGAATAATATATTCCAGTACCATTCTGTATGTGGAATAATAGGAGTTCACCCATTGTTTGAACAGCAGACTTTATATATGCTTTTATATAGCGGTTTGTTGTAGCCAAGTTTGTACTCTGTTTCAACATTTCAACCCTCTTCTGAAGAGATATTCTACTCACCCTGGCGTCGGCATCGGCGTCACACCTTGGTTAAGTTTTTGCATGCAAGTACATACAGCCATCAATTAAAGGCATATAGCTTTGAAACTTATTTTTTCTTTTTCTAGGTCAATTACCAACCTCTCTGGGTCAAGTCCCATAACTCTGACATGTATTTTGAGCAAATTATGCCCCCTTTTGGACTTAGAAAATTTTGGTTAAAGTTTTACATGCAAGTTACTATCTCCAAAACTAATGCAGATATTGATTTGAAACTTCACGTGTCTTCGGGGTTATAAAACTAGTTGATAGTAGCAAGTCCCATAACTCTGACTTTCATTTTGGCCAAATTATGCCCCCTTTTGGACTTAGAAAATTCTGGTTAAAGTTTTGCGTGCAAGTACATACAGCTATTTCTAAAAGGCTTATAGATTTGAAACTTATTTTTTCTTTTTCTAGATCAATTACCAACCTCACTGGACCAAGACCCGTAACTCTGACATGTATTTTTAGCAAATTATGTCCCCTTTTAGACTTACAAAATTTTGGTTAAAGTTTTACATGCAAGTTATTATCTCCAAAACTAATGCAGATATTGATTTGAAACTTCACATGTGTCTTCAGGGTTATAAAACTAGTTGATAGCAGCAAGTCCCGTAACTCTGACCTTCATTTTGGCCAAATTATGCCCCCTTTTGGACTTAGAAAATTCTGGTTAAAGTTTTGCGTGCAAGTACATACAGCTATTTCTAAAAGGCATATAGATTTGAAACTTATTTTTTCTTTTTCTAGATCAATTACCAACCTCACTGGGTCAAGTTCCATAACTCTGACATGTTTTTTGAGCAAATTATGCCCCCTTTTAGACTTAGAAAATTTTGGTTAAGTTTTACATGCAAGTTATTATCTCCAAAACTAATGCAGATATTGATTTGAAACTTCACATGTGTCTTCTGGGTTATAAAACTAGTTGATAGCATCAAGTCCCATAACTCTGACCTTCATTTTGGCCAAATTATGCCCCCTTTTGGACTTAGCAAATTCTGGTTAAAGTTTTGCGTGCAAGTACATACAGCTATTACTAAAAGGCATATAGATTTGAAACTTACTTTTTCTTTTTCTACATCAATTACTAACCTCACTGGATCAAGTTCCATAACTCTGGCATGTATTTTGGGCAAATTATGCCCCCTTTTGGACTTTGAAAATTCTGGTTAAGTTTTACATGCGAGTTTCTTTCTCCAAAACTAACGCAGATATTGATTTGAAACTTCACTTGTGCCTTAGGGGTTATAAAACTAGTTGATAGCAGCAAGTCCCATAACTGATATGCATTTTGGTCAAATTATTCCCCCTTTTGAACTTAAAACTCTTTTGATATTTAACCTTTTTAGGTAATATTTTCCTGCCTCTGGGACAATATTTCGAATAGTCGAGCTTGGCTGTCTTACGGACAGCTCTTGTTATTACTATAGTATGCCAAGTATATAACATTGTGTCTATATATTGTTTTATTACTATAGTATGCCATTGTATCTATAGATTGTTTTATATAAATTGTAAAAAATAATTGCAACTGGTCCAGTAATTTTATTATCGGTTATGCTTGTAAGTTTTTTCTATCAACTTTGATTACTACTCAGTGTTTTGTTCTGTTTTTAGCTCACCTGTCACATAGTGACAAGGTGAGCTTTTGTGATCACCCGTCGTCTGTGCGTCCGTCCGTGCGTGCGTAAACAATTTCTTGTCAGCACGATAGTGGTTTCATTTATGATTTTATTTTAACCAAACTTGCACACAACTTGTATCACCATAAGATCTCGGTTCCTTTCTTGAACTGGCCAGATCCCATTATGGGTTTCAGAGTTATGGCCCCTGAAAGGGCCAAAATTAGCTATTTTGACCTTGTCTGCGCAATAGCAGCTTTATTTATGATTTGATTTTTACCAAACTTGCGCACAACTTGTATCACCATAAGATCTTGGTTCCTTTCTTGAACTGGCCAGATTCCTTTATGGGTTCTAGAGTTATGGCCCCTGAAAGAGCCAAAATCAGCTATTTTGACCTTGTCTGCACATTAGCAGCTTCATTTATGATTTGAATTAAATCAGACTTGCACAAAACTTGTGTCACCATAAGATTTTAGTTCTTTTCTTAAACCGGCTAGATCCCACAATGGGTTCCAGAGTAATGGCCCCTGAAAGGGCCAAAATTAGCTATTTTGACCTTGTCTGCACAATAGCAGCTTCATTTATGATTTGATTTTAACCAAACTTGCACACGACTTGTATCACCACAAGGTCTTGGTTCCTTTCTTGAACTGGCCAAATTCCATCATGGGTTCCAGAGTTATGGCCCCTTAAAGGTCCAAAATTGGCTATTTTGGCTTTTGCAGCCATATAGAGACTTCATTTATGGTTTTATTAGCTCACCTGTCACATAGTGACAAGGTGAGCTTTTGTGATCAGCCTTCGTCCGTCGTCGGTCCGTGCGTGCGTCCGTCTGTCCGTCAACAATTTCTTGTCTGCACGATAGTGGTTTCATTTATGATTTTATTTTAACCAAACTTGCACACAACTTGTATCACCATAAGATCTCGGTTCCTTTCTTGAACTGGCCAGATCCCATTATGGGTTCCAGAGTTATGGCCCCTGAAAGGGCCAAAATCAGCTATTTAGACCTTGTCTGCACAAAAGCAGCTTTATTTCTGGTTTGATTTTTACCAAACTGGCACACAACTTGTATCACCATAAGATCTCAGTTCCTTTCTTAAACTGGTCAGATCCCATTATGGGTTCCAGAGTTATGGCCCCTGCAAGGGCCAAAATCAGCTATTTTGACCTTGTCTGCAGAATAGCAGCTTTATTTATGATTATATTTTAACCAAGGTTGCACACAACTTGTATCACCATAAGATCTTGGTTCCTTTCTTGAACTGGCCAGATCCCATTATGGGTTCCAGAGTTATGGTCCCTGAAATGTCCAAAATCAGCTATTTTGTCCTTGTCTGCACAATAGCAGCTTTATTTTTGATTTGATTTTTACCAGACTGGCACACAACTTGTATCACCATAAGATCTCGGTTCCTTTCTTGAACTGGTCAGATCCCATTATGGGTTCCAGAGTTATGGCCCCTGAAAGGTCCAAAATCGGCTATTTTGACCTTGTCTGCACAATAGCAGCTTTATTTATGATTTGATTTTTACCAAACTGGCACACAACTTGTATCACCATAAGATCTTGGTTCCTTTCTTGAACCGTCCAATTCCCGTAATGGGTTCCAGAGTTATGGCCCCTGAAAGGGCCAAAATTAGCTATATTGACCTTGTTTGCACAATAGCAATTTCATTTATTATTTGATTTTAACCAAACTTGCACACAACTTGTATCACCACAAGATCTTGGTTCCTTTCTTGAACTGGCCAGGTTCCATCATGGGGTCCAGAGTTATGGCCCCTTAAAGGTCCAAAATTGGCTATTTTGGCTTTCGCAGCTATATAGAGTCTTCATTTATGGTTTTATTTGATACAAACTTCTAAAATATCTTCAACAACAATAAATCTTGGATTCCATGACAAATTAGATCCAATCGTAGGTTCCAGAGTTATTTTATATCTGATTACCTCCCCTGATTGCAGTCAAAATGGATTTATATCAGTAAAAGTACTTATAGGACTTATTTGAAATTTCATTGTTGTCATTAGTTGGACTGAGCCAATCAAAGTAGATAACTATGGACTGATTTTATGTCAAATTACCTCCCTTTATTTCAAATTAAAATGGGTATATCTCCGTAACTAATGAAGATACTGACCTGAAATTTCATTTATGTCAACAGATTTATTTGGCAGTTTCTTCTTTTGATTACTTACAATAATTTTCTTTTAATTACTTCCCTTTTACATTAATATAAATAGCTTATTTTATTAACTTTTTTACTATAGGCCGTAGGGAAAAATCGAGACCACTTTTCTATGGTACAACATGGATGGTACCTCCAATTTTTAGGTGTATTTTGACATATCTGTACCTTGTAAGATTTTTTTTTCTTTTTGGTTAGATTTCTTTCCTTTGTTTTTCCTGTCTTTTGAACTTTTTTTTCTGAGGACCTTCTTGTCCTCAAGTGCAATGATAACAGGTGAGTGATATAGGGCCATCATGGTCCTCTTGTTTTTGTGTTGTAGCCTTTCATTTATGTACTTCTCATCATTTTAGATATAAAAAATACATAAAATGTTGTTAAACCTGAAAAGATTGTTAGGTTTTATTTGGGACCTTAATAATCTTAAATATCAGGCAGATGGCTGCAGTTTCGTTTTTGAAATTACTTATAATCGTACTTTGAGACATTTGAAGATGTAACAAACCTTTGCTATGTTCTATATCAAACTATAACACTAGCTGTTTAAAATGAAACATTTTTGGGGGCAATGCCCCCAGATTTAACAAACCTTCTTTCAATTTTCTTGTCGAGCTTATGACCAACCTGACAACACAGAAAACAAGTTCCAAAGTATTTACCAAACATAACTTTCATATTGCATTTTGCAATTATATTTTTGATCCAGATATGATTAAATAGATCTACACCTTTTTTAACAACAGTATGTGAAGAAAACTAACCTTTTATAAATATAAATTATAATAGATCTTCGTAAGCGTAAGAATAATAAGGATGCTTGATTTGATCACATGATCGATTCTGAAACCGACACGTGTTTTGATCATGTGACCTATTCTGAAATCCAATAACCAGTTTCAATACGCTAAAAAATGTGTTCATGATTCTGCGTGAAAATAGCAACTACTAAGGAATTGCAACGCCACTGATAAGCCGATAGATTATTGATTTTTTCATGCTGTGCCTCGACTATGTTGTGGATGTGTATTGCGTTATGTAGAAACTTTATCAATATGCGGCGATCAGTACCGTTTATCAGTAGGCGAATCAATAAATATGCGGCAAAATCATATAGATCCCGATTCGCAATCTGTTAAAATATCTTTTCTGTGCAGGTGCTATTTCTAAAATATTATTTTAGGAAATACAGTGCTGAAATGAAATACTTTTCGCATGTCTAAGAAAATATTTTCAAGAGATATGTTATTTATAAGAATTAATACTATACAAAAGAATAATAATAAATTAAATAAAAACAGTGTTTTACTTGGAATAGAATAGGTAGAAAAAAATTCATTACTTATTCTTCAGTTTGAATTTATGACTTATTTGGTTCTGGGGTGGGGAGGAAAGAAATTGATTTGACAGTTTGATTTTTTTTTGTAATTATTATCTAATCTAATAATCGTCAGTAGATTTTTTCTCTTATTGTTTTCCGTTTAAATTTACACAAACTATTAAGAACATTTACAGCTTAAAGACATATTTATGTACTTGGTCGGCATACATGCCATAATTTTTCAGAACGTTTCCGGGATTCTGAGTTAAAATTTCAGGGATTTTTACCTTTTGTCCGGGACATACACCGTGACTTTGGTATTCGTCTGTTTCATGCAAAAATATCATACTATTACGTGTAGTTTCCAGAGATAAACAATGTTCACTAGCTTGTATTTATTTGCTGCAAATGTCGTCTAGCTTTCTAAGGGAGGTAAATACATGTACAGGGAATACACATCTATAGTTCGGCACGGGAATTTATTGCATTCCAGAGGTGAACAGAATTAAGAGACTTACTATATACGTTGATTAAAAGAATCAACCAGGTCATCATGATTTAGATTCTAGCTAATTTGGTATTATTCTAAAGCTTAAACATTTATCTATTTATCTAATGATTAAATTGAATCCTTCAAGGAATAAAATAAATTTTGTAGATAAAAATCGACAATATAAAATATATGGAGTTGGGTCAATTTTCATCGGTCGGTCGGCAAAGGCATTTAACATTTTAATTTAGAATATGTGTGACAATCGATCTAGATCTTAAATGATTACAACCTTTTAAAATAATTATCATTTAATTGACCATTTTCAATAATCTCTTCCATAAAGGCTACATGTAGCTTTACCGCCAACGTGCTAAAAACAAGGAGATTTACGACTTTTCTTCCTAATTTAAGTATGATAAAACAGTTACTGATTGCATAATCCTGTCAGTTCTTAATCAGGGTCATCATAATAACTGACTGTAACTTAATCAGTGTCATCAAAAGATCGTCGCGCGAATCAACACGTGTCCCGCTCGAGGGCATGAAACTGATTAGGAATAAACAATGTGACACCGCGGACTGTTTATTGTGTAAAATTGAACAATTTATAGACAAAAAACATTTTTTTTTTATTATTTTTATTTGTTCCTATATTTTTATTTTTTCCGGGACTTTTCAACCCTGTGCGGGACACCGGGACGAGTATGTAATTTTCGGGACAATCCCGGGCAATCCGGGACGTATCACATGTATGTGGTCGGACCGTCCATATTCGTGACTGTATATTATGTATATTTATATATTTTGATCTCGAAATCAGCTGTAAATCGTTAATCAAAATGTCTTGTCCACAAAAGTTGCATAAAAAGGTGCCATGACAAAACCGAAAGTAAGTGGTTTTGAAAAAATCCATTTACATTTCAGCCTATTTATCTTTATTATTTGGAAGAATATTGATAAATGAAAACATATAGTGCGCTTGATATGTATGATATCAAAGCAAAAACTGGTTAAAGATGTGGAAAAAGTCGGGCTAATGTTCCATGTCAGTACACCATCAACAAGTTTCATCGAGTTGCGAGCAAAATCGCTGATAGTTAAAAAGTAAACACTATAAAACATAGAAAAGGCAATCTTACGTTCCGTGCTCTACTTATTTTTGAGCAGTATACCTTTGATTGTGGATGGCAGCTCGACTTTTCGCCTCCCATACCAACCTGGGCACTGTTTATAGCAAAGAATAGTCGGTGCCGATATTTCGCAAAGAGTGGATATGTACTGTGAATCGGAGAGACCATCCTGAATATACATGTTATCTAGGGAAGAGGAGTTGAATCCATGGAGATGTTGTCAAAAGTTATGATATCAGAATCTTGCGGGAAGGCAGTAATTTCAATAGCAACCACCATGACACGGCAAATCAGGGGAATTTTTTTTTTACTTTTTCCTGAAATCCGACTTTACTGTAGGGCCAATAGGAACGCGCTTATTCTTGGAAAGTACAGCATTTCCCAAACTGAACATGTACCCGATTCTTTAGTCTAAAGATCAGAACATTGTGTATATGACGTGTTTAACATATAATGTTCGAGAAATCCTTGAATTCATTCCCAGACTTTTATATTAAAAAATAGAAACGCCATATACGCTGATCAAACTGGTATTTATCTGCAGGAAAATTATCGTTTAGCGTAAAAAGTGCGCTAAATACTGTTATAACTGCACGTAAACACATATACGTATTTCAACATTTTTCACACCGAGTAATTTTTGCTATCCACCATTTGCGATGATAACTTGCGGCAGGTACCCGTCATATTTTTGCCTCATTTTCTTGGTAATTATCCCTGCAGATGTACATTTATGTTACCAGTTTAATGTATTTCATCTATCTGAAGGTGCAAATGGTTTCTGATGGTGATATTCGAAGGCAGAACCACCAGAAATTTTGTTCTTTTTCCGCGGGTGTTTCGTATCCTCATTTACTCGAACTTAACTGTATACGCCAGTTCGGTAGGTTCATTGATATGATGAATCACGGTTTTCATAGTGTTTAATGTTTTTCTTATATTATGATATTGATAGTTTGAAATACAGGTGTATATTAAATAACTTAAAATTGAAACAGACAATGTTATTTTAAACATCAAACAACAAACAATATAAATAATAATATCATCATATATCATGTATGTTTTTACGAAAGCAGTTATTGAATTTTAGCAACAGTTGGAAAGGAATAAAGGTAGATCTGTAAAATTATTTTTTACAGGTGTTTGTGTGTTAACTAATGACGACTCCTTATTAAAATGATGCTTATTTGTAACAAAATAACATTCCTGACTTTTTTAAAAAAAAATAAGTATTGTACACAATAGAAAACATAGCCTAGATGTTTTCAATGTCAGTTCAAGGAAATCCTGTTCCTTTAAACTTTCACATATTGGAATATTTTGACTTTTTTTCCAACATTTCATAGTGTTACAAAGTTTTCCTGTTTCTGTTACACTGTCAAGAACACATGATGTCAGGACATAGAAGTATTGAAGAAATTGAAATACAGTGTATAGCTTTATCTTTTTCATTTTATCAAATCTGACAATGAAAGTTTTTTGTTTGTCGATGAACAACTGCTATTGAACAAGATAGATTTTTTTATCAAAATATAGAAGTGTATTGAAAACAAAGTTGATAAATTTTATTGTTGTGCACTGTTAAAGTTGTGACCACTCCATTTCTTGCCCCACACAAGTACATTACATAATGCCTGCTTGTACTTCCCTGACTTGAATGGGTTATATCAAGTCTTGAAACTGCAAAGCATTGTCCCCATCAGTCCTCTCAGTACTTTGATTTCTTACTAGTGTTATGTTCTATATCAAACTATAACACTAGCTGTTTAAAATGAAACATGTTTTCTTACTAGAGTTGTCAGGTTGGTTAGACAAATAAATGTTACTGTTATGGACTGCCATCAAATCCAACACTGCCACCACTTCCTGTAATCACATTCAGCTTTTATACCAAATGCCTTATACAACCCCACAGTACATAGGGAATACAATGCTAGTGTGTTGAACAGGACATTTGTATCGAGTCAAGTCGGTTGTGTTGATTTCATATTGTCCTTAATACCAAGTGTAACTCAGTCAGTGACACAGGATATGAAATGCCCAGACCGACACGCTTGTGTAACTCAGTCAGTGACACAGGATATGAAATGCCCAGACCGACACGCTAGTGTAACTCAGTCAGTGACACAGGATATGAAATGCCCAGACCGACACGCTAGTGTAACTCAGTCAGTGACACAGGATATGAAATGCCCTGACCGACACGCTAGTGTAACTCAGTCAGTGACACAGGATATGAAATGCCCAGACCAACACGCTAGTGTAAACTACCTACATACAAAATGTAGTCTATCAGTTTAGAAAACACCACAAGATGTGGTATCAACTTGTTTGTGTATCACAACTGACAATGAAAGTAGTACCATAGGGTAGTTTGTCAAACCTAGGTGATACAAGTTCAGAAAACACCAAACTGATGATGATTCAAGGTGTTGTATCCATATCAGGCACACTTTCGGCTGTTCAAAACATATTTCCACTGACAGAATGTCAAGTATATACAAACTAACATTTATTTTACAATTATTTGTTGTCAGTGGCATAAGTCAATTGATCGGTTCTAAATAAAGCTGTTATTCATTAATTGTTTACAGAAATGTTCTAAACAATTTATCTTGTATTCAATTTTAGAACCAGAGATGAAGGCATACATGTGTTATTACTGTAACAATGATTTTGAAGTTAACACTGGAGTGATTGACCATTTAGTTAATTGTCATGTCAAGAGAGATATATCAAAATGCAATGGAAACAATTAAACCACCTCTTGAGTTACTATCTGAAATGAAGATTTCATTCTGATCAACCTCGCTTGACAACTTTAAAGATGTATTCAATTTTGATATTTTGCCCTGTAACTTCGATAAATGCCCACACGCTGGTTGCTAGAAATAAGTATTTCACCTTCGTTTAGAATCACATCAATATACACCTCCGCACTTTAAAAACGCACCACTTAATAAATACACAAATTACACTTTCTGAGTGGATCAATTTATTCATTCTTGTATTATACAGTAATCTCAATATCTCTTCCATAAGATGTGCAAAAATGAAAAAGATCTATAAATAAAAACTACTTATTTAAGATGTTTATATCTGGTACCCCTCAGTTTCAAAAATCACAAAATAGAATTTTGAGATTTTTTATTACTTATTTCACGCATAAAGTCTTCCAATATTAATTTAAATGATAACAAATGTCTTATTCCAATAAACTAGTCACTTGTCGCTTAAGGGGGAATGGTACTTTGTCAAAATTTAAGATTTGCTAATACTCGTATATACCAAAATAAACTTGAAGATATTTCAAATTTGTATCATCATCTTTTAGAGCGATAAACATGCGTATGACGTTACCATGACGGCGCAAACATGGCCCGTTTTCGCGCTTTTTACGTCCGTTAATGGTAGCACTAAAATGGTATAAAACTCGATACTACAAACGTATTGTTGGCGTCAATGCATCAGATTATATATCAAACGACAGAATAAAGCAATTTCTTAGTGATCATTAACATGAAAAGGTATTTTCTATCCGAATTTTCGAAGGAGGTGCGAAAACAGACTTTTGGTTGTTTAAGAAAATTCAGGAAAAAAATCGCTTCTGATCCATTTTGCAAAAATTTGGCCCGTGGAATTTTTGCCAAATTTTTGTATGTAAAAATTCATTATGTTGGTAATGGCTGTGCCAAAATAGAAAAAAGTTCACCGAAGCGTTTTTCAAGTATAACCGTTTGAATTAGAGCATTGTGACGCAATAAACAACGTCGCTTAAGACATGACGTAAGCACGTGAATATTTACATTATTAGCCTTATTTTTACACCAGTGGCTGCAAAGATGGTGCTCTCCATACATATGTGGAACTATGCTTTCTAGCGCCTGTATTAATTCAGCTTCTCCTTTTTGTTTGTTTTGATTGACAGCGTATGTGAAATTTATAATGAATGATGATTTCACTTTTTCGATTAATGATGGACAGGCTCGACTAATCTTTTCAAGTTTATTTCCTACGATCCGTTTTGTATGTGCTGGATCTGAAAATTTTACAATGTCAGAATTAACTTTCTCCCTTGTTTATTTCGTTGCTGCAGAGTCATCGTCCTCTATAATATGTTTGTACATCAGTCCAGAATTGCTTGCCTCTTTATGCAATTGAGCACGAATATCGGGCTCCATAGCTTTTACAGAATTGCTCCAATTTTTTGGCATCTGTGAAGTTGACCATATTTAATTGTTTTCGCGTAAACTTTGATAAGTTTTCACACATTTATTGTTACTTTCAAACATTACATATGTTGCAACAATATTTGTTACTTATTTATAAACTTGAACCCATATAATAAAACAGTTATTGACTGTTAAGCCATCGGATATGATGTGATATTCACGGAAGAGGGCATTACCTCTTCCAGTGAATTACCATAGCATATCCAGTGGCTCAATGGTCAATAATAATATAGTTTTCAAAACGAAATTAACATAAATAAATTGACAGAAAACTCAATAAAAGTAATGCTCTTTTTCACTCTAACTTTTAGAAAATTATTGTACTTATATAGCAGTCATAGATAATTATCACTCACACGGGTGTGTTAAATTTGCATATATATTATTTTTGTATGTGTATTTATTTTATGTAATAAGTTGCTTTGAAACAGACATAATATTTTGATGGCAAATTTATATTTATAGATGAATTTATTGATAATATTTCTTTAGTTCTAATATTTACGAGATTATCCCATTTTTGTTTTCATGCAAAAATATAGCCAAGGGAGACAAACAGATACTGATTAATTAAGTACGGCTGTTATATACATTCTTATTACAGAAGCATCGTGTTGACTTGTCAGGAAATTATCAGTAGCGCGGTACGGTGACCTCGGAAAAGGGCGCATAACATGCGAGATTGTCGGCTTATATGGAAATTCCAAATGAATTCATATTGTTGTTTGTTTTGATTGATAGAATCCTGTTGTACGGCCCTTTCAGTATTTCAATTATGTCAGGCAGGTAGACAAGCTTACTGCCGCTCATTGGCTGTTTTTTTATCAAAAATATAAGCATTCTTAATTTATTAAGACTTATTATACAGCCATTCTATTCAAACTTATTCTTTCTAAAATACGTGTAAAATAAAAGCTCAGTACATAATCCAGGATCGGGAACGGATTTAGCATCTTTTTGAGTGATCGTTCTCTAGTGTATACTGCTAGTTTCTATTTGGACCAACATTGCAAACTTTAATATATTTTTTATTGAATTTTAGGAAAGACAATATTGTGAACCAAGCCGCGAAACAAACGGCATCTGGACGAACATTCATCATGCTATATCGTTATGTCGTCATGTAAACGGAAGGGGCACCTGTCCGTGATGGCATGTTTAAAATTCATAATTTAGTCGTTTCTATTCAGGCTTTTTTCCCCGTCCTGTGCAACAAATAACAAATAACAGAAATATTTAAATGAAATGAGCCGCGCCTTGTGAAAACCAACATACGGTGGCTTTGCAGTCTGATCAGGATCCATGCTGTTCGCTAACGGTTTCTTAAATTGCAATAGGCTTTAAAAGCGAACAACATAGATCCTGACAAGACTGCGCAAGCTGGTCTGGATCAAAGCTAGTCGCAAAGCCACTATGTTGGTTTTTTCATGGCGCGGCTCAAATAACATATGTTAAAACAGGTAGAACGGTAACCATTTATGTAAAGGTTTTGACGTGTTTTGCAAACAGTACACGGCAGAATCTTAAAATTCATACTTAACATTTGAATTTTAAAATTCCGTTGTACTGCTTGCAAAAGACAAATAGCATATATATATAAACTGTCAACTTTTAGGACTGCCTACGTGGTCTGATTCACTGAGATATCTCACTGATGGAGGACTGTAAGTTCAAGCCCCGCTACCGAACATGGCTCTTTATGTGAGAACACTTGGTAGTTTGTGTCGGAGGTTAGGGGTTTAGTACTGGTCGTTCCCAGGAACAATGTTTAAGGAAACTACCCGCCATACTGTAGAAACGAGCGTTTAAAAACTTGATTCAGAAAATTAATCAACTTTTTTGACAGTCTTATTACTGTAGTACTTACTTAAATTCTATAAATCTGCCTTTAATTGTATCATTAATACAATTTAAACGAAATTCACATTCGGATAGAACTGTGCGGAAATGTTTGTATTTTGATTATCCATGCTTACCTAATGCAGCTGCAACGTTTATTAAATAGGGGTTCCGTTAAAACGCCATAGCATTTTAGATATTTAAAATGTAGTACACTATATAGACCATACTTAGTTTCGGAAAATAGGTTTTTTCCAGTAAAGTCTTTGTTTTGAGTTTAATGCCATTTTTTCAACAGTTTTTCAGTCATATAACGGCGGGCTGTTAACCTAACCAGTTTTCCTGGATTCTGTACCAGTACAAACCTGTTCTCCGCAAGTAACTGCCAACTTCCCACATGAATCAGAGGTGGAGGACTAATGATATCAGGCACAGTGTCGTTCATCAAATAGTCACGGAGAACATACGCCCCGTCCGAGGATCGAACTAGCGACCCCGAGATCCGTAGATCAACGCTCTTACCTATTGAGCTAAGCGGGCGGGCTTCAGTAAAGTCTTTTTCCGCATATTTTGCAACCATTGTCGACGATTCTTCTATTTTGCTTTTCTCTGTTTTATTATCACTCCCGACACTCCCTTTCTTCAAAAACTTAACTTTTTTAGCCTTCTGAACTGTCCGTATTTATCACAACTTTAGAGATTTTAGAGAGCAGCTGAGTTTGAAAAAGGTGCATGAAGTGGCTATTGAAATGAACATCAAGAACTTCTAGTAATTTAAAATATACGCACTTTTCAATGAAAATATTTTGGAATACTGCATGTTATGAAATGTGTAATATTTTTACGATTAGATTGAAATATTTAATTCATGTCTCATAACTGCTTGTTTATAGGTTTCCAGGTAGAATTATGACAAGCCATTTAAAATAAACACATGTAACGTTACATAACGATTACATGTCTTTTAACGACGCTGCAGTAGTCAAGTTCAAACGGTTTTACTACAAAAACGCTTCGGTGAACTTTTTTCTATTTTGGCACAGATATTAACAACATAATGAATTTTTCACATACAAAAATTTGGCAAAAATTCCACGGGCCAATTTTTTGCAAAATGGATCATAATCGATTTTCTTCCTGAATTTTCTTAAACAACCAAATGTCTGTTTTCGAACCTCCTTCGAAAATTCAGATAGAACATACCAGTTCATGTTAATAATCACTAAGAAATTGCTTTATTCTGTCGTTTGATATATAATCTAATGCATTGACGCCAACAATACGCTTGTAGTATCGAGTTTTATACTATTTTAGTGCTACCATTAGCGGACGTAAAAAGCGCGAAAACGGGTCATGTTTGCGACGTCATGGTAACGTCATACGCATGTTTACTGCTCTAAAAGATGATGATATCAATTGGAAATATCTTCAAGTTTATTTTGGTATATAAGACAATCATCAGATCTTAAATTTTGACAAAGTACCATTCCCCCTTAATTAAGACAAGCAAATTCGATAAATTGGTATCCCCCGCCGAAAGGGTCAGTGGTGAGGAACGGCAAAAAAAATATATCCAGCAAAAAGTTAAGATTGTTACCAAGAAGCAAGTAATTTCATTAGTCAAAATCAAATTAACAGAAAATGAATGTTTTTTGTTTGTTTGTTTTTGTTTTTTTTTTTGGGGGGGGGGGGGGGGGGGGGGGGGGTGAGGATACAAAAGTTTACATGCTGATTATAAATATTGATGGAAAACTAAACATGAAAAAAAAAAAATTGGGGAGGGGGGGGGGGGGTTGAGGGGGAGGGGGTGTGACCAAGGTAAGGTGGCGACCAGGTGTAGGTACACAACATCACATGTTTATAATAAATGTTCATGGAAAAGAATGAAAGAAGTATAATGAAATTCTTCCAATTGGTTGGTTTGTTATGTACAGATCTGTGGATTTTTAAACAATTAAAGGGCAATAACTATATGAAAAATTGACCAATGAAAAAAGAAAATGACGGGCATCATCAAAGTATGTTAGTTCATATTTATTTCAAGTTTGATGAAATTCTACCTGCTAGTAACTGAGAAATGGCTGTGGAGGGATATTTTTGTGCATTTTTCATTAAATCAAGGGCAATAACTCTGAGCGAAATTGACCAATCCAAAAAAAAAAAAAACTTGGCGTGCATCGCAGTATGTTGGTTCATGTTTGTTTCAAGTTTCATGAAATTCTATGAAGTAGTTACTGAGAAATGGCTGCGGACTGACGGACGGACAACGCCATTTCAATACCCCACTTTCGATTTCATCGGCAGGGGATAATTATATTTATTCAAAACCACTCATCCGTGACTTATTATGCACAGGTAAGACTAGCACGTTTTGCATGTGCACTGTACATGCGAGTTGTCAAATAATATAAAATTGATAAATTCGTGATCTCTAATAAAATACTGGCCGTCTGTGAATTTTGACTCGGAGGGTGGTGTTGTTTAATAAGACAAAATGAACAGTTTTTGTTAACCGATTTTTGTTAAGTTTTCCTTGTTTGTGTACCAGATAATGAATTTATGTAATCACATAAAAATAATGGAATTGTCATATAAAATAAAATTTTGTGACCCATTTTCTGAGTGGTGCGTTTTTAAAGTGTGGAGGTGTATGTTTTTGTCCTATATCCAGCATTCCAAATGTTTTCATCTGTTTCAGTTCCCTGTAACTAAATGGTCAATCATTCTAGCGTAAGCTGCAAATCAGTGTCTTAGCATTTTTTTAAAAAACAATTCTCATATATTTCAAATACATATGCTTAAATATACTACTCAACAAACTGTGTTAAACTATATGATCAGATGTGTATTTAAATGAAAGCTGTATATAATAAATGCAAAACGATTTAATATCTAATATTAACCGTAACTTCAACACTGAATCCTGCAAGAACGCAAGTACCAGAACTTAAGATATCATTATTTCTGTATATTTCATCATAAAAGAAATTGATACAAAATGAACATTTACTGCAGCAGAACCAATCTATACATGTAGCAGATAGTATGCAACGTCGGAGATAGATAGAAGTTCAATCTAGACTGACTAACACTGTGTTACAGCGGTGTTCACCATTGAAAATAGCCCATTTTAAACACAAGTATAAACAATGCATACTGCAAATGATTCCATGACCTCCAAGTCTTAAAAGCGCAACAAACAGCCAAAATAGACGTTTTTACACCAAATTCCCCTCTGCCGTAAACGGTATCCTATATTTTGACTCCTCAGCGGGATGGGCATCATTTAAAAATGCACTCTGCGGTAAGGTTTATCATGCGTGACTATACCCGGGTCCCTTTGGAGGGTCAGAACGTCGGTGTAGACGTACGGACAGACTTGAAACTTGCCAGGACTATCCCCAGATGATTGATGGTTTGGCGTGTGAGGTAAATCCGATCAAAATATTTTGTAAACACTTCGAATGGGGCCTTTAAATATGATTTTCACATCAATTTTAATAAACGTCCAATTTAAACAGCTGAATTCTTCTTTATTTCGCAAAATTGGTCACCAGGATTAATTACATAATATCTTAAGGCATTTACACGTATGCTTGCGCCAGAATATTTTCATGGAAAGTCGAAATGAAAAAATACAGCTTAAAAGACTAACACCACTACTCATCGTTATTGATTTCTGACCTCTGTGACAGCCGCATCCCTCGGCGTGGTGGGCATCAGGTTATAGGGTGTGGTTATGTAGGGTCAAAAACTAGGCCACTTGGTAAAATCAAATGAAAAGCTTGTTTATACTCTAGAGGCCACTTTTTTGCTTCAATCTTCACAAAACTTTTGTCAGAATGTTGTTTTCATGAAATCGTGGACTAGTTTTAATTTGGGTCATGTGGGGTCAAAAAACTAGGTCACTAGGTCAAATGAAAGAAAATGCTTGTTAGCTCATGAAACTTGGTCAGGATGATTACCTTGATGAACTCTAGGCCAGGTTCGAAAATGGGTCATCTGGGGTCAAAAACTAGGTCACTAGGTCAAATCAAAGAAAAGCCTTGTGTATGCGATAGAGGCTGTATTTTTCAATTGATCTTCATGGATCTTGGTCAGAATGATTACCTTGATGAAATCTAGGCCAACGTCGAAAAATGTGTCATCTGGGGTCAAAAACTAGGTCACTAGGTTAAATCAAAGAGAAACCTTGTGTATGCGATAGAGGCTGTATTTTTCAACTGATCTTCGTGAAATTTGGTCAGAATAATTATCTTGATGAAATCTAGGCCAAGTTTAAAAATGGGTTATCTAGGATCAAAGACTAGGTCACTAGGTCAAATCAAAGAAAAACCTTGTGTATGCGATAGAGGCTGTATTTTTTAATTGATTTTTATGAATTTTGGTCAGAATGATTGCTTTGATAAATTCTAGGTCAGGTTCGAATATGGGTCATCTAAGGTCAAAAACTAGGTCACTAGGTCAGATCAAAGAAAAACCTCGTGTATGCAATAGGGGCTGCATTTTATACTGCATCTTCATGAAATTTGATCCGAATGTTTGTCTTGATGAAGTCTGGGTCGTGTTAGAATATGGGTCATCTAGGGTCAAAATCTAGGTCGCCCAGTCAAATTAAAGAACAACCTTGTGTATGCAATAGGGGCTGCATTTTACACTGGATATTCATAAAATTTAGTCAGAATAATTGCCCTAATGAAATCTAGGTCAAGTCAGAATATGTCTCATCTGTGGTCAAAAACTAGGTCACTACAAAGAAAAACCTTGTGTATGCGATAGAGACCGTATTTTTCAATTGATTTTCATGAAATTTGGTCAGAATGATAGCCTTCGAATGTAGGTCATCTTGGCTCAAAAACCAGGTCACTAGGTCAAATGGAATAAAATACTTGTTTACACATTTTTGGTTCAATCTTCATGAAAATTAAACAGAATATATGTTTCCATGAAATCACTAGGTCAAACATATTTACACTGTTACTGTGTGTTTCTCAGGTGAGCGACCTAGGGCCATCTTGGCGCTCTTTTTTACACTCAGGCCACATTTTTTGGTCCAATCTTAATGAAAATTGGTCAGAATATTTGTCTCTATGAAATTTCGGACAGGTTAAAAATTAGCTCCGGTTGTGTAAAAACTAGGTTACTAGGTCAGATTGAAGAAAAAACACGAGAGGCCACATTTTTGCCCCAATCTTCATGAAACTTGGTCAGAATGTTTATGTCCTTGAAAACTCAGATGAGTTTGAAACTGCGTCATGTGGTGTCAAAAACTGGGTCACTAGGTCAAACATGTTTGTTATGGTGTGTTACTCTGGTGAGCGACCTAGGGCCATCATGGCCCTCTTGTTTTTTAAATTTGATAGTAAATATCTCATTCGGTATATCGCATGTTATCGTAGATCGATTCCCTATCAGTTTAAAGGTAGATTTTGGAATAAAAACAACAACTTCCCTTATTTGTACTGATGTGCAAGACGTTGCGATTGGGACAAGTTATGTAGACGCTTACTAAAACAAAATCCGAAGTCAGATGCTCTGAGCACGTGCCGGAAGGACATATTTTTTAATTCGACAGTATATATCTAATTCGGTATATCGCATGTTACCGTAGAGGGATCGATCCCCTATTATTAGCTCACCTGAGCAATGGTCGGGTGAGTTTTTCTGACCGCTCGATGTCCGGCATCTGTCGTCCGTCAACATTTAACTTGTGTATGCGATAGAGGCTGTATTTTTCAACTGATCTTCATGAAATTTGGTCTGAATGATTACCTTGATGAAATCTAGGCTGAGTTCGAAAATGGGTTATCTGGGATCAAAAACTAGGTCAACAGGTCACATCACGGAAAAACCTTGTGTATGCGATAGAGGCTGTATTTTTCAATTGATCTTCATGAAATTTGGTCAGAATAATAACCTTGATAAAATCTCGCCCAAGTTCGAAAATGGGTTATCTGGGGTTAAAAACTAGGTCACTAGGTCAAATCAAAGACAAACCTTGTGTATGCGATAGAGGCTGTATTTTTCAATTGATCTTCATGAATTATGGTCAGAATGATTGCATTGATGAAATCTAGGTCAAGTTAGATGATGGGTCATCTGGAGTAAAAAAACTAGGTCACTAGTTCAAATCAAAGAAAAACCTTGTGTATGCGATAGAGGCTGTATTTTTCAATTGATCTTCATTAAATTTGGTCAGTACGATTGCATTGATGAAATTTAGGTCAGGTTTGAATATGGGTCATCTGTGGTAAAAAAGTAGGTCACTAGGTCAACTCAAAGAAAAACACTGTGTATGCGATAGAAGCTGTATTTTTCAACTGATCTTCATAAAATTTGGTCAGAATGATGGCCTTGATGAAATCTAAGTCAAATTTGAATATGGGTCATCCACCTGGGGTCAAAAACTAGGTCACTAGGTCATATCAAATAAAATATTTGAGACCACATTTGTGGTCCAATTGTAATGAAAATTGGCCAGAAATCCCTAGATCAAACATGTTTACACTGTTATGGTGTGTTTCTCAGGTGAGCGACCTTGGGCCATCTTGGCCCTCTTGTTTTTAATACATATTACATAGCACAAAAATTTGAAATCCGATTGTAAAAAATGTACTATTTCTGTTCTCATCATATATACACAATAACACAAGTTAAAATTATATACTTCACATACAACATTCCTTCCATACCAGTGCTTAAACCGTCTTTGTGTCAGAGATACACATTTTTAGCATTTGCTGTTTCAACTGACAAATAATCCCTGAGAATTGTTAAAAACTTTGAATGGTGTTTTCAAGTTGATTTGTATCCTTTCTCCTATATGTTGATGTTTGGTCGAGCACAAATGATATACAATGCCTGGTCTAATATGAAATCCTCCCATTTCACATCACTGTAATACAGAAATTGTTAGGTTATCATTTTGATAGGTTTGTAATTATTTTATGTTGAAATTATTATTTACTTGCAATATTATTATTTACTTGCAATATTTAATAGAAACACCATTTGTAAGATGTCCAAAAGAAAGAGTTCTTAAATTAAAACCCACTATAAAATTATTTGCAAAAAAGGTAACTTTCTACGGCAAATTGCTATTAATTTAGGTTTAAGGTAAGATTTATTCAAAGTTGGCAAGATAGTAAACAAGTACAAACATAAACTCATGTGAGCTTTTGAGCCAACTACATTGTGGTCTGCTCTGCTGAGTTGTAATGCGAGGAAGTTGTCCAGCTGGTTTGTGGAAGTTTGGTGGTTTTATCCATATGCCAGCCCGTCTGAATTAATTCCAGAGGGGCATCTTCTGTCTTCCTCCACCATTAAAGCTAGTTCCTTAAATATGTTGGTATGACCTAAAACCCGTTGAAATATGTACCCCTGACTGTTATTAGATTCCATGACCAACTGGGTGAAAACACTGGCATGTAGATCAAGGATGTCCGAGTCTTTCACCATCTCTGTCCTGTAAGCACACGATAGAAGAATAGATGCATTTTGACTTGTCTTTCTGAAAATTATCTGGCAGTACACGTTCGAATTTGGTAATATTAAAAAAGAAATATTCCTGTTATGCCGACTGGAAAGTATAATCACTATAAAGTTGGTTTAAAGGAAACTGAGAGGGGTCTGTGTTCTTAATAACCTTGTTGTGAGATGTCCTCTGTGTTACATTATCTCCTGTGATGTGAAACCACTCATTTTATTAACTTATAATTGTCTTAAATACATTGACATCGATGACATCATATATCCATCAATGAATTGATAATATAGCTGGTGACAACTTTTGCAAATCGAAAAGAACAAGAAAAAATCGGTAAACCAATTGATGCTCCCCGAAGTATGACTATTGCATATTAAAAGCACAAAAGCAGGATTTGGCTTCTTAGTAGTGAAGCTTCCAAAGAAGCTTCTAAGAACTCCAGCAAGTAGTTGTTACTAGTAAAAGCACCCACAACTTATGCACTTCTCCTGGGAGTAAACTTCATTTGAAATTTCGTTGAATATCAGCCAGAGGTTGCTTAGGAATACTCTCGGCAAGGATGGTGCTATAGCTTACTAAAGTTGAATAATCAAAGGGCAATAACTCAGTGAAAAATCATCCGACCGGAACATGAAGGTAATATGCGCATCTCCTATTGGACATGAAGCTTCTTATGAAGTTTCGCTGAACGCCAGCGTGTGGTTGCTGAGGAATACACGAGACAAGAAATGATGTTATAGTGTAGAGACTTACCCTAAGCCTTCTTTAAACAAGAGGTACAATCTTTTTATATATGGTGAAATTGTTGAGTGAACATCGTCTGTTAATCCTAATCCTGTCCATGTTATATCAGTGCAAAGGAAAAGTAACCTATCTATGTTAAATGCTATGCATGATAAGACAGTCATGCATCTAACAGTCCTGAAATTGATTTCTTTGATTTTCTCATATTTCTTGATATTTTTCCCATACTTTGACGCATATATATGGGTAGTAGAGATTGTCCTCTTTCCAGCAGTAGCCTTTTCAGCATATTTTACTTTGTGAAATTCTGTGGGTTCTGACATTTTAGAGGTAAAAACTGCATAGTTTGCATGAGGTTCTAGGCTAATAGTCACCTTAATCTACCATAAAGTCTTAGCGAAGTTGTCTCCATATTTTCCAAAGATTTTATCCGGGATCATTTTTTTCAGCTCAAATAACTTTTTTCTCAAAAAATGATATTATAATATTTTTTCAGTCTACATACTTTGATGCAGTTAACTAACATATATCTAAAACAGATTGTTCCTACTTGAAGTTTGTATTTTTAGTTACACTGCATATATAGTGTACTAATGTTGAATTATCAAAGGGAAATAACTCGATGAAAAATCATCGACCTGAACATGGAGATAATTGTTGGCAAAGCATAAAAAGCAAGGCCAGTTGTATAAACTTACTTCAAGCTAGGCTTCTGACTTTCGAAATTTCTGTACCAATGTTTGAAGGTCTCTTTTACTTCATATTCCCTGATTCTGCCGTCGCCGTCGGTATCCATCTTGTTAAATATTGCCTTGGCTGCACACAGTTCCTTCTTGGTTAATAGATCAACCAAATCATACTGAAGGCAAAATATCAGTCATTTATCCAATAATTTATTTAGTCCCTCATTTGAGTGGAATTTTCATTTTGGAACAGGCCTATTTTATAGACCATTACTTTACAATGTACATGTACATGAGTGTATACCAAAATGTTCTTCATTATGTACACGTACATTGTGTATTTACCAAACTGCTCTTCGTAGTGTATATACTAAATTGCCCTTCATTATGTGCAAGCACGTGTGTAAATACCAAAGTTTTCTTTACAATGTCATATTTACATTATAATATACTATAAGGAACGGAGAGAAACTGTCAAGGTACCTGATTTTTTCCGTATTTTACATAAACAATAGACAATGAATGAATCGCTAGTTGTCCTAACAACACGAGAGTCATCTGTAGCTCCAAATGGTGCCAGCTTGGATAAAATCACCGGAAACGCCAAAGGCCGGTGTGCAAGAAGTCGTAATGTGGTTTATACCTGTTTAAACGCACAAAAATAGCATTTAGATCATTCTATTTTGCCTGATAGCCATTATATGGGTAGCATAAATGTTACCAGGAATAAGTGGTTTGCTTTCAAGTAGTATCAGAAAAATCAAAATACGTACATGTCAGGATTTCGCACTTTTCGACATAGAACAGTCAAAACACCCTGCCACATTTAATTGTGATTAGGCTTTCGATAAAATACAGTGCCTAGTTTGTATTTAAAATATTGCTAAATCAAGTGATAAATCATACATGCAGTCGTTTAAGTTCAGTTTTGATATTTTTCTTTTTGAAATTTTTACGTCCAATTTTGAAAGTTTTCGAACGACGCCATTTTTTTCTTTCTTTCTTCTTCTTTTTCTTTTTTTTTGAATGATGTCAGAACACGAAAAGGGTCGTCCTTGATATAATTACACCAATGTTGTTTATACAAAATAACCGCTTCTTTCTTTCCACTTCAATGTATAGTGAATGTAAATATGTAAATATTTCTTGCACACCGGACTGGCGTTCCGGTGATTTTACCCATGCCAGCAAAATCCATCTGGCACCCCTCAATCTTGCATACCAGACTGGGATTTCTGGTGATTTCACCGGTGCTGGAAAACTCCATCTTAGTGTAAGATGACTAGTGCCGTAAATGACGTTAACTAACTACATCTGTACAATAGCCTAGATTTGTGTAGTAATAATTATGTTTTAAGTAAAACGGAATAAAAATCAGATACCTTGATAGTTTCTCTTTGTTCCTTATAACATATTTCTCGATTCGAAAAACGTCATTTTACGGAAAAAATATAACGTTTCACTGTAGATGATAAAACAAAACTGGAACTATTACGTTGTTTCCGTCTTTGTAACGTCATGACATACTTCCTGTTTAAGGACGCAAAGTTCCCGCGCTTTGTTGATACGCCACTTTAAGAAAAAGGTGTTATAAGAAAATCATTTGTTTGAATCTAGTTTTACTATTATTTGTTGAATATGGCATGCAAGAAAAAGATTTAATATCCAGCTCTCGGGTAACCGTTTAAGCGGTAACTCGGCAGGGGCCTCGTTACCGCCGTAAACAGTTACCCTCGAGCCGGATATTCCCATCTGCACCTGTCACCAGTGAAAGAATTTTATATGACGTAATTATCACAGTAGATCTATAAAATTTAGTTTGCTGTATAATCTATGATACATTTTATCTCGTGCATAGAAACGTTATTTGACATGTTCCGCATAAAACCCATAGAAAAACAACTATCAAATATATGCATGAACTTACAGTTCAGTTTCAGTTTATTTCAATACAAGGCCCCATAAGGGCATCTGTATGACACACTAACAATTTCTACAAAACAGTCTCAAGACAGTTCAGACATATTTCAAACAGTAATTCTATCTGAGGGTGACTAGACGTGTAAATATGTGTAAATGTAAAGTTATATTATGTAGGTGGAAGTTATATTATGTAGGTGGAAGTTATATTATGTAATATCATGTAGGTGGAAGTTATATTATGTAGGTGGAAGTTATATTATGTAGATGGAAGTTATATTATGTAATGGAAGTTATATTATGTAGTGGAAGTTATATTATGTAGGTGGAAGTTATATTATGTAGATGGAAGTTATATCATGTAGGTGGAAGTTATATTATGTAATATCATGTAGGTGGAAGTTATATTATGTAGGTGGAAGTTATATTATGTAATGGAAGTTATCTTATGTAGTGGAAGTTATATTATGTAGGTTGAAGTTATATTATGTAGATGGAAGTTATATCATGTAGGTGGAAGTTATATTATGTAATATCATGTAGGTGGAAGTTATATTATGTAGGTGGAAGGTGGTAAAATTACTTTACCTTTTGCATCACATTTTTAACAAATAATGCAAGTTTTAACAAACAGTTCTAACAGACTATCAGATTTGAAAAGATACACTATTGCGCGTTCTTAGATCTCTTGGGATGTCTTTTTTTTCTTTCAGGAATAAAGTGTACACAATCAAAAATATCAAAGGCCTGAAGGGCCTGAGTCGGCTAATGATTGATGTACTGACAGTATAGTCTACCAGTTTCAGTTTGTTTTCAGTTTTTTTCCCCCAACTAAAGAGAGATTTTGTTACAATAAATGAAATGAACATTCGGTCGATGCCTAGTAAAACTTTGATTGACATTATACAAGTATTTAAACCCAATATATTTCTCTAAAATTGAAGAGTGGTTCGCAGAAATAAAAATGTTGAAAGTACAAACTACAATTTGACAGCTGACACTAAGATACTGCCCATGACTTTATATATTTTTCCAGTAAACATTTGCCTCCGGCATTGCCAAAAGAGGCAATTATCGGCTGGTATATATTCGCACATGATAAAATTTGAATATGACAATTTATAATTTAAAATTTTACAGCGCGGATTGCCACATACAATTTGTAACGGATGGACGAAAGAACTGATATTTACAGATATTATAAGGGGGCCTGGCGATAGCCTTTCATATGTTAGGTTTGTTCAATCATATTATAAGTGATGTAAAATTTAAAGTACACTTACTTTTGCGTTTAGAGATACATGTATGTAAATGTTGCTGAGTGTCAATATATAGTGTAACCGATATTAATAAATGCAGTTCTTTTTAGTTAAAACTATCATTTATTCTATTTCAGACTTGTTAACCCCAAAAAAAATCATGTCTGTTATCCCGAAGTCCATCCACATTCAATTATCCATTTTGATTCATGTAGACAGACGGCCCAACTGGGCAGAAAATTTTGAGCAATTTTTACGTGGTCGGTAGCAGGGTGGGGGTGTGGGGAGGGTGTTTCTTTCCGCTTTTAAATTGCAGTCAGATTTTGAAAATGGCATTTCGGCAGGTTTTAAAAGGGAAAATGTATCAAACTGTAAAGTGGCAATATGGGGGAAGGGTGTGGGAGGATACCCACTTTTTTGCAAGTAGGTTTGGGTATTACCACAAGAAAATTTTTGAATATGTAGACCCTTGATACAGCCTTTGGTGCGTTTTTAAAACTGAAAATCTTTGTTTCAATTTCAAAATATTACCTAGATTCTTTCTAGTATTACAATACCAAAGTATGACTGTCACTTCATCTTTTTACTTTTCAGATCATGCCTCAGGACTAGAAATGAGTCTGATATAGATTATATGTAGGTGTAAAAAATAAATCCCTTAGAATCATTTCTGTTACAATAATATCTACCATGTATGTTACTTGAATGTTAAAATTTCATAACACAGCTCGATATTTACCAATGATACGAAGAAATTTAGCAGCAATTGGCAGTATCTGACATTGAAGTTTACGGTTAAATTACTTCTTATTTAAATCTTTTTATAAAAAAAGTTGTTTCGTTTCGTCAAAGCAGCCAAACATAGACGATCTACTTTCGATTTCAAAAACTACAAAAAAATACAATTTAATGTTTCGCCGATTTTTTTATTTCCGAAAAATAAGAAATAAAATCATTTTTAATATAAATAGTACTAAACAAACCATAAATCTTCTTCTTCCGATAATTTATCCGTTTACTGACTGCAAAATCAACCCACGCAAGATCGTAGAAGCGTTGTTATAAACAGGTCACGCGGTTTGCCGACAAGTGTCCAGAATGTAGTAGGATTCATCCGCGAAGTCTCGGGGAAGAATTAACGTACGCACATATCTTTTTCAGGTCATTTAAAATGAAGCTGTCATAATTTAATTTCACGATGTGGAAACTCTTTTTAAGAGACATTCCAAGCTTTCAGAGGTACCCACTCAATAAAATAACTAGCAGTATGTTCTGGAACTATATTTTCTTTCGCTGGATGTTACGCCAAGTTTTGTAAGCCTGCGCAATTCATAAAAGCACAGCGCAATAAATTTGTTATTTGCGCAATGATTTTAAAGATTATTTTTTGAAACGACAGGGTAACAAAGGATAATTTGGATAATAAGTTAATGTCAGTTTTTATTTGAATTTACGAACATCATATTTGCTATTTTGTGACAAAAGGCATAAAATTTGTCACCAAAAATCATATGCGCAAATGTATTACCAAATCCCGCAGAATCGTTATGTGTGTTTATGCTTAATGAGTTACCGCGGAAGAAAATACGTGGCTTTATTTGAGTATTGCACAATTACAAGTCATAAATATGACAGATTACATCGTATACTGGTCATAGCAAATAGGATTGACATAAATGAACTTCATTGGATCAATGAACTCTTTGAAATTAGAGACAATCTAATGGAACTACATCACTTCGCTGTGTTGTGAGGCCATTTAAGAATGAGAAATCGAGCGATAGCAAGGACTCGTCAAACGCTTGACAGCGTTTAGCCGACTCAATAATGAAACATTTATTCCCTACAGAGTTATTATTACAGCTTTTAGCACAGTGTAAAGTCATGCTCGATTTGTTCACCTATCTTTATTCCGGGTGTTCATGAAGGAACAAGCACATGGGAATAGAGTAGATATGAACAGATCTCTCCCTAGATCTGTTTTGTTTTCAAATGTTGTAATTTAACTTCAGATACTTGTATAGATACACCAAATATAGATCAATAGGTGACTTTCTTCGAGTAAAGCGCAGCTGCACATGACATGATATAGATCTATTACGTTTTACACAAAGACATTTGCTAGAAATATTTTTCTTTTCGCCATTAAATCATCATTAAGCTAGCAGTCATGTCTGAAGGAATGAAGTACCTTGATTACGCCGATTTTTAATAGTCGTTGCTTGTGACTCTGCGGACGGACCGTCAGGGGAGGTAACTAGAGTCACGGATTTTGATTTACCCCATGCCAGATGACTCTCGTGCTGTTAATGACAACTAGTAGCGATTGATGCATTGGTTAGGCCTATATATTGTTTATGTAAAATACGAAAACATCAGGTAGCGTACAACTCTGTCTGAAGGATTGAAGTACCTCGATTACGCCGACTTTTAATAGTCGTTGCTTGTGACTATGTGGACGGACCGTCAGTGGAGGTAACTAGAGTCACGGATTTGGAGATGACTCTCGTGCTGTTAAAGACAACCAGTGGTGATTCATGCATTGATTATTTATTGTTTATTCCTTATAGATCTAGTAAATTTCTCGATTCAAAATACGTTATTTTTTGGTGAGAACATACATTACGCTACAAACGATTAAAGCACAGGTGCCAGTAAATCCTTTATAATGTTCTATAATCCTTTGAAAAGGATTTAATTACTAGCACCTGTGGATTAAAGGGGAACTTTGTTACTGTGCGTCGCTGAAATGTAATGACGTCACTCCTGCTTACAGACGTTAATTTCCCGCACATTGTGTACATACTCTACTATAAGAAAGAGTGCTACATTGAAAGTATTTCTGTTTGCTTAATTTATTTGTAAGATACGGCATGCAAGAAAAATAAACTGTCAAAATAAAAAGCTCTGTGCAAGAAAAAATATTAGTCATGTGTTGACGAATTGGATAGAAATATCCACTAGTCCCTCGGCCACCTGCGCCACACGTTAAATTACGTCATGCATATTGTAACAAACGATTATGTAATCAAATGTTTTGCAGCATATGCACGTCTTAAGTCTATGTTAAGTAAAGACTATTTTAACATACTTTGTTTTTATCAGCCGGATAAAGTTTACTTTCGTGGTTGACAAATTCCCACCAGTCCAGTTTTCCCTCTTTGTTCATGTCCATGTATTTGAATTTGCGTGAAAGTCTGTCCCGTTCTGCCGGTAATAGCTGGCCACGTTTGTTGGTCAGTGAACACCGGCGTGAAAAATGGTGAAGGTACTCCGTCAGTGAAATTTGTAAATCTGGAAAAATATGTAAGAACATCTTTATATTTGGTGAGCTTTAAAACTAACAAATTACTTGCGTAAATAAATGTATTTGTCAAAATTTAATTAAGGAAAATCACAGATACGGATTTTTTCATGTTCAAAATTCATCGTCCAAGTAAATTATTTCAAACTTGACACAAAATCCATTGTTTTGATGTCTATTAGATTGGACAGACATATTAAGAGAAATGTACATAAAGACGCTGTACCTTGATTGAAGTCTATTTTCTCGAATAAATATGTCATCGCCTTCACTTCTTCAGTCGTTAATAACAGCAAAATGTTTGCCTGAAATATATGCAAACTGGTCGTAGTGATATTGACAAGCAACAACGTGTATACAATCTTTTTTGAATTTCGTCTTCATGATATATTTGAACTTGTAAGCAATATACGTACGCAATGCGGACAGCTCCATCCGATATTGGACCTTGCTTTGTCTATGTTATGTTTGTCTGTATCTGTAAGATCTCCACATCTCATCAGACAATCTTTATGGAAGACATCATCACACACTCGACATGGTACTGCCTCGTGCTCGTGGAACACGGCAAACACGTGCTCACATATCGCACATTTAGTATTTGAAGGTATCTCATACTGGAAAGAAAGATAAATTGTTGAGCGACTGTAGCGATTTTTGATATCCAAAGAAATTGTGCGTGTGTTTAGTGCACTCGTCAAATACACAGACTTAATCTATTGCAGTAACGTATCATGAAGTCTACATTTAAAACATTTCCATCTTTAACTGTAGAACCCGGTTCCAGCTACAATGTTCGGATATGGTTTAAAAAAAGAAGATATACCTTAACATATGTCGGCACGTCCGGGTTCGGTATTTTACGGGTTGACTGTACGGGTGACCTTGGTCGGATTGTAGATATGCTAGGACTTTCTGTAATGGTATAGTCCTCTAGTTTCCTCAACAGCTCATCCTTGTCGTTCTCCATTTGTGTCTTCATTCTCCTCATAAAACTGTCATGTAAATCGTACTTACGTAAGTCTTTTACGTATACACATTGTACACTTTAATTAAAATAGAAATACATTTTTATGATGCGTACTTTCAACCTTCTGTAGTTTTTTCCCCTACCCTTACAGAAGAAAAAGGCCTGCTGCATACTCTTGCTGTGTACATACAGCGTATATGATGCGTACATGATGTGTACTGAAATCAAGGGCTTTAAATAGTACGCAGGATATACACCGCACATACACCGATAGTACATTTGTAGTACACTTTTGACATGCAAATGAGCTCTGTCGCGTACTACTTGCTGCGTACATGCTGTGGACTACATAGTACACAGGATGTACACTGGAGGAATTTAGTATGCGGGAAATAGTAAGCAGCATGTATGCGGCACATAAACTTTTCACATGCAAGGGGCCTCCGTGGCCGAGTGGTTAGAGTCGTTGACTTCAAACCATTTGCCCCTCATCGATGTGGGTTCGAAACTTCATTTGGGGCGTAGAATTCTTCACGTGAGGAAGCCATCCAGCTGGCTTACGGAAGGTCGGTGGTTCTACCCAGGTGCCCGCTCATGATGAAATAGTGCACGGAGGGGCACCTGGGGTCTTCCTCCACTATTAAAGCTGGAAAGTCGCCATATGACCTGAAATTGTGTCGGTGCGACGTTAAACCCAACAAAATAAATAAATAAATTTCACATGCAAATGAGCCTGCGGTGTACTACCCCTGCGGCGTACATGCTGTGTACTCCTGGCCCGAGTCCTGCGGCGTACATGCTGTACGTGTACTCTTGTGGCGAAACTGCTGTGATAATGTAAATTCCTTACCCCACCAACTTTCGTATGCAAATGCTGATCATTTGGACAGAAAAAAACAGAAAAGAAGATAAGTGACATGCATCAGTAAGTATTTACCCTTACCAAAATAATGTAGATTGATGTTATCAAATAAATTAGTATGCTTTTCTTCATCCACTTTTCAATGAAATAAATCAATTTTTGTAGCATGTAATTTGGTAAACATTTGAAGAAAATGGCGTAACTGCATCAAGGGGAAACAACTTTAACGCGGGGGCACGGGGCACGGATTAAAACGCAGACGAATAACGCAGACAATATAGATATAGAGGGAAAACGCAGACGGGTAGTGTGAAAACGCAGACAATATACAACATATAGGAGAAACTATAACGCAGCTGATGCAATGCATTTCAACAGGTTATTATCAAAGTAAATTAGACATTTTGAATTGGTATTTACCAAAATAAAGAACTACAAATAGGGTAAAATGGGGTAACTGGGACACTTAAAGAATCACTGTTGAGTAATATTTTAGAAAGACAAAATATATACTTGATTTATTGATATTTCAGTATGCGCAACCTATATAATATATGACGAATATAAACTTTTACAAATACCTGATAACCTGTGACTAACTATAAATTAATTAAACATTGGTCAAGTGTCCCAAGTTACCCCACCCAGTTGGGGTAACTTGGGACATTTTAGTTTTATTAGAATTTATGTATATTACAGTCGCATTTATGACAAATGAAACCATTCATGTCCACAGATCAAAAACGAATTCTAAACTGAAAATATAGCTCTGTATTAATTACAATTTATGACTGTTTTGTAAAACAAGGATGCATAAAGAAATCAATATGTCCAAGTTTTGCCTAAATTATGTCATTATTTGTTTCAATATATGCTTATTATATAAATCGTTTAAAATAGAAAAATGTTATAAGTGTAATAACTATGTATGAATTAAACATAAACTTGACATAATCCATTATGTACTTATATATGTGATTTTTAACTTGAAACTGATCAAAATTTTAAACAGTCTTAAAACATAGATTTTATCAAATATTAACGGGACAATTAAAATGTGTTTCTTTTTTCACAAAGAAATAAGGACATTAACTAGCTTTTTGCATACAGGAAGACTCGGGAGGAGGGGATGAAATGTGAGGGGAATGAAGGCAGGGTTAAGGAGATCTAGACGGACACATGGCATACGCTCTCGGAAACTATTGGCAAACTGTACCTGAAATGTGTTGTCTGGCCAATATTTGGTGTTTGCTTTAGCCTGAATATTACTATGTTGGCTTGACTGTCGGTTGGTTCCTGCGCTTCACCTAGTATAAATACTACTTATTAATATAAGATTTAACGACAGTTTCTTTAAACATGAAAGAAATATCAGTATTAGCCTATTAGACTATCAAAAATTCTAAACTCACCAGATTTTACGCGGAATGAGTGGGAGGGGTTCACGGAACGATCTCCCTTTAAATAAACGTATGTGACTAAACAGTGACTTAGATCATGTAAACTTGGTATCGGGTAGAAAATTCAGTAGTTGCACCAGAGTTAAGCTAATATATATTATGACCACGCCTGTGAACTAGTGGTATACTTACAAAATATCAGAGTTTCGTCATTACTAGACTTTCTTTCCTATTTTCATTTCATTTGTGGAAAAAGATTAAAAGTTGACAATTTATAGTGGTTATGTCCAGTTATGTACAACTTTTATGTACTGTCCATTGGAGCATATCCCCATTTTCTTCCAGCATCCAGTTCGTTCAAAAATAAAATCATGGAGAACTTTGTTCTTAATGACAGTGTCCAACTTGCCCCAATACATTAGGTAAGTGGGACACTTTTGAAAAGGAACGTTCAAAAATAAAGTATGTTGTAATTTTCTCAAAAACAAATCCCATTGTATGAAATAGTAATGTGATACCTACAGTTTTGCAACTCTTCCCATAACTGAAGGTATCAACACATACTAATATAAATATTTTGGAAATGCCATATTTCACAAACAAGCACCTGTTTTATAACGTCGTTGTCTGACGTCAACGCAACGGTTCATGACAGGCCACTTTATTATTCAAAATGAAAGTCAATAAAACAAAATCATTATACTTTTTTATAGAATTTTAAAAAAATAATGGCATGTCCTTGATTTGCAATGATACATAATACGCTTCAATATTTCAAACAAGTTAAATGCGATATTTTGTGTATACGAGAACCAGCTTCTTGCGTCAAAATTGACGTCACATTTATGATCAAGCCGTTACGGTACCGAAATTAAATATCTTTATTGATATACCGACCACATATAAGCAAATACATCTATAAAGTCAGACGACTATTTCTACTGTGCGTTTCACTAGACAGGAACATAACGAGAATATTTTAATGCACCATCTGAAAAAATAGGCATAATTATTTACAGCGTGTAATTTTATGTTTTCTTATTTTTATTTAATTAGTAATACTCTCAACATATGTCTAAGAAAATCGATTCTTAAAATATTTTCCAATCCATCGGCAGAAAAGTTTTGTCATATTAGGCTTTAACACTGAATGTCTTTTTTCAACATATGATCTTATTTAGGGAACGTAACCAATATTTACCCCAATTTACTGAAAAGTGTAAAGTGTCCCAGTTTCCCCATTGTCCCAGTTACCCCATTTTACCCTATAAAATGTATTCTATACTTATTTGGCATGAACGTCAATTTTACATAGGTCTTATTTTTGCTTTTTAATTAGATACTCGATATTGTGTAGAGTTATTAAGAAATTAAATCAATAAGTTAGCGGTAAACATAAAAGATTTCAGCATTTCTTACAACTTCCTTGATAAATTAGAACGTCATTTCAAAAGAAGGACATGTTTATAATAATTTATACCTTAACTGCATTTCAGATCAGAAGAACAGAACATCTCTTTTCCAAGTCATTAAATTCAATAGTAGAATGTTAACAGATCAAGCAACAAACTTGTTGTATTATTATTATTATTGATGCCTTTGATCACCCAATAATTACAATATACATAACTGGCTTATTTTCATAACTTCAACATCGTATTGAGTAACTTTCTTTACCGAAGCTTTTGTAAAGTTTTGCAACCTGATAATTAATGCAAATATATATGTCATGCATTTCTATTTTCATTTATAACTGAAAAAAAAAATATAATCATATAATCACAAAAATGCACTAATCCTTTTATCACCTCATTAAAGGACGGAGACGATCGAAACACAGTGGCACGCGTTTGTGTCTCGATCATTTTATGTCTGTCATAAAAGAGCTATACCGGTAATATCAAAGTAATATAGGTTTTGACTGATTAAAAATGTAATAGCGCTTGACTTTTTTGACTTGACAAAAATGATAATAAATTAATAAAAAGAAATAAGAAAGAAGCGGAAAATGAATACTATAGTCTATAGGATACCCACTCTACATATCATTTATATATTTATTTATTGAATTATGTTTTGTATCAAATAATCATACTATACTTCAAAAACAAACTGCCAAACTGCCACTTATCTTATTGAAATAATATATCTTTATTTGGGTCTTTGGTTCTTTGTTTTTACCTTTTTTACCAATTTGAAATTTAGCAGAAACGATCAGCGACCGTCTCGTCGCCAAAAAAAGTGTAAAAGTTCATTTCACTATTTCACTTCTAACTAATGTAAACGTGGGTAGTCTTAATCTGAATATCATTAAAAGAAAAACAGACTTTGATCAATACCATAAATATATAGTAATTTGGGTGACATATTTTTCAAATGTACTAGATTTATTTTACAGATAAATCAGATATCTGCCGGGACATTTTTTTTCTTCATATTCCGTTTTTCTACGAAGATTTTACTTTTTTTTTTTAAATGATTATCATACTATGATAACTTTACTGGTGTCTTCTGTACATTTTTCCGGAAAGTATGCATAGGTCTGGAATAAATTGATTCTGTTCTGTTAAAAAAAATCAATTATGAATTAGTAGGATACATCTAATTTGTCTTAACTTGTTATTCTTCGTAATCCCATTATCTTCAGGCCATTCGCACCTTTTTTCAGATCTTGGCGGACAAAGACTTTCACAGTAGGGTCCCAATAAACAGGAGTCATTGTTTATTGGAAAGTCGGTCTACTTTATATTATACCAATAAGTGAGAAGAGGAGACAGTTGATTTTATAAAATTATGAATAAATAAATTTTGTTAGAAAACACTTTTAAAATAGATATGCGATTACTTTGAAAATTGTGCACATATTTAAATGTGATATTCAAGAAAAGTGTGACATTTATTTTCAGATAACTACTGGATGTATGTGTTTTTTTGTTTGTTTTATTTTGGTGCTCTGTGCTTCGTGAAAGAGCTACCGATTTTTTTTAAAATTTGATCCTATCACATTATATACCACCATCACTTATAACAACAACAACAATAAAAAAAATGATGACTGTGCATTTAAGAGAAAATCAGTTTCTTTTCCCATTCTTTTTGTATTGTGCATTTATAAATGTAATGGTAAGATCAAATTCGCAGTTACAACATGTTTCATTTGCTTTAATGACATAAGCAGATATTTTCAATGCAAAGGTCGCAGAAGTCATGGTTATGATGTTTTAACTATGGCGATGATGATTATGACGATGATGATACTTAGAAAATGCTGATAGTCCGCAGACAAAAAAGTTTGAATTACGTATGTGAGATGAAAACGCAGACACTGTATTACTGGCGATTATAAGTTAGGAAACGCAGATAAATACGTTTATTTAAAGAAAATGCAGACGACAGAGTCGTAGTATGTATGTGAAAACGCAGACAGTGACACCATATAATGCAGACAATATAGTTTGGCGGTTGTATGTTAGAAAACGCAGACAATATAGTTATATAGGGAAAACGCAGACGATAGAGTATGTTCATATACAGGTAAGTAGGTAAGTGCGTAAGTAAATGTTTAATATAAGTTAGAAAACGCAAACGATATAGTTACATAGTGAAAACGCAGACGATATGCATAGAGTATGTGCATATATAAGTAAGTAAGTAAGTGAGTAAGTAAATGTTTTTATGTAATTTAGAAAACGCAGGCGATATAGTTACATAGTGAAAACGCAGACGATAGAGTATGTGCATATATAAGTAAGTACCGGTAAGTAAGTGAGTAAGTAAATGTTTTTATGTATGTTAGAAAACGCAGACAATATAGTTATATAGGGAAAACGCAGACGATATAGTATGTGCATATATAAGTAAGTAAGTGAGTAAGTAAATGTTTTTATGTATGTTAGAAAACGCAGACAATATAGTTAAATAGGGAAAACGCAGACGATATGGTATGTGCATATATAAGTAAGTAAATAAGAGAGTAAGTAAATGTTTAATGTAAGTTAGAAAACACAGACGATATAGTTACATAGTGAAAACGCAGACGATAGGCCTAGACTATGTGCATATATAAGTAAGTAAGTAAGTCAGTAAGTAAGTAAGTGAGTGAGTGAGTAAGTAAATGTTTTTATGCATGTTAGAAAACGCAGACGATATAGTTACATAGCGAAAACGCAGACGATAGAGTATGTGCATATATAAGTAAGTACCGGTAAGTAAGTGAGTAAGTAAATGTTTTTATGTATGTTAGAAAACGCAGACAATATAGTTACATAGTGAAAACGTACGCTGACGACAGAGTATGTTCATATATAGGTAAGTAGGTAAGTGCGTAAGTAAATGTTTTATGTATGTTAGAAAACGCAGACAATATAGTTATATAGGGAAAACGCAGACGATATGGTATGTGCATATATAAGTAAGTAAATAAGTGAGTAAGTAAATGTTTAATGAAAGTTAGAAAACACAGACGATATAGTTACATAGTGAAAACGCAGACGCCTAGACTATGTGCATATACATGTATAAGTAAGTAAGTGAGTGCGTAAGTAAATGTTTTATGTCAGTTAAAAAATGCAGGCAGTAGTTACATAGTGAAAACACAGATGTGTACATATATCAGTAAGTAAGTTAGTAAGTCAATGTTTCATGTAAGTTAGAAAACGCAGACAAAATATTTATATAGAGAAAACGCTGACGATAGAATCTATGCATATATAAGTAAGTAAGTGAGTAAGTAGATGTTTTTATGTTGTTAGAAACCGCAGACAATATAGTTATTTAAGGAGAACGCAGACGATAACACACTGACTAGAAGAAATTATATATATTTTCTGCAAGTTCATTTGATTAATATTTGTACATTCAAACATAGGCCTGTGTTAATAGATCTATTAAAAATTCATATTTCATGTTTTGTTGTTTCTTTTTTTTTTAAATAAATGCTAGATTTCTATTTATTTTTGCATTTTCTACAAGTTCATTTGATCAATATTTGTACATTCAAGCATAGACCTGTGTTATTAAAAATTCACATTTCATGTTTTGTTCTTTCTTTTTTTTTAATAAATGCTAGATTTCTATTTATTTTTGCATTCGAAATACAATATAGCCTACAACGTTGCTTCAGGAGAAAACGAAGTCCATGTCCAAATTGCCCCCTTAAAAATAATTTTTTAATTCCCTCGAATCTTTGTATGTCTAATTATCTTTTCTCAGTTAATATAGATCTATAAACAAATGAATTAATAATTTTATCGATTATTATCATTTTGTTGAACTTCCTTTGTAAAAACACCTCTTTCATGCAATTAAATATTGTTTTATTAGCCTGTCTGCGTTTTCCAAAAAGTCGTCTGCGTTTTCCCTCTATAACTATATGGTCTGCGTTATTCGTCTGCGTTTTATACAGGCCCCTTTAACGCAACTAAATATAAATGTTATGATAAGGGCAGTGGCTACGATTACGGTACCGTAATCCTAGCCTCCGGTTCTAGGATTACGGAAGTTCCGTATTCCTAGACAACCCTATGAGGATAGGCTAGGATTACGGAAGTATTTAAGAGACATCAAAATATGTTAGGACATGCATGAATGATGTTGTAAACTTCTTATTTCACTTTATCAAAATAGCGATTTTTGATGCCTGCCTTATTATTCCGTGTTATCTATCCGCCATTTTGGGTTAGTATAATCTTAAACGCTATATTAATGGCGGCCCGCGGAAATATTATAGAAATATGAGGGTAAAAGTTAGGTTTAAAAAAATATTCTATACTTGAATTTTTTAATTTATAGCCATATTGTATGTTATTCAAGACCATTTGTGTTGATCTGATGACAAAAATTGCAGGTATATATGAAACATAGATAATTCTATAATATTTCCGCGTGCCACCATTAAGATTATACTAACCCAGAACAGCGGATCGATAGCACGAAATAATAGTGAAATAAGTAATTTTACGTCAGTTACGCATGTCCTAAATTTGAAGCCTCTTAAATACTTCCGTAATCCTAGCCTATCCCTATAGGGTTGTCTAGGAATACGGAACTTCCGTAATCCTAGAACCAGAGGCTAGGATTACGGTACCGTAATCGTAGCCACTGCCTATGATTTATTATAGACGATGTGTGCGTAGTGTGTATTTATTTTGATCAAAATCCATCTGAGAACAATCTAGGACTGGAATTATATAAGCATTTATTCACTTTTACGTCCGTAAAAAGTAGCGCACCAAAAAATTTTGGATTGATTTTTTCCAATGGGGCGAGCGCAATTAGCAAAAAACGTTCTGAAAATATATGAGCGGCAAATCCGATGAACAACTTTTTAATTTGGTGAGGCCTTAATGAGTTAACATAATGAGCATTAAAGCCTTTATAAAACATGATAGAATGATGTTTTGCTTAAGAGTATTCGAATAACAGTGAGAGCTATTAATTCTTTTTCATTCGGGCGCTGTCGAGGCATTATCTTGGTAATTATTTAATGTATTACAAAATGTAATGCAAAGATGAAAGCTTCACAAATGAACATTGCAAATAGTTTGGCAAATTTTCATTGTTCAGAATACTGGTAATCTGAACTATTCTATGCTATTAAGATAAAAGTTACTCGGAAATCAAGTTCTTGCTTCCAAAAAAAAAAAAAAAAATGTACAAATCCTTCCTGCATGAAGTGTACTTCAGACTTTTACCTAAAAAAATTCAAAGTATAAACACCAAAAGAAAATGAACAAGTCCATCCCGCGTATATGAAGTTTACTTCAGACTTTAACTTATATAAAAAAAAACTAAGTATAAATGCCAAAAGAAATTGTACAAGTCTTTCCTGCGTATATGAAGTGTACTGCACAAATTTCAAAGTATCTGCGGTGTACATGCAGTGTACTATTTTCTTGTACAAGTCCCTCCTGCGTACATGCAGTGTACTCCTTAAATTTTTAGAGTCTGTGCTGCGTACTTGAAGTGTACTAGTGACCTCCTGCGTACATGCTGTGTACTCGTCGAAATAGTACGCGGCATGTACGCGGCATGCGGTGTATGTATAATGTACTCCTCTGGCGTACTGCTGTGTTCGCGGCATATACACAGCAAATACGCAGCATGTACGCCACAGAGGCTTGCTTATATATCTGCAAAATTCGTTGGTTTTTTGTTGTTGTTTTTTTCACACAAAACTTATGGTTGAACTTTTCGAGGACATTCTGCAGATCGACATGCCTATATCTTATTAATAAAAATGAACATAATTTAGGCTAAATAGGGAAAACTTACCTTGTAAGTATTTCACGCTGGCGGGATTTGTCCGACACATGCCGACAGAAGAAGCCGACGGCTAAAGCTTTGTACTTTAAATGTTGCCAATGGTCAGAATGGTTGTCTTGTGTCTTCGACATTTTCCCTTCCTTTATATTACAGTATGCTATAATGAATGAATATCCAATAGTGTTTTTGCAATCAACGGAAACTGTATTACTGAGAGACCTTATAAAATATTGATCGAGTTATTAGTTCTTAAGTTAAATTTTGTCTCAACTGTGATGTAACGTTGCGCAAAATTACAATTTGGCTACGTAATTTTCATTATTGGAAGACTAATACCAGCTAAAGAGAAATAATCGTTTAATACTAATCTACATATAGGATATATTTTCACATTCTTATTCCACGATACTGCCAGGATTTCCCCTTAAAGGCATAGACCTTGGCAGTGGGCCAAGGGATTTCTGTCTTCATTAGCACAGTTGGGGGCTAATGACTTCCACAGTATGCGGTTATAAGGAAAGATTGTACTGTTTATCTGGTGGTGGGCAAAAACAATATTTTTACATCGTTTGTGTATGGGATCGGAATTTTTAATAACATTTTCGCTCATTTATGCATTTTCAAAATTTAATAAGTTTTGAAATGCGTACAATTTTCATATTTTTGTATTCAAATATCCGTTTTTTTTAATAAATAACCGTTTTAAATGACAAATAGTTTTAGTAGCGGCGTGGTGATGTTCAAAACTTTTAGGAAAACACTGTAAGTTAAGAGTTCATAATTAATCCATTTTATTTCGAAATAATAATTAAAAGTAATTAATAAATTGCTGGTTTTATAACCTTTCCATTGATCAAAAAGTTATTGATATAATTTGTGTTTTAAGAAAGAATAGGCCGTTAGAAAAACATCATTGTTTACAAAAAACATGGATGTTCGGCGTCTGCCCACCCGATCACTGTCTTATCAGTTCTAAAAATAGATTACACAACGTATTCGTATACAAACACGATCTCTCTTAAGTATACAAACACGATCTCTCCTAATACAACGGATTTGTATACAAACACGATCTCTCCTAATACAACGGATTTGTATACAAACAAGAAGTCAGTCTACCTTACATTTATTTTTATTTGATAAATATGTGATAACTTTAATTTCTTTTATCTATTTTTGGCATTTCTTTATTTAACATAAATAACTCTAATAAGAAACTTACTTAGGAATACATTACAAATTTCACCATGTTTTTAGGAAGAAAGAAAGTGTTTTTTTTTCAAGTTCTATCACATTCAAATTTGATATTTAAAGGGGAATATGCAACATTAGGCAACATTTCTTATTGGGAAGAACTAGGTGCAACATTAACACTAAAGACAAAAGTATCAAAATCGGACTACAAACAAACAAGAGGGTAATGATGACCCTATATTGCTCACCTGTTAAACTAGGCCTTGTAATCATCAAGATAAACATTCTGACCAAGTTTCATGAAGATAGCGTCATAAATGTGGCCTCTACAGTATTAACAAGCTTTTCCTTTGATTTTTGGTGACCTAGTTTTTGACCCCACATGGCCCAGTTTCGAACTTGGCCTTGGAATCATCAAGATACACAATCTTACCAAGTTTCATGAACATAATTTCATAAATATGGCCTGTTGAGTGTCACCAAGCTTTACCTTTGATTTGAGCGGGTGACCTAGTTTCTGACCAAAATGACACAGTTTCAAACCTGGCCTAGGAATCGTCAAGATAAACATTCTGACCAAGTTTTTATGAAGATAGGGTCATAAATGTGGCCTCAGGAGTGTTAAAACGCTTTTTCTTTGATTTGACCGGGTGACCTAGTTCTTGACCCCATATAATCCAGTTTTGAAATTGGCATCAGAAACGTTAAGATAAACATTCTGGCTAAGTTTCATGAAGATAGGATTATAAACGTGGCCTCTAGGATGTTAACAAGCTTTACCTTTGATTTGACCTGGTGACCTAGTTTTTGACCCCGCATAACCCAGTTTCAAACTGGGCCTAAAGATCATCAAGATAAACATTCTGTGCAGGTTTGTATAAAATCAAAGCATAAATGAAACCTCTATATGCCTGAAAGGGCCAAAATAGAAAACTGTGGGCAGTAACTCCAGAACCCATAAAGGAATCTAGCCGATTTTTGAAAGGAACCGAGATCTTATTGTGACTTTAAAATATACTTCTATCGTGTTCACAAGGTAAAAATTAACAAATTTTTGCTCTTTCAGGGGTCAATCAGGGGCCGTAACTCCGGAACCTATGATTGGATCTGACAGATTAATCATGGAATCCAAGATCTAGTGTTGTTAAAGATATTTTGCAAGTTTGTATCAAATCAAACCATAAATTAAGTCTCTGTATGGCTGCAAAAGCTAAAATAGCACATTTTGGCCCTTAGAGGGCCACAACTCTAGAACCCATAATGGGATCTGGCCAGTTTGCGGAAGGAACCGAGATATTTAGCCAATAAAAGTTGCGTGCAAGTTTGATTAAAATCGATTGCAAAATGTGGTCTCTATCGTGTTCACAAGCCAAAATACTAGTAGTAAATTTTGGCCCTTTAAGGGGTCATAACTCTAGAACATATGATGGGATCTGGCCAGTTTTCGAAAGGAACCGAGATATTATGCCAATACAAGTTGTGTTCAAGTTTGATTAAAATTGATTGCAAAATGTGGTCTCTATCGTGTCCACAAGAAATTGTGGACGGACGATGGACGCCGACGGACGAAGACGGACGGACGAAGGGCGATCACAAAAGCTCACCTTCTCACTACGTGACAGGTGAGCTAAAAAGTTATAGCCATTTGAGTACCACCTAATATGTAATGAAACGGCAGCCATTTTGGGCACAGTCACCGTGTCCAACGTATACGTTGCATTTACGGCGTGTACGCTACATACATGGTATATTGTACGTTCCATTACCGGCATTTCCTGTTAATTTTGTCAACATCCTATTTGGTGCGGTAAGAAAAACTACTTATTTTCATCGAAGTTCAACGTGTTCAAAGAAGCGATATATTCAGTACGAGCTGCAGATCATTCAAGCTCCCCATGGTAATGTGATTTTCTGAAATGTTCGATAACATTATCAAGCAATTATGAAAGATTATTGTGGTATTAGATGGAATAAAGATATTAAGATTTCATTCAATGGCTTTCAGTCTATTTATATGGACTTATTACATTGTATATACTTTATAATTAACGACATTGATTAGTTTGTTATGAAAATTTGAAAACTGTAAATATTTTTATATCATGGTATTAAAACCTAAATGAAGAATTTTCACTTTGAACTTTTTAACTGTAAATTATTATGCATAGAATTACAATGTGCCTGTAAGTTTTACCCATAGTATTATATAGAGCGACGAAATTTTTTTCCACAATAGTAATTACAGTGCATTGAGAGGGAAGTAGTTTCTCTTGGGGCTCTTTATGCCAGAAAAAAGGGGCTACGGAATACTTTTTGGGGTAGTTAAGTGTCTTAAAATACGAATATTATGGAAATTCTGCATGCAAAGAAGACAACTCTTACATTTTGTAAGTTTGACATGAGTTATCTCTTAACGATTTTGCATTTTTTTATTAGAGATCTCTTTAATTCTTATGCATGTCAGAGTTGTCTCTTTTTGTATTACATCGGACAAACCGAAGGTTTGTATTCTGATTACTGTAGATGATAATGCATACATGCTTAGGAATACGCAGGGTCTGTAAGTTTTACTCATAGTATTATATAGAGCGACGACATTTTTTCTATAATAGTAAATACATTGCCTTGCGAGGGAAGTTACTCCCGGGAGAAGGGTTTCTCTTTCTACCAGAAAAGGGGGCTACGGAATACTTTTGTGGGTAGTCAATTGTCTTAAAATGCGTGTATTGTGGAAATTTTGCATGCAAAGGGAGACAACTCTTACATTTTGTAAGTTTGACATGAGTTATGTCTTTACGATTTTGCACTTTTTTTATAAAGAGATAATTATTTCATTCTTATGCATGCCAGAGTTGTCTCTTTTTGCATTACATAGTGACCTCGCCCTCTTGCGGCAATGTTTATTGAAAATATTTGTAGAAGGTCACATAAGGACATTATTTTAAAATCAGATTAACAGTTTTATACAAGATTTTCTAAGTTTGAACCATATACATATATGGAAAAGTGGCCACGCCCCTGGCAGCCATGTTTTTGACGAATCGGAATGATTTGAACAATCTTGGTAGAGGGTCACGCAAGAACCATTTGTGTAAAATTATTTTAAAATCGGGCCAGCAGTTTCACACAAGAAGATTTTTAAAATTTCCACTATATAGGCCTACATATAGGAAAAAGTTGCCACGACCCATGGCGGCCATGTTTTTTCTTTTTGGTGAATCGGTATAATTTGAACACTTTTGGTAGAGGGTCACACAAGAACCATTTGTGTAAAATTATTTTAAAATCGGGCCAGCAGTTTCACACATAAGATTTTAAAAATTTCCACTATATACATATAGGGAAAAGTTACCACGACCCGTGGCGGCCATGTTTTTTTTTGATGAATCGTTATAATTTGAACACTTTTGGTAGAGGGTCACACAAGAACCGTTTGTGTGAAATTATTTCAAAATCAGACCATCGCTTTAGGAGGAGATGTCGTTTGAAGATTTTTCTATTTTTAGCTCTGGCGGCTCCTATGTGCAACCAAGTTGAACCGTTTGAACAAATTTGGTTGAGGACCATCCAAGAACATCCATACCAAGAAGCTTCATCAAAATCCATATAGTGGTTTTGGAGGAGATGTCTTTTAAACACAATTTTTAACGACGGACGGACGCACGACGGACGACGGACACAATTATCTTACAATGAGCACTTTGTGCTCAGGTAAGCTAAAAAGAACAAAAATAAACAAGAGGGTCATGATGATCCTGGATCGCTCACCTGAGTAATATGAGCTACACAGACAAGTAAGAAAGTCAAATATAAGTAAGCATTGAAATCTTTTCCCAGTTGTGTGAACATGTTTCAAATGTCAAACTGATACTAAAATATTCAGAAAGTAGGTCAGTAGGTCACATTCATGGACACTAAAGTCAGTTTTACGATCGGTGTGCAAAACTGTATATGTCAGCCAAATTTCAAGGCTGTAAAAAAACAACAAGAAAGTAGGTCTGCAGGTCAAGGTGACAGTCAAGTGACCCCTAATTATTACTTGGGGTCATCAGGTAATTATAATTAAACAGTCTAGGACCATTCAAGGGACCATGCGGCGGCCCCAATATTGACCCATGAATCATAACTTGAACAATCTTGGTAAAAGTCCACTAGACAATGCCACTTAACAAATATCTAAGCTCTAAGTCTTCAGGTTTCAGAGTTGAAGATTTTTGAAATTTACAATATAGTCATATAGGGAAAATAAGCCCCGCCTCTTGGCAGCCATGTTTTTTACAGAACTGGAACGGCTTAAGCAATTTTGGTTAAAGATTTTCCTTTCGGTTGCCATGGCAACCACAGCTCTAAATGGATTTTAATTCTTTGGGCAATTCTGTAAGGGGGACACCCAAGGATCATTCCTGTGAAGTTTGGTGTAAATCTTCCCGGTGGTTTTGAAGAAGAGATTTTAGAAATTGTTGACACACGACACACGACGCACGACGGACGGTCACAAAAGCTCGCCTTTGGCTCAGGTGAGCTAAAAACTAACTAAACAGTTGTGCGAAATGAGATAAATCACAAGTCCCAAATCTGTAATTATGCATCCTGCATTAAATAGGGTGGGGTGGAGGATATAGTGTTATCCCTGATCGTATGTGTGTCCGCCTGTCCATGCACAAAATCCTTTCCGACCTATACCTTTGTTTTGCTCTGTCGGATTTTGAAATGACTTGGCACAATTGACCATCGTAAAAAGACGACTTGCCACGTTTATAGGTCAAGGTCACACTCAGTGGTTTATTATATGCAAACATGGATATTCAGATAACTTGGCACAAACATTTACCATAACAAGACGACTTATCGCGTTCAATGCCCATACCCACACCAAAGGTCAAGGTCACACTTCCTACAGTTCAAACATAATTTTCTTGTCCAGTCAATAACTTTTGTATGAATGGATATATATTCATTTGGCAAGGACATTTACCATAGCGAGACCGTGTGTTACACGCAAGACCTACATAATTTTCTTGTCCAGTCAATAACTTTTGTATGAATGGATGGATATTCAAGTACTTTGGCAAGAACATTTACCATAGCTAGACCGTGTGTTGCATGCAATACCTACACACCTAACTAAAAGGTCAATGTCAGCCTTAGAGGTAAATTCCTCATTTTTCATGTCCAGTCTATGACTTTGGTATTTTTGTATACATACATAGATGAATATTCAAATAATTTAGTACGAACAATTCCCATAAGATGATGTCAAATTTAACACTCAAAGGTCAATATCACACTTACAGGTCAAAGATATTACATCCTTTTTTGTTGTCTAGCCTATAACTTTATACATATGCCAAGGATTTGCTAATAGCCTGGCACAAACTTCCACAATAGCTCGATTCATGGATTTAATATCCGTAAAAACGCACAAACAAGAGGGCCATGATGGCCCTATATCGCCCACCTGAGTTTAGTCGCTTGTTTGAACAAATCCCTTTGCTAAAGCTTCAAAAACAAACAAAAACTAGGTGAGTAGGTCATAGTAATGATTATTCAGGATAACTATTGAACTCTGTTGAAAAATTATACAAGTAGTCCAGATATCTTTGCTTTAGCTTCAAAACAAGAAAGTAGTTCAGTAGGTCAAGATTAAGACTATTCAATATGAGTATTGAAATCTGTATCAAAAATTATACAGGTCGTCCAAATTTCTATGCTGTAACTTCAAAAACAAGAAAGTAGAAGTAGATCAGTAGGTCACACTTAGGAGTATCAAGCAAGTAGGATAATTTAAACAGTCTTGGTAGAAGACCACTAGATAATGCTTATATACCAAACATCAAAGCCCTCGGCCCTGTGGTTTTGGACGAGAAGATTTTCAAATAAGTCTGTATAAACAATGTGACCCATGGGGCGGGGGCATATTTGACTCAAGTGGGATACTTTGAACAATCTTGGTAGAAGACCACTAGATGATGCTACATGCCAAATATCAAAGCCCTAGGACCTGTGGTTTTGGACAAATAAAATGTTTAAAAGTTTTCTTTTCGGTTGCCACGGCAACCAGAGTTCTGTATGTAATTCAATTCTTTGAACAATTTTTAAAGAAGACCATCAAATGAACATATAGCAAGACTGCACAAAATAATGCACACATGCATATATACTTGAAAAAATAATTAACAAATAAGGAGTTCATTCTGTTGCAGATAATGATCCACGCCCCCGCTCCCCCCGCCCTCCAACCCAAAAACATTTTTAGGTGACTTAGATTTACCATTATCTGTAGTCTGTCGGTCCATCCATTCGTAGCAAGAGCTGTCTGAGGAAAGCAATGATTGACTCACTAAAGTAAGTTAACTGAATGAATACAAAAGTCAGTAATTTATTATAATGCAAAACAAGAGTTATGGAACCTGTATATGCATGTCAGATCATCACAGTGGACAAGTGTGTGAAGTTTCAATCCATGCCCATTACTGTGTACTGAGATACTAGCTTACAGAAAAAAATAACAGAAAATCACACACACATGGGATTATCATTTAGCATGTGAAGTAGTGCAGATGGGATTTTCTTGGGGATTTCACATAGTAAGACCAGAGTTATTGCCCTTGACAGTTAAAATATGTATAAAGGGCCTAAATGTGTCACACATATTTAAAAGGTATTTAAGGGTAAATGCCGCAGTTGCCTATATGTATATAGGGCAAAAGTTTTCCTACGGGCAGAATTTCTTTAAACTTTGTGTACTGACTGAGAATCAAGTTTAAAACTTGCATTGTCAGCAAGTAACATATGACCTTACAATGACATGAAGGGGGTGCACCAGTGTCCTATGGACATACATAGTTTGGGACCAGTGTTTAATATTTCATTGAACTTGATTTGAAAGTCACTACTACTTAGTAATAAAGTCACTACTACTTAGTAATTAATATTCAATCAAAAGCAAGGTTAGATGTTAATATAAAGAAAAGATTAATTTACAGTTACTGGCGGTTGACTTGATCCACACATTTATTGTCAATAAAAAACAAGAGGGCCAAGATGGCTCTAGGTCACTCACCTGAGTAACACACTGTAAACATTTGACCTAGTGAGTTCACGGAGACAAATATTCTGATCAATTTTCATTAAGATTGGACCAAAAATGTGGGCTCTTGAGTGTAAAACAAGCATTTTCTTTGATTTGACCTAGTGACCTAGTTTTAAACCCCACATGACCTAGATTCGTACTTGTCCAAGATTTTATAAAAACAAACAGTTTCGAGAAGATTGGAGCGAAAAAAGAGACCTTTAGAGTGTATACAAACTTTTCCTTTGATTTAACATACTGACCTAGTTTTTGAACTCACGTGACTCAGATTTGAAATCATCCAAGACTTTATGATAACAAACATTCTGACCAAGTTTTATGAAGACAGAATAAAAAAAATGTGGCCCCTAGTGTGTAAACAATCTTATTCTTTGATTTGGCCTGGTGACTTAGTTCTTGACCCCTACGTGACTCAGACAAATATTCTTCCGAGATTTCATGCAGACAAACATTCTGACATAGTTTCATAAAAATCAAATGAAAAATGCAGCCACTATTGCATACACAAGGTTTTACTTTGATTTTAATAGGTGACCTAGTTTTTGACCCCAGATGACCTAGACTCGCAGTTGGGCTAAAAATCATCAAGATAAACATTTTGACTAAGTTTCATGAAGATAGGGTCATAGACGTAAGCTTTCCATTTGATTTGACCGGATGACCTAGTTTTTGACCCCACACAATCAAGATTAAATTTGACCTAGAGGTCATCAGGACAAACATTCTGACTAATTCTCACGAGTTTCAACTCTGGAGTGTTAACAAGATTTTCCTTTGATCTGGCCTAGTGACCTAGTTTTTGACCCCATATAACCCACTTTTAAACTTGACCTAGAGCATTCTGACCAATTTTCATTAAGATTGAGTCACAACTGTGACCTCTAGAGTGTTCACAAGCTTTTCCTTTGATTAGACCGGGTGAACTAGTTTTTGATCCCACATGACCCAGATTCAAATTTGAACTAGAAACTATCAAGACAAATATTCTGACCAAGTTTTATAAAGACTGAGTCACAGCTGTGGCCTTTAGAGTGTTCACAAGCTTTTCCTTTGATCTGGCCTACTGACCTAGTTTTTAACGCCACATGACCCAGATTCAAACATGACCTAGAGATCATCAAGACAAACATTCTGACCAAGTTTCATAAAGACTGGGTTACAACTGTGGCCTGTAGAGTGTTCACAATGCAAATGTTGATGGACACTGACCGGCCACAATAGCACAAAAACAAGAAATAAGATTGGAAATATTTATATTTAAGCAAATTTCCAATGAAATCGTTTTTTTTTTTTTTTTTTTTTTTTGATATTGGTAAAATTTAAAGACGTTTTTTTCAAGACGAGTCCTCATCTCAGGCTTTTGATTGTCAGAACTTTCAAAAAGTAAATTTTAATTGAATCCCAATAATCGTTTTGTAAATGCTGCTTTAATAATGTTTCAAAACTAGAGTATGTTCGTTAAAAAATACAACTGGGCTCTATATTAGTGGTCTATATCTGCCCTTCCCACCACAATGTAATGTGTATTTATTATTTTAATGCATATTACATAACATAAAAATATGAAATCCGATTGTAATAAATGTACTATTTCTGTTCTCATCATGTATACACAATAACACAAGTTAAAATTATATACTTCACATACAACATTCCTTCCATACCAATGCTTAAACCGTCTTTGTGTCAGAGATACACATTTTTAACATTTGCTGTTTCAACTGACAAATAATCCCTGAGAATTGTTAAAAACTTTGAATGGTGTTTTCAAGTTGATTTGTATCCTTTCTCCTATATGTTGATGTTTGGTCGAGCACAAATGATATACAATGCCTGGTCTAATATGAAATCCTCCCATTTCACATCACTGTAATACAGAAATTGTTAGGTTATCATTTTGATAGGTTTGTAATTATTTTATATAGAAATTATTATTTACTTGCAATATTTAACAGAAACACAATTTGTAAGATGTCCAAAAGAAATAGTTCTTCACTATAAAATTATTTGCAAAAATGTATTGTCTACTGTAGATTGCTATAAATTTAGGTTCATGTGTGTGCTGTGCTCGAGTTGTAATGCGAGGAAGTTGTCCAGCAGGTTTGCGGAAGGTTGGTGGTTCCATCCGTATGCCAGCCCATGTCTGAAATTATTCCAGAGGGGCATCTATCGTCTTCCACCATTAAAGTTAGTTCTTAAAATATGTCGTACAACCCAATGAAATTGTAACTTTTTCATTACAGATCTGGTACTGCGCATGTCACAAAATCATAATCATCGCAGCGCACGGCAAAAAATGCGCAAATGTTTGCATGTCTGCACGCATTTAGTGTATAATATGTATAATATACTGACTAAAGGTTATGGTTAGGATTACCATGGTTGCAAAATATATACAATAAGGTACTAGTCAATCGCTTGAATCCGGTATATACCGGAGTCTGTAATTTTTCACAGGCGCAGCAGATCTGTTTTCAGTCACAGTCAATGAAATATGTACCCCTGACTGTTATTAGATTCCATGACCCACCGGGTGAATACACTGGCATGTAGATCAAGGATGTCCGAGTCTTTCACCATCTCTGTCCTGTAAGCACACAATAGAAGAATAGATGCATTTTGACTTGTCTTTCTGAAAATTATCTGGCAGTACACGTTCGAATTTGGTAATATTAAAAAAGAAATATTCCTGTTATGCAGATTGGAAAGTATAATCACTACAAAGTTTGTTTAAAGGAAACTGAGACAGTCCTATGTTCTAAATAACCTCGCTGTGAGATGTTCTCTGTATTACATTATCTCCTGTGATGTGAAACCACTTATTTTATTAACTTATAATTGTCTTAAATATAATGACATCGATGACATCATATATCCATCAATGAATTGATAATATAGCTAGTGACAACTCTTGCAAATCGAAAGGAGCAAAAAAACATCGGTAAACCAATTGATGCTCCCCGAAGTATGACTATTGCATATTAAAAGCACAAAAACGGGATTTGGCTTCTTAGTAGTGAAGCTTCCAAAGAAGCTTCTAAGAATTCCAGCAAGTAGTTGTTATAAAAGCACGCAAAAGTTATGCGCTTCTCCTGGGAGTAAACTTCCTTTGAAATTTCGTGGAATATCAGTCAGTGGGTGCTTAGGAATACTCCCGGCAAGGATGGTGCTATAGCTTACTAATGTTGAATAATCAAAGGGCTATAACTCAGTGAAAAATCATCCGACCGGAACATGAAGGTAATATGCGCATCTCCTATTGGACATGAAGCTTCTTATGTAGCTTCGCTGAACGTCAGCGAGTGGTTGCTGAGGAATACACGAGACAAGAAATGGTGCTATAGTGTACTAATGTTGAATTATCAAAGGGAAATAACCCAATGAAAAATCATGGACCTTAACATGAAGATAATATGCGCATCTCATATTGGACATGGAGTTTGCTTTGAAGTTTCGGTGAATTCCATCGAGTGATTGCTTAGGAATACCCCGTGCAAGAAATTGTACTATAGTATACTAATGTTGAATAATCAAGGGGCAATAACTCATTGAAAATTCATCCGACCGTAACATTAAGATTACATGCGCATCTCCTCTTGAAAGTAAAGCCTCCTGTAAAGTTTCGCTGAATTCCAGCGAGTGACGAAGCATGAGCAAAGCCAGTTATACCGGACTGCTGGTTAAATGTATTTGAAAACTTTTTTTAAAACTTACGTGAAGCTAGGCTTTTGATTTTCGAAATTTCTGTACCAATGTTTGAAGGCCTCTTTTACTTCATATTCCTTGATTCTGCCGTCGCCGTCGATATCCATTTTGTTAAATGTTGCCTTGGCCGCACACAGTTCCTTCTTGGTTAATAGATCAACCAAATCATACTGAAGGCAAAATATCACAGTCATTTATCCAACGAATTATTTAGTCTCTCGTTTAAGGTGAATTTTCATTTTGGAAAAGGCCTATTTTATAGACCATTACTCTTTACAATGTACACGTACACGAGTGTATAAAAATGTTCTTCAATATGTATTTACCAAACTGCCCTTCGTAATGTAAATACCAAAGTTTTCTTTACAATATCATATTTAAATTCACTGCATGTTTTTGTACAGAAAAGAAAAAGCGATTACTTTCTTTTAAGGTAGTTCCGCACATTTAATCCGGATACCTAGAATAATGCCATGTAGCCGTTATATGGGTAGCATAAATGTTACCGAGAATCTATGGTCTCCCGTGCATTACGTGTTAAGCAGTCAGTGCTACCGTCCTTCTGAATGTTAACTTTGACAGTAGATATGTTTAGATGTAAATTTATTAAAAAATGAGTACATAAAAGAAGCAGCAGTGTTAGGACTCTAGTTGATATTTGGGGAATTGGGAATAAGAGCTGTCGGAGGACAGCAATGTTCGACTATTCAACTGCCTTACGGTCAACTGAATTAATATAAAGGTTGAAAACGGGACACAATTTTATAAAAATGCAATAGAGAGTTATGTAACCTGTTGAATGCATGTTAGCTCATCACAATGGACAAGTGTGTGGAGTTTCAATCCATTACCATCAGTGGCCGGGGTACCGAGCTACCAACTTACATACAAAGCAGAACCAAAAATTGCTCAGTCGGAAAAGGGGCATAATTTTGTCCAGATAGGAACAATGTTTTAAATTCTGTTTAACAAAAAATCAAGAAGACGACCTTATCTCGTTTATTTGCGGTTTTTCCTTCTGATTCAATGATAGTTTGAAAAAAAATATGGTTTAATTAATTATTAGGCTATTATACATAATGCAAAATATTTGCTTCAGACGTGTTACCCTAAACTATGGAAGAGCATTAGTGCCAGGTGTATTTTATAATAATAAATTTCAAAATGAACATTAAAATATAGCTAAAACATTTTTTTATCTGTTGGTACAGATTGAAATTTAATCGACAACATCATATATATTTTTCCTGGAAGATATCTTAAATAAGAACCAGGAACTGTATTTGTATCGGAAGGCGAATTACACTAATCTCTGGCCAATATCATGAAATTTTTATTTTTATTTTCAGATACTCACGGAAAGCAAACCAATTATTTCTTCATGATTTGCAAGAAGTCCCAATGTGGTTTATATCCGTGTAAACACACAAAATAGCATTTAGATCTATTTCTTAATTCTATTTTTTTTTTGCGTTTATACGGGTATTTATCCGGAAAACCTAAAATAATACCTGACAGCCGTTAGCTTGCTACAAAAATAAGTGGTTTGCTTTCCAGTAGTGTCAGAAAATTCAAAATACATGTCATGATTTCGCACTTTTCGACATAGAACAGCCAAAACACCCGCCCACGTTCAATTGTAATTCGCCTTCCGATAAAATACAGTGCCTGGTTTTTATTTAAGATATTGCTAAATCCAGTGAAAAATCATACAGTTGAGTCGGTTCAGTTTTGATCTTTACCGTAAGATAAATTAGTTAAAGCTATAATCAAATGTTCTTTTTGAAATTTTTGCGTCCAAATTGTATATACCACACTGTTCGGAATAAGTAAGAAAGATATTCTATGGTAGTTACTGTGATTGTAAATACATGTATATACATCTGCCCAAGCCGTTTGCCCAATCAGATACCAAATGGCTTTTTTAACTTCCTTCCGTTGATTTTTTCATTTAATATGTTTTGCAGCATATACACATTATAAAAAATCATCTCTTCTCTATGTTAAGTTAAGAAGGGCGACAACAGCAATCCTGAAAATTACCGGCCTATTTCCCTAACTTGTATTCTTTGTAAGTTACTGGAACACATCACAGCCTCTAATATTATCAAGCATTTTTCCAGGTTAACAACATCCTCTATGACCTACAGCATGGGTTCAGAGAGAAAAGGTCATGCGAAACTCAGTTACTCGAACTTGTAGAAGATCTATCTCGAAACTTAATTCAAGGCCACCAGACGGACTTAATCCTTCTGGACTTCTCTAAAGCATTCGACAGGGTTAACCATCTGAAACTTCTGTACAAACTTCATCAACATGGTGTTCAGGGCATCACGTTGCAATGGGTCAAGTATATCTTGATTGGCAGGCGCCAATCCGTACATTTGAATGGTGAAGCATCAGCTGAAGTTCCAGTAACTTCCGGAGTCCCACGGGGCTCCGTTCTAGGCCCCCTTCTGTTCTTACTCTACATAAATGACCTGCCTGAAAATCAGATTTCACAGGTCCGTTTATTCGCCGATGACACTGCGGTCTATTTAACTGTAAATAGTCCTGCCCAAGAAAACATCCTCCAGCATGACTTGAATAGGTTACAGTTATGGGAAAGTAAGTGGGACATGGAGTTTAACCCCTCAAAATGCACAGTTATGAACATAACAAGGTAAAAAAAAACACTTTCAAATCAAAGTATACACTCCATGGCCAAGTCTTGGAAACAGTTCCTGATGCAACGTATCTTGGGGTCACCATATCCTCAGATCTTAACTGGAATAAACACATTAATTTAGTCACGTCCAAAGCTACCCGAACACTTAACTTCATTGAGCGAAATATCCCATGCAAAAACCCAAAAGTTAGGGAAGTAGCTTATAAGGCCCTAGTCAGGCCACAGCTGGAATATACTAGCTGCGTCTGGAGCCCTTATACCCAACATAACATCCGACAGATCGAAATGATTCAGCGGAGGGCAGCGCGATGGGTTAATCATGACTACTCCCCTTATAGCAGTGTCACAAACATGCTAAGTCAGCTGAGATGGCGTACCCTTGAAAATAGGAGATCTGATTCACGCCTCCTTATGTTCTACAAAATAGTGAATGGTTTGGTTGCTGTAGCACTTCCTCCCTATGTCAGACCCCCATCCCGTCTAACAAGACATATGCATCCCCACTTCTATACCCAGATCCTCACTCCCTGTAATTACTATAAGTACTCATTTTTTCCAGCCACCATAGTGCTTTGGAATTCCCTTCCAGTACAACTTGTGCAAGCCCCCACCCTGAACCAATTTAAGCAGGGTGTGACCAAACTGGTACACAATGCTTAACATGACAGACCTGTTTTTAAACTGATTTTATCTGTAAATCCTTCTTGTTTTTAACACTATCAACTGTAGTCATGCTTGCAATACACATCATGTATTACTTTTATTCTCCTGTCCATTCTTGTACAGGCGCGCAGCTGCACGTAATACTCGTAAAGAGGAGTGATGCAGTATAGACAGATAGATAAGACTATTTTAACATACTTTGTTTTTATCAGCCAGATAAAGTTTACTTTCATGGTTGACAAATTCCCACCAGTCCAGTTTTCCATCTTTGTTCATGTCCATGTATTTGAAGTTGCGTGAAAGTCTGTCCCGTTCTGCCGGTAATAACTGGCCGCGTTTGTTGGTCAGTGAAGACCGACGTGAAAAATGGTGAAGGTACTCCGCCAGTGAAATTTGTAAATCTGGAAAAAATATAGGAACATCTGTATATTTGGTGATCTTTTAAACTAACGAATTACTTGCGTAAATAAATGTATTTGTCAAAATTTAATTAAGGAAAATCACAGATACTGATTTTTGCATGTTCAAAATTCATCGTCCAAGTAAATTATTTAAACTTGACACAAAATCCATTATTTTAATGTCTATTAGATTGGACAGACATATATCATGTATATTAACGGAAAATTATTATACCAGATTTAAATGTAAAGAAAGACAGGATAGAGTTTGTGCTGTACCTTGATTGAAGTCTATTTTCTCAAATAAATATGTCATCGCCTTCACTTCTTCAGTCGTTAATAACAGCGAAATGTTTGCCTGAAATATATGCAAACTGGTCGTAGTGAAAGAAATTATTAATACTGACAAGCAACAACGAGCATACAATCTTTTTTGAATTTCGTCTTCATGATATATTCAGTGAACTTGTAAGCAATATACGTACGCAATGAGGACAGCTCCATCCGATATTGGACCTTGCTTTGTCTATGTTATGTTTGTCTGTATCTGTAAGATCTCCACATCTCATCAGACAATCTTTATGGAAGACATCATCACACACTCGACATGGTACTGCCTCGTGCTCGTGGAACACGGCAAACACGTGCTCACATATCGCACATTTAGCATTTGAAGGTATCTCATACTGGAAAGAAAAATAAATTGTTGAGCACTGTAGCGATTTTTGATATCCAAAGAAATTGTGCGTGTGTTTAGTGCACTCGTCAAATACACGGACTTAATCTATTTCAGTAACGTATCATGAAGTCTACATTTAAAACATTTCCCTCTTTAACTGTATAGAACCCGGTTCCGGCTACAATGTTCGGATACGGATTTTTTTTAAAAAGATATACCTTAACATATGTTGGCACGTCCGGGTACGGTATTTTACGGGTTGACTGTACGGGGGACTTTGGTCGGATTGTAGATATGCTAGGACTTTCTGTGATGGTATAGTCCTCTAGTTTCCTCAACAGCTCATCCTTGTCGTTCTCCATTTGTGTCTTCATTCTCCTCATAAAACTGTCATATAAATCGTACTTACGTAAGTCTTTTACGTATACACATTGTACACTTTAATTAAAATAGAAATACATTTTTATGATGCGTACTTATAACCTTCTGTAGTTTTTAGGTTGAAACCACGAAGTGGTTGAGACCTATAATTACCGTATTCCAGAGCTTGCAAAAATATCAGACTAACCATTTTCACTGAAAGACAGATTAATCCGCTGTAAGGTTTTTGCCCGTTTTTTCGGGCTAATCGACAGATATTCTTATTGATATAAACTATTTTCTGAACATTGTTCTACAGTCGGTTGATATTTTCATATATATGTAAATACAATGAGGTTAAAGAATGCGTCATTTCGCATTAAAATTATGTTTTTAAGTCTGTTGTTCCCTGGAGCATGGCTAAGTTGAAAAGCGAAGGTGTATTCCTTTAAAACACAGACGTGACCAAAGCGCATGAAAATATGCCGTGAAAAAAATAGTTCAAAACGTATGATAAAGATTTCTCTAGTTTAGCCTCAATACATAATGCACTCGTCAGTAATAAAACAGCATATGATCTGAATCATTTTGCTACTTGAATAGGATATAGATCTGCATGCGATTCTTTCTACCTGTCCCGATTCGAATGACAAGGGAGATCACTGTGTAGGAGTAAGCTAAATGATAAACTGCTTTATTTCATTAAAAATAGATATTTGATTTCTGAATTACTTCCCTTTATTCTTATTTTGTCCTTATTTTTGTACAGCTTTTATAATGACCGATTCATATTATTTATTATTTAACATTTTATTTTATCGCTTTAATATCTTTGTACGATTTATGTAAAATTGAGTCAAAATATTTGTTTAAGATTTCCTTTTCATAAATAATTATAACTGTAGTATATTAATAACTATAATAATCCACTGTAACGTTAAAGGTTAAGCAAATGGTCGTGTTGCATGTGCACGTCTGGTTAATTTACATATTTGTCTCAATATTTAATGTAACAACCTATTTTAGCACTTACAAGATAAGTAACTGACATTCCTTGCAAATCCAGAATATATTTAGATATAAGCGGTACTTTACTATGACTTTAAAAACATTACATCAGTTCCGGATTTGTATTTTAATTGTTGTTGAATTGAAAAATTCACATGAAAGTTGTCATTTTGATAAACGTTAATAAAACAGAGTTAAAGCTACAGAGTTTTTAAAATAAATTATTAAGCAAAATAGAATCAAAGCAGTACATAACGAGAATTTATTGTCGGTTAAAAATCTCATCAGAGCTTATGTTACTTGTAATTGTCTTTCCGACTCAATTAATAAATCTTATCTTAGAATATCAAATGTGGGTGTTTGCCTGATGTGAAGTTTCTCGATGTTGGCCTACATATGTGTCCCCGATAAATGAAACTGTTTGATTTCATTTAAGCAAAATTGAATCAAAGCATAGCAACGGGACATTGGCGTCTTCTCCCGACGATTTTCGTGTGTATGGTTCTTTTTCTTATCTCAAAACTGCATGGAAGTCGAAACAGCAGGATCTTGGAGTAGATACAGGTCTAGTTTCTAGCTTGGTGGACCCCACTGACTTCTACTGTTGTTTGAGCAGGGTCGGTCGTTTGTACAAGCATTTTTAACAAGGTAGCGGAGTTTAAAGACAACAACCCTTGAATTAAAGAAGTACGGTTGCAACATTTTTAATGTTTTGATGTCACGATTACTTAAGTCGTGACGTCAATACATTTTATTTCTAGGGTCAGCTAAACAAGAAGTTGATTTCGCAGAAATGTGTGGAATTATACAACCCTTGCTGCAAGAATTGTGGAAGTTGGTGTATTATGTGATATCGTGTAAAATTTTGAAAAATAATTAGATTTTTCTATTCTACTCGATACTTTGAACCTAGCTACATAGAAATACTTTTTAAAGTGTGTCTTCTAGTCAAAACATTATTCTATATATCTGAAAATTGTGTTTTTGATTTGTGGAAGTCAACAAAATGGCTCTTCTTAATAAGTAGCCTTATTTTTTAATACATAACGATTTGTCAAGAACACATTCACTCAAACATTATATGTACAATAGACTGGTGAACATAGAAAGTAGTATTGATTAGGTCAAGAATGTGTATTATTTGTTGTTGCCTGCTATCAACTGTAGATTTGTTCTTTAGTTTTCGAAACGCTATAACATACTGTAATCCAAAGACCGACACGCAGAGGTACATCCAAGATAGTATACATGTGTAGCTTTTGAATTCTGAACCTTTCTAGAACAGTTCTCACTTATATGCCAATCCTGCTAGAACAAATCATAATTCTCGTTTATTTTATCTATTAAGCCTCACAATTTAGTAACTGTACAAAAAAACTTGAAACCTAGCAAACAGTCATGGGAGGTGAGCAAATCTAAAATCTTGGTGATCTGATTACTTGGAGAATGATCTTGGAGTTTAACTTTTGAGGTGTTGAATGTTTGGAGTTGAACTTTTCTGTGTTGTGCCTGCAGTAAGTGCATTCTGATACTGTACGATGTGCATTGCCTGTAGTCGTCTGATTTTACAATATTATTTTCATATCCTACTAATTTACGCTTGATAATTTTTTTGATTTACTAATTTATCACCACAATTTAGCAATTCTTGGAAATATGCTTCAACTTACAATTATAGAAAAAAAAACTTGACACATAGCAAACATAAATAATATTGGAGTTGAACTATTGGAGATCTGATTACTTAGAGAATAGCATTTGATACCCTGGCGAGCAGCAGGACCACAATGACACTTTTGTCTGTTTTATCTTTCTTGAATGATAAGCGCAGTTTGGAAACAAGGGAAGCGCATTTATGTACACAATGAGTTTGTAGTTTCTGTTGAATAAACATTGTTTGGAAACGCAAATATGGTATAGGTAGACAGCAGGAAATACAAACTTTACTTTAACTTTACCAAACAGCATATAACGTAGCTTAAAACATCAGCAGACATTCTTCTTACAAACAAGCATAAATAAAGCTGATATTTGATATGAAAATAGGTTTTACTAGTCGGGAAAATTCTATTTATATGGACTAAATTCAAGTAGACCATGGTGGCATATCCGACTAATAACTACCTTCATGCCTTAAATACCAGCTCCTGTGAAAGTGAAGGTTACATACACACTTCTTACTAGTTCGATAAGTAAATGTCGGCCTTCAATATTTTACGATTTTGACATTTCACATAGCGTTTTGTCGAAGTTTTTATAAATTTCCCGGAAGACCTTTGCGCAAAATATCTTGCGGAAGGTTTTACAAGTTCACGGTTGAAGTGACTAAAATGTAATAGGTAAATACCAACATTGGACAAAGAAAACCTATTTTACACATCCATTGAACAAACTGTCTTACTGAAATTAGCGAAGATCTGTCCTCACTTTGAAAGTGAAATTTACATCCATTCGCTTTTGCATCACAACACGAAACTGTTCAATTTTCTTTATTATAAAAAATGATTTTAGACGCAGTATTCTCATGGTCGGATTTTATAAAAAAAAAATGCGGCCCGTTACTAAGGTATTGTCTGTGTAGTGTGCATATGATTATAGTTGATGGGTGTAACCAGCATTTATTGGTTGTGTTAAATTAAAATTTATTTCATTAAATTATGAGTTCATATAAAAGCAGTTTAAAAATCTAGTCTACATGCATTCGACGGTACAAGTGCGTTAAATAATGGCCGCAGATTATTTTACTAGTGCGCTGTATTGTTCATGATATTTAATTAAATTACGCTAGAATAGTCTGCGCTATATGTTTGGGAAGTAATTCCTGGCGCAGTTTAAATTACGGTAAACAAATATATCACGTGTTTGAGAGTATTCCTACATTAAACTTCAATAAAATAAGGTTGGAATTTTTACTATGTAAATGGCTGTCATTCAATTAAACTTGACACAGGGACATGTTGAACGTCCAGATATTAAAAGGCGCCTTGTGCAAATTTAAAGTTATTGAACTAACGTCTTACCAGAACCACATGTTTTTCGAAAGGTTTCAACCTTTCTGTGCTTTCTGTGCTTTCAGCGCTTTGATTTTCTTCAGTTTTAATATGAAGTACAGCTGCTGCAAAATCCGTCTTTTTTCAGACAGAACTTATGGTTGAACTTTTCGAGAAACATTCCGCAGATCAATATGCCTATATCTTATCATTAAAAAAGAACATAATTTAGGCTAAATAGTGGAGACTTACCTTGTAAGTATTTCACGCTGGCGGGATTTGTCCGACACATGCCGACAGAAGAAGCCGATGGCTAAAGCTTTGTACTTTGAATGTTGCCAATGGTCAGGACGGTTGTCTTGTGTCTTCGACATTCTCCCTTCCTTTATCTTACAATCTGTCATAATGAATGTGAGCACGTTCAATATCCAACCAACACAACTGTACTACTGGGGGACCTGCTAAGTTAAATTTTGACACAACTGCGATGTAACGTTTTGGCTATGCAATTTTGATGACGTATTTATTGGAAGAATAATAACAGTTATAAGGAGAAATAATCGTTTAATACTAATCCACATAAGGTATATATTTTGACATTCTTATTGCACGTTACCTGCCAAGATTTCACCTTAAGTACAATGTTAATCTGCCCATAATCACTTGACTTTACAGTTGACATGTTTAAATGCAGTATTTAAGAAAAATCGACCTTAAAACTCTCAGGCAAATCTTATTAAAACTAAAAGTCAACAACACCTTGTCAAATCCGGTTTCTTTCATTTTTAATGCCAAATTTAAAACATTTTACTGTTGGATACATACGACGGTTCATGTGTAATGTTTTTGAAAAACGGAAAAATAAAAAAATATATATATCGCAGTCATAGCTGAAATCATGTATCTATAAATCTTCTCGTTTTACACAAATAAAATGTTAATATGCTCTGACAGAAAGAATCATGTACTAAATCATGTATAAAACATATGTGACCGCTTCCAGCTATTCAGAAGTACAGATACATTAAATTCAGCATAGGTCATTCAAATATATGTCATTCCTGGCTCCAGTCATTAGTTATTAATTGTGTTTTCTATTTTGAGTAACGATGACCTTGGCATTGATCATAGTGACCCCAGATGCAATCCAAAACTTTGTCTCTATGCAAGCTGCCTATACACTAAGTTTCATTGCCATCGGGCGCTTCTTACTAAAGTTACTGAGCTGAAACTTTTTTCAAATGTTAGTAATGACGTCCCTGACATTGATCCCATGACATCTAACTGACTATTGTTTAAGTAAACAAGAGGACCAAATGGTCCTAATCGCTCACCTGAGGAACATCTGGTATAATCCTGCTGAAAGTGTGACCGAAGAAACTGTTCTCTAATTCTTTTCTGTATTTTTTAAAGAAAGAAACAGAGAGGAATCATTCCGGCTGCAGCATCCTTAACTTTTAACCTATTGATCTTAAAAGTTAATGTTGCCTTCTTGCCGACTTTATATGAAACTTATCTTATCTTAAAAGCAATAGATCTACTCCATTTGGCCAATCACCCTATCAAGTTTGAAGTGTGTAGGTTAAAGGCTCTAATCAAACCTGACCTAGATTTCATCAAAACAATCACTCTGATCAAATTTCATGAATATCCAGTGAAAATTGCAGCCCCTCTTGCATGCAAATGATATTTCTAAATATATTTCTGTAAAAGAGTCAGATAATAAATTGGTTTTATGGTTTACAATTTCAAAAACGTTGCTAAAAACAGAAAAAGATGTAGTTTGTGGCATTGTTTATGTACCACCAGAGTACTCAGAATATTCTATAGAAGACCCGTTTTTAGAAATCCAAAGTGATATTAACAAGTTTGCACAGAAATACGACACGTATTGTTTATTTGGAGATTTTAATTCCAGAACTAAATGTCTTCAGGATTGTATTATAGTTGATACTGATTTTTGAAAGCCAAAATTTGGAAGAAATATGCTTAGAATATAACCTCGAAATGAGTAAGTTTGACAGGTCTTCAAATGTAAATAAAGCACGTGTAAATGATGATAACTTCCTCCAATAATTATGGGCATCAATTTCTTGTGTTTTTGAAACTGAATAATTTTTATATCTTAAATGGGAGAACAAATATGGACATTCCTGGGAAAAGCACATGTAAAGGTACAAGTGCTGTTGACTACTTTGTTTGTAACTCTAGTCTTTTTAAATATACGTCTTCACTGCATGTATTAGACTTCTACCTATTGTTGTCAGATGTCTATAACCCAGTTGAATTAAACTTAACATTTAACTTTAGTAAAAGCAACCACGAACATGATGAGGAACAATCGTCTGTTAAACTATGGGATAGAATTAAAGCAAACGAATTTGTAGATGAAAATGATGTACACAAACTGCAAACTATTCACGAAACTCTTGATAATCTTATACTAAATACAAACTTTACCCAAGAGAATGTAGACGAAATAGTCAATGATATAACATCACTGTTTTTAAATACATCTAGCGAAACTTTTGGATATACAAAGGTAAATAAAAAGCATGCACCGATAATTCTAATAAAATTCTATGTTTGGACCGAAGTGCAAAAAGGCTAGAACAAACTTTCACACAGCAAAGTATCTTCATAAATTAAGAAAGAACAACGAAACAAAAGAGGCTCTCAAACAAAACGCTAAATTTTACAAAAATACATTGAACCAATTTTATAATAAAGACAAACGTTCAAGTATTAAGAAATTTCAGGATGTTAAAAGTGAAGACCCACGAAAATATTGGAAAAATCCTAAATGGAAATCCAACACAGAAAAGTGAAGCTGAATTAACCGATCTTTATAATTTCTTTAAAAATGTAAACAATAGCGATGATGAAAATAATGGTAGTGATAATGATAATGATGATGGTAATGATGATGATGATGATGATAATAATAATAATGATGAAGATGATGATAACAAGAGATCACAGAGTGATCTTGGTATCCACCATTGAGCCATTTTTGAATGTTCCAAATTTCAAGACTAGTTCAAGGTCAAAATCAAGGTCAAATTTCATTTCGGTACACAGCACTGTGCATGTGGTCCATATTTGAAAGCTGTAGCTTGAGAAATGTAAAAGTAGGTCACTAGATCAATTTCAAGGTCAAAGTACATTTCCGTACACAGAACTATGCATGTGCTTCAAATTTGGAGGCTGTAGCTTGAGAAATGTGAATGTAGGTACTAGGTAAAAATCAATGTCAAATTTCAATTCAGAACACAAAAATATGCATGTGGTCGAAATTTGAAGCCTGAAGCTTTAGAAATGTGAAAGTAGGTCACTAGGTCAATCTCAAGATCAAAGTTCATTTCGGTACACAAAACTATGCATGTGGTCCACATTTGAAGGCTGTAGCTTGAGAAATGTGAAGGTAGGTCACTAGGTCAAGATCAAGGTCAAATTTCATTTCAGAACACAAAACTATGCACGTGGTCCAAATCTGAAGCATGTACCTTCAAAAATGTGTAAGTAGGTCACTAGGTCAATGCCAAGGTCAAAGTTTGTTTCGGTAAACAAACCTATGCATGTGGTCCAAATTTGAAGGCTGTAGCTACAGAAATGTGAAAGTAGGTCACTAGGTCAAGATCAAGGTCAACTCATGTCAAGGTTCATCTTGCCACTCAAAACTATACATGTGGTCCAAATTTGAATGGTGTAGGTTATGGCCATGAAGATTCTAAAAGTTTTTCCCTATATAAGTCTATACGAACCATGTGACCCCCGGGGCGGGGCCATATTTGACCCTAGGGGGTTAATTTGAACAAACTTGGTAGAGAATCACTAGATGATGCTACGTTACAAATATCAAAGCAGTAGGCTTTGTGAATTGGACAAGAAGATTTTCAAAGTTTTTCCCTATATAAGTCCATATTTGACCCTAGGGGAATAATTTGAACAATCTTAATAGAGGGCCACTAGATAATGTCACATACAAAATATCAAAGCCCTAGGCCCTGTGGTTTTGGACAAGAGGGTTTTCAAAGTTTTTCCCTATATAAGTCTATATAAACCATGTAACCCCCGGGACGGGGCCATATTTGACCCCAGGGAAATAATTTGAACAATCTTGGTAGAAGACCACTAGATGATGCTACATACCAAATATAAAAGCCTAGGCCCTGTGGTTTTGGACAAGAAGATTTTCCCTATATAAATATATGTAAATTATGAAAATAAACAAAGGGCGATAACTCACTAAAATTGTTGAACCAGTCTGATTTTCAGGGGGACACAACTAGGGTACCAATTCATCATTCTGACAAAGTTTGGTCAAAATCCCCCAGTAGTTTCTGAGGAGATGCGATAACGAGAAATTGTAAACGGACGGACCACGGACGCAGAGTTTTTGAATAGCCCACCATCTGATGATGGTGGGCTAATAAAGTAGAAAATGAAATAAACGAAGAAATAAATGTTCCCATTACTGAAAATGCAATAATTATAGCAATAAAATCTTTAAACAAGACGGCCAAGATGGCCCTAGGTCGCTCACCTGAGAAACACACCATAACACACCATAACAGTGTAAACATGTTTGACCTAATGATTTCATGGAAAAAAATATTCTGACCAATTATCATTAAAACTGGAGCAAACAATCTTGAGTATAAATAAGTATTTTCTTTGATTTGACCTAGTGACCTAGTTTTTGACCCCAGACTACCCATATTCGAACTTGACCTAGATTTCATCAAGCCAACCATTCTGACCAAATTTTATGAAATCCAGTGTAAAATGCAGTCCCTATTGCATACACAAGGTTTTTCCTTGATTTGACTTAGTGACCTAGTTTTTAAACCCAGATGACCCCTATTCAAACTTGACCTAGATTTCATCAAGGCTATCATTCTGACAAAATTTCATGAAGATCAGTTGAAAAATACAGTCTCTATCGCATACACAAAGTTTTTCTTTGATTTAACCTAGTGACCTATTTTTTGACCCAGATGACCCATAATTGAACTTGACCTAGATTACATCAAGGCAATCATTCTGACCAAATTTCACGAAGATTAATTGAAAAATACAGCCTCTATCGCATACAGAAGGGTTTTCTTTGATTTAACCTAGTGACCTACTTTTTAAGTCCAGTGACCCATAATCAAACTCAACGTAGATTTTATCAAGGCAATCATTCTGAGGAAATTTCATGAATATCAATTGAAAAATACAGTCTCTATCGCATACATAAGGTTTTTCTTTAATTTGACCTAGTGACCTAGTTTTTGACTCAGATGACCCATATTCAAACTTGAACTAGATTTCATCAAGGCAATCATTCTGACTTAATTTCAGGAAGATCAATTGAAAAATAAAGCCTCTATCGCATACACAAAGTTTTTCTTAGATTTGACCTAGTGACCTACTTTTTGACCCAAGATGACCCATATTCAAACATGACCTATATTTCATCAAGGCAATCATTCTGACCAAATGTCATGAAGATCAATTGAAAAACACAGCCTCTATCGCAAACACAAGGTTTTTCTTTGATTTGACCTAGTGACCTAGTTTTTGATCCGAGAGAACCCATTTTCGAATTCGGCCTAGATTTCATCAAGATAATCATTCTGACCAATATTCATGAGGATCAATTGAAAAATACAGCCTCTATCGCATACACAAGGTTTTTCTTTGATTTGACCTAGTGACCTAGTTTTTGACCTGAGATGACCCATTTTTGAACTCAGCCTAGATTTCATCAAGGTTATCAATCTGACCAATATTCATGAAGATTAATTGAAAAATACAGCCTCTATCGCATACACAAGGTTTTTCTTTTATTTGACCTAGTGACCTAGTTTTTGACCCAAGATGACCCATTTTCAAAGTCGGCCTAGATTTCATCAAGGTTATTATTCTGACCAATATTCATGAGATTAATTGAAAAATACAGCCTCTATCGCATACACAAGGTTTTTCTTTGATTTGACCTAGTGACCTAGTTTTTGAACCGAAACGGCCCATTTTCGAACTCTGTCTAGACTGCATCAAGGTTATCATTCTGACTAATACTCATGAAGATTAATTGAAAAATACAGCCTCTATCATACACAAGGTTTTTCCATGATTTGACCTAGTGACCTAGTTTTTGACCCCAGATAATCCATTTTCAACTTCGGCCTAGATTTCATCGAGGTTATCATTCCGACCAAATTTCATCAAGATCAGTTGAAAAATACAGCCTCTATCGCATACACAAGCTAAATGTTGACAGACGACAGACTACAGACGACAGACTACAGACGACAGACGACGGACGCCGGACATCGAGCGATCAGAAAAACTCACCTGAGCATTGCTCAGGTGAGCTAAAAATAACAAAGCCAGTGGTTATGATAAAATAGTAAATGAACAAATAAAAGCATCTTTACCATTGATGAAAACTGTATACGTTAAATTCTTTTATCTCATTTAAGACACTGGTGTAATCCCTGAACATTGGACAATAGGTATTATCAACCCAATATATAAAAATAAAGCCGACATAACAAAACCTGAAAATTATAGGCCTATAACATTGTTAAGCTGTCTGAGAAAGTATTTACCAGTATTTTAAATAAAACAATTACTATGTTGAATCTAATGACATTTTAAACCATATACAAGCGGGTTTTAGAAAGGGTCTCTCAACAGCAGACAATTTATTCGTTTTACACCATATTATTCAATATCTAAATAATAACAGAAGAAAATTATTCTGCTCATTTATCGACTTAAAACAAGCGTTTGATACGGTCTGGATAAATGGTTTATGGGAAAAATTAATAAATACTAAGATTAACGGAAAGTGTCTCCAAGTAATCAGAAACACGTATAATGATATAAAATCCTGTGTAAGAGTAAATTCAAATTTTCTAACTTTTTCTCTTGTAATATTGGAATTCGTCAAGGGGAAAATTTATCTCCTTTGCTTTTTTACTATTTTTAAACGATCTAAAAGACATTTTTCGAAATAATAGTAATGTACAAGGAATAATAATGCAAAATGAACAAAATGCAAATGAACTCTTTAATCTCCTAAAAATATTTATTTTACTCTATGTTGATGATACAGTAATAATGGCAGAACAGCGAATGATTTACAGGAAGCTTTAAATACTTACGAACAATACTGTGATACTTGGAAACTTAAAGTAAACACCTCAAAAACGAAAGTTGTAGTTTTCGCTAAAGGCAGACAACCTAAGTAAAAACTTTACTTTTAAAAATGAAGACCTAGAGGTCGTGAACGATTATAAATATCTTGGTCTGTATTTTAATAGAAGTGGCTCTTTTCTTAGTTGTAAACAAGAGGGCCCTGAAGGCCCTGTATCGCTCACCTGACCTCTGGACCTAAAGATCAGATCATCAAGATTAACATTCTGACCAAGTTTCATTAAGATATGGTCATAAATGTGGCCCCTAAAGTGTATACTAGCTTTTCCTTTGAATTGACCTAGTGACCTAGTTTTTGACCCCACATGACCCAGATTCAAACTTGACCTAAAGATCATAAATATTAACATTCTGACCAAGTTTCATGAAGATACAATCATAAATGTGGCCTCTAGATTGTAAACAAGCTTTATACCTTTGATTTGACCTGGTAACCTAGTTTTTGACCCCACTTGACCCAGATTCGAACTTGACCTAAAGATCATCAAGGTTAACATTCTGACCATGATTCATGAAGATATAGTCATAAATGTGACCTCTAGAGTGTTAACAAGTTTTTCCTTTGATTTTTTGACCTGGTGACCTAGTTTTTACCCAACATGATCCAGATTCGAACTTGACGTAAGTGTCGTCAAGACAAACATTCTGATCAAGTTTCATAGAGATACAGCTAGGAATGTGGCCTCTAGAGTGTTAACAAGCTTTTCCTTTGTCTGACCTGGTGCCCTAGTTTTTGACCGCAGATGATCCAATATCGAACTCGTCCAAGATTGTATGAAGGGTAACATTGTTACCAAGTTTCATTGAGATTGGGCCAAAATTGTGACCTCTAGAGTGTTAACAAGCTTTTCCTTTGATTTGACCTGGTGACCTAGTTATTCACCCCACCTGACTCAGATTTAAACTTGACCTAAAGATTAACATTCTGACCAAGTTTCATTAAGATACGGTCATAAAAATGTGGCCTCTAGAGTGTTAACTAGCGTTACTTTTGATTTGACCTGGTTACCTAGTTTTTGACCCAGATTTGATCTAAACCTAAAGATCATCAAGATTAACATTCTGACCAAGTTTCATAGAGATACTGCCATAAATGTGGCCTCTAGAGTGTTAACAACCTTTTCCTCTGATTTGACCTGGTGACTTAGTTTTTCATCCCACCTGACCCAGATTTGAATTTCACCTATAGATCATCAAGATTAACATTCTGATCAAGTTTCATTAAGATATGGTCATAAATGTGGCCTCTACACTGTTAACTAGCTTTTCCTTTAATTTGACGTGCTGACCTAGTTTTTGACCCCACCTGACCCAGATTTAAACTCGACCTAGTGATCATCAAGATTAATATTCTGAAAAAGTTTCATTAATATAAGGTCATAAATGTGGCCTCTAGAATGTTAACAAGCTTTTCCTTTGATTTGACCTGGTGACCTAGTTTTTGACCCCATCTGACCCAGATTGGAACTCGATCTAAAGATTGTCAAGATTAATATTCTGAACAAGATTCATTAAGATACAGTCTAAAATGTGGCCTCTACAGTGTTAACAAGCTTTTTCCTTTGATTTGACCTGGTGACCTAGTTTTTGACCCCAGATGACCTAAAATCGAATTCGTCCAAGATTTTATTAAGGGTAACATTCTGACCAAGTTTCCTTAAGATTGGGCCAAAATTATTACCTCTAGAGTGTTAACAAGCTTTTCCTTTGATTTGACCTGGTGACCTAGTTTTTGACCCCATCTGACCCAGATTGGAACTCGATCTAAAGATTGTCAAGATTAATATTCTGAACAAGATTCATTAAGATACAGTCTAAAATGTGGCCTCTACAGTGTTAACAAGCTTTTTCCTTTGATTTGACCTGGTGACCTAGTTTTTGACCCCAGATGACCTAAAATCGAATTCGTCCAAGATTTTATTGAGGGTAACATTCTGACCAAGTTTCCTTAAGATTGGGCCAAAATTATTACCTCTAGAGTGTTAACAAGCTTTTCCTTTGATTTGACCTGGTAACCTAGTTTTTCATCCCAAATGACACAATATCGAACTCGTCCAAGATTTTATTGAGGGTAACATTCTGACCAAGTCTCATTAAAATTGCGCCAAAATTGTGACCTCTAGAGTGTTAACAAGCTTTTTCTTTGATTTAACCTGGTGACCTAGTTTTTGAACCCAGATGACCCAATATCGAACTCGTCCAAGACTTTATTAAGGGTAACATTCTGACCATGTTTCATTAAGATTGGGCTAAAATTATGACCTCTAGAGTGTTAAAAGTCAAATTGTTGACGACGGACGACTGACGGCGGACGACGGACAAAGGGCGATCACAAAAACTCACCTTGAGCACTTCGTGCTCAGGTGAGCTAAAAACACATTTCAAACCAAGCAACTAGGGCAATGTATAGTCTTATTAAAAATTCTAATAGTCTTAACCTTTTGATAGATTTACAAATAGATCTCTAAACCTATTTTACTTTATGGAGCTGAAATATGGGGTTTTGGTAAACTAGATTTAATAGAGCGTGTACACGGAATTAATTTTTTTTAAAATATGTATTAAAATTAAAAAGGTCTACGCCTAATTATTTGTTTATGGTGAAACGGTATGTATGATTGTCAATAGATATAGAAGAAAAATAATTTCTTTTTGGTTAAGACTTTGTGTAACTGAAGGTGGAGACACTCCAAACAAATTATCAACTGCAGTTTATAAAAATATCTTACGATCAACAGAAGCCATACCCGATGAGATGCTTAAATTAAAGTATCCATGGTTACACAATGTTCGACCTATTTTGATTAAATGCGGCCTTATAAATATATGGACCGAATGCAAAATGGTTAAAGATGACGGTTAAACAAAAATTACAGGATTTATTCTTAAATAATTGGTATTGTTTAGTTGAAAATTAAAGCAATAGCACATTCTACAGAGTACAGTCAAACTGTCTATAAAGACCACCCTTGGGAAAGCCAAAATGTGGTCTTTATTGGGAGGTGGTCTTTATTCACAGGTTAAAATACACTGTAAATGTTAAAATCGGAAACGAAACATGTGGTCTTTAGAGTCAGGTGGTCTCTGTTCGGAATTGATCTTTAGCATAGATTTGACTGTATTTAAGAAATCTTTTGGTATTGAACCTTATTTATCCAAACTTCAACCCTCTTTATTATATAATTTCATTTAATTTAGAACAAGGAATCATCGCCGCCCTACTGAAACGGGAAACTGGTCAAGAATACCAATAAATGAAAAAAAACTTGTAACTCCTGCAGAAACAAAATTGGTGATGAATTTCATTATTTTTTCGAATGCGAACAGTTCTCCAATGACAGAAGACAGTTTATTAAACCGTATTTTTATCGACGTCCGAACATGTTTAAGTTAGAAAAATTAATGGGTACTAGCAACAAATCAGAATTTCTGAAGCTTTGTAAGTTTGTAAAGGTTATCCTACGAATTGCTAGAAAACAGAATGTAATCTCTCCTCCATATTTACTGAATATTCTTTTCATTAATATAATATGTGCATATCATGTGTTTATTGAACTGTGAGAACAATCTTGATTGTTTATAACCAATATACTGTACCTTGAATGTGTTTGTATATGGTAGCCTCGTAATAGATCACATTGTCTATTGTAAATTCCTCATATTTACATGTGTGTGCATGTATTGAGAGAATAAAAGAGATATTCTGATGTTCTGTTCACAAGATTTTTCTTTGATTTGACAGGGTAACATAGTTTTTGAACCCAGATGACCTATATTCAAACTTGACCAAGATTTCATCAAGACGTCTGATGTAAAATGCAGCCCCTATTGCATATACAAAGCTTATCTTTGATTTGACCTAGTGACCTAGTTTTTTACCCCAGTTGACACATAATCGAACTTCACCTAGACTTCATCGTGGCAATTATCCTGATTAAAAGAGAAAAATGCAGCCCCTATTGCATGCACCAAGTTTTTCTTTGATTTGACCGAGTGACCTAGATTTTGACCCCAAATAACCTATATTCAAATTTGACCTAGATTTCATCAAGGCAAACAATCTGATCAAATTTAACGAATATCCAGTGAAAAATACAGCCCCTATTGCATACATAAGGTTTTTCTTTGATTTGACCGGGTGACCTAGTTTTTGACCCCAGATGACCCATATTCAAATCTGACCTAGATTTCATCAAGAAGATCATTCTGATCAAATTTCACGAATATCCAGTGAAAAATGTAGCCCCTATTGCACACACAGTTTTTCTTTGATTTTACCGAGTGACCTAGTTTTTGACCACAGATGACCCATATTCGAACTTGCCCTAAATTTCATCAAGACAAACATTCTGATCAAATTCCACGAATATTCAGTGAAAAATGCAGCCCCTATTGCATGCACAAAGTTTTTCTTTGATTCGACCAGGTGACATAGTTTTTGACCCTAGATGACTGATATTCATGACCTAGATTTTATCAAGACAAATATTCTGATCAAATTTCATGAAGATCCAATGAAAAATGCAGCCCCTATTGCACACACAAGGTTTTTCTTTGGTTTGCCCTAAGACCTAGTTTTTGACCCCAGATGACCAATATTCGAACTTGACCTAGACTTCATCAAGGCAATCATTCTGATCAAATTTAATGAAGATCAAGTACAAAATGCAGCCTCTATTGCATACGACAGACGACGGACATCGAGCCATCACAATAACTCAACTGGGCATTGCTCAGGTGAGCTGAAAAGGAAGAACAAGAGGGCCATGATGGCCCTGTATCGCTCACCTGAGTACCATTGCTCAAAATGATATGATCGTTTCAAACCAATCTCATTAGAAGCTGCAAAGGTGTATTCATTTAGATAAAAAATAAAGGGAGGTAATTTGTCATAAATTCAGTCAATATGTATCTTCACTGATTTTCCAAGTCCATCTGTTGACATAAATGAAATTTCATATCAGTATCTTCATTAGTTACGGAGAAATACCCATTTTAATTTGAAATAAAGGGAGGTAATTTGACATAAAATCAGTCCATAGTAATCTACCCTGATTGTCTTCAGTCCAACTAATGACAATAATGAAATTTCAAATAAGTCCTATAAGGACTTACTGATATAAATCCATTTTGATTACAATCATGGGAGGTAATCAGATATAAAATAACACTGGAACCTACGATTGGATCTGACAGATTCGTCATGGAATTCAAGATTTATTGATGCTGAAGATATTTTGGAAGTTTGTATCAAATCAAACCATAAATGAAGTCTCTATATGGCTGCAAAAGCCAAAATAGCAAATTTTGGACCTTTAAGGGGCCATAACTCTAGAACCCATGATGGAATCTGGCCAGTTCAAGAAAGGAACCGAGATCTTGTGGTGATACAAGTTTGGTTAAAATCAAATCATAAATGAAGCTGCTATTGTGCAGACAAGGTCAAAATAGCTAATTTTCAGGGGCCATCACTCTGGAACCCATAAAGGAATCTGGCCAGTTCAAGAAAGGAATCAAGATCTTATGGTGATACGAGTTGTGTGCAAGTTTGGTTAAACTAAAATCATAAATGAAGCTGCTATTGTGCAGAGTCAAAATAGCTAATTCTGGCCCTTTCAGGGGCCATAACTCTGGAACCCATAATGGAATCTGGCCAGTTCAAGAAAAGAACCAAGATCTTACGGTGATACAAGTTTTGTGCAAGTTTGGTAAAAATCAAATCATAAATAAAGCTGCTATTATACAGACAAGGTCAAAAAAGCTAATTTTGGCCCTTTCAGGGGCCATAACTCTGGAACCCACAAAGGGATCTGGCCAGTTCAAGAAAGGAACCGAGATCTTATGGTGATATAAGTTGTGTGCAAGTTTGGTTAAAATAAAATTAAAAATGAAACCACTATCGTGAAGACAAGAAATTGTTGATGGACGGACGCACGCACAGACGACGGACGAAGGGTGATCACAAAAGTTCACCTTGTCACTACGTGACAGGTGAGCTAAAAGTAACAGTAAGGCCAGTACAAGGACCAGGATTTGACCTGCAACTCATCTATTCAACATTAGAAAAATTACAATAGGCCAATACTTTAGCCCACTGCAGTACGACGAAACTTTCAGAAGTATCAGATAAATTAATTTATCTCATTCCTAACTAAAGTGTTTGAGCAATAATCATTTTTTCAATTCCTAGTAACAGTGACCTTGACCTCGACCAGAGTAACCCCCAAATACAGTCCTTACCTTTGTCTTTGAAAAAAAGCTATCTACACACCAAATTTGCTGACAATAGATGTACCCCAACTAAAGATACTGAGCGGAGACCATTTTTCTAATTTTAGTAACAACGCCATTTTATCAAATAAGCTTACTATACACCATTTTTGGTCATTCCTAACATAACAAAAAGTACAATAGACCAATGTTTTAGCCCTCTGCTCCACGGTAGAATTTCCTAAGTATGCAGATTAATTAAGTACCTTAAATTTGACCCAAATGATCCCAACCTACCTAAAGGCCAAGTTTAATTTCAATACATAAATGCAAAATAAATTATTAAATGGAAACCGGATTTTTCTATTTTCAGTAACAGTGACCCTGCCCTTGACCCTAGTGATCTTGTTTGCATTCCAAACTCTGACTCTATGCAAGCTAACAATATAAAAGTTTCATTGCAATCAGTTAATCCAAACTTGTTACTCAGACTCTCCCGTCAAACGACATTTGCCACTCTAACCTGGTTACAACTAGAAGATGCTTTTGTAGAAAAGCGCATGTCTCCCTCAATGAATAGTCGTATAGGCAAGAAGTTAATTGGGGACAGGAGCGAAAGTCAAAGAGACACCGATGGTTGGCTGCAATAGGGATCATCTACTTGGCATGTCCAATCATCCCACTAAGTTTCAACATTCTGGGCCTAGTGGTTCTCATGTTATGAATTGGAAACGGTTTTTCATGTTCAGGCCCCTGTGACCTTGCCCTTTGAGCAAGTGAACCCAAAATCAGTATGGGTCATCTACTCTGCATGTCAAATCATCCTATTAAGTTTCAACATTCTGGGTCAAGTGGTTCTTAAGTTATTGATTGTTCAGTCCCCTGTGACCTTGACCTTTCATCGAGTGACCCCAAAACCAATAGGGGTCATCTACTCTGTAAGTCCTATCATCCTATGAAGTTCAAAGGTTCTAGGTCAAATGGTTCTCATGTTATTGACCGGAAATGGACTTCATTTTCTGTCCGCTGCGACCTTGACCTCTTATAGAGTGACCCCAAAATCAATAGGGGTCATCTACTCTGCATGTCCAATAATCCTACAAAGTTTCAACATTCTGGGTAAAGTGTTTCTCAAGTTACTGGCCGGAAATGGTTTTCCATGTTCAGGACCCTGTGACCTTGACCTTTAACAAAGTAACCCCAAAATCGATAGGGGTCATCTGCTATGCATGGTCAATCATCCTATGAAGTTTCAACATTCTGTGTCAAGTTTTTCCATGTTCAGGCCCTTGTGACATTGACCTTTAACAGAGTGACCCAAAAATCAATAGGGGTTATCTACTCTGTATGACCAGTCATCCTATGAAGTTTCAACATCCTGGGTCAAGTGGTTGATCGGAAATGGTTTTCCATGTTCAGGCCCCTTTGACCCTGACCTTTGATGGGGTGACCCCAAAAACAATAGGGGTCAACTACTCCACAAGCCCTGCCATCCTATGGGGTTTGAAGGTTCTAGATCTAATGGTTCTCCAGTTATTGATTGGAAATGAAGTGTGACACTGACGGACGGACGGTCGGACAGGGCAAAGACAATATGTCTCCCCTCTGTGTGTGTGGAGTTGGGGGGGGGGGGGAGGGAGACATAAAAAAATGAAGCATAGACTGGTTATTATAACAGTTGGTTAATCTTGTGGATTTTACAAGGCTGGGTCCCAAACATAGCACAATTCACGAGAGCAAGGTCTCATTTTCCCATGTAAATCCTATGTACTGCTTCACAGCACACTATTGGTCTACTGGTATTCAGTCCACTATTGAAAACAACAACAACAAAAACCTGAACAGTTGTGCGAAATGAGACAAATCAAGTCCCAAATCTGTAATTATGCATCCGGCATTAAATGGGGTGGAGTGGAGGATACAGTGTTATCCCTTATCGTATGTGTCCGTCTGTCCATGCACAAAATCCTTTCCGACCTATAACTTTGTTGTGCTATGTCGGATTTTGAAATGACTTGGCACAAATGACCATCGTAAAAAGACGTCTTGCCACATTTATAGGTCAAGGTCACACTCAGTGGTTTATGTTATGCATGCATGGATATTCAGATAACTTGGCACAAACATTACCATAACAAGACGATTTGTCGCGTTCAAGACCCATACCCACACCAAAGGTCAAGGTCACACTTCAAACATAATTTTCTTGTCCAGACTGTAACTTTTGTATGACTGGATGGATATTCAAGTAATTTGGCAAGAACATTTACCATAGCTAGACAGTGTGTTGCATGCAAGACCTACACCCCTAGCTAAAAGGTAAATGTCAGCCTTAGAGGTAATTTCCTCATTTTTCATGTCCAGTCTAAGATTTTGGTATTTTTGTATACATATTAGCAGATGAATATTCAAATAAGCACAAACAATTCCCGTAAGATGATTTGTCAGATTTAACACTCAAAGGTCAATATCACACTTAAAAGTCAAAGATATTATATCCTTTTTTTTGTTGTCTAGCCTGTAACTTTATACATATGACAAGGATTTGCTGGAACAAACTTCCATAACAGTTCGATTCATGTATTTGTAATAAGTCCCAATTAAATGTGGTTTATATCCTTAAAAGCACACAAACAAGAGGGCCATGATGGCCCTATATAGCTCAACCGAGTTCAGTCGCTTCAAAAACTAAAAACTAGGTGAGCAGGTCATGGTAAAGATTATTCAGGATAACAACTGAAATCTGTTTAAAAATTATACAGGTGGTCCAAATCTCTTTCCTGTAGCCTCAAAAACAATAAAGTAGGTCAGTAGGTCAGGATTAAGATTATTCAAGATGTGTATTAAAATCTTTATTAAACATTATGCATGTGGTCCAAATTACTTTACTTTAACTACAAAAACAAGAGAGTAGGTCAGTAGGTCACAACAGTATTGAAATCTGTATCAAACATTATACAGGAGATCCAAATCTTTTTGCTGTAACTTCAAAAACAAGAAAGTAGGTCACTAGGTCAGGATTAAGATTATTCAAGATGAGTATTGAAATCTGTATCAAACATTATACATGTGGTCCAAATTTCCATGCTGTAACTTCAAAAACAAGAAAGTAGGTCAGTAGGTCAGGATTAAGATTATTCAAGATGTGTATTAAAATCTTTATCAAACATTATGCATGTGGTCCAAATTACTTTACTGTAACTTCAAAAACAAGAGAGTAGGTCAGTAGGTCACAAGAGCATTGAAATCTGTATCAAACATTATACAGGAGGCCCGAATCTCTTTGCTGTAGCTTCAAAAACAAGAAAGTAGGTCATTAGGTCAGGGTTAAGAATATTAAAGATGAGTATTGAAATTTTTATCAAAAGTTATAATTGTGGTCCAAATTTCTATGTTGTACCTTAAAAAACAAGAAAGTAGGTCATGATTAAGACTATTTAAGGCGAGTATTGAAATCTGTATCAAAAATTATACATTTGGTCCAAATTTCTACACTGTAACTTCAAAAACAAGAAGTAGGTCAGTAGATCACAATTAAAGACTATTCAAGATGAGCATTGTAATCTGTATCAAACATTATACTCGTGGTCCAAAATCTTTGCCATTGCTTCAAAAATAAATGTCTATGTAAAACAAGGGACCACCCGGGTATAGCCTATATTGACACTATTTGAACAACCTTGGTAGAGAACCACTAGAGCATGCAACATAACGAATATCTAAGCTCTGGGCCTTATGGTTTCAAAAAAGGATTTTTTAAGGTTTTCCCTATATAAACCAATGTTAAAACTGTTGACCTCGGGGTGCAGTCAATTTTGATCCCAGGGTCATGATTTGAACAAACTTGATAGTTGACCACTAGACAGTACTAAATTCCAAATATCTAAGGTCTGGGCCTGATGGTTCTGGACAAGACTATTTTTAAAGATTTTTCCTATATAAGTCAATGTTAAACAAGGGACCCCTTGGGCGTGGCATATATTGACCTCAGGGTCATGATTTGAACAATCTTGGTAGAGAACCAATAGAGCATGCCACATACTAAATATCCAAGCTCTGTGCCTTAATGTTTAAGACAAAATTTTTTTTGAAGGTTTTCCCTATTAAAGTCTATTTAAACCATGTGCCCCCCGGGGCTGGACCAGTTATAACCCCTGGGGAATAATTTGAACAATCTTGGTAAAGGACTACTACACGATGCTACATACCAAATATCAAAGCCCTAAGCTATGTGGTTTTGAACAAGATTTTCAAAGTTTTTTCCCTATGTAAGTCTATATAAACCATGTGACCCCAGGGCGGGACCATATTTGACCCTAGTGATATAATTTAAACACTCTTTGTAGAGGCCCACTAGATGATGCTACATACCAAATATCAAAGCCCTAGGCCCTGTGGTTTTGGACAAGTTTTCCAGGAGAATCCCTGTACAAGTCTATATAAACCATGTGCTACCCACCCCACGGGGCGGGGCCAATTATAATCCCGGGGAATAATTTGATATATCTTGGTGGAGGACCACTAGATGATGCTACATACCAAATATCAAAGCCCTAAGACCTGTGGTTTTGGACAAGAAGATTTTCGAAGTTATTCTTTATATAAGTCTTTATAAACCATGTGACCCCCCAGGGCGGGGCCATATTTGACCAAGGGCGTCTTCTTCTTCTTCCTCGTACGCGACTACACTGTCAGACCAGTAGCCTTGATAAAACTTGTGGTTTGCCGCAGATCCCCAATGCCTCCGAACAGTTTCTGGTGGATTAAGGTATCTATCGGCCAAGTCGCAGCTCGCTCCTGTTCATGTCTTTTACATTTCTGGAGTATACGCTCCGTAGTCTGATCTTCCTCACCACATGGACAGGCTGGTGATAGTGCCAGTCTATATTTCTTGTATATGTGAGCATTGAGCTTGTTGTGCCCCGAGTGAAGCCTGACCAGCATCACTTGTTCAGACCGATCAATGAGATGAAAATCATCTTCCTCTATCCTTGGTCTCGTTAGTGCCTTGATGATGGTGACTTTCTCCTTGTAGCTCACAGGTATTGTTGGTTGTTCTGACTGAGCTCCTAGCTAAGCTAGTTGGTCTGCCTCTTCATTGCCTGCAAGTCCACAATGGGTGGAATCCACTTAAGTGCTACTTCGCAGGTTATACTCAGGCTCTGCATTCTCCTGGCTAGCTGCGGAGCTTTATTGTTGATCAGAGCTTCCATGACCGACAGTGCATCTGTGAGAAAGACGGCTGAGGAGCTTTCTTCTGCCGAGTCTTCAGTCATTGAGACGGCCTTCATGACTGCTTCAGTCTCCGCCTTGTTATTGCTGCAGTGTTTTCCTGTGGATGCATGTAGTGTTTCTCTCTTGCCAGATGGTGTATACAATGAAAACTCCGGCTCCTCCATCTTTGATGGCGCATGTGGCTCATCCATCTGTATAGACACGAGTCCATGTTTCCGGAGGATAGTCTTCATTGATAATAGCCAGTGTGAGACTCTTCCGAATACCTTCATCCTCTTGCTTCCCGCGGTCAAGATGAGGAACAGCAAGTCTCACAGCCACTGAAGGCAGATCATTCGCTAGAGGGTTTATAATGTCTATATTTATAATGTTCTCTACCTAGGGGACTCGTTGGTATGTTCAGCTCAGTTTTGAACTCTCGATTGAGTTTCTTTGCCTCGTGAACGAAGCTGCTACGTTTGAACCGATTTTTGGTGTAGCCATCTAACTTGGCTTTCATGGGATGGTCTTGAAAAGACCTGAACTTCTCTGCTTTGCATGTCTCCTGTCTTGTAACGGCTGTGTACCTGTTAGCTTCTCCATGAAGGAGATTGGTGTAGACTTTGTAGCATATGTCATGATCCGCAATGCTTGGTTTTGAACCTTGTCTAGAGCCGGTTGGTTAGTTTTGGCAGTAGTGGACCAAGCAGTTGAGCTATACTCTAAATGGGGTCTCACTCTTCCCTGATGTATTGTCTTGAGTATGTGCTCATTTGCTGTCTACGTTGTTCCAGAAAGTTTACGCATCAAGGCAAGCTTCCTACGGACCTTCCCTTCTGCTTGGCTAATGTGGGGTCTCCAGGTTAGCCGTTTGTCAAAGGTCACTCCAAGGTATGTTGCCTTGTCTGCATCAGTCAGCGAAGTATTTCCCATCTTGATTTTACCCGCCCTCTGCTTTGACGACTGGGAGAATAGTGTGGTGGACGATTTCTCTGTATTGATCGAGACACACCAATCCTCAGTCCAAGCTGAACGTTTGTTGATGGCTTCTTGCATCCTATGTACGACTGTTGTGGCATGTTCTTCCTTACACCATAACACCAAGTCGTCAGCGTAAAGAGCAGCCTTAACTCCTTTCGGTAGTTCAGACACCAGGTCATTAATGAAAAGCAGGAAGAGTCTAGGGGATAAGACTCCGCCTTGTGGGACACCATGACGCAACAGGAACTTCCTACTGCTGGCATGTTCTAAGCTGACTCTTGGTCTCCTGTTGTCGAGGTATGACTTAATCCACTTCAGCATGTGACCTCCTACTCCACTTGTCATCAGTTTGATGACGAGTCCATCAGTCCAGACTTTGTCGAACACTCGCTGCAAATCAATCCATGCTGTAAGCATGACTTTCTGCTATTGGAAGGCGTTATCTATCTCTTGCAATAGGTAAGTGGTCTGGTCCTCAGTGGAGCGGAATTGTCTGAAGCCAGCTTGCTGTGTTGCGAGTAGGATGTTAGTCTCCATGTACCACTTCAGACGTGCATTCACAATCCTCTCCATGGTCTTTCCAACACAGCTGGTTAGACTGATTAGACGATAGCTTGCAGCCTTCTTTGGATCCTTCCCTTTCTTATCGATGGGGACCATGACTGCCTCTTTCCGTATCTGTGGAAGTAGTCCTTGTGTCCAGCTGTAGTTGTAAATTTCCTGGAGTTTGCAAATTGCTTCAGTGCCTAAATGGGTCAGTATTTCATTTGTGACTCCATCTTGTCCAGGAGACTTCTTTGTCTTCAACTGCCTAAGAGCTGTCTGTAGCTTATGAAGTTTAAGACTCTGTTTCATGCATTCTGATGTCACTAGACTTGTCTGCCTTTCCCTTTTTTCTCTCCGGGCGTCACTTTGCCGTTCCCATTTGATGGGGATGTTGAAAACATCTTTGTAGATGGAGGCAATTGTTATTGCCGCTTGTTTACCCATCAACAGTTCACCATTCTCTTCCAAAGTTGTTGAGCCTCTCCCTGTGTCTTCATCGTTTAGCTGTCTCGTCAATCTACATAGCTTTTGACCATCTCGCTCTAGGTTGAGCGAGGCTGTTTTGTTTCTCCAGCTCTTCCTCTGTGCTTCCAGTTTGTGCCCGAGAAATTTGGCTTTGGCTCGCTGTAGACAAAGGTTACTTTCTTGTGAGGGATTGTTTTGTGCTTCCCCTCTGGCTTCTGATAGCTTTGCCTGTAGATTCTCCAACTCATCACTCCAGTAGGGCTTATAGTCCTTTCTTGCTCCCCTTGGAATGGCGCTGTAAGCAGCCTTTAGTATACTGGCACAAAAGTCTTTGACAACTCGGTTGATGCCTCTACCTTCCATTCTGATGTCTTTACAGAGCTCATCACTCAGACTTGGGTAAAAGGTCCATCTGGCCTTCTTGTAGTTCCATCTGGGGATGTTGGATGAAGTAGAGGCTATACGGTCCATAGTAAGATGGACTGGACGATGGTCGCTACCTCCTAGTTGTTCATCAACTTCCCATTTGACATGTCCATGTATGTCATCAGTACATAAGGTAAGGTCAGGGGTTGACGTTGTTCGCCAGCTTCCGGAGTAAAAAGTTGGCAGATTGTCCAGCTTGTTGATGAGGTTAAGCTTGTTATCTTCTTGCTAGGTCTCCACTTCCTCTCCACGTTTATCCAGGTGGTCATATCCCCAGCTTTGTGAGTGACTTAGTCTCCTACAATGATGAACCTGGTTTCATCAGTTGCAACTTTGTCCAGTGACAGAGCTCTTGTCACTTTGAGGGTATATACTCACAAGTTTCAAGTTGAACTCATTCTTTCTGAGGCTCAGAACTTGGAACTCGGAGTAATCTATATGCAATGTTGGTCTGGACAGCACTAATGTTATTCCTGACCAATGTCATGATGCCTCCTTTTCGTCTGCCAATTATGTCACAGCGAAAACACTGGTATCCTCTGACTTTGAAGGATTTCTCTGGTTGCAGGCGAGTTTCCTGAATGCAACAGACATTGATGTCTTTCTCATGGAGGATATGCTCCAGTTCAGCCTTCTTGTTGAAGACATCCTCCGCATTCCAATGCATCAACCTGAAAAGCTGATACTGATTGGTTCTCCCCCAAGAGGGATAATTTGAACAATCTTGGTAGAAGACCACTAGATGATGCTACATATCAAATAAGACCTGTGGTTTTGGACAAGAATATTTTTTAAAGTTTTTCCTTTCGGTTGCCATGGCAACCAGAGTTCTGTATGGAATTCAATTCTTTGAACAATTTCTAAAGACCATCAAAGGAACATCCCTGTGAAGCTTCATCAAAATTGGCCTGGTGGTTTAGGAAGAGATGTTGTTTAAAGGAAATGCAAGCAGCAGGTCAATTTTTCATCCGTCGTTTATATGACTGAAAAATTGTTGAACAAGAGCTGTCTCCATAGGATGACACATGCCCCCGATGGCACTTTGAATGAATAGTTATGGCCGATGTTAGAGTTTAGGACCTTTGACCTACAGACCTGGGTCTTGCGCGCGACACGTCGTCTTACTGTGCCACACATTCATGCGTAGTTATTTTAAAATCCATGCATGAATGACAAAGATATGGACCGGACACGCCCATCAATGCACTATCATGAAATATGACCTTTAACGTCTAAGTGTGACCTTGACCTTTGAGCTACGGACCTGGGTCTTGCGCGCGACACGTCGTCTTACTGTGGTACACACTCATGTCAAGTTATTTAAAAATTCATCCATGGATGACAAAGATATGGACCGGACACGAAATTTGCGGACAGACTGACAGACCGACGCGGACAGACGGTTCAAAAACTATATGCCTCCCTTCGGGGCATAAAAAGACGTTAAACCCGAACACATACACACAAACACAATTTTTCATACTCAATACATACAAATGCTGAATGCCAGCAGCAGGAAAATCTACCACACTCATTGCAGACAAAGGATGAATGCCAGCAGCAGGCCAATCTCCCATACTCAATACAGTCAAAGGCTGAATGCCAGCAGCAGGGCAATCTTTCATACTCAATACAGATAAAGGCTGAATACCAGCAGCAGCTCAATCTTCCATACTAAGTACAGACAAAGGATGAATGCAACCAGGTCAATCTTCCATACTCAATACAAAGGATGAATGCCAGAAGATCAATCTTCCATACTCAATACAGACAAAGGTTGAATGCCAGCAGCAGGTCAATCTTCCATACTCAATACAGACAAAGGATGAATACAAGCAGGTCAATCTTCCATACTCAATACAGACAAAGGCTGAATGCCAGCTGCAGGTCAATCTTCCATACTCAAAACAGACTAAGGATGAATGCCAGCAGCAGGCCAATCTTCCATACTCAAAACAGACAAAGAATGAATGCCAGCAGCAGGTCAATCTTCCATACTCAATACAGATAAAGGCTGAATGCCAGCTGCAGGCCAATCTTCCATACTCAAAACAGACTAAAGATGAATGCCAGCAGCAGGCCGATCTTCCATACTCAATACAAAGGATGAATGCCAGCAGCAGGTCAATCTTCCATACTCAATACAAAAGCTGAATGCCAGAAGGAGCAGGTCAATCTTTCATACTCAATACAGACAAATGCTGAATGCCAGCAGCAGGCCAATCTTCCATATCAATACAGACAAAGGATGAATGCCAACAGCAGGTCAATCTTCCATACTCAATACAGACAAATGATGAATGCCAGCAGGTCAATCTTCCATACTCAATACAGACAAAGGATGCATGCCAGCAGAATGTCAATCTTCCATACTCATTGCAAACAAAGGCTGAATGCCAGCAGCAGGTCAATCTTCCATACTCAATTCAGACAAAGGCTGAATGCCAGCAGAAGATCAATCTCCCATACTCAATACAGAAAAGGATGAATGCCAGCAGAAGATCAATCTTCCATACTCAATACAGACAAAGGCTGAATACCAGCACCAGGTCAATCGTCCATACTCAATTCAGACAAAGGCTGAATGCCAGCAGCAGGTAAATTTTCCATACTCAATGCAGACAAAGGCTGAATGCTAGCAGTGGCAGGTCATCTTTCCATAAAGGCTGAATGCCAGCAGCGGCAGGTCAATCTTCCATACTCAATACAGACAAAGGCTGAATGCCAGCAGCAGGTAAATTTTCCATACCCAATGCAGACAAAGGCTGAATGCCAGCAGTGGCAGGTCATTTTTTCCATAAAGGCTGAATGCCAGCAGCGGCAGGTCAATCTTCCATACTCAATACAGACAAAGGCTGAATGCCAGCAGCAGGTCAATTTTCCATACTCAATGCAGACAAAGGCTGAATGCCAGCAGTGGCAGGTCATTTTGCCTTAAAGGCTGAATGCCAGCAGCGGCAGGTCAATCTTACGTACTCAACAGACAAAGACTAAATAGCAACAGCAGGCCAATTTTCCATACTCAATACCTCAAAGGCTGAATGCCTTTTTATTACGGAAATTTAATGTCTGGTCAAAGTCACTGAGAATACCTTTGTCATCAAGTACATTTCAACATCAAAAGCTTTATCGATAGTTAAATACAGTGTACCTAACTTCCGAAAACCGAACCTTCTGAAAACCGGAAACCTTTGAAAACCACACGAAACTCAAGGTCCCGATTTTTTCTGTTCTTATTTCTATATATTTTTAGCTTCTGAAAACCGGAACTTCCGAATTCTGAAAACCGGAGGATTTGTGAAGGACCGTTTATATTTCAATACTAAAATTGACTTCCGAAAACAGAACAGCAAAATTTTTGCTGGGTTAAAAGTGTCACCTGTTAATCCAAAAATGCTGTCAACATGTTCTTTTGTTTACCTATCAGCGGCCCGTGTTTATTTTGACACGTAAATAATCACAATGATCATAAGATGCAAAAGTAAGGAAGTAATTAGCGATAACTTTCATTTGTATTCAATTTATGAAAACGTGATAAATTAAATATCTTAGTGTGATAAACTTTTTTAATGTTTGAACTAAAGAAAGATAGGTGTTTTAGTTCATTTAGTTACATCGATTAAACTATGCATTGTCAACATTAATGAAATGTTGATGAACTCCGAACTCCAAAGATGGTAAAATGTAAGTGGAAAACATTTGCGTAAATGCTATTATTTAAGATATGTTGTTTGTTTTTATATTTGTTATTTATGTTTTCATTATCCTTAATGTTTATAATTAATTAATTAATTAATTATTTATTTTTAATAAAATTGTAAAATTAAAAAGCATAATAATCTCCTACATCCTACGTGTAAGAAAACAACTCTTGTGCACCAAGTCCACTTTGCCTACAAACTTTCAAACTTCTGAATTCTGAAAACTTCCAAAAACCGAACTTTTAGGCTGGTCCGGAGGTCGTTCGGTTTTCGGAAGTTACACTGTACCCAGATAGTCTTGTTATAATAGAAAATATTAATCAATTCTTAAACAAGAGGACCAATGCTCACCTAAGAACAGCTAGAACAAGGAACTTTGATTCGACCGGTTGACCTATTTTTTGACCCAAGATGACCCATATTTGAACCTGACCTAGATTTCATCAAAACAATCAGCAGGATCAAATTTCATGAATATCCAGTCTTAAGTGCAGCCCCTAATGCTTACACAAGATATTTCTTTGATTTGACCAGGTGACCTAGTTTTTGACCCAAAATGACCCAAATATCATGAATGATCAAATATCATGAATATCCAGTGTAAAATGCAGCGGCTGTTGCATACACAAAGTTTTTCTTTGGTCTGACTGGGTGACCTAGTTTTTGACCCCAGACGACCCATATTAGAACTTGACCTAGATTTCATCCAGACAAACATTGTGATAAAATTTCATTAAGATCCAGTGTAAAATGCAGTCCCTATTGCATACACAAGGTTTTTCTTTGATTTGACCTAGCAACCTAGTTTTTGACCACAGATTACCCATATTCGAACTTGACCTAGATTTCATCAAGGCAACCATTCTGAATTTTATGAATATCCAGCGTAAAATGCAGCCCCTATTGCATACACAAGGTTTTTCTTTGATTTGACCGGGTGACTTACTTTTTCACACCAGATGACCTATATTCGATTTTGACCTAAATTTCATCAAGACAAACATTGTGATCGAATTTCATGAAGATCCCGTGTAAAATGCAGTCCCTATTGCATACACAAGTTTTTCTTTGATTTGACCTAGTGACCTAGTTTTTGGGTCATCTGGGATCTGGAACTTGATCTAGATTTCATCAAGGCAATCAATCTGACCAAATTTCATGAAGATCAATTGAAAAATACAGCCTCTATCGCATACACAAGCTAAATGTAGACAGACAACAGACATCGAGCGCTCACAATAATTCACAAGAGCATGTGAGCTAAAAACTGAGTGAACTTACTGTAAATCTGTACAAGTTCTCTCCTTTATACTGGTATTACATTGTGTTCATTGCAACTAGTGTTAAACTGTGTAACACTGGTTAGACACTGACAAAAAATAAGACTAACAAAGAATTATGCAAATGTATTATCATAGTAACATGAACTCTAATTAATTATAACAAATACAAACTGACGACTGATCTGGTGCAAAATATGGTTAAAACTTGCAGAACAAAATTGATCATGTAATAAATAATGTTGAAAAACAGGTGCCAAGAAGAGTTTATATAAGAGTCCATGTGCTGTTGGTGAATATATTAACAACAGGTAGAGTTCTGTCCTGTCTGTGAACTGACTGAAAACAACAGATGAAGTATCAAACTTTCTACTGACAAAATCAATTTAGTAATATTGCGAAATCTAACACTGTCATAACTGGTGCTCTGAACAAAACATCTGGATTAATCCTTTAAAGAGATACTTAGGTGATTTTTTTTTTTTTTTTCAAGAAACAGATCAATGATATATTTAGTCCATTTTACTTACAAAATAATAGGAAAATGAACAAGGCTATTTCCTGCTGTTGTGGGTGCTATAATAATGAAGATAGGTGAAATAGCCAAAACATCCAATCCATATTTAGACCATCAAGTATCTTTACCTTGTCGGAAAGAAAGTGGAAATGACATTTTATAGCAACTTTCAGTTACTGTTGTTTTCCTAACCTGGAAAAGTCAGGTTAACAAGGTTATGGAAATTGTGCATGCACAACACCCAATGAAGAAAATATCTATCTTATGCATGTCAATAAAATGTGAGAAATACCATTTATACAATAAATAAAAGGATTTTAACTTTTTGTCCAGTATTTCACATGTGTATCTCTTTAAACTAAGTGAATTTTATTTTACCTTTCTTTCAGTATTATTGAGCTAATTCAGGACAGACAAAAACAACCTAGCATAGTGATCATTCCTACAGGATCTTCTGTGGTAATTTAGTACTTTATGACCTGTCACCAATCCAGGCTAAAATTGTAGCAACATAAGCTCAGAAGAAACTGTAATTTGTAAACTGTCAGCATTGTCTGGGCAATTCTTTTTACAATAAACCTAGGTATGAAATGATTGTCTCAGTATCTTATTTTGAAATAGTTGTTTTATCTTTCCACTACAAGAAACAGCCGAAATGAATCTATGATACAGAATAGAATTTCTTTTTTAAAGTTCTGGAAGAGACTCTGATCAAGGGGAATGACCATTCAATTGGAGTTATGCATGGAAGAACTTGAACACATGAGATTCTGAACTGTTGAACAGGTAACCGTCAATTTGACATTAATTACGAAATAATGTCAAATTAAAGTAGCTGATCAATTCACCATCAGGGAGATAGTATAACACTCCCAACACTGTCAGAACTTTTCCCAACACTGGCAGAACTTGTCCCACACTGATGAAACTTGTCTCAACATTGTCAGAACTTGCCCAAGCAATGTCAGAACTTGTCCCAACACTGGCAGAACTTGTCCCACACTGATGAAACTTGTCTCAACACTGTCAGAACTTGTCCCAATGCTGTCCAAATTTGTCATAACACTGTCCAAACACTACCAAAAATTGCCCACACACGTCCAAATGCTAATGGAGCTTTCCCAACACAGTCAGAACTTGTACCAACACTATCAGAACTTGCCCCAAATCTGTCAGAACTTGTACCGACACAGTCGGAACTTGCCCAAACACTGTCAGAACTTGTACCAAAACTATCAGAACTTGCCCCAAATCTGTCAGAACTTGTACCGACACAGTTGGAACTTGCCCCAACACTTGTCAGAACTTGTACCGACACAGTCAGAACTTGCCCCAACAGTGTCAGAACTTGTACCGACACACTCAGAACTTACCCCAACAATGTCAGAAATGTCTACTCTCTACCCTATTTATGGTGTTAAGAATAAAGAAAATTCTGGCTCTTTATAACTAAATTGATAATAACAAAAGTACAAAAAAAAAAAAAATGAAATGAAACAGAACAATTTATCTCAATTAAGGTTATAAATTGTTACAAATACAATTAATTATATAATATATCCATGTGCAATAAATAGATCTAACATTTATATATAAATGATGTTAACTGTTCACACACACACACACTCGCAGAAAATACTGCATACAAAATAATCTATAACAAAATACAGTAAAAATTTAGAAGAAATCATAGAAGTGTGGTCTATATGTAGGTTGGATATTCTTCTCATGTTGCTTTTTTTATATCTGAAACACCACTAAATAGCATATTTAAGATGTGAACAAAAACCAAAACTTGGCTTGTGAGTATCTGTCTATACTTCCCCATTATCCAAAGTCAAAAATGAAATACCAATTTACAACAAGACTTAAAAACCTTAAACATTATTTTAATAAAACAGGTATACTGTTGTTGTACATGTAGAAATAACTTATGAAAGAGTCTTTATATAAAACCTGTAAGGTATATACCTCAGACACTGAATACATGTTCAAACAGAAGAGTTACTTAAAACTAATACTGCTCACTGTATCAGTAATATTTTTGCTAACTTTAACAGTCCTGTTCCTAAATTCAACATATTCTTCATGAAACAATAAACTACTTTTGAAATAGTGCATGCCTCCAATACTGCTTCATTTGATGGAAGTGGTAACTTATATATAACATCTAGCTAAATGTTTGATCAATTTTTTTGTAACCAAATCCTATTGACCTTTGACCTCTGAGTGTGATCTTGATCTTTGAGTAAGGGGCATTAGAAATGTAAAATCTAACCTAAAGCAAGATGTTACTATTGCAATGCTGAAAGGTAGCTGAACAGCCTCATCTATAAATGAGTAGGTCATTTTTACCATTTTTGGTATTGCTATCAAAACCAAGAGTCATAATAAAGAAAACAGCAAACAGAGGCATTTATTGATTAAGGCATGCTCAAATAATGGAACAGCTTTAAATGACTTTCTGGGAGAAAAGAGAGGAAGTAGATCTAGATAACAATGCATACAGAACTGGTATAATACAGATTAATAGCACTTTTATAAGACAATGGTTTACATACACAGCAATGAGGTGATAACTAAAGAGAGCTCATGCACAAATAAAGAGAGATAGCACTTTGATGATCAGATCTGGTAATATTTCTTCCATATCCATGTACATATGAAATATCCATCAATGTCAAATAACATACCAGTTTTTACTTTTTGGAGGTATTTTTGCATGGGTATTATCAATAGGTGTACTGGACAACATCTTAACTTTAGAAAGTAAATAGAAAACAATGACGAGAGATGTTGTACAAAAATGAGCATTTTGGCATTGATATACTCAACAATCTGAACCATCTCAACATACCCACAAATTGTTGCCCAACTAGCTGTTGCACTGGATACTACAAACATTTCTAAAACATTATCTGTCTTCATTTTAAGCCAACAATGATCAGCAGTGAAATAAACAAGTTTTTGGGGTCAATGCTAAAATCTTTGATAAAACAAGAGGACCATGATGGTCCTGAATCGCTCACCTCTTCCCACATGACCAAGTTTTGAGTATGACGTCATTATTTGACATAGTGACCTAGTTTTTGAGGTCATGTGACCCAGTTTTGAACTTGACCTAGATATTATCAAGATAAAAATTCTGCCCAATTTTCATAAAGATCCACTGAAAAATATGGTCTCTACAGAGGTCACAAGGCTTTTCTATTATTTGACCTATTGACCTAGTTTTCAAAGGTATGTGACCCTGTTTTCAACTTTAACTAGATATCATCAAGGTGAACATTCTCACTAATTTTCATGAAGATCTCATGAAAAATATGGCCTCTAGAGAGGTCACAAGGTTTTTCTATTTTTACACCTACTGGCCTAGTTTTTGACCGCATGTGACCCAGTTTCGAAAATGACCTAGATATCATCAAGGTGAACATTCAGATCAATTTTCATGAAGATCCATTGAAAAATATGGCCTCTAGAGAGGTCAAAAGATTTTAATAATTTTAGATCTCCTGACCTAGTTTTTGACCGCAGTTGACCCAGTTTCAAACTTGACCTAGATATCATCAAGATGAACATTCAGACCAACTTTCAAACAGATCCCATGAAAAGTATGGCCTCTAGAGAGGTCACAAGGTTTTTCTATTATTTGACCTACTGACCTAGTTTTTTAAGGCACATGACCCAGTTTCAAACCTGACCTAGATATCATCAAGGTGAACATTCTGACCAATTTTAATGGAAATCCATTCACAAGTATGGCCTCTAGAGAGGTCACAAGGTTTTTCTATTTTTAGACCTGCTGACCTAATTCATCTGCACATGACCCTGTTTCGAACTTGACCTAGATATCATCAAGATGAACATTCAGACCAATTTTCATACAGATCCCATGAAAAATATGGCCTTTAGAGAGATCACAAGGTTTTTCTATTATTTGACCTACTGACCTAGTTTTTGATGGCACGTAATCCACTTTCAAACTTGACCTAGATATCATCAAGATGAACATTCAGACCAATTTTCATACAGATCCCATGAAAAATATGGCCTCTAGAGAGGTCACAAGGTTTTTCTATTATTTGACCTACTGACCTAGTTTTTGAAGACACGTGACCCACTTTCGAACTTGACCTAGATATCATCAAGGTGAACATTCTGACCAATTTTCATGAAGATCTCATTAAATATATGGCCTCTAGAGAGTTCACAAGGTTTTTCTATTTTTAGACCTACTGACCTAGTTTTTGACCGCACGTGACCCAGTTTCGAACTTGACCTAGATATCATCAAGATGAACATTCAGACCAAATTTCATACAGATCCCATGAAAAATATGGCCTTTAGAGAGGTCACAAGGTTTTTCTATTATTTGACCTACTGACCTAGTTTTTGATGGCACGTGACCCAGTTTCGAACTTGACCTAGATATTATCAAGGTGAACGTTTTGACCAATTTTCATGAAGATCTTGTGAAATATATGGCCTCTAGAGAGGTCACAAGGTTTTTCTATTTTTAGACCTACTGACCTAGTTTTTGACCGCATGTGACCCAGTTTCCAAGTTGACCTAGATATCATCAAGATGAACATTCAGACCAACTTTCATACAGATCCCATGAAAAATATGGCCTCTAGAGAGGTCACAAGGTTTTTCTTTTTTTTGACCTACTGACCTAGTTTTTCAAGGCACGTGACCCAGTTTTGAATTTGACCTAGATATCATCAAGATGAACATTCTGACCAACTTTCATAAAGATCCAATGAAAAATGTGACCTCTAGAGTGGTCACAAGCCAAAGTTTATGGAGGGACGGACGCACACACGGACGACGCACACCGCATGATCACAAAAGCTCACCTTGTCACTTTGTGACAGGTGAGCTAAAAATAGAGATAAAACATTGCCTGAAAGCTTAGACACTATGTAGCATTAATAGAATATCTATGTGTACAGAACTACCCAAAAATTAACAATTTTGAAGCAAATCAATCAAAATATACATACAAATAGCAGAGAAATATCATTTAATATAGTGCCTTCTTATATCTGAATCGGAATATCTACATGTCTATGAAACATAGAATGTATAGACAAGCACTTTTACCAAGATCCAATTTATTTAAACACTTACAAGCTTGAAGGTTTTTTTTGTCTAACCTCCATCCGAAATTTTTAAACATATAACAAACACCAAGTTACAGAATGAAAGTACTTCCTTGTTGAAAAATCTCTTGCTGCTGGAGGAATATTGTACACAATCTTTTGTCAACATCTACTACTTTTCATTCTTAATGATTAACTGTTTTCTTTAATGTTTGAAGTTCATATTCCAATTTGCTGACATACCAATATTACATCTTTTATTTGTACACTTTTGAATTCAGTGTCACTGAGCCTTTTGAACTATCTACTGTTCAACTTCAGTCTAGATTTTGGAACAGGTCCACATGGACCCCGGTGGAGTAAGTGGGTCAGACAGAAAGATGGAAATAAGAATGTACATAAACACAGCTGACACTAGTATTCGTCTTCATCTCCATTAGCTTCCTCCTCAGGTGGAGCAAAACCATCCTGCAACAATAAATTCATGACAATATATCTGAAAGGTGAATTTTCCAATGATCCATGCAGGCTGATCATCGTCTGCACTGTTCGCTATTCAGACTATTTTCAGTGAACACTCCTTCAAATAATAAATGGTACTGCCCAAATTGAATGATAGACTAGTCCATTTTAGAAATTTAGCAGGTTAAATGTTAATTCCAAAGACAACTTTTGCCACTTATATATGTTAAGGTAACACAATGAAACTTACTGCAATTATTAAGGGGACAAAGCTATAAACTTTTTTCTGTAATAATGAGTAAAGGTTTTCGTAATTTTTGTAAATTAAACTGTTTTAAACAGCAACATGTAAAGGACTTCCATTCTAACATAAAACTCCTTACATAGTGCTTACAGTAGCTAGTTTATTCATGCTGTGGATAATTTTATCAGGAATGTGGATCTGGCAAGAACAGCTAATTAGATTAGCATGTGTTCATGGCTTTCAATTTTTATGACAAAATAAATTATCATTTTGTTGGAATTAAAATTCAGTCTATAAATAGTCCCTAACAGATATTAATGATTTCATAGTATGCACAGCAATTTGTTCAATAAGTATGGCTATCAATATTTTCAGCTAGATATAAACAATTCTCAGGCTCTAACTTTGATGCATATATCACTTACTTCAGTTGCATATAAAATTTCCAAAATGCGTTTATTAGAATCTGAGTGTTCATCCTCCTGACATATAATCTCGATATCTCGAAGTTTACCAAAGTAGAAATCTCGCTCCTTCTCTAAACCGTCTACAGTAAACCGTAACTCAGACAACTGAAAACAGAAAATGTTGTTGATGTGTACTGACTAAAGCAGACTGAAATTTACATTTAAACCAAGACTTTCACTTTCTTTCATCTCAGTTCAACTTTGACTATGAAAAACTATAAAACAATTGAAGCAATCATTAATTCTGGGTACTGCAAAACAATAAGATCTATCATATATGAAATGCTTGTTATTCATAATGTGCATATTTTCTACCAACTTCAAGAGAAAAAAATTTTGTTCAAAAATTACTAATTATGAACTACCTATCTCCTTGCAAAAAGCACAATCAAAAACTCAAACCATCTAAACAGACTGCAAAATAATAACCTGGCCTTCTAAAGCATGAAGTTTAGGTATGCCAAGATATACATGCCGGCTGTATGGGACTTGACCGTGATTTGTGTAGGTATTTTGATGCTGGACGTTAAGAAAAAATATTTCAACCATCTTATATTTGCCTTTAATAGTTAATATATGTTTACTTAGTAAAATTCCAAAGAACAGTCAAAAGGGGATAATTTGGCCAAATACATGCCAGAGTTATGGGATGACCCAGTGAGGTAGTAATTGATCTAGAAAAAGAAAAAATAAGTTTCAAATCTATATGCCTTTTAGTAATAGCTGTATGTACTTGCACGCAAAACTTTAACCGAATTTTCAAGTCCAAAAGGGGGCATAATTTGGCCAATGAGGTCGAGTTATGGGATTGGTGCTATCAACTAGTTTTATAACCCGAAGACATGTGAAGTTTCAATTCAAATCTGCATTAGTTTGGAGATAGTAATTGCATGTAACTTTAACCAGAATTTTCTAAGTCAAAAGGGGGTAATTTGCTCAAAATACATGTTAGAGTTATGGAACTTGACCAGTGAGGTTGGTAATGACTAGAAAAAGAATAATAAGTTTCAAAGCATATGCCTTTAAATGATGCTGTATGTACTTGCATGCAAACTTAACCAAGGTTGACGCGACGCGACGCCGACGCCAGGGTGAGTAGATAGCTAGATATTCTTCAATAGTCGAGCTAAAACTCAAACCAACTAAACAGACTGGCAAAATAATATACCTGGCCTTCTAAAGCATGAAGTTTAGCTGTATCGCCCGAAGCATGATGACTATTGACCGGTGCTGGTTTCTGGGCTGGAGCCCGTTGTGGAGCAGCTGGACTTCTCTGTGTAGTTGTGGTTTTACTGCTGGCTGTTACTGAAAAAATATAACCAGACCAATCTTATCCATTTGCCACTTTTAATAGTTTTATACATATTTTTTTTTTATATTTATGTGAAAAGTCCAAGTGTTAAATCACATAACATTTTTTTAAATCTGACTTACAAATATAATTTTCTGACTTTCACAGGTATTGTACTCTTTTTCTGGTAATGAGGCACAGTGAATTGATATCTGATAAAAAGTAGTGAATAATCAACTGCAATATAACTATTCACAGAACACCATTTTCACAAGCTCAAAGTTTAATTTTGAACTTTAATTTAAATTACCTTTAAATTCTGCCTCTTAAATTGTCTAAGTCCTCTAATGTAAGCAGCCTAATCATTTAGTAATATTTAAATGGATAAAAGAAAATCAACAGATTTCTGTAAAATCATTAATGAAACATGAATCAATTTTTACCTTTTGAACCACCTTTTGAAAGTTGAGACATTTGTGATTTAGGTTTCTGTGCAGCTTTACCAGATGATCCGAGCTGCTGTCCGTCTCTAGCACCTAACGCATCATACTCCTGTCCTTGGTAGTTGGCATCAAAAAACTTCTTGAACCATTGAACAAACTCAAAATTGTCTTGAAATTTACCTTTTACCAATCGTTCTACTGGTATAATCTGGAACAGCAACGATAATAATTCCTGAAACATCTTCGTATTGTATAATGCTGTACATATACATACTTGGTCAACCATTAAAACATTTATTTTATTCTGAAGAAAGGCCATACAAAATAAAAATTCTGCACTGTTTTTTAAGTGTTATAATATCGTTAACTTTAAATAAGGTACTAAAGCAGAGCATGAAAAATCTCTTTAAAGGTATTTAGTTAGAAACAGACAGATAAACATTCTTCCATTAACCAGATCTTAACACAATTAAAACTGAAAGTTCCAAATAAATCTGATGCTAAAGCCTCAATTTTACAATAACAGGTAATTGTAACTGTCTATATTGTCTTGTCACGATGGTAGCTAAGATTCATACATTGTGAAATGGAATCTATCTAGTCCAAACTTGTTTGTATCAATTAACAAGCTCATCTTTGAAAGATTTATTTTCTTATTAAATCTGACAAATTTTGAAACAGCTCAGCAGGTTTGTCTTGTCTACACTATACTTGAACTGCTGGTCAGCCAAGCCTAATGTTTGAAACAAACATGTAAATTGTAAAGCTTTATTATATCAGACATTTCTTAAAACAGGTTTGGTTTTCAAATCAGAAATGTTTTGGATCCTAAATGATATTTCCATAATACAGAGAAAAGAACAATATTCCAGACCACAATTTGTTAAAGAGAAGATTCTTGGATTAGAAAGGTTCCAATGTATAAGTAACCAAAACTTTGTCTTGTTATCTAAAAATATACATTTACCTGTATTCAAAACAAAATATAAGCTATTCTCAAATATATTGAGCACTAAACATATCAAGAAAAGAAAGCAGAACTATTTAACACAACGAAATATTACATTTATTATCAAAAGTGAATCTTTGTTAAAGCATACAGAATGTTCTTTAAAACTGTTGGTCTACAATTCATTGTAATATAAGAACATAATACATTGTGCTAAATAGTATGTTAATAATATCAACTGTGCCACCATCAAAGTTACAACAATATACCAACACCAAGATTGTATCTTGTACTGAAAGAGCTCCATTACCACTTAATACCAAAAATATGCATGTTAATATAAGTACTTGAGAACTGAACACCTTTCTTACTGTCTTGCAACCTATGATACTGTATAAGCAATCACTTGGTGAGTGAATATCTTTTATAGTAAATGCATCTTTCATAACTGACCTATGATGTAAGAAAAGTATTCTGAGAAGGATGTTCATTTCATGAATTGTTGTCTTTTTTTCTCTTTCAATTGTAGTTGTGGATTAAGAAAAGAACATTTGAAGATTTCTCAATTTTTAGTTTTGGAGGCCATGTTTTTGACAAATCCCGATAATTTTAACAATCTTAATAAAGGTCACATAAACACATGCATGAAGTTACTCTGAAGTAGGGCTAGTGATTTAGGAGTGAGTGATTAAGGAAGATATCCCCAATGCATGTGCTAGTCCAGGTGAGCTAAAACATGGAAAAAGAAAAAAGAAAAAAATTGAATAAAGGGAGATAATTCAAAAACTAGGTACGGTAGAGATATGGTTCTTTGACACTGCACTTCCTGTCAATGGACTCTATCATTTTGTGAAGTTTCAATGAAATTCCATTAATACTTTTCAAGAAATGCTCCGGTCAAGCCTTATATTGCATAATAAAGGGAGATAATTAAAAAACAAGAGGGCCAAGATGGCCCTAGTTCGCTCACCTGTGTAACATGCCATAACAGTGTAAACATGTTTTACCTAGTGATTTTATGGAGACAAATATTCTGACCAACTTATATTAAGATTGGACCAAAAACGTGGCCTCTTGAGTGTAAAGAAGCATTTTCTTTGATTTGACCAAGTTACCTAGTTTTTTTATCCCACATGACCCAGATGCGAACATGTCCAAAATTTCATGAAAACAAACATTCTGACAAAGTTTCGGGAAGATTGGAGCAAAAAAGTGGCCTCTAGAGTGTATACAAGCTTTTCTTATGATTTGACCTGGTGACCTAGTTTTTGACCCCACGTGACCCAGATTAAAAATCGTCCAAGACTTCATGATAACAAACATTCTGACCAAATTTTATGAAGATAGAATCAAAAATGTGCCCCCTAGGGTGTAAACAAGCTTATTCTTTGATCTGACCTGGTGACCTAGTGACCCACATGACTCAGATAAAAATTCATGCAATATTTCATGCAGACAAACATTCTGACCAGGTTTCATGCACATCATTTGAACAAGAGTTGATTTGACCTGATGACTAAGTTTCTGACCCCATATGACCAAGTATCAAACTTGGCCTAGAAATCATCAAGATAAACATTCTGACCAAGTTTCAAGAAGATAGGGTCATAAATGTGGCCTCTAGGTTGTTAACAAGCTTTTCCTTTGATTCGACCCGATGACCTAGTTTTTGACCCGACATGACCAAGTTTCGATCCAGGCCTAGAGATCATCAAGATAATCATTCTGTGCAAGTTTGTATCAAATCAAAGCATAAATGAAACCTCTATATGGATGAAAGGGCCAAAATAGAAAATTTTGCCCCTTTCAGGGGCAGCAACTCTAGAACCCATGAAGGAATCTAGCTGGTTTTCAAAAGGAACCGAGATCGTACTGTGACTTAAGTTGTGTGGTTAAAATCAAATATAACATGTCACTTCTATTGTGTTCACAAGGTAAAAATGAACAAATTTTAACTCTTTCAGGGGTAAATCGGGGGCCGTAACTCTGGAACTTATGATTGGATCTGACAGTATCATCATGGAATCCAAGATTTATTGTTGCTGAAGATATCTTGCAGTTTGTATCAAATCAAACCGTAAATGAAGTCTCTATATGGCTGCAAAAGCCAAAATAGCAAATGGTCATAACTCTGGAACCCATGATAGGATCTGGCCAGTTTTCCAAAGGAACCAAGATATAATGCCAATACAAGTTGTGTGCAAGTTTGATTAAAGTTGATTGCAAAATGTGGTCTCTATCATTTTCACAAGCCAAAAATAGCAAATTTTGGCCCTTTAAGGGGCCATAACTCTGCAACCCATGACGGGATCTGGTCAGTTTTTGAAAGGAACCGAGATATTATGCCATACAACTTGTGTGCAAGTTTTATTAAAGCCGATCACAAAATGTGTTCTCTATCGTGTTCACAAGCCAAAAATGGCAAATTCTGGCCCTTTAAGGGGCCATAACTCTGGAACCCATGATAGGATCTGGCCAGTTTTCGTAAGGAACCGAGTTATCATGCCCATACAAGCTATGTGCAAGTTTGATCAAAATCAAATACAAAATGTTGTCTCTATCGTGTTCACATGGAAATTGTGACCAGACGGACGACAGACGAAGGGCGATCACAAAAGGTAGCTAGGTAAAGTAGAGTTATGGTTCTTTGACATTGCACTTCCCGTCAATGGCCTCTATCATTTTGTGAAGTTTCAATGAAATGCCATTAATACTTTTCATTTGACCTTTAAACTCCAAGTGTGACCTTGACCTTTAAGATATTGACACGGGTGTTGTGCGCAACACGCCATCTCATGGTGGTGAACAATTGTGTTAAGTTATTTTAAAATCCCACAATCAATGACAAACTTATGGTCCGGACAAAGAAATCCAGACGGACGCGCTGACGCACGCATGCACATACACCGAACAGCCATTTGGACAACTATGTCTTCACTCCCTTACAGGCTGGACAAAAATCTTTCACGTTAGTATACAAGAAGATGTGCTTGTCATACAAAGCAGGGTGTTGGATGAATCCCGAGCTGTGAATTATGTCTAAACTAGAATGTGTCTGTAGGACACAGGGTGTGCCCTACTGGTACATTTGTCACAAATAAGGGGCAATAATTCAAATGTTTGCAGTCTTAAGGGGGTATAGCCTCAACAAACATTTTATATAAAGGATTCATTATTCTGGGCCATATACATTTTGAGCTATGAACATCACAAACAAAAAATCCACTATTTTGGCTATTTCAAGAGCCGTATCTCTGTAATTAGGGCTAAAATCTCGAGAAGAATGCCAAGTGTGCAAGGTCACATCATGATAAAGACTCATGCAAGGTTTCATGAATTTATATCAAATACTTTGTGAGCTAGGCGCTTCATTAGGTGAAAATGTGCATTTTTTACTATTTCAATAACTTTGTAATAGGGGGTGGAGTCAGATGAAAAATAGAAGGTGCACAAGTTTATACTCATACAAGTTTTCATCCATTTATATCAAATATATTTTAGGCACGTCAAAAGGTGAAAATGTGCATTTTTGACTATTTCAGGGGCCATAACTCTGTAAATAGGGGACAGAGCTAGACGAAAAATAGGAGGTGCTCAAGTTTACATCATGATAAAGACTCATGCAAGGTTTCATCAATTTATATGAAATACTTGAGCTAGTTGTGTCACAAGGTGAAAATTGGCATTTTTGACTATTTCAGGGGCCATAACTCTGAAAATAGGAGGCAGAGCCAGATGAAAAACAGGAGGTGCACAAGTTCATATCATGATTAAGACTCATGCAAGGTTTCATCAGTTTATATGATTTTTTTTTTTTAGCTAGGCATGTCACAAGGTGAAAATGTGTATTTTTAACTATCTCAGGGGCCATAACTCTGGAAATAGGGGGCAGAACCAAACGAAAAATAGGAGGTGCGCAAGTTCATATCATGATAAAGACTCATGCAAGATTTTATCAACTTATATCAAATACTAGGGGATAACAAACTTTTCAGACAGAAAAGACCAAATCTATATGCCCCCACCACTCATAGTGGGGGCACAATAAACAATCGTAAATTCATGTAATAAGAAAATATTGCTTAAAAAGAGTCATTCATTTTATTTTATATCTAGAAAATTTTATTACGACTGGTTGTAGGTGCGGATAGGAATATCTGGTTTGATACAATAATTTGAGCAGCAACTTGGCACTAAATACATAAAACAGTTATCAAGTCAGATCTTCCCATCTGTACTTACAACCAGTTAAAGAATCTTGCATTTTCTTTTTGTCAGAAATGCTTATTCCATGTTTTAAAGTATATACATTGTAATCTTAAATAGAGGAATGTAAGGAACAAGTTGATTAAATAAGAACAACTGAAGCAAAAAGTGTGTGCATTAACACGTGTGTGCCAGTCCAACTGGAAAATATGTGTAACATATGCTATATGAATATCATATAAAGGAGCTTATTAATAAACTATCAGTGAAAATATGAATAACAACAAATTAAATCTTTCCAAATAATTTAGGTATCAAAGCAAGCAGACAACAAAAAATACTTATTTTTATGAGGATATCTGAATTCCAGAGTTTCACTAAGCTAAGACCAATTACAAATATGTTTTTCTCTACCTTACACCAAAACTGACCATAAAATATACTAATAGGAAAAGGGCGAAAAAATCAACAAAAGTTCCTAAATGCCATTACCAGCCAAAATTATAACATGAAGATAAGATACAATGGAAACCACAGAGAGTGTTTTGTTATGGTAATTGTTGGTGTTTGTGACCATAGTATTGACTCCATGAAGGAACAAGAAGTACCGGAAAAGCAAGATTTCCCCAATACACACAAGCATGAACCTGTGACTGCACAAAATACATGTGTAAAAATTCAAATGAGTCAAAGAGAATACATGTATAAAGGCTATAGTGGCACGATCGAGACACTGTTAAAGTCACGCCGTTTCCACCTACCTTATCCACGCCTAATTTTGTGAACGCTGACTGGAGAGACTTGAAATTCTGTATATATTCATGTTCTAAATTTGTACCAAATTTCACTTTTTTAAGCAAAACTGATCCTGCAAAGAATGAAAGGAAGAGAAAAAGGTGTTAGCTATAAGATATTACTTCAAATATTGTGTCATTATGCATAAATGATTTTAGTAGCTGTAAAACATATTTGTAGTTAGTAGGCATGCATCATAGTTAGTCACTTTTTCAAGGAGTCTGATGGATATTTCAACGTACTGAAGCAACAAGGCTTGAAGCACATCCAAGAAAAAGAGATCAGATAGATCTGAAAAATTCTGAGGACAGCATTCTGAACTAAGATCAAATGAGTTGTATACAAGCCAACGCTTCTATATCCTACAGTCTTCTGCTTCTCAGTACTGATGAACTTCTTATCCCATCAAAATCCTTGTAGCACATAAGGGTATAATACTGCATAATTCCTATATAACAACCTTCTATATAAGTCTCTAGATAACCATAATTATTTCACTTTGTAAGCTAAAGAAGAGCTTTCACAAAAAACAGCACCCTCGACTATGTGATGCTGGATAGTGAAAGAAGGCACATCTGTGGAAGTTTGGGCTATCTGGAGTGTTTAATGACTTAATGTTGGTGACAATACTAGACAACAGTTTAAGTCTGAGTCAAATGTATTAATAAATAACACAGACAAAGTGAAAGTGTATAAAAACATTAACTCAGTATAAAAGGGAAATAATTTGTGGAATATTTCTGCAAGAGTAATGCACTGTCATATCATGTGACTGATAATGTGGATCAACTAAGTTTGAATCAAATCCATTTAGTAATAACTGAGATAGAGCAAAAGTGCATCGCAAGTTTAACATGAAATTCTAAGCATAAAGTGGGGATTATTCACAAAATATTACAGCCTGTGTCATTTGATATGGGTGATGATGTGTGGCAACCATTTTAAGTCTGAAGCAAATCTATTTAGTAACAACAGAGATATCAAAGTTAAAAGAAATGCTAAGAAAAAAAAAGCGGGCATAATTCATGAAATATTTCTGCCAGACTTATAGATGCTGTGTCATATGATGTGGGAGATGATGTGGAAAAGCTATTTTAAGACTGAATCAAATACATGAAGTATTAACAAAGACAAACTGAATATAACCTGAAATTCCAAGTAAAAATGGAACATAATGGAACATAATTCATGAAATAATGGTGCATGCCGTGGCGAGAAGGGCAGCTCTCAATATACTTCATATATACGAGCTCAAAATAATAGAAGCCCCTTCCCAAACCCTTTCCCTTCCTGCAAAAAGCTTTTTTCATAATTCTATAGGCAAAACTGCTCTGTGTTTTAGAGTTACAGCCAGAGTTGAAGTTGTATGCAAGTATAGAAGATTCTAAGTACAGGAATAATGACAGTATTACAGGATGACTAGTGGTCATGGCATATAGTTGAGACATATAGGGATACACATGACCTGTATATATATACCTATATCATATTGTCATAGTTTACACTTGTCATGCCTCACCCTCATGCTCATGGTCACTCAGTGGTTGTCATTTATAAGCTACATCCCCAGTCAGATGGGGAACAAGTACTTAGTACATCGCCTTTTTGTTTCAAATGAAGATAAAACACATACCAGACTTCAAAAATCTTTAAAAAATCCACTCTTCATGTAAATGTATATAACCAAATTACAAAACATTTGTGATTTAAAACATACAATACTGTTTTGCTACCGAAAAGCCTTTCCAGCAAGCAAGAGAACAGCCACCCACCAAAGTCTACTGACAACCACTTGAGCTCCGCAACTTTCTCTGTAAGAAAGTGACATTAGTAGCAATAACACAGGTAACATAGAAGGCTTGGACTGGTTGCTGTCTTCATGAAGGTATCTACCTTCCCCTCACCTTATCCACTGATAATTTGTTGAAGTTGGACTGCAGTAACTTGAAATTTTGGATAGACTCGTGCTCAAGTTTTGTGTTGATTTTCACTTTTTTCATAACTATGCTGCCTGGAAATTCAAAATTTTGTACTACATTTCTAAATCATACATCATGATACATATCTAAGTAAGAACATTTCATACATTTACTGACAGTGTGAGAGACATATGCAGTATGGTCAGCATCAATGTAAATGGCTCAACACTATCAATTATTATACATGTATGTACATATGAACAAGGAGCTACAATTGTTTTCTGTTCAACCTTTTGATATACTGCAAACCACCGTGTAGAAAAAAAACAAATGACCATGTCTGCCACCATAGAGTAAGGTTGCTTCTCAAAGTGGCATACACAAGGGGTATCAAATAAGCTTCAAGTGATGAACGGAAGTAACTGTTTACCATTTAACTTCCAGATTTAGGAATCAGAGTAATGTTTACCATATCTACAAATGAGAGCAACTGTTTACCAGTTAGATCCTTGAATGGCGAATGGAAACAAGAGCTGTCTCCATAGGATGGCACATGCCCCCGATGGCACTTTGAATGAATAGTTATGGCCGATGTAAGAGTTTAGGACCTTTGACCTACGGACCTGGGTCTTGCGCGCGACACGTCGTCTTACTGTGCCACACATTCATGTGTAGTTATTTTAAACTCCATGCATGAATGACAAAGATATGGACTGGACATGCCCATCATTGCACTATCATGAAATATGACCTTTAACGTCTAAGTGTGACCTTGACTTTTGAGCTACGGACCTGGGTCTTGTGCACGACACATTGTCTTACTGTGGTACACATTCATGCCCAATAATTTTAAAATCCATGCATGAATGACAAAGATATGGACTGGCCACGCCCATCAATGCACTATCATGAAATATGACCTTTAACGTCTAAGTGTGACCTTGACCTTTGAGCTACAGACCTGGGTCTTGCGTGCGACATGTCGTCTTACTGTGCCACACATTTATGCATAGTTACTTGAAAATCCATCCATGGATGACAAAGATATGGACCGGACACACCCATCAATGCACTATCATGAAAAATGACCTTTAACGTCTAAGTGTGACCTTGACCCTTGAGCTACGGACCTGGGTCTTGCGCGCAACACGTCGTCTTACTGTGGTACACATTCATGCCAAGTTATTTGAAAATCCATCCATGGATGACAAAGATATGGACCGAACACGAAAATTGCAGACAGACGGTTCAAAAACTATATGCCTCCCTTTGGGGGCATAAAAATATACCATGACGCTTCCAGAGTGAGTAATGGAACAAAATATTTACGGCTTAGCTTCAAGTGTGACAAAAACAAGCAACTGTTCACCAATTAACCTTCAGAGCTATAAAGGAGAGCTTTATGTTTATCAGTACGCTTCCAGAGTGACAAATGGGAGAAATTGTTTACCATTTAGCTTCCTAAGCACCAAATGGAAGCAATTTTCTTTCATTTAGCTTCTAGATTGATGAATGGAAGCAATTAACTGCTATTTAGCTTCAAGAGTGATGAATGGAAGCAATTAACTGCCATTTAGCTTCAAGAGTGATGAATGGAAGCAATTAACTGCCATTTAGCTTCAAGAGTGATGAATGGAAGCAATTAACTGCTATTTAGCTTCAAGAATGATGAATGGAAGCAATTAACTGCCATTTAGCTTCAAGAGTGATGAATGGAAGAAACTGTTAACTAGGGAACTTACAGAGTGACTACTGAGAGCAAGTGTTTTCTAATTACCCTCTAGAGTTATGAATAGGAGCAACTGTTTACCATTTAGCTTCCAGGCTGATGAAACCATTTAGCTTCAGGTTGATGAATGGAAGCAATTCTTTATCAGATAATTTCCAGAGTGAAAAATGGAGGGCAATTCTGTACAATTTGCTTACAGAGTGACAAATGGACGTAACTGTTTACAGAGAAATGGAAGAAAACTATTTACTATTTAGCTTCCAGAATGACAAATCGGAGCAATTGTTTACCTTTAAGTTTACATTGACAAACATGAGCAACTGTTCATAGAGAGCTTCCAGGTGATAAATGGGAGTAATTGTTTACCAGTTACCTGACAGAATGACAAATGGACGTAACTGTTTACCAGTTAGCATCTAGTGAGTCATAACAAATGGAACATATTATCTATCTATTTCACAATTTTAGGATTAATCATGGAGTGAAGCAATATATATCTTTTATAGAATGTTTAAAAACCATAATCACTTTATTAGTATGTAAGACTGCACAGAAAAGCCAAACAATTCATAATTATAAAGCAGATGGATGGAAGTAACTAGTAAGTATCTACTATCACAACAGTTAAAATGTGACAATGAAAACTTAAACTGGCAAAGAAGCAGGAAAATTCTCTCCTACTATAGTGATACCTAAGTCAATGAACAAGATCTATAATATTACTTAAACTAGTAGGTGACTAATTCTCTTGAAGCAGTGTGCCCTTGACTTTTTATGTATATGTGTGTTCTGGCTTAAGTGTCTTTCTGAATCATTTTTTAGTTATATAAAAAAAGAGACAACTTCAAAAGTGCTATCTAAATGGAATATCAAGCCTTAGACAAGTGACAGGATACCCTACCCAGTCACATTATACTTACACCAAGCTGACCAGGCAGGAATTAAGTACTTTCTTTCCTCTTTCAAGGATGACTTTTCTAGAATCTTTCATGTAATTTTTATCCCCCGCCGTATGCGGAGGGATATAGTTTTGGCATTGTCCGTTCTTCTGTCTATGGCTCTTAGTAGTTTCTATTGTTAACTATATAGGGTACTTTAAATATGGCAATTTCTGCTTCATAACTTCTGACATATTTGACCTAGAACTATGAAACTTAAAATGAATTTAGATCACCGTAATGTGGTAGTGCAAACACAATTTCGTCAGGATCTCTTTAGTAACTTCAGAGTTATTGCCCTTCGTTTAAAAATCCACATATTTGTACATAACAAACTAACCCATTGATAGAATTTTATTAAACTTCTTTCATTTTTTTCCATGAACATTTATTATCAACATGTGAAGATGAGTACCCTCACCGCCCTGGTCACACCCACTCCCCGCACACCCCACAAGATTTTTTTTTTTCATTTCTTTTTTAACCTTAAACCTTTCATGAAAATTTATCAACATGCACACTATTCTTAGCACAAACCATGTTTCTGACAGAACATTTTTGTTTAGAGTTTTGGGTGAAATTTTTGCAAATTTTCCCACATCATTTTTTTTTAGGATTTTATGCCTTTCCAAGGAGTAATCAAGGGCCAACATAAAATTCAGGGCCTTTTCAAGGTTTGTGAGTCACCACCTGCCCTCTTCTGCAGCATAAAAACAAAATTATACCTATAATCATATGAAAATTTGCAATTTCAGAATCACATTACCCTCTGAAGTTTTCAATACTTTTGAACATATATACTGTAAAATCATCTAATTTCGTAGGCATGAAATTTCGTGGTTTGTGTCAAAAGGGCAATTTCATGGGGATATGAATTCGTGGATTTCAACTTTTGAACATAAAATGAATGAGAATTTTACTTGTTCGTTGGGATTAAATTTCCTGGGTTGACTCAACCATGAAAATTAGTCCCCGATGAATATTAATGATTTCACAGTATTTTAGTTCCAGTCTATAACAAAGCAAGTGTTTTTTCTTATTACTAAAGGGTGATAGTTGACTCTCTACTGATTGGCAATGCACATGTTAGATCTTCAAAATATAACTAATTTTTGTGTAATGATTTCTACTGAAAGAATTTTCCTGCTTATCAGCAATATTTCATACAGTATCACCATATAGTTTGAAAAATATAATCCAAAGTTATTTTCAAAGAAGTACTTTCAACATTGTTAACTATTTATAACTCAAAAAGGACCTCTAGCCCAATGGTAAGAGTTGTGAAATCACATTATTTGCCCCTTTCCATGTATCCTTCTTATACAGATTTCTTACAGTGTGTGGTTTTACCCACCTGCCTTTCAACAACTTGTTCTCCACCTGTAAATGTCAACTTCCCAACACCTATCAGAGGTTAAGGACAAATGACTTCAGACATACTGTCAGACTTCTACTGTTTTCTGAGAATGTTGTGTTGCCAAAAGATTAAAACTAACAACATATGGCCATTTGTAGGTAGTCTGGCAGACAGACTGACTTCAAGTACTAAATGTGTACAAGTTGTTTTGTCTCAAATCAAATCAGGCCTCTGAGTAAAAATATTCCAGTTACAGCAAATCTGAAACAATGTACATGTAACTACAATACCAGTCCTTACCTGGAAATAACATATCCATAAACTGACAATAAGCAGCACCTGAAACAGACAAACAAATACAGACTGTGAATTATGATGATCTTTCCAAGCAGTATTGTAGAATATCTAGTACAGTCTACTCGGGTATTTTGAACCAGTTTTCATAAAAGTCAAAACTGGACTAATGCTTCAACATGTACAATCTGCCAATAAAAAACTACTATCTGAATTCTGAAATATCGCTTACTTCGCTTAATTTTTCCAAACTCCGTGATCTCGGCTATTTCGAGTAATTTCGGGTATTCCGAATCACTTTTGCCATTATTCATTTCTACCTTTAGATGTTTACCTACGGATACTAATTTTAAACTGAAATGCTCTTCGGAATGTTAGAAAAACTTCATGATCGGTGGATCACACAAAATAATTATTTTGAATTAAACAAGAGCTGTCCGTATGACAGCCAAGCTCAACTATTCCAAATATTGTCCCAGAAGCAGGAAAATATTACCCAAAATGTTAAAATATCAAAAGAGCTTTAAGTTCAAAAGGGGACATAATTTGACCAAAATGCATATCACAGTTATGGGACTTGATGCTATCAACTAGTTTTATAACCCTGAAGTTTCAATTCAATATCTGCATTAGTTTTGGAGATAGTAACTTGCATGTAAGTCTTTAACCAGAATTTTCTAAGTCCAAAAGTGGGCATAACTTGCCCAAAATACATGTCAGAGTTATAAGACTTGACCCAGTGCGGTTGGTAATTGATCTAGAAAATGAAAAAGTAAGTTCAAATCTATATGCCTTTAAGTAATAGCTGTATGTACATGCACGCAAAACTTTAACCAGGATTTTCTAAGTCCAAAAGTGGGCATAATTTGGCTAAAATGCAGATCAGAGTTATGGGACTTGATGCTATCAACTAGTTTTATAACCCCGAAGACACATGTGAAGTTTCAATTCAATATCTGCATTAGTTTTGGAGATAGTAACTTGCATGTAAAACTTTAACCAGGATTTTCTAAGTCCAAAAGGGGGCATAATTTGCTCATAATACATGTCAAGAGTTATGGAACTTGACCCTGTGAGGTTGGTAATTGACTTAGAAAAAGAAACAAGAGGGCCATGAAGGCCCTGTATCGCTCACCTGACCTATTGACCTAAAGATCATCAAGATTAACATTCTGACCAAGTTTCATTAAGATATCCAGGGTCATAAATGTGGCCTCTTGAGTGTTAACTAGCTTTTCCTTTGATTTGACCTTGTGACCTAGTTTTTGACCCCACATGACCCACATTCGAACTTGACCTAAAGATTATCAAGGTTAACATTCTGACCAAGTTTCATGAAGATACAGTCATAAATGTGGCCTCTAGAGTGTTAACAAGCTTTTCCTTTGATTTGACCTGGTGACCAAGATTTAAACTTGATGAAGATACAGTCATAAATGTGGCCTCTAGAGTGTTAACAAGCTTTTCCTTTGATTTGACCTGGTGACCCAGATTTAAACTTGACCTAAAGATCATTAAGATTAACATTCTGACCAAGTTTCATTAAGATATGGTCATAAATATGGCCTCTAAAGCGCTAACTAACTTTTCCTCTGATCTGATCTGGTGACCCAGTTTTTGACCCCACATGACCCAGATTCAAACTTGACCTAAAGATCATCAAGATTAACGTTCTAAGTTTCATGAAAATAAAGTCATAAATAAGGCCTCTAGTGTGTTAACTAGCTTTTCCTTTGATTTGACCAAGTGACCTAGTTTTTGACCCCACCTGACCCAGATTTCAAACTTGACCTAAAGATCATCAAGATAAACATTCTGACCAAGTTTCATGAAGATAAGGTCATAAAGTCTTGTGCTGCTTCCGATTTGACTGGACAGTTTGATCTGAAGATCAATCTAAAGATCTCAACTACTTCTGACCAGTTTAGAAGAACATCAAGTGGCCTCAGTGTAACAATCTTACCTTTGATTTAACCTGGATAGTTTTGACCCAATGACAATATTACTTGTCAAGATTTTATTGAGGGTAACATTCTGACCAAGTTTCATTAAGATTGGGCCAAAACTGTGACCTCTAGAGTGTTAACAAGTTTTTCCTTTGGTTTGACCTGGTGACCTTGTTTTTGAACCCAGATGGCCTTATATCCAACTCGTCCAAGATTTTATTGAGGGTAACATTCTGACCAAGTTTCATTAAGATTGGGCCAAAATTGTGACCTCTAGAGTGTTAACAAGCTTTTCCTTTAATCTGACCTGGTGACCTAGTTTTTGAAATCAGATGACCCAATATCGAACTCATCCAAGATTTTATTGAGGGTAACATTCTGACCAAGTTTCATTAAGATTGGGCCAAAATTGTGACCTCAGGAGTGTTAACAGTCAAATTGTTGACGCGGACGGACGACGACGGACACAGGGCGATCACAAAAGCTCACCTTGAGCACTTTGTGCTCAGGTGAGCTAAAAATAAGTTTCAAAGCTATATGCCTTTAAATGATAGCTGTATGTACTTGCATGCAAAACTTTAACCAAGGTGTGACGCTGATGCCGACGCCAGGGTGAGTAGAATAGCTAGAAATAAGACCATAATAAAAGCTGTATATTTATTGTTACAGTTTCAACATGGAGACAAACCACCATTCAGTGTAACACATAGTAGCATGTAAAATGGTTCAGACTTACCACTGAGATGAGTTCAAGGCATTTTTAAACGAATAGGGTAACACTAGTAAATATTTAACGGTGATGAAAAGGAAGTGAGAGATATATGTTATATATAAACAAGAGCTGTCCGTAAGACAGCGCGCTCGACTTTTCTCAGTTAAAAATTCTAAGTTAAAAAGGGACATAAGTCTGTCAAAATTCAAATCAGAATTATGGGAATTGTGTCTCCTGGTGTAGACTTTGATAGTAAATAACTATTTTGAGTTTCAAGTCAAAAGCTTTAACAGTAACAGAGATATTTGACTTTTAACAAAAAATTCTAAGTTAAAAAGGGGCATAATTCTGTCAAAATTCAAATCAGAGTTATGGATATTATTTCTCCTGGTGTAGACTTTGATGGTAAATAAGTATTTTAAGTTTCAAGTCAAAAGCTTTGATAGTAACAGAGATATTTGACTTTATCAAAAACTTCTAAGTTATCAAGGGGCATAATTCTGTCAAAATTCAAACAGAGTTATGTGGATTGTTTCTTCTGGTGTAGACTTTGATGGTAAATAAGTATTTTAAGTTTCAAGTCAATAGCTTTGATAGTAACAGAGATATTTGACTATCAATTGTTTTTTAAAAAATTCTAGTTACGGGGATTGTTTCTTCTGGTGTAGACTTTGATGGTAAATAACTATTTTAAGTTTCAAGTCAATAGCTTTGATAGTAACAGAGATATTTGACTTTATCAAAAACTTTAACCAACGCCGACGCAGACGCCGGGGCGAGTGCAATAGCTCTACTTTTTCTTCGAAAAGTCGAGCTAAAAGCTATTTGGTATAGAATAGCACAGACATAAGTACAGTGATTCAGAATACCCCATGTTTAATGACTTTTGTTTAATATAAACAACTTTTTTAGATGCAATGTTATAATATTTATATATCTATAGTGTGATAGATATAGATTGAACACCATGTCCATGTATTATTTATCTGTGTACATCACCTGACAATAAAGTAAGTCTCTTGAAGAGAGCAGCTCTATATTTTCCCGGCAAAAATAGCATCTCGAGTCAATATACAACATACATAAACTGTGTTTACCGCTTGAAAAATAGGTAAAAGATATAACCTATGGTTGTTTAATATGCACAGATGCTTAAAGATTACAAACATAACCATTTTATTAATTTTGCTGAAGCAATTGTTGTCATCAGCTGTAAAACGCTTAGAGTGACCCGCATTTTAGACTGATACGGAATACCCAAGTAGATAGTACTATAGAAGCTATTATTGTCCATTTATGTTGAGTTTTGTTTTTTTAGAAGTATTTCAGCCATGCAGTATTAGTGAATGTCTCCAGACTTCTAACACACAGCTGACAATATCCCCATTAGAAACACACCCATCTTACATCTTGGTCCAATTACTAATGAATGTATTACATTCTTAAAATCATCCAGTTAGTATCCTCCTCATCAGGTAAAAATTCACACTATAAAGTCTTGTCAAACTGATTTCATCTTAGATATAGAACATCAAGCAACAGGCTACATACCTGAACATAATTCTTCTATTTTACCATAACTAGTCTGTAAACTGTCGTTGACCCATGTGAGGATGTCATGTCGACTGAGATTGTCTTGTGTACAACTTGTACTGTACACATTCACTGCCATTGCTTCGATATTTCTGAAAGTACAAGAGAACAAATCAATTCCTTTCTGCAGAAATTTCACTTGATTTTCCATGGTAATGTTCAGGTGGAGAAAGCTGGTGAAAACACTGATGCACATCACACTATTGCTCATTACAAAGATCAATGTCTGTGCAAAATTAAACATGTACTAACGATTCACCATATAATTACAGCAAGTTAAGCTCAGATCTATGTGCTTTTGATTAAACTGTCATCTCCGTTAAATTAAAAAAGAAACTCTGTACTTTTTCTTAGTTTTTCTCATAGCTGAAGGCTTATACAACAAAATAACATCCAAACATGAAGAACTTGAACACTTAACATCAAATCTGATTTGCACAAAATGGATGCCACTGTTTGCTTTTTACACATTTTTCTATTGCTAGTAATTCTAGGCTTAATTCATACCATTTATTTATCAACAAGCTGGAACATTTGGAATTCTAAAATTACTCAGGCAATATAAGGTGCATTGCCCAGTTGCTACCTGTCTACTGAATATATCAGCAACAACTTGTCTTAAAGAACAGGACAAAATAATGTTTCTGTGATATATATTTCTGAAGATAAATCGCTAAAACCTGATCTAGCCTATTTGTTGAGATATTCACTATTCACACCAATAATGGAATGTCATACTGTATCTCTATCTATCAGACAATAGGGACTTTATCAGTACATGTCTGACAACAACATTATCTTGATTCAGATAAAATTTTGATTAAATTCAAACTCCAATACTTAAGATTAGACATATAATTCAGTAAGAGACAAGAGCTGTCTGTTTACAGCAGGCTTGACTATTCGAAGAATTGATGGAAGTATATGGTCAAAACATTACCAGAGATTTTCAGACAAAAGAACTTTTTAAGAAGAACAAGAGGGCCATGATGGCTCTATATCGCTCAACTGAGTTTAGTTGCTTGCTTAAACAAATTTCTTTGCTTAAGCTTCACTAACAAAAACTAGGCGAGTAGGTCATGGTAAAGATTAGTCAAGATAACTACTGAAATTTGTTTAAAAATTAAACTGGTGGTCGAAATTTCTTTGCTGTAGCTTCAAAAACAAGAAAGTAGGTCAGTAATTCAGGGTTAAGAATATTAAAGATGAGTATTGAAATCAGTATCAAAAGTTATAAACATGGTCCAAATTTCTACGCTGTACATTCAAAAACAAGAAAGTAGGTCAGTAGGTCATGATTAAGAAAATTCAAGATGAATATTGAAATCTGTATCAAACATTATGCTTGTGGTCCAAATTTCTTTGCCACTGCTTCAAAAACAAATAAGTCTATGTAAAACAAGGGACCACCCGGGCATGGCCTATATTGACCCCAGGGTCATGATTTGAACAATCTTGGTAGAGAACTACTAGAGCATAACACATATTAAATATCTAAGCTCTTAGGCCTTATGGTTTAAGACAAAAATGTTTTTAAAGGTTTTTCTCTTTACAAGTCTATTTAAACCATGTGCCCCCCAGGGCCGGGCCATAGTTGACCCCAGGGGGATAATCTGAATAATCTTGGTAAAGGACCACTAGATGATGCTAAATACAAAACATCAAAGCCCTAGACCCTGTGGTTTTGGACAAGAAGATTTTCAAAGTTTTTCCTTATACAAGTCTATATAAACCATGTGACCCCCATGGCGGGGCCATATATACTAGAGGGATAATTTGAATTTTGATGCCCTAGGGCCTGTGGTTTTGGACAATAAGTTTTTCAAAGTTTTTCCTATATAAGTCTATATAAACCATGTGACCCCCAGGGCAGGACCATATTTGACCCTAGGGGGATAATTTGAACAAACTTGTTAGTGGCCCATTAGATGATGCTACATACCAAATATCAAAGCCCTAGGCCTTGTGGTTTTGAACAAGAACATTTTCAAAGTTTTTCCCTATATAAGTCTTTATAAACCATGTGACCCCCGGGCGGGGCCATATTTGACTCTAGGTGGATCATTTGAACAATCTTGGTAGAGGACCACTAGATGATGCTACATGCAATGTACCTGTATTTGCTAATTTGGATAAGTCTTGCACTATATGGCAATGTGTGACCATGATGGTGAGCAAGTGTTCAAAGTTTCAAAGCCATATATCAAACAGTTTAGATGAAATATGGAATGGTATGCTAAACTTAACTAATTTCTATGTAAAAACAAGAGGGTCATGATGACCCTGAATCGCTCACCTGAGTAATATAAACCACATGTTTAAAATGACAAACTGATGCTAAAATATTAGAAAGTAGGTCAGTAGGTCACATTCATGGTCACTGAAAGAGAGTTTTAAGATTGGTGTGCAAAACAGTACATGTCATCTAAATTTCAAGACTGTATCTTAAAAAACAAGAAAGTAGGTCAGTAGGTCAAGGTCACAGTCAAGTGATCCATAATCGCTTGGGTCATCAGGTAATTATAATTAAACAGTCTAGGAAATATGACCTGATAATTTTTGAAGTATTTTTTCTTATATAACTCATAATTATAACAAATGACCCCCAGGGCAGGGCCTCTTTTCACCCCAGGGGCATAATTTGAAAAAACTTGTTAGAGATCCACCAGGCAATGTTACACACAAAATATCAAATGCCTAGGCCTTGAACTTTCAAGCAAGAAAATCTTTAATTTTTTTCCTATATAAGTCTATGTTAAACTTGGTACCCCCAGGGCAGGGCCTCTTTCCACCCTAGGGACACAATTTTGGTAGAGAAACACTAGGAAAGGCAACATACTTTATATCAAAAGCCAAGGCCTTGCAGTTTCAGGCAAGAAGATTTTTAAAGTTTTTTTTTCCTATATAAGTCTATGTAAAACATGAGACCCGCGGGGTAGGGCCTCTTTTCACCCCAGGGGCACAATTTGAACAATTTTGGTAGAGGACCACAAGGCAATGCTACATACTAAATATCAAAGGCCTAGATCATGTGGTTTTAAATAAGAAGATTTTTTAAGTTTTTTACTATATAAGTCTATGTAAAACTTGTGACCCCCGGGGCAGGGCCTCTTTTCACCCCTGGGGCACAATTTGAAAAATCTTGTTAGAGGACCATAAGATGATGTCACATGCTAAATATCAAGGCTCTACGCCTTGCGGTTTAGGACAAGACGATTTTTAAAGTTTTTCCTTTCGGTTGCCATGGCAACCAGAGTTCTGCATGGAATTAAATTCTTTGAATAATTTTGAAAGGGGACCACCCAAGGATCATTCCTGTGAAGTTTGGTGTAATTCTGCCCAGTGGTTTTCAAGAAGAAGATTTTTTTAGAAAAATGTTGACGGACGCACAACTGACGACGGACATTGAGCGGTCACAAAAGCTCACCATGAGCCTTTGGCTCAGGTGAGCTAAAAAGCGCCATAACTGAGCTAAAGTCCTTATCCTAGTTATGTAGTCTTGCCTACATTATGTAGACTATGATGGTAAACAAGTGGTCAAAGTTTCAAAGCCAAATGAGAAAGAGAATCAGGCAAAATATGGTCTGATATGAAAAATTTAACTGATTTCCAAGTCCAAAACGGGCCATAATTCAACCAAAATAGTTGACAGAGTTTTGTACTCTTGCCTACAGATGGAAATCATGATAATAAGCAAGTGTTCAACGTTTCAAAGCCACATGTCAAATAGTTTTGACAAAACATGGACTTGTACGAAAATTGTAACAATTTCCAGGTCATAATTCTGCCAAAATAGTTGACAGAGTTATGTACTCTTGCCTATATATAGAGATTGTTATAATAAACAAGTGATAAAAGTTTCAAAGCCATATGTCAAACAGTTTACACAAAATATGAACTGGTACAAAAAACTTAACCAAGATTTATAAGTGAAAAAGGGCCACTATTCAGACAAAATCTTTGATGAAGTTACGTCCTCTGGCCTAAAGCTGGACATGGTGGTGTTACACATGTGTTGGAAGTTTCAAAGCTTTATCTCAAAAGGTTTTGTCAAAATGTGGACTGGTACAAAAAACTTAACCAAGGTGCCGTAGTGAGTAGAATAGCTCTACTTATTCTTCGAATAGTGGAGCTAAAAATGAATGTAGATTTTTCACAGCACAATGTGTCAATCTGTCAGCTTTCAAAAAAAATCTTCTGAAATAAGCATATAGCTTCTAAAAACAGCAGCGTAACAAAACAATTTGAATTAAAAAACAAAATTTAAACATGCACCAAAGTTAAGAAATGAAACAATACCATAGGTAATACATACTTTCCATGGCTCGGCATTTTAAACTCTACAATACACAATTACTCAATAGAATGAAAACCTTTTTTTTCAGTTCTACATGGTATAGTGACAGTTACTAAAATGTGCTATTCTACATAATGATCAGAGGGCAAATTGCCAAACTCTTTAATTGGCTTTTAGTAAAATCAGTTAGCAATCAAGAGCATAATGATATGATATGCTATATCTTATACTGACACAGAATATGACACCATCAGAAAAACAACTGTGTGCATGCACACTATTCTTAACCTATCTATACAACACACCTAGTCTGCTTTAACAAAATGCATAAATTTAATCAAACTGATAAAATTAGTCATACAAAGCAATATTGTTTGTTGTTACAGCCCAGTGTCACAGTAAATAACTTATTTTACATTTTTTTGTAGATTTTTTCTGTTTGTGTACAACTACAAACCAGTAAGTATTAACCCTCTTTTGCAAATTATACTCTCTAACTCATCCTTGACAATGTTTTTTACTTCCAAAAATGTCCCCCAGACTATCTGTAAGCACTTTAGTTAATTTGAGTTCCACAGAGCAAATAATATACACACAGCAGCAGTTATTGTTTGCCTTCACACCCTGTAACCAGAATCAATCCAGGAATCTGCTACATTTATCCTATAAAAAATCCTGTGACGAGTTTTACTCACATTGGATGACATGAATGCACATTTTGATACGAGTGATATGGACACTTGTATGATTTAGTTTGCATAGAATTACGAGCCAGCCCCCACAACTCCATTGCACGTTGTCGACGAAGTAATCTCTCGCGTTCATCTGACGGAGACTTCCACATGTTTTGCTTTATTTAAATGTATGAATTCTTATTAATCCATATTGATATGAAAGTATGTCTAGGTGTGTTATTGAATGTTACATCGACTTCAGCTACATCTGGACTTGGTGACATATGGGAAACTGACATACCGATAAAACAATTGTACATGTCCTATTTAATCGTTATCAATACATATTTGCAATGAGTAGTTACTTTCTCTTAATAGTAGCAATCTTTGCTTGATTCAAATCTTGGGACTAAAACAATGAAATAAGTTAATGTTTTGGGGGATACCTGAAATTTGACATCACCAACTCATAGAAAGGAAGAACTGTTTTACAGCACATAAAACATGTATATTATTCTACAAAATGATTGCCAATTTACTGGTATATGCCTCGAGTTTGGGAAAAGTACCACATGAAGGGGCCACTCTTCTGAATAGCTCAAAGCCTTAAAATTATTAATACAATTAATAATATTAAAACAAAATCTCATTTTTAGAAAACTGTTACATATCTTCATTTTGAGGCATTTCCAATAATGTCCTAGTGCTAAAAATTAACATAACTATGTTTATTGCATGCTTTCATATTTCACTGCAAAACTAAATTTTTATTGACTATAGATTTGAAATTTTAATCAGAATAGAAACTTTGCATTGCCACAACACTTGTTGTACAGAGTCAGCTTTTGATGGTGAACAAGTGTTGCAAGTTTTAAAGCAATAGCTTTGACAGTTTATACGAAAAGCTGACCTAAACACAAAACTTAACCAGAAAATCTGATTTTCTCAGTCCAAAAGGGGCCATAATTCTTGCAAAAAGCAATGTAGAGTTACAGTACCTGCTGTGCAGAGTAAACATTTAATGGCGAATAACTGCTCCAAAAGTTGACCTAAACGCAAAACTTAACAGTTAAATTACATGAAATGCAGCAGTGAAGAGCTAACAGTTGCCATAGTGAGACAGGATTGATTCCTGCTCTCAAACATGTATCAATGCATATCTAAACTACACAATGTCATGTTTGTAGCTTATTCAGACTGAGAGCAATCAAAGCAGTACATCCAGGTTCCCAACCTTAAGTTCAAAATGGGCAAATATTTACATGAAATTTTTTCGGCAGAAAAAAACAGTTAAATTACATGAAATGCAGCAGTGAAGAGCTAACAGTTGCCATAGTGAGACAGGATTGATTCCTGCTCTCAAACATGTATCAATGCATATGTAAACTACACAATGTCATGTTTGTAGCTTATTCAGACTGAGAGCAATCAAAGCAGTACATCCAGGTTCCCAACCTTAAGTTCAAAATGGGCAAATATTTACATGAAATTTTTTCGGCAGAAAAAAACAGTTAAATTACATGAAATGCAGCAGTGAAGAGCTAACAGTTGCCATAGTGAGACAGGATTGATTCCTGCTCTCAAACATGTATCAATGCATATGTAAACTACACAATGTCATGTTTGTAGTTTATTCAGACTGAGAGCAATCAAAGCAGTACATCCAGGTTCCCAACCTTAAGTTCAAAATGGGCAAATATTTACATGAAATTTTTTCGGCAGAAAAAAAACAGTTAAATTACATGAAATGCTGCAGTGAAGAGCTAACAGTTGCCATAGTGAGACAGGATTGATTCCTGCTCTCAAACATGTATCAATGCATGCCTATAGTGAGACAGGATTGATTCCTGCTCTCAAACATGTATCAATGCATGCCTATTCACAACAATGTTGAACAGTCAATAGTTAATACAACTCAAACAAGACACAAATATGACAATACCAATAAAAGACATCTAGAATGTAAAACTGCAACACCTTGTTATCTACATATATATATATAAGCCAAACAGTTTCTTATTTAATCAAGCTTCAAACAACAGATCACAACTGGCTATTTCAGTCAAACAGAAAAAAAAAAATGCTTTTTTAATGCAAAAAATAAATATCTTCCAAAATGTGCTGCATCTCGTATATAAAGAACACTAAGCAATTTGCATAAATATAATTTATAGAAGAGAGATACTGTCATTTGATCAGGTAGAAACTTTGTGAACTTTTACAAGTTAAAAACGAGACAGACTTGTTTAAATGTGTAAGCATGCAGCCTTACTTGATAGAGGAAAGAAGATTTATTTATGTATTTGGGTTTTACGGCGCACCAACACAGTATAGGTTATATAGCACCAAACAGGACTACAAATTTTGGTTTCACATCTCATTTACATCAAAATAAAAACATGAGGTTTTTGAATAAGAAAATACAGCAGTCCGAGGACATAGTCTTGTGGAATGCCATATATTACAGATATCTCATTTGGTCACCTCCCAGACTACATACTGAATAATGTTGAGTACAAATGCCTTAGACTATCTGAGAACTTTCAGGAAAATTCTGTAGTCTTGACTTCAAACAGAAATTTCAGGCGATTTACCAAGTCAAATGCTTTACTTAAGTCCAGCAGAATTAAAACAGTTTGTTTGTGACCGGTGATGTTGTTGATCAGTGCATCTGTTAATCTAATTGGGTCTCGCAAGATCTTAAAGGTGGTTAATCACATTTTGGCAAATTAATGGATTTGTTCAAAACTTAATCAACTGATCATTTACACATATTTTTATTTACCAAGTTGTTAATACAAGTCAGATTTTCACTGGAAGTATTTTTAAAATTTGATTTTCCTATGGTTGCCTAACCAAGATAGAGTTATTTTAGCATGTATGGTAAAAATTGAAGAAGAAATGTATTTTGATTATGGAATGATATGAATATAAGCACTATTGTATTAAAGCTGTCAAATATTTGCATTGACGACTACACATTTTGCCAAAATTAATCAGAAATGCGAGTTTATAAAATTATAATTACCTTCCTTTGTCTATCTCAGTTGTGCAACCAAGATAGATGAATTTTGAGCTTACATACAATGGTGGCTGATTTCTGCCATTTCGCGTTTTCACCCCGCGACCCTGCCCAGTAAAAGCACAAGAATTAACAAGTTAAAATGTAGAACGCGTGGCGTATTTTATCGGTATTACAATTATTTAGGTCTGCCTTTACAACTGATCACGTGTCACCATTGTCACTAGAATTTAAACAAGAGCTGTCGGAGGACAGCAACACTCGACTATTCAACAGTCTTGTCAACTGAAAGAATATTAAAGTCTAAAAAGGGGCATAATTTTGTAAAATTGCGAAACAGGGTTATGGAACTTGTGCAGTGCATATCAGCTCATGCCAATGAACAATTGTGTGAAGTTTCAAACCATTCCCATAAGCGGGTACTGCAGGGTTTTTTTTCGGCCGTTTTTATAGCCGTTATTCGGCTATATTCCCAGTGCCAAAAAGTATGTATTTTTCCCATAATTAGTGCAAAAATTCCCAATCTACGTTCTGAAAAAAATTTCATCCAAACTGCACAAACATTGACCAAATTATGGACAATTTTGTAATGGCAGAAAGTTTAAAGAGGTTGTACAATGTGAAACAAGTGTATGAGAAAGTACTTAAAACACGTCTTTACTACATCCTGTGGGACTAAACATTTCCCAATTTGGAACATTTACGCGTCAAAATTCCCAATTTTGGGGGTATAGGCTATGTTCCCAAATTAGCTAGAAAAAACCCTGTACTGAGACATCAGCTTATATACAAAAACTCAATAACCAAAAAACTGCTAAGTCAAAAAGGGGCATAATTCTGTAAAAATGCAAAGCAGAGTTATGGAACTTGTGTCAGATCATGACAGCGAACAAGTGTGTGAAGTTTCAATCCATTTCCATCAGTGGGTACTGAGATACCAGCTTACATACAAAAACTAAACCAAAAACAACCAAGTCAAAAAAGGGGCATAATTTTATAAAAATGCAAAGAAGAGTTATGGAACCTGTGCATTGCATGTCAGATCATCACAGTGAACAAGCGTGTGAAGTTTCAATCCATTCCCATTAGTGGGTACTGAGATACCAGCTTACATATAAAACCTTAACAAAAAATTTCTAAGTCGAAAAAGGGGCATAATTTTGTAAAAAGCAAAATAGAGTTATGGAACCTGTGCAATGTAAATCAGTTTATCACAGTGAATAAGTGTGTGAAGTTTCAATCCATTCCCGCAAGTGGTTACTGGGATACCAGCTTACATATAAAAACTTAACCAAATCGGGACGCGGACGCATGGGTGAGTCCAATAGCTCTACCTATTCTTTGAATAGTGGAGCTAAAAATCCACGCAATGTATTTGAAGATGAGTTTCCACTGTTATCTAATTTACTTATGTTTTTACCAGTGATATTACAGAAAGTTTCAAAGTCTTCCTTTGTAGCAGAAAATTAACAATAACGTGAATCTATAACTTAATCATGCCTGAAAATAACTGTCTTTTTGACAAACCATGACAGATGAATTGGGACATTCACGGTTATTGCCAGGAATTTTGATCATCAAGGCAAACGTTCTGACAAAGTTTCATAAATATTGGGTTACAACTGTGGCCTCTAGAGTTTTCACAAGCTTTTTCTTTGATTTGACCGGGTGACCTAGTTTTTGACCCCACATGACCCAGGTTCAAACTTGACCTAGAAATCATCAAGACAAACATTCTGACCAAGTTTCATAAATATTGGGTCACAACTGTGGCCTCTAGTGTTCACAAGCTTTTCCTTTGATCTGGCCTACTGACCTAATTTTTGACCCCACATGACCCAGTTCCGAACTTGACCTAGAGATCATCAAGACTAACATTCTGACCAAGTTTCATAAAGATTGGGTCACAAATGTGGCCTCTAAAGTGTCCACAAGGCAAACGTTGCCGGGCGCCTGACAATGACCGGTCACAATGGCTCACCTTGAGCACTTCGTGCTCTGGTGTGCTAATAAAACACAGGGAGAAACATTCCAAACATTTAAACTGTATATAATTACAATGGGGACCAGATTTGGTATTACATTGCATATCGAAAAGTAAAACTTGACTGTCCAAATCGCAGAACTGACACGTGTCAAATGGAGTAAAATGACACTTGTCAAACGGAATATACATACGGAAAGTGGCATATTATTATAGCAGTTGGTTAAACATCGTTAATATTGTGCAAAAAATGTAACATGACGCTAAAATTAAAATTTTAAGCCCAGTAAATGACATACTACCGGTCTTTTAGAGAACAGGTACCATCTTGCGTGTCATGTCGTCTGCCTTAAATTGTTTTTGCATTATTTACTGTAAGTGTTTTTCGGCTGAACAGCATCGTATTTACTTAGATATGTGATCAAAATACAGCTGTGGTTGGACGTAAATCTAGTTATTATAAGTTCAAAGTTTTAAGTAAATCGCAAAGTATTCTGTAGAGATCATTTCTTGTGTAAAAAGTCACATGCATCAGCTTTCGTGTTCGCAACCATTTGGTGCATAATGTGTTTTGTAAGCTTGAAATAAAATTAATGTAATCATAAATCGTCAGTCTGATGTGTATTTGACATCTTTGAAGTAGTGACACGTGTTAGAAAATTAAAAGAAGCAAACACACTTAAGCGTGACGTAATTATTGAGTATAATAGCACAGAGATTTTGTTTGATTTTAAAGTCAAAACACTGCACAATCGCAGTCATGCATTAATCAAACTAAACTAAAAACAAGAGATCACAGAGTGATCTTGGCGCCCACCAATGTGCCATTTTTGAGTGTTCCAAATTTCAAGACTTATTGACTAGCTCAAGGTCAAATTTCATTTCAGTACACAACACTGTGCATGTGGTCTGAATTCGAAAGCTGTAGCTTGAGAAATGTGAAAGTAGGTCACTAGGTCAATGTCAAGGTCAAAGTTTGTTTCGGTACACAATCTTATGCATGTAGTCTAAATTTGAAGACTGTAGCTACAGAAATGTGAAAGTAGGTCACTAGGTCAATCTTAAGGTCAAGTTCATTTCAGTACACAAAACTATGCAAGTAGTCCAAATTTGAAGGCTGTAGCTTGAGAAATGTAAAAGTAGGTCACTAGGTCAAAATCAATGTCAAATTTTATTTCAGAATACAAAACTATGCATGTGGTCCAAATTTGAAGCCTGTACCTTCAAAAATGTGAAAGTAGGTCACTAGGTCAATGTGAAGGTCAAAGTTCATTTCAGTACACAAAACTATGCATGTGGTCCAAATTTGAAGGCTATAGCTTGAGAAATGTGAAATGAGGGTCACTAGGTCAAAATCAAGATCAAATTTTATTTCGGAATACAAAACTATGCATGTGGTCCAAATTTGAAGCCTGTACCTTAAAAATGTGAAAGTAGGTCACTAGGTCAATGTAAAGGTCAAAGTTCATTTCAGTACACAAAAATATGCAAGTGGTCCAAATTTGAAGGCTGTAGCTTGAGAAATGTAAAAGTAGGTCACTAGGTCAAAATCAAGGTCAAATTTTATTTCGGAATACAAAACTATGCATGTGGTCAAAATTTGAAGCCTGTACCTTCAAAAATGTGAAAGTAGGTCACTAGGTCAATGTGAAGGTCAAAGTTTTTTTTGGTACACAAAACTATGCATGTGGTCCGAACTTGAAGGCTGTAGCTTGAGAAATGTGAAAGTAGGTCACTAGGTCAAAATCAATATCAAATTTCATTTTGAAACATGGAACTATGCATATGGTCCAAATCTGACGCCTGTACCTTCAAAATGTGAAAGTAGGTCACTAGGTCAAAATCAAGGTCAAAGTTTTTTCCAGTGCACAAAACTATGCAGGTGGTCCAAATTTGAAGGCTGTAGCTACAGAAATGTGAAAGTAGGTCACTAGGTCAAAATCAAGGTCAACTCATGTCAAGGTTCATCTTGCCACTCAAAAATATACATGTGGTCCAAATTTGAAGGCTGTAGCTACAGAAATGTGAAAGTAAGTCACTAGGTCAAAATCAAGGTCAACTCATGTCAAGGATCATCTTGCCACTCAAAAATACATATGTGGTCCAAATTTGAATGTTGTAGTTATTGACAAGAACATTTTAAAAGCTTTTCCCTATATAAGTCTATAATGAACCATGTGACCCCCGGGGCGGGGCCATTTTTGACCCTAGGGGGATAATTTGAACAAACTTGGTAGAGAACCACTAGATGATGCTACATTACCAGTATCAAAGCCTTAGGCTTTGTGGTTTGGACAAGAAGATTTTCAAAGTTTTTCCCTATATAAGTCTATGTAAACCATATGACCCCCAGGGTGGGGTCATATTTGACCCTAGGGGTATAATTTGAACAATCTTAGTTGAAGACCACTAGATGATGTCACATACAAAATATCAAAGCCCTAGGCCCTGTGGTTTTGGACAAGAGGTTATTCAAAGTTTTTCCCTATATAAGTCTATATAAACCATGTGACCCCCAGGGCGGGGCCATATTTGTCCCCAGAGAAATAATTTGAATCATCTTGATAGAGGACCACTAGATGATGCTTCAAACCAAATATCAAAGCCCTAGGCTCTGTGGTTTTGGACAAGAAGGTTTTCAAAGTTTTTCCCTATATAAATCTATGTAAAATATAGAAATAAACAAAGGGCCATAACTCACTCATATATTGTTGAACCAGTCTGATTTTCAGGGGGACACAACTAGGGTACCAATACATCATTCTGACAATGTTTTGTCAAAATCCCCCCAGTAGTTTCTGAGGAGACGCGATAACAAGAAATTGTTAACGGACGGACGGACGGAATGACGGACGGACGGACCAAGGACGCAGAGTGATTTTAATAGCCCACCATCTGATGATGGTGGGCTAAAAATTACGGTCAGCAGTTAAAATTTAAGGTCGGTTGGGCCACCAGCAACACAACTATTTTTTTGGGGGTCTTAGCGGAGCGCTGAGCGAAAACACGCTAATTAGTGTGGTCGAGGGGCGAAAAGTCGATATTCAGCTACTCTATTGTGCTTTTGCCCCGCGCCCTCGCCATTTTAGTTACTAAATCTGACTTTCCGCGACCCAGTCAATAAGCGAGTTTTCGCCCCGCGCCCCCTCCATTGTAATGCTTATAATTTCGCCTTTTCGCCCAGCGACCTCACGATTTTATTTCTCTTATTTCGATTTTTTGCAATTTCGTTTTGTAAGTGTTACGTGTTGCAATTATTTATGTGGCTGATTTGTGCCATTTAGACTTTCGCCCCGCGACCTCACCAAGCCAAAACACGAGGATTAAGATGGTTAAAATGGTGGGGGCATGGGTTGAAAATTCGCTATTTAGCGGGGGCCCGGAGCAAAAACATGATAATTAGCAGGGCCGCGGGCAAAAAGTTGAGATTCAGTAACTGGAATGCCGGGGACGTGATGCGAAAACTCAACGTTTATGGCTTTTTCGCCCTGCTAAATAGTGAGTTTCGCCCCGTGCCCCGGCCATTTTAACTTGTTAATTCTCGTGTTTTTGCTTGGCGGGGTTGCGGGGGAAAATGCGAAATGGCAGAAATCAGCCATCATAGTTTGTCTTTCTCAGATGTGCAACCAAGATAGATTGAAAATAGATGAATTTTGAAGTTACATACTGTTTTAAAACATGCTTTTTGTTACATGAAGTTAAGATATCCTATATTCTAACAGGACCCGATTTGTTTTCCTATTAAACAAAGAAGGCTAAAAACTGTGTGTTGTTATTCAACAATCCATTTTTCTGACGTCACAATTATTATGTCATAGCGTTAGACGGCATAGCAGCTCACTAGAAAAGAAATCAGGCAAATATTTGATGGATATCATCAAGGACATACATAATAATCCTTGATAATGTGTAAAAATATATCTCAAACTGATCTGCTCATGAATAAAATAATTGTTTGCCGTTTAGATGTGCCCTCATGATATAATTCCTCGCATCTAAACTCCAAACAGTGATTTTATTCAATGACAAATGACTGTTTGGGATTTATTATTTCTTAAATATACATCTAAGGTAAAGTGACAACTCGCCTTGATGGCCATGTTTTATGATTAAAATAATTTGAACAATCTTGGAAGAAGGTCACACTAGGACCATTTGTGTGAAGTTATTCTAAAACAGGGCCAGCAGTTTCATAGAGGAAGACTTTTTAAGTTTCTACTCTATACATAGAGAAAAGTGACAATCAGGGTTGGCAAGCAATTACCCGGGGCAGGAAAACTCACCAGGAAAACCCGGGTTTTCCCGGGCTGGGCAAATACCCTCAAAAGTGGGTAATATTGGGCAAAAATGGGTAACAAACATAAAATCAAGGACACGCCTTTTGGCTATCCGCTACCGTATACATTTCTGGCTATCCTCGCTGGGACGGTGTCGTACCACCAAATTCTAAAATTGATTTGTTCATAATATGATAATTCTAGGGCCTAGTTAATTCCTAATCACGAGTGGCTATGGTGGTGAGGGGAGGGTTAAAGGAGTGGTCTCTGTCCGTCCGTCCGTTCATCCGTCCGTAATACTTCGTGTCCGGTCTATATAAATTAAACCCCTTGAAGGATTTTCATAAAACTTGGGTCTTGAAAATGACCACTTTATCAAGACGATATGCAGACCGCATGACTCAGCAATGCCGGCTCAAGGTCAAGGTCACAATTCAAGGTCAAAGGTTTGAGCCTTCCTTTTTGTCAATGTGCCCGCTCTGTATCTCCAAAACCCCTTGAAGAATTTTCATGAAGCTTGGGTCAAGAAACCACCTCATCAAGACGATGTGTACAACTTATGAGTAAGCCATGTTGACTCAATGTCAAGGTCACAATTCAAGGTCAAATGTTTGAGCCTTTCATTTTGTGTCCGCTCTGTATCTCCTAAACCCCTTGGAGGATTTTCCTGAAACTTTAGTCAAATAATCACCTCATCAAGACATGTGCAATGTGCAGAATTCTTGAGTCAGCCATGTCGGCTCAATGTCAAGGTCACAACTAAAGGTCAAATTTTGAGCTTTCCATTTTGTGTCCACTCTGTATTTCCTAAATCACTTGAAGGATTTTCGTGAATCTTTGATCAAATGATCACCTCATCAAGACACTGTGCAGACCTCATGAGTCAGCTATGTCTGCTCAAGGTCAAGGTCAAAGTCACATGTCATTATACTATGGCTATACATGGCCTGTAATATATTTCGACCAAAGTCATATGTCATTTTACTGTGGCTATCCTATGCCTGTAATATACTTCTGTATTGATGATATACAACAAACTCATATGTCATTTTACTGTGGCTATCCGTGCCCTGTAATATACTTCTATATTGGTAATATACAACAAAGTCATATGTCATTTTACTGTGGCTATCCGTGCCTTGTAATATACTTCTGTATTGATGATATACAGCAAAGTCATATGTCATTTTACTGTGGCTATCCGTGGCCTGTAATATACTTCTATATTGATGATATAAAACAAAGACATATGTGATTTTACTGTGGCTATCCGTGCCCTGCAATATTCTTCTATATTGATAATATACAACAAAGTCATATGTCATTTTACTGTGGCTATCCTTGGCCTGTCATATACTTCTGTTTTGATTATTTCGAACAAAGTCATACAGTATTTCACTGTGAGTATCCGTGGCTTGTAATATACTTCTATGTTGATGATATCCATCAAAGTCATATGTCATTTCACTGTGGCTATGCGTGCCCTGTAATATACTTCTATTTTGATGATATCGAACAATATCATATGGATTTTCACTGTGGCTATCTGTGACCTGTAATATACTTCTATATTGATGATATCGAACAAAGTGATATGGCATTTCACTGTTTCTATCTGTAGCCTGTAATATACTTCTAATTTGATGATATCGAACAAAGTCATACGACATTTCACTATGGCTATCCGTGGCCTTTAATATACTTCTATGTGTTCTATGTAAACGATATCGAAAAAAGTCATATGGTATTTTACTATGGCTATCCGTGTCCTGTATTATACTTCTGTATTGCTGATATCCAACAAAGTCATATGTCATTTTACTTTGGCTATCCTTGGCCTGTAATATACCTCTATATTGCTGATATCCGTCAAAGTCATATGTCATTTTACTGTGGCTATCCCTGCCCTGCAAGATACTTCTATGTTGATGATATACAGCAAAGTCATATGTTATTTTACTGTGGCTATCCTTGGCCTGTAATAAACTTCTATATTGTTGATATCGGACAAAGTCATATGTCATTGTACTGTGGCTATCCTTGGCCTGTAATATACTTCTATATTGATGATATCAAAGAAGGTCTCATCTGGATTTACTGTGGCTATCTTTGGATTGTAATGTACTTCCATTTAGATGATATCTAAAACAGTCATATGTCATTTCGCTGGGGCTATCCGTGGCCTGTAATATACTTGTTTATTGATGATTCATGGCATGTAATCTATATCTACAGTATCGAGGAGTCATGTGTCATTTCACTGCAGCGATCTTTGGCCTGTAATACACTTCTAGATCTATGGTATCGAACAAAGTCATGTGTCATTTCACTGCGGTCATCTGTGGCCTGTAATAAACTTCTATATTGGTGATATCAAACAAAGTACTATGCCATTTCACTCTGGCTATCCGTGGCCTGTAATATATTTCTTTATTGATGATATCCAACAAAGTACTATGCCATTTCACTCTGGCTATCCGTGGCCTGTAATATATTTCTTTATTGATGATATCCAACAAAGCCATGTATCATGTCACTGTTTCCATCCTTGACCTGTAATAAACTGATATATTGGACAGATCGAACAAAGTCAATTAAATGTCATTTCACTGTAGCCATTCTCTACCCATACAGGTTCTTCCAAGGAAAGACGGCTTCGCATGTATCGGTGCTATACACCGGACACGTTAAAGAACCAGACTGTCTATTCGCAATTAGCTAGGCTAAGTCGGCCGGACAGGCCTGAATCTAAATGATTTCTCTCTATCTGTTCTGGGGGCTTTATCTCACTCTGTCCCTCTGGTCAGATCGCTCCAATATTGTCTGTACTAATAGAGGATGAATTTCGAACCCTGTGTGGCTGCGTTTGCTATATGTAAAGGGCCTTTGAACATGCTTATGATAAATATATAATAATATAAATCCAGTATAATAATAATAATGATAATAATAATAATAATAATAATAATAATAATTAATAAATAATAAATAAGTGTATAACATGCCACGGATAAACACTGAAATGACATTTTACTTTTTCTGTCCAATATATAAGTATATAACATGCCAAGGATAGGCTAAGTGAAATGATATTTGACTTTGTTAGATCTGTCTAATATATAAGTGTATTACATGCCATGGATAGACACAGTGAAATGACATTTGACTTTGTTCGATCTGTATATATGTTTATTACAAGCCACAGATATACACAGAGAAATGACATTTTACTTTGTTCGATCTGTCCAATATAGAAGTATATGACAGGTCAAGGATAGACACAGTAAAATAAGTTCTTACTTTGTTCGATATTATCAACACATAGGTATATTACAGGCCACGGATAACCACAGTGAAATGCCATATGACTTTGTCCGATATCGTCAATATACAAATATATTACAAGCCACGGATACTCACATTGAAATGACGTATGACTTTGTTCGATATCATCAATATAGAAGTATATTAAAGGCCCCGGATAGCCACAGTGAAATGCCATATGACTTTGTTCGATATCATCAAAATGGAAGTATATTACAGGCCACGGATAGGTACAGTAAAATGACATATGACTTGACTTTGTTCGATATCAGCAAAATAGAAGTATATTACAGGCCACGGATAGCTAAAAATGAAATGCCTTATAACTTTGTTTGATATCATTAACATAGAAGTATATTACAGGCCACGGCTAGCCACAGTAAAATGACATATGACTTTGTTGGATATCATCAATATAGAAGTATATCACAGGCCACGGATAGCCACAATGAAATGCCATATGACTGTGTTTGATATCAGCAATATAGAAGTATATTACAGGCCAAGGATAGCCACACTAAAATGACATATGAGTTTGTTGGATATCATCATTGTAGAAGTATATTACAGGGCACGGATAGCCACAGTAAAATGACATATGAGTTTGTTGTATATTATCAATACAGAAGTATATTACAGGGCACGGATAGCCGCAGTAAAATGACATATGAGTTTGTTGTATATTATCAATACAGAAGTATATTACAGGGCACGGATAGCCGCAGTAAAATGACATATAACTTTGCTGTATATCATCAATACAGAAGTATATTACAAGCCACGAATAGTCACAGTGAAAAGCCTTATGAATTTGTTCGATGTCATCAAAATAGAAGTATATTACAGGCCAAGGATAGCCATATTGAAATGCCGTATGACTTTGTTTTACATCATCAATATAGAAGTATATTACAGGCCACGGATAGCCACAGTAAAATGACACATGACTTTGTTGTATATCATCAATATAGAAGTATATTACAGGGCACGGATAGTCACAGTAAAATGACATATAACTTTGCTGTATATCACCAATATAGAAGTATATTACAGGCTATTGATAGCCACAGTTAAATGACGCTTTACTTTGTTCGATGTGTCCAATATTTAAGTATATTACAGACCACGGATAGCCACAGTTAAATGACGCTTTACTTTGTTCGATTTGTCCAATATATCATTATTCAGCAGGCCAAGGATAGCCACAGTGAAATAACACTTTACTTTGTTCGATTTCGCCAATATATAAGCGTATGGCAGGCCATGGATAGCCACAGTGAAAGGCACTTTTCTTTGTTCGATTTGTCCAATATTTAAGTATATTACAGACCATGGATAGCCACAGAGAAAGGGCACTTGATAATAGGTCAAGGATAGACACAGTGAAACTGTATATCACGTTCTTCTTAATAATCAATATATAAGTATATAACAAGCCAAGGATAGCCACACTGGAATAACATATCTCTTTGCCTTATATCGTCAATTATGATGTATATTACCGTCAAAGAATAGACACAGTGAAATGTTCTATGACTGTGCTCGTTGTGTCCAGTAAACTACAGGCCATGAATACCCGTAGAAAAATGACATATGACTTCATTTTATATCATTAATAGAGATGCATATCACAATATTGAAGCGTATTGCAGGCCATATATAGAATATGAATTTATTGGATATCATCAATATCGAAGTATTTTACAAGCCCCAGATAGACATAGTAAAACGCAATATGGCTTTGTTTGATATTTTACATGCCATGGATAGAAATGGTAAAATGCCACATGAATTTGTTTTATATCATCAGTATCAAAGTGTTACAGATTGTACGGACAGATGGACAGAGAACATTGCTTTCCCTCCCCCATAGCCTGTCGTAGCGGGGGATTAACTAAGCCTCATAGTTTAGTAGAGTATGAAGATTTCAATTTAGTGGTACACAACCGAACCCTTTCACCGATAGCCAGAATTGTATTAGGTACAGGGATAGCCAAAAGGAAAGTCCAAAATCAACAAGAGCACCGCCTTGCAGGTGCAGACGCTCATCTGATTTTTTGTCTCTGTATAATAGAAATATTGTCCTACCAATGATTTTCTAAGTCCAAAAGGGGCCATAATTCTTGCAAAAAGCAATGCAGAGTTACTGTACTTGTTGTGCAGAGTCAGCTTTTAATGGCGAATAACTGAGTTTTAATCTTGTTGGGTTTATTGTCGCACCGACACAATTTTAGGTCATATGGCGACTTTCCAGCTTTAATGGTGGAGGAAGACCCCAGGTGCCCCTCCAAGCATATTTCATCACGAGCGGGCACCCGGGTAGAACCACCGACCTTCCGTAAGCCAGCTGGATGGCTTCCTCACGTGAAGAATTCTACGCCCCAAATGAGGTTTCGAACCCACATCGATGAGGGGCAAATGGTTTGAAGTCAACGACTCTAACCACTCGGCCACGGAGGCCCCTAACTGAGTTTTAAAGCAATAGCTTTGACCGTTCAGGAGAAAAATTGACCTAAACACAAAACTTAACCAAGAAATCTGTTATTTTCAAAGTCCAAAAGGGGCCATAATTCTTGCAAAAAGCAGGATGGAGTTATGTTTCTTGCTGTACAGAGCCAGCTTATGATGGTGAACAAATGTAACAAGTTTCAAAGCAATAGCTTTGATAGTTTAGGAGAAAATGTGACCTAAACATAAAACTTAACCAATAAATCTGATATTTTCTAAATTCTAAGTCCAAAAGGGGCAATAATTCTTGCAAAAAGCAGGATGGAGTTATGTTTCTTGCTGAACAGAGTCAGCTTATGATGGTGAACAAGTGTTACAAGTATCAAAGCAACAGCTTTGATAGTTTAGGAGAAAAGCTGACCTAAACATAAAACTTTACCAAGACATCTGATTTTCTAAGTCCAAAAGGGGCCATTATTCTTGCAAAAAGCAGGATGGAGTTATGTTTCTTGCTGTACTGGGTCAGCTATTGATGGTGAACAAGTGTTGCAAGTTTCAAAGCAATAGCTTTGATAGTTTAGGAGAAAAGCTGACCTAAACATAAAACTTAACCAGGCAACGCCAACGCCGATCAAGTGATGACAATAACTCATCTTTTTCTCTCAAAAAATCAGATAAGCTAAAAATAAATTACTCATTTTTACATGATAATTATCTAAAGAGTTTTTTAAACAGTATATACAAATTTCATTGCCCACAAAACATAGACATTTGATCAATATGCATGCTTCACACAATCATATTTGTAGAGAATTTATGTATATATATATTATGTTTATAACCCTGAGCACTACCAGTCAATTTCTTCCTTTCCTCTGAGCATTCTATAACAAAATACCAGTTTTGTTGCCTTTTCAATGCCAAGCCTGTTTCTTAGTTTAGTTTGAATGATTCCAAAATTTGAAAAAACTTTTTCAATGGATGCTGATGTTGCAGGCATTCTCGTAAGTTTTTTTTTTTGCATACATGTAGTCACACAGATCATTATTTAGAATTTTAGATTGTTTCACAGAAAACCACCAAACAACTGCAGACATCCCAACTTTTTCTGAATGCCAAGTGGGAGTTTTTGCTTTCCAAAGTGGGAGATTGAGGTGTTCAAGTGGGAGATTTTATACCGCGGTAATTATGTTCATGATAACGAAGCTTTTAACAAATCTAATGATAATATAAACTTATTTGCCCTTATAAAATCACTAGTCTTAAAAAAATTCACTTGTCTATATCTTATTATTCATGCATTTTTAATATTTTGGAACAATAATACATGAAGCCTTCTGTGCAAAATTTAATAGTTATGGCACTTTAAGCACTATGTCTAAATTCAAAACACCACTGAGAATTAAACCTGCACTTTTATTTCTTTTGTTGGAAAGAAGACTCCCCAGGTGAATTTTACATGACAAACAGTACAGCTGTTAGAACTGTAAAAACAAAATGTATATAGCTAAAAGAATAAAAGTTCAAGCAATAGAAAATTTACTGTTTGATTCTCATCCCTGTCAACCAGTATTTAAAACCCCTGGCTCAAATACTCTTATTGATCAAAATTCTGTTATCCAAAATTGAATGTCCGGGTATTGTTACACTTTCGTAGATTTGACTTAATCTCCAGTTAAAAGGATGTGTTTGACAAATTGTTATGATGCAAAGACAGTTTAACATCATTTGATAGTAAGTGATATTAAAATTTACCATGACATTTCCTCTTATCAAAATAATTTAAGAGAAATGTTTTTTAAAACCTAGCAGGTTGACTCGGCGACCATCTACTTTCGATTTCAAAAAGTTACAGAAAAAGGTAAAGCCAGTATAATTTCTAATCTAAATTTGATTGAATTTAATTAGATATCTAATATCTGGATTTTAATTTCAATTGTGACACATTAATCAACACCTGGCTTTGTTAAATCGTGTAATAAACAATAATCAGCACGGGTAGAATAAGGTGCGAAAATATCTGAAAGCTGTTGTTTACAGACTCGTCAGTAGTGATACAGTATCAGATAGGCGCAAAGAAGTGGATTATTTCATAATTTTTGTGTTTTTTTTTTTTGTTGTTTTGTTGTTGTTTTTTTTTAATCGGGAGATTGAGACTTCTGATCGGGGTGATCGGGTTTTACAACCAGAATCGGGAGAAACCCGATCGGATCGGGAGAGTTGGGATGTCTGCAACTGGTTTTGTGCTGCTGTTAGTGGCATCACTCTTATCAAAGACTTGGGCAGTTGATCATGAATTTATGGAGATCTGGTACTGAAACAGGATGTGAATCACAAAACATGTCTTGTAAACTGCCTTTTTGGTCCGTTCTTCAATGATGTTGAAAAAGTTCCACACTGGGTCCTTTGGTTTTATTGTTACGGTGTTACCATTTAGCATCCCCCATAAAGAAATAAACAAGAGCTGTCTGTTGACAGCGTGCTCGACTATTCGAAGCATTGATAGAAGTATAGGCTCAAAATATTACCTGTGATTTTCAGACAAAACAAAAGGAACAGATAAGACAAACAATGTACCTGCATTTGTAGATTTTGATACGTCTTGCACTATATGGCAATGTGTGACCATGTTGGTAAGCAAGTGTTCAAAGTTTCAAAGCCATATATCAAACAGTTTATAGATAAAATATTGAATGGTATGCAAAACCTAACTAATTTCTATGTCCAAAAATGGGCCATAACTAAGCTAAAGTCCTTGTCCTAGGTAAGTAGACTATGAAGGTAAACAAGTGGTCAAAGTTTCAAAGCCATATGACAAACAGGTGAGGCAAAATACAGACCTAATCATCTAAATAGCAAGTCAGACTTTATATACTGTTTACAAATATACCTTTGAAGAGTAAAAAGGCCGACTTTGGGTAATTCAAGGGCCACAATTCTGGAGTGCATCAGGCGATTTGGCTAGTTGATGAACCTGGCCAAGGAGTTATGGTCAAAAACATTTGGTTCAAGTTTGGTGAAGATCAGATGAGAAATGTTGCTGATTTTCGGTAATTCAATGGCCATAATTCCAAAGTGCCTGGGCCGATTTGGCTAGTTACCGAACTTGGCCGAGGACTTATGGTCAAACACATTTTGTTCAAGTTTGGTGATGATTGGATGAGAAATGTTCGACTTAAGAGCACGGACAAGAGTAAAAAGGCCGATTTTCGGTAATTCAAGTGCCTGGACTGATTTGGCTCATTATCGAACTTGCCCTACTACAGCGCAGGGATATAAATTAACACTCGCCCAGTCGCCCAGTGCAACCAGATTTGAAGCTGGTCGAGTCAATTTTCCAAGATAGTCGCCCAGCCGGCGAATGGCTTTGGATTCTCCTAATGTCAATATTCTGTTTTTTTCCGAGACTGTCTTATTAATACGCACGACATCACTTGAATCGACCAATTAAAATTACCGATATATACTACAACCAATCGGCATACGCGGAACATTTACTCCGTCTCTAACAATGGCTGCGCCCATAGAAATACAGCACTAGAAAGTAGAGGTTTATTGAAGGCTGTTAAAAAGCTTAGAACGGCCGGTCGCGGCGACTAAAGGAAATATTATCAGGATTATGAAAAGACCTTAAGGCCAATGAGGAATTTTAATGAAAAATGGGCCGTTAACAGACCGTGGCTGCTTAGAACACCGACCGCAACATGGTTTGTACTTTTTGTACAAGTAATAATTTCGTGACGGTTGCGAGTCCTGTGACTCGACAATGTAACAAAATACTAGAATTCAGATGTCCATAAGCGTGCAGCCTCTATCAAAATGCCCATAAATAACCCAAATCTTCTAGTGCAGCAAAACTCATTCAAACATTAAAGTAAGTGCGTCCGTTTTTGACAGGCTGTGTCCTATGTTTAGAACATGTCATGCACTGGTTGATTATAACTTTCCTCTTTCAATGTGCGTTTGATGAGTGTTCTGTATTTATATTTAAGATTTTGATGTATTTTGGCAGGAAGCAAATTACAAGACTTATTATTAAGTATGTAGATCTAAACCACTGTTAGTATATTTTTCCGCTAATAAAAGCTGGGCCCCTAACTTTTAGGCTGGGCCCCTAGAATTTGCCTGTAACGAGCCCAGATGGCTAATAGGGTCTGAGTGTTAATTTACATCCCTGCAGCGCATGCACATTCATCAAGCCAAAAGGACTCCTATACTCCTCAGATTGCATGCACATTCCTGGAGCCAAAAGGACCCCTATACTACTCATGAGCCAAAAGGACCCCTATACTACTCATGAGTAGTATAGGGGTCCTTTTGGCTCCAGGAATGTGCCTAAAATCTGAGCGTTTTTCGGAAATTCAAGGGCCATAATTCCGAAGTGCCTGGGCCGATTTGGCTAGTTATCGAACTTGGCCGAGGACTTATTGGCACACACATTTTGTTCAAGTTTGGTGAAGATTGGATGAGAAATGTTCAACTTAAGAGTGCGGACAAGCTTTGTGACAGACAGACAGGAGTAAATCAATATGTCTCCCACACCACTGTGTGGTGGGAGACATAATTTAGCCAAAATAGTTGACAGAGATATGTACTCTTGCCTACAGATGGGAATCATGATGATAAACAAGTGTTTAAAGTTTCAAAGCCACATGTCATTTAGCTTTGACAAAACGCTGACTTGTATGAAAACTGAACCAATTTCCAAGTCCAAAAAGGGCCATAATTCAGCCAAAATAGTTGACAGAGTTATGTACTCTTGCCTACAGATAGAGACTGTTATAATAAACGAGTGATAAAAGTTTCAAAGCCATATGTCAAACACTACACAAAATGTGAACTGGTACGAAAAACTTAACCAAGATGTCTAAGTTAACAGGGGCCATAATTCAGCCAAAATCCTTGATGGAGTTATGTACTCTGCCTAAAACTGGACATGGTGATGGTTAACAAATGTTGAAATTTTCAAAGCTTTATCTCAAAAGACTTTGTCAAAAAGTGGATTGGTACGAAAAAGTTAACCAAGGTGTGACGCCGACGCCGACAACGTTGTGAGTAGGATAGCTCTACTTATTCTTCGAATAGTCGAGCTAACAATGTACACAAAATTTTGCTTTGTTTGGTAACTACAATAACAAGCACAGGAAAAAAGTTGAGATGTTTCCACTGTGTAATGGACATGGCTTTTTAGCACCTTTTATAGGTGGATAATGCCACAGGCAATTCAATGATACATGCATTGAAAGCAAAACTGCACTCCATAGAAAATAGCCTTAAGCTATGTTGATGTGCCACTTTGTGTATTATTTAATTGAAATTATTGTTATGCCAGTTTGTATCAATATATTAATTTACTGTAAACCATACCTCTTCTGTACCTACAAGTTCAACAATGCATGATGATACATGCTATTTCGCAGAATTAAATTACCCAGTATTGCCCAGTAAAACCCACTTGGCTGGGTTTTTGCCAACACTGGTGACCATGCCTCTGGGTTGTACCGAGATACCACTTTTCTAGACCAGATATATGCCGAATAAGTAGTCCAAATAATAGGACGTTTCGGGACAGCGTGATAACTTTTGACTGTCGCTGTCTCCGTCATGTCCAAACTTATTCTGCATATTTCTGTTAGGAAATCCCCAATTAAAATCCATTTGGAACGTTTTCTGGTAAATGTACAAAGTATTTGTAATGATTACATCTCTGATAATTAATTTATGCTGACATAAAAGCATAAACTTGCCTTGCTGACATTTTATGAATGTATATTTTGTGTTTTATTTCTGTAATTTAGTGTAATATCAGCAGTCAGTTGTTACTGAAACCGGTGTCAGGGTAGATATTTCCTCGCACATGTCACGTCATATGTTCGAAGATTTAAGTCTCTTTTTTAAAATTATGGATGAAATTCAAACCATATGAAGTTTCTACACGAATATTATTATTACTTTTTTGGATTTTTTAAAGTCTTCGTTTTCCTAACAGCAAAATGCAGATACGGGTAAGGCTTAGAGGGATGACAACTATAAAATATCAGATCATAAGTCATCCCAATAAGCCAATGAGTAAGGCTACCAAATAAGATATTTACTATCGAAATTAATAAATGTGTCCTTCTGTGCTGTCATTACAGTTGTTTTCAAATGTTATAGGATGAGTTGAAGTTGGATCAATTCCTGATTGAGGCAGTGCCTTCTTTCATGTTAAGAATGTGTCTTAGCCCTGACTGACCGATGGAAATGTCAGGACAGACACCTTAGGGGCCTTATTGGACTGTATTCGAAAAAGTATCATAATCAAGTGGATTGTCATTATATGAGGGTGGATACAAAAATCCAAATCTGATATACACATTAATCAAACAGAATATTCATTGCTCGGGTAAATTTTGCAATTTGAAGTGGGTGGGGTACTGAAAATACTTGTTTTCAGACATGGTACTTACAGATTGGATATAACAAACGAGACAAATGGGAAAGAAAGTATCATATGGCTAAAAGGAAACATTAATATATGTTACATAACGTAGATATACCTTCTACGCAGACAAAAATCACACTTTTCCTGACCGAAATGAGGTTCAAAATTTTTGCGAGTCACGTGACAACATGGGGATGGTTACAGTGCTAAAATCCGTCACGTTCCTTACCGTATATGACATTCGAAAAAATGTCATATAGTAAAAATAGATAGATAGATAGATAGATAAATAAATACTTAAAATGAACTTAGGTCAAATTTTATATGTAAAAGGAACAAAATATATAGATAAATATATACTTAAAATGAACTTAGGTCAAAGGGGTGAGTTCACAAATGGTCAAAATTTGCCCAATCTCAGAAATAGATAAATTACACATATATATGATAGAGCAATGTATATTCTGTTCAAATACCTAACTCATTTCCAGCCGAAGGACATCATAATGGTTGCTATGGCAACAATGCTACCTTAAAATCCGTTTTTACTGCAAAATTGGCATTTAATAATGTGTTACTAAACAACATACACTACTGCAAAGAAGTATAAAATACACAGAATGGCAACTGGCTGTAATCTCGCGTGAGCTCGTGTCAGAGCGTGATTCGGCGTTATCTTACTAAAAACAAACATCGGCGAGCATGGAGTTACAATTTGTACCTTTAAAACTACATTTAAAATGCATGTTAGCTTCTAAAACAAAATTAGTTTAATGTGAAATGGTCTTAAGACACGAAGTACACGAAGTACAATCGAAAGAAGCGTGGTCATACGGTGATAATTATTTTACCGATGAATTAATTGCTTTCGCATACAAAATGGCGCGTTGAGAAAGCGCCACTTCCGAGATCTCGTTTTTTTGTCACGGGAGGTTGGCGAGATTTGCTCTATATGCCTTTCAAGTTGCCAATCTATTTATTTTTATAGCTCTTTGACTACTGTTATAAACATTAACAACACAATACTGGTGAAATGCAAGCTGTTTCGATTTCTATCCTATCTTAAGCTATGGTGCTATGGTAACCATGCATATTTGAGACAAAATATTCTTTTAATTCTAAATATTACAGTAGATGCTCTGTACAAAATTAAGCAGACTATAACTTATCATGAAATAATTATCAGAATAATTTGTAAAATAGCAGACAGTCAAATAATTTGATGTTGTCATGGTAACAACAATGTCAATATCATTGAATATTTCACTTAGAGCTAAATTACCCGTTTTACTCGATCCTAGGACCTTCAGTACTTGAAGCGAGCTCTCTACCACCGACTCACATGGACTACCAACAGTTACGCGTGTAAAACTAATATATATTTTTATTTGGCTTTACCTATAGCAGTCGTCTGTCATTTCCAGCGGAGAAACAATGTGTGTGCGTTTTATATGGTGTTCGTTATTGGGGTCCATCGGAAAATCATAATTATGGGTGGTGGGGTCCATCAGAAAATCATAATTATGGGTGGTGGTCCTCAGAAAATTCGTCTTTATGGGTGGTGGGTTGATTGTAAAAATATTGAAAATATGGATGGGTGGGTGTTTGATCACCTCTCTTAATAACTTACGGATATTTTGCTTTCTTTTTAACTAGAAGTCGCTACTTTACTGACCGCGATACACGGAACGCAATTTTTACATCACTGATGTAATAAATATTATCATTTTTATTTCTGTTCATTAAATATTTCATTTTTCTGTCTCGTTCCCGTTGAATTTACAGACAGCGTCCTTAATCGCCGAAAGTTTGTCCATCAACATTTCCTGACGTAATAGAATCGTGTCACCGATTATGTACGATATCTCGCACTTGTGTAGAATTCACTGGATAATAACCGTGAAGATCGACTGATAATTCCATTTTCCCACCTTTCATTCACACTCGTGTATGCTGACAAGCATGTGACGTTTGTTATGCCACCAGTGACGGATGTTTCTCATGCGCCGTGAAAAGAAATAAAATGAAGCTAAATGAAACCAAGGCAGGCCGAAACGAAAACATGCGTAAATTGAGTAAAAAAAAAATGCATGAAGATCAGTCGAATTTTTTCATGCTCACACAAATATTTTAAACGGGCGTACAGATTCCACTTAAAATCGTACGTTAATAAAACAATGGTACCGATTTCATTATCCGATGCCGACGTAAATAACATATCGTCATCATCCATATTAAGGACATATTTGCCTCGGGTATTTCAATATATTTGTGAAGCACTAGCCGATTTGGAAACCTTATTTACAAGAAAATGTGTAAGTCGCTAAGAAAACCAACATCATAATATTCCCAACAGTAATTCTTGTTTGTCACTAATGTCGCACACAATCATATTTACTGCAGTATTACGCAAATGTTTACTTTACTTTTATATTATGTGGCCTTACATGTAATTGAACTATTTAAACTGTTCATGCGCGGTTTGTCTATTTTTCTGTCGAATTGTTCAGTTAATTCACATGCATATCACTGTAAAGTTAAACTATAAAAATAGTGAACATAAATTTCTTTAAAATACTTGCATGATTTATGTTGAGCATGATAAAAGACAAAAGCCACGTGTACATTTAATTTGCAAGGTGAATTTATCTTCTAATAGTTTCCGATCACATTTTGCCCACACATTAATGCAAATGATAGACAGACTTATCATAAATGCAGTTTAAAGTATTAATGACAAAGCCAGCATCGTAAAAAGAAAACTTTTTTTAAAAACTTATTTTACGATGAAGTAAAATAAATGTGACTTGCGTAATATATCATATCGTTTCCTAAACATTATCATTTTTAATTATTTCCATTATACGTTAAACAGAATGTGGACAAAAAAGATCACGAGTTGTTACTTTAGCATTTAGCCATTTAAAGGCACTGACCTCCAGATTTTAGCTTGAAGTTTGGTCATATTTTGAATATTAGAACACGAGATTTTGTTTTTAATCCGTCTTAAAATGCAAATCAAGATAGAGAGAGAGAGAAAACATGCTCGAGTTGGGAATCAAACCCGGGCCGCCGCGGCAGTAAAAATTTTCCTGCGGTCCTGACCAATACACCACTGAGAAATAAGCGCGTAACTTCCACGGTCGTCAAATAAATATAAAGGCAGTTTACCTACACTATACCGATATTTTGAACGGAAAGAAATCGCAAAATCAACTAATTATTAGGTGTTTCTATAACATAATATGTCAGTATCTAAGTTTTAAAACCTTAAGAACTATAGCAATAGATTTCTGATATCTAATTTTTTCTTCTTTGTTGTCGTACGATCTGGAGGTCAGTGCCTTTAAAACAAGTTTACTAAAACGTGTGCGGTGTGAAATTATTATTCTAAAACCGGTTGACAAAATTTCCATAAATCATGTCCAAAGAAAAGACAAGTCTTATCGGCGTCGGGCATGATACGTGTATGTTTTAATGACGCGACATGATTCTGCCGAAACCATATTTCAGTACATTGTTCGGAAGATTTTCCTAAGGTTTGGTTAAACACACCTACATATGTGAACGTTAAGATGGAAACGTGAATAATAAAAGAATGCATATGGATAAATATCGGGCCGTCTTGGTAGAACCGGAAGCAGACGTTTCTTCTTTGTATTTTGGCGGGAAAACTGCACGTGCCTTCAATGATGCTCCTTTGGTAATGACCACGTGCTTATAGAAAATTATGTATTGGCGTTATATTTTCGCGTCACCAGAAACGTTACTGTGTTAAAACTTTTGTGTAATTGTAAACAAACTGCTCTATAACCAAACGAAAATGCTGTGATATTGTCAGCACTGACTACATTTGAGCCGTGCCATGAGAAAACCAACATAGTGGGTTTGCGACCAGCATGGATCCAGACCAGCCTGCGCATCCGCGCAGTCTGGTCAGGCTCCATGCTGTTCGCTTTTAAAGCCTATTGGAATTGGAGAAACTGTTAGCGAACAGCATGGAGCCTGACCAGACTGCGCGGATGCGCAGGCTGGTCTGGATCCATGCTGGTCGCAAACCCACTATGTTGGTTTTCCCATGGCACGGCTCATTTAGTGGTAATAAGTTCCACTCAACTGTTGTTCTTGGAAAAAAGGAGTACTTGATGCAATGAGATGGTGAATGTGGTATTATTCAGTTTAAACAGTAGTTTTATTCAAATAAGCATAGCATGATACAACAATTCTACAAATCAAATAAGGATTAGGAAAAAAGTTATTATTTGGTATGCCATATGGTGGTAATGGCACGACTGTCTACTGTAAGGGGTTAAGTCAGGGGCGTCGGAAGTGGGGCCGCAGGGGCCGCGACCGCGGCCCCAATAATTTGCCCAAAAACGATTTTTTTGTAAATTCATAAGTTGGAGTCGCAGGTCCGCGGACCCAATATTTTGTATAGTATATTTAGTATATTAAATTTTGCTTCGCGTTAAACAATACACGCTGTCCAGATTAGTGTGTTACCGTGGTGACGGTGACACGATCGGTGTGTTAATTGGAGTCATACACACGTGTCCGTGATTTGACTTAATTACGCATGAACAAATCAGCATGTTTTTAATTGGCATGTCTTTAGTCAACGGAAAGATCTAAGGTATTAACTTATAAAATTCAGAAAAATAATTAACATGTTTTTATTTAATGAAAGGAGTAAGTGTTAAGACTTATCACACCGCTAAGATGTAAGGAATTAATTAAATAAATTGTTTATACTCAAAAAATGATATTTCAAACAAAAATAAGAAATGAATGTAACATGAATGATTATTGTTCAATACATTAAATACAAAAAAAAAACATACATGCATTCTTTGTATTGCGTTATACATTATTAAAACTGATAAGAGTTTATAAAACTTTATTTTGCTTATAGTCGTGTAAATAGTAAGAAAATACTGGAGTCTTGAGATGCGATTCAGTGCCCTTAAAATGCACCAGAACTCGCCATTTATGATCCTGTTTTAAAAAAAAATCAGGGGGGGGGGGGGTCACCCTTACCCCCCCACCCCTCCCGTACCTACCCCCACCCCTCGCGGCCCCAATATCAAACACCTTTCGACGCCCCTGTAAGTTGTGTGTAGGTGTTATTTCTACTAGCCCATAACAAATTTTATAGAAAAAAAGTGAGACAAGCATTTTGTCTTGTACGTTCAAGTGATTCCCAAGTGACAGCTGGTTAGAAATATTTGTGATAGTTCCAGGTGATTTAGAGTAGTTAGTAGTTACAAATCTTGCTGCTCCTTTTGCTCTTTTTTTGAATACAAGTTTTCTAATTTCTGGATATCTGAAACGTGAAAAGGATCCCAAACCAACAAGCTATATATTCCAATTGAGGTCTAAACTAAGGTGTTGTATCATGAGCTGCTGATTTTATTTCAGGTTTTGCCAAATGGAAGTTACGCCTCAAAAATCCTTAAGTTTGGCTAGCTTTTCCAGTTATCTTATTAATATAAGGTGACCAAGAAAGAATTGAAGAGAGTTCTAGGCCAAGATATGTAGCTTGTTGAACAACAGACAGGGACCTATCATTCAGAGAGTAATTAGTCAGGACTGCGTGCCTATATTTTGTAATGTGCATGACGTGGCACTTGTCTACATTGAAGGACATTCTCCATTTCCTCTCCCACTCTTCCAAACTATTTAAATCATCTTGTAGTATCTGAGGTCTATGACTGATTCTGTGAATCTCACAATATACTATGCAATTGTCAGCAAAATGTTGGGACACTAGAACGTACAGTGGTAGGGAGATTATTTATGAAGAGAAGAAATTTATACAGAAGAGGCCCAGTAGAACAGAACCCTGGGGTACTCTGGAGTCTTCAGTAGACTGTGAAGAAGCTGCCACATCTACTACTACTTTCTGGGATCTATTGCCAAGAAATGCTTTCAAGAATCAATGACAGTGAATTCCCCCTGATGCCATAATACTCTTACTTATGGACGAGCCTTCTATGATCCATGACGTTAAAAGCCTTGCTGAAATCCATTATTGTATTATCTCTTAAGATACAGCTAGGTTACTAAATAAAAAAAGTTAACTTATAGTAGGGCAACCAATATCAGCTATGTATAGCAATTACTTTATCCCATGCATTTTTAAGAGAATTACTATTATTTAACAAACAATCTATGAAATTATTTTCATATTTCAGTATCATCAAAGAAATACTGTACCAGTATTTATTAGTTCTTTGGTATCAACAAATGTTTACTGTTACTGTCCATGGAAATATCTTAAAAGAAGTAATTAAAATGTTTATGGGAGGGGTTTTGTTCACATATTCAAAATTCAACATTCCGAAGTGGGTTTTGGCCCAAACTTGACTATAAACAATTTTAAAATCTTAGTTAGATCTACCTAGAAGTTTATCTGACATGGAGAAATTGCAAATATAATACACAAAAACTTAGTAAAAAGCGCCAACCTAATCTGCAGCTTACCAGGGATTAGGTAATAGCTGTTTATTGGAGGGCAGTTAGCACAGCAGGGGCCCCCACTGGACTATAATGAGCAGCAGATAGGGTTGGAGTGGATCTGGGTGGGAATGGGGAGTTCGGGACACTTATATAGTATCTACAGTTACTGGAACAGACCCGGAGAGAGAGTAGAAACTACTCGCACCCTAGGAGGCTCTAATTACATGGTAATTGAAGTGATGGCCAGTTTACCAGCATGCAGTCAATAAAAAGCAATAAATCACATGTAGCAGTGTTGATAAGCCTTGATGCAGGAATTAATTAATAACATATATAAAATGATAGTGTGCTGTTTATAGTGAAGGCATTTTTTTTTCAGGAAAATTGATATATGGATAAGACAAAATTAATCAACATAAATTTTGCGCAAAAATAGTTAAAAAATATGCAAATAAAATGGGTCTTATTATTAGAATATAATTCAAAGCACAGAATATATTTCATCACAAAATTTTCTAATTAGAAGACAATATTGAAAATATCTAGAAGATGGCAGTCTGAAGAATATGCTTATCATTATAATACATGTCTGTCTGTCTGTCTGTCTGTCTGTCACTAAAGATGGAATATGCAATAACATGTCCTTGAAATGGAAAATTATCCTGTGACGACAAGCAAGAGCTAAAAGAACCATTTTCAGATTGGACCAGATGTTGTTTATTATGCATGGCGATGTACCATGTACATAATTCTATTCTGATCTGTTCTGTTATTATTAAATATTTGGACCAACAATGTTCCATGATATATAATTATAAGAAAGTTAAAAAACTTTGCAATTTCAAATGTGTTGCTATGTCTATTATCAGAGAGTATCCGAATGACCTAACAAGATTGGTAAAAGCCTGTATATTTTGTATATTTTATGTGATTACTTTTAAAGTGTAAATCACCTGTTAATTAAGTATATAGAATTAATTGTTTCACTCTTCCTGTTTTATTTAACAAAGGTATTCTTCTTCGTGGCCTTTTCGAAAAAAAATGAACAGAATGAATGTGAACGTAATTTTAAGATGTATATAATTCATTACATTGATTTTTTTTATCGTTTTAATTTGTTAGCATGTACACAGCACTGTGTAGCCATAGCTAGTTCCATTCATTGCTAATCAATCGTAAGCTCAGCAAAGAGGCATTTTGTTTTTAGCTCACCTGTGGATGAGCTTTTGTGATCATCCTTCGTTCGTCGTCTGTCCACAATTTCTTGTGAACACGATAGAGACCGCACGTTGCAATCAATTTTAATCAAACTTGCACACAACTTGTATTGGCATAACCCAAACCAAAATGAATGCTTGCCGCAAGCTTGCTGCAAGCTTGCGGCAAGCTTGTGACAAGCTTGTACAGGCTGATCATGACTATTGCAAGCTTGCAGAAAGCTTACGCAAGCTTGCGTGTATTTACATACAGAATTCTGCAAGCTTGCGATAGCTTTGCAAGCTTGCGCAAGCTTTTTTAGTTGCAAGCTTGCGCAAGCTTTTTGTGTTAACGCTGGACTTAAAAAATTTCATGCCAGTTTTAAGGTGGGAAGCAGTAAAAAATTCTAAGTCGAAAACATGGAAAATATTTATAAAAATCATTATTTGATGATGATTGATTTTTATTCTAACATATTGATATTCAAATTAAATGACATGAAACAAAGAGTCTAAATATCAGGTAAACATTTATTTTTTCTATATATGTCTATATAAGGGCATGTCACACTAAATATCAAAACTATCAATTTGTCTGTAGCATGCACAATATAAATAAGACAATAAAATATGACAAAAAAAAAGATCTTTAACACTTTTTTATACATTTTATGTTGAGAATGTCTGAATTGATCATACAGAGAAAACTGTACAAGTGTACATGTAAGTATATAAGTCATATGGAATAATATATGATATACAGGTGATATTCTCTTAACTTTTACACAGTAGCAAAGCTGCCATTTTTAGAGGATGGGGTTAGTTATTATGATCTGACAACTTTTTTTTCTCAAATTTTTCTGTCCAGAAAGAGGAAATCAGCTGAAAAAGGAAAAATCACATCCTTGAAGTTTTAAACTATTAAAATTTATTGAAATACCATGTGTTTTTTTTCTCCTAGAAAACAACAGCAGCAACAGTAATTGCATGAAATAGTACAATTCTTAATAGTTACTTGGCAAAGGGATTCCTTGATAAGTGATCAATCATATGGGTCTATTAATCTACTGCAGTGTGTGTATATTGCTTGTCTCACTACAGGAGATTGTCTCATGCAGACTGATAAGATCTGGCATGCTTTATATTTAGAAACTCATAACAAGAGATCAACCAATAAAAATAAAGTCAGGGAACTACTTCTGGGGGCTGTACATGTACCACAAAAAGTAATCCATAGCTTTTTCTGTTTTATATCAGAGTAATCTTCAAAATTTATGAGTATGTGATTGAATGGAATAAAATCTTCCTCTAGTACAAAAATATTTTAACATCATAGATGTATCATTACCTTCATTAGCTGACTGTAAATGGCACATTTGCCCAAGAATATCAAAATTTCAAATCTACACAGGAAGTTCTTTGACAGAGAGCAGAATAGAGTAAATATTTGGGAGAGTGTTTCCCTAAATATTTTACTATGTGCAGCTTATTTCATCTTGGAAGTTAACAGTAATTAACAGAATGCACCAGGTGAGTTCATAAAATTTATTTATTTTCAAACAGTAATCTAGATTACCTTTAACAATGTTAAAACTAGAACAATGGATTCTAACAGGAAGCAGGTGATTTAGTTTTCACTGTGTAATGCAACAAATGATTTTTACTTCATGTCATTTTGTTCCACTGCAACTATTATGCAGCTGCAATTTCTAATTTATCATGCTTTTAATTTATTAGAAGGAAAATTGGATATTCTTTTTAAATGAAAATATCAAATGGAGAAAAAAAAAATAGGGCCAGTAGAGTTATCTCCACAGGTGGCACTGCTGAGTAAACAATGCTACCAGTCTGCTGACTACAATACACAGTATATTCAGGAAATCAATGTTTTTAACCTGTTATTATATGAAAATTATTTTTTAACAGAAAGAAATGTTTATGGGTAATTTAGTTTTTATTATAGATCATTATACCCTTTATTGAAACAGCTGAACATTATGGATAATTTATATTGCAAATTTAGCAAAAAAATACACATATTAAGCAGCTTTTTGTTATTTATAGGTACTTTTATACTTCTTCTTTTGTTAATTCTGATATCTTTAACTGCATTTATCACTTAGTCTAATTCTTTTCAATATTAATATGATTTTCAAATTTTCAAAAAAAAGTAGTAGCATCTTTAATAATGGGAATTGCATGTCTAGTCCAAGACTATTATATCTTTTTAGAATTTTTATTTTTAGAATTGTGAATATAGCCAGTCTATATCTAAGGTCAAATATCATATGATAATATTAAAATCTGTAAATTAGACTGGCATTTGTCACAATAACAAATTTTAAAATATCAAATTTTTTTCGATTTTGTGACAAGTTCTTTATTATCAGTCTTGCGGCTAGTCTAGTCTAGTCCACTCACTTATGATAGTCTTTGTGTAATATTTACCCATTTCAACAAAATAAACTGGAATGTACAAGTAAATAAAATTTCTATGTTCAAGGTTAAATCATAAATGTAAAGATTTAGGTTTTCCCTTTAGAGGAGTCTTACAGAATATTGACATATATATTTGTAATGTTCAGGGAGATTATTTTAGCCTATCATACTTATGGAAAATATATTAAACTTTCCATGACATTGAATAAAAGGCTAATACATAATTATACACATCATTTTTATTATAAAATTTGCTAAGGCATATTTTATTTACCTTCAAGTAACTTTTTTTTATTACGAGGTGCAGTGAATAATGCATATATTATTCGTAATTTGTAATTTTAAATGTGTGGCAAAATTTAAAAATTATTTTACATAATCTTACGCAAAATATGTTTAAAGAGCAGTTATTTATACTTGTATAACACCTTTTACATATTGTTACATGCTAAATTACATAATATATAAATAACTTCTCCAACTATAAACATTACTGGCAACTGAGGAATGCATCAGAGACATTTTTTGGCCTCATTATTCATCACAATGTACAGTTTCAATTTTAAATCATTGACATATACCCAATAATAAACAAACAAAAAAATTATGGACATCTAAGTGTTAAATTATATCTATTTTTCAGGTATAGCATCTATTTTTCAGGTATAGCATCATATGTGTATATAAAGTATCAGCACACATGAATGAATTGAGACATGTTTAGTGATCCAATGTATTGTGTTCAAAGTTTCCATCCAACAGTTCAAAGACATGTAAGTATACTGGCATTATAATATATATTACTATAGTAATTATATACTGTACACACACTACCATAATTCTAGGTCAATTGACAATTTTCCCCGAACATGACTGAATGTATCAGTCGATTTCCAGCAGGACCCATAGCAGGTTTTATAATTATCCCCCTTGTATCAAGTCCAGACCTATATTATTATATATAATGGTTAAAAAGTACCAAATTAAGTTACAAATCATTTGGCAGTCAACACAACTTGGGATGTCAGTGCAGGTAACTGGTAGAAATCAAACTTGTTACTATTTATACAATAATAGCAATGCATAAGTCCAACCTTTTAATCACTAACCCAAAACATTGAAAATATCTGTCTGCCTTCATTGGAACCTTATTCTACCAACATTTGAAATCAAATTGAGAAATAAAGCTTCGTGAAAATGCAACAAGTAATGTTATTACTTGCTTAAATCTGCAGTGTTGCCTGTATCATAGAGATGGACTACTTTGAATACCATGTAAGATATTAATTTTATTTTGAAACTATGAACTATGGACAATACTAATGAAGAAACTGCTTTAATGGTTTAATATCTAGTGATTCATTATTTCAACAGGTCATAGCAGTGAAGCAAATGGTGGCAAATGATGGCTTTGTGGTGGTTAGTGAAAAACTGAGGCAATCTACATTGGTGGTGGCAAACACTAACAGAAAATTTCTAGACCAGCAGTGACATGAAGTTGATGAAATAATGACATATTTTACACTGTACTGAAGATGTAATTGCGAAAATCATTAGGGTTATCAGTGGAAAACATTGATATACTACAATAAGAGTGGAACTGACATTTTAACACTATTGTTTGTACTATTATACATCACCTAGTTCAAAATTCATAAGCATTTTTGTTATATTATAGACTTTTGGCATTGAAAAACATAGTTATTTAAAGACGTAAATAATATCGTTATTGTTCTAAATTAGTTTAAATGCTGACTGATTTAAGAACAATCAAAATAAAAGGTTGATTTACATTTATTGTTTCATTTTTATTGAGTGACCTTACATTTAGATTTGTGATCACTTTTCTGTCTGTCCATAAATCCGTATCAGTCAAAAATGATAGTCAGTTCTTAGATTTTGAATTTTTTTTTAAATTAAGGGTATATTTTTACTTGTCTGTTATTGTGTTTTAATTTTCTTTTAATGCTCTTTGATATGCAGACCTAATTGCAGGAATTTTTTTATAGGAACTTTCAATTTCTGCAAGCTTGCGCAAGCTTACGGCAAGCTTACAGCAAGCTTGCAAATTGAAATCAAATACAAGGGCCTGCAAGCTTGCGCAAGCTTGCAACAAGGTTCCAATTCTAAGCTTGCAGCAAGGTTCATGAGCATAAGCTTGCGCAAGCTTGCAAAATGAAATGAACTGCAAGCTTGCGCAAGCTTGCTGCGAGGTTCCAATTCTGAGCTTGCGGCAAGCTTCATCTGCAAGCTTGCAACAAGCTTGCCGCAAGCTAAAAAATAAGCTTGCGATTTTGGTTTGGGAATATCTCGATTCCTTTCGAAACTTGGCCAGATCCCATCATGGGTTCAAGGGTTATTGCCCCTTAAAAGGCCAAATATACGGTATTTTGGCTTGTGAACACGATAGGGACCACATTTTGCAATAAACTTTAACCAAACTTGCACACAGCTTGTATGTGCATAATATCTCGGTTCCTTTCTAAAACTTACCAGATCAAAAGCTAAAGGCCTCAACCTTTCTCCATGACACTTGGTCAGAAAGGTTATCTTCATTCCTGAACCAAATTTAAACTGGGTCATATGGGGTCAAAAACTAGGCCATCAAGTCAAATCAAAGGGAAAGCTTGTCTCCTGAGGCCATTTTTATGACCCTATCTTCATGAAATTTGGTAAGAATGTTTATCTTGATGATTCCTAGACCAAGTGTGACACTGGCCATGTATGGTCAAATACTAGGTCACGTGCTCAAATCAAAAGAAAAGCTTGTTAACACTCCAAGAGGCCATATTCATGACCTTATTTTCATGAAATTTGGTAAGAATGTTTATCTTGATTATTTCTAGGCCAAGTTCGAAACTGGTTTATGTGGGGTCAAGGCCAAGTTTTACATGTGAGCGGTATAGGGTCATCATCACCCTCTTGTTGTGATGTTTGAATGAAATTTATATATTACATCTGAATAATTATGTAAATGAACAATTTTAAGCATGGTTTTTCATATCTTAGTCTTCACAATTTTATAAACCGAAAGTAATGAAGTAACTTCATTGTTCTTGATAACATAGAATAAAGCCTATGTATGCGTTACTGATGTTCACGTGTTTACTAAATGGCAATGTCACAATCTTTCTAAAATGAAATTCAATTGTTACAATGTTTACAATGAAACAATTTCAATAATGTCTTCACAAACTGTGAGAATTTTTAATAAAATCTGCAATGTAGTGCAAAATATGCGATTTTCCTATAAACTCCAATTACAAAATCTTGCTTAAGGTCCAGATTCATTCAAATCAGTCTAGTAAAAAATGAAAGCATGAGAATATATATATTTTGCAACTTTTTCTTAGTATGTCCTGAAATTCTAAAACGGAGTGGTTTTATCAAATTTTACATTGATGATTATATTTTACCTTCAATGTGCAGAACTAACGAAATTGAATCCACAAACATGTGTATTCGTTTTGTTATTTTAACAAAATAATTGTTACATAATGCAAATTCATGTCAGTAGAGGTAATTTATCAATTTACATGAACCAGTGTACGACATGTTTTTCGTTCCGAAATTCCTATTACGTGTTTCAAGAATAGAGTATAGATAATTTAAGGCGTTGACTTTATTTCTTTTCTTTTTTCTTTTTGAACTTTCTCTATAATTTACAAGGAAAATGCTTTTTAAGATGCTTTCAACATGAGCATTTTAGTATACGATCTTTATAAGAGAATAAATGCAGTGCATATCTACATTATTTGTTTTTGGGTAAGGTGAAACCACTGTTTAGCAGAGTTTTAAAATAGAACAGAGCAGAAAAGACTTTAGAAAACCTGTACGTGGTACATAGGCATGCATAATAAACAACATCTGGTCCAATCTGAAAATGGTTTCTTTTATCCAATTATAGATTCCATCTTCGATAAATGACAGACAGACAGAGATACCTAATATATGGATGAAATATAACGATAAGCATATTCTTCAGACTGCCATCTATTTATAAAACATGTTGTTTTTATAAAGTCGCAGCAAGATTTACCTTATTTGACTGATAGACAGGCAAACAGGCATACAAATGTAGAAAATTTGAATAGCATATATAGTCTTCTTACTATCAAATTTCCTGATGAAAGTTATTATATACTAATGATAGGACCCATTATATTTCATAGGTTTTAAATATTTTGCACAAAATTTATTAAAGTGGATGATGATTAATTTTGTCTAATATCCATATATAAAGTTTTCTGGGGGGAAAATGGGCAAATTTAAAAGACATGCAGTTAAATGCACATACATGCACTATAAACAGCACACTATCATTTTATATGTTATTCGTTTATTCCTACATCAAGGAAAATCTGGCCTAAGCTTATCAACACTGTTACACGTGATTTATTGCTTTTTATTGGCTGCATGCTGGTAAACTGGCCATCACTTCAATTACCATGTAATTGGAGCCTCCTAGGGTGCGAGTAGTTTCTACTCTCTCTCCGGGTCTGTTCCAGTAACTGTCTAGTAATTAATAAGTAGCCACTAAAATACTGAGCTAGACAAAGTAGGCACTATTGTGCCAGTAGTTGGAGAACATAAAAAAAATATGAAAGTCACAGAGCAGTCTTTTTTTCTGTAACAACTCTGTTAAATGTGTTACATTGTATTTGGAAAAATATGTAGGAAAAAAATAAAATCCTTGTTATCAATGTGATAGTTTGACTGTAAAAAATAATTGAAGAAACTTTTTTTTCTTCTATCAACTAGGAAAATGTTTTGAAACATGCATCTGATATAACCATTTCATATAGTTTAGTTAAAATACCAGTTTGCACATATTTTCAATAATAAAATGTATCTTTGCAATAATTCATGTGAGTAATAAAACTTGTTGCATATAAATCTTTTTGTATTCCAGAAATAAATGCAGTATTGACTGGTATGTATGGTATATTAATTTTTACAAAATTTTTAGATTTAAAATCCACGAAATTGCATTGGTTGTCAAGTTAAAGGCTGAGCCTGAGAAAACCAAGAGCTGCATTTCTTAATAATTTTAAAATGAAGAAAATAAAGTTATTTTGAAATATTGGAAACAAAGAAAGCCTGAAAAAAATGGACTAAATACCATTTGAGATACTGCAAAACATACAATCACTGACAACATTATATTGAGTACCAGTAAAGGTACTGAAATATTCTTAGATAAAATTCCTGGAACATTCTGACACCCACAGAGAGATTATTCTTTAAAACATTGTTATTAACAAAAATGCATTCTTCATCATTCTAAAATGACTGGAATTGTTCTGAAATATTTTGGGAAAGAAAGAAAGGATATGAATGAAATAATCTTTGTACATGTATTTCTGTTTGTATTTTCAAATTGTTATGTAATGTATTTTCAACAAAACATTTCAGAATGTGATTTTTTCTGAACTTTGAATAATCTTGTGCAAATTAATACGATAGAACAATGCTCTGTTAATTACATTACATTACATATTGTACATCCATGTTTGTTGTTTTATATGTAAAAAGTTCTTTAGTAAAGTAAATTATCAAATAAGAATTTAAGTAACATGAATTACAAAAAAAGTTTTTTAATAACGTAAATCTTTGAATAAGTAACATAAACTACAGTATTATTAAATTTAAAAAATATGAACTTATGATTCTTAAACATTGGTTTAGTATGGCTGCCTATAGTGTCAAAATGACGGAACAACCATAGCCTACATACCACGAAAGTACAATTCATTTAAGTTAAATTTTTTTAAAAAAATGTACATTAATAGAATTGTATACATTGTTATGCGTTGTAATTGTATCCATCACCATCTGCGATGGAATCGTTTTTTTGGCTAAGTTTATATGCATGCATTAACAATTCACTGAGTACAAGGAAATGGTCACAATTACGCTATGTTGCAAGTGCAGTCACGGGTCTTTTCATATAAATTCTACCATATTTGTTGGAAATTTCACAGAAAAAGCCTCTTGTTAAACAGTACAGAAGTGCTACCATTAATCGCACAGAATTGCACAAGTTCGAGTGGCTAAAATGGAGAGCACTATAGGCTCCTGTCTCACTTGCTGTTTCCAGTTAAAAGAGAAAAATTGAAAGAAAAGCTCATAAAAAAACTTACCAGTGACAACAAAAAAATTGTAATTTTGCCATATTTATTATTTGCATTGCGTGGCTCTGGCTGTGTTTGCTTTACTCATTACTTACAGGGAGACAACTCTTACCTTTTAATTTTTGGGAAAGGTCCATCAAAAGATGCAACTGACCAAACTGGTGAAGATCAATCAAACAATTATGAGAAGTTCTTTTAAGCTTATTATTATATTTTTGGCTGAGGTGTCCCACTATAATGGAACCATCAACACAAACTTGACAAGTTAGAGCTGTTTGAAGGTTGCTGCTGAACAAGCTTGATGAACATCCATAAAGAAGTTAATACGAGATTTATTTATTTTTAACTCTGGCCACCTTTAAATGCAGTGAAGTGGAACCAGGGATGCTACAGACCATGTTTCATGTAATTCTGACCAGTTGTTTTGGAGATGTTTGAGTATTATCAGTAAAACTGTTGTAGGAACATCCACCTGTATTAATAGCTCACCCAGCAGCTAAAGAAATTGACCTCTGAAGTTCGGTTAAAATACACATCTAATCTTAACCTTTAACTGGAGTGTTCACAATTGTTTATTTATATCTTACTGCACATTGGTAAGAAGTACAGATTTCAAGTAGGTGTTTAAAAAAAAAAATTCAAAAGTTAGTTTGAATTTATCAGTTTTTAGACTGTTCTACATTTATGTGTCATAACAGTCATGGACTGTAGTGTAGATCCTATGACAACCGTCCAATTTTTTTGGTGGAAGAAGATCTTAGATGCCCATCCAAGCATTGTTTCAGACATGACAGTATCTAGAAATAACCACTGACCTTTCACCTGCTCGATAGCTTCCTCACTTGAAAGAATTCTGCACCCCAAGTGAGTTTTCTAATCCACTACTATGAGAGTCAAGGGATTCCAAGTAAGCAACCACAACCATGGAAGCCCTTTAATTATAGTATAGCTGTATTTACTAGTACATGTACACCATAAAACAAGCTTTCCTTTGCAAATTTTCCAAACTTTTCAGTGCTTATTTGTCAGCAACTGTATCAAGGAGATGCAAAAAAGGCGGACAGCTTACAATAGCAAAAATTTGATGATAAAATCTACCTGCTAGATTGTTTATCTCTTTTTTAATTTTCATGAAGTTGGTCACATACTCAATTTTTTTGGTATTTTTATAACAAGAGGGTCATGATGACCCTGGATTGCTCACCTGAGTAATATGACCTACAATGTTTCAAATGTCAAACTGATGATTTTTAGAAATATTTTGGAAGATTTTCTGATGTAAAATCAAGTAACCTCTGGGGCAGAGCCAATTTTACCCCGGGGGTCATGATTTGAACAAAGTTTGTAGAAGTCTACTAGGCAATGTAACATATCAAATATCTAAGATCTAGGCCTTCTGGTTTATTTTTAGCAAATTTATGAAGATTTCCCTATGTACAATCAAGTAACCCCTGGGCCTGGGTCAGTTTGATCCTGAAGGATCAAGATTTGAACAAATTTTGTAGAGGTCCACTAGGCAATGCTACATGCAAATATCTAAGCTCTAGGCCTTCTGGTTTATTTTTAGAAAATTTTGAAGATTTTTCTATGTAAAAAATTAAGTAACCCTATGGGGCGGGGTCAGTTTGATCCCGGGGGTCATGATTTGAAATTTTTTTGTAGAAGTCTACTAAGTAATGCAACATGTCAAATATCTAAGATCTAGGCCTTCTGGTTTATTTTTAGAAAATTTTTGAAGATTTTCCTATGTAAAATAAAGTGACCCCTGAGGCGGGGTCAATTTTGACCCTGGGGGTCATGATTTGAACAAATTTTGTAGAGGTCCACTAGGCAATGCTACATGTCAAATATCTAAGCTCTAGGCCTTCTGGTTTGTTTTTAGAAAATTTTTGAAGGTTTTCCTATGTAAAATCAAATGACCAATGGGGCGGGTCAATTTTACACCAGGGGTCATGATTTGAAAAAAGTTTGTAGAAGTCTTCTAGGCAATGTAATACATTCAAATATCTAAGATCTAGGCCTTCTGGTTTATTTTTAGCAAAAATTTATGAAGATTTTCCTATGTAAAATAAGGTGACCCCTGGGGCAGGGTCAATTTGACCCTGGTGGGGTCAAAATTTGTCAAATATACCTGTCAAATATCTAAGCCCTAGGCCTTCTGGTTTATTTTTAGAAAATTTTGAAGATTTTTCTATGTAAAAATTTAAGTAACCCTATTGGACGGGGTCAATTTGATCCCGGGAGTCGTGATTTGAAAATTTTTTGTAGAAGTCTACTAGGTAATGCTACATGTCAAATATCTAAGCTCTAGGCCTTCTGGTTTATTTTAAGAAAATTTTAAAGATTTTTCTATGTACAATCAAGTAACCCCATGGGGCGGGGTCAATTTGAACCCGGGGGTCATGGTTTGAACAAATTCTGTAGAAGTCTACTAGGCAATGCTACATGTCAAATATCTAAGACCTAGGCCTTCTGGTTTATTTTTAGAATTTTTTTGAAAATTTTCCTATGTAAAATCAAGTGACCCCTGGGGCGGGGTCAATTTTGACCCCAGGGGTCATGATTGGAACAAATTTTGTAGAGGTCCACTAGGCAATGCTACATGTCAAATATCTAAGCTCTAGGCCTTCTGGTTTATTTTTAGAAAATGTTGAAGATTTTTCTATGTACAATCAAGTAACCCCATGGGGCAGGGTCAATTTGATCCTGTGGGTCATGATTTGAACAAATTTTGTAGAGGTCCACTAGGCAATGCTACAGGTGAAATATCTAAGCTCTAGGCCTTCTGGTTTATTTTTAGATTTTTTTTGAAGATTTTCCTAAGTAAAATCAAGTGACCCCTGGGTTGGGGTAAATTTTGACACCGGGGGTCATAATTTGAACAAATTTTGTAGAGGTCCACTAGGCAATGCTACATGTCAAATATCTAAGCTCTAGGCCTTCTGGTTAATTTTTTAAATGTTTTTGAAGATTTTCCTATAGAAATCTATGTAAAATCAAGTGATCCCTGGGGCGGGGTCAATTTTGACCCGGGGGTCATGATTTGAACAACTTTAGTAGAGGTCCACTAGGCAATGCTACATGTCAAATATCTAAGCTCTAGGCTTCTGGTTTTTGAGAAGAAGATTTTTTAAGACTTTCTTATGTAAAATCAAGTGACCCCTGGGGTGGGGTCAATCTTGACCCCGGGGTCATGATTTGAACAAATTTGGTAGAGGTCCAATAGGCAATGCTTCACACCAAATATCTAAGTTCTAGGGCGTCTGGTTTTTGAGAAGAAGATTTTTAAAGTTTTTCCTTTCGGTTGCCATGGCAACCAGAGTTCTGCATGGAGTTCAATTCTTTGAATAATTTTTGTAGAGCTTCACCCAAGGAACATTCCTGTGAAGTTTGGATGAAATTGGCCTAGCGGTTTATGAGGAGATGTCGTTTAAAGTAAAAATTACGGACTACGGACGTCGGACGACAGACGGTGACTGCAGACGGTGACTGATCAGAATAGATCGCCCTGAGCCTTTGGCTCTGTTGAGCTTAAAATCAGGTTTGCAACGTTAATGGCATTAAGAAATTTTTATGTATATTGCTATTGCTTTTATCACCAATACATACAAAACAATAAAAATAGGTTATTTTAGAAGTCAATTCGTGGTATGTCAACCTATATGTACAAAATCCTTTTTAGAATTATGAAAAACAACTTTAAGCTATCTTCTCTGAAATGAAATTTAAAGGCCCAACAGAACTGTACCATTGGAATTGTGGACAGACAGATAGGCAGACAGGCAGATTTCTTTGACTTTAGTTCATCCAATCAAAATCATTATATAACTGTATTGAAGGAACTCCACTGGTTGAAAGATGTACTGTAACAGGACAAAATACTTATTCACATGTTCACATGTTCATTAAAACTTGACAGAAATACACAAGCTGGTTTGTAGACTCTGTATCATTAACTGTGTCAAATACTTGAACCATGATAAAATTCTTATTCACACGTTCAAATATCTATGTGATTGTTAAAACATGATAGAAGTACACAAGCTGGTTTGTAGACTGTATCATTAACTGTGTCAAATACTTGAACCATGATATATATATGGCATCTATACACTGCTCCCAGACACTGCACCAAAGATTTGGACCATGATATGTGGCATCTATACACTGCTCCCAGACACTGTACCAAAGACTTTAACCATGATATATGGCATCTAAACACTGCTCCCAGACACTGTATCATTAACTGTGCCAAATACTTGAACCATGATATATGGCATCTATACACTGCTCCCAGACACTGTATTATTAACTGTGCCAAAGACTTGAACCATGATATGTGGCATCTATACACTGCTCCCAGATGCTATCATTAACTGTGCCAAAGACTTGAACCATATGGCATCTATACACTGCTCCCAGACACTGTATCATTAACTGTGTCAAAGACTTGAACCATGATATATGGCATCTATACACAGCTCCAAGACTTTGTATCATTAACTGTGCCAAAGACTTGAACCTTGATATGTGGCATCTATACACTGCTCCCAGACACTATCATTAACTGTGCCAAATACTTGAACCATATGGCATCAATACCCTGCTCCCAGACACTGTATCTTTAACTGTGCCAAAGACTTGAACCATGATATATGGCATCTATACACTGCTCCCAGACTCTGTACCTTTAACTGTGCCAAAGACTTGAACCATGATATATGGCATCTATACACTGCTCCCAGACACTGTATCATTAACTGTGCCAAAGACTTGAACCATGATATATGGCACCTATACATTGCTCCCAGACACTGTATCATGATATATGGCATCTATACACTGCTCCCAGACACTGTATTATTAACTGTGCCAAAGACTTGAACCATGATATGTGGCATCTATACACTGCTCCCAGACGCTATCATTAACTGTGCCAAAGACTTGAACCATGATATATGGCATCTATACACTGCTCCCAGACACTGTATCATTAACTGCGCAAAAGACTTGAACCATGATATATGGCATCTATACACTGCTCCAAGACTCTGTATCATTAACTGTGCCAAAGACTTGAACCATGATATATGGCATCTATACACTGCTCCCAGACACTGTATCATTAACTGTGCCAAAGACTTGAACCATATGGCATCTATACCCTGCTCCCAGACACTGTATCTTTAACTGTGCCAAATACTTGAACCATGATAAATGGCATCTATACACTGCTCCCAGACACTGTATCATTAACTGTGCCAAAGACTTGAACCATGATATATGGCATCTATACACTGCTCCCAGACACTGTATCATTAACTGTGCCAAAGACTTGAACCATGATATATGGCATCTATACATTGCTCCCAGACACTGTATCATTAACTGTGTCAAAGACTTGAACCATATGGCATCTATACACTGCTCCCAGACACTGTATCATTAACTGTGTCAAAGACTTGAACCATATGGCATCTATACACTGCTCTCAAGACACTGTATCATTAACTGTGCCAAAGACTTGAACCATATGGCATCTATACACTGCTCCCAGACACTGTATCATTAACTGTGTCAAAGACTTGAACCATATGGCCTCTATACACTGCTCTAAAGACACTGTATCATTAATTGTGGCAAAGACTTGAACCATGATATACTGTGAAATCATTTAATTTCGTGGGGATGAAATTTCATGGTTTTGGTCAAAACGGCAATTTCGTGTGCATATGAATTCGTGGATTACACCTTTTGAACATAAAGTGAAGGGGAATTATACTTGTTTGTTGGGATTAAATTTCGTGGATTGACTCAACCACGAAAATTAGTCCCCAACGAATATTAATGATTTTACAGTATGGCATCTGCACACTGCTCCCAAACTATGTGGAACATCAGAGATGTCACCGAAACACCACCTTTTGCAATCTGAATTAAGTTTTATGTTTCTTATTTAGCATTTGTTATATACCAGTTATTCATATAGCAGACTTTACTTTCAGTAATTGTATTGTTTTGTTTTCAATGTCTTCTGTGGACACTTTTGAACATGTTATGTTACAGGAAGACTACTAAATAATTTTGATGTTAAACCTCCATCCCTCCCTCCATAAAAATGATAATCCCCACCCTCCAAAAAAGAAAAAAGCTAATAATAATTTTGGTATTTTAATCATAATAACAACAAGAGCTGTCACTAATGGTGACAAATGCCCCCGCAGCGCCTTGACCTTTGACCTGGTGACCCCAAAGTCAGTAGGGGTCATGTACTCAATAAGTAATATCAGCATGTTAAGTTTGAAGGTCCTGGGTGCAGTGGTTCGCGAGTAAAGAGCCTTCATGCAAAAGGTTAACATTGTGGCAAACGAACGAACAAACTAACGGACGGACAGTTGAAAACTAATATGCCTCCCTTTGGGGCATAAAAACACAGGACATAAAATGGGGAAATAAGCCATAAAGACATATAGATCTTTCATCTATCATTTATTCAGCTTTCATTTAAAATATAAAATTACAGTAGCAGAGAAAATAAAACAAAATTAAAGACTTTTATTCTAATGCAAACAATAATGAGAGAAACAAAATAACTCTTTACATATGACCATTCTAAAGCATTAAAAGTTGTACAAATCATTTTTTCTAAATATTTACATTGTTTGTTTAACTTCTAAGCAAAAACTATAGTTTTATTTTCATTTTTCTTCAACAACTTAAGAAAATATTTGTGACTAAAATAACTCTAACTCAAAAATAACAGTAAATGGTCTATCAAATACATATATGACTGAAAACATAAAACTTTTCAAATATCAAAATGTACAAAAAGTAAGAAGACATAAAATTACAGCACACTTTAAGACAAAACACATATTGAAAGATGAAAAGTCTATATACAAAGTCACAACCTTTTGAATGAGATATGTAGACCTCTATACTGGAAGTCATATATAGCTTTTGGCATTTGTTGTAGTAGGATCCTGTCTGTCCCCCAAATTTTATCTCCTACAACTAACACCATCATGGTAATGGACTACAAATGGCCTAAGAAAGTTCCTAGCATTCATAAAATGCTATATTTCGCAAGACAATAACACATATCAATGGTATATTTATAGCATCTCAGTAATTTCATTTGTTTAAAATAACTAATCAAATCTACAGCTGAAATTCCGAGATACTGTGAAAAAGAAAACTGAATCTGCTTTTGAAAATTTATGCCACTTTTTCGAAAAGGGAAGTTTTTTGTTGATTAGAATTACCAGCTTATTAGAGGAAATTCAGTTTTGCTTAATAATTTTAAAACATTTATCCCTGATGTTAACAGTGTTACAGCAAAATGTGTTTATTATTTAGGTGAATATATTGAAATTTAATATGCCAATTGTATAGGAATACAATATAAAATTCAGCAGAATACTAATCTGATCTCAATACTTTCCTAAATTTCTTCATCTCTTCACTTTAGAATGTAACACTTGGACTCATGTCATTCATGGAGATAAGAAATAAAGGACCAGCACAGGATACCCCTACAGATAGAATATCCTCTAGCACAATATTCACAATAAATCTATAGAGAGATACATTTCAATGGCCAGTATTCTCAGATACCACTCAAAGACCAACAGATATCGCTCGAAGGCCAATAGTTTGTTCACTTGATATCGGATAATTTGGACACTACCCTTTGCTCAAACTCGCCGTCATGTCCCAGTAAAATCCCTGTATAATGTAAATTCCTAGATGTCTCAAACTGCTGATAACTCAAATTTTGACAGTCCTGAAGAGTTTGAGTGAATGAAGTTTGACTGTATACCAATTAAAGGCCAATATTCACAGATACCAATTAAAGGCCAATATTCACAGATACCAATTAAAGGCCAATATTCACAATACATTTTCATAGTGGAAGTACCAGTTGGGCTAGATCTATGGATAGAAAGCAGTCACTCCTCTGTTTTCAATCAGATATAAAATGTGACATTTGTGTCACAATAATATAGAGTAAGTAACTTTGATCATCTCAACTACCTTACACATGTATCTTAATATAGTGGGCATACTATGATATCATGTTTAAGCAAGACCAACAAATGACTTGCTTTTTGTAGTAGGGTATCATCTACTTATAATCTGTGTAAAATTATATCATACTTGTGCATACACTCTGCTGTACTTGTGTTTTCTAGATTGGAAGCCGACTTCCATCTGAATGTATGTAGATAATGCTGTCACCTCAATGAACATAAACAAATGAATGGAAGACCTGGACATACCTATTTACATCATTATGACAAAGATAAAACTATTGAATTATTCATGCTTTTTTAAACATACATACCAAAAACCCTCTTTGCTGGTCAACATTATTACTTACATTCAGGCAGTCTATATAATATGTGAAAATTGTGATAGTTTGGATATTCTATTAAGGTCACTTTGGCTGTCTAGTCTACATGTAGCACAAAATACAACCAAAATACAAAATTGAGATAACCACTAATTTTGTTTGAATTCAACATTATAGTAAAATTCATTCAAATTACAATCTTAAAGTTAGAAAAAACAACAACATAGAATTCATACAAAATACAACCTTAAAGTGAGAAAGAACAGTGAATTCATATGAAATACAACATTTAAGTGAGAAAGAACAGTGAATTCATATGAAATACAACCTTATAGGGAGAAAGAACAGTGAATTCATATGAAAAACAACCTTATAGGGAGAAAGAACAGTGGATTCATTTGATAAACAACCATCAAGTGAGAAAGATCAGTGCATTTATTTGAAATAAAACTTGTTGAGAAAGAACTGTGACTAGCTTACATATAAAAGCTTCTGCGGTAAACTGATATTTTGCCAAAGAGTCAACTTATAATGCCAAAGATGTGTGGAGAATCTGAAAACATCTGGTCAAATAGTTCCCGAGCTTACATACAAAGCTTTCACAAAAGTTTTATCTTAAGAAGGGGCTCTGCACACCGTCCCCGATATGGTTAACATTTGTGTCAAGTTTCTTCAAAATCCTTCAAGGGGTTCAAGAGTTATAGAGCAATGACCTTTGACCCCTACGTGTAACCTTGACCTTGAAGTGAGACATCCAGAACATGCACTCTGCAAGTAATCTCGATGTGGTGAACATTTGTGCCAAGTTTCTTTAAAATCCTTCAAGCAGTTCAAGAGTTACAGAGCAGACACGAAACACACTCATATAATTATTGACCCCTCAGTGTGACCTTGAACTTGAAGCAAGCCATCCAGAACATGCGCTCTGTATGTTTTCTCAATGTGGTGAACATTTGTGTCAAGTCTCTTTGAAATCTTTCAAGGGGGTCAAGAGCTACAGAGCAGACACAAAACACACTCATATGACCTTTGACCCCTAAGTGTGACCTTGACCTTGAAGCAAGCCATCCAGAAGATGCGCTTTGCACGTTGTCTTGATGTGGTGAATATTTGTGCCAAGTTTCTTTGAAATCCTTCAAGGGGTTCAACAGTTAGAGTGGACACGAAATTGCTAATGGACGGACAGACACCGGGGGTATAACATAATACATCCCTTCGAGCGTATAATAAAAGCTTAAGTAATGTATCTGTGAGATCATCTTATGGTGTAGAAGACATGTACGTAGTTTGAAAGCATTTGGCCTAGCAGTTTTTGAGAAACCTTTTTACATGCCAAACTTTAAAACACAGACTTATTTAACTTACCCTTTGAGGCCAACTTATGACGCCAAGGCTATGTGTGAAGTTTGAAAGTATGCAAACATGCAGTTTTTCAGAAATCTGCTTACAGGCATACAGACACTAAATAGAAAAATGGCGCGAAAAAAAATGGTAGTCGCATAATGGCGGATACAAATAGTCCTCAGTTTTTTTGCTCTGCAGAGCTATTTTCCTTATTTTCTTTGCAATTTTTTTGCTAAAATCACATGACAGATCTATGCTTGACATGTAGGTAGCATTTTCATAATGAAATAACAACATGACAAAATTTTTCATGGAAACGTAGATCCAGTATAATTTGGGGTCTCATTTTTTTAGCTGATTTTGCAGTTTGTGTGTTTGACTGAAATTATTTTTCTTGCATCAAACATGACCCCCACTTTTCTTTTGATTTTTAGTTAGCACTAACAATATTCTTCAAGAAAATGTAAGTTACAGACATTTAAAATGGGTCCTGATGTGTGCTGCGGTCATTGAAAATAGGTCAATTTCATATAGAATAAAGAACAACAACTATTTAGTGTGTTATAACCTATACATGCAAGACTTTTGTGATGAGGACGCCAACACCACTCCTGACAAAAGGATGAAAATAAGAGCTCTTTCAAATCATTTTTGTGACAGACTGTTTTCCTTGACTACCAGCATTTAAACAACTGTTCAATAAGAAATGTTATTGCACATTTATGAGATTATATCTAACTATGATAGTGATTTTCTATACTTACAACAAAATGGTTGAAAGAACACCAGCTATATTATGCCTTAACTACAACATGTATATTCTTCAGGTAGAACTATGTTAGCTTGTTAACCTATTACTGGAGCAGTATTAATAGTATCAATTTAATTTTAAATGTTAGACATAATCTGTGATGAGGAATTACCCTGATTTTGAAAGTATCAAACATTACCTCAATATTTAACACTGGCACATTGAAACAAGGATCCAGTAACTGCCCAAACTGTTTAATCATAAGTCCTATGTGCAGGTATGTTTACAAGCTATAACAAATGCACCAATTGTGAAATTTGTGTTTAACAACAAATCTTGTCAATAAATAAACGTGTTTTAACATAATATATAATGTATTCGTATTTTGTATTTCAGAGAATCACACTTTATAAAACTTCTCTATTTCTAAAAATAAAATAATCAACTCTATATATGCCTACTTTCTATTTTTCTAGAATAAAATTTCAAATGATTTTAACAAACTGTAAATATATTTCAAATAGATTTAAGATTTAAAAGAATAATCTGAAAATGGAAAACAACCTTGTGTTTTCACAACCATAATTACTCGATGGAATGAAAAAGAAGTAGTATTTACAAGAATTTACATATAATCAGACACTCTAACTGGAACAAAATCAAGCAAAAACATACCTTACTATGAGAATGATGCATCAGCAGCCTAAGTAAAATTTACCTTACTGAAAAAAATAGCTCACTGGGTTCAGAATTTAAGGCTGGTGTCAGAGTAGCAACCAAGGTGCTGACTGGAAAACTTTACAAGTAAGAGATGTAATGGACCAGTGATTATTTCTTCCACAAGATGTGTTTCCAACATTCAAATATTCAGATTGACCACAGATAACTTTATGAAATAATGAAAATTCTGACAATCAAAATTAATACAAGACTAGCATAAGTTGTGAATTAGCAGTGCTTTATCATTTTTCTATGGTACCAAGAAGACTGAACTGTGTCATTAAGAAAATACAAACTTAGCTTGTAAAAATCTCAACAATAAAATGCTATTAAGAAAGGTATGTTCTTTCTTGATGTGGCTCAGTCAGACACAATTTAAAATATACATCACAACTCCAGAAATTTTACAAAGAAAAGACATGAGTGCCCCCATTGTGATGTTAGGACATGTAAGTGGAAGTGCTGTAACAGCCATTGAAAATATAACATATATACTGAATTTACGACTGAAAAAGAAATATTATCATAAATATTTATGTTATCATTTAAATATTTATTTCATCATTAAATGATTAAATGCTACATCTTGTTACGGTGAAAGTCTGTACAAAGTTATTTGAATTAACCTTTTAACTAGCAGTGTAAGACAACACATTGTCCAGTAGCTGTAAATGTTTGTGGCAAGGTTTATACATCCATTTATGCAAATGCTATAGACTGAACAAGAAAAGTATGTTAAACATGTTTGACCTCAGTGTAACCTTGACCTTTGAGGTTAGGATCTGGGTTTAGAATGCCACAAATCATATTGTTATGGTGACTGACCATGCCAAGTTATTTGAATAATCATCAAAATCATCATATGAAAGTTATAGAGTGGACAAAAAAATATGTAAAAAATTCATTGACCTTGAAGTGTGACCTTAAACTTAAAGGTAGTGCTATGGATCTTGAATGGGACATGTCATCTTGTTATGTAAATGTTTGTGTCAAGTTATTTGAATATCTATGTATGCATAAAAAAGTAATCTTTGACTTCCACGGATGACCTGGACCTTTAAACATGTCATCATGTTCTGATATGTTATTTGAATATATCAATGCATGTAAAAAAATATTTGACAAGAAAAATGACAAACCTTTTACCGCTAAATGTGACCTTTTCCAAAAGGCAGGTGTTTAAAATTTGCATGCAACACTTCGTCTTGTCATGGTGGTCATTTGTGCCAGGTATTTCAAAATCTAACAGAGCACAACAAAGTTATAGACCAGACAGTGTTTTTGTGCAAAGATACACAGGCTTGGGTTATGCTGTATGTCTCCCATTTTTTAACAGTAGAAGCATAAAAAATATTCATTATAAAAAGGACAAGGACGTAAAATATGTACAGAATTGAAACAATAAAATGAAATGAATATTACACTGTAATATAGCACATAATCAATTAATACTGGCCATTTTCTTATGGCACACCAAGCAATATGTACTTTGTTAGTCTTTAAAAACAAAATAAAACAAAATCAGCATATCAAAAAATACTTGCAACACATTCATCTTCAAGCAGACAGAAAAGGCTTACAAAAAATCTAATAACAACTTAAATAAAATGTAACAAATCAATTTACATTATCAGGTATATTACTGAATGTTGGCCCCAAATTTTGCAGATTTGGAACAGGGGTCACTATCCCCATCCTCCTCTCTTATCGTTGATAAATCGGGTAAACTCCCTAATAAGGGGTGGGTCGAAGAATCCATACCTTGGTTATTATAAAAGTGGGTGGGGTATTTCAAATTGGGTGCACTCTTTGTAATATCTTTTTCATTGTTTTTACATTCACCGTTGGAGTCCAAGATCTCTTCAGAAGTAGAGATTGGCTCACCTGGAACATGAATTCCATTTATGTCTTTTGTATTCTGGTACATAGACAGTAGTTCATTCAATTTATTTCTTTCACTCTCTGTTTTCAAGCTGTCATTTTTATTTAAAAATGTTTTGTTTTCGCCCTCCTCTAATACTGCATAGTTTATTTTCCCTTCTTCATTGTCAGAAGTGAACTCTGAGTTCTGTTTCAAGTTTGAGTCTGTTGATAAAAACGAAAGCCGATCTTTACTGATGGAGTCAGGAGGAATATTGTCTTTATGACCTTCATCCTCGGAGTTGTCAGATCCTGACGAATATCGTTGTTTCTCTTTTGATACTTGCATATTGTGTTGACAATATTCTGTAACATATTCACTGTCTATAACTGAAGCATCAACAACTGAGAGATCTCCAGCAACTCCACCTTCGTAATGTGTTGGCATGGCAGTGTAAATATTTTGACCATTTGGGAGGAGTTTATCGCTCTGGTTACTATAGCGATTAACTCCTGTACCAGTTGTGTTGCCACTGCTGACATCAGATCGAAGAAAACTGTCCAAATCACTTCTACGATCTGAAATCAAAACCATATATTTCACAAATGCAAAATAAACGATCAAAATGATACATTTCCTCTTAATAGATTGTTTAAACAAAATTTTCCAAAAAACTCAATCACTTATATCTTCAAATATCTTCTTTGTCAAATATATTAATCATAAACTTCCATCATTTAACTCTAGATATTGGATACATGTCTTATGTTTTACATCCTGGAAAATGTTGAAACCTTTTACACTCATCAGTAACTAGCAAACTCAGAAACATGATGGAAGATACATGTATGCAAAACATGAACAAACTGTTAGTTTTCTATTCAGATATAAAAATATAAAGGCATAAGATATTTGGTATTGTACATACTTTTACCAGTTCCAGAACTAGAGGTAGATCGTTTCCTCTTTCTGCTGCTCCAGAACCGAAGGAAATACTGAAATAATACATTAACATACATATAGTACAGTGAACATTTTACTAAAAATGTGATAGGGTGAATAAATACCCAAGTCTGGTATCTAAACTAGCATATAACTTAACTTCTAATTTTCACATTAGATATGAGTGTTTGTTCCAGTAAAACTAACAGTACGTGTGCTGTCTAAATGAACAAGAGGGCCATGAAGGCCCTGTATCGCTCACCTGACCTATTGACCTAAAGATCATCAAGATTAACATTCTGACCAAGTTTCATTAAGATATGGTCATAAATGTGGCCTCTAAAGTGTTATATAGCTTTTCCTTCGATTTGACCCAGTGACCTAGTTTTCGACCAGACATGACCCAGATTCAAACCTGACCTAAAGATCACCAAGATTAACATTCTGACTAAGTTTCGTGAAGATATAGTCATAAATGTGGCCTCTAGAGTGTTAACAAGCTTTTCCTTTGATTTGACCTTGTGACCTAGTTTTTGACCCCACATGACCCAGATTTAAACTTGACTTATAGATCATCAAGATTAACATTCTGACAAAGTTTCATTTAGATATGGTCATAAATGTGGCCTCTACAGTGTAAACTAGCTTGTCCTTTGATTTGACCTGGTGACCTAGTTTTTGATCCTACATGATCCAGATTCAAACTGGACCTTGAGATCATCAAGATTAACATTCTGACCAAGTTTCACAAAGATACAATCATAAATCTGGCCTCTACAGTGTTAACAAGCTTTTCCTTTAGTTTGACCTGGTGACCTAGTTTTTGACCCTGGATCGAACTCGTCCAAGACTTTATTGCGGGTAACATTCTAACCAAGTTTCATTAAGATTGGGCCCAAATTGTGACCTCTAAAGTGTTAACAAGCTTTTCCTTTGATCTGACCTGGTGACCTGGTTTTGACCCCATATGACCCAATATCGAACTCGTCCAAGATTTTACTGAAGGTAATATTCTGACCAGGTTTTATTAAGATTGGGCCAAAAATGTGACCTAATTTAACAAGCTTTTCCTTTGATTTGACCTGGTGACCTAGTTTTTGACCCCAGATGACCCAATATCGAACTCATCAAAGATTTTATTGAGGGTAACATTCTGACCAAGTTTCATTAAGTTTGGGCCAAAATTGTGACCTCTAGAGTGTTAACAGTCAAACTGTTGACGACGGATGACTGTTGACGGACGACTGACAGACGACGACCGATGACGGACACTCACCTTTGAGCACTTGTGCTCAGGTGAGCTAAAAAGGGACCATCTGGGTACATTCAGGATGTCTGATGAAACTAACTTATATTTCACAATATTCTAACTCAAAAATATAGCCCTGAAGTACAAATGACAGCATTTTTTTTATCTTAAACAGATATATATGGCACTTTACAAGTCTATAAAGATCAGAGTTTCAACTACATCTAATGCCATCTTTCACTGAAATATTTTATCTCTAGGTATCTACTTAAATGTAGAAAATCCTCAGTATCTAACTTTACTAAATGTATAAACTGTCTGTGTGGAGCTACATTCATAAGTGCAGTAACACTCAGCTGTTAAAAAACTACCAGTTTTTTTTTGCAGCTGTACACATTTATACTGTACACAGTTATAACAAATCACATAATACAGTGTGTTCTTTTTTAAACCTAATGCAAAGTACTGTTAATCAATAACAAGAGATCACAGAGTGATCTTGGCGCCCACCAATGTGCCATTTTTGAGTGTTCCAAATTTCAAGACTTATTGACTAGCTCAAGGTCAAATTTCATTTCAGTACACAACACTGTGCATGTGGTCCGAATTCGAAAGCTGTAGCTTGAGAAATGTGAAAGTAGGTCACTAGGTCAATGTCAAGGTCAAAGTTTGTTTCGGTACACAATCTTATGCAAGTGGTCCAAATTTGAAGGTTGTAGCTTGAGAAATGTAAAAGTAGGTCACTAGGTCAAAATCAATGTCAATTTTTATTTCAGAATACAAAACTATGCATGTGGTCCAAATTTGAAGCCTGTACCTTCAAAAATGTGAAAGTAGGTCACTAGGTCAATGTAAAGGTCAAAGTTCATTTCGGTACACAAAACTATGCATGTGGTCCAAATTTGAAGGCTATAGGTTGAGAAATGTGAAAGTAGGTCACTAGGTCAAAATCAATGTCAAATTTTATTTCGGAATACAAAACTATGCATGTGGTCCAAATTTGAAGCCTGTACCTTAAAAATGTGAAAGTAGGTCACTAGGTCAATGTAAAGGTCAAAGTTCATTTCAGTACACAAAAATATGCAAGTGGTCCAAATTTGAAGGCTGTAGCTTGAAAATGTAAAAGTAGGTCACTAGGTCAAAATCAAGGTCAAATTTTATTTCGGAATACAGAACTATGCATGTGGTCCAAATTTGAAGCCTGTACCTTCAAAAATGTGAAAGTAGGTCACTAGGTCAATGTGAAGGTCAAAGTTTTTTTTTTTGGTACACAAAACTATGCATGTGGTCCAAATTTGAAGGCTGTAGCTTGAGAAATGTGAAAGTAGGTCACTAGGTCAAAATCAATATCAAATTTCATTTTGAAACACGGAACTATGCATATGGTCCAAATCTGACGCCTGTACCTTCCAAAATGTGAAAGTAGGTCACTAGGTCAAAATCAAGGTCAAAGTTTTTTCCAGTGCACAAAACAATGCAGGTGGTCCAAATTTGAAGGCTGTAGCTACAGAAATGTGAAAGTAGGTCACTAGGTCAAAATCAAGGTCAACTCATGTCAAGGTTCATCTTGCCACTCAAAAATATACATGTGGTCCAAATTTGAAGGCTGTAGCTACAGAAATGTGAAAGTAGGTCACTAGGTCAAAATCAAGGTCAACTCATGTCAAGGTTCATCTTGCCACTCAAAAATACATATGTGGTCCAAATTTGAATGTTGTAGTTATTGACAAGAACATTTTAAAAGCTTTTCCCTATATAAGTCTATAATGAACCATGTGACCCCCGGGGCGGGGACATTTTTGACCCTAGGGGGATAATTTGAACAAACTAGGTAGAGAACCACTAGATGATGCTACATTACCAGTATCAAAGCCTTAGGCTTTGTGGTTTGGACAAGAAGATTTTCAAAGTTTTTCCCTATATAAGTCTATGTAAACCATATGACCCCCAGGGCGGGGTCATATTTGACCCTAGGGGTATAATTTGAACAATCTTAGTTGAAGACCACTAGATGATGTCACATACAAAATATCAAAGCCCTAGGCCCAGTGGTTTTGGACAAGAGGTTATTCAAAGTTTTTCCCTATACAAGTCTATATAAACCATGTGACCCCCAGGGCGGGGCCATATTTGCCCCAGAGAAATAATTTGAATCATCTTGGTAGAGGACCACTAGATGATGCTTCAAACCAAATATCAAAGCCCTAGGCTCTGTGGTTTTGGACAAGAAGGTTTTCAAAGTTTTTCCCTATATAAATCTATGTAAAATATAGAAATAAACAAAGGGCCATAACTCACTCATAAATTGTTGAACCAGTCTGATTTTCAGGGGGACACAACTAGGGTACCAATACATCATTCTGACAAAGTTTGGTCAAAATCCCCCCAGTAGTTTCTGAGGAGATGCGATAACGAGAAATTGTTAACGGACGGACGGACGGACGGAATGACGGACGGACCACGGACGCAGAGTGATTTTAATAGCCCACCATCTGATGCTGGTGGGCTAAAAAGTTGTTTATTTAAGAAACAATTTATAACAAAAGAGTGCTTTAGCAATATTTATGCACGATGGGCAGTTATACACCGGGCGTAATAATTGCACGAGGACACAGCCCGAGTGAAATTATTTGTATGTCGTATTACCGCCCGAGTGTATAAATAGTGTTAAAGCACTCTTTTGCTATAAATTATTTTGATTCTAATATGCTCTTAATCTAAAACAGTAGTGGAGAGAATCACTATAGGCTTTAGCAGCTTTCAATTCAATCCACTTGTCTTGAAATTTGTATTGTATGGATGTTATATGTAATGTATATCTTGATAAATAAATATGTTTAAACCAAACCAAAACAGTAGATAAAATATAGAAGCGCTCTTTCTTGGTCGCAACAAAAACTTAGACGTCACCGCATGTTAACGTGACGTCATTCTAGCGTTAGAGTGTATTAACAGAGACAAGCATATTAGAATATATATTTCCATAAATTATATGCAGTAAATGTTCATGTTTTCAGATAAGAGTTTTAGGTCTTATATACATTTAAACAATTTCATCATATAGTTCTTTTAAATAAATCAACTTTGAAAACTTACATTTTGAGGCCCTGATGATGAAGTTGGTGGTGAAGATAAGTTTCCATTGTATCCACCAACATTGACTCGACAACATACAGGTAACCACTTTGCCTTGTAGATTGCTCGACGCCATTCTTTTTTCACCTGCAACATTTACCAGCACACTGTTAATTTAAAGTGACTTATCTGAAGTTGTGTCTGTAAAAATTACACAAGTTCAAGTAAGCGTCAAAATGAAAACTTCTTTGTTTTCAAAAGTGACTATTGCTGAAAAAAAATACAGATAATTAAAACTAATGCAAACAAGAGCTCGTAAAACACAAAATGCCCCCCCCCTTGATGCATTCAGTAACTGCACAAGTATGGTTACTGTGCACTGGACGTTTGATGTGACCTCTGTATCAAATGTGATCTTAGACCAAAGCATTCTCGAGTTATCTGGCAAAAAAACGTTATACTGTTCTGTCAATGTGACCTTCACCTATTGACCTCAAAAACAATAGCGGTCATCTACTGGTCATGCTCAAACTCAATTTTAAGTTTGAAGATCCTGGGCTAAAGCATTCTTGAGTTATTATCTGGAATCTGTTTTATTTTTCAAGTTATCGTCGGAAACAGTTTAACTGTTCTGGGTCACTGTGACATTGACCTTTGACCCGCTGATCTCAAAATCAATAGGGGTCATCTGCTGTCATGATCAACCTCCCTATTAAGTTTTGTGATCCTATGCCCGAGTGTTCTCGTTATCGTCCGGAAACTGTTTAACTGTTCCAGGTCACTGTGACCTTGACTTCTGACCTGCTGGTCATGACCAGCCTCCCTATCAACTTCCTTGACCCTAGGCCAAAGTGTTCTTGAGTTATCATCCGGAAACCAATTGGTCTATGGACTGACCGACATCAGCAAAAAATATACCCCTCCTTCCTCAAAGGGGGTCATAAATATCACTGTAAAGTACAAAAACAATGCTTTGAAAAGAGAAAAATATCTGAAAAACATGACATAATAAAACAAGAGGACCATGATGGTCCTGAATCGCTCACCTATCCCCACATGACCCAGTGTTGAACTGAGTATGACGTCGTTATTTCTATTATTTGACATAGTGACCTAGTTTTGAGCACATGTGACCTAGATATCATCAAGATAAAAAATTCTGACCAATTTTCATGAAGATCCATTGAAAAATATAGCCTCTAGAGAGGTCACAAGGTTTTTCTATTATTTGACCTAATGACCTAGTTTTTGAAGGCACGTGACCCACTTTTAAACTTGACCTAGATATCATCAAGGTGAACATTCTCACCAATTTTCATGAAGATCTCGTGAAAAATATGGCCTCTAGAGAGGTCACAAGGTTTTTCTATTTTTTGACCTACTGACCTAGTTTTTGACCGCACATGACCCAGTTACGAACCTGACCTAGATATCATCAAGCTGAACATTCTCACCAATTTTCATGAAGATCCGTTGAGAAATATGGCCTCTAGAGAGGTCACAAGGTTTTTTCTATTTTTAGACCTACTGACCTAGTTTTTGATCCCACATGACCCAGTTTCAAACCTGGCTTAGATATAATCAAGGTGAACATTCTGACCAATATTCATGAAGATCTCATGAAAAATATGGCCTCTAGAGAGGTCACAAGGTTTTTCTATTTTTAGATCTACTGACCTAGTTTTTAACCCCACGTGACCCAGTTTCGAACTTGACCTAGATATCTTCAAGGTAAATACTCTGACCAATTTTCATGAAGATCCATTGAAAAATATCGCCTCTAGAGAGGTCATAAGGTTTTTCTATTTTTAGATCTACTGACCTAGTTTTTGACTGCACGTGACCCAGTTTCGAACTTGACCTAGATATCATCAAGGTGAACATTCTCACCAATTTTCATGAAGATCCATTGAGAAATATGGCCTCTAGAGAGGTCACAAGGTTTTTCTATTTTTAGATCTACTGACCTAGTTTTTGACCCCACATGACCAAGTTTCGAACTTGACCTAGATATCATCAAGGTGAACATTCTGACCAATTTTCATGAAGATCCATTGAGAAATATGGCCTCTAGAGAGGTCACAAGGTTTTTCTATTTTTAGACCTAATGACCTAGTTTTTGACCCCACATGACCCAGTTTCGAACTTGACCTAGATATCATCAAGGTGAACATTCTGACCAATATTCATGAAGTTCTCATGAAAAATATGGCCTCTAGAGAGGTCACAAGGTTTTTCTATTTTTAGATCTACTGACCTAGTTTTTAACCCCACGTGACCCAGTTTCGAACTTGACCTAGATATCATCAAGATGAACATTCTGACCAATTTTCATGAAGATCCCATGAAAAATATCGCCTCTAGAGAGGTCACAAGGTTTTTCTATTTTTAGACACAATGACCTAGTTTTTGACCCTACGTGACCCAGTTTCGAACTTGACCTAGATATCATCAAGGTAAACATTCTGACCAATATTCATGAAGATCTCATGAAAAATATGGCCTCTAGAGAGGTCACAAGGTTTTTCTATTTTTAGACCTACTGACCTAGTTTTTGAACCCACGTGACCCAGTTTCGAACTTGACCTAGATATCATCAAGGTGAACATTCTGACCAATTTTCATGAAGATCTTATGAAATATATGGCCTCTAGAGAGGTCACAAGGTTTTTCTATTTTTAGAACTACTGACCTAGTTTTTGAAGGCACGTGACCCAGTTTCGAACTTGACCTAGATATCATCAAGATGAACATTCTGACCAACTTTCATAAAGATCCCATGAAAAATGTGACCTCTAGAGTGGTCACAAGCAAAAGTTTACGGACGCACGGACGGACGACGGACGACGGACACCGCGCGATCACAAAAGCTCACCTTGTCACTTTGTGACAGGTGAGCTAAAAATTCAACATTCTACAGGAGCTGTATAAATTTCATTCCTTTAGTTATCACTCTCAATATCAGACCCGACACACATTTTCAGACAAACTCAGTGTGAATGAAGATACTCAAATGTGAACAAACTCATGTACACTGGGAAGAATTATAGAGCAATGGACCAACCTTTCTGTCCATGAAACAATGGAATATAAAGATGAAGAGGCCCTGCAAGCTGTTCAATATAGTAAAGATGTAAGCGATTGCAACAAGGTCCTCATCTAGGTACAGGAAGCCAAACGTCCAAGTCAAACCCAATAAAACCACCAATACTGCACTGCCTTTCAGCCATGTCCTGTATAAAAACAAATAAGGATCTTCAATGCATTCCTCAAATTTATTACTAGTTTCTAATTATAGCATTTGATTGCCGTTTATGACTTGATAACTACTGTTAAAAGAGTATGCCCTTTATATAAATCTATCTAAACTGCAAATACTATTTAAAGCGAAGAGACATATTTCTCAATATCTGTCCCTATTGTAGGTGACACTGTGATGACAGACAGCATTGGACAGTACTTTGTTAATCTTGTAATTGTCCTTTATTACTTCATAATGATAAATTACGAGGGCTATCCCATTAAATCGTAGACATTGGGAATAACATGAAAAATAATTGACATCAATTTTCATGGTTTTCACAGTCATTTAACACAGCATTTAGGAATAAACAGAAAATTACAATAAAAGGAGTTTCAGAATTATGATTCTATATGATACAGTGACGTTAAATTAAAGCATTTTAATGCTGACAGGTGCATGTCATAATGTCATTACCATCAACCACAGTCATGTACAGTAATGTGTACCCTTTCTCAAAATACTCCAGTACATGCTGAATACATTTTTGATGGCTAAAAGAACACACAACATATATAAATCGTTGGTACATTTAAAATACACATTGGACAGTTGCTCATGTTTCAGCATCCTGTACTATGATTTCAGATACTTCTCACTTTTGCTCAATAAAAACTCAAGAACATTTTTTTGCAAAATTATTTTTTGATAAAAATCATTTACTGTTTCTTCGGAAAAGACAAAATATACATGTGTGTTGAATAACTGCAATCATACATCAATAAAAATGATTTATTCCAAGAGTCTACAATTGATTGGGACAACCCTCATAAAAAATATATATCTGTCAAACTTATATATCAATTTTTAAATAAAGGAAAGTTCAAACTTTTTTTTCTCTATGAAATGTAAAAGAAGGAAAACAAGAAAGGTTATACACTCTGAACATGCATATTCATGAGATATTGTATATCTGCATTATGCATTGCCAAATCTGTTCTGCATCTCACCTTCTTGAAAAAATCTCTTAAATAAAAGTATTTACTACTCACAGTTTGTGTATAATAAATTTGATTGCTTTTATATTGTTCTACAATACATATCCATATATCATGCAATTAAAAAGGTAAGTAATGTTAATACATGAATATTCACAAACTATTAATATCAAGAATTTTGTACTCAACCCACTGAAAAATGAAAATGAAATTAAAAGTTAAGATTAATGAGAGAAGCAGGTTAATTTAAGACAGAGTGACAAATACTTTTATTAAGACTCCTACTAAGTGTACATTTGTACATTTAAGTGTACCCCTGTAATTTGAGATTCAGTTTGTAATATTTGGTATTCTCAGCAAATAGATCTTTATGCACTACGTCTTGAGAGAGAAAGGAAACATCTGTATTTCACTAGGTAGTCTGCAAACCTTAAAACACAGTGGTTGGAAACAAAGGGAAAGTACTCCTACATAAACCATGTCCTTTATACAACATGCAAAAACAACAAAACTTATTGTTTCTATTAACTGATGCCATAATGTCAACTGAAGGTACATGCTTGTGTTAAAGAATTTTAATATACAAGTGCAAAAAATGCTGGCTATATTTACTTTTAGAGCTAAATGAAAAGTCATGCCATTATACCAACATTTGCTTAATTTTCAAAATGACATACAAAACAAGAGGACCATGATGGTCCTGAATCGCCCACCTGTCTCCACGTGACCCAGTTTTGAACTGCATATGACATCGTTTTTTCTATTATTTGACAGTGACCTAGTTTTTGAGCTCATGTGACCCAGTTATGAACTTGACCTAGATATCATCAAGATAAAAATTCTGACCAATTTTCATGAAGATCCATTGAAAAATATGGCCTCTAGAGAGGTCACAATGTTTTTCTATTATTTGACCTAATGACCTAGTTTTTGAAAGCACGTGACCCACTTCTGAACTTGACCTAGATATCATCAAGGTGAACATTCTCAACAATTTTCATGAAGATCTCATGAAAAATATGGCCTCTAGAGAGGACACAAGGTTTTTTTTATTATTTGACCTAATGACCTAGTTTTTGACCGCACGTGACCCACTTTCAAATTTTACCTAGATATCATCAAGGTGAACATTCAGACCAATTTTCATGAAATTCCATTGAAAAATATGGCCTCTAGAGAGGTCAAAAGGGTTTTTCTATTTTTAGATCTATTGACCTAGTTTTTGACCGCAGTTGACCCAGTTTTGAACTTGACCTAGATATCATCAAGATGAACATTCAGACCAACTTTCATACAGATCCCATGAAAAATATAGCCTCAAGAGAGGTCACAAGGTTTTTTTATTATTTGACCTACAGACCTAGTTTTTGATGGCACATAACCCAGTTTCGAACTTGACCTAGATATCATCAAGTTGAACATTCTGACCAATTTTCATGAAGATCCGTTGAAAAGTATGGCCTCTAGAGAGGCCACAAGGTTTGTCTATTTTTAGACCTACTGACCTAGTTTTTGACTGCAGTTGACCCAGTTTCGAACTTGACCTAGATATCATCAAGATGGACGATCAGACCAACTTTCATACAGATCGATTGAAAAGTATGGCCTCTAGGGAGGTCACAAGTTTTTTTTATTATTTGACCTACTGACCTAGTTTTTGACCGCACGTGACCCAGTTTTGAACTTGACCTAGACAAACTTTCATGAAGATCCATTGAAAAGTATGGCCTCTAGAGAGGTAACAAGGTTTTTCTATTTTTAGACCTACTGACCTAGTTTTGGACTGCATGTGACCCAGTTTCGAACTTGATTTAGATATCATCAAGATGAACATTCAGACCAACTTTCATACAGATCCCATGAAAAATATGGCCTCTAGAGAGGTCACAAGGTTTTTTTATTATCTGACCTACTGACCTAGTTTTTGATGGCACGTGACCCAGTTTTGAACTTGACCTAGATATCATCAAGGTGAACATTCTGACTAATTTTCATGAAGATCCATTGAAAAGTATGGCCTCTATAGAGGTCACAAGGTTTTTCTATTTTTAGACCTACTGACCTAGTTTTGGACCGCTCTTGACCCAGTTTCGAACTTGACCTAGATATCATCAAGATAAACATTCTGACTAGCTTTGATAAAGATCCCATGAAAAATGTGACCTCTAGAGTGGTCACAAGCAAAAGTTTACGCACGGACGACGGACGCCACGCGATCACAAAAGCTCACCTTGTCACTATGTGACAGGTGAGCTAAAAATCATGTCCTTTATCTCTCAAAATAATTCTTATATTCATAATGCTGAAAAGTCCTGAATAATTTTCTTGATCTCAATTTCCAATAGCAAATACATGCTACAACAAAAAAGTTTCACATGGACATGATTAAGAAAAACCTGTCTTAAAATACTAGATTTTTTAAAATATATTTCATTTACTCTGTAACAGAAGAAATCGGTTCTGTTTAACCATCAATACACTCTCTTTGTGGGACTTACTTAGTGGAAGATTTTGTAAGACTAAATGAAATATCAAAGTTTCTAAATCAAATAGTATATCCGGTGCTATATACTATATTCTATATACACCATATAAATAAAAACTATCCCAAGGTGTGCTTAAGTTTGTTTACCCTCGCCTACAGTAAAACCAACCCAGAATGTGTTTAAGTTTGTTTGCCCTCATATCAGTAAACCAAACAACCCTTGAGTATAGTTGAGTTTGTTTTCCCTCACTAATGGTAAACCAAACAACCCCTGGAGTGTGAATGAGTTTGTTTACCCTCAACATCAGTAAACCAAACAACCCCTGGAGCAGGTATGAGTTTATTTATCCTTACCACATGTAAACCAAACAACCCTTGAGTATATTAAGTTTGTTTACCCTCACCAATGGTAAACCAAACTACCCCTGGAGTGGGTATGAGTTTACCCTCAACACCAGTAAACCAAACAACCCCAAGAGTGTGTACGAGTTTGTTTACCCTCAATTTCAGTTAACCAAACATCCCCTGGAGTTTGTATGAGTTTGTTTACCTTCCACACTGGTAAACAAAACAACCCCTGGAGTGGGTATGTGTTTGTTTACACTCAACACCGATAAACCAAACAACCCCTGGAGAGGGTATGAGTTTGTTTACCCTCAACACAGTAAACCAAGTCACCCCAGAGTGTGTGTGAGTTTATTTACCCTCAACACCAGTAAACCAAACTACCCTCGGAGTGTGTATGAGTTTGTTTACCTTCATCAACAGTAAACCAAACCATCTCCAGTGTTCGAGTTTGTTTACCTTCATCAACAGTAAACCAAACCATCTCCAGTGTACGAGTTTGTTTACCTTCATCAACAGTAAACCAAACCATCTCCAGTGTAAGAGTTTGTTTACCTTCATCAACAGTAAACCAAACCATCTCCAGTGTAAGAGTTTGTTTACCTTCATCAACAGTAAACCAAACCTCCCCTGAATGTGTCCGAATGTGTTAACCCTGGCTAGTGGTAAATCAAACCAGAATGCTAAATTTAGTGATATATCATCTTTTTTTGGTTATAGACTAAATAATCTTATCTCCGGTCATTTTCAAACAGAGATTTTCATCTTTGGATGTTTTTAAGACAGGTTGTAGAGTAGGTAGAAAGACAGAAACTGTACACAGAATTCCATAAAAAGATAGCAGAGTACAGATTTCTACATATATAACAAAAAAGAAGTTTCTTTGTTCTACACATAACAGTGTGGAGGTAACTTACGGCAGATCTACAGCAGTTGATGTGTCACTCACAATGCTGTTTTTGCCGCCGCCATTTCTGTGTTAGCAAATTTTTTATCAGTAAGCAAACAATATATATAAATATCAATGGAGACCAAAAATGAACCACAATTCAAATTCCAAACTAGCTGATTACATCTTGAATATATTTCAAAGAATAAAAACAAATGAGATTCTTTATTGAATAATGCATGTGCTGCTTTTCTTGTGGTAAAAAAAAGTAAATGAACTTGAAAAAATAAATGGGATTTTTTAACACGAGTAAAAAAGGGACATTTTTGGTCTCCGTGTTTCCAATATGTTAGTGACTGAACTACAAATGATAATAATTTAGCATGCAATAAGTTTTTAACATAAATTACAGTTTTAAAGAAAAGCTGATATCTGATATACAGTCAAACTCGCTTTATACGAACTCATCGGGACCTAAGAAATATGTTCGTATCAAACGAAATTCGTATTAATGAATGTATGACCAGATAATTTGTCCGAGCAATTTGGGCAGTATCATCGGTGAATAGATTCCGATATATGAAAGTAGTTAAAAGTTTTAAACTAATTAAGTCAATTTATTTAGATAACATTGAAATTACTCAAGGAAAGACATACTTAAACATATAAAACTGTATTAATTTAAATTTTAATGTGCAGTCGGGGTCCAGGGCGCCAAATTACATCCACCGCCAACATTGAAGCTTGTACTTTAAACAATAATTCTTAGAGGTATAAAAGTTTGTATATTTTGTAAGACACAGCCTACGTATATCGACACCAGAACGTCAATAATGTGTTTAAAATTATTTACACCTCATTAAATCTTGACCTGTCAATTGATTAAATTGTTTTATATTGACATGATACACAAAGGACCGAGTGTTTGTTTTTGAATAAGTGTGAATCTACTCCGTTGTCCAATTGCCACTCGGCACAAGCTTGACCATATTATTATTTTCAACACATTTTATAACGGCCACGACTTCTAAAAATAATTCGTATCAAAAGATGGAAAAGTATAATATTTAAGCTTATTGGGACCTCCAAAATGTGTTCGTATCTACCGATTATTCGTATCAAGCGAGTTCGCTATTACCGAAATAATTTTACAAAGAAAATAGAAGGACTCGGCCGGGGAATTCGAACTTTGTTCGTTTAATCCGAAAATTCGTTTCAAGCGAGTTCGTATTAAGTGGACTCGACTGTATATTCACAGTAATCTTTCCTATCTATTTTCGCCAGACATTTTTTCCATCCTCCATAGATAACTTCACAAAATATTTTCATGCCAGTTATCATGACTCTTTGTTTACTGCCCTTTGCTTGAAACAGGTAAATATTTCAGCAAACAAAACCAATAGTGAAAAGGGCGTACAAGGTGTTTTAAAGCCCCTTTTTGAGAAAGTAGTGCCATTTTGATGTTTTTTGAAGAACTCCTTTATTTTCTTACATCACTTACAAACATATTGTACTCCGATTCCTAAAATTTCCTTTATACTTATCATACAAAACCTATGACTATGACGATACAAGATATATAATTCACAATGCATATAACACAATAACATATGCCTGTACCTGTATTGACTTTGTCACAAAAATACACAAACATCTTCATGAAAACATATGTTTATTGTTTCATACATAGTACACATAATATTTTAAACAATCAAATGTGCATATATTAAATAGCATGTGATAGACTGTACCTACCCCATTTTCTCGAGTTTTCCTTTCTGTCGAGCCTGTATCGAGGATGCTGTTACCCCCGCATGACGACACATCATGTATATTGCAATACTCAACATTACAATGTTTATCTGGTAATATACAAAAAAAATCCAACAAGGTTTTTTTTTCATTCAAGGAAAGACTTAATGTAGTTTTCAAATCTATCTCTGGGAAATCAATATAATATACAATTTTTATCTAGCCTAGATATTATAAATGTCTATCTCTTAAAAATATTTCAAAGAATATATTTCCAATGAAGACGATCTTCTACCACAATTTTGCTATCTGAAATCTTCAAATTTCAGCATAAATTATTGCTTTTGAACAGTGTGTAGAAATGACAAAATACAGGTAAAACATATCTTGTATAGTGAGACATCTGAGAAACATTATTACTTCTATACTACAGATAAATGTATACATATCTCAACTTTTTCAGACAACTAACTCTGGCTCCAAGTTTATAAAACTTTAATAAAACTTTAATACTGAAATCAGTCTGAGAATATCAACTTGCTGCTTGTCACTTTTAAAATTTTACTTTTTTTGTTGGGTTACCTCACACTGTTGTAAATTGAACTACAGTTTAAAACTTAAAAATGACTAACATTTTTCAAGAGATGTCAACTATATAGGTAACTGGTAGCAATATATATGAATGATTGATATAAAATATAAAACTTACAAGAACAACAATGGCAGCCGGAATAACGAAACTCAAAATGAAATAATTGTCTGTCCTCAACCAACAACTGAAATTGTTATAAAACATATATTATACAAAATAAGGCAGCAATTTAAACTAACAACAAACAACACCCATTGTTACCATCTGCAGATTTATTATTTAAATGTCATGTTCATTTTTTTTCTTTTGCTGAATTATTACAGGATAATAAAATGGATGTGATAAGTCACTTCCTGACAATCAGTGAATGGTAAATTTGTTTCACATGCTTCCTAAAGCTTGTTAAGTGTCATTTTCTCAACTCATCTGTCTATGTAAATTTGACAAAATTTAAGGTACTCTGTTCTAGTTTATCACCGAAATCATTCTTCTTGAATAATAAAGTATAAAGAAAAAATCACAACCACTATTTCATAAAACATACACTGTACTACATGACATGACAACAGGAAATATAATACACTGAATTAACGTAGAGCTAAATGCAATGTTTAAGCAGAGAATCTGTATAATGAACTATCACTGTACAATGAACTATCATTGTACAATGAACTATCACTGTACAATGACCTATCACTGTACAATGACCTATCACTGTTGACCTATCACTGTACAATGACCTATCACTGTACAATGACCTATCACTGTACAATGACCTATCACTGTTGACCTATCACTGTACAATGACCTATCACTGTTGACCTATCACTGTACAATGACCTATCACTGTTGACCTATCACTGTATAATGACCTATCACTGTTGACCTATCACTGTACAATGACCTATCGCTGTACAATGACCTATCACTGTTGACCTATCACTGTACAATGACCTATCACTGTACAATGACCTATCACTGTTGACCTATCACTGTACAATGACCTATCACTGTTGACCTATCACTGTACAATGACCTATCACTGTTGACCTATCACTGTACAATGACCTATCACTGTTGACCTATCACTGTACAATGACCTATCGCTGCACAATGACCTATCACTGTTGACATATCACTGTACAATGACCTATCACTGTACAATGAACTATCATTGTACAATGACCTATCGCTGTACAATGACCTATCACTGTTGACCTATCACTGTACATTGACCTATCACTGTACAATGACCTATCGCTGTACAATGACCTATCACTGTTGACCTATCACTGTACATTGACCTATCACTGTACATTGACCTATCACTGTACAATGACCTATCGCTGTACATTGACCTATCGCTGTACAATGACCTATCGCTGTACAATGACCTATCGCTGTTGACCTATCACTGTACATTGACCTATCACTGTACAATGACCTATCGCTGTACAATGACCTATCACTGTACAATGACCTATCACTGTTGACCTATCACTGTACAATGACCTATCACTGTACAATGACCTATCGCTGTACATTGACCTATCACTGTACAATGACCTATCACTGTACAATGACCTATCACTGTACATTGACCTATCACTGTTGACCTATCACTGTACAATGACCTATCACTGTACAATGACCTATCACTGTACAATGACCTATCACTGTACAATGACCTATCACTGTACATTGACCTATCACTGTACAATGACCTATCACTGTACAATGACCTATCACTGTACAATGACCTATCACTGTACATTGACCTATCACTGTACAATTACCTATCACTGTACAATGACCTATCACTGTACAATGACCTATCACTGTTGACCTATCACTGTACATTGACCTATCACTGTACATTGACCTATCACTGTACAATGACCTATCACTGTACATTGACCTATCACTGTACAATGACCTATCACTGTACATTGACCTATCACTGTACATTGACCTATCACTGTACATTGACCTATCACTGTACAATGACCTATCACTGTACATTGACCTATCACTGTACATTGACCTATCACTGTTGACCTATCACTGTACAATGACCTATCGCTGTTGACATATCACTGTACAATGACCTATCACTGTACAATGAACTATCACTGTACAATGACCTATCACTGTTGACCTATCACTGTACATTGACCTATCACTGTACATTGACCTATCACTGTACAATGACCTATCACTGTACAATGACCTATCACTGTTGACCTATCACTGTACATTGACCTATCGCTGTACATTGACCTATCACTGTACAATGACCTATCACTGTACATTGACCTATCACTGTACAATGACCTATCACTGTACAATGACCTATCACTGTTGACCTATCACTGTACATTGACCTATCGCTGTACATTGACCTATCACTGTACAATGACCTATCACTGTACATTGACCTATCGCTGTACATTGACCTATCGCTGTACATTGACCTATCACTGTACATTGACCTATCACTGTACAATGACCTATCGCTGTACAATGACCTATCACTGTACAATGACCTATCACTGTTGACCTATCACTGTACAATGACCTATCACTGTACAATGACCTATCACTGTTGACCTATCACTGTACATTGACCTATCGCTGTACACTGACCTATCGCTGTACATTGACCTATCACTGTACATTGACCTATCACTGTACAATGACCTATCGCTGTACAATGACCTATCACTGTACAATGACCTATCACTGTTGACCTATCACTGTACAATGACCTATCGCTGTTGACATATCACTGTACAATGACCTATCACTGTACAATGACCTATCACTGTTGACCTATCACTGTACAATGACCTATCACTGTTGACCTATCACTGTACAATGACCTATCGCTGTACAATGACCTATCACTGTTGACCTATCACTGTACATTGACCTATCACTGTACATTGACCTATCACTGTACAATGACCTATCGCTGTACATTGACCTATCGCTGTACAATGACCTATCGCTGTACAATGACCTATCGCTGTTGACCTATCACTGTACATTGACCTATCACTGTACAATGACCTATCGCTGTACAATGACCTATCACTGTACAATGACCTATCACTGTTGACCTATCACTGTACAATGACCTATCACTGTACAATGACCTATCGCTGTACATTGACCTATCACTGTACAATGACCTATCACTGTACAATGACCTATCACTGTACATTGACCTATCACTGTTGACCTATCACTGTACAATGACCTATCACTGTACAATGACCTATCACTGTACCTATCACTGTACAATGACCTATCACTGTACAATGACCTATCACTGTACATTGACCTATCACTGTACATTGACCTATCACTGTACATTGACCTATCACTGTACAATGACCTATCACTGTACATTGACCTATCACTGTACAATGACCTATCACTGTTGACCTATCACTGTACAATGACCTATCGCTGTTGACATATCACTGTACAATGACCTATCACTGTACAATGAACTATCACTGTACAATGACCTATCACTGTTGACCTATCACTGTACATTGACCTATCACTGTACATTGACCTATCACTGTACAATGACCTATCACTGTACAATGACCTATCACTGTACATTGACCTATCGCTGTACATTGACCTATCACTGTACAATGACCTATCACTGTACATTGACCTATCACTGTACAATGACCTATCACTGTACAATGACCTATCACTGTTGACCTATCACTGTACATTGACCTATCGCTGTACATTGACCTATCACTGTACAATGACCTATCGCTGTACATTGACCTATCGCTGTACATTGACCTATCGCTGTACATTGACCTATCACTGTACAATGACCTATCGCTGTACAATGACCTATCACTGTACAATGACCTATCACTGTTGACCTATCACTGTACAATGACCTATCACTGTACAATGACCTATCACTGTTGACCTATCACTGTACATTGACCTATCGCTGTACACTGACCTATCGCTGTACATTGACCTATCACTGTACATTGACCTATCACTGTACAATGACCTATCGCTGTACAATGACCTATCACTGTACAATGACCTATCACTGTTGACCTATCACTGTACAATGACCTATCGCTGTTGACATATCACTGTACAATGACCTATCACTGTACAATGACCTATCACTGTACAATGACCTATCACTGTTGACCTATCACTGTACATTGACCTATCACTGTACATTGACCTATCACTGTACAATGACCTATCACTGTACAATGACCTATCACTGTTGACCTATCACTGTACATTGACCTATCGCTGTACATTGACCTATCACTGTACAATGACCTATCGCTGTACAATGACCTATCGCTGTACAATGACCTATCGCTGTTGACATATCACTGTACAATGACCTATCACTGTACAATGACCTATCACTGTACAATGACCTATCACTGTTGACCTATCACTGTACAATGACATATCACTGTTGACCTATCACTGTACAATGACCTATCGCTGTACAATGACCTATCACTGTACATTGACATATCACTGTTGACATATCACTGTACAATGACCTATCACTATACAATGACCTATCACTGTACATTGACCTATCGCTGTACAATGACCTATCACTGTACAATGACCTATCACTGTTGACATATCACTGTACAATGACCTATCACTGTACAATGAACTATCATTGTACAATGACCTATCGCTGTACAATGACCTATCACTGTTGACCTATCACTGTACAATGACCTATCACTGTACAATGACCTATCACTGTACAATGAACAATCACTGTACAATGAACTATATCACCGTGCAATGAACTATCACTATACAATGAACTATCACTGTACAATGAACTATTTCACTGTACAATGAACTATCACTGTTCATTCACTGTACAATGAACTATCACTTTTACTTCAAATAAATCTTCCTTAGACAGTATATAGCAACCAGAACATTTTTGAAATAGTTATCGAACACAGTGTCTTTGTACAATGGTTTAGAAAACAAACTTGATTACCAAATAAAATCATTAGTAAGGTGATTGTTTCACCAATACTGACCTAAGTAACTTTACAGTCCTATATACAGACACAGTTTCTGTGTACAGTATGACAATATTTGCCTGTGAATATGATTATTTCTATATTTTAGGCAAAATCAAACTTACTGGTTTTCTGTACCATAGCCAGTATGATCAATGGCTGCCGATATTCCGACAATTACAGCTGGTACACCTGCAGCGATAAATGTTTTATATTTATAATTACAGCTTGTAAACCTGCAGAGATAAATGTTTTACATTTACACTTACAGCTTGTAAACCTGCAGAGATAAATGTTTTACATTTACATTTAGAGCTTGTAAACCTGCAGAGATAAATGTTTTACATTTACATTCATTTACAGCTGGTACACCTGCAGAGATAAATGTTTTACATTTACAGCTTGTAAACCTGCAGAGATAAATGTTTTACATTTACATTCATTTACAGCTGGTACACCTGCAGAGATAAATGTTTTATATTTACAATTACAGCTTGTAAACTTACAGAGATAAATGTTTTACATTTACAGCTAGTACACCTGCAGAGATAAATGTTTTACATTTACAATTACGGCTTGTAAATCTGCAGAGATAAATGTTTTACATTTACAATTACAGCTTGTAAACCTGCAGAGATAAATGTTTTACATTTACAGCTGGTACACCTGCAGAGATAATGTTTTACATTTACAATTACAGCTTGTAAACCTGCAGAGATAATGTTTTACATTTACATTTACAGCTGGTAAACCTGCAGAGATAATGTTTTACATTTACAATTACAGCTTGTAAAACTACAGAGATAATGTTTTACATTTACAATTACAGCTTGTAAACCTACAGAGATAAATGTTTTACATTTACAGCTTGTAAACCTACAGAGATAATGTTTTACATTTACAGCTGGTACACCTGCAAAGATAAAAAGTTTTACATATACATTTACCTGCAGAGATAAATGTTTTTTTACTGGTTTCATGTCACACCGACACAATTATGGGTCATACGGCCACTTTCCAGTTTTGATGGTGGAGGAAGTCCCAAGGTGCCCTTCCATGCATTATTCCATCATGAGCAGGTACCTTGGTAGAACCACCAATTTTCCTAGATGGCTTAATGACATGACAAATTCAATGTCCTGAGCAAAGCTAGAACACATCTCGGTGCGAGGCAAATGATTTGAAGTCAGTGACCTTAACCACTTGGTCAAGGAGGTCCAATAATAGATGCTTTATGTGTAAGGTTACAGATGGTACACCTACAGAGATGGATGTTTTACATATACAGTCAAACATTTTCTTTCCTCTGAGTACTGGAAACAATTTGATACAGAAATAATACAAAAGTCAGTTGAGTGCAAGACAATGAATCAAGGTCTTCTGTTCCCCCATCAGGCAAGGTGAAGTTCTCTGTGATGACTTGAAAAAAACTAGAATGTGTCTGTAGGACACAGGGTGTGCCCCCCACTGGTACATCTGTCATAAATGAGGGCCAATAATTCAAATGTTTGCAGTCTTAATGGGGTATAGCCTCAACAATCATTTTATGAAAAGGATTCATTATTCTAGGCCCTTAACTTTTTGAGCTATGAGCATCACAAACAAAAAATCCACTATTTTGGTTATTTCACGGGCCATAACTGTGTAATAAGAGCTAAGATTCTCAAGAGGAATGCCAAGTGTGCAAGTTCACATCACGATAAAGACTCCAGCAAGGTTTCCTGAATTTACATCTGATACTTTTTGAGCTAGGCACATAATTAGATGAAAAAGTGCATTTTTTTACTATTTCAAGGTCCATAACTTTGAAAATAGGGGGTGGAGCCAGCCAAAAAATTAGAGGTGTGCAAGTTTATATCATAATAAAGACTTATGCAAGTTTTCAACCGTTTATATTAAATACTTTTTGAGCTAGGTGCATCACAAGGTGAAAATGTGTATTTTTGACTATTTCAGGGGCCATAACTTTAAAAATAGGGGGCGGACCCAAATGAAAAACTAGAGATGCTTTTAAGAAAAGCACATGTCTCCCACAACTGCCCCTATGAAAAATGTTAGTTTCTCTAGATGTTTTAGACGAGTGGATCCAATTAGATGGTCTGGATGAGTAGATCCAATCAGTAATTCAAGGGCCATAAATCAAAAGTGCCTGGGCGGATTTGGCTAGTTATCGGACTTGGGCAAGGTATTATGGCCAAACACATTTTGTTCAAGTTTGGTGATGATCGGATGAGAAATGTTCGACTTAGAGAGTGGACAAGAGTAAACAGAAGGATTTTTTCGGTAATTCAAGGGCCGTAACTCTAAAATGCCTGGACAGATTTGGCTAGTTATCAAACTTGGCCAAGGTCTCATGGTCAAACACATTTTGTTCAAGTTTGGTGAAGATCGGATGAGAAATGTTCGACTTAGAGTGCGGACAAGAGTAAAAAGGCCGATTTTCGATAATTCAAGGGCCGTAACTCCAAAATGCCTGGCCCGATTTGGCTAGTTATCAAACTTGGCCAAGGTCTCATGGTCAAACACATTTTGTTCAAGTTTGGTGAAGATCGGATGAGAAATGTTTGATTAAGAGTGCGGACATGAGTAAAAAGGCCAATTTTTCGATAATTCAAGGGCCGTAACTCTAAAATGCCTCGACCGATTTGGCTAGTTATCAAACTTGGCCGAGGTCTCATGGTCAAACACATTTTGTTCAAGTTTGGTGAAGATCGGATGAGAAATGTTTGAATTAGAGTGTAGACAAGAGTAAAAAGACCGGCTTTCGGTAATTCAAGGGCCATAACTCTAAGATGCCTGGACAGATTTGGCTAGTTATCGAACTTGGCCGAGGTCTTATGGTCAAACACATTTTGTTCAAGTTTGGTGAAAATCGGATGAGAAATGTTTGACTTAGAGTGCGGACAAGCTTTGTGACAGACACACACACAGACAGACTGGAGTAAATCAATATGTCTCCCACACCACTGTGTGGTGGGAGACATAATAGGAGGTGCGCAAGTTCATATCATGATTAAGACTCATGCAAGTTTTTCATGAATCTATATCAAATACTTTTTGAGCTAGGCATGTCACAAGGTGAAAATGTGCATTTTTGACTATTTCAGGGGCCATAACTCTGAAAATAGGGGGCCGACCCAAATGAAAAATAGGAGGGGCGCAAGTTCATATCATAATTAAGACTCATGCAAGGTTTCATGAATCTATATCAAACACTTTTGAGCTAGGCGTGTCACAAGGTGAAAATGTGCATTTTTTACTATTTCAGGGGCCATAACTCTGAAAATAGGGGGCAAAGCCAGATGAAAAATAGGAGGTGCGCAAGTTCATATCATAACCAAGACTCATGCAAGGTTTTTGTATCTATATCAAATACTTTTTGAGCTAGTCATGTCACAAAGTGAAAATGTGCATTTTTGACTATTTCAGGGGCCATAACTCTAAAAATACGGGGCGGAGTCAGATGAAAAATAGGAGGTGCGCAAGTTCATATCATGATTAAGACTCATGCAAGGTTTCATCAATTTATATAGAATACTTTTTTAGCTAGGCGTGTCACAAGGTGAAAATGTGCATTTTTGACTATTTCAGGGGCCATAACTCTGAAAATAGGGGGCGGAGCCAGACGAAAAATAGGAGGTGCGCAAGTTCATACCATGATAAACATTCAGGCAACGTTTCATCAATTTGTATCAAATACCTTTCGAGCTAGGCGCGTCACGAACTTCGGATGGACGGACGGAAGGACGGACGTTCTAACGAAACGGTATTTATGTGACACCCCCATTGTTCTCTCTATTGTTCTAACAGTCACATAAAAAGAAAAAGGTCACATAAACATGACGGAATGAATGACATCGAGGAGAAAGTACCATTATGCAGTCACTTAACCATCATTTCGCGGGCACGGACGGACAGACGGATGCACAGACAAGACCAAATCTATATGCCCCCACCACTCATTGGGGGGGAGGGGGCACAAAAAGACAAAATAGTAGCATCATCTGTTCTGTTTTCAACTCATAATGAGGGGTTCTCAGTTTGTGGCATTAAAAGCCCAAAACAATCTGAACTGCTAACCATTTACAGCAAGATTGGAATACAGTATTACACTAGAATCAGCAAGGTCTGAATTTCAAATGTTTATTTCATTTACATCAGATACCTACCATATCCAAAAGTGTAGAACCATCTGACCCTTGACCTTTCAGCTTCAAACACCTCAATGAGCATGAAGTATAGTTGGATACCCTCTAGACACATCCAAGAGAATGATGTAAGGAAGAAGAAGTGCAGGAACCCAGCCACAACAGAACATAACACCTGAAATCCACAATCACACATTCTCATCACTGTACATTACTGCAGTTCAAATCAACAGTTACATCTCTTCAGTGTTTCTTGTCTGCATCAACCAAAAAGCAGCAATACATAAAACATTTCAGAACAATCACTACATTCCCTTTATACCAAACAGGAAAAGTGACTTTTAGAAAACAATTACATTCTCTGTTATATAAAACCAGAACAGTTATAAACAAAACAGAATATTTACTATCCTGTGCTAGACCTGCCTTATTTTGTATTTGATCAATACAAGAAGAATAACTGTAATAATGAATATATCAATCCTGTGAAACTTGTGTTTGGCCAATACTAGACAAGAACTGTAACTCTGCAATAATGACTATACCAAGCCGGTGAGATTACCTACCTTATCTTGTGTTTGGCCAATACCAAACAAGAACAATAACTCTGCAAGCATCAGGCACAATACAAGATTCTTGTGTATTGTGTTCCTATCAGACTGTAAGTTCCTGAAATCATATTATTTATGCAAGCCTTAATTTCTATTTTTCTCTCTTCAAAATTTTATGTTTCCAGATTTTTTTTAAATATTTCAGCAAACAGATCATAAACCAATTATTCTCATGGAACTTGCTGATTCAAATCTAATAAAAAACTTAATGCGAAACCTTAATATGAAACTCTCACATACACTGCCAAAAAATATATACACCCTAAGCAAAATATACTGAACTCTTGTTAACCAGTCTTTGTTTAATAAATTAATAAATTATTATTAACATCAATGTATCACCCAGTACTGACACATGTCAATGAACGTTTCTGAAGGTACAAAAATATGTAATGTGTGGGAAACATACCTGAAAATACTGAATGATATAAAACACATAAGGAGGCACACAATGGACACCGTACATCCAACATATGTTATAGCCTGTAGAGACATTCTGTGCCATTTATTCAACTGAAAGAACAATACTTGCATTATTATATATCTAATTATGATAAATGACAGGAATAAAATACTTGAACCAGGTTAAAAATCAATGCAGAATATTCATTTTTTAAAATAAGAACATATCTAGATTTCCACTGTCTCCATCCTTCCCTATCAACTTATCACAATGAAGTTTGTTTAAGCCTTTGATCAACAACAACTTGGAGCTCCTCTTCATGAACAGACATTTGTATAGACTGCCTAGGTGAACAACAACTAGGAGCTCCTCTTCATGAACAGACATTTGTATAGACTGCCTTGGTCAACAACAACTAGGAGCTCCTCTTCATGAACAGACATTTGTATAGACTGCCTTGGTCAACAACAACTAGGAGCTCCTCTTCATGAACAGACATTTGTATAGATTGCCTTGGTCAACAACAACTAGGAGCTCCTCTTCATGAACAGACATTTGTATAGACTGCCTTGGTCAACAACATCTAGGAGCTCCTCTTCATGAACAGACATGTGTATAGACTGCCTTGGTCAACAACATCTAGGTGCTCCTCTTCATGAACAGACATTTGTATAGACTGCCTTGGTCAACAACAACTAGGAGCTCCTCTTCATGAACAGACATTTGTATAGACTGCCTAGGTGAACAACAACTAGGAGCTCCTCTTCATGAACAGACATTTGTATAGACTGCCTTGGTCAACAACAACTAGGAGCTCCTCTGCATGAACAGACATTTGTATAGACTGCCTTGATCAACAACAACTAGGAGCTCCTCTTCATGAACAGACATTTGTATAGACTGCCTTTGGTCAACAACAACTAGGAGCTCCACTTCATGAACAGACATTTGTACAGACTGCCTTTGGTCAACAACACTTAGGAGCTCCTCTTCATGAACAGACATTTGTATAGATTGCCTTGGTCAACAACAACTAGGAGCTCCTCTTCATGAACAGACATTTGTATAGACTGCCTTTGGTCAACAACACTTAGGAGCTCCTCTTCATGAACAGACATTTGTATAGATTGCCTTGGTCAACAACAACTAGGAGCTCCTCTTCATGAACAGACATTTGTATAGACTGCCTTTGGTCAACAACAACTAGGAGCTCCTCTTCATGAACAGACATTTGTACAGACTGCCTTTGGTCAACAACAACTAGGAGCTCCTCTTCATGAACAGACATTTGTATAGACTGCCTTTGGTCAACAACAACTAGGAGCTCCTCTTCATGAACAGACATTTGTACAGACTGCCTTTGGTCAACAACAACTAGGAGCTCCTCTTCATGAACAGACATTTGTATAGACTGCCTTTGGTCAACAACAACTAGGAGCTCCTCTTCATGAACAGACATTTGTACAGACTGCCTTTGGTCAACAACAACTAGGAGCTCCTCTTCATGAACAGACATTTGTATAGACTGCCTTTGGTCAACAACAACTAGGAGCTCCTCTTCATGAACAGACATTTGTACAGACTGCCTTTGGTCAACAACAACTAGGAGCTCCTCTTCATGAACAGACATTTGTATAGACTGCCTTGGTCAACAGGAGATTGATCTTGAAAATTGTAAAACAACTTTGCACTTATTTTAGTTGATTGACTGTAGCTTATGTACTGAATGCCTTAAAACACTTCATTCCTGTTTTCAGTGATTTACTGAGTTTATCTTGGTTCCTGTGACATCCATTAGAACAGCAAAGTTTGTAAGATGATCACACTGGCATGTTGTGAAGTCATCATTTGTATCTACGACACGGCAACCATCTTCTGACCATTTTCCAACCAGTGTACTATATTGTAAAATATACATTACAACTTTAATTCAAATACTACACTAACCATCAGGTAGAAAATATGCCTCTTCAAGTGTTGGCAAGGTTTTTCTATAATTTGATCTCTTGGCCTAGGCTTTGACCCTGGACTTTTGATAAATATTCTGACCAGAATTCATAAGCACCAGGTAGAAAATACAGTATCTATAGTGTTAACAAGGTTCTTTTTTATGATCTGACTTAGTGCTTAGTGACCTAGTTTTTGGACCTAGATGACCCAGTTTTGAATATGTCCAGGATTTCACTGACCAAACCTCATTTAGACTGGGTCACAACTGTGACCTCTGGAGCAATAAAAATGTTAACGATGGACATGGACATAGTACTGGGTTAGTGACTGTTGTTAGATACTTCACAATAATGTGGTAGTGACTGATGTAAGAGTAATTATTTACCTCTCATTATATTTCCAGTATGCACAAACAGGCACTTTGTCTCTCAACATCTGTAAATACATATAATGATATGTAATAAATATAACAATAACAACTAAACTCTGTCTGACTCATATCATTCAATTACAGGGCAAATCAAAATGTCACAAAACTACAAACCTAAATCTACTGGCTGTATATAAATGTCTATACATTAAACAATGCCGTTATACATGTACATTGTAAGTAATGTAGTTATGATTGCTAAAAATATCAAACTTGAATATTCTTGACTGAAAACTCCAATATTTGTCTTTATATCATTTCTAGAATAAGAAGCATTTATTTTTACTCCTCTTGCAAGCTGTACCTGTTCATAAAATGGTTGTCAATAAAAACTGGGCTGAATCCAAAATTACACAACTTAATTATTTACTGACATTTTTTGTTGCATTAATTTCTCCTGAAATCAACGATTTTACAGCAATGTAAGGTTTTTATCAGGCAAGTGGCTGACATTGCCTGAAATAATTGATTAGGCACATGAATAATAAATCTGCAGATGCTATCATTTGAGAAATAAGACAAGTGGTTAACCACAATATTTTTTTTTTCAAAATAATTTCAGTAATGGACTAGCAATATATTAACCAAAGTCCCTGATAAATCTAAATAATTATATTTCCTTTATGCGATAAAAATAAGAATAACACTTCCTGTTTACCAAATTTTTGTATCAAATAAGTTTTAAACAACATGGTTTGAGCTACAGTACTGAAATATTCCTGCCATTAAGCTATGGTAAATACTCATTTCTATAGATAATTTGTTATACCTATAGGAAGAGTATATCTGTGACAGCTATCCCCCTTAATACAGCCTGCTTTTTAGTTTCTTTGCTAGTTTTTGACAACAACTTACATTTTTATGTGATAGTTTGAAGTTCATAGGCCTGTTCAGTTGAGTCCTGCCGTGAGTTTTGCTGGCTGTTGTTGAATGCTTCATGATAGAAGCAGCAATTATGTTTGAGTTGATCACTTGGGTTGAGTTATGTGACTGGATATCCGAGTTGTCGTTCTGAGGGTTCAATAGTGCCTCCAGGTTATTGTAGAATAAATAGGTCACAGTCACATCATCTGGTAACAGAAATGCATACAACAATTTTATCACGTATTTAATATGAAAATTAATTTTGATCATTCAACAGCCTAAAACAAATATGAATGTTCTTAAGATAACAAGAACACTTAACAAAAAACAAAAGCACCACCAGCAAGTGCCAACGCTTGTCTGTAAGTGCTTGACACAAGACAATATGCAAGAAAAGAGTTATGTTTTTTGGCCTTCTTCCTCTTCTTATGATGACATAAAATATATAAAGTTTAAAAGCTTTAGTGTTCTAATGAACCTAAAAAAAAACACCCAAAAACAACAACAACAAGAAATTCCAATTTCCTATGTTATAACGGCCACAATTTTAACAAAATGCAAGCGTTATGGTTCTTGACCTCATAACTAAACATTATAAACAGATCTGAAAAGTTTTAAAACTGTTGGCTGTAAAGTGGACCTAAACAAAAACTTAAAACCAAGAAATCCGAATTGTCAAAAGTATAAAAGGGCCATAGTTCTAACAAAATGATAGGAGAGTGATGGGTCTTGGCCAACTTACTTATTTACGATGCAAAATAAGTGTAAAACGTTTCAAAGCTATAGCTCTTACAGTTTTTGAAAGTGATCTAAACAAAAATCTTAATCAAGAGATGATAATACATCCTAGATTTTCAAAAAAAAAAAAAAATGACAAGCTAACAAAACAAGGTTACAGAAATCAACAGTGATGATCAAATTGAACATTTGTCAAACTGAACACCTGTTTTTGCTCAGTATATTGATGTAAGTGAATTGTAATGAACAAAGGTTACAGAAATCAACTTTGACATCAAATTGAACACTCCTCGAACTGAACAACTGTTTTGCACAGTATATTGACATCACAGTTGTAAGTGAAGAAGTAATGAACAAAGGTTACAGAAATCAACTTTGACATCAAATTGAACACTCCTCGATTTGAACAACTGTTTTGCACAGTATATTGATGTAAGTGAAGAAGTAATGAACAAAGGTTACAGAAATCAACTTTGACATCAAATTGAACACTCCTCGAACTGAACAACTGTTTTGCACAGTATATTGATGTAAGTGAAGAAGTAATGATCAACATAATTAACATTTTACTGTAAGAAAGCATCCAGAATTTATAGCATTCTATAGAATACTGTCTGGCTGTATTATATAGATATCTGCTAGAAAGAAGAAAGCCGAAGATAATCACTACTTTCATGAACCACTATGTAAAGCTATTTTGTTATGTAATTATGTACTTATAATGTTATTATGTACTCAACTTTTGGCACTGACAGAAGGAGTAACTCTCAATTCATTAATGAAGATAAATCACATAATGAGAGCATTACAAAAGAGCCTTCCTCCACAACCATCCCATTTTCAACTATGACATATCATTATCCAAATCCTTTGGCAAACATAATGTAATCTGAATATAAATTTAATAATGTTGGGTAATGGCAAAATATACCTGTAGATTTAAGTCCTGAAACGCCATCTAGTGGAAGACTGAAGTCATGGTAACCATCTGCTGGTCCATGCTCATACTGCATGATGGGTAATTTGAGATCAGTGTGTGACCTTGACATCTTCAACACACTCACTTCCATTACTGTAAAAAATGAGATTTTTTCTCAAACGCTTCTACAATATATGTTTATAGTAAACTTTGCAAGTAAACTTCTTAAACTGTTTACAATTCTTTTCCTAACAACTTTTTTCATTAATCATTAACAAGAAAAGCCACTGCAAAGTGTCAAATGCCACTGAAGTACAATACCTTGTATAATGACCCCTGACCTTAAAAGAGCCATGTTGACTTAAGTATGAAACATATTCCTTTTAAATATTTTTTTCAGACTGAAGTAATGCTGTTTATCAGCAACAGCTTTCACAATTTTCTAATTTAACAATGCTTGATAGAAATCACACTGGTTCACAGTTTTCCTAAATCATAGTAGAAAGTTAAAAAACAAAATGCTTCTTATCTAAACAGGTGACACAAATTCTAAGTAGGCGACACAAATGACAAATTAATCATACAAATAGTCTTAACTTTTACAATTAAAGAAACAAAGATGATGTCAGACTAACTAAAAAAGAGATTTTATGTTATATTTTAATGCATTTTACTGTTTCACATGATTACAAAATGACTGATAGGCAGAGGTATTTATATGAAATAACTGTGTTGTTTTTTTCTACCAAACAATTCAATGACTCGGGTTAATTAACCACATTCTTTTATATCACATTCAAGTATTTTCTAGGAATACAATTAAACATCAAAAGAATGACAAAAGCAATTTCAATTTTGTCTTATATGAAACAAATCATGTTAATGACTACTGCTTACACTAATAATTTTCTTTTCTTGTGCTTGAATTTTCACATTACATCAGTTTTAGTTTATTCTTATATTGAATGAGGAAACTCCGAACATATGCTAGATATCTCCCACCTTAACAAATCACCTATCTAAACTTGGACGGTTTATGAAATCATACCAAAACTATTGTATTTGTTGTGGGCTTTATTTTGCTCCTTCCATAATTTAAATAAAATAGAATAAGGAATGTTTTTCCTGTCTGCGAGGGAAAAATTAAATAATAATGTTTAAATTGGATGAAATATATTCATTAATCATTTCTTTCACACTAGACTGGTGTTTTCCATGATTTTACCCATTCCAGGAAAACCCATTGGCATCCCTGTGCCAGAAATCTCTCGTTCTTTTATTGACGCCAAAATTTTGTTTATGTAAAAAGCTATATAAACTAGATGCCTGTCTCTTTGAGGCAAACATTTATGCCAAATAAAAAATGATTGCAAAAAGTTACAATAAAAGTTATGTTAAAAACAATAAAGTTAAACCAGACCTTTGCTGTTGTGCTTCATTCAAACGTCATGACATCACTTTGATTATGGTAGTTTATTTCCCGAGCTTTGTTTAAAAGCACCACTATGAGAAAGAATTCTACAAAGGAAGTGTTTTGTTTGCTTTATTTACATTTTAATTTGGTAAAATACGGTATGCATGAAAAATAATCTACCACTGGCTGCAGATGCAGTTGGGAAATATCTGGCTCTCGGGGAACTGTTTCCCCGAACTGGATATTCCTACCTGCATCTTCAATCTGTGACAGATTATTATAGTCCTTCCAAAAATTCTGATTATTAAAGGTTATAGTTTTACCAATGTTCTGTTCAGCTGATGCAACTGTTTCATGTTTATCAATTGTTGCAGCAACTTCTAGTGCCATCTGTTCAAGGGAGATAATCAGGGATGTGGCTGCCTTCTTACGTTCCTCTGATCGGAGGCCCTTCCACGACTGCTGCTGTGTATTGTTTAACAATCCACTGCCAGATTTTACTATCTCCTGAAAGAGTTATTTTTGTATGAAATACTACTGCCGTACACATTTCTTGACAGTAATACACATTAACTCTACATAATGTTTCTTTATCTCCTTTAACATAGAATAACATACAAATTGATCAAGATGAACAAACAGAAACACCTTAAGTGCAAAACTGACTTTCACATTGCTGCAAATCCATTTCCACTTTCAAACTTATTAATTCAAACATGCTTTAATTTTTTAAAAGTATTAGTCAACTATTCATGGTGACAAAAAATAAGCTTGTGACAGTTCTGCAAAAACTGCTATGGACACAGCTGATATTAAAAGGCAGACTTACTTTTGTAAAGCTATGAACTTTCTCCTTTCTTATTTCTTTTGGCATATCTCTGGTGATCTCTTTCTTTATTTTATTGATGAGACCAGGTATGACCCTAGTTGAGGCCTGTTTCAGGTCTCCAGCACCAAGAGCTTTCCCTTTCATCTTACTGTTGAGTTTAGATACTGTCATCTCAGCTGGGACATCTAAATCAATCTGACACGAGAGAGGAAAATTGTTGAATATCATGTCTATGCATAAATTTTGTCAACTATCTTACAAAATATCAAAAGTATTAACAAAGACCCTACATACATAACTAAAGGCAGTTTAAATTCAATATAGGTACGTTTTGCATTTTGCTATTTCAACAAGATCCAGGTGCAGAGGACATAAACATACTGTTGTCTATACCTTCATAAGGAACAACAAACTATATACCTGAAAAGAAAAAAGGTCTCTGAATCTACTTTAAATACATATTGAAGTATTTAATCATAGGAAATTAAAAGTAAGGTTTCTGTACACTGTCCTTGAGAAATTTAGTAAAGATCTACAGCTAAAATGCAAATAGGCACTCACCATTGTCTGGACTTCATCCATCCAGATCGAGATGCAGTCAGTCAGGTCTGGATTTCCTGCCCACTTTCCATCTCTACCACAATGTCGCCGTGCTACACCTATAAATGACAAATGGTAAAATATTTGTAATACCAACATTAAACAAACATGTAATGCTAAAAAACAACAACTTCTTGAAACAATTTTCAGGAAACAATTATTTTAGTATTCAAATTTCTTGTGAACAACCTACTCTCATGAACTTGTATGAATTCTATATAAGAAATACTAAGAATAAGAACTACTGACATTTGCAGTTTTATTGTAATTACAATATTTGCTTGTTTGTGCCTTCTACTGGCATGATATATCTCTTTTATGTGAGCATAAACTTGAAATATATATTAATCAAATGTTTCCTCTATTAAATATTGTTTAAATGCAAATACTTGGTGTATGTATAAGAAATCTTACAGTTCCCATTGTGTGGTCTATACTTGACTTTTCTATATAATATTCTTCATATTTATGTTTAGCATCAATCACTTTATCATAATACATTTCTTTGCAACAATAAAAGTGTACTAAATGAATTCATGTTATAAATCATATTCTTTAAACATACTATAACAAATTAGTATGACATCACAAAATTGCACATAATGCTACATCAAATTTCATCACTTAGGTAACTTTAATGTGATTAAAACATAGAGAATGTATATACGACTCCAAAGAGAAAACATATTAAATCCAGTCTCCATGTACAGCACTGTATTTGTGTGATTACTTTATAATTAACGACCATCTGCCTCCATGTGGGGAAGTTTTCTGTTGAGATGTTGTCAGTTGTGGGGAAGTTGTCATTTATGAGGAAGTTGTCAATCCTGGAGAAGTTTTCAGCTGTGTGGAGGTTCTCAGTGTCTAAAGTTTATGATTCCGTGTGGGAAAGTTTTCAGCTGTGGGGAGGTTTTCAGTGTCTAAAGTTCATGATTCCGTGTGGGAAAGTTTTCAGTGGTGGGGAGGTTTTCAGTGTCTAAAGTTCATGATTCCGTGTGGGAAAGTTTTCAGTGGTGGAGAGGTTTTCAGTGTCCAAAGGTCATGATTCCGTGCGGGAAAGTTTTCAGTGGTGGGGAGGTTTTCAGTGTCTAAAGTTCTTGATTCCGTGTGGGAAAGTTTTCAGCTGTGGGGAGGTTTTAAGTGTCTAAAGTTCATGATTCCGTGTGGGAAAGTTTTCAGTGGTGGGGAGGTTTCAGTGTCTAAAGTTCATGATTCCATGTGGGAAAGTTCTCAGTGGTGGGGAGGTTTTCAGTGTCTAAAGTTCATGATTCCGTGTGGGAAAGTTTTCAGCTGTGGGGAGGTTTTCAGTGCCTAAAGTTCATGATTCCGTGTGGGAAAGTTTTCAGCTGTGGGGAGGTTTTCAGTGCCTAAAGTTTATGATTCCGTGTGGGAAAGTTTTCAGCTGTGGGGAGGTTTTCAGTGCCTAAAGGTCATGATTCCGTGTGGGAAAGTTTTCAGTGGTGGGGAGGTTTTCAGTGTCTAAAGTTCATGATTCCATGTGGGAAAGTTTCCAGAGGTGGGGAAGTTGTCAGTTTTAAGGATATTTCAATTGTGGGAAAAAAATTGTGTGAACATTTTCAGTTATGGGGAAGTTATCAGCTATGGATAAGTTGTCAGAATCCAAAGTTCACCATTCCACATGGGGAAGTTGTCAGTTGCTTACAATCCTATGGATTAACTAGCAAGACACCAACAACTGAAGGATATGACTGTGAAATATGTTGAATATAGCATAAATCCTACGCACAAGACTTCAAATGGTTCTGGTTGAAAGAACTGGTGGGTTGTGGATACGGTTGAGGAAAAGGAAACCTATGTAATTTACAGGCAAGTATAGGTCAATACCGAAAAACACAGGTCAATACAGGAAAACAGGTCAACAGAGAAAAATACAATACAATGAAAGGTGCTTTAAACTAGAATGAACAGATATTGTAAGAAACAAGTACTGCATTACAAACATTCAGTATTACCCTTCATATCTGATGGACAATCAGCGATACTCATTTCTCCACCATTTGTTTTCTCCCACAAAACCCCATACATCTCCTCCTTGGAGCAGAACTTTTCATTCTTCCATTTCTCTGTACGTCCATTTGCATTTGTTTTATCTTCTACAACTGTTGTAGGCTTGGTTGCCTCTGTAGTTGTTGCATCATACGATGTCGGATTTATGATGGTATAGGGTGCATCAGTTTTATCTGTGATTTCATTGGCTGAAAATAAAGTAAAATTCAAACTTTAACGTTCCTTTTTCCTGTTACCTGGGTTCCTTGTAGGTACAGTCTGATAAAGGACATAGTTTTCACTAGGCAGTATATTTCATTTTAATAATGTAATTTAAACAGACATTATACATGTACATTTAAATAGTTTTTCAGAAATGCACGTCAAAACTAGAAATGTATCCATTGGACACAGATGCCCCAACATACTGTGTCATCCTCTAAATAGCAAAGCTTTTAGTACAGACCATTATCACATGAAGGATGTTCGATTAAAAGTTTGAAGCGAATTGTATTCAGATAAAGTTGTGCATCTGAGCAACTTTGAATCCATTCCTTCAAAAAGTGTATGAGGAGCTGAACACACCAAATTTCTTCACTATGGCCTATTTTGTGAAAATAAGAAAGAGCCACAATTCTAGAAAACTTAGCCACAGAAAAAAGCAAGATATTTACGGTTATCTTCACATTAAGGTCCTTCATCTTTGAAACTTTCAAACATATCCTTTCAATAGTGTTTGAGGAGTTGGACACTTTATTCTATATAGCAAAACTATCAAAGGGCCATAACTGCAGTAAAAATAGTCTCTGAAAACGTTCCTTCCTTTATGGTCACATCAAGCCTGTTATTCTGTGGAAGTTTGAAGCAAATCAGACTAATATTTTCTCTATATTCTATATAGCAAAACCATCAAAGGACCATAACTGTGGTAAACATAGTCACAGAAAAAGTTCCTTTATGGTCATATGCTCATCCACCTTGTTCATCTGTGAAAGTTTGAAGCAAATAGGCTAATAGTGTAGGGGAGTCAGACATACCAGTTTTTGGGATGGACGGACGGACATAAGCAATGCTATATAGCCCCAGGCATAAACAGAATTTATGAAATAAAGTGTACTGAAAATATTACAAAATTATAAAATGCATGACTGGGATAAACCATACTTCTGCAAGGGTATTTCAAGCTGACAAGGTGAGAGTATAAATCAATCAATGATTGACATGCATTTGTTTATTCATCTGCTTTTAATTACAATACTCAAACAAAACATCAACTATCTGCAGTCAAAAAAAATCTATATCCAGGTGCAGTGCCATTCAGTAACACATTTTATACAGGTAGGTGGGGGAAATCAAATACCGTAAGTTACATATTTTTGCTTCAAAATGAGGATGTTTGTTTACTATTAATGTCATTCTTAGCACAAAGAAATTATTTCGGCTTTCTCCAATTAAAATGTTTCAGAAGTTAAAATGCAACTTACGTGTACTTACGAAAGGATGGTGAAATATGATTGCAAAGATCTTTAAAAATTTATTCTTGATGAAAACATGCAAATAAACATACATTTCCATTTTTTTCAACAATATCAGACACAAAAGAAACAGGCAACAGATAAAACGTGGCCAAATCAATCACATGCCCTTGGAATTAACTAAAGACACTCTTTAATGAGAAACAATAGAATTTATATATTTTATATAATTTTCATATAAAGAACACAATGATTTTATTTACCTCTTTCACAGAAATATCGAACCTCAATGTACTTTTTGGTATCGGGACATGGATCTCCGAATAGAGCATTACTGGCTTGGAAAGTACACTTGGTCCTGTTATCACATCTGCAGGGTAACATACAATAAAACATAACAAGGGTTGCATGCTTCATTCAAATCTGGGTAAAAACAAAAGGAATACATGTAGTTTAAAACCCTCTGCATTAGCACTGTTTTTATTTGGACAAGTCAATGAAATCATTCCTCTTGGAAAATCAACACTGACACAGCTGTTACCTGTGTATATAATATGTATACATTCCCACATATACTTCCTAATAGGTCAACATTATATATTCTGTTTATTTTAATATCACACACTTTTAGACCAACTTTTGCTTTTCACTTTTTTATAACTTCATTTAGCCAGTACACCATCAATGCAGAGAGTTTAACAGCAATAAATTAAACTATATAGTATAAACAAGGATATGTAACAAACTTTTTAAATGGTATTTCAACAACAAACATCTACAACATGCATAGGACACTACATATTTCACAAACAATACAACTTTTACTAAAGGGATGTGATTGTTCGTTGTCCAAAACAGGGGAAATCATAGTATACCCTATAGTATATCCCACCCATAGTATACTCCACCCATAGTATATCCCACCCATAGTATACTCCACCCATAGTATATCCCACCCATAGTATACCCGTACATCTTTAACAAAATTACAATTTTTGCACAGGACAATTTCATTTTAAAAGAGGAAAAATCACATCCCCAGTAAGATGAGCAATATACATGAATTAAACTACAAAATCAAAACAATTAGTACAAAATGGTATAAATGAATACAATGATGATGATGATGATGATGATGATGATGAAAGCATTAAACAGTACGGTAGATGTTATATAATCAAGAACAATTTCTGCGTTCCCGAAATCAAAATGATTTAATTCATTTTATGTTACTTTAATATTGTAACAAATTTATGCTGAAGTTAAGCATATTTGTCAATATCAGTGGTCACGTGACCCATTGAGCCAAACACTGATATCTGGCACACTTCTGGCAATATCTGGCACACTTCTGGGAATAGCAGGCGCAAAACATAATTGTTAGTTTATTTCCAGTGACATTTTCTCCTGTTTTATAAGGAGGACAGAAGAAGTATTTAAACAAGAGCTGTCCGTAAGACAGCCAAGCTCGACTATTCGAAATATTGTCCCAGAAGCAGGAAAATATTACCCAAAAAGGTTAAATATCAAAAGAGTTTTAAGTTCAAAAGGGGGAATAATTAAATTTTGACCAAAATACATATCAGTTATGGGACTTGCTGCTGTCAACTAGTTTTATAACCCCGAAGGAACATGTGAAGTTTCAATTCAGTATCTGTATTTGTTTTGGAGATAGAAACTTGCATGTAAAACTTTAACCAGAATTTTCAAAGTCCAAAAGGGGGCATAATTTGCCCAAAATACATGCCAGAGTTATGGGACTTGATCCAGTGAGGTTAGTAATTGATCTAGAAAAAGAAAAATTAAGTTTCAAATCTATATGCCTTTTAGTAATAGCTGTATGTACTTGCACGCAAAACTTTAACCAGAATTTGCTAAGTCCAAAAGGGGACATAACTTGGCCAAAATGAAGGTCAGAGTTATGGGACTTGCTGCTATCAACTAGTTTTATAACCCCGAAGACACATGAAGTTTCAAATCAATATCTGCATTAGTTTTGGAGATAATAACTTGCATGTAAAACATTAACCAAAATTTTCTAAGTCTAAAAGGGGGCATAATTTGCTCAAAATACATGTCAGAGTTATGGGACTTGACCCAGTGAGGTTGGTAATTGATCTAGAAAAAGAAAAAATAAGTTTCAAATCTATATGCCTTTTAGTAATAGCTGTATGTACTTGCACGCAAAACTTTAATCAGAATTTGCTAAGTCCAAAAGGGGACATAACTTGGCCAAAATGAAGGTCAGAGTTATGGGACTTGCTGCTATCAACTAGTTTTATAACCCCGAAGACACGTGAAGTTTCAAATCAATATCTGCATTAGTTTTGGAGATAATAACTTGCATGTAAAACATTAACCAAAATTTTCTAAGTCTAAAAGGGGGCATAATTTGCTCAAAATACATGTCAGAATTATGGGACTTGACCCAGTGAGGTTGGTAATTGATCTAGAAAAAGAAAAAATAAGTTTCAAATCTATATGCCTTTTAGAAATAGCTGTATGTACTTGCAGGCAAAACTTTAACCAGAATTTTCTAAATCCAAAAGGGGGCATAATTTGGCCAAAATGAAGGTCAGAGTTATGGGACTTGCTGCTATCAACTAGATTTATAACCCCGAAGACACATGTGAAGTTTCAAATCAATATCTGCATTAGTTTTGGAGATAGTAACTTGCATGTAAAACTTTAACCAAAATTTTCTAAGTCTAAAAGGGGGCATAATTTGCTCAAAATACATGTCAGAGTTATGGGTCTTGACCCAGTGAGGTTGGTAATTGATCTAGAAAAAGAAAAAATAAGTTTCAAATCTATATGCCTTTTAGAAATAGCTGTATGTACTTGCACGCAAAACTTTAACCAGAATTTTCTAAGTCCAAAAGGGGGCATAATTTGGCCAAAATGAAGGTCAGAGTTATGGGACTTGCTGCTATCAACTAGATTTATAACCCCGAAGACACATGTGAAGTTTCAAATCAATATCTGCATTAGTTTTGGAGATAGTAACTTGCATGTAAAACTTTAACCAAAATTTTCTAAGTCCAAAAGGGGGCATAATTTGCTCAAAATACATGTCAGAGTTATGGGACTTGACCCAGAGAGGTTGGTAATTGACCTAGAAAAAGAAAAAATAAGTTTCAAAGCTATATGCCTTTAATTGATGGCTGTATGTACTTGCATGCAAAAACTTAACCAAGGTGTGAAGCCGACGCCGACGCCAACGCCGACGCCAGGGTGAGTAGAATAGCTAGACTATTCTTCGAATAGTCGAGCTAAAAATTACGCCCTTAGAACGCACCAATAATAAATGTTTGCAAGCTGTTAATAGATAATATTATGAATATTCAATGACACTGAACAGAATATATGCAATAAGGTTATTAAACAAGGCTGGTGTGCCTTAAAAGTGTTACTGGCATAATATCACCATGCCAGTCCTGAAAAGTAACCTCTAATCATTTCTCTGTTATATTTATATTTTCTTTAAAATGTAAAACTTACTAGGTTTAAATATATTATATGTCAACAACAATAATAACAACAGGCATTTTCATATCAATGGGGGCTATTTTTTTTATCAAATTTATGGAAACATTTTGCAGTTTTTCACTCTCATTAATGACACTGTATTTGAAACTTGATTTTTTTTTGTATTTGAAACTGTATACCCTTCCTGCAAAATGAATATACTGTACGAATAAAACTTGCTTTGAAAACATTTTATTAACTCATTTTCTTTGTATGCTAATTAATGTTTTTCTACTTGCATTTAGATACAAGTAAGAATTATTAATGAAATACATGTACTTCATTCTTTATGCTGTAAGAAATATTGTATGAAGTAAGTCAACTAGTTAGACTTGTTTCAAATGTTACATTTTGTGTGTGTAAATTTAGACATGAAAACAGAAGAATAGTTATACCAATATCCTATATTTAACAGCCAATAAAGTGCAACAACTGGCATTTTAAGTGTTTTGAGGATGGGCAAGTATTAAAACCCTGGCAGCACATCAAACAAGGAAGTTACATTTGAGTTTATGGCACAATCAGTTTAATTAAGAACTATTAAATAGCATAAATTCACATTAAAAAATCTTGCCTTTATTTTAAAACCTTGTACTAAACAACTCAATAAAATAGCTCCTACTGCTGCACTTTTTTCAGCAACTGTTTTCATTATTAATTTCAAACATATAACCTAATTTGTAGCCGAGTATTAAAAGGAAGATTAACTTTTACGCCTACAAAACTAGGAAATTTATTTACAGGTGAAAGTATTAGTCATTGACCTTGTTTACATCATGTTATGTAAAACCCTTTAACATTTCAGACATTCTTTTCTGATTTTTTTTTGCCCTAAATGACGTAAATGTCACACAAGACAACCTGTACCTGAACCTCCACAAACAAAATGCCTTTTCTGTAAACATCTACTCATTTAATATCACAGGTAGATCTATAATAATTTCAAAATTTGATAACCTCTCTGGCTAGGAAAGCAAGTTATTTCAACATGACTGAAAGCATATTATTGAAGTTGTCAACTACAAAACATTTAATGGTAATTTTTTGATGCAGATTATAAGAATCTTTGATGGATAGAAATATCTGGCTTGAGCTTAACTGTTTAGGCAGTATAAACATTGCTTTGTCAAATTACCCCAAAAAGCCGACAGCCATCCATACCTACAACCAGCAATAGATTCTTTTTTAAGGATACCATATACTTAAAAAAATGGAAGAAACAAAATAAAATAAAAATGTTTTTTTAAGTACTATTTTATTGTAGTAGCATATGAATTTATGCATGCATTCGTAAATTACAGCATGCTACTCATCTGACCCCACTCCCCACTCCCCCGGGGTGTAAGACAAGTTTCTTTCAGCACAAAGAAAAGTATTGTCTTGCTTGCTGAAAATATCATACATGATTTACTTGAAACATCTTGGTCAGAGAAATGTATCACAAATTCTGAGAAAAGCTTAAAATTAGCACAATGAGGATAGTATAAACAATATAGTTTATACATGATGAAATATGGTATGATGCCGAGACACAATTATTATTCATTTAAAATTCCTGGTCCACCACAATGAAATATGAAACTAATTGTTTACTGATATTTGTAAGTGCTAACTTACAAAGTCTGGAAAAATGACTATGAAACAAATGACTGGTGCAACCAAAAATAAAACATAATACAAAACAATGGTTGTTAGCAAAATTTAATGTAGCTAAAATACTTTCAAATTATGCAAATGAATCAGCATAAAAAACTTTGGATGTGAGTCATACAATTAAATACAGAACAAAAAATTGAAGGAAAACAAAGCTTTCCAATCACTTCATGTGACAGAACACATCACATAATGACAGGCGGATTTCAGACTTCAATTATTTGGACTTGAACCTTTAAATCACCCTAAATCTTCCATTCCTTTGTCTGGCAGATTCATTAAATCACCCAAACACAGGAGGCTTGAAAATCCCGTCAGACACAAAGACCAATTTTGTCAACGAATTTCTAATTAATCCTGACAATGCCCCTCTAATTCCAATAATCTTAAGATTAAGCTGAATTCAATTTCCCCAGGACACTTCCGAGACACTTCCGCTGGAATTAGACAGCAGTACTGATGTAAACTGCAGTGTTAAAAAAGATACCCTGAAGAATTTCCTAACAAATAACATAATTATCTTGCACATGCAATATTTTCACTGGGATGTCAAATGGAAGGACAGATTAAACATGCAAATTGTTATTTACACAGAACCTTTTTCTGCCTTGTTTGTTCCTGTGCCATGATATTTTCTGCTCTTTGTTTAATGCCAAATGACATTTCCCTGTTGTTAAATATAATATAAAGTTTCCAAAATGTCAGTTGAAATTCCATTCAATGCAATACATCATGTGCCTCATACTGGTTGCCAAGAAAACGTCCTGTAATGGCTATACCAAGTGCTAGTTCCATGTTCAGTGATTCTTCTCATAGAAAGAGGTGGAGAATATTTTGGCTAAGGAATTATGGTTGTAAGCATTTTTACCCGTGTTACAGTTAACATGTTGCAGAGACAGGGACACAAAACTTGCATGTGTATATCAATGAAAGCCTTTGAAAGGCAATGACAAGGACACAAGACTGATCTGTGTATCAAAGAAAGGCAATGACAAGGACACAAGACTGATCTGTATATCAAAGAAAGGCAATGGCAATGACACAAGACTGATCTGTTTATCAACGAAAGGCAGTGACAAGGACACAAAACTTGCAAGTGTAAATCAATGAAAGGCAATGACAGGGACACAAGACTAATCTGTGTATCAATGAAAGGCAATGACAGGGACACAAGACTGATCTGTGTATCAATGAAAAACAATGACAGGGACACAAGACTGATCTGTGTATCAATGAAAAACAATGACACGGACACAAGACTGATCTGTGTATCAATGAAAGGCAATGACAGGGACACAAGACTGATCTGTGTATCAATGAAAAACAATGAAAGGGACACAAGACTGATCTGTTTATCAATGAAAAGCAATGGCAGGGACACAAGACTGACCTGTTTATCAATGAAAGGCAATGGCAGGGACACAAAAATGATCTGTGCATCAATGAAAGGCAATGACAGGGACACAAGACTGATCTGTTTATCAATGAAAGGCAATGACAGGGACACAAGACTAATCTGTGTATCAATGAAAGGCAATGACAGGGACACAAGACTGATCTGTGTATCAATGAAAGGCAATGACAGGAGACTGATCTGTGTATCAATGAAAGGCAATGACAGGGACACAAGACTGATCTGTGTATCAATGAAAGGCAATGACAGGGACACAAGACTGATCTGTTTATCAATGAAAGGCAATGACAGGGACACAAGCCTTATCTGTTTATCAATGAAAGGCAATGACAGGGACACAAGACTGACCTGTTTATCAATGAAAGGCAATGACAGGGACACAAGACTGATCTGTGTATTAATGAAAGGCAATGACAGGGGCACAAGACTGATCTGTGCATCAATGAAAGGCAATGACAGGGACACAAGACTGATCTGTGTATCAATGAAAGGCAATGACAGGGACACAAGACTGATCTGTGCATCAATTAAAGGCAATGACAGGGACACAAGACTGATCTGTGTATCAATGAAAGGCAATGACAGGGACACAAGACTGATCTGTGTATCAATGAAAGGCAATGACAGGGACAAAAAATTTGCAAGTGTAAATCAATGAAAGTCAATGACAGGGGCACAAGACTGATCTGTGTGCCAATGAAAGGGACACAAGACTGATCTGTGTATCAATGAAAGGCAATGACAGGGACACAAGACTGATCTGTTTATCAATGAAAGGCAATGACAGGGACACAAGACTGATCTGTGTATCAATGAAAGGCAATGCCAGGGGCACAAGACTGATCTGTGCATCAATGAAAGGCAATGACAGGGACACAAGACTGATCTGTGCATCAATGTAAGGCAATGACAGAGACACAAGACAGATCGGTGCATCAATGAAAGGCAATGACAGGGACACAAGACTGATCTGTGTATCAATGAAAGGCAATGACAGGGACACAAGACTGATCTGTGTATCAATGAAAGGCAATGACAGGGACACAAGACTGATCTGTGTATCAATGAAAGGCAATGACAGGGACACAAAATTTGCAAGTGTAAATCAATGAAAGTCTATGACAGGGACACAAGACTGATCTGTGTACCAATGAAAGGCAATGACAGGGACACAAGACTGACCTGTGTATCAATGAAAGGCAATGACAGGGACACAAGACTGATCAGTGTATCAATGAAAGGCAATGACAGGGACACAAGACTGATCTGTTTATCAATTAAAGGCAATGGCAGTGACACAAGATTGATCTGTGTATCAATGAAAGGCAGAAACAGGGACACAAGATTGATCCGTGCATCACTGAAAGGCAGAGACAGGGGCATAAGACTGATCTGTGTATTAGTGAAAGACAATGACAGGGACACAAAACAGATCTGTGTATCAATGAAAGGCAATGACAGGGACATAAGACTGAAATGTGTATCAATGAAAGGAAAGACTGATCTGTGTATCAATGAAAGGCAATGACAGGGACACAAGACTGATCTGTGTATCAATGAAAGGCAGATACATGGATGTTCCTACATGTCTTCACTTAATCAAATATCTAATACCTAAAGTAAAATTAGCATCTTTAGGATTGGAATTTCTCTACAGTCCTTTCAAATGACCACAAACTGCACAATGATTTCCTTTCCTCAAAAAAAAACTACTGAGCATTAAATACACATTACCTTTCACTGACCATAGACTGCTTTTGCCTTTCAATGACCATAAAATATAGAATGCCCTTCACCGGCCTTAAAATACCCATGATGCCTTCCATGAACCATAAAAACCACAGTGCCTTTTACTGACCATAAACTGCTCTTTGCCTTTCATTAACCATAAACTGATTTTTGCCTTTCACTGACCATAAAGATAGTGCCTTTAACTGACCATAAAATACACAGTGCCTTTCACTGACCTATAAAATAAGAAGTGCCCTTCACTAAACTATAAAATATGTAGTGCTTTTCACTAACTATACCCTGCCCCATGCCATTCACTAACCTTAGAATACACAGGACTTCTAAGCCACCATAAAACACTCAGCACTTTTCACTGACCATAAAATACACAGGCCTTTTCACTGACCATAAAATGCACAGCACTTTTCACTGATCATAAAGTACACAACACTTTTCAAGGACCATAAAACACAAAACACATTTCACTGACCTTAAAAAATATACAGTGCTTTTTATTGACCATAAAATACACTTAAAATATAGAGTGCCTTTCTTGGCCATATAATACACAACACCCTTCAAAAACCATAAAATTAACAGTGCCTTTTTACTTATCATAAAATAAACAGTGCCTTTCAATGACCATAAAATTCAATGTGCATAACATTGACCATAACATACACTGTGCATTTCAATGACCATAAAACACACAGTACCTTTCCTGACTAAACCATCATCTCCAGCCAACAAACAAGATTAATTACAGTTGATAGAATCAAATTTCCTGCTCTCCAATGTATTTCTGTGTTTATGATTTCAGTATTTGTTTCATTATAATTTGGATGAAATTCATCTCTTTTTATAAACCAGAAGCCAATAGCAATGTTTGTGAGCAATGAAATACAACTTATGCTTACAATAGAGGCAGTTTCTAATTACACTAATTAGTGTGCTGCAGGTGTCTACAATACAAATACCTTCAAGGTAATACCATTGTTACAAAAACCATTTTATACCATATACCAGACTGGTTTGCAACTTCTTGATTATTTGTATTTTAGATAAGCTGGCTCATCAATCCAGACACACAAAAAGATATTGAACTAAAATTTCTTTACATTTTAGTGATTCCTTAGAGGAAAAGATGTATCAAAATGTGACTTGAAGTTTGTACTATTGATTTTAACATAAAATGCATTGGCAAAACCCCCACCAAACAAAATCAATGTGCATAAAGCTGTCAATATCATAATAAAGAAAAGCAGTAATATGACTAGCATGTATAATGGTGCAAAAACTAAACCCATGTTTCCACCAATACATTGAAAATATTCAAACTTCATAAAACTGATCAAAACTTGCACTAACAATAAAATCAAAATGAAGTTATTTTTATGGCAAAAAAGGGAAACTGATACAGTGTAAAAATGTTTAGGGACAACAACTGTGCAAGATGCAACATAACCTAGTTACTAGGGACATCATGCTAACTGCGATGGAACATGCTTCCTTGACAACAGGGCTTACCCTGGGGGCACCAGTATTCTATCATCAGATATTTGGGTGTAGAGGGACATGGGTCCCCAAATATTTCATTATTTGCCCAAACATCACAATTCAGCTTATCATCACACCTAGAAATGTGCATGAAAAAATTTGATAACATGATGTGAATGACAATATACTCATCACATGAAAATTATAAAACACAAGACTTAGTGATGATTATGATCACTCTGTGACACCAAAAATACATACATGATTATAAAAATTGAAATCATTTGAAGTACAATAATATATTTCTTCATCTGAAAAAATATCAAATAAATTTATAATAATGTCCCAGACAAAGGTTATACACAGAATTCTTTAGTACTTGTTGAAAATAAACTAAGTTCATTCGTACTTTTGAGATAAACACATAACGATTGTAGGACCTTTACAAAAGATTACCTTTCTGTCACAACTTCCATGGAAATAGGTGAGCTACATTGCACGTTCCAGCCTTTATGGACGCCATCCTGGTTGCAGACAACAAGACTAAAACGGCCGTAGTTGGCGAGTAGGATTCGTATTCTCTTCCCAGGGTCCTTGCAGCTCAGGTGTATATAACTATTCTGACAAGCAAATGCTACCTTGCGCTCATCTTTAGATGGGTAGGTTGCTGGATCTGAAACAATTCAAATTTAGATCTAAATTAGCCAAATGTGACTCAATGATAAATTCTCTTTGTAACAATAAGTAAGTAAGTAAGTGAAGACTTTATTTAATGAGGCTACACATTCGGTTTCCCAATCTTCCATGTGGGCCTCAAGTTAAACAATAACGTATTCATCAACTTAGTAATCACATTACATCTCATAACATCTTGGACATATTACATTTATTTAGTTTACAATGCAATTTGTAAGAAATAGAAATAAAATAATTTCTGAAAACTAAGTTAAACCTAGTTATGTTATAGTTCAGCACTGGGACATTATTGCATTATGCATCAAAACAAAGAAAATTATGTTACAGTTCTTTGAAAAATGGTGAGTTTTTAAAGGCACTGAACTATCTGAAAGCTTGGCCCCTTCATGCAGTCCTTTCCATATATCAGTAAATTGATAGAGCTATATACATGTTTTATATGTTGCTCAGTTTTCATGTTACACAAGTCTGTCATTCTTTGATTTGGTACTGTTCAAAATATGAATCTAACTATTAACCTAACCAGTGTTCTTGGATTCTGGACAAACACTGTTCTCTTAAAGTATGTGACAGCTTCCCAACATGAATCATGGGCTGAATATAAAAAACTTTAGACAAACTATCACAGAAAACAGTTTTCATGCCTGGGAACTGAACTTGCAACCTCTTTGTTGAAAGTAGTGTGTTCTATGCACTCAGCAGATCAGACAGGCTGATAATTAGAAAGGAGGACTTATTTAATCCACAGAAACAGAAATATAAAAGTTTCTTCTAACACTGTACAGTATTTATCTTACATAGCCCGAAATCTGAGAATATTTGTATAAAAGTTTCTCATTTGTTTCTGACTGTAACAACAGTGCTTGTTGTCAAACAGTGACAGGGTACAAGCACAACCCATAATAAAACAGTAAACTAATACCAGCTGATTACAAGGAAAGTACTGACTCCTGTCAATCAAAGAAATTAAAGCGAAAGAACCTTTTAAATGTAATATTCTAGTTTTTATATTAAAGAAACATTAGAATCAATTCATATCGGTTTCTGAAGTTTTGTCATAAACAAAATAACAATTCTCACATGGCAATAACCGATGCAGATGGTGGATTTATGTCAAACGTATACAATTAAAACTACTCTAGCATGAATGCCAATATTTTTACGAAAAAATGTCAGAAATATAATATTTCACATAACAAAAATACTGACTGTAAAAGCAAATAAAACAAGTTGCTTATTTTGTATCACAGAACTTCAATTTCATCAGTTTTGCAATGAGCTTGATTTTTTTAATAAAATAGTAATGTAGAAAAATGGTGATTTCAGGCAAAAAAAAGTTTCCAAGAAAGAAAACGTTCTGCCTTAGTTTTGCCTCAATGTGTCAATTAAAGATAGCCTATTACATTTATATTTTTCATGTTTTACAAATATTGAATAACCAAGAGATTGAGACATCAGACAATGTAAGCACTTCCATTATGTCAACCACAGCAATCATGTCTGGTTTACATAAAATATCTTGAGAATGCATGACAAATTGCACTTTGTGTCAAATAACACTCTTCCTATACATTCATTATTTTTACTGTAGCAATTTACAATAGACTGCTCACAGAATTCAGTGTTCTGATTGAACAAAATGAGCCACTAAATAAAATGTAAACTGCTCCATCACGGTTATTAAATCCTAGCTCCACCACCAAAAAGTGGTGATAAGGAAAGGAGCTGTGGACATTTCTGTGGCGCACCTTTCACTGTTATAAAAGTGTAAACAGGTGAGAAGTACTTTTTATACTAACTTATTTCAAAAATTGGAGAATGTAGTGCTGGGTAAGAACACATTTACTACAGACTGAATGTTATTTTTAAAACAAGAGGACCATGATGGTCCTGAATCGCTCACCTCTTCCCACATGACCCAGTTTTGAGTATGATGTCGTTTTTTCTATTATTTGACATAGTGACCTAGTTTTTCAGCTCATGTGACCCAGTTTTGAACTTGACCTAGATATTATCAAGATAAAAATTCTGACCAATTTTCATGAAGATCCATTGAAAAAGATGGTCTCTAGAGAGGTCACAAGGTTTTTCTATTATTTGACCTACTGACCTAGTTTTTGATGGCACGTGACCCTGTTTTGACCATTACCTAGATATCATCAAGGTGAACATTCTCACTAATTTTCATGAAGATCTCATGAAAAATATGGCCTCTAGAGAGGTCACAAGGTTTTTCTATTTTTATACCTACTGGCCTAGTTTTTGACCGCACGTGACCCAGTTTCAAAACTGACCTAGATATCATCAAGGTGAACATTCAGATCAATTTTTATGAAGATCCATTGAAAAATATGGCCTCTAGAGAGGTCAAAAGATTTTAATAATTTTAGACCTACTGACCTAGTTTTTGACCGCAGTTGACCCAGTTTCAAACTTGACCTAGATATCATCAAGATGAAAATTCAGACCAACTTTCATACAGATCCCATGAAAAGAATGGCCTCTAGAGAGGTCACAAGGTTTTTTTATTATTTGACCTACTGACCTAGTTTTTTAAGGCACGTGACCAAGTTTCAAACTTGACCTAGATATCATCAAGGTGAACATTCTGACCAATTTTTATGGAGATCCATTCACAAGTATGGCCTCTAGAGAGGTCACAAGGTTTTTCTATTTTTAGACCTACTGACCTAGTTTTTGACCACACATGACCCTGTTTCCAGCTTGACCTAGATATCATCAAGATGAACATTCCAACCAATTTTCATACAGATCCCATGAAAAATATGGCCTTTAGAGAGGTCACAAATTTTTTCCATTATTTGACCTACTGACCTAGTTTTTGAGGGCACGTGACCCACTTTCGAATTTGACTTAGATATCATCAAGACGAACATTCAGACCAATTTTTATACAGATCCCATGAAAAATATGGCCTCTAGAGAGGTCACAAAGTTTTTCTATTATTTGACCTACTGACCTAGTTTTTGAAGGCACGTGACCCACTTTCGAACTTGACCTAGATATCATCAAGGTGAACATTCTGACCAATTTTCATGAAGATCTCATGAAATATATGGCCTCTAGAGAGGTCACAAAGTTTATCTATTTTTAGACCTACTGACCTAGTTTTTTACCGCACGTGACCCAGTTTCGAACTTGACCTAGATATCATCAAGATGAACATTCAGACCAACTTTCATACAGATCCCATGAAAAATATGGCCTTTAGAGAGGTCACAAGGTTTTTCTATTATTTGACCTACTGACCTAGTTTTTGATGGCACGCAACCCAGTTTCAAACTTGATCTAGATATCATCAAGGTGAATGTTCTGACCAAGTTTCATGAAGATCTTGTGAAATATATGGCCTCTAGAGAGGTCACAAGGTTTTTCTATTTTTAGACCTACTGACCTAGTTTTTGACGGCACGTGACCCAATTTCGAACTTGACCTAGATATCATCAAGGTGAATGTTCTGACCAATTTTCATGAAGATCTTGTGAAATATATGGCCTCTAGAGAGGTCACAAGGTTTTTCTATTTTTAGACCTACTGACCTAGTTTTTGATGGCACGTGACCCAGTTTCGAACTTGACCTACATATCATCAAGGAGAACATTCTGACCAATTTTCATGAAGATCTTGTGAAATATATGGCCTCTAGAGAGGTCACAAGGTTTTTCTATTTTTAGACCTACTGACCTAGTTTTTGATGGCACGTGACCCAGTTTCGAACTTGACCTAGATATCATCAAGATGAACATTCTGACCAACTTTCATAAAGATCCCATGGAAAATGTGACCTCTAGAGTGGTCACAAGCAAAAGTTTACGGACGCACGCACGGACGCAGGCACGGAAGGACGACAGACACCGCGCGATCACAAAAGCTCACCTTGTCACTTTGTGACAGGTGAGCTAAACAAGAGCACCGCCTTGCGGGTGCTGACGCTCATCTGATTTTTTTTGTCTAATAGAAATATTGTCCTACCCATGATTTTCTAAGTCTAAAAAGGGCCATCATTCTTGCAAAAAGCAGGATAGAGTTATGTTTCTTGATGTACAGTGTCCACTTATGATGGTGAAAAACTGTTGCAAGTTTTAAAGCAATAGCTTTGATAGTTTATGAGAAAAGTTGACTTAAACATAATACTCAACCAAGAAAATGATTTTCTAAGTCCAAAAGGGGCAATAATTATTGCAAAAAGCAGGATGGAGTTATGTTGCTTGCTGTACAGGGTCAGCTTATGATGGTGAACAAGTGTTGCAAGTTTCAAAGCAATAGCTTTGATAGTTTAAGAGAAAAACTTGACCTAAACATAAAACTTAACCAAGAAATCTGATATTTTCTAAGTCCAAAAGGGGCCATAAATCTTGCAAAAAGCAGGACAGAGTTATGTTTCTTGCTATACAGGGTCAACTTATGATGGTGAACAAGTGTTGCAAGTTTTAAAGCAATAGCTTTGATAGTTTAGGATAAAAGCTGACCTAAACATAAAACTTAACCAAGAAAACTGATTTTCTAAGTCCAAAAGGGGCAATAAATCTTGCAAAAAGCAAGATGGAGTTATGTTTCTTGATGTACAGGGTCTGCTTATGATGGTGAACAAGTATTCCAAGTTTCAAAGCAATAGCTTTGATAGTTTAGGAGAAAAGTTGACCTAAACATAAAACTTAACCAAGAAATCTGATATTTTCTAAGTACATAAGGGGCCATAAATCTTGCAAAAAGCAAGATGGAGTTATGTTTCTTGCTATACAGGGTCAGCTTATGATGGTGAACAAGTATTCCAAGTTTCAAAGCAATAGCTTTGATAGTTTAGGAGAAAAGCCGACCTAAACATAAAACTTAACCAGGCAACGCCGATGCAGACGCCGACGCCGACGCCGACACCGACGCCGACGCCGACAACCGCTCAAGTGATGACAATAACTCATCATTTTTTTTCAAAAAATCAGATGAGCTAAAAATTAGAATGTAAATCTTTTCTCGTAATATGGACGTTTGAACATTTTGATATCCGTCTGTATACTCCAACTACATTTCGATGAACACGTACACTATAGGAACATTACTGATGTAAAAATACACATTTAGAAATATATTTTACTGGATTTTTTTCAACAGACAAAACTTTAAATATTTAATCTATCAATTTCAGGAATTATATGGGTATGTCACCTTCTATAGACAGGATAAATGCACAACCAATTTGAAATTGGTAAGAGAACCAGGAACTGAAGTAAACTATGAATTAAGTTTCCTGACACGTTCATCAAATTGAGTACATAGAACATTATATAACTGATATAAGTAAGTAGTTTTTACTTCTGCCAAAATTTCTTGGATAATACTAAAATGTAATTAAAATTGCACATTTTCTATCACATTTTATTTTCCTATGGACAACTTTTTTCATTTTTTTACTGTATAAGTAGCTTAAATCATATACAACAGACATATACCATAACCATAACCTGTCTTTCTTCTGAGATATTCAAATTAGTTACTCAGATTTTTGTTTATTTTTAAATTTTTTTTACTCATTTCTAGATCAATTATTTTAGCAAATACTTCTTCTTTTGCTTATCTCTGTCAGCTTATATCATAAATAAAGATTTCCTATATATATATACTATAAATAAATCATTACAACATGCATATTTACATCTTGCATAAAAATAAACAATAACAATCATATACTGCACTTTCGTTACTTTCCATTTTCTTACTTATAAACAGGCATCTCTGTTTTTCACTGAGTTTGACTTTCCGTTATAGACATGGGGCCAGACCTTTTTGCCTTTACTAACTGAACATTTTTCACACTTTGTTTTGATTAAGGCAAGGTGTGCGAAGCCGTCCGCAACTATTTAACTTTATATTTAACCCAACAGGAGTTTCAGTGAGCAACTGCACTATGGACTGCACAGTAACAACTCCTGAAAATGCCTCTTAAGGAAATTTCATTAATATAATGTATCATAACATTTTCTATCTCAAAATAAGTTCTCTCAATGAAACAATACACAGAATGTAAATCTTCAAAATTTAAAACTAATGAAAACAGCACCAAGGAAATGTGGACAACTCCATTCCTTATCACCACTTTTTGGTGGTGGAGCTCGGATTTTAATAGCAGCCGTGACCATGTCCTATCATTTTATTCATAAAACTTAGGGCAATGGATCTAAATTCTCACTCAAAGTAATAAAAGATTTCTTTTAAATAAAATGCATGATACATGCACATTTTTAATATTTGATTTCTTTTCTTTTTTTTCTGATAATTAAGGCTGTTCTTAATTTACAATGAACAGTAGTTGCCTCTAGTTGCTATAGAGGACCACAATATCAAACCCATTGTCTCAATGACTCAAACATTTCAACCATTTAAAACATGGCTCCATGCAAGTCAAATCTACAGCCCAGTCAACTGACATGAGTATTGACCCCTTATTGAGACCCTGACCTTTGAGATACAGACTTGGGTCTTGCTTATGACACTTTCTCACATTTAGACAAAAATTTCTGCTATGGGCATGGGAAAGTAAACAAAACAAAAACATAGCCCCATACAAGTCATACATATGGCCAAAAGATAGTCAAAATAATTTACGTTCAGATTGTTTTATATTAATTTTGTGATGGGGCAATCTGTGGATATTGCCCATATGAAAAAATTATCTCAATATTTCCTAGGATCCCGTCAAATTTGTTGGACTAGGCCAAAAGATGGCTCTAAAATGACCTTTAACCCAAAATTTAACCTGTAATTTTAAGATAGGGGCCTGGGTTTTGAGCAAAGCCCTCTGTCTCATTGCAGCAAACATTTCTACCAAATGATAAAGAGAATGCTTCATGCATGTCAAAGTAGGTATTACAGTACCTTAGACCCCTGTGACCTTGACCTTTGACATAAGGGCCTGGAGTTTATGCACAACACTGTCTCAGTGAGGAAAACATTTCTTCTTGATATAAGAAATATCAAAGTTATAGTCTGCATGAAGACAAAATGCGTGAAACTATTGTAACTGTATATGAATAAAAAACAATATACAACAGTTTCGCGCTCAGCCCTCGAGATGGATGCATGACTGCTAATACCTTACAGCCATTACAGCAAGCAGGCTCGAAAAGGGAAAGTAACTGATATATTATTTTCATGAACTGTAGCATGCATGTAGGCTGTATATACTTACAATCAGCCTTGAGAAGACAGGTCAAACTAAGGATGAGGAAGCACAATGTTAGCAGATATCCCATCTTGTGACACTATCATCCACTCTTCCACACTGCTGTTAAACTCCTAGAAGCAACAACTGTTTTTCTGTTATACTTCTTAAAATTCAACTATTCAACTACAAGCTATTTTCTGTTACACTTCTTCATCGTTTTTACACTTCTTATAAAATCAACAGTTATCTGCTAGTCCTTCTTACAAGTTTATCAAAGTTGTCAGTGTACTAATCATGTAGTCCTTAAAATTGTTACATGGGAATAAAGATTGTTCACCTGTTCTACATAAATGCTGTTACTTATTATTTAGCAAAAAGCTATGAATTCTTTTTGATCCTGCTCTGAACTGCTAATGATCAATTTTACAGCAATTACTGACAATAATATGTCCAATGCTTAAAATAGTTTCATGAAAAAAAAAAACACACCGAATCAACTCTTCCTTCACATTGTTTTTTTTTTTAAACTAAGTTCTAACAACACAACTCTTAAATCTCTTTAAATATCCTGATTCTACGTCTTGCACTTCAATGATGGAATTTCTTTGGTGGTTTTCCAATATCCTTTTAGCACATGTTCTCAGTACCTCCTTAACTTTCCTTCTTTCCGATGGTATTACACTTCAACAACTGAAAATATAAATTATGCACTTTATATTTAAATGTTAATACACTGTTCTGAAACACATCAAGCGTTAAGTTCAATAACTTAATCAAGCGATATATTTAAGAAATAACAAGATCACCATCTTAAGCTGTTTGTGTAATAGGCTTTAAAAGGAAAGTTAAAACTTTTAATAAAAGAAAACACACGTTAAGTAATACTGTTGTTCAATTTCAAACTGTTTATCTATGATCACATATCAACAGTGTTTGCAGTCAAATCATGACACGGTTTAGGTCACACCAGGTCAGGTTTACAAATATGGTCGTATTCTTATTGATACAATGAAATACCTCTGACGCCATGTTTTAATCTTTAAGATAACAAAAGTTAATATTCCCAGCATGACTCATAATTTCGCAAACACAAAAATATCCCAATGTGAATGTACCGGTAATAAAATCATGGACCAGCTTATTTCATGGTGTACTAGTATATATATTTCAAGTATCTTTTACCAATATAGAAACAAAATATGACAAATGGAGAATTAAGTGTCATGAATATATAACACAGCAAATTGTAGTCATATATAAAAATGTGATACAACTGAATTCAAAATGCATATGGAAAGATATCCTAGCTTCATTACTATTTTCAAAATATAACAAAACATTATTATGAGTCTGCAGTGGCAATTTACCCAATCTTGTAGGGTTTTTTTGTAAAAACTATATCTCTGTAATAATTATGACAGTGAAGCCTCAAAGGAAAAAAGTTAGGTCAAAGTAACACTAAACAATATAATATTACACATTATACTTCTGAGCAGTGCTACATAATATTTCTTTTATAGTAAGTATATCCATTAACATCCAGTAGATCTATACACAAAAACACAAATTTCACTCCAATCCTTTTTCCAAATTACACAAAAGTAAAATGTATATTCCAAACTGCTGTAATTCACTAAATTTATACAGGAGTGAATAACCTGATAATGAAGCTCCAAAAATGCAAGTCCATGCGACCCATCTAGAACAGTGTGTGTTGTAATACAAAATCTCATCTGCTGTCAGTACAAAACATACATGGCTATGGACCAATAACGGCATTCATAAAATACCACTCAAAAAGTGGTATAAAAGGCGAATGCAATTCAAATGTCAACGCTGACAGTTAATTCTATGATGTTTAAATATCTCCGCTGGGGCAAACATATCATCTTACTTTACAATACACAATGTGAAAATGTCCTTTAGATTAATCTGAGACCAGGAAAAGTATTTAATATATGCCAGTTAGGTATTTATAGTACATGTAATAATAATTTATGACCACTGGTTTATAGTGGAGGAAATATTTGATGTAGCTGTTACACAGAGGCTATAAAATAACAAGCTATGACCATAAACAGCTATGTCATAAAACATATCTCTTCTTTCACTAGGTGATAGGGACCAACTTGTGACCTCTACAATTGAACCCACTAAGCAGACTGAGTGACCATATTATACAGAAAACAAGAGCTGTCAGTGGACAACGCGCTCAACTATTCTCAGTGCTTGACAGTATAATATAAGCTATGAGTAAAACTATAACATTACAATAAGCATATTCTAAGTCAAAAAGGGGCCATAATTCAGTCAAAATGCTTGATAGAGTTGCCTCCTCCTTTTTACAGACTGGGGTCATGATGTTAAACAAGTATGCAAAATATCAAAGCAATATCTCAATGGACTTTGAAAATATATGGGGTGGTACGCAAACTTTAACATCTGTGTGACGCTCACGCTAAGGCCGGGGCGAGTAGGATAGCTCCCCTATTCTTCGAATAGTCGAGCTAAAAATGTGAACAGAAAATGTTAGTTGAACAACAACCTGACATTGACTTGCATACTCTCACAGAACAGCAACCTGACATTGACTGGCATACTCTCCCAGAACAGCAACCCTGACATACTGAATGGCATACTCTCCCAAAACAGCAACCTGACATTGACTGGCATACTCTCCCAGAACAGCAACCTGACATTGACTGGCATACTCTCCCAGAACAGCAACCTGACATTGACTGGCATACTCTCCCAGAACAGCAACCTGACATTGACTGGCATACTCTCCCAGAACAGCAACCTGATACTGACTGGAATTCTCTCCCAGAACAGCAACCTGACGCTGACTGGCATACTCTCCCACAACAGCAACCTGACACTGAATGGCATACTCTCCCACAACAGCAACCTGACATTGACTGAAATACTCTCTTAGAACAGCAACCTGACACTGACTGGCATACTCTCTCAGAACAGCAACCTGACACTGACTGGCATACTCTTCAAGAACAGCAACCTGACACTGACTGGCATATTCTCCTACAACAGCAACCTGACACTGACTGGCATACTCTCTCAGAACAGAAACCTGACACTGACTGGCATACTCTTCAAGAACAGCAACCTGACATTGACTGGCATACTACACCACAACAGCAACCTGACACTGACTGGAATACTCTCATAAAACAGCAACCTGACATTGACTGGCATACTCTCCCAGAACAGCAATCTGACACTGACTGGAATACTCTCGTAAAACAGCAACCTGACACTGACTGGCATATTCTCCTACAACAGCAACCTGACACTGACTGGCATACTCTCCCACAACAGCAACCTGACACTGACTGGCATACTCTCATAAAACAGCAACCTGACACTGACTGGAATACTCTCCTAGAACAGCAACCTGACACTGACTGGCATACTCTCCCAGAACAGCAACCTGACACTGACTGGAATACTCTCATAAAACAGCAACCTGACACTGAATAGCATACTCTCCCACAACAGCAACCTGACACTGACTAGCATACTCTCCTAGAACAGCAACCTGACACTGACTGGCATACTCTCCCAGAACAGCAACCTGACACTGACTGGAATACTCTCGTAAAACAGCAACCTGACACTGAATAGCATACTCTCCCACAACAGCAACCTGACACTGACTGGCATACTCTCCCAGAACAGCAACCTGACACTGACTGGATACTCTCATAAAACAGCAACCTGACACTGACTGGCATACTCTCCCAGAACAGCAACCTGACATTGACTGGCATACTCTCCCACAACAGCAACCTGACACTGAATAGCATACTCTCCCACAGCAGCAACCTGACACAGACTGGCATACTCTCCCACAACAGCAACCTGACACTGACTGGCATACTCTCCCACAACAGCAACCTGACACTGACTGGAATACTCTCATAAAACAGCAACCTGACATTGACTGGCATACTCTCCCAGAACAGCAACCTGATTCTGACCTGGAATTCTCTCCCAGAACAGCAACCTGACACTGACTGGCATACTCTCCCAGAACCGCAACGTGACACTGACTGGAATACTCTCCCAGAACAGCAACCTGACATTGACCGGCATTCTCTCCCAGAACAGCAACCTGACATTGACTGGCGTACACTTTTAGAACGACAGTCTGACATTGAATAGCATATTTTCTTAGAACAGCAACCTGAAAATGACTGGCATACTCTCCCAGAATAGTAACCTGACATTGACTGGAATACTCTCCTAGAACAGCAACCTGACACTGACTGCCATACTCTCCTAAAACAGCAACCTGACACTGACTGCCATACTCTCCTAAAACAGCAACCTGACATTGACTGCCATACTCTCCTAGAACAGCAACCTGACATTGACTGGCATACTCTCCTAGAACAGCAACTAGATCTTGACTGTTATTCATTTCCAAAAGTAGAGTTAATGTGTTCAGCACAGCCCCAAAAATAAAGGATTGATTTAAAGATAAAGTAATAACAAAAGATTTTGATGTTCACAAGATTGTAAATAATTGTACTGAAGTGTACTTATCAGCCAAATGGGTCTGCTGTATTTGAGTGAATGAATTTGTGACAAAAACCTGAATAAGAAAAGATTAGTGAATTAGTACAAACTGGGAGGTGAAATTGTTATTAGATAAAACCTCTAAACATGATACATGTTATCTGAAATCAAGAAAGCTGATCCCCTACAAGCAGTCATCCTCCCACACACTATAAAATTCTAATCGGTAGGGGAGGGTATGGATGCTAAATAAAAATATATATTAAGTCATTTTCATGGTCATAGTCTTTACTGACTTCTGCATGATGGATTCTACTTAGTTGTAACAGCTATCCTACCCCATCTTATCAGAAACAATATTTATTAAGAATTTCATTCTGATGTCAACAATTACTGACTTTTTGTATACAAGACAACATGACACTAAAAACCTCAAGTTAAGGTAATATGCGCCACCTAACGAAAGTCAACGGACCGTTATGAAATTTTGACGAATCAAAATTGACGATATTTCCGATTGACTGGTATTTTTTTCGTTTTTCTGTTATTCTCCATTTTGCTGCTGTTAATCTTCAAACATGACCACTAACGTCATTTTTCAGCAGAGCGCAAAATGACGTACTTGACTAGTTTTTCGATTATCCTTTTTATATACAACTAAAATACGGCAAAAATTCTTTATTTTCAAGTTTATATTAAAATTATCTCTCCAATGATGTATAATATGTCATGTTTATTTCGACGTCACATCAGAGGCAAACGATTTATGAACGCAAAACTGACGTCGAGCTTTACCCAAAATTTTGCGTGAAGACACCTATATTTCAGAAACTGTCAGATAGTTTTTTTAATAAATTTGAGCAAGCGTGCAAAATTTTAATCGCTATCGATTCCGTAAAAGAAAAATGGGTGTCACCGTTTTAGATTTCACTCTATTTACCGTGGCGCTACCCCTACCCCCAGTAAAAAATAACAACGTTTTTATACATATTTCGTAAATTTTCATAAATTTTAATTCCATTTCTGTTTCTGTTAGTGGATATAATGCTATTAAATTCCAGTAATGATAAAAAAGAAGATATGATTAAATGAAATTATTGAAATAAATGAATAATTTCAGGAAATTGCTCTCCTATACATGACACAGAAACACAAAGAGTCCTTTTTATTGAAACAGGATATACGTATTGGTAAAGTGCATTTTAGCTGAAAGTTGTATTCACCTAGAATACGCTGATTTTTATTTGTAGTTGCAGCTTCAATTCTTAAGCAAACTTTGTTTAAATTTAATAAAATTAAAAACATTTGTCAAAACGCTAAAACCTTAGCAGAAAAGTGAAGCACATCAAATGTTAAAGTTCTAAGCAAAATGTTTGTAGTCAATCTTAAAGAGATTCTATTACCGGATATTTTGGTGTTCATCTTAGACTTCGTTAACTTTTAAATTTATGTTCACGCAGGTATGCTTCATGCCAGTACTGGATATTTCCATGTCAGTGTATTTTTATCTTACTTTGGTATTCTGTCGAACACATGATAGGGACAAAAGGAACCGTTCTAGAAAATAATTCTGCACGTGACTTGTGTGCACAAACCGTTATCTGGAGAGGAAACAGGTAAAAGTTCGAACTATCCAGCCGAAAATTCAGTTTGCCGGTTCTTGTGAGGTAAACAAGATAAAATGGTTTATAAGAAAACGTAGAAGACGGTGCGGTCTTAATAAAAATGCAGTTATTTCGATACATGAGTGCAGTTTTTACATAGGTTCTATTAAAACAATAGATTATCGGGGCTAAAAGTGCAGTTTGGAAATATAAAGACTGATTCTTTGTTCTTACACATTCTTTTTTATATTTTAGTCCCTTTGTCATTCATGCTACTACAGTGACTGTTCAATATCTGTCACTTTAACGTCAAAACATAAATGAGCTGCACCATGAGAAAACCAACATAGTGGCTTTGCGACCAGCATGCACATCCGCGCAGTCTGTCTGGTCAGGATCCATGCTGTTGCTTTCAAAGCCTATTGCAATTAGAGAAACTGTTAGCGAACAGCATGAACCATGACCAGAATGCGTGGATGCGCTGGCTGGTCTGGGTCCATGCTGGTCGCAAACGTACTTGGTTGGTTTTCTCATGGCTTGGCTCAAATGTTAAGATCGCCATCTAGATTGACTACACCGATGAAAGTTTGCGTCTGATATCAGGAGACGTAGGTTCAAACCATACAAATGCCACAATTTCAAATGTCTCATTTTAAAGGCATTGAAAGCATGCGCACGGTCGATAGTTTAATTAACCAAATGTGGCCAGAAAATAAAATGGAGACTTTGTAAAACATGACTGTAGTATAAAATTAAATTATAAAATAGGGTAATATATAAAGCCGTGCTCACGTTTTGTGAGCATTTTATTCAATTTGCTGCTTAATATCAAGCAGACGTTTATAATTTTGTCGGGATATATAGCACATGTATGAACCTGTGTCTTCTGATATCAGGCGCATACTATCCTCGGTGTTGTTTGTAACATTTGTTTACCGGGATATATAAACAAAACAAGTATTTTGTTAAAGTACTAAACATTAATCAAAAGTACCACGAGCGAAACTTTGCAGTGTGAACATCTTAGTGTACATGTGATTCTTAACACCCTAAATAAACTTATGGGACAAATTCCTTTCTCTCCTCATTAGAGTATTGTATGCGTAATCTAAATTTCTGTAAACTGTTTCTATGTAAAGATGGAATCATTAACTGCGCACTCTTCGAAACACTATATAGAGTGCACAGGCACTTAGGCAAAATTGTCTGTAATAAAACATCTCTATTTGTCATGTATAGAACATTTTCTAGAAAACATTCATCTGTTTGAAAAATTTAATAAACAAAAAAACGTCTTCATTTTATCATTATTGTGATATCATTTCATTATATCCAACAGCAGAAACTGATATTATTTCATTATATTCACAACAGAAGAAAACACTGAATGTGAATTAATGGAATTTTACGAAATAAGTATGAAAACGTCATTATTTTTACTAGGGGTAGGGGAAGTGCAACGGTAAAAAGAGCGAAATCTAAATCGGTGACCCCCATTTTTCTTTTAAGGAATCGATAGCAATAGAAATTTTGTACTTCTGTTGAAATTTATTCAAAAAACTATCTCACAGTTTTTAAGATATAGGCGTTTTTACGCGAAATTTAGGGTGAAACAATGTCAGTTTTACGTATTTTGCGTTCATAAATCGCTTGCCTCTGATGTGACGTTGAAATAAACATGACATATTATATATAACTGGAGAGATAATTTTAATATAAACTTGAAAATAAAGGATTTTTGTCGTTTTTTAGTTGTATATAAAAACGATACTCGAAAAACCAGTCAAGTACGTCATTTTGCGCTCTGCTGAAAAAATGACGTCAGTGGCCATGTTTGAAGATTTACAGCAGCAAAATGGAGAATAACAGAAAAATGAAAAAAATACCAGTCAGTCGGAAATATCGTCAATTTTGATTCGGCAAAATTTCATAACGGTCCGCTGACTTTCGTTAGGTGGCGCATATTACCTTAAACCACATAATTATATCGCAGTAAAAAATGGCTGAGGCTACCTAAAACAAAATATGATGTTTGGCTTATAAATAGAACAGAATATAAATAGGTACTATACCAGGTCTTAGGCCCTGATCAGCATTTAAAGTTCAAGAAATCTTAGCACAAGAATTTTGTGCATCTCTTGGTTACCCTTCGGTCATCTGTCAGTATTCTTATGCAATCTCTGGCTACCTTACACTGAGGTCGCCTATCAGTATTCTTATATGTATATCTGGATACCTAACACAAAGATCGCCTATCAGTATTCTTATATGTATATCTGGATACCTAACACAAAAATCGTCTATCAGTATTCTTATGTGTATCTCTGGTTACCTTTTACACTGAGGTTGTCTATCAGTATTCTTACGAGGGGTGATCGCAAAGTTCGTATAAATATACTGTGATTTGTGTTCTGTTGCTAATAAAAAAATTGAAAAATATACCACAATTATGTTAAATTAATTATGATACTCCCTAATAAATATTAAACGAATCCATTAAAAAGTTTGATAGTTACATCGATCCAAAAACAGTCACCATGAGTCACTCGGCACACACCAAAAACGTAAACGATGTCAAATAACGTCACACCTCATCCAGGTCCAATGAACGACGCACTTTCTCTACGTAGTCACTGCGCAAGGCTACACATTTCTGATGTCTTGCAATCCACTTGTTAAATGTCTCATGGTACCAGTCTGTGTCAAGTTGTGAAACTTTTTCGACGGGTTGCCAATGTCAAATCAGCAACATCTTGGAAGCGTTGTCCATGGAGGGAGTCTTAATCTCGGGAAACATTCTGAAATCCATGGGCGCTAAGTCAGGGCTGTAGGGAGGGTGTTCCAAGAGTTCAAATCCCAGTAAAGTAATCTCTGTGTAGAGTTGGCCTTATGTGCAGGAGCATTATCCTGGTGCAGGATTACCCAATCCAGGTCCAAAGCCGGCCATTTCCTCTTCAGACCATTGTTGACCGTGGTCCACAACCACTGTCGACTATGGTGATTATTGACTATCAAAAACCGTGGTGCCATTTAACAAAATGTGGTCGACCATGGACAAATGACCATGAACTACCACGGTCATATGACCTTCATTTCGCCTGGGTAGCTCTTTCATAAGAATCCCTTGCACAGTTGAAGGAGATATGTCGAGTTCACTGGCAATCTGTCTCAAAGTTGTCTTCCCAGATGATACCCCCCACTTTTTCTCGAACACTTGGCACCACTATCCAAGGCCTACCTTCTCTCTTATCATCTTCAATTGATTTCCTGCCATTCTTGAATCTTTTGTGCCATTTGTAGACATCTGCCGGGCTAAACTCCTTCAAATTATCGCAAGTTTTCATCATTTCAATCGTTTCCGCTGGTGTCTTTCCTATACCGACACAAAATTTAATGACGCTCCTTAATTCAATGTCTCCAGTTGACGTCATGATGCTGGTACAGTTTCCTTGACTATTCAAATAAACCAAGTTGCTATTTTCAAACCGGATGTACTAAACAACGTTGAATTTTACGGAAATGACGTCACAACATTGACGTTTAATGTTTAAGATTTGCACGGATTTTCACCTTTAAGAAAAGTGTAAAAATGGCATTATTTAAGATGAATGAATAATAAAAAGTATACACATTTTTGCGCGCGCTGACTAGGGCTTGTTGTGTTGCCAAGGATACCATTAATTGTTGCTATACTGGTACTGATGATAAACCTGGACAGATGATAAAGTCGACCACCTTGGAAATATTTGATTGCAATCGGTTATTTATAAAACTGAATACACCATCTAATAGTTTCCATTTACAACACCAACTGGTGAAAATAAAACAAAATTGGTAAATATTCTGTTTAAATAAATAACTTACATTTATCTGTATAAAAAATATTTATCCAAAATTACTGGGGAAGAGGGTGTTTTTTTGCGCATGCTCACTGTCGCCACATGAAGGCCTGACATTGGGTCACTTTTCATTACTTGATCAGGAATGACTGTTGCAGCCTTTTGGGGAAAGTTTCAATATAATACTACGAAGAAAATTTTGTAAATGACAAAGTGTTCGAATTTATCATCAGTCAACCTGCTTACAGTCCCCATTTTACTAACCCCTTTCAGGGCCTCACTTGTGTGAGTTTGCTAACTAAATATAAATTTGAATTATGTAAAGTTTTCAGCAAATGTTAAGCTTTATTTTGATACCAACCATTGATTACAAATTGCAGAAATAAAAAAGTTACAGGTAAAAAACCTTATGTTCTGTATCAGTACCAGTAGTTATTTTGCTCCATATTTTATCTGCAATTAAATTGATCTTTTTGATAATGCAGTTTCAGGTGTATTGGAATAAAAATAAATGTTATGAGCAATTTATATGAACTTCGCGATAACCCCTCGTATGTGCATATCTTACCCCGAGTTCCTCTATCAGTATTCTTATGTGTATATCTGGTTATCTTACCCTGAGTTCCTCTATCAGTATTCTTATGTGTATATCTGGTTATCTTACCCTGAGTTCCTCTATCAGTATTCTTATGTGTATATCTGGTTATCTTACCCTGAGTTCCTCTATCAGTATTCTTATGTGTATATCTGGTTATCTTACCCCGAGTTCCTCTATCAGTATTCTTATGTGTATATCTGGTTATTTTACCCCGAGTTCCTCTATCAGTATTCTTATGTGTATATCTGGTTATCTTACCCCGAGTTCCTCTATCAGTATTCTTATGTGTATATCTGGTTATCTTACCCCGAGTTCCTCTATCAGTATTCTTATGTGTATATCTGGTTATCTTACCCCGAGTTCCTCTATCAGTATTCTTATGTGTATATCTGGTTATCTTACCCTGAGTTCCTCTATCAGTATTCTTACGTGTATATCTGGTTATTTTACCCCGAGTTCCTCTATCAGTATTCTTATGTGTATATCTGGTTATTTTACCCCGAGTTCCTCTATCAGTATTCTTACGTGTATATCTAGTTATCTTACCCCGAGTTCCTCTATCAGTATTCTTATGTGTATATCTGGTTATCTTACCCCGAGTTCCTCTATCAGTATTCTTACGTGTATATCTAGTTATCTTACCCCGAGTTCCTCTATCAGTATTCTTATGTGTATATCTGGTTATCTTACCCCGAGTTCCTCTATCAGTATTCTTACGTGTATCTCTGATGACTTTACCCTGAGGTCTTCTGTCAGTATTCTTATGTGTATCTCTGGTTACTTTACCCTGAGGTCATCTGTCAGTATTCTTCTGCGTATCTCTGGTTACTTTACCCTGAAGTCATCTGTCAGTATTTTTATGTGTATCTCTGGTTACTTTACCCTGAGGTCATCTGTCAGTATTCTTCTGCGTATCTCTGGTTACTTTACCCTGCGGTCATCTGTCAGTATTCTTCTGCGTATCTCTGGTTACTTTACCCTGAGGTCATCTGTCAGTATTCTTCTGCGTATCTCTGGTTACTTTACCCTGAGGTCTTCTGTCAGTATTCTTATGCGTATCTCTGGTTACTTTACCCTGAGGTCATCTGTCAGTATTCTTATGTGTATCATCTCTGGTTACTTTACCCTGAGGTCATCTGTCAGTATTCTTATGTGTATCTCTGGTTACTTTACCCTGAGGTCATCTGTCAGTATTCTTATGTGTATCTCTGATGACTTTACCCTGAGGTCATCTGTCAGTATTCTTACAAATTTCTCTGATGACCCTGAGGTCAAACAAAGTGAACTGGTAACATTTTTGGTATTCTAATGCATATCCAGATATTCTAAATACTTGGTTCATGTATTTCAAGACATCCCTAAGTATTCTTATACCCATAAAATTATTTTAAACATCTCTGAGTAAACTAAGACATCTTGACACTGAGCATTCTAAGAAATCTTTTAGTGTTCTTTCCAAGATATATCTGGATATTTTAAGACATTTATGTATATACTATAACATTTCTGGGTGTTTCTAGACATCTGTGAGTACATCTCTGAGTATCTAAGACATCTCTGTGTATTTGAAGACAACTCTGAGTATTCTTAGACATCTCTAGGTTGACATGAGTATCTAAGATATATCCGAGTATTTGGAGACATATCCAGGTATTCTAAGATGTTATTTGTATTTAAAAAATCTCTGATGCTGCGTTTACATTTAGCCACGATGTCCGTGATTTAAAAAAAGCGCAAAGCTCCAAGATTTATTGCTTGAATTTTGTATTACTATGCTTTCCTATGCTTTCTTGTGCTCTCAGAACGTTTTGTTACCACCTGTAGCGTTTTGTTACGAAACCAACACGATTCTGCCACAATTTTCATTACGTTCTCTCAAGTTCTCTTACGATTACCACGATATGCTATCACGTTTTGTCATGTTCTATTTAGATCCCTCGCATTATCAAGTTTTGTTAAGCTCTCCTACAATTTATGGCCAGCATTTGATCAAGATTGTCACGTTTTGAGCACAATTGGAGTATAAATAGGTAGCATGGGTCACCCTCTCATTCTCTCCAGAGATTCCAAAGAGGAATGAGCTATGCATCCAAGAGATGAAAAAGATCCTGAATTGACAATTTTTATGTATGCCTATATAGTTACTCATCGGCAGCAGCAACATGAGACATAACGGGACAGGATAGAAGAGAGAGGAAGGAGAAAAAGAAATAGAAGGCCTAGGACCTGCTGGGTGAGACCATAGGTAAGTATAAACCGACGGCACCAATTGGGACAATACTCTCAACTTCTCAACAGAGAACTCTGGCGTGAAGATGTTGGCTCCTATGTCAACCATGTAAGGATGCCTCCAGATCTATTTGATGAGATCCTGGAAAGAATACACCAAGTACAGACAGCAAAGTACCAGACGAGAACCCCTATCACCTGGACTGAAGCTGGCCCTCACCCTCAGACATCTGGCCACTGGTGATAAAATAACCCTTCACTATCTTATGCGATGGAGCATCAAGGTCTAATGCGCTATGTTAAGGTCTGTTAAGCTGTACTACGCTCTATTATGATTTCCACGTTCTATCACGCTCTCTCAAGATTTAATGATAAATCGGGATAAACATGGAAAAAATTTTGATTGTCAAAAATTTTGTCACAATCCTTACGATCACCATGATTCCACCAAGTTCCCTCAAGATCACCATGATTCGATCCCATGACCCCCTACACTCACCATGCTTCTCTCAAATCGTGGACATCGTGGCTACGTGTAAATGCAGCATGAGTATTCTGAGACATCTCTGAGTATTCTAAAACCAGTATGTGTATTTTAAACATCTTTGAATATTGTCAGATATCTCTCGGTATCTTGGATACCTCTGGGTATTCCTAGATGTCTCTGGGTATTCTAAGATATTAGGTGTCTTCTTAGATATCTCTGAGTGTTCTAAGGCATCTCTCAGTAATATGGGATACATCTGAGTTTGCTAAGACATCTCTGTGTGTTCTCAGAACCGCCTCAGTATTTTGAAATATCTGCAGGTATTTGAAATATGGTTTGAAGGTACATCTTGTGCTTGAAGTTGAATTATCTTACAATTTGCCAAGGTGTAAGGTTAATACTTCCATTACTATTGTTATGTGTGAGATCAGAAATTACCAGCTAATATCTCAGCAGAGAAAAACATCACACCATAGATACTGGCCTGTACATCATCATATTTTCTTTATGTTGTCATGATATCTTTATTCTTAATGTCCCACTTATCATATTTCTACAAAATTGAATGATCAAGAGAAAAATGAAAGGAAGCAACAACAACCCTCCAGAACATACTGTTATTACTATACAGATAGAGATATATTATTATTATCATAGACAATCCAGAAACTCATCAAAACCAAAATAGTTCTGCAGATGATCATGATATTATGTCAATGTTTTTTGTGCTTTTGGTTATGTGGGCAATATTGTTTAACAAGCCCACCGCCTATGGGTGCCATCGCTCATCTGCAAGTGCTGGACAGATTTTCTAAGTACAAAAAGGGCCATAATTCTGACAAAATGTAGGCTAGAGTTATGGTTCTTGGCCTCCTCTATCTAACTATGATAAACATGTGTGTAAAGTTTCAAAGCTGTAGCTAATATATTTTAACGAAGAAATTCAAAATTTCTAAGTACAAAAAGGGCCATAATTCTTACAAAATGTAAATCGGAGTTATGGTTCTTGGCCTACATAGTCATCTAACTATGATAAACAAGTGTGTAAAGTTTCAAAGCCGTAGCTAATATATTTTAACCAAGAAATTCAAAATAAGGGCCATAATTCTTTCAAAATGTACATCAGAGTTATGTTTCTTGGCCTACATAGTCATCCAATGACGGTAGTGCGAAGTTGCAAAGCTGTAGCTTAACCGGCACCGATGATCAAGTGACGACAATACCTCATATTTTTTAAAAAATCAGATGAGCTAATAATTATTCTTCTGTCTGTACATTATTTTCAATAAATTAACATATGTTTTGGTGCCCTGCGGTTAGTTAGACCATCAGTTTACCGTTTATATTTGTTGTTGTTGCTTTGTTACTGCATGTCGGAGAAAACTAGAATTGTGTCCATAGTACACTGACGCCCCCACATACTGCACCATCCTTTCCTCTAAATAGCAAAGTTTTTCGTTCAGACCATCTTCACATGAAGGACGTTCGACTAAACGTTTGAAGCAAATTGTATTCAAATAAGGTTATGCATTTGAGCAACTTTGTGAAATTAAGAAAGAGCCATAATTCTACAAAAAATAACCACAGAAAAAAGTCCATTATTTATGGTCATCTTCACATGAAGGTCCTTCATCTGTGAAACTTTCAAGCATATCCTTTCAATAGTGTTTGAGGAGTTGACACACAAGATTTTTCTCTATATTCCATATAGCAAAACTATCAAAGGGCCATAACTGCAGTAAAAATAGTCACAGCAAAAGTTCCTTTCCTTATAGTCATCTGCATATCAAGCTTGTTTATCTGTGAAAGTTTGAAGCAAACCAGGCTAATAGTGTGGGATGAACGGACATACAGACAGCAGCAATACTATATGCCCCCCCAACCCCCCTCAATATGGGGGCATAATTATAGTTTATGGGAATTATACTGTTTTTGCTGTTTTGACATTTCAATGTTATTTCTGTTAAGTATTTGGCAGTTGGTCGACCTATCCTGTGAATGTTACCTGACCTATCCTGTGAGTGTTAGTTGACCTATCCTGTGAGTGTTAGCTGTCTATCCTGTGTTAGTTAACCTATCCTGTGAGAGTTGACCTATCCTCTAAGTGTGAGTTGACCTATCCTGTGAGAGTTGGCCTATCCTGTGAGTGTGAGTTGACCTATCCTGTGAGTGTTGGCCTATCCTGTGAGAGTTGGCCTATCCTGTGAGTGAGAGTTGACCTATCCTGTGAGTGAGAGTTGACCTATCCTGTGAGTGTTAGTTGACCTATCCTGTGAGTATTAGTTGACTATCCTGTGTTAGTTAACCTATCATGTGAGAGTTGACCTATCCTCTAAGTGTGAGTTGACCTATCCTGTGAGAGTTGGCCTATCCTGTGAGTGTGAGTTGACCTATCCTGTGAGAGTTGACCTATCCTGTGAGAGTTGGCCTATCCTGTGAGTGAGAGTTGACCTATCCTGTGAGTGTGAGCTGACCTGTCCTTAGAGTGCATTTCTTCTGTAAAAGCCTCAGTCGAGGGGCAGAAAGTGTGTAAATGCTTTTAGTGTATTCTCATTAAAATTATATTGCTGTATTTGACAATTCTACACATAGTTGAGAAATAATTCATTTTTGTTCTATCATGATACAGTTTACTGCACTCAGGATTGCAAAATGAACATCAATACCAAAAACACCTTACTTTAAATTTCTGCTGCACATTCTTCACAACAGTAAATGAATATCAACAACAATTTTTACAAACTTCTGGATGTTGGACTTCACTGAAGTGATTAATATTGTGCCTAGTGCAAGCCAAGTTAACACTATAGCTGGATGAGCTAACCAATAAGTTGATACATAACATGTCCAAACCACTATACTACAGTACATCCATTAGAAGAATGCTTAAGACCAGTAAGAAGTTTAAATTTATGATATTACAAGTGGACTTTTGCAGGAATGGAGATTCTATGAATGCACTTTTCAAGCAGTATAAAACCTGCCTCTATTTACTATTAATCCATTTACTTAATGATGCTATGAAAATTCACCATCAACTGCTACTACAGTACACCCCATCAAATTTCATCTGATATGACAACCAGCTTTAATTTTTGTCCCACTGACCCAAGTTCAAAGTTATCTGTCAGAATTAATTACCTTTTCTATTAAAGGCATACAACAGGTCATTAAGAAATACATTAAGCTGAAAATTGGCTGCACAGTCAAGTTGAGGCATCAAGTGACCACACTCATCATCACTTCAATACATTGTCACCCACTTTCATCTTTTGTCATATTCCAGCCTGTATCAGTTGATCTAGATTTGAAATTCAAATTACCTCTCATCTTAAAACAGATTTGTCAATGATTCTGACATCTAGTATAAAGCAGGTCAACTCATCTTTCTCATGAACAAAAATGCTTTTATACTGGATCAATGACCAGAACTATTCATTGGATTTAATCTTTATTTCTTCAAAAACTACTATTGTGTTACTTGTACTTTCTATTAATATATCATATTTCAAATTAAAAATAGGAGTAATGGCTGCAACAACAAGTGGAATGGAAAATGCAGAAACTGAGAATCAAGGATGTAAATATTTCAATATTAAGGAATATTTCAAATATTCTCATGTATTTATTTAATTGATGTATGTAAAGTCAACATACCTAAATTTTGGACCTTGTATCCTTGACCTTTCATCTAACAAAGGGATATTGTATTGGTTCTTTGTTAATGTGTAAAGCTTGAAGGTCATATCTATTATTCCACTTGATTTAGAAGCCAGAAACAAAGATGGAGACAGATGGACAACGCCACAATGTATTATGTCCCTTTTATTTAAACAAGCAAATAATATCATAACACAGTAAAGTGAAGTGAAATGAAGACTGTCCAGCAATATATAATGCATTGATATAATAATCAAGCTGTAGCCATCCCAACATGACTGAATCAAAGTAACACAAAACCTTACAGGGTAACCAAATACCTCAACAGGTTTCAGAAGCATAGTCAATTAATTCAACATCTTCATTTAGAATGTCCACTGCCAACTTGATGATCAGTATCTGTGTTATGTTAACCTTGATGGCAGTAACTGATAAAACAGCAAATGACTCTGGTGTCCAGTTACAGGTCAGTCTCTCTACTGGATCAATCATTATCTACTTACTGTAACATCATCCACACTGGGATAATTGGTCACTTATTGTCAACAATCAAAGTGACCGCTTATAACGTGAAATAACTCTGTCCTGTTGTGACTCCTGTTTTACACTAACTTTTTCATTTAACAAGGTGATACAATATACTTGTGCTATATTTGAAAATACACCCTCATTGATATTAAGGAAACAATTTTATTGATATAATGTCAAAGTACTTAATACAATTCTGATAGGTTTGTCCCCATAGAACAGAAAACATTTATGTGCGAATAATTTAATTTTCACAAAATTTATGTCCTTCTTATACCATGTTCAGACTACCTTTTTAATCCTATATTAACTTGGGTTTATTTTTTAAACTTGTTTACATCCACACTATATGTGGTGTAAAACATGAATTATGTAAAGGTCAAGTGAGTTCTGTAATACAGCATTAAAACTACCTTGGGAGGTTTATAATTTTATAAACAAGAGGGCCATGATGGCCCTATATCGCTCACCAGAGTTTATCTGGCCTACTGACCTAGTTATTGACCCCAAATGACCCAGTTTCAAATTTAAGCTAAAGATCATCAAGACAAACATTCTGACCAAGTTTCAAAAAGATTGAGTCACAACTGTTGCCTTTAGAGTGTTCACAAACATTTACTTTGATCTGACCCTGCGACCTAGTTTTTGACCCAATATGACCCAGATTAAAATTGGATTTAGAGATCTTCAAGACAAACATTCTGACCAAGTATCATAAAGATTGAGTCACAACTGTGGCCTCTAGAATGTTTACAAGCTTTTCCTTTGATCTGGCCTACTGACCTAGTTTTTGACCCCACATGATCTAGTTTTGAATTTGACCTAGAAATCATCAAGACAAACATTCTGACAAAGTTTCATAAATATTGGGTCACACCTGTAGCCTCTAGAGTGTTCACAAGCTTTTCCTTTGATCTGGCCTACTGACCTACTTTTTGACCCCACATGACCTAGATTCGAACTTGTCCTAGAGATCATTAAAGGGTAAGGAAAGCCTGAAAACAAGTTAATTTGATATGAAAGCCATCACCAAGCCTTTCATAACGCTGAAAGAATTTTTAAAATCTGGCAACTATTGAAAAAGATATGGCAGTTTGAAATTGAAGAAAATGGCTGATAATGGAGGAAGCCTTTTAGTGTGTTTATGATGTCATTTACACACTACTGAATACTTTATTTAGCAAATAACCTTTTAAAAGACTAATTTTCATATGTTTATTGAGTGTGAGGTGTAAAACATGACAATTTCTTTCATTATAGGTGGAAAAGCTAGAGAAATTATTTTACAGTAATAGTTAAATGCAGTTAAAATGTGTATCTAAAAATTTAATAAATCTGCAATTTTGTTTTTTGTTACCATGGAAACAAAATGGCCACCACTTTGACCAAATATTTAAATGCACATAACATTCTCATTTTTACTCCGATTCTGAAAATTATTTCACTTCTTTTTAATTATTTAAGAAATCCCAACTGACAAAATTAACAATAGAACAACGTTGCCTTTCCCTTTAAGAAAAACATTCTGACAAAATTTCATAAAGACTGAGTCACAACTGTGGCCTATAGAGTGTTCACAAGCTTTTCCTTTGATCTGGCCTATGACCTAGTTTTTGACCCCATATAACCCAGATTCAAACTTGACCAAGAGATCATCAGGACAAACATTCTAACCAAATTTCAAAAAGATTGAGTCACAACTGTGGCCTCTTGAGTGTTCACAAGCTTTTCCTTTGATCTGGCCTACTGACCTAGTTTTTGACCCCATATGACCTAGTTTCAAATCTGACCTAGAAATCATCAAAATAAATATTCTGGCCAAGTTTCATAAAGACTGGGTTACAACTCTGGCCTCTAGAGTGTTCACAAGCTTTTCTTTTGATTTGACTGGGTGACCTAGTTTTTGACCCCAAATGACCTAGATTCAACCATGACCTATAGATTACCAAGACAAACATTCTGATTAATTCTCATGAGTTTCAAACTTAAATTGTGGTCTCTAGAGCGTTGACAAGATTTTCCTTTGATCTGGCATGGTGAACTAGTTTTTGACCCCACATGACCCAGTTTCAAACTTGACCTAGAAATCATGAAGACAACCATTCTGACAAAGTTTCAAAAAGATTGAGTCAAAATTGTGGCCTCTAAAGTGCTCACAAGCTTTTCTTTTGATTTGGCCTACTGACCTAGTTTCTGGCCCCAAATAATCCAGTTTCGAACTTTAACTAGAATTCATCAAGACAAACATTCTGACTAAGTTTCATCAAGATTGACTCAAAATTGTGGCCTCTCAAATGTTCACAAGCTTTTCCTTTGATCTGGCCTACTGACCTAGTTTTTGACCCCACATGACACAGTTTCGAACTTGACCTAGAGATCATCAAGACTAATATTCTGACCAAGTTTCATAAAGATTGGGTCACAAATGTGGCCTCTAGAGTGTTCACAAGGCAAATGTTGACGGATGACGGACGACTGACGCCGTACGCTTGACAATCACCAGTCACAATAGCTCACCTTGAGCACTTTGTGCTCTGGTGAGCTAAAAAGTATATGGAACCAATTACTAACAAAATGCCTGAACCTCTCACATTTATTGAAATCTGGACTAGACTAAAAGGTTTATTATTGCTAATGCCAAGGCAGTGTAAATATATTGTAAAAAGTGTTTATAACTCAGAACTTGGCAATTTAGGAAATGTGACTGTCACCACAACTGGAAAGTTTGAAAATACTGTGGCATTGCAGACTCATCACAAAGCAAAATGAGTAGGAGCTCTTTAATTTGGAAGGCAGGAAAGTAAAGTACTCATCCTATCCCAGACTGAAAGCAATAAAGTATATAACTACTATTACTAATAGTTTTCCTGTCATGAATCCATTTCTTATTTTTCTTATTTCCCCTTTGAATCATGTCATTCTGAATTATTACAGAGAATTTTCTCATAAATCATACTATAAAGACAACACTTAAGATCAGTCTATTATTATATTTATAAAACAGAATCCAGGAAATGATAAAACTGTTCCTTTTTCATTTTCTTCTGTAACGATCTTACATCAGGCACATTAAAATGTCTAGGTATTTGAATATATGGGCACCAAATGTCTGCACAATTTGAAATGGGAATGGTTCAGTCTTCATAACAATGAATGTATGTTTAGAACTTCAAACATTTGATGAAATAAACACAATTGAGATAATCAACAAGATAAATTAATACAGGAGTATTCTTGCTATTTCCTACAATTCAGTGCATTCAGTAATGTAGAATGCTACTTAGGCCATGTTTTCAACAACAACAAATCAAGTGAAATACGTTAAGCACACTCCTTATCTCACATCACAGCAAGGTGAGGTAAATACAGGAATTTTTGACAGAGAAAACGTCTTTCTTTTAACTATAGTACTAACTAAAGAACATCTGCATTGCATTATTTTCTGTTACTGCCAGTTCCACAAGGTAAATGTAATTCTGAATGCGCCCCAGCGATATGCAAATTAAGTACATTTATAAACATAAGGTGCATGCCATAAAATAGGAATAGCTTCTTTTGGCACAACTTTTTTGTTTTGAACCATCTGATAGATTATAAATATTTTGGTCAGATTTTCATTTTGCATTTAAATGTAAAGTGATTCAGTGTCATAAAATTCATATAGTCTGTAAAGTATTTTTTGTTACGATCATATTTTCTTTCCTCCTATCATTACCTAACTGTAAATTTTCAGTAATAAATCTCATTTCTTCCTTTGAAAATGAATCTGTTTGAAAATTCTAGATGATGTTTAGCTTCTCATAACCCATAGATCTTCAAGTCAGTAGACATTATGTTCTTGGAAACACATCTAAATACATTGTATGTGCAAACATTTTCTAGATATTAACTTAATGTCCTAATACAGTTATTTTTCGCTAGCTTCAGGTTTAAATTTAATACTGTAAAATCATTTAATTTCATGGGCATGAATTTTAGTGGTTTTGGTCAAAACAGCAATTTCGTGGGGATTTGAATTCGTGGGTTTCAACTCTTGAACATAAAATGAATGGGAATTTTACTTGTTCGTTGGGATTAGATTTCGTGGATTAACTCAAACAAGAAAATTAGTCCCCCACGAATATTAATGATTTCACAGTATTGGCTTTCAACATGAAAAATAAAGTATGAAAGCTAAATCATCAGTTGTACACTGGAAAAGGACTGAAGTACATATAGATTGTTGGTAAAGATGTTGTTCATTTATCAAATATTTCTATGTTTTGATGATATACCTCAACCTTAAATAACAAATATTGATAAGAAACAACATCATTGAATATTCTTTATAAGTTCAAGGTTTGTTTCACTAAACCTTCTCTTCCTGCCCTTGATATATCTATTTTCATCATTAATTCATTCAACACCAAACATCAAACCTTGTGTAAGAGGTCATCTATCATTGGACTTACAATGGCTATAATGGACTTCACACCTGAGACAAAAGGGTGAAAGAGCACTGTTTGTAAATGATAATGTTGCTGGCCACCAACAGTTATTGACCATCAAGTCAACTACAATAACAATTTGTTCAAGCCTTGAGACAAACAGCTGCCTGTCAGATCTCACACATAGAAAGTCTCCTGTCCAGTTCATCATCTACATCAAGGCCAGCACAGAGATTTCCAGACAGAGACGTAAAGTTCAATTCTTGATGTACATCAACACTTCAGCACAGATTCTTAACATACATCAAGACTTTCAGGACAGAACCTTTGCACTGCATGTCATATCATGACAGTGAACAAGTGTGTGAAGTTTCAATCCTTTCCCATTAGTGGATACTGAGATACCAGCTTACATACAACAAGAGGACTATGATGGTCCTGAATCGATCACCTCTTCCCACATTATCCAGTTTTGAGTATGACGTCGTTTTTTTTATTATTTGACATAGTGACCTAGTTTTTGAGCTCATGTGACCCAGTTTTGAACTTGACCTAGATATTATCAAGATAAAAATTCTGACCAATTTTCATGAAGATCCATTGAAAAATATGGTCTCTAGAGAGGTCACAAGGTTTTTCTATTATTTGACCTATTGACCTAGTTTTTTAAGGCACGTGACCCAGTTTCAAACTTGACCTAGATATAATCAAGGTGAACATTCTGACCAATTTTCATGAAGATCCATTCAAGGGTATGGCCTCTAGAGAGGTCACAAGGTTTTCTATTTCAAGACCTACTGACCTAGTTTTTGATCGTAGTTGACCCAGTTTCAAACTTGATCTAGATATCATCAAGATAAACATTCAGACCAACTTTCATACAGATCCCATGAAAAATATGGCCTCTAGAGAGGTCAAAACGTTTTTTCATTATTTGACCTACTGACCTACTTTTTGACGGCACGTGACCCACTTTCGAACTTGATCTAGATATCATCAAGATGAACATTCTGACCAATTTTTATGGAGATCCATTCAAAAGTATGGCCTCTAGAGAGGTCACAAGGTTTTTCTATTTTTAGACTACTGACCTAGTTTTTGACCACACATGACCCTGTTTCGAACTTGACCTAGATATCATCAAGATGAACATTCAGACCAACTTCAATGAAGATCCATTGAAAAATATAGCCTTTAGCGAGGTCACAAGATTTTTCTATTATTTGATCTACGAACCTAGTTTTTGAGGGCACGTGACCCACTTTCGAACTTGACCTAGATATCATCAAGGTGAACATTCAGACCAACTTTCATACAGATCCCATGGAAAATATGGCCTCTAGAGAGGTCACAAGGTTTTTCTATTATTTGACCTACTGACCTAGTTTTTCATGGCATGTGACCCACTTTCGAACTTGATTTAGATATCATCAAGGTGAACATTCTGACCAATTTTCATGAAGATTTCATGAAATATATGGCCTCTAGAGAGGTCACAAGGTTTTTCTATTTTTAGACCTACTGACCTAGTTTTTGATCGCACGTGACCCAGTTTCGAACTTGACCTAGATATCATCAAGATGAACATTCAGACCAACTTTCATACAGATCCCATGAAAAATATGGCCTTTAGAGAGGTCACAAGGTTTTTCTATTATTTGACCTACTGACCTAGTTTTTGATGGCACGTGACCCAGTTTCGAACCAGACCTAGATATCATCAAGGTGAACGTTCTGACCAATTTTCATGAAGATCTTGTGAAATATATGGCCTCTAGAAAGCTCACTAGGTTTTTCTATTTTTAGACCTACTGACCTAGTTTTTGACCGCACGTGACCCAGTTTCGAACTTGACCTAGATATCATCAAGGTGAACATTCTGACCAATTTTCATGAAGATCTTGTGAAATATATGGCCTCTAGAGAGGTCACAAGGTTTTTCTATTTTTAGACCTCCTGTCCTAGTTTTTGAAGGCACACGACCCAGTTTCGAACTTGACCTAGATATCATCAAGGTGAACATTCTGACCAATTTTCATGAAGAGTTTTTGAAATATATGGCCTCTAGAGAGGTCACAAGGTTTTGTCGATTTTTAGACCTACTGACCTAGTTTTTGACCGCACGTGACCCAGTTTCGAACTTAATCTAGATATCATCAAGGTGAACATTCTGACCAATTTTCATGAAGATCCATTGGAAATTATGGCCTCTAGAGAGGTTACAAGGTTTTTTATTTTTAGACCTACTGACCTAGTTTTTGACGGCACGTGTCCCAGTTTCAAATTTGACCTAGAATTTACCAAGACGAACATTCTGACCCATTTTCATAAAGATCCCATGAAAAATGTGACCTCTAGAGATGTCACAAGGAAAAGTTTACGCACGGACGGATGCACGGACGCACGCACGACGGACACCGCACGATCACAAAAGCTCACCTTGTCACTTTGTGACAGGTGAGCTAAAACCTTAACCAAAAACTGCTAAGTCGAAAAAGGGGAATAATTTTGAAAAAATGCTAAGTAGAGTTATGGGACCTGCATAGTGCATGACAGATCATGACAGTGAACAAGTGTGTGAAGTTTCAATCCATTCCAATAAGTGGATACTGAGATACCAGCTTAAATACAAAAACTAAACCAACAACTGCTAAGTCGAAAAAGGGGCATAATTTTGCAAAAATGCAAAGTAGAGTTATGGGACCTGCACAGTGCATGTCAGATCATGACAGTGAACAAGTGTGTGAAGTTTCAATCCATTCCCATTGGTGGGTACTGAGATACCAGCTTACATACAAAAACTTAACCAAATCGGGACGCCGGCGCAGACGCAAACGCCAACGCACGGGTGAGTCCAATAGCTCTACTATTCTTTGAACAGTCGAGCTAAAAAGGAAACTTAACATACCCACATTAGACAAAAAATCTGCCTAAAGCAGGTAAATGCACCCGAGTACCATATTCTAAAGTTTTACTGTTTCAAACTTTGAACAAATTTGACAAACTAATGAAAAACTTACCATTGAATATCAACTAACATGAACCTGAAATTAAACAAGAGCTGTCAGTGGACAGCGCGCTCGACTACTCTCAGTGCTTGATAGTATAATATAAGCAATGAGTAAAACTTTAACATTACAATAAGCATATTCTAAGTCGAAAAGGGGCCATAATTCAGTCAAAATGCTTGATAGAGTTGCCTCCTCCTTTTAACAGACTGGGGTCATGATGGTAAACAAGTATGCAAAATATGAAAGCAATTTCTCAATGGACTTTGCAAATATTTGAGATGGTACGCAAACTTTAACATTTATTCTAAGCCGAAAAGGGGCCATAATCCAGTCAAAATGCGTGATAGAGTTGCCTCCTCCTTTTTACAGACTGGGGTCATAATGGTAAACAAGTAAGCAAAATATGAAAGCCATATCTCAATGGACTTTGAAAATATTTGGGGTGGTACGCAAACTTTAACATTTATTCTAAGTTGAAAAGGGGCCATAATTCAGTCAAAATGCTTGATAGAGTTGCCTCCTCCTTTTTACAGACTGGGGTCATGATGATAAACAAGTATGCAAAATATGAAAGCAATATCTCAATGGACTTTGAAAATGTTTGGGGTGGTACGCAAACTTTAACATTTATTCTAAGTCGAAAAGGGGCCATAATTCAGTCAAAATGCTTGATAGAGTTGCCTCCTACTTTTTACAGACTGGGGTCATGATGATAAACAAGTATGCAAAATATGAAAGCAATATCTCAATGGACTTTGAAAATATTTGGGGTGGTACGCAAACTTTAACATTTGTTTGACGCCCACGCTAATGCTAATGCCGACGCCGGGGTGAGTAGGATAGCTCCCCTATTCTTCGAATAGTCGAGCTAAAAATAAATCAGCATTTCATTAATTGATGTAATTTTATTTCATTGATGATAATTCGCTGGTTCCACAAAAATACAATTGTCATTTTTGTTGAACTTCTTTCAACTTCTCATTTCCTCTTAAAAGATTTACATTCACCTTTCTAACCAATCTGGAATGCATACATTATATTAGTATTACAAATTGTAAACCATGTTAATATTCATTTCAAACTGAAAAATTCACAAGACTAGAAATCTTAATATATTTAAATCTGACTAAAACTAGGATTAGCGCATATTGTGTCTTAAATTTCAATATGATAAAAGTGCATAACCACCTACCAGTAATAATCTTTCTAAATGTATTCAAGTTGTCCTTGTTGTACCACAAGTCATATATCTACCTCAGCTACCTTTTCATGTTCTCAGCAGGAATATTTCCATCACTGTAAACATGAAAATATGAGACCCAAAATTTCTTCATTAATCAAAATGACACAAGACACGCTGACAATTACATCCATTTTGAGACATACTATCATTTGTATTTTTTTAAACAGTTCCACAACACCAGATCTCGACATTTTGGTAAATTTTTTTTGCTGCAACATTACACTGATATCTTCTAGCTATCAGCAAAAAGTTCTTTTCATAATTATTTGATACACAAATAACTTAAAAGTTAAAGTTACAAATCTCAATTAAAATTTGCAAAATAGTAGAGAGTTCTAGAGGTGTGTCATACTAAGAATTACCAAAAACTCCTTAAATGGTACACATAGTTTTCTTTTTTACTACAGAAATATTTAAGGCACTTGAAAAACCACTTCTTACAACTGGTAGGAGCCTGACAACAGACACAGACAGAACGAGAAATTTTGTGTTGCTATGACAACAGTTACAGTGCGACAATGTCATTTCTCAAACCAATTACAGGCGCCGTCAATTCTAACTACTTCTCAGCCTTCCTGAAGCTAGAAAATTACACTTCCATGTTTTCTTCCTTGTTAGAGTTTTCCTTGTTAAAAAGGACAAATCTGGTGAAGAGAATAATGGTGTTTCTATATCAATATTATTACAAAACAAAAGCCGTCCGTAAGACAGCACGCTCCATTTTCTCAGTGCTTAAATCTATCAAAATTCAAATCAGAGCTATGGGCTCTGTTTCACCTGGTGTAGACTTTGATAGTAAATAACTATTTTAAGTTTCAAGTCAAAAGCTTTGATAGTAACAGATATTTGACTTTATCAAAAATTTTAACCAAAAAATTCTAAGTTAAAAAGGGACATAAATCTGTCAAAATTCAAATCAGAGTTAAGGGGATTGTTTCTCCTGGTGTAGACCGTGACAGTAAATAACTATTTTAAGTTTCAAGTCAATAGCTCTGATAGTAACAGAGATATTTGACTTATCAAAAACTTCAACCAACGGACGAAGCAGACGCCAACGCTGGGGCAAGTGCAATAGCTCTACATTTTCTTCGAAACGTCAAGCTAATTATAAAGATACATCTCAGTTATAGATGTTGGTGTCCACAACAGTCATTTCAAACAGGTTCAGTAAAACTATATATATTGTCATAAAACATACGAGCCAACCAACATAGTGGTTTTGCGACCAGCATGGATCCAGACCAGCCTGCACATCCGCGCAGTCTGGTCCAGATCCATGCTGTTCGCTTTCAAAGCCTATTGCAATTAGAGAAACACATCAGCAACAGCATGGATTCTGACCAAACTGCGTGGATGCGCAGGCTGGTCTGGATCCATGCTGGTTGCAAATGCACTATGTTGGTTTTCTCATGGTGCGGCTCAATTATTTATAATATCAGGACAGAACTGATTAGCACATAATTATAGTGCTGTTCTAATAAGCACAGTATTAATTCATAACAATGCAATTCTATGTATATAACATTTAGTACAAAATTGTGTTTACATTGATTCATCGCTAGTGAGTACAAGGTTACACGTAGGGGTCAAAGGTCATTGCTCTATAACTCTTGAACCCCTTGAAGGATTTTGAAGAAACTTGACACAAATGTTAACCATATCGGGGATGGTGTGCAGAGCCCCTTCTTAAGATAAAACTTTTGTGAAAGCTTTGTATGTAAGCTGGTTTCTCGGGAACTATTTGACCAAATGTTTTCAGATTCTGCACACATCTTTGGCATTATAAGTTGACTCTTTGGCAAAATATCAGTTTACCGCAGAAGCTTTTATATGTAAGCTAGTCACAGTTCTTTCTCAACATGTTTTATTTCAAATAAATGCACTGATCTTTCTCACTTGATGGTTGTTTATCAAATGAATCCACTGTTCTTTCTCCCTATAAGGTTGTTTTTCATATGAATTCACTGTTCTTTCTCCCTGTAAGGTTGTATTTCATATGAATTCACTGTTCTTTCTCACTTTAATGTTGTATTTCATATGAATTCACTGTTCTTTCTCACTTTAAGGTTGTATTTTGTATGAATTCTCTGTTGTTGTTTTTTCTAACTTTAAGATTGTAATTTGAATGAATTTTACTATAATGTTGAATTCAAACAAAATTAATGGTTATCTCAATTTTGTATTTTGGTTGTATTTTGTGCTACATGTAGACTAGACAGCCAAAGTGACCTTAATAGAATATCCAAACTATCACAATTTTCACATATTATATAGACTGCCTGAATGTAAGTAATAATGTTGACCAGCAAAGAGGGTTTTTGGTATGTATGTTTAAAAAAGCATGAATAATTCAATAGTTTTATCTTTGTCATAATGATGTAAATAGGTATGTCCAGGTCTTCCATTCATTTGTTTATGTTCATTGAGGTGACAGCATTATCTACATACATTCAGATGGAAGTCCGCTTCCAGTCTAGAAAACACAAGTACAGCAGAGTGTATGCACAAGAATGATATAATTTTACACAGATTATAAGTAGATGATACCCTGCTACAAAAAGCAAGTCATTTGTTGATCTTGCTTAAACATGATATCATAGTATGCCCACTATATTAAGATACATGTGTTAGGTAGTTGAGATGATCAAAGGTACTTACTCTATATTATTGTGACACAAATGTCACATTTTATATCTGATTGAAAACAGAGGAGTGACTGCTTTCTATCCATAGATCTAGCCCAACTGGTACTTCCACTATGAAAATGTATCTGTGAATATTGGCCTTTAATTGGTATCGGTGAATGTTGGCCTTTAATTGGTATCTGTGAATGTTGGCCTTTAATTGGTATACAGTTAAACTTCATTCGCTCAAACTCTTCAGGACTGTCAAAATTTGAGTTATCAGCAGTTTGAGACATCAAGGAATTTACATTATACAGGGATTTTACTGGGACATGACGACGAGTTTGAGCAAAGGGTAGTGTCCAAATTATCCGACATCAAGTGAACAAACTGTTGGCCTTCGAGTAATATCTGTTGGTCTTTGAGTGGTATCTGAGAATACTGGCTATTGAAATGTATCTCTTTATAGATTTATTGTGAATATTGTGCTAGAGGATATTCTATCTGTAGGGGTATCCTGTGCTGGTCCTTTATTTCTTATCTCCATGAATGACATGAGTCCAAGTGTTGCATTCTAAAGTAAAGAGATGAAGAAATTTAGGAAAGTATTAAGATCAGATTAGTATTCTGCTGAGTTTTATATTGTATTTCTATACAATTGGCATATTAAATTTCAATATATTCACCTAAATAATAAACACATTTTGCTGTAACATTGTTAACATCAGGGATTATGTTTTAAAATTAATAAGCAAAACTGAATTTCCTCTAATTAGCAGGTAATTCTAATCAACAAAAATCTTCCCTTTTCGAAAAAGTGGCATAAATTTTCAAAAGCAGATTCAGTTTTCATTTTCACAGTATCTCGGAATTTCAGCTGTAGATTTGGTTAGTTATTTTAAACAAATGAAATTACCGAGATGCTATAAATATACCATTGATATGTGTTATTGTCTTGCTAAATATAGCATTTTATGTACGCTAGGAACTTTCTTAGGCCATTTGTAGTCCATTACCATGATGGTGTTAGTTGTAGGAGATAAAATTTGGGGGACAGACAGGATCCTACTACAACAAATGCCAAAAGCTATATATGACTTCCAGTATAGAGGTCTACATATCTCATTCAAAAGGTTGTGACTTTGTATATAGACTTTTTCACCTTTCAATATGTGTTTTGTCTTAAAATGTGCTGTAATTTTATGTCTTCTTACTTTTTGTACATTTTGATATTTGAAAAGTTTTATGTTTTCAGTCATATACCGGTACTGAATTTTTGAATTATAATATTATATAGTATCACCTCAGCACAGAAAAGTGTTAAGTGCTTCCATTATGCTTTTTTGGTGCTGGAGTGACTAATGATGGGGTGGGGTGGGTTGCCTTTAAAAATCCAAACCAAAATACCACTCAGCAACAGATGCATATATACCAAATAGTAAGAAGTTATTGCAGAATCTATACATGTTTCTATCCACTCTGGATTCTTTCAAACAAGAGGACCAAGATGGCCCTCGGTCACTCAACTGAGTAACACACCATAACAGTGTAAACATGTTTTACCTAGTGATTTCATGGAGACAAATATTCTGACCAATTTTCATTAAGATTGGACCGAAAAACATGGTAACTCGAGTGTAAACAAGCATTTTCTTTGACTTGACCTAGTGACCTAGTTTTTTTACCCCATATGACCAAGATTCAAACCTGTCCAAAATTTCATGAAAATAAACATTCTGACAAAGTTATGGGAAGATTGGAGCAAAAAAGTGGCCTCTAGAGTCTTTACAAGCTTATCCTTTAATTTGACCTAGTGACCTAGTTTTTGATCCCACATGACCCAGATTTGAAATCATCAAAGACTTCATGATAACAAACATTCTGACCAAGTTTTATGAAGACAGAATAAAAAATGTGACCTCTAGGGTGTAAACTAGCTTATTCTTTGATTTGACCTGGTGACCTAGTTTTTTACCCCACATGACCAAGATAAAAATTCATGTGATATTTCATGCAGAAAAACATTCTGACCAAGTTTCATGCACATCAAATGAACAAGAATGTTAACAAGCTTTTCCTTTGATTTGACCGGGTGACCTAGTTTTTGACCCTATATGTTCCAGTTTCAAACTTGGCCTAGGAATCATCAAGATAAACATTCTGACCATGTTCATGAAGATAGTGTCATAAATGTGGCCTCAAGTGTTAAAAAGCTTTTCCTTTGATTTGGCCGGGTGACCTAGTTTTTGACCCAACATGACCCAGTTTCGATCCAGGCCTAGAGATCATCAAGATAATCATTCTGTGCAAGTTTGTTTCAAATCAAAGCATAAATGAAACCTCTATATGGCTGAAATAGAAAATTTTGTCCCTTACAGGGATAGTAACTCTAGAACCCATGAAGGAATCTAGCCGGTTTTCGAAAGGAGCCGAGATCTTATTGTGACTTAAGTTGTGTGTAAGTGTGGTTAAAATCAAATATAAAATGTCACTTCTATTGTGTTCACAAGGTAAAAATTAACAAATTTTGGCTCTTTCAGGGGTCAATCTGGGGCCGTAACTCCAAGAGCTATGATTGGATCTGATAGATTCATCATGGATTCCAAGATTTATTGTTGTTGAAGGTATTTTGCAAGTTTGTATCAAATCAAACCATAAATGAAGTCTCTATATGACTGCAAAAACCAAAATAGCAAATTTTGGCCCTTTAAGGGGCCATAACTCTGGAACCCATAATGGGATCTGGCCAGTTTTTGAAAGGAATCGAGATATTATGCCAATACAAGTTGTGTGCAAGTTTGATTAAAGTTGATTGCAAAATGTGGTCTCTATCGTGTTCACAAGCCAAGAATAGCAAATTTTGGTCCTTTAAGGGGCCTTAACTCTTGAACCCATAATGGGATCTGGTCAGTTTTTGAAAGAAACCGAGATATTATGCCAATACAAGTTGACTGCAAGTTTGATTAAAGTTGATTATAAAATGTGGTCTCTATCGCGTTAACAAGCCAAAAATAGTAAATTTTGGCCCTTTAAGGGGCCATAACTCTGGAACCTATGATGGGATTTGGCCAGTTTTCAAAAGGAACCGAGACATTATGCCAATACAAGTTGTGTGTAAGTTTGAATAAAGTTGATTGCAAGATGTGGTCTCTATCGTGTTCACAAACCAAAAACTGCACATTTTGGCCCTTGAAGGGACCATAACTCTGGAACCAATGAAGGAATCTGGCCAGTTTTCGAAAGGAACCGAGATATTATACCAGTACAAGTTGTGTGCAAATTTGATTTAAATTGTTTGCAAAATGTGGTCTCTAATGTGTTCATAAGAAATTTTGGACGGACAACAGACGGATGGACAACGGGCGATCACAAAAGCTCACTCTGTCACTAGGTGACAGGTGAGCTTAAAATAGCAGAAAATAAAGCTCACTGAATATCATTCATTCTACTGGAAGCAAAGTTCTATTATTAAATAATAAAATTCTGCCTTGTGTAAACATAAGCTTATTGCATTATTTTCTGTCAACAAGACAGACTCCAACCAGCTGTCAAACTGTCAACAATACACTTATCGCCTGGAAACTATATTTGATCAGCTGAAAATGCCAGTAGAAAATGTGATGAATTGTATCTTGATATCTGACCACAATACACCATGGTTCTTTTCTCAAGAAAATGTCAAATATTTCATTTTCTGAGGATATTGGATATAAATAATCTCTGTGTAACATATGGAGACAAGTCCAAATTGATTTTTATTAGCCCGTTTTCAGGTTTCCTGGGGAACTATTTTGCAATTTGATTGAAAAATTATGTCACAAAATGAAATAAAATGACTGATATAAGAAATAAATATCATTTTCTACTGAAGTAAATGATAACTAAGACACATCTTGAAGACCAAACATTGATATATTTTTGTATTTACACGTTACATATGATATTATATGATATAATGCTGAGCAGAACTCGTGGAAATACAGTCTGTTCAAAATACGTGCAAACTACTAAACTAGATGCATGTCCATAGGACACAGGTGTCCTCACTTCTTGTCACTGTACATGGTTTCATAATTCAAGGTGAAATATTTTTGAAGATATATTCAACACAGACTTTTATGTATTTTATCTGTATTTTTCATTAAGTCAAGGACCATAACTCTGGTCTAGCTGAGTGAAACCAGGTGCACAACTTCACCTGTAATAATTTATGACTCTAGGTCAAATACGTTTTAAGGTACATGCAACACAAACTTTTACATACTTCTGCATATTTTTGAGTAAGTCAAGGGCCACAACTCTGGTCTGGCTGAATGAAATCTCTAACAAACCCCAGATGCAAAACTTCACATGTTGAATAATACTCCTATAACGTTTCATAATCCTGGGTCAAATACTTTTTGAAATATATGCAACACAAACTTTTAGGCCCTTTTAATGCACATCTTTTTCTAAGTCAAGGGCCATAACTCTGGTCTGGCAGTGTCAGATCCAATTAAAACACCAGGTGCACAACTTCACGATCAAGTGATGACAATACCTCATAGATTTTTTTCAGACAAGCTAAAAATGACAGAAAACAGCCACCATAGTCTTATCACAACAATTTGACTATAAGCCTTCCATCTAATACTAGCTTACATACAAAAACTAATTCTAAATTTTTTAAGCTGAAAAAGGGGCATAATTTTGCCAAAATGTAAGCAACTGTTATGAAGCTTGCCAAGTGAGGTCACCCCATGAAGACACCAATTTGAGAATCTGAAACATTTGATCAAGTAATTCCTGAGAAACATGCTTACATGTAAAAACTTTCGAAAAGTTTTTATGTTAGAAAGGGGCATAATTTTTGACAAAATAAGAGCTAGACTTATGTTACTTGCCATATGTTTACATTATACAATTATTGACTCTTGAGCCATTGAATATGATGTGATATTCACCGGAAGAGGGCAATATTGATCAAGGCGATACTTCCGGTGAATATCACATCATATCCAATGGCTCAAGAGTCAATAATTGTATAATGTTCAATACACACACCAAGTTTGGAGCATTAAATTTGGCCTCATAGTTTTGGAGAAACTTGCTTTCATACATATTCAAAACTGTCATGATGCATATGCTGACAGCTAGTGACGAAAGGGTGACGATAGAAGTTCTACTATAGTCAAGCAATACATGGATCCTAAAAATTGTTTCAAGCATATCTGTGACATATAAAAAATGAGATTAAACACTAAGAAAGCAAATATATCATAAAATTGAATATTTTGACTGCATTGCTATCTTGCTTCAGAAAGAAATGAAAAAAGTTGAAAAAAAAAAACCCACTAAATTATTCAGTTTTGGTACACAATGCAGGTGTTTTAAACGCTGTTTAGAAAATCTTACTAATGGTCGTACCTGTAGGACAACTTGTCAGCTTCAGAATTTTGCATTCCGCATCATTATCCAAACTCTTTGCTAATACAGGGAAGAAATTAGTTCAACAACACAACAATTACCTTGACTGAATATCACAACATGAATTGTAAATGGATGTAACAAAATGTAACGCAACAATTATTTTGCCCACTGGCTTTCAGTGTGACTTTAAATACACACAACTGTCTCTCTCATCCAGGATGTGCATCCATAACACAGAGTCATCTATGAAACTTGACATATTATTGTAACATTCTTCATGCACATACAGCAATAAAACTCAATCACTGAAAGCTTAAATTAAACTGACAAAAATAAAATCCAGTGATGTGAAAATAATTTTGACAACAAGCTATCCGAGGATAGAACTGCCTTTAGGTATTAAAATCTTTTGAACAATCACTTCAAAAATGAATCCATGACACACTGACAAAATAATAACAGGTATCCACTATGTAAAGCGCCTGTTTGAATGTGTTTATCATGAAAAGGGCGCTATATAAATCTGGTGTAATAAAACTAATATATATATACCCACTTTTTTTAGTAAGTACCAAAATACTTATAAATTCTAAAATTTATTCAAGTTTTTCCTAGACCCAAATGGAAGAGTAAATTTTTTTGTAAATTATTCAAACTTGGGAAAGAATTATATTTACCTATTTTCATTTGAAAGGAATACCTTGAAGATTTATTTCAAGAAGTATCACTCCTCTCCTTTGATAGGAAGTTCTACATCAAAGTATTTATCCTTGAGGAAAATTCTCGTCCATCAACTAATTGGTATTATTCTTTCAACTACATCCAGTCAAAAATTTGTGTATACTGTTGATGCCTAAACTTCATCACACTGCTTTAGGCAAAAAGATTGGGCTCCCAGTTAAAGTTACAGTTCCTGGTATGTAACAGGCATCCTCCTTATTATTATTATTACTATTATTATTATTATTATTATTATTACTATTATTATTATTATTATTATTATTATTATTATCAAATGGATGAGTATAGTAAAAAGATAATTTTACATGGTGTAAACAAGGTCAAGGAGACTGCATTAACAGAATGTCTAAGATAATCCTGCATCATGTAATAATCTTGACTATGAAATCAAATTATTACTGTTCAAGTCTATTCAATTTAATATCAAAAATTGAACCAAAAATGATTTACAAGTGGCTAAATGTTCATATTTTAAACCATATTTTAAAATTCTAAGGAAAACAGATATCATCAAAATTACTTAAAAAAAGCTGAAACGTTCTTTATGTTGTAAATAAATCAATTTCTTTCATCTGAAGTGAAATATTTGAAGTTTAGAAATACAACAAATTATGCTCCAATTTATGTAAAAGTTCATGTCTTTCTTCATAAGGCATAAAAAAATTGTTTGTTTCCAGTATCCCGACCTATCCTAAATTTTTGGCCCAACCCTAAATGTTTTTATGGCCTCGGAGAATTTTTTTCAACTTTTTAACAAATGGTGCAAAACTGCACTTTTTATGCTTTAAACATGATTAGTGATTTTAAAAATCAACTAACTGATGTTCTAAAAGCACAATCCTCTTATCTGTATTCATTTTTTGACACGAAAATAATTTTCGGAAAGTCCCACTTAATAATAAAAAAAATCCAAAAACAAAAATTTACCAACCTACCTACCCTGATTTTTTTTAGCATATTATCGGAAACAAACAATTTTCTTTTTATTTGCCTAGATGTCATTTTTAAATGGTATCACAAATTGTGCATGAATGTACATTGGTAACATCAGACACCTCTGTAAATTAACAGTGAATAAATCTTGGAACTATAACTGTTGCTTGAAAAGAACAAGGGCACCGCCTACGGGTGCCACTGCTTGTCTGCAAGTGCTGGACAATATGTAAGAAAAGAGTTACAGTTAAGATTTTCTAAGTACAAAAGGGACATAATTTTGACAAAATGCATAACAGAGTTATGGTTCTTGGCCTATATAGTCACCTAATGATGATAAACAAGTGTGCAAAGCTTCAAAGCTGTACCTCTTATAGCTTTTGAGAAAAGGTGGACCTACACACAAATTTTAACCAAGAAACTCAAATTTTCTAAGTACAAAAAGAGCCATAATTTTGACAAAATGCATATCAGAGTTATAGTTCTTGGCCTACTAAGTCATCTAATGATGATAAACAAGTGTGCAAAGTTTCAAAGCTGTAGCTCTTATAGTTTTTTAGAAAATGTGGACCTAAACAAAAATTTAACCAATGTCGACGATCAAGTGATGACAATACCTCGTAGATTTTATTAAAAAATCAGACGAGCTTAAAAGGGATGTCAACATCTCTTAAAGGACCAAATTTTGTGGAGGAGGATGGCTTTTACCTAGGTTCCTGTCATTGTGTTACTGTAGTATTTGTTACTATTTCATTGTTATAATTATCAAAATTATTTAAGCCACAATTATTTTATTTTTGAAAAAAAAAAATGTTGATTATGTTTGTCAAACTTACGATTATTATCAGCAGAAGATACATTTATTTCTTTACATTTACAAAGTAAAAGCTTTTTTTGTCATGTCATGTCACATCCTCTCTTTCGAGACATATTACACCTCACATAAAATATTGTTTGTTTTCCCTCCCATGACACAAAATATGTTATTGCAAGATCCAGCAACTTTTTCTTCCAATTATATTTTTTTATATGTTTGGATAGTTTTGGAACAAAAACACAAATGGAAGTACAATTTGTATGATTCATTTTGTTGTTTGTCATTAATAAATCATAATTAAGTGTAGGTAGGAAGATTCATATAACAGCTTCCCTTCTTACTGACAATTAAGGCATAGTGCAACTCAAATTGCTGCTGATAAAACAAGTCCAACTATGAACCCTAACATTCCTTCTAGTACATGAAAGACAATCATTTTGATATACCCACATGTTTGTTTTTGTGCCCATTATGTTACCTGAAAATGTAATGTAAAGCAGGAGCCTGTTTGTGTGACAACTTTATACTGGTATTAAATGATACCCCTACCCCATGTTAAAATAAAGCCTTTTTGTGTGAGGAAACAGAATTAAAATGGCTGTAATAATTAGTGAAATAGGAAATGATTGAAACTCTAGAACCAGAAAATATCTGGTACAATGGTCATGCACTATCTATACTGATGTAAAATGGTTTCGGGGTAGGGCCTCCTACTCCCCACCTAGGGGTCATAGGTTTGACTCTTGTTATTCAGAAGTAATCAAGGTGCACTAGGAGAAGGCCTACATCCCCTTACATCCATGCATAATCAAAGTGAAAATAAATACAGTATAATTATGAACCTTTTTCTGTAAATATTTTAGTTGACTTGGGGTATAAGAGAGAGGAGTTAGTCAGAGTTATATAGTTATATTATAAACAGACGAAAACCGATGTATCAATTAAATACAACGTTTTTAAAAAAAATGAAGCAGACATTTAATAATTATTGATCTAATATACTGAGTTTATACCTGAAATACTTGACCATATACATGAACCTAAAGTAACATCAATATTTACACCACTGTCTGTCTTCTGTATTATAATCCATCTGTTTCTTCATTATTCAGAATATTCGAAGGCCAGGGCAGTGCATCAAGTCACTTTACTATTTAAGAAATTATTTTATCACATTTTGATGATGTATATCTTAGGCATAAATATTCCTTCTAACTGAATCTGGTATGTTATGTTGTTTTTATTGATATATTCTGATTATATATGTAAATAAAATCAAGAAACTTTCATTCTCACTTCAGTGATTTTGTAGCCATAAAAATATATAAATATTATCTTATTGGGTGTGAATTAAATTTGACATTTTTTATTTTATTTTTATCATGTTACTGGTATGAACACCTGACAGCTATACGAATGTATAGATATGAAATAAATATTTGAGCCTATATCATTGCTCTGTATGAATTATGACAGTATCATAACCACAAAAATTTCAAATAAATATTCCACATGAAAGATTAAAAGCAATGATATATCCAAAAGTATGTAAAACCTAAATTTAAACCACTATTTCCATATTCAAAGTACAAATTTAGTTTACAAACATCTACACCTGTCCCTATTTTAATCTACCCACTCTAGTCTTCTTCTGTACCAGCTCTAGAAAGTGTTTTAACAACTTTAACACACTTCAACCCTGTCCATATCATGTCTCATCCATATTTCCTTAAAAATTCTCTTCATCTACCCTACATAATGTTCACATACTGATCTTCCTCTCTACTTTCCTTACAATTCTCTTCCCACACTTCAGTCATGTCTGTATCATGTCTCCTCACGCCATTCTTCCTGTGCCTGCCCTAAAAACTGTTTAAGACAAGATACTCCTCTCATATTCTCTTCCAATTTCTTCCTATTTTTCACAATTCAGTCCTGTCTACATCATATCTCCCCAACCTACCTGTCCAAGAAAACTTTTGTAAAGAAGGTTGTAACCTCACATACAATTCTGTCTATATCATATCTTCCCCAGTGCACCTGGAGCACTACTTCAGTCTCTCACATAGTCCCCTTTTCCCTTCCATTTTACTGATGTAGCAAGGCACAAACCTCCTATCCTTCTATTCAGTCTGTATCTCCTGTTCAATATTCACACTGTGTCTCTCTCCCTAATCCAATTGTTTTCTCAGCTTCTGCAATACAGAGAATTCCTAGTGTACAATTACTGTCACTGTGCACAACAATGGTGATTCTCTAATCTAATAAAACAGAAAATTATCCATAGAATCAGTCTGTCACCCAAGGGACACAGTCTGGGAATGACAGCAACATTTTTGGTCCTGTCAAAAATCAATCGAGAGAAAATAACTCATAAAATTACTTCAGACATAACTGTAATTCTGCAGCAAAACTGCAGCTAAACATTATTTTCTTGTCTTAAGATCTTTCTCTAAACATACAGAACTATCATGCTAGGGGTTTGACTGATTTTCACCAGATACCATACTGCACTAAGGCCTGGTTCTTGCTACATACAGTATAATACTACTGCACTGAGAAGCTTGAAGTACACTAAGAAGCTGGGAGTATGGTTGTTTCTTATCATATACTACTGCACTAAGATGTTGGGAGTCTTGTTGGTTCTTCCAATATATTACCGCACTGAGAAGCTGTGAGTATGGTTAGTTCTCATTATAAACTACTGCACTAAGATGCACCAGGTTTGGTTGTTTCTTGCTATATAGCACTGCACTAAGATGCACGGGGTTTGGTTGGTTCTCACTATATACTACAGCACTAAGATGCAGGGGGTTTAGTTGTTTTCGTTATATACTACTGCACTAAGATGCATGGGGTTTGGTTGGTTCTCATTATATACTACACCACTAGATGCAGGGGTCTGGTTGGTTCTCATTATATACTACAGCACTAGATGTACGGGTTTGGTTGGTTCTCACTATATACTACAGCACTAGATGCACGGGTTTGGTTGGTTCTCATTATATACTACAGCACTAGATGCACGGGTTTTGGTTGGTTCTCATTATATACTACAACACTAAATGCACGGGGTTTGGTTGGTTCTCATTATATACTACAACACTAAATGCACGGGGTTTGGTTGGTTCTCACTATATACTACAGCACTAGATGCACGGGGTTTGGTTGGTTCTCATTATATACTACACCACTAGATGCAGGGGTCTGGTTGGTTCTCATTATATACTACAGCACTAGATGTACGGGTTTGGTTGGTTCTCACTATATACTACAGCACTAGATGCAGGGGTTTGGTTGGTTCTCATTATATACTACAGCACTAGATGCACGGGGTTTGGTTGGTTCTCGTTATATACTACAGCACTAGATGTACGGGGTTTGGTTGGTTCTCACTATATACTACAGCACTAGATGCAGGGGTTTGATAGGTTCTCACTATATACTACAGCACTAGATGCAGGGGTTTGATAGGTTCTCATTATATACTACAACACTAGATACACGGGTTTGGTTGGTTCTTGCTATATACTACAGCACTAAGATGCAGGGGTTTGGTTGGTTCTCGTTATATACTACAGCACTAAATGCAGGGGTTTGGTTGGTTCTCATTATATACTACAGCACTAGATGCACGGGGTTTGGTTGGTTCTCACTATATACTACAGCACTAAGATGCAGGGGTTTGGTTGGTTCTCGTTATATACTACAGCACTAGATGTACGGGGTTTGGTTGGTTCTCATTATATACTACAGCACTAGATGCAGGGGTTTGATAGGTTCTCATTATATACTACAACACTAGATGCACGGGTTTGGTTGGTTCTTGCTATATACTACAGCACTAAGATGCAGGGGTTTGGTTGGTTCTCGTTATATACTACAGCACTAAATGCAGGGGTTTGGTTGGTTCTCATTATATACTACAGCACTAGATGCACGGGTTTGGTTGGTTCTCATTATATACTACAGCACTAGATGCAGGGGTCTGGTTGGTTCTCGTTATATACTACAGCACTAGATGCAGGGGTCTGGTTGGTTCTCATTATATACTACAGCACTAGATGTACGGGTTTGGTTGGTTCTCACTATATACTACAGCACTAGATGCAGGGGTCTGGTTGGTTCTCATTATATACTACAGCACTAGATGTACGGGTTTGGTTGGTTCTCACTATATACTACAGCACTAGATGCACGGGTTTGGTTGGTTCTCACTATATACTACAGCACTAATGTACGGGTTTGGTTGGTTCTCTACTATATACTACAGCACTAGATGCATGGGGTTTGGTTGGTTCTCATTATATACTACAGCACTAGATGCACGGGGTTTGGTTGGTTCTCATTATATACTACAGCACTAGATGCAGGGGTTTGATAGGTTCTCATTATATACTACAACACTAGATGCACGGGTTTGGTTGGTTCTTGCTATATACTACAGCACTAAGATGCAGGGGGTTTGGTTGGTTCTCGTTATATACTACAGCACTAAATGCAGGGGTTTGGTTGGTTCTCACTATATACTACAGCACTAGATGCACGGGGTTTGGTTGGTTCTCACTATATACTACAACACTAGATGCACGGGGTTTGGTTGGTTCTCACTATATACTACAGCACTAGATGTACGGGTCTGGTTGGTTCTCACTATATACTACAGCACTAAATGCAGGGGTCTGGTTGGTTCTCATTATATACTACAGCACTAGATGCAGGGGTCTGGTTGGTTCTCGTTATATACTACAGCACTAGATGCACGGGGTTTGGTTGGTTCTCGTTATATACTACAGCACTAGATGCACGGGTTTGGTTGGTTCTCACTATATACTACAGCACTAGATGCACGGGGTTTGGTTGGTTCTCGTTATATACTACAGCACTAAGATGCAGGGGTTTGGTTGGTTCTCGTTATATACTACAGCACTAAGATGCAGGGGTCTGGTTGGTTCTCACTATATACTACAGCACTAAATGCACGGGGTTTGGTTGGTTCTCATTATATACTACAGCACTAAATGCACGGGGTTTGGTTGGTTCTCACTATATACTACAGCACTAGATGCAGGGGTTTGGTTGGTTCTCGTTACATACTACAGCACTAGATGTAGGGGTTTGATAGGTTCTCGTTATATACTACAACACTAGATGCACGGGGTTTGGTTGGTTCTCGTTATATACTACAGCACTAGATGCACGGGTTTGGTTGGTTCTCAATATATACTACAGCACTAGATGCACGGGGTTTGGTTGGTTCTCGTTATATACTACAGCACTAAGATGCAGGGGTTTGGTTGGTTCTCGTTATATACTACAGCACTAAGATGCAGGGGTCTGGTTGGTTCTCACTATATACTACAGCACTAAATGCACGGGGTTTGGTTGGTTCTCATTATATACTACAGCACTAAATGCACGGGGTTTGGTTGGTTCTCACTATATACTACAGCACTAGATGCAGGGGTTTGGTTGGTTCTCGTTATATACTACAGCACTAGATGTAGGGGTTTGATAGGTTCTCGTTATATACTACAGCACTAGATGCAGGGGTTTGGTTGGTTCTCGTTATATACTACAGCACTAGATGCACGGGGTTTGGTTGGTTCTTGCTATATACTACAGCACTAAGATGCAGGGGGTTTGGTTGGTTCTCACTATATACTACAGCACTAAGATGCAGGGGGTTTGGTTGGTTCTCGTTATATACTACAGCACTAAATGCACGGGGTTTGGTTGGTTCTCGTTATATACTACAGCACTAAGATGCAGGGGTTTGGTTGGTTCTCACTATATACTACAGCACTAGATGCAGGGGTTTGGTTGGTTCTCGTTATATACTACAGCACTAGATGCAGGGGTTTGGTTGGTTCTCGTTATATACTACAGCACTAGATGCAGGGGTCTGGTTGGTTCTCATTATATACTACAGCACTAGATGCACGGGTTTGGTTGGTTCTCATTATATACTACAGCACTAGATGCACGGGGTTTGGTTGGTTCTCACTATATACTACAGCACTAGATGCACGGGGTTTGGTTGGTTCTCATTATATACTACAGCACTAGATGCAGGGGTTTGATAGGTTCTCATTATATACTACAACACTAGATGCACGGGTTTGGTTGGTTCTTGCTATATACTACAGCACTAAGATGCAGGGGGTTTGGTTGGTTCTCACTACAGTCGACATCGTACTTGCGACCACCTCTATTAAGAGATTTTTGCATTAAATGACCGGTCAAAATCCCTCCCGAACGTTTTCAGTATATAAATTCATTCCATTAAACAACTTTTTTTATTAAACGATTAGCGACCACATTAATGTAGTCCCGACAAAATATTCGACAAAAGTATCTATTAAGCGACCGGGTACCAAAATTCTACCGGGCATTTCTTCATCTGTGTAATTAGCGAGTACGTTTTGTATGTGACTGAATGCAATTAACCTTTGTATCAGTCGAACTGACAAACAATCTAGCCATAATTTTCACGGTTTATGGACCTGGAAAAGTGTTCACGGTGTTAAAACAGATTTTGAAACCATACATGTATGTTCATAATAAATACAGTTACATTAACAGTTAAAAATAACTTTTCTTTTCATCTGACTAAAATACAATTAAGAAACCATTCCATCAAGAGATCACTTCTTAGCAGTCCCTTGGGTGGTCTCGTAATACAATGTTGACTGTATATACTACAGCACTAAGATGCAGGGGTTTGGTTGGTTCTCGTTATATACTACAGCACTAAGATGCAGGGGTTTGGTTGGTTCTCATTATATACTACAGCACTAAGATGCAGGGGTTTGGTTGGTTCTCGTTATATACTACAGCACTAGATGTACGGGTTTGGCTGGTTCTCACTATATACTACAGCACTAGATGCAGGGGTTTGGTTGGTTCTCGTTATATACTACAGCACTAGATGCACGGGTTTGGTTGGTTCTCACTATATATACCATGCACGGTTTTGGTGGAAGTTTCACGTATTTAATACAGCACTTATGAAACGATACTGGTATGGTTCATATTAATAATACTTACAGTTACAAAATGACTTTTTTTCTCGTTCATGAACTTCATCAGCACTCTTAGAGTCCGGGTTTGGTTGGTATACATGTTCTATATACTACAGCACTAGATGCACGGGTTTGGTTGGTTCTCGTTATATACTACAGCACTAGATGCAGGGGTTTGGTTGGTTCTCATATATACTACAGCACTAGATGCACGGGTTTGGTTGGTTCTCGTTATATACTACAGCACTAGATGTACGGGTTTGGTGGTTCTCATATATACTACAGCACTAGATGCAGGGGTTTGGTTGGTTCTCGTTATATACTACAGCACTAGATGCACGGGTTTGGTTGGTTCTCACTATATACTACAGCACTAGATGCACGGGTTTGGTTGGTTCTCATTATATACTACAGCACTAGATGCACGGGTTTGGTTGGTTCTCATTATATACTACAGCACTAGATGTAGGGGTTTGGTTGGATCTCGTTATATACTACAGCACTAGATGTACGGGGTTGGTTGGTTCTCATATATACTACAGCACTAGATGCAGGGGTTTGGTTGGTTCTCGTTATATACTACAGCACTAGATGTACGGGTTTGGTTGGTTCTCACTATATACTACAGCACTAGATGCAGGGGTCTGGTTGGTTCTCATTATATACTACAGCACTAGATGCAGGGGTCTGGTTGGTTCTCATTATATACTACAGCACTAAATGTACGGGGTTTGGTTGGTTCTCGATTATATACTACAGCACTAGATGCACGGGTTTGGTTGGTTCTCGTTATATACTACAGCACTAGATGTACGGGTTTGGTTGGTTCTCATATATACTACAGCACTAGATGCAGGGTTGGTTGGTTCTCATTATATACTACAGCACTAGATGCAGGGGTTTGATTGGTTCTCACTATACTACAGCACTAAAATGCAGGGGTTTGGTTGGTTCTCTATATACTACAGCACTAGATGCACGGGGTTGGTTGGTTCTCATTATATACTACAGCACTAGATGCGGGGTTTGGTTGGTTCTCATATATACTACAGCACTAGATGCAGGGGTTTGGTTGGTTCTCATTATATACTACAGCACTAGATGCAGGGGTCTGGTTGGTTCTCATTATATACTACAGCACTAAATGTACGGGGTTTGGTTGGTTCTCACTATATACTACAGCACTAGATGCAGGGGTTTGGTTGGTTCTCGTTATATACTACAGCACTAGATGCACGGGTTTGGTTGGTTCTCATTATATACTACAGCACTAGATGCACGGGTTTGGTTGGTTCTCGTTATATACTACAGCACTAGATGCACGGGTTTGGTTGGTTCTCATTATATACTACAGCACTAGATGTACGGGGTTTGGTTGGTTCTCGTTATATACTACAGCACTAAATGTACGGGTTTGGTTGGTTCTCACTTTTATACTACAGCACTAGATGCAGGGGTTTGGTTGGTTCTCATATATATACTACAGCACTAAGATGCAGGGTTTGGTTGGTTCTCATTATATACTACAGCACTAGATGCAGGGGTTGGTTGGTTCTCTTATATACTACAGCACTAAATGTAGGGGTTTGGTTGGTTCTCACTTATATACTACAGCACTAAATGAGGGTTTGGTTGGTTCTCGTTATATACTACAGCACTAGATGCACGGGTTTGGTTGGTTCTCATTATATACTACAGCACTAGATGCAGGGTTGGTTGGTTCTCGTATATACTACAGCACTAGATGCAGGGGTTTGGTTGGTTCTCATTATATACTACAGCACTAATGTACGGGTTTGGTTGGTTCTCAGTTATATACTACAGCACTAGATGACGGGTTTGGTTGGTTCTCACTATATACTACAGCACTAAGATGCAGGGGTTTGGTTGGTTCTCATTATATACTACAGCACTAGATGCAGGGGTCTGGTTGGTTCTCATTATATACTACAGCACTAAATGCAGGGTTTGGTTGGTTCTCATTATATACTACAGCACTAGATGCAGGGTTTGGTTGGTTCTCATTATATACTACAGCACTAGATGACGGGTTTGGTTGGTTCTCATATATACTACAGCACTAGATGCAGGGGTTTGGTTGGTTCTCATTATATACTACAGCACTAGATGCAGGGGGTTTGGTTGGTTCTCATTATATACTACAGCACTAGATGCAGGGGGTTTGGTTGGTTCTCATTATATACTACAGCACTAATGCTACGGGTTTGGTTGGTTCTCATTATATACTACAGCACTAGATGCAGGGGTTTGGTTGGTTCTCATTATATACTACAGCACTAAATGTACGGGTTTGGTTGGTTCTCGTTATATACTACAGCACTAGATGCAGGGGTTTGGTTGGTTCTCATTATATACTACAGCACTAAATGTACGGGTTTGGTTGGTTCTCATTATATACTACAGCACTAGATGCACGGGTTTGGTTGGTTCTCATTATATACTACAGCACTAGATGCACGGGTTTGGTTGGTTCTCATTATATACTACAGCACTAGATGCACGGGTTTGGTTGGTTCTCATTATATACTACAGCACTAGATGCACGGGTTTGGTTGGTTCTCATTATATACTACAGCACTAGATGCACGGGTTTGGTTGGTTCTCATTATATACTACAGCACTAGATGCACGGGTTTGGTTGGTTCTCATTATATACTACAGCACTAGATGCAGGGTTTGGTTGGTTCTCATTATATACTACAGCACTAATGACGGGTTTGGTTGGTTCTCATTATATACTACAGCACTAGATGTACGGGTTTGGTTGGTTCTCAGTTATATACTACAGCACTAGATGCACGGGTTTGGTTGGTTCTCATTATATACTACAGCACTAAATGCACGGGGTTTGGTTGGTTCTCGTTATATACTACACCACTAGATGCAGGGGTTTGGTTGGTTCTCATTATATACTACAGCACTAAGATGCAGGGGTTTGGTTGGTTCTCACTATATACTACAGCACTAGATGCAGGGGTCTGGTTGGTTCTCACTATATACTACAGCACTAGATGCAGGGGTTTGGTTGGTTCTCATTATATACTACAGCACTAAATGTACGGGTTTGGTTGGTTCTCATTATATACTACAGCACTAGATGCACGGGGTTTGGTTGGTTCTCATTATATACTACAGCACTAGATGCACGGGTTTGGTTGGTTCTCATTATATACTACAGCACTAGATGTACGGGGTTTGGTTGGTTCTCATTATATACTACAGCACTAGATGCACGGGTTTGGTTGGTTCTCATTATATACTACAGCACTAGATGTACGGGTTTGGTTGGTTCTCATTATATACTACAGCACTAGATGCACGGGTTTGGTTGGTTCTCATTATATACTACAGCACTAGATGCAGGGGTTTGGTTGGTTCTCATTATATACTACAGCACTAGATGCAGGGGTTTGGTTGGTTCTCACTATATACTACAGCACTAGATGCAGGGGTTTGGTTGGTTCTCATTATATACTACAGCACTAGATGCAGGGGGTTTGGTTGGTTCTCATTATATACTACAGCACTAGATGCAGGGGGTTTGGTTGGTTCTCATTATATACTACAGCACTAGATGCACGGGGTTTGGTTGGTTCTCGTTATATACTACAGCACTAGATGCACGGGGTTTGGTTGGTTCTCATTATATACTACAGCACTAGATGCAGGGGTTTGGTTGGTTCTCATTATATACTACAGCACTAGATGCAGGGGTCTGGTTGGTTCTCACTATATACTACAGCACTAGATGCACGGGGTTTGGTTGGTTCTCATTATATACTACAGCACTAGATGCAGGGGTCTGGTTGGTTCTCATTATATACTACAGCACTAGATGCACGGGTTTGGTTGGTTCTCACTATATACTACAGCACTAGATGCACGGGTTTGGTTGGTTCTCACTATATACTACAGCACTAGATGCACGGGGTTTGGTTGGTTCTCGTTATATACTACAGCACTAAATGCACGGGGTTTGGTTGGTTCTCACTATATACTACAGCACTAGATGCACGGGGTTTGGTTGGTTCTCGTTATATACTACAGCACTAAATGCACGGGGTTTGGTTGGTTCTCGTTATATACTACAGCACTAGATGCACGGGGTTTGGTTGGTTCTCATTATATACTACAGCACTAGATGCAGGGGTTTGGTTGGTTCTCATTATATACTACAGCACTAGATGCACGGGTTTGGTTGGTTCTCATTATATACTACAGCACTAGATGCACGGGTTTGGTTGGTTCTCATTATATACTACAGCACTAAGATGCAGGGGTTTGGTTGGTTCTCGTTATATACTACAGCACTAGATGCACGGGTTTGGTTGGTTCTCACTATATACTACAGCACTAAATGCACGGGGTTTGGTTGGTTCTCGTTATATACTACAGCACTAGATGCACGGGTTTGGTTGGTTCTCGTTATATACTACAGCACTAGATGCAGGGGTTTGGTTGGTTCTCGTTATATACTACAGCACTAAATGCACGGGGTTTGGTTGGTTCTCATTATATACTACAGCACTAGATGCAGGGGTTTGGTTGGTTCTCGTTATATACTACAGCACTAGATGCAGGGGTTTGGTTGGTTCTCGTTATATACTACAGCACTAGATGCACGGGTTTGGTTGGTTCTCGTTATATACTACAGCACTAGATGCAGGGGTTTGGTTGGTTCTCGTTATATACTACAGCACTAAATGCACGGGGTTTGGTTGGTTCTCATTATATACTACAGCACTAGATGCAGGGGTTTGGTTGGTTCTCGTTATATACTACAGCACTAGATGCAGGGGTTTGGTTGGTTCTCACTATATACTACAGCACTAGATGCACGGGGTTTGGTTGGTTCTCATTATATACTACAGCACTAGATGCACGGGGTTTGGTTGGTTCTCATTATATACTACAGCACTAAGATGCAGGGGTTTGGTTGGTTCTCGTTATATACTACAGCACTAAATGCACGGGGTTTGGTTGGTTCTCATTATATACTACAGCACTAGATGTACGGGGTTTGGTTGGTTCTCACTATATACTACAGCACTAAATGTACGGGTTTGGTTGGTTCTCATTATATACTACAGCACTAGATGCACGGGTTTGGTTGGTTCTCATTATATACTACAGCACTAGATGCACGGGTTTGGTTGGTTCTCATTATATACTACAGCACTAAGATGCAGGGGTTTGGTTGGTTCTCGTTATATACTACAGCACTAGATGCACGGGTTTGGTTGGTTCTCATTATATACTACAGCACTAGATGCAGGGGTTTGGTTGGTTCTCGTTATATACTACAGCACTAGATGCAGGGGTTTGGTTGGTTCTCGTTATATACTACAGCACTAAGATGCAGGGGTTTGGTTGGTTCTCGTTATATACTACAGCACTAAATGCACGGGGTTTGGTTGGTTCTCATTATATACTACAGCACTAAATGCACGGGGTTTGGTTGGTTCTCGTTATATACTACAGCACTAAATGCACGGGGTTTGGTTGGTTCTCGTTATATACTACAGCACTAAATGCACGGGGTTTGGTTGGTTCTCGTTATATACTACAGCACTAGAAGCATGGGTTTGGTTGGTTCTTGTTATATACTACAGCACTAGATGCACGGGTTTGGTTGGTTCTCGTTACATACTACAGCACTAAGATGCAATTTCCTTATATACTATAGTACTAAAATGCAATTTCATTATATACTGGGGTGGACAGATAGCTCAGTGGTTTGCACACTGGCCTTCCAATCCTGAGGTCGGGGGTTCGATCCCCGGCAGCTACTCGGGAATTTTCAGAAACGCTTTTCAGTGTTTCCCACCCAACTAGAGGTGTACTGGTCAGGAACCCAGGCAATCCTTGCGTGTATCAGTGCTATACACTGGGCACGTTAAAGAACCAGGCTGTCTATTCGCAACGAGCTAGGCTAAGTTAGCCGGGCAAGCCTGTATCTGATTTCTGATCTCTCTGTCGTGGGGGCTTTGTCCCACTCTGTCCATCTGGTCAGATCGCTCTGTGTCTGTACTAGTAGAGGATGAATTATGCGCCCTGTGTGGCTGCAATTGAACTATGTAAAGCGCCTTTGAACGTGAAATTGATCATGAAAAGGGCGCTATATAAATCTGGTATAATAATAATATACTACAGCACTAAGATGCAATTTCGTTATATACTACAGCACTAAGATGCAGGGGTTTGGTTGGTTCTTGCCATTGATACTACTGCACTAAGATGCAGGGGGTTTGGTTGGTTTTTGCCATATACTACAGCACTAAGATGCAGGGGGTTTGGTTGGTTCCTGCCATACACTACTGCACTAAGATGCAGGGGGTTTGGTTGGTTCAGGTGTTTGGTGGTTTGACATGAAGTTTTGGTTTTCTGTGTGGCTTAAGCATATTTTGTTTACTTTACTTTGTTAGTGATTATCAGTAATTATCATGGAAAAATGTTTGCTAGTCTCTTAATGACCTCCCATATTAACTAAACCTGTCTTAAGATTTTGGGTGACAAATGGACTGCCAAAATTATAAAATGCAGTACCTAATTTAGTTTTTTAATGAAATTTGAGGGTTTTTTTAAATCTGTGCTTGAAGGCAGAAGTTCGATACAGTATTTACTGTATAAAAGTATCATTTGAAACATTTATTTCAATTTTCAATTTTTCATCAATGTATTCTTGTGCTTGTAATGGAAATTTGATATGACAATCAGTTTCTGGCACCTTTACTGAACTGAAACATTTGAAATTTCTGGAGAGGTACATGCCCATAATAATACCATGAAGTATTATACAGACAAGATGAATTCCCATCTTGCTATTGATATTATAAGAAGTAAAATAAACTTTTTGACTTGATATAACATACCTAAAGATTAAAGCAATTAGTTCCTATCACAAAGAAAATTAATGGATTTAAATGCACTTATGTCAATTGCTGCCTTGAGTTCAACATTAAATGACATTCAAACTTTAGAGGGCAAATGACTCATTAAACAAAAATGAGTTCCAAAAAAAGTCATGCATTCCTCTAAAATCAATCACCCTGGCAGTTATTTTATTATTCCCATGTTCCAAATCAAGACTGAAGACTCACAGACAGAAATGCGGGGCCCCTGTGGTGAACATTCAAATGTCAACATTGTTTCAAAATATCAGTGTGTAAAAAGGTCAGCAGCAATGACCAGCTGAAGTGTCATTCTATACAAGGGGTCTGGAACTGGTATGTGACAAGAGAGAAAACTTGAATGAAATGTTATTTCAGAAATACAGTCTACACTGTATTAAGAGACTGCCCAAGACTGCTAAAAAGTGGTCTCTTAATGCATTTTTGTCAGGTGAAGAGAAAAGTTATTTTTAACTGTTAATGTAACAGTATTTATTATGAACATATATATATGTATATATATTTTACAAACTGTAAATGTTATAGCTGAATTGTTTGTTTAGTTCGACTGTTAAAAGGTTAATTGCATTCAGACAGGTGCAAACACGTATGTGCTAATTACACAGGTGAAGAAATGCCCAGCAGGAATTTGGTACCCGGTTGCTTATGCTTAATTGGATACTTTTGTCGAATATTTTAACTGTTGGGACTACATTAATGTGGTCGCTAGTCGTTCAATAAAAAAAAAACAGTTTAATGGAATGAATTCATGTACTGAAAACGTTCGGGAGGGATTCTGACCGGGCGTTTAATACAAAAATCGCTTAATAAAAGTAGTCGCAAGTAAGATGTTGACTGTAGTCCATTAGGAAAATAAAATTATACATACATGGTGCAAAAATATTTACTGATAACCTATGATCACTATTGAATATTGCTAGTACAGAGAAATAATTCCAAGTTATGTAGTCAAAAATTTAGTCAATTTGATTAAATTCACATAATGATGTAATGATATTGATAATTTTCATAAACTGTAAAAATGTGGTGACATTTAAAATGTGCATGACATTGAAGGTTTAAGTTTATATTAAAGAATATTAGCCAAAACTGAACAGCAATATTTAACATTTTACATAATTATATGATGGCTCCTAAATCATAAAAGACATAGTTATAACCCCCCCCCCCCCCCACCACATGTTTTTCTCAAGAGAAAATAGTGGAAGCAGAGGAATTTTAAGTAATAATTGTTTATTCTTGTTGAGATTGTCAGAAACAATATACCCCACCCTGATAGTGGCTGACAGATGGAAACCTAACAGTCCCAACTACAGTATCTCACATTCTGATAAACTGTAATTATGTTGCTCTCTCAGATGATGTATTGTAATTAACTCATCAAATTACACCTTGGAACATACCACCTTCTTTCATAGACACAAAACATTCCTTCAGGAGAACTTGATCTTTGACACTTAGCCAAGGACACCACAAACAAATGATAGTTTTTCATCCACTGTATGCTAACTCACTGTATAAAGGATTTTAAATAACTGCATTAAGAGAATATTCACTGCCTGAGCAAGTAACATAATAAACACGTCTTTTTGTTAATCACTGCTAAAAAGTTCAATGGCTTCCTTCAATTTATTGGTGGTAACAGATACAAGAGTGTCTTTTCGTACTGAATTTATTAAGTAAGTTGTTTAAAATAATAAAATGTGCAGCTGAAACTAAACTAATGAGATAACGCCAGTAATTACTTTGCAAGCGATTATGAAACTACACTATTATAAATGTTTTTAATTAAGGAAGTATTTCATTGGTAGTATTGTAAATCTTCTTCTTACAATACTGTCTAAATTTGACGAAAATCATCAGCCAGCTTTGTGGGCAATATATTAAATAATATATCTTATTTTTTGCAGGAACAAAGAAGTATAAAATACATTCTTTGGCAGGAATAATGCGGACCAAAGTGTCTGATGCTGAAGTAACGATAGTATACATGTAGCCGTTTATTTATAAATACCCACCCCACCCTGTTCCCCTGGTCGTACTCATGGTAGAATGGGGGAGTGACATTATTATTTATATATATTATTCTTCTTCTTCTTCCAGTTAGGTACATAATCCCACTCTGGCCTATCGTCGTACCGTTTTTATTTTTATTATCATTATATTAATATTATTATTATAATTATAGAGTGATATTATTTTTTTTTATACAGGTGGAAATCACAGTTGTTGAAGACCTTCAAAAATGAAATAGATCTGTTAGGAAAAATAAAATTTCCTCACATGATGTTGAAGACGCGAGTTACAGGGAAAATATTTTGTTTCCATGTATGTGCTCGTGCAACATCTGTTTCAAAACAATTTCACTTAAATACGAACCGTTACACTCATTGCTAACTGAAACATTTTTACCTGTTAATATAGTCAACCATAATGTCACCTGTCTATCGAAAAGCGGGAAACCCCAGTCATGGTAGACAATCACGACAATCTTGCCTCCCGAAAAGAACAAAAGAGTTACTCTCCTTGATGATATACTTTTTAGCTCCACTATTCGGAGAATAATATTGTAAGTTCACATAAACATTGTAAAGCATACAAACAAAGTATATGCAGGGGCTGGGCCCCTTATACCTAAGGTCAAGGCCACCATGGTGTTATACTTGGGTTATTTTTAAGGTTAAAGTTTTTTTGGCAACCTTTGTTTTTCTGTTATGTCTTTGTTACTATTGCTTATATATCACTGTAAGTTCACATAAACAAAAATAACATTGTCCAGCATACAAACAAAGTATGTTCAGGGGCTTGGCCCATTATACCCAAAGTCAAGGTCAAAACAAAGTATGTGCAGGGGCTGGGCCCATTATACCCAAGGTCAAGGTCACAAAGTTGTTATACTTGGAATTACTGTCCTGTTAAATTTTTTCGAAAGCTTTGTTTATAGACATATCTTTGGTACTTTAAAAGATAATGACTTGAAAATAAAAATATTTCTTTATAATCATTATCTGCATGTGTGGTTACAATCTCCATAACACTAATTTTATTTTTGACAGAAATATGCCCCTTTCATCTTTACTTTCTGGATATAACTTTAGTACAATATAATATAAAGACTTGAAACTTAAAATGTATCTTTACCATCATCATCTGCATGTGTGGTAACAATCCCTATAACTCTGATTTGTATATTTGACCAAATTATGCCCCTTTCATACTTAAATTTTTTACAAACTTCGTTTTCTGGACATTTGATACTATAACTTTGGTACTATATATATAATATAAGATAATGACTTGAAGCTCAAAATATACCTTTACCATCATCATCTGCATGTGTGTTAACAATCCCTATAACTCTTATTTTGTGTTCTAAACAGAATTATGCCTCTTGGTGTATCTTTCTTTTAAAGCAGAGGTCTCTTATTGAGACATATATTCATTTTTCTGTCAAATCACCAAATAGTGTAGCGCGCTGTCTTATGGACAGTTCTTGTTAGCTCAGGTGAGTTTTTCTGATCGCTCTATGTCCGGCGTCTGTCGTCTGGCGTCTGGCGTCCGTCAACATTTATCTTGTGTATGCGATAGAGGCTGTATTTTTCAACTGATCTTCATGAAATTTGGTCAGAATGATTACCTTGATGAAATCTAGGATGAGTTGGAAAATGGGTCATCTGGGGTCAAAAACTAGACCACTAGGTCAAATCAAGGAAAAACCTTGTGTATGCGATAGGGGGCTGTATTTTTCAATTGATCTTCATGAAATTTGGTCAGAATGATTATCTTGATGAAATCTAGGATGAGTTCGAAAATGGGTCATCTGGGATCAAAAACTAGGTCACTAGGTCAAATCAAGGAAAAACCTTGTGTATGCGATAGGGGCTGTATTTTTCAATTGATCTTCATGAAATTTGGTCAGAATGATTATCTTGATAAAGTCTAGGCCAAGTTCGAAAATGGGTCATCTGGGGTCAAAAACTAGGTCACTAGGTCAAATCAATGAAAAACCCTGTGTATGCGATAGGGGCTGTATTTTCAATTGATCTTCATGAATTTTGGTCAGAATGATTACCTTGATAAAATCAAGGCCGAGTTTGAAAAAGGGTCATCTGGGGCCAAAAACTAGGTCACTAGGTCAAATCGAAGAAAAACATTGTGTATGCAATAGAGGCTGTATTCTTCAAATGATCTTCATGAAATTTGGTCAGAGTGATTGCCTTGATGAAATCTAGGTCGAGTTTGAATATGGTTTATATGAGGTTAAAAACTAGGTCATTAGGTCAAATTAAAGAAAAATCTTGTGTATGCGATAGATACTGTATTTTTCAATTGATTTTTATGAAATTTGGTCAGGGTAATTGCCTTAATGAAATCTAGGTCGAGTTTGAATATGGGTCATCTGAGGTCAAAAACTAGGTCACTTGGTCAAATCAAAGAAAAAACTTGTGTATGTGATAGAGGCAGTATTTTTCAATTGATCTTCATGAATTTTGGTCAGAATGATTGCCTTGATGAAATCTAGGTCGAGTTTGAACATGGGTCATCTAGGGTCAAAAACTAGGTCACTAGGTCATATCTAAGAAAATGCTTGTTTAATCGCAAGAGACCAATTTTTTGGTCCAATCTTAATGAAAATTGGGCAGAATATATGTTTCCATGAAATCACTAGGTCAAACATGTTTTACACTGTTATGGTGTGTTTCTTAGGTGAGCGACCTAGGGCCATCTTGGCCCTCTTGTTTTTATATACCTGTATTTCATGAAGAACATTGTTAATGTGCTAAATGAATAATATGAAGGGTTGTGTGTGTGTGTGTGTGCGCGCGTGTGCGTGTGTGTGTGTGTGGTGGGGGGTGGGGTCATGTTTGATGCAGAAACATTTCAGAAAACATGTTTTCATTTCTAACACGTAAATCTAGTCATCTGTTACTATTTCTATCACTCTTTGAAAAGAAACATAGAGAGTGTAAGAATGTAAACATAATTTTTTACAGAGGAAGTTAAATACACGGGTTACTTACAGAGCTAGAGATATTGTGAACAATCAGACATTAAAGTCCCAAGTAATACATGGAAGGAGTCTTGATCACAAAGTTCTGCTTAAGTAATAAATTTGTTTGAAAATTTAACAGCTGATCATTTGTTTTCACTTAGAGCTAAATGCAGATCATAGATATGTCCTAAAAACACAAACATTTCCATATAGTGTGTTAATTGTAACCTGGGGATACAGCAGCTAGGATACAAAATTTTATCCCTATGTATCCAATGTAACCAGGATACAAAAAACGAAGGGTGTGGAAATCTCACAGATGCTGGGTACATTTTCACTGGAAGCACTTTTTTCATATCTGACTTTCCTATCCTGCTGCCCCAACTAAGATTATATATAGTGTTATTTTAGCATAAGTATAAATTTGATTAACACTCTTTGCCAGCGTAAGACCTATTGCATTACATTTGTTAAATATATTTAGCTAAAATTCATTAGAAATTCAAGTGTTGGCAAATTGTTATTACATGCACCACTTAGTTAGGGTGAAAATAAATGAATTCAGAGGCTACAGTTTTAAAATGTGTCTTTTGGTTCATATTGTTGAAATATGCTGATATCTATCAAATTCAAAATGTAAAACTAGAAATTTTATTGAAATCAAAAGAAATACTCCACATTTTGGAACTTTCATATTAATGGGGGATAATTACACAATAGCATCAAAATCAATATAACATACATTTGTGATAGGGATCTAACTCTATGTTAATGTGTCTTCTTATTCCTTAAAGAGAAACGCAATGTTGTTTTGATGTTAATTCCATTTGCTGGGATTTCTTTGATCATTTAAAGATGTCAAAGAATTTTCAAAATCAACTTAAAAATAAGAAAGTTATATGCATTTAAATATTTGATCAAAATGGTGGCCATTTTGTTTCCATGGCAACAAAAAACAAAATGGCAGATTAATTAAGTTTCTAGACACATATTTGAACTGTATTTACTTATTTTTGTAAAATAGTTTCTCTATTTTTTCAAGCTAAACTGAAATAAATTAGCATGTTCTACATATTACACTCAAGAAACATATAAAACAAGGCAGTCTGAAAGAAAGCTAAATGCCCCGCCACTGCTATAGATAGTGAAAGGATAAACCTTTGATTTTAGCTGTGACCTTGACCTTGAACTGACATGGCTGACTCATGAATTCTGCACAACATCTTGATGAGGTGATCATTTGACCCAAGTTTGATGAAAATCCTTCAAGGGGTTAAGGAGATACAGAGTGGACACCAAATGGAAGGCTCAAACCTTCGACCCTTTGTTGTGACCTTGACCTTGAGCTGGCATGGTTGACTCATAATTTCTGCACATCGTTCTGATGAGGTAATCATTTGACCCAAGTTTTATAAAATTCCTTCAAGGGGTTAAGGAGATATAGAGCGGACACGAAATGGAAGGCTCAAACCTTTGACTTTCAGTTGTGACCTTGACCTTGAGCCGACATGGCTGACTCATAAGTTCTGCACATCGCCTTGATGAGGTGATCGTTTGACCCAAGTTTGATGAAAATCCTTCAAGGGGTTTAGGAGATATAGAGCGGACACAAAATGGAAGGCTCAAACCTTTGACCCTAAGTTGTGACCTTGACCTTGAGCCGGCATGACTGACTCATGGGTTCTGCACATCGTCTTGATGAGGTGATCATTTGACCCAAGTTTTATAAAATTCCTTCAAGGGGTTTAAGAGATATAGAGCGGACACAAAATGGAAGGCTCAAACATTTGACCTTCAGTTGTGACCTTGACCTTGAGCCGGCATGGCTGACTCATGGGTTCTGCACATCGTCTTGATGAGGTGATCATTTGACCCAAGTTTTATAAAATTCCTTCAAGGGGTTTAGGAGATATAGAGCGGACACAAAATGGCAGGCTCAAACCTTTGACCTTGAGTTGTGACCTTGAACCGACAAGGCAGACTCATGGGTTCCGCACATCGTCTTGATGAGGTGATCATTTGACCCAAGTTTCATGAAAATCCTTCAAGGGGTTTAGGAGATATGGACCGGACACGATTTTGTTACGGACGGAAGGATGGACGGACAGAAGGACGGACGGAAGGACGGACCCAGACCATTCCTATAATCCCTCCGCCACGGCGGGGGATTAATTAATTTATTCAAAAGGTTATTTGCTTAAAAAATGAATTCAGCAGTGTGTAAATGACGTCATAAACACACAATATGGCTGCATCCATGATCAGCAATTTTCTTAATCAAACTGCCATATCTTTTTCAATAGTGGTCCTATTTTAAAAATTCTTTCAGCGTAATGAAAGGCTTGATAATGGCTTTCATATGAAATTAACTTATTGTCAGGCTTTCCTTGTCCTTTAAAGTAAATAGATAATTTTTAGATATTTAACAGAATATAACAAGAGCTGTCTAATTACAGCCTGCTCAACTATTTGAAGACCTTCCACATACCGGTAGCAAAATATTCTAAATTGAACATGGGGCATAACTTTGCCAACATGTAAGTCAGAGAAAACTTACCATGTAAAATCATTAAATGACCCCAAAGATGTGTTGAGAATGTGAAAATATTTGCTCAAGTAATTCTTCAAAAACATGCTAACATGCAAAACTGTCACAAATTTTCTATGTTAAAAGGGGGCATAATTTTAACACAAGTATGCCCACGGGCAGAATGTCGAGCCCGCCAGCTGTCAAGTGTGACCTTGACCTTAGACCTAGGGACCTGGTTCTTGCACATGACACTCCGTCTCATAACGGTGAACATTCATGCCAAGTTAATCAAAATCCCACCATGCATGAAGAAGAAATGCTCTGGACAAACTTCAATTTGACCTTTGACCTCCAACTGTGACCTTGACCTTTGAGATAGGAACATGGGGTTTGCGCATGACACTCCTTCTCATTGAGGTAAACATTCATGCCAAATATAAACAAGATTGGTCCATGCATGTCAAAGTTATGGTCTGGACAAAATCGGATGCACGGACAGATGCACGGACAGATGCACGCACAAAAGTGGCGACTAAGTCGAGCTCACCGCAAGCGGGCTCGACAAAAATAATAGCTAGAGTTATGTAACTCATCCTGGGAGCTCATCTTTTGATGCCAAAAGCATGTGTGAAGTTTGAAAGCATTTGGTTTATTAGGCTTAACAAAAAATTGTTTGTTTCCAGTATCATGCTAAAAAAAGTTAGGGTAGGTAGGTCGGTAAAATTTCTTAATAAAGTGGGACTTTTCGAAAATTATTTTTGTGTCAAAACATGAATACAAATAAGGGGGTTATACCTTTAGAGCATCAGTAAGTTGATTTCTAACATCACTGACCACGTTTAAAGCATAAAAAGTGCAGTTTTGTAACTTTTTGTTAAAAAGGTGAAAAAAAAATTCTCCAAGGCCATAAAAACATTTAGGGTCAGGCCAAACATTTTGGGTAGGTCAGGATACCGGAAACAAACAATTCTTTTTTAGGCCTTAGTTTCTGAAAAACCTGCTTACATGCAAAACTTTAACCTGAACTTTGTGACGTGGACACCAATGAAAGGGTGATCACAAAAGGTCTACTAATTGAAAAATTTCAAATAGTCAAGCTTACAAGAGCCGCCACAGGAGACAGCATGCTCGACTATTTTGATGCTGGATAGTGAAACTGGGCACCTCTGAGGGAGCTGAAGCTATCACTGGAGTGTTTAATGACACCAATGTGGATGAAGATATTGGACAATAGCTTAAGTCTGTGTCGAAAGTATTAAGAAATAACAGAGATAAAGATAAAGTGAATCATAACATATTTATAAATAACCATAAAAGGGACATAATTCATGGACATTTTATGCAAGAGTAATGCACCATAAGTCATATCATGTGACCAATAATGCAGAATAACTACTTTAAGTTTGAATCAAATATATTAAGTAGTAACTGACATAGAGCAGAAGTGCATCACAACATGAACCTGAAATTCTTAGTAAAGAGAGGGCATAATTCATAACAAGTCATATTGGTGCTAGCATTGTGGACCATGTGTCATATTACGGGGTGGGAGGTGATGCAGAACAACCATTTTAAGTTTGAATTAATTCCACTTAGTAACAACAGAGATATGGTGAAAAAGCATCAAAATCAAACTGAAATTTCAAAGCAAAAATTAACCTTAAATTCTAAGTAAAAAGGGGGCATAATTCATGAAATAATAGTGCAAGAGTTATGGCCTTTGTGTCATATTATGTGCATGCTGATGTGGAACAACTATTTTAAGTTGGAATCAATTCCACTTAGTAACAACAGAGATATGGTGAAAAAGCATCAAAATCAAACTGAAATTCAAAGCAAAAATTAACCTTAAATTCTAAGTAAAAAGAAGCATTATTAATGAAATAATGGTGCAAGAGTTATGGCCCTTGTGTCATATGATGTGGAACAACTGTTTTGTTTGAATCAAATCCTCTCTGTAAGAGCAAAGCATACAGTGACCAACTGTACTCCAACTGTGACCTTGACCTTTGAGATAGGAACATGGGGTTTGCGCATGACACTCCTTCTCATTGAGGTAAACATTCTTGCCAAATATAAACAAGACTGGTCCATGCATGTCAAAGTTATGGTCCGGACAAAATTGGACGCACATACACCAACCCGCCAAAAGTGACAAATAAGTCGAGCTCACCGCATGCGGGCTCAACAAAAATTAACCTTAAATTCTAAGTAAAAAGGGGGCATAATTCATGAAAAATTTGTGCCATAATTATGGACCTTAAGTCATATGATGTGGATGATGATGTGGAACAACTATTTTAAGTTTGAATCAAATCCATTTAGTAATAACTGAGATAGAGTGAAAATGCATCAAAACTTTAACCTGAAAATCTTAGTAAAAAGGGGGGATAATTTACAAAATATTGGTGCGAGAGTTATGGCCCTTGAGCCATATGATGTGGGTGATGATGAAGAGTAACTATTTTAAGTTTGAAATAAATCCATCGAGTAATCACAGAGATAAAGAGAAAGTGCATAAAAACTTTAACCAATGTGTGGACTTGAAAGGACGCTGACGCCGGGGCGAGTAGGACAGCTGTCCATACTTCATATAGTAGAGACAAAAATTACCTTAAAAAAGAGAATTTATATTCTTCGGATAAACTAAATTCAGTTTGGATTCTGTGTGAAATTTGGAATTAATACGGACTGGATTTAAATTTGACCAAACAGGATGCATATTAAGAGTATTTGAATTGTTACTTTTCAAAATACACTTTGTAATTGTTAACAGTTGCTGGTTCGTTTTTCTGTTACCGTACATTTGTTATTTTAAGTAACAAGCAATGGTTACCTTTATATGTAACAGTGTAAACTAAATAGTTGACAGAAATGAGAATATGAAGATAACTTTTTGATAATACTTTGAAGTTTTGAAAGTATGTGGGTAAATTGGAATATATGGGAAAAGTCTTAGGGTGAAAGAGGTTTTGGGATGAACAGGTTTCGTACAAAACTTTTCTTTGGCCATAACATTTTTTCAACCTTGTTTGCTTGGCACATGTTATACTTCAAACTGAAATTTTTGTTTCTGTTGTGAAGTTTGAAAGCATTTTGCCTAGTAGTTTCTGACAAGCCTGCTTACATGCAAAACGTTAAACCAAAATTCTAAATTAAAAAGAGACATAGTTTTGACAAAATAAAAGTTAGAGTTATGTAGCTTGTCTTGCAAAGTCATCTCATGATGCTTAAGATGCGTGAGAAGTTTGAAAGCACTGCTAGCTGTTCAGAAACCTTACATGCAAAACTTTAACCTGAAATTGTGAGTTAACTAGATGCTTGTCCATAGGTGCTCTCATTGTACATGGTTTCATGACTCAAGGTGAAATATTTTTTAAGATATATGCAACACAAAATTTTAAGCACTTCATGTGTATTTTTCACTTTATAGAGTGAAAAACCATAACTCTGGCCTAGCTGAGTGAAATCCGAAAGAGAACACCAGCTTAACACTCTCCTAATGTTTTATGACTCTACCGGTAAGTCAAATACTTTTTGACATACATGGGACACAAACTTGTATCCCCTGTATGCATATTTTTGACAGTTGTAACTCTGGTCTGACTAAAAGAAATCCAGAACAAAATCTAAGGTGCACAGTTTCACATGCTGAATAATATTCCTATGAAGTTTCATGATCCTAGCTCAAATACTTTTAAGACATGTGCGACAAAAATCTTTTATACCTTTTTAGCTCACCAGAGCCAAAGGCTCAGGGTGAGCTATTAGGATCACTCACTGTCCGTTGTCCGTAAACTTTTAATTTAAACGATATCTTCTCATAAACCGCTAAGCCAATTTCATCCAAACTTCACAGGAATGTTCCTTGGGTGAAGCTCTACAAAAAGTGTTCAAAGAATTGAATTCCATGCAGAACTCTGGTTGCCATGGCAACCGAAAGGAAAAACTTAAAAAATCTTCTTCTCAAAAACCAGAAGCCCTAGAGCTTAGATATTTGGTGTGAAGCATTGCCTAGTGGACCTCTACCAAGTTTTTTCAAATCCTGACCCCGGGTTCAAAATTGACCCTGCCCCAGGGGTCACTTGATTTTACATAGGAAAATCTTCAAAAAATTTCTAAAAATAAACCAGAAGGCCTAGAGCTTAGATATTTAACATGTAGCATTGCGTAGTGGACCTCTACTAAAGTTGTTCAAATCATGACCCCGGGGCCAAAATTGACCCAGCCCCAGGGGTCACTTGAATTTACATAGATTTCTATAGGAAAATCTTCAATTTTTTTAAAAAAATAAACCAGAAGGCCTAGAGCTTAGATATTTGACATGTACCATTGCCTAGTGGACCTCTACAAAATTTGTTCAAATCATGACCCCCAGGGTCAAATTGACCCCGCTCCATTGGGTTACTTGATTGTACATAGAAAAATCTTCAAAAAAATTCTAAAAATAAACCTGAAGGCCTAGAGCTTAGATATTTGACATGTAGCATTGCCTAATGGACCTCTACAAAATTTGTTCAAATCTTGACCCCCCAGGGTCAAATTGACTCAGCCCCAGGGGTTACTTGATTGTACATAGGGAAATCTTCATAAATTTGCTAAAAATAAACCAGAAGGCCTAGATCTTAGATATTTGATATGTAACATTGCCTAGTAGACTTCTACAAACTTTGTTCAAATCTTGACCCCCAGGGTAAAATTGGCCCCGCCCCAGGGGTCACTTGATTTTACATAGGAAAATCTTCAAAAATTTTCTAAAAATAAACCAGAAGGCCTAGAGCTTAGATATTTGACATGTAGCATTGCCTAGTTGACCTCTACAAAATTTATTCAAATCATGACCCCGGGCTCAAACTGACCCCGCCCCATGGGGTTACTTGACTGTACAAAGAAAAAACTTCAAAATTTTCTAAAAATAAACCAGAAGGCCTAGAGCTCTACAAAATTTGTTCAAATCATGACCACCGGGGTCAAAATTGACCCCGCCCCAGGTGTCACTTGATTTTACATAGGAAAATCTTCAAAAAATTTCTAAAAATAAACCAGAAGGCCTAGAGCTTAGATATTTAACATGTAGCATTTCCTAGTGGACCTCTACAAAATTTGTTCAAATCATGACCCCCAGGGTCAAAATTGACCCCACCCCAGGGGTCACTTGATTTTACATAGGAAAATCTTCAAAAATTTTCTAAGAATAAACCAGAAGGCCTAGATCTTAGATATTTGACATGTAGCATTGCCTAGTAGACTTCTACAAAATAATTTCAAATCATGACCCCAGGGGTCAAATTGACCCAGCCTCATTGGGTTACTTGATTGTACATAGAAAAATCTTCAAAATCTTCTAAAAATAAGCCAGAAGGCCTAGAGCTTAGATATTTGACATGTAGCATTGCCTAGTGAACCTCTACAAAATTTGTTCAAATCATGAGGCCCCCCCCTCCCACGGTCAAATTGACCCAGCCCCAGGGGTTACTTGATTGTACATAGGGAAAACTTCATAAATTTGCTAAAAATAAACCAGAAGGCCTAGATCTTAGATATTTGATATGTAACATTGCCTAGTAGACTTCTACAAACTTTGTTGAAAGCCCCCCCCCCCCCCCCTCCCCCGGGGTTACTTGATTGTACATCGGAAAATCTTCCAAAAAAATTCTAAAAATCATCAGTTTGACATTTGAAACATGTTGCTCATATTTCTCAGGTGAGCGATCCAGGGTCATCATGACCCTCTTGTTATGCATATTTTTGACTAGTCAAGGGCCATAACTCTGGTCTTGCTGAGTAATGTCCTTGAAAAAACCCAAGTGCACAACTTCACATGATGAATAATATTTTTATAATGTTTCATAATCCTGGGTCATATACTTTTTGAGATATATGCGACACAAACTTAGGCCCTTTTAATGTATATTTTTGACTACCTGTAAGTCAAGGGCTGTAACTCTTGTCTGGTGTGATCCAAATTAAAACACCAGGTGCACAACTTCCCATACTGAATAACAATCCCATGAGGTTTGATGACTCTGGCACAAATACTTTTTCAGATATGCATGACACATATAGGAATAGCCGACAAGTGCCACCTCCCCCTCCACTTCTGCCAAAAAAGAGTTATGTAACGTCCTGAGAGGCCAACTAATGATGGGGAAGCATTTGGCCTTGTAGTTGTTAAGAAACATGCTTACATGAAGAACTTTTCTGACAGACTCCGATCCTGAGGAAAGGTTGACTGTACCAAGGATTTTGCTCTATCAGGTTGTTGAGGTAGAGGGGTAGGGAGGGGAGGGGAGGTGGGGAATGTTTGGCAAGTACACTTGAAACACTTAACAAGGAGATTAAAAATGATCAACTGATAAACAATTTACAGTTTTTATTTTTAAACCTTTTTACATATTGTAACATTTTTACCAGAATAATGCTGACAAAAATCACTTGACTTGAACAAGATGAAAGTTGATACAAATATACTATTACTTCTCATATAGGTACATTTTACATGATAACATGCTGCCATGATTTTTTACTAGCATTCATATCTAGTAAAATGGACAGCAAGGAAAATTCACCTCCATAGAGAACTCAAACATGGCACCTTTATGTATGGATTCTACAGCACTACTGCTTCACCTCTACGACACATTCTTAGCATAGACAATGTGTTTCAATAATAAAGGTAATATTGTTTTATCACAGGCTATACACATCTAAGTTCACCATTTCAAAAAACAAACGAGCTGTTTGTAAAACACGTATGTCCCCCCCATGATGGGTTGTCCTATTTCAGTTCTATGATCACTTTCATCTTGACCTTTGACCTACTATACCCCAAAACAATAGGGGTCATCAATTTCATAAGCTCAATCATGCTATAAAGTTTGAAGAAACTGAGTCAAGTTGTTCTCAAGTTATTGAGTGGAACGGTTTTCAAGGTTTAGGACCCTCTGACCTTGACCTTTGACTAACTGACCCTAAAAACAACAGGGGTCTTCTATCTTTGACATACTGACCCTAAAAACTGTAGCGGTCATCTCCTTTATAAGCCTGATCATGCTAACAAGTTTGATGGTTCTGGGTCAAGTGGTCCTCAAGGTATTGGGCAGAAACTGTTTGCTCTACCGACTGATGGACCAACCAACTGACAGGTGCAAAGCAATATACCCTACGTCTTCAAAGGGGGCATAATAAATGCAGAAACATTGTAATAATTACAAACAGGTGCATCTTCATTTTCCTCCAATTTTCACACATACCAGCCTCTCATACAGTCGCTATAAGGTTCTTTCAGCATTCACTAACATTTCAATAAATATAATATAATATACATGTGTAGTTAAATGCAAGTTATTACACCAATTCATATCCCATGAAACAACCGTTTTTTGCCAAAACAACAAAATTTTATGGCCGTGTATTTAAATGATTTCACAGTAACTGGAAGTTAAGTTTACATATACATGTATAATAACTCCATATAGATGGCAATGACTAAAACTACCTTAGCACAATCATAGGCTTTGCCCTTGTGCCAATACAGATTCTGTCAAACTAGTACACACATAGGCTTTGCCCTTGTGCCAATACAGATTCTGTCAAGCTAGTACACACATAGGCTTTGCCCTTGTGCCAATACAGATTCTGTCAAGCTAGTACACACATAGGCTTTGCCCTTGTGTCAATACAGATTCTGTCAAACTAATACACACATAGGCTTTGCCCTTGTGCCAATACAGATTCTGTCAAGCTAGTACACACTAAAGGCATTTTATTGCCTTTGATATGCAGAATTATGGAATTTAATGCTATCACCTAGTTTTATAACCCTGAAGGCAAATATGAAGTTTCAATTCAATATCTGCATTAGTTTTGGAGATATATGTAGATGTATATGACCCCTTTTGGACTTAGGAAATCCTGGTTAAAGTTTCTGTCAGAGTTATGGGACTTGACCTAGTGAGGTTGGTAATTGACCTAGAAAAGAATAAATAAGTTTCAAAGCTATATGCCTTTAAATGATAACCATATGTACTTGCCATATGTACTTGCATGCAAAACTTTAACCAAGGTGTGACGCCGATGCCAGGGTGAGTAGAATAGCTAGACAACAACATGATATGGATTGATATTGCAAAAAAAAGTCATATCAAATCACTTTTCTGTTAAAACAAGTGAATGAAGTATTGCCATGCAATACAAAGTCCCCTACTGGAAGGCATCTAATTTTCTCTACTGCAGTGTAACATAATGAACTGATATCTGTCAATGATATATTGTATATTGTACTATATATACAATATGTTATAACAACACACTTGGATTAAAATGTGCATATATAAAAACCTACAGTTGTTTTCATATTGATTTTTTTTTGGATGATTATAAAAATGTTATCATATAAGTTATTTATAGTAAGAACAAAGGGAAATTAATCTTAAAAAAAAAAAAAAAAAAAAAAAAAAAAAAAAAAAAAAAAAAATCTGTATAATTTAAGTCCACAAGAAACTCTTTACCAGGTAGAGATAGGTCAAAATACACCTAAAAATTGGATGCAACATGCATGCTGTACCACAGAAAAGTGGTCTCGATTTTTTTCTACCGCCAGTAATAAAAAAGTTACAATAAAATCTATTTATAGTAAAACAAAGGGATGTAATTCTAAAAACAAGGGTGCCTCATAGTGGTGAACATTTGGTCCAAGTTACATCAAAATCCATCCATGCATGAAGAAGAAATGTTCCATACAAAGTCATTCTTGAATCTGACCTTTGACCTCTAAATATGACCTTGACCTTAGACCTAGGGACTGGTTCTTGCGCATGACATGTTGTCTCATCCAGGGGAATATTTGTGCCAACAGATATCTAAATCCTGCTTTTCATGACAAAGTTATAGACCGGACAGGGAAAAAATCCTCTTGACCTTTGATCTCAAAGTGTGACCTTGACCTTTAAGCTAGGGTACTAGGTGTTGCGCACGACACATCGTCTCATCATGGGGAACATTTATGCCAAGTAATATTAAAATCCCTGATGGATGACAGAGTTCTTGATCGGACAGGAAAAAAACCTTATTGACCTTTGACCTCCAATTGTGACCTTGACCTTTGAGCTAAGGGTCTGGGCTTTGCGCATGACATGTTGTCTCGTCATGGGGAACATTTGTGCCAAGTAATATTAAAATCCCTTCATAGATGGCAGAGTTATGGACGGGACAGGAAAAAAACTCTGTTGACCTTTGACCCCTAATTTTGACTTTGACCTTTGAGCTAGGGGTACGGGATTTGCTCATGACACGTCGTCTCATCATGGGAAACACTTGTGCTAGGTGATATTAAAATCCCTTAATGAATGTCAGAGTTATGGACTGGACACGAAACAGACCCTGTTCATGCTATGTTAACATTTGACTGCCAAGTGTGACTTTGACCTTTGAGCTAGGGGTCTGAAAGTTGTGCATGACACATCGTCTTATTATGCGGTACATTTGTGCCAAGTAATATTAAAATCCCTTCATGGATGGGAGAGTTATGGACCGGACAGGAAAAAAGCCTTGTTGATCTTTGACCTCCAATTGTGACCTTGACCTTTTAAGCTTGGGGTCCAGCTTTTGCGCATGACAAGTTGTCTCCTCCTGGGGAACATTTGTGCCAAGTAATATTAAAATCCCTTCATGGATGGGAGAGTTATGGACCGGACAGGAAAAAAGCCCTGTTGACCTTTGACCTCCAACTGTGACCTTGACCTTTGAGCTAGGGGTCAGGGATTTGCGCACGACACGTCAACTCATCATGGGGAACACTTGTGCCAAGTAATACTAAAATCCCTTCAAGGATGGGAGAGTTGTGGACCGGACAGGAAAAAAGCCCTGTTGACCTTTGACCTCCAATTGTGACCTTGACCTTTGAGCCAGGGGTCCGGGTTTTGCGAACAACATGTCGTCTCATCGTGGGGAACATTTGTAACAAGTAATATTAAAATCCCTTCATGGATGACAGAGTTATGGACCGTACACGAAATTGCGGACGGACGGACAGACGGATGGAATGACGGAAAAGCGCATTCCTATAGTCCCCGAAACTGGTTTTCAACCAGTAGGGGACTAATAAAGTGGTATTGGGAAACATGTGCTTTTACTAAAAACAGTCTCTAGTCTCTTATTCATTTATTTAGAAAGTACTTAGCTTCTCAAACTTATTCTCATCATATTATAATATGATATTAAATTTTAAATTTAACAAGAGCTGTCACTATTGGTGACAAATGCCCCTGAAGCAGGCCCAAGAATGCCACAGTTGTATGCGCAAAAAAATCACATATCATTTTGTGACCTTGACCTTGACCTAAGAGGCCTGGGTCATAAGCGTGACACATCTTCTCAATATGGTTAACATTTGTGTCAAATTATTTTCAAATCCCTTGATAAATGGCAGAGTTATGGACCAGACAAGAAACACCTTTGGCTTCTAAGTGTGACCTTGACCTTGGAGCTAGGGGTCTTGGTCTTGTGAATGACACCTCATCTTATTATAGGGAACATTTATGCCAAGTAATTTCAAAATCCCTTCATCGATGGTAGAGTTATGGACCGGACAAGAAACAGACCATGTTAACCTTTGACCTCTAAGTGTGACCTTGACCTTGAAGCTAGGGGTCTGGGTCTAGCTCAGGACACCTCGTCTGATCATGAGGAACATTTATTCCATGTAATTTCAAAATCCTTTAATGAATTGCAGAGTTATGGACCAGACACGAAACATACCCAGTTAACCTTTAACTTCTAAGTGTGACCTTGACCTTGGAGCAAGGGGTCTGGGTCTTGCTCATGACATGTCGTCTCATTATGGTAAACATTTATGCCAAGTTGTTTCAAAATCCCTTCATGGATAGCAGAGTTATGAACCGGACACGAAACACCATGTTAACCTTTGACGTCTAAGTGTGACCTTGACCTTGGAGCTAGGGATCTGGGTCTTGCGCATGATTTGTTGTCTCATTATGGGGAACATTTATGCCAATTTATTTCAAAATTCCTTTATGAATGGAAGAGTTACAGTCCGGACAAGAATTTACCGGATGCAAACACGGACGGACGGACAGTCAGGGTGTTTGTGGGCGGTGGTGATAACAGGGTACTAAAGGACAAGAAAGTACAAGAAAAAAATGCAGCACCTAACTGTATTCCAATTTTCAAGTCAATACCCTTAATAGTTATGCTCTGGACATGAAATATGATGGGCAGAATTTACCTTGCTTTGACCTTGACCACTGACCTTACAGCCTAGTTAATGCACTATGCACATCGCCTCATCACCATTCACCTCCATCCAAAGTTTGAAATCAACACTTTGAATGGGCAATAATTTATGCTCTAGACACAAAATAAAATGGACAATTTTGATCTTTTCGCTTAATTTGTGGCCTTGACCTTTGACCAACATATTATCCGGTTCATGTGCTCTACACATTGTCTAACTGCCACCTACCTACATATTAAGTTTTAGGTCAGTACCTTGCATGGTTATTTAGTTATGTTCCAGACAAAAAATATGGACAATTTTGACCTTTTAGCTCAATTTGTGACCTTGACCTTTGACCTACAGAGCCGGTTCAAGGATCGTCTAATTCCAAGCTACCCATATACCAAATTTAAAGTCAATACCTTTAATGGTTATAAAGGTATGCTCCGGACACGAATTATGACGGACAGCCTTTTTGCTTGTTTTTGTTTTAAGAAATGACTCCTACACCTCCAAAATGTTTTATAGTCAGTTTCATACTATTACAATAAAATACTAACTCTTACTTTGAAAATAACAAACTGAACCATTTTGCTTGTTTATGTTCCTCCATCTATACATAGAGGATATTACATGAGTGTCTTTTCATATTGAATTTAATAAACAAGTTGAATAAAATATAAAAATGCGATGCTCTGCCGAGCTTTTTATCAATTTTATTAAACAAGTTTAACTAGAGCTATCACTGAAGGTGATGATGAATGTACCCCCCCCCCCCACCCCCCACCCACACACACTGACACCGTACATTGCAATTTGATGCACATAAGACTGCATAATTATGTGGACTGTATGTATAAAGACTCTATGTATATAGTATAGTAACAAAAACAAAGTGCCATAACTCTGCAGAATATTTATCTAAAAGAACTTAACATTCACCATGCACAAGTAGGGTTGGTACTGATTACTTGTGTGAAGTTTCAAGAAATTGTGTGCAAGGGTTCAGGAGATTAGGCGCGCACAATATTGCATATGCAGACTGTATGTATATAGTATACTAACAAAAAACAATGTCCCATAACTGTGCAGAATTTTTTTTCTGAAAGAACCTAACATGCACCATGCACAACTAGGGTTACTACTGATCACTTGTGTTAAGTTTCATTAAATTGTGTGCATGGGTTGAGAAGATTATGTGCGCACAAGATTCCATATGTAGACTGTATGTATATAGTATAGTTAAAAAAATCAAAGTCCTGTAACTATGCAAATTTTTGACATGCACCATGCACAATTACTGTTGTTACTGATCACTTGTGTGAAGTTTCATTAAATTATGTCAAGCAGATGCAGAGTTGGTGCACACAAGATTGTGTCTATGTATATAGTATACAGTTGAACTTCAATGGCTCGAACTCGGATCTTTCGAACACCCGGGATCGCTCAAACTCTTCGCCTGGTCCCGAATTTATTCCTTCTTTATTCTATATAGTTCTACCTCGGATCGCTCGAACTTCGAAAATTCGAGCTCTCGAACTCATTTGGCCGTCCCCTCGGCTCAATTACAGTGATAATTACACCTATTCAGTCGAAACAGAAAATTTGTCGCCGGAAGGACTTGTGTTTACCAAGTTTTTCACACTTCTGCCTGACATTTGCCAAACCCATTTGCCAAGCCTTCCCCTTTCACCGGCGCTTGCGTAATTTTCACACGGTTATGTAATTAGCGTTGGTATATGACAAACAAATAAAACAAAGTGACTTTCATTCACTGCAATGCTTTAATAGGTTTTGACTATTACGCATAAATTTATTTAAAATAATTGAGCAATGTTTGTCATTATTTTTTCTGCATAGAAACGGGAGGTCCGATGTCAATTTTTATACTGCTTAAGCATGGCTGAACAACTTAGTAAAGGATGCGGAAACGGAAGAATAGCTAAGTCGGCTACTGGAAAGCAAGGAACAAAACGAAAATTTGATAAAATAAAACTATAGAAATAAAATATAACGCCATCATCGAATGTGAAAAAGGTCTGAAATCAAAAACAGAAATTGCTAAAATGTTTGATGTTCCAAAAAAACACGTTCTCTGGCTGTATAAGAAAAGTCAGGGTCGATCAAAGAGAGTTACGCTTAAATGCCCTCGAATTCCCAGATTCAATATGGCCGCCATTTAGATGGCTGGAACAACGGAAAACTCGAACTAATTTCCAGGGGACCCTCGAGTTCGAGCCATCGAAGTTCGACTGTAGTAACAAAAAACAAAGTCCCGTAACTCTGAAAAAAATATTTCTGAAAGAACCTTACATGCATCATGCACAACTATTGTTGTTAATGATCATTTTTGTGAAGTTTCATTAAATTGTGTCAAGGGGATGAGGGGAGTTGGTGCGCACAAGATTGTGTCTACGGACGGACAGACAGACGGATGGACGGACAACCTGAAACCAATATACCCTCCCTTACAACTTTGTTGTCGGGGGGTACAATAAATTCAATGTGGAAAGTCACAAATGTAATATTCTTTTTATCACATGTTAGCTTTTCCTTATCGAAACATCAAATATTCTACTTTCTTTAACTATTATAAACACGTCAATTTGAACAACGTCTCCTATCATACATTAAAAGATGTTGACGTCAAAGGTTTATTACACTAGTATATTATCATTTTTATGCAATGGTTTTATTACACTCCCACGACGTCAAACTTGTGACAAAATGTTTTAATAGTCAGCTTCATAGTATTCATCCTACTACAATCATGTAAATAATAATTAAATTTCAAGGGTTGAGCGATACTGCTGTAACTCCTATTAAATAAAGGAGTTACAGCAGTTTTGCGCTCGACCCGCAAATTATTATTGCAGACATTTTTAACAGTGACTGAAATGTAAGCTAAAATTAAACAATTATGAATATCATACAATATATCACAGTACAGAAATCCACCTCACTCAATATGATCATCTCAAACCAGAAATGTTGTATGTTATTCCAAGACATAATTACATGTAGTCTATAAACGTTGCACCCAGGGTATCTTGTCTACAAAAGTAACACAGTTTAGTATGCCTTAAATGGCCACTGACTGCTGAAAGGAACATTATACCATTCACAGCATGGAACTCAAAAGACGGCTACTGACCGTCATAAAGCATCCAGAATTCTCACTCTCATCATTATCTTCCACAGTCAACATTGATGCTACAAACTACTGTAACCTTTCTCTAGGCACCAATGGTCACTTTTCTCCCAGCACCATTATTGCAATGAAATGTTGCCATTATTACCCACACATTTACATATACAATATGCTGACTAGTTTCCATGATCTTCAGTCTGAACAAGTCTGAAAAGTTGTACTGACTGGCTCAGAACATTAGAGGTTTACTAGCACCTTGAACAGCAAGACGATCAGCCTGCTCATTGCCAGCAATCCCTCGGTGACCTCGTACATGTACCTGCACAAAACAAATGGTATGCATTGAAAAATCTGTTGAACAGATAAGAAAACATATACAAGAGGACCATGATGGTCCTGAATCGCTCACCTATCCCCACATGACCCAGTGTTCAACTGAGTATGATGTCGTTATTTCTATTATTTGACATAGTGACCTAGTTTTTGAGCACATGTGACCTAGATATCATCAAGATAAAAAATTCTGACCAATTTTCATGAAGATCCATTGAAAAATATGGCCTCTAGAGAGGTCACAAGGTTTTTCTATTATTTGACCTAATGACCTAGTTTTAAACTTGACCTAGATATCATCAAGGTGAACATTCTCACCAATTTTCATGAAGATCTCGTGAAAAATATGGCCTCTAGAGAGGTCACAAGGTTTTTCTATTTTTCGACCTACTGACCTAGTTTTTGAATGCACATGACCCAGTTAAGAACCTGACCTAGATATCATCAAGTTGAACATTCTCACCAATTTTCATGAAGATCCATTGAGAAATATGGCCTCTAGAGAGGTCACAAGGTTTTTTCTATTTTTAGACCTACTGACCTAGTTTTTGACCCCACGTGACCCAGTTTCGAATTTGACTTAGATATCATCAAGATGAATATTCTGACCAATATTCATGAAGATCTCATGAAAAATTTGGCCTCTAGAGAGGTCACAAGGTTTTTCTATTTTTAGATCTACTGACCTAGTTTTTAACCCCACGTGACCCAGTTTCGAACTTGACCTAGATATCATCAAGGTAAACATACTGACCAATTTTCATGAAGATCCATTGAAAAATATCGCCTCTAGAGAGGTCACAAGGTTTTCCTATTTTTAGACCTACTGACCTAGTTTTTGACTGCACGTGACCCAGTTTCGAACTTGACCTAGATATCATCAAGGTGAACATTCTGACCAATTTTCATGAAGATCCATTGAGAAATATGGCCTCTAGAGAGGTCACAAGGTTTTTCTATTTTTAGATCTACTGACCTAGTTTTTAACCCCATGTGACCCAGTTTCGAACTTGACCTAGATATCATCAAGATGAACATTCTCACCAATTTTCATGAAGATCCATTGAGAAATATGGCCTCTAGAGAGGTCACAAGGTTTTTCTATTTTTAGACCTAATGACCTAGTTTTTGACCCTACGTGACCCAGTTTCAAACTTGACCTAGATATCATCAAGATAAACATTCTGACCAATATTCATGAAGATCTCATGAAAAATATGGCCTCTAGAGAGGTCACAAGGTTTTTCTATTTTTAGATCTACTGACCTAGTTTTTAACCCCACGTGACCCAGTTTCAAACTTGACCTAGATATCATCAAGATGAACATTCTGACCAATTTTCATGAAGATCATTGAGAAAAATGTGGCCTCTAGAGAGGTCAAGGTTTTTACTTTTTAGACCTAGACCTAGTTTTTGACCCACGGACCGTTCGAATTGACCTGTAATTCAGGTAACATTCTAACCAATTTTCATGAAGATCTTAGCAAAAATATGGCCTCTAGGAGGTCACAAGTTTTTCTTTTTTAGACCTATGACCTAGATTTTGACGGCACGTGACCCAGTTTCGAACTTGACCCTAGATATCATCAAGAAACATTCTGACCAACGTTTCGAAAAACCATGAAAAAGACCTTAGAGTGGTCACAAGCAAAGTTTACGGACGACCAGCAGGGACGAGGGACGACGTACGACGGACGCGACACCGCCAAATCACAAAAGCTCACCTTGTCACTTTGTGACAGGTGAGCTAAAAAAAGGCCTTTAAGGTCCTAAAGACGCTCACCTTGACTTAGAGGATGTGTCTGACTTGGAGAACATCATTGAAGAGGTCCATTAGAAATTGTCTGAAGAATTTTCTTTTGAAGCTTTGTGAAAGGATAGGACACAGGTGCCCCCACTCTGTCTATGTACTTAGTTTCATGACCTAGTGAAGATTTTTTCAGATATATGCAACAAACTTTTTAGCACTTAGGATTTTCATAAAGTGAGAACATAACTTGTCTAGTGAGCAATTCCCAAAGAGAACACCAATTTATGAGCCTAAGTCTGAGCGAAATGCCAAAGAGAAAACCAATTTTATGAGTCTAAGTCAAATAGTTTTGGGATACATATGACACAAACTTGCCTTTATACATATTTTTGACAATGGGCATAACTGGTCTACTGAAAATCTGGAACAACCTCGGGTGCAATTCACATGCTGAATATGCCCTATGACGTTTCATGACCCTAGTCAAATATTTTTGATATGTGCACACAACTTTATGCCTTATGGTATTTTGACTGTCAAGGTCTAACTGGTCTTGCTGAGTGATGCCTATAACAAAATCCAAGTGCCAACTTCACATGCCAAATATTACTGTTGTTTCATAATCTAGGTCAAACGCTTTTGATGCATATTATTTGTCTACTCAAGGGCCATAACTTGCAAATGTGACCGAACATACCCAAGGATGCTAAACGACCAAAAGTTCCATCAAAGGTTTATGAAATTGTAAGGCTGTTCTATTTTAGCTTTTGTGGCCCTTAAAGTGTTCTCAGATCCATTTGAAGTTTTTGATAATCTACCAGTGGTTGACCGAGAAAAATTGTTACCTTTAGCCTCTGAGGCAATTCTGACCTTAGCGACTGGCAGCTGATTTGTCTGCCAGTTTTGATCAGGTCATAAATTTTCAGTGAAACCCCTTTGATTAATGTGTGGTACTGCCCAAACAATGATGCCGTTTCTTTAGAATTTAGCAGGCTAAAGTTAATACTACTAAACAACTGAGAAAGAACAATTAAAGGAGCTTACGGACGAAGTTGGAAAGATCCATCAATGTAATTTGACCAGCTGTTTCATGAGAGAAATGTTAGCAAACATGAGGGCATGATGGCCCTAGCCTCAACAGGTAACACACCATACAATTGTTTGACCTGAATGACCCAGTTTTTGACACCACATGACCCAGTTTCAAACTCGATCCTAGATTTTCAAGGACATAAATTCTGACCAAGTTTCATGAAGATTGAACAAAAATGTGGCCTCTAAGTGTTTTTTACTTCGATTTGGCCTGTAACCTAGTTTTTATAACCGGACGAATTTTAACCTGTCCGAAATTTCAGGGAAAAAATTCTGACCAATTTCATTAAGATTGGGCAAAAATGTGACCTCTTGGTGTAAACAATCATTTTCTTTATTTGACCTATTACCTAGTTTTTGACCCACATGACCCAATTAAAACTTGCCCATGATTTCATGAGAAACATTCTGACAAGTTTCGGAAGAGGGACAAAAAAGTGCCTCTAGAATAGTAAACAACGAATGAAGTATTGCCATGAATCAAAGTCCGTACGGAAGGCACCTATTCTTACGCAGATCTATGAACTGATATCTGTCAATGATGTATAACAATATGTATTTTATACAGATGCTATAAACAAAGGGACTTGGATTAAAATTGTATATAAACCCTTTTGTTTTCATATGTTTGGCCGATATCATAAGGTAACATTATTTATAGTAAAAAAAAAAAAAAAAAAAAATCCATATAAGTCCACAGAAAACTCTTAACCAGGTAGAGATAGGTCAAAATACACCTAAAAATTGGATGTAACATTCATGTTGTACCACAGAAAACTGGTCTCGATTTTTCCCTACGGCCTGTAATAAGTAAGTTACAATATAAGCTATTTATAGTAAAACAAAGGGAAATAACTCTAAAAAACAGGAGTGCCTCATGGTGGTGAACATTTGTGCCAAGTTACATCAAAATCCCTCCATACATAAAGAAGAAATGCTCCGGACAAAGTCATTCTTGAATTTAGCATTTGACCTCTAAGTGTGACCTTGACCTTAGACCTAGGGACCTGGTTCTTGTGCACAACAATCTGTTTCATGATAGTGAACATTTATGCCAAGTTACATCAAAATCCCTCCATGTATATAGAAGAAGTGTTCCAGACAAAGTCATTCTTGTATCTGACCTTTGGCATCTGTGTGTGACCTTGACCTTTGACCTAGGGACTAGGTTCTTGTGCATGACACACCCTCTCACAGTGGTGAACATTTGTGCAAAGTAATATTCAAATCCTGTTTTGCATGACAAAATTATACACCGGACAGGAAAAATGTCCCATTAACCTTTGATCTCTAAGTGTGACCTTGACCTTTAAGCTAGGGTTCTGGATGTTGCGCATGACACGGAGTTTCACCATGGGGAACATTTATGCCAAGTAATATTAAAATACCTTAATGGATGTCAAAGTTCTGGACTGGACAGGAAAAAAACCCTATTGACCTTTGACCTCCAATTATGACCTTGACCTTTGAGCTAGGGGTCAGGGTTTTGCACACGCCATGTCATCTCATCATGGGGAACATATGTGCCAAGTAATATTAAAATACCTTCATGGATGGCAGAGTTATGGACCGGACACGAAACAGACCCTGTTCATGCCATGTTAACATTTGACTGCCAAGTGTGACCTTGACCTTTCAGCTAGGGTTCTGAAAGTTGTGCGTGACACATCGTCTTAATATGAGGTACATTTGTGCCAAGTAATATTAAAATTTCTTTCATGGATGACATAGTTATGGACCGGACAGGAAAAAAGCTCTGTTGACCTTTGACCTCAAATTGTGACCTTGACCTTTCAGTTAGGGGTCCGGGTTTTGCACATGACATGTATTCTCATCATGGGGAACATCTGTGCCAAGTAATATTAAAATCCCTTAATGGATGACAGAGTTATGGACCAGCCAAGAAACAGATCCTGTTCATGCCATGTTAACATTTGACTGCCAAGTGTGACCTTGACCTTTGAGGTAGGGGTCTGAAAGTTGAGCATGACACATCGTCTTATTATGAGGTACATTTGTGCCAAGTAATATTAAAATTCCTTCATGGATGGCAGAGTTATGGACCGGACAGGAAAAAATCCCTGTTGACCTTTGACCTCAAATTGTGACCTTGACCTTTAAGTCAGGGGTCCAGGTTTTGCGCCTGGCATGTCGTCTCATCATGGGGAACATTTGTGCCAAGTAATATTAAAATCCCTTCATGGATGACAGTGTTATGGACCGGACACGAAATTGGGGACGGACGGACGGAAAAGCGCATTCCTATAGTCGCCGAAACTGGTTTTCAACCAGTAAGGGACTAACAAGCTTTTCCTTTGATTTTACCAAGTGACCTAGTTTCTGACCCTACATGACCCAGAGTCGAAATCATACAAGACTTCATGATATCAAACATTCTGACCAAGTTTTATGAAGATTGAATAAAAAATGTGGCCCCTAGAGTGTTAACAAGCTTTTCATTTGATTTGACCGGGTGACCTAGTTTTGACCCCACATGACCCAGTTTCGAACTTGGCCTAAAAATCATCAAGATGACCCAATATCGAACTTGTCCAAGATTTTATTGAGGGTAACATTCTGACCAAGTTTCATTAAGATTTGGCCAAAATTGTGACCTCTACAGTGTTAACAGTCAAACTGTTGATGACGACCGACACAGGGCGATCACAAAAGCTCACCTTTAGCACTTCGTGCTCTGGTGAGCTAAAAAGTTGACACAGGACAACCAATGAGAGAAAATGAGCAATGGACAATGGGTGAAGGATCATCAACCTATACTAACAGCTCATCCCGAATAAAGTTCAGGTTGATTTAAAAATCAGTATTAGGATTAACTTTAATACATGAAAAGATCTGATATCATACACATTAAACTGCAATTAAATTCACTGGTGTGAAACTTGTTGCAGCAAAAAAATGACCACTTTCATTGCAGACATTCTTCCTTGTTCAATATAAAATTTAGACATTCTCAAACAATATGACTCCAAAGTGTGATTCATAAATATTTTCAAAACAAGAAACAAACCCAGTTTATTTTAACTCCATCCATTGCTTCAAGGAGACATTCAAAATCTTCACGATTAATAACTGGATTTCCTGCAGCAGTTTTCCAATCCTTCTTCTGCCAACCATGTAACCACTTTGTCATTGCTAAAATATACATTCATACAATGCCTACAGAAACTTACAAATAACTAGAATAATAATAAAAGGAACAGACAAAAGTGAATCTACAGACTTTCAGTCAATGACAATATTTGTAAGTTTCTAAAATGCCAGGATTACGATTACCATCAGGCAGGGGAGTTAGTAGTTTTTGTATATTCTTCAGTTTTGTGCACTTAAAAAATGAATTCCTTTTTGTAGCCTTCTAGATATTCAACTTCAAAATAAAGGAATGCTGTAGAAATCATTTTTAGCTCCATTATTTGGAGAATTGGGGGGCTATTCTACTTGCCCCGGTGTTGGCGTGAGCTTTCTTGGTTAAAGTTTTTCGGCAACCTTTGTTTTTTCTGTCATATCTTTGTTACTATTGCTAATCTTACTGTAACTTCACATAACATTCCAGATACAACAAAGTATGTGCAGGCTGGCCAATACAAAGGTCAGTCACAAGTGTAACTTAGGTTATTTAAGGTTAACTTGGAACCTTTTTCTGTCTACTTTTCTATGCTTATATCACTAAGTACATAAAATGTCCAATACAAAAAGTATGCAGGGGCTGGGCCCATTATACGTAAGGTCAAGGTCACCAAGGTGTTATACTTAGGTTATTTTTAAGGTTAAAGTTTTTCGGCAACCTTTGTTTTTCTGTCATATGTTTGTTACTATTGCTTATATCTTACTGTAAGTTCACATAAACATTGTCCAGCATACAAACAATGTCAGCATTCAAACAAAGTATGTGCAGGGGCTGTGCCCATTATACTCAAGGTCAAGCTCACCAAGGTGTTATACTTAGGTTATTTTTAAGGTTAAAGTTTTTCGGCAACCTTTGTTTTTCTGTCATATGTTTGTTACTATTGCTTATATCTTACTGTAAGTTCACAAAAACAAAGCATACAAACGAAGTATGTGCAAGGGCTGGGCCCATTATATGGAAGGTCAAGGTCACAAAGTTGTTACACTTGGAATTATTTTCATGTTAAATTTTTTCGACAGATTCATTTATTATGATCTAAGACATATCTTTGGTACTTTAAAAGATAATGACTTGAAATTAAAAATATTCTTTATAATCATCTGCATGAGTGGTTACAATCCCCATAACTCTTATTGTATTTTTGACAGAATTATGCCCCTTTCATACTTAAAAATTTTTTGGCAATCTTCGCTTTCTGGATATAACTTTAGTACAATATAAGATAAAGACTTGAAACTTAAAATATATCTTTATCATCATCATCTGCATGTGTGGTAACAATCCCAATAACTCTAATTTGTGTTCTTGACAGAATTATGCCCCTTGGTGTATCTTCCTTTTAAAGTAGAGGTTTCTTATTGAGACATATATTCATTTTACTGTCAAATCGCCGAATTGTGAAGTGCGCTGTCTTACGGACAGCTCTTGTTGAACTAGATGTGTCCATAGGACACTTTTGCCCCAATCTTCCTGTCACTGTACATGGTTTCATGACTCAAGGTGAACTATTTTTAAGATATATATATATAGCACTTTATGAGTATTTTTCACTAAGTCAAGGACCATAACTCTGGTCTGGCTGAGTGAAATTTCAAACAGAACACCAGCTGCACAATTTCACAATCCTCTAATGTCTTGTGACTCTTTAATCAAATAGTTTTTGAGATACATGTGATACAAACTTTTATGCCCTTTATGCATAGTTCTGACTTAATCAAGGGTGATTACTCTGACCTAATCGCTAGAAATCAAAACAGAATTCAAGGTGCACAACTACACATGCTGAATATTATTCCTATTATGTCTCATGACCCCAGGTCAAACAGATTTTAAGGTACATGCTATAGTTTTTAAATAAGCCAAGGGCCGTAACTCTGGTCTGACTGAATGAAATCTAAAAAAAAAATCCAAGGTGCACAACTTCATATGCTGAATAACATTTCTATAATGTTCATAATCCTAGGTCAAATACTTCTTGAGATAAAGTCATGTGACACAAACTTTTAGGCCCTTTTTAAGACATATATTTGACTAAGTCAAGGGCCATAACTGGTCTGGCTGTGTGAAAACCAAATTAAAACACCAGGTGCACAACTTTACATGCTGAATGACAATACTGTGAGGTTTATTGACTCTAAGTCAAATACTTTTTGAGATATGCACAACACAATTTCGGCTGGACGGATAAGGGCAACTCATAGTGCTCCTCTACCTACCCACTTCAACCCAAAAATTTTGGGGGCACAAAAAGAAACAAATTAAGTATTAAGAGTAATTCATCAATTTATTGATGTATGTCTCATTAACATACCACTGATATCGTTTATAATATGATTATCCTTGTAATGTTCTTATAACACCCAAATGTTTAAAATTACTTGTTCATTTTCTACTGGTACTTAAAAGAATTTTTTCACAGGTTTTACATATTCATAATTTTAACATGTCCGAAACATTGCGGAATGATTCTGATTTCACTTGGGGATTGATTATATTTTACTCAGACTTTATCTTAGACTCCCTGTGTAAAATTTCAAACTTTAAACTAAGGTCAAAGTATTAAATCCATATAATATTTCAATGAAACTTTAAAACTTTGTAGGTTGTAGCATTATCTGTGGCATGTGCACTCAAAATTATTAATTGATGTCTGAAATAATGTAATATTTATTTCTAAAGTCACTTATATGTTCATTGTAAAAATACTTCGTTTTACCCAAGCGGAAACTGGCAAATACTTGAAAATGCAGCTCTCTGATTGGTCAGTTAAAGATCCCAAAGTCATGATAGAGTTATGAATATAATTACTTTTACATGTACTTTATATGTTATCAAAATATTTCTTCTGTTCAGTTATGTTCGATATATTTGTGTAATGACTAGGATTCTATATTTAAGGGGAAATGCCACAGTTGTGTGGGTTTTTTATATAGGCAAAGAAGGAAAATTTTAACTAGTGGAGAGAATTTTCTTAAACTTTGCATGATCATAGAGCATCATATTAGAAACAAAATTTATGCAAAAAAAAAACTGGGGTCCTGGTGCTACTTACTGAGTTATCTGCACCTGAATGCGAGATTTTTGCTCTTTTAGGTCATTTTCAAGGGCAAATAACTCAAAATCTAGCATACGGATACCTTATTTGACTTCAAATTATTTTTTGTTATTCCATTTCCAGTCATTATGCAAAGTTTTAAACCATTCTATCGAACAGAATTTTTGCTGTGTTTCAATGAGTAAACATACTGCATTTTTCTTGAAAAAGGGGCATAACTGGAAGAAATCTTCTATTTGTTTGCATAAGCGACTATAGAATAAAATCTGTCTCATAGAATTCCTGCAAATTTTGTACAGTTGCAGGAAATAAAGTAACAAACACTAATCTGAAATCAAATAAAGTGTAACTAACCATTACCTTGTGTTATCTGCCCTTGAAAATGACCTAAAAGAGCAAAAAACTAGCATTCAGGGGAAGATAACTCAAAAAGTAGCACCGGGACCCCCAGTTTTTTTTCCAATTTGTTTCTAATATGATGCTCTATGATCATGCAAAGTTTAAATTCTCTCTGCTAGTTAAAATTTTTCTTCTTTGCCTATATAAAAACCCCACACAACTTTCCCATTTCCCCTTAACTTGTATTATGTAATAGGTCTCTTGTAATTCTGTAGTTGTAATGCCTATGTACTGATTTCTGAGTTTGAATACTGTATTGCACATAGAAGAGACTGAAATAAAACAAGAGGGCCAAGATGGCCCTAGGACGCTCACGTGAGAAACACACCATAACAGTGTAAACATGTTTGACCTAGTGATTTCATGGAAATAAATTTTCTAACCAATTTTCATTAAGATTGGACCAAAAATGTGTAAACAAGTATTTTTCTTCCATTTGACCTAGTGACCTAGTTTTTGAGCCAAGATGACCTACATTCGAACTTGACCTAGATTTGATCAAGGCAATCATTCTGACCAAATTTCATGAAGATCTGGTATAAAATGCAGCCACTATGACCCATATTCAAACTTGACCATAATTTCATCAAGGCTATCATTCTGACCAAATTTCAAGAAAATCAATCGAAAAATACAGTCTCTACTGCATACACAAGATTTTTCTTCTATTTGACCTAGTGTCCTAGTTTTTGACCACAGATAAGACATATTCTAACCTGACCTAGATTTCATCAAGGCAATCATTCTGACTAAATTTTATGAATATCCAGTGTAAAATGCAGCCCTTACTGCATACACAAGGTTGTTCTTTAATTTGACCTGATGACCTAGTTTTTTGATCCTAGATGACCCATATTCAAACTCAACCTAGACTTCATCAAGACAAACATTCTGATCAAATTTCATGAAGATTCAAAATAAAATGCAGCCCCTATTGCATACACAAGGTTTTTCTTTGATTTGACCTAGTGACCTAGTTTTTGACCCCAGATGACCCATATTCAACCTCGACTTAGATTTTATCAAAGCAATCATTCTGACCAAAATTCATAAAAATCAATTGAAAAATACAGTCTGTATCGCATAAACAAGTGTTTTTTCTATTTGACCTAGTGACCTAGTTTTTGACCCCAGACAACCCATTTTCAAACTTGGCCTAGACTACATCAAGGCAATCATTCTGACAAATTTCATGAAGATCAGTTGAAAAATACAGCCTCTATCTCATACACAAGGTCTTTCTGTGATTTGACCTAGTGGTCTAGTTTTTGACCCCAGATGACCCATATTCGAACTTGACCTAGATTTTATCAAAGCAATCACTCTGACCAAAATTTCATGAAGATCAGTTGAAAAAAAATTAGCTTCTATCGCATACACAAGGTTTTCCTTTGATTTAACCTAGTGACCTACTTTATGACCCAGATAACCCATATTCGAACTTGACCTAGATTACATCAAGGCAATCATTCTGACCAAATTTCATGAAGATCAATTGAAAAATACAGCCTCTATCGCATACACAAGGTTTCTCTTTGATTTGATCTAGTGACCTAGTTTTTGACCCCAGATGACCAATTTTCGAACTTGGCCTAGATTCATCAAGGTATTCATTCTGAACAAAATTCATGAAGATCAATTAAAAAAATACAGCCTGTATCGCATACACAAGGTTTTTCTTTGATTGGACCTAGTGACCTAGTTTTTGACCCCAGATGACCCATTTTCAAACTTGGTCTAGATTTCATCAAGGTAATCATTCTGACCAAATGTCATGAAAATCAGTTGAAAAATACAGCCTCTATCACATACACAAGCTAAATGTTGACAGACGACAGACAAAGACGACAGACAGAAAGACGCCGGATATCCAGCGATCACAATGCTCCCATTGCTCAGGTGAGCGAAAAATGATTATATTATTTTATCATTAAAATGTTTGAGGTTACTTATGTTTCACTTACAGTTAATTAGAAACATGCTGTCAGTTTTCACAGTTAGCTCATTAAATCCACTCTCTTTGGCTTGTTGTACAGCTTTAACTACAGCCTATAAAACACAAGTATTGTTTACCTGTAAAAATCACATGATCAAATTAAACTGTATTCGTGATAAGGATTTCATTCTCTAACTGATCTTAATGTTTTCTGCAGAACATATCACATGATACATAAATGTGCATTCCTACCATACAAGAAGACATTAATTGATGGAGTTAATAATCAGTTTTAACATAATTGGTTAAAGGTGAATAACCATTACCTGCAGAAAATAAAAACAGATTAAAGTATTGTGAATTATGTTTCTGAATTAAAAAACAGATAGTACTACATACAGACAGAAATGGAAATAACATTGGAAAAGACCACTAATGAATACTTCTTATGCCTACAGGTTAGATGATATACTACTGCATCTGTAACAAGGTTAGGTCCTACTTTATTTATATTAGATGCCAGTTTACCAGTAAAGCTTACATGGATCTCTGCCCTGTTGTTTGTTTGTCTTCCAGGAAGTCTTTCACTTGTGTTCCTGAAAACAGATTGACATGTTTCAACTACCTGATTTAAAATAATGATCTCTTTATGAAACAAGAGCTGTCACTAATGGTGACTAATGCCCCCGCAGCACCTTGACCTTTGACCTGGTGACCCCAAAGTCAGTAGGGGTGGTGTACTCAATAAGTACTATCAGCATGTGAAGTTTGAAGGTCCTGAATGAAGTGGTTGGCATGTAAAGTGCCTTCATGCAAAAAGTTAACGTTGGCCCCTGTGACCTTGACCTTTGACCTGGTGACCCCAAAGTCAGTAGGGTTGGTGTACTCATAAAGTACTATCAGCATGTAAAGTTTGAAGGTCCAGGGTGCAGTGGTTCGCGAGTAAAGTGCCTTCATGCAAAAATTTAACGTTGGCCCCTGTGACCTTGACCTTTGACCTGGTGACCCCAAATTTAGTAGGAGTGGTGTACTCAATAAGTACTATCAGCAAGTGGTCCTGGGTGCAGTGGTTCCCGAGTAAAGTGCCTTCATGCAAAAAGTTAACGTTGGCCCCTGTGACCTTGACCTTTGACCTGGTGACCCCAAAGTCAGTAGGGGTGGTGTACTCAATAAGTACTATCAGCATGTGAAGTGTGAAGGTCCTGGGTGCAGTGGTTCGCAAGTAAAGTGCCTTCATGCAAAAAGTTAACATTGGCCCCTGTGACCTTGACCTTTGACCTGGTGACCCCAAAGTCAGTAGGGGTGGTGTACTTAATAAGTACTATCAGCATGTGAAGTTTGAAGGTCCTGGGTGCAGTGGTTCATGAGTAAAGTGCCTTCATGCAAAAAGTTAACGTTGTGACTAACGAACTAACGAACGAACTAACGGACGGACAGTTGAAAACTAATATGCCTCCCTTCGGGGGGCATAAAAATAAACAACACCTTTTATATGAAATACATTCCTAAACTGGTGTATTACTGATATTTTCAAGATAGACAGGACTATGGAAATCTCCAAAGTTCTGCACAAGACAATATCATACACAAAAGGCTTGGAACTGTCAATTCCACACAGAACCACGGATCTTTGGTGTAGGTGATAGATACTGAAATAGTTAGATAAAAAAATAATAACCTGAAAGTAACTGCAAATATAGAACAACAATATTCACCTTATCTACCAAGCTTTTCTTGGAATCTAACCAGTGGTAGAAAAGCAGTTATCCATTACAAACTTTTAACTAACAATATCAAAACACCATAACTAAAACATTCAGCTCAACAGCAGTATTGTTGTGCCTAGTAATTATTTTCTGTCATGATTATGTCAAGTTATATATATGATGATAACCTGACAAACAACAATTTATCTGGGGTCATTCATACTCCCATTTATCAGGGAACTCTTCATTAACTGTGTAAGTTATGATCTGAACTGCAGGAACACTAGTAGGGTCACTGGTCTGAAACTGCTATATGTACTCACAGAGGATGGCCTGGTCCCCAGTAGACTCCTATTCCAGCTTTTGCTTCACCATAACCATTATTTGTACAGGCTCCATCAGTGTAAACAACAGGTGCTTCTTCATTTGGTCCCATACCTACATTATGATAAAAGAATAAAAACCATTAGCTATTCTTGTAGTAGGATGATACATTATATACATTGTAGATTCAAACAGCTAATGTGATAACTTTCAAGCCATACATGTGAAGTGACATCACTAAATTCTCCAACGGGCAAGGAAAGCCTGACAGTAAGTTAATTTTATATGAAAGCCATCCTCAAGCCTTTCATAACACTGAAAGAATATTTAAAATTGGACAAGATTTGAAAAAGATATCGTAGATTGAAATTTAAGAAAATGGCAGAAAAATGGAGGCAGCCATTTTAGTGTGTATATGACATCATTTACACACTCCTGAATTATTTTCTTTTAGCAAATAACCATTTAAATAGATAAAGGACGAGATATGATAAGTTATGCAAAATGGCCCCCTAAATTATTGGAATATGAAAACTCCATAATTGAAATTTTAACTGTCTAAAACAAACAAAGAGGGCCAAGATGACCCTAGGAAGCTCACCTGAGAAACACACCATATCAGTGTAAACATGTTTGACCTAGTGATTTCATGAAAACGAATATTCTGACCAATTTTCATTAAGACTGGACCAAAAATGTGGTCTCAAACAAGTATTTTCTTTCATTTGACCTAATGACCTAGTTTTTTGGCCACACATGACCTAGATTTCATCAAGGCAGCCATTCTGACTAAATTTTATGAATATCCAGTGTAAAATGCAGCCCCTATCGCATACAAAAGGTTTTTCTTTGATTTGACCAGGTGACCTAGTTTTTGACCACAGATGACCCATATTCAAACTTGACCTAGATTTCATCTAGACAAACATTCTGATCAAATTTTATGATAATCAGGTGTAAAATGCATACACAAAGTTTTTAATTGATTTGACCTAGTGACCTAGTTTTTGACCCCAGATGACCAATATTCGAAATTGACCTAGATTTCATAAAGGTAATTATTCTGCTTAAACTTCATGAACCTCAATTGAAAAAATACAGCGTCTATCGCATACAAAACATTTTTCCTTGATTTGTCCTAGCAACCTAGTTTTCGACCCCAGATGACCCATAATCAACGCTATCATTCTGACCAAATTTCATGAAGATCAATTGAAAAATACAGTCTCTATCGCATACACGAGGTTTTTCTTTGATTTGACCTAGTGGCCTAGTTTCTGACCACAGATGACCCATATTTGAACTTGACCTAGATTTCATCAAGGCAATCTGACTAAATTTTATGAGGCCATCCTTGAAAAATTGCTTGTTTGCAGTAACGCGACCGGCTCACGAAAATCGCCGCAACTCAAACAATTTTTTAACCCAAAACTCGGATTTTTTTTTTGTCAGTGCCGTGTTTTTATTCTTTCCTGTTTTGTTATTTCTTTTGGGTACTATTTGTATCGCAAAGTTTTCCTAGACAGTGTTCGTTGAGGTTCAACTACATGAATGATCGATATGACCGATAAGAAACAAAATATGTGAATGTTACGCTTTCTGTATACCGCTAATTAACAAGTGACACAAATACGATAATAGGCTGCTCTTCTATGCATTGTTTATCAATTAACTTTTACACATTGATCAATAAATACCTTTGGCAATGACGGACATTATTGTACCAAATACAAACCGCGAGAAGCCCATGTGTCAGTCCGAACGCCCAGCCGATTTCCTGATATACTACAAAAAATTCATGCAAAAAGTTGTTTAGAAAATTCCACATGACAAATTTTGGTACATAGTGTTTTTCTGTGCAATACTGTAGACGTATTTAACCGAGTTTTAGATTTGTAAAATAATGATTTTTCTCATACGTAAAACATCTGGGATAGATAAATTCTTGGATATCATTCTGTCATAATTTCTCTAACAATATTGCAAACAAATAATAATTTTAGTTTCGATCTTTTGTCGTTGCATAATCTTTTTAATCTGCCCCGAGGATAAAACTGCAGTGACACTGCACAAGTCACTTGGAAAGAGCACAATAAACGTCAAAAATATTAGACAAACAAAATTTTCTTACCTGAAAATATATTTATAAAAGTTAAACACCCTTTCAATGCAATGACTAAAACCAGCGAAAGAAATCCATAATGTTTACATTTCTAGATTTTCCTATTTGAGTGAAATTAAATTTCCACGGGTCCACTTTTTTCTATTTTTCAAAACTCAGACTTTAGAAACAGTTATAGTTCAACCATCGTTTTTATCCAATGACAAGCGAGGGATTTTCAAAAAAGTAACCAACTTATTTTCATATTGTTTCATAACTGAAGAATCTGATCCACTTAATTATGAAGTAGTTCAAAATTAATGAGTATTCATTGTTCCGCCTATTATGGATTTCCCACATTCTAGGAGGCGGAGCAGACTGCATACAAGCAATGTGTCTATGTAGATCTAATAAACGGACCAAGTAGATAAATGAGCTGTGCCATGTGAAAACCAACATAGTGGGTTTGCGACCAGCATGGATCCAGACCAGCCTGCGCATCCGCACAGTGTGGTCAGGATCCATGCTGTTCGCTTATTAACAGTTTCTCTAATTACAATAGGCTTTGAAAGCGAACAGCATAGATCCTGACCAGACGTCTGGCGCGGCTCAAATATTTTGATGCAAGCTGTACTTTCATAGATCAAGTTTGACCTTTCTGTATCTTTCACTACCTCTACTGGTCTAAAAATAACCAGGGTGCACTTAAATTCTACTTTGTCTTGTACTGTTACATCATTACGAGTTAAACCTGCATATTATATTTCCATTGAATAAGAATATAAGATCGTGTTCCACAAAGTACTCGATAAGACTGATGTATTTATGATATAAACTAAATTAAAATCAGCACTGGATCAACCGCTGTTTTGCTAAAGGTTGGCACTAAAATGACCTTGTATAAAGTTGTAGTAAACATGTACTTCTCCACCATGGGTGAAGATAAGACTAGCCAATGAATTAACAGAAGGCGTGGTTAGTTTACTTCAGAGAGAGCTTTTTGCAGTTTTGACCTGAAATGGGGCGTTAAACTATAAGCTGGTTATAGATCACTTATTGAACTTCTAAATGCATTAAGTTTTGCCTTCACTACGCTACGCTCCGTTTCGGCAAACTTAATTGCATTAGAAGTTCAATAAATGATCTATAACCTATACTTATTATTACTGAAACTTTCTGTGACTTAAATATTATGTAACTGAAATTCATGCAAATGTTTGACACCTGCCATCAGAAACTGGGTTTAACCTGTTTGACAACTGTTTCTTTTAATGTGTGCCGACAGTAGCAGATCAAAGAAGACACTAGCAGATCTAAGAAGACCTGTATTCTGTGTGATGTCATAGTGATGTCACTGCTATTGACATGTATTTAATTCAAGAAGTGACTGTGAAATGCTTTTATGGGTTTTTGTGTTTTGACTTTGAGTGCATTAGCACTGCACACTGGATAACCGGCTATCTTGACGCCCGCTGGAAATGTAACTCAGCTGGAAATGTAACGCAGCTGTAAATAGGTAGGTAAAGTTTTTCATTTATTTCTATTAAAACGAAGTCAATTCTTGCAAATCAACTTGACAGTTTTATCAAGGAATGACCATTGCTTACATTTACAATTTCTGGGCCAAAAACGATCGTTATGTTTTGAGATATTCGCTAACAATTTCTTCACTTTGAAAAATCGAGCAAAAATCCAAAGTTTTGCGCAAATTGTTTTGTTTATGAACAACCTGTGAAAAATTTTATCATCTGGTTGAACAGATGTGTCCTTTCGGAACACCTGTGTGAAGTTTCCGGGTTCTACGTTATTCCTGAAAAAGTATATTAGCCGTTAAATAGGCATGGTCGAAAAAAAAAGACTGTCGAAAACGGCCGCGGTACAGTAGAATACCGCTATTAAGACCACCCATGGTTCTTTGTAAAACTGGTCTTATTAGTGGTCTGGTCTGATTAGTGGACAAGGCTATACGGGGAAGGTCTTGACTTCGACCATTACTATGGTTAATTAGACCAATTTTCGTTTTTCCATAGCTATGTTAGTATCAGATACGAAAGAAGACTGATAAAGATAAGCATTTCATTAGCCTTAAATACTTGATCACTGTGTTAATCAAAGAATTACGGATCAAACTGTGTATTAATTAAGGACGCACTTCACTGATAATAATTTGAATTTTGTTCAATTAAAGACAATTACAACAATATCAAACCTTTTCAAACTTCATTCTCCGCTGAAATCTCAAACGTATTTACATTAATGATAACAAACAAACAATCCGTTTTAATCCAGTCAATTCGATCAACGGGCATTCGTTTAATTAGAAACAAATTAATTATTTCAATAATTTCTTATGTTAAAATAGCGATTTAAAACATCAAACATCTTTAAATAACAATTTCAGACAATCAAACAGTTTGATATGTTGTTTTGATACCGTTTAAAAGACTTGTTAGCAATTAACGGATAAATACACAATGTACACGCTTAACGTGTTAACATGAAGTCGCACGTGTTAATTCTTGCGGCGATTTGCAGTAACATACAGAAAAATTTGAGTGGTCGTAATTCCGGTGATTAATTAAGTGTGAAAAAATTAAACAGTTCTGAAATTGGTGGTCGCATTAGTGGATTAGCGGTCTGGTCGCATTTTCGGACAAACGACCATTGGCTTTAAAAAGGAAATATTCCGTTCTTTGCAAAATCGGTCGTATTAGCGGTGCGGTTGTAATTTCGGCGTGGTCGTAAGTAGGAATTTTACTGTATTTGCAAAAGGCAGTCGTTGAAGTCTGGCCTGAGTTTAAGGATGGCCTGAATATCCAGTGGAAAAAGCAGCCCTTATTGCGTACACAAGGTTTTTCTTTAATTTGACCGGGTGACCTAGTTTTTGACCCTAGATAAACCATTTTCAAACTTGACCTAGATTTTATCCAGACAAACATTCTGATAAAATTTCATGAAGATCCAGTGCAAAATGCAGCCCCTATTGCATACACAAGGTTTTTCTTTGATTTGACCTGGTGACCTAGTTTTTGACCACAGATGACCCACATTCGAAGTTGACCTAGATTTCATCAAGGCAATCATTCTGACTAAACTCTATGAATATCCAGTGTAAAAAGCAGCCCCTATTGCGATTTTTTTTAATTTGACCGGGTGACCTAGTTTTTGACCCCAGATGACTCATTTTCAAACTCGACCTAAATTTCATCCAGACAAACATTCTGATCAAATTTTATGAAGATCTAGTGTAAAATGCAGCCCCTATTGCATATACAAGGTTTTTCTTTAATTTGACCTAGTGTCCTAGTTTTTGACCCCAGATGACCCATTTTCACACTTGACCTAGATTTCATCAAGGCAATCATTCTGACCAAAATTCATGAAGATCTATTGAAAAATACAGCCTCTATAGCATATACAAGGATTTTCTTTGATTTGACCTAGTGACCTAGATTTTGACCCAAGATGACCCATTTTCACACTTGGCCTAGATTTCATCAAGGTAATCATTCTGACAAAATTTCATGAAGAGCAATTGAAAAATACAGCCTCTATCGCATACACAAGGTTTTTCTTTGATTTGACCTAGTGACCTAGTTTTTGATCCCAGATGACCCATTTCCAAACTTGGCCTAGATTTCATCAAGGTAATCATTCTGACCAAAAGTCATGAAGATCAATTGAACAAGAGGGCCAAGATGGCACAAGGTCGCTCACCTGAGAAACACACCATAACAGTGTAAACATGTTTGACCTAGTGCTTTAATGGAAACAAATATTCTGACTAATTTTCATTAAGATTGGACTAAAAATGTGGTCTCTTAAGTGTATACAAGTATTTTCTTCAATCAAACCTAGAGACCTAGTTTTCGAGCTAAGATGACCTACATTCGAACTGGACCTAGATTTGATCAAGGCAATCATTCTGACCATATTTCATCAACCTCAATTGAAAAATACAGCCTCTATCACATAAAAAATGTTTTTCTTTGATTTGTCCTAGCAACCTAGTTTCTGACCCCAGATGACCCATATTCAAACTTGACCTTAATTTTACCAAGGCAATCATTCTGACCAAATTTCATGATTGTTTTTCTTTGTTTTGGGTTTAACGTCATTTTTCAACAGTATTTCAGTCATGAAACGGCAGGCAGTTAACCTAACCAGTGTTCCTGGATTCTGTACCAGTACAAACCTGTTCTCCGCAAGTAACCGCCAACTTCCCCACATGAATCAGAGGTGGAGGACTAATGATTTCAGACACAATTTCGTTTATCAAATAGTCACGGAGAACATACGCCCCGCCCGAGGATTGAACTCGCGACCCCGCGATCCGTAGACAGACGCTCTACCTACTGAGCTAAGCGGGCAGGTATTCAAATTTCATGAAGATCAATTGAAAAATACAGTCTCTATTGCATACACAAGGTTTTTCTTCGATCTGACCTAGTGACTAAGCTTTTGACCCCACATGACCCATATTCTAACGTGACCTAGATTTCATCAAGGCAATCATTCTGACTAAATCTTATGAATATCCAGTGTAAAATGCAGCCCCTATTGCATTCACAAGGTTTTTCTTTAATTTGACCGGGTGACCTAGTTTTTGACCCTAGATGACCTATATTCAAACTTGACCTAGAATTTATCAAGGCAATCATTCTGACCAAAATTCATGAAGATCAATTGAAAAATACAGCATACACAAGGTTTTTCTTTAATTTGACCTAGTGACCTAGTTTTTGAACCAACATGATCCATTTTCGAACTTGGCCTAGATTTCATCAAGGCAATCATTCTGACAAAATTTCATGAAGATCAGTCAAAAAATACAGCCTTTATCATATACACAAGGTTTTTCTTTGATTTGACCTAGTGACCTAGTTTTTGACCCCAGATGACCCATTTTCGAATTTGGCCTAGATTTCATCAAGGTTATCAATCTGATCAAAGTTCATGAAGATCAATTTAAAAATACAGCCTCTATCGCATACACAAGGTTTTTCTTTGATTTGACCTAGTGGTCTAGTTTTTGACCCCAGAATACCTATTTTCAAACTTGGCCTAGACTTCATCAGGGTTATCATTCTGACAAAATTTCATAAAGATCAATTGAGAAATACAGCCTGTATCGCATACACAAGCTAAATGTTGACAGACAGATAAACAGATGACAGACGTCGGACATCAAGCGATCACAAAAATTCAGCATTGCTCAGGTGAGCTAATAAAAATACAGCCTCTATCGCATACACAAGGTTTTACTTTGATTTGACCTAGTGGCCTAGTTTTTGACCCCAGATGACCCATTTTCAAACTTGGTCTAGTTTTCATCAAGGTTATCATTCTGACAAAATTTCATGAAGATCAGTTGAAAAATACAGCCTCTATCGCATACACAAGCTTAATGTTGATGGACGACAGACGCCAGACGATGGACGCCGGACATGGAGCAATCACAATAACTCACCTGAGCATTGCTAAGGTGAGCTAAAAAGAAGACCATAATTGTTAAAGCAATGACTTAAAAAAAACTTCAAAACCAAGTTATTTGTATGACTCAGACCTTTAAAATATTCGAGGTCCATGACTTTTACCGTTTTTACATGCAATTTACACACTACATGCTCGATTTTCATTGTGAGCCGGACCTGGTGTCAAGCTGAAGTTTTGCTTAGAAAAGGTTTCTAAAATATACATTTTCAGAAAAAATCAGCTTGACACCTGGTCTGGCTCATATTTAATTTCCACCTTTTTCGCAATTTTTAGCCTCACTTTTCTTTGAAGGAAACAGGGTAACGTGCTCATCTCTAAGCAACCGAGCATCAAACAGACGCGGAAGTTTTGTTCTAATCCGAAAGTTGTTTTTATAAGAAAGAGTTTAATGCAAAAGAGAAACTGAAAGTAGATCTAGACATTTTGATGATCAGTTACATGTTTTACATGAACTGTATTTCGGGATTCTATTCAAGTTGATTTTGTTTAAGCGGCAATTTTAAAGAAAGAATAAAGTGTAATTAAAGGTGTTTAAAAAGTTAATTGTTATTGTTTACGTAAATGTTATAGAGACAAGAAAGATAACTCATGTGCACCGCAACTAGTAGACACATACAGATAGTTCTTTTATGTAAAAATTATGATGAAGTTTGTATAAGTCTCTGTGACGCAATTGGTATGCACGCCGGCTAAAATGAAATTTTATGCCTGGTGTCAGTCCTATGCGAGATCGATTCCCAACAAATCCCGTAAAACTTTTTTTTCTGTCAATAAAGACAGAAAGTACTATTTTGATCATAAACATCTTTGATAGTGAGTTGCAAACCATATTTCAGATTTTATATTTTTAGCCACCAGTTCAAATATTTTAAACCATTTAACCGCGTTATTTCTAAAATTAGTAAATTATTCTTTTATTGTAGATCTATGTCTGTGATAAAGTTATAAACATGACTGCGTTATTATACCATTTTTTTTTTTTTTGACGTATGAAAAATAGTAAGTCAACAACTCTGAATTTTCTCATCAATTTTCATCGCCGTAAGAAGTTTCATAAATAAGCGTATGTTGAGTCAATTAATGACACTGACATGTCATTTCCGGTGTGAAATATTTTATTTTATGAATAAAAGATAAAATCCCTGTATAACCATTTTAAAAAGACAATAGCTAAGCTATATTTGTGTTTAAAGAATATCTAAAATATCGAAAGACGCGTCATCTTATTATCGACATTTGTTTGTAATAATTTATTGTAGGTCGATTGTAATTTGTTTTGTTTTGTGTTTTAACGCCGTTTTTAAACAGTAACGGACAGTTAACTTAGCCAGAGTTCCTGGATTCCGTACCAGTAAAAACCTGTTCTCCACAAGTAATTGTCAACTTCCCCACATGATTCTGAGATGGAGGACAAATGATTTTAGTAACAACATCCTTTATCAAATCGTCATGGAGAAGAAAGCCTCACCTGGAGATCGCACTCACGATCCTGCGATCCGTAAATCTGGGGTCTCCTTATTGAGCTCGTAAAGCAAGTTCTACAACTTATATAAATCAATTTCGACATTTCATTCCTGATGGATCCATCATCAGGGTAGGAGCAGAGAAACCAGTTTCCCTTTTAATGACAAGCATCCAAGCAAGAGAGCTACTGGTAATATTTTTCACGTCTTTGGTATGACGGGGCCGGAGATCAAACCACCCCTCCTCCACTCAAAGGTCTCTGCACTGTTAACGAATACGCCTTTGAAATGAAGGCACATATACAGGTGTTGTGTTTTTTCTCTCTCTTTTCTAGAATAACAGTAATGATTTTAAAACTAGAGGGCCGTGATGACCCTATATCGCTCACCTGAGCAGAGTTGCTTGCTTGAACAAATTTCTTAGCTAAAGCTTTAAAAAAAAGACAATTAAGAGAGTGGGTCAAGGTAAAGATTTCTTTTAAAATCTGTAAAAACGAGTGCTGTCCATAAGACAGCCAATGCTCAACTATTCGAAATATTGTCCCAGAAGCAGCAAAATATTACCCAAAATGTTAAAATATCGAAAGAGTTTTAAGTTCAAAAGGGGACATAATTTGACCAAAATGCATGTCAGAGTTATGGGACTTGATGCTATCAACTAGTTTTATAACCCCGAAGGCACATGTGAAGTTTCAACTTAATATCTGCATTTGTTCTGCAGACAGAAACTTGCACGCAAAACTTAACCAGAATTTTCTAAGTCCAAAAGGGGGCATAATTTGCCCAAAATACATGTCAGAGTTACGAAACTTGATCCAGTGAGGTTGGTAATTGATCTAGACAAGAGCACCGCCTTGCCGATGCCGACGCTCATCTGATTTTTTTTGTATAATAGAAAAATTGTCCTACCCATGATTTTCCAAGTCCAAAAAGGTCCATAATTCTTGCAAAAAGCAGGATGGAGTTATACTTCTTCATGTACAGAGTCAGCTTATGATGGTGAACAACTGTTGCAAGTTTCAAAGCAATAGCTTGAACAGTTTAGGAGAAAAGCTGACATAAACATAAAACTTAACCAATAAATCTGATATTTTCTAAGTCCAAAAGGGGCCATAATTCTTGCAAAAAGCAAGACAGAGTTATGTTTCTTGTTGTACATGGTCAGCTTATGATGGTGAACAAGTGTTGCAAGTTTTAAAGAAATAGCTTTGATAGTTTATGAGAAAAGCTGACCTAAACATAAAACTTAACCAAGAAATCTGATTTTCTAAGTCCAAAAGGGGCAATAATTCTTGAAAAAAACAGGATGGAGTTACGTTTCTTGATGTACAGGGTCAGCTTATGATGGTGAACAACTGTTGCAAGTTTCAAAGCAATAGCTTTGATAGTTTAGGAGAAAAGTTGACCTAAACATAAAACTTAACCAAGAAATCTGATATTTTCTAAGTCCAAAAGGGGCCATAATTCTTGCAAAAAGCAGGATGGAGTTATGTTTCTTGCTGTACAGGGTCAGCTATTGATGGTGAACAAGTGTCCCAAGTTTCAAAGCAATACCTTTGATAGTTTAGGAAAAAATCTGACCTAAACATAAAACTTAACCAGGCAACGCCGGCACAAACACCGATCAAGTGATGACAATAACTCATCATTTTTTTCCAAAAAATCAGATGAGCTAAAAACGAAAAAATAAGTTTCAAATCTATATGCCTTTTAGTAAAAGCTGTGTAGTCAAATTTCTTAGCTAAAGCTTCAAAAACAAGAAAGTACGTCAGTAGGTCATATTCATGGTCACTAAAAGTCAGTTTTAAGATCGGTGTGCAAAACTGTACATGTCATCCAAATTTCAAGCCTCTATCTTAAACAAGAGGGCCATGATGGCCCTATATCGCTCACCTGTTATCATTGCACTTGAGGACCAGAAGGTCCTCAGAAAAAATATCTAAGTCCAAAGGAGAGTAACAACAAAGGGAAGAAATTTAACCAAATGGAAAAAAAATTCTTACAGATATGTCAAAATACACCTAAAAATTGGAGGTACCATCCATGTTGTACCACAGAAAAGTGGTCTCAGTTTTTCCCTACGGCCATTAATAACAAGAGGACCATGATGGTCCTGAATCGCTCACCTCTTCCCACATGACCCAGTTTTGAGTATGACGTCATTTTTTCTGTTATATGACATAGTAACCTAGTTTTTGAGCTCATGTGACCCAGTTTTGAACTTGACCCAGATATTATCAAGATAAAAATTCTGACCAATTTTCATGAAGATCCATTGAAAAATATGGCCTCTAGAGAGGTCACAAGGTTTTTCTATTATTTGACCTATTGACCTACTTTTCGAAGGTATGTGACCCTGTTTTGAACTTTACCTAGATACACGTATCATGAAGGTGAACATTCTCACTAATTTTCATGAAGATCTCATGAAAAATATGGCCTCTAGAGAGGTCACAAGGTTTTTCTATTTATATGCCTAATGGTCTAGTTTTTGACCGCACGTGACCAAGTTTCGAAACTGACCTAGATATCATCAAGATGATCATTCAGATTAATTTTCATGAAGATCCATTGAAAAATATGGCCTCTAGAGAGGTCAAAAGATTTTAATAATTTTAGACCTACTGACCTAGTTTTTGACCGCAGTTGACCCAGTTTCAAACTTGATCTAGATATCATCAAGATGAACATTCAGACCAACTTTCATACAGATCCCATGAAAAGTATGGCCTCTAGAGAAGTCACAAGGTTTTTTTATTATTTGACCTACTGACCTAGTTTTTCAAGGCACGTGACCCAGTTTCAAACTTGAACTAGATATCATCAAGGTGAACATTCTGACCAATTTTCATGAAGATCCATTCAAGGGTATGGCCTCTAGAGAGGTCACAAGGTTTTTCTATTTCAAGACCTACTGACCTTGTTTTTGATCGCAGTTGACCCAGTTTCAAAACTGACCTATATATCATTAAGATAAACATTCAGACCAACTTTCATACAGATCCCATGAAAAATATGGCCTCTACAGGGGTCACGTTTTTTCATTATTTGACCTACTGACCTACTTTTTGATGGCACGTGACCCACTTTCGAACTTGACCTAGATATCATCAAGATGAACATTCTGACCAATTTTTATGGAGATCAATTCACAAGTATGGCCTCTAGAGAGGTCACAAGGTTTTTCTATTTTTAGACCTACTGACCTAGTTTTTGACTGCACATGGCCCTGTTTCATATTTGACCTAGATATCATCAAGATGAACATTCAGACCAACATTCATACAGATCCAATGAAAAATATGTCCTTTAGAGAGGTCACAAGGTTTTTCTATTATTTGACATACTGACCTAGTTTTTGATGGCACGTGATCCATTTTCGAAAATGACCTAGATATCATCAAGGTGAACATTCTGACCAATTTTCATGAAGATCCATTCAAGGGTATGGCCTCTAGAGAGGTCACAAGGTTTTTCTATTTCAAGACCTACTGACCTTGTTTTTGATCGCAGTTGACCCAGTTTCAAAACTGACCTATATATCATTAAGATAAACATTCAGACCAACTTTCATACAGATCCCATGAAAAATATGGCCTCTACAGGGGTCACGTTTTTTCATTATTTGACCTACTGACCTACTTTTTGACGGCACGTGACCCACTTTCGAACTTGACCTAGATATCATCAAGATGAACATTCTGACCAATTTTTATGGAGATCAATTCACAAGTATGGCCTCTAGAGAGGTCACAAGGTTTTTCTATTTTTAGACCTACTGACCTAGTTTTTGACTGCACATGGCCCTGTTTCATATTTGACCTAGATATCATCAAGATGAACATTCAGACCAACATTCATACAGATCCAATGAAAAATATGTCCTTTAGAGAGGTCACAAGGTTTTTCTATTATTTGACATACTGACCTAGTTTTTGATGGCACGTGATCCACTTTCGAAAATGACCTAGATATCATCAAGGTGAACATTCTGACCAATTTTCATGAAAATCTCATGAAATATATGGCCTCTAGAGAGGTCACAAGGTTTTTCTATTTTTAGACCTACTGACCTAGTTTTTGACCGCACGTGACCCAGTTTCGAACTTGACCTTAAGATCATCAAGATGAACATTCAGACCAACTTTCATACAGATCCCATGAAAAATATGGCCTCTAGAGAGGTCACAAGGTTTTTATATTATTTGACCTACTGACCTAGTTTTTGATGGCACGTGACCCAGTTTCAAACTTGACCTAGATATCATCAAGGTGAATGTTCTGACCAACTTTCATGAAGATCCATTGAAAATTATGGCCTCTACAGTGGTCACAAGGTTTTTCTATTTTTAGACCTACTGACCTAGTTATTAGCCGCATGGACCCAGTTTCAAACTTGACCTAGAAATCATCAAGGTGAACATTCTGACCAATTTTCATGAAGATCCATTGAAAATTATGGCCTCTAGAGTGGTCACAAGGTTTTTCTATTTTTAGACCTACTGACCTACTTTTTGGCCGCACGTGACCCAGTTTCAAACTTGACCTAGAAATCATCAAGGTGAACATTCTGACCAATTTTCATGAAGATCCATTGAAAATTATGGCCTCTAGAGTGGTCACAAGGTTTTTCTATTTTTAGACCTACTGACCTAGTTATTAGCCGCATGGACCCAGTTTCAAACTTGACCTAGAAATCATCAAGGTGAACATTCTGACCAATTTTCATGAAGATCCATTGAAAATTATGGCCTCTAGAGTGGTCGCAAGGTTTTTCTATTTTTAGACCTACTGACCTACTTTTTGGCCGCACGTGACCCAGTTTCGAACTTGACCTAGAATTTACCAAGATGAACATTCTGACCCATTTTCATTAAGATCCCATGAAAACTGTGACCTCTAGAGATGTCACAAGGAAAAGTTTACACACACACGGACGAGGGACGCTGCATGATCACAGAAGCTCACCTTGTCACTTCGTGACAGATGAGCTAAAAAAGTTACTAAAAATATGTAAAAGGAAGTAATTTAAACAACAAGACCATGATGGTCCTGAATCGCTCACCTCTTCCCACATGATCCAGTTTTGAGTATGACGTCGTTTTTTCTATTATTTGACATAGTGACCTAGTTTTTGAGCTATGTGACCCAGTTTTGAACTTGACCTAGATATTATCAAGATAAAAATTCTGACCAATTTTCATGAAGATCCATTGAAAAATATGGTCTCTAGAGAGGTCACAAGGTTTTTCTATTATTTGACCTATTGACCTAGTTTTTTAAGGCACATGACCCAGTTTCAAACTTGACCTAGATATCATCAAGGTGAACATTCTGACCAATTTTCATGAAGATCCATTCAAGGGTATGGCCTCTAGAGAGGTCACAAGGTTTTTCTATTTCAAGACCTACTGACCTAGTTTTTGATCGCAGTTGACCCAGTTTCAAACTTGACCTAGATATCATCAAAAACATTCAGACCAACTATCATACTGATCCCATGAAAAATATGGCCTCTAGAGAGGTCACAACGTTTTTTCATTATTTGACCTACTGACCTACTTTTTGATGGCATGTGACCCACTTTCGAACTTGATCTAGATATCATCAAGATGAACATTCTGACTAATTATGGAGATCCATTCACAAGTATGGCCTCTAGAGAGGTCACAAGGTTTTTCAATTTTTAGACCTACTGACCTAGTTTTTGACTGCACATGACCCTGTTTTGAACTTGACCTAGATATTATCAAGATGAACATTCAGACCAACTTTCATGAAGATCCATTGAAAAATATGGCCTTTAGAGAGGTCACAAGGTGTTTCTATTATTTGACCTACTGACCTAGTTTTTGAGGGCATGTGACCTACTTTCGAACTTGACCTAGATATCATCAAGATGAACATTCAGACCAACTTTCATACAGATCCAATGGAAAATATGGCCTCTAGAGAGGTCACAAAGTTTTTCTATTATTTGACCTACTGACCTAGTTTTTGACTGCACATGGCCCTGTTTCATATTTGACCTAGATATCATCAAGATGAACATTCAGATCAACTTTCACACAGATCCCATGAAAAATATGGCCTCTAGAGAGGTCACAAGGTTTTTCTATTATTTGACCTACTGACTTAGTTTTTGACGGCACATGACCCACTTTCGAACTTGACCTAGATATCATCAAGATGAACATTCAGACCAATATTCATACAGATCCAATGAAAAATATGTCCTTTAGAGAGGTCACAAGGTTTTTCTATTATTTGACCTACTGACCTAGTTTTTGACGGCACGTGACCCACTTTCGAACTTGACTTAGATATCATCAAGGTGAACATTTTGACCGATTTTCATGAAGATTTCATGAAATATATGGCCTCTATTTTTAGACCTACTGACCTAGTTTTTGACCGCAGGTGACCCAGTTTCGAATTCGACCTAGATATCATCAAGATGAACATTCTGACAAACTTTCATACAGATCCCATGAAAAATATGGCCTTTAGAGAGGTCACAAGGTTTTTCTATTATTTGACCTACTGACCTAGTTTTTGATGGCACGTGACCCAGTTTCGAACTTGATCTAGATATCATCAAGGTGAACGTTCTGACCAATTTTCATTAAGATCTTGTGAAATATATGGCCTCTAGAAAGGTCACAAGTTTTTCTATTTTTAGACCTACTGACCTAGTTTTTGACCGCACGTGACCCAGTTTCGAACTTGACCTAGATATCATCAAGATGAACATTCACACTAACTTTCATACAGATCCCATGAAAAATATGGCCTTTAGGGAGGTCACAAGGTTTTTCTATTATTTGACCTTCTGACCTAGTTTTTGATGGCATGTGACCCAGTTTCAAACTTGACCTAGATATCATCAAGGTGAACATTCTGATCTTTTCATGAAGATCCATTGAAAATTATGGCCTCTACAGAGGTCACAAGGTTTTTCTATCTTTAGGCCTACTGACCAAGTTTTTAATGGCACGTGACCCAGTTCCGAACTTGACCTAGAATTTACCAAGATGAACATTCTGACCCATTTTCATGGGAACTATATGAAAATTGGTCTGAATGATCATCTTGATGATATCTAGGTCAGGTTTGAAACAGGGTCAACTGCGGTCAAAAACTAGGTCAGTAGGTCTAAAAATAGAAAAACCTTGTGACCTCTCTAAAGGCCATACTTTTGAATGGATCTTCATGAAAATTGGTCAGAATGTTCACCTTGATGATATCTAGGTCAGTTTCGAAACTGGGTCACGTGCCTTCAATAACTAGGTCAGTAGGTCAAATAATAAAAAATCTTGTGACCTCTCTAGAGGCCATATTTTTCAGTGGATCTTCATGAAAATTGGTTAGAATTTTTATCTTGATGATATCTAGATCAGATTCAACACTGGGTCACATGAGCTCAAAAACTAGGTCACAACGTCAAATAACAGAAAAAAACGACATCATACTCGGTTTAAAACTGGGTCATGTGGGGACAGGTGAGCGATTCAGGACTATCATGGTCCTCTTGTTTTACTATTTCAGGGGCCATAACTTTAAAAATAGGGGGAGGAGCCAGCAAATAAATAAGAGGTTTGCAAGTTCATATCACGATACAGACTCATGTAAGTTTTCATACATTTATATCATATGCTTTTTGAGCTAGGTGCGCCACAAGGTGAAAATGTGCATTTTTGACTATTTCAGGGGCCTAACTCTGAAAATAGGGGGCAGAGGCAGATAAAAATAAGGAGGTGCGCAAGTTCATATCATGATAAAGACTCATGCAAGGTTTAATCAATTTATATGTAATACTTTTTGAGTAAGGCACGTCACAAGGTGAAAATGTAGGCATTTAACTAGAGCATTTTATTTTCAAGGGAAATGATTGTGGTCTGACTGTATTATTTTGAAAATCACAGTTGAGATTTTTTTATGTGTGCACCGGTACAGTTTTGTGGGGAAGCGAAAGTTGCCATGGAATTTTGTCTTCTTCTAAAAACAAGGTAAGTTGACAATTTTTGTTGAAATATATATCTGATAGCTGACACATAGGAGAATGTTTTGGTTTATATCCATCTTACAGATTTTTTTGAAAATGAAGAAAAACAGGGGGAATTCTGTAAATTTCTTCTTATATGCAAATGAGCTGAAAATGTATTGAAATGACTAGATCAGAAGTTTATGCCTTTCCAGTAAGTTTTTCCCTACCTTTGACGATAGTTATTAAAAAGTATAGATATCAACCTCTTTGCTGATATTAGTACCTAAACTTTTCAGCCTGTGAATAGCTGTGGAAATTTGGGACTTCCTTTTTTTGAAGATATAAATAGATCTAAGCTATATTTAGACGAAAGATTTTTTCAGTATAACAGCATGTAGAGAACCCTTACATACAGTCAAATATTCTTGATATTGCAAGGAAATATAATGCATTTTTCAAGTGCTTGCTGTTTCTTATGTTGTGCATACTTGATATAGGTCATTGTCAATGTCAACTATCATTACTGACATTTGAAGTTGTTGTTTTTTTCTAAATTACCTCCCTTATATATGCATTTTTCTTCATTCATTTTATTGATAATTACTTCCCTTTATGTTTAGCAAAAATTCTCAGATTGCATTTAATTAACTCCCTTTATTTAACATGAAAAATTTTCTTGTGTTATGATTATTTGTATATTTTACTTTCAGTGTCTGATACATGTAGTTGCAGTCTGTCTTTGGAAGCTGTAGAAATAACAAGAAAGGGACTGACATAGTGGTATAGTTTGTTATATATGAAGTTTATTGATGGCATTCATGTCATGATGATATCATTAAAGTATAACATACATTGATTTTCTGACAGTCATGTGTTATTACATTTGAACTGAGACTGTTTTATAATCAGGTTCATGATATTTTTTAATATACATTGTATACAATAGTTGCATTTTTTTTCAATATTAATTGCAGCTTTATAAATTAGAACACTTCAGGTTCATGTTTGATATAGTTTATTAATGATTATAATTTTAATCATACAATGAGTTATGAGATATTTTATTAATTTTAATATATTTATATTAATATATGTAAAAAGTCTGTATTAAATGCATAGGTCATCTTTTGTACAAAAATAAAGGAAAAAAATGTTGTATAATTTTCATTTTCAGTTTTGGTAGGGAAAAGTTTGAGTATGTACATGTACAGTTGTTTGACCTGTCTTACCCTGTGGCAGTCCAAGCAGATGTTACCATTATGAAAAATGCAGGAGGTATTATGCTTTTGTATGTTAAACAAAGGTCTCAAAGCATTTATAATATGCTGTATGGCTACATTCTTGCTCCTGAGATAACTGTACAAGACAGCTATAAAACTGACATTCCTGGCAAGATGTGAACCTTCTGGACTTTATGTCAGCCTGGCATAAACATTTCTTTCCTGTAGCTTTGTGTATCCCTCAATTTACTAAGTACATATCTCCATTCAAAATAATGACAGTAGATATGGTTTAGTAATAAATGTGTGATAGCTTTGTAATGTCAACATTTCAAAAGTAGAATGAACATGTACTTTGATAATAAATATTGAAATACAAATTTCAGTTTATTGTATCAGTCAGCAAAAACATGAAGTACATTTGTATCTTTGTATTAAGATAATTAAAACAATTATATTCAAATGCTTTGACACTGATTTTATGTTGAATTCCTAGAATGTGTGTGAATTAATGTTTTACAATATTTCAGAACTTGAAGACAATGGTTAGTGCAGAAGGGACATAAAAGTTATGATAAAAGTAACAGATATAAATAAGGTAAACTATTGTGATAAAAAGACATGGCCAGTGCTGCACATCACAAAGGCAATATTTGAATTTAATTTTTTCTCACTTAAGAGTTCTGTAAAGCTGATTTTGCAATATATATAAAATGATTAGGATTATTTTTTTACTGTGATCATTTTTTTACATGATTTTGTCAAGACTGACAATTTGTTCATTGGAATAAGATAATTAAAGGCGGCATTGTGTCACATAAAAATATGTCTGCATAGTTGCCTAACATTAAATGTCAAATTGTAAACAAGGAAATTCTAAATTTGGAAAATCCTTTGTTGTTTTTCTTCATTTAGCTCAGTTGAAGGAGATGAAGTTTGAAGCAATTTTCACAGTACAACCTCTCCAGAGTAGCTCACTCTGAAGCAAAAACCTCTCTTTAACAACATCATGAGAATTTCCCTAAGCTGAAATATAACTATCAAATTTACTTCTCCAGAACAACAACCTCAAAATAACTAAAATATTTGTATATCCCACAGGGTATTGCTCTACAGAGGTTGCATTTTACTTATAATATCTGTGATTTCAAATGCTTGAAGAAAAACAACACTTTCAACAAGGGGAAAAGTGAACATATATTACTCATAAGGTGAAGTTTTGGCAGTTCTCAAGTTCATTGTTTTTGCATGCTATATAAAAGCACTTTAGGTAGTTTATCATTATTACATCATATACTAATCAGTGGTTGTAGGTTGTTGTTGGAGCTTTTAGGTGAGATCATAGGTGAACATCATCAGATTTATCTGTTTATTTTTTTCACCATTTTATTGAATATGTACATTGAATGTTATAAAATATGCAATCTTTTCAGACAGTCCTATTAAATAACTTGTCATTTAGTGGATCTAAGTATATGTAAAATTTAAATAAAGCAGCAAGCCAAGTAGCAACACAATCTTGCTGCTTAAAACAGGTAATTCCTTAGACAAGTTGAAATTAGACAAAATGTCAATTTGTAGAGTTACCTGACTTGCTGCTTGATAATGTATTTCTAAGATTAGAATATCTGCAAATGTCTAAAATGATGTTATAATTGTTTTAAAAACTATCATGTTTTATTCTCTTTATGTAATAAAGTTTTACATTTGTATTTCCAGAAGTGCTACAAGTGTGTTGTCATGTGAAATGGAATTTACCCCAACTGTGCTGCATGATGTATATTCAAGTGCAAGACAGCCATGCACCAGCTGTAAACTGAGATGGACCCATATAATAAATATGTTGACTTTCCTATGTATTATCATCTGTACAGAATGTGTTCATGACAAGACTGTATACATGTATTGTTAAATCATTTTTTATTTCCATTATTGCATGCATGTAAGAAGCAAGCATTTAACAATTGCAGTCATAGAAGTGTTAAAATGTGATCAATCTAATTTAAAGAAACACATTTAATTGGACTTTTTAAGTTTCGTAGTATTTTTGGTGGGGATTGACCCAGTCACTCAGCAACTTATACAGTCTGTGTGTCATTTCTTGTATGTTATAGTTTTCTTAATAATACATTAAATGTCAAAGTTATGGTAAGACGAACTCATTCATCACTAAAGTCTTGTAGATTAATGTTAAAGCAGTTCAACATTTTACCATAAGTTAACTAATATTCTATTTAACCAGAGTTGTCATATATTTTCATATAAATATTTGTATAATACAGTCTAATCTAATCTACATATGATGTACCACAATTTTTAGTTATATTTTATGTTGATATTTTATGTTGTTTTCATGTCTCAACATATAATTACTAACATCAAAGAATCTTAAGTATTTTACAATTTGGTTGGTATAAATGGTTGTTTTGTTTATATATTTTTTTTCCATCCAGGAGAATAAAGAAATATACATTTCAAAATATCTCATCATTCCAGATAAGTACACTACATAATCAAAATAAAAGAAATAAGAACAACATATGTTGGTGGAATTTTATTTTCAAAAATTTGATATACAGTCTTTGTAGTATTTACTTCTTTAGATATGTTGGACTGAAATGGGAATAACAACATACTTTAATTTTTTGTAGTCATAAGTTAATATGGGAATTATTAACTTAACTTAACTTAAAAAGATTTTATCTCACTGTTATGCCATCTGAGCTTTAATATTTTCAACATTGTCATTGGCAACAAGGCTCAAAATTATTTGTTGTGTATACCTTGCATTCATGTGTGATAAATGCTTTTATGGTATTCTTTAATATAATTTATGCTTTTCATCTTACCATGGATTAAAAAAATATATATTTATTTGTCTGAAAATTAAGGTAAAAATACTGACTGATTAAATTGCAATATAAGAAAACTTATTTGAGATAAAGGGAGGTAATTCCATAAAAATATATGTAGAATGTAGATGATAAATGTAATGAAGGGAGGTAATAAAATATTGTGAAGTTATTAGTCTTCATTTCTTTGATGAGCTAATTAATTGTTTTACATTTTGGTTTATTAACTACAAGTATGACCTAACATGTGTACCTGTCCTGAAGGAAAATAAAAAAGGTTGTTTGATGTCCTTGTACTGTTAAGTTGTTCCTGTATTTGTTTACATTCCATGTCTGAATGAAATGAAGAAACAGACTTTAATGAGGGTATCCCGGGAAAATACCTAAGTTTATTTTTATATCAGCAAATTTGATGAGATAGTCATTCAGGAGTTGTCTATCCTATTTCCAAAAAATGCTATGGGGACTAAATGTTTTGGAGTAAATATCTCTTTTAAAAAATAACACACAGCATTTTAATATTGTATATATATTATCTGATGCACTTAGCAATATATATTTGGAGTCAAAATGTTAAAAATTCCGGTTTTTATTTTTTAGTTACAATGTCTACAAAATGTGCATTTTTGACTATTTCAGGGGCCATAACTCTGGATATAGAGGGCGGACCCAGATGAAAAATAGGACGTGCGCAAGTTCATATCATGATAAAGACTCATGCTGTATTTTATGTCTTGATCATACTTTATGCATATACAGGATCTGGTATTTAAAACACATCACCACGTACTACAGTATTACCCAGATATGTCAGATACACACTAAGATATATGCTAAGATGAATTTTGACCAATGATGGTAAAATGGCGAAACATTCTGAACAATGGGAAAATTCAGTTTATTACTAGAAAAGGATTGTAACCTAAGAGGTGCGCAAGTTCATATCATGATAAAGACTCATGCAATGTTTAATAAATTTGTATTAAATACTTTTTGAGCTAGGCACGTCACCAGGTGAAAATGTGCATTTTTGACTATTTCTGGGACCATAACTCTGGAAATAAGGGGCAGACCCAGATGAAAAATAGGAGGTGCGCAAGTTCATATCATGATTAAGACACATGCAAGGTTTCATGAATCTATATCACATACTTTTTGAGCTAGGCGTGTCACAAGGTGAAAATGTGCATTTTGACTATTTCCGGGGCCATAACTCTAAAAATAGGGGGCGGAGCCAGACGAAAAATAGGAGGTGCGCAAGTTCATATCATGATAAAGACTCGTGTAAGGTTTCATCAATTTATATCAAATACTTTTTGAGCTAGGCGTGTCACAAACTTCAGACAGACGGACGGACGGACAGACAAGAGCAAATCTATATGCCACCACCACTGATGGTGGTGGGGGGGGGGGGGGTGCACAAAAATGGTCTTAGAGGAGATGTCGTTTGAAGGAAATATTGACACTGTTGGTCAGATGGACAGATGACAGACAATTAGTACGGGAAGACAATAGCTCATTTGAGCATGCTGTGCTCTGCTGAGCTAAAAAGCAAGTACCATAAGAGCATGTAGCTGTGTGTATTTGTCGAGCCTCGTCAAGGTCTATAAGTTGTGTTGTTCTGTTCTGTTTCCAGTTTGAACTGTTGACTGCAGTTTTATGTTGGTATGGTTTGCTCTTGTGTAGTACGTGTTTCACATGTGGAGATTTGCCTTTATGCTGCACTGCAGAGATAAATAATGCTGTATTTTATGCCTTGATCATATTTTATGCATATACAGGATCTGGTATTTAAAACACATCACCACATACTACAGTATTACCCAGATATGTCAGATACACACTAAGATATATGCTAAGATGAATTTTGACCAATGATGGTAAAATGGTGAAACATTCTAAACAATGGGAAAATTCAGTTTATTACTAGAAAAGGATTGTAACCTAAGATTCACATCTTTTTCTGTTTGATGCAATTTAGCAAAGTCATCATGCTTACAGTACCAAGTGTTTGATTAATTATAGGTTTATGTAAGAAAACCATCAATATCATACATAAGAACTAGCAGGGGTATGGAATCACCACAGAAACATTACATACATTGACTTTTCAACTGATCAATCTCTGCTTTTGTTTGCAGTAATTTCTTCTCACTCTCTTTCTGTTTTAGTTTCTCCTTCAGATATTCTATCTCCTTCTCTGCAATGTTCAGCTGAATGTCTGTAGATAAACTCTTGTTGCTTAAATGGTTTCCGCCATTATGATAACCACTGCTGAAATTTTTTGTTGGTGAGGACTTGAATGTGCTGCTGCTGACCCCTATAATCATATCAATGTCTATTACATTCAAGTGCTCTACACACTGTCTCATTACCCTCTACCTATATATCAAGTTTAAAGTACCTTTAATGGTTATAAAGTTATGTTCCTAACATGAATTATGACGGATGGACAGACGGACAGACACACACACCATCACATTATACATCCTGTTTTTCCAAAACGGGCGTGTAAAAACCATTTTGACAGTTATTTAAAGGTACATCCGATAGTCCAGGACAATAAACTTCCCTTACTTTACTGACAAATCATGATTTCCAATTGCCAATACACCGTACTTTGTCAGCCTCCTACTCTGGACAGCCAAACCAATCCCTCCATTTACTTTTATCCTTTTTTCCAATTCCAAATATGTTGGAAATTAACAAACAGTCTAAAAAAGTACAAATACTGTACAAGCCAGAGGATATAATACTCTTATTGCAACATTTTTAAATATATACAGTGGGCGGTTCAGAAATTTCATAAAGTATATTAAGGAATACTAGTATGCCTAACAACTGCCAGTGAAGCCAGCAAAACATTTTGATGTGATACTCTCACTTTAAATTCTAAATTTTGTCAAAGAGTTATAAAAATAAATAGATTGGCAACTTGGAAGGCAGATAGAACAAATCTTGCCAACATCCCGCGGCTGCAAACGAGATCTCATTACAGGAAGTTCTCCATGCGCCATTTTGTATGCAAAAGATACGACACTGTCAATTATTAACTATCACCGTATGACCATGCTTTTTTGAAAGTAAGAAACATGTATTTTGTGCTTAAGGCTATTTCATATCAAAGTAAAACAAATGTTGTTTTAGAAGCTAACATGTATTTTATATGTAGTTTTAAAGGTACAAATTGCAACTCCATGCAAGATAATGCCGAATCACACTCGGACGCAAGATTACAGCCAGTTGCCATTCTGTGTATTTTATATGTCTTTGATTTTGTTCAATAAAATCATTTTTCCCTGACATTTCCCCGATCCTTTGGAAATTTCATTTTCACTAAATAATTTTCAAAATTCTGTGACAATTCACTTACCTTGAATAACAAGAGCTGTCACTGGAGACAGCATGCTCAACTATTTTGATGCTGGATAGTGAAATAGGGCAGATCTGAGGAAGCTGAAGCTATCATTATCGTGTTTAATGATGATACTGGACAATAGTTAAAGTTTGTATCAAATATATTTAGAATTTTAACACAACCAGCGAATAACCTACATACATGCAGAGCAAAATCTATCTCGGGTTATTCTGCAATAACCCATGCGCGTGCAATGACGTCATGCGTAGCGCGGTCGTAAAAGGTAGTTACCATTTTTTCTAACACTGTTGATACTAGTATGTCGTGTTAGAATCGAAATAACAAGTTCCCAAGTGTGATTTATCGTAGAGTTTTTCGTTCTTATGCGAAACAATATATCACTCGGGCCTACAGCTTTTGTGATATATTCTTACGCATAAGAACGAAAAACACGGGTTATTCTATGATAAACCACACTTGGGAATTCTTATTTCTTAAATAACAGAGGTAGAATAATAGAGTATCAAAACACTAACTATGTAGAAAAGAGACATAATTCGTGGAATATTTCTGTAAGAGTAATGCACCAACTATCAATACATGCTGCTAATAATTATGAGGAGTTACCATTCGAAATAAATGATATAAAGCAAAAGTGCATCACAACTTTAACAAGAAATTCTAAGTAAAAAGGGGTCATAAAAATTGAAATATAGGTGCAAGAGTTATGGCCCTTGTGCCATTATGATGATAAGGGTGATGATGAGGAATAATTATTTTAAGTTTGAAGCAAATCCATCAGGTAACTACAGAGATAAAAAGACAAACAGCATCAAAAATATTACCAAGGTGTGGATGTGGAACTGACGCTAATGTCAGGTCAAGTTGGATAGCTCTCCGTATCCTTTGTATAGTCAAGCTAAAAATGTGTTTCCTTCACCTCCCAAATTTGGTGGCACCTCTGTTAATCTAATAAGTACTAGAAACAAATACTGAATATTTTAATGAATTTCCAGCAGTAAATACAAAGATGATCTCAAAATATTAGCATTGAAATAAGGTACTGGTAAATGTTTCTTGTTAAGTATAGGTAGTTGAAATAAGGTACCGGTAAATGTTTCTTGTTAATATGGGTAGTTATCAAAGGTCTCTCTGCCTTGACTTGATGGAACTGAGCCTCCTGCAGGTGTCATATTTACGTCCCCTGCATGCATTCAATGATGCTGCTGCTGGAAACAGTACCATTTTAAGAAAATCATCCAGTACTGATTCTGCCCCGACCAGGAACTGATCTACTAGCTGAGTCCTTTACTTTTCTTTTATTTATATTTCCTTTATTACTAGTTATCAAGTACATGTAACTAGATCAATGTAAAATGTATAACCTTGTCCATTATGTGTTGGGTTATAAAATCCCTTTACAAAAGCTTGTGCCTCTTGTTCTGTGTTGAACTTCTTGTACCGTGCCTTCACAAACTTATCTACTTGCTGTTTACACTCATCCCTAAAATTATACAAGAGGATCATGATGACCCTGAATCGCTCACCTGAGTAATAAGAGCCACATGTTTAAAATGGCTAACTGATGCTAAAATATTAGAAAGTAGGTCAGTAGGTCACATTCATGGTCACTGAAAGTCAGATTTAAGATCAGTATGCAAACCTGTACATGTCATCCAAATTTCAAGGCTGTATCTCAAAAAACAAGAAAGTAGGTCAGTAGGTCAAGGTCACAGTCACGTGACCCCTAATAACTTGGGGTTATCAGGTAATTATAATTAAGCAGTCTAGGAAATATGATCTGATAATATTTGAAGTATTTATTCCTATATAACTCCTATAACAAGTAACCCCCAGGGCTGGGCCTCTTTTCACCCCAGGGTTATAATTTGAACCATTTTGGTAGAAGACCACAAGGCAATGCTACATACCAAATATCAAAAGCCTAGGCCTTGCAGTTTCAGACAAGAAGATTTTTAAAGTTTTTTCCTATACAAGTATATATAAAACTGGGACCCCCCGGGGCAGGGCCTCTCTTCAACCCTGGGTTATAATTTGAACGATTTTAGTAGAGGACCACAAGGCAATGCTACATACCAAATATCAAAGGCCTAATCTTGTGGTTTTAGACAAGAAGGTTTTTAAAGTTTTTTCCTATATAAGTCTATGTAAAACTTGAGATCCCACCGGGGCGGGGCCTCTTTTCACCCCAGGGTTATAATTTGAACAACTTTGGTAGAGGACCACAAGGCAATGCTACATACCAAATATCAAAGGCCTAGGTCTTGTCGTTTTAAACAAAAAGATTTTTAAAGTTTTTTCCTATATAAGTCTATGTAAAACTTGTGACCTCCGGGGCGGGGCCTCATTTCACCCCAGGGGCACAATTTGAACAATCTTCATAGAGGACCATTAGATGATGTCACATGCCAAAAATCAAGGCTCTATGCCTTGCGGTTTTGGACAAGAAGATTTTTAAAGTTTTTCCTTTCGGTTGCCATGGCAACCAGAACTCTGCATGGAATTCAATTATTTGAACAATTTTGAAAGGGGGCCACATAAGGATCATTTCTGTGAAGGTTAGTGTAATTCTGCCCAGAAGAAGAAGATCTTTTTAGAAAATGTTGACGGACGGACGACACACGTCGCAAGACGGACATTGAGCGGTCACAAAAGCTCACCATTTGCCTTTGGTTCAGGTGAGCTAAAAAAGTTTAACGGTTTTACACACACTGTGACATATAGGTATATACTACTTTATGCTTTAAATAAAATTTGTTCCAAATGTACGTGAGAAATGTAAACTAAAACTGTGTCCATAGGACATGGATGCCCCCACATACATGTACTGTGCAAACCTCTATACAGTAACAAGAGATCACAGAGTGATCTTGGCGCCCACCAATGTGCCATTTTTGAGTGTTCCAAATTTCAAGACTTACTGACTAGCTCAAGGTCAAATTTCATTTCCGTACACAACACTGTGCATGTGGTCCAAATTCGAAAGCTGTAGCTTGAGAAATGTGAAAGTAGGTCACTAGATCAATTTCAAGGACGAAATGTGAAAGTAGGTCACTAGGTCAAAATCTAGGTTAAATAACACTTCAGAACACAAATTTATGCATGTGGTCCAAATTTAAAGCCTGTACCTTCAAAAATGTGAAAGTAGGTCACTTAGTCATTGTCAAGGTCAGTTTGTTTCGGTCCACAATCCTATGCATGTGGTCTAAATTTGAAGCCTGTAGCTACAGAAATGTGAAAGTAGGCCACTAGGTCAATCTTAAAGTCAAAGTTCATTTCGGTACACAAAACTAGGCAAGTGGTCCAAATTTGAAGGTTGTAGCTCGAGAAATGTGAAAGTAGGTCACTAGGTCAAAATCAAGGTCAAATTTTATTTCGGAACACTGAACTATGCATCTGTTCCAAATTTGAAGCCTGTACCTTCAAAAATGTGAAAGTAGGTCACTAGGTCAATGTCAAGGTCAGTTTGTTTCGGTACACAAAACTATGAATGTGGTCCAAATTTGAAGGCTGTAGCTTGAGAAATGTGAAAGTAGGTCAATAGGTCAAAATCAAGGTCAAATTCCATTTCGGAACACGAAACTATGCATGTGGTCCAAATTTGAAGCCTGTACCTTCAAAAATGTGAAAGTAGGTCACTAGGTCAATGTCAAGGTCAAAGTGTTTTACAGTGCACAAAACTATGCATGTGGTCCAAATTTGAAGGCTGTACCTACAGAAATGTGAAAGTAGGTCACTAGGTCAAAATCAAGGTCAAATCATGTCAAGGTTCATCTTGCCACTCAAAACCATACATGTGGTCCAAATTTGAATGTTGTAGGTTATTGGCAAGAAGATTTTAAAATCTTTTCCCTATATAAGTCTATATGAACCATGTGACCCCCAAAGGCGGGGCCATATTTGACCCTAGGGGGATAATTTGAACAAACTTGGTAGAGAACCACTAGATGATGCTACATTACAAATGCCAAAGCCCTAGGCTTTGTGGTTTGGACAAGAAGATTTCAAAGTTTTTCCCTATATAAGTCTATGTAAACCATGTGACCCCCGGGGCGGGGCCATATTTGACCCTAGGGGGATAATTTGAACAATCTTAGTAGAAGACCACTATATGATGTCATATACAAAATATCAAAGCCCTAGGCCCTGTGGTTTTGAACAAGAGGTTTTTCAAAGTTTTTCCCTATATAAATCTATATAAACCATGTGACCCCCGGGGCGGGGCCATATTAGACCCCAAGGAAATAATTTGAATTATCTTGGTAGAGGACCACTAGATGATGCTTCATACAAAATATCAAAGCCCTAGGCTCTGTGGTTTTGGACAAGAAGATTTTCAAAGATTTTCCCTATGTAAATCTATGTAAATTATAGAAATAAACAAAGGGCCATAACTCATTCAAAAATTGTTGAACCAGTCTGATTTTCAGGGGGACACAACTAGGGTACCAATACATCATTCTGACAAAGTTTGGTCAAAATCCCCCTGGAAGTTTCTGAGGAGATGCGATAACGAGAAATTGTTAACCGACGGACTGACAGACGGACGACAGACGCAGAGTGATTTGAATAGCTCACCATCTGATGATGGTGGGCTAAAAACTATCCAAGGTCCATAACCTCAGTAAAATTATCCACAGAAAAAAATCCTTCCTTTATGGTCACCTGCACATCAAGCCTGTTGATCTGTGAAAGTCTGAAGCAAATCTGGCTAATAGTGTGGGAGGAGTTGGACACACAAGGCTTTTCTCTATATTCCATATCCTTAGGATGACTGGCACAATTTAAAACAAGAGATCACAGAGTGATCTTGGCGCCCACCAATGTGCCATTTTTGAGTGTTCCAAATTTCAAGACTTATTGACTAGCTCAAGGTCAAATTTCATTTCTGTCCACAACACAAATCTATGCATGTGGTCCAAATTTGAAGCCTGTACCTTCAAAAATGTGAAAGTAGGTCACTAGGTCAATGTCAAAGTCAAAGTTTATTTCGGTACACAAAACTATGCATGTGGTCCTAAATTTGAAGCCTGTAGCTACAGAAATGTGAAAGTAGGTCACTAGGTCAATCTTAAGGTCAAAGTTCATTTCAGTACACAAAACTAGGCAAGTGGTCCAAATTTGAAGGCTGTAGCTTGAGAAATGTAAAAGTAGGTCACTAGGTCAAAATCCAGGTCATATTTTACTTCGGAATACAAAACTATGCATGTGGTTCAAATTTGAAGCCTGTACCTTCAAAAATGTGAAAGTAGGTCACTAGGTCAATGTAAAGGTCAAAGTTTGTTTCGGTACATAAAACTATGCATGTGGTCCAAATTTGAAGGCTGTAGCTTGAGAAATGTAAAAGTAGGTCACTAGGTCAAAATCAAGGTCAAATTTTATTTCGGAATACACAACTATGCATGTGGTCCAAATTTGAAGCCTGTACCTTAAAAATGTGAAAGTAGGTCACTAGGTCAATGTAAAGGTCAAAGGTCATTTCAGTACACAAAACTATGCAAGTGGTCCAAATTTGAAGGCTGTAGCTTGAGAAATGTAAAAGTAGGTCACTAGGTCAAAATCAAGGTCAAATTTTATTTCAGAATACAAAACAATGCATGTGGTCCAAATTTGAAGCCTGTACCTTCAAAAATGTGAAAGTAGGTCACTAGGTCAATGTCAAGGTCAAAGTTTTTTTCGGTACACAAAACTATGCATGTAGTCCAAATTTGAAGGCTGTAGCTTGAGAAATGTGAAAGTAGGTCACTAGGTCAAAATCAATGTCAAATTTCATTTTGAAACACGAAAGTATGCATATGGTCTAATTTGATGCCTGTACCTTAAAAAATGTGAAAGTAGGTCAAAATAAAGGTCAAAGTTTTTTTCAGTGTACAAAATTATGCATGTGGTCCAAATTTGAAGGCTGTAGCTACAGAAATGTGAAAGTAGGTCACTAGGTCAAAATCAAGGTCAACTCATGTCAAGGTTCATCTTGCCACTCAAAAATATACATGTGGTCCAAGTTTGAATGTTGTAGTTACTGACAAGAACATTTTAAAAGCTTTTCCTTATATAAGTCTATATGAACCATGTGACCCCCAGGGCAGGGCCATATTTAACCCTAGGAGGATAATTTGAACAAAATTGGTAGAGAACCACTAGATGATGCTACATTACAAGTATCAAAGCCCTAGGCTTTGTGGTTTGGTCAAGAAGATTTTCAAAGTTTTTCCCTATATAAGTCTATGTAAACCATATGACCCCCAGGGCGGGGCCATATTTGACCCTAGGGGTATAATTTGCACAAACTTAGTTGAAGACCACTAGATGATGTCACATACAAAATATCAAAGCCCTAGGCCCTGTGGTTTTGGACAAGAGGTTATTCAAAGTTTTTCCCTATATAAGTCTATATAAACCATGTGACCCCCCAGGGCGGGGCCATATTTGACCCCAGAGAAATAATTTGAATCATCTTGGTAGAGGATCACTAGATGATGCTTCATATCAAATATCAAAGCCCTAGGCTCTGTGGTTTTGGACAAGAAGGTTTTCAAAGTTTTTCCCTATATAAATCTATATAAATTATAGAAATAAACACAGGGCCATAACTCATTCAAGAATTGTTGAACCAGTCTGATTTTCAGGGGGACACAACTAGGGTACCAATACATCATTCTGACAAAGTTTGGTCAAAATCCCCCCAGTAGTTTCTGAGGAGATGCGATAACGAGAAATTGTTAACGGACGGACGGACGGGCGGAATGACGGACGGATGGACCACGGACGCAGACGTACATCGCACGCTATTTTGCACAAATGCGTAACGTCATTTTGACATCAGTTCGACGTACAAATTACTAATTGAGAAAATAAATAACAAAAATGCGTTGAGATAAATCTGCATATTCTTTAATTGTAATCCTGGTGCGTAGCACGGTCGTAAAACGTAGTTACCATTTTTTTCTAACACTGTTAATACTAGTATGTCTGATTAGAATCGAAATAACAAATTCCAAGTGTGATTTATCATAGAATAACCCTAATTTTTCTTTCTTATGCGAAACAATATATCAATCAGTATGAACTGTGCCATGAGAAAACCAGCATAGTGCGTTTGCGACCAGCATGGATCCAGACCAGCCTGCACCTCCGCTCAGTCTGGTCGGGATCCATACGCTTCGCTTTCAAGGCCTATTGAAATTAGAGAAACTGTTAGCGAACAGAATGGATCCTGATGCGCAGGCTGGTCTGGATCCATGCTGGTTGCAACCGCACTATGTTTGTTTTTCTCGTGGCGCGGCTCATATATTCTTATGCATACGAAATCAAAAGACGTGTTATCCTACGTTAAACAACGATTGGGAAGTTATTATTTCATAAAGAAATTATTTAGGCCCTATAACCAGTTCTCAACCAGCTTAAGTACTGTTTAAATAACACCTTTTTTATTCACATCATGTGTGACACTACAAATGAAAAATGTTTCGTGCTCAAAATGAAATAAAATGTTAAAAAAAAGTTTAATAATCTCAGTGCTTTGGACAAACTTACCTAGATCTATAGACATTGTGTGCACTATCATAATAAATTAATAAATAACGGCGTTATCGATTAAATTTTGTTTATTGTCTTTATTAAAGACCGCGTATTATAAGCAGGAAAAAAACATAGTTCGGTATCAAAGATTGATGATTTCTTTATATCTATTCAAAATACATGTAAAGCATCAAAATGTCAAATCAGCTTTTTATATTTTATATTTGTGCGGAAAGCCTTGAAACTTCACATCCGATACAAGTCACAGTTCTGCATCTAGCATTCACGTTTCTGTTCAAGTGGCCGTTTGTTTCTGTGCTTTTTTTTTCTTTTGGCGGTACCACTCTCGCCTCTCCGCAATGCTCAGACAAGGGTGGGGTGGGGGATGTGGGGAGGGGGTATCACACTTCATTTGTGTAAATATCAATAAGATAGAGTAATCATTGACAAAATTCATAACGTTTGTATATCAACTACGTATAGATACTGACCGACATAATCTCTAGTAAGACAGACAGACAGATAAACGGACATACTGAAGAAACAAATCTTTCAGGCTGACTAAATGAATGATCGAGTAAATAATTACCAACTGGTCATGAATTCTTGCATACTCATCAGCTATTCGACTGCAAAAAGACACGCGGATGGATTGAATGGTCGATTGAATGTTGCGTTTCATTATTTGTTATGTATATTCATTTATACCTATTATTATTACCGCAGTAAATAATACACAACTTGCATATTTATTCGTAAAAAATAGAGCGAAAATAAACGAAACACTAAAAATTGGACGGCTATAGTTAAAATTCGGACACTAAGCTTTGTACGAACTTTTTCGAATTTTATATTAGCAAACGAAATATACAACAATGGAATGATATATAAAGATAAGTATGTCAAAGCATACATTAATCTAGGTTATATACTTATGAAAGAAATTTAATATACAATTCAGCTGCTTCAGGTCCTTTTTGATACAGTTTCTAGTTTTTCACTCCGTTATAGACCTATTTCCAAAAAGACATTCATGAATATGCTTTAAGAAAACGAAAAAGAAAAAAGGGTGTTTATAAGTTTGCAGTTGAATACAAGTCAACTGAAGATAAGTACCCTCATATTGCCGCATTCCAGAAAGCGATCCGCAGAATAAACACCGTACTTTCGTTTTTAGAGTAATAAAAAGTTAAAAAGAAAAAAAAACAATAATGAAAGGTATCTTTTTTTCCCGGAATTATGCACAAATGCGCTAAAATGAAAAAAAAAACTCCATTTATTAGGGATCTTAACGACTACGCTACACTGCGGAAGCATATTTTTGACCGAATTACTGCTGTATAACATCAAAAACCAGCAAAATGACCTACGTGAGGGAGCGAGGGAGCAGTTATTGTGTGACCATGTGAGTGAAGGACTGCGGACGAAGCAGACTTCTTTTCATTTGAAATTTATCAATTAAGACACCATGACTGTGCCTAATGATTTTTATTCTTTTTGTGTGCTCATTAGAACATAAAAGTATAATTTTCCCCTCTTTGATTTATTATATTAGAAAAGTATCCAAGAGTGACTGTTCTACTTTTGAAAGCTGTATAATTATGATACATACATGCATATGCGTATATGATATGATAAAATCATGTAAAATCGACTCCGAGCGAAAATGCAAAATGAAATTGTCCTAACTTAAGTGTAGATAAAAAGTATTACTTTTATTTATTTCAACTTCGTAGGCTAACTGATCGCCTTAATCTTATCACGGAATTACAATGCCTCGAATGTAATGCATTCATATAGACCTGTAAATTACCACTTAAAACACTGGTTTTTATGAAAAACTAAACGGGAAACAGAACATTTGATTAGTTCATAGATGGTAGGTCTGTAGGAATATGTAATATAAATTCGTTGAGAAAGTAATTTAAAAATACTTCCATTTTCGTGGCACATCAAATAAAATGACGCTTGCCATTCAATTTTCTCTTTCTTTATAGGTCCAGTACAATTTTCTTACAGAACATTATTTTTTTGGACTGGACCTTAGATTTAAATGTAAAAGTGATTTGTTCAAATTATCATAGATGAGACGTTCATACTTTAAGTTTACTTCTAGGCACAATGTTCAGAATAAATTATTTCGAAGATACTGAAAATATAGAAGAAAGATAATAAAGATCTATAATATGCGTCACAAATTTGTAAAATGAACCAAATACTTTAAAGTTATTTAATGGAAATCGAGCTAATAAAATCATCAAAGACGTTGCGTTTTTATGTACAGCAAAGTGAAATTATACGACGTAACGTTATGCAATCTAATATTTGCAGCTTTACTGTAAACGATGTAATATTTTCACAGAATGATGGTTCATGAAAGTTTTATACTAACAAGATAAGTCAGATATCTTTAGAAAGTTCATACAATGCACTTTTAGCCATCTATAAAGATCAATGCCAACTTTCAATAATAACTCGCATAAAATGGGGAAACTCACTTTTGAAATGGACTTTTTGATGTAACATTTTCAGTATGTAATTTTTTAAAATATACCGTAGTCGTTTAATACTTGTTAATGATTATTGATTTAAACATGTACATAATTGTTAATGTATGCATTTTATGATAGTATAAGTTTTGGTATTTTTTCCGATAAATTATTACAGTATAATAGAATAAATACGCACCAGGATGACGAGCGTAACGCTTGTAGAAAAAGCCGTCAAGGTTTTGTTAAAGCGAGTAAATACGGAAATGACGTAAAATAAACGCATTGAATGATGCGCGGCAAAATTCAGTGTCATCTGCTGGTTATTTTGTCCAGATATCTTTAAAATTGACAGATTTATCGTCAAAAAACCGACTGCCGTACTAACATCTTGTTACGCGTAACGTTACATTTTTCGTCATTTTTGTTGATGATAATTCGATATTTTATGTATTTTACGATTATAAATTCTCTAAAAATTAAACGGGGAAAAATGTAATTTAAATCTTTTAATCACTGTAGTAAAAACATACATGGACGTCAGTTACTCATAATTTAAATAGCTGCATGCACATCAACATGTATCTCGAAATCGCCTATGTGTAAAATAGCATGCGACGTACGAGAGTGATTTTAATAGCCCACCATCTGATGATGGTGGGCTAACAATCTCGCCTGGTAAACATATGTTTTCGACAAAGAAAATTACCTTCAGCTTTTTCCGAAAGTAAAGAAAATGAAAGTACACAGGCTTAACTTGAAAACCAAAGCCACATTTGCACTGGTCAATAGCCAGGGTTCACGCACTGGGGCCACCCAGTCTAAATGTATGCACATGGACTACTTTTTTTTTGCTAATGAGGAGTCAATTTTCAGCCCTTTCTAACAATTTTTAAATACCTGGGCTTCAGCACGAACAAATATTTGTACTCAGAATAAACACAAATCCCACATGGGTCCGTAATGGAGCAGGAGTACAGTCGACATCGTACTTGTGACCACCTCTATTAAGCTATTTTTGTATTAAACGACCGGTCAAAATCCCTCCCAAACGTTTTCAGTACATAAATTTATTCCATTAAACGCCTTTTTTATTAAACGACTAGCGACCACTTTAATGGAGCCCCGACAGGAAAAATATTTAACAAAAGTATCTATTAAGCAACCTGGTACTAAATTCCTACCGGGTATTTCTTCACCTGTGTAATTAGCGAGTACATTTTGCACCTGCCTGGATGCAATTAACCTTTGTAACAGTCGAACTGACGAACAATCAAGTTATAATTTTCAGTTTGTAAAATGTATATACATTTTATATACATATATGTATGCCCATGATATATACAGTTATATTAACAGTTAAAAATATCTTTTCTCTTCACCTGACTGAAATTCATTAAGAGACCACTCCATTAAGAGACCACTTTTTAGCAGTCCCTCGGGCGGTCTCTTTATACAATGTCGACTGTATATGGAGATTTTTGGAACTTCGTCAAATCGTTCAAAAGGTCCTTTTTGATTTGTTCTTAAGTGTCAGTATATGCCTAGGCTGTCAGATATTTCCGTATTTGAGAGCTACAGACCTAGACATTTCAGAAATATTTTAAAAATGAATTTCGTGTAATAAATGTTGATGCTACTGACACTTATGTGTTTTATTATGTTATGGCGGTGGAAAGGATAATAGAAACAAGAGCTGTCTCCGTAGGATGACACATGCCCCCGATGGCACTTTGAATGAATAGTTATGGCCGATGTTAGAGTTTAGGACCTTTGACCTACGGAGCTGGGTCTTGCGCTCGACACATCGTCTTACTGTGTCACACATTCATGCATAGTTATTTTAAAATCCATGCATGAATGACAAAGATATGGACCGGACATGCCCATCAATGCACTATCATGAAAAATGATCTTTAACGTCTAAGTGTGACCTTGACCTTTGAGCTACGGACCTGGGTCTTGCGTGTGACACGTCGTCTTACTGTGGTACACATTCATGCCAAGTTATTTGAAAATCCATCCATCGATGACAAAGATATGGTGGACCGGACACGCCCATCAATGCACTATCCTTTAACATCTAAGTGTGACCTTGACCTTTGAGCTACGAACCTGGGTCTTGCGCATGACACGTCGTCTTACTGTGGTACACATTCATGCCAAGTTATTTGAAAATCCATCCATCGATGACAAAGATATGGACCGGACACGCCCATCAATGCACTATCCTTTAACGTCTAAGTGTGACCTTGACCTTTGAGCTACGAACCTGGGTCTTGCGCACTGCACGTCGTCTTACTGTGGTACACATTCATGCCAAGTTATTTGAAAATCCATCCATCGATGACAAAGATATGGACCGGACACGCCCATCAATGCACTATCCTTTAACGTCTAAGTGTGACCTTGACCTTTGAGCTACGGACCTGGGTCTTGCGCAATGCACGTCGTCTTACTGTGGTACACATTCATGCCAAGTTATTTGATAATCCATCCATCGATGACAAAGATATGGACCGGACACGCCCATCAATGCACTATCCTTTAACGTCTAAGTGTGACCTTGACCTTTGAGCTACGGACCTGGGTCTTGCGCACTGCACGTCGTCTTACTGTGGTACACATTCATGCCAAGTTATTTGAAAATCCATCCATGGATGACAAAGATATGGACCGGACACGAAAATTGCGGACAGACCGACAGACAGACAGATGGTTCAAAAACTATATGCCTCCCTTCGGGGGCATAAAAACTATCAAAGGGCCGTAACTGTGGTAAAAATAGTCACAAAAAAAAATCTTCCTTTAAGGAACTTGTTCATCTATGAAAGTTTGAAGCAAATCAGGGTAATAGTGTGGGAGGAGTTGGACACACAAGATTTCTGGATGTACGTACAGACGAATGCACATATAGATAGCAGCAACACTATATGCCCCTAAATGTGTGGGGCATAAAAAAATTAGTTTAGAGGGTAGAGGGAGAAATGGGGGAGGGGGGTAAAAGTACTTTGTTAGGGATGCTTGGTGTAAAAACAAGTGGCCAAAATTGGGCTAAATCGCTCATCTGAGAAGGAACTTTACTTTTTGACCTTGTAACTTCAAAAACAAGAGATCAACCGAAATGGATTAACTGTTCCAGGTCACTGTGACCTTGACTTTTGACCTACTGATCTCAAAATCAATAGGGATCATCTGCTGGTCATGATTAACCTCCCTATCAACTTTCATGATCCTAGGCCCAAGCGTTCTTAAGATCATCCGGAAACCGTTTAACTGTTCTGGGTCAATGTGACCTTGACCTTTAGATCTACTGACCTCAAAATCAATAAGGGTCATTTGCTGGTCATGACCAACCTCCCTATCAACTTTCATGATCCTAGACCAAAGTGTTCTATCATCCGGAAACCGTTTACCTGTTTTGGGTCACTGTGACCTTGACCTTTGACCTACTGATCTCAAAATCAATAGGGGTCATCTGCTGGTCATGACCAACCTCCCCATCAACTTTCATGATCCTAGGTCAAAGCATTCAAGATTGAATTATCATCCGGAAACCATTTAACTGTTTAAGGTCACTGTGACCTTGACCTTTGACCTACTAATCTCAAAATCAATAGGGGTCATCTGCTGGTTATGACCAACCTCCCTCTCAACTTTCATGATCCTAGGACCAAGCGTTCTTGAGTTATCATCCGGAAACAGATTGGTCTACATACTGACAGACCGACCGACCGACATCTGCAAAACAATATACCCCTCCTTCTTTGAAGGGAGGCATAAAAATACATCTCTATCGCATACACAAGGTTTTTCTTTGATCTGACCTAGTGACCTAGTTTTTGACCCCAGATGACCCATATTCGAACTTGACCTAGATTTTATCAAGGCAATCATTCTAACAAAATTTCATGAAGATCAACTGAAAAATACAGCCTCTATTGCATACACAACTAAATGCTGACAGACAGACAGACAGACAGACAGACAGACGACAGTCTTCGAGCGATCACAATAACTCACCTGAGCAGGTGAGCTAAAAATAAATACTAGGGCCAAGTTCACAGTAGTAGAATCTAGTGGTATTTTTAGAAAAAAAAGTTTCATTGTTAATTCAAAAAATGTTAAAAGATGATCAGGAAAACAATTGGCACATTAACTTCCAGTGCTATAAACAAAGTAATTAAAACATAATTTTTGATGTTTGAGTATTAAGCGTAAGTTAATGTTTTTAAGCTTCCCTAAATTTGGGTGATTTGAAGACTAATGTTTCCCGTACAATGGAAAAAGCAGGGCTCACGCTGTCAGTCGCCATTATCGCCATTTGCGATTATTTTATTTAAATGGCGAATATTTTTTTATTTTGGCGACAGGAACTGGCGATTATTTTATTTAATAGCTACATAAATAATTATGCCAAGTGAGACAGTAACCCGCGAAAATCAATAGAGCGGACTGTTTATTACCTCGTGTATTCCAAACACGTGTCAACTATGCCGATAACATTGCCCAAGGCGGTATGATGCAGACGACAATTAAACCGATTATAACCGGAAGTTAATCTTACTTATTTAGCTATCAATCAGATTGAACTGGCAGGCTACTTTTTTGGAACATTTTAAAATGCCAGCGCAAATTTTCTTCAACTCTATATTCGGCAAACGACAATTAAACCAATATGTACGGGCAGTTTCCAGATGAAAAATTAAATTGCCATCTATAGTTACCGCTAATTTAATTATCTTTAAAAACATATTATAAACTGACCTAACTGTCGACGGTTTCAAAATGTCTTTAATCAGGATCTAGGTTAGATCTGTATCTGTTTTTAATCTAAAATGAAATTGTTCGAAGCGAAAAAAATATTTTTTTTCGAATTTTCAGAATTTGTAAAGAACGCGAATTTGTTGAAATATTACAGGCCATATACTTTTAATAGTCTATTTTTTTTTACCAAGACAATTCTGGCATAATAAATGTTTTTTGTTTTGCACATTAATTAAAAAAATATCGGAAAACCCAATCCTGTTTCTATTTTTAGAAACATGGCCGATACAGGCAAACTAAAAAAATCAACAAATAAATGTGCTTGCATACTGTAATTAGCGTAAGTAAAAACATTCTAAAACACTTAAAATTAGTATATTTATTGAATAAAGCATCAAAAACTTCTTGACAAAAAGCTGCAATTCAATAGTGTGCATAGATGCCAAATATCACGTATTTTCGCGACTTGATTGTTTTTTACTTTTCGAGCAATTTAAGTGCAGTTATGGTCAAAAGAATCATGAAAACACTTTTGTATAAAGAAAAAGTATAAACATGAATGATACTCAAAGACTTGGTAAACTTTCCATTGTGTGCAACTGTGTCCTTATTGTGTGTGCATGAATGGGGCTAATTGAGCCATTGCCCAGTCCATAATGTCAATATAAACAATTTCAGCTGCCTTACACAAACTATGTGTCCTGTAAATGCCATCAAAATCCATCAGAATATAGCATTTTAAACTGTTATAGTGGGACCCCACCACCAATATTAGGAGGTAATTTCCCTGAATCCCCGATTCCCACACCCCCTGTTGGGGCCTGCTACTTTTTAAAGTAATTAAGAAGGTATATATGTTGAAATTTATCATTTTTATTTTTATAAAAATTGCACGCAAAGATCCGCATCAATTTTGGCTATTAATTTTTCATAGGTTAAAAAGTTGGCTATTATTTTTTGGAGGCCAGTGTGAGCCCTGAAAAAGGTTGAATCTCTTATCCTTTCTCATACCCAGCTTAACTTTCTCTCGTGCGTATCCGGGTGGCCCTAATTTGCGCTATGAATTGTTTTTAATATAAAAACAAGAGGGCCATGAAGGCCCTGTACCGCTCCCCTGTCCTATTCACCTAAAGATCATCAAGATTAACATTCTGACCAGGTTTCATTAAGATATGCTCATAAATGTGGCCTCTAAAGTGTTAAATAGCTTTTCCTTTGATTTGACCCGGTGACCTAGTTTTTGACCCGACATGACCTAGATTTGAACTTGACCTAAGATCACCAAGATTACCATTCTGACTAAGTTTCATGAAGATACAGTCATAAATGTGGCCTCTAGAGTGTTAACAAGCTTTTCCTTTGATTTGACCTAGTGACCTAGTTTTTGACCCGACATGACCCAGATTCAAATTGAACCTTGAGATCATCGAGATTAACATTCTGACCAAGTTTCATGAAGATACAGTCATAAATCTGGCCCCTACAGTGTTAACAAGCTTTTCCTTTGATTTGACCTGGTGACCTAGTTTTTGAACCTGGATGACCCAATATCAAACTCCTCCAAGACTTTGTTAAGGGTAACATTCTGACCAAGTTTCATTAAGATTGGGCCCAAATTGTGACCTCTTGAGTGTTAACAAGCTTTTCTTTTGATTTGACCTGGTGGCCTGGTTTTTGAACCCAGATGACCCAATATCGAATTCGTCCAAGATGTTATTGAGGGTAACATTCTGACCAAGTTTCATTAAGATTGGGCCAAAAATGTGACCTCTAGAGGGTTAACAAGCTTTTCTTTTTACTTGACCTGGTGACCTAGTTTTTGACCCCAGATGACCCAATATCTAAATCATCCAATATTTTATTGAGGGTAACATTCTGACCAAGTTTCATTAAGTTTGGGCCAAAATTGTGACCTCTAGAGTGTTAACAGTCAAACTGTTGACGACGGACGGACGATGACGGACACAGGGCGATCACAAAAGCTCACAAAATATTAATTTTAATTTTAACTGGCAAATACCTTAAAACTGCTATTTGTTTGCAACTATTATAGATAGAGATGGTACCTAACCAAGAAAATCTAAGGGGAACAAGTCTGAATTGACCAATAAACTGAAGCCAACATAAAAGAACACAAACAAATTTTCTTTTTATTTTATGCTTAATTACGTTGAGATATGCACTTTGCAACAAATTTTAATCTCAGCGTGGGAAACAGATGCGGTAAACGAACATGACATCAGACGTGTTGTGTACGTGTATATGTCAAAGTAAACCTATATACCGTTCAACTTTGGAATATGTTCTATACCTTCACCGTTTTTTGTTGTTGTTGTTTCTATCCATAATTCCCGGAACTGCTGCCGCGCAGTTCACGCAGTACATAATTATCAGGACAACATTTGATAAAATAAAATTGCTTATGAACGATCGGGCACCACATTACCATTACAGATATGTGAAAAAGAAAACAGATTATTCTGATACTATCGTATTCTAACGAGTTGAAAATTCGCAGTATTAATCAAATCGGTGTTATTCGGGTTTCTTCATGTAACGAGTTTATGGATGATTCAAGCGGCCCGCTTTCTGTTTCCAATATTGAATAATAATGTACATTACAGCAGTGTTGGAATAACAAAATCATCGCCAATTAATTTTTTTAATGTAGAAAAGCCAATAATTTCAAAAATGTCAAAGTAATACGAATTAAGACACGCTGCCGTAACAAAATTTATTCATATATATAATTTTATCACCAACAACATCATAGTTCCTCGTGGTCCAGTGGTTAGTGTACATGCTTCACATGCGCGAGGTCCAGAGTTCAAACCTTGTGAGAAGCATTTTTTCTTTTTCTTTCTTTCTTTTTTTAGGCCAAATTTTATTTTTTTTAATGATATTTATCACAATTTTTGCAAATATTAGAACAGAAATCAATAATGTATATTGTTAACCAATGTTGCAGTTACTTTCTCAAAAAATCAACCAACTGACTAGAGTTTTACATTTGTAAAAAAATGTTGGCTATAAACTTGAGAGGCCCTAACTACGATCCCTATCCAGGTAAGAAAGTAACCTTAATCATATTCAAAACAAGAGCTGTCACTAATGGTGACAAATGCCCCTGCAGCACCTTGACCTTTGACTTGGTGACCTTGACCTTTGACCTGGTGACCCCAAAGTCAGTAGGGGTGGTGTACTCAATAAGTACTATCAGCATGTGAAGTTTGAAGGTCCTGGGTTAAGTGGTTCGCAAGTAAAGTGCCTTCATGCAAAAAGTTTACGTTGGCCCCTGTGACCTTGACCTTTGACCTGGTGACCCCAAAGTCAGCAGGGGTGGTGTACTCATTAAGAACTATCAGCATGTGAAGTTTGAAGGTCCTGGGTGCAGTGGTTCTCGAGTAAAGTGCCTTCATGCAAAAAGTTAATGTTGACCCCTGTGACCTTGACCTTTGACCTGGTGATCCCAAAGTCAGTAGGGTGGTGTACTCAATAAGTACTATCAGCATGTGAAGTTTGAAGGTCCTGGGTGAAGTGGTTCGCGAGTAAAGTGCCTTCATGCAAAAAGTTAACATTGGCCCCTGTGTCCTTGACCTTTGACCTGGTGACCCCAAAGTCAGTAGGGGTGGTGTACTCAATAAGTACTATCAGCATGTGCAGTTTGAAGGTCCTGGGTTAAGTGATTCGCGAGTAAAGTGCCTTCATGCAAAAAGTTAACGTTGGCCACTGTGACCTTGAACTTCGACCTGGTGACCCCAAAGTCAGTAGGGGTGGTGTACCCAATAAGTACTATCAGCATGTGATGTCTGAAGGTCCTGGGTGGTTCGCGAGTAAAGTGCCTTCATGCAAAAAGTTAACGTTGTGACGAACTAACGAACGAACGGATGGACAGTTGAAAACTAGTATGCCTCCCTTTGGGGGCATAAAAAGGCCCCAGACTGTTAGGAGTTAGGTAAACTAAATTGAATTTCTTGAATTTCGACCAAGAGTGTTTGTGTTATGGATAAAATTCTGGTCAAGAACTTTTTAGAATGAATTTGAAATAAGAATTTTACATGTAAATGGTTGTTTGTCATTCTCACATACAAGAGGTTTACCATAGCTGTATTAGTGGGCCAAAATTTGTGCTAAAAGAGTGTCGTTTGACAATAATGGCATTTAAAAGAATTGCAATAGTCAGTGTTTAGGATAACAGGATTATGTAAGTTCCGGTAGCTATACTACAAAAGAATATTAGAAGACCATGAGGTTGAGCATGATGTTACGCAGGCTTAATGTGTAAATTGTTGTGTTTTTCTTTTGGTCTTTTTAAAAACTATTTGTAACAAATAACTGAAAATAAACTGTGCATTCCCGGATTCAGAAATTTGTATTAGAGAAACAAATTGACAGCAAAGGCATGATCGTTGAGGCGCATAGCGCCGAGTGTAGGTATGTACTGAAGGGTGTATACTGAACAGTTTTAAATATTAGTACTTCTGTAACTGGTGACCTATAGGTGCATTTGGGTGTCAGACGTTTCACCCCCTAGACTGTTCCTCCCAAGACTGTTCCTCCCAAGACTTTTCACCCCCAATTTGGGGCAGTGCTAGTGGTTTCTTCTTTCAAACTATCCGATTCAAATTTAAATGTGACAAATTTCAAACTCATATCAAAATCAGTTAAAGTTGATATAACATCATACGGATCTGGATGAAAGACTTCGATCGTCGTACTTGAGGACGAAACATCGATTGCCACAAGTTTCGCAAAAGTCACTGTAGTAACTATCCGGGAAATTGAGAGTTTCAGTACACATTTCAAACACATCGTACCACCTTTCGTATAGACTTACTTTTCTGAGATAATTTTTAATACTTTTGTCAGGTGTTTGCACAGAAACGGCGAATGTAACGCCCGAATTTGTCAATGTTTTTTCATCCATTTATGAGTTCCTGACAAACGCTTGTCCAGCGTCCACTTGATAATTAGCGCAAAGGACAAAAGTAGCGCAAAGATTAAATCAAGAAAAGATAACAGATTGCGGTACTGCGCTGACACTAAACAATAAAAAAAATATTGATTCGATTTTTGTAATAAAATATTTTGAGTCGGCGTCCAAATCTCGGGTCTGTCAGTAAAGGGCAAAAAAACTTAATTTTAATTTAGGCCCAATGGGGCTATCATTATTATACTAAAGGATAAACATATACCCGCTATACAACAATTAAATAATGTGAAAAAAGTTATAACTATTAACAAGAGTGCCAGAATGTCACAATATACGCCCGTCACAGCAAAATTCTTTACTCTAGCACCTGTATTTGCAAATGGAATTTTAATTTTGTCGTTGTTTAGTAATCATTGTAAGTCTTTTGTTTTTCTAAGTCCACAAAAAAACTCCTTACCAGGTAGAGATACCTTAAAATACACCTAAAATTTGAAAGTAACATCTATGTTGTACCACAGAAAAGTGGTCTTGTTTTTTCCCTACGGTCAATTATAAAAAAGTTACAATATAAGTTATTTATAGTAACAACTAAGGGAAGGTAATCTTAAAAAAAAAAAAAAAAAAAAAAAAAAAAAAAAAAAAAATCCAAAAAAATTGTAAGTCCACACAAAAATCTTTACCAGGTAGAGATTGGTCAAAATGCACCTCATAATTGGATGTAGCATGCATGTTGTACTACAGAAAAGTGGTCTCGATTTTTCCCTACGACTAGTAATGAAAAAGTTACAATATAAGCTATTTATAGTAACAACAAAGGGAAGTAATTCTAAAAAGGGAACTGCGCATGACACTTCGTCTCATGATGGTGTATAATTGTGCCAAGTTACATCAAAATCCCTCCATGCATGAAGAGAAATGCTTCGGACAAAGTCATTCTTGTATCTGACCTTTGGCCTCTAAGTGTGACCTTGACCTTAGACCTAGGGACCTGGTTCTTGCGCATGACACTCCGTCTCGTGGTGGTGAACATTTGTGCCAAGTTATATCAAAATCCCTCTATGCATGAAGAAGAAATGCTCCGGACAAGGTTTTCATTCTTGTATCCTTTGACCTCTAAGTGTGACCTTGACCTTAGACCTAGGGACCTGGTTCTTGCGCATGACACTCCGCCTCGTGGTGGTGAACATTTGTGCCAAATTATATCAAAATCCCTCTATGCATGAAGAAGACATGCTCCGGACAAAGTTTTCTTTCTTGTGTCCTTTGACCTCTAAGTGTGACCTTGACCTTAGACCTAGGGACCTGGTTCTTGCGCATGACACTCCGTCTCATGATGATGAACAACTGTGCCAACTTTCATCAAAATCCTTCCATGCATGAAGAAGATATGCTCCGGACAAAGTCATTCTTGAATTTGACCTTTGACCTCGAAGTGTGACCTTGACCTTAGACCTAGGGATCTGGTTCTTGCGCATGACACTCAGTCTCATGATGGTGAACAACTGTGCCAAGTTTCATCAAAATCCCTCCATGCATTTAGAAGATATGCTCCAGACAAAGTCTGTGGACGCCGCCCGCCCACCCGCTCGCCATCCTGCGAGTTTGATATTTTCTACAAAATAGAACCATGATGGTCGAAGTACGTGTAATTTTAGACAAAATACTTATTCTCAAAGAAGCTTACCTTTGTATAATGTATTCCCTCCTTCCTCTCAACAATTCAGTATATTTATAATAAATAGAAATGGTCTTCGAAGAATAAATTTCCAAAATCAAAATTCACCTAAGGGGTGGTCTCCAAACACTTTACTTGAACCTTAAGTGTAGGAACAAAGTCAAACCAGGTCAAAATGCCATTGTCTGCGACTCATGTGGCAACGGGCAACACAGAACCTGTGACACAGGTAAGTTATATTCATGTTATTGTTATTACTGATTTCTTGAATTACTAGACTTCAGTAAATGTCTTTTGTGGAATACTTATCATATTCCAAATGGTCTAACTACTTTTTCGGCAAATACGTAATTTTCTGCCAAAATCTGATTAACTACCTTTTACCATTTAATAATATCTTTATTTTATTTTATAAAATATTGAAAATCTGGTCAGAAAGAAAAAACAAAAACAATATACAGATCATCATACATGTGATCTCCCGCGCGGGAGGGTCAAAATCCCGATTTTTTCACCTTGCCTCCCGTCTCCCGACCAAAACCATAATTCTCCCGCTTTTCAAAAAAAAAAAAAATCAGTAAATCAAAGTGTCACGGACTGTTGTGTATTATACATGTTTGACACACATGTAGCTGGAGGAAAGAGTTGTTTTTCACAGGTGAATTTTGGTAACATGATTGTTTTGATAAGGGATTAGACAAGCTGGGCCTTTTCCACCTGTCTCACGGAGCCGAATATCGGTCTATTCTCAAAGCCATTTAGGCTCCATTTTTTACCAATTTGAAGCAAAAAAAAACAAACTCCCAGTTATAAGAAATAATTCCCAGCTGAAATGATTTTTTGATTATTCAATAATAAAATCACATAAATAATTGTTGGAAAAACCAACCCATTACTATTTTTAGAAAATGAATGTTATTTCCCCTTATGCAGTTACGCCATTTTCTTCCAATGTTTACAAAATTAATTTGCTAATAAAGTCGGACTTATTTCATTGAAAATGGATGAAAACACGCACTCACTGATTTGATATCAATCTACATTATTTTGGTAAGGGTAAAGACATGTTGATGCATTTCTGTTTTCTGTTTTTCATGTCAAAATCATTAATGATCAGCATTTTTATACGAAAGTGGGTGGGGTAAGGAATTAATTTAGGAGTTGTGTTCAGACCAATTTAGAGCTTCGTTTTTTTTTCAGTCCTCGATTAGAATAATGTTAATGCATGTTCACCACCATTTCACCCCTAAATTGAGACTTTGTTTCTACAAATTTAACCTGTCAAGAAAGTTACTTAGTCAGAACAAGAGGGAGCTTCTGTAAGACGGCATGCTCGACTTTTCTCAGTGATTGACTCTGAATTAAAGCTATGACAGTAAAAGGGGCAATTAAAGCTTTGCCAGTATTTAAGGGGCATAATAGTCAATAGCTTTGAATGTAACAGAGATACTGGACATTATATAAAACTTCAAATCAGGAGTTTTGAGGATTGTTTCTTCTGGTGTAGGGTTATGCGTTATTGTGTGGCCTAAAATGTTGGATTTTGTCTCTAAATTTTGTGTCCGTGCGCGTAATATATGTCGATAAAAAACCTCCAGTTTTGAGACCCCAACTCCAGCTGAAAAATGGCAAACCTCCAGTTTTGGGATTCTGAACTTATCACATGTATGAGATCATAATCGCATTATGAAAAGCAAACAAATTCAAATATACAAGTAATCAATGCACTGTCAAGTTAATCCAATCAGAGTAGATAATGTGTTATAACAGGAACAGATTACAATAGGTGTTAATTCAATCAACAGATTCTGTATATTGAATTGATTAGTAAAAACATATGTGAAATAAATGATAAATATTTATTTACAAGTACCAGAATTAAAAAGAAATCATGATATAATGAAGAAATATGGGCCTTTCCATGAGGAAACCTGTATTAGTGACAAAAATCAAAATTAAGATAGCAAAATATTCATTAATAACTTTCTTTTATCTTTCAAATCTTAAAACTTGAAGTAATTATCTTCACTATTTCAAGAATTACAATGCTAGTAAGTCACCGAAGGCATTTTGTGTAAAAAGGTTTTATTATTTATAGTTTGTGTAAAAAGATATTAACATTCTTTTCAGTCATTTCATTTTCTTACTATATTTTTTTTCAGTTACTTATGCACAATTTGTGATTTCTATCTCCTATAAACGTTTCTTATGTCTTTTACAGCTACCACACAGGCCTGCAAGTTCCTTGCTAAAAAAGATGAGCACCATTTACAAACCAAGGCTCACCACAACAGTTCAGGATGAGGAATAATTGTGATAAAAACATTAAGTAGCATAAACATGAACTGGACTTCTTGATATTGTGTAGCTGGAACACTTTGAATTAATATTGTGATATTCTTGCATACATGTCAAGTTTCCCGGATAGTCCGGGAGTTTCCCGGATTCAGACCCAATTTCCCGGACGTACGGAAAGTTTAAATATCTCCCGGAAAATCATTTTTCCATAATAAACATACCTTTAGTGTGATTTTGGACAGATGCCAGCCTTAGCCAGACAGTTTTTACATTCCAGTGGCCAAAATTCCAAGCATCAAATATACACACTGTGGCTGACGTAATTTATCACTCTATCGATAAAAGTTTAACAAGGTCACGCTCTGATGACATCAGTAGACAGGTGTATGTATGGGCTATTTTTAGATTGTGTTAATTGGCGAGTTTACATAATGTCATGATATGGAAATTTTAGATGGGAAAAGATTTGAATACATTTGAAATTGAGTAGATAAATTGGAGTGATGGGAATCATTACCACCGATGGCAGAAGTGTCAACAACTTGAAATAGGTTTAAACATTTTTTAACAGCTATGATTTTGTATTTTTATATCATTTTTATTGAGTAAAAAAAACACTAACTCTAATTTTTTAAAACTATATAAAGTCAAAATGGTGAAATAGATTCATTTTCAATCTATTTTAGCTACTGCTTGTGGGCTAAAATTCTAGGAATGTCAAAAAGACCTGCAGATTATTCACTGGATACTATTCTCCTCTGCTTATTAAAAGATAATAATTGAATAAATTTGAATAAAAACTTTTTTGAAAAACATGTTTAAACCCTTACCGGGCTAAATTTCTATAATGAACTTGCCCATCTTTCAATTTGGACAGTACCGTTAACTGTTAAAAGAGGTGACTGACTGAATGGCATACAGTGCAGATCATGATCAGACTTCAGGTATGTGCAGGCTGATCATGATCTGCACTGGTCACAACGGCAGAATTAATAGTGTCCAGCATGATAAGGATAAAATGCAAATTACAACCCCTGAAATCATTGCCCAAATCAATTAATCAAGTCAGAAAGGATATGGTTTAGTTCTAATCTGTTTTACAGTTTTATGTTCGACCTAAAATTTCCCAAAAAATGCCGGTCGATAAAACTCCTGGATTTTCATCAAATCTCCTGGATTTTCAACTGATATCTCCTGGAAAATTGTCCTGGGAACTTGACATGTATGTTCTTGACACGAGATTAGGCATGGAACAGCACATAAACTCGGTATCCAGATCGTGCTCTGGTCAGATCAGACAAATTGGTCACATAAGAAAATATCTAACAACTGACGCAACAAAATGTCTAGTAATTAAACTCCCTAGTAACATCACGGATGGACTATATTAATGTGCTGCTGCATGTAATACCGAAAACAAATCTTAAAAGACTACAGCTCGTTCAAAACACAGCAGCCCGCCACTTCACAAAATCGTCCCGCTATGACCGTGTTACTCCTATCCTGAAAGATCTCCACTGGCTACCTGTAGAGTACAGAATCAAATTCAGAAACCTAACACTTACCTATAAAACATTACATAACAAAGGTCCAGTATATATCAAGAGAATGTTGAATGTATACCAACCAAAAATAGACTTACGATCCCAGAATGGTTCACTAAGACTGGAGTTACCTACGAACACTGGAACAGCAAATTATTCAGTTTCAGTTTTATGATTGCATACGTCATGTTTTGTGATTTTCCTACATATCTGTGATATGTCACATGTTTAACTGTAAAGCGCCCTCGACCGTATATTTCATATGAAAAGGGCGTTCAACAAATCTGGTATAATAATAATAATAAAATAATATATGATATTGTGAATTTGACTTCTTGGTGAAAAACAGTGAATGAATAGTGCGATGTTATTTTTACTTAGTAAATATGCAGTAGTGACTGTTCTGATGTTTTATTAATGTTTTATAAATAAAGTTATAACTCTAATCAGCATTTTGTTCATTCTATACACATTTTGATTGTATAGAAGAAAAGATTTTCCCTTCACAAATGTTCACACCTTATTACTGGTGATTAATGGGTTTATGGCACATACTAATATTAAGCCCACAGCTCAATTAATGCACAACCATGAACAGTTGATAGGTGTTGATTGCATTATTTTAGGAGCTAATAAATCAATTTTGTGTATTATCAGTACACAATCCAGAAGTTTCAAATTAAAAAGATAATTTATAAAATATATGAATTAATTAAAATTAATTAAGAATAATACAAAAAAAATATTAGGGGGGTGTTTTAACCAAATTCTAAACTGAATGGGGGACGTTTTGAACTAAATGGGGGGTGTTTTGACTAGGGGGCATTTTGACTAGGGGACGTTTTGACTTGATACCATCATAATAGGCTTACTGACAAAACTGAAAATACCAGAAATATGCAGAAAGAAGAAAGAATCTGTATGACTAGGTTTTCCCGTCAGATAGGCAGCGCCTAATTTCATATTAATAAATATGAAATTATCAGTTATTATTAGCAATTTATTTATGATTAGACTCTACTGGTTGGTGACCCAGAATTTCGGACGACCCAGAAAATCGAACAGTCACGTAAACGCTTATTTTGGCGTAATTTTTTATCATTTCTTGACAAGTACACTGACTCTTGCATTATGTGCAACATCATCTGCAATAATTGCAAATCAGTAAGTTAAACTTTCAAAAATGGAATATTTACATTTGTTCACGAAATGTTGTGACAGCTCTCACAGGGGGGAAGCTGCATGTGCTTTCAGTGCGCATTCGCATACATGTTTTGATGCCCCAACATAATTCAAGGGGAACTCATCTACAATCTGCTAAATGCCGACAAGAAAATTGCGTGTTATTAAACAAGTATCAATGTTTTCCCATTAAAACCACGAGTTAAATGCGTTTAAACCAAATTGTTTTACCTAAAATTTTGTGTCGTATATAGGCCAGCTGGATTTTTCAAACTCTCAGCAGCATCAAACATTTACAGTTGAATGTAAAAATGGTTAATAATACTTAAAATGTCTTTTTATCATTAAAACCAACCTAAACGTGATTCTGCCAAACAGAAGTGATGATAATTAGTTTTTTCCTACTGTCCGATTTCTGGGTCCTGCAACACGCTGAAAACGTTAAATTTATGTATCCCAGACTCACCAGTTTCGACGCACATAACAAGCAACCTGGCCGCGCTTTTTCATTCAGTAACATACGTGACTCCATTAGATGTTGCATGAGCACTAACCTTTTATGCATTGAATCATACCAATAACATCTTATTCTAAACAACTGACTGCCAGAAATCAAAAGGTAAACAACAACTAGTGTGGTCGGCCATACTTTTTTCTAACACACCTATTTTGACGCATCTTACGTGATACTTGTAACGAAGCTTTTGATTGGCTTAAATATTTGTGCAATCACTATAAGTAATGTGCTACACCATAACTGTCATGGATGCAGCAATAAAACTTGACACAAAAGCTGGTGCAAGTAGATAATCAATATTAAGGCCAAATGATTTAAATAAATCTGAAAACATTTTAACATTCATGAACATAAGAGGCTATGAACATAAATAATCACTCTGCTTTTTTATACACACTGTCTGATGTTTTTTCTTTCATTTTTCTGGACTGCAGTGTTTACAGAGGAATTTGGCACATTTTGTTTTATACAAAACTTTAGATGAACCCAGTGTTCACAGTCTACTTGACAAGAGAAAAAAATGAAGTGTGTAGTAATGATGGCATTGATATATAATGCGTACACCTTCCAAAACAGTGCATAAAATAGTGCGACTACATATGTCACATGGCAGTGATGTGACCTTGATAGCACTAAAGTCGGCTGCAGACGTAAAACAAAATTTCCAGAAACTTTTTTAATCTAAGCTTCCACTGGCACGTTTTTAAAATGGATGAAAATTTGCATTAGTAGAAACATTAAAAATCATGTATAGGGTAAATGTAAGTTGATAAATATCTTCAATTCCTGAACTTTCCAACTTTTTTATCGGTAAAAGTAACCATGATGTTTTCTGTCGTTACACCGAGTAATTACGTCATCGGAAACCCCAAGTTCATCGAGAACGAGGTCAAAACAAAAATGGCGTCGAAATAGGTGTGCGTAAAATTACGTGGTGCGACGATACCCTATTTCGGACCTCAGTGACGTGTTCAGTTTATTTTTATATACAAACAAATGTGTTTAGCGACACCGAAGAACTGAACTTGATTCAGGTATCATTTCATGAATCTTGAATTAAAAATTAAAATATGACAGATGAAAAGGTTGTGAAATTGTCCGAATCTGGGTCGGCAACCAGTATCATGATTATGGAACAACCGAAAATTTTGTTATCCGATAGTGACTACAGTTTGGAGACGAAATATAGAAAACATATCAAGACATTAAAAATATGTCAGGACGTACCAAGTTTTATATACACCTGGAATTCTTCCTGTCCGTACAGCATAAAACGGCATACTGCTTGTGACAAGAAAAGACTTAAAATACTGAACGAATCTCGAACTTTGTCGGGCAGTAAACATTTCCAGCCTGGTTCTCTAATGAGCAAAGTAGGCCTATTTTAAAGTGCGAAAGTAAGGTTGTTACCGCGAAAATAAAAAAAAAACTAGGGCGTGGACGGTTTAATCAAACCTAGCCTGCAACATTTTCGTTTTTGTCATGTTCAGCGACCTGTGGAGTTTCCACTTTTTCTATTTTATTATCACAGCAGCGTTGTTTGTGCTGTGTGGCGGTTGTAAAAAGTCTCCTTGTAAATTCAATCAGGGCTGTTATATTTCGATCTTCTCAGATCGTTCAGCACGACTTTTACGTTGTGTTGTTTGTACTGATTGCTTCTAAGGTTAAACATTTCGGCCTGGGTAATTCCAATATTCCCGCTTTCATAGCTTTAAGGATAACATGGTGTAATAGCCATATTTAATATCTTGTAACTGGATGGTAATATTTAAATGAAATTTGGTCACTTTAAAAACATTCAAAATTAAAAACGTTTCACCGAGAGATTTTTCGAATTTTATCATTTTTTTGGGAGATAATCGGTATTGAAGTTAACATTGATGCCTATGGGAAATATATAATTTCTTTGATTATGAGAATCTGAGCTTGAGTTTCGAGAAAATTTTGTGGGAGAAAGCTGCATTGTAACGTCAAAAAGAAATCTAAAATTCCCCTTAGGGAAAAGGAGAATTTTTTTTCTAGTTTTCCGGGGAGATAACTCATGAAAAACCAAATTTATCAGGGGAGGTAATCTAAAGGAAATTTTTGAGAACTTCTGTCACTATATAACTTGTCAATATGCACCTTATTTCTATCGTTTGATATTTTCACAGCTTACATTATCTAGTTATATGCTTTTGTTGAAATTGAGGCCTATTACGAATAGTCATCCTTAAGTATTGTATAACCACCCCTTGGATATGGTGCCTGTTTTTTGTCTTCTGGCAGTTCCTGTGATATGCAGGCTCCATAACCTCAGATCCCCTTTCTAAATTCAAGTGTGTTTAGTTCTGTCCATTGTTGTTTTTTTTTCGTTTAGGACAAACCCTTTAATTTTACTGGGGACCTTACACCGCTTTTCACGGAATTACGCGCTAGTGTATCAATACACAGGAGGGTCAAAATCCCGATTTTTTCACCTTGCCTCCTGTCTCCCGACCAAAACCATAATTCTCCCGCTTTAAAAAAAATCAATTTTTCGACTTTCTTCGCAGCACTATCATTATGATTGGGTTGATAATTACCAAGGACTGTCAAACATGTTTTATACCAATTTGAAGCAAAAAATTCCCAGTTGTAAGAAATAATTCACCAGCTGAAATGAATTTTTAATATTTTAAAGAAAAGTTTTGTTCAGTAATGAAATCACACAAATAATTGTTGGAAGGCAGTGGCTAGAGAATCGGAATCGAAGCCACTGTCTTGTTGGAAAAACCAACCCGTTAATATTTTTAGTACATGACTGTCGTCTGCACCTCGGTAAAAATTAAATGTATGATTCTGCCAGAAAATCGTATGTTTTTTTATGTAAAAACATCTCAAAACACATAAATACATCAACATTTATTGAATAAAGTACCAAAACCTTATTGACAGATAGTTCTTATACCGTTAAAATCAAATGTCACATATTTTCGCGACCGATTTTTTTCACCCGAACACACACTCTCTATTTTGGACAATATAGTTGTGATTGTGGTGAAAACGGTTTAGGTAAGTGTAAACAGAATTTTAGATATGACAAAATTAAAAGTAATTTTTTTTTGTAAGGACTATTAAGAATCAGCCACTTAGAAAAACAATTCTGAAAAGTAAAACATAATTTCATTAGGGGATACCTTAAATTTGTAATTCATTTGAATGTCTACCAGTAAAACTTGAAAATTAATGTGCTACTTGTTAAAAGTTGTTAAAATACTGTTTAGATGCAATATTATATCCTTTTAGGTCTTTTAAGTAAATATTTACAATTAGAATAGAAAATAACATAAAATTTTGGATTTTGTCTCTAAGTTGTGCGTTTGCACGCTTAATTTATGTCAATAAAAAACCTCCAGTTTTGAGACCCCAACTCCAGCTGAAAAATAGCAAACTTCCAGTTTTGGGATTCTGAACTTATCACATATAAAATGTGTGTGTGAGTGTGTGCATGCGTGCATGCATGGGTGCATGTGTGTGTAATGTAAGGGAGGAGTAAAGACCCAGGATGTAAAGACCTGGAGGAGTAAAGTCCCTGGGTGTATCGTCCTGGAGGTGTAATGTTTTGATACCGTAAATTTTAATCTTTCTAAAACTACGATGTCCTTTTTGGGTCACCTTAAATTTAGCTTGTAACATGTGATAATGATCACTTCTCTCCAGGTCAAGAGATACATGTACATGCGAAATTTAACAATCCTTGCGATTTTCAAAATAGCTCGAGAATACATGACGTCAGGATAATACAGTATAAAAGTCAATTTCATAAACAGGAATTCCACTTTGCTGACATGGTCTAAAAGTTATAAGATTTTGTGTGTTATATTAACAACAATGAGGAACGTTTACATATAATATCTACATTTGGTCAGATGATGTTATTGAAACGTGGACTGAATGAAACTGAATGCCTGACTTTTCAATTGTCACTAAAAATTGGATCGGTTAAGCCTATATAAAGTTACTATTTTGTGGTGTCTGACATGTTACTTTATTAAAAGAAGCACATTTCAATTGTCATCTCTAAATTTTGGGGTATGTGACAGAGTCCTTTCTAATAATGGAAGTCTATGGGAAAAAAACAATAGCAGTGCCTAACCAGTTGGCAGACATGCTGTTAACGCATCCCACTACTATTAAGTGACTACACCCTGTTTTATCCTGATTTTACTCTTGTTAATACAGTTCTATCTTGCACTATCTTCCTTTTGACATCTTACTGTCATTCTTTTAACTTTATTCTGGCACAGACGCGCGCCTGCTAGTTATACCCGAAAGGGGCGTCAAGCAGTATACATACATACACATACATACATACATACATTTTGTAACATTAGACGTGTAGCGTCTTTTCGTATTTATTTCTTATTTTCGTTTTACCCGTCTTCCGAGGGATCTACTTTTCAGATTTTATTTATCCCACTGTATAACTGTATACCGGTAGGGATAGAGTACGAAATGGACTCCATTTCGCGAAATGGACTTTACGTCTACGAAATGGAGTTTTATTATCTAAATTACGGCTTTAGTTTCAAATATATCTGTATTTTCTTAAATGAATATGATAGAGGGGAGTTAAACCTACGTGATGTTTATTTTTGATGATATATTGGTCAGGTTAATAAAAGAAAATTTACGTTTTATCAAGACCGCGTCCTACGAAATGGACATTTTCATGCAAAATCTTATACAAAATGGACTTTTATTTTTTTTAATTGCGGCATTAATTTCAAGGATATATGAAATTTCTTGAAGATATTTTTCAAATAATAGATAGACCTTCACATTGGTCATTTTAAATGATATATTTATCTTATTTATAACCAAAATAATACAATTAAGTAAGACCGTGTCTTACGAAATGGACATTTTCGTGCCAAACTTGTACGAAATGGACTTGTATTTTCTTTACTGTTACTTTAATGTTGATGATATCGGTATTATCTTTAACAGATATGATAGATTGGAGTTTAAGGTACATGTTTGACTCTGTTAATAATATGTCGATCTAATTTTTCAATGGAATATTACTATTTATTGCGACCACTCCTCGCGAAATGGACATTTCCTGCCACACTTCTACGAAATGGACTTATATATTCTTCATTGTGTCTTAAATTGCAATTATATTGGTAATTCATGAAAAAGATATGAAACATAAAAGATAAACCTATACGTTGATTATTTTTAATCACGCAATGTGTGCCAAAAATATATTTTTAATGTAAAGTTTGGTTTTAATTTCAAGTATATATCGGCTTTACCTTAATAAAACACAGATTATCTTCTCATATTGTAAAGCCCACATATATCAATAACACCATATGAAACGGACAATTATTTTACAAAATATTGTACGAATTATAGTGTTCTTGTGGTTTTAATTTCAATGATATTCGTATTTTATACGGAACAGTTTAGATAGTTTAAATGATGACTTTATTTTTTATGATATAGATATGTCCCTTATAAGTTACAAAGAAATACTTTCAAAATTTATCGACGGTGTTTTTCCAAGTCATAAAGAGTTTATTTAATTGTAATTATAAAAACTACTATTAATTTGAATTGCTGCAGTTATTTCTTTTTCTTTTTCCTTTCTCGCGTTAATTGCCTGATGATTGGATTATCACACCTTACTAATCAGTGCATGCACGTGTATATTATTAGTGCCTCTTGCATGACCACATGTGTATCTTTACTATTGTCACCTTACTAATTATCGTTGATTAGAGCGGCATGGATGTCTGTTCACTCCGACATCAAAACAGTCAAAGGTAAGTTTAATAACAACAATTATAAAATTGAGAAATGCCAATTAAAAAAAAATCATAACAGAAGATGAACAATCATAAAAATGCTAGCCGTAAAAAACTTTCCCGCTGCCACGGAAGACATTGAGTTTAGTATGTTAAATATATAGAATTTATAATCAAAATAGTCTTCGTCCAGTTACAAACACTTTTCAATTTTCATTGGTAAGAATTAGTAAAAATAGTCTGCCTGTTATACGTGCCATTAATAACAAACAAGTGAACATCTATGATATATTTCTTTATTTTGTTGTACATATAAAAGAGAAAAAAAAAATAATCTGATCGCTTCCATTAAAATTATCATGTTGATTAATTTATTGTTTTTAGAAGTGTATTCTTATTTCGTATTTGTCAACAAGTGTTATTCATTATTCTTTGTTTGTTTGGGTTTAGACAAACGCTCTCCCTACTGAGCAAAGCGGACGGACTTATTCATTAATCTAGTCTTTGAATGACAATCCTTTGAGCTGTAAGACATGGCACATTAAATCCAGGGGTATTCACGCGAAAAATGGTTAATTTTCCCTACAAATTTTATTTTTATTAAAGCCCTCAAGTACTCCCCGTATCACGGAAGCTTATACTGATCACCCTAGTAACCGACATCATATATTTCCTCAATATATAGTTGAGAAAAAAAAGTAAGAACACACATTCAAATAGTACAGACAATGTTCCTTTTTACCTATTAGTTACGTTAATATTATATGTAATTTAGCACTGTCGTTCGAGATATGTGTTTACAAAATATATCCTCCTTAAATATTACACGTTATCAATTTGTAGATGTATGGAATATAATTTTACTTATAAGATTCCTCCGAGTTGTGAAAAAAAAATCTATACAAGAAATATTCGATATTCACATGCAGTACCATTCAATTCTCCTAACACGTTTATTATTAAAAGATATGACGGATTAATTTTCAAGGCTTTATTCAATCCCGCCCACTAACAAATTAAAATGACCACTCCCTCGAATTTTTTTTTTATCCAATGGCAAGTAAAACTTAAATATCATTGAAATTAAAACCAGAGTTAAGAAAATAATTGTCCATTTCGTAATTTCTTTCACAGAACTTTAGCGCGGTCTTAATTAAGTATAATATTTTGGTTATAAATCAGAAAAATATTTTATCAAAAGTGACCAACATTTAATCTTACCTGTCATATCTTCTTATGGAAATACTGATAACATTGATATTTACGTCACAATTAAGAAAATAAAAGTAGAAGTTTGGCGCGAAAATGTCCATTTCGGAGGACGCGGTCTTAATAACTTGTAATATTTTGGTTATAAATCAGAAAAATAATTTATCAAAAGTGACCAATATTTAGTATTACCTTCTACCTATCTTATCCTTTTATGAAAATATAAAAATCATAGAAATTAAACCCACAATTAAAAAAATAAAAGTCCATTTCGTAGAAGTTTGGCGCAAAAATGTCCATTTCGGAGGACGCGGCCTTAATAACTTGTAATATTTTGGTTATAAGTTAGGAAAATAATTTATCAAAGGTGACCAATATTTAGTTTTACCTTTAACCTATCATATCTTCTTATGAAAATACAAAAATCTTAAAAATTAAACCCACAATTAAGAAAATAAAAGTCCATTTCGTTGAATTTTGGCACGAAAATGTCCATTTCGGACTACGTGGTCTTAATAAATTGTAATATTTTGGTTAAAAATTAGAAAAATATATTATCAAAAGTGACCAACATTTAGTATTACCTCTAATCTATCATATCGTGTTATAAAAATATATATTTCATCAAAATTAAACCCATAATTAAGAAAATAAAAGTCCATTTTGTAGAATTTGCGGAGGACGCGGTCTTGATAAATTGCAATATTTTGGTTATAAATCAGAAAAATGATTCAAAGGTGATCAATATTTAGTTTTACCTATTATCTATCATGTCTATGGAAGAAAATACATATAACTTTTTCATTAAAGTCACAGTTAAGAAAATAAAAGTCCATTTCGTAGACGTAAAGTCCATTTTGCGAAATGGAGTCCATTTCGCACTCTATCCCTACCCACTGTATACCAGTCTTTTTAGTCAAATCCACTTCCTTTTCCGGTTATCGCCAAATACAGAAGGTACGGACAATAAATGCCTTGATTTAAATCCACTTGAAACACTTAACCGGTTTTCCTTTTCTTTAAAAAAATATATGTGAAGTCGTCTTAATGAACGATTGTCTTATGAGTCTTACAATTTTATTTCGACGACCGCGGTTTAGGCTCGAAACCCTCGGAATATGTTGCATGTTGATTGTATTAAATAAAATTAGGAATTTATAAGTAGGTAAAGGCCTGCCTATCGTCGTCATTGCGATTTTGACTTTCTGTAGCTTTGTTTATCTCGTTTCGTTCAGGTGTATTTGAAATCCGTCATTTTAGTGTTGCTAAATGACTGATCGAGCGACATACCTTTGATCAACAGAATGTCTCTCAAAACCACAGACACTTGGGCACTGGAAACCCCCTTCCCCCCACCATTCTCTGCCACTGCCAACTATTAGCTAATATTTAAGCGTAACAACACCAACTAGCATAGGTGACTGTCATAAACATGTGTTTAGTTACATTTTCAGCATGTTTTAAAAATACAGTCACTTCCATACTCTGTAGAGGAAAGATATGCAACTGTGAAACTGACACTGGGAACATGAAACCATGAAGCTGGCACTGGGTACACTTGCTTGCACTGGAGTCTCTGCCTTGTAACATGCGTGTCATGAACCGGGTTAGCTTAAGATCTTCAGCTCTCTCGGTTTATATAAGATTTGCTTCCAGAATTTGATAAATGGTGTTAACTGATGTAAAAGTGATTACTTTATCAAGATATCCATACATTTTTGTTCAAAATTTCAGTTGACTACGTTTGCGACGAAAAGTTGGACAACTTTTTATTTTGGTATGGTTTCAAAGTAGGCCTGGTCCAAAACTATAAAGCCGCAACTATGAAAAAAATAAAATATAAAAAAGCGGCATTTAGAGTTTTGGAAGCCAGGACTAGAACCGGGTACCAAAATTAATATGCTTACGGCTATATCCACTTTTGGCACCCGATGCCGATAAGCGCAGTGCAAAGCAGGGATCAATTTGCAGGGAAGTGTTCCATACAAGTAAAAACTGTTTTTAAAACATGTTAAAATTGTAACTGAATGCGTTTTTATGACTTACCACATAATTATGCTAGTTTTATGTTCAGGTCCCAGAAAAGTCACAAATTAGCTATATAGCTAAATCTAGCTATATATAGCTAGAAATAGCTATAAAACCAATAACAATTGTTTAACATATGTGTATATTAAATGTAAAATAATTATTATCCCATTCAAATGGTTTATGAGACAGAAGACAGTCACAAAGAATGGAGATCTATGCAGTTTCAGTTTCAATACATGTTGCGAATTTCTGCGATTAGTCATTTATAAATTTGTCTTATACTACGATGATTATCACAAGTGAAAAATTCAGTGATGATTTATCGCAAAATACTGGCACAGTTACTGAAAATGTGACTACAAAGATCTTGGATTTGTGTTATTGTTTTTCATCTTATAAACCTTTTGGACGTAATTATGACCATTTTGCATCTTGTTTTCACATATTTTGCATTATTGGTATTGGTTTTATAGCTACTTCTAGCTATATATAGCTAGATTTAGCTATATAGCTAATTTGTGACTTTTCTGGGACCTGATGTTGTTACGCTAAAAATATTGGCTAATAGTTGGCACGGGTGGAGGAGTGGGGTTCCAGACCCCAAGTGTCTGTGTCTCATTCCAGACCTGTGGCTCCGACCTGGTTAAAATGTTGATTTGGAGAACAACCCACAATCCGCTAAACTTGGTTGTGTTTTTTATAAATTATAAATACCATGTTGCTGCCTTAGCATCATTCCTTTGCAGAAACAACATGCAATTACAATATTGTGTACTGACATTTTCAGATGTACTCGGCGAGAGCTAAGATCGTTAAACCTCCGGGTGAGAAACCTGACGAGTTTGAGTCATCCATATCACAGGTAAAGACAGTGCTCCAGATAATTTTTTGACCCTGGGTGTGATAACCTGCTGTTTTGAAAGTGGGGGTGTAAATTAGATAAAATGAAAAAAGTTGGGGGTAAATAGAGGATTTAGGGTGAAATTAGTCCAAATAATAGGACGTTTCGGGACAGCGTGATAACTTTGACTGTCGCTGTCTCCGCCACGTCCAAACTTAATCTGCATATTTGTGTCTCCCACACACCACTGTGGTGGGAGACATATTGATCAGGGATCGAATTCAGCAGTCGCTAACTTGCAAAATTCGAGTACAGCGATTTTTTTGGTCACTTGGGGAAAAGGTCCGGTACCGACAGAATTGGGAAAAATCACAGCATTTTCTCTCAATTTGGGAATTTTTGTTGTTTGGTTTTTGTAATCAATAGTAATAAATGCACCAAGCAGGTCTGTACTGGTCATAAAATTGCAAGGAATCATTATTTTTTGCAAAATCAAGATCTGTTTTGCATACAAATCAATAAAATATCAAACCACTTATTTGTTGCTAAACAATTTGACCGTTTTTCTTTGTCCTTTTGGGAATTTTTTTATGGGAATTGGGAATTTTTTTCCATTTTTTGAATTGGGAAAAGGTCCTTTTTCGGGTACTTTATAATGAAGGAAAAAAATCGCTGGAGTAAGAATAAAGAAATGCGAGTAGAAAATCATGGCACTCGAATATTTTCTCGATCATGTTCGAAATTCAGGAATTAGCTCAAACTGTCCTTTTCCCTTTAAAAGCTCCTTTGGGGCAGTTAATTTACCAATAATCACGTGACTGCTTGTAGGAGCTTGTCGCTTTATACAAAAGTAATTATTGGATATCAAACATAGCGTCTAGGCCAGTGTCCAACAAATCAATTGCCCGGAGCCCGTGGGCTACCAGAAATTTTCGTCGGGCTACCAAAAAATTCCGGAAGTATGCCCGCCGGGCAACCATAAAGCTAAAGCATCAGTAGCCCGGTCATTGTTGATTTACAAAATCCACATCCAGTCGTTTACTCGATATATATATAACTAAGCAGTCTGGTCTTACCATAATTTCATCTAGAAAATCCACAATTTTAAATGAATTTGGTCTTACCGTAATTTCATCTAGAAAATCCACAATTTTTAATGAATTTCGAAAGCAAAGATGAGTTTAGAATGTCCGCCCACGATTCTAATAACACCCGTTGTTGTATGCTGATAGTACTTATTGGGTATTGCCTTAACGAATACCAAAATAAAATAGGAAATAAAGACACGCCATTCTGCAGATGTGGAGAACCAGAGACTGTGATACACTTTATAGACGAGTGTCCCATGAAGTCCATAGAGAAAGGTTAAAGCAGGTGTTATTCCTTAACATGGGTATCAGGGACTTCAGTGCTGAACTTTCTCTTGTAAATACAGCAGAGGATCCCTACAAAGAACACAGGGAAAACTTGTCAGCTATAATTGATGACTTCATTGAAGCATCCAAAAGATTTGTTTAAGCCTTTTTATAAAATGAAAACAACCGAATTTCGCAAAATATTATACCATGAGTTTATACGAGTACATACTAGAGAAGAAAACGTACAACGTGTACGGTATATACCAGAGAGACAGCACGGCCATTAGAAGGCTTTGACGAAACGAAACGACCATATTAATTCCATATTAATTCCTTTAAAAAAGCTATCAGTGTAATTTTTTATGGTTATTAACATCAAAATTTGAGGAACTATCTTTGGTTAACCGTAGTGAGTAAAGTAATTTGAGCAAAAACCACTTTAACACAAAATTCCAAAAGTATACCAGTGCCCGGATAGTATATTTTGGATATATTTTTTATGCCCCAGAAGGGAGGCATATTAGTTTTCAACTGTCCGTCCATTAGTTAGTTCGTTAGTCACAACGTTAACTTCTTGCATGAAGGCACTTTACTTGCGAACCACTGCATCCAGGACCTTCAAACTTTACAAGCTGATAGTACTTATTGAGTACACCACCCCTACCGACTTTGGGGTCACCAGGTCAAAGGTCAAGATCACAGGGGCCAACGTTAACTTTTTGCATGAAGGCACTTTACTCGCGAACCACTGCACCCAGGACCTTCGAACTTCACATGCTGATAGCACTTATTGAGTACACCAACCCTACTGACTTTGGGGTCACCAGGTCAAGGTCACAGGGGTCAGTGTTAACTTTTTGCATGAAGGCACTTTACTCACGAACCACTGCACCCAGGACCTTCAAACTTCACATGCTGATAGTACTTATTGAGTACACCAACCCGACTGACCTTGGGGTCACCAGGTCAAAGGTCAAGGTCACAGGAGCCAACGTTAACTTTTTGCATGAAGGCACTTTACTCGCGAACCACTGCACCCAGGACCTTCAAACTTCACATGCTGATAGTACTTATTGAGTACACCACCCCTACTGACTTTGGGGTCACCAGGTCAAAGGTCAAGGTCACAGGGGCCAATGTTAACTTTTTGCATGAAGGCACTTTACTTGCGAACCACTGCACCTAGGACCTTCAAAGTTCACATGCTGATAGTACTTATTGAGTACACCACCCCTACTGACTGGGGGTTCACCAGGTCAAATGTCAAGGTCACAGGGGCTAACGTTAACTTTTTGCATGAAGGCATTTTACTCGCGAACCACTACACCCAGGACCTTCAAACTTCACATGCTGATAGTACTTATTGAGTACACCACTCCTACTAACTTTGGGGTCACCAGGTCAAAGGTCAGGGTCACGGGCCAACGTTAACTTTTTGCATGAAGGCACTTTTCTTGCGAACCACTTCACCCAGGACCTTCAAACTTTACATGCTGATAGTACTTTATGAGTACACCGACCCTGCTGACTTTGGGGTCACCAGGTCAAAGGTCAAGGTCACAGGGGCTAACGTTAACTTTTTGCATGAAGGTACTTTACATGCAAACCACTTCATTCAGGACCTTCAAACTTCACATGCTGATAGTACTTATTGAGTACACCACCCCTAATGACTTTGGGGTCACCAGGTCAAAGGTCAAGGTGCTGCGGGGGCATTTGTCACCATTAGTGACAGCTCTTGTTTACAGACTGCTTTAACATGTTCCTGTTAATGAAATATTGATGAAAGAACTAATCAATATAACATGAACTTTGATAAATATTAGTGTACAATGTGACTTGAAGCAGACCTTTTTATTATGTTGTAACATGATCTCGGTTTCAAACATGAAGGCCCTCCACAATTTCGTATTTATATGAATAACTTAACATCCTTGGTGACATTTTTTAAGCAAAAATACTTGAATACTTTGACAAAAATATATAGTAATGTAAAAACCCTTGGTAAACACTGGTAATAGCAACCCCAGCGTTCGACACTAACTTTTTTGCCAGGTATCCCGAAGGAATACCTGCTGGGAAATTTAGGAATCCCTGCTGAAAATTAGGAGTCCCTGATAACAAAATGTGGTAAGAACATGAAAAAAACTAAAATCTAACAAACACAACTGTTTACAGTACTAAATGTATTTTATTTCCACTTTATTTCCATTTTACATCAATGACAACAGTAGCTAGTATGACTTTTGCTGTAAAAGAATAATGCCATTTCTGTCCAAGTCCTCTTCCCCCTCATCTTCACTACTATCGCACTCCTCTGCCATTTGTTGTAGTTCGTCTAAATGTATGCCGCCTAGTTCATTCCCCCTTATAACCCCCTTATTTGTAATCATTTTTTTGACATAAAAAAAAATTCCGAAAAGTCTCCCTTAAATAAAAAAAATTCAAAAAAAAAATTGTTCCGACCTACCTACCCTAATTTTTTGAGCATGTTACCAGATACAAAGATTTTTTAGGCCTTATTAATGCAACTCCCACAGACTTTATCTAAAACTAGTACATTGGTCATAACAGATTTTCTTAAACATTTCATATTTTAGTTGTTTTATTTTGCACATTGCCTAAAAGTGGGTGGGGTTTAGTGTTTGCATGCTTTTATTATCAGCAAATTCTTCTAAACAAGAGCTGCTTTGGCAACAGTGATCATATTTTTGGTAAATGCAGACGTTTTATTGGCTTTTTATTTTAGTTTGTACTAGAAAAATCTTGTAAGAAATGATAAAAATGTTCGAAAATGTCGGTCTAGAAAGCGAGTGACAAATACGAAAAACAAAAGTAACAGTTAAAGTTCTAGAAAAGATAACTGTTTTAACTTTATTTTCTCATCATACCACGTATAATTTCTGCTTATTTAATTTGTTTTGCCCAAACAAAGCCTCGGCCAATGATAATAAATTTGTTATAGACCGTAACAGCCGACCGGCTCATGTAATCGTATCGAGCACACAAAATAATGGTACAAACACGATAATCTAAGGCTGCATTGTTTATCAATTAACTTGTAAACATTGATCAATAAACACCTTTGATAATGACATGGCATATTGTACTAAATACAAACCGCGAGATAAGCACGTGTCATTTGGCACGTGGCGTGACTGACATCTGTCGGTAGCTAATTAACATACGACGCTCCGCCTACTGCCATATTTCCGCTTGTGCCGGCGAACAATATTGAAATTCACTGGGATTTTGATTGACAGGGGGCAGAACTATCGAACTTGGAACGCATCTAAGTAAATTTCCGCGAGTCAAGCCGACGCACGTGCCGTAATTTATGCGGGTAAAATACGAGTTTTTCTCGATTTTCGCGGGTCAAAACCCGGGACCTCGGGTCAACTGAACGCCCTGGCTTAGCAAAAGACCGATGTTTGAGCGAACAAGACCGGGGAATTTCATTTTTTTAGAATCATATTTTATCTGAAAATCAAGAGTCCCGACGGAACACCGAAATTGTGAACTTTAGGATCCCTTGCGGATTTTTGGTGTCCTCGGGATCTTGGGACACCGTTAGTGTCGAACGCTGAACCCTGGCTGATTTTTCAGTCCACTGCTTTTGCTGTCATTTTGTTTTAATCTGATTAGTAACCCCAGCTAATTTTCAAAGTTACAAATATTGCATATTTCTTTACACCATTTTAAAGATCTCTTTTAAAGATTTCTAGAAATGTTTTCCTTTTTTTAATATCTCAAAAATTAAAAAAGTTATGACATTTTAAAGTTCGGAAAAATCGACTGAAATCTTGAAATTTTTTGCTATATAATGACTGTGGAAACGCGTCAAGTCGACTGAACTGAGAAATGATTTTCAATCGACAAGTTGAAGTAATATTGCCAGGGCCCTTGTTTGCCGATTTTTGGGGCCGAAATTCGGCCCCGTTCCCCCCTCGAAATAGTATGTTTTTTTCCCCCCAAGTGTAGAAAAATTCCCCCTCGAAAGAAAAAAAAAATCAAGAAAAAAATCAATACCCGATAGTCTTAGGAGCGTCTCGTAACTTAATGGGCCTGATAAAGTTTTACTCAGGGGTTCCATTTGACCCGGGAACCCAGGTCCGGGAGGTTTTCAAAATACGCTCAAAGGACCCGGCACGATAATTGCCTGTGCGTCACTCAGGACCCGGAGACATTTTCCTTTGATAATCCTTCCTCTTATCAGTCATTTCCTACAGTAAAACTATGTCCACGATAAACACGTGTATTCAAAATAAACACTCGCGGTCATGCCCTCCTGCCTTTGATCTTCTGCTAAATTCCCGCCCTTTATCCTGTGGACATGCCACGCTGATTTTTCTTTATCAGCAAGTTACGTCACGGCGAGTGAACATAGGTAATGAGAATACATGAAGTGTTAACATTAATTGATAAAGCGTTACCCGTATTGAACCTGCATATTGCTGCTCCTGAGCTCTCGCCGCGTGCACGTCGCGGAGCAGGCATGCGGCTCTACCGGAAGTGGTCATAACTATATTGAGGACAGCCGGTAGAGTCACAACAAAGGGCGAGCGCAGTGGCCCTAAGAAGGATTGTTTTACCACCTCTTTGTATTGTCATCTTCCACGCTGAACGCTGAGATTGGTACTCCGCAAGGACTACGAGGGACAGCATGACAAGACGCCCGCTGACGCTCTAGGATGGACAGTGAAGGCGCGAATATTCTCGCTCATATGGGACTCCCGGCAGCGAGTATAAATAAAACTACACAACGAGCCTGCATACTGTCAAAAAAGGCGCCAATTATTATCGTAATTAAGCGACCAGCTGATTACCGAGCATGTGAAAATTGTCCTGCATGATTAAATAATTTCTTCATGCAAACTTTAAATTAGATCATTGTTTAATGATTGTATCTTAATATCAACGACAAAGTCCACAAATTTAAATGAATTTGGAAAGTAAAAAAAAGTTTAGAATGTCTGTTCACGATTCTAATTACACCCGATGACATAATGCAATTTTTCCAAAATTCACTACAAAAACTTGACTTTCAATGCAATTTTTAATGAAAAGTAGCATCATTATTTGAGGAACTATCTCTGGTTTACCTTAGTGGACCAAGTTAACTGGCAAAAAACAACATTTCAGACGGCATTCCAAAAGTGTACCAGTATCCGGATAGTACGTTTTGGATACATTTTTACAGTGTTTTAGCACTTTTCTGCTAACAAACAAAAATATTGAAGAAAAACCTCATCAAATTAAAATGAATTTTGATAAAAATTTATTTACAATATGAGATTATATGACCTGAAACAGAAATTGTTATTATGCTGTAACATGTTCTTGGTTGTAGTAGCTATTAATTACCTAGTATTACTTTATACCGTAAAAAGATCACGGATGCAACAGGGGCGAAATGCACAAAAATAGATTTGCTTTTTAAGCAGCATGCTCTCAAAAAAAAAAAAACTACTGTCACGGACACCGCTGTTTCATCAGGGCCAGACATGCACCATCAGGTAGATACGATGAAGGGAAGCCCTGCTCCGGCTGCTGCTGAGACAATGTCCATGGATACTGCTAGTGCTACAGATAATGACGACATGTGAACCTCAATTGGATGTCACATAACTGATTTAATAAAAGAAAATAAAAGTTGCCTGTTTTCAGTAGATTATGTTCTGTACAATACTTCAGATATATTCACATTAGTTTGATATCTGTAATACTCAATTGACCTTAATTTAAGGGGTTATGATCAGATGTCATATCTCCAGAATGAATTCCCCCCTCCCTTGAAAACGACGCGAAATTTCCCCCTCCAAGGGCCCCGGCCCCAATCCCCCAAAATGTAGAGAGGGCCCTGATTGCCATAACTTTTTGAGTCGGCTAAAGGCTGAAAGCCATTTGACGAGTCCTTGCTATCCAACGATTCTCTAAATGGACCGAATAACATGTGAAGGGATGTAGTTCCATTAGATTTCTCAAATTTCAAACAGTTCACTGCATGAATGAAGTTAAGTTGTGTCAATTCCTTTTGCTATGACCAATATACGATGTAATCTGTCATATTTATGACTTGTAATTGTGCAATTCTCGAATGTAACTCATTAAGCATAAATGTGCATTTTAAGAATTGCGCAGGCTTACAAAGCTTGGGTAACATCCAGCGAAAGACAAAAAATAGTTCCAGCAGGGCTCCAGATAAGATGCGTATTAGCGTAAATTACGTATAGAAATAATGCAAATACGCATGTCTAATAATTTCTAAGCGTATAAAAACGTATATAAAATTACAGAAACGCACACAATGCTTTTTTAAAAACCAAATCTGAATCGTCTGGATGAGTTAGGTAACATAGCCGATCAGCCTTAATTCTCCCACATTGAACGTAAACACGCATCGTATGAACTTCTATAAACTTTGCGTGGGTTGAATTTTGCAGTCAGTAAACGGATAAATTATCGGAAGAAGAAGCTCTTACTGGTTTGTTTAGTTACTACTGATATTAAAAATGGTTTTAATTCTTATTTTTCGAGAAATAAACAAATCGGCGAAACATTAAATTATATTTTCTTGTAGTTTTTGAAATCGAAAGTAGATCGTCTATGTTTGGCGAAACGAAACAACTTTTTTATGAAAAGATTTAAATAAGAGGTAACTTAACCGTAAACTTCAATGTCAGATACTGCCAATTGCTGCTAAATGTCTTCGTATCATCACAATTTGTAAAATATATTGTTCAAACTGGAGAAAAGTGTAATCGTATCCGGATATAATATTTTGGGTAAATATCGAGCTGTGTTATGAAATTTTAAGAAAAAAACTAAAAACAAACTGAAACTGGTAGACTATACTGTCAGTACATCAATCATTAGCCGACTCAGGCCATTCAGGCCTTTGATTTATTATTTGAGATATCTTCATGAAATCTGGAATAGTGTCAGATCAGTCTATTCTCTTTATGGACATGATAATGAACTATTTAAAACACTACTATAAGTTGAACTAAATCATGAATAAGTTAGACAGGTTGATGCGATTTATTTTTCCAGTTTTTATATTATTTTAAAATAATTACAGTTGTCACATACACATACATTTTCATAATCTTTCAGCATGCCCATTCACGCACTGCAGTACGTGAATCACGCGCAAAATATCAAATGCACGCATAAAAATCACTTGTTGGGGGTACATGCACGCAGAGACTTGGAACTCCTGTTCAGCTGGCAAATCGCTGTTTATTTCATCATGCACTTGCCAATTGTTTGGTACAGTCTTAAACGCAGATCCGGTCCAGGGACGTGATAATCTCGTTTCCATCACCGAATTCTCGGCGTAATTGTCAGCTGCATAGAGGGGTTTCGTAAGTGTTTTAGTCAGACGTCACATGGGTCGTGTGCAAAAAAAGTATTGATACAAAATGCAAAAAGGCATTTTAGCTTTTATAAACTCAACAAAAGGTTAACAGTATTTTATTTTTGGATATTTAACTGCAATTTTGATACACATTGCATATCTGTAATAGTTTGGGCATTTATTATTGATTGGCGATTTTTATCAGTCTTCAGTTGACTGTATGTTATTTCGGACGAATCATGTTCCGTCCACGAAATCCGGAATACATGAACCGTGCTGAAAACTTATTTATATTTAGTATAATATTGGGAGGGGTCCTATGATTCAAAATTTCCTATCTTAACTTTGGAAAAACATTTTAAATTTTCTAAAATTATCTCATCTGTTATACCCCACCCACGTGAGTTCTGCATGAAAAAAAAACATGTATATACAAATTTCAGTAGTTAAATAGAAAAAAATCAGATCTACCATGAAGTGTACCCCCAGATTTTGAAGTGTACCCCTATTTCGCATAAGCAGGGGGTACATGTACCCTTAACTTTAAAAATGAGTGGGCATGCTGATCATTGTAACAGATTCATTTAAATATTATTACAGAACAAGTGTAGATACATTTATCATACATAAAACAAGTTTATAAATAAAATATAATATTTTCAAGTAATACTGATTTCATATTTTTCTGTGAAATACTTTTTCACAATTAGATTGCTATGACTTGCTAAAAAGTAAAATTGTCAACCAGTTAAAACTTAAATAGTTTTACTTTTGATTAAGAATTATTTCCACCTGCATTTCTTCACTTCATGTTGATCATAAAAACTAGGATACAACTTTACAACAGTGTCATTGAACTAATTAACAATGCAATGAAAAATGTCAGTTTTGAATTCAACATTTACATGATTTACCGGTAGTGTGGTTAACAGTTAATGGAAAAAGTCACTGCTGAACTGGCTGAATACTGTATTTAAAGTGCTTCTAATGTTCACTGATAAACCATCGTCTACTCCGAATTTATACAGTCTAGCACCAATTTCTGGCCAATCACGAACTGAATGTTTACAACTTGCTTATCTTCCTTCAGTGGCCGACTTAAGACAGTGAGTCATGAACTTGACAACCGCTTTAGAATCATACATAATTTTCTCCATAGCCAGGGTACCAGTTGTCAGTTTTACCAAACACTGATTTCAATGCACAAAGCCATTAAACAAATCATTTTAATTGAACCACAGTGTCTTCACATAATGGTTGATTTCAATCATAATGCCGTTTTATAATGGTTTGATGTGCCCTTATTATTCTAAGTCGTGACTTTGTGATACTGTGTGCTTCACTATCTCGAAATGGGCCTGGGTATATATCTGCCATTGCTGACCTGAAAAGGAATTAAGTGCCATTAATAGAACTGCTTTAACAAAATAAGACTGCATAATACATACAAAGCAGATGTTTATCAAATCATTTTTGATGCATAGCTCAAACACACAATTTCAAAATGTTGGTCTCACATTGTTACGTTAATAATTTTGACTACTCAGTTTTTTATACGAGTTTTTACACATTATACCAAGAATAATTAAACATTTTTTAATCAAAACTACATACAAAAACTACTGTCAAACCATCATTTGCTTTTGAAACTTCAAATCATTAAAGCAATCCTCTAAGTACCAATCTGCGAGGGACGAAACAGTCAAATCTTTCAGACAAAAATTGGGCAGTTTTGCAAATTAACTGACGCTTACAAACTGAGAAATGAAATTATTGTTACATATAATATATAACTTGTTTTCTTTGCGAAACCGGCGCTGTGATTTCGATCTCCGTTAAAGATTTGTAACTTCTTGCTAAAGTTCTTCTGAATAAATAATAAATAACTTAAAACACTTACCAGATGTTATGAATCATTTCATTTTTAATCGTTTCCTTGTTTTTCAAATGAACAGATTTATTGATTTTTGACGATCTTTTATATCACTAATGTGTTATCATAAATTTCAAAATGGCGGTCGGCCTGAAACGTGCATGACCTTTGGATTTTCCGAAAATTGCTATTTTCAGAATTAAATGTGACCCAGTAAATGGCATTTCCGAAAAATGATTTTGGTACCAAATTAAACTTCAGAACGTATATTTTGCATTGGTACATGGTGCATGTCTGAGAAATTCGTATTTTGTGAGAGAAAAAAAGCGGTCATCTTTAGGGGACTATATCTTTGCGTACAAGTGTCATACGAATATGCATCAAGTTATATTGTATTCATAAACCTTTTTTCTGATTGGATAAGTTAAGGTCATTAATATTCATAGCTATTAAACCAGTCGCATATTGAAACAAAGACACATGGTGTCACGTGGACGCTGCATGTTTACTGTTTATATCAGATTGAGCGTAAATTACCATGATCTGTTGGATTTCAAGATCATAAATCAGATAATATGGCAATAAAATAACAAATAAAATATGCAAATTGTAGATAATTTTATTAGCTTTTTATCCCCCGCCGATGAAATCGGGAGGGGGGTATTGAAATGGCGTTGTCCGTCCGTCAGTCCGTCCGTCCGTCCGTCCGCAGCCATTTCTCAGTAACTACTTGGTAGAATTTCATGAAACTTGAAATAAACATGAACCAACATACTGCGATGATGCCCGTCAAGTTTTTTTTTTGATTGGTCAATTTCCCTCAGAGTTATTGCCCTTGATTTAATAAAAAATGTCCGTCTGCAGCTATTTCTCAGTAACTAACAGGTAGAATTTCATCAAATTTGAAGTAGACATGAACCAAGATACTGTGCTGATGCCCGTCAAGTTTTTTTTTTGATAGGTCAATTTCCGTCAGAGTTATTGCCCTTGATGTAATGAAAAATGTCCGTCTGCAGCCATTTCTCAGTAACTAGCAGGTAGAATTTCATCAAACTTGAAACAGACATGAACCAAGATACTGCGACGATGCCCTTCAAGTTTTTTATCGATTGGTCAATTTTCCGTATAGTTATTGCCCTTTAATTGTTTAAAAATCCACAGATCTGTACATAACAAACCAACCAATTGGAAGAATTTCATTAAACTTCTTTCATTCTTTTCCATGAACATTTATTATAAACATGTGATGTTGTGTACCTACACCTGGTCACCACCTTACCTTGGTCCCCCCCCCCACCATTTTTTTTTTTTTTTTTTTTTTTTTTTTTTCATTTTTCATTTTCTATCAATGTTTATAATCAACATGTAAACTGTTGTGTCCCCCAACCCCCCCCCCCCCCCCCCCCCCCCCCCAGCCCCACCCCACAAACCATTCATTTTCTTTTAATTTGATTTTGACTAATGAAATTATTTGCTTCTTGGTAACATTCTTAACTTTTTGCTGGATATATTTTTTTGCCGTTCCTCAACTCTGACCCTTTCGGCGGGGGATTCCAATTCATCGAATTTGCTTGTTAAACATATATATCTTGTTTTGATTGAATGTCATTTGATGATTTTACATGAAAAAGTTTAACACTGGTGTCAGATTTTTGCATTTTTCCAGTTAATCTGGAGGCTTATCAGTGATAAGCTGGGGTTGCTAATCTGATAGCTCTTATTTCAAGCTTTCCAAATCTGTTTAAATTATTAAAATATCGCCATTAGTAAAAAAGTTATGAATATTCAAAATTTGAACTTTCGACTTAAATTCGTGAATTTTCCGCAGTATATTTTCATAGATAAAAGTTGCGAGCTCGCAGACCCGAAAAATCATGAAAATTCAAATAAACATTCATAACTTTTTAAGTAGTTGAGATAATTTAATAAAACTTGGCATTCTTATGGTATTTTTCTTGCTGAATCCAATATTTTGTTCTATCTTTACCAGAAAATGGTTTAAATGTGAGGAAAAGAAGGCTGGTTTCAAATTTTATTTTTTCAACATGTCAGTTATCAACAAATACAAAACAGTACTTTCCGGCTGAAAACTGAGCATCTAAGACATACAGAATATATTATTATGCTTATAAAACAAGTTTTAAACATAAACAGTTTAATTCAACAATATAGTATAAGTTAAAATGTATGTATTAACTCATTTGAATTCAATAAAAATCCTCGATGTTGATGCAGTGGCTTCCTAGAATGTCGCATTGATTGTTCAATAGATAGTTAGCTTTTAAACTGCCTTTGAGCTTAATGAATAGAAATGTGAATTCATAGCATACAGTGTACACTTCAAAAGTAATCATGCTTGAATTTCTTGTATTTGTCATTGATATTTTTCCGTTCAGTCACAAACCACTGACGCCCTGAGCTGACACAGTCCGGAACGAAATGAGCCTCAATTACAAACTTATTATTAACTGTCTGGATGTCATCACGCCAGGGCTAGACACTAACTTTTTTACAGTGGTGGTCCGAAGGACCAGCAGCTTTTGCAAACTGATGGTCCGAGAGAATTTCAGGTGGTCCTACCAAGATGGATGTTGTTTTGTTTTTTAAGTTAACGGAACCAGTAACATATGAGACCCCCTCTTCTTCCATGGAGTACTTTTTACAAACACTGCAAAACATGTGATTTTTATACGCCCGTTTGAAAAACGGGACGTATTATGGGAACGCCCCTGGCGGGCGGGCGGGCGGCGTCCACAGACCTTGTCCGGAGCATATCTTCTACATGCATGGAGGGATTTTGATGAAACTTGGCACAGTTGTTCACCATCATGAGACGGAGTGTCATGCGCAAGAACCAGGTCCCTAGGTCTAAGGTCAAGGTCACACTTAGAGGTCAAAGGTCAAATTCAAGAATGACTTTGTCCGGAGCATATCTTCTTCATGTATGGAGGGATTTTGATGAAAGTTGGCACAATTGTTCATCATCATGAGACGGAGTGTCATGCGCAAAAACCAGGTCCCTAGGTCTAAGGTCAAGGTCACACTTAGAGGTCAAAGGATACAAGAATGAAAAATTCAAGAATGACTTTGTCCGGAGCATATCTTCTTCATGCATGGAATGATTTTGATGTAGCTTGGCACAGTTGTTCACCATAATGAGAGGGAGTGTCATGCGCAAGAACCAGGTTCCTAGGTCTAAGGTCAAGGTCACACTTAGAGGTCAAAGGATACAAGAATGAAAACTTTGTCCGGAGCATATCTTCTTCATGCATGAAAGGACTTTGATGTAGCTTGGCAAAATTGTTCACCATCATGAGACGGAGTGTCATGCGCAAGAACCAGGTCCCTAGGGGTAAGGTCAAGGTCACACTTAGAGGTCAAAGGATACAAGAATGAAAACTTTGTCCGGAGCATTTCTTCTTCATGCATTGAGGGATTTTGATACAACTTGGCACAAATGTTCACAGCATGAGACGGAGTGTCATGCGCAAGAACCAGGTCCCTCGGTCTAAGGTCAAGGTCACACTTAAAGGTCAAAGGTCAGATACAAGAATGACTTTGTCTGGAGCATTTCTTCTTCATGCATGTAGGGATTTTGATGCAACTTGGCACAATTGTACACCCATCATGAGACGGAGTGTCATGCACTGGTCCCTTCTTTAAAATTACTTCCCTTTGCTGTTACTATAAATAGCTTATATTGTAACTTTTTCATTACAAGTCGTAGGGAAAAATCGAGACCACTTTTCTGTAGTACAACATGCATGTTACATCCAATTCTGAGGTGTATTTTGAGCTATCTCTACCTGGTAAGGATTTTTGTGTGGACTTGTAATTTTTTTTTTTCGATTTTTTTTTTTTTTTTTTTTTTTTCTCTTTAAAGATTAACTTCCCTTAGTTGTTACTATAAATAACTTACGTTGTAACTTTTTTATAATTGACCGTAGGGAAAAACCAAGACCACTTTTCTGTGGTACAACATTGATATTACTTTCAAATTTTGGGTGTATTTTAAGGTATCTCTACCTGGTAAGGATTTTTTTTGTGGACTTAGAAAAATAAAAGAATTACAATAATTTCTAAAAAAAACAACATTGTAAACAACTAGAAAATTAAAATTCCATTTGCAAATACAGGTGCTAGTGTAAACAAATTTGCTGTGACGGGCGTATATTGTGACATTCTGCACCCTTGTTATATTATTATTTTGATAAACATCTGCCATTTAATTATTAAATAATTTTGAAAATCAAATTTAAAATAAAGATGTCAATAAAGAAGATTTTTTCAGCAATTCATATTTTAAGTGGGTGGGGTTTAGCTTCAAAATAAGAGCTTTTTTTGCAACAGTTGTCATTTTTTCTTAAATGCAGACCTTTTATTGACTTTTAATTAAGATTGCACTAGAAAATCTCGTTAAAAATGTCCGAAAATCACGGCCGTGAAAACGGGTGACAAATTTGGAAAACGAAAGTACATTAAAATCTTGATAAAATACATGTTATAATTTTCTTATTTTTTTTCATTATACCTATTGAATACTTATAATTTCTGCTTATTAAAAGCATTTTTATTTGTTTTTGCCCAAACAAAGCCTCGGTAATGATAATAAATTAAATAAAATGCTATAGATCGTAATGGCCGATCGGCTTATATAAACGTGTCAAGCACATAAAATAAATGATTTTAATGAACTTTTTGATCAATAAACACTTTTGATAATGACGGGCATTATAATTGTACTAAATACAAACCGCGAGATGACATGTTAGTCGGCGCGTGGCGCAATTGACATATGTCAGTAGCTAATTAATATACGACGCTCCGCCTACTGCCATACTTCCGCTTATGGCGGCAAACAATATTTAAATTTACTGGGATTTTGATTGGCACAGGGGCAGAACTTTCGAACTCGAGACGCATCAAAGAAAATTTCCGCGGGTCACGCCGACGCATGGGGTATTTTCTGTGCGAGTCAGATACGAGTTTTTCTCGATTTTCGCGGGTCAAAATCTGGAACCTCGGGTCTACCGAACGCTGGATACTGTACTGATACCTCAATAGTTCGTAAATGAATAGTTCAAGCAGATAGATAAGTTACCGTGTTCCGTTCCCGGGTTTTAGTACCAGCGTTACATCCGGGCATTCCAAATTTCAAGAAAAAATACACGGGGAAAACCAAATTCTATTTTTAAACTGCAGTACCGTGAACATTTCAATGTTTATTAATTTATTTTAAAAATGACTTGCTTGTAATTTTCAGTGGTCCGTCGGACCACACAGATTCGAGAAGTTAGTGGTCCTCCCTGAAAAGCACTGGTCTCGGACCAGCGTTAGTGTCGAGCCCTGCACGCAATGGCCACTGGTAGAATCCAGGTTTTCAACAAGGTTTCATAAATTTCACGACTGCATAGTCAGTATCAACACTTTCAACAACCCCCGGATACCAGTCATCCTGATAGGCAACAGCCACATATTCACCGATTTCGCATTTGTGTATAGGTTCAAGTTCATTTGTGTCACTGTCATTTTCTGTGTTCTTTCTCTTTTCTTTGCTCTGGATCCCACTGGATCGTCTGCGTTTTTTACTTTCTTTGATTTCATATTAACAAGTTCTTCATGAATATCATTGAGAACAGCTTTTTCATTGTCTCGATGAATTTTACGCAGTTCGTGACCACCTTTCCTTGCAGCACTTAACAGCTCCTTTCTCTCAATGGTTTTCATATCCGGCAGCCAATGGAACATGGCATCATTAAGTTTGGGCAAAAATTGTGACCTCTAGAGTGTTAACAGTCAAGTTGTTGACAACCGGGGTCAAAAACTAGGTCACCAGGTCAAATCAAAGGAAAAGCTTGTTAACACTGTAGAGGCCAGATTTATGACTGTATCTTCATGAAACTTGGTCAGAATGTTAATCTTGATGATCTATAGGTCAGGTTCAGATCTCTGTCAGGTGGGGGTCAAAAACTAGGTCACTAGGTCAAATCAAAGGAAAAGCTTGTTAACACTCTAGAGGCCACATTTACGACTTTATCTTCATGAAACTTGGTCAGAATGTTAATCTTAATGATCTCAAGTTCCAATTTGAATCTGGGTCATGTAGGATCAAAAACAGGTCACCAGGTCAAATCAAAGGAAAAGCTAGTTTACACTGTAGAGGCCACATTTATGACCATATCTTAATGAAACTTGGTCTGTATGTTAATCTTGATTATCTATAGGTCAGTTTCAAATCTGTGTCAGGCGGGGTCAAAAACTAGGTCACTAGGTCAAATCAAAGGAAGAGCTTGTTAACACTCTAGATGCCACATTTATGACTGTATCTTCATAAAACTTAGTCAGAATGTTTAGTGAACTTAATCTTGATGATCTTTAGGTCCAGTTTGAATCTGGGTCATGTAGGGTCAAAAACAAGGTCACCGGGTCAAATCAAAGGAAAAGCTATTTAACACTTTAGAGGCCATATTTATGAGCATATCTTAATGAAACTTGGTCAGAATGTTAATTTTGATGATCTTTAAGTCAGTAGGTCAGGTGAGCGACACAGGGCCTTCATGGCCCTCTTGTTTGTCTTACAGGCCTTTTTTTCATCAATTTGGGAATGCCACCGACACTGGTGGAATTGGGAAAATGCTCTTGGAATTTGTCTTAATTGGGACAATTTGCAAATTATCAAAATCTACATAAATGTATTTTTGTGTGAAATATTAATGAATTGCATTTCAGTAATTGTTCAACAGTATTATAATGTAACTAAATATACATAAGAATTAGCAAAACTATCTTAAAACAGCAAAAAACCTAAAAGGTGTAATCATTTGGGAATTTTGAATTCAACTTTGGGAAAAAAACATACTTTTTTGCTTTGGGATTACCTCCTTTTACAGGAGGTAGATTTATACGGGAAAAAAGCGCAAAGTACTGTGTGTTGCACATTACCAGTCTAATCCGTTATGTTCCATGTCAACACTATAGAGGTCACAATTTTGAGCCAATCTCAATAAAACTTGGTCAGAATGTTACCCTCAATAAATTTTGACGAGTTTGAGATTGGGTCATCTTGGGTCAAGAACTAGGTCACCAGGTCAAATCAAAGGAAAAGCTTGTAAACACTCTAGATCATAATTTATGCCCAATCTTAATGAAACTTGGTCAGAATATTAACCTCAATAACATCTTGGACAAGTTCGATATCGGGTCATATGGGGTTAAAAACAAGGTCACCAGGTCAAATCAAAGGAAAAGCTTGTTAACTCTCTGGAGGTCAAATTTTTGGCCCAATCTTAATGAAACTTGGCCAGAATGTTACCCTCAATAAAGTTTTGGATAAGTTTGATATTGGGTCATCTTGGGTCAAAAACTAGGTCAGTAGGTCAAATTAAAGGAAAAGCTTGTTAACACTGTAGAGGCCACATCTTAGACTATATCTTCATGAAACTTTGTGGGAATGTTAATCTTGATGATCTCAAGGTCCAATTTGAATCTGGGTCAGGTAGGGTAAAAACCTAGGTCACCAGGTCAAATCAAAGGAAAAGCTTGTTTACACTGTAGAGGCCACATTTATGACCATATCTTAATGGAACTTGGTCAGAATATTAATCTTGATGGTCTATAGGTCAAGTTCAAATCTGGGTCAGGTGGGGTGAAAAACTAGGTCACAAGGTCAAATCAAAGGAAGAGCTTGTTAACACTACAGGCCACATTTATGACTGTATCTTCACGAAACTTGGCCAGAATGTAAATCTTGATGATCTTTAGGTCAAGTTCGAACCTGGGTAATGTCTGGTCAAAAACTGGGTCACCAGGTCAGATCAAAGGAAAAGCTATTTAACACTTCAGAGGCCACATTTATGACCATATCTTAATGAAACTTGGTCAGAATGTTAATCTTGATGATCTTTAGGCCAATAGGTCAGGTGAGCAATACAGGGCCTTCATGGCCTTCTTGTTTATATTTTCTCTGACTCACTTAATAAATTTAAATTTATGACAGTAACCTAATATTCTCTATTTATTACATATTTGACGTGTAATGCAGCCATTAAATAAAAACAATCCTACACTAGTGTAATAAAGCTTTGACATCGACGTCATTTATAGTGTAATAAATTCAATGTGGATAGTCACAAATGTAACATAAATTCTTGTTATCACATGTTGGCCTTTCTTGTCGAAACACCAAAAATTCGACTTTCTTGTGCTATATAAACAAGTCAATTTGACCGACGTCGCCTATGAATGTTCTGCTTATGCCGGTGCTAGGGATGGGGGTTGGTGTTTCACATTTTATCATGCAATCTATTTTATATGTCATCCTCAGTCAGACGAAGTCTCTGGCGCAAACCACAGGTTCCTATCTCAATATTTGACTTTGATCTAAGAATGTTACAAAAAACAGCTGAAATCCACCACACCATCAGTACTCTCAGTGTTTTGATTATATATTTCGCTCAAAATTGAAGGCAATACGGCCGAGAAGTAAAATGTGACCTACATTTTGCATCGGCCGGCAGGTTGGATATACATACGACCTGCTTATGTAATTTTTTTAGCTCATCTGATTTTTTGAAAAAAAATGATGAGTTATTGTCATCACTTGAGCGATTGTCGGCGTCGGCGTTGCCTGGTTAAGTTTTATGTTTAGGTCAGCTTTTCTCCTAAACTATCAAAGCTATTGCTTTGAAACTTGGAATACTTGTTCACCATCATAAGCTGACCCCGTATAACAAGAAACATAACTCCATCTTGCTTTTTGCAAGATTTATGGCCCCTTTTGTACTTAGAAAATATCAGATTTCTTGGTTAAGTTTTATGTTTAGGTCAACTTCTCTCCTAAACTAACAAAGCTATTGCTTTGAAACTTGGAATACTTGTTCACCATCATAAGCAGACCCTGTACATCAAGAAACATAACTCCATCTTGCTTTTTGCAAGATTTATTGCCCCTTTTGGACTTAGAAAATCAGTTTTCTTGGTTAAGTTTTATGTTTAGGTCAGCTTTTATCCTAAACTATCAAAGCTATTGCTTTAAAACTTGCAACACTTGTTCACCATCATAAGTTGACCCTGTACAGCAAGAAACATAACTCCATCCTGCTTTTTGCAAGATTTATGGCCCCTTTTGGACTTAGAAAATATCAGATTTCTTGGTTAAGTTTTATGTTTAGGTCAACTTTTTCTTTTAAACTATCAAAGCTATTGCTTTGAAATTTGCAACACTTGTTGGCCATCATAAGCTGACCCTGTACAGCAGGCAACATAACTCCATCCTGCTTTTTGCAATAATTATTGCCCCTTTTGGACTTAGAAAATCATTTTCTTGGTTGAGTATTATGTTTAAGTCAACTTTTCTCATAAACTATCAAAGCTATTGCTTTAAAACTTGCAGCAGTTTTTCACCATCATAAGTGGACACTGAACATCAAGAAACATAACTCTATCCTGCTTTTTGCAAGAATGATGGCCCTTTTTAGACTTAGAAAATCATGGGTAGGACAATATTTCTATTACACAAAAAAAATCAGATGAGCGTCAGCACCCGCAAGGCGGTGCTCTTGTTTAAACATAGCTTTAACCCTTTCCCACATCGATACATTTATCACCGTATCTATCGATTACCAAACAGAAACATATTGACCCTTGTCTATCGGTTACCCGATAGAAACATATAATATCGATTAACGGCCATTTGAACAGAATCGTTTTATCCCGTGTCTCATAATCAATCGCTTTATTTTCGTTCTTTTCCTAAAGAATCAAATTCCGGATGTTTACTAACTCAAAATATGGGATTTCATCATCATTATTTACGTACAAGATCATGTGGTTACTATTTAAATTTATCGAGTACTTTGCAAAGAAAGACACTGGGGTTTTTTCCTACATGTGCACGATGCTACGTCATGGAAAATTACTGAGAAAACTGCTTGCAACTGGCCAGTTCGCGGGACTTTCCTCAGTCTAAAAATAACAACCATTTAACATCTAAGTATTTTTAAATGTGTTAGGTCATGAAGGTCATGCGTGATACATGCAGATTTCCCCTAAACAACAATTTGTGTATACGATGGCTTGGAATTTATGGCCTTACATAACGGGAAGTGTTAATCAAAACAGAAGGACTGCGGCTTCCAAATATTTTATGACACCTCAAGAGTTAATTGCAGTGGAAGTCACCCATGATGTACGGAAGTTTGATCATCAAAATATTACGTAATATCTAAAAATATTTTAATTTTTAGCACAAGAATACTGTAGTCGGTTACGAGTCTCGATCTCGACGATCTTTTTGCACTTTCAGAAATTTTACGATCCGTTATTTTTGTAGTGTTATTCAGTTTGATGGTTGTTTTTATGCCCTCGAAGGGAGGCATATAGTTTTTGAACCGTCTGTCTGTCTGTCGGTCTGTCCGCAATTTTCGTGTCCGGTCCATATCTTTGTCATCGATGGATGGATTTTCAAATAACTTGGCATGAATGTGTACCACAGTAAGACGACGTGCAGTGCGCAAGACCCAGGTCTGTAGCTCAAAGGTCAAGGTCACACTTAGACGTTAAAGGATAGTGCGTTGATGGGCGTGTCCGGTCCATATCTTTGTCATCGATGGATGGATTTTCAAATAACATGGCATGAATGTATACGACAGTAAGACGACGTGCAGTGCGCAAGACCCAGGTCCGTAGCTCAAAGGTCAAGGTCACACTTAGACATTAAAGGATAGTGCATTGATGGGCGTGTCCGGTCCACCATATCTTTGTCATCGATGGATGGATTTTCAAATAACTTGGCATGAATGTGTACCACAGTAAGACGACATGCACTGCGCAAGACCCAGGTCTGTAGCTCAAAGGTCAAGGTCACACTTAGACGTTAAAGATCATTTTTCATGATAGTGCATTGATGGGCATGTCCGGTCCATATCTTTGTCATTCATGCATGGATTTTAAAATAACTATGCATGAATGTGTGACACAGTAAGACGATGTGTCGCGGGCAAGACCCAGCTCCGTAGGTCAAAGGTCCTAAACTCTAACATCGGCCATAACTATTCATTCAAAGTGCCATCGGGGGCATGTGTCATCCTACGGAGACAGCTCTTGTTTTTATATAAATACTTACCGATTCCAATTCGGAAGATGAGTCTATTAACTATAAATCAAACTTTCAAACATCAAAATGAAATTGTATATGAATTTCAGTGTGAAAGTAATCCAAAACAGAATTTTATGCCTAAAAATATAGTTCCCTTACTTTAACACTTTATATCTTCGAAACTCAAAGAGAAAGTACAATAAATTTTGTATCATCGGAAAGAGAATTTAAATTGCTATAAACTTTATATTGACAAAAATAATGTCAAACTTACAGAAAATATTAAAATAATGACATTTTTAACATAAGTGTGTGTAATCACAAAATAATGCCAACACCTCTGTTCAGATAAGACAGTCACGCTTATCAGCCATATACCGATTATTGATTATTGATTATCACTTATCAGTGTTATGTAAAAGAGGTTACTTTGGCTTCTGTTCTGTGTGGTAAAAAGGTTTCTATGTCAATTATCAACCTCACTGGGTCAAGTCCCATAACTCTGACATGTATTTTGGGCAAATTATGCCCCCTTTTGGACTTAGAAAATTCTGAATAAAGTTTTGCATGCAAGTTCCTATCTCCAAAACTAATGCAGATATTGAATTGAAACTTCACATATGTCTTCCGGGTTATGAATCTAGGTGATAGCATCAAGTCCCATAACTCTGACATGCAATTTGGTCAATTTATGTCCCCTTTTGGACTTAGAAAATCCTGGTTAAAGTTTTGCGTGCAAGTACATATGGCTATCATTTAAAAGCATATAGCTTTGAAACTTTTTTTATTTTTTTCTATGTCAATTACCAAGCTCACTGGATCAAGTCCTATAACTCTGACATGTATTTTGGGCAAACTATGCCACCTTTTGGACTTAGAAAATTCTGGTTAAAGTTTTGCATGCAAGTTACTATCACTAAAACTTATGCAGATATTGAAATGAAACTTCACATGTGTCTTCGGGGTTATAAAACTAGTTGATAGCATCAATTCCAATAACTCTGACTTGAATATTGGCCAAATTATGCCCCATCAATTCCAATGCCAGATTACATGTATGCCCCCTTTTGCACTTAGAAAATCCTGGTTAAAGTTTTGCATGCAGGTACATATAGCTATTACTTAAAGGTATATAGATTGGAATTTTTTTTTTATTTTTCTAGATCAATTGCCAACCTCACTGGGTCAAGTCCCATAACTCTGACCAGGGGTTTCACTAGACCTGAAAACCCAAGAGTCCCAGGACTCTTGGGTCCAAATTTTGAAGGGTCCTTTTCCAAAATACAGGAGTCCTGTCCCAACACGTCAATACAGTTGACTATATTTTTTATATAGTAATACTACGTAATAAATAGCTAATAAAACAATAAAACCAAGAACATGTTACAGCATAATAACAATGTGTGTTTCAGGTTATATAACCTCATATTGTAAATTAATATTTATCAAAATTCATGTTAATTTGCAGGGCTCCAGATAATTTTTTTTGGCCAATGAGTATTTACTCAACATATTTTTTGTGAATGAGTAAAATGGTAAAATCTGAAATTGACTAGAAGTAATTTTACTCCTGAAAATTTATAAATGTGAAAAAACCAGAAATCAGTTTTATAACATATTTATTGGGTGTAACACCCATGCATTTGTTTGCAGTTTAGTTTTAATTCATCATTTAAGTTTTTGCTTCTTTTTTTCCCTTGGCTTGCTTTGGCTTCACACTCGCTACCGAATAAAATAGAATATTGAATATACCTGTAGCTATGTTTTGGGGATCAGTTTTATTGGTTTAAAGAATGCGTAGAGTGTTTGTTCACTTAAACATTCTTAGAAAGAGACATTTTTGTTTATTCCGCACCGGAAGTTGATATTTTAAATCGACACCGCTTTAAAATACACTACCGTACCATCAATATTAATTCCCAACTATTTGATATACACAGACATTGAGTGTAAAAAATAGTTGAATCTAGGTTTATAGAGTACCATTCAATGCGTGTGTACATTCAATGTGGGAGAATTAATGCCGACTGTGCTCTGTTACATATAGCATCCAGACGATTCAGATTTTGTTTACGCCAGTAAAAAGTCATTGCATGCGTTTCTGTTATTTCATATACGTTTTCATACGCTTAAAAATTATCAGACATGCATATATGCATTATTTCAAAGCGTAATTTACGTTAATACGCATCTGATCTGGAGCCCTGAATTTGATGAGGTTTTTCTTCAATATTTTTATTTTTTAGCAGGAAAGTGCTACAACACTGTAAAAATGTATCCAAAACTTACTATCCGGATACTGGTACACTTTTGTAATGTCTTCTGAATGTTGTTTTTGCTCAGTTAACTTGGTCCACTAAGGTAAACCAGAGATAGTTCCTCAAATAATGATGCTACTTTTCATTAAAAATTGCATTGAAAGTCAGTGTTTTTAGTGAATTTTTGAAAAATTGCATATGTCATCGGGTGTATTTAGAATCGTGAACGGACATTCTAAACTTATTTTTGCTTTCCAAATTTAATAAAATTTGTTGATTTTCTTGTTGAAATTAAGGTACGATCACTAAACAATGGTCTAATTTAAAGTTTGCATGTTGAAATCTTGCAGGGCACTTTTCACATGCTCTGTAATCAACTGGTCGCTTTAATACAGATAATTTAATAATTGGCGCCTTGTTGACAGTACACAATCGATATGCTTTATCAGTTAATCTTAACACTTCATTGATTCTCATTAACTATGTGCACTCGCCGTGATGTAACTTGCTGATAAAGAAAAATCGGCCAGGCATGTCCACAGGATAAAGGGCGGGATTTAGCAGAAGATCAAAGGCAGGAGGGCATGACCGCGAGTGTTTATTTTGAATACACCTGTTTATTGTGGACATAGTTTTACTTTGGGAAATGAATGATAAGAGGAAGGATTATCAAAGGAAAATGCCTCCAGGTCCCGAGTGACGCAAAGGCAATTATCATGCCGGGTCCTTTGAGCCTCTTTTGAATATCTCCCGGGTCAAATGGAACCCCTGCTGACATGTGTTTTGGGCAAATTATGCCCCCTTTTGGACTAAGAAAATTCTGGTTAAAGTTTGTGCTGCAAAACAAATGCAGGTTTTAAATTGAAACTTCATATGTGTCTTCGGGGTTATAAAGATATTGATTGCATCAGGTCCCATAACTGTGACTTGTATTTTGGGCAAATTATGCCCCCTTTGGGCTTAGAAAACTTCTGGTTAAAGTTTTGGTTGAAACTCTATTGATATTTTAACATTAGATTAATTTTCCTGCTTCTGTGACAAAGATTCAAATAGTCCAGCACTGGCTGTCTTACGGACAGCTCTTGTTGACATGAACACTTCAAATTTACTGTCAGTTACAGTTGTACTTTTCAGATTTACTGTCAGTAACAGTTGTACTTTTCACATTTGTTGAAGAAAGAAACAATCTGAAGTAAAACTGTAGCACAATTAAGGAATCCAGTTTGTTGTCACTAGAAATATGATGCTAAAAGTTTTGTATTTTCTGTTACAGGCTCTCTTGGAGCTGGAGATGAACAGTGACCTAAAGGCTCAGTTGAGAGAACTCTACATCACAGCAGCTAAGGTGATAGCATTTCAACACTATTAACTTGTCAATGTTAGGATAGCTTGGCTTCCTTTACAAGATGAAATTTTATGATGTTCTGAAAAGCCTGACCAATGCAAAAGAACATGATCATTAAAAGAACTGTTTGTTCATGAACCACCAATACATAAGGTAAAACATGTTTGTATTTTTTTCAGGAGATAGATGTAGCTGGTAAGAAGGCTATCATTATTTTTGTACCTGTTCCTCAGTTGAAGAGTTACCAGAAAATCCAGACACGTCTGGTGAGAGAACTTGAAAAGAAGTTCAGTGGAAAACATGTAGTCTTCATTGCACAGGTTTGTATGTTGTCAAAGTTGAAACTATAATATATGTAAGAAATAGAAATTCTCTTGTAAGAAAAAAGCCAAGTAATGTGAAATAAGGAATAGTCTTTTTTAACTCGACTATACAAAGTATATGGAAAGCTATCCTACTCATCCTGGCTTCCGTGTCTTTCCGCATCCCCACCTTGGTTAAAAAATTTTTTTTACACTTTCACTTTATTCTCCTTATCTCTGTAATTACTTGATGGATTTGCTTTAAACTTAAAATAGTTATTCCTCAGCATCACCCACATCATCTGGCACAAGGGTCTTAACTCTCACACCAATATTCATGATTTATCTCCCCCCCCCTTTTTACTTGGAATTTCAGTTTAAAGTATTGATGCACTTTTGCTCTATCTCAGTTATTATGTCTACCCCAGGAGACATATTGTTTTTGCCCTGTCCGTCCGTACGTCACACTTCATTTCCGAGCAATAACTGGAAAACCATTTGACCAAGAACCTTCAAACTTCATAGGGTTGTAGGGCTGCTGGAGTAGACGACCCCTATTGTTTTTGGGGTCACTCCGTCAAAGGTCAAGGTCACAGGGGCCTGAACATTGAAAACCATTTCCGATCAATAACTAGAGAACCACTTGACCCAGAATGTTGAAACTTCATAGGATGATTGGTCATGAAGAGTAGATGACCCCTATTGATTTTAGGGTCACTCCGTCAAAGGTCAAGGTCACAGGGGCCTGAACATTGAAAACCATTTCCGATCAATAAATAGAGAACCACTTGACCCAGAATGTTGAAACTTCATAGGATGATTGGTCATGAAGAGTAGATGACCCCTATTGACTTTGGGGTCACTCCATTAAAGGTCAAGGTCACAGGGGCCTGAACATTGAAAACCATTTCCGGTCAGTAACTTGAGAACCACTTGACCCGGAATGTTGAAACTTAATAGGATGATTGGTCATGCAGAGTAGATGACCCCTAACGATTTTAGGGTCACTCTGTTAAAGGTCAAGGCCACAGGGGCCTGAACATGGAAATCCATTTCCAATCAATAACTTGAGAACCTCTCGACCCAGAATGTTGAAACTTCATAGGATGATTGTTCATGCAGAGTAAATGACCCCTATTGTTTTTGGGGTCACTCCGTTAAAGGTCAAGGTCACAGAGACCTGAACATTGATAACCAGTTCCGATCAATAACTTGAGAACCACTTGACCCAGAATTTTGAAACTTCATAGGATGATTGAACATGCAGAGTAGATGACCCCTATTGATTTTGGGGTCAGTCTATTAAAGGTCAAGGTCACAATGACCTATTTATTATGCCCCCCTTCGAAGAAGTGGGGTATATTGTTTTGCGATGTCGGTCGGTCGGTCGGTCGGAATGTAGACCAATCCGTTTCCGGATGATAACTCAAGAATGCTTGGGCCTAGGATCATGAAAGTTGATAGGGAGGTTGGTCATCACCAGCAGATGACCCCTATTGATTTTGAAGTCTGTATGTCAAAGGTCAAGGTCACAGTGACCCTGAATAGTAAAACGGTTTCCGGATGATAACTCAAGAACACATAGGCCTAGGGTCACGAAAGTTGATAGGGAGGTTAAAACGGTTTCTGATCTTCTTGTCTAAAACCACAGAGCCTAGGGCTTTGATATTTAGTGTGAAGCATCATCTAGTAGTCCTCTACCAAGATGATTCAAATTATTGCCCTAGGGTCTAATATGGCCCTGCCCCGGGGGTCACATGGTTTATATAGACTTATATAGGGAAAAACTTTGAAAAACGTCTTGTCCAAAACCACAGGGCCTAGGGCTTTGATATTTGTTTGTGACATCATCTAGTGGGCTTCTACTAAGATTGTTCAAATTATCCCCCTAGGGTCAAATATGGCCCCGCCCCGGGGGTCACATGGTTTACATAGACTTATGTAGGGATAAACTTTGAAAATCTTCTTGTTCAAACCACAAAGACTAGGGCTTTGATATTTGTAATATAGCATCATCTAGTAATTCTCTACCAAGTTTGTTCAAATTATCCCCCTAGGGTCAAATATGGCCCCGCCCTGGGGGTCACATGGTTCATACAGACTTATATAGGGAAAAGTTTTTAAAGTCTTCTTGTCAATAACCTACAACATTTAAATTTTGACCACATGTATGGTTTTGAGTTGCAAGATGAACCTTGACATGAGTTGACCTTGACCTTCATCTAGTGACCTACTTTCACATTTCTGTAGCTACAGCCTTCAAATTTGGACCACATGCATAGTTTTGTGCTCCGAAAAAAATTTTGACCTAGACATTGACCTAGTGACCTACTTTCACGTTTTTGAAGGTACACGCTTCAAATTTGGACCACATGCATAGTTTTGTGTCGGATTAAATCAGAATGGTAGAACTTTTGTTTACAGTGAGCATATAATTTCTGTTCCTTGTGCAATTACTAAATGCATCAAGGGGGGCATTTCGTGTTCGACAAGCTCTTGTTTTGAGGTCACTTGATCAAAGGTCAAGGTCACAGGAGCCTGAACAGTGACTTGAGAACCACTAGGCCAAGAGTGTTGAAATTTAGCGGGATGACTGGACATGCCAAGTAGATGATCCCTATTGCAGCCAACCATCAGTGTCTCTTTGACTTTTGCTCCTGACCCCTATTGACTTCTTGCCTATAGGACTTTGCATTGGGGGAGACATGCTCTTTTTTACAAAAGCATTTTCTAGTTCCTAAATGATTTGATTCAAACTGAAAGAGTTGTTCCACATCATCTCCTACATCATATGACACAAGGCCCATAACTCTGGTACCAATATTTAATGAATTATCCCCCCTTTTACTTAGAATTTTAGGTTAATTTTGTTTGTTTGTTTTGGGTTTAACGCCGTTTTTCAACAGTATTTCAGTCATGTAACGGCGGGCAGTTAACCTAACCAGTGTTCCTGGATTCTGTACCAGTACAAACCTGTTCTCCGCAAGTAACTGCCAACTTCCCCACATGAATCAGAGGTGGAGGACTCATGATTTCAGACACAATGTCGTTTATCAAATAGTCACGGAGAACATACGCCCCGCCCGAGGATCGAACTCACGACCCCGCGATCTTTAGACCGACGCTCTACCTACTGAGCTAAGCGGGCGGGCTTAATTTTAGGTTAAAGATTTGATGCACTTTCACTCTTTCAGTTATGGATTTCATTCAAACTTAAAACAGTTGTTCAACATCATCACTCACATCATATGACACAAAGGCCATAACTCTTGAACCAATATTTCATGAATTATCCCCCCTTTTTACTTAGAATTTCAGGTTAAAGTTTTGATACACTTTCACTCAATCTCAGTTATTACTAAATGGATTTTAATAGTCAGGGATCATCCTACAAGGTGATTTGAGTGATATCATCACTGTAAGGTCGGCCACTTTGCCAAATTATCGCCTCTGGTCAAAATCAGAATCGCCAACTTTTTCAGTGTTGTAATCTGTTTACTTAAAGTTGTAAAACTTGATGCATATTCTAGATTAAATTACCAATAAATCCATGGTCAACCCAGCCTTCTCACCGGTCAAACTTTAGCCAGTCGTAGTGTTAATATCCCACTGTAGTCAATAATATTGTAAGCCGCCTCCATTTTGAAAATTTTCAGTTGGCGTGTATAAAGCCGATAAACATAACGAGTGCATGATCTTATGCATCAATTGTATATTATTTCTTGATTTTATTAAAAATTACTTCAAAACTTATTTCAGATACGGCCAATTTCTGTAAATGAATTGCCCGGGTATAAAAATTGACCTTACGCCAGTGTTGATTGACAGGTTCCAACTGACCAATCAGATAACAGAACTGATAAGCCTTGTTGTTAGCTGCCATTTTGTCCGTCAAACTTAGTGCTGGACTCGCCAGTCAAAGAATATAAATACCACCGAAAAATAGTCCAAAATGGTAAAAAGATGACGTTACGACACCTTTACATCAGACACAGGGAAAAGAGAGCGCTTCCCTTTTCCAAATCCTCTCTCAGACCTCGAATATTGTCAACGATGTATCAGGCTCTGTGGATGTCCTCAAGAATAGTTGATCTTAAAAATCTTATAAGAATGTTTAAAAGCAAAGCAATTCGACTTAGCACTCATTGTGTTATAACGTTTTAATTATTTCATTTAAATCAGTGTAAAATTCTATGAAAATTAACTTTCTTATTTAACAAAAGTGCCTAGTATTCTTTATTCAATAGTAAAAATATTCCATCAGTTGCCAGAGTAACTGGTATGTACTGATAAGACACAAGTATTTGATGTTCTACATTATTTGAATGGTAACATGTAAATATTATGCCTTAATGTACCGGAAACATGATTTATGCATTTTTGTGCCGCCGCCACCCCCCCCCCCCCCCCCCATGAATGGTGGGGGCATATAGATTTGGTCTTGTCCGTCCATCCGTCCGAAGTTCGTGACGCGGCTAGCTCAAAAAGTATTTGATACAAATTGATGAAACCTTGCACGAGCGTTTCTCATGATATAAACTTGCGCACCTCTTATTTTTCGTCTCGCTCCGCCCCCTATTTTCAGAGTTATGGCCCCTGAAATAGTCAAAAATGCACATTTTCACCTTGTGACACGCCTAGCTTGAAAAGTATTTGATACAAATTGATGAAACCTTGCATGAGTGTTAATCATGATAAGAACTTGCGCACCTCCTATTTTTCGTCTGGCTCCGCCCCTATTTTCAGAGTTATGGCCCCTGAAATAGTCAAAAATGCACATTTTCACCTTGTGACATGCCTAGCTCAAAAAGTATTTGATATAGATACATGAAACCTTGCATGAGTCTTGATTATGATATGAACTTGCGCACCTCTTATTTTTCATCTGGCTTTGCCCCCTATTTTCAGAGTTAGGCCCCTGAAATAGTAAAAAATGCACATTTTCACCTTGTGACACGCCTAGCTCAAAAAGTGTTTGATATAGATTCATGAAACCGTGCATGAGTCTTAATCATGATATGAACTTGCGCACCTCCTATTTTTCATTTGGGTCGGCCCCCTGTTTTAAGAGTATGGCCCCTGAAATAGTCAAAAATGCACATTTTCACCTTGTGACATGCCTAGCTCAAAAAGTATTTGATATAGTTCATGAAAAACTTGCATGTGTCTTAATCATGATATGAACTTGCGCACCTCCTATTTTTCATTTGGGTCCGCCCCCTCTTTTTAGAGTTATGGCCCCTGAAATAGTCAAAAATACACATTTTCACTTTGTGATGCACCTAGCTCAAAAAGTATTTAATATATATGGTTGAAAACTTGCATAAGTCTTTATCATGATATAAACTTGCACACCTAATTTTTTGGCTGGCTCCACCCCGTATTTTTAAAGTTATAGCCTCTGAAATAGTAAAAAAAATGTACTTTTTCACCTAATTATGTGCCTAGCTCAAAAAGTATCAGATGTAAATTCAGGAAACCTTGCTGGAGTCTTTATCGTGATGTGAACTTGCACACTTGGCATTCCTCTTGAGAATCTTAGCTCTTTTTACAGAGTTATGGCCCGTGAAATAACCAAAATAGTGGATTTTTTCTTTGTGATGCTCATAGCTCAAAAAGTAAAGAGCCTAGAATAATGAATCCTTTTCATAAAATGATTGTTGAGGCTATACCCCATTAAGACTGCAAACATTTGAATTATTGGCCCTCATTTATGACAAATGTACCAGTGGGGGGCACACCCTGTGTCCTACAGACACATTCTAGTTAAAGGTTTACATCAATCTCCCACTGGTGTATGTTAAGTCATACCTGGGTGATAATACAACAAATAATAAACATGATAAAAAACTATGATTAATATAAGATTATTTTTAATGAGTCTAATCAACAATTTTCCAGGCGCTCAAAGTTTTGACTTAGCACTCTGTGTGTGCTTTCGTTCTAAATTTCATTTTAATAGACAGGGTAAACTTCGTCTAAAATTCCAGAAAAAATAGCATATTTCGTATAAAGAACATATGTTCTTAAACAAAAAATTATACATTCATTCTGTATACTTTATAAAGAAATTTGGTAGGCTCAAACATTGTTTTAAGCTGTGATGCGCCGGTATTAGCCTGGCTCCCTGGCTGCATGGTTATTTTTATATAAATACTGGAAACATTTTGTAAGAAAATTTTACGCCTCTAAAATAGCACAATTTTTTCTGACGGCTGAACCATACAGCCTGGTGAAAGTTGGCCAGTGTAACCCTAGATTGCCCCTGTAAACTGTTAACTACTGAGAACCCTATCAATTGTGAGGCAGTTAACTATCAAATGTAATGACAAGTTCTCCTTACCAATTTGATAGGGGTCATTTGAGAAAACATCAGATGTTGTTATTTTCTAGAAGAGTATGATACTGAGCCCATTCAACAGTTTACTAGTAAATGTAAGTGTGAAATATTGTATGTGGATAATTATTTGGAGGTAACATTAACTCAGGATCTTTTTTATTATAAATTTTTAGGTTTTATTAAATGTTAAATATGAAAACTCTAACTATAGAAAGTGTTTACTGTTGTGGTACAATTAACCCTTACATAAAAAAAGTTCAGGACTTAGTGTATTTTATGTAGAGAAATGAAAGAAGACAGAAAAGAAAGACCTTGTTTCATGGTCAAGAAAAAAACAGACTTGTACTGGTACATAATTGAGCGATTTTTGGGTTATTAATGAGCTAATGGCAATACACTGGCAACATACAACAGCTGATAATAAAAGACCAACACACTAGCAATAGGAGGGAATTCAGACAAACCAGTGTCAAGTCAGTGTATTTCAAGATTGATATCAGATTTTCCTGACAAAAACTGGTATCTAGTTTTTAGCTCACCTGTCACATAGTGACAAGGTGAGCTTTTGTGATCACGCAGCGTCCGTCGTCCGTGCGTTCGTCCATGCGTCCGTCCGTAAACTTTTGCTTGTGACCACTCTAGAGGTCACATTTTTTGTGGGATCTTTATGAAAGTTGGTCAGAATGTTCATCTTGATGATATCTAGGTCAAGTTCGAAACTGGGTCACGTGCCGTCTAAAACTAGGTCAGTAGGTCTAAAAATAGAAAAACCTTGTGACCTCTCTAGAGGCCATATATTTCACAAGATCTTCATGAAAATTGGTCAGAATGTTCACCTTGATGATATCTAGGTCAAGTTCGAAACTGGGTCACGTGCCATCAAAAACTAGGTCAGTAGGTCTAAAAATAGAAAAACCTTGTGACCTCTCTAGAGGCCATATATTTCACAAGATCTTCATGAAAATTGGTCAGAACGTTCACCTTGATGATATATAGGTCAAGTTCGAAACTGGGTCACGTGCCATCAAAAACTAGATCAGTAGGTCAAATAATAGAAAAACCTTGTGACCTCTCTAAAGGCCATATTTTTCATGGGATCTGTATGAAAGTTGGTCTGAATGTTCACCTTGATGATATCTAGGTCAAGTTCAAAACTGGGTCACGTGCGGTCAAAAACTAGGTCAGTAGGTCTAAAAATAGAAAAACCTTGTGACCTCTCTAGAGGCCATATATTTCATGAGATCTTCATAAAAATTGGTCAGAACGTTCACCTTGATGATATCTAGGTCAAGTTCGAAAGTGGGTCACGTGCCCTCAAAAACTAGGTCAGTAGGTCAAATAATAGAAAAACCTTGTGACCTCTCTAGAGGCTATATTTTTCATGGGATCTGTATGAAAGTTGGTCTGAATGCTCATCTTGATGATATCTAGATCAAGTTCGAAAGTGGGTCACATGCCATCAAAAACTAGGTCAGTAGGTCAAATAATAGAAAAACCTTGTGACCTCTCTAAAGGCCATATTTTTCATGGGATCTGTATGAAAGTTGGTCTGAATGTTCATCTTGATGATAACTAGGTCAAGTTCGAAACAGGGTCATGTGCGGTCAAAAACTAGGTCAGTAGGTCTAAAAATAGAAAAACCTTGTGACATCTCTAGAGGCCATATTTATGAATGGATCTTCATGAAAATTGGTCAGAATGTTCATCTTGATGATATCTAGGTCAAGTTCGAAAGTGGGTCACGTGCCTTCAAAAAGTAGGTCAGTAGGTCAAATAATGAAAAAACGTTGTGACCTCTCTGGAGGCCATATTTTTCATGGGATCTGTATGAAAGTTGGTCTGAATGTTTATCAACTGGGTCATGTGGGAAGAAGTGAGCGATTCAGGGCCATCATGGTGCTCTTGTTTGTATAAAACTGACAAAAACAGGGTAACAAACTGACAAATTATCTTGGCATCACTCTGGAAATACAATGACATTATATTGGTTTGTCGAAAATCCCTCCTATAGGCTATTGCTAGTGTATTGGTCGTTTATTATCAGCTGTTCTGTGTTGTCAGTGTATTACCATACTTTTTTCAGTTAAATGCCAGTTTTGCAGTCTGTCTATTGTCATATGTGTCTTAAATTGCGTCAATAAAGTGTACTGAAACTAAAAATATTTCATTCATGCATGATTTAATAGTGTTTTGCATATAGTGTGTTTTTAGTTACTTGTCAGTTTAATGCCAGATTATTTTATGCTGTTACCAGGTCTGGTACTACACTGATAATAAACTCAATACACACTGTGATAACTGGTGATAGCAGAATAACAAGCTGGAAATTAGCTGGAAAAAAACTTAAAATAACTGGGAATAAAATGGTAAAAAAACTGACAAAAAACTCGATTTACACTGACAATGTACACAATTTTGGTAAGGGATTGGACGTCACTTCAGGTACATGAAGTGACTCAACAATAATGGTACATTGTGTGCTGTCATAATGGAAACTAGTAGGTGTGTGTCCATAGCACACAGGTGACCCCCCCTCCCACCCCAAACACACACACACATCTCCTGCCACTGTAACATGGTTTTATGACTCAGGTTAAATAATTTTTAAGATGTTTGCAGGGGCCTCCGTGGCCGAGTGGTTAGAGTCGTTGACTTCAAACCATTTGCCCCTCATCGATGTGGGTTCGAAACCTCATTTGGGGCGTAGAATTCTTCACGTGAGGAAGCCATCCAGCTGGCTTACGGAAGGTCGGTGGTTCTACCCAGGTGCCCGCTCGTGATGAAATAGTGCACGGAGGGGCACCTGGGGTCTTCCTCCACCATTAAAGCTGGAAAGTCGCCATATGACCTAAAATTGTGTCGGTGCGACGTTAAACCCAACAAAATAAATAAATAAATAAGATGTTTGCAACACGAACTTTTAAGAACCTTATGTGTATTTCTCACTTAGTTAGCCATAACTGGCATAGCTGAGTAAAATCCTAAAGAGGACAGTTCACAGGCTATAAAACAGTCCTCTAATGTTTTATGATTCTAGGTCAAGTACATTTTAACATACATGTTTCACAAACTTTTTTTTTGAGTAAGTCTGGACAAGAAGTCTGGTCTTATGAAATGAAAAAAACTTAAAAAACAAAATAAATCAGGGGCCATAACTCCTACATGACTGAATGAATCCGGACGTGAAACCCCAGGTGCACAACTGCACATGCTGACCAACATTCCTGTAAAGTTGACTCTAGGTCAAATGCTTTTGGAGTTACGCACAACACAACATTAAAATGACCAATTTTTAGCTCACCTGTCACAAAGTGACAAGGTGAGCTTTTGTGATCGCGTGGTGTCCGTCGTCCGTCCGTCCGTCAGTCTGTGCGTCCGTAAACTTTCGCTTGTGACCACTCTAGAGGTCACATTTTTCATGGGATCTTTATGAAAATTGGTCAGAATGTTCATCTTGATGATATCTAGGTCAAGTTCGAAACTGGGTCACGTGCGGTCAAAAACTAGGTCAGTAGGTCTAAAAATAGGAAAACCTTGTGACCACTCTAGAGGTCACATTTTTAATGGGATCTTTATGAAAATTGGTCAGAATGTTCATCTTGATGATATCTAGGTCAAGTTCGAAACTGGGTCACGTGCGGTCAAAAACTAGGTCAGTAGGTCTAAAAATAGAAAAACCTTGTGACCACTCTAGAGGTCACATTTTTCATGGGATCTTCATGAAAGTTAATCAGAATGTTCATCTTGATGATATCTAGGTCAAGTTCGAAACTGGGTCACGTGCGGTCAAAAACTAGGTCAGTAGGTCTAAAAATAGAAAAACCTTGTGAACACTCTAGAGGTCACATTTTTCATGGGATCTTCATGAAAGTTAATCAGAATGTTCATCTTGATGATATCTAGGTCAAGTTCGAAACTGGGTCACGTGCGGTCAAAAACTAGGTCAGTAGGTCTATAAATAGAAAAACCTTGTGACCACTCTAGAGGTCACATTTTTCATGGGATCTTTATGAAAGTTGGTCAGAATGTTCATCTTGATGATATCTAGGTCAAGTTTGAAACTGGGTCACGTGCCATCAAAAACTAGGTCAGTAGGTCTAAAAATAGAAAAACCTTGTGACCTCTCTAGAGGCCATATATTTCACAAGATCTTAATGAAAATTGGTCAGAACGTTCACCTTGATGATATCTAGGTCAAGTTCGAAAATCGGTCACGTGCCATCAAAAACTAGGTCAGTAGGTCAAATAATAGAAAAACCTTGTGACCTCTCTAAAGGCCATATTTTTCATGGGATCTGTATGAAAGTTGGTCTGAATGTTCATTTTGATGATATCTAGGTCAAATTTGAAACTGGGTCAACTGCTGTCAAAAACTAGGTCAGTAGGTCTAAAAATAGAAAAGCCTTGTGACCTTTCTAGAGGCCATATATTTCATGACATCTTCATGAAAATTGGTCAGAACGTTCACCTTGATGATATCTAGGTCAAGTTCGGAAGTGGGTCACGTGCCATCAAAAACTAAGTCAGTAGGTCAGATAATAGAAAAACCTTGTGAGCTCTCTAGAGGCCATATTTTTCATGGGATCTGTATGAAAGTTAATCTGAATGTTCATCTTGATGATATCTAGGTCAAGTTCGAAAGTGGGTCACGTGCCTTCAAAAACTAGGTCAGTAGGTCAAATAATAGGAAAACCTTGTGACCTCTCTAAAGGCCATATTTTTCATTGGATCTGTATGAAAATTGGTCTGAATGTTCATCTTGATGATATCTAGTTCAAGTTCGAAACAGGGTCATGTGCGGTCAAAAACTAGGTCAGTAGGTCTGAAAATAGAAAAACCTTGTGACCTCTCTAGAGGCCATACTTGTGAATAGATCTCCATAAAAATTGGTCAGAATGTTCACCTTGATGATATCTAGGTCAAGTTTGAAACTGGGTCACGTGCCATAAAAAACTCGAAACTGGGTCATGTGCGGTCAAAAACTAGGCCAGTAGGTATAAAAATAGAAAAACCTTGTGACCTCTCTAGAGGCCATATTTTTCATGAAAATAAGTGAGAATGTTCACCTTGATGATATCTAGGTAAAGTTAAAAACAGGGTCACGAACCTTCGAAAACTAGGTCAATAGGTCAAATAATAGAAAAACCTAGAGACCATATTTTTCAATTGATCTTCATGAAAATTGGTCAGAATTTTTATCTTGATAATATCTAGGTCAAGTTCAGAACTGGGTCACATGAGCTCAATAACTAGGTCACTATATCAAATAATAGAAAAAACGACGTCATACTCAAAACTGGGTCATGTGGGAAGAGGTGAGCGATTCAGGACCATCATGGTCCTCTTGTTTACTAAGTCAGGGGCCATAACTCCTACACGACTGAATGAATCCGGACGCGAAACCCCAAGTGCACAACTGCACATGCTGACCAACATTCCTGTAAACTTTGGTGACTCTAGGTCAAATGCTTTTGGAGCTACGTGCAACACAACATTAAAATGACCAATTTTTTACTATGTCAGGGGCCATAACTCCTACACGATTGAATGAATCCGGACGCGAAACCCCAAGTGCACAACTACACATGCTGACCAACATTTCTGTAAAGTTTTGTGACTCTACGTCAAATACTTTTGGAGCTAGGTGCGACACAACATTCTCGGAAGGAAGGACGGACAGACGGACGGACAAGAGCAAATCTATATGCCCCCACCACTCATAGGGGGTGGGGACGGGGGGCACAAAAATCAAATGCAAATGGGGCAATTTCAAAAGTTAAGTTGCCAGTTGGTCAACAGAATAAAACATAATTTCCTTTTAAATATTCTTTTACAACATGCTGTTGGTTTGGTCTTATTTGTTCATATTTTAAAACTTTTAATTATAGCTTCATCCATTTCATCATTAAAAGTGAAGTTTAAAAATATTTAATTCTTTATCTAAAGATCATAAATCCTCTGATAAATATGTAAAAGCACATTCCTGTTGTCTGATAAGCCAATACAAGCTGAAGGCAGGCCATAAATCGGTAAATTAGGTGCGGCTCATTAAATGATGGTTAGCTCATGAAACCCTTAGGTGACAAGTCACAGTAATAGCAGCTGATTGTCACTGAAAGAAATTAATGGGAATTTGTCTCACAAATTTGTGAGACACTGGTAGCCAACTTTCACCAGTCCCTATGTTCAGAGCCAGGGGCAATAAAAAATCTCAATGTAGAAACAACCTTCTGGAGTTACTTCCCTCTTAATGAAGAAAACTGATATATGTAAATAAGAACAAACATAGGGACGGGAGCCAGTCTACGCCGGTATATGTCTTGAAATATGAGTATGGACTATATCATCACCTTGGACTATATCTTATTTATTTATCATTTACACGTTTTAATTCTAATAAGAGAACTTTCTTTACTTATACTTAAAACACATCATGTCTAAGTATTAGACATTAAATGCTATGTATCTGAATAATGTTGAACAATGATATGAGCATCTTAAATGAGTTCCGGTATTTCAAAATCCGACGTTTTTTAAATGACACAAGTGACAATTTTTACATGTAAATTACCTTATTTAATTTATCTAATTATTTTAAAATAGGATTCAGAATCTACAGTCTGACTTCAACCTTAATTAATAAAAATCAATGTTCTAGTCTGCTTTTATAGTCATACCCTACATGATTTCCGGGAGATCGAAATTTGACGTTTCTATAATGAAAATGAAACGAACAATTAAAAATAAATCCACAAAATCAGCTTTAATGGTTTCAGAGATTTCCGTCTTTTTTACTGTTTTCCACTCGGCCCCCTGCCTTGTTTAGTTTTCCTCATACTCTGGTGCAGTTCCCGGCTTTTAACAACAACGTATTGTTGTTTTTTGTAGAATTTATGTTTCGCTACAGAACATCCACTTATTAACGTGTTTTGTGTTGTGTCTTTTCACTTTAGAAATATGTGTGAATTGAGGTAGCGTACGCCGAAATCAACTAGAATGTCCGGCAAAATATTTCTGCCGTCGCCGTTTGATTCCTTTGTTTGTCGGGCCTAGCATGAATTGTTCCCCCTGAAAACTGGTAGGCGTGGCTACAGGCTATCTGGCATAAGGTCAATTGCTGTGGATAAAAAAACGATTTCTGCGGACATCTGAACTGCCGTACAAAATATTGTAAAAAGATCGCCAATATCTACTATTTTGGTATTCTTTTCGAAAAGATTAATAAATAAATCGGTTAAATGTATAAATCTGAACAAGTTGATGCAAGAATCGGGCATTATTAAAGCACGAGAATCGAAACATGAATGAAAATTTTCACGGCGTTTCGATCGTGCACCTGATAAATTTACGAGTTTCGGACTTGTAAATTTCGGATAAAAATTTAAAGTCTACTTTTTCATAGCTCAGTTTGCACTTTGTTTAGAAATTCATGACAATGATAATGCAATATTCAATTTCCTTAATCAATTACTGTGTTACCGTATTTTCCCGAATTAAGGCCCCCCCTCTAATTAACGCCCCCCACCCGTTTTGGAGGGAAAAAAAGTCAACAAGAACAAAAAAAAATCACCTACTTCATTTTTATAAGTCCACATAATAAGTAATTTACAGTAAGTATCCAATGTATAAAGAATTAAACACACTTTTAAACAGTACATGTACCGTAAATCCAAAACGTTTATACTAAGTACGGTACGTATCCAATCTTCAAATAGAAAATTAAACGGTAAATCCATTTTTGATTTGTTTTTACACCACCCGCGCACAAGCTTCCTGTCGACTTTAAACAAATTTGCGGCAAAGTGTTAACCTTTTCTTCGGCAGTTTTAATAACTTTTTATTTAAAAGCCGGCACATAAGCAGCGTGTCAAACCACTGACATTGTGTATTGCTACCCGCATGTGCTAAGGAAAATATTATCGGAGTACACAGCTGTTTGGGTATGATGACGTAATGTGTAATGTCGCGAGCGTGTCACGGAATACATGAGGTACCGTATTTAAATGCATAATTTTAAGACACGCTGCATTAAATTGGATGCCAAATAATTATGTTTTGGGGGGATTAAACAACACAGAAACACTTTACAGTTGGTTTGAACGATGTTTTTAAGTTTTGTAAAAGTTTTTATTTTTTATTTTTTTACCTCAAATGAACGCCCCCTCTTTGGAAAATGTAACGCCCCCGGGGGCGTTTATTCGGGAAAATACGGTATAAGTTATAGCAAGACCCATTGAAAGTGGATATATAGGGAAACTGAATACTATGCGGAATCTTCTCCTTCAATTCCTTGATTTCTCCCTAAATTCTATGGAGGGAGAAGTCACTTCTCCCTAAAATTTTGACCTAGGATGATCCCTGTAATAGTTATTCCACCTTATCACCCACATCATATGACACAAGGTGCATAACTCTGGTGCCAATTTTTCATGAATTATGCCCCCTTTTACTTCGAATTTGAGGCTAATTTTGATGCATTTTCACAAAATCTCAGTTATTACGAAATGCATTTGATTAAAACTTGAAGTAGTTGTTCCACATCATCACTCACATCATATGACACAAGGTGCATAACACATGCAGCAATATTTTATTATTATGCCCCCTTTTTGCTTAGAATTATACTTATATAGTGTTTTGATACACTTTATCATTGCCTCTCTTATTACTTAATATTTTTGACACAGACTCAAGCTATTGTGCAATATTTTCATCCAACATTGGAGTCATTAAACACTCCAGTGACAGCTCCAGTTTCCTCAGATGTGCCCAGTTTTACTATCCAGCATCGAAATAGTTGAGTGCGCTGTCTCCTGTGACAGCCCTTTTTTAGAAAGTTTTATGTTATGAAATTAGACTGAAGGAACATAAGATTTTGATCTTGACAGGAAGTGATTGTTTAAACATTACTTCCATTTGTGAGGACTTGTTGTGAATCCTTAAAAAGATGCAAATGTAGTAACTAGACAATTTTTGGATGCAAAAAAAAATTTTTTTTATAGTATCTCGGGTCAATAAACTGTCTTTGATGGAAGTTTCTTCTGTCTTGGTACCCTTTCTAGAATTAAACTTTGCAGATGGGAAACAAAGTTAGCCGAAAAGTTTGCCAGATCAGTTAAGCTTCATGTATGTTCAGTATCAAATAATGATTTCAGAGGCGTATTTTGCCAAAGCCAACAAGAAAAACAAAGAAAAAGCAGAAGCAAAAGAGACCAAGGAGGTGAGATGCTTTATTAAATTAAGGTTAAATCTGTCTGTCATATTTCATGTCCGGAGCATAACTCCTTAACCATTCAAGGTATGATTTGAGACTTTAGATGTAGGTAGATAGTGATGTGATATGTGCAGAACACAAGATCTGGGTTTGTAGGTTTAAGGTCAAGGTCACAAATTTAGCTCAAAGGTCTAATCAGTCATATTTAGGAGCATAACTTGTTAACCATTCAAGGTATTGACTTCACACTTATGATGTAGGTGCTAAGGTGGTTATGAGACGATTGTGCAGAGTGCATGAACCAGGGTAGGTCAAAGGTCAAGGTCACTGCAAGGTCAAATCTTCCCATCATATTTTATGTCCAGAGCATAACTTAAAAGATATTAATGGTATCAACTTTAAACTTGGAATATAGGCAGGTGGTGAGGAGACGATGTGCTCTGGTTAGTTATTGTGATCACCCTGTGCCTGTCACTGCAACCTTTTACTTTAACATCTTACCCTCTGAAACTACTGGTCAGAATTACTCCAGACTTGGTCTGTAGCATCTTTAAGGTCCTCTCAGATTTGTTCAAATGGTTCGGCTTGATTGAGTTGAAGGCCCACCATAGCGAAAAATCGAAAAATCTTTAAACCTCTTCTCATGAACTGCTTAATGGACTGCTATTTTGATTTGTCATAAAATATAGATATATTTAAACTTTAAAAAGTTGCTTGTATGAAAGTGCTTGCCTGATTTTAAAACAATTTTACACAAAAGGTTTCTTGGATGTTTAGCATGTGACATCAAGGTTTTTCTGTCTACCGTAGTTGTTCATATTATTCCGGTTCAAAAATGGCCATGCCCATGTGTGTGTGGACATATATTTGATATAGGCTACTATAAAAGAAACTTTTAATATCTACTATGAATCCATAATAGCTAGAGCCTTGATATTTTTACAAACCTAACTCTGTACTTGTACCACTACGTTATACAAAGCTTGAAGCCTTTTACACAGGTGAGCACGTTAGGGTCAATGACCCTCTTGTGTCATATATGTATGTATTGAAAACTTCAAAAGGTTCAGGTAATAAACAGCAGGCCCAGTTTTTAAAACAATTGTACATATTTTTCTTTGATATTTAGAGTGCGATATCAGGGTTTGGCTGTTTACTGCAATTGTTCAAATTATTGCCTCGGGTATGCGACATGTATACAATATAAAAGAAACGTGGAATATTTTCTTCTCTGAATCCATAGTACCTAAAGCCTTGATATTTATATAAACCTAACTCTGTACTTTTACCATTACGCTATACAAACACACATGAAGCGTTTTATACAGGTGAGCGCTTTAGCGCTTGTTGTACCTGTAAGCATGAAAGCACAAGTTGTAGTTGCTGAATAATTTATTTCATTTTTTTTTGCCTTTTCTAGTCGCACATTGACATCTGTACATGAATGTATTCTGGATGATTTGTGCTTTCCATCCGAGATAGTTGGTAAACGTATTAGAATAAAGTTAGACGGTTCAAGACTCATCAAGGTACATCTGGAGAAAACACAACAAACAAACATTGAGCACAAGGTAACTAATATATTGTCTTGTTTTCTCAGGCAAATCTAAAAAGAAGTGTATGTTTAAAGAGTAGATGAGGCAAGAACTGTTACCCCCCACAGAAGGTGGAGGGGTATTGTTTTGGTGCTGTTCATCCGAAATTCAGGCTTTCAAGTAGTCCTACTTTTTCCTACTTTTCCTACTTTTTTAGGTCTGTTCCTATATTTTTTATCTAAAGGAGAAAAAATATGTTAACAAATGTTAGTCTATTTGTATAATGAATTTTGTTACATAATGTAAGGACTGATAGGGTACTGGTGAGGCTCTAGAGACCTTTGATATGCTGCTGGTGACCTCTTCATTATGTGAGTTGAATACTGACCTTGATATTGGAGCATAAGAGGTTGCAGGTAGCTATGTACAATGGGGACCTCAAAGCATCATGAACATAGAAAAACCTTATATATTGTGCTGCTGTGTAATTGTGAGTAGTTATACAAGATCCAGGGCTGGAAAGAGAGTGCCCATGCCCCCCCCCCCCCCACCTCAGTTTGCTGAGAAGTGACCTATAATCAAAGTTGCACCCAAATATTTTGGCAAAAGATTAATATTTTCAAAATTTAGACCCAAAAGTGCACCAGAGGCCTCCATTTCATACTTATATTTCGAAATTTTCCTGGGGGATAACAGACTGCCCCTCCCCCCCCCCCCCCCCCCCCGAAAATGAGGAAAGTAAATCTCCCAGTACCTCAAAATTAAGACCAAAAAATTCAGCAGAGCCCACCATTTCATACTTGTATTTCAAAATTTTCCAAGGGGAGAGCACCCTGATCCCCCTTAAATGACTGGGATACCTCCTCCAATACCTCAAAATTTAGACCAAAAAAATGCACCAGAGCCCACCATTTTGTACCTGTATTTCAAAATTTTCCAGGGGGAGAGCCCCCTAACCCCACTAAAATGTCTGGGATACCTCTTCCCATACCTAAAAATTACGACCAAAAAATGCAACCAGAGCCCACCATTTCATACCTGTGTTTCAAAATTTTCCAGGGGGACAGCCATCTGATCCTCACTAAAATGACTGGAAAACCTCTGGACTGGAAAAATGATCAGATGGCTGTCCCCACTAAAATGACTGGAAAACCTCTTCCCATACCTAAAAATTAAGACCAAAAGATGCAACCAGAGCCCACCATTTCATACCTGTGCTTCGAAATTTTCCAGGGGACAGCCCCCTGACCCTCCCCTCCCTAAAATGACTGAGAAACATCCTACCATACCTCAAAATGTAGACAAAAAAATGCACCAGAGCCCCACCATTTCATACCTGTATTTCAATATTTTCCAGGGGACAGCCCCCTGAACCCCCACCCTCACCACTAAAAGGAGGGGAGTACCCTTCCAGTACTTCAGAACTTAGACATTATATCAAAAACATTCAGGGAGAGACCCCACTCATCCCTCCCCAACTTGGACAGAGGCCCCCCTCCCATACCTACCCCCTCTTGGCGCTATGCATTTTGCTGGTGAGGTGCGCCGTTGATGCTATTGTTCTAAAACTGGCGAGTTTGTTCTCGTAAGTTCCTACTATTTATCACCAGATTCCTACTTTTTTCCTATTTTTTTCCTACTTTTCTCCTACTTTTTTCTATCAGAGGCTGCTACTTTTCTCCTAGTTTTTCATCAAAGGTCACTTGAAAGCCTGCAAAGGCCATAACCCAGTATTTCATGAATTATCCTCCCTTTTTACTTAGAATTTCAGGTTAAAGTTTTGATGCACTTTCACTCTACCTCAGTTATTACTAAATGGATTTTATTCAAACTTAAAATAATTGTTCCACCTTACCACCCATATCATATGACACAAGGTCCGTAACTCTGGTACCAATATTTCATGAATTATGCCCCACTTCTACTTAGAATTTCACATTAAAGTTTTCATGCACTTTCACTAAGATCTTATCTCAGTTATTGCTAAATGGATTTGATTCAGACTTTAAATAGTTATTCAACATCATCACTCACATCATATGGCACAAGGGCCATAACTCTTGCACCAATATTTCATGAATTATCCCCCCTTTTTACGTAGAATTTCAGGTTGAAGTTTTGATGCACTTTCACTCTACCTCAGTTATTGCTAAATGGATTTGATTCAGACTTCAAATAGTTGTTCCACCTTATATGATTCAAGGTCCCTAACTCTGGTACCAATATTTCCTGAATTATGCCCCTCTTTTACTTAGAATTTGATCCACTTTCACTCTATCCCAGGTATTACTAAATGGATTTGATTCAAATTTAAAATAGTTATTCAGCATCATCACTCACATCATATGACACAAGGACCATAACTCTTGCACCTATATTGAATGAATTATCCCTCTTTTTAGCTCACCTGAGCACGAAGTGCTCAAGGTGAGCTTTTGTGATCGCCCTGGGTCCGTCGGCGTCAACAATTTGACTGTTAACACTCTAGAGGTCACAATTTTGACCCAATCTTATTGAAACTTGGTAAGAATGTTACCCTCAATAAAATCTTGGACAAGTTCGATACTGGGTCATCTGGGGTCAAAAACTAGGTCACCAGGTCAAATCAAAGGAAAAGCTTGTTAACACTGTAGAGGCCACATTTATGATAATATCTTCTTGAAACTTGGTCAGAATGTTAACCTTGATGATCTTTAGGTCCAGTTTGAATGTGGGTCATGTAGGGTCAAAAACTAGGTCACCAGGTAAAATCAAAGGAAGAGCTAGTTAACACTCAGAGGTCATATTTATGACCATATCTTAATAAAACTTGGTCAGAATGTTAATCTTGATGATCTTTAGGTCAAGATCAAATCTGGGTCAGGTGGGGTCAAAAACTAGGTCACTTGGTCAAATCAAAGGAAAAGGTTGTTAACATTCTAGAGGCCATATTTATGACTTTTTTTCATGAAACTTAGACTGTTAATCTTGATGATCTTTAGGTCAAGTTTGAATCTGTGTCTTGTGGGGTCAAAAACTAGGTCACCGAGTCAAATCAAAGGAAAAGTTAGTTAGCACTTTAGAGGCCATATTTTTGACTGACCTTAATGAAATTTGGTCAGAATGTTAATCCTGATGATCTGTGGGCCTACTTAAAATCTGGGTCATCTGGGGTCAAAAACTAGGTCACCAGGTAAAATCAAAGGAAAAGCTAGTTAACACTGTGTAAGCCACATATTTGACAATATCTTAATGAAATTTGGTCAGAATGTTAATGTTGATGATCTTAAGGTCAAGTTTAAATCTGGGTCAGGTGGGTTCAAAAACTAGGTCACCAGGTCAAATCAAAGGAAAAGCTTGTTAACACTCTAGAGGCCATATTTATGACTATATCTTCATGAAACTTGGTCAGAATGTTAACCTTGATAATCTTTAGGTCAAGTTCGAATCTGGGTCATGTGTGGTTAAAAACTAGGTCACCAGGTCAAATCAAAGGAAAAGCTAGTTTATAACACCATAGAGGCCACATTTATGACCATATCTTAATGAAACTTAGTCAGAATGTTAATCTTGATGATCTTTAGGTCAGTAGGTCAGGTGAGCGATACAGGGCCTTCATGACCCTCTTGTTACTTAGAATTTCAGGTTTAAGTTTTGATGCACTTTCACTCTTTATCAGTTATTACTAAATGGATTTGATTCAAACTTAAAATAATTGTTCCACTTTATCACACATCATATGGCACAAGTTCCATAGCTCTGGTACCAGTATTTCATGAATTATGCCCCCTTTTACTAAGACTTTCAGGTTAATTTTGATTCATTTTCACTATTTCAGTTATTACTAAATGGATTTGATTGAAACTTGAAGTTTTTATACCACAATGTCACCCACATCATATGACACCAGGTGCAAAAATCACTCTTGCACCAATATTTCATGAATTATTCCACTTTTTGCTTAGAACTATTCTTATTTAATGTTCTTTATCTCTCTTATTACTTGATACTTTTGACATAGACTCTAGCTATTGTCCAATATTTTCCTTCTTATTGGAGTCATTAAACTCTCTAATGACAGCTCCAGCTTCCTCAGATGTGCCCAGTTTCACTATCCAGCATGGAAATAGTCAAGCGGTGTCTCTTATGACAGCTCTTGTTATTTTACTTTGCAAGACCAGATTTGTGTCCCATGTATTTGAAAGTGAACTTGACCTAGAGACATAAATTAATAGAGGATTGTCTCCTAGAGTCACGATTTCACCTAAAGTCATAACTTCACCTAGTCATGATTTCACCTAAAGTCAAGATTTTACCTAGAGTCATGATTTCACCTAAAGTCATGATTTCACCTAAAGTCATAACTTCACCTAGTCATGATTTCACCTAAAGTCAAGATTTTACCTAGAGTCATGATTTCACCTAAAGTCATAACTTCACCTAGTCATGATTTCACCTAGTCATGATTTCACCTAAAGTCATAACTTCACCTAGTCATGATTTCACCTAAAGTCATAACTTCACCTAGTCATGATTTCACCTAAAGTCAAGATTTTGCCTAGAGTCATGATTTCACCTAAAGTCATAACTTCACCTAGTCATGATTTCACCTAAAGTCATAACTTCACCTAGTCATGATTTCACCTAAAGTCAAGATTTTACCTAGAGTCATGATTTCACCTAAAGTCATGACTTCACCTAGTCATGATTTCACCTAGTCATGATTTCACCTAAAGTCATAACTTCACCTAGTCATGATTTCACCTAAAGTCATAACTTCACCTAGTCATGATTTCACCTTAAGTCAAAATTTTACCTAGAGTCATGATTTCACCTAGTCACGTTTTCACATAGAGTCATGATTTAACTTGGAAATGATGAACATACAAAGACAAGCATATGACTGATGAACATTGCTGAAGATTTGTTCTGATCATTGTAAATGTGAGGAGATATATGCATCAACCCATATTGTGTAAATAATGTTAAGTATTTAGTCATAATGAGAGTTTGATATTAAAGAGTGAAAATGATGAGATGATGAACATTAAAAGACAAGCATATAACTGATGAAAATTGCTGATAAAATGTTCTGATCTTCCTTGAAGTTATCTAGGTCATAGCATCAAGTCCAATAACTCTGATACCGCCTCGGTAGCCTAGTGGTAGAGCGTCTGCTTCAAGAGCAGGAAGTCGTGGGTCCGATCCCCAGCCGCGTCATACCAAAGACGTAAATAATGGTACTAGCAGCTTCTTCGCTTGGCTCTCAGCATTAAGGGGATAGTGCTAGGACTGGTCAGCCCGGTGTCAGTATAATGCGACTGGGTGGGGTATCATGCCACGTGTCTATTTTGCAAAATAATGTCACCTTTTGAACTTAAAATCTTCTGGTTAAAGTTTTGCATGCAAGTTATTATCTCCAAAACTAATGCAGATACTGGGAAGAAACTGTATATTTAACATTTAGGGTAATATTCCTTCTTCAGGGACGACTCAAATAGTCAAGCATTGGCTGACTTACATATTGATGACCTTTACCTTCTGTTTGTACGAACCAGATTGCCTATAGCCAGTATTAAGGACCAGATTTAGTTCATATTCATACGCAACAATCGCTATGGCAAGACCTACAAACTGACCTACATATAAATGACCTTTACCTTCACCTTCAAACTTGAAACCTTAATAAGCAGTATTTTTAGCTCCACTATTCGGAGAATAGGGGAAACCTTTGTTTTTCTTTGTTTATCCCCCCGCCAAAGGCGAAGGGGATATTAGAAATGCTCTCCGTCCATGTGTGCGTCCGTCCGTCCGCAACGATCTTTGTCCGGAGCATAACTCAAAAGTACTGGAGGGATTTTCTTCAAACTTCATACACTGATAGAACACATTGGGAGGAAGTGCAGTGTGCAAGAACAATAACTCTTCCTTGCCTATTTTTAGCTGACCTGTCACAAAGTGACAAGGTGAGCTTTTGTGATCGCGCGGTGTCCGTCGTCAGTCCGTGCGTGCGTGCGTCCGTAAACTTTTGCTTGTGACCACTCTAGAGGTCACATTTTTCATGGGATCTTTATGAAAGTTGGTCAGAATATTCACCTTGATGATATCTAGGTCAAGTTCGAAACTGGGTCACGTGCCTTCAAAAACTAGGTCAGTAGGTCTAAAAATAGAAAAACCTTGTGACCTCTCTAGAGGCCATATATTTCATGAGATCTTCATGAAAATTGGTCAGAATGTTTATCTTGATGATATCTAGGTCAAGTTTGAAACTGGGTCAAGTGCCTTCAAAAACTAGGTCAGTAGGTCTAAAAATAGAAAAACCTTGTGACCTCTCTAGAGGCCATATATTTCACAAGATCTTCATGAAAATTGGTCAGAACATTCATCTTGATGATATCTAGGTCAAGTTCGAAACTGGGTCACGTGCCTTCAAAAACTAGGTCAGTAGGTCAAATAATAGAAAAACCTTGTGACCTCTCTAAAGGCCATATTTTTCATGGGATCTGTATGAAAATTGGTCTGAATGTTCATCTTGATGATATCTAGGTCAAGTTTGAAACTGGGTCACGTGCTGTCAAAAACTAGGTCAGTAGGTCTAAAAATAGAAAAACCTTGTGACCTCTCTAGAGGCCATATATTTCATGAGATCTTCATGAAAATTGGTCAGAATGTTCACCTTGATGATATCTAGGTCAGGTTCGAAAGTGGGTCACATGCCATCAAAAACTAAATCAGTATGTCAAATAATAGAAAAACCTTGTGACCTCTCTAGAGGCCATATTTTTCACGGGATCTGTATGAAAGTTGGTCTGAATGTTCATCTTGATGATATCTAGGTCAAGTTAGAAAGTGGGTTACGTGCCATCAAAAACTAGGTCAGTAGGTCAAATAATAGAAAAACCTTGTGACCTCTCTAAAGGCCATACTTTTCATGGGATCTGTATGAAAGTTGGTCTGAATGTTCTTCTTGGTGATATCTAGGTCAAGTTCGAAACTGGGCTATGTGCGGTCAAAAACTAGGTCAGTAGGTCTAAAAATAGAAAAACCTTGTGACCTCTCTAGAGGCCATATATTTCATGAGATCTTCATGAAAATTGGTTAGAACGTTCACCTTGATGATATCTAGGTCACGTTCAAAACTTGGTCACGTGCCTTCAAAAACTAGGTCAGTAGGTCTAAAAATAGAAAAACCTTGTGACCTCTCTAGAGGCCATATATTTCACAAGATCTTCATGAAAATTGGTCAGAATGTTCACCTTGATGATATCTAGGTTAAGTTCAAAACAGGGTCACGTACCTTCGAAAACTAGGTCAATAGGTCAAATAATAGAAAAACATTGTGACCTCTCAAGAGACCATATTTTTCAATGGATCTTCATGAAAAATGGTCAGAATTTTTATCTTGATAATATCTAGGTCAAGTTCAAAACTGGGTCACACGAGCTCAAAAACTAGGTCACTATGTCAAATAATAGAAAAAAACGACGTCATACTCAAAACTGGGTCATGTGGGAAGAGGTGAGCGATTCAGGACCATCATGGTCCTCTTGTTTGAGATATTCCCCTTTATCTTATTTTCTTAAAAAAATTTGTCCTGAGCATAACTTTAAAAGTACTGGAGGGATTTTCTTCAAACTTCATACACTGATAGAACACATTGGGAGGAAGTGCAGTGTGCAAGAACAAGAACTCTACCTTGCCATTTTTTTGAGTTATTCCCCTTTATCTTATTTTCTTAAAAAAATTTGTCTGGAGCATAACTCCAAAAGTACTGGAGGGATTTTCTTCAAACTTCATACACTGATAGAACACTTTGGGAGAAAGTGCAGTGTGCAAGAACAATAAACCTACCTTGCCTATTTTTTGAGTTATTCCCCTTTATCATATTTTCTTAAAAAAATTTGTCCGGAGCACATCTTTTTCATGCATGGAGGGATTTTGATATATCTTGGCACAAGTGTTCACCATCACGAGGCGGAGTGTCATGCATAAGAACCAGGTCCCTAGATCCAAGGTCAAGGTCACACTTAGAGGTCAAAGGATACAAGAATGAAAACCTTGTCCGGAGCATTTCTTCTTCATGCATAGAGGGATTTTGATACAACTTGGCACAAATGTTCACCACCACGAGACAGAGTGTCATGTGCAAGATCCAGGTCCCTAGGTCTAAGGTCAAGGTCACACTTAGAGGCCAAAGGTCAGATACAAGAAAGACTTTGTCCCAAGCATTTCTTCTTCATGCATGGAGGGATTTTGATGTAACTTGGCACAATTATACACCATCATGAGACGAAGTGTCATGCGCAGTTCCCTTCTTTAGAATTACTTCCCTTTGTTGTTACTTTAAATAGCTTTTATTGTAACTTTTTCATTACTAGTCGTAGGGAAAAATCAAGACCACTTTTCTGTAGTACAACATGCATGCTACATCCAATTTTGAGGTGTATTTTGACCAATCTACCTGGTAAAGATTTCTGTGTGGACTTTCAATTTTTTTATGCCCCCGAAGGGAGGCATATAGTTTTTGAACTGTCTGTCGGTCTGTCCGCAATTTTCGTGTCCGGTCCATATCTTTGTCATCGATGGATGGATTTTCAAATAACTTGGCATGAATGTGTACCACAGTAAGACGACATGCAGTGCGCAAGACCCAGGTCCGTAGCTCAAAGGTCAAGGTCACACTTAGACGTTAAAGGATAGTGCATTGATGGGCGTGTCCGGTCCATATCTTTGTCATCGATGGATGGATTTTCAAATAACTTGGCATGAATGTGTACCACAGCCAGACGACATGCAGTGCGCAAGACCCAGGTCCGTAGCTCAAAGGTCAAGGTCACACTTAGACGTTAAAGATCGTTTTTCATGATAGTGCATTGATGGGCATGTCCGGTCCTTATCTTTGTCATTCATGCATGGATTTTAAAATAACTATGCATGAATGTGTGACACAGTAAGACGATGTGTCGCGCGCAAGACCCAGCTCCGTAGGTCAAAGGTCCTAAACTCTAACATTGGCCATAACTATTCATTCAAAGTGCCATCGGGGGCATGTGTCATCCTACGGAGACAGCTCTTGTTTTTTTTTTGTTTTTTTTTAGCTCACCTGTCACAAAGTGACAAGGTGAGCTTTTGTGATCGCGCAGTGTCCGTCGTCCGTGCGTCCGTGCGTGCGTCCGTAAACTTTTTGCTTGTGACCACTCTAGAGGTCACATTTTTCATGGGATCTTTATGAAAATTGGCCAGAATGTTCATCTTGATGATATCTAGGTCAAGTTCGAAACTGGGTCACGTGCAGTCAAAAACTAGGTCAGTAGGTCTAAAAATAGAAAAACCTTGTGACCACTCTTGAGGTCACATTTTTCATGGGATCTTCATGAAAGTTGGTCAGAATGTTCATCTTGATGATATCTAGGTCAAGTTTGAAACTGGGTCACGTGCGGTCAAAAACTAGGTCAGTAGGTCTAAAAATAGAAAAACCTTGTGACCACTCTAGAGGTCACATTTTTCATGGGATCTTTATGAAAGTTAATCAGAATGTTTATCTTGATGATATCTAGGTCAAGTTCGAAACTGGGTCACGTGCCTTCAAAAACTAGGTCAGTAGGTCTAAAAATAGAAAAACCTTGTGACCTTTCTAGAGGCCATATATTTCAAAAGATCTTCATGAAAATTGGTCAGAACGTTCACCTTGATGATATCTAGACCAAGTTCAAAACTCGGTCATGTGCCATCAAAAACTAGGTCAGTAGGTCAAATAATAGAAAAACCTTGTGACCTCTCTAAAGGCCATATTTTTCATGGGATCTGTATGAAAGTTGGTCTGAATGTTCATCTTGATGATATCTAGGTCAAGTTCGAAACTGGGTCACGTGCTGTCAAAAAGTAGGTCAGTAGGTCTAAAAATAGAAAAACCTTGTGACCTCTCTAGAGGCCATATATTTCATGACATCTTTATGAAAATTGGTCAGAACGTTCACCTTGATGATATCTAGATCAAGATCGAAATTGGGTCACGTGCCGTCAAAAACTAGGTCAGTAGGTCAAATAATAGAAAAACCATGTGACCACTCTAGAGGCCATATTTTTCATGGGATCTGTATGAAAGTTAATCTGAATGTTCATCTTGATGATATCTAGATCAAGTTCGAAAGTGGGTCACGTGCTGTCAAAAACTAGGTCAGTAGGTCAGATAATAGAAAAACCTTGTGACCTCTCTAGAGGCCATATTTTTCATTGGATCTGTATGAAAATTTGTCTGAATGTTCATCTTGATAATATCTAGGTCAAGTTCGAAACAGGGTCATGTGCGGCCAAAAACTAGGTCAGTAGGTCTAAAAATAGAAAAACCTTGTGACCTCTCTAGAGGCCATACTTATGAATGGATCTCCATAAAAATTGGTCAGAATGTTCACCTTGATGTTATCTAGTTCAAGTTTGAAACTGGGTCACGTGCCATAAAAAACTAGGTCAGTAGGTCAATTAATAATAAAACCTTGTGACCTCTCTAGAGGCCATACTTTTCATGGGATCTGTATGAAAGTTGGTCTGAATGTTCATCTTGATGATATCTAGCAAGTCAAGTTTGAAACTGAATCAACTGCGGTCAAAAACTAGGTCAGTAGGTCTAAAATTATTAAAATCTTTTGACCTCTCTAGAGGCCATATTTTTCAATGGATCATCATGAAAATTGATCTGAATGTTCACCTTGATGATATCTAGGTCAGTTTCGAAACTGGGTCATGTGCGGTCAAAAACTAGGCCAGTAGGTATAAAAATAGAAAAACCTTGTAACCTCTCTGGAGGCCATATTTTTCATGAGATCTTCATGAAAATTAGTGAGAATGTTCACCTTGATGATATCTAGGTAAAGTTCAAAACAGGGTCACGTACCTTCGAAAACTAGGTCAATAGGTGAAATAATAGGAAAACCTAGAGACCATATCTTTCAATGGATCTTCATGAAAATTGGTCAGAATTATTATCTTGATAATATCTAGGTCAAGCTCAAAACAGGGTCACATGAGCGCAAAAACTAGGTCACTATGTCAAATAATAGAAAAAACGATGTCATACTCAAAACTGGGTCATGTGGGAAGAGGTGAGCGATTCAGGACCATCATGGTCCTCTTGTTTAAATTAACTTCCCTTAGTTGTTACTATAAATAACTTATATTGTAACATTTTTATAATTGACCATAGGGAAAAAACAAGACCACTTTTCTGTGGTACAACATGGATGTTACTTTCCAATTTTAGGCGTATTTTAAGATATCTCTACCTGGTAAGGAGTTTTTTTTTGTGGACTTATAAAAAACAAAAGACTTACAATGATTACTAAACAACCACAAAATTAAAATTCCATTTGCAAATACAGCTGCTAGAGTAAAGAAATTTGCAGTGACGGGCGTATATTGTGACATTCTGACACTCTTGTTCCCTGTTAGCTTTCCATTCCTTCTTTTTACAGTAGCCATATAGAAAAACTGTTCATGAAAATTAATAAAATTTAGCAGTAAACCACCTCACCACTGACTTATTCTTTCTTCCACATTTTTAGCTCACCTGTCACAAAGTGACAAGGTGAGCTTTTGTGATGGCGCGGTGTCCGTCGTCCGTCCGTAAACTTTTGCTTGTGACCACTCTAGAGGTCACATTTTTCATGGGATCTTTATGAAAGTTGGTCAGAATGTTCATCTTGATGATATCTAGGTCAAGTTCGAAACTGGGTCACGTGCCATCAAAAACTAGGTCAGTAGGTCTAAAAATAGAAAAACCTTGTGACCTCTCTAGAGGCCATATATTTCATAAGATCTTCATGAAAATTGGTCAGAATGTTCACCTTGATGATATCTAGGTCAAGTTCGAAACTGGGTCACGTGGAGTCAAAAACTAGGTCAGTAGGTCTAAAAATAGAAAAACCTTGTGACCTCTCTAGAGGCCATATTTTTCATGAGATCTTCATGAATATTGGTCAAAATGTTTATCTTGATGATATCTAGGTCAAGTTCGAAACTGGGTAACGTAGGGTCAAAAACTAGGTCATTAGGTCTAAAAATAGAAAAACCTTGTGACCTCTCTAGAGGCCATATTTCTCAATGCATCTTCATGAAAATTGGTCAGAATGTTCATCTTGATGATATCTAGGTCAAGTTCGAAACTGGGTCATGTGCGGTCAAAAACTAGGTCAGTAGATCTAAAAATAGAAAAACCTTGTGACCTCTCTAGTGGCCATATTTCTCAATGGATCTTCATGAAAATTGGTCAGAATGTTCACCTTGATGATATCTAGGTCAAGTTCGAAACTGGGTCATGTGCGGTCAAAAACTAGGTCAGTACGTCTAAAAATAGGAAAACCTTGTGACCTCTCTAGAGGCGATATTTTTCAATGGATCTTCATGAAAATTGGTCAGAATGTTTACCTTGAAGATATCTAGGTCAGGTTCGAAACTGGGTCACGTGGGGTTAAAAACTAGGTCAGTAGATCTAAAAATAGAAAAACCTTGTGACCTCTCTAGAGGCCATATTTTTCATGAGATCTTCATGAATATTGGTCAGAATGTTCATCTTGATGATATCTAAGTCAGATTCAAAACTGGGTCACGTGGGGTCAAAAACTAGGTCAGTAGGTCTAAAAATAGAAAAAACCTTGTGACCTCTCTAGAGGCCATATTTTTCAATGGATCTTCATGAAAATTGGTGAGAATGTTCAGCTTGATGATATCTAGGTCAGGTTCGTAACTGGGTCATGTGCGGTCAAAAACTAGGTCAGTAGGTCGAAAAATAGAAAAACCTTGTGACCTCTCTAGAGGCCATATTTTTCACGAGATCTTCATGAAAATTGGTGAGAATGTTCACCTTGATGATATCTAGGTCAAGTTTAAAAGTGGGTCACGTGCCTTCAAAAACTAGGTCATTAGGTCAAATAATAGAAAAACCTTGTGACCTCTCTAGAGGCCATGTTTTTCAATGGATCTTCATGGAAATTGGTCAGAATTTTTTATCTTGATGATATCTAGGTCACATGTGCTCAAAAACTAGGTCACTATGTGATATAATAGAAATAACGATGTCATACTCAGTTGAACACTGGGTCATGTGGAGATAGGTGAGCGATTCAGGACCATCATGGTCCTCTTGTTAAAACCCCTGATGTGGACCACAACTAAACGGTTCTTCAAAGCTTTCCCCAAAATTAATACTTTCAGACACTAACTTGCCAGGAACTTTAGCCTTCAATTATAATATGCCCGGCGGGGGGATTGGCCATGTCTAACATGGCTCTTGTTGCTATTGCTTATATCTTACTGTAACTTCACATTAACATTGTTCAGCATGCAAACAAAGTATGTGTAGGGGCTGGGCCCATTATACCCAAGGTCAAGGTCACCAAGGTGTTATACTTAGGTTATTTTTAAGGTTAAAGTTTTTCGGCAACCTTTGTTTTTCTGTCATGTCTTTGTTACTATTGCTTATATCTAACTGAAAGTTCACATAAACATTGTCCAGCATACAAACAAAGTATGTGCAGGGGCTGGGCCCATTATAACCAAGGTCAAGGTCACAAAGTTGTTATACTTTGAATTATTTTCATGTTAAATTTTTATGTGTCCCCCCTCCCCCTTCGAAGAAGGAGGGGTATATTGTTTTGCAGATGTCGGTCGGTAGGTCTGTCGGTCGGTCGGAATGTAGACCAATCTGTTTCCGGATGATAACTCAAGAACGCTTGGGCCTAGGGTCATGAAACTTGATAGGGAGGTTGGTCATCACCAGCAGATGACCCCTATTGATTTTGAGTTCTGTATGTCAAAGGTCAAGGCCACAGTGACCCTGAATAGTAAAACGGTTTCCGGATGATAACTCAAGAACACTTGGGCCTAGGATCATGAAAGTTGATAGGGAGGTTGGTAATGACCAGCAGATGACCCCTATTGATTTTGAGGTCAGTATGTTAAAGGTCAAGGTCACAGTGTCCCTGAACAGTAAAATGGTTTCCGGATGATAACTCAAGAACGCTTAGGTCTTGAGTCACGAAAGTTGATAGGAAGGTTGGTCATGACCAGCAGATGACCCCTATTGATTTTGAGGTCAAAGGTCAAGGTCACAGTGACCAGGAACTGTAAAATGGTTTTCAGGCAATAACTCTAGAACGCTTGGGCCTAGTGTCAGGAAAATTTATAGTTAGGTTGGCCATGACCAGCAGATGACCCCTATTGATTTTGAGGTCATTAGGTCAAAGGTCAAGGTCACATTGGCCAGGAACAGTTAAAACGGTTTCTGATCTTCTTGTCCAAAACCATAGGGCCTAGGGCTTTGATATTTGGTATGTAGCAAAATCTAGTGGTCCTCTACCAAGATTATTCTGATTATTTCCCTGGGGTCAAATATGGTCCCACCCTGGGGGTCACATGGTTTATATAGACTTACATAGGAAAAAACTTTGAAAAGCCTCTTGTCCAAAACCACAGGGCCAAGGGTTTTGATATTTTGTATATGGCATCATCTAGTGGTCCTCTACTAAGATTGTTAAAATTATTCCCCTAGGGTCAAATATGGCTCTGCCCTGGGGGTCGCATGGTTTACATAGACTTATATAGGGAAAAACTTTGAAAATCTTCTTGTCCAAACCACCAAAGACTATGGCTTTGATATTTTGTAATGTAGCATCATTTAGTGGTTCTCTACCAAGTTTTTTCAAATTATCCCTCTAGGGTCAAATATGGCCCTGCCCCAGGGGTCATATGGTTCATATAAACTTATATAGGGAAAAACTTAGAACCTTCATGTCCATAACTTACATCATTCAGATTTGGACCGCATGTATAGTTTTGAGTGGCAAGATGAACCTTGACATGAGTTGACCTTGATCTTGACCTAGTGACCTACTTTCACATTTCTCAAGCTACAGCCTTCAAATTTGAACCACATGCAAAGTTTTGTGTACCGAAATGAACTTTGATCTTGAGATTGACATAGTGATCTACTTTCACATTTCTCAAGCTACAGGCTTCAAATTTGGACCGCATGCATATTTTTGTGTTCTGAATTGAAATTTGACATTGATTTTTACCTATTACCTACTTTCACATTTCTCAAGCTACAGCCTTCAAATTTGAAGCACATGCATAGTTCTGTCTACCGAAATGACCTTGAAATTGAGCTAGTGACTTGCTTTCACATTTCTCAAGCCACAGCTTTCAAATATGGACCACATACACATTGTTTTGTACTGAAATGACATTTGACATTGATTTTGACCTTGAGCTAGTCTTAAAATTTGAAACATTCAAAAATGGCTCAGTGGATGGCGCCAAGATCACTCTGTAATCTCTTGTTAGGTTAATAGGTTAAAGGTCAAGGTCAGATTTAACCAGAATGGTAGAACTTTTGTTTACAGTGAGCATATAATTTCTGTTCCTTGTGCAATTACAGAATGCATCAAGGGGGGCATTTCGTGTTCGACAAGCTCTTGTTTTGAAAGCTTTGTTTATAGACATACCTTTGGTGGTACTTAAAAAGATAATGACTTGAAATTGAAACTGTTTCTTTATAATTATCAGCTGCATGTGTGGTTACAATCCCTATAACTCTAATTGTATTTTTGACAGAAATTGAGAATTATGCCCCTTTCATACTTAGTTTTTTGGCAATCTTCGCTTTCTGGATATAACTTTAGTACAATATAATATAGAGACTTGAAACTTAAAATGTATCTTTATCATCATCATCTGCATGTGTGGTAACAATCCCCATAAATCAGATTTGTATTTTTGACCAAATTATGCCCCTTTCATACTTAAATTTTATGACAAACTTTGTTTTCTGGACATAACTTTAGTATTGTATAAGATAATGACTTGAAACTCAAAATATATCTTTACCATCATCATCTGCATGTGTGGTAACAATCCCAATAACTATAATTTGTGTTCTTGACAGAATTATGCCCCTTGGTGTATCTTCCTTTTAAAGTAGAGGTCTCTTATTGAGACATATACTGTGAAATCATTAATATTTGTGGGGGTCTAATTTTCGTGGATTTCGTGGTTTAGTCAATCCATGAAATTTAATCCCAACGAACAAGTAAAATTCCCATTAATTTTATGTTCAGAAGTTGAAATCTACGAATTTATATCCCCACGAAATTGCTGTTTTGACCACAACCATGAAATTTCATGCCCATGAAATTAAATGATTTTACAGTATTCATTTTACTGTCAGATTGCCGAAGAGTGGAGCGCGCTGTCATATGGACAGCTCTTATTTTCTTTGGCGTAAAATGTTCACCTCTATGAGATGGAGTGTCATGTGCAAACCTTGGGTCCATATCTCAAAGGTCAAAGTCACACTTGGGGGTCAAAAGTCATTTTAGACAGCTGGCGTGCTCGACATTTTGCTTGTGGGTATCTAGTTTGTATTATGATGCTCATAGCTCAAAAAGTATATGACCTAGAATAATGAATCCTTGAAACCAAAATTTGTAGTCCTGTTTGGCGCCATATAACCTTTACTGTGTTGGTGCATAAAACCCAAATGAAATAAAATAAAATAAATTTATATAAAGTGTTTGTTTAGGGTATACCCCCTTTAGACTGCAAACATTTGAATTATTGCCCCTTATTTGTGACAAAATGTACCAGTGGGGGCACACCCTGTGTCCTACAGACACGTTCTAGTTTCATTTTGCAAGACCAGAGTAATGGCCCTTGACATAGTAGAAGAATAAAAGTTTGTGTCCCATGTATTTTAAAATGAACTTGACCTATAGACATAAAAACAGTAGAGGATTGTTATATAGCATGTAAAGTTGTTCACCTGGAGTTCTCTTTGCAATTTCACTCAGCTAGGCCAGAGTAATGGTCCTTCACTTAGTGGAAAATGCTCATAAAATGCTTAAAAATTCGTGTTGCATATATCTAAAAATAGAAAAATTCACCTAGAGTCATGATTTCACCTAGTCATGTTTTCACATAGAGTCATGATTTAACTTGGAAATGATGAACATACAAAGACAAGCATATGACTGATGAACATTGCTGAAGATTTGTTCTGATCATTGTAAATGTGAGGAGATATATGCATCAACCCATATTGTGTAAATAATGTTAAGTATTACAGGGATGTGATTCTTCCACTTTTCAGCAGATTTCCTCTTTTTTTTTTTAACAAAAAAGTTTGAAGAAAAGTTGTCAGATTTGGCAAGATAAGTGCAAAAATTGTAATACTGTTGCAAGGTGTAGGAGTTATCCTCTTATTTCCTTGTTTTTGGTCAATGGGCAATCACAATCCCCGACAGTATAGAGCAAAGCATTTTTGATAGAGTGAAAATGATGAGATGATGAACAATAAAAGACAAGCATATAGCTGATGAAAAGTGCTGATAAAATGTTCTGATCTTCCTTGGAGTTATTTTTGTTGCATACACTTCTTATGGACAGTTTTTTTTTTCTGGACTGCCTCCAAATGTGTGCAGCTGATTTGATAAAGCTTACTCTTGTTAGCTCAGTAGTTAGCACAAGACATGAAATTAGATCACAGGGTCATGTTTGTTCTCTTGTGATTTTGAAATTGGGGGAAAAGATATCGGCAAATCGACGTTCATTAAACTGGCCGTGAAATAGCATATGGAGGTGGACCTTGGGTCTTTCACCTTCCCATCCCACCCCATTTTGGCAAATTATGCCCCCTTTTAGCCTTAGAAAATTCTGGTTAAAGTTTTACATGCAAGTTCAGGGATATAAATTAACAGTCGCCCAGTGCGACCAGATTTGAAGCTGGTCGAGTCAATTTTCCAAAATAGTCGCCCAGCTGGCGAATGGCTTTGGATTCACCTATTAATGTCAATATTCTGGGTTTTTCCGAGACTGTCTTATTAATATGCACTACATCACTTAAATCGACCAATCAAAATTACCGATATATACTACGACCAATCGGAATAGGCGGATCATTTACTCCGACACTAACAATGGCTGCGCCCATAGAAATACAGCACAAGAAAGTAGAGGTTTATTGAAGGTTGTGAAAGAGCTTAGAACGGCCGGTCGTGGGGACAAAAGGAAATATTATCAGGATTATTTAAAGACCTAAAGGCCAATGAGGACTTTTAATGAAAAATGGGCCGTTAACAGACCGCGGCTGCATAGAACACCGACCGCAACATGGTGTGTACTTTTTGTACAAGTAATAATTTCATAATTGTGAGTGACCTGTAACACGACAATGTAACAAAATACTACAATTCAGGTGTCCATAAGCGTGCAGCCTCTATCAAAATGCCCATAAACAACCCAAATCCTCTAGTGCTGCAAAAATCATTCAAACTTTAAGTGCGTCTGTGTTTGAGAGTCTGTGTCCGAATGTGTAAGTTTGATGAGTGTTCTGTAATTATATTTAAGAAATTGATGTATTTTGGCAGGAAGCAAATTACAAGACTTATCATTAATTATGTCGATCTAAACTGCTGTTAGTATATTTTCCCGCTAATAATAGCTGGGCCCCTAACTTTTAGGCTGGGCCCCTAGAATTTGCCTGTAATGAGCCCAGTTGGCTAACAGGGTCTGAGTGTTAATTTATATCCCTGAAGTTACTATCTCCGAAACTAATGCAGGTATTGAATTGAAACTTCACATGTGCCTTGGTGTTATAAAATTAGTTGATAGCATCATAACTCTGATATGCATTTTGGTCAAATTATGCCCCAGTTTGAACTTAAAACTCTTTTGATATTTAACATTTTAGGTAATATTTTCCTGCTTCTGGACAATATTTTAGAATAGTCGAGCTTGGCTGTCTTACGGACAGCTCTTGTTTTGCCATCAGTCACACTAATTTATGTTATTAACATTTGCTGCCTCTGGAACTTTTGACACCCGGAGCATATTATGGTCCCCATTTTAAAGGTGCACACTGACTAGCCTGTTACCTCAGGCGTTGCAAGCTATATGGCTCTATTGTTTCATTATGCAGTTGCACAGTATCCCTTAATAATTCCAAAAATTTCAGTCTATATTAAGAAATGATGAACAAAAATTGACAAGCATATATCTGATCTACTGTGCTGATCAGTTTGTTCTGATCTGATAAACATGTACCATCCTACTTTAAAGGGCAAGGAAAACCTGACAACAAGTTTATTATATAAGCAAGCCATTTTCAAGCCTTTTATAATGCTGAAAGAATTTTTAAAATTGAAAAAGATATGGCAGTTTGAAATTTAAGAAAATGGCTGATCATGGACAGATGGAGGCAGCCATTTTAGTGTGTTTATGATGTCATTTGCACACTGCAATTATTTAGCAAATAACCTTTTAAATAGATTAATTTCATATGTTTCTTGAGTTAAAGATGTAAAACATGGTAATTTATTTTATTATAGCTTGAAAAGGTAGAACAGTTTCTTTACAGAAATAAGTAAATACAGTTCAGATATGTATCTAGAAACTTAATAAATCCGCCATTTTGTTTTATGTTGCCATTATGGAAACAAGATGGCTGCCATTTTTATCAAATAGTTAAATGCTCATTTTAAAACGTGTGTTGGAAATTCTTTCACTTCTTTAAATGATTCAAGAAATTCTAGCAGATGGAAGTAACATAAGAACAACATTACCTTTCCCTTTAAATAGCATTGTCTGGTCTGTGGCCCACAATAATGTGATGTGGTCAGGTATGAATGACCCTTACAAAGATAGTTCAAATTATTCTGTTCTTCAAAAAAAAAAACCGAACAACATAGTCACCAGGCGGTGTGGTCACTTTTCTCCCAGTATGTATTTAAAATGTCATTGTCAGAAAATGCTAGCCCAATTTTAAAATGATTTTACGCAAATGTTTCTTAGATAACCGTTCTGTTTTGTCGTAAACATGGCCACTTTCTCCTTATATGCATGTAGTGGAAATATTAGTAATGTTGTTTTTTGGTATCTTATAATCCCCGCCACCAAAGAAAACACGAACACACATCCTACATATATATGGGATTAAACTAAACAGAAACTTTTGAAATCTTGTCAAAAACACTGTCACTAACTTAATACACTTCCTTTGTATAACTATCTACCAATACTGTTAAAGCAAGCGTTGTAACTCGGGGGTGAGCAGTCTACGGCTATCATGACCCTCTTGTTTACATTTTAGTCATCATTCAGTGTAAGGCAAGAGATTCCGCATAGCATGTGTGTATATTTGCTAAAATTATGTGATTATGTCTTGGAAAACCTTGTTTAGACATTTGCTTATATTTTGTACCTGGCAGCTGAATAGAAATCAGGCAAATGTAATTCTATGATTCTATCTTTTTCAGTTGGACACATTCACAGCTGTGTACAAGAAACTTACAGGAAAAGACGTTAATTTTGAATTTCCAGAATAGATGCTCCATTGTTTGTAAAGCACAAAATAAATTAAGAAGAAAAATCTCAAGTTTTGCTTATGATTGGGTGTATTAAAATTATACAGATTATTCTGAAGAACTGGATGAGTTCGATATTGGGTCATCTGGGGTCAAAAACTTGGTCACCAGGTCAAATCAAAGGAAAAGCTTGTAAACACTCTAGAGGTCACAATTTTGACCTGATCTTAATGAAACTTGGTCAGAATGTTACCCTCGAATAAACTCTTGGACGAGTTCGATATCAGGTCATCTGGGGTCAAAAACTAGGTCAGCTGGTCAAATCAAAGGAAAAGCTTGTTAACATTCTAGAGGTCACAATTTTGACCTAATCTTAATGAAACTTGGTCAGAATTATCTCAATGACCAGTTAGAATCTGGGTCATTTGTAATAAAAAACTTGGTCACCTGGTCAAATCAAAGGAAAAGCTTGTTGACAATGTAGAGGCCACATTTATGACTGTATCTTCATGAAACTTGGTCAGAATTATCTCAATGTCCAGTTTGAATCTGGGTCATGTGTAATCAAAAACTAGGTCACCAGGTTGAAGGAAAAGCTAGTTAACACTGTAGAGGCCACATTTATGACCATATCTTCATGAAACTGTCAAAATGTTAATCTTGATGATCTAAAGGTCAAGTTCAAATCTGGGTCAGATAGGGTCTAAAACTAGGTCAATGGGTCAAATCAAAAGGAAAAGCTAGTTAACACTTTAGAGGACACATTTATGACCATATCTTAATGAAACTTGGTCAGAATGTAAATCTTGATGATCTTTAGGTCAATAGGTCAGGTGAGCGATACAGGGCCTTCATGGCCCTCTTGTTAGGTGTATTGACATATTTAACATAGCTGTACCTGGTTGGGATTTTTTTGTGGACTTCGAAAATTTTTTGGAATTTCTTTTGTTGTTCCTGTCCTTTGGGCTTCAACAGTCAAGTTCTTTAAATTTTGCTCCCCTTGGGCATATATTGCCCTGCTTGGGGGAGCTCTTGTTGATTCTGTCTTCATAAAATTATGTCAGAATGTTTATCATGAAGTCTTTGACGATTTCAAATCTGGATTACATGGGGTCTAAAACTAGGTCACTAGGTCAAATATAAGGAAAAGCTTGTATACACTCAGAGGCCACTTCTTTGCACCAGTCTTCCCGAAACTTTGTCAGAATATTTGTTTCTATGAAATCTTGGACAAGTTCGAATCTGGGTCATGTGGGGTAAAACTACGTCAAATCAAAGAAAATGATTTACACTCATGAGGCCACGGTTTTTGGTCCAATCTTAATGAAAACTAGATGCTTTTGTACTAAGAAAAGCGCATGTCTCCCCCAATGCATAGTCACATAAGCAAGATGTCAACAGGGGACAGGAACTGAAGTCAAAAGTGCCACTGATGGTTTGCTTCAATAGGGATCATCTACTTGGCATGTCCAATTCATTGTTAACCGTTTTCTATGTTCAGCCCCCTGTAACTTTGACCACCTATGGAGTGACCCCAAAAATAATAGGGGTCATCTACTCTGTAAGTCCTATCACCCTATGGAGTTTGAAGGTTCTATGTCAAATGGTTCTCTAGTTATTGACCAGAAATGGATTTACATGTTCTGTCTGCTGCAACCTTGACCTTCATTAGAGTGATCCCAAAATCAATAAGGGTCATATACACTGCATGTCCAATCATCCTATGAAGTTTCAACATCCTGGGTCAGGTGGTTCTCAAGTTACTGACCGGAAGTGGTTTTCCATGTTTGTGACCTTGACCTTTAATAGAGTGACCCCAAAATCAATGGAGGTCATTTGTTCTGCATGTCCAATCAAACTGAAGTTCCAACATCCTGGGTCAAGTGGTTATTAAGTTATTGATCGGAAATTGTTATCCATATTCAAGCCCGTGACCTTGACCTTTAACAGCTACCCAAATCAGTAGGGGTCATCTACTCTGCATTACCATTAATCCTATGAAGTTTCAACATTCTGGGTCAGGTGGTTCCCAAGTTACTAACTGGAAATTGTTTTCCATGTTCGGGCCCTTTTGACCTTGACCTTTGATTGAGTGACCCCAAAATCAGTAGGGGTCATCTACTCAGCATGACCAATTATCCTATGAAGTTAATGAGATGTGAAACCAAAATTTATAGTCCTGTTTGGCGCCATATAACCTATACTGTGTTGGTGCGCCGTAAAACCCAAATAAATAATCAACATCTTGGTTGAAGTGGTTCTCAAGTTATTGATTGGAAATGCTTTTCCATGTTCGGGCCCCTGTAACCTTGACCTTTAACAGAGTGACCCCAAAATCAATAGGGGTCATATACTCTGCATGACCAATCATCCTATGAATGGTTTTCCATGTTCGGGCCCTTTTGACCTTGACCTTTGATTTAGTGACCCCAAAATCAATAGGGGTCATCTACTCAGCATGACCAATCATCCTATGAATGGTTTTCCATGTTCGGGCCCCTGTGACCTTGACCTTTACCTTTGATCAAGTGACCCCAAAATCGATAGGGGTCATCTACTCTGGATGTCCAATCAGCTTGTGAAGTTGCAACATTGTGGGTAGTACTCAAGTTATTGATTGGAAAAGATTTTCCATGTTCAGGCCCCTGTGACCTTGACCTTTTGATGGAGTGGCCCCAAAAACAATAGGGGTGTTTACTCCATAAGCCCTGCCACCCTATGAAGTTTTAAGGTTCTAGGTCAAATGGTTCTCTAGTTATTGATTGGAAATGAAGTGCGACGTATGGACAGACGGCAAAAAGTCTAAAACTGAAATAATAATGTGTATGGAACAAGCCAACAGTTAGCGAAATTGAACATCACAAGTGTTAATGTTGGTGGGTGTGACGTAAAATGCGTCGATCATGTCAGAGACCTGGGTGTAACTATGACACAATACACTCGAATTTGACCATCACATTCAGAAAAAGTGTCGGATAGCTCATGTGCAGTTACGAAACCTTATGGCTATACGGAAACATCTGGCACAAAAGTCAACTGAATCATTGGTGCATGGATTGGTTCATTCTCACATTGACTTCTGCAACTGTTTATTTACAGAAATTCCAGCCTACCAAATCAATAAACTACAGCGAGTCCAAAATCATGCCGCTAGAGTTGTCAAGAATGCTTCCTATGAACAACCAAGTGCCAAACTTCTGAAAGAACTACACTGGCTTCCAGTTAAGGCTAGAGTCATGTTCAAAGTCTTAGTAATAGTCTTCCGTGTCATCAATGGTACAGCTCCAGTATATGTGAGGGAAATGTTTGTACCTACTCGACAACGATACAACTTCGCTCACAAAGTGACACTAACTTTAACATCCCTAGACAGCGAATAAAATTAGCAGACAGATCTATGGCAGTCGTTGGTCCCAAAGGGTGGAACGATCTGCCTAGCTATCTGAAAAACATTCAGTCTGAAGCCAGCTTTAGATCAAAACTGATAACACATTTATTTAGGCAGTTTCATGAACAATGAGTGTAGTCTTGCTAAAATACAAAATACCAGAAGTGGTGTAAAATAGTATTTATACATGTCCAAATCTCTAAATCTAAGCTCTAGAATCCTGTTCATATTTTGTATGTGTATATTTTAAATGTGTGTTATGTAATTGTAAAGCGCAATAGAATATTTTATAATTTTTGCGCTACATAAAAGCCATTTATTTGTATTTGTATTTATAAAACAATGTCTCTCCAAGTGGTGGTGTGGGGGGGAACATAATTGGTCAGAATATTTGTCTCCATGAAATCTCTAGGTAAAACAAGTTTACACTGTTACGGTGTGTTACTCAGGTGAGCGCCCTAGGGCCCTCTTGCTGAGGTTACTAGATCAAAGGTCAAGGTCACAATCTAACACTTGAGAACCTCTTGATCCAGAATGTTGAAACTTCATAGATTGACTGAGCATGTAGAGCAGATGACTGCTATTGATTTCTGGGTCACTTGATCAAAGTTCAAGGTCACTGGGACCAGATTCTGGAGAACACTTTCTGATTAATAAATTGAGAACCATTTGACCCAGAACTTTCAAACTTCATAGAATGATAGGACTTACAGAGCAGATGACCCTTATTGTTTTTAGGGTCACTTGAGCAAAGGTCAAGGTCACAGGGGCCTGAACATGGAAAAACTTTCCCATCAATAACTTGAGAACCACCTTGCCAAGAATGTTGAAACTCGATAGGACGATTGGACATGCAGAATAGATGACACCTATTTATTTGGGGTCACTGGATCAGAGGTCAAGGTCATAGGGGCTAGAACATGGAAAACCATTTCATGATTCCATAACTTGAGAATCACTAGGCCCAGAATGTTGATAATTGGACATGCCGAGTAGATGATCCCCATTGCAGCCAACCATCAGTGTCTCTTTGACTCGATCCTGTTACAAAGCATCTTCTAGTTGTAGCTAAAGTGATACCTAGCTATTCTACTCGCCCAAGCATCAATGACACACTTTGGTTCTGTGTACAAGGTAACGCACACTGGGGAGACATTGTTTTTGCCCTGTCCATCTGTCAGTCGCACTTTATTTTCGATCAATAACTGGGGAACCATTTTACCTCAAACTTTGAAACTTCATAGCGTGATAGGGCTTATGGAGTAGATGACGCTATCAAAAGTCAAGGTCACCATGGCTTGAGCATGGAAAACCGTTTCCAAACAATACCTTGAGAAACACTTGCCCTAAAATGTTGAAACTTGATAGTATGATCGGAGTCCATTGGACATGCAGAGCAGATGACCTCTCTTGATTTTTTGGTCCATCAAAGATCAAGGTCCTAGGGAGCAAAACATGGAAAACTGTTTCAGATCCATAACTTGAGAACCACTTAACATAGAACGTTGAAACTTCATAGGGTGATGGAGAGTAGGTGACCCCTTTTGATTTTTGGGTCAAAGGTCACAAGGCCAGAACATGGAAAATGTTTTCCGATCAATAACTTGATATGACCCCTATCTTAGTATGTTAATGCTTAGATTTTCATGAAACTGACATCAACTGTTAACAAGCTTACACTTGGCAGTATAAGGTAATAATTAAATCCATCTGTACCTGGGTTCTGACAGGTTTGAAAGATTTTCATTAAACTAGCATCAGTTGTTAACCTCATCAAGAAAAGCCACCAGTAGGTAAATTTTACACTTTGGTCAAATGTCAAGTAGTTGCCAGTAGGTAAAATGTTACACTTTGGTCAAATGTCAAGTAGTTGCCAGTAGGTAAAATGTTACACTTTGGTCAAATGTCAAGTAGTTGCAAATTCCTGTCGTTAAGGACTATGCTATTTTGACAATGTAAAATTCCTATATAAAACTGAGATCGATGTAACAACACGAGAAATGCACGGGGATCAAAAAGAAACTAATGGTGTTGAAAAGATGTCTCACCGAGTAAATTATAAAGTATCAATGACACTCAAAAGCATGTCCCAACAGTGTACTAGAAGAAAATGCATAGAAATATTCGGGACAAGTACTTGGTACCATACCTCGCTCAGATTTATACAAAATATATATTCATCAATCAAAGATATGTCGGTGTAGAGCGGGTTCCGGGTTATTCGGCCGTTTAATGAATTCAATACTGTATTGGGAAAATTCTAGTTTCGATTTCGTATTCTAGTGAGTCTAAATATAGATCAGACTGTCCCGCACATTTTCAGGGGTTAATTGCGGTAAAACGTTGTAAGAATTGATAACCAGTCAATGCAAGAACTGTCTAGTATCGTCGGCCCATGTCGGCCGTTTTCGATGCTGGTCGGCCGCTGCGCACAGTCGGGTTTCACCGGCCGTGACAAAGTTTTTTAAAAAGACGATGCTGTTTTGATAGAAAACGTAATAATTGTTTAATGAATTAAATCAAGCATCCAAAATTCATTTGAAACATATCTACGACATAAATTCGCAGGAACAAACATGTAGATTATGTCACATGCTGTACATAAATCCTTTAAAAATTAATGCCGAATAAATTTCAGAATTTAAGAATGTAGACGAAAGTAACAGAAGTAGCATGGTCAGTATCCTTAATCATTTAAGATAGTGACCATGCTCTATGAATCTTCTGTTACTTTGTCATCCTAAAATCTGAAAAATCTAATCAACAATAGAAACACACAAAAGATGTTACGTGTTCGTCATTCAATTTCAACACAATTTCACACAAATGCAACACATGCCCAGTAAACACTGGAACACCGATTGTTGGGTTAAACGTGCGTCACACTGACACAATGGCGACTTGCCTGCTTTTGATAGTGGAAAAAGGCCCCCGGGCTACTGGGTGAAGGGCAAGTGGTTCTGTGTCAGCGACCTCAACCACTCGGCCACGGAGGCCCGCGGCCGGCCCTTTGCACACTGAATACTACCTAAATGCCGACTCTATATAAAAGACAGAAAAATAATGAAATATTTTTTTATAGAATTAGAGTTGTTCCAAAGATTAATGCGATCGGCCCTCAATGCCCACAAACGTATTATTAGGCTAAATCTAGGCAACTCATTTGTGTACATTTACAGATCAAAACACACAAAGTAGAAGTTATAATATGTTATTTTCATATCTGGACAAATATCTAGATCTATATTAGTCATAAGAAAAAAAATGCAGCAGTTTGGGGTTCACAACAAGATCGCCAAAATAACAAACATTACACTGCTCTTGAAAAGCATGTGAATCCAGTCTGAAAATATCTAGCTTTTTTTTCTAGTTGATAATCGATGAATGAATTATAAACTTGATGGATGCAAATTAACACTAATTAGAGCAAATTAAGTGGGATCATTAATGCGTGATTTCTTCTTATTAAAACAATTATTTATAAAACAATTATTTATACCTGTATATCGGTATGTAACATTTTATTATAGATATCATAATAATATTTAAAGTACTTTTTTCTCTTAAATGATTTTTTGTGCAAGTGTCCGAGTTGACAAGAATTGTAAAAATTTCGTCGGCCTTCCTCGGCCACTCTTAAAATAGATTCAAAACATCTTCAACCTCCATCAAGCGTTTACGAACATAGATTATACGATATTGCTTGATTAGATTGTAAACTCGATTCCTCGAAACTACATTTTGTTTGACCTTGAAATTTTAATAAATTATACATGTCAAATGTTAAATATAGATAAGTTACTGCTGCTAAAACGAAATCTGTCCCTAAAATACTGAAAACGTACTGAATATCATTGATATTCAGATTTCAAAAAATGGCGGAGTGAAAACTTCCGTATTTGCGCAAATTGACTCAACAACGGCATAAATAAAGAGCGTTTCTGCCCAGTGGCCGGTTACTGCTGACGGCCGGCCAGACCCGAACCCGCTCTAAATGAGCTGAGCGTTAGTTTTCTAAGAAAACTGTCATTAAACTGTGTAACACAAATCACACGTGCACCGAATTTTTACAAAAATATGTCCGACATGTTTTCTTCAGTCAACAAAATAAAAGGATATTTTACCTTAGATTACCTTATTGTATAATACGATTCACTTTCTAATCTAAATAAAGCATCACTTTTTAGCTCACTGGAACCAAATGCTCAAGGTGAGCTTTTGTGACCGCTTGATGCCCGTCGTGCATCGTCCAACAATTTCTAAAAAAGTCGTCTTTTTCAGAACCACTGGGCAGATTTACACCAAACTTCACAGGAATGATTCTTGGGTGGCCCCCTTTTAAAATTGCCCAAAGAATCGAAATCCATGCAGAACTTTGGTTACCATGGTGTCAGAATAATTTGTATATTTGCTGTATTGCTAACGTAACACATAAGCACAGATAGTGCTTGACTCCCTTTTCGTGCTATCTTTGTTATAATTATTGTTGAATTGCTAATAATAATAGGATATGGGTTATTTGTGGCTGATTTGGATTCATTATATTGATAGCTGGATCCCAGCATCACACATTATGTAATTTACAATGGGCGCATTCGGCATACAAACGCGTGTAACTCTGTCCAGATTACCCGAGTTTACCTGAGTAACACGAGTAACAATTGTAGTCCAAACGCTTTATCGAGTAACTTAAAATGATGGAGAACGTTACCTATATCAGTATATGCTAACAGTTCAAAGGCTTCTGAGCTGTAACAATAATAAAGAATGGTTACTACTTTTGACAAATAAATGACTTCATTTTCCAAAATAAACAGCTGATCAGACGAGACAGAATCCATCGTATCAGAAATTATGTTGAGTTAGTGGACTACATGTTTATGTATGTGACATAGTGCTGTTAGTTGCGTGTATCTTACATAATGTTTGCATTTTTAATGACAATGAAGTAAATGATTTTTGTGAAGAACCGAACCTAACCTAACAAGAGATCACAGAGTGATCTTGGCGCCCACCACTGAGCCATTTTTGATTGTTCCAAATTTCAAGACTAGCTCAAGGTCAAATTTCATTTCAGTACACATCACTGTGCATGTGGCCTATGCATGTGGTCCAATTTGAAAGCTGTAGCTTGAGAAATGTGAAAGTAGGTCACAAGATCAATTTCAAGGTGAAAGTTCATTTTGGTATAAAAAACTATGCATGTGCTTCAAATTTGAAGCCTGTAGCTACAGAAATGTGAAAGTAGGTCACTAGGACAATCTCAAGATCAAAATTCATTTTGGTACTATGCATGTGGTCCAAATTTGAAGGCTGTAACTTGAGAAATGTGAAATTAGGTCACTAGGTCAAAATCAAGGTCAAATTTCATTTGGGAACACAAAACTATGCATGTGGTCCAAATTTGAAGCCTGTACCTTCAAAAATGTGGAAGTAGGTCACTAGGTCAATGTCAATGTCAATGTCAAAGTGTTTTTCGGTACACAAAACTATGCATATGGTCCAAATTTGAAGGTTGTAGCTTGAGAAATGTGCAAGTAGGTCACTAGGTCAATGTCAAGGTCAAAGTGTTTTTCGGTACACAAAACTATGCATGTGGTCCAAATTGGAAGGTTGTAGCTTGAGAAATGTGAAAGTAGGTCACTAGGTCAATGTCAAGGTCAAAGTTTTTTTCAGTACGCATGTGGTCCAAATTTGAAAGCTGTAGCTTGAGAAATCTGAAAGGTGGGCACTAGGTCAAAATCAAAGTCAAATTTCATTTCGAAACACAAAACTATGCATGTGGTCCAAATTTGAAGCCTGTACCTTCAAAAATGTGAAAGTAGGTCACTAGGTCAGTGTCAAGGTCAAAGTTTTTTCCGGTGCACAAAACTATGTATGTGGTCCAAATTTGAAGGCTGTAGCTACAGAAATGTGAAAGTAGGTCACTAGGTCAAAATCAAGGTCAACTCATGTCAATGTTAATCTTGTCACTCATGTGGTCCAAATTTGAATGTTATTATGTAGGTTATTGACAAGAAGATTTTAAAAGCTTTTCCTTATATATCTCTATATGAACCATGTGACCCCCGGGGCGGGGCCATATTTGACCCTAGGGGGATAATTTGAACAATCTTAGTAGAAGACCACTAGATGATGTCACATGCAAAATATCAAAGCCCTAGGCCCTGTGGTTTTGGACAAGAGGTTTTTCAAAGCTTTCCCCTACATAAGTCTATATAAACCATGTGACCCCGGGGCAGGGCCATATTTGACACCAGGGATATAATTTGAATTATCTTGGTAGAGGACCACCAGATGATGCTTCATACCAAATATCAAAGCCCTAGGCTCTGTGGTTTTGGACAAGAAGATTTTCAAAATTTTTCCCTATATAAATCTATGTAAATTATAACTTGAGCTAACACTAAAGGTGATGAATGTAAACCCCCCCCCCCCCCCCCCCACCCCATTGCAATTTGACGCACACAAGATTGCATAATTATGTGGACTGTATGTATATAGACTGTATGTATACACTATAGTAACAAAAAACAAAGTCCCATAACTATGCAGAATATTTATCTAAAAGAATGTAACATGCACCATGCACAACTAGGGTTGGTACTGATCACTTGTGTGAAGTTTCATTAAATTGTGTGCAAGGGTTTGGTAGATTAGGCACGCACAAGATTGCATATGCAGACTGTATGTACATAGTATGTTAACAAGAAACAAAGTCCCATAACTCTGCAATTTTTGAGAGATGGTGCACACAAGATTGTGTCTATGTAACTATATAGTATAGTAACAAAAAAACAAAGCCCCATAACTCTGCAAAATTTTTTTCTAAAAGAACCTAACATGCCCCATGCACAACTACTGTTGGTACTGATCACTTGTGTGAAGTTTCATTAAATTCTGTCAAGGGGATAAGGAGAGATGGTGCGCACAAGATTGCGTCTACGGACAGACTTGTGTGAAGTTTCATTAAATTGTGTCAAGGGGATGAGGAGAGATGGTGCGCATAAGATTGTGTCTATGTATATAGTATAGTAACAAAAAAACAAAGTCCCATAACTCTGCAAATTTTTTTTCTGAAAGAACCTAACATGCCCCATGCACAACTACTGTTGTTACTGATCACTTGTGTGAAGTTTCATTAAACTGTGTCAAGGGGATGAGGAGAGATGGTGCGCACAAGATTGTGTCTATGTATATAGTATAGTAATAAAAAACAAGTCCCATAACTCTGCAATTTTTTCTAAAAGAACTACATCCCCATGCACAACTACTGTTGGCACTGATCATGTGTGAAGTTTCATTAATTCAGGGATGAGGAGAGATGTGTGCACAGATTGTGTCTAGTAATAGTATAGTAACAAAAAACAAAGTCCCATAACTCTGCAATTTTTATTTCTAAAAGAACCTAACATGCCCCATGCACAACTACTGTTGGTACTGATCACTTGTGTGAAGTTTCATTAAATTGTGTCAAGGGGATGAGGAGAGATGGTGTGCACAAGATTGTGTCTATGTATATAGTATAGTAACAAAAAAACAAAGTCCCAAACGCTGCAATTTTTTCTAAAAGAACTAACATGCCCATGCACAACTACGTTGGTACTGATCACTTGTGTGAATTCATTAAATTGTGTCAAGGGATGAGGAAATATGCGCACAAGGTTGTGTCTATGTAATAGATAGCATAGTAACAAAAAAACAAAGTCCCATAACTCTGCAAATTTTTTTTTCTAAAAGAACCTAACATGCCCCATGCACAACTACTGTTGGTACTGATCACTTGTGTGAAGTTTCATTAAATTCTGTCAAGGGGATAAGGAGAGATGGTGTGCACAAGATTGTGTCTACGGACAGACAGACAGACAGACAGACAAACCTGAAACCAGTATACCCCCCCCCCCCTTACAACTTTGTTGTCGGGGGGGGGGTACAAAAATAAACAAAGGGCCATAACTCACTCAATAATTGTTGAACCAGTCTGATTTTCAATGGGACACAACTAGAGTACCAATACATCATTCTGACAAAGTTTGGTCAAAATCCCCCCAGTAGTTTCTGAGGAGATGCAATAATGAGAAATTGTTAACGGACGGACTGACGGAAAAACGAACGGACGGACCACGGACGCAGAGTAATTTGAATAGCCCACCATCTGATGATGGTGGGCTAATAAAGATATGTTTGATGACAATAATGAGGACAGACTGTCTGGTATCGCTGTTAGAGATGAACTGGTACGATTTCTGTCAGAGTGAAAAATCAGACTGGATTATTAACAATCGACTTTTCAGATTCTGGGATCAAGTAACACTTGGAAAAATGTTCAGCCCATAATGTTTAATAGGCTAGAAATTTCTATTTTATGTTAATTTATACTTTAAATTATTTCTGAAGCAAGAGCTACAACTTATATTAGTCCTCATATCTACATATGACTCTACTAACCCGGGTCATTTCAAATTAAAGGATGTTTGGTATAATTATTTCTTTTTTTAGCTCACCTGTCACATAGTGACAAGGTGAGCTTTTGTGATCACCCTTCGTCCGTCGTCAGTCTGTGTGTGCGTCCGTCCATCAACAATTTGTCTGCACAATAGTGGTTTCATTTATGATTTCATTTTAACCAAACTTGCACACAACTTGTATCACCATAAGATCTCGGTTCCTTTCTTGAACTGGCCAGATCCCATTATGGGCTCCAGAGTTATGGCCCCTGAAAGGGCCAAAATTAGCTATTTTGACCTTGTCTGCACAATAGCAGCTTTATTTATGATTTGATTTTTACCAAACTGGCACACAACTTGTATCACCATAAGATCTTGATTCCTTTCTTGAACTGGCCAGATTCCATTATGGGTTCTAGAGTTATGGCCCCTGAAAGGGCCAGAATTAGCTATTTTGACATTGTCTGCACAATAGCAGCTTCATTTATGATTTTATTTTAACCAAACTTGCACACAACTTGTATCACCATAAGATCTCGGTTCCTTTCTTGAACTGGTGAGATTCCATCATGGGTTCCAGAGTTATGGCCCCTGAAATGGCCTGAATTAGCTATTTTGACCTTGTCTGCACAATAGCAGCTTCATTTATGATTTGAATTTAATCAAACTTGCAAAGAACTTGTGTCACCATAAGATCTTGATTCCTTAGTTGAACCGGCCAAATCCCATAATGGGTTCCAGAGTTATGGCCCCTGGAAGGGCTAAAATTAGCTATTTTGACCTTGTCTGCACAATAGCAGCTTCATTTATGATTTGATTTTAACCAAACTTGCACACAACTTGTATCACCACAAGATCTTGGTTCCTTTCTTGAACTGGCCAGATTTCATCATGGGTTCCAGAGTTATGGCTCCTTAAAGGTCCAAAATTGGCTATTTTGGCTTTTGCAGCCATACAGAGACTTCATTTATGGTTTTATTTGATACAAACTTCCAAAATAACTTCAACAACAATAATTCTTGGATTCCATGACAAATCAGATCTAAGTGTAGGTTCAGAGTTATTTTATATCTGATTACCTCCCCTGATTGTAATCAAAATGAATTTATATCAGTAAGTACTTATAGGACTTATTTGAAATTTCATTATTGTCATTAGTTGGACTGAGCCAATCAGGGTAGATAACTATGGACTGATTTTATGTCAAATTACCTCCCTTTATTTCAAATTAAAATGGGTATATCTCCGTAACTAATGAAGATACTGATCTGAAATTTCATTTATATGTCAACAGATTTATTTGGCAGATCCTTCTTTTGTTCACTTACAATAATTTTTTTTAATTACTTCACTTTTACGTTACTATAAATAGCTTATTTTTAGTTACATTTTTATTATTGGCCGTTGGGAAAAACCGAGACCACTTTTCTGTGGTACAACATGGATGGTACCTCTAATTTTTAGGTGTATGTTGATATATCTGTACCTTGTTAGAATTTTTTTTTCTTTTTGGTTAAATTTCTTCCCTTTGTTGTTACTGTCCTTTGAACATAGATATTTTTCCTAAGGACCTTCTTGTCCTCAAGTGCAATGATAACAGGTGAGCGATATAGGGCCATCATGGCCCTCTTGTTTATTGTTGTGACTGAAATTCATTTAAGGAAACAGTGGAGACCCTGGTCACATGATCTGTTTTACGGTGTTCAATCTGCACTGTTTGCCAAGACCCATTTATAGGAAGAAATATATTACGAAAATGAATAAGCTCCACTCTGCTGACTGTCTATTCCCCCATGCTAATGAATTTTTTTCTTTTAAAAGATGTCTTTGTTTAAAATGACATAACTGACTTCAACATGCTCACAAATAGCACATAACAAACAGTATGCTTTTTTCAAACTTTTTACGTAGTACAGCCATGAAATGTGCTCAATGCTAGTTTGACTTTTAAAAGACCAAGTACCAGTTCTTGATGTTGGTCAGTTGGGTTCAACACCATTTCCAATAATCTTACTGCCATATATGACTGCCAGTCACAAATGATAACAAATGTTCAGTCTCCCTGGCAAGCTTAGCAATCTAAGTGGCTTACCAGTCCACTTTCATAAGCAACTGACAACTCTACATTCATATGGACTGAGGTAGGTTGCAAATGGCCATGGGAGGAATTTCATCGCTAACCGGATCAAACCCGTGACCTTTGGACCAACAGGACAGTACATCAACTACTGAGCTAACTAAACAGCAGTACCATAATTATGTGTCTGTGGAAAGATGGTTTGTCAGCAAGTAGGGAGGTTAATTATTTACTTATAACTTCAACATCAATGTTTGGCTTCTGTTGTGGATTATTTGTCCTTATCACTCATTATGTGTTCTTAAACCTAGATGTTTTTCTCAAAGTTTTCCCTTGTGAACATAGAAAGAAAACTTACAAGCTTTAAGAATCAGATCAAGAACCCTCGAAATATACTTGACATGGATGTTGCTGTAAGAAGCTGATTTCTCAACATATGTCCTTTTCAGCAGTATTTACAAATGGGGGCATGAATGCCAAAAGAGCATTTCAAAGTTACTCTGTATTTATAAGAAAGTAAAAGGTTTTAAAAGAACAATGACAGCACGCTCTACTATTCGAAGGCAATTGTCAGTATGAATGATTTTCGGTTCTAGAACTGAAATAATGATTCAAGGATTAATTGACTTGATTCTATGATCTAACTTAAAAACCGTGAATAGATATATAAAGTTTTCAACCCACTACCGCCCTTAGTTTTTAAAATTAAATTAAATTTTTACCGTCATTTTCTTACTAAAAAGGGACATAACTTTGCCAAAATTAAAAGTAAATTGATGGAACCTTGCTTTACAAGCCTGAAGACATGCGAGAAATGTTAACCCAATGCCCCCATTAGTTTTGGAGATAGTAATTTGCATGCAAACACAACAATATCTATGCACAAGAGAAAGGGCATAACTTGTCCAAAGTTAAAGTTATGGGAATGATTCTTCGACCTTCCTTCACATCACTGGAGACATGTATGGAAGTTTCGATCCAATATCTGCATTAGTTTCTGAGATAGTAACTTGCATGCAAAACTTTAACCAGCTTTTTCTAAGTTTTAACAGTGGGGCATAACTTGGCCAAAGTTCAAGTAAGAGTTATGGAAGTTGATGCCATGTCCTATACAACATGGAAGACATGTGTGAAGTTTAAACCCAGTATCAGCATTTGTTTAAAAAAAAAAACTTGCACGCAAAACTTTAACTCTTAAAAGGGGTCTGACTCAAGTAAGAGTTATGAGGCTTGTGATATGTTGATATGACCTTATTTTACTGACCTGTAGAAATGTGTGAAGTTTTAACCAAAGATCTGCATTAGTTTAGATGTAACGTTCATGTAAAACTTAAAACTGCATTTTCTAAGTCCAAAAGGGGCATAATTTTGTCAAAATACATATTAGAGTAATGGGACTTGATCATCTGCGGTTAGTTAATGACCTTAAAAAGTAAAAATTGGTTTTAAAGCAAATGTCTATAAATGACACCCATACTTTACATAAGATTCGTTCAAGAGCTATCTAAGTAGATTATTTTGGTAGGTCTGATGAGTGGAAAGACTTGTTTGAAGTTTCATTTCAATATCATCTGTGGGTATTGAGACAAAACCTTGATAGTAATTACACCCAAACTTTTACCAGTCTACCAATGACGTCATGTTTGAAGTGTTAATGTATTCGGATACTATCACCCGCCTTTCCCAGCTTCAGGAGGTGGGTAGAACTCGGGTGACACAACTACTATCGCCCGGGTTACACGAGTTATACTCGAGTAATACCCAGGGTGACTCGGGTTAGCTCGAGTATGTATGCCGAACGCCCCCAATAGTTAAAGGGAACCAGATATTTGTTAGAGGTCACAATAGGGTAAATAGTTTTCCCTATATATTCTATATAAAACTGACCTTTTTCAAAGAGCTACCAAACACAGCTAGACCCATTTCAGAGAACAAATCCTTACCTCATTTTAAAGAGTTATGATAAAACATATACAAGAGATCACAGAGTGATCTTGGCGGCCACCAATGTGCCATTTTTGAGTGTTCCAAATTTCAAGACTTATTGACTAGCTCAAGGTCAAATTTCATTTCCGTACACAACACAAATCTATGCATGTGGTCCAAATTTGAAGCCTGTACCTTTAAAAATGTGAAAGTAGGTCACTAGGTCAATGTCAAGGTCAAAGTTTGTTTCGGTATACAAAACTATGCATGTGGTCCTAAATTTAAAGCCTCTAGCTACAGAAATGTGAAAGTAGGTCACTAGGTCAATCTTAAGGTCAAAGTTCATTTCTGTACATAAAACTATGCAAGTGGTCCAAATTTGAAGCCTGTAGTTTGAGAAATGTAAAAGTAGGTCACTAGGTCAAAATCCAGGTCAAATTTTACTTCGGAATACAAAACTATGCATGTGGTCAAAATTTGAAGCCTGTACCTTCAAAAATGTGAAAGTAGGTCACTAGGTCAATGTAAGGGTCAAAGTTTGTTCAGTACACAAAACTATGCATGTGGTCCAAATTTGAAGGCTGTAGCTTGAGAAATGTAAAAGTAGGTCACTAGGTCAAAATCAAGGTCAAATTTTATTTCGGAATACAAAACTATGCATGTGGTCCAAATTTGAAGCCTGTACCTTAAAAATGTGAAAGTAGGTCACTAGGTCAATGTAAAGGTCAAAGGTCATTTCAGTACACAAAACTATGCAAGTGGTCCAAATTTGAAGGCTGTAGCTTGAGAAATGTAAAAGTAGGTCCCTAGGTCAAAATCAAGGTCAAATTTTATTTCAGAATACAAAACTATGCAAGTGGTCCAAATTTGAAGCCTGTACCTTCAAAAATGTGAAAGTAGGTCACTAAGTCAATATCAAGGTCAAAGTTTTTTTCGGTACACAAAACTATGCATGTAGTCCAAATTTGAAGGCTGTAGCTTGAGAAATGTGAAAGTAGGTTACTAGGTCAAAATCTATGTCAAATTTCATTTTGAAACACGAAACTATGCATATGGTCCAAATTTGATGCCTGTACCTTCAGAAATGTGAAAGTAGGTCACTAGGTCAAAATAAAGGTCAAAGTTTTTTCCAGTGCACAAAATTATGCATGTGGTCCAAATTTGAAGGCTGTAGCTACAGAAATGTGAAAGTAGGTCACTAGGTCAAAATCAAGGTCAACTCATGTCAAGGTTCATCTTGCCACTCAAAAATATACATGTGGTCCAAGTTTGAATGTTGTAGTTACTGACAAGAACATTTTAAAAGCTTTTCCCTATATAAGTCTATATGAACCATGTGACCCCCGGGGCGGGGCCATATTTAACCCTAGGAGGATAATTTGAACAAACTTGGTAGAGAACCACTAGATGATGCTACATAACAAGTATCAAAGCCCTAGGCTTTGTGGTTTGGACAAGAAGATTTTCAAAGTTTTTCCCTATATAAGTCTATGTAAACCATATGACCCCCAGGGCGGGGCCATATTTGACCCTATGGGTATAATTTGAACAATCTTAGTTGAAGACCACTAGATGATGTTACATACAAAATATCAAAGCCCTAGGCCCTGTGGTTTTGGACAAGAGGTTATTCAAAGTTTTTCCCTATATAAGTCTATATAAACCATGTGACCCCCAGGGCGGGGCCATATTTGACCCCAGAGAAGTAATTTGAATCATCTTGGTAGAGGACCACTAGATGATGCTTCATACCAAATATCAAAGCCCTAGGCTCTGTGGTTTTGGACAAGAAGGTTTTCAAAGTTTTTCCCTATATAAATCTATATAAATTATAAAAATAAACAAAGGGCCATAACTCACTCATAAATTGTTGAACCAGTCTGATTTTCAGGGGGACACAACTAGGGTACCAATACATCATTCTGACAAAGTTTGGTCAAAATCCCCTCAGTAGTTTCTGAGGAGATGCGATAACGAGAAATTGTTAACGGATGGACAGAATGACGGACGGACGGACCACGGACGCAGAGTGATTTTAATAACCCACCATCTGATGATGGTGGGCTAAAAATGAACAGAAAAGTAGGGGTCATGTATCTTCTAAGAGAGATTTTTCTGGTCACATTTGCTTACTGTAAACTGACATCAAAATCACACTGCTGTGACCTGGAAGTACTACTCATACTAAAATTGAGCTTGACTTCACCAATTACAACCTGCTCTCCCATTTTTCCTACCAAAACGTCAAAAATACATCCACAATGAAATTTAAACAGAAACTAGCTTCAATTTAGACCTCTGTTGCCATGCCAAGTGAAAAATTAGTGTTCAAATACCTGGCAGCCATTACGCAACTAGACCAGATGGCTCCCACGCTGGTTCCTTTAGAGTAGTTAGGCCTAGAGCAAGTACTCGTTGTAAAACCATATAGAGATGGTACCTAAAAAATTCAAATTCATCTTTACAGATTTTTTTCAGAGTGAAATGATAGCTATTTTAGTGCACCAATTTACTAAATGCATTTGTGGTTTTCCTCTTCTCCATGTAAAACATAGAAATAGTTGATATTTAAAAAGTGACTTTCTCAAAATATCTGAAGCAAAATGGACAACTCTTGTATTGACCGTTTTTCAACAATTTTAAGATTTCCCCAATCATAGTCTATTTCAAAAGTCTCCACATCTAAATAAAATCAACAGAGTATAGTGTAAGTTTAGTCTACTTTCAACACTTTGAAAAAGCCTATACTGAACTTCCTTTTGTCTTTTAATAAAGTCAAAATGCAAGACTAGCCAAGAGTCTAAAACTCATGAAAAAAATCTGAGTGAAAGAGAACGACATGCTCTTTATTATAAGCTTGCCAAAACCATACCAAAAATTTACCTGAAAGAAGTTATTAAAGATTTTATAATGTAAACAAACCCAAACACCATTTTACCATCAATATTTTCCACTCATGAATGCACTCAATTCAGGTGATAATTGTTGATATAATTGTAAATGAGAGGCCCCAACAAAAATCTTTTTTTCCAAGTTGGGTAAACTGTTTGAATTGTAAATTAATGTTGATATCTGAAGTTACCCGCTTACTTCGTTTACAACTATAAATAAAACACTTTATAGTTTGTTTAAGGTAGTTGACCTGTAACGAAAATCATCAAAGTAATCTCACTATTTCAGCACTTATTCGTTATTCATGGAAGGTTCCATCCAGAGAATGTTGAATTGCTTAAAATACATTGCAGAGAGTCATTACCTACTAAAATGTTGTAATTACAACCACCTCCTTAAAATGTTGTAATTTCATTTGATGACAATGACTTTTTGTGTTACATTATTTGCAGCAAAGTTCTCCTGAACAGTAAGAGAAATGCTTCAAAATGACTAAAGCATAAGAAACACTTTCATAATGATTCATTGAAGTGATGAATATAACCAGTCTAGCTACTTTGTTACACAAACGTGATACCAATTAAACTCTTTGTAATTTTTCATTGTTGGATATTTACATTTTAATATATAAATTTTGCGTAAATCAATGTATCATCATTGAGAACAATAAATAACTTTGGATAAAAGATCAAAATCTAATAACGTTTCTTAATGTCGTAAAATTTCTTTGAAGGAATTTATACATTATTTTACTTTATTTTTATGCACTACTAAACTTTCTATCAGGGCCTCACTACAACTTATAAAATAACTGTCATTGAAAGTCATGAGAAAAGTGTGCATATTGTATATTGAATACAAAGCGATTTAAACAAATGTAGGTCATATTTTGTCTGCCTGATCAGTTGTTGGGAAATGGACCTATCTGATTTTCTTTCACTTTTGACCAATGTTTTATGCTGGCTTCAATTTACTGGTCAATTCAGAGTTGTTCCCCTTAGATTTTCTTGGGTAGTTACCATCTCTTAACCATATGTATAAATTTGGACCAATCAGAAACAAGTTCTATAAATAGCACGCCTGCTGAGGTATAAATAGGTAGATGGATGACAGAGAGGGCATTCTGCTCCTGAGCTCTCGCCGCGTGCACGTCGCGGAGCAGGCATGCGGCTCTACCGGAAGTGGTCATAACTATATTGAGGACAGCCGGTAGAGTCACAACAAAGGGCGAGGGCAGTGGCCCTAAGAAGGATTGTTTTACCACCTCTTTGTATTGTCATCTTCCACGCTGAACGCTGAGATTGGTACTCCGCAAGGATTACGAGGGACAGCATGACAAGACGCCTGCTGACGCTCTAGGATGGACAGTGAAGGCGCAAATACTCTCGCTCATATGGGACTCCCGGCAGCGAGTATAAATAAAACTACATATCATCATCTCAGAGAGGGCATTCGGTATCCAGCGGTTGAAGAAGACACATCGGGGATTCAACTAATAATTCATCCCAGTACCTTGATAAGGAGATTATTGCAATTACCCTGTCAGGGCAGATAAATTATTAAAAAGAAGACTTTGGAAGTTCATAGACTAAAGAAGAGTAGCAGAATTTCAATAAGGTTTCGAGCTATAGGGCCAGCGCATAGGAGTTTTACCTTAAAGGTAGTTGAATGCTATAGATGATAGCAAATATAGGCTGAGCATCGGAAAGCTGAGACAGAGACCCAGAGTTTGGTAATCTACTGAGAGTAGGAGAGTTCCAGCTTATAGACGGCGGTTCAGCGTTATTGGCGAAGTACAGCCAAGGCATCGGGGATATACCTATATGGTAGTTGTATGCTACATGTGGTAGCATATAGGCGCTGAGCATCCAGGAGTCAGGGCAATTACATAGAGTTGCAACTTCAATTAAGAGGACAGAGGCCGAGTATCTATATGATAGGACTCGTATGTTGTTGATTCAAAGACATTGTCTAACGGGAACTTAAACAAAAAGACCAGTCAAGTATAGAGTCTCCAGCCTATACGAGTTTGAGCTGATCATTTTTAATTGAAGATTGTTAGTTTGAAATATTTAGTGATTTGCCTGATCCCTGAAATTGTCTAGCTCATAATTGAAATCCTTTACGAATCACTAGTACACGAACCATGTAGACAAGGTAGCCAGAGGAAAATTCTATATATGAGATATTTGGTCTCACCAGCTCTACGTTTTAACAAAGGACATTCTACATTGTTTGTCAGCTAGTCTAAGACATAGTCACCTTAGCGATTGGACCCAAACCATTGTTCAAGATACTAAAGGCGTAGGCACTTCCCTGGGTCATATAACTCCTATCTTGACACATGGCAATCAAAAGGAAAATCTTTAAAAATCTTCTTGTCAGAAACTGTTAGCCGTATTTCAAAAATATTTTGTAGAAATGATCTCTAGGTGACCCTCTACCTAATCTGTTTTGGTAAAAAACATGGCCGCCAGGGGGCAGGGCTTATTTTCCCTATATGGCTATATTGTAAATTTCAAAAATCTTCAAAACCACTGGTTGATCGAATTTCTCTGACTGTGAAAGATGTAGTTGAATTTTTAACAACACAATATGACGAGAGATCACAGAGTGATCTTGGCGCCCACCAATGTGCCATTTTTGAGTATTCCAAATTTCAAGACTTATTGACTAGCTCAAGGTCAAATTTCATTTCCATACACAACACTGTGCATGTGGTCCAAATTCGAAAGCTGTAGCTTGAGAAATGTGAAAGTAGGTCACTAGATCAATTTCAAGGACAAAGTTCTTTGTACACAAAACTATGCAGATGCATCAAGTTTGAAGGCTGTAGCTTGAGAAATGTGAAAGTAGGTCACTAGGTCAAATTACACTTCAGAACACAAATCTATGCATGTGGTCCAAATTTAAAGCCTGTACCTTCAAAAATGTGAAAGTAGGTCACTAGGTCAATGTCAAAGTTTGTTTCGGTACACAATCCTATGCATGTGGTCTAAATTTGAAGCCTGTAGCTACAGAAATGTGAAAGTAGGTCACTAGGTCAATCTTAAGGTCAAAGTTCATTTCGGTACACAAAACTATGCAAGTGGTCCAAATTTGAAGGTTGTAGCTCGAGAAATGTGAAAGTAGGTCACTAGGTCAAAATCAAGGTCAAATTTTATTTCGGAACACAGAACTATGCATGAGGTCCAAATTTGAAGCCTGTACCTTTAAAAATGTGAAAGTAGGTCACTAGGTCAATGTAAAGGTCAAAGTTTGTTTCGGTACACAAAACTATGTATGTGTCCAAATTTGAAGGCTGTAGCTTGAGAAATGTGAAAGTAGGTCACTAGGTCAAAATCAAGGTCAAATTTCATTTTGGAACACGAAACTATGCATGTGGTCCAAATTTGAAGCCTGTACCTTCAAAAATGTGAAAGTAGGTCACTAGGTCAATGTCAAGGTCAAAGTTTTTTTCAGTGCACAAAACTATGCATGTGGTCTTAATTTGAAGGCTGTAGCTACAGAAATGTGAAAGTAGGTCACTAGGTCAAAATCAAGGTCAAATTTCATTTCGGAACACAAAACTATGCATGTGGTCCAAATTTGAAGCCTGTACCTTCAAAAATGTGAAAGTAGGTCACTAGGTCAATGTCAAGGTTTTTTTCAGTGCACAAAACTATGCATGTGGTCTTAATTTGAAGGCTGTAGCTACAGAAATGTGAAAGTAGGTCACTAGGTCAAAATCAAAGTCAACTCATGTCAAGGTTCATCTTGCTACTCAAAGCCATACATGTAGTCCAAATTTGAATGTTGTAGGTTATTGACAAGAAGATTTTAAAAGCTTTTCCCTATATAAGTCTATATGAACCATGTGACCCCCAGGGCGGGGCAATATTTGACCCTAGGGGGATAATTTGAACAAACTGGGTAGAGAACCACTAGATGATGCTTCATTACAAATGCCAAAGCCCTAGGCTTTGTGGTTTGGACAAGAAGATTTTCAAAGTTTTTCCCTATATAAGTCTATGTAAACCATGTGACCCATGGGACGGGGCCATATTTGACCCTAGGGGGATAATTTGAACAATCTTAGTAGAAGATTACTAGATGATGTCACATACAAAATATCAAAGCCCTAGGCCCTGTGGTTTTGAACAAGAGGTTTTTCCCTATATAAGTCTATATAAACCATGTGACCCCCGGAGCGGGGCCATATTAGACCCCAGGGAAATAATTTGAACAATCTTGGTAGAGGACCACTAGATGATGCTTCATACCAAATATTAAAGCCCTAGGCTCTGTGGTTTTGGACAAGAAGATTTTCAAAGTTTTTCCCTATATAAATCTACGTAAATTATAGAAATAAACAAATAAACATAACTCACTAAAAAATTGTTGAACTAGTCTGATTTTCAGGGGGACACAACTAGGGTACCAATACATTATTCTGACAAAGTTTGGTCAAAATCCCCCTGGTAGTTTCTGAGGAGATGTGATAACGAGAAATTGTTAACGGACGGACGGAAGGACGATGGACCGCGGACGAAGAGTGATTTGAATAGCCCACCATCTATGATGGTGGGCTAAAAATGGATTAGGATATGAAAGCCGTAATACTGCAGGTAGTTCACTGTCATCAATAGGATTACAATTTGAAGGTTATACAGCTGGAAAACACCCATTCATTGTTAGTTATATGAAAGAAGTATTCAAACTTAGACCTCCATATCCTAGATATGTTCATACATGGTATGTAAACAAAGATTACTGTATTTGAAGAAATTATCACCGGTGAAGCTTCTGACATTAAAAAATTTGACATTGAAACTCACAATGTTGATGACTCTATCATGGGCAGCACAAACTCTTGATCACATTAGTTGTATTCATGTTAAAAAGTTTAGTTCAGAGTTTGTTTTTAATTTGACTGGTATGCTAAAGACTAGAAATGTGTCCATGGGACACAGATGCCCCCACTACATGACATTAAAATGACAATTTTTTCCAAGGTCAGGGGCCATAACTCCTACAATACTGAATGAATCTGGATGCGAAACCCCAGGTGCACAACTGCACATGCTGACCAACATTCCTGTAAACTTTGGTGACTCTAGGTCAAATACTTTTGGAGGTACGCGCAACACAACATTAAAATGACCAATTTTTAACTAAGTCAGGGGCCATAACTCCTACACGACTGAATGAATCCGGACGCAAAACCCCAGGTGCACAACTGCACATGCTGACCAACATTCCTGTAAACTTTGGTGACTCTAGGTCAAATACTTCTGGAGCTACGCACGACACAACATTAAAATGACCAATTTTTAACTGTCAGGGGCTATAACTCCTACAAGACTGAATGAATCTGGACGTGAAACCCCAGGTGCACAACTGCACATGCTGACCAACATTCCTGTAAACTTTGATGACTCTAGGTCAAATACTTTTGGAGCTATGCGCACACAACATTAAAATGACCAATTTTTTACTAAGTCAGGGGCCATTACTCCTACATGACTGGATGAATCCGGACGCGAACCCACAGGTGCACAACTACACATGCTGATCAACATTCCTGTAAAGTTTTGTGACTCTATATCATATACTTTTGGAGCTAGGCGTGACACAACACTAAAATGACCAATTTTTACAAAGTCAGGGGCCACAACTTCTACATGACTGAATGAATCCAGACGCGAAACCCCAGGTGCACAACTACACATGCTGACCAACATTCCTGTAAAGTTTTGTGACTCAAATACTTTTGGAGCTAGGCGCGACACAACATTCTCGGAAGGACAGACAGACTGACGGACAAGGGCAAATCTATATGCCCGCCTCCCCCCCACCCCAAGGTGGGGGCATAAAAAGTGACCAGGCCCAGATTACATGAAAATACTTAATTGCTTCGTAAAATTCTGAATAGTGTACTTAAGTATACTAATGTTCTTAGCTAAGCATTTGTTAAAAATTGTATTTCGCGTCCGTACGTATGTATAATGACAAAAAAACAGGAAATCCAACTGGACAGCTGACAAAAAACTTCTGTGTATCCAGCTGATGGTGAGCAAATCAGACAAATTGTTCAAAAAAAATTGCGGAGCGATGTCAAGGGTGAAGGAGAAAGACAAAATGTGGACAGAAATTGCTGATGAGCTGAATTCTTAAGTTCATATTCCTCCCTCATAAATTCCGAGCCTTCTGTTTTGTACGAGCCTCTTGCATCTGCTTCTGTTTTTAGCTCACCTGTCACTACCAGCTCACCTGTCTCATAGTGACAGAGTGAGCTTTTGTGATCACCATTCGTCGGTCCATAATTTCCTTGTGAACACAATAGAGACAACATTTTGCAATCGACTACAACCAAACTTGCACACAACTTGTATTGGCATAATATCTCGGTTCTTTTTGAAAACTGGCCAGATCCCATCATGGGTTCCAGAGTTATGGCCCCTTAAAGGGCCAAAATTTGCTATTTTGGCTTTTGCAGCCATATAGAGACTTCATTTACGGTTTGATTTGATACAAACTTGCAAAATATCTTCAACAACAATTAATCTTGGATTCCATGATGAAACTGTCAGATCCAATCATAGGTTCTGGAGTTACGGCCATTTTGGACATGTGGGGTAAAAAACTAGGTAACTAGGTCAAATCAAAGAAAATGCTTGTTTACACTCAAGAGGCCACATTTTTTGGTCCAATCTTAATGAAAATTGGTCCGAATATTTGTCTCCATGAAATCACTAGGTAAAACAGTTTACACTGTTATGGTGTGTTACACAGGTGAGTGACCTAGGGCCATCTTGGCCCTCTTGTATAAATTTTATGCATGTAGTTGCAAATGATGTGGCAGTTGAAAAAAAGTGAAAAAGAACATAGTTGCTATAAATCTAGTAATAAGACGTTTAGGGATGACAGCTATAAAATATCCGATCATAAAATATGTCATCCCGGTAAGCCAAATAAGTAAGGCTACTATTAATCACATTAAAATAGAAATACTCATAACTGCTACTATGTACAGTAATCAATGGTTATTCTTGGAAGGATGTGGCTAGGGGTTGGTAACCTGCCCTGTTATGTACTGTGCTATAAGAGTATCTAATTATTGCTGGGGGAAAGTTATAACATAGTTTTTAATAAAGATAAATTTAATGAACATCTCTGACTTCATCAATAAGCCATATATCTTATACATTGGTTTATTTGATAGTGTTCATTAAAATGCACTTATAATATTAAATTTGTCCAAGACAATAAAGGTAATTATAATCAACATTTTGATTGTTACAATAAACAAGAGGACCATGATGGTCCTGAATCGCTCACCTATCCCCACATAACCCTGTGTTGAAATGAGTATGACGTCGTTATTTCTATTATTTGACACAGTGACCTAGTTTTTTGGCCATGTGACCTAGATATCATCAAGATAAAAAAGTCTGACCAATTTTCATGAAGATCCATTGAAAAATATGACCTCTAGAGAGGTCACAAGGTTTTTCTATTATTTGACCTAATGACCTAGTTTTTGAAGGCATGTGACCCACTTCTGAAATTGACCTAGATATCATCAAGGTGAACATTCTCACCAATTTTCATGAAGATCTCATGAAAATATGGCCTCTAGAGAGGTCACAAGGTTTTTCTATTTTTAGACCTACTGACCTAGTTTTTGACAGCACATGACGCAGTTTCGAACTTGACCTAGATATCATCAAGATGAACATTCTGATCAATTTTCATGAAGATCTCTTGAAAAATATGGCCTCTAGAGAGGTCACAAGGTTTTTCAATTTTTCGACCTACTGACCTAGTTATTCACCGCACATGACCCAGTTTCAAACTTGACTAGATATCATCAAGGTGAACATTCTGACCAATTTTCATGAAGATCCATTGAGAAATATGGCCTCTAGAGAGGTCACAAGGTTTTTCTATTTTTAGACCTCCTGACCTAGTTTTTAATCCCACGTGACCCAGTTTCGAACTTGACCTAGATATCATCAAGGTGAACATTCTGACCAATTTTCATGAAGATCCATTGAGAAATATGGCCTCTAGAAAGGTCACAAGGTTTTTCTATTTTTAGACCTACTGACCTAGTTTTTGACCCCACGTGACCCAGTTTCGAACTTGACCTAGATATCATCAAGGTGAACATTCTGACCAATTTTCATGAAGATCCATTGAGAAATATGGCCTCTAGAGAGGTCACAAGGTTTTTCTATTTTTAGTCCTCCTGACCTAGTTTTTGACCCCACGTGACCCAGTTTCGAACTTGACCTAGAAATCATCAAGATGAACATTCTGACCAACTTTCATAAAGATCCCATGAAAAATGTGACCTCTAGAGTGGTCACAAGCAAAAGTTTACGCACGCACGGACGGACGGACGACACGCGATCACAAAAGCTCACCTTGTCACTTTGTGACAGGTGAGCTAAAAATATTATGACCATAATAGACTGTTGGAGGCCCTGTTGCATTATCGTCAGTTCGAAAGGGGTAAGATTTATGGTTAAGTTTCTAATTATAATTTTTAAAGTAAAGTTCAGTTGTCTGTAGCCAGCAGACTGGAAATAACCTGGTGGTGTGATAATATAGTTTTGAAAAATGCCGAAGCTATAAGACCTAGAAAAGTACAATTTCAGCATAGAACAGGTGTGTCCCTTTTAGGCTAGGGTTGTGTAGATTTAACATATAATAAGTCGGCTAACGGATTTTGGTCAGTTCATGAATCTAAGTATCACATGAATTTTTTTAAAGCTGTTAGCAATTTATTTTGCTCTTCAATCTCTAAGGCCATACCAAATTGATATGTCGTTCGTCGGAACTACCGCATCAATAATTCCATTCCCGAGAAAAAAAAATAAAAATTACCTGCCCGCACGTACATAAAAATCTCCGAAAAAAATATTTTTTTTGCGATTACGCGGTCCGGAATAATAACGGCAAAACAGGTTTTATCGCGGTTTTAATGCGTCAAAGTGATATTGATCGGATTTCATGCGTCCGTAATACATGTAGCTGATGATCCAAACTAAAAAAAAGTCAGGAATTATGGTGTTGTTCATCATCTGTTTTAAATCTGGAGTGTCTGTGCTAGTGCCACACATGGCCTTCGATGTGCCGGTAGGTAATGAAATAGGCACATTCTACTTTTGTTCAATACAGTGAAAAGAACGAAGCCTGACTTGTAAGACGTGCACGGGGATGCAGTAGTCCTATCAATAAGACCTGACATAACATATTTTAACATTTTGACGTCTATCGGTTATGTCAGGTCTTATCGGATCGCCATGTATAACATGTAGTGAGAAGCGAACACACTTCATGTCGCCTCTAATCTTCAAATTATGAACAACATAACCCAATCCGAAGTGAAAGAACACTACTTACACCGAAAATCATCCTTTTTTCAACTGCACATGTGAATAATTATAAAATAAAAGTTACTTTTCATATATAAATATCGAGTTGTTTCTTTCCACTGTATGTATTGCCGTTTATCTGTATTATGGTGTGCAACATTGCCGGTCTATTCCGAATGTTGTGTAAACACAGTTTATTTTGTGAATCAATTTTAGACGAAATATTTTCCCTCTGGATCAATTGGCAAATAGTTCATGTGGAAAATTGTTTTCGTCTAAGTCGATTCTAAATATATTATAACCTGCTGAATATGCTTGAAAAATGGCGGAATGTGTATTGAAAACTACACAAGTGACATATATTGGATATGAGGGCTTTTAAAGGTAAATTTAAACGATATATTACTAGAATATGATAAATAACTGTAGGCTGGACTGTCTAAACCTGCGTATATCGATTATTTTTCGTGTGAGAAAATGCTACATTCTACTGATTAGGGCCCTTTTAGACGTTACAATGCAGATTGAAAATAAAATGTAAAATAATAAAATAATGAATGTTGAAGGTAAAATGAGCATGTACACGTCTAATATTTTGGACTAGGGGATGCAGTTAAAATATTTGGAAATATTGTTCAGATATAAAGTTTTCAAACCATTTGTTATCAGTTGTTTAATTCAGCATGTTAGATCTAGAGCCCAAAGCTGAGGCCAACTACTATCTTAAAAAAAATATTTGTTCACAGATCCTGACCGACCTATCACATTGTCTCGACCCAAATTTTTTTGAACGTAACTCCTTTAAATAGTACATCAGTCAGATATTCTATCAAAAAGCATTTAGTCAATTTAAAAATTGTTTAGCTTTTCAAATAAGTAGTGTTGGTATGAAAATAATTTCTAACAAATTCTGTCCTTTTGTAACCACAGTTTTGCCTGTTTGTACACATGATGCCAGGATATATTTAAAATTGGCTGTAAATTGATTGAACGAAAGAAACTGAAAAAAAAACAGACTTCCCCAACTCTAAATTTCTAGTTCAGTCAAAGCACAACAAACAACACTTTTAAGGGTTGTCATATTGGGATCGTTCTTTGTCCGTCTGTTATTATTTTTGCCTGAAATGAATTTCTACCACAAAAGCTTAAGCTAGCCTGATCATGATCTGTTAAAAAATTATTCCAAAGGGATTCGAGCAATGTCTAAGCATCTGTATGCCCAATTCTGTCAGGTCTCACTGGTCAAGTGGTTTATTACTTCCCCTGTCACCTCTACGGGTTGGAGTTCCACTAGGGGCACAAATTTGTTCATGTGTCAAAGCCATCTAACTGCGTTTCAGAAGAAATGTTATTCCATACAATCATGTGCCTGTTTTGTCTTAAATATTCCTCATCCTGTGCCATTAAATAGGCACGTCTTCAGATTAATGTAGAAAAATCAAAATTAAAAATAAGACACTCATTCCTTAGTAATTAAAATTACAATTAAAACAAAAAGTGATTCAGTGAGTTCTGGCAGGAATTTATTTGCAAAATCATTCATGTAGTCTTTAAAACATATAGAAAAGCTATATACTGTGTTACCCACACTGTAAATATTTGATTTCTGTGTCATTTCTAAGGAAATGTTAACTTTATATATAATCATAACCGCCTCCTCAAGGGTTCAAGCTGGGGAAAAAAAATAAAAAAAGCCCGCTCGCTCCCTGTAAAATCTACCCGCCTCTGAAAAAATCAAAATTGAGAAAAAAAAAATAAAATAAAAATTTCGCTCGCCCGCTCCTATATTTTTTGAAAATTTTCTGAAGAACTATTAATCAATTTGGTATGGCCTAAACTGTGATTGTACAGATACTAACATAGAGTTGCAATCTGATAGTGTTACAGCAGTAAAGCATGTAAATGACATGGGAGTAATGAGCTCAAAGTCTTTGGACATATTATCTGCTAAATAATAGCAATGGCTACAATGTAAGAGAGGGATATCATCGGTGTTGCATCACAATTCAACAAACACATGATCACCTACATACAGTGTACTAAACAGTTTGTAAAAATATTCATTTTAAAAGTTAATATTACTTGTTCCAGTCAAATTTGATTATATTTTTCTTTGTAGGCGCGGCAAAACACTGTGTAATAGGACTGTACAAGAAATCAAGAAAATGTACAATAACACCAAAGGCAAGGCCTGTTATTATTTACTGATAACATTACGAGTATTTCACTGCAGATTTTTGCTCTATGAATTATAAACTGAACACTGGCATATGATTCTGAACTAAGACTTCTGACATGGCAGAATTAAACAGAAAATTGATTTGAAACTTCTACAATATAAATAAGAGGGCCCTTGGTAGTTCACCTGTGTAACACACCATAACAGTGTAAACATGTTTCACCTAGTGATTACATGGAAACAAATACTCTTACCAATTTTCAGTAAGATTGGACCAAAAAACGTGGCATCTTGAGTGTAAAGAAGCATTTCCTTTGATTTGACCTAGTGACCTAGTTTTTTTTACCTCACATGACCCAGATACGAACTTGTCCAAGACTTCATGATAAACATTGAGCAAAATTTATGAAGATAGAATAAAAAATGTGCGCCCTAGGGTGTAAACAAGTTTATTCTTTGATTTGACCTGGTGACCTAGTTTTTGACCCCACATGTCCCAGATGAAAATTAATAGATATTCCATGCAGACAAACATTCTGACCAAGTTTCATGCACATCAAATGAACAAGAGATTTAACATGCTTTTCCTTTGATTTGACCTTATGTCCTAGTTTCTGACCCCATATGACCCAGTTTCAAACTTGGCCTAGGACATTCTGACCAAGTTTCATGAAGATAGGGTCATAAATGGGGCCTCTAAGTTGTTTACAAGCTTTTCCTTTTATTTGACCTGATGACCTAGTTTTTGACCCAACATGAGCTAGTTCCGATCCAGGCCTAGAGATCATCAAGACAATCATTCTGTGCAAGTTTATATCAAATCAAAGCATAAATGAAACCTCTATATGGCTGAAAAGGCCAAAATAGAAAATTTTGCTCCTTTCAGGGGCAGTAACTCTAGAACCCATAATGGAATCTAGCCGGTGTTCGAAATGAACCAAGATTTTATTGTGAATTAAGTTGGGTGTAAGTGTGATTAAACTCAAATATAAAATGTCACTTCTATCGTGTTCACAAGGTAAAAATTATCAAACTTTGGCTCTTTTAGGGGTCAATTAGGGGCCATAACTCCGGAACCTATGATTGGATCTGACAGATTCATCATGGAATCCAAGATTTATTGTTGTTGAAGATATTTTGCAAGTTTTCAAAGGAACCGAGACATTATGCCAATACAAGTTGTGTGCAAGTTTGATTAAAGTTGATTGCAAAATGTTGTCACTATCGTGTTCACAAGCCAAAAATAGCAAATTTTGGCCCTTTAAGGGGCCATAACTCTGGAACCCATGATGGCATCTGGCCAGTTTTCGAAAGGAACCGAGATATTATGCCCATACAAGTTGTGTGCAAGTTTGATTAAAATCAAATACAAAATGTGGTCTCTATCGTGTTCACAAAGGAATTGTGGACAGACAAAGGGCGATCACAAAAGCTCACCCTGTCACTATGTGACAGGTGAGCTAAAAAGGTTAGGTTGCTTTTATTATTCATAAAAAAGACTGTATGAGGCTTATCACTGATATAATATTAGTGTAAGAATAAATCAGCACAGGTATGCAATATTATCATAGTTGACTGTAATGAAATCAAAAGTTAATGTTCAATTGCCTTCTATCCATTAATGCCTTTGACACTTCAACTGTTCCCCTGTAAGAAGGCTGTTATCGAGCACATGATGACAGGAAGTAAGGCTCTGTTGCAGAGAATAAATGGAGGAATAGACAGTGAAAAAGGTATTTGAAACACTATTTAGCATAGTCGAATGAATAAAAAAATGAATAGTTAGCTATAAGGGAAACTATTATAAAAGTAGTTACTGATTCACTATGATAATCTGATAAATTTTCCCAAATATTTTCACAGACTTTATTTATAAAATGATTTTGAAAAAATATCACTTAGACCAGCATTGCCCTAAGCCATCAATATGTATGAAATTATTACGAAATCTGACCTGCGGTTTAGGAGATGTCGTTTAAGATTTTTCTATGTTCACCTCTGGCTGTCCCTATATGCAATCAAGTGAAACCAATTGAACAATTTTGAAAGAAGACCATGCAAGAAACATACAGGCAAAATTTCATCAAAATCTATTCCATGGTTTCGAAAATGATGTCATTTAAAGAAACCACACATGACTGACACAGCATGATCACAATAGCTCACCATAACACTTTGTGCTCAGGTGAGTGAAAAAAATTAAATATTCCATACCTGATTTTACAAAATTCAAAACTTTCAATTCTACAGTTTATAAAAATATTAAAACAGATCACCCAACATGTTAAAATGAGCTATAAGGTGACTCTGATCTTTCAATTCTGGATTTCAAGTTTTATTCTCGGCAGGGGAAGCACATACACAATGAATTGCATTCATCATTACAATCCTTTTAGCTTATTCTGTCTCATAAGAAAATGCAAATTTCAAGTTCACACATTCTGTTTACATTATAATTCTATTACATCAAATTACACCAGTAACAGCTGTCAAAGAATTACAGTCGGAATCACAGTATATCTTACCACTACAAAATATCACAATTTTTATCTCATGATTTGTCCACAGGATCATTTTGTTCATTTAATTCTGGAACAGAATCCAAAGGACTTGTTTCATTTTGGTATACAGAGTCCATATTTGGCACATTAATGTCACCATTAAAGCCCGCCTGTGCCTGTCTCTCCAAGTTCAAAGCACTTCCTGACTGCACTAAAGGCTGACCACTTTGATTTTCACTAGTATTACTTGTTATGAAAGAACTAGGACCAGTCTCTGAAAATGGTTTGTTCGGAATTCCTCTGCTATGTTCATCGAATGTCTTCAGTTCATTTTGAACCGGATAATTTGAAACTTTTGTACCACGTCTTTTACCTAACACTTTAACATAATTGGCAGGTATAATTCCCACTGTTTTTCCATCAATACTTGCCAGCAACCAACCCTTCATACGCGGCTGAAGTTCTGAAAATAAAGAACCAAATCGAAGCTTAAACCACTTTTTTTAAAACTCGGCAAAATAAAGTCACTGTTGATTACATTCAACAATTACACAATCATGTTCTTGAAAAACATCAAAATCAGTATGTGTATTAATATATCTGGTTTCTGTCTACATACATTTTTTCAATGTTGGTTCACTCTCCATTTTATGAATCATCAATTATCTGGCGCTGATTTTCTGATTTTCAGAAAGAAATTTTCCCTTCTTTATCAATAACAAGAGCTCGTCAAACACGAAATGCCCCCCTTGATGCATTCAGTAATTGCACAAGGAACAGAAATTAAATGCTCACTGTAAACAAAAGTTCTACCATTCTGGTTTAATCTGACCTTGACCTTTAACCTATTAACCTAACAAGAGATTACAGAGTGATCTTGGCGCCATCCACTGAGCCATTTTTTGAATGTTTCAAATTTCAAGACTAGCTCAAGGTCAAAATCAATGTCAAATTCCATTTCGGTACAAAACAATGTGTATGTGGTCCAAATTTGAAAGCTGTGGCTCGAGAAATGTAAAAGCAGATCACTAGATCAATTTCAAGGTCAAAGTTCATTTCGGTTGACAGAACTATGCATGTGCTTCAAATTTGAAGGCTGTAGCTTGAGAAATGTGAAAGTAGGTAATAGGTAAAAATCAATGTCAAATTTCAATTCAGAACACAAAAATATGCACGCGGTCCAAATTTGAAGCCTGTAGCTTCAGAAATGTGAAAGTAGGTCACTATGTCAATCTCAAGATCAAAGTTCATTTGGGTATACAAAACTATGCATGTGCTTCAAATTTGAAGGCTGTAGCTTGAGAAATGTGACAGTAGGTCACTAGGTCAAAATCAAGGTCAAATTTTATTTGGGAACACAAAACTACGCAAGTGGTCCAAATTTGAAGCCTGTACCTTCAGAAATGTGAAAGTAGGTCACAAGGTCAATAACAAGGTCAAAGTTTTTTTCGGTACACAAACCTATGCATGTGGTCCAAATTTGAAGGCTGTAGCTACAGAAATGTGAAAGTAGGTCACTAGGTCAAGATCAAGGTCAACTCATGTCAAGGTTCATCTTGCCACTCAAAACTATACATGTGATCCAAATTTGAATGATGTAAGTTATGGACATGAAGGTTCCAAGTTTTTCCCTATATAAGTCTATATGAATCATATGACCCCTGGGGCGGGGCCATATTTGACCCAAGAGGGATAATTTGAACAAACTTGGTAGAGAACCACTAAATGATGCTACATTACAAAATATCAAAGCCCTAGTCTTTGTGGACAAGAAGATTTTCAAAGCTTTTCCCTATATAAGTCAATGCTAACCATGTGACCCCCAGGGCGGAGCCATATTTGACCCTAGGGGAATAATTTGAACAATCTTAATAGAGGACCACTAGATGATGTTATATACAAAATATCAAAGCCCTAGGTCCTGTGGTTTTGGACAACAGGTTTTTCAAAGTTTTTTCCTATACAAGTCTATATAAACCATGTGACCCCCAGGTGGGGCCATATTTGACCCCAGGGAAATTATCTGAACAATCTTGGTAGAGGACCACTAGATTTTGCTACATACCAAATATCAAAGCCCAAGGCCCTATGGTTTTGGACAAGAAGATCAGAAACCGTTTTAACTGTTCCTGGCCAATGTGACCTTGACCTTTGACCTAATGTCCTCAAAATCAATTGGGGTCATCTGCTGGTCATGGCCAACCTAACTATCAATTTTCCTGACACTAGGCCCAAGCGTTCTAGAGTTATTGCCTGGAAACCATTTTACTGTTCCTGGTCACTGTGACCTTGACCTTTGTTATATTGACCTCAAAATCAATAGGGGTCATCTGCTGGTCATGACCAACCTCCCTATCAACTTTCATGACCCTAGGCCTAAGCGTTCTTGAGTTATCATCTGGAAACCGTTTTACTGTTCAGGGTCACTGTGACCTTGACCTTTAACATACTGACCTCAAAATCAATAGGGGTCATCTGCTGGTCATTACCAACCTCCATATCAACTTTCATGATCCTAGGTCCAAGTGTTCTTGAGTTATCATCCGGAAACCGTTTTACTATTCAGGGTCACTTTGACCTTGTCCTTTGACATACAGACCTCAAAATCAATAGGGGTCATCTGCTGGTGATGACCAACCTCCCTATCAACTTTCATGTTCCTAGGCCCAAGCGTTCTTGAGTTATCATCCGGAAACGGATTGGTCTACATTCCGACCGACCGACAGACCGACCGACCTACTGACCGACATCTGCAAAACAATATACCCCTCCTTCTTCGAAGGGGGGCATAATAAAATGGATACAGCAAACACCTTAATTGCGAATTACAGGAGAAGAAGAACACATTTTCAAGTCCCAATTCTTATAATATATCAAACTATCACCATTTAGCAAACACAAAAAATTTGTAATCAGAAATTTGATTAAGGAATTTATCTAACCATCTTGTTTCTAATATACACTTATTTATGTTCAATATTGTTTGGAGCAGTGTTGCCCTATTACTTAGATGTTGTATTGGCATGCAATATGTTTTGTGAAAAATGTCCCTAGGCGGGGAATGTTGGTATCTCTGTTACAAATTCTGGTTTTCTTCAAAAGGAGGGGGCCAAGAATAGCACAATTAAGTGAGATAATTCAAGCATTTGATGTTAAACATCTCTGAGACAGCAAACTGTTCAGTTTCAAAAGCTTCGTCTTCTAGAAACTGACATCTGACATAAAAAAAACCCAAAACAAAATGTATGCTTAGAAGTTTCAGTATCATTACAGAATACATGTAGTTGCTAATAAGACTTGTTTCTCTATGGAATGTATGCTCTGACTTTTCATTGTGAGTAATGTAAAATCATCTATGTCTTTAACAGATGAGAAACAAGAGCTGTCCGTAAGACAGCGTGCTCGACTTTTCTCAGTGCTTGACTCTGAATTTAAGCTTTGCCAATAAAAAAAAAAATCCAAGTTAAAAAGGGGCATAACTGTTAAAATTCATATTATAGTTATGAGAATTGTGTCTCCTGGTGTAGACTTTGATAGTAAATAACTATTTTGAGTTTCAAGTCAAAAGCTTTAATAGTAACAGAGATATTTGACTTTATCAAAATTTTTAACAAAAAAATTTAAGTTAAAAGGGGCATAATTCTGTCAAAATTCAAATCAGAGTTATGGGGATTGTTTCTCCTGGTGTAGACTTTGATGGTAAATAAGTATTTTAAGTTTCAAGTCAAAAGCTTTAATAGTAACAGAGATATTTGACTTTATCAAAAATTTTAACAAAATTTCTAAGTTAACAAGAGCTGTCTCCATAGGATGACACATGCCCCCGATGGCACTTTGAATGAATAGTTATGGCCGATGTTAGAGTTTAGGACCTTTGACCTACGGATCTGGGTCTTGCGCGCGACACATCATCTTACTGTGCCACACATTCATGCGTAGTTATTTTAAGATCCATGCATGAATGACAAAGATATGGACCGGACACGCCCATCAATGCACTATCATGAAATATGACCTTTAACGTCTAAGTGTGACCTTGACCTTTGAGCTACAGACCTGGGTCTTGCACGTGACACGTCGTCTTACTGTGCCATACATTCATGTGTAGTTACTTGAAAATCCATCCATGGATGACAAAGATATGGACCAGACACGCCCAACTATCATGAAAAATGACCTTTAACGTCTAAGTGTGACCTTGACCTTTAAGCTATGGACCTGGGTCTTGCGCGCGACACGTCGTCATTCTGTGGTACACATTCATGCCAAGTTATTTGAAAATCCATCCATCGATGACAAAGATATGGACCGGACACGCCCAACTATCATGAAAAATGACCTTTAAAGTGTAAGTGTGACCTTGACCTTTGAGCTACGGACCTGGGTCTTGCGCGCGACACGTCGTCTTACTGTGGTACACATTCATGCCAAGTTATTTGAAAATCCATCCATCGATGACAAAGATATGGACCGGACACGCCCAACTATCATGAAAAATGACCTTTAAAGTCTAAGTGTGACCTTGACCTTTGAGCTACGGACCTGGGTCTTGCGCCCGACACACTGTCTTACTGTGGTACACATTCATGCCAAGTTATTTGAAAATCCATCGATGACAAAGATATGGACCGGACACGAAAATGCGGACAGACCGACAGACTGACAGACCGACAGACAGATGGTTCAAAAACTATATGCCTCCCTTCGGGGGCATAAAAAGGGGCATAATTCTGTCAAAATTCAATTCAGTGTTATGGGGATTGTTTCTTCTGGTGTAGACTTTGACAGTAAATAAGTATTTTAAGTTTCAAGCCAATAGCTTTGATAGTAACAGAGATATTTGACTTTATCAAAAACTTTAACCAAAAATTCTTAGTTAAAAAGGGGCATATTCTGTCAAAATTCAAATCAGAGTTATGAGGATTGTTTCTCCTGGTGTAGACTTTGATAGTAAATAAGTATTTTAAGTTTCAAGTCAATAGCTTTGATAGTAACAGAGATATTTGACTTTATCAAAAACTTTAACCAAAAATTCTTAGTTAAAAAGGGGCATATTCTGTCAAAATTCAAATCAGAGTTATGGAGATTGTTTCTTCTGGTGTAGACTTTGATAGTAAATAAGTATTTTAAGTTTCTAGTCAATAGCTTTGATAGTAACAGAGATATTTGACTTTATCAAAAACTTTAACCAAAAATTCTAAGTTAAAAAGGGGCATAATTCTGTCAAAATTCAAATCAGAGTTATGGGGATTGTTTCTCCTGGTGTAGACTTTGATAGTAAATAGGTATTTTAAGTTTCAAGTCAATAGCTTTGATAGTAACAGAGATATTTGACTTATCAAAAACTTTAAATTCTTATAAAAGGGCTACGCGATCAAGCAGAGTGCGTATTGTTTCTCCTGGTGTATACTTTGATAGTAAATAAGTATTTTAACTTTCAAGTCAATAGCTTTGATAGTAACAGAGATATTTGACTTCATCAAAAACTTTAACCAACGGCGACGCGGACGCCAGGCGAGTGCAATAGCTCTACATTTTCTTCGAAAAGTCGAGCTAAAAATGTTCTGAAAAAGTGAGTTTTATATTAGTGTTAATTACAATCAGCTCTTCATTGAGGAGATTGACAAAATATAAGGTTAATCAAGTAAACTACAATCTATTATTCAACTTTTATAATCAAGAGAAAATTCAAGGTTTGACCTATTAGATTGTTATGTAAATCTGTCCATTATACAAATGATGTTTACAAGGACTTTGTTTACTACATGCACATATTTATAAGAAACTCCAGATCTAACAAACTTCGTTGATCCAAGGATTTCACTATAGCTCGAGTTTACTGTAGTCCACTGTCTGAGGACAACAGTGTATATTGCCTTTAATTTCCTGTAGTTCAGATTTAGGAAACATACCTTTTGGAGCTACATGAAGATTTGCCCCTGCCTGAAATGATAACTCATCTGTACCTTCCCCTCTAAAATCATACAATGCTCTTGCAACAAAGTGATCCTCTGTTCCATTGGCCCAGCCCTGTTCAGCTGACAAACAATATCAAAATGATATAAAGCATTCAGTTACTTGACATTCTATTTCAGGATATGTCTCCTTTTACAAGATGGCTAATACGATGACAATCAAATACTTAAAGAAACATGTATCCAATGGCAATCTTTAAACTCAAATATTTTATCTTTATTTACTTCAAATGTATAAAATCCTCATCAAATATATTTAACTTTACTTAATATATAAATTAAGTCTGCATCATAATTAACAAGAGATCACAGAGTGATCTTTGCGCCCACCATTGAGCCCTTTTTGAATGTTCCAAATTTCAAGACTAGCTCAAGGTCAAAATCAAGGTCAAATTTCATTTCGGTACACAACACTGTGCATGCGGTCAATGCAAGTGGTCCAAATTTGAAAGCTGTAGCTTGAGAAATGCGAAAGTAGGTCACTAGATCAATTTCAAGGTCAAAGTTCAATTTGGTACACATAACTATGCACGCGCTTCAAATTTGGAGGCTGTAGCTTAAGAAATGTAGGTACTAGGTAAAAATCAATGTCAAATTTCAATTCAGAACACAAAAATATGCATGTGGTCCAAACTTGAAGCCTGTAGCTTCAGAAATGTGAAAGTAGGTCACTAGGTCAATCTCAAGATCAAAGTTAATTTCGGTACACAAAACTATGCATGTGGTCCAAATTTGAAGGCTGTAGCTTGAGAAATGTGAAAGTAGGTCACTAGGTCAAGATTAAGATCAACTCATATCAAGGTTCATCTTGCCACTCAAAACTATATATGGAGAAGAAAGCTTTTCCCTATATAGGTCTATGTAAACCATGTGACCCCAAGGGCGGGGCCATATCTGACCCTAGGGGAATAATTTGAACAATCTTAGTAGATGACCACTAGATGATGTCACATATAAAATATAAAAGCCCTAGGCCCTGTGGTTTTGGACAAGAGGTTTTTCAGTTTTTCCCTATATAAGTCTATATAAACCATGTGACCCCCCCAACGAGGCGGGGCCATATTTGACCCCAGGGAAATAATTTGAACAATCTTGGTAGAGGACCACTAGATGATGCTACATACCAAATATCAAATCAATATATCAAAACCCTAGGCCCTGTGGTTTTGGACAAGTTTTTCCTTATATAAATCTATGTAAATCATAAAAATAAACAAAGGGCCATAACTCACTCAAAAATTGTTGAACCAGTCTGATTTTCAGTGGGACACAACTAGGGTATCAATACATCATTCTGACAATGTTTGGTCAAAATCCCCTCAGTAGTTTCTGAGGAGATGTGATAACGAGAAATTGTTAACGGACGGACAGAAGGACGGACGGAAGACTGACCACAGACGCAGACTGATTTGATTAGCTAAAAACGCAGTACCAGATGATTGTTTAAAAACAGCTATTTTTTCAGTGGTAGTACACATTTATATTGTGTTTATATCTATACATGTACTATGTATACTGTGTACTATTCTAAACCTAATGCATAGTACTTTGAATACACATAAAATTTTTCATTTTATGTTTACATAAACTATAATTATGAAGTCATTGTTTTAAACATGTTAAATATGGAATTTGAATCTAACATACCTTTAAACTCTATGACAAGCTAAACTTCAATCACTAATTTTGTTATTAACTTTCTATTATATGACATTATTTAATATTAAACACTGTACATTCCAGGCAACTTTATTTCAGGACATCAATAAATGCACAATAGCTACCTCTCACAATGAGTGATCATTCTGTTTTCTAGATTGGCCATGTTATAGTAAGTCAGTAAATATTAGGACAATTTTATCTTTGTATTACTGCAAAAAGATTTCTGGTTTCAACTTACCTGGGTTTGCAAATGTTGCTCTCAGAAATTTCCATATAAGGTATGGTCCCCCCAGGATGATTGCAAAGAACATAAGCACTGGCCAACTACTCTTGCCACCTCCCGGAGCCCTGGCTGCGGCATTCTGAGCAACTGTGTCACCTGCCTCTACCCAAGCTTCTTCAGCAAAACCCTGAGGTCTCAGTCGTAACAATACCAATAACTTCCTGTACAAATATCTAAGTGTTCTAAATACAGCAAAGGCTGAAAACACTTGTGCAAACTGAATTCTCATTCTACTGAAGTTGTCTGCTACTCCTATCACAGCTCTGAATGAATTATATACTGCTTGAAATGTCGAGTCTAACATCATACTGACAGAGGAGAATGCACCAACTATACTTTCTATTGACTGAAAAGCTGGCCTAGAACTTTCTTCAGCCATGCGAGAGAAAGAATTGTACTCATTCATATTTTGTCCGTATCCATATCTATTATATCCCATTCCTCCATAACCAGAGTATCCCCCATACATCCCTGACCCGTATCCTCCATACATGCTACTGTAAGGACTGCTGTACATGCCTGAGCTGTATGGGCTGCTGTAACCACCATAGCCTCCTGGGCTGTAGCCAGAGTATCCACCCACAGATGCGGATCTGCTAGGCACAGGTGGTGGGACATCACCACCACCTATTGTTGGAGCAGCTGAAGACATTGAAGTTCCTAACACTGGTGTGGATGGAGACCTGCAACAATGAAAGTTGAAAAATACTTTAAAACTTTCACTTTTAAAACTTTATTTGGCTATCATTTATTGTTATTTGGTACATAGTTATTCTAAAATATTTCTCAATTTATAACTGATGAATCCTGGAGGAGCTTCATCCAATAAACATTCCTGTAGAATTATTTTAAAATTGGGCAATCAGTTTCTGACAAGACCTCTAAATCATCATCATGCATGGAAAATTTACAATGTCCACTAGCAGCCATGTTTTTGATGAATTAGACAAAAATAAATAACATTAGGAGAGGGTCACCCAACAAACATTTGTGTAAGTTATTTTAAAATTCAACCAGTATCTGAAGATTTTTTTTCTATTTCTAGTGCTGGTGGCCAAGTTTTTTTTTTAACAAAATCACAATAATTTTTAATCTTCGTAGAATTTCATCATTTCATTATATGTGTGATAATACTTTCAACTCGAGCCAGCAGTTTCTGACAGGAAGGTTTTCCAATTTGAAAATTTTTGAAAAAGGCTCTGACCAAGTTTGATAAATATCCATTGTGTAGTTTGTGAGAAATTGTTTAAATGATACTGGCAGCATCTAAAAGCTTTCAAAGCCTTAATGTGTGTAGGAGTGAGATGGAATTCCAAGAGGCAGTTGGCCCTTGGTCATGGGATATGGGGGACGAAAGTATACAGAAGAGGTAGACGCCCGTAGGGTCAAATGTATAAAAATAGCACTACATTTGGACTACAAAGATACTTATTTCAGGATGAAAAAAAAGTTTAGAGAACAAACAATCAAAGACAACCATTACTTTAATTAACAGATCATGTAGCCTTCAAAACGTTTGAAAATTTAGATCAGTTTTGATCATTTCACATACATCTCTTAACTGAATAAATATTTTTTTCTGATTTGTTGAAAATGCATGAGAAAATTTAATATGTGTGTGACAGCGTGATTTGGACCTGAAATGTGTGACTCACACCCAATGCATGAGACTTGAAAGGTATGTATGTATATAGTATAGTAACAAAAAACAAAGTCCCATAACTCTGCAAATATTTTTTTCTGAAAGAACCTAACATGCACTATGCACAACTACTGTTGTTACTGATCACTTGTGTGAAGTTTCATTAAATTCTGTCAAGAGGATGAGGAGAGTTTGCTGGCACCAGATTGTGTCTACAGACAAGACTGACAGATGGACAGACAACCTGGAACTAGTATGCCCCCTCTTACAACTTTGATGTCTGGGGGGTACAAAAAATGGAAGGACAGTCAAGGACTTTGATGAAGTCATTCATATGTTCCAATAGGAAAAGGTAATAAAGCATTGGCAACCCCAGATGACTTTTTAAACAATCTTAAATTTAACTGAAACATATATCCCATGAAAGAGCTAGGTTTACCATTTACAGATCTGTTTAATTTCTTAAAATATCTTTATCAGAACAAAAGTTACATAGTTTTTGAAGTTCGGAATTGCGACATTTCTAGAATTTTGCCTATACAGTATACAAACAGAAGGAAATTTTCAACTTTTGCAGAATATGTCTTTCTTTCATAACTTTTTTAATAATAGATATCTTCACCAAATCTGACACTCTTATGCATTTTTCATGTAGATTTAATTTTTTAAGTCTTTAAGTCAGAAATGCAATGTGACATCAGGTAAGACAAAGAAATATAACAAGAGGGCCAAGATGGCCCTAGGTCGCTCACCTGAGAAACATACCATAACAGTGTAAACATGTTTGACCTAGTGATTTCATGGAGACAAATACTCTAACCAATTTTCATTAAGACTGGAGCAAAAATGTGGCCTCTTGAGTGTAAACAAGCATTTTCTTTGATCTGACCTAGTGACCTAGTTTTTGACCTCACATGACCCAGATTCAGGCTTGTCCAAGATTCCATAAAAACAAACATTCTGACAAAGTTTGGGGAAGATTGGAGCAAAAAGTGGCCTCTACAGTGTATACAAGCATTTCCTTTGATTTGACCTTGTGACCTAATTTTTTGGCCCCACATGACCCAGATTTGAAAAATCATCCAAGGCTTTATAATAAAAAACATTCTGACCAAGTTTTATGAAGATAGAATGAAAAATGTGGTCCCTATAGTGTAAACAAGCTTATTCTTTGATTTGACCTGGTGACCTTATTATTTTACCCCACGAGACGCAGATAAAAATTCATTCAAGATTTCATGCAGATAAACATTCTGACAAAGTTTCATGCACTTCAAATGAAAAATGCAGCCCCTATTGCATACATAAGTTTTTCTTTTATTTTAACAGGTGACCTAGTTTTTAAACCCTGAAGACCCAGATTCAAAATTGGGCTAAAGATCATCAAGATAAACATTCTGACTAAGTTTCATGAAGATATGGTCATAAACGTGGCCTCTAGAGTGTTATCAAGCTTTTCATTTGATTTGACTGGATGACCTAGTTTCTGACCCCACATGACCTAGATTCAAACTTGACCTAGAGGTCTTCAAGACAAACATTCCGACCAATTCTCATGAGTGTTAACAAGATATTCCTTTGATCTGGCCTAGTGACCTTATTTTTGACCCCACATAATCCAGTTTCAAACTTAACCTAGAGATTATCAAAACAAACAATCTGACTAAGTTTCATAAAGATTGAGTCAGAACTGTGGCCTCTGGAGTGTTCTAAAGTTGTTCTTTTGATCTGGCCTACTGACCTAGTTTCTGATCCCACATGACCCTGTTTCAAACTTGGCCTAGAGATCATCAAGACAAACATTCTGACCAAGTTTCATAAAGATTGGGTCACAACTGCGGCCTCTAGAGTGTTCACTGCTCACATGGCAAATGTTGACGTACGATGCACAATGACATACGCTGGACAATGACCGGTCACAATACCTCACCTTGAGCACTTTGTGCTCAGGTGAGCTAAAAAAACGTGCTCAGGTGAGCTAAAAAACAATGAAATTAAAGGTGACTTTTTTTAAAGCATTATTACATTTTCAATTTACTCAATTATATTGAGATTAAACACGTTAGGCCAAAACAAATTAATTTTGCGGTTCTGGTAACATGCTGAAAACTAGATGCCCACTGGCAACATGTCGAGCCCCCCAGCTGTCAAAAGGACTGGGAGTTGCACAAGACACTCCCTGTCTCATTGAGGCAAACATTTATGCCAAATAAAACAAGAGGACCACGATGGTCCTGAATCGCTCACCTCTTCCCACATGACCCAGTTTTGAGTATGACGTCGTTTTTTTCTATTATTCAACATAGTGACCTAGTTTTTGAGCTCATGTGGCCCAGTTTTGAACTTGACCTAGATATTATCAAGATAAAAATTCTGACCAATTTTCATGAAGATCCATTGAAAAATATGGTCTCTAGAGAGGTCACAAGGTTTTTCTATTATTTGACCTATTGACCTAGTTTTCGAAGGTACGTGACCCCGTTTTGAACTTTACCTAGATATCATCAAGGTGAACATTCTCACTAATTTTCATGAAGATCTCATGAAAAATATGGCCTCTAGAGAGGTCACAAGGTTTTTCTATTTTTATACCTACTGGCCTAGTTTTTGACCGCACGTGACCCAGTTTCGAAACTGACCTAGATATCATCAAGGTGAACATTCAGATCAATTTTCATGAAGATCCATTGAAAAATAAGGCCTCTAGAGAGGTCAAAAGATTTTAATAATTTTAGACCTACTGACCTAGTTTTTGACCACAGTTGACCCAGTTTCAAACCTGACCTAGATATCAAGATGAACATTCAGACCAACTTTCATACAGATCCCATGAAAAATACGGCCTCTAGAGAGGTCACAACGTTTTTTCATTATTTGACCTACTGACCTACTTTTTGACAGCACATGACCCACTTTCGAACTTGACCTAGATATCATCAAGATGAACATTCTGACCAATTTTTATGGAGTTCCATTCACAAGTATGGCCTCTAGAGAGGTCACAAGGTTTTTCTATTTTTAGACATACTGACCTAGTTTTTGACTGCAAATGACCTTGTTTCAAACTTGACATAGATATCATCAAGATGAACATTCAGACCAACTTTCATACAGATCCCATGAAAAATATGGCCTTAAGAGAGGTCACAAGGTTTTTCTATTATTTGACCTACTGACCAAGTTTTTGACGGCACGTGACCCACGATTGAACTTGACCTAGATATCATCAAGATGAACATTCAGACCAACTTTCATACAGATCCCATGAAAAATACGGCCTCTAGAGAGGCCACAAGGTTTTTTTATTATTTGACCTACTGACCTAGTTTTTCAGGGCACGTGACCCACTTTTGAACTTGACCTAGATATCATCAAGGTGAACATTCTGACCAATTTTCATGACGATCTCATGAAATATATGGCCTCTAGAGAGGTCACAAGGTTTTTCTATTTTTAGACCTACTGACCTAGTTTTTGATTGCACGTGACCCAGTTCCAATCTTGACCTAGAAATCATCAAGATGAACATTCAGACCAACTTTCATACAGATCCCATGAAAAATATGGCCTTTAGAGAGGTCACAAGGTTTTTCTATAATTTGACCTACTGACCTTATTTTTGACGGCACGTGACCCAGTTTCGAACTTCACCTAGATATCATCAAGGTGAACGTTCTGACCAATTTTCATGAAGATCTTGTGAAATCTATGGCCTCTAGAGAGGTCACAAGGTTTTTCTATTTTTAGACCTAATGACCTAGTTTTTGAACCCATGTGACCCAGTTTCGAACTTGACCTAGATATCATCAAGGTGAACATTCTGACCAATTTTCATGAAGATCTTGTCAAATATTTGGCCTCTAGAGAGGTCACAAGGTTTTTCTATTTTTAGACCTACTGACCTAGTTTTTGATGGCATGTGACCCAGTTTCGAACTTGACCTAGATATCATCAAGATGAACATTCTGACCAACTTCATAAAGATCCCACAAAAAATGTGACCTCTAGAGTGGTCACAAGCAAAAGTTTACGGACTGACGCACGGACGACGGACGCTACGCGATCACAAAAGTTGACCCTATCTCTAAAAAGAGATTGCAAGAAGTTACAATATAAGTTAATATAAGTTATTTAAAGTAACAACAAAGGGACGTAAATCTTAAAAAAAAAAAAAGTCCACACAAAAATCCTCACCAGCAGAGATAGGTCAAAATTCACCTGAAAACTGGATGTAACATGCATGTTGTACTACAGAAAAGTGGTCTTGATTTTTCCCTAGGACCAGTAATAAAAAGTTACGAATATAAGCTATTTATAGTAACAACAAAGAGAAGTAATTCTAATATCTTGCGCATGACACTCCGTCTCATGATGATGAACAACTGTGCCAAGTTACATCAAAATCCCTCTATGCATCAAAAAGAAATGCTCCAGACAAAGTCATTCTTATATCTGACTTTTGACCTCTAAGTGTGACCTTGACCTTAGACCTAGAGACCTGGTTCTTGCGCATGACACTCCGCCTCATGGTGGTGAACATTTGTGCCAAGCGACATCAAAATCCCTCCATGCATGAAGAAGAAATGCTCCGGACAAAGTTGTCATTCTTGTATCCTTTGACCTCTAAGTGTGACCTTGACCTTAGACCTAGGGACCTGGTTCTTGCGCTTGACACTCCGTCTCATGATGGTGAACAGTTGTGCCAAGTTACATCAAAATCCCTCCATGCTTGAAGAAATGCTCCGGACAGTCATTTTTGTATTTGACCTTTGACCTGTAATTGTGACCTTGACCTTTGAGATAGGAACCTAGGGTTTGCACATGACACTCTGTCTCACTGAGGTTAACATTCATGCCAAACAAGATTGCTTCATGCATGTCAAAATTATGGTCCGGACAAACAAATCCGGACGGACGCACGGACGGACGCATGCATGCACGCACACACAAACGCACGCACATACACCAAACAGCCATTTGGACAATTATGTCTTCGTATCCGCAAGCGGGCTCAACAAAAATTAGGGTAGGTAGGTAGGAAAAACATTTTACTTTTAAAATTATTTTATTTTTGCTAAACAGCACGGAAACATGAATAGAGATAGATGATAGGGTCAATACTGCTATCATACAGAAAGAATACAACATAGATCTCTGAAAGGTTGGTTGTATAGTTCTGAAAGGACATGCTAGCTATTTCATCTCAAAGTTCCGTTATATGCCCACTAAATACTCGACTTTTTCAATGCTAAGAAGTTGTAATAAAGAGTACATCAAATTTTCTGAAACAAACAATTTTTAACTGATGAATTTATTTGTTTATATTTTTACCGTAAGAAAATGTTTCAGCCCGGTAAGTTTCAACTTCAACATTGGTGCATCAACATTGGTGCATCTATATCCTGTGCGTAGCTTACAATTTCTGCGTTGTAGGCACCACAAAATTTGTCAACTAGATTCTACTTTGACAGTAAATAAATGATAATTCATGTTCCAATTGTTTACGTGTTTATATGCCGCAATGTTCTGGCGTGTATGTTTCAGTGCAATCATGTAGGTGGCTTGGCTATTTTCAGAAACTGCATATATAAACTTTGAATGAAGCATTTATTTCTGATTTCTATACCCGACCTTAGATGTTATTGACACAAGAGCGCCGCCAAGGGGGGCAATATACGCCCGAAGGCTTACATAATAGGATGGGAGCAAAAATTTAAGAACTTGTAACTTGTAGCCCCAAAGGACTGGAACAACAAAAGGAAAACTTCAAAAAACAAATCTAAGTCCACAAAAAAAATATTCAAAGTCTACAAAAAAATCCTTATCAGGTACAGTTATGTAAAAATACACCTTAAAATTGGAGGTACCATCCATGTTGTACCACAGAAAAGTGGTCTCGGTTTTTCCCTACGGCCAATAATAAAAAAGTTTCAAAATAAGCTATTAATTTTACAGTAACATAAAAGGGAAGTAATTCAAAAGAAAAATTATTGTAAGTACAAACAAGAGCTGTCACTAATGGTGACAAATGCCCCCCGCAGCACCTTGATCTTTGACCTGGTGACCTTGACCTTTGACCTGGTGACCCCAAAGTCAGTAGGGGTGGTGTACTCAATAAGTACTATCAGCATGTGAAGTTTGAAGGTCCTGGATGAAGTGGTTCGCGAGTACTGCCTTCATGCAAAAAGTTAACGTTGGCCCCTGTGACCTTGACCTTTGAAAAATAGTTTTTAATCTTCTCATTAAAATGTTTTAACCATTTTTCAAGAACATTTTAAAAGCAAAAGTAATTGCTCAATCTATAAATTAAAAATAGTTTTTAATCTTCTCATTAAAATGTTTTAACCATTTTTCAAGAACGTTTTCAAAGCAAAAGTAATTGCTCAATCTATAAAATTACCCCTTTATATAGTTTGCCATTTTTGAATTATCTCCCTCTAATGGGCATTTTTCACTACTTAGATATTTTTAAAACATGAATATTTAGCTCTTTATTTTTTTACCTTTGTATTTCAAAATTTATATAAGCTCATTTATCACTAAACAGAGTTGTTTTATTTTATATTATGAATTTTCAAAAGCTTTTTAAAATGTTTAAAGTTTAGTTATATACTTCTATCATATTAATGTTAATGTGAAAATACCACCTGAAGGTATTAGTACTTCTTTGTTTTGAAGCTCTTGGGTGCGGCTTTTAAAAATTCATCCTGCGTATCAGTGCCAGCGACTTTTTTCACTTTTGGGGGAAGGGGGTCGGTGCCCTTTGGAGGGGGAAAAATACGACGTAAAACTAAGAAAAGGGGAATTTTCATTTTTGTTGAAATAAAGTAGTTTCAAGTTTATTGATAAATTCAGGGCCCATAAGAACATGTGACATGACATATAACACAGTGTAGCATATCAATACCAGATAACCAAATAAATTTTTCAAATGTGCAGGATAAGATATCCATTAGACAACCAAAATTTACAACAGACATTAGGTTCCTTCCTAAACAAGCCAACGGTGAGCGGCTGTTTTTTTTTTTATTTCTGTCAAATTCTGACATTTGCAGTCACTGCTACATTTGACCTGTCACAATGTAAAACAAACTGTAAAAAAAGTGTATGCATTGGACTAGTCCCTTCCCAAGCATAAAATCAATCCCTGACTGACTAGAAGATGGAAAACTCAACACTACCCGGCCAAACAAATAGAATGCAAATCATTTACAGACTAACATTCAACAGCGTTGTTGTGCAGAATGATAAAGCGCTTCGATGATACTGATTTATCAAGGGAAGTTACTCCAACCGGTGTTGATGTAAACAGAACGCGAGATACCGCGGTGAACTGTTTTCTAATCTATATGAAAATAAATTAAATAAACTAGTGAATTATGATTTAATTGATTGGCTTTTTTTTTGTATTTTCGGAGGGGAATTTTACGCATCAGAAAGGGGAAAAAACATACTATTTTGAGGGGGGGGGGGGGGGGGGAAGGGGGCCGAATTTCGCCGAATATTTTGGTGAAAAAAAAAACGCTGAGTGCTATACGTTGTGCACGTGAAAGAACCAAAAGAACTGCTGTATCTCAAAGATTCTTCAACTGAAATTTTGAAGTTGTAGATTTAGAAAAACGGGAAATGAGTGGGACATGGAGTTTAATCCTTCTAAATGCCAGGTACTACACATCACAAAAAACAAGACTGTCTGACATCAAAACCAAATATTTACTCCATGGACATATTTTAGAATCAGTTCCCAGTGCAAAATATGTTGGTGTTGACTTGTTGGAATACACATAATCACTAGAATATCTTCAAATGCTAATAAAACTATTGGCTTCATAAAACGAAACATCACAACAACCAACGAAAACGTCAAAACATTAGCATACAAAACTCTTGTCCGTCTGCAGTTGGAATATGCATCTACTATCTGGCACTCGTACAACCAAACAAACACACATAAAATAGAAATGGTTCAGCGTCGTGCACTTCGATGGAATACAGGTGATTTCTCACCTCTCTCCAGTGTTACTGAAATGTAAGGAAGACTGGGTTGCTGCTCTCTAGAACACAGAAGATTGGATTCCCGCCTTGTAATGTTTTATAAAATCTACCATCATCTTGTTGCCATCAATCTTCCGAGTTACATTCAAGTCCCATCTAGATTTTCTGGTGTGTCTACTGCACTGAGGAGAATATTTTCGATAGTGCCAATGTAAACAGTTCAAATAAAATGTTTAAACCGGTGTTTAATGGCTTTTGAGTGTTTTTGTTAGTTTGACTTAGATAGCTTTTCAATGTTTGAATAATATTTAGTGTTTTTTAACCTATGATAATTTGATTGGCACAATTGTTGACCTATACCACGAAATTACTGATGTGACATCACATGATGACAATGGTTGACTATTGTTGTTCAAAGTGCACATGGATGTTCCTTGAATGATATCCGATTCATTTTCACACAGTAATTGATGCATATGACATGAAATATTGTGGTAAAGACAAGAAATACTCTGTTATGTTGTTTCTTGTTTAATGTCGTTAAGTCACATGACAAGTGCCGCGACAATACAGGTGGACGGTATACTTAATCAAGTTTAAAATTATAAAGTTCAAAATTTAGAATGTAAGAAAACAAGCCAGGCAATTATTTATATATTAATCAATTTAATGTAAAATTTCCACAACTTATGTAGATAAATAGAGCTGAGCCACATCCCTTAGCTGAAAGATAATTACGTTAGTATGTTTAGACTTTTAGCATTACACTAGATAAAAAAATATTTGAAGATTGAAAATGAAAATTTTTTTTTATTGAATTAAAATTTCTGACAATAAGACTTTAAACAACTGATCGACCTGCAAATGATCCATACCAAATTAAAAATGGTTTTATACTTACGCTGACATGAATGTTGAATGCGGTTTCTCTTCAGCTTGTCTGTTGACACCAGGTTTTTCCCATGGTTTTGTTGGAGCTGCCATTATTATTTTTTTCTGCATTCACACTTCCGGAAAACGGTAGGGACAGAGTGCGAAATGGACTCCAATTCGCGAAATGGACTTTACGTCTACGAAATGGACATTTTTTATTTAAATTACGGTTTTAGTTTCAATGAATTTTATGACAGGTTATTTTATAGTTTTCATTCCTCTGACGGGACAGCGACAGTCAAAATGTATCACGTTGTCCCAAAACGTCCTATTATTTGGACTAGACGTTTTCATGCAAAAACTTATACAAAATGGACTTTTAGATTTTAATTTAGGCATTAAATTCAAACATATATGTAATTTCTTAAAAATATATATTAGATAAGAGATAAACCTTTATGGGTCGGGGTAAATACTCCGGGACACCCCGGGATACCCTGGGACACCGCGGGATACCTGAATTTTCATTGAAAGCTTTGAATTTAAGGATGTAGGAGCGAATTTTTTCTAACGGTCAGAATTTTTTCATGCTCTGTGAGCTTGAAGAACATTAGTTTCTAAGACAAACAAGAGAAGAAAAAACACAGGTCACCGAACTCGTTTTATTTTTATAGGGCATTTTCTTCACCCAGTGTTTGAGCATTTCTGAAATTTTGTAAAACTGTAAAAATGGTGGTGTGTTATAAAACATATAATATCTCATTTAATGTTAAAGGGATTTCATGTCTTACAGGTTAATATGAATACAAGGTGATATCAGTATTATATAAGCATAAATGTCACGAACAAATCTCTTTCATTTTTACATGTTGGCATAATTACTCCACACACTTTATTTTCAATGGAAAAAATGTTTTTAGATCTGCAAAAAAAATTCTGACGGTAAGATTTTCAAAATATTTCGCAGCTTTAATGACATACAAAAATGCTTTAAAACGGACAGAAAAAAATGTTGGGGTCACCGTGCATCTAAGAAATTTATTAAGAAAAAACTGTTAAAAACTGGTGAATTTTGACATTTTTTGTTCTTTTTGTTTAAATCTATATTTTCTAGATAAAATAAAGTGCTATCTTGAAGAGTTTTATTTCAGTTATAGCTTATCGTTATATGTATCATTCAGGAAAATATCAAAACCAAACCTAATCTACTTTCATAGATATTTGAAATTACCTACCCCTACCCCATTGTAAATCTTACATCAAATTTAGGCAAATGCCAGCCAAAAATAAGGGTGAAAAAATTTTTTTCGAAAAAAGTAGAATCTATTTTGTTAAATGGTACATTATTAGCCATATTTTAATTATTTAACGTTAATTTTTTGCAAAACTTTTGTTAGAATGCAATATTCGAAGAAACGTTTTTTCAAAATGGCGGATATTCTGAAAAAAAAACGCTCGTACATCCTTAACTGTTTTTGTTGCATTTTTTTTCCATATTTAGCAATAAATTGGGCGTGAATATAGGTGTATCCTAAGTAGCAGACTCGTAATACGAACCCCGGGACGCTTGATTCATCCAAGAATCGCATACTACATAATAGTGACGTACCATGAGCATGGTATCAGAGGCTGCACCCTTGAATGGATTCGCTTTTTCTTAATAGGCAGTACCCAGGTGGTTTTTCTGTTGAAGTTCCTGTGACATCTGGTGTGCCCCCAAGGGTCTGTCCTGGGGCCTCTCTTCTTTCTTCAATATATTCTATTTTCCTTCTATCTTCCGTAGACATCAAACCCCTTGCGGGAACGTAGATGTTTTGCGCGTCAAAATCATAAAGAGAAAGAATAAAGTGATAAAAATTTAGAGTGGAAGAAACTAAAAAAATAACTTTGGTGATATAAAAAGGTTAAAACTTGAGTTTGCAGGATAACTAGGGCGAGGCGTGTTCAAGGCTGCAAACTGCAGCACTGAACTGCTCTAGGGTAGGAAGGTGGGCGACACTGGGGGGAAGTTGGTTCCAATGGTACACTGTTCTCGGAAAATAAGAAAACTTTTAATAGTCAGTGGTTGCAGTAATTAACCTATAACTTAGGGAATGGCCATAGCGGACACATCGGGTCATTGGGGTAAGGTAATCTACGATTGGGATAGCAACCAGATCATGATGAATCTCATAGAAGAGTGATAACCTAGAATCTATATGCCTTAAATCCAGTCGACGAAGGTTTAGGGAGTGTAGCATATCAAATATTAACGACTTACCTGATCATGTAAAATCACAGGTTCGACTTTTTGCTGATGACACAGCTGTCTATCTTACTATCAATAATACAACTGATTGCAATAAGTTACAGCAAGATCTTGACACCCTACAGGAATGGGAAAGTAAATGGGAAATGCACTTCAACCCAAGTAAATGCCAGGTTCTTAACATCTCACGAAACAAACATACAATACAACATAATTATATATTGCATGGCCAAATCCATGAAACCGTAACAAATGCTAAATACCTTGGTGTAGACCTAACAATATAGACTTGCAAAATTAACACTCATATTAACAAAATCTGCACAACAGCAAGCAGAACACTTGGTTTCATAAAACGTAACATCCAAACTAAAAACAAGAAGAAATTGATCAGGTCAGATATCCGGGCACTTCAGCATATCGCGTTACGAAGAAACAAGTGGAGGTGACAGCGAACGCTAAATTGTAACTGGAAAACGTTTCATGTTTCACTAGTGTTGGTTGTTTTTCTTCACTTAAAGTAACATTTTGGGCAATATTAATGAGTCAGTGAATTTTTAATGTTGCATGATGTTCCAGTAATCACTTCCGAGAAAGAAACCTTTTTTTTTTTAGGTTTCAGACGTGATATCTAACATTGACTGTCGGTATAAGTAGATCTGTGCAAGGAAGTATAAAATATTTTATAAATTTAGTTTTATAGCTCTTTGATCTGTGTATGCGGCAAGGTCTCATATTTGTGACGGACTGGAAGAAAATTATAATTCAATAAATCAGAGTTCTTTTAAAAGCAAATAAAATAGCTCCTCTATTTGGGTTTCTCCATTCATATGTGTTTTCACTGTTCTCGTTCTATTTTGTAGCCTGCCATTTAAAATAGTTCTAAAAGCCAGGATAGTTTATACTGTGGTGTCAAAAGTGATTCAATCACACCCAATTTAATTAAATTAACACCTCTTACCTAAATTCTGATTCGTGTAAGATTTAATGAGAGGTGCCATAATTTAAAGCTTAATTAGTCAGTACATTATGCGTGAACATTTGAGAAGAGATTTTTTCTCCCTCGAAGTGTATCGTGATCACAATAGTAGATCTTTATCTGTATTTATAACATGAAGCGATTTTATTGTATGTTACTATTGTTTTAAATGTAATATGACATCTACCGTGTTACACGTGGAAATATAATAATATATATTAACTGCATGCTAGCTTCATTTTACGAAGGGCCACGACGTATTAATAAATTAATGGCTTAAACTACTACATCTATTTACGAAAATACTGATCACTGTTTTGTAAATTATCAATTACTTAAAACTGTGAACGATAATTTGCATGCTATGTCTAGAATCATTTTAGTCATATATTATATTTCTGAATCTCGATATCCATATTTTTTTGTAAAGTGTTAGACTGTTACAATAGACTGCTTCCGCATATTACAAAATTAAAGCATTCATTCCAGTTGTCTAAATCATAAGTCACTTGAATCACTATGGAAACCAGTCAGTATGTGGTATATTAATGAAAATCAGTTTTGACCAGTTCCTTATGACTATCACTAATTAAGAGATTAATGTCTTGTTTGTTTTCTTCCTTTGATGTACCCCTTCAGGGCCTTATGGTAATTTCCTGTCTTATCCCTTTGATGTATGCCTTCAGGGTCTATGATATTTGGAAGATGCACACTTTTGTTATTTGCGTGTCAGTTGACAAAGGGATTAATACTACGTAAATAACCTTATTACATGTGCCTGAATATATAATTCATTTGATATTGTAAAATAATTTCACCAAACTAATTTCTGACTCAAAGGACATTTCTTTTTTAAAAATTAATTGCAATAAGAATGCATAGAATAATGTATTAGTTTTCAACTTTATTCATATGACTTTCGTACTTAATGTACTTTGACATTGTATCATTTTACATAGAACTATAAAAACATATCGCACAAGGTATATTTCAGAAAATGGCAACTCCATATATTTTTTTCAGAGCATTAAAACATTTAGAAAATCAGCTTATTATTAAAAAAATCAGCAATTTTTTATCTGGGTTTTCAAGACACTTAAAAAATTCTCTGAAAGATAAACAGCTGCTACGATTTTAATAGGCCAAGAAGTTAAAAACTTATAGATGTTAAAAAAATGTTATGTTGTCAGATATTTGATGAGATCTAGAGCTAGATCTGTAGTCGTCGTGTTGCGTGACTAAATGAAATAACTTCTATAAAAATAATTATGTATTATTCCTATGGTTTAGTATGTAGAAAATGTTGAATAAACTTGGAAACTTGTTTTAAACATTACTGATCAGTAGCGCCGAAGAGTTGACAATACACAACGTGTCACTTCTTCCAGACCGTTTTGAAATGCTACATAATCAATTATTACAAAAACCCTATTTTTGAAAAATATATAGATTCTACTATAGCCTACGGACTGCAGATAATATAAAAAATGAATCTTGATTTGTTTTATTTGAAAAAAAAAAAAATAAACCTCACAACCCACACCGCTAGTTAATTCGCTACGAATTGCCGGGTCCTGCTTTCACCTTCAATGTAATTTGCATAATCGATTGCTCCGGAAGTGACGTCATACCGACCTGATCAATAGCATATAAAACTCTTGTCAGGCCACGGTAGAATACTCATCCACAGTCTGATCACCCTACACTAAACTTAATATCAATAAGATAGAAATCATTGTGTACACAACGGTAGCGCTTTCATGCGGTCGCATTGACGGAATAAGTGACGTCACGTTCTATACATAGAATGGATAGAAATGGTACAAAGAAGAGCAATCAGATGGATATACAACAACTATTCCACATATGACAGTGTCTCAGGTATGCAAAAATCTCTCGGAGAACAGACGAACTGATGCAAATTTAATAATGTTTTACAAAATTGTCCATTCGCTAGTAGCTATTCCTGTCCCAGTATATTTTGAGAGACCAAGGAGACCAACTCGTCCGCCCACCTCCCCCAACCCGCGGGCTATAGACAAATCCATACAGTTTCCAATTACTACAAATTTTCGTTTATCCCAAGTACTCTGGTCTTATGGAACAACTTCCCATCTGAAGTTATTCTCCTGCCTACGTTTGAATCTTTCAAGCAGGCAGTATGCCAACATACATGCAATTAGTTGTAGCAAAGTGCGTTTAAACCTGATTTTACTACTCTTGTCTGTATATCTAACACTTTTAACTTTTTTCAGCCTCACTTTTTCACTTTGACATCATCTCACTGTCAATACTTTTGTAAAATTCTTTCTCGTGCACTGACTGCGCACCTGCTAATAATACCCGAAAGGGGTGTTAAGCAGTATACGAAGATAGATAGATAGAATACAATAAGTGGAAGTGCAGAGTACAAGAACCATAACTCTACTGTGCCTATTTTTTCAATTATCTCCCTTTATTAAATTAATATTTCACACAATGATAAAGGACATTAAGTTTATGGCCATGAATAAACCAGCTCCTCTAACTGATATGTGTATATTTCAGTTCCAAAAATTTATTTATTTCACAACATTTTAGATGAAAACTTCCCTTCGGCGGGGGATTGGCCATGTCCAACGTGGCTCTTGTTCTTATAGAGGTGGTAACTGCGTATTCTTCGATTTTACAGCTATAAAATTGCGACCGTTTTTTTAGTTACATGTCTTTTACACAGTCAGGTCCTTTATGGCCATTTCACAGCTGTAATACATGTCTTTATTTCAGTAACAGTCTTACACTCGAGTAGTAGAACTGTAAAACACGTGTGTGTAAGGTAAAAAGCAATGTTCGCCGAATGAGAGATATCTATTTTTAAATAACTGGTATCACGAAAAGTTTTCATAAAAATGTTTATATGGTTTCGCGAAAATTTTCATGAAAACTTTTGTTAAGAAGTGGCAATTTTATGCCAAATATAATTTTGCTTTCATGAAAAGTGATTCATTTTCGTGAAAATTTTCATGAACACTTTCTTTAAGTGGTGTCAGTTCAGAGCACTAACTAGCATAATTTCGTGCTAAGATATATAACTAGTCTTCATTATATGTTTCTGTTTTCATGAAATCCTCCATTATTAACGTGAAAACTACTTTCATTTTCCGAAAGTTTTCATGAAAACGAATAGCTAAGTGGTGGCAGTTTTATGCCATCATACCATATCAATCTGATTAAAATCATCTCCAATTAATGCTACGCATTGGATCTGAAGGCAGGCTATTGAGACTCACGTTGACTAATCAGAACCTTTCTTAAAAAATCTATATCTGGGATTCCAGTTTTCGATATGTGCTTATAGAAACACATGAGAATATGTTGTTTTTCTTATTTTTTCCCTTTAAAATTGAAAAGCGTTTGTAAGGGTTAAACTGCCTCAATTATAAAGCTTTATATTTAACCATCGATAAGTACGTGTTCCTCTGTGGTGTATTGGTCAAGAAGGCAAGAAAATATTTATTGCCGCGGCGGTCCGGGTTCGATTCCCGACTCGGGCATGATTTTTTTTTATTTCACATTTTTTTAAAAGATAGTTTAGAAACAAAATCTCATGTTCTTATGTTCATAATATAATGAATTTTTTATTCTAAAGAAAATTTATATTAGCCAAAATCTTGTTGAAACGAGTCGTCTGATTGGTTCAAATAAAAATAGATTGGTGGAAATAAAAATAGCAATTCGATTACCACAGAAAGATATGTCATCAGATCTAACTTTTAGGAAGATCGCGAACTTTAGTCAGTTTGTCCTTATTTTATATTCAGTTCTATCTCATATTAATATACAGATCCGATCTGTTCGCACGTATAAACCAAAAAAATAAATGATTTTGCACTAATAACTAAGCAATAAAGTACAAATATAGTTTATATGCATGCGCCAAAATCTGTAACGAAAATAGCTTTATAAATGCGAAAATAAGCTATATATCTGTTGTTTTGCCTTTACAAAAAACATATTTTCTGTAACTCTAAAAGTCATAAGTGCACTTACTTATATACGAAAAATAATTGATTTTTTACCAATAATAATGTAGCAGGGGTCATGTATAACGAAATACATCCTCAGGGTTTTCAATATTGTACTTTATTAAGGTGGTTTACAATAAAGAATCACTGTAAGAGCCTGTAACAATAATAAAACTAATAAAAATATGCACACAATACTCATAAAAAATACAAAATCCATTCAATCGATTATCATAACAGGAATAGAAAATTACTACAACTGATATGAGAAAATAATAATTACCAGAATCCTGTATCCAAGTATACACTTTATGTAAATATAATAAGTTGTAAAAATAAAGCTTTTGTTTTACTCTGGCCTGATTATAAAATCAGTCCGTTCACTTAGAACAGCTGGAGAAGAATGCCCAAGAGATGTTAGTATGGCGGGAATTAGATATTTCGCGGGGTTAGTAAGGTTATGTGGGATCAGGCACGTGCAATTTAGTGGACTCTCACTCACAATTCCTTTCTTTCATACAGCGCTCCACCCTTGAGGCATACAGACACGAAATAGAAAAATTGGCGCGAAAAAAATGGTGGATTACTAATAGTCCTCAGTTTTTTTGCTCTGTAGATCTATGTTCCTTATTTTTTTGCAATTTGTTTGCTAAAAACACATGACAGATCTATGCTTGACATGTAGGTAGCATTTTCATAATGAAATAAAAACATGACAAAAATTTTCATGGAAACTTAGATCATACACCACCATATAATTTGGGGTCTCATTTTTAGCTGATTGTGCAGTTTGTGTGTTTGACTGAAATTATTTTTCTTGCATCAAACATGACCCCCACTTTTCTTTTGATTTTTAGTTAGCACTGACAATATTCTTCAAGAAAATGTAAGTTACAGAAATTTAAAATGGGTCCTGATGTGTGCTGCGGTCATTGGAAATAGGTCAATTTTATATAGAATAAAGAACAACAACTATTTAGTGTGTTATAACCTTGATAATAATAACACAGTTAGGCATATACAACAGTTAGGCAGACAAATACATGTATGTATGACGTCACAGATCAATAACAATGACAACACGATATTTACAGGGACGGATATAGAACGGTGCGCTGCATTGCATGTATTTAAAAGAATATTATGTTTGATCTACCATTAAACATGTTAAAAACAAAGTTCTACCATAAAATAACCAGGTTTACAATAAGGAACATTACATTATTATTGAGGAAAATCACTTATTTTCGTATAAATATAAGTATGTCCATATATGACCATTTGGTCCAATAGTCCTAAATATGTAATAATGGCGGATAGAAATAAAAACTCAATTTTCATGTTTTATGTAAGCCAGTTCCTGTTTTTATTTCATTGTGGACCTATACTTGACATTTTGGCATTGAACCATCGATATGGCTTATTTCCTATTTTCGCGTAAATAAACTTACTTTCGCACTTTTTTATTAAAGTATTATTATAAATTTTGTGGTTTAAATTGATTATCAATATCAAAATACATCCAAGTACATTAATATATTTATATTACCAGTCATGTTCGTTGGCATAAAACATATTGCCTGTATTGTATTCTATACAAGTAACAATCTTTAATGTGCTTGAATATAGTACATTTTTGCTATAAACATGTATTTTAATATTTATAATCATTTAAAACCAAAAATACACAATATATTGCTTTATTAGAGTAATAATCACTCATGTTTAGTATTTACCAGTCTGTTCACGTACATGAATCAGATCGCCAGTCTTCTATTTCAAAAGTATTAATATTATGCTTGAATTTTAAATATTTTTGGTATGCACTAGTTTTTTAGCATAAATAATCAATTTAAATCACAAAAACATAATATATTTAACAAATAATCAAGGCCTTCGAGTTGTTTATCATCTGATTTACCACGGTTCAGAGTTCAGATGTGTAGGAATTGAACCACGAGGGCGTTAGCCCGAGTGGTTAAATACTGAAGCATCTGAACGATAAATTAGACGATAAATCACAAGAAGGCCTTGATTATTTTCATTCTGACATGCTCATTGATATATTTTAATAAATATTATACTGGACTTCATTTACGTGAGGAATAATGTATCGAACGTCATGCGGCAATTTGACGTCATAATGGACGTCATAATGCTCTCTTACCGGTCCGCGCGTCTATCTATCTATCTATAAATACTGCATGACACCCTTGCGAGTATTTTATGCAGGTGCGCGTCAGTGCATAAGAGTTTAAAAGCAGGAATGTACAGGAGAAATAAAGTAATACATAAAGTATTTGTGAGAATTTGAGACAAAGCTGATAGTGCTAATAAAAAGGCGAAATGTACAGTAAAAAGATTAAAAACAGCCTGGTCACTCAGAAGTCCTGGCCCAGTTTGGTTACCCCTTGCCTAAACTGGTCCAGGGTAGGCGTCAACGGTTGTTTATCGCAGAATATACAGAGCTTGATTTTCTTCTTTGTTTAACTAGAAATCAAATCGAGCCATGTTAGAATGCTTTAATAAAATAATTATCGCTCATGTTCGGTATTTACTAGTCATGTCCGCGGATATGACTCATGTTCGGTGTTTAGCCATACCCTGCGCAAACGTCACTTCCTGTTTATGTTGTTCCTAACAATTATGACGCTTTTTTTTTACTTGCTACCGAAATTCACACTTATCAAATTAGTTCGCATGATTTATTTTAACTTTTAAAAGTAACACCGGCTGTTATCTAAAACAGTTTTTTTCATATATTTAAAACTGAATTAGATCTACTTTTCACTGACCAAGTTGTTTGTAAAAATATGGGCACAGGATCAAGTGTTCAACCCAAACAAGGTGTTTTACCAAATCCCCGAATGCAATATGCAAAAGAAAGAGGAAAAAAGAGCAAAATGGTAACTTTGCATTTTTGCGTTGGTTTCTAGTCTAGATGTCTTTGTATACAAGTACTAGTCCAAATTATACATTTTGGGACAGGGACAGGGTTGCATGTACCTAATTATTTTATAAATTATCTCCCTTCACTGAGAATAAGAAAAACAGTTAGAGTTATATTTATAAATTTAATGCCATAATTCAATGATCACATGTTGTATAAAGAACTTTACTTAACAAACTCATGATCATCACTGATATTCTTATGAATATTCAATAAACCGCTGCATATTATAAACTGACATACTGTGAAGAACATACACAATAAATATAAATTTGGATAAACAATATTTATCACAACATAAATGCAGCAGCAACTATATAAACAACTTCACATAGAGTACATCACATTAAATATTAATAATTATAAAGGAACATTAAACATAATTATAAAGCATTCACGTCTACTTCATAATCATTAAAGGTAAACTTTCAAAACATGACTGAAACTTGGCGGTGGGAGGGAGGGAAAAGTTTTAACTAGAAAAACGTGTGACCAAGTCAAAATCAGATACAACAGTGACAAATACAGTGGAAATGAGAAAGCGGCCGGGCCTCAACAAAACAACTTATTTTGACCAATCAGAACAAATGTAACAAATTCTTATCACCAATGAAGAAAGACTTCACTAAGATAGATAAATACCCAAATATTCCAAAACATCCGCAATAAATATAAGGCAATTTTAAGTTCGCTAATTAAATATTTTAAATTATTAGAATAAACCTTTTAGATCTAATTATCCTTCGATCATCTGTTTTGATGCTCATGAGTTTTGACGCCCTTATTTATTTTGCTGTCAAATAGGTATAAGTGACCTTTTATGATGCCAAATTACACACGTTTGCAAAGCAGGCAATATTTTACCTTGCTCAAATAAAACATTAATGCATACAACAGATTTACAGTAAGATTATATTATTTTTGCATACTTTGGTGTATTTTTATGTCTTTTTAATAAGGCCTAAAAAAAAATTCTTTGTTTCCGGTAACATGCTCAAAAAAGTTAGGGTAGGTAGGTCGGAATTTTTTTTTTTTTTTGGATTTTTTTTTATTAAGGGAGACTTTTCGAAAATTATTTTTTTGTCAAAAAATGATTACAAATAAGGGGGTTATGCCTTTAGAGCATCAGTAAGTTGATTTCTAACATCACTGGCCATGTTTAAAGCATAAAAAGTGCAGTTTTGCATCATTTTGTTAAAAAGTTGAAAAAAATATTCTCCAAGGCCATAAAAACATTTAGGGTCGGGCCAAAAATTTAGGGTAGGTCGGGATACCGGAAACAAACAATTTTTTTTTTACGCCTAATGCAAAAATCTACAATCCTTTAAAAACCTAATTCTTACAGGAGCAGCTGGTCAGGAATTCAGATCTTGGTTTTCTCTTTCCCTCAGCTATTTTTCAAAGTCACAAGACAGTTCTTTGACTGAATTTTTAAATAAATTTTAGATTTTTCACTCTCCTGTAGGCTATACATATTGTATCATTTGAAAACGTTAAATTAATTTTGCTGCTCTTTGTCAAATCTTGTTGTAAATAAAGAAGGTCATGTTTCTAATAGGTTTTCACTGAAAGTACCACAGTTAGAGCTGTTAGAAAAGGTTATATCTTTTTGTGTCCTCACTGTTTTGATAATGAATGACTGCTATTAACAATAAGTAAAGTGAATAAAAAAGATCACATTTTACAAAGAAATAGTAAAAAAGTCACTTAAAAAGATTAATATTAATTTGTTTATTGTCCTTTTAAGTTTCAGGTCTCGACTGCATTCACATAGAATTATACCAGCCAAATATGATTTTTGGCCATATAGGCTCCAGAAAAGTGAAGTTTTGGTTAAGACAGCCAGCCAATCAAAAGGCGTCATTTCTCATGAGCCTTAAAAATATGGGTGCCTCGATGGTCAGTCAGCAATAATACAAATATTGACACCTTTTTGCCCACAAAATTCACAAAACAGGAATAAAATAAAGGGAGACATGCCATAGTTTATAACAAAACTATTTATTTGTTTAATTCATCTATATTACTAATGAAATACATGTTAGACTGCTTAAGGGCGTCAAAACTAATGACTCTAGGATACAACTATTTTGACAAGATCTTATCAATTAAAGTAAAAAATGCATGTCAGAGTTATGGCTCAGTAAAAATCACATAGTCATATGATGAATCATTTTTAGCTCATCTGATTTTTTGAAAAAAAATGATGAGTTATTGTCATCACTTGAGCGGTTGTCGACGTCGGTGTCGGCGTCTGCGTCGGCGTTGCCTGGTTAAGTTTTATGTTTAGGTCAGCTTTTCTCCTAAACTATCAAAGCTATTGCTTTGAAACTTGGAATACTTGTTCACCATCATAAGCTGACTCTGTATAGCAAGAAACATAACTCCATCTTGATTTTTGCAAGATTTATGGCCCCTTTTGTACTTAGAAAATATCAGATTTCTTGGTTAAGTTTTATGTTTAGGTCAACTTTTCTCCTAAACTATCAAAGCTATTGCTTTGAAACTTGGAATACTTGTTCACCATCATAAGCAGACCCTGTACATCAAGAAACATAACTCCATCTTGCTTTTTGCAAGAATTATTGCCCCTTTTGGACTTAGAAAATCAGTTTTCTTGGTTAAGTTTTATGTTTAGGTCAGCTTTTCTCCTAAACTGTCAAAGCTATTGCTTTAAAACTTGCAACACTTGTTCACCATCATAAGTTGACCCTGTACAGCAAGAAACATAACTCCATCCTGCTTTTTGCAAGATTGATGGCCCCTTTTGGACTTAGAAAATATCAGATTTCTTGGTTAAGTTTTATGTTTAGGTCAACTTTTTCTCTTAAACTATCAAAACTATTGCTTTGAAACTTGCAACACTTGTTCACCATCATAAGCTGACCCGGTACAACAAGCAACATAACTCCATCCTGCTTTTTGCAATAATTATTGCCCCTTTTGGACTTAGAAAATCATTTTCTTGGTTGAGTATTATGTTTAAGTCAACTTTTCTCATAAACTATCAAAGCTATTGCTTTAAAACTTGCAACAGTTTTTCACCTTCATAAGTGGACACTGAACATCAAGAAACATAACTCTATCCTGCTTTTTGCAAGAATGATGCCCCTTTTTAGACTTAGAAAATCATGGGTAGGACAATATTTCTATTACACAAAAAAAAATCAGATGAGCGTCAGCACCCGCAAGGCGGTGCTCTTGTTTATCTTTTACCATCAAAAAGTAAGTTTTAATTGTTATAATGTAGGAAGTGTCTAGCCCTCCGGTAACCGGACACCTAGCTTGCGTTCTAGTCTTCCGGTTACCGGACGGCTAGCAAATCCTTGGGGAATTTTCTAGCTGTCAGGTAATAGAAATCATAATGAATAAGTAATGATTTTATATATTTTTAAATGTTATTGACTTAAGATATCTATACTTATCTGATTTTCAGTCCATAAAACGCAAGAAATCGTGTATAATTCAGTTGATATTCTGTTATTCTAAAAGTTTTGAACATCACGCTGCAGCTATTGAAATTAAAAGTCATTTAAAACAGTTATTTATTTAAAAAATTGAATACTAAAACATGAAAATTAAAAGTATTTCAAAAATGTTTTAATTTTGAAAATCCAGTGAGAAGTTGTTAAAATTTAAGAATTCCGATCCCATAAAAGCCGCCAGATGAACAGATTTTAATGAGTGACATCACGGCGATCTCGCCATTAATTGATTTTGGTAAACTTTTGTTTTATCGGCTGAATAATGCAGTGATTTATTGTTAATCACATTCACACACAATTTTGTTTGCAGATAAGTATCGATATCTTACATGTAACTTAATAACATTAAAATCATTACTTATTCATTAGGAAATCTATTACCGGACGGCTAGAAAATCTCCTGAGAATTTGCTAGCCGTCCGGTAACCGGACGGATAGACACTTCCTATAATGTAATGTTCTTTGTTGAAATTTTGGTGTAAGATTCTTTTAACAATGACATTTTGTTCATGTTTCTTTGTGTAAGTCCAGATCGAGCATGCAGTCTCATGGGAAGGGCCACCCTATTATTGTGACCAATTTTGATTATAGATACAAAATTAAGCATATTTTCCATTCTGTACAAAACATAATACAGAATGTACATGCAAGTTACTGTATATCTCCATAACTAATGCAGATATTGAATTGAACTTCACATTGTGTCTTCGGGGTCATAAAACTGGGTGATAGCATCAAGAGCCATAACTCTGACATGCATTTTGGCCAGATTATGCCCCCTTTTGGACTTAGAAAAATCTGGTTAAAGTTTTGCGCGCAAGTAACACACAGCTATCATTTAAGGCATATAGCTTTGAAACTTATTTTTTCTTTTTTTTAAGGTCAATTACCAACCTCACTGGGTCAAGTCCCATAACTCTGACATGTATTTTTGGCAAATTATGCCTCCTTTTGGACTTAGAAAATCCTGCTTAAAGTTTTGCTACAAGTTACTGTCTCCAAATCAAATGCAGATATTGAATTGAAACTTTACTGTATCTACAGGGTTATAAAACTAGGTTATAGCAGCAAGTCCAATAACTCTGAAATGCCTTTTGACCAAATTATGTCCCCTGTGAACTTAAAAGGAAGGCATTAAAACTGCAGTTTTTCAGCAATATTTTTGTCAAATTATGCCTCCTTTTTGGACTGAGAAAGTCCTGGTTAAAGTTTTGCATGCAAGTTACTGTCTCCAAATCAAATGCAGATATTGAATTGAAACTTTACTGTATCTACAGGGTTATAAAACTAGGTTATAGCATCAAGTCCCATAACTCTGACATGCCTTTTGACCAAATTATGTCACCTGTGAAAGTTTTTCAGCATTATTTTTCAGGGCATTCAAAAGGCAGTTTTTAGCAGTTATTTGTCTTTAAGTGCCTGCATTTACATATTTAATAGAAAAGCAGTGAAAATGCAGTTAAATTGGCCGAAATATGTAAATGAGCTAAGAAGTAGAATGATGTCACAAAAAACTGCAACAAAACTGCAGGATCAGTTTTATACAGTTAAATGACATCACAAAATACTGCAAAAATACTATAATTCTTGTTTCAGCCATTTAAATGACATCACAAAAAACTGCAGAAGAACTGTTAAACATTTCAAATATTTGAAATTTTGAACATACATCAACTTGTCCAATGGGAGTAATATATTCATTCTTTATTAAACTGTCTGTGTTGATTTAACCAGCAATGTACAATGAGCTGAATTTCTATTTAAATACAAAATGTCAGATTCATTTATACAGGTTATGAACTGGTTTTGTCCTTTATCTTGTAAATCCTTTGAATTTGCACATTTTCACCAGTTTTCACCAAATGACTATAAATCCATTCAGTCTGTGCATGATATTCACACTTTATTCCTGCCATAATAATAAACTCCAGTTGTTATCAATTATTTAAAGACCTGCTCCAGTCCTACCTTTTAACCTTAAATTGTCATTGTAAAAGCATGAAAATCCTGACTATGAACAGTGACACCTTTCAAGATAGAGTCTATTTTATATAAAATACCTGTGGTTTTGCATGCTAAAGTGCGTGGCCGTTAACTGTTACCTATTGTAATCATGGGTTGCATACGCACAATAGAATTTGAGTAGCGTGGAGCAGGGCTTTAACTATTTGTGCATCATTTTGTGTAAAACATGTAATGTTGCGCGGACAACAGGCTAGGGGCTGATTACATATGTCAGTAATTGGTTACATTACAATTACTTTGATATTTTTTAATTACAATTACATTTGATTACTCAAAATTAACATCAGTGATTGATTACATTACATTATTTGCACTCAAGTAATCATGAATACATTTGATTATTTTCAGTCTAACCATTTGTTTGGATGACGGAAATATAGGCATATATAATGTCATTAAACTAAATATATGGTTTTTAACTTTTACAGATTTGATAATGCAATTAATGATTCAACAGATTTGACAATGCAATTGTTAATGATTCATTAATCTGGAAATCAAGAAACTTCATTTTGGGCATTATGTATCTCACTGTAGGCTATCATTGTACTAATCATCATTAACTTGTGAAATTTATTGCATTTATTTAATCTTTATTGCTGTGCCAAACAAACTAAAAACATAATTTCCATTTTCTAATATTTGGTATTTATCATTTATGCTTTCAAGTATTTTTATATAAAATCAATTACATTTAGTAAAAGCTGTGTCACAACTTACCTTCAAATGGGTTGAAAAGTTAGATATTAACTATGTACCCACAGAAATTATGGATAGGCACATTTTACATTTTGGCCTTTACAGGCCCAGAACAACCCTTGGGTAAAATGAAATATTTCAGCACCCACTATGACATCTTTCAGTAAAGTGTTGAAAGGAATGGTTGGTTGTGGAGATGGGACTGCTCACAAAAATCACCGACAGTGCATTTTGAAGTATAAATTAGCGTCAATCTAATAATTACATTTTGATTTCAATACAGCCATGTCATGTTTGCATTACCCAGGGGCATTGTGTAAATTGTTAGTATATTAACTGCAAAATGTCAAAATCCCCTCAGTCAAAACCCCCTCAGCTGAAAGATGGCATGGTGGTCAAAATCCCCTCAACAAAAATGACAGGGTGGTCATAATCCCCTTAGCAAAAATGATGGGGTAGTCAAAACCCCCTTGATGCATAGTCAAAATCCCCTCAGTGATATGAAATTGTAAGACAAAATTTCATTCTTGAAATTGTATTATCTGATTTTATATATTTCAATAAAATCAAGATATAATTGCAATTTCATTTCTTTCTCACCTGTGCATAATACATGAACCTACTGTACATAATGTAGGTGACACAGTGGGTTATTGATCCTTAAAAAGTTAAGACTATAATAAGATGGCAAACTGCATTTATCATACCTGTCAATTGTATAGGGATAATAATGAACTGAAATGTTTTTAAATACATTGAACTTTTAGGAATATTCTCCAGATGAAGTGAAGCAAGCATATTAGATAATCAGTTACATTGTAAATTTATATATTTATACCCTGGTGTCATACTATTCCTCCAGTAATCAGAGAGTAATCAAAAGTAATCATAATTACAAGCAGAAAATTCACTGTAATTGGACAACTGGATATAATTTTGTTAAAACCATTAAAATTACGTAAAATAAATAGAAAATTTGTTTGTTTTAGTGTAAGATTGAAATATATTTCTCTTGCGAACACCACTCATGAAAATATTGTATTATAGAGTTTACTTGGTGAACTATATTTCGATCTTACAGTAAAACAAACAAATATCCTCTATATATTTACATTTTTACAGTAGCTCTCTGTAAAAATAGGTAATTTTTTCAAAATGAATGTCAGGCTATCAGTCTTTTCAACATCTAAATGCAGCAGCCAAAAATTAAGACTTGTAATTCATCTTCCAAAAAATACAGTTTTAATTTTTATGTAAAATATCTTTAATTCCAGTAAAAATCACATAGTCATATGCTGATTCATTTTTTTTACGCCCATTTGAAAACGGGATGTATTAAGGGAACGCCCCTGGCGGGCATGCGGATGGGTGGGTGGGTGTGCGGCATCCGCAGACTTTGTCCAGAGCATATCTTTTTCATGCATGGAGGGATTTTGATGAAACTTGGCACAATTGTTCACCATCATGAGGTGGAGTGTCATGCGTAAGAATCAGGTCCCTAGGTCTAAGGTCAAGGTCACACTTAGAGGCCAAAGGTCAAATTCAAGAATGACTTTGTCCGGAGCATATCTTCTTCATGCTTGGAGGGATTTTGGTGTAACTTGGCACAATTGTTCACCATCATGAGACGGAGTGTAATGCGCAAGAACTAGGCCTAGGGTGAAGGTCACACTTAGAGGTCAAAGGATACTAGTATGAAAACTTTGTCTGGAGCATTTCTTCTTAATGCATAGAGGGATTTTGATATAACTTGGCACAAATGTTCACCACCATGAGACGGAGTGTCATGCACAAGGACCAGGTCCCTAGGTCTAAGGTCAAGGTCACACTTAGAGGCCAAAGGTCAGATACAAGAATGACTTTGTCCGGAGCATTTCTTCTTCATGCATGGAGGGAATTTGATGTAACTTGGCACAATTGTACACCATCATGAGACAGAGTGTCATGCGCAGGTCCCTTCTTTAGAATTACTTCCCTTTTATGTTACTATAAATAGCTTATATTGTAACTTTTTAGCTCACCTGTCACAAAGTGACAAGGTGAGCTTTTGTGATCGCGCAGTGTCCGTCGCGCGTGCGTGCGTGCGTTCGTAAACTTTTACTTGTGACCACTCTAGAGGTCACATTTTTCATGGGATCTTTATGAAATTTGGTCAGAATGTTCATCTTCATGATATGTAAGTCAAGATCGAAACTGGGTCACGTGCCGTCAAAAACTAGGTGAGTAGGTCTAAAAATAGAAAAACCTTGTGATCTCTCTAGAGGCCATTTATTTCACAAGATCTTCATGAAAATTAGTCAGAATGTTCACCTTGATGATATCTAGGTCAAGTTCGAAACTGGGTCACGTGCCTTCAAAAACTAGGTCAGTAGGTCTAAAAATAGAAAAACCTTGTGACCTCTCTAGAGGCCATATATTTCACAAGATCTTCATGAAAATTGGTCAGAACGTTCACCTTGATGATATCTAGGTCAAGTTCGAAACTGGGTCATGTGCGGTCAAAATCTAGGTCTGTAGGTCAAATAATAGAAAAACCTTGTGACCTCTCTAGAGGCCATATTTTTCATGGGATCTGTATGAAAATTGGTCTGAATGTTCATCTTGATGATATCTAGGTCAGGTTCGAAACTGGGTCAGGTGCGGTCAAAAACTAGGTCAGTAGGTCTAAAAATAGAAAAACGTGACCTCTCTAGAGGCCAAATATTTCATGAGATCTTCATGAAAATTGGTCAGAATGTTCACCTTGATGATATCTAGGTCAAGTTCGAAAGTGGGTCACGTGCCATCAAAAACTAGGTCAGTAGGTCAAATAATAGAAAAACCTTGTGACCTCTCTAGAGGCCATATTTTTCATGGGATGTGTATGAAAATTGGTCTGAATGTTCATTTTGATGATATCTAGGTCAGGTTCGAAAGTGGGTCACGTGCCATCAAAAACTAGGTCTGTAGGCCAAATAATAGAAAAACCTTGTGACCTCTCAAAAGGCCATATTTTTCATGGGATCTCTATGAAATTTGGTCTGAATGTTCATCTTGATGATATCTAGGTCAAGTTCGAAACAGGGTCATGTGCAGTCAAAAACTAGGTCAGCAGGTCTAAAAATAGAAAAACCTTGTGACCTCTCTAGAGGCCATACTTGTGAATGGATCTCCATAAAAATTGGTCGGAATGTTCACCTTGATGATATCTAGGTCAGGTTTGAAACTGGGTCACGTGCCTTAAAAAACTAGGTCAGTAGGGCAAATAATAAAAAAACCTTGTGACCTCTCAAGAGGCCATACTTTTCATGGGATCTGTATGAAAGGTGGTCTGAATGTTCATCTTGATGATATCTAGGTCGGATTTGAAACTGGGTCAACTGCGGTCAAAAACTAGGTCAGTAGGTCTAAAATTATTAAAATCTTTTGACCTCTCTAGAGGCCATATTTTTCAATGGATCTTCATGAAAATTGATCTGAATGTTCACCGTGATGATATCCGGGTCAGTTTCGAAACTGGGTCAGGTGCGGTCAAAAACTAGGCCAGTAGGTATAAAAATAGAAAAACCTTGTGACCTCTCTAGAGGCCATATTTTTCATGAGATCTTCATGAAAATTAGTGAGAATGTTCACCTTGATGATATCTAGATAAAGTTCAAAACAGGGTCATTTACCTTCGAAAAATAGGTCAACAGGTCAAATAATAGAAAAACCTTGTGACCTCTCTAGAGACCATATTTTTCAATGGATCTTCATGAAAATTGGTCAGAATTTTTATCTTGATAATATCTAGGTCAAGTTCAAAACTGGGTCACATGAGCTCAAAAACTAGGTCACTATGTCAAATAATAGAGAAAACGACATCATACTCAAAACTGGGTCATGTGGGAAGAGGTGAGCGATTCAGGACCATCATGGTCCTCTTTTTCATTACCAGTAGTAGGGAAAAATCGAGACCACTTTTCTGTAGTACAACATGCATGTTATATCCAATTTTGACCTGTCTGTACCTGGTAAGGATTTTTGTATGGACTTAGAATTTTTTTCATTTTTAGCAGTTTTTGTGATCGCTCGATGTCCGTCATCTGTCGTCCGTCATCCGTCAACATTTAGCTTGTGTATGCGATAGAGGCTGTATTTTTCATCTGATCTTCATTAAATTTTGTCAGAATGATTACCTTGATGAAATCTAGGGTGAGTTTGAAAATTGGTAATCTGGGGTCAAAAACTAGGTCAGTAGGTCAAATCAAAGAAAAACCTTGTGTATGTGATAGAGGCTGTATTTTTCAATTGGTCTTCATGAATTTTGGTCAGAATGATTCCCTTGATGAAATCTAGGCCAAGTTAGAAAATGGGTCATCTGGCTTCAAAAACTAGGCCACTAGGTCAAATCAAATAAAAACCTTGTGTATGCGATAGAGGCTGTATTTTTCGATTAATCTTCATGAATTTTGGTCAGAATGATTGCCTTGATGAAATCTAGGTCAAGTTTGAAAATGGGTCATCTGGGGTCAAAAACTAGGTCACTAGGTCAAATCAAAGAAAAATCTTGTGTATGCGATAGAGACCGTATTTTTCAATTGATCTTCATGAATATGGGTCATCTTCGGGCAAAAACTAGGTCACTAGGTCAAATCAAAGAAAAACCTTTTATATGGGATAGAGGCTGTATTTTTCAACTGATCTTCATGAAAATTTGTCAGAATGATTGTCTTGATGAAATCTAGGCTAAGTTTGAAAATGGATTATCTGGGATCAAAAACTAGGTCACTAGGTCAAATCAAAGAAAAACCTTGTGTATGCGATAGAAGCTGTATTTTTCAATTGATCTTCATGAATTATGGTCAGAATGATTGCCTTGATGAAATCTAGGCCAAGTTCGAAAATGGGTAATCTGGGGTCAAAAACTAGGTCACTAGGACATATCAAAGAAAAAGCTTGTGTATGCAATAGGGGCTGCATTTTACACTGATTCTTCATGAAATTTGATCAGAATGTTTGTTTGAATGAAATCTAGGTCAAGTTTTAATGTGGGTCATCTGGTTTCAGAAACTAGGTCAACCGGTCAAATTAAAGAAAAACCTTGTGTACGCAATAGGGGCTGCATTTTACACTGGATTTTCATAAAATTTTGTCAGAATGGTTGCATTGATGAAATCTAGGTCAAGGTTGAATATGGGTTATCTGAGATCAAAAACTAGGTCACTGGATCAAATCAAAGAAAAACCTTGTGCATGTGCTAGAGGCTGTATTTTTCAGTCGATCTTTATGAAATTTGGCCAGAATGATAGCCTTGCTAAAATTTAGGTCAGGTTCGAATATGGGTCATCTGGGATCAAAAACTAGGTCACTAGGTCAAATCAAAGAAAAAACTTGTTTACACTCAAGAGTTTTGCTCCAATTTTAATGAAAATTGGTCAGAATATTTGTTTCCATGAAATCCCTAGGTCAAACATGTTTACACTGTTAAAGTATGTTTCTCAGGTGAGCGACCTAGGGCCATCTTGGCCCTCTTGTTTTTTATTTTAACTCCCTTAGTTGTTACTATAAATAACTTTTACTCACTTTTATTCGTGAGTAAATCAATTATTCACTTATCCCTTGTTACTAAAACTACAAATACAACAAAAAACGAATAGGATACAGGCAATTTTATTTGACACCATTTCGATTAACAAAACAATTGAATAGTATATTTCAATGTATTCTGTATCTTTTCCAGGAGCGAAGGAATCTTTGATTTACCTGAAAAATACTAAAACACTGTAAAGCAACAGCAATAAAAAGACACCAAAAGGTGCCTATATTAAGAGAGAAAAGAAATAATAACTTTAACATGTCCGAAGCATTGTGATGATACTCTTATCACGTGAGTAAAGATTACATTTTACTTGGATTTGATCGTAGATACCCTGTGTAAAATTTCAAACTTTAAACTAAAATCAAAGTAAATCCATAAATATTTCAATAAAACTTCAAAATTTTGTAGTTTGTAGCATCATCTGTGGCATGCCAACCAAAATTTTTGAAATAATGTGATATTTATTTCTAAAGTTACTATATGTTCATAAACAAATTACTTCGTTTAAACCAAAGTGAAAACTGGCAGATAATTGAAAATTCAGCTCTCTGTGAAAACCATTTTACAATAACGGGCGGGTGGGTGGGATAAATTGTTGTAAGTAAGAAATAACTTTCTGGTGTCAAATTCTTGCCTCGAGTAACTAGAACACTTGTAATGCAAGTTTTAAATACTATACACTGACGCTTAATCACGAAAATATCATGCAAAGCATGATCAAAATTGCATAAACAAAATTATGGTAAAGACTTTGAAGCATGAAATAAAGCATGAACTGGAATATAGTAACGATGGGAATTGTGAATAATTTTATTTACTCACTTTTATTCGTGAGTAAATCAATTATTCACTTATCCCTTGTTACTAAAACTACAAATACAACAAAAAAACGAATAGGATACAGGCAATTTTATTTGACACCATTTCGATCGAGCAAAACAAAGAAGGTTTTAGACTTAAGACGCAAAAATTCAAAGAGAATGCGAATACATAGAAAATGATATTGCTTAACCTGTGTAAACAAGTAATATCAGAGTCATATCTTAAACTTAACTGAGTTGAAGCAAAAAAGAATAATAATACATTACGTCAAAAACTGTACTGCATATATACTCCATGGACTTCTGACTGGCAATCTCGTTGTCGCTCTCCGGTTGCTGAAGTTTTAAAACGAAGACGTCTCTGTGAAGAAGAACACTGAAATTGCGTTTATAAAACCAATGATTAAACAAATAAAATAATGACATATGAAAAGAACAAGTGTAAAATAAACATAGAGAAAGTTAAAAAAGATGTACCTTCGAAGATTAACATTAAAACGTCACAAGTAAGCTTTCACAGCGACATATCAAAAATATCAAATGTGCTTTCACAGCACAGATCAATACTATCAGATAAGCTTTCACTTTCTAAGTGAGCTTTCGCAGCATCACATCAAATTAACTAATGAGCTTTCACAGCGTCAAATAAAAACAAACAAAGTGAGCTTTCACAGCTTCACACAAAACATAACAAGTGAGCTTTCACAGCGTCACACAAAAAATAACAAGTGAGCTTTCACAGCGTCACACAAAAAATAACAAGTGAGCTTTCACAGCGTCACATCAAATAACGAGTGAGCTTTCACAGCGTCACATCAACATAACAAGTCAGCTTTCACAGCGTCACACAAAAATAACAAGCGAGCTTTCACAGCGTCATGTCAACATAACAAGTGAGCTTTCACAGCATCACATCATTAATAACAAGTGAGCTTTCACAGCGTCACATCAAATAACGAGAAAGCTTTCACAGCGTCACATCAACATAACAAGTGAGCTTTCACAGCGTCACACAAAAATAACAAGTGAGCTTTCACAGTGTCATATCAACATAACAAATGAGCTTTCACAGCATCACACCAAATAACGAGTGAGCTTTCACAGCGTCACATCAACATAACAAGTGAGCTTTCACAGCGTCACACAAAAATAAAAAGTGAGCTTTCACAGCGTCACATCAACATAACAAGTGAGCTTTCACAGCGTCACACAAAAATAACAAGTGAGCTTTCACAGCGTCACATCAAATAACGAGTGAGCTTTCACAGCGTCACATCAACAAAACAAGTGAGCTTTCACAGCTTCAAAATAAAGTCCAATTCGCAACATCGTACAAATTGTCATCTTGCATCGAAATAAAATTAACTTTGAAGATAAATGCTTACCTTATTAATGAATAACTAACTTGCACAATAACAGTGTTGATGATGGCAATCTATATGCTATTGGGCGAAGTTTAACGTCTGGTATGTCATTGTCACTAGCCACGCACTGCACTAAATTGCGATGGTCTGAAAATCAAATTCTAGTCATAATGAAATAATTTAAAGGTATCATGAAATATAATTCTCCGCAACGAAACTTATCCTCATGTTGCTGTCTATGACGTTTTTTCAGTAAAAATAAATATAAATTGAATTAAACAAGAGTGGATTATCATACAAGCGTTAACTCAATACGTTTTAGTTAAAGCTCGTTTTCAAACAGAATTTCAACTTTGTATATGCGGCACTTTAGACAAGAAAGAAAGGTCTAGATTCCAATGCAAGTAAATACACCCAGGCTGCGCCCTCGTGAAATCATCGCGCCCGACGGACAACCGCCCACCGCGCACAAACAGTGCCAAAACACTCATTTTCTTGAAGTTATTTCTTACATACTCTTCAATTCTACCACTCAAAGGTGGGAATGTTTAGAAATTAAGAAATTATTTTACGTAATTAATTGTGAAAACGTATACTTAACTGGCATCGAGAAGACTTTTGAAAGCAGCTGTCGTGTGAACAAGCAGGAACCCCATGAACCATTTGTGAATGCATTTTACCATCCAGATTCCGGGTCATTCCCAGATGAGAAAACTAACATTTTCCAGTAAAAACTTCTATAATCCAGGATAGTAATGTAGACAGAAAACCAACCAAAATACAATAAGAAAAAACATACAAGCTGATCAAGTTAAGCATATTTACTATGGTACCCCTTGATATCTATAAAATATTGATACATATATAATCAGTTATTAATCGATGTATGTCATGTAAATAATGAATTAATATCAAAACGTACAAATGTTCATCAAAACAACTTAAATGTCTAGATTTAAAGAAACCGACAATCGTTCCTTAACACTGTCTTTAACAAACCCATCTTTGGCAGACTCGGAACGCCATCTACCGTGTTTTTTCCAAATCCTGTCACTGGTTCCAGAATTAGCACTAATAGTCGCGCCACCTGACGGTTGTGACTTCTTTGCTTTCAAGGATAGCCTGTTTTACTTCTGAAAACATCTGTGTTGGAAGACCAGAATAGCTGCATGTATCAGAAACTTCTTTCCATCTAACTGAATAAAAAAAGCCTGTAAACGAAAACACTATACATATAGATATACAATTTTCACTGCAGACTATTTGCCATCTTAAACACAACTTATGATTTACAATCTAACCTAACGACCAACACTTTACTATTAAACCTGTCAGAACCAAAAATAGAGTTAACATTTTTTCCTTGTATATAAATATGTGAATTATTCTTAAACAAAAGAATATCTTTGATAAACTGCTTTGAAATAGATGAAGGTCCGAAAAACGTCGGAAAATACGGACTAGAAGGCCAGTAAGGAGCGATGAGAAAACCTTGACCTTTACAAGCAATTAAATGATTAATTGCTTTAGGAATCGGTACTACAGGCGGGACCAACCAGTTATTGTCGGATGACCAATTTTGCGAAAAGGCGTCGACATTTTCGGTTGTAGGCGTTAAGTAAAGGGAGTTAAATCTAGAAAGTTTAGTATTGTAATCATTGGCGAATCTGTGACAGACAACGGGTTGACATTATGAGGTTTGACAAAAACTTCATACACACAGTTTTTCTCTAATAATTCGTTAACAGCAGAGTTGACAAAATCATTGTTTTTCAAAGCTGACAAATTATTTCGTAAATGAAAGGATGGAGGCTTTTTCGTAAATGGAATTACATAGCCCTCTTCAATAAAATCAATAATTTCATTATTTGACGGACAAATGGTGTTTTTCCCAAAAAGAAATACAATTTTTCAACCTTCCTTTAACGGAATTTGACTAAATGTTTTCTTTGCTCTTCGCATATCCGTAAAAAACTGCACATTCTTTCAACTGGTAAACAGTCTGATCAAAAAATAGATACTTATCATATGCAGAAAGTCTGTCATGAAAGTTACTGTTTTGACACTTCTGTTGTTTCGTCAGCTGGCGGCTTGGATACTGTGGCTGTTTGTTTGCCGGCTCCGTAGGGCTGTTGTCCCATGAATCCACGACGCACTGTACAAACGTTGGCATAGTGGCCTTCTTGGCCACACCTGTAGCAAACGACTTCTCCGACATCAGAGCGTCGTCCTTCCATAACCCTTGAAAATCTACTGTTGTTGCGAAAAGAACTAGAACGAGAACTGAGATCCAACATATTAGAGTTTTTCTCTGCCTTTTTCTTGGCGCGCTCTTCAGCGCGACGAATTCTCTTATCATCCTCAGAGTCTGAGGCAATTTCCAAAAGTTCATATTCATTAATGGTAGCCCAGCCAGAGTCGGAACTATCAGCAATTCTTATAAGTTTATTTCTGTGTTTAATAGCGCTCCTGGCCTCTTTCACAAATTCAAGAGCTTTATTAGCCTCTCGATACGAAACTGCTTTCTCTATGTTGTCAACTATGTCTAATACAGAAGAGTTGAACTCAAATTGTTTCTTGTTAGAAATGTTTTTGAACGACAAGAATGAATCACGCTTTACCTTTTTTGCTGCAGAAGAGGCTGTCCACTCCGAATCCCTTTTTAAATCACTCTGAAAACTCTCAAATTTGTTGTCGAAATAATCTTTCAGTTCTTCTACAACTTGTTGTCGAGACTCTCTCTCAATATGCCCACGTGGAGAATTTTCCCGCGACATAATATGTTAAATAAATTGTTGTAAGTAAGAAATAACTTTCTGGTGTCAAATTCTTGCCTCGAGTAACTAGAACACTTGTAATGCAAGTTTTAAATACTATACACTGACGCTTAATCACGAAAATATCATGCAAAGCATGATCAAAATTGCATAAACAAAATTATGGTAAAGACTTTGAAGCATGAAATAAAGCATGAACTGGAATATAGTAACGATGGGAATCGTGAATAATTTTATATATTGTAATTTTTTTATAATTGACCGTAGGGAAAAGCCAAGACCACTTTTCTGTGGTACAACATAAATGTTACTTTCAAATTTTAGGTGTATGTTAAGGTATCTCTACCTGGTAAGGAGTTTTTTGTGGATTTAGAAAAACAAAAGAATCACAATAATTACTACACAACCACAGAATTAAAATTCCATTTGCAAATACAGGTGCTAGTGTAAAGAAATTTGCTAGGACGGGTGTATATTGTGACATTCTGGCACTCTTGTTATCTTTTACCATCAAAAAGTAAGTTTTAATTGTTATAATTTAATGTTCTTTGTTGAAATTTTGGAGTCTGATATTGTAAACAATGATTTTAACAATGACATTTTGTTCATGTTTCTTTGTGAAAGTCCAGATCAAGCATGCAGTCTCATGGGAAGGGCCACCCTATTATTGTGACCAATTTTGTTTATACAAAATTAAGCATATTTTCCATTCTGTACAAAACATAATAAAGAATGTACTGTTAGATTTATGCTATTGTGACTGTCTCCAAAAGTATCAACTTCAAAGCAATAGTATTATAGTTACACACTTACTTAAACATTGCCTAACGAAGTGGTACAATATTTGATAAAGACATTTTAATTGTCCCCCGCCGATGAAATCGGGAGGGGGGTATTTAAATGGCGTTGTCCGTCCGTCAGTCTGTCCGCAGCCATTCCTCAGTAACTAGCTGGTAGAATTTCATGAAACTTAAAATAAACATGAACCAACATACTGCGATGATGCCTGTCAAGTTTTTTTTTTTTGATTGGTCAATTTCCCTTAGAGTTATTGCCCTTGATTTAATGAAAAATGCCCAAAAATGTCCGTCCGCAGCCATTTCTCAGTAACTATCAGGTAGAATTTCAAGAAACTTGAAATAAACATGCACCAACATACTGCGATGATGCCCGTCAAGTTTTTTTTAGCCCACCTTCATCAGATGGTGGGCTATTCAAATCACTCTGCGTCCGTGGTCCGTCCGTCCGTCATTCCGTCCGTTCGTTAACAATTTCTCGTTATCGCATCTCCTCAGAAACTACTGAGGGGATTTTGACCAAACTTTGCCAGAATGATGTATTGGTACCCTAGTTGTGTCCCCCTGAAAATCAGACTGGTTCAACAGTTTATGAGTGAGTTATGGCCCTTTGTTTATTTCTATAATTTACATAGATTTATATAGGGAAAAACTTTGAAAATCTTCTTGTCCAAAACCACAGAGCCTAGGGCTTTGATATTTGGTATGAAGCATCATCTAGTGGTCCTCTACCAAGATGATTCAAATTATTTCCCTGGGGTCAAATATGGCCCCGCCCCGGGGGTCACATGGTTTATATAGACTTATATAGGGAAAAACTTTGAAAAACCTCTTGTCCAAAACCACATGGCCTAGGGCTTTGATATTTTGTATGTGACATCATCTAGTGGTCTTCAACTAAGATTGTTCAAATTATTCCCCTAGGGTCAAATATGGCCCCGCCCTGGAGGTCATATGGTTTACATAGACATATAAGGGGAAAAGCTTTGAAAATCTTCTTGTCCAAAACACAAAGCCTAGTGCTTGATATTTGTAATGTAGCATCATCTAGTGGTTCTCTACCAAGTTTGATCAAATTATCCCCCTAGGGTCAAATATGGCCCCGCCCCGGGGGTCACATGGTTCATATAGACTTATATAGGGAAAAGCTTTTAAAATCTTCTTGTCAATAACTACAACATTCAAATTTGGACCACATGTATATTTTTGAGTGGCAAAATGAACCTTGACATGAGTTGACCTTGATTTTGACCTAGTGACCTACTTTCACATTTCTGTAGCTACAGCCTTCAAATTTGGACCACATGTATAGTTTTGTGCACTGAAAAAAACTTTGACCTTGACATTGACCTAGTGACCTACTTTCACATTTTTGAAGGTACAGGCTTCAAATTTGGACCACATGCATAGTACTGTGTTCCAAAAAAAAAATTGACCTTGATTTTGACCTAGTGACCTACTTTCACATTTCTCAAGCTACAGCCTTCAAATTTGGACCACTTGCATAGTTTTGTGTACCGAAATGAACTTTGACATTAAGATTGACCTAGTGACCTACTTTCACATTTCTGTAGCTACAGGCTTCAAATTTCGACCACATGCAAAGGATTGTGTACCGCAACAAACTTTGACCTTGACATTGACCTAGTGACCTATTTTCACATTTTTGAAGGTACAGGCTTCAAATTTCGACCACATGCATAGATTTGTGTTCTGAAGTGAAATTTGAACCCCCCCCCCCCCCCCCCCTTAAAAAAAAACCCATTCATTTTCAATGATCTTGACTAATGAAATTATTTGCTTCTTAGTAACCACGCCATGTACCCGGATAATCCTAACTCTGTTCAGCGGCCCTAACTCAGTGCCAACATGGCTGACAGAAAGACCATGTATGTAGTTAATTTCCTTGTCTTTTTTCATGTTTTTATGTGAGTATGCAATGTTAGCTTAAAACTTTTGACAGTCGTAATATCCTGTATTGATAACATGTTTTGTGTACTAAACATTTCAATCGAAATGTCACATTATGTGGCTGGAATTCATTAAAATGTACTAAAAAAGTCTTCAAAATGAACATGTTTTATGTTTCTAACTGTTTTAAAGTACCAGAAATTGCAGTAAGACCTTACTTATTAAATGTATTAGTTCCATAAATATCTCTTTGACAATGTTTAACAGTATCAAAGTTTGAAATTGATTTTTTATAGCTTAAAAATTGTATTGATTATGAGGTGGGTTTAAATTTGCGGATAATTCCTAACTGGTATAGGAAACAGTGCTGGATAAATACGAACTTAGAATGGATAAACACCTAACCAAACGAAAACGGCTGTTCGTCTGTGCTTTTTATGGACTGTTGATGTTCGAAGTTCTTTGATCTACCCACCCCTGCAGGGGTGTGGGATTCCTGTGCCCAACTTTGCCGGCGGACAAGTGCATTTTTCATTCTGTGTGTCCGCTGACAAGCATACTTTTTCAGGTACAAAATGAGGAAACATAAAATATCATTTAGATTGTGTGTTGCTTCAAGTGTATGGAGGTGATAAAGATAATGGGTTCTTTGACTAGGTCTCGCGCACACTGTAACTCGGTGACTATGATAAAATATCAGAGAAGATTTAGATACAAGAAGATTTATTTAACGTCGGATAAGTATAAACATATAACACTAGCTTAAAGCTATTTTCCGGCAAACACATGTAAATAAGCTCGACATAAGTAAATCAGCTGTAATAAAATGCAAATATGTTAAAGCACATTAAAGCAAATAATGCATCTGGCACTAAATAGATAAGAAACAAATCACAAATTATCACATACATGTTACAGCACATTAAAACAAAATAGCACATAGGTACTAGCAAATAAAAGGAAAAAGTAATTTACCACATACAGATTTAGCACATTTAAAGCAACATAAAAAAAGATTAGCTGACACTACACAAAAATAAGAAGAGTCACATTTTACATGCATTTAAAAAAAAAACATAAAAGAAGAAATCATATACATGCTAAAGGGAACATAAGAACTACTTAAAGAAGCTGAAGAAAAATATTTGCATCATCAGCATATAGCATTCTGTAACTAAAACTAAAAAGGAAAACAAGGGTTACACACAGAGAACTAAAAGGACATGTAAAGACATCAGAAACGTAAACAACTGAAAAAAAGTATTATGACAAGTTTGTATGTAGAATTCCAACTGCTGAGACAATAAGTCACTGTCAAAGTAAGTATTTGAGCCAGTAGTCAGCCAAATTAAAATCAAAAGCACACAGAGATCGCAGGTATGACTAAAACAAGTCGGAACGCTTTAAGAGTCTTTCTTTGAATTCATCTGGCTTTGCACCATTGTGTGGGCAGTGTTTCGGGCATGACCTCAAAAGATTCCGAACACTGCTTACGCGATTTCAGACTTTTATAAACGTTAAAAGGCAAATATTTCAACAGCTTATTTTTTACCACAGTTACTGTGATATGCTTTTCTTTTCACTGTCCTAAATAAAGAACTCGATCTCCAGTCTATTTGCGCTTTCATGAAGGTTCGATATTACAAATCAGAGCAAGTGAAATTTGACTATGGACAAGTGGATTTTTAAGTGTCCGTGGACAAGTGAAAAATGTAAGGATACCCACACCCCTGTCCCGTCAGTCCATGCATCACTCCCCCACCCCACCCCACCACGCCACACACACACTTTTCTTCCCTATTTACCGTCTGAAAAATATCATATTTAATAATTAATCATAAATCTAATCCCATTTAAACAATTTCAGAAATATTCCATTAGCACCTCTATAAAAATCTCTTACACTATACGATATACAAGATTTGAAACAAACACAATTCTTCTGAAACAGTGTGCGTGCGTGCGTGCGTGCGTGTGCGTGTGCGTGTGCATGTGTGTGTGTGTGAGAGAGAGGGGGGGAGGGAGAGAGGGTTGGGGACTACAGAACTTCGAACATCAGTGGTATTAAATAATTTCTTATATAAATATAATATTTTTGAATCCAGATTTTTCCAAACATTGCTATTTGCATAATATTGAAATTATGAAAAAATATTTGACTGTAGTGGGCATACATACAACATCTTGTAAAATTAATGACAAATTAATTAATGAAGATTTTTATCCTTACATTTTTCACTTGTCCACGGAACTTAAACCGACAATACCGCTTATAAAGTAATGTTTACAATAATCACACCATGTACATGTCAACTCATTCATTTCTGTAGAATACTAGTCAGTTAGGTGTTTATCCGTCACGCAATTTCGTGTAAGTTAGGTTTTTATCCATTCCTCAGGTAAACTGAGTTCGGTTTTTATCAACTCAAAGTTAGGTTTTTATCCCTTTTCTCGCTGTCAGTACATTTGAACATGTATTGTGTCAACATGTAGTGGGTTAACAACATAGTGTAAACGGGCCTATAAAGCAGTATATCTTTGCTTTCAAACAACAAAATACTCGAGGCATCAAAAGCATGGAAGTATTTTTAAAGCTTTTTTGTAAAAGTTTTCATTGAAAAAGTTGCCTTGTTCGTCGTTTTTCCACCTGAAAACACAAGTGATGATACATTTTGAAATAAATATACACTTGATCAATGGAGATAGTTATAACAACAGAAACATTCCTTTATACATCGTAATTACACAGAAAACAAAGTTGTATCGGTTTTACATCCGCCATGTTGGCATTGAGTTAGGGTTGCTGAACAGAGTTAAGATTATCCGGGTACATGGCGTGGTAACATCCTTAACTTTTTTGCCGGATATATTTTTTTGCCATTCCTCACCACAAGCCATTTTGGCAGGGGATACCAATTCATCGAATTTGCTTGTTACTATTATCATCTCTCTAAAATATTTTTATTCAAAATCAATTTATCTTGTTTTGTAAGTTTTATGTATCACAGGTCAAATATTTATTATTGTTTAATTGTCAAGTTTGATGCAGCGTTACATACTTTTTAATGCTTACCCTTTGCGCATGCGTTACAGTAAGATATGTTCTGCTTTAATCATTAGTGTTTGTCTTCCAATATTGAATCGGTGATTCTCGTCAGTGTACGCCGATGTCTGTCACTGAAGCATTACGTGACTAAACTGATTTTTACAGTTTGATGGTTCTGTTTGCAACAGGTTTGCTCTCTAGTTAAGTAACTAGTTGTTACCTTTATGATTTTTCAGGATTATCAGATAGGTGCACCAGTATTGATAGACTTGAACCATGGTTCAATACGATACCGGTATGATTCAGAACAAAGTTCTAAGAAGGAAGAAAAACCATTTGAAGGGGATGCTACACAGAAGAAAGGACACTACTTTTACCATCCTCGGCTGAATGACTTCAGTTCAAGTATGGGACAAGTTTCTTTAAAAAGACAAATTTGAACAATTTAAAAGAACTGGTTGTGTCTGTTGATACAGGCATTTCTTGGAAATTATTTTTAAGATTTATGGTAAAAAGGTCATAGAAAGGTGCTTCTTTGAATCTGTTAAAAGTTAACACTGGTACTGAACCTAAATTTTATTTAGCTGTATCTAATTCAAAGGTATGATGTTAAAGTTGTCAGAGTTATTATGTCTCCCCCAGGAGACATATTGTTTTTGCCCTGTCCGTCCGTCCTTCTGTCCATCCATCCGTCCGTACGTCACACTTCATTTCCGAGCAATAACTGGAGAACCATTTTACCTAGAACCTTCAAACTTCATAGGGTTATAGGGCTGCTGGAGTAGACGACCCCTAATGTTTTTGGGGTCACTCTGTCAAAGGTCAAGGTCACAGGGGCCTTAACATTGAAAACCATTTCCGATCAATAACTAGAGAACCACTTGACCCAGAATGTTGAAACTTCATAGGATGATTGGCCATGAAGAGTACATGACCCCTATTGATTTTAGGGTCACTCTATCAAAGGTCAAGGTCACAGGGGCCTGAACATTGAAAACCATTTCCGCTCAATAACTAGAGAACCACTTGACCCAGAATGTTGAAACTTCATAGGATGATTGGTCATGAAGAGTAGATGACCCCTATTGATTTTGGGGTCACTCCGTCAAAGGTCAAGGTCACAGGGGCCTGAACATGGAAAACCATTTCCAATCAATAACTAGAGAACCACTTGACCCAGAATGTTGAAACTTCATAGGATGATTAGTCATGAAGAGTAGATGACCCCTATCGATTTTGGGGTCACTCCATCAAAAGTCAAGGTCACAGGAGCCTGAACATGGAAAACCATTTCTGATCAATAACTAGAGAACCACTTGACCCAGAATGTTGAAACTTAATAGGATGATTGTACATGCATAGTAGATGACCCCTATCGATTTTGGGGTCACTCTGTGAAAGGTCAAGGTCACAGGGGCCTGAACATTGAAAACCATTTCCGGTCAGTAACTAGAGAACCACTTGACCCAGATTGATGAAACTTCATAGGATGATTGGTCATGCAGAGTAGATGACCCCTAATGATTTTAGGGTCAAACTGTTAAAGGTCAAGGCCACAGGGGTCTGAACATGGAAAACCATTTCCAATCAATAACTTGAGAACCTCTCGACCCAGAATGTTGAAACTTCATAGGATGATTGTTCATGCAGAGTAAATGACCCCTATTGTTTTTGGGGTCACTCCGTTAAAGGTCAAGGTCACAGAGGCCTGAACATTGATAACCAGTTCCGATCAATAACTTGAGAACCACTTGACCCAGAATGTTGAAACTTCATAGGATGATTGAACATGCAGAGTAGATGACCCCTATTGATTTTGGGGTCAGTCTATTAAAGGTCAAGGTCACAGTGGCCTGTTCATGTAAAATCATTTTTTGGAAATAACTTGGGAACCACTTGACCTACAATGTTGAAACTTAATAGGATGATTGGACATGCAGAGTAGATGACCCCTATTTATTTTGAGGTCACTTGATCAAAGGTCAAGGTCACAGGAGCCTGAACAGTGACTTGAGAACCACTAGGCCAAGAGTATTGAAATTTAGCAGGATGACTGGACATGCCAAGTAGATGATCCCTATTGCAGCCAACCATCAGTGTCTCTTTGACTTTCGCTCCTGACCCCTATTGACTTCTTGCCTATAGGACTTTGCATTGGGGGAGACATGCGCTTTTTTACAAAAGCATTTTCTAGTTTGTCATCTGTGTGTACGTTCTTTATTTATGTAAAATAGTTTTGTTATGAACTCTTGATAACAACATCAGTGTGATATGTTTAAATGCAGTGATTGTATCTGACTTATTGTAGAAGCATCTGCTGTCAGAGAAGACCCACAGAAATTCCTGTATGTTGTGAAAGGTCCAGTCAGTGCAAAAGACAAGAAAGTGTTTTATGTTTACGGACAGAGTTTTGATGCTAAAGATGGACAGCTAACAAGACCAATGGCTACTGCTGCAATGGGACCTGATCCCACTTGGCCCCAGAGACAGAAACCAAATGACGTGTACTACAACCTTACGTTTATAAAACAAGGTAAGTTGTTTTTAACTGCAATGTATTTAACTTTGAGCATTTTCAGAGGATTAGCTATTTGTTTCTCAGTTCTCGTCCAAGGATTGAGACAAGCAAAGCTAACCACTCTCATTTGAATACAGACATCTCAACAGTGAAAAACTGAAGTGACTCTACATATTATCCAAGATACAGTTTGGAATAGAGCAGATACTAGAGACAATCTGGGATATAGCAGATACAAGAGACAATCTGGGATATAGCAGTTCTACAAGAGACAATCTTGGTAATATCAGATACAAGAGACAGTCTGAGATTTAGCAGATACAAGAGACAATCTGGGATATAGCAGATACAAGAGACAGTCTGGCATATAGCAGATACAAGAGACAGTCTGGGATATAGCAGATACAAATAATAATCTGGCATATAGCAGATACAAGAGACAATCTGGGTTATAGCAGGTACAATAGACAGTCTGAGAATTAGCAGATGCAAGAGACAATCTGGGATATAGCAGATACAAGAGACAGTCTGGGATATAGCAGATACAAATAATAATCTGGCATATAGCAGATACAAGAGACAATCTGGGTTATATCAGATACAAGAGACAGTCTGAGATTTAGCAGATGCAAGAGACAATCTGGGATATAGCAGATACAAGAGACAGTCTGGCATATAGCAGATACAAGAGACAGTCTGGGATATAGCAGATACAAATAATAATCTGGCATATAGCAGATACAAGAGACAATCTGGGTTATAGCAGATACAATAGACAGTCTGAGATATAGCAGATACAAGAGACAATCTGGGATATAGCAGATACAAGAGACAATCTGGGATATAGCAGATACAAGAGACAGTCCGGGATATAGCAGATACAAGAGACAGTCCCGGATATAGCAGATACAAGAGACAGTCTGGGATATAGCAGTTACAAGGGAAAATCTGGGATATAGCAGATACAAGAGATAATCTGGCATATAGCAGATACAAGAGATAATCTGGGATATAGCAGATACAAGAGACAATCTGGGATATAGCAGATACAAGAGACAATCTTGGATATAGCAGATACAAGAGACAGTCTGGGATATAGCAGATACAAGAGACAGTCTGGGATATAGCAGATACAAGAGATAATCTTGGATATAGCAGATACAAGAGACAGTCTGGGATATAGCAGATACAAGAGACAGTCTGGGATTTAGCAGATACAAGAGACAATGTGGCATATAGCAGATATAGGGACAATCTGGGATATAGCAGATACAAGATACAGTCTGGCATATAGCAGATACAAGGGATAATATGGGATATATCAGATACAGGAGACAATCTGGGATATAGCAGATACAAGAGACAATCTGGGATATAGCAGATGCAAGAGACAATCTGGGATATAGCAGATACAAGAGACAGTCTGGGATATAGCAGATACAGGAGATAATCTTGGATATAGCAGATACAAGAGACAGTCTGGGATATAGCAGATACAAGAGATAATCTGGGATATAGCAGATACAAGAGACAATCTGGGATATAGCAGATACAAGACACAATCTTGGATATAGCAGATACAAGAGACAGTCTGGGATATAGCAGATACAAGAGACAGTCTGGGATATAGCAGATACAAGAGATAATCTTGGATATAGCAGATACAAGAGACAGTCTGGGATATAGCAGATACAAGAGACAGTCTGGAATTTAGCAGATACAAGAGACAATGTGGCATATAGCAGATATAGGGACAATCTGGGATATAGCAGATACAAGATACAGTCTGGCATATAGCAGATACAAGGGATAATATGGGATATATCAGATACAGGAGACAATCTAGGTTATATCACATACACGAGACAGTCTGAGATATAGCAGATACAAGAGACAGTCTGAGATATAGCAGATACAAGAGACAGTCTGAGATATAGCAGATACAAAAGACAGTCTGGGATATAGCAGATACAAGAGACAGTCTGGCATATAGCAGATAGAAGAGATAATCTGGGATATAGCAGATACAGGAGACAATCTTGAATATAGCAGATACAAAATATAGTCTGTGTGATATCAGATACAAGAGACAATCTGAGATATAGCAGATAGAAAACACAGTCTGGCATATAGCAAATACAAAAGACAATTTGGGATATAGCAGATACAAGAGACAATCTTGGCTATATAAGATACAAGAGACAATCTGGGTTATATCAGATACTAGATTCAATCTGGCATATAGCAGGTACAATAGACAATTTGGGTTATATCAGACACAAGAGACAGTCTGGGTTATAGCAGGTACAAGAGACAATCGGGGATATAGCAGATACAAGAGACAGTCTTGGATAAAGCAGATACAAAATATAATCTGGGTTATATCAGATGCAAGAGACAATCTAGGTTATAGCAGATACAAGAGACAGTCTGGGATATAGCAGGTACAAGAGACAGTCTGGGATATAGCATATACAAGAGACAATATTGCATATAACAGATACAAGAGACAATCTGGCATATAGCAGATACAAGAGACAATCTGGCATATAGCAGATGCAAGAGTTAATTTGGCATATACAAGATACAAGAGACAATCTGGGTTATATCTGATACAAGAGACAGTCTAGGCTATAGCAGATACTAGATTCAATCTGGGATATAGCAGATACAAGAGACAGTCTGGCATATAGCAGATACAAGAGACAATCTGGAATAAAGCAGATACAAGAGACAATCCGGGTTATATCAGATACAAACGACAATCTGGGTTATATTAGATACAAGAGACAATCTGGGTTATATCAGATACAAGAGACAATCTGTGATATAGCAGATAGAAGAGACAATCTGGGTTATATCAGATACAAGAGACAGTCTGGCATATAGCAGATACAAGAGACAATCTGGGATATAGCAGATACAAAAGACAATCTGGGATATAGCAGATACAAGAGATAATCTGGCTCATAGCAGATACAAGAGACAATCTGGGATATAGCAGATACAAAATATAATCTGTGTGATATCAGGTACAAAAGACAGTCTGGGATATAGCAGATAGAAGAGATAGTCTGGTTATAGCAGATACAAAAGACAGTCTGGGATATAGCAGATACAAGAGACAATCTGGGATATAGCAGATACAAGAGACAATCTGGGATATATTAGATACAGAGGCAATCTGGGTTATATCAGATACAATAGCCAATCTAGGATATAGCAGATACAAGAGACAGTCTGGGTTATATCAGATACAAGAGACAGTCTGGGATATAGCAGATACAAGAGACAGTCTGACATATAGCTGATACAAAAGACAATCTTGGATATAGCAGATACAAGAGACAGTCTGGGATATATTAGATACAAGAGACAATCTGGGTTATATCAGATACAAGAGACAATCTGGGATATAGCAGATAGAAGAGACAGTCTGGGATATAGCAGATACAAAAGACGCTCTGGGATATAGCAGATACAAGAGATAATCTGAGTTATATCAGATACAAGAGACAATCTGGGATATACCGATAGCAGATAGAAGAGACAATCTGGGATATACTGGTAGCAGATAGAAGAGACAATCTGGGAAATAGCAGATAGAAGAGACAATCTGGGATATATTAGATACAAGAGACAATCTGGGTTATATCAGATACAAGAGACAATCTGGGATATAGCAGATACAAGAGACAATCTGGGATATAGCAGATACAAGGGACAATCTGGGTTATATCAGATACAAAAGACAATCTGGGTTATATCAGATACAAAAGACAATCTGGCATATAGCAGATACAAAAGACAATCTTGGTTGTATCAGATACAAGAGACAGTCTGGTATATAGCAGATACAAGAGACAATCTGGGATATAGCAGATACAAGAGACAATCTGGGATATATCAGATACAAAAGAGAATCTGGGTTATATCAGATACAAGAAACAATCTGGGTTATATGAGATACAAAAGACAATCTGGCATATAGCAGATACAAAAGACAATCTGGGTTATATCAGATACAAGAGACAATCTGGCATAAAGCAGACACAAGGGATAGTCTTTGTTATAGTAGGTACATGGGAGAGTCTGGTATATAGCAGGTACCAGAAAAATCCTGAATATAGCACTTACAGAAGACAGTCTAGAATATAGCAGATACAAGAGACAATCTGTGACATAGCAGATAGAAGGGACAATCTGGGATTTAGCAGATACAAAAAAAATCCAGAATAATCTGTGATATATTGTCAAAGCAGAAATGTTTGCGAGGGTTTAAGTTTTGGTATATTCGCAAGGTCCCTCATCTCAGGTACATTAATCCTTGAGTAAATTTTAGTATAGCATGAATTAAGAAAATGTTATTATTACACAAACTTTCCTTAATGTATCGAGTAAAAACGGCCATATTTACAATAATAGTATATGTTCTATATTTTTTGCTACAACTGAAGGATAGCGTAATTTTAGGATGAACAGAACAAACCACATATATGTTTGATTTTGAACCCATATTATGTCTTCTGTGTTTGTGGTGCGTTTAATTAAACAAAAATTGCCATATGTGCCCCGAGATGTAGATTAATGTAAAGCCATGACTCTACAATGATATTTGTTACAAGTATAGAGCTGTCACTGTCAGCAGTTAATTTGAGTTGTTATAACATCCGTACAATTAATACAGAATGATCGGTACTAGTATGATACATGTGTAGACATTTAAGAGTTTAATATAACTGTCTACAGGTAACGAAAGCTTTATGATAGTTCTGCAAGTTTTAAGGGCATCGATTTATTAAAAAGCTGAAGCAAGTTATTAGATTGGGGTAGATGTCGGTCGGTTGGGCGGGCGGCGGCGGCGGCGGCGGCATCAAACTGGTGTTTCCGGTCAATAACTTTTGTTTCGGTAAAGATATTTAAATAAAACTTGGTATGTATGTAGCTTATATCAAGACAAAGGCTGGGATTGATTTTGGGGTTTCTGGGGTCAAGGTCAAGGTCACTGTTACTTAAAATAGAAAAAGGGTTTCCGGTCAGTAACTTTTGTTTCGGTAAAGATATTTGAATAAAACTTGGTATGTATGTAGCTTATATCAAGACAAAGGCTGGGATTGATTTTGGGGTTTCTGAGGTCAAGGTCACTGTTACTTAAAATAGAAAAAGGGTTTCCGGTCAATAACTTAACTTAGGAATGAGCTATCATGATGAAACTTGGTGTATAGAAAACTTATATAAAGTTGTAGCTTGGGATTGATTTTGGGTTTTCTGGGATCAAGGTCAAGGTCATTGTTACTAAAAATAGGGTTATGGTTAGGTTAGGGTTAGGGTTAGCATATCTTCTACATGCATGGAGGGATTTTGATGAAAGTTGGCACAATTGTTCACCATCATGAGACGGAGTGTCATGCACAAGAACCAGGTCCCTAGGTCTAAGGTCAAGGTCACACTTAGTGGTCAAAGGATACAAGAATGAAAACTTTGTCCGGAGCATATCTTCTTCATGCATAGAGGGATTTTGATGTAACTTGGCACAATTATACACCATCATGAGACGAAGTGTCTTGCTCAGTTCCCTTCTTTAGAATTACTTCCCTTTGTTGTTACTATAAATAGCTTATATTGTAACTTTTTCATTACTAGACTTAGGGAAAAATCGAGACCACTTTTCTGTAGTACAACATGCATGTTACATCCAATTTTGAGGTGTATTTTGACCAATCTCTACCTGGTAAGGATTTCTGTGTGGACTTACAATTTTTTTTTTTTTTTTTTTTTTTTTTTTTTTTAAGATTAACTTCCCTTAGTTGTTACTATAAATAACTTATATTGTAACTTTTTTATAATTGACCGTAGGGAAAAACCAAGACCACTTTTCTGTGGTACATCATAGTTGTTACTTTCTAATTTTAGGTGTATTTTAAGGTATCTCTACCTGGTAAGGAGTTTTTTTGTGGACTTAGAAAAACAAAAGAATTACAATGATTACTAAACAACCACAAAATTAAAATTACATCTGCAAATACAGGTGCTAGAGTAAAGAAATTTGCTGTGATGGGCGTATATTGTGACATTCTGGCACTCTTGTTTATTCTTATGAAAAGTGTTGAAAACCTGGTTTTGTTGCATTGCCGCGTTTCTTGTTTTTATTTTACAATCTCGTAAACATAAAACCTCACAGATACACTCAATATTTCAAATTCACTAAATATATATGTTGACCCAGAGAAAATATGTGCTTTTACAATAGCCCAAACAAGAGACAATTGAGGAGTACATAGGGATCATCACTGAGTTACAAATTAATACTGGAACTTACTAGAAAATATCTGAATATGTTACTCAAAGTTATTTAAGTATCTGCATCAGAAAATGTTTTAATTTTGTCTGTTACAGTTCCAACTGAGGATCCAATTCCAGGAATCCCAAACAGATACCAGATGCAGTGAGTAAAATTATCTGAATTTTATTTGCAAGTTTTAAGCCAAGAACAGATTCATTAAGTCTTGTAGTTTTTACAGAACTGCTAAACTCAGTTTAATTTTATAACTTGTGTTTCCTTAATGTTGGTATTTTTTTATATAAAAATCTTGAGTTTTAGCTCAAATGAACTGGAGGTTCAGGGTGATCTATTGTGATGGGCCTGTGTCTGTCATCTGTAGTCTGTCATCCTTAATCGAAGAATAAGCAGAGCTATCCTACTCACCACGTTGTCGGCATTGGCATCACGCCTTGTTTAAGCTTTTTGTACCAGTCCACATTTTGACAAAACTTTTTGAGATAAAGCTTCCAAAATCTCAACACTTGTGTACCATCACCATGTCTAGTTTTAGGCAAGAGAACGTAACTCCATCAAGGATTTTGGCTGAATTATGGCCCCTTTTAATTCAAAAATCTTGGTTAAGTTTTTTGTATCAGTTTTGTGTAAACTGTTTGACATAAGACTTTGAAACTTTGATCACTTGTTTATTATAACAATCTCTATCTGTAAGCAAGAGTACATGGCTCTTTTCAACTATTTTGACTGAATTATGGCCCTTTTTGGACTTGGAAATTATTTCAGTTTCCATACAAGTCCACATTTTGTCAAAACTGTTTGACATGTGACTTTGAAACTTTGAACACTTGCTTATCATCATGATTTCTTTCTGTAGGCAGAGTATACTGTAAATCCGGTATTATTCGTGGTGTTTTAATTTTCGCTATTTTTCGCGAATCGGGTACGTCGCGAAATCATGAATCCGCGTAAATATCCTTCCATAACATACAGACATGTCCGAAAATATGTCCAAAATACGGTCAAGTTCAGCAATGAATACTAGTCACCTATACATCGATGTTTATTGAATAAATTTCAATTCATTTCACATTTCAGTACATTATGAATAATTCATGTAGAATATACTGCTTAAGGTTACATTTACATGCAGCTGGCAGTTTTTAATGGAGAGCATCTCCTGGATGCACTTCGTATGTGTCAAACAAGCAGAGCGTGTGTTGTCCGAGAAGAAGATCTATATCATCCCTTATCTTCTCAACAAACCTGATTTTTTTTACACATTTTGTTTAGACAACAATAGGGATAAGCGGACAATTTATCACACCATTGTATTGTGTACTTGTAAGTTGATTATTTATGAAATGGCTGTAACAAACATTTTATCAGCTATCAAGTGTAATACAAATAATCGCCAGTAAATTGAATAAAGGATTTAAAGGCTCAATTATTTCAGTCTGTATGAATAAAGTAACCGATTGCTAAAACGAAATAAACGTTACGGACCATGTGTTTGACGAGTCTTTGGCATGCATAAATTCGGTACGGTACTGAAAAATTGGCATTGATATAATCACAACTTCGGGAATTGAAATTTTGCTAACATGAGATAAGAACCTTCGCGATTTTAAATTTCTGACCCTTCCGTCGCGAATTCATAAATCCGCGAAATAATTCAGGGTGCCGGAATTCGCGAAATAAAGATCACGCTAATATAAAGTGATTTACAGTATAACTCTGTCAACTATTTTGGCTGAATAATGGCCCTTTTTGGACTTGGAAATTCAGTTTTCGTACAAGTCAACATTTTGTTAAAACTATTTGACATGTGGCTTCGAAACTTTGAGCACTTGTTTGTCATCATGATCTTTATCTGTAGGCAAGAGAACAGAACTCTGTCAACTATTTTAGCTGACTTATGACCCTTTTTTGAACTTTGAAATCAGTTAAATTTTTCATAACAGCCCATATTTTGCTGTATCTGTTTGTCATTTGACTACTTGTTTACCATCAAAAGATTAATACAGGTACATTGTTTTTAGCTCGACTTTTCGAAGAAAATGTAGAGCTATTGCACTTGCCCCGGTGTTGGCGTCGGTGTCGCCGTTGGTTAAAGTTTTTGATAAAGTCAAATATCTCTGTTACTATCAAAGCTATTGACTTGAAACTTAAAATAGTTATTTACTATCAAAGTCTACACCAGTAGAAACAATCCCCATAACTCTGATTTGAATTTTGACAGAATTATGCCCCTTTTTAGCTCACCTGAGCAATGCTCAGGTGAGTTTTTGTGATCGCTCGATGTCCGGCGTCTGTCTGTCGTCTGTCAACATTTAGCTTGTGTATGCGATAGAGGCTGTATTTTTCAACTGATCTTCATGAAATTTGGTTAGAATGATTATCTTGATGAAGTCTAGGCCGAGTTTGAAAATGGGTCATCTGGGGTCAAAAACTAGGTCATTAGGTCAAATCAAAGAAAAACCTTGTGTATGCGATAGAGGCTGTATTTTTCGATTAATCTTCATGAGTTTTGGTCTGAATGATTACCTTGATGAAATCTAGGCCAAGTTCAGATATGGGTCATCTGGGGTCAAAAACTAGGTCACTAGGTCAAATAAAAGAAAAACCTTGTGTATGCGATAGAGGCTGTATTTTTCAATTAATCTTCATGAATTTTGGTCAGAATGATAATCTTGATGAAATCTAGGCCGAGTTTGAAAATGGGTCATCTGGGGTCAAAAACTAGGTCACTAGGTCAAATCAAAGAAAAACCTTGTGCATGAGATAGAGGCTGTATTTTTCAATTAATCTTCATGAATTTTGGTCAGAATGATAACCTTGATAAAATCTAGGCCAAGTTCGAAAATGGGTCATCTGGGGTCAAAAACTAGGTCACTAGGTCAAATCAAAGAAAAACCTTGTGTATGCGATAGAGGCAGTATTTTTCAATTAATCTTCATGAATTTTGGTCAGAATGATAACCTTGATAAAATCTAGGGCAAGTTTAAATGTGGGTCATCTGGGGTCAAAAACTAGGTCACTAGGTCAAATCAAAGAAAAACCTTGTGTATGCAATAGAGGCTGTATTTTTCAATTAATCTTCACGAATTGTGGTCAGAATGATTGCCTTGATGAAATCTAGGTCAGGTTTGAATATGGGTCATCTGGGTTCAAAAACTAGGTCACTAGTTCAAATCAAAGGAAAAGCTTGTTTATGCGATAGAGGCTGTATTTTTAGATTGATATTCCTGAAATTAAGTCAAAATGATTACCTTAATGAAATCCAGACCAAATTTGAAAATGGGTCATCTTGGGTCAAAAAGTAGGCCACTAGGTCAAATCAAAGAAAAACCTTGTGTATGCGATAGAGGCTGTATTTTTTCAATTGATTTTCATGAAATTTGGTCAGAATGATAGCCTTGATGAAATCTAGGTCAAGTTCGAATATGGGTCATCTGGTGTCAAAAACTAGGTCACTAGGTCAAATCAAAGAAAATATTTACTTATACTCAATATTTTTGCTCCAATTTTTATGATAATTGGTCAGAATATTTTTTTCCATGAAATCACTAGGTCAAACATGTTTACTCTGTTTAATATGTTGTGTTATGGTGTGTTTCTCAGGTGAGCGACCTAGGGCCATCTTGGCCCTCTTGTTAACTTAGAATTTTTGGTTAAAGTTTTTGATAAAGTCAAATATCTCTGTTACTATCAAAGCTATTGACTTGAAACTTAAAATAGTTATTTACTATCAAAGTCTACACTAGGAGAAACAATCCCCATAACTCTGATTGAATCTTGACAGAATTATGCCCCTTTTTAACTTAGAATTTTTGGTTAAAGTTTTTGATAAAGTCAAATATCTCTGTTACTATCAAAGCTATTGACTTGAAACTTAAAATAGTTATTTACTATCAAAGTCTACACCAGGAGAAACAATTCCCATAACTCTGATTTGAATTTTGACAGAATTATGCCCCTTTTTAACTTAGAATTTTTGGTTAAAGTTTTTGATATAGTCAAATATCTCTGTTACTATCAAAGCTATTGACTTGAAACATAAAATACTTATTTACTATCAAAGTCTACACCAGGAGAAACAATCCCCATAACACTGAATTGAATTTTGACAGAATTATGCCCCTTTTTAACTTAGAAATTTTGTTAAAATTTTTGATAAAGTCAAATATCTCTGTTACTATTAAAGCTTTTGACTTGAAACTCAAAATAGTTATTTACTATCAAAGTCTACACCAGGAGACACAATTCCTATAACTCTGGTTTGAATTTTGACAGAATTATGCCCCTTTTTAACTTAGAATTTTCAGTTAAAGTTTTTGATAAAGTCAGATATCTCTGTTACTATTAAAGCTTTTGACTTGAAACTCAAAATAGTTATTTACTATCAAAGTCTACACCAGCAGACACAATTCTCATAACTATAATTTGAATTTTAACAGAGTTAAGCCCCTTTTTAACTTGGATTTTTTCTTTTTTACTGGCAAAGCTCAAATTCAGAGTCAAGCACTGAGAAAAGTCGAGCGCGCTGTCTTACGGACAGCTCTTGTTCTTATCAATTTTTCTTCTTTTGTATGAAAATCTCTGGTAATATTTTGACCCCATGCTTCCATCAATTCTTTGAATAGTCGAGCACGCTGTCAACAGACAGCTTCTGTAAACAACTTATGAACTACTGGATTGCTCATCACCAAACTTGGTCAGTAGTATCCTTTAAGGTCCTCGCTCAATTTTTTTTTTCAAATGGTTCTGCTTGACTGATTTTAGGGGCCTCTAGAGCTAAAAATAGAAAAATCTTTAAATAACCACTTCTCATGAACCGCTTGATTGGATCATCACCAAGTTTGGTCTTTAGCATCATTGTAAAGTCCACTTCCAAATGGGGGACTTGTTCCCTTTTAGGGGCTATTAAGAGCTAAAAATAGAAAAACCTTTAAGCAGCTTCTCATGAACCACTGGATGGATCTAAATGAAACTTGGTATGTACCATCATTGTATAGTCTCCTGCCAATTTTATTCAAGTGGGGATGCTTGGCCCCATGTAGGTGCCACTATAGCTAAAAATAGGAATACCTTTAAATGACCTTTTCTTGCAAACCACTCAATGGATCTTCACCAAACTTGGTATGTAGCATCTTTGTAAAGTCCTCTCTCAAACTTGTTCAAATGGTTTCACTTGACTGATTTTAGGGCAGCCAGAGCTAAAATAAAAAAAAACAACAACATTAAATGACTTCTTTTTATGAACTGCTTGATTGACCATCACCAAAGTTGGTCTGTAGCATCCTTGTAAAGTCCCCAATCAAATCTTGAAATTAATTTAGGGGGTCACCAGAGCTAAAAATAGAAAAACCTGTAAACGACTCATTCTCATAAACTGCTTGATGGACCACCAAACTTGATCTGAAGTATCCTTTTGTGGTCCTCTCTCAGGTATGTTCAAATGGTTCATTTTTACTGAATTTAGGAGCCACCAGAGCTAAAAATAAAAGAACAATTAAATGCTTTCTTCTCAAAAACTGCTGGTGGGGACTGTCTCCAAACTTGATATGTAGTATCGGTCCTTCTAAGGTCCTCTCCTGTATTTGTTCAGATGGTTCCACTTGACTAATTTTAGGGGCTGCAAGGGCTTAAAATAGCAAAACCTGTTATATTGAACACAATTGTTAACATTCATAATTTAGTGCTCAAGATCAAATTGTCAGTTTCAGAAGAGTGATATAGGGCAACAATGGCCCGCTTGTTTCTTATTTCTTCAATTAAGATGAAATTATCTTAAGGGTTTTTTATTTTCAGTACAGTATTATATTTCCAGTGATAGATCAAGATGGTAAAGCTATTTTACCACTAATGTCAAGGTGTCTTGCAGAATTGATAAACAAAGACAACATTGGACATAAACAAGAAATATCTTTAAAAATGATGGTCGGCAAATTGTAATAAGGAAAGAAGTTTATGAATTTTTCATCTAACATTCATCTTTTATCTAACATTTTTCAAATTGCAAAACTAAACACCGCACTTTAACAATTTAAATGGTTCTCTTTTAATTTTTCTCAAAGGTTTCGTAGTTTTGCAATTTTGTTTCGTTTATCCTTAGACGAATAATTACAGCAGTAGTTCGATGAAGATTCATGAAGCGGTTCATGAGAAGAGGTCATTAAACGTGTTTATATTTTTAGCTAAATTGGTCCCTATCCCCATTTGTAACAAAATAGCAGGAGACCTTACGATATTGTTACACATCGAGTTTGATAAAAATCCATTACATTTTAGTGGTTAATGCGAAGAAAGGCATATCTACTTTTAGCTATAGTGGTCCCTAATAGGGCCCAAGTTCCTATATAAATAAATTTGGAAGAGGACCTTATAATGATGCTCCAGACCAAGTATGACAAAGATCCACCAAGCTGTTCATGAGACGCTGTATAAAGGCATTTCTAGTTTTAGCTCTAGCAGCCCCTAAAAGGGGTCAAATGTCCCAGCTGAACAAAGTTGGCTGCGGGCCTAATAAAGATGCTACAAATCAAGTTTGATTAGAATACATGAGAAAAAATCAATTAAAGGATTTTTTTATATATTATTTTTATTTATTTCTAAAATAGGCCAACTGATCCCGCTTTAACAAATGCATATTCGCTATTCGTGAATCTTTGGACAATGACGTCACACCTATAAAAAGTGAAGGTCAAGCAAAACATACAATTGTTATTATTTCAATATTTCTGTTTCATATGCAAATTTTGACCGCATAAGCAAAGTTTGACCGTAGTTATATCACACAGATAAACTGTATGCAACGTACCTTCATTTCAGTGTAAAATGAGATTCAGTCATTATGTAGCATATATATAATGAAACAGATTTCAACTGAGTTCAATACTTGCATACAATACTAAAAAAAATATTCATATATAACAAATCAGTTAAATAATTTGTAACAAATATATCAAAGCAAACAAGTACTTATTTTGATATGCAAACTGAATAAGTCACAAAAGCAAGAAACCTTTTCATATACAGACGACACTTGTAACAAGGAAAATCTTTTAAAAAGCACTTCTCTACATAAAAGAATCTTATCACACCCTTGTTCATGTGATACGCAGACCGTATTCAGCTCTTTCTTTAATTTGATATATGTTGGTATTTGAACAGGTTTTTATCATATTTATTAAACTTACTTATTATTTTGAGATATATCAATATTCTTGCTAAATATACTGAGCCAAAGTTAGCTTTAAAACTGTGAGCAGCGTCGTTTAGGATAAACGCTTTGTCTACATTTCACTCAGCGTAGCACAGTCAACAGAGTGAAAGAAATTGACACTCTCGTCCAATCAGGCAGAGTGTTGCATAAATCTTCCGTTTTGATAAATTATCTATAATGCGTTATCAAGTAGTTTGATTGGCAAACTGAAGTCACGTGGCATAGGAAAACGAAAACGAATTTAGACGGCGTCGCCGAAAAATCATTGACAGGGACATTTTGACCATAACATTTAAGGAGATCTATTTCATGTTTAGGGACATTTTAAACAACATATAGAATCCTATCTTGCCTAGAAATATGGATATGTCTGCTGTTCCCCTGTACAACAATCCTAAAGCAGAATATTCTTTTGATTTAATATTGTTCTACCAATCATTTTACTTTCTTTGACTTTGTTCACAGGGATCAATTAGTAAGTAGACAGAATAATGTACTGCTAAAAAAGTGTGTATTGATAATTGCCATATCACAAAAATCACTTTGAGATAGTTAGCAAGCAAAATTATATAAACTCACATTATATTTTTTCTTTAAATTCACTGTTTTATAACTTATAACCATGCTTTAAACATGGTCAGTGATGTTAGAAGTCAACTTACTGATGCTCTAAAGGCATAACCCCCTTATTTGTATTCATTTTTTGACACAAAAATAATTTCCGAAAAGTCTCACTTAATAAAAAAAAGTTCCAAAAAAACAAAAAAATTCCGACCTACCTACCCTGATTTTTAAACGCCCGAAGGAATGTATTATGTTGTTTCCCCGGTGTTTGTCTGTCCATCTGTCGTTCCGTCTGTTAACAATTTCGTGTCCACTCTGTAACTCTTGAACCGCTTGGAGGATTTCAAAGAAACTTGGCACAAATGTTCACTACACCGAGATGACGTGCAGAGCACATGTTTCAGATGACTCGCTTCAAGGTCAAGGACACACTTAGGGGTCAAAGGTCATAATTATATGACTTTGCTTTGTGAATATTGCTCTGCATTGCAATCCTCTTGTTTTTATTTGGCAGATCCCTTTTTAAGTGAGTTATTGTGATCGCTCGATGTCCGGCGTCTGTCTGTCGTCTGTCAACATTTAGCTTGTGTATGCGATAGAAGCTGTATTTTTCAACTGATCTTCATGAAATTTTGTCAGAATAATAACATTGATGAAATCTAGGCTAAGTTTGAAAATGGGTCATCTGGGGTCAAAAAGTAGGTCAATAGGTCAAATCAAAGAAAAACCTTGTGTATGCGATAGAGGCTGCATTTATGTCTCCTACCACATACCGTCATCCTACGAATATAAGACGCACATTTTTTGCAAGATTCTGAGGATAGAAAAAGACCAAACATTTCCCCCGACTCAAAAAATAAGAAAATCGATCTTTGTTTAACCCGCGTACCTCTATATTGAAGAGAATTCAAGGGGAGTAAATACCAATGACTCGGGCGTAGCTAATAGCCGGTATCGGGACCCGGGGTCTTAAATTACTTTTGTATAAAATGTAAAATTTAGAGCTCGCGTAAAAAAGATAAATAAATGCTGTTTTTCATTAAAATATATTTTACAACGCATTTCTTTAACTCAGATCATTAAGACCTGTGTAAAACTTTCCTGGCATGTTTTCACACATTTTGCATTAAAATACTTGAAACTCCATTCAGGTAGCCCGGAAATCGATTATTTAATCTTCAAACATAATTTTGATAGTTGTCTATAATCCTCTTGTTCATCGAGAAATTCACGCCCGAGGCATTACTTATCTTACACCTACTGTCACAATCTGCAAACAATTAAACGTTTAATCATACCTGGAGGCAATCGTAAACATGTGCATGTGAGATTTTAGACTGATCCAATATGATCATAGTTGCTGATCCGTAATGTTCAAAACAATTTGCAAACCAGTCTTAAAATTATGTCATTTTACCGCCACGTGACAAAATGTACATTCGTTTTTACTGGCTTCAATATTCATGGAGTGGTCAGAGGATGCGGCAGTTTAGTGCTTACACAGAGTTTTTGCTTTTCAATTTAAATACTTGCAACAACATCCAAAAACATTGACAATGATTAAGCAAAAACCAGCGAGTTCTTAGAAACTATAGCGAATTTCGGACAAACATAAATTCGGATAAGTGGATATAAGCATTTTTCCAGACTTCTGCTGATCTTTTTTCACTGCGTCCTATACACGAGTGCGACCTATATTCGGCCAATTACGGTAGTGGTGTGGGAGACATATTGATTTACTCGTGTGTGTGTTGTGTGTGTGTCACAAAGCTTGTCCGCACTCTAAGTCGAACATTTCTCATCCGTTCTTCACCAAACTTCAACAAAATGTGTCTGCCAATAAGTGCTCGGCCAAGTTCGATAACTAGCCAAATCGGCCTAGGCACTTCGGAATTATGGCCCTTGAATTACCAAAAACAGATTTCTTGCGCAGTTTTGCCCCCAAACCGGCGCCTATACTTGGTGTCAAGAAAGTGCATGCACATGGTGGATTAAGTAAACAGTATATAAAGACTGACTTACTATTTAGATGATTAGGCAGTTGTTGGAGACATGCGCTTTTCTCAAAAGCATCTCTAGTTTTAAACTGAATTTCATGAAATTTTGTCAGAATGATAACCTTGATGAAATCTAGGTCGAGGTTGAATATGGGTCATCCAGGGTCAAAAACTAGGTCACTATGTCAAATCAAAGAAAAACCTTGTGTACGCGATAGAGGCTGTATTTTTCAACTGAACTTCATGAAATTTTGTCAAAATGATAACCTTGATTAAATCTAGGTCAAGTTCAAAATATAGGTCATCCAGGGTCAAAAACTAGGTCACTAGGTCAAATCAAAGAAAAACCTTGTGTATATGATAGAGGCTGTATTTATCAAGTGATCTTCATGAAATTTTGTCAGAATGATTATCTTGATGAAATCAAGGTCAAGTTTGAATATTGGTCATCCAGGGTCAAAAACTAGGTCACTTTATCAAATCAAAGAAAAACCTTGTGTATACAATAGGGGCTGCATTTTACACTGGATCTTCATGAAATTTAATCAGAATGTTTGTCTATATGAAATCTAGATAGAGTTTGAATATGGGTGATCTAGGTTCAAAAACTAGGTCACCCGGTCAAATTAAAGAAAAACCTTGTGTACGCAATAGTGGCTGCATTTTACACTGGATATTCATAAAATTTAGTCAGAATGATTGCCTTGATGAAATCTAGGTCAAGTTAGAATATTGGTCATCTGTGGTCAAAAACTAGGTCACTAGATCAAATCAAAGAAAAACCTTGTGTATGCAATAGAGACTGTATTTTTCAATTGATCTTCATGAAGTGGTCAGAATGATAGCCTTGATAAAATTAAGGTCAAGTTTGAATATGGGTCATCTGGGGTCAAAAACTAGGTCGCTAGGACAAATCTAAGAAAAATGTTTTGTATGCGATAGAGTCTGTATTTTTCAATTAAGGTTAATGAAATTTAGTCAGAATGATTGCCCTGATCAAATCTAGGTCAAATTCGAATGTAGGTCATCTTGGCTCAAAAACTAGGTCACTAGGTCAAGTTGAAGAAAATACTAGTTTACACTTAAGAGACCACATTTTTGGTCCAATCTTAATGAACATTGGTCAGAATATTTGTTTCCATGAAATCACAAGGTCAAACATGTTTACACTGTTATGGTATGTTTCTCAGGTGAGCGACCTAGGGCCATCTTGGCCCTCTTGTTTGTTCACTTACAATAAAAAAAAATTGAATTACTTCCCTTTTATGTTACTATCAATAGCTTATTTTGGAACTTTTTTATTATTGGCCGTAGGGAAAAACTGAGACCACTTTCCTGTGGTACAACATGGATAGTACCTTCAATTTTTAGGTGTATTTTGATATACCTTTACCTGGTAAGGATTTTTTTGTGGACTTAGAATTTTTTTTGAATTTTTTGTGGACTTAGAATTTTTTTTAGAATTTCTTCCCTTTGTTGTTCCTGTCCTTTGGGCTTCACATTCCCAAGTTTTTTAAATTTTACTCCCATCCTCTGATGTAACCCTTCGGGCATATAAAGCCCCACTTGGCGGTGCTCTTGTTCATTTTAATTTTTGGTTATGATAATTTTACAAAATGCATTGATAATGTTTGCAACTATACAGTAGAGCTGTGTACCTGCCATTTAGCTCAATAGGGGGAGCGCAGATCTACGGATTGCGGGGTTGTGAGTTTGATCCCTGGGTGGGGCGTATGTTCTCCATGACGATTTGATAAAAGACATTGTGTCTGGTTTCTTTCGTCTTCCACCTCTGATTCATGTGGGGAAGTTGGCAGTTACTTATGGAGAACAGGTTTGTACTGGTACAGAATCCAGGAACACTGGTTAGGTTAACTTCCTGCCATTAAATAACTGAAATACTGTTGAAAAACAAAGTTAAACCCAAAACAAACAAACAAACAGTAGAGCTGTATATAAATTTGCACATTTTCACATCAATACTTGTTCATTTTCTCCGAAAACTAGTTCATTTTAACCAAGCTTTTGCTGTAATTATTGGGGTCTGGGTGTTCTTTATATTGATGGTTTTCCTATGTCCAAGTTCCTACCGTACTGGTTGGGAACCTCTTTCCGGACAGGACCAGTTTCTGGACACATGTAATATCCGCTTTATTTTGTTGTTATTCATGTAATTGTTTCATCTAGACCATTTAGATCTTTGTTTTTCATGTCTACAGCAAACCACTATTTTATAAGGCTGTATAATGTTTGGGTTTTTGATGATAACTCACATGCATTTACAAAACAGCTTTCTATCTTAACGGGGCATGAAGATAGCATTGCGCACGCGCAGTAGTTCACACATGCCGAGGTATCAAGTGGGGAAGAAATAATCAAACTACATAATGGTTGTCTGCTGATTACATGTTCTTCTTTTAATTTCATGCTAAAAGTTATGTAAGATGCAGGGCTGTCGATTTTTGCACTAATCTATTGGAATTATCAAGAATTCGTATAAGACAAAATTCGAGTTTTTTATAGTCAACCTCGGTTTGCTTTCGTAGCTGCTATTGAACGTCGGGTTATGTTTCATGTGCAATTTTGAAGAGATGAATGATAAAGAAAGGTGTAGAAATAGTTTAATTACTTATTTTGATATCAAATTAACAACATAACACCGTCAAAATATTTGTCCGGATACTGGTTTACCTGACGGGAAAAATAACTTATTTTAGTGACCCCATTTGAGGCCCCATGGAACCCATAATTTACGTCACAACGTGATGCTGATTACAACATCGGATGTGGAAGGAGCTGAAGTTTGTGCAGTGTGGGCTTCATTTATGTCAAATATATTTTTTAGGGAATAATGGAGCCGAAATATGAAAATGTGTCCGGAAAATGGTTCCCAACCAGTACAGGTTTATGAAACAGGTTAAGCAGAAATTACAAGGAACATAACAAATGTTTGGTTTTAATTGTGCTTTCATAGCCATTATCTCCCTTTATTTGGAAATCATAAAAAAAAGATTGAAACAAATGTATAATGTATTACAGTAAATAATTAATTGATTTGATATTTCAGATTTGCTTTGAACAATACAGATATTGTAAATGATCTGAAGAAGAAGATTGCTCTCACAATCATAAAGTCGTCTGCTAATGTACATGTCTGCTTCCACCAAAAAACATTAAGGTAATTACTTTATCTGATAGCAAAACAAACCCTTAGCTTCCAGCTTAGTACTTAGTACACTGATAACATAGAAATTAAGCTCTGCCTTCAGTTTATATAAGTACTCTGTTTACTGATAGTGTGAAAAATCTCTGATTCTAGCTCAGTACTTTGCACATTGATATTGTAAAAATCAGGCCCGCCCGCTTAGCTCAGTAGGTAAGAGCGTTGGTCTACGGATCGCGGGGTCGCGAGTTCGATCCTCGGGCGGGGCGAATGTTCTCCGTGACTGTTGATAAACGACATTGTGTCTGAAATCATTAGTCCTCCACCTCTGATAATTCATGTGGGGAAGTTGGCAGTTACTTGCGGAGAACAGGTTTGTACTGGTACAGAAACCAGGAACACTGGTTAGGTTAACTGCCCGCCGTTACATGACTGAAATACTGTTGAAAAACGGCGTTTAACCCAAAACAAACAAACAAAACAAAACAAATCAAACTCTGTGCTTAGTACATTGCACATTTGTAATGTAAAAATATAAAACTGCCTGCAGCCCAGGACATTGTACACTGATAATGTGAAAATAGAACTCTGCTTCAAGCAGAGAACTTTATACATTAATAATGTAAAAGATCAGTCGATCTCTGCCTGCAGCTTAGTGCTTTGTACATTGATAATATAAAAAATCAAGCTGTGCCCGCAGTTTAGACTTCTTTACAATGATCATATGAAAATCAGGTTTTGTTCTTAGCTTAATACTTTAGTCATTTGATAATATAATAATCAAACAATGCTGCCAAGATCATAAATCAGTTGAATTGATAATGAGTATGAAAAAATGTTTGTCAATCAGATAACATTATGAAAGAAAAGTAATGCATTCTTTGAAAGAGTAACTACGTCTTTTGGCGCCCTTCTGTGTTTTGCTGCCACTCTGTCATTTATTGCCCCATAGTCAGTCACCATCCTTCTTCATTTATTGCCTCATAGTCACCATCCTTCTGTCATTCACTGCCCCTCTTGTCATTTGTACCTGAGACACTTCTTATAGTTTTATGAAAGTAGTTCATTTTTAGCTCACAAAGTATTCAAGGCTAGCTGTTGGGATCACCTTGTGTTGTCGCCCGTTGTCAACAATTTGACAAAAAAATTGTTTAGTTTAGTTTATACTAATTTATTTTAGGTTGATTGTGTTGAAAGCTTCAAGCTTATTGTAACCACTCTTGAGTGCGCTTCCTGGGAAAACCAGTACTAGTGTCATACGAGAAGTCATGGTCATGACCCCAGTGGGGCTCGAACCCACGACACCTGGATTGAGCGGCTGACACCCTATCCACTAGACCACCAAAAGACGTTAAACCCAAACACACACACGCACGCAGGCACGCACACGCACACACACACACACACACACACACACAATTTGACTGTTAACACTCTTGAGGTCACAATTTTAGCCTAATATTAATGAAACTTTGTCAGAAAATCTTAAATGATTATGTTACTGGATCATCTGGGGTCAAAACATATGCCACAGGGTCAATTGATAGGGAAACCTTGTTAACACTGCAGAGGCCATATTTTCTACCTTACCTTTATGAAACTTTGTCAGAATGTTTGTCTCAATAAAATCTGTGTCAGTTATAAAATCTAGGTCAAATCATAGAAAAACATTATTCACACTCTAGAGGTCACACTTCATACTTTATCTTCATAAAGCTTTCTCAGAATGTTTGTATCTATGAAATCTAGGTCAAATTCAATACTGGATTATTTAGATAAAAAACTAGTTCACTAAGTCATAGTAAGACATAGTTTACACTCAAAAGGCAACACTATATTTCAAGGTTGGATGCTGTTATATCATAACATTTTGGGCATTATTCAAAACAACAATTGAATTAAAATGTGAACTGTAAGTGTATGTCCTTTTTGTGATATCGGGTATTTTTCCTGTTAGTTTGCAAGTAATCGACCAATTTCCCTGATTGTCAACATACTGCAGAGATATAATGATGAAATGTCCTTTAACAGTTTACTGATATTGTAATACTGCCATGTAGTTATACCGTAGGTAGACCTGTGGATATACCATAGGTAGACCTGTGGTTGTACTATAGATAATCATAGGTAGACCTGTGGTTATACCATAGGTAGACCTGTGGTTATACCATAGATAACCATAGGTAGACCTGTGGCTGTACTATAGATAGACCTGTGGTTATACCATAGGTAGACCTGTGGTAATACCATAGGTAGACCTGTGGTTATACCATAGATAACCATAGGTAGACCTGTGGTTATACTATAGATAGACCTGTGGTTATACCATAGGTGGACATGTGGTTATACCATAGGTAGACCTGTTGATATACCATAGGTAGACCTGTGGATAAACCATAGGTAGACATGTGGTTATACCATAGGTGGACATGTGGTTATACCGTAGGTAGACCTGTGGATATACCATAGGTAGACCTGTGGATAAACCATAGGTAGACATGTGGTTATACCATAGGTGTCCAGTTGATGTACCATAGGTAGACCTAAGGATATACCATAGGTAGACATGTGGTTATACCATATGTAGACATGTGATCATACCAAGAGAGGTAGACATGTGTTTATACCATAGGTGATCATGACATTGTGTTCATACAAAGATCGGTAGACATGTGGTTATATCTTATGTAGACATGTGATCATACCAAGAGAGGTAGACATGTGTTTATACCATAGGTGGACATGACATTGTGTTCATACAAAGATCGGTAGACATGTGGTTATACCTTATGTAGACATGTGATCATACCAAGATAGGTAGACATGTGGTTAATCCATAGGTGGACATGTGGTTATACCATAGGTATTACCGTATAAGTACTTATTTCTGCGGGCTTAATATTCTGCGATTTTTTCAAAATGGGGCGGTATTAAATTTCCGCGTACCTTATTTCTGCGGTGTCTTCCTTCTCACGTTGATTGGATTTATTTCTGGGGTTCTGTATTCAACGGTTGTTTCATTAATTTCAAATAGACAGGTATATATTTTGTTGTTATTTTGACAGTTATATTGGCTTCCGGATTGAAAATAAAAGTTGAGGAATACTAATGTGGCATCGTCATCATCACATAATGTTGAATGTTAAATAAAAACGCAAGAAAACAGTCATTTTATAAATACAGTCATTCCAAACAGACACGAAAACTGCTTGAATCTTTTTTTCAAACATTCTCATCTGTGCATTGTAACGGCATGATAACTTTTGTTAATCACGCCTTTTTTCAAGTCCCATACAAATAACGGTCAGATCAGTTAACAATAGACACAAAGGATACAATGGATTGTGTTTGTCACATAATTTAAGAAAATTGAAACTGGCAGCTGACTGCTCAGTAGTGAACGAAAATCAAAACAAATTTTATGTTTTTATTATTTTTATTCAACAGCAAAACAATAATAAAACAGTTCTATTATATTACGGCTACTACTAGATTTTTTAAACTTGCTTCGTCGGCCTTTGGCTACATGTGGGACAAAGGCCGATAACGCTGTCGGACATTGTCTTATACTTAACCGGATTATAATAGTGGCTTGTATCATAGTATCGCGGCATGTTAGGACAAAATTTTCTGCGGATTTTAAATCTGCGGTCTTGTTGTCTTCCGCAGAAAAAACGCAGAAATAAAGTTCCCGCAGAAAAAAGTACTTATACGGTATGTGGACAATGAGATTATGCCTGTCATATAAATCCTTAACCTTTAGGCCATACCAAATTGATTAATAGTTCTTCGGAAAATTTTCAAAAAAAATAGGAGGGAGCGAGCGAAATCTTTATTTTATTTATTTTTATGCCCCCGAAGGGAGGCATATAGTTTTTGAACGGTCTGTCAGTCTGTCGGTCTGTCCGCAATTTTCGTGTCCAGTCCATATCTTTGTCATCCATGGATGGATTTTCAAATAACTTGGCATGAATGTGTACTACAGTAAGACGACGTGTCACGCGCAAGACCCAGGTCTGTAGCTCAAAGGTCAAGGTCACACTTAGACGTTAAAGGTCATATTTCACGATAGTGCATTGATGGGCGTGTCCGGTCCATATCTTTGTCATTCATGCATGGATTTTAAAATTATTGGGCATGAATATGTACCACAGTAAGACGACGTGTCGCGCGCAAGACCCAGGTCTGTAGCTCAAAGGTCAAGGTCACACTTAGACGTTAAAGGTCATATTTCATGATAGTGCATTGATGGGCGTGTCCGGTCCATATCTTTGTCATTCATGCATGTATTTTAAAATAACTACGCATGAATGTGTGGCACAGTAAGATGATGTGTCGCGCGCAAGACCCAGGTCCGTAGGTCAAAGTTCCTAAACTCTAACATCGGCCATAACTATTAATTCAAAGTGCCATCGGGGGCATGCGTCATCCTATGGAGACAGCTCTTGTTTTCTCAATTTTGATTTTTTCAGAGGCGGGTAGATTTTACATGGAGCGAGCGGGTGTTTTTTTTTGTTTTTTTTTTGTTGCTTGGACCCTTGAGAAGGCAGTTATCATTGTACATGAAGTTAACATTTCTTTAGAAATAACACAGAAATCAATTATTAACAGTGTGACAAACACAGTAGATAGCCTTTCTGTATGTTTTAAAGACTACAGGAATGATTTTGCAAATGAATTCTTGCCAAAATTCACTTAATCACTTTTTTTCTATTTTGTATCTATAATTACTAGGGATGAGTGTTTAATTTTCAATTTTGATTTTTCTACATCAATCTGAAGGTGTGCCTATTTTAGTATTTAACGGCAGAAAATGAGGAATATTTAAGACAAAACAGACTCCTGAGTGGACTAACATATCTCCTGAAACCCAGTTAGATGGCTTCAACACATGAGCAACTTTGTGCCCCTAGTGAAACTCCAACCCATCGAGGTGAGGGGAAATTAATAAACCACTTGACCAGTGGGACCAAACAGAGTTGGGCATACAAATGCTTTGACATTGCTCGAATCCCATTGGAATAATTTCTTAACAGATCAGGCCAGCTTAAGTTTTTTTAGTAGATGTTCTTTCAGTCAAAAATGGTAACAGACGGACAAAGAATGATCCCAACATGCCCCCCTTAAAAGTGTTATTTATTGTGATTTGATTGATATAGAAATTTAGAGTTGAGGAGGTCTGTTCTTTTCAGTTTCTTTCATTGAATCAATTTGCAGCCAATTAATATACAAACATGTGCAGGGAAATCTGGGGTTATAAAAGGACAGATTTTGTTAAAAATTATTTTTATATATACAAGGATGGGATCAAAAGTAATGCCACTGGCTATTGATAACTGCTATTTTTAGCGCGAGTACAAAATTCATGCCTTGCACGTGTTCCCCATTGTAATAGCTTTCAATTGACGTATTAACTATACATGTAGACACAATATCTCGCTCACAATTCACATTTGCACAAACCCTACTCGTAGGCGGTTAGGCAAAATGGTTGGTAAAAGTGTAAAAAATGCGAACGAAATTAGGTCTTACATTAAGACTTGCACTTCACTCTGAAGAGGTTCAAAGGACATTTATGCTGACATATGTGCTGTTTATGGTAGTAATGAAATGTCCTTTTCCACAGTTTGCAGATGGGTTAGAAAATTTTGTGCAGGCGTGGAGTCTGTCAAAAATGCGCCTAAAACTGGTCGACCTAAGTCTGCAAGTAGTCCAAGGATTGTTGAAAAAATCAAACAAATAGTACTTTCTGACGCAAGATATACTTCTCAGCAGATTGTGGACATGGTTGGCATTTCAAAAGCATCTGTGTTGCGCATTCTGCTAAATATTTTGAAATTGAAGAAGAAAAGTGCTAGGTGGGTTCCGCATTTGCTCACTGATGAGCAAAAACGCACGTGCGTTAAGATGGCGCGCAAGCTTTTGAAAAGGTTTCCAGGATAGGATAAAAAAACATTTATGAATGTAGTAACAGGTGATGAGTCTTGGATACATTTCTTCGAACCGCATGGAAAAATTAGTAACCGAGTATGGCTCACCAAAAATGCCAGAAGGCTTTGCATTGCCAAAAGGATTGCAAGTGTGAAAAAGGTTATGTATGCCATATTTTTCACTACTAAAGGTCTCGCCATCCAGGTTCCTGTACCTAAAGGCAAATCAGTGAATGCCAAGTTTTATAAGAAAAAAGTTCTTAAAAAGCTTCTCAAGTATTTCCAGAAACGTCGACCAAAGACAGGTATCCTAGGCATCCATTTGTTACATGACAACACCTCGAGTCACAAGGCTGGGATTGCGACGTCGTTTTTGAATGAACAGGGAGTATATGTTCTAGAACACCCACCCTATTCTCTGGATCTAGCCCCCTGTGACGTTTTCCTTTTCCCTCGTCTCAAGAAAAAGCTTGCAGGCAGAAAATATACATCCCGCCAAAAGTTGGGGGCCGCCATATTTAACCTCCTTAGTGATATATCTGAAAAAGACTATCAGAAAGCTTTTAAGGATTGGATTAAAAGATTGAGACATTGTGTATCAGTCAAAGGAGATTACTTTGAAGGTTTGAAATAAAGATTTTCTTAATCCAACCTTTAGCTCTCATTTAACACCATTGGTTGCATTACTTTTGATCCCACCCTCGTACACTAGTACTTATTTGAAAAGCTAAACAATTTTTAAATTGACTAAATGCATTTTGATAGAATATCTGACTGCTGTACTAAAGAAGTTATATATTATCTACTTTCAAAAAGATTTAGGCCGAGATAATGTAACGGCTCAGTCAGGATCTGTGAACAAACTTTTTTTTAACGATAGCAATCGGCTTTGGCTCTAAATGTAACATACTGAACTGAACAACTGACAACAAATGGTTTGAAAACTTTATATCTGAACAATAGTTCTATGTTTAATCCAAATATTTTTAATTGCATTCTTGTCACTCGTGCACGTCTTACAGATCAGGCTTCATTCTTTTCAATGTATTGAACAATCGTAGAACGTGCCTGCTTCATCACCTACCGGCACATCGAAGACAACGTGTGACACTAGCATAGACACTCGAGATTTAAAACAAATGATGAACAACACCATAATTCCTGACTTTTTGAGTTTGGGTCATCAGCTACATGTATAATAGACGCATGAAATCCGATCAATATCGCTTTGATGCATTAAAACAGCGATAAAACCTGTTTTTCCGTTATCATTCCGGACCGCGTATTCAGAAAAAAAAAAATATTTCGGAGATTTTTTATATACGTGCGGGCGGGTGAATTTTTTTTCTTTTTCTCGGGAATGAAATTATTGATGCGGTCGTTCCAAGGAACGACATATCAATTTGGAATGGCCTTATCCTGCTTTTCTAAAATGGACAGGTCCATCATTCAATTGGGACAATACCATTTATTATTCAAGGGGGTGTTCACTGAAAATTTACTGACTGAATAGCGAATAGTGTGGACCATGATCAGCCCACACGGACTTGCAGGCTGATCATGGTCTGCACCAGTTGCAGGCTAAAGGTTAAACTGAACTGACATATACAGGTTTCCTTAGCATTTAAGTTTCTTAAAATGGGCTTGACCACTTTTATTTAGTTTAAGTGAAATGACCTGTCCTGTCACATGGCCTTCTTGAATAGAACACTCATTTGATGTTTACCTTAAATCATATGGGAAAGGGGTCATTTATGTTACTGTTGGTACAGTCTTGCATTGGGTTGAATTTTTGATGTTAAGGTTCATATTTCAGTACTTCTCTTCTTAATTTGTTAAGTGGAACATCTGTTTAACTGAAAGTAAATTGATTTAAATTCTTTGATTTCAGACCCACATACATGTTCTTATCTTTACATCAAGGTGTCACGTGTTTATTGGTACCATCATTGTTATCTGTTGTATACTTAGACAGACGTCTAAAATTCCCCTTCATATTTTGGCAGTATATTCAATATTATATTATTAACACTTTTCACATTTTAAGAAGATATGTTTTGTAAATAATTGTTATCATTAACAAATTCTCAGTTAAGTGATTTGTCTTTCTTGTTTTATCAGTTCAGAGTAGTCCTAAGGCAGGGTTATTCCCAGGCCCTTTCAGCCGCGCGCAGTGCCCAGCTTAAATATCTTATTGCCCGACTATATAATTTCAATATATAAATTTTCATGTATATATCTTATCACCTGTAAACATAAACAGCCAATAATTACCTGTTTTGATTATGCCTGAAGGCAAAATTTACTGATCATCGGGCCCCTGTCAAAATTGCCCAAAGAACTGAAATCCATGCAGAACTTTCTTTGCCATGGTAACCAAAAGGAAAATCTTTAAAAATCTTCTTGTCAGAAACTGTTATATGGCTATATTGTAAATTTCAAAAATCTTCTTTAAAACCACAGGGCAGATTTACACTAAACTTCACAGAAATGATCCTTGGGTGACCCCCTATCAAAATTGCTGAAAGAATTAAAATCCATTTAGAACTGTGGTTGCCATGGCAACCGAAAGGAAAATCTCTGTTAGCCAGATTTCAAAAATATTTTGTAGAAATGATCTCTAGGTGACTCTCTACCAAAATTGCTTAAGCTGTTCTATTTTGGTTAAAAACATGGCTACCAGGGGGCGGGGCTTATTTTCCTTATATGGTTATATTGTAAATTTCAAAACTCTTCTCTAAAACCTGAAGACCTAGAGCTAAGATATTTGGTATGTGGCATTGTCTAGTGGACTTTTTCCAAGATTGTTCAAGTTATGATCCCAGGGCCAATATTGGCACCATGCCGTGGTCCCTTGAATTTACATAGAGTTCTATAGAAAAACAAAAAATGTTCTTCTCTTAAACTGAGAGGCACACAGCTTAGATATTTTACATGTGGCATTGTGTAGTGGTCCTTTACTAAGATTGTTCAAATCATGGCCCAGGGTCCATTTAAAGCCCCACCCCAGGGTCTCTTAGTTTTTAGCTCACCTTTCAAAAAGTGACAAGGTGAGCTTTTGTGATCGCGCGGCGTCCGTCGTCCGTGCGTGCGTCCGTGCGTAAACTTTTGCTTGTGACCACTCTAGAGGTCACATTTTTCATGGGATCTTTATGAAAATTGGTCAGAATGTTCACCTTGATGATATCTAGGTCAAGTTTGAAACTTGGTCACGTGCAGTCAAAAACTAGGTCAGTAGGTCTAAAAATAGAAAAACCTTGTGACCTCTCTAGATATCATATTTCTCGATGGATCTTCATGAAAATTGGTCAGAATGTTCACCTTGATGATATCTAGGTCAAGTTCGAAACTGGGTCATGTGCGGTCCAAAACTAGGTCAGTAGACCTAAAAATAGAAAAACCTTGTGACCTCTCTAGAGGCCATATTTTTCATGGGATCTGTATGAAAGTTGGTCTGAGTGTTTATCTTGATGATATCTAGGTCAAGTTTGAAACTGGGTCAACTGCGGTCAAAATCTAGGTCATTAGGTATAAAAATAAAAAAACCTTTTGACCTCTCTAGATGCCATATTTTTCAATGGATCTTCATGGAAATTGGTGAGAATGTTCACCTTAATGATATCTAGGTCTATTTCGAAACTGGGCCATTTGCGGTCAAAAACTAGGTCAGTAGGTCTAAAAATGGAAAAACCTTGTGACCTCTCTAGAGGCCATATTTTTCATGATATCTTCATGAAAATTGGTGAGACTGTTCATCTTGATGATATATAGGTCAAGTTCATAACTGGGTCACGTGCCTTCAAAAACTAGGTCAGTAGGTCAAATAATAGAAAAACCTTGTGACCTCTCTAGAGGTCATCTTCATGAAAATTGGTCAGAATTTTTATCTTGATGATATCTAGGTCAGATTCAAAACTGGGTCACATGAGCTCAAAAACTAGGTCACTATGTCAAATAATAGAAAAAACGATGTCATACTCAGTTCAAAACTGTGTCATGTGGGGACAGGTGAGCAATTCAGGACCATCATGGTCCTCTTGTTAGATTGTGGGATAGTCTATTTTAAGTAGATGTAGTGCATTAAATTCTTTCACAAACTAACGCACTTAAAACCTTACAATTCGAGTTTTGATAACAATTTTATATCTATTTATGAACCTTAACTATGTTACATTTTTCATGGTGTTAGAAAACATCAAAATAAATCGTGAAGATACAATTAATTTTGACAAACGTTAAAAGGATGCCATTGTATATCCCTAAATTCATAATAGAATTTTCATTTTATAAACGGTCACGTAAAGGTAAACGTGTGATAATCGGTATTTACTTTGTTTCCATTTACAAATTGCTTCAAAAGTAATGAAGTTTTCTCCAGGCATAATCTGTATTTAGCTCACCTGTCACACAGTGACAGGGTGAGCTTTTGTGATCGCCCTTCGTCCGTCGTCCCTCCATCCACAATTTCTTGTGAACACCATAGAGACCACATTTTGCAAGCAATTTTGATCAAACTTGTACAAAACTTGTATTGGCATGATATCTCTGTTCCTTTCGAAAATTGGCCAGATCCCATCATGGGTTCTAGAGTTATTGTCCCTTAAAGGGCCAGAATTTGCGTGCGAGAGTGCGTCAACAATTTGTTGTCTGCACAATAGTGGTTTCATTTATGATCTTATTTTAACCAAACTTGCACACAACTTGTGTCACTGTAAGATCTTGGTTCCTTTCTTGAACTGGCCAGGTCCCATTATAGGTTCCAGAGTTATGGCCCCTGAAAGGGCCAAAATTAGCTGTTTTGACCTTGTCTGCACAGTAGCAGCTTCATTTATGATTGATTTTAACCAAACTTGCACACGACTTTTATCGCCATAAGATCTCGTTTCCTTTTTATACGCCCGAAGGGACATATTGTGTTATCGCCTCAGTGTCCGTCTGTCTGTCTGTTGGTTAGCAATTTCCCTTCCGCTCTGTAACTCTTGAACCCCTTGAAGGATTTCAAGGAAACGTGAAACAAATGTTCACCTCATCGAAACGATGTGTAAAGCACATGTTTCAGATGGCTCACTTCAAGGTCAAGGTCACACTTAGGGATCTTAGATTTATATTTAATTTCTTCCCTTTAAAAACTACTGGCCTGATTTGAAAATAATTTTATTTGAAGTAACTTCAAGAAAATTTCAACTATATTTTCTCATAATTCTTTTGATTGATCTTGATTATGATTTTTTTACCTTCTTGTCCTTAAGTGCTATGATAACAGGCGAGCGATATAGGGCCATTATGGCCCTCTTGTTATATGAGTTATATAGGAAAAAATACTATATAATAAGAATTTTCCATAAGCTTTCCCAGTGTATACTATCAAATGCTTTCTCAAAGTGGATGAAGTTTATGATTAGTTTTTGTTTCCATTTGGTGCACTGTTCTATTATGTTTCTCAAAATAAATATTTGATCACAGCAGCTATTTCCTTTTCTGAATCCTGCCAGTTTGTCTCTTAGTTTGCTGTCTACTGCTGATTTTATTCTGTCAATCAAGATCTTGCAAAATATCTTGCTGGGTATTGATAGCAAGGTGATACCCCTCCAGTCATTGCAGTTGATAAGATCTCCTTTCTTTGGTATTTTAATGATGCTGCCTTCAGACCATGTAGTTGGTATAACATTGCTCTGCCAGATCTTACAGAATAGCGGATGGAGAATATCTGCTGCTAGAGCAGGGTCTGTCTTAATTATACCCCCACCAAACATGTTTGAGGGGGGTATATAGGAGTCAGTTTTGTCGCGTTTGTCGCGTCCCGTCACGTCCCGTCGCGTCCCGTCCCGTCGCGTCCCGAAATCTATTATCTCAGTTATAACCAAATGGATTTGATTCAAACTTAAAATACATGTTCCACCTTATCACCCACATCATGTGACACAAGGTGCATAACTCTTGACACCAAGTTTTCATGAATTATGTCCCCTTTTACTTAGAATTTAAGGTTAATTTTTTTGTATTTTCACTATATCTCAGTTATTACTAAATGGTTTTGATTCAAACTTAAAATAGATGTTCCACCTCATCACCCACATCATGTGACATAAGGTGCATAACTCTGACACAATTTTTTTTATGAATTATGCCCCTTTTTACTTAGAATTTAAGGTTGATTTTGATGTATTTTCACTTTATCTCAGTTACTACTGAATGGATTTGATTCAAACTTAAAATAGATGTTCCACCTCATCACCCACATCATGTGCCCACATCATGTGACACAAGGTGCATAACTCTGACACCAAGCTTTCATGAATTATGTCCCCTTTTACTTAGAATTTAAGGCTAATTTTGTTGTATTTTCACTATATCTCAGTTATTACTAAATGGATTTGATTCAAACTTAAAATAGTTGTTCCACCTCATCACCCAGATGATGTGACATAAGGTGCTTAACTCTGAAATAAATTTTTTATGAATTATGTCCCCTTTTACTTTAAATTTAAGGTTGAATTTGATGTATTTTCACTATATCTCAATTATTACAAAATGGATTTGATTCAAACTTAAAATAGATGTTCCACCTCATCACCCACATCATGTGACACAAGGTGCATAACTCTGACACCAATTTTTCATGAATTATGCCCCTTTTTACTTAGAATTTAAGGTTAATTTTGATGTATTTTCACTATATCTCAATTACTACTGAATGGATTTGATTCAGACTTAAAATAGATGTTCCACCTCATCACCCACATCATGTGACACAAGGTGCATAACTCTGACACTATTTTTCTTGAATTGTGTCCCCTTTTACCTAGAATTTAATGTTAATTTTGATGTATTTTCACTATATCTCATTCTGATTGGCTTAGAGCCAAAGGGAAGTAACCTTTTTAGCTCATCTGATTTTTTGAAAAAAAATGATGAGTTATTGTCATCACTTGAGCGGTTGTCGGCGTCGGCGTCGGCGTTGCCTGGTTAAGTTTTATGTTTAGGTCAGCTTTTCTCCTAAACTATCAAAGCTATTGCTTTGAAACTTGGAATACTTGTTCACCATCATAAGCTGACCCTGTATAGCAAGAAACATAACTCCATCTTGCATTTTGCAAGATTTATGGCCCCTTTTGTACTTAGAAAATATCAGATTTCTTGGTTAAGTTTTATGTTTAGGTCAACTTTTCTCCTAAACTATCAAAGCTATTGCTTTGAAACTTGGAATACTTGTTCACCATCATAAGCAGACCCTGTACATCAAGAAACATAACTCCATCTTGCTTTTTGCAAGATTTATTGCCCCTTTTGGACTTAGAAAATCAGTTTTCTTGGTTAAGTTTTATGTTTAGGTCAGCTTTTATCCTAAACTATCAAAGCTATTGCTTTGAAACTTGCAACACTTGTTCACCATCATAAGTTGACCCTGTACAGCAAGAAACATAACTCCATCCTGAAGATTAATGGCCCCTTTTGGACTTAGAAAATATCAGATTTCTTGGTTAAGTTTTATGTTTAGGTCAACTTTTTCTCTTAAACTATCTAAGCAATTGCTTTGAAACTTGCAACACTTGTTCACCATCATAAGCTGACTCTGTACAGCAAGCAACATAACTCCATCCTGCTTTTTGCAATAATTATTGCCCCTTTTGGACTTAGAAAATCATTTTCTTGGTTGAGTATTATGTTTAAGTCAACTTTTCTCATAAACTATCAAAGCTATTGCTTTAAAACTTGCAACAGTTTTTCACCATCATAAGTGGACACTGTACTTCAAAAACATAACTCTATTCTGCTTTTTGCAAGAATGATGGCCCTTTTTAGACTTAGAAAATCATGGGTAGGACAATATTTCTGTTACACAAAAAAAATCAGATGAGCGTCAGCACCCGCAAGGTGGTGCTCTTGTTTAACCTTTGTACTGAGTTTCTTCCCCTTAAATTCCAGGAATTAGTCTATTTTTAGAAATCCTATTTTTAGATTTTCAATCTTTTTTATTATAAGTCCTATGTAAAAAGTAAAAACATTTTTCCGTGGTAACATGGGTCGGTAAGACACTTCTTTGTATTCACTTTTAGTGTATCTCTAATATTAGAGATTTAATATATTTACTAGTATTACTATACTAGTATTATACTAGTATTACTTATATGTGGAAGCCCAGGATGAAGTACTCCAAAGTATTTTTAAGATTCCTTATGGTTGCCATTCTTCTGTGACAAGACCGTATGGTGGGGGTATGAGTCACTCCTGTGACAGTTCTAGTTATTTCTGCTGGCAACGGGTCGTTTTGGGGTGGCGGGGGGTCTATTGTTCTTTAAACCTTAAATTGCTCTTTCTTCTTTCCTAGGAGTTTCTTCATCAATGTCTAAATCAGATTTTGCTTCTGTTATATCTGCTGTGTTAACTGGGTCTGGGCGATTCAGAACTTTCTCAAAATGCTCTTTCCATCGCCTGTCTTGTTCATTAATCTGGGTCATGTTGGGTCAAAAACAAGGTCACCAGTCTAATCAAAGGAAAAGCTTATTAACATTCTAGAGGCCACAGTTGTGATCAAATCTTTATGAAACTTGGTCAGAATGTTTGTCTTGATGATCTCTAGGTCAAGCTTGAAACTGGGTCATATGGGATCAAAAATTAGGTCAATAAGCCAGATCAAAGGAAAATCTTGTTAACACTTTAGAGTCCACAGTTTGAGTTTGAAACTCATGAGAATTAGTCAGAATGTTTGTCTTGATGACCTCTAGGTCAGGTTCGAATCTGGGTCATGTAGGATCAAAAGTTAGACCACCCTGTGAAATCAAAGGAAAAGCTTGTTAACACACTGGAGGCCACATTTATGACCCTATCTTCATGAAGCTTGGTCAGAATATTATTTTGATGATCTTTAGGCCAAGGATGAAACTGGGTCATGTGGGGTCAAAAGCTAGGTCACTAGGTCAGATCAAATGAAAATCTTGTTAACACTCTAGAGTCCACAGTTTGAGTTTGAAACTCATGAGAATTAGTCAGAATGTTTGTCTTGATGACCTCTAGGCAGGTTCAAATCTGGGTCATGTGGGGTCAAAAATTAGACACCCTGTCAAATCAAAGGAAAAGCTTGTTAGCACTCTAGATGCCACATTTATGAGCCTATCTTCATGAAACTTGGTCCTAATATTTATTTTGACCATCTTTAGGCCAAGTTTGAAACTGGGTCATGTAGGGTCAAGAACTTGGTCACTAGGCCAGATCAAAGAAAAATCTTGTTAACACTCTAGAGACTGCATTTGAAGAAACTCATGAGAATTTGTCAGAATGTTTGTCTTGATAACCTCTTGGTCTAAATAGAATCTGGGTCATGTGGTGTCAAAAATAGGTCGCCTGATCAAAAATCAAAGAAAAACCTTGTATATGCAATAGGGGCTGCATTTTACACTAGATCTTCATGAAATTTGATCAGATTGTTTGTCTTGATGAAATCTAGGTCATGTTCGAATATGGGTAATCTTGGGTCAAAAATTAGGTTACCAGGTCAAATCAAAGAAAATGCTTGTTTACTCAAGAGTCCACATTTTTGGTCAAATATTAGTGAAAATTGGTCAGAATATTTGTCTTCATGAAATCTCAGACAGATTAAAAATAGGTCAAGTGGTGTCAAAAACTGGGTCACTAGGTCAAACATGTTTACACTGTTATGGTGTATTAATACTCAGGTGAGCGACCTAGGGCCATCTTGGCCCTCTTGGTTAATAAAACTACACTGAAAAGCGATGGACTGAGTAAGTTTGCAGACAAGGCACATCAATTCTGAAAGGGCCTAAATTGTCCACCTGTCATCTTGTTGCATAGCTGTATGATTGAATGCAGGGATGGGTGGGTGGCTGGGGGCTAGAGGAAAGAAGGTAATTTGGTTGTTGTGGGTCTTTTATAATAAATAAGTTGTATTGAAGTCTTGTTGTTACAGTACTTTGCACTTCACTCCTGTTAAGATATAGTATGTTTTGGCAATGAACTTTTAACAAACTTTTAAAACCTTTCAGAATTTATAAACATAGCATTAGTGTGAACCAAATCATTCTGTATTTACAAATAAGTTTGTAATTTAGGCCACATCAGATTGAAAAAATGTTTAGGAGATTTTTTTTCTGGAAAAATTGAGGCTACAAGCAAAATTTGTTTTTGAAGATACAAAGGGTGAAGAAAGCTATCTTTCTTGTTTTGGCTCTTGTATATATGAAGAAGACCTTAAAATAATCAAAGCCCTAAAAGGACTGATAACCAGTGCTTACTGAGTGATATTTCAACTGATACACCTGAAGAATCAACATTTCATTGTGCATAGACCGCTTATGATTTGAACAATGTTGGTAGAGGTCCACTAGACAATGCTACATAGACAATATCTAAGCTCCATGCATTGTGGTTCAAGACAAGAAGATTTTTAAAGGTTTTCCCTATACAACTCTATGTAAAACTAAGTTTGTCCCAGGGTGAGGCCAATTACAACCCTAACCCTAAACCCTAGAGCAGAGTGATTCAGAATATTTCAAATGAGAATATAAAGTTCATAATTATTCTAGAATCCATTGCTGCTTGTTTTTGTCGTTTAAAACAGCAGTCCTCAGTTGCTCACACACTCACACAATACCAAGATTATAAAAAATAAATATGGGAATATTTTTTTACACATCCAAAATATTTGTGTGATGCTGTCACATAGAAATAGAAGGAAAACCCAAACAGCATGAGGTTGAAACTTGGTAGTTGATTTAGAGCTATAGGCAATTGCTAAAGCACTGGCTAAAAAGTACAACCCTTAACATTAATTGTAATTATGGAGGGATTGAGAAAACATTGGAGTCACAAAGAGCAAGTGGAAATGCTTGAGGCTTGAGTATAATCAAATAATGTATATTTTTGAAAATGTATAACATACAACATTGCATAACTTTTAATCATTAAGGTTTTACAGTAAATATTCACATCACATATCTGAGCATTTTTTCTGTCCTTCTGAATTTTTGTTGTGTATATTTCAAAAAGTATTTGACCCAGGATATAAAACCTCAGGGAATTATCATTCAGTATGTGAAGTTGTGCACCTGGTGTTGTAAGTGGGATTTCACACATCTAGACTAGAGTTATAGCCCTCGACTTATGCATAAAATGAGCCTAAAAGTTTGTGTCACATGTATCTCAAAAAGAATTTGTCCTAGGATTATGAATATTATAGGAATATTATTCAGCATATGAAGTTGTGCACCTAGGGTTTTGTTTGAGATTTTAATCATCCAGACCAGAGTCATTACCCTTGACTCAGTAAAAAATATGTATAAGAGAGCATAAAACTTATATAGTGTCACATGTATCTTAAAAGGATTTGACCCAGGGTCAGGAAACATCATAGGAATATTATTCAGCATGTGAAGTTGTGCACCTGAGGTTTTGTTTTGGATTTCAGTTATTCAGACCAGAGTTATGGCCCTTATATAGTCAAAAATATGCATATTGGGCATTCAAGTTTGTGTTGCAGAGTAATGAAACTATGTTGGAATATTATTCAACATGTGAAGTTGTGCACCTGAGGTTTTGTTTTGGATTTCAGTTATTCAGACCAGAGTTATGGCCCTTATATAGTCAAAAATATGCATATTGGGCATTCAAGTTTGTGTTGCAGAGTAATGAAACTATGTTGGAATATTATTCAGCATGTGAATTTGTGTACCTGAATTTTGTTTTGGATTTCACTCAACAAGACCTGAGAGTTATGGCCCTGGACGTAATAATTGTCATTATATTCATGAGGTCCCTGACTTGGCAAATAAATATTAACCATTAGTATAATGCAAATTAAGCAAATCTCCTCATTACAAAAATTTTTTTCAGCATATGAAATGGAAATGGCCATATTTACATACATATTAACAAAACTTGATATGTTCTGTGTTTTCTTAATAACATAGGATAGTATAATTATAAGACAGAACAATTTAATTTAGAATGGTATGATAACATTTGTGTTTGCAATGTGTTTAATTAAACAAACATTGACATCTATGCCACTGGATATATATTACATGTAAAGCATTATTTGTTACAAGTAAAGAGTCGTCAGCGTTTTAGCTAATTAGAAGTATTAAAACATCCATACAATTAATACTGTTTGAGATTTATGGTAAACATTTAAAACATACCTGTCTATAGGTAACGCTTTATGATTTGTAACTTTTAGGGATACCTTACTTTTAAATTAAAAAGCCGAAATAAGCTGGTTAACTTTTTTACAATATTGTGAATATAAAACCATGTGAACATACTCAATATTTTAAATTCGCAAAATTTGACCCAGCAAAAATATGTGCTTTTACAGTATGCATTAAGAGCACAAAAGATAGTGTCCCAAGTATCTCAAAAAGTATTTTATCCGGAGACACAGAACATTAGAAGATTGTTTTATAGCATGTGAAATTGTGCACGGAGTGTTCTGTTTGGGATATCACCTTTGATCTTCTTAAAACTGTGTCTGAATGTTTTTTTCTATGAAATCTAGTTCAAGTTCAAAACTGAATTAGCTGTAGTAAAAATCTAGGTCATTAGGTCAAATCATGGAAAGACCTTGTTAACACTCTAGAGCTCACCTTTCACCCTTACCATGCTGGACATGATTGATTCTACCTTTGCGACCAGTGTACATCATAATCAGCATGCACATCCGTGCAGTCTGATCATGATCTGCACTGTTCGCTATTCAGCCAGTATACATGTTCATTATAGAAATTTAGCAGGGTAAGGGTTAAACATAAATCTTTGTCAAATGTTTGTTTCTATAAAATCTAGTTCAAGTTTAAAACTCGTTTACCCGAGGTTTTGAAGTAGCTTTGTAGGTCAAATCGTTCACATTCTAGAGGCAACATTTGATCTTCAGGACACTCTATTAGAGTGTTTGTCTTTTTGATATCTACTTCAGTTTTAAAACTGGATTATCTAGGTCAAAAACTAGGACACTAGGTCAAATTGTTAACAGAAGGCCTCATTAGCTCCGCTATTCGGAGACTAGGGGGGCTATTCTACTTGCCCCGGAGTCGGCGTGACCTTTCTTGGTTAAAGTTTTTCGGCAACCTTTGTTTTTCTGTCATATCTTTGTTACTACCGTCATCCTACGAATATAAGACGCACATTTTTTTACGAGATTCTGGTCTCGAAGGACCGATGCGTCCTATATATGGGGATAGAAAAAGACCAAACATTTCCCCCGACTCAAAAATTAAGAAAATCGATCTTTGTTTACCCCGCGAACCTCTATATTGAAGAGAATTCAAGGGGAGTAAATACCAATGACTCGGGCGTAGCTAATAGCCGGTATCGAGACCCGGCGTCTTAAATTACTTTTGTATAAAATGTAAAATTTAGAGCTCGCGTAAAAAAGATAAATAAATGCTGTTTTTCATTAAAATATATTTTACAACGCATTTCTGTAACTGATCATTAGGTTTTTAACAAGACCTGTAAAACTTTCCATGCATGTTTTCACACATTTTGCATTAAAATACTTGAAACTCCATATCAGCAAAGAGTTACAACAAGAGGAAGATGGCCCTGGTCGCTACCTAAGGAAATCAACATGTAAAAATGTTTACCTGATTATCATGAACAATATCTGACCAAGTTTTCATCAAATGTACTCAAAAAATTTGGTCCTGGATTATGAAATAAGATTTTCCTATAATGTGACCTAGGTTTGTTGGACCTTTATATCGACCAATGTCAATACTCGACCTAAAATTTATCAAGGCATACTATATAGTGTACGACAAAGATTGCAGGTGAAGATCACTGAGAAATATATTCAGCTGTAATTGCACCTGAGGTTTTTCTTTGATTTTTATTGACCAAGTATAGCTTTTGTAATATGCATATAGTGATCCAATGTTGCAAGTAATGACTAGTTGGTATTATTAACTGTGAAGTGTCACCAGTTGTTTGGATCAGTATTCATACAATATCATATGTAAAAAACATATGCTTCATTTGTCAGTAACTATGAATTATTAGTGAATTTGTTTGAATTTGTTTGGACACTCAGGACCTGAGGTTATGGCCCTCAGATAATGCAATATTCAAGAGCCGACTGCATATTTTACCATTAGTAAATCAATTGACCAAATTCTCATGAAATCAATTTTTTTAAAAATAAATAACTGCTATTGCATACACTTAAATTGTTTTCTGTGATTTTTGAACTAGTGACTAGTTTTTATCCAGATGACCATTATTCGAATTAGCAACTATTTTTTCAAGTGTAATACACTCATCTTGCCATAAATATTCATGAGATCAGTTTGAAAAAATACAGCCTCTATTGCATAACACCAAGGATTTTTCTTTGATTTACCTGGTACATTTTGAACCCAGATACCTTTTCGAACTTAGGTTTAATTTTCAGGAACTATTTTAATCAAAATTCATAAGTATCAATTTAAAAATAACAAACCATTGCATACCAAGTTTTTAAACGTGAATTGACCAGTACTGTTTTTGAACCAGATGACCCATTTCGACACATCGGCCAAGTTCATCAAAATATTTATTCTGACACAAAATTCATGAAGATCAATTGATAAAATACACCTTATTCGTACACGAGTGTTTTTCTTGATTTGACCTGTGACTCTATGTGTTTGACCGAGATGACCCATTTTCGAATTCAGCCTAGAATTTCATAAAAGCAATCATTTGATCAAATCATGAAGACATTGAACAATACAGCCTTATCCATACACACAGGTTTTTCTTGATTTGACCTAGTGACCTAGTTTTTGATCCAGATGACACCATTTCGAATCGCCTAGATTTCTATTCAACAGTTATCATTTCTGACTAAAATTACATGAAGTAAAAAAATTGAAAATACAGCCTCTTATCGCATACACAAGTTCAATTCCTTTGATTTGACCTAGTTTGTGGAACCTGTTATTGCTGAGATGAACCATTTTCGACTCGGCCTAAGATTTTCTTAAGTTATCATTTTGACCAACTATTCATAGTAAGATTCAAATTGTAAAAAACCTCTCTACTCGCTATCACAGGGTTATTTCTTTGATTTGACCCAGTGGACCCTAGTTAATTTTGCAACCCTTGATTGACCCATTCTTTGAACTCATCTAGATTTCATCAAGGTTATGCCATTTGACCAATATGTCTGAAGAGAGTTAATATGATAGAAAATACAGCCATTCGCACACACAAAGGTTATTTCTTTGATTTGACCTAGGAACCTATATTTGACAAGATCGGAGATACCACATTCGAACTCGGGCTAGCTAATAGTCATCAAGGTTAATTCTGACTCAAATAATTTAAGTGAGTTAATTGAAAATACAGCCTTTATGTCATTAACATAATATGTTACAACGACTGAACTGACAAGGTTAGACGAGGACCCGGACTATTGAGCGTTTCATGAAAAACTCACTGAGCATCCATCAGGTGAGCTAAAAATAAATGTATTTTACACTTCTTTGATATCAGGTAGCCCGGAAATCGATTATCTGATCTTCAAACATAATTTTGATAGTTGTCTATAATCCTCTTGTTCATCGAGAAATTCACGCCCGAGGCATTACTTATCTTACACCTACTGTCACAATCTGCAAACAATTAACCGTTTAATCATAAAATTATGTCATTTTACCACCACGTGCCAAAGTGTACTTACGTTTTCACTGGCGTCAATATTCATGGAGTGGTCAGAGGATGCGGCAGTTTAGTGCTTACACAGAGTTTATGCTTTTCAGTTTAAATACTTGCCACAACATCCAAAAACATCGACAATGATTAAGCAAAAACCAGCGAGTTCGTAGAAACTATAGCGAATTTCAGACAAACATAAATTCGGATAAGTGAAAAGTATTTTTCCAGAATTCTGCTGATATTTTTTCACTGCGTCCTATACACGAGTGCGACCTATATTTGGCCGATTACGGTATTGCTTGTATCTTACTGTAACTTTACATAAACATTGTCCAGTATACAAACAAAGTATATACAGGGGCTGGGTCCATTATACCCAAGGTCAAGGTCACCAAGGTGTTATACTTAGGTTATTTTTAAGGTTAAAGTTTTTCGGCAACCTTTGTTTTTCTGTCATATCTTTGTTACTATTGCTTATATCTTACTGTAAGTTCACATAAACATTGTTCAGCAAACAAACAAAGTATCTGCAGGGGCTGGGCCCATTATACCCAAGGTCAAGGTCACAAAGTTGTTATACTTGGAATTAATTTCATGTTAAATTTTTTCCAAAGCTTCGTTTATAGACATATCTTTGGTACTTTAAAAGATAATGACTTGAAATTAAAAATATTTCTTTATAATCATCATCTGCATGTGTGGTTACAAACCCCATAACTCTAATTGTATTTTTGACAGAATTTTGCCCCTTTTGTACTTAAAGTTTTTTTTGCAATCTTCGCTTTCTGGATATAACTTTAATGCAATATAAGATAAAGAATTGAAACTTAAAATGTATCTTTATCATCATCATCTGCATTTGTGGTAACAATCCCCATAACTCTGATTTGTATTTTTGACCAAATTATGCCTCTTTCATACTTAAATTTTTTAACAAACTTCGTTTTCTGGACATAACTTTGGTACTATATAAGATAATGACTTGAACTCAAAATATATCTTTACCATCATCATCTGCATGTGTGGTAACAATCCCAATAACTTTAATTTGTGTTCTTGACAGAATTATGCCCCTAGGTGTATCTTCCTTTTAAAGTAGAGGTCTCTTATTGAGACATATATTCATTTTACTGTCAAATCGCCGAATAGTGGAGCGCGCTGTCTTATTGTTTTTGTTCGATCTTCCTAAAATCTAGGATAGATTTGTTACTGTGTCACTAAAGTAAAAAAAATTGGTCATTAGGTCAAATCATAGAAAAACTTTGTTTTAACACTTTAGAGGCCAGGTTATCAACTTCATAATCATAATCTGTTTTAGAATGTTTGTCAGTATAATATCTAAGTCAAGTTTAGGTCAAAAACTATGTGCCTAGGTCAAACTCTTGAAAAAAATGGTTAATGATCTATCTGATTTTCAAAAAGCAAAAAAATTTAATGATGGTCCATGAAATCTAGACCAAATTAGGTACTTTGTTATCTGTGGTAAGAACTAGGTCAGGTGAACCGATACAGGGCCTTCATTTCCCTCATGTTTATACACAGATTTTACATCCATGATTCAGTGTGTCATTATATACTTATTTTCAAAGGTGAAAAGTCAAGGTCAGGGAAGCAACTTAGGCCCTCCATGGCTCTCTTGTTATTAGTTTTTGTTCTTTAGTAGTTAAAGATTTAAAGCAGATTTTAGATATATTATATATTTATTGTTTTATATTTTCAGCTGTGAGAAGGTGATAGCAGAGCTGTTGTCAGAGAATGATCAGAGGGAGAGTTTTGGTGTCAATGTTACACTGATGGATCATTAACTTGATTATTGTGCGTTGATATGCAGCATATTTTCCCTCAGAATCTGATACTTAATGCTTGTGTGGGGTGTTGCACAGAAATGACATGCTCAAGTCTGAATACTAGGGATGGCAACAAATATTCGAATATTCGTTTCATTACATGAATATTCTTATACTGTTTTTACTATTTGAATATTTGAAAAAAAAATCATGACAAATAAATAAAAGCTAAGTGAAAGAACCAAAATGTTTCTTTATTTACTATGCTAGACATATTATTTTGTATATTAGCGAGCTGCTGTTGTGATGACAGGGTACCTTGTAGTTAACTTAATACTATTGTCACAAAATGATACAAATTGGTTACAAATAACCTTGTTTACAGTAAGTGGGAACTGGATCTAATGACTAGGATTTCAATCAAAGACTATCAAAGATGTATTTGAGTAAAGAAAAATACCATAAAGTGTAGAAATTAGTGAACTGTAATGCATTTTTGAGGTAAATCGCATCATTCAATCGATATGACTAAAATAATTTTCACAAAATGTTACGAGTAAATGCATTTTGTACAGTAAACAAAGTTCTCAGTAATGCGACAAGAAGTGTTCTTAAGCCAAATATTTCTTTAGATTGTCCTCATTAGACACTTCGGCAATTTAAAATGTTCATTATATTAAGTTTATCTTCTGTCAAACTGCTAGCTATGTCTTCTGCCGTTTGGAAGTATGTTACATGATCATCCGATAAAAAGTCAGCTTTGTGTAATATAATATGTTAGGAGAGAACCTTACTTACATGTATGTAGGGGCTATGTTCCTTTAAGAAATAAAACTTACAAATTTAATCTAAATAAAGACAGATTACAAAAGATGAAAAAGTGATGAAAACGATTGTCTTAATTCATCAATGAATCATTTCCAGTGTAAAAGAAAGTAGAATTTGTGCAAGTTATTGATTAGGGTATGATAAACACCTAAATTTTCTAGTTGTTTTGTTGATCAATTGATGACCAAATAATTGAATATTCGTGTAGAAAGGTTGACCGAATATTTGAAAACCAAAATTGCTATTCGTTGCCATCCCTACTGAATACCTCATAGTTTAACTTGTCTTATAAGGGGAGCAGTGGTCTAGTGGTTGGTGTTGGCCACTCAGCCCTGTGGTTGTGTTTGAGCTCCACTGTGGTCATGGCCACTCCTCATAGCTGACACCGGTACTGAGGTGTCCAAGAAGTGAACTCAAGCTTTCGTCACTTTAAAGTAATAAATTAGTATAAACTAACTTTTCTTATTACCATCACTGAGGAGATGTTTAGAACTTAAACTACCAACTATAAAGATATTGCTGTAAAATCGAAGTAATTCCACCACCTTTGATTCAAGTGGGGAAGTTTTGATTTACTTGCATAGAAGATAGAGGCTCAGCACCTATATAAACTAAAATACTGTTAAAAATGTTGTATATCTGTATGATGCTTGTTTTAAAATTCTTAATCCTTTTTTTTTAGGCTGCTGGAATTTTGAGAAATGAAAGTATTTGTATTAGATGGCTTGTATCATGCACTATCGGCATTGGAATCTGCAGCCTTTAATAATCTACACAATACTAAATATTTTCATTTTATTGTTTTGTTTTTTGTTTGAAAGGTAAGTGTTTTATGTAACAGTTTGATATTGCCTAACAATTCAGCATTAATATACAACTTTCAAAATGGCAATACATCTACCATTTGACAGAGAGAGTCTTAACAATAAGTGAGCATTTACATTTTAATTGCTATGTTGTATAGATTTATTATTTTGATAATTTATAATGTCCACACCTTGGTTAAAGTTTTGATTTACTATATCTTTAGCTCAGGAATTACTTGATGGATTTGTTTCAGACTTAAGAGAGTTATTCCTCATCATCCCCTACATCCTGTGGCACTATGGCCATGTCTCTGGCACTAATATTTCATGAATTATCCCCCCTTTATAGCTCACCTGAGCAAAAGTGCTCAGGATGAGGTATTGTGATCGCTCACCGTCCGGCGTCCGTCCGTCCGTTGTACGTCCGTCCGTCCACACTTTCCTTTAAACAACATCTCCTAAACCAATAGGCCATCACAGGGATGTTCCTTGGATGGTCTTCTTTAAAAATTCTTCAAAGAATTGAATTCCATACAGAATTCTGCATGGCAACCAAAAGGAAAAACTTTAAAAATCTTCTTCTCAAAAACCAGAAGCCCTAGAGCTTAGATATTTGGTGTGAAGCATTGCCTAGTGGACCTCTACCAAATTTATTCAAATCATGACCCCGGGGTCAAAATTGACCCCGTCCCAGGGGTCACTTCATTTTACATAGGAAAATCTTGAAAAATCTTCTTCTCAAAAACCAGAAACCCTAGAGCTTAGATATATGACATGTAGCATTGCCTAGTGGCCCTCTACTAAAATTGTTCTAATCATGCCCCGGGGTCAAAATTGACCCCGCCCCAGGGGTCACTTGATTTTACATAGATTTCTATAGGAAAATCTTCAGAGTTTTTAAAAAATAAACCAGAAGGCCTAGAGCTTAGATATTTGATCTAGCATTGCCTAGTAGACCTCTACAAAATTTGTTCAAATCATGATCCCCGGGGTCAAAATTGACCCTGCCCCAGGTGTCACTTGATATTACATAGGAAAATCTTCAAAAAATTTCTAAAAATAAACCAAAAGGCCTAGATCTTAGATATTTGACATGTAGCATTGCCTAGTAGACTTCTACAAAATTTGTTCAAATCATGACCCCGGGGGTAAAATTGGCCCTGCCCCATGGGGTTACTTGATTGTACATAGAAAAATCTTCAAAAATTTTCTAAAAATAAACCAGAAGGCCTAGATCTTATTTGACATGTAGCATTGCCTAGTGGACCTCTACAAAATTTGTTCAGATCATGACCCCGGGGTCAAATTGACCCGCCCCATGGGGTTACTTGATTGTACAAAGAAAAACCTTCAAAATTTTCTAAAAATAAACCAGAAGGCCTAGAGCTCTACAAAATTTGTTCAAATCATGACCCCCGGGGTCAAAATTGACCCCGCCCCAGGTGTCACTTGATTTTACATAGGGAAAATCTTCAAAAAGCTTCTTAAAATAAACCAGAAGGTCTAGATCTTAGATATTTGACATGTAGCATTGCCTAGTAGACTTCTACAAAATTTATTCAAATCATGACCCCCGGGGTCAAATTGACCCCGCCCCATGGGGTTACTTGATTTTACATAGAAAAATCTTCAAAATTTTCTAAAAATAAACCAGAAGGCCTAGAGCTTAGATATTTAACATGTAGCATTGCCTAGTGGACCTCTACAAAATTTGTTCAAATCTTGACCCCCCACGGTCAAATTGACCCAGCCCCAGGAGTTTTGTTACTTGATTGTACATTGGGAAAACTTCATAAATTTGCTAAAAATAAACCAGAAGGCCTAGATCTTAGATATTTGATATGTAACATTGCCTAGTAGACTTCTACAAACTTTGTTGAAATCATGACCCCCGGGGTAAAATTGGCCCCGCCCCAGGGGTTACTTGATTGTACATCAGAAAATCTTTCAAAAATTTCTAAAAATCATCAGTTTGACATTTGAAACATGTAGCTCATATTTCTCAGGTGAGCGATCCAGGGTCATCATGACCCTCTTGTTTTCTTAAAATTTCAGATTAAAGTTTTGATGCACTTTCACTTTATCTCTGTTATTATTATATGGGTTTGATTTAAACATAAAACAGTTGTTCCACTCATCGCCTACATCATATGACACAAGGTCACTAGCTCTGGCAGCAATTTTTATGCACCCCTTCGAAGAAGGAGGGGTATATTGTTTTGCAGATATCAGTAGGTCGTTCGGTCGGAATGTAGACCAGTCCGTTTCCAGATGATAACTCAAGAACGCTTGGGCCTAGGATCATGAAAGTTGATAGGAAGGTTGGTCATCACCAGCAGATGACCCCTATTGATTTTGAGATCTGAATGTCAAAGGTCAAGGTACAGTGACTCTGAACAGTTGAACGGTTTCCTAATGATAACTCAAGAACGCTTGGGCCTAGGATCATGAAAGTTGATAGGAAGGTTGGTCATCACTAACAGATGACCCCAATTGATTTTGAGATCTGAATGTCAAAGGTCAAGGTCACAGTGACCCTGAACAGTTAAACGGTTTCCCAATAATAACTCAAGAACGCTTGGGCCTAGGATCATGAAAGTTGATAGGGAGGTCGGTCATGACCAGGAGATGACCCATATTGATTTTGAGATCAGTATGTCAAAGATCCAGGTCACAGTGACCCAGAACAGTTAAATGATTTCCGGATGATATCTCAAAATTGCTTGGGCCTAGGATCATGAAAGTTGATAGGGAGGTTGGTCGTCAACAGCAGATGACCCCTATTGATTTTGAGATCAGTAGGTCAAAGGTCAAGACCACAGTGACCAGGAACAGTAAAACGGTTTCCGGACGGTAACTCAAGAACACTTTGGCCTAGGATCAGGAAAATTGATAGGGAAATTGGTAATGGCCAGCATAAGACCCCCATTGATTTTGAGGTCATTAGGTCAAAATTCAAGGTCACATTGGCCAGGAACAGTTAAACAGTTTCTAGACGATAACTTGAGAACGCTTGGGCCAAGGGTCATGAAAGATGATACAGAGGTCCATTATGACCAGCAGATGACCCCTATTGACTTTGAGGTCAGTAGGTCAAAGGTCAAGGGTATAGTGACTGGGAACATTTAAACCGTTTGCAGACAATTTCTTGAGTGCAGACAATTTCTCTGAGAACGCTTGGGCCTAGGATCATGAAACTTGATAGGGAGGTTGGTCATGACCAGTAGATAACCCCTATAGATTTTGAGGTCAGTAGGCCAAAGGTCAAGGTATCATTGACCCGGAACAGTTAAACCCTTTTAGGACGATACCTTGAGAATGCTTGGGCCTAGTATCACGAAACTTAATAGGGAGGTTGATCATGACCAGCTGATGACTCCTGTTGATTTTGAGCTCATTTGGTCAAAAGTCAAGGTCGCCTTGAACAAGAACAGTAGAACTTTTGTTTACAGTGAACAAATAATTTCTGTTTCTTGTGCAATTAATGAATGCATCATGGGGGGCATTTTGTGTTCGACAAGCTCTTGTTCATGAATGATGCTCTCTTTCTACTTCGAATTTTAGCTTGATTTTGATATGTTTCAACTATATCTCTATAACACAAGGTTCATATCTCTGATGGACATATTTCATTAATTATGTCTTATTTTCAGTTAGAATTTGAGTTAAATTTCAAAGCTTTTTTACCATATCTCTGTTGTTACTAAATAAATTTGATTAAATTGTCTGTTCCACTTCTTCACCCACATCACATGACACATGGTCCATAACCATACATGTGATAAGTTCAGAATCCCAAAACTGGAGGTTTGCCATTTTTCAGCTGGAGTTGGGGTCTCAAAACTGGAGGTTTTTTATCGACATAAATTAAGCGCGCAGACACATAACTTAGAGGCAAAATCCAACATTTTTGGCCACACAATAATGTATATAAGTCTACACCAGAAGAAACAATCCTCATAACTCTTGATTTGAATTTAATTTTGACAGAGTGGTGCCACTTTTTAACTTCATTTTTTTGTTAAAGTTTTATAAAATGTCTAGTATCTCTGTTACATACAAAGCTATTGCCTATTATGCCCCTTTTACTGGCAAAGCTTTAATTCAGAGTCAGTCACTGAGAAAAGTCGAGCATGCTATCTTACAGAAGCTCCATCTTGTTCTACCTTTAAACTTTCTTAACAGATTAGATTTGTAGAAACAAAGTCTCAATTTAGGTCTGAAATGAAGGTGAACATGCATTAACATTATTCTACTCGAGGACTTAAAAAAAAAACGAAACTCTAAATTGGTCTGAACACAACTCATAATAATTATGTAAATTCCTTACCCCACCCACTTTCGTATAAAAATACTGATTTTTTTTTGTCTGATGATTTTGACATGATAAATAGAAAACAGAAATGTATCAACATGTATTTACCCTTACCAAAATAATGTAGATTGATGTTATCAAATAAATGAGTGTTTGTTTTCATCCAATTTTCAATGAAATAAGTCCGATTTAGTAGCAAATTAATTTGGTAAACATTGGAAGAAAATGGCGTAACTCCGTAAGGGGAAATAACACTCCTGTTCTAAAAATAGCAATTAATGGTTGGTTTTTCCAACAATTATTTATGTGATTTTATTACCGAGCAAAATTTTTCTTTGAATAATCAAAATTCATTTCAGTTGGAAATTATTTCTTATGACTGGAAGTTTTTCGCTTCAAATTGGTAAAAAATGGAGCTTAATTGGCATTGAGAATGGGCAGATATTCGGTCCCGTGAGACAGGTGGAAAAGGCCCTGCTTGTCTAATCCCTTATCAAAACAAACAATTAATAATTCACCTGTGAAAAACAACTCTTTCCTCCAGCTACATGTGTGTCCAACATGTATAATACACAACAGTCGGTGACACTTTGATTTACTGTGTATATAAACATGTTTGGCACTCCTCGGTAATTATCAACCCAGTCATAATACTGATTTTTATTTTTTGAAAAGCGGGAGAAATATGGTTTTGGTCGGGAGACGGGAGGCAAGGTGAAAAAATCGGGATTTTGACCCTCCCGCGCGGGAGATCACATGTATGTCCATAACTCTTGCAAAAATATTTTATGAATTATGCCCCTTTTACTTAGAATTTCAGGTTCAATTTTAGATGCACTTTTGCTCTACCTCAGTGATTACTAAATAGATTTGATTCAAACATAAAACAGTTGTTCCATATTATAAGCCACATGATATGACACATGGTGCATTTGACATTCTTGAAAGATTTCCATGAATTATGTCCCTTTTATACTTAGTTTATGTATTGATACACATTACCTCTATCTTTGCATTTTTGTCTCGCCAGCTTTTAGTGGAAGCGAGACTGAACAATCCATATTCCGGTGGCAGCGGGGCATCAACAATTGGAAATAGCTCAAAACACATTACATAATTTTATATTTCTTTTAAACCTTGTAGGATGATTAGGAAACTGATTTTGCACCCCCATGGCCCCTAGTGACCTTGACCTTGAAGAAATTAGTAATTTTAACCAGATTTTCAAAAAACTGGTTATTAGATTGCCAGATGTCATTGTCTGGGCTATCGGGCGGTGTCAACTTTTGGTTTCAACTCACTAACTTGAGATAGGAGTGACCAATTCAGATGAAACTTAGTATATAGGTAGCTTGTATAGAGATGGAGTTTGGGATTGCATATTATGAGAACACTAGATTCAAGGTCAAGGTCACTGCTGCTTAAAATAGAAAAAATGGTTTCTGCTCAATAACTTTAGATTGCATTGATGTATTGAAATTAAACTTGGCCTATAGATAGCTTATAGAAAAAACGAGTTTGGGATTATATATGGGGTCATTGGGGTCAAGTTCAAGGTCAGGATAACTTATTTAATCTTCACACTTAGAATATTCCACAATGGCGCAGTGGTCTAGAGTGTTTGGCCAAAAGCTACTTTTTGGTCAGTGGAACGGAAGGGTGTCTGTTCAAATCCCACTGAGATTCAGATTTTTTGTTTCTTTTTTTATTGTGATAAAAAAGGTCATTTTAAGCCATTTGGTCCAGGTCATACTTACTTAAAATAGATTTTTTTTCTCAATGTGATCATCAAAAAGGTGGTTTCCGCTTTGTAATTTTAGTTTGGACTTATTTACTGCCACCAAAATGTGTGTACAGCAAGCAGAAAAATAAGCTTTGAATGATATTTGGGGTCACTGTTACTAAAAATGGAAAAATGGCTTCCACTCAATATCTTTAGTTTGTGTACACTTATTGTCAGTATACTTGTAGTCAGAGACCACCAATTCAAAAAAGTACCTGGGAATAAGGTAGCGTCTGTGCGTTCTGATTGGTCAGTCATGTAAACAAACCCAAGAAGTGATTATTTTTATCAAAATGGAATATTTTTACTGCATTTACAGTATTTCATTATACATTTTGACAAAATTTGCTACACTAAATGTGTATTGAAAAAAGTTTCATCAAATGAATTTCTCCCGCCATGACAACGATGTTAACAGGGGGTCATCTCATTCACACGAAAATTACTTAATAAAGTATCACTATTCATATGTTTTTTTTCTGATGTTTTGGTGGAACTAAGAAAGTTCTTGAAAAAAATATGATTGGATATACATGTTTCGATTTATGGAAGGCCGTACACGCCATTATGTTATAATGGAAGTCTATGGGAAAACAATTGGTGTTCTCTAACCTTGTAGATTATCAGAATGTATTTGGAGTCACTTGGAGAATGGTCAAGGTCATTGTAACTAAAAATAAGAAAAAATGGGGTCATATTTGAAATAAAAAATAGATTTTTGTGCTGTGGAATGGAAGGGTGTCTGTTCAAATGTCACCGAGATCCAAAATTCTTTCTTTTCTTTTTCTTTGTGATAAAAAGGTCATTTTAATGCCATTGGGCAACTAAAAATAAGAAAATATGATCATAGTTATAACTTTGAAACTTATTTTTTCATTTTCTAGGACAATTACCAACCTCACTGGGTCAAGTCCCATAACTCTGAAATGTATTTTGGCCAAATTATGCCCCCTTTTGGACTTAGAAAATTTTGGTTAAAATTTTGTGTGCAAGTTACTATCTCCAAAACTTTTGGTTAAAATTTTGGTTAAAGTTTTACATGCAAGTTACTATCTCCAAAACTAATGTAGATATTAAATTGAAACTTCACATGTGTCTTCGGAGTTATAAAATTAGGTGATAGCATCAAGTCCCATAACTCTGATGTGCATTTTGGCCAAATTATGTCCCCTTTTTGACTTAGAAAATCCTGGATAAAGTTTTGTATGCAAGTACATATAGCTATTACTTTAAGGCATATAGCTTTGAAACTTTTTTTTTTTTCATTTTCTAGGTCAATTACCAACCTCACTGGGTCAAGTCCCATAACTCTGAAATGCATTTTGGCCAAATTATGCCCCCTTTTGGACTTAGAAAATCCTGGTTAAAATTTTGTGTGCAAGTTACTATCTCCAAAACTAATGCAGATATTGAATTGAAATTGCACATGTGTCTTCGGGATTATAAATCTAGGTGATAGCATCAAGTCTCGTAACTCTGACTTGCATTTTATCCAAATTATGCCCCTTTTGAACTTAGAAAATCCTGGTTAAAGTTTTGCATGCAAGTACATATAGCTATTACTTAAAAGTATATAGCTTTGAGGCTTATTTTTTCTTTTTCTAGGTCAATTTACAACCTCACTGGGTCAAGTCCCATAACACTGACTTGGTTTTTTGGCCAAATTATGCCACTTTAGACTTAGAAAATCCAGGTTAAACTTTTGCATGCAAGTTACTGTCTCCAAAACTAATGCAGATATTGAAATTAACAGAATAGAAACTTCACAAGTGTCTTCGGGGTTATAGAACTAGGTGATTGCATCAAGTCCCATAACTCTGACATGCATTTTGGCCAAATTATGCCCCCTTTTAGACTTAGAAAATCCTGGTTAAAGTTTTGCATGCAAGTTACTATCTCCAAAACTAATGCAGATACTGGATTGAAACTCTATAGATATTTTAACATTTAGGGTAAAGTTCCTGCTTCTGGGACAAAATTCGAATAGTCGAGCATTGACTGTCTTACGGACAGGTCTTGTTTAAAGAACCTGTTGGTGTGATGCAAAGTTTGAAAACCTTGTTTTTGTGGAATTCCCATGTTTTTTGTTTAGATTTATTTGACACATTTAGAAATTCACAAAAATGACAATGTCTCAAAATCAATTACATGATTGTATTGCTTTGAAACTCAAAAACTCGTTTTACACCCCCATGATGAGTCCTGGCTCCCTAGTAACCTTGAAGAAATTAGCATTTTGAGATTTTTTTGATGCCCTTGATAATTCACAAAAATGACAATTACATATATTGCTTTGAAACCATGTTCAAAAACACATCTTACATTCCCTTAGTTAGTCCTGCCCCCCCCCCCCCCCCAGTGAACTTGACTTTAAAGACTGTTACATATATTGCTTCGAAACCTTGTAATATGGTTCAAAAACTCATTTTACATCCCCATGGTGAGTCCTGGTCCCCTAGAGACCTTGACCTTGAAGAAATTAAGATTTTTTAGAGTTTATTTACGCTTTTGAAAATGTCACAAAAATGATAATTTTTCAAAAAATTATTACAGATATAGCTATGAAACTTTGGAAGATGGTTTTAAAACTCATTTTGCACCTATTTCATGAGTCAAAGCTCCTGTAGATGAGACACTTTCAGGCAGTGACCTTGTTTATATTAAAATTGACTTTCAATGACCATGAATGTGACCAACTGACTACTTTCTTAATATTTTAGCATCAGTTTGACATTTAAAGCATGTAGCTCATGTTAAGCTACAGTCACACATACGGATATGTCCGTGCGTTGAGGTACGGTGCGGATAGGATTAGTCTGTGGGTGTATAACTACGGAGCAGTACGTCTTAGTACGGGAAAAATGGTGAGAAACAGGAAACAAACAAAACAATACAGGATGTGAATAAGTATGGATAGGTACGAGGTACTACGTTGAATTACGTTTTACTGCGCCTTGCAACTTGCCCAGCGCACGGACGGGTCTGCGGTAAACTACGCTTAAGTACGCGCAGCCTCGGATAGCTACGTTCAGCAACGGCGAGGTACATAACAGCACAGATAACTACATTTGAGTACGTTTAACTACGGAGGAATAAGTTTCAGCCAAGTTGGACTAAAGTCACGCTCAAATGGCTACGGTTCGCTCAAACTTTTGTGCATGTTCAAAAGTTGGAGAAACTTGCAAGCTTGGAATAAGTTTTGAATACGTTTTGACCACGTTTTGGTACAGATTAATACGAATGACTACTCTGAGGTACGGCTCAGGTACGGATTGATACGGATTACTACGTTTCTGTCCGTAGCTATCCGCGCCGTATGTGTGACTGGGGTATTACTCAGGTGAGCAATCCAGGGTCATCATGACCCTCTTGTTTTTAAGGTTCATAATTTTGTCATCCTTGAAGGGATTCTAATTTTACATGACACAAAATTAATGTATCCCATAATGATATTATATGTGTCATGCGTAATATCCATACCCTTACCCCAAAAGTCAAGGTCACACTCCTGAGATCAAAGGTCATTAGGTTTTTTTCTTCCTATCCGGCTTGACATAACTAGGAAACGCTTTGGTTTAAGATCACATTTGATACGGAGGTCACTTATGTTTTGTGAATGACCCATAATTATTGATTTGAGGTTAGTACATCATATGTCCAGTGCACAAGTGACCAAATCATTTTTGTTCCTTGTGCAGTTACTGAACACATCAAGGGGGGCATTTCGTGTTCTACAAGGTCTTGTTGCCTTGAAGTTTTATGGTTGTCATTATATCCATAATACAATACAAATTTGTAATAAATTTTAATAAAAATATTAAAACAGTCTCATATTATACAACTGCTATCTTTTCAAAATATGTACATGTAAAGCTGCCGTATAGAGAAGTATCTAGGACAATGCCAGCCATTTTTATAATCATTAAGTTTTCCGTGGTAATGTTTCACCATGTTGAATTGAATAATATTATGTATGACATTTTATTCAACTAGGTTGCTAATTAATGTTTGCTTGTACCTTTAGTGAAGCTCAGTTTCATGATACAGTATTTATTACTGCTATCATACTTACATAATGAAATTGACCTGTTATTCCCATGTTAATGTATTTTTTTCAGCTTATGAATTTTCCAGTTTAAAAAGCAGAATGTATTGTTGTTAGAAGGATTGATTTATTTGTTAAGTATGTCTGTGATATTTAAAACATCTTTTTGTTGAATTTTCATGGCATTTAGAATGTAATTGTTTACTTATATGTAATCTGTTATGTTTTATTCTTTAACATTAGAAACTGTTTTTGTGTCAATGTTATTTTGATAAGGTAAAATAGTTAAGGTATAGTTCGACCATGTGTTTTGAGCCGTGATGGAATTATACACTTTTTCAATTGGGTTATATCGATATTCGGTCCATACCTGGCTGAAAAATCTCTATGGAGTAAGTTGATATGTATGTTTTGTTTACCATGAACTTGTTTATATTGCTGGCGCAGTTGGTAGAGCATAATGATTACAAACCGTGAGGTGCGAGTTCAAGCTCAGATTACGGCCGTATTTTTTCTGTAGTATACGTTCTTTTTATTTTATTTTAGTCAAGAATCTTTGAAGACTCTTTTTGAAAACCATTTTATATATTTTAATAATAATGTTTGACTTTATTTTTCATTGTTTCTATATTTTTAATATATTTTGCTACTTTTATTTCAATTTAATTCATGTCACATAATTTCAACTTCACTTGCTGTGTCTGTTGTCGACCCTTCAGCTGTGTCAGTCTCAGAGTCAGATGATGTATCGGAATCCGGGTTAAGCTTGATGATCACCGGTGTTGGAAGATCGTCTATAGCAATATCTAACTCCCAGTATTTCTGCTCAACTGACAGTACACGGTCAATACACCTAGACCAATCTGAAGATGAAACTGTTTGCAAACTCTCCGTAATAAGGTCTTCGACATGCGCCATCTTAAACGTCAAGGTCTTACAAATTTTCTCGTGCAATGTTTATTGAAACAAATGATTAAGAAAATGTGAACTTAACAATACTCGAACTTCGAAAAGCAGGATTGTGAAGCCAACGCTTGGGGCCATGCATTCGTTTACATTCAACGAGAACTTATACCACTATACTATGTATTACATATATGTTATAATTCTCCTACACTTTTTTGGCGAATCAACTGTCCTGCATAAATTAGTCACGGCTCAAAAAACGTGGTTGACCTATAGGGACATCTTGATCCTTTTGTTGTAATATTTATATATTGGATAATTGATTATTTTTAGCTCACCTGTCACAAAGTGACAAGGTGAGCTTTTGTGATCGCGCGGTGTCCGTCGTCCGTCAGTCCGTGCGTGCGTGCGTCCGTAAACTTTTGCTTGTGACCACTCTAGAGGTCACATTTTTCATGGGATCTTTATGAAAGTTGGTCAGAATGTTCATCTTGATGATATCTAGGTCAAGTTCGAAACTGGGTCACGTGACATGAAAAACTAGGTCAGTAGGTCTAAAAATAGAAAAACCTTGTGACCTCTCTAGAGGCCATATATTTCACAAGATCTTCATGAAAATTGGTCTGAATGTTCACCTTGATAATATCTATGTCAAGTTCGAAACTGGGTCACGTGCCATCAAAAACTAGGTCAGTAGGTCTAAAAATAGAAAAACCTTGTGACCTCTCTAGAGGTCATATATTTCACAAGATCTTCATGAAAATTGGTCAGAATGTTCACCTTGATAATATCTAGGTCAAGTTCGAAACTGGGTCACATGCCTTCAAAAACTAGGTCAGTAGGTCAAATAATAGAAAAACCTTGTGACCTCTCTAGAGGCCATATATTTCATGAGATCTTCATGAAAATTGGTCAGAATGTTCTCCTTGATGATATCTAGGTCAAGTTCGAAAGTGGGTCACCTGCGGTTAAAAACTAGGTCAGTAGGTCAAATAATAGAAAAACCTTGTGACCTCTCTAAAGGCCATATATTTCATTGGATCTGTATGAAAATTGGTCTGAATGTTCATCTTGATGATATCTAGGTCAAGTTTGAAACAGGGTTATGTGTGGTCAAAAACTAGGTCATTAGGTCTAAAAATAGAAAAACCTTGTGACCTCTCTAGAGACCATACTTGTGAATGGATCTCCATAAAAATTGGTCAGAATGTTCACCTTGATGATATCTAGGTCAAGTTTGAAACTGGGTCATGTGCCGTAAAAAGCTAGGTCAGTAGGTCAAATAATAAAAAAACCTTGTGACCTCTCTAGAGGCCATACTTTTCATGGGATCTGTATGAAAGTTGGTCCGAATGTTCATCTTGGTGATATCTAGGTCAAGTTTGAAACTGGGTCAACTGCTGTCAAAAACTAGGTCAGTAGGTCTAAAATTATTAAAATCTTTTGACCTCTCTAGAGACCATATTTTTCAATGGATCTTCATGAAAATTGGTCAGAATTTTTATCTTGATAATATCTAGGTCAAGTTCAAAACTGGGTCACATGAGCTAAAAAACTAGGTCACTATGTCAAATAATAGAAAAAACGACGTCATACTCAAAACTGGGTCATGTGGAAAGAGGTGAGCGATTCAGGACCATCATGGTCCTCTTGTTTTAGTTTAGGATCAAAATATCTTTTACTGAATAACTGATTCAGTATTTGTACATTTTATTGGCTAGCTATGGGTAAAAATTTAAAATCTTGTATCAGCAAGTGAGAAGTGAAAAATACTTCCGTACTGGTTGGGAACCAGTATCTGGAAAGGACCAGTTGATGCACAGATCTAATAGCGTTATTCACGCAGTTGTTTCATCCGTATCATTTGGGTGTTTGTTCTTCATGTCCACAACAAACCACGGCGTCACAAGAATGTATAATGTTAGGTTTTATGATGATACCTCACCTGTGTTTACAAAACAACTTTCAGTCTTAAAGGGGCATAAATGCACAGTAGTTTTAACTTGTCGAGGTATCAAGTGGGGAAGAAATAATTGCATATTGATTTTCTGATTGCATATGCTACTTTTAATTTCACGGTAATAGTTAGGGCTTTCGATTTTTGCACTAATTTTGTTCTATATCTATTTGAATTATCAAAAATTTGTGTTAGACGAAATTAGAGTTTTGAGAGTTAGCCTCTCTTTGCTTTTGTAGCTACTATTGAAAGTCAGGTTATCTTTGATTTGCATTGTTGGAGAGATTAATGATAAAAAATGTGTAAAAATAGTTTAATTACTTTAATAATTATTTCGATATCAAAATAACAGCAAACCATCGTCAAAATATTTGTCCGGCTACTGGTTTACCTCACGGGAAAAATAACTCCTTTTTGTGACCCCATTTGAGGCCCTCATGGAACCCATATTTGACATCACAATGTGACACAGATTACAATATCGGAGGCAGAAGGAGCTAAAGTTTGTGCAGTGTGGGCTTCATTTATGTCAAATATTTTTTTAGAAAATAATGGAGCCGAAATATGAAAATTTGTCCGGCTACTGGTTCCCAGCAAGTACACAATTTCTCTTTTCATTTCATGTCTTTAATCATGTTAACCCCATAATACCAGTTTTTACCCATGCAACGTCACAAATATTGGGCAACATCTCAGTTGACAAACAGGTTAAATAATTCTTTGAGATGTTTACATTTCATTTATATTTGAATACATTGGAGTTCAAATCTTAGTTTTATTAAGTAATTAATTTTATATGCTTCTATATTTTTGTTGATATATGTTTTCAAATGATTTGATTATTTATAATTCATGCTCTTTCATGTTGGAGTGTAGTTCTGTTAACAGTGAAATTTATAAAGTGACAATCCCAATGTTTGAAACCTTGAAAAATTCATATATAATGCACCAAGAACAACTGGAATACATGAAGTATAAAGTCTTCTTTACTTATTTACTTTTTGCATGAAAGATTTAGAAAATTTATATCTGTGAGGAATTCCACACTTGCATAATTATTCAAGTCCATGTGAAACTCAGATTCTTAAAACAATCTTCTTTCATTAAACAGTATGTCATGTCATATATTCAAGGTCAGACATTCAAGACCAATTGAGAGGCTTAGGAAGGCCCTCTTTGTTAACATATGCATTTATAATTTTGATTTTTTGATGAGCTGGTCTCTCTGTTTTGTAATAAAGATACATTCAATTAACAGTCTATGTTTTTTATTTATCCTGAAGAAATTGCAGAATAATCATTTTTATTACACCTCATTTATGGGCAACTGAGCTGTTTTAATTGACCTAGAGCATAAAACTATAAATATATTTTAGTCATGTGGTTGCAAAAAAAATATCTCTCCCTAAGATATAAATTTTGCCAACTTTAGCATCTTAAGTTTTTGTTTTTGTTTTTTTTTTCAATCAACCAACAAAAAGTCATTAAGATTGTTAATTTCATTGTAGAATAAATTCTGTCTTGATGTATCCATATATCGATTTTCAAGCTTGTAACAAAAAAATTATACGGTAAGACAGTTTTTGGTAATATAAAATATCAACCCTCTAACTGTGGCAGCATATTTGGATGATATTCCTGTCTCAGGTTGACAATATTTGTGTCATCCTCATAAGCATATGGTATTTATATGATATTCCCAGATCTCAGTTGCAGCAATAGTCACTTATTTTTATGCAAAAATACTTACATGGAGACATAGTCCACTAAGGCAGCTAAATGATTTCTGCCTAATGCAACTCTATATAGTTAGGAATAAGATATTGGGATAAAACACTGGTGCATTTAGGACTGCAAATTCGGGCTGTATGACCTAACTTCGGAAAGGCCTCTTCTTGCCCAAACTTGGTGTTTAGCAAGTTTATATAGTGACCATGATTATATTGCCTTTTTTGGTTGCTTGGGTCAGGGACACTTGTTTTGGGGGGGACCTAGTTTGGGTTTGATTTTTGAGTTAATTATTATGTTTCTAAGAAAATGAAAATACCTTTAATCAATTTCTTTTCATGAACTGCTTGATGGATCTTCACCAGACTTGGTCACTAGGTAAACCTTGTGAATACTCCAGAGCCTTTTCTTTTATCTTCATAATTTGTTTCTATGTTAAGTTTGAAACTGGATTATCCAAAGTATAAAAAACTATGTCACTAGGTCAAGTCAGAAGGTCCTTGTTATCAACATTCAAAAGGCCACATTTCCTGACAAGGTCATAATGCTGGTCTGTTTAAAATGTAGGATGAATTTGTAGCAGGGTCACTATGGTCAAAAACTAAGAAACATCTTTGAAAAAATGGTAACATCCAACTGCTTTACATAAGATATGGTTAGAGTGTTTGTTTAATTGAATGTATGTCAAATCAAATGCTTTGTTATCTGTGCAAGAGCTAAGTAAGGTGAGCGATACAGGGCTCACAAGAGTCTCGCTGACACGAGTTTAGATCGTCTGGTGACTATTCCATCTTCTGATGGTGGAGGAATACCACAGCTGGATGGTTTCCTCACTTAAAGAATTCTACGCCCCAAGTGAGCTTTCGAACCAACAAGTGATCTAAACCACTCGGGCCAAGGAAGCCCCTAAAATTGCTGTTACTAATAAAACGGGGAGAAAACAGATTTCTGTTCCGTATTTCGAGTTGAGAATAAAATATTGTTATGAAACTTGGTGCTTATGTAGCTTACGAAGAGCTAAAGGATTGTATTTGGGGACACCAACCTCAAGAAAATTTTACTGAATTTTATTTTTTTACTGAAAATAGGAGAAAATTTGTGTGTGCACAATTACAGGTTTACAAATACTTAAACAATCACTGAAGTAAGCATCTAGCCTAGTGGTAGAGCGTCCGCTTCGAGTGCGGGAGGTCGTGGGTTCGATCCCCGGCCGCGTCATACCGAAGACGTAAAAAATGGTACTAGTAGCTTTCTCGCTTGGCGCTCAGCATTAAGAGGATAGTGCTAGGACTGGTCAGCCCTGTGTCAGTATAATGTGACTGGGTGGGGTATCATGCCACGTGTTTGCGGCGTGATATTCCAGTGAGGCAGCACTATAAAGTCGGGCATTGTGCTCACTTCTACAATTAGACACCGCCGTTTATATGACTGAAAAATTGTTGAAAAAGACATTAAACCCGAACACACACACACACACACACGCATCTAGCAAGCTTATATACTGGATCCTAGTTTAGGGTTATTTTGGTCAATGCCAAAACTCGAATAAAGGAATGTAGGACGTTTTGGCCAGCGGACGTTTTGGCCCGGACGTTTTGGCCTAGGATCTTTCGGCCTAGGATGTTTTGGCCGGGCATTTTGTGTGTGTGTGGTGGGGGGGGGGGGGGGGGGGGGGAGGTAGGACGTTTTGGCCAAAAATAAGTTGTGGTTCCATATCATGCAAAATATGGTCTGGAGATTATTCTAAAGAATGTTATAGTCAAAGAAGTAAAGTATAAAAAAACATTTATTTTTATAGCTCTTTGTTATAGTGTAAGTGAATAAATTAAATTGATAACAAAACATACTCATGGTATTTTATTTTTATTTCTTTATAATCTTTTTTATATGTATAAATATATATATACATTGTGTGTGTATGTGAAAATATTTGCCATTTACAACAAGTCAAAAGAGTTCTGAAAATAAATTTTATTCACAATTATTTTTCTTAAAAAATGATCAATTATACTGTAACATATGATAACATATTAATATTTGCATATTATGAAAATAATTTTTTTTGGGGGGCCAAAACATCCTACCTCAAAAAATTTCTTGGCCAAAACATCCTAGGCCAAAACGCCCGAGCCAAAACGTCCGTGGCCAAAACGTCTGTGCTCCGAATAATGAATGCGATATTGCAATGAAACTGGATATGCGTGTAGGCAAAGGGTAGAGATCGGTTTAAAATGCATTTTGGACACATGGGATTAGGTCATCACTTGTTATTAAAAACATGAAAACTTGTTCGTTTCAATAACTCATGTTAGAATGACATGAAACATGACAAACTATAGCAAGCTTGTACGCAGACAAAGCCTGGCCGCTTAGCTCAACAGGGAGAGTGCAGATCTAGGGATCGCGGACTCTTGAGTTCGATTCTCGGGCGGGCCGTATATTCTCCGTGACGATTTGATAAAAAAACAAGAGCTGTCTCCATAGGATGACACATGCCCCCGATGGCACTTTGAATGAATAGTTATGGCCGATGTTAGAGTTTAGGACCTTTGACCTACGGACCTGGGTCTTGCGCGCGACACGTCGTCTTACTGTGGTACACATTCATGCCCAGTAATTTTAAAATCCATGCATGAATGACAAAGATATGGACCGGACACGCCCATCAATGCACTATCATGAAATGTGACCTTTAACGTCTAAGTGTGACCTTGACCTTTGAGCTACGGACCTGGGTCTTGCGTGCGACACGTCGTCTTACTGTGGTACACGTTCATGCCAAGTTATTTGAAAATCCATCCATCGAGGACAAAGATATGGACCGGACACGAATGCACTATCATGAAAAATGACCTTTAACGTCTAAGTGTGACCTTGACCTTTGAGCTACGGACCTGGGTCTCGCGCGCGACACGTCGTCTTACTGTGGTACACATTCATGCCAAGTTATTTGAAAATCCATCCATGGATGACAAAGATATTAACCGGACACGAATGCACTATATGAAAAATGACCTTTAACGTCTAAGTGTGACCTTGACCTTTGAGCTACGGACCTGGGTCTTGCGTGCGACACGTCGTCTTACCGTGGTACACATTCATGCCAAGTTATTTGAAAATCCATCCATTGATGACAAAGATATGGACCGGACACGAAAATTGCGGACAGACTGACAGACGGACAGACGGTTCAAAAACTATATGCCTCCCTTCGAGGGCATAAAAACATTGTCTGAAAACATCCGTTCTCCACCTCCGACTCATGGTGGGAAGTTGGCAGTTACGTGCGTAAAACAGGTTTGTACTAGTACAGAATCCAGGAACAGTGGTTAGGTTAACTAAATGAACTACTAGTATACTCAGTTGCAAAAGAAAGTGTGCACTTTTTTTAATTTTGAATATCTCCAGTTTTAAACACCGTATCGATCTCAAATATTCAACATACTATGATCGAAGCATGTACTATCGATATTGTGAAAATTATAAGATAAAATCCGGGTGGATTTAATGTTACAAGCGATAGCGCCTTTTGCACGATTTGCACGTGCTGCTGTGGAAAATGTACATGTTTATAAAAACGTGTTTTGTCACTTTCCTTATGCCTTTGGTGAAAGGAAAAACACATTAGATTTGATTTCAAATCTGTTCTGTAATAATTTGTCACGACTAAGTAAAAGTCAGCAAATCAAAGCATTAACAATTCTGGCCCGGGGTGACACCGTCAGTTACGTCAACATGTTGCTCTGGCTTGCCCTCTCGTCAGATATGAACCCTGATGAGCATATTTATTTGGTACGAGATTGGTCGAAGGGGTAAGTCGAGGGTCAGTAGAACAACCTGAATGATCTTCAAAACACTCTTACCCAAGAATGGAATAACATTCCTCGTGACGTCATTCGGCGTTACGTTGGGTCCATGCGCGGCCGCATCAATGCTTGCATCAATAGTAGAGGTGGTCATACACGATATTGAAACAAAATTGTCTGAGAAATGAAACCAAGTTCGAAACACGAGTAGTAATTTTTAGACAATCTGATAAGAGAGATATTTGCTACTTTTGTTTTTGACCCATGTTGTCCGTGAATAGCCAAGAATCCACTTAAATGTCAAAATTTTGAAAACAACCGATGCATATCAAATTGGGCATAAACTATGTCTGGTATTTTTGGTACCAGACATAAAATGCTTTTGGACGAAACACTATACTTCAATTGACGACTGAGCTTAAGTGCACACTTTCTTTTGCAACTGAGTATATGTTGAAAAACGGCTCTAAACCCAAAACAAACAAATGTCCGCACCGCTCCCCAACGAATTGGGAGGATCTCGAAATCCTTGTCCAGATAACTCTATCAAGGTTTAACAAGGATTTGACCGCAATTTGTCAATAATAAATGAACTTTCGCATATTTGTAATTTTACAAAATGCATTTGGAGAAACCCGGGACCTGACCCACACTGGCAGAAATAGGTTACTATTAAGTGTACAGGCGCATACTATCTGGATACATATGTGTAATTATAAGATGCAGTCTCTTTAATCATTACCGCATCCAAATGCATTTTCTTAAATATTCAAAGCATTTTCAAGTTACTCCCTATACAAATAAACATCTAACGATCTACATTTGTATGTACTAAGCCAGAAAGAGTCACAACTTTCGTTTTAATAAATGTTGATTTACCTCCCCTTTTGAAATTATTTTGAATGGAATTTCAAGGAACATAAATTACTGATGGCAGGTAATAAAAATTTAAACGAAACTTTTTTAGATAATTATAGATAATCTCCCCTTTTTGTATTTTACTTTGTATATTACTTCTAATTTCGTGAATCTGTTTTCAATATTTATCTCTTTATCCACCTCCTCCCCACTTTTGACATTGTATCTAAAAGTATTGATAATATATATTTTGAAATTTCTTACACGTTTATTATAAATTACTTATACTGTTCCAACTTCATCATGTAATGATATTTTTTCACTTTACGACCATATTCGTTTTCTAAAAAAGTCACAAAAGGTACATGTAAATGTTTTGTTTTCGCTAAACAAGCGATTTTAAAAAATGAAACAGAGATTGTTGAAAAGTCTGCGAATGTCCAAAATATACATGTGGCACTTTTATAGATATTAGCAAACATATCGGGAATTGTGTTAATAGAAGATGCAGTGCAAAATTGAAAGTAGCTGCGTCATCAATGTTGAGTCTGACTTTACTTAAAATACAAACAAATCCATAAAGCAAATGAAACGAAATAAGGTCACGCTTCTCTTTGAATATTATGCTCAGAGAGAAAAGGCATGTGAAAAAGGAAGGGAAAGTTATTATTATTTTTATCATTATTATACCAGATTTTTAAGTTCAAATGCTTGGGCGGACTAAATATAAAAAAAATGCTGAGAAACCAGCGTTTCAACATTTGAAAAGTGAAAGTTCAAAAAGCAAAGACATCACAACTTTTCAGAGTTAAAAAATCTGTGCACAGTACCATACTATCGACGTACAAAATACAAAAAAGGTCATATCATGTTCAAATAAACAGTAGCAACAATATGAACGCCAGCAGGCCCAGTTCATGTAGAAGAACACCGCCTACATTTTAATGAATTACTTCTAGTGGGCAAACTATATATGGACGTTAATGGAAAATTTCTGTATTTAAATACTTCGTCCCTGGTTAAATAAACCGCTTAATATAGATATATATTCTCTCCTTTATTATATAGCAGCGGGTTCAATAATGAGTGTGTCAAACATGGTCACGTTTTCAGTCGCCTGAGTGGACACTATCAGTGTTAGTTTGACCTCGGCCAAGCTGTTAATGTGAAGATTTAAATGACTGTGGCCTGGAAAAATACTGAAGTACAAAAGAAACATCGAGTCTTTCAGCAACTGGCTGGCTACTATTTTAGCACACAGAATGCTGCTATTTTAGCACACAGAATGCTGCTATTTTAGCACACAGAATGCTGCATTTTCTATTGTGACCAACCGGTGACTTGTCTTTACCCCGGCGAGCCTTGCTGGCGTTGGTGGAAGTAGCTCTACTTTAATGGTCGTATAGTTCCTTATTTATAACAGAAAGATTTATATATGTATTATGTTATTATATATAACTATATGTCACGAAATACATTTATATATAATCCAAGAAGGACTGACCTCCAGATTTTGACTAAAAATGATCTTTCTTTCAAATTGAAGTTTGGTCATATCAGGAACATTAGAATATGAGTTTTTGTTTTTAAACTATTTTAAAAATGCCAAATCAAGGAAAAAAATGACCGCGTCGAGAATCGAACACGGACCGCTGTCGTTACCAATACCGCTATAGAGGATTTAGTACTAATACGCGTTGAATATAGATATTTATAATCGAGGCAATTTACCTGCAAACGCTTTTCGATTTTCATCGTAAAAAGTAAAAAGTAGTAAAAACAACTAATTCTCATGTGTTTCCGTAACATATAGTCTGTCAGTAACTAAGTTTCAAAGCATGTATTAATTTCCAGATATCTAAAAAACTTCTTCTTTTTTTCGAACGATCTGGAGGCCAGTGCCTTTAACTGATTGCCAAGTGCAATGATGTTGTCACGTCACCATTGCGTGGTTCGGTCACGATGACATGATCCTAACACACACACACACACACACACACACATTATGACCTATTATTGCTGTGTTGCATCAGAAAATACTTACAAAACTGTAAGTCCCAACACTTTCTTTGCTTGATGCAAAAGTTGTAGCTACGATGAGATTACACTGATTTTGCTTGAAAATATGACTGAAGCATGGACGTATGTTTTCACTCTTGTATAACTTGACAGTTAAAGGAATATTCTGTTTAAACTTCAGTTAACTGCAATATGTGATCTTTCGGACATTTTGCAAGTGATAATGTATACAGATGTTTGCATTAGTTTAATAATTATTCAGCTGGTAATATACGCACATTTGTATGGTTCAGTGCTAATTGATCTTCCGCAGAAACAAAAAAAAAGTATTCCATATATGTTCACATTGCGGACACAGAGATATGTTTTGATGTTCAATGGCATTTCTCCGGACATAGTATAGCTCAACGCGCGCATAACATGGCGTTAAATCCGGAACACGCCGAAATGTGATACGGAGAAAAACGTAATTTTGCGATCACTACATTTTAGTTAAAATCTGAATTTCCAACCAATATAAAGTTATTTATTTGATAAACATACATAGCCTTGAATTTAAAACAATACATTTATCTAAATTCATTTGAAAAGCAAATTGTGAATTATTATTACCTCCCTTTGCCTATATTGGCCGTGATATAAGATCAGAAATAAATTAATTTCGGAGCTACACGCAGTTTTAAAACCTGCCCTTTGCCCTTTTGCCAGGCTTTGGATAGGATTGTTGACAGTGTTGTTTGCAGTACAATGCTGGTTTAAAAAAATTGTGTACAATTCTTAAAAGAAATCACGAGCAAATCTCACAGAAACATGTCATTGTCTATGCTTTAACCATGCTTGTTTTTTGTTGTTGTTTTTTTTTTTGCCAGTACGTTATTTTCAACAAAACTGTTCGATAATCCCAAATACCATAAATCGAGTGCGTCCCGAATCACATATATAAAATATTCCTGGACAGATAAAGATGTATCTTGCTATGTTTATATTGAAGCTTTGAAAAATAAATATATCATATTTACCAACTCACCATTTCTGGCAATCGTATTATTATTAGAATGTTGTATACGATTCGTGCAATGCAAATACAGTGCCGTGTCAATATGTTAAAGCAAAATATAACGATTTTTGTTGCTGCGTTCCTAATTTGAAAATACAAGTTAAATAATTTGGCAATACGCGATTGACATTCGCAATTATATTCATTATTTGGCATTTTATATATCTGGCATTTAACACAAAGTTATGGTCTTCAACAGGCTATTAACTCACGCAAATTGACTTGTTAATTAAGTCACAATTATAGGTCATACAGCGTCTTTCCAGCTTTGATGGGGAAGGAAGACCCCTGGTGCCCTCCGTAAATTATTTCGTCAGTGGCGGAAACTCGGGTAGAACCACAGACCTTCCTTTGCTTCCGTACATGAAGAATTCAGCGCCTTGAATGGAGTGAGGCTCGAACCCACATCGCCGCAGTAAGGGGCAAGTGAATCGAATTCAGAGACCTTAACCACTCGGCCACTCTACCATTTGTTATTTACTGTTTCGTTTATGTTTTTTTTCTGCTGCCTCGCAACGAAAGAATGTAAATCCTGTCTGGTCGCATGACATTGAAGGACATCTGTGCAAGTGAGATAAAAACATTTAGATTTTGAAATGCTTTGAAGAATTATATCCAGTCATCTGTGAATAAAATATCCTCATTTATTGCCGAAATAACACCTGACGTTGTATATTGTTTAAATGCAAAATAAATTTTAAGTTTCTTTGTGCTGTATTGTGATATATTTCTCTCATAAAATCATTTTTTATCAGTTTTTCATTAACATTTGTTTTTTACATTGCATAATTGCCACCTGTAGAAATGTAGGAATTCTGAAGAACAAGGAATTTGATGTTCAGTTTTTTTAGATATGACTGTATTGTAAATACAATGCGTAATTCAAAATGCCAACTACAGCCAAATACTGAATCACTGTGTCATTTACAACTGTTGCTATTAAAATTAAAAATGCAATTATTGTCACCAAAAGTACTTGCACCAAAACACCATGCATTTTATTGGCAATTACATGTCGCACTTGCCTTACATAGCCTATTAAAAACAAGTCGATATTCATGTTGTAAGATTCTGTGCATACCTTATTTATTTTTGGTTTCTTGATGAAACAGAATACTTTTGTGTTAGCTCATTATGTACATCTCTATGACAGTGTTGCATTTAAAGTACAGTTTGTTTGCTAAGTATTGTTTTTGTCAACGAAGTCAAATTAAGTTTTCACTTTCCATTCTATTTGCGATTATATGAGTCGAAGGAAAAAATATGGAACATAACGCTTCACCGATTTTACTTGGTTGGAGGATATTTGTAAATATTATGTATGAAATTCGCAGGTCTTAATAATGACTATCCATGTATTTTTTAACAAAAACACACGTACACGCAGTTTAATCAGGTTAAACGTGTGGTGTACCTCTCAGATGACATGTGATGTTCTCACAAATGTTCTCACTGCAGAACTTCACCGTGACTAACCTTTAACTGTTCTGAAAGTTGTTCCAAATGGAATGTCAGAAATAGTATTTACATAATGAAACTGCTCTAAATTGTATAAAGTTTTAGTATATTCATGCCAAACCTTTTTTATTTTGCTTTGTCATGTACTGTCATGACCAACCAACTTTCAAATATTTTATTTTTTAAAGGAACAGCAAATAACATTTTTTAGAAAATGGCGTGTTATGAAAAATATGAGAGAAACAGTAAAACCGGAGTATTTATGCACAATAAAAGCTATCTATGCACAAGTTTCTCTCTCTCTCTCTCTCTCTCTCTCTCTCTCTCTCTCTCTCTTTCTCTCTCTCTCTCTCTCTCTCTCTGAGTACTCGCCCACGTGTTGGTACTCACTCATTCATATGTTGGCTGATTTGTGCCATTTCGTTATTTCATTCAGTCGTCACTTTGAATGTCGCCCCGCCGACTGTCGTTTTTTCGCCTTCAGGAATGACATGATAGTAGTGCTATCAATTAAATTGGAGATATAAGGTATTAAGATTTTAATATTTATGATATATCAAGTGTTAGAGGAAATTGCTCACCCCACCAGTACACCCCCACCACTCGACCTTCAATCCTTCAGTGAGTCCATCAGTGACTCGATGTGTTACTTTGAAATTGCGTGCGTGCGTACGTGCGTCCGTCCGCCTGCTTGTTCATCCGTCTATTTTTTGTCCAGATTTTATCTTTGTAGTACATTGGGAAAATACTTAATGATTGCCTCATCTGAAAGCTGAGGAGGTTGGGCAAGGGTCATATCAGATTTTATCCGAGTAGTTACTTCAACGCTTGTAGAGAAATCTTCTTTTTATTTCCTCAGATATACGGCTAGTGCCATGCAAAATCCGGGCTCTAAAGTCATGTTGGGCGAAGTTTTGCAGAGCGACGTTTCGGCAGGGCGACGTTTGATGGGGTGACATTCGGTGGAACGACGTTTGGCTATAACGAAGTAACGAAATGGTAAAAGTCAGCCACCATAACTCATGTAGTGATGTCTGTCCTTATAACTTAATATTCATGATTAGAAAAAAATGGGTATAATTATGATCATCATGAGCAGCAATAACAATGACATCGTCATCATTATCAAGTTGAAGAAAGAATACTTATTGTAGCGAAACTTCGATAATATGGCTTTATAAACAAACAATATCTGCCAATATCATAATAGTAAAAAGGTCATGCCAGTGAAAGGGATCTTACCTAGGTATTTATGTACAATACTTACTAAAAATGGTACGAATAACAACAAAAGAGGTGCAAGATACAATTTAAAGTCGGATGTTACAGGTCAGCGATGTCTTTGCACTTTTAGCAATGGAACTGTTTGATGTGGGATAATGATTAATTTTTGCAATAGAGATATGTATCGACAGTACATGCAAGTATAAGCACGTGTGTTTGGGTTTGATAATCGAGCGAGTCGTTACATAAAGCGTTAACTGAGTGAGATATACAGATAAAATGAAATAATATGGAATTCTGCTGCGTATTGTGATATCGTTTTTCAAGAAGTATAAAATATTTTATAGAATACACAGTGAATGTGCGGTACATATGTGCAAGTACATTGTAACTGTAGACTCTAACTACAGGAAGTCATGACTCCAGATACCGCTGATGAAGCAATGTTAGTGATATTTTATTTTGAAATGAAATTAACTTTAAAGGTTTGTCGGGGCGCCATAGCGACGTTCAGCGAGGCGACGTTTGTTTGGCGGTGAGATATAAAATAACATTAATCATGAAATGAAATATAATTGTTCCTCGATTTTTGAATGAAAAAAAAAAATGCCGTTCTGGTATTGAACCTTTGCCACAGATGTGACAGGCCGCCGTATAACTATTTCGATAACAAGCAGTGGTTCTAACTCCAGTTGGCATTTGAATGGCCGACAGTAGTCCTATATCGCTCACCTGAGTAACACACACTTAATTAACAACATCTGACTGTGTGTTCGGGTTTAACGTGTTTTTCAACAATTTTTTCAGTCATATAAACGACGGTTGTAGCAGTAAGCACAATGCCCAACATTATAGTGCTGCCGCACTGGAATAACACGCCGTAGACACGTAACATGATACCCCTCCCAGTCACATTATACTGACACCGGGCTGACCAGTCCTAGCAATGTCCTCTTTAGTGCTAAGCACCAAGCAAGGAAGCCACTAGTACCGTTTTTACGTCTTTGGTCGGACAGGGATAGAACCCACGACCTCCTGCACTCGAAGCGGGCTCTCTACCACTAGACTACCGAGACGGTCTAGATTACAAATATGTTAACAAATATCATGACCATGTTTCATGCTTATCAGGTAGAAAATATAGCCTCCCGAGTGAACAAAATGTTCCAGGTACTTAATTAGTTCTTGTACCTAGACAGTCAAATTTCAAACTTGATCCAGATTTCGCTAATACAAACATTCTGATCAGGATTCATTTAGATGGTGTAGAAACTGGTGTCTTAACAACGTGTTCCGTATTTGAGATGACACTAGATGTCACAGTTTCAAACTTGATCAAGATTTCCTAAAGACAAACATTCTAATCAGGTCTTATAAAGATGTGGTAGAAATTATTATTATTAGAGCGTGTGTAAGATAATTTTGAGTAATTTAAAGTTCATACCACTGGAGCAATCTCGCCCAATATCAAAAATGACCGAGATGTTGTAGCTTCACACGCAACGTATTAGTTTCATGAAGTTTGCACAAGGTAAGATATGACATGTTTGGCTTATATGAAATCTAAAACTCTGGTATTTAAAAAGGAAATTTGTCATCGAGATCTTTGCACATTCAATGCATTTTTCCTATATGTTGCTGCTAATGTGTTAACATTGTAAAATACTGCAATTTTGATAAATTCAGGGAACATTACTATGGTGTAACTTCAATTACTGCAGCATGGTTGCCTGTTGTCGAACTTGACCGAGATCCTATGGCTATGCACATTCTGACACTACAATATTTTCAGTTGTCGACATGAACGGCATTATATAACCATTGACATTAAGCGTAAATTTCAAGATGACTGAGTCAAGAAATATCGACCGACGATGACTGCAGATTCTGTGCTCAGGTGAGCAAAGTTTTTATACGGTCACACCTCCAACCTGCTAAGCCAATGAAAGAGCTTAACTCCAGGAGGTGTGTCATATATAATCGCCGGTGTGTACTGATTGAATTTCATTCATTAACAGGGAGTCTATAAAGTCTGGTAAGTAAGAAATTCTTTATTCATTTTTCAGTAAAATTCACGATTGTGTAACCTTTTACTGTGCAGATTAGTATAAGCTGTTACGCAACGTACAAACAGTTATTCTATTTGTTTACATAACTGTATTGATAAATATATCGATTGTCTATTCGTATTTATTTGTACCACGCGATGTGCACTTTTAACCTGTTGGAGGTATAGCCGGTATAAGTAGCGCACAGTATTATGGCGATTTTATTTTAAGCAGTATATGTAACGAAATAGTAGACTGAAATAAAATATAAATGAAGTTAGATAAATAAAAATGGAGTTGAGCGGATAGCAATGTAACCATTTTGTATTGATATACTTTTGATGCCCATCAAGAAAGAAAAATAATTATTTTATATCACATACCTTGTGTTTGCGGGTACTGATTCTAGAAATAACCAAGTTCCCACTTTTCCACATACTGAAATATGTCATTTTTATCCGCGTAATTATGTTTTTTTTTCAGAAGTACGAAACGGAAAAAACGAGGAATTACTGGTCTGCATCGGAAACAGTGTATATGTTATTCTTTTGTTTGTTTACATAATACTGTGATATTGCCGAGCGGACTTGACATTAGGCAATAGAACATAGTTCTTTTTCAAAAATTTTAGTGTTTTTTTTTTATTTTGGTGCAGAAATAAACGCCCACTTGGTGCAAAATGTAACGCTCCCGCGGGCGCTTAAACGGGGGGAGACGGAATTCAATAACCAATATTTACAACAGACATCGCAACCAAAATTTTACTAGATGATCATTATATATTTATATAGATGTGCCCTAGAAGGAACTTTTGCTATGCTTTAAATTGTTAATAAGAATGCTTTAAATTGTTAATAAGAATGTCGTCATGTTCATCGTCATCATCATTAACATCGTCATCATCGTCGTTACCGTCGTTGACTTGTTTATCTTGATCACCATCTTGTCAATTTTTTTTCAGCACGTCGTGATCTGTCTTGCCTACTTTTATTGCCATGTTGTTGAAGGTTTTAACCGGAGATTTAACATTCAAGTCGCTTACACCACCTGACCTAACATGCTGTACCAGAGCGTAAGTTGTCACAATTTTACGAACAGGCCTCGTGTTCGTCATGATAATCCTCCTCGTCGATTATCTGTTAAATGTAACCGCCTCAGTAGTGATAGAACGCCCGCTCCGAGTGCGGGAGGTCATGAGCTCGATCCCTGGCTGCGCCATACCAAAAGCGTAAAAAATGATAATAATAGCTTCCTCGCTTGGCGCTGAGCATTAGAGAATAATTGTAGGACTGGCTAGCCCGGTGTCAGTATAATTTGACTGGGTGGGGTATTATGGCATGCCATGTGTCAGGCGTGATATTCATTGAGGCAGCACTTTTTTGGTTGCCATGCTGGCACGATTGTCGGTTATATGGCGATTTTCCAGTTTTCATGGTGGAGGAAGACCCTAGGTGCCCTTTCCGGCCATAGTTTAATGAAGGGCGGACACTTTGGTAGAACTACCGACCTTCCATAAGCTAGTGTGATGACTTTCTCACATGAAGAATTCTACGCCCAAAGTGGGGTTCGAATCCACATCGGTGAGGGGTAAGTGATTTTAAATCAGCGACCGTAACCTCTCGACCATGGAAACTCCTTAAGTACCACTATAAAGTTAAGCATTGTGCTTACTGCTACAAGTAGAGACCGTCGCTACGACGACAATAAAGACTCTTAACCCGAACACACGTACGCACGCACGCACTGTTTAGTATATAATACTGTCAGTTAATAACCAGTGTTTTCCATAAAAACCGACAACTTCAACATGCAGACATAACGATTGAAAACACTTCCCTTACTTTTAAGAAACATTCTATTAGGACAATTTACGTGCGCAACATCCAGAACTGTTTTTGTTACTGGAACTTGGAAAACTGTGATGTTTAGAATCTGTATTTTCATGACTTTAAAAATAATTATACTTCAGGCAACTGAAGGAGTACTTCATAAACAGCTACGACCTCAACGAAAGTCTTTTTACAGCTTTAAAGGGTAAGAATCTAAATATTCGATATAAATATGTATTTCCCTTCTTAAAGGCGGTCAAGCAATGTATTTCTTCAAAACTCATTTACAGCTTGAGGCCTCACCGTGAAACTATTGTAACTGTTTATATGAATAAATAACAAGATAAACAGTCCACGATATATTTATGTTCACCGAGTGCTTAAATCATTTATACTTATCCTAGGGACTGTTATTAGTCCTGTACCGGTGGAACATGGGAAGGTTCTATTGGAATGCCCTCCGTCCGTCCGTCCTGCCCTCTGTCCGTCCGTAAATCTGGATCCTGCAATTACTCAAAAAGTATTCTAGCTAGGTTCATACAACATGGTATGTGAATAGAGGGCAATATGTAGATTATGCGCGTACATGACTTATGGCTTGTAGGGCATTGTTCAAGGTCACTATTGAAGGTCAAGCGAAAATTGTTTCTGCTCAAATACTTTTATATGCATTGATGGGTTACTTAGTGCAAACGTTCCCCATGATGAGACAGTGTGTCCACACGTGATTTATGCTTGTCGGTTAAAGGTCAAGGTCAGGGTTTAAGGTCAAGTAGAAATTTTGTTTCCACTCCATAACTTTTATATGCCATTGAAGGAATTTCATACCACTACAAGCAAATGGACCTCATGACCAGACAATATGTCACACAGATGACCCATGCTTGGTGGTCAAAGGTCAAGGTCAGTATTGAAATCAAATTAAAAATATTAACTGTTCTTCTTAAAGGATTTTAGCTCGACTATACGAAGAACATGGAGAGCTATCCTATTCGCCCTGGCGTCGTCGTTGATGGATTTACTTCAGACTAAAATAGTTATTCCTCATCATCACCAACATCATCTGGCACAAGGGTCATAACTCTTTAACCAATATTTGATGAATTAACCCCCCTTTTTTCTTAGAATTTCAGGTTAAAGGTTTGGTGCACTTTCACTCTATCTCAGTTACTACTAAATGGATTTGATTCAAACATAAAATACTGGTCCGCATCATATGATACAAGGTCCATAACTCTGGCACCAATTTTTAATGAATTATGCTCCCTTTTTACTTATGAGTTTAGGTTAATTTAGCTGCATTCTCACTATATCTCTGTTATTACAGAAGGGCTTTGATTCAAACTTTAAACAATTATTGGACATCATCAACCACATCATATGACACAAGGTCCATAACTCTGCACAAATATTTAGTGAATTATTTCCCCTTTTCACTTAGAATTTCAGTTTAATTTTTATGCTTTTTCACTATATCTCTGTTGTAACTAAACGGACTTTATTAAAACTTAAAACGGTTGTTCCACATGGTCAACCACATAATATGACACAGTGGGCATGATGCTGGCACCAAAATGCTACGAGTTATGTCCCTTTTTACTGGAACTTCAGGTTCAAGTTGTGATGCACTTCTGCTCTAGCTCATTTATTAGCTCACTTGTCACAAAGTGACAAGGTGAGCTTTTGTGATAGCGCAGCGTCCGTCGTCCGTGCGTGCATGCGTAAACTTTTGCTTGTGACCACTCTAGAGGTCACATTTTTCATGGGATCTTCATGAAAATTGGTCAGAATATTCATCTTGATGATATCTATGTCGAGTTCGAAACTGGGTCACATGCGGTCAAAAACTAGGTCAGTATGTCTAACATCATCTGGCACAAGGGTCATAACTCTTTAACCAATATTTGATGAATTAACCCCCCTTTTTTCTTAGAATTTCAGGTTAAAGGTTTGGTGCACTTTCACTCTATCTCAGTTACTACTAAATGGATTTGATTCAAACATAAAATACTGGTCTGCATCATATGATACAAGGTCCATAACTCTGGCACCAATTTTTAATGAATTATGCTCCCTTTTTACTTATGAGTTTAGGTTAATTTAGCTGCATTCTCACTATATCTCTGTTATTACAGAAGGGCTTTGATTCAAACTTTAAACAATTATTGGACATCATCAACCACATCATATGACACAAGGTCCATAACTCTGCACAAATATTTAGTGAATTATTTCCCCTTTTCACTTAGAATTTCAGTTTAATTTTTATGCTTTTTCACTATATCTCTGTTGTAACTAAACGGATTTTATTAAAACTTAAAACGGTTGTTCCACATGGTCATCCACATAATATGACTCAGTGGGCATGATGCTGGCACCAAAATGCTACGAGTTATGTCCCTTTTTACTGGAACTTCAGGTTCAAGTTGTGATGCACTTCTGCTCTAGCTCATTTATTAGCTCACTTGTCACAAAGTGACAAGGTGAGCTTTTGTGATAGCGCAGCGTCCGTCGTCCGTGCGTGCGTGCGTAAACTTTTGCTTGTGACCACTCTAGAGGTCACATTTTTCATGGGATCTTCATGAAAATTGGTCAGAATGTTCATCTTGATGATATCTAGGTCGAGTTCGAAACTGGGTCACATGTGGTCAAAAACTAGGTCAGTATGTCTAAAAATAGAAAAACATTGTGACCTCTCTAGAGGCCATACTTGTCATGGATCTTCATGAAAATTGGTCAGAATGTTCACCTTGATGATATCTAGGTCAAGTTTGAAACTGGGTCACGTGCCATCAAAAACTAGGTCAGTAGGTCAAATAATATAAAAAACCTTGTGACCTCTCTAGAGGTCACATTTTTCATGGGATCTGTGTGAAAGTTGGTCAGAATGTTTATCTTGATGATATCTAGGTCAAGTTTAAAACTGGGTCAACTGCAATCAAAAACTAGGTCAGTAGGTCTAAAAATAGAAAAACCTTGTGACCTCTCTAGAGGCCACACTTTTGAATGGATCTTCATGAAAATTGGTCAGAATGTTCACCTTGATGATATCTAGGTCAAGTTTGAAACTGGGTCACGTGCCATCAAAAACTAGGTCAGTAGGTCAGATAATAAAAGAACCTTGTGACCTCCCTAGAGGCAATATTTTTCATGGGATCTGAATGGTCTTCTTGATGATATATAGGCCAAGTTCGAAACTGGGTCAACTGTGGTCAAAAACTAGGTCAGTAGGTCTAAAAAAGAAAAACATTTTGACCTCTCTAGAGGCCATATTTTTCAATGGATCTTCATGAAAATTGGTCTGAATGGTCAACTTCATGATATCTAGGCCAAGTTCGAAACTGGGTCACATGCGGTCAAAAACTAGGTCAGTAGGTCTAAAAATAGAAAAACCTTGTGACCTCTCTAGAGGCCATATTTTTCAATGGATCTTCATGAAAATTGGTCAGAATTTTTATCTTGATGATATCTAGATCAAGTTCAAAACTGGGCCACATGAGCTCAAAAACTAGGTCACTATGTCAAATAATAGAAAAAACGACATCATACTCAGTTCAAAACTGGGTATTGTGGGGACAGGTGAGCGATTCAGGACCGTCATGGTCCTCTTGTAAATAATTGTTCCACAATATTAGCCACATGATGTGACACACGGTGCATTAATAATGCTTTGAAAGATTTTTTGTAAAGTTTGAACAAAGTACTCTTTCTCGTAAAACATATTTTGTTTCACCCTGTTTAGCTCACCAGAGCATAAATGCCCAGGATGAGTTATTGTAATCTCTCTTTGTCTGTCCATTAACAGTTTCCTTCAATATCTTAGCGGCGGAAATGTTTTTTTTTATTAACTTCGTTTCTTTTGTTTATTGAAAGAGTCCCTTAGTGTCCAGTCACGTCACCCCACTAGACAGATTTTTCAATTTTAGTTTCTTCTTGTGTCTTCATATTGTCTCTTCGAATTTACCGTGACATTTTCTCAATACGGTTTTATTGGTGCCACTATGGGGTATCTAAAACTTACATTTCTATGAAAGCTGGCTTCTGTCATTTCTTTATGGCATGTTGGCGCGTTTGAAGAAAATCATGAAACAGAACATGTCACCAAGGGCACCAACCTGCATAACCCATAATTCAACGGTAAGCTAGTAAACTGTTGATTGTGGGTCCACTCCAGTTAGCAACATGCAAATGTTAGGGAAGGTCACAGGCAAGAAAAGGTTAAAGTCATCTCCATGTAGCTCTGCGAATAAAGCACAAGCGTAATCAGACTCGACAGAGGGGTCCTTGGACTTAACCACAACAGGGCTTCATCCACTAAGCGATGTAACGTACCCGTCACCCAGTCGATTAAGAAATTCCTATGACTCAAATTCCCGCAATAGCCTGGGACACTTACAAGTGATAGTTACCCTCCCTCAATAGTATTATAAGTCCGCAGAAGTGATGGACATACTTAGTATGCCACTAATTCCCGCATTTTCAGGGTTAAGGCCGACCAAGGCAACCTACCAACACATCTGACGGAGTATCATCACCCGATGCAGGTCAAGTTAATAATGAGAACTTTCCATGCCTGCATTTCAAACCCTTATTTAGTGTATATGCTAAAAATGTTAAAAGACATACCTTTATATGTCAAGAAAAAGGATTTCCCATATAAGGTAAAATTGAAAATTTTCTCATCTGAATGTGCAGAGCAGTTTTTAAAGTTACTTGGGATACATCTGTCTGAGCTTTGAAACTCTGGAGCATCGTAGGGGCAATCACGGCCCTGTATTCTGTGTGTCTTTACAAATCATAATCCCTTGCATTTTTTGCATCCATGTATAGAACTAAAACATAACATCATTCATTTGGCTTTGATGTTTTATTTATGAATTGTCAGTAAAGAACATTTAAAATTGCAAATTCATCTGGAAATTGTAAGATTATTTTACTTTGTTACAGACGACACTGTGTTTTACAAGTGTCCAGACCGTCTGCGACTTCCTCTTATCTTCTACTATGCTCACACCGCAGTGGTCTACGTTAACAAGCTCGTGCTTGCTGGTCTCCTCAAGGTAATATAGCTTTTTATGTGGGCACCTTGAATTACTCTCAGTTCAGACTTTAAGAGATCTGATCGCGACGTCAGTGGGCTTTGGTCGTTATCTTACCAGTTATATATATTAACACCATCATGGCAAGAGATGCATAAATGACAAGCATTAAATATGCGGAGGGGATGATCTTATATCATGTCAGATATTCCTGACTTAGAATAGTCAATAGAAAGTCTCTTGTAGTATCATTTTCAACACGGTCACGGCAAGTTATATGTTGGTTAGTGTTGTGTATGAAGTTGTGACGATATGGTTATTTCAGGAGCGGATCAATTTTGAGTTTGAGAAGATATTTGAGACTGGTGTTGATGAAATGTCATGGGATGATACGGTATGACACAAAATAATGCATCTTATTTTAACATCATTTTCAAAAGGTCCATTTCCATTCTTCAGAAAAAATATAGTGGTAACAACCGTTAAGTTTCAGTACATAATGGTCCAGTAATTCAAGTTATGAACAAAATTTCTTGTTAAGTTTTCTTTAGTCTGAGCTCTTTAATTCTTGGCTGGCATTTATTTATTTTTTAAAAGTGGATACCCCACAAAAAGATGTGTATGAGATATCAGTCAGTGTTGATTAAGGCAGTCTGTGTTAGCTCTGTATATATTATCAGTACTGTTTAGAAGGGCTAATGGAACAAGTGCTGTTAAATATGTGATTTACATAAATTTCTATCACATTTCCATGACTATTATACTCTTAAGTGATTTGTAGGAAAATTTCCGTATGGGAGGTTCATACCAATGGCCAAGTGTTGAAGAGACGGTTCGTTACAGGCATGAAGTCCGACAAGTCATCTTAAATATAATCGACACTACACCATTACAGCTGCCAATCACCATGGAAAGCAAATGGGTATTTCTTGTAGTAATAAACAATTAAATTTAGTACTGAGCATATCTGACACCACATTACTAGATATAGTACTGAATGTATCTGACACCACATTACCAGATATAGTACTGACCTGACATTACCAGATATAGTACTGAGCATATCTGACACCACATTACCAGATATAGTACTGAGCGTATCTGACACCACATTACCAGATATAGTACTGAGCGTATCTGACACCACATTACCAGATATAGTACTGAGCGTATCTGACACCACATTACCAGATATAGTACTGACCTGACATTACCAGATATAGTACTGAGCATATCTGACACCACATTACCAGATATAGTACTGAGCGTATCTGACACTACATTACCAGATATAGTACTGAGCGTATCTGACACCACATTACCAGATATAGTAGTGAGCGTATCTGACACCACATTACCAGATATAGTACTGAGCGTATCTGACACCACATTACCAGATATAGTACTGAGCGTATCTGACACCACATTACCAGATATATATCTGACACCACATTACAAGATATAGTACTGAGCGTATCTGACATCATATTACCAGATATAGTACTGAGCGTATCTGACACCACATTACCTGATATCTTTAGAAATAGACTGAACAAAACTGCTAACTCACCTTTGTTATTTTCATTTTAGAAATGCTTCTTTTTAATTATACTTACATTCAGCACAACATGACACATTCAGCACAACATGACCTTTATGCAACAGATTATTTTTACCTCTATGTTGTTATTTTATGATTGAATATTTAGAGGTTGTCTGAAAACATTTTACTCAAACATAATGTAAACCATGTATTTTTAGCTTTTCACGAGTGTTCTAGTGATAAATCTTTGGTTTTTCATGGTGCATTTGGTGATTTGGTTGTCATGACAAGACAAATAACATTTATTTTTAAAAAAATCATAGAATTAGCAATAAATTACAGTATACAAGTTTCAACTGAAAAAAAAACAACAAAAAGACTATATGTATGGTGTGTTCCTATGTTTAGTATAGCAACGCAGTATGTATATCCATGTGCTCAGTATAGCGATCCGGTATGGTGTATTCATATGCTCAGTATAACGACTCTGTTCAGTGTAGTCATATGCTCATTTTAGCAACTCGGTATGGTGTATTCCTATGCTCAGTATAGTGACACTGTATGGTGTATTCCAGTGCTCAGTATAGCGACTTGGTGTATTCATATGCTAAATATAACAACTCAGTATGGTGTATTCCTATGAGAAGTATAACAACTCGCTATGATGTATTCCTATGCTCAGTATAACAACACTGTATTTTGTATTCCTATGCTCAGTATGGTGACTCAGTATGGTGTATTCCTTTGCTCAGTATAGCAACCCGGTATGGTGTATTCCTATGCTTAGTATAGTGACGCTGTATGATGTATTCCTATGCTCAGAATAGCGACTCAGTATGGTGTATTCATATGCTCAGTATAACAACTTGGTATGGTGTATTCCTATGCTCAGTAAAATGACTGTATGGTGTATTCCTATGCTCAGTATAACGACACGGTATGGTGTATTCTTATGCTCAGTATAGTGACTCAGGATGGTGTATTCATATGCTCAGTATAACAACTTGGTATGGTGTATTTATACGCTCAGTATAACAGCTCTGTATGGTGTATTCCTATGCTCAGTGTAACAACTCGGTATGATGTATTTATACGCTCAGTATAACAACTCTGTATGGTGTATTCCTATTCTCAGTATAACAACTCTGTATGATGTATTCATACGCTCAGTATAATGACACTGTATGGTGTATTCATACGCTCAGTATAACGACTCTGTATGGAGTATATCTATGCTCAGTATAACGACTCTGTATGGAGTATATCTATTCTCAGTATAACAACTCTGTATGGTGTATTCCTGTGCTCAGTATAACAACTCAGTATGGTGTATTCCTATGCTCAGTATAACAACTCAGTATGGTGTATTCCTATGCTCAGTATAACAACTCAGTATGGTGTATTCCAATGCTCAGTATAACAACTCTGTATGGTGTATTCCAATGCTCAATATAACAACTCTGTATGGTGTATTCCACGGTATGGTGTATTTCTATGCTCAGTGTAACAATTCGGTATGGTGTATTCCTATGCTCAGTATAACAACTCAGTATAGTGTATTCCTGTGCTCAGTATAACAACTCAGTATGGTGTATTCCTATGCTCAGTATAACAACTCAGTATGGTGTATTCCTATGCTCAGTATAACAACTCTGTATGGTGTATTCCTATGCTCAGTAAAACAACTCTGTATGGTGTATTCCTGTACTCAGTATAACAACTCAGTATAGTGTATTCCTGTGCTCAGTATAACAACTCAGTATGGTGTATTCCTATGCTCAGTATAACAACTCAGTATGGTGTATTCCTATGCTCAGTATAACAACTCTGTATGGTGTATTCCTATGCTCAGTAAAACAACTCTGTATGGTGTATTCCAATGCTCAGTATAGCAACCCGGTATGGTGTATTTCTATGCTCAGTATAGTGACGCTGTATGGTGTATTCATATGCTCAGTATAGCAACACGGTATGGTGTATTTCTATGCTCAGTGTAACAATTCGGTATGGTGTATTCATATACTCAGTATAACAGCTCTGTATTATGTATTCTTACGCTCAGTATAACAGCTCTGTTTATTGTATTCATATGTTCAGTATAATGACTCAGTATGGTGTATTTATACCCTCAGTATAATATCTCTGTATTGTGTATTCCTATGCTCAGTATAACGACTCTGTATGGTGTATTCACACTCTGTTTGGTGTATTCCTATGCTCAGTATAAAGACTCTGTACGGTCTATTTATAGGCTCAGTATAGCTACTCGATATGGTGTATTGATACGCTTAGTATAGCAACTCGGTATGGTCTATTCATACGCTCAGTACAGCAACCCAGTATGGTGTATTCATATGCTCAGTATAACAACTCTGTAACGCTGTATTCATATGCTCAGTATAACTACTCAGTACGGTGTATTGATACGCTTAGTATAGTGACTCGGTACAGTCTGTTCATGCACTCAGTATAACAACCCGGTACTGTGTATTCATACCCTCAATAAAGCCTGTGTATTCATACCCTCAGTATAGTGACTCGGTGTGGTGTTTTTATACGCTCAGTATAGCGACTCAGTATGGTGTATTCATACACTCCGTATAAGACTCGGTATGGTGTAATCATATGCTCAGTATAGCGACTTGTTATGGAGTATTCCTAATCTCAGTATAACAACTCAGTATGATGTATTCATATGCTCAGTATAGCAACATGGTATGGTATATTCCTATGCTCAGTATAACAAGTCTGTATATTCTGTATTCATATGCTCAGTATAACGACTAGGTACGGTGTATGCATGTGCTCAGTATAACAACACTGTATGGTCTATTTATAGGCTCAGTATAGCTACCCGGTATGGTATATTGATACGGTTAGTATAGCAACTTGGTATGGTCTATTCATACACTCAGTATAGGAACCCAGTACGGTGTATTCATATGCTCAGCATAACAACTCTGTACTCTGTATTCATACGCTCAGTATAACTACTCGGTACGGTGTATTGATACGCTTAGTATAGCGACTCGGTACGGTCTGTTCATGCACTCAGTATAACTATCCGGTACTGCGTATTCATACCCTCAATAAAGCCTGTGTTTTAATACCTTCAGTATAGCGACTCGGTATGGTGTATTCATACGCTCAGTATAGTGACTCAGTATGGTTTATTCATACGCTCCATATAACGACTTGGTATGGTGTATTCATATGCTCAGTATAGCGACTCGGTATGGTGTATTTATACGCTCTGTATAGCGACTCGGTATGGTGTATTCCTATGTTCTCTGTATTATGATTCAGTATTGTGTATTTCTACGTTCATTATAACGACCCTGTATGATGTATTTCTACATTTTCTATAACGACTTAGTATGATGTATTCCTACTTTCTCTACAGCAACCCAGTATGGTGTATTCCTTTGTTCTGTATATAATGACTCAGTATTGTGTATTCTACGTTCTTTATAACGACTGAGTATTGTGTAAATCTACGTTCATTATAACAACCCAGTATTGTGCACTCCTACATTCTCTATAACAACTTAGTATGGTGTATTCCTACGTTCTGTATAACGACTTAGTATTATATATTTAGAACTATGTTCATTATAACAACCCAGTAGTGTGTATTTCTTCGTTCTCTATAACGGCTCAGTATGGTGTATTCCTACGTTCTCTACTAACGACTCAGTATGGTGTATTCCTACGTTCTCTATAACGACTCATTATGGTGTATTCCTACGTTCTCTATAACAACATTGCAGTGGGCTGTATTGATGGGTATGGAACATGACTCAGTATGGTGTATTTCTACTTTCTGTATAACGACTCAGTATGGTGTATTCCTACGTTCTCTACTAAGGACTCGGTATTCTGTATTCCTACGTTCTCTACTAATGACTCAGTATGGTGTATTCCACCGTTCTCTATAACGACGCAGTATGGTGTATTCCTACGTTCTCTACTAAGGACTCAGTATTCTGTATTCCTACGTTCTCTACTAATGACTCAGTATGGTGTATTCCTACGTTCTCTTAAACGACGCAGTATGGTGTGTATTCCTACGTTCTCTATAACGACATTGCAGTGGGCTGTATTGATGGGTATGGAACATGAGCGTATTCACCTGGAGACATCATCAGTCCTTATACGGCAGTTACCAGTTGACATGGTCCGCATACCAGACGGATGGACGTATGCGCCAGTACACAGTTGTAAGTACATCTTTTTGCATAAAAGTCTATGATTCCACCAGAACCTGGAATGTATTAACGGGAGAGGCAGTTCACATGCTGTTATTGCATGATTTTTATTTTTCAAAATGCTATGCCAGTCCCGAATGTTTTGTATTGCGCAAAAAAACATTGTTTACTGATTTCTAGGTATTTTTTTCCATAAAATTTTCTAGAATAAATTTTGTTTGCTACATTAGCTACCAATGCCCCCATAAGAAGCCGTCCCTCGCATACTTCCTTCGAATTCGGCATTATAAAAAGAAGGCTACTAATTTTTCGTCGATATAGTGAATCGCACGTAACTTGTGGGATTGTTTATTTTTATGCTGGGAAGTATTAACTGGTGTATTTTATTTAATTTCTTGCAAAATACATACATAAATTTTGGAGAAGGTCAGTTCGATATCGTATTCAGAATAATTCGAACAAGAATTGAACTTGTTAAATAGTGTCTCTGTTTACCGATTTTTTTAAATATATGCAAAACTAAAGATAATGTCTTGTTTGTAATAAAGAGAGATTAAAACATTGCTATTTGTGGTGTCGTTGATCTGACACCCCAGGTAACCAATAAGTGATTGTGCAATATGATGATAATTTTTCAATGATATGATGTTTAAAAACTGTCTTAAGTCATATCAGTTTCATTATCAATGAAAAAATAATTAGAAAATGTAAATAGAACTTCTTGATGCAAGAATGGTAAATAAAAATTACACCGAAACCGTAGTCATCACCTATAAAAAGGATACATTTAGCGCTTTTGAAATATTTTAATCAAGAATAGCGATATTACAGATTTGTTTCGTGTATGAACGTCTGCGGAAGCCCTTTGGACAGGTTGGTGAATGAGATCGAACTAATCCGCGGACATCTGCAGACGCTAATACATAAAAATATTATTCCAATATTTCTACATAATTTCATGTTTTAGAATTAGATTGTCATTAGTTTATGTCATGCAATGACACGGACAAGTTTTGAAGAATTGCTAAACTATAATCTATTGTATTTGCCTCGTTACATCAGTTTTGTACAGTGGCATAGAGGGGACATAAGAAATATTTTATTTATGAAGTGCGCAGGTGTTAGCAACCACGTGCGAACGTGTTAATTAAAACGTGCGCACGTGATAACTATTACGTTCGAACGTGGTACCTAACACGTGCGCAAGTGATAAATAAAATACACATGATAGCTATCACGTGTATTTTATTTATCACATGCGCACGTGTTACCTACTACGTGGTACCTAACACTCTCGCACGTGGTGCTTACATGTACGCACGTGATAGCTATCACGTGTATTTTATTTATCACGTGTTAGCTACCACATGCAAACGTGATAGTTATCACGTGCGCACGTTTTAATTAACATGTTCATACGTGGTAGCTAACACGTGCACACGTGATAAATAAAATATTTCCAATGTCCACTCTATGCTACCTACATTTCTAATTAACACGTGCGCATGTGATATCTGTCACGTTTATACGTGATAGCTATCACGTTCGCACGTGTTAATTACCACGTTCGCACATGATAGCTATCACGTTAGCACGTAAAAACTATCACGTTATCTCATTGGTCAGCTAACACGTGCGAACGTGAAAGCTGCCACGTGCGAACATGGTAATTAATACATGCACATGTGATAACTGTTCACATGTGTTAGCTGACCAATAAGAAAATGTGATAGTTATCACGTGCGCACGTGTTAATTTCCACGTTAGCACGTGGTAGCTAACACATGCACATGTGATGCAAACACGTGCGCACGTGATAAATTAAATATTTCCTGTGTCCCCTCTATGCCTCCGTAGGATACAGTTTATCGGCTGTAGTTTTTTATTCATTCGGCCTTTACCTAGTTATCTATCCATTGTTTGACTTATTCACAGACTGACTGAATAAAGTGGTTGAATTTCATTTCAGCAAATGGTCCAAGAGAGAACCGAATGCTGCGTATGGGGGCAACTGATGTGACGTTTGGCAAGCCAGAAAACTTTCCGTCCTACGGTTGGGATAATGAGTACGGCGAGGTGTCTTGCTTGTAAGTGTTTATGTACATATATTATTTCAGATGGAAGTTGAACTGAGCAGACATGAGCATCAAATGAGTTAAACGTTACAAATACGAACATAAGATTGAAAAATGCCCGAAGCTTTCCATGGACTCACTGTGGATTTCACCAACAGACGAGAGGGTTCCTATTATAATAGTAGCTTGATCTGGGATGCTGTATTCGACAAAATCCACGAGAGCCGAATACAGAATCCCAGATCTATCTATTGTTATAATGACCCTTTTATTATTCCGCCTGTTTTGTCATCGAACGAAATCGGTAGTTTTTGTGTGCGCTGTTTATAAAACTTTGTCAGGTCTATATGAAAATAGCCCGGCAAGTTTTTCTAGTTGTGAAATACAGCCGCATTTTTGAAAGAATTTATATAGGTTTATGATAAAAGGCAGTATAGCTCATAAGGGTCAAGGAGGCGATATCCTTAGGACGGCCAGCACATATTCATGCAGCCTCGCCAGGTATATGTATGTTTTTGACAACACAGAAAATGACGTCACTCGACCTTCAGCTATTTCCTGAAGTAAATAAAATGAAAGTAGAAATGCTAATTGTTAAGCTCTAACTGGGACTCGAACCCAGTAAAATTGCCGTTAGGTAACAAAGCGAATACGCCGATAATCCGGAGTATGCCGGTTATGTGTTATTGTCACAAAACTGTTCCAGTCCACGTAATGTAATCGGTGCACATAAACTGCCTAGCTATAGCTACTGCTGTTATAGGGAAGTGGTAGAGTGTTTGCCTTAGGTGTGAGAGGTCCTGGGTTCGAGTCCCAGTTAGAGCTTAACAATTTTCATTTTGCTACAGCATCTTTTTGATGTTAAAGGACAGTTCCAGTTGTTCTATATTTTTAGCACACAGTATCATGGATCAGTATTTAGAAATCCAGATTACAGTTGAATGTTGAATCAAATGCACCCGAGCACAAAATATTCGCTATATTATGTCCCTTTGATGCTTATGCTCTTCAGGTCCAAGAAGAGTTACATTTTCTTGATCACAAAATTTTCTTTTACATGAAAATATTAAATGCTCATAACTTTATGCTTCTGCTTAAACTAGATGTATTGTTAATATATCTATGTTTTAGAAATATATGTACATTTGTCTTCATTTCAAAGCTTTTTAACTTCATAACTATGATTTGAAAAACTTAGGTACTATCTCTAAACATGGAGGTAACATAGAGATCTCTATATTACCTCCATGCTCTAAAGCATGATTGCAAATTCATTCCGTGCAAAGCATGGTTGTAAATTATCTAAATACATGTACACTGCTTACTAGCGTACAAATTAAACCAACTATCAGTCAAATCAAGTCTGCAATATTTACTATTTGTCTTGTCCTCGTTGCTTCTGAGGGATCAATTTTTCAGATTTTGTTAGGGCCTAATGTAATATATTATGTTGTTATTAAGTGATTAAGTATAGATCAATATCTATTTAAAAAAAGAGATAAATTTAGGATTTTATTTAATGATAACATCCTTACATCATTTAAATATGTTTCAGCAAATAACTTTTTATTTACACTACAGTATGTTCTTTGATTTTAATGCCGATCGTAACTTTGTAAATTCTTGTCCAGGCTGTAATTCTGTCATCCATGAAGGAATTTTGAATTTTTGTTTTTGTTTTTTTTTTGTTGGGTTTAACGTCGCACCGACACAATTTTAGGTCATATGGCGACTTTCCAGCTTTAAGAGACACAATTTCATCACGAACGGGCACCTGGGTAGAACCACCGACCTTCCGTAAGCCAGCTGGATGGCTTCCTCACGTGAAGAGAATTTTGAAATAGTTTGGCATAAATATACAAGGGCGTAGGAGCTGGGGCGGCAGGGGCGGCACCCGCCGCCCCAATATTTCGAGGAGCGGCGAAATGCCGAACTCGTAAATTTTTGAAAAAGGCTAGAATATATAATTGAAAATAAATACAGCGGTCTTCCATTTATCATGAAGTGCATCGGCGACTGATATGTACACAGAATCTTGTCATATCACCGACACCTTGCTAGATCACCTTGGTGACAGGGTATTGTACAAAATCGATAATCCGCAACGACCAAGGTCGCCGTATTTTCACGCCCCGCAGACTCGGATTATAGGCAATACATTAATTTTATTAATGAAAGTGAATCGTTTTTAATTGTTTTCTGCCAAAATTGCAATTAATTGGAATTAATGTTGTGTCTCAAATTCTCCCGACAAAGGAAAGTATCTTGAGTAAAACACAAACGCAAATCGGGATATTTAGATGTCTTTACCTAAAATATATTAAATTAAATATTTTTGACACTTAAACATGTTGTTTGAAAATCAAAGGCACCAATCATAATGATTAAATTCAACGCATAAAATGTAGAAAAATCCTCGTAGATTTTACAGATCTAGTAGAATTAACAAGTATTACAGCTTCTACATAAAGATATAAAAGGCCAATCAGCCTCGCAATTTTGCATTTCCAAATCGATCATTTGGTAAAAAGAACCCTCAATGGTTCAAAGAAAACAGTGATTTGCGTTTTACCTTTATAATGCCTTTTAATGACTAAAATGCTATAAGGATTGGATTACCCCTTTAAGTCAGGGTCTTGTGCTCGATCCCCTACTTAGACATTACTGGTTTTACTCTGGCAAGACATTGTCCGTATCTAACATCGTACCGCCATTACAGTGTTTAAACATAGTAAACTGTAAATAGGGGTGAAAACTCGAAAAAAAAACGAGTATGTTCAACAGATACTGAGCAGTCCAAGAAGTCGCCAGATTGCACCATTTACTCTAGCTATATGCAAAATTTTCCCAGGGCCACCCCGGACCCCGTTCATAGGAGGGGGACACCCCCTCCCAAACCCACCCCTCCGCCGCCCCAATGCTCAAATCGTCCCTACGCCCCTGATATATTAACCTTAATGAGACGACGTTTCATGTGTAACACTCAGACCCCTTTCTACAAGGTCAAGGTCACACTTAGAAGTCAAACAGTCTGTTTTGCGTCCGGATCGCAACTTTGCCATTCATCAAGAGGTTTTAAAAGTACTTAGCATAAATGTTTATCAAAATGAGAACCCTAGCTCAAAGGTCAAGGTGTTAACAGGGTTATTTTTGTGTCCGGTCCATATTTCTGCTATCCATGGAGGGATTTTGAAATATCTTGGCATAAATGGTAACTATAATCAGACAATGTGTCACGCGCAAGACCCAGATCCCTTGCTCCAAGGTCAGTGTCATATTTAGAAGTCATATCATAATAGATCTTTACTTGTCCGATATATAACTCTGTTATCCATGAGGGGGTTTTTAAACAACTTGGCATACATGTTTACCATAAGGAGGCAATGTGTTACGCGCAAGACCCAGACCACTAGATCCAAGATCAAGTTTACACTTAGAAGTCAAGTGAAAGGTTAAAAGGGTCTGTTTCAGATCCGATTCGTAACTCTGTCATTTATCATGTTACAATCTAAATATTTTAAGATTTTGTACCAATTGCAAATTAGCTCAGTGGTAAAGCATACAGTCCATGTTAAACAAATCTTTTACCGTGTGGGTTTGAAACTCACCATCGACATTATTGTTTTTCACGTAAACATTTAGATTCCTTCATGAACTATGTGACAACACAACAGAGAAGTATCATAAGCCGATATGGCAGGTTAGAAAAGTTTACCATTATATCAAAGATGATATTGACTAAATGCATGCATTTAAGCCATGCAAATAATAAACATACTGTTGTTTTATATAAAGGCATACATACAAATACAAACCATCAAAGAAAGAAACAAAAATATGGGAATGAAAATGAAAACGAAAAGAAAAAACACATACACACACACACACACACACAAAGACAAAACATGAAAAAAACTCGCGTAGATTCGACCCCACAAAATGATTACGCGCAAGACCAAGACACCTAGCTCCAAGATCAAGTTTACACTTAGAAGTCAAATGAAAGGTTAAAAGGTTATGTTTCATATCCGGTTCGTAACTCTGTCATTAATCAAGAAATTTCGAAATTAATTAGCAGAAATATTCCCCGATAACGAGAAAACGTGTCGTGCATAACAACCAGACCTCTAGCTCCACGATCGATGTCACATTTAGAGGTTAACGGTTTACATGGTGTGTTTCTTGTCAGTTCCATACATATTTTGTCGTTGAAGACATTTTAAAATTACATGGCATAAACGTTCCCTATATTAAAATGACGTGTCAGACGCAAGTCCAAAATCTCTAGTTTCAAAGTCAAAGTCAAACTTAGATTAAAAAGCTAACATTTATGTTTCTTGTCCAGTCAATAACTCTGCCATCATCAAACATTATTTATCACAATTTTCCCTATGATGAGTTAGTGTGTCATGTTCAAGACCCAGACCCTAGCTCTAAGGTCAAGGTTACCTTCGGAGAATTTTTTTCTCTTGTCGAAAAATTAGTCGTACCTTAACTATTCTGGCATATTTTACGCATCGAACTGTAGCATTCTTGGACAAACCTCGGGGGCGTTTGTCACTAATAGTGCCATCTCTTGTTTGAGCTTCAATTCTAACTTTGAGAGTTATATATATTTGTACTTATCCCTTTAAAATGTCAAGGTCAGTAGTGGCTATTGTCAAGTTACCTTAAAGACACACTACTAACTAACTGTAACCTTTTGTATTTCCATAATGCTGTCTGACTAAAGTACATCTCCTATTACGCTATACTTAGGATCTGAAGACGTGCTATTGATAGTCTCGTTCTGACGACCATTCCGTTAGCCAGGCAGAAGGCTTACTTACTACATTTTGTAAGAATAAAAAATCTGTAAGCGACTGGTCCCGGATTCGAGTCCCTGACAGCCTACACATTTTTACTTACTTACAACATTTTATAAGAATAAAAAATCTATATTTAGACTGGGTTTTTGATAGTTACATTTTTTATGACGTAAAGTGTCAGCCGGTAAGCTCTGTCGGTAAAGCGTTAGCTCTGTCGGTAGAGCACTTGCTCTGTAAGCGACTGGTTCCGGATTCGAGTCCCTGACAGCCTACACATTTTTCTTAATCTTTGACATTCGAACAAATTGTCTCATTGGTTAAGATAAAAAAATAGAATTGCGAAAATAAAAAATAGCAATTCTGGAAATCAAAAATGTACAGAAGACGATTAAGAATGGGTCATTCTCGGATCTTCGTTTAGAAGATTAAGTACTTCAGTCAGATTGTTCCATAATTGTAATTATACATTTTTGTATGGAGAAATGAGAAATAACAAGTGTCTAATTACAGTTTGACAGTAACAGATATAAGGCTAAGACAATGTGTTACTAAATATATTATTCAATTAATGTAGTAGTATGCACGGTACTTCATGTATTAAGGTGAGTTTAGATCACACTTTGTTTCTATATACAGTGTAAGATAGTTATTATTCTATTTTTTTTTTATAAAACTGTACTGAGAAGAGAATGACTGAGTAAGTTTGCAGATGAAGTAATGAAAAACCAGACTGAGCTTGTCCACCTGTCATCTTGTAGAACAGTTGTATGATACCAGTATTACCAGAATTATTTGCACAAAGTTCATGTGGGAGGAAAAGTAGACCACTAGGTATTGGTGGGTCTTTAACTCTTCTAACTTGTTAAATACCGATGGATAAAAATAAATGCTATAGCCTACAATTAACGGTCAATGCGAATACGTTAATGTTACACACCGATAGCCACACGAAAACTACATGCAATTATAGACTTGCCACATTTCTCTACTGCGAAAATATAAAGTGGTAATTTTGACCGGGAATTCACGGCATGACTTTAAAATAAATTTTAATACTGAGCAAACATGGATATCTGACCATAACAAAACTATGAAGTACAATGTGTTCACTAGATATAAACAGGCGGCATAATATAAAAGTATGTACAAAAGGCTGTTTAAGCATTTATTTGGCTGATGTCCTTGGGTACAGGTTATCTTGTTTGTTTCGCACCAGCTGCTTGTTACCACTTTATCCTGCATTCAGAAATGAAAAACTGCCATTTGTTTTGTACCATGTGTACGTATGTATCTCATTTTATACTTTTAATTTTGTTCCTTGGATGTCTTTCCTTTGATTACAACTTAAACATTTTCAAAATAGGTTATAAATAAAAGTAACTGTTAAAATACGTACTAGAGGAACAGTTAGCGGTTCAACTTGTTTCACCAGCAGTCGTATCATTTTCACAATGCACTACACCCTGTTGTCACAGTTCATACACACAGCGGTGTATATGGATCCCCTAACCTATATATAACTGCTAGTCTGCTATACATTGCAAAATCCTGAAAAATGTAATAAGCCATTAAGAAAACATGGCATGATAATCATATCAGATATACCCGCAATAACGTCAACTAGTTCTTCGAATACCGCTTTGCAAAATATATGAATTTACTATATCTGGTTCGTACCCGAGGGTTATTTTCTTGTTACAAAGTAACAAATAAGCAAGGCCTTATGTTAAAATGTATCTTGGTAAATACTTCGTTATGAATGATAGATGCATAAGAATGGAAACTATAGATTGCAGTGACAGGGTATAAAGTCAATCGTTAAGGTTACCACCTGAGCCAGTATTAAAAGTGAATATCTTAAAGAATTATACACATTTCCTTGTATGAAGCTTTCAATGTTGTAGAAGTCTTGACCCAATGGTCTTTTTTTGTTCCGTCTGAGAGGTTTATAAGGTTTTTTTCATGAAGTTTTAAGAAAAAAAACATTATTGCTGCAATTTTCATTATTCTTCTCATGAACATACTCAGTGGAAGGGAGTTTGCTATTTTCCACATGATTGTGTTCTCTGCTAAGTACCGTCTTTTAGATTTATTCAGTCTTCAGGTAGTACATGTTCCCCGATACTTGTAGATTTCTGAACGTTTGGAACTAATGTGCTGGTTGCACTTTAACAAACTCATTCAAACTGATTATGCTATTGTTCGGATCTTTTATATATTTCTTTTTTCTCACGAAAACACAGGTCTTACTCATTCTATTTGTTTTCATATAATAGAAGCTTGTGATCCCCATCTTAGTTAAGTTCCATCCTCATACTTGGGCCAGTCGATTCCATGGAATTATGCAAGGAAATCCTTGAGATTTCATACATGGTCTATACCCGCAGCATCCACTTGTACATCATAGCCGACCATTTTAGACAACACCAGTCAATATTGTATTTATATGAAACTGCGTTTTAATAACATTTTTCCATCATATGTTTCCAGTTTTATTCAAAGCAGATTTGCCATTTACACAGACGTCCGTGTTAAACATACAGTATCACGTGTTATGGACTTGTCATACTTCACCCTCGACATGTCTCCTCCTGTATCAGTTGTCATACTTCACCCTCAACATGTCTCCTCCTGTATCAGTTGTCTTTTTGTTTAACTACTGAGTCATATATTCGCATTCTTAAGGTGTCAGGTCTTTGGATGTTGTGCCGACAAAGTATTATATCCAAAACGGCTTTCGGTCTGAGTATATGAAAGCTTTACTGGCCACTTTCTTCCTGTCCCGCCTCTTCTGGACTGCCGTAGCAATACACGCAGATTTTCTTGCCTGTCGGATACGTTCTGAAAAAAGAAGATTAGCCCGTATACATTCAGTAAAGTATTCTTCTGAATTGGTCTGAATGGTTTAACATATCTTTAGAGTAAATGACTATTCCCAGCATTCCGATATGTATCCCTTTCTCTGAAACACATTCGTTAGATTCCACAAAATTGATATTCAAAATAAGTTGTTTCGGCTTATGAGAGATATTTATAGGTCAAATGTTGATAAATTTAGTTGTGTTATGTATCATAACAAAAATGATTATTTAAAAATACCTATTAATATGTCAGATTAATTGCACTATCTTGTTAACTTAGTGTTCCGTCGTTCGAAGCGTCCGAGTATCTGGTGACGAATGGTGAATTCTTGGAGTTTGTCAAGGATGGTGGCTATATGAAACAGGAATATTGGAGTGAGGAGGGGTGGAAGTGGAAAACATTCAGGCAAGCAAAGCATCCGATGTTTTGGATTTGCGGCAGTGGTAAATATACCAAGAAATACAAACATGTTTTTTTTTTTTTTTTTTTTTTTTTTTTCAAAAAAAAAAAACCTGAGTGATCTTATTTTCATAGTAAATAGTATTTTCTGGTCAGTAGAATGTCCCTAAAATTATTCATTTATTAGGAAGTCAGTGAGCTTTAAAAAAAGTTACTCCTCACGAAGTGTCTTTCTGCATCTTGGTCATTTTATACTATAACAAACACAAAAATATTTCATTTTTTCCTAGAAATTTCATCTGCTTCACATGTTATTGATATAAAATTGTCATATTTTTCACATGTAAAGTAATTTATTTGAGGCGGTTATAAGAACATAAAAATGATTAACCTTTCCAGGCTGTAAAAGTGGTTGTGGGGCAGACCTGGCGACGTACAGTCATTGCAGACTCCCTGGCAATACCATGGCAACAGACAATGGAAATCATACACCATACAAGTAAGAAATCACCAGTAATGTAATTATAACAGTTCTTGCAAGCACACACTTGTATGTGAAATATCAATAAGTAAGACAGCTTCTTGTGAATGTATTAACATACATGGCGACCAAACAGATTTTAAACGGAATGCTAATATATATTCTGTATTTCATTTTAGATACCGCGCCATGTTTGACAATCTGGATATGCCATTATCGTGGCCAGTAGATGTGAACTATCACGAGGCGAAGGCCTTCTGCCACTGGAAAGGATCAGAGTACAGACTCTTGTCTGAAGCTGAACATAATGCCATTAGAGGAAAACAGGTAGGTGCTTGCTTGAATATGAGTCTGCACGCATAATAAAATTCTACTTGTTCTACCAGTGCTGGAGGCCGAAAGGGTGTTTCACATTTGATTACCTATCGCCTCGATAGCCTGGTGGTAGAGCGTCCGTTTCACCGGCCGCGTCATACCAAGACGTGAAAAATGGTACCAGTAGCTGCCTTGCTTGGCGCTCAACATTAAAAGGGAAACTGGCTTCTCTTCTCTCATACCCTCGTGGCGATGGATTCCATCAGGAATGAGTGATTGTCATGAGTGATTAATATAAGTTGTAGAACTTGCTATTTTACTTTTTCATATGTGTGCACCCTGTTATAGATAATATTCTGTGTGCTTATCACATCGTTTACATATCATTCTGTTATAGTTTACTCTATGCTAGTCAGTAGCCACAGTGTTATTATATTTTATCTCCATGTTATAGATAGTTTATTGTGTACTTATCACATCGTTTACATATCTAATTATCCTGTTATAGATATTTACTGTGTGCAAGTCGCATCGTTATCATGTTTTATCACCCTGTTACAAGATTTTTCTGTGTGAGTTATCATATTTCATCGCCCTGTTTTTCTAAAGAATTCTTGTCATTTCTTTAATTAATCCCCCGCCGTGGCGGAGGGATTATAAGAATGGTCTGCGTCCGTCCTGCCGTCCGTCCGTCCGTAACAAATTCGTGTCCGGTCCATATCTCCTAAACCCCTTGAAGGATTTTCATGAAACTTGGGTCAAATGATCACCTCATCAAGACGATGTGCAGAACCCATGAGTCAGCCTTGTCGGTTCAAGGTCAAGGTCACAACTCAAGGTCAAAGGTTTGAGCCTGCCATTTTGTGTTCGCTCTATATCTCCTAAACCCCATGAAGGAATTTTATAAAACTTGGGTCAAATGATCACCTCATCAAGACGATGTGCAGAACCCATGAGTCAGCCATGCCGGCTCAAGGTCAAGTTCACAACTCAAGGTCAAATGTTTGAGCCTTCCATTTTGTGTCCGCTCTATTTCTCTTAAACCCCTTGAAGGAATTTTATAAAACTTGGGTCAAATGATCACCTCATCAAGACGATGTGCAGAACCCATGAGTCAGTCATGTCGGCTCAAGGTCAAGGTCACAACTTAGGGTCAAAGGTTTGAATCTTCCATTTTCTGTCCGCTCTATATCTCCTAAACCCCTTGAAGGATTTTCATCAAACTTGGGTCAAACGATCACCTCATCAAGGCGATGTGCAGAACTTATGAGTCAGCCATGTCAGCTCAAGGTCAAGGTCACAACTGAAGGTCAAAGGTTTGAGCCTTCCATTTCGTGTCCACTCTATATCTCCTAAACCCCTTGAAGGAATTTTATAAAACCTGGGTCAAATGATTACCTCATCAAGACAATGTGCAGAAATTATGAGTCAACCATGCCAGCTCAAGGTCAAGGTCACAACTAAGGGTCGAAGGTTAGAGCCTTCCATTTGGTGTCCACTCTGTATCTCCTTAACCCCTTGAAGGATTTTCATCAAACTTTGGTCAAATGATCACCTCATCAAGAACTCATGAGTCAGCCATGTCAACTCAAGGTCAAGGTCACAACTGAAGGTCAAAGGTTTCAGCTCTGTATCTCCTAAACCCCTTGAAGGATTTTCATGAAACTTTGGTCAAATGATCACCTCATCAAGACGTTGTGCAGAATTCATGAGTCAGCCGTGTCAGTTCAAGGTCAAGGTCACAGCTAAAATCAAAGGTTTTACCCTTTCACTATCCATAGCAGTGGCGGGGGATTTAGCTGTCTTTCAGACTGCCTTGTTCTGTAAATCTTACGACGCCTATTCTATTATATAAACTATGTCGTTCAATTTACATGGTTGAATTAAAAAAAAAAACAACAAAGAACGAGTAATCGGAACTGTGGCAGTTTTCTCCAGATTTTTTGCATGGGAATTTACTCGGAAACAGTTGTCCCTTTGATTCAATCTTTTATTTAATTTTCAGACTTCAACTGAAGCAGGGACGTTATGTGATCTGATATTTTCAGGGAGAAAGATCTGTAACCACAACATGGCCTACGGATCTTCAACTGTAAGTTGTCCCACGCGAACACCCCGATCATATTTTATCAAACTTTGTTAAATCGTTATTGTAACAATATAAAACTTTAAATGTACTGTGTTCAAGTGGTGTATTATTTTCTACATTTCATGGCATCAGTTCAGTTTAAAATAGTTTTATATAGTTTGGTTTAGAATAAACAGTTCGTCTTCCTACAGCCAGTGAACATGTACCTACCGAACGACTGTGGATTCTATGATGTGTTCGGGAACGTGTGGCAGTGGACAGAGGACCAGTTTAACGGTCTGTGTGAGCATACACACATGCTGTATGACGACTTCTCTTCGCCTTGCTACGACGGAAAACATAACGTGATTCTGGTAACAAACTGCTGTGGTTAGAATTCTACTGTAATAATGTTGCTTTTTACTTCAGAAAACGAATAGAATGTTAAATGTTTGCTATAAGATTTTATAATATTTGTTTGTTTTGGGTTTAAAGCCATTTTTCAACAGTATTTCAGTTATGTAACTGCGGGCAGTTAACCTAACCAGTGTTCCTGGATTCTGAACCAGTACAAACCTGTTCTCCGCAAGTGACTGCCAACTTCCCCATCAGAATCACAGGTGGAGGACGAATGATACCGGACAAATGTCATGTATCTAATCGTCCCGGAGAACTCACGACCCCGAGATCCGAAGATCTGTGCTGTCCCTATTTGGCTAAGCGGGCGGGTTGATTTTATAATAAGTACATGGGAACATATTTTCGTCACTCTTTAATATAAGAATGACATTAAAACAAAAAGTAATAATTGGAAATTTGATAATAGTTTTTTGTAAAAAAACAAGATCAATATTCAAAAGAATCTAAATACGTTCAAAGAATGTTACAATTAGCTAAACATGTCAACTTTTCAGGGTGGTTCGTGGATAAGCACAGGAGATGAGGCATCAAGATTTGCAAGATATGCTTTCCGGAGACATTTTCTACAACACGCAGGGTTCCGTATAGCACGAACAGTACACAAAGCTGACAAGATTGAGCTGTCGACAAGGATTGTTGATACAGAGGTCTATATTCTTGGAAGTGGTGTCGAAGGTTGGATATTAATATCATAACCTCATTTCAGTGTATGCTCTAAGACATAATGTAACCTTTCACAGAATTCGTTACATGTGATAGCTTTTGCTTATATTCTAACAATCAGCAACATCATTGTAGAACTGCGATTTTATTCAGACAGAATAATGTTGTTTTATAAATTTGTTTTATTTAATAAGCAAATGATTTGTGAAGAGATTAGAATAATTCCAATTGTTTCGTATTTACTGTAGTAATTGTGTTAATTCTTGCTTGGTTTCTTTGCAGAGAGCAAATTGAATCTGGATAAGGAGAGAGTTAAGCCTATCATAGTGCCATCCACTAACATACATTACCATTTTGAATCCCTGGAGAAATTAAAAGGTATTCTCGAGCAGGAATTTGGATTCCGAAAATCGTTTCCTGTTGTGATTGCCGATCTTTGTAAAGAGCTGGTTGAAAACAATCGCCTGGACAAGAAGTCTGCACTTTGGATAGGTGCAGGATCTGGCCGAGGGCCTCTGCTTTTAAGTGATACATTTGAAGAAGTAAGAAATGTCATTTCTTGCAGTGAATATCATATAAACAAAATAGAACAGCTAAAAATTGTAAAGTGGGAATCGACCATCCGTATATTTAACAACAAACAGGAATGATAGTAGTATTTAAAAAGAGTCCATGATGCAAATAACAGGGTTTTTAACGAGCTGTTCTGTTTTAAATTTGTTTTCTGTCATTTGGTGGTTATTAGTTTTCGTAGTGTAATTCCACACTTATGTTTTCTGTCATTTGGTGGCATTACAAAGGAATTATTAGTTTTCGTAATCCAATTCCACACTATAAAAGGTACGCGCAGGTTTTTGAACTGACAAAAGAGATAAGTTGTTAAATAACAATTTACAATGTACTTACGTATATGAAGCATATTTTAGTCATATGTCACATGTTTCTCATCCTATTCCAATTAAAGAATAGATCTAAATATTTTATTTCAAGTAACAGTCGTTCAAATTGTGGAAACAAAACCTAAATATTTATTTAGATTATAATACTTCAGGTCCTGGCTACCGATGTGGTTGCCAGATTTTTAGATACCGCTATGGACATACAGAAGGGAAAGGACGTCAGCTTCACAACTGACGAGGGACGTGCAATAAATGCTACACTTGATAGGAACGTTAAACCTGACAAAGTTCTTTTCAAACAGGTAGGATATGTACACTACCTTTCAGTAAGCAGTAGATGACAGGTATGATGGATTTAATAACGGGTTGAGAGTATGATTAGCATCAGTTGTCGAATGTATGTTATTGTTTTATTTTTATGCTCCCGCAATTTGTAATGGCGGGGGTGTGGAATTAGTGTTAACCCTGTGCGTCCTGCCGTGCGTACTCAAATTTCATCTCCGAAAACTCTGTTGTGCTATGTCGGACTTTGAAAATAACTTGGAACAAATGACCACCATAACAAGACGACATGGGGCATATAGTGTTACATTTGTCCATATGTGCGTGGGTCGGTCTATCCGTGTACAAAAGCGTGTGTGACCTATAACTTTGTTCTGCTATGTCGGATTTTGGCTAAATGACCAACATACGTATTCAATACCCATACCCCTACCTTAACGGTTAATGTCACAGTTAAAGGTCAAAGACTTAAGGTCATTTTTATCATGTCTGTAACTTGTTTATGCATACATGTATATTCAATTAACTTGCCGCAAGCAATCGCCATAACAAGACAACATATCGTGTTGAAGACCCATACCCTTAATTTAAAGGTCACAGTCAAACTTAGAAGTCAAATATTTAAGGTCATTTTCCTATCCTCTCTACATGTGTAACGTTCTATTTCAAATAACTTGGCACAAACATTCACCATAACAAGACAACATTTCGTGTTCAATACCATACCCATACCTTTAAGATCAAGGTCACAATTTGATGTATAATTTTTCTTGTTCAGTCTATATTTTTTGTATGAGGGGATGAATGTTCACGTAGGCAGGCACAAACATTTACCATAACTAGGCAATTTGTTGCATGCAAGACCTACACACCTAGCCAAAAGGTCGATGATACCTTTTGAGGTTGCTCCTTCATTTTCTTTGACAAATCTATAACTTGTATTTTTGTACAATGTATACATAGATAGAAATTTAAATAACTTGGCACAAACATCCACCATAACAAGCAGATGTGTCAAGTCTAACACTTCGATACCTAGCAAGATAATACTTAAGCGGTCAAAGATGTCATGTCATGTTTTGTGTTTTATATATTTAGGAGGGTATTCAAGTAACTTGGTACAATTTGTCACCAAGGGAATGTAACATGGTCTCCAAGGGAATGTAACATTGTCATCAAGGGAATGTAACATTTAATCATTTAATGATGATATAAAGATTTACGACATATTTTCTTTTTAGTTCAGTATACTTGTCCTGTAGTGCAATTACAGGACTCGCACTGCTGTGTCCTAACATCACAAAGTGGGGACTCGGTATCCTGTAGTTAATCGGGCTTTATACTATTCTGTTTCTATAATGCTTTCAGCTGTCGTGCTTACATCCTATGATGCCATTTTAAAGAGAATCACACGTTTTGAAAAGTAATCTGATTTAATGCTTCTCCCCACCCCACGTTTTTGCAGGGGAGGAGAGGAGGCACTTAAGAGTTTCCTTTGTCAGTCCGTCCGTCCGAATTTGTGTTGTTCATATCTCAAACAGTATTTGACCTAGAGTCATCAAACTTCACGGGATTGTTATTCAGCACAGGAAGTTGTGCACCAGGGGTTTAATTTGGATTTTACGCAGCCAGACAATAGTTATGTCCCTTGACTTGGTCATAGATATGTATTAAAAGGCCTAAGTTTGTTTCACACGTATCTCAAAAAGTATTTGACCTTGTATTATGAAACACTACAAGAATATTAAAATTCAGCATGCACATATGGTCATGAACCATCTTAGGAATAGTTTTCGGCACATAAAGTTATGCATCTGGGATTTTGTTCCTGCTTTCTGTCAGTCAGACCAGACTTATGACCCTTGATTGTCAAAAATATGCATAAATGGGATTCAAGTTTGTGTCGCATGTATCTAAAAAAATATTTGACTTAAAATAGAAAAAGTGGAAACTTCACAAGTCGCTTAACACGACAAAAACAAAAATATTGCAGGTTCGGTTTGATTGAGCCTGATCGTCGACGGTAGTGGAAATGCATGCTACCGTTCACGCCCTCTATCCCAGGGTTGAGCAGAACTCAACATTTACACATGCTACAAGTACAAAAACAATTTAGAGACACCCGCAGCTATGTTCATACGGCGGTGCACATTGACCGTGAAAAGCGGCGTGTGGTCTCCAGTTAAAACATTAGGTTTGCCCTAAACGAGAAAACAATGAGCAGAACTAAACAAACTGGAATTTAGAAAGTGCATCTGAGATTATGGAGCCTGCATATCACAGAACTGCTAAAAAATACAAAATTAAAAAGCAGACACCATATCCAAGGGGTGATTATACAATACCCAAAGCTATAAAAGCAGGGGTATTGGAACCACCCAGACCGAAATGTGCTAGCTAAGAAACGAAACAGTACCAATAACACGACATAACAGTTGTGATGAACGATTCGAGAAGATTAAAACATAACAGCCCTGATAAAATATAAAACACTAGGGGATTGTTATATAGCGTGTGAAGTTGTGTACCTGGTGCTCTCTTTGGGATTTCACTCAGCTAGGCCAGAGTTTTGGCCCTCGCTTATTGAAATTCTTAAACGTTTGTGTTGCAAACATCTTAAAACTATTTCACCTAGAGTTATGAAACCATGTACAGTGATATAGGAGTGGAGGACACCTGTGTCCTATGGACACGCTCTTTAAATGGTTTGATTGCTTATGAGGTGAAGATGTGTTCTCAAACTAATAAACGTTTAGACAATTTATAATGTATAATAATTATCCATCTGTTTCAGTTTACTTGGATTCCAAATGAAGTTGGAATAAGTATCTTTGACATGACTGTTGTAACATTCTTGGAGAGAACACAACAACCAAAAGGTGCCCTTTTTCTACTGGTGGTGTTTTTAAGAATTTTGCCATTAAATGTATGACTTTATCATCCCTTTACTCCATATTTCCTTATACAAATATGCACGTGTAATCAGGATATGTTATTCCCTTCACTTTTTATTGTTCAGAATCTACCATTTTACAACGTTTTGCATGCATTCCTCTTGTTCTAAACTATCTAAATCAGCTTTTATAATGTTTAAGCGAATATACTCAAATCCATTTCATATCATAACATCCATGTTCTACTTTTCAACCAGTAGACTGTTCTACCGATATGTAATTTAATATTCGCTTTTCAGCTTGGCTTCTAAGGTTGTCAGAAATAACGCGGAACAATGGTCTAGTGGTCATAGCCTCCCCATCCGGCAACTGGGGTAGAGAGAGACTCGAACCCACACTCACATGCAAAGGGTAATTGATATATTTAATACGTTTTTACTTTGCCACGTAAGGTGTTTTGAAAGCACAATGAGCTCAGCTATCTCTCTGTTAACACACGTTTACTCATCCGTTAAAACATCCCTGAAAAGTGGCAAGAACAGCAATTTTATGCTAGAATAGACTTCATTTATATCGTTAACTGGTATAGAATACAACAGCTTTAGCAAGAAATAAGTACAAGTTCAATTTACACCACCCAAATCTACCATTTCTACCATTAATGCTTCGTAATAATAGTAATTAACCTTACCCTATGTTTTAATGAAAATTTCAGATTAGCATGTGTGGTATCCAAGGTTTTCCAGTATGAGGACACTACTGGAACCGAAAATGCTAGTGTTACAGTCTGGAAGCATGCTTAATCTACCAAAACGAAAGGGACAGCTATGCCAAACATTTCAGATTCGCTTTCCAATATTGCTCTTATCACAATAGGGTTTCGGTTCTTACTACGCTAGTAGTGATTTTTGTGTTTTGTAGGACATATTTAACTTCTACATGCGACAATATGATAAGCTGATGTTGGAAAAGGCTTCTAGGATACTCGTATTGACTTTATCTCAGTAACATGTTCTTATTGAAATAACAGGTTGTTACTGTTTCATATTTTACTCAGTAACATGTTGTTACTGTTTCATATTTTACTCAATAACAGGTTGTTATTGTTTCATATTTTACTCAATAATATTTTACTCAATAACAAGTTGTTACTGTTTCATATTTTACTCAGTAACAGGTTGTTATTGTTTCATATTTTACTCAGTAACAGGTTGTTATTGTTTCATATTTTACTCAATAACAGCTTTTTACTGGGTCATAATTTTGCATCCTTTTGAGGATGCATCCCTTTGAGGAGGCTTATTTCATATTTTTTTAATTATTGCGTGCATTATCTTTTTCTTCATAAATTCATACATTTTATATAATTTCATCTATCTCATGTAATCATGTTGATTTTTCATTCAAAATTGGATCTGACGTTTTCAGTTACGCTCTCAATGTTTCCCTATTTACATGCTTTTGTTCCATTCTATGTTTATTTGAGTATCATTCCGTACCATTTATATTATATGACTGCTGGAAAATCCCTTTGTTTATCATTGTTCAGTATACACCGTATTGTTTGTTATTCACAGTGAACTTTTTGTGTGTTTTTATTCTGTTGCATTTATTTACATAACTTCTTTAAACATATTTCTCAGTGAAAGAATGTTGACATGATATATTGTGTGCTTTTCGTAATAGACAAATATTTGCAAATGTAAATAAAAAGTGAACAATTATGTTCGGAGTGGTATTTGAAATCTCTTTTGGACCAAATATTCCGAAGATAACTTTGTACGTAAAAATTTGTAGCCAACTCGGGATTCATCTCCAGTCCAGTCATTAACTTCTTATAACCGTAGATACAAAGTATATGGGGTAAATATTGGAGTCGCGCATGTCCGTCCATTGTAACCGGTCCGTATTTTCTTAACCGCTGGGAATATTTTCATAAAACTGACATCAGTTGTTAACACTCAGGGGCGTAGCGTGAGTTAAATTGAAGTTACTGAAGGGGGAGGGTGTGGAAGGGGGACTTCCCCTCCCGCTGGTGTGGGTCCGTGGGGGAGGGGGGGTTCCCCCGCGAAAATTTTGAAATAAAGACGACAAATGGTGGCCTCTGGTGAGTTTTAAGCAATATTTAAAACGCATTTTTTTATCTGACTTCAGACATAATCTGATCTATAACATTCAGAATATAACCATAACAACTTACATTCAGAAAAGTCAGTTCTTATTTCACTTAATCGTTTTATCATGGTCGGTAAAGTTAATGTGGCAGACATTTTGAAAGATTCCTCGTATATTTAGGATTTGGCAATAACAGTATGGCGCACCGGCTTTCCATATAGCCTTCTATAGTACTTAATACTAGTAAATGTCATTTCGTTTCCAAAACATTTTGCATAAGGTGTTTGGCATTTAGCATTGATATCTGATATTTAGCAATTGACAATTACCATGGCGCACCAGGTTTCTATAGAATGCAAAAGAAGAAGGCATGACCATTAGTATCACTTTGTTAGATCCGCTCTACACACTCGAATTCTTTACTCTGAGCCTATTTACTCCCATTATGGTACAGCTGAATTATGGAGAGAGGTCCGGAAATATGATGAATTATTAAAGTGATAGAAGTATCAACTCTAAGATACTTTATTTCGTAACAGTAATAGTAAACATATTATCGAAAAAAGAACAATTTTATGCATGCATTAATGTTAAGCGTATCTATACAATACTGACAATTGCCAAAAGGCAGTGCCACAAAAACATAATTTACCAACACGTTTCCCAAAAATTAATTTAATAAACGTTTGTTTTTATAGGATATACATTAAATATTTCAAGTCGATATCTAAAGAGTTATTTCTTAACTTCATTGTCCATATGTACACTTAACAAATTTCCTAATTGGTCAGTTTATATTGTATTACTATTTTGTTAATAATGCATGTATTTACAAGAAATTTCACATACCGACATTTGAATAGGTACTGAAGCTAATTATTGATTTATTTTTGTCCGACTCGCGGCCAGCGTAACCGCATTAGGCATTTTGACCAATATTGCATATTTTGCACGTGCAGGGCGTGCGCACAATTATGCACTTGTTAGTGAACATTTTTGGCATTACTGACGAAAATCCTACTAGAACAACACATATCATTGTGAAATTGACACAAGAGCAACGCATAAACCATTTGTTAAGTTTGGCAACGAACAACGTTTAGAGACACTGGCCTCCAGATCGTACGCCAACAACAAAAAAAGTAAATTCTTGAGTATTAGCAAGTAATTCCTGTATTTCTTAATAAAACTTTGAAACTCAATTACTAACAGACTGAATGCTATTGAAAAATATGAGGAGTAGTTGTTTTTACAATTTTTTACAGCGTTTGTAACGTTTTGCTCGAGGCATATATTCAATCTAGGATAAACTTTTGTTCTTTTCACTTTTCAGGGGTGTTTTAGCAGAAGAGAAAACGTGTGCTTACGAGAAATGCTCGGGCTCACGTGTTGTTAAAACACTTTTCGTATGCGTTTTCCGATGCAAAGCGTAAACGTTTGACAGCCCCAAAACGGATAACTCAAAAGGAAATGATGTCAACGTGAAAAGCAATTCATTTTATGGTGACCTTGAGGGAGAATGTATTCAATTATAAATTTTCTTCGCATTTTATACTAGAATACCTTAAGCACATGTCTTTTCCATGCCCTACCGGGCTCGGGCACCAACCAATATCATCAGAGTCCTGCAGATGTTATAACACAAAAGATATGCGTTATCTCTACATAAACTGCCACAATTATAGATACAAGTGGTGTACTGGTAAAGACAGTCGGTAATGATTTATTGCGCGGCGGGCCAGGTTCAATTCCCTACTAGGGCTTCTTGATTTGGCATTTATAAGATACTTTAAAACAAAAATGTATATTCAGGATAATATGACCAAATTTGATAGAAACATAGCCGAAATGTGGCACCTTTACTGAAAACTCACCAAAGAAGAACTGTATTCCATTCTATATGGTGAATTTGAATAAAGGATATGTATCGCAAACTTTGCATTTACGTTATAAATTTATGTTGACTTTTAATTCAGAGGCCATTACTTATCTTGTTTACAGATACTAGTATGTAAAATCTTTGCACTAAATAACTAAGAATCTTAAATCGCCCACAAACCATTTTCGAAGAAAAGCTGCAATATTAACATGATTTTAATAAATTATAGGTCATTAGGTCTTGGTAGATCTATATCTTTAAAAACTAATCCCGTAAAAACAGACATTCGTTAAATAATATAAGATCAATGAATATCAAACATTTCTGAGTGAAATATCCACTTTAAATATCGTGGACGAACTTTTCATCAAATGGTACTTTTAAATTCAGGATAAAGTCGCTAGATCTACCATCTATATAGCAATAGACTGCCTTCAGCTCATCTTTCATTACGTGTATACTGGCATTAGGCACAATTTGTCTGTTTCAATGGTAGTTTCACTGACCTCCAGAATTTAGGTAAAAAAAGATATTTCCAGGAGAAATGAAAGGGTCAGAATAGGGTAGGCCTACATGACCAAATTAGGCCTCTTGTAAGTACATATGTATTTGTAGAAATTCTAGAAAACGTGACATTATCTGCTAGGGAAAGTGTATTTTTGTGCAAATTCCCATTTTGTTGTCAACAGGTGAGTTTTCACTCCATCGTTCATTTCAATGCGTGGATCAAATAAATATTGGTACGGAGGGTCATTAGCGTTCACCATTTTGAATTCCGCGGCATGTAAACATTCCATTCGGATACTCGGTTCAGACAACGATGGTTAAATCTAGTTTTAGAATAGAGCGCGAAGACAATGCTAAGCAGTAGTGTACATGACTGAATTACGAACATGAGGTGTTTCAATTTGTATAGAACTTTAAATGAAGTTTCTAATAAAAAACAATAACACTAATGTACATAGACCTAGTGAGTGCCTAACCCCCCTTAGCCTTTAATTTTTATTGTCTTTTTCGAAAAATTAGCTTTCTTTGTTTTTTTGGTTTTAATTTTAAAGTTTACTCAAGTGAGTAATTGAGTATGCCACGCTACGCGCCTGACCCTATCAAGACGATGTGCATAGCGCACTAGTCCAATGTCAAGTTCACACTCGGAAGTCAAAGGTAAAATATTTTAGCGTTGTGTCCGCTACATATCATTTAAATCGCTTGACAGTTTTCATAACAACTAGCATCATTTGTTAACCTCTTCAAAACAACATGCAGAACACTTAAGTTCAAGGTCAAGGCCACAGATCAAACAGCTTAAATTCATGTCCACTCCATTTCTTCTTAGCCACTGGAAGGATTTTCATAAAATAGCATTATTAGTAAACCTCATCAAGACGAAATGGAGGAGCATAACCCAGGTCACTTGATCCAAGGTGAAAGTTTCACTTGAAGGTCAAAGGTCATGGTTACAACATGTTACATTCACTGTATCAAAATGGCGTCTATGAGTATTAATCGCCTTCATTGATAGCTCTAGTTTCAAATGCATAGAAAGTTTGAATGCACATTTAAGATACATTTGAAATCACATACATTCTTTTGTGTGATCGCATTTCTAACAAAGAAGGCCTATTTGAATGACTTTTGACTTAATGATCTTTTAAATGCCATATATTATGTTAATCTGCTTTATTGTATACCTTACTATAAATAGTAATAAACAAGAAATATCTCTAGACAAAAAGTTTATAAGGTGTTCATATTATTTGTGTTGTTCTATCATCCATCTAACATTTTGCAAATAGCAAGACTAAACACGACAATTTAACAATTTAAATGGTTCTCTTTTCATTTTTCACAAAGGTTTGGGGTGCACTTTTGTTTCGATTTTTCTACGACGAATAATTACAGCAGTGGTCTGGAAGCCACTTCTCTACCTAATCACACTCTTATTCAGGTGATACGCAGACCGTATTCACCTCTCTCTGTAAACTGATATCTGTTGGTATTTGAACGGGTTTTTATTATGGGGAGACTGGGGCACCTTGGGACAAAAATTATATTTTTTCACTTTTCTAAAACACCTTGAATTAACATTCTGTGATAGTCCTTCATGTACATGAGGGGTAGTCAATGGTCATGTTTTGTGCTATCGTTTCTGAGACATCGTAGAAGACTAGCACTAAAATGTCCAATTGTACCCCGAAACCGGAGTACTACGGGACACATCATGGCAACCATGGGACAATGACAGATATAAACAAACCTGTAAACTTTATTTCATCTGAACATCAATGATAACAATTGCTTAAACATCAACATCAAGAAAAAGACTAATCAAATGCCAGTTAATTACAATGACAGACCTACCTTTAACTTGAAACAACCTTACTGTTTATTAACTGCTGCTGAAAGTGTAAAATGACACACTCAATTTAAATATAAACACGTCTATGAACTTTACTTCATCTTAACTGCAATGACAATTCTAAGACACAGACAGATCAAATGTCATTTAATTACATTTATGCCTTAGGTAAAACAATACAACAGTATTAAATGAACATACATATCTGTTTATTAACTTCTCACAGACTTCTCATAACTGATTTATCCAGTAATGGTATGTCAACAATATTCAAGCCTTTACTCAAAAATAGTGAGTTAGGTCGAGGTCAAACCTCAGCTGTTTTTCAACTCTTGCAGTGCCTCCTTTATCGCTTGACTGGGGCAATTTCATTACAATATCATTATAATCAACCTCATCAGTTTCTTTGTTGGCTGGTATAATGAACATTCTTGCATAAAAACTACTTTTTTTCACTGGATCCGCCCATGTATAAACGGGAGAAAAATAGTGTGCAAACAAGGCAATTCACGTGCTGTTAATACATGATTTTTATTTTTGAAATGCTTTGCCAGGGACGTATGTATGTATTTCTGCGCAGACTGATATTTGGCATCAGCATCTTGTTTCTTCCCTAATAACCTCTTCTTGTAGCATTATAGATACAATGTAATCCATAGTATGTTTAGCTGTATCAGTTTCCAACCCCAAACGTACTGCCCCCATCAATGTACGCACTAGCTTCTCTTAGAGTTTACTCCCTTTACAAAGCGTCTGTTCAGTTATTGTAAATAACTGCAGTTATTGTAAATAACTGTGAATAAATAAGTATAATTCATATAATAAACCTCGAAAGCTAGTCACTAGCTTCGTACTCATCCGTACTCTGTTTGTTCGTACTCAAAATAATTCGAATGTAAAATTGTTATTCTTAAAATAATTGTGTTCCTGTTTACCAAATTTTTAGTTAAATGCAAAATTATGTGTAATGTAACGTTTGTCATAACTAAAAATAAAAATAAGATGCTCAAAAACCTTCAAATCACGCTTTTAGTAGTGTTGTTGTTATGTGTGCCCCGGTTATGGATATTTAAAACATGTTTACCGTTTCCAAGAACAACAAGAATGGTAAATAGAAAATGTACCGGAATCGTCAAGTCATCACATATGAAAACAATGCATTTTGTCGTCGTGTAATGTTTTTTTATGCAAGAATAGCGACAATACACGTTTGTTTTGTGTATTAACGCCTGCAGAAGCCCTTGGGATATGTTTGTGACCTCGAACCTTGTGGTTTTCTTCCAGCTGTACTCAACAAACACCACCAGCCTTACATTTTTAAAAAAATATGAAGGTCATCAGCTTCACTGGGATTAAACGTTTTGTGAAATTATCAATCTATGTGTGCTTTATTAATAGTGATATAGAAATGATTTCAAAAAGTTCACTGCAGAACTATTTGTGATAAGTATTTTTTTGCTCAGAATAGTAAACAAAATTAAGAAGCTCAAGTGAATTTTTATTTCAAGTACTCCCGTCTTCAAACTCATGACATCACAGTACATTAGGGGTTCTAATTGACCAATCAGAGAGGTGCATTTTCGAGTATCTGCCAGTTTCCACTTGGGTATAACGAAGTATATTTACAATGAACATATAGTGACTTTAGAAATAAATATAACACTAATTTAGAAATCAAATTTAGATTTCTCACTGCACATGCACCAGATGATGCTACAAACAACAAAACTTTGAAGTTTCATTGAAATATTATATCGATTTAATACCTTTATTTTAATTGAAAGATTGAGATTTTACACAGGAAGTCTACGATAAAGTCCGAGTAAAATGTAATCATTACCCAAGTGAAGTAAGTATCATTCTGCAATGTTTTGGACATGTTAAAATTATGAATAAAAACAGCTTGAAAAAGGCAAGATTTTTAGCTATTCATATAGATTAGTGTACTTTCCAGTAAAAAGTTACATCTGATGTCCCATGGTGCCCCGGTCTCCCCTACTTGTCATTTTTATATATATCAATATTCTTGCTAAATATACTGAGCGAAACGTAGCTTTAAAACTGTAAACAGCGTCATATAAGGATAAACGCTTTGTCGGACATTTCACTCAGCGTTGCACAATCGGCAGCGTATATCAAAATTAGTCTAGGCATTGTGCATTGTATTAATGTTTTTATGATCTATGTTGTATATTGATGTACAGTGAAGTGAAGAGACTATAATAAAGAATAAGAAGGCAATTTTCAGTCCAGAACAATACAAACATTTGATGAATATGTTCATTCAGGTGTAAAAGTAAATAATAGCTTATTATTGAGTAATTAAAGATAAAAGTGATCATAACAACATTAGGATTTTTTAGTTTTTGAAAAAGTTTTTAACACTCAAACTTGTTAATTTGGCAAGTTTGTACTACAAAACTGTAAAAAACCCAAACCAACATCTTCTATGAAGGTCCTAAACAATCATTTGGGAAAGAAACTATTGTGGGGCAAATGTCCGTTTCAGAAATAAGCAGTAGGGGTAAATGTTTTATCTACCATTCCAACTTAGGACAAATCAATCTACTTTACGTGTACGGGGAGGGGGGGGGGGGGGGGGGGTTTACCGGTGGCAGCTATACTTCAGTTTACAAACAAATACCAACTCATATCAAGGATTTCCTTTTTTTTATATTTTCATAACTGAATCATAATAAAAATGTCAATAAGGAGGATTATTAAAAATGCCGTCTGATTTGAAACACTTGAAATGACCGTTTACTGAAATATTTGGTTTTTAATGGCTGATTTCTCTTGATTTGATAAAGAAACTCATATTTAATATATAATATCCTGTCGTTAATTCTTTTTTTTCTTTTGTTTCGGGCCCCAAAAATAAGGTAATCCCATTTATTCTCCCCGTCAAACGGTCAGTCCAAATGTATATCTGTCTTTAACGTTCTAATAATGCACGTAATAATTATCAAGAACCTGTTCATGCCTAAAACCCATAAAATATATGGATATGCATTTAAGATACGTACTTGTGAACCTTAGTTTTCTGTAAGAGCTTAAAGCAGATGTAGTGCCTGGCCTGAGGAATCTCTCTAGAACTAAATGAATAGTCTTGTTTAAATCACAGTAAAGTCAAATGCAAAATATAAATCTACAAATCTTAAATTTCGACCTGGCGGGGCGGAGTTAATCTCCGGCTTATGCAAATAATGGTAATCTCAAAAAACGAGCAAAATAAGTAGAGGTGCAGTGGTTACAGTGTAAGGTAGATAGATGGCTAGTCTGTGTTCAGACCGTATGTTTTGTTCATAGGAGATAACTCCTGAGGCTATTCAAATTTTGTATAATTATGTCCTTCTCTTCTCAAAACATAGATAATCAGAGCCATTACTGATGAAGTCAGAATATATAACAGCATTATTTTTTTCTAAAAAAAAAAGATTATCTAGTCAGTAGCCAGACTAATAGATGGCCAGTGAATAAGAAATCAACATATCTGCACAATAATGCAGTGGACCGTAGCGAAACCCCGCCCCGCCAGGTCGATAAAAATGCATTAACAAGTGGTTCATTTTAGAAATCAGAGACAAAATTTACTGAAAATATAATATTACTGTATCGTTGTTTTCTTCTGGATAAATTACCTAAAAATGATGGATTATAGTCTATATGTGATGACATGCAATACCAATGCCGAGGAATAAATCGAATAAACGTAAGAAAAGCAGTGAGTCGGACACTGAAAAAAAATCTCAAAAACAATTCAAACATGGCGGCAAAAAAGTAAACAAAAAGGGGAATAGAAGAGTGGATAACAGTTTAGATTTACAATTAAGTGACGTGATTTGTGGAGCTAATAGTGTACTACATGCAGATCAATGGAAATATAGTGAATATAGTGATTCAAATAGTGAACAGGATATATCGGTATTTCCACAGACACCAGTGAGCGAAAGCTCAGGAACTAGATCAAACACAAATATGGCTACAGGTAAACAGAATTCTCCCGTTCTAAGTGATTCAGAAAAACTAAATAAAATTCTAGTAGCTACAGATACATTGCAAAAGGGTCAAGAAGGTGTAAGGAAATTGATTGAAAGCAAAATTGATAAGCTGAAGAATGAAATGAGAGCTGACATTGATTCAAACATTTCGAAAATGAAGGACGAAATTTCGTTGGCCATAGGGCAAGAAAGCAGACGTATTGATGATATCATGACAACAATTCAGTCCCTTACAATGCGCATAGACGCAGTTGAGCAAAGAGATCAGTTAGATCCTTCCATGCAAGATGATGGGACTATAGACATGGATAACAGTGACCAATCACAAGCTAGCGGTCAAGCACGACCTGTCTATAGAAATAGGCGGGGTTATACCGACGACTCGGATATCTCCATTAAAGCTATGGGTGTTCCAGCGCAGCAGGGGGAAAACCTCATTACGACCGCACAGAAGGTCATCGATGCTTTAGGCAATGAAGTATCGTCAACCGTGGCTATTACTAAAGCCTTCAGATTTAGTCACGTTACAATGATAGACCGGCGCCAGTGAAAATCACCTTCCGAAATTTGAGGGAAAAAATTCTGGTGTTACGCAACAAAATGTCCCTCAAGAACACAAATGATTACGCGGAGGTCTACTTGAAAGGTTGCAAAAATCATGCTGAAAGGCTCATCGAATTAAACGCACGAACATTGCTACGGCAACTTCTGGAGGTCGTAGATTTCGGGTTGACGCGAACGGACGTATCCAACAACGTGAACAACGCCAACGTCAAAACAATCAAAACAACGAGCAATAGGCCCAACCCCATTGGAAATATCAAAATCGCGCATCTAAATGTGAATGGGTGGACAAAAGATAATCATGACTTGCGAATGGCTATAATAAACTCTTCTTAATGCGGATATTATCACCATTTGTAAAACACATTTGCGGGAGCAAGAGGTCATTGATATTAACGGTTATTCATGGTACGGTTACAACATAGCAGGCATACACCGTAATGCCCCGAAGGGTTCAGGAGGTGTCGGCGTTTTCATAAAACAGTGTTTACATGATTGTTACAACATTGAAATTATTGATAAATCATTTGAAGGTATACTGGTTCTACTGCTTACAAACCGGGACACAGAAAGTGAATTAATTGTGTTTTCTTGTTATTTACCGCCCAAAAATTCAGTACGTGGAAGGGATGCTCAATCATTTTATGCACATCTTCTGTCTCAGATATACCTGAATTGTGAAGCTGATTATATGTTCATCGGAGCCGACTTTAACTCTAGAATTGGTAACTTGTCAGAGATAATAAGTGGTTGTGACAATATCCCATCTCGAGTAATTCTTGATAATACAATAAATCAACATGGTCGTGACTTTATAGACTTCTTAATTGAGGCACAACTCTAGTGACCGAGTTTCAATGTAGCTATTATCATGACCCGAGTAAAAATAGTTCGAACAGGAATTACGACACCGGTGTTAGATATAAATTGTGCAAAATACCACAAGACTTTATGAGTAGTGAATAAGCGAGTATTGCTATTATGAACATAATTACTTTAATAGAAAATGCGCGCGAAACCCAAGTAAATATAGACAGTGTTTACCAGCATCTCTGTGAAAGTATAACTGACGAAATGAATAGGCGCATTCCTACGTATAATTCCTCTAAAAGAACAAGTAAACGCCTTAAACAAAGTAAGCCATATTGGAATGACGATCTACAAGAATTGTGGAATAATATGCGCATTAAAGAACGTATCTTCCTTAAATATTCGGGAAATAACCGTCAACGTCAGCAGTTACGTTCAGAATACATTAACGCAAGAGACGCTTTTGACAAGTTATTACGTTAGTCTGAACGCGCGTACCGCCGCTCACAAGCCATCGAAATCGAGGAAATTTCAACAAGTAACCTCACAGAGTTCTGGAGCAAAATACAGAACTTGGGTCCAAGAAAAGACACTTCAATACCCGTTGAAATGTGAACAATGGTAACATCATCAGAGACGAAAATGCAGTTTTCGATAAATGGAAGCAAAACTTTCATAATATTTACAATCGTGATGATGACGAAGACTTTGACCCTGCTCATTATAATCGCGCCAAGTTACATAAACACTTACTAGAGATGAACATGGAAGACCGTTATATACGCCTAATGAACAATTAAACTGTAACATCACAATAGAAGAAGTATCAAATGTCGTAATGCATGCAAAATCGGGGTCAGCTTGCGGCTTTGACAAGATTCCTTATGATGTGCTCAAATAACCTGCTTCAACGATTATTTCAATTAATATTTGACAGTAGCTTAATTCCATCTATTTGGAGAAAGGCGATAATATGTCCCATTTTGAAAGACCCTAGTTCGGACAAAAGAAATCCGTTGAATTACAGAGGAGTCAGTCTGTTATCTTGCATTGGTAAATTGTACAGCTCGCTCATTAACAATAGACTAAGCAAATACTTAGAAGATAATGATCTTCTGGCAGATGAACAGAATGGGTTTCGGTCCAACAAGTCATGTGAGGATCACATTTTTACCCTAAATAGTATTGTGAGAAAAAACAATGCCGTATTTACCGCTTATATTGACCTCAAAAAGTGCTTTGATTTCATTGATAGGGACATGTTACTATATAAACTCCTCCTTCATAATATAGATGGAAAGCTGTACAATACCATTAGAAATATATACGCTAATTCGGAGTCATGTATTCGTATCAATAACAAAGTCACTGATTGGTTTGAATGTACAACGGGGTTAAAACAGGATGTAATTTGTCGCCGACATTATTCTCAGTATTCGCTAATTATCTTGTGAAGGATATAAATGACCTTGACCTTGGCATCGAATGGGAGACGTTAAGGTATCTATCCTCTTATACGCTGACGATATTGTGTTAATTTCAGACAAGGAAGAAAAACTACAGACTATGCTTAATACTTTGCATGACTGGTGCAGACATTGGAAGGTCATCATCAACACAAACAAGTCAAAATGCATGCACTTCAGAAAGGGCAGGGTTCCAAGGTCAGATTATGTATTCAAAATCGGTGACAATATATTAGAAACAGTCGAAAGTTATAAATGTCTTGGAATTACATTTCATAAAAAAGGTGACTACTCGACAAATTGCGATTTACTTTCAAAATCCGCGGGACGTGCTCTTGGAAGTCTGATAATTAAAGTACACAATTTGAAAGACTTGGGATTCCGGACCTTCGAAAAGTTGTATAACTCGTGTGTCGCACCTATAATGGATTATGGCGCCTCCACCTGGGGCGCAAGACAATTTCAATGCCTCGACAATATACAACATCGAGCACTCCGATACTTCTTGGGTGTGCACAGGTTCACACCCATTCTGGCATTATATGGGGATACAGGTTGGCTACCCAGCCTGTATAGACGTTGGATAAGTGTTTTAAGGTTCTGTAACAGGCCCCTCTTAATGGATGACAACAGGTTGACAAAACGCGTTTTTATCCATTCATAGTCGTCACTCAAACTCACACTTGACTCAAACTTGGGTAAGTATCACTCAAGTGGACCTCGAATAGACCTTGCGGGAGTGTGAGTGGAGTTCGAAAGTCATATTCATAAATTCCACTCAATCTTAACTTTCGGAAGGACAGCTCGAGTAATGGTTTCATTGTGCACAATGGATTTAGAGGATTATAACGGTTTATATGACAATAACATCAAAGATATGCGAAAGTGCTGATCATTACTTTTGTAGTTGGAACTTGTCATCTTATTGCTCGTCTGTATGTTAATCCGTCCGTTCGTTCGTCTATTTGTTTTATAATACGTTCGTCCGTCCGTTCGTCCGTCCATCAGCCAATCTACTCATCTGCATTAGTAGAATTTAATTAATACTTAGAAATATACAGTTTAACTTTCGCTTAAATTGAAATTTATTTAAACAACTGAATTTTTAACTCTGCCATTAATTGTTGGTGTTTCCCGAATGCCAGCCCGCGTATTTTTTTAAAGTGCAATTACTGAAAACATAATTGAGCCGCACCATGAGAAAACCAACATAGTGCGTTTGCGACCAGCATGATTCCAGATCAACCTGCGCATCGGCGCACTCTGCTCATGACCCATACTGTTCGCTAATAGTTTCTCTAATTGCAGTAGGCGTTGAAAGAGTACAACATGGATCCTGACCAGACTGCAAACGCACTATGTTGGTTTTCTCATGTTGCGGTTCATATCTTTTTGTATAAATAAATGTTTCGTTGTCATTTAAACAATGAGATTTAATAATGATAGGTTCTTCATGACATTTAATTTGACGGATTGTATATATTTCAGTATGAATTAACGGATATCTAGGCTTGTGAAACGTAAATATTTGTTACTACGTCGTGTGTTTCTGGGAGTGACTGATGAGCCCCGTTAGGCTAGGTTTCGTAGATGTATATTTGAATTAAACAGTCTTTTGATTTGGTGGGTCTTTTTTGCGTTTTCATCGTCCTCAACAACATCTATTAAAAAAAAGAACATAATATATTTTTTCCAAAATACCTTGCACAAATATGAACTTCCACTTTAACATGACTCTGTTATCTTACCTTCAAATTAATTAAATATTGTAAATTTATCATCTAAACTAACATTATGAGACCTTGAGAAACACTCAAGGGTCCCCAGGACCTCCCTCAACAGTCACTCACTCTTGGGAGCTGACTCGACTGTCACTCACCTTTATGAATACAAATGGAATCTTTCCTGAGTAAAGACGTGACCGTTAGGCAATTTATTTGAGTGTACTCAATGAGTGGTGTTGGAGTATTGTCTATGAATATAGCCCTATGCCAGTTTCGGAGCGGCATACTACCCATTAGGATCGAAACCGGTCGCAATGTTGGAGAAACCGTTGAACAGAGACTGTAAATTTTGCACCTCAAATTCCGTGGAAGATGAGAAACATTTTCTATTAAATTGTGATAGGTACACTACCTTAAGAACAAATATATTTGGGGACATACTGCTATCCCAAGACTTTGTTAATTTAATAGATGATGACAAATTAAAACATTTGATATGTGAATTACCTAGAAAATGTGCTAAATTTGTTGTAAGTGCTTATCTTTGCAGACGTTCTGTCAAATATTCTCACTGAATTGCTTCTGCTATCTTAAAACATACAATGCTGAACTATTTGCTCACCAAACTATATAAATACGTACTACTAAGACTGTTATACAACACTTGGTGCATTTTGTTTAACCTTGGATACATATTGTCTTAGGTCATTATACTATAATTACACGAGTTATTTATGTTTTATGTGCATTAACTTTTCAAGATAGTCATCATACTTTATAAAGAAACGTGAATCCATCTTAGAATACAAACCTACCATAATACAATTCCTTTCTTTCAATCAGTTGTTCTAAATACGTGTTAATATTTTCAATTTCGTTATTAACATTTCATTTCATTTTATTTATTGGCAAATCGGCATTACAAATGCCTTTGACCATTTACAATATCTATTACAAATATGGTCAAGACATATTGACATAAAATATAGAAACGATTATAACATACAAATATAGAAACAATTATAGCATACAAATAAAGCGGAACATATCATCCAAAAAGATAACATAGTAAACAAAACTAAGAAGCGGTTAGAACTTCAAGGGTTTGTTTCCGTAATTTAAAAGCTTCGCTTACATATTTAGCATTTTTAATCACTATTTTCTTATTAGTAGATGAGAGTTATTAATATTAATGAATTTCTGTACAGACGGCCAGGCTGTATTCATAAAATATTTTTGTCTAATGTTTGAGTACTTGTTACAACAAAGTAGAAAGTGATATTCGGACTCAAAAATATAACTTGAGCACAATTTACAGACACGCTGTTGTCTATCAATACCAGTATAACGTCCAACCTCAATCTCCAGGCTATGCGATGCAGTTCTAAAACTGGGTATTGCCTTCTCAATAAATTGCTTTGCAATATATCCAAATATTTCTCATAACAGAATTCTACTTTAAATTTTCTATAATATTCCAATTTTGATATATTTTGAATCGACGCTTTCCAGTTTTGTATATACTGATCGCGTAACCGTTGTTTAAACATATTATAATAGTTACAATTTGAATCAAAATTCAAAAAGACACCACTAAAGCCTAAATTATCTAACAAAGATTTAATTTTATGAGACCATGAATTTACATTTCGGCTATTGCATTGTTCAATAAATAGTCTATACATAGGCATATCTTGGTTTTTCATGGTTTTTATCCAATATTTTAATGCTCTCTCTTTCATGATAACAGACAATGGAAGACGACCAAGTTCTCCAAAAACAGCCAAGTTTAGGGTTTGATTACGCACACCCAAGACATATTTACAAAATCGTAAATGAATTTTATCTATTTCTTTAAAATCGTATATTCCCCAAATATCAGACGCATACAATAGAATAGGTGCAACCATTGTATCAAAAAGTGATAATTTCGTTCTAACATCTAGATTAATCCTACTAAATAGAGACAGCAAATTGCTATATGCCCTTAAGGCTTGATCGTTGAGAGAGTCTTTACAGCGTTTTTCATATAACCAGTTTATGTAAAGTTTACACCTAGATAGCAAAAATTATCGACAATTTCTAATTTCTCACCATTAACAAACCATTCAAATGCATGATTTTGTTTCGAGACTTTAGTCTTTTTAACATTTATCTTAAGGCACCATTTAAAAGAATAATGATAAATACAATCTAGCTGTGCTTGTAGACTATCAGCATTTGTTGTGAATAAAACGATGTCATCCGCAAAGATTAACATATACATAGACAACTGATTTAAATGATTCTCTGTTAGGTTGTTGAAATCTATACAATTACTAATATCGTTTAAAAACAGGATAAACAGTAGAGGCGAGAATGGTTCCCCTTGTTTTAATCTAATAGTGACGTCAAAAAAGTCGGACATTTTCATATTAGAAGTTAATTTAACACATGACTTAACACTTGCGTATATAGACTTTAACATTGTAATGACTTTACAACTAATACCTGAATTACAAAGCTTTACCCATAAAGCTTCACGAGTTACAGTATCAAACGCCTTTTCATAGTCTATAAAGGCACAAAATAATTTAGATTTATTATACAAAGCATTTTGAATAATTGTATGTAATAAAAATATACAGTCACTAGTGCTACGATTATCTCTAAATCCAAACTGAACATCGTTAAAAACATCATTGACTTCGCACCATTTATTAATTCTATTTCTTAGAGTTAGTGAAAATATTTTTGCTAATATGTTAACAAGAGTTATTCCCCTGTAATTATTTGGGTTCGACTCATCCCCCTTTTTAAAGGTAGGTATAATCACACCTTTACACCATGATTCAGGGTATCTTCCCGAGTCGTATATTTTGTTAAAGATAGAAACCAAATAAGGAGTAATAAAATTATTCGAGTCAATGAAAAAATCAGCAACATTTTTATCATAATCACAACCCTTATGTCTATTTAAACTACGAATAACTTTGGACACTTCCTCAACTGTAAATGTACAATCGAGTTCATCTATGCGTAAGTTCTCTGCACTACCAATATTCTCGTTATCCGACATAAAATCATCTTGCAAAGGGTAGGATAACGTTTTAAAATGCTCGGCAAACTCATTTAAGCTAATATTAACAGAATCTGGCATGTTTTTATTCTTGTACTTTTTAATATATTTCCAGAACTTGCTTGGTTTTTTTTTTGCTTAAATCAGCTAGTTTGCTTTTTTCAGTGTAATAAAATTCTCTTTTTGCCTTTCTTTTAATACTGGTAAAAGCACTCCTGCTAGAGAGGAACTTCAATCTGTTTTCTTCAGATGGATTTATTTTAAATGCTCATTTATCAATACAAAAAGACTTTTTAGCCTGTTTACATCTATCATCAAACCATGGGGACTTCTTAAGTATCTTTTTATGGGGACGCACAGTAAATGTTTTACTATGTAATTGGTAGGAAATATCAAAAATTATAGTTTTCAGATTATTTATACAGGTGTCTAAGTCCGAGTCGTCAGACTCTAGCTTGTTTAAAATTTCATCAAAAGTATGTTTATTCTCGTTAAGTACATCATTTAATACAATAGGATCATTATCTTCCCAAATAATTTTATCATATGTCAAAACATCATTCTGATAAAAAAAACATATCCTCACAGTTTAAGCTAAACTCAATCGGACAGTGATCCGAAAATTCAGTTAAATCACATACTTTCATATTTGAGATACTGGCAAAATTATTGTAACTTGTAATTAGATAATCCACCACGCTTGCTTACGGGACGTATTATAACATGTAAAATTACCCTTTTCGAGCCGTCCATTCACAATGCTGACGTTATTTTCGTTACACAAAGACAACAACTTTAACTCGAAATTGTTAACGTGACTGTCTTGCGAAACTCGTAATGGTTTATTAGTCCCCTACTGGTTGAAAACCAGTTTCGGGGACTATAGGAATGCGCTTTTCCGTCATTCCGTCATTCTGTCATTCCGTCCGTCCGCAATTTCGTGTCCGGTCCATAACTCTTTTATCCATGAAGGGATTTTATTATTACTTGGCACAAATGTTCCCCATGATGAGACGACGTGTCATGTGCAAAACCCGGACCCCTAGCTTAAAGGTCAAGGTCACAACTGGAGGTCAAAGGTCAACAGGGCTTTTTTCCTGTCCGGTCCATAACTCTCCCATCCATGAAGGGATTTTAATATCACTTGGCACAATTGAACCTCATAATAAGATGATGTGTCATGCATAACTTTCAGACCCCTAGCTCAAAGGTCAAGGTCACACTTAGTAGTCAAACGTTAACATGGCATGAACAGGGTCTGTTTCGTGTCCGGTCCATAACTCTTTCATCCATGAAGGGATTTTAATATTACTTGACACAAATATTCCCGATGATGTGACGACGTGTCATGCGCAAAACTCTGACCCCTAACTCAAAGGTCAAGGTCACAATTGGAGGTCAAAGGTCAACAGGGCTTTTTTCCTGTCCGGTCCATAACTCTCTCATCCATGAAGGGATTTTAATATCAATTGGCAAAATTGTACGTCATAATAAGACGATTTGTCATGCATAACTTTCAGACCCCTAGCTCAAAGGTCAAGGTTACACTTAGTAGTCAAATGTTAACATGGCATGAACAGGGTCTGTTTCGTGTCCGGTCCATAACTCTGTCATTCATTAAGGGATTCCAATATTACTTGGCACAGATGTTCTCCATGATGAGGCAACGTGTCATGCGCAAATCCCGGAGCCCTAACTCAAAGGTCAAGGTCACAATTGGAGGTCAAAGGTCAACAGGGCTTTTTTCCTGTCCGGTCCATAACTCTCTCATCCATGAAGGGATTTTAATATCAATTGGCAAAATTGTACGTCATAATAAGACGATTTGTCATGCATAACTTTCAGACCCCTAGCTCAAAGGTCAAGGTTACACTTAGTAGTCAAATGTTAGAGGTAAAAGGTCTAATTCAAGAATGACTTTGTCTGGAGCATTTCTTCTTTATGCATGGAGGGATTTTAATGTAACTTGGCACAAATGTTCACCACCATGAGACAAATTGTCTTGCGCCAGAACCAGGTTGCTAGGTCTAAGGTCAAGGTCATACTTAGAGGTCAAAGGTCAAATTCAAGAATGACTTTGTCCGGAGTATTTCTTCTTCATGCATGGAGAGATTTTGATGTAACTTGGCACAAATGTTCACCACCATGAGGCACACTTTTTTAGAATTACGTCCCTTTGTTGTTACTATAAATAGATTACATTGTAACTTTTTTATTACTGGCCGTAGGGAAAAATCGAGACCACTTTTCTGTGGTACAACATGCATGTTACATCCAATATTTAGGTGTATTTTTATCTATCTCTACCTGGTAAAGATTTTCTTGTGGACTTACATTTTATAGAATTTTTTTTTTTCAAGGATTAATTTCACTTTGTTGTTACTATAAATAACTTTTATAATAACTTTTTGTATAATCGGCCAAAAAAAATTCCAAATGAAAACAACTGTACGTTTTTATATATGCAAATTTTAATCCAAGTACTTTGTTATATTATATTGTATATATAGTACAACATTGTTTATACATCATTGACAGATATCAGTTCATTATGTTATACTGCAATAGAGAAAATTAGGTGCCTTCCAGTAGGGGACTTTGTATTGCATGGCAATAATTCATTCACTTGTTATTTACCGCTGTCCTCAAAAGGCATGTGAACGTAACGGTCAAGATTAATGTTATTGACAAAATCAAGTTGCTGACCTGTTCTAGAGTTAAAATCACCTGTCACATAAACATCGCCAAAATTACTGTATCTCCTGATATCATCATTTATTTGTTCAAAAAAGTCAAAATTATACAAACTTGACGAACTATTTTTATACACTTTTGAGTCTTTGGGGGGTACATAACAGGTACAGAAATACAAATCATTCAACGAACCAAAATATTCTTTCAATAACTTGAACCATACGATACCTTTGTCATTTAAACTTACAAGTTCTATTTTCTTAAAATATTTTTCTTTATAGTAGATAATTACACCACCACTAAACCTTTTCGCTTTACGATTATATTTAGGTCTCGGACATGTAAAAGAACAGTAACCATTACTATCGATATTACTTGTCTTAGAGTTCCATGTCTCACTGAAAAGTAAAATGTCAAAATTGTTTATATAAAGCAAGAAGTCACTATCATCTATCAAGGTTTCTAAACATGAAAACTAACTAATTAAAACTAACAATTCGGATACTGATGCTTCGTTTTTAGATTTACATCTCTCTATTTATGACAATATTATACATACCAAAATTTATGACAAGAGGGATGATTTTAACTTTAGTATTGTAAATTTTCCCCATTTGGATGGGGATATACCTCAGGCTACATCTTATGGGGTATATCTTTCTCAATTAATTCGGTTTGCCAGAGCGTGTAGTCATGTCAAGCATTTCAATGAACGTAATCTATATATTACAAGTAAACTTCTTCAGCAAGGCTACCGTTATTACAAATTGCGTAAATATTTTGCTAAATTTTACGATCGTAATTCTGATTTAGTTTTAAAATTCAATAGTAATTTAAAGACTCTTCTGCGAGAAGGTATTTCTAACCCCGTTTTTTATGGGGATGTGGTTTACAAACTTCGTAAGATCTTGGGTCATGGTAATTTTCCAAATATATTTGGTAAAATTATAAAACGTTTTATTAAAAGAGGTTACGACCCAACTGTTTTGAGACATACCGCATGTTTAGTGTTCAACCCGTTTACAGTTGGACACTACGCTTCCCTCTTTGATTGTGTCTGACGGAAGAGGGGGAGGACTCTATGATAAGCAGTTTTTAAATCCTACCAGGACTGAACTGTTTTGATATCTGTCTTCTGGCCTGTTTCGTCGGGCCCTTAAGGGTGTTTCTCTTGTTGCTCTGTCTTCTGAAAAGGCATTGAGTACATACGTTTTTGGTTCTAACGATTTGCTTTTTATATTTTTATACACGAGCATTTTTGTGTTTTACATGCCATGCCTTTTTGTTTCCATTACGTGTGTTAGAGATTCACCTGGAGGGGATTACTTTTATTTACACTGTCCCGTGTCTTTGGAACATGGTGGGGGTAAGAGTGAGGTTGGGTGCGCACCATAAACCGGTTTAAGCTCCCCAGTGGTGTTTTTGCCACTGACCGTTCCAAGGCGGTGCCCCACTGTGTTCCTTTGTTTGTTCGTTTTGTCCTCTTGTGTAGGCTTTCTGTATGTGTGTGTTCCTTTGTTCGTTTTGTCCTCGTGTGTTGGCTTTGTGTGTGTGCACGTGTATGTGTATGTGTGTGTGTTTGTGGTGTGCACGTCTGCGTGCTGTAGGTTTCGTTTAGGAGCTGCATTTTGGTACGTGGATTCCTGTTGATATTTGTCTTTGTGTTTATTTACTATTCTGGATTTTCATTTCACGTAATAGTTAATCTTTAAGTGATATCTTTATAACATTTTTCGATCGTTTTGTTTTAAGGGGTAAACAAGTTTAAAAGATTTTCTTATTTTTTGTTCAATGTGATACAAATGATTGGTTATGTAATACAAAGATTTAATATATACTTACCTTATATTTGTTTGTTCAAAGGATCAAGTGTTGGTAGGTTAATAAAAATACAGATATTGAATTTGAATTAGTTTAAGTTAAATTTTTAACATATTAACATTTCTAGTACTTTGTTGTTTTAAGGAAGATTTCACAAACTGTTCACGTGTTTAATTGGTTAATTATATAAAAACAGAATATTTGATTGTTGTAATATAGTGTATATATTTAGGTTGAAAGTATTTGAAAAAGCCATATATAATTCCAGACGAAAACTAGTAGATTTGTCTCTCCATGTTCACTTGTAGAAATATAGACGATCAGCTTTAAAGATACTAATTAGTCCACAAGACCGTCATGCAGTTAACATGCCTGTGGTTGTTAATTATCTATTAATTATTAGTATAAAGACTTCTATTCATGTTCCAAAAGTCATTGTATTAATTCAGTTGATAGTAAATTTGCAATAAATATAGAACATAGTGTAATTCATGTAACACTAAATTTACTTTTAAATACCGAATTGTATGATTTAGGACTTATAGGCCATTTGTGTTATATATTTGTATGAAATACTTATGACATGTACTTAATAGAAATTTACTACTTCTTACTTACAAGCCGTCAGCAGTAAACATGCCTGTAAGGGTGGGTGGGAGGGAATAAACAAATAATCAAAATACTTGTTATGCTGTCAAGTATTCAACCCCGAGGGAAGAATTGTCAGTTAACAATCACTTAAATATTGCACTGAAAATATAAGAAAATCGTGAATTGCAAGAAGAAAACGCGGTAAAATAACTACCCGGGAACTTGAGACAACAATACGATGGAAAACGTGAATAATTTCAATTTTGATAACTATTTGTTAATCCCCCGCCGTGGCAGAGGGATTATAGGAATGGTCTGCATCCGTCCTTCCGTCCGTCCGTCCGTCCTTCCGTCCGTAACAAAATCGTGTCCGGTCCATATCTCCTAAACCCCATGAAGGATTTTCATGAAACTTGGGTCAAATGATCACCTCATCAAGACGATGTGCAGAACCCATGAGTCAGCCTTGTCGGTTCAAGGTCAAGGTCACAACTCAAGGTCAAAGGTTTGAGCCTGCCATTTTGTGTCCGCTCTATATCTCCTAAACCCCTTGAAGGAATTTTATAAAACTTGGATCAAATGATTACCTCATCAAGACGATGTGCAGAACCCATGAGTCAGCCATGCCGGCTCAAGGTCAAGGTCACAACTCAAGGTCAAATGTTTGAGCCTTCCATTTTGTGTCCGCTCTATATCTCTTAAACCCCTTGAAGGAATTTTATAAAACTTGGGTCAAATGATCACCTCATCAAGACGATGTGCAGAACACATGAGTCAGTCATGCCGGCTCAAGGTAAAGGTCACAACTAAGGGTCGAAGGTTTGAGCCTTCCATTTGGTGTCCACTCTGTATCTCCTTAACCCCTTGAAGGATTTTTATCAAACTTGGGTCAAATGATCACCTCATCAAGAACTCATGAGTCAGCCATGTCAGCTCAAGGTCAAGGTCACAACTGAAGATCAAAGGTTTCAGCTCTGTATCTCCTAAACCCCTTGAAGGATTTTCATGAAACTTTGGTCAAATGATCACCTCATCAAGACGTTGTGCAGAATTTATGAGTCAGCCATGTCAGTTCAAGGTCAAGGTCACAGCTAAAATCAAAGGTTTACCCTTTCACTATCCATAGCAGTGGCGGGGGATTTAGCTGTCTTTCAGACTACCTTGTTTCATTCAAGGTCAAGGTAAAGACAATGGGTCAGGTTCAATGGTCAAGGGTTCAAGATTGGCCTATGAACACTTTATATATTACAACTCCAGAGGTTGGACTTCCAGGTGTTTAAAAGAAAGTATATCAAAATCCCGTTTAAGGGCTGTGGGAGTGTATTGGGCAATCTGGTTTTCTCTCAGTTTCGATTTCTTTATTATTTCAAAGTCAAGTTGTATCAGATTATCAATATTACCAACAATATAATTATGAGCGCATTCAAATACTGAAGATGATATAAAATAAGTGTAGATAAACCATAATTCATTATATGGCTTTGAACTTTGAACACTCACTTACCATCATGGTCACATGTTACCATATCGTGTACGACTTATCCAAGCACATTGTTTTTCTTATATAAAGTGCTGTGTTAAGTTGTAGCTTTACAATAATTTTTTTATTGAATAACTTCCATTTCATGTTACTATAAATAGCTTATTTTGTAACTTTTTTATTATTGGTCATAGGGAAAAACCGAGACCACTTTTCTGTGGTACAACATGGATGGTACATCCTATTTTTAGGTGAATTTTGACATATCAGATTTTTTTGTGGACTTATTTTTTTTTCTGTTGACTTCCCTTTGTTCTTCCTGTCCTTTGGACTTCAACAGTTAAGTTCTTTAAATTTTGCTCCAATCCTCCTCTGGTATAACCCTTCGGGCGTATATTACCCCGCTTGGCGGAGCTCTTGTTATATTACTTGGCACAAATGTTCACAAACATGAGACGGAATGTCCAAGAAGAACCAGGTCACTAGGTCTAAGGTCAATGTCACACTTAAAGGTCAAAGGGCAAATTCAAGAATGACTTTGTCCGGAGCATTTCTTCTCCATGCATGGAGGGATTTTGATGTAACTTGGCACAAATGTTCACCACCATAAGGTACCCTTGTTTTTAGAATTACATCCCTTTGTTATTACTATAAATAGCTTATATTGTAACGTTTTATTACTGGCCGTAGGGGAAAATGGAGACCACTTTTCTGTGGTACAACCTGCATGTTATATCCAATTTTTAAGTGTATTTTGACCTATCTCTACCTGGTCAAGAGTTTTGTGTGGACTTATATAGATTTTTTTAGGATTAACTTCCCTTTGTTCCTTTGTTGTTACTATAAATAACTTATATTATAACTTTTTTATTATTGGCCGAAAAAATAATCCATATTAAAATACAGATGCAAGTGTAAAGAAATTTGCTATGACGGGCGTATATTGTGATATTTTGGCACTCGTATTTATATTTATAGATGTTATGAAACAATAAACAACTGTAGGTTTTTGTATATGCAAATTTTAATCCAAGTGTTTTGTTATAACATATTGTATACATAGTACTATATTGTTTATACATCATTGACAGATATCAGTTCATTATGTTACTGCAGTAGAGAAAATTAGGTGCCTTCCAGTAGGGGACTTTGTATTGCATGGTATTGCATGGCAATACTTCATTCACTTGTTTTAACCAGTTTTATTCATTTTATTATTTATCATGAATGTTGCAAATACTATAACAGAAATCATTCATGTGTATAGTTAAGCAGTGTTCTGTCTGTAACTTTTGAACAAAAGTTTTGAGACTCAAATTTCAAGGCGTGGAAAAGCATATTGTTGCTTATCTCCCCTCCTTTCCACAGTCTTTCACGACCAGAATCTCGAGAATCGAGCCTGCGAGCAATGGGTTCACTTTCCGGGTCGTTGTGAAATAAATTCTCTAGACAATTAAACAAACTACCTATCACTATTTCCCGTATACATTTAGCTACAAAATGAGACCGACCCAAAGTCTCTAGCCCTTTCCGTTCATGAAATAGCTGTCAGGAAACGAGTGCGTTCCTGCTGAAAGTCCCTCGTAGATAAAAATGCGGCACAAAGAATCCGTACGTAAACATAGACTAAAGTATGGTTGTCCGCCGAGTACGGCTCAAATTCAATAAAAAATACTAAATAGTATAAATAAATACATAAACTAGGGTCACTCACAATCATCAGTAGCATCTCAAACACGCGATATTGGCGTTTCAAATTTTTCCACGGTCTTTCAGTTGAATGCTACGCCATTGAACAGAATTCATTAGGTATTTTTAAACGCAATTTCTGATTGGCCAATAGCGACACACCTCCGACAGAACCGCATATTATCGATATATTATAGGATATTATCGTATCGGTTTCAATGGCGGCGAATACAATTGAAAGACCGACGGAAAAATAAAAAAAGTAAATATCGCGTGTAGCAGATGCTACTGACGGTGGTGAGTGGTCGTAATTTACATATTTAGTAATACTTGTTATTAATGGCAAATGAATTTAACCCTTGCTAGGCTGACAAACATCTTTTAGTTCGTGATTTCGTACCGTTTCGTTGTGCCACATTTCTATCTACCTGGAACTTGCAGCAGAAAGGCACTCGTTTTCTGATAGATACTTGGGGTCGGTCTCATTTTGTAGCTAAATGTACACGTGAAATAGTGATAGGTAGTTTGTTCAATTGTCTAGAGCATTTATTTCACAACGGCCCGGCAAGTGAACCCATTGCTCGCAGGCTCGATTCTCGAGATTCTGGCCTTCAGTAGGCATATGTATCATTTGAAGGGGGCTCATATTTCACTACATATTTTTCATTTTGAACTCATTTAGGATGAAAACAAGGCCATATTTTTTGGATAACACCACTTCTTTAAATTTTATGGGGCACTGTTGATTTATCAAGAGAGCTCTACCATTTTATATAGCACCTCCTAATTTCAAATTACAATACTGGTTTCTTACTAATTGTGATGTCCATATTCTCTTTAAAAAGAAAAGTTTTAAAAGAAAATTCCAAGTTTGCTGTCATGCATAAATACTTTCACGTCTTGATGTTGCACCGACGTCATCCAAATGCGCTGATGTCATGATTACGTTCATTTAAATAGACACCTTTTAAAACATATGCCTATATTCCTAATTTTCATAGCAAGTGCAAAACCATCAGGCTATCTGGATGATATTCTTAATATGGATAATCCGTTTTTTTTGGTCAATTGGTGGGTACTATTTATCCTAGGGAGCTTCAGTTAATTAAAACTAACAATTCGGATAGGATACTGATGCTTCGTTTTTAGATTTACATCTCTCTATTTATGACAATATTATACATACCAAAATTTATGACAAGAGGGATGATTTTAACTTTAGTATTGTAAATTTCCCCATTTGGATGGGGATGTACCTCAGGCTACATCTTATGGGGTATATATTTCTCAATTAATTCGGTTTGCCAGAGCGTGTAGTCATGTCAAGCATTTCAATGAACGTAATCTATATATTACAAGTAAACTTCTTCAGCAAGGCTACTACCGTTATTACAAATTGCGTAAATATTTTGCTAAATTTTACTATCGTAATTCTGATTTAGTTTTAAAATTCAATAGTAATTTAAAGACACTTCTGCGAGAAGGTATTTCTAAACCCGCTTATTATGGGGATGTGGTTTACAAACTTCGTAAGATCTTGGGTCATGGTAATTTTCCAAATGTATTTGGTAAAATTATAAAACGTTTTATTAAAAGAGGTTACGACCCGACTGTTTTGAGACATACCGCATGTTTAGTGTTCAACCCGTTTACAGTTGGACACTACGCTTCCCTCTTTGAGTGTGTCTGACGGAAGAGGGGGAGGACTCTATGATAAGCAGTTTTTAAATCCTACCAGGACTGAACTGTTTTGATATCTGTCTTCTGGCCTGTTTCGTCGGGCCCTTAAGGGTGTTTCTCTTGTTGCTCTGTCTTCTGAAAAGGCATTGAGTACATACGTTTTTGGTTCTAACCGTTTGCTTTTTATATTTTTATACACGAGCATTTTTGTGTTTTACATGCCATGCCTTTTTGTTTCCATTACGTGTGTTAGAGATTCACCTGGAGGGGATTACTTTTATTTACACTGTCCCGTGTCTTTGGAACATGGTGGGGGTAAGAGTGAGGTTGGGTGCGCACCATTAACCGGTTTAAGCTCCCCAGTGGTGTTTTTGCCACTGACCGTTCCAAGGCGGTGCCCCACTGTGTTCCTTTGTTTGTTCGTTTTGTCCTCTTGTATGGGCTTTGTGTGTGTGTGTGTGTGTGTGTGTGTGTGTGTGTGTGTTCCTTTGTTCGTTTCGTCCTCGTGTATTGGCTTTGTGTGTGTGCGCGCGCGCGCGCGCGCGTGTGTGTGTGTGTGTGTGTGTGTGTGTGTATTGGCTTTGTTAGTGTGTATGTGTGTGTGTGTGTGTGTGTGTTTGTGGTGTGCGCGTCTGCATGCTGTAGGTTTCGTTTTGGGGAGGCTGCGATTTTGGTACGTGGCATTCCCTGTTTGATATTTGTCTTTGTTTTTACTGAAAATATCAGAAAAAACAAATTATGTAGAAAGATTCAACATAACCGTACATGACTAAGTTTTCCCGTCGGATCATAGGCAGCGCCTAATTAATAAATTATACGAAATTTATTGAAGTATGATTATGATTCCATGAAATCACACATGATACTGAGACAGTTACGTGAGATCAGATGCGTTATCAATCAGATTTCAGAGTACTAGTAGCTGGATGTTAGTGTCCCCAAACGGGCTGGGAAGGGCTGGGTACGTAACTGTCTCAGTATCATGTGTGATTTCATGGAATCATAATCATACTTCAATAAATTTCGTATAATTTATTAATTCCACTTCAATCACACATGTATACTGAGAAAGTCACGTGAGAATTTTAGAGACCATCCAGCTACAACTGCTAATTATGGGACTACAATTAAAACTTAGAAATAATTGACATATACTTGGAACAATCAAGTTTATTTACATCATTATACTGTTATCAGTGAAGCATAATGCCTCTTAATGCATGAATCTGTACTGTGACCTATTAGGAAGATCTGTAAAATTTCCCACAGTCTTTGACTGCCACCTGGGTAAATAAATCCTGGATAAGCAATTTATCAAGTTGAAGGTAAACAGATCTGAGTTCTAGATAACACAGCTTCAGCAAATGAAGTGCCAATAGTAACTGGCCTATCATAAAACTTCCTAAATGTGCACTCCCTTGACCATCCTTGTGTACTCAATATTGTTGCCAATGGCAACCTTGTTCTATGAGAAACTGATGCTAATCTACAGTTTTGCAGCCTGAATATAGAACCGTCTATCTCTGCATGTTTTAAAATTTCATTCACCCATCGTCCAATAGTATCCTTAGATATTTTTATGCGGTTTGCAAAAAACGTATTAACAGTGATTGTTTATTCACTGTAAGTGGTATTGTCTCATTGAGATACTGCCGAAGAAGAGAAACCGTTGAATACACAATGTTTTGACTGGATATTCCTTAAACATTAATTCGCTTATAATGATAATTTGGCCTGGATTGTTTCAAAGGATCTCCGTACCTTATTTTTACATAAGAATCTGAAATTTCAATATTCCTAATATAAATTAAGTGCAAAGAGTGCAGTCTTTGTCCAGACATTAAACATAATAACATAACAACATTCATTGTAAGCTGTTTCAAATTATTCTCAACACTTACATTTTCAAGGTAACTAAGAACTCTATTTACATCCCATGTAACATTATACCTGGGCAAGGCAGGTCGTAACAAGAAAACTCCTCTCATAAATCTTTTCACCAAATTATGTTGACCCACAGGGTAATTTAGACCATCTGTCATGACAAATGAACTGATGGCTGATCTTGCAGTATTATTAGCACTATAACTTAATCCACAATGATACAAACTAGCTAAGAATTCTAAAACATTGTTCACATGTGGTGAAAATGGATGGTATTCCGTTCACAACAACAATAATCCCCATACTGAGTTTTTGTGGTACTTTTCCACGATTGTCAGTAACATTGTTTGATAAGCCTTTTGCTTTGAGCTTCTCCCGAGACTCGAAAAACTGCTAAATGTAGTTTCTTTAATGGATGATTGCATATTTTGTCTGGTAACATGAGTAGGTTTTCTCTGACTGGTAACAGAAGTGGGCATGTTATGCACATTTTTATCATTTGCGGGAACCAAACTTGTGTTTGCCATGCTGGTGCAACAATTATTGCTTCCGCTTGTTCTTGTGGTATTTTTGTAATACCTGCCCTATCACGTTGAAAGGAGGAAAAAGATAGTTAAGTTCATTTGACCAAGACTGCAAAAATGCATCTACTGCAACAGCATTTGGGTCTGCCCTCCATGAATAATATCTAGACACTTGACAATTCAGTCTATTTGCAAAAAGATCAGTATCTGGTGTACTGAAAACATTACAAATAGATTTGAACACATGTTCATTTAACTTCCATTCTGTGTCTAAGTTAAACTTTCGTGATTCCTGGTCTGCCTGCACATTGTCAGAGCACTTTACATGTTCCGCTGATAACCATATCTTCCTCTCTATGGCAACAGCCATATTTCCCGGGTTATGTCATTAAGCTTTGATTTACTTGACCCTTGTTTGTTTATGCAAATAACTGTGACTGTATTATCTGATCGTATTCTGATGTGAATATCCTGCAATCTTTACAAAAAGACTGCAGTGCTAATAAAACAGCCTTAAGCTGTATAGGTAGTTAATATGGTTGTATATCTCATTGACCACCTGTTGATTTCTTATTCATAACAGTGGCGTCCCCAACATATTTCTTTATCTTTTGGGGTGCTGCTGGATCTTTTGATTTTATGGAGTCAAGTGCATGAATTATTGGCACAAGAACTGTTGACAACTGGGAAATGTTTTTTTTTTTTTTGATTTTGAGCATCGATGGACTTTGCCTCCGCATCTAACTGTCTCCATAAATTATTGTCCACCTTAGGGGTCTGAAGGTATCCAATGTTTTCTGGTCTCAAATATTTTAAATGCAATTTTTGAAGCTTGTCCTTATCTATGGGTGCTTTCAAGCAGTCATTTGCCAAATGTTGCAAGACTATCAGATACCTTCTCCCCTGTTTCTGCTTGAGATTGGATAAAACTCCCCAAATTCATGGAGAAAATCCTCATCAAATCCGTTATTGGAGGACTCTTCATTATCTTCCAGGAACTGATCAATTATTTCATCAATATCAATCTGGTCTGAAGATTTACTAGTACTTTCCCCCTCCTCCTCAGACAGTTTTCTACTTTGCTTAGCATAAGCCTCTGTTTCGTCTTCATGATTGTTTTTCCTTTTCAAGTTATTAATGTCTTGTTGCAACTTTCTCATAGAATTTTGAAGTTCTGACCACTTTGATGACTGTCTATATATACAGCTGTTTCGGTCAAATTCAGTAGGAGTTTCTCCCCTTTATCCATAAATCTTGACATGCTGTTTTGCCCTCAAGTGCCTCTGTGGTCACTTCAGCTGGAAGTGACCCACTTCCACTCTCAGAATCCATGAGAAAATGTCTGAAAAGCAGAGCAGTAAATTGCTTCACTTTATCTTAAGATCTTATCTAAGACCCCATCTAAAGAGCAGTGTAGAGCTAAGATGTATTGCTCCATTATATTTATCATTATGATCTAACTGGCCATTTCTTTTTCAGAAAAAAAGGTCAAACTATAATTCTATTTGAGTCAGTATCAAGAAATAAATATTGTACAATATTACTTTTAACATCCATTTTTTGGATTACCATATTGGTATTTAAATTGCTTTTGAATAAAACAATTAAGCTCATTGAAAACCATGATCTTTTCATGAAATGGCGAGCTAAAAGCATGTAATATGGACTTATGTCCCTAATAACCCTTGAAGTTTTATGTACAGTTATCTTGAGCATGTAGTTTTTTTAATCTTATATACATGTTGTGGTACCCTGTGGGAATTTGCCATTTTGGCTTGATAAATATGACCCTTTCGGGTCCTAAGTGCCATTTTGGCTTTATCTCAACCCTTTCGGTTCTATGCCATTTCGGCCTCATCACAACCCTGTCGGGTCTATGCCATTTCGGCCTCATCACAACCCTATCAGGTCTATGCCATTTCGGCTTATTAATATTCCTCCTCTTTCAAATGGAAAGAAATGCCATTCAGACAATCTTCTTCCATAGATTTTAATTGTACTACATGTATGCATCGAGAAATGATTGCAAAATATCAGTAATAAAGAAAACTTATCCTTGTAATAGGAACAGTATCCCTAAAAAGTAACATTTGTATCAGATTCAGTAAAAGTTGAAATGTTGTATTAGCTCAATCAAAAACATGACTTTCTCCTAGCTGTGTAAACCTCGCACTGTGGGGTCCACCAAGAGAGTTATACAGTTGATAAAATGGATTCCCTTGACCTTGTTTGGTCTTCTTTCGACAGCCGTTTTCTAAATGACAAGTTCACATTGCAATTTTATCATGAATTTTTTCACCAACACTGTCACTTTCATCATACAATTTTTTCATGTCAGCAAGCCCTTCAGACTCATCTGCACTATCCTCTTCACTTTCTGATGACACTTCCTCAAGGTCGTAGCATGCAGGGATAGTGTCATTCACATTACTTACATTTTTTTCTAACCACACACTTTCTAACCAGACTTTATCGTAGTCTGATAAAATCACTTTTTCTTGGTCATTTGAACTTGAACTCTGCAGAGTTTTCAACGTATTCATAAGTAAAGCCTACTGTTGCAACATTGCTTGCATTGGTTCATTTGCAGGCATGCTTAATTTGGTCCGCAGATTTGGACATACTTTGGTCCTCATGAATGGGTATACTTTGACCCGAAATATTGGGCATACTATGGCCCACAAGCTTTGTTGAACAGGATTGCTCTGATGTTTCATCCATAACCACAAGCTTTGTTGAATAGGATTGTTCTGATGTTTCATCCATAGCTAAATCTTCATCACACTGGCACTGCATGTAATAAACACTCCATGAAAATCAAAGTCTAATTACAGTATAAAATAATCCAAAAATGTTTTGATAACAAAATCACAATTAAGGTCTGATTAATCAATGTATCCATTCTCCAAATTAGTTATAATAATTCCTATTTTTATATTGCACGTAGTCCCTAAATTAAATCATCTACTATAAAAACTCTAAGCAGCAAATTCTCGTCTTATCTGCTTGATAGCAACATCAGTACTGATTGATAACGCATCTGATCTCACGTGACTTTCTCAGTATACACGTGTGATTGAAGTGGAATTTCATATTACAGAACATTTAGCAAATTTACTTACTACTGTACGTAACTCTTACAGGAACGGGCTCTCCAAATACATTACGGGGTTTATCATATTTTTAGCAACAACAACAACTTACCGGATACAATGATCACGTGATCTTCCGGAAAAAGCCGCGAAACCCACACATGCTATTTGTCTGAAGTTTATCGCATTTCAAGAAACCTGAACATTATGGGAGTCTATTTATCCTCGCCAGTTACGGAGAAATTCTCCAGTGACAAGGAATGTCCAAAGTTTACATATGGCGTTTCGTCTATGCAAGGATGGAGGATGTCACAGGAGGTGCATTATTCTTCTTTACAGATTTTCATACGGCGCCTTTCTTACACAGTATTGAAATAGGAGAGGTCGTGTTTGTATACAAATCCGTTGTAGAACTGATGACAGTGATCGGGTGGGCAGACGCCGAACGTCCATCTTTTTTGTAAATAGTGATGTTTTTCTAATGGCCTAAACTTTCTAAAGGAAGTGGTTATTCTTGCGGCTCTCCTGTAAGAATAGTGAAAAGCCCGCAGTTGGTTATTCCTACAGCAGTTCAGTATTCAGGCCTTTTTTTCATTAGTTTGGGAATGCCACCGATACTGGTGGAATTGGGAAAGTGCTCTCGGAAATTGTCTTAATTGGGACAATTTGCAAATTACCAAAATCGACATAAATGTGTTTTTGTGTGAAATATTAATGAATTGCATTTTAGTAACAGGGTTCTCGGTAGGATTTTCAGAGTAGGAGTCCAGGACTCCCTTCCTGGAAAAAGTTAGTCCAAATAATTAGACGTGAAAAAGTTGTCATTTGACGTTCAACAGGTCTAGTATATTGCCCGATTGGTGCATCATGCACCGATCGGTGTATCATGCACCAGTTGGTGTATTCGACAGTACACCAATCGGTGTATCGGCTCAGAAAATTAATAAACTGACCGTTATTCCATGTGTATTTGATATTTCCGCATCATGGGAAAAACAAAAGAACAACCCTCCGAGGTAAAGTTTTCAAATTATTTCATTCTTTTTGAAATGTATAAGGTAACGTAATGATAAAACACATTTACATATACTACTTACATATTATTTATTTTCGAACACAACAATTTCTAGGGTTAAAAAACACTTTTGTTTATAATTTCTCAGTACTACTGCAGCATGTGTTCCGCCATATTCAGATACCCGGTTATTCTAAATGTGACTTTCCTTTGATTCTGCGCCAGAACGCTCGAAAAATCAGCATCTGTCTTAAAATTATGCTAAAGTATGGTGTCCAAAAAATGACATAAACCAAAATATAAAATTACCGCAAACTATTTGTTAAAAAAAGTTATCTAAGCAAGTGTTGTATAACCCACAAAATAAATTAATAAATGCACTCATGATATTGTGATAATGCATATTTTGATAGACTGAATACCACGGAAAGAAAGTCAGAAAAGGACACATGTCACTAAAGCTCATGCTAATCTTCACAGAGGGAAGCTAGATATAGACAACTAAATTGAAGATCGATATAAAAGGAATTCAAGCTATAGATAATTATTAACCAAACTCCTTGATCCACTCTTGATTTATATAACATAATGACTTATATCATTCATAAAACCATCATGTTACTAACTTTGATATCACTTCTTATTGATAATACAAATGTTAAATAACTTTGAACGTTACGGGGTTTCAAAACTGACACGGTGTAAACTTATTTCTTATTTTATTATGTCGCTACAGGTACACCATACATATTCAAGGTAATACACATGTCAATCAAATTTTGGGATGCTGGGAAAATTTTGTAGCTTTATAAGCGTAGATCCGAATCCAACATGGCTGCGATTGTATAAAGGCAAGGAAATTTGGGTAAAATCACTTTTTGTTGGGTATTTAACTGGTGTTGCCTTAAAATTACCTGTCAATGAATTATAATTATGTGACAGTGCATTCAATGTGAAAAACGCAAGAAACGCAGCAGTCTGTCGGAAAAAATGTAATGGCGACTGAAAATGGCCGATGTCATCAACAACATGTGAAGGTATCGGAATGCGGTTATTTCCGGTTCTCGAAATATTTTGTTTTAAAGTGGCATCCTACGTGTTGATACACCGATTGGTGTATTGCTGAATACACCAATTGGTGCATGATACACCGATCGGTGCATGATGCACCAATCGGGCAATATACTAGACCTGTTCAACAGTCAATATTCTGACATTTTACATTTTTACTATCAAAGCCTTTTTCGACGTCTAAACGCTAAGTATGAAAGAAGTGTAGCATAAAATCAATTTCTAAAATATTATAAAGTCGGTAAACTTTGTACCTAATAGGAACAAAAATACCTTTGCTTCAAATCTGCAAGGTTAAAATGATTTACATTCCATTATTATCCACGAAATGACGCTTCATCTTTTTGACATCGAATGTTTATATTTGACATGCCACCATCTTGTTTCATAATTGAAAGTACCAATTAGGCCTAAATTAAAATTAAGTTTGTTTGACCTTTACCGACCCAGTATTTTTACAATGGGTAGGTAGGTAGGTAAATAATTTTATTATATTTTAGTATTTTAAATGTTTGTTGTCTCAGTAATAAAGTCTATATATTAATACCTATTGCTTGTAGATAATCTCTGAAGATGCTCTGTTAAATGTATGCTTGCAATATATAAACCCCTAGCCCTATTCATGCAGTTGCACACACAATATGGGCACAGACTTAATTTGCACATAAGGCAAAGTTCACCAAGTCTTTGAGTATCTATTATGTCTACACTTTTTCTTAATATATATGGGCCATTCCATGAGAAAACCGGTATTAGTGACAAAATTTTCGATTTTTGCTTTTTTGCATTTTCTTAAAGAAAAATATATATATTTTCATTCAGCGCAAAATATAACATAATTCAAAGCTGCTTTTATATTTTATAACACGTTTTAAACCCGAAGGTACCAAATGATAATTTACAAGAAATGATGACGTCAACGTCACTTTCTGAACGTTAGATAAAAAAAAAACCACAAAGAATCATTGCATGCATAATTGTTTGTTTTAATCTTAAACCATATCATTAGAATATAAAACATTAACTTAAAGGCTCTATCAATAATATTGAAATAGTTTACCTTTCAAAAAGTGGATTTCTTGATTGAATAATTACTCGACACTGAATTGGTGGAATATTTCTAGCAAATTTATAAATTTACCAGATATATGACAAAATTTAATATATTCAAATAATGATGAAATACACGCCATTTTAAAAATCTTTCCTGCTCAAAATTGCTCAATAATAATTGCAGTACTTCAACTCATTTTAAATACAAGTCTGTATATGGCAAAACGTATCTATCGTGGCGCTGGTTGCGGGCACGTGATATCCATATTGGCAGGATTCAGGTATTTTCTGACATTTTTATACAGGTATTCAACTCGTTGTCTGCTCTGTCCTTTTGGTTGAAGCATAGTAGATCTACCATCATTCACACGGATACCAGTACAGATGTTAACCTTAACTTCCGGTGTATTTTTTCCAGTTTGCATGGTAACGACACCAGGTTCGTCTATTGTCATACTAAAAGACTGGTGCTTCCTGTGTCAAGTGAAAAATATTAGATTTCAATGGAGTATTCAGTATATTTGTTCTAGTTTTCTTGCACGTCATTGCTTTTTTTTTTTACAGAAAAAGGGCATTGTACTATCAAAACAATGATTTAAGCAGAACGAAAAAAATAAATAAAAAAACTCCCAATTTGCGAGATTATTTACACTTTACAGTTGCAGATATAAAGTGTAAATAATCTCGCAAATGACCCGTAAAGGCGAGATTTCAAGAGGTTATTCCCTTTACACAATTTAAGTTTTATATAAAAATATCACTTGAACTGAACGAACATTTTTGTTTCTAAAGAATTCTTGCTATTCTGGTATTGCGTTATTTAATCATCGATTCAGCGCAGATTGTTGTATCTGCTTATTTATAATACAGTTACATACACGGTGGCAATGAAACGATTGTTAAAACGTTGCTATAATTAATTGTTACCTTATTCCATGAACTGATTTGAACATTGGAGTTAGGTAACTCTTCCAGTCAGCCCACCGCCATGCTGGATACCGAACTTCTTGATTGGTCGCAGACGACAAACGTACAACGTCTCCAAGCTGGTCCATGGTCTCTATGTTCGATCTTCTGCAAGAAAACACACTGTCCATAATAATTAGATCAACTCAATGCGAACGCAAACTAATTGAACTCTGAGTTATGTTCCAATAATTCATTTTATTATATATCTATATAAATTATGTCAAAAATACAGTTTGCATTTCACAATGAAATACGAACAGGTTGAAAACTCTCGTATTGTACCTTCCAAAATCCCGTATTGTACCTTTCGTATTGTATGTTACCGGACTACTTTCATCAATATGCATATGCTGACACATAATATATAGCACACAAAAAACATCACTCATTTAATTTTAACATCAACATACATTTTAGATTTCGTTCGATTAAAAATTAACAAACAGAAATGTGGAAGCATATAATAAAAGGGTAATTACAACAACGGCAGCTAGATCTGGGATTTTGTATTCGACTCTTGTGGATTTTACTAGGATGGATCACACTTGGCGCATGCGCGCCTCGTGATATCCGATCTGGCAAAATCCACTGAAGCCGAATACAGCATCCCAGAACAAGCTATTGTTATAATAACCCTATTATAGCATTTATTTTATGATACTGATGTGCGTCTGCTTTACTGGAATACAATTCACTTGCAAACTAGTATAATACGTTCATTGAAAAATCATAAATGTATTAAGTTTTTTTTTATGAATTTCGATCCCTAGTTTACTTTTCTAAAAGTAAAAATACAGAACTTTTGGGATTGTACAAGCTTTAAAACATGATAATAACATGATTGATATAAATTATATACCTGTAAAGCTTCTTTAAATGGCCAAATCCAGCATCTACCAAACATTTTGCGTGACCGGGAACTTGCATAAGATATTCGATAGAATCTTGTCTTCCTGTCAGGATACGCCACATGAGGTAACCTAACAAATAACGATTCTTGTTTTGTCCTGAATAAAAAAATATATAACTAACAAACCTCTTCATTCCGACGTTCATAAACATTTAGTATACCTTATACGTTAAATATAAACAAAACTAAGCAAAATAATACAGTTTAGAAGCACTGCATGGATAAACAATATTTCAAACTTCATTTTTAAAAACAATAGTGAAAATTATAATTGTCTTTAAATGTATAAAAACAAACTTCAGCTTACCAGGGCAATTGTCTGCATGGAGTGAGATCTTAGGCTCATGTTGACTGTACTCGTCAAGCACATAGTCCAACATTGATATTACAGCGTTAGGACCGTGTGTTTGCGTCCCGTCTTGCCCGATCGTCTCGTTTTCATCTACCAAGAAGTTCAGTTGCCTTGGATACCCATCAATGCGCACGCCAAATATTTGCACTTTACGTAATGTTGCAAAATAAATTTGTCCCATTTGTCTGGAATAGTGTGGTATTGAAACATTTTGGGAGAAATCAAAAGTGTAATGATTATATCTTGTTTGTGGGGTTTGATCATGTGACTCTCTTGCCTGCTTGATACAACTGTTGTAAACTTCTCTCTCTATTTGGGCTTTTAAAATGTGTTCTCGGAACTGATCAGTTGCGTAAATTTTTTCGTTTTCTTCAACAGCTATATTTATGTTTTTTCTGTGTTTCTCGCATGCGGCACACACGTCATCTCTCGGAGAGGCAATTTTAATGTGGCCCAGACAATTATTCCAGATCTCGCAAAAAGAACTTTGTTTAACGTACCGTATATTGGATTCCTCACAACTCTGAAGATACATTTTGTGAACTTTTAGCTTTGTTGTCCCGCTGTCTAGATAAACAGGGGGTATATTATCACTTCCACGTGGAGCAGCTGGTTGTGGGAGCCCATATGCATCTGCATAATTTTGGATATACTCCACAACTTTTCGGATGTCCTCATACACTAAAGCATGCTTAGGCTTACGACCACTATTTCCGTGTTTCCGTGCTGTAACTCCTTCTTTTTTGACATGACATACAAGTCCTTCTAGTGCATGCCTACCGATATCATAAATAAGTGAAAATGTTCTTCTGCAAATTGATTTGCCGCTATATGTATATATCATGCGGATGCGTTTCCGTTTTTTCCCACGTTTGGTTACGTCCTGATTACCGCCATATGTTATAGATCCCATCATATACATGTCTTTCTCTTCCTTAGACATTTCCCTTACTGAAAGAATGTGATCATATATATCATCTGCACTTATTCCAATATTACATCTCTGCTTACATCCACAACCAGATCGTGCAAACTGTCTTATCTTACCTCTATCGTCATCATAATCTTCATCATTTACTACGTTTTCATCACGGACTTCATTATCATAAGCATTATCGCCAGAGTCGTCATTTCTATCATCCTGCCATTCCTGATCAGAATAATGTGCTCCCTCTTCTAGATGTAGAAGGTAATCCCTTGCTCTGTCCTCAACAGCAGATTGAATTGTGGCCCGGTCAAATTCATCATCATCACTCGCAGTGTCACCAACCAAGTCACCGGTACTGTTTTCACCATCATCGTCATTTCCGTTTTGCGATGCATATGGTGTCGCTGACGGTGTCCGTCCAAAGTGATCAGACAGTAAGCTCTCAAGATCCTGAAAGTTAATTGAATTTTTTATAGGTAACTAAAACTGTACATAACAGTCAAAATCTGTACATAAACAGTCATTTATAATACTGACAATCAACGAAATGAAGTATTTTATAAACGTATTTGTATTAAAATATCATTTTTGGGATTGAGAAAGAGAATAAAAAATATGAGTATTAAAACAAAGAAGAACAAAAAAGTCGCGAAACCATTACGTCTTGAACCCGTACCTCTCGAACCCATATATTTAACTTCTAAAAAAAATGGGATGACGCTCTAACTATCTGAGCTAAACGCTCACTTGACTTTTTGGCGCTAAATGTAGTATATATCATATTTGGTCATGTGTTTACTTGAAATTCACTTTTCTTATAACAGTTCAATATGTAATATATTAGAGATGGATAGAAAGAGAGAACAAATATTCATCTCGATAACCTGGTTAATTGTCAAACACTATCAAGACCAGCATAATACTACAGAAAGGGCACATCTACCAGCGAATGTCATCTTTGCTTTATTTTATATCCTAGATCTAGAGTGTAAAAGGGTTTTATCAAAACATGCAATCACTTTTGTAGGATTGTATCACAACTGAAAGAAGTCAAATTAAAGTATCTCATCTATATAGAAATGACAAAAAAAGAGAAACAAAATGGCGGCAAAAATTAATGTCAAGATGTGTTCAAAATAACTGTTGAATTTCCGTCCTATAACACTTGTTTAATAATCAACATGTCATTATATATATATCATTCGTTACTAACCTCGAAATCACTATCCATTTGAATTCAACTTTAATATATCCTGTACAATTAATCTCCAAATGATGTCAACAAACTTCCGGGTTATTCGCTGTAGATAATAGTGACGTCAAACTTTAATTGCTTCTGACGTCATTGTTTATCGATGTCACTAATACCGGTTTTCTCATGGAACGCCCCATATATCAAAAGTTTTTTCATGATTGTTTTCACTACACCTGCGCTTAAATGTACAAGCCCCATGTGGTTCTGGGATGATCTGTGTATGAAAAGAATTGGAACCACTGCCTTATCCTTGCATGATCGTAAGTGGCGACTAAAAGGGTCTTAACACTTGGTTTTGCAGTAACTCTGTGATTCCAGCAGGTATACAAATTTTGATTCCATACGTCGTTTTTATTTCGATGTAAATGAGATGTGGAACCAAAATTTGTAGTCCTGTTTGGCGCCATATAAACTGTACTGTGTTGGTGCGCCGTAAAACCCAAATAAATAAATTAATTAAAAGTACAAAATAATATAACAATATTTGGCATCTAAACACACTATTGAATTACAGCTTATTTCCAACAAGTGTTTGATGCTTAATTCAATAGATAATAACTTTTTATGAGTTTTAGAAGGTTTTTACAATGGTTATGGCAGTATGCAAGCAAAAGTGATGATGTTTTAGCTTCAAGGTATTTGCACGTATTGGTCATGTTACTAAACAGAAACAAGATTGGGTTTTCCGACATCAGACATTTATTATGCTATTGTCCTTGCAAAAGAAGTATAAGATTTTATAGCTCTTTGTTCTGGCATAACAAAATTAAAATATTTAAACTATCTAGCCTGTAATATTTCAACACATTTACGCTCAATTGTCAATTTCTTGAAATTCGAAAACTGAGATTTTCTCACTTCGAACAAATGCATTTCAAAACGATATCTGATTAAAGACATTTTGAAATCAACAATTAAGTCAATTTGTAATATATTTTCACAGAAAATTAAATTTCCCACCACTCTGTCAATTGCCACAATACTGTCACTGTTTATGTGTTATGAAAGCAGTATTATGTACAAGCAAATTTCAAATATAATTTAACACATAGCAGACAAATAATATTCTCATGTACACTACGTTTCCTTTGTAATCAATCATATTTGTTCTTCTTAAATTTCCTTTTCACAGCAGACATTTTTTTCCACTGTATTTTTGTAATCTCCACCATCTGGTTTCTGTCCATAATGATTGCATCGATAGTAATAATAATCAAAGTCTAGCCCCTACCGTATTTTCCAAAAGTGTTAGGACTAGTTATTTTCACTTTCTCAAGACTTATTTCCCGAAAAATGATTATTTTGTAACTTTAGTGTACCAAAAATACGGACACAATAATCATAATCCACCAAATGTTGAAAGCGAAATAAAAAGCGTAAACGATTATCGCTAATTATTCTGTTGATAAACTTAGTCATTGTCCTTGTTTTCATCATCAATTAACACCCACATCGAAGAGCTAAAAGAAGTGTGTCGGTATCATGGCATCTGAAGTGGAGATCAAAGCGGTATAGTTGCCCGAGATTGTCATGGAATTACGTCATGTTTTCGCGCCATATGACACATCACTGTTTGATCGTACCGCGTAGGTTCTTTAAATTAATCAATAAAAACGTTTCTTCTTTTCGTCGTCCGTCGTCTGTCGTCTGTCAACATTTAGCTTGTGTATGCGATAGAGGCTGTATTTTTCAATTAATCTTCATGAATATTGGTCAGAATGATAACCTTGATGAAATCTAGGCTGAGTTCGAAAATGGGTCATCTCGGGTCAAAAACTAGGTCACTAGGTCAAATCAAAGAAAAACCTTGTGTATGCGATAGAGGCTGTATTTTTCATTTAATCTTCATGAATATTGGTCAAAATGATAACTTTGATGAAATCTAGGCCGAGTTCGAAAATGGGTCATCTCGGGTCAAAAACTAGGTCACTAGGTCAAATCAAAGAAAAACCTTGTGTATGCGATAGAGGTGGTATTTTTCAATTAATCTTCATAAATATTGGTCAGAGTGATAACCTTGATGAAATCTAAGCCGAGTTCGAAAATGGGTCATGTCGGGTCAAAAACTAGGTCACTAGGTCAAATCAAAGAAAAACCTTGTGTATGCGATAGAGGCTGTATTTTTCAATTCTTCTTCATGAATATTGGTCAGAATGATAACCTTGATGAAATCTAGGCCGAGTTCGAAAATGGGTCATCTCGGGTCACTAGGTCAAATCAATGAAAAACCTTGTGTATGCGATAGAGGCTGTATTTTTCAATTGATCTTCATGAATTTTGGTCAGAATAATTGCCTTGATGAAATCTAGGCCGAGTTCGAAAATGGGTCATCTCGGGTCAAAAACTAGGTCACTAGGTCAAATCAAAGAAAAACCTTGTGTATGCGATAGAGGCGGTATTTTTCAATTGATCTTCATGAATTTTGGTCAGAATGATTACCTTGATGAAATCTAGGCCGAGTTCGAAAATGGGTCATCTGGGGTCAAAAACTAGGTCACTAGGTCATATCACGTAAAAACCTTGTGTATGCGATAGAGGCGGTATTTTTCAATTGATCTTCATGAATTTTGGTCAGAATGATTGCCTTGATGAAATTTAGACCAAGTTCGAAAATGGGTCATCTGGGGTCAAAAACTAGGTCACTAGGTCAAATCAAAGAAAAACCTTGTGTATGCAATAGAGGCTGTATTTTTCAACTGATCTTCATGAAATTTAGAATGATTACCTTGATAAAATCTAGGCTGATTTCGAAAATGGGTCATCTGGGGTCAAAAACTAGGTCACTAGGTCAAATCGAAGAAAAACATTGTGTATGCAATAGAGGATGTATTTTTCAATTGATCTTCATGAAATTTGGTCAGAGTGATTGCCTTGATGAAAACTAGGTCGGTTTTGAATATGGGTTATCTGAGGTCAAAAACTAGGTCACTAGGTCAATTCAAAGAAAAATCTTGTGTATGCGATAGAGACTGTTTTTTTTTTCAGTTGATATTTATGAAATTTGGTCAGGTTGATTGCCTTAATGAAATCTAGGTCGAATTTGAATATGAGTCATCTGAGGTCAAAAACTAGGTCACTTGGTCAAATCAAAGAAAAAACTTCTGTATGTGATAGAGGCTGTATTTTTCAGTTGATCTTCATGAATTTTGGTCAGAATGATTGCCTTGATAAAATCTAGGTCGAGTTTGAACATGGGTCATCTAGGGTCAAAAACTAGGTCATATCTAAGAAAATGCTTGTTTTATCGCAAGAGACCAATTTTTTGGTCCAATCTTAATGAAAATTGGTCAGAATATTTGTTTCCATGAAATCACTAGGTCAAACATGTTTTACACTGTTATGGAGTGTTTCTTAGGTGAGCGACCTAGGGCCATTTTGGCCCTCTTGTTTTTTTGTACTTTCTTGTCAAAAGTCTGAACTTTATGCCCATAGAATTTATCATTTATTTACACTTAGAAGAAATAAATAATTAAGATCGCACTGTTTGAAATTTTACAAAGAACTAAATTTAAATTTGACCGTTTTTATAGAATTTTGCCTACATTCATATATTATTAAAATCGTTATAGAATTCAAACTATATTACTTCTTAAGCGGTTGCTAAAAATATTGATGCGATAATAACAAAAAACAAATGCACTAAGCGCGTTTTTTGTGTATTTGTAAACGAAAGTAACGTCGAGCGATGGAAATAAGATATTACGATAGCACGTGCTCGTGGAATGGAAAATTACCGGCATGACGTTTTGGTATACTTTACATTTCGTGGGTAACTTGTAGATACTAGATTTGTAAAATTATGTCCTTTTGTCAGATTGCCTTCCGGTTATAAGCGGTTTGATTGTCGTCTGCATCCTATGGCCTTAGGCAAAGTTATCGGCAAAGCTGACACGTTTTCGGAATACACGAGATAATAAACAGTCCGCTTTATCGATTTTTAGCTCACCTGTCACTTTGTGACAAGGTGAGCTTTTGTGATCGCGCGGTGTCCGTGCGTGCGTCTGTGCGTCCGTAAACTTTTGCTTGTGACCACTCTAGAGGTCACATTTTTTGTGGGATCTTTATGAAAGTTGGTCAGAATGTTCATCTTGATGATATCTAGGTCAAGTTCGAAACTGGGTCACATGCCATCAAAAACTAGGTCAGTAGGTCTAAAAATAGAAAAACCTTGTGACCTCTCTAGAGGCCATATATTTCACAAGATCTTCATGAAAATTGGTCAGAATGTTCATCTTGATGATATCTAAGTCAAGTTCGAAACTGATTCACATGCCATCAAAAATTAGGTCAGTAGGTCAAATAATAGAAAAACCTTGTGACCTCTCTAAAGGCCATATTTTTCATGGGATCTGTATGAAAGTTGGTCTGAATGTTCACCTTGATGATATCTAGGTCAAGTTCGAAACTGGGTCACATGCGGTCAAAAACTAGGTCAGTAGGTCTAAAAATAGAAAAACCTTGTGACCTCTCTAGAGGCCATATATTTCATGAGATCTTCATGAAAATTGGTCAGAATGTACACCTTGATGATATCTAGGTCAAGTTCGAAATTGGGTCACGTGCCATCAAGAACTAGGTCAGTAGTTCTAAAAATAGAAAAACCTTGTGACCTCTCTAGAGGCCATAATTTTCAATGGATCTTCATGAAAATTGGTCAGAATGTTCACCTTGATGATATCTAGGTCAAGTTCGAAACTGGGTCACGTGCGGTCAAAATCTAGGTCAGTAGGTCTAAAAATAGAAAAACCTTGTGACCTTTCTAGAGGCCATATATTTCACAAGATCTTCATGAAAATTGGTCAGAATGTACACCTTGATGATATCTAGGTCAAGTTCGAAACTGGGTCACGTGCCCTCAAAAACTAGGTCAGTAGGTCAAATAATAGAAAAACCTTGTGACCTCTCTAATGGCCATATTTTTCATGGGATCTGTATAAAAGTTGGTCTGAATGTTCATCTTGATGATATCTAGGTCAAGGTCGAAAGTGGGTCACGTGCCGTCAAAAACTAGGTCAGTAGGTCAAATAATAGAAAAACCTTGTGATCTCTCTAAAGGCCATATTTTTCAATAGATCTTCATGAAAATTGGTCTGAATGTTCATCTTGATGATATCTAGGTCAAGTTCGAAACAGGGTCATGTGCAGTCAAAAACTAGGTCAGTAGGTCTAAAAATAGAAAAACCTTGTGACCTCTCTAGAGGCCATACTTGTGAATGGATCTCCGTAAACATTGGTCAGAATGTTCATCTTGATGATATCTAGGTCAAGTTCGGAAGTGGGTCACGTGCCATCAAAAAGTAGGTCAGTAGGCAGTGTACGAAATTAAGATTTGAATCCAATAGCCCGTTCGGGCTACCACATTAAAAATTTTCCAAGCCTGACACCAGTTTCACTAGCCCGAACTTTTAACACCTTAAAATACATAATTTTTGCACCATATAACATCTTGTTTTACAAACATCTCTATGCATGTTTGAAGTAATAAAAAAGACATACAGTACATGTTTGCCATGTTTTTGAAAAATTTTAACTCGAAATACTCCAGTCTAGATCAGCATCGTCAGAGTCCAAAAGCATCGTACATGACACTCCTTGCCAAAACGAAATCTAAACTGTTATGCCCGATTTTTTAGGATCCGCACTCGCCAATTACTGCAACTCGGACTGTTGACAATTTGTAAGATGTAATACTGAGTGCTGAATACACATTTACACACACGCTGATAGCATAATTTAAGCTCCGCCTACTGCAGGTACTTGTGAGATTTTCGCGAGAAGTGTGAAAGCTAATCAAATTATCCGTTACGCTAGAGGTGATTGTATTCAGCCAATTAGCGCTGCGGTTACGTCTTTGACACTGTGTTTGATTGTCAACACGTTAGAGTGCAAAAACCAATAATTCCATAAGCGTTTCTCAGTCTGGAAAATCACGATGCAGTACTCGTTTAATTAGCATGTTTTTTTTTAAACAAATGAGGAAAATTCGGTAGCCCAGTCGAGCTTGTACCTGTGGAAAATCGGTAGCCCGAGCTGAAATTTGGTAGCCACGGGCTGTCGGACTACCGTGAATTTCGAACACTGAGTAGGTCAAATAATGAAAAAACCTTGTGACCTCTCTAGAGGCCATATTTTTCATGGGATCTGTATGAAAGTTGGTCTGAATGTTTATCTTGATGATATCTAGGTCAAGTTTGAAACTGGGTCAACTGCGATCAAAAACTAGGTCAGTAGGTCTTGAAATAGAAAAACCTTGTGACCTCTCTAGAGGCCATACCCTTGAATGGATCTTCATGAAAATTGGTCAGAATGTTCACCTTGATGATATTTAGGTCAAGTTTAAAACTGGGTCATGTGCCTTAAAAAACTAGGTCAATAGATCAAATAATAGAAAAACCTTGTGACCTCTCCAGAGACCATATCTTTCAATGGATCTTCATGAAAATTGGTCAGAATTTTTATCTTGATAATATCTAGGTCATGTTCAGAACTGGGTCACATGAGCTCAAAAACTAGGTCACTATATCAAATAATAGAAAAAACGACGTCATACTTGAAACTGGATCATGTGGGAAGAGGTGAGCGATTCAGGACCATCATGGTCCTCTTTTCTACTAGCTGACCGCGGGTTACTTTCTCACTTGCCATAATTATTTATGCATTTGTTAGATAAAATAATCGCCAGTTTCAAGCACCAAAATCAGTTTTTCCCTTTGATAGGAAAATAATTTTTTTTTTCTTCTCTGGAATGCAATAAAATTATTTGAGTAAGGGCAATTTTATCGGGTCGGTAGGTAAAGGTCAAACAAACTTAATTTTATTTTAAGCCTTAAATTTGATCGGCGGTAGACGAAAAAATATTTCCCGCCAAATATTTTTATTGTAATTTTGATTTTTTTCATCATAAATGTATATTTTCTATTTTAATCCTTATCAATTTTAAATGTCTCTTCTGGAAATAGAAAGATTATTGACATTTATAGTTTCTCTGTATGAGATAGAGAAAAGGTAACTTTCGTTCAAGAAATCATTCTAATATGCAAATCATGTTTACATCCGGAACACCCTCGGTTATTACCGTGCCACTATTCAAAACTTTCAACAGATTGGATACTGGATTAATTAATCGGTTAATTAATAACAAATAAGGTAAAATATAACTTTTAATTGCTGCCATAAAGCACATTTATGATTATTCTTCATACTCAATGTGAAAGTTTCAGTCATTTTTGCCAGAAAGTCATTAAAAAACCTACAGATCAAAGTTCAAATCTGAAGAGATTTTTGTGCTATACGTTATTTCAGTTCAACGTTTAGACCTGACATAACATGGAAAATAAAAAATGTAAAATATCAAGTAAAATGAACTTATAAAGTGATACGAGTTATGTCAGGTCTTATATTTAGGACTAGGAAAAAGTTGGAGTCCAGGTATGAAAAAACGGAGTCCCATATTTTTGCCGGTCGCTAGATAAAGGCATAGCCTTATAAAACCCTACCATTTGTCAAGGCTGTAGTTTATAAAACCTATTATTGGGTATGGTATTGAATAGATATAGTAGATTAAAGCCAGATTCCTTGCCCATCACTATGCTGAGTATGCTCATTTATGTGACTGTATTTAAAGTAAAAGTAAAAGAACAGTTCAAAACAAAGTATTTTATTCAAGTGAAAGAAAACACTTATTATCATAATCAGTGACATGACAGTTCCATATATATGACTGTTTTCATGGTAAATGTAAAAGAACAGTTCTAAACAAAGTATCTTATGCAAGTGAAAGAAAACACTTATTATCATAATCAATGACATGACATTATTCCATTTATATGACTGTTTTCATGGTAAATGTAAAAGAACAGTTCTAAACAAAGTATCTTATGCAAGTGAAAGAAAACATTATCATAATCAATGACATGACAATTCCATTTATATGACTGTTTTCATGGTAAATGTAAAAGAACAGTTCTAAACAAAGTATCTTATGCAAGTGAAAAAAACACTTTTATCATAATCAATGACATGACAATTCCATTTATATGACTGTTTTCATGGTAAATGTAAAAGAACAGTTCTAAACAAAGTATCTTATGCAAGTGAAAAAAACACTTTTTATCATAATCAATGACATGACAATTCCATTTATATGACTGTTTTCATGGTAAATGTAAAAGAACAGTTCTAAACAAAGTATCTTATGCAAGTGAAAAAAACACTTTTTATCATAATCAATGACATGACAATTCCATTTATATGACTGTTTTCATGGCAATCTGACTAAAGTACTTGATCTTCTAAACGAAGATCTGAGAACGACCCATTCACATTCGTCTTCTGTATATTTTGGATTTCCAAGATTGCTATTTTTATTTTCGCAAATCTATTTTTGTTTGAACCAATCAGACAACTTGTTCGAATGTCAAAGAATAAGAAAAAATTCAGTTAATCGAGGGCTCGAACCCGGAAACTCTCGCTCACAGAGCAAGTGCGCTACCGACTGAGCTAACCGGCTATCTAACATTTTTCTACATAAAAATTGTTAATATCAAATACCTTAGGCTTTTTAAAGCTTGCGGAATGTTGTAAGTTAACTTTTGATTGGATAGTGGAAGGGTTGTCAGAACGAGGCCATCAGTAGCTCGTTGTCAGATCCTATGCGTAGCGTAGCAGGAGATGTACTTTAGTCAGATTGGTTTTCATGGTAAATGTAAAAGAACAGTTCTAAACAAAGTATCTTATGCAAGTGAAAAAAACACTTTTTATCATAATCAATGACATGACAATTCCATTTATATGACTGTTTTCATGGCAATCTGACTAAAGTACTTGATCTTCTAAACGAAGATCTGAGAACGACCCATTCACATGCGTCTTCTGTATATTTTGGATTTCCAAGATTGCTATTTTTATTTTCGCAAATCTATTTTTGTTTGAACCAATCAGACAACTTGTTCGAATGTCAAAGAATAAGAAAAAATTCAGTTAATCGAGGGCTCGAACCCGGAAACTCTCGCTCACAGAGCAAGTGCGCTACCGACTGAGCAAACCGGCTATCTAACATTTTTCTACATAAAAATTGTTAATATCAAATACCTTAGGCTTTTTAAAGCTTGCGGAATGTTGTAAGTTAACTTTTGATTGGATTGTGGAAGGGTTGTCAGAACGAGGCCATCAATAGCTCGTTGTCAGATCCTATGCGTAGCGTAGTAGGAGATGTACTTTAGTCAGATTGGTTTTCATGGTAAATGTAAAAGAACAGTTCTAAACAAAGTATCTTATGCAAGTGAAAAAAACACTTTTTATCATAATCAGTGACATGACAGTTCCATATATATGACTGTTTTCATGGTAAATGTAAAAGAACAGTTCTAAACAAAGTATCTTATGCAAGTGAAAAAAACACTTTTTATCATAATCAATGACATGACATTATTCCATTTATATGACTGTTTTCATGGTAAATGTAAAAGAACAGTTCTAAAAAAAGTATCTTATGCAAGTGAAAAAAACACTTTTTATCATAATCAATGACATGACATTATTCCATTTATATGGCTGTTTTCATGGTAAATGTAAAAGAACAGTTCTAAACAAAGTATCTTATGCAAGTGAAAGAAAACACTCATTATCATAATCAATGACATGACAATGCCATTTATATATCTTATGCAAGTGAAAGAAAACATTATCATAATCAATGACATGACAGTTCCATTTATATGACTGTTTTCATGGTAAATGGAAAAGAACAGTTCTAAACAAAGTATCTTATGCAAGTGAAAGAAAACACTCATTATCACAATCAATAACATGACGATTTCATTTAAGTAACAGCATTTATGGTAAAATGACATAACTACATGATCGCAACATGTTTTTAAAGGCCCAGTTCTTGTTGATTTTCACATTTCAGACTTATATACACTTTGCACCGACAGTTCCATTTCAAACTTATTTTCTCCTATTTTTCATTTCACAAAACTTGACTACAGCGGGCTTAGGGTCAAACACCTCGATCGCTGGACCCTCTTCAATAACTCTCATTAATTTAGTAACAGTGTCATGCTTCAGCCTGGCACGTCCCTTGGTTTTTCAGGGATCGAATTTAACTTTTTTTCCAACTAGCAAATTTTTGCTAGTGCCATTTTTTTCCACTAGCAAAATGATGGGTTCCACTAGCAATTATTTAAAAGCTGTTTACGTGCTAAATTCAAGTTGTTTTGTTGTTGTTTGGTTTCATATAAAAGTTCACAGTCCGGACAGGCTTGGGACTTTCTGGTTTTGAAAGTACGATACAAACCAAAGTACTCAATGATTCTTTTGACTTTTGGCTTGACGTTGATCTTTTAAGTTTTTCTCAGGTCACAGTTGGTAGTGTTGCTAGCATTTTCGAGCTCCGCGGGCTTTTTTGCACCAAGAAACATGTTATTTCCTCTCCATTTTCACAGAATTTTGCAAATTACAGACGTCCAAAATGAAAACAAATATTGCCTAGACGCTTACTTACATATCCGATAATTACTTTTGTATAAAGCGACAAGCGTCTAGAAGCAGTCACGTGATTATCGGTAAATTAACTGCCCGAAAGTAGTTTTTAAAGAGAAAAGAACAGTTTGAGCGAATTCCCCGATTTTCGAACGTGATCGCAAAAATATTCGAGTGCCATGATTTTCTACTCGCATTTTTTTATTCTTACTCGAATTTTGCGAGTTAGCGACCGTTAAATTCGATCCCTGTTTTTACTTTGTTGTGAACACTGAAACCCCGTTCACAGGCAACAGAAGTAATTGAAGAAACCAGTAACACAGTGGCAAGTCGGACAAAGTCTGGAAATACATCTCTGTAGTTTCCTAGAAGGTGGGTACAAGCATCAGACAGGGACATGATCAGCGATTTCAAAATAATTTTCAACTGGAAGTAGTCAGCTACTGCTCTGTCAGAATCAATAACACCAGATTCACCACCATACAGTTCACAAAGTTCCCTTAATTCTGACTCACCATGACTTTCTAGGTCAGTAACATTCTTTGGTATGCCAGCTGGGCGAAACACAACATTCAGAAGCTGCAGACTTTTCATTGATTGTTTGTCAAACCTGGTTTCTATGTTTTCGATTAACTTTTCCAAGTATTGAGAAGAGGAGTTCTGAAATTGCATCCTCAGCTGCTCTCTGTTGGTCAATTTGGCATCACGATACACACCATCCTGAATACTGCTGTATACATTCTCTAACTCAGAACCATTCACATTCTTAAGCTGTTTAAGTTTCATTATTGTTGACTCAATCATCAAGGTGACTGTCTCCACATCAATTAAGTCTCTCTGAAAAACTCTGGACAGCTTGCATACCACATAAAGAACATCTTTTAGAAAGCCAGATACAAGGACAAAGGTCACATTTTTCAATTTTGTTTAAAGGCCTTTTGCGTCAGGATTCCCTTTTGCAGCATCATGTTCAAGAGTATTGTACAAGGCAGGGTAACAATCTAATATGGCGCGAACTGCCCCCTCAAGTGACAACCAACGAAAACTGGCTGGTTCTTTAAGTGTCAGAAACTCAATGTTTTCATCTTCCATAATGTCAGACATGACGCGTAGTTCATTGTACCTTACTGCGGAGTTGCTGAAATATCTGTAAATCAGTTTAAGTGTATGTTGGTAGTCATTAAGTAAAGGAATATCTCTACAGGCCTGACCAGCTGCAAGGGCTAATTTGTGCGCAACACAGTGAATCTGTATCATTTGTGGAGAATACTCTTTCAGTTTGACATCAACACCATTTTTACGACCTGTCATAACTGAAGCACCGTCACTGGCTAAAGTTATCAGTTTGGACATGGGAATTTTCTTTTTCTCAAACAACTTTACTATTTCACAAACAATGGTATCGGCATTGCCATCTGGCACATTTATACAATCAAGGAAGTGGATCACTGATTTGTTAGCACAATCTACACATTTAACATAGACATTTAACTTCTTAAACACTGTAATGTCTGTGCTTTCATCAATAATCAAACCAATGAATTCTGACTGCGCAATATTTTGACCAATGTTCTCTTCCAGTGTGGCATTGATTGCATCTAACAATTCTGTCTTTGAATCTTCACCAGTGTACAGTTTGGTTGGGTCTTGAAGATCAGGACACTTGTTTTTTACCTGAAAATAAAGGATGGCATTTTAAAATACAGTTAAGGCCAATGTTAATAAATTGTTTGACAGCTATAAAATATAGCATGTTACCAGAAACAAACCTTTTTTTTAGGCCTTATCACATCGGTCTTAGAGGTCCTATTGCAAGATAGCAAGAAACAACTAAATAATTTTTGCCAAAAGTAGACAAATTACATTTCAATATAAAGCGTCTCATGAACAACACATTTTATTTTGACTGTCACATCTTCAAGGTAACAAAATCGCATTTAAGTTGATAATGTGTATGTCGTAAAAACATTGCAGTCTGATCAAGATCTGCACTGATTGCCATTCAGTCAAATACGTTACTATTTGTTTTATATTGTGATGGTCTAACGAGAAAAGAAAACAGATAAAGTAACATACCTGAAGCTTTAGAACTTTGTTGTACTGGTTCAGTGGCTGGCCTTCTTTGGCTATGTAGTACATTGTATTCACCTGGGCTTCTTTGGAAGCATCACACTAAAGTTCATTTTCACGTATGGCAATTGTCTCAACAACCTGCTTTACCGTGGTGGTCTTTTTCTTTGCCTGGTGAGCCTCAGCAGCGAGAAGATGATCTTTGGTATTTTCATGCCTACTGAATCAGCGTTTTTTTTCACCAAAATATTCGGCGAAATTCGGCCCCATTCCCCCCTCAAAATAGTATGTTTTTTCCCAGGCTCTCCGATGCCTAAAATTCCCCTCCGAAAATAAAAAAAATTGCCAATCAATTAAATCACTAGCTAGTTTATTTTATTTATTTTCATATAGAAAACAGTTCACCGCGGTATCTCGCGTTTTGTTTACATCGACACCGGTTGGAGTAACTTCCCTTGATAAATCAGAATCATCGAAGCGCTTTATTATTCTGCACAACAACGCTGTTGAATGTTAGTCTGTTAATGATTTGCATTCTATTTGTTTGGCCGGGTGGTGTTGAGTTTTCCATCTTCTAGTCAGTCAGGGTTTGATTTTATGCTTTGGGAAGGGACTAGTCCAACGCATGCATTTTTTTTACAGTTTGTTTTTATTGTGACAGGTCAAATGTAACAGTGACTGCAAATGTCAGAATTGGACAGAAATAAAAAAAAACAGCCACTCACCGACTTGCTTGGGGACCTAATGTCTGTTGTAAATTTTGGTAGTCTAATGGATGTCTTAACCTCCACATTTGAAAACTTTTTTGGTTATCTGGTATTGATATGCTACATTGTGTTATATTTCCTGTCACATGCTCTTATGGGCACTAAATTTATCAATAAACTTGAAACTATAGTTTATTTCATCACAAATGAAAATTCCCCTTTTCTTAGTTTTACGTCGTATTTTTCCCCCTCCAAAGGGCACCGACCCCCTTCCACCAAAACTGAAAAAAATCACTGTGAATGTTGAACTTTGCAAATTAGGTGAACCGTTTGTTGCCATTGAGTTTGTCCTTTTTGACAGTTTACACCAAGAACACACAGCTTTAACATTGTCATTTTCATTCACTTTTTCAATCCACGGAAATGTCCTGAACCATGAATCATTCCATACAGTCCTAATCCTTTTTGATTTCTTTTGGTTTGAGTCACATTCAGTTTCACTTTCATTTTCAATAGTTTTTGTTCCAAAATAAAATTTGACCTTGATTTTGATCTAGTGACCTACTTTTACATTTCTCAAGCTACAGCCTTGAAATTTGAAGCACAAGCATAGTTTTGTGTACTGAAATGAACTTTGATCTTGAGGTTGACCTAGTGACCTACTTTCACATTTCTGAAGGTACAGGCTTCAAATTTGGACCACTTGCATAGTTTTGTGTTCCGAAATAAAATTTGACCTTGATTTTGACCTAGTGACCTACTTCCACATTTCTCAAGCTACAGCCTTCAAATTTGAACCACATGCATAGTTTTGTGTACCGAAATGAACTTTGATCTTGCGATTGACCTAGTGACCTACTTCCACATTTCTGAAGCTACAGGCTTCAAATTTGGACCGCATGTATATTTTTGTGTTCTGAATTGAAATTTGACATTGATTTTTAACTCGACTTTTCGAAGAATAGTCTAGCTATTCTACTCACCCTGGCGTCGGCGTCGGCGTCACACCTTGGTTATGTTTTTGCTTGCAAGTATGTACAGCTATCATTTAAAGGCATATAGCTTTGAAACTTATTTATTCTTTTTCTAGGTCAATTACCAACCTCACTTGGTCAAGTTCCATAACTCTAACATGTATTTTGAGCAAATTATGCCCCCTTTTGGACTTAGAAAATTCTGGTTAAGTTTTACATGCAAGTTACTATCTCCAAAACTAATGCAGATATTGAATTGAAACTTCACATGTGTCTTCGGGGTTATAAAACTAGTTGATAGCACCAAGTCCCATAACTCTGACCTTTATTTTGGCCAAATTATGCCCCCTTTTTGACTTAGAAAATTTTGGTTAAAGTTTTGCGTGCAAGTACATACAGCTATTACTAACAGGCATATAGATTTGAAACTTATTTTTTTCTTTTTCTAGATCAATTACCTACCTCACTGGGTCAAGTCCCATAACTCTGACATGTATTTTGGCCGAATTATGCCCCCTTTTGGACTTAAAAAGTCCTGTTAAAGTTTTACATGCAAGTAACTATCTCCAAAACTACTACAGATATTAAATTGAAACTTCACATGTGTCTTCGGGGTTATAAAACTAGTTGATAGCACCAAGTCCTATAACTCTGACATGTATTTTGGGCAAATTATGCCCCCTTTTGGACTTAGAAAATCCTGGTTAAAGTTTTGCGTGCAAGTACATACAGCTATTACCAAAAGGCATATAGCTTTGAAACTTATTTATTCTTTTTCTAGGTCAATTACCAACCTCACTGGGTCAAGTTCCATAACTCTTAACATGTATTTTGAGCAAATTATGCCCCCTTTTGGACTTAGAAAATTCTGGTTAAAGTTTTACATGCAAGTTACTATCCCCAAAACTAATGCAGATATTGAATTGAAACTTAACATGTTTCTTCGGGGTTATAAAACTTGTTGATAGCACCAAGTCCCGTAACTCTGATATGTATTTTGGTCAAATTATGTCCCCTTTCGAACTTAAAACTCTTTTGATAGTTAACGTTTTGGGTAATAATTTCCTGCTTCTGTGACAATATTTCGAATAGTCGAGCTTGGCTGTCTTACGGACACCTACTTTCACATTTCTCAAGCTACAGCCTCTAAATTTGAAGCATATGCATAGTTCTGTCTACCAAAATGAACTTTGACCTTGAAATTGATCTAGTGACCTGCTTTCACATTTCTCAAGCCACAGCTTTCAAATTTAGACCACATACACATTGTTTTGTACCGAAATGAAATTTGACCTTGATTTTGACCTTGAGCTAGTCTTGAAATTTGGAACATTCAAAAATGGCTCAGTGGCAGGTGCGAAGATCACTCTGTAATCTCTTGTTAGGTTAATAGGTTAAAGGTCAAGGTTAGATTAAACTAGAGTGGTAGAACATTTGTTTACAGAGAGCATATAATTTCTGTTCCTTGTGCAATTACTGAATGCATCAAGGGAGGCATTTCGTGTTCGACGAGCTCTTGTTTACGTAGCTTAACCCTTTCCCACATCGATACGTTTATCACCGTATTTATCGATTACCGAACAGAAACGTATTGACCTGAGTCTATCAGTTCCCCGATAGAAACGTATTATACCGATTAACGGCCATTTGAACAGAATCGTTTTATCCCGTGTCTCATAATCAATCGCTTTATTTTTGTTCTTTTCCTAAAGAAACAAATTCCGGATGTTTACTAACTCAAAATATGGGATTTCGTCATCATTATTAGCTCACCTGTCACAAAGTGACAAGGTGAGCTTTTGTGATCGCGCGGTGTCCGTCGTCCGTCCGTGCGTCCGTAAACTTTTGCTTGTGACCACTCTAGAGGTCACATTTTTCATGGGATCTTTATAAAAGTTGGTCAGAATGTTCATCGTGATGATATCTAGGCCAAGTTCGAAACTGGGTCACGTGCCTTCAAAAACTAGGTCAGTAGGTCTAAAAATAGAAAAACCTCGTGACCTCCCTAGAGGCCATATATTTCACAAGATCTTCATGAAAATTGGTCAGAATGTTCACCTTGATGATATCTAGATCAAGTTCGAAACTGGGTCACATGCCATCAAAAGCCAGGTCAGTAGGTCTAAAAATAGAAAAACCTTGTGACCTCTCTAGAGGCCATATATTTCACAAGATCTTCATGAAAATTAGTCAGAACGTTCACCTTGATGATATCTAGGTCAAGTTTGAAACTGGGTCACATGCCATCAAAAACTAGGTCAGTAGGTCAAATAATAGAAAAACCTTGTGACCTCTCTAAAGGCCACATTTTTCATGGGATCTCTATGAAAGTTGGTCTGAATGTTCATCTTGATGATATCTAGGTCAAGTTCGAAACTGGGTCACGTGCGGTCAAAAACTAGGTCAGTAGGTCTAAAAATAGAAAAACCTTGTGACCTCTCTAGAGGCCATATATTTCATGAGATCTTCATGAAAATTGGGTCAGAACGTTCACCTTGATGATATCTAGGTCAAATTCAAAACTGGGTCACGTGCCATCAAAAACTAGGTCAGTAGGTCAAATAATAGAAAAACCTTGTGACCTCTCTAGAGGCCATATTTTTCATGGGATCTGTATGAAAGTTGGTCTGAATGTTCGTCTTGATGATATCTAGGTCATTTTTGAAAGTGGGTCACGTGCCATCAAAAACTAGGTCAGTAGGTCAAATAACAGAAAACCTTGTGACCTCTCTAAAGGCCATATTTTTCATGGGATCTGTATGAAAGTTGGTCTGAATGTTCATCTTGATGATATCTAGGTCAAGTTCGAAACTGGGTCACATGCCGACAAAAACTAGGTCAGTAGGTTAAATAATAAAAAAACCTTGTGACCTCTCTAGAGGCCATATTTTTCATGATATCTGTATGAAAGTTGATCTGAATGTTCACCTTGAGATACCTAGGTCAAGTTTGAAACTGGGTCAACTGCGGTCAAAAACTAGGTCAGTAGGTCTAAAAATAGAAAATTCTTGTGACCTCTCTAGAGGCCATACTTTTGAATGGATCTTCATGAAAATTGGTCAGAATGTTCACCTTGATAATATCTAGGTAAAGTTTGAAACTGGGTCATGTGCCAACAAAAACTAGGTCAGTAGGTCAAATAATGAAAAACCTTGTGACCTCTCTAGAGGCCATATTTTTCATGGGATCTGTATGAAAGTTGGTCAGAATGTCCATCTTGATGATATCTAGGTCAAGTTTGAAACTGGGTCAACTGCGGTCAAAAACTAGGTCAGTAGGTCTAAAAATAGAAAAACCTTGTGACCTCTCTAGAGGCCATACTTGTGAATGGATCTACATAAAAATTGATCAGAATGTTCACCATGATGATATCTAAGTCAAGTTTGAAACTGGGTCACGTGCCTTAAAAAACTAGGTCAGTAGGTCAAGTAATAAAAAAACCTTGTGACCTCTCTAGAGGGCATACTTTTCATGGGATCTGTATGAATGTTGGTCTGAATATTCATCTTGATGATATTTAGGTCAAGTTTGAAACTGGGTCAACTGCGGTCAAAAACTAGGTCAGTAGGGCTAAAATTATTAAAATCTTTTGACCTTTCTAGTGGCCTTATTTTTCAATGGATCTTCATGAAAATTGATCTGAATGTTCACCTTGATGATATCTAGATCAGTTTCGAAACTGGGTCACGTGCGGTCAAAAACTAGGCCAGTAGGTATAAAAATAGAAAAACCTTGTGACCTCTCTAGAGGCCATATTTTTCATGAGATCTTCATGAAAATTAGTGAGAATGTTCATCTTGATGATATCTAGATAAAATTTAAAACAGGGTCACGTACCTTCGAAAACTAGGTCAATAGGTCAAATAATAGAAAAACCTTGTGACCACTTTAGAGACCATATTTTTCAATGGATCTTCTTGAAAATTGGTCAGAATTTTTATCTTGATAATATCTCGGTCAAGTTGAAACTGGGTCACATGAGCTCAAAAACTAGGTCACTATGTCAGATAATAGAAAAAACAATGTCATACTCAAAACTGGGTCATGTGGGAAGAGGTGAGCGATTCAGGACCATCTTGGTCCTCTTGTTTACGTACAAGATCATGTGGTTACTATTTAAATTTATCGAGTACTTTGCAAAGAAAGACACCGGGGTTTTTTCCTACATGTGCACGACGCTACGTCATGGAAAATTACTGAGAAAACTGCTTGCAACTGGCCGGTTCGTGGGCTTTCCTCGTTCTAAAAATAACAACCATTTAACATCAAAGTATTTTTAAATGTGTTAGGTCATGAAGGTCGCGCGTGATACATGCAGATTTCCCCTAAACAACAATTTGTGTATACGATGGCTTGGAATTTATGGCCTTACATAACGGGAAGTGTTAATCAAAACAGAAGGACCGCGGCTTTCAAATATTTTATGACACCCCAAGAGTTAATTGCAGCGGAAGTCACCCGTGATGTACCGACATTTGATCATCAAAATATTACGTACAGGGTTCATACGCGTCAGGGAAAAGTCAGGGAAAAATATTTTTTTTCAAGGTCAGGGAATTGTCAGGGAATTTTACAAAATGTCAGGGAAATTTTGAAATTTGGAAAATGTCAGGAAAATGTCAGGGAATTTTCTGATCTGGTTAGGCAACAATTTGTAAAGGTTAAGGCAGTTTCTTCAAATATTTCCTTTTTCATGAAAGCTATCACACTTACAACAATTATGCATAATTTTAAATTATATGCATATATCTATATTCTACATATTTTTCAAATTCCATATAGAAGAAACTGAAAGGGATTTGCACCCCTTACCTCCTGAGCAAATCTGGTGATGGCTGTATCTAATGATTCGATCCCCTTCTTTCCTGTATAGTGTCCATTACACATAGCCATTACTATATATACATACAAGGCTCCAATAACACAAACATATGGTCTTTATTTTACACAGTTTCAATATTTGAAGAAGGATGTTTTTGTGATACTGGTGCCTTGTGCATGTGGCTAGTGCTTGGTGCATGCAGTTCAGCTTTTTAACCTTTCAGGTGTGACTACTAACCATTGTATCATAGCTCGGTGTTTTTCTTAACATATTTGGTGCAGGTAATTCGTATACTCTTGAGTACAGGGTGCGGTAACTAAAAGTGTGCAGGTATTTAATACCCGCACACTAGTTACTGCACTGTTGGAAAGAAAAGTATGCCATCGTGTCTTGAACAGTAGACTTATTGATTTTCTGCTCTTCTAGCATTGGTTTATTTTACCTGGGCTTTACACATTTGTAAAGCAAGGATTTTAAGTACTCACTGAACTGCTGTATATGGCAATGTGGAACGCCTATAACTACCATATATGGATGGCTATGATACAAAACAGAAAGAACATTAAAACTCGAGGGTAAACGATTTATACTCGGGGCTATGCCCCCTTGTACAAATCGTTTACCCTCGAGTTTCAATGCTCTTTCTATTACCTAACAATGAGCAGGCAGACTAGATTTAATGACAATTCCATTTTAATGTAATTTAGTAAAGCTATGTTCAGAAAAACAGTTCGATTTGGCTAATATGTTCAGGTTTCCAAAAGTAATTGCTTTATTGTCTATTGGTCATAACATAAAAACATTTGTTTGTTTGAAACAGTGTATTTGATTACTTTTTAATGCATGATAATTCATGTCATTTTGCTTGCCAATGTGCTTTGTATAATCACCAGCTCCATATCCAGTTGATTTGGAATAAACAAACAAAATATTAAACAATGTAAATGTTTGTCAAAAAAGGAGGTAAGGGTTGGCTGTAGGGGTGGTGGAGGCCAACATTCTATTTTTTTCATTTAAAATTGAACCACTAAATGTGCACATTTTAAGATAACAAAAGTCATACTAGGTGACTTGGTTTGTATCGTACCGAACCAAAAAGTCAGGGAAAAATGCTTTCATGTCAGGGAAAAGTCAGGGAAATGTCAGGGAATTTTGTCTGAAAGAATGTGTATGAACCATGACGTAATATTATCTTAAAAATATTTTAATTTTTAGCACAAGAATATTGTAGTTGGTTACGAGTCTCGATCTCAGCGATCTTTTTGCACTTTCAGAAATTTTACGATCCGTTATTTTTGTAGTGTTATTCAGTTTTTTTGTGTTTTTTTTTATAAATACTTACCGATTCCGATTCGGAAGATAAGTCTATTAACTATAAATCAAACTTTCAAACATCAAAATGAAATTGTATATGAATTTCAATGTGAAAGTAATCCAAAACAGAATTTTATGCCTAAAAAAATATATTCCCGTACTTTAACACTTTATATCTTCGAAACTCAAAGAGAAACTACAATAAATTTTGTATCATCGGAAAGAGAATTTAAATTGCTATAAACTTTATATTGACAAAAATAATGTCAAACTTACAGAAAATATTAAAATAATGACATTTTTAACATAAGTGTGTGTAATCACAAAATAATGCCAACACCTCTGTTCAGATAAGACAGTCACCTTTATCAGCCATATACCGATTATTGATTATTGATTATCACTTATCAGTGTTATGTAAAAGAGGTTACTCTGGCTTCTGTTCTGTGTGGTAAAGGGTTAACGGGATTGTTTTTTGGGGGCACTTGGGTCAAGGTTACTCTTAGGTCAAAGCCAGTGTTACTAAAAATAGAAAATGTTTGAAAAACCTTGTTTTTGGTGAAGTCGCCCCAATGAGGTTCTGGGATGATCTATGTATGAAAAGAATTGGAACCACTGCCTTACCCTTGCATGATCATAAGAGGCGACTAATAGGGTCTTAACACTTGGTTTTGCAGTAACTCTGTGATTCCAGCAGGTATACATATTTTGATTCCATACCTCATGTTTTTATTTCGATGTCAATGAGATGTGAAACCAAAATTTGTAGTCCTGTTTGGCGCCATATAACCTTTACTGTGTTGGTGCACCGTAAAACCCAAATAAATAAATAAATTTTGGTGAATTCACAAGATGTTCTTTAAATGTTATGAAAAATTTGAGTTGTCTTCTTTCTTTAACCATATTATGAAAAAGGTATGTCATCCCTGAACCACTTTAAAAAGAAGATTACAGCAATTTTTTTTTTTCAGGATGCCCATAACTGCATCAGTGACTTTGATCCTGACACCAACACATCTCTTTTTGCAGTCTATGATGGACATGGAGGTATATTGTCTGCTGTGAGAGCTTTTATTTACTTTATTGTCAGAGTTTTCAACTGATAAGTTTGTCCAAAAATAGAGCTAATATTCTGTGGTTAGCGATACAGTTCCACTGTTTCTTTATATGTTTTATCTGAACCATAATATGCAATTGAACCACTGCATGAATCATCATCTGTTTTAAGCAAGAACTTGCATTAAGCAGCCAGTGAGGTAACTTCCCAAACTGATAACTTGTTGTAAATAAGTTTGTCTCATGCCCCTTATAGAAGAACAAGTGGTATGTTGTATGGCTAATTGTCCATCCAGTGGTCATTTGGTAGACCATGTGGTTTCAAATCAGTAAGTAGAAAATGCTTGGTCTCACAATGGATGATTGCTTGTGGTCAGTAAATGACCCCTTAAGTTTTGTGAGTCAGTAAGTCACAAGTCAAGATCTCTGACCTTGATGCTGAAAATGATTACCACTCGGTAACAAAATAAAGCTGGCATACAATTGTCAAACATTGCCCAGGATCAGCAGATGTCCCCAACTGCTTTTAGGGGTCAGAAGATGACAGCATACAAAATTATGCAACCCAGTTGCCTTTGACAGGCCATCATAGGAGCATATTTGTTTTACAGACCACTCTTGTATGTTCTTATTTCTACCAGACTTAAGCAGCCACCTTCCAAGGGCAGCCATATATTTTGCCACTCCATTGGCTGGCAATTTGATTTAGGTTTCAATGTCTCTAAGATAACACCAGTCAAATGAAGCATTGTCGTACACAGAATTCCTTCAGACCTGCTAATATTTGATAATAATTACCTCAGTTATAGCAGTATTGACAAAGAAATCTTGGTGAAGCTTAAAATATGATTACAGACCAGGTTCAAATAGAAAAAAAAATCTTTTAAAGTAAAAATGTACTGACTTCAAATACATTTCCCTGTGACAACAATAGGTGCAGAGGTTGCCCAGTATACTGCAGCACATCTTCCAGATTTCTTAAAGGCGCTACCAATTTACAAAGATGGAAAATTAGCTGAGGCCCTCCAGGAGGCCTTTCTCGGCTTTGATCAAGTCCTTACTCAAGAATCTGTCATTCAGGAACTAAAGACTTTAGCAGGGGTTGATGATGATGAAAACGAAGAAGTTGAAGGTATCAGAATCAATCTCTATTTTAATAACTAGAACACTTTATCATCAAGTTATGTGCCACATATATAAAGGCATACCTGTAATAAATTATGGGCATTACTTCCCAGATATTACGCAATAGAATAACAAAAAGCTGTTATAAATGTTGTTTCTTTAAATAGGTTGTAAAGGTATAATCCTAAGAGAAACAAGATTTACTTTACTTTGTGTTTTTAAACAAGTTGTTTGGTGTTTTCAGATGATGAAGGTATGGGTAGATCTGAACGTGACATATTAGTAGCTGAGGCCAACATGCCAATTGAAGAGCTTATGGCTAAATATTCAGCGAAGGAGCCGCCCCCAGCAGCTCGCCTTAAAAAACAGCCAAAAGAGCAATTTAAGTCTCCAATGATCAGAGCCAAGAAGACCTCTAAAACTGGTATGGAAAAAACTTTATTCTAAGGATTTGAAATATTTTGTGTGTGTCCAATTTCTGCAAATCAGGTTTATCTTCTACAGCTATTTTAACGTGGATGTTATATGTGCCGTAGTAATATGGCAGCTAATGTTGGCATCGGAACTACTAGCAATTAAATTGGAGCTATTTTTACATCAGAAAACATGAATTTCAACATACAACATCAATTTGCATAGTAATTATAGTCCCCTACTGGTGTTGTCACCAGAGGGGACTATAGGAATGCCCTCCTCCCCATGATGAGACAGTGTGTGCTTGTCCGTTGAAAGGTCAAGGTCACTGTTTAAGGTAAAGTAAAAATTTGTTTCTGCCCTATGACTTGTTAATTGCATTGAAGGATTTTTAGCTCCTATTCTACTCACCCTGGTGTCGGCATCACACCTTGGTTAAAGTTTTGCATGCAAGTACATGTAGCTATAATTTAAAGGCATATAGTTTTGAAACTTACTTTTTCTTCCTAGATCAATGCTCACAGGATTTCTAGATCGATCGATTTTGGCCAATGTAGCCCCCTTGACTTGTCTGTAAGTCTTTGCGTCAGTCAAACATTTTAAAGCTGTGTTGTTTTGCTAGGTCAATTACCAATTACTGAGTCATATCATACATGTATTTGGTCCAATTATGACCCCTTGTTTGAAAAATCTGGTAAAGTTTTGCAGCATGTTACCATCCCAAGATATTTTGAACTCGTGTCATCTGGTCTAAAAACTAGGTAGTCCTGGTTAAATGCATCAGCACTAAAACTATGCATTTGATATGCATAGAGGTTGATAGTATTGCATAATCTGTCTGACATTATTTGCAAAAGATGATAACTTTTGAAATCTTGACACTGAGTGAAAATGTCATGCAAGTTGCTCCACAAAACTAGCGTACTGGATTGAAATCAATAGAAAAACCTTGTATCGATAGAATATTTTTGGCAATCAATTTGAATATCGAGCATTGGTTTTTATGGATACTCTTGATTATAGCTAGCCTGAGTTCGACAAAGTGGTTCTCCGTCCGTCACAATAACATAGAGTCACTTTTGTCGAAATCAAATGAAAAACCTTGTTATGCATAATAAGCTGATTTTTCAAATGCGTCCTTTAATATGGTTCCAGAGTATGCCTTATGAAAAGGTTCGAAAATTGGCTCATTTTGGTGCAGCAAAATAGGTTCATTTAGGTTAGATCAAAGAAAATATTTTTGGATAGAGGCTTTTTATACAATGATCTTTGAATTTGGTTGTAGATATGTATGGCCTCAGAAATCTAGAGCTAAGTGAAGGATGGGTATCTGGGTCAGATTACTGTCGCTAGTCCAAATCAAAGAAAAACTTGTGGTATCGGAAAAGAGGCGGTAATTTTTCATTCGATCTTCATGTAAATTTTGCGTCAGAGTATTACCTTGATGAAAGTCTAGCGATTCAAATGGTCATCGTGGGTCAAAAACTAGGTCACTAGGTCATATCAGTAAAACACTTGTGTAGCGATAGAGCTGTATTTTTCAATTGATCTTCATGAATTTTGGTCAGAATGATTAAACCTTGATGAAATTTAGACCAAATTCGAAAATGGGTCATCTAGGATCAAAAACTAGTCACTAGGTCAAATCAAAGAAAAACCTTGTGTATGCAATGGAGGCTGTATTTTTCAACTGATCTTCATGAAATTTAGCCAGAATGATTACCTTGATAAAATCTAGGCCGAGTTCGAAAATGGATCATCTGGGTCAAAAACTAGGTCACTAGGTCAAATCGAAGAAAAACATTGTGTATGCAATAGAGGATGTATTTTTCAATTGATCTTCATGAAATTTGGTCAGAGTGATTGCCTTGATGAAATCTAGGTCGATTTTGAATATGGGTTATCTGAGGTCAAAAACTAGGTCACTAGGGCAAATTAAAGAAAAATCTTGTGTCTGCGATAGAGACTGTTTTTTTCAATTGATTTTTATGAAATTTGGTCAGGTTGATTGCCTGAATGAAATCTAGGTCGCATTTGAATATAGGTCATCTGAGGTGAAAAACTAGGTCACTTGGTCAAATCAAAGAAAAACTTCTGTATGTGATAGAGGCTGTATTTTTCAGTTGATCTTCATGAATTTTGGTCAGAATGATTGCCTTGATAAAATCTAGGTCGAGTTTGAACATGGGTCATCTAGGGTCAAAAACTAGGTCATATCTAAGAAAATGCTTGTTTTATCGCAAGAGACCAATTTTTTTGTCCAATCTTAATGAAAATTGGTCAGAATATTTGTTTCCATGAAATCACTAGGTCAAACATGTTTTACACTGTTATGGAGTGTTTCTTAGGTGAGCGACCTAGGGCCATCTTGGCCCTCTTGTTTCTTTCTCTAGATCAATGACCAACCTCACAGGATCAAGTCAAATAACTCTGATATGTATTTTGGCCAAATTATGCCCCCTTTTGGACTTAGAAAATCCTGGTTAAAGTTTTGCGTGCAAGTACATATAGCTATTTTTTAAAGGCATGTAGCTTTGAAACTTTTTTTTCTAGGTCAATTACCAACCTTACTGGGTCAGGCTCATAACTCATACATGTATTTTGGTCCAATTATGCCCCCTTTTGGTCTTAGAAAAATCCTGGTAAAGTTTTGCATGCATGTTACCATCTCCAAAACTAATGCAGATATTGATTTGAAACTTCACATGTGTCTTTAGAGTTTTAAAACTAGGTGATAGCATCCTGGTTAAAATTTTGCATGCATGTTGCTATCTCAAAAACTGATGCAAATATTGAATTGAAACATCAGATGTTGAAACTAGGACATAGCAACAAGTCTCGCCTCTGACATGTATTTTGCAAAAGTATGTCCACTTTTGAACTTGACAACTTGTGATTAATGTTTTGCATGCAAGTTGCTACCTCCAAAACTAATGCAGATACTGGATTGAAACTAATAGATATTTTAACCTTTAGAGTAATATTCCTGTAGCTGGGACAACAATTTGAATAGTCGAGCATTGGCTATCTTATGGATAGCTCTTGTTTTATTAGCTCACCTGTCATGTAGTCACAAGGTGAGCTTCGTCCGTCGTTCGTGCACAATTTTTTGTGAACATGATAGAGACCACATTTTGCAATCGATTTTAATCAAACTTGCACACAACTTGTATTGGCATAATATCTCGATTCCTTTCGAAAACTGGCCAGATCCCTTTATAGGTTCCAGAGTTATGGCCCCTAAAAGGTTCAAAATTTGCTATTTTGGCTTTTGCAGCCATATAGAGACTTCATTTATGGTTTGATTTGATACAAATTTGCAAAATATTTTTGATAATCTTCTTGTCCAAAACCACAGAGCCTAGGGCTTTGATATTTGGTATGTAGCATTATGTAGTGGTCCTCTACCAAGATTATTCTACCCCCCGAGAACAAAGCTGTAAGGGGGGGGTATACTGGTTTCAGGTTGTCTGTCTGTCTGAGCCCACGAATGAACATTTGTTGGGTACAGAGAACAATAGGTAACGGTAAATTCTATTCATTCCGTAGTGTTTATTGGGTACTTTCTGTCGCTTATTGAGTACTTTTTAGCTTGACTATTCGAAGAATAGTCTAGCTATTCTACTTACCCTGGCGTCGGCGTCGGCGTCACACCTTGGTTAAGTTTTTGCATGCAAGTACATACAGCTATCATTTAAAGGCATATAGCTTTGAAACTTATTTATTCTTTTTCTAGGTCAATTACCAACCTCACTGGGTCAAGTTCCATAACTCTAACATGTATTTTGAGCAAATTATGCCCCCCTTTGGACTTAGAAAATTCTGGTTAAAGTTTTACATGCAAGTTACTATCTCCAAAACTAATGCAGATATTGAATTGAAACTTCACATGTGTCTTCGGGGTTATAAAACTAGTTGATAGCACCAAGTCCCATAACTCTGACCTTCATTTTGGCCAAATTATGCCCCCTTTTGTACTTAGAAAATTTTGGTTAAAGTTTTGCGTGGAAGTACATACAGCTATTACTAAAAGGCATATAGATTTGCAACTTATTTTTTCTTTTTCTAGATCAATTACCTACCTCACTGGGTCAAGTCCCATAACTCTGACATGTATTTTGGCCAAATTATGCCCCCTTTTGGACTTAGAAAATTCTGGTTAAAGTTTTGCGTGGAAGTACATACAGCTATTACTAAAAGGCATATTGATTTGAAACTTATTTTTTCTTTTTCTAGATCAATTACCTACCTCATTGGGTCAAGTCCCATAACTCTGACATGTATTTTGAGCAAATTATGCCCCCTTTTGGACTTAGAAAATCCTGGTTAAAGTTTTGCGTGCAAGAACATACAGCTATTACTAAAAGACATATTGATTTGAAACTTATTTTTTCTTTTTCTAGATCATTTACCTTCCTCACTGGGTCAAGTCCCATAATCTGACATGTATTTTGAGCAAATTATGCCCCCTTTTGGACTTAGAAAATCCTGGTTAAAGTTTTACATGCAAGTTACTATCTCCAAAACTAATGCAGATATTAAATTGAAACTTCACATGTGTCTTCGGGGTTATAAAACTAGTTGATAGAATCAAGTCCCATAACTCTGACTTGTATTTTGGGCAAATTATGCCCCCTTTTGGACTTAGAAAATCCTGGTTAAAGTTTTGCGTGCAAGTACAAACAGCTATTACCAAAAGACATATAGCTTTGAAACTTATTTATTCTTTTTCTAGGTCAGTTACCAACCTCACTGGGTCAAGTTCCATAACTCTTAACATGTATTTTGAGCAAATAATGCCCCCTTTTGGACTTAGAAAATTCTGGTTAAAGTTTTACATGCAAGTTACTATCTCCAAAACTAATGCAGATATGGAATTGAAACTTAACATGTTTCTTCGGGGTTATTAAACTAGTTGATAGCATCAAGTCCCATAACTCTGATATGTATTTTGGTCAAATTATGTCCCGTTTCGAACTTAAAACTCTTTCGATATTTAACATTTTGGGTAATAATTTCCTGCTTCTGTGACAATATTTCGAATAGTCGAGCTTGGCTGTCTTAAGTACAGCTCTTGTTAACAAAAGAAATACCCAATAAAGGTCCATCTGTAGGAACGTCTGTCTGTAGACACAATCTTGTGCGCACCATTTCTCCTCATCCCCTTGACACAATTTAATGAAACTTCACACAGGTGATCAGTAACAACAGTAGTTGTGCATGGGGCATGTTAGGTTCTTTCAGAAAAAAAAATTGCAGACTAACGGGACTTTGTTTTTTGTTACTATACTATATACATAGACACAATCTTGTGCGCACCATCTCTCCTCATCCCCTTGACACAATTTAATGAAACTTCACACAAGTGATCAGTAACAACAGTAGTTGTGCATGGGTCATGTTAGTTTTTTTCAGAAAAAAATTTGCACAGTGACAAGACTTTGTTTTTTGTGACTATACTATATACATAGACACAATCTTGTGCGCACCATCTCTCCTCATCCCCTTGACACAGTTGAATGAAACTTCACACAAGTGATCAGTAACAACAGTAGTTGTGCATGGGGCATGTTAGGTTCTTTTAGAAAAATTTTTGCAGAGTTATTGGACTTTGTTTTTTGTGACTATACTATATACATAGACACAGTGCTGTGCACACCATCTCTCCTCATCCCCTTGACACAATTTAATGAAACTTCACACAAGTGATCAGTAACAACAGTAGTTGTGCATGGGGCATGTTAGGTTCTTTCAGCAACAAAAATTGCATAGTTATGGGACTTTGTTTCTTGTTAACATACTATGTACATACAGTCTGCATATGCAATCTTGTGCTCACCTGATCTTCCGAACCCTTGCACACAATTTAATGAAACTTCACACAAGTGATCAGTACCAACCCTAGTTGTGCATGGTGCATGTTACGTTCTTTTAGATAAATATTCTGCATAGTTATGGGACTTTGTTTTTTGTTACTATACTGTATACATACAGTCTATATACATACATTCCACATAATTATGCAATCTTGTGTGCGTCAAATTGTAATGTACTGTGTCAGTGCATGCGGGGGGTACATTCATCACCTTTAGTGATAGCTCTAGTTCAAATTATCCTCCTGGTGTCAAATATGGCCCCGCCCTGGGGAGCACATGGTTTAATAGACTTGTACAGGGGAAAACCGTTAAAAAAATTCCTGTCTTAAACCATATGGGCCAGAGCTTAGATATTTAATATGTGTTATGCTCTAGTAGTTCTCTACTAAGATTGTTCAAATCATGACCCTGGGGTCAGTATAGGTCACGTCTGGGTGGTCCCTTGTTTTACATAGACTTACATGTTTTTGAAGCAGTAGCAAAGAAATTTGGACCACAAGCATAATGTTTGATACAGATTTCAAAATTCATTTTGAATTGTCTTAAGTATGTCATACTGACCTAATTTCTTGTTTTTGAAGATACAGCATAGAGATTTGGACCAGTTAATAATTTTTGATGCTGATTTCAATACTCATTTTAAATATTCTTAAACTGAACTACTGACCTACTTTTTATGCCCCCAAAGGGAGGCATATAGTTTTCAACTGCCCGTCCGTTCGTTAGTTTGTTCGTTCGTTCGTCACAACGTTAACTTTTTGCATGAAGGCACTTTACTTCCGAACCACTGCACCCAGGACCAAACTTCCATGCTGATAGTAATTATTGAGTACACGACCCCTACTGACTTTGGGGTCATCGGTGAAAGGTCAAGGTCACCAGGTCAAAGGTCAAGGCGCTGCGGGGGCATTTGTTACCATTAGTGACAGCTCTTGTTGTGTTTGTACAGCAAAGAAATTCGGACCACCAGTTAAATTTCTAAACAGATTTTGGTAGTTGTCTTGAATAATCTTTACCATGACCTACTCAACTAGTTTTTGTTAATGAAGCTTAAGCAAAGAAATTTGTTTAAGCAAGCAACTAAACTCAAGTAATATAGGGCCATCATGGCCCTCTTGTTTGTGTTATCCCTGGTATTGGTGAGCCTTACATGGCTTTTATTTCATATAATAGAAATTTTTTTATCTATGTCATGCCATATTTCTAGTCTGATGAAGTTCACCAATGTTATATGTCATTTGTTTTAAATTGCCATGTTATGTACACTTGTGCCAAATAAAACTTCTACACTCGAAACCCTTTATAACGCTATTTCGATATACCTCGGTATTCGGTATAACGTGGTATGCTTATGGCTCCCAAATATATATAAAAAAAAAAAGCCCCAAGTCCGTGGATGTTATTTAATTTGATCATAACCAGCGTTAAAACTGCATGTACCTGTGTACATTAACACCTTTGTCATGACAACTGTGACAAAAAATCAATAACCGTCTGCTATCTTACTTGTTTGGGTATTAAACGCCATTGTTAAATTTTGAATACATGCAGACATGTGACAATTAGGCAATCAAGACCGTGTCAAAATTAGATTGTTTGCATTGATAACAAGCGTGTAAGATTGGTCTTGTCAACTATCAAACCGCTTAAGTTTGCATCAAATAAGCGGACGACATGAAAATTTGAGTGAATAAAAAAATCAAACAACATGCTCAGTTTTGTAATAAAATGCAGCCGTTTTTCGTAATCATCCCATTCTTACTTTTTGTTATCGTAGATCTAGTTTATTTTACCATTTCTTTCTTATTTTATCCGTTTTGTAAAACTCTGCGTGTTTTTAGCTCACCTGTCACATAGTGACAAGGTGAGCTTTTGTGATCACCCTTCGTCCGTCGTCCGTCGTGTGTCTGTCCGTGCGTCCGTCAACAATTTCTTGTCTGCACGATAGTGGTTTCATTTATGATTTTATTTTAACCAAACTTGCACACAACTTGTATCACCATAAGATCTCGGTTCCTTTCTTGAACTGGCCAGATTCCATTATGGGTTCCAGAGTTATCGCCCCTGAAAGGGCCAGAATTAGCTATTTTGACCTTGTCTGCACAATAGCAGCTTCATTTATGATTTTATTTTAACCAAACTTGCACACAACTTGTATCACTATAAGATCTTGGTTCCTTTCTTGAACTGGCTAGATTCCTTTATGGGTTCCAGAGTTATGGCCCCTGAAAGGGCCAGAATTAGCTATTTTGACCTTGTCTGCACAAAAGCAGCTTCATTTATGATTTGAATTTAATCAAACTTGCACAAAACTTGTGTTGCCATAAGATCTCAGTTCCTTTGTTGAACCGGCCAGATCCCATAATGGGTTCCAGAGTTATCGCCCCTGAAAGGGCCAAAATCAGCTATTTTGACCTTGTCTGCACAATAGCAACTTCATTTATGATTTGATTTTAACCAAACTTGCACACAACTTGTATCACCACAAGATCTTGGTTCCTTTCTTGAACTGGCCAGATTCCATCATGGGTTCCAGAGTTACGGCCCCTTAAAGGTCCAAAATTGGCTATTTTGGCTTTTGCAGCCATATAGAGACTTCCTTTATGGTTTTATTTGATACAAACTTCCAAAATATCTTCAACAACAGTAAATCTTGGATTTCATGACAAATCAGATCCAATCGTAGGTTCCAGTGTTATTTTATATCTGAGAACCTCCCCTGATTGTAGTCAAAATGGATTTATATCAGTAAGTACTTACAGGACTTATTTGAAATTTCATTATTGTCATTAGTTGGACTGAGCCAATCAGGGTAGATAACTATGGACTGATTTTATGTCAAATTACCTCCCTTTATTTCAAATTAAAATGGGAATATCTCCGTAACTAATGAAGATACTGATCTGAAATTTCATTTATGTCAACAGATTTATTTGGCAGATCCTTCTTTTGTTCACTTACAATAATTTTCTTTTTAATTAATTCCCTTTTACGTTACTATAAATAGCTTATTTTTAGTAACTTTTTTATTATTGGCCGTAGGGAAAAACCGAGACCACTTTTCTGTGGTACAACATGGATGGTACCTCCAATTTTTAGGTGTATTTTGACATATCTATACCTTGTAAAAAAATTTTTTTTTCTTTTTGGTTAAATTTCTTTCCTTTGTTGTTCCTGTCCTTTGGACTTAGATATTTTTTCTGAGGACCTTCTTGTCCTCAAGTGCAATGATAACAGGTGAGCGATATAGGGCCATCATGGCCCTCTTGTTTCTCGTTCGTTCATATTTTTTGTTATTTTCCACGTGTTTAAAAACCCCGCGCTATTGTAATTTTCACGACCGCGCACTTCTCACACAGCGTTATAGGTTACATTCTACCAGTTCAATTCCTTATTTATTTCATATTAACAACAAAACATTCAGACCTCATTTTCAGCACCTTAGAGCATTTCAGTGATATGAAAACCATATAATGGTCATTTAGTATAACATGTCTTCTTATCAAAAATAGAAAAATATTGACATGTTATGTTGTATATAAGAAAAATGATCTGTTCTGAGAAACATCACCCTCTAAAAATGCCCAAATGAAAACAGCGGTTTAGCAATTACGCGTAGGTGGACATTTTTCAGAATAAAACTTATTCCAGGAAATTCACAGTGAAAATGGTCTAGATCTTTTCTCAATACAATAAGCAATAAAAATAAGCCAGAAATTTAACTGTCACCTCGTCATGTCACTCATTACACCAGATTTCATCCATAGCATGGAACTACATTTTGGACTACTTCACATGTAACCCTGAGTAGTCACTTACGGTTTGGTGTAATCTGTCCTATATGTTTACTTCCGGGATTCAGAATTTCAACTTTCTTTTAGAATTACGACAAAATGGGAAGATGAAATAGCATTATAATTTTTATACGCCCATTTGAAAAATGGGACGTATTATGGGAACGCCCGTCGGGGGGCGGGCGGGCGGCATCCACAGACTTTGTTCGGAGCATATTCGGAGCACACTGAGTAGTCACTTACGGTTTGGTGTAATCTGTCCTATATGTTTACTTCCGGGATTCAGAATTTCAACTTTCTTTTAGAATTACGACAAAATGGGAAGATGAAATAGCATTATAATTTTTATACGCCCATTTGAAAAATGGGACGTATTATGGGAACGCCCGTCGGGGGGGCGGGCGGGCGGCGTCCACAGACTTTGTTCGGAGCATATCTTCTTCATGCATGGAGGGATTTTGATGAATCTTGGTACAGTTGTTCACCATCATGAGACGGAGTGTCATGCGCAAGAACCAGGTTCCTAGGTCTAAGGTCAAGGTCACACTTTGAGGTCAAACGTCAAATTCAAGAATGACTTTGTCCGGAGCATATCTTCTTTATGCATAGAGGGATTTTGATAAAATTTGGCACAGTTGTTCACCATCATGAGACGGAGTGTCATGCACAGGAACCAGGTCCCTAGTCTAAGGTCAAGGTCACACTTAGAGATCAAAGGTCAGATTCAAGAATGACTGTTTGGAGCATATCTTCTTCATGCATGGAGGGATTTTGATTTAACTTGGCACAATTGTTCACCATCATGAGACGGAGTGTCATGCGCAAGAACCAGATCCCTAGGTCAAAGGTCAAGGTCACACTTAGAGGTCAAAGGATACAAGAATGAAAACTTTGTCCGGAGCAATTCTTCTTCATGCATGGGGGGATTTTAATATAACTTGGCACAAATGTTCACCACCACGAGTTGGAGTGTCTTGCGCAAGAACCAGGTCCCTAGGTCTAAGGTCAAGGTCACACTAAGAGGCCAAAGGTCAGATACAAGAATGACTTTGTCCGAAGCATTTCTTCTTCATGCACGGAGGGATTTTGATGTAACTTGGCACAATTGTACACCATCATGAGACAAAGTGTCATGCGCAGGTCCCGTCTTTAGAATTACTTCCCTTTGTTGTTACTATAAATAGCTTGTATTGTAACTTTTCATTACTAGTCGTAGGGAAAAATCGAGACCACTTTTCTGTAGTACAACATGCATGTTAGGCTTAAAATAAAATTAAGTTTGTTTGACCTTTACCGACCGACCCGAAAAAATTGCCCCGACTCAAATAATTTTATTGCATTCCAGAGAAAAAAAATATTTTTATTTTCTTATCAAAGGGAAAAACTTATTTTGGTGCTTGCAATTGGCGATTATTTTATTTAACAAATGCGTACATAATTATGGCAAGTGAGAAAGCAACCCGCGGTCGGCTAGTAGAAATCGATAAAGCGGACTGTTTATCATCTCGTGTATTCCGAAAACGTGTCAACTATGCCGATAACGTTGCCTAAGGCCATAGGATGCAGACGACAATCAAACCGCTTATAACCGGAAGGCAATCTGACGAAAGGACATAATTTTACAAATCTAGTATCTAATTTACCCGCTAAACGTAAAGAAACCAAAACGTCATGCCGGTACTTTTCCATTCCACGAGCACGTGCGAGCTATCGTAATATCTAATTTCCATCACTCGACGTTACTTTTGTTTACACATACACAAAAAAAAACCCCGCGTAGTGCATTCATTTTTTTGTCATTATCGCATCAATATTTTTTTAGCACCGCTTAAGAAGTAATATAGTTTGAATTCTATACAATTTTAATAAGATATCGACAGGAATGTAGGCAAAATTCTATAAAAACGGTCAAATTTAAATTTAGTTCTTTGTAAAATTTCAAACAGTGCGGTCTTAAAATTACTTATTTCTTTCTAAGAGTAAATAAATGATAAATTCTATGGGCATAAAGTTCAGACTTTTGACCAGAAGGTACAAAAAAAAAAAAAAAAAAAAAAAAACAATAAAAAAATCTTAAATAATGAAAAAGTGTCAGCAATTTAAATACATGGCATAAAACGACTTTTGGCAAACAGATTTATGTTAGTGCAGCAAAATAGCTCACAGAGGTAGGATATCCACAATTATCGTTTGACACATTTACTGTCAGTTTATACAGGCTATTGAATTTGCTTTAAGAAATTAAAGAAGAAACTTTTTTATTGATTAATTCAAAGAACCGAGGCGGTACGATCAAACAGTGATGTGTTATATGGCGCGAAAACATGACGTAATTCCATGACAATCTCGGGCAACTGTAACGCTTTGATCTCCGCTTCAGATGCCATGATACCTACACACTTCTTTTAGCTCTTTGAGGCGGGTGTTACTTGATGATGAAAACAAGGACAAGGACTAAGTTTATCAACAGATTAATTACCGATAATCGTTTACGCTTTTTATTACGCTTTCAACATTGGGTGGATTATGATTATTGTGTCCATATTTTTGGGACACTTTACAAAATAATCATTTTTCGGGAAATAAGTCTTGAGAAAGTGAAAATAACTAGTCCTAACATTTTTGGAAAATACGGTAAGGGCTAGACTGTGATTATTTTTACTACCGATGCAGTTATTATGGAGAGCAACTAGGTGGTGGTGATTACTAAATTACCCTGAAAGAAAAATGTCTGCTGTGAAAACGAAATTTAAGAAGAACAAATATGATTGATTACAAAGGAAACGTAATGTACATGAGATTATTATTTGTCTACTATGTGTTATATCTGAAAATTGCTTGTACATAATACTGCTTTCATAACAGTGACAGTATTACGGCAATTGACAGGCGAGTGGTGGGAAATTTGATTATCTGTGAAAACATATTATGAACTGACTTAATTGTTGATTTCAAAATGTATTTAATCAGAGATGGTTTTAAAATGCATTTGTTCGAAGTGAGAAAATCTCAGTTTCCGAATTTCAAGAATTTGACACGAATGTAAATGTTTTGAAATATGACAAGCTAGATAGTTTTAATATTTTAATTTTGTAATGCCAGAACAAAGAGGTATAAAAATCTTATACTTCTTTTGCCAGGACAGTGGCATAATAAATGTCTGATGTCGGGGAAACCCAATCTTGTTTCTGTTCTTAGTAACATGACCAATACGTGCAAGTAGCTTAAATCTAAAAAATCATCGCTTTTGCTTGCATACTGCCATAACCGTTGTAAAAACCTTCTAAAACTCATAAAAAGCTATTGAATTAAGCATCAAACACTTGTTGAAAATAAGCTGTAATTCAGTAGTGTGTTTAGATGCCAAATATTTTCCCGACTATATCGTTTTGTACTTGTAAGCGCAGATGTAGTGAAAACATTTTTGATATATATATAAAAGTATAGACATGAAAGATACTACTTTGCCTTATGTGCAAATTAAGTCTGTGCCCATATTGTGTGTGCATGAATAGGGCCAGGGGTTTATTACAAGCATACATTTAACAGAGCATCTTCCAAGATTATCTACAAGCAATAGGTATTAATAGATAGACTTTAATTTTTATTATTACTGAGACAACAAACATTAAAAAAAAACTAAAATATAATAAAATTATTTACCTACCTGCCTACCCACTGTAAAAATACTGGGTCGGTAAAGGTCAAACAAACTTAATTTTAATTGAGGCCTTACATCCAATTTTGACCTATCTCTACCTGGTAAGGATTTTTGTGTGGACTTACAATTTTTTTGGGGGGAATTTATTTTTTGTATTTTTAGCTCATCTGATTTTTTGAAAAAAAATGATGAGTTATTGTCATCACTTGAGCGGTTGTCGGTGTCGGCGTCCGCGTCTGCGTCGGCGTTGCCTGGTTAAGTTTTATGTTTAGGTCACCTTTTCTCCTAAACTATCAAAGCTATTGCTTTGAAACTTGGAATACTTGTTCACCATCATAAGCTGACCCTGTATAGCAAGAAACATAACTCCATCTTGCTTTTTGCAAGATTTATGGCCCCTTTTGTACTTAGAAAATATCAGATTTCTTGGTTAAGTTTTATGTTTAGGTCAATTTTTCTCCTAAACTATCAAAGCTATTGCTTTGAAACTTGGAATACTTGTTCACCATCATAAGCAGATCCTGTACATCAAGAATTATAACTCCATCTTGATTTTTGCAAGATTTATTGCCCCTTTTGGACTTAGAAAATCAGTTTTCTTGGTTAAGTTTTATGTTTAGGTCAGCTTTTATCCTAAACTATCAAAGCTATTGCTTTAAAACTTGCAACACTTGTTCACCATCATAAGTTGACCCTGTACAGCAAGAATTATAACTCCATCTTGATTTTTGCAAGATTTATGGTCCCTTTTGGACTTAGAAAATATCAGATTTCTTGGTTAAGTTTTATGTTTAGGTCAACTTTTTCTCTTAAACTATCAAAGCTATTGCTTTGAAACTTGCAACACTTGTTCTCCATCATAAGCTGACCCTGTACAGCAAGCAACATAACTCCATCCTGCTTTTTGCAAGAATTATTGCCCCTTTTGGACTTAGAAAATCATTTTCTTGGTTGAGTATTATGTTTAAGTCAACTTTTCTCATAAACTATCAAAGCTATTGCTTTAAAACTTGCAACAGTTTTTCACCATCATAAGTGGACACTGTACATCAAGAAACATAACTCTATCCTGCTTTTTGCAAGAATGATGGCCCTTTTTAGACTTAGAAAATCATGGGTAGGACAATATTTCTATTACACAAAAAAAATCAGATGAGCATCAGCACCCGCAAGGCGGTGCTCTTGTTTTAAGATTAACTTCCCTTAGTTGTTACTATAAATAACTTATATTGTAACTTTTTTATAATTGACCGTAGGGATAAACCAAGACCACTTTTCTGTGGTACAACATAGATGTTACTTTCAAATTTAAGGTGTATTTTAAGGTATCTCTACATGGTAAGGAAATTTTATGTGGATTTAGAAAAACAAAGGAATTACAATAATTACTACCACAAAATTAAAATTCCATTTGCAAATACAGGTGCTAGTGTGAAGAAATTTGCTGTGACGGGCGTATATTGTGACATTCTGGCACTCTTGTTTAAATGTATTTTCCAGTAGCATATAAGGTAAATAAATGCACCATCTCTCCTCATCCCCTTGACACAATTTAATGAAACTTCACACAAGTGATCAGTAACAACAGTAGTTGTGCATGAGGCATGTTAGGTTCTTTCAGCAACAAAAATTGCAGAGTTATGGGACTTTGTTTCTTGTTAACATACTATGTACATACAGTCTGCATATGCAATCTTGTGCGTGCTTAATCTACCAAACCCTTGCACACAATTTAATGAAACTTCACACAAGTGATCAGTACCAACCCTAGTTGTGCATGGTGCATGTTACATTCTTTTAGATAAATATTCTGCATAGTTATGGGACTTTGTTTTTTGTTACTATACTGTATACATACAGTCTATATACATACATTCCACATAATTATGCAATCTTGTGTGTGTCATATTGCAATGTACTGTGTCAGTGCATGCGGGGATACATTCATCACCTTTAGTGATATCTCTAGTTTTTTGCAGAGTTATGGGATTTTGTTTTTTGTTACTATGCTACATATAAGAGTCTGCATATTCGATCTTGTTTGTGCCTAATCTCCTGAACCCATGCACACAATTGAATGAAACTTAACACAAGTGATCAGTAGTAACCCTAGTTGTTCATGGTGCATGTTAAGTTCTTTCAGAAAAAAAATCTGCACAGTTATGGGACTTTGTTTTTAGCTCGACTATTCGAAGAAAAGGGGAGCTATCCTACTCGCCCCGGCGTTGACGTGAGCGTTAGCATGAGACGCCACACAATTGTTAAAGATTGCGTTAAAGATTGCGTACCAGCCCAAATATTTTTAAATTCCATTGAGATGTTGCTTTCATATTTTGTATACTTGTTTACCATCATGACCCCAGTCTGTAAAAAGGAGGAGGCAACTCAATCGAGCATTTTGACTGAATTATGGCCCCTTTTCGACTTTGAATAAATGTTACAGTTTGCGTACCAGCCCAAATATTTTCAAAGTCCATTGAGATATTGCTTTCATATTTTGCATACTTGTTTACCATCATGACCCCAGTCTGTAAAAAGGAGAAGGCAACTCTATCAAGCATTTTGACTGAATTATAGACCCTTTTCGACTTAGAATAAATGTTAAAGTTTGGGTGCCACCCCAAATATTTTCAAAGTCCATTGAGATATTGCTTTCATATTTTGCATACTTGTTTACCATCATGACCCCAGTCTGTAAAAAGGAGGAGGCAACTCTATCAAGCATTTTGACTGAATTATGGCCTCTTTTCAACTTATAATATGCTTATTGTAATGTTAAAGTTTTACTCATTGCTTATATTATACTATCAAGCACTGAGAATAGTCGAGCGCGCTGTCCACTGACAGCTCTTGTTTATTAGCTCGACTATATGAAGTATGTAGAGCTATCCTACTCGACCTGGCGTCGAGTATTGATGCTCTTTCACTTTATCTTTGTTATTACTTGATGGATTTGCTTCAAACTTGAAATAGTTGTTCCTCATCATCGCTCACATCATATGGTACAAGGATCATAACTCTGGCACCAATATTTCATGCATTATCCCCCCTTTTTACTTAGAATTTCAGGTTAAAGTTTTGGTGCACTTTCACTCTATCTCAGTTATTACCAAATGGATTTGATTCGAACTTAAAACAGTTGTTCCACATCATCATCCACATCATATGACACAAGGTCAATAACTCTGGCACCAATTTTTCATGAATTATGCCCCCTTTTTACTTAGAATTTTATGTTAATTTTGATGCATTTTCACTATATCTGTTATTTCACAAGGGATTTGAATCAGACTTAAAATAATTGTTCATCACCATCTACATCATTTGACACAAGAGCCATAACTGTGACACCTGTATTTTATGAGTTATCCCCCTTTTGTACTTAAAATTTCATGTTAAAGTTTTGATGCACTTTCACTTTATCTCTGTTACTACCAAATGGATTTGATTCAAACTTAGAATAGTTGTACTACATCATCATCCATATTATATCATACAAGGGCCGTAACTCTTCAACCAATATTTCATGAATTATGCCCCCTTTTTACTAAGAATTTCAGGTTAATTGTGGTGCACTTTCACTGTATCTTTGTCATTACTTAATGAATTTGATTAAAACTTAAATTAGTTTTTCCAGATCCTCATCCTCATCACACAAGGTCAGTCACTATGGCACAAATGTTTTATGACTTATATCCCCTTTTTACTTAGAATTATTTTAATTTTGATGCTTTTTATATCTCTGTTGTTACTAAATGGATTTAATCAAACTTAAAATGGTTGTTCCACATCATCACTCACATCATACAACACAAGTTCGATAATGCCGGCACCAGTATGTTCTAGGGCTGTAACGATACATTCGAAGATTCAATTTAGTCAAATACAGTTTTGTCCGAATTGTATTCATTATTCGCCATGTCCCGAACCGAATATTTACGAATATAAATAAAAACTGCATGATCCAAACTAAAATTACTTGAATTTACCTAAAACACAAGAAATCTACAGAAAATGCTCCCATTTCATAGTGCATTGTGCATAAATTATTCGTTTTCTTCGTATTACCCCACCCACAACAGTAGACAAATATTTTCACGTCATTGATTTCATAAGTTATAGGGCCGATATTTGATGTTGGTTTACCATTAATAAAAAGCTTTTCATAATTTTCTGGGTTTGAAATGTGATTGAATTCATAATCAAATTTATATCAGGGGTTCTACTAGATCTGAAAACCCAAGAGTCCCAGGATGCTTGGGTCCAAATTTTGAAGGGTCCTTTTCCAAAATACAGGAGTCCTGTCCCAACACGTCGATACAATTGACTATATTTTCATATTATTCTTCTTATTCTATTCTGATCAGTCACCGTCAGGCGTCCGTCCGTAAACTTTTACTTTAAACGACATCTCCTCATAAACCGCTAGGCCAATTTCATCCAAACTTCACAGGAATGTTCCTTGGTTGAAGGTGTACAAAAATTATTCAAAGAATTGAATTCCATGCAGACTCTGGTTGCCATGGCAACCGAAAGGAAAAACTTTAAAAATCCTCTTCTCAAAAACCAGAAGCCCTAGAGCTTAGATATTTGGTGTGAAGCATTGCCTAATGGACCTCTACCAAATTCGTTCAAATCATGACCCCGGGATCAAAATTGACCCCGCCCCAGGGGTCACTTGATTTTACATAGGAAAATCTTAAAAAATCTTCTTCTCAAAAACAAGAAGCCCTAGAGCTTAGATATTTGACATGTAGCTTTGCCTAGTGGACCTCTACTAAAATTGTTCAAATCATGACCCCGCCCCAGGGGTCACTTGATTTTACATAGATTTCTATAGAAAATCTTCAAAATTTTTAAAAAAATAAACCAGAAGGCCTAGAGCTTAGATATTTGACATGTAGCATTGCTTAATGGACCTCTACAACATTTTTTCAAATCATGATCCCCGGGGTCAAAATTGACCCCACCCAAGGGGTCATTTGATTTTACTTAGGAAAATCTTCAAAATTTTTCTAAAAATAATCCAGAAGGCCTAGAGCTTAGATATTTAACTTGTAGCATTGCCTAGTGGACCTCTACCAAATTTATTCAAACATGACCCCTGGGGTCAAAATTGACCCCGCCCCAGGGGTCACTTGATTTTACATAGGAAAATCTTCAAAAATTTTCTAAAAATAAACCTGAAGGTCTAGAGCTTAGATATTTGACATATAGCATTGCCTAATAGACTTCTACAAAATTTGTTCAAATCATGACTCCCGGGGTAAAATTGACCTCGCCCCATGAGGTTACTTGATTGTACATAGAAAAATTTTCTAAAAATAAAACCAGAAGGCCTAGAGCTTAGATATTTGACATGTAGCATTGCCTAGTGGACCTCTACAAAATTTGTTCAAATGTTGACACCCCCCCACCCCCTGGTAGCCCCAGGGGTTACTTGATTGTACATAGGGAAATCTTCATAAATTTGCTAAAAATAAACCAGAAGGCCTAGATCTTAGAAATTTGATATGTAACATTACCTAGTAGACTTCTACAAATTTTGTTCAAATCATGGCCCCCAGGGTAAAATTGGCCCCGCCCCAGGGGTTACTTGATTGTTCATCAGAAAATCTTCCAAAAAATTTATAAAAATCATCAGTTCGACATTTGAAAGATGTAGCTCATATTACTCAGGTGAGCGATCCAGGGTCATCATGACCCTCTTGGATGACCTTCTTGTTTTCTTTTACTTTTGAACAGTATTAGTTTACAATTACAGTGTTTTGAGTACCCAGTAAGTACTATAAATAACTTAGTCAGCAGACTGTAATATATTGTTGGCAAAAGCCACATAATGTTCAGTGACCTTTTATTATAAAATTCATATTTATGAATAAATATTCATAATTGTCACCCTGTATTTGTGATACGTATCATATTCGTCCCTTAGTGTATTTGTTACAGCCCTAGTACGTTCTGAGTTATGCCCTCTTTTTACTAATAGAATTTCCGGTTCAAGTTGTGATGCACTTTGCTGTATCTGCAGTATTACTAAATAGATTTGATTCAAACTTAAAATAGTTGTTCCAAATTATTAGCCGCATGATATGGCACATGGTGCATTACTTTTGCAGAAGTTTTCCATGAATTATGTTTTTTACACTGATTTAATTTTTTGAGACTTAAGCTATTGTCCAATATCTTCATCCACATTTGAGTCATTAAACACTCCAGTGACAGCTCCAGCTTCCTCAGAAGTACCCAATTTCACTATCCAGCATCAAAATAGTCGAACCCTTGCACACAATTTAATGAAACTTCACACAAGTGATCAGTACCATACTTAGTTGTGCATGGTGCATGTTACGTTCTTTTAGATAAATATTCTGCAGAGTTATGGGACTTTGTTTTTTGTTACTATACTATATACATAGAGTCTGCATATGCAATCTTGTGCGCGCCTAATCTCCCAAACCATTGCACACAATTTAATGAAACTTCACACAAGTAATAAGTACCAACCTTACTTATGCATGGTATGTGTTAAGTTCTTTCAGAAAAATATTCTGCAGAGGTATGGGACTTTGTTTTTTGTTATCATACTATATACGTAGAGTCTATATACATACAGTCCTCATAATTATGCAATCTTGGGTGTGTCAAATTGCAGTGTACTGTGTCAGTGCATGCAGGGGGGTACATTTGTCACCTTCATTGATAGCTCTAGTTCAGTATACCTTTAATGATGTTTTAATTTAGGGATCATTTTTTGTTAGCTCAAGCTGAGCTTTTGTGATCACCCTGTGTCCGTCGTTGTACGTCGTCTGTCGTCAACAATTTGACTGTTAACATTCTAGGTCACAATTTTGGCCCAATCTTAATGAAACTTAGTCAGAATGTTACCCTCAATAAAATCTTGGGCGAGTTCAATATTGGGTCATCTGGGTTCAAAAACAAGGTCGCCAGGTCAAATCAAAGGAAAGCTTGTTAACACTCGAGAGGCCACATTTATGACAATATCTATATGAAACTTGGTCAGAATGTTAATCTTGATGATCTTTAGGTCAAGTTCAAATCTGGGTCATGTGGGATCAAAAACTAGGTCAACGGGTCAAAAAAATCAAAGAAAAGCTTGTTAACACTCTAGAGGCCATATTTATGACTGTATTTTCATGAAACTTGGTCAGAATGTTAATCTTGATGATTGTTAGGTCAAGTTTGAATCTGGGTGATGTAGGGTCAAAAACTAGGTCATCAGGTCAATTAAAAGGAAAAGCTAGTTAACACTCTTGAGGCCACATTTTTGACCATATCTTAATGAAACTTGGTCAGAATGTTAATCTTGATGATCTTTAGGTCAAGTTTAGATTTGGGTCACATTGGGTCAAAAACTAGGTCACCAGGTCAAATAAAAGGAATAGCTAGTTAACACTGGAGGCCACATTTTTAGCCCACCATCATCAGATGGTGGGCTATTCAAATCACTCTGCGTCCGTGGTCCGTCCTTCCGTCCGTTAACAATTTCTCGTTATCGCATCTCCTCAGAAACTACCAGGGGGATTTGGACCAAACTTTGTCAGAATGATGTATTGGTACCCTAGTTGTGTCCCCCTGAAAATCAGACTGGTTCAACAATTTTTGAGTGAGTTATGGCCCTTTGTTTATTTTTATAATTTGCATCGATTTATATAGGGAAAATTTTTAAAAATCTTCTTGTTCAAAACAACAGAGCCTAGGGCTTTGATATTTGGTATGAAGCATCATCTAGTGGTCCTCTACCAAGATTGTTCAGATTATTTCCCTGGGGTCAAGTATGGCCCCGCCCGGGTCACATGGTTTATATAGACTTGTAATAGGAAAACATTGAAAAACCTCTTGTCCAAAACCACAGGGCCTAGGCTTTGATATTTTGTATGTGACATCATCTAGTGGTCTTCTGCTAAGATTGTTCAAATTATTCCCCTAGGGTCAAATATGGCCCCGCCCCGGGGTCACATGGTTACATAGACTTATATAGGGAAAACTTTGAAAATCTTCTTGTCCAAACTACAAAGCCTAGGGCTTTGATATTTGTAATGTAGCATCATCTAGTTTGGTTCTCTACCAAGTTTGTTCAAATTATCCCCCTATGGTCAAATATAGCCCGGCCTGGGGGTCACATTGTTCATATAGACTTATATAGGGTAAAAGCTTTTAAAATCTTCTTGTCAATAACCTACAACATTCAAATTTGGACCATATATATGGTTTTGAGTGGCAAGATGAACCTTGACATGAGTTGACCTTGATTTTGAGCTAGTGACCTACTTTCACATTTCTGTAGCTACAGCTTTCAAATTTGGACTACATGCATAGTTTTGTACACCGAAAAAAGCTTGACCTTGACATTGACCTAGTGACCTACTTTCACATTTTTGAAGGTACAGGCTTCAAATTTGGACCACATGCATAGTTTCGTGTTCCAAAATGAAATTTGACCTTGATTTTGACCTAGTGACCTACTTTCACATTTCTCAAGCTACAGCCTTCAAATTTGGACCACATGCATAGTTTTGTGTACCGAAAACAAACTTTGACCTTGACATTGACCTAGTGATCTTCTTTCACATTTTTGAAGGTACAGGCTTCAAATTTGGACCACATGCATAGTTCTGTGTTCAGAAATAAAATATGACCTTGATTTTGACCTAGTGACCTACTTTCACATTTCTCAAGCTACAGCCTTCAAATTTGGACCAGTTGCATAGTTTCGTGTACCAAAATGAACTTTGACCTTAAGATTGACCTAGTGACCTACTTTCACATTTCTGTAGCTACAGGCTTCAAATTTAGACCACATGCATAGGATAGTGTCCCGAAAGAAACTTTGACCTTGACATTGACCTTGTGACCTACTTTCACGTTTAGGAAGGTACAGGCTTCAAATTTGGACCACATGCATAGATTTGTGTTCTGAAATGAAATTTGACCTTGATTTTGACCTAGTGACCTACTTTCACATTTCTCAAGCTACAGCCTTCAAATTTGGACCACTTGCATAGTTTTGTGTACCGAAATAAACTTTGACCTTAAGATTGACCTAGTGACCTACTTTCAAATTTCTCAAACTACAGCCTTCAAACTTGATGCACATGCATAGTTTTGTGTAGAAAGAACTTTGTTTTTGAAATTGATCTAGTGACCTACTTTCACATTTCTCAAGCTACAGCTTTCAAATTTGGACCACATGCACAGTGTTGTGTACGGAAATGAAATTTGACCTTGAGCTAGTCAATAAGTCTTGAAATTTGGAACACTCAAAAATGGCACATTGGTGGGCGCCAAGATCACTCTGTGATCTCTTGTTGACAATATCTCTATGAAACTTGGTCAGAATGTTAATCTTGATGATCTTTAGGGTGAGTTCAAATCTGGGTCACCAGGTCAAAAAAAATCAAAGGAAAAGCTTGTTAACACTCTGTAGGCCACATTTATGACTGTATCTTCATGGAACTTGGTCAGATTGTTAACCTTGATGATCTTTAGGTCAAGTTTGAATCTGGGTCATGTGGGTTCAAAAACTAGGTCACCAAGTCAAATTAAAGGAAAAGCTTGTTATCACTCTAGAGGCCTCATTTATGACCATAACTTAATGAAACTTGGTCAGAATGTTTATCTTGATGATCTTTAGCCCAAGTTTAAATCTGGGTCATGTGGGGTCAAAAACTAGGTCACGAGGCGAGATCAAAGGAAAATCTTGTTAGCACTTTAGAGTCTACATTTTAAGTTTGAAACTGATGAGAATTGGTCAGAATGTTTGCCTTGATAGCCTCTTGGTCAAGTTCGAATCTGGGTCATGTGGGATCAAAAACTAGGTCATTTGATCATATGAAAGGAAAAGCATGATAACTCTCTAGAGAACACATTTTAAGTTTGAAACTCATGAGAATTGGTCAGAATGTTTGTCTTGATGAAATCTAGATCAATTTTGAATATGCTTCATCTGGGGTCAAAACTAAGTCACCTGGTCAAATGAAAGGAAAAGCTTGATTACACTCTAGAGGCCTGTTTTTTGCTCGAAACCTCACAAAACTTTGTCAGAATTAAATTTTGTTTTCATGAATCTTGGACTAGCCCACACTTTTAATCCAATCTTGATGAAAATTGGTCAGAATATTTGTCTCAATGAAATCTTGGATGTGTTAAAAATTGAGTCAGGTATGGTCAGAAGTTAGGTCACTAGGTCAAATTGAAGAAAACTCTTGTTTACACTGTAGAGGCCATATTTTTGCTCCAATCTTCATGAAACTTGGTCAGAATGTTTATCTCCTTGAAATTTGGTCATGTGGTGTCAAAACCTGGGTCACTTGGTCAAACATGTTTACACTGTTATGGTGTGTTACTCAGGTGAGCGATCTAGGGCCATCTTGGCCCTCACGTTTATTTATCTAGAATGAATGTTTACCTGAATCTAAATGAGACAGTGTCATGCACAAATCCCAGGTTCCTGTAGGTATTAATGACCTTTAGTAATAGCTCTAGTTTGAGGTACATAATTTTCACTAAAATTGGTGAAATAGTTAAGTACGATATTTTCTGTAGTGAAAAGCATATCTGATCTGATAATTGACTGCTGTACTATTTGTTCTTTTCTAAATGCAGCAGCAGCAGCAGATAACAGTGATGCTAAGAACAATAATGCTACCAGTACATCAGCTGATCCTATAGCAGCAAGGTTAGATACCAAGTTAGAGAATGGACAGACGCCTGATAATGACAATAATCTCAATGTAGAAAAAGAATTACGTGAAGCAGAGACTCATGGTGCTACCACTGAACCTGACAGCACTGGTGATGTAAAAACTGAAAATAAAAACAGTTCTAGTAGTTCTGCAAAAGTTAAACCAATAAAAAATGGCGAAAATAGCCATGAAGCTGCTCAAGGTGATATGTTACAAAATGATGCTTGTGTTAAATCAGAAGAACCAGACAGTACTTCTGATAAAGGCAGTGAGGTTGACAAAAAACCTGGAGATTCAACAACAGCAGCAACAGATGTTATTGAATCGTCACAATTTTCTAGCTCTAGGGAAACACCCTCTGGCTCTGGAGGGGGTTCCTCAGGATCCAATGAAAGTCAGTCTGGGATGGAAGATGGTCCCTCTAGTGCTGGTGGGTCAAGTGACTCTAGTTCTGCATGTAGTTCTTCCTCAGGATCTGGAGCGGGATCCTCTGGTTCTGGTACAGGATCCTCGGATGCTGGATGTAGTAGTTCAGGACCTTCAGGATCAGGTGTTCAGGTATGGTAAAGTTATCTCATGTAGTTTAATGCATTGAATGAAGATCAGTTAAATGACTTTATTCATCCAGGTGGAAAGTCTAAAAGATGAAAGTAAAAAATCAGGAGTGCAAGGTGAAATAATTTCCCTAAACATATTGCAGGTGTTGCCCTGTAGAGCTATTCAGGGCCATAATTAAAAAAAAAATTGTTTCTACAATGTAGTGCCCAGATCTAACATTTTATAATTAATCAAAATTTTCGTTAAACTGAATGACACTGTTGTGGAAATAGACCCAAAATGCACCACATGATCTGGACACTCCCATCCGGTCTTTAGGTTAAGTTTCAATGTGGGTCAGGTGGGGTCAAAAACTAGGTCACCAGGTCAAATCAAAGGTAAAGCTTGTTAACAATCTAGAGGTCAAATTTATGACTATGTTCATGAAACTTGGTGAGAATGTTAATCTTGATGATCTTTAGGCCAAATTGGAATCTGGGTCATTTGGGGTCAAAAACTAGGTCCCCAGATCAAATAAAAGGAAAAGCTAGTGAACACTCTAGAGACCACATTTATGACCATATCTTCATGAAACTGGTCAGACTGTTAATCTTGATGATCTTTGTCAAGTTCGAATCTGGGTCATTTGGGGTAAAAAGCTAGTTCACTAGGTCAAATTAAAGGAAAAAGTAGTTAACACTGTAGAGGCCACATTTATGACCATATCTTAATGAAACTTGGTCAGAATGTTAATCTTGATGATCTTTAGGTCAATAGGTCAGGTGAGCGATACAGGGCCTTCATGGCCCTCTTGTTTATAATTGACCGTAGGGAAAAATCAAGACCACTTTCCTGTGGTACAACATAGATGTTACTTTCAAATTTTAGGTGTATTTTAAGGTACCTCTACCTGGTAAGGAGTTTTTTGTGGACTTAGAAAAACAAAGCTTACTACCCTTTGTTGCTACTTATGAATAGCTCTTATTCTTGAAACTTGTTATGTCCCCCTTCGAAGAAGGAGGGGTATATTGTTTTGCAGATCAGGGTTTTTTTTTGCCCGATTTTATAGCCGTTAATCGGTCATGTTCCCAATAGAAAATAGTATCTTTTTTTCCCAATTGAGGCAAAAAAATTCCCAATTCAAAGCCAACAAAAAATCCAAGAAAAATCGATCCCTTTTACCCAGAAAAACAGCAAATGTGTCTTTACTCCCGCATCTTGATTTGTAAATTTCCGATGAAAAATCGCGCACCATCTTGAAATTTGAAAAAATACATCGGTATGAAAATAACCGATAATTTAGCGATAAAACTATAAAAACTTACTGAGTTTACAATGAATCAAATTTCAAATGCAATGCACTTGTATGTTTTCATAAATAATTTGTCAAAATGTTTTTATAAAGGGCCCAAATTTTTAGTTCAAAGTGCGTGGCCGCAAGCGTCACTATAAATACGAAATTTCAAGTTGAAATTTACACAAATATGTTCTTAACTTTCATGATAAATTTTTTGTCCCCCTTCGAAGAAGGAGGGGTATATTTTTTGCAGATGTCGGTCGGTCGTTCGTTCGGTAGGAATGTAGCCAATCCGTTCCGGATGATAACTCAAGAACGCTTTGGGGTTTGATCATGAAAGTTGATAGGGAGGTTGGTCATCACCAGCAGAAGACCCTTTTGATTTTTGAGGTCTGTATGTCAGAGGTCAAGGTCACAGTGACCCGGAATAGTAAAACTGTTTCGGATGATAACTCAAGAACACTTGGGCCTAGGATAATGAAAGTTGATAGGGAGGTTGGTAATGACCCGCAGATGACCCATATTGATTTTTAGTTCAGTTGTTAAAGGTCAGGTCACAATGACCTGAACAGTAAAACGGTTTCGGATGATAACTCAAGAACGCTTAGGCCTAGGGTCACGAAAGTTGATAGGGAGGTGGGTCATGACCAGCAGATGACCCCTAATGATTTTGAGGTCAGTATGTCAAGGTCAAGGTCACAGTGACCCGGAACAGTTTAAAATGGTTTCTGGGCAATAACTCAAGAACGCTTCGGTTTTAGTGTCAGGAAAATTGATAGTTAGGTGGCCATGACCAGCAGACCCCATTGATTTTGAGGTCATTAGGTCAAAGGTCAAGGTCACATTGGCCAGGAAGTGTTAAACGGTTCAGATCTTCTTTTCCAAACCCTAGGGCCTAGGGCTTTGATATTTGGTATGTAGCAAAATCTAGTGGTCCTCTACTAAGATTATTCAGATTATTTCCCTGGGATCAAATTGGCCCCAGCCCCGGGGGGCACATGGTTTACATAGGACTTCTATAGGGAAAAACTTTGAAAATCTTCTTGTCCAAACCACAAAGACTTGGCTTTGATATTTTGTAATGTGCATAAATTTTGTGGTTCTCTACCAAGTTTGTTCAAATTATCCCTCTAGGGTCAAATATGGCCCCGCCCCCGGGGTCATATGGTTCATTTAGACTTATATAGGGAAAAAAATTAGAATCTTCATGTCCCTAACTTACTCATTCAAATTTGGACCACATGTATAGTTTTGAATGGCAAGATTTAACCTTGACATGAGTTTACCTTGATCTTGACCTAGTGACCTACTTTCACATTTCTCAAGCTACAGCCTTCAGATTTGAACCTCAAGAAAAGTTTTGTGTACTGAAATGAATTTGATCTTGAGATTGACCTAGTGACTCCTTTCACATTTTTGAAGGTACAGGCTTCAAATTTGGACCACTTGGGATAGTTTTGTGTTCCGAAATAAAATTTGAATATGATTTTGACCTAGTGACTACTTTCACATTTCTCAAGCTACAGCCTTCAAATTTGGACCCAGTGACCTACTTTCACATTTCTCAAGCTAAGCCTTCAAATTTGAACAACAAAGCATAGTTTTGTGTACCGAAATGAAATTTGATCTTGAGATTGACCTAGTGACCTACTTTCAAATTTTTGAAGCTACGGCTTCAAATTTTGGGCCGATGCATTTTTTTGTGTTCTGAATTGAAATTTGACATTGATTTTTACCATTACCTACTTTTTACATTTCTAAGCTACAGCCTCCAAATTTGAAGCACATGCATAGTTCTGTCTTTCCAAAATGAACTTTTACCTTGAAATTGATCTAGTGACCCGCTTTCACATTTTTCAAGCCACAGTTTCAAATTTGGACCACATACACATTTTTTTGTACAAATGAAATTTGACCTTGATTTTGACCTTGAGCTAGTCTTGAAATTTGGAACATTCAAAAAAAGGCTCAGTGGCAGGTGCCAAGATCACTCTGTAATCTTTGTTAGGTTAATAGGTTAAGGTCGAGGTCAGATTAAACCAGAATGGTAGAAAATTTTGTATACCCTTTAGCATATAATTTCTGTTCCTTGTGCAATTACTGAATGCATCAAGGGGGGTCATTTCGTGTTTGACGAGCTCGTTTATTTTGCATTTAGGGGTTATATTTGTCTAGCATTGAATTAAGATAATAAAAAGGAAGAGAATTAAGTTTAAATTACCAATTTTTTTGAGTTATATTGGAAAAATAACGGACAGCGACGCTCGCGGGCACCTGTTATAACTCGGAATTCGATAACATCTTTTCGGATATGAACGTTCAAGCATACTTTATCCTGTTATGTGTGACGGCTTTCTAGCGTTTAATTATCATTTTGAAGTTTAATGGTGAAATGTTATGCAATCATCACCTTCTGTAGCACAGTGAAATATCCTGGTGACTTCTGTCAGCAGATAAAAATTGCTGGGAAAAAATGTTGAAAAATGATTGACTCAACTTCTTCCAGACTTACAGTCATTAAAACATTCAACTTTATATATTTATGTAAGAAGACTCTCTTCGAATTATTATAGTTGTGCTTAATTCTGTGATTGTTTTTAGCTCGACTATACGAAGTATAAGGAGAGCTATCCTACTCGTCCCGGCGTCGGCGTCGGCGTCTTTCCGCGTCCCCACCTTGGTTAAAGTTTTGGTGCACTTTCTCTTTTTTCAACATATCTCTGTAATTACTTGATGGATTTGATTCAAACTTGAAAATAGTATCTTTTTTTCCCAATTGAGGCAAAAAAATTCCCAATTCAAAGCCAACAAAAAATCCAAGAAAAATCGATCCGTTTTACCGAGAAAAACAGCAAATGTGTCTTTACTCCCGCATCTTGATTTGTAAATTTCCCGATGAAAAGTCGCGCACCATCTTGAAATTTGAAAAAATACATCGGTATGAAAATAACCGATAATTTAGCGATAAAGCTATAAAAACTTACTGAGTTTACAATGAATCAATTACAAATGCAATGCACTTGTTATGTTTTCATAAATAATTTGTCAAAATGTTTTTATAAGGCCAAAATTTGAGTTCAAAGTGCGTGGCCGCAAGCGTCACTATACTACGAAATTTCAAGTTGAAATTTACACAAAATATGTTCATTCAACTTACATGATAATTTTATGTCCCCCTTCGAAGAAGGAGGGGTATATTGTTTTGCAGATGTCGGTCGGTCGTTCGTTCGGTAGGAATGTAGACCAATCCGTTTCCGGATGATAACTCAAGAACGCTTGGGCCTAGGATCATGAAAGTTGATAGGGAGGTTGGTCATCACCAGCAGAAGACCCCTTTTGATTTTGAGGTCTGTATGTCAGAGGTCAAGGTCACAGTGACCCGGAATAGTAAAACTGTTTCCGGATGATAACTCAAGAACACTTGGGCCTAGGATCATGAAAGTTGATAGGGAGGTTGGTAATGACCAGCAGATGACCCATATTGATTTTGAGTTCAGTATGTTAAAGGTCAAGGTCACAATGACCCTGAACAGTAAAACGGTTTCGGATGATAACTCAAGAACGCTTAGGCCTAGGGTCACGAAAGTTGATAGGGAGGTGGGTCATGACCAGCAGATGACCCCTAATGATTTTGAGGTCAGTATGTCAAAGGTCAAGGTCACAGTGACCAGGAACAGTAAAATGGTTTCTGGGCAATAACTCAAGAACGCTTCGGTCTAGTGTCAGGAAAATTGATAGTTAGGTTGGCCATGACCAGCAGACCCCTATTGATTTTGAGGTCATTAGGTCAAAGGTCAAGGTCACATTGGCCAGGAAGTGTTAAACGGTTTCTGATCTTCTTGTCCAAAACCATAGGGCCTAGGGCTTTGATATTTGGTATGTAGCAAAATCTAGTGGTCCTCTACTAAGATTATTCAGATTATTTCCCTGGGATCAAATATGGCCCCAGCCCGGGGGTCACATGGTTTACATAGACTTCTATAGGGAAAAACTTTGAAAATCTTCTTGTCCAAACCACAAAGACTATGGCTTTGATATTTTGTAATGTAGCATCATTTAGTGGTTCTCTACCAAGTTTGTTCAAATTATCCCTCTAGGGTCAAATATGGCCCCGCCCCAGGGGTCATATGGTTCATATAGACTTATATAGGGAAAAAATTAGAATCTTCATGTCCATAACTTACATCATTCAAATTTGGACCACATGTATAGTTTTGAATGGCAAGATGAACCTTGACATGAGTTGACCTTGATCTTGACCTAGTGACCTACTTTCACATTTCTCAAGCTACAGCCTTCAGATTTGAACCTCAAGCATAGTTTTGTGTACTGAAATGAACTTTGATCTTGAGATTGACCTAGTGACCTCCTTTCACATTTTTGAAGGTACAGGCTTCAAATTTGGACCACTTGCATAGTTTTGTGTTCCGAAATAAAATTTGAATATGATTTTGACCTAGTGACCTACTTTCACATTTCTCAAGCTACAGCCTTCAAATTTGACCTAGTGACCTACTTTCACATTTCTCAAGCTACAGCCTTCAAATTTGAACAACATGCATAGTTTTGTGTACCGAAATGAAATTTGATCTTGAGATTGACCTAGTGACCTACTTTCACATTTCTGAAGCTACAGGCTTCAAATTTGGACCGCATGCATATTTTTGTGTTCTGAATTGAAATTTGACATTGATTTTTACCTATTACCTACTTTCACATTTCTCAAGCTACAGCCTCCAAATTTGAAGCACATGCATAGTTCTGTCTACCAAAATGAACTTTGACCTTGAAATTGATCTAGTGACCTGCTTTCACATTTCTCAAGCCACAGTTTTCAAATTTGGACCACATACACATTGTTTTGTACCAAAATGAAATTTGACCTTGATTTTGACCTTGAGCTAGTCTTGAAATTTGGAACATTCAAAAATGGCTCAGTGGCAGGTGCCAAGATCACTCTGTAATCTTTTGTTAGGTTAATAGGTTAAAGGTCGAGGTCAGATTAAACCAGAATGGTAGAACTTTTGTATACAGTGAGCATATAATTTCTGTTCCTTGTGCAATTACTGAATGCATCAAGGGGGGTCATTTCGTGTTCGACGAGCTCGTTTATTTTGCATTTAGGGGTTATATTTGTCTAGCATTGAATTAAGATAATAAAAAGGAAGAGAATTAAGTTTAAATTACCAAATTTTTCGAGTTATATTGGAAAAATAACGGACAGCGACGCTCGCGGGCACCTGTTATAACTCGGAATTCGATAACATCTTTTCGGATATGAACGTTCAAGCATACTTTATCCTGTTATGTGTGACGGCTTTCTAGCGTTTAATTATCATTTTGAAGTTTAATGGTGAAATGTTATGCAATCATCACCTTCTGTAGCACAGTGAAATATCCTGGTGACTTCTGTCAGCAGATAAAAATTGCTGGGAAAAAATGTTGAAAAATGATTGACTCAACTTCTTCCAGACTTACAGTCATTAAAACATTCAACTTTATATATTTATGTAAGAAGACTCTCTTCGAATTATTATAGTTGTGCTTAATTCTGTGATTGTTTTTAGCTCGACTATACGAAGTATAAGGAGAGCTATCCTACTCGTCCCGGCGTCGGCGTCGGCGTCTTTCCGCGTCCCCACCTTGGTTAAAGTTTTGGTGCACTTTCTCTTTTTTCAACATATCTCTGTAATTACTTGATGGATTTGATTCAAACTTGAAATACTTATTCCTCATTATCATCCACATCATCTGACATAAGGGCCATAACTCTGGCACCAATATTTCATGAATTATCCCCCCTTTTCACTTAGATTTTCAGGTTAAAGTTTTGATGCACTTTCACTCTATCTCTGTTATGACTGAACGGATTTGATTCAAACTTAAAATAGTTGTTCAACATCATCACCCACATCATATGACACAAGGTGCATAACTCTGGCACCATTTTTTCATGATTTATTCCCCCTTTTTACTTAGAATTTCAGGTTAAAGTTTTGGTGCACTTCCACTCTACCTCTGTTATTACTGAATGGATTTGATTCAAACTTAAAATAGTTGTTCAGCATCATCACCCACATCATATGACACAAGATGCATAACTCTGGCACCATTCTTTCATGAATTATTCCACCTTTTTACTTAGAATTTCAGGTTAAAATTTTGGTGCACTTTCACTCTACCTCTGTTATTACTGAATGGATTTGATTCAAACTTAAAATAGTTGTTCAGCATCATCACCCACATCATATGACACAAGATGCATAACTCTGGCACAATTTTTCATGAATTATTCCCCTTTTTACTTAGAATTTCAGGTTGAAGTTTTATGCACTTTCACTCTATCTCTGTTATTACTGAATGGATCTGATTCAGACTTAAAATAGTTCTTCAGCATCATCACCCACAACATATGACACAAGGTGCATAACTCTGGCACCAATTTTTTATTAATTATTCCCCCTTTTTAGCTCACCTGTCACAAAGTGACAAGGTGAGCTTTTGTGATCGCGCGGTGTCCGTCGTCCGTCGTCCGTCCGTGCGTCCGTGCGTCCGTAAACTTTTGCTTGTGACCACTCTAGAGGTCACATTTTTCATGGGATCTTTATGAAAGTTGGTCAGAATGTTCATCTTGATGATATCTAGGTCAAGTTTGAAACTGGGTCACGTGCCATCAAAAACTAGGTCAGTAGGTCTAAAAATAGAAAAACCTTGTGACCTCTCTAGAGGCCATATATTTCACAAGATCTTCATGAAAATTGGTCAGAATGTTCACCTGATGATATCTAGGTCAAGTTCGAAACTGGGTCACGTGGGGTCAAAAACTAGGTCAGTAGGTCTAAAAATAGAAAAACCTTGTGACCTCTCTAGAGGCCATATTTTTCATGAGATCTTCATGAATATTGGTCAGAATGTTTATCTTGATGATATCTAGGTCAAGTCTGAAACTGGGTCACGTAGGGTCAAAAACTAGGTCATTAGGTCTAAAAATAGAAAAACCTTGTGACCTCTCTAGAGGCCATATTTCTCAATGCATCTTCATGAAAATTGGTCAGAATGTTCATCTTGATAATATCTAGGTCAAGTTCTAAACTGGGTCACGTGGGGTTAAAAACTAGGTCAGTAGATCTAAAAATAGAAAAACCTTGTGACCTCTCTAGAGACCATATTTTTCATGAGATCTTCATGAATATTGGTCAGAATGTTCACCTTGATGATATCTAGGTCAAGTTCGAAACTGGGTCATGTTGGGTCAAAAACTAGGTCAGTAGATCTAAAAATAGAAAAACCTTGTGACCTCTCTAGTGGCCATATTTCTCAATGGATCTTCATGAAAATTGGTCAGAATGTTCACCTTGATGATATCTAGGTCGAGTTCGAAACTGGGTCACGTGGGATTAAAAACTAGGTCAGTAGATCTAAAAATAGAAAAACCTTGTGACCTCTCTAGAGGCCATATTTTTTATGAGATCTTCATGAATATTGGTCAGAATGTTCATCTTGATGATATCTAAGTCAGATTCAAAACTGGGTCACGTGGGGTCAAAAACTAGGTCAGTAGGTCTAAAAATAGAAAAAACCTTGTGACCTCTCTAGAGGCCATATTTCTCAATGGATCTTCATGAAAATTGGTGAGAATGTTCAGCTTGATGATATCTAGGTCAGATTCGTAACTGGGTCATGTGCTTTCAAAAACTAGGTCAGTAGGTCGAAAAATAGAAAAACCTTGTGACCTCTCTAGAGGCCATATTTTTCACAAGATCTTCATGAAAATTGGTGAGAATGTTCACCTTGATGATATCTAGGTCAAGTTTAAAAGTGGGTCACGTGCCTTCAAAAACTAGGTCATTAGGTCAAATAATAGAAAAACCTTGTGACCTCTCTAGAGGCCATGTTTTTGAATGGATCTTCATGAAAATTGGTCAGAATTTTTTATCTTGATGATATCTAGGTCACATGTGCTCAAAAACTAGGTCACTATGTCAAATAATAGAAATAACGATGTCATACTCAGTTGAACACTGGGTCATGTGGAGATAGGTGAGCGATTCAGGACCATCATGGTCCTCTTGTTACATAGAATTTTAGGTTAAAGTTTTGATGCACTTTCACTCTGTCTTTGTTATTACTGAATGGATTTGATTCAAACTTAAAATAGTTGTTCAACATCATCACCCACACTATATGACACAAGCTACACAACTCTGGCACCAATATTTAATGAACTATGCCCCTTTTTGCTTAGGATATACTTATATAGTGTTTTGATACATTTTACTTTAATTTGATATTTTTGACATAGACTCAGGCTATTGTGCAATATCTTCATCCACAATTGGAGTCATTAAACACTCCAGTGACGGCTCTAGTTTCCTCAGATGTGCCCAGTTTCACTATCCAGCATCGAAATAGTCGAGCGCACTGTCTCCTGTGACAGCTCTTGTTAAAAATCTGTTGTAGGACAATCTGATCCAGCATTTATTAGCCCACCATCATCAGATGGTGGGCTATTAAAATCACTCTGCGTCCGTGGTCCGTCCGTCCGTCATTGCGTCCGTCCGTCCGTCCGTTAACAATTTCTCGTTATCGCATCTCCTCAGAAACTGCTGGGGGGATTTTGACCAAACTTTGTCAGAATGATGTTTTGGTACCCTAGTTGTGTCCCCCTGAAAATCAGACTGGTTCAACAATTTATGAGTGAGTTATGGCCCTTTGTTTATTTCTATATTTTACATAGATTTATATAGGGAAAAACTTTGAAAACCTTCTTATCCAAAACCACAGAGCCTAGGGCTTTGATATTTGGTTTGAAGCATCATCTAGTGGTCCTCTACCAAGATGATTCAAATTATTTCTCTGGGGTCAAATATGGCCCCGCCCTGGGGGTCACATAGTTTATAATGACTTATATAGGGAAAAACTTTGAATAACCCCTTGTCCAAAACCACTGGGCCTAGGGCTTTGATATTTTGTATCTGACATCATCTAGTGGTCTTCAACTAAGATTGTTCATATTTTACTCCTAGGGTCAAATATGGCCCCGCCCTGGGGGTCATATGGTTTACATAGACTTATATAAGGAAAAACTTTGAAAATCTTCTTGTCCAAACCACAAAGCCTAGGGCTTTGATACTTGTAATGTAGCATCATCTAGTGGTTCTCTACCAAGTTTGTTCAAATTATCGCCCTAGGGTCAAAAATGGCCCCGCCCCGGGGGTCACATGGTTCATAAGACTTATATAGGGAAAAGCTTTTAAAATGTTCTTGTCAATAACTACAACATTCAAATTTGGACCACATGTATATTTTTGAGTGGCAAGATGAACCTTGACATGAGTTGACCTTGATTTTGACCTAGTGACCTACTTTCACATTTCTGTAGCTACAGCCTTCAAATTTGGACCACATGTATATTTTTTGAGTGGCAAGATGAACCTTGACATGAGTTGACCTTGATTTTGACCTAGTGACCTACTTTCACATTTCTGTAGCTACAGCCTTCAAATTTGGACCACATGCATAGTTTTGTGCACTGGAAAAAACTTTGACCTTGATTTTGACCTAGTGACCTACTTCCACATTTTTGAAGGTACAGGCATCAAATTTGGACCATATGCATAGTACCGTGTTTCAAAGTGAAATTTGACATTGATTTTGACCTAGTGACCTACTTTCACATTTCTCAAGCTACAGCCTTCAAATTTGGACCACATGCATAGTTTTGTGTACCGAAAAAAACTTTGACCTTCACATTGACCTAGTGACCTACTTTCACATTTTTAAGGTACAGGCTTCAAATTTGGACCACATGCATAGTTTTGTATTCCGAAATAGAATTTGACCATGATTTTGACCTAGTGACCTACTTTTACATTTCTCAAGCTACAGCCTTCAAATTTGGACCACTTGCATAGTTTTTTGTACCAAAATGAACTTTGACCTTTACATTGACCTAGTGACCTACTTTCACATATTTAAGGTACAGGCTTCAAATTTGGACCGCATGCATAGTTTTGTATTCCGAAATAGAATTTGACCTTGATTTTGACCTAGTGACCTACTTTTACATTTCGCAAGCTACAGCCTTCGAATTTGGACCACTTGCATAGTTTTGTGTACCAAAATGAACTTTGACCTTAAGATTGACCTAGTGACCTACTTTCACATTTCTGTAGCTACAGGCTTCAAATTTAGACCACATGCATAGGATTGTGTACCGAAACAAACTTTGACCTTGACATTGACCGGGTGACCTACTTTCACATTTCTCAAGCTACAGCTTTCGAATTTGGACCACATGCACAGTGTTGTGTACGGAAATGAAATTTGACCTTGAGGTAGTCAGTAAGTCTTAAAATTTGGAACACTCAAAAATGGCACATTGGTGGGCGCCAAGATCACTCTGTGATCTCTTGTTTTTTATTTAATTCTAAAAGCCTTAATTATTAATCATTATCAAAAGCTTGTTAGTGTTAGTTTGATGAGGAACCTATGTGCGGCTGCACGAAGTCGACTTAGCTAAGAGTCACTGGTCAATCTGATGAGGATATGTATCCACAAAGTCATCAGTCGCTTTCACCAGCACAACTTACCAGGGTTGACTTGTTGACTGTTTCAAGAATATGAAAGTCTGTGAAATTGATCTGTAAATCTTATCACACTGAGTTACAGTTAATTAAACATAAAAATCAGTAATTGTGTTCATTTTGGCTTTAACAAGAATGGATATTGAAATTTGTACTTTTTCCCAATTTGGCAAAAATGCCGCGAAAATTCCCAATCGCAGGAGTATGGGTCATGTTCCCAAAATGGTGAGAAAAAACCCTGCAGATGTCGGTCGGTTGGTCGGTCGGACTTTATGTAGACTAATCCGTTTCCGGATGATAACTTAATAACGCTTGGGCCTAGGATCATGAAAGTTGATGGGAAGGTTGGCCATCACCTACAGATGACCCCAGTTAAACGGTTTCCGGATGATTACTCAAGAATGCTTGGGTCTAGGATCATGAAAGTTGATAAGGAGGTTGGTCATGACCAGCAGATGACCCCTATTGATTTTGAGGTCAGTATGTCAAAGTTCAAGGTCACAGTGACCCAGAACAGTTTAACGGTTTCCATATGATAACTTAAGATTGCTTAGGCCTAGGATCGTGAAAGTTGATAGGGAGGTTAGTTATGACCAGCAGATGACCCCTATTAATTTTGAGGTCAGTAGTCAAAGGTCAAGGTCACAGTGACCAGGAACAGTAAAATGGTTTCTGGGCGATGACTCAAGAACGCTTGGGCCTAGGATCAGAAAAATTAATAGGGAGATTGATCATGACCAGCTGATGACCCCTATTGATTTTGAGGTCATTTGGTCAAAGTTCAAGGTCAGATTGGTCTGGAACAATTAAACGGTTTCTCGACGATAACTTGAGAACGCTTGGGCCAAGGGTCATGAAAGATGATAGAGAGGTTCATCATGACCAGCAGATGACCTCTATTGATTTTAAGGTCAGTAGGTCAAAGGTCAAGGTTACAGTGACCTGGAACATTGAAACAGTTTCCAGATAATAACTTGAGAACGCTTGGACCTAGGATCATGAAACTTGATAGGGAGGTTGGTCATGACCTGTAGATGACTCCTATAGGTTTTGAGGTCTGTAGGCTAAAGGTCAAGGTCACATTGACCCAGAACAGTTAAACCCTTTCCGGACGATACATTGAGAATGCATGGGCCTAGGATCACTTAACTTAATAGGGAGGTTGATCATGACCAGCAGATGACCCCTGTTGATTTTGAGGTCAGTAGGTCAAAGGTCAATGTCACATTGAACCAGAACAGTAGAACTTTTGTTTACAGTGAGCAAATAATTTCTGTTCCTTCTGCAATTACTGAATGCATCAAGGGGGGCATTTCGTGTTCGACAAGCTCTTGTTAACCAGGTTGTTAGAACTGGATATGTCATTGTTTTGGCTTACTGTCTACCAAACGTTTTACCGTAACATAGACCTACATGACGGGCATATATTGTAACATTCTGGCACTCCTGTTATATTTTGTTCATGCAAGTCCATAATAAAAAATTGTTTGTTTGCAGTGCTCCAACCCAGATTTTTAGGAGTGGGTAGGTAGGTAGGGATTTTTTTTTTTTTTTTTTTTTTTTTTTTTTTTTTTTTGTAAAAGTGTACACACATTTTCACAGCAGACGTTGAAACATATTCATGAATTTCAGAGAGTATAAGAACATACATGGCAGACAAATTCTACCAGGAATTTCACAGAGCACAAACTTGCATGCAGACATTTATTAAACCAGATCTTTTATTTCATAATCAAAAATTTCGTGAAATTGAATGACACTACTGTGGATACAGACCAAGAATGCAACGAACGATCTGGACACTCCAAACCCTCATTCCCTAAAACCTTTTACAGGACAGTTGTGCTGACTTCATGCAGATGCTGTCAGACCCTTAGTGTATGAAATGATGGCCTTTGTTGCATTTTGGTCTAAGTTTTGAGTAATATCATCCATCTGGATACAGGAAGAGACAGAAGGTTTATAATGACCTCACTGCAGACCTAAGCTGTTCAACCTGTTTTTGGCGAGATGGGGAAGGGGAAGGGTTGGCAAAGAAGAATGTTTGCTGCCATCCTCATGGAAGTATTAAAAATATATTAATGAAATGGTGGCCTCTGTTACATCTCTTGACAGTAATGAAATAGTGGCCTCTGTGATATCTTTTGACAGTAATGAAAGGGCGGCCTATGCTACCTCTATGAATGAAATAGTGGCCTGTTTTACCTTTTCTGATGATAGAAATGAAATGGTGCCCTCTGTTACATCTTTTGGTAGGAATGAAAATAATGGTGGCATCTGTTATATCTTTTGATAGGAATGAAATGATGGTCTGTTTTACATCTTTGCTAGGAATGAAATGATGGCAACTGTTACATTTTTGTGCCCCCCCATGCGTGGTGGGGGCATATAGATTTGCTCTTGTCCGTGTGTGCGTCCGTGCGTCTGTCCGAAGTTTGTGATGGCCTAGCTAAAAAATTATTTGATATAAATTGATGAAACCTTGCATGAGTCTTTATCATGATATGAACTTGCGCACCTCCTATTTTTCGTCTGGCTCCGCCCCCTAATTTTAGAGTTATGGCCCCTGAAATAGTCAAAAATGCACATTTTTACTTTGTGACACGCCTAGCTCAAAAAGTATTTAATATAGATTCATGAAACCTTGCATGAGTCTTAATCATGATATGAACTTGCGCACCTCCTATTTTTCATCTGGGTCTGCCCCCTATTTCTAGAGTTATGGCCCCTGAAATAGTCAAAAATGCACATTTTCACCTTGTGACACGCCTAGCTCAACAAGCAAATTCGATGAATTGGTATCCCCCGCCGAAAGGGTTTGTGGTGAGGAATGGCAAAACAATATATCAGGCATAAAGTTAAGGATGTTACTTTAGAGGCAAATAATTTCATTAGTCAAAATCAGTTTAACAGAAAATTGGTGGTGGTGATGGGGTGGGGGGGGGGGGGGGGGGGGGGGTTACTGGGTGAGGGTACAAAACATCACATGTTGATCAAGGTTTGAAAAAAAAGTAATAAAAAGGAATGAAAATTTTTTAAAAAAAGTTTTGGTGTAGGGGGAGGGGGAGGGGGTGACCAAGGCAAGGTGGTGACCAGGTGTGGGTACACAACTTCACATGTTTATAATAAATGTTCATGAAAAAAGAATGAAAGAAGTTTAATGATATTCTACCAATTGGTTGGTTTGTTATGTACAAATCTGTAGATTTTTAAACAATTAAAGGGCAATAACTCTAAGGAAAATTGACCAATTGATAAAAACAAATGACAGGCATCATCAAAGTACGTTGGTTCATATTTATTTCAAGTTTCATGAAGTTCTACCAGCTTGTTACTGAGAAATGGCTGCAGACGTGGATTTTTCATTAAATCAAGGGCAATAACTCTAAGGGAAATTGACCAATCAAAAAAAAAAAAAAAACTTGACGGGCATCATCGCAGTATATTGGTGCATCTTTATTTAAATTTGTATGAAATTCTACCTGAAAGTCACTGAGAAATGGCTGTGGACGGAATTTTTTGGCATTTTTCAATAAATCAAGGGCAATAACTCTAAGGAAAATTGACCAATCAAAAAAAAAAACTTGACGGGCATCATCGCAGTATGTTGGTGCATGTTTGTTTCAAGTTTCATAAAATTCTACCTGATAGTTACTGAGAAATGGCTGCGGACGGACACATGCACGGACGTGACGGACGGACAACACCATTTCAATACCCCTCTCCCGATTTCATCGGCGGGGGATAAAAAGTATTTGATATAAATTGATGAAACCTCGCATGAGTCTTTATCATGATATGAACTTATGCACCTCCTATTTTATCGTCTGGCACAAAAATGCACATTTTCACCTTGTGACACGCCAAGCTCAAAAAGTATTTGATATAGATTCATGAAACCTTGCATGAGTCTTAATCATGATATGAACTTGTGCATCTCCTATTTTTAATCTGGGTCAATGCCCTATTTCTAGAGTTATGGCCCCTGAAATAGTCAAAAATGCACATTTTCACCTTGTGACACACCTAGCTCAAGAAGTATTTGATATAAATTGATGAAACCTTGCATGAATCTTTATCGTGATATGAACTTGTGCACCTCCTATTTTTCATCTGGGTCTACCCCGAATTTCTAGAGTTATGGCCCCTGAAATAGTCAAAAAATGCACATTTTCACTTAATTATGTGCCTCACTCAGAAAGTATTTAATGTAAATTCATGAAATCTTGCTTGAGTCTTTATCATAATGTGACCTTGCACACTTGGCATTCTTCTTCTAGCGTTCGTTACAGAGTCACGGCCCTTGAAATAGCCAAAATAGTGGACTTTTTGTTTATGATGCTCATAGTTCAAAAAGTATATGGTATAGAATAATGAATCCTTTTCATAATTTTTTTTTTAGGCTATACCCAATTAAGACTGCAAACATTTGAATTATTTACCCTTATTTGTGACAAATGTACCAGTGGGGGGGTGGGGGGGCACACCCTGTGTCCTGCAGACACATTCTAGTTTGTCTAAATTCTGAGTGCGCTGATATTATTAATCTGGACACAGGAAGTGTTGTTACATATGAAAGCCACATTACAGTCCGAAATTTGGCGGTAGGTATAGAAGATCAGGTATAGAAGATCGAATTCCAGAATTTTTTTTAAATACAAGTTTGAAATGGTGGGTTCTGATACATGTTTAACTTTGTTAAATAAAGGTAACTTCTCGGGCAACTTGGGGCAGGGGAGCAGCATAGGGCTCCCAACCCCTCCACCCCCAACCCTTTGAAATGTCTGTGTAGAAGAGGGTGATTGTGACCAGCTGTGGAGCTTCTCATGCTTAATTTTTAGCTCATCTGATTTTTTGGAAAAAAAAAGATGAGTTATTGTCATCACTTGAGCGGTTGTCGGCGTTGTCTGGTTAAGTTTTATGTTTAGGTCAGCTTTTCTCCTAAACTATCAAAGCTATTGCTTTGAAACTTGGAATACTTGTTCACCATAATAAGCTGACCCTGTATAGCAAGAAACATAACTCCATCTTGCTTTTTGCAAGATTTATGGCCCCTTTTGTACTTAGAAAATATCAGATTTCTTGGTTAAGTTTTATGTTTAGGTCAGCTTTTCTCCTAAACTATCAAAGCTATTGCTTTGAAACTTTGAATACTTGTTCACCATCATAAGCAGACCCTGTACATCAAGAAACATAACTCCATCTTGCTTTTTGCAAGAATTATTGCCCCTTTTGGACTTAGAAAATCAGTTTTCTTGGTTAAGTTTTATGTTTAGGTCAGCTTTTATCCTAAACTATCAAAGCTATTGTTATATTTTGGACTTAGAAAATATCAGATTTCTTGGTTAAGTTTTATGTTTAGGTCAACTTTTTCTCTTAAACTATCAAAGCTATTGCTTTAGAACTTGCAACTCTTGTTCACCATCATAAGCTGACCCTGTACAGCAAGCAACATAACTCCATCCTGCTTTATGCAATAATTATTGCCCCTTTTGGACTTAGAAAAATCATTTTCTTGGTTGAATATTATGTTTAAGTCAATTTTTCTCATAAACTATCAAAGCTATTGCTTTAAAACTTGCAGCAGTTTTTCACCATCATAAGTGGATACTGTACATCAAGAAACATAACTCTATCCTGTTTTTTGCAAGAATGATGGCCCTTTTTAGACTTAGAAAATCATGGGTAGGACAATATTTCTATTATACAAAAAAAATCAGATGAGCGTCAGCACCCGCAAGGCGGTGCTCTTGTTGTACCCCCCGACAACAAAGTTGTAAGGGGGGGGTATACTGGTTTCAGGTTGTCTGTCCGTCCGTCTGTCTGGCCGTCTGTCCGTAGACGCAATATTGTGCGCACCATCTCTCCTTATCCCCTTGACACAATTTAATGAAACTTCACACAAGTGATCAGTACCAACAGTAGTTGTGCATGGGGCATGTTAGGTTCTTTTAGAAAAAAAATTTGCAGAGTTATGGAACTTTGTTTTTTTATGCCCCTGAAGGGAGGCATATTGTTTTTGAACCGTCTGTCTGTCGGTCTGTCCGCAATTTTCGTGTCCGGTCCATATCTTTGTCATCGATGGATGGATTTTCAAATAACTTGGCATGAATGTGTACCACAGTAAGACGATGTGCAGTGCGCAAGACCCAGGTCCGTAGCTCGAAGGTCAAGGTCACACTTAGACGTTAAAGGATAGTGCATTGATGGGCGTGTCCGGTCCATATCTTTGTCATCGATGGATGGATTTTCAAATAACTTGGCATGAATGTGTACCACAGTAAGACAACGTGCGGTGCGCAAGACCCAGGTCAGTAGCTCAAAGGTCAAGGTCACACTTAGACGTTAAAGGATAGTGCATTGATGGGCGTGTCCGGTCCATATCTTTGTCATCGATGGATGGATTTTCAAATAACTTGGCATGAATGTGTACCACAGTAAGACCACGTGCAGTGCGCAAGACCCAGGTCCGTAGCTCAAAGGTCAAGGTCACACTTAGACGTTAAAGATCATTTTTCATGATAGTGCATTGATGGGCATGTCCGGTCCATATCTTTGTCATTCATGCATGGATTTTAAAATAACTATGCATGAATGTGTGACACAGTAAGACAATGTGTCGCGCGCAAGACCCAGCTCCGTAGGTCAAAGGTCCTAAACTCTAACATCGGCCATAACTATTCATTCAAAGTGCCATCGGGGGCATGTGTCATCCTACGGAGACAGCTCTTGTTTGTTACTATACTATATACATAGACACAATCTTGTGCGCATCATCTCCCCTCATCCCCTTGACACAATTTAATGAAACTTCACACAAGTGATCAGTACCAACAGTAGTTGTGCATGGGGCATGTTAGGTTCTTTTAGAAAAAAAATGCAGGGTTATGGGACTTTGTTTTTTTGTTTCTATACTATATACATAGACACAATCTTGTGCGCACCATCTCTCCTCATCCCCTTGACACAATTTAATGAAACTTCACACAAGTGATCAGTACCAACAGTAGTTGTGCATGGGGCATGTTAGGTTCTTTTAGAAAAAAAAATTGCAGAGTTATGGGATTTTGTTTTTTTGTTACTATACTTAATATACATAGACACAATCTTGTGCGCACCATCTCTCCTCATCCCCTTGACACAATTTAATGAAACTTCACACAAGTGATCAGTAACAACAGTAGTTGTGCATGCGGCATGTTAGGTTTTTTTAGAAAAAAAATTTGCAGAGTTATGGGACTTTGTTTTTTTGTTACTATACTATATACATAGACACAATCTTGTGCGCACCATCTCTCCTCATCCCCTTGACACAATTTAATGAAACTTCACACAAGTGATCAGTACCAACAGTAGTTGTGCATGGGACATGTTAGGTTCTTTTAGAAAAAAAAATTGCAGAGTTATGGGACTTTGTTTTTTTGTTACTATACTATATACATAGACACAATCTTGTGCGCACCATCTCTCCTCATCCCCTTGACACAATTTAATGACACTTCACACAAGTGATCAGTACCAACAGTAGTTGTGCATGGGACATGTTAGGTTCTTTTAGAAAAAAAAATTGCAGAGTTATGGGACTTTGTTTTTTAGCTCACCTGAGCAATGCTCAGGTGAGTTTTTCTGATCGCTCGATGTCCGGCGTCTGTCGTCCGTCGTCTGTTGTCTGTCAACATTTAGCTTGTGTATGCAATAGAGGCTGTATTTTTCAATTAATCTTCATGAATGTTGGTCAGAATGATAACCTTGATGAAATCTAGGCCGAGTTCGAAAATGGGTCATTTCGGGTCAAAAACTAGGTCACTAGGTCAAATCAAAGAAAAACCTTGTGTATGCGATAGAGGCTGTATTTTTCAATTAATCTTCATGAATATTGGTCAGAATGATAACCTTGATGAAATCTAGGCCGAGTTCGAAAATGGGTCATCTGGGGTCAAAAACTAGGTCACTAGGTCAAATCAAAGAAAAACCTTGTGTATGCAATAGAGGCTGTATTTTTCAATTGATCTTCATGAATTTTGGTCAGAATGATTATCTTGATGAAATCTAGGCCGAGTTCGAAAATGGGTCATCTCAGGTCAAAAACTAGGTCACTAGGTCAAATCAAAGAAAAACCTTGTGTATGCGATAGAGGCTGTATTTTTCAATTATTCTTCATGAATATTGGTCAGAGTGATAACCCTGATGAAATCTAGGCTGAGTTCGAAAATGGGTCAGCTCAGGTCAAAAACTAGGTCACTAGGTCAAATCAAAGAAAAACCTTGTGTATGTGATAGAGGCTGTATTTTTCAATCGATCTTCATGAATTTTGGTCAGAATGATTACCTTGATAAAATCTAGGCCGAGTTCGAAAATGGGTCATCTGGGGTCAAAAACTAGGTCACTATGTCAAATCAAGGAAAAACCTTGTGTATGCGATAGAGGCTGTATTTTTCAATTGATCTTCATGAATTTTGGTCAGAATGATTACCTTGATGAAATCTAGGCCGAGTTCGAAAATGGGTCATCTGGGGTCAAAAACTAGGTCACTAGGTCAAATCAAGGAAAAACCTTGTGTATGCGATAGAGGCTGTATTTTTCAATTAATCTTCATGAATATTGGTCAGAATGATAACCTTGATGAAATATAGGCCGCGTTCGAAAATGGGTCATCTGGGGTCAAAAACTAGGTCACTAGGTCAAATCAAAGAAAAACCTTGTGTATGCGATAGAGGCTGTTTTTTTCAATTGATCTTCATGAATTTTGGTCAGAATGATTGCCTTGATAATATCTAGGCCGAGTTCGAAAATATGTCATCTCAGGTCAAAAACTAGGTCACTAGGTCAAATCAAAGAAAAACCTTGTGTATGCGATAGAGGCTGTATTTTTCAATTATTCTTCATGAATATTGGTCAGAATGATAACCTTGATGAAATCTAGGCCAAGTTCGAAAATGGGTCATCTCGGGTCAAAAACTAGGTCACTAGGTCAAATCAAAGAAAAACCTTGTGTATGCGATAGAGGCTGTATTTTTCAATTGATCTTCATGAATTTTGGTCAGAATGATTACCTTGATGAAATCTAGGCCGAGTTCGAAAATGGGTCATCTGGGGTCAAAAACTAGGTCACTAGGTCAAATCAAGGAAAAACCTTGTGTATGCGATAGAGGCTGTATTTTTCAATTGATCTTCATGAATTTTGGTCAGAATGATTACCTTGATGAAATCTAGGCCGAGTTCGAAAATGGGTCATCTGGGGTCAAAAACTAGGTCACTAGGTCAAATCAAAGAAAAACCTTGTGTATGCGATAGAGGCTGTATTTTTCAATTAATCTTCATGAATTTTGGTCAGAATGATAACCTTGATGAAATCTAGGCCGAGTTCGAAAATGGGTCATCTGGGGTCAAAAACTAGGTCACTAGGTCAAATCAAGGAAATACCTTGTGTATGCAATAGAGGCTGTATTTTTCAACTGATCTTCATGAAATTTAGCCAGAATGTTTACCTTGATAAAATCTAGGCTGAGTTCGAAAATGGGTCATCTGGGGTCAAAAACTAGGTCACTAGGTCAAATCAAAGAAAAACATTGTGTATGCAATAGAGGATGTATTTTTCAATTGATCTTCATGAAATTTGGTCAGAATGATTGCCTGGATGAAATCTAGGTCGAGTTTGAATATGGGTTATCTGAGGTCAAAAACTAGGTCACTAGGTCATATTAAAGAAAAATCTTGTGTATGCGATTGAGACTGTTTTTTTCAATTGATTTTTATGAAATTTGGTCGAAATTTTGTCAGAGTGATTACCTTGATGAAATCTAGGCCAAGTTCGAAAATGGGTCACCCGGGGTAAAAAACTAGGTCACTAGGTCAAATCAAGGAAAAACCTTATGTATGCGATAGAGGCTGTATTTTTCATTTTATCTTCATGAATTTTGGTCAGAATGATAACCTTGATGAAATCTAGGCCGAGTTTGAAAATGGGTTATCTGGGGTTAAAAAGTAGGTCACTAGGTCAAATCAAAGAAAACCCTTGTGTATGCGATAGAGGCTGTATTTTTCCACTGATCGTCATGAAATTTTGTCAGAATGATAACCTTGATGAAATCTAGACCAGTTTTGAAAATGGGTCATCTGGGGTCGAAAACTAGGTCACTAGGTCAAATCAAAGAAAAACGTTTTGTATGCGATAGAGGCAGTATTTTTTAATCCAGGTTGATGAAATTTAGTCAGAATTGTTGCCTAGATCAAATCTAGGTCAAATTCGAATAAAGGTCATCTTAGCTCAAAAACTAGGTCACTAGGTCAAATTGAAGAAAATACTTGTTTACACTTAAGAGACCACATTTTTGATCCAATCTTAATGAAAATTGGTCAGAATATTTGTTTCCATGAAATCACTATGTCAAACATGTTTACACTGTTATGGTGTGTTTATCAGGTGAGCGACCTAGGGCCATCTTGGCCCTCTTGTTTGTTACTATACTATATACATAGACACAATCTTGTGCGCACCATCTCTCCTCATCCCCTTGACACAATTTAATGAAACTTCACACAAGTGATCAGTACCAACAGTAGTTGTGCATGGGGCATGTTAGGTTCTTTCAGCGACAAAAATTGCAGAGTTATGGGTCTTTGTTTCTTGTTAACATACTATATACATACAGTCTGCATATGCAATCTTGTGCGTGCCTAATCAACCAAACCCTTGCACACAATTTAATGAAACTTCACACAAGTGATCAGTACCAACCCTAGTTGTGCATGGTGCATGTTACATTCTTTTAGATAAATATTCTGCATAGTTATGGGACTTTGTTTTTTGTTACTATACTGTATACATACAGTCTATATACATACAGTCCACATAATTATGCAATCTTGTGTGCGTCAAATTGCAATGTACTGTGTCAGTGCATGCAGGGGGTACATTCATCACCTTTAGTGATAGCTCTAGTTAGTCTCGGTTTTAGTGAAAATTAAGGCTTAAAAATTGAAAGGCTTCACTTTTAAACACAAGCTGAAATACATGTCAGATTATGATTTAGTTCCTTGAAACGAAGTTCACAGCACTTAAATTGCAAATCCATAAATCATCTCAGTCCTTTTAAATCAAAGTGTATTAGGTAATACACAAATTGTACTTGTAGAATTAGGTCAGATTACATCACACACATCACAACATTTAGCTGTCAAACAGGACTTCCTTTCATCTTAATCAAAGGCCAAATGCCAATTCACATCTTTCCTTTGAACATAGCCGACAAGTGCCTGTGTTTTTTTCAAGATGTTTATGCAATTTTGTCACCAGATGTGTCGGATAAAATTGCAGGGCTTTTTCAGGGGTTTTGGTCAAAAGGCCCCTGGTCATATTGGGAATTTTTAACGCGGTAAATTGTCAAATTTGGGAAAATATACTGACAAATTAAGTGAGTTTTTAATTAATATATATTAGTTTAAATCTTCAGTTTCAAATTTTACTGGTAGACAGTATCCCTTTGTGAAATTTTGAGAATTTTTTTTTTCAGGATTGTGTTCCAATATTGCCTAAAAATACAGTAACTCTTTATTTGTCATGCTAAAATTTTTGTTTACAGTTTGTTTTCACCAAAGTTATAACTGAAATTATCCAGAAAGTAGAATGGCAAAGTGCGTGTATATTGAGTGTAAAAACTGGGTCGCGAAAATATGTGACAATTGATTTTAATGGTATAAGAACTATCTGTCAACATGTTTTGGGTACTTTATTCAATTAATATTTGTGTTTTTATGCATTCTGAGAGGTTTTTGCATACAAATCATAAATTTCTTCATCAAAATCTTGTAATTATTTTTTGCCGAGGTTGCAGACGGTCATGTTACTAAGAATAGAAACAAGTTGGTTTTTCCAACATTTTGTTTGATTAACTTGGCAAACAAAACTAATTGTGCAAGAATTATTATTGAAAAACAGAAAGTAACTGATTTCAGTTGGGAATTTTTTCATTGGATTGGGAATTTTTTGCTCCAGATTGGGAAAAATAGAGCATATTTGGCATTGGGAATAGGGGCGAATATCGGCCCCGTGAGATAGGGTGAAAAAGCCCTGAATTGGGATTTAAAAGTTAAATCATGTTTGCATGGAAAGGAAAATTAGGATATACAAAAAAATCAAGGTATGTGGCTTTATTATGTGTTCGAACAAGGTCTCAGTTAATACATAAAAATGTGAATAGTTATCATTCAAGTTGCCGATTATTCTGGTGCATGATCAAGAATTCAGATGCCTGTTTAATTTATAAACTTTTAAATGTTGAAACTAATCAACAGAAAATCAGAATAAATTTTTAGACCATTGTCATGTTGACTGACTCATTGGTCAGGTCCGTGGCGTCGTGTCAGGCGACATTGTTTATTGGAAAATTGTTTATCAAATATACTTAGGTCACCGTAAAATCATGCGAGAAAGACTAAGTAAAGATGTCTGAGCGACTTTCTCACTCGTATCGGAACTTGTGACTTCCAAAACACGTGCGAAGATGGCAATATTGTCGCGTACACTAAACGTTGAATGATCTGCTGTATATTAAAATACGAAAAGGAAAACGTCTGCTGAAAATGCATTTTGCATCAGAAAGGATCAAAACATGATTTTATATAAAAAAAATTTTCCCCCTGAATAGCTTAAAAAATATTTTGGGTCGGGACTATTTTGATGGGTCGGTCGGAGCACTGCAAACAAACAATTTTTTAATTATGGCCCAAAGATGCTGTATTGGCATGCAGTATGTTTTATGGAAAATGTCCTTAGGCGGGGGACGTTGGTAACTGTGTTACAAATTGTTGTTTATACACTAATTGATTGCAAATGGCAACCCTTGTTAGAGACTTACCTTAAACCATTTTACACAAGGGAAACAACCTGTAAATAAATAGAGTGGCCCCATGTGGTTCTGGGACAATCTATGTATGAAAAGTATTGGAACCACTGCCTTACCCTTGCATGATCATAAGAGGCGACTAATAGGGTCTTAACACTTGGTTTTACTGTAACTCTCTGATTCCAGCAGGTATGCAAATTTTGATTCCATACCTCATGTTTTTATTTCAATGTAAATGAGATGTGAAACCAAAATTTGTAGTCCTATTTGGCGCCATATAACCTATACTGTGTTGGTGTGCTGTAAAACCCAAAGAAATAAATAAATGTAAATAGAGTGAAATAAGTTCAGTGAACAACATTTGTCAACCCTAATCCTGTCCATGTTATATTAATGAAAGGGAAAGCTAATCTGTCTAATGTTGCCTGCTATAAAAGATAACACAATGTGCATCTAACAGTCATGAAATATTTTCTTTGAATTTCATATCTCTAGATATTTTTCCCATACTTTGATGCATGTATGTAAGTAGCAGAGATAGTTCTTTTTATGCCCCTGAAGGGAGGCGTATTAGTTTTCAACTGTCCGTCCGTTCGTTAGTTTGTTTGTTCGTTCGTTCATTCATCACAACGTTAACTTTTTGCATGAAGGCACTTTACTCGCGAACCACTGCACCCAGGACCTTCAAACTTCACATGCTGATAGTACTTATTGAGTACACGACCCCTATTGACTTTTGGGTCACCAGGTCAAAGGTCAAGGCGCTGCGCGGGCATTTGTCACCATTAGTGACAGCTCTTGTTCTAGCAGTACCTTTCTGAACATTTTTTAGCCTGAGAAATTCTTTGGGTTTTAACTGTGGTGCTATTGTGATACGCTGCTTCTGTCGTGCGTCCGTCCATCGTCAACAATTGCTTTTAAAAGACATCTCCTCCGTAACCACTGAATGGGTTTTGATGAAACTTGGCATGGATGTTTCTTGGATGGTTCTCTACCAAAATTATTCAAATGGTTCCGCTTGGTTGCACACAGGGGCAGCCAGAGCTAAAAATAGAAAAATCTTCAAACGACATCTCCTCCTAAACCGATAGTCCGATTTTGAAATAATTTCACACAAATGGTCCTAATGTCACCCTCTACCAAGATTGTTCAAATCATATTGATTCCTGAAAAAAACATGGCCGCCAGAGGGCGTGGTCACTTTTCCCTATATGTATAGAGTGGAAACTTTAAAAATCTTGTGTGAAACTACTTGCCCGATTTTAGAATAATTTTACACAAATGCTTCTTGTGTGACCCTCTACGAAGACCAAATTATTTTGATTTGTCAAAAAACATGGCTGCCAGAGGGCGAGGTCACTTTTCCCAATAATTATGTATATAGTGGAAACTTTAAAAATCTTCTTGTGTGAAACTGCTATCCCGATTTTACTTTTCCCTTTATGTATACCATACTTGTCCAAATTATTGCCCTAAGGTCAAAAGATGGCCACACCCCTGTGTCTTACATGTATTTACTATAGGCTTTTATATTAAAAACTTTGAAAATCTTCTTCTCTGAATCAATAAAAGCTAGAGCCTTGATATTTGGCGTGTGATATCAGATTTGTAATGTCTACCGTAATTGTTCAAATTATTGCCCTAGGTTCAAAAGTGTGTGTGTGACATGTATGTAATATAGGTTAACATAGAAGACCTAACTCTGTACTTATACAGGCACACTGGAAACCTTGTACACAGGTGAGTGCTTTAGGGTCAGTGACCCTCTCATTTAAGATACAGCCTTGAAATTTGGACGACATGTACAGTTTTGCACACCAATCTTAAAACTGACTTTCAGTTACCATGAATGTGACCTTCTGACCTACCTTCTTAATATTTTAGCATCAGTTTGCCATTTGAAACATGTTGCTCATATTACTCAGGTGAGCAATCCAGGGTCATAATGACCCTCTTGTACTAAGAATTTCATGTTAAAGTTTTGGTGCACTTTCACTCTATCTCAGTAATTGTTATATGCATTTGATTCAAATTTAAAATAGATGTTCCACATCATCACCCACATCATATTACTCAAGGTCCATAACTCTGGCACCAATTTTTCATGAATTATCCTCCACTTTTATTTAGAATTTCAGGTTAAAGTTTTGATGCACTTTCACTCTATCTCAGTTATTACTAAATGGATTTGATTCAAACTTAAAATAGTTGTTCAACATCATCACTCACATCATATGACACAAGAACCATAACTCTTGCACCAATATTTCATGAATTATCTCCCCTTTTTACTGAGAATTTCAGGTTAAAATTTTGATGCACTTTCACTCTATCTCAGTTATTACTATATGGTCATGATGGATTTGATTCAAACTTAAAATAGTAGTTCCACCTTATCACCCACATCATATGACTTAAGGTGCATAACCCTGGCACCAATATGTCATGAATTATCATAATGTAATGTAAAAGTTTACCAAGTCTTGCATTGTCAGCAAGTAACATATGATATGATGGTACAGTGACAGAAAGTGGGTGGCACCAATGTCCTACGGACATCTAGTTTATTTTATGATACATATTATCATATTCCTTTGCAACATTAAGATCATTGTCAGAATAATTTGTATATTTGATATATGGATAACGTAACACATAAGCAGAGATAGTGCTTGACTCCCTTTTCATGCTATCATTGCTGTAATTTTTGTTGAATTGCTGTTAATAATAGCATTTGGGTCATTTATGGACGGTTTGGCTTAATTACAGTGTTAGCTGGGTCCCAGCAACACACACACTATAAACAATAGTAAAAGGGAACCAACTATTTGTTAGAACAAGTACTCCGTGTATATCGGAAATCAGTTCTATAAATAGCACCAGTCAAAGATCTCGTCTGCTAAGGTATAAATAGGTAGATGGATGACAGAGATTGATGTATCCAGCGATTGAAGAAGACACATCGAGGATTCAACTAATAATTTATCCCAGTACCTTGATGAGGAAGTTATTGCAACTACACTGTCAGGGTGGATAGATTATTAAAAAGAAAACGTTTGAAGTTCATAGACTAAAGAAGAGTTTCAGAATTTCAACAAGGTTTCGAGCTATAGGGCCAGCACATAGGAGCTTTACCTTAAGGGTAGTTGAATGCTATAAGCGATAGCAAATATAGGCTAAGCATCGGAAAGCTGAGGCAGAGACATAGGTTTTGGTGATCTACTGAGAAAGTAGGAGAGTTCCAGCTTACAGACGAGGTTCAGCGTTATTGGCGAAATACAGACAAGGCATCAGGGTTATACCTATATGGTAGTTAAATGCTTTAAGTGATAGCATATAGGCGCATATATATATAGCATCCAGGAGTCGGGGGCAATCATATTGAGTTGCAGCTTTAATTAAGAGAACATAGGCTGAACATCTGTGCGATAGGACTCGTACTTTGTTCTTCAAAGACATTGTCTGAAGTGAACTTCGACACAAAGACCAATCAAGTATAGTATCTCCAGCCTATAGAAGTTTAAGCTGCTGATTTTGAGTTGAAAGTTGATAGTTGAAACATTGAATGATTTTTGCCTGATCCCTGAAATTATCTCAGGGCTTTTCATCTTTATATAACAGAGGCCTGTATAAGGCCTCTTCCCAATCCAAAAATATACTATTTTTATGCCCCCGGCATCTACTGATGCGGGCCTCATATAGTGATTGTCCTGTCCGCCCGTACGAGGTTAACCAAATGTGACCGTTTCATTTAGCATCAATACCGCTTACAAGAATGAATTGATACTAATACAGATGTAACCTGTGACCATTCCTCATCGTCAAACATCATCTGACCTCAGTTTGACCTTGACCTCGTTTTGGACTTAGGTTGCTTTGTATCGACAAGGATGCCACTGAGGGCATCAAGCATTTATTGAACACAGCTCCTTGTTTCCCACCTGTGGCAGAGATATTTCCCAAAATGCAAGGTTAGATTTCCCAAAATCATGCCAACAGATGGTTAATGATTTAGTTTACATTTTAGTATTTTTAGAGAAAAACGTTTGTCTGGTATTGATTTTTTGTCGCACTGTATGTAGCCTAACAGCTCACAGAACCACATGTGACGCATTACAGTTCTATTCCATTACTTTCCATGGCCTGGATTTTAGTCCGTGTTTCAAGGGAGATAAATTTAATTCATCTTTCGGTGTTTACTTCCGGTTGATTATTTTTCCCAAAATGGACAATTATCGCGCATAAATTTCCCAATTTGAAAGGCCAAGGCCTCTTCCCAATTTCCTGATGAAAAGCCCAGTAGCTAGCTCATAATTGAAATCATTTACGAATCATTGGTACACGAATCATTTAGGCAAGGTAGTCGGAGGAAAATTTTATATGCGAGATATTTGGTCTCACCAGCTTTACGTTTTAACAAAGGACATTCTACATTGTTTGTCAGCTAATGTAAGACATAGTCACCTTAGCGATTGGACCCGTTTCATTGATCAAGATACTGAAGGCGTAGGCACTTCCCTGGGTCTTGTAACTCATATCTTGACAATCATGTTATTGTGACATGATCAGCATGTAGTGTAACACTACATTGATTTGCTATTTCAGGCTAGCGGTTCCAGAATGTCCGGTAATAAAAAGGTTGGATTTGAGATTGGCAGTGACAGCGATGATGACTCTAGTGATGATGATGAAGATGATGATGAATATGTAGATGACAGGTTGAAACTATGTTCATTTATTTTTCTGCTTTTTAGCTCACCTGTCACATAGTGACAAGGTGAGCTTTTGTGATCACGCAGCGTCCGTCGTCCGTCCGTGCGTTCGTGCGTGCGTTAACTTTTGCTTGTGACCACTCTAGAGGTCACATTTTTTGTGGGATCTTTATGAAAATTGGTCAGAATGTTCATCTTGATGATATCTAGGTCAAGTTCGAAACTGGGTCACGTGCCATCAAAAACTAGGTCAGTAGGTCTAAAAATAGAAAAACCTTGTGACCTGTCTAGAGGCCATACTTGTGAATGGATCTCCATAAAAATTGGTCAGAATGTTCATCTTGATATCTAGGTCAAGTTTGAAAGTGGGTCACATGCCTTCAAAAAGTAGGTCAGTAGGTCAAATAATGAAAAAACGTTGTGACCTCTCTACAGGCCATATTTTTCATGGGATGTGTATGAAAGTTGGTCTGAATGTTTATCTTAATGATATATAGGTCAGATTTGAAACTGGGTCATCTGTGATCAAAAACTAGGTCAGTAGGTCTTGAAATAGAAAAACCTTGTGACCTCTCTAGAGGCCATACCCTAAAATGGATCTTCATGAAAATTGGTCAGAATGTTCACCTTGATAATATCTAGGTCAAGTTTGAAACTGGGTCACGTGCCTTAAAAAACTAGGTCAGTAGGTCAAATAATAAAAAAGCCTTGTGACCTCTCTAGAGGCCATACTTTTCATGGGATCTGTATGAAAGTTGGTCTGAATATTCATCTTGATGATATCTAGATCAAGTTTGAAACTAGGTCATGTGCGGTCAAAAACTAGGTCAGTAGGTCTAAAATAATTAAAATCTTCTGACCTCTCTAGTGGCCATATTTTTCAATGGATCTTCATGAAAATTGATCTGAATGTTCACCTTGATGATACCTAGGTCAGTTTCGAAACTGGGTCACGTGCGGTCAGAAACTATGTCAGTAGGTAGAAAAATAGAAAAACCTTGTGACCTCTCTAGAGGCCATATTTTTCATGAGATCTTCATGAAAATTAGTGAGAATGTTCACCTTGATGATATCTAGGTAAAGTTCAAAACAGGGTCACGTACCTTCGAAAACTAGGTCAATAGGTCAAATAATAGAAAAACCTTGTGACCTCTCTAGAGACCATATTTTTCAATGGATCTTCATGAAAATTGGTCAGAATTTTTATCTTGATAATATCTAGGTCAGGTTCAAAACTGGGTCACATGAGCTCAAAAACTAGGTCACTACCGTATAGCGGGTTATTTCTGCGGTCAAAATATTCTGCGTTTTGGTCCCAAAAATTGTAAAAAATTTCTGCGTGTTTAATGTCTGCGTTTTCACATAAAAGGAATTGAAATTTCTGCGTTTTCGATACCAAGGAGGAGGTAGTTCCCTGCATAATCGGACGTCGAGAGAATGATAGGGTATGAAAACAATAAACTAAAATGCCGGTAACTGCTGTTAAGTAGCTTTGCTTTGAATGAATACATTGTAGGATATAATAACACGTGAAGTGAAAAATATAAGACAAACAACAATTGTACACACTTAAGCTGCCAACAACGGTATGGCGGCATAACGGTTACACAAGTATAAAGGTTACTGACGTATAGTTCGGAAGATCTTCATAAGGGATAAATAAGAACAAATCAAATGAAATTCACTCAGATTATTACATTCACAAAGAAAATTCAATAAAAAAAAAAAACAACAAAGAGAAGCGCTTTCTGAGGGATTAACAGTTAGGACTTTGATTGACCATCACACCTAATTATATCATTATCGGTAATTGTTGGACGACGACAGTAATTTCAATTAATTAGACCATGTCATTGTGAACTTCGGATTCCCTGGGGTAGCATATCGTGAAACAACGTTGATGAAAAAAAAAACTGGAGATTTTTTTGCGTTTTAATTTTTTGCTGGATAAATATTCTGCTGGAAATATTTTTGCGATTCTACCGAGAGACCACAGAAACGCAAAAATATCCCCCCCGTAGAAATAACCGGCTATACGGTATGTCAAATAATAGAAAAAACAACGTCATACTCAAAACTGGGTCATGTGGGAGAGATGAGCAATTCAGGACCATCATGGTCCTCTTGTTTAGCTCACCTGAGCACAAAGTGCTCAAGGTGAGCTTTTGTGATCACCCTGTGTCTGTCGTCGTCCGTCCGGCGTCGTCAACAATTTGACACTCTAGAAGTCACAATTTTGGCCCAATCTTAATGAAACTTGGTCAGAATGTTACCCTCAATAAAATCTTGGACGAGTTCGATATTGGGTCATCTGGGGTCAAAAACTAGGACACCAGGTCATATCAAAGGAAAAGCTTGTTAACACTCTAGAGGTCACAATTTTGGCCCAAACTTCATGAAACTTTGTTAGAATGTTACTCTCAATAAAATCTTGGACGAGTTTGATATTTGGTCATCTGGGGTTAAAGACTAGGTCACCAGGTCAAATGAAAGGAAAAGCTTGTTAGCACTCTAAAGGTCACAATTTTGGCCCAATCTTAATGGAACTTGGTCAGAATGTTACCCTCAATAAAATCTTGGACGAGTTCGATATTCGGTCATCTGGGGTCAAAAACTAGGTCACCAGGTCAAATCAAAGGAAAAGCTTGTTAACACTCTAGAGGCCACATTTATGACTGTATCTTTATGAAACTTAGAATGTTAATCTTGATGATCTTTAGGTCAAGTTCGAATCTGGGTCATGTGGGGTCAAAAACTAAGTCACCGTGTCAAATCAAAGGAAAAGCTTGTTAAGACTCTAGAGGCCACATTTATGACTGTATCATCATGAAACTTGGTCAGAATGTTAATCTTGATGATCTTTAGGTAAGGTTCGAATCTTGGTCATATGGGGTCAAAAACTAGGTCACCAGGTCAAATCAAAGGAAAAGTTAGTTTACACTTTAGAGGCCACATTTATGACCATATCTTAATGAAACTATCTTGATGATCTTTAGGTCAGTAGGTCAGGTGAGCAATACAGGGCCTTCATGGCCCTCTTGTCTTTAGCTCACCAGTCACAAAGTGGCAAGGTGAGCTTTTGTGATCGTGCAGCGTCCGTTGTCCATCCGTGCGTGCGTAAACTTTTGCTTGTGACCACTCTACAGGTCACAGTTTTCATGGGATCTTTATGAAAGTTGGTCAGAATGTTCAACTTAATGATATCTAGGTCAAGTTCGAAACTGGGTCACATGCTGTGCAAAACTAGGTCAGTAGATCTAAAAATAGAAAAACCTTGTGACCTCCTTTTCAATGGATCTTCATGAAAATTGGTCAGAATGTTCACCTTGATATCTAGATCAAGTTCGGAATTGGGTCAGATGCGGTCAAAAACTAGGTCAGTATGTCTAAAAATAGAAAATCCTTGTGACTTCCTAGAGGCCATATTTTTCAATGGATCTTCATGAAAATTGGTCAGAATGTTCAACTAGATGATATCTAGGTCAAGTTTGAAACTGGGTCACATGCAGTCAAAAACTAGGTCAGTAGGTCTAAAAATAGAAAATCCTTGTGACCTCTCTAGAGGCCATAATTTTCAATGGATCTTCATGGAAAATGATGAGAACGTTTACCTTGGTGATATCTAGGTCAAATTCGAAACTGGGTCACATGCAGTCAAAAACTACGTCAGTAGGTCTAAAAATAGAAAATCCTTGTGATCTCTCTAGAGGCCATATTTTTCATGGGATCTGTATGAAAGTTGGTCAGAATGTTCATCTTGATGATATCCAGGTCAAGTTCGAAACTGGGTTAGGTGCGGTCCAAAACTAGGTCAGTAGGTCTAGAAATAGAAAAACATTGTGACCTCCCTAGAGGCCATATTTTTGAATAGATCTTCATGAAGATTGGTCAGAATGTCACCTTGATGATATCTAGGTCAATTTCGAAACTGGATTACATGTGGTTCAAAACTAGGTCGGTAGGTCTGAAAATAGAAAATCCTTGTGACCACCCTAGAGGCCATATTTTTCGATGGATCTTCATGAAAATTGGTGAGAATGTTCACCCTGATGATATCTAGGTCAAGTACGAAACTGGGTCATGTGCGGTCAAAAACTTGGTCAGTAGGTCTAAAAATAGAGAAACCTTGTGACCTTATTTTTCATGGGATCAGTATGAAAGTTGGTCAGAATGTTCACCTTGATGATATCTAGGTCAGGTTTGAAATTGGGTCACGTGCGTTCCAAAACTAGGTAGGTAGGTCTAAAAATAGAAAAACCTTGTGACCTCTCTAGAGACCATACTTTTCATGAGATCTTCATGAAAATTGGTGAGAATGTTCACCTTGATGATATCTAGGTGAAGTTTGAAACTGGGTCACGTGCCTTCAAAAACTATGTCAATAGGTCAAATAATAGAAAAACCTTTTGACCTCTCTGGAGGCCATATTTTTCATGGGATCTTCATGAAAATTGGTCAGAATTTTTATCTGGATGATATCTAGGTCAGGTTCAAAACTGGGTCACATGAGCTCAAAAACTAGGTCACTATGTCAAATAATAGAAAAAAGGATGTCATACTCAGTTCAAAACTGGGTCATGTGGGGACAGGTGAGCGATTCAGGACCATCATGGTCCTCTTGTTTTATTAGCTCACCTGTCACATAGTGACAAGGTGAGCTTTTGTGATCGCGCAGCGTCCGTCGTCCGTGCGTGCGTGCGTGCGTAAACTTTTGCTTGTGACCACTCTAGAGGTCACATTTTTCATGGGATCTTTATGAAAGTTGGTCAGAATGTTCACCTTGATGATATCTAGGTCAAGTTCGAAACTGGGTCACGTGCCTTCAAAAACTAGGTCAGTAGATCTAAAAATAGAAAAACCTTGTGACCTCTCTAGAGGCCATATATTTCACAAGATCTTCATGAAAATTGGTCAGAATGTTCACCTTGATGATATCAAGGTCAAGTTCGAAACTGGGTCACGTGCCTTCAAAAACTAGGTCAGTAGGTCTAAAAATAGAAAAACCTTGTGACCTCTCTAGAGGCCATATATTTCACAAGATCTTCATGAAAGTTGGTCAGAACGTTCACCTTGATTATATCTAGGTCAAGATCGAAACTGGGTCACGTGCCTTCAAAAACTAGGTCAGTAGGTCAAATAATAGAAAAACCTTGTGACCTCTCTAAAGGCCATATTTTTCATGGGATCTGTATGAAAGTTGGTATGAATGTTCATCTTGATGATATCTAGGTCAAGTTCGAAACTGGGTCACGTGCGGGCAAAAACTAGGTCAGTAGAACTAAAAATAGAAAAACCTTGTGACCTCTCTAGAGGCCATATATTACACAAGATCTTCATGAAAATTGGTCAGAACGTTCACCTTGATGATATCTAGGTCAAGTTGGAAACTGGGTCACGTGCCATCAAAAACTAGGTCAGTAGATCAAATAATACAAAAACCTTGTGACCTCTCTAAAGGCCATATTTTTCATGGGATCTGTATGAAGGTTGGTCTGAATGTTCATCTTGATGATATCTAGGCCAAGTTTGAAACTGGGTCACGTGCGGTCAAAAACTAGGTCAGTAGGTCTAAAAATAGAAAAACCTTGTGATCTCTCTAGAGGCCATATATTTCATGAAATCTTCATGAAAATTGGTCAGAATGTTCACCTTGATGATATCTAAGTCAAGTTTGAAAGTGGGTCACGTGCCATCAAAAGCTAGGTCAGTAGGTCAGATAATAGAAAAACCTTGTGACCTCTCTAGAGGCCATATTTTTCATGGGATCTGTATGAAAGTTGGTCTGAATGTTCATCTTGATGATATCTAGGTCAAGTTTGAAAGTGGGTCACGTGCCATCAAAAACTAGGTCAGTAGGTCAAATAATAGAAAAACCTTGTGATTTCTCTAAAGGCCATATTTTTCAATGGATCTTCATGAAAGTTGGTCTGAATGTTCATCTTGATGATATCTAGGTCGAGTTCGAAACAGGGTCATGTGTGGTCAAAAACTAGGTCAGTAGGTCGAAAAATAGAAAAACCTTGTGACCTCTCTAGAGGCCATACTTGTGAATGGATCTCCATAAAAATTGGTCAGAATGTTCATCTTGATGATATCTAGGTCAAGTTCGAAAGTGGGTCACGTGCCGTCAAAAAGTAGGTCAGTAGGTCAAATAATGAAAACGTTGTGACCTCTCTAGAGGCCATATTTTTCATGGGATCTGTATGAAAATTGGTCTGAATGTTTATCTTGATGATATCTAGGTCAAGTTTGAGACTGGGTCAACTGCAATCAAAAACTAGGTCAGTAGGTCTTGAAATAGAAAAACCTTGTGACCTCTCTAGAGGTCATACCCTTGAATGGATCTTCATGAAAATTGGTCAGAATGTTCACCTTGATGATATCTAGGTCAGGTTTGAAACTGGGTCACGTGCGGTCAAAAACTAGGTCAATAGGTCAAATAATAGAAAAACCTTGTGACCTCTCTAGAGACCATATTTTTCAATGGATCTTCATGAAAATTGGTCAGAATTTTTATCTTGATAATATCTAGGTCAAGTTCAAAACTGGGTCACATGAGCTCAAAAACTAGGTCACTATGTCAAATAATAGAAAAAACGACATCATACTCAAAACTGGATCATGTGGGAAGAGATGAGCGATTCAGGACCATCATGGTCCTCTTGTTATTGAAGTAATATTGATGCATTGATTGAACTGAATAGCAGTTTTATCACCAATTTGCCCATAATAAAAACAGAGGTATATAATTCATTCTGCTTAGGGTCAGTCTTGGGATTTTAATTTGTAGTCTCACACACCAAATATTGCATCAGTTTCTTTTTTTCCCTGAATCTTTAATTATGTCTCCCCCAGGAGACATATTGTTTTTGCCCTGTCCGTCCTTCTGTCCGTCCGTCCGTACGTCACACTTCATTTCCGAGCAATAACTGGAGAACCATTTGACCTAGAACCTTCAAACTTATAGGGTTGTAGGGCTGCTGGAGTAGACGACCCCTATTGTTTTTGGGGTCACTCCGTCAAAGGTCAAGGTCACAGGAGCCTGAACATTGAAAACCATTTCCGATCAATAACTAGAGAACCACTTGACCAAGAATGTTGAAACTTCATAGGATGATTGGCCATGAAGAGTAGATGACCCCTATTGATTTTGGGGTCACTCCATCTAAAATCAAGGTCACAGTGGCCTGAACATTGAAAACCATTTCCGATCAATAACTAGAGAACCACTTGACCCAGAATGTTGAAACTTCATAGGATGATTGGTCATGAAGAGTAGATGACCCCTATTGATTTTGGGGTCACTCCGTCAAAGGTCAAGGTCACAGGGGCCTGAACATTGAAAACCAATTCCGATCAATAACTAGAGAACCACTTGACCTAGAATGTTGAAACTTCATAGGATGATTGTTCATGAAGAGTAAATGACCCCTATTGATTTTGGGGTCACTCCGTCAAAGGTCAAGGTCACAGGGGCCTGAACATTGAAAACCATATCCGATCAATAACTAGAGAACCACTTGACCCAGAATGTTGAAACTTGATAGGATGATTGGTCATGTAGAGTAGATGACTCCTATTGATTTTGGGGTCACTCCATCAAAGGTCAAGGTCACAGAGGCCTGAACATGGAAAACCATTTCCGATCAATAACTAGAGAACCACTTGACCCAGAATGTTGAAACTTCATAGGATGATTGTGCATGCAAAGTAGATGACCCCTATCGATTTTGGGGTCACTCCATCAAAGGTCAAGGTCACAGTGGCCTGAACATTGAAAACTATTTCCGGTCAGTAACTTGAAAACCACTTCACCCAGAATGTTGAAACTTAATAGAATGATTGATCATGCAGAGTAGATGACTCATAAAGATTTTGGGGTCACTCTGTGATGGTCAGAGACCACCAATTGTTTTCCCATAGACTTACATTGTAACATTATGGCGTGTACGGCCTTCCATACATCGAAACATGTATATCTAATTACAAGTTTTTCAAGAACTATCTTAGTTTTACCAAAATATCGGACGAAAAACATATGAATATTGATACTTTATTTAAGTAATTTTCGTGTGAATGAGATGACCCCCTATTTACATCATTGACATGGCGGGAGAAATTCGTTTGATAAAACTTTTTTTCAATACACATAAAATGTAGCAGATTTTGTCAAAATGTATAATAAGATACTGTAAATGCAGTGAAAAAATATCAATTTTGAAAAAATAATCACTTCCTGGGTTTGTTCACATGACTGACCAATCAGAACGCGCAGACGTTACCTTATTCCCAGGTATAGACTTACCTCATTCCCAGTAAGTTCCCTGTACTTTTTAGCTCACCTGTCACAAAGTGACAAGGTGAGTTTTTGTGATCGCGCGGTGTCCGTCGTCCGTCGTCCGTCCGTGCGTCCGTCCGTAAACTTTTGCTCGTGACCACTCTAGAGGTCACATTTTTCATGGGATCTTTATGAAAGTTGGTCAGAATGTTCATCTTGATGATATCTAGGTCAAGTTCGAAACTGGGTCACGTGCCGTCAAAAACTAGGTCAGTAGGTCTAAAAATAGAAAAACCTTGTGACCTCTCTAGAGGCCATAATTTTCAATGGATCTTCATGAAAATTGGTCAGAATGTTCATCTTGATGATATCTAGGTCAAGTTCGAAACTGGGTCACGTGCGGTCAAAAACTAGGTCAGTAGATCTAAAAATAGAAAAACCTTGTGACCTCTCTAGAGGCCATATATTTCACAAGATCTTCATGAAAGTTGGTCAGAACGTTCACCTTGATGATATCTAGGTCAAGTTCGAAACTGGGTCACGTGCCTTCAAAAACTAGGTCAGTAGGTGAAATAATAGAAAAACCTTGTGACCTCTCTAAAGGCCATATTTTTCATGGGATCTGTATGAAAGTTGGTCTGAATGTTCATCTTGATGATTTCTAGGTCAGGTTCGAAACTGGGTCACGTGCCATCAAAAACTAGGTCAGTAGGTCTAAAAATAGAAAAACCTTGTGACCTTTCTAGAGGCCATATATTTCACAAGATCTTCATGAAAATTGGTCAGAACGTTCACCTTGATGATATCTAGGTCAAGTTCGAAACTGGGTCACGTGCCATCAAAAACTAGGTCAGTAGGTCTAAAAATAGAAAAACCTTGTGACCTTTCTAGAGGCTATATATTTCACAAGATCTTCATGAAAATTGGTCAGAACGTTCACCTTGATGATATCTAGGTCAAGTTCGAAACTGGGTCACGTGCCATCAAAAACTAGGTCAGTAGGTCAAATAATAGAAAAACCTTGTGACCTCTCTAAAGGCCATTATTTTCATGGGATCTGTGTGAAAGTTGGTCTGAATGGTCATCCTGATGATATCTAGGTCAAGTTCGAAACTGGGTCACGTACGGTCAAAAACTAGGTCAGTAGGTCTAAAAATAGAAAAACCTTGTGACCTCTCTAGAGGCCATATATTTCATGAAATCTTCATGAAAATTTGTCATTATGTTCACCTTGATGATATCTAAGTCAAGTTCGAAAGTGGGTCACGTGCCATCAAAAACTAGGTCAGTAGGTCAAATAATAGAGAAACCTTGTGACCTAACTAGAGGCCATATTTTCCATGGGATCTGTATGAAAGTTGGTCTGAATGTTCATCTTGATGATATCTAGGTCAAATTTGAAAGTGGGTCACGTGCCGTCAAAAACTAGGTCAGTAGGTCTAAAAATAGAAAAACCTTGTGACCTCTCTAAAGGCCATATTTTTCAATGGATCTTCATGAAAGTTGGTCTGAATGTTCATCTTGATGATATCTAGGTCAAATTCGAAACAGGGTCATGTGCGGTCAAAAACTAGGTCAGTAGGTCTAAAAATAGAAAAACCTTGTGACCTCTCTAGAGGCCATACTTGTGAATGGATATTCATAAAAATTGGTCAGAATGTTCACCTTGATGATATCTAAGTCAAGTTCGAAAGTGGGTCACGTGCCTTCAAAAAGTAGGTCAGTAGGTCAAATAATGAAAAAACGTTGTGACCTCTCTAAAGGCCATATTTTTCATGGGATCTGTATTAAAGTTGGTCTGAATGTTTATCTTGATGGTATCTAGGTCCAGTTTGAAACTGGGTCAACTGCGATCAAAAACTAGGTCAGTAGGTCTTGAAATAGAAAAACCTTGTGACCTCTCTAGAGGCCATACCCTTAAATGGATCTTCATGAAAATTGGTCAGAATGTTTACCTTGATGATATCTAGGTCAAGTTTGAAACTGGGTCACGTGCCTTAAAAAACTAGGTCAGTAGGTCAAATAATAGAAAAACGTTGTGACCTCTCTAGAGACCATATTTTTCAATGGATCTTCATGAAAATTGGTCAGAATTTTTATCTTTATAATATCTAGGTCAAGTTCAAAACTGGGTCACATGAGCTCAAAAACTAGGTCACTATGTCAAATAATAGAAAAAACGACGTCATACTCAAAACTGGATCATGTGGGAAGAGGTGAGCGATTCAGGACCATCATGGTCCTCTTGTTTGAATTGATGGTCTCTGACCTATAGATGATGTTTCGTATCACATTTTCCAATTTTACAGTGATATTGTGAAACATGATCCAATACCAAATGTCTTACAAAGTTTCATCAAGAAATGTTCAGTTTTAAGAAAGATATGGACAGTTTACTGGGGTCACCCCCTGTCGATTTTTATGCCCAGACTCAGTCCCTGTCGTCGTCAGATTGCAATTTTTCGTGAAAATTTCAGTTATCTGCATTTGATTTGCTTTAGAAGCTGAAATACGATTCATTCTGTAAAAAGATAGAAATAAGGTCTAATAGTTTTGATCATTCTCTAACATTACAGAGATAAAAATGATCCTTTCTGGCCCAAAAGCTCAGATAAAAATGGGCACACCTGTTAAAAAAAGAGGCCACAATTTAAAAAAAAATCAAATTTCACGGTTATTTTTGCACGAAAACGTCTTTCTACATCATTTACAACAGATTTGTGGCCATTTACATTACCTGTGATGGCTTCCGACGAAAGTCATGTTTTAGCTCTATTATAGGTCAGAGACCACCAATTGTTTTCCCATAGACTTACATTGTAACATTATGGCGTGTACGGCCTTCCATACATCGAAACATGTATATCTAATTACAAGTTTTTCAAGAACTATCTTTGTTTTACCAAAATATCGGACGCAAAACATATGAATAGTGATACTTTATTTAAGTAATTTTCGTGTGAATGAGATGACCCCCTATTTACATCATTGACATGGCGGGAGAAATTCGTTTGATAAAACTTTTTTTCAATACACATAAAATGTAGCAGATTTTGTCAAAATGTATAAATAAGATACTGTAAATGCAGTGAAAAAATATCAATTTTGAAAAAATAATCACTTCCTGGGTTTGTATACATGACTGACCAATCAGAACGCGCAGACGTTACCTTATTCCCAGGTATACACTTACCTCATTCCTAGTAAGTTCCCTGTACTTTTTTGAATTGGTGGTCTCTGACCTGAAAGGTCAAGGTCACAGGGGCCTGAACATTGAAAACCATTTCCGGTCAGTAACTTGAGAACCACTTGACCCAGAATGTTGAAACTTCATAGGATGATTGGTCATGCAGAGTAGATAACCCCTAACGATTTTAGGGTCACTCTGTTAAAGGTCAAGGCCACAGGGGCCTGAACATGGAAAACCATTTCCAATCAATAACGTGAGAACCTCTCGACCCAGAATGTTGAAACTTCATAGGATGATTGTTCATGCAGAGTAAATGACCCCTATTGTTTTTGGGGTCACTCTGTTAAAGGTCAAGGTCACAGAGGCCTGAACATTGATAACCAGTTCCGATCAATAACTTGAGAACCACTTGACCCAGAATGTTGAAACTTCATAGGATGATTGAACATGCAGAGTAGATGACCCCTACTGATTTTGGGGTCAGTCTATTAAAGGTCAAGGTCACAGTGGCCTGTTCATGTAAAATCATTTTTTGGAAATAACTTGAGAACCACTTGACCTACAATGTTGAAACTTAATAGGATAATTGGACATGCAGAGTAGATGACCCCTATTTATTTTAAGGTCACTTGATCAAAGGTCAAGGTCACAGGAGCCTGAACAGTGACTTGAGAACAACTAGGCCAAGAGTGTTGAAATTTAGCGGGATGACTGGACATGCCAAGTAGATGATCCCTGTTGCAGCCAACCATCAGTGTCTCTTCGACTTTCGCTCCTGACCGCTATTGACTTCTTGCCTATAGGACTTTGCATTGGGGGAGACATGCGCTTTTTTACAAAAGCATTTTCTAGTTTACTATACATTTTCCCTATTTTACCAGAACTTGTACCATCCCCAAAATCTGAAAAAAATCCCTGTGTGGAATCTGCACAAAGTCGTGAATTTTTTTGTGCCACTTTGTAAAAACAAGTGCAATTTTAGATTTTGGAGGGACCAAACATTGGCCCTTTTTAAAGGAAAAAATGTCCTGTGTCATAACACTAGGTCCAACCTCTTAGGTGTGAAGGTTGAAGGTCGAAAGGCTTAACTTAATTGCATGAAAGATTTTCAAAAACTAGCATCAGTTGTTAACCTAGTCAAGATGATATACAGAGCTGGGGATAAAATTTTCCACTAGTCCACTCTATTTGATGAGTAGAAACAGCTTAAGGACAAATGGAATTTTATGTTTGGTTGTCCTGCAGGACGAGTGCATTTGTCCCAGTAGAAGTCTAATGCATTGAATGCAACAATGAATTTGACCATCCTGGCTGAAGTAAATGAGCAATGCTGCCATAATGTCTTAGTTTATTCGGCTGTTTATTACTGATTCCACATATACCAACCATCTAAAACAGGTGCTTGTGTGTTGCTATGACACATATGACGTAAAACAGATATCGGTAACATCAAGATGTATAAGTGTCGTCTGCTAAATAAGTCGGACATATACAAATTGAAGGACTAGTGAACTCTGTTGCAGGATGTTAACAATTGTAAGTCACCAGTCTTGCAGTGAACACAATTTTGTCCCCCTGCAGAGCATGACCCAGGTCATTAAGTTCAAAGTCAGTGTCACAGTTATAGGTCAAAGATAAAATAGGTTTTTAATCCCCCGCCACAAGTGGTGGGGGGTTATAGGAATGGTCTCCGTCCGTCCTTCTGATTGTCCGCCCGTCCGTCTGTCCGTCCGTAACACTTTCGTGTCCGCTCCATATCTCCTAAACCCCTTGAAGGATTTTTATGAAACTTGGGTCAAATGATCATCTCATCAAGAGGATGTGCAGAATCCATGAGTCAGCCTTGTCAGCTCAAGGTCAAGATCACAACTTAGGGTGAAAGGTTTGAGCCTTCCATTTTGTGTCCGCTCTATATCTCCTAAATCCCTTGAAGGAATTTTATAAAACTTTGGTCAAATGATCACCTCATCAAGACGATGTGCAGAACCCATGAGTCAGCCATGCCGGCTCAAGGTCAAGGTCACAACTTAGGGTGAAAGGTTTGAGCCTTCCATTTTGTGTCCGGATTTTCATCAAACTGGGGTCAAATGATCACCTCATCAAGGCAATGTGCAGAACTTTTGAATCAGGCATGCTGGCTCAAGGTCAAGGTCACGACTGAAGGTCAGAAGTTTGAGCCTTCCATTTTGCAGGCTGTCTAGCGTCCCTAAAATTCCTACTTTTTCCTATTTTTTTTTCAGTTTGGCTAAAATTCCTATTTTTTTTTAAAAATCAAAGGAAATTCCTAAAAAGGCCCTATTTCTTCACAAAGATTCCTAATTTTTTAACTTTTTTGCAATGATAAAAAAGAGAAAATGTTTTAAATGTTGTTTAAAAGTTCTTCTAATTCAGAAAAAAACAGTTTAAAACAGTTCAAAACAGTGGAAAGCTGGTAGACGTCTTTTTTGTAAATAAAGCACTATTTGTGAGTTACTTTTATGTCAATCACATAAAGGTAAGCACATTACATGGGTTTAAAGTCCATATTTTAATTCGAAAATTCCTAAATTCAGCCCTAAAATTTCCTTAAAATTGTACCAAATTCCTAATTTTAGCCCTATTTTTTTGTACAAATTGCCCTAAAATTAGCCCTAATTTTTTGTCAGGGTATGCTAGACAGCCTGATTTTGTGTCTGCTCTGTATCTCCTAATTCCCTTGAAGGATTCATATGAAACTTGGGTCAAATGGTTACCTCATCAAGGCGATGTGCAGAACTCATGAGTCAGCCATGCCAGCTCAAGGTCAAGTTCACAACTTGAGGTCAAAGGATTTAGCCTTTCATTTCGTGTCCGCTCTATATCTCCTTAACCCCTTGAAGGAATTTTATAAAACTTTGGTCAAATGATAACCTCATCAAAATGATGTGCAGAACTTATGAGTCAGTCATGCCGGCTCAAGGTCAAGGTCAGAACTTAGGGTCAAAGGTTTGAGCCTTCAATTTTGTGTCTACTCTATATCTCCTAAACCCCTTGAAGGATTTTCATCAAAGTTTGATCAAATGATCACCTCATCAAGAACTCATGAGTCAGCCATGTCAACTCAAGGTCAAGGTCACAACTCAAGGTCAAAGGTTTTTTTTTTTTTTTTTTTTTTTTTTTTTTTGAGCTCTGTATCTCCTAAACCCCTTGAAGGATTTTCATGAAACTTGGGTCAAATAATCACCTCATCAAGACATTGTGCAGAATTCATGAGTCAGCCATGTCAGTTCAAGGTCAAGATCACAGCTTAAGGTCAAAGGTTTACCCTTTCACTATCCATAGCATTGGCGGGGGATTTAGCTGTCTTACAGACTGCCTTGTTAAATTTGTGTCCCCTATATATCTTATTAACCACTGGAAGGGTTTTCATAAAATTGGCATCACTTGTTAACCGCGTCCAGGCAACTTGCAGAATGTACAAACCAGAACACAAAGATCTAAGGTCAAGGTGACTCTTGAAGGACAACGGTCATGGTTTGTGTAATACAACATTTGTATCAAAGTTGCATCTGGGGATATTAATTGTTTACATTTTGCTTCATTATTCACAACTAGGGATGTGCGGTATTATTGATATACAAGTATATTATGATTAGGCTGTAAAAAAATACATTTCGCAGTTTTGAAATTTAAGAAAGTGGCTGATCATGGAGGCAGTCATTTTAGTGTATTTATGACGTCATTTACACACTGCTGAATTCTTTATTTAGCAAATTACCTTTTAAATAGATTAATTTCATATGTTTCTTGGGTGTAAGGTGTAAAACATGGTAATTTCTTTCATTATAGCTGGAAAAGTAGAGAAATTATTTTACAGAAATAAGTAAATACACTTCAAATATGGATCTAGAAATTTCATAAATCTGCCATTTTGTTTCTTGTTGCCAGGGATCAAATATTTAAATGCTTATAACTTTCTCATTTTTATGCCGATTTTGAAAATTCTTTCACTTCTTTAAATGATTTAAAAAATTCTAGCAGATGCATTTAACGTGAGAACAACATTGCCTTTCCCTTTAATGGGCAGTATGTATGTCTGACATATACAGTCCAACCTGTCTTAAGCAGCCACCCAAGGGAAGCAGCCAGTTTGGCTGCTTAAGACAGGTGACCTCTGATCGGAGGGTCAGTAATAGAGGCGGGATTTGGAAAAATATTGAATAAATAATGTGGTTTTCCTTACTAGTACAGAAGTATACATAGGACAGTCAATATCATGTTACAACTCCGACATTTACAAGTGGTGATCATCATCATCTTTATTAATCTCATCAGCAGCAGATTATGTGGAGACCAGAAAATAAATAAATAAATAGAAACAGTTTCATCAATTTACTCTACATGTTTGTCAATAAAGATCCATATCATAAAACATGTACATGTACATTATTAAAATTCAAACTATTTTGCCTTTTAACACCGAACAATGAACACAACTGATATCTGTCTTTATGCTTAGCTCACATTTTACTTCTTAAAGAAGTCACTTATCTTTGTTTGTTTGTCTGTCATCTCTACTTTCAGCCGCGTAAATAAATCCTCTAAGTCCATAACCTTATCTAACATAGCTGGCTGATTTTTACACAATGCATATTGTCTGATCTTTTCAAGATATTGAGCAACGTCAGTTGAGCTGACACTCGACTCAGCTGGAACATCCTCTTGTTCATTGTCACTTTCACATTCATCAGCTCTACAATCACTTAAATCCCTGAGAATCTCAGTAGCAGGCCTATCCCAATCTTGTAAGTTATTATCACACGTTGAGAATTGATTGTCTATGTCAAGAAGCTCCTTAAATTCACATCCAAAGAGTTCTGATGAGAGTTTCAGTACTGCAAGCGGATAATCGTCTTCAATATCAAACACTGTGTCACACTCACTGTCATTAACAACACAAACATCACTAACACTTGCCTCAGTAAATCCACACTTGGCGAAGCACTTCTGTATGGTGTCTGCCCTTACCTCCTGCCACGCAGCGTTTATCCAATAGATGGCCTGTAGTATCGTGATATCTCTAAGAATCTCGGGCCCGAGTTTGGTTGGTTGCTTTTCCATTTCCAGAAGAACATGTTGGAGTTGTCTCTGTCGGTACTTAAGCTTGACGGTTTGGATGATACCAACATCCATCGGCTGTAATGCTGAGGTGGTGTTGGCTGGGAAGAATTGCAGCTTCACATTCTGAAAGAATAAAAAGTTAAACTTGTGAAAAATTTTCGCATTTAACAGAAATAGCAATGTTACATTTTTTTATACCTGCTCATGAACAGACTCCATCAAACACAGTGTGCAGTTTTCCCTGCTTGTTTGGTGTTCGTTGCTTCCAAAGAATCGAGAATCCTCTTCATTCAGAATTTATTAAGCATCACATGTTTTGTTAATCATGCCTTTCATAAGTAATAAATTGTTAAGCATTAACCCTAGACCTCATGCAGGGAGTCTTTATTAAAACAGCTAAAGACAGCAGATTTACATAGTGAGTTAAATTTTATAAAATTAACTTGAAATTAAATTCAGTGACATTTTACCTCCAATGTGACCTTAGGATGGACAGGAGCATTGTCCAACAGTAGTAAAATCTTGCGATTTTTGGCACGCATTGTTCTGTCCAGTTCTTTCAGCCAGTCTTCCATTAGCGGAGTCAACATCCATGCTTTGCTGTTGGCTTCGTATCGCACCGGTAAGGAATCTGTGGACATCTGGCCAAAGCATCGGGGTTTTCTGGACTTCCCAATGACAAGCGGTCTCAGTTTCTCTCCTGAAAATGGAAAACAAGACAACTGTTACTCAAATGTAATGTTACATAACTGCAGGTCCCTAATGTTTAAAATCAGTGAAGTACTGAATGACGTTATGGACATAAAATTGCAAAACAACAGCTGAACAATGTTCTGCAGATAATTTGTAATGTTTTTTGCAGGTTTTCAATCTGATCGTATCATCGAGAAACATTGACTGGCATTTACCTTCGTAGTACAAATAACATCCTGAGAGATTAATTACTACATGCAACAAAAACGATAATTTTCAAGGATCGCGAAAACTAGTTTGTCACAAGCGGAAGTTGTGTTGTGTCATTCGGAATGCTTTGCATATGTTCGCATTCTGTATAAAGTCCGAGATAATGACACTACATTGTACGTTCGTTCTTAGTATCTTTCAACCACTCGTAAAAACGAATGTACGCATGAACACATATTTATTTTACTTTGCTATAATAAGTACTGTATGTGTGTTATTTTACTTTGCTATAATAAGTACTGTACTCGCATGAACTCGGAAATAAAATTTAGGCAATACTAAACAGTTACCTGTCATAGAACTGCATAGGGCCACTGTGATTCGCTGCTTCGATCGTTTGCCACCAGAACATGTATCGCCGTTCGAGTAATATGTAGACTTGGTCGTGTCTCGAAAAACAGACCAGTTTCGTCCATATTGAAGATATTTGATGGAGCATAGCCCCTACACACATCAGGAATCGTATCTTTCCATTGTTTTACTGTGTCATTGTTCACTTCACCACGCTCACCACTTTGTGTTTTGAACACAATGTTATTTCATTTCAAAAAACTATCCAACCACCCATTACTTCCCTTGAAATCACTGTATCCTAAGTCCTTAGCGAATGCCTTAGCTTTTTCTTGTATCATTGGACCTGATACATTAACTAGCCTTGAACTAGCGTCCAAAAACCAGCGATACACAAGATCGTTAACCTCGCCATATTCCATATCTCTCTTTGGTCGTTTCACGTTTAAGTTACCGTTTGCCTCATATTCGTCAAGAATCTCACGTTTACGTTTTTGCACATTCTGAACCTGAGTACGACCAACACCTATTTCACTAGCCACAACACGCGAACTTTTTCCTAATTCCAATAGTTTCAGACACTTAACACGTTCCTCTAATGTCATACACTTTCGTTTCGTCGACATAATCCTTGATCAGAGACAGAATTCACTTGCGAGATAATCACCAAATAAGACTATGAAATACAGATTAGGTTTGAAAAAGGAGAATAAGATTTCATGTTTTATAATCATTTTTTTATCAATCAATTTAGAAAACAAATCTCAGTTTGTAAATTAACAATAGAATGTGTGAATGCACCTTTGATAAAAACACCGTAATGGGGCGCGGCCGTCATTAATTTCTTTAATCATGCGGCGATTTAATTCATTAATTTCGAAAACAAATATCAGTTTGCAAGTTTATAATAGCACGTGCAATGCATCATTCACAAGATACCTCGGATTAGTAGTCTAAAAAAACACCGAAATGCGGCAAGGCTTTCATTAATTTCTTTAATCAAATATAGTGACAAACAAGCACTTATCGATAACAAAAGATTTGATATAATTGGTTATTAAAACTTGGCAAACGGTCACGAAGTAAACAAGTAGGCGTGACTTTGGATGCATCCGGGCGGTCACAGTTCTCGATTCGTTTATGTTCGGCAACTTTCGAACACAAATTGAAAAAATGTGGCCTCTAAAGGGGGTCAAATATGATGGCAGGGAGACCATTTTGCTGACCGCTGGCCGCGGAAGGGAGGTGACCGCTGAATAGAGTGATAAAATAGAGGAAAATTCGTCGGGGGCGTCACGAAATGACCGCTGACCGGAGGTGACCGTTAGGGCAGGTTGGACTGTACATGGGTTGCCTGCAAAATGGAATGTTTTTTTTTTCTTTTTGGAATCGTCTTACATCTGTAGAACGACCCGTTTATTTTTTCAAATTAACATATACAATATAAAAAGCAGTATAAAAGAAAATATAAATGTATAGAATGTGTGACAAAGTATTATTCAACATTTGTTACATTACATGTATTTCAAAAAGGTTTTCAAAATAGGTAGTCTTGTATTTCTTTTTTCCAAATAGTCTATTAGAACAATAATATCATTGAACAGGACATTACTAATATTTGAATATTTAGTTCGTCTATCGCTAATAAAATAGGTTTTACTTATGCAATACGAAATGGTATTTAATAATAAATTTACGCCTTGATACTCTTTTAAGTTCAATTTTATAACCAATGACGATACTTTCTAAGTTTTTAAATGATCTCGAAAAACCACATTTTTTGAAGACGTTAGAAATGATTGTCCAGAAATTTATCAGATATCTGCAGTCTAGGAAAAAATGCGAATAATCCTCAATACAGTTACAGTGTTTACAAAACGGATTATCAAATATATTCCAAGTAAATAAATTCAGATTTGTAGCAACAATACGATGGATAAGTTTGTACTTAAACTGTTTTACTTTGTTGTCTAAAGTGACTTTATTTAAAACATAATAGAAGGAACTCCACATAATGTGTTTACCAAACTGCTGTTCCCAGTATTTATGGATATATGGGCGTTCAAATTTTCTTTTTAGAAGTATATCATATATGATTTTATTTGTCATATCTTTTAAAGGTTTATTAGGTTCAATAAATAAAGCTAACTCTTTCTTTACCCTTGTTAAGTACGAATCTTTTGATTTTAGGTTCGTTTTCCATGAATTTGGTATTGCCTTCTTAATGATTTGAGTTTCAGCTATCCAGTTATGCTTAGATTTGAGTAGAGTTAATATTTTATTAACATCAATTTCTCCAGTATTTGAGATTATATCATTAACGAAAATGATCTTGGAGTCTATCCATGACTTAAATATAAGACATTTGCCGCTATATTTTATGAAACGATTGCCCCAGAGTATTTGTTTACGTATTTCTTGAAAAGATTCTAATTTAGTTGTATCGATTTTGCTTTTATTGAATTCAATCCATACATCTGTAAGTGTTTAATAGAATGTTGGTTAGCAGCCAGAAAGCATGAATATGATACAAAGGAAGTACAAGTTACTTTTGCTAGATCTATTTGCAGAGTAAAACAGCAGTGCGTCTTTGATTGATATGGAAGATCAGTTTTTGACATAGAATTGAAAGCCTAATATAACTTTGGTATATTAATAAGTTGCTACCTGGTTTGGGGTTATTAATATTAGGTGACCTTAATGAATTGTAGTGATGAAGATGACGAGGATGAGGATGATGAAGATGATGAAGAGCTGGAAGGAGGTATATTTGGTATGTCAAGGGTCAGTGCAGGGGAAGATGAGGAACACGCAGAAGAGGTATCAAATTTTATAGCCTTCACTTGTGTTACATGTGATAGTACATTCTTGTTGGGGTAGTGGGGGCATTTAAATTTATCCTTGGTCATACATGTGTCTCTTCTATTTATGTGTTTGCCTGTCTGTCTGTCTGAATTTATGTTGTGCATATCTTTAAAAGTATTTGACATAGAGTCATGTAACTTCATATGATTGTTATTCAGTATGTAAAATTGATGAAGGGATTTTGAAATAACTTGTTATTAATACTTTTGACACAAACTTAAGCTATTGTACAATATCATCATCCACATTGGAGTCCAGTGACAGCTCCAGTTTCCTCAGATGTGCCCATTTTAACCATCCAGCATCGAAATAGTCGAGTGCGCTGTCTCCTGTTCAGAAACTTAATTACTGACAGAGAAACACATGAGAATTAGTGCTTTTTAGCTCACCTGAGCCAAAGGCTCATATTGAGCTTTTGTGACCGCTCAATGTTGGTCGTGTGTCTGTCAACATTTTCTAAAAAAATCTTCTTGAAAACCATTAGGTAGAATTACACCAAACTTAACAGGAATGATTCTTGGGTGGCCCCCTTTCAAAAATTGTTCAAAAAATTGAATTCCATGCAGAACTCAGGTTGCCATGACAACCGAAAGGAAAAACTTAAAAAATCTTCTTGTTCAAAACCGCAGGCATAGAGCCTTGATATTTAACATGTGACATCATCTAATGGTCCTCTGTGAAGATTGTTCAAATTGTGCCCTTGGGGTGAAAAGAGGCCTGGCGGTCCCAAGTTTTACATAGACTTATATAGGAAAAAACTTTAAAAATCTCCTTGCCTGAAACCACAAGACCTAGGCCTTTGATATTTGGTATGTAGCATTGCCTTGTGGTCCTCTACCAAGATTGTTCAAATTATTACCCTAGGGTGAAAAGAGGCCCAGCCCCGGGGAGTCTTGAGTTTGACATAAACTTATGTAGGAAAAAACTTTAAAAATCTTCTTGTCTGAAACTGCAAGGCTTTTTAGCTCATCAGTCACATAGTGACAGAGTGAGCTTTTGTGCAAGCGCTTCGTCCGTCCGTCCATAATTTCTTGTGAACACGATAGAGATCACATTTTGCAATCAATTTTAATAAAACTTGCACGCAACTTGTATTGGCATAATATCTTGGTTCCTTTCAAAACTGGCCATACGCCATCATGGGTTGCAGAGTTATGGCCCTTTAAAGGGCCAAAATTTGCTATTTTTGGCTTGTGAACACAATAGAGACCACATTTTGCAATTGATTTTAATAAAATTTGCACACAACTTATTGGCACAATATCTCGGTTCCTTTCGAAAATTGGCCAGATTCCATCCTGGATTTCAGAGTTATGGCCCCTTAACCCTTTACCACACAGAACAGAAGCCAAAGTAACCTCTTTTACATAACACTGATAAGTGATAATCAATAATCAATAATCGGTATATGGCTGATAAAGGTGACTGTCTTATCTGAACAGAGGTGTTGGCATTATTTTGTGATTACACACACTTATGTTAAAAATGTCATTATTTTAATATTTTCTGTAAGTTTGACATTATTTTTGTCAATATAAAGTTTATAGCAATTTAAATTCTCTTTCCGATGATACAAAATTTATTGTAGTTTCTCTTTGAGTTTCGAAGATATAAAGTGTTAAAGTACGGGAATATATATTTTTAGGCATAAAATTCTGTTTTGGATTACTTTCACATTGAAATTCATATACAATTTCATTTTGATGTTTGAAAGTTTGATTTATAGTTAATAGACTTATCTTCTGAATCGGAATCGGTAAGTATTTATATAAAAAAAACAACCATCAAACTGAATAACACTAAAAAAATAACGGATCATAAAATTTCTGAAAGTGCAAAAAGATCGCTGAGATCGAGACTCGTAACCAACTACAGTATTCTTGTGCTAAAAATTAAAAATTTTAAGGTAATATTACGTAATATTTTGATGATCAAACGTCGGTACATCACGGGTGACTTCCACAGCAATTAACTCTTGGGGTGTCATAAAGTATTTGAAAGCCGCGGTCCTTCTGTTTTGATTAACACTTCCCGTTATGTAAGGCCATAAATTCCAAGCCATCCTATACACAAATTGTTGTTTGGGGGAAATCCGCATGTATCACGCGTGACCTTCATGACCTAACACATTTAAAAATACTTTGATGTTAAATGGTTGTTATTTTTAGAACGAGGAAAGCCCGCGAACCGGCCAGTTGCAAGCAGTTTTCTCAGTAATTTTCCATGACGTAGCGTCGTGCTCATGTAGGAAAAAACCCCGGTGTCTTTCTTTGCAAAGTACTCGATAAATTTAAATAGTAACCACATGATCTTGTACGTAAATAATGATGACGAAATCCCATATTTTGAGTTAGTAAACATCCGGAATTTGTTTCTTTAGGAAAAGAACGAAAATAAAGCGATTGATTATGAGACACGGGATAAAACGATTCTGTTCAAATGGCCGTTAATCGGTATAATACGTTTCTATCGGGGAACCGATAGACTCGGGTCAATACGTTTCTGTTCGGTAATCGATAGATACGGTGATAAACGTATCCATGTGGGAAAGGGTTAAAGGGCCAAAACTTGCTATTTTTGGCTTGTGAACACGATAGCGACCACATTTTGCAATTGATTTTAACCCATTCCCTCATAGACATGTAGCCTTATCAGCTATCTATTATGCATGCTTATGACAGGTTATCAGTAATACGTAATCAATACAGTCATCAGTTTATCTGCTCTGTGTGCATAGGGGTAATAAGTGGAATTTGATAAATTTGACACCTATGTTAGAAATGCTATTATTATAATATTTTCTATTCATTTGAAATTTTTTATGACAATGTATGAAATGTTGCTTATAAAACTGGCTTTTTAATGATGTTTTTCTTCTTTTTAGCTCAACTGAGCAGGATGTGCTCAAGGTGAGCTTTTGTGATCGCCCTGTGTCCGTCGTCTGTCGTCAGTCGTCCGTCTGTCCGTCGTCAACAATTTGACTGTTAACACTCTAGAGGTCACAATTTTGACCCAATCTTAATGAAACTTGGTCAGAATGTTACCCTCAATAAAATCTTGGAGGAGTTCGATATTGGGTCATCTGGGGTCAAAAACTAGGTCACCAGGTTGAATCAAAGGAAAAGCTTGTTAACACTCTAGAGGTCACAATTTTGGCCCAATTTTAATGAAACTTGGCCAGAATGTTACCCTCAATAAAATCTTGGATGAATTCGATATTGGGTCATCTGGGTTCAGAAACTAGGTCACCAGGTCAAATCAAAGGAAAACCTTGTTAACACTCTAGAGGTCACAATTTTGACCCAATCTTAATGAAACTTGGTCAGAATGTTACCCTCAATAAAATCTTGGACAAGTTCGATATTGGGTCATCCAGGGTTAAAAACTAGGCCACCAGGTCAAATCAAAGGAAAAGCTTGTTAACACTCCAGAGGTCACAATTTTGGTCCAGTCTGAATGAAACTTGGTCAGAATGTTACCCTGAATAAAATCCTGGATGAGTTTGATATTGGGTCATCTGGGGTCAAAAACTAGGTCACCAGGTCAAATCAAAGGAAAGCTTGTTAACACTGTAGAGGCCACATTTATAAATGTATGTTCATGAAACTTGGTCAGAATGTTAATCTTGATCATCTCAAAGTCCAGATTGAATCTGGGTCACGTAGGATCAAAAACTAGGTCACCAGGTCAAATCGAAGGAAAAGCTAGTTAACATTCTAGAGGCCACATTTATGACCATATCTTAATGAAACTTGGTCAGAATGTTAATCTTGATGATCTATAGGTCAAGTTCAAACCTGGGTCAGGTGGAGTCAAAAACTAGGTCACCAGGTTAGATCAAAGGAAAAGTTAGTTAACACCTAAAGGCCACATTTATGACCATATCTTAATGAAACTATCTTGATGATCTTTAGGTCAATAGCGATACAGGGCCTTCATGGCCCTCTTGTTCTAATTGGTATAGTTTTTTCAAAATGATGGGGAAAAGTTACAGAAACACAAAATTTACCAAGAAAAACTACTTTAAATTAGTTGTTTGGCATAAAATATTAATTTACAAGTCAATTAATTGTATACCTATATAAATAAATCATATCCCAACAATATGTGTTATTTATAAAAATATTTAATGACAAATGAGGTTTCAACAGCTATTTAGAAAATGCTAGTGCACTGAACTTTTCATAAAAAAAAAATCATGGAGGACATGTACATTTTTTGCACCCGAAAACTTAGATCTTACATCAAAATGGACAGATCATAACACCCTGAGGCAGACCAGAATAAATTTAAGAATAATTGAATTACCATTTTTACCTCACCTGAGCACAAAGTGATCAAGGTGAGCTTTTATGATCGCCTTGTGTCCGGCGGCGGCGGCGTCAACAATTTGACTGTTAACACTCTAGAGGTCACAATTTTGGCCCAATCTTAATGATTGTCAGAATGTTACCCTCAATAAAATCTTGGATGAGTTCGATATTGGGCCATCTGGGGTTAAAAACTAGGTCACCAGGTCAAATCAAAGGAAAAGCTTGTTAACACTCTAGAGGTCACAATTTTGGACCAATCTTAATGAAACCTGGTCATAATGTTACCCTCAATAAAATCTTGGACGAGTTCGATATTGGGTCATCTGGGGTCAAAAACTAGGTCACCAGGTCAAATCAAAGGAAAAGCTTGTTAACACTAGAGGTCACAGTTTAGGCCCAATCTTAATAAAACTTGGTCAGAATGTTACTGTCAATAAAGTCTTGGACTAGTTTGATATTGGGTCATCCGGGGTCAAAAACTAGGTCACCAGGTCAAATCAAAGGAAAAACTTGTTAACACTGTAGAGGCCACATTTATGACTTTGTCTTCATGAAACTTGGTCAGAATGTTAATCTTGATGATCTATAGGTGAAGTTCAAATCTGGGTCAGATTGGATCAAAAATTAGGTCACTAGGTCATTTCAAAGGAAAAGCTTGTTAACACTCTAGAGGTCACATTTATGACAGTATCTTCATGAAACTTGGTCAGAATGTTAATCTTGATGATCTTTAGGTCAAGTTCGAATCTTGGTCATGTGGGGTCAAAAACTAGGTCACAGGGTCAGATCAAAGGAAAAACTAGTTTACACTGTAGAGGCCACATTTATGACCGTATCTTAATGAAACTTGGTCAGAACGTTAAGCTTGATTATCTATAGGTCAAGTTCAAATCTGGGTCAGGTGGGGTCAAAAACTACATGTAGTTCCCTAGGTCATTCAAAGGAAAGCTTGTTAACACTCTAGAGGCCACATTTATGACTATATCTTCATGAAACTTAGTCAGAACATTAATCTTGGTGATCTTTAGGTCAAGTTCAAATCTTGGTCATGTGGGGTCAAAAACTAGGTCACAGGGTCAAATCAAAGGAATAGCTATTTAAGACTTTAGAGGCCACATTTATGACCATATCTGAATGAAACTTGGTCAGAATGTTAATCTTGATGATCTTTAGGTCAATGGATGGATCCGTAAACCGATCAATAAACACCGCCCCTTAGTTACTGTTGCTGTTTCCCACAAGCTTCTTTCAAAATGGCGGATTAATGTACATTAGCGAATGACTCACTAGAAAGTATTTCAGATGATATCTTTGTGAAATACTTACCAAATGTGAACCAAAATGCACAAAGATAGCTGTCAAAGAGGCTTAGTTGTTTTACTAAAGATTATGTACATGACATTAAGCTTAACTCAGAAGAAACCATGGTAAAAGTTAGCGCCAAAGAAAAAACACTTTCCGTCTTTGCTAGATATTCCTGACAGGTAAAATATTGAGTCCTTATGCAAATACATGGTATAATTATAATCTTAATTATCTTTTAAGCAACATGTGAAAAGAAATTACGTCTTAGATTATTATATAATAGTAGGCTACGTCCACTTCTGCCGTATAGAGACTGTATTTCCACGCTAGGCTTACATGATAAAAATATCAAACACCATGTGCAGTCACATATGGTGTAAGTTATTTCTTACATCAAGATAACATTTTCAACAGATAAAGAAATCTATTAATTGGTTCAATAGCTTTATATTAACATTGCGTAATACTCTACTGTTTTTAGCTCACCTGTCACAAAGTGACAAGGTGAGCTTTTGTGATCGTGCGGTGTCCGTCGTCCGTCCGTGCATGCGTGCGTGCGTCCGTAAACTTTTGCTTGTGACCACTCTAGAGGTCACATTTTTCATGGGATTTTTATGAAAGTTGGTCAGAAAGTTCATCTTGATGATATCTAGGTCAAGTTCGAAACTGGGTCACGTGGGGTCAAAAACTAGGTCAGTAGGTCTAAAAATAGAAAAACCTTGTGACCTCTCTGGAGGCTATATTTCTCAATGGATCTTCATGAAAATTGGTCAGAATGTTCATCTTGATGATATCTAGGTCAAATTCGAAACTGGGTCACGTGGGGTTAAAAACTAGGTCAGTAGATCTAAAAATAGAAAAACCTTGTGACCTCTCTAGAGGCCATATTTTTCATGAGATCTTCATGAATATTGGTCAGAATGTTTAACTTGATGATATCTAGGTCAAGTTTGAAACTGGGTCACGTGGGGTCAAAAACTAGGTCATTAGGTCTAAAAATAGAAAAACCTTGTGACCTCTCTAGAGGCCAAATTTCTAAATGGATCTTCATTAAAATTGGTCAGAATGTTCATCTTGATGATATCTAGGTCAAGTTCGAAACTGGGTCACATGGGGTTAAAAACTAGGTCAGTGGATCTAAAAATAGAAAAACTTTGTGACCTCTCTAGAGGCCATATTTTTCATGAGATCTTCATGAATATTGGTCAGAATGTTCACCTTGATGTTATCTAGGTCAAGTTCGAAACTGGGTCATGTGGGGTCAAAAACTAGGTCAGTAGATCTAAAAATAGAAAAACCTTGTGACCTCTCTAGAGGCCAAATTTTTCATGAGATCTTCATGAATATTGGTCAGAATGTTCATCTTGATGATATCTAAGTCAAATTAGAAACTGGGTCACGTGGGGTCAAAAACTAGGTCAGTAGGTCTAAAAATAGAAAAAACCTTGTGACCTCTCTAGAGGCCATATTTTTCAATGGATCTTCATGAAAATTGGTGAGAATGTTCAACTTGATGATATCTAAGTCAAATTCGAAACTGGGTCACGTGGGGTCAAAAACTAGGTCAGTAGGTCTAAAAATAGAAAAAACCTTGTGACCTCTCTAGAGGCCATATTTCTCAATGGATCTTCATGAAAATTGGTGAGAATGTTCAACTTGATGATATCTAAGTCAGGTTCGTAACTGGGTCATGTGCGGTCAAAAACTAGGTCAGTAGGTCGAAAAATAGAAAAACCTGTGACTTCTCTAGAGGCCATATTTTTCACGAGATCTTCATGAAAATTGGTGAGAATGTTCACCTTGATGATATCTAGGTCAAGTTTAAAAGTGGGTCACGTGCCTTCAAAAACTAGGTCATTAGGTCAAATAATAGAAAAACCTTGTGACCTCTCTTCTCTAGAGGCCATATTTTTCAATGGATCTTCATGAAAATTGGTCAGAATTTTTTATCTTGATGATATCTAGGTCACATGTGCTCAAAAACTAGGTCACTATGTCAAATAATAGAAATAACGACGTCATACTCAGTTGAACACTGGGTCATGTGGGGATAGGTGAGCGATTCAGGACCATCATGGTCCTCTTGTTATTTTACAAGTATGTGTTGCGATCGGGCTGCTGTTGCAACTGATTGTGGAATTGTCGATCACCGCTGTGATACCAATTAAGTTAATTATTCCTATTATATTATAATATACATTTGTAAAATACCACGCAGTTGTCTTAAAAATAAACATATGTCCATCTTGGTGTATATTTCAGAACTAATTTTTGGGTGAAAACTTTTGAACATTTGGTATACGGTATAGTCATATTAATTTTATTTTCAGTGCGGTCGGACATAGCTGGCATATCGTAGGGCTGATTAAATCTCCTCCACAATTAAATTAAACAATTTCCAGACCAGCAAAGTTAAACAAGTCTATCACAGCAATGGCACAAACCAAAAGGGACAAAGATCTTGCTGAAACCTATTAATCATGTTTTTGTTAGACCGGTGGAAACGAGGAAACAAAATTCTGTGATCTGTTTACTTGACAGTTCATAAAATTAAATATGTCTTCATGCTGCAAGCAAAACAAAAAATAAAAATGAATAAAAGAGAGAACAAACAGATAAAATGAACCCATTTGCATTTATTGTATCATAGTATTAATGGTAGTTATAAATAGTTTACGATAGTCGTAAGGTAAAATAAACATACCAAACAAAAAAAATCAGCGACATTCTAAACCGCATCAACATGTGCGTATACTTATTTTTTTTCAAATTACATTTAAAAGGAAAATCAATTTAAACTTATCAATTGTCAGACTTCGATGAATAAAACAGAATGGTGTCGAAACAGGGGATACTGTTATACTTGCTGTCTACAAATGTGAAAGACATAACATAACATAATAAATAATGAAAAAGCATTAAAATTCTCTGCCGAATATTTATCTTTATGCTCCTGATTTAATGTCTGATTAATCCCCCGCCGTGGCGGAGGGATTATAGGAATGGTCTGCGTCCGTCCTTCCATCCTTCTGTCCGTCCTTCCGTCTTTCTGTCCTTCCGTCCGTAACAAAATCGTGTCCGGTCCATATCTCCTAAATCCCTTGAAGGATTTTCATGAAACTTGGGTCAAATGATCACCTCATCAAGACGATGTGCAGAACCCATGAGTCAGCCTTGTCGGTTCAAAGTCAAGGTCACAACTCAAGGTCAAAGGTTTGAGCCTGCCATTTTGTGTCCGCTCTTTATCTCCTAAACCCCTTGAAGGAATTTTATAAAACTTGGTTCAAATGATCACCTCATCAAGACGATGTGCAGAACCCATGAGTCAGCCATGCCGGCTCAAGGTCAAGGTCACAACTCAAGGTCAAATGTTTGAGCCTTCCATTTTGTGTCCGCTCTATATCTCTTAAACCCCTTGAAGGAATTTTATAAAACTTGTGTCAAATGATCACCTCATCAAGACGATGTGCAGAACCCATGAGTCAGTCATGCCGGCTCAAGGTCAAGGTCACAACTTAGGGTCAAAGGTTTGAACCTTCCATTTTGTGTCCGCTCTATATCTCCTAAACCCCTTGAAGGATTTCCATCAAACTTGGGTCAAACGATCACCTCATCAAGGCGATGTGCAGAACTTATGAGTCAACCATGTCGGCTCAAGGTCAAGGTCACAACTGAAGGTCAAAGGTTTGAGCCTTCCATTTCGTGTCCGCTCTATATCTCCTAAACCTCTGAAGGAATTTTATAAAACTTGGGTCAAATGATTACCTCATCAGAACGATGTGCAGAAATTATGAGTCAACCATGCCAGCTCAAGGTCAAGGTCACAACTATGGGTCAAAGGTTTGAGCCTTCCATTTGGTGTCCACTCTGTATCTCCTTAACCCCTTGAAGGATTTTCATCAAACTTGGGTCAAATGATCACCTCATCAAGAATTCATGAGTCAGCCATGTCAACTCAAGGTCAAGGTCACAACTGAAGGTCAAAGGTTTCAGCTCTGTATCTCCTAAACCCCTTGAAGGATTTTCATGAAACTTTGGTCAAATGATCACCTCACCAAGACGTTGTGCAGAATTCATGAGTCAGCCATGTCAGTTCAAGGTCAAGGTCACAGCTAAAATCAAAGGTTTTACCCTATCACTATCCATAGCAGTGGCGGGGGATTTAGCTGTCTTTCAGACTGCCTTGTTAATAAAAGCTTACGTTTTGTCCTTGAAATAATGTTAATGTGCCGTGCACAGTCCAGATCTTATGTATATGTTTGAATAATGATTTTGGTATTCTATGTAAAATTAATTTACATGTATATGTTTTGACTTTATTAATGACTCGTTCAATGTGCGCTTTATGTTTAATATTTTTCTGTGTAAGAAGATTGGTCGCTTAATTCAACATTTTTATGTAGTATAGTTAACATACAGTCAAATGTGAAAATGTAGATCATACTTTCAATAGCGAGAATATATTGCTGAAGAAGGTTAGCTGTTACTTTTATATGAAATAAGATATACATTTATGACTTATATATTTAATGTCTTGAACTGAATAATTCTGCGATAGGCCTAAATTAAAATAAAGTGAGCAAATTCATATTAAAATTCCGATCACAGACAAATGAGTAAAGAGAGAGAGATGATTCATGATGTATTACGTATGCTATCATATTATACCATGCACATTAGTGACACACACGGCAGTTTCAATATAAAGTTTATTAGAATAACATTTGAGCAGATTGCCTATTGATCCGTTTAACGTTCAACGCTTACATTTTTCTAAATCGGCCTTTGGTTTACGGAAAAAATAAATCTTCCCCCTTCTAGCCTTTCCGGGTACCGCCCGTCGGCATTACATATTCCTAACACACACCTCAACACCACTTCCTTCGAAAAAAAAATGTATCAAACTTAAAAGAATAGGTCAGTAACGGTTTCTAAGTGAAAGCTTGTTGGAAGCAATGGCTGGTTAGCATTAAGGTAAGTGCACTGAATAATCCGCGTTATCTTATTGGTCAATATCATAGATAACAATTAGTTTGATTGACAGCACGGATCCATCCATTGGTCAGGTGAGCAATACAGGGCCTTCATGGCCCTCTTGTTATATTTTACACGGTAGATTTATGCATAAAGCATATATCATACATATATATAGCATACATGTATATATGTCATTGTAGATGGAAAAAAATGTCACCGTGGGACAGACGTTGCATAATTTTTGATACCGTTCAAATTGATTTAAATAAAAAAATTTACGAGATAAAACATTTCAACTGTATTGCCAATGCTAAAAAATTATCGTCAACCTTATTATGCCCCCCTTTGAAAAAGGAGGGGTATATTGTTTTGCAGATGTCGGTCGGTCGGTTTGTCGGTCGGTCGGTCGGAATGTAGACCAATCCGTTTCCGGATGATAACTCAAGAACGCTTGGGCCTAGGACCATGAAAGTTGATAGGGAGGTTGGTCATCACCAGCAGATGACCCCTATTGATTTTGTGGTCTGTATGTCAAAGGTCAAGGTCACAGTGACCCTGAATAGTATAACGGTTTCCGGATGATAACTCAAGAACACTTTGGCCTAGGATCATGAAAGTTGATAGGGAGGTTTGTAATGACCAGCAGATGACCCCTATTGATTTTGAGGTCAGTATGTTAAAGGTCAAGGTCACAGTGACCCTGAACAGTAAAACGGTTTCCGGATGATAACTCAAGAACACTTGGGCCTAGGATCATGAAAGTTGATAGGGAGGTTGGTAATGACCAGCAGATGATCCCTATTGATTTTGAGGTCAGTATGTTTAAGGTCAAGGTCACAGTGACCCTGAACAGTAAAACGGTTTCCGGATGATAACTCAAGAACGATTAGGCCTAGGGTCACGAAAGTTGATAGGGAGGTTGTTAATGACCAGCAGATGACCCCTATTGATTTTGAGGTCAGTATGTCAAAGGTCAAGGTCACAGTGACCAGGAATAGTAAAATGGTTTCCAGGCAATAACTCAAGAATGCTTGGGCCTAGTGTCAGGAAAATTGATAGTTAGTTTGGCCATGACCAGCAGATGACCCCTATTGATTTTGAGGTCATTAGGTCAAAGGTCAAGGTTACATTGGCCAGGAACAGTTAAATGGTTTCTGATCTTCTTGTCCAAAACCATAGGGCCTAGGGCTTTGATATTTGGTATGTAGCAAAATCTAGTGGTCCTCTACCAAGATTGTTCAGATTATTTCCCTGGGGTCAAATATGGCCCCACCCCTAGGGTCACATGGTTTATATAGACTTATATAGGAAAAAACTTTGAAAAACCTCTTGTCCAAAACCACAGGGCCTAGGGCTTTGATATTTTGTATATGACATCATCTAGTGGTCCTCTACTAAGATTATTCAAATTATTCCCCTAGGGTCAGATATGGCTCCGCCGTAGGGGTCACATGGTTTACATATACTTATATAGGGAAAAACTTTGAAAATCTTCTTGTCCAAACCACAAAGACTATGGCTTTGGTAATTTGTAATGTAGCATCATTTAGTGGTTCTCTACCAAGTTTGTTCAAGTTATCCCTCTCGGGTCAAATATGGCCCCGCCCCAGAGGTCATATGGTTCATATAGACTTATACAGGGAAAAACTTAGAATCTTCATGTCCATAACTTACATCATTCAAATTTGGACCACATGTATAGTTTTGAGTGGCAAGATGAACCGTGACATGAGTTGACCTTGATCTTGACCTAGTGACCTACTTTCACATTTCTGTACCTACAGCCTTCAAATTTGGATCACATGCATAGGTTTGTGTACTGAAAAAAACTTTGACCTTGTTATTGACCTAGTGACCTACTTTCACATTTTTGAAGGTACAGGCTTCAAATTTGGACCACATGCATAGCTTTTTGTTCCAAAATAAAATTTGACCTTGATTTTGACCTAGTGACCTGTACTTTCACATTTCTCAAGCTACAGCCTTCAAATTTGAACCACAAGCATAGTGTTGTGTTCCGAAATGGAATTTGTGTTTACAGTGAGCATATAATTTCTGTTCCTTGTGCAATTACTGAATGCATCAAGGGGGGCATTTCGTGTTCGACGAGCTCTTGTTTTTTGTAAGCATGTATCGTTATGGGGGTGAATCTCCTCGTCCATTAATCAAAAACAGAACGCTCTCGAGATCCGAGTCAGCGAAGTTAAATTTAAAATCAGACAGACTTAAGGCAACACTAACGTAGGACTCCGACGAAAAGGCATCAAAATGAAATTTAAATTCATATTTAGTTAAATCTGTATGACTGTTTACAAATTCTTCGATTGTTATGTTACGTGATGCAGCCATTTTGTTTAGATATATAAACGGACTACTTCAAGGCCGAGCACCTGACCGCGTGGTTTATGAGTTATGTAATTGGCTGAATCGTGGGCCTAATATTCAAATTACCTGTTACGTCACGTCATCTGGGACATCGGCCAACATATCAATGCACAATTTCGAACTATATTTTTCAGAGGGCGCTCGATAAAACATTTATATTGACCAATGATTTTGGGGAAATTATTATTATTATTATATACCACATTTATATAGCACTCTTTTCATATAAAAATATGTTCAAAAGTGCTTTACATAAAAACATTTATATAATGTTCAATAAAAAATGGCAATTGAACTATTATAGAAGAACTTAAAATTACATTACGGTAATAAGATACCAAGCATGTGACTTATGGGTCCTGCGATTGGATGTCATTTAAGGCCAAACTTTAAATAGAAACAGGTATTTTTGTGCCCCCCCCCCCCAATATGAATGGTTGGGGCATATAGATTTGCTCTTGAACGTGTGTCCGTCCGAAGTTCGTGACGTGCCTAGCTCAAAAAGTATTTGAGATAAATTGATGAAACCTTGCGTGAGTCTTTATCATGATATAAACTTGCGCACGTTCTATTTTTTGTCTCGCTCTGCCCCCTAATTTTAGAGTTATGGCCCCTGAAATAGCCAAAAATGCACATTTTCACCTTGTGACATGCCTAGCTCAAAAAATATTCTTAATCATGATATGAACTTGCGCACATTCTATTTTTCATCTGGGTCCGCCCCCTATTTCTAGAGTTATGGCCCCTGAAATAGTCAAAAATGCATATTTTCACCTGGTGACATGCCTAGTTAAAAAAAAATTTGATTTAAATTAATGAAACCTTGCATGAGTCTTTATCATGATATGAACTTATGCACCTCCTATTTTTTGTCTGGCTCCGCTCCCTATTTTTAGAGATATGGCCCTTGAAACGGTCAAAAATGCACATTTTCACCTTGTGAAACGCCTAGCTCAAAAAGTGTTTGATATAGATTCATGAAACCTTGCATGAGTCTTAATCATGATATGAACTTGCGCATCTCTTATTTTTAATCTGGGTCTGCGCCCTATTTCTAGAGTTACCGCCCCTGAAATAGTCAAAAATGCACATTTTCACCTTGTGACATTCCTAGCTCAAAAAGTATTTGATATAAATTGATGAACCTTGCATGAGTCTTTATCATGATATGAACTTGCGCATCTCTTATTTTTAATCAGGGTCCGCCCCTATTTCCAGAGTTATGGCCCCTGAAATAGTAAAAAAATGCACATTTTCACCTAATTATGTGCCTCACTCAGAAAGTATTTAATGTAAATTCATGAAACCTTGCTTGAGTCTTTATCATAATGTGACCTTGCACACTTGGCATTCTTCTTGAGAATTTTAGTGTTTATTACAGAGTTATGGCCCTTGAAATAACCAAAATAGTGGATTTTTGTTTGTGATGGCAGATGCTCATAGCTCAAAAAGTATATGGGTTACAAGAATGAATCCTTTTCATAATTTTTTTGAGGCTATATCCCATTAAGACTGCAAACATTTGAATTATTTCCCCTTATTTGTGACAAATGTACCAGTGGGGGGGGGGGGGGGGGGGCACACCCTGTGTCCTACAGACACATTCTAGTTTACTTCCGGAAATTGGAGATAACTGTGAATGCACAAAGTGTACCGTTATTCGTATGGATCATTCGTTCGGAAATATAAACAAATCAGTGTCAAAAATGAATGCGCTCTATGGCGCTTGCATGCGGGGATGGATAATGGCGCTTCTATGCAGAGATCGATAGCGGCGCTCTTAGGCGCTTCCATGCGGTAATAGATAGAGGCGCTCTTAGGCGCTTGTAAGTGGGAATGGGTTAATTAAACTTGCATACAACTTGTATTAGCATAATATCTGTGTTCCTTTGGAAAATTGGCCAGATACCTTAATGAGTTCAAGAGTTGTAGCCCCTTAAAGGGCCAAAAACTGCTATTTTGGCTTTTGCAGCCATATAGAGACTTCATTTATGGTTTGATTTGATACAAACTTGCAAAATATCTTTAACAACAATAGATCTTGAAAATGGGTCATCTGGGGTCAAAAACTAGGTCACTAGGTCAAATCAAAGAAAAACCTTGTGTATGTGATAGAGGCTGTTTTTTTTCAACTGATCTTTGTGAAATTTGGTCAGAATGATTATCTTGATAAAATCTAGGCCAATTTCGAAAGTGGGTTATCTAGGGTTAAAAACTAGGTCACTAGGTCAAATCAAAGAAAAACCTTGTGTATGCGATAGAGGCTGTTTTTAGCTCACCAGAGCACAAAGTGCTCAGGGTGAGCTATTGTGATCGCTCACCGTCCGGCGTCCGTCCGTCCGTCCACACTTTCCTTTAAACAACATCTCCTCCTAAACCAACAGGCCAATTTTGATGAAACTTCACAGGGATGTTCCTTGGATGGTCTTTTCAAAATATTGTTCAAAGAATTGAATTCCATGCAGAACTCTGGTTGCCATGGCAACCGAAAGGAAAAACTTTAAAAATCTTCTTCTCAAAAACCAGAAGCCCTAGAGCTTTGATATTTGGTGTGAAGCATTGCCTAGTGGACCTCTACCAAATTTGTTCAAATCATGACCCCGGGGTCAAAATTGACCCCGCCCCAGGGGTCACTTGATTTTACATAGAAAAATCTTAAAAAATCTTCTTCTCGAAAACCAGAAGCCCTAGACCTTAGATATTTGACATGTAGCATTGCCTAATGGACCTCTACTAATGTTGTTCAAATCATGACCCCGGGATCAAAATTGACCCCGCCCCAGGGGTCACTTGATTTTACATAGGAAAATCTTCAAAAATTTTCTAAAAATAAAGCAGAAGGCCTAGGTCTTAGATATTTCACATGTAGCATTGCCTAGTGGACCTCTACAAAATTTGTTCAAATCAGACCCATGGGGTCAAAATTGACCCCGCCCCAGGGGTCACTTGATTTTACATAGGAAAACTTTAAAAAATCTTCTTCTCAAAAAGCAGAAGACCTAGAGCTTAGATATTTGACATGTAGCATTGCCTAGTGGACCTCTACTAAAGTTGTTCAAATCATGACCCCCGGGGTCAAAATTGACCCCGCACTAGGGGTCGCTTTATTTTACATATGAAAATCTTCAAAAATTTTCTTAAAATAAACCAGAAGGCCTAGAGCTTAGATATTTCACATGTAGCATTGCCTAGTGGACCTCTACAACATTTATTCAAATCATGACCCCCAGGGTCAAAATTGACCCCGCCCCAGGGGTCACTTGATTTTACATAGGAAAATCTTCAAAAAATTTCTAAAAATAAACCAGAAGGCCTAGATCTTAGATATTTGACATGTAGCATTGCCTAGTAGACCTCTACAAAATTTCTTCAAATTATGACCCCCGGGGTCAAATTGGCCCCGCCCCATGGGGTTACTTGATTGTACATAGAAAAATCTTCCAATATTTTCTAAAAATAAACCAGAAGGCCTAGAGCTTAGATATTTGACATGTAGCATTGCCTAGTGGACCTCTATAAAATTTGTTCAAATCTTGACCCCCAGGGTCAAATTGACCCAGCCCCAGGGGTTACTTTATTGTACATAGGGAAATTTACATAAATTTGCTTAAAATAAACCAGAAGGCCTAGATCTTAGATATTCGATTTGTAACATTGCCTAGTCGACTTCTACAAACTTTTTTCAAATCATGACCCCCGGGGTAAAATTGGCCCCGCCCTAGGGGTTACTTGATTGTACATTGGAAAATTTTCTAAAAATCATCAGTTTGACATTTGAAACATATTACTCTGGTGAGCGATCCAGGGTCATCATGACCCTCTTGTTTTTTCAACTGATCTTCGTGAAATTTGGTCAGAATGATTACCTTGATAAAATCTAGGCCAAGTTCGAAAGTGGGTTAAAACTTTGTGTATGCCATAGAGGCTGTATTTTTTAATTGATCTTCATGAATTTTGATCAGAATAATTGCCTTGATGAAGTCTAGGTCACTTTCAAATATGGGTCATCTGGGGTAAAAAATTAGGTCACTAGGTCAAATCAAAGAAAAACCTTGTGTTTGAGATTTTTCAATTGATCTTTTTGAATTTTGGTCAGAGTAATTGCCTTGATAAAATCTAGGTCAAGTTCAAAAATGGGTTCAAAATCTAGGTCCCTAGGTCAAATCAAAGAAAAACCTTGTGTATGCAATAGGGGCTGCAGTTTATACCGGATCTTCATGAAATTTGATCAGAATTTTTGTCTTGATGAAGTCTAGGTTGTGTTTGAATATGGGTCATCTAAGTTCAAAAAATAGGTCACCCGGTCAAATTAAAGAACAACCTTGTGTGTGCAATAGAGGCTGCATTTTTCACTGGATATTCATAAAATTTAGTCAGAATGATTGCCTTGATGAAATCTAGGTTAAGTTAGAATATGTCTCATCTGTGGTCAAAAACTAGGTCACTAGGTCAAATCGAAGAAAAAGCTTGTGTATGCGATAGAGACTGTATTTTTCAGTTGATTTTCATGAAATTTCGTCAAAATGATAGTCTTGATGAAATTTAGGTCAAGTTTGAATATGAGTCATCTGGGATCAAAAACTAGGTCGCTAGGACAAATCAAACAAAAATGTTTTGTATGTGATAAGAGGCTGTAAGTGACAAGGTGAGCTTTTGTGATCGCGTGTCATCCGTCGTCTGTGCGTCCGTCCGTAAACTTTTGCTTGTGACCACTCTAGAAGTCACATTTTTCATGGGATCTTTATGAAAGTTGGTCAGAATGTTCATCTTGATGATATCTAGTTCAGGTTTGAAACTGGATCATGTGTGGTCCAAAACTAGGTCAGTAGGTCTAAAAATAGAAAATCTTTGTGACCTCCTTAGAGTCCATATTTTTCAATGGATCTTCATGAAAATTGGTCAGAATGTTCACCTTGATGATATCTAGGTCAAGTTCGAAACTGGGTCATGTGCGGTCCAAAACTAGGTCAGTAGGTCTAAAAATAGAAAATCTTTATGACCTCCCCTAGAGGCCATATTTTTCAATGGATCTTCATGAAAATTGGTCAGAATGTTCACCTTGATGATATCTAGGTCAAGTTCGAAACTGGGTCAGGTGCGATCAAAGACTAGATCAGGAGGTCTAAAAATAGAGTAACCTCGTGACCTCTCTAGAGGCCATATTTTTCATGGGATCTATATGAAATTTGGTCTGAATGTTCATCTTGATGATATCTAGGTCAAGTTCGAAACTGGGTCACATGCCCTGAAGAACTAGGTCATTAGGTCTAAAAATAGAAAAACCTTTTGACCTCTAGAGGCCATATTTTTCAATGGATCTTCATGAAAATTGGTCAGAATGTTCACCTTGGTGATATCTAGTTCAAGTTCGAAACTGGGTCACGTGCGGTGAAAAAACTAGGTCAGTAAGTCTGAAAATAGAACGAGGGTCATGATGACCCTGAATCGCTCACCTGAGTAATATGAGCAACAGGTTTCAAATGTCAAACTGATGCTAAAATATTAAGAAAGTCATTAGGTCACATTCATATTCATTGAAATTCAGTTTTATGATCGGTGTGCAAAACTGTACATGTCGTCCAAATTTCAAGGCTGTATCTTAAAAAACAAGAAAGTAGGTCAGCAGGGCAAGGCCACAGTCAAGTGACATCATAATACTTAGGGTCATCAGGTAATTATTATTAAACAGTCTTGGAAAAAGGATCATATAATTTTTAGCTCGACTATACGAAGTATAAGGAGAGCTATCCTACTCGCCTCGGCGTCGGCGTCTTTCCGCGTCCCCACCTTGGTTAAACTTTTGGTGCACTTTCTCTTTTTTCAACTTATCTCTGTAATTACTTGATGGATTTGATTCAAACTTGAAATACTTATTCCTCATCATCATCCACATCATCTGACATAAGGTCCATAACTCTGGCACCAATATTTCATGAATTATCCCCCCTTTTCACTTAGATTTTCAGGTTAAAGTTTTGATGCACTTTCACTCTATCTCTGTTATTACCAAATGGATTTGATTCAAACTTAAAATAGTTGTTCAACATCATCACCCACATCATATGACACAAGGTGCATAACTCTGGCACCATTTTTTCATGAATTATTCCCCCTTCTCACTTAGAATTTCAGGTTAAAGTTTTGGTGCACTTTCACTCTACCTCTGTTATTACTGAATGGATTTGATTCAAACAAAATAGTTGTTCAGCATCATCACCCACATCATACGACACAAGCTGCATACCTCTGGCACAATTTTTCATGAATTATTCCCATTTTTACTTAGAATTTCAGGTTAAAGTTTTATGCACTTTCACTCTGTCTCTGTTATTACTGAATGGATCTGATTCAAACTTAAACGATTGCTCAACATCATTACCCTTATCATATGACACAAGGTGCATAACTCTGGGACCAATTTTTCAGGAATTATTTCCCCTTTTTACTTAGAATTTTAGGTTAAAGTTTTGATGCACTTTCACTCTGTCTCTGTTATTACTGAATGGATTTGATTCAAACTTAAACTAGTTGTTCAACATCATCACCCACACTATATGATGCAAGGTGCATAACTCTGGCACGAATTTTTCATGAATTATTCCCCCTTATTACTTAGAATTTTAGGTTTAAGTTTTGATGCACTTTCACTCTGTCTCTGTTATTACTGAATGGATTTGATTCAAACTTAATATAGTTGTTCAACGTCATCACCTACACTATATGACACAAGCTGCATAACTCTGGCACCAATATTTAATGAATTATGCCCCTTTTTGCTTAGGATATTCTTATATAGTGTTTTGATACATTTTATCTTTACCTCTCTTATTACTTTAAGTTGATATTTTTGACATAGACTCAGGCTATTGTGCAATAACTTCATCCACAATTCGAGTCATTAAACACTCCAGTGACAGCTCTAGTTTTCTCAGATGTGCCCAGTTTCACTATTCAGCATCGAAATAGTCGAGCGCGCTGTCTCCTGTGACAGCTCTTGTTTATTCCCCTGAAGGGAGGCATATTAGTTTTCAACTGTCTGTCCATTCGTTAGTTCGTTCGTTCCTCACAATGTTAACTTTTGCATGAAGGCACTTTACTCGCGAACCACTGCACCCAGGACCTTCAAACTTCACATGCTGATAGTACTTATTGAGTACACGGCCCCTACTGACTTTGGGGTCACCAAGTCAAAGGTCAAGGTCACTAGGTCAAAGGTCATGGCGCTGCGGGGCATTTGTCACCATTAGTGACAACTCTTGTTCAAGTATTTTTCCTATATAACTCATAATAATTAAGTGACACCGGGGCGGGGCCTCTTTTGACCCCAGGGGCATAATTTGAACAATTTTGGTAGAGTACTACCAGGCAATGCATCATACCAAATATCAAAAGCCAGCCCTTTTTTTACGCCGATTTTGGGGCCGAAATTCGGCCCCATTCCCCCATTCCCCAGGCAAAATAATATACTTTTATCCCAAACTGCACTAAAAAATTCCCCAATTGCAAGTCGTTTTTATCAGCGAAAATTTCCACCGCCGATGGATTAATAGGTTTGAATGTATATGCGTTCTGAACACCGCTTCTAGAAACGCCGCAATCGGAACATCTCAGATATTACCGTTAGCGTCGGTCATTGGGAATTTCCCTTTCCAGAATTTCTGATTCGCGGATATATTTATCTACAACAATCCGATTTGTGGATATATTTATCTAATAACAAGCCGATTCGCGGAAGTAATGAACGAAAAAATCTGGAAATATTGTTAAGTCGAACGGCTCACAAATAATTTGCGCGATCGTGAAATGATTTCAGTTGCGGTTGCGTTCATTTCAATCGACGCGAAGATTTCAATCGCGTTCATTTCAGTCTATGCGTACAAATTTCGGTCCGGCCAACATTTCACTCGCGTTCATTTCAATCTACGCGTAAACATTTCGGTCCGCCCAACATTTCACTCGCATTCGTTAAATTTTAGTGAAGAAAGTTTGAGATACAAATGAACTAAAGCAGTTCGTTTGGTTCTTTCACGTGCCCAGTGTAAAGGATCGATACACGGGGAGGAATTTTTTTACAGCACCTCCCAAGTGCTTCAAAACAAAGTGCCAATCGTTACTTTAGGTGGTATTTTCGCTATACAGTAATCTGTATGGACTAGATTGTAAATTGAGATTATATATAATGCAATTAAAAGCATTTAAAAAGCTTTTTAAAAGTCATAAAATAAAAAGGACAACTCTATTTTTGATAAATGACCTTATATTAAGTTTGAAATACAAAGGTCAAAAATAAAAAAATAAATATTAATGCTTTATAAACATCTAAGTAGTGAAAAAGGCCCATTAAAGGGAGATAATTCAAAAATTGCAAACTATTAAAGGAATAATTTCATACATTGAGCAATTACTTTAGCTTTGAAATTGTTCTTGAAAAACGATTTAAACATTTTAATGACAAGATTAAAAACTATTTTTGGTTCAATGTGATATTAGGATGAAATGGTTCAAGGGCAAATTGCTTGGTTAAAGTATAAAATGAAATAGAGATTTAAAAAAAATAATGGCTTCTAATTCTGGCACTTTAGGGTATGAAATGGTCCCAAGATTTTGCAATTGACTTAAGTCATGGCTAAAAGTGTGAAACAGCCAGGGGAGGCCTTGATCTTACTCAATCTGTGTTTTTTGTTTTTTTTATATACTGGTACTGATGATAAACCTGAACAGAAAATGAGGTTTTTTACCTGTAACTTTTTTATTTCTGCAATTTGTAATGAATGGTTGGTATCAAAATAAAGCTTAACATTTGCTGAAAACTTTGCATAATTCAAATTTATATTTAGTTAGCAAACTCACACGAAGTGAGGCCCTGAAAGGGGTTAGTAAAATGAGGACTGAAAGCAGGTTGACTGATGATAAATTCAAACACTTTGTCGTTTACAAAATTTTCTTTGTAGTATTATATTGAAACTTTCCCCAAAAAGCTGCAACAGTCATTACTGATCAAGTAATGAAAAGTAACGCAATGTCAGGCCTTCATGTGGCGACAGTGAGCATGCTGAAACAAACACCCTCTTCCCCAGTATTTTTGGATAAATATTTTTTATACAGATAAATGTAAGTCATTTATTTATACAGAATATTTACCAATTTTGTTTTTATTTACACCAGTTGGTGTTGTAAATGGAAACTAATAGATGGTGTGTTCAATTTTTTAAATAACCGATTGCAATCAAATATTTCCAAGGTGGTCGACTTTATCATCTGTCCGGGTTTATCATCAGTACCAGTATATAAAAAAATTCCCCAATTTGGTATTTTACGATGCAAATTTCCCCATCTGAAAGGACCCGCCACCCTTCCCCAAAACCATAAAAAAAGGGCTGAAAGCCTAGGTCGAATGGTTTCAGACAAGAAGATTTTTAAAGTTTTTTCCTATATAAGTCTATATAAAACATGGGACTCCCAAGGCAGGGCCTCTTTTCACCCCAGGGGTACAATTTGAACAGTTTTGGTTGAGGACCATAAGACAATGCTAAAAACAAAATATCAAAGGCTTTATTTCATGTGGTTTCAGACAAGAAGATTTTTCAACTTTTTTTCCCATATAAGTCTGAGTCATGTGGGGCAGTTACTTGAGAACAGGTTTGTACTGGTACAGAATCCAGGAACACTGGTTAGGATAACTGCCCGCCGTTGCATGACTGAAAAACGTTGAAAAATTGTTGAAAAACGGCGTTAAACCGAAAACAAACAAAGAAAAACTTGGGAACCCCGGGGCGGGGTCATATTTGACCCTAGGGGGATAATTATGTCTCCCCCAGGAGACATATTGTTTTTGCCCTGTCCGTCCGTCGGTACGTCACACTTCATTTCCGAGCTATAACTGGAGAACCATTTGTCCTAGAACCTTCAAACTTTATAGGGTTGTAGGGCTGCTGGAGTAGACGACCCCTATTGTTTTTGGGGTCACTCTGTCAAAGGTCAAGGTCTCAGGGGCCTGAACATTGAAAACCATTTCCGATCAATAACTGGAGAACCACTTGACCCAGAATGTTGAAACTTCATAGGATGATTAGTCTTGAATAGTAGATGACCCCTATTAATTTTGGGGTCACTCCATCAAAGGTCAAGGTCACGGGCCTGAACATTGAAAACCATTTCCGATCAATAACTCGAGAACCACTTGACCCAGAATGTTGAAACTTCATAGGATGATTGGTCATGAAGAGTAGATGACCGCTTTTGATTTTGGGGTCACTCCGTCAAAGGTCAAGGTCACAGGGGCCTGAACATTGAAAACCATTTCCAATCAATAACTGGAGAACCACTTGACCCAGAATGTTGAAACTTCATAGGATGATTGGTCATGAATAGTAGAAGACCCCTATTGATTTTGGGTTCACTCCGTCAAAGGGTAAGGTCACAGGGGCCTGAACAGTGAAAACCATTTCCGATCAATAACCAGAGAACCACTTGACCCAGAATGTTGAAACTTCATAGGATGATTGATCATGAAGAGCAGATGACCCCTATTGATTTTGGGGTCACTCCGTCAAAGGTCAAGGTCACAGGGGCCTGAACATTGAAAACCATTTCCGATCAATAACTGGAGAACCACTTGACCCAGAATGTTGAAACTTCATAGGATGATTGTACATGCAAAGTAGATGACCCCTATCGATTTTGGGGTCACTCCATTAAAGGTCAAGGTCACAGGGGCCTGAACATTGAAAACCATTTCCGGTCAGTAACTTGAGAACCACTTGACCTAGAATGTTGAAGCTTAATAGGATGATTGGTCATGCAGAGTAGATGACCCCTAACGATTTTTGGGTCACTCTGTGAAAGGTCAAGGCCACAGGGGCCTGAACATTGAAAACCATTTCCGGTCAGTAACTTGAGAACCACTTGACCCAGAGTGATGAAACTTCATAGGATGATTGGTCATGCAGAGTAGATGACCCCTAACGATTTTGGGGTCACTCTGTTAAAGGTCAAGGCCACAGGGGCCTGAACATGGAAAACCATTTCCAATCAATAACTTGAGAACCTTTCGATCCAGAATGTTGAAACTTCATAGGATGATTGTTCTTACAGAGTAAATGACCCCTATTGTTTTTGGGGTCACTCCGTCAAAGGTCAAGGTCACAGGGGCCTGAACATTGATAACCAGTTCTGATCAATAACTTGAGAACCACTTGGCCCAGAATGTTGAAACTTCATAGGATGATTGAACATGCAGAGTAGATGACCCCTATTGATTTTGGAGTCAGTCAATTAAAGGTCAAGGTCACAGTGGCCTGTTCTTGTAAAATCATTTTTTGGAAATAACTTGAGAACCGATTGACCTACAATGTTGAAACTTAATAGGATGATTGGACATGCAGAGTAGATGACCCCTATTTATTTTGAGGTCACTTGGTCAAAGGTCAAGGTCACAGGAGCCTGAACAGTGACTTGAGAACCACTAGGCCAAGAGTGTTGAAATTTAGCGGGATGACTGAACATGCCAAGTAGATGATCCCTATTGCAGCCAACCATCAGTGTCTCTTTGACTTTCGCTCCTGACCTCTATTGACTTCTTGCCTATAGGACTTTGCATTTGGGGAGACATGCACTTTTTTACAAAAGCATTTTCTAGTTTGAATAATTTTGGTAGAGGACCACTAGATGATGCTACACACCAGATATCAAAGCCCTAGGCCCTGTGGTTTTGGACAAGAAGATTTTTAAAGTTTTTCCTTTCGGTTGCCATGGCAACCAGAGTTCTACATGGAATTCAATTCTTTGAACAATTTTGAAAGGGGGCCACTCAAGGATCATTCCTGTGAAGTTTGGTGTAATTCTTCCCAGTGGTTTTTAGGAAGATTCTTTCAAAAAATTGTTGACGGACGACGCACGACGGACATCAAGCGGTCACAATAGCTCACCTTGTCACTTTGTGACAGGTGAGCTAAAAACCTTTTGACCTCTCTAGAGGCCATACTTTTCATGAGAGCTTCATGAAAATTGGTGAGAATGTTCCACCTTGATGATATCTAGGTCAAGGTCGAAACTGGGTCACGTACCTTCAGAAACTATGTCATTAGGTCAGATAATAGAAAAACCTTGTGACCTCTCTAGAGGCCATATTTTTCAATGGATCTTAATCAAAATTGGACAGAATTTTTATCTTGATGATATCTAGGTCCAGTGTAAAACTGGGTCACATGAGCTCAAAAACTAGGTCACTGTGTCAAATATTAGAAAAAACGACGTCATACTCAGTTCAAAACTGGGTCATGTGGGGACAGGTGAGCGATTCAGGATCATCATGGTCCTCTTGTTCAGTTGAGGTTCATGAAGTTTGGTCAGAATGATTGGCTTGATCAAATTTTGGTCAAGTTCGAATATAGGTCATCTTGGCTCAAAAACTAGGTCACTTGGTCAAATGGAAGAAAATACTTGTTTACACATTTTTGGTCCAATCTTAATGAAAATTGGTTAGAATATTTGTTTCCATGAAATCACTAGGTCAAACATGTTTACACTGTTATGGTGTGTTTCTCAGGTGAGTGACCTAGGGCCATCTTGGCCCTCTTGTTTAACTTTTGTACTGAGTTTCTTCCCGTTAAATTCCAAGAATTAGTCTATTTTTAGAAGTTCTTTTTTTTAGCTCACCTGTCACATAGTGACAAGGTGAGCTTTTGTGATCACCCGTCGTCTGTGCGTGCGTGCGTCAACAATTTCTTGTCTGCACGATAGTGGTTTCATTATTGATTTTATTTTGACCAAACTTGCACACAACTTTTATCACCATAAGATAAGATGTTGGTTCCTTTCTTGAACTGGCCAGATCCCATTATGGGTTCCAGAGTTATGGACCCTGAAAGGGGCAAAAATAGCTATTTTGACCTTGTCTGCACAATAGCAGCTTCATTTATGACTTGATTTTAACCAAACTTGCACAAAACTTGTGTCACCATAAGATCTTGGTTCCTTTCTTGAACTAGCCAGATCCCATTACGGGTTTCAGAGTTACAGTCCATGAAAGGGCCAGAATTGGCTATTTTGACCTTGTTTGCACAATAGCAGCTTCATTTATGATTTTATTTAAACAAACTTGCACACAACTTGTATCACCACAAGATCTTGGTTCCTTTCTTGAACTGGCCAGATTCTATGTTGGGTTCAAGAGTTATGGCCCCTTAAAGGTCCAAAATCGGCTTTTTTGGCTTTTGCAGCCATAGAGATACTTCATTTATGGTTTTATTTGATACAAACTTCCAAAATATCTTCAACAACAATAACTCTTGGATTCCATGACAAATCAGATCCAGTCGTAGGTTCCAGTTATTTTATATCTGATTACCTCCCCTGATTGTAATCAAAATGGATTTATATCAGTAAGTACTTATAGGACTTATTTGAAATTTCATTATTGTTATTAGTTGGACTGATACAATCAGGGAAGATAACTATGAACTGATTTTATGTCAAATTACCTCCCTTTATTTCAAATTAAAATGGGTATATCTCCGTAACTAATGAAGATACTGATCTGAAATTTCATTTATGCCAACATATTTATTTGACAGATCCTTCTTTTGTTCACTTACAATATTTTTTTTTAATTACTTCCCTTTTACGTTACTATAAATAGCTTATTTTTAGTAACATTTTTATTATTGGCCATAGGGAAAAACCGAGACCACTTTTCTGTGGTACAACATGGCTGGTACCTCCAATTTTTAGGTGTTTTTTGACATATCTGTACCTTGTAAGAATTTTTTTTCTTCTTTTTGGTTAAATTTCTTCCCTTTGTTGTTCCTGTCCTTTGGATTTAGATATTTTTTCTGAGGACCTTCTTGTCCTCAAATGCAATGATAACAGGTGAGCGATATAGGGCCATCATGGCCCTCTTGTTAGATTTTCAATATTTTAGGTATTTTTCTAACTTTTTTATTAGCTCACCTGTCACTGCCCGTCGTCCGTCCGTCTGTCTGTCCACAATTTCATGTAAACACGATAAGAGACCACATTTTGCAAGCAATTTTGATCAAACTTGTACAAAACTTGTATTGGCATGATATCTCTGTTCCTTTCGAAAACTGGCCAGATCCCGTCATGGGTTTTAGAGTTATTGCCCCTTAAAAGGCCAGAATTTGCTATTTTTGTGCGTCAACAATTTGTTGGCTGAAGAATAGTGGTTTCATTTATGATTTTATTTTAACCAAACTTGCACACAACTTGTATCACCATAAGATCTTGGTTCCTTTCTTGAACTGGCCAGATCCCATTATTGGTTCAAGAGTTACAGCCCCTGAAAGGGCCAAAATTAGCTATTTTGACCTTGTCTGCACAATAGCCGTTTTATTATGATTTGATTTTTGCCAAACTTGCACACAACTTGTATCACCATAAGATCTTGGTTCCTTTCTTGAACTGGTCAGATTCTGTTATGAGTTCCAGATTGTCTGCACAATAGAAGCTTCATTTATGATTTGATTTTAATCAAACTTGCACACAACTTGTGTCACCATAAGATCTCGATTCCTTACAATATTTTTAGCCCACCATCATCAGATGGTGGGCTATTCAAATCACTCTGCGTCCGTGGTCTGTCGTCCTTCCGTCCGTCCGTCCGTCCGTCCGTCCGTCATTCCGTTAACAATTTCTCGTTATCGCATCTCCTCAGAAACTACAAGGGGGATTTTGACCAAACTTTGTCAGAATGATGTATTGGTACCCTAGTTGTGTCCCTCTGAAAATCAGACTGGTTCAACAATTTTTGAATGAGTTATGGCCCTTTGTTTATTTGTATAATTTACATAGATTTATATAGGGAAAAACTTTGAAAATCTTCTTGTCCAAAACCACAGAGCCTAGGGCTTTGATATTTCGTATGAAGCATCATCTAGTGGTCCTCTACCAAGATGATTCAAATTATTTCCCTGGGGTCTAATATGGCCCCGCCCCTGGGGGTCACATGGTTTATATAGACTTATATAGGGAAAAACTTTGAAAAACCTCTTGTTCAAAACCACAGGGCCTAGGGCTTTGATATTTTGTATGTGACATCATCTAGTGGTCTTCTACTAAGATTGTTCAAATTATCCCCCAGGGTAAAATATAGCCCCGCCCTGGGGGTCATATGGTTTACATAGACTTATATAGGGAAAAACTTTGAAAATCTTCTGGTCCAAACCACAAAGCCTAGGGCTTTGGCATTTGTAATGTAGCATCATCTAGTGGTTCTCTACAAAGCTTGTTCAAATTATCCCCCAAAGGTCAGATATGGCCCCGCCCTGGGGGTCACATGGTTCATATAGACTTGTATATGGAAAAGCTTTTAAAATCTTCTTGTCAATAACTTACAACATTCAGATTTGGACAACATGTCGAGGGCTGAGCGCGAAACTATTGTATCTTGTTCTTTATTTATATACAGTTACAATAGTTTCGCGCTCAGCCCACGATGTATGGTTTTGAGTGGCAAGATGAACCTTGACACGAGTTGACCTTGATTTTGACCTAGTGACCTACTTTCACATTTCTGTAGCTACAGCCTTCAAATTTGGACCACATGCATAGTTTTGTGCACTGAAAAAAACTTTGACCTTGACATTGACCTAGTGACCTACTTTCACATTTTTGAAGGTATAGGCTTCAAATTTGGACCACATGCATAGTTTCGTGTTCTGAAATGAAATTTGACCTTGATTTTGACCTAGTGACCTACTTTCACTTTTCTCAAGCTACAGCCTTCAAATTTTGACCACGTGCATAGTTTTGTGTACCGAAACAAACCTTGACATTAACTTTGACCTAGTGACCTACTTTCACATTTTTGAAGGTACAGGCTTCAAAGCCCGCCCGCTTAGCTCAGTAGGTAGAGCGTCGGTCTACGGATCGCGGGGTCGTGAGTTCGATCCTGGGGCGGGGCGTATGTTCTCCGTGACTATTTGATAAACGACATTGTGTCTGAAATCATTAGTCCTCTACCTCTGATTCATGTGGGGAAGTTGGCAGTTACTTGCGGAGAACAGGTTTGTACTGGTACAGAATCCAGGAACACTGGTTAGGTTAACTGCCCGCCGTTACATGACTGAAATACTGTTGAAAAACGGCGTTAAACCCAAAACAAACAAACAAACAAAAACAGGCTTCAAATTTGGACCACATGCATAGTTTCGTGTTTTGAAATGAAATTTGACCTTGATTTTGACCTAGTGACCTACTTTCACACTCAAAAATGGCACATTGGTGGGCGCCAAGATCACTCTGTGATCTCTTGTTTTTAATTACTTCCCTTTTATGTTACTATAAATAGCTTATTTAGTAACTTTTTTATTATTGGCCATAGGGAAAAACCGAGACCACTATTCTGTGGTACAACATGGATGGTACCTCCAATTGTTAGGTGTATTTTGACATATCTGGAAAATTTCAACTACATTTTCTTTTAATTCTTTTGATTGATCTTGATTATGATTTTTAGCTCGACTATTCATAGAATAGTAGAGCTATTGGACTCAACCATGCGTCGCCGTCTGCATCCGCGTCGCCGTCCGTGTCCGCGTCCCGATTTGGTTAAGTTTTTGTATGTAAGCTGGTATCTCAGCAACCACTTGTGGGAATGGATTGAAACTTCACACACTTATTCACTGTGATAAACTGACTTACATTGCACAGGTTCAATAACTCTGTTTTGCTCTTTTACAAAAGTATGCCCCTTTTTTGACTTAGAAATTTTTGGTTAAGGTTTTGTATGTAAGCTGGTATCTCAGTAACCACTTGTGGGAATGGATTGAAACTTAACACACTTATTTACTGTGATAATCTGACTTACATTGCACAGGTTCCATATCTCTATTTTGCTTTTTTACAAAATTATGCCCCTTTTTCGACTTAGAATTTTTTGGTTAAGGTTTTGTATGTAAGCTGGTATCTCAGTACTCACTAATGGGAATGGATTGAAACTTCACACACCTGTTCACTGTCATGATCTGACATGCACAAAGCAGGTCCCATAACTTTATTTTGCTTTTTTACAAAATTATGCCCCTTTTTCAACATAGAAATTTTTGGTTAAGTTTTTTATATGTAAGCTGGTATCCCAGTATCCACTAATGGGAAAGGATTGAACCTTCACACACTAGTTCACTGTCATGATATGACATGCAGTGCAAAGGATCAATAACTCAACTTTGCATTTTAAAAAATTATGCCCCTTTTTCAACTTAGGAGTTTTTGGGTTAAATTCTTATATGTAAGCTGGTATCTCAGTACCCACTAATGGGAATGGATTGAAACTTCATACACTTGTCCACTGTCATGAGCTGATAAGCACTTTGCAGGTTCCATAACCCTATTTTACTTTTTTACTAAATTATGCCCCCTATTCGACTTTCTTATTCATTCAAGCGACAAGGCTGTTAAATAGTCGAGCGTTGCTGTCCTCCGACAGCTCTTGTTTGACCTTCTTGTCCTTAAGTGCAGTGATAACAGGTGAGCGATATAGGGCCATTATGGCCCTCTTGTTATTAGTCCTATGTAAAAAGTAAATACATTTTTCTGTGGTAACATGTGTGTAGGGCTGTAACGAATACACTAATGGGTGAATATGATACGTATCACGAATACAGGGTGATGAATATGAATATTTATTCATGAATATGAATTCTATACTAAAAGGTCACTAAAAATTATTTGGCTTTTGCCAACAATATATTACAGCCGTGTTTTTTTTTTTTTTTTTTACAAAAAGTTGGGACTGGGCGTTTATTAGAGCATGAGCTATAAATAGAATTATTACGGTATCCCTATTTTTTTGTAATTTCTGTTTGAACTTAATTTTTTTTTTTGCACAAAGTCATGTATAAAAGAGGATGTTTCTATCAGTTTCCATGACTTCCTAGGCTACAGCTTCATGAAACAGATTTACTTCATTGAGTGATGAGGCCTGGATCCAGGGCCAGGCCGAGGAGGCCTGTGTCCCCCAGTTGGCTCATCAAAGTTGCTCTCAACTATTTTGGCAAAGAATTAATATTTTCCCAATATTAGGTCCAAAAACGCACCAGAGGTCATCATTCCATTCCTTTAGTATAAAATTTTCCAGGGGGAGGAACCCCTGATCCCCCATGAGGTGCCTCAAAATTTATATAAGAAATTCACCAGAAGCCACCATTTCATATCTACATTTTAAAAAATTCAAGGCATTCACCAGCACCCACCATTTCATACCTGTATTTCGTAATTTTCCAGGGGAGAGCCCCCTGAACCCCCCCCCTAATTGAGAGTAGTACCCCTCCAGTTCCTCAATATTTGGACAAATAAATACGCCAGTGCATGCATATGTCCACCATTTCATACTTGTATATCAAAAACTTATGTCGGTGACACATTTGTTTTAGAGTTTTAGAATGGTACCCCCACGAAAAGCAACAATATATAGGGCTAGCTTGACATGTTGCCCCGTGGGCATCTATTCCTAATTTAGCCCTTATTTTTTTTCATAAATAGCCCTAATTTTTGGCGAAAACAGCCCTAATTTTAGCCCTAATTTTTTGCCAAATAGTGCTTGAAAGCCTGAACACTGTGATTGTGAACTAATACTGTTCAAAAGTAAAAGAAAACACACAGTCAACATGTAAGTTTAAAGAGCTTTGGATTTAAATTCTTAAACTGTCCAGGGGTGTGGAATTCCTATGTCCGACTCGGGACTTTTTGATGGCGGACAAGTGAGTTTTCGCATTCCGCTTGTCCATGGACAAGCTCAGATTTTCTGGTTTGAAATGAAAAAAAGAGAAAAATTTAGAACCGCTGAACAGTGCTTCAAGTTTATGGAGTTTATAAAAGAATTTGACATACGAAATTTTGTTTCACCCGCCGAGGGCCTCACAATTTCTCCAGCTTTGGGAAAACCATATTGCATCTAAATTTAGCATCTCTTTCTAACAGTCAGAATGTTTCATGCTTTCTCACATGGCTTCGCATGGCATGATGGGCAGTCGTTTAGGTATTTCTGTTGAATGTTCGACGGCCTCGCGGACAAACACAAGCTAAAGAGTCGAAAGCTTATGTTCTTGAAACAGCTACACTATTACACTTTATTATGTTTGCTTTTGTTACTACTTGTACATTATTGTCCAAAATAAAGAATTATTTGCATGCCAAAATGTTGAAAATCCGGGCAAGTAAGTTTTGACTGCGGACAAGTAGATTTTTAAGTCTCATTTGTCCATGGACAAGTGAAAAATATTGGGATTTCCACACCCCTGCTGTCAACTGTTTGGCAAAAACATGACTAGAGGTGACCAAAAACTGATGACGTGTATTTGGCAGGAGGATCCTTTATTTCAACGGTTTACTCGTTGCTCAAAATGATGTTTATGTAGACAGTTTTCAGATGTCGTAAGATGGGAATTCCCAAATATTGAAATCATATATTATATAAATTTGATTATGAATTCAATCACATTTCAAACGCAGAAAATTATGAAAGCATTTTATTAATGGTAAACCAACATCAAATATCGGCCCTATGACTTACCCAATCAATCTCGTGAAAATATTTGTCTACTGTTACGGGTGGGTTAATACGAAAAAAAAGAATAATCAATGCGAAATGCACTGAAACGGAGCATTTTCGGTAGATTTCTTGTGTTTTAGGTAAATTCAGGTAATTTTAGTTTGGATCATGCAGGTTTTATTTCTATTTGTAAATATTCGGTTTGGGAATAACGAGTACAATTTGGACAAAACTGTATTCGACTAAATCCAATATTCGAGTGTATCGTTACAGCCTTACATGTGTCGGTAAGACACTTTTTAGCTCACCAGAGCTCAAGGTGAGCTATTGTGACTGGTCATTGTCCGGCATGTGTCAACATTTGCCTTGTGGACACTCTAGAGGCCACATTTGTGGCCTAATCTTTATGAAACTTGGTCAGAATGTTAGTCTTGATGATCTCTAGGTCAAGTTTGAAACTGGGTCATGTTCGGTCAAAAACTAGGTCAGTAGGCCAGATCAAAGGAAAAGCTTGTGAACACTAGAGGCCACATTTGTGACCCAATCTGTATGAAACTTGGTCAGAATGTTTGTCTTGATGATCTCTAGGTCATGTTCGAAACTGGGTCATGTGGGGTCAAAAACTAGGTCAGTAGGCCAGATCAAAGAAAAAGCTTGTGAACACTCTAGAGGCCACATTTATGACCCAATCTTTATGAACCTTGGTCAGAATGTTTGTCTTGATGATCTCTAGGACATGTTCGAAACTGGGTCATGTTGGGTCAAAAAGTAGGTCAGTAGGCCAGATCAAAGGAAAAGCTTGTGAACACTAGAGGCCACATTTGTGACCCAATCTTTATGAAACTTGGTCAAAATGTTAGTCTTGATGATTTCTAGATCAAGTTCGAAACTGGGTCATGTGGGGTCAAAAACTAGGTCAGTAGACCAGATCAAAGGAAAAGCTTGTGAACACTAGAGGCGGCATTTGTGACCCAATCTTAATGAAACTTGGTCAGAATGTTTGTCTTGATGATCTCTAGGTCAAGTTTTAATCTGGGTCATTTAGGGTCAAAAACAAGGTCACATGGTCAAATCAAAGGAAAAGTTTTTGAACACTCTAAAGGCTGCAGTTGTGACTCAATCTTTATGAAACTTGGTCAGAATGTTTGTCTTGATGATCTCTAGCTTAAATTTGAAACTGGCTCATGTGGGGTAAAAAACTAGGTCAGTAGACCAGATCAACTCTGGTGAGTGATAAATAGGGCCGCCATGGCCCTCTTGTCTGTATTCACTTTCGGTGTATCTCTAATATTGGAGATTATTATATTTACCTCATCCGTCATTCTCGGCACATATACTAGTATTACTTATATGTGCCGAGGAAGCCCAGGATGAAGAACTCAAAAGACGAGTAAAAAAAATTTTATGTGTTAAGTTTTTTTACGTCTTTTGTGATTGCCCTGTGTCCGTCGTCCATCGTCGTCCATCCGTCCATCGTCAACAATTTGTCTGTTAACACTCTATAGGCAGGGCCCTTGTTTGCCGATTTTTGGGGCCGAAATTCGGCCCCGTTCCCCCCTCGAAATAGTATGCTTTTTTCCCCCGAAGTATAGAAAAATTCCCCCTCGAAAGAAAAAAAAATCAAGCAAAAAATCGATACCCGATAGTCTTAGGAGCGTCTCGTAACTTAATGAGCCTGATAAAGTTTTACTCCTTCCTCTTATCAGTCATTTTCTACAGTAAAACTATATCCACGATAAACACGTGTATTCAAAATAAACACACGCGGTCATGCCCTCCTGCCTTTGATCTTCTGCTAAATTCCCGCTCTTTATCATGTGGACATGCCACGCTGATTTTTCTTTATCAGCAAGTTACGTCACGGCGAGTGAACATAGGTAATGAGAATCAATGAAGTGTTAACATTAATTGATAAAGCGGTACCCGTATTGAGCCTGCATACTGTCAAAAAGGCGCCAATTATTAAATTATCGTAATTAAGCGACCAGCTGATTACCGAGATTTCTTCATGCAAACTTTAAATAAGCTCATTGTTTAATGATTGTACCTTTATATCAACCAGAAAATCCACAAATTTAAATGGATTTGGAAAGTAAAAATAAGTTTAGAATGTCCGTTTACGATTCTAATTACACCCGATGACATATGCAATTTTTCCAAAATTCACTAAAAAAACTTGACACACAATGCAATTTTTAATGAAAAGTAGCATCATTATTTGAGGAACTATCTCTGGTTTACCTTAGTGGACCAAGTTTACTGGCAAAAACAACATTTCAGAGGACATTCCAAAAGTGTACCAGTATCCGGATAGTACGTTTTTGGATACATTTTTACAGTGTTTTAGCACTTTTCTGCTAACAAACAAAAATATTGAAGAAAAACCTCATCAAATTAAAATGAATTTTGATAAAAATTTATTTACAATATCAGATTATATGACCTGAAACAGAAATTATTATTATGTTATTATGATGTAACATGTTCTTGGTTTTAGTAGCTATTAATTACTTAGTATTACTTTATAAGAAAATATAGTCAATTGTATCGATGTGTTGGGGCAGGACTCTTGTATTTTGAAAAAGGACCCTTCAAAATTTTGACCCAGGGGTCCTGTGACTCTTGGGTTTCCAGGTCTAGTGGAACCCCTGGTTTTACTGATCCGTATAATACACGCGTTTTTCAGTTCCCGGGATGCGTTTATGCAAAGTTACTTAACTTTGAAAATAAAATGTCGCATAATGCACATCATACCGTAAAAAGATCACGGATGCAACAGGGGCGAAATGCGCAAAAAAGATTTGCTTTTTAAGCAGCATGCTCTCAAAAAAACAAACAACTGTCACAGACACCACTGTTTCATCAGGACCAGACATGCACAATCAGGTAGATACGATGAAGGGAAGCCCTGCTCCGGCTGCTGCTGAGACAATGTCCGTGGATACTGCTAGTGCTACCGATAATGACGACATGTGAACCTCGCTTGGATATCACATAACTGATTTAATAAAAGAGAATAAAAGTTGCCTGTTTTTAATAGATTATGTTCTGTACAATACTTCAGATATATTCACATTAGTTTGATATCTGTAATATTCAATTGACCTTAATTTCATATCTCCAGAATGAATTCCCCCCTCCCTTGAAAACGACGCGAAATTCCCCCCTCCAAGGGCCCCGGCCCCAATCCCCCAAAATGTAGAGAGGGCCCTGATAGGTCACAATTTTTACCTTATCTTAATGAAACTTGGTCAGAATGTTACCCTCAATAAAATCTTAGACGAGTTCTATATTGGGTCATCTGGTTTCAAAAACTTGGTCACCAGGTCAAATCAAAGGAAAAGCTTGTTAACACTCTAGAGGTCACAATTTTGGCCCAATCTTAATGAAACTTAGAATGTTACCCTCAGTGAAATCTTGGACGAGTTTGATATTGGGTCATTTGGGGTCAAAAACTAGGTCACCAGGTGAAATCAAAGGAAAAGCTTGTTAACACTGTAGAGGTCACATTTATGTCTATATCTTCATGAAACTTGGTCAAAATGTTAATCTTGATGATTTGAAGGTCCAGTTTGATTCTGGGTCATGTATCAACTTTTTCTTGACTATTACTTAAAATAATCGGAAAAAGTTGTCTCCCTTTGAAAACGAATGCCATTTGTACTTAAAGTATTCCGAAACAGTTGTCTCCCTTTGAAAATGAATACCATTTGTTAAGAAATAAAGATAAACAATTGCTGAAAACTGTGTTCCACCTTGTTATGCGAAATTTCACCAATTGCACGCTATTGCAAATGCATCAAAACGAACATGTGTGACTATACTTTTGAAAAATGGTGAGTTTTTAAAGGCGTTTAACTGTCCGGAAGTGGAGCCCCTTTAGGCAGTCCTTTTCCGGAATTCAATGTTTTTATCAGTATACTGACACTACTTCGTAAAGTAATATACATGTTTTACATGCTGTTCAATTTTCATGTCAAACAACTCTTTCTTTCTATGATTTGGTGTTGTTTGAGTTTTGTTTCTCAAGGCCTAATTCTCATCCTTAATGAAACTTGGTCGGAATGTTCATCTTGATGATCTATAGGTAAAGTTCAAATCTGGGTCAGGTGGGGTCAAAAACTAGGTCACTAGGTCAAATCAAAGGAACAGCTAAATAACACTCTAGAGGCCACATTTTATGACCATATCTTAATGAGACGTGGTCAGAATGTTAATCTTGATGATCTATAGGTCTTGTTCAAATCTGGGTCAGGTGGGGTCAAAAACTAGGTCACCGGTTCAAATCAAAGGAAAAGCTTGTTAACACTCTAGAGGCCACATTTATGACTGTATCTTTATGAAACTTAGTCAGAATGTTAATCTGATGATCTTTAGGTCAAGTTTGAATCTGGGTCATGTGGGGTCAAAAACTAGGTCACCGGGTCAAATCAAAGGAAAAGCTAGTTAACACTTTAGAGGCTACATTTATGACCATATCTTAATGAAACTTGGTCAGAATGTTGATCTTGATGATCTTTAGGTCAGTAGGTCAGATGAGCGATACAGGGCCTTCATGGCCCTCTTGTTATATTATTCTAAGTATTTTTAGCTCACCTGTCACAAAGTGACAAGGTGAGCTTTTGTGATCGTACGGTGTCCGTCGTCCGTCGTCCGTCCGTGCGTCCGTCCGTGCGTCCGTAAACTTTTGCTTGTGACCACTCTAGAGGTCACATTTTTCATGGGATCTTTATGAAAGTTGGTCAGAATGTTCATCTTGATGATATCTAGGTCAAGTTCGAAACTGGGTCACGTGCCATCAAAAACTAGGTCAGTAGGTCTAAAAATAGAAAAACCTTGTGACCTCTCTAGAGGCCATATATTTCACAAGATCTTCATGAAAATTGGTCAGAATGTTCACCTTGATGATATCTAGGTCAAGTTCGAAACTGGGTCACGTTCCATCAAAAACTAGGTCAGTAGGTCTAAAAATAGAAAAACCTTGTGACCTCTCTAGAGGCCATATATTTCACAAGATCTTCATGAAAATTGGTCAGAATGTTCACCTTGATGATATCTAGGTCAAGTTCGAAACTGGGTCACGTTCCATCAAAAACTAGGTCAGTAGGTCAAATAATAGAAAAACCTTGTGACCTCTCTAAAGGCCATATTTTTCATGATATCTGTATGAAAGTTGGTCAGAATGTTCATCTTGATGATATCTAGGTCAAGATCGAAACTGGGTCACGTGCGGTCAAAAACTAGGTCAGTAGGGCTAAAAATAGAAAAACCTTGTGACCTCTCTAGAGGCCATATATTTCATGAGATCTTCATGAAAATTGGTCAGAATGTTCATCTTGATGATATCTAGGTCAAGTTTGAAAGTGGGTCACGTGCCATCAAAAACTAGGTCAGTAGGTCAAATAATAGAAAAAACCTTGTGACCTCTCTAGAGGCCATATTTTTCATGGGATCTGTATGAAAGTTGGTCAGAATGTTCATCTTGATGATATCTAGGTCAAGTTCGAAAGTGGGTCACGTGCCATCAAAAACTAGGTCAGTAGGTCAAATAATAGAAAAACCTTGTGACCTCTCTAAAGGCCATATTTTTCATGGGATCTGTATGAAAATTGGTCTGAATGTTCATCTTGATGATATCTAGGTCAAGTTCGAAACAGGGTCATGTGCGGTCAAAAACTAGGTCAGTAGGTCTAAAAATAGAAAAACCTTGTGACCTCTCTAGAGGCCATACTTGTGAATGGATCTCCATAAAAATTGGTCAGAATGTTCACCTTGATGATATCTAGGTCAGGTTTGAAACTGGGTCATGTGCCTTAAAAAACTAGGTCAGTAGGTCAAATAATAAAAAAACCTTGTGACCTCTCTAGAGGCCATACTTTTCATGGGATCTGTATGAAAGTTGGTCTGAATGTTCATCTTGATGATATCTAGGTCAAGTTTGAAACTGGGTCAACTGCTATCAAAAACTAGGTCAGTAGGTCTAAAATTATTAAAATCTTTTGACCTCTCTAGAGGCCATATTTTTCAATGGATCTTCATGAAAATTGATCTGAATATTCACCTTGATGATATCTAGGTCAGTTTCGAAACTGGGTCACGTGCGGTCAAAAACTAGGCCAGTAGGTATAAAAATAGAAAAACCTTGTGACCTCTCTAGAGGCCATATTTTTCATGAGATCTTCATGAAAATTAGTGAGAATGTTTACCTTGATGATATCTATGTAAGGTTCAAAACAGGGTCACGTACCTTCGAAAACTAGGTCAATAGGTCAAATAATAGAAAAACCTTGTGACCTCTCTAGAGACCATATTTTTCAATGGATCTTCATGAAAATTGGTCAGAATTTTTATCTTGATAATATCTAGGTCAAGTTCAAAACTGGGTCACATGAGCTCAAAAACTAGGTCACTATGTCTAATAATAGAAAAAACGACGTCATACTCAAAACTGGGTCATGTGGGAAGAGGTGAGCGATTCAGGACCATCATGGTCCTCTTGTTAACATTTCTTTTGGTTGCCATTCTTCTGTGACAAGACCGTATTGTGGGGGTATAAGTCACTCCTGTGACAGTTCTAGTTTGACCTGGAAAATGTAGGTTTAAGTTTTGCATGCAAATCAATCATCTCCATAACTAATCAGGTACTTAGTTGAAACTTACTACAAATGTTGTGCGCAAAATAACAGCATCAAGTGCCATAACTTTTACATGAATTTGGACAGTATACCTATTCTTAGATAGAAAATCCATTTTACTGACAAGCTTTCGAATAGTCGAGCATGCTGTCATGAGACAGCTCTTGTTGTTTCTTAATGTTACCCAGTGGGGAATCTTTCTAAAATACACAATTCAGTGATAGCAAATATAAGTAAATTAAAAACTGTTATTTATTACCAGCCTGGTACAGACAGTGGATGTACAGCTGTATTGGCTCTATTGAGAGATGATAAAGTGTATGTAGCCAATGCTGGGGATTCTAGATGTGTGATGTGCCAGGCAGGGAAAGCTGTAGAACTCTCGTTTGACCACAAACCGGAAGACGATAGTGAAAGAACAAGAATAGAGGCAGCAGGCGGGAGAGTCACTAATGATGGCAGAGTAAATGGAGGCCTTAATTTGTCAAGAGCTCTTGGTAAATTAACTGCATTTTTAGCTCACCTGAGCAATGCTCATGGTGAGCTATTTTGATCACGCTGTGTCCGTCATGTGTGCGTGCGTGCGTCCGTCTGTCGTCAACAATTGTGTTTAAAAGACATCTTCTCCATAACCACTGAGTGGATTTTGATGAAACTTTGCATGGATGTTCCTTGGATGGTCCTCTACCAAAGTTTTTCAAACAGTTCCGCTTGGTTGCACATAGGGGCCGCCAGAGCTAAAAATAGAAAAATCTTCAAACGACATCTCCTCCTAAACTGATGGTCCGATTTTGAAATAATTTCACACAAATGGTCCTTATGTCACCCTCTATCAAGGTTATTCAAATTATTTTGATTCGTCAAAAAACATGGCCGCCAGAGGGCGTGGTCACTTAAAAACCTTCTTGTGTGAAACTGCTGGCCGAATTTTAGAACAATTTCACACAAAATTAATGGTCCTTGTGTGACCCTCTACCAAGATTGCTCAAATGATTCCGATTCGTCAAAAAACATGGCCGCCAGAGGGCGTGGTCACTTTTCCCTATATGTATATAGTGGAAACTTTAAAAATCTTCTTGTGTGAAACTGCTGGCCCAATTTTAGAATAATTTTACACAAATGGTCCTTGTGTGACTCTCTACCAAGATTGTTCAAATTATTCCGATTCGTCAAAAAACATGGCTCCCAAGGGCGTGGTCACTTTTCCCTTTTTGTATATAGTAGAAACTTAGAAAATCTTCTTGTATAAAACTGTTAGCCTGATTTTAAAATAATTTCACACAAATTGTCCGTGCATATACAAATACTGTTCAAATTTTTCTGATTCGTCAAAAAACATGGCCGCCAGAGGGTGTGGTCACTTTTCATCAACAATTTCTTTAATCAACATCTCCAAAACTAAAATATTTTTTCTCTAGAGCTTTGGTATTTGGCATGTGATATAAGGGTTTGACTTGACTCTCTACCGTAATTGTCCAAATTATTACCCTACGGTCAATAAAATGGCCATGCCCGTGATTGACATGTACTTACTATAGGCTTATATAACAACAACAACAACAAAATTTATTCAGCATTAAGTAATATAACATTACTTCTAGCCTACATACAAGTGTAGTGACAAAAACAATGAAAATTTTGCAACTCCAGTTCTAAGAGAAATGTGAACTTCAAATATATCTTTAAGCAGAAGATTAAGTATTACGATAAGTTACTAAAATAACAATAACATGTTAATATTTATTTGTCTAGTTCTTTTCTACGTTTATTTGCAAAATATATATATTTTGATAGATTAATTATATCTTTCTTGTTTCTAGACATTAAAAGATTATCAAATTTTTGCAAAGTTGGCCAGGTAAAATAATATGACTTTAAGAATTTCCTACGTAAATCTGAATATATAGGACATGTTAACAGAAAATGATATTCGTTTTCTACAGTTTTCGATGTACAAAATTTACAGATTCGTTCTGATCTTGAAATATTGTAATATCTTCCCCTCTCTATTTCAAGACACTGTGAAGATAAACGAAATCTACTAAGGGCGACTTTGAATTGTTTTGCTAGGCTATAGTAATCAAGATATGGTTCGAGAGTAAAATTATGTTTGAACCTAGAATATGTTATTAATCTCTGTGAGTTATTGATATCTGCATACCAAGTTTGATGATACTGATCAAATATTCTTTCTTTAATAAAATCAAATACGGACATATTTTGATAATTATGAAAATTATTCCACATATCAGATAAGCCCAGACTGTCCAAAATAGTTTTGATTTGATACGCCCAGTTCTGACCATTATATGTTATATTGTTTTCTGTATCTTCCTTTAGCATATTACACATTTGTTTCAATAAACTATTCTCGCCTAACTTTTGAATTTTTAACCAGTATCTAATCATGTTTATATGGTGTTTAATTTTCATGGGTTCCCTGCCAAGTTCACCATATAATCCTGTCAGATTTGTTGAATTATTAACAACAAGAATTTTTCTACAGAATTTTGTATGGATTAATTCCATCTCTTTTCCATCTACGGCCCCCCATACTTCTGAGCAGTAATTTAGAACTGAGGAAACCAACGTATCAAATCATTCACATTTTTCACTGGTTTTGAATTCATACTGGTAGAAAATAGAAAACTGTCGATACAACGGTTTTGATGCATGATCTGCTATAGCTTTTTGCGTACGCGACCAATTGCCATTCTTAAAGAAGTATATACCTAAATATTTAAAGGATGATACCACTTCAAGTTTATCGCCGTATAAATAAAAGGTAAAATTGGTTGGTGTCCCTTTTTCAAAGATCATGACCCTGGTCTTACTTGTATTTATTTTTAAACCAAAAGTATTACAGTATGTTTCTACATTCTTTAACATACTTTGCAATGTTTCAGGATTGGTGGAAAATAATACTTGATCATCAGCGTAAAGTATTAGAAACAGACTAAGTTCATTGATAGAGAATATACCATCAAGATCAGCATTTATATTTTTCATTAAATCATTTACGAACATCGTAAATAAAAGTGAAGAACTTGGGTCTCCTTGTTTTACCCCTTGATGAGAGTTTATAACATCTGGGTGGACTTGCCCATTATACTTAACAGAAGCACAAACAACTGCATACATTGATTTTATTGCTTTTACCATTTTGGTGCTAACATTTTCTGCTAGTAATTTTTGCCAGAGGAATGAACGATTTATCTTGTCGAAACATTTCTTGTAATCTATAAATATAGAATATAATTTTTAGCTCACCTGAGCACAAAGTGCTCAGGGTGAGGTATTGTGATCGCTCACCGTCCGGCGTCCGTCCGGCGTCCGTCCACACTTTCCTTTAAACAACATCTCCTAAACCAACAGGCCAATTTTGATGAAACTTCACAGGGATGTTCCTTGGATGGCCCCCTTTCAAAATTGTTCAAAAAATTGAATTCCATGCAGAATACTGGTTGCCATGGCAACCGAAAGGAAAAACTTTAAAAATCTTCTTCTCAAAAACCAGAAGCCTAGAGCTTAGATATTTGGTGTGAAGCATTGCCTAGTGGACCTCTACCAAATTTGTTCAAATCATGACCCCGGGGTCAAAAATGACCCCGCCCCAGGGGTCACTTGATTTTACATAAGAAAATCTTAAAAGATCTTCTTCTCAAAAACTAGAAGCCTTAGAGCTTAGATATTTGACGTGAAGCATTGCCTAGTGGACCTCTACTAAAATTGTTCAAATCATGACCCCGGGGTCAAAATTGACCCCGCCCCAGGGGTCACTTGATTTTACATAGGAAAATCTTCAAAAAATTTCTAAAAACAAACCAGAAGGCCTAGAGCTTACATATTTGACATGTAGCATTGCCTTGTGGACCTCTACGAAATTTGTTCAAATCATGGCCCCCGGGGTCAAAATTGACCCCGCCCCAGGGGTCACTTGATTTTACATAGGAAAATATTTAAAAAATCTTCTTCTCAAAAACCAGAAGCCCTGGAGCTTAGATACTTGACATGTAGCATTGCCTAGTGGACCTTTACTAAAGTTGTTCAAATTATGACCCGGGGGTCAAAATTGACCCCGCCCTAGGGGTCACTTGACTTTACATAGAAAAATCTTCAAAAGTTTTCTAAAAATAAACCAGAAGGCCTAGAGCTTAGATATTTCACATGTAGCATTACCTAGTGGACCTCTACAAAATTTGTTCATATCATGACCCCCTGGGTCAAAATTGACCCCGCCCTAGGGGTCACTTAATTTTACATAGGAAAATCTTCAAAAATTTTCTAAAAATAAACTAGAAGGCCTAGAGACTAGATATTTGACATGTAGCATTGCCTAGTGGACCTCTACAAAATTTGTTCAAACCTTGTCCCCCGGGGTCAAAATTGACTCCGCCCTAGGGGTCACTTGATTTTACATAGGAAAATCTTAAAAAAAAATTCTAAAAATAAACCAGAAGGTCTAGATCTTAGATATTTGACATGTAGCATTGCCTAGTAGACTTTTACAAAGTTTATTCAAATCATGACCCCTGGGGTCAAATTGACCCTGCCGCATGGGGTTACGTGATTGTACATAGAAAAATCTTTAAAATTTTCTAAAAATAAACCAGAAGAGCTTAGATATTTGACATGTAGCATTGCCTAGTGGACCTCTACAAAAAGTTTTCAAATCTTGTTTTTAAAGTTACTTAAAGAAAATTTCAACTATATTTTCTCATAATTCTTTTCATTGATTTCTATTATGATCTTTTGACCTTGAAGACTTGTCCTTAAGTGCAATGATAACAGGTGAGCGATATAGGGCCATCATGGCCCTCTTGTTTACCGGAATACAACACCTTTGATACAATTGAATGTAAAAGAAATATACAATCTACCGTACTTTTACCTTTTTGAAATCCAAACTGACAATTTACAAGTGTTTCGTATTTGTCTCTCCATGCGGTTAGTCTGTTAAGTAATATATGTGAATATATTTTAGACAGAATATTATTTAGTGTTATACCACGGTAGTTTTTACATTCTTTTGGATCACCCCCTTTAAATATAGGGAAAATGTATCCAGTCCCCCAACTTTCAGGGTATTCCCCACTGTCAAAAATTTGATTAAAAATTGAAACAAGGTGAGAAGAGATTATACTGTAAGTTGACTTAATTATTTCTGCTGAAATGCCATCTGGGCCAGAAGATTTAAAGCTATTTTGTTTGAATACGGCTTTATGTACCTCCTGCTCAGAAATTGGTAAATCAAGTTCATCATCATGGATATTTTCAAAGTTATCCTCTTCAATATTTACATCTGCATCACTGTTTTCACCAAATAATGTAGCAAAATGCGTATGAAGCTGATCGATTTCTATATCTTTATTTTTAGAACTTTTCTTTTTAAAACATTTTTTAACTGATTTCCAAGACCTACTGGGTTGTTTCGTTGCAATATTTTCAAGTTCACGACTCTCATGCAACTTAAATCTATATTTTGTTTTTGATTTTATTTTATTATATTGCGTACGCATTTTTATGCCCCCGAAGGGAGGCATATAGTTTTTGAACCGTCTGTCTGTCTGTCCGCAATTTTCGTGTCCGGTCCATATCTTTGTCATCAATGGATGGATTTTCAAATAACTTGGCATGAATGTGTACCACAGTAAGACGACGTGCAGTGCGCAAGACCCAGGTCTGTAGCTCAAAGGTCAAGGTCACACTTAGACATTAAAGGATAGTGCATTGATGGGCGTGTCCGGTCCATATCTTTGTCATCGATGGATGGATTTTCAAATAACTTGGCATGAATGTGTACCACAGTAAGACGACGTGTCCTGCCCAAGACCCAGGTTCGTAGCTCAAAGGTCAAGGTCACACTTAGACGTTTAAGGATAGTGCATTGATGGTCGTGTCCGGTCCATATCTTTGTCATTGATGGATGGATTTTCAAATAACTTGGCATGAATGTGTACCACAGTAAGACGACGTGTCCTGCGCAAGACCCAGGTTCGTAGCTCAAAGATCAAGGTCACACTTAGACGTTAAAGCCCCAACTTTTACTACCCTGGCAGTAAGTTTTGTAGGAGGAGCCTATCAAATAACAACGCTACTCTGAGCTGTCTGTTAGCTAAAAATAGCTAACCTTAAATGATTCACAGGCAAATGTAAACAATGGTCAGTTGAAGAAGAAATTTGAACTAGTTTGCATGTTTTGATGGTAAAAAACTATTATTATCCATATTGTGCATCCATATCAGTACCAATCCTATGAAAAATTGAGGTAAGACTAGCATTCCTGATTTTTAATCTTGTTTATGTAAATTTAACAATGAAACTCAAAATCAAACATTCATTTAACTAAAATTCTGTCATTGCAGGCTGGTCCATTAATTGAGATAACCTAGCAATAAATGTAGAAATAATAAACGTTAAGTCTTGGATGCAGAACAATACACACAAATTAGCAAGTGCTGCTGTGATAAGGACTAATAAAAATGATAAGCTATTTGAGATTATATTCATCACTGTATGTCTGTAATTAGTAGTTCCCTATTTCTTTGAAACATTTTTATGACATATAAAAATATAACTGTAGAAATGACTATGATATTCTATTTGGTTTAAAAATTCAAAATTACTTTCTGGAGAAGTTTTGCAATGCACTCTAGCTAGGTGTTAATTCCATTGATACAAAGCCTTCTGACGATCAGGTTTGTTGATAAAATTAACCACGTGGGAATTGTTTACATTCTCTGTTCCTTTAGGGTTCATGACCTCATTAGCTCCTCCCGGCAAATTCAAATTTTTGGCAGTTAGGTTTAAATAATTTTTTGAAACTATACTTCAACATTTTTTGTTTTAAAAAATAAAAACACCAATTGATAAAGAATATTTCAATGTGTATTTATGCAATTTTTCATAACTTTTTATTCAGTGGTTTATTTAAAATTTTGGAAAAGGGCTCTCTGATGTGAAACATGCATAATTTATATAAAAACCTGCCCCGGCACCATCTTGTGGCTTTTATATGGCAGTTGGGGGTTTAAAGATCATTTTTCATGATAGTGCATTGATGGGCATGTCCAGTCCATATCTTTGTCATTCATGCATGGATTTTAAAATAACTATGCATGAATGTGTGACACAGTAAGACGATGTGTAGCGCGCAAGACCCAGCTCCGTAGGTCAAAGGTCCTAAACTCTAACATCGGCCATAACTATTCATTCAAAGTGCCATCGGGGGCATGTGTCATCCTACGGAGACAGCTCTTGTTACAAAATATTTTCTATTTTCGTCCGTACCATTTTTAACAAAAATATTTCTTGCCCTTTTAAATACCTTTTTTGCTGTGTAGCATTCATCATTGAACCATTTTGATTTACTTTGATGGGATTTATCATTATTTGAAAAGGATACATCCCTTCCCAATGTTTCCAATGCATTTTTAGCTCACCTGTCACAAAGTGACAAGGTGAGCTTTTGTGATCGCCCGTCGTCCGTCCGTGCGTGCGTCCGTAAACTTTTGCTTGTGACCACTCTAGAGGTCACATTTTTCATTGGATCTTTATGAAAATTGGTCAGAATGTTCACCTTGATGATATCTAGGTCAAGTTCGAAACTGGGTCACGTGCCATCAAAAACTAGGTCAGTAGGTCTAAAAATAGAAAAACCTTGTGACCTCTCTAGAGGCCATATATTTCACAAGATCTTCATGAAAATTGGTCAGAACGTTCATCTTGATGATATCTAGGTCAACTTCGAAACTGGGTCACGTGGGGTCAAAAACTAGGTCAGTAGGTCTAAAAATAGAAAAACCTTGTGACCTCTCTAGAGGCCATATTTTTCATGAGACCTTCATGAATATTGGTCAGAATGTTCACCTTGATGATATCTAGGTCAAGTTCGAAACTGGGTCACGTGGGGTCAAAAACTAGGTCAGTAGGTTTAAAAATAGAAAAACCTTGTGACCTCTCTAGAGGCCATATTTTTCATGAGATCTTCATGAATATTGGTCAGAATGTTCACCTTGATGATATCTAGGTCAAGTTTGAAACTGGGTCACGTGGGGTCAAAAACTAGGTCATTAGGTCTAAAAATAGAAAAACCTTGTGACCTCTCTAGAGGCCATATTTCTCAATGGATCTTCATGAAAATTGGTCAGAATGTTCAGCTTGATGATATCTAGGTCAAGTTCGAAACTGGGTCACGTGGGGGTAAAAACTAGGTCAGTAGATCTAAAAATAGAAAAACCTTGTGACCTCTCTAGAGGCCATATTTTTCATGAGATCTTCATGAATATTGGTCAGAATGTTCACCTTGATGATATCTAGGTCAAGTTCGATACTGGGTCATGTGGGATCAAAAACTAGGTCAGTAGGTCTAAAAATAGAAAAACCTTGTGACCTCTCTAAGGCCATATTTCTCAATGGATCTTCATGAAAATTGGTCAGAATGTTAACCTTGATGATATCTAGATCAAGTTCGAAACTGGGTCACGTGGGGTTAAAAACTAGGTCAGTAGATCTAAAAATAGAAAAACCTTGTGACCTCTCTAGAGGCCAAATTTTTCATGAGATCTTCATGAATATTGGTCAGAAGGTTCATCTTGATGATATCTAGGTCAGGTTTGAAACTGGGTCACGTGGGGTCAAAAACTAGGTCAGTAGGTCTAAAAATAGAAAAACCTTGTGACCTCTCTAGAGGCCATATTTCTCTATGGATCTTCATGAAAATTGTTGAGACAGTTCAGCTTGATGATATCTAGGTCAGGTTCGTAACTGGGTCATGTGCCTTCAAAAACTAGGTCAGTAGGTCGAAAAATAGAAAAACCTTGTGACCTGTCTAGAGGCCATATTTTTCACGAGATCTTCATGAAAATTGGTGAGAATGTTCACCTTGATGATATCTAGGTCAAGTTTAAAAGTGGGTCACGTGCCTTCAAAAACTAGGTCATTAGGTCAAATAATAGAAAAACCTTGTGACCTCTCTAGAGGCCATATTTTTCAATGGATCTTCATGAAAATTGGTCAGAATTTTTTATCTTGATGATATCTATGTCACATGTGCTGAAAAACTAGGTCACTTTGTCAAATAATAGAAATAACGACGTCATACTCAGTTCAACACTGGGTCATGTGGGGATAGGTGAGCGATTCAGGACCATCATGGTCCTCTTGTTATGTAAAATTTCTGTAAGACTGATTTCCCGATCATTAATAGATTGTGAACGATCCTCATCATTGCAAATACCAGTAACATCGTTTAAAATGGCAGTTCTAAAAGTCTGTACTTTTTCCTCGTCCCATACTATTTTTCTTTCGGTATTTAAAGTATTCAGTTTTATATTATTTCTATGCCCCCGAAGGGAGGCATATAGTTTTTGAACGGTCTGTCCGTCTGTCAGTCTGTCAGTCTGTCCGCAATTTTCGTGTCCGGTCCATATCTTTGTCATCGATGGATGGATTTTCAAATAACTTGGCATGAATGTGTACCACAGTAAGATGACGTGTCGCACGCAAGACCCAGGTCCGTAGCTCAAAGGTCAAGGTCACACTTAGACATTAAAGGATAGTGCATTGATGGGCGTGTCCGGTCCATATCTTTGTCATCGATGGATGGATTTTCAAATAACTTGGCATGAATGTGTACCACAGTAAGAGGACGTGCAGTGCGCAAGACCCAGGTCCGTAGCTCAAAGGTCAAGGTCACACTTAGACATTAAAGGATAGTGCATTGATGGGCGTGTCCGGTCCATATCTTTGTCATCGATGGATGGATTTTCAAATAACTTGGCATGAATGTGTACCACAGTAAGACGACGTGTCGCGCGCAAGACCCAGGTCCGTAGCTCAAAGGTCAAGGTCACACTTAGACATTAAAGGATAGTGCATTGATGGGCGTGTCCGGTCCATATCTTTGTCAACCATTGATGGATTTTCAAATAACTTGGCATGAATGTGTACCACAGTAAGACGACGTGTCGCGCGCAAGACCCAGGTCTGTAGCTCAAAGGTCAAGGTCACACTTAGACGTTAAAGGTCATTTTTCATGATAGTGCAAGACCCAGCTCCGTAGGTCAAAGGTCCTAAACTCTAACATCGGCCATAACTACTCATTCAAAGTGCCATCGGGGGCATATGTCATCCTATGGAGACAGCTCTTGTTATTATGTCTTCCCCAGGAGACATATTGTTTTTGCCCTGTCCGTCCGTCCGTCCGTACGTCTCACTTCATTTCCGAGCAATAACTGGAGAACCATTTGACCTAGAACCTTCAAACTTCATGGGGTTGTAGGGCTGCTGGAGTAGACGACCCCTATTGTTTTTGGGGTCACTCCGTCAAAGGTCAAGGTCACAGGGGCCTGAACATTAAGAACCATTTCCGATCAATAACTAGAGAACCACTTGACCCAGAATGTTGAAACTTCACAGGATGATTGGTCATAAAGAGTAGATGACCCCTATTGTTTTTGGGGTCACTCCGTCAAAGGTCAAGGTCACAGTGGCCTGAACATTGAAAACCATTTCCGATCAATAGCTAGAGAACCACTTGACCCAGAATGTTGAAACTTCACAGGATGATTGGTCATAAAGAGTAGATGACCCCTATTGATTTTGGGGTCACTCCGTCAAAGGTCAAGGTCACGGGCCTGAACATGGAAAACCATTTCCGATCAATAACTAGAGAACCACTTGACCCAGAATGTTGAAACTTCATAGGATGATTGTACATGCAAAGTAGATGACCCCTATTGATTTTGGGGTCACTCTATTAAAGGTCAAGGTCACAGGGGCCTGACCATTGAAAACCATTTCCAGTCAGTAACTTGAGAACCACTTGACCCAGAATGTTGAAACTTCATAGGATGATTGGTCATGCAGAGTAGATGACCCCTTACGATTTTTGGGTCACTCTGTGAAAGTTCAAGGTCACAGGGGCCTGAACATTGAAAACCATTTCTGGTCAGTAACTTGAGAACCACTTGACCCAGAATGATGAAACTTCATAGGATGATTGGTCATGCAGAGTAGATGACCCCTGTTGTTTTTGGGGTCACTCCGTTAAAGGTCAAGGTCACAGGGGCCTGAACATTGATAACCAGTTCCGATCAATAACTGGAGAACCACTTGACCCAGAATGTTGAAACTTCATAGGATGATTGAACATGCAGAGTAGTTGACCCCTGTTGATTTTGGGGTCAGTCTATTAAAGGTCAAGGTCACAGTGGCCTGTTCATGTAAAATCATTTTTTGGAAATAACTTGAGAACCACTTGACCTACAATGTTGAAACTTAATAGGATGATTGGACTTGCAGAGTAGATGACCCCTATTTATTTTGAGGTCACTTGATCAAAGGTCAAGGTCACAGAAGCCTGGACAGTGAATTGAGAACCACTAGGCCAAGAGTGTTGAAATTTAGCGGGATGACTGGACATGCCAAGTAGATAATCCCTATTGCAGCCAACCATCAGTGTCTCTTTGACTTTCGCTCCTGACCCCTTTTGACTACTTGCCTATAGGACTTTGCATTGGGGGAGACATGCGCTTTTTTACACAAGCATTTTCTAGTTATTATTTGTTTTTACATCAAATGTAAAACGAAGTTCAGCATGATCAGATAAATTTGACCATTCGTCAATATCAAAGCTACTAATTGTGCAGAGATTTTCTTTATCTACTAGTAAATAGTCCGTTGTACTGAGACCACGTGATGATAAAAAGGTATGGCCATATGAGTTATGGATTTGCCCGTTTGCAATCACGTGACTAGTCTATTTACAAAGTGAGACAAGTCTCCGCCCATTAACATCAATTACGGAATCCTTATTATATCTAATAGGAATATCATACTGACTTGCTAATGATGATTCAATATCTAGCTGATCGCTATCAAGATATCTGTCAAATTTCAAAATATCAATTAAATTACCTGTTCTCGAGTTTAAATCCCCTGTAACATATGTTTTGCCTAACTGATTGTATTTTTCAATTCCTTTCTCTATTTCTTCAAAAAAGTCATATATAAGAAACTTTGAAAATCTTCTTCTCTGAATGAATAATAGCTTGAGCCTTGATATTTGGCATGTGATATCAGATTTGAAATTTCTACCATAATTATTCAAGTTATTGCCCTAGGTTAAAAAATGTGTGTGACATGTATATAATATAGGCTAACACAGAAGAAACCTAACTCTGTACTTATACAAAAACACTTGAAGCCTTGTACACAAGTGAGCGCTTTAGGGTCAATGACCCTCTAGTTTTACGGGAATCAGCACCAGAATTTCACTAGCATTTCAATTTTTAGCTCACCTGAGCCAAAGGCTCATGGTGAGCTATTGTGACCACTCAATGTCCGGCGCCCGGCGTGTGTCGTCCGTCGGTCAACATTTCCTAAAAAAAATCTTCTTGAAAACCACTGGGCAGAATTACACCAAACTTCACAGGAATGATCCTTGGGTGGCCCCCTTTCAAAATTATTCAAAGAATTAAATTCCATGCAGAACTCTGGTTGCCATGGCAACCTAAAGGAAAAATTTTAAAAATCTTCTTGTCTAAAACCACAGGGCCTAGGGCTTTGATATCTGGTGTGTAGCGTCATCTAGTGGTCCTCTACCAAAATTATTCAAATTATCCCCCTAGGGTCAAATATGGCCCTGCCCCGGGGGTCACATGGTTTATATAGACTTATATAGGGAAAACTTTGAAAATCTTCTTGTACAAAACCACATGGCCTAGGGCTTTGATATTTGGTATGTAGCATCATCTAGTGGTCCTCAACCAAGATTATTCAAATTATCCCCCTAGGGTCAAATATGGCCCCTGCCCCGGGGGTCACATGGTTTATATAGAGTTATATAGGGAAAACTTTGAAAATCTTCTTGTACAAAACCACATGGCCTAGGGCTTTGATATTTAGTATGTAGCATCATCTAGTGGTCCGCTACCAAGATTGTTCCAATTATCCCCCTAGGGTCAAATATGGCCCCGCCCTGGGGGTCACATGGTTTATATAGTGTTATATAGGGAAAACTTTGAAAATCTTCTTATGCAAAACCACATGGCCTAGGGCTTTGATATTTGGTATGTAGCATCATCTAGTGGTCCTCAACCAAGATTGTTCAAATTATTTCCCTAGGGTCAAATATGGCCCTGCCCTGGGGGTCACATGGTTTATATAGAGTTATATAAGGAAAACTTTGAAAATCTTCTTATACAAAACCACATGGCCTAGGGCTTTGATATTTGGTATGTAGCATCATCTAGTGGTCCTCAACCAAGATTATTCAAATTGTCCCCCTAGGGTCAAATATGGCCCCGCCCGGGGGTCACATGGTTTATATAGTGTTATATAGGGAAAACTTTGAAAATCTTGTACAAAACCACATGGCCTAGGGCTTTGATATTTGGTATGTAGCATCATCTAGTGGTCCTCTACCAAGATTGTTCAAATTATCCCCCTGGGGTCAAATATGGCCCCGCCCCGGGGGTCGCAAGTTTTACATAGACTTATATAGGAAAGAAAAAGTTTAAAAATCTTCTTATCTGAAACCACAACACTTAGACCTTTGATATTTGGTTTGTAGCATTGTCTTATGGTCCTCAACCAAAATTGTTCAAATTGTACCCCTGGGGTGAAAAGAGGCCCTGCCCTGGGGGTCCCAAGTTTTATATAGACTTTATATATAGGAAAAAGCTTTAAAAATCTTCTTGTCAGAAACCATACGACTTGGGCTTTTGATATTTGGTATGATGCATTGTCTAGTAGTCCTCTACCAAAATTGTTCAAATTATGCCCCAGGGGACCGGGTTACTTAGTTATTATGTAATTATATAGGAAAAATACTTAAAAAATCATCTGATTCTATTTCCAAGACTATTTAATTCTAATTACCTGATGACCCCAAGTAATATGGTGTCACTTGATTGTGACCTTGACCTACTGACCTGCTTTCTTGTTTTTTTAAGATACAGCCTTGAAATATTGATGACTTAGGCCATCCTTAAAAAATTGTTTGTTTGCAGTAATGCGACCGACTCACGAAAATCGCCGCGACTCAGACAATTTTTTTAACCCAAAACTCGGATTTTTTTTTTTATCGGTGCCGTGTTTTAATTCTTTCCTGTTTCGTTATTTCTTTTGGGTAACTTAGTATTTGTATCGCTATTAAGTTTTCCTAGACAGTGTTCGTTGAGGTTCAACTACATGAATGATCGATATGACCGATAAGAAACAAAATATGTGAATGTTACGCTTTCTGTATACCGCTAATTAACAAGTGACACAAATACGATAATAGGCTGCTCTTATACCGCTAATTAACAAGTGACACAAATACGATAATAGGCTGCTCTTCTATGCATTGTTTATCAATTAACTTTTACACATTGATCAATAAATACCTTTGGCAATGACGGACATCATTGTACCAAATACAAACCGCGAGAAGCCCACGTGTCGGTCGGCACGTGGCATGATTGACATCTGCCAGAAGCTGATTAATATACCAAGCTCCGCCTACTGCCATACTTCCGCTAATGGCGGCGAACAATATTGGAATTCACCGGGATTTTGATTGACAAGGGGCAGTACTTTCGAACTCGAGACGCATAAAAGAAAATTTCCTCGGGTCAAGCCGACGCACGGGACATTTTTTGTGCGGGTCAAATACGAGTTTTTCTCGATAAGTGCGAGTGAAAACCCAGAACCTCGGGTCTACCGAACGCCCCGCTGATTTCCTGATATACTACAAAAAATTCATGCAAAAAGTTGTTTAGAAAATTCCACATGGACAAATCGTGGTACATAGTGTTATCTGTGCAATACTGCAGACGTATTTAACCGAGTTTTAAATTTGTAAAATTATGATTTTTCTCGTACGTAAAACATCTGGGATAGATAAATTCTTGGATATCATTCTATCATAATTTCTCAAACAATTTTGCAAACAAATAATAATTTTAGTTTCGATCTTTTGTCGTTGCATAATCTTTTTAATCTGCCCCGAGGATAAAACTGCAGTGACACTGCACAAGTCACTTGGAAAGAGCACAATAAACGTCAAAAATATTAGACAAACAAAATTTTCTTACCTGAAAACTTATTTATAAAAGTTAAACATCCTTTCAATGCAATGACTAAAACCAGCGAAAGAAATCCCTAATGTTTACATTTCTAGATTTTCCTATTTAAGTGAAATTAAATTTCCATGGGTCCACTTTTTCCTATTTTTCAAAACCCAGACTTTAGAAACATAGTTATTATTACTGAAACTTTCTGTGACTTAAATAATGTAACTGAAATTCATGCAAATGTTTGACACCTGCCATCAGAAACTGTGTTTAACCTGTTTGACAACTGTATCTTTTAATGTGTGCCGACAGTAGCAGATCAAAGAAGACAGTAGCAGATCAAAGAAGACCTGTATTCTGTGTGATGTCATAGTGATGTCACTGCTATTGACATGTATTTAATTCAAGAAGTGACTGTGAAATGCTTTTATGGGTTTTTGTGTTTTGACTTTGAGTGCATTAGCACTGGGAGCTTGATTTATTTTTTGCTGATATGGATTTAACCAAGCTTTTTTTAATTGTATTCATATTCAGATTAGGCTTTTCTTGGTTAAGGCAATCATTGCATGAGTGAAAAAAAAACAACTTTAATTTGCAGTTTAATCACATTAGATTCACAAGGATAAGAAATTAGGTTTACATTGAAGGTTAAGAAAACAGAATCACTGATATTTTCAGTGAATTTGTTATTTACTTTAAATCAATAGACTTAAATAAAGGCAGGAAATAATAAAAAAAAATAAGTATATTTAGTTCCATTTTCAACTTGCATGTCATGGCGCTATTAAAAATCTTTCCACGTTTCCCTAAAATCACTCCACCTCTCCCTAAAATCTCTCCACTCCTCCATAATCTTAGCTGAGGAAGTAATGACTTCTCCCTAAAATATTAGCATAGCTTAAGCCCTGAGTAAACAATGTAAAACAATTAAGTATTGTCTAAAAATTACATGATACATAGGCTTTGAAGGAGTGCGGTGCTAGTAATCAGACTCAGGTCTACAGGGTAAAATATCAAAGATTTTGCTATGTACTTCAATGCTGTCCATTGGAGTAGGAATCCTAAGGAATGTAATGTTTTCTTATTACCCCAGCCAGTGCAAGGACATTCAAAAGGTCTGGCAAATTATTATGTCTCCCCCAGGAGACATATTGTTTTTGCCCTGTCCGTCCGTCCGTCCGTCCGTACGTCACACTTCATTTCTGAGCAATAACTGGAGAACCGTTTGACCTAGAACCTTCAAACTTCATAGGGTTGTAGGGCTGCTGGAGTAGACGACCCCTATTGTTTTTGGGGTCACTCCCTCAAAGGTCAAGGTCACAGGGGCCCGAACATTGAAAACCATTTCCGATCAATAACTAGAGAACCACTTGAACCAGAATGTTGAAACTTCATAGGATGATTGTACATGCAAAGTAGATGACCCCTATCGATTTTGGGGTCACTCCATTAAAGGTCAAGGTCACAGGGGCCCGAACATTGAAAACCATTTCCGGTCAGTAACTTGAGAACCACTTGACCCAGAATGTTGAAACTTGATAGGATGATTGGTCATGAAGAGTAGATGACCCCTATTGATTTTGGGGTCACTCTGTCAAAGGTCAAGGTCACAGGGGCCCGAACATGGAAAACCATTTCCGATCAATAACTAGAGAACCACTTGACCCAGAATGTTGAAATTTCATAGGATGATTGGTCATGAAGAGTAGATGACCCCTATTGATTTTGGGGTCACTCTGTCAAAGGTCAAGGTCACAGGGGCCTGAACATGGAAAACCATTTCCGATCAATATCTAGAGAACCACTTGACCCAGAATGTTGAAACTTCATAGGATGATTGGTCATGCAGAGTAGATGACCCCTTACGATTTTGGGGTCACTCTGTCAAAGGTCAAGGTCACAGGGGCCTGAAACTGGAAAACCATTTCCGGTCAGTAACTTGAGAACCACTTGACCGAGAATGTTGAAACTTAATAGGATGATTGGTCATGCAGAGTAGATGACCCCTATCGATTTTGGGGTCACTCCATTAAAGGTCAAGGTCACAGGGGCCTGAACATTGAAAACCATTTCCGGTCAGTAACTTGAGAACCACTTGACCCAGAATGATGAAATTTCATAGGATGATTGGTCATACAGAGTAGATGACCCCTAATGATTTTAGGGTCACTCTGTTAAAGGTCAAGGCCACAGGGGCCTGAACATGGAAAACCATTTCCGATCAATAACTTGAGAACCTCTTGACCCAGAATGTTGAAACTTCATATGATGATTGTTCATGCAGAGTAAATGACCCCTAATGATTTTGGGGTCACTCTGTTAAAGGTCAAGGTCACAGGGGCCTGAACATTGACAACCAGTTCCGATCAATAGTTTGAGAACCTCTCGACCCAGAATGTTGAAACTTCATAGGATGATTGAACATGCAGAGTAGATGACCCCTATTGTTTTTGGGGTCACTCCGTTAAAGGTCAAGGTCACAGGGGCCTGAACATTGATAACCAGTTCCGATCAATAACTTGAGAACCACTTGACCCAGATTGTTGAAACTTCATAGGATGATTGAACATGCAGAGTAGATGACCCCTATTGATTTTGGGGTCAGTCTATTAAATGTCAAGGCCACAGTGGCCTGTTCATGTAAAATCATTTTTTGGAAATAACTTGAGAACCACTTGACCTACAATGTTGAAACTTAATAGGATGATTGGACTTGCAGAGTAGATGACCCCTATTTATTTTGAGGTCACTTGATCAAAGGTCAAGGTCACAGAAGCCTTAACAGTGACTTGAGAACCACTAGGCCAGGAGTGTTGAAATTTAGCGGGATGATTGGACATGCCAAGTAGATGATCCCTATTGCAGCCAACCATCAGTGTCTCTTTGACTTTTGCTCCTAACCCCTATTGACTTCTTGCCTATAGGACTTTGCATTGGGGGAGACATGCGCTTTTTTACAAAAGCATTTTCTAGTTTTTGTTTAATATATTGATAATCTTAAATTTTTAAGTTTCATATGGAGATAATAAGCTCTGTTTCTGACTGGTGTCAGGCTATCTTTGTTTTTATTGTTATTAAAAAGGTGATATTAATATTAGTATTCATACTATGTGAAAACTACCACCCTTGCAGATATGTTACAATCAAGTTAGCATTCTACAGAGAAGTGTTAGTACCCAGAAGGTGTATAAACCAGAGGGTTAAAAAGAAAATGCAGGTGTTGTACAATTAGCATACAAAAAAAAAAAAACGAAAAAAAAAAAAAAAAAACCCTACCTACCTACTCACACTAAAAATTCTGGGTCGCGTTACTGCAAACAAACAATTTTTTAAGGATGGCCTTACACAGTTTTGCACACAAATCGTAAAACTGAATTTCATTGACCATGAATGTGACCTACATTCAAATGGGGGCACCCAACCCCTTTTCGGCACAGCTAGAGCTAGAAATTGAAATACTTTTAAAAGACTTCTTCTAATGAGCGGCTTGATAGATCTTCACCAGACTTGGTCTGTAGCTTCATTGTTAGGTCCTCTCCCAAATGTGTTCAAATGTGGGAGCTTGGCCGCTTTTAAGGACGCTCGCTACAGTTTCGTAATTGTTTTCCCAATAATAGATTTTGATGAAATGTTATGTATTACAAGATCATGTTATGATGGATTGAAAAATGAAATAAAACTACTAGGTCACCAGCTTTGTTTCAGTTTTATTTGCCTCTAGATATGATGCTATTTTTAACATTTTTCAAAATTTCTATACTCCTAAAATATATTTCAGTAATGTAAAATAACCGGCATAAATTTGATATCTTAGCATTTTTATAATGGAAAACAATATATCTATTTGAAACATGCTCAGAGAAATCAAAAGAAAATGATTTTGTAAAAAGGGGAATACTTGTTGAGTAGATCCAAGGGGTATTTTTGCATATTTTTGGCAATTTTAAGTTGGTATTACTGCTATTTTATCGAGTTTCATATAATAGAATTAAATCAAACCCTGCACATACATTTGGTCATGTCTACCTAATCTAAAACAAAAAGAAAATTGATAGGTCACCATATTTGATTTGGCTTAAATCAAATTACGAGGTGGGGTATGACAGGTATTTATACAACGCAGGTTGGTAGGAAATACATCATCAATTTTTATTTCAAACAATGGCATATATTCAGCCAAACTCTTGACAGTATTCTGTATTTGTCTACAGCATAAGGCAAAGATATTTAACAAGAGGATCAAATGACCCAAGGTCGCTCACCTCGGGAACATTTGGAATAAACTCGCTGGAAGTATGACTGTAGAAACTTTTTTTTCTGTACAATTTCTGCTGCCCCATCATTTACCTTTAACATATTGATCTTAAAAGCAATAGGTGTTATCCACTCCATTTAGCTATTCATCCCACTAGGTTTGAAGAGTGCAGGTTAAAGGCTTCTGGACAAATGCTACGGAAACTCAGTGTTTTAGCAAATGACTTATAGATATATCAAATTATCAAACGGTAGATTTCTTAATAAGCTGATTTTACATGTTTCTGAAGTATTTTGATGTCATAGAATGATGTAAGTTTCCGCCTCTCTCCGAACAAAATCCATAGTTTAGGAATATGGATGTATGGTATGGGTACGGTACGGGATTAGAAACGGCTGTGAGCCCGCCCGCTTAGCTCAGTAGGTAAGAGCGTTGGTCTACGGACCTCTGGGTCGCGAGTTCGATCCTCGGGCGGGGCGTATGTTCTCCGTGACTATTTGATAAACGACATTATGTCTGAAATCATTAGTCCTCCACCTCTGATAATTCATGTGGGGAAGTTGGCAGTTACTTGCGGAGAACAGGTTTGTACTGGTACAGAATCCAGGAACACTGGTTAGGTTAACTGCCTGCTGTTACATGACTGAAATACTGTTGAAAAACGGCGTTAAACCCAAAACAAACAAACAAATAGAAACGGCTGTGACTAAAAACAGAGCTGGTGCACCTGTGATATATTACGACTCCGGTATATACCCGATTAACTAAATTTGAACAAAAATATCTTAAATGTATATATTTTGTAACCATAGTCATACTAATCCTAACCTTCTGTCAGTATATTATGCATATTGTACACAAAATTGCGTAATGTTTCCGTGCGCGGCTAATTGACAATCATTCCGGGCATGTGCAGAACGGCTGCACCAGCTCTGTCATGAGAAACATCGGTTAGAAACAACCAAATTGGCACGGTGTTGCGGTAAATATTGACCCGTCCTGAAAAACTGTAGCGAGCGCCTTTAATGGCCACTACAGCTAAATATAGAAATATATTTAAATGACTTGTCATAATCACATGATAGATCTTTATCAAACTTTGTCTGTAGTAATATTATAAAGTCATTTACAAATTTTATTTAAATGGGGGCGCTAGGGCCAGATTAGGGGCAGCTAGAGCTAAAACTAAGTATATGAATGGCTTGATGGATCTTCACCAAACTTTGAATCATTGTAAGATATTCCTTTATAGCAAAATATAGAAATATCTTAAATAAATTCTTCTCGTATGTTCTCCATGATGATTTGATAAAATACATTGTGTCTGCTATCATTCATCCTCCACCTCTGATTCATGTGGGGAAGTTTGCAGTTACTTACAAAGAACAGTTTTGTACTGGTACAGAATCCAGGAACACTAACACTGGTTAGGTTTGCCAGCCATTACATAACTGAAATACTGTTGAAAAACAGCGTTAAACCCAAAACAAACACTCACTGTAGATACCACATTTTCTACTTGATCATCATAAATCTTTGTCAGAAATCAATATCAAGTTGAAAAGTGAGGTTCCTGAGGTCAAAAACCTAGTACACTTGATCAGATCATAGTTAACACTTGATAACTTGTTAGCACTCTAGAAGCCTCATTTTCTACTTGATTTAAAGATACTTGATCAGAATGTTTGCTTGTTTGAATTAGGTCCCTAGGTCATCATTGAAAAAAGAAAACTTGGTTAATGACCTGCCATATACATAAGACATGTTCATAATGTTTGTCTCTATGAAGTCTGCTTGAAATAATATCATACAAATGTGTCTTTGTTGACCTTATACCAGGTTTGTTCAGATTATTCCAGTTTGTCAAATAACAAGGCCACCAGTAGTGGTAGTCATTTGTTATCCCCCGCCGATGAAATCGGGAGGGGGGGGGGGGTATTGAAATGGCGTTGTCCGTCCGTCCGTCCGCAGCCATTTCTCAGTAACTAACAGGTAGAATTTCATCAAATCTGAAATAAACATGAACCAACATACTGCGCTGATGCCCGTCAAGTTTTTTTTTTGATAGGTCAATTTCCCTCAGAGTTATTGCCCTTGATTTAATAAAAAATGTCCATCTGCAGCTATTTCTCAGTAACTAACAGGTAGAATTTCATCAAATCTGAAATAGACATGAACCAAGATACTGCGCTGATGCCCGTCAAGTTTTTTTTTTGATAGATCAATTTCCCTCAGAGTTATTGCCCTTGATTTAATGAAAAATGTCCGTCTGCAGCCATTTCTCAGTAACTAGCAGGTAGAATTTCATCAAACTTGAAATAGACATGAACCAAGATACTGCGACGATGCCCTTCAAGTTTTTTTTTGATTGGTCAATTTTCCATATAGTAATTGCCCTTTAATTGTTTAAAAATCCACAGATCTGTACATAACAAACCAACCAATTGGAAGAATTTCATTAAACTTCTTTCATTCTTTTCCATGAACATTTATTATAAACATGTGATGTTGTGTACCTACACCTGGTCACCACCTTACCTTGGTCACCCCCGTCCCCCTCACCCCCCCCTTGACGGGCATCTTAATGAAACTAGGTCAGAATGTTACTCTCAATAAAATATTGGACAAGTTCTATATTGGGTCATGTAGGGTCAAAAACTAGGTCACCAGGTCAAATTAAAGGAAAAGCTTGTTAACACTCTATAGAGGTCACAATTTTGGCCCAATCTTAATGAAACATGGTCAGAATGTTACCCTCAATAAAATCTTGGATGAGTTCGATATTGGGTCATCTAGGGTCAAAAACTAGGTCACCAGGTCAAATCAAAGGAAAAGCTTGTTAACACTTAGAGGCCACATTTATGAATGTATCTTCATGAATCTTGGTCAGAATGTTAATCTTGATGGTCTCAAGGTCCAGTTTGAATCTGGGTCATGTAGGATCAAAAACTAGGTCACCAGGTCAAATCAAAGGAAAAGCTAGTTAACACTATAGAGGTCATATTTATGACCATATCTTAATAAAACTTGGTCAGAATGTTGATCTTGATGATCTATAAATAAAATTCAAATCTGGGTCAGGTGGGGTCAGAAACTAGATCACTAGGTCAAATCAAAGGAAAAGCTTGTTAAGACTGTAGAGGCCACATTTATGACTGTATCTTCATGAAAGTTAGTCAGAATGTTAATCTTGGTGATCTTTAGATCAAGATCGAATCTGGGTCATGTGGGGTCAAAAACGAGGTCACCAGGTCAAATCAAAGGAAAAGCTAGTTAACACTTTAGAGACCACATTTATGACCATATCTTAATGAAACTTGGTCAGAATGTTAATCTTGATGATCTTTAGGCCAGTAGGTCAGGTGAGCGATACAGGGCCTTCATGGCCCTCTTGTTTGATATTATCGCTTCAATTTTTCAACACCGATTGAGAAGGAATTTAGTTTGAATTCTATAACAATTTCAAAAAGATATCAACAGAAATGTAGGCACGATAAATAATTATTTTATGCTGTCCCAACACTTTGGGAAAATACGGTAGTGCTTCTGCTGATGTTTGTTATTTAATATTTAGTTATAATTATGCAATAATTTGCCTTAATATCATGTAAAAGCGATACATTACCATATCATGGAAAATCACTGAAGATCATGGAAATATCATGGAAATTGAGTAACAGAATTGTGTATGAACCCTGTTATACCTTACTGTAAGTTCATATAAACATTGTCCAGCATACAAACAAAGCATGTGCAGGGGCATGGCCCATTATACCCAAGGTCAAGGTCACCAAGGTGTTATACTTAGGTTATTTTTGTACCCCCCTACAACAAAGTTGTAAGGGGGGGGGGGGGGGGGTATACTGGTTTCAGGTTGTCCGTCTGTCTGTCTGGCCGTCTGTCCGTAGACGCAATCTTGTGCGCACCATCTCTCCTTATCCCCTTGACAGAATTTAATGAAACTTCACACAAGTGATCAGTACCAACAGTAGTTGTGCATGGGACATGTTAGGTTCTTTTAGAAAAAAAAATTGCAGAGTTATGGGACTTTGTTTTTTGTTACTATACTATATACATAGACACAATCTTGTGCACACCATCTCTCCTCATCCCCTTGACACAATTTAATGAAACTTCACACAAGTGATCAGTACCAACAGTAGTTGTGCATGGGGCATGTTAGGTTCTTTCAGAAAAAAAGTTTGCAGAGTTATGGGACTTTGTTTTTTTGTTACTATACTTAATATACATAGACACAGTCTTGTGCGCACCATCTCTCCTCATCCCCTTGACACAATTTAATGAAACTTCACACAAGTGATCAGTACTAACAGTAGTTGTGCATGGGGCATGTTAGGTTCTTTTAGAAAAAAAATTGCAGAGTTATGGGACTTTGTTTTTTTTTTTGTTACTATACTATATACATAGGCACAATCTTGTGCACACCATCTCTCCTCATCCCCTTGACCCAATTTAATGATTCTTCACACAAGTGATCAGTACCAACAGTAGTTGTGCATGGGGCATGTTAGGTTCTTTCAGCGACAAAAATTGCAGAGTTATGGGACTTTGTTTTTTTTTGTTAACATACTATGTACATACAGTCTGCATATGCAGTCTTGTGCGTGCCTAATCTACCAAACCCGTGCACACAATTTAATGAAACTTCACACAAGTGATCAGTACCAAACCTAGTTGTGCATGGTGCATGTTACATTCTTTTAGATAAATATTCTGCATAGTTATGGGACTTTGTTTTTTGTTACTATACTGTATACATACAGTCTATATACATACAGTCCACATAATTATGCAATCTTGTGTGCATCAAATTGCAATGTACTGTGTCAGTGCATGTGGGGGGTACATTCATCACCTTTAGTGATAGCTCTAGTTAAGGTTAAAGTTTTTCGGCAACCTTTGTTTTTCTGTCATATCTTTGTTACTATAGCTGATCTCTTACTGTACTTCACATAAACATTGTCCAGCATACAAACAAAGCATGTGCAGGGGCATGGCCCATTATACCCAAGGTCAAGGTCACCAAGGTGTTATACTTAGGTTATTTTTAAGGCTCTGCAAGTTTTTCGGCAACCTTTGTTTTTACTATAGCTGATCTCTTACTGTTACTTCACATAAACATTGTCCAGCATACAAACAAAGTATGTGCAGGGGCTGGCCCCATTATACTCAAGGTCAAGGTCACCAAGGTGTTATACTTAGGTTATTTTTAAGGTTAAAGTTTTTCGGCAACCTTTGTTTTTCTGTCATATCTTTGTTACTATTGCTTATATCTTACTGTAACTTCACATAAACATTGTCCCTTATACAAACAAAATATTTGCAGGGGCTGGGCCTATTATATCGAAGGTCAAGGTCACCAAGGTGTTATTCTTGGAATTATTTTCATATTAATTTTTCGAAAACTTCATTTATAGACATATCTTTGGTACTTTAAAAGATAATGACTTGAAATAAAAAACATTTCTTTATAATCATCATGTGCATTCCCATAACTCTAATTGTATCTTTGACAGAATTATGCCCCTTTCATCTTTAAAAGTTTTTTGGCAATCTTTGCTTTCTCGATATAACTTTAGTACAATATAAGATAATGACTTGAAACTTAAAATGTATCTTTATCATCATCATCTGCATGTGTGGTAACAATGCCCATAACTCTAATTTGTATTTTTGACCAAATTATGCCCCTTTCATTCTTAAATTTTTTGACAAAACTTTGTTTTCTGGATATAACTTTGGTACTATAAAAGATAATGAATTGAAACTCAAAGTATATCTTTACCATCATCATCAGTACCCCTTCCATACTTGACCTTTAATGCCTCTGAATAGTAGGGTCCTGTTATATCTTGGTGTATCTTCCTTTTAAAGTAGAGGTCTCATATTGAGACATAAATTTATTTTACTTTCAAATCGCCGAATAGTGGAGCGCGCTGTCTTACGGACAGCTCTTGTTGAAGATACAGGCTTCAGATTTGGACCACATGTATAGTTTTGTGTTCCGAAATGAAATTTGACCTTGACATTGACCTAGTGACCTACTTTTACATTTCTCAGGCTACAGTCTTCAAATTTGGACCACATGCATAGTTTTGTGTTCTGAATTGAAATTTGACATTGATTTTTACATAGTACCTACTTTCACATTTCTCAAGCTACAGCCTTCAAATTTGAAGCACATGCATAGTTTTGTATACCGAAATGAACTTGATCTAGTAACCTACTTTAACATTGCTCAAGTTACAGCTTCAAATTTGGACCACATGCATGGGTCACATGCACAGTTTTTTGTACCGAAATGAACTTTGACCTTGAGCTAGTCTTGAAATTTGGAACATTCAAAAATGGCTCAATGGTGGGCACAAAGATCACTCTGTGATCTCTTGTTAATTCTACACACAGCTTTTAGGCATCATAGTGACAGAAATCATGATGTAATCAAAGCTGTGAGAAAGACCATGTTTACCTTAGATTCTTGTTCTGTGCAAGTGTTTGTGTTAATGATGCATTTAAGGTAAAGGTTGTGGCAGTTATTTGAATAATTCCAGTTAAGACACTAATTGTGAAATATCAGTGGTTTGAAAGAGAAATAAAGATTTGTCTTGAAATAATATCTGATGTAAGTGAAATGGTTAAAATTTTTGTTAAAGGTGACCACTGGTACAAGAGAAATGAGGCAAAAGAAGCAAGGGAACAGATGATCTCAGCCTTACCGGATGTAGAATGTGCTACCCTCACACCTGAGGATGAATTTCTTATAATAGCCTGTGATGGAATTTGGTAAGAGACTTGCAATATAATTGATGTACATAGAAATAACACTAGCTCAAGCTCCTTGGTCACTCAAGATATTCATGTGGTCATTGGACATTTTCCATATATTTTTAGCTTACCATCATCAGATGGTGGGCTATTAAAATCACTCTGCGTCCGTGGTCCGTCCGTCCGTCCGTTAACAATTTCTTGTTATCGCATCTCCTCAGAAACTACTGGGGGGATTTTGACCAAACTTTGTCAAAATGATGTATTGGTACCCTATTTGTGTCTTTCTGAAAATCAGACTGGTTCAACAATTTATGAGTGAGTTATGGCCCTTTGTTCATTTCTATATTTTACATAGGTTTATATAGGGAAAAACTTTGAAAACCTTCTTGTCCAAAACCACAGAGCCTAGGGCTTTGATATTTGGTTTGAAGCATCATCTAGTGGTCCTCTACCAAGATTGGGGGGTCACATGGTTTATATAGACTTGTATAGGGAAAAACTTTGAAAAACCTCTTGTCCAAAACCACAGGGTCTAGGGCTTTGATATTTTGTATGTGACATCATCTAGTGGTCTTCAACTAAGATTGTTCAAATTATCCCCCTAGGGTCAAATATGGCCCCGCCCTGGGGGTCATATGGTTTACATAGACTTATATAGGGAAAAGGCTTCAAATTTAGACCACATGCATAGGATTGTGTACCGAAACAAACTTTGTCCTTGACATTGAGCTAGTGACCTACTTTCACATTTCTCAAGCTACAGCTTTCGAATTTGGACCACATGCACAGTGTTGTGTACGGAAATGAAATTTGACCTTGAGCTAGTCAATAAGTCTAGAAATTTGGAACACTCAAAAATGGCACATTGGTGGGCGCCAAGATCACTCTGTGATCTCTTGTCTCTCTTTGGATTGTTCAAAACCCCAGATAACTGAAGCATTTTGCTAATCTCCTTACCATCCAGAGCAGTCTGTGTTTTGCTTGATTTAATTTTTCATGTCAAAAACAATGTTTCTATGCAGGTGTATATAGGAATGAGCTTGTCTGTCCGTTGGTCCATTGGTTTTCGTGGTTTCCGGACAATTACTTGTATAAGGCTTGAAAGATTTATTAATCCCCCGCCACGAGTGGTGGGGGGTTATAGGAATGATATCATGGTTCGCACAGGCCATGAAAAGTCCTTGAATTTGATGCCTACTCCTTGAAAACTACTTGAATTTTGTAACAGTCAGAAACTACTTGAAAACTACTTGTATTTAGGAAAAAACATACAAAAGATGGCAAATAGTCCTTAAATTCGTCGGGTGCGAAGTGAAAACGGACAAACATTATAAAAGGACCAAAATAAACTAAAAAACGACGAAAAAAAAACAACCGTTACCGCCAATAGGGGCTGCCACGGAATCGGCGATAGTACGGTACGGTACTGTACTTTACAGGTTTTATGCTATTTCAAGTAATTTTCACACTGTGTAATTTATCCGCGATGCGAGGTCATTTTTCCAGGAAGAAAAACATGAGTTCTAAAAAGTACAGTTGTGTCTTTTCGCAAAAATGGCTTACTGATGACAATTATAAACATTGGCTACGGGAATTCAAAGGCGAAAAACGAAAATGCCTTTATGTTTTTTGTGACAAGATAATCGACATCGCTGCTATGGGAGAAAGTGCGTTAAATTTTAAAATCGCATTCCAAAAGCGAAAAACATAAAAACAGCTCTGCCATGAGAAGTTGACTGAAACAATTGATGCCTTCGCTCCTAAGCATGTAAGAGAGTCAACACAGGATATAAATAGTAACGACTTGACAATACAGCCCCCGCCCCCACCTACTGTGAAAACTGCCAAAATCGTTTAATTTTGTCCTAAATTGGATTTAAATTGGTTATTTCATGTCTCAGCAACAGTGACATTGCGCCCATTTTAGTCCTTGAAAATGGAGGAAAACTACTTGAAAACTCCTTGAAAACTACTTGAATTTTTTTTGGGAATGTCTGTATGAACCATAGATATGCAGAACTCATGAGTCTGCCATGTTGGCTCAAGGTCAAGGTCACAACTCTAGGTCAACGGTTTGAGTCTTCCATTTTGTGTCCGCTCAGTATCTCCTAAACCGCTTGAAGGATAATCATGAAACTTTGTTCAAATGATTACCTCATCAAGACAATATGCAGAACTTATGAGTAAGCCATGTCAGCTTAAGGTCAAGGTCACAAGTCAAGGTGAAAGGTTTGAGCCTTCCATTTTGTGTCTGCTCTGTATCTCCTAAACCCCTTGAAATATTTTCATGAAACTTGGGTCAAATAATCACCTCTTCATGACGATGTGCAGAACCCATGAGTCAGCCATGTCGGCTCAAGGTCAAGGTCACAACTCGGGTGTCAAATGTTTGAGCCTTCCATTTTGTGTCCCCTTTGTATCTCCTAAACCCCTTGAAAGAATTTCAAGAAACGTTGGTCTAATGATCACCTCATCAAGACGATGTGCAGAAGTCACGAGTCAGCCATGTCTACTTAAGGTCAAGGTCACAACTCTGGGTCAAATGTTTGAGCCTTCCATTTTGTGTCCGCTTTGTATCTAGTAAACCCCTTGAAGGATTTTCATGAAACTTGGGTCAATTGATCACCTCATCAAGACGATGTGCAGAATGCATGAGTCGGCCATGTCTGCTCATGTTAAGGTGACAACTCAAGGTCAAAGGTTTGAGCCTTCCATTTTATGTCTGCTCTTTTTCTCCTAAACCCCTTGAAGGATTTTAATATGACGTGACTGTAATATTCCCCTTATCAAGACAATGTGCAGAACTTAAAATTCACCCCTGCTAGCTTAAGGTAAAGGTCACAAGTTTATTGGTTCCACCCAATACCATCAACCCTTTCACTATCCATAACAGTGGCGGGGGATATAGCTGCCTTGTATTTTGGTACACATTTGTGACATCATAAAATATAGGTCAAGTTTGACTTTGCCTACAAACCACCATTTTTAGCTCGACTCTTCGAAGAATATGGAGAGCTCAACTACTCATCCTGGCGTCGGCGTTGGTTAAAGTTTTTATGAAATGGTATCTTGTATACTATCAAAGATAATATTTACTTCAAACTTAGATCACTTGTTTATTATAACAGTCTCTACCTGTAGACAAGAGTACATAACTTTGTCAAGTATTTTGGCAGAATTACGGCCCTTTTTGGACTTGGAAATTGGTTCAGGTTTCGTACAAGTCCATGTTTTGTAAAAACTATTTGACATGTGGCTTTGAAACTTTGAACACTAGTTTATTATGTCTTTTTTTTTTTCAGCTCACCTGAACACGAAGTGCTCAAGGTGAGCTATTGTGACCGGTCATTGTCCAGTGTCCGTTGATGTGCGTCCTCAGTTGTCCGTCAACATCTACCTTGTGAACACACTAGTGGCCACAATTGTTACCCAATCGTTATGAAACTTGCTCAGGATGTTTGTCTTGAAGATATCTAGGTCAAGTTCGAATCTGGGTCATGTGGGGTCAAAAACTAGGTCACCTGGTCAAATCAAAGGAAAAGCTTGTGAACACTCTAGAGGCCACAGTTGTTAATCAAGCTTTATGAAACTTGGTCAGAATGTTGGTCTTGATGATCTCTAGGTCAAATTTAAAACTTGGTCATGTGGGTTTAAAAGCTAGGTCACTAGGCCAGATCAAAGGAAAATCTTGTTAACATTTTAGAGACCACAATTTAAGTTTTAAACTCATGAGAATTGGTCAGAATATTTGTCTTGATGACCTCTAGGTCAGATTTGAATCTGGGTCATGTGGGGGTCAAAAACTAGGTCACCCAGTCAAATCAAAGGAAAAGCTTGTGAACACTCTCGAGACCACATTTGTGACTCAATCCTTATGAAACTTGGTCAGAAAGTTTTTCTTGATGCTTTTTAGGTTAATTTTGAAACTGGGTCATGTGGGTTCAAAAACTAGGTCACTAGGCCAGATCAAAGGAAAAGCTTGATAACACTCTAGAGGCCACGTTTATGACCCTAACTTCATGAAACTTGGTCGAAATGTTTATTTTGATGATCTCTAGCCCAGTTTCTAATCTGGGTCATCTTTGGTTAAAAACTAGGTCACCTGTTAAAATCAAAGAAAAACCTTGTGTATGCAATAGGGGCTGCATTTTCATTTGATGTGCATGAAACATCGTCAGAATGTTTGTCTGCACAAAATCTCGGATGAATTTTTATTTGGGTCATGTGGGGTCAAAAACTAGGTCACCAGGTCAAATCAAAGAAGAAGCTTGTTTACACTCTAGGGGCCACATTCTTTATTCTATCTTCATAAAACTTTGTCAGAATGTTTATCATAAATTCTTAGATGATTTCGAATCTGGGTCATGTGGAGTGGAAAACTAGGTCACTAGCTCAAATCAAAGGAAAAAAACTCTTAAGGTCAAGTTCGAAGAAGGAGGGGTATATTGTTTTACAGATGTCAGTCCGTCAGTTGGTCCGTAGATCAATTGGTTTCCAGATGCTAACTCAAGAATGCTTGGGCCTAGGATCATGAAAGTTAATAGGGAGGTTGATCATGACCAGCAGATAACCCCTATTGATTTTGAGGTCAGTAGGTCAAAGGTCAAGGTCACAGTGACCAAGAATAGTTAAACGGTTTCTGGATGATAACTCAAGAACGCTTGGGCCTAGGATCATGAAAGTTGATAGGGAGGTTGACCATGACCAGCAGATATCCCCTAATTATTTTGAGGTCAGAGGTCAAGGTCATAGTGATCCGGAACAGTTAAACCATTTCTGGATGATAACTTGAGAACTCTTGGGCCTAGGATCATGAAAGTTGATAGGGAGGTTGGTCATGACCAGCAGGTGACCCCTATTGATTTTGAGGTCAGTAGGTCAAAGGTCAATGTCACAGTGACCTGGAACAGTTAAACCATTTCCGGACGATAACTCAAGAATGCTTTGGCCTAGGATCATGAAAATTGATATGGAGGTTGTTCATGACCAGCAGATGACCCCTATTGATTTTGAGGTCAGTAGGTCACAGTGACCGGACGATAACTTTAGAACACTTGGGCCTAGAATCACGAAACTTAAAAGGGAGTTTGATTATGACCAGCAGATGACCCCTATTGATTTTGAGGTCAAAGGTCAATGTCACATTGACCCAGAACAGTAGAACTTGTTTTTGCCAAATAACTAGAGAATGCTTTGGTCAGCTAAAGTCGCTAAATTTTGATCCAGCAAAAATATATGCTTTTACAGTAGTAGATTCTTAGAAGAGTTTAAGCATGAAAGCCACTCATGCATGTATTTGTGTTGATTTCAGGAATTTCCTGACTAGTCAAGAAACAGTAGATTTTGTCAGAGAAAGGTTGAAAGATTCAGTTAGACGTGACAAACCATCTCTTATATGCGAGGAGGTAATCAATCATTTTGTGGATTTATGAACCAGTTTTAGTGATATAATGCTTTAAAAGTCTGAAGATCAAATTGCATATTCGTGCCTGGCTCAAAAAGTATTTCATATAAATTGATTAAACCTTGCATGAGTCTTTATCATGATATGAACTTGCGCACCTTGTATTTTTCGTTTAGCTCCGCCCCCTATTTCCAGAGTTATGGCCCCTGAAATAGTCAAAAATACACATTTTCACCTTGTGACACTCCTAGCTAAAAAAGATTCTTGTATAATTTGATGAAACCTTGCATAAGTCTTTAACGTGATATGAATTGCGCACCTTCTATTTATTTCCAGAGTTATGGCCCCTGAAATAGTCAAAAATGCACATTTTCTTCTTGTGACGTACCAAGCTCAGAAAGTATTTCACATAAATTGATTAAACATTGCTTGAGTCTTTATCATGATATGAACTTGCGCTCCTATTTTTCGTCTGCCTGCGCCCCCTATTTCCAGAGTTATGGCCCCTGAAATAGTCAGAAATGCACATTTTCACCTGATGATGTGCTTAGCTCAAAAAGTGTTTGATATAAATTGATGAACACTTGCATGAGTCTTTATCATGATATAAACTTGCGCACCTCTTATTTTTCGTCTGGCTCCACTCATTAGCTCATCTGTCACGTAGTGCCTTTGCAAGCAATTTTGATCAAACTTGTACAAAACTTGTATTGGCATGATATCTCGGTTCCTTTTGAAAACTGGCCAGATCCCATCATGGGTTCTAGAGTTATTGCCCCTTAAAGGGCCATAATTTGCTATTTTTGTGCATCAACAATTCCTTGTCTGCACGACAGTGGTTTCATTTATGATTTTATTAGTCCCCTACTGGTTGAAAACCAGTTTAGGGGACTATAGGAATGCACTTTTCCATCATTCCGTCCGTCCTCAATTTCGTGTCCGGTCCATAACTCTGTCATCTATGAAGGGATTTTAATATTACTTGGCACAAATGTTCCCCATGATGAGACGACATGTCATGCGCAAAGCCCGGACCCCTAGCTCAAAGGTCAAGGTCACAATTGGAGGTCAAAGGTCAACAGGGCTTTTTTCCTGTCCGGTCCACAACTCTCCCATCCATGAAGAGATTTTAATATTACTTGGCACAAATGTTCCCCATGAGGAGACGACTTGTCATGCGCAAAACCGGGACCCCTAGCTTAAAGTCAAGGTTACAATTGGAGGTCAAAGGTCAACAAGGCTTTTTTCCTGTCTGGTCCATAACTCTCCCATCCATGAAGGGATTTTAATATTACTTGGCACAAATGTACCTTATAATAAGACGATGTGTCATGCACAACTTTCAGACCCCTAGCTCAAAGGTCAAGGTCACACTTAGCAGTCAGATGTTAACATAGCATGAACAGGGTCTGTTTCGTGTCCGGTCCATAACTCTGACATTCATTAAGGGATTTTAATATCACTTAGCACAAGTGTTCCCCATGACGAGACAATGTGTCATGCGCAAATCCCGGACCCCTAGTTCAAAGGTCAAGGGCACAATTGGGGGGTCAAAGGTCAACAGAGTTTTTTTCCTGTCCCGTCCATAACTCTGCCATCCATGAAGGGATTTTAATATTACCTGGCACAAATGCTCCCCATGATGAGACAACCTGTCATGCGCAAAGCCCAGACCCTTAGCTCAAAGGTCAAGGTCACAATTGGAGGTCAAAGGTCAATAAGGTTTTTTCCCTGTCCGATCCAGAACTCTGTCATCCATCAAGGGATTACAATATTACTTGGCATAAATGTTGAACATGATGAGACGACATGTCATGCGCAACACGCAGTACCCTAGCTTAAAGGTCAAGGTCACACTTTGAGATCAAAGGTCAAGAGGATTTTTTTCCTGTCCGGTCTATAACTTTGTCATGCAAAGCAGGATTAAGATATCAGTTGGCACAAATATTCCCCTGGATGAGACAATATGTCATGCTCAAGAACCAGGTCCCTAGGTCTAAGGTCAAGGTCATATTTAGAGGTCAAAGGTCAAATTCAAGAATGACTTTGTACGGAACATTTCTTCTTCATGCATGGAGGGATTTTGATGTAACTTGGACCAAATGTTCACCACCATGAGGCACCCTTGTTTTTAGAATTACATCCCTTTGTTTTACTATAAATAGATTTTGTTGTAACTTTTATTACTGGCGGTAGAGAAAAATCGAGACCACATTTCTGTGGTACAGCATGCATGTTACATCCAATTTTTAGGTGTATTTTGACCTATCTCTACCTGGTGAAGAGTTTCTTGTGGACTTATATTATTTTTTTTTTTTTTTTTTTAAGATTAATTTCCCTTTGTTGTTACTATAAATAACTTACATGATAACATTTTTATAATCAGCAGGGGTGTAAAATTCCACTCGCCCGCTCGCATTGGCGAGTTAAAGTCCGAGTAGGACGAGTGGACCTCGCTGTATACTCGACCGATCGGGCGAGTGTTTTTTTAAGTCCTTACTTTACCAAAATTCAGAAATTACAACTCCAAAACGTCAACAAACTTTGAGATGGTTCAGTCGCTGCCTGGATTGACTGGAATTTACCTGCGAATCGTAAAGATATCAAAGCGTCATGCCGGTAATTTTCCATTCCACAAGCACTTGCGACCTATCCTATTAAATATCTAATTTACAACGACACGTACACAAAAACCGTGCGTAGTGCATTCATTTTTTAACATTTTCGCGTCAAGTTTTCAACACCTCTTGAGAAATAATACTATTTGAATTCTATAATGATTTTGATAAGATACCGACAGAAATGTAGGCAAAATTCTATAAAAACGGTCGAATTTTCATATAATCATTTGTAAAAATTCAAACAGCGCGATCTTAGTTACTTATTTCTTTCTAAAAGTAAATAAGTGATGAATGCTCTGGGCATAAAATTCAGACTTTTGACCAGAAAGAACAAAAAACAGAATAAAAAAAATCTTAAATAATGAAAAAGCGGCAGCAATTACAATACATGGAGTAAAACGATTTTTGGCAAAAAAATCTGTTAGTGCGGCAGAATAGGTTACGTGACCTCGTGAACGTAAATAGAAATGCGATTTTAAAATAATGCAATGTGATGTCATTGCAGTTTTTAATAAGTTTTGAATGAATCTTTGTACATGTATTTTTTTTTACCAACAATTTAAAAGTTTGTTTTGTTTTTTTTGTCAAACAATAATGTAAATTCCTTGAGGGCAAATAGGTCACAGAGGTAGGATATCCACTATAGTAACTATCGTTTGAGACATTTACCTTTTATACGGGATATAGCACATTCGCTTTTGTTAACAAATTAAAGAAGAAACTTTTTATTGATTTCTATTTCTCAGTAATTTTAAGAACCGATGCGGTACGATCAGACAGTGATGTGTCACATGGCGCGAGAACATGACGTAATGCCATGACAATCTCGAGCAAAAATACCGCTTTGATCTCCACTTCAGATGTCAAGATACTGACACACTTCTTTTAGCTCTTTGAGGGGGTGTAAATTGATCATGAAAACAAGGTCAATTACTTAGTTTATCAACTGAATAATTACCGATAATCTTTAACGTTTTTTTCATCCCTTTCAACACGGGTGGATGGACGATGATTATTGTGTCCAAATTTTTTAGACACTTTTCAAAATAAGTATTTTTCGGGAAATAATACTACTGTACATAATACTCCTTTCATAAAAGTGACAATATTAAAAGTGTCAATTATTAGGGCGAGCGGCTGTTCACTAAGGGCGAGTAGATATTACTGGCTACTAGTCCTGCAGGGCGAGTGGTGTGAAAATTTTTTTTACACCCCTGATCAGCCAAAAAAATTCAGTATGAAAACAACTGTGGGTTTTTATATAATTATGCACATTTTAATCCAAGTGTGTTGTTATAACATATTGTATATGTAGTACAATATTGTTTATACATCATTGACAGATATCAGTTCATTATGTTATACTGCAGTAGAGAAAATTAGGTGCCTTCCAGTAGGGGACTTTGTATTGCATGGCAATACTTCATTCACTTGTTTTAACCAAACTTGCACATAATTTGTATCACCATAAGATCTTGGTTCCTTTCTTGAACTGGCCAGATCCCATTATGGATTCCAGAGTTATTGCCCCTGAAAGGGCCAAAATTAGTTATTTTGATCTTGTCTGCACAATAGCAGCTTCATTTATGATTTGATTTTTACCAACCTTGCACAAAACTTGTATCACCATAAGATCTTGGTTCCTTTCTTGAACTGGCCAGATTCCATTATGGGTTCCAGAGTTATTGCCCCTGAAAGGTTAAGAATAAGCTATTTTGACCTTGTTTGCACAATAGCAGCTTCATTTATGATTTTATTTTAACCAAACTTGCACACAACTTATATCACCATAAGATCTCAGTTCCTTTCTTGAACTGGCCAGATTCCGTTATGGGTTCCAGAGTAATGGCCACAGAAAGGGCCAGAATTAGCTATTTTGACCTTGTCTACACAATAACAGCTTCATTTATGATTTGAATTTAATCAAACTTGCACAAAACTTGTGTCACCAAAAGATCTTGGTTCCTTTCTTGAACCTGCCAGATCCCATAATGGGTTCCAGAGTTAGGCCCCTAAAAGGGCCAAAATTAGCTATTTTGACCTTGTCTGCACAATAGCAGCTTCATTTATGATTTGATTTTAACCAAACTTGCACACAACTTTTATCACCATAAGATCTTGATTCCTTTTTATAAGCCCAAAGGGACGTATTATCTTATCGCCTCAGTGTCCGTCTGTCTGTCTGTCTGTTGGTTAGCAATTCCGCTCTGTAACTCTTGAACCCCGTGAAGGATTTCAAAGAAACCTGGAGCAAATGTTCACCTCATCGAAACGACATACAGTCACAGAGTGACAGGGTGAGGTTTTGTGATCATCCATCCGTCCGTGTCCGTCCGTTCACAATTTCCTTGTGAACACGATAGAGACCACATTTTGTATTTGATTTTAATCAAACTTGCACACAACTTGTATTGGCATACTATCTCTGTTCCTTTCGAAAACTGGCTAGATCCCTTCATGGGTTCCAGAGGTATGGCCCCTTAAAGCGCCAAAATTTTTCATTTTTTGCTTGTGAACATAATAGAGACCACTTTTTGCAATCACCTTTAATAAAACTTGCACACAATTTGTATTGGCATACTATCTCGGTTCGTTTCGAAAACTGGCCAGATCCCATCATGGGTCGCACAGTATGGTCCCTTGAAGGGCCAAAATGTGCTATTTTTGGCTTGTGAACACAATAGAGACAACATTTTGCAATCAACTTTGAGCAAACTTGCACAAAACTTGTATTGGCATAATACCTCGGTTCCTTTCAATGACTGGCCAGATCCCATCATGGGTTCTAGAGTTATGGCCCTTTAAAGGGCCAAAATTTGCTATTTTGGCTTTTGCAGCCATATAGAGCCTTCATTTATGGTTTGATTTAATACTAACTTGCAAAATACCTTCAACATTAATAAATCTTGGATTCCTTGATGAATCTGTCAGATTCGATCATAGGTTCACATTTAAAAAAGCCAAATTTGGTAATTTTTACCTTGTTAACACAACAGAAGTGACATTTTATATTTGATTTTAACCACACTTACACACAACTTAAGTCACAATAAGATCTGGGTTCCTTTCGAAAACAGGCTAGATTCCATCATGGGTTCTAGAGTTTCTGCCCCTGAAAGGGGCAGAATTTTCTATTTTTGCCTTTTCAGCCATATAGAGATTTCATTTATGCTTTGATTTGATACAAACTTGCACAAAATGATTATCTTGATGATCTCTAGGCCTGGATCGAAACAGGTCATGTCGGGTCAAAAACTAGGTCATCAGGTCATATCAAAGGAAAAGCTTGTTAACAACATGGAAGCATCATTTATGACCCTATCTTTATGAAACTTGGTCAGAATGTTTATCTTGATGGTTCCTAGGCCAAGTTTTTAACTGGGTCATATGGGGTCAGAAACTAGGTCACCCAGTCAAATTAAAGGAAAAGCGTGTTAACACTGACTTGTGCATTTGATGTGCATGAAACTTGGTCAGAATGTTTGTCTGTATGAAATATCTTATAAATTTTTATCTGGGTCATGTGGGGTCAAAAACTAGGCCTTTAAGTCAAATCAAAGAATAACCTTCTTGACACCCTAGGGGGCACATTTTTGATTCTCTTCATAGATTTTGGTCAGAATGTTTGTTATCATGAAGACTTGGACAAGTTCATATCTGGGTCATGTGGGGTAAAATAACTAGGTCACTAGGTGAAGTCAAAGAAAATGCTTGTTTACACTCAAGATGCCACGTTTTTTGGTCCAATCTTACTGAAAATTTGTCAGAATTTGTTTACACTGTTATGGTGTGTTACACAGGTGAGCGACCTAGGGCCATCTTGGCCCTCTTGTTAAAGTTATGGCCGCTGAAATAGTAAAAAATGCACATTTTCACCTAATGACGTGCCTAGCTCAAAAAGTATTTGATGTAAATTCATGAAACCTTGCATGAGTCTTTATGATGATGTGACCTTGCACACTCGGCATTCTTCTTGAGAATCTTAGCGCTTATTACAGAGTTATGTCTCTTGAAATAGCCAAAATAGTGGATTTTTTGTTTGTGATGCTCATAGCTCAAAACGTATATGGCCTAGAATAATGAATCATTTGTATAAAATGTTTGTTGAGGCTATACCCCCTTAAGACTGCAAACATTTGAGTTATTGCCCCTTACTTGTGACAAATGTACCAGTGGGGGCACACCCTGTGTCCTACAGACACATTCTAGTTATGTTCTTAATGTAAGAATAGTTTGCAGTTTATCCATATTTTGTTCTACTGCTGAAAACAAAGTATATTTAAGGGCCATTTGTAGTAAAGTCTGTTGGTCGATCTGTCTATGGTATCCACTTTTAAATCTTCTTAACTTCAGGTTAGCTGAACTTCTTTAGGTCTGATAGCTCCATACTGTCTTAAACCCCTTGGAAGATTTTCATACAACTAAGAGTTTGTTTACCTCAACAAGAGATTGTGCAGTGCATAACCAAGATCACTAGGTCCTAGGTCAAAGTCACACTTGGGAGGTCAAAGGTCAAATAACTTAGCTTCGTGACCTCTTATTATTTAACAGCTTGGAAAATTTTCATAAAACTACCATCAGGTGTTAACCTCAACAATGCGACTAGGTCAAGGTCAAACTGAGTTAAAAAAATCAAAAAGCTTAACTTCATGACCACTACAATTCTTCTTCACCGCAGTGAAGATTTTCATGAAACTAGCCTCAGTTGTTAAGCTCATCAAGGTGATGTGCAGAACACATAACCTTGGTCTTCAGTCACAGTTGGTGTCAAGGTCTGAAAGCTTATATTATTGTCCACTCGATTTCATCTAAATGGCTTGAAAGTTTTTTAGCTCATCTGAACTTTGTTCAGGGTGAGCAATTATTATAGGTATAGGGTCTAGTGTCAACATTTTTACTTAAACATCTTCCCCTTTGAAACTACTGATCAGATTTACACAAAACTTGGGTCACTAGCATCCTGGCAGGGTCCTCTATCAAGTTTTCTTCAAATGATTAACCTTGGTCCCTTTAAGGGGCAGCAAGAGCTAAAAATTGAAGAACCTTTTAATGTCTTCTTCTCATGAACAGCTTGATGGATCTTCATTGAACTTGGTCTTTGCATTATTATAAGGTCCTCTCCCAAAGTCTTTGCCCCTTTTAGGGGATGCTAGAGCTAAAAATACAAATAACGTTAAATGACTTTCCATGAACCTCTTGATGGTTCTTCATCAAACTTGGTCTGTAGCATCATTTTAAGTATGTAGCTCTCCCAAAGTATTCTAATGGGAGCATTCAGCCCCATTTAGGGGATTCTAAGGTAAAAATAAGAATGCCTTTAATCAACTTCTTCTCATGAACTGGTCCCATGTGGTTCTGGGACGATCTGTGTATGAAAAGAATTGGAACCACTGCCTTACCCTTGCATGATCGTAAGAGGCGACTAATAGGGTCTTAACACTTGGTTTTGCTGTAGTTCTGTGATTCCAGCAGGTATGCAAATTTTGATTCCATACCTCATGTTTTTATTTCGATGTAAATGAGATGTGAAACCAAAATTTGTAGTCCTGTTTGGCGCCATATAACCTATACTGTGTTGGTGCGCCATAAAACCCAAATAAAATAAATAAATAAATCTCATGAACCGCTTGTTGGATCTTCATCACACTGATTCTGTAGCATTATTATAAGGTTCCAATGGCCACTAGAACTAAAAATAGAAATACTTCTAAACAGTAAACAGCTCCTCATGAACCGATGGATGGATCTTAATCAAACTTGATTTGTAGTATCATTATAAATAAGATCCTGTCCCAAATTTAATTTAAAGGAGATGCTTGGCTCTTTTTAGGGGGCACTAGAGCTAGAAATAGAAATGCATTTGAATTACTCTTTTTCATGATCTGCAAAATGGAACTTCATCAAACTTGATTTGTAGCATCATTATAAGGTCCACAACAACCTTTGTTCAATCAGGGAAACTTTGCTCCTTTGAGGGGCAGCTAGAGCTAAAAATAGAGCTTCTCATGAAGTGGTAGTTGGATCTTCATCAGACTTGGTCAGTAGCATCATTATAAGGTTCTCTACCAAAGTTATTCAAATAGCACTTCGCCCCTTTTAGGGACCACTACAGCTAAAAATAGAAAAACTTTTAAACCACTTCTACTCATGAAGCACTGGATGGATTCTCATCAGATTTGGTGTGTAGGATCATTGTAAGGTCTCCAGCCAATTTTGTTCAAATTGGGATGCTTGGTCCCATGTAGGGGCTACTAGAGCTAAAAATAGAATGATTTCTTCTTATGAACTGCTTGATGGATCTTCATCAAAGTTTGTTAGTAGCATTACTAAATGACATCTTCTCATGAAACTCTTAGTGGATCTTCATTAAACTTGGTCTGTAGCATCATTTTAAGGTCCTCTTCCAAACTTGTTCAAACGGGCATCTAAATGGGGGCCTGTAGAGCTTAGATAGAAAAGCCTGTCATGAACTCTTAATGGATCTTTATCAAACTTGGTCTGTAGTGTCAGTGTAAGGTCAGTGGGTCAAAGGTCAAGGTCACATTGTCCCAGAACAGTAGAACTTTTTTTGCCAAATTAGAGAATGCTTTGGTCTAAGAGCACATTTGATACAAAGGTCACTTATGACTGGTAAATGACCCATGCTTATTGATTTGAGGTCAGTACATTAAACGTCCAGTGCACAGTGACCAAATAATTTCTGTCCCTTGTGCAATTACTGAATGCATCAAGGGGGGTGGAGGGCATTTTGTGTTCTGCGAGCTCTTGTTTTAATAAGTAAAGGATTTTTAGCTCGACTATTCAAAGAATAGGGGAGCTATCCTACTCGCCCCTGCGTCGGTGTTAGCGTGAGCGTCACACAAATGTTAAAACTTTGCGTACCACCCCAAATATTTTCAAATTCAATTGAGATATTGCTTTCATATTTTGCATACTTGTTTACCATCATGACCCCAGTCTGTAAAAAGGAGGAGGCAACTCTATCAAGCATTTTGACTGAATTATGGCCCCTTTTTGACTTGGAATATGCTTATTGTAATGTTAAAGTTTTACTCATTGCTTATATTATACTATCAAGCACTGAGAATAGTCGAGCGTGCTGTCCACTGACAGCTCTTGTTACCAAATGTAGTCAGAAGCAAGGTCAGGTAAATAAGGTCCTCTTCAGGTGAGCAACTCTTGGGCCCATTTGTTGTGCCCCCCCCCCCCCCCCACCACCACCACCACCACCACCAATGAGTGGTGGGGGCATATAGATTTGGTCTTATCTGTGCGTCCATCTGAAGTTTGTGACCCGCCTAGCTTGAAAAGTATTTGATATAAATTGATTAAACCTTGCATGAGTCTTTATCATGATATGAACTTGCGCACCTCCTATTTTTCATCTGGCTCCGCCCCCTATTTTCAGAGTTATGGCCCCTGAAATAGTCAAAAATGCACATTTTTACCTTGTGACACGCCTAGCTCAAAAAATGTTTGATATAGATTCATGAAACCTTGCATGAGTCTTAATTGTGATATAAACTTGCGCACCTCCTATTTTTCGTCTGGCTCCGCCCCCTATTTTCAGAGTTATGGCCCCTGAAATAGTCAAAAATGCACATTTTTACCTTGTGACACACCTAGCTCAAAAAGTATTTGATATAGATTCATGAAACCTTGCATGAGTCTTAATCATGATATAAACTTGCGCACCTCCTATTTTTCATTGGGTCCGCCCCCTAATTTGAGAGTTATGGCCCCTGAAATAGTCAAAGATGCACATTTTCACCTTGTGACATGCCTAGCTCAAAAAGTATTTGATATAGATTCATGAAACCTTGCATGAGTCTTAATAATGATATGAAATTGCGCACCTCCTATTTTTCATTTGGGTCCGCCCCCTAGTTTTAGAGTTATGGCCCCTGAAATAGTCAAAAATGTACATTTTCACCTTGTGACGCACCTAGCTCAAACAGTATTTAATATAAATGGTTGAAAACTTGCATAAGTCTTTATCATGATATAAACTTGCACCCCTCTAATTTTTTGGTTGGCTCCACCCCCTATTTTTAAAGTTATGGCCCCTGAAATAGTAAAAAAAATGCACTTATTCACCTAATTATGTTCATAGCTCAAAAAGTATTAGATGTAAATTCAGGAAACTTTGCTAGAGTCTTTAACATGATGTGACCTTGCTAACTTGGCATTCTTCTTGAGAATCTTAGCTCTTATTACAGAGTTATAGCCCTTGAAATAGCCAAAATAGTGGATTTTTTGTTTGTGATGCTCATAGCTCAAAAAGTATAGGGCCTAAATAATGAATCATTTTCATAAAATGTTTGTTGAGGCTATACCCCATTAAGACTGCAAACATTTGAATTATTTACCCTTATTTGTGACAAATGTACCAGTGGGGGCACACCCTGTGTCCTACAGACACATTCTAGTTTTTGTTTAAAATGATTCTATTTCACCCTTTTTAAGGTTGGCCAGAGCTAAAAATAGAAAAAATTTTGAATACTCACCAGAACCTAGTGATCTCCGTGATTATTTGATAAACAACATTGTGTCTGAAATCATTAGTCCTCCACCTCTGATTCATGTGGGGAAGTTGGCAGTTACTTGCGGAGAACAGGTTTGTACTGGTACAGAATCCAGGAACACTGGTTAGGTTAACTGCCCGCCGTTACATGACTGAAATACTGTTGAAAAACGGCGTTAAACCCAAAACAAACAAACAAACAAAAGAACCTAGTGACAATTTTCCCCCCTACATCATGAAAAACATTCTGATAATACTGGTATAATGCAGCAATACTACAAAATGACAGGTGGACAATTTAGGCCTTTCTTGAATTAAGATGTTTTCACAACTTAATTTGCAGACTTACATGGTAGAAATATTAACTGCTGTTGGGAAATGCCACCCTGCAAGTTTCAGTCAGATTGTGTGCGTAAGACAAGAGTTATGGCCCTGTGTACAGACATTGTACTGTCTGGAGTCATATCTCAGACATGGATGTAAGGATTTCAATAAAACATGATAGAAATGTTAACTGCTATAAAGAAGGAAGACAAGATTTATGGCCCTTTGTACTTACATATAGTACAAAAACAGTCAGTTTTCTGCCTGTTCGGAGTCATATCTCAAATTTTAATATCACATGTTTAAATTGTTAAATGCTGTGACGAAATGCGGCCCTGCAAGTTTAAGACAGATTTATAGCCCTTTATACCCATATATATATTACATAAATAGTGCTTTTATTCCATTTTCTGCCTGTACAAAGTCATATCTCAGACATGGTATGAAGGATTTTAATGAAAAATGGGAATAATGTTAAATGTTACTGGGGAAATGTAGCCGTGCAAGATTCAGTGAAAGTGCTTCAGGCACACATGTGTTACGGCCCTTAGTACTTATGTAATGCTTACTATATACTATATAGGCCATTTCTTTGCAAATTTAAAATCCATTATTGTGATGGGATATCATGACTAAGCTTAGTGCATATATAGCTTTCTTGGAAACTGTTGTATGATATGTGCTTTGGTCACTGGGGTCATGGTCAAGGTTTCTGTTACTTAAAGTAGAATATTTGTTTCTGCTCAATACCTAAACTAAGGAATAGGGTTTTGCCTAGGAAGCTTGCATGTAGACCATGGTTTTAGATGTATTTTGAGTTGCTTAGGTCAAGGTCAAGAACATTGTTGCTAAAAATAGACAATTGGTTTTCTTACAGTAACTTCAGTTAGGAATAAGGTAAGCAGACCAAACCTGGTAAACAGGTATGTTTCATTGAGATCAACTTTTTAGCCCACCATCATCAGATGGTGGGCTATTCAAATCACTCTGCGTCCGTGGTCCGACGTCCGTCCTTCCGTCCTTCCGTTAACAATTTCTCGTTATCGCATCTCCTCAGAAACTACTGGGGGGATTTTGACCAAACTTTGTCAGAATGATGTATTGGTACCCTAGTTGTGTCCCCCTGAAAATCAGACTGGTTCAACAATTTATGAGTGAGTTATGGCCCTTTGTTTATTTCTATATTTTACATAGATTTATATAGGGAAAAACTTTGAAAACCTTCTTGTCCAAAACCACAGAGCCTAGGGCTTTGATATTTGGTTTGAAGCATCATCTAGTGGTCCTCTACCAAAAGTATACAAATTATTTCTCTGGGGTCAAATATCGCCCCGCCCTGGGGGTCACATGGTTTATATAGACTTATATAGGGAAAAACTTTGAATAACCTCTTGTCCAAAACCACAGGGCCTAGGGCTTTGATATTTTGTATGTGACATCATCTAGTGGTCTTCAACTAAGATTGTGCAAATTATACCCCTAGGGTCAAATATGGCCCCGCCCTGGGGGTCATATGGTTTACATAGACTTATATAGGGAAAAACCTTGAAAATCTTCTTGTCCAAACCACAAAGCCTAGGGCTTTGATACTTGTAATGTAGCATCATCTAGTGGTTCTCTACCAAGTTTGTTCAAATTATGCCCCTAGGGTCAAAAATGGCTCCGCCACGGGGGTCACATGGTTCATATAGACTTGTATAGGGAAAAGCTTTTAAAATGTTCTTGTCAATAACTACAACATTCAAATTTGGACTACATGTATATTTTTAAGTGGCAAGATGAACCTTGACATGAGTTGACCTTGATTTTGACCTAGTGACCTACTTTCACATTTCTGTAGCTACAGCCTTCAAATTTGGACCACATGTATATTTTTGAGTGGCAAGATGAACCTTGACATGAGTTGACCTTGATTTTGACCTAGTGACCTACTTTCACATTTCTGTAGCTACAGCCTTCAAATTTGGACCACATGCATAGTTTTGTGCACTGGAAAAAACTTTGACCTTGATTTTGACCTAGTGACCTACTTTCACATTTTTGAAGGTACAGGCGTCAAATTTGGACCATATGCATAGTTCTGTGTTTCAAAATTAAATTTGACATTGATTTTGACCTAGTGACCTACTTTCACATTTCTCAAGCTACAGCCTTCAAATTTGGACCACATGCATAGTTTTGTGTACTGAAAAAAACTTTGACCTTGACATTGACCTAGTGACCTACTTTCACATTTTTGAAGGTACAGGCTTTGAATTTGGACCACATGCATAGATTTGTGTTCTGAAGTGTAATTTTACCTTGATTTTGGCCTAGTGACCTACTTTCACATTTCTCAAGCTACAGCCTTCAAATTTGGACCACTTGCGTAGTTTTGTGTACTGAAATGAACTTTGACCTTTACATTGACCTAGTGACCTACTTTCACATTTTTAAGGTACAGGCTTCAAATTTGGACCACATGCATAGTTTTGTATTCCAAAAAAAAAATTTGACCTTGATTTTGACCTAGTGACCTACTTTTACATTTCTCAAGCTACAGCCTTCAAATTTGGACCACATGCATAGTTTTGTATACCAAAACAAACTTTGACCTTTACATTGACCTAGTGACCTACTTTCACATTTTTGAAGGTACAGGCTTCAAATTTGGACCACATGCATAGTTTTTATTCCAAAATAAAATTTGACCTTGATTTTGACCTAGTGACCTACTTTTACATTTCTCAAGCTACAGCCTTCAAATTTAGACCACTTGCATAGTTTTGTGTACCGAAACAAACTTTGACCTTAAGATTGACCTAGTGACCTACTTTCACATTTCTCAAGCTACAGCTTTTGAATTTGGACCACATGCACAGTGTTGTGTACGGAAATGAAATTTGACCTTGAGCTGGTCAAGTCTAGAAATTTGGAACACTCAAAAATGGCACATTGGTGGGCGCCAAGATCACTCTGTGATCTCTTGTTGTTAGTTTCATTTTGGGTAGTCAAGGTCATTGTTACTAAATATGGAAAACTGGCACCTGGGTAAATCAACTTTCTCATTGTCTACCTGACCGATCATGATCTTTAACATCCTTGTATGGCCACTCTTGAGTATGATCCAGTAATTCTGCTAGACCCTGATTAGGATCTCCAAGAGCTTTAAACAACTTTGTCTCATGACCTGTTCAGGGATCTCTACCATACTTGGATTTCTCATGTTTGTTTAATTGGTCCATCTTGACTACACTTGGGGGCAGCTAGAGCTAAAATAAGAAAAGAAAAACAGACTAATTTCACATTTAAAAACTAGATATGTGACAATTTCAGTAGGTTTACAGATGGTTGTGCCCCTTTACAATAGGGCTGCGAGTTGCTTACCTTATATTTTGTCCAAGTTTTGGTCTGTAAATACTGATTATGAAAACACAAAAAAAATATGTTCACTTATAGCCTTAATGAAGTACAGATCTGATTGTACTTTCTGTATTCTTGCTATGCTATTTATTTTCAGCTGTTTGACTTTTGTCTAGCTCCAAACACAATGGGAGATGGTACTGGTTGTGACAACATGACCTGTATAATTATTGTGTTTAATAAATCTTTGCAAAACTTAAAAAGGGACAGTGACAATCTAGATGTATCAACATCAGAGGATACACATCCAGAGAAACGTCCCCGACTAGAAGATCAAGAGTCTGTGTCAACAGATACATGATAATGCTACAATAGAATTGACTATGCATTTAGTGATCATATTATTTTTATCTGTTAACAGGGATGTGTTTAGTTTATTACTGGTGTCCATGGTATTGAAAGGAAAGATTTAAATATTTATTAAGATTCAGAAGTGTTGTAAAGTTTCCCCAAAGTCTTCATACTTTTTGTATGATTTTTGTAGTCTGAACTGAATTTGTATGTCAAGAAATTGTGGTCAACATGTATGCTAACTTTCTGTTTGTTTGATTTAATAAAATTATTTAAAATTCATTTAATTACATTTTGTAGATTGCTTATTTGTGCTATAAATCAGAGCTGTATAAACAAAGTGAGTCAAACTTGAGCACTGAATTTGGAATCTGAGGGTTTATTTAAAAAAAGGACTGCAGTGGCAGGTAGATGAGAAGATGACGGGAATGATGCTTTACTGAGTCTGTCAATACATGTTAGTGCATGTACTAATTTGTATCTATTAAAAACTCTTGTGGCTCTACTTCTGTTTTCTCTACATCTTTTCTTCTGAAGTTGATGCCATGTTAAGGGGAACAGTACACATAGTCACATAGTGTTACAGATAAATATGCTGGCTAGGGGCTAATGTTTGTGCATTTTCTGTTCCATGTGACAGTTTGATCAGAAGTACCTGTATTTGGGGGGCACAGGAAGTTGCCCTTGTCTGTCTGAAATTAAGTTGTGCATGTCTCAAAAAGTATTTGACTCAGAGTCATCAAACCTCACAGGATTGTTATTCAACATGAGAAATTGTGCACCTGGTGTTTCAATTGGGATCTCACACAGCCAGACTACAGTTATGGCCCTTGACTTGGTCAAAACTATGCATAAAAAAAAGTTTGTGTCACATGTATTTCAAAAGGTACTTGACTCAGTATTACGAAATGTTACAGGAATCTTATTCAGCATGTGAACTTGTGAATCTGGTTTTTCTTTTAGATATATCACTCAGCCAAACGACTTAGTAAAAAAAATATGCATTAAAAATGCATCAGTGTTGCACATACCTCAAAAAGGATTTGACCTAGGGTCATGAAACATCATAGGAATATTATTCAGCATGTGAAGTTGTGCAACTTGGATTTTATCCAAATTTCTATTAGGCAGATGAGACAGTGTCCGACAAATCAATTGCCCGAAGCCCGCGGGCTACCAGAAATTTTCATCGGGCTACCAAAAAAATACTGGCGGAAGCCCGCCGGGCAGCCATAAATTTGAAGCATCAGTAGCCCGGTAATTGTATATTTTACAAAACTCCCCAACAAAATCATCAACATCCGGTCGTTTACTCGATTGTAACTTGCAATAAATAACTTTCCATGTGTACTGATTAACGGGTCATAAACCGTCCTATTAGTTTAACCCCACCCATTTATCGATAATTTCAACGGTGGCTGCAGAAGCAGTCTCCGCCTACGAATACAGGGTTCGCACAGGCCTTGAAAAGTCCTTGAATTCGATGGTAGTCCTTGAAAATGACAAAACCCCTAAAAAACCTGGAAAAGTACTTGAATTTTGAAAAAAAAACTCCTTGAATTTGACCTTTCACTCCTTGAAAATATTCTTTCCGTAACTTTGCTTTGCAAAAAGAATTTAAGGCTTAAAATAAATCGGAGAAAATGAAAATAAATTCGTGAAATTGCAGGATCGGGTCACTCGTATGCTGTTATTGTGGTCTACGGCCACACTTTATCGTTATTTACAGAGTGCTATTTCTACTGTATCACCGTTTGCATGTTTCCGTTTCCGTTTAAAAAAGTACAGGGAATAATAACTCGCAATTTTTAGCTATTTGCAAGTGTTTCCAATGAATTAAAATGAGTAAGAAAAATAAACATGTTTACTCAGGTAAGCGGGAGACAAAAGACGAATATAAACAGTGGCTGAAGCCCTATAGAGCAGACAGAACGAAGTGTATTTGTACGTCGTGTGACAAAATTTTGAGGTATCATTAGTAGGAGTGCGCTAAAAAATCACAAGAATAGTGATAAACCTCAGCAAAATAGTTAATTACATCAATCTAATAATCGAATTACGTCATTTTCAAAGGTGTGACAAGTGATGGTTGTTTTATTTTTGCATTACATAATAAAAGTTGTTCAGATTAGGTCGTGGTTTTGAAAAAAAATAGTGCTTGAAAAATTGTAAAAGTCCTTGAAAAGTACTTGAATTTTGTCTCTGATATTCTGTATGAACCATGGAATATCAAATATGCAAACTATCGTGGACTGGTCTCTGCTCGACTAATCAAAGTCGACCGATTTAACGATAGTTAATTATGACTGATGTACCAGTCAAAATCTCTAAATTCAATCGGATCCTCTCGTACATTACCGACGACTGACTATGATAGGTACCACGCTTTCACTGCTTCGACATTTCAAAGGCTGGGAACCAGCATAAAATGAGTCATTAGTAACATGTCTGTCAGCATGTGCGAAAAACACGTAAAATATAAAAACTGTCAATTTACTACACGAGTCTTTTGTATAATGCCGATTTCTTTGGTCAATACCATTTCATGATTATGTGAACATTTAACTAGAGATTATAGAATGTTTATAGAATGTACAAGTACTCAAGTTGATCTCAATATTGACACAGGTGGCAGTATCATTGATTGGTCACCCCTTCCCCACCCTAAGACCCCTGATACCACCCTGAAAAAAATTCTGACATTCTCAGATGTTCCTTAATATTCCCGCTCTACAAAACCCCTGATACAATCCTGAAAAAAAAATTCAACTATCAAAACAGTAGTTTGATAGTTGAAAAAAAAAATTGCAGGGTTGTATCAGGGGTCTTGTAGGGTGGGGATATTAAGGAACACCTGAGAATGTCAGAATTTTTTTCTGGGTTGTATCAGGGGTCTTAGGGTGGGGAAGGGGTTACCAATCAATGATACTGCCACCTGTGAATATTGACAGTGACTTGCAATTTAAATACATTTTGTGAACATCTAATTATTTGTGATTACCGGTATAGAAAGTATAAATACTCAAGTTGATCTCAGTACTGACAGAAATTTATAATTTTAATATTTTAAGACTTTTAAGTTGTAAACTAAGAGATACTTGTGTAAAAATGTTTCTTTAATAAGATGTTGTATTAACTTCAACTTGTACCTCTATATTATGATTAAAGACAATGAAATGTTTATCTTTGTGTTTTTAGATTTCTGTTATTAACAAAATATTGTTAAAGACCAGTCTTATTCTCACATCTCAGTAAGTTGGGTACGGATAGAGCAAATTAGTACTTTCATGGTTAATTTTCTGGGCAACTACAAGAAAATGCTGGGCTACCAGAAAAAAAATTCTGGTAGCCCAGTGGGCTACCAGTAAAATTATAAATTTGTCGGACACTGTGAGAGTTATGGCCCATGATTGTCAAAAATATGCATAAAGGGGATACAAATTTGTTTTTCATGTATCTCAAAAAGTATTTGATGTAGAGTCATAAAACATTAGGGGATTGGTACATAGCATGTGAAGTTGCACAACTGGTTTTCTGTTTGGGATTTCACTCAACCAGATCAGATTTAAGGTCCTTGACTTGGTGAAAAATACACATAAAGTACTTAAAAGTTGTTACTGCATATACCTTTAAAAATATTTTACTTCCTCTACCTCTGTTCCTTATGACGCAAAGTCGATCAAGAAAACTTCGTGAAAAAGCACTACTTATGTAAGTCTTGTGGTTTAAAATTCCAACTCATTAATTTTGCATTGTCACCATAACTTGATAAGGACATGTTGCTTAGGTGTATGTTATAAGGTTGCCGTGCAAAAGTGCATGTACTACATCTTAGCACCAGTTGCAAAGTCAGACATTTTAATGAAACTTGGCACAGTTGTTCACCATCATGAGACGGAGTGTCATGCGCAAGAACCATGTCCCTAGGTCTAAGGTCAAGGTCACAGAGGTCAAAGGATACAAGAATGAAAACTTTGTCTGGAGCATCTCTTCTTCATGCATGGAGGGATTTTGGCACAAATGTTCACCACCACGAGACGGAGTGTCATACGCAAGAACCAGATCCCTAGGTCTAAGGTCAAGGTCACTCGGAGGCCAAAGGTCAGATACAAGAATGACTGTCAGGAGCATTTCTTCTTCATGTATGGAGGGATTTTGATGTAACTTGGCTCAATTGTACACCATCATGAGATGGAGTGTCATGCGCAGGTCCCTTCTTTAGAATTACTTCCCTTTGTTTTCACTATAAATAGCTTATATTGTAACTTTTTCATTACTAGTCGTAGGGAAAAATCGAGACCACTTTTCTGTAGTACAACATGTATGTTACATCCAATTTTGAGGTGTATTTTGACCTTCTGTTTTTATTTTGATGTAAATGAGATTTGGAACCAAAATTTGTAGTCCTGTTTATAACCTATACTGTGTTGGTGCACTGTAAAACCCAAATAAATAAATGACCTATCTCTGTCTAGTAAGGATTTTGGTGTGGACTTAAGAGTTTTTTTGTTGTTGTTTTTTTGGATTTTTTTCTTCTTTTTGTTTTTATTTTTAGCTCACCTGTCACGAAGTGACAAGGTGAGCTTTTGTGATTGCGCAGTGTCCGTCGTCCGTGCGTGCGTCCGTCCGTGCGTAAACTTTTCCTTGTGACATCTCTAGAGGTCACATTTTTCATGGGATCTTTATGAAAATGGGTCAGAATGTTTATCTTGGTAAATTCTAGGTCAAGTTCGAAACTGGGTCATGTGCCGTCAAAAACTAGGTCAGTAGGTCTAAAAATAGAAAAACCTTGTGACCTCTCTAGAGGCCATAATTTTCAATGGATCTTCATGAAAATTGGTCAGAATGTTCACCTTGATGATATCTAGGTCAAGTTCGAAACTGGGTCACGTGCCTTCAAAAACTAGGTCAGTAGGTCTAAAAATAGAAAAACCTTGTGACCTTTCTAGAGGCCATACATATAAAAAGATCTTCATGAAAATTGGTCAGAACGTTCACCTTGATGATATCTAGGTCAAGTTCGAAACTGGGTCACGTGCCATCAAAAACTAGGTCAGTAGGTCAAATAATAGAAAAACCTTGTGACCTCTCTAAAGGCCATATTTTTCATGGGATCTGTATGAAAGTTGGTCAGAATGTTCACCTTGATGAAGTCAAGTTCGAAAGTGGGTCAAGTGCCTTCAAAAACTAGGTCAGTAGGTCAAATAATAGAAAAACCTTGTGACCTCTCTAGAGGCCATATTTTCCATGGGATCTGTATGAAAGTTGGTCTGAATGTTCATCTTGATGATATCTAGGTCAGGTTTGAAAGTGGGTCACGTGCCTTTAAAACTAGGTCAGTAGGTCAAATAATAGAAAAACCTTGTGACCTCTCTAAAGGCCATATTTTTCAATGAATCTTCATGAAAGTTGGTCTGAATGTTCATCTTGATGATATCTAGGTCAAGTTCGAAACTGGGTCATGTGCCGACAAAAACTAGGTCAGTAGGTCTAAAAATAGAAAAAACTTGTGACCTCTTTAGAGGCCATACTTGTGAATGGATCTCCATAAAAATTGGTCAGAATGTTCATCTTGATGATATCTAGGTCAAGTTCGAAACTGGGTCACGTGCCATCAAAAAGTAGGTCAGTAGGTCAAATAATGAAAAAACGTGACCTCTCTAGAGGCCATATTTTTCATGGGATCTGTATGAAAGTTGGTCTGAATGTTTATCTTGATGATATCTAGGTCAAGTTTGAAACTGGGTCAACTGCGATCAAAAACTAGGTCAGTAGGTCTTGAAATAGAAAAACCTTGTGACCTCTCTAGAGGCCATACCCTTGAATGGATCTTCATGAAAATTGGTCAGAATGTTCACCTTGATGATATCTAGGTCAGGTTTGAAACTGGGTCACGTGCCTTAAAAAACTAGGTCAATAGGTCAAATAATAGAAAAACCTTGTGACCTCTCTAGAGACCATATTTTCAATGGATCTTCATGAAAATTGGTCAGAATTTTTATCTTGATAATATCTAGGTCAGGTTCAAAACTGGGTCACATGAGCTCAAAAACTAGGTCACTATGTCAAATAATAGAAAAAATGACGTCATACTCAAAACTGGATCATGTGGGAAGAGGTGAGCGATTCAGGACCATCATGGTCCTCTTGTTTATTATTGACCATAGGGAAAAACCGAGACCACTTTTCTGTGGTACAACATGGATGGTACCGCCAATTTTTAGGTGTATTGTGACATATCTATGTCTTGTAAGAATTTTTTTTTCTTTTTGGTTAAATTTCTTCCCTTTGTTGTTCCTGTCCTTTGGACTTAGATATTTTTTCTGAGGACCTTCTTGTCCTCAAGTGCAATGATAACAGGTGAGCGATATAGGGCCATCATGGCCCTCTTGTTAGATTAACTTCCCTTAGTTGTTACTATAAATAACTTATATTGTAACTTTTTTATAATTGACCATAAGGAAAAACCAAGACCACTTTTCTGTGGTACAACATAGATGTTACTTACAAATTTTAGGTGTATTTTAAGGTATCTCTACCTGGTAAGGATTTTTTTTGTGGACTTAGAAAAACAATAGAATTACAAAAATTACTAAACAACCACAAAATTAAAATTCCATTTGCAAATACAGGTGCTAGTGAAAAAAAATATGCTGTAACGGGCATATATTGTGACATTCTAGCACTCTTGTTTACTTTTATGAATGGATATTCAGATAACTTGGCACAACATACTTTTACAAGTACAAAGGAATAAATGGAAAGGACAAGTGTAGACTAATTTCAGGATTATTTTCTCCAGTTCAGACTGGTGAATTGTTCTAAAATTCAGATTTGTGAACTTGGGAGAGGTTTTAAAATATCACGGTCATGTCCTGGTGAAGTTAGGGAACATTCTTTTCCTTGGAAATTTTTTACAAACATTTTAATAGTAGACTTTGTCTTCTTTTATTATATGCCCGAAGGGACGTATTATGTTATACCCCCGGTGTCCGTCTGTCTGTCCGTCCGTTAGCAATTTTGTGTCCGCTCTGTAACTCTTGAACCCCTTGAAGGATTTCAAAGAAACTTTACACAAATGTTCACCACACTGAGCTGACGTGCATAGCGCATGTTTTGGATGTCTCGTTTCAAGGTCAAGGTCACACTTGGGTGTCAAAGGTCATATCAGTTTGTTCCGTGTCCGCTCTGTGACTCTTGAACTGCTTGAAGAATTTCAAAGAAACTTGGCACAAATGTTCACCACACCGAGACGACATGCAGAGCACATGTTTCAGATGACTCGCTTCAAGGTCAGGGTCACACTTAGCGGTCAAAGGTCATATATGACTTTGCTTTGTGTATATTGCTCTGCATTGCAGTGCTCTTGTTTTTATTTGGCAGATCCCTTTTTTGTTCACATACAGTAATTTTTTTTTTTAATTACTTCCCTTTTATGTTAATATAAATAGCTTATTTTGAAACTTTTTTATTATTGGCCGTAGGGAAAAACTGAGACCACTGTTCTGTGGTACAACATGGATGGTACCTCCAATTTTTAGGTGTATTTTAACATACCTGTACCTGGTAAGGATTTTTTTGTGGACTTAGAATTTTTGTTTGAATTTCTTCCCTTTGTTGTTCCTGCCCTTTCGTCTTCAACAGTCAAGTTCTTTAAATTTTGCTGCCATCCTCTGATGTAACCCTTTGGGCTTATATTGCCCCGCTTGGCGGAGCTCTGGTTTGTTTAATTTATTCAGTTGTGCTTACCATTGGACTTATTCAAGAGAAAACTAATCATGTTGAATATGAAGTCTAGTTAATGTTGCAGATGAAAACAGCAGCAATAAATGTATTTGAAAAATAAAACAGACCCTGGTTGTTGTTTTTTTAGCTCACCTGTCACAAAGTGAGCTTTTGTGATCGCGCGGTGTCCGTCGTCCGTGCGTCCGTAAACTTTACCTTGTGACATATCTATAGGTCACATTTTTCATGGGATCTTTATGAAAATGGGTCAGAATGTTTATCTTTGTAAATTCTAGGTAAAGTTCGAAACTGGGTCACGTGCCTTCAAAAGCTAGGTCAGTAGGTCTAAAAAAAGAAAAACCTTGGGACCTCTCTAGAGGCCATAATTTTCAATGGATCTTCATGAAAATTGGTCAGAATGTTCATCTTGATTATATCTAGGTCAAGTTCAAAACTGGGTCACATGCGATCAAAAACTAGGTCAGTAGGTCAAAAATAGAAAAACCTTGTGACCTCTCTAGAGGCCATATATTTCACAAAATCTTCATGAAAATTAGTCAGAATGTTCACCTTGATGATATCTAGGTCAAGTTCGAAACTGGGTCATGTGCCTTCAAAAACTAGGTCAGTAGGTCTAAAAATAGAAGAACCTTGTGACCTCTCTTAGAGGCCATATATTTCACAAGATCTTCATGAAAATTGGTCAGAATGTTCACCTTGATGATATCTAGGTCAAGTTCGAAACTGGGTCACGTGCGGTCAAAAACTAGGTTAGTAGGTCTAAAAATAGAAAAACCTTGTGACCTTTTTAGAGGCCATATATTTCACAAGATCTTCATGAAAATTGGTCAGAACGTTCACCTTGTTGATATCTAGGTCAAGTTCGAAACTGGGTCACGTGCCATCAAAAACTAGGTCAGGTCAAATAATAGAAAAACCTTGTGACCTCTCTTAAGGCCATATTTTTCATGGGATCTGTATGAAAGTTGGTCAGAATGTTCATCTTGATGATATCTAGGTCAAGTTCGAAACTGGGTCACGTGCAGTCAAAAACTAGGTCAGTAGGTCTAAAAATAGAAAAACCTTGTGACCTCTCTAGAGGCCATATATTTCATGAAATCTTAATGAAAATTGGTCAGAATGTTCACCTTGATGATATCTAAGTCAAGTTCGAAAGTGGGTCACGTGCCATCAAAAACTAGGTCAGTAGATCAAATAATAGAAAAACCTTGTGACCTCTCTAGAGGCCATATTTTCCATGGGATCTGTATGAAAGTTGGTCTGAATGTTCATCTTGATGATATCTAGTTCAAGTTTGAAAGTGGGTCACGTGCCATCAAAAACTAGGTCAGTAAGTCAAATAATAGAAAAACCTTGTGACCTCTCTAGAGGCCATATTTTTGATGGGATCTGTATGAAAGTTGGTCTGAATGTTTATCTTGATGTTATCTAGGTCAGGTTTGAAACTGGGTCAACTGCGATCAAAAACTAGGTCAGTAGGTCTTGAAATAGAAAAACCTTGTGACCTCTCTAGAGGCCATACCCTTGAATGAATCTTCATGAAAATTGGTCAGAATGTTCACCTTGATGATATCTAGGTCAAGTTTGAAACTGGGTCACATGCCTTAAAAAACTAGGTCAATAGGTCAAATAATAGAAAAACCTTGTGACCTCTCTAGAGACCATATTTTTCAATGGATCTTCATGAAAATTGGTCAGAATTTTTATCTTGATAATATTTAGATCAAGTTCAAAACCGGGTCACATGAGCTCAAAAACTAGGTCACTATGTCAAATAATAGAAAAAACGACGTCATACTCAAAACTGGATCATGTGGGAAGAGGTGAGCGATTCAGGACCATCATGGTCCTCCTGTTTAGCTCACCTGTCACGTAGTGACAAGGTGAGCTTTTATGATCGCCCTTCGTCCGTCCATCTGTCCGTCCGTCCACAATTTCCTTGTAAACATGATAGAAACCACATTTTGTATTTGATTTTAATCAAACTTGCACACTACTTGTATGGGCATAATGTCTCTGTTCCTTTCGAAAACTGGCCAGATCCCATCATGGGTTCCAGAGTTTAAAGGGCCAAAATTTGCTATTTTTGGCTTGTGAACACAATAGAGACCACATTTTACAATCAACTTTAATAGAACTTGCACACAAATTGTATTGGCATAATATCTCGGTTCCTTTCGAAAACTGGCCAAATCCGTGATGGATGTCAGAGTTATGGCCCCTTAAAGGGCCAAAATTTGCCATTTTTGGCTTGTGAACATGATAGAGACCACATTTTGCAATCAACTTTAATAAAACTTGCACACAATTTGTATTGGCATAATATCTTGGTTCCTTTCGAAAACTGGCCAGATCCCTTCATTGGTTCAAGAGTTACGGCCCCTTAAAGGGCCAAAATCTGCTATTTTTGGCTTGTGAACAGGATAGAGACAACATTTTGCAGTCAACTTTAATCAAACTTGCACACTACTTGTATTGGTGTACTATCTCGGTTCCTTCCGAAAACTTGCCAGATCCCATCATGAGTTCCAGAGTTAAGGCCCTTTTAAAGGTCCAAAATTTGCTATTTTGGCTTTTGCAGCCATATAGACTTTATTTATGGTTTGATTTGATACAAACTTGCAAAATATCTTCAATAACAATAAATCTTGGGTTCTATGATGAATCTGTCAGATTCAGTCATAGGTTCTGGAGTTATGTCTCCCCCCCCCCCCCCCCCCCTCTGGGGGAGACATATTGTTTTTGCCCTGTCCGTCCGTTCATATGGCACACTTCATTTCCGATCAATAACTGGAGAACCATTTCACCTAGAACCTTCAAACTTCATAGGGTGGCAGGACTTATGGAGTAGACAACCCCTATTGTTTTTGGGGTCACTCCGTCAAAGGTCAAGGTCACAGGGGCCTGAACATGGAAAACCATTTCCGATCAATAACTTGAGGACCACTTGACCCAGAATGTTGAAACTTCATAGGATGATTGGTCATGCAGAGTAGATTACCCCTATTGATTTTGGGATCACTGTGTTAAAGGTCAAAGTCACGGGGGCCCGAACAAGGAAAACCATTTCCGGTCAGTTACTTGAGAACCACTTCACCCAGAATGTTAAAACTTCAAAGGATGATTGGTCATGCAGAGTAGATGACCCCTATTGATTTTGGGGTCACTCTATTAAAGGTCAAGGTCACAGGGGCCTGAACATGGAAAGCCATTTCCGGTCAGTAACTTGAGAACCACTTGAACCAGAATGTTGAAACTTCATAGGATGATTGGACATGCAGAGTAGATGACCCCTATTGATTTTGGGGTCACTCTATTAAAGGTCAAGGTCACAGGGGCCTGAACATGGAAAGCCATTTCCTGTCAGTAACTTGAGAACCACTTGACCCAGAATGTTGAAACTTCATAGGATGATTGGACATGCAGAGTAGATGACCCCTATTTATTTTAATGTCACTCTGTTAAAGGTCAAGGTCACAGGGGGCTGAACATGGAAAACCATTTCCAGTCAGTAACTTCAGAACCACTTGACCCAGAATGTTGAAACTTAATAGGATAATTGGACATGCAGAGTAAATGACCCCAAATGATTTTGGGGTCACTTGATCAAAGGTCAAGGTCACAGCAGTCCGAAACATGGAAAACCGTATCCAATTCATAACTTGAGAACCACTAGGCCCAGAATGTTGAAACTTAGTGGGATGATTGGACATGCCAAATAGGTGATCCCTATTGCAGCCAACCATCAGTGTCTCTTTGACTTTCACCCTTCTCCCCTTTTGACTTCTTGCATATACGACTATGCAGTGGGGAAGACATGCGCTTTTTTACAAAAGCATCTTCTTGTTTTATATCTGATTACCTCCCCTGATTTTAATCAAAATGGATTTATATCAATAAGTACTTATAGGACTCATTTGAAATTTCATTATTGTCATTAGTTGGACTCAGACAATCAGTGTAGATAACTATGGACTAATTTTATGTCAAATTACCTCCCTTTATTTCAAATTAAAACGGGTATTTCTCCGTAATTAATGAAGATACTGATCTGAAATTTCATTTATGCCATCTGAGGGACTTGGACAATCAGTGAAGATACATATTGACTGAATTTATGACAGATTACCTCCCTTCTACCTAGTAGCTTCTAATGAGATTGGTTTGAAACGTTATAAAATTTATGTCTTCCATGGTAAGAAATTTTTACTTTTACTTACTTTTCTAATATATTGTTGTAAAGGCTTGTACTCTGTATCTTATACATGCATATACCAATGCATGATTACCTCCCCTGATTTTAATCAAAATGGATTTATCTCAGTAAGTATTTATAGGACTCATTTGAAATTTCATTATTGTCATTAGTTGGACTGAGACAATCAGGGTAGATAACTATGGTCTGATTTTATGTCAAATTACCTCCCTTCATTTCAAATTAAAATGGGTGTATCTCAGTAACCAATGAAGATACTGATTTGAAATGTCATTTATGCCATCAGATGGACTCGGACAATCAGGGTAGATAACTTTTGACTGAATTTTTGACAAATTACCTCCCTTTATTTTATGTAAATGAATATACCTCAGCAGCATCTAATGAGATTGGTTTTAAATGTTATTTAAGTCTTCCAGGGTAAGGAATAGTCGAGCTAGTACAAAAATGCAGCATTTGAGCCTAGGACCCTCAAATTTGGTATGGAGATTGGCCCTGACTAGTATGTGACCCATAGGTCAAAGGACTGTTACAAAAAAATATTTATCCTGATGCTATTTAATGTGTATGCCTATGTGATCTATGTCAAAACTTGATGTTATCATTAAGAGCGATGGTACTTTGGTGAACGAGATAGGACCATCATGGCCCTCTTCTTTTATAGCTCATCTGAGCACAAAGTGCTCATGCTGAGCTATTGTGATTGCACTGTGTCCACCATGTGTGAGTGCGTCCACCCATCAACAATTTCTTTAAACAACATCTGTTTTTAGCTCACCTGTCACAAAGTGACAAGGTGAGCTTTTGTGATCGCGCGGCGTCCGTCGTGCGTGCGTGCATCCGTAAACTTTTGCTTGTGACCACTCTAGAAGTCACATTTTTCATGGGATCTTTATGAAAGTTGGTCAGAATGTTCACCTTGATGATATCTAGGTCAAGTTCGAAACTGGCTCACTTGCTTTCAAAAACTAGGTCAGTAGGTCCAAAAATAGAAAAACCTTGTGACCTCTCTAGAGGCCATATATTTCACAAGATCTTCATGAAAATTGGTCAGAATGTTCACCTTCATGATATCTAGGTCAGATTCGAAACTGGGTCACGTGCTGTCAAAAATTAGGTCAGAAGGTCTAAAAATAGAAAAACCTTGTGACCTCTCTAGAGGCCATATATTTCACAAGATCTTCATGAAAATTGGTCAGAACGTTCACCTTCATGATATCTAGGTCAAGTTCGAAAGTGGGTCACCTGCCATCAAAAACTAGGTCAGTAGGTCTAAAAATTGAAAAACCTTATGACCTCTCTAGAGGCCGTACTTTTCAATGGATCTTCATAAAAATTGTTCAGAATGTTCACCTTGATGATATCTAGATTAAGTTCGAAACTGGGTCATGTGCCTTCAAAAACTAAGTCAGTAGGTCAAATAATAGAAAAACCTTGTGACCGCTCTAGAGGCCATATTTTTCATGGGATCTGTATGAATGTTGGTCTGAATTTTCATCTTGATGATATCTAGGTCAAGTTCGAAACTGGGTCAACTGTGGTCAAAAACTAGGTCAGTAGGTCTAAAAATAGAAAAACCTTATGACCTCTCTAGAGGCTATACTTTTCAATGAATGCTCATGAAAATTGGTCAGAATGTTCACCTGGATGATATCTAGGTCAAGTTCGAAACTGTGTCATGTGCCATCAAAAACTAGGTCAGTAGGTCAAATAATAGGAAAACCTTGTGACCTCTCTAGAGGCCATATTTTTCATGGGATCTGTATGAAAGTTGGTTTGAATGTTCATCTTGATGATATCTAGGTCAAGTTTGAAACTGGGTCAACTGCGGTCAAAAACTAGGTCAGTAGGTCTAAAAATAGAAAAACCTTGTGACCTCTCTAGAGGCCGTACTTTTCGATGGATCTTCATGAAAGTTGGTCAGAATGTTCACCTTGATGATATCTAGGTCAGGTTCGAAACTGGGTCACATGCCATTAAAAACTAGGTCAGTAGGTCAAATAATAGAAAAACCTTGTGACCTCTCTAGAGGCCATATTTTTCATGGGATCTGTAAGAAAGTTGGTCTGAATATTCATCTTGATGATATCTAGGTCAAATTCGAAACTGGGTCAACTGCAGTCAAAAACTAGGTCAGCAGGTCTAAAAATAGAAAAACCTTGTGACCTCTCTAGAGGCCATATTTTTCAATGGATCTTCATAAAAATTGTTGAGAATGTTCACCTTGATGATATCTAGGTCGAGTTCAAAACTAGGTCACGTGTAATCAAAAACTAGTTCAGTAGGTCAAATAATAAAAAACCTTGTGACCTCTCTAGAGGCCATATTTTTCATGGGATCTGTATGAAAGTTGGTCTGAATATTCATCTTGATGATATCTAGGCCAAGTTCGAAACTTGGTCAACTGCGGTCAAAAACTAGGTCATTAGGTTTAAAAATAGAAAAACCTTTTGACCACTTTAGAGGCCATACTTTTCAATGGATCTTCATGAAAATTTGTCTGAATGTTCACCTTGATGATATCTAGATAAAATTTGAAACGGGGTCACGTGTGGTCAAAACTAGGTCAGTAGGTCTAAAAATAGAAAAACCTTGTGACCTCTCTAGAGGCCATACTCTCCATGAGATCTTCATGAAAATTGGTGAGAATGTTCACCTTGATAATATCTAGGTCAAGTTCAGAACTGGGTCATGTGCCTTCAAAAACTAGGTCATTAGGTCAGATAATAGAAAAACCTTGTGACCTCTCTAGAAGCCATATTTTTCAATGGATCTTCATGAAAATTGGGTCATGTGGAGAAGGTGAGCGATTCAGGACCTCATGGTCCTCTTGTTTGAATGGATTTTGATGAAACTTTGCTAGGATGTTACTTGGGTGGTCCTCTACCAAAGTTTTTCAAACTGTTTCGCTTGGTTGCACATAGGGGTTGCCAGAGCTAAAAATAGAAAAGTCTTCAAACGACATTGCCTAAACTGCTGGTCAAATTTTGAAATACTTTCACACAAGAGGTCCTTATGTAACCTTGTACCAAGATGGTTCAAATTATTTCAGTTTGTCGAAATATATGGCTGCCAGCAGGCGTTTTCACTTTTCCCTATATGTATATAGTAGAAACTTTAAAAATCTTCTTGTGTGAAACTGCTGGCCTGATTTTAATGGTTTTTAGGTCGACTATACGAAGTATATGGAGAGCTATCCTACTCGCCCTGGCGTCAGCGTCCTTCTGCATCCCAACCTTTGTTAAAGTTTTTTTACACTTCCTCTTTTTTTTAGCTCACCTGAGCAATGAGTTTTTCTGATCGCTCGATGTTCGGCGTCTGTCTGTCGTCTGTCAACATTTAGCTTGTGTATGCGATAGAGGCTGTATTTTTCAACTGATCTTTATGAAATTTGGTCAGAATGGTCTCCTTGATAAAATCTAGGCCGAGTTTGAAAATGGTTCATCTGGGTTCAAAAACTAGGTCACTAGGTCAAATCAAAGGAAAAGCTTGTGTATGCGATAGAGGCTGTATTTTTCAATAAATCTTCATGAATTTTGGTCAGAATGATTATCTTGATGAAATCTAGGCCAAGTTGGAAAATGGGTCATCTGGGTTCAAAAACTAGGTCACTAGGTCAAATCAAAGAAAAAGCTTGTGTATGCGATAGAGGCTGTATTGTTCAATTAATCTTCATGAATTTTGGTCAGAATGATTATCTTGATGAAATCTAGACCGAGTTCGAAAATGGGTCATCTGGGGTCAAAAACTAGGTCACTAGGTCAAATCAAGAAAAAGCTTGTGTATGCTATAGAGGCATGTATTTTTAGCCCACCTCATCAGATGGTGGGCTATTAAATCACTCTGCGTCCGTGGTCCGTCCGCCGTCATTCTGTCCGTCCGTCCGTCCGATAACATCATTTCTCGTTATCGCATCTCCTCAGAAACTACTGGGGGGATTTTGACCAAACTTTGTCAGAATGATGTATTGGTACCCTAGTTGTGTCCCCCTGAAAATCAGACTGGTTCAACAATTTATGAGTGAGTTATGGCCCTTTGTTTATTTCTATAATTTATATAGATTTATATAGGGAAAAACTTTGAAAACCTTCTTGTCCAAAACCACAGAGCCTAGGGCTTTGATATTTGGTATGAAGCATCATCTAGTGGTCCTCTCCCAAAGATGATTCAAATTATTTCTCTGGGGTCAAATATGGCCCCACCCTGGGGGTCACATGGTTTATATAGTTATATAGGGAAAACTTTGAAAAACCCTTTTGTCCAAAACCACAGGGCCTAGGGCTTTGATATTTTGTATGTGACATCATCTAATGGTCTTCAACTAAGATTTTTCAAATTATACCCTTAGGGTCAAATATGGCCCCGCCCTGGGGGTCATATGGTTTACATAGACTTATATAGGGAAAAAAACTTTGAAAATCTTCTTGTCCAAACCACAAAGCCTAGGACTTTGATACTTGTAATTTTAGCTCATCTAGTGGTTCTCTACCAAGTTTGTTCAAATTATCCTCCTAGGGTTTAAATATGGCCCGCCCCGGGGCTCACATGGTTCATATAGACTTATATAGGGAAAAGTTTTTAAAATGTTCTTGTCAGTAACTACAACATTCAAACTTGGACCACATGTATATTTTTGAGTGGCAAGATGAAACCTTGACATGAGTTGACCTTGATTTTGACCTAGTGACCTACTTTCACATTTCTGTAGCTACAGCCTTCAAATTTGGACCACATGCATAATTTTGTGCACTGGAAAAAACTTTGACCTTTATTATGACCTAGTGACCTACTTTCACATTTTTGAAGGTACAGGCATCAAATTTGGACCATATGCATAGTTTCGTGTTTCAAAATTAAATTTGACATTGATTTTGACCTAGTGACCTACTTTCACATTTCTCAAGCTACAGCCTTCAAATTTGGACTACATGCATAGTTTTGTGTACCGAAAAAAACTTGACCTTGACATTGACCTAGTGACCTACTTTCACATTTTGAAAGGTACAGGCTTCAATTTAGACCACATGCATAGTTTTGTATTCCGAAATAAAATTTGACCTTGATTTTGACCTAGTGACCTACTTTTACATTTCTCAAGCTACAGCCTTCAAATTTGGACCACTTGCATAGTTTTGTGTACTGAAATGACCTTTGACCTTTACATTGACCTAGTGACCTACTTTCACATTTTTAAGGTACAGGCTTCAAATTTGGACCACATGCATAGTTTTGTATTCCGAAATAAAATTTGACCTTGATTTTGACCTAGTGACCTACTTTTACATTTCTCAAGCTACAGCCTTCAAATTTGGACCACATGCATAGTTTTGTGTACCGAAACAAACTTTGACCTTTACATTGACCTAGTGACCTACTTTCACATTTTTGAAGGTACAGGCTTCAAATTTGGACCACATGCATAGTTTTGTATTCGGAAGTAAAATTTGACCTGGATTTTGATCTAGTGACCTACTTTTACATTTCTCAAGCTACAGTCATCAAATTTGGACCACTTGCATAGATTTGTGTTGTGTACAGAAATGAAATTTGACCTTGAGCTAGTCAATAAGTCTTGAAATTTGGAACACTCAAAAATGGCACATTGGTGGGCGCCAAGATCACTCTGTGATCTCTTGTTCAATTAATCTTCATGAATTTTGGTCAGAATGATTATCTTGATGAAATCTAGGCCGAGTTCGGAAATGGGTCATCTGGGGTCAAAAACTAGGTCACTAGGTCAAATCAAAGAAAAAGCTTATGTATGCGATAGAGGCTGTATTTTTCAATAAATCTTCATGAATTTTGGTCAGAATGATTATCTTGATGAAATCTAGGCCGAATGCGAAAACGGGTCATCTGGGGTCAAAAACTAGGTCACTAGGTCAAATCAAAGAAAAAGCTTGTGTACGCAATAGAGGCTGTATTATTCAATTGATCTTCCTGAAATTAAGTCAATATAATAACTTTAATGAAGTCTAGGCTGAATTTGAAGATGGGTCATCTTGGGTTAAAAAGAAGATCACTAGGTCAAATCTAAGAAAAACCTTGTGTATGCCATAGAGGCTGTATTTTTCAATTGATCTTCATGAATTTTAGTCAGAATGATTGCCTTGATAAAATCAAGGTCAAGTTTGAATATGGGTCATCTTGGGTCAAAAAGTAGGTCACTAGGTCAAATCAAAGGAAAACCTTGTGTATGCGATAGAGGCTGTATTTTTCAATTGGTCTTCATGAAATTTGGTCAGAATGATAGCCTTGATAAAATCTAGGTCAAGTTCGAATATGGGTCATCTGGGGTCAAAAACTAGGTCACTAGGTCAAATCAAAGAAAATACTTACTTATACTAAAGATTTTTACTCCAGTTTTAATGATAATTGATCAGGATATTTTTTTTCCATGAAATCACTAGGTCAAACATGTTTACACTGTTTAATATGTTGTTATGGTGTGTTTCTCAGGTGAGTGACCTAGGGCCATCTTGGCCCTCTTGTCTTAGAATTTCATGTTAAAGTTTTGATACACTTTCACTCGATCTCAATATTAGTAAATGGATTTTATTCAAACTTAAAATAGTTATTCCACCTTATCACCCACATCATATGACACAAGGTGCATAACTCGCACCAATTTTTCATGAATTATGCCCACTTTTACTTAGACTTTTATTATTATTATTATTATACCAGATTTATATAGTGCCATTTTCATGTGATAAACATGTTCAAAGGGGCGCTTTACATATGTGTGGCAAATGCAGCCACACAGGGCGTGAAATTCATCCTCTACTAATACAGACACAGAGCAATCTGACCAGAGGGACAGAGTGAGATAAAGTCCCCTGAACAGACAGAGAGAACAGAGAGAGATACAGGTCTGTCCGGCTAACTTGGCCTAGCTCTTTGCGAATAGACAGTCTGATTCTTTAACGTGCCCGGTGTATAGCACTGATACATGCGAAGCTGTGTTTCCTGGGAAGAACCAGTGCAGGCCTCTTAGTCAGGTGGGAGACACTCAAGAGCATCTCAGAAATTTCCAGTTCCTGGAACGGGATTCGAACCCCGGACCTTTGGATTGGCAGTCAAGCTTGTTACCACTAGACCACCAGCCCACCAGACTTTAAGGTTAATTTTGATGCATTTTCGCTATATCTCAGTTATTATGAAATGGATTCAATTCAAACTTGAAGCAGTTGTTCCACGTCATCACCCAAATCATATGACACAAGGTGCATAACTCTTGCATCAATATTTTATGAATTACGCCCCCCTTTTGCTTAGGATTATACTTATATAGTGTTTTGATTCACTTTATCTTTACCTTTCTTATTTCTTAATATTTTTGACACAGATCCAAACTATTGTGCATATCTTCATCCGCCATTAGAGTCATTAAACACTCCAGTGACAGCTCATGTTTCCTCAGATGTGCCCAATTTCACTATCCAGCATCTAAATAGTCGAGCGCGCTGTCTCCTGTGACAGCTTTTGTTGTGTGACCCTGTACCAAGATTTTTCATATTATTCCCATTCGTTTAAAAATATGGCCGACAGAGGGTGTGGTAGCTTTCTCTATATGTATATTATGGAAACTTTAAAAATCTTCTGGTGTGAATTTGCTGGCCCGATTTTAAAAGAATTTCACATATATTGTCCTGGTGTGACTTAAAAGATTGTTCAGATTATTCTGATTGGTCAAAAACCATGGCCGCTAGAGAGTGTGGTCACTTTTCTCTATATGCATATAGAGGAAACTTTAAAAAAAAGTTTTGTATGAAACTGCAGGGCTGATTTTAAAACAATTTCACGCAAATTGTCCTTGTGTGACCTACCGAGATTGTTCAAATTATTTTGATTTGTCATTAAACATGGCTGCAAGGTGGACTTGTCAGTTTTTCCCTATATATATATATATATATATATATATATATATATATATATATATATATATATTGGAAACTTTAAAAATGTTCTTCTTAGAAGCAGCAGGCCCAATTTTTAGCTCATCTGTCACATAGTGACAGGATGAGCTTTTGTGATTGCCCGTCGTCCGTCCATCCACAATTTCTTGTGAACATGATAGAGACCACATTTTGCAATCAACTTTAATCAAACTTGCACAAAACTTGTATTGGCATAATATCTCGGTTCCTTTTGAAAATTGGCCAGATCCCATCATGGGTTCAAGAGTTATGGCCCCATAAAGGGCCAAAATTTGCTATTTTTGGCTTGTGAACAAGATAGAGACCACATTTTACTATCAACTTTAATCAAACTTGCACATAACTTGTATTGGCATAATTTCTCCTTTCCTTTGGAAAACTGGCCAGATCCAGTCAAGGGTTTCAGGGCCAAAATTTGCTATTTTAGTCTTGTGAACACGATAGAGACCACATTTTACAATCAAATTTTATCAAACTTGCTCACAACTTGTAATGGCGTAATATCTTGGTTCATGTCGAAAACTGGCCAGATCCCATCATGGGTTTCAGAGTTATGGCCCCATAAAGGACCAAAATTTGCTATTTTTGGACCTACTTTCTTGGTTTTAGTTCACCTGAGTACAAAGGCTCATGGTGAGGTATCGTGATCACGCTGTGTCAGTTTTCCGTCGGTCAAGTCGTCTGTGGTCAACAATTATGTTTAATTCTAACATGATCCATAGCAGTTGCTATATAAACATATAGCAAAATCGCCTATACATGAATCTACGATAAAATATAGCTGTTCCATTCTGCCCTACAATTGTAACATGACTGAGATTATACTCTGCTTCCGTTATATGCCGACTAAATACTCGACTTTTTCAGTGCTAAGTAATACATGTAGTAATAAAAAGTACATCAAATTTTCTGAAACAAACAATTTCTAACTGTTGAATCTATTTGTTTATATTTTTACCGTAAGAAAACAAGTATTTCAGCCAGTCTAGACAGTATCGGTAAGTTTCAACTTAGATCAGTGCATCTATATATGGCAGTGTGCGTAGTTTACAATTTCTTCGTTGTAGGCACCACAAATGTCAACTAGGTTCTACTTTGACAGTAAATAAATTAGAATTTATGTTCCAAACTTCCAGACTCAAGTGTTTATATGCCGCAATGTTCTGGCGTGTATTTTGTAGGTGACGTGTACTATTTTTAGAAACTGCATAGATAAACTTTGAATGAAGTATTTACTTCTGATTTCTATATCCGACCTTAGATGTTATTGAAAATAGAATTTTAACTTAATACTTTAATTAAAACATACTAAATATCGGAAAATTCCGTTTTATGCAACGCTTTCCATTCGTGGGAAGGATTTTGTAATAGCATATAGCTAGCCGAATGACATACCGAGCTAAAAGTAGTGCTGTAAAATGGGAAGAATTTGCGTGGTTAGAATCAAAGAAATAAATATGTTCCAATAATTTTATCAGTTAATAAAATATGGGCAGTCGTTCGGATGCAGATATTAAATCACTCGTGCTAGCACTCGTGATTTAATTATTACGCATCCAAACTCCTGCCCATATTTTATTAACTGATAAAATATAGGTACATATTTATTATTTCTTAAACAACATCTCCAAAACCACAGGTTTTGATGAAACTTGGCCTGGATGTTCCTTGAGTGGTCCTCTTCCAAAATTGTTCCAACAGTTCTGCTTGGTTGCAAATAGGGGCTGGCAGAGCTAAAAATAGAAAAATCTTCGAATGACATCTCCTAAATCAATGGTCCGATTTTGAAATAATTTTTACACAAATGGTTCTTTTGTCACCCTCTGCAAATATTGTTCAAAATATACTGATTCGTCAAAGAACATGGCTGCCAGGGGGCGTGGTCACTTTTCCCTATATGTATATAGCGGAGATTAAAAAAATCTTCTTGTGTGAAACTGCTGGCCCAATTTTAAAATAATTTCACACAAATGGTCCTTGTGTGAGCCTTTACCAAGATTGTTCAAATTATTTTGATTCGTCAAAAAATATGGCCGCCAGATGTGGTGGGCACTTTTCACTATATGTTTATAGTGGAAACTTTAAAAATCTTCTTGTGTGAAACTGCTGGCCCAAATTTAAAATGATTTTAAACAAATGGTCCTTATGTGACCCTCTACCAAGATTGTTCAAATTATTCCGATTCGTCAAAAAACATGGCTGCCAGGGGGCATGGTCACTTTTCCCTTTATGTATATAGTGGAAATTTAAAAAATCTTCTTGTGTGAAACTGCTGGCCCGATTTTAAAATAATTTTGCACAAATGGTCCTTGTGTGACCTCCTACCAGTATTGTTCAAATTATTCCAATTTGTTAAAAAGCATGGCTGCCTGAGGGCGTGGTCATTTTTCATCAACAATTTCTTTTAAACAACATCTCCTCCAAAGCCACTGAATGGATTTTGATGAAACTTTACATAAACGATCTCTGGGTACCCCTCGTTCAAATTTGTTCAAATGGTCCCAGTTCATTGAACATATGGGCCTTTTTGGTTAAAAATAGTTTTTGAGTTGGCTAAACTTTGAAAGCATTTGAGGAGTCCTTACTATCGCCCGATTTCTCATTCTCATTAAATGGCCGAACAACACAGTGCATTGATGTAGTTCCATTAGATTGTCTCTAATTTCAAAGAGTTCATTGATCGGATGAAGTTCAGTTATGTCAATCCCATTTGATATGACCAATATACAATGTAATCTGTCAAATTTATGAAGTGTAATTGTGCAATACTCGAATAAAGCCGCGTATTTTCTTCCACGGTAACTCATTGAGTATAAACACGAATAACGATTCTGCGGGATTTGGTAATACTAGTTTGTGCATATGATAATGGTGACTAATTTTATGCCTTTATGTCACAGAATAGCAAATATAATGTTCACAAATTCAAATAAAAACTGCATATTGATTTATTAGCCAGATTATCCATTTGTTACCCTGTCCATTTCAAAAAGTAATCTTTAAAATAATTGCGCAAATAACAAATTTATTGCTGTGCATTTCATGAATTGCACAGACATACCAAGCTCGCGTAACATCCTGCGAAAGACAAAATATTGTTCCAGAACATACTGCTAGTATTTTATTGAGTCGGGTACCTCTGAAAGCATTGGAATGTCTCGTATCAAAGAGTTTACCACATCGATGAAATTAAATTATGACAGCTTCATTTTAAATGACCCGAATAAGATATGTGCTTGAATTAATCCTGATTACATTCTGGGCACTTGTCGACGAACACACTTGACCTGTTTATAACAACGCATTGTCTGTAGTTTCTACGAATTTGCGTTTGAAAATACGGACTTCGGTTTACCAAAATAATACTACGAAGATCGGCCAGATCAAAATGATGCAAAATCCCGAGTGGTGAAAATGGAAACGTCTACATAATTATAACTTTGTTCTAAATCGTAACCTTTCTAGAATTTTGACTGGTTCGGATAATTTGCTTACGATTCAGGTCGCAAAAAAAATGATACCGACAGCCATTCTGCGTTTCATCATGACACATGGGTTGAATTTTGCAGTCAGTAAGCGGATTAATTATCGGGAGAAGAAGCTCTTACTGGTTTGTTTAATTATTACTGATTAAATGATTTTATTTCTTATTTTTCGAGAAATAAACAAATAGGGGTAACATTAAATTGTATTTTCTTGTAGTTTTTTAAATCGAAAGTAGGTCATCTATTTTAGACTGCTTTGACGAAACGAAACAATTTTTTATGAAATGATTTAAATAAGAGGTAATGTCACCATAAACTTCAATGTCAGGTACTGCCAATTGCTGCTAAACTGTCTTCGTATCGTCACAATTTGTAAAACATATTGTTGAAACTGGAGATGTGGGCGGTATTTAGAAAAGTGTAATCTTATCCGGATATAATATTTTTGGATAAATATCGAGCTTTGTTATGAAATTTTAACATTCAAGTAACAGACATGATAGATATTATTGTAACAGAAATGATTCTAGAATTTTATTTTATAACATACATAGAATCTGTATCATACTTATATTCTAGAGTCCTGAGGCATGACCTGAAAGTAAAAATATGAAGTGACAATCATTCATACTTTGGATATTGTAATACTAAAAAGAATCTAGGTAAGGCCATAATAAATCACTGTAAAATCATTTAAATTCGCTGGCATGAAATTTCGCGCAAACGTGAAAAAGGACTATTTCGCGCAGGCTTTAATTCACGCATTTTCAATTTATAAATGAAAAAGTAAATTAAAAAATAATAGCGCGGTCTTAAATTCGCGCATTGGTTCCAGCGCGAAATACGCGAAAATTCGTCCTACGCGAATAAAAATGATTTCACAGTAATTCCTAGAATATCATCCAAATTTTGGTTAAAAGTGGGGCGGGGGTGGGGGGAGAATTTTATTTTTTATTTTTAAATCAACTACCCGGACCGGGGATTCTGACTCTTGAAATTAGCAAAAGTGCACATACAGACTCCTAGGATTTCAGATGAACGGTCCTTTTCATCAACATGGGATTTATTTCAGTTAAAACTCACAAAATGAAGCCTTATATATTCAAAATGACAGCTATTTATACATAAATCGAACCCCAAGTACAAGTCAAGACAAATGGCAAAAACAGAATAAATTAAAAACAAACTTGTTGACTTTCATTTTTACTCTCATATAACATTTATCAACAATTCAACATTCTATTTAGGAGCTGGATCGACCTGTGTCTTTGATGAACCCACTTAGTTTCCTCGAAAATAAAACTAGTAAAATTCTTTTAAAATCTGGATATCCAAAATTGTTTGTCCGGATACTGTTACGCTTTTGTAAACATTGCCCATATCTCCAATTTAAAGGATGTGTTTGACAAACTATGATGATGCAAAGACAGTTTAACAGCATTAACAGTACCTGATATTAGTATTTACCTTGACATATTCTCTTACTAAAATTATTTAAGAGAAATATTTATCAAATTCGGCACCGCGGTAATTTACTTTCGATTTCAAAAACTTGTAGAAAAAGGTAGATCTAAATTTGATTGTGATAGAAAAATTAAATACCTGTTTCAGTTGTGACACATTAATCAACACCTGTCTTTGTTAAACCCCCGCCGTGGCGGAGGGATTATAGGAATGGTCTGCGTCCGTCCGTCCTTCCGTTTGTCCTTCCGTCCGTAACACTTTCGTGTCCGCTCCATATCTCCTAAACCCCTTGAAGGTTTTTCATCAAACCTGGGTCAAATGATCACTTTATCAAGACGATGTGCAGAACCCATGAGTCAGCCTTGTCGGTTCAAGGTCAAGGTCACAACTCAAGGTCAAAGGTTTGAGCCTGCCATTTTGTGTCCGCTCTATATGCCCTTAACCCCTTGAAGGGATTTTATAAAACTTGGGTCAAATGATCACCTCATCAAGACGATTTGCAGAACCCATGAGTCAGCCATGCCAGCTCAAGGTCAAGGTCACAACTCAGGGTCAAATGTTTGAGCCTTCCATTTTGTGTCCGCTCTATATCTCTTAAACCCCTTGAAGGAATTTTATAAAACTTGGGTCAAATGATCACCTCATCAAGACGATGTGCAGAACCCATGAGTCAGTCATACCGGCTCAAGGTCAAGGTCACAACTAAGGGTCAAAGGTTTGAGCCTTCCATTTTGTGTCCGCTCTATATCTCCTAAACCCCTTGAAGGATTTTCATCAAACTTGGGTCAAACGATCACCTCATCAAGACGATGTGCAGAACTTATGAGTCAGCCATGTCGGCTCAAGGTCAAGGTCACAACTCAAGGTCAAAGGTTTGAGCCTTCCATTTCGTGTCTGCTCTATATCTCCTAAACCCCTTGAAGGAATTTTATAAAACTTGGGTCAAATGATTACCTCATCAGAACGATATGCAGAAATTATGAGTCAACCATGCCAGCTCAAGGTCAAGGTCACAACTAAGGGTAGATGGTTTGTGCCTTCCATTTGGTGTCCACTCTGTATCTCCTAAACCCCTTGAAGGATTTTCATCAAACTTGGGTCAAATGATCACCTCATCAAGAATTCATGAGTCAGCCATGTCAACTCAAGGTCAAGGTCACAACTGAAGGTAAAGGTTTCAGCTCTGTATCTCCTAAACCCCTTGAAGGATTTTCATGAAACTTTGGTCAAATGATCACCTCATCAAGACGTTGTGCAGAATTCATAAGTCAGCCATGTCAGTTCAAGGTCAATGTCACAGCTAAAATCAAAGGTTTACCCTTTCACTATCCATAGCAGTGGCGGGGGATTGAGCTGTCGTTCAGACTGCCTTGTTATATCATGCAATAAACAACAATCAACAAGGGTAAATATGTGTGAAAATATCCGAAAACTGTTGTTCACAGATTCGTTATTAGCAAGGATTAATATTTGTAAAGGATTGAATCTTTTTTTTTTTTCGTTGTTTGATTATTTTTTAAATCGGGAGATTTGGACTTCTTATCGGGCTGATCGGGTTTTACATTAAATATTTTGAATAGCTAGAAAGCAACTGTTTCAATATTCCGGAATGGTATTTTTTAGCCTACCATCATCAGATGGTGGGCTTTCAAATCACTCTGCGTCTGTGGTCCGTCGTCCTTCCGTCCGTCCGTTAACAATTTCCTGAGAAACTACCAGGGGGATTTTGACCAAACTTTGTCAGAATGATGTATTGGAACCCTAGTTGTGTCCCCCTGAAAATCAGACTGGTTCAACAATTTTTTAATGAGTTATGACCCTTTGTTTATTTCTATAATTTACATAGATTTATATAGGGAAAAACTTTGAAAATCTTCTTGTCCAAAACCACAGAGCCTAGGGCTTTGATATTTGGTATGAAGCATCATCTAGTGGTCCTCTACCAAGATGATTCAAATTATTTCCCTTGGGTCTAATATGGCCCCGCCCCGGGGGTCACATGGTTTATATAGACTTATATAGGGAAAAACTTTTAAAAACCTCTTGTTCAAAACCACAGGGCCTAGGGCTTTGATATTTTGTATGTGACATCATCTAGTGGTCTTCTACAAAGATTGTTCAAATTATCCCCTTAGGGTCAAATATGGCCCCGTCCCGGGGGTCACATGGTTTACATAGACTTATATAGTGAAAAACTTTGAAAATCTTCTTGTCCAAACCACAAAGCCTAGGGCTTTGGCATTTGTAATGTAGCATTATCTAGTGGTTCTCTACCAAGTTTGTTCAAATTATCCCCATAGGGTCAAATATGGCCCCGCCCTGGTTCATATAGACTTATATAGGGAAAAGCTTTTAAAATCTTCTTGTCAATAACCTACAACATTCAAATTTGGACCACATGTATGGTTTTGAGTGGCAAGATGAACCTTGACACGAGTTGGCCTTGATTTTGACCTAGTGACCTACTTTCACATTTCTGTAGCTACAGCCTTCAAATATGGACCACATGCATAGTTCTGTGCACTGAAAAAACTTTGACCCTGACATTGACCTAGTGACCTACTTTCACATTTTTGAAGGTACAGGCTTCAAATTTGGACCACATGCATAGTTTCGTGTTCTGAAATGAAGTTTGACCTTGATTTTGACCTAGTGACCTACTTTCACATTTCTCAAGCTACAGCCTTCAAATTTGGACACATGCATAGTTTTTTGTACCCAAACAAACTTTGACCTTTACGTTGACCTAGTGACCTACTTTCACATTTTTAAGGTACAGGCTTCAAATTTGGACCACATGCATAGTTCTGTGTTCCGAAATAAAATTTGACCTGGATTTTGACCTAGTGACCTACTTTCACATTTCTCGAGCTACAGCCTTCAAATTTGGACCACTTGCATAGTTTTGTGTACTGAAACAAATTTTGACCTTGACATTGACCTAGTGACCTACTTCCACATTTCTGTAGCTACAGGCTTCAAATTTGGATCACATGCATAGATTTGTGTTCTGAAGTGTAATTTGACCTTGATTTTGACCTAGTGACCTACTTTCACATTTTTCAAGCTACAGCCTTCAAATTTGGAGCACTTGCATAGTTTTGTGTACCGAAATAAACTTTGACTTTAAGATTGACCTAGTGACCTACTTTCAAATTTTTCAAACTACAGCCTTCAAACTTGATGCACATGCATAGTTTTGTATACAAAGAACTTTGTCCTTGAAATTGATCTAGTGACCTACTTCTCATTTCTCAAGCTACAGCTTTCGATTTTGGACCACATGTACAGTGTTGTGTACGGAAATGAAATTTGACATTGAGCTAGTCAATAAGTCTTGAAATTTGGAACACTCAAAAATGGCACATTGATTGGCGCCAAGATCACTCTGTGATCTCTTGTTGTCATGATCAAATAACCTGTAATTATCGTCAATTAGCTTGTCACCTCGTGTCAATTTCAATTAATAAGAATGTTATGCTGCTTAATGACGCAAAAAAAAATAAATATAACAGAATAAAAAAATATATATATAATATAACATAACAGAATATTCTAGTATGACCGTTGTATAAAGAATTATGAATAAAATATTATCTCATTTACTAGAATAATGTTATGCTGCTTAATGACGCAAAAAAATAATATAACAGAATATTCTAGTACGTCCGTTGTATGAATAATTACTAATTTGATATTTGATTTTACTAAAATGTTATGTTTATTAACGATGCAAAAAAATATATATAAGAGAATATTCTAGTACGTCCGTTGTATAAAGAATTACGAATTAAATATTAAAGTCTTAAGTAAATTTAACAATCTGCTTGATAAGCAGTAAAGGATTATTAAATCTGTCGCATATTTCCTTGACATGAAATTGAAATTTAGTTTATTTAATTTAAACCCATTATAATTAACATACGATATTTCAAAATAATCTCGAAATAATATTGACAATTTGAAAAGCTTCTCCCTTATTTGTATAAAATAAGATAAAAAAAATAAGGTTAATTAAAATTTTCGATGACTTAATTGATTAGTATGTCTGTATATAGAACTTTTGATAAGCAATATAATTGTGTGTTTTATTATTCTGTAAATATTTATTTGATTTCTTGATATGACATATAGTATATGAATTAGTTAAGGTACATTATATCAATATATTATAATTATTATATCAATAAATAAGGTTAAATAAGATTTCATTATTTTTAATTGATGACAATAAAATTACTAATTTCTGATTGTGTTGTTATGTGATACAATCAAAATGCATATTTATTCATGAGACATTTATAAGCACTGAGTTAGCTAGCCGTGTTATCTTATAATTAAAATCTAACTTGAAAGTTAAAGTAATACAATCTATTGGCATTGCTTTCAATTATTATTATCATAATTGCCCCTAATTTGTCCATAGTGCATCTTTAATAGTCCTTAGTGGCCCATAGTGCCTCCTTAGCGGTCTTTGATAGGAAAACTGCCTGAAATAATTTACTCATATCTTTTTTATTTTACCATTTATTTCTTAGATTTTTAGCTCGACTATTCGAAGAATAGTCTAGCTATTCTACTCACCCTGGCGTCGGCGTCGGCGTCGGCGTCACACCTTGGTTAAGTTTTTGCATGCAAGTACATACAGATATCATTTAAAGGCATATAGCTTTGAAACTTTTTTATTCTTTTTCTAGGTCAATTACCAACCTCACTGGGTCAAGTTCCATAACTCTAACATGTATTTTGAGCAAATTATGCCCCCTTTTGGACTTAGAAAATTCTGGTTAAAGTTTTACATGCAAGTTACTATCTCCAAAACTAATGCAGATATTGAATTGAAACTTCACATGTGTCTTCGGGGTTATAAAACTAGTTGATAGCACCAAGTCCCATAACTCTGACCTTCATTTTGGCCAAATTATGCCCCCTTTTGTACTTAGAAAATTTTGGTTAAAGTTTTGCGTGCAAGTACATACAGCTATTACTAAAAGGCATATAGATTTGAAACTTATTTTTTCTTTTTCTAGATCAATTACCTACCTCACTGGGTCAAGTCCCATAACTCTGACATGTATTTTGGCCAAATTATGCCCCCTTTTGGACTTAGAAAATTCTGGTTAAAGTTTTGCGTGCAAGTACATACAGCTATTACTAAAAGGCATATTGATTTGAAACTTATTTTTCCTTTTTCTAGATCAATTACCTACCTCCCTGGGCCAAGTCCCATAACTCTGACATGTATTTTGAGCAAATTATGCCCCCTTTTGGACTTAGAAAATCCTGGTTAAAGTTTTACATGCAAGTTACTATCTCCAAAACTAATGCAGATATTAAATTGAAACTTCACATGTGTCTTCGGGGTTATAAAACTAGTTGATAGAATCAAGTCCCATAACTCTGACATGTATTTTGGGCAAATTATGCCCCCTTTTGGACTTAGAAAATTCTGGTTAAAGTTTTGCGTGCAAGTACATACAGCTATTACCAAAAGGCATATAGCTTTGAAACTTATTTATTCTTTTTCTAGGTCAGTTACCAACCTCACTGGGTCAAGTTCCATAACTCTTAACATGTATTTTGAGCAAATTATGCCCCCTTTTGGACTTAGAAAATTCTGGTTAAAGTTTTACATGCAAGTTACTATCTCCAAAACTAATGCAGATATGGAATTGAAACTTAACATTTTTCTTCGGGGTTATTAAACTAGTTGATAGCATCAAGTCCCATAACTCTGATATGCATTTTGGTCAAATTATGTCCCGTTTCGAACTTAAAACTCTTTTGATATTTAACATTTTGGGTAATAATTTCCTGCTTCTGTGACAATATTTCGAATAGTCGAGCTTGGCTGTCTTACGGACAGCTCTTGTTCTTAAGGGTCCTTATTCATAATTTTAACAGGTCCAAAACATTGCGGAATGATACTTATTTCACTTGGGTATTGATTACATTTTACTCGGACTTTATCATAGACTCCCTGTGTAAAATCTCAAACTTTTAACTAAAATAAAGGTATTAAATCGATATAATATTTCAATGAAACTTCAAAGTTTTGTTGTTTGTAGCATCATCTGGGGCATGTGCAGTGAAAAATCTTAATTTGATTTCTAAAATAGTGTGATATTTATTTCTAAATTCACTATATGTTCATTGTAAATATACTTCGTTATACCCAAGTGGAAATTGGCAGGTACTCGAAAATGCAGCTCTCTGATTGGTCAATTAGAACCCCTAATGTACTGTGATGTAATGATAAAGTTATGAATTGTACCCTAAGTCACCCCTTAGTGGTCCTTAGTGCTCACTTAGAGGTCCTTTGTGCCTCCTTAGCGGTCCTTAGTGGTATATTGCAGGACCCTGTTTTACATCCAGAATCGGGAGAAACCCGACGGGATCGGGAGAGGTGATACGAATAAAAATATTGTTATATTTGTTTGTTTTTTCTTTTTTAATTAAATATTTTGAATAGATAGAAAGCAACTAGTATTTTTGTTATGATCAAATAACCTGTAATTATCGTCAATTAGCTTGTCACCTCGTGTCAATTTCTTTGTTCACAGTTTGATCTCGGTTAAAATAATCTCCATTTTTTTTTATAAGTATCCTTATATTTGTGATTTTTGATATTACTTTCATCGAAATACTTTTTAAATGTATATGAAATTAATTTTGTTTGAAAGAAAAAAAGTTTAAACTACTCGATCTTTTACGGGAACGTAACGGCAATCTTAGATTTTAGCGTAGACAGTAGGCGCGGAGAGCAATTTCCCTTTATCAAAATGGCGAATTTGTTTTGGTTTGAAGTTGGAAAGTCGTCTATACCTGTGTGTCGGGGCTGGTCCCAGGGGTAAAAATAAACGCATTATCTATGGTATTTTGCGGCAGCATTAAAACAAATATACGGGACCCTATCGCGATTCGTACATTTTTGGTTCTTTTTTTTTTTTGAGAGAGAGAGAGAGAAATAAAAAAGGTCGGGGCGGCATAAAAAAGAGGGGGCGGGCGGGGGTGATAATCTAGGAATTAATTTATTATGGCCTAAGGGAATATATTTTTATTTACAGTTTTATCTAATTCGAATTAAGATTTACGTATGTATTGCTTATTACATAAATACGAGCTTTGGTTCATATCCACAAGAAAGAAATATACAACATTTAGAATGTGCAAAAATTGAGGCATCTCTCCCATATGTGTAGATACTTAACAACAGATGGATTGACGTAGTATACACTTATGATATATTTTTGTCTTACTTGACATACAAATAAAATGAAATTCGTCTTCTATGTCCCTTTGACTACAACATAAACAGTAACGTTCGTCTCGACGAATATTGTCTCGAGAATATCGTCCGGTTTGAATCCTCAAAGGGTGGTCAGAAACCCTTAATTTTACAAAATATAATCGTAAACTCTTTGATATTAAATCTAAGTATGCTTCATATTCAAAAGAAGTTTTAAACACTCTATACATATCTAAAACAGAACTACTATTCATTTTACCGTACTATTCTTGTTTAAGTGTGTCAATAATTCTACATTTAAAATCACTAATAAAAGCATTTGCACAAACTGTATTTGGAGTTTTAAATACATAGGAAAATCCATACTCGTTTAACATTTTTTTAACATTTGTAACCCAGTTTTTATAACCTTTATTACAATCATTCAAAGCCTGATTATACACAGTTTTTAAAATAATATTATTACTGTCAATAACTTTCAAGCAATATTTTATAATACGAACATATTTAATTATATATAAGGGGTATCTACCTAACTCACCGTAAACAGTAGCATTACATGTGTTTATTTTAACATTTAACAACCGTTTGCAAAATTTTAAATTGATGCGTTCGATCTCTTTTGCTTTATTAAAACACCGTATTTCAGAGGCATAACTTAAAATGGAACCAACAAATTAATCAAACAATTGGCAAAGGAAGTTTGGTTTTAGATCATATTCCTTACATTTGTATAGAAAAGTATTCATAGCCTTGAGAGCTTTTCCAACTAAATGTTCCTGGTTTAATGTAAAACCACCAGTATAATTTATTACAGTGCCCAGTTAGTTGAAATTATCAACGACTTCTATATTTTGTCTCGGCGATATATGACCATTTTGTGTCGATTCGCCGTAAAACCCAACTCACTCACTCTATATTTTGTCCATTATATGTCCATTTCTCATCTTGGCGAATTCTACCTCTTTTGCGAAAGACCATTATTTTTGTTTTTGAAGTATTTACGTTAAGCCCCAAAGAAATACAGTATAAGTAAAGGTTGTCTAATGCGTTTGCACTTCTTTTGGCGATTTAGGCCAAACCTAAAATTGCCATATCATCTGCAAAAAGCAATAAAATTAAGATTATATCGTCTATATTTAAACCAGAATGTAATGCTATCTTGCAAAAACAATTCCAAATCTTCTGCAAACAATGAAAAGAGAATCGGGGACATTACCTCCCCTTGTCTTAAACCGACAGCATAACTGAAGTATTCAGAATATGTTGTACATGATTTGACCAAGATTTAACATTCTCATACATGTTTTTAACAATTCTTAGTAATTTACCTTGTATACCTGATTTATACATTTTAAACCATAGAGTACTGCGATATATACTATCAAAGCATTTAAGCATATCAACTTAAACAACATACAAACTTTTGTTTTCATTTGAAAAATGTTGTACAACAGACATAAAAATATATAAGGCATCAACAGTTGAACATCCTTTTCTAAATCCGAATTGTTCATCCGAAATAGTAGCATGACTCAATACGTTCATTTAAAATGGTTGTAAATATCTTAGAACTAGATGCCCACGGGCAACATGTCGAGCCCGCCAGCTGTCAAAAGGACCGGGAGTTGCACATGTCACTCCCTGTCTCATTGAGGCAAACATTTATGCCAATTAAAAAAGAGATTGCAAAAAGTTACAATATAAGTTATTTAAAGTAACAACTAAGGGACGTAAATCTTAAAAAGTCCACACAAAAATCCTCACCAGTAGAGATAGGTCAAAATTCACCTGAAAATTGGATGTAACATGCATGTTGTACTAAAGAAAAGTGGTCTTGATTTTTCACTACGACCAGTAATAAAAAAGTTACACATATAAGCTATTTATAGTAACAACAAAGGGAAGTAATTCTAGGATCTTGCGCATGACACTCCGTCTCATGATGTTGAACAAATGTGCCAAGTTACATCAAAATCCCTCTATGCATCAAAAAGAAATGCTCCAGACAAAATCATTCTTGTATCTGACTTTTGACCTCTAAGTGTGACCTCTAAGTGTGACCTTGACCTTAGACCTAGGGACCTGGTTTTTGCGCATGACACTCCGTCTCATGATGGTGAACAATTGTGCCAAGTTTCATCAAAATCCCTCCATGCATGAAGAAGAAATGCTCCGGACAAAGTCATTTTTGAATTTGACCTTTGACCTGTAAGTGTGACCTTGACCTTTGAGATAGGAACCTGGGGTTTGCGCATGACACTCCGTCTCACTGAGGTTAACATTCATGCCAAATATAAACAAGATTTCTCCATGCATGTCATAGTTATGGTCCGGACAAACAAATCCGGACGCACGCACGCACGGACGGACGCATGCACATACACCGAACAGCCATTTGGACAACTATGTCTTCGCATCCGCAAGCGGGCTCGACAAATACAACTAACAAGCGTTATGCCTCTATAATTATTAACATCATCAACGGAGCCTTTTTTGTGCATAATAATCCCTTCTGTCCACTTATCTGGGAAATGACCAGAGGCTAAAATGACATTAAAACATCACACAAATGGTTCGATAAAATATCAATACTTTCAAGGAAGTATTCATTTAAAATATATATAATCACTACCAGCCGCTTTATTACGTTTTAAGTGTTTTACTGCATTCAATACCTCATTTACCGTTATAGGCAGGTCTAATTCTGGAAAATTACAATTTTCAGCGTTAAAATAGAAAAAGTGGAAACTCCACATGTCGCTCAACACAACAAAAAAACGAAAATGGTGCAGGCTCGGTTTGATTGAGCCTGTTCATAGACGGTAGTGGAAATGCATGCTACCGTCCACGCCCTCTAGCCCCGGGTTGAGGAGAACTCAACATTTACACATGCTAAAAGTACAAAAAAATTTTTTAGAGACATCCGCAGATGTGTTCATACGGCGGTGCACTCGGAACCTTCAATGCTACACTAGTGTGTAATTCCATGAAAAGCGGCGTATGGTCCCCAGTTAAAATAATGGGTCTGCCCTAAACGAGAAAACAATGAGCAGAACTAAACAAACTGGAATTTAGAAAGGGGATCTGATGTTATGGAGCCTGCATATCACAGGAACTGCCAAAAGACAAAATTAAAAAGCAGGCACCATATCCAAGGGGTGATTAAACAATACCCAAAGCTATGAAAGCGGGGGTATTGGAACCACCCAGGCCGAAATGTTCATGCTGAGAAACTAAACAGTACCAGTAACACGACATAAAAGTCGTGCTGAACGATCTGAGAAGATCGAACTATAACAGCCCTGACTGAATGTACGGGGAAAGTCATTATTTAAACAAAAATCTTCTGCCTCAGCATTTTTAATATCAGAAGTATTATTACCCAAATTTTCAAAATACTCCTTGAAAGTATCTATTGAAATTTTATTACAATTAGTTTTATTTTTTAATTTAAAAATTTCCAAAATTCTTTTGGCTTTTCAGTTTTTAAACATTCAATTTCTGCCATTTTGTTTTTATATGCATTCTTTTCCTTTTTCTTAATTACATCTTTATATAGTTTTTTTTTCTTCCACACAAAGTTATTCTATTTAAATCAGTCTTATACAAATTAAAACATCGTAAAGCGTCGTGGTAACGATTGCGTACACGAACACACTCTTTATCGAACCAGTCAGCATCGTTGATACAACTGTCAACATTAAATGAAGGTTTGTTACTGTAAGTGCACGATTTCGAAAAAATACGGGTCCCCATTGATAATATGTAAAGTAGTGGACTTACGACTTACATAAATCAAGCAATTTAATCCCATGATTATTATGTATTTTATCTACTGAGGCCCGGACAGAGCTTTTCAGACCCCCTGTGATAAAAACACTACCAAGTTCAGAAAAATAGGTAATATCATTTTCTAAAATATCAAATAGTTCTACATTAAACGTATTATATATATAAACTGGTGATTCTTCCCCCCGTATATAACTTCCACATACATAAATATCACTAGCAGTATTAAAAAAAATCGCGATTAAGTTTTAACCAGATTATTGTGTCGTAATGATTTTTCATCTCTAATATAAACAACTATGCGACCACTATTTCTTCGAGCGTTCCTACGTTGAAATTTTCTAAAGAAATTAATTAAAGGACTGGTAACCATTTAAATTTACAATACTCGTTACATTTGCCCATGATTCAAACAGAAAACAAATATCAGATGAACTTAAAATATTTACAAACTCAGCACTAGACTTTTTACAATCGGTCAGCCCATGTACATTCCAGGCCAAAACTGACACCTCGTCGCCATCGTGTCCCTACGCTCGAACCGCGGTCCCATCGACGTAAAGGGTGTCGTATAGGTACGCTCGCTTGCCCTGCCGCCTAGCTTCTTTCGTCTTTAGCACCAACTTACGCCTTTTTAGCTCACCTGAGCACAAAGTGCTCAAAGGTGAGCTTTTGTGATCGCCCTGTGTCCGTCGTCCGTCCGTCCGTCGTCGTCAACAATATGACTGTTAACACTCTAGAGGTCACAATTTTGGCCCAATCTTAATGAAACTTGGTCAGAATGTTACTCTCAATAAAATCTTGGATGCATTCGATATTGTGTTATCTGGGTTCATAAACTAGGTCACCAGGTCAAATCAAAGGAAAAGCTTGTTAACACTCTAGAGGTCACAATTTTGTCCCAATCTTAATGAAACTTGGTCAGAATGTTACCCTCAATAAAATCTTGAACGAGTTCAATATTGGGTCATCTGGGTTTAAAAACTAGGTCACCAGATTAAATCAAAGGAAAAGCTTGTTAACACTCTAGATGTCACAATTTTTGGCCCAATCTTTATGAATCTTGGTTAGAATGTTACTCTCAATAAAATCTTGGACAGGTTCGATATTGGGTTATCTGGGGTTAACAACTAGGTCACCAGGTCAAGTCAAATGAAAAGCTTGTTTACACTCTAGAGGTCACAATTTTGGCCCAATCTTTATGAAACATGGTCAGAATGATACCTTTAACAAAATCTTGGACGAGTTTGATATTGGGTCGTCTGGGGTGAAAAACTAGATCACCAGGTTAAATCAAAGAAAAAGCTTGTTAACACTGTAGAGGCCACAGTTATGGCTATATCTTCATGAAACTTGGTCAGAATGTGAATCTTGATGATCTCAATGTCCAATATGAATCTGGGTCAGGTAGGATCAAAAACTAGGTCACCAGGTCAAATCAAAGGAAAAGCTAGTTAACACTGTAGAGGCCACATTTATGACCATATCTTAATGAAACTCGGTCAGAGTGTTAATCTTGATGATCTATAGGTCACATTCAAATCTGGATTAGATGGGTAAAGAACTAGGTCACTAGGTCAAATCAAAGGAAAGGTTTGTTAACATTCTAGAGGCCACATTTATGACTATATCTTCATGAATCTTGGTCAGTATTTTAATCTTGCTGATCTTTAGGTCAAGTTTAAATCTGGGTCATGTTGGATCAAAAACTAGGTCACCGGGTCAAATCAAAGGAAAAGATTGTTAACACTCCAGAGGCCACATTTATGACTGTATCTTCATGAAACTTAGTCAGAATGTTAATCTTGATGATCTTTGGGTCAAGTTCGAATCTGGGTCATGTTGGATCAAAAACTAGGTCATTGGGTCAAATCAAAGGAAAAGCTAGTTTACACTTTAGAGGCCACATTTATGACCATATCTTAATGAAAATTGGTCAGAATGTTAATCTTGAAGATCATTAGGTCAATAGGTCAGGTAAGCGATACAGGGCCTTCATGGCCCTCTTGTTTCGATTATGTCCTGTGGGTACTGTTCGAAAACACGATGTACAGACCCATCGAGGTCCTTCCAGCGTTTGCGGACCATTTCCCTATCTTTAAAGTATGTAAATTTGACAATTATATTTCTTACTTTGCCCGAGATAGGTGACCCCGGAGAACGTTGAACCCTCTCAAACTTCTTAATTGAGTCAGCAATATCACGGGCGATCTTGAAGGCGTCTTGCAAGTGCTGGCGGAGCTTCCGTTCAGTAGTTTCTGGCGACTCGTTTCCGTTCGAGTTGTCTTCCGTTACCCCGGTGAATATAAGATTGTTTCGCATAGACTGTGATTGAAGATACGACACGTTGTCACGCAGGGTGTCCTCCTTCTCCAGTTCCTGTGACTCGCTCCGAGAGCAGCGCCGCATTAATGTCCGCCCTCTCCATCTTGTCCTCGAGACGGGTCACTCGCTCGTCTACCTTCCTCACTCGCTCCTCAAGAGCCACCCATAATTTGTTTATGTCTCTTTCTAACGTGCCCATTTTCTTTTTAATAAAGTCTATGGCTTCTTAACTTCTTTTCCACAGTCACGAGTCGATCACTGACATTTTTCATAAGGTTCATTTAATCCCGGACTGTGGGCTCAGCACTACTTACAGCCATTACAGAGCTATCACATTTATTTCCAACTACAATCTAGGTTGTCCTCACCATAAAGCACAGAATATTAGTCCGATTCAAGACTTCACTTACCAAAAAATTATTAGAGTCAGTATCCTCAGACGGGCCTCTTTGTTTATGTACTTTCCGTACCTACACCTTTGATTTTGACATTATAAAACATCACATTTTAGTAGAACAAACACATACACTTAAAATCCATGTTATAAAAACACTAAGGGCTGTTTAAATTTATTAAATTCCGAATTTTCTCTCCGCGTAGAATTTTTCGATCGTTCGCGCTAAGATCACTTGATATAATGTGCACTAGGCCTTTTGACGGAAACAAGTAAAAAAAAAATGATGATTTGGCTTCATATAGTAACAAGTTTCCCGTTCAGCAAGTAAGGAAAAAACATAAATTGATTTTAAGAACAGAAAGTTTCCCCTATTGTACAAGGCAAGGTTAAAGTGTCAAAAATGCTGTTTAATGTATACAAGGAATGTTCACCACTTTGAGCCCTAAATAAAGAACGGTTCGTACTACACAAGCCACACTTAATGGTGATCTTAATGTGGTATTATTACTTTTCATTTAAGAATTGTATTCTTGTTAGCCCACTGTGCTACAATATTTACCAAAATGTTCAGAAGAAAAAAAGGTGGGAGAGGCTTATATGATGGTTTGATGTGTTGGGAAATATTTGTATGATTTTACCACATGTAAAGAACTATTTGACTACCAAGGATATACAAAAAATGTACATGTATTTTGTAGAAAACATCAATGACAATAATATTATTATCTGTCAACATATTTCTCAAGGTAGTAATGACTGCAAATATTAAAAGACTTGAATTGCCCCCAAAAAGAAAATAAAATGTTACACTCAACGCAATTTGGTAGTTTACAAAAATGTAGTACCAAAATGCGTTGGATATGTACACATCCAACGCAAAACGCTTTTAATAATAATCTCATGATTTATAAAAAGAATATTTTGTGACGAATGGACAATATTATTTCAAAGAGAGTCATAATGGAACTTAGTCGCTCATCCGACCTTGACCTTTTGACCTTGAATATATAACGGCCCTAGATTCAGTCAAGCAGGACCATTGGAACACACGTAAGAGGGGTCAATGCAACTCTTAACTTTGACATACATCGATAGATATTGAAGGAACTTGGCACAACTGCTCACCACAATTATTTGATGCGCCGTTCGCATGACCCTGGGACAGATTTCACAAACGCCCGTAAGTATAGACTGTTTGATATTAAAATTCAGGAGATTCACGAGAAAAGGTCACATAAGACGGGTTGTATAATACCTTTAATAGTATATGCAAGGTAGTCATGCAACCTTTATCCACCAAACATCTTTAGAATATTTCAATGTTGTTTAATATAGTGAAATACAATTAAATAATCCAACCCGGTAATGAATTTATTTCCGAGGGTTACCGATTAATTTATTCACGTTGGTCGAGTAAATATTAGGCACTCGTATTTTTGTATACCGGACATAACTTTCTCGTATTTTCACCTAACGACGCAGAATTTATTTTTTGGAAAATTATTCGAGTAAGCCCACGCCCACATTTTACCATTCCTTTACGTTGTGTTTCAAAGATATCTGTGGTGGACTCTCGAAACCCCTCTCCTTTAAAGAGAAAAATCTTTTTTGGTCGGAAATATTTATCTAAGACCCCTAAAACACGCACAGAAGTCACCATTTATGTTTATACGGGATGTTAAAAAATATCTAGGTGGAGGACTGGCGTGCCATCTTCACATTTATACTTCGTTTTACAGAATGCAACATTTTCATGCTTTAAAAAGTCTCGGTGGACTGTAATGTTATTGCATAGGAAGCGTCGTTTGAGGCCCCTTTCACACGCTCGGAAATCTATATTTTGTTTTTTTTATACGAAAACTAGATCTCGGGAGGGGGACTCCACACCATTTTATAGGAGACATTCCCTCCTTTTATCTCTCTTTTTTGTGCGTAATGTAAAAATGAGCACAGGCCCTGATGTAGAAAAAACTACCAAAATACGTTCCATTCCATAATCCTTAACACATCATATGTACCCTTGCAACACATTTTATCGTTACCAAAACTCGGCTGAATTTTGGTAGTGACTACCAAAACGCGTTGCTACCATTTTGAGGTGTAACAGAGCCTCCTTAACGGTCCTTATTATATGACCCCTTCTTTACTGTTCTTGTAATTTTGCAGTAATGATATCAAAGCGTGATCTGACATAACAAGCCGAATATCATTTATCAGTAAGCATAGAAACATTAAAAACGAAGATTATTTCACAAAACAGTATACATGTATGCGTATTTTGTCTCAGCTTGGTGTCGCAACAGCACTAAGTTCCTTACACTGAAAATACGATTCCAAGGACGTGGTCTGTAAGTATTCGAGCGTGGAAACAAGAGCTATTTTAAGAAAGTACACTGAATGACTCCAATATTTCAGCCTTTCGTTTTCGAAACATCGTCGTAGCACATGGATAGTTACAAGTAGGACATGAAGACTGAATTAAAATTAGGAACTTACGTGTCTTACAGATAGTAAGATAGGAATGTGAACGATCCTTTCTGTCTTATCAGTGAGACGTCTGCGATCACCAAATCAAGATGGACATCAAACTTAGATATTTTGTGCTTTGTGTGCTGGTTTTAGCGAGCACAGCAAATGGTACGTTCTTTTACTTGAAATGTAATATATAGTTCATAAACAATTCAGGTACTTGATGATTCGTTTATAAATTACTAGTCTGATTATACAATGTATTTGACCAATTACGAGGTCAACGGAGCTTTATTTCTAGTCATTGAGGCGGGCAAGGTCTTTGTAGGGAGACTGGAAGCTCGTGATATGTCAGATTCCAATGGCCACCAGAGAGTCTGGTTTTGTCTTGCTAGAGTATTGTACCATTTAAACGACTGCCGGAGAGAGAGAGAGAGAGAGAGTCCTTATCTTTAAGAGTGAATATGAAGGGCAGGGACGTTAAGATTTGCATGTTTGTGTGAAATGAAAAAGCGGCATAGAACAAGGACATATATTCAAAGCAGTCTTGAATTATTCATATAATGGTTTAATATAAACTAAGGGAAATGTCATGTCGCTAAATGCGTTTCAATGAGTAAAAAATATATTACTGAAAGGTGCCCGATCTTTTCATTACGATCCGTGTTAGCTCCTTCGCCCTATATTTCTGCAAATGTTGACGAATTTTAAACAAGAACGTTATGATTGCACATAAAATTCATTAATTTAAAGTCTTCTGTGATCTCTCTCATTTGTCCACGTAATAGAAGAAAATGGTTTCAAACTGCAGTGTGCAAGAAAATGTATAATAATAATAATATATCAATAAATATATTTATTCATCTTTGTTGATAATATGATAGCATACATGTTTCAGGATTTTTGTTGGATACTATTACCAACCACCTTCCACATACCGTCTGTTACGGGGATCTTGGTTGCTTTAATAACGGCATACCATTTCTCGACCTGCTGCACCGCCCTCTATCGGTAGCTCCGGAATCGCCATCAAAGATACAGACGAGGTTTTTGCTGTACACCAGGTAAATGAATTAGATGCAAATAAAAGTTTTCATGGCTAGAGGAGTAGCATATCTTAGACTATTTGTCTGAAATGATGAGGTAAGAATGTAATGATGTGGAAATGACTTTCCTAGTTATAGACATACACATGAAAGTGCTAATGGCAACATTGAGCAGTGACATGCCGCTAGTACTACAGTTCTCAATAACTCTATATATTATACCAGCCTGATATGACAACTCATAAAAAGCAGTCACTCGGGGCACCGAATTACACTCTCCCTGTACAGACACAGCTTTCCCCTAGAACAGAGAAAAAGAAAATTTAGGTACAGACATATCCGTGTTCTTTGCGAATAGATCTTTAACGTGTTTTCCCGGGAAGAGCCAGTGCCGGCCTCCTTAGTTGTGTGGGAGACGGCTGAGAAATTTCCAGTGTTTCGCCGGGATTCAAGCCCCACACCTCTGGATTCGCAGTAAAGCGTGTTACCATTAGAACACTTGGACATAATAGTTTCGTATTAGGTTTGTTTTTGAAGTTACAAATAAATTACACTATTCAACAACCACTTCTCCCCCTTATTCCCCATTTTAGAGCTAACCCCACTATGTCCCAGGAACAGTTGATAGACCCCCACTCTGACACGTCTATAGAAGGGTCTAACTTTGACGGAACAAAACCAACAAAGATCATCGTGCACGGGTTTACCCACAATGCCCACAGAAACTGGATACTCAACATGACTAAGGAGCTGCTGACAGCCGTAAGGATTTTGTAGTTTTATTTTACTTGCAAATTGATTATAACGTTTTCACTGGAAATAACTTGGTTCAATTTACACTGTTAGGTACTAAGTCATAATACAATACAATCCCAGTTACAAACCTGTTCTTACGGTCGAAAATGAACTCGTTCCCCGTCACAAAACAATTTATATATTTGGCCCATAAACTTATTCAATGACATACATTTTTTTTTATAAAAATGGTTTAACCCGAACAGGTATATCAGTGCTTTGAAATAATTGCTTAAATTAAACATACTAGGTCTGCTTAAATTAGCGGGTTGAATATTTTCTACGGTCAGCGTTAGAATGAGAACACTCAAAAACATAACGAAATTTATCTATTTATAAGTTTATTTAACATCTAACATAGCATTATTAGGACATAGGTAGCAAAGTGTCATATCAAGTTTATGGTTACCACATATAAAACGACAAAGACGTAAAGTACGAGTTTTGGGTAACATTTTGAAATGAGGTTCTAATTCAAATGAAAACTACATTTACTCGAATTAAGCATTTGTTCATTCCAAATTGTATACTGGTCTTTGACAACTGATTAATTCATACAATATATAGCAAATACAAACGGTTCTAATGATGTTTTTACATAAATTATCCATGGCGAGTAAATAAACATTTTGTTCATCAAGCTCAAACATACGTCTTTACATTATATTGCACAGTTTATATAATTTAATATTTACAAACTTACACTAAAAGTTTAGGACATGTTATCAAAAAATCAATAGATAAGACACCAAGTTAAAAAACACATTAATTATATTAGGTGTTGACCTTTTAACATCCAATAACAATCAAAGATGTCTAAGCTGAAACTTTTTAAATAATATCAGAACCCCAGAGAGAGTTTTTTCGGTACATGCAGTTACTAGACAGGTATTTTCATTTTTAAATGTCATGCAATTAACATTTACCATACATTACTCTCACCTACACATACATTTGATACTACCAGATACTACGCAACCAATCACACACCCACCAGTACGCATACACCACTAGCAACATTTTATGCTTTTTACTTCACTGATTTTACATACTCCTTTTAAGACTGTGTTTAAAGGTGATGTATAATGTTAGTGCCATGTACTTAAATATTCTCTTGTAATTCTTACGAGAACGGTCATTAACATGTTTTATTTGTGTATTATATAATTATGCTGTTATATTTTATGTTTTGTAAATGGATGAGACTACAACATCTTCTTCACCATATAACATAATAAGAGCAACTATTGTATGAAAAAGATGTAACTGAAAATCTTTATGAAGACAGAGAGTTCTAAACGTTTTGTATACAGAAATATTGCTTTCCTTGCTGGACCATTTACTAGCTTTGCTGAATTTTGTACTAAAGCTAAACTGCCTAGCATGAAATGAAATGAAAGTGCAGTTCCCTTTGGAAAAAATACTTATTAAGTTTTAGTTAAAATGTTTGCCTTGACGAACTGGTGTTGTGCTCAGTTGAAGTTGATGGACCTTGATTGCTTTAGCTTTGTCATATACATTAAAGATTACTCAACTACTAGTATTCTGTTGCTCATTAAATTCTTCCATAAACAATCTTTGTTTACAGAATCAAACCCTTTCATATAGTCTTTAATGTCTATATAATTTCTTGTTTTTACAAAATCTAAACAAACAAACAAACAAACAGTTGAAGAATAAAAAGATGGACATATGATATGATTATAATGCACTAGGGAGATTTCAATGTGATCACCGTCGACTGGCATAAAGGTGCAGTACTACCGTACGAGCAGGCGACAGCGAATACAAGAGTGGTCGGAGCCCAGGTCGCTCAAATTGTGCACAAGCTAATTCAGATGACAGGCTCTACCTCAGCTATGTTCCACATCATTGGTCACAGCCTTGGCGCACACGTGGCTGGGTATGCTGGAGAAAGGATTAGCCACCTTGCTCGTATCTCGGGTATGTACGCTATTTTGTGAATGACTGCTCTTTTTGTATCAAAAAGCTTCATTTTCATGCGATCCATAAGGTTTCCTTTGGCAGCATAGAAATTGAATACTTTCACACTCGAGGATGTAATAAAAATTTGCAACACCCATCGCATCCCCTAGTACCGGCTTTTTAAGTGGACCTCTGTGTGGAATAGAATTGAATGCAATTAAACTTACACGAGAAATCACATATTTGATCTGACAACACATTAAAACACTATTTTCTTGTTCCTTTTTTCTGTTGTTAAAGAACAAATTATGTTATATTAAAACATCAGTTGTGTTATGAGACCACTTTTTTGCTCTAACCGGTTTTGGTCTGAACCTCCAGGGGCTTGTAATTAAACTTCAAAGCTTTTTAAGAGTGTGTCAGAGGACATAATCATGTATCTGATAAGTCATAAGCAATTCTGAAAACTCTTCCCAGGACTTGATCCTGCTAGTCCGTATTTTGAAAATATGGACATTAAAGTACGGCTTGATCCGAGCGACGCCGATTTTGTTGATGTCATTCACACGGATGGTGGCGGGGTGAAAAACATCGGCTTTGGCGCATCTCAAGAAATGGGCCATGTTGACTTTTACCCAAACGGCGGAGAAAGGCAACCTGGCTGTGCATCGGACGCTGTTGACAAGCTCGGAGCCACCACATGGACAGCTGTAACCTCACTCTTCAATTACTACGGTATGTAAATTCCGAATGCGGTTTATTTGAAAGGAATCAAACTTTTGCATTTTTAGCTCGACTATTCGAAGAATAGTCTAGCTATTCTACTCACTCTGGCGTCGGCGTCGGCGTCGCCTCGGCGTCACACCTTGGTTAAGTTTTTGCATGCAAGTACATACAGCCATCAATTAAAGGCATATAGTTTTGAAACTTATTTTTTCTTTTTCTAGGTCAATTACCAACCTCTCTGGGTCAAGTCCCATAACTCTGACATGTATTTTGAGCAAATTATGCCCCCTTTTGGACTTAGAAAATTTTGGTTAAAGTTTAACATGCAAGTTACTATCTCCAAAACTAATGCAGATATTGATTTGAAACTTCACATGTGTCTTCGGGGTTATAAAACTAGTTGATAGCAGCAAGTCCCATAACTCTGACCATCATTTTGGCCAAATTATGCCCCCTTTTCGACTTAGAAAATTCTGGTTAAAGTTTTGCGTGCAAGTACATACAGCTATTTCTAAAAGGCATATAGATTTGAAACTTATTTTTTCTTTTTCTAGATCAATTACCAACCTCACTGGGTCAAGTCCCATAACTCTGACATGTATTTTGAACAAATTATGTCCCCTTTTAGACTTAGAAAATTTTGGTTAAAGTTTTACATGCAAGTTACTATCTCCAAAACTAATGCAGATATTGATTTGAAACTTCACATGTGTCTTCGGGGTTATAAAACTAGTTGATAGCATCAAGTCCCATAACTCTGACTTTCATTTTTGCCAAATTATGCCCCCTTTTGGACTTAGCAAATTCTGGTTAAAGTTTTGTGTGCAAGTACATATACCTATTACTAAAAGGCATATAGATTTGAAACTTATTTTTTCTTTTTCTAGATCAATTACTAACCTCACTGGATCAAGTCCCATAACTCTTACATGTATTTTGAGCAAATTATTCCCCTTTTTGGACTTAGAAAATCCTGGTTAAAGTTTTGCGTGCAAGTACATACAGCAATTACTAAAAGGCATATAGATTTGAAACTTATTTTTTCTTTTTCTAGATCAATTACCAACCTCACTGGGTCAAGTCCCATAACTCTGGCATGTATTTTGGGCAAATTATGCCCACTTTTGGACTTTGAAAATTCTGGTTAAAGTTTTACATGCGAGTTTCTATCTCCAAAACTAATGCAGATATTGAATTGAAGCTTCACATGTGCCCTCGGGGTTATAAAACTAGTTGATAGCAGCAAGTCCCATAACTGATATGCATTTTGGTCAAATTGTGCCCCCTTTTAAACTTAAAACTCTTTTGATATTTAACCTTTTTGGGTAATATTTTCCTGCTTCTGGGACAATATTTCGAATAGTCGAGCTTGGCTGTCTTACGGACAGCTCTTGTTATAACATTACATTTACACGGTACATAGACTATGAAGTGAAATCCTCGGCATTTAGAAACCAAAAGGGAGAGAAGTTAGCGACTGACTGCTCGGCATTTAGAAACCAAAAGGGAGAGAGGTTAGCGACTGACTGCACTTTCCTCGGCATTTAGAAACCAAAAGGGAGAGAGTGTAGCGACTGACTGCTCGGCATTTAGAAACCAAAAGGGAGAGAGAGTAGCGACCGACCGCTCGGCATTTAGAAACCAAAAGGGAGAGAGGGTAGCGACTGATTGCACTTTCTTGATGTTGAAAGCTATTTATATAATGTAATTGGTCAGACTCTTCATGAATTTGTACAGGTTGTGCAGTCTTGGAAAATTTTGAAGATGTCTGGCATGTGATTGTTTAAAAAAGCAGGGTAAACACTAAGTAAATCTATTCAAAAAATAAAATGATACAGCAGAAATCACAATGTTATAACCAGTCGTCAAGAACCATTATGTTCTTACATAATATTTATTGTATTTATTTATTCCAATGATAGACGTTGGAAGGTACAAAATTAATGACAAATTATTTCATGATTGCAGCGGAAGAAGAAGCTTTGGCTTGCAGTCACGAACGCTCCTACTACTATTTCACTGAATCCATCAACTCTCCGTGTCCGTTTACGGCTTTTGTCTGCCCGAGTGCAGACGACTTCCACAAAGGCCATTGCGTGAGATGCAGAAATAACGGATGTTCCAGTATGGGTTACCATGCCGATAAGTTTGATGCACGTGGAAAATTGTATCTTGAGACAGAATCGCATCCGACTTTCTGTGGTATGTTTATTTTAAATGCGTTGCTCAAACCTTTCCTGCTGCCAAGCATGGTAAGGTCACGAAATATTTGTTCTTTTTGCCACTGACCTCTTTAACAGTCACATCGATCTAAGGCCATCAGTTTCTAGTTTTAAAATGGCTTAATATAGGCAGGCAGTAAGAGCTCAGTAATATTGATTACCTTGAAACTAAAATGGTGAAGTAGTTGATTTGGAGAAATGTTTATTTCCTAGAAAGAAGCGTAAATAAGCAAAAAATACTTGCAAAATCATAAATACCAAGGGTAGTAATTCACGCTGAATAAATGTTGAGATTAGATTAGTTCCCTTTCGATTAATTCACGCACTCCTTTGTACCTCTATTGCCAGGGGGGTGGACGTATTTTGCATTTTGCTGCTTTTAGGCGAGAAAAATGCTGCTTGCAGTTCAAAATGTCGTCATTTGTTTACTTTTTGACCTAACAGAGGACACATTTTGCCGTGGTAAGTGTGTTTATTATATACGAATTTTCAAATGATAACGCCCAGTTGGTGGCCATATAATTTATCTTCACTCGGCGTTTGGTCTTACATGTTTATCTTTGTTTGTTAACAGTTATTGAAGGTACAGTGCCAGTTTATAGTGACGAAAAGATCGTAGCCGTGCATGAAAATGTAATTCCTGTATAAAACGAACTCTTTACGGGATGTTTATTGATTTAGACATATACATAAATTTATACTGTAATTTAAGATTTTTATCTGCTACTTCTAAAACCTCCCATTGCAAAAATATTTTGGTTCAAGCAACATTTTGTTGTTTGATGTTGTATACACGACATTTTTGTTGTTTGATTGTTCTACCGGGATGTCTTTTTGAAGTTTTTCAATCCAATATAAAGATTGGCAATTAGAAATATCTAAAGGTGATATATATATATACATATAATACTAAATGTAATGTGGTTCTCACCGATACTAGTGAAAGCAACAAAAATATTATGCTTTTCTCTAGACTTTTCGTACATTTTTAATTCCTGGTATTGAAGATCAGTTAATTACTGTCGCCTGGGGGAGCAGACATATAAAAAGTTTTGATGACACCAATCTGCAGCCGTTGTATGTCATGTTTCTAGGTACCATAAAAAAATTAAAAAGACAACAACGTATTCTTTATTTCCATCAAAAAAGTTTGATTTCGATGAAGAACATTTAATTTAGTTATGCCCCTTTTTAACTTCGAATTGTTTGGTTATATTTTTGATAAAGTGAAATATCTCTATTACTATCATAGCTTTTGACTTGAAACTTAAAATAGTTATTTACTATCAAAGTCTATACAAGGAGAAACAATCTCCATAACTCTGATTTGAAATTTGACACAGTTATGTCCATTTTTAACTTCGATTTTTTGTTAAAGTTTTTGATAAAGTCAAATACCTCTAATACTAGTGTTTTGACTTGAAACTTAAAATAGTAATTTACTACTACACCAGGAGAAACAATCCCCATTACTCTGATTTGAATTTTGATATGGTTATGCCCTTTTTAAATATAGAATTTTTTTGGTTAATGTTTTATAACGTTTTACAGGCAAAGATCTAATTCAGACTCAAGCACTGAGAAAAGTCTAGCCTGCTGTCTTACGGACAGCTCAACAACATGACATAACTCTGTCCTCCTTATTTGTTTAATCATCTTCCTTTATTTGATAACTGTCCATACTCGTGTCGGGTCGAGCTCATGAATGAAATTTAAAACCGAACTGGCACTTATAATAAGTTTCACGTAATACTGGTTCAAGCGAAAATGTGCGACGCACACGAACCATTACTCTACCCTACTTTTTGAGTTATGACCCTTGAGTAGGTTTTACTGTCTAGGGCATTACACTACAACTTATATAGGGAATTTACGCAAATAGTATACAACAGAGAACATTGAGATGAAGTGTAGCGTACAAGGACATAACTTTATCCACACTTATTTTTAAGGTTATCTCCCTATATTAATTTCTTTTATATAGGGCGTAAGTCTCTAAATATACAAACTTATATAAGTTATATATACCTTTAAATTAATTTGTTTATTTTTTTATACAGCAGTTTTGACAAACGGAACGTATTATAGAATGGTATTATCCGTCCATCTGTGTTCAGTCGATCCAAGGTCAAGGACATATTGACCTGGAGACTAAAAACGAATTTTCACCACATCGAGACAATGTGCAGAGTGCAAGTTTTGGAGGGCTGGTTTCAAGGTCAAGGTCACAATTAAAGTTCAAAGGTCATATTCATGATATGAACGCGTCAGTTAAGTACAAATGATAGAAAGAACCTAAATAAAATTGCAGATTACATCGAGGACTAAGGTACAATGCACCATCTCTTTTGAAATGTCAAAATTGTACATCCTGCAATGAACTCTCATTTGATTTCTTTAGTTACCCAAACAAAATACTTCTAAAAAAGGAAGGAAATATATTTCATAAAAAACACATTCATGGGATTGAGAATTAAAAAGGCAAAATTTAATGAAATTGATTTGTAATTTTGAAACTTACATCATTTTGATAATCTACAGCAAAGGTCCAATAATTATGTTATAATCTGGACTGGTAATGAATATGCTGGTGAAATAAATGCAATGAAACGTTAGTATATTTGTGACTCGCTTGACTTTCAATCCAGAGGGCCAGGGTTAAAATACCAGTCAAGCGCTTGACATTTATGAGATGCTCTTTAGAGTAGACCACCTAGGTAGGAGGCGTGTATTGGTTCTTCCAATGAAATAGTGCTACGTGTGTATTGATGCTGTACACTAAGCACATTAATGATTAAAAAAGCTAAGTTCAGTAAGCCAGAATGCCTGTTTCTAAAAGAATTCTCTCTTCCTATTACCGGGACTTTCTGTCGCTCTAGTCAGATCACTCTGTGTCTGTACTGATAGAGGATGAAGTTGGCACCCGGAGTGGCTGCCTCTATATGTAAACGTTTTCATAATGGACGGGTGTAATAATAAAAATAATGAGAAGAAGGAAGAGGAAGAATGCAATGTTGCGTGTTGGCTGCATAGTAGGATCTAAAACGATTGAACGCATCAGTGTCATTTACAGGCAAATAATTGTCCCTAGGTAGGACCACAAGACTTATGTTGGTTCCGCACAAAAAAGCGCGACTTAAACACGAAGAAAGTATATGTTTGATTATACCAGTATGAAGATATGATATTGATGCACAACAATGAATAATATTTAAGATATAATTAGAATGAAATTAAACAGTCTTTCCATCTGAAATTTTTTATAAACTGACATTTTTATGTTGTTAATTGTACATATATTGTAGGAAAACTGTTTCAATTATGATGCTACATGTAATTATATATTTCTGGTATATATATCACTTTCAAATATTTCTAATTGCCAATCTTTATATTGGATTGAAAACTAGGTAGAACAATCAAACAACAAATGTGTCGTGTATACAACATCAAACAACAAAATGTTGCTTGTAACAAAATATTTTGCAATGGGAGGTTTTAGAAGTAGCAGATAAAAATCTTAAATTACAGTATAAATTTATGTATATGTCCAAACCAATAAACATCCTGTAAAGAGTTCTTTTTGTACAGGAATTACATTTTCATGCACGGCTACGAATTTGTCGTCACTATAAACTGGCACTGTACCTTCAATAACTTTTTAACAAACAAAGATAAACATGTAAGACCAAAAGCCGGTGAAGATAAATTATATGGCCACCAATTGGGCGTTATCGTTTGAAAATTCGTTTATAATAAACACACTTACCACTGCAAAATGTGTCCTCTGTTAGGTCAAAAAGTAAACAAATGACGCCATTTTGAACAGCAAGCAGCATTTTTTTCGCCTTAAAGCAGCAAAATGCAAAATACGTCCATCCCCCTGATTGCGCTACCTTGGAATACGATAACATAACTTTATACTAAATAAATATCTCAACTAAACTAAACTTAACTAAAAACTAAACATACATGAATTATCTTTACAAACATAAAAGTAGGGGCCTCTCAACCAATGTTAAAGACGCACCACAGAATTGCTGTATTGTTTTGTATTTTCATGATAGTAATTATTAATGATTTGCATGAAAAAATCTGAGAAATACAGGTATTTAGTTACAAATATTAGGCCAAGACAATATGTTTAATGTCTATACATTCTCTTGAATGAATGTAGCTTAATACACAGCAGTTCATGTATTAAGTTGAAGTTAGACCGCACTTTGTTTCTACAGTGTAAGGTAGTTATTTATCTACATTTTTAAAACTATACTGAAGAGATTGACTCAGTAAGTTTGCAGATGAAGTTGTGAAAACACATTATCAAGGAGGGCCTAAATTGTCCACCTGTCATCTTGTAGTACTCTCCCAGTATTATCAGAATGATTTTCACGAAGTTCATGTGGGAGGAAAAAGTAGGTCGCAAGCTTGTGGTGTGTCTTTTAAGATCGCTGACTTCGACTAACCTTTTGCACAACGCTAGCCGAGAAGCAGCCATCTTCGTTGCTTTCGGTCTACGAGAACAGAACGAAAAAAAAAAACAGACCAGACTTTAAGTATTTAAGATGATGATAATTAAGATTGTATTTCATAAGAAAGGGCGTGAAAGAAATGTTTGCTTGGAAAGATGAGCAGACCTTTGTTTGTAATATCGCACAGATATTACACAGGGAAATTCAAGATATTCTGTTTGCGTCATCGTGGTTTATCTCTTTCGATACGAAACGCAAAGATAAGATGCAATGGCTCGATAATATGGACGCGATACCAATATAGTAGTTTTATGTTTGCGCATCGTATTATCGCAATATCACCCTTTACATAAGAGCGAAATTACGATATTTCAGTGCGAACGTGCGATGTCAATATCGTGTCTCGCGTTTTTTGCATCGTATTATCGTTCCATCGCATCCTGTCTTCACATCGTATTATCGCACTATCGCCCTTGCCAATCTACAGGATTAAGGGCAAAGCAAAGAAGGGCCTGAAGGAACACGGTCGTATTGAAAATACATAGATTTCTGAAAATGTTACTAGGTGATAATTAACCGATCGAGAGAGAAAACAATCTAATTGACTTTAGAGAAACCAACATGGACAAGACCACTTCTACTATTTTTTTTTCTACAAAATAATCAGTCTCTTAGCACTTTTAGTTACATTGAATACTTTTAAGTGTATCGACATGTTCAGTATAAGCACTCGTGATTTTCTTTATTAATAAATTTTATTTATAATTTCAATTAAAGGCTATTTTTGTATTTTTACTGTATTTATCTGTTCAGTGTAAGCACTTTATGCATTTACTTTGTACAATGGATATATTAATATGCCCTTTCTTCGTATGTAGATTATGTTTACCAGCTGAATATAAGCACCATTAACAACTTTGATGGCATACTTACTGCAACGCTTGTGGGATCAAATGGTACTGTAGGACCGCAGCCGTTAATGAGGTCAGTCTTTAATTAGCTCAGACATTTTTGACTACTGACGCTCTTGCCTTACGACCAACATTTGCGTCCCGTGTTTTTCAACCAATCATTGATTTATCATTTATTCTACGTTAACTCGTCAAATTACGTTTTTCACCTGTACTAAGCTTATATGTTTGCATAGCTGTACACAGTTTGCAAGTTATTTCATAGTATCATAAATACTTTTTAGACCAAAGCAAGCTGATCAACCGCGACTGGAATTCTTAAATAAAAACATAAGGTACATTATACAGAGGTGTAAGGAAACGAAAATATCTTTTGGAAATGGTGACCACAAACCGTATTATTAATAAGCCAGCTATGCCTTCTTTATGTATGTGAAGAAACTGCTGTAAAAAAGACGAAGTTTTTATGTGGGATTCGATTTCATAAAATGCAAGTAAGATAGTTAAAATAAGATACGTTATGCTGATAAAATAATTGATTACAAATCACGTAAATCGATACATGTGCAATTAGATACTTTAACAACATCTGGTGGAAGCAAAATACACCGCGAACATGTTTGTTACATAATGCTTACTGAGTGGGAGCATTAGAAAAATGAAAGAAGTATAGCCTAGAAAAAGTGAGTAGTTATTAAATATCTGTTGTATTGGACATGAGATTTGGCAATGTTATTACAGGTTATACATTTAGGTTTGATGTGGAATTAACTTTGACGGTTTATTAAGCCAAAGGCGGTCGGTTAGGAAACTGAAAACTGTCGTCAGTTATGTAACGTATCTTATGCATTGTAACGTATATTATGAAAGATAAACACATTATTTATACATGTAATCTATAATTTCAAATTAGGAAAATGTAGCTTAATAAACTTTTCTAGTGTAGATCTAGACAAAACATCAGCTAATAAAACATGTTTTTCTCTATTGAGTATGCTGAACAAGGCCAGTTACATAACGTATCTTACGAAAATCATAACGTATCTTAAGAAAATCTGTTGTTTTATCCTAAAGCGTATCAATGGAAGTAAAACTCATATGTTTACAACAGAATCAGTACATCAACATTTCATATTCTGTTATTGTCACCAATTATATCAACAATGCAGAATTTTAGGCAGAAAGAATAGAGGTGAAGAGCGAAGAAATCTGATTTTAATTATCTGAAAAGGACAAAGAGTTTTATAAAAACGAATTCCATGGCCAGTAAACACATTAAAAACACCAAAAAACACAGCAAGATAGGAATAGAATATATGAGATATATGCATGAGGAAGAATTGACCTCATGACCGATATTGCAGAAAATCGATATCAGGGGAGACAACAGCTATATGGTATTGGTAACAGGTGACCGGTATTGCGATGTCGATATCTATTGCCTCCGGGTATTGTCACCTGGATGTTTATTTCAATATCAAGCGTAATAAAAGAGAAGGTTTTTCATAAGATAATTAAACAAGCTTAATTGAAATGTCACTGGAGTTACAAACTATGGAAAAGGGATTTTTCATTAGAAATAAAACAAGTCATTTTTATCAAAAGAATGTTTAATATGTAATTTTCTGAACCATAGCATTTTTAACATGTTATTTTATAATAATTAAATATTTTTTTATATCAATATAACATATCTATCAGCAATAAAAACCATATTTTCATATAAAATCATATTTTCATACATATTTTTATATAAGAAGAATGTATATTTTAACATGTTTTCGAAAAACAATGTAACAAATCGGGTGAACATTGCTATCTGTAAACCATTTAGATTCGAGTTAAAGGCAAATATCGATGATTTTTTTTCTTCTTTTCATTTTCAACCAAATCTGAAATGTAAATGACACTTATTCTCTAGGGAAAAGGAAGTTCGTACCCCTAGACACTTCCTTTTATATTTATACAGCACTAGCACTGATATTTTTACGGCGTCTCCCATCTATAAAATACGCTGTCGTTGAAAAATAAAATCTGACATATATATTTAAGAAATATGATCTGATTTTACATTTGTTTTAAATAACGCTGTCTTTAAGTATAATATGTGTAAAAGACCTAAGTGCCCCCCCCCCCCCCCCCCCCCCCCCCACCCCCAAATAAAAAATCGAACTATGTTTTATACGGTTTTATAACTTTTACGGCCATTACACATTCTTGTCAAGTCACAAAATACAAATAAACTTGACGAATATTATTTTAGAATTGACATTTTAAAATTGTCTGACTGATATGTATTATACCTGCTGCCACTACCACATCCATTCTTATGTCACAAAAATACATATGTAAGATTATTTTTTTTAAACAGCTGTTTACAATTTATAATTACGCAGGTGTAGGTTTTGAATTTTTTATTCTGAAATGGTTGAACATCATACGTTTATCAATTCAGTAATTCTTAACATATTGGCAAAATAGGAAGTTTAATGAGTCGAAAATTATGGTATGTTTGGAAATTTAAAAAAAAAAAAAGATACTGGCAATTAGGGTGGTACAGGCCTTTTGCCGTATTCAAGCAGACATTACTCATTTTAATATAACTACACATATTCCACCAATATAAATATGAAAACTGTTTGCAAAATAAAAAATATGCGAAAGATTAAAATCGCATGATAATTGTACCTTGTAATTACAAAAAGAAAATACCCGTAATTCAAAACGCAAGTATAGCCTTATCAGTGTTATAAACGTCTGTGTTGTTTTAACGTTCCTTATTTAGAGGTAATTGGCAAGTTTTATTACAGGTCCAATAAAAAGTATTTATGCGTGATGCATACAACATTTTATTACTTCTATAAACTATCATTCAATAGGATTACAGTATAGCAATTGGTTTCATGTAAAATTATCTTGAATTGAACATGTACAATAAATTATGAAAGTAAGTTAATCACGACGACATTTATGATAACTGAAAAGATCATGAAACCAGGTAAAATTTTCACGAAAACAAAAGTATATCATTAAGTTACTGAAGTAAAATTCAATTCTGTTTTAAATGCAGATATTATTTACATTGCAAAAACATTCTTGTACACAAAAATACTCCGGACATATTTTCCACCTTTAATTTGATCAAGGCGGACCTTGAATTTATTTACTTAAATTTATTAAGTAAAATATATACAAAAACTATATTTTACTTTTGTACTGTAACTGAGTAGAAAAATAGCGACAGTTTGCATTTGTGATCCAATGACCGATAGAAAAGCTATCTCTTTTAATATTTAATTGACATAATTGGCATAATTGACACTGATATTTAAATGTATATGAAATAAGGTGAGAACAACAACATAAGAAGAAATGCGCATCTCTTTCTTATTAGAACCGAAATATTAATTGCAATATTTAATTGCATTTCTTATATTGCGAATTTGTGATATTAACACAAAATGAATTACTCGCGAAGTAAATTACATTAAATGATTAAATCATTACTTTAACCTTTTGATCACAATACCGCATGTTCACGCGGCATAATAATATCGTCTGCTTATGACGCTACAACAACAACTTCGCGCTGAAGTTAATTTTTCTTCCAAATTAGTGGAAATAAACCGTCTGAGAACGAATCAAATTTTTATTTCACAAAAATGAAATGAATATCATTCAAAAGATAAATTCAATGAGAGTAGGAAATGTTTTGCACCTAAGCTTTCATATCAATGGTTTTATACAAAAAAATGCTTTGAAGAAACACATGTATGAGATTTTTGCACATTTTATATGGAAAAAAGAAGGGAAAAAATGACGAAATGATGGCATTAAACTTCATGTGAAGAACGAATCAAAAATTAAGATAAAATTTAATTTAAAAAAACCTTGTGATGAATCAAATGTTGAACTTTGGTAATATTTTTGCACCTAAGGTTTCTTATTTTTAGTAATTTTGTTATTAAGTAAAATGTGTACATGCCCTTCTTATTTCTATATAGAAAATCTGACCGCTATTGATTAGTGGCCGGAGGAATATTCTTCGGTATGAAAGATGCCTACAGATAGATAAAATTTGATGTTCTATGCTTTAAAAGATCCATATTTATAACTTTATAAGAACCTGAAAATTTTAATCAATTGTTAAGTGTGTAAACCGTCATATTTAGATTTTCTTAAGTTACGATATATGAATGAGATCATGATCATGCTGATATATTAACGTAGAATCAATGTTATATCGTTTATATTTAATCAAACTGTGAATCTGAAAGAGTTTAGGTTGATATAAAATGCAGTAAAATTTCTTTTAGTATTCTTTGTTTACAGTATTTTAGGTTAAAAGCGTTCTGGATTTACAGATTCACAGTATTCTGGTTTAACAGTATTATAGGTTGAAAGTATTCACAGTGTACAGTATTCTAGGTTTACCGTGTTCTGGGTTTACAGTATTCACACTTTGCAACACACTTTACAATGCTCACAGTTTACAGTTTTCTGGCTTTACAGTAGTCAGTATTCTGGGTTAACAGTATTCTAGGTTTAATTATTCAGAGTTTACAGCCTTCACAGTTTACTGTATTCTAGGTTTAAAGTACACTGTATTTTTAGTTTACGGCATTCATATTTGCATTACTTCAGTGCAAATGAGCTCCACCTCCGAAACGAGATAATCAGCAAAATATTTTGGAGTCGAACTGATGTTGGCGATGTACAGTCACTAACCTTACGCTACGAAAAAATCAACACTGTTGTTATCAGTGGCTCATACCCCGACGACTGGCAGGTACTTGGAATCTCAGTCTGGAAGGCCGACACACAAAAACGGTAATTAATCACTTTAAGAAAATGCACGAGTAATAGGTCACAGTTGAAGATGTCCGAGTAACAGGTAATAAAGATGTCCTGTCTGGTAACAGGTCATATATGAGATAATTTGGTAACAGGACATAAAGAAGATGCTCGGGTAACAGGTCATAAGGAAATGTTTGGGTAACAGGTCATAAAGAGTTGTTCTGGTAATAGGTCATAAAGAGTTGTTCTGGTAACAGGTCATAAAGAAAATGTTCGGGTAACAGGTCATAAAGATACGTTCTGGTAACAGGTCATAAACAGTTGTTCTGGTAACAGGTCATAAAGAAAGTGTTCGGGTAACAGGTCATAAAGATACGTTCTGGTAACAGGTCATAAAGAGTTGTTCTGGTAACAGGTCATAAAGAGTTGTTTTGGTAACATGTCACAAAGAAGACGTCCGAGTAACATATTGAGTTACAGATCATAACTAGAAATGTGTCCGTGGGACACAGATGCCCCCACTATATGACAAAGGACACAATTGTTTTCCTAGGTGAGGGGCCATAACTCCTACACAACTGAATGAATCCGGACGCGAAACCCCAGGTGCACAACTGCACATGCTGACCAACATTCCTGTAAATTTTGGTGACTAGGTCAAATACTTTTGGAGCTACGTGCGACACAACATTAAAATGACCAATTTTTTACTAAGTCAGGGGTCATAACTCCTACACGACTGAATGAATCCGGACGCGAAACCCCAGGTGCACAACTACAAATGCTGACCAACATTCCTGTAAAGTTTTATGACTCTACGTCAAATACTTTCGGAGCTAGGCGCGACACAACACTAAAATGACCAATTTTTACAAAGTCAGGGCCCATAACTCATAGACGACTGAATGAATCCTGACGTGAAACCCCAGGTGCACAACTACATATGCTGACCAACATTCCTGTAAAGTTTTGTGACTCTACGTCAAATACTTTTGGAGCTAGGCGCGACACAACATGCTTGGAAGGACGGACGGACGGACAAGGGCAAATCTATATGCCCGCCCCCCCCCCCCCCCCCACAAAAGTGGGGGCATAAAAATGTTCGGGTAACAGGTAATAAGGAAATGTTCGGGTAACAGGTCATAAAGAGTTGTTCTGGAAACAGGTTATAAAGAAAATGTTCGGGTATCAGGTCATATAGAAATGTTCGGGCAACAGGTCATAAAGATGATCGGGTAACAGGTCATGAAAGATATATGGATAACAGCTCAAACAGAAGATGTCATGGCAAGAGATCATAAAGGTGCCCGAGTAACAGGTTATAAAGTAGAGGTTCGGGTTAAAGGTCACAAAAGAAAGATGGCTGGATAACAGGTAATACAGAAACTGCCATATTTATTACACATATTTGCTGGTTAAATCCTGGAGTGCCTTTAAGAATGCACAGTTACCAGACATTAACTGCAATATCAATCTTAACATGTAACTAAATATTGATCCGTGAATGGGTGTTTTAGATCTAGCATGCGAAAGACCCAGGGAAGCTTTCTGTATCTTGCAAGTATCATCCCAATTAAATTACAAACAGTGTTGTAGAGAAGTTGCGGCTACAAATCAGCTTAAACTACAAACCAACAGCAAATATGCGTTATAAATATGATAGTTAATGTTGCCTGTTACCTAGGTTCGTATCTTTACCTAGGTTATAAAACATGGCAGTCTGTATCTTTACCTAGGTTCCGGTAACAAATATAAAACATGGCAGTCTGTATCGTTACCTAGGTTCCGGTAAAAAATATAAAACATGGCAGTCTGTATCGTTACCTAGGTTCCGATAACATATATAAAACATGGCAGTCTGTATCGTTACCTAGGTTCCGGTAACAAATATAAAACATGGCAGTCTGTATCGTTACCTAGGTTCCGGTAACATATATAAAACATGGCAGTCTGTATCTTTACCTAGGTTCCGGTAACAAATATAAAACATGGCAGTCTGTATCGTTATGTAGGTTCCGGTAACAAATATAAAACATGGCAGTCTGTATCGTTACCTAGGTTCCGGTAACAAATATAAAACATGGCAGTCTGTATCATTACCTAGGTTCCGGTAACATATATAAAACATGGCAGTCTGTATCTTTACCTAGGTTATAAAACACGGCTGTCTGTATCGTTACCTAGGTTCCGATAACATATATAAAACATGGCAGTCTGTATCTTTACCTAGGTTCCGGTAACAAATATAAAACATGGCAGTATGTATCGTTACCTAGGTTCCGGTAACAAATATAAAACATGGCAGTCTGTATTGTTACCTAGGTTCCGGTAACAAATATAAAACATGGCAGTCTGTATCGTTACCTAGGTTCCGGTAACATATATAAAACATGACAGTCTGTATCGTTACCTAGGTTCCGGTATAAAACATGACAGTCTGTATCTTTACCTAGGTTCCGGTAACAAATATAAAACATGGCAGTCTGTATCGTTACCTAGGTTCCGGTAACAAATATAAAACATGGCAGTCTGTATCTTTTCCTAGGTTCCGGTAACAAATATAAAACATGGCAGTCTGTATCGTTACCTAGGTTCTGGTAACATATATATAAAACATGGCAGTCTGTATCTTTACCTAGGTTCCGGTAACATATATAAAACATGGCAGTCTGTATCGTTACCTAGGTTCGGGTAACAAATATAAAACATGGCAGTCTGTATCGTTACCTAGGTTCCGGTAACATATATAAAACATGGCAGTCTGTATCTTTACCTAGGTTATAAAACATGGCAGTCTGTATCGTTACCTAGGTTCCGGTAACATATATAAAACATGACAGTCTGTATCGTTACCTAGGTTCCGGTATAAAACATGACAGTCTGTATCTTTACCTAGGTTCCGGTAACAAATATAAAACATGGCAGTCTGTATCGTTACCTAGGTTCCGGTAACAAATATAAAACATGGCAGTCTGTATCTTTTCCTAGGTTCCGGTAACAAATATAAAACATGGCAGTCTGTATCGTTACCTAGGTTCTGGTAACATATATATAAAACATGGCAGTCTGTATCTTTACCTAGGTTCCGGTAACATATATAAAACATGGCAGTCTGTATCGTTACCTAGGTTCGGGTAACAAATATAAAACATGGCAGTCTGTATCGTTACCTAGGTTCCGGTAACATATATAAAACATGGCAGTCTGTATCTTTACCTAGGTTATAAAACATGGCAGTCTGTATCGTTACCCAGGTTCCGGTAACATATATAAAACATGGCAGTCTGTATCATTACCTAGGTTCCGGTAACAAATATAAAACACGGCAGTCTGTATCGTTATCTAGGTTCGGGTAACATATATGAAACACGGCAGTCTGTATCGTTACCTAGGTTCCGGTAACATATATAAAACACGGCAGTCGGTATCGTTATCTAGGTTCCGGTAACATATATAAAACACGGCAGTCTGTATCGTTACCTAGGTTCGGGTAACATATATAAAACATGTCTGTATCGTTACCTAGGTTCGGGTAACATATATAAAACATGGAAGTCTGTATCAAACGTCGATATGTTGCTGAGAGAGGTTCGGCTTCAGTCATGTTGTCTGTGTTCACATCATATAAAGTATTGAATATCATAGAATTTATCTATCGTGTATCTACTAAAAATAATTATACCACCACAAAACGAAGTTTGCGGGGGTATATAGGAGTGAGCTTGGCGGTCGGTTGGTCGGTCTGTTGGTTTTGTATGGTTTCCGGATGATAACTCAAGAAAGGCTTGACCAGTTAAATAATTTTTGGTACACAGGTGTAACATCAGAAAATACAGGTCAAGTTCGAATTTGGGGTCAGTAGGTCAAAGATCAAGGTCACAGTGACCCTGAACAGTTAAACGGTTTCCGGATGATAACTTGAGAACGCTTGGGCCTAGGATCATAAATTTTGGTACACAGGTGTAACATCATGAAATGCAGGTCAAGTTTGACTTTGAGGTCAGTTGATCAAAGGTCAAGGTCACAGTGACTCGAAACAGTTAAATGGTTTCCGGATGATAACTTGAGAACGCTTAGTCCTAGGATCACAAAATTTGGTAAATAGGTGTAACATCATGAAATACAGGTCAAGTTTTACTTTGAGGTCAGTAGGTCAAAGATCAAGGTCACAGTGATTGGAACAGTTAAACGGTTTCCGGATGATAACTTGAGTATGCTTGGGCCTAGGATCATGAAAATTTAGGGAAATAGGGAGGTTGGTTATGACTAGCAGATGACCCCTAATGATTCTGAGGTCAGTAGGTCAGTCAAGGTCACAGTGACGCGGAACATTTAAACAGTTTTCGGACAATAACTTGAGAATGCTTGGGACTAGGATCAGGAAACTTAATCTGGAGGTTGATCATGTCAAGCAGATGACCCATATAGATTTTGAGTTCCAAAGGTCAAAGGTCATTTAAACTTTTTACAGACAATAACTTGAGAACGCTTGGGCGGAGGATCATGAAACTTCATAGGGAGGTTGATCATGACTAGCAGATGACCTCTATTGATTTTATGGTCAGTAGGTCAAAGGTCAAGCAAGTTCGGCTTTGACATTTTCTTAGTTCTGTGACAAGGCCATATTGTGGCGGTATTATTCGTCACTCCTGTGACAACTCTAGTTATGTTTTGTTTTGTATTTTTGATTGTGTTTTTATATCAGAAATTCATTCTGCGCCTATCACAAAGAGATCGACAACCACAAAAGTGCAACGTTTGGTCTTTCTGGAACATGCTGAGATATTCGTGATTTCTGCCTTACCGCTTTGAAACTGCAAATTAAATTTAGATAAACACTGTTCTTTGTTGTTTAAAATCTAAAAAACGAGTGCCTTACGGAACATTTCCAAGTTCCGTTTATACTTACGTAAGCACGGTAGGTTTGAAATGATATATGAGTTTCATGAATTAATGGGGCTAGAAAATCATAAATGATAACTTGACTGACTGAAAACTATACATAGCTATTTAAATGAAGTTTTCTATCTTACTTGCCAACCCGAACTGTAGCTGTGTAAACGGTGTTTTATCCTACACGCCAAACTGACTCGAAAACTGTAGCTATGTAAATGATGTTACTATCTGATGCCAAACTGACTGGAGAACTCTACCTTTGTAAATGATGATTCTGATGATTCTATCATACATATTAAACAAACCTAATTGAGAACTTTAGCAGCTGTGTAAACGATGTTTCTATCCTACACATTTAACTGAGTAGAGAACTACAGCTATAAAAATGATGTTTCTATCCTACATGCCAAAACTGACTGGAAAACTGTAGCTAAGTAAATGATGTTACTATCTTACATGCCAAACCGACTGGAGAACTGTAGCTAAGTAAATGATGTTACTATCTTACATGTCAATACTGACTGGAAAATTGTAGCTAAGTAAATGATGTTACTATCTTACATGCCAAACCGACTGGAGAACTGTAGCTATGTCAATGATGTTACTATCATACATGCCAAACTGACTGGAGAACTCTAGCTATGTAAATGATGTTTCTATCTTACATGCCAAACCGACTGGAGAACTGTAGCTATGTAAATGATGTTACTGTCTTACATGCCAAACTGACTGGAGAACTCTAGCTATGTAAATGATGTTTCTATCTTACATGCCAAACCGACTAGAGAACTGTAGTTATGTTTACATGCCAAACTGACTCGATAACTGTAGCTAAGTAAATGAAGTTACTATCTTACATGCCAAACTGACTGGAGAACTGTAGCTAAGTAAATGATGTTACTATCTTACATGCCAAACCGACTGGAGAACTGTAGCTATGTAAATGATGTTACTATCTTACATGCCAAACCGACTGGAGAACTGTAGCTAAGTACATGTAAATGATGTTACTTTCTTACATGCCAAAACTGACTGGAAAACTGTAGCTAAGTAAATGATGTTACTACCTTACATGCCAAAGCTGACTGGAAAACTGTAGCTAAGTAAACAATGTTACTATCTTTCATGCCAAACTGACTGGAGAACTCTAGCTATGTAAATGATTTTCTGTCTTCATGCCAAAACCGACTGGAAAACTGTAGCTAAGTAAATGATGTTACTATCTTACATGCCAAACCGACTGGAGAACTGTAGCTAAGTAAATGATGTTACTATCTTGCATGCCAAACCGACTCGATAACTGTAAATGATGTTACTATATTACATGCCAAACCGACTGGAAAACTGTAGCTATGCAAATGATGTTACTATTGTACATGCCAAACTGACTGGGGAACTGTAGCTAAGTAAATGATGTTACTAGCTTACATGCCAAAACTAACTGGAGAACTGTAGCTAAGTAAACGATGTTTCTATCTTATATGCCAAAACTAACTGGAGAACTAACGATGTTTCTATCATACACATCTGACTAGAGAACTATAGTTATACTAACGATGTTTCTATCTTACATGCCAAAACTGACTGGAAAACTGTAGCTATGTAAACAATGTTTCTATCATACACATCTGACTAGAGAACTATAGTTATACAAACGATATGTTTCTATCCTACACGCCAAACTGACTGGAAAACTGTAGTTATGTAAACAATGTTTCTATCCTACACATCTGACTAGAGAACTATAGTTAAACTAACGATGTTTCTATCCTACATGCCAAACTGACTGGAAAACTGTAGCTATGTAAACAATGTTTCTATCATACACATCTGACTAGAGAACTATAGTTATACAAACGATATGTTTCTATCCTACACGCCAAACTGACTGGAAAACTGTAGTTATGTAAACAATGTTTCTATCATACACATCTGACTAGAGAACTATAGTTATATAAACAATGTTTCTATCATACACATCTGACTAGGGAACTATAGTTATACAAACGATGCTTCTATCTTACATGCCAAAACTGACTGGAAAACTGTAGCTATGTAAACAATGTTTCTATCCTACACATCTGACTAGAGAACTATAGTTATAAAAACGATATGTTTCTATCCTACACGCCAAACTGACTGGAAAACTGTAGCTATATAAACAATGTTTCTATCATACACATCTGACTAGAGAACTATAGTTATACAAACGATGTTTCTATCCTACACGCCAAACTGACTGGAAAACTGTAGCTATGTAAACAATGTTTCTATCATACACATCTGACTAGAGAACTATAGTTATACAAACGATATGTTTCTATCCTACACGCCAAACTGACTGGAAAACTGTAGTTATGTAAACAATGTTTCTATCATACACATCTGACTAGAGAACTATAGTTATACAAACGATATGTTTCTATCCTACACGCCAAACTGACTGGAAAACTGTAGTATGTAAACAATGTTAACTCTAAATCCCCATGCCTAAGTTGTAGTTCCCATTTTTATTCTTTTTATCAGAATCATTCGTTCATTGACTATACGTAATAAAATAAACTTGTCATTCTACCGCAGACCCATTGAAGTTCTATTTATAAAAGGAATTATCAACGTATTGTACCGTTTTCCAATTCCAAGGTCATTGGTTGTTTTTTTACCCATGTGACAGATGGCTCATTGTTACAGGGGCAAAATATTTTCAAAATGACTTTTAGGTACGCTACTGCCACTTGTGTTGTGGTCGGGGTAATGTCCTTTTATCTAAACGAAATTTGTCTGCACAATTTTGCTAAATTATAAGTCACACCGGATATTCGGCTACATACTCGTGTGAGCGATACCGTCTTCCTGTGATTTATATATATGTATGTGTGCTGGATATTCACACCTAAAACATGTATTCATTCCGTATTTTACTGAAGATTTGAAAAGTTTTAGTATTGAATGTGTAAGATCATACCTTAACTATATCCATGTCAAATTTCTTTCTCATATGATATGAATAATTGTGAAAAAAATACGTTTTTTTGTCGCGAAAATGAAGATATTTTAAGGCGATGCTATCTATTTTCATAAATAATGGTATTATTTGGGATTATATTAGAAAATGTTTGTAAAGAAAATGAAAAGCAGGCATTCTGTGTGTTAGCCATTGCTTTCGTTTCACAAAAACTGGAAGAACAGTAAAATTACAGCGTAAGGGATACCTCTGACGATGTACCACCTCTGACGATGTACCATAATACCATCCTCGTTGTTTCTGTCAATCGAGTGGATACCGTTCTCGTTATTGAAATGAACATTACATTGACGCAGACCCCTTTTCTAAAATTCAGCGATAATATGCAATCAACATCCAAGATAAAGATAAAACTTGAGTCTTCTATACCCTTCAGCTACTGGAAGCAGCCTATCCGAAGAAAACTTCTTCTCGCATAATTTCTTCAAATTTGCTACCAAGATCCATCCACATAGACCCATTCTTGTGTGTCAATTTTGGCCAGGAATGGGGTGGGGGGGGGGGGGGGGGCACGTGTCTCCTTGCCCCCGTCCCCGTTCCTACACCCCTAAGAGACCCAGGACCGTAGGCCCTGCAGAAATTGAAATTGAGACTGACAGTAACAACAATATTTCATTGGTTTGCAGGTTTGTCGAACAAATTCATGCCTCAAGAAATTTGCTAATTATCAAAATGTTGAAAATCGGACCTAAAATGGTAGGAAATGAAAAAAATGAAAATGACGAGAAATTGTGGTGAAACTATATACCTTTTGCAGTTTAGCGGGCCCCATTGATAAAAATCCTGGATCCACCCTATGCTTGTTCTAGGTAACTATTTGTATATTATTTCAAAGTAATTAGAGCTCTTGGCGACATATAACCTATACTGTGTTGGTGCGCCGTAAAACCCAAATAAATAAATATTAGAGCTCGTCTGATACTTAAATATTGTTAAAATATCATCTTACCTGTTTTGGCGTCTGTCGTCATGTTGTGAATACATGTATTGCAAATGGTGATTATGAATCTAAGGGGAGTAAGTTAAAGTATGAACAAACCAATCTGCTCACAGATTACCTTCCTTGACGTACAATAAAGAAGCGTAGCGTGACGTAACCGATGTGAGGAGTGTGTGAACAAACACTAAGGGCTCTATTCAAGAAGAGATAGGGTCTGATACCCGGATTTCCTTATCTGCTTCTGTTTCTTCAGTAAGTCTTCACCTGTAAGACACTTATATTTTATATATTCACTGTAGTGTATATTGTATACACTTGTAAATAAGTCGCGTAAGGAGCACTATCTTAATGGAGGGTGCGCCTATAAACAGAGGCGAATATTACCCGATACGATATAAGGCAAATTGATGAAGCTGAAGCCTCTCCCTATACGCATACATGCGCAGATCAAGAGAGGGGTTCCGAATTCCCTTTCGGGAAGAAAAGGAAAGTCTTACCATACGTACAGGTGCACGGTGCGTCCACAAGTTTTGTCGTTTTTAGAAAGAGAATGAAGGAGAAAAAGAAGAAGCACTTCAAGAAGACGAGAGGATAGTATGTGTAAGAGTAGAGGATGGGTGTTAGGGAAGGCTTAATATTGGTGAAATACTGCCAACACGACGGTCCACTCAGTGACTCTCACTTCTTTACATCTCGAAAGTTAACACTCTAATCATATAGATCTACTAAAGGTCGGGTTTCACATGATGTACTCCATCATCTAGTTTTTAGGTTGAAACCGCGAAGCGGTTGAGACCTATTACTACCGTATTTCAGAGCTTTCAAGAATATCATATTATTATTATTATTATTATTATTATACCAGATTTATATAGCGCCCTTTTCATGATCAATTTCACGTTCAAAGGCACTTTACATAGTTCAATGCAGCCACACAGGGCGCATAATTCATCCTCTACTAGTACAGACACAGAGCGATCTGACCAGAGGGACAGAGTGAGACAAAGCCCCCACGGCAGAGAGATCAGAAATCAGATTCAGGCTTGTCCGGCTAAGTTAGCCTAGCTCGTTGCGAATAGACAGCCTGGTTCTTTGTATAGCACTGATACACGCAAGGATTGCCTGGATTCCTGACCAGTACACTTCTAGTTGGGTGGGAAACACCGAAAAGCGTTTCTGAAAATTCCCGAGTAGTTGCCGGGGATCGAACCCCCGACCTCAGGATTGGAAGGCCAGTGTGCAAACCACTGAGCTATCCGTCCATACTGACAGTTTTCACTGAAAGGCAGATTAATGCGCCGTAAGGTTTTTGCCCGTTTTTCAGGCTAATCGACATATATTTTTATTGATATAAACTGTTCTCTGAACATTGCTCTACAGTCCGTTGATATTTTCATACATATATGTAAATACAGTAAGTTTAAAGAATGCGTCATTTCGCATGAAAAATATGTTTTTAGGTCTGTTGACCCGTCGATCATGGCTAATTTGAAAAGTGAAGGTGTATTCCTTTAACATTTCAGAAAACCCCGGATGTGACCGAAGCGCATTAAAATATGCCGATAAAAATAGGTCGAAACGTATTATAAAGATTTCTCTACATTACATATTGCACTCGTCAGTAACAAAACAGCGTATCATCTGAATCATTTTTTGTACTTGTATATACATGCGATTCTTCCTACCTGTCCCGACTCGAGTGGCAAGGGAAATCACTGCGTAGGAGTTTGCTATATAAGAAAGTTTTTGATTTCGTCTAAAAACAGATTAGATCTTTGAATTACTTCCCTTTATTCTTATTTTTTTCCTATTTTTGTACAGCTTTTATAAAGACCGATTCGTATTATTTATTTCCTACATTTAATTTTATCTTTTAATAATTTTTCAAGATTGATGTAAAATTGAGTCAAAATATTTGTTTAAGATTTCCTATTTTTATGTAAATATAGTTGTAGTATATATATTGCTACATTACTTCAATGTAGCAATAAAAGTATTGCGTTAAACATGCAATCGTGCTGCATCTTCACGTTTTTTGTGTTACATGTTTGTGTCAAAGTGTAATATTAAATAGACATAAAGATGAATATTGGCATTCCCTGTAAGTCGTAAATTTGTCTCGATTTTATCGGTACTTGACGATGACGTTTAACAACAATACGTCAGTTCCGGATTTGCATTGCAATTGTTGTTGAACTGAAAAAAAATACTCGAAATTTGTCATTTTGATAAAGGCCATCAGGTCGAAACGTTAATAAAACAGAGTCTTTAAAATAGATCGTTAAGCAAAATAGAATCAAAGCAGTACATAACGAGTGATTAGTTATGTAGAATATCACATGGGGCGTTTGCATGATGTCAAGTTTCTCGATGTTGGCCTACCTATGTGTCCCCGATTAATGAAACTGTTTGATTTTATTTAAGCAAAATAGAATCAAAGCATCGCAGGGGGACATTTGCGTCTTCTATCGATGTAACCCTACATTCCATTCATATGCCCCGCCAGCGCTTTACTTAGTGACTTGCAGCTATGTAAGTTCAGTATAACTTGACACTTAGCAAACATAAATAATATTGGACTTGAACTGTTGGACCACAATGACCCTTTTGTTTGTTTTATCTTTCTTAAAGGATAAGCGCAGTTTGAGAACACCGGGAGCGCATTTATGTACACAATGATTTTGTAGTTACTGTTGAATAAACCTGGTTTGAAAAACATCTTCTGCTACTGATTAAGTCATACCTAAGCGAGTCCGTTACCAGTGCCTTTGTTTAGGCTGCGTTGACCTACCCTCCATTGCTCTTATTGTTCAGGATTCACAGACCTTGACTTACTCTCTATTTTTCTCATTAAATCGTCTGTGCAGATTCTAGATCGATATCGAGGATGTATTTTACTACTTTATTACATGGTAAACCTAGCTTTTTGTGTAGAAAAAGATCGGAGGAGATGCACATGACTACTTATGGGAGTGAAGCCATGGTCACGGGACTGATACACGTGATGGAAACGCTAATATTGTATAGGTAGACATCAGGAAATACATACTTTTACTTTCATTTTACCAAACAGCTTCGACTAACTTTTTGAAGCACATAACGTAGCTTAAAACATCAGCAGACATATTCTTCTTTACAACCAAGCATCAATAAAGCTGATATTTGACATGAAAATAGCCTTTACTAGTGGGAAGATTGCACTATATATTAATATGGACTACATTCGAGTAGACCACGGTGGCATATCCGGCCAGCTCCTGTGAAGGTGAAGGCTACATTCACAATTCTTACCAGAACAACATGTTTTTCTTCAGATTATAACTTGTAAACATACGTTTATAGAGTGGCAAATTCAGACACCTGAACTTTGAACAAAGAAAAATACGTCTCAAAACGTCAAATTACATGAATTTCGATACATTTCTTCAAATTTTATAGTCATATCAATATTATTGATGACTGATATTTTCACCAATACGAATTAATGCATTGCCTCGGACGAATCTGTCTATAAAATGTTCAACATCCTTAATTATGTGTCATAACTCGGCATTGTTTTTATTTACCCTAAACAGCCTACATGTATATAAATCACACGAGGACGGTATCGCTCACACGAGTAGGTAGTGTAAGTAGGATTGGAATGAAACTGCATATGGATTTACCAATATTAAGCTTAGTAGCGACCTACGCTATCATTCTTTTGTTTCGATAAAGGGACGTAATATTGTGTTGGAGTTTGTGCGTTTTAAGTCTTTTCGCCGAGCTACGGTTCTTCTTAAACATAAAGCATAAAAGAGATTCAATCTTGGAGACGAAATATTCTATCAGCGCAACTCCTCCTGAACCGATCATTTTATTTCGATAAAACTCCACAGCAATGATGGGTGTCGTCGGCACGTTCCTTCCGGCCCTTTAAGGTTTTTTTCGGCGTTAGCTGAATAACATGGATTTTGACCTAGATTCTGTAGTAACCTGGACACAGAACAGGTGCGCGCTGAGAAGATAAACCATTTATTCAGTCTTAAATGACATTGATTATCAGAAGGCACATATTAAATGGAACATATTTAGTAGTTTTGTTACCCTAAACTAAAATGATATATTCAAATTTAAAGTTTTTAGTAATTTATCACCGCTAGAGAAATCGAAAGTAAACTTCTTCCCCCGTTGCGTACCTCGCTTATGGATGAATGAGTTGTGGCTGGTTGTAACTGCAGAGTCAGTGTACCCGGTGTCGGACTGTACGCGGTTTCGCACACACGGCAAATTCATGTTCTTCGTGAAAATAAAGCAGATAATTAAACAATTCTTTGTTATTATTTCACGAAACTGAGTTATTCCCTACATAATTTGACACCAGGGGTCTTTCCCCACTGGAGCCTCGCTCTGGCAAGGCTTTAGCCTTTTTCAGTCCAACTAATTGTACGCTGGTCGACATATTGTGCTAGTGGGTTACTTATGGGGGATTCTGACCCAACACGAAATTATTTCAGAATCAGCCCAGGACGTCAAATCATGTTGACCTTCTATCACTGAAAGGATACCTCTTGATCATTCAGTAAATTTGCTGCCTAGTTGAAATATTGCAAATGAATAATGTGTTTGTATATGCATATCCAAATCTTTTCTGTATGTACATCCTGTTTAATTCTGAATTTTTCATGCGCCAAACATTATTACCTCTACGCCGTTTATCTTTTTAAAGACATTTCTTGTTTTTACTTAAAAAAATATATCGGACTTCTCCTGTACGAATGGCGAATGGCTGGATTTGAATGAAACGTCATAGAAATGAAACTTACCCAGCTTTATTGCGCACATTTTACGGACTTTCGAGTGATTTTACTTAGAAATTCTTGTATGAACTTCATAATTCAATAAAACTTCACAGCCTAGTTGTGCATATAATCTGCAAGTTCCCGTTGGGTGATTTTTCATGCAGTTATTGCCTTTTGATAGTTGCCTTTGAATTATAACATCCTGTCTTGAAAAAAATTAATGCATTGAAATTATATCCTTAATTAAACTCTGATCAAATTTTCATTTTCACATTTTTCTCGGTTATGTTTATTAAAATATTATTTATTGTGATGAAACTGAAGTTATTTTTTCAGTCAGCACTTCATTGTACACATTTATTTTAGTTTTCTTGTATATTTCTTGTATATTATCCTTTACAGAATTATTTATATCATTGAATTGTCTGTACTTAGTATGCGCAAATAATGTGTTTTGTTAATATCTTCATGTTATGGAGGATTTAAAAACATACACGGAGCAAAAAAAAAAGGGGGGATTTTTAAATTTTGATTTTCCTAACCTGGTTGCTAGACCAAATTGTTGTTTTTAATGAGTATAAATCTGATTAACATACTTAGCACAAGGAATGATAGGAGTATACGAGCTTCTTGAGAATCTTATGTTTAGAAATGAAATTTGTAAACTTATTTTTATCTCCCTTTTATGTAGGTAGATTGCAAAGAAATGAACACTTAAATTTTAAGCAGATGTAACAAGTGTTTTGGTTTAGAGTATTGAAATATCCTAATCACCCAGCGCCCCTCGCCCACGCCCCAAAGGCACCCATCGTCCCCCCCCCCCCGCCACCCCCACGTAAAATCGCCGGAGCATAGGTAATTTGTCTTTTGTTCTAGGTGAAAAAAGTGCAAAATATGCATTTTTTTCTCGCTCGCTACGCTCGCATAAGTAATATGTCTCTTGTTCTGGGTGAAAAAAATATATAATTGCATTTTCTCGCTGGCTACGCTCGCATAGGTAATTTATCTTTGTTCTGGGTGAAAAGTATAAAATATGCATTTTTTCCCGCTCGCTACGCTCGCGTACGTAATTTGTCTTTTGTTCTGAGTAAAAAAAATAATATAAAATATCCATTTTTTCTCGCTCGCTACGCTCGCATACGTTCTAGTATTTTTTTTGTTCTGGGTAAAAAAATATACATGTAAAATATGCATTTTTTTCTCGCTCGCTACGCTCGCATACGTAATTTGTCTTTTGTTCTGGGTAAAAAAAAAATATAAAATATCCATTTTTTCTCGCTCGCTACGTTCGCATACGTACTAGTATTTTTTTTTTGTTCTGGGTAAAAAAATATACATGTAAAATATGCATTTTTTTCTCGCTCGCTACGCTCGCATACGTAATTTGTCTTTTGTTCTGGGTAAAAAGAATATAAAATATCCATTTTTTTCTCGCTCGCTTCGCTCGCATACGTACTAGTATTTTTTTTTGTTCTGGGTAAAAAAATATACATGTAAAATATGCATTTTTTCTCGCTCGCTACGCTCGCATACGTAATTTGTCTTTTGTTCTGGGTGAAAAAATATAAATTTTGCATTTTTTCTCGCTCGCAACGCTCGCATACGTATTTTTTTTTTTGTTCTGGGTAAAAAAAAAATATACATCTAAAATATGCATTTTTTCTCGCTCGCTACGCTCGCATATGTATTTTTTTTTGTTCTGGGTAAAAAAATATACATGTAAAATATGCATTTTTTCTCGCTCGCTACGCTCGCATAGGTAATTTGTCTTTTGTTCTGGGTGAGAAACTAAAATATGCATTTTTTTCTCGCTCCCTTAGTTGCTCTACTACAAATATTCCCCCCCCCCCACACACACACACACCCCACACCCGATTCTGTATCCGCCTCTGCAAATATCTACTTTTCTACTGAAATCAAAAGAGATACACAGCTTTATAATTATTTTCACATCAAAGGGTTAGGGGACGGTTAATTGAAAAGTTTCATAAAATAAGACAAACTTACATGTTTAATAGGAATCTCATTCTATGTTATGGACCTTAAATAAATCTCTAACAGTTTAATACTTAAATGAGACTGACTACAGATACAAGTCGGATGAACGGCGCTGATATAGCCCAAAATCTTTCCCCGAAATTTATTTACATGTAGTCAATTAATGATCAAATTTTGTGTCTCCATTAGATAACATTTTACATGTATTTGTTCGTTACTTGTTTGGTTTCCATAGTAATGTAAACTATATAATTTCCAGATCATTTATGGCGCGAGAATTGTTTTTTGTTGTTGTTGTTTGAATATCAATGTACGAAAAGCTGAAATTCATTGACAATGTCACTCACAAAATACTAGCTACTTCGATCGAACTGCTCCACGATATTATACTCTAAATCTGAATAAATTTCCAATCGTCTGCAAGAACCTGACGATTGATCGCCTGCTGTAGCCTCGATCTGGAAACGAGTATGATTTATGCACAACTTCCATTCCCTATAGAAACGAATATATAAATTGATAATATAACCTATTAATATTTGTGAGAAATGGCTAGAATTGGGAGTGTTTAATTATTTTAGGGATATATTACTGTTACCAAAGATTTTGAAAATGACGCGACATTGGCTCTATGACATATGTGTATGAATGGAATTATCCGGGTTAAAAACCCGTGAATGTTCTGTGACTTGAACATTTTGGAGTTACTTTAGGTTCCTAAACGGTAGGTAGATTTTAAGGCGCTGGAAACAGTCCTGTTTATATATATATATATATATATTTATATATGCTTTTTCAAATAATAAGCGTTTTGGTTTAATTGGAATGATGTCATAATGTATATAGAAATATAGTGCATATCGACTGTAAAAACGACAATATTGGTTTCATGCGAAGTTGATGAGGGAATCGATTCAATCCCAACTGTATTTTCCTGTTAATAGGAAAATATCGCCATGGTAATCAACCCAGGCTATATAAATAATTATTTGTGCATAACTGGATTGCAGAAAGATTGATAAGAATTTGCTGATATTACAGATTTGTTAAAACGTAACCTGTATCTCAACATTCATAATCTTCTATAAAACAGGCGCACATATGTTCTTATTAAGTACAGCTTTTCCCGATCAGAAGAAAAAGAAGAGAGAACAAGCTATTGAGTTACTGATACTGTTGTTTTTAACGTTTTTCGAAACCGCTGACACACATTGTGTAAACAGAATAACCTCTTAACTAGATTGTTGATCTGGTGTTCAGTACATGCCAATACTGTATAGAAGATCGATAGCCGCCTTGGGTGAGGAGAGAAAAAAAAACAGGAAAATCAATGTGCATACTGCATTTCTCTTTACCACCGTTATACAGTGATAGAAATAATTAGATGAAATCTAGCCGATACAGATAATTAAAGTATGAAATTCTCTACAGCAACAAATCTGTGAAGAAATAAAGTTCCTGTTTCATTAATTAAGTTAAGCTTTTAAAAGTAATGTTTGTGTATTCAAAGCAGCGATAGTATACTAAGGAAACATTATTGATGGAAACTTTAAGCTACATATACATAAATTTATGGGCTGTAAATTTGTATTTTTCTGTAATCCGGGAATTTCTATCATTTTTATGAACACAATATATATTAACATATTCATTATTTTCTTTAAAATTGTCCAGTAGGCTCAGTAGGACCTGTCATGTATTATAATAACCGTATAAAACGGTGTACTATTACAATATTAAAGCAGGACCGTCCTGAGACACATTCTCGCAGCGTCTATACCTGATTTCTCTTCAATTACTGTGAATGAGCAAACACAAATGAGATCTCAGTTATTTCACATTAGGCTACAAATGGTCAATATCAAGCTGGTCTTTGCATACTGAAATACTTTCAGTGAGTGAAAAATAAGATATGTGTGGTTTTTTGCAGAATGTTTATGCAAACAGTCAGTATGAAACGAAATAAGATATTGGTGAATTTATTCAGATTGTTCATGTAATGGCGAATTTATGCAGAATGTTAATGTAAACAGTCAGTATGAAACGAAGTAAGATATTGATGAATTTATTCAGATTGTTCATGTAATGGCGAATTTATGCAGAATGTTCAATGTAAACAGTCAGTATGAAACAAAATGAGACCTGGGTGAATTTATGCAGAATGTTCATGTAAACAGTCAGTATGAAACGAAATGAGACCTGGGTGAATTTATGCAGAATGTTTATGTAAACAGTCAGTATGAAACGAAATAAGATATTGATGAATTTATTCAGATTGTTCATGTAATGGCGAATTTATGCAGAATGTTCAATGTAAACAGTCAGTATGAAACAAAATGAGACCTGGGTGAATTTATGCAGAATGTTAATGTAAACAGTCAGTATGAAACGAAATAAGATATTGATGAATTTATTCAGATTGTTCATGTAATGGCGAATTTATGCAGAATGTTCAATGTAAACAGTCATGAAACGAAATGAGACCTGGGTGAATTCTGCTCATGTAAACAGCCAGTACGAAACGAAATCAGATATTTGGTGAATTTATGCAGAATGTTCAATGTAAACAGTCATGAAATGAAATGAGACCTGGGTGAATTCTGCTCATGTAAACAGCCAGTACGAAACGAAATAAGATATTGATGAATTTATGCAGAATGTTCAATGTAAACAGTCAGTATGAAACGAAATGAGAACTGGGTGATTTTATGCATATTGTGTAAACTTGTCAGTATGAAACGAAATGAGAACTGGGTGAATTTATGCATATTGTACATGTAAACTGTCAGTATGAAACGAAATGAGAACTGGGTGATTTTATGCATACTGTACATGTAAACTGTCAGTATGAGACGAAATGAGAACTGGGTGAATTTATGCATATTGTGCATGTAAACTGTCAGTATGAAACGAAATGAGAACTGGGTGATTTTATGCATATTGTACATGTAAACTGTCAGTATGAAACGAAATGAGAACTGGGTGATTTTATGCATATTGTACATGTAAACTGTCTGTATGAAACGAAATGAGAACTGGGGGAATTTATACATATTGTGCATGTAAACTGTCAATATGAAACGAAATGAGATCTGGATTATTTTATTATTTTATGCATATTGTACATGTAAACTGTCAGTATGAAACGAAGTGAGATCTGGATTATTTTATGCATATTGTACATGTAAACTTGTCAGTATGAAGCGAAGTGAGATCTGGATTATTTTATGCATATTGGACATGTAAACCTGTCAGTATGAGACGAAAGGAGAACTGGGGGAATTTATGTATATTGTATATGTAAACTGTCAGTATGAAACGAAATGAGATCCGGGAAATTTTATGCATATTATATATGTAAACTGTTAGTATGAAACGAAATGAGAACTGGGGGAATTTATGCATATTGTACATGACAATTATCAGTACGAAACGAAATGAGAACTGAGTGAATTTATGCATATTTATTCTTATTGTACATGTAAAGTGTCAGTATAAAAAGAAACAAGAACTGGATGAATTTACGCATGTTGTAGTATGAAACGAAATGAGAACTGGGTAAATTTATGCATATTGAAAATGTAAAGTGTCGGTATAAAACGAAATGAGAACTTGGTGAATTTATGCATATTGTACATGTAAAGTGTCGGTATAAAACGAAATGAGAACTGGGGGAATTTATGCATATTGTACATGTTAACAGTCAGTACCCTGAAGAATTGGTACGGGTACTTTTCAAGCATAGTGTATGTAAAGGTAACATCATAATGAGAAATATGTTTCGTACTCTATGCATTAAGGCAGCATCAACGTGAGAGAAAAGGTCATTTTATATAAGTGCTGTACATTTAGTCAACATCTAAGTGAGCTAAAAGTCTGCAAACTTTGCATTCGGCTACTACATTTTAGCAACATTAGTTATAGGTCAACGTTATGCATATACTAATAGTAAATTAAGCAACCTTATTTGCGTGTTAGGATAAAATGCTTTTCATGCTGCACTTTCAGGAAGCACTATCTTATATTATGGGTCACATATTTTTCATACTGCATTCAGTTATATGGATAAAACCGTGTGTTTTAGGTCATATACTGTTTATACTGCATTCAGTTATATCCACTGTGTGTTACAGGTCATATACTGTTCATACTACATTCATTTATATCCATTGTGTGTTATAGGTCATATACTATTCATACTGTATTCAGTTATATCCACTGTGTGTTATAGGTCATATACTGTTCATACTGCATTCATTTATATCCACTGTGTGTTATAGATCACATACTATTCATACTGCATTCAGTTATACCCACTGTGTGTTTATAGGCCACATACTATTCATAGTGCATTCAGTTATATCCACTGTGAGTTATTATAGACCATATACTATTCATACTGCATTCAGTTATATCCGGCACTGTGTGTTATAGGTAATATACTATTCATACTGCATTCAGTTATATCCACTGTGTGTTATAGGTCAAATACTACTCATACTGCTTTCATTTATATCCACTGTGTGTTATAGGTAACATACTATTCATACTGCATTCAGTTATACCCACTGTGTGATATAGGCCACATACTGTTCATAATGCATTCAGTTATATCCGCTGAGTGTTATTATAGGCCATATACTATTCATACTGCATTCAGTTATATCCGGCACTGTGTGTTATAGGTAATAAAAATAATAAAAAAATATAGGTCATATACTATTCATACTGCATTCAGTGATATTCACCGTGTGTTATAGCTTACATACTATTCATACTGCATTCAGTTATATCCACCGTGTGTTATAGCTTACATACTATTCATACTGCATTCAGTTATATCCACTGTGAGTTATTATAGGCAATATACAATTCATACTGCATTCAGTTATATCCACCGTGTGTTATAGGTCATATACTGTTTACACTGCATTCAGTTATATCCACCGTGTGTTATAGGTCACAAACTGTTTATACTGCATTCAGTTATATCCACCGTGTGTTATAGGCCATATACTATTCATACTGCATTCAGCTATATCCACCGTGTGTTATAGGTCACATACTGTTCATACTGCATTCAGTTATATCCACTGTGTGTTATAGGTCACATACTGTTGATACTGCATTCAGTTATATCCGCAGTGTGTTATAGGCCATATACTATTCATACTGCATTCAGTTATATCCACCGTGTGTTATAGGTCATATACTGTTTATACTGCATTCAGTTATATCCACCGTGTGTTATAGGTCATATACTGTTTATACTGCATTCAGTTATATCCGCAGTGTGTTATAGGCCATATACTATTCATACTGCATTCAGTTATATCCACCGTGTGTTATAGGTCATATACTGTTTACGCTGCATTCAGTTATATCCACCGTGTGTTATAGGTCACAAACTGTTTATACTGCATTCAGTTATATCCACCGTGTGTTATAGGCCATATACTGTTCATACTGCATTCAGCTATATCCACCGTGTGTTATAGGTCACATACTGTTCATACTGCATTCAGTTATATCCACTGTGTGTTATAGGTCACATACTGTTGATACTGCATTCAGTTATATCCGCAGTGTGTTATAGGCCATATACTATTCATACTGCATTCAGTTATATCCACCGTGTGTTATAGGTCATATACTGTTTATACTGCATTCAGTTATATCCACCGTGTGTTATAGGTCATATACTGTTTATACTGCATTCAGTTATATCCCCCGTGTGTTATAGGTCATATACTGTTTATACTGCATTCAGTTATATCCGCAGTGTGTTATAGGTCATATACTGTTTATACTGCATTCAGTTATATCCGAAGTGTGTTATAGGTCATATACTGTTCATACTGCATTCAGTTATATCCGAAGTGTGTTATAGGCCATATACTGTTCATACTGCATTCAGTTATATCCACCGTGTGTTATAGGTCACATACTGTTCATACTGCATTCAGTTATATCCACCGTGTGTTATAGGTCACATACTGTTCATACTGCATTCAGTTATATCCACCGTGTGTTATAGGTCACATACTGTTCATACTGCATTCAGTTATATCCACCGTGTGTTATAGGTCACATACTGTTCATACTGCATTCAGTTATATCCACCGTGTGTTATAGGTCACATACTGTTTATACTGCATTCAGTTATATCCACCGTGTGTTATAGGTCACATACTGTTTATACTGCATTCAGTTATATCCACCGTGTGTTATAGGTCACATACTGTTTATACTGCATTCAGTTATATCCACTGTGTGTTATCGGTCACATACTGTTCATACTGCATTCAGTTATATCCACCGTGTGTTATAGATTATATACTGTTCATACTGCATTCAGTTATATCCACTTTGTGTTATCGGTCACATACTATAACACACAAGTTATTAAGTTGTGGCCACAGTATAAATAAACTGTGGTAGATGTCACCTATGTGCCACCGTAATATTACCTATAACACACAGTGGATATAACTGAATGCAGTATAAACAGTATGTGACCTAAAACACAGAGTGGATATAACTGAATGCAGTATAAACAGTATGTGACCGATAACACACGATGGATATAACTGAATGCAGTATGAACAGTGTGTGACCTATAACACACAGTGGATATAACTGAATATAGTATGAATAGTATATAACCTATAACACACGGTGGATATAACTGAATGCAGTATGAATAGTATGTGACCTGCAACACAAGGTGGATATAACTGAATGCAGTATGAATAGTATGTGACCTGCAACACACGGTGGATATAACTGAATGCAGTATGAACAGTATGTGACCTGCAACACAAGGTGGATATAACTGAATGCAGTATGAACAGTATGTGACCTGCAACACACGGTGGATATAACTGAATGCAGTATGAACAGTATGTGACCTGCAACACACGGTGGATATAACTGAATGCAGTATGAACAGTATGTGACCTGCAGCACAAGGTGGATATAACTGAATGCAGTATGAACAGTATGTGACCTGCAGCACAAGGTGGATATAACTGAATCATATGAACATATGACTGAGCACGTGGATAAAGAATCAGTATGACAGTATGTGACCTGCAGCACAAGGTGGATATAACTGAATGCAGTATGAACAGTATGTGACCTGCAACACAAGGTGGATATAACTGAATGCAGTATGAACAGTATGTGACCTGCAACACACGGTGGATATAACTGAATGCAGTATGAATAGTATGTGACCTGCAACACAAGGTGGATATAACTGAATGCAGTATGAATAGTATGTGACCTATAACACACGGTGGATATTATTAGTTACACTGCTTGTTGGTGACAGGATACGGGATATACGCTGTCGAGGAAATCCATATCAGGCGAGAGCGACAGCATATATCCCGTATATATGTCAACTGATGTAGTGTACTGCAATGAGTGAGCGAGCAGCGAAATGAAAGTTAATTAATCGCAGCTTACAGCTCAGTTAGTGAGCAGCACAATTGAGTATAGTAAAGTATACTATTGGCAGCATACAGTCCAGTGAGTTAGTAGTGAAATGACATTAAGGTAAACTAATATCAGTTTTCAGTTATTGAACAGCGAAATGAAATCCGCTGAGTGAATAGAAAAAGTGTATGTAATCGAACTAACAGCAGCTATCTATCAAAACTTACATTCCGATGTGTGAGCAGCACAAAACTAATAGCAACGTACAGTCAAGTGATTGAGCAGCGAAATGATATTTAGATAGAACAATCCATTTACATCCCGATAAGTGAGCAGTGAAATGAAATTACATTAGATGAACACCAAACTAGGATATAGGTCATAATGCCTTTGTTTAAAATGTGGCTGCCACATTTTCCGTTATGAACATAAAATGTATTAATTTCTTTTTAAATCATATTTCCAGTAATTGTTTTCTGTAATACTTGTCAAAGAAATGAATATTGATGAACATAATAGAAAGTTTTATTGAAACTATTGTTTTTGATTACCTCCCTTGATGGCTCTAACTGTAAAAGTTCATGTACAATATTAAAAGTAGTGCTTTTCTAACCATGTAAGTATGCATACCGTCTGTTTGGACAGCTGTTTCATCTGTTTTTAACACAAAGTTTAAAGCGGTAGGGTATATCTAACTTTAATGCAGAAGAAAATGAGATATAACCATAAGAAGCTAGGGACATTGCAAAAGACAACAACATTAGAAATATGTTGGTTCTTATGCATAATGTACATATATCTAATCATAGAAAACTGCGTATTCTTTCTGCAACAAGTTTAAACTAGGTCGCTCGTTATGCATGTACTGTATATAAAGTGAGTAGCAAACTCTTTCTTTTTGGGGGTGCGGGGACGGGTGGGGAGCAAAGCGTTAGAAATGGGTAGCCTTTTCCGTGAAGAGTAAATTAAGATGTAGGTCTTTTAATCATAGCAATCTGTGTATTCATTGAACAGCAACGATAGAAATGGATCGTGTGTTATGCAGTATGAACAATAAATGAATATTCCAACATAATTCGATTTGTTTGTTAGTTAAACAATGAAAGAAGTCACACGCTGTATATTCTGCGATGAATAACGGTCGACGAGTGGACCGGTGGCAGAATATTTTGACGTATATGCCGCATGGCGTCGCGTTTGTTCCAACTCTGGTGAATGAAGTCCAGCTTGCTTTTACCATGATGCTTCAATCATCATGTTAGAAAGAAAATAAACACGGCCTTCTTGTGGTTTATCGTCTAAATTATCAAGGGATCATCTTTCAAATGTTTTGGGTTTTAATCATTTAGGCTAACACACTTGTGGTTCACTTCCTGTGCATATGAACTCAAAACCGTGGTAAATCAGACGATAAACCACACGAAGGCATTGATTAGATAAGTAGCAAAATATGATTTAAGTCATCTAATGATAGCAAATTGTGAGCATCGTGAGAATTACCAAATTGTGTATTCAGTGTGTACCATCGTGAGAATTGACAAATTGTATAATCAGTATGTAGCATCGTAAGAATTAGCAAATTATGTATTCAGTGTGTATCATCGTGAGAATTAGAAAATTGTGTATCCGGTGTGTAGCATCGTAAGAATTAGCAAATTGTATAATCGGTGTGTAGCATCGTGAGAATTAGAAAATTGTGCAATCAGTATGTAGCATCGTAAGAATTAGCAAATTGTGTATTCAGTGTGTATCATCGTGAGAATTTGAAAATTGTGTATCCGGTGTGTAGCATCGTAAGAATTAGCAAATTGTATAATCGGTGTGTAGCATCGTGAGAATTAGAAAATTGTGCAATCAGTATGTAGCATCGTAAGAATTAGCAAATTGTGTATTCAGTGTGTATCATCGTGGGAATTAGAAAATTGTGTATTCAGTGTGTAGCATCGTGAGAATTAGCAAATTGTGTATTCAGTGTGTAGCATCGTGAGAAATAGCAAATTGTGTATTCAGTGTGTATCATCGTGAGAATTAGAAAATTGTGTATTCAGTGTGTAGCATCGTAAGAATTAGCAAATTGTGTATTCAGTGTGTAGCATCGTGAGCATTAGCAAATTGTGTATTCAGTGTGTAGCATCGTGAGAATTAGAAATTGTGTATTCAGTGTGTAGCATCGTGAGAATTAGAAAATTGTGTAATCGGTGTGTAGCATCGTGAGAATTAGAAAATTGTGCAATCAGTGTTAGCATTGTGAGAATTGGCAAATGTGTATTCAGTATTTAGCATCGTGAGAATTGGCAAATTGAGTATTCAGTGATTAGCATTGTGAGAATCGACAAATTGAATATTCAGTGATTAGCATTGTGAGAATTGGCAAATTGTATATTCAGTGTGTAGCATCGGGAGAATTGACAAATTGTGTATTCAGTGTGTAGCATCGTGAGAATTAGAAATTGTGTATTCAGTGTGTAGCATCGTGAGAATTCGAAAATTGTGTAATCAGTGTGTAGCATCGTGAGAATTAGAAAATTGTGCAATCAGTGTTAGCATTGTGAGAATTGGCAAATGTGTATTCAGTATTTAGCATCGTGAGAATTGGCAAATTGAGTATTCAGTGATTAGCATTGTGAGAATCGACAAATTGAGTATTCAGTGATTAGCATTGTGAGAATTGGCAAATTGTGTATTCAGTGTGTAGCATCGGGAGAATTGACAAATTGTGTATTCAGTGTGTAGCATCGTGAGAATTAGAAATTGTGTATTCAGTGTGTAGCATCGTGAGAATTCGAAAATTGTGTATTCAGTGTGTAGCATCGTGAGAATTCGAAAATTGTGCAATCAGTGTTAGCATTGTGAGAAAGTGGCAAATGTTTGTTCAGTATTTAGCATCGTGAGAATTGGCAAATTGAGTATTCAGTGATTAGCATTGTGAGAATTGACAAATTGAGTATTCAGTGATTAGCATTGTGAGAATTGGCAAATTGTGTATTCAGTGATTAGCATTGTGAGAATTTGCAAATTGTGTATTCAGTGTGTAGCATCGGGAGAATTGACAAATTGTGTATTCAGTGTGTAGCATTGTGAGAATTGGCAAATTGAGTATTCAGTGATTAGCATTGTAAGAATTGGCAGATGTGTATTCAGTGATTAGCATTGTGAGAATTGGCAAATTCTGTATTCAGTGATTAGCATTGTGAGAATTGGCATTGTGTATTCAGTTTGTAGCATTGTGAGAATGGCAAATTGTGTATTCAGTGATTAGCATTGTGAGAATTGGCAATTGTGTATTCAGTGATTAGCATTGTGAGAATTGGCAATTGTGTATTCAGTGATTAGCATTGGGAGTTCGGCAAATGTGTATTCAGTGATTAGCATTGTGAGAATTGGCAATTGTGTATTCAGTGATTAGCATTGTTAGAATTGGCAAATTGTATATTCAGTGTGTAGCATTGTGAGAATTGGCAAAATGTGTAGCGTATTCAGTATTTAGCATTGTGAGAAATGGCAAATTGTGTATTCAGTGATTAGCATTGTGAGAATTGGCAAATTGAGTATTCGGTGATTAGCATTGTGAGAATTGGCAAATTGTATATTCAGTGTGTAGCATGGTGAGAATTGGCAAAATGTGTAGGATATTCAGTATTTAGCATTGTGAGAAATGGCAAATTGTATATTCAGTGATTAGCATTGTGAGAATTGGCAAATTGAGTATTCGGTGATTGGCATTGTGAGAATTGGCAAATTTAGTATTCAGTGATTAGCATTGTGAGAATTGGAAAATAGAGTATTCAGTGATTAGCATTGTGAGAATTGGCAAATTATGTTTTCAGTGATTATCATTGTGAGAATTGGCTAATGTGTATTCAGTGATTAGCATTTCGAGAATTGGCAAATTGTGTATTCAGTGATTATCATTGTGAGAATTGGCAAATTGAGTATTCAGTGATTATCATTGTGAGAATTGGCAAATGTGTATTCAGTGATTAGCATTATGAGATTGGCAAATTGTGTATTCAGTGATTATCATTGTGAGAATTGGCAAATTATGTATTCAGTGATTAGCATTGTGAGAATTGGCAAATTATGTATTCAGTGATTATCATTGTGAGAATTGGCAAATGTGTATTCAGTGATTAGCATTATGAGATTGGCAAATTGTGTATTCAGTGATAATCATTGTGAGAATTGGCAAATGTGTATTCAGTGATTAGCATTGTGAGAATTGGCAAATGTGTATACAGTGATTAGCATTGTGAGAATTGGCAAATCGTGTATTCAGTGATAAGCATTATGAGAATTGGCAAATTGTGTTCAGTGATTAGCATTGTGAGAATTGGCAAATTGAGTATTCAGTGATTAGCATTGTGAGAATTGGCAAATTGAGTATCCAGTGATAAGCATTGTGAGATTGGCAAATTGTGTATTCAGTGTGTAGCATCGGGAGAATTGACAAATTGTGTATTCAGTGTGTAGCATCGGGAGAATTGGCAAATTGTGTATTCAGTGATTAGCATTGTGAGAATTGGCAAATTATGTATTCAGTGATTAGCATCGGAAGAATTGGCAAATTGTGTATTCAATATTTAGCAATTTTTATTCGCAAACGTTTTTAAAGGTTTGTATCATTTTTATTATATCAAGAAAGTGAATGAACCTATACAGTTTTAGAAAGGTCTTTTAAAACTATGAACAGATAAAACCAACTTTACCACAGAGCTTATATTACAAATAGATACAGGTCAGCAAAGGGAATAAAATGTTTTACTAATCATGAATTCTTGAACAAGGTCTGGAGTTAGAGGTAACCCCCTATACCTTTCTTGTGTATGGTTAATAGGGTAACCCTCTGTCACTTACATAAATTTATCTAAATTTTGTGACGCGGTGGCCTTAAGCTCGGCATACTATATAAGTTTGGGGTATAGGGGATTGGCCCTACACTGGTCAAAAGTTGATGATTTTATTTTATTTTATTACACTTAGTGACTTATATCCTTTTATTGTCACTTTTATGCCTATAAGTTATACAACTTATATTAATCACTCTCAATACTTCATTCCTGACGGAATCTATTGCCACGACGGTATGAAAGAATAGCGAGCTTCTCTTTTAATGTTAAGCGCCAAACAAGAGAGAGAGAGAGACAGGGAGAGTTACTGGTACCATTAGGGTTCAAACCAATGATCTCTCACACTTCAATAAGCTATTTAGGCTGTTTGTAGTCATAGAGACTATGATAACTTTTTGTTTTAAGTGTAGAGAGATTTGAAAGACCTGTCCCAAAATGTATAGCTTTATATACTTTCTGAATATAATAAAAAGAAACATACCTTTGACAATTTCAGCGAATTTCAAATAACCTTAAATAGCAAAATGAGATATATGTCACAATGTAAACAGTGAACAGCAACGTGAGAAATGAGATATATTTGTTTTTGTTGGGTTTAACATTAAACAGACACAATATATGGCGACATTCCAGCTTTGGTGATAAAGGAAGACCCCTAGTGCCCTCCGTGCATTATTTCATCAAGGGCAGGCACGTGGGTAGAACCATTGACATTTCGTAAGGCAGCTGGATGGCTTCCTCACATGAAGAATTCAATGCCTCGACTGAGGCTCAAACCCATATCGGTGACGGGCAAGTGATTTGAAGTCAGCGACCTTAACCACTCTGTCATATTGTAAGTAGTGAACAGCAACGTGAGAAATGAACATCAACGCGAGAAATGACATAAATGTAATATTGTAAGCAGTGAACAGCAACGCGAGAAATGAGACCAATGTAATATTGTAAGCAGTGAACAGCAACATGAGAAATGAGATGTGTATAATATTGTAAGCAGTGAGCAGCAACATATGTAATATTATGGATCAATTGTTATAGATTCAACTTAATTAGCAATGAAATAAGACACAGGTCACTAGTTCATTGGCAGCGAAGCGAGCGACATCAAAATGACTTTGTTTCGCATTTTAGCACAATATAGCTAATATCCGTTCTTATTGCTGTATCATTTCCTATAGCAAACCGTTTTAAAATAACAACAACAACAACAACAAAACACTAACAACAAATTCAAAGTGTTTAATTCATTTTAATATGTTTTTCGTATTTAATCATTTGACTTACCTTTAGATCATGTATTTTTATATGACACTGCAGTAAGGTGACAGGTACATCTACGACATTTAGTAAACGGAAAAAAGGCACTAGATTTCTAGATCTATGTCATTTTCTCAGGTGAGTTTTTGTGATCGCTCGGTGTCCGGCTGTCTGTCTGTCGTCTGTCTGTCGTCTGTCAACATTTAGCTTGTGTATGCGATAGAGGCTGTATTTTTCAACTGATCTTCATGAAATTTGGTCAGAATGATTACCTTGATGAAATCTAGGCCGAGTTTGAAAATGGGTCATCTGGAATCAAAAACTAGATCACTAGGTCAAATCAAACAAAAACCTTGTGTATGCGATAGAGGCTGAATTTTTCAATTAATCTTCATGAATTTTGGTCAGAATGATTACCTTGATGAAATCTAGGCTGAGTTCATAAATGGGTCATCTGGGACCAAAAACTAGGTCACTAGGTCTAATTAAAAGAAAAACCTTGTGTATGCGATAGAGGCTGTATTTTTCAATTAATCTTCATGAATTTTGGTCAGAATGATTACCTTGATGAAATCTAGGTCAAGTTCGAATGTGGGTTATCTGGGGTCAAAAACTAGGTCACTAGGTCAAATCAAAGGAAAAGCTTGTATATGCGATAGAGGCTGTATTTTTCAATTGATCTTCCTGTAATTAAGTCAAAATGATTGCATTGATAAAATTTAGGTCAAATTTGAATATGGGTCATCTGGAATCAAAAATTAGGTCACTAGGTCAAATCAAAGAAAAACCGTGTGTGTGCGATAGAGGCTATATTTTTCAATTGATCTTCATGAAATTTGGTCAGAATGATTGCCTTGATGAAATCTAGGTCAAGTTCCAATATGGGTCATCTGGGTAAAAAGTAGGTCACTGGGTTAAATCAAAGTAAAACCTCGTGTATGCGATAGAGGCTAATGTTTTTCAACTGATCTTCATGAATGTCTGAATGATAGCCTTGATGAAATCTAGGTCGAGTTCGAATATGGGTCATCTGGGTTTAAAAACTAGGTCACTAGGTCAAATCAAGGAAAAACCTTGTGTATGCAATAGGGGCTGCATTTTACAGTGGATTTTCGTAAAATCTGGTCAGAATGGTTGCCTTGATGAAATCTAGGTCAAATTCGAATATGGGTAGTCTGGGGTCAAAAACTAGGTCACTAGGTCAAATCAAAGAAAAACCTTGTGTATGCGATAGAGGCTGTATTTTTCAATTGATCTTCATGAAATTTGATCAGAATGATAGCCTTGATGAAATCTAGGCAAGTTCGAATATGGGTCATCTGGGGTCAAAAACTAGGTCACTAGGTCAAATCAAAGAAAATACTCAAGATTTTTGCTCCAATTTTAATGATACTTGGTCAGAATATTTTTTTCCATGAAATCACTAGCTCAAACATGTTTACTCTGTTTAATATGTTGTGTTATGGTGTCTTTCTCAGGTGAGCGACCTAGGGCCATCTTGGCCCTCTTGTCTCCTAAATCAATCAATCAGAACTGTTTTGATATCTGAACAAGTTTATTGTCATTCCTTTGTTAATTACAAATAATGTAGATCTATAGAAAAATCGTGTTTTTACTTTATAAATACACGAAAAAGAGCGTGTATGTCCGCAGAATAATTTCACGAGGGCGTACCCCGAGTGAATTATTTAGGCGACGTATAACCGATTTTGAGTGTAGATCTAGTAATCTAAATTCAAATAGTGTAGATCTATGGGGCGCCGTTTTACTATTTTATAGGCATTTTTTGATATCAAAAAATCATTTCTTGATATCAAAAATTCGATTTCTTGATATCAAGAATTCCATTTCTTGATATCATAAAATCATTTCTTGATATCAAAAAATCAGTCACATTTTTTGATATCAGAAAATCGAATTCTTGATATCAAGAATTCATTTTCTGATATCAAGAAATCGATTTTTCTGATATCAAAAATTCGATTTTTTATATCAGGAATTCATTTTCTGATATCAAGAAATGCTGCCCATTTTTTTTTGATATCAAATAATAGAATTTTTGATATCAGGAAATGAATTTTTGATATAAGAAAAAATCGTGTCATTTCTTGATATCAAGAAATCGAATTCTTGATATCAATAAATGATTTTCTGATATCAAAAAATCGACTTCTTGATATCAAGAAATCAATTTTTTGATATCAAAAAATCAAGCCTATTTTTTGATGTCAGAAATTCGGCACTTCCCGATCTAAATGTAGATGGATTGAACAGGATCATATAGAATTGTATAATCCCCGCTATGGAACGCCTAGACTGTCTTGAAATGATGATTATTACTTCATCATGTGCATTTCACAATATATTCGGTACAAATTATAATCTTTCTTGCAGATAAAACAGTTTGTTATGTACATTTACTAGTTTGTCCGGTACATTTCTTAGTTTGTGTTGTGCATTCACCAGTTTGTGCTGTACAATTGATAGTTAGTCATGTGCATTTTCCAATATATTCGGTACAAATAATTTGTCTTGTAGATTAAACAATTTGTTATGTACATTTACTAGTTTGTCCGGTACGTTTCTTAGTTTGTATTGTGCATTCACTAATTTGTACTGTCCAATAGATAGTTCGTCATGTGTTTTTCTTAATATGTTCGGTACTAATCATAATTTGTTTTGTAGATAAAACAGTTTGTTATGTACAGTAACTAATTTGTACGGTACATTTCTTAGTTTGTGTTGTGCATTTACTAGTTTGTGCTGTCCAGTTAATAGTTCGTTATGTGCTTTTCCCATTATTTTCGGTACAAATCATAACTTGTCTTGTAGATAAAGCAGTTTGTTATGTTTTAATAAACAGATATATATTAATTATCTTTTCAAAAGTTTCCGAAAATAGATAATTGCCGAAAAGAACCTTTTTAACATAAGTAGTATATTTGTTGTATGTATGAGAATCCACTTGTAAAGAAAAAAATTGTAAGGGTACACGTTGTGTAATTTCACATGAAATCGGATATTTTTAAGCAATCAGTTGGACAGCACAAACTGGCGAATGCACAACACAAATTAAGAAATGTAGCGGACAAACTAGTAAATATACATAACAAACTGTTTTATCTACATAACAAATTTTGATTTGTACCGAACATATTGGGAAAAGCATATAACGAAGTAAACGAACTATTAATTGGACAGCAAAAACTAATGTATGGACATCACAAACTAATAAATGTACCGGACAAACTAGTAAATGTACATAACAAACAGTTTTGTCTACAAGACAAATTATAATTTCTACCAAATATATTGGAAAATGCACACGACGAACTATCAATTGTACAGCACAAACTAGTGAATGCACAACATAAACTAAGAAATGTACCGGACAAACTAGTAAATGTACATAGCAAACTGCTTTATCTACAAGAAAGATTATAATTTATACCGAATATATTGGAAAAAGCACATGACAAACTGATAACCATTATGTCAAGACAGTCTAGGCGTTTCATACCTCGCACTGAATAAATTAATTAGGGGTTATCCCTAATTGCATGTCTATTTTTAGAAAGGCGGGAATTTTTGATGTCAAGAAATACTGGCCAGTTTTTGATATCAAGAAATCGAATTTTTGATATCAAGAAATCGAATTCTTGATATTAAAAAATGATTTCTTGATATCCAGAAATCGAACTCTTGATATTAAAAAATAGTCTGTATTTCTAGATATCAAGAAATGATTTCTTGATATCAAGAATTCGATTTCCTGATATCAAAAATATAACTAATTTTGTGATATCAAGAAATGATTTTCTGATATCAAGAAATCGAATTCCTGATATCAAGAAATCGATTTTTTGATATCAAAAATTCATTGCCTGATATAAAAAATTCGATTTTTTGATATCAAAAAATAGACAGCATTTCTTGATATCAAAATATGAATTCATGATATCAAAAAATCGATTTTTGATATCAAGAAATGATTTCTTGATACGAGAAATTCGATTTCTTGATATATAGAACCATTTCTTGATATAAAAAAATAATTCTTGTTATCGCATAGTGCGGCAATTTTCCTTTGATCTTTACAGTATGTTAAACATGGTAACACCCATTATTATTACAAATAGGTGCTGATATTTTACAAAACTGATACGATATATATCAACACGGAAATCTCTATGGATTTTCATTAGAAAAAAACTGTTGTGATATATATCAGCACAGTAAAACTGTTCCGATATATATCGCAACACTTTTTCTCTTACCGTGGCCAGGTCCTATCGAGGGAGTATAAGTTTTTTCCTTTCAATGTAGATCTACAGTTCACAGAGAAAGAATTATCACAGACACCTACATTCATAAAGTAAAAGCATAAATAAACTAGAATATTTCAAAGACTCGATAGTTATTGTCAAATTCAGAAATAGATCTACATCAGTTGAGTTTTTTCAAATGTTTCTTTTTCTTTGTTTCTTTTACAAACGAAATAACAAGTTTTACAATATATTCGGCCAATGAAATGCAAAGATTTAAAACCGATGCAGAAATCTGTTGGATACTTTTATCTGGGGAACACATTTTCTAAAACAGAAGTTTCAGTCAGCGAGGCGCAGAAAGGGAATCAAAATTGTAAAAATAATAATTAAAAAAATTAAATGAAAATAATATATAAATTTAAATGATAAAACTATGCGATAAAACAGTTATAGATTCTAATATGTAATGCTCGTGTGTTACGAGGATATATCAGAGCTAGGGGTACATCTCGGTATTTTTCTCTGCACATATCTGTCTCGGCCTACCTGCCTCGTCGTCGACGATATGTGCAGAGAAAAATACCGAGATGTACCCCTAGCTCTGATATATCCTGATAACACACTCTCACACATTCTATAACTATTAGAATCTACATACCAAGAAATCGAATTTTTGATATCAAGAAATCATTTCTTGATATCAGAAAATACCTAGAAAATAGTAAAACGGCGCCCCATATAGATCTAATAATCTAAATACAAATCGAATTTCTAATATGCCCATTAGAATCTACCTAAAACAGAAGATAAATTTTAAAAATATATCTAGCGCTCCTTCAAAAAATACGTCATCGCCCATAAACGTGACGTAATTTTAGTATAAGCGTGTCATATAGATCTACATAATGCAATACTGTTTGTATAAAACTTGCCTGTCACTGTCTCAGAGGCAAGACAAGAAATTTAACTGGTTTAATACGCTATGTAAGAGATAGTTTGGATTCTTTTGGTATATCTAATTATTGATTAGATCAGAAGATTCATTCTCTTAACTCCTTCAAAAATGGTGTTAACACCAGATTCTAGCATAAAACTACTGTTCTTGTCACTTTTCGAGGGTGTTTTAAAGGGAATTCCTATAGAAACTCTAGTTTTTTTTGCGCATCTTTCTGTGCAGCCGACACTATCTATGGAAAATTGAAGTGAAGTCAACATTTGTTGAAACATGTGACAGACAATCTTAAATATGAGGAATCTTGAATAAAATAACATTTTTAATAAGTTTTATCAGTAATCAAATGTTGATACTGGTTTATGTTGTATTGACATGTATCATGCCTGACATGTATCTTGCCATTTTTGTGGCTGTGTTTTGACAGCGCATTTTAGCACAAAGACAGTGTTGTTCATATAATGTTAGACAATTGACTTTGTATTGATAAGACAATATCTCCTTTCAGATTATTTAGTATTCAATTATAGAAAGAATTAAGAATTTTTAAAACTTTTTTTAACTTCTAGCAGATATACATGTAATCAATTTGGCCAGGTTCGCGCCATTTTTTGTCCGAACAGGTGTTGTATTCAAGCGGTCTTAACATAAAATTTAGCCTGGTGACCCATACATTTTTAGCCATTTTTATGTCCACAATACACTTATTTATACACAAGAAAAACAGGAAAAAATCTATGAAACAGTTTCTTCAAAATTAAAAAAAATATTCTTCACTATGGGTATTTTTCATTGAAAAAAGTTCACAAAAGTGAATATGAAACAAGATAGTTTTTTCATTTGTACCCATTATTGTAAGGATATAGTATTACAAATATGACTATGATATCAAACAAGTATAGAATAAAATCTGTAAAAAGAATAAACCTTATTCTGCTTTCTTGATGCATATTTTGGTTGGTATTTATAAAAAAGCAGAAAATTATGAAAATGTTGAAAAATCGCTGGCAGTTTCAGCAACAGTGGGTGTGTTCAAAATTTTTCACAAAAACAAGCCTGGTGACCAATTGTTTTTATTTGTTCATTGTTTTCGGCACAAATTTTCCTATCATATATGTGAATTTGAAAAAAAAACTATAGGAATTCTCTTTAACAAGAGAGAAAACGTGTGTTAACAGAGAGATTCTCGCGCTCACGTGCTGTTATAGTACCTTTTATATATGCGCGTTCCGTGGCAAAGCGTAAACGTATTACGGCCCGAAAACGGATAGCTCAAATGGAAATGACGTCAACAGCTCAGATACTCCCGCGCATTTCATGGAATTTCAATGACGTTGAGAGAAAATTATTCATTTATTAGGTGTTTTTTTTCGCGTTTTATGCTAGAATAGCGTTAGCGCATGTTCATTTCGTGTTATTACATCTTCAAGAATGCCTCGGGATACGTTGGTACCCTCGCCCTATGGGCTCGGGCACCAACCAATCCATCGGGATTCTGCAGACGTTATAACACAAAAAAACATGCGTTATCCCTACAATTAAAGATCAGTTTATACAAAATTGGAACTTTTCTGTTAATAACTCAAGCACATTTTTAAATTATAGAATGTATAAACACGAATTTGTATTTGAAAAATATTTCAAGACCTTTAAGTAGCATTTCACTTTGTAAATTCAGATGCATGAATCATCTGTTGCCAATAGAAAAAGGTAGATTTGAAAACATTGAAAGAGAACAAAGAACTTGTCATCTGTGTAACAGTAACTTATTAGGAGATGAATTTCACTATCTTTTTAAATGCAAATACTTCAATGTTGATAGAAAGAAATATGTAGATGAATATTATTATAAATATCCAAACGCTCTCAAATTTTCGAAATATAATAACTCGTGGCCGCAATTTACTAACTTGTGGCCACAAGATGCTAAGTTGTGGCCACAATATAAAACCCCGTGGCCACAATTTACAAAGTTGCGGCCACAATTTACTAAGTTGTGGCCACAATATAATAACTTGTGGACACAACTTAGTAAATTGTGGCCATATGTTTCTAAGTTGTGGCCACAATATAAATAAAGTGTTGCGGATGTCACCTCTGTGCCACCGTACAATCCCCTGCACACTTAAACATAATAATATTGACTAAGCAGGAGGGCTTAATTCAGATATCATAAGAATCAAAGTAGCCTAGTTCCGCATTCAGGGTGTTTGATGTATTATGCTCTTCTTTAAAACATTGAATTATTTGAATTGTAACATGTGTCGGTAGTGCTAAAATCACAATTAAATGTCATAGGCCTAGTGACTGTCAGTGGTTGCTTATATACATTTTTGAGAGTGTAATATTTCAGATCTTATTACGGTACTATGTGTTTATTTTATATAAATATTGCATAGATCTAGTAATTATACGAAACTTTGGCATAATATAATGAGGTGCGTCATTTGGTGTAAGCATTATTTTGCTTGCATGCTACCATTCAACATGATATCACAATGAGCAAACATTCCATGCTTTTAAAATGACATGATCTTACAAAACTTGAAATTCTAAGATTTATTTTGCCAGCTGAATAACATATCTAGTCAATAGTAGAAATCAGGAAAAATTTAGGAAAGATGTACATAATCCCCTTCGGATGTCAGTCATTTCACAGTATAAATAATCTGCTTTGGGTCAGTTAAATCATGCTAGCATATATATATATATATATATATATATATATATGCAGAGTGTACAACAAATTAAGACTGGGTAGTGAGTCCAAGTTTGTTTTTACTTATAAATAATAAAATTGTGTTCTTATATGGTGAAAATAATCCCGTCCGTTCCAAAGTAAATGTGTTTCTAAGTAAATAAATGGTTACCAAGAAACAAGTTTTTGAAATTTGTCGTAATTTTACAGCAGTATGTTATTAGTAAAATATCGAAATTTTGATGAAATCGTATATTACCACATGCTTTTATTCATTTTTGACAACAACAAAAGAAACTTTACGCTTAAATATCAAGATATATGGATTTTTTGCAGCCTATTAGTCTGTCTGTCTGTCGTGTAGTGAAGTTCAGAATAAAGTCGTTGGCATTATTTCCGAAGATTGATTTTTAGCGGAGTTTTGTCCCCTTAAATGTCTTTTTTGATGAAGTTGTCCGGACCCATACTACTGACAGGATTTTAATGATACTTTATATGATTAGTACAATCAACCCTAGTTGCGTATATTTACAGTTTTTTTTGTTGTTTTTTCTTTTGTTTCTTTTTTTGTGGGAGAGGTGAATGATTTTTGCGGAGTTATGGAACTTTTTAATAAAGCTATATTTCAATGTCTGCATACTCTAGTACCATTACTTCTTCACCAGTTCTATTCATATATACAAAATATGTATATCTGTAAAATCATCTTTTAGAATCGAAGTAGAGGGTGAAGAATAGGTGTCATTTATTTATCAAAAATGCCATATTTCACTATATTTATACTTGAGTACCTTCATATCATTACCAATCCTTATGTATCTAAACCAGTGAGATCCCTTTCAAGTTCGAATATGGACAGATCAAATTGGTACTATAGATTTATGGACCATAAAAAATGCCATGTATAGCGCTTACAGTGTCCAGCACCTTCTTTTCTCTCCGAATCCTTGGCATGTGTACACGTGTAAAGTGAATGTCACTGTACCGGTATGTACCGGTATGTTCAGGTTAAGTAAGATAAGACGGATAGGTAACAGTCTGTTGATTTAGTTATTATTACATGCATTGTAGCTCTTATAGCACCACATATACCAAACTTGGTATGTGAAGTAATGTTCCAGTGTGTTTTACTTAGGTGGGGTCATGACCTTGAGTTTAAAGCAATGGTACTCAGAAGGGCAGTAAAGGCCCACCATGACCGTTTGTTTGGGCTTTTCTTGATTAGTTGCATACAATGTCTTATGCACGGTTAATGATTTCCCTTTTTGTTTCCCTCAGTAATTATATTGTATCACAAACATTGTACTGCTTAACATTTATGTTTGCCTTTCACCCAACACATGTCCCTGTGTATTGACCAGATATTGCATATCCATTTATCAGCTGTATGAGGAGACAAGCGTTTTTCCCATTAAAATGTTATATCCTGATTATAGAATACGAATTATCATACAGTCACACCTCTCTATAAAGATCACCCGGGTAAAATAAAAACAATGGCCTTTCCTGAAAGGTGCTCTCTCAATACAGGATATTTTGATATTAAACGGGAAAGGACAGTTGTAGCCATGTTTCACACTAGTGGCCTTTATTGGGAACTGATCTTCAGCGTAAGTTTGACTTTACATATTTTAGCATAATATTTTCCTTAACATTACTCTGACAGCCGCCAGTATAATAACTTTCTTGCATTGATAATATTCGTGTAGCTAGCGCGTTAACACTTCTGTAAGGTCATATTACTACACATTGCTGAAAACTGTCACAGTTATAAATATCTAATGAAAGAAATAGAACGTTTTTATGACTGTGTGATAATCATGTAACTGTTTCTTCAATATTTAATGAAGGCCGGCATAATCTGATATTTAAATAACCTCTGGTACGGAAGCAAATAATACACACAATTCGTTTAGATGCCTACCGTCAGATCATAATGTTGACATACATATGGCCATTCGATAGAAGTTAAAATCTAAAGTTAATTATTTATGAAACATTTTCCACTGTGACATTTAACCTGTAAAAATGCAGTATTGTTGTTAAGTGCTGCTATCTTTTTTTCTTTCTTTTTTTTTGTCGTTTTTCTGCTAACCTGTTAATAGACTACACGATACGGAACTTTCACTGTTATGACATGTTTATTTGTATTATTTAAACAGTTTTTCCTGCTATACAAGTTCATATTGCAAATAATTACTGCACTATGACATGTTCTGAGTTTGTTTACAAATTAGTGTGTGGAGATTGCATTATCAAATCGAACATTTACAACAACGCCGCTTCAATTATTCAGTTATGTTTTTCATGTGTGTTGCATTAGTTATAATAAATTATTTGGATTTCAAAGTTGTTCCTAATCTCATGTTCTCTGCCTATGATTTTTGTGCATATACCAGAAACCTTTTAAAAAGAATGAATTGGTTCTGTCTCCAGCCAGTATACAGGCAATCCAAGTTACTAAATGTAATCTCATCTTATTTTGCTCGTAAGAATGCAGCAACAAGACTTCAAGTAAATCTGTGCATCCGCAGCTACACTGTAAATATACTCTCATCTCTGGGAAATGTTTGTTAAGAAACTTCTTCCATGTTGAGCTTTTAAGATTTATAACCAGTAGTCTGAATTTTAAAACGACCACCTTCTTGAAACCGTACAGTTTGAAAAGATTAAAAAAAGACCTATGAAATAGCTAGATTCTACACTCAAGATTCGTACTATGACCAAGAGTCATCGCTTTTATGCTGTTATCTTAGTTATTTGTTTTGTGTCTTGTTTCTATCTGAAATGACTGATATCAGGTTTAATGTCACGTTTAGCACTATGTGACATTTGGCAGGATTTCGCTCTTAAGTCGTCACGTAACCAAACACTTTTTGAGTACTCACAACCGTGGCGACCAGTTAACATGCCTCCACTTGCTCTCAAGTAGTTGTCACAGCTGTAATCAACGCAAATAACCTGCGCTTTCAGCCAAGCTAAACCATATCGCATGAGTGGAAATATTTTATATAGCACAAACATGGAGTGGTTTACTTTATTTAGATTTATGGAAAAAAGTATCATATGTATTGTAGCTTTGCAAACGATGTGATAATATTCATTCTAACATGACTTTATTTGATTTCCAGTTAAACAAAGAAGAAAACAAAGCTCTGTATATTCTGCGATAAACAACGGTTGACGCGCGGACCGGTAAGAGAACATAATGACGTCAATTATGACGTCAAATTGCTGCATGACGTCCAATAATTACTCCTCGCGTAAATGAAGTCCAGCATAATATTTATTAAAATATATCAATGAGCATGTCAGAATGGAAACAATCAAGGCCTTCTTGTGATTTATCGTCTAATTTACCACGGTTCATCGTTCAGATGCTTCAGTATTTAACCACTCGGGCTAACGCCCTCGTGGTTCAATTCTTAAGCATCTGAACTCTGAACCGTGGTAAATCAGACGATAAACCACTCGAAGGCCTTGATTATTTGTTAATTCTAACATGACTCGAATTGATTTCCAGTTAAACAAAGAAGGAAATCAAGCTCTGTATATTCTGCGATAAACAACGGTTGACGCGCGGACCGGTAAGAGAGCATTATGACGTCAATTATGACGTCAACTTGCCGCATGACGTCCGATACATTACTCCTCTGGTAAATGAAGTCTAGCATAATATTTATTATAATATGTCAATGAGCATGTCAGAATGAAAACAATCAAGCCCTTCTTGTGATTTATCGTCTAATTTACCACGGTTCATCGTCCAGATGCTTCAGTATTTAACCACTCGGGCTAACGCACTCGTGGTTCAATTCCTACGCATCTGAACTCTGAACCATGATAAATTAGACGATAAACCACTCGAAGGCCTTGATTATTTGTCAGATATACTGTCTTTCTTGTGAAGTTTTAATTTTTAAAATGATTATTAAAGAAAATGGTCTTTTTTGCGTATACTTTGCGGATATGTGGTAAAATACGGATAATTTGTTGAAATTACTTCTGTTTGACAAAGAATAAATAGTTTATTATTTGCTCTTTAAGACCATTGCTAACGACTTAGTAATCTGTATTCATTTTGTCCTTGTTTCATATTAACTTCAGTTTTCTAGATGAAAAAAAAAGAAAATAGTCTTTTTAAGCGTTAGATATTTTTACGTTATTGGCAAGACTCGAACATTCTCGTATATTTCCGTAAAGACTAATTTCTTCTCATCCGCTAAACTGCACAAATGTACGGATATAGAAATTAGTGGACGCTCCATAATCTGATTTTGTTTACATTCAATAGCCAATTAAATTCAAATTCTCAGAAAGAAAAATTCCGAGTTCGCATCGATTTTGGATCTAGCTATAAGCTCGAAATTGAAATTGAGCCAGCATTGAACTTCGAGTCTGTCGAAAATGAAAATCGAAGGAACTGAATTCGAGCTTGAATTAAATTTCGAGCCTTTAAGAAGAAAGAAAGAAATGAAAAGTTTCAAAACGTTGAATTTTGAGGCGGCATATTTTGGGCAAGTTAGAAGATCGAATTTCATTCAAATTTTTGAAAGGATGCTGTTAAATTCCGCTGATATTGAATTTCGAGCAAACTCGGAGATTAAAACTAAAATCAAAAGAAAACCACAGGTATCTTGCGGCTGGACTACCCGCCGTGATTTGACCGTTATTTCTCATATTTGAAATTATTTACATTTATAGTTACCAAATACTCCACAGTTTCGATTAATTGCTTCTTTAAAATATTCAGAATTTGCCGATGATATTATAAAAAATCATCGGCAAATTCTGAATATTTTAAAGAAGCATTTAAATCGGAACTGTGGGGTATTTGGTAACTATAAATGTAAAAAAAAATCAAATATGAGAAATAACGGTAAAATCACGGCGGGTAGTAAACACGAGCCGCAAAGTACCTGCGAAGAAAACACCGAATTCCAAGGTAAAATTGAAATGAGCCAACTGGAATATCGAAATTCAAATATTTCGAGCTAGCATGAATTTCTATCAATCGGCATTTTGAAAATTTGTATTACGAAAACCCCCTCCCTAGTTTGAACTCGGACAGGAGGAAACGTGTTTCCGTAGCCAGTACATAACATATTGAAATGCTCAGACAATTCCATTAAATACTGACTGAACAACGGCATGCTAAAATATATACTAAACATACACCCATAACATGTATGAAATAATTCTAGTTAACAAACAGAGCGGTCCGCCTAAATTTGCAAAATGCAGGAGCAGAAGAGTACCAAATATATGTATACTTTATGTACCAAAGTTTTGTTTCTTTTTTTTTCTTTTTAAATAACACTGCTCATCACATGCATGATATACAGGTTAGTGGTGGGGAACAGTGACGTACGGGTATACAGATACCTTTTACACTCCCATCACTAATCATGTGTATCAGTAAGGTCCCGGAATATAGGTCTGCACTCTGATACGAAGGCATGGATGCCTAGGGAACTTCAAGCATCAAGGGATTCGTGCAAAGCCAGCGACCCACACGTTACAAGTTTAGCAAAGACATTTTAATAGACCATCAGTTGATCAAAGTTGCTGATAAATGATATCAAATTGACTCTCAGCACGGCAAAACAACTTGCCAATGTCGTCAACCTATGACGTCATTTCATTACAGAAATTGAGGTCAACTTACGATGTCAGTTAATGACACAGAATCACACCCAGCTATGATTGAATGACTATTTTTAATCAGTTATAATGAACTCGTTTTTAAGCAGTATTCTACCAAAAATGTCATTCTTAGTTTTGTTAAAAGACTTTGGCCAAGTTGTAAATTATTTCATGCACCGACTGTCTTAACACGCAGTCCTCAACAAAATCATTTATTGACTCCTAGCTAAAATCGGCCGAGTAAAGCATCCTTGCAGACGTATAATTGAGACTATTACGCCTACATACTATTAGTCTTGCTACCGACTAGATAATCTTTGTTTTTAGAAAAAATAATTCTTTTATATATTTTGACTTCCTCAGTCTTGGCTCTGATTATCTATGAGAATAAAAGGGACATAATGATACAAAATTTGTATTGCCTCAGGAGTTATCTCCTGTGAACAAAACATAGGGTCTGAACACAGACTAACATACTATGTAAAGATTCCCGCTAACACTGTTAAGGGCCCATATAAACCATGGCTCACAGCCAGAAAGGACGAGTCACCAAGACTATTTACTTCGCCAACGGAGTATTTACGCAAACATTACTATTCAGTTTACTTGATACTATTCTGAATCAAAATATTATTTTGAGTAATCTTACTTGAATACATGTTGTTTTTTTTTTTGGTACTCCTATTCTCCCGCTTTCAACTTCAAATTCAAATCATTATATTATCATAGAGCCGCGACATACTAGTATAATGTAAACTTAACATGTGTCTACCAGTTTGAGTTTCTGGCATTTAACAGAATATTTACAAACAGTGCTTGTCCCTGCTGGTATTTCAATTCCTTTTCTAGATAGTTTATATCATCAGTAATCTCACAGAATCCCTGTTCTTAATTTAATTGCATTCTACATATATGCTTCCAAAGAATCCTGATAGATTTTCTTCTTACACAATAATTGACCAGTGTGTTCATTGTAGGAATACAACATTCTGCTACTGTTCTGTTTCTGGTATGCTAGGGTCTGAAACAGATCGATCATGTAGGAGCCTGAAAAACAAATGTACAGAGGCAGTCATGATACAGTTTATAAACATTATCTGCGAATATGGGGATTGGCGGGTGGGATAAATGTGTTGAAAGTCTCTGTTGTCCCATTGCTGATCAAGATTGAAACGTCAAAAAAAAAAAAAAAAAAAAAAAAAAAAAAAAAAAAACAGCAACGAAATTCACGCCTTAAAATAAGAGGAACAACTAGCGCACGAATGAATACAAAGATATTGTTGCCGCCACGATCTCCTAACTGGAACAGTTAAAAATTCACAGTTTTATTATGCACATATGCAACATAAATCCCAGCAGTCATTGCTTACATTGATTAAATTTTGTTTGACATGATGGCGTCATACTATGAAAGTGCAGAAATAATAATTCTAATATGCTTGTCTCTGTTAAAACACCCTTATGCTAGAATAAAGTTTTTGTTGCGACCAAGAAAGAGCGCTTCTATATTTTATCTACTGTTTAGATTAAGGGCATATTAGAATCGAAATAATTCATAGCAAAAGTGTTTTAACACTAGTTATACACTCGGGCAGTAAAACGTCGTACAAATAATTTCACTCGGGCTGCGCCCTCGTGCAATTATTACGCCCGAGGTATAACCGCCCATCGTGCATAAATAGTGTTAAAGCACTCTTTTTCTATAAATTATTTCTAAAATAAATAATGATTATACTTTGAAATTTGAAATTATGAATCCGTATTCTATCAGATTTTCAAATTTCAGCAAAATAGAACCAGTAATAAAGATTTTAGAGCACTTTTAATGTATTTATTGAACACCCATTGTACAGTAACAAAACTTTCCTTTCCCGGTTTGGAAACGTATAATCCTCAGGTGTGCTGCTTTTAGCAACAACACTGTATTCCTAGTTTTTCATATACCAATGAAACATGGTATCCTGTTTTTTCTGCACAACTTAAAAACTTTTTACATACACGAATACCCTACTCAGGAGAGAGATCGATTTTTTTTCCGAAGTGTCAGGAATGTAAATAATATTGTCGTTCATAGCGATATGAATCTTATACTCGTGTACATTTATGTTTGGTGTGAATTCAATAAAGTGCTAATTCTGTTCTGTTCTATCTTGTATTTTTATATGTAATTTAATGTCTCTTTGATTCATTGTCATCTTGCGATTTCTAATTTCGAGTATAATGTTGTGGAGTACTTCATTTACAATTTATCAAACACAAATCTAATGAGTTTTCAGTAAATTACGCCTGCAATACCACCTTTACATCATAAGTGCATTTTGTCTATTTTTTCACACAGCATTACGACACCTAGAGTCTGATGCATGTTCAACGTGCATCACATTCAGAGAGCATCCGGCAATTGTGTCAGTATTTTCATACTCCATTGTGTAGTGTCTGTCGGCCACATTGAAATCGCTTTGACATAGAAAATCGTCCCTGTAGTGCAATCGATAGAGAGATTTTCCAATAATCCCTGATTGTGGAGGAGTGGAAATTGTCTTAGAGCAAGCAATAAAAATACAATAACTGTTTAGAAAGAAGGGTAGTTCCGTTCAGATATATAGTTCAAAATGAAAACTTTGTCATATTTAAACCAACCTACATTACTAAATCTAAACAATAAAAAAACACACTAAAAGTACGAGAACTGTTTTTGGAATTACAGCAGTTCCAGGTTCAAAGTCAAAACTTTGTAATTACATAGCAATGAAAATACAATAACGACTGTTCCGTGCAGTTAAAAGGTTAGAAATCAAAACATTGCCTTATTGAAACGTACCCATGAACTATCTTAATAGCTCGTATTATAATGTCTGTTATCTATTGAATAGCGGCGTTGGATTGTGTATAATAAACTGGATTGGTTATTAATCCCCCGCCGTGGCGGAGGGATTATAGGAATGGTCTGCGTCCGTCCGTCCGTCCTTCCGTCCGTAACAAAATCGTGTCCGTTCCATATCTCCTAAACCCCTTGAAGGATTTTCATGAAACTTGGGTCAAATGATCACCTCATCAAGACGATGTGCAGAACCCATAAGTCAGCCTTGTCGGTTCAAGGTCAAGGTCACAGCTCAAGGTCAAAGGTTTGAGCCTGCCATTTTGTGTCCGCTCTATATCTCCTAAACCCCTTGAAGGAATTTTATAAAACTTGGATCAAATGATCACCTCATCAAGACGATGTGCAGAACCCATGAGTCAGTCATGCTGGCTCAAGGTCAAGGTCACAACTTAGGGTCAAAGGTTTGAGCCTTCCATTTTGTGTCCGCTCTATATCTCTTAAACCCTTTGAAGGATTTTCATCAAACTTGGGTCAAACGATCACCTCATCAAGGCGATGTGCAGAACTTATGAGTCAGCCATGTCGGCTCAAGGTCAAGGTCACAACTGAAGGTCAAAGGTTTGAGCCTTCCATTTTGTGTCCGCTCTATATCTCTTAAACCCTTTGAAGGATTTTCATCAAACTTGGGTCAAACGATCACCTCATCAAGGCGATGTGCAGAACTTATGAGTCAGCCATGTCGGCTCAAGGTCAAGGTCACAACTGAAGGTCAAAGGTTTGAGCCTTCCATTTTGTGTCCGCTCTATATCTCCTAAACCCATTGAAGGAATTTTATAAAACTTGTGTCAAATGATTACCTCATCAGAACGATGTGCAGAAATTATGAGTCAACCATGCCAGCTCAAGGTCAAGGTCACAGCTTAGGGTCGAAGGTTGTACATTTTATGTTGAAATAAATCTATCTATCTATCTATCTAGCCTTCCATTTGGTATCCACTCTGTAGATCTCCTAAACCCCTTGAATGATTTTCATCAAACTTGGGTCAACTGATCACCTCATCAAGAACTCATGAGTCAGCCATGTCAACTCAAGGTCAAGGTCACAACTGAAGGTCAAAGGTTTCAGCTCTGTATCTCCTAAACCCCTTGAAGGATTTTCATGAAACTTGGGTCAAATGATCACCTCATCAAGACGTTGTGCAGAATTCATGAGTCAGCCATGTCAGTTCAAGGTCAATGTCACAGCTAAAATCAAAGGTTTACCCTTTCACTATCCATAGCAGTGGCGGGGGATTTAGCTGTCTTTCAGACTGCCTTGTTACTATTTGCTTGTGGTTTGAGATGCTATCTTATTGAAAGAATCACATTTTAATGGTCATCTTTGTGACAGGGTCATGTTATATAATGAATGCCTAGGAAATATCAATATCACTGCCTGAACTACTTTTAACATCACCTAACCTCTAATAAGCCCGCTCAGTTAGCTCAAAAGGGAAAACACAGATCTACGGATCGCGGGGACGTGACGATTTGATTAAAGACATTGTGTCGGAAAACATTCGTCCTTCACATCTGATTCATGTGGGGAAGTTGGCAGTTACTTGCATAGAACAGGTAGGTATTGGTACAGAATCCAGGAACACTGGTTAGGGTAACTGTCCGCCGTTACATAACTGAATTATTGTTGAAAAACCCAAAACAAACGAACAAAAAAAAAGAGACTCTCTATTAACATCTGAACATTATGATTTTCCCAGTTTTCTTTTACCCTATTAATACCAATAATTTAGCATATAATAAGAGTGGCATTAGTATTTTCCAAATACGTGTATACTAATACGAATCTTGCCATGTTAAATGTGTTGTTATGTTTACATGTACACATGTCTCTCTATTAAGAGTTAGGTCCATGTTTTGGAGAAAAAAGTTTGAACATCACCAAATGATAGAAAGAAAGCATTGTTTTTCATGAAAATTAAACAGCATATAAAACATGTATATTATTCTACAAAACATTTGCAAATTCATATATGAATTGAATTCTGGAAAAGGACTGCGTGAAGGGGCCACACTTATGGACAGTTCAGCGCCGTCACATGTCTTCGTTTTGATGCATTTGCAACAATGTACTAGTGTTTAAACTTAACGTAACTAGGTAAAACGTCGTAAAACTTTGACGTTTTTGTTTACATTTATTTCTTTACATGACATTCTTTTTTAAAGGGGGATGACTCCTTTATATTATTTTAAGTATCCAATTCTATGGGACAAAACAGTTTGTACACTGTAAATTCTGTCGGTAAGGACTGTGCCAGTAGTTTTTCTGATACCAGGAAAACTATCATTGCCAGCCAGAATGTTGCAAACATTGTGAAACAGGATCGAAGAAACTCTCAATTTTCTCTCTGTGCTTAGAATCTAAAAAATTCATATTTCTGTACTTTCAGGTATACAACGAAACCAAGAAACGGGCACAATATCACCATTTCTCAGAATACAGCGACTTTGCACCATTCCAAATTATCATGTGACAAATAAAGCTTTTCCCCGCAACACACTGTAGTTAAATGCGGACACACCAATTACACAGCATTCAACCAACAACCTTAACCAGTTCTTTCAATTGTAAAACAAGCATTTTGTCTTGGGCTTCTCATACCAATGGATAAATGGTGACCCATACGGTGACACTACGGCAGCTGATAGCGACCTGTTGGATCTACCAGGTAAATTATTTTCACAAACCATCTTTTTCTTTAAAACAGTTTTCCTTATATAGAGAATGAGTGTACAATGTGATAGCATTGAACTGATGTCGAGGATATAAAAGCTGTCCATTTAACATGCGTAACTGTTTTGGCATCTGTCCATATCTTGAAGTAAAGTAATGTAAAGTAAATTTTAACTGGCTGTGGTAATCAAAATAGAGACAAAACATATATCATAACTGTTACACGGTGTCCAGTTCGTTAATATTCTTAATATGTTACAATAATTTGCGAGTTGGATAAGTAGTCTAGAATTTTACAACAGAAAAAAGTATGCCTTATTCGCAAGCGCGAGTTACGGTCTGTATTTTTATAACTTGAATTTGTTTTCTTTTCTATCCAATTGACTATACTTTTATTTCAAACAGATGTCACACTGCTTATTTGGATTTGTTCAGCATGTAATTATTTTCTTTATTTAATATGGGGCCAGATGTTGTCGCTCACAGAACTAATTGTATCAAACCGCTGGAAATATCTGTTTCGAAATAATTTATTCTTGGCATATAATTTTAAACGATGATTTTTGAAGTACCGTAGTTTCATTCAGTTACTTTCATTTGTTAATTAATCAGTTATTCAGATAACTTTATATAATCATAGAATGGTTAACAACGGAAATATAGCTAAATAAAGTTGGAAACCCGTTAAATTGTCCATACCTGCCTATTATAGAGTGTCTAATTTAGTGTGATATTCCACTCTATATTTCCATACATAGCTTATGATTTTGACTGATTTCTGAAGTAGTAACAGTCAATGAATACAAATTGAGTCAGATTACATGTTATTTAACTAAAAGAGGAAGTCAGATTAAATAACCCTTTTTGTTTTCTGTTAAACTTCCATGTTACAGCAAGGTAGAAGTAATGATTGTCACAGTGCTTACATTGACTCTCAAGTCACATTACATAATATAGTTTTCTAAGATGAATGATATTTTGATGAGATCTTGGCAGATTTGTATAAAAAGTCTCGAGGGAAATTTGGTATCCGTAACTCCGTCAAAGTCATCGATTCAAACCATTTTCAAATACCGATCAGTGATAAGAGTCAGATTTTACGTTCAATCTTTAGCTCGAGTGATGGTTACTGTTTTGTAATTTTCACTTCCTTTGGAATAGTTGATACTGGTGTGCTTCTGGCAGCTTTTACTCTGAGGTGGTGTATACCGTTTTAATTGTGAACACCATCATGGAATCAGTTTCATAAAAAAAGGTATGGTGCGTACTATAAGGTAATTCATCAACAGCTTTTGTAGATTGGAAGATAGATAGTGTTTTGTCTGTTACGAGAGCTTTATATTTCAGTAAAATTTAACATTTTTGGGGGAGGTCAGAGACAGTATTTTGTAGTATATAGTTTGATGCAGAGATTCATCCAGTGTCATCTTATATTTGAATGTTAATACTTCACTTAATCAAAACGTTTTCACCGGTCTGCTATTCCACTGGAAGCACCATGCACAAGTGGGTTTCTTATTATAATATTGATTGCTTGCATATCGGTTATCTAGAATCCAGGGGCGGTACTGACTTCATACAAAATAGCATACCCTCTTTATCTCAATGAAAAAGCTTTGAAATGAAAAAATATTTTTCGGAATACTGGCAGTCCCGCTAGAGATTTGCTTTCATTTTGCGTTACTGTTAATGAATATAAATTGTTTAAGCAAACTGGAAGTTCTTTTTATGTTTTGGTCAGTACTATTTCCGTGTAGGTCCGTGAACATTCCTACAAGGGATGATTACCCTTCTTTTATATCAACATGATAATTATAATTGGCAATAACGCTCTTCTGCTACGGTCACACTGTAAATATATGTATGTAAACCAAAACATCTTCAGACACTAATTAATGTCCAGATCAGATCTAGATGTTTGTATCAAATGTATATTAAGAGGAATTGGTAAGTTATGATCTTTCCGAAATTGAACAGTTGCCAGTTTAGTATTTTATATATGTATAAATACTAAAGTTGATGATAGCAAAATAACTAGTATATTAACTACAGACCTTCCTCACAGAGAATCTGAACTGCCGAATGTAAATGTTTAATTCATCTTTTTCGTGCATTAATATTTGTTAAAGCCCAAAGACTATGTTGAAACCCGAAGGCGAAAGTATAGAATTTAACACAGGCCGACGACTTAACGTACGAACGCGAAAGAATGCTAGTAAGTTTGATCTAAAAATGCAAGTTGATATAGCCCTTGGTAATATAATGGATATTTGAAACTAATGACACCGCCGGGTCAAATAATGTCAACAAAAGTCCCGCGAAATTATTTCTCTTAAAGTAGAATGATGTCAAGCAAAACGATTTTTAGATTACTTTTTTTTTTTAATTGTCACTAATATTTTATGATATACAGAGACATGTGTATGACTACTTTCCACTACGAGTATAATATAACGCTCTCTTGTATTTACAAACAAATCGTATTGTCCGCTTAAGGAAAATAATTCTATATGACATGTCTTTCATTCTTATCCTTTCCTTAATATCATGCTATTGTACAAATCTATGTTAACTACTCTTGGGAATAAATATGTTTAAACTAAAACACTAAGCATACAGAATACGGTTAAACACCTTATTTTCATTTTATGCAAGAAAAGCGCTAATACACTTTATATTCCTTTCCTATTTCAGAAACCGTTGTGATGACAATTATTGCTGAAATAACATGATAAAACAGTGAGCTCAAAAAATTATTCTTGCATAAAACTACTTTTTTTCACTGGATCCGAGAAAAAATCGATACACGTGTTGTTAATACAAGAGTTTTATTTTTGAAATGTTTTGCCAGGGACAAATATGTTTTTGTGCTACAAAAAGAGGTTATTATGGAAGAAACAAGATGCATATGCATCTTGTTTCTTCCATAATAACCTCTTTTTGTAGCATTAAAGATGCAATTTAATCCATAGTATATTTTGCTGAATCAGTTACCAACTCCAAAACGCACTGCCTCCAATGCTTCTCCCCTTGTTTACACCTTTTTTTTTGAATTCGGCGTCGATTCAATTTTTGTCGATAGCCGTACATGTATAAGAATCGCGTGTAACGTGTGCGATTTTAAGAATCATATTAATGATTTTGATATTTAAAGTATCGTAAGTATGTTTTATCTAATCATATAAATCTTGAAAGCTTGTCACTACGTTCCGAATGTACTCATCCGTACTCGAAATGTGTTCGTACTCAAATTAACTCGAATGTAAAGTTATTTTTCTCGAAATTGTGTTCTTGTTTACCAAATTTTTAAGTAATATACAAAATTATGGGTAATGTCATGTTTGTAATAACGAGAAATAAGAAAAAAAATCGTTTAAAAACCGTTAATACATGTTTTGCAGTGCTTTGTGGGCCCCGGTTATGGATATTTAAAACATGTTTACCGTTTCCAAGAACAACAGAGTGGTAATTAAAAATTGTACCGGAAACGTAAAGTCATCACATATGAAAACATACATTTAGTCGTCGTGTCATGTTTTTTTATGCAAGAATAGCGACAATACACGTTTGTTTTGTAGGGATATAACATGCGCTAACGCTATTCTAGCATAAATCGCGTAAAAACCAAGTAAATATATACATTGTCCCTCAACGTCATTCAATTTCCATGAAATGCGCGGTAAAGTCTATGTTGTTATTTCACGTTGACGTCATTTCCTTTTGAATTATCCGTTTTGCGGCCGTAATACGTTTACGCTTTGCCACGGAACGCGCATATATAAAAAGGTGTTATAACAGCACGTGAGCGCGATAATCTCTGTTAACACAAGTTTTCTCTCCTGTTAAAACACCCCCAAAAAGTGACAATAACAGCAGTTTTATGCTAGAATGTCTATTAACGTCTGCAGAAGCCTTTGGAACATGTCTGTGTCCTCGACCTTCGGTCTCGGTCACAAACATTCCCGCGGGCTAACCTTTGGGTCAGAAATGTTTTAATCAGAAATGGAATATCCTATTTTGTTTCATGAGTTTGGTACTATACACAAACCAGTTCTTTAAGTATAGTGTACGCTTCTTGCTGAGCAGTTAGCGGAATAAGGGTAACAGTAACCAACTTGTTGCAATATCACGTCACGTGACAGCTAAATGAGGTTTCATCGCCAATAGGCCTAATAATGGATTTAGATGACCCTATTATTTTACACATTTTAAACTAGAGGAATGTGACTAATGTTGTGTCTTAAGCAATCATGTTACAAAATATTGTACTCAAATTGAAACCAGAAATTGAAAAAGATAAAATATTACATTTTCAGTATTATCAAGTTTATTTGTTTAAGTGACCGGACACTCCAGTGACCTCAAAATCAATTAAAGGCGTTCACTGAATTATTTTTATCTTCTATCATTTGCAAAAACAATATTAAAACGTGTTTCTTAAATATAGGTGCGACAGTAGTAAATAAATATGCTATATGTTCTATATATGACCATTACTAATCATATGTTCATAATATCTTACAGGACAGATTTTTTTATCTGATATGTCAGCATTATGTAACATTATCCAGACTGATAGATTTAATATGGGTATCAACACATGTGTAAAGATTTGTTTACATTTCAGCACGAGGCTCATTTACAGTGCACATATCAATGATAAATCTAAACCCTATAAAAAGTGTATCATATTTTATTCCCCGTATTTTACTTAGCATACCTCATGCCTATAAATCGCATCAAAATGGAATATCAAAGTATATCTTTCCGTGCGCCGTACAATGATTTTAAGATTTTATGAAAACCACTGTTGTACGGGCAAGTATGGACATTTTAAAAATTATTTTCATTGTGAAATTATATGAAAAAAAATGTAATAGTTTAGACTTCATATATAGTAACTAAGACAGAACGCTGGTAGATTTACATATAGAAAAGTCTACAATATAAACGTGCATAATAGTAATATGTACTGCATAACATAAAAATGACACCTGATGTAAGATAGTATATAGATAGCGCGGTCGTGTTATGATATTGTAAAGATGTATGTGTAATATTTATCATCCTAAAGTGTGTGAAAACAGCGAAAATATCTGATGAAAGTCAACGATGCACTTGCAATGAAATTTATATCTGCATAAATTCAGTATATCATTATTTGTGTTTAAACGATAAATGCATGCTATGCAGAATGATTAAGAAACTTCCGCATCACGATATTTATCTTCCTTGTTGGATTATCTTTTATCGCACATAATACAGATCAGGATCATTTGATATATGTCAAAAATCTTTCTAACATAAATAATGGATCTGAATGCGAAAGGAGCCTCTACGTGGCCGGTTTGGATAGGTGTTAGCCTGGATAATTTATCTTCGTACGCTAAAACGTCGGTAAGGTCATTTGATCAAAGGTTTAGCTTTGAAATTTTCATTTTTCAAGATTGACTGTGAATCACTACCTGTAACAACGAATCACTACCTGTAACAGCTGTTAAAAACGTTAATTTATTTATTTAGCTTTATAGTACACGTTATTGGTGATTTCCTTATTTACTTACTTCATCATACTTTTGTATGGTTATTTATCAAACTTTTGGATACTTATTACACGTTTGGATAATTATTTCACCATACTTGAATAGCATTTTTACCATAGTTTTAAATACCTATTTCACTACACTTTGGGATACTTATCTTTTTACCATAGTTTTAAATATCTATTTTACTACAGTTTTGGGTATTTATTTTACTACACTTCTGGATACGTATTTTACCATGCTTTTAGATACTTATTTTACTACACTTTTGGATACCTATTTTATTATACATTTGTATGCTTTTTACCATTCTTTTGCATACTTATTTTACCGCACTTTTGATACTTTTTGGCCACACTGTTGGAGTGTGAAAAAAATTATTCAGATTGTCCCGGCTGTTGTAACAACAATTAATGGTAGTTAAATTGTCAATAGGTATCCGTATTGTATCTTAATATATAGAAAAATAGATCAATGATAGGTATACTGTCTATATATGACGGATGCATTCATTAACTAAATGGTGATATGATACGTGGGAGGCATATGTGACAACTAACATGTACTTCAAATCAGACATCCTATCAATTAGAAGTCCACTTGTTTATTTCCGAAACTTTTCAAGATCTCGCCATTGTCATAAGTGGGAACCGAGTGCAAAGTGATTTTATCATTACAATAAATACGCATGCATTTGTGATTCAGAGTTGTATATATTATTTTGCTTGTTCTCTTGTCAACTACTTTGATATACTAAATAACCCGATTTACCGATACAGAATACTTTTCTGCTGCATTAGGTTCATTTTGAATTCAACTTGTGATGACTGCTGTGTTTTACTCTTTGCAGAGACAGGAAGGATAATTTGAGTGCAGCTGAACTCTTTATACTTAATGCTTGTATAAAAATTCCACTACACTGTAAATTAGCATCTCAGTTAACATTTGATTCTAACATCAGATCCTCATGCATTTGTCATAAGAAAAACTCGTTTGTTTGTCATAGCAGTTATCCTTAAACGCCTTAACAGATATTTCCAAGTCGTCTTTACGTTTTATTTTATTCAGTGATAATGCTCAAGTGGCGTTTGTTAAAATGTATCTTTTCTCGTCACAGATACAAGACAGCTAATTTCTTTTATATTTCAGATGAACACTGTTATGAACAGACACCCCGGCTCCTCAAATGAGATCATTAGAATGAGAAATAGCCGCCCAGGTGCTTCCCACACACAGAACGATACTCCACCCTCCAGTCCCGCACAGACAGACGCACGAGCATCACGGGCCTGCTGCTTTTGTTGGTGCTGTTGTTGTACTTGTTCATGGTAGAAATTACGTAACATAGTCTAGTCTTGTACAACGTAGTTACAGACCATTTGCAAGGACTCCATTTTTTGGCAGCGTGCAAATACAATTTCGTATACTTTATCTATAACACAAAAGTTATGCGAACAATGTAATAGAGTTATTATAATAGTAGCTCGATCTGGGATGCTGTATTCGACTCAGGTGGATTTTGTAAGATCGGATCTCACGAGGCGCACAAGCGTCGAGTGTGATCCGTCGTTGCAAAATTCACGAGAGCCGAATACAAAATCCCAGATCTAGCTACTGTTGTAATGACCCTTTTATTATATACCTCAACATTTTTGTTTGTTGCTTTGTTATCGAACAGGAACTTTTTGTGTGCGCTATTTAAAGAACTGTGTCAGGTCATGCATATTAATGAAAGTAGTCCGGCAACATACAATACAAAAGGTACAATACGGATTTTTTTCTGCCTGTTCATATTTACTTGTGAAATACAAACTGTATTTTTGAAAGAATTTATATAGGTATTTAATAAATATTAGTGAGACATAACTTATCTCGGCCAAAATAAGATACATGCTAAATATCATGACACAGACAAGCATTGACCCCATATGTTATCTCATGATAGCTATATAAGCTTGGTGTAAATTGTCTTCATGACTTAAGTGTAAATAAGGTTTTCCTAACGAAGTTAATTTTAAGGTTGGGGTTCAGGTCAGAAACTCTTTTTTTTCGTTTTGATTCTGTGTCTACACGAAATCGCACTAGAGTGAAAGTTGTTAGAAGTATCTAATAATTAAGACAATTATCTCTCATGAATCGAGTTTGTTTTGCGTTTGCTGTTTCCAGGATATTCGTCAATACCTTTTTATATCTTTCACGGGGGTATTTCTTTAAAATAATTTTCTATTCCTGGAAATATTATGTGGTGAAATACATCCGAGAAAAGATTAGAATATACATTTTTACGTTTGGACAGCTGCTGAACCATTGTTAATAAACCTAGCGCATTATACATGTGCATTAACTTCCATATTTTCTGTTCTCCCTTTTAATTACGTTCTTCTTCCACGGGGAATATATCTCAAGAACTGTTGAAACATGAAAGGAGTAGATTAATTCTTTCGCTATGTAGCGTGACTATTTTCCGTCCTTGCAAGTGGTCTATGGTATACGATCGACACGGCGGACTTTTATTAACCTGTTTGTCCGGTATTTAACTCTGTTTGTTTCCACGAACGATACAAAGAAATCATATCTGTACATTCATTTATGATAAAGTTTATCATTATTATTACTATTATGAAATGATAGAATAGTTACGATAATATACTTTGTTGCAAAATAAAATAAACACTGTTTTCCCCTAAAATCTTCACTTTCTTAAAATATCAAATCATATCATGTGTGGACGCATTGGTCGAGAGGGCTAAGAGCTTTCCTACGGTGATGAAGGCCCCGGGTTCGATTCTAGGCTTCTCCCATTGCGGTGTGTCCTTTGGCAAGGCACTTTACCACGATTGCCTCACTGGACCCAGCTGTAAATGGGTATCAGCGAATTGCCGAGGGTAAGGTATACTTAGTTTTAACTGTTCTTAAAATACGGTCCCTCAAAAGCTCTACAGAGCTTATGTTCATTGTTTCAAAAAGCGAGGGTAAATAAAATTTACCTTTACCTTTATATCATGTTTGGTTGTCATGTTTATGTAATGATTTTGCTGCCCAAAATAACACAGGGATCGTGTTGAAAAGTTGTAACAGAGTATAATATGGATTTGGCTATACTAGAAGGTTCGTGGAGACATTCAGAGCATTTAAGCCTTGCAATACAGAAACAAGACGAGTTAGAATATACTCTGCTTATACTAATATAACCCTTCATTATTTCTCTAATGTGCACCTATCTAATCGAGTTTCCGATAAAGCGATAAATGACTCGTTTATATAAAGGTAACATATATTTTTGTTCTACTTAATGACGAGAATGTCAGCTGGATGAGATATGTTACCACCATGTTAAAAAAAACCTCAGATTTATTTATGGCAGCGGAGAAATTATGTAGGGTTATATATTAGTTTAGAACAAACTTTACGGATATAATCTACATATTTAAGGTATGAATTTCAAATACATACATGCCAGCAATGTAAGTAAAGCCATTTCATGCTTTTCTAATAAGTAACACCCGAACTTATTTTTCATATTCAAAAGTGGGCTAATACAGTACGCTGAAATTAATATACACAAAATAGTTCTATCTTTTCAGTATAAATCTGTTTGTCTGTTTTCCTTACAAGTATATCATACGACACGACCATTTCAAAAACCAGAATCGGATAAAGTGTTACATGCTGAAAAGCAGGAGACAGCCTTACTTCATGAGCGGCACACTAGGATATGTAGGTACTTTCACCAAACACTTAATATGGCGACTAAGTATGCGATATGCATTCTTATTTGGATTTTAGTCTACCGCCTTTTGAGCAAACAATATTTTATAATAGATTCATATTTTAACAGAAAACAAAACAGAATATGGTTTACGGCAGTCTTAACCAGTAATGCCATATGCCTCAAAATAATCCCGTAAAAAAATGCAAGACAATGTCAATTATTGTACAAGCGCTATATGTATGTCGGTACGTTACAGAATAAGCGACATATCCTCTCTTTGTACCGGTTGCAAAAGTTCTAGAATCAAGTCCAAGAGAAAGGGCACTTTTGTTTATTAGTCCACCATCATCATGATGGTGGGCTATTCAAATCACTCTGCCTCCGTGGTCCGTCCGTCCGTCATTCCGTCCGTCCGTCCGTCCGTTAACAATTTCTCGTTATCGCATCTCCTCAGAAACTACTGGGGGATTTTGACCAAACTTTGTCAGAATGATGTATTGGTACCCTAATTGTGTCCCCCTGAAAATCAGACTGGTTCAGCAATTGTTTAGTGAGTTAAGGCCCTTTGTTTATTTCTATAATTTACATATATTTATATAGGGAAAAACTTTGAAAATCTTTTTATCCAAAACCACAGAGCCTAGGGCTTTGATATTTGGTATGAAGCATCATCTAGTGGTCCTTTACCAAGATGATTCAAATTCTTTCCCTGAGGTCTAATATGGCCCCGCCCCGGGGGTCACATGGTTTATATAGACTTATATAGGGAAATACTTTGAAAAACCGCTTAATCAAAACCACAGGGCCTAGGGCTTTGATATATTGTGTGTGACATCATCTAGTGGTCTTCTACTAAGATTGTTCAAATTATCCCCCTAGGGTCAAATATGGCTCCGCCCCGGGGGTCACATGGTTCACATAGACTTATATAGGGAAAAACTTTTAAAATCTTCTTGTCCAAACCACAAAACCTAGGGCTTTGGCATTTGTAATGTAGCATCATCTAGTGGTTCTCTACCAAGTTTGTTCAAATTATCCCCCTAGGGTCAAATTTGGCCCCGCCCTGGGAGTCACATGGTTCATATAGACTTATATAGGGAAAAGCTTTTAAAATCTTCTTGTCAATAACATACAACATTCAAAATTTGGACCACATGTATGGTTTTGAGTGGCAAGATGAATCTTGACATGAGTTGACCTTGATTTTGACCTAGTGACCTACTTTCACATTTCTCAAGCTACAGCCTTCAAATTTGGACCACATGCATAGTTTTGTGCACTGAAAAAAACTTTGACCTTGACATAGACCTAGTTACCTACTTTCACATTTTTGAAGGTACAGGCTTCAAATTTGGACCACATGCATAGTTTTGTGTTCGGAAATGAAATTTGACCTTGATTTTGACCTAGTGACCTACTTTCACATTTCTCAAGCTACAGCCTTCAGATTTGGACCACATGCATAGTTTTGTGCACCGAAACAAACTTTGACCTTTACATTGACCTTGTGATCTACTTTCACATTTTTGAAGGTACATGCTTCAAATTTGAACCACTTGCATAGCTCTGTGTTCCGAAATAAAATTTGTCCTTGACATTGACCTAGTGACCTACTTTCACATTTCTCGAGCTACAGCCTTCAAATTTGGACCACTTGCATAGTTTTGTGTACTGAAATGAACTTTGACCTTAAGGTTGACCTAGTGACCTACTTTCACATTTCTGTAGCTAAAGGCTTCAAATTTAGACCACATGCATAGGATTGTGTACCAAAACAAACTTTGACCTTGACATTGACCTAGTGACCTACTTTCACATTTTTGAAGGTACAGGCTTTAAATTTAGACCACTTGCATAGATTTGTGTTCTGAAGTGTAATTTAACCTTGATTTTGACTTAGTGACCTACTTTCACATTTCTCAAGCTACAGCCTTCAAATTTGGACCACTTGCATAGTTTTGTGTACCGAAATAAACTTTGACCTTAAGATTGACGTAGTGACCTTCTTTCAGATTTCCCAAACTACAGCCTTCAAACTTGATGCGCATGCATAGTTTTGTGTACAAAGAACTTTGTCCTTGAAATTGATCTAGTGACCTACTTTCACATTTCTCAAGCTACAGCTTTTGAATTTGGACCACATGCTAAGTGTTATGTACGGAAATGAAATTTGACCTTGAGTTAGCCAATAAGTCTTGAAATTTGGAACACTCAAAAATGGCAAATTGGTGGGCGCCAAGATCACTCTGTGATCTCTTGTTTATTTTTTTAGCCCAATAAAACTTTTTATTTCATTTGACAGCCAATAGTATGAAGTTTCAGGAAATCCATTTCTTAGTTGCCAAAGCGGATGGAATCACAAAATTTTCAAGATTGCCGCCAATATGGGCGCCATAATTTTTCAAATTTTCATTTTTTTTTACAATAAATGAGTTTTAAAATTAATGAGTTTTAACATGAGAATTTTTTTTGAAAACAACATTTTCAATGAACCTTTGCCCTTTTTTCTATTGTATGAAATTATTCTAAAAATAATGCCTAAAATGGGCAAAAATAGTGCACTTTTACGATTTTTCACAATTACACAACCTGCCAATATTTTTCATTTCAAAATCTTCTATGAAATGTTGTGGTAACTTTGAAAATAATATGTACCTCCACTCGGATTTAGCGTATACTTCCTTGCTAGATATATCATATCGGCATATTAAACAGAAAAATATCTTTCTTTTAATATTACCAACAGGCTGAAAACTTTTTAGCTCACATAATGATCCTCATACTACCACGTTTTGGTAAAATCTGAACTTGTAAACTAGCAAGATGTGTAAGTGTGGTTATGGTGCAAATAAATGAAAAGAAAAATTCTAGTGGCTATGACATTAGAAATGGCAATCGTCAGTAAATTGTAAAAATCAGGGACAATATTGTAAATACTTTAAAATGATATAGACCTTGAGCTGACAATAACCCCCCATCCCCCCCTCTAGGGATATTTCTACGCTATGGTGTTCTTAAAGCATATAATATGAGCTATCATTCCAGAAATTCTGCCATCTGGCAGTCGGGTTCTTTTTACGTTACAGCCTACTTTATACGTTACCATTCATAATTTCTAGAAAATACTGACTGGCACTACAGTTACTCATAAATGGTTTACTAGCTACACAATATGTCAATATATAATGACAGAATATACAGATTTATATCTTGAAGGTAAAATTGACACTTATAGGCATGTGCTTTACGTTATTAAATGTACGTTACCAAAAATTGTGACGAAAATAGAAAATATAATTATGTGATTTTATATCTTATTTGAAGTGTCTATGTCAGAAGTGTTATAAAAAGAGGTTGTGGTTATAACAGATAAGAGCTTGACATAATTTTATCGATTGTGAAATATTTCTAATTATTACGAATATATAAGCGATAAAGCATAGTAAAGAAGATAAAATGATATAATGTTGATCATATGAGTTTCAAATTTATAATAATTATTTTTAGCTCACCTGTCACAAAGTGACAAGGTGAGCTTTTGTGATCGCGCGGTGTCCGTCGTCCGTCGTCCGTCCGTGCGTGCGTCCGTGCGTCCGTGCGTCCGTCCGTAAACTTTTGCTTGTGACCACTCTAGAGGTCACATTTTTAATGGGATCTTTATGAAAGTTGGTCAGAATGTTCATCTTGATGATATCTAGGTCAAGTTCGAAACTGGGTCACGTGCCGTCAAAAACTAGGTCAGTAGGTCTAAAAATAGAAAAACCTTGTGACCTCTCTAGAGGCCATATATTTCACAAGATCTTCATGAAAATTGGTCAGAATGTTCATCTTGATGATATCTAGGTCAGGTTCGAAACTGGGTCGCGTGCCGTCAAAAACTAGGTCAGTAGGTCTAAAAATAGAAAAACCTTGTGACCTCTCTAGAGGCCATATATTTCATAAGATCTTCATGGAAATTGGTCAGAATGTTCATCTTGATGATATCTAGGTCAAGTTCGAAAGTGGGTCACGTGCCTTCAAAAACTAGGTCAGCAGGTCTAAAAATAGAAAAAGCTTGTGACCTCTCTGGAGGCCATATATTTCACAAGATCTTCATGAAAATTGGTCAGAACGTTCACCTTGATGATATCTAGGTCAAGTTCGAAACTGGGTCACGTGCCGTCAAAAACTAGGTCAGTAGGTCAGATAATAGAAAAACCTTGTGACCTCTCTAAAGGCCATATTTTTCATGGGATCTGTATGAAAGTTGGTCTGAATGTTCATCTTGATGATATCTAGGTCAGGTTCGAAACTGGGTCACGTGCGGTCAAAAACTAGGTCAGTAGGTCTAAAAATAGAAAAACCTTGTGACCTCTCTAGAGGCCATATATTTCACAAGATCTTCATGAAAATTGGTCAGAATGTTCATCTTGATGATATCTAGGTCAAGTTCGAAACTGGGTCACGTGCCATCAGAAACTAGGTCAGTAGGTCTAAAAATAGAAAAACCTTGTGGCCTCTCTAGAGGCCATATATTTCATAAGATCTTCATGGAAATTGGTCAGAATGTTCACCTTGATGATATCTAGGTCAAGTTCGAAACTGGGTCACGTGCCTTCAAAAACTAGGTCAGTAGGTCTAAAAATAGAAAAAGCTTGTGACCTCTCTAGAGGCCATATATTTCACAAGATCTTAATGAAAATTGGTCAGAATGTTCACCTTGATGATATCTAGGTCAAGTTCGAAACTGGGTCACGTGCCATCAAAAGCTAGGTCAGTAGGTCAGATAATAGAAAAACCTTGTGACCTCTCTAAAGGCCATATATTTCATGGGATCTGTATGAAAGTTGGTCTGAATGTTCATCTTGATGATATCTAGGTCAAGTTCGAAACTGGGTCACGTGCGATCAAAAACTAGGTCAGTAGATCTAAAAATAGAAAAACCTTGTGACCTCTCTAGAGGCCATATATTTCATGAGATCTTCATGAAAATTGGTCAGAATGTTCATCTTGATGATATCTAGGTCAAGTTCGAAAGTGGGTCATGTGCCTTCAAAAACTAGGTCAGTAGGTCAAATAATAGAAAAACCTTGTGACCTCTCTAGAGGCCATATTTTTCATGGAATCTGTATGAAAGTTGGTCTGAATGTTCATCTTGATGATATCTAGATCAGATTCGAAAGTGGGTCACGTGCCGTCAAAAACTAGGTCAGTAGGTCAAATATTAGAAAATCCTTGTGACCTCTCTAAAGGCCATATTTTTCATGGGATCTGTATGAAAATTGGTCTGAATGTTCATCTTGATGATATCTAGGTCAAGTTCGAAACAGGGTCATGTGCGGTCAAAAACTAGGTCAGTAGGTCTAAAAATAGAAAAACATTGTGACCTCTCTAGAGGCCATACTTGTGAATGGATCTCCATAAAAATTGGTCAGAATGTTCACCTTGATGATATCTAGGTCAAGTTTGAAACTGGGTCACGTGCCTTAAAAAACTAGGTCAGTAGGTCAAAGAATAAAAAAACCTTGTGACCTCTCTAGAGGCCATACTTTTCATGGGATCTGTATGAAAGTTGGTCTGAATGTTCATCTTGATGATATCTAGGTCAAGTTTGAAACTGGGTCAACTGCGGACAAAAACTAGGTCAGTAGGTCTAAAATTATTAAAATCTTTTAACCTCTCTAGAGGCCATATTTTTCAATGGATCTTCATGAAAATTGATCTGAATGTTCACCTTGATGATATCTAGGTCAGTTTTGAAACTGGGTCACATGCGGTCAAAAACTAGGCCAGTAGGTTTAAAAATAGAAAAACCTTGTGACCTCTCTAGAGGCCATATTTTTCATGAGATCTTCATGAAAATTAGTGAGAATGTTCACCTTGATGATATCTAGATAAAGTTCAAAACAGGGTCACGTACCTTCGAAAACTAGGTCAGTAGGTCAGATAATAGAAAAACCTTGTGACCTCTCTTGAGACCATTTTTCAATGGATCTTCATGAAAATTGGTCTGAATTTTTATCTTGATAATATCTAGGTCAAGTTCAAAACTGGGTCACATGAGCTCAAAAACTAGGTTACTATGTCAAATAATAGAAAAAACGACGTCATACTCAAAACTGGGTCATGTGGGAAGAGGTGAGCGATTCAGGACCATCATGGTCCTCTTGTTTTACAAAAGTTGAAAAATATTTGGGATAAGGTAAAATATTTTGTTTAAACAGATATGTAACATGTACAAATTCCACAAATATGTATTATATATTTTAAAACGTATAAATATATCACAAATTATAAATCTATGTAACGAAAATTACTAATTACATAAATTATATATTGTTTTCTTTAAACAAGATTAACAGAAAATCATTTTTCATGATCGTGTAATGAAACTGATTTCATTGCGTGGAAAATGAAATGAATTGAAATAGAAATAAATAAATAAATTACAAATGTGTGAAATGATTTGCAGAGAGTGAGTACTCAAACTTGTTTCATATATATGGCACCTTGGAATTATTCAATCAATGATAATGCTACAGTCTAGCATATGTTATAAACGTCAGTAGATGCAAGTACAGGTAATGAAATAAGCCAGAAATTTTTTTCAATTACTAAAATACACATTCAGTAACGTATCATAACGTAGGTTACAATGTCAAGGCTGTGCTTTATGCATTTTTATATCGAACTTGATAAGATACTTGCATTATCTAAGTTTGAAATAATCATAATGATTACATAAACAATCTATTGACTGAGAAAGGAAAATCTATATATCGTAAATTTTAGTAACGTATATAATAATGGTAACGTACTTATTCTTAAAACTGTTGAACAATAATTTTTTAAATACTAATGTTTTGTGTATCTGAAAACACTATGCTTCTGACATATCTGATATTTTCTGACAATTAAACCTATTGAATTAATTGATGCGAGTATTTTTTATAAATTATAATAGTAACGTAAATTACAAAATGAATTGATCGATTTAGAGAACAAAACAAGGCAGGAACATTGACAACAGCATATTCTGCATATCACTGAACCCACTTGCTAATGATTCTGGTTGTTTCTACCATATAAATCACCACATTCTAGTTTTATCATTTATTAAATAACTGTTAAGGTAACGTAAATAACAGGCTGTAACTCATAGAGAACCCGCTTGCCAGATGGCAGAATTCAGAAATATGATCTACATACAAGGGGCTTCAAAACTAATGGGGTCTACAAAAATCCCTAGAGGGGGGGGGGGGGGGTTTCACCTTTCAGCTCTAGGCCTAATAAACCGACGTATTATACTGGATTAATGTTGTCTTACTAAGCGTAAAACACCTTTCTTTTACACACACATTACACACAGTTTTATTTGAAATTAAGTGACTTATAGCATGCAAATATTTGTAACTGCCTATAATTCAATACCCGTTTTCATTTCTTACCTACACCAGTTTATAGAGAGATACAACGTTGAGGTAGTTTATTCATTTTCTTCTGTCGTTAAATAGGAGATAACTCGTTATAACCCCACCCACTTCTGTAAAATATGAAGTTTGATTTTCGCTTATTTCCTTTAATAAGCACTATGCTATCATAGAGTACTGTGTTATATTAGCATGAATTATTACAATAAATTGAAAAAAAGGGGTAATAAATATTAATTAATTTTACTGCAAACTGACATATTTTATTGCATATTTCTGCCACGAGATAGCTAGCTTATATAGGTAGTATATTGCGGTAATGTTTTCAGAAAAATGCATAACTTTGCTGGAAAGTTTAAAATATTATCGTGATAGTTACCGAGCATCTCATGGCAGTTCCAAGCATTAACGCGAAAATTTGTCTGTTTAATGTTCTTGTATGCCCTATATTCACTAAATGGGTATTTCAGCTCTAGTTAGTAGCAAAATTTCTTGACGATGTTGGCTCATTGTTGACATTTAGCAAATGTTATGACCCTTAGAAAAATTTCCTAGCGTACAATATTCTCCTTTCATCTAAATAGATAGATATGGCCACATATGTGTTTGAGGAGGAAAATTTACCCTTACATAAACCATTTTGTACTAACTGAACGAAATAGTGCTATGTCTGGTTATATTTCATATTAATGTCACTAGGTGGGAAAATTTATTCTGATATAAATAATTTTGAATGGTACGGAAATTTCTTAACTTTTATGTATTTGAAAGTAATAAGAATAACTCTTTATTTGGACGAATTAAACATAACCTTACATAATTTCATAAAACGTAATAAAATACACATTTCCAAAAGTGATCTAATTCAATGTAATGGTTCTTTTTGTTCCTTAAATAAATGTCTAACAGAATATGTGAAAAGAAAAATGTCATAAAATGTTGCTCAAATGTTATTGACCACTTGCATTATAAGAACACACTTGAATTTTAAATATTTTAAGACAGATGGCAACATCTATAAAATATCAGTGTGATTTTAAAACCTATTTTAGTAATATTGGAAGTACTGCTAAACTCGTTTTTAGCCAGTGCTTTAGCAGCTGGCTATAGCTCTAAATCAACTACCAAGTTTCAGCCTCGCGTCGTTTGAGTTTTCCTTCTATTTCTATGTGACCGCATCACACACATATTCTGGACGTTTAAAAATAGTACCATATTTATTTTTTATAATCTTGGTATTGTGTGAGTGTGTGAGCAACTGAGGACTACAACAAAAACAAGCAGCAATGGATTCTAGAATAATTATGAACTTTATAGTCTCATTCGAAATATTCGGAATCTCTCCGCTCTAGTGTTAGGGTTAGGGTTAGGGTTAGGGTTTAGGGGTTAGGGTTGAAATTGGCCCCACCCTGGGGCAAACTTAGTTTTACATAGAGTTATATAGGGAAAACCTTCAAAAATCTTCTTGTCTTGAACCACAATGCACAGAGTTTAGATAGTTGGCATGTAGCATTGTCTAGTGGACCTCTACCAACATTGTTCAAATCGTGAGCGGTCTATGCACAATGAAATGTTGATTCTTCAGGTGTGTTGGTTGAAATATCACTCAATAAGCACCGGCTATCGGTCCTTTCAGATTTTTTTGTATGTGAGAGCGTGTTTATATATTTTACACACTAAAGGTTCTTTTATTATATCAGAAAATCTGTTCAGAAAATCTGCTTTGTACTCTTTGAATTACCCTGTACTTATATTTTCAGTAACTATCAACTTTAAGTGCCTCTTTTAGCTTACGAAGTGCTCAAGGTGAGCTATTGTGACCGGTCATTGTTCGGCGTCCGTCGTCGTGCGTCGTCCGTCGTCCACCAACATTTGCCTTGTGATCACTCTAGAGGCCACAGTTGTGACCCAATCTTTATGAAACTTGGCTAGAATGTTTCTCTTGATAATCTCTAGGTCAGGTTTGAAACTTGGTATGTGGGATCAAAAACTAGGTCAGTAGGCTAGATCAAAGGAAAATTTTGATAACATTCTAGAGTCCACAGTTTAAGTTTGAAACTCATGAAAATCGGTCAGAATGTTTGTCTTGGTGAAATCTAGGTCAAGTTTGAACATGGGTTATCAGGTGTCAAAAACTGTTCACCTGGTCAAATCAAAGAAAAACTTTGTGTATGCAATAAGGGGTGCATTTTTCATTTGGTGTGCATTACATTTGGCGAGAATGTTTGTCTCCATAAAAGCTCGGATGAATCTTTATCTGGGTCACGTGGGGTCAAAAACTAGGTCAGAATGTCAAATCAAAGAAAAAGCTTGTTTACATTTAGGTGCCACATCTTTGATTCTATCTTCAAAAAAACTTGGTCAAAATGTTTGTTATTATGAAGTCTTGAATGATTTCGAATCTGGATCACGTGGGGTCAAAAACTAGATCACTAGGTCAAATCAAAGGAAAAGCTTGTTTACACTCTAGAGGCAACTGTTTTGCTGCAATCTTCCCAAAACTTTGTCAGAATGTTTGTTTTCATAAAATCTTTGATGGGTTTTAATCTGGGTCATGTGGGGTAAAAAAATAGGCCACTAGGTCAAATCAAAGAAAATGCTTGTTTACACTCAAGAGGTCACATTTTTGGTCCAATCTTAATGAAAGTTGGTCAGAATATTTGTCTCCATGAAATCACTAGGTCAAGCATGTTTACACTGTTATGGTATATTACTCAGGTGAGCGACCTTGATGGCCCTCTTGTTTCATATAAAAAGACCATAATTGGAAAACATTTCCTATTAATTCTTAAAAAATGTGAGTAATGTGAATAACACACCGTCGTCTCTGCTTTAAAGAAGACATAAAAGCTAGTGTTTCTCAAACGGGCACTTTTGAGTATTTACACATGTTTTTACCGAACCATGTATAATTTAACAAGGATATCCAACTAGCACGGTGTCTAGATACAGTTGAAAACAATTTTTATCAACTGCAGATTTTGTTTGAAACAAAAATACCTTGTCTACAAGGTGATATAGTTCAAATTTACTGAAAACAAATACATTGATTTCAAAATGTTTCTTTTTGCATTGTAAAGCAAATTCTGTAATAAATTATCCAATATCTCATAAAGAGTTATTGCCCCTGATTTTTGCAATTGAATAACGTTTTATAGCCAGTTGAAACTGTCTTTACTATTTATTTAAGCAATGACCAGACTAACACTGTCTGCTGGTTAACAGTTTGGTAATACAAGGTAATATGAGGATCTTAATACAAGCTAAAGAAATGTTCTGCCTGTTGGTTATATGTAAACAAACATATTTTTTCTGCTCAGTATAACAAATCTGGCAAGAAACTATACGCTGTATTCGAGTACATAGACATGAAAGTTTCCGCAACATTATTCCATGTACGCTTTTGAAATGACAAATATTGACAGATTGTTTAATTATGAAAAACAAAGTAAAAAATGCACTTATTTTGCCCATTTTAGGCATTATTTTTTACAATGAAAGCATAAGATAGAAATGAAAGAGCAAAGTAATATGTTGTTTTCTATATATTGAATTCATTCTTATGATAAACTTTTAAAATTTTAGATAAAGAAGGCTTCCTTTCGTAAATAAACAAAAATTTGAAAAAAATATGGCGGCCATCTTGAAAATTTGCTGATTCCATCCGCTTCAGCAACTAAGAAATGGATTTCCCGAAACTTCATTTTACTGGCTATCCGATGAAATGAAACGTTTGCTTGGTCTCAAAAACAGTAAATAAAAGTGTCCTATCTCTTGAACTAATTATTTCAGTTTGAAACTGAAACCGCTTTTACCATAAATTTGGTTGTAACAGTGTTAACATTCTCAGACCAGTCACAACAATTAACAACCGGTGGTACAGGTAGTTGAGCTGAGCAAGTCATGCAAACTGTATTGCGTTATTACACAATTTATTTGGAAATTAATTGTATCTTAACTTGCTTTAAATAGACTAGTAATTGTGGATAGCTGTAACCGCTAATATTGTGTTTTTCTTGAAATATAATAAATCTGCCTTGCTAGATCTCTCTGGGTGAGTAGGTTATTTACAGGCGAGTCTCACTATATGGGTTGATCTGAGTTTGTAGATTTGTTACAGACTGGCCTAACTATAGGGGTTGATCTGAGTTTGTAGATTTGTTACAGACTGACCTAACTATAGGGGTAGAGCTGAGTGAGTCGATTTGTTACAGACTTGCCTAACTATAAAGGTTTATCTGAGTGAGTAGATTTGTTACAGACTGGCCTAACTATAAGGGTTTATCTGAGTGAGTAGATTTGTTACAGACTGGCCTAACTATAGGGGCAGAGCTGAGTGAGTAGATTTGTTACAGACTGGCCTAACTATAGGGGTAGAGCTGAGTGAATAGATTTGTTACAGACTGGCCTAACTATAGGGGCAGAGCTGAGTGAGTAGATTTGTTACAGACTGGCCTAACTATAGGGGCAGAGCTGAGTGAGTAGATTTGTTACAGACTGGCCTAACTATTGGGGTAGAGCTTAGTTTGTAGATTTGTTACAGACTGGCCTAACTATTGGGGCAGAGCTGAGTGAGTAGATTTGTTACAGACTGGCCTAACTATAGGGGCAGAGCTGAGTGAGTAGATTTGTTACAGACTGGCCTAACTGTAAGGGTTGATCTGAGTGAGTAGATTTATTACTGGCGGGCCTAACTATTGGGGTAGAACTGAGTGAGTAGCTTTTTAACAGGCGGGCCTAATTATTGGGGTAGAGCTGAGTGAGTAGATTTGTTACAGACGGGCCTAAATATTGAGGTAGAGTTGAGTGAGTAGATTAGTTACAGACTGGCCTAACTATTAGGGTAGAGCTGAGTGAGTAGATTTGTTACAGGCGGGACTAAACTATAGGGGAAGAGCTGAGTGAGTAGATTTGTTACAGACGAGCATAACTATAGGGGTAGAGCTGAGTGAGTAGATTTGTTACAGGCGGGCCTAACTATTGGGGTAGAGCTGAGTCAGTAGTTTTGTTACAGACTGGCCTAACTATAGGGATAGAGCTTAGTTTGTAGATTTGTTACAGACTGGCCTAACTACAGGGGTAGAGCTGAGTGAGTAAATTTGTTACAGGCGGGCCTAACTATTGGGGTAGAGCTGGGTGAGTAGATTTGTTACAGACTGGCCTATCTATAAGGGTTGATCTGAGTGAGTAGATTTGTTACAGGCGGGCCAAACTATTGGGGTAGAGCTAAGTGAGTAGATTTGTTACAGGCGGGCCTAACTACAGGGGTAGAGCTGAGTGAGTAAATTTGTTACAGACGGGCCTTGATGTAGGGGTAGAGCTGAGTGAGTAAATTTGTTACAGGCGGGCCTTGATATAGGGGTAGAGCTGAGTGAGTAGATTTGTTACAGGCGGTCCTAACTATTGGGGTAGAACTGAGTGAGTAGTTTTGTTACAGGCGGGCCTAATTATTGGGGTAGAGCTGAGTGAGTAGATTTGTTACAGACGGGCCTAAATTTTGGGATAGAGTTGAGTGAGTAGATTAGTTACAGACTGGCCTAACTATTGGGGTAGAGCTGAGTGAGTAGATTTGTTACAGACGAGCTTAACTATAGGGGTAGAGCTGAGTGAGTAGATTTGTTACAGGCGGGCCTAACTATTGGGGTAGAGCTGAGTGAGTAGATTTGTTACAGGCGGGCCTAACTATTGGGGTAGAGCTGAGTGAGTAGTTTTGTTACAGACTGGCCTAAATATAGGGGTTGATCTAAGTTTGTAGATTTGTTACAGACTGACCTAACTATAGGGGAAGAGCTGAGTGAGTCGATTTGTTACAGACTTGCCTAACTACAAAGGTTTATCTGAGTGAGTAGATTTGTTACAGACTGGCCTAACTATAGGGGCAGAGCTGAGTGAGTAGATTTGTTACAGACGGGCCTAAATATTGGGGTAGAGCTGAGTGAGTAGATTAGTTACAGACTGGCCTAACTATTGGGGTAGAGCTGAGTGAGTAGATTTGTTACAGGCGGGCCTAAACTATAGGGGAAGAGCTATGTGAGTAGATTTGTTACAGACGAGCCTAACTATAGGGGTAGAGCTGAGTGAGTAGATTTGTTACAGGCGGGCCTAACTATTGGGGTAGAGCTGAGTGAGTAGTTTTGTAACAGACTGGCCTAACTATAGGGGTAGAGCTTAGTTTGTAGATTTACTACAGACTGGCCTAACTACAGGGGTAGAGCTGAGTGAGTAAATTTGTTACAGGCGGGCCTAACTATAGGGGTAGAGCTGAGTGAGTAGATTTGTTACAGGCGGTCCAAACTATTGGGGTAGAGCTGAGTGAGTAGTTTTGTTACAGGCGGGCCTAATTATTGGGGTAGAGCTGAGTGAGTAGATTTGTTACAGACGGACCTAAATATTTTGGGGTAGAGTTGAGTGAGCAAATTAGTTACAGACTGGCCTAACTATTGGGGTAGAGCTGAGTGAGTAGATTTGTTACAGGCGGGCCTAAACTATAGGGGAAGAGCTGAGTGAGTAGATTTGTTACAGACGAGCCTAACTATAGGGGTAGAGCTGAGTGAGTAGTTTTGTTACAGACTGGCCTAACTATAGGGGTAGAGCTTAGTTTGTAGATTTGTTACAGACTGGCCTAAATACAGGGGTAGAGCTGAGTAAGTAAATTTGATACAGGCGGGCCTAACTATAGGGGTAGAGCTGAGTGAGTAGATTTGTTACAGACTGGCCTTACAATTGGGGTGGAGCTGAGTGAGTAGATTTGTTATAGGCGGGCCTAAACTATAGGGGAAGAGCTGAGTGAGTAGATTTGTTACAGGCGGGCCTAACTATTGGGGTAGAGCTGAGTGAGTAGTTTTGTTACAGGCGGGCCTAAACTATAGGGGAAGAGTTGAGTGAGTAGATTTGTTACAGGCGGGCCTAACTACTGGGGTAGAGCTGAGTGAGTAGTTTTGTTACAGACTGGCCTAACTATAGGGGTAGAGCTTAGGTTGTAGATTTGTTACAGACTGGCCTAATTACAAGGGTAGAGCTGAGTGAGTAAATTTGTTACAGGCGGGCCTGACTGTTGGGGTAGAGCTGAGTCAGTAGTTTTGTTACAGACTGGCCTAACTATAGGGGTAGAGTTTAGTTTGTAGATTTGTTACAGACTGGCCTAATTACAGGGGTAGAGCTGAGTGAGTAAATTTGTTACAGGCGGGCCTAACTATAGGGGTAGAGCTGAGTGAGTAGATTTGTTACAGACTGGCCTATCTATAAGGGTTGATCTGTGTGAGTAGATTTGTTACAGGCGGGCCTAACTATTGGGGTAGAGCTGATACAGTAGTTTTGTTACAGACTGGCCTAACTATAGGGGTAGAGCTTAGTTTTTAGATTTGTTACAGACTGGCCTTATTACAGGGGTAGAGCTGAGTGAGTAAATTTGTTACAGGCGGGCCTAACTATAGGTGTAGAGCTGAGTGAGTAGATTTGGTACAGACTGGCCTATCTGTAAGGGTTGATTTGAGTGAATAGATTTGTTACAGGCGGGACGAACTATTGGGGTAGAGTTGAGTGAGTAGATTTGTTACAGGCGGGCCTAACTATTAGGGTAGAGCTATGTGAGTAGATTTGTTACAGGCGGGCCTAACTACAGGGGTAGAGCTTAGTGAGTAAATTTGTTACAGGCGGGCCTTGATATAGGGGTAGAGCTGAGTGAGTAGATTTGTTACAGGCGGTCCTAACTATTGGGGTAGAGCTGAGTGAGTAGTTTTGTTACAGATGGGCCTAACTATAAGGGTTGATCTGAGTAAGTAGATTTCTTACATACTAGCCTAAGTATAGGGGTAGAGCTGAGTGAGTAGATTTGTTACAGGCGGGCCTAACTATTGGGGTAGAACTAAGTGAGTAGATTTGTTACAGGCTGGCCTTACTATAGGGCTAGAGCTGAGTGAGTAAATTTGTTACAGGCGGGCCTAACTATAGGGGTAGAGCTGGGTGAGTAGATTTGTTACAGACTGGCCTATCTATAAGGGTTGATCTGAGTGAGTAGATTTGTTACAGGAGGGCCAAACTATTGGGGTAAAGCTAAGTGAGTAGATTTGTTACAGGCGGGCCTAACTACAGGGGTAGAGCTGAGTGAGTAAATTTGTTACAGGCGGGCCTTGATATAGGGGTAGAGCTGAGTGAGTAGATTTGTTACAGGCGGTCCTAACTATTTGGGTAGAGCTGAGTGAGTGGATTTGTTACAGGCGGGCCTAATTATTGGGGTAGAGTTGAGTGAGTAGATTAGTTACAGACTGGCGTAACTATTGGGGTAGAGCTGAGTGAGAAGATTTGTTACAGGCGGGCCTAAACTATAGGGGAAGAGCTGAGTGAGTTGATTTGTTACAGACGAGCCTAACTATAGGGGTAGAGCTGAGTGAGTAGATTTGTTACAGGCGGGCCAAATTATTGGGGTAGAGCTTAGTGAGTAGATTTGTTAGAGGCGGTCCTAACTATTGGGGTAGAGCTGAGTGAGTAGTTTTGTTACAGATGGGCTTATTATAGGAGTAGAGCTGAGTGAGTCGATTTGTTACAGACTGGCCTATCTATTAGGGTTGATCTGAGTGAGTAGATTTGTTACAGGCGGGCCTATCTATTGGGGTAGAGCTAAGTGAGTAGATTTGTTACAGGCGGGCCTAACTACAGGGGTAGAGCTAAGTGAGTAAATTTGTTACAGGCGGGCCTTGATATAGGGGTAGAGCTGAGTGAGTAGATTTGTTACAGGCGGTCCTAACTATTGGGGTAGAGCTGAGTGAGTAGTTTTGTTACAGACGGGCCTAACTATTGAGTAGAGCTGAGTGAGTCGATTAGTTACAGTTGCGCCTAACTATAGGGGTTGATTTGAGTAAGTAGATTTCTTACATACAGGCCTAAGTATAGGGGTAGAGCTGAGTGAGTAGATTTGTTACAGGCGGGCCTTACTATTGCGGTAGAACTAGTTGAGTAGATTTGTTACAGTCTGGCCTTACTATAGGGGTAGAATTGAGTGAGTAGATTAGTTACAGACTGGCCTAACTATATGGGTAGAGCTGAGTGAGTAGATTTGTTACAGACGGGCCTAACTATTGGGTTAGAGCTGAGTGAGTAGATTTGTTACAGGCGGGCCTAACTATTGGGGTAAAGCTGAGTAAATTTGTTACAGACTGGCCTAACTACAGGGGTAGAGCTGAGTGAGTAGATTTGTTACAGGCGGGCCTAACTGTTGGGGTAGAGCTGAGTGAGTAGATTTGTTACAGGCGGGCCTATTGGGGTAGAGCTGAGTGAGTAGATTTGTTACAGACGGGCCTACCTATTGGGGTAGAGCTGAGTAAATTTGTTACAGACTGGCCTAACTATAAAGGTAGAGCTGAGTGAGTAGATTTGTTACAGACTGGCCTTACTATAGGGGTAGAGCTGAGTGAGTAGATTTGTTACAGGCGGGCCTAACTATAGGGGTAGAGCTGAGTGAGTAGATTTGTTACTGACTGGCCTAACTATTGGGGTAGAGCTGAGTAAATTTGTTACAGACTGGCCTAACTATAGGGGTAGAGCTGAGTGAATAGATTTGTTACAGGCGGGCCTTACTATAGGGGTAGAGCTGAGTGAGTAGATTTGTTACAGGCTGGCCTAACTATAGGGGTAGAACAGAGTGAGTCGATTTGTTACAGGCGGGCCTACCTATTGGGGTAGAGCTGAGTGAGTAGATTTGTTACAGGCGGGCCTAACTATTTGGGTAGAGCTGAGTGAGTAGATTTGTTACAGGCGGGCCTACGTATCGGGGTAGAGATGCGTAATTTTGTTACAGACTGGCCTAACTACAGGGGTAGAGCTGAGTGAGTAGATATGTTACAGACTGGCCTTACTATAGGGATAGAGCTGAGTGAGTAGATTTGTTACAGGCGGGCCTAACTATAGGGGTAGAGCTGAGTGAGTAGATTTGTTACAGGCGGGCCTAACTATAGGGGTAGAGCTGAGTGAGTCCTTTAGTATGTAACGGTGTGCCAAATTCAGAAGCTTAGTTTCAGGCGAACCTCACTATAGGAATTGACCTTAGTCAGCAGATTAGTTAAAGACGGGCCTAGATAATGGGATTCACCCTAGTGAGTTAGTAACAAGCAGGCCTGAATGCATGAACATAATTTTGTATGCTCTTTTCGTGGATAAAATGCATTTGTTCTTTTGTCAATTTCACTATCGAAGTCAAGCCCTTTGATCAAATGTGTCTTAGAACTATAAATCGTTTATTTTTGTAAAATATTTGAGGTCAGAAAACATATATTACAACTTAATTTTCTAGCCGTTATTCAATATCAGAAACACGATTTCCATATTTAGCTTACAGCCTACTCTCGGTAGTTATTGAAGGTGGTTTACACTTTACTATGAAATCAGATTACTATTTTACCAGGAAATTTCCTTAATAATGTGCATATCGTATTCCCGCCTCTGAGACAATCGCAGGTAAATTCGTGTCAGTGTATCATAAATCATCCATACTCAGAAAGAACTGATATACCATGTTCTTTACGGATAGTTCACAGCATCTAGGTGGATAATTATATAAATGTATTATGAATAGTACTGTTTTAGTATTTGTAAATTCAGAAAAAAATCATTTTATACTTGTGTGAATAGAAGTAAGATTTTCTTCAGAAATCGGAGGGGCCAAGTCGGACGACTTGGGGTCACTTTAAGAGTTTTTGTTTTAGGCCACGCTGATTTGCCATTAGATTATTTTAAAAGTACAATATCAAACATATAAAAGAACCGTCTGGCGTGAATCGTAAAATCATGGTACAATCTCGGACTGCTTATAAGAAGAAAGTCAAAAAATACAATTTTGAAAAAGATAGACAGAATACTAAAAAATTATTGGAAAATCTAAAAATGCAAAAATGTACTGGAAAATGCTTAACGAATCGTGTCAAACTATGAAACCCCAAAACATAACTTTAGACACATTTTCTGAATATTTTAAGGCGGTTAACAATCCAGATGATATTTTCCCAACCAGATGAAGAAATACTGTATTTTAACGACACTTTCAGAATTATGTTCCAAGAATTAAACGCAGAATTTACTACTAGTGAAATTAAAAAGGAAATTTCTAATCTGAAAAGAAGGTAGATCGGGAACCGGATAGAATTTTAAACGAAATTATTATACACGGAGAGGATGTTTTTGTTCCTTATTTAACAAGGTATTCCTTGTAGGATATTTTCCAGACGTATGGAGTGAGGGTTTTATTGTGCCTATTCATAAAAAGGGTAACTTGTCAGATGTAAATAAATTTAAACTCTCTTAAGTACGGTAGGAAAACTTTTTAGCAGGCTGTTAAATTCTAGATTATCTAACTGGTCAGAGCAGTCTTATGTTTACATTGAATCACAGGCAGGATTTCGTTCTAAAATGGGAACAAATGACCTCATTTTTGCATTAGATGGACTTGTAAATCATATGATAAACAGTAACTCTAAACTGTATTGTTGTTTTTCGACTATTCTAAAGCATTTGATTACCTAGTAAGAGAAAGTATGTGGTACACTTTGATGTGAAAGTTTTGAATGTTATTTAGGGGTTCGTCAAGGGGAGAGACTATCCCCTTTTTTGTTCTCAATGTACCTAAATGACAAAGAAGATGAATTATTGCTTAATGGTTTTGAGGGTGTAGATATTCGCTTTTTCAAACTACTTTTGTTAATGTATGCCGATGATATCGTTATAACTTCAAAACGCTTGAATATTCTGCATTCGTATTATTCAAAGTGGAAACTGAAACTAAATAAAGAAAAGGTTTTCAGAAAAGGGATATGTTACCACCAAATTTAAGCTTTTATTTTGACAATACTCAGCTAGAAGTAGCTAATAAATTTTCATATTTAGGTATTGTTTTCGCCTCAGGTGGCTCTTTCTGCGAAGCACAAAAAACGTTAGCCAGTCAAGCGCAAAAAGCCGTTTTTAAACTAAGAAAGTATCTTTACAAATTTGTTAATATTATTGTTTCTCATTCTCTAGAACTATCTGATAAATTGATTTCACCAAATTTGAACTATGGGAGCGAAACGTGGGGATTATGTCCGGCTAATCAAATAGAGCGAGTTAATTTACAAATTTGTAAGTCTCTTTGGGGGGTTAAAACTACTACACAGACCGACTTCATTTACAGGGAACTTGGAAGGTTGAAATTTCCATCATTGCGATTATTTAAAATTATAAAATATTGGCTAAAAGTTGTAAACTCACCTGTAAGAAAATATATTTCAATGATATACAAACTAATGTTAAGAGATCTCGATGTTCATCCAAATAAGAAAAATTGGACTTCACTGGTTACGCTTTCAATTATGGTCTTTTACGAAGTGTGGCTTGCACAAAATGTTGGTGATGTAACTAAGGGAGGGCCACTTTTGGAATAAGTGTGTCTTTTGTTTTAAAACTGGCAATGTTTTTGTGTACGATATGTCTATTTAGTGATCCGGAACCAAGTTGAACCAAATATTTGACCGTCGCAGAAGACATAGTTTGACAGAGGATATTTTCAAGCGGAAAACTTAGACGTAAAACGTTTTCATGTAGCTTTGACCACTGTTTCTCAGTGAACTATGTACATCGTTGGGCCAAATGTTACCATAAAGAGAAAAAATTATGATTTATGTGTAAGCTGATAATCTTATTCGTTTAAAATGCAAGACATAGCCAGTGAAAATTTATATGAGGACTTAAAAAGTGATACTTGGTTGTTCTGCGTTTTACACTTACATATTTCATGGGAAAGGCTTAAAAATGCAGTATTATGTCAAAATTTAATGTAATTTTTAAGTGTTACTCACATTCTAACCCTTTCTAGTAAAATGTGCATACTCAATATAGCAGTATATCTTCGAAGACAATAAAAGACCACTTTTATGTCAAAAACCTCGTGGTAGGAGGCTAAGAAAATCGTAAGTTGGAGCACTTTATGTATTATTTTATTTAGGCACTTACAACGGTTCAGAATACAGTACTTCGCGGGGTTGATGCAAAAAGGTACCAAGTGCTGATGATTAAAGAATGTTATATTACCTTTTTGCTTTAACCCCTCGACTATACAATACACTACAATGTTGAACAACAACACCAAAAATACATGAAACTGTTTTTTAAACAAAGAAATCTATTTATTGAAACAGAAAATTCGTGTTTATAATAATGAAGAATTGCTCTTACGAGGTCCTACATACATGATTTGATTAAAGAATATTATGGAGTAGTAAGAAGCAAACGTTATTATTAAGTTACAGTGTATATATAGCTCTGTCAGTAAAAAAAATATAAATATTGATAATAGCTTATATTTTGAACTACAGGTGGCAACGTTGGTTTAGCTGAAATTTTCGGCGTTTTGTTTTGAACATTTGGGACAGTTTCTATATCAGTTTGGGACAGGTTTCTATATCAGTTTGGGACAGTTTCTATATCAGTTTGGGACAGTTTCTATATCAGTTTGCGTTAACGTATCAATATACTTTGCTTTACAGTCACGAGAATTGGCTGGGTGTTGCTCGTCGTAATTCACACAATAGATGACTGCATCTGTCATAATCAAGATAATAGTCATTTTGGTTGTACTTTGGATAAATATGCTCCCTTTGAAACTGGGCTCGTAGTACCCGAACTTTAACACTTTAACACTTTGTTGCATTGAAGAGGATTTGGTATATATGTTCCAACGTTTGCAAATGAAGAAGAAATGGAATGCCAATTTCAGTAAATAAAAATAATTGTCAGTAAAAAAACAGTATTGATAACAGCTTGGTCAGTAGATAAAAATATACTATTGATAATAGCTCGGTCATGAAATAAAGATATAATATTTATAACAAAAAATGAAGTAGGGGGCCTACGTCAACGTTTATAATGAATTTGGTAGCCATGACATTTTAAAGGTGGCCGACACCATTCCAGCGGGTGCTTATTTAACAGGGTTATCACACGCTAGATATAAGAATGTCTAAATATTTGGATTGCTATGGCTTTTATCAAAGCTATTGTGATCACGCTGTGTCCGGCGTCGTCGTGCGTCCGTCCGTCCGTCGTCAACATTTGTGCTTAAATGACATCTCCTCCAAAAACCACTGAATGGATTTTGATGAAACTTGGCCTGGATGTTTCTTGGGTGGTTCTCTACCAAAATTGTTCAAATGGTTCTGCTTGGTTGCACATAGGGGCCACCAGAGCTATAAATAGAAATATTTTCAAACGACATCTCAACCTAAACCACTTGTCCGATTTTGAAATAATTTCACACAAATGGTCCTTATGTCACCCTCTACCAAGATTGTTCACATTATACCGATTCGTTAAAAAAAAAAAAAAAAAAAAAAAAAAAAAATATATATATATATATATATATATATATATATATATATATATATATATATATAGTGGAAATTTAAAAAATCTTCTTGTGTGAAACTGCTGCCCTGATTTTAAAATAATTTATCACAAATGGTCCTTGTGATACCCTCTACCAAGATTGTTCAAATTATTTTGATTCATCAAAAACATGGCCGCCAGAGGGCGTGGTTACTTTCCCTATATGTATATAGTGGAAACTTTAAAAATCTTCTTGTGTGAAACTGCTTGCCCGATTTTAAAATAATTTTACACAAATGGGCCTTGTGTGTGACCCTCTTCCAAGATTATTCAAATTATTCCGATTCGTCAAAAAACATGGCTGCCAGGAGGCGTGGTCACTTTTCCCTATACATATATGGTGGAAATTATAAAAATCTTCTTTTGTGAAACTGCTGCCTTGATTTTAAAATAATTTTACACAAATGGTCCTTCTGTGACCCTCTGATTATTTTGGTTTGTCAAAAAACATGGCCGCCAGAGAGCGTGGTTACTTTTACCTATATGTATATAGTGGAAACTTTAAAAATTGTGTGACATATATATATAATATAGGCTAACATAGAAGAAACCTAACTCTGTACTTGTACCATTACATTATACAAATGCACTTGAAGCCTTGTACAGGTGAGCGCTTTAGGGTCAATGACCCTCTTTTTGATGATATGGATCTGGTAAAATGGCTTCAGTATTCTGTAATAAGTGTCCAGGATTTAATTTCATTTTTAGCTCACCTGAGCACAAAGTGCTCAGGGTGAGGTATTGTGATCGCTCACCGTCCGGCGTCCGTCCGTCCGTCCGTCCGTCCGTCCGTCTGTCCGTCCGTCCGTCGTCCGTCCACACTTTCCTTTAAACAACATCTCCTCCTAAACCAACAGGCCAATTTTGATGAAACTTCACAGGGATGTTCCTTGGATGGTCTTCTTTAAAAATTGTTCAAAGAATTGAATTCCATACAGAATTCTGGTTGCCATGGCAACCGAAAGGAAAATCTTTAAAAATCTTCTTCTCAAAAACCAGAAGCCCTAGAGCTTAGATATTTGGTGTGAAGCATTGCCTAGTGGACCTCTACCAGTTTTGTTCAAATCATGACCCCGGGGTCAAAATTGACCCCGCCCCAGGGGTCACTTGATTTTACATAGGAAAATCTTAAAAAATCTTCTTCTCAAAAACCAGAAGCCCTAGAGCTTAGATATTTGACATGTAGCATTGCCTAGTGGACCTCTACTAAAGTTGTTCAAAACATGACCCTGGGGTCAAAATTGACCCCGCCCCAGGGGTCACTTGGTTTTACATATGAAAATCTTCAAAAAATTTCTAAAAAGAAACTAGAAGACCTAGAGCTTAGATATTTGACATGTAGCATTGCCTAGTGGACCTCTACAAAATTTGTATAAATCATGACCCCCCAGGGTCAAAATTGACCCCGCCCCAGGGGTCACTTGATTTTACATAGGAAAATCTTAAAAAATCTTCTTCTCAAAAACCAAAAGCCCTAGAGCTTAGATATATGGTGTGAAATATTGCCTAATGGACTTCTACCAAGTTTGTTCAAATCATGACCCCGGGGTCAAAATTGACCCCGCCCCAGGGGTTACTTGATTGTACATAGGAAAATCTTAAAAAATCTTCTTCTCAAAAAGCATAAGCCCTGGAGCTTTGATATTTGACATGTAGCATTGCCTAGTGGACCTCTACTAAAATTGTTCAAATCATGACCCGGGGGTCAAAATTGACCCCGCCCCAGGGGTCACTTGATTTTACATAGGAAAATCTTCAAAAAAAATTCTAAAAATAAACCAGAAGGCCTAGAGCTTAGATATTTGACGTGTAGCATTGCCTAATGGACCTCTACTAAATTTGTTCAAATCATGACCCCGGGGTCAAAATTGACCCCGCCCTAGGGGTCACTTGATTTTACATATGAAAATCTTCAAAAAATTTCTAAAAATAAACCAGAAGGCCTAGAGCTTAGATATTTCACATGTAGCATGGCCTAGTGGACCTCTACAACATTTGTTCAAATAATGACCCCCTTGGTCAAAATTGACCCCGCCCCAGGGGTCACTTGATTTTACATAGGAAAATCTTCAAAAAAAATTCTAAAAATAAACCAGAAGGCCTAGATCTTAGATATTTGACATGTAGCATTGCCTATTAGACTTCTACAAAAAATTTCAAATCATGACCCCTGGGGTTAAATTGGCTCCGCCCCATGGGGTTACTTGATTGTACATAGAAAAGTCTTTAAAATTTTCTAAAAAAAACAAACCAGAAGGCCTAGAGCTTAGATATTTGACATGTAGCATTGCCTAGTGGACCTCTACAAAAATTGTTCAAATCTTGCCCCCCCCCCCCCCCACCTCCCCCCACGCAGGGTCAAATTTACCCGGCCCCAGGGTTACTTGATTGTACATAGGGAAATCTTCATAAATTTGCTAAAAATAAACTAGAAGGCCTAGATCTTGTTCAAGTAGCAACTCTACTCAGGTGAGCGATATAGGGCCATCATGGCCCTCTTGTTAAACATTTACCCAAATTGTTTACTAATGCTTCAGTCGCTAATTTCGTAGCACGTGCTTTAGCTGATCTAAATGATCAGGGCGAGCTATTAATACAGGCGGATGTTCCGTCATCAACATATTTACTTAAACGTTTCCTCTAAAACTATTGGTCAGAATTACATCAAACTTATCTGTAGTCCTCTCCCAGATTTGTTCAAATGGGCGGGTGGGAGGGTGTGGTGGGGGGTTGGGGGGGCATTGGTGCCTCTAACGGTTCAATAGAGCTAAAATTAGAGAGAAAAAAACATCTTGAGAACATCTTTCCATCAACCGCTTGGTATAGATTGTCATCAAACTTAGTCTGTAGCATTTCATTCATATGAGTCTGTAGCATTTCATTCATATGAGGGCGCCTGTGCCTTGTTTTGAGCCACTAGAGTTCAAATTAGAAAAACCTTTAAAGAACTTCTTCTCATGATGCGCTTGATTAATCTTCATCTTCCTATTTCGGAAAAGTATGTCCAGTTACGTTCACACTACTTAATCAATTCTGCTTATATAAAGAATAGGTATTCCCATTAGATCTCATTCAAGATCATTAGCCAGATCAGGGTTGTATCAGAGACTTCTGTGACTTTGAATTATTACGGTTTACATTCTAGCACCTTCTTTTCAAAACAAATAATCCTTATCATATTTGATTACCAACTTTTTAGTCTATATTCAGATCGTATACTTGTTTCATAGTTGTTTTTCAGAACGCTTTTATTTTTTCATACAAGTATGTCTCCTTTCTTCTTGAAACATATATAAATGTTGGAATGAAGAAAGATCCAGTCAGAATATATCAGAGGAATGATATAAAAAGGCAATCTAGTCAGTAGCTAGACTACTGCGTTTTGTGCTGTTGATTTAGCAATAATTCCCATGTAATGTATATGAACTGTAACTGTAGTTTTGCTGTACATGCTTACACCAAACTCGATGTGTAAATTCCTTTGTGTTTGTGTTGTTCATGAGTCCAATTGACCTGGACAATGGTATTCGTATATGAGCGATACAGTTGCTTGATTTGTTATGGTGGTTGCTTTTAATGACCTTCCAGGTTTCAAAATCTTTATTAGCAATTAGGAGTGACCTGTCGCTTTTATTTTTACATTTGGATTTTCCAGATTGTTCCATTTATTAAATAAGGGTTTGAAAGGTATTTGACTTATTTAAAAGTATAAATATATTCCAAATAATGAGCAGCTTGAAATTGCATTGATAGCTCAGTTGGTAGAATTGAACAATCTTGCTAATGACTTAACTTTTGTGATTAGGAGGCTTTGGGTTCGAATCCCACACAGGGTGGTTTGTTTTATGATTGAATTTGTTTTATTTATATTTTTCATGTTTTTCTTTTATTTCATCATTTCAATTTCATTTTTAATTTCATTCATACAATTTCAATACATTCAATACATTTCAAACACACGCGCCCCATTGGAGCATTCTCACACTCGCTGGCGGCGTCGGTTTCCTCAGAATCAGTGTCATCAGCTAGTTGAATGACCAAATTGTGAAGAGCTATGTCAACCATGTTGAATAATTCACAATCAAAAAGATATTTGAAAAACCTATGTTATATGCGAAAATAGCAAAATGATACAAGTAATGCAATTCAAATACATCTTTAACATTATTATTCTTTTAAATGTATGTTACCAAAATATAAAATGAAAACAAAAATATATAAAACGAAAACAGTGAAAAAGAAATATATAAGTTAAAAAAAGGTATTGATCTCCGTTTGAATTCGAACTCACAAAAGTTAGATTCTAGAGCCGTCGCGCTTACACTGCACCACAGCGTCTAATTGTCGACGAGGCAGTCATTTAAATATCTATTATAAAAATAAGTTATTAAAAGGTAGGGTACCCCTTTACCGAAGTGGTTTATTCCAGTAACCTTTCAAATCTATTAATAAAAGCGACAGGTCACTCCTAAATGCTAGTACTTGAACTGCATAACATTGTTAGTCTTTTACCCATTTCGTCGGGTTTTGTTACACCCAGATATTGCATATCATTTTATCTTGTTGTGCAGAGACATGCACATTTTTCATTTTAAATGCATTGAAAATATGAAATATTACATGGAAAACGCTGTAATAGACACAATGAAAATAGGAGTAAATGTAATCTAATAGAATGGGATTAGTGTGGAAAGAACAAATGTAAATTCAGTTGTTGGAATTTGATATTGTCTGAAATACGCGATCCTTCCAAGGTATTGTCTCGTTTTTGCTTTGTTTTCATCCACTGAACAGTGCATTGTGATGCCTTACACAGTCAATTAATGTGTTTATTGATCTAGGTCTAATTCGTCAGCACATTTTGCTGGTAGAACTAATCTTTTTTCCAGAAAATAACGCAAGGACACTCAAAGACACATTGTATTGGTCGATCTAGTTTTTAAATTAGGGATTGTATTCAAATTTAAACTTACTGACTGGTAGTGCATGGATAAATAAATGGTATTTCTTCAACATATAGCAGTTGCTTTTATTTTAGAGCTATCCTTTGTCGTTTAGTTTGTCTATTTTCACAGATACCTGGCGGACTTATCAGCTTCCACTAAATTTGTTTTCTGGAAGGTTTTACTGCCATTAAAAATTAAACCAAATCCGACTGTTAAAGATATTGGTTTGCGTTTATTACTCACATGCCGCCATCTTGATTTCAACCAAATGTGGTTTATTTTACGTTTGGTATGCTTTCTTTGAGATAACATTTGTATACTATATCTTTTTGATCAGATTTATACATTCGAATTCTACCTTTCTGGGATTTATTTTCAGTATAGGCTGTCTAACATTTTTAAAATTTTGTTTTTAATTTGCATTTTGCATTCAGAATGTTTCTCTGATGAGATGTCGTATATTGTTTGTTTGTTTTGGGTTTAATGCCGTTTTTCAACAGTATTTCAGTTATGTAACGGCAGTTAACCTAACCAGTGTTCCTGGATTCTGTACCAGTACAAACCTGTTCTCCGCAAGTAACTGCCAACTTCCCCACATGAATCAGAGGTGGAGGACGAATTCAGACGCAATGTCTTTTATCAAATCGTCAAGGAGAACATGTTGAGCTAAGCGGGCGGGCTACGTCGTATATTGTAAAGGCATGATTTCACATTGAAGTGTATGATTTTCTCCAGTTCTTTTACATTTTTCAATGATAAGAAAATCGTTCTTGTCTCACTACCTGAAAGCTACCTTACCCGACAATACAATGAATGTTCAAACTATTTGTTTGGAATGATAAATATAAGATTATATACATAAACTTTTTTGACTTGTAAGGATGACAATGGCTTTTTTGACCGTTTGTGTTTGTACCATAAAAAAGCTATAGATGGGACATAGATGGGTGTGACCTTGAACCTCAAAGCAGGTGTAGGGATCTTCAACGTGAACTTCAGTAACAAGACGATTTGTTTGTGTCAAGATATCTGAATATCCATGCCTCGAAAAAGAAGCGATAGAGGAGATAAGAAGAATGACTGTATACATTTGATTTATAAGCATGACCTTGACCTTTAAGGTAGAGGCGTGGGACTTAAACAGGACAAGTCGTCTTGTTTTTGTAAATATTTGTACTAAGTTATTTGAATATCCATTTATGCATCAAAATTTTACAAAGCGGAAAAGATAAAAATGACCTTAAATCTTTGACCTCTAAGTTTGACGCTGACATTAAGGGTTGTTCTGGTGGTCATTAGTGCCAGGTCATTTGAATGCCCATGCATAAAAAAGTTAGAGTGGACGGAAAAGCAAAATGCCTTTAATTTTAGACCTGTAACTGTAACCTTGAACTTAGAAGTAGGTGTCTGAATTTGAACGTAACATGTAGTTTTATTATGGTGTTTTTTTTGCCATGTACTTAAAATTGTAGAATGCACAACAAAATTATCGGCGGGACAAAATTTTGTACACACATAGACACACACACGAAGTCACGAAAGGACGCACATCTGGACGCATGCATGCACGGACAGGGGTAACACCATATGCTCCGCCCCATTATTTCAATCCGGGTGGGGAAGCGCATAAATACTTTGCTTAAAGTAAACGTATCTTAAATGGTGATGTAAGTTTTGACGATTTTCAACATACGTTTGCGTGTGTGAAACACCACTGGACAGAATCGCCCTAACGCGTATCTACGTTTTAGACATTACACAGATTCTCGATGTATTTGACTGTGAGTGCGGTTATCGAAAAGAATATCGTTTTCTGCCAACATTTTGCTTGAAATCGGCAGAGTTTAAGACAGGCGGGAAGCAGATGAGTAAGGAGAGTTGAAACTGATTGATCTTATTCCACTTATGCTGATGCTGGGGGATGTGAGGGTTGTCACACATGTCATTACCTCTCACGAACAGACTCTACTATTTCTTTGCCTGATTGCTTTCTATGTTTCCAATTAATCTTTTTATAAATTTTGTTAACTATCGCTACAACATACTTTCAGTTTAACCATAACAGAATTCCGCCTAAGCCTGTGTTAGATGTCATGGACAGTCTCAATGAAACCAAGTCTTCTATTATTTTGCTTTGTTGCATTCTATACTTTAAACAGATCTTCTTATGGATTTTACTGAATACAGAGGTGATTATATGCGATTCCTCCGCAGAAAATAACAGCATCAGCACGTATTAATCTGATACCCTTTACTTTACACAGCTAAATCACGGTCTATGTATATTTTCTGAAAATCAGTCACCGTGATCAAGCTAGATTTGTAACCATGGCTCAAACGAAAAAAAAAAAGAACAAAAAAATGAAATAAATAGATAAAAACAAACGAAAACATATGGATTGATTGTGATACGAGAGTGAACGATGATTGTATAGCTTTGTATGTCTTACCGTACGGGCATTGAGTATACACTAATATTGTAATGACCTGGCATTTGAGAGTAAGTTAAGAAAAGTGTATCAGCTTAAGACATACTGTTGATGTTATCTCCTGCTTCAACAATAACCTCAAACAATAGTTTCTCGAAATTCAACTACACCCAATCAAAGATAGTGGCTATATATATATATAGACAAAAAGGAGAAAAAAAGTGGTCTTAAAGTCATGTTCGCCACTACTAGTCATTATTTTGTGCCTGGTTTCGCTCTTACTGTGATTCCTAGTTTCACATTTCTCGCATTTTATCAATTTTTAAGTAATCCGCTCCTTATTTAAGTGCTTTGTTTATCTTCCATTGGTAGATAACAGCGTTAAAAAACCACACGCTACCTTTTAAATACTATTGTTATCATAAGGAAGTTTTATTTTGCGTTATTTCATTTTGTAAGGTCAAAAGAAATTTTCTTCCGTAATATTGTAAAATTTATTTGCAAATGCAAAAGATGAACAAGAACAGGTAATTTCAAAATTTAATAGTTGTTGTGACAGGAATAAGCTTATCGAGGTTGTATATTGTTTTGAATATTAGTTGTACTTTAGTTTTTGTACTTAAATGTGTAATAAACCTAAGATTTTCAACAGTGCCTTAAAAGTAGTAATTAATAAGCATGTAAAAGTGAGTGAAAGTAATCAATGTGAGAAAATCGAATAGCTGTGTAAATGATCAGTCCTTAGATATTTTCACAATGTTTTAAGTCTAGTGATACATTTTTAGCTTTTGTGAGCTTTTGTGATCGCCCTTCGTCCGTCCGTCGTCCGTCCGTCCACAATTTCCTTGTGAACACGATAGAGACCACATTTTGTATTTGATTTTTATCAAACTGGCACACAACTTGTATGGGCATAATATCTCGGTTTCTTTCGAAAACTGGCCAGATCCCATCTTGGGTTCCAGAGTTATGGCCCATTAAATGGCCAGAATTTGCCATTTTTGGCTTGTGAAAACGAAAGAGAACACACTTTGTGATCAACTTTAATAAAACTTGCACACAACTTGTATTGGCATAATATCTCGGTTCCTTTCGAAAACTGGCCAGATCCCATTATGGATTCCAGAGTTATGGCCCTTTAAAAGGCCAAAATTTGCTATTTTGGCTTTTGCAGTCATATATAGACTTCATTTACGGTTTGATTTGATACAAACTTGCAAAATATCTTCAACAACAATAAATCTTGGATTCATGATAAATGTGTCAGATCCAATTATAGGTTCCGGAGTTATGGACCCTGATTGACCCCTGAAAGAGCCAAAATTTGATGATTTTTACCTTGTGAACACGATAGAAGTGACATTTTATATTTGATTTAAACCACACTTACACACAGCTTAAGTCACAATAAGATCCCGGTTCCTTTCGAAAACTGGCTAGATTCCATCATGGGTTCTGGAGTTACTGTCCCTGAAAGCAGCAAAATTTTCTATTTTAGCCCTTTCGGCCATATAGAGGTTTCATATATGCTTTGATTACCTTGATGATCTGTAGGCCTGGATCGAAACTGAGTCATGTCGGGTCAAAAACTAGGTCATCAGGTCAAATCAAAGGAAAAGCTTGTTAAAAATATAGAGGCCACATTTATGACCCTATCTTCATGAAAGTTGGTCAGAATGTTTATCTTTATGATTTCTAGGCCAGGTTTGAAACTGGGTCATATGGGGGTCAGAAACTAGGTCATAAGGTCAAAACAAAGGAAAAGCTTGTTAACACTCCTCAGGCCACATTTATGACCCTATCTTCATGAAACTTGGTAAGAATGTTTATCTTGATGATTCCTAGGCCAAGTTTGAAACTTGGTCATATGGGGTCAAAAACTTCGGTTCCTTTCGAAAACTGGCTAGATTCCATCATGGGTTCTAAAGTTACTGCCCCAGAAAGCAGCAAAAATTTCTATTTTGGCCCTTTCAGCCATATAGAGGTTTCATTAAAAATTTTATGCTTTGATTTGATACAAACATGCATAGAATGATTGTCTTGATAATCTCTAGGCCTGGATCAAAACTGGGTCATGTCGGGTCAAAAACTAGGTCACCCGTTCAAATCAAAGGAAAAGCTTACTAACACTCTTGAGGCCACATTTATGAGACCCTATTTTCATGGTCAGAATGTTTATCTTGATGATTCCTAGGCTAAGTTCGAAACTGGGTCATATGGGGTCAACAACTAGGTCACCCGGTCAAATCAAAGGGCAAGCTTGTTAACACTCTTGTTCATTTGATGTGCATGAAACTTGGTCAGAATGTTTGTCTGCATGAAATAATGCATGGATTGTTATCTGGGTCATGTAGGGTCAAAAACTAGGTCACCAGGTCAAATCAAAGCATACGCTTGTTTACACTCAAGAGGCCACGTTTTTTAGTCCAATCTTAATGAAAATTGGTCAGAATATTTATCTCCATGAAATCACTAGGTAAAACGTGTTTACACTGTTATAGTGTGTTAGTCAGGTGAACGACCTAGGGCCATCTTGGCCCTCTTGTTTGTATATTCGTCCGAATACACGAAAACATGAAATCGCAGGATTTCAAGACATTAGGCTACTACAAAATAAACTAAATGACCCCAGATATTCACTTGTCTTAACCCTTACCCTGTTAAATTTCTATAATGAGCTCCATCTTTCAATTTGGACAGTACTATTAACTGTTAAAAGGGATGTTTACCAAAAAATACTGACTGAATGGCAAACAGTGCAGATCATGGTCAGACTGCATGGATGTGCAGGTTTGTCATGATCTACACTGATCGCAAAGGCAGAATCAATCGTGTCCAGCATGATAAGGGTTAAATTGCTGGTTGTTTTATTGCATTAGCAGCAGGCAGTTTCGAAGACACGGAGACAAGACAAGTTGTATCCTGTCTTCAGTACACAGAGAAGTCTTTGTTAAATTTTCAATCTTTTGATCTACTGACTTAAATATTGCTGCTCACAATACCATATAGTACTGTAAAATAGATCAGGTACGACAGCTAATGTTGATAAAACAAATGAAATAAAAATGGTGGTATAATTGGTCTGCATAAATATTTTAATGAATATGGTCAGTTCAGCCATCGCACTGTAAAATATATCCGTTGCAACAGTTTTATTTTGCTGCTTTAGTATACACATACAAGTTTTTCTAAAGTGTCTAGTATTCTTTGAAAATAAGTTTTAAAGTGCATGCCATGGTCAGCTTTTAACGAGAATTTGAAAGAATTCTCTCCCTTAATTATTTTCTGGGTTAAAGCAGTTCCCTTCAAATTGATTGTCTCCCTTACATTAGCTAAAGTCGTGTCATTCATGACCCAAGTCAATAATTCTTTGTCATGGATTTTGCATTGATCTAAAATTTTGCTTTAGGTAATACACGGAAATTAAGCTCGCATGTTACTCCATAGAGAGCAACAAAACATGTAGCCAGTTTTTGATATAAATTATATGTTGTTTTATAGACTTATATAGAAATATTATTCTTGTAAAGATATAAAACATTTCTGTAAAAAAAACCCCATTATGTTAGCTTATGATATTGCGAAATTCGTGTTGTCATGTAACAGATAATGAAAACATTTAAATAAATTTCTTTTCTTTTCTTTTGAAACTTTGAATCCCGCTAAACATTGAAATCCGAGAATTATTTCATAAACGAGCTTTCCCACAAAAGCATGTATAATAGTTTTCCTCGAGAAAAACGAAACTTGTGTGAAGATACATGTACTCCCATTTTGTTTCATTGTTCTTGTCCATATAACGGGACTTCTGTTTAACTTTCATGCCTAGAAGTTTACTCTTTAAAACATGATAAAATGAAGTAATGAGTTCCAAACTCATTCTTTTTAAAATACCTCTGATTCATCCTGTCTACTTACTTATAGTTTCTAAGTTACTTGTATAATCAATGATATACATAAATCATATATGCCATTCAGATATGTGTTTGTACATACTGTACAATTCAATCATGAAATCAAATTTATCGTGTAAACTAAAGTCTTTAGCTATAATGGTGGCTATTTTGCATGCTTTCCACGAACAAAACCGTGTCAAAAAATGTAGGTCGTACTAAAAGAATAGTCCTACCGTGCAATCTCATGGAAAGCATGCTATAATAACTTTTTTGTTTTGTTTTGTTTTCAAGCTTGGATTTCATTTCTAAAATAGACATGATATTGCGCGTCTGTTAATTTCACCCTTTCTTTGCACAGCGTGGAAACCATGCTGTGTCTATGGTTAAATAAATGTACACATTCTCTCCCTCTCTCGCCAGCTTTCAATGAGCGCGTAACTTGAAAATTACACTATTTCATAAGAAAATTATTCTTTGACATAGTTTTTCTCCTGTCGTCGAATGTTTCAATATTCCAAAGATATTTAGCTTTCAGTCGGAAATAATGTAATTTACTGTGTGTTGATTCGCATTGTTCTCATAAAAAGTGTGGTGAAAAATCAAAGCTCTGTTCTATTCTGTTCTTTTCATTTTTTTTCTCATTTTTTTTTACTAATGAGACAATTATGAACGTTATTATTTCAAAAGACTATATTAAATCGTACGTCAGTTGTTGGTGTATGCAGTTCTATAGATTAACACGGTTTAAGTTACATCAGAACTTTAAGAAATCCGGAAGTTTTTTATTTCTTGATACACTTTGACGTTAAATGGAAGCAAGAAGCTTTTACCCTATTACAATTATAAATATACCATTGTATTGTTTATAAAGTCAAGAACACCTACATATGTGTTAATAAGTTGTCATGTTTTGGAAAATATAGTTAATTTGCCTCTAAAGTAAAAGAAATTGAAAAGTTTAGTGGTTTTCACTATATGTTCAATATAAGCGATGGTGATACTTTTAAAACAAAATTGGAAGCAAGGTAAACCAATATTGATTATCGGATAAATTTCAAGGGGGACAACCTACTAGGATATGCCAGTCAAATATAATAAAAGCTGGGGATGTTTTAAAAAGCTATCGTGTCACAAGTGACTAAAATACACCGAGCCTCAAGTATCATGTGACATTCGTATCTGAAATCTGTACAGGCTGATTGACATATAAAGTGATGATCATTATATCTTGATAGATTCTGTCTTTTCACACAGTGGTTTGAACAGAATGAAAGTTAATGTCTCAGAGACATAATGTATTAACAATCTAAAATGTGATATTCAGTTACATGTTTCAAGCAGTTAAGATTATGTACTATGAAAGTATTTTTTTTATGCTATATGTTGCAAACGTGAGATATATACGAGTATTTTAACCAGATTTATAGCCCTGTTTGAAATCAAATGGAACTTGTTGAATTTTCTAGATAAAAGTGATATTGATGTTCCGTCTTAAGAAAGACTACCCGTAATAGGCCTCAATTTCACCAAAAGCGTACATACAGCTTGATAATGTAAGCTTTGAAAATGTCAAACGATAGAAATAAGATGCATATTGACAGTTTATATAGTGACAGAAGTTCTCAAAAATATCCTTTAGATTACCTCCCCTGATAATTTTGGTTTTTCATGAATTATCTCCCCTGAAAACTAGAAAAAAATAATCTTCTCCTTTTTCCTACTGGGAATTTTAGATTTCTTTTTGATATTTTTTATCAGAATCATATAATTCAGCTTTCTACTGCAAAATTTCCTCGAAACTTAAGCTCAGATTCTCATAATCAGAGAAATTATATATTTCCCATAGGCATCAATGTTAACTTCAATACCGATTATCTCCCCGAAAATGATAAAATTCGAAAAATCTCTCGGTAAAACGTTTTTAATTTTAATTTTGAATGTCTTTAAAGTGACCAAATTTCATTTAAATATTACCATCTAGTTACAAGATATGAAATATGGCTATTACACCATACAAACATGTTATCCTTAATTGCATTTACGAGTAGTAGCAGTGTTCACAATAATCACTTTGTCTTTCTGTCTGTATTTACCCAGATGCACACACTGGTGTATTATTAAAATTTGACGTGTGTTATACGGAATAATAACGATAACGAGGATTGTTTTTAGGGGTCTTAATTATTTGACTTGCTTTTGGATTAAAATGGTCTGTTATATCTGCCCGTGGCATAGTTTTGTAATACATATTCCGATTTTGGTGCAGCTTCATACAGAATGTTACTGTTGGATGTTATATCTGCCCGTGGCATAGTTTTGTAATACATATTCCGATTTTGGTGCAGCTTCATACAGAATGTTACTTTTGGATGTTATATCTGCCCGTGGCATAGTTTTGTAATACATATTCCGATTTTGGTGCAGTTTCATACAGAATGTTACTGTTGGATGTTATATCAGCCCACGGCATAGTTTTGTAATACATATTTCAATTTTGGTGCAGTTTCATACAGAATGTTACTGTTGGATGTTATATCTGCCCGTGGCATAGTTTTGTAATACATATTCCGATTTTGGTGCAGCTTCATACAGAATGTTACTGTTGGATGTTATATCTGCGCGTGGCATAGTTTTGTAATACATATTTCAATTTTGGTGCAGCTTCATACAGAATGTTACTGTTGGATGTTATATCTGCCCGTGGCATAGTTTTGTAATACATATTCCGATTTTGGTGCAGCTTCATACAGAATGTTACTATTGGATGTTATATCTGCCCGTGGCATAGTTTTGTAATACATATTCCAATTTTGGTGCAGCTTCATACAGAATGTTACTGTTGGAGACGTATATTTAGAGTCAATGTCAAGAGGTTTCATAAAGACCTTCAGTATACTTGTTTCTTGTCTGGGTCATATTTTTGTCAGTCAAAATTCTTATTTTCTTCCACCACAATAGTGTAGTAGGTAGTGCGCACTCATCATCAGTCTATCTTCAGATTGAAAGTATTTTATTGCACTTTTGTGTCCATCCTGGCTATATCTACCGTTCGATTCTTTTGGACTTGACGCAAGTATTTTCCACAACAGCGCGCTTTGTGGTACAAAGTAGGCCTACTCTAGGTTAGGAGGTAAAAAGGTGTCTTAAACATTTCACTACTTTTCGGCTGATGATTTCGTAATCTTATTGAGATCTGTCCAACAGGGATAGCCACGTTTCAAGAACGCATAATACAATAGCCTGAGGGAAAAGCAGATTCTAAATAATACATACATACATATGTGCGTGTGTATGTAAGGCATACGTACGTAATGATCCAACAGTGCCGCGAAGTTTAGATTATTGCACTTTAGAGGGAAGTTTGTAATATAGATTGAAAATGGAAACTAAAACACTGGATTGCCTTTTCTGACTAAGAAGTAACAACTATATGGTGAAAATGTAAACAAGGAAGAACGCAGCTGCTTCAGATCCCATAGATTATGTACATAATTGATATATACACAAAATACAAAAACTCAGTAAAATATGTCGACAACGACGACGAAACAAACTAATAAAGAAACACGGTAGACACTGCCTAGAAGTAGTCAGTGGCCGAAACACGGTAGACACTGCCTAGAAGTAGTCAGTGGCAGAAACACGGAAGACACTGCCTAGAAGTAGTCAGTGGCAGAAACACCTCTGGGGTTATTATGCTCAACCACTACTTGCAAAGTTACAACCTCTACTTGCAAAGTTACAACAACTTGCACAGTTACAACCACTACTTGCAAAGTTACAATCACTACTTCAACCACTACTTCCAAAGTTACAACCACTACTTCCAAAGTTACAAGAGTAATCCTTGTCGAGTGAATCCATCTTTTCTAAGGTTTGCATAATGCAGAGTCTAACATATTGTGAGGTTTTAACAAAAACATTTTAGATACCGTTTAGAGCTCTAGAGATCAAGGTTTTATTTTAATTAGTACAAATATACTTTTCTCTCATTCTAAATTTAGCACACTCCCCACAGTGACAACTGTAAACGTTTAAAAAGGTGACTTTTGGGCTAACGTATTCTAAATGCGGTATCTAAGTACACTGTATTTCTGGAAGCAATAACTAGTTATTAGGCCACGAAAGAAATGATTATTCTGAATTATATGCATTTCTGTGCCCCCCCCCCCCCTCCACCCCACCCCATGAGTGGTAGGGGCATATAGATTTGCTCTTGTCCGTTCGTCCGTCCTCCGTCCGTCCGTCCGTCCTTCCGAAAATGTTGTGTCGCGTCTAGTTCCAAAAGTATTTGACGTAGAGTCACAAAACTTTACAGGAATGTTGGTCAGCATGTGTAGTTGTGCACCTGGGGTTTCGCGTATGAATTCATTCAGTCATGTAGGAGTTATGGCCCCTGACTTTGTAAAAATTTGTCATTTTAGTGTTGTGCCGCGCCTAGCTCCGAAAGTATTTGACGTAGAGTCACAAAACCATGTCATGAATATACTACCACTTTAGATTCCCTACAGTTTACCGGGTTGTAGTGATGAATATAGCCAGTCTATCACTCTGATCCGTGACATTCCGTGCAAAGCATGGTTGTAAATTATCTAAATACATGTACACTGCTGACTATTGTGCAAATTAAACCAACTAGAGCTAATGCGGTCTCAATCAAATCTAGTCTGCAATTTGCCTTGTCCGCGGTGCTTCCGAGGTTTTGTTAATATATTATGTTATTATTAAGTTATTAAGTAGATATCTGCTTCAAGAATTTTACAAAAGCAGTTGATAATTTTAGGTTTTTATTTATCAATAGCATCTTTACATCTTTTAACGATGTTTCAGCAAATAACTTTTTTTATTTACACTACACTATTTTCTTTGACTATTAAGATCGCTTTGTCCGTCCGTCCGGCCTGCCATCCAGCCGTAACTTGCTAAAATCTTGTCCGGGCTGTAACTCTGTCATCCATGAAGGAATTTTGAAATAATTTGGCATGAATATTAACCTTAATGAGTTGATGTTTCACGTGTAATACTCAAACCCCTAGCTACAAGGTCAATGTCACAGAAGTCAAACGTTAATTCGGTCTGTTTCGTGTCCTGTTCGTAACTTTGCCATTCATCAAGAGGTTTTGAAATTACTTAGCATTAATGTTTATCATAATCAGACGACGTGTCATGGGCAAGATCTATATACCCCTAGCTCCAAGGTCAAGGTCAGACTTTGAGTTCAAATATGAACAGGGTCTGTTTATGTGTCCGGTCCATGAAGGGATTTTGAAATTTGTTATATACCTATATAAATTCTGTAAAAGATCGGTTTGTATTTCACCATTAAATATGAATAGACAGACAAAAATTTCGTATTGTACCTTCCGTATTGTATGCTGCCAGACTATTTTCATTAATATGCATGATCCGACACATTCCTATAAATAAAGCACATAAAAACTTCACTAAGTTCAATTTAATATCGATAAACATTGAAGATTTCATTCAAGAACAAAACAAGAATCAAAATGGTAAAGGTATATAACAAAAAGGTCATTATAACAGTAGTTAGATCTGTGACTTTGTATTCGGCTCGAGTGGATTTTGCAAGGTCGGATCACACTCGGCGCTTGCGCGCCTCGTGAGATCCGATCTGGCAAAATCCACTCGAGCCGAATACTGCATCCCAGATCAAGCTACTATTATAATAACCCTATTATACTGGCATAAATATTAATCATAATCAGACAGTGTCATGTACAAGATCCAGATCCCTTTCTCCAAAGTCATACTTAGAAGTAATAAGTTAATAGGATCTTTTTCGTGTCCGGTGTATAACTCTGTTATCCATGAAGGGATTGTGTAACAACTTGGCATAAATGTGTACCATAATGAGGCAATGTGTTACGTGCAAGACCTAGGCCTCTAGCTCAAAGATCAAGTTTACACTTAGAAGTCAAGTCAAAGGTTAATAGGGTCTGTTTCATGTTCTGTTCGTAACTCTATCATTCATCAAAGAATTCCGAAATTACTTGGCATAAATATTCCTCATAACGTGTCACGCATAACAACCAGACCACTAGCTCTGAGGTCAGGGTCATATTTAGAGTTCAACGGTTTACCTGGTTTGTTTCTTGTCTTCCATCCATGAAGAGATTTAAAATTACATGGCATAAATGCTCCCTATATTGAAATGACGTGTCAGACACAAGCCCAAGACCCCTAGCTTTAAAGTCAAAGTCACAATTAGAAGACAAATGTTAACATTGTATGTTTCTTGTCCAGTCAATTACTCTGCAATTCATCAAAAAAAATACCTGTCACAATTTTTCCCTACGATGAGTTGGTGTGTCATGCTCAAGACCCAGACGCTAGCCCCAAGGTCAAGGTTACCTTTAGAGAGCCTTTTTATCTGGTCCCCAAAATGAGTCATACCTACACTATTCTGGCATATTTTGCGCAGACAACTGTCGCATTCTTGGGCACACTTCGGGGGATTTTGTCACTAATAGTGCCAGTTCCCTTTTGAGCTTCAATTCTAAATGCTTAGTATATTTTGAGAGTTATATATACATGTATTTTTTCCCTATAGAATGTCAAGGTCAGTAGTGGCTATTGTCAAGTTAACTTAAAGACACGTCACAAAATAACTGTAATCATTTGTGTTTACCAATCTGGCTTAAGTACATCTCCTATTACGCTACGCTTAGGATCTGAAGACGTGCTATTGATAGTCTCATTCTGTCGACCTTTCCACTAGCCAATCAGAAGGCTTACTTACAACATTTTGTAAGTTTTAAAAATCTATATTCATATTTACAATTCTCATGACGACCACATCGCGATTACTCCCTTGTGTTTTGAAAGAAAGCATGGTCATGGTACGGGCTTGGTCACTTAAAAGGTCAGTTAGCCAGTTAGCTCAGTCGGTAGGGCACTTGCCCTGTAAGCGAGGGGTTCCGGGTTCGAGCCCCGGACTAACTTCATATCTTTCTTACTCTTTGACGCTGTTTCGATGGTTCAGCCGAATGCTTGTTGAAACAAGTCCTCTGATTGGTTCAAATAAAAATAGTTTTGCGAAAATATAAAATTGCAATATTGGAAATCAAAAATATACAGAAGACGAATGTGCATGGGTCATTCTTAGATCTTCGTTCAGAAAATCAAGTACTTTAGTCAGATTGTTGTAATTCCATGTCAGATGGTAACTATCACATTTTGTATAGAGAAATGAGAAATAACAAGTACCTAGTTACAATTTGACAGTAACAGATATAAGGCTAAGACAATGTATTTAATGCCTAAATATATCATTCAATTAATGTAGTAGTGTCCGATACTTCATTTATTAAGATGAGTTTAGACCACACTTTGTTTCTATAGTGTAAGATAGTTATAATACTATTCTGAGAAGAGAATGGCTGAATAAGTTTGCAGATGAAGTTGTGTAAACAGGGCATAGATTACCCACCTATTATCTTGTGGAATAGTTGAATTACAGGGCTTTTTCAGGGGGTTTTGGGAAAAAGGCCCCTGGTCATATTGGGAATTTTTAACGCGGTAAATTGTCAAATTTGGGAAAATATACTGACAAATTAAGTGAGTTTTTAATTAATATATGATTAGTTTAAATCTTCAGTTTCAAATTTTACTGGTAGACAGTATCCCCTTGTGAAATTTTGAGAATTTTTTTCAGGATTGTGTTCCAATATTGCCTAAAAATACAGTAACTATTGATTTGTCATGCAATAATTTTTGTTTAGTTTGTTTTCAACAAAGTTATAACTGAAATTATCCAAAAAGTAGAATGGCAAAGTGCCTGTATTATCGAGTGTAAAAACTGGGTCGCGAAAATATGTGACAATTGATTTTAATGGTATAAGAACTACCTGTCAACATGTTTTGGGTACTTTATTCAATTAATATTTGTGTTTTTATGCATTTTGAGAGGTTTTTGCATACAAATCACACATTTCTTCAGCAAAATCTTGTAATTATTTTTTGCCGAGGTTGCAGACGGTCACGTTACTAAAAATAGAAACGAGTTGGTTTTTCCAACATTTTGTTTAATTTACTTGGCAAACAAAACTAATTGTGCAAGAATTATTATTGAAAAACAGAAAGTAACTGATTTCAATTGGGAAATTTTTCATTGGATTGGGAATTTTTTGCTCCAGATTGGGAAAAATAGAGCATTTTTGGCATTGGGAATGGGGCCGAATATCGGCCCCGTGAGATAGGGTGAAAAAGCCCTGAATTATACCAGTATTACCAGAATTATTGCACCATGTTCACTTGCAATGGGAGGAAAAGTTAGGGCTATATTCATAGACAATACTCCAACACCACTCATTGAGTACACTCAAATAAATTGCCTAACGGTCACGTCTTTACTCAGGAAAGATTCCATTTGTATTCATAGAGGTGAGTGACAGTCGAGTCAACTCCCAAGAGTGAGTGACTGTTGAGGGAGGTCCTGGGGACCCTTGAGTGTTTCTCAAGGTCTCATAATGTAAGTTTAGATGATTAATTTACAATATTTAATTAATTTGAAGGTAAGATAACAGTGTCATGTTAAAGTGGAAGTTCATATTTGTGCAAGGTATTTTGGAAATATATATTATGTTCTTTTTTAATACATGGTGTTGAGGACGACAAAAACGCAAAAAGACCAAACAAATTAAAAGACTGTTTTATTAATAAAAATGGATATAGGAAATCAAATCTACAGCTACGAAACCTAGACTAACCGGGCTAATCAGTCACTCCCACAAACACACGTCATAGTAACAAATATTTACATTTCACAAGCCTAGATATCTGTTAATTCATACTGAAAAAATATAAACAATCCGTCAAATTAAACGTCATGAAGAACCTATCATTATTAAATCTCATTGTTTAAATGATAACGGAAACATTTATTTAATAAAAAGATATGAGCCGCGCCATGAGAAAACCAACATAGTGCGTTTGCAATCTGGTCAAGATCCATGCTGTTCGCTTTCAAAGCTTATTGTAGTTAGAGAAACTATTAGAAACTATTAGCGAACAGTATGGATCATGACCAGACTGCGCCGAAACGCAGGTTGGTCTGGATCCATGCTGGTCGCAAACGCACTATGTTGGTTTTCGTATGGTACGTTTTTAGTAATTGAAAAATACGCGGGCTGGCATTCTGGAAACACCAACAAATAATGACACAGTTAAGAATTCAGTTTGTTTTGTTTAAATAAACTTCAATTTCAGCGAAAATTAAACTCTATATTTCTAAGTATAAATTAAATTCTACTAATGCAGTTGAGTAGACTTGCTGATGAACGGACGGAAGGACGTATTATAAAACAAATAGACGAAAGGACGGACGGATAAACATACAGACGAGCAATAAAATGACAACTTCCAACTACGAAACTATCAGCACTTTTGCATATCTTTGATGTTATTGTCATATAAACCGTTATAATCCTCGAAATCCGTTGTGTACAATGAAACCATTACTCGAGCTGTCCTTCCGAAAGTTAAGATTGAGTGGAATTTATGAATATGACTTTAGAACTCCACTCACACTCCCGCAAGGTCTACTCGAGGTCCACTTGAGTGATACTTACCCAAGTTTGAGTCAAGTGTGCGTTTGAGTAACGACTATGAATATAGCCCTTAGACCACTAGGTATTGGTAGGTCTTTAATACTTCTAATTTCTTGAATACCGATGGATAAAAATAAATGCTATAGCCTATAATTAACAGTTAATGCGAATACGATAATGTTACACACCGATAGCCACACGAGAACTACATGCAGATATAGACTTGCCATAGTTCGCTACTGCGAAAATCTAAAGTGGTAATATTGGACTGGGAATTCATGGCATGTTTACAGGAATGTTGGTCAGCATGTGTAGTTGTGCACCTAGGGTTTCGCGTCCGGATTCATTCAGTATTGTAGGAGTTATGGCCCCTGACTTTGTAAAAATTGGTCATTACAGTGTTTTGTCGCGCCTAACTCCGAAAGTATTTGACCTAAAGTCACAAAACTTTACAGGAATGTTGGTCAGCATGTGTAGTTGTGCACCTGGGGCTTCGCGTCCGGATTTATTCAGTTATGTAGAGTTATGGCCTCTGATTTAGTAAAAATTGGTCATTTTAATGTTGTGTCGCGCGTAGCTCCAAAAGTATTCGACCTAGAGTCACCAAAGTTTACAGGAATGTTGGTCAACATGTGCAGTTGTGCACCTGGGGTTTCGCGTCCGGATTCATTCAGTATTGTAGGAGTTATGACCTCTGACTTATTTTGTTTTTTAAGTTTTTTCATTACACAAGACCAGACCTCTTGTTCAGACTAACTCAAAAAAAAAGTTTGTGAAACATGTATGTTAAAATGTACTTGACCTAGAATCATAAAACATTATAGGATTGTTTTATAGCCTGTGAAGTGTTTTGTCAGGATACTGGTTATATGACCCAGGGAAGTGCCTACGCCTTTAGTATCTTGAACAATGGTTTGGGTCCAGTCGCTAAGGTGACTATGTCTTAGTCTAGCTGACAAACGATGTAGAATGTACTTTGTTAAAACGTATAGCTGGTGAGACTAAATATCTCATATATACAGAATTTTCCTCTGGCTACCTTGCCTAAATGATTCGTGTACCAATGATTCATAAATGATTTGAATTATGAGCTAGACAATTTCAGGGATCAGGCAAATCACTAAATGTTTCAAACTAACAATTTTCAATTAGCTCAAACTCCTATAGGCTGGAGACTCTATACTTTACTGGTCTTTTTGTTGAAGTTCGTGTCAGACAATGTCTTTGAATCAACAACATACGAGTCCTATCGCATAGATGCTCGGCCTCTGTCCTCTCAACTCTATATGAATACCCTGACTCCTGGATGCTCAGCGCCTATATGCTACCATATAGGTATATCCCGATGCCTTGGCTGTACTTCACCAATAATGCTGAACCGTCTATAAGCTGGAACTCTCCTACTATCTCAGTAGATTACCAAACTCTGGGTCTCTGTCTCAGCTTCCCGATGCTCAGCCTATATATGCTATCGTCTATAGCATTCAGTTACCTCTAAGGTTAAACTCCTATGCGCTGGCCGTATAGCTCGAAACCTTATCGAAATTCTGTTACTCTTTTTTTAGTCTAAATAGCTGATAAATGTCCCTTGACTTTTGACTTATGAGCTAATGTCATAACATTTCTCCTGAACTGTGCTGGGACTACTATCTGTTTAACAATTCTGCCTTTCTTCTTCTCGAAGATTCTATATAAAACGTTTTCCCTCACTTCATAATGAAACCTGAAACCTCTTTTTGTTTTCAGTTTCGCCTTATCTTTAGCATAAGTCCAAAGTTTCTTCAACGTCTCATCATCTTTCTGAGCAATTTTCATATGCTCAACATCAAACGTTTACTCTTTGACTTCGCAAACCTCAGATGGTTCCGTACTACCCACATTTATTGCATGCTGGGTTTCCGTCATCCCAGTTGCAGCAATATCTTTACCGGATGAAGACTGTCTTTCATCTCGTGTTTTCCAGTTTATGTCTGGCTTATCGGAAACTCCCTTTATATTACCGATTATCAAATCGCATATCATGTTCGGCACAACCATTGCCTCAATTTCACCTTTAAAATATGGTGTATCAGCCTGTATCTTTGCTGCAGGAACTGTCCTTGAACGTCCATCGATCGCAACCATAAGGTACCTCTTATCTAACATTTGATTCTTTGATACAAGATCTTTCTTGACAGCTGCCAGTTCACACCCTGTATCTCTCAAAACTTGAATTTCTTTATCGCCAATATATCCTTTCTTCAATATCAAGTTCCTTTCACCGTTTGTTGAATCAATGGTACAGGTGCTTGCTATAACCGAAATGGATTTTCCATAAGTCGTCCATCTTCTATGCAGTCTTTTAACCGTTCGTCATCTAATGATATTGCTATAACTGAGGCTGCAACTTTTCTGTCACCCGACTGTCTGTCTTTCTGTGCTTGTCCTTCCTTTCCCCAGTCTGTGGGTGTAGAATCCTGCATGCCATGCCTATTTCTCTGTCTTTCCTCATAGGATCCCCTACTAGCTAAGGCTGCACCGCTTACTTTCCTCTTGGATAGGTCTCTGCATTCTCGTGCTATATGACCTTCCTTATTACATATGAAACATATAGGCTTCTTAAAAGCTGGCTTTTCTCTTTGTGAAGGCTGAGACACTGGCTGAACCTCGGTCGAAGTCTGTAGCTCCTTGCTGCATGACAAATTGCTTCTATTCATCCTGTTAGATGTGATAGAGCCGCCATGAGCTCCAATATATTGTTCTGCCAACTGTGTAATCTCAGCTGTCGACTTTGCAACTCTTTCCTTTAGGAATAAAGCAAGGTCCTTGGAACAAGTTTGGATGAATTGTTCTCTGATCATAAGGTCTTTCAGCATTTCAAACGTATTGTAAACTTCTGCCATTTTTGTCCATCGACTGAAATACCTGTCCAGCCTTGCCATAAACTGAAAAACAGTTTCACCACGCTCTGGCTTGCATTCCCTGAACTTCAATCTAAAACCTTCTTCTGTTAACTGATAACGCTTCAGAACTGCTTTCTTTAATGCAGGATAGTCATTGGCTTGGTCTGGAGGCATGCTTGTATATACGTCCAGGCCTTTTCCTGTCAGCAATGAACTGAGGCTCACAGCCCATGTCTCTTCTTTCCATCCCTGGCTTTTCGCAAACCGCTCAAATCGGACGAGGTATGCATCCATATCATTTTTACTTTCCTCGAACTTTGGGAGTCTTGGGCGAAGTGTCTTACTGTTATGATGCTCCGTACCTTTATCATCCGCCAAAGTTCCGGCTTCAGCCTTTATTTTTAACATTTCCAACTCCTGCTGTTTCATAGCCCGTTCTTCCTCTTTTAAAGCTGGTTCTTCCCTCAAGCGTTCAATCTCAAACAACCGTTTCTTTTCTGCCTGTTCTTCATCATAATGCCGTAACTTCTCGGCGTGTTCAAGCTCAAAAAGTCGTTTTTTCTCAGCTTCTTGAGCCTCAAAACTCCTTCTGTCCTCATCTCGTCTAAGCATACGTTCCTCACGTTCCGTATACTCCTTCTCTTTCCTATCCACAAACTGTATGAGCTCTGAACCTGAGAGACCCATACGTTCACCCATCTCAACCCATTTATCGTAGTTCATCTTTAAGCTTTAGGATGGAACTAACTCTAAAATTCAACTATACGTGACTCAGACTACCTTCAGCCACAGCGCCTTCTGGTACACCAACAGAACGTTAAAACCACTAGTCTCTGTACCTCCTTGGATATAGATCCCGGACGAGCCCCCAAATTGTCAGGATACTGGTTATATGACCCAGGGAAGTGCCTACGCCTTTAGTATCTTGAAGAATGGTTTGGGTCCAATCGCTGAGGTGACTATGTCTTAGACTAGCTGACAAACGATGTAGAATGTACTTTGTTAAAACGTATAGCTGGTGAGACCAAATATCTCATATATACAGAATTTTCCTCTGGCTACCTTGCCTAAATGATTCGTGTACCAATGATTCATAAATGATTTGAATTATGAGCTAGACAATTTCAGGGATCAGGCAAATCACTAAATGTTTCAAACTAACAATTTTCAATTAGCTCAAACTCCTATAGGTATATCGCATAGATGCTCGGCCTCTGTCCTCTCAACTCTATATGAATGCCCTGACTCCTGGATGCTCAGCGCCTATATGCTATCATATGTAGCATTCAACTACCATATAGGTATATCCCGATGCCTTGGCTGTACTGACCAATAATGCTGAACCTATAAGCTGGAACTCTCCTACTATCTCAGTAGATTACCAAACTCTGTCTCAGCTTCCCGATGCTCAGCCTATATATGCTATCATCTATAGCATTCAATTACCTTTAGGGTTAAACTCCTATGCGCTGGCCCTATAGCTCGAAACCTTATCGAAATTCTGCTACTCTTTTTTTAGTCTAAGAACTTCCAAAGTCTTCTTTTTAATAATTTATCCGCCCTGACAGGGTAACTGCAATAGTCTCCTTATCAAGGTACTAGGATAAATTATTAGTTGAATCCTCGATGTGTCTTCTTCGACCGCTGGATACCGAATGAGCTCTCTGTCATCCATCTACCTATTTATACCCCAGCAGACGTGCTATTTTTAGAACTTGTTTCTGATTGGTCCAAATTTAAACATAACGTTTTACAACGAGTACTTGCTCTATCAAATGTCTGGTTCCCTTTAACTTTTGTATATGACATAATGTGCGAAGCTGGGACCCAGCTATCCATATAATGAACCCAAATCAGCCACAAATGACCCAAATTCTATTAATTACAGCAATTCAACAAAAATTATAGCAATGACAACCCGAAAAGGGAGTCAAACACTATCTGTGCTTATGTGTTACGTTATCAATACATTAAATATACAAATTATTCTGACAGTGTTCTCTTTAGGATTTTACTCAGCTAGGCCAATGTTAGGGCTAACTAAGTGAAAAATACACATACGATTCTTAAGTTTGTGTTGCAAACATCTTAAAAATTATTTAACCTGAGTCATAAAACTATGTTACAGTGGCAGGAGGGGGGAGGGGGGGTGGCACCTGAGTCCTATGGACACACATCTAGACATCTAGTTTTTTAGTAATTTTATCTCGAATTGAAATAAGAGTTATAATGCTTAAATGACAAATAATAGCATACTGCAAAATGTGCGAACTAAATTTAAAAGTAATATTAACCATCGTCATCGTTTCTTGCTTTCGTAGAAATTGACGATAAATGTTGGTCTTCCTCATAGACTGTATACACATTTGCATATTTGTTTGGCCGAATGTATGCGCCTATTGCTTACTGTTTCTCTGTGATAGAAAACTGAAATCGATGACCAAGTTTCCCCGTGAAACCCACGTGGTAATCTCACTCTAATATTCCTCCCACTACAAAAATGGATTAGCGATATTCGGTTTATGTATGCCGTCAAGTCTGGAAAATGATATTAGCTGGAGCCTGCTGGGACATGCTCTAAACGAAGAAATTTTACTTAATATGGCGGCACTGCTAAGATTGTTTATTTTAGAAAATAGACTGATATTTAAAACAATTCCTACAACTTAAAAAATGAAGGTATGTTTTGGCCATGGCACTGTAGGATGGAAATAGACTGTTATATATATTGACCCATAAGTACATATTGTTCAAATTAATGAAGCATAGAAATCTGCTTCATCTTTATAAAAAGATACTTTAGAAATTCATTTAATTTTCATGGGAAAAAGGTGATCTGGAGAGATATGATTGTTAAGCAACACATTTTATAGGTTATCAGGCTAGGCAATGAAATGAAATATCCATAGCCTACGATATCATACAGTCAAATAAAGTATTATATTATTGCAAGATATGGATATCAACACTCATTTGTCAAGGAAACGGGCTTGAAAGTGGTTTAAATAAACACAGATCTTTCTTCACCGTCGGGTAAAAACTTAGAACTATTAAATTACACAAACACGTTCATTCTAAGGTTAGGTAATTAGACACCCTAATGACAGTCTTTTGTAGCCTAATTGTCGTTGAAATCTGTGAATCTGCTGAAGCTTTATGTACTCAGCTTGTCACGATCATGTCTAAATTCACATATCAAACAATACAGTTTGTAAACGGCGGTAAATTGAAAATTTCTCAACACAGCTAGTAAAAACTTCAAACGATACGCCCGCAATATTTGGAAATAAAATGCACACATATGACCATTTTCTAGGAGCAACAACATTACAGTGACAAAATGTAAATGTTTAACATGAATTATTCATACAATAGTGATAAAATACAAATGTCATCTTTTTATATGAATATAATGAATATTAATATGGCATATTGGGTTTTTCATACCTTAAATAAAACGAAATTTCAAATTTACGCCCTTGGTGGGGGTGTGGGGGGGTGCAAAGTGCAAATTACAAAAGATAAATATCCATATTCATTGCATTTGCGTTATCTAAACGACTCAACCATAAAAAGTGTTTGATACAAAGAATTACGATTGATTTTATAACCAGTATACCTATCTCAGAGGCTTCATGGGTACAGTGTAATTAAGGGACGTTGTTGCGTCCAAATCAGTCATTTCAGCGACAAGAAGATTTAATCTAGAAATAGTCTCTGAGAGGCAGGTCCATTACTTTCTTATTTCGTACTAAAATTTCTTCAAAAAGCTAGTAGATAGATTTCAATTCCCGATCGTTTGAATGTTTAGGGCGTTCCAATATGTGAAACTTTGTTTTGGGAGTAATACTTAGAAATGAAATCAGTTTAAACCAAACCACAACGCTTTGAATGTATGAAACACTAAAGTTAAAAATTAACACTTAAGATATTGCAGAATATAGACAAGTATCTTCCGCCATACATTTACAAGTCGGCTGATCTTGTCTTGGCCAAATATTTTAATATTCGTCCCATTTAAGGTATTTTCGACTTGACACAATGCCCTTGATAAATACTCTTATATTCTATCGCTTCTGTAGAAATAATCAATATCTAACATTGACTAATTTCCGCTCCTGTCATTGGGGACATATTCATAAGTTAACTGAGCTGTATTAGCGTGCATTTAACAAACACTCATAAAATCAAACTGGAGCCAATACCTGACAGTAATAAATACATTCTTCTTTGAGGTAATTAGAAATTTTATCTTTCTCCTTTAAGATGTACGGGCGTGTGTTTTTTTTTCAGGATATCCGCCATTTTGAAAAATGTTTCTTCGAATATAGTTTTGCCAAAAATTAATGCTAAATAATTAAAATATGGCTAATAATGTACAATTTTACCAAATAGATTCTACTTTTTGCGAAAAAAAAAATGTCACCCTTATCTTTTGCAGGCATTTGCCTAAAATTGACGTAAGATTTACAATGGGGTAGGGGTAGGTAATTTCAAATATCTATTAAAGTAGATCGGGTTTGCTTTTGATATTTTCCTGACTGATACATATAATGATAAGTTGCAAGTGAAATAAAAGTTTTCAAGATAGCACTTTACATTATCTGGGAAATATAAATTAAATCAAAAAGAACAGAAAATATCAAAATTCGGCAGTTTTTAACAGTTTTTTCTTAATAAATCTCTTAGATGCACGGTGACCCCAACTTTTTTTCTTTCCATTTTGAAGCATTTTTGTGTGTCATTAAAGCTGCAGAATATTTTGAAAATCAACATGTAAAAATAAAAGAGATTTGTTAGTGACATTTATGCTTATATAATACTGACATCACCTTGTATTCATATTAACCTGTAATACCTGAAAGAATTGAATTCCATAGCAACCGAAAGGAAAAACTTAAAATACCTTCTTGTCCAAAACTACAGGTCCTATTATGGCTTTGATATTTGGTATGTAGCATCATCTAGTGGTCCTCTACGAATATGATTCAAATTATCCCCCTAGGGTCAAATATGGCCCCGCCCTGGGGGTCACATGGTTTATATACTGAAACACTTTGAAAATCTTCTTGTCCAAAACCAAAGGGCCTAGGGGTCCTCTACAAAGCTTGTTCATATTATATCCCTAGGGTCAAAAATGGCCCCACCCTGGGGTCACATGGTTTATATAGACTTTTAGGGGAAAACTTTGAAAATCTTCTTTTCCAAAACCACAGGGCCTAGGGCTTTGATATTTTGTACATAGCATCATCTAATGGTCCTCTACCAAGCTTGTTCAAATTATCCCCCAAGGGTCAGATATGGCCCTGCCCTGGGGGTCACATGGTTTATATAGACTTATATAGGGAAAACTTTGAAAATCTTCTTGTACAAAACCACATGGCCTAGTTCTTTGATATTTGATATATAGCGTTGTGTAGTAGTCCTTTACCAAGATTTTTTAAATTATCCCCCATCCCCGGCTTTTATTATATTTGACTGGCATATCATATAGGTTGTCCCGCTTGAAAATTATCCGATAATCAATATTGGTTTCCCTGCTGATATCACTTTGAGCAATAGATTATATATGAAATTTATTTTCAATGATTAATTTCAAATATGTCTTTTGGTTTGTGAATATTTTAGCAGATATGACAGTATACATCAATTTCTTCCCTTCAATTTAATGTGAAAATATTTATTCTAACTGAACATCTTCTTGCTTCCAATTTTGTTTTAAAGGTATCACCATCACCTATATTGAGCATATATTGAAAATCACTAAACGTTTCATTTTCTTTTACTTTAGAGGCAAATAAATTATATTTTCCAAAACATGACAACTTATTAGCACGTATGTAGGTGCACTTGACTTTATAAACAATACAATAGTATATTTATTATTGTAATAGGATAAAAGCTTCTTGCTTCCATTTAACGTCAAAGTGTATCAAAAATTTAAAACTGTTGGATTTCTTAAAGTTCTAATGTAATTTAAACGGTGTTAATTTACGGAACTGCATATACCAACAACTGACGTACGATTCAATATAGATTTTTGAAATAACCTTCATAATTGTATCATTAGACAAAAATAGAAAAAAATGAACACAACAGAATAGAATAGAGCTTTGATCTTTCACCCAACTGTTTAAAGGAACTGCAATTGAGGGATTTGAGGCATAAACTACATTTGTAACCGCCCCGAAAGCCTACTGGTAGAGCGTCCGCTTCGAGTGCGGGAGGTCGTGGGTTCGATCCCCGGCCGCGTCATACCAAAGACGTGAAAAATGGTACCAGTAGCTCCCTTGCTTGGCGCTCAGCATTAAAAGGGAAACTGGCCTCTTCTCTCATACCCTCGTGGCGATGGATTCCATCAGGAATGAGGTGTGGAGAGTGATTAATATAAGTTGTACAATAAGAATAATTGTCTTAGGTAATAGTGTAATGTGCAAGTTAGGCGGTGGGTGGGGGAGAGAATGTGTACATTTATTTAAATAAAAGATACATCATGATTTCCACGCTGTACGAAGAAATGGAGGAAATTAACAGACAAGCAATATCATGCCTATTTTAGAAATGAAATCCAAGCTTAAAAAAAAAACATTTATAATAGCATGCTTTCCATGAGTTCGCGCGATAGGATTATCTCGACTTTAGTACGACCCACATTTTTGTCACGGTTTTGTTCGTGGAACGCATGCAAAATAGTCACCTTTACAGCTAAAGAAACTTTAGTTTATATGGGTAAATTTGATTTCATGATTGAATTGTGTACAAACAGATATCTGAATGGCATATTTGATTTATGTATATCATTGTTTATACAAAAATATGTAACTTAGACACTATAAATAAGTCGACTAAAAAAGTGAGTTCGGATCTCAATGATAAACATACACCAGTGCTTATAAGAAAAATCAGAAACTTGATTCATAATTAAATAAATTCTTTCTTTCCTTGATTTTTATGGAAAACCTTTCAGTTTACAGTAAGGATCAAGATCAAGGCCAGTTAATAAAACATGTGTGTGCGTGTTTTACTAACATGTATGTTTTTTAAATTTGTTAAATTGCTCGTATTTAGCTCCACTATTCGGAGAATAGGGGAGCTATACTACTCGCCCCGGCGTCGGCGTCGGCGTGACCCTTCTTGGTTAAAGTTTTTCGGCAACCTTTGTTTTTCTGTCATATCTTTGTTACTATTGCTTATATCTTACTGTAACTTCACATAAACATTGTCCAGTATACAAATAATATATGTGTAGGGGCTGAGCCCATTATACCCAAGGTCAAGGTCACCAAGCTGTTATACTTGGGTTATTTTTAAGGTTAAAGTTTTTCGGCAACCTTTGTTTTTCTGTCATATCTTTGTTACGATTGCTTTTATCTTACTGTCACTTCACATAAACATTGTCCAGTACACAAACAATATATGTGTAGGGGCTGAGCCCATTATACCCAAGGTCAAGGTCACCAAGCTGTTATACTTGGGTTATTTTTAAGGTTAAAGTTTTTCGGCAACCTTTGTTTTTCTGTCATATCTTTGTTACTTTTGCTTATATCTTACTGTAACTTCACATAAACATTGTCCAGTACACAAACAATGTATGTGTAGGGGCTGAGCCCATATACCCAAAGTCAAGGTCATCAAGCTGTTATACTTGGGTTATTTTTAAGGTTAAAGTTTTTCGGCAACCTTTGTTTTTCTGTCATATCTTTGTTACTATTGCTTATATCTTACTGTAACTTCACATAAACATTGTCCAGTACACAAACAATGTATGTGTAGGGGCTGAGCCCATTATACCCAAGGCCAAGGTCACCAAGCTGTTATACTTGGGTTATTTCTAAGGTTAAAGTTTTTCGGCAACCTTTGATTTTCTGTCATATCTTTGTTACTATTGCTTATATCTTACTGTAACTTCACATTGCTTATATCTTATTGTAACTTCACATAAACATTGTCCAGTACACAAGCAATATATGTGTAGGGGCTGAGCCCATTATACCCAAGGTCAAGGTCATCAAGTTGTTATACTTGGGTTATTTTTAAGGTTAAAGTTTTTCGGCAACCTTTGTTTTTCTGTCATAACTTTGTTAATATTGCTTATATCTTACTGTACCTTCACATAAACATTGTCCAGTGTACAAACAAAGTATGTATAGGGGTTGAGCCCATTATACCCAAGGTCAAGGTCACCAAGGTGTTGTACGTAGGTTATTTTTGAGGTTAAAGTTTTTCGGCAACCTTTTTTTTCTGTCATAACTTTGTTACTTTTGCTTATACCTTACTGTAATTTCTCATAAATATTGTCCAGCAAACAAACATAATATATGCAGGGGCTGGGCCCATTTTACCCAAGGTCAAGGTCACCAAGGAGTTATACTTGGAATTATTTTCATGTTAAATTTTTTCGAAAGCTTTATTAATAGACATATCTTTGGTACTTTAAAAGATAATGACTTGAAATTAAAAATATTTGTTTATAATCTTCATCTGCATGTGTGGTTACATACCCCATAACTCTAATAGTATTTTTGACAGAATTATGCCCATTTTGTACTTAAACTTTTTTTGCAATCTTCGCTTACTGGATATTACTTTAATGCAATATAAGATAAAGACTAGACTTAAAATGTATCTTTATCACTATCATCTGCATGTGTGGTAACAATCCCCATAACCCTGTTTGTATTTTGGACCAAATTATGCACCTTTTATACTTAATTTTTTTAACTAACTTCGTTTTCTGGACATAACTTTGGTACTATAATATTATTATAAGATAATGACTTGAAACTCAAAATATATCTTTACCATCATCATCTGCATTTGTTGTAACAATGCTAATAACTCTAATTTGTGTATTTGATGGAATTATGCCCCTTGGTGTATTTTCCTTTTATAGTAGAGGTCTCTTATTCAGACGTAATTCATTTTACTGTCAAATCTCCGAATAGTGGAGCGCGCTGTTTTACGGACAGCTCTTGTTGTTGTTTTTTTTATTTTTTTGTTTTTTTTTTTTGTTTTGTTTTTTGCCATTGCCTATGTCAAATACCGTATTGCTTAGTTTATTACTTTATTTTATCATGCTTCAAAGAGCAAACTTCTAGGCATGTAAAGTTAAACAAAAGTACTGTTATATGGACAAGAACATTCAAACAAAACGGGAATACATGTATCTTCACACAAGTCTCGTTTTTCTCGAGGAAAATTATTATATATGTTTTTGTGGGAAAGCTCGTTTATAAAACAATTCTCGGATGTTTAGCCTTCATTTTCTGGCGGAATTCAAAGTTTCAAAAGAAAAGAAAAGACATTTATTTAAATGTTTTCATTTTCAGTTATATGACAACACGAATTCCATATTATCATAAGCTAGTTTTATATCTTTACAAGAATAATATTTTTATATGAATCTATAAAACAACATGATGTATCTAACTGCCTACATGTTTTGTTGCTTTCTATGGAGTAGTATGTGCGAGCTTTATTTCCGTGTATTGCCCAATATATCAATGCAAAATCTATGACAAAGAATTATTGATTTGTGTCATGAATGACACAACACAGTCAATAATTATGGGAAAGAATTCTCGAAAATTCTCGTTGAAAGCTGACCTTGCCTGGGGTTAAAACTGGCCCCGCCCGGGAGTTGGCACATGGTTTAAATAGACTTGTATAGGGAAAAACCTTTTAAAATATTATTGTCTTAAACCTTAATGCTCAGAGCTTGGATATTAAGTATGTGGCATGTTCTAGTGGTCCACTACCGATTATTAAAGTCATGACCCTGGGGTCAATATCTGCCATGCCCATAGTGTCCCTTGTTTTACATTGACTTATATAGGAAAACTCTTTAAAAAAATCTTCTTGTCCAGAACCGTAAGGCCCAGACCTTAGATATTTAGTATTGTCTTGTGGTCAATTATCAGTTTTGTTCAAATCGTGACCCTGGTGTCATTGTAGGCCACGCCCGGGTGGTCCCTTGTTTTACATAGACTTTGTTTTTGAAGCAATGGCAAAGAAATTTGGACCACAAGTATAATGTTTGATATAGATTTCAATACCTATCTTGAATGGTCTAAATCTTGACCTACTGACCTACTTTTTCGTTTTTGAAGTTACAGCATAGAAGTTTGGACCACATGTATAACTTTTGATAAAGAATTCAATACTCATCTTGAATAACCTTCTGATCTACTTTCTTGTTTTTGAAGCTTGGACCACATGTATAATGTTTGATACAAATTTCAATACTCATCTCAAATAGTCTTAAGCATGACCTACTTTCTTGTTTTTAGCTCACCTGAGCCGAGCTATTGTGATCGCTCACCGTCCGGCGTCCATCCGTCCGTTTGCCCGTCCGTCCGTCCGTCCACACTTTCCTTTAAACAACATCTCCTCCTAAACCATCAGGCCAATTTTGATGAAACTTCACAGAGATGTTCCTTGGATAGTCTTCTTTAAAATTGTTTAAAGAATTCAATTCCATAGAGAACTCTGGTTGCCATGGCAACCGAAAGAAAACTTTTTAAAAATCTTCTTGTCCAAAACCACAGGTCATAGGACTTTTATATTTGGTTTGTAGCATCAACTAGTGGTCCTCTACCAAGTTTGTTCAAATTATTTCCGTAGGGTCAAATATGGCCCCGCCCTGGGGGTCACATGGTTTACATAGACTTATATAGGGAAAACTTTGAAAATCTTCTTGTCCAAAACCACAAGGCATAGAGCCTCAGTATTTGGCTTGTGACATCATCTAATGGTCCTCTATAAAGATTGTTCAAATTATGCCCCTGGGATGAAAAGAGGCTCCGTCCCGGGGGTCTCAAGTTTTACTTAGACTTATATAGGATAAAACTTAAAAAATCTTCTTGTCTGAAACCAAAAGACCTAGACCTTTGATATTTGGTATGTAGCATTGCCTTTTGGTGTCCTACCAAAATTGTTCAAAAATGGCCCTGGGGTGAAAAGAGGCCCCGCCCTCGGGGTCTGAAGTTTAACATAGACTTAAATAGGATTTTTTTTTAAAATCTTCTTGTCTGAAACCACATTACCTAGGCCTTTAATGTTTGGTATGTAGCATTGCCTTGTGGTTCTCTATCAAGATTGTTCGAATTATGCCCTCTAGGGTGAAAAGAGGCCCCGCCCCGGGGGTCCCAAGTTTTACATAGAGATATAGGGGGAAAAAATAAAATCTTTTTGTCTGAAACCATAATACCTAGAACTTTGATATTTGGTATGTAGCATTGCCTTTTGGTTCCCTACCAAAATTGTTCAAATTATGCCCCTTAGGTGAAAAGAGGCCCCGCCCTGGGGGTCTCAAGTTTAACATAGACTGAAATAGGAAAAAAAATAAAAATCTTCTTGTCTGAAACCACAAGACCTAGGCCTTTGATGTTTGGTATGTAGCATTGCCTTGTGGTTCTCTACCAAGATTGTTCAAATTATGCCCCTGGGTGAAAAGAGGCCCCGCCTCGGGGGTCCCAAGTTTTACATAGACTTATATAGGAAAAAAAATAAAAATCTTGTCTGAAACTGCAAGGCCTAGGCTTTTGATTTTTGGTATGTTGCATTGCCTAGTAGTCCTTTACCAAGTTTGTTCAAATTATGCCTCTGGGGTAAAAAGAGGCCCTGCCCTGGGGGTCCCAAGTTTTACATAGACTTACATAGGAAAAAACTTTTAAAAATCTTCTTGACTGCTAGTTCATGGCCTAGACTTTTGATATTCAGTATGTATCATTGCCTAGTGGCTCTCTAACAAGATTGCTCAAATTATGCCCCTGGGGTGAAAAGAGGCCTCGCCCCAAGGGTCACATATTTTTTATTTGAGTTATATAGGAAAAAATACTTCAAAAATTATCTGTTCATATTTCCTAGACTGTTTTATTATAATTACCTTATTACCTCAAGTAATTAGGGGTCACTTGACTGTAACCTTGACCTACTGACCTACTTTCTTGTTTTTTTAAGATACAGCCATAAAATTTGGGTGACATGTACAGTTTTGCACACCGATCTTAAAACTGACTTTTAGTGATCATGAATATGACCTACTGACCTACTTTCTTGTTTTTTAAGATACAGCCTTGAAATTTGGATGACATATACAGTTTTGCACACCGATCTTAAAACTGATTTTCAGTAACCTTGAATGTGACCTACTGACCTACTTTCTTGTTTTTTAAGATACAGCTTTGAAATTTGGATGACATGTATATTTTTGCATGCCGATCTTCAAACAGACTTTCAGTGATCATCAATGTAACCTACTGACCTACTTTTTTGTTTTCTAAGCTACAGCAAACGGATTTGACCCCCTGTAATATTTTTTTACAGATTTCAAAAGTAATCTTGCATAATCTTTACCTTGACCCACTCTCCTAATTTTCTTGTTTTATAGCTTTAGCTAAGAAATTTGTTCAAGCAAACAACTCTACTCAGGTGAGCGATATAGGGCCATTATGGCCCTCTTGTTGAAGTTACAGCAAAGAAATTTGGACCACCTGTATAATTTTGATATTGATTTCAATAATCACATTGAATAGTCTTAATCTTGACCTACTGACCTACTTCGTTCTTGAAGGTACAGCATAGAAATTTGGACCACGTATATAACTTTTGATAAAGATTTCAATATTTATTTTAATATTCTTAACCCTGACTTACTGACCTACTTCCTTGTTTTTGAAGCTACAGCAAAGAGATTTGGACCACCTGTATATTTTTAATAAATTTCAGAAATTTCAGTATTTATATTTTGAATAATCTTTACCATGACCTACTCGCCTAGTTTTTTTTTGTTTTCGAAGCTTTGGGAAAGAACTTTGATCAAACAAGCAATTAGTCTCAGATGTACCTTTTGAACTTCCTTAAATATTCTAACCGTATGTTGATTTCTAACAGAAATTGACTACTAAAGTGCGTGACAAAACGTTAAATATAATCATTATAAAATAGAAATAATGAAATATAACTATATTAACATAATGTCATACTGTATATATAAATCATATTTTTGAGTGAAAGAAAAATGAACATTTGAACATGAGGAACATCCTATATACCGATATTTTAATGTAGGGATAATACACGTTTTTTTGTGTATTAACGTCTGCAGAAGACCGCGGGAAATTTGTGACCGAGACCGAAGGACGAGCATATTTTGCTTTGGTAACTGATACTGCAAAACATTCTATGGTTTAGTTTGCATCTTTTATGCTACAAGGAGAGGTTTTTATGAAAGAATCAAGACGCAGATACCAGATGTCAATCTGCGCAGAAATACATATACGTCCCTGGGAAAGCATTTCAAAAATAAAAATCGGGTATCAACAGCGCGTGAATTGCCTTGTTTGCACACGATTTTTCTCCCGTTAATACATGGGCGGATCCAGCAAAAAAGTAGTTTTTATGCAAGAATACTTACTTAAGTTTTTCACAAAAAAATATATATGTACATACGTTCTAAAGGATTTTTCAAAATAATGTAATAATTAGATTCTTCTGGAAAAGAAAAATAAGTAACAACTTAAGTATGAGAATATGAATACACCTTTTTTTTAAAAAGTATGTAGACATGTAAAACATTTCAATAAATGGGCTGTTATTAGGCAGTTCCAAAAAGAAAAAAATATAGCCGCAGTATATGCGCTTTGACAATCATAACACAGCTATCCTTATATTCTATTTTGCTAATGCTGCTTACTTACAATTTGAGGAACTCAAACATTTGAAGCCCCATGAGATTTAATTGAATTTTAATAGGGCTGTCATTGTGCAACAAGAAACCGACGTTCGATATTTCCGTATTTCTAGTATCACAGATGATTTTACTGGTGCTGTTAAATTGGTACATACATACTCGTCCTTAATGCGACATGCACGAGAAACACACAGTCATTTACAGCTGTACGTCATTTAGTATGAGATGATTAGACTGAAGTGTGCGGTTCTAGCGATTTAAAGTGTACAGTTACAGACACGAGAGTTATGTAAGATGAGATGTATCAGTGTGCTTTTCGTGAAAGATGAAACCGTTTACCAAGCGAAGCCGTGTTCAGTTTTGAAAATTATTGAGATCATTTCAAATGATATTTACCAAACTCCTCATTTTCCACCCAACTAACATTTTCTTCCTGATTAATTTCAGATTAAAGTTGCTATAGCTACTACCCTACCGCTTTTCTCCAGATTAGGATTTTCTCGTCTAAGTTCAACACGGGGTCAAAAGTCATCACGGGGGCAAGGGTTACAAGGGGAATGGGGGATGACGAGGCCGTGGCCATTCTGTGTTGGTACGTAACCATAGTTTTAATCTTTCTGCAACTAGTTTCTTACTAAAACATTATTCCGTGTGATACTCGGTAACAGCCTTTAACCTTTTAACCTCCCACGACATTGGTAAAGTGCTTATTCACAACCGTTTTCTGTTGCTTGCTAATATTAGCTCTGTTTTAGTTTTCACCAAAGTCTACCCCAATTACACAGTTGTGACATTGTTATTGTAATGAGCTTTTGCCACTCTGCTACTTCACAGCTTCAGAATTAATACAATGGTATTTGGCAAACTAGTATGTATCAACAATGTAATCCAGTTTTTGAAATAATGCCCTAAGTCATCACGCTTCAAACATATATTTCTTTGATTCTACAGAGGTGTTTGTTTTTTAGCTATTAGAATCACATATTGAAAAAAAAAACAATCAACATTGTAGTCACATAGTGGAGACAAAAAACGTGATACAAATTAGTCCCCTCTGTCCGTCCGTCCGTCCGGCCGGAAATCTGGATCCTGCGATAACTCAAAAAGTATTCAAGTTTGGTTCATAAAACTTGGTTTGGTTATAGAGGGCAACATGTAGATTATGCACGTTAATGACTAATGTTTGTAGGTCTAAGGTCAAGGTCACTATTGAAGGTCAAGTTAAATTTGTTCCTGCACCATAACTTTTATATGTATTGATGGTTTATCTTAGTGCTACACACAAATGTTCCCCACGATGAGACAATATGACATACTTGTCAGTTAAAGGTCAAGGGGAGCAGTGGTCTAGTGGATAAGATGTCGGCCGCTTAAACCGGGGGTCGGGGTTCGAGCCTTACTGGGGTCACGACCATGCCTTCTCATATGACACCAGTACTGGTTTTTAGCCCACCATCATCAGATGGTGGGCTATTCAAATCACTCTGCGTCCGTGGTCCGTCCGTCCGTCCGTTAACAATTTTTCGTTATCGCATCTCCTCAGAAACTACTGGGCGGATTTTGACCAAACTTTGTCAGAATGATGTATTGGTACCCTAGTTGTGTCCACCTGAAAATCAGACTGGTTCAACAATTTTTAATGAGTTATGGCCCTTTTGATTTCTAATATAATTTTATATCCAGCGGCCCTCCAAGTAGTTAACTGGTTTTTTATGGCCTTACCTGTAGAAGGGTCATAAAGTCTGCAGACACTAATGAGAGTCCATTATTTTCCTATTACAACTCAGCAGCGAATGGACTACCCTAGTAGATTGATGATTAATTTGTTTAGCACTGAAATTTTTGAGTTTAATTATTAGTTATAATATAAGTAATTATATGTGCATTTTTTGTTTCCAAAATAAGAAAAAAATAATAATTGCATATAACTCATTAATGATGTCATCTCTCTTGTTTAGGGTATGGGTTTAATTATTAGTTATAAAATAAATAATTATATGTGTATTCTCTGTTTCCGTAATAAGAAAAAAATGCATATAACTCATTAATGGTGCCATCTCTCTTGTTAACTTTTGTACTGAGTTAGTTCCCCTTAAATTCCAAGAATTAGTCTATTTTTAGAAATTTTATTTTTAGATTTTCAATATTTTAGGTATTTTTTCTAACTTTCTAATTATTAGTCCTATGTAAAAAGTAAATACATTTTCCTGTGGTAACATGTGTCGGTAAGACACTTTTTATGCCCCCACTTTAGGGGGAGGGGCATATAGATTTGCCCTTGTCCGTCCGTCCGTCCGTCCGAGAATGTTGTGTCGCGCCTAACTCCAAAAGTATTTGACGTAGTCACAAAACTTTACAGGAATGTTGGTCAGCATGTGTAGTTGTGCACCTGGGGTTTCGCGTCCGGATTCATTCAGTCATGTAGAAGTTATGGCCCCTGACTATGTAAAAATTTGTCATTTTAGTGTTGTGCCGCGCCTAGCTCCAAAAGTATATGACATAGAGTCACAAAACTTTACAGGAATGTTGGTCAGCATGTGTAGTTGTGCACCTGCGGTTTCGCGTCCAGATTCATTCAGTCATGTAGGAATTATGGCTCCTGACTTAGTAAAAAATTGGTCATTTTAATGTTGTGTCGCGCATAGCTCCAAAAGTATTTGACCTAGAGTCACCAAAGTTTACAGGAATGTTGGTCAGCATGTGCAGTTGTACACCTAGGGTTTCGCGTCCGGATTCATTCAGTCTTGTAGGAGTTATAGCCCCTGACTTAGTTAAAAATTGGTCATTTTAATGTTGTGTCGTGCGTAGCTCCAAAAGTATTTGACCTAGAGTCACCAAAGTTTACAGGAATGTTGTTCAGCATTTGCAGTTGTGCACCTGGGGTTTTGCGTCCGGATTCATTCAGTTATGTAGCAGTTATGGCCCCTGACTTAGTTAAAATTGGTCATTTTAATGTTATATTGTGCGTAGCTCCAAAAGTATTTGACCTAGAGTCACCAAAGTTTACAGGAACGTTGGTCAGCATGTGCAGTTGTGCACCTGGGGTTTCGCGTCCGGATTCATTCAGTATTGTAGCAGTTATGGCCCCTGACCTGGGAAAAAATTGTCATTTTAATGTCATGTATGGGGGGCATCTGTGTTCCATGGACACATTTCTAGTTTGTACTATTTTTAGTGTATCTCTAATATTAGAGATTTTTATATTAGTCTTGAAATTTGAAACATTCAAAAATGGCTCAATGGTGGGCGCCAAGATCACTCTGTGATCTCTTGTTCCAGGAAGTGGACTCGAGAGTGGTTCAAATAAGCTTGAAGCTTTCATCACAATCGAGCTAAAATAAATTAGTATAAACTAAACTAAAGGTCAAGGACACTGTTCAAGGTCAAGTAAAAATTTGTTTCTGCTCCATTACTTTTAATTGCATTGAAGGATTTTTAGTACTACACAGAAATGATCCCTATGATTAGACTTTGTGTCGCGCACATGACTCATGGTTGTTGGTCAAAGGTCAAGGTCACTACTTAAGGTCAAGTAAAATTGTTTTTTTCACCGGAAGGAGACTTCTGTGTTACCACTGCAATACTCGGTCTCTTGTTTTACATAGGAATCATGATTCTATAGTTTGACAATCCTTCTACCGTGTTGTTTAGCTTACTAAATGTTTTTGAACTTCATTATACATTCATACCAGCGCTGTTGTACAAATTATACGCGAATAAAGCAGTTTTGTAAAGAGATCATTATGTGATAGTTAAATTCAAGTGCAAACGGTATTATTTAGCTTATACAGCCTTGCATACAAGCCGTTACTGAAGTCAAGTAAGACATCTTAGTTACAACGACCTAAGCTATATGCGTTGCGGCTTACTGTCGCAGTTTATATTACTTAGTGCAGCAGTATGGCTTAGTCCTCAGGTAGTGTAACGCGGTACTACATATATTTATTTTGTATGGCTTAGTGCAGCAGTTGTTTTGGTATTCCCAGTTATTCCGACAGATGTGGTAACAAAATGATGATGTCAAATAACAAATTATGGTGATTTGACAGTAGTTATATCAAAATCATAGGCTGTTGAGTTTTCCTTACAAAAGACGAGACATAATTCCAGTAAATAGGAATTTTAGCTAAAGATAACTTTTAAAGATTTTTTTAGCTTGAATTAAATAGTATTATTTTTAACTAAAATGAGCATATCTTGTCAATGTTTTTTATGCCCCCGAAGGTAGGCATATTAAAATCGCACTGTCCGTTCGTCCGTTCGTCCGTCCGTGTAAATTCTTTTCCGGGCTGTAACTCTGCCATCCATAAAGGGATTTTGAAATAACTTGGCATAAATGTTCACCATAATGAGACGACATGTCATGCGCAATACCCAGACCCCTAGCTCTAAGATAAAGGTCACACTTAGAGGTCAAAGGTTAACATTGTCTGTTTCGTGTCCGGTCCATAACTCTGCCATCGATGAAGGGATTTTAACATAACTTGGCATAAATGTTTACCATAGTAAGACGATGAGTAGTGTGCAAGATCCAGACCCTTAGCTCCAAGATCAAGATCAGATTTAGAAGTCAAAGATTAACACGGCCTGTTTCGTGTCCGGTTCATAACTAAGGGATTTTGAAATTACTTGGCATAAATGTTCCCCATAATAAGACGATGTGTCATGCGCAAGATGCAGACCCTTAGCTCTAAGGTCAAGGTCACACTTAGAGGTTAAAGGTTAACATGGTCGTTTCTTGTCCGGTCCACAACTCTGCCATCGATGAAGGGATTTTAAAATTACTTGTCATAAATGCTCGGGGGCATTTGTAACTAATAGTGACAGCTCTTGTTTTCTTTTATATAAGTTTGCCTCAGTTTTGTATTTCAGTTTGTGAGTTCACTTACTGGTACGGAATTTTTTATTGGAAATGTTTATATGTCTTACTGCGTTGGGTTTTTTCATGGATCACTGTACTGCATCGATTATGCAGGCAAACGAAATAAATTTCTTAAAAGGTACAATTTATGCAACAGTAAAATTTATGTAAACTGGTGTTACTTGCGCCCTCTGGCGTTACGCTTTAATTTCATATGTAGGCCTACAGGTCAATAGATTACACTTGTTTACAGTGGGGAGACGACTAAACATGTAACAACTATTTCTAGTCATGCCCATTGCAGGAGTCCACCTTCAGTTTAGGCCGATACTGCCGGAAACAGTACCAATTTAAATCACCCAGTACTGAACACTATAGTCGGAATATCAGCGAAAAAGTGCTGTTCAACACAAAATTTTCATTAACTGGTATCCATAGAAATAGGAGCGAATTAATTAAATAAATACAATTTATTTATCACTACATATTATCACTACATATTTGCAAAATTTGATTTTACTGTAATTTTGACATGTTAGATTAAAATATGGGCTGTTCCATAGGAAAATTTGTAGATCTAGATCTATTAAAAAATTGATGCGGTCAATCAGCGACAGTGTTTCGAATAATTTCAGGTAAATAACTGAACTATGCATATGAAATATTGCTCTAATATCTTTAATCACAGTATTTTTCAAATGCATAATCCAAGAAAAACCTGTACGCTACAAGATCGTCAACTGCTTCAGCCTTCTTTACACACTTAATTACACAATAACTTTTCAAACGCTGAAAATCTATTTTGTCATACAATATATGACGTCACTAAATATCCCGATCACGTGCATAGGCGGCACGATATGTGGGCACTCTTAGGCATAGCTACCCCAATGACAATTAATTTAGTAATTATTGAAGCTAAATGAGTCCCGAATTTAAAGAGGATAAAGTAAATTAGCTGTCGACTGTGCCAGTCTGACTACCGTGGATAAAATTTAAGTCAAAGGACTAGGTGGGGATGGTTCGGGTTGCTTTAAGTTTTAGCCCAAACCCGGGCCTAAATCTGAGACAAAAGAATAATTGTTCCCTTTGTTACATATTGATACTGCTAATTTAGAAGAAAACATGTAAAAAGAGATTTTCTGTCACTGACAAAAACAAACAACCTTGTTACGGAAGGTGCGTTATATTTATTAATTCGAAATTTTGGCTTCTTACTTGTTAAGTGTCTACAGATGAATGTAGGTTAGAATACCCGAAATTATTAAGGAGTGTCAAAGATCATCAAAGGACATATGTTGGCTCACATTTAATTCACGTTCCGGTTTGGTTTTGTCATTTGTAGTGAAATGTTATGCTTTTTCCGTGAAAGAATTTATTTTTAATCGAGAACTATACTTTACGGTATGAATAGCAGCTATCAAGGTATTTCATTTTAATCTCATTTAACATAAAAAAGTCATCATTGTATAAATTGTAAGTTGTCATTGACAGTACGAGAGTCATCTTGCACGGGGGTGCCAGATGTGTGTTGCCAGCATTGATTAAATCACCGGAAAAGTCAGTCCGGTGTGCAGGTAAACCTGTTCTGCATTAATCTGTATGTAGAATTACCAAGTTTTAATCAAAATGTAAATTGTTTGACATACTTAAATTGTGTCTTCGATTCTCAATTTTGGATTGGAAGTATGAGGTGTACATAAAGCCACTGATGGTGAGGATGTTCAGACACATTATAAGGAGTAAAAAAAAGCCTATCCATCTATCTGTCTATCTTCCAATACTGTCTAATTGGTAGCACTTCATAGATACTTGTGGCAATTCAAACTTCATAGATACTCAGTTGAAAATTTCGTAATTGCAGGAAACTTTACCATTCTGTCTATAACTAGCCTATTAAATACATCTACCCATTTCATTAAAAAATAAAATAAACTCTGGCAAAAATGACGGTACTATCACTAGCCACAACTTGTAACTAATGCAAATCAGTGTGGTCGATTATACGCCGGGATATAGTAACATGCCAAACGGATTTGCATTGTATATATCATACGGAAGCTCATAAAGCTTCAAAAATTGCGTTGATCAAATGCTTTAAAACAGCTATACATTTGTTGGTTTTCGTGTTGTTGTTTTTGAGTCGGCTAAAGGCTGAAAGCCTTTTGACGAGTCCTTGCTGTTCAGCGATTCTCTAAATGGGCCGAATAACACGTGAAGGGATGTAGTTCCATTAGATTTCTCAAATTTCAAACAGTTCACTGCATGAATGAAGTTAAGTTGTGTCAATTCCCTTTGCTATGACCAATATACGATGTAATCTGTCATATTTATGACTTGTAATTGTGCAATACTCGAATGTAACTCATTAAGCATAAATGTGCATTTTAGGAATTGCGCAGACTTACAAACCTTGCGTAACATCCAGCGAAAGACAAAAAAATAGTTCCACAGGGCTCCAGATAAGATGCGTATTAGCGTAAATTACGTATAGAAATAATGCAAATACGCATGTCTAATAATTTCTAAGCGTATAAAAACGTATATAAAATTACAGAAACGCACACAATGCTTTTTTAAAAACAAAATCTGAATCGTCTGGATGCGTTAGGTAACATAGCTGATCAGCCTTAATTCTCCCACATTGAACTTATACACGCATCATATGATTTCTCTAAACTTTGCGTGGGTTAAATTTTGCAGTCAGTAAACGGATAAATTATCGGAAGAAGAAGCTCTTACTGGTTTGTTTAGTTACTACTGATTTTAAAAATGATTTTAATTCTTATTTTTCGAGAAATAAACAAATCGGCGAAACATTAAATTGTATTTTCTTGTAGTTTTTGAAATCGAAAGTAGATCGTCTATGTTTGGCTGCTTTCACGAAACGAAACAACTTTTTTATGAAAAGATTTAAATACGAGGTAATTTAACCGTAAACTTCAATGTCAGATACTGCCAATTGCTGCTAAATGTCTCGGTATCATCACAATTTGTAAAATATATTGTTAAAACTGAGAAAAGTGTAATCGTATCCGGATATAATATTTTGGGTAAATATCGAGCTGTGTTATGAAATTTTAAGAAAAAAAAAAAACAAAAACAAACTGAAACTGGTAGACTTTACTGTCAGTACATCAATCAATAGCCGACTCAGGCCCTTCAGGCCTTTGATTTACGTTTGGTTTTACGTCACACTGACACAGTTTAGGTCATGATGTCGACATTCCAGCTTTTGATCGCGGAATAAGACCCTAGGTGCCCCCTCGGGTATTATTTCATAAGACCCTAGGTGCCCCACCGGGCATTATTTCATCACGGACGAGAACCTAAGTGGATCTACAGACCTTCCGAAAGCCAACTGGATGGCTTCCTAACATGAAAGAATTCTACACCCTAAGGGACGTTTCGAACCTACGGCGTTTAAGGGGAAAAAATTTGGTCCCAGTTAGGCTTGAACCTACGCCCCCCTGAAAATTGCAGTCAAAGTAGGTTTATTGTAGGAACTGAATACTCTTCAAAAAGGAGGTACTCTATTACGGGTCCAATACCTTATGTAATAACTGTAAGACTTTTCTCTGTAGGAATACATTCAGTGCCATAAATAAACGCAAATAAGCCTTATAAGGATATAACTATTTCTTGCTACCTTTGTCACAGTGAACATCCAACATTCATGTATTTTATTAAATACCTCATTGGTCTTATAGGTACGGTGGTAGTAATTCGCTGATGTACCTCCATGGTCTACTAGAATGTACTCCATATCAGTATTTATCACGTGTCTCAGCCATGCGACAAAATGTATTTTGGTATTATGGCCAATCCCATTATTATTTGGTATTTCTTGATTGCCAGTAGACATGTCTTCAAGACATGGGTTGTCTCGCAAGAATTCAAAGGCTGGTAATGGTTATAATGGTTATAAAAAGAATATATATATTGATATTTTACATACGAAGTAATAGTGGAGACATTTAGTACTGTCTTACCTATAACGGTACTTGTGAACGTGATAGGTACCCAACTTATCTTACACTTTATCCAGTTTTAAGATATGCTACTACATCATGAAGGCGGAAGAGAAACATATGATTGTAGGTGATATTAAATAAGGAAGAATAAGGTTGCCGGTATATCAGATAAAGAGGAAGAGAAGTCTAGAACTGCATCATGACACTACCTTAACATTGTTCTAAATATATATTTCAAAGAAAGTTGGCAGGATATTTTATGTCACTCTTGAAGAATACGTTATTGTTAATTCTAACACGACCAGCGAATAACCTACATACATGTAGAGCAAAATCTGTCTCGGGTTATTCTGCAATAAACCACTCGCGTACAATGACGTCATCCGATCCGAGTGCGTACCACGGTCGTAAAAAGTAGTTACTTTTTTTTCTAACACTGTTGATATTAGTATGTCGTGTTAGAATCGAAATAACAAGTTCCCAATTGTGATTTATCGTAGAATAACCCTAGTTTTTCGTTCTTATGCGAAATGATATATCACTCAGGCCTACGGCCTTCGTGGTATATTCTTACGCATAAAACTCAAAACACGGGTTATTCTACGATAAACCACTCTTGGGAACTTGTTATTTTTTAAATAAACTCAACCATTACATAATCATACAGCTGAATTTTATATGTATGCATCATTCTCCTTGTCGTTTGCATAATTCAACAATGTACGCACTTGGAACATAATTTGGCTCGAAATGTGACATATTGTGTAGTTCGAAAATTGTTTTTAGCTCATCTGTCACGAAGTGACAAGGTGAGCTATTGTGACCACTTGATGTCCGTCGTCCGTCAACAATTTCTAAAAGAAATCTTCTTCTTGAAAACCACTTGGCAGAATTACACCGAACTTCACAGGAATGATCCTTGGATGGCCCCCTTTCAAAATTGTTCAAAGAATTGAATTCCATGCTGAACTCTGGTTGCCATGGCAACCGAAAGGAAAAACTTTAAAAATCTTCTTGTCCAGGACCTAGGGATTTGATATCTAGTGTGTAGCATCATCTAGTGGTCCTCTACCAAAATTGTTCAAATTATCCCCCTAGGGTCAAATATGGCCCGCCCCGGGGATCACGTGGTTTATTTGGACTTATATTGGGAAAACTTTGAAAATCTTCTTGTACAAAACCACAGGGCCTAGGGCTTTGATATTTGGTATGTAGCATCATCTATTGGTCCTCTACCAAGATTGTTCAAATTATCCCCCTAGGGTTAAAATATGGCCCCGCCCTGGGGGTCCCAAGTTTAACAAAGACTTATATAGAAAAAAAAGTTTAAAAATCTTCTTGTCTGAAACCACAACACTTAGACCTTTGATATTTGGTTTGTAGCATTGTCTTATGGTCTTCAACCAAAATTGTCCAAATTGTACCCCTGAGGTGAAAAGAGGCCCTGCTTTGGGGGTCCCAAGTTTTATATAGACTTATATAGGAAAAAACTTTAAAAATCTTCTTCTCTGAAACCAAACGACCTAGACTTTTGATATTTGGTATGATGCATTGTCTAGCAGTCCTCTACCAAAATTTTTCAAATTATGTCCCTGGGGTTAATAGATGCCCCGCCCTGGGGTCACTTAGTTATTATGTGAGTTATATAGGAAAGAATACCAAAACTCATCTGATCCTATTTCCAAGACTGTTTAATTATAATTACCTGATAACCCCAAGTAATATGTTGTCACTTGACTGTGACCTTGACCTACTGACCTACTTCCTTGTTTTTTTAAGATGCAGCCTTGAAATTTTGATGACATACACAGTTTTGCACACCAAGCGTAAACCTGAATTTCATTGACCATGAATGTGACCTACTGACTGTCTTAATATTTTATCATCAGTTTGACATTTGAAACATGTAGCTCATATTACTCAGGTGAGCGATCCAGGGTCACCATAACCCTCCTGTTTATTAATTGCTCAGAATTTTTGACCGCTCAGATATTCTGGTACATATGCTGCGAATCTTTAGCCAAAGAAGCCTATTTCAAAAATTGTTCATTTGTTTATAAAGCCGGTATATGTTTTATAGAAGCCTGTTTCAAAGATTGTTCATTTGTTTATATAAAGTCGGTATATGTTTTATAGAAGCCTGTTTCAAACACTGTTTATTTGTTTATAAATATGTTTCATAGAAGCCTGTTTCAAAGATTGTTCATTTGTTTATAAAGTCGGTATATGTTTTATAGAAGCCTGTTCCAAAGATTGTTCATTTGTTTATATAAAGTCGGAATATGTTTTATAGAAGCCTGTTTCAAAGATTGTTCATTTGTTTATAAAGTCGGTAAATGTTTTATAGAAGCCTCTTCCAAAGATTGTTCATTTGTTTATATAAAGTCGGTATATGTTTTATAGAAGCCTGTTTCAAACATTGTTCATTTGTTTATAAAGTTGGTATGTGTTTTATAGAAGCCTGTTTTAAACATTGTTCATTTGTTTATAAAGTCGGTAAATGTTTTATAGAAGCCTGTTCCAAAGATTGTTCATTTGTTTATATAAAGTCGGAATATGTTTTATAGAAGCCTGTTTCAAAGATTGTTCATTTGTTTATAAAGTCGGTACATGTATATGTTTTATAGAAGTCTGTTTCAAAGATTGTTCATTTGTTTATAAAGTCGGTATATGTTTTATAGAAGCCTGTTCCAAAGATTGTTCATTTGTTTATATAAAGTCGGAATATGTTTTATAGAAGCCTGTTTCAAAGATTGTTCGTTTGTTTATAAAGCCGGTATATGTTTTATAGATTGTTTCAAAGATTGTTCAGTTGTTTATAAAGCCGGTATATGTTTTATAGAAGCCTCTTCCAAAGATTGTTCATTTGTTTATATAAAGTCGGTATATGTTTTATAGAAGCCTGTTTCAAAGATTGTTCATTTGTTTATAAAGTTGGTATGTGTTTTATAGAAGCCTGTTTTAAACATTGTTCATTTGTTTATAAAGTCGGTATATGTTTTATAGAAGCCTGTTTCAAAGATTGTTAATTTGTTTATAAAGTCGGTATATGTTTTATAGAAGCCTGTTCCAAAGATTGTTCATTTGTTTATATAAAGTCGGAATACGTTTTATGGAAGCCTGTTTCAAAGATTGTTCATTTGTTTATATAAAGTCGGAATATGTTTTATAGAAGCCTGTTTCAAAGATTGTTCATTTGTTTATAAAGTCGGTATATGTTTTATAGAAGCCTGTTTCAAAGATTGTTCATTTGTTTATAAAGCCGGTATATGTTTTATAGATTGTTTCAAAGATTGTTCATTTGTTTATAAAGTCGGTATATGTTTTATAGAAGCCTGTTCCAAAGATTGTTCATTTGTTTATAAAGTCGGTATATGTTTTATAGAAGCCTGTTTCAAAGATTGTTCATTTGTTTATAAAGCCGGTATATGTTTTATAGAAGTCTCTTTCAAAGATTGTTCATTTGTTTATAAAGTCGGTATATGTTTTATAGAAGCCTGTTCCAACGATTGTTCATTTGTTTATAAAGTCGGTATATGTTTCATAGATTGTTTTAAAGATTGTTCATTTGTTTATAAAGTCGGTATATGTTTTATAGAAGCCTGTTTCAAAGATTCAAAGATTGTTCATTTGTTTATAAATTCGGTATATGTTTTATAGAAGCCTGTTCCAACGATTGTTCATTTGTTTATAAAGCCGGTATATGTTTTATAGATTGTTTCAAAGATTGTTCATTTGTTTATAAAGTCGGTATATGTTTTATAGAAGCCTGTTCCAAAGATTGTCCATTTGTTGATAAAGTCGGTATATGTTTTATAGAAGCCTGTTTCAAAGATTGTTCAGTTGTTTATAAAGTCGGAATATGTTTTATAGAAGCCTGTTTCAAAGATTGTTCATTTGTTTATAAAATTGGTTTATGTTTTATAGAAGCCTGTTTCAAAGATTGTTCATTTGTTTATATAAAGTCGGTATATGTTTCATAGAAGTCTCTTTCAAAGATTGTTCATTTGTTTATAAAGTCGGTATATGTTTTATGGAAGCCTGTTTCAAAGATTGTTCATTTGTTTATAAAGTCGGTATATGTTTTATAGAAGCCTGTTCCAAAGATTGTTCATTTGTTTATAAAGCCGGTATATGTTTTATAGATTGTTTCAAAGATTGTTCATTTGTTTATAAAGTCGGTATATGTTTTATAGAAGCCTGTTCCAAAGATTGTTCATTTGTTTATAAAGCCGGTATATGTTTTATAGATTGTTTCAAAGATTGTTCATTTGTTTATAAAGTCGGTATATGTTTTATACAAGCCTGTTCCAAAGATTTTTCATTTGTTTATAAAAGCCGGTATATGTTTTATAGATTGTTTCAAAGATTGTTCATTTGTTTATAAAGCCGGTATATGTTTTATAGAAGCCTGTTTCAAAGATTGTTCATTTGTTTATATAAAGTCGGTATATGTTTTATAGAAGCCTGTTTCAAAGATTGTTCATTTGTTTATAAAGCCGGTATATGTTTTATAGAAGTCTCTTTCAAAGATTGTTCATTTGTTTATAAAGTCGGTATATGTTTTATAGAAGCCTGTTCCAAAGATTGTTCATTTGTTTATAAAGTCGGTATATGTTTTATAGAAGCCTGTTCCAACGATTGTTCATTTGTTTATAAAGTCGGTATATGTTTCATAGATTGTTTTAAAGATTGTTCATTTGTTTATAAAGTCGGTATATGTTTTATAGAAGCCTGTTTCAAAGATTCAAAGATTGTTCATTTGTTTATAAAGTCGGTATATGTTTTATAGAAGCCTGTTCCAACGATTGTTCATTTGTTTATAAAGCCGGTATATGTTTTATAGATTGTTTCAAAGATTGTTCATTTGTTTATAAAGTCGGTATATGTTTTATAGAAGCCTGTTCCAAAGATTGTTCATTTGTTGATAAAGTCGGTATATGTTTTATAGAAGCCTGTTTCAAAGATTGTTCAGTTGTTTATAAAGTCGGAATATGTTTTATAGAAGCCTGTTTCAAAGATTGTTCATTTGTTTATAAAATTGGTTTATGTTTTATAGAAGCCTGTTTCAAAGATTGTTCATTTGTTTATATAAAGTCGGTATATGTTTCATAGAAGTCTCTTTCAAAGATTGTTCATTTGTTTATAAAGTCGGTATATGTTTTATGGAAGCCTGTTTCAAAGATTGTTCATTTGTTTATAAAGTCGGTATATGTTTTATAGAAGCCTGTTCCAAAGATTGTTCATTTGTTTATAAAGCCGGTATATGTTTTATAGATTGTTTCAAAGATTGTTCATTTGTTTATAAAGTCGGTATATGTTTTATAGAAGCCTGTTCCAAAGATTGTTCATTTGTTTATAAAGCCGGTATATGTTTTATAGATTGTTTCAAAGATTGTTCATTTGTTTATAAAGTCGGTATATGTTTTATACAAGCCTGTTCCAAAGATTTTTCATTTGTTTATAAAGCCGGTATATGTTTTATAGATTGTTTCAAAGATTGTTCATTTGTTTATAAAGCCGGTATATGTTTTATAGAAGCCTGTTTCAAAGATTGTTCATTTGTTTATATAAAGTCGGTATATGTTTTATAGAAGCCTGTTTCAAAGATTGTTCATTTGTTTATAAAGCCGGTATATGTTTTATAGAAGTCTCTTTCAAAGATTGTTCATTTGTTTATAAAGTCGGTATATGTTTTATAGAAGCCTGTTCCAAAGATTGTTCATTTGTTTATAAAGTCGGTATATGTTTTATAGAAGCCTGTTCCAACGATTGTTCATTTGTTTATAAAGTCGGTATATGTTTCATAGATTGTTTTAAAGATTGTTCATTTGTTTATAAAGTCGGTATATGTTTTATAGAAGCCTGTTTCAAAGATTCAAAGATTGTTCATTTGTTTATAAAGTCGGTATAATGTTTTATAGAAGCCTGTTCCAACGATTGTTCATTTGTTTATAAAGCCGGTATATGTTTTATAGATTGTTTCAAAGATTGTTCATTTGTTTATAAAGTCGGTATATGTTTTATAGAAGCCTGTTCCAAAGATTGTTCATTTGTTGATAAAGTCGGTATATGTTTTATAGAAGCCTGTTTCAAAGATTGTTCAGTTGTTATAAAGTCGGAATATGTTTTATAGAAGCCTGTTTCAAAGATTGTTCATTTGTTTATAAAATTGGTTTATGTTTTATAGAAGCCTGTTTCAAAGATTGTTCATTTGTTTATATAAAGTCGGTATATGTTTCATAGAAGTCTCTTTCAAAGATTGTTCATTTGTTTATAAAGTCGGTATATGTTTTATGGAAGCCTGTTTCAAAGATTGTTCATTTGTTTATAAAGTCGGTATATGTTTTATAGAAGCCTGTTCCAAAGATTGTTCATTTGTTTATAAAGCCGGTATATGTTTTATAGATTGTTTCAAAGATTGTTCATTTGTTTATAAAGTCGGTATATGTTTTATAGAAGCCTGTTCCAAAGATTGTTCATTTGTTTATAAAGCCGGTATATGTTTTATAGATTGTTTCAAAGATTGTTCATTTGTTTATAAAGTCGGTATATGTTTTATACAAGCCTGTTCCAAAGATTTTTCATTTGTTTATAAAGCCGGTATATGTTTTATAGATTGTTTCAAAGATTGTTCATTTGTTTATAAAGCCGGTATATGTTTTATAGAAGCCTGTTTCAAAGATTGTTCATTTGTTTATATAAAGTCGGTATATGTTTTATAGAAGCCTGTTTCAAAGATTGTTCATTTGTTTATAAAGTCGGTATATGTTTTATAGAAGCCTGTTTCAAAGATTGTTCATTTGTTTATAAAGTCGGTATATGTTTTATAGAAGCCTGTTCCAACGATTGTTCATTTGTTTATAAAGCCGGTATATGTTTTATAGATTGTTTCAAAGATTGTTCATTTGTTTATAAAGTCGGTATATGTTTTATAGAAGCCTGTTCCAAAGATTGTTCATTTGTTGATAAAGTCGGTATATGTTTTATAGAAGCCTGTTTCAAAGATTGTTCAGTTGTTTATAAAGTCGGAATATGTTTTATAGAAGCCTGTTTCAAAGATTGTTCATTTGTTTATAAAATTGGTTTATGTTTTATAGAAGCCTGTTTCAAAGATTGTTCATTTGTTTATATAAAGTCGGTATATGTTTCATAGAAGTCTCTTTCAAAGATTGTTCATTTGTTTATAAAGTCGGTATATGTTTTATGGAAGCCTGTTTCAAAGATTGTTCATTTGTTTATAAAGTCGGTATATGTTTTATAGAAGCCTGTTCCAAAGATTGTTCATTTGTTTATAAAGCCGGTATATGTTTTATAGATTGTTTCAAAGATTGTTCATTTGTTTATAAAGTCGGTATATGTTTTATAGAAGCCTGTTCCAAAGATGTTCATTTGTTTATAAAGCCGGTATATGTTTTATAGATTGTTTCAAAGATTGTTCATTTGTTTATAAAGTCGGTATATGTTTTATAGAAGCCTGTTCCGAAGATTGTTCATTTGTTTATAAAGCCGGTATATGTTTTATAGATTGTTTTAAAGATTGTTCATTTGTTTATAAAGCCGGTATATGTTTTATAGAAGCCTGTTTCAAAGATTGTTCATTTGTTTATATAAAGTCGGTATATGTTTTATAGAAGCCTGTTTCAAAGATTGTTCATTTGTTTATAAAGTCGGTATATGTTTTATAGAAGCCTGTTTCAAAGATTGTTCATTTGTTTATAAAGTCGGTATATGTTTTATAGAAGCCTGTTCCAACGATTGTTCATTTGTTTATAAAGCCGGTATATGTTTTATAGATTGTTTCAAAGATTGTTCATTTGTTTATAAAGTCGGTATATGTTTTATAGAAGCCTGTTCCAAAGATTGTTCATTTGTTGATAAAGTCGGTATATGTTTTATAGAAGCCTGTTTCAAAGATTGTTCAGTTGTTTATAAAGTCGGAATATGTTTTATAGAAGCCTGTTTCAAAGATTGTTCATTTGTTTATATAAAGTCGGTATATGTTTCGCAGAAGTCTCTTTCAAAGATTGTTCATTTGTTTATAAAGTCGGTATATGTTTTATGGAAGCCTGTTTCAAAGATTGTTCATTTGTTTATAAAGTCGGTATATGTTTTATAGAAGCCTGTTCCAAAGATTGTTCATTTGTTTATAAAGCCGGTATATGTTTTATAGATTGTTTCAAAGATTGTTCATTTGTTTATAAAGTCGGTATATGTTTTATAGAAGCCTGTTCCAAAGATTGTTCATTTGTTTATAAAGCCGGTATATGTTTTATAGATTGTTTCAAAGATTGTTCATTTGTTTATAAAGTCGGTATATGTTTTATACAAGCCTGTTCCAAAGATTTTTCATTTGTTTATAAAGCCGGTATATGTTTTATAGATTGTTTCAAAGATTGTTCATTTGTTTATAAAGCCGGTATATGTTTTATAGAAGCCTGTTTCAAAGATTGTTCATTTGTTTATATAGAGTCGGTATATGTTTTATAGAAGCCTGTTTCAAAGATTGTTCATTTGTTTATAAAGTCGGTATATGTTTTATAGAAGCCTGTTGTTTAAGCTTGTACTGTATTCTTAGATATGTTTACATAGCGTTTTTTGTCTGTCCTGGAGCTATTGTTGTCCCATATCTTCTTCGTTATGAAATACTGCTGATAAGCAGTTAAGCAGTTGCTTTTTTTTAGAAAAGGTCAATTTAAATCTTGTCTGTCTGTTTGTGTAGAACTCTATGCAGTTGCTACTTTTGGTGAAATTAAATGTAATCAGTGGTGCTACACGTTTATTCTAGTTTCCTTGTTATGTTTTGTTTCAATTTTAGTTGTCTTTGATAAATTCATTTCATTCAATATGAATTTAAACAGAGCTATTTTTGAAATAACTGATAGTTTCATTGTACACATGAGTGGAACAAGACTGTTTCAGTTACTTTTATGCTTTCTATAGATAGCAAAAGTCACACATTGATTTTACCTGTCTCATATTGATCAAAGGAAACCAGAACAACCCTATCAGAAGATCCCTGTTATGGACAGAATTAATAAAATCTATGAAAATGATAATTTCACTGCATACTTGGTTCTGGAGTGCTGAGTTGTATTGGAATAACAGTCCACATCCAATTACAACTATAAGTGTTTTCTTCATGTTTATAATTCCTTTGTAGTGCCGTCACGATTTTCATTCCCGAGAGACTTTCAATCTGTACGACATTTATAGTTTTTACTATGTGTGGGGAAATTAATAAAAGTCATACGGCTATGAAGAAGTACTGTTATGCATTGAAATGTCACTATTAGCGTGTAGGAGTGAGTTAGAAAATGTTAATAGTTTTTTAGGCTATAAAATATATATGAAATACAGAAGTCAAGGAGCTTATAAATATGTGTTATGTAGAGACTAATACACTCGTTTTAAATAAATCGTTAATACTGAGCTCATTTTCAACATAAAAAAAATCAAATACGTCGATTGGTCCGCACGATAAGTTAACATTTTCATTGCCCTCACTCTTGCTTCCACTCGTAATATTTATTGTAGAGACCATCTCTGTAAACATAAATGGGACTGCTTTGTAAAAAAACGCAGACTTTTATATTAGTTCCTTTACATCAAGTGACAAGTATAGTTTATTAATTTAGCTCATCTCACACTCAGATTTCTGAGATTGTGTAAAGAAATATTCCGTTTTCGTAAAACCCAGCGATCTGAAATCAAAAAGTTAGAATTGCATGCTTGAACGTTAAACGGGGTATGTATATTTGCAACATTATGTAACGCCTGGTGAATCTTTGGCCGATATTTGAACATCATAAGGAAGACATTTGTTAAAAAATCAGTTTTAAATTACTGATCTCGAAACAAATGAGTAAAAGTTTAAACAAAACAAGTATACTTCGTCATATCAAAGAGCACAGTGTTTATTGTGTCCGTACTGAGAAATAGAGGTATACCGACATAGAGAAAGACAGAGATGTAATATTTATGCTTTCACGCTCAATGGAAAGGATGTAAGTAAATATCTTGTTAAAAAGTCTGCTTGTGTAAGTTTTTACTTAGGTGTATATTGAACGTATCTGTTGTAGGAAATACTGGTCAGCTGATCACAGTGTGGATTTGGTTATATTTGATACTGGCTACTGACCGTCTCAACCAAACGCTCTTTAAGCGCATCGCATTACAACATTACCTTAAATTGTTACTCTGGAATGAATTGCAGTGTTGTTATCATATCATATCTGTTCCTTTGTGATCATAAAGTACATTCAATATTCAGTGTATGATAGAGTTCCATTTAAGGCTCATGGTAGTGGTTCTGAGGTGTTTTTAACATTCAGTACCTCTCATAGGCAGATTCATTCAATCCATTCTGCCAATGGATTTTCTTATAGACTTAATTCACCAAAGTTCCATTCGTAGGTGGTAAAATGTCGCCTTCAGTGTTGTTGTTATTTCTTACCTTTTTGGATGAGTGAGAGCACTCAATGTTTCTGTATGACGATCTGTGATGCTAAAGAGCTTTTGGAAATTTCATTCCTTCTCATGAACAGACCCATTAAGTCTTTTATTATTTTGCTCGGTTGCGTGCTATGCTCCAACATTAAGTCTTTTATTATTTTGCTCGGTTGCGTGCTATGCTCCAACATTAAGTCTTTTATTATTTTGCTCGGTTGCGTGCTATGCTCCAACATTAAGTCTTTTATTATTTTGCTCGGTTGCGTGCTATGCTCCAACATTACGTCTTTTACTATTTTGCTCGGTTGCGTTCTATGCTCCAACATTAAGTCTTTTATTATTTTGCTCGGTTGCGTGCTATGCTCCAATATTAAGTCTTTTATTATTTTGCTCGGTTGCTGCCCCAACATTAAGTCTTTTATTATTTTGCTCGGTTGCGTGCTATGCTCCAACATTAAGTCTTTTATTATTTTGCTCGGTTGCGTGCTATGCTCCAACATTAAGTCTTTTATTATTTTGCTCGGTTGCATTCTATGCTCCAACATTAAGTCTTTTATTATTTTGCTCGGTTGCGTGCTATGCTCCAACATTAAGTCTTTTATTATTTTGCTCGGTTGCGTGCTATGCCCCAACATTAAGTCTTTTATTATTTTGCTCGGTTGCGTGCTATGCCCCAACATTAAGTCTTTTATTATTTTGCTCGGTTGCGTGCTATGCCCCAACATTAAGTCTTTTATTATTTTGCTCGGTTGCGTGCTATGCTCCAACATTAAGACTTTTATTATTTTGCTCGGTTGCGTGCTATGCTCCAACATTAAGTCTTTTATTATTTTGCTCGGTTGCGTGCTATCCTCCAACATTAAGACTTTTATTATTTTGCTCGGTTGCGTGCTATGCCCCAACATTAAGTCTTTTATTATTTTGCTCGGTTGCGTGCTATGCTCTAATATTAAATATTTTATTATTTTGCTCGGTTGCGTCCTATCCTCCTATATTAAGTCTTTTATTATCTTGCTCGGTTGCGTGCTATGTTCCAAAAGAATATTCTTATAGATTTAATTCAGCAAAAAGAAAGTTATAGTACCGCGGAAGTTATTTCTGCATTTGACAGTATAATTTTAGTATGTAAAGAGTAAAGAAGTTAAAGCAGTGTTTTATTTCATTGAAACAATAGTACGTCGTGCTTTTGTTGGTACTTTTTGTTCTTTTTCCATACCGAGGCATTTCTATAACCCTTATTTTTGAATAGGTTGCTTTACGTTACTATTAGGTACTATAGGTATCTTTACATTTTCTCTCTTCTTTTTCTTGATCGATAGGTTATTTGGGAATAAATGCTAACGCTTATATAGTATAACTAACTAGCAATTTGGTCTTTGTATCCTTTTACAATACTTGTATATATCTATATTATTATTATTATTCCAGATTTATACATTATTTGCAGGTACTTGCACAATTAGAAAATAACAAGGATGAATAGAGAGTTTATTTAGTTTGTTGTAGATTACAGTTACAATTTTACGAAATACACCCCATGAAACATCAATTAATGTCAGGTAACCAGCCTATTATTATGTTGACCGTCAACCCTGCCTGATTCGCAAAAGTGGATTTGACAAGTTAACGTGCGTTTTATTATTATGGCAGTATGTGCTTGATATTCCTGCATGAATATGATATACAAATGTGTTAAGCAAACATATTATGTAATATTATTTGCCCACTAGATCTATATCACTCGTTCCAAACTTTAAGCACCTTTGAAATATTTGAAATTTGACACCGACTGATCATCTGATGCCGCTTTTCTGGCTATTTGAAGTCTTCCTTTGAAAGACATACTTGGTTGAAACTCTTTGAAAAGTTATGTAACAAGATTATTTTGTCTAATTATACGTGTAGTAGATCTACCGCATACCTGCTATTTACAAAATGTAGATCTAACTAAAACTGTCTCAGGTTGTCAAGTGGGCAATCCGCAATTATGGTCATAAACCTCGAAGATAGTTCTGGTATTATTATTTCAATAATCAAAACTGATAATAATAGGAAAAAACATAGAATATGGTCGCTAGGTAGCAACCACATACTCTCTATACGCAGTGCAGGCATATCGATGACGTCATAGCTCAGGTTTGTCTCCGATTGATTTTCCATTACAGCGTTAAGACCGCCTTGACTGACACTAATATTTTATTTTTAGTTCACTGTCACCATATATAAGACTATTTCATTGTAATTTTACAGCCAGGAGGCGATGATAATGATCAGTATTTTCAGGAATTTTAGAAGTGATTTTAACGGAATACAGTCTACATGTGTCACATAATGTTTTCATTCAATTTCAGTTTAACAGTGAGAAATAACACAAATAAGCCGGACAGACCTGGGCCAAAAAATGCGGAACCAGTCAACGAAGAACCGTAAGTAGCGTTTACATCATTAACATCTGTTTATTTAATAACTGTTATATCGCCTCTTCGGTAACTATAAAACAATCGATTAAAACTAAATACTATGACATGAAACGTTATATGTCTCTTGGTACTCGGGCTTTAGATTGGAGTAAATAGATCGGTTTTAATGTTATATAAATATCAAGCGTGTATTCCCTGGTTCCTGTTTTTCTCAGATTATCGATCGTCTTCTCGCCTGTCGTCGCCTGTATGCTAATCTACTGCATCTAAGCATGGCTAAAATAGGGGAAAAGTGGTTACGTCCCTAGTTGGCGGTACACAGAATTTACGTGATTTAGTCTTTCTTAGTACAAAAAGTATTCATAGGGTAAATGTCTGTGATAGAATCTATACAGGGAGAAAATAATTAGTATCATCATGAACTTGGTTAATTACTTTAAGAATATTGGTTTACATTTCAGTCTTACTATAGAAGAAATACGAAGTTGGGCGGAATCCTTCGACAAACTTATGAAAAGTAAGTACACACATTGATACGAAGCTACACAATACATAGAAACTAGGTCTTTGATTTATCAGTTCTTCAAAAAGGCTTGATATTCAATTCTTCAATACTGCGAGAATAATATTACTAATAAAGAAACTTGTGCAGAGTCCTCTAACTGAAGATTGCAACGATCAGTTTTCTGTAAATATAAATTTGATTTTGGGGAATAAGTTGTGGAAAACGACTGATTTTTATAGCACATTGTTATATAATATATGTTCCATTACAAACGGTTTTATACCGATTAAGATGCAATTTATATGAAATCTATTCTTGCGAGCTTTCGATTTCATTATATCTCGTCTGAAAAAAATGACAGATTATAAACTATTAACAATTCGAGAACCTAAAAGAAATCAAAATGTTCAGTACAATCTGTTATCATATTATTTTATTTAATTATAAGGTGTCAGTATTTCTGACCTTTGCTATGTGTCTTTGTACTTAACAATATATGTTTTATCTTTTCAGAAGCAAGTAAGTACCGAGAAAAGGTCTAAGTTAATGAAGTGTTTTGACAGTAAAGGTATAGTATACAATTGTGCCTCAGAATGCAGGTCTATGGATGTTGTACTAATATACAGGTCAAACGTTTTATACAGTACTAAACGGTTTATTCAGTACTAATGTTTTATACAGTACTATGTCACCTTCGTAATAAGCTTCTTGTCATGTTTATAGGCGTTTGACATGCACCGAAGTCGCAACACGTAGGAAACCGTATTTATGTGAACTTTGAAATTGTCAGTATTGGGGTCAATGCCACCAAACGAAAGAGATAGAGCTATTGTACATGTTATACCTACATATACCTATGGAATGCCTATAACGATCTTACATGCCTGCCTGTGTAAGACGGGGTTTTCCCTACCCGAGGGACAGTGTGGAATGGAAAACCGAGCTTTAGCGAGGTTTTTTATCCATGCTGTCCCGAGGGTAGGGAAAACAGCTGTCTTACACAGGCAGACATGTTAGATCATTTTTCTTGCCTATCATGTTCAAAATAGATCGTGGAGACAAATAGCTTTGGGTATTTCCCGACATTATTTATAAAGTTTATGACGTCACAATGGTACCAGTACTATGTGACGTCACCTTAGTGCACGCTATTTTAGACAAGGTTTTTCCCTAGGGAAAGACAGGAATATCTCTCCTCGGCACGTGATCGGATAAATGTATACTTTCCCCGCTAGGTAGGCAAGAATATAAGGATCTTACATGCCTGCCTGTGTAAGACGGGGGTTTCCCTACCCGAGGGACAGTGTGGAATGGAAAACCGAGCGTTAGCGAGGTTTTTTATCCATGCTGTCCCGAGGGTAGGGAAAACAGCTGTCTTACACAGGCAGACATGTTAGATCATTTTTCTTGCCTATCGTGTTCAAAATAGATCGTTGAGACAAATAGGTTTTTGGTATTTCCTGACATTATTTATAAAGTTTATGACGTCACAATGGTACCAGTACTATGTGACGTCACCTTAGTGCACGCTATTTTAGACAAGGTTTTTCCCTAGGGAAAGACAGGAATATCTATTCCCGGCGCGTGCTTGGATAAATGTATACTTTCCCCGACAGGTAGGCAAGAATAAACTTTATATACGGTCCTTGCAGATGAATATGCGGTGCTTTCATGTGCTGTATAATTGATTTTATGTGCGGTCGTTTCTGAGGTGCTTTCAGCATCATATTCACCGCCTTTATATAACTTATATGATATGCTAAATCTACAGTATACGCGGTACGTGTATATGCTGTGCAAACTTCATTATAGTAAAATAACATTTATTACGAAAAATAACGAACATCGCCGAAAACATCTGACATAGGATTTAATACAAAGGTACTTCGTATAAATTAGCGCTCTCTTTTTTGATAAAAACAATCACTTGAGTGAAGAGTTTATTAAATTTATTAGGTACAACGGGTTTATTAGATCGAAACAATATTAACTATTAAATAATGTAAATTGGCTCTGTTCAAATAGTCGTTTTGTCTTTTATGGATAATATCATCATTAGTTATGTTTTTTCTTGTTTGTTTCTCATCAGTGTTCTAATTGATGTCTTGCCTGTTTTCACATTATATGACATTCTGAAGTAAAGGCTGCATACAATTTCTTAACATGTATTTACTTAAGCATTCTTATCTCTATTTATACTTTCAGCTGTATACCTTATTGACAAATACATCCATGTTTGTTCAGTTTTTACCAATTTTATTACAGGCAGCAGGATATAATAGTAATGGTCGTGCAAAAGTGCTCTTTTTAGCTCACCTGTCACATAGTGACAAGGTGAGCTTTTGTGATCACCCTTCGTCCGTCGTCAGTCCGTGCGTCCGTGCGTGCGTTCGTCAACAATTTCTTGTCTGCACGATGGTGGTTTCATTTATGATTTTGTTTTAACCAAACTTGCACACAACTTGTATCACCATAAGATCTCGGTTCCTTTCTTGAACTGGCCAGATCCCATTATGGGTTCCAGAGTTATGGCCCCTGAAAGGGCCAAAATTAGCTATTTTGACCTTGTCTGCACATTAGCAGCTTTATTTATGATTTGATTTTTACCAAACTTGCACATAACTTGTATCACCATAAGATCTTGGTTCCTTTGTTGAACTGGCCAGATCCCATTATGGGTTCTAGAGTTATGGCCCCTGAAAGGGCCAAAATTAGCTATTTTGAACTTGTCTGCACAATAGCAGCTTCATTTATGACTTTATTTTAACCAAACTTGCACACAACTTGTGTCACCATAAGATCTCGGCTCCTTTTTTGAACCGGCCAGATCCTATAATGGGTTCTAGAGTTATGGGCCCTGAAAGGGCCAAAATGAGCTATTTTGACCTTGTCTGCGCAATAGCAGCTTCATTTATGATTTGATTTTAACCAAACTTGCACACAACTTTTATCACCACACAATCTTAATTCCTTTCTTGAACTGGCCAGATTCCTTTATGGGTTCCAGAGTTATGGCCCCTGATAAGGCCAGAATTAGCTGTTTTGACCTTGTCTGTACAACAGTAGTTTCATTTATGATTTGAATTTTTACCAAACTTGCACAAAACTTGTGTCACCATAAGATCTTGCTTCCTTTCTTGAACCGGCCAGATCCCATAATGGGTTCCAGAGTTATGGCCCCTGAAAGGGCCAAAATTAGTTAGCTTGACCTTGTCTGCACAATAGCAGCTTCATTTATGATTTGATTTTAACCAAACTAGCACACAACTTGTATCACCATAAGATCTCGATTCCCTTTTATACGCCCGAAGGGTTGATTATGTTATCGCCTCGGTGTCCGTCTGTCTGTCTGTCTGTTGGTTAGCAATTTCCCATCCGCTCTGTAACTCTTGAACCCCTTGAAGTATTTCAAAGAACCCTGACACAAATGTTCACCTCTTCGAAACGACGTGCAGAGCGCATGTTTCGGATGGCTCACTTCAAGGTCAAGGTCACATTTAGGGGTCAAGGGTCATATGACTTTGTTTTGTGTGTATATTGCTCTGCATTTGCGTTGCATTGCAGTGCTCATGTTTTTATTTGGCAGATCCTTCTTTTGTTCACTTACAATATTTTTTTAATTACTTCCCTTTTAATGTTACTATCAATAGCTTATTTAGTAACTTTTTTTTATTATTGGCCGTAGGGAAAAACCGAGACAACATGGATAGTACCTCCAATTTTTAGGTGTATTTTGACATATCTGTACCTTGTAAGATTTTTTTTCTTTTTGGTTAAATTTCTTCCCTTTGTTGTTTGACCTTCTTATCCTTAAGTGCAGTAGGGAGAGCGTTGGTCTACGGATCGCGGGGTCGCGAGTTCGATCCTCGGGCGGGGCGGATGTTTTCCGTGACGATTTGATAAAAGACATTGTGTCTGAAATCATTCGTCCTCCACCTCTGATAATTCATGTGGGGAAGTGCAGTTACTTGCGGAGAACAGGTTTGTACTGGTACAGAATCCAGGAACACTGGTTAGGTTAACTGCCCGCCGTACATAACTGAAATACTGTTGAAAAACGGCGTTACCCAAAACAAACAAACAAAGAAGCAATGATAACAGAGGAGTGATATAGGGCCATTATGGCCTTGTTGTTTATACAGACTGCCACTCTTCAGCGTTTATCGAATTTATTAATTAGATGGAAACAACAATATTAGGAGGCAACAAAAAATAAAACATATGTTCTTTGAATTAAAAAAGTAAACTGATGCTGTTTTAAGGACTGTTTTGGCTTCTTTTTTGGATAATATCATCTTTGGGTACATTTTGTCTTGTTTGTGTCTTATCTGTACTAATTAATGTCATGTCTGTTATCACTTTGTTAAGCATTCTCAGATGAAGGATGCATTGAATTTTATTTCTTAGTTACTTAGTTATCCGTGTTTTATTTTATACTTTTAGATTTATTTCTAAGAATCCTTTACTTTGATGACATTGTTTAGCAACACTGTCAATTATACTTGCAAGATAATACATCTATACTAAAATTGTGTACCATAAGGAATGTTGGAGTTCATATTTCGCGACTTGTTTTATCAGCATCAGTTTCATTTTCATAATTGAGGTTACAGTGGACCGTGTAGTCAATAAGAAGGTAAGACAACACGCGTCGACGTTTTATGAATCCTCTTACCTATACTATGAATCCTCTTACAAAGCTGTATCTATTCAGTTTAACTTGGTATAGGTTAGAGGAACCATGTAACCTTGCTGACTACACGGTCCAGTGCAACTTCTGTTACGAAAATGACACTGATTCTGATAAAATAAGAAGAAATACATTTTAGGCTAGATGTATTTTCTTGCTAGTTTTATTTACAGAGTGTTTCAAAACAATCTATACATTGTCATCAGAGTAAAAAAATAGGAATACATTTTAGTTATAAGATGAAATAGGAATAATTAAGTAAATATATATTAAATTGAATGCAGCATTGACTTCATAATACCAAAAAAGTGATAACAGGTAGGCAAAACTTAATGCATTAGAATGTCAATAAGTGGATCTATAACCGACTTATAGTTAAAACGCCCCTTTTCGTCAGTCCGCGACATCTCCGTCTCGCAAAGGGAACCCTTCTTTGAAATTACCTTAAATCAGAAGAAAGATATTCTTTTAAATTTGCACATTTGTACATAGTGACTTTTTACAATATCTTATTAAAAATCGGTTTCTGTTTTATTTTGCAAAGGTGACTTTGTGAAAAAAAGTTTAAGATCTGAATTTGAATTTCCCAGGGAGGTGTGGCCAACATCGTCTGTACACAAAATCATGCGGATGACGTAGATCTAATTATAAATACAGTAGACGACTCACTTATCGAGTAGTTTGTAGAACACAATATTGTACATTCTTATTCAATGAAAATATGATATGCATGTTAAACTTTATGCACTCTGGTTTATTTTAGACCAGTAGAGGTTAATTGACCTCTGATTTACACTTGAATTTAATGAACAGTATGAAAATTTGGATATATATAAATAGTAACAATTAGTGCACTTCCAGGTCAATGCTGTATTTAAATCGTGGAGTTAATACAAAGGGTGAAAGGCGCAGAAACGTAAAACTTGAACTACGAAAGTACAGCTTGCATTATAAAGATAAAAGAAGAAAAAACAGCACAATTTGATATTTATATTGATATAGACATATTATTCCTTGAATGCAGTCCATGTTTTGGCAGTTGCTCCGCCTCCCTGAATGTGGGCGGAACAATGAATAGGCCTACTCATTAATTTTGTACCACTTCATGATTAAGTGGAACTTTTTTTTTTTCAGTTATGAAATAATATGAAAATAAGTTGGTTACATTTTTGAAAATCCCTGCCTTGTCATTGGATAAAAAAGATGTTTGAACTATAATATCTAAATAAAAGACAATCAGAACTTAAAGATTGCCTCTTTATATTGTTGTTTCCATTGTACCTAATAAATTAGATAAACTCTGAAGAGTGGTTGGTTTTATCAAAAACAGAGTATTTTTGCAAGACTTACGGAATTAAAGCTGTCAGTTGTGCAATGTCCAATATTCTTGCCAGCGGGGAAAGTATACATTTGTCCGAGAACGCGCCACATAAAATCAACAGGTTTGTATGTATTAACAGTACTATGCATTAGGCTTAAGCCCCAACTTTTACTACCCTGGCAGTAAGTTTTGTAGGAGGAGCCTATCAAATAACAACGCTACTCTAGGCTGTCTGTTAGCTAAAAATAGCTCACTTTAAATGATTCACAGGCAAATGTAAACAATGGTCAGTTGAAGAAGAAATTTGAACTAGTTTGCATATTTTGATGGTAAAAAACTATTATTATCCATATTGTGCATCCATATCAGTATCAATCCTATGAAAAATTGAGTCAAGACTAGCATTCCTGATTTTTAATCTTGTTTAGTATGTAAATTTAACAATGAAACTCTAAATCAAACATTCATTTAACTAAAATTCTGTCATTGCTGACTGGTCCATTAATTGAGATAACCTAGCAATAAATGTAGAAATAGTAAACTTTAAGTCTGGGATGCAGAACAATACACACACATTAGCTAAGGACTAATAAAAATGATAAGCTATTTGAAATTATATTTATTACTGTATGTCTGTAATCAGTAGTTCCCAATTTCTTTAAAACATTTTTATGATATGACATATAAAAATGTAACTGTAGAAATGACTATGATATTCTGTTTGGTTTAAAAATTCAAAATTACTTTCTGGAGAAGTTTTGCAATGCACTCTAGCTAGGTGTTAATTCCATTGATACGAAGCCTTCTGACTATCAGGTTTGTTGATAAAATTAACCACGTGGGAATTGTTTACATTCTCTGTTCCTCTAGGGTTCATGACCTCATTAGCTCCTCCCGGCAAATTCAAATTTTTGGCAGTTAGGTTTAAATAATTTTTTGAAACTATACTTCAACATTTTTTGTTTAAAAAAATAAAAACACCAATTGATAAAGAATATTTCAATGTGTATTTATGCAATTTTTCATAACTTTTTATTCAGTGGTTTATTTAAAATTTTGAAAAAGGGCTCTCTGATGTGAAGCATGCATAATTTATATAAAAACCTGCCCCGGCACCATCTTGTGGCTTTTATATGGCAGTTGGGGGTTTAAAATAATGCACCCTGTATACACGCATAGATAAACGTAGTATAAATGTGTACTACCACTAAAAAAAAACTGGCTGTTTTTCTAACAATCAGCTGTTACTGCTTGACATTTAATTATGAATGTAGCTCTATATGCAAACATAATTCATATATTTAATAAAGCTAAATACAGTTGATGAGAATTTTATACATTTAAAGTAAATATTTAAAGATAAAATATTTTAGTGAAATATGCTCAATGGATATCTTTAAAACACAATAGATACTGATGAAAGCACCTTATATAGAGTGTTAAGCGCATCACATTCATGTATAAGCACTACACATAATAATATCCTTTTCTTCTCATAACAGTGCTTTGAGAAGAAAAGGGACATAATTATACAAAATTTGAATAGCCTCAGGAGTTATCTCCTGTGAACAAAACACAGGGTCTGAACACAGACTATACACACTTTATATACAGATATAAATACAGCTTTGGCGTTCCATACCCACCCCATGGTACACTATGAGAATCATGGTCATGACGGGAAATAAATAACCCATTTCAATTGCGCATTTCTCACCTATGCATATTGAACAAGTGGGAATATATCTTCCGTCGTGCACCAGTCACATTATCTCAATATTTCCGCGTATAATTTATGGTTTTGTCAACATTACAGAGAACAACTTTGGTGAACTTTCCTACAGACGTCCCGGTCTAGGAAATAACATAATTATATTGTGACTGGCTGATGTGGAAATGTATGTCACACGTCGTTTCCAACTACTCGTCTATCCGCTGGACTGTGTATAAATAACATGACTGTCAATGTTATTTTTAGAACAAATTTGTACCACTGTATCGTTTTCACATTCAGAATGATTTCTTTCATCATTTAAAATCCTTTTGCATAACTATGGATAAAGCACATCCTGTTTTTGTTTGTTTTCGTTTCGCCTGACATGTGTGAACAGCCGTCACGGTGTCGTCTAGACCGGAAGTTCATCTTAGTTTTTTTCTGTAACCTTGACGAAATAGTGTCTCTGCGATAAGAAACATTGAGACAATGTGACTGGTTCACAATGAAAGATACATTTACAAGTAGTGTTCAATATACATAGTGTTCATTTACCGAACTGCTCTTTTAAGATTGAATAAGAATTAATATATTACCCCGTTCATGTCTGTCTTTTTTGCTTCAACCAGTTACTAAAAGACATAGCGGCTTCCAGCCCATTTCCGCATACAGTTCTGTCTTAATTGTTACTTCACCCTATATTTTTATTACAAATTTCGTACACGAGGTCTGCTGTATACCGTTATGCATAATTCAATTGTTATAATTTAACTATACTTGAATAATTTAGCATTTCTATACAGATAAAAATGTTACTTTTTATTTCAATGTAGAATTCAAATGTATAAATTGTCTATATATTATTTTTTCTAGTATGGGCAAAATTAAATGTGCTTATCACAACAACAGTTATTAAGTGCCGTGTTGTCTCCCCGTACTTGGATTCAGTGTTGTTATATTTTCAGGTCCTTTGGGATCATGGAGTCCATTCAATATCTATGTGATAGAGTTCCGCTTAAGCCGGTGCTAGGGGGCGTGAGGGTTGTTGCATATTTCATTACCTCTCACGAACAGACTCATTCAAACCAAGTCTGCTGTTATTTTGCTTGGTTGCATTATATGCTTCCAAAGGATCTTTTTCATAGATATTATTTACGAAACATCTTTGTGCATAATAAAATTGTTCGAATATCATGCAAACATTTCTATGCAGAATTCTGTGATACATATTTTACTATTCATTTCAATGCAGAATTTAGTTGTAAATTTTTTCTAAACATTTGTCTGACAATTTCATTTGTACATATAACGATAATTTTCTATTCACTTGTAAGAATATTACAAAACATTTCTGTGCCGCATCGAATCGTTCGAACGATAACATGTACTTCTGTACTATACAGAATTGTACAAAGTGTATCATTGAATAAAGTTGATGGAATTTTTCTCTTCATTTCTATACATAATTCAGTTGTACAAATGGTACTATATATTTCTGTGCAGAATTCAATTATACGAATTTTGATTTATATTTCTCTGCCAAATTTAGTTATACTAAAACAGCCGAAGAAAAATTAAAACTTAGATTATTCAAATACTTGTATTGGCTTGGAAACAACCGCTTCTGGGTGTGTTCCGAAATGCTGTGCATGATACTTGTGGGGTTTTCATGTTGCCATAATGAAATATATATAATGAAATCCATTCTATATAACAGTAATGTACGTATTTTCTATCTTCTTGTAAAATCTGTGTTTTGAAATTCAATCTCAGATATTTTAGCTCACCTGGGAATGTTTGCTCATGTAAGTTTTTGTGATCACCCTGTATGCGTCGGCGTCAACCTGAAACTACCGGTCAGTACTACACCAAACTTGGTCTCAATATCCTGGTAAGGTAATATCTTAAATTGTTCAAATGGTTCTGCTTGATTGATTTTAGGGGCTGCCAGAGCTTAAAAGAGAAAACCTTTAAACCATTTCTTGGTCTGAAGCATCCTTGTAAGATCGTGTCTCAAATTTATTCAAATGGGGCCACCATAGCTGAAAATAGAAAACATTTAAACAACTTCTATTCATCAAACACTTGATGGGTCATCACCAAACTTGGTCTGTATCACCCTAGAAAGGTGGTTATGTTTCAGATGTCTTCAAATGGCTCCGCTTGACTGATTTCAGGGGCTGCTAGAGCTAAAAATGGAAAAAGAACCTTTAAATATCTTTTTTTTCTTGAACCACTTGACGCATCATCATCAAATTTTGTCTATAGCGTTCTAGAAAGTTAATCTCCTTATTTAGTATAGTACACAATTATACTATGTGTATTAAGTGTGTACTATCTTAAACCTAATGCATATTACTGTTAATACATAATAATAAACTTTATAATTCTGTCTTCAAATTTTCAATATAAAATCTGGGTCGAGTATACCTGTAACTAGTTATAAAAATGTATATTGATATGTCATAAATAATTTGAACACTTGTACATACTTATCAAAAGAAGAAACTTTTTTTAAGAATAACTTTGGAATCAAGACATTAAATGGAAATTGTGAAAACGAAAATGTAAATGAGAAATGATGTTATTTGTCAGACATCAGTCTATATTTATACAGTACATGTAACAAAAACATAGCTTTTCAGCCTTACAATACTAGAACAGTCTTCCTATAGATATTAAAAGGAAATAACTAAAAATCATTTCAAGACCTAAAACGATATCTTGATATACAACAGTGGAGTTAATATGATACACGGAACCGATACTGTTATGCACATGTAAATTATTCGTTTACACTCGTCACTGCAGCAGCTTACTGGGAAATTTGATTTTTTACAGGTGTTTAAAACTTTTTTTCTGAAAATAGGAATTATAATGAAATTCTCAGGATATATAGATTATACACTGAAAAGTTAACATACCATGTCAAAAGGCCAAATTGCTGCCAAATTTGTTTAATTCCTTCTAATATTCCTTGGGTAACATCTACCAAGGATAGCTGTCCTGATTACTAAGAACTATGGCCGCCATGTGTATTGCTTATCAGTAATAGAGGACATTTTGAAAATTATTTTGTTCGAAACTGTTCGATTTCAGAATAATTTCACACAGTCTTTCCTTTGGTGACTCACCATTGCCCCAAAGAAACATATCTGGGTGAGTGATCTAGGGCCATTATGGTCCTCTTGTTTTAGCATATCAATTCATGGCGTGATATTAAACATTTATGTTGTCTTTTTCTTTCAGCGGGTAGAAAAGTTTTCCGCGAGTTCTTACGATCAGAATACAGCGAAGAAAATATGTTGTTTTGGCTAGCATGCGAAGAACTGAAACAGGAACAGAGCTCTGAAGGCGTCGAGGAGAAAGCTAGATTAATTTACGAAGATTATATATCTATATTATCGCCCAAAGAGGTAACTATATACACAAGTGCACGAAGATTATATATCTATATACACAAGTGCACGAAGATTATATATCTATAGTATCGCCCAAAGAGGTAACTATATACACAAGTGCACGAAGATTATATATCTATATTATCGCCCAAAGAGGTAACTATATACACAAGTGCACAAAGATTATATATCTATATTATCGCCCAAAGAGGTAACTATATACACAAGTGCACAAACCTCGCCGCAAAGTTTTTCCATATTTCTATGTATTTATTCCAAACTTTTAAAGACAGAATTGATTTGATAACAACCCAATTAAGGTGAAATCGCCCGAGTTGAAGAAATAAGGTTCCGTTTCGACATTTTGTTTAATATAAGATTCAGCATATTAATCATTTAATGCGTATTTTACATTTTTGATATTTCTGTAACTTTTTTCGATACTTGTTGACATCAAAATGTTCCAATACATTCTTACCTTGTTTAATTTTAATCTTTACTGAACATTGAATACATTATATGACAAAAGGTTACTCAGCTCAGATTGTTGCTGTTAGTAAAATATTCGAGGAATTACTACGATGTGCTCTCTTTAAATTTCAGGTTAGTTTAGACTCAAGGGTTAGGGAAGTAATTAATCGGAATATGGTAGACCCGACTCCGCACACCTTTGACGAGGCACAATTACAAATATATACCTTAATGCATCGAGATTCTTACCCGAGATTCCTTAATTCTCAAATATATAAGAAACTTATACAGCAGTACTCATGAAGTAGGATTTCTATAGATTTATTGTTTGTTTGTGATCGCCGAGTGGGTGCCAGTGAAATTGAAAGTTGGAAGTTGCAGCATTGAATGCTTAAAAGATTGCTAGCTGGGATCATGAGCTGTTTTATTATTTATTCGAGGAAAATGCCAATGTGCGTTTGGCGTCCCCCGTTCTACCGGCGGCAACAGGTTTCTAAAGTTGAAGCGAAAACGGACGCTCACGAGCTACACTCACTACAATAATTTGTTTTTATACACGATTGTCGTTTACATGACGAAGGAGACGTTGAACCTAGGTGTTTGAACGTATAACGGATACGTGTATTAGTATTTAACACTAATCTCATTGATGTTATGCTTTATGCTATAAAAATTCCAGACGTCTTTGTTCGGCAACGGACGGCCAAATTTTGAACTGTTGTGTTATAATATGTTCCTTTTCCAAATAAGGACATTGCATTACTGTGAAATTTTACTTGCAGATGTGTTGTTTTATGTACATCTATTGTATGTATGTTTCTTACATAACAGCCATTCGTTACTTATATGACGAAATTTTTATAGTTTAATATTTTATGAATACGTTTATGCTAAAATACCCATGATAACGCTTTCATATTACAAGAGTGGGAGTAGAAATACCCATGATAACGCTTTCATATTACAAGAGTGAGGGTAGAAATACCGATGATAACGCTTTCATATTACAAGAGTGAGGGTAGAAATACCCATGATAACGCTTTCATATTACAAGAGTGAGAGTAGAATTCTGTCATTAATTTTAGATTAAGAATAATGTACATTAATAAATAAGCATTTCAGAAAGTACTGTACACAACATGTCTAGCATAACTTTGTTTCATTAATTGATTTAATTAGGTAAAGAGTTGTTGTTGTTTTTGTTAACTCTTTTCCTCGGGGAGGGGTTAAATAATGATACTATTTTTGAAAGACTTGAAGCTCAATATCAAATTATCTCGAATTCACCAGACGAAGTCTTCTTATTGAAAAAAGAAGCATATGTTCACGTTTACTTTTACAAAATGACAAAGCTTGAATATACTTGACAAGTTAACAAACGCCTTTCAATGTATATATTGATTCAATACGCTAAACTTAATGTGCATATGAGACCATTATCACATATGGACCCCCTTTTTAATCAGTCCTGCTTATTATCGCCTATATTTTATACTAATGGCGTCTATACTAAAAGCCTTAGTCCATTTTACCCACCTGATGATATTATGCTACGAACCTTAGACCGAAACTGTTCTTATTCTCGCCAGACAGGCTTTACGCAGGACCAGAGATATACGTCTTCCGTCTTTGAGTCCATTCTAAATTGAACAAATTATGATCATAAGGTAAATGTGAATATAATTTCGTCACAAAATGTGTGTTATGTTATTCCAGTTTGTCCCACTTTTTCTACATATCCTCCGTGTACGTCTTGTGCGTCCAATTCTGTGTTTGTATTATAATTATAAAGAATGATTGCAACTCCTGACAGCTTTAATACATTGTAGAAGTACAAGAACACTCGGACAGTATGAAACACATTTAAGTTTTATCTTGGGGAGCACAAAATAGCACATATAAAAATACCTGATATTCAAAAAAGTTTGTATATTTTTAATTGTGGCGTCTTTGGGAAATTACGGGAATTAAGTGAATATATTGAGTTACCTTCCAATTATAATATACATTTAAATACCAGAAAGTTCTGTTACTATGGGTTGCATGTTCTCAATATTTAAAATGCCACTGTACACATGTTTAGATTGTTTCTATCGTCTGTTGCTTGGTTGCGCGGTCAGTACAACACTAATTCTATAGAAAAATATGCAAAAACAGTCGATCAGAATTTATAGTTAAAACGAAGATAAGAAGTAAGATTTCTTAAAATATTCTATATACAATTTCTAAAATATTTTTAAATTTAATACTTGCATTTGGAGACTGAATATCGAAGGTGTATTGTACATAAGATACATAAGGACTTAGATCTACTGGCAGTTATGCTCGAGTGTTAGACACAATTGGACTGGTAAAAAGCTTTTAAATTAAACAACGTAATTTCTATGTCTAGTGACATGTAGAGTACGAGCTATATATGTACAACGCTGAATAAATTTATATTTCCTACTGAAAACTGTTGATAAGTTAACATTTTGTCTATAAAAACGGTGTAACTTCTGCTTCTAGCGTTTTGAGGAATTAATTTTGGCGAGACATCTTTCATCCATGACATTAAGTTTGACTTGACACTTACGCGCAGATTTTGTAACATTTAGTGAAGAAATACGTGCATGGAAGATAGCATATACATACCATATTCTCATGAAAAACGTGTTTATTAGATCGGGGTTTTTTGGTAAAAATTTTATCCGTCTCGAATTACCTTGACTATACCATTTTAATTTTATACTACAAAAGACATTACTTAATAGTTATGTGAAATATTCATAATCCGAAACGGTTTGCTGTTTAGAAGGAGTAGAAAAGATGTAGAAACGATTTCTGTAATAATTCTGTAAGATGTGCTCTTTCGAGTCATATTCACAAGAGACACATATTGTAGTTTATATATATCATGTTTAAACGAAAACGCTGTATTGCGATTTCATGCTGTCACTTATTTTGTAATACCAAATTTCATTTGTAATACCAAAATATTGATAAGAATGATCTGAGAACGACTATATTATGCTGTATAAAATGCAACGAGTTCGAACCCTACACGAGTAACCATGTGTATTTTAAAGGGACCAACTATGATTGTTTTGACCTTTAAGAAATATTACTGTATTGTGCATTTAGGTTTTGCTAGAGTTTTATCTTCATTTTGTTTTATGTTAATTTAAGTTACAGACGTCTGTGTTCTTTTGATAATGGGGCCATTTTGTATTACTTTAACTATATTTCATTCTTCTGTATGTGCATTTTGCCGGGCGACTTTATCATTTATAATCATAGTGGGATATTCCGAATTTTAAGTTATTTTTCACAGAAATGATACGGTTGCGTCTTCAAATAACGAGAATGGAGAATCTGCATAAGTGTATATCCGTGTGATATGTAAAACTGTCACTGTAGTAAGTCGTGCTTAACAATATGTTCATATAATTTATTTGATTTACAACATTTGAATAAGTCTTAAGTTATTTTAGCTTATTACTATCAAACTTTATTTGTGTATAAAGTTTTTGAAATATGTTTCATGCCTTTATTATCAGTGTTTAAGCAATGCCATGTTGTTGTTTTTTAAACTTCTAGACCGAATCAACAAATGAAATGTAAACAGAAATGTCCTTACAAGATTATGAAGTTGATATTCTCCAAAGTCGCACTCAAGAATTCCAAATTTTCTCGTATGTTTTGTGTGCTGATTGTCTTCACGAAAAAATTCCATTGCAGTGATATACCTCACAAACATAAGATCATATTTAGTATCCGCATCGATTTTTATTCATGAAGCAATTGGTTCAAATCGAAATACTTAAACAAGCATGTGAGTGATGCATTTTTGTTGTTTTTTTTTTTTTTTTTTTTTTTGGATTAATCGATTTTTCTATTCCTGGTTTTATATTGTCTGTTTAAGTGTATTATTAAACGTATTCTCTAGCCTTAACTTGTTATAGCGTAACATCATCATAATAATTATGTTTCCTTCATAAATTTCCTGGACTAAAATTTATAGAAAACGTGTTCTGTTAACTTAGTTGTTTTTATTGTTACACGAATATAGGTAATATAGAACATTAGAAGTGATATATTTTTCCAATGAATCATACTTTGCGTTTAGCACAAAACAAACAATGAGATTCGGTAGTATATCCGATTCTGTAATAGTCAAATATCCACTTGTGCAATTAATAATATAAACATGGTTCTGTTTTCATGTGTATCTCCACATAGTATATCATAGTGAATTCCTTGCTTGCTCCACAAAAAATCTATGAAGTCCTGTCGTCACTTGATCGTCGGCGCCTATGTCAGCGTTGGGTTAATTTTTTTTGTTTAGGTCCATCTTTTCTCAAAAACTATTACAGCTATAGTTTTGAAACTTTGTCATCACTAGGTGACTACGTAGGACAAGAACCATAACTCTGATAAGCATTTTGTTAGAATTATGGTCCTTTTTGTACTTAGAAAATTGGAATTTCTTGGTTAAAACTTTTGTTTAGGTTCACTTTACTTGAATACTATAAGAGCACTAGCTTTGAAACTTTGTAGACGTGTTTATCATCATCAGATGAGTATGTAGGCAAAGAGCCATAAGTCTGATATGCATTATGTCTGAATTATGGCCCTTTATGTACTTAGAAAGTTTGAATTTCTTTTTATTTAGGTCCACTGTTCTTGAATTCTATAAGAAACTTTGTACACTTGTTTATTATTATCAGATTAGTATGAAGGTCAAGAACCATAATTTCTCTTGTATTTCGTCAGAATTATGGGCCTTTAACATAGAAAACCAGTACTTTTTTTTTTGGGGGGGGGGGGGGGGGGGGGGGGGGGGGTTGTTTAAGTTCACTGTTCAAGATAAGTAAGAAAGCCAAGAACCATAACTCTTTTCTTGCATATTTCCAGCACTACAGACGAGCGATGGCACCCGCAGGCGGTGCTCTTGTTTTTCTTATTTTTTTTCCTTGATTAACTGTTCAAATATACAAATATTTCAATAGTGTGTGCTTCAAGTACTACAACACTACTAGTGTATATAAGCTGAGGTGCAGTGTGTGCTTCAAGTACTACAACACTGTACTAGTGCTTTACAGTGTGTATAAGCTGAGGTGCAATGTGTGCTTCAAGTACTACAACACTGTACTAGTGCTTCAAGTACTACAACACTACACTAGTGTATATAAGCTGAGGTGCAATGTGTGCTTCAAGTACTACAACACTGTACTAGTGCTTCAAGTACTACAACACTGTACTAGTGTAAATAAGCTGAGGTGCAATGTGTGCTTCAAGTACTACAACACTGTACCAGTGCTTCAAGTACTACAACACTGTACTAGTGTATATAAGCTGAGGTGCAATGTGTGCTTCAAGTACCACAACACTGTACTAGTGCTTCAAGTACTACAACACTGTACTAGTGTATATAAGCTGAGGTGCAGTGTGTGGTTCAAGTACTACAACACTGTACTAGTGTATATAAGCTGAGGTGCAATGATGTTTTCGGAGTAGAACAAAGTGCAATATATCAACTTTGTTAAATTCTTTTCTCTACTTGTAATTTTTATGTATTGTATATTTTAGTTAGTTCTCAATTTGACGATAGATTTGATTATTGAAATGTTTCTACAGGAGAATATGACAAACCTTTGTCTCTATAAGTTCATCTTAGCTTGCCTTGAATGGTGGCATACGTTCTACGTTATGTATCACTACTTCTAACAATTTAGTTTATGTATTCGTGAATAGTCTGAAGTGGAGTAAATATTTTAGCATGAATAATATGTAAACTCAGAACAGTTACTACTTAACTCGTTCATCTAGCGAAATTAACTCGAATTAGCGAATGTTTTCTAGTTATGTCGCGAACACTTCATAGTTGACTAACACCTCGGAAATTATCTGATTATAAAGTTTATTGTCTTTTACAAAACGTTTGTACTAAACATTTAGATAACATGGTGCTGTGCTTAGCAAAATAAGCATTAATGTAGGGATAACGCATGTTTTTTCGTGTTTTAACATCTGCAGAATCCCTAGGGATTGGTTAGTACCTGAGCCCGTCATGGCGAGGGTACCAACGATTCTCGAGGGATTCTGAAGATGTTATAACACGAAATGAACATACGCTAACGCTATTCTAGCATAAAAACGCGTAAAAAACAAGTAAATGAACATATTGCCCCTCAACATCATTAAATTTACATGAAATGCGCGGTAAAGTCTACGTTATTTTTAGCTCACGTGAGTTATTGTGATCGCTCGATGTCCAGCGTCTGTCGTCTGTCTGTCTGTCGTCTGTCAATATTTAGCTTGTGTATGCGATAGAAGCTGTATTTTTCAATTGATCTTCATGAAATTTGGTCAGAATGATTGCCTTGATGAATTCTAGATCCACTTTGAATATGGGTCATCTGGGGTCAAAAACTAGGTCACTAGGTCAAATCAAAGAAAAACCATGTGTATGCGATAGAGGCTGTATTTTTCAATTGATCTTCATGAAATCAAATCAGAACGATTGCCATGATGGAATCTAGGTCAAGTTCGAATATGGGTCATCTGGGGTCAAAAAGTAGGTCACTAGGTCAAATCAAAGAAAAACCTTGTGTATGCGATAGAGGCTGTATTTTTCATTGATCTTCATGAAATCAAAACAGAATGATTGCCTTGATGAAATCAAGGTCGAGTTTGAATATGGGTCATCTGGGGTCAAAAAGTAGGTCACTAAGTCAAATCAAAGAAGAACCTTGTGTATGCGATAGAGGCTGTAGATTTCATTGATCTTCATGAAATATGGTCAGAATGATTGCCTTGATGAATTCTAGTCGAGTTCGAATATGGGTCATCTGGGGTCAAAAACTAGGTCACTAGGTCAAATCAAAGAAGAACATTGTGTATGCGATAGAAGCTGTAGTTTTCAATTGATCTTCATAAAATTTGGTCAGAATGATTGCTATGATGAAATCTAGATCGCTTTTAAATATGGGTCATCTGGGGTCAAAAAGTAGGTCACTAGGTCAAATCAAAGAAAACCTTTTGTATGCTATAGAGGCTGTATTTTTCAATTGATCTTCAAGAAATTTGGTCAGAATGATTGCCTTGATGAAATATAGGTCAAGTTTGAATATGGGTCATCTGGGGTCAAAAACTAGGTCACTAGGTCATATCAAAGAAAATACTTGTTTAAACTCAAGAGACCACATTTTTGGTCCAGTCCTAATGAAAATTGGCCTGAATATTTGTTTCCATGAAATCACTAGGTCAGACATGTTTACACTGATATGGTGTGTTTCTCAGGTGAGCGACCTAGGGCCATCTTGGCCCTCTTGTTTCACGTTGACGTCATTTCCTTTTGAATTATCTGTTTTAGGGCCGTAATACGTTTACGCTTTGCCACGGAACGCGCATATGTAAAAATGTGTTATAACAGCACGTGAGCGCGAGAATCTCTCTGTTAATACACGTTTTCTCTCCTGTTAAAACACTCCCGAAAAGTGACAATAACAGCAGTTTTATGCAAGAATATTCGTAAACGTTAACTAGATAAGTAACGGCATGGTTAACATTAATAACAAAGGGTTTTTTTTTGTGGGAAAATCAGTCCTTACCCAGGGCAGATGCATTTAACCATATATTGCTATTTCTGTAATGAACAGTTTCATGTTAAAAACTGTTAATAATCATTTAAAGTTGTAAATTAACAGTATACCTCATTTGTTTAATATTGAAAATTATATATTTGATATACTGTGTAACATCTCATACTGATTTACTGATATTCTTTATTTTGATTAAGTTTTCAAAATATCTGGTTGTTGTAGTTTGTTTGAAACCTTCATTTGCCAAAATGAATTTTACAACCATAGTGCTGTTACTAGTATATGAGAAGTTAGGTACGCCTTGGTTGCACAAAATGTTGATCTCGGTGTAGACTTATTTAGTTCTAACAAACCTACACAGAAATTTGAAATTGTACAGTAATTCTTTGACCTATAATATACTTATGATATAATATACTTTTACCTTTAATATTTGAGTCGCATAGGCTCATTTCATGCTACATGATTCAATAGTGAAGGAAACCACATGTGCCACTGTGGCCATCAGTTCGTGCTAAATGATTGAAAGGCGAAGGAAGACCAGGATGCTTCTCTGGGCTGATAGGTAGCACCTGTTATTTACAACTGTCTTGAAACGTTGAAAGTGAATAATGCGTACTTGTATTTTACCGGTGTTCACAGTAAATCCGGCTTAACTTGGTTATTTTTTTCATTCCGTTCACTGACATTATTCCGAGTTAAACCAAATTAAACTGTGACATATATTGTGCACGAGAACACTGACTTAATTCCGGGTTAGAACCAAATTAAACTGTGACATATATTGTGCACGAGAGCACTGACTTTATTCCGGGTTAGAACCAAATTAAACTGTGACATATATTGTGCACGAGAGCACTGACTTAAAGGTCCATTACTAAGGGAAAGTGAGTTGGCAATTTTTTTCATAGCCAGTGCATAGACTTCTGCAAGACACTAAATAATGAAGATTGGCAGGTCAAAATTTACAGAAGGTCTTTGGAACTCAAAGAAATGTATGTGTATTATGTTGAAATTTCAATGAATCGACAGAATGACCCCCCAGGTCTTTTTAACTTTCCTCATACTTCATAGAAAAATAATTGTACATATACTGCGATTTATTTCGAATTTCTACATACCAACTTTCATTTTCCAATAAAAATGAAATAGTTTCTGTGCTTTTTAAAAGAAATTAAAATGTTCACTTTCCTTAGTATTGGACCTTTAATTCCGGATTAGAACCAAATTTAACTGTGACATATATTGTGCACGAGAGCACTGACTTTATTCCGGGTTAGAACCAAATTAAACTGTGACATATATTGTGCACGAGAGCACTGACTTTATTCCGGGTTAGAACCAAATTAAACTGTGACATATATTGTGCACGAGAGCACTGACTTAATTCCGGGTTAGAACCAAATTAAACTGTGACATATATTGTGCACGAGAGCACTGACTTTATTCCGGGTTAGAACCAAATTAAACTGTGACATATATTGTGCACGAGAGCACTGACTTTATTCCGGGTTAGAACCAAATTAAACTGTGACATATATTGTGCACGAGAGCACTGACTATTCCGGGTTAGAACCAAATTAAACTGTGACATATATTGTGCACGAGAGCACTGACTTAATTCCGGGTTAGAACCAAATTAAACTGTGACATATATTGTGCACGAGAGCAATTAGACCTTTAATGATTTTTAAACAAATTCATTCATACTGCTTCTTGAAATTACTTTAGCAACATGAATTTAAGATTGTTCTCAATAATGGGATTTCTTATGAATGGTCACAAAAACTAGAACTTACCATTTAAAACTTTTATGTATTTTATTGTCAATTTGAGAAGTCATAAAATCCTGACTACGTTTGTTTTATCCGTCGTAAGTATTTTAACGCAAACGAAACTTTCATATTATATGTCAATCTCGCGTCGCTACTTGTATTGAATCAACTGCGACTGTTTTACAATGTGAAGAAAGTCAGTATTTTAACTCTAATTACTTGGTAAAGTTGGCCTTGTTTGTTCAAGTTTGCTAAAGTCGGAACGCCTGACAGAATGACACCAGTAAAAGTCACAAAACAAAGATAACTATATCCGTCTATCGTTTATCATTATGTATACAGGGATAATAAACGTTGTTTTTTTTGTGTGCATTAACGTCTTCAGAAGCCCATGGGATTGTTGGTGTCCGAAACCGAAGCATATCCTAAGATCTTATGCAGACGTTGATAAGCAAAACAGACGTAATTGTCGCGATATTCTTGCATAAAAACATGACACAAAGACTAAATCTATTGATTTCATAGATGATTCCGGTACAATTTTTAATTACCATTCTGTTGTTCTTAGAAACGGTCAATATGTTTAATATCCATAACAGGGACACACAAACCAACAACACTACCAGGAGTATGTATTCAAGGTTTTTAAACGATTATTAATTTTGTTATTCTCGTCATGACATTAACCACATTTTTTTAATCACTTAAAACTGGTAAACAGACACAGTTTCAAGAATAATAATTTTACATACGAGTTATTTTCAGTACGAACCGTTTCCAACGTGTTGAGCTGTTTCCAAGATTTGATTAATAAAAGTAAGCAGTCACGTTCAATAAATTTATGGTTATCGACGAAATTTTCCCATTAAGCTTAATTCGAAAGAGAGTAAATAGGAGTAAGAGGCTCAAGAATAAATATTCGGCCCTGATACAGCAATTGAAAAATCAAACATATGCATTAACAGGACGTGAATGGCCATGTTAAGGTTTCGATGGAGGCCTTGAGAAACAAAAATCAAACAACACCAAATCATTGAAAGAAAGAGTTGTTTGACATGAAAATTGAACAGCATGTAAAACATGTATATTACTTTACGAAACAAGTGTCAGTATACTGATATAAACATTGAATTCCGGAAAAGGGCTGCCTAAAGGGGCTCCACTTCCGGACAGTTAAACGCCTTTAAAAACTCACCATTTTCAAAGAACTGTTACACATGTTTGTTTTGATGCATTTGCAATAGCGTGCGAGTGGTGAAATTTCACGTAACAAGGTGGAACATAGTTTTCAGCAATTGTTTATCTTTTTTTCTTTACAAATGGCATTCATTTTCAAAGGGAGACAACTTTTTCTCAAAGATTACTTAAAATAATCGGAAAAAGTTGTTTCCCTTTGAAAATGAATGCCATTTGTACTTAAAATAATCGGGAACAGTTGTCTCCCTTTGAAAATGAATGCCATATGTAAAGAAATAATGATAAACAATTGCTGAAAACTGTGTTCCACCTTGTTATGCGAAATTTCACCACTCGCACGCTATTGCAAATGCATCAAAACAAACATGTGTAACAGTTCTTTGAAAATGGTGAGTTTTTAAAGGCGTTTAACTGTCCGGAAGTGGAGCCCCTTTAGGCAGCCCTTTTCCGGAATTCAATGTTTATATCAGTATACTGACACTTGTTTCGTAAAGTAATATACATGTTTTACATGCTGTTCAATTTTCATGTCAAACAACTCTTTCTTTCAATGATTTGGTGTTGTTTGATTTTTGTTTCTCAAGGCCTCCATCGAAACCTTAATACACGACTTTTTCTCCCATTGATACAAGCCCGGGTACAGTGAAAAAGTGGTTTCTATGCAAGAATATCCGTTTATACAGGTTCTCCATTATAAAACTCTGAGCGCCTTTATTTTCTAGGCAATGTCCAGTGTCAAACATCAGGTTGTGTCGTACATTTAAAGTCACTTTGTCAAATTAACTCGGTTCGAAATATATTTTTGAAGTTTGTTTTCTTAGAAAGACACAGATTAATTTTAATTTCTACTTTTTTCCGTTTGTGGAGACATCTAAATATACTTGTACAAACTATAACGCAATGGAAAAATGCTGTATTTCTATAATACAAAACATTGTATATCTAAGGTCAAAGGTCATTAGAAGTTGTGTGACATAATGTTTTTGGAGTGTTCAGTTGTTTTGTTCAATCTGTCCGTCTGTCCTGTCATATACAGAGAATTCTTAACGTGCGAATTATTTTGTTCTCTATTTTCTGAATATGTTTATACGTTTTTGTCTTACAAAGGCACAGCTTGTCTTTTGTAATGGCATTGCCAGTCAATTAATATCAACTTTATGGTAAGCTTTAAACAGAAGCCATGTTTCGATCCTAAAGGGTAATCTCAGCAAGATCAAAGGAATAAATGGATGGACAGGGACTATGCCTTTGATGTTATCTGATTTTACCTCAGTACAAGTCATCATAATATCACAGTAGTATGTAATGTTTATAAATATTAAATCTTTAATAATAGTTGTGGAAGTGGAGTTGTAAATGAATCGCATTTTCGTGTCTTAATGTAGTGTTTTTCACCAATACTCTTACTTCTCAAAAATGGTAGATGACATGGCCGTGTACCTATTCAACTATCTAAAAGGTTATTGTCAACCGGAGTCTGAATTATCTTTTCTTATCCCTGGATATTGTGCCTCCAATAGTTTGTTTTCCTTTAATTTTGTAAGATACCAGGCATCTGTCTGAGTTTGTCAGCTGATATCTAAAATACAGATACATTTAAAGCAGTTTTACTAGTCTGATCAGCTCCTCCAAGTGTTCGTAACCTATGGATGCATAAGCCATTTTGTTTTTCTTGCGTTTTTTTATTATTTTTGTTTCTTTTGATCTTTAACTTTACTAGGTTCGTTCACGTTTGTAAATGGAAATTAATTCTTCCTATATAAACAGGTACGCTTGCCGTGTTAAAATCATTTTTCTTTTCACTTTCTGGAAATGTAATGGTTCAATTTTCAGTACACAACCGCCATTGTTTCTTCTACTGAACACAGTCCCATATAGCCCAATACAGATATACAATTCAAACAGTCATCAAGTGCAAGGTGTAATAGTGAAAACAAATCTATTTCAGGAGATATAAATGTTGCCATCTTGTTATACATTTTTACATTTTGCACACTATGTCATTTTGTTGTTTCTGATGAAATATTTGTCTGTATTGTGTTTGATAATTAATGATTCAAATAGAATAAAATGTTTATTAAATTATTATTATTTAATTGAGCTTGTCTTTTTATTCGTTAGAAGATATATCGTGTATAAGAAAAGAATACTATAAATCTTTATATTTTTGGTGGACATAATTTGGTCATCTGTAAAGAGGTTTAATTAACACAAATTGTACAGGTTGTGCGTGTTTTATAACAGAAGCGTCTTATTCTGACGTGTGCGTTGTATGTGTAGATTAAGGGGACGCATATTGCTACATTCACAGTTCATACAGCAATGCGGAAGGGGTGCATATTCAAGAAATCGATGGTGGGAAAATAAAAAACATATTCCTAAACTGATATAATACTGATGGACACCTGTAATATTCAGTATTTTGTGGATAAGGATGTGGTACTATGAATGTAATAGGAAAACAGAGGTCTTTGTGAAAGTACATTCAACACAAAATATTAAGCTTTTGTATAAGGAAAATACAGGTTTTTTACAATAACAGTGTTCCAAATAATGTTGAAGGGATGAGATTTTCTTTCTAACACACCAGGTTTGCTTAAACATGTAAAAATTTAACGCCACGTCTGTTAATCTCGGGATGGACGCCATATTTCTCATTGATAAAAAATGTAAACAAAAAAGTCAGAGTGGGATTAGCATTGCAAGGGCATAACATGACATTCTACACAATGAATACCTTAGAAAAGATATCTAAGATGCTACACAGGTCAGGCGGGTTAAATGCATAATGTCGATCACTTGAAATTCATCTTGAAAAGGTGGTTAATTTTACTTTGTTTACATGGTTTTTAATTTTCCCACGACTTCTCGGCGATTCACTGCAAATGTATTACTGCGCCTGACGAAAGGTAACTCTAATAAACAACGGGAGACAACTTAGGTGTCAGCACGTGTACGATTTTTAAAAAAACATGTCGATGATTATAATTTCTTATCAAATAATGAATCCTATTCAGATATTCGTCTTTAATATGAGAAAATTATTAATTTCTGTGGACATTTGTCAAAAATATTACTCAGTGACTACTTTGCGCATCAAACTGTTCCGCTTCAGTTGTGAGGCACTTCCGTTATACTTTGACAACAATAACAAAACACAAAATGAATCAATAAAGTCACTTATAAACGACTGCTACTTAATCAGTGTAAGTAAGTTGTTGTTACAACATTGTAATGTTCGTTCGTTATGAGTAAAGTTTGTCTTGAACTGCATAATCCATTAATTACGTTTAGATGATATTGCATTTACAACTTATTTGACCCCGTTTTTTACGTGAATGACAGCATTCTCGTGCAACTCGTGCAAACAGAGTTATGAAAAGTATGGTGGAGAATTCAAGGACAAATTATAAACGACATTAAAGTGAGGATAACTGTATATTCGTCCAGTTTTGATCATTGACATTCCAGCTGTGTATTAGTAACTTTTGTGAACAAGATTAGAATGTTGCTTTTCCACATATACACATTGATTGGACCTCTCAACCAAATTTCATACCTTATTTTAGGGATTTTTAAGAGAATACATTTTCAAAAGTTTGTTGAATGTGTTTTGATATTTAAGTGCATTGTAGTTCATGAATACCAAGTTAAAAATTAATAATGGCAACATTTCTAGGCCTTTATTGTAAGCCACTAGACTTCTGTAACGATAAATGTTTAATGTATTAAGGGGAATATACTCTTATAGTTTTAGAATGTGGCATTCCTTGACCACCGTACCTTTTCTTATGCACTACTTTGTAAACAAACTAAATAATGAGTTTTAGCTCACATATGCGAAATGAAAAGCAAGACAGTGAACTTATTTCACATTCTTTCTTTAAATTAGAATCTGTAGGACATTGATAAATGTTTGGACAAAGTGAAGCACTATTATTTTCGCACCAAAAAGTCGTAATTGTTGACTTTGAATGTACACAAGAAGTCTTATGTAATTCAACAATAACTTTCTTATTTCAGTTTTTCTCATTTTTATTTTAGTGAGCAATCCTTTGTGTACTTATAACAGTTGAAACAGTATTCATTTCATTTACCAAAACCTTGTACTTTTTTGCAGGTAAATTTTATAATACCCCACCCACTTTTTTCTAATTTCAAAGTATGCGTCCCCTTAATATAGGGTAAAAGTTTATAAGATCACACTTGTATAACATAAAAAATTCTGTCAAATTGCTTTTGGCGTACAGGTTTGGAGGAGAAGATTTTGGAAGATTACAATAAATCCACATAGAGAAAATTTGGTAAACTTTGTCATCCAAATAATACGGCTTTAATTAATAGCGAGCTTAGATAACAAGAGTACATTTTTACACAGTGCCTGTTACAACCCGTTTAGTAATAAAGTTGCAAATTGTAATTAATTTATTGGTGGGTGCTAGTGTATTTATATATATACAGTCAAACCCGCCTGCGAAATCCTTCCTTAGGGACTGAAAATGCTGGTATTTGTGAAAACTTGAATTTTTCAAGACAGGTAAAGTGTGACTTTAGTAAGCAGGTTATATGTATTTGAAGGTTGTCTACAGTCTGACTGCATAAGGGAGTTCATCACTTCTTAAGACAAGAGTAAATTACCAAGTAATGTAACAAAAAACAAAGCAAGATTATGTGGGATAACGCCGTGACTTTATTATAAATTTTTAAATGAAAATTATGGCATATTGTAAATATATAGCATGGTATATATGAAAATGATGAGGAAATATGAAGGACAAAGCTCCAGCTAAAATGCATGGAAGCAACATAGCAGCGCGAAGGTGCAGAAAACTATGAAAATAAGCGCAGAATATACCAGACCTAATAGGAAATTGTAGGTTTTAGTAAATCGCACTAAAGAGAAACGAGGCAAAGATGCTCTCAGAGATCTCTATGACATGAGATGATATATCAACAAAAAATATTCTTCCTAAGTTAAGTAAATACGAAATGAAACATAACACTAAGATCAAAATAAAATCCGATGTAAGTTAAGAAAGTTCCAGCAAACAAACGCACAAAACAAAATAAAATATTGAAAAATTTGTTTTTAATGTAATATATGATCAAACTATGGTGGCTGATTTCTGCCATTTCGCGTTTTCGCCCCGCGACCCCGCCAAGCGAAAACGCGAGAATTAACAAGTTAAAATGGCGGGGGCGCGGGGCGAAAACTCGCTATTTAGCGGGGCCGCGGAGCTAAAACACGATAATTAGCGGGGTCGCGGGGCGAAAAGTCGACATTTAGTAACTCTGATGGCGCGGGCGCGGTGCGAAAACCCGACGTTTGAAGAGCGCTAATTATCGTGTTTTCGCCCCGCGCCCTCGCCAATTAAGTTACTAATTCTCGACTTTTCGCCCCGCGACTCCGACAATAGCGAGTTTTCGCCCCGCGCCCCCGCCACTGTAATGCTTAAATTTCGCTTTTCGCCCCGCGAGCTCGCTAATTAGCGGTTTGTCGCCCCGCGACCCCGCCATTTTATTTCTCTAATTTCGACCTTTCGCAGCGCGACTTTTTGCATTTTCGTTTTGTAAGTGTTACGCATTGCAATTATCTATGTGGCTGATTTGTGCCATTTCGACTTTTCGCATCGCGATCTCGCCGAGCGAAAACACGAGGATTAATATTGTTAAAATGGCGGGGGCGCGGGGCGAAAACTCGCAGTTTAGCGGGGTCGCGGAGCGAAAAGTCGAGATTTAGTAACTGGAATGTCGAGGGCGCGGTGCGAAAAGACGAAGTTTAAGCAGCGCTAATTATCGTGTTTTCGCTCCGTACCCCCGACATACCAGTTACTAAATCTCGCCCCGCGCCCCCGCTAAACAGCGGGTTTTCGTTCCTCGCCCCCGCCTTTTTAAGGTTTAAATCTACTTTTCGCCCCGCGACCCAGCTAAATAACGAGTTTTCGTCTTCCGGTATGTGAATTAGCATATGTAGGGCTTTACAAGATTGTGTTTTCAATATGTCGGATGGATGTTACACATCTTTGAATGCCAGCAGTGCGGTCACGGAAAGTTTCCTCTGTTTTAGTCATTCAAAGTAAATGCTTGTTATTGTTTTTATAAAATATAGTCGGTGCTTGTTTATGTTTGTTTGCTTTTAAAGTTTAGTTGATTATGTGTATTAGATTCTATAGTCTGTTTCAAAAAGTTCGTAAAATGGATGACAGTATTGACCGTATAACCGATAGGCCTGATACGGCACGATTTATTTATAGAGCCTACAGTACAGGACTGTCTTACGCTTATTTTGAATATGTATAATTTTTAATTGATATAGATTAAGTGAAATAAGTGCAGTTTCTTCAAATACAGAGAACAGTCATTACGGGTAGAAACTAGAGGCTATTTTTATAGCAATTCCCGTATTGATGTTCTTTTCATAAATACACTGTACATCATTTGGTGCATTTCGACAAAGACATACAGGAGCGTAGGAACAGGGGTGGGGACATGGGGGCACGTGCCCACAAATCCTGGCCAAAATTGACCAAACTTCTTAATTTTACACTGAAAATTACGAAAATTTTAGATGTGCCCCCTGCGTCAGTGATTATGAAAACATAGGTTGTGCTGCACCCACCTCCAAATGCTTCCTATGGGCCTGCAACGTAATAGACGTACTTATATATTATTGTATAACAAATTATACATGTATATACGTTATTTGTAAACCTGCACTAGGTTTCTCCATTTCTTTTCTAAGTTTACAGCAATGTTTTCCTGAAATATAGCTGTTGTACAAGTATCTGATCAGAGTTTTTAGGAAGATGTTGTGCGGAAGTATACTTTCCCTATCAAAATGCTCCTTAACTTATTTGAAGGAGACGAGTTAATACGAGAATATTTTTACGCCGGGTACACTTACAGCGAGATTATAACAATTTTGAATCGACGTCATGGCACTACGATCATGTAAGGTACATAAGATTCTTTCACTGGTGGTAGGTGCAGATGGGAATATTCGGCTGGAGGGTAACTGTTTTTGGCGGTAACGAGGCTTTTGTCGAGTTACGGCTTAAACAGTTACCCGAGAGCCGGACATTTCCATCTGCACCTACCTACAGTGATTGAATCTTTTTCTTGCATGCCATATTCAACAAATAATAGTAAAAATAAACTCAAACAAATAATTTTTATAGCACTTTTTTCTTATACAATGTAGTAGCGTATTAACAAAGCGCGGGGACTTTACTTCAATAAACAGGAAGTACGTCATGACATTTACAAACACGAAAACAACGTAATAGTTCCGGTTTTGTTTTATCATCTGCAGTAAAACGTTATGTTTTTCCGTAAAATGACGTTTTTGAAATCTAGAAATATGTTATAAGGGACAACGAGAAACTATTAAGGTATTTGATTTTTATCCCGTTTTACGTAAAACATTATTATTAAAACACAAATCTCCTGTACATGTGTAGTTCGTTATACGTCATTTACAGCAAGAGAGTCATCTTACACCCGGGGTGTAAGATAGAGTTTATCAGCACCGGTGAAATTACCAGATCTCGATATTCGATACTATACTAGTAACTGTCTGAATCTCTTGCTTGAAATTTCAATTTTGCAACAGGTAATTTAAACGATTTAAAAGCCTGTCCTACATACGAAATGGTGCAACTGATCTCATTCATTCATTGCAGCCTCAGACAGCTTAGCAGGCGCCTAAGGTTGCTTGGTCTTAGAAGACACAATATGCCAGGAAATGAGGGCACAGTTATTGAAGCTATCCGTGTAAGTTAAAAGTTAAATGTGTCTTTTGTATTTACGTTTATTTATCGTCGCCACTGGGAGTCCTATATGGGTGACTGACTACTCAGCTCATTGTCATTATGGTCAGTTTGTCTCAGTTTATTGCACATAACAATTATATACCCACGACCTTTGTGGTCGAGCGGCGAGAGTCACTTCAAATCTTTGCTATATGTTTGAGCACTGCTACCGACTACTGCTCTTTATATGAAAAAGTAAGCAATATCTTACGGAAGAGTGGGTTCTGGTTCGGGTGTTTCCCAGGGGTGATAGTCTGAAAAACTATTTTAAAACTGGCCCTAAAGGCCAAAAAACACGAACATTTAATATCATGGAATTGATAATTACAATGTGACGCAGGATAAAGGTACCGTCAAGTATTAAAGGTGGTCAATCACATTTAATTAACATTTAATGACATTTTTTACTTTTTGTATATTCTGGTAGAGAATTATTTAAGGAACAAAAAGACCGATTACATAGAGTTAGATTCCTATTTGAAATGTTTATTTTATTATTTTTATAAAATTTTGTAATTACTCCCCTTTAATATGAAAGTATATAAAAAGCTGGGTATTTCTTTTTATTTCGATACAATGTCTAGTTTTACATTTGCATTTGATAGACATATCAACTATTGAACAATCTGAACCAGAATGCAAGTTTTAAAGCTGTGTGTAGCTTCTGAATTCATTTATTTCCAATCTATCTTGGTTGCGCAACCAAGATAGGCAAAGGGAGGTAATAATAATTTTTCAAACTTACGTTTCTAATGAATTCCATCTAAATACATAATTTTTAATGCAAATATTTTACAAATATATTACAATATGTCTAATATTTATACATTTTCTTAGGCAAAGTAGCAAAAATAACTATCTTGGTTGGGCAACCAGGATAGGAAAATGAAATTTTAAAAATACCTCCAGTGAAAATCTAATTTGTATAAAGTGTTAAGTGAACATAAATGAGTGTAAATGATCAGATGCTAAAGTTTCGAACAAATCCGTTACATGGCCAAAATCTGATTATCCACCTTTAATGGCCGTAACCTTACGTTGCATTTGGTGTGCACTTGCATACGTGTAGGCATTATATTTCCTTCTGAATGTTTGCATTTACAGTATGTTTAATTGACACTGAAGGGGTTAATGTTGATTCATTTTAGGACGCATTAACTACATTTGTTTATTATTTTTAGACCGTTTAGAAACACGACCGTGCTTCTGTAGTAGGTAAAATGTTTCTTTCAGTCTTCGCATTACAGTAGTATGGAAACTATTTTAACCTTTTGAATTATTTATGTCATAGCGTGAAATTGAGGTAAGCGGCTCCTCACTCGGATACAGAGCTATGACTCGACGTCTACTGTCTTCGCACGGCATAGTTGCTTCAAGGTAAGGATTATTTAAAAACAAAAACACAAAAAAGAACTACAAAAAAACAATGATATCATAAGCGGAAAGCGATGTTTTAATGTCAGCTAGGGAAATTAATGTTACAGGTGCATGCGTACACGTAGTAATTATCAAATAAAGCAGTACTTGACCCTGGTTAGAGGGACAACATGTGATGCAGAGACGTGCCCTTCGGTTCTGCTACGTTTGGTAGCTTGGTTATCCATCATGGAGTTTTAGTTTTCCTTTTCGTGCCTAAAACGTGCAAATGAATAAGAACAAAGTAAAATGATGAAAACATGTTTTGGAAAACATGAATTTTCCCAACATTTTAAGAGGGGATATCAGTTAGAAGCTACTTTTTGTTTAAATTCTGTAGCTTTATGTACATATTTTTTTGTTTTGTTTTTTATAAATATGCATTTTTACTAAATCAATGTATCAAAAAATTAGCAAAACGGTATAAAACATTTGTACCCCGGAGGTGTACAGATGAAAACTTCAAACCATCCTTCAAACGTACTAAAAATAAATCTTTTCATTTAGTCTAGATAAGGCACTGTATGGCAGTTTAAAACCTCAACGTAGCCGTGAGTAGCTATTAATAAGAGTTACGTACGTTGTCGTCCTTTTACGTACGTTCCCCAGTACTAATTAACTATGACAACCACTACGTTAAAGTATGTTGTACTATGTTACCCACTACTCCCAAGTACATTATAGAACGATCAAATAGGCTAAACTTCGTGCACGGTAGATTCAAGTACATTTTAACTCGGAAATTACCGTTGGTGTTTAGCACGTTAACTACGTTATTAACGGCTAAAAAGAACCAGACACATACAATATGACTGAATAAAAACATTTGTTTTAATACGAAAAGGACCAATAAAAATGTAATTGTAGTGGAATATGAAGGATTTAATATTCAAGAAACGGAATAATATCGCCCCTTTTGTTGATAAAGCTCTAAAAGACATAATCTGTTCATATTACATTTTCTGAAAATTAATGACCATCCAAAACACTTACAAGTACTACGACAGGCACATTGCAAAAATGCACCCTGTGTAGAGCTTTCAACTACCCATGTTTGTCTGCATTCTGTTAAATAACACCAGTGTATCAGCGATATCAAAATTCCAGGCATTTCAGTACAAGTGCATGTGACGATTCTACAGTTCAATAAAGCCTGGATAAAGATACGTTAAAATGATATACATTTCCCTCTTTTCAATTGTTTGGCAAAATTCTCATTATATACTGAACATTTTTTGTAAGACAAACGGTGGCTGCAGTTCAAAGAGAACTTGATCCAGAAGGTGTCCGACTTCGGCAACATCGCCAGTTCACACGTAGAATCTACATCAATAAAGGACCCAATTACTTGGTGCATATCGATGGATACGATAAGCTGAAGCCGTACGGTTGTCCCATCCATGGGGAAATATGTGGGTAAGTTCCTTAGGCATTTCAGTATATATATGTTTTATAGCAGTATAAGCTTGTGTACAGATTTATACAGAAGAATCCCGAAATATCTTCATTATGCTGGGCATAAAATGACTTATAAACAAACCTCGTTGGCTCGAACCGATTCTGTTTGGGTACATATTTAACATAATATAATATAAAGTGTAGTATTTCATGTTGATGGTAGTATGTAACAGACCATTGAGATTCAAGTTTATATTTTCCGAAATCGTCTCACCCAATTTCTATACTCAACAAAATTTCTAATCGGTCACTTTCTTAAATCTACAAATGCGACTTTTTTAAAGAGTGGCGGCTTAATTCCAGAAATCGTTGATAAAATACAATGTATATAAAAACTGATTGAAATCAAACTGAGAATATCCGATCTTAAATTGAGTACTTTGCCTTCTTTGCACAATGAAAATGTTTAATACAATTTTCAGCAGTGTGGCCTTCTACTTTTCAATAAGATACTGGTTGACCAATTATAAATTTTGTTGAGGGTATGACACAGTTTCTTTAACTTTTTCCACTTCAGATTTTCTAGAAAAATACTTTGGCTGAAAGTTGCCAGATCTAACAACGATCCAAAAGTTGTAGCGACCTTCTTTCTGGAGTATTTAAATGCTATAAATGGTGAGATACAAGTCATGAAGTACTCGTACTACGGTAGAGTTTAGCCTAAGGTGTCGGCCGATCAACCCGTACGTTGTGGGTTCGAATCTTACCAGGTGGCGACCTCGCCTCATAATAATATAACAGTACATATACTGTTTAAGCAGGAAGCGCACTGGAAAGTGATTCTATAAGCCACAAGCTTTCTTCCCAATCGAGCTATAAACATTTGGCTGGCAGACTTACTTAGAATGTCTGTCTTAGTCTTTTGCTGTAGTTGATTAAAGTTTGTTCTCTAATTCAGTTTCAATAATGTTAGGTTATACCTGTATTACCTTTATTTTACAATACACAAGATGAAAGTATATGGCTACGGAAGTATTACCATTATTTCAAGTCGTTAACCCGTGACAGAACTGTCACACTGATATGGTTTGAACTGGGTTTAATTATCAGAGGCATTTCTTCAGAACAGTTACTGTACTCTTACTTCCTTTTTATAAATATAACTATCGGTGTCAACAACTGACGTGAACATTTTCCACCCAAATTATTTCCTTGGCAAAGTTGATCAGTTGTCTTACAAGGACCTTAAAAATAGAAATGCATTTCCAGATAATGAATTGAAAAGTATATATATGCACGTATACATTATAAGTGATTGGTTGCTGGTGTTCCAAGGTGTATTCGAACTGACGCAGGAACCGAAAATGTATTGGTCCAAGACATGCAAATGGCGTTTCGATGGGAACATTCGGATGACATGAGCGCAGAACGTAGTGTAATAATTGGGAGTTCACATTCTAATCAGGTAGTCTGACCGCTGATCATGTGCACAGAATGTATTTCTCTATACACTCAACAAAAGTTATCTATGAGCTATGGAATAACAACTTTTATTTCGTGTCAGAAAAGATCCATCTCTTTGTGAAAATATACGAGATATTGAAGTGAGACAGATGATGTGACTTTTACTTTTTGATACTCCTCATTGTTTTTATTACTGAGTAATATGTTTGCTTAATTTCGATGAAATTCTCACGTATTGTATGGAAATGAATCTTCTCTGAGACGAAATAAAAGTTATTTTATAGTTTATAGTTCTTGATAATTTTCTGAAATACCTATAGGTGGTCTATTTTAACTTTTGTTGAGTGTACACCAATACTATAAAATACCTAATTAACAACGGAAACGTGGCTTGCTCCATGCACTAACATAAAATATATGCATTTACAACATTGCATAACTTATTTTTCAAGTCAATACAGCCCACCCGCTTAGCTCAGTAGGTAGAGCGTCGGTCTTCGGATCGTGGGGTCGTGAGTTCGATCCTCGGGCGGGGCGCATGTTCTCCGTGACTATTTGATAAACGACATTGTGTCTGAAATCATTAGTCCTCCACCTCTGATTCATGTGGGGAAGTTGGCAGTTACTTGCGGAGAACAGGTTTGTACTGGTACAGAATCCAGGAACACTGGTTAGGTTAACTGCCCGCCGTTACATAACTGAAATACTGTTGAAAAACGGCGTTAAACCCAAAACAAACAAACAAACAATGCAGTTACCAAGTGTAAACAGACGCTTCTGCGTAATACAATATGCGCTTCGCCCCTAGCTTGCAGCAAACAGCTACATGCGTATACTTTTACCGTGAACCATCTCGAAATTTTCAAAACTTCAGTAAACTTCTGTTATACAATAGAATATACAGATGAAACGAAGAGAAAACAGAATAAAGTAATGAGAAAGAATCCTAGTTTGTTGATCAGATAACTGACTACTTTTAAGACACACCTTGTCGCAAAAGCAATGTTTCTAAATTCTTTATTTCCGGCGAGAACCGTTCCCAAAAACAAGTATTAAAGTTTCAGTTAATTCTAAATCTATTTTTCACTACAGCGTATAGAGCGTTGGTGGCTGTCAAACAGACAAGGTGGATGTCAGTACTGGATAGATATCTTTAAAGATATGGAAAACGCTGGACTTCTCTCAACAAGTGACGAACTACACATGTGAGCATATAAAGCCAATATCAAATAATTGATATATTACCAGAAACTTTTCAATTGGAATTGGACCATTTCATATTAGGACATAAGCTATCTGTCAAGAAAGATTGCCAGTATAGTTTTAATCAAACGTGCAACTTACTGGACTATGCTACATGTCTTTCAAATTGATTTTGTCCTGCCCTCATAAAAGATGAAGCACAAAATCGGCCTACCGAAAAAGTTCTTTCGTTTTACGTGCTCTCTGGAATGTCAAATAAAGCTACATGTATATTATCACTTCTGCCTGAAATTTTGAAATCCGTTGCTTTATCAAATTGTTTGCATTGAAACCGTCGCCATGCTACTGGAAATGAAAACGAATGATCAATTTATAGGTATTTATCCAGAAACAACGAAGTATATCCTATTTTTCACTATTACAGCACTCCACTTCAGTATGCTGTTCATATGAAAGGTTTTTATCTAGAAACAATCATTCGATTTTATCCACATCTTGTAAACATTAGGGCCGTCGCACAAACAATTTAGATTGTTTCCATATAAACCATGCATTTTAACCAATCAAGTTGCACGATTTTCTTGGCTTTCATAAAAACCATCTATTTAATTGCTAAAATCCTGTAGTCGACTTGTCCGTTCGTCCGACACATTCATTTCCGATCCGTTGGTATCTTAAGCACCCTTTGTCTTAGAACCTTCTTATTTCACAGGGTGATTCATCTTATGGAGTAGACGAACTGTATTGATTTTGTGGTTGTTGGGTCAAAGGTCAAGGTCACAGGGACCGCGATAGTAAAAACCTTTTCCGATCAATATCTTGAGAACCCTTCGACTTCGAACCTTCTTATTTCACAGATTGATTGTCTTATCAAGTAGAGGAACCCTACTGATTTGGGGTTTGCTGGGTTAAAGGTCAGATTCTCAGGGCCTTGATGATAAAACCCGTTCTGGTTAGTATCTAGAGAAACATTTGTGCTTAAGCCCCCATATTTCACTTGATGATTGGTCTTATGAGGTAGATTATCCGTTTTGAATATAGAGTAGATGGGTCAAAGATCAAGGTCTCATGGGTCCTCACAGTAAAATCTGTTTCCAAACAATTTGTAGACAATCCTTTGTTGAAACCGAAACCATCTTTCGGGGTAGGTGGGTGTGGGGTGCATTTGTCACCCACTGTGACATTTCTCGTTTTTAATTATTGTTAGGTGAAAATATTGTTAAATCTGTCTTTTAACATATTGACATTGGTGGCAAGAGGTAGAGGCCTTACCACTCTACATCATATATCGTTAAAGTTAGTTTTGCTTATTCTTATTCAAGTTAGTGTAAACTAAGTAAAACCATATATTTTTCCACCGAATACACAATGACTTGTAGCCACAAATAACAACACTTTTAGACCACTACATGCATTTACCTACAACATTGGTATACGGAAAATCCATTTACATTTGTATGTTTTATAAATTGCTCCACTGTATTTTTAAATATATATATATTTGGTGCCTTAAATCCTGCTGCTTAGAACCAAACAACAGAACATCATTGTACTACATAGTCACCCAGCGTACACTCTAAGCCTAATACAATGACATTTGCTTAAATATGGCAAAGAAGTTAATATTAGCAAAAAAAAGCTACTTTCAAAAGCAATAAAACGTTTGTTTGTTATTTCGTTTGGCTGTCTGTGTCCTCTGTAAAGTTATATGCTGCCATACAAGGCTAGTAAATTTATTTTTGTTGTATTTTATCTTCGAATGAATGATCTCGCAATAAACATGTACATAAATACAGACAAATCCATTCCACTCCGTTCCTCAATGATGACAAAATCGTGTTGGCCTAACGTTTCTTACCCGAGAATCTTTATGAAGTTCTATTTAAATATTCCAAACCACTTCCTAGATATGGCTTCGGACTGATGGGTGGATGGACAACCCCAAAACTATACCCCTCCACCTTTGCTGGGGGATAATCCACGAATTCATATCCCCACGAAATTGCCGTTTTGTCCAAAACCACGAAATTTAATGATTTCACAGTAGTTAACTTAACTGGTGGCAGTTCTGGGCAATGACAATTATTTCCGTTATGATATTTATCTTACGGTCAATTTATTACGAATGCTAAATAGATAACCTGATAATTTTCGTGATTATTATGTGTGAAACATGATCTGTTGACATAAATGAAATTTCAGATCAGTATCTTCATTAGTTACGGAGATATACCCATTTTAATTTGAAATAAAGGGAGGTAATTTGACATAAAATCAGTCCATAGTTATCTACCCTGATTGGCTCAGTCCAACTAATGACAATAATGAAATTTCAAATAAGTCCTATAAGTACTTATTGATATAAATCCGTTCTGATTACAATCAGGGGAGGTAATCAGATATAAAATAACTCTGGAACCTACGATGATGGGATCTGGCCAGTTTTAATTCGCGAACCTTTAGTGGTTATATTACGGCAGAAATATGCCACGATACTATGCAACTCGCGTACATAAGTTTCAATTATGTGACAACATATTCATTAGAAATGTACTCAGCTGTATGTAATACCATGTCTAACGCTGATCAAATCACACATGCATTAATTTTCTAGGGTGAATAAACAATAAACTTTCAAAATTTGTAATGGATTCAAATATCGTTTCGTAATAGACAATCTCTTAACATAGACAATTTGCAAATCTCCGAAAGTGACATGTTACACCACTGGAAACATAAGATTAGATATATGTGTAATCCTTCACACGCTGTAGATGACAGCTGTTAACTAGAGCTATCACTGAAGGTGATGAATATAACCCCTGCTTGCATTGACACGGTATATTGCATTTAAAAGACGTCACAAAAAGTCTATGTAGGGAAAAAAAGAGAGTCTTATATAAATATAAGGATATTTGACGCGCACAAGATTGCAAAATTTTGCAGACTGTAAACATGTATATAAAATAGTAACAAGAAACAAAGTCCCATAACTCTGCAAGTTTTTTTTCTGAAAAAAACCTAACATGCACTGCGCACATCTAAGGTTGGTACTGACCATTTGTGTAAAGTTTCAATAAATTATATGCAAACTATGTAAATAATATGGTCACAGAAAACAAAGTCCCATAACTCTGCAGATTTATTTTTCAGAAAGAACCTATCATGCACCATGCACAACTAGGATTGGTACTGATCACTTGCATGAAGTTTCATTAAACTGCGTTCAAAGGTTAAGCAGATTCGGCGCGCACAAGATTGCATATGCAGACTATGCATAGAGCATGGTAACAAAGAAAAACAAAGTCCCATAACTGCACACAATTTTTTAAAGAACCTAAGCACAACCTGTGTTGGTACTGATCACTTATGTGAAGTTTCATTAAATTGTGTCAAGGGGTTTCAGAGATGTGGTGCGAAAACATATTGCGTCTACGGACGGACTAACGGACAGACAGACAACCTGAAACCAGTATACCCCTTTACAACTTCGTTTGTGCAGGGGGTGGGGGCAGGGGTACAATTAACAGTTAAAATTTAAATACAACAGTCTGAACTAAACTTTAAAACAGTCTCAAGACCACTAACTTGTGACATTAAAATAAAACGTTAAAAAATTGTTTCCTTTCAATAATTAACGGATCTATTACTGAAATCGTCACATACTCCAATGTTAGGATACTCCTCTTAAAATGTAACTGAAATTGAACGGCATTAATTTTTTAGAAAACCGTGAGAATTTTTCACGGCATCCATCATCAGCTCTGCAAAATCCTTTGCATTATCCATTCCTCGTGGGAGCCATAGATAGAATGCACATGTTGACACTGACGGGTACCGAACTGTTCCATCTGTTTGGTCGTAGAAACTAATTACAACTTTTTGGCAGAAGCCGCATGGCGGGATGTGGTCAGCTCTCGTAATGAACGACATAAGTTCCCCAAATGTAAGTGGTAGACTTCCATCTGAAAAGGTGAAAAAAAATCACAATCATCTGTATTTACTGGAAAAGCTAGTTTTAACAGTTAAACAACGAATACATAATCAACTTTCAAAGAAACTTGGTGCGATGTTCCAGTCAGACAATCGCATTCTCTCTAATAATTAGACTCAAAGGCGATATGTGAAGCGCGGAGTTATAACGGCGACACACAAATTGGCGGTGACGATTTGCAAAGAAACTGAGTACGCACTTTTTTTCCATCGCGACTTTGCGCATTGTCACCCTAACTTTGCGCATCACATATGTCATCAGACAGAAGTCATTGACCCTAAAGGAAGTAGGTGTTACTATGGTGGCCGATTTCTGCCATTTCGCCCCGCGACCCCACCAAGCGAAAGCACGAGAATTTACAAGTTAAAATAGCGGGGGCGCGCGGCGATAACTCGCTATTTAGCGTGGGCGCGGAGCGAAAACACTATAATTAGCGGGGTCGCAGGGCGAGAGTTAGTAACTGGTATGTCGGGGGCGCGGTGTGAAAACTCGACGTTTAAGCAGCGCTAATTATCGTGTTTTCGTCTCGCGCCCCCGACATACTAGTTACTAAATCTCGCCCCGCGACCCCGCTGAACAGCGAGTTTTCGCTCCGCGCCCATGCTAAATAGCGAGTTTGTAACAGAGTGATTTTGTATGCGAATCAAAACCTTACTGTATACTGAACAATTGTACTAGCTATGCAACCCAGTCCTGAAAAATGTGCTTTTTGACCTGTGTGCACAGTATTGAATTGTCAACTTTGCAACAATCTTACCTTGTATGTCTTGCAGGAAAAGCTCCTAGCTGTACATCGTGTCGTCCTCATATCTCATGTTCGAACCTGGTTCTGAATAAGTAGGTTCCATCATTTCGTCAAAGTCTTCCTTTTTCAATGGCACAGCTGGGTAGCAGAACAACTGTTTAAACAGATGCGAGTACATCTGTATTAAGTCCCACATATTGTTCAGTTCATTGACTCCCTCTTTAAACTGTGCAATTTCAGCTCCAGGTCTGGAATTTAAACAAACGTGAGTTTATTTTAATGTACATTCTTACAAAGGCCACCTTTCGAATAAAGCCAACGCACTTAAAAAGCATCACTCTTTAGTAGAAACCTGCATTTGTTGACAGATTGATCCACGAGGAAATAGCTGGTTTCAGAATATTTGGATTTTTTTCCTTATAGATGTACCCGGTAAACATGCTGTAAGAATAGTCTTCTATTTCTCCAATCCGAAAGACGTCACTTAATTCTTTCAAGAGATATAATGATTTCAACAAGAATAGTAAGCATGGCCATAACAAGAGAACAAACAAGAGGGCCATGGTGGCCATATATCGTTCACCTGAATCATGTTATTCAAGTAACCAAAAAATAGAAAGTCATGATAAAGGTCAGTCAGGGGTATGTTCTAAAATGCCCCAAAATGCTACAGTTTTCTGCACAAAATATGCCAGAATAGTTTAGGTATGACTCATAAAAAAGTTCTCCGAAGGTAACCTTGACCTTGGAGCTAGGGTCTGGGTCTTGATCATGACACACCAGATCATCATAAGGAAGAATTGTGACAAGTAATTTTTAATGAATGGCAGAATTGACCGGACAAGAAACATACAATGTTAACTTTTGACTTCTAAGTGTGACTTTGACATTGAAGCTAGGGGTCTTGGGCTTGTGCCTGACACGTCATCTCAATATTGGGAACGTTTATACAATGTAATTTTAAAATCTCTTCATCGATGGAAGAGTTATGGAACGGACAAGAAACACATCATGTAAACCGTTAACCTCTAAATGTGACCTTGACCTTAGAGTTAGTGGTCTGTTTATTATGCTTGACACGTTTTCTCGTTATGAGGAATATTTATGCCAAATATTTTCCAAATTCCTTGATGAATGACAGAGTTACGAACCGGACATGAAACAGACTCTATTAACCTTTGAATTGACTTCTAAGTGTAAACTTGATCTTGGAGCTAGGGGTCTGGGTCTTGCGCGTAACACATTGCCTCATTATGGTTAACATTTATGCCAAGTTGTTTCAAAATCCCTTCATGGATAACAGAGTTATATAACGGGCACGAAAAATATCCTATTAACCTATGAACTCTAAGTATGACCTTGACCTTGGAGCAAGGGATCTGGGTCTTGCGCATGACAAATTGTCTGATTATGGTTACCATTAATGCCAAGATATTTCAAAATCCTTTCATGGATGGCAGAAATATAGACCGGACACAAAGAGACTCTGTTAACATCTGAACTCTAAGTCTGACCTTGACCTTGGAGCCAGGGGTCTGGGTCTTGCCCATGACACGTCGTCTCATCATGATAAACATTTATGCTAAGTAATTTCAAAACCTCTTGAAGAATGGCAAAGTTACGAACCGGACACGAAACAACATTGGCCATAGCTGGATAAATATGGCCGGCTGATTACATTACGCTAAGTTTTCTAATGAGTTTTCTCATATTAATCATGTTTGAATGAAAACAACCAGTGAGACAGGAGCCTACATGTGTAGTCTTACAGCCACAAACACTTGTTCAGTGAAATTCTTTGTCGTTAATGTAAACACTTCTGTACAGTTAGACGAGGGACTGCCGTTTTGTAGAATCCCCATTTAAAATGGTAAAATATTGTACAAAGCGACCCCTGAGCACGTTTGCATCAAATCGTAAGTATGGCACTGTCAAGCAAAAACTATTTCTTGGTAATCGATGAATCTTTGTTGCAGGCATATAAGATAATCAACCAAAAAGTGATTCCAACGACAAAGAATTTACTAAACAAGTGTTTGTCGCTGGAAGAGTACACATGTGGGCTCCTGTTTCACTAGTTGTTTACATTCAAACGTGATTAATATGAGAAAACTCATTAGAAAACTTACCGTAATGTAATCAGCCGGCCATATTTATCCACCACTTCTGCGACGAATCCTTCACCGCCGCGGCGTTGGAACCACCGCTTCTGCGAAAGCTATGGCCAGTGTGGAAACAGACTCAATTAACGTTTGACTTCTAAGTGTGGCATTGACCTTGTAGCTAGGGGTCTGAGTATTACACATGAAACGTCATCTCATTAAGGTAAATATTTATACTAAACTATTTCAAAATTCCTTTATGGATGGCAGAGTTACAGTCCGATAAAGAATTTTCAAAGTTACGATCGGACGGACGGACGGACGGACGCGATTTTAATTTGCCCACCTTCGGGGGCATAAAAATCAAAGAACATACTGTAGAGTAAATAAAAAGTTATTTGCTGAAACATAGTTAAAAGACGTAAGGATGTTTTATTAACAACAACCAAAAATTATCAACTGCTAGTGAATATTGCAGACTCGATTTGATTGAGACCGCATTAGCTCTATTTGGTTTAATTTGTACACTAGTCAGCAGAGTACATGTATTTAGATAATTTACAACCATTCTTTGCACGGAATGTCACGGATCAGAGGGATAGGTTGGCTATACTCATCAACCAGGCAAACTGTTGGGAATCTAAAGCGGTAGTATATTCATCGCATGGCGTGTTCACTTTTTTCATTCTCAGCGTTATCTTGTACATGCGTAAACACTGAACAGAAAAGTTGAATAAATTTTACTATCCACTGTAAGTTATTGACACATCACCTTATTCAGGCAAACATTGGTGCCAAAGTATTTAAGAATCTCTCAATCCATGGCTGAGTTACAGCCCGGGCAAACAAAACAGCACCGAGTTTGGAACTTTGACCTCTATAAAATACTACCTTGACCTTAAAGCTACCAATATGGTTTCTGCACGCGACACGTGTCATTGAGGCAAACATATGTGCCAAGTTATTTTAGAATGAAAAAGTTGCAGCCCAAAAAGCTCAGACATACACACTGACGTACGGACGAACATACACCGAACCGCCAACTTGACAACTATGTAGAGCTCACCGCCAGTGGAGTCGACAAATATCTCGTAGTGTAAGTGCATTTTAGCCAGACGCAGTATAGTCAGATTCCAGGCAACAATTGGTGATAATTTACCTGCATCAACAATAGACGTTAATTACCTACTAGTAAATAAAAGTTACTGAACCTTCGGAATCCAGAACTGAACAGGCCTGACCTAAATTTCAAACAACATCTTACCTTAAGCAGTGGTCTGACCTTATATACAAACAATTCCGTACATTATGCAGTGGCTAAGGTAGCTGGTTTTTATTACCTTTTGGCGGGAATGCAGGTACAGTCTTATAGGAGATGACTTCAAGTTTTTAAGTATATCATCTACTAGGTTTCCCTCTACCTCCTCTCCTGTGAACGTTGCCAAGAACAATATGAGATGTTCCGTTTTTAATCCCTGTATTTTATTTTCTCCACCAGGGAAAAAGTGTTCGGTTACTTGCTCTTTCAATGAATCTATAAGGCTCTGTTTCGGCACATCAAGAACAACACTCCCGCCGCCCTTATTTGCTGTTATCAGCTGATACGATTTCTTCGACATATGCTTCCATCCAAATAATATTCTCCTCGTACTTTTCTCCTGCCTGTTTACATTGTACTGTAAACCCCTCTGTAAAAGCAAATTTCAGAAAGTAGTAATAGTCTGTCCTCAAAATCTCATATTTTGTAGTCTGTACTATCAAAAACCATTCAAATCACTGCATGGAACATATCTATATCATAATAATCATATATGACATCTGGGTCGAAAATACGCTCGTTTGAGAGACCTGAGAAGAGTTGAGCTATGTTTACAGATTTCAGTTTTGCTTAAGGTTTAGGAGTATATCACCAAAACACAGAAATATTTTATAAACGAACAACATCGTTACCAATATTTTACCTGACCATTACATGTTCTGCCGTACTGTCCCGCACTGAAAATATTCTGAAAAAGTTGTCCCCCTTTGAAAATGAATGCCATTTGTAAAGAAATAAAAATAAACAATCGCTGAAAACTGTGTTCCACCTAGTTATGTTAAAATTTCAACACTCGCACGCTATTACAAATGCATCAAAACAAACATGTGTAACAGTTTCTTGAAAATGGTGAGTTTTTAAAAGCGCTTGACTGTCTGGAAGTGGGGCCTGTTTAACAGTTTTTTTTTCGGAATTCAATGCTTATATCAGTATACTGACACTTGTTTTGTAGAGTAATATAAGTAATATACACGCTATCATTACAAAAACAACAAAACAAGTGTCAGTATACTAATATAAACATTGAATTCCGAAAAAAAGTCTAAATGGGACCCACTTCCGGGCAGTCAAACGCCTTCAAAAATTCACCATTTTCAAAGAACTGTTACACATGTTAGTTTTGATTCATTTGCAACCGCATGCGACTGTTGAAATTTCACATAATTAAGTGGAACACAGTTATAAGCAATTGTTTATTTTTATTTCTTTACAAATGGCATTCATTTTCAAAGGGGGACAACTTTTTCAAAATATTTTCAGTACGGGACAGTACGGCAGAACATGTAATGGTTAAGTAAAATATTGGTAACGATGTTATTCGTTTATAAAATATTTCTGTGTTTTGGTGATATACTCCTAAACCTTAAGGTTTACTGTCAGAGAAAGTACTAGACAGAAGCAGAGACATGTCTCTGTAATAAGGAAAAACTATAAATGTGTCAAATAAAGACTGATGCCTATAGGGCCATAACTACCTGGAAAATCAGTGGACCGGAACCAAATAGGAACTTTACCTGTATTTCCATAACACAAAAACACAACCCAAATTTGGTTGAATGTGTTTGATTAACACAGGCTGAAGGGTCCTGTAAGGTCCGGAAACTAAAATTTGTAAGAATTCTCAGCATATATGGGGCCATAACTTCCTGGAAAATCAGGATGTAGGGTCCGGATACTGAAATTTGCACTGATTCAAATTATATGAAGGGTCATAACTCCATGTAATATCAGCGGACTGGAACCAAATACTTGTAAACAATTTACTTGTATTTCCGTAATATGAAGACACTCGCCAAATTTGGTTGAAATCGGTTGATAAACACAGGATGTAGGGTCCGGAAACAAATTTCGATTCATTCTAAGTATATAAAGGGCCAGAACTCCACGGAAAACCAGCGGACTGGAACCACATGCGAATCTGACCTGTATTTCTATATATATGTGAAGGCACTTACCAAATTTGGTTGAAATCAGTTGATAAACACAGGCTGTAAAGTCCGTAATTTGCACATATGGACGCACGGAAGCACAAATGGACGGACAGGGATAACACTTTGTGCCCATAGACCATTCTTCGAATGGCGGGGGCATAAAAATGCCAGTACTGAAAATCAAAGATGTACTTACCTTTCCCTTTCCCTTTCCTTTGCGTTTGAAAATGCCGAACTCGCATTAAACAAGGTGAATCATCGGCTGTTGGGAAGGAAATATTTTAAAAAGTGTAATATCACAAAAAGGGTTTCTTTGACCGTTCTAGATAGATAAAATAGTCATGAACCATTTACCTGCTGGAGGCAATTGTTCGCTATTATTGACAGAGTTATTGTACAATTCGACAGATAGACAAGTTCATTGCAGACAATCATCAGGGTAAAGGTCCTGCTGACTATATCATGTTACGGGGCACTTTTTACAAACCCGTCAGTATTTGAGCAAGCAGAAGTCTAGGCCCCAATGTCACAAAAATACTGAAGTTATTACTTTTAAAACTAAGTCTGTTATTTTAAAATCCTGCTTCTAAATTGCTACAGTTTTTATTTAGCAGTGTATTCATTGTTGTATGAAAACATCATCAGTAGTATTCATGTGCAATTATTATTCCAAGCTAGTTATACTTAAATTCTATTCAAGTAAAACATAATTGACTTTAGTCTGAATTCTATTCAAGTAAAACATAATTGACTTAAGTCTGTACTTTAGATACATTTCTTCGAATTAAATTCGTTTTCTTTAAAAGTCAAAATTATTGTACATAATGTATATTGTATACAAACATAATTTTGACATAGATGAAAAACTGTAATGAGCAAAAACGTTATTTGAAAATACCTGACTTAGTAAAATAATTATTTCAACATTTTCGTGAAATTGGGGCCTGAAGAATGTCAATCCACCATAACAATCAGCTTTCGTATTGTGATTAATTTCCAGTAAATGTTTAAAAAGGGCAGTTCTTTTTAAACGCCATACAAACATGCAAACTGGTTTGTCAGTCGGCAGAATTATTGTTTCATGACCCATGTAACAAACAAGCATTTTAATGATCGCTCCCACCCCCACACCCATCGAAAGTGGGAAGTGTTGACTAACTTACCTTCACATTTATCCCTGCATCTTTCCCGCAGTCGCGCCCGGTCTCATATCGTATTAACACCTAGGTCTTCAAACTCTTTCTCTGTTAAGCTTTTTATATCTTCTGGTTGCAACTAGAATATCAAAGTGTTACACACTGAAAAAAAAAACAATAAAAACAAGAGTGCCAGAGACTGTCACAAAATACGCCCGTCACCGTACTTGGCCTAATTCAAGGGCCATAATCCAAGAGTACTTGGGGCGATTTGGCTGGTACTAAAACTTGTCTGAGATATTATGCCCACAAACATTGTCAGCAAGTTTGGTGAAGATCGGATGAAAACTGTTTGACTTAGACAGCGGACATGCTTTGGACGCCGACTTCCGCGGGAGTTAAGATAAAATACACCTCTTTCAGAGGCGCGTGGCGAAAACACGATAATTAGCACTGCATAAACGTCGAGTTTTCGCACCGCGTCCCGACATTTAGTTACTAAATCTCGCCCCGCGCCCTCGCGGGGCGAAAACTCGCTATTTAGTAGGGGCGCGAAGCGAAAACACGATAATTAGCGGTGTCGAAGGGCGAGATTTAGGAACTGGAATGTCGGGGGCGCGGTGCGAAAACTCGGCGTTTATGCAGCGCTAATTATTGTGTTTTCGCCACGCGCCCCCGACATACCAGTTACTAACTCTCGCCCCGCGACCCCGCTAATCATCGTGTTTTCGCTCCGCGCCCACGCTAAATAGCGAGTTTTTGCCCCGCGACCCTGCCATTTTAACTTGTAAATTCTAGTGTTTTCGCTCTATGTCAAACGGAAATTTAAATATACTATTGTATGTTTCCTGTGAAATAAACATATACATGATCCCAATTGTATTTTCCTGGAGTGCTCGCCAGTAACATCCGTGCATCCATTTTACTCTTGAAACTACTTACATAAACTAGTGAAAATTGAAAGGAAGTTGATGACACAGGGATATAAGCCAGCAATACAGGTCATATACCATATTTCGTCTCTTCGTTGCATGAGCGCACATTTCAAAATACACGTGCACTTATATAGAGGATATTCCAGGACTGTCTTGTCATACTGAATTTATTAATTAAATGAATTGAATAAAATAATAAAATGCGAGGCTCTATCGAGCATTTTATTAATTTTGTTGATTCATAACAAGTTTAATTAATCCAGTGTGGGAAGACAAACGTAATATACTTTTTATCACAAGTAACTTTTTTTCTGCTGAAACATCAAAACTTCTTTTTTCTTTACCTATTACAGACCAAGTTAATTCGACCAACGTCTCCTATACTTAAGGTGGAGTGCGACCTTTAAATTTTTTTAGATAGATCTATGAAAAATTAACGGAAGAAAATTGAGGATATTTCTGATTTATTCCAGTTTTCCGTTTGGCTCTTATTTAAGCCACATTTGTTTGGTGTACTGTCAAACTTGGCCACTAACGGCACTTTTTGGGCGTTATTTCTTGGCGTCATTTTCATTGTTTCTGTACGGTTTTCAGCATATCCCTGTTTTAGCTGGAGCAGACGCGAATGAAATTTATATATTTTTTAAAAAATTAAAATTTCCTTTCCTGTGATATAAATTTCGTAAATGATTTATGACGTACCTTAAGATTATGACGCATTAAAGCATCAGACGTATACAAAACGTAACGTAGAGTTTAGCTGGAAAATTGTCCGTTTTTGGAGAAAAACATTTTTTCGTTTTGAGGAATTTTGTTTAAATTTCAATCATAAATGCGCAAATATATTTACTTGCGTTTGATTAACAAAATGTTGTATGTCACCGAATTCGTTTTTTTCAGTACCATCGATTTTGTTTCCCCAACCCCGAGCTGAAATGCGACGTTATTTGGTGGTATTTTTAATGTAACGCTAAAGTTTCGGACGATTTCGGAAAACTTGGAACCAGTTTTCAAAACTTTATCGTAAAAATATACGTTCAATGAAGGCATATACTGAAATATATATAAAAAATCATCACATATACAGAAAATCGAATTACATATGAAAAATGAAGTAAACGCGAAGTTATTTGGTGGTATTTTAAAGTTACGCCGATAGTTTCGGACGATTTCGGAAAATTTGTACTAAGGAGCTTATTGTCGACATAATTTCGTTAAGTTATACGTTTAATGTTAGCATATACTGAAATATAAGAAAATAACAATTCGAATTATAATAGAAAAATGAAGTCCCGGCTAGTTATGAGCTGTGAACTTTCGGGGTTTTTTTTATAATTTATTCTGATTAACTTAGTTAGCATTCGAGTTTAATGTGTGATTATGATTAAATTACTCCTGTCAGAAAGCGCATCATATGAAGAAAAATGATTTTTAACTTTATAAGAATTCGATTTAATCGTGGGATTTACGGTGTTCCGTTAGGGCCAGCGCCTACTCCCTGTAAATGGGAAGACCGAAGGTGCGATGGTATTATGGCTAAGCGCGACAGTACAATGGCGAAAACAACGACAGTACGATAGTGACAGTCTGTTGAACTACTCTTCGGAATCAACTGTTGTGCTTCAACATCGTAGTGTCGCGGTCCGCGAGTCACCATCGTAGTTTCACCATCCTAGTGTTGAGGTTTACCATATCGAAGTGTCGCGTTTCGCCAACACACTGTCGCAAGTGTATTTTTATGATGCTAACCTGACAACAAATATTTTTAACGTTTCATGGCTTGCAATAAGAGCTGATTAAAAATATTTTCTTACAAAACAATTAATAACAATTACACGTATTATTATTCATTTTCTAGCTGAGAGGTTAATTTTGAATATAATTTTGTTTAGAAATAACATTCGGTCGGGTGGTATTCGTTTGAATTACACCCTATAGGCTGACATTTATTTTTCAATCCTAATGAAAACAATAGGCCGACGGAGACTATTCTTGAACTGTACAACGCAAATAAGGTATATAAACAGAAAAAGAGGGTGAAGTGCGACAGTGCGATTGCAAAGCTCGGCAGTTCGATGGTGAAACTGCGATGGAGAAGCGTGACAGAGCTATGGTAACACTACGATGGAGAAGCATGACAGAACGATGGCGAAGTATGACAGTACGATAGTGAAGCGCGACAGTGCGATGGCGAAGCACGACAGTGCAATGGTGACACTAAGCGTGACAGTGCGGTGGTGACACCTCGATCGCGAAGCGCGACTGTAAGATGGTGAAGCACGACAGTACAATGGCGAAGCAGTACTGCAGCACTTCACTATCGCACTCTCACAATTCGCCATCATTTTTTGTTTGGTTGATTGTTTGATATGACGTTTTTTCGGCGACGCCGTCTAAATTCGTTTTCGCTACCTATGCCACGTGACTTCAGTTTGCAAATCAAACTACTTGATAACGCATTATAGATAATTTATCAAAATGGAAGATTTATGCAACACTCTGCCTGATTGAACGAGAGTGTCAATTTCTTTCACTCTGTTGATTGTGCTACGCTGAGTGAAATGTAGACAAAGCGTTTATCCTAAACGACGCTGTTCACAGTTTTAAAGCTAGCAAGAATATTGATATATCTCAGAATGATAAGTAAGTTTAATAAATATGATAAAAACCTGTTCAAAATACCAACATATATAATAAATTAAAGAAAGAGCTGAATACGGTCTGCGTATCACATGAAAAAGGATGTGATAAGAGTCTTTTATGTAGAGACAAGTGCTTTTTAAAAGATTGTCCTTGTTACAATTGTCGTCTGTATATGAAAAGGTTTCTTGCTTTTGTGACTTATTCAGATTGCATATTAAAATGAGTACTTGTTTGCTTTGATATATTTGTTATAAATTATTTAATTGATTTATTATATATGAATATTTTTCTTTAGTATGGTATGCAAATATTGAACTCAGTTGAAATCTTTTTTATTATATATATGCTATATAATGACTGAATCTCATTACACTGAAATGAAGGTACGCTGCATACAGTTTATCTACGTGATATGACTATATACGGTCAAACTTTGCTTATGAAACAGAAATATTGAAATAATTACAATTGTATGTTTTGCTTGACCTTCACTTTTTTTATAGGAGTGACGTCATTGTCCAAAGATTCATGAATAGCAAATATGCATTTGTTAAAGCGGGATCAGTTGGCCTATTTTAGAAATAAATAAAAATAATAAAGAAAAAAATCCTTTAATTGATTTTTTCTCATGTATTCTAATCAAACTTGATTTGTAGCATCTTTATTAGGCCCGCAGCCAACTTTGTTCAGCTGGGACATTTAACCCCTTTTAGGGGTTACTAGAGCTAAAACTAGAAATGCCTTTATACAGCGTCTCATGAACAGCTTGGTGGATCTTTTTCATACTTGGTCTGGAGCATCATTATAAGGTCCTCTTCCAAATTTATTTATATACGAACTTGGGCCCTATTAAGGACCACTATAGCTAAATGTAGATGTGCCTTTCTTCGCATTAACCACTAAAATGTAATGGATTTTTATCAAACTCGATGTGTAACAATATCGTAAGGTCTCCTGCTATTTTGTTACAAATGGGGATAGGGACCAATTTAGCTAAAAATATAAACACGTTTAATGACCTCTTCTCATGAACCGCTTCATGAATCTTCATCAAACTACTGCTGTAATTATTCGTCTAAGGATAAACGAAACAAAATTGCAACCCTACAAAACCTTTACGAAAAATTAAAAGAGAACCATTTAAATTGTTAAAGTGCGGTGTTTAGTTTTGCAATTTGAAAAATGTTAGATGAAAGATGAATGTTAGATGAAAAATTCATAAACTTCTTTCCTTATTACAATTCGCCGACCATCATTTTTAAAGATATTTCTTGTTTCCCATTACATATCAGCTGAGCTGCAAATTTCTAACTGAGTGTCAATCGCAATTCTCTGCGACATTATTTGTGAACTTAAACACATCTTCTACTGTAACTCGGAATAGTTGAGTAACTTGAGTGTTGCTTTTCGATCAAACCTGGCCGCTTGTTACACTTTAAAGAGTGCAAATGCATTTCGACATCACAGTGAGCATGGTATGTCTCCTGCAAAAACTTGACTACAACAAAGTCGGTACTGTTTAATAATTGTCTCTTTTTAGTTTTCTTTCTAATATGCAAAGGAAGAAACATTATATTAAGTCAGCAATCGAGTACGAGTTACAAACAGAAAATCAGTGATGAAAAATATAGAGTATTAAAATTTCTTTAAACTAAAAAAGAATAAGTAGACAAACTCCGTTAACAGTAAAACTTTAACTTGTGGGTAATTCTTTACCTTTCCTACATACAGCAACAATCCGACATCTAAGGCGCACGGTTATGATATTTTACATTGATATCGTCCATGGATGTACGGTCTCGCTGTCCTTTAGAAAATTTTGAAACGGTAACATGCATGAGTCAATTAGAATACATATTCACATTAAATACCAATAATGAAGATAATACAAACTTTTAAAGATGTTTTAATAGAAGTAATTCCATTAAAATTACGTATCAATATCGAATGCTAATAAAAATTATTATAACTGAAGCAAAACCCAAAAGTTCGCAACTTAAAACCAGCCGGGGCTATTTTTTTCTACTATTATTCTATTTACTGTATATATGTGTTATTTCTTATATTTCAGAATATGCTTTCATTGAACGTATATTTTTACGATAGAATGTCGACAACATCTTCCATAGTACAAGTTTTCCGAAATCGGCCGAAATTTTAGCGCAATTTTAAAAATACCCACCAAATAACGTCGCATTTCAGCTCGGGGGTGGGGAAACAAAATCGGTGGGACTGAAAAAACGAATTCGGTGACATACAATTTTTTGTTAATCAAACGCAAGTAAATATATTTGCGCATTTATGATTGAAATTTAAACAAAATTCCTCGAAACGAAAAAATGTTATTCTAGAAAAACGGACAATTTTCCAGCTAAACTCTACGTTACGCTTTGTATAAGTCTGATGCTTTAATGCGTCATAATCTTAAGGTACGTCATAGATCATTCACGAAATTTATATCACAGGAAAGGAAATTTTAAATCTTTTAAAAATATATAAATTTCATTCGCGTCCGCTTCCAGCTAAAACAGGGATATGCTGAAAACCGTACAGAAACAATGAAAATGACGCCAAGAAATGACGCCCAAAAAGTGCCGTTAGTGGCCAAGTTTGACAGTACACCAAACAAATGTGGCTTAAATAAGAGCCAAACGGAAAACTGAAATAAATCAGAAATATCCTCAATTTTCTTCCGTTAATTTTTTGCATAGATCTATCTAAAAAAAATTTAAAGGTCGCACTCCACCTTAAAACGACGTCAACGTCAAAGCTTTATTACGTTAGTGTATTATCAAATTCATGTAGTGGCTTTATTTCATACCCGTGACATCAAACATGTGATAAAAATATATGTGCAAATGTAAATATGTAGGTACATGCTTATATGGACGTGCACGTGTGTATAAATTTACTCGTGCATGTCCATATATGCGTGCACGTGTATATATATACGTGTACGTATAATTGCAGGCTTACGTATAGATATACGCTTGCATGTAAATTTCTAAATATACAAGCATCAAGAATCAAGCGTGCTCGCATAAAATTACATGCGTACAATGGTAAATATATAGGTGCACGCGTAAATATAATATACCCAGAATTACTCATGCACGCGTTAAATTACACATGTACGTATATATTTACGCGTACACATGTAAATGTGTAAGTTCAGGTGTATATGTGATTGCAGCTAGAATGTGCATGCACGCTTAAATATACGTCCACGTGTATATTTTTAAACGCATGCTTTAAAAATATGTGGGTGTTCACGTGTGCATGTATAAAATATACACGCGGACGTATACATTTACACGTGTACACATGTTTTTATACGTGCACATATAATATGAAATATGTGCATTTTAATCATCGACCCAGAATGTCATTTTTCTCTGACTTTTTCCTGACTTTTCTAAAATTTCATTTTTCACTGACCATTATCAAGATATCCCTGACAATTCACTGATCTTAAAAAACATCATTTTCGTCTGACTTTTCAAGGGAAGTGACAACCCTGTAGCTGGCTATTGTTGGCTCTGGAAATATATCATCTGGGAGTTTGTCAGACAAGCTGCCACAAAGTAAGGGCCATGACTCCAGGGAAAATCATTTAACCATAACAATTATACAATATACACAACTAGGCTTGGATGGCCGGTGTGCATGAAGTCAAGCATAATATTTACTAAAATATGTCAATGAGCATGTTGGAATGACAACAATCAAGGCCTTCTTGTGATTTATCGTCTGATTTACCACGATTCATCGTTCAGATGCTTCAGTATTTAACCACTCGGGCTAACGCCCTCGTGGTTCAATTCCTACGCATCTGAACTCTGAACCATGGTAAATCAGACGATAAACCACTCGAAGGCCTTGATTATTTGTTAAATGAAAATTCTCTTTCCTTGAACGATTTTCTTATTCAAGAGACTGTTTTCTAATTTATATAAATCTAGGAGTCGCTATTTCTTACTTTCCCTGACTTCCAGAAAAGTTCTTTTTTGCAGGACCTTTCAGATCTGTGCAACAATGCAAGGAGGTGCCTTGTTATAAATGAATGTGTAGGCCGAGTATTAGGTGAGTCTGGGGGGGAGGGTATCCCCCCACCCCGTAAAAATTTTGGCACTAGTGTCGAAGGTGCGATTTGGCGTATATTTAGTCCAAATTAATATGTTTCTTAGGCCATTAATATCAATACAATTTACCTGGATTTATCATTTATAAACCATTTCATATGTTACTTTAGATTCCAAATAAAAAAGCCAGTCAAAGGACAATCACTGCCTGAATTGTCTATTCTTAACATATCTTGTTTCTAGTTTTCCAGTTACCCCCACCTCCCTCCCATCCAATTTTATTCTAATTTTGGCATTTTTATGGGGAAGATTGTAGGCCGTTATACCAGCTACGCCCATGCAATGTGTTCAAATTGCATGGCTCGACTTAAATACATGGATAATTTTGATATGCCTCTGTATTTCTCCAGTACTGTGTGCCATAATTACCACTGCATCAATATTCATTTTAATATTTTATTTTTCAAGATCATGTAGTAGATCTACTAATGTTTTAATTTGCTAATAGATGCCTGTCACCATAAGCATGCGGCATGTAGAATCTAACATTTATATGTAAAAAAAAGTCAGGTCCTAAGCGTGTCGAACGGTACAGTCGAGTGAAATAGGCCAAAAACAAAACTTACCCGATTTCTTCTAAAGATTTCTTTAACGTCTCCCAGTCCAATTTCGTCTAGAATATCGTCCATACTGATCTGAAAACATAAACAAGAAACTGACTATAGATCTTTAGTCTAGAACTTTCCTTGATATGTAGATCTAGGTCAACACAATGAAAAAATAGTCATGTAAATTGTTACAGTTACTTCAAAGCGTACGATACACTATACTGTACAGGATATGAAATCTTGAAGTTTGCTATATTTTCCTTATTTTCTCTAAAATAAATAAATAAATTACGTAGAATGCCTACCTTTCTAAAATCCACCTATGTCTATGCCCTGTCTATGCATCCCTCTCCCGTCATATCGATGTGTAATGATGACGTCATCAAGATGTAAACCGCGGGGCGAAAACTCGCTATTTAGCGGGGGCGCGGAGCGAAAACCCGCTGTTTATAGCGGGGGCGCGGGGCGAGATTTAGTAACTGGTATGTCGGGGGCGCGGGGCGAAAACACGATAATTAGCGCTGCTTAAACTTCGTCTTTTCGCACCGCGCCCTCGACATTCCAGTTACTAAATCTCGACTTTTCGCCCCGCTGCCCCGCTAAACAGCGAGTTTTCGCCCCGCGGCCCCGCCATTTTAACAATCTTAATCCTCGTGTTTTCGCTCGGCGAGATCGCGGTGCGAAAAGTCGAAATGGCACAAATCAGCCACATAGATAATTGCAATGCGTAACACTTACAAAACGAAAATGCAAAAAGTCGCGCTGCGAAAGGTCGAAATTAGACAAATAAAATGGCGGGGTCGCGGGGCGACAAACCGCTAATTAGCGAGCTCGTGGGGCGAAAAGCGAAATTTAAGCATTACAGTGGCGGGGGCGCGGGGCGAAAACTCGCTAATTGTCGGAGTCGCGGGGCGAAAAGTCGAGATTTAGTAACTAAATTGGCGAGGGCGCGGGGAGAAAACACGATAATTAGCGCTCTTCAAACGTCGAGTTTTCGCACCGCGCCCGCGCCATCAGAGTTACTAAATGTCGACTTTTTGCCCCGCCACCCCGCTAATTATCGTGTTTTCGCTCCGCGCCCCCGCTAAATAGCGAGTTTTCGCCCCGCGCCCCCGCCATTTTAACTTGTTAATTCTCGTGTTTTCGCTTGGCGGGGTCGCGGGGCGAAAACGCGAAATGGCAGAAATCAGCCACCATAGTTAGTAGGTTCCTTCTGAAAGATTACTAGCCCTAATAATTTGAGTATATGTATGATTAGAGGGTAGCCTTAATTATTGGTTTATAGGTACGAGGGGTGTTCGGAAAGTTTCGGGATAAGTGCCGTAACAGTCTTATTTTTTTTTTTTTAATTTACACAATTCTTTAAACATACATAGCTCCATATACCTTTTACTCATTCTCAGAAGCAAATTTACAAAATCAAAAATAACAAGCTAATTATAATTACCATAGCAACGTTAGGTAAACATGAGCGGGGTAACTAAATGTATAAATAATTGCAGAAAGTCTATGTCGTAGTGTCGGACACAAAACACGTGAAATTTTATCAAAATATTCCCCAAAGTACTTCACATACTTCTCGTGTCTGTGAACCAAAGATTTAAAGAAACTGTTGAAGTTTTCTGTTGGTATTCTCCTGATACACTCCCGAACAACCATTGGCAGGTCTTCGACGTCGTCGAAACGTGAACGTCTCAATTCGTTTTTGATGGTGGGGAAAAGCCAAAAATCACATGGTGCTAGGTCTGGAAAGTAAGGGGGATGTGGTATAGTTTTAATATCTAGCTCAGGTATGGAGGTTATCAGGTTCCCACCAAAACACTACAAGCCTTGATAATTGGAGTATAAGTATGAATAGCTGTTAGCAAGTTCCCACAGAAACACTATAATCCTTGATAATTGGAGTATATGTATGGACAGAGATTAGCAGGACCCCGCCGAAACACCACTAGCCTTGATAATTTGATAATTGAATTTTATGTATTGATAGAGGTTAGCAGGTTCCCACCGAAACACTACAAGCCGTGATAACTGGAGTATAGGTATGGACAGAGGTTAGCAGGTTCCCACCAAAACACTACCAGCCTTGATAACTGGAGTACGTGTATGGACAGAGGTTAGCAGGGCCCCGCCGAAACATTACTAGCCATGATAATTGGAGTATAGGCATGGATAGAGGTAAGCGGGTCCCCACCAAGAAAATTTGGAAATCTACGAGAGAAATAGTACATTTTAAGCCATTTTTGAACCTAACTAATCTGTGTAAATCAGAGAACATGTAGGGATAGGATTTCGAACTCTCCACAATTTTTTTGAAAATGATGTTTTTAAAGGCATTTTAGACTAAAATATTAATGCAGATCATGTTAAGATATACACACTACTATCCTGAATAATTGAATACTAGCTAGTGATAGAGGTTTAAAAATCCTCCAAGAGAAAATTTATAGACAAAAGCTATTTTAGACAAATTGTCTTAGTAACTACACTTTACTGGCTTGGACAGCCGCACAGTTAGACTGAGAGGTATTGGGGCCCTTCACGACAAACGTTGAAGTTCTGAAAGACAAATGGTAAATTTTAAAGCCATTATAGAAACAACAAGATTGTGAGCAAAACGTGCTGTTTATGTGCAAAAATACAAGTAAGTAAGTAAATACATTGGAGAAACCAAATGAGTAACTATTTGTTAGTATTAATGTTGCCCCTGTCTCCACACAACAAACACAGCTGAACTAGTCTCTGAGCCAGTGAAAAATCAAGCTATGTATCCCGGAATTGTAACAGTTTACAATATAAACACATTCTATGCAAGAGGGACTTGCTCATCGGACCTTGATTTGACCTTGAATATATGTACGACACACTGAATCATGCTTAGTATAGAAAACATAAACAGGTCTGTCGTCAAGTACCTATCTGAACAAATTTGAGGGAATACCTTACAAGGATACTACGGGACAAGTTAATGAAGCTCCAGAGTGCAGTTCAACTTATCTACACCAAGCGCTTTAGGAGAAGAAGTTGATAAAAGTTGATAAGGGTATTTCTATTTTTTAGCTCTTATTTTAAATAATTAGTCACGCCTTTGGTAACTTTTGCTGATTTTGCATCCATAAGTACGAAAATATCAACTGCATTACCATCTTCTAAAATCTTTTACCGAGCCATATCAAAAGATATAAATTGCGGTTAAGGTTACAAAGTTGTTTGTTTACATGAGCCCAAACTAGAAAGAAACACATTATGTACCTTGATGTGAATTACCTCTATGGCTGGGCGATGAGTCAACGTTTGCAATCTGAAGGCTTTATATTCACACTGGATAACCGGCTATCCTGACGCCAGCTGGACAAAAAAACCCGCTGGAAAAGTAACCCAGCTGTAAATCGGTAGGTAAAGTTTTTCATTTATTTCTATTGATACGAAGCCAATTCTTGCAAATCAACTTGACAGTTTTGTTAAAGAATGGACATGGCTTACATTTACAAATTCTGGGCTGAAAACGATCGTTATGTTTCTAGAAAATCCCTGACAATTTCTTCAGTTTGAAAAATCGAACAAAAATCCAAAGTTTTGCGCAAATGTCTTTGTTTATGAACAGTCTGTGAAAACTTTATCATCTGGTTTAACAGACATGTCCTTTCGGAGCACCTGTGCGAAATTTTCGGATTCTATCTTTCTGAAAAAATATATTAGCCGTTAAACAGGTTTGGGTGAAAAAATATGACTGTCGAAAACGGCCGCTTGTGCTATTGCTGAACTCGGCTGTTAACATTTACAGACTATCCATTAACTCCGATGATTTTTGAATACCTTTGTAAGTAAAAAGTATTATTGGCAGTCATTTCACGAAAACGTGATAAATTTTGAAAAATGCACTTTAATTTCAAGACACATTGTAAAAATATGACTATATTCTGTAACACCCTGGCTGAATTTTAACCTAGTGCACGCGTTCTTGCCAATTTTGTTTTTGCCATGCGAAAGCAAACTATGTCGCTTTTTTTTGTTTGGTTTACAGTCACTTCGACACAATTCAGGACATATTGCGACTGATCCAGCTTTCGAAGGTGAAGGAAAACCCCTGTAGGTGCCCTTCCGGGCTTCTATAGAAAGTATTTTTACCTCGGTATTTGTAAGTGCAAATGATTGCTTCTGGTTGTCAGTCCTTTAAATATTGTTTGAAGAATTAAGTATTTAATCCATGTCTTTAATGAACCTAGCAACATGTAGCGATAATCAACATTTATCAGTGTATCGGAATTATTTTCTGTTTTACGTCACAAGAGTTACTCTTCATATGTGCAGTGCACGAATTTGCTTTTTCTGTCCACAAGATATTGTGATGTTATTTTGTTCAACGCTAGGTATTGTAGATCTACGTTGTTTTACATATATAATATCCTTTAGTATAAGAAATACATGTTTTACGCGTACACGATATTATTGTACGCTACCACTATACACAGACTGTTAGTGTATTTCGTGTATTAATGTGGCTCACTTGTTAAGTGATACCAAGCTGGACTGTCAATGCGAAGGTCCGTAGTTCAAAACTTGGTAGCGGTTTCTGGGATATCTTAGATGCTCCTAAGTGTCCCACACTCAACTAGAGGCCAAGTACCGGTTCTGCACACGAAGAAAGGATTCGCGTGTACTGGTGCTTTATTGTGAGCATAGAGAGCTGGGGTATCGTACCCGAATGCCGTTCCACTAAATATGTCTCTGCAACTTATCTGCACCTGTCAGGATTTATAAGTATTACGATGATGGTTAAAAAATTCTGATGATTTGTTGGAGTATAAATCTAATGACAGCTTCGGATGGTTCTCCTGTGAAGGTGGTAATCATATGATAGCCGCTGGATGGCTAGCCTTCGTGTATTTTATTTTCGGTATCGTACACGCGGGGGAAATCGCTTGATTCATGTAACATTTTTACTTGTAGGCGTATTTGTCTTGTTACTTGATGGATTTTAATAATATAAACTTCAAATACTTCGCCCAAATTCCAGTTTATACGTTAGCTACACATATGGTCCGTGAAAAGCATTTGGGCGAAGTGTGTGAAAAATGAATTAAGAATATCTGTCGAACGCTTTTTGGCGTGGAAAGCATCCATTTTTCTGTCTTCGACGCTTTTCATTTCATTTCATTTCATTCTGTCGGGTAATAAGGAAATTAGAAGCAAAATTGTTACCTGAATCGAGTGAAGAGGATATCGGTTGACCACCCTGATCAGGCTATCACACTTTCCTAAGAATTCTATAAATTCTGGTCAGGGGTATTCTCAGCCCTACATCTGTACATGATCCATAAACAATACCATATTTAATTGATTTTGAAATTAGAATTCATGTATTACGCGAACAAGATACTAAACCCATAATAGCATGTGCCTAGCAACTTTTAAACTGATTAAAATCATGAAAAGGCCATGTTAAAACAAGTGAAATTCCCGTGCAATACAAAGTCAGATATCAAATAAAACCTCCAAAAGGATTAGGTATGAAAATAAAGATTCTGCTACACAACCCTACATTATAACATTAATCCCAAATACAACCTTGACCTTCCTCAGTCTTACTTTGGTAACCGTTTGAATAAGTAATAAGTATTCCCGAAAGCCAACAGCTGACTTCAACGACTGCCTTTTGCAAATCTAGCGGCCGTTTTCGACAGTCATATTTTTTCACCCATACCTGTTTAACGGCTAAATTATTTTTTCACAAGGAATGTAGAACCTGGAAATTTCACACAGGTGCTCCAAAAGGACACCTCTGTTAAACCTGATGATAAAAGTTTTCACAGACTGTTCATGAACAAAGACATTTTACGCAAAACTTTGGATTTTTGTTCGATTTTTTCAAACTGAAAAAAATGTTACGGAATTTCTCAAAACATAACGATCGTTTTCAGCCCAGAATTTGTAAATGTAAGCCATGTCCATTCCTTAACAAAACTGTCAAGTTGATTTGCAATAATTGGCTTCGTATCAATAGAAATAAATAAAAAAAACTTTACCTACCGATTTACAGCTGGGTTACTTTTCCAGCGGGTTTTTTTGTCCAGCTGGCGTCAGGATAGCCGGTTACCAGTGTGATATTGGGGCGCCGAAAAACGATATAATTACTTGACGAAAAATATCAAAGTTTATTTTTTTATTAAATGTGATGTTGAATATCCAAAAGTAATTGCATGGTCCTCCAAAATGATTATACTTAAGATCTCGAAAAGTTACTTGTTTAAGTACAGCAAAATTATTAACATTAGAAATAGGAAAAAGTAATGTGGGCAAGCTTATTCCACTTTCAATGAAAGAAAACAAACAGAAAGTATATTTATCATTACACAAATCTTCAACTTCGTGAAGAATTTGGGTTAAAGTTACACAAAGTTCTAGCCGAATATTAACTCATAATGAAAGTACCATCCCCAGCTTTTATTACATTTGACTGGCATATCCTAGTAGGTTGTCCCCCTTGAAAATTATCCGATAATCAATACTGGTTTACCTAAGTGATGTCACTTTGAGCAATAGATTATATAGGAAATTTATTTTCAATGATTAATTTCAAATATATTCATGTATTTAAGTTTGTGAATATTTTAACACATATGACAGTATATATCAATTTCTCCTCTTCAATTTCATGTGAAAATATTTATTCTAACTGAACATCTTCTTGCTTTCAATTTTGTTTTAAAAGTATCACCATCGCTTATATTGAACATGTAGTGAAAATCACTAAACTTTTCAATTTCTTTTACTTTAGAGGCAAATTAACTATATTTTCTAAAACATGACAACTTATTAACACATATGTAGACCTGTTCTTGACTTTATAAACAATACAATACAATGGTATATTTATAATTGTAATAAAGTGTGTGAAGTTGGCGAGAAGTTCGACATTCGACATTGAACATTCGATCTCAGAACGACATTGGACATTTGAAGCGTGAAGTTGACAATAAGTTAAACTTTCGACATTGAACATTCGATCTCAGAACGACATTGGACATTCAATTTTAAAACGACATTAGACATTCGAATCCAGAACGACATTGGACATTCAATTTTAGAACGACATTAGACATTCGAATCCAGAACGACATTGGACATTCAATTTTAAAACGACATTGTACATTCGAATCCAGAACGACATTGGACATTCGAATCCAGAACGACATTAGACATTCGATACCAGAACGACATTGGACATTCGATTTCAGAACGACATTGGACATTCGATTTCAGAACGACATTGGACATTCGATACCAGAACGACATTGGACATTCGATTTCAGAACGACATTGGACATTTGATACCAGAACGACATTGGACATTCAATACCAGAACGACATTGGACATTCGATTTCAGAACGACATTGGACATTTAATACCAGAACGACATTGGACATTCGATTTCAGAACGACATTGGACATTCAATTTCAGAACGACATTGGACATTTGATACCAGATCGACATTGGACATTCGATTTCAGATCGACATTGAACATTCGATTTCAGAACGACATTCGACATTCGATACCAGAACGACATTGGACATTTGATACCAGAACGGCATTCGACATTTGATACCAGATCTACATTCGACATTCGATTTCAGAACGACATTGGACATTCGATTTCAGAACGACATTGGACATTTGATACCAGATCGACATTAAACATTCGATTTCAGAACGACATTGGACATTCGATACCAGAACGACATTGGACATTCGATTTCAGAACGACTTTCGACATTCGATTTCAGAACGACATTGGACATTTAATACCAGAACGACATTGGACATTCGATTTCAGAACGACATTCGACATTCGATTTCAGAACAACATTGGACATTTGATACCAGAACGACATTCGACATTCGATTTCAGATCGACATTGAACATTCGATTTCAGAACGACATTCGACATTCGATACCAGAACGACATTGGACATTCGATTTCAGAACGACATTGGACATTCGAACCTAGAACGTTATTGGACATTCGAACACAGAACGACATTGGACATTCGAATCCAAAACGACATTGGACATTCGAACCTAGAATGACGTTGGACATTCGATTCCAGAACGACATTAGACATACGAACCCAGAACGACATTGGACATTCGAATCCAAAATGACATTGGACATTCGAACCTAGAACGACATTGGACATTCGAATCCAGAACGACATTAGACATACGAACCCAGAACGACATTGGACATTCGAATCCAAATCGACATTGGACATTCGAACTTAGAATGACATTGGACATTCGAATCCAGAACGACATTAGACATACGAACCAAGAACGACATTGGACATTCGAATCCAAAACGACATTATTAGTGTCAGTTAGCACCGATTCCTGAAAGTCTGTGAGTGCTCCTGAAAGTGTCACAGACCACTTAAAATGATTTGAAAAGAAACAGGAACTACTTGGTTAGTGTTATCATTCCTGACACCGGTTCTTGAAAGTCTGCGAGTTCTTCTAATGTGTCGAAGACCGTTCTGAATGGTTTGAAAGGACACGTGGATTGCTGGGTCGGTGTTTTCTACCTTGGCACTGATTCCTGAAAGTCTGCGAGTGCTCCTGAAAGCGTCGCAGACCATTCTAAATGATTGATAAAGAAACATGGACTATTGTGACGATGTTTTCTCCCTTGGCACCGTTTCCTGAAAGTCTTCGAGTGCTCCTTAAAGTGTCGTAGACCATTCTAAATTACTTAAAAAGAAACATGGACTATTGTGACGATGTTTTCTCCCTTGGAACCGTTTCCTGAAAGTCTGAGAGTCCTCTTGAAAGTGTCGCAGACCGTTTATAATCGGTTGAATTAATACAGAGGCTGATGGGACGGTGCTTTCTCACTTGGCATCTATTATTGAAAGTCTGCGAGTGTTCTTGAAAGTGTCGCAGACCATTTTTAATGATTAAAAAAATAACAAGAATTACTTGGTTAGTGTTATCTCTCTTGGTACCGGTTCTTGAAAGTCTGCGAGTCCTCCTGAAATGTCACAGACCGTTCTTAATGGGTTGAAATGATAGTTCTTGTGAACTTCCAAAAGAAACAAGAACTATCATTTCAACCCATTAAAAAAGGTCTGTGACATTTTTAGGAGGTCTCGCAGACTTTCAAGAATAGATGCCAAGTGAGAAAACACCGTCCCATTAGCTTCTGTATCAATTCAACCGATTATAAACGGTCTGTGACACTTTCAGGAGGACTCTCAGACTTTCAGGAAACGGTGCCAAGGGAGAAAACATCGTCACAAAAGTCCGTGTTTCTTTTTCAATCATTTAGAATGGTCTACGACACTTTCAGGAGGACTCGCAGACTTTCAGGAAACGGTTCCCAGAGAGGAAAAATCGTCACAATAGTCCATGTTTCTTTTTCAATCATTCAGAATGGTCTGCGACACTTTAAGGAGGACTCTAAGACTTTCAGGAAACGGTGCCAAGGGAGAAAACATCGTCACAATAGTCCATGTTTCTTTTTCAATCATTCAGAATGGTCTGCGACACTTTCAGGAGCACTCGCAGACTTTCAGGAATCGGTGCCAAGGTAGAAAACACCGACCCAGCAATCCACGTGTCCTTTCAAACCATTCAGAATGGTCTTCGACACATTAGGAGGAATCGCAGACTTTCAAGAACTGGTGCCAGGAGTGATTACACTAACCAAGTAGTTCCTGTTTCTTTTTAAATCATTTTAAGTGGTCTGTGACACTTTCAGGAGCACTCACATACTTTCAGGAATCGGTGCTAACTGACACTAATAATGTCGTTTTGGATTCGAATGTCCAATGTCGTTCTGGGTTCGTATGTCTAATGTCAATCTGGATTCAAATGTCCAATGACGTTCTAAGTTCGAATGTCCAATGTCGATTTGGATTCGAATGTCCAATGTCGTTCTGGGTTCGTATGTCCAATGTCGTTTTGGATTCGAATGTCCAATGTCGTTCTGGGTTCTTATGTCTAATGTCGTTCTGGATTCGAATGTCCAATGTCGTTCTAGATTCGAATGTCCAAAGTCGTTTTGGAATCGAATGTCCAATGTCGTTCTGTGTTCGAATGTCCAATGTCGTTCTAGGCTCGAATGTCCAATGTCGTTCTGAAATCGAATGTCCAATGTTATTCTGGTATCGAATGTCGAATGTCGTTCTGGATTAGAATGTCCAATGTCGTTCTGAAATCGAATGTCCAATGTTGTTCTGGTATCGAATGTCGAATGTCGTTCTGAAATCGAATGTTCAATGTCGATCTAAAATCGAATGTCGAATGTCGTTCTGAAATCGAATGTTCAATGTCGATCTGAAATCGAATGTAGAATGTCGTTCTGGTATCAAATGTCGAATGTCGTTCTGGTATCGAATGTCGAATGTCGTTCTGAAATCGAATGTCCAATGTGGTTCTGGTATCGAATGTCGAATGTCGTTCTGAAATCGAATGTCGAATGTCGTTCTGAAATCGAATGCCGAATGTCGTTCTGGTATCGAATGTCGAATGTCGTTCTGAAATCGAATGTTCAATGTCGATCTGAAATCGAATGTCGAATGTCGTTCTGAAATCGAATGTTCAATGTCGATCTGAAATCGAATGTCGAATGTCGTTCTGGTATCAAATGTCCAATGTCGTTCTGGTATCGAATGTCGAATGTCGTTCTGAAATCAAATGTTCAATGTCGATCTGAAATCGAATGTTCAATGTCGATCTGAAATCGAATGTCAAATGTCGTTCTGGTATCGAATGTCCAATGTCGTTCTGAAATCGAATGTCCAATGTCGTTCTGAAATCGAATGTAAAATGTCGATCTGAAATCGAATGTCCAATGTCGTTCTGGTATCGTATGTCCAATGTTGTTCTGAAATTGAATGTCGAATGTCGATCTGGTATCAAATGTCCAATGTCGTTCTGAAATCGAATGTCCAATGTCGTTCTGAAATCGATTGTCCAATGTCGTTCTGGTATCGAATGTCCAATGTCGTTCTAGATTCGAATGTCCAATGTCGTTCTGGATTTGAATGTCGTTCTAAAATTGTATGTCCAATGTTGTTCTGGATTCGAATGTCTAATGTCGTTCTAAAATTGAATGTCCAATGTCGTTCTGGTATCGAATGTCGAATGTGGTTCTAAATTGAGTGTCGAATGTCGTTCTGGTATCGAATGTTCAATGTCGTTCTGAGATCGAATGTTCAATGTCGAAAGTTTAACTTATTGTCAACTTCACGCTTCAAATGTCCAATGTCGTTCTGAGATCGAATGTTCAATGTCGAATGTCGAACTTCTCGCCAACTTCACACACTTATTGTAATAGGGTAAAAGCTTCTTGCTTCCATTTAACGTCAAAGTGTATCAAGAAATAAAAATCTTGCGGATTTCTTAAAGTTCTGATGTAACTTAAACCGTGTTAGTCTATAGAACTGCATATACCAACAACTAACGTACGATTCAATATAGTCTTTTGAAATAATAGCGTTCATAATTGTCTCATTAGTCAAAAAATAAAAAAAGTGAACAGAACAGAATAGAACAAAGCTTTGATTTTTCACCAAACTGTTTATGAGAACAATGCGAATCAACATAAATTACATTATTTCCAACTGAAAGCTAAATATCTTTGGAATACTGAAACATTCGACGACAGGAGAAAAACTATGTCAAAGAATAGTTTTCTTATGATTAGTGTAATTTGCAAGTCAGGCGCTCATTGACAGCCTGCGAGAAGGGGAGAGAATGTGTACATTTATTTAAACAAGACACAGCATGGTTTCCACGCTGTGCAAAGAAAAGGTTTGAAATTAACAGACGTACTTTAGAAATGAAATCCAAGCTTGGAAAAGAAAAAAAAAATATTATAGCATGCTTTCCATGAGTTTACACGGAAGGATTATCTCTTTAGTACGACCTACATTTTTTGTCACGGTTTTGTTCGTGGAAAGCATGCAAAATAGCCACCTTTACAGCTAAAGACTTTACTTTACACGATAAATTTGATTTCATGATATCTGAATGGCATATTTGATTTATGTGTATCATTGATTATACAAGTAACTTAGACTCTATAAATAAGTAGACAGGGTGAATCAGAGCTATTTTTAAAAAGAATGAGTTTGGATCTCAATGATACACATACACCAATGCTGATAAGACAAATCAGAAACTTAATTCATAATTAAGGTAATGTCACTTTTTAGCTCGACTATTCATAGAATAGTAGAGCTATTGGACTCGCCCATGCGTCGGCGTCCGCGTCGGCGTCGGCGTCCGCGTCCGCGTCCCGATTTGGTTAAGTTTTTGTATGTAAGCTGGTATCTCAGCAACCACTTGTGGGAATGGATTGAAACTTCACACACTTATTCACTGTGATAAACTGACTTACATTGCACAGGTTCCATAACTCTGTTTTGCTTTTTTACAAAATTATGCCCCTTTTTTGACTTAGAAATTTTTGGTTAAGGTTTTGTATGTAAGCTTGTATCTCAGTAACCACTTGTGGGAATGGATTGAAACTTCACACACTTATTTACTGTGATAAACTGACTTACATTGCACAGGTTCCATAACTCTATTTTGCTTTTTTACAAAATTATGCCCCTTTTTCGACTTAGAATTTTTTGGTTAAGGTTTTGTATGTAAGCTGGTATCTCAGTACTCACTAATGGGAATGGATTGAAGCTTCACACACTTGTTCACTGTCATGATCTGACATGCACAAAGCAGGTCCCATAACTTTATTTTGATTTTTTACAAAATTATGCCCCTTTTTCAACATAGAAATTTTTGGTTAAGTTTTTGTATGTAAGCTGGTATCTCAGTATCCACTAATGGGAAAGGATTGAAACTTCACACACTAGTTCACTTTCATGATATGACGTGCAGTGCAAAGGGTCAATAACTCAACTTTGCATTTTACAAAATTATGCCCCTTTTTCAACTTAGGAGTTTTTGGGTTAAATTCTTATATGTAAGCTGGTATCTCAGTACCCACTAATGGGAATGGATTGAAACTTCATACACTTGTCCACTGTCATGAGCTGATAAGCACTATGCAGGTTCCATAACCCTATTTTACTTTTTTACTAAATTATGCCCCTTTTTCGACTTTCTTATTCATTCAAGCGACAAGGCTGTTAAATAGTCGAGCGTTGCTGTCCTCCGACAGCTCTTGTTGAATTTCCGGTGAATAACAAAAATCAAAGAATATTCAATTCTTTCCAAAAACTGTTATATTATGATTCAACCAAATAGTTTCAATTGTCTACCAGAAAGGAACAATTCTTATATCTCAATATTGTGATTTGGTACCTTTATAACAGGCAGTAAACTAAAACAATAGACATTCATATGAGACGTGGATGAGCTCATCAAAACAATTTCAAGCACAAATATTAATGCGGAATGTAAAGTAAGTTACACACTACAATATCCGTCCAAGATACTTTCAAAAACAGTGCATTTGCAGAATAGAGAGATAAAAATAATTTTGACAGCTCGTGAAAACTAATGACAAATTTTGACAGGTATATGATGACTCATGACCTAATTATTTTTTTTTCTGTAATTTCTAACTTTCAGTTCGATTTTCATAAAATGGGTATTCTTTATTGCAGCTTACAACTCATACATTAAAACAATAAAAGAATATATTGTTACCTCACTGTCGTTTTGTCTATCCGTCTCTCGTACGAATTCCTATTGTTTCAGTCATTTGTCAGTAATTAGAGCAACTCACAGTGTTGCAATCATACAAAACACATCCCTTATTTTCACATAGATATTGAGGATTTATCTAATGAGCACATGTATTGGAAACACAGTTTCAATACCGACTGTGTATTGCAATAATGCTAAACTATCTCAGCCGTGACGTCTCCTTAAAAAGATTCTTTCTTTCCTTGATTTCTATGGAAAACCTAGGATGAAGGCCAGTAAATAAAACATGTGTGTGCGTGTTTTAGTAACATGTATGTTTTTAAGTTTGTTAAGTTGCACGTGGATTTTTTTTTTGCAATTGCCTGTCAAATACAGTATTGCTTAGTTTATTACTTTATTTTATCATGTTTTAAAGAGTAAAGCTCTAGGCATGAAAGTTGAACAGAAGTCCCGTTATATCGACAAGAACAATGAAACAAAATGGGAATACATGTATCTTCACACAAGTTTCGTTTTTCTCGAGGAAAACTATTATACATGCTTTTGTGGGAAATCTCGTTTATGAAATAATTCTCAGAGTTCAATGTTAAGCGGGATTCAAAGTTTCAAAAGAAAAGAAAAGAAATTTATTTAAATGTTTCCATTTTCTGTTACATGACAACACGAATTTCGCAATATCATAAGCTAACATAATGTTTTTTTTTTTGTTGTTTTTTTTACAGAAATGTTTTATATCTTTACAAGAATAATATTTCTATATGAATCTATAAAACAACACAATTTATATCAAAAACTGGCTACATGTTTTGTTGCTTTCTATGGAGTAACATGCGAGTTTAATTTCCGTGTATTACCTAAAGCAAAATTTTAGATCAATGCAAAATCCATGACAAAGAATTATTGACATGGGTAATGAATGACACGACTTTAGCTAATGTAAGGGAGACAATCCAATTTGAAGGGAATTGCTTTAACACAGTCAATAAATAAGGGAGAGAATTCTTTCAAATTCTCGTTAAAAGCTGAACTTGAATCTTCGTTTGTTTCCTGTATAACATTCATAAAATTAACGAAAGTTTGTTATAAAACAAGTCTAACTTATGAAAAAAAAACTGAAGTAAAACTAGCATACGATGAAGAGGTTTTAATCAGGTAAACAAGTAAATCTTTGTTTGTTTCTTGTATAACATTCATAAAATTAACGAAAGTTTGTTATAAAACAAGTCTAGCTATATTGTAATGCGCATTCTGGATTTATCGAAATACTATACGACAATTTTCTAGCAGCCCTTTAAAGCGGACCGAACACCCCCATCTAAGTAAACATGGGAGAGGATCCCACATAAATGCTACAAAGTTTGATCAAAATCTTTGAAGCGATTCATGAGAAATTGTCCTAAGAGGGGCCAGACGCCACAGTGCTGAACAAATTTTAGATAGAATCTTACAATGAAGATCCAGCAAGTAGTTCATGAGAAGAAGTCGTTCAAATAGATAGATGTCTTTTATTCCCCCAATAATGGAGAGTACAACATAGTTATATACAAGTATATATACAATAACGCATAATGACAATAATTAATACAGCACTTACAAATACAGTTACAAAAGTACCATAACATTAAATGTAGTTACTTAGCTTTGACAAAAACACACATATAGTTGGACTTATATTTAGATAACATATACCTCGAAAGTGTCGAAAGGTATAAATCCAGTATTCTATATATACACATGTAAATGTTATAGCCATACCAACACAGAAACATAGCAAATACTTTCACACCACAATATCGTCAGCCTAGTCAATGAATCGAAAGTACTAGACCACCAAGGATGTGCATTTGCTAGAAAACATTAACTATAGCGATAAACATACACATACACACATACATATACATACACACACATACACATATAAACACACACATATACACACACTTGCACACACATATATGTATATACACATAAACATACAAATACTCATATCCACGGGTATGTCATAATTATAAGACACATGTGAACATACAACAATGTAAATGACCAATAGCAAAAATGCTGTCTGTACACACCTTTAAAACAATTCGCGCAATGAAACAACAAGGTTGAAGTATCTCAAGCTATTACCATCAGTTTCAACAGCCAAACCTAGCAGATACTCGCACTGATCTGTTGGGGATAACTGAATAAACGTTCTGTATGCACTGTACCCAAGTTTTACAATTATATTGCATATGACCGTCAGCTGTGGTTAAAAACAAGCTTTTGTTATATGCAGATGATTCTGGTATACTTGTTTCAGGTAAATGTAAGTCATCTGTAGAAAAATCTTTGAAAGATGACCTGCATCTTGTCAGTCAATGGTTGGTAGATAATAAGTTGTCACTTCATTTAGGTAAAACTGAGTCAATCTTATTTGGATCTAAACATAGAATAAAGTCAAATCAAACTCTTGATATTACATGTAATAGTACAACTATTTAACCAACTTCTACTGTCAAATATCTTGATCAGACCCTATCTTTCGATTCAATGACTCGCTCCATATTAAAAAAGGCTAACGCAAGGTTAAAATATCTATATCGGAAGAAACGTTATCTTACTCAACACACCAAGAAACTTCTTGTCATGGCCCTAATCCAATGTCATTTTGGTTACGCCTGTTCTATATGGTACCATAGTTTGACTCAGTTACTTAAATCCAATCTCCAAACCACACAGAATAAGTTAATGAGGTTTGTTCTGGACCTTGATGCTAGGTCGCACATTGGCCCAGAGCACTTTAAATCTCTCAACTGGTTACTAGTCAACAAACGTGTAGACCAGATTATCCTGTGTCATGTTTTTAAGATAAAAAATGGGTTAGCCCCGGACTACATGGGAGACAATTTTATCCCACAGGATGCTGTTCATTCATATAGGACAAGGTTAAGTCACAAAGGTGCTTTTGCTGTTCCAAAGGTCAAAGCTTTTGGGTTAAAGTCATTTTTCTTTTCTGGTATTTCCCTATGGAATAAGTTACCTGCTAGTATAGCACAGACTGAGAAATTACCTGTTTTTAAAACGTTAGTAAAAAATTATTTACTAGACAGTTTAGTATAATTACTTTAATGTGTTTTAATAACTATTTGATGTGTTTTAATAACTATTCTTATGGCCTTCGATGTATGAACATTTTAATTTAAGCTCGCATTTTACTTTTTGATATAGTTGTGCAATTTCCATCTAGTCACATAATTCTTTGTTTGATATAGCTGTGTAATTTCCATCTAGTCACATACTTCAATTTCCATCTAGTCACATAATTCTGTAAACTCTGTTATGCCTCTCTATGTCATGCCACCAACACAAAGGACCACAATGGAAATAAGAGTTTTCTCTTTTTTGTGTAATCCTTGGTGACGGTGTGCCTGTCATGGCTATTTTTAATTTCATGTATGCATTATGTTATTATGTTGTAATTACTATACATGTTGGTCTTAATTGTCCATGTATGTGCACTCCTTACCGGAATAAATCTATCTATCTATCTATATATTTTCGCGAATACTGCTATTTTTACAACAGTAACATATCAAATGTAGCACAATATCATCATTGACACAATCACATTTGGGGCATTTACATACATATTTTCTAGAAATGTAACGTGATAATACAAACATTAACCTTTTACAAACGGATAGTAATCTTGGGATTTTCTTCGACATAGTCCATAAAGAACATGGACTATCCACCTCAAGCAATGAAGGTTTCAATATATGCGACTGACCTGTAACGTTATTGAACGAGTCTATTTTCTGTTTTGCGAGAACATACTCGCACAACATTCTCCCCAATGTAATCTTTGGTGGAAAAATACCTTCAGTACTGTAAGACTCGAGCACACCGTTTAGTCCGTACTTATGCAGAATCCGACATATGTCTGGAATAAATCCTTGGGTTTGATTGTCGAAGTTAATATAATGAAAAAGCCTATTGTTAAAAACATGTTAATTCTAAGTACGAATTCGAAAGTCTACACAACTGACCGAGAAACTGTAATTTTTTGTGTTCTATGATCGTTTCTATAGAAGTCATGTTCAAGGCACACAATGTAAAATCAGTTGATGTTCCCTTTGGGAAAGATTGCTTATGTTTGAGACAGAATTGATGCGAACGTTCTTGATAAGACGTACGATATCATTAGCAGTAAGCGAAGACCAAAGTTCACAGCCATACAATGCTCTCGGTATAACAAAAGCATTATATATAATTCTGGAATAAATTGAATTCAGACCTTAAGGACTGATTCCGCTATTGATAATACTTAAATATGTTCCCCTGAGTTTAGTACAAGCGTTATCGACCAATTCCTTAGTTGTCAGAAAAGGATCAGTTTTCACACCAAGATGTACATAACACGATATTTCATGAACGACACTGTTTCCGAGAGTAAACACTATTTTGATCAGTATTATTACCACGTTCATTAAAGACAACCACAACACATTTGTCTGCATTGTAGCTATAACGCCAACGCTTTGAGTAGTTTTCTCATATATTTAGCATTGCGTTAAGCCCTTGAACTGAGTACGAAATCAGCACCATGTCATCGGCTACAGTAGGAGAACTGAGTCTGGTGTCATACAAGCAAACGCCACAACCACTCTGTTCCAGTGCATTTACAAGTCCATTTATGTAAAGAAGATACAAAATCGGAGAGCTCTTTCCCCCTTGTCTGGTACCTTGAAGTACCTTAAACCAATTCGAATACTTCCCTTGATATCTTACACAACTCGAAGAGTTTGTATACATTGCTTTAAATGCTAGGAATGTGGTAGTATCAATATTTGTTTCAAAGAGTAACTTACACAGCATCCCTTGATGCCACACAGTGTCAAATGCCTTGCGTCCGTCCATAAAGCACACATACATCTTGGAACCGAATTCACGCGCATAACATACACATTCCCTTAATAAAAATGACGTCATAAGGCAAGATAGACCGTCCTGAAAACCACCCTGTTGGTTATTAATTGTTGCCATTATATCACTTTTTGATCTATGTAGCAAAACAGATTCAAACAATTTAAGGATTACTGAGGACAGGGTAATCGCCCGATAATTATCTGGATTATCGTTCCTTTTGTTCCCGCCTTTATGTAACGTTACAATAACTCCTCGCTTTAATGTCTCAGGAGTAAAAGTTCGTCTGAGCATCCATGTGAAAATGTTGGCTAGCACAGGAGCTAAAGTGCCTTTTGCATAAATTAAATGTTCATATTGTATCGTATCATACCCACTAGACTTCCCTTTCGGGTATTGCTCTATAACAGACTTCACCGTTTCCGGTAATACCGTAATTGATGTATCCGGTTGCAGGGAATGGATTGACATATTCAAAGTTTGTGATATGATATTTTCAAAGTTTGTATCATAATCATTGTCTTCATTTGGCGTATATAAATCCTTAAAATAGCCTTACCAACCATCAGTAACTCGATCTCGGTCTCTAACAACAGTATCGTTAAAGTTAATTCCAGCAGTAAGGTTACCCTGATTCTTTTTTCTCTTTGTATTTACCATTTTCCAGAATTTATTCGCATCAACTTCTGCGGTAGAGCCAATTTCATGAAAGAATTTTATTAAATGCTCATTAACATAACGTCTGTGTAAGCGCCTGAAATCACGTTTAGCCATTTTATATTCACAATAAAACCTGTCACTGACGTCACGGGGCCGCCCCTGTCGACACCATTCCTGTCTGATTAACTTCATCTTACTATGTAGAATAGTAAGTTTATTATTCCAGTACGGTTTTAAATATTTTAGATAACGTTTCTTTGGCAACGAATCATTGGCATAAGTTGTAACACTTTCTACTAGCAGTGCATACGCAGACTCAATTGATGTTGTATCTAATTCACAGTGTGCTAGATGCATTAAATTACAATCGGACATCAACAAGTTATTGTACAGATCAATTTGCTCATTGTTACATTTACCCCAATTCGCTATCAAAATTGTCAAACCTAAGAATAGGAATGCTGACTATACAAATGATCGGTCTATGACATGATACATTTAGACAGTTGTCATATAAATATTCACAATGTTGAACACAATCAACCATGTCAACAGGCATACAAATAAAATCTATTAATGTCTGATATTTGCCGTCATATGAAACATAAGAGCTCTGTGCTCCTACACAAGACCCTATGACATTTACAGGAGTGATATTAGTATCTAAGCAGAACCTATACAACAATATATCTCTAGTACGTTTGCTAGAAAAGTCATATTTGGCATTAAAATCGCCCAAAAAGAAAACTTCCATTATTCGTACATGTGTTCCAAATGTCATATAATTTACCTATATAATCACTATATAAGTCAATTGTATGATCAACACATGGCAGATAAACCTGAAATATGTATACATATTGATGCAAACTGAAATTGCACTCCTACTATTCTATCGTCATCTATTGTCAATGGAACCACAAAGTTATCGTGACGTCTGTGCCACATCATTGCAACACCTCCCTTACCGATCCTTCTCTTGCTCGGAAATATAAGATCTTTATCACATACAGCATATGCACGATAATCGGAGGTTAAAGTTTCTATAAACTGTACATTATGTGGATATAAGTTATGTTCGGAAATACCACAGAAATCAATATCATATTTCTGTAACGATTCACATAAATACGAAGAACTGGATATTAACCAAGTCGCATTCCACGTAAGAAACTTATCATTCATAAGAATCAGAAGTGCATACACAAGTGTTAAAGAACTCAACAGGAATTTAGAGCTACAAGGATGATATATCCTACCCATTACAGAATTAATCAACATCTACGGAAGCATTATCTTCCTGTAAAGATTCATACGAATTTACACTTCTGTAATTGTCTGCTTCTTTATTACAACGCATGCGTGGAGGTACGTCACGTGACACTGTATATCGTCTGCTTCCACGTTCATCGCGAGTTTGCCGTCGCAGTCATCACGCGACAACCACGGTCGACATATTTCTCCACTCGGCCAATATTTTTCATGTAGGATATGATTCGCTTTATCATTATTTTTAACGTTCAGTCTAATGATAACCTTATCTTTAGAACGTTTGACTGGGAAAATCTTTACGTTCGTGACTGACGGACCTTTTGAATTCATATATGAATAAATTTCCTGAATCGATGTAGACTCCGTATAACCACCAACTAAACATCGTCTCGTCTTACGTCGAGTGCTTGTTTTGAATCCATCGTCCCGACAGGAGGTAATAATCACTGGTATTTCCTGCTGAGTATAAACAGCATTATTACCCAGCCCAGCTACACGTGCCATTAATAAGTCGACCGTGCCGGTAGTTTGCGTGTCACTAGTGCCAGAAGTATTTACCGTTGGTATCGGACGCACTTGCTGAATGATACAACCAGAATCATTTTCAGGCTCAATTGCACGTGACCTCGGTATGCCGCCCGTGCATTTTATCCGCGCGTCGTGATGAGGAGGGGTGACGTCATTTTCATACTCTAGCATATGTGTTTCCATGGTAACTGTAGGCATAACACAACCAGAATCATTATCGATTGCACGTGACATCGATTTGCCGCTCGTGCCGTTTATCTGCGCGTCGTGATGAGGAGTGGTGGCGTCATCTTCATACTCCAGGATATGTGTTTCCGTGGTAACAGTAGGAGCATGATAATCTGTCGCCACTAGCTTTCTACTACTAAAATTCCTGAGTTATCCTAGAAATTCTCAAGTTTTGTTATACGATCAGTCATGGCTATAATTGTCGACTCTTTAGGCATGAGTATGTCCTGTAATCCACTTAAAGTCTGGGATTTCATATCAGTCACACAGTTAGTTATAAATTTACCGCATTGGACAAGATCAAATGTTATAGAATCCACTGACTGGCGCATTGTTTTCATTTGTTCGGCCCTTAACTTATCTGCAGAATGCATTGTCTGTTTAATATGTAGAACATCTGCCTGTAATGTGGAGACGGTGTCTTTAATCAAACCAAGCTCGATTGCACTTCCAGAACCCACAGCTTCAGAAGCTTTCTTATGGGATGTTTTAAGGGAGTTTGTAACTGGGAAGGTCTGGGTTTACCGTTACTAAGTAACTCTTTCATAACGCTATATTCTTCCCCTTCCATTACTGACACCAGTCTATGTATGTCTGTTGCCAGTTTTACCGAAAGCTTATCGCCTTTTCGAGTCTCCATTCTTTTCTTTAATTCAGCCTGGATTCCAAATGGGAAATCATCGTACGCTTTAAGGGCCTCAAAACACATTTGTCGCACTCCCTCTTAGTCTGGTTCGGACGACGCATAATCGCGTAATATCCGAGAGATAAACATCCCCTCGGGTAAGTCTCTGTACCATGTTATAAGTCGATTATATTCAACTAGAAATTTATCTTCTTTGACAAGTCCAGTTAAATTGTCATCTTCAGATTCTTTGTATGAGAACGGTACTTTAACGTCTGTATTGTCATCTAAGCTTAAAGGCTCAAGTGCGAACATTACCGTTTGATCGCTTTGACCATTTGAGGCCATGGTGAGATCGCTCACTCTCCTTTCACCTAATATTTAGCCAGAGGAAATGTTTCACAATGATAAATTTAATCCACATCTATTGTTCTTCTATTTTTCGCATATATCTTCTTAATCAAAATAGTGAAGTTAATGAACTTATCACCAGCCTCTGCAGCAGAGTTTCACACACAAGTACATGTAAAAATCCATTAGTAACTTATTGAAATATTAGCAATATCCAAAGATTTCCAAGAGAGATTTATAACACGTCTTATCACTCCAATACTTTATACTTTTTCATACATTTATATTTTGACATTTATATTTTGTTCAGGTGAATTTACAAGTAATCTATCCTGACAAAACTCTGATTTACTGACACAGATATTCTTTGATATGAGGACGTTGTAAGGACAAAGCTGTATTTGATAACTGTGATGATACTCCAGACTCAAATAATTATTTCGGAAACAATAGGAAAATGATTTGTAATTTTAAAAAGTTGGCTAGACAATCGTCGTTTACATAGAAAAAAATAATGTCGAGCTGGAAAGTTCAGCCAGCTAGACATTCAGCTCGACATTCGTTTTCGTAGTTTGAAGTTGAAGTTTGAAGTTTGAAGTTTATTCAAATATATTCCACTGGGCTATAAGCCCACGGTGGCACACATATACATAATATAAACGAACAGTGGCGATATACAATATATATGGGGAAAGTAAGACAAACATGATTTTCACAAATATATGAAAACGTTACAAAACAGAAAGTTTTACACCAAAAAAACAAATCTATGACATCATATAGAGAAATGCATAAAACACTGGCCGTATTATGTTTGATATCCCAAATTGATCAGTTAGATCTATCAATTTAATGTATTCCATATACACAATTATTTACAACTCAGTTATGATTATAATTATTTACCACATTTCATGAACATATCTAAATTTTATTACTATCATAATCTTACCGAAACGAAAAGTAAGATTGATGGACAAAATGGAATAGCAAAAATAATTCAGTTGATTTGAACGATCTTCAACCGATGGATATCAACCTTACCGAAAAACGAATTGTAAGATTGATCACGGTCTCTGGTGTTAAATATAATTCACATTCTACAACTAGAAAACATTACATCAAGCTTTGTATAAGTGGCCTGATGATAATGTAGAGTTATAAAGAAATGGGAAATCCTTCACTAACCGTAGCAATATAATATACAAAAATCAGCGTATTTAGCGCAATTTCAATCAAAGTTTGTTTCTACAGGGTAAGATAGTTATTCATTCATGTTTTTTGAAACTATGCTAAAAAGAGATTGTCTGAATACGTTTCCTGATGAAGTTGTAAAAACACATTTATTCAGAAATGGCCTAAATTGTCCACCTGAAAACTTGTAGTTTAACTGTATATTACCTGTATTTCAAGAACGATTTTCATGAAGTTTTTGTGAGTTAAAAAATGGGTCACTAGGTCGCGGTGGGTCAGAAACCTGGCATCTTTAAATGAATCATATTTGCAACATCTCAAATGTTATTTGTACCATAAACTATTTCATTTCTTGAAGCAAAAGCATAGTATGTATATTTTCCAAGATTTCTAATCTCACACTTTTGCATACAAATAACTGTACCAATTTAATCATACTAGGATGTCTCCAATACTTTCTATGTATGTACTTCTTTCTAATATCTCTATACAATGAACATTCAAGAATAAAATGAAACTCGTCTTCTAAAACATTACATGATGAACATTTTCTATCATGTATAGGAGTACTTACTGGCCTTGTCCATCGACCAGATTCGATTTTTAATCTATGTGAAGAAACTCTCAATCTTGACAAGGCTTTTGAATATTTATCAATATTAATTACATTTAAATAGTCTTGAAACTCAAATATACATATCGTTCTATAAAAAAGTGCCCTCGATGAATCTTCTAATCGACTATGCCAATTTTGAATAAAATTATCTTTAAATCTTTGTTTTAGAACAAATAGAAAAACATTTACATCACCAACATTTTGTTGCAACCATACGTCATAGAAACCTAGTGAACATAGTAACACTTAAACAGAAGAACACCAATTTACCTTATTGGGCGCAATTTCAAAATCACTTTTCAACAATTGATAAACTTTATAAACATATTTTCTATCATTACTATGTAACAACTTTATCCAATACTTTAATATATTATACGATTGCAATGTTTGATAGGTCATTCTTCCTGACTCTCCTTATATAAAATCATTTTGGTATTGTTTTTTTACTCCTAATAACTTTTTGCAGAACTGTAAATGTATTCTTTCAATACTTTGACAATCACCAAAACCAATAACTTCACTACAATAATTTATATAGCGAAAACCAAGATCGAGCTGAAATGTTTAAACAGCTAGAAATACAGCTCGACATTCGCCAGTTATATAGGGAAATCGAATGTCGAGCTAGAATGTTTAGCCAGCTAGACATTCAGCTCGACATTTACAATTTATATAGGGAAATTGAATGTCGAGCTGGAATGTTTAGCCAGATAGACATACAGCTAGACATTCGTTTTTATGTAGCGAAAACCAATGTCGAGCTGGAATGTTTTTCCAGCTAAACATTCAGCTCGACATTCGACATTTATATAGCGAAAACCAAAGGTCGAGCTGGAATGTTTAGCTAGCTAGACATTCAGCTCGACATTCGTTTTTAAACAGTGATATCGAATTTCGAGCTGGAATGTTTAGCCAGCTAGACATTCAGTTCGACATTCGCCATTTATATAGGGAAATCGAACTTCGAGCTTGAATGTTTAGCCAGCTAGACATTCAGCTCGACATTCGTTTTTATATGGGGAAATCGAATGTCGAGCTAGAATGTTTACCTAGACATTCAGCTAGACATTCGCCAATTATATAGGGAAATCAAATGTGGAGCTGGAATGTTTAGCCAGCTTGACATTCGGCTCGACATTCGTTTTATATAGGAAAAACCAATGTCGAACTGGAATGTCCAGCCAGCTAGACATTCAGCTCCACATTCGCCATTTATGTAGAAAAAAAAGAATGTCGAGCTGAATGTCTAGCTGGGTAAATATTCCAGGTCGACATTGGTTTTCGCTATATAAAAACGAATGTCGAGCTAAATGTCGAGCTAAATGTCGAGCTAGCTAAACATTCCAGCTCAACGTTCGATTTTCTTATATAAATGACGAATGTCGAGCTGAATGTCTAGCTGGCTAAACATTACAGCTCGACATTTTTGAAAGAATATGCATTTTTAAATAAATTTACGGTTTTAAAAGGCAGCGCTATAACATCACAATTTGAATGAACATGCAATACAGTTAGAATATTTGTAAATGTACATTAAAACATGTTGTGTAATTAAGAAATGAATTGATTTTTTTCGGTGTTCATGCGAAATGAACGACAGAATAGGATCGGCAAATCGATGTTTAATTTGCCGATCCTGTTCTGTCGTTCATTTCGCATGAACACCGAAACAAATCAATTCATTTCTTATATTTACATTATATTTCCTTTCCACTTGTAAACAAGATAATATTATAAATTGCACATATTTTGTGGCATTTAACATTAAAATCAGCTTCTCGGCCATTCTGTTCACCAGACGGAACAAATGCAACGTCATCTAAGTAACGTTCTCATTTTCAATGGAAAAGAATAGGGCGAATGTAAATATAAGAAAATATTGAAATTTATTAAATGGAGCTTACACGTACATCTCATTCAAAAGCAGCTTACACGTACATTGACATCGAGCATAAACATTAAAATTTTATGAGAAATTCTGTAAGAAATAAAAGCGACGTTGTCCGCTAATGCATCTAAAATCAAACTGTTATGATGCGTAACACTTGAAAAGTAAATGCCTATCACATAGTAGTATCTTCGTGTGACTACCTTTAGAAAGTGTCATCGGCCGAAAGAAGGAAAATAAAAAGAACACTTTTTTTTTTTCAAAAGTAGTAAATGTGCAAACATACTTTATATCATTATTTTTCATATTTATATTGATACTATCCAACATAAGGCAAATAAAATATTCATTTATTTTAAAACATCAAGCAATAAGATATTTCACTAGAATTTCTTGACCGTTTTGTTCCCGCAACTTCTTGGAAAGTACCAAAACTACTTATTTTCTGCTACAAGTGTCTCGGGACAGAATTTTCTGTGAATGTCGGTTTTTGTGTTAACATTTGAGGTTACAAATAGTGCTGGCACTTTTCCCTCAAGCAAGGAATATTGCAAACTTGTGTGTGCAATGGACATCTCTAGCTGCAGACCATGGTCCGAAATTGATGACGGTCCAGCTAACTTATTTCGCTAGCGCGATTCATGGATTTGCCGATCCTATTTTGTCGTTCATTTTGCATGAACACCGAAAAAATAATTTCATTTCTTAAATACTTTCTTTTCTAAATTCAATAGAAAATAGAATTCCACAATGTCTACAATGTCTTATACGTCACGTTAAGGTGAATGAAATAGCCAACGAAAGCATGTACTGTGATACATGGGATTATATGAGAAATAACTGTCTCTTTTTCATCAATAAAAAACTAAAATACATCTGTATAGTTAAACTTACAACAACAGATTGGCACTAAAGGCCTCCTGACGCAAATCATAAGGCGGAAAATCTCATATAATTTAACAGCTGGCAATATAAATGTCCAAGATGTTTAAATTGCTGACCCACACAAAGTCTAATGACTGTATTTCGTAAGGTAATGATAAAAAGGCGGACACAGTAACAAAGAAGCTGTAATGCAAACGAGAAATATCTTTAAAAAAGATGGTCAGCGAATCGTATTAAGACAAGAAGTTTATGAGGTTTTCATATCATTTGTGTTATTTTATCATCTATCTAACATTTTGAAAATAGCAAAACTAAACACAACACTGAAACAATTTAAATGGTTCTATTTTAATTTTTCACAAAGGTCTCGTAACGGTGCAATATTGTTTCGTTTTTTTTTTTCTATGTCGAATAATTACAGCAGTGGTCTTGAAGTCACTTCTCTACCTAGAAGACATTAATCGATCGGCTAATCACACCCTCAATCATGTGATACGCAGACCGTATTCAGCTATCCCTGTAAATTGATACACATTGATATTTGAACAGGTTTCTATTATATTTATTAAACTTACTTATCATTTTAGATATATTAATATTCTTGCTAAATATACTGAGCGAAGCGTAGCTTTAAAACTGTAAACAGCGCCATTAAACACTCCTTGTCTGACATTTCATTTAGCGTTGCACAAGCAGGAGAGTGAAAAACAAGAACAATCTTTAAAAAAGATTGTCGGCTAATTGTAGTAAGACAAGAAGTATATGAGGTTTACAAATCGTGTCATTCTATCATCTATCTAACATTTTGCAAATAGCAAAACCAAACACCACACTTAACAACAATTTAAATGGTTCTCTTTAAAATGTTCACAAAGGTTTCTTAGATGTGCAATTTTGTTACGTTTATTCTACGACAAATAATTACAGCAGCGGTCTGGAAGGCACTTCTCTACATAGAAAACTCTAATCACACCCTTATTCATGTGATACGCAGACCGTATTCAGCTCTTTCTGTATATTGATATACGTTGGTATTTGAACAGGTTTTTATCATATTTATTAAACTTACTTATCATTTTTTAGATATATCGATATTCTTGCTAAATATACTGAGCGAAACTTAGCTTTAAAACTGTGAACAGCGTCATTCAACATAAATGCTTTGTCTACATTTCACCCAGCGTAGCACAATCAACAGAGTGAAACAAATAGACACTCTTGTCCAGTCAGGCAGAGTGTTGCATAAATCGTTCATTTTGATAAATTATCTATAATGCGTTATCGAGTTGTCTGATTTGCAAACTGAAATCACGTGGCATGGTCACGAATTCGTTCTTAATACGGCATCCGCCGAAAAATATAGCTAAACATGCCCGTAAATACGCGCGATTCATATCACACTGGATAATCGACTATGGACAAACCAAAGGACCGAAAGTACTGAAGGATCAATTGTCTCTGAACAACACAGATTGTACAAGATTTTGACGATTAGCATTTATCATTTATCAATTAACATTAGCTATTTGACATTTAGCATTAAGAATTCAGCATTAAGTATCGGACACTGATAAAATTACATCTTTGCAGAGACGCGCTATAAAAATAATTACAAAATCAAAGTGTAGCAACTTTGATGAAGTATTAAAAAATTCAGAACTTCTATCTTTTGAGAACAGGTGCAAATACCATATTTCATTATTAGTGTACAAAAGTAAAACAGGAGATTGTCCTATATATATTTCAGATTTACTACATTTTGTTCATAATGATCATTACAGTCTGCGCTCAATCGAAAACATGGATCTTTCTATTGTTAAACCTAAAACGAACTACCTGAAACAAACATTCCGCTACAAAGCTGCACACATATGGAATTCACTTCCTTCTTACATTAAACTTCATGATAATAATATAACTGCTTTCAAGCATGATTTAAAGAATTTTCTCTTGTTACAATAGTTTTTAGCAATTAATTACTTGTAATTACAAGAATTTTGTTGAATTGATGTTACTGTTTTCGTTTCCAATAATAATAATATTCATATTGTCTTATTATTCAAATCTGGAACTATTAATTATCTTATGGGACAGACTTTCTTTTTTTTTTTTGTATGTATCTTAATTGTCATGAATAATCTTTGTGACGCATGGTATTTCTTTTAAAACATAGTTATTGTTATATTACGTTTATTTAAGACTTCTTTAATTTGAGACGTGGTATTACTAAGTAATTCTGATATGTGTATTCTTGTATAAATGTTAAGTTATAAATTGACTGTATGCTTGTGTGTATATGTGAATGTATATCAGTTGAAGGCCATACTGGAAATAAGTTGTAAAATATCTGTATTTGTACACTTAGTATGTCACCTTCAGATAATAAAGTTATTATTATTATTATTATTATTATTTATTATATGGCATAAAGTAACTGTCATTTAGCAATAAGTAAATGCCACGTCTTTGCGTTGTAAACGTTGACGGTAAACAGCTTGTATGCTGAATATTTCATTTTGCATCCAGCTTTTCGTCATATTAAACAATTAAATATCTACTTGTAGTTCAGAAAAGGAGTGGATATAACTACTGCCTACTTTAAATATATTTTCTGAAATATTCTTTTCCATCAAAGCTAGAATGAACGCCTTGAAGTCAAAATATATATATTTATTTATGTTTAGAGTAAAAAGATGGCTAAAGGCTCGTCTACACTATTCAAGAAAATCTTGTAGGGCCCATTAATCACTAGATTATTTATATCTTGTACAAGCAATTAGTGCATTGCAATATTTCTTGAACTTGGAAGACACATTAATTTTAAATGGAGGGAAATCATGACAGATAAATAAAAAAGATGGCCGAAATGATACCGGTACAAAGTGTTTATAAAGATCAAATATTTGTACATTTAAAAATATTATTGGTGAAAACATTGATTGAGAAAAACTCTAGTTGAAGTGATACATATCCAGTTGAAGAACAAAGCTACTTAAAAGATATTATTTCAGGAAATATGATAAAACATTCATATTTTGTTAATATGTAACCTTGTGAGAAGCATCACTGATAATGTAAAAATTCTTTTTGAGAACACCGAACTTGCTGATGTTACTCTTCCACTGGAGTACTAGATATAATTTTATTATTGAATTATATAAACTTGGCTTTTGAGCATGTCATTCAATTAAAACATCATTTTTTTTCTGCTGTCCACACTGCCATGTTTATTGTTAAATTATCAAAGCCAAACATTCAATGATGGTTTTATTAGATCTCAATACACATTTAATGAAAAAATGTAAACAAAATACCATACTGGGCAGGTGCTCCTCATCAAAAACCCTTTATCAGAGCATTTGACAGCACTACCATCCAAGAAAAATAGGACGAGTTCTAAACGCTACAAGATCTTGTAGCCGAAAATTATCTGGAAACTGCCACTCAAAAAGACACTAATGGGGGACACAATGTACTGTCTACACTATACAAGTTGCTGTGATTTATATCTTGTGCAAGTTTTCTTGAACAGTGTAGACGAGCCTTTAAGATTTTGTCAGCATTTGACCGTATTCATATCACACTCAGATAAAAACTTCCGCCGTTTTTATCAGTTTTTCAAATTTGAATAACGAGAGTATTATAGCAGGATATAATCTCTGTCATTTTCATCTTTAGCTTGAAACAAAACCGGGTGATACGAACGAACTGAAGTATAAATATGAAAGATCGGTGCCGTTTCCAAACTTTTACGCAAAACTTTAGAAGCCGGGTCCCTCGAAACATGGTTTTAAAACGACACTATAAAAAAAAAGTAAAAAATTAATATGAATAAACGGGAGGGAAGTGGGAGCGTAGTGTTAACAATGAGCTTTCACGTTTTGATAATTAATTGCTAACTTCATTTTTAGTTTAAACATATTTGATGGCTCTTTGTTTCATACATAACATAATACAAGCATAATTTTTAGCACAGAAAAAAAACCCAGTTAGGTCGGGCTACAAGTTATCTCAACATCGGCATATACAGCCATTCCCACAATGTTAACTTTCATCTTTTTTAATGAACATTTTAAACCATGGTTAACAAATATATGCAATTCAGATTTAAGAATAATTCCCGTTTTGAAAACTCCAAATACCCTTGACCCTTAGAAAATAGTCTATTGTCTAATTCATCCAGTCAAAAATTACCCCCCACCCCTCATGTCGGACCGAATGACACACTGGTTCAATCGAGCGGTCATAGGTTTGGTGTCCGGTACAGTCATTCTATCCGTGACTATTATGTTGCAAGTTACTGTGTGGAAAAAAGTTTGCTGCTTGTAAAAAATAAAATGTTGACGAAAACGTGCACAAAACCAAAAAATAAATTATAATTTTTCCCGGCTAATTCTGACTTTTAAGATGGTCGAAATATGCACAGTCAAAACGACATGAAGTTAATGTCAGATGTTAAAAGTGTACGGGCATGAAGTTTTTGCACATATGCATTTAATAACCATTAATTGTGTTGGGTTTACGCCGTTTCTCAACAACCTTCAAATATGTCACAGCTGTCTGCTTACATCTTTGTAGTTTCTAACCAGTTGACACTCTCCTTAAGAAATTGACAACTTTCCCACTTCATAGAACGCTGTAGCTAGTCGGGCTCGAACTAACATCTCCGGATTCCGGGGAAAATTGTATTTAACTATTCATGAAACAGTTGAAACGGATTGAAACCAACTGATAATGCAACACGCCGTTCAATAAAGGCTGCAAATAAATCCTACAAACAGACAATGTGAACTTGTTTAAAAAAACGCGGGAAAAAGACGTGACGTTTTAACTGTGCTTAAACTTCCCAATTTTCATAGCATCGTAGCGTGAAAATGAACTCGGTAGTCAAGGACTTTTAAAATCTTATTTTATTCAAAAACATTTCAGGAACATTTTTAGAACATTTTTTAAAATCTATGGAGGAGAGAACGAGCAGTAATATGTTTAATAAGAAGTATCATTTTTTCATTACGCGTTTTTGTGTGCAACATGCACTCATGTATACAAGTGTGACAATAAAAATTGGAAAGAAATCGGAAAATGGCTTACAAAATTAGAATAAGAATAAAATGAAATTAATTTTGTTGTAAACTCTTTTGTGATTAACTTATTTTTCTCTAAAATACAAACAGTTCTTTGTGAAATTTTGATGCACAAAGTCTGCGCGTGAAAATGGGGGTAGGGGAAAATTTAAGACAATACAGTGAAAACGAAGTCGGAGACCCTCGTATTTGTTTCGCTCATTTTGCAGTAAAATAAATTTATATGATAATTTTAGTGTTGTTTTTTTTTAATGTATGGGACAGTTTTTACACACTACTTAGTCATTCAGCTCGAAAACAATAATTTCGTGGACAGATTTTGGCATGATTTTTCTAATAAAGTAAGCTTTCCGTCGTTGAATAGTTGGAGAACATATTTAAAAATTACATCACCGTATAGGTTTCAACGGGTTTGTTATATTAAAAGAAAATAAAATACTTTTTGAATTAAATGGACGCCCCAAAACCAAATTAATCGCCGTAAAAACGGCAACGTCACAACTATTTAGGGCATTTTTCGACGCCGTCCGCATAAAAAGTGTGCATTTGATCTTTTTAATAATTGTACATCGGATGGAGATCAGCGTTTGCTATTATTTAAACATGTTATCAAGGATGCATCTTGTTTTTGAAATTCCCGCTCATTACACCTTCTTTACCTTAAACAATTCATTACTCAGTTAATAGTAACTACTTTTAATTTGAATTCTAATGAATTTCAACACGTGTTCTGTAACTTATATTTATCACGTGATTCTTATAGTTTCCTTAAATGTTATGCAAAATATGCTCATTACGTGTAAGCTGCCACTGGATTTGATGTACGTGTTCTTCGCCATTTTATTAATTCCATATAATCTTTTCATACAACAGATTTTTATGCATATAAACAAACGTTCTTACTGTAGTGTATACTCAGTCAAATGTTCGTGTCTTTGCACTGGCATTTATTGTCATAAATGTTTTAAAGTATGTTTGTTTTTTTTTTTTTTTTTTGTTTTTTTTTTTTTTTTTTTTTTTTGTTATAAATATCGTACATCCGTGGAAACTGCCTTTCAAACAAGAGCTGGAGGACAGCAACGCTCGACTATTCAACAGCCTTGTCGATTGAATGAATACGAAAGTCGAAAAAGGGGCATAATTTAGTAAAAAAGCAAAATAGGGTTATGGAACCTGCATAGTGCTTATCAGCTCATGACAGTGGACAAGTGTGTGAAGTTTCAATCCATTCCCATTAGTGGGTACTGAGATACCAGCTTACATATAAGAATTTAACCCAAAACTCCTAAGTTGAAAAAGGGGCATAATTTTGTAAAATGCGCAAATGAGTTATTGACCCTTTGCACTGCATGTCATATCATAACAGTGAACAAGTGTGTGAAGTTTCAACCCTTTCCCATTAGTGGATACTGAGATAGCAGCTTACATACAAAAACTTTACCAAAAATTTCTGTTGAAAAAGGGGCATAATTTTGTAAAAAAGCAAAATAAAGTTATGGGACCTGCTTTGTGCATGTCAGATTATGACAGTGAACAAGTGTGTGAAGTTTCAATCCATTCCAGTTAGTGAGTACTGAGATACCAGCTTACATACAAAACCTTAAACAAACAATTCTAAGTCGAAAAAGGGGCATAATTTTGTAAAAAGCAAAATAGAGTTATGGAACCTGTGCAATGTAAGTCAGTTTATCACAGTAAATAAGTGTGTGAAGTTTCAATCCATTCCCACAAGTGGTTACTGAGATACCAGCTTACATACAAAACCTTAACCAAAAATTTCTAAGTCAAAAAAGGGGCATAATTTTGTAAAAAAGCAAAATAGAGTTATGTAACCTATGCAATGTAAGTCAGTTTATCACAGTTAATAAGTGTGTGAAGTTTCAATCCATTCCCACAAGTGGTTGCTGAGATACCAGCTTACATACAAAAACTTAACCAAATCGGGACGCGGACGGGGACGCCGACGCCGACGCGGACGCCGACGCATGGGCGAGTCCAATAGCTCTACTATTCTATGAATAGTCGAGCTAAAAATAACAAACGCATTCAAACTTCCCGAGTGTTCTCAGAAAGTATCAATACATGGAGGATATTACAGTCATCGGAAGAAATCGGAAGGTAAGGGGCATATGTTAGGCTATATCAAGGCTATAACAATATCTAAAACAACGTTTTTTAACTTAAAATACCTTGTTTTTCCTGTCGAAGCGACAGAAATGGCGGCCATTTTTCCGTGCACACCGCCATTCAAAATCACCCCAAAGACGCAAAACATTGTTTTTATCTTCCTATATAAAAACGAATGTCGAGCTGAATGTCGAGCTATCTAAACATTCCAGCTCGACAGTCGATTTCCTTATATAAATGACGAATGTCGAGCTGAATGTTTAACTGGCTAAACAATCCAGGTCGACATTCTTTTTTTTTTTCTATATAAATGTCGAATGTCGAGCTGAATGTTGAGCTGGCTGGACATTCCAGCTCGACATTGGTTTTTCCTATATAAAAACGAATTTCGAGCTGAATGTCTAGCTTGCCAAACATTCCAGATCGACGTTCGATTTCCCTATATAAAAGGCGACTGTCGAGCTGAATGTCTAGTTGACTTAACATTCCAGCTCGACATTCGATTTCCCTATTTAAAAACGAATGTCGAGCTGAATGGTTAGCTGGCTAAACATTCCAGCTCGACGTTCGATTTCCCTATATAAATGGTGAATGTCGAGCTGAATGTCTAGCTAGCTAAACATTCTAGTTCGACATTGGTTTTCGCTATACAAATGGCGAATGTCGAGCTAAATGTCTAGCTGACTAAACATACAAACTCGACATTCGTTTTACCTATATAAATGGCGAATGTCGACATTGGTTTTCGCTATATAAAAACGAATGTCTAGCTGAATTCTAGCTGGCTAAACATTCCAGCTCGATATTCGATTTCCTAATATAAATGGCGAATGTCGAGCTGAATGTCTAGCTGGCTAAACATTCCAGGTCGACATTGGTTTTCGCTATATGAAAACGAATGTCGAGCTAAATGTCTAGCTGGTTAAACACTCTAGCTCGACATTGGTTTTCCTTATATAAATGGCGAATGTCGAGCTGAATGTTTAGCTGGATAAACTTTCCAGCTCGACATTTGTTTTCGCTATATAAAACGAATGTCGAGTTATATGTCTAGCTGGCTGAACATTCCAGCTCGACATTGGTTTTTCGTTTTGGTTTAAACGGTTAGCAAGATTATTTGCGTTTAAGGTAAGTTTTCTTTTTCTTACGAACAGTGTGTTTATATTCTTTCTTACATTTAGGGGGCAAGGGACGGTAAATTTGAAAATTCCACAAATCTGCACAGATACCAGTGCAAAAAAAATCATAAAAAATCCAGTTTTGAAAAATTCCGGGAAAGTGTTAGGAGGATGTTTTGCATATACTTAGCATTTCATCATGTGAGATTTTCAGCCTGCCGATTCCGTTATTTCTATTAAAAACGAGTAAAACGCCGGTTTCAAGACACTAAATTTTTAAGCAAAAATGGCCCAAAATGCACATCTTGTGCGACCTGTACCGTATTATCTTCAAATGACTATCCTTAAAAGTATATATATCTTTAAAGCATGTGACCAGACAAAAATAATGGTGGGAAGAAAAGTGTCTCATAACCGTTTACTTTTTTCACAAATTTGAGCTGAATCTGGATGGATGGATGACCGTTTCCATATCGTCTGACTTCCGTTACCTCAGGTAAGATTTTAGACCCGGCCGTTTACACGGAGCTAGGAATCGATACAAGCATATATTTATTTTACATAATAATTACTCGTACACGGGAATCCTTAGTTCTATAAACATCATGAATAACCAGTTGAATATAAGTGCCTTTAAAGTACATCTGTCGATTTTTATTTGAAAAACGTACCCGGGCCAATAGTCCAGTAGAATAACAGAAAAAAGTGACTGAACCTTGCAATAGGGTATATACAAGGTTTTATTGCAGTTTCCTGTCATTTAGGATATATTGATTAAGAAACTGCCGGATGACATCTTGTCATCATTGGGGACAATTTTTTATCACCATGTAAAAGTGCTAATTTTCATTAAAGAAATAATAAAACGAATACTTTCTTTATGTTATCCTGTGTTAATTTGTTCTAAACAAACATTTAACATGACTATGAAATTTCGAACATTCAGCTGACTATAGAAGTATAAGGAATGTATGGTTATATTTCTTTAGAACTCTTTATTTGATGATAAATTACCTTTCATAATAAGGTACCTGTAGAATTTACATCAAGATAGTTTCAAAATAATTTCCCTTGCATTATTTTAATTCTAAAGACGTTCCATCTGACACAATGTTTCAATCATAATCTAATCAAAATATATAAATGTTTCTAAGTTTAAAACTCTTTTTACTACATTTAGTTGTGTTTCATTTATTTGAAAACCTTGAAAATACGTTACAAACACAACCTTTTAAAATCTAAATTACATTTCAAGATAATATATCATGATGTAAAATGATAAAAATGTGAACACTATGTGACATTTTCTAAATTTCCTGCAAGTATGTGTTTTACTGTTTAAATTAGATTGAAAATGTCAACGTTTTTCGTAATAATTAGCCATGTGACATAAATAACACGATTTGTTACCTTTTCTCTTCCTTTAAAATAATTTTGGCAAGAGGCAAGTAATAGAATGTTTTGTTGTTGTTGTTGTTGTTTTAATTAAAACGTGATTACAGTTATGAATGTTAACAAAAAGTTTAGTTAAACTATTGAGAGATATAAAGATCATTACTTTGTTTGAAAATGACCCCAAAACCTTACCAGTTATGTATTTCTTACATGATAGTTGAGTGTATGCGCTTTTGATAAGTAGGATTTCTCTTACATATAGTTATAAGAGACTTTTCTCTTTCAGTAAAGTATTTCTATAATATCATCGAGTGTCGTGTCCTTTAAAAATGTTACATGCGTAACGGTAACGTAATATTTTTTACCAGAATTGTACTACGACATACTCTTTACCTCTATGTAGATAGGGTTTCTTATAATTTGCACACTATTATGTCTGAAAACATGAATATTTTGTGCTTTAAAACAACTTTTGTTTGTTTGTTTGTTTTGGGTTTAACGCCGTTTTTCAACATTATTTCAGTCATGTAACGGCAGGCAGTTAACCTAACCAGTGTTCCTGGGTTCTGTACCAGTACAAACCTGTTCTCCGCAAGTAACTTCCAACTTCCCCACATGAATCAGAGGTGGAGGATTAATGATTGCAGACACAATGTCGTTTATCAAATAGTCACGGAAAACATACGCCCCGCCCGAGGATCGAACTCGCGACCCCGCGATCCTTAGACCTACGCTCTACCTGCTGAGCTAAGTGGACGGGCTTTAAAACAACTTAAAAGACCAATGTTTTAATGTGAAATAAGCATTAATAATATTACATGACAGGAAACTGGTAAAGTACTTCCAGGATATAATTTCTTTAACAGTTTTAATATACGATGCTGAGTTGAATTAATATTCATTGCTACACAAGACCAATTTTATTAATGTGAAATAAGCATGAATACTATTACATGACAAGAAACTGGTAAAGTACTTCCAGGATATAATTTCTATAACCGTTTTAATAATGTACGATGCTGAGTTGAAATTAATATTAAGGTGTCGTCTTCTGTTAACCTGTCAATAACAGTTTATGTCAACATGTTGCTCCTTCAGGACAGGGAAATGTATGGAATTGAATGGTCAATCTTTGATTAAATTGATTAAAATGATGAGATATGAGTATAGGTCAAAGGTAACTTAAATTATCATCATACACAATGTGCACACAATTCACTTCCAGTAAGTTTGTACATCAAATTATTATATGACAACGATACAAATGTGAATTAGTAATTGTATTACTTCAAAATGATAACATCAAAGACGAACTTGATATGAGATAGCTTACCACGGTAACTTGAGATACACCTTTATCCTTAAAATGCAGGGACTCCATTTCAATCGTAATTCAGCAATTATGGTGCATAACATGATACAGAGCTATTTGTTCTTTTATGTTTGACAGTAAAATATTTACCAACTCTAGACTCATGCGCTACTGTATGATGTGAAAATGTCGTAATATATATAATTACTTAAAATATTTTCTGCATTTCAACATATATGTAGTCTAGTGAACTTGAGGTTTTACTCCTTCCATGCTCTAATTTCCCGTTCTTTCTAAACAAACAAATGCAGTTTTGGGAGTTTTAAAGATATTTGCAAAATATCAAATATTGCATAACAAGATTTATTTGTGTATCTTACCGAAAATAACTATGTAACTTTCAATTAAAGTTGCAGCATTATTTATTTCTGCGGTAGTTTCTTTCCATCCAACTAGCATGTTTCAAAATCAATTGACAGTAGAAGGGACTTGATCGGGGTAAAATTGAAAATAACAATATCTTAGGTTTATAATATGCTTTTAGTTTTGTTATCATTATCCACATATCATTGATAATGTCATGTTTATCTTATATGCACAAACTGCATCTAATGTATATGGCAGTGCGGTCCGGCTGCTGATACCCACTGATGCCATAAACGAAAAAAGAAGTGAATATAGAAACAATCAACCTGTTTTTCATTATTCAGTGTTAGTTTCCTTAGAAATGTTTCTTAAAACATATATCTATGACATAACACTTTCAAAAATCAATCACATGTGATACTCGGAAATAATCGTAACTGATGACATTATGAAAGCGCAAGTATTATGCCAGTTAATAAAAGTTATCTTCATAGGTTCACTGAGTATCCAGTACTATAAATGTATACCGGACATGGATACCGGTAGCATTAATGGGAACAGTGACCAGTCGGTTTGCAAAAAGACTGGAGCTGAACTGTACATGTCTGAGGAAGGCTTCCCAGATTTAGATTGTTGAGTGCTTAAATTTTAAATTAGGTATTTTAGATTCCCGTTACGGTTGATCATGCCATGAATATCCTACCAATTTAGATTTCATACAGTTTGCCGGGTTTTAGTGATGAATGTGGCTAGTCTATCCCTCTGATCCATGACACTCCGTGCAAAGCATGGTTGTAAATTCATTCCGTGCAAAGCATGGTTGTAAATTATCTAAATACATGTACACTGCTGACTAGCGTACAAGTTAAACCAACTATCAGTCAAATCGAGTCTGCAGTATTTACTATTTGTTTTGTCCTCGTTGTCATTAATCATGTTACAATCTAAATATTTTAAGATTTTGTACCAATTGCAAATTAGCTCAGTGGTAAAGCATACAGTCCATGTTAAACAAATCTTTTACCGTGTGGGTTCGAAACTCACCATCGACATTATTTTTTTCTCGTAAACATTTAGATTCCTTCATGAACTATGTGACAACACAACAGAGAAATATCATAAGCCGATATGGCAGGTTAGAAAAGTTTACCAATATATCAAAGATGATATTGACTAAATGCATGCATTTAAGCCATGCAAATAATAAACATACTGTTGTTTTATATAAAGGCATACATACAAATACAAACCATCAAAGAAAGAAACAAAAATATGGGAATGAAAATGAAAACGAAAAGAAAAAACACATACACACACACACACACACAAAGACAAAACATGAAAAAAACTCACGTAGATTCGACCCCACAAAATGATTACGCGCAAGACCAAGACCCCTAGCTCCAAGATCAAGTTTACACTTAGAAGTCAAATGAAAGGTTAAAAGGGTATGTTTCATATCCGGTTCGTAACTCTGTCATTAATAAAGAAATTTCGAAATTAATTAGCAGAAATATTCCCCGATAACGAGAAAACGTGTCGTGCATAACAACCAGACCTCTAGCTCCACGATCGATGTCACATTTAGAGGTTAACGGTTTACATGGTGTGTTTTTTGTCAGTTCCATTCCTATTTTGTCGATGAAGACATTTTAAAATTACATGGCATAAACGTTCCCTATATTAAAATGACGTGTCAGACGCAAGTCCAAAATCTCTAGTTTCAAAGTCAAAGTCAAACTTAGATTAAAAAGCTAACAGTAATGTTTCTTTCTAGTCAATAACTCTGCCATCATCAAACATTATTTGTCACAATTTTCCCTATGATGAGTTAGTGTGTCATGTTCAAGACCCAGACCCTAGCTCTAAGGTCAAGGTTACCTTCGGAGAAATTTTTTCTCTTGTCGAAAAATTAGTCATACCTTAACTATTCTGGCATATTTTACGCATCGAACTGTAGCATTCTTGGACAACCCTCGGGGTGTTTGTCACTAATAGTGCCATCTCTTGTTTGAGCTTCAATTCTAACTTTGAGAGTTATATATATTTGTACTTATCCCTTTAAAATGTCAAGGTCAGTAGTGGCTATTGTCAAGTTACCTTAAAGACACACTACTAACTAACTGTAACCTTTTGTATTTCCATAATGTTGTCTGACTAAAGTACATCTCCTATTACGCTATACTTAGGATCTGAAGACGTGCTATTGATAGCCTCGTTCTGACGACCACTCCGTTAGCCAGGCAGAAGGCTTACTTACTACATTTTGTAAGAATAAAAAATCTGTAAGCGACTGGTCCCGGATTCGAGTCCCTTAATCTTTGACATTCGAACAAATCGTCCCATTGGTTAAAATAAAAAAAATAGAATTGTGAAAATAAAAAATAGCAATTCTGGAAATCAAAAATGTACAGAAGACGATTAAGAATGGGTCATTCTCGGATCTTCGTTTAGAAGATCAAGTACTTCAGTCAGATTGTTCCATAATTGTAATTATACATTTTTGTACGGAGAAATGAGAAATAACAAGTGTCTAATTACAGTTTGACAGTAACAGATATTATTCAATTAATGTAGTAGTATGCACGGTACTTCATGTATTAAGGTGAGTTTAGATCACACTGTTTCTATATACAGTGTAAGATAGTTATTATTCTATTCTTTTTTATAAAACTATACTGAGAAGAGAATGACTGAGTAAGTTTGCAGATGAAGTTATGAAAAACCAGACTGAGCTTGTCCACCTGTCATCTTGTAGAATAGTTGTATGATACCAGTATTACCAGAATTATTTGCACAAAGTTCATTTGGGAGGAAAAGTAGACCACTAGGTATTGGTGGGTCTTTAACTCTTCTAACTTGTTAAATACCGATGGATAAAAATAAATGCTATAGCCTATAACTAACGGTCAATGCGGATACGTTAATGTTACACACCGATAGCCACACGAAAACTACGTGCAGATATAGACTTACCACAGTTCTCTACTGCGAAAATCTAAAGTGGTAATTTTGACCGGGAATTCACGGCATGACTCTTCAAACGTATGAAATGATCGAAGAAACCATCCGACATATAGTTTGGAAGTCCGAATCTCAGAAGTATGAAAGACAGTCCTACCGTTCATATTATCAACAATTTAATTGAACCTGAATCACATATAGCTAACAAACCATCCAAGTAGAAACCTTTTTGGACCTACATTAAATCACTCCATAAAGATAACACTGGAATTTCACCCCTCAGAGACAAAGGACGGCTTTTCAACAACCCTGGCGACAAATCAAATATCCTGAATCGGCAGTACCAATCCGTCTTCACCCAAGAAGAACCTGGCGAGGTCACCATCCCCGAAGGTATCCCATACCCATTAATGCCAGAGATCACAGTGACCACAGAGGGCATTGATAAACTCCTCCGGAACACCAACCCAAGGAAGGCATATGGCCCCGACCAGATTTCAGCCCGTTTTTTGAAAGAGTGTGCGGAATCCAGACTGACATGGTTGTACTTGATTTCTCTAAAGCTTTCGACCGAGTTCCACATAGACGCCTACTCCAAAAGATCCAACATTACGGAGTAAGAAACAACACACATAGCTGGATAATGTCACTTCTCTCCAACCGGTCGCAACAGGTTCTGGTAGAGGGTGTGTCATCGAAAAGAGTCCCAGTCGTTAGTGGAGTTCAACAGGGCTCAGTCCTTGGGCCTCTACTCTTCTTGATGTTCATTAACGACCTTCCAGACAACCTTACTTCATGCGCCAGACTATTTGCTGATGATGCCATAGTATATCGACAAATCCACTCTCAACAAGATCAAGTATCTCTTCAAAACGACCTGATTAAACTCACAAAATGGGAGCATAAATGGGGTATGGAGTTCCACCCAAAGAAATGCAGTTATCTCAGAATTACCAGATCAGGAAAATATTTAACCTTTTCGTATCAACTAAAAGGCGTCATCCTAGCAGAAGAATCATCAACTTAGTATCTCGGTGTAGACATCTAGTCCAATCTATAATGGAATAATCACATAAATCGCATAACCAAAAAAGCTAACAACATGCTAGGCTTTCTTCGTCGAAATCTTCGGTATGCTTCGACAGAAACTAAAACAAGCCAGAGTAGTCAGCACGTATAGACTTTTGAGGAATGTCACAACTGGGCAATCTTTCACTTTTATGTCCGTCTTTTATTATATTGCACTTGTCCGAGTCTTTTCATACTTTACTTTCCATTTCTCTTTTATTCTTGCACACCGTGATATAATGGTCAAGTTTGACAGCATCACGTGCAGATGAAGATGTAGAGCTGAAAATTCTGAAAATATAAATTTTAGTATTTAACGTGAAATTAACCAACATCCTTTGTCTGATAATGTTGGAAACACTTCATCGTTTAGGCAGATAATTATCCTAAATTTGATTACCAAATTTATATATCTTTTTAAAAGAGTTGCCTGAAAAAAAGTAAAATCTAATGCACAGTTTATTTTTTCGCTGCATTATTAATTATCTATGTTTGTTTTTTGTGACTTTCTGAAAATGAATAGAAGTGTTTGATAGCCAACTTCCGTTTTGTTAAAATGAAATTGGCAACATGCTGTGCATTTTGTACGTAAAGTAGTCTTGATTAAAAAAAAACGAAAAAAAAAACACAACATTTTAGCTATTTTGTCCTTTGGTCAAGGCGCTGAATGGATTCTGGTTTAATAAAATTTGGAAACCAGTTAAAAGAATGAAAATTGCACTGAAAAATCTCAAAAATATGTGTAATCAAAGAATCAGAGTGTATATTTCTAAAGTATTTTACCAAATCCCAAATGATATTTAAAATATCGCCTTTATACAAAATGGTGACACACCTCCAATAACGACGCATTTGATTGGCTAATAATGGGGGCTTCACTCACACGTGGATATTGTAGCTATCGTTAATGGGACGAACATATTGTTTTTTTCTAGGATATTAATTAATTTAACCGAAACAAAGTAAGCAAAGTGTTTATTTTCTTTTTATTTAAGTGACTTATTTCTAATTTCTAGCACTTTAGATAATTCACCAATGCATTTAACTGAACATTAATATTGACTTTTAAGTCAATATGGTAAATATAGAATATTTATGTTTCACTCCAGCGGTCATGCAGTATGTCACGGTAGCATTTTATATGCGACTTATTTTACCACCTGTATTTATTTATAAGTCGATCGTACTTCAGAAGTGTATTAATTCAATCGTGCGTGTCTTAAAACGCATATCGATAAGTTTTATTAATCTGAATAAAATACATGCGAATACGGACATACTTGATTTATCATGACGTGGCAGAATGTTTTTAATGTTATATGTCAACTATTTGGAAACATTGTGACAACAAGAGTTGTTAAGCTGACCAAGGGTGGTTTTTAAACGTGCTGGAAACATAATTACCTTGTCTCATGCGCTGCCTTTAGCTCACCTCAACACAAAGTGTCATGTATTGCACATTTTCGTATTAGTGTTCCGTGCAAGTAACCTAATTTCGTGTGCATTTTCAATAATTTATATGGTCATAATAGCTCGGTGAAGTTCAGTAATGGGCAACTTCATAGTTTATTCAAAATTGTCTCAGGTCAGGAAATTGCTTTTATTTATTCCAGCGTTTCCATTTCCTCGAAATGCAATATGATTCTTATTTGTTGAAACTTAAGACTTTACGCCTGCGAGTAGCAGGCTACATATAGGTGGTGATACTTCACGGAGTTACTTTGACCATATAGACAACAAATCTATTGATAGAACTGTCCGCAATCAGTAAGCCGACTGATATACGAGCCATTTGGTGCTGTAAAGTATTTGTAAAGCTACTGCTACCCGTACAACACTGTAATGACCTTTGTAAATACAGGGAATTGTCTGTATTATAGCAAAAAGGCAAACAAAAATAACAGCCTTATAAATGAAATCAAATAATGTGGCTGGCAATTTAAAGATCAAGTTGTATCCTTTCGGGGGTGTTTAACAGGAGAGAAAACGTCTAGCATCAAACTGCTGTTCTTGTCACTTTTAGGGGGTGTTTCAACAGAAGAGAAAACGTGTGTTAACAGAGAGATTCTCGCGCTTACGTGCTGTCAAAACACCTTTCTATATATGCGCGTTCCTTGGCAGAGCATCAACGTCATTCGGTCCCAAAACGGATAATTCAAAAGGAAATAACGTCAACGTAAAAATGACAACTCAGACATTCCAGCGCATTTTGTGGAAATTTAATGACGTTGAGGTGTAATGTCTTTATTTATTACTTCTTTACGCGTTTTATGCTAGAATAGCGTTAGCGCATGTTCTTTTCGTGTTATAACATCCTCAGAATTCCTCGGGATGCGTTGGTACACTCCCCATAACGGGCTCGGGAACCAACCAATCTCTCGGGATTCTACAGATGTTATAACACGAAAAAAACATGCGTTATCCATACAAAGAACAGGCGCTTGTATAAAATAAAAATAAAAACAACAGGCGACTGTATAAAATGTAAAAAGAAAAGCGGCTGTATAAAAAGTAAAACCAACAGGCGACTGCATAAAAAGTAAAAGAAAATGTGACTGTATAAAAAGTTAAAAGAACAGGTGACTGTATAAAAAGTTAAAAGAACAGGCGACTAGAAACAAATGTCAAGGACTGATATATATATGAAGGCATTTTTTATTTACACATTTATCCCTACAGACTTCCTAGATTTTTGTATATAAACAAGAGCTGGTTTTCTTTGACTGAATATGATTCTAGCTTCTTACTCTGCCGTTCAATTAGTCCACTAATGATACAAATGTACGCTTTGTTTACGGTTTGTAAATGTACGGACTCGGGCACCAACCAATGCCTCGGGATTCTGCAGATGTAACATACGTTATCCCTACAAAAGAACAGGCGCTTGTATAAAAAGTAAAAAACAACAGGCGATTGTATCAAAAGTTAAAAGAAGAGGAGACTGTTTAAAAAGTTCAAAGATAAGGCGTCTGTATAAAAAAAAGTTGAAAGAAAGGGCGACTGTATAAAAAATTAAAAGAACAGGCGACTTTATAAAAAGTTTAAAGAACAGGCGACTGTATAAAAAGTTAAAAGAAAAGGCGACTGTACAAAAAGTAAAAAGAACAGGCGACTGTATAAAAAGTTAAAAGAACAGGCGACTGTATAAAAAGTAAAAAGAACAGGCGACTGTATAAAAAGTTAAAAGAACAGGCGACTGTATAAAAAGTTAAAAGAAAAGGCGACAGTATAAAAAGTTAAAAGAAAAGGCGACTGTATAAAACAGTAAACGAACAGGCGACTGTATAAAAAAGTAAAAAGAACAGGCGACTGTATAAAAAGTTAAAAGAAAAGGCGACTGTATAAAAAGTTAAAAGAACAGGCGACTGTATAAAAGGTTAAAAGAAAATGCGACTGTATAAAAAGTAAAACGAACAGGCGACTGTATAAAAAGTTAAAACAACAGGCGACTGTATCAGAAGTAAAATGAACATGCGACTGTATAAAAGGTTGAAAGAAAAGGTGACTGTATCAAAACGAAAACGTTTAGGCGACTGTATAAAAAGTTTAAAGAACAGGCGATTGTATCAAAATTAAAACGAACAGGCGACTTTATAATAGTAAAAACGAACAGGCGACTGTAAAAAAAGTAAAACGAACAGGCGACTGTATAAAAAGTTGAAAGAAAAGGCGACAGTATAAAAAGTTAAAAGAACAGGCGACTGTATAAAAAGTTAAACGAACAGATGACTGTATAAAAAGTTAAAAGAACAGGCGACTGTATAAAAAGTTAAAAGAAAAGGCGACAGTATAAAAAGTTAAAAGAACAGGCGACTGTATAAAAAGTTAAAAGAAAAGGCGACTGTATAAAAGGTTAAAAGAAAAGGCGACTGTATAAAAAGTTGAAAGAAAAGGCGACTGTATAAAAGGTTTTTAAAAAGGCGACAGTATAAAAAGCTGAAAGAACAGGCGGCTGTATAAAAAGTTAAAAGAAAAGGCGACAGTATAAAAAGTTAAAAGAACAGGCGACAGTATAAAAAGTTAAAAGAACAGGCGACTGTATAAAAGGTTAAAAGAAAAGGCGACTGTATTAAAGGTTAAAAGAAAAGGTGACAGAATAAAAAGTTGAAAGAAAAGGCGACTGTATTAAAGGTTAAAGGAAAAGGTGACTATATAAAAGGTTAAAAGAAAAGGCGGCTGTATAAAAAGTTGAAAGAAAAGGCGAATGTATAAAAGGTTAAAAGAAAAGGCGACTGTATAAAATGTTGAAAGAAAAGGCGACTGTATAAAAGGTTAAAAGAACAGGCGACTGTATAAAAGGTTAAAAGAAAAGGCGACTGTATAAAAGGTTAAAAGAAAAGGCGGCTGTATAAAAGGTAAAAAGAAAAGGCGACTGTATAAAAAGTTGAAAGAAGAGGCGACTGTATAAAAGGTTTTTAAAAAGGCGACAGTATAAAAAGCTGAAAGAACAGGCGGCTGTATAAAAAGTTAAAACAAAAGGCGACAGTATAAAAAGTTAAAAGAACAGGCGACTGTATAAAAGGTTAAAAGAAAAGGCGACTGTATTAAAGGTTAAAAGAAAAGCTGACAGAATAAAAAGTAGAAAGAAAAGGCGACTGTACAAAACGTTAAAGGAAAAGGTGACTATATAAAAGGTTAAAAGAAAAGGCGGCTGTATAAAAAGTTGAAAGAAAAGGCGAATGTCTAAAAGGTTGAAAGAAAAGGCGACTGCATAAAAGGTTAAAAGAAAAGGCGACTGTATAAAAGGTTAAAAGAACAGGCGACTGTATAAAAGGTTAAAAGAAAAGGCGACAGTATAAAAAGTTAAAAGAACAGGCGACAGTATAAAATGTTAAAAGAACAGGCGACTGTATAAAAAGTTAAAAAAAAGGCGACTATATAAAAAGTTAAAAGAACAGGCGACTATATAAAAAGTTAAAAGAACAGGCGAATGTATAAAAAGTTAAAAGAACAGGCGACAGCATAAAAAGTTAAAAGAACATGCGACTGTATAAAAAGTTAAAAGAACAGGCGACAGCATAAAAAGTTAAAAGAACATGCGACTGTATAAAAAGTTAAAAGAACAGGCGGCTGTATAAAAAGTTAAAAGTAATGGCGACAGTAGAAAAAGTTAAAAGAACAGGCGGCTGTATAAAAAGTTAAAAGAACAGGCGACTGTATAAAAAGTAAAAAGAACAGGCGACTGTATAAAAAGTTAAAACAACAGGCGACTGTATAAAAGGTTGAAAGAAAAGGTGACTGTATAAAAAGGAAAACGTTCAGGCGACTGTATAAAAAGTTTAAAGAACAGGCGATTGTATAAAAGTTAAAACGAACAGGCGACTGTATAAAAGTTAAAACGAACAGGCGACTGTATAAAAAGTTAAAAGAACAGGCGACTGTATAAAAAGTTAAACGAACAGGCGACTGTATAAAAAGTTAAAAGAACAGGCGACTGTATGAAAATTTAAAAGAAAAGGCGAAAGTATATCAAGTTAAAAGAACAGGCGGACGTATAAAAAAATTAAAAGAAAAGACGACCGTATAAAAGGTTAAAAGAAAAGGCGACTGTATAAAAAGTTGAAAGAAAAGGCGACTGTATGAAAAGTTGAAAGAAAAGGCGACTGTATAAAAAGTTAAAAGAACAGGCGACTGTATGAAAGGTCTTTAAAAAGGCGACAGTATAAAAAGTTGAAAGAACAGGCGGCTGTATTAAAAGTTAAAAGAAAAGGCGACAGTATAAAAAGTTAAAAGAACAGGCGGCTGTATAAATAGTTAAAAGAAAAGGCGACAATATACAAAGTTAAAAGAACAGGCGACAGTATAAAAATTTAAAAGAACAGACGACTTTATAAAAGGTTAAAAGAAAGAGCGACTGTATAAAATTTGAAAGAACAGGCGCTGTATAAAAGGTTAAAAGAAAAGGTGACATAAAGGTAAAAGAAAAGCGGCTGTATAAAAGTTAAAGAAAAGGCGCTGTATAAAAGTTGAAAAAAGGCGACTGTATAAAATTAAAGAAAGGTGCTGTATAAAAAGTTGAAAGAAAAGGCGACTGTATAAAAGTTAAAAGAAAAGGCGACAGTATAAAAAGTTAAAAGAACAGGCGGCTGTATAAATAGTTAAAAGAAGAGGCGACAGTATAAAAAGTTAAAAGAACAGGCGACAGTATAAAAAGTTAAAAGAACAGGCGACCGTATAAAAGGTTAAAAGAAAAGGCGACTGAATAAAAAGTTGAAAGAAAAGGCGACTGTATAAAAGGTTAAAAGAAATAGTGACTGTATAAAAGGTTGAAAGAAAAGGCAGCTGTATAAAAAGTTGGAAGAAAAGGCGACTACAAGGTTAAAAGAGAAGGCGACTGTATCAAATGTTGAAAGAAAAGGCGACTGTATAAAAGGTTAAAAGAGCAGGCGACTGTATAAAAGGTTAAAAGAAAAGGCGACTGTATAAAAGGTTAAAAGAAAAGGCGACTGTATAAAAAGTTAAAAGAAAAGGCGACTGTATAAAAAGTTAAAAGAACAAGCGACTGTATAAAAGGTTTTTAAAAAGGCGAAAGTATAAAATGTTGAAAGAACAGGCGGCTGTATAAAAAGTTAAAAGAAGAGGCGACAGTATAAAAAGTTAGAAGAACAGGCGACTGTATAAAAGGTTAAAAGAACAGGCGACTGTATAAAAAGTTGAAAGAAAAGGCGACTATATAAAAGGTTAAAACAAAAGGCGACTGCATAAAATGTTGAAAGAAAAGGCGACTGTATAAAAGGTTAAAAGAACAGGCGACTGTATAAAAGGTTAATGGAAAGGGCGACTGTATAAAAAGTAAAAGAACAGGCGACTGTATAAAAAGTTAAAAGAACAGGCGACTGTATAAAAAGTTAAAAGAAAATGCGACAGTATAAAAAGTTAAAAGAACAGGCGACTGTATAAAAAATTAAAAGAACAGGCGACAGTTTAAAAAGTTAAAAGAACTGGCGGCTGTATAAAAAGTGAAAAGAACAGGCGACAGTAGGAAAAGTTAAAAGAACAGGCGATTGTATAAAAGTTAAACGAACAGGTGACTGTATAAAAGTTAAACGAACAGGTGACTGTATAAAAAGTTAAAAGAACAGGCGACTGTATAAAAAGTTAAAAGAAAAGGCGAAAGTATATAAAGTTAAAAGAACAGGCGGATGTTTAAAAGTTAAAGAAAAGGCGACTGTATAAAAGGTTAAAAGAAAAGGCGACTGTATAAAAAGTTGAAAGAACAGGCGACTGTATAAAAAGTTAAAAGAACAGGCGACTGTATAAAAAGGTCTTTAAAAAGGCGACAGTATGAAAAGTTGAAAGAACAGGCGGCTGTATTAAAAGTTAAAAGAAAAGGCGACAGTATAAAAAGTTAAAAGAACAGGCGGCTGTATGAAAGTTAAAAGAACAGGCGACCGTATAAAAGGTTAAAAGAAATGGTGACGACTGTATAAAAGGTTAAAAGAAAAGGCAGCTGTATAAAAAGTTGAAGAAAAGGCACTGTATAAAAGGTTAAAAGAAAGGCGAACTGTATAAAAGGTTAAAAGAAAAGGCGACTGTATAAAAGGTTAAAAAAAGGCGACTGTATAAAAAGTTAAAGACAGGCGACTGTAAAAGTTTTTAAAATCGAAAGTATAAAAGTTGAAAGAGGCGGCTGTATAAAAAGTTAAAAGAAAGGCGACAGTATAAAAAGTTAGAAGAACAGGCGACTTTTAAAAGGTTAAAAGAACGCGACGTATAAAAAGTTGAAAGAAAGGCGACTGTATAAAAGTTAAAGAAAAGCGACTGTATAAAAGTAAAAGAACAGCGACTGTATAAAAGGTTAATGAAAGGCGACTGTATAAAAAGTAAAGAACAGGCGACTGTATAAAAAGTTAAAGAACAGGCGACTGTATAAAAGTTAAAAAAAATGCGACGTATAAAAGTTAAAAGAACAGGCGACTGTATAAAAGTTAAAAGAACAGGCGACGTATAAAAAGTTAAAGAACAGGCGTGATAAAATAAAAGAAAACGACAAGGAAGTGACAGGTTGTATAAAAGTTAAAAGAACATGCGACTGTATAAAAGTTAAAACGAAAGGCGACTGTATAAAAGTTAAAAGAAAGGCGACTGTATAAAAAGTTAAAAAAGGGATGTATAAAAGTTTAAAAAAGGCGAAGTATGTAAAGTAAAAGAACAGGCGGATGTATAAAAGTTAAAAGAAAAGGCGACTGTATAAAAGGTTAAAAGAAAAGGCGACTGTATAAAAAGTTGAAAGAAGAGGCGACTGTATAAAAAGTTAAAAGAACAGGCGACTGTATAAAAGGTTTTAAAAGGCGACAGTATAAAAGTTGAAAGAACAGGCGGCTTATAAAAGTTAAAAGAAAGCGACAGTATAAAAAGTTAAAAGAACAGGCGCGTATAAAAAGTTAAAAGAAAGGCGACAGTATAAAAAGTTAAAAGAAAGGCGACAGTATAAAAAGTTAAAAGAACAAACGACTTTATAAAAGGTTAAAAGAAAAGGCGACTGTATAAAAGTTTGAAAGAAAAGGCGACTGTATAAATAGTTAAAAGAAAAGGCGACAGTATAAAAAGTAATAAGAACAGGCGACAGTATAAATAGTTAAAAGAACAAACGACTTTATAAAAGGTTAAAAGAAAAGGTGACTATATAAAAAGGAAAACGTTTAGGCGACAGTATAAAAAGTTTAAAGAACAGGCGATTCTATAAAATTTGAAACAAACAGGCGACTGTATAAAAAGATAAAGAAAGGCGACTTTATAAAATGTAAAGAACGGACTGTATAAAAGTTAAAGCACAGGCGACTGTATAAAAAGTTAAGAAAGGCGACTTAAAGTTAAAAGAAAGGCGACTGTATAAAAAGTTGAAAGAAAGGCGACTGTATAAAAGTTAAAAGAAAAGGCGACTGTATAAAAGTTTAAAAGAAAAGGCGACTGTATAAAAAGTTGACAGAAAAGGCGACTGTATAAAAGGTTTTTAAAAAGGCGACAGTATAAAAGCTAAAAGAACAGCGGCTGTATAAAAAGTTAAAAAGGCGAAAGTATAAAAGTTGAAAGAACAGGCGGCTGTATAAAAGTTAAAAGAAAGGCGATAGTATAAAAAGTTGACAGAAAAGGCGGCTGTATAAAAGGTTTTTAAAAAGGCGACAGTATAAAAAGCTGAAAGAACAGGCGGCTATATAAAAGATAAAAAAAGGCGACTGATAAAAGTTAAAAAAAGGCGACGTATAAAAGTTAAAGAACAGGCGACTGTATAAAAGTTAAAGAAAAGGCGACTGTATAAAAGTAAAAGAAAGGCGACTGTATAAAAGTTGAGAGAAAAGGCGACTGTATAAAAGTTAAAAGGCGACAGTATAAAAAGCTAAAGAACAGGCGCTGTATAAAATTAAAAGAAGAGGCGACAGTATAAAAAGTTAAAAGAACGGCGACGTATAAAAAGTAAAAGAACAGTGACTGAAAAAGTTAAAAGAACAGGCGACTGTATAAAAGTTAAAGAAAGGCGACTTATAAAAGTTAAAAGAAAGGGACTGTATAAAAAGTTAAAAGAACAGGCGACTGTATAAAAGTTTAAAAGAAAAGGCGAGTATAAAAAGTTAAAAAACAGGGGATGTATAAAAGTTAAAGAAAAGGCGACTGTATAAAAAGTAAAAAAAAGCGACTGTATAAAAAGTTAAAGAACAGGTACTTAAAAAAGTTAATAGAACAGGCGATGTATAAAAGTTAAAAAAGCGACTGTATAAAAGTAAAAAACAGGCGACTGTATAAAAGTAAAAGAAAGCGACTGTATAAAAAGGTTGAAAAACAGGTGACTTTATAAAGAGTTAAAAGAAAAATCTACTGTATAAAAAGTAAAACGAACAGGCGACTGTATAAAAGTAAAACAAAGGGACTGTATAAAAGTTAAAGGAAAGGCGACTGTAAAAAGTTGAAAGAAAACCTGATTTATAAAAAGTAAAGAAAAGGCGATGTAAAAGTTAAAGAAAAGTATCTGTATAAAAAGTTAAGAAAAGGCGACTGTATAAAAGTTAAAAGAAGGCGACTGTATAAAAGTTAAAAGAAAAGGGACTGTATAAAAAGTTAAAAGAACAGCGACTGTATAAAAGTTAAACGAAAAGGCGACGTATAAAAGTAAAGACAGGCGACTGTAAAAGTTAAAGAACAGGGCAGTAAAAAAGTTAAAGAAAGGCGACTGTATAAAAGTTAAAAGAACAGGCGACAGTATAAAAAGTTTAAAGAACAGGCGACTCTATAAAAAGTTAAAACAAACAGGCGACTGTATAAAAGTTAAAACGAACAGGCGACTGTATAAAAAAGTTAAGAAAGCGACTGTATAAAATAAAGACAAGGACTGTATAAAAGGTTAAAGAAAGCAATTATAAAGAAGAACTTGCGACATATAAATTAAAAGAAGGATTCTTTAAAGTTTAGTACACAGCGACTAGTATAAAAGATAAAAAACAGGCGCTTATAAAAGTGAACGAAAGGCGACTGATAGAAAAGTTAAAAGACAGGCGATGATAAAAAGTTAAACGAACATGCGACTGTATAAAAGTTAAAAGAACAGGCGACTGTATAAAAAGTTAAAAGAAAGGCGACTGTATAAAAGGTTAAAGAAAAGGGAATGTATAAAAAGTTACAGAAAGGCGAAAGTATAAAGTTTAAAAGGCGATGTATAAAAGCTAAAGAAAGGCGCTGTATAAAATATTAAAAGAAAAGGCGACAGTATAAAAGTTAAAAGAAAGGCGGCTGTATAAAAAGTTAAAAGAAAGGCGACGAGTTAAAAAGTGACAGAAAAGGAGAACAGGCGTATAAAAGAAAAGGCGACAGTATAAAAAGTTAAAAGGAAAGCGACAGTATAAAAAGTTAAAAGAACAGGCGACAGTATAAAAAGTTAAAAGAACAGGCGACTGTATAAAAAGTTAAAAGAAAAGGCGACTGTATAAAAGGTTAAAAGAAAAGGCGACTGTATAAAAGTTAAAAGAAAAGGCGACAGTATAAAAGTTTTTAAAAAGGCGACAGTATAAAAAGTAAAAGAACAGACGACTTTATAAAAAGTAAAAGAAAAGGCGACTATAAAAAGGTAAAAGAAAGGCGCGTATAAATAGTTAAAAGAAAGGCGACAGTATAAAAGTTAAAAGAACAGGCGACAGTATAAAAAGTTAAAAGAACAGGCGACTTTATAAAAGGATAAAGAAAGGCGACTGATAAAAAGTTGAAAACAAGGCGACTGTATAAAAGTTAAAGAAAGGGACTGTATAAAAGGTTGAAAGAAACAGGCGACTGTATAAAAGTTAGAAGAACAGGCGACTTAAAAGTTAAAAGAAAGGCGACTGTATCAAAAGTTAAAGAAAAGGCGACTGTATAAAAAGTTAAGACACAGGCGACTGTATAAAAGGTAAAAAGAAAAGGCGACTGTATAAAAAGTTGAATTAACAGGCGACTGTATAAAAAGTTAAAAGAAAAGGCGACAGTATAAAAAGTTAAAAGAACAGCGATGTAAAAAAGGTTTAAAAAGGCGAAGTATAAAAGTTGAAAGAACAGGCGCTGTATAAAAGTTAAAAGAAAGGCGACAGTATAAAAAGTTAGAAGAACAGGCGACTGTATAAAAAGGTTAAAGAAAAGGCGACGTATAAAAATTGAAAGAAAAGGCGATATATAAAAGTTAAAAAAAAGGCGACTGATAAAATGTTAAAGAAAAGGCGACGTATAAAAGGTTAAAAGAACAGGCGGCTGTATAAAAGTTAAAGAAAGGGCGACTGTATAAAAAGTTAAAAGAACAGGCGACGTATAAAAAGTTAAAGAACAGGCGACTGTATAAAAAGTTAAAAGAAAGGCGACAGTATAAAAAGTTAAAAAAAAGGCGACTGTATAAAAATTAAAAGAACTGTAAACAGTTTTAAAAAAGCATTAAAAAAGAAAACAGGCGCTGTATAAAAAGTAAAAGAAAGGCGACAGATAAAAAAGTTAAAAGAACAGGCGATGTATAAAAAGTTAAAAGAACAGGTGACTGTATAAAAGTTAAAGAACAGGGACTGTATAAAAAGTTAAAAGAAAAGGCGACTGTATAAAAGTAAAAAGAAAAGGCGAAGTATAATAAGTTAAAAGAACAGGCGATGTATAAAAAGTTAAAGAAAAGGCGACTATAAATAAAGATAAAAGAAAAGGCGACTGTATAAAAAGTTAAAAGAACAGGCGACTGTATAAAAGTTTTAAAAGAAAAGGCGACTGTATAAAAAGGTTAAAAAAGGACAGTATGAAAAAGTTGAAAGAACAGGCGCTGTATTAAAGTTAAAAGAAAAGGCGACGTATAAAAAGTTAAAAGAACAGGCGGCTGTATAAAAGTTAAAAGAACAGGCGACGTATAAAAGGTTAAAGAAAGGGACTGTATAAAAAGGCGTGTAAAAAGAAAAGAATGGCTACTGTATAAAAAGTTAAAAGAAAAGGCACTGTATAAAAGTTAAAGAAAAGGCGACTGTAAAAAGTTAAAGAACAGGCGACTGTATAAAAGTTGAAGAAAAGGCCGACTGTATAAAAGGTTAAAAGAACAGGCGACTGTATAAAAGTTAAAAGAAAAGGCGGACTGTAAAAAGTTAAAAGAAAAGGCGACTGTATAAAAGTTAAAAGAACAGGCGACTGTATAAAAAGTTTTTAAAATGAAGCGACGTATAAAAAGTTAAAGAGCAGGCGGCTGTATAAAAGTTAAAGAAAGGCGACTGTATAAAAAGTAAAACGAACAGGCGACTGTAAAGAGTTAAAAGAACAGGTGGCTGTATAAAAAGTTGAAAGAAAAGGCGACTGTATAAAACGTTAAAAGAACAGGCGACTGTATAAAAAGTTAAACGAAAAGGCGACTGTATAAAAGGTAAAACGAACAGGCGACTGTATGAAAAGTTATAAAAACAGGCGACTGTATAAAAAAGTTAAAAGAATAGACGACTGTATAAAAAATGTCAAGGACTGATATATATGAAGGCATTTTTATTGACACATTTATCCCTGCAGACTTCCTTCATTTTTTTGTATATTAACAAGAGTAGGTTTTCTTTGACTAGCTTCTAGCTTCTTACACTGCCGGAAGTTCAATTAGTCCGCTAATGATACAAATGTACGCTTTGTTTACGGTTTGTAAATGTGCGCATACCCTTTTTCTTGATTCCTGACTTACACCATTTTCATGTGCGCATACCCTCTTTCTTGACTTACACTATTTACATGTCCGCCTACCCTCTTTCTTGACTTACGATATTTCCTTGTCTGTTTGTAGCAGATGACCTTGCGGGCAGTACTTGGTTTCTCGTGCAGACGATCGTCGCAGGCCAAGTTATATCAGCAGCTTTTACCGCCGATCAGTGTAGTTAAGCGGGATTTTCATGAGGACTTCTTGAATAAACAGAAAAACCTTGATAAACCAACCGTCCTCATAACAGGTATCATCAGTTTGATAGCCGTTCTCAAAGTCACGGCAGTGAATAGAGGATATTGATTTGTTGTCGTGTAAGATGTAGAAGATATTTGTTTGTTTCAGTGTAAGATTGAAATATCTATCACGAGTGAACACCAGATTCAATATTTTTACGAGTGGCATAACGAATGAAAATGTAAAATATGGTGTTCGTGAGTGAAAGATTATAAGATTCTTTCACTGGTGGTAGGTGCAGATGGAAATATTCGACTTGAGGGTAACTGTTTTGGCGGTAACGAGGCTCTGCCGGATATTTCCACCTGCACTTACCACCAGTGATTCAATCCTTTTTCTTGTATGCCATATTCAACAAATAATAGTTCAATAAATTCAAACAAACGACATTCCTACAGACTTTCTATTTACAATAGCTTATTAACAAAGCGCATGAACTTTACGTCCGTAAACAGGAATTCCGTCATGACGTTACAAAGACAAACGCAACGTAATAGTTCCAGTTTTGTTTCATCATCTGCAGTGAAATGTTATGTTTTTCCGTAAAATACCGTTTTTTAAATCAGGAAATACACTGTAAGGAACAAAGAGGAATTACCAAGGAATTTGATTTCTATCCGGTTTTATGTAAATCATTATAATTACTACACGAATCTGCTACAAAGATGTAGTTCGTTATACGTCATTTAGAGCACGAGAGTCATCTTACACACCTGGATGTAAGATGGAGTTTTCCAGCACCGGTGAAATCACCAGAAATCCCAGTCTCGTATGCAAGAAATTTTGATCTTACATGTAAAACAAACAAATTTTCTTTTTATTTCATGTTTTGACTTGAATTATCCATTTTATAGTTTCTTACCTGTGAAAATTATATTTCATTCTAATATTTCGCTAACTCATTGAAAAATATGTAATAAAGGGATATGTTTCACCAAGTAAATATTATCACCCAGTGAACACCTCATAACCTAGTGGACACCATTAGCTAGTTACTACCCAGCAAACACCATCAGCTAGTCATCATTGAGCGAACACATTCACCCAGCGAACACCATCAGCTAGTTATCACCCAGAATACACCATAATTTAGTGGGCACCATCAGCTAGTTATTAACTAGCCAACACCATCAGCTAGTTATCACCTAGCAAACACCATCAGCTAGTTATCACGCAGCCAACACCATCAACTAGATATTACAAAGCCAACACCATCAGCTAGTTATTAGCAAGCCAACACAATCAGCTAGTTATTACCCAGCCAGCCACCATCATCAGCTAGTTTTTACCCAGCCAACACAATCAGCTAGTTATTACCCAGCCAGCACAATCAGCTAGTTATTACCCAGCCAGCCACCATCATCAGCTAGTTTTTACCCAGCAAACACCATCAGCTAGTTTTTACCCAGCCAACACAATCAGCTAGTTATTACCCAGCCAGCCACCATCATCAGCTAGTTTTTACCCAGCAAACACCATCAGCTAGTTTTTACCCAGCAAACACCATCAGCTAGTTTTTACCCAGCAAACACCATCAGCTAGTTATTAGCCAGCCAAAACCATCAGCTAGTTATTAGCCAGCAAACACCATTAGCTAGTTATAACCCAGGAAACACCATCAGCTAGTTATTAGCCAACCAACACCATCAGCTAGTTATTAGCCAACCAACACCATCAGCTAGTTATCACCCAGGAAACACCATCAGCTAGTTATAACCCAGCAAACACCATCAGCTAGTTATAACCCAGCCAACACCATCAGCTAGTTATTAGCCAGCAAACACCATCAGCTAGTTATTAGCCAACCAAAACCATCAGCTAGTTATTAGCCAGCCAACACCATCAGCTAGTTATTAGCCAGCAAACACCATCAGCTAGTTATAACCCAGCCAACACCATCAGCTAGTTATTAGCCAGCAAACACCATCAGCTAGTTATTAGCCAACCAAAACCATCAGCTAGTTATTAGCAAGCCAACACCATCAGCTAGTTATTACCCAGCCAACACCATCAGCTAGTTATAACCCAGCAAACACCATCAGCTAGTTATTAGCCAGCAAACACCATCAGCTAGTTATTAGCCAACCAAAACCATCAGCTAGTTATTAGCCAACCAAAACCATCAGCTAGTTATTAGCCAGCAAACACCATTAGCTAGTTATAACCCAGGAAACACCATCAGCTAGTTATTACCCAGCCAACACCATCAGCTAGTTATCACCCAGGAAACACCATCAGCTAGTTATTAGCCAGCAAACACCATCAGCTAGTTATTAGCCAACCAACACCATCAGCTAGTTATAACCCAGCAAACACCATCAGCTAGTTATTAGCCAGCCAAAACCATCAGCTAGTTATTAGCCAGCAAACACCATTAGCTAGTTATAACCCAGGAAACACCATCAGCTAGTTATTAGCCAACCAACACCATCAGCTAGTTATTACCCAGCAAACAACATCAGCTAGTTATCACCCAGGAAACACCATCAGCTAGTTATTACCCTCAAACAACATCAGCTAGTTATCACCCAGGAAACACCATCAGCTAGTTATTAGCCAACCAACACCATCAGCTAGTTATTAGCCAACCAACACCATCAGCTAGTTATAACCCAGCAAACACCATCAGCTAGTTATCACCCAGGAAACACCATCAGCTAGTTATTACCCAGCAAACAACATCAGCTAGTTATCACCCAGGAAACACCATCAGCTAGTTATAACCCAGCAAACAACATCAGCTAGTTATCACCCAGGAAACACCATCAGCTAGTTATTACCCAGCAAACACCATCAGCTAGTTTTTACCCAGCAAACACCATCAGCTAGTTATTAGCCAGCCAAAACCATCAGCTAGTTATTAGCCAACCAACACCATCAGCTAGTTATAACCCAGCAAACACCATCAGCTAGTTATCACCCAGGAAACACCATCAGCTAGTTATAACACAGCAAACAACATCAGCTAGTTATCACCCAGGAAACACCATCAGCTAGTTATTACCCAGCAAACACCATCAGCTAGTTTTTACCCAGCAAACACCATCAGCTAGTTATTAGCCAGCCAAAACCATCAGCTAGTTATTAGCCAGCAAACACCATTAGCTAGTTATAACCCAGGAAACACCATCAGCTAGTTATTAGCCAGGAAACACCATCAGCTAGTTATTAGCCAGGAAACACCATCAGCTAGTTTTTACCCAGCAAACACCATCAGCTAGTTATTAGCCAGCAAACACCATTAGCTAGTTATAACCCAGGAAACACCATTAGCTAGTTATAACCCAGGAAACAACATCAGCTAGTTATTAGCCAGGAAACACCATCAGCTAGTTATTAGCCAGGAAACACCATCATCTAGTTTTTACCCAGCAAACACCATCAGCTAGTTATTAGCCAGCCAAAACCATCAGCTAGTTATTAGCCAGCAAACACCATTAGCTAGTTATTAGCCAGACAACACCATCAGCTAGTTATAACCCAGGAAACACCATCAGCTAGTTATAACCCAGGAAACACCATCAGCTAGTTATTAGCCAACCAACACCATCAGCTAGTTATAACCCATCAAACACCATCAGCTAGTTATTACCCAGCAAACAGCATCAGCTAGTTATAACCCAGCAAACACCATCAGCTAGTTATAACCCAGCAAACAACATCAGCTAGTTATTACCCAGCAAACAACATCAGCTAGTTATTACCCAGCAAACAACATCAGCTAGTTATTAGCCAACCAACACCATCAGCTAGTTATAACCCAGCAAACACCATCAGCTAGTTATTACCCAGCAAACACCATCAGCTAGTTATAACCCAGCAAACAACATCAGCTAGTTATTACCCAGCAAACAACATCAGCTAGTTATTACCCAGCAAACAACATCAGCTAGTTATTAGCCAACCAACACCATCAGCTAGTTATAACCCAGCAAACACCATCAGCTAGTTATTACCCAGCAAACAACATCAGCTAGTTATTACCCAGCAAACAACATCAGCTAGTTATTAGCCAACCAACACCATCAGCTAGTTATAACCCAGCAAACACCATCAGCTAGTTATTACCCAGCAAACAACATCAGCTAGTTATTACCCAGCAAACAACATCAGCTAGTTATTAGCCAACCAACACCATCAGCTAGTTATAACCCAGCAAACAACATCAGCTAGTTATTACCCAGCAAACAACATCAGCTAGTTATTACCCAGCAAACAACATCAGCTAGTTATTAGCCAACCAACACCATCAGCTAGTTATCACCCAGGAAACACCATCAGCTAGTTATAACCCAGCAAACAACATCAGCTAGTTATTACCCAGCAAACAACATCAGCTAGTTATTACCCAGCAAACAACATCAGCTAGTTATTACCCAGCAAACAACATCAGCTAGTTATTAGCCAACCAACACCATCAGCTAGTTATTACCCAGCCAACACCATCAGCTAGTTATTACCCAGCAAACAACATCAGCTAGTTATTAGCCAGACAACACCATCAGCTAGTTATTACCCAGCCAACACCATCAGCTAGTTATTACCAAGCCAACACCATCAGCTAGTTATTAGCAAGCCAACACCATTAGCTAGTTATAACCCAGCAAACAACATCAGCTAGTTATTAGCCAACCAACACCATCAGCTAGTTATAACCCAGCAAACACCATCAGCTGGTTATTACCCAGCCAACACCATCAGCTAGTTATTAGCAAGCCAACACCATCAGCTGGTTATAACCCAGCAAACACCATCAGCTAGTTATAACCCAGCAAACACCATCAGCTAGTTATAACCCAGGAAACACCATCAGCTAGTTATTACCCAGCAAACACCATCAGCTAGTTATCACCCAGGAAACACCATCAGCTAGTTATTAGCCAACCAACACCATCAGCTAGTTATTACCCAGACAACACCATCAGCTAGTTATTACCCAGCCAACACCATCAGCTAGTTATTAGCAAGCCAACACCATCAGCTGGTTATAACCCAGCAAACACCATCAGCTAGTTATAACCCAGCAAACACCATCAGCTAGTTATTAGCCAGCAAACACCATCAGCTAGTTATTAGCCAGCAAACACCATTAGCTAGTTATAACCCAGGAAACACCATCAGCTAGTTATTAGCCAACCAACACCATCAGCTAGTTATAACCCAGCAAACACCATCAGCTAGTTATTACCCAGCAAACACCATCAGCTAGTTATAACCCAGCAAACACCATCAGCTAGTTATAACCCAGCAAACACCATCAGCTAGTTATAACCCAGCAAACACCATCAGCTAGTTATAACCCAGCAAACAACATCAGCTAGTTATCACCCAGCAAACACCATCAGCTAGTTATTAGACAACCAACACCATCAGCTAGTTATAACCCAGCAAACACCATCAGCTAGTTATTACCAAGCAAACACCATCAGCTAGTTATTATCCAGTCAACACCATCAGTTAGTTATTACCAAGCGAACACTTTAAGCTACTAATACCCAGCCAAATTTAATCCCAACGAACAAGTAAACTTCCCACTCATTTTATGTTCAAAAGTTGAAATCCACGAATTCATATCCCCACGAAATTGCCGTTTTGGCCAAACCCAGAAATTTCATGCCCACGAAATTAAATGATCAGCTAGTTATAAACCAGCCAACAGCATCAGCTAGTTATAACCCAGCAAACACCATCAGCTAGTTATTACCCAGCCAACACTATCAGGTAGTTATAACCCAGTCAACACCATCAGCTAGTTATAACCCAGAAAACACCATCAGTAAGTTATTACCCAGCAAACACCATCAGCTAGTTATTACCCAGCAAACACCATCAGCTAGTTATTACCCAGCAAACACCATCAGCTAGTTATTACCCAGCAAACACCATCAGCTAGTTATTAGCCAGACAACACCATCAGCTAGTTATTACCCAGCCAACACCATCAGCTAGTTATTACCAAGCCAACACCATCAGCTAGTTATTAGCAAGCCAACACCATCAGCTGGTTATAACCCAGCAAACACCATCAGCTGGTTATAACCCAGCAAACACCATCAGCTAGTTATAACCCAGCAAACACCATTAGCTAGTTATTAGCCAGACAACTCCATCAGCTAGTTATTACCCAGCAAACACCATCAGCTAGTTATTAGCCAGACAACACCATCAGCTAGTTATTACCCAGCAAACACCATCAGCTAGTTATAACCCAGCAAACACCATCAGCTAGTTATTAGCCAGACAACACCATCAGCTGGTTATAACCCAGCAAACACCATCAGCTAGTTATTAGCAAGCCAACACCATCAGCTAGTTATTAGCAAGCCAACACCATCAGCTGGTTATAACCCAGCAAACACCATCAGCTAGTTATTACCCAGCAAACACCATCAGCTAGTTATTAGCCAGACAACACCATCAGCTAGTTATTACCCAGCCAACACCATCAGCTAGTTATTACCAAGCCAACACCATCAGCTAGTTATTAGCAAGCCAACACCATCAGCTAGTTATTAGCAAGCCAACACCATCAGCTGGTTATAACCCAGCAAACACCATCAGCTAGTTATTACCAAGCCAACACCATCAGCTGGTTATTAGCCAGCAAACACCATCAGCTGGTTATTAGCCAGCAAACACCATCAGCTAGTTATTAGCCAGACAACACCATCAGCTAGTTATTACCCAGCCAACACCATCAGCTAGTTATAACCCAGTCAACAACATCAGCTAGTTATTACCCAGTACTTTCAGCTAATTATCACCCTGTGTACACCATCAATTAGTTTTTCACCCAGCGAACACCATCAGCTGGTTATCACCAAGTGAACACCCCATAACCTAGTGAACACCATCAGCTAGTTATCACACAGCGACCACTTTCACCCAGTGAACACCATCAGCTAGTTATCACCCAACGAACACCTTCACCTGGTGAACACCATCAGCTAATCATCTCCCAGCGGACACCATCAGCTAGTTATCCCCGAGCGAACACCATCAGCTAATTATCACCCAACGATCACATTCACCTAATCAACACCATCAGCTGGTTATCACCCAGCAAACACCTTCACCTAGTGAACATCATCAGATAGTTGTCACCCAGCGAACACCTTCACCTAGTGAACATCATCAGCTAGTTATCACCCAGCAAACATCTTCACCTAGTGAATATCATTAGCTAGTTATCACCCAGCAAACACCTTCACCTAGTGAATATCATTAGCTAGTTATCACCTAGCGAACACCTTCACCTAGTGAACATCATCAGCTAGTTATCACCCAGCAAACACCTTCACCTAGTGAATATCATTAGCTAGTTATCACCCAGCGAACACCTTCACCTAGTGAGCATCATCAGCTAGTTATCACCCAGCAAACACCTTCACCTAGTGAACATCATCAGCTAGTTGTCACCCAGCAAATACCTTCACCTCTTGAATATCAACAGCTTGTTATCACCCAACGAACACCTTCACCCGCTGAACACCATCAGCTAATTATCACCTAGCGGACACCATCAGTTAGTTATCCCCCAGCGAACACCATCAGCTAATTATCACCCAGCGAACACCTTCACCTAATGAACACCATCAGCTAGTTATAACCCAGGAAACACTCTCACCTAGTGAACATCATCAGCTAGTTGTCACCAAGCGAACACCTTCACCTAGTGAACATCATCAGCTGGTTATCATCCAGCGAACACCTTCACCTAGTGAACATCATCAGCTAGTTATCACCCAGCAAACACCTTCACCTAGTAAACACCATCCGCTAGTTATCATCCAGCGAACACCTTCACCTAGTGAACATTATCAGCTAGTTATCACCCAGCAAACACCTTCACCTAGTAAACACCATCCGCTAGTTATCATCCAGCGAACACCTTCACCTAGTGAACATCATCAGCTAGTTATTACCCAGTCAACACCGTCATTTAGTTATCACCTAGTGAACACCATCAGCTAGTTATAACCCTCTGAACACCATCAGCTAGTTTTCACCCAGCGAAACAATCAGCTAGTTATCACCCAGTGAACACCCCATAACCTAGTGGACATTATCAGTTAGTCATCACCCAGTCAACATCGTCAGCTATTTATCACCTAGTGAACACCATCAGCTAATTATCACCCTGTGAACACCATCAGCTAGTTTTCACCCAGCGAACACCATCAGCTAGTTATTACCCAGTGAACATCCCATAACCTAGTGAACACCATCAGCTAGCTATCACTCATGGAGAACACCATCAACCATTGCAGACCATCAGCTAGCTATCACTCATCGAACACCTTCACCCAGTGAACACCATCAACCAGTGAACACCAGATGCAAGATGAACCATTATCTTACAATTAAATCAAACAAAGTCTGTTTTTATTTTAGTTTTCCATTGATGGATTTAACCAAATACATGTACTTGATACATATCAATGTGACTAACAGAAATATTTCACAGTCAAACACACTGAAAGATATGTAATAAATTCGCTTATCTGTGTAAAATTGAATAAGAAAATGTTTCGCAGTTAAATTTAACCTCACTGTTGTAAAATGAATTAAATTGAAATATTTTGAACAACTCCGATATACCGATAACGAAACAATTAAGGCATCGCCACAGTGGCGGCCATTTTACTAAAAAATTTCATTGCAAATTTTCATAAAAATAAAAGATGACTAAGTGGTAACAATAAAGTCAATGATTTTGTCATGATTATGTTCTTAATATCTATGCGAACATATGCAAGTAAAAGGACGTGGATTTCACTACCTGTATTATGCCTTTATTCGATATTTTTCTCTGGCCAAAATGACAAAATTTTGCAATTTTACATGCAGTCAAACTCAATATATATTCAATACATGTAAAAAATAATTACAGCCACGTGAAGAACAAAGTCTTAGGGAATTTATTTTGAAATTTTACATGGTTACTGAATTATACACAAAAATCCAAACACCATCAATTTATCCAATTTGTTTTATCTGTTCACACATAATTTACAGGTATATAAACAGGTGACTATCCCCTCAGAGCTTAACTAGAACAAATATGTTAATCAGGTCACCTCCAAATCAAGTCAAACTCTTAACTTCCTAAAAAGGAATATCCCCCACTAAAAACCCAAAAGTAAGAGAGTTTGCTTATAAAACTCTAGTCAGACCCCAACTTGAATACTCCAGCTCTGTTTGGAGTCCATATACCAAACAAAACATCCATAAAATTGAAATGGTTCAGCGCAGGGCCGCGCGATGGGTTTCAAACGATTACTCCACATACAGCAGTGTCTCCCAAATGTTAGATAAACTGGGGTGGCGTTCGCTTGAACACAGAAGATCAGATGCCAAGCTATTAATGTTCTACAAAATTGTAAATGGACTGGTTGCAGTGCCCATGCCCCCTTATGTTATACCCCCTTCCCGCTTCACAAGACACATGCACCCCTTGTCTTACAAGCAGATCATTACACACTGTAATTATTACAAATTCTCCTTCTTTCCAACTACTATAGTTCTATGGAACTCTCTTTCAGCCGAGGTTGTGCAGGTCCCTACCTTGGAACAATTCAGATCTGCACGTAATACTCGGAAAGAGGGCGTGGCAGTATAAATAGATAGATAGATAGATAGATAGATAGATAGATAGATAGGTGATATTACAGGTTGACTGTTCAATGAAAAACTATCTTATCTCCCTATATAAATCAATAGAGTTAGTATAGTGTTGCGATGAACAATCGATGCGTACTGGTTTATCTGGCTAGCTGTGGTCAGTAATGCATGCACAAACAACATTTTAAGGTAGCAGGGTACACTTCGAATTTTGGCCCCCGTCAATTTTGTAGTAATTAGAACTTCGTGATTTTGAATGTCTGTAAATTAAGGTGAGGGATAATGATTGTTAATTCTTTAGAAAATTTATACAGCCGATACATGTAAAATTCTGATGTCAGTTGTAAAACTGACTGCTGCTAGCTTTGTATGAATCAATGAGACACCTTTTCGCGGAAAAATTCAAATCACGGAAGGGTTCTGTGCTTGTTGATTGATACTCAGGAACATTTTCGCTATTTTGTGAAAAAAACGGTCATATCCAGAAGTTCAGAAAGGACTATTAAATTGAGAAATGCAATAAAATTGGGCATGGTTCTTGCAGCGGGATCATTGCAGGCTGTTCAGAAGGTGCAAAATTGATGATTTTGGCATGCTATTTTTAATGGATGGTGTAAAACTTTCGTTTTCATAACTTTCTTTATTCTTGTATGAGAATCCTGATCTTGCCATTAATTAAAAGCACAAAACATGCACGCAATTTATAAAATGGCCACCCTGTTTAAGTTCATGAGGGAAGTGCAAAATTGCGACTCTTTACATGTAAGACTGTCTGTGCCCAAAATTTTCGAATCTAAGTGTAACCTGCTACCTTAAATTAAATTTACATGGGGTTGTCTTTTTTGTGTGTAATGCAATAACCAGGAACAATTTCGACAAAAATTCCGTAAGATTTTGTAGTATACATATTGTACTTCAGAACGAACTAAATTTTGTCTTTGTAATATGTGTAATAATGGAGTTTGACTGCCCGTTAGATTTCAATATTTTGGGGTAAACTTTCGGTCAAAATGAGATTCAAACATTTTACAAGCGGCATGTGTACTATTAAATCATCATATGCTTCTATGTTGATGATAATTTGACCAACTGTTAAGGCTTTAGTGCAATTTTCAAGAGAAAAATACTCGGCCTGAAAATATTAACTGCTATTGAGTTGTGACTGTGGCGATGCCTTAAGAGTTAGGTCCATGTTTCGAACATCAACAAATCATAGAAAGAAAGCATTGTTTAACATGGAAATTAAACAGCATATAAACATGTATATTATTCTACAAAACCATAGTCAATTTACTCATAATATCATATGTATTGAATTCCGGAAAGGGACTGCATGAAGGGGCCGCACTTCTGGACAGTTCAGCGCCTTTAAAAACTCACCATTTTTAAAAAGCTGTTACATGTCTTCGTTTGAATGCATTTGCAACAACGTACCAGTGTTTAGCCTTAACATAACTAGGTAAAACATCGTTTTTGACAATTGTTTACATTTATTTCTTTACAAATAGCATACATTTTAAACGGGGACAACTCCTTTAGATTATTTTAAGTATCCAATTCTATGGGATAGAACAGTAAAACATGTATTGGACAGATAAGTTGTTTGTCAAAATGCTGTTCGTTTACTAAAACTATGTTGTGTTGTGATGTAATGCTAACCTTAAACGAGTTTATTATTTCAGGAAGCTTGGGACAGTTAGGCCAAGGACTTGCAAAGATACTAAGGTAAAATCAATAGCAAAACTGTATTATGTTTTAGGATTTTAAATAAATCCGTGGATATTTCTCGAGGTGATCGAACGTCTGGACAGGTATGTTTTATAAGTTTCAATCTTGTGTTATAAAATGTTAGCTATATAGGTATGGCAGATATAACGTAATCGGTCCGACATTATCACTTCAGAGTCAGGTACGACAGACATAGTCTGACATTCATTTCAGAACTAGGTATTACAGATATAACGTATTTATGTCCAACAATATCATTTCAAATCTAACCTTAGGTACTGAAGGTATAGTTTACTTCTGTCAGACCGTGTACGGCCGATAGAGCGTACTCATGTCTCACATTATAATTTCAGAGCTAGATATGGCAGATACAACGTACTTATGTCTGACATAATCAAAGCACCAGATGAAATTCTTGAAACAGGTAAGAAAACAGAAGTACGTATTTTGAATTAGGCCAGTATCAACAGGCATTCAAGATTTGGTGCATTTCATAAACGTCCGCACAGTAATGTTGGTAGGTGTAAGTGTAATTTGGAATACCATAAATAATCAGTGCTAACACATTCTATGATGACGTGTTCTCAGTGCCCGGTCGGTTAAGGATGCTGAATTCGAATCGCATTGATTTTTGTTCAGAACCTCATTTAGGATGTAGAATTTTTTCATGTGAGGAATACATCCAGCTGGCCAGGTACCCGACAGTGTCTGAAATAATGCACGATGGTGTACCGGGATCTTTCTCACCACAAATACATATTGAAAGTCGCCATATGAAATAAGTTGTGTAGGTGTGAACAAGCAAAACTATCTATGACAATGACAGATTATACATTTGTGTATGTAATGACAATGCAAATGACCCGTTGGACATTTACATATTCATCTTTTAACAGGACCATACGTCTATGCAGATATTCTGGACTTCAAGAACCTGCAGGAAATTGTTGTCAACTATCGGGTAGACTGGATTGTACACTTCAGTGCTCTTCTCAGTGCCATAGGCGAACAAAATGTCCCACTAGCTATGAGGGTCAATATAGAGGGACTACACAATATACTGGAGATCTCAAATCAGTACAGGTTGAAGTTGTTTGTGCCGAGTACTATAGGTAGGTGCCAAATTAACAAGGTCGCGGAGAAGTCTAACTGTAATCAAAGTTCGTTACGGCAGCTTCCTTCGTCGTTTCAAAAAAATAATAATAAATGTTCCATTAAAAAGGAAGAGTTTTTTTCATATTTCTATTTATTTCAACCTTTATTTCATATATATACCTTTATTCAGTATGATGCCATCCAGAGTGTATAACAGTATGCCTGGTGACGTAGGACAATGTAAAAGCGTGATTTATTCGGGCACATTTTTTGCCTCAAATTTTTGTCTGTGGAGTTGGTTGACATTTAGTTTACTGATTTATTACATACTCATTTCTATTCCCCGTTAAGTTACATTGGTACCGGAAACGTCAATATTTTTCCATACACTGACGCCTGAATTTCATATCGGGTGCGTGACGTAATTCAGTGTGTGTTGCTGCACTATTTTTTTCTATTTTGTTCAGTATTGTCAATCTTATTCAGGCTATTGAACAAATTAATGATATTTACATTATATTTATACGTGTAGATGCGTATGTAATAAAAAGGTTATTATCTTTGCATCGGAAAATATGCACTCGTTCTTCAGCGGAAGAATATTGCGCTCCTAAAGTCGCGCAATATTTCCGCTGAAGAACTCGTGCATATTTCCCGATACAAAACTAGTAACCTATATCTATTGCATAGCCTTAGTGAAAACACATTTCACATTGACATGGTAATTTTAAAATATTTTAAATGAAATGAATAATATGACTTGCCTGAAAAGGCCCCTATTCTACGGGAGAGCATTGGTGCCAGATGTATGTTATTCTAAATTTCAGCTTACAGTAACTCAAAATTTTGAGTAAGTAATTCGGAGTTTTGAGTTAATAAAGTGCATGCGCCTGGCACATATGCAATGTCGGATTTTGCGGATGAAAATGCAATATACTAAATCGAAATTTCGAGTTAGTATCTTATCTCAAAATTTCATTTCAAGTATGAACTGGAGTTAGTATATGTAAATTCGAGCTAATTAATAACGTATACCTGGCAGTAATACAATACAAGTAATATTCGGGTGATTCTTATAACGTGCACATTTAATGCATTGGCAAACATTATCATAATAGGGTTTATATCGTGTCATATATTTTTATTATGATAGCTTTGGTCTGAATTATCGTATAGTTCCAGTATGAATCGATTTAAGTTACTATAAAACTGGGTCTTAACTGTAGGTATTGTCTAAATTACTTTATTACAAAAATGCTTGTACAAATCGCCAATGCAATGTTTGTGCTTTATAATCCGTCTATATTCAACATGCAGTTGCAATGCAGCAATGCCATTGAAAACATACTGGTGTAAAATACTTAAACACCTCACAACACAAATTTTGAGCATATAGAATAAAGAGATGTTTTTAAGGGATAAGTGTTTTGGATAAAATGTTTATTATCAAAAACATTGTAGTGACAACAAATGTACTTTTTTTGTAAGCAGGTTAGTCTATATTATTCCTAGGAGGACTTACGGTGGTATACTGTAAGGATTAAGTTACCGTATTGTTGAGCAGTAACAAAAATAGCCGTATTTTCAGCCGAACGGACTTGTGCTAAAGAAATTTTTGACCGGTAAGTGGATGTTTGCTTTATATTTCACATATTTCACAAAATAAATTTGACAGTGCTGTAGCGCAAAACTATTCTTCAGCAATCTTGCATTTATAGTCGAATAACTATAAAGACCAAAAAAGTTTTATGAAGGGTTTGGACTCTAGTGCAATGTTTACAAATACATGTCTTTATTTTTTTTTTTTACAAATTTGGCCTTTTCTCCTGTAGATATGACACGTCTCTGCATGCTATAAGTGTCCTTTCATGAACCAAAATTGATGGTTTTACTTCAACTACTCACAATTTCTGGCCATTTTCTTTTACAATAAGCCCCTTTTTGGTAGAGTGTATACACATTAAACACATTTAGTTTGACTATAAACATATGTTTTTCAAAATGTTCTTGTTTTTTTATTATGTTCCTGTCATTACCAGTGATGATCATTTATCATTTTGCATTTAAGTTTTTACATCTTTTATTGCTTTACTATAAGCAATTCTGTTTATGGAAAACAGAGTTTTACTTGATGGTAATAAGAACTTACGACAACTACGCATTAACTATAGTGCGATCATATGTATGTATTTTATTATGGAGATTGTTTTTTGTTTTCCTGATAGAATAATGATTATACCAACACAAATTGTGTTTAGTGGTTCCGCCGGCTGGCTAGCAAGCTGTACTTGCAAAACTGTACTCGAGTATCGTGGAAAAGGCCCACATATCTGTCTAAAAACTGCTGCTTGGTACTTTGTTTAAGATTCAAAGTTCTATTAGAAGGTGCAGCTTCCTTGCAGTTGGTGTCGCTTCTAAAGCAGACGCGTTGATGGATCCTATAACGCGTTTTGCCTTGATGTTACATCAGGATTATCTGTTTTTTACTTTATGGTACTTTTGAGTGTCGTACAAGTATTCTCTCGGTACAAACATTTGGGGTACTTTTGAGTGTGGTACAAGTATTCTCTCGGTACAAACAGTTATGGTACTTTTGAGTATGGTACAAGTATTCTCTAGGTACGTACTTTTGAGTGTGGTACGAGTCTTCGCTAGATACAAACATTTATGGTACTTTTGAGTGTGGTAAGAGTATTCTCTAGGTACAAACATTTATGGTACTTTTGAGTGTGGTACGAGTAATCTCTAGGTACAAACATTTATGGTACTTTTGAGTGTGGTACGAGTATTCTCTCGGTACAAACACTTATGGTACTTTTGAGTGTGGTACGATAAATCTCTCGGTACAAACATTTATGGTACTTTTGAGTGTGGTACGAGTATTCTCTAAGTACAAACATTTATGGTACTTTTGAGTGTGGTACGAGTAATCTCTAGGTACAAACATTTATGGTACTTTTGAGTGTGGTACGATTTATCTCTCGGTACAAACATTTATGGTACTTTTGAGTGTGGTACGAGTATTCTCTGGGTACAAACATTTATGGTACTTTTGAGTGTGGTACGAGTAATCTCTAAGTACGTACTTTTTAGTGTGGTACGAGTATTCTGTAGGTACAAACATATTTTTAACTTCCTTTAGCTTAGGTATTAGAAGGGTAATAGAGTACTTCTTTTTGAAGAGTATTCAATTCCTACCATAAACCTACTTTTACTGCAATTCTCGGGGGGGGGGGGGGGGCGTAGGTTCAAGCCTTACTGGGACCAATTTTTTTTCCTTATTTTCCTTTTTTCTAGTAAGTTTTTATTTCTTTCAAGACTTATAATTGATTTATTGTACAAAAATAGAAAAAAATTAATTTGATAAGCAATTTCTTGCTGTTCAAAGTGAATTTACTACTTAAACAGAAGGGGTAGAGTTATACATCTTTAAAATATTGAGTTACATGCGGTAAAAGTTCTCTGTTTTACTTTCACTCTTTAGATTACATATCATGGAAGAAATTTAGGTAGGTTTTACGTCTGCCCCAGGGTTATTTTGGAATGAAGTAAGCAAAATTCAAAACAGAAACACAGGATTCGACCTTATTTTTTCAGTGTTGAAGTTAGAATTCTGTCTCATTAAATCCGTTTACTTGAGGCACCCTAGAAAAAATGATATTGACATTTTTATTTTGTGTTTTATAATTGTTTACCAATAGTTTGATGTTTCTTTTATTAAAATTAATGGTAAAATGAGTTCTCTGCAAACGTTTTGGATAGTGGCCATCACTTTGAAAGTTGTCTCTACTTGAGCTTGAGGAGATACCATAAGTTATACAAAATTTATAAAAAAAAACGACACGGTAAAAGTTGTTTAAAAATTGCAAAACAGTGCGAAACACGGTCACCTTTAAGAATATACCAAGCAAATGCCATTTTGTAAACATTACTATTAGGCGTCTAATACCTTAATTATCTGTTTTACGGGAGCAGTGACTATAATATTTCAAAACAAACCAAATTTTCATGCCACCCGTCGACCCTCATATAAATACACATGACACAAAAAATGTGTTTAGTACGGTGGCATAGATACGGTGGCATAGAGGGGACATAGGAAATATTTTATTTATCACGTGCGAATGTGTTAGCTAACACGTGCGAACGTGTTAATTAACACGTGCGCACGTGATAATATCACGTTCACACGTGGTAGCTTACACGTGCGCACGTGATAAATAAAATAGTTCCTATGTGAACGTGATAGCTATCACGTGCGAACGTGATAAATAAAATATTTCCTATGCGAACGTGGTAGCTTTCACGTGCGAACGTGAAAGCTAACACGTGTGCACATGATAAATAAAATATTTCCTATGTCCCCTCTATGCCACCGTAAATGAGTGATAAAAGTTAAGAAATTATTTCAGGTAAGAAAATATTGAAGGACAAGACAAAATGAATCGTGCACATTTACTAAACACCTGCGATGATTTGCGTACATCTATATTAAATATACTTTGTTTTTCATCCTTGAGACATATTTAACTCTTTTTTCACTCAATATTTTGAAAAAAAGACTCCAGTAAAACAGATAATGAATATCGTTAGACTTTAAAAAGTTCCTCCGTGTTACATTTTGGTCAGTTGTGTCGCGTGCATTTAAATTTATTTCCAGCCTTTGGTTCAAGCTGAAGGAATGGTTTTAATATATCGTACTATCAAAGTAGGTTGGATTTATCATTAAAGCCTGCATATATATTAAATAAGTTGGAAAGAAATAAAGCTTTTAAAGGTTATTGTGACATTCTATTGTGATGAAGAAACTGTCAATCTAAGAAAATATGAAGGAACTGACGAACGGACATGAGATGTCACAATAGATCTATAGTTCACTTTTAGGCACTATGTTAGCGTATTATCCGTATACATAAAAACGAATGTACATTTAACCAAACGTACACAAGTGCCATTTAATAATGAAACTAAATGCTATATATCCACGTTGATGAAATAGAAGAGCTCTCCATTATATTTATGACGCGTACAACAAAAGTGATCAATAATCATTGCTGGAAATGACAGGAATATCCGAAAAACAAAGCCGCTTCAACAAACATACGTTTGCAGTGAAACTGAATGTGCTTAATGAGTTTTCACTACCAAAAAGGAGCTTATTGTAAAGAAAATGACCAGAAATTGTAGGCAGTTAAAGTAAAACCATCAGCTTTGGTATATAGGCTTAGCTGCACAAAGAGCTTCTACAGCATACAGAGAAGTGTCATATTTACGGGAAAGGGGCAAAATTCTTCCAAAAGTCAAGTCATTTTTTTTGCAAACATTGCACTTGAGCCCAAACCTTTTTTTGTCTTTATAGTTATCCGGCTATAAAGATGATATTTGCGCCACAGTGCTGGTACATTTATTATGTGAAATGTGAAGCAAACATACACTTACCAATTGGAAATTCAATAAGCGCATGTACTTTATGTTGAAAATAGGTCATTCTTGTTACAGCGCAACATTCCGCTCACTTGATCCTTACAGCATACCGCCGTACGTCCTCCCCTGTACACACCTGTATGAAATAAGTTAATAGAGAAGTTGTTTTTCATACCTCAAATTCCTTCTGAAACTTCTAATATCGGAAAAAACAAGAACTTCTTCAGCTTTAAGAAAACACCGAAGCTTAGGGTTTTGCAAAGTAGAAGTGTAAGTCGCTAAAAATTATTTTATTCTTGTCAGAAGAAGGAAATTTTGTTTTGTTTTTGTTGCTATATATATCATCTTCATAAGGTTCTCCCTCAAGCTTGTTCACTCTGAGAAGCTTGGCCGTTATATAAGGTGCCATTAAAGCTAAAAGTAGAAATACTTTCAAACGTCTTCTTCCCATGAACTGCTTGATGGATCTTCATCAAACTTTGTCTATAGCATTATTATAAGATATATTCTCACATTTGTTCAAGTGGGGACAAACGGCCGCTTTTAATGACCATTCGAGGTTAAAATCGGTATATCTTTAAATGACTTCTTATGAACCGCTTGATGGATCTTCATCAAACTTGGTATATATCATCATTATATCCTCCTTCAAATGTGTTCAGATGGATGCGCTTGGTTCCTATTAGGGACCACTAGAGCTAAAATAACAATACCTTTAAACGACTTCTTCTCATGAACCGTTTGATGGATCTTCATCAAACTTGGTCTGGGGCATCATGAGGTCCACTCCAAAATATGTGTTTTAAATGAGAATTGTTGGCCCCTTTTTGATGCCGCTAGAACTTGAAATAGAAATGCTTTTGAACGACATCTGCTCATGAACAGCCTGATGGATCAAACTTGGCCTGTAACGTTATCATAAGATATTCCCCTAATTTTGTTGAAATAGGGACACTTGATCCCTTTTAGGAGCCGCCAGGCTAAAAATAAAAAACTTAAAATGAACTCTCATGAACTGCTCGGTGGATTTTCATGAGATTTGGTCTGTAGGATCATTGTGAGGTCCACACCAAAAACTTTTAAATGGTGACACTGGGCCCCTCTAAGGGGCCGGGCACTAGATAATATAATAGATAATACACAGTTGTAACCATTCATGAATTAGTGTGTTATACATACAGCTGAGTTGCGGCAGCATAATGGAAAAGGCATCTGAGTAGTATTAGAAATACCGAAGCGAGCGTTTTTAACCTCATTTGACCTTTTGACCCTTGGTCAGGACTGGTCAATGCCGGACAATTAAAAAAAAGAAAAAAAGATTTTAACAAATTATTGTTAAAACCTATAGTAAAATAAAGTAAATCTATTTTTAGTAACGTTTACAATGTAAACGCCTATTTTTAGTAACGTTTACAATGTAAACGCCTATTTTTAGTAACATCTATTTTTAGTAACGTTTACAATGTAAACGCCTATTTTTAGTAACGTTTACAATGTAAACGCCTATTTTTAGTAACGTCTATTTTTAGTAACGTTTACAATGTAAACGCCTATTTTTAGTAACATCTATTTTTAGTAACGTTTACAATGTAAACGCCTATTTTTAGTAACGTTTACAATGTAAACGCTTATCTTTATATTTGAAATACCATGCACAATGTTTGTGTTTATTTTTAGTAACGTTTACAATGTAAAGAGTCTTTCCCGTTAAGTTTATTTTTAACTTAATGGAATTTTTTATGCTTTTTTTATTTTATGAACGTTTACAATTTTAAGCATGTACTTTATTTTGTTCAACCTACACGTCGAATGGTTTAGTGTTTATACAATTTTTTGGGATCTTTTTTTTAATATGAGGTTCTTCGATACGGTTATAATGTTACCCGTACGATTATGATACTGTATTCGATTAGGTTCTCGATATGTATAATCTGAGAAATCCCCCGGCAAAGGAAAAATTTTATTCTGGTTTGAAGTTATAGGATGAATATCAAAAATTTCCAGTAATAGAAAAACTTTAATTTTTTTATAAATAAAATTTTAGACAGTGTCAAAGTCCTCAGTACTATATTTATTATTTATCCCAAATATCCCAAGAATTGACATTATGTATGCCCCCGCTAAATATAAATGCGATATTGGATTTTTAATGGTTTACCCGGTTCACATGGGTTGGCCCCGTTAAAAAAAAATTTTAATTTTATTATATAATTCCATTTTTTTTGGACAAACAAATTTAAAAGACATCTGGTCAGTGTTTATATTTTGGTTTTTGTAATAAATTTTATAACTCGAAATTCCCAAATCTTAATCATTCCTTTTAAATGTTCAACATCCTCCCTTATATGTTGAAGTATCAAGCCCAAGAGGGTTTTTAAAATTACTTTTTTATTTTTCTTGTAAAAAAAATTTTAAAATTTCAATAGAAAACTTCATGCCCCACTTCCTTAGCCTTTTTTCTATTTTTTTTTGTCTTTTTTTTTAAAGTTTAAGAATTTTTTCAGCAAAAATCATAAAGTCGTTTTGTTGTGGCACTTCAAAAGCGAAAAAATTGTCAAAACACCTTTTGTTCTAGCTAATTGGTTTTGTTTAAGAAAGATCTTTTATTCTAAAATTTTTTCCCCAATTTTAGAAATTTTTTTATTTTAGTAGAATTTTTGAATTGGGTTTATTGCTTTGTATTGCAGTAATTACTTGGGTATTGCGTGATTGATTTCCTTTTTTTATCCGATATTTTAATCAGATTAAAATATTTTTTTTTTTTTAATTTTACATTAAATTCTTAATATTTTTTTAAAATTAAACCTTTAAGTTTATTAAACTTTTGTTTTTTATATTGTGATTGTCAACATATTATCAGGTCTAAAATTTGTTTCTTCAAATTTTCTATTGATTTTTAAACTGTGTTAATTGTTCAGTATTAGCAGTTTTTGTTCATATTGCAGTTTAAAACCCTTTTTTAATGTTTTTTCAAACAAAGTCAGTTCTTTTTATGTTTTAATTTAGCTTAAAGCTGCGTTATTTTTGTTTTTTTTTTTTAATATTTTAAGTCTGATACTTTAATTTGACGGTTTTCAAAATATAACAATTTTTAAATTTTTTTTTTAAAGTCATTATTTTAGAATTATTTTTTTTTAAAGTCCCCTTAAAACTGTGTTGATCTTCCCCCTTTTGGGTTCTTTTCCAATTTAGATTATATTGCCCGTTTTTGAAAAATTTAATAAATTTTTTGTTTTTTAGTTTCATATTTTGTTTTTTATTTCGTTAAATTTTTAATGAAATTTTTTTGTAACTTTTTTCGTTAAAAAATTTGTTTTTATTCTTTTGTTTAATATATATCTTTTACTTGAAATTGGGGTAAAAAATGTTTAAATTAATCAAAAATTTTTTTGTTATATTTTCAAAATTTATTTTTTCAAATTTTTAATAGAATAATAGTTTATTTTTTTTTCAATTTTATTATTCAATATTAAAAAGAATTTTTTTAAATTTTTGTTAATTTTTTAAAACTTTACTTTTGTTCTAGTTTTTTTTATCTTTTGAATTTTCAAGTTATAGTATTATTACCTTTGAAATTTTTTTCCAAAAACCCTTTGAAATAATGGGGGATTTTTCTGGTTTTAAGTTTTTTATTTTTTTTAAAATTAAAGTTTTTTTTGTGTTATCAAATTCCCTTTTTTCTGTGAAGTTGTTCATGTCCTTCTAAGCTTTTTGTTTTTTTTTAGTAGATAACACTTAAATCATATCAAATTTAACTTTACTTACACTTTAGGTTCATTATTTGTTCAATTTATTAAAAAAAACCCCTTTATATTTTCCTAAGTTTTTTTTTAAAACTTCTTGGTTTGTAATATATAAGAAATTATTTTGTTTGTTGCTTAGCAAAAATATCACATTTTTTTGTTTTTTACCTTTCATTTTTGTTTACTGGATTTAAATAAATATAAAATGAACAGTTATTGAATATCTTTTGGTGTTTTATAGTAAGATGACTTAATAAATAAAAAAGTTTTTGTGCGTCCCGAAAAAAGTATTTGTTATTCATTTGATTTTTTATTTCCAAAACAAAAAACATAATATTTTTTTTGTTTTTTATTAAGTTTACAAGGTTCAAATTTTTTGGGATCCGAAAATAAGTATTTCATTTGGATCTACTTTTAAATTTTTTTGAATTTTATTGTGGTTAATAAATCTTGTATTTAGATTGTTTTTGGTTTTTGCATACAAGTATAATTTTATTAAAAAATTAAAAGGGTTTTTGAAGTTATGCATTTAAAGTATTTTTTTTTCCGATCCAAAAAGTCCCCAAAATTTTAAAATTCTAAAAACATGAATTGGATAAAAAAGGTTAAAAATTTTTTAAAGTTATTGGATTTATATTTTTGTTCATAATTTTGGAAATTTCCTTTATATAATATTCTTATTTTAAATTATTTTTCAATATCTTACATTATTTTTAAATTTTTACATTTTATAAATGCAATAAAATTAAAAAAAAAGATAATAAGAAAAAAAATTAGTGGACAAAAAAAAGAGAGCTCTTAGAGAAGAAATAATGAGAGAAAAAATTAAGAAAATCAAAAAGGGGTTGTAATGAATTTATGCCAATTTTTGAAAAAAAGAAAGTAAAAGAACAATTATAGTCAGTTAAAAAAATTCCTGGAATTAGGGCAATTAGCGTTACTTCCAAAAGTTTTGTTTTAAAAAAGAAGAAAAAAATTGGCAGAGTTGAAAGAAAACCGGAATAAAAAAAACCTTACAAATTTCCCCCTTCCAAAAACCAAAGCGATTAAAACCCCCGGAAGTATTGGGTTTTATGATGAGTGATGTGTTTTAAAGGGAGATGATACAACTAAAAGAATCAGAAGAAAAATTAGGAGAAGACCCAAAAGAATTTTCAGTTTAAATTTTAAAAAAGAAATTGATTTAAAAAATTTTGATACAGAAAAAAAATAAAACACCCCAAAAGGTTGATTTTTTTCAAGCAAATTAAAAATCAGATGAAAAAAAGACTAGGGAAAAGTAGAGGATATCTAGAAAATGTATCAAAAAATAAAAAAAAAATTGGGTAACAAATTGGGCAAAAAAGAAAAAACAAACAAAAAGTTGATTGAAGCGAAAGGAAAAAATTAAAGTAAGTCGGTAAATTTAAAAAAATATAGGAAAAAAATCAAAAATATTTTAACACGATAAAAATCAGGAAAAGGAATAAGATATTTAACCCCTTAAAGTTTCACCCAAAGGGAAAAATGGGATTTAATTTTAACTTAAATAAACTTATGGTCAAAAATAGTTAATTGCTAAGGATAGAATAACTGGAAAAGAAGTCATTAACACCTAAAGTAGTGATGATTTAATTGATTTGAATTATAAAAGATATACAATAATAAAAAACATTCAAATATTCAATAAAACTTATTTAAAGAATTAACAGAAAAATCAGGATTTACTATCCAATAAAAGTTCTATGAAATTTAAAAAGTTATTGAGGAGGAACAGGGTTATGAGTTTTGTCCATGTAATCCAAAAGAATTGGTTAATGACTTGGAGTTAATTTGTGGTTCAATTGATGCTTGGGAAAATAATAATGAAGAACTCTAAAAAATGAAGGGTATTAGAATAATTGATGAAACTATAAAAAATGAATTCACTTTCCCAAAAGAAACATGAAATGTTTATAAAAATTCTTTTTCTTGAATTTAAAACTTTAATAATTATATAATGGACAAAAAATAGTATTAAGTTCCGAAACAGTTAAAAGATATAAAAATACTCCGAGTGATTTTACATCAGATTTAGTCGTTCTTTAATTTTAGATAAAAATAAAAACTTATGTTGTTGGTTCTTGGATAGTTTAACACTATGGAATACTCTTGGCATAATATTAGTGATGATATGACAATTAAAAGAAATTCGTTACAATAATGGTAAAGAATGAAAGATATTATATTTACAAAGTGGTTCTTACAGTTACACCCCAGATATTATAATTATATAGGCGAAAACATTAATAAGTCATGAGATTTTGAATTTTAATAAAGCAGAAATTTTGCTCCAATAAGTTTGGAATTTGATTTAGTAGTTTTTAAGATTTGATTTCAATTACAGATTATTTTAAGTTGGATTTGGAAAATATCAAATTTTCTTACATTGCTTGGATTTGAAAAAAAATTAGACAAAAACTGAATGGGAACTCACAATGCACCAAATATAACTAATCTCTGTGGATACATTTACATTTCATTGTGATTCTTATTGATAATTCACTTGTTGAATGGTAATTTTTTTTTGTAGTGATATTATCTATGCTTTAAGTACGGCAGATTTATTTAAACAAGAGCTGATCCATTTACAAAGGAACCACAAAGGAGTTGGGATATTCTGAAATTATTATATATATTATAAATTCAATTCGAATATATATTAAGATGTATTTTGGTATAGAATAATTAATTTTAATGAGGTTGAACAAGTTTTACACTAATTTTAAAAGTAATTAAATTATTAAAACTAATTTTAAACTTTTAATTGAAATTATAAATTTTAGTTTTATATAATGTACAAAAAAGTTTATGCAAAAATAAGGAACTATTTATTTATGTTGATGATCACACAGGGAAAAGAAATCATACACCGGTACAGGTATCTTTGACACTTTAAACGAAAATTGCTTTCACGCGGAGTTGCATCTCTTCAATTAGCACAGTGGAAAAAAAGCTTTGGAAACAGCAGGAAAAGCAGCAACTTGAAAGTGGAAACAAAAAAAGGTTGGCCACAGAGTTTGGAAATTTAGCTGCTGATAAAAATTGTTGAAAAACTTAAAAAGAAACCTGCTTCCAGCAGTTGGTATTTTAATTGCTAAGGAATTACAAGAAAAGAATAATAATAAAAATAATGTAATAATAAAAAATAATAATGATATTGAGGGAGGATATTCATATGAGAATAAATAAAATATTGTCAGGATCTGGAACACGTTAACGTATTAACAGATTAATTTATAAAAAAATAAAATAAAATAAAAAATAATATATAATATATACATATTTAGAAAAACAAATTTGTGATAAGATATGAATTAACTCTATTCAATTAGATACAGCTTTAATATCTGTCCTTAGGAAAAAATGTTTACGCAAACAAAAAACGGATATCACTATACAAAAATAATGATAGAAGTTCATATTTGATTGGTTTTAAATGGTTATTTTGAAGTAAGGTTTTAAAGTAAATAAGCTTGCTAATGGTAATTAATTACGATGGTAATGATAAGTTGCTCTAATTCATAATGCAGCTTCATTAACTTGATCAGTTAGTGGTTAAACAAAATGGAAAAATTGTTTATGATTGTATAATTTATACAAAGATAATAATTTAATGAGGGGAGTTTGTTGAAATATCTGAAGATTATGTAATATCAACTGGAACAAAGAGTTTAATTATTTAGATACTTGACGCTGACAATGAACTCAGAAAATAGATAAGCTACATATAATAGTGGTTTCGCGATTAGAAAGAATTAATCCAAGGTGGTGCTGAGGTAAACACTAAAATTCCCATAAAATAATTATTCACTATTTTTTCATGGTTAGAAAACTAATATTATTCTCCCAGTCAAATTCAAAATACACTGCAGCTGAATGATGATGATGAATGACTTTTTAGAGTAATGCTGCTGATCCAGGTAGGAGTAATTTGTAACAAATTATTCTATGGGTTCCACGTTTGGTTTTGAATGAATTTGGGTTTGATCTAGTTATACCTGAAAGATTTACAAAAGATGATGAGTCATACCTTCGGGAAATGATTACACAATCAATGTTACACAAAAAAATAATAAACTTTAGAATAACAGTGGTGTAACAAAACCACTATCAAGTATTTGTTTATTTACAACGACCTGACAAAAAGTAATTCACAAGAACCATAACCCACATTTATTAGATACATTTAAAATTAATGCAGCAAATGGAAAATTTGTATTTTGAGCTCTTGTCGTCTTGAAGTTGGTTAATGGTGTTTTTTTATCAGAAAACAGAATACACAAGTATATAAAGAATATATGATGATGTAATTAATTATTATTATAAAACAAAATATAAGATCTATGGTAGTCTGCTAACAAGATCAAACTTTAATAGTTTATTTGGATTTATTCATTTTAACTTGGAATATAAAAAGGAAGTAACTACAGATGACTAAGCATTATTACATTAACAGGCTAAATTTAAATATTCCACCAGCAGCTAATAATATCGTATTTACGCAATTGTTTTTAATTATATGGAGGAAACAGTTGAAATAAATACTATTGGAAATGAACTTGTCATTGTTTAAATGAACTGTTGTTTGTTTAAATAAAATAACTATAAATTAAAAATAAAGTATAAAAGTATATAATGTCATCAAATTATATTGATATAAAATTAATCAATTCAGTACAGATGGACAAAAGAAAAAATTTAGCCCGAGCCTTACAACAACAAAATTCCACATACTTTTAGATATTAAAACATGAACCAATCCCTGAAACTTCCCTTTACTATTACAAAACACAAATTAATCAAATTAAAAAAGCTGTTTTGCAAATAATTAAGGGATTTAGAACTTACAATTTTCAAAAAGCCAAATGTCCAGTCAAGGTCAAAAAATGGTGGATTTTTGGAGTATTATAGCTAGGTTTTTGTTAGGAAAAAAAAACAATTCTTCCAATGGCAGCAAAAAATAGTCCAAAATATTAGCCTCTGAGCATTGGAGCCCTTTCTGGAAGCGCAGTACGTTGGTGTTAGTAATAGATACTTGGAAATGGTATGATTTCAGTAGCTAATGATAAGTGAAATATGATATCACCATATCTTACACCTAATCAAAGAAAGCAACTCAGTAGGATTGGAGGGTGATTAAATTAACACAAAACAAAAACAAGACGGTGGGTTTTTAGGTATGTTGGCTGCTAGTCTAGGAATACCCTTTGATTACATCTATGTTAAGTGGTAAGGATACAGATTGATTCTCAACGAAGACCTTACAGACGAATTCTATAGTAAAAAAAAATAAAATTTAGTAAAAAGAAAATAAAATTTAGTAAAAAAAAATAAAATTTATAAACAAACAATATCTATCTTTGAAATTGAACTGGGTAAAAACAATTTAAAAATTAAAAACTTTGGGGTGTGTTTAGTAGAATTAATTACCAAAATTAAAGAAAAGGACGGTAGTGTGGAATTATAAATTTGGACGACTCTGTTGGACCTGGACACTTGGGTTTGTTACTTAATACTTTGTTTTCGATCCATTTGGACTTCCTCACACAAGAAGTAATGAGTATATACCAAATGTGTATAAAATACAACAATGTTCAATATCAAGACAAAAACAAGTATGCTTTTGCGGGGGGGTGGGATTTTTATTATTGTGTTTTTTCATTAAAATGTTACTAAGATAAAGTATACCGATGTTGATTTATTGTATAAAATACTAAAAATTTATAATGTTAAACAAAATGAACAAATTGTTTAATTATTTTATCCCGTAAGGACAGAAAATTAACTTATTAAAACTGGTTTTTATTTAAACTTGGAAATATTAAAATAATGGGAATATTTAATAATATTAAATGAAAAAAGTGAATAAAAATAGATAAGACAAATTAATCAAGAAACCTCCATTGTTTTTAACATGTTATACACAAGATACCGATGGTGGATTATTTCATGGAAAACTGTAAATGCTAGTCCTGGTTTAGTTTCAAAGTGGTATTATTGTAACAATTAAACAAAATTCCATTGAATTATTCTTGTGTTTGCAATGAGATTAGATAAAGGAGAAGCTAAATTACAAAAAAAAAATAAAAGAAAATGTAATTCTTCCAAATTTCAGGTAAAAAATAATAGAAAAATGATTCTATTTCTATTAATTATGCAAATGAATTTAAAATGATGATGTTATTTATATTAATTCTTTAAATGTTATGAATATTCAGTTAACTATTTATGGTTCTATAATTTAGTTTTTATTTAAGTTTTAATTTAAGTTTTAATTAAGAATAAGCTAATTGTATTCAATACCATTATCAAGAATATATCTTTTATCATCGTTAACATGATAAAGATGTTTTATTTATAAATAAACTGGAAAAGATTGTGTTTATTAGAACGAAATAACTTTAAAAGTGTTGTGATTACGTTGGGTTGATTAAACAAAGTATCTTTATAATTTTTATGAACTATTGTTTTTCTTAACATCAAGTTGTTTAATTCCTTGACATTTTTTAACATTACTCATTTTATAATAAATATGAATACATTTTACTTCTTAATCCGACAATTCAACAATGGGAAGCCGGCAAGATTCATCTTTAAATTTTCCATTTCTTTTTTATTATTGTCGAAAATAAAATTTTGAATTACTATCGTTTAATCTCTATTATCAAATAAATCTTTGTCCTTATAAAATCCTCATATGCATCTTTTAGTTTTTATTTCATAAACATAAGAATTCAGTGTCAGTGAATAGTAATTTACATTTCCCCGTACTTTTCCTTAATCTATTATAATTGAAAATCATTCATTAAATATTTTGATAAATCTAGAATGCACTTCCAACATAACAAGGTCTGTTTTAACAAATTTCCTTTTAATCTATGATAACCAAACAAATTCTTGTTAAACTCGTTGAACTAACAAATGAAGGGTTGGCTATGTATTTTAATAAAAATATTTTCATCATGTGATAATTTATATTAATCCTCTTGCGTAAATTCTCCATCGTCTTACGAATACAGAATTGTTCTTAACTTAAAAAGTTTTTCAATATGGAAATTTTTTGTTTTTTAGATTCTTTTTTGAGAGTATTAAATCAATAATACTTTTTTAACCATGGACTTTCATCAAAAGTTAATATTTTATGTATTTTTGTTACTTTTAACCCTAATTGTGTATTATAGTTCACGATTTTTAATTGAACTACATAATTTGTTTTTTCATTAAAGTTGGAACTAACTTCTTTACCATTACTTTTTTCCTATTTCAAATTCTGTTTTAATATATTACTATAATACAGAAAAGCCATTGATTGGTATAATAATTTTTTCAGGAGCTAAAGGATAATCATTATGTACAGTTATGTAATTCTTTTGGATATTCAAAGATCACATTCAACCTATAAAGTTAGTTTTCCTTTTGCATTAATTTCTTAAATGTTTTTCGGATATAAATTTAAAGATTCCAGAGGGTAAGGTGACACTAGCCCAACCGTAAGATTATTGGCCGCGTCGATGTACATAATGTATTTGTTTTTCTTTTTGAATTATAATCTTTCATATATTTATGGTTTGCTTTACTATATCCATGTTTGAATAGTAACTTATCCGTCCTCTCAGGTCCTTTTCAATAAAAAGATACAGAATCAATATCAGTTATTAAATCTAAACTTAATTCCAGTCATTTTTAACATTGCACCCAAGCTAAAACAGGACTACTAAAATAATGACAAGGATTAATCTGTAGTACTTAAACATAATTTTTCTAAAATTTTCGATACATCAGCTAAAGTAATACGTCAGTTTTTAAATTTGTTCATGCATATTCTCCATAGTTTTTATTTTAATTTTTTCCAGCTTTTTTTAGCATGTTCGTATTCATTATCGCTATGTGTTTATTTTAAAATTGAATAAAAAATCTTCTTTAGAGGTAATTCTGTTTCTTTAAATTTTTTAAATAGAATTCATGTAATCTATGGATAAACACCTTGTGTTTTTAATAAATGAATATAATCAAATTCTTGAGATAAGTATTTAAATTCTGGAATATTTTTTTAACTAAGTTATCAATTGATGAGACATAAATTGAAATGAATCAATAAAGACCAAGTCGGAAATCATATAATGCCAATATATCTTTCCATTAATTGTTAGGAAGGAACATTAAGTTCTGTTTAAATTTTCCTATTTGTCTGATAATAAAATGACGTATAACCTCTTAAAATTATGAAAAAAATAACAGGGAATTTTATGTGTTAGGGTTAAAATTAATATTACATCTGAGTGAGCACCTTCCTCTGAATTACCTGTTATATGACAATGGGCACGTACTTTGATTGAATCTTCTATATATTCTGTTTCAACAAAATAAGGACAAAACTTTTGTTATTTAATTTCACTTTCATCTTTTTTAGACATTCTTAGTTCTTTGTTAAAGTGCTCTTTAATATTTCTTTACAATATTCCTCTTCCTCAAGCATTTTTTCAATAAACTTTATAAACTGCTTTAGGGCCTCTATAAATCTGGGTTGGTTTAGTATAGTTATCGTCATAACAACAAAACAACTTTATAAGCCGTAACCACAATCTATATGATTTTCGATTATGGTTCAGTAAAGGAAGATTCAGATTGATGTTTAAAGCAGTTAAAACTTTCTTAGTTATTGATTCAAAAATCAGCATAAATTACAAAAGGTTCTGCTAAACCTTTATGATAATTTTTTAAATTGTACTTTACTTCCTCTTTGGCATTTTTACACCTTGGGTACCATTAATAGCTAATCCAATTTGGAATATGTTCATTTAATATTCTTTCTGAGTAAAATGTTGTAAGCAACTTTTTACAAAAATATTTTCTATGTTAGTCTTTGGTTTTGTTAGTCATTTTTCTTTAAGGTTCTTTTATCCAAACTAATGTTGGACTGGGTCTCTGGTGATTTATAGTCATCATCATTTATTTTTATTCATTTATTTTATATTATTTTATCATTTAGTTATTAGAACATGTCACGTGTTCTTGTATTGATATTTTGATATGTACAATGGTAAATACTATTTTCTTCATAACCAAATATATTAAAAATGTTTTTGTTCATTTAAAAACTTCATTTTTAGGTATTTGAATTAATTGTAAACAGGAAATTTATTCAGTATAATCAAGATCGTTTATATGTTTTTTTTTATTTTGAAATTTTTTTGGGGGTCTTTTTTCATCAGGAAATTTGTATGCTAAATGACACCATCTAAAAACATTCGTTATATCCATTCTTTATATTTATTAATCCTTTCTTTGATTTTTGTAATGGTTTTGGTAATTCTAAATAATTGAAGCAGCCAATGGACTATACTTATATCTTATTTATATAATAAGCTAACTGACTCTATTCTCCAGCCACTTTCCTGTCCAGAAATCCAATTACCAATTCTATTTATTATTTCATAAAAGCTTGACGTAAAGTTTTTTTTATTTCGTTTGTAGTTTATAATTTCTAAACGCCTTTGAGTGAAAATAAGCTGATTTAGACTATTGTATCAGTTTTATATTTTTGCAAAGTTTTTTTATAAAACAAGTTTATTTTTTATACCTTTAAAGTTTTAAAGTTCAGATTTTAAGTATTTCATAAGAGTCGTTTATAGTTAAATATAATGTTCTTTGGATTCTTGCCTATATTTAATTTTAATTTCAATTTTCTTATAATATGTTTTGTAGATCTTCAATTTCCATCTATATATTATATTAGAAAATAAAATTCGTTTTAAGCAAAAAAAAGGATTGAAAAAATAATAAAATAAATAAGTTTTTTTAAAATTACTTTAAGAAAGAAATAAAATATTTAAATTTTATATCTTTTTCATTAATTGTGATATTCCACCATTTTACTCGGTTTTATCTTTTGCAGCACTTTGTTATTAACCCAGAATTAATACCAAGGTCTTAGATGCTGCATAATTGCTTTTATATGTTTTTTCTTCATTAGTATCACAGGTCGGTTACAATAAACTTTTTAGGGTTGTTTCTAATATTATTTGGTTCTGGACAATCACATAACTTTTTAAATCTAGAGGTTTTAGTACTCGAGGGTACAGCATTTTCTTCTTCAGTTAATAGACAACACAGTCCATTCAAATAAAGTTCTTTTACGAAGTATTAGGATCTATAACATTTTGTAATTTATCTATTGATACATGGTTTTTATATCATCGCTAACTTTTTGATCAAGTTTAGATTTAATAACATTTCGTCTTATTAAGATCTTTCTTATATGAATTTTTATCGGGATTCATTATTTCTCTAAAAGTGCTAAGATTATTTTGACATAATCATTCTATCTACCTTTCTATTACCATCTATATAAATTTTTATAAATTATACTTATAGAAAAAATCTCTAAAAAACACGTAAAAATTTAATACAGCTCTTCTTCTTTTTTACTTTTATATCCGTAAGTTTAAATTCAGAAACCTTAACCTCTCCATATACGTTTAAAAAAGGCATTGCATATTTTTTTTCTTCTGCAATTTTAATAGTATTGTAAAAATATCCTGAATAAACTTGTTTCTCTTCTTCTTTATTTTACTTTTCCAATCCGTTGCTTTTGTTATTAGGTGTTTTATTTGGTGATGATGGGTTTTTAAAATAATTTCTTGTTCGTCAGTTTTAGTCTGTTAGTAAATATGGTAATTTATGATGGAACAGCGCCAGCTAACTGCTACCAATATAGGAGATAGCTGGATACAAGTGTAATGCAGCTGGAGCCCCACAACACATGCTGTAATATATTAACACAGTACTTACTTCCACAAAATTTATAACGTTTTTCTGTAAGCAGCAGGCTAGTTTAGTTAAGTGAATAATTAATGATCTATTGTTTCTATTCCATTATTAGAAATTAAATTTTATGGAACCATTTATTATAATATATATTTTAAATTAAATTTCTTCAATTCACTAAATGGTTACCCAACTATTAACTTTTTCATTGTAAACTTTCCATTTTACTAAAGCTTGTTTTTTCTTATAGTCACGTCTCATAATTTTTCTATTTCTAAAAACTTCTTGTGTAGTAGGTAAAGTTCTTGTTCATAAAATGAACCTGAATTATTTCAGCTTTTAAATCTTTAATAGAGTATTGTTCTGGGATTTGTATTATTAATTTTATAAATTTTAAATATTTCCTCTGTCCCAGTTTGGTTGTATATCTTTTCAAAATGTCTTTTAAGTTTGCTTTAATCGAACTCGATCCACCAATTTTAAATTTTGTTTTACTTTTTGGTATTTTTAAATCACCATATAAAATTAAGTAAACAGATACCTTATTTAAGTTTTTACTAGCTTCGGTGGTGTCATTTTTATACTAGAATGTTTTGTTTTTGTTATATTATCAAACCATATCTGCAAATGGATCTAAATAAGTTTTAAGTGTTATTTTCTGTAAAATATTTCCACATTATTTCTTTTTAAACTTCGATTAAATCTTTTATACTACAATGCCTTTCCTTCATTAAATGTATGAGCTAATATTAATCTTATTTTTATTCAAAAATGATTCAACTTATATTATAAATTCTTTTTCCTTCATTCCCATATATTTACTGGTAATCTCCTGCTAATATGACTTTTTTCAAAATGACTTCAGTAACAGATTCTCCAGTTTTATTCTTTTTAATGGAATAACCCAAGCATATTTACTAAATATTTCAATAACGTGGTAACAAAGTACCTTTACTCCTTTATTATATTTTTGAAAACGCTTGCATTTCGACTAAATCAGCTGGACCAAGTATCATCATATCATTAACTATCACTCTTCGTTTCTAAATTTCTCTTTTAATTGGGTTTTGTGTAATTCTTCTGCTAATTTCATTCGCTCCATTGTGGTTTCCGGGGAGTATACTTCTACCCCCTTTTCCGTTTTTTGATTTTTGTCCGAGAACCAAAGTGTGGTTATTTCGTTTTTAGTAGCTGGTTTTACAACGAAATGTTTTGCAATCTTTTCTCCAAATGTTTTGATTTAGTTTCTATTTAAATTGGAAAGCATTTGCTATACTTCGTACCCATTTTTACACCATGTAATAGCAAAAGTATGGTCCATAACTTACTGCATCCAGTTCATTGACAGGGGGGCGTCCTTATCTAGGGGATTTCCTGGCCCACAATAATATATCCTGGAAGTGTAATCCTTTCTTAGGTAATAAAGAGTAACATTGCTTTGTGAATATCTAAATACCACCCCCTGTACTTTTAAACAAACTTTTGATTTCATTTTTACACAAGATGAACAAGTAGCTTTATCATTTTTCTCCCGTTTTTTTGTTATAACATAATGGGATTTATATTATCAGTTTAATCTTCTTTCTTTCATAACAATTTATTTTTTATTCTGTAAATATCTATTATCATATTGGATTTAAAATTTTGTTAAAGGGACTATATAATGTAGATATTAATTCAAAATAAGTTTAAATACCTTTACATTTTATCATAAAAAATATTTGCCAAAAGTTTGCCAAAAAGTTTGCCAAGTTGGCAGACATTGTTCGCATTGCTGCACTTGGCAGAAAAATGCAGGTTTTTGATTGGTTGAATTTGTGTTTGCCAAAGTTTTGCCAAATGTTTGCCAAGTTGGCGACATCTGTCACATTGCTGCACTTGGCAGGATTTGGCAAATATTTGGTGAAGTGTTAATCATATTTTACTATAGGTGTTAACAATAATTTGTTAAAATCTTTTTTTCTTTTTTTTTTTTATTGTCCGGCATTGACCGTCCTGACCAAGGGTCAAAAGTCAATGAGGTTATAAACGCTCGCTTCGGTATTTCTAATACTACTCATCTGCCCACCAATCGGGAGGTCGAAGGTTTGAGCCCTGTCAAAGGCGGGTCTTGTTACTGAAGAGAGACCTGTTGGTGAGTCGCCATCTAGTTAAATATGATTACTTGCCTGGTGCCTGGCTTTAAAAATAGGAATCGGGAAGTAATGCTGCTCAGTGTATGTAGGTGTCTCATAAGCCAGTAATGCTGGCCCTCCCGGTAGGTGTGACACAATAATAAACAAACACTTTACTTTACTTACTTTTACATACATCAAGGTCAAACAGTAAAGGTCAGGCGAGATACTTAGGGTCACCATGGCCATATTGTTCAATTTTAATATAACAATTGTTACCATGAAACATACATGCTCAGAAAATGCTATTTTACCATGAAAATCTCGTTCTCTGTAAGTAAGTGTGAAAATAAACTTTAATCCAATTTGATTTTCTTTATATTTATTATAGGTAAATATTACCTTTAATGAAAAATGCAAAGTTCTCGTTTGCAAAAAAAAAAATACAAAAGTTTTAACAAGTATACTATATGAGAATCTCCAACATCAAACATAACAATAATTATATCCTGTAAATACAGTACTGAAAATGGAATAATGACGACAATTTCATAACTAAAAAAAAAGTCGAAGAGATTATGCGAAAACATAAGTTTCTTACTGATATTTTCTCGTTACTACGATCCAATCATCTCATTTTTACGAGAAAATACTCCGTTGTTACAGGAAATATAATCGTTATTGCAAGAATGTCGATTGTAATAATGAGATTGTTACAACCAAATTTTCTCGTAGTAACAACACATATACATATATACATATAGTCAAAAAGTTCCCGGATTCACCCTACAAAAAGCATTTTTGACGTCCGATCTTTCTAAAATTTGACATATATAAATTTCAATACAAATGCAGTAATAATGTTAATTTTTCTAAATTTTATATCAGAAATTCATTATAAAAGTAAAGTTAATGATATGTGAATTTGGGCTATACGGAGCAGTTTGAAAATGTACATTTCCTATATTGTCCACACATAATGCAGACAATACTCGGTAAATTGGCGTAAAGACACCATGATATTGAGTCTGGTGTCCGCTCAATATTCGTACAAAACAAGTGCGAAATATCAACCTTATCAAACCAGAAATGACAGATTGATATTAAATCAAAGTTATAATGGACGAAATCTGAAGTACAGAAAACGCGACGTCAACAGCGAGTACGGAGCAGCATGCAGTGATGACGTTGTGCAAAATCGGGAATGATGCCAACGGACACTTGGAAGATCTTGAATTAAGAAAATGGTCTCATTTATTGTTCTTGGGGTATCATTACAAATGAACATTAACGATAGATCAACAAAGGAAATACAAAATGAGAATGATCCTTCAACACACTGTTCCGATCGGGAAGACTGCAAGCAAGGAAAATTACCTTCTTTCATTGCTATCATTATAAATTTATAAATGAATGACGATACGTTTAAATGAAACGTTTTAAGGGAACGCAATAATGTTTTTTTTTAAGTTTTTAGATATTTAAATGCTACATAGATAAACTGAATGTATTTCATACACATCATTTTAGGTCGTCTATTTCTAGCGACGTCGTCAGTTTGACGTCAAAGTATTCCGTATGCCGGAAGTAGCTTCTTTTGTATTATATCTGACGACTTTAATCATTTACAAATATTGTGTGTATTTATGTCTACTCAATACAAAAAAACTTTCTCTTTAAAATGATACACTTTTCATTAATCTGCACCGCAAAATATTCATATTATGATAGCAGTCTTGGAACTTTATGATTGTACTCTATTTAGGTAATTTGTCTAACTTTTGACATTTTTGTACAAAATTGAAATTGCACATATCTGCTGGTATGAGATCTGGTAAGATTGCAAGAAATGTTTGTTATGACAAAAGCAAATGTCTCAGATTCACTATAATGACGGATACTCCAGTATCTCTGAATTACTAAAATGCCGGATACTCTCGTGTCTCTGAATTACTAAATTACCGGATCTCCAGTGTCTCTGAATTAATAAAATGCCGGAACTCAAGTGTCTTTGAATTACTAAATTACCGGATCTCCAGTGTCTCTGAATTAATAAAATACCGGATACTCTCGTGTCTCTGAATTACTAAAATGCCGGATACTTCAGTGTCTCTGAATTAATAAAATGCCGGATACTCATTGTCTCTGAATTACTAAAATGTCGGATCTCCAGTGTCTCTGAATTACTAAAATGTCGGATCTCCAGTGTCTCTGAATTACTAAAATGTCGGATATACTAATGTCTATGAATTACTAAAATTACGGGTACTCCAGTTTATCTGAATCTCTATAATGACGGATAATTCAGTTTCGCTGAGTTACTAAAATGCCGGATACTCCAGTGTCTCTGGTTTCCTATAATGACGGATACTCCAGTGTCTCTGAATTACTAAAATGTCGGATACGCCAGTGTCTCTGAGTTACTATAATAAAGGATTTTCCAGTGTCTCTGAATTACTGAAATGACGGGTACTCCAGTGTATCTGAATCACTATAATGCCGCATAATTCAGTGTATCTGAGTAACTAAAATGTCGGATACTCCTGTGTCTATGAATTACTAAAATTATGGGTACTACAGTGTCTCTGAATTACTAAAATGACGGGTACTCCAGTGTCTCTGAATTACTAAAATGACAGATACACAAGTGTCTCTAAATTACTAAAATACCGAATACTCCAGTGTCTCTGAATTACTAAAATGCCGGATACTCTAGTGTTTCTGAATTACTATAATGACAGATACTCCAGCGTCTCTGAGTTACTGTAATAACGGATACTCCAGTTTCTCTGGAAAAACTATAATGCCGGATACTGCAGTGTCTATGAATTACTAAAATGCCGGATACTCCAGTGTCCCTGAATGACTAAAATTCTGGATCGCCAATGTCTCTGAATTACTAAAATGCCGGATACTCCAGTGTCTCTGAACCACTAAAATACCTGATACTTTAGTGTCTCTGAATTATTATAATGCCGGAAAGTCCAGTGTCTCGGCGTTACTGAATGTCGGATACTCTAATGTCTTTGAATTACTAAAATGCTGGATACTCTAGTGTCCTGAAATACTAAAATGCAGAATACACTAGCGTTTCTGAATAACTATAATGACGGATACTCTAGTGTCTTACAATTACTAAACTGTCTGATATTGCACTGTCTCTGACATACTATAATAACGGATATTCTAGTGTCTCTGAATTACTAAAATGTCGGATACCCTAGTGTCTCTGAATTTATAAAAATGCCGAATACTCCAGTGTCTATGAATCACTAAACTGCCGGATACTGTAGTGTCCCCGAATTGCTAAAATGACTTGTACACCAGTATCTCAGAATTACTATAATAACGGATACTCCAGTGCCTCTGATTTCCTAAAATGACGGATACTCTAGTGTTTCTGAATTATTAAAATGCCAAATACTCTTGTTTCTGACAATTACTAAAATGCCGTATACTTATGTGTATCTGAATTACTTCAATACTTACTATCTTAGAATTACAATGATGCTAGATACTCTAGTGTCTGAGAATTATTACAATGCCGGATATCAACGTATGTACCAGAAAAGCCTTTGGCACAACAATTTACATAATATTTTAGCGAAAATACAGTCAACCTGTAATAAAAAATGTTCTTACACTGCACTACAATACATTTTCCGATTTTTGAAATAAATTCTATCAATGAAAACTTAAAGTAAGATGTAAGTTTTACTCACCTGTTTACATGTTGAAACCGGTGATAGTTGCATCACGGAAATGCCGACAGCTCCTTTTCTTATCACCACTTTTTGGTGGTGGAGCTAGGGTTTACTCACGCAAAAGCTGTGAGTAAATCAATTATTCTCTAATCTCAATTACCTTCAACAAGACAAAAAAAAAAAAAAAAAAAAAAAAAAAAAAAAAAAAAAAAAAAAAAAGAAAGAAACAATAAAAGTAGGAATAAGGTATATAATTGGCAGCATATAAGTGTACAATTGTTCGCGAAGTAAATTCATATTTCAACAATCGATTTAATGTTCTTCGTAGGTTCCAAGTGATCTAGCATCCGGATAAATTTGAACTGAAACGAGACTAAAAGTAACTTTAATCATGTTGTTAAGATAAATGTTTCAAGTTTGCGTAAAACACAGGCGTGAATAATTAATAATCTATTATTTATCTGGTGTTTAAGATTTTATTAGAAAAGACATCACCAGAACCAAACAGATACAACCAAAATTGTAGCTTTACAACTAACAATCGGAGTGATTTACTTAGAAAATTTAAACAAACACACATTATAAATATTCAAAACTTAACATAACCTGCGTAGAATAGTAAACATAAACCAAAAACAACATTTATTTTATAATGAAATTAACTAAGATTTTAGACAAGTGATTTTCATGACAGTTTGTTTCGTTGAAGCAAGCTATAACTAAAATACAAGCACAACATACATCATGGGAGGGAGGGCGGGTACAGACTGTTTGCTGCCAATCATAAACCTCGAGTGGTGAGAACAATATCAGTTCACACTTATATACGCCGAAATATTTCACGAAATTCACGTGACAAAGAGCGCCCAAATATACTAGCATAAACTTCAGACCAAACTAGTACTGGGATAAACTCCCAAGAAAAGTAATTTCGAAACGCGAATAATTTTATTTAGTAGCACTCTGAAAATGATGATACGATGTTTTGCTCTAACCCGACGATTTCATTGTTTAATAATAAAGTTTATTAATCTCATTACTATGCTATATATAGGTGCATTTGGCCCAGATTCTCCCAGGAACCCCACCCCAGATCTGACGATTCAGCGACCAAGAACTATCTACGGAGTGGCAAAGGTTCATGCCGAGCTTATGGGAGAGGTCAGTTTGAGTATGATGAATAATATTCTATTATGAAGAAATCATGTTTGTTGTCATTAAAACACGGCAATGTTGAAGTCACATTAGATATTATTTAGCGCCATATAAACACCGTGAAAGAATACTTCCATAATTTATCTGCTATTTTATCAAGTAGACATTTCAGAATCAAAATGATGTTACAGAACAGTGTTACACTTAACTGACACACTCTGAATTGATTATTACAGGCGCAAAAGTATTCATGAAATGTCCTGGCCCTACAGTGCTCAAATCAAAATTAACATGCCTTTATATAACACACATAACAGAAGCTAGATAATATATTTAATTAATTGATTTATTTAAACACACCGACTCTGTCATACGCCATATAGAATATTTCGCTTGTGCTACCCCGGCGTGAGATAATTTCCAAGCGCGTGTAAAATCGTTGTGTTTAAATTTATTGAAACATAGTTCTGCTATTATATATCATTTCTTTCTTTACATTACAGTTCTGTTCCTAATTCATTCTGTACAATGTACTTTGATTTGACGTGATAATTTTATCGCTACTGTACTGTAATGTATAAGAAGTTTATTTGGAATACCTTTGTCTGGTTCGAAACAAAATAAGTCTTTTCAATACCGTGTGTCTTGCTGACATTTTACCGAAATGTTTCAAGTTTTAAGATGTAGAGATGTTTTTCAGTACTATAAAGAACGGTTTGGTATGGATTTCCGCAGCTTGAGATTTCCTGGTATCATATCGTCTGATACTAATCCAGGAGGAGGAACCACAGGTATAAACACATTTTTAACCGTTTGGAGATGCAAATACGTACTTTATTCAAAATTACATATAATTGAACAGGTAACTGAAACTATAGCAACGGTGGACGTGACTATACTGTATAGGTCTGTCTTGTATGCTTTAGCTAGTTACAATGTCATTGCCACATTTGAGTTTGTTTGTTTATGATTAAATGTATACATTTATAATGTAGACGAATGGCGTTTTTCTCAGTACTTTAGATTATAGCGCTTCCGGCGTTATAACCTTGACCATTGACCTTGACCTTGGCCCTTAACACCTTTTATCGTATTTCAAATAAAATACGCCATGTAGAGACACATTATTCTGGGACATTAGAACCCTAGGGCTGTAAGCCGTCCGCTGAAAACCGTTACCAACACTTTAATAAGCAACACTACAAACAATCTTAATTTTCAGAATAAACACATACATCCTTTATCGGCAATACACATATCACGGGGGAGGAAGTGTCACACGAAGGATGGAGTTCTTCTGATAACCTGTCATGTTTTCTTCTGATAACTGTTACGGAGTTCCTGGAAAACGTTACAGAGTTCTTCTGATGTCTGAATGACGAGCCAAGGATTCGGTGGATAAAATGGTAATTATTTATCTTTAAATAGAGAGAATGGGGTGTAAAACTAAAGTTAGATGATCAAGGTTGCCTGATGTCTTGTGCTATATGCGTCAGAAAAAACTGTTTAGTCTAATAATCAGTGCCACTTCTTTGAAATGAAGACATTTTGAGTAAAATATCGAAATCGTTTGCTTATTCATACATATTATTCTTCTTATTCACGTTCTTCATCCTCACCACATGCAGTAGAATAATTTTAGCGCAAAGTTGCAAACATAAACCATTTTCTAACAATTTTATGCCCGATTTTTCAAATGTTACGGAATTCAGGTGATAACTCTGAAGATGTCACAGAGTTCTTATGATAACTTTTATTACTGCCAGGGTGTTTCCTGAGCTATGTTAAGATACTTTTTAGCTAATTTAATTATTTACAAAAGGTATTAATGATGTTCTAACGTAATATATTTATCCAGTGCACAGTATTGTGGTAATATAATGTACGGTATGAGTCTTTTGTAAAGTTTAAAACTATGTGCAGTATAATGACATATATAGTAAAATACGAATAGACAACAAATGCAGTAAATTGTATTTTTTCGTTCTATCAATGGATGTGCCAATATTCGTAAACAACGGTTTATTGGTTTCCGTTTTGATTGATCACTGAATTGAAATCAAATCCGTTCATCTATTTGCTGCATTTGCAGAGGCTGTCTTTTTCTGAAGTGGTTTATCGGATTAATATGTATGACTGCTGTTGTCATCGCATGCAATTCAATTGCTTGTCTAGTTATGCATATTCATATTATGACCTTTACGTTGAGTTAATATGTGGTAGGTGGAAAAGGCCAATATGCTAGGTAAAGCTTTAGATAATTGTCCTTTGTTTCAGGATGCGACAGTCAGATATAAATACTGTCACAAAAGATTCCTGACGTCTGAAGCAGTTGCTCATGTTGTAAATATTCATCCTGAAACTAAAGTCGCAATTACAACATTTAGGCCATGTAGCAAATTTAAAACAACTGTTTATGCACATTCTTGATTGGTGTATTTATTCTTTTTAATTTGTGTACAGGACGTTATGTAGTATCTTTCGTCAACACTTGTATCAAACCACCTTTTTGATTCCACACCTCATGTTTTTTTTTATTTCGATGTAAATGAGATGTGAAACCAAAATTTGTAGTCCTGTTTGGCGCCATATAACCTATACTGTGTTGGTGCGCCGTAAAACCCAAATAAGTAAATAAACATTTTTCATCATAGGATATTTTTTATTCGTCCTGTCCAATGTCTTCCCCCAAGTAAATCAAACGTCCGTGTTTTAAGTTTGCCACAGTCATACATATTAATCCGATAAACCGCTTCAGAAAAAGACAGCCTCTGCAAATGCAGCAAATAGATGAACGGATTTGATTTCAATTCAGTGATCAGTCAAAACGGAAACCAATAAACCGTTGTTCACGAACATTGGCACATCCATTGATAGAACGAAAAAATACAATTTACTGCATTTGTTGTCTATTCGTATTTTACTATATATGTCATTATATTGCACATAGTTTTAAACTTTACAAAAGACTCATACCGTACATTATATAACCACAATACTGTGCATTTGATAAATATATTACGTTAGAACATTATTAACACCCTTTGTAAATAATTAAATTAGCTAAAAAGTATCTTAACATAGCTCAAGAAACACCCTGGCAGTAATAAAAGTTATCATAAGAACTCTGTGACATCTTCAGAGTTATCACCTGAATTCCGTAACATTTGAAAAGTCGGGCATAAAATTGTTAGAAAGTGGTTTATGTTTGCAACTTTGCACTAAAATTATTCTATTGCTTGTGGTGAGGATGAAGAACGTGAATAAGAAGAATAATATGTATGAATAAGCAAACGATTTCGATATTTTACTCAAAATTTCCTCATTTCAAAGAAGTGGCACTGATTATTAGACTAAACAGTTTTTTCTGACGCATAGAACAAGACATCAGGCAACCTTGATCATCAAACTTTAGTTTTACACCTCATTCTCTTTATTTAAATATAAATAATTACCATTTTATCCACCGATTTCTTGGCTCGTCATTCAGACATCAGAAGAGCTCTGTAACGTTTTCCAGGAACTCCCTAACAGTTATCAGAAGAAAACATGACAGGTTATCAGAAGAACTCCATCCTTCGTGTGACACTTCCTCCCCCATGCATATAAAGTATCTAACCAAATACCGATATTGGAAATCCCGGTGTAACGGTCAATATTTTACGGTGTTCCGTTAGGGCCATCGTGGTTTCGCGCTGTCGTCCTAAGGGCGAAATTGCGAAAAGACGATGCATTGACGCGAAAACACGATGCGATAAAGCGAAAACACGATGCGAAAAATATCGCGTTTTCGCGCTATTAATATCATGTTTTCGCGTTTTTGCCTTTTATCTCCCATCGTGTTTTCGTGTTTTCGCCTTCGCGTTGAGTAGGGCGAAAACGCGAAAACACGATATTAATAGCGCGAAAACACGATATTTTTCGCATCGTGTTTTCGCGTTTTCGCCCTCTCAACCGCGAAGGCGAAACCGCGAAAACACGATGTTTTGATAAAAATATGTTAGAAATTTACAGGCATCCTAAAGGTATGATCTGTTTGCCGATTTAACGTAGGTAGTAAGAATTATGACTCTATTATGTCCAACCTATGGTGTAAGTCTCATTGTATGCTTGAGTATGATAATCGGAATCATGTATTGTCGAACCTTAGTTAAAAGGTACATACAAATGTACCTTCTTTTGATACATAGCATTTGGCACATTGTACCACTCAACCCTTGATATGTAAATAATTCAGGGTATGGGATCACGTGGTATGTAATGATAAAATTTGGATACCATACATAGATACAGGTGAACTTATACCGAAATATACTAAGCTAAAACTCGTGTTTTGTAGGTAACCTGAGTGTGTGCATCATTGTCTACCAGACAATTATGAACGATATTCAGATCATGGCCACAGGGTCAAATTGGCCCACTCCATGAGTCACTTAGTGCTACATAGGCTTATCAGAAAAAAAATCTTGTCTTCTTTTTGTTTAAATGCAGTAAACTGCATTTACTCAGGTGAGCGCAGGACCAGTTGGTCCTCTTGTTTATTTATTGCTTGGCGTTTATTCTTTCAGATAAACCGACGTCTGGAACTGTTTTATGTTGTTTCTTTAGGTATATCGCTTTTTAGCTTAAACGTCCTACTTAGTCCAAACACCTCAAATAATGTAGAGACGATGACTGTTATGTTCAGGTTTAGCCATAAAATGATATAAAGTCAGAGAAAGCATAAAATAGCTCCAGACTGGGACATGTCTGAAAGAAATATAAAACGCCAAGCAACAAACATACAACTTTTACCTTTATGTATTTGAGTATCTGTATCTGTGCATCTTAAATCACAATTCAGTCCAGTCAAATACAGGAGAATATTTTATGTCTGACCTTAATCAGGTGATATTCCTAGACATAAGACAAACAGGATCCGGTTTGTAGATTTAATGAACTAAAATCTACTCATTTCCTGATTAAAATTTAACATTGCTCTGCTAAATCCATACACGTGCGTCAGTGTTTTAACGTATGGATATACTGTTTCATATGTTTGAAATACTTCACCATTTTAACATCTTTACACATTATATAAACCGCAGAAGTGAAGCAAAATATCTCAAGATCTCTTGAAGAGAACACGACAAAACTGAATGAAAAAATACTCCCTGATACTCGAGTCTAATTCGTCTTCCATGTTTACGCACGTCCAACCAGAAGGCGAAAGTGCGATATTAAAATATCATGTTTTCGCCCTCGATCTCCCATCGTGTTTTCGCGTTCGAGGTAAGTAGGGCGAAAACGCGAAAACACGATAAAAGATCGCGAAAACACGATACGAAAAACATCACGTTTTAGCTCTACTAATACCGTGTTTTCGCCCTACTGACCGCGAAGGCGAAAACACGATGGGAGATCGAGTGGTTAAGGTCGCTGACTTTATTAAAGACCCTTGTTGTTGTCAAAATATAATCTCTTCTGTTTATGTCATATTGGTATTGTATTGTGAAAGGCAAAACATTTTCATGTTATTTTGTCTCTCTCACAAAGAGCAATTTCTGCATTTTTGAAACTAAATGATTTTGGAGTTTGAATTTACAGGGTATTAAATAGGAAATGGCTTGCCATCTTGCCACGATTTTTGATTTTTAGATAAACTGGATACATGTATGCTATGCTCATAGATCTTATAAGATTTAATGCGGAATAAAGATTCTTCTTCTTCTTCTTCTTCTTCTTCTTCAAATCACTTGCCTCTCACCGATGTGGGTTCGAGCCTCACTCGGGGCGTTGAATTCTTCATGTGAGGAATCTATCCAGCTGGCCTACGGAAGGTCGGTGGTTCTACCCAGGTACCCGCTCGTGATGAAATAATGCACGGAGGGGTACCTAGGGTCTTCCTCCACCATCAAAGCTGGAAAATCTATTACCATCAAACGAGGTATTTAATTACATTCCAGGAGTAAAGTAAAACAACATACAATATAAAAACAATAAAAGTGTATTGTGTTGTTATTATTATTATTTATTTTTCATGGCATTTTGTGAAAATTTACCCTTATTCATGCATTTGTTTTGTAGAAAATAGCATTTTTAACTAAATGTTATTGGGGTATGCCAGCATTTAATATGATTGAAAAACCATGCATAGTAAATTTTCTTTTTTCAAACAATACATTTTTATCTTCTTTAAAAAACCTTTTTTTGACTGATTATATTACATTTCATATATGTATTCAAAATTTCAATTACATATTCTTTACAGCTACTATCAAAATTCCTAAAATTTATAAATAAAACGTTACAGCAGGCTTAAGTGTTGGGAACGTTTTACGGGGGACGGAATACAGCGTCCCTGAATGATGTGTCTCTACAAGACCCGTTTAAACTGAGTAAATAAGTTTAAAGATATGATAAAAGGTGACGAGACAAGTGTCAAGGTCAAAGGCCAAGAGTCAAAGTTATAGCCCCGGAAGCGCAAAAACCTTAACTACATATTTTTTGAAAATCTTATACTTTTTTCAAATTTTGTATATTAAAGATTCGTATGCAAATAAAATTGTTAAGGTTTCAAAGTTCGTGATATAATCGTACATGATTTTATGAACAGATTACGCAGTTGCTATATTCCATGAAGCTTTAAAGAGTGGGTGTTATCAATGCTACCTGAAACCTGATACAATGTTACCTATGATGTACATTGATGACTGTCTGAGATCTATTCTAGAATTTATGGAGGTATGTTCTTTCTCTATAGCGTTAATGAATGTCTTCGTTGTTATAGAATGTTTGCAGACGAATGTGTTATAAAAATAACCCGTTGCATTATTAAATACTGTATTTCATTCAGTAGCTCTCAGTGGCTTTGGCGAGTTTGCAGTGTGATGTGTACTACGCCGTCGTCAACATGTAGTGGGCGAGACATATTGATTCAGTACTGTTCCTCCGTATGTCTGTCTGTCTGTCTGTCTGTCTGTCTGCTTGTCACAAAGTTTGTCCACACAACTCCTCGATTTACACCAAACTTTCCAGGAGTGATCATTAGCAAGCCTAGTTGTGCATATTGCCGGCATTTCCGGTTCGAGGATTTTCAGCGGAATTATGGCACTCTTGTTTATTAAATTTTATGATGTTTTGGCCACTTCTCTTATATTATTGGGTGTATTTCCAACAACCTCACAGGAATGGTCAGTGCCAAGCCTCATTGTGCATATTGTTGGTCGGCATTTTCCGCTTTATTGATTTTCAGTGAAGTTATGACCCCTGATTCATCAAATTCTATGACTTTTTGGCCACTTCTTATCAGCATCATCATCATCATCATCATCATCATCATCATCACAGTGCTTCCTAAAAGTTGTTATAAAAAAGGTGCAAAACCTGACTCCTTAATAAAATTTGTAAATAGGTCTTTTGGAGAGCATAGAATGCAACCAAGCAAAATAATTGCAGATTCGGCTTGATTGAGTCTGTTCATGACAGGTAATGGAAAGTGCAACACCTCTCATGCCCCCTAGCACCGGCTTAAGCGGAACTCTATTACACATGTTTTGAATGGACTCCATGATCCCAACGGACCAGAAAATATAACAACACTGAATCCAAGTACGGGAGACTTTTTACAGCCGAACCTTAAAACCCTTGACTGCAAAATATAAACACACATAAACTGTTGTGCAGAAGGAAGGAAGATATTAGTAGGATTAAAAACAGGGTAAACGCAAAAAGATTTTTATTGGAATTATGGTGTAAATATCAATGTGGCCAGTGGTGATTTAAATCTGGAGACTGTTTCAACACTGACTACAGGAGATGGTACTATTTTCCACTAAACTACTGTTCTAGGGAAAAATGAGCTTTTGTAATAATCAGCTGCAGCAGATGGAATCTGAAATGCCGGACTGTCTTGTGTAAGGTGTAACATAATGCTTAGGATCAACATCTGCATTATAATAGACCAATTTATGAAATAAAGAAGTCTATTATATTGTCTTCTTAAACTGCAATGAGTTCCGATTTAAGTATTTTATCATTGGGTAAAAATTCCACCAAACCTTACAGGATTTATAAGTACCAGGCCTTATTGTGCATATTGTCGGCATATTCTGGTTCAGTGATTTTCAGTGGAGTTATGGCCCTTGATTTGTCATATTTCACTTTGTTCGGGCAAATGCTCCGATACCATCAGGAGGAATTATACCAATCTTTACAGAAGTAATCACTGACAAGCCTGGTTGTGCACATCGTCGACAAATGAGAAATATCTAAATATATGCTATCAAGTTGTCAAATTTTAGGAATCATGATTAATTTTCTGCTAAAATGAAGGAAATGCATTTTATGTGACTTTGTGACTTGGTTTCATACAGATCAGATAGGAAATATTGCATACTCATGTGTGTTAATAAGTTGTCTATATGTTCAATCTAAGCGATGGTGTATTGAAACAAAATTAGTTAACTTGCATTTATTCCTTGGGTTGGCATAGTTAATGTTTGATTCAGCCCTTTCCGTATCAAGGTGTGTTGGGTATTGTTCGCAAGATTCAAGTAGGAGCTTTTCATAATCATAAGCATCTCCAGGGAGGGTTTTATGAAATATTTTCAATAGAATCTAAAAATGTGCGACAACTTTTCATAGTATTCAAGATATTTTGAAGATGCAAAACGAGAAGATTCTTCGAGAGATTTCATCATGTGTTTTTCTTATGGTAGATTCAACAGTTATCTGATTTAATTTCTTATTAAATCCTATGATTCTAACAAATATTTTGTTACAATTTACTGCAAGAGCCTTATTAAAGATCCGAGTTATTTAGCAGCCTGCAGAATTTGTTAAAAATATTTTTTACGTAATGGGAGTCAGAAATCGAAGTGTTTTCAAGTATTTTCATGATTCCATGTATATATCGTTTTGTTTGTTTGGGAAAGTCACGAAGTGTATATTATCTAAATAAAGTGATAACTGCCTTACATAGTTTATGATTTGAAACTTATTTTATAATATGTGTAAGGATCCAAATATTTAATACTTTTAAACATTGATTAGCTACCACGCTAGGCATTCGGCGTGACATTTTTTTCTGCACGATCCGTATGGAAATTGCACTTGTTTTTCTTCAACCCATAATCACAGATCACAATATTCTATCTTGTTCAAATATAAATATGTTATATATTGCAATAAAACAAATAATCACAATGCACGATGTTTAGCGAATGCAAAGCTATGTATATTTATTTAGAATAAAAGTATATAACTAAATAAATCGTAAAAAAAGGCATTTATATTGATAATATTAACTCAGAAGCAACCAATTAAACACTTTTTAAAATCTGAGTATTTTCTTTGACCAGTGACATTGTTGGATTAAAGATAACTTTCATGTTGATCAGCGCCATGCGATCCTAATTGAAATTGAAATTGGTCCTTTAATAATTTCAGTGTTGTTTTAAGCAGACGCAAATTTTACGATTAAAGACGACATATGTGACATTACACGGTAGTTGACTAAAGAAGACACGTGTGATATACACGGTAGTAACATGTTACTGTCCCCTGTCTTGATTAATGAACAATCATGGATTGCGATATCATTTTGAATTGATCAAATGTAATAACGATTTTGTTAATAATAGTTGGAACCGCGGTATCATTTGAAAATATAAAGTTAGTAAATGGCATTTGACTCAATACTTACAATAAAATTGATATTGATTTTTTAATTGATCCCGAACGTCTTTGTATTCCTTCATAATTAAATTATTACTAAAAAATAAAGGGGAATACTTTATATAAATATAAGAAAAACAAATGTATAAATGTTTTGAATATATCTGTGCCTGATTTTTATGCTACAAATTTATCATTTAATCTTTTTTCTTCCATTACAAAGATCAATATCTAAGATAGACATTATGCCCAATTCCCCCATATTATACAGCATTACGCCTCATTACGCCACATTTTGCCATATGCGCATTTGGTTCGCTGCCCACGTGATGATAGTGTCTAAAAATGATGTCGCTTCTCGTTCTATATTTATTGTTTACATTTATAAAGCGTTGCAACGGTTTATAAAAGTGAAGGAGAAAATGTTCCTGTAATTCTGGAAACGAGAAACTTATCAACCATTAAGTTTACTGTAGTGTGAATATATAAAACCGTGGCGGCATTTTACCTTTCGGTGATATTTATTTTAAAAATTATAATTCACAATGTGTGGGTTAGTCGCTTTAATAATTCTGACAGGTATTGTGTTTTCTGCTTTCAACAGTTATCTAGCAGTAAGTCCATTATTTTCCAAGATAGCGTGGTTTACATGTTCTACTACGATATAAGTCAATACCAGGCTCGGATGTTCCGTGAACTTTTGCCCTCATTAAGTATTTCTATATTTCCAGGGATTTCAGTCCGTTTTACAACTATAAAATAAAAACAACCAACTGGTCGGTCCTGAGCAGTTCCACTGACATGGCTTACATCAATGCTAGCATTTTGTGACTTCAGAAAATCAAATTCTAAGATTGCGTCTCCTACTCTCTCAGAAACAACAACATCCGTGGAAGATGTATTACCTCCATGTCAATGACATCTTTCGTTCTTTCCGAAACATTGAGAGGTGTACCTTGCAGCTGTTTTAATATTACGAGGCGTGAGAGTGTTGCAATTCTATTACCTCTAATGTACAGTCTTAATAAAAACTGAGTCTAATATCGATTTTTAATAACTATAACGACATCAGTATTTAAGTGGCGGGCGATGGCTTTAAAAAGTTTTCACATACTTGGACTCAGTGTTTTTATATTGTCTAGTCCTTTTAGATCATGGAGAAATGCCATTTTGGAATTCCATTTTAGAATTCCTCTTAAGCAGGTGCTAGGGGACACGAGAGGTGTTGTACATGTCATTACCTCTCAAGAACAGACTCAATCAAACCGAGTCTGCTACAGTGTTGCTTCGTTGCATTCTATGTTTCGAAAGGATCTTTGCACATATTTTATTAAATGACGCAATGCAAAACTTTATAGTGTTGCCTCAGTGGAACATTACGCCGTAGGCATGTGACATTAAACCCTACCAATCACATTACACTGACATAGGCTGACGAGTCCTAGTACTATCCTCATAATGCTTAATGCCAAACGAGGAGGCTGCTAGTACCTTTATTCACGTCTTTGGTACGACGTGGCCAGGGAGCGAACCGTTGACCCCCCGCACTCAAAAGCGGGTGCTGTCCCACTACCGCAGCAGCAAATACTTAGGGTAGGTATTGTATCTACCAAGTATGCAGCTTCAAACTAACTGATTTTTATTTCACGAAGAGCTCTGGGTCTGTCGTCTCGGCCACTGATATTTAAAGTAACCTATTCCCCTGAAGTAATGACCAGCATCAGTTTTATATGATATCTTTTCATGAAAATTTGTCTTTGGATAATTTGAGTTGGTTAAGTTTTACTTGAATTATTTCTCTGCTGTGGCCTAAATTTTTCACAGTTTTAAGGGACACTTATATTTGAAAGTGTTCTTTATTTCACACATTGATTTCTGAAACTGTTTAATCACGTTTTTTAAACTTTGCATGTGAACTATATGTCTTTTCAGCCCTGGTAAAAGCTTCCAACTCCACTGCATACTGTCGAAAAAAGATGATACGCCCATGTATACGTCCGTATACCCAGCTGCATGTGTATGTAGTTCAAATGACCCCCCCCCCCCCCCACACACACACACACCCCAGCACACACACAAATTGAAACAGATGTACAATATAGTTAGTTGGTACCTATATGCATTATGTGCTACAAGAACAAAGCACTTCCTTATGGTCACGCGGTGGAATAAATTTCTAAATGAATGAACATCATGAATTAATTTGGTGCCTATCTACCTCTAGTTACCCGAGGATAGACTGAAAATGAGGACGTACAACATACAGGCAATGAGCTTCACACCGAGAATACTGGCCGAGGCTGTGAAGAAATACGTGCCAGACTTCGAGATAACGTACAAACCAGACAGTCGTCAAGCTATTGGTAAGTGTTATATCTCCTAGTGAACGTCTAACGTGATCAAATTTTTTTTTTTTAGTTATCTAATGATAACCCGTTTATTTTCCATTCCATATAAAACAGTACATCAATTTATACAATACAACATGTAAACAAGGCTGCATAGTGAAGAAGTTAAGAGCAGAAATAAAAAAAAACAAACAAAAAACAAATTATTAGTAAAGAGATACAATCTTAATCTTAGTATGTACTGCTTATGGATGGTTGATTTTTTTAAGATCTTAATATATCAAAAAAAAAATACATAGTGAATGAAATGAATGGAGGTTATATTTAAAAAGTTTCATAAATCCTTTCGCCAACAAACCGTCATCTTCTCTCATAGCTCTATATGATCCCATTTCATGCTATGTGAAGCAAGTTTTCCTTTTAATGTCGCAATGTGTCTTTCTAGCTCTTTTCTTTCTTGAAGGAATATTAAAAAGTTCTCAAATCTAGGGACAGTATACGTTAATTTATTTTTGAAAATAAACTATTTTGATAAAATTGTCATATAATTTACCAAACAACGTTTTTGAGCTTGAGGGATGTTAAAAAGGCCAAAACTAATACTACGGAAGTTTAAATCGATTTTTAAGTTATGTTGTGAAAGAAAGTTTAGTAAGTTTGACCAAAAATTTTGTATACATGTACAATCCCAGAATAAATGTTGGAATGTTTCTACATGCATGTTACAAAAGTCACAGAGACTGGACTGAGAAATATTACATTTATGAAGAAATTTGTTGGTAGGAATAATCCGCATAACATATTTATATTGAAATACTCTCAACTCAGCCTCAATAGTAGTCTTAAAAGGTATCATATAGATACTCTTCCAATTTAAATTTACAAAACATTCGTTCCATTACGATTTTATTGTTATTATTATTTTCTAAATATTTATTGTACAAGATTTTGTTAGGTTTTTTTCAACTGCATTATTTTATTAATAAGATAGTATGCTTCTCCCACGTTTTCATTTACCTTTTCTGATTTTATTTTTTCTTTCCAGGCAGAGCGATATTTAATATAAGGGAATGGTAATGAAGATAATATTTATTTCCAATTCCATAAAGAGTTTGAAATTCCTCAAATTTATAGAATCGTTTGTTTTCATAGCTATACAAATCTTTAATCATTTTTATCCCTTTCTCCCACCATGTTTTGTAGAAAATAGTTTTCCCTGATATTTTGATCAATGAATTATTCCAAATAATTTCTGTGGATACGTTTTTAATATTTTTTTCAAAATTAATTTTAGACCAACTTGAAATAACATCTTTAAGGAAGGTATTCTTGATTTTAGAAGTGATACCGGAGTTCATGAAGTTGCATTCAAAAAGCATTTTTCCACCGAGTTTATTAATTTCCATTAAATAAGACGATTTCCAAGCACCTTTATTGTCTGTGTTTAAAATTACACAGAAATTATAACAGAAACAGATCTTGTTGTATTATTTCTTCTTTCCTACTTAAAGGTATCCTAGATTTAATCTTCATATTTGACAATATGAACAATGTGTGTCTGTCATTCCGTCCTTCCGTCCGTCCGCATATTCGTGTCCGGTCCATAACTCTTGTCATTCATTAAGGGATTTTAATATCACTTGGCACAAATGTTCTCCATGATGAGACGACGTGTCAGGCGCAAAACCCGTACCCCTGGCTAAAAGGTCAAGGTCATAATTGGAGGTCAACAGGGTCTTTTTCCTGTCCGGTCCATAACTCTGCCATCCGTGAAGGGATTTTTAATATTACTCGGCACAAATGTACCTCATAATAAGACAATGTGTCATGTACAACTTTCAGGCCCCTAGCTCAAAGGTCAAGGTCACTCTTTGCAGTCAAATGTTAACATGGCATGAACAAGGTCTGTTTCGTGTCCGGTCCATAACTCTGTCATTAAGGGATTTTAATATTACTTAGCACAAATGTTTCCTATGATGAGACGACGTGTCATGCGCAAAACCGGACCCCTAGCTCAAAGGTCAAGGTCACAATTGGAGGTCAAAAGTCAATAGGTTTTTTTTCCTGTCCGGTCCAGAACTCTGTCATTCATCAAGGGATTACAGTATTACTTGGCACAAATATTCCCCATGATAAGACGACGTGTCATGCACAACACCCAGACTCCTAGCTTAAAGGTCAAGGTCACATTTGGAGATCAAAGGTCAATAGGATTTTTTTACTGCCCGGTCTATAAATTTGTCATGCAAAACAGGATTTAAATATCAGTTGGCACAAATATTCCCCTGAAACAACGTGTCATGTGCAAAACCCGGGCCCTTAGCTGAAAGGTCAAGGTCACATTTGAAAGTCAAAGGCGAAAAGGGCTTTTTTCCTGTCCAGTCTGTAACTCAGCGATCCTTAAAGGAAATTTTAACATTACTTGGCACAAATGTTCACCACCATGAGACGGAGTGTCTTGTGCAAGAACCAGGTCCCTAGGTCTAAGGTCAAGGTCACACTTAGAGGCCAAAGGTCAGATACAAGAACGACTTTGTCCGGAGCATTTCCTTTTTCATGCATAGAGGGATTTTGATGTAACTTGGCACAAATGTTCAGCACCATGAGATGGATTGTCATGCGCAAGAACCAGGTCCCTAGTTTAAGGTCAAGGTCACACTTAGAGGTCAACGATCACATTCAAGAATGACTTTGTCCGGAGCATTTCTTCTTCATGCATGGAGGGATTTTGATGTAACTTGGCATAAATGTTCAGCACCATGAGGCACCCTTGTTTTTAGATGACTTCCCTTTGTTTTTACTATAAATAGCTTATATTGTAACCTTTTTATTACTGGCCGTAATGAAAAATCAAGACCACTTTTCTGCGGTACGACATGCATGTTACATCCAATTTTTAGGTATATTTTGACCTATCTCTACCTGGTAAAGAGTTTTATGTGGACTTATATTATATAGATTTTTTCAAAGGATTAACTTCCATTTGTCCCTTTGTTGTTACTATAAATAACTTCTTTTATAACTTTTTTTGTAATTGGCCAAAAAATTCCATATGAAAATACAGGTGCTAGTGTAAAGAAATTTGCTATGACGGGCATATATTGTGACATTCTGGCACTCTTGTTTATATTTATAGATGCTATGAAATAATCAACAACTGTAGGCTTTTGTATATGCAAATTTTAATCCAAGTGTTTTGTTATAACATACTGTATATATAGTACAGTATTGTTTTTTACATCATTGACAGATATCAGCTCATTATGTTATACTGCAGTAGAGAAAATTAGGTGCCTTCCAGTAGGGAACTTTGTATTGCATGGCAATTTTTCATACACTTGTTAATGTAGCTCTGCTCGGTTACAATTAACGGTACATTTGGTGATAGCTTTATAATAGAAGTACATACCTAATAGTATATAAAGATAAAAAAAAATTAATGAAAGATGGGCATTGAATATCTGTAACATTTTTCTGGAATTCATTTGCAGCTGACACTTGGCCGATGAAGTTTGACGACTCGAGAGCCCGTGCAGATTGGAATTGGCACCACGATTATGATGTTGACAGTCTATGTCAGGTGATGTTTGATGCCCTTATTCCGAAATATAGAGGCACAGCAACCACTGGAACACCTGAGCCGAATCATTGACATCAAGTGCGCTCAAGTTTACATGAGATTATTGTGGTCGTTCAAAATTTAAATTTAATTTGCCATGACAACAAAGAACGGCCATAAATACTTCATTCATGTGACAATCGACTTGGTGTGCAAATGCGAGTCTCTCATTATTAAAACCGCGCTTGTTCAACAGGGCGTACTTTGATAGCCCTGCCAGAAAATTTTATAATTAGAACGAAATTCTTGTTTTATATTAATTAGTACATATTAATTAGCGAATGATAACTTACAAAAATAATGACTTCGCATTTCCGGTTATTCAAGGTAACGTTATGGAGTACAAAAAATGGTTTGACCGCACCATAAAGATGTTGTTCTATAAAAGGGATGTTGTCCCAAGGTAGGGGTGTTGTGTTGTCCAGGTTTGCAAAATTAAACGTAGCGGTTTCGTAAATACGATCTTATTGCACTTTGCTTCTCTAGATAACAAGTCTTTTTTTTTTATTTCGTTAAGCTCTTTACTTTTTGTTGCAAATTTTATACTTAATTACTATATTTACTATTGATGTCTCAAAACTGTCGTCTTTTATATGTGATATCTGAAACGTTTTATGAAAGTTGGTACGGCTCATTGTACATACATCATACAGTTTCTTATTATCTTACATACATATTTTTACAGTACAGATACTCGATATGACAGAAAAAGATATACTATATAAAGTTTTATTTTATGTTTTTAGAATACAGCATTTACATTTAAAATACAAACATGTAGTTAATTTTGAAATTTATAATTATCATATAAAGAAACTATATAGTTTTTAGATAAAATAGGTATACAATAATTGTTTATCTTTTAAAGTATAATTGTTTTTGTTGGGTTTAACGTCGCAGACTTTCCAGCTTTGAATGGAAGGAAGACCCAGGTGCCCCTCCGTGCATTATTTCATCATGGGCGGGCACATGGGTAGAACCACCGACCTTCCGTAAACCAGCTGGATGGCTTCCTCACATGAAGAATTCAACGCCCCGAGTGAGGCAAGTGAGGGGCACGTGATTTGAAATCGACGACCTTAACCACTCGGCCACGGATGCCCCTTAAATATAAAATTTTGTGTTACACGCGGTCGCACATACTGGAATTATATAATGTATGATATTTTTGTATGTACTGTTAATGTGAAGCGACGTTTTATCTGTTTTTACATTACGTCACTGATAAAATTTAATAATTCACTGTTAGTTATAAGGTTTAGTGTTTGATTCTTAAATGGGTGATAATTCTTGTTTACAGGAATGATATTTTATTTACGTATATTGCAAAATGTCTATGAAGACTAATTTTAACATGCTACTGACTCTAACATTTCGGAGTCTTTGGGTTGATTTTATTGATTTTTGAAATGTGAGTTTGTGCTTTTTATATTAGAGGCTTTCTACTGGAGGAAATTGGAGGAAATAAATCTCAATTACGAATATTAAAAAACAAAGTTATATTGTTGTATCATATTTGATACTGTTTAGCATACCTGTATAATAAAGCTTCGAAACATGTAGAGGATTCTGGTTATATTTTGTGTAACATACACAGTGGGGTAGGTGTTTCCGCGTTAGCAACAGGTACATTGTAATCATATACCACAAGCCTTTTAAAAACTGTTAAGTACACTATAGCAGTCAACAAACTTTTTATTTCATACAAAAATATTACAACATTTAATGTATAACGTAATGCTATTTGATAACAACAAACGCGTGATATAACAGTTTGAAAATGAAAGACATATACTAGATTAACATAAATATGTGAGATGTTAACTTGTCAAAACAGTGTCTTATTATTGTTGTCATGACAAAGCACAGTGTGATCCTGTCTACAGAGCGTGTTATGATATTAAAAAGCTATGATATCTTGTTAAACTGTGTCGACATAGACAGCTGCGGCGTTCCATATGTGACTCGTGAAGTATTATAACTTTTAAACAGGATTTATGAGCGGGTCATTGAAAGACCGTCAGTGACACTTTCTTTGCAGTATACGAGCTACAAGATGCCAACATGAAATATTGTTTACCATACATACCAAACACACTGCCTATGATTGATCAACATACAGATGTGCAGTTAACTCTGTATCCATTCGTTGGCTGAAAATGTCCTAAGTACTTGCATTTTTTTTCAAAAACACTTTTTGGAATATATACGATTTGTTACGCCAAATAAATACGTTGAGGATATCATTTACAAGGGAGGTGTAAAACAAAATGTACTTAAGACTAGCAGAATTCGCAATAGGCCTATTTTTTAACTTAGGCTAACAAAATATAAATACTGAGACTGCATTAGGTATTCTCGTGTAACAACTTGAACAGTACTGTGTTAAAACCCCTTACGTTATCATTGTCATTCTTCAGTTTAGCATTTGATCATCTAGTGAGTAAATGCTCCACATTTTTTCTCAAGCTTTTAGTAAGACTCTGGTAAATGCCTGAGTTGAAATAGCATGTACATGTATTTATATGTAAAATCAACAGACAAACATGTGTAGTTTTTCTTAAACGCCCTCATAATTTCGTGTCCTCTGTGATCTCCGGCAAGGAACATATTCCGACGGGTGAATCTAGATCGTTTACACCAGTAGATTCCTTTTCTGCTGTTGTTTCTTTCTTCATTGGAGTTGGAGGTTTGTAAAGCTTGTAAGACAAGAAGAAAAACACAGTTGCAATACCTGTAAATCCCATACCGAGAAATGCAAGGTATTCCCCCATTCTCGCGTTGTCATACTTCCAGCAAGACGTATTGTGGCCACATTTCTTGCCCCATTTTCTGCATGTGGAATCTATCACCGACCCGTATAAAATAGGCCCTGGTATTGTTCCTGCAATGTTATTTACAGTAATATTAGTCTTACTCTGTAAGAAACTTAAGAAAGGTGTTCAACTATCTTTCAGTTAAATGAATGACAAGGCCGTTTTGCAAATGAACATTGGTTTGCTTTTCATTACATGCACTTTTAAGGATTTGCCACTGTCTGTTTTGTTTCTCAATAAAATCGCAAAAGTCACACGTCATTAAGAAATCCCACCTCATCCACTTCAAAGATGAAGTGGATAAATTGTTTGCTCATTGTCTGATCAGTCTGTTGTTCATTTTGTCTCCGAACAATAACTAGAGAACGCTTTGGCCTACAGTGGTCAACCTTTATAAGAATGCATGTGGTAAGATGACACCTATTGTTTTTATGTTAGGTCAAGATCAAAATAACCTCCAGACTGAAAGCCATTTCCACGCAGTAACTAAATAAAGGTTTGGCCTGCATTCGTTATGAAATTTCCTAGGATAATTATCTGTGGCCAAGATATGGCATCTACTGCCTTACGGTTAGTAGATCGGCGACCAAGTTCACAGCTTATAAAATGCCTCCGACATGCCGTCAGTGGGGAAATGTGTTTAACAGACAGCGCTTGTTTGAAATTGTAATTATGAGGTACTTTCTATTATTTCATTGCACTGGCACAAGACCAGAAAGGAAAGAAAATGCCATCATACCCCATGTATACTTTACACCAAGATCAATTCGAACCTACTGGGTGTATGCATGTATTGAGTGTATAATAAGGTTAGGTTTAGGTTTAACATGGGTTTTGGTTTAACATGGGTTTTAATAGTGTACATTCAATGCGTATGTACATTCAATGTGGGAGAATTAATGCCAACTGAATACTTTAAGAACCATGGTAATGAACTGGAAAATATACTAACCCATTTCACTCGCGCATTTCTCCCCTAAAACGCACAGTTCGGTGAAAGGAGGGTACTATGCATAATGAACATATCTCCCATCGCCCAAAGGTAACAGTGTCTCAATATTTCTTATCGCAGAGACAATCTGCGTATTTTATGTTCGTCAAAGTAACAGAAAAAAGACACAACCGTGTACACATGATAGGTGAATTGTAAGCAAACAAAAACGGACCATGCATTATTGTATTTTAGATTTTATACAGGCAAACATTTAACACAATTTCATTAAGACTGATCCAAAATTGTGACTTCTAAGAGTTGTTGACGGAACAATCCGATCCCAATAGTTCACATTTGTGCTTTTTATGCTCAGTTGCATGAGACACGATCTCCTAATGTACATTTTTTAAGCAGTTCCACAAACTATTTTTTAGAAACGATTGCTGACAAACGATGTGAATTTCAGCAAACTTTAAGGCATATAGTAATAGCGCTGTCCGTCTGTATGTTAGATTTTTCGTCCGTCCGTAACACTTAATGTCTTAGTTATAATAACGAGTCGAAGTATATCTTTTTTAAAACGAATTAAGACTTCGTTATTGCGAAATCAGTATTTATCAGTATTTTCGAAGAAAACAGCATTATCAAAGAGATAAAACGAACTGTAGTCCCAACATAGTTCAGAAAGTGAGTTTTCACAACCGATGTCACAAGGTTTTGTAGGTCACGTGACGTATGTTAGAAAATGACCTCAAAAGGAAAGGTTAGAAAGGTCCCACTAGGATATATGCATGCCAATAATGGAGACAACATTTCACTGTGTGTTTGTGGATTTATTAGGACCTATAACTCCCACTTTAGATTAAGGAAATCGTTATATTCTAACCGCGGCCGACTATGACATTGCATTACCTAGAACTGAGACTGAACGTGTTGCTGAAGCTTTGTTGGATATATTTTCCAGAGTCGGATTTCCGTGACAGATGAACGTCATTTCACCTCACATTGAAATAGACGTTCACAACTCCGTCCAATCCGAAGTGCAACGGTTTTTGTAAACGTATGAATGTTATTTTAAAGAGCATGCTCAAGAAGATGCGTCTAAAGACGGATATCTGTTTTTGTATTGTTTGCATACCATGAGATTCCCCTCTCACTAGTGGAGCTGTTGCACGACATAACAGACAAATACAAGTTCTAAAACAAATATGGACTAAAACCGAAACACATACGAGTACGTATTAGACATCATAGATAAACTAGAGAAGACATCATAGATAGACTAGAGAAGACATCATAGATAAACTAGAGAAGACATCATAGATAGACTAGAGAAGACATCATAGATAAACTAGAGAAGACATTATAGATAGACTAGAGAAGACATCATAGATAAACTAGAGAAGACATCATAGATAAACTAGAGAAGACATCATAGATAGACTAGAGAAGACATCATAGATAAACTAGAGAAGACATGCAAGGATGCTAGAGAAAGCTTACACGAATATAAGCACTGTTACGATAAGAGTGTTAGGAATACAAGCCTGCAGATAGATGACAAGCCTGCAGATAGATGACAAGTTGTTGGTAATATTACCAGCTAACCACATAATAGTGGAAAGGGCCGAATAAAGTGACTGATGTAATGGACTATATAGTTACTGTAGATTATAGAAGTGTGGAGACAGGAGTTGTTGACGATGAGAATTTATTTGATTAATAAATTTTATTCGTCAGTATCATCTGAAATGGACAATTTGAAGACGTGCAAATCAGTCCTAAGTTATCCAGCGCTACTGACATACCTTATTGCAAGTTGAATGCTACAAGTGATAGAGTTAAGCATCAAGGGAAATTATATCACGTTGCAGATTTTGCTAAGAAGAGTAATATGATAGGACTATCATGTTTTTTATTCAAATACATCGTCTGATATGAACTTCTTTAAAAATGTCGGTGAAGTCAAGTTGTTCCAGCCAATAGGAGATTAAGCTGAACATCATTAATTACTTGTGTGTAAATAGTTTGAAATACAGAGTGAATTGCTTGATCCCAGAAATTATTGAGCTCTCGAAAATCATAGTAGTACGAGTCATTAAGGCTACCTAGGTAGCCAGAGGAAAATTGTATACAAGACAGAAAGGTCTCATCAGCTATGCGTTTTAACAAAGGACATTCAATTTATTTTGTAAGCTAGTATAAGACAATGTCACGTTAGCATCTGGACTCATTTCTTTTAAGGGGACGCATATTGCTACATTCACAGTTCATATAGCAATGCGGAAGGGGTGCATATTCAAGAAATCGATGGTGGGAAAATAAAAAACATATTCCTAAACTGATATAATACTGATGGACACCTGTAATATTCAGTATTTTGTGGATAAGGATGTGGTACTATGAATGTAATAGGAAAACAGAGGTCTCTGTGAAAGTTCATTCAACACAAAATATTAAGCTTTTGTATAAGGGAAAAAAACAGTTTTTTTACAATAACAGTGTTCCAAATAATGTTGAAGGGATGAGATTTTCTTTCTAACACACCAGGTTTGCTTAAACATGTAAAAATTTAACGCCACGTCTGTTCATCTCGGGATGGACGCCATATTTGTCATTGATAAAAAATGTAAACAAAAAATTCAGAGTGGGATTAGCATTGCAAGGGCATAACATGACATTCTACACAATGAATACCTTAGAACAGATATCTAAGATGCTACACAGGTCAGGCGGGTTAAGTGCATAATGTCGATCACTTGAAATTTATCTTGAAAAGGTGGTTAATTTTAGTTTGTTTACATGGTTTTTAATTTTCCCACGACTTCTCGGCGATTCACTGCAAATGTATTACTGCGCCGGACGAAAGGTAACTCTAATAAACAACGGGAGACAACGTGTACGATTTTTAAAAAAACATGTCGATGATTATAATTTCTTATCAAATAATGAATCCTATTCAGATATTCGTCTTTAATATTAGAAAATTTTTAATTTCTGTGGACATTTGTCAAATAATATTACTTACAGTGGACTACTTTGCGCATCAAACTGGTTTCCGCTTCAGTTGTGAGGCACTTCCGTTATACTTTTTGACAACAATAACAAAACACAAAATGAATCAATAAAGTCACTTATAAACCGACTGCTACTTAAATCAGTGTAAGTAAAGTTGTTGTTACAACATTATACATGTTCGTTACGTTATGAGATAAAGTTTATCTTGAATTGCATAATCCATTAATTACGTTTAGATGATATTGCATTTACAACTTATTTGACCCCTTTTTTTACGTGAATGACAGCATTCTCGTGCAACTCGTGCAAACAGAATTATGAAAAGTATGGTGGAGAATTCAAGGACAAATTATAAATGACATTAAAGTGAGGATAACTGTATATTCGTCCAGTTTTGATCATTGACATTCCTGCTGTTTATTAGTAACTTTTGTAAACAAGATTAGAATGTTGCTTTTGCACATATACACATTGGACCTCTCAACCAAATTTCATACCTTATTTTTGGGATTTTTAAGACAATACAATTCAAAAGTTTGTTGAATGTGTTTTGATATTTAAGTGCATTGTAGTTCATGAATACCAAGTTAAAAATTAATAATGGCAACATTTCTAGGCCTTTATTGTAAGTCACTAGACTTCTGTAACGATAAATGTTTAATGTATTAAGGGGAATATACTCTTTTTAGTTTTGTAATGTGGCATTCCTTGACCACCGTATCTTTTCTTATGCACTACTTTGTAAACAAACTAAATAATGTGTTTTAGCTCACATATGCGAAATGAAAAGCAAGACAGTGAACTTATTTCACATTCTTTCTTTAAGTTAGAATCTGTAGGACATTGATAAATGTTTGGACAAAGTGAAGCACTATTATTTTCGCACCAAAAAGTCTTAATTGTTGACTTTGAATGTACACAAGAAGTCTTATGTAATTCAACAATAACTTTCTTGTTTCAGTTTTTCTCATTTTTATTTTAGTGAGCAATCCTTTGTGTACTTATAACAGTTGAAACAGTATTCATTTCATTTACCAAAACCTTGTACTTTTTTGCAGGTAAATTTTATAATACCCCACCCACTTTTTTCTAATTTCAAAGTATGCGTCCCCTTAAGGTTATATCAAAAATGTGCTTCGGTGGTGTAGTCGAAAGAAGTCCCTAATAAATAGATCCTAATTTTCCATTTTTCGCGCATTTGTGCATAAACCGGCGGCCAAATGGGCATTATTTCACTCGTGGGATGAATTTTACATAAAATAAGACACTTTACATGCTATTATTTGCATGTTTTTGAGTTGTTTACTTGAAAACGAAAGTAGGGTGTTTATTCTGCAGACCGCTTTCTGAAATGCGGCAATATGAGGGTACCCGACTTCAGTTGACTAGCATTTCACTGGATACAATTCAACACCCCTTTTTCTTTTCGTTTTCTTGAAGCAAATGTATGGATATCATCTTGTGGAAAATAGGTCTACGACGGAGTGAAAATCTGGAAACTGTATCAAAATTGTTCTGAAGTAGCTGAATTTTATATGAAACAAAGAACAATTTCTTTTATTGGTATATAGCCTTTTAAAGATATATGAAGTGAAATTAATTCCCTTGGTTATAACGCATTGTTTTCCTGTTCTTTTCTGATATAAGACATTCTAGGGCTAGATGCGTATACTACAAATAATATTTTTCTTTAACCACTTGTACTTACTTTTAACGTCTAATTTTACCTAGAAATTAAATTCATTTCGTACTTGGTTTGTTTGTTTTAATTATTGTCCTATGTTACATAATAAGGACATTATTACAGGGCCTTAAGTTAGACTGGTATGAATAACTGATATCCATAATTTGAATTCACGATATTAAATCACACACATTTTGAGATCTTTTATGCGAATTTATTCAAATCATAAAATGTATTTTCAAGTAAAAAATATAGTTATATTAAAACGAATTAAGGATATCCAAAAACAATCGTATTTAGAGGTTTCCAGTATTATGTTATGTGATATCTTTAATTCATTTTATGATATGTTTATAAAATGATATTAGAATATACATCTAATGACGTCTTTAATTATATAATGCATTATATTATGTACATTGTTGACTTTGTTTTTCAAGATATCTCTATATAACTACATGTACATTTATTGATATCATACAATGAATTTCGGATTTCAATTTTTTTTTTATAAATATCATAAAATAGTGAATAAATAGTAAAAGAACTCTGTTTCATTGAATGGAGTGAACTGTGTAATCATCTTTAATTTGCAATGGTTTTAATGATTTTCTGTTAGCATGGTCATTGTTCTAATTACAAACGGTTGCGTTACTATTGCTATACATTTTAAGCATTGTCCATGTCTTGATTGAACTTACCTATTACTCGAGCGATGAAATTCAACAAACCCAGTGCAAACGTTCGTTCATTTTCATGCGCACATCTGAAAAATAAGTAAAAATGGAAATATATTAGCCATTGATTAGGTGGTATATTTGAGCAACTCCGAATTATTTGAATTAAGAAAAGATATTGTTCTCGTGGGAACAATTCTCGACTGGGCGGGTTATGGTATTCAATGCCTGGAATTTATTTTTACATCACACGTAAGTGGGGTATTTTAGCTATTGATGCACGTGCGTAATTGTCACAGTCGAACTACTCGAAATAAAACAGTATGCACGCTTCGTGTATTGAAGCACTCACATAAGCAGTACAGTCAAAGCAGAAACTGTACTACTTGAAACGACGATCACAGAGTTAAAGCAAACATTCTCCTACTTCATACGAAAACTGTGTGCCTCGTCATTTTTTTTTCTGCATACAGCTTAGCACCACAATTAAAGCTTGGACTGTATGACTTCAACTGAAGACAGTATGCCTCGGTTTTGATGAACTCAACTAAGAACCACAGCTAAAACAGGCACTGAACCTCCCGAAACGAAGACTGTACGCCTCGAGTATTGACGCACTTATCTTAGCACCACAGTAAAAAAGGCATTATTGACTTGCAATGAAACAAATGACTTTTTCTCAAATAGCAATATAATAAATAACATTAATATAGAAAAAAGTTTAATCATTAAGAAGTCACAGAACAAATTAAAGTTAAAATAGATCCATTGATTCAGTTGACTATATGACCCTTTATTCAGGGTACCATAATTTATAGAATTATGGTCAGTAAAGTAACAGTTATCGTCATAAATGCCATAACAACCTATAAGAAATAAAAAAAAGTTAAATCTCAAAAAACAAAATATTTTACAATATCTTCAGTATAATAAAAATTGGGGGTCAAAAGTCTAGGGTTTGTAAAACTGGGGGTGAAAAGTCTTAGGGGTGAAAAGTCTAGGGGAGAAAAAGGCTTGGGGATGAAAAGTCTGGAATTCACTTGATACGAAGGATTTGATGCACTCACCTTAGCACCACAGTTAAAGCAGGCACTGTAATACTTGATACGAAGGATGTGATGTACTTGATGCACTCACCTTAGCACCACAGTTAAAGCAGGCACTGTACTACTTGATTCGAAGGATTTGATGCACTCATCTTAGCACCACAGTTAAAGTAGGTACTGTACTACTTGATACGAAGGATTTGATGCACTCATCTTAGCACCACAGTTAAAGCAGGCACTGTACTACTTGATACGAAGGATTTGGTGCACTCATCTTAGCACCGCAGTTAAAGCAGGCACTATACTACTTGATACGAAGGATTTGATGCACTCACCTTAGCACCACAGTTAAAGCAGGTGTAACATTGAATACTGACCCCGTTGAAAATAGACCCCATGTGTCCTTTTCCAACGTTGAGAATTGACCCCGTCAACATTTCAACATTAAATTTTGATCAAAAGGTCCTTTTTCAACGTTGAGAATTGACCCCGCCAACATTTCAACATTAAATTTTGATCAATGGGGTCAATTTTCAACGGGGTCAATATTTAATGCTACACAGGCACTGTACTACTTGATACGAAGGATCTGATGCGCTCACCTTAGCACCACAGTTAAAGCAGGCACTGTACTACTTGATCTTAGAATTTGATGCACTCATCTTAGCACCACTGTTAAAGCAGGCACTGTACTACTTGATACGAAGGGCACTGTACTACTTGATACGAAGGATTTGATGCGCTCATCTTAGCACCACAGTTAAAGCAGGCGCTGTACTACTTGATACCAAGGTTCTGATGCGCTCACCTTAGCACCACAGTTAAAGCAGGCATTGATACGAAGGTTCTGATGCGCTCACCTTAGCACCGCTGTTAAAGCAGGCACTGTACTACTTGATACGAAGGATTTGATGCGCTCACCTTAGCACCACAGTTAAAGCAGGCACTGTACTACTTGATCTTAAGGATTTGATGCACTCATCTTAGCACCACAGTTAAAGCAGGCACTGTACTACTTGATACGAAGGGCACTGTACTACTTGATACGAAGGATTTGATGCGCTCATCTTAGCACCACAGTTAAAGCAGGCGCTGTACTACTTGATACGAAGGTTCTGATTCGCTCACCTTAGCACCACAGTTAAAGCAGGCATTGATACGAAGGTTCTGATGCGCTCACCTTAGCACCGCTGTTAAAGCAGGTGCTGTACTACTTGATACGAAGGATGTGATGCGCTCACCTTAGCACCACAGTTAAAGCAGGCGCTGTACTACTTGATACGAAGGTTCTGATGCGCTCACCTTAGCATCACAGTTAAAGCAGGCACTGTACTACTTGATACGAAGGTTCTGATGCACTCACCTTAGCACCACAGTTAAAGCAGGCACTGTACTACTTGATACGAAGGTTCTGATGCACTCACCTTAGCACCACAGTTAAAGCAGGCACTGTACTACTTGATACGAAGGATTTGATGCACTCACCTTAGCACCACAGTTAAAGCAGGTGTAACATTAAATACTGACCCCGTTGAAAATAGACCCCATGGGTCCTTTTCCAACGTTGAGAATTGACACCGTCAACATTTCAACATTAAATTTTGATCAAAAGGTCCTTTTCCAACGTTGAGAATTGACCCCGCCAAAATTTCAACATTAAATTTCGATCAAAAGGTCCTTTTTCAACGTTGCGACTTGACCCGCCAACATTTCAACATTAAATTTTGATCAATGGGGTCAATTTTCAACAGGGTCAATATTTAATGCTACACAGGCACTGTACTACTTGATATGAAGGATTTGATGCACCCACCTTAGCACCACAGTTAAAGCAGGCACTGTAATACTTGATTCGAAGGATTTGATGCACTCATCTTAGCACCACAGTTAAAGCAGGTACTGTACTACTTGATACGAAGGATTTGATGCACTCATCTTAGCACCACAGTTAAAGCAGGCACTGTACTACCTGATACGAAGGATTTAGTGCACTCATCTTAGCACCGCAGTTAAAGCAGGCACTATACTACTTGATACGAAGGATTTGATGCACTCACCTTAGCACCATAGTTAAAGCAGGTGTAACATCCCAGTAAACACCTGACGTCGTACCGACGTTGGTTAGACGTTGGATTTTGGTCGCGACGTCGGCGACCTGAATCCAATGTCTTACCAACGTCATAACCACGACGTCTAATAGACGTCAGGCTTAGACGTCTAGGAGACGTTGGAATTAGGTTGGTTAGAAAGTCTGTTTAAATGTTTTCATTTATGAAATTAACTGGTGTAATTTTGCTAGTATAGTTTAAAGATAGTTATGCCTGAACATGCGCTTATAAATAATAGGTCATTCGCACATCAAACATTATCATTAATTATGTTACAAAATCGCATGAGATTGTCTTTTTTCGGAAACGGATTTCTTTTTTACCAATTTAAAACATTCAGGAAAAAATTGCATTCTATACACATGTATAAATTATTCTAAATTCACCTAAGAATCTTCTTCTACACATGTTGTTTATTAGTCATGCCTTTGTGAGATAAGCCTTCATCGGTTTACACAAGTCTTCCGGTAATTTGATATTTTGTGGGATAAGATAGAGCAAGTTTATAAATACTTTACACAAAGGGATCCGCAACGTGAGTAGCAGATTTTTGAAAATTGTACTTAGTTTAATAGTTATTCTTTTTAGTGTGATGCATTATGTTTATTACTTTAAAAATCAGTTGCGTTTAACATAAAACTTCATTACATTTTATGAGGTTATAGAGATTTCTTATTGAATTTAAAATAAAACATGTTTGTTTTGTACGTAGCAATTATGTTCTTTAATAATAGCTCTAGCATACTTGTATAAGTTTTCAAAATTTATGAAATGATGAAACTGTCAAATTTTATACATTTCAGATGGGAATTTTAGCGGAGTTGAAGAATCATGCAGACATGACTAAACTTGAAAGTTTCAATTTCTGGATTACCTTTTTTGAATTTATGATATTAGACTTATGTCGCTATCATGTGAAATAAAGATGATAAAATACATGTATTGATTACTTGTTTGATTGCAAATTTTGTTGAAAATTTGGTCAGATTTTGGTTGGAAAGTGGTTAGAGTTTGGTTGGAAAATGGTCGGATTGCGACGTCTAGCCAACGTCGGGATCCGACGTCTAAACGGTTTGCAAACCCAACCAAAATCCAACGTTAATCCGACGTCGGGGTCCGACGTCTATACGACGTCTAACCGACGTCAAATGCCTACTGGGATTAAATACTGACCCCGTTGAAAATAGACCCCATGTGTCCTTTTCCAACGTTGAGAATTGACACCGTCAACATTTCAACATTAAATTTTGAGCAAAAGGTCCTTCTTCAACGTTGAGAATTGACCCCGCCAAAAATTTCAACATTAAATTTCGATCAAAAGGTCCTTTTTCAACGTTGCGACTTGACCCCGCCAACATTTCAACATTAAATTTTGATCAATGGGGTCAGTTTTCAACGGGGTCAATATTTAATGCTACACAGGCACTGTACTACTTGATACGAAGGATCTGATGCGCTCACCTTAGCACCACAGTTAAAGCAGGCACTGTACTTCCTGATACGAAGGATTTGATGCGCTCACCTTAGCACCACAGTTAAAGCAGGCACTGTACTACTTGATCGTAAGGATTTGATGCACTCATCTTAGCACCTTAGTTAAAGCAGGCACTGTACTACTTGATACGAAGGGCACTGTACTACTTGATACGAAGGATTTGATGCGCTCATCTTAGCACCACAGTTAAAGCAGGCGCTGTACTACTTGATACGAAGGTTCTGATGCGCTCACCTTAGCACCACAGTTAAAGCAGGCATTGATACGAAGGTTCTGATGCGCTCACCTTAGCACCGCTGTTAAAGCAGGCGCTGTACTACTTGATATGAAGGATGTGATGCGCTCACCTTAGCACCACAGTTAAAGCAGGCGCTGTACTACTTGATACGAAGGTTCTGATGCGCTCACCTTAGCACCACAGTTAAAGCATGCACTGTACTACTTGATACGAAGGTTCTGATGCGCTCACCTTAGCACCGCAGTTAAAGCAGGCACTGTACTGCTTGATACGAAGGTTCTGATGCACTCACCTTAGCACCACAGTTAAAGCAGGCACTGTACTACTTGATACGAAGGATTTGATGCACTCACCTTAGCACCACAGTTAAAGCAGGTGTAATATTAAATACTGACCCCGTTGAAAATAGACCCCATGGATCCTTTTCCAACGTTGAGAATTGACACCGTCAACATTTCAACATTAAATTTTGATCAAAAGGTGCTTTTTCAACGTTGAGAATTGACCCCGCCAAAATTTCAACATTAAATTTCGATCAAAAGGTCCTTTTTCAACGTTGTGACTTGACCCCGCCAACATTTCAACATTAAATTTTGATCAATGGGGTCAATTTTCAACGGTGTCAATATTTAATGCTACACAGGCACTGTACTACTTGATACGAAGGATCTGATGCGCTCACATTAGCACCACAGTTAAAGCAGGCACTGTACTTCTTGATACGAAGGATTTGATGCGCTCACCTTAGCACCACAGTTAAAGCAGGCACTGTACTACTTGATCCGAAGGATTTGATGCACTCATCTTAGTACCACAGTTAAAGCAGGCACTGTACTACTTGAGACGAAGGGCACTGTACTACTTGATACGAAGGATTTGATGCGCTCATCTTAGCACCACAGTTAAAGCAGGCACTGTACTACTTGATACGAAGGTTCTGATTCGCTCACCTTAGCACCACAGTTAAAGCAGGCATTGATACGAAGGTTCTGATGCGCTCACCTTAGCACCGCTGTTAAAGCAGGCGCTGTACTACTTGATACGAAGGATGTGATGCGCTCACCTTAGCACCACAGTTAAAGCAGGCATGGTACTACTTGATACGAAGGATTTGATGCGCTCACCTTAGCACCACAGTTAAAGCAGGCACTGTACTTCTTGATCCGAAGGATTTGATGCACTCATCTTAGCACCACAGTTAAAGCAGGCACTGTACTACTTGATACGAAGGGCACTGTACTACTTGATACGAAGGATTTGATGTGCTCATCTTAGCACCACAGTTAAAGCAGGCGCTGTACTACTTGATACGAAGGTTCTGATGCGCTCACCTTAGCACCGCAGTTAAAGCAGGCATTGATACGAAGGTTCTGATGCGCTCACCTTAGCAGCGCTGTTAAAGCAGGTGCTGTACTACTTGATACGAAGGATGTGATGCGCTCACCTTAGCACCACAGTTAAAGCAGGCACTGTACTACTTGATACGAAGGTTCTGATGCGCTCACCTTAGCACCGCAGTTAAAGCAGGCACTGTACTACTTGATACGAAGGTTCTGATGCGCTCACCTTAGCACCGCAGTTAAAGCAGGCACTGTACTACTTGATACGAAGGTTCTGATGCACTCACCTTAGCACCACAGTTAAAGCAGGTACTGTACTACTTGATACGAAGGTTCTGATGCGCTCACCTTAGCACCACAGTTAAAGCAGGCACTGTACTACTTGATACGAAGGTTCTGATGCGCTCACCTTAGCACCACAGTTAAAGCAGGCATTGATACGAAGGTTCTGATGCGCTCACCTTAGCAACGCAGTTAAAGCAGGCACTGTACTACTTGATACGAAGGTTCTGATGCGCTCACCTTAGCACCGCAGTTAAAGCAGGCGCTGTACTACTTGATACGAAGGTTCTGATGCGCTCACCTTAGCACCACAGTTAAAGCAGGCGCTGTACTACTTGATACGAAGGTTCTGATGCGCTCACCTTAGCACCGCAATTAAAGCAGGCGCTGTACTACTTGATACGAAGGTTCTGATGCGCTCACCTTAGCACCGCAATTAAAGCAGGCACTGTACTACTTGATACCAAGGTTCTGATGCACTCACCTTAGCACCGCAGTTAAAGCATGCACTGTACTACTTGATTCGAAGGTTCTGATGCACTCACCTTAGCACCACAGTTAAAGCAGGCACTGTACTTCTTGATACGAAGGTTCTGATGTGCTCACCTTAGCACCACAGTTAAAGCAGGCATTGATACGAAGGTTCTGATGCGCTCACCTTAGCACCGCAGTTAAAGCAGGCACTGTACTACTTGATACGAAGGTTCTGATGCGCTCACCTTAGCACCGCAGTTAAAGCAGGCGCTGTACTACTTGATACGAAGGTTCTGATGCGCTCACCTTAGCACCGCAATTAAAGCAGGCACTGTACTACTTGATACGAAGGTTCTGATGCACTCACCTTAGCACCGCAGTTAAAGCATGCACTGTACTACTTGATTCGAAGGTTCTGATGCACTCACCTTAGCACCACAGTTAAAGCAGGCACTGTACTTCTTGATACGAAGGTTCTGATGCGCTCACCTTAGCACCACAGTTAAAGCAGGCATTGATACGAAGGTTCTGATGCGCTCACCTTAGCACCGCAGTTAAAGCAGGCACTGTACTACTTGATACGAAGGTTCTGATGCGCTCACCTTAGCACCGCAGTTAAAGCAGGCGCTGTACTACTTGATACGAAGGTTCTGATGCGCTCACCTTAGCACCGCAGTTAAAATAGGCGCTGTACTACTTGATACGAAGGTTCTGATGCGCTCACCTTAGCACCGCAGTTAAAGCAGGCGCTGTACTACTTGATACGAAGGTTCTGATGCGCTCACCTTAGCACCACAGTTAAAGCAGGCACTGTACTACTTGATACGAACGTTCTGATGCACTCACCTTAGCACCACAGTTAAAGCAGGCACTGTACTACTTGATACGAAGAATGCTGACAAAAATATCATAAACAAGAAAATGTACAGCAGTGAATTGCAGGTGGATGGAATACAGTTCTCAATGGTAACAGACGTCACATTTGCTCCCGACGACACACACTGGCAGTCTGAATACATCTATAAAAAGTAAAACAGTTAAGTTGCACATATTTTAAAGTCATAAATGCATTTTAATGTAGATTATTCGACAGAATGTAGGTTCCAAATAGATACTATTTACAAACTTGGAATTTCAACTTAGGTATATTTCAACGCAAATCATTTACTAGGGTAAATAGAAATTTCGACTTATTAACTCGATTTTGATATCGTAACTAGAAATTCGACTTGCTATCATGTATGGACGTAAATGAATAGGTCCTGGCCAAGTTTAGATATTTTGGGCAGTCCATTAGAATTAAAGAAGATAGCCGGCCAATGTTCACACATAAAAATGTCACTAGTTTAGTCACACACATATTTTAAGGGCCTCTTTGGCAAGAACATATAGTGATACCATACATGAACGTGTACATATATAGGCCCCAGCTACTTTTTGACACCATTACGGGTACCTGGACAGTTTTCGATTAGCTTCGATTCCATACGACTAGAAGATAAACACATACTATATATAGACACAGAGGTGTATATCATAGCTAAAGTAGATCTATTTTAGGTTGATCACTACCTAATCAAATGTCTGCCTACGCTGATCTGTCATAAGTAGTCCAAATATGAATAGTCCTAATCGTTCATCCTTTCCTCATGCCTGTTCTCAAAAGTATCGTGTTTTCTTTCAGTACGTGTAGCATTCTATCGAAATCGGCATGTTCCTACCGCATGCTAAATGAAAACTTTATGTCTCGAAAAGAAACATTGAAAGAAGCGAAAAGGAGTAAAATAAGCGGGTTGTATTTAACGAATAGTAGCTTTCTTACATAAAGTTAACAACCCTTTTTCTTTTTCTATTGTAGCGATATAGTTCTTTACGGGAATATAAGTCTCTGAAAATCTGACGTTCTGGAAAATGTTAAAATACACGTAGATTTGATCTCATTGCTCAAGTCCTAACAGGTTTGATCCCTACAAGCACCAAAGAGTTAGATGTATCCACTTAATGTTTTTACTGGCAAAGAGCCGTAAACATGTGTCAGGATTCTGGATTTCTTTCAAATTTAAAGTCCTTTTACTATATGGTTCAGTAAAATTTACATATGATAACAATGTTCCTTCATAAAGTTTTGTTTCAAATACTTTCAAGCCGTAATTGGTGTTGAACTTATCAAAGTGAAATTGAAAGTTAGCAGTTGTTTTAAACTTCTGTGATGCAATGAGATTAAAAACCCGAAGTGAGGACCATGATTTCTTACCGGCTTTTATACACTTTGGAATATAACATCCACCAATCAAAACAGTAAAATCTAGAAATGCAACAATACAAGATCCGCCAATCAAATGGTAGAAGGATTTCGGGAACCGAGACCATATTGAATTCCAGCACGAAACAGAAATAAGAAAATGAATAATAGTAATGACTGTTGATGGATTTCTGGTTTTTAACAATCATTAATTACAAATAAATACAGATCATGAATTTCCTTATTAAAGTAGAAACAGTAATTAGAAATGTAAATCTTATACGCCAAGTTTGAGGCGGATGGCTCTAGTGAATCTTTTGGGAATAATGAAATTCTAAAACATAGACAAGATTCTGTCATTAAGGTAAGTATTGCATAGTATTATGTGGTTTTCATGTTTAAAATCATCCGCTCTAGTCAGTTTACTCTAGTCTGGCAAGTTCATAAGGTAAGTGTATTTATCATTTGTACAGTTCAATACATGGAACAGGATTTCACATTGTCTCCAGGATTTCCCTGTATAGTTCCATTGTAGGTAATTCTTACCTGAAATGTTCATCTAAAATCACATATCTACGGTGAAATAGTAACATTTAAAATAAATCCGATCCTTACAGAGTAACAGAGCAGACGCTCATGTGTTCTAGAGAAGAACCCGTATCAGATACCCACGATTGCCTACTTACGTTTCACTCATCCGTCCTTATTAATGGAGAGTAACAAAATGGATCGGCCATGGGTATCCGACGATGGTATATAACACAAATAACATGTTTACCTTTTATATCATATTACTTCACAAACCACGTGAAATATATATAAACCAAATTTGTCCATAAATATTTAACAATTGTCAGACAAATTAAGTTTTGGAGAAATAGGGCACGGATGTCAGTCTCACACAGGACTATAGGGAAAACCAGTTTCCCATGAAAGGGTTTGCCGTCTGACCAAGTCCATTCGATGACAAATACAGAGATGTCTTACCTTGCTAGAGATTTCATATTGACATCCAGCTAAACACGGTGAGTAATATTTTCGTCCCTCCCTATCACACACTACTTGGTACACGCTATCGTCACAATGGCAACTTGCACTACATTCTTCATACGATAGAGACGTTACAGGTTCACTGAAATTAGATTTCAACTAATGCGGTTAATGTCTTATACGCCATAATACATGTTATTACTATATAGGAAATATTTGTTTGTTTCAGTGTCAGATTGTAAAAGTTTTCATGAGTGAATACTAGATGCATTATTTTATGGTGTTCATGAGTGAAAGATATTTTGATCTTACATGTAAAACACACAATTTTTCTTTTCATTTCATACCAGTTTAAGCAAATCTGGACGCGACGCAGATGCCGACGGAGACGAATGGGTATTGCAAACACTCTACATGTTTTTTTAGCTCGCCTGAGCACGAAGTGCTCAAGGTGAGCTTTTGTGATCGCCCTGTGTCCGTCGTCCGTCGTCAACAATTTGACTGTTAACACTCTAGAGGTCACAATTTTGGCCCAATCTTAATGAAACTTGGTAAGAATGTTACCCTCAATAACATCTTGGAAGAGTTTGACATTGGGTTATCTGGGGTTAAAAACTAGGTCACCAGGTCAAATCAATGGAAAAGCTTGTTAACACTCTAGAGGCCACATTTATGAAAATATCTCTATGAAACTTGGTCAGAATGTTAATCGTGATAATTTTTAGGTCAAGTTTAAATATTGGTCAAGTGGGGTCAAAAACTAGGTCACCAGGTCAAAAAATCAAAGGAAAAGCTTGTTGACACTCTAGAGGCCACATTAATTAAAATATCTCTATGAAATTTGGTTAGAATGTTAATCTTGAAGATCTATAGGTCAAGTTGTAATCTGGGTCACATATCTCTTTTCTTTCAGTTCTATAAAGTAGTTTCGAAATTAGAAGGATTTCTAAATGGACTTTCATTTGTGTAGATTCCGCCATTTCATTTACCTCTATTAAGCCCTACTTCATTTCCCACCAAGTGCCATATTACCGTAAATTGGCGTTACCGGTTGAAAATGGTGTCTATACAGGCAAGTGAAAACAGTTTAACTAGAGATGATACCTACCCAAGAAAATCTAAGGAGAACAGATTAACTGAAGCCAACATAAAACATTGGTCGAAATAAAAAGAAAAATCAAATTGGGCATTTGTTTAAATCTCTTTGTATCCAATATACAACATGCACACTTTTCTCATGGCTTACACTGACAATTATTTTATACGTTGTAGTGAGGCCCTGATAGAAAGTTTTGTAGTTCATGAAAATAAAGTAAAATAATGCATAAATTCCATTAAAACAATTCTACGAAATTAAGAAACGTTATAAAGTTTTGATCTTTTAGCCAAAGTTATTAATTGTTCTCAATGATGATACATTGGTTTGCACAAAATTTATTCGTTAAAATGTAAAATGTATATATCCAACAATGAGAAATTAAAAAGAAGTTGAATTGGTATCACGTTTGTGTAACAAAGTAGCTAGACTGGTTATATTCATCATTTCAATGAGTCATTTTGAAGCATTTCTCTTACTGCTCAACAGTACTTTGCTGCAAATAATATAACAAAAAGTCATTGTCATCAAATGAAATTACAACATTTTAAGATAGTGGTTGTAATTATAACATTTTAAGGTAGCTGATAGGTAATGGCTCTCTGTTCTTTGTATTTTAAGCAATTCAACATTCTCTGGATGGAACTATCACGATCATTGCTTTCCATGAAAAACGAATAAATGAAAAGGCTTATAGAGATTACTTTTTTTTGGTGAATTTCTTTAAGGTCAACTGCCTTAAATAAACTATAAGGTGTTTTATTCATTGTTGTAAACAAAGTAGCAACATTACTTTACAACTTAAACTGTTTACACAATTTGAAAAAAAAAGATTTTTGTTGGGGCCTCTCATTTACAATTATATAACTTCTTTTATGTAAATTTTTAGTATGGTTTTAGTAAGCTTATAATAAAGAGCATGTCATTCTCTTTCACTCAGATTTTTTCACGAGTTTAGGCTCTTGGTTAGTCTTGGATTTTGACTTTATTAAAAGATAAAAGGAAGTTCAGTATAGGCTCTTTCAAAGTGTTGAAAGTAGACTACACTTACACTACACTCTATTGAATTTATTTAGCTGTGGAGACTTTTGATATAGATTATAATTGAGGAACTCCTAAAATCATTGAATTAAGGTAGAATTCCCTAAAGCACAGAGCACCTTAAAATCATCACAAAGTAGGCCCCCAGGCAATCTTCTTAGTTAACATTTTAATGACTCACTTGCTAGGAAATGTACATTTCTGTCATATTCTTTCAAATAAAAACTATCGAAGGACATCAAAAAATGTTCTGATTGTGATGTAAGTGTTCCAGGTGACATCGATGCCACACTGTGACGTAAGTGTAACAGATGGCACTAATTCTGCACGAACCTTTCTGTGATGTTGATGCTCCAGATAGTATTGATACACACTTATCTGTGATCCTAGTGTTCAGTATGACAATTATTTTCAAAGTGACACCTGTAGATGCCGCATGAACCTGTTTGTAATGTAAGTTTTCCAGGTGGCACAAAGTTCTCTATCATGTGAGTGTTCCGGCACTGATTCAGTGACTGCGCACGTACATGTCTACATTTATAGTGATCTAGGTGATATGAAGCTTTTTTGTAATGAAATTGTTCTAGATATCGATGATTCTGCATGAACCTTTTCTAATGCAAATGTTCTAGGAGAAATTAATCTGTTTATGATTTTGATGTTACAGTTGTCACAGACTCTACATGAACCTGTATAAGATGCTAGTGTTACAAACATGAGCCTGTCTGTTATGTTAGTGTTCCGTGCAACATGATGATGTCTGTAATGTTAATGTTAAGGCTACAGTAATCCGACAAGAACCTGTCTGCGCTGTAAATGTTCCAGTAAGCACTGATGCTGTCATGTGAATGTGTCAGGAGACACTGATGTTGCATGGGCCTGACAACGTTGTTAATGTTCCAGGTGACACTGATGCCGCATGCATGGACCTGTCAACAGTATTAGTGTTCCTGCGGACACTAATGCCGCATGCATGCACCTTTCAACGTTGTTAGTGTTCCTGCGGACACTAATGCCGCATGCATGCACCTTTCAACGTTGTAAGTGTTTCTGCGGACACTAATGCCGCATGTATGCACCTTCCAACGTTGTTAGTGTTTCTGCGGACACTAATGCCGCATGCATGCACCTTTCAACGTTGTTAGTGTTCCAGCGGACACTAATGCCGCATACATGCACCTTTCAACGTTGTGTTTCTGCGGACACTAATGCCGCATGCATGCACCTTCCAACGTTGTTAGTGTTTCTGCGGACACTAATGCCGCATGCATGCACCTTTATCTTTCAGCGTTGTTAATGTTCCTTGTGACACTGATGCCGCATGCATGGACCTGTCAACAATGTTAGTGTTCCTGCGGACACTAATGCCGCATGCATGCACCTTTCAACGTTGTTAGTATTCCTGTGGACACTAATGCCGCATGCATGCACCTTTCAACGTTGTAAGTGTTTCTGCGGACACTAATGCCGCATGCATGCACCTTCCAACGTTGTTAGTGTTTCTGCGGACACTAATGCCGCATGCATACACATTTCAACGTTGTTAATGTTCCTGTGGACATTAATGCCGCATGCATGCACCTTTCAACGTTGTTAGTGTTTCTGCGGACACTAATGCTGCATGCATGCACCTTTATCTTTCAGCGTTGTTAATGTTCCTTGTGACACTGATGCCGCATGCATGAACCTTCCAACGTTGTTAGTGTTCCTGCGGACACTAATGCCGCATGCATGCACCTTTCAACGTTGTTAATGTTCCTTGTGACACTTATGCCGCATGCATGGATCTGTCAGCGTTGTTAGCGTTTCCTGTGACACTGATAGCCCATGGACCTGTCAACGGTTTTAGTGTTCTGTTAGACAATGATACCGCTTGGACTTGTCAGCATTGTTAGTGTTTTAGGAGACACTGATGCCGCACGCATGGACCTGTCAACGTTTTAAGTGTTCCTGATAACATTGATGCAGAATCCATGGAACTGTTAGTGTTGTCAGTGTTTATGGAGACACTGTTGCCGCATGGACCTATCAACGTTATTAGTGTTCCAGGTGACGCTGATGCCGCACGCATGGACCTGTCAACGTTTTAAGTGTTCCTGATAACATTGATGCAGAATCCATGGACCTGTTAGTGTTGTCAGTGTTTATGGAGACACTGTTGCCGCATGGACCTATCAATGTTATTAGTGTTCCAGGTGACACTGATGCCACATGCATGGACCTGTCAGCCTTGCTAATGTTCCAGGAGCCACTGATACCGCATGCTTGGGCTTGTCAATGTTGTTAATGTTTTAGTAGATGCATGGACCTGTCACCGTTGTTAATTTTCCTTGTGGCACTGATGCCGCATGGACCTGTCAGCGTTGATAGTGTTTTAGGAGACACTGATGCCGCGTGCATGGACCTTGCAACAGTGTGAGTGCTTTTTGTGGCACTGATTTCACATGAACCTGTCATTGTTGTTAGTGTTTTACGAGACACTGATGCCGTATGCATGGCCCTGTCTATGTTGTTAGTGAACCTGGTGGCACTGATGCCGCATGGACCTTTCAACGTTGTTAGTGTTTTAGGAGACACCGATGTCGCATGCATGGCCCTGTCAACAGTGTGAGTGTTTTGCGAGACACTGATGCCGCATGTATGGCCCTGTCAGCGTTGTTCATTTTCCTGGTGGCACTGATGCCGCATGGACCTGTCAGCGTTGTAAGTGTTTTTGGAGACGACGATACCGATGCCGTATGCATGGCAATGCCAACGATATAAGTGTTCATTGTTGCACTGATGCCGCATGATTCTGTCAGCGTTGTTAGTGTTTTATGAGACCCTGATGCCGCATGCATTGATTGACCTGTCAACGTTGTTTGTGTTTTATGAGATCCTGATGCCGCATGCATGGACCTGTCAGCGTTGTTAGTGTTTTATGAGATCCTGATGCCGCATGCATGGACTTGTCAACGTTGTAAGTGCTCCTGGTGGCTCTGATGCTGCATGGATTTGTCAGCGTTGTTAGTGTTCCTTGTGACACTGATGCCGCATTAACCTGTCTGTCATATTCATGTTCCAGTCGATACTGATGTCGCATGGAGCTAACTGTATTTTGAGCGAACTAGGTGAAACTAATTCCACAAACCTGTTGACGATGTTAGTTTTCAAGATAAGTATTCCAGGTGGCATGAAACTGTCTGTAATATAAATGTTCCAGGTGACACTGATTCCGCATGAACCTGTCTGCAATATTTGTTTTCAATGTGACACTGATAGACCTGAGTTCCAGGTGAAACTGATGCAACAATCCTGTATGCAACGTTAATGTTCCAAGTGACACTGATGCCGCAGAATCTTTCCGTAATGTATGTGTCCCAGTTGACATAAAGCTGTCTTTAATGTAAGTGTTCCTGGTGACATTGATGAAGCATAAACCTGTCTGTTATGCTAATGTTTCTGGTGACACTAATGCCGCATAAACCTGTCTGTGATATTAATTTTCAATGTGACAATAATGTCTTTGATGAAAATGTTCCGAGACGTCTCATATGCCTAATACAACTATGTGATGTTAATGTTTCAGGTGACATTGATATCGCATGAAACTGTTTGTAATTGATGCCACATGTAGCTGCCTGTAATCTTAATGTCCCTACCAACAATAATGCCGCATGAAGCTGTCCGTAATTTAAGAATTCCCTGACGACACTGATGCCGAACTGAACTGTTTTTTTTTCAGGCGTTATTTGTTACGTTATTGTTCGAGGTGACACAGTGCCGCATGAACCTGTCTGTTTTGTTAATCTTTCTGATGCCACTTGTACTGCATGCCCGTAATGTTACTGTTCAAGTGACCTTTATGACGAATAAACATGTCTTAATTCTTCTGTGTTCTAAGTGACACTGATGTCGCATGAAACAACCTGTCATATTAATATCAAAATGTAATACTGATATTGTATGACGTTGTCTATGATGTAAATGTTCAAGGTGACGCTGGTGCCGCGTAAAAGCTGCCTGTAATGTTAAAGTTCCACGTGTCACAGAAGCTGAATGAATTTGTCTGTAACGGCAATGTTCCAGGTAACTGAGAGAATAAACCTGTCTGTCAAGCTAATGTTTCAGTTAATCAGTTGTTTAATGAAGCTTTCTAGTGCTTTAACTGACACTGATACCGCATGTGACTGTTTATAATGTAAATGCTCTATGTGACACTGATACCGCATGGAACTGTTTGTAATGTAAGTGTTCTAATTGACACTGATACCGCATGCAATTGTTTGTAATGTAAGCGCTCCATGTGACAATGATACCGCATTGAACTGTTTGTAATGTAAGTGATCTATGTGACACTGATACCGCATGACATTGTTTGTAATGTAAGCGTTCCATGTGACACTCATACCGCCTGGCATTGTTTGTAATGTAAGCGCTCCAAGACAGCGTTCCATACGACATTGATACCGCTTGGAACTGTTTATAATGTAAGTGCTCTATGTGGCACTGATACCGCATGGAACTGTTTGTAATGTAAGTGCTCTATATGACACTGATACCGCATGGAACTGTTTGTAATGTAAGTGTTCTAATTGATACTGATACCGCATGCAATTGTTTGTAATGTAAGCGCTCCATGTGACAATGATACCGCATTGAACTGTTTGTAATGTAAGCGCTCCATGTGACAATGATACCGCATTGAACTGTTTGTAATGTAAGTGCTCTGTGTGACACTGATACCGCATGGAACTGTTTGTAATGTAGGTGCTCCATGCGACACTGATACCGCATAACATTGTTTGTAATGTAAGCGTTCCATGTGACACTGATACCGCCTGGCATTGTTTGTAATGTAAGCGCTCCATAAAAGTGTTCCATGTGACATTGATACTGCATGGAACTGTTTGTAATGTATGTACTCTATGTGACACTGATACTGCATGGAATTGTTTGTAATGTAAGCGCTCCAAGAAAGCGTTCCATGTGACACTGATACCGCATGGAACTGTTTATAATGTAAGTACTCCATGTAAACACTGATACCGCATTGAACTGTTTGTAATGTACGCGCTCTATTTGACACTGATATCGCATGGAACTGTTTGTAATGTAAGTGATCTATGTGACACTGATACCGCATTGAACTGTTTGTAATGTAGGCGCTCTATGTGACACTGATACCGCATAGACCTGTTTGTAATGTAAGTGCTCTATGTGACACTGATACCGCATTGAACTGTTTGTAATGTAAGTGCTCTATGTGGCACTGATGCCGCATGGAACTGTTTGTAATGTAAGTGTTCTATGTGACACTGATACCGCATTGAACTGTTTGTAATGTAAGTGCTCTCTGCGACACTGATACTTCATGGAACTGTTTGTAATGTAAGTGCTCTATGTGACACTGATACCGCATTGAACTGTTTGTAATGTAAGTGGCATATGCCACTGTGACGTAGTTTGTAGAAATGACATGGGTACATATACCAGACGTATGTAATCCTAGTGTGCAAGATGACAGGAGCATATAGAAGTCTGTGATTTTAGTTTTCGACATTACATGAATGCATATACATGTCGTTTGTGGTTCTAGTGTGCAAGGTGAAAGGTGCATATCCCAGTCTGTGATTTTAGTTTCTAGATGACATGTTCCATATGTGATTAACATGCTCCGTCGTCTGTGATTCTAATGGGTGTATATACTTGACTTGGATGTCTAAGATGACATGGGTGCACAAAGATGTCTGTAATCCTAGTGTTCGAGATGGTCCATGACCTATGGTCTGTGATTCTGGTGTGCGAGACCACATAGATATACATACCTGTCTACCTGTCTGTGATTCTATTGTTCAAAATTACACTGGTGCATATACCTGTCATAGATTCTAGTGTTCGAGATAACATTGCTTAACATACCTGTCTATGATTCTAGTGCTGAAGATGACATTGGTGCACATACCTATCTGTGTCCCTAGTGTTCGAGGTAAACAGCACGAGTGCATATACCTGCCTGCATTGCTGGTGTTCCAAACATTACCTGTGAACATACCTATTTGTGATTCTCGTATTACAGAAGATTCATGTACATATAGAGATCAGAGGTTGGTGTTTTAGTACCCAATTATATAAATCTGCCTACCGTGTAAATGATCTGAACGCACTTACCTATCTGTAATGTTAGTGTTCCAGACGACAATGTCACAATTTATGAAGAAGCAGGCTTTACTTATCATTGACAAAGTGACGACAGCAATCAGGAATTTTAAAATGGATTGCACTTTTAATCTCCATCGTCTGATGACAAAACCTCCAAACATCTGCCCGAGAGCTGCACCAGGAATCACCAACAGACCTAAAATAGTACGAGGTCTATTCATGAATTGTTGACAATACATGATACTGTCGTAAGTACATTCTTATATCGTACAGAAATTAAAAGTTGTTCTTGCAAAAACATAAATACTCACCATCTTATCTCAACTGATAGGCCGATTTTTTTAAATCTTGTTCTGTCGACGTGTCTGTTCTATTTTCATGAATTTGCTAACTTATCCAATGTAGGTCGTCTTATGATAAATCATAATTGATTTTTTTATAGTACCTTATATCCCAGTATAAAGCTCTTCCTATTGTTTGTTTTTTCTTACAGCTAATTTACCTGTACTGCCGTATACGGGAGTATATTTTGTTATGTTACAAATGTACTACCGTAAACCGCAGTCATACATGTACTACGGTATATCCCAGTATGGTAAACACCATCCTCCGTATGCAAATTAAAAATGTAGTGGACCCCTAAATAAATGCCCACTTCTGCATTTATACATGCATTACGTCTTATTTCAAACCTAGGGCATATAGTACTGTTAAGACAGATTAACCTGTTACTTTATGTTTAACTAAACTATATGAGCCGTGCCATGAGAAAACCAACATAGTGGCTTTGCGACCAGCATGGATCCAGACCAGCCTGCGCATCCGCGCAGTCTGGTCAGGATCCATGCTGTTCTCTAACGGTTTCTCTAACTGCAATAGGCTTTGAAAGCGAACAACATGGATCCTGACCAGACTGCGCGGATGCGCAGGCTGGTCTGGATCCATGCTGGTCGCAAAGTCACTATGTTGGTTTTCACATGGCACGGCTCATATGTAGTAACTGTTCATAGTTTCAAATATGAAACTTAGATCTAGTATACCTCTGAGACATAGTCTTTAGCTTGTATCCGCTTGTATCTTTGTATGTTCGAAACCTCGCACGAGGTGTCTATTTTTTCATTATTAATCGTGAGGAAACCATCAGGTTGGCTTTGTGAACATTTTATTGCTTTATCCAGGTATCAGTTAATACTACAGGCTTTCTGAACAATTTATGGCTTTATCCAGGTATCAGTTCATACTACAGGCTTTCTGAACAATTTATGGCTTTATCCAGGTATCAGTTCATACTACAGGCTTTCTGAACAATTTATGGCTTTATCCAGGTATCAGTTCATACTACAGGCTTTCTGAACAATTTACGGCTTTATCCAGGTATCAGTTCATACTACAGGCTTTCTGAACAATTTATGGCTTTATCCAGGTATCAGTTCATACTACAGGCTTTCTGAACAATTTATGGCTTTATCCAGGTATCAGTTCATACTACAGGTTGGCTTTCTGAACAATTTATTGCTTTATCCAGGTATCAGTTTCATGCCTAAAGTTATGTCCGAAGGAGACATCCGGGGTCTTCCTCCCAACATTAAACACTGTTAAAAGCTGGACAGTTCTTTTGAGACATAAACACGTACTTGTAAAAATTACAGTTGATGATTTTATACTAAACCTCTGAAACTGTTTAGGGTTTACCTACGTAATTGTTTTCCATGGAATTAAAACACTTGCTTTACTTTCATATTTCGCTTGTTCTACTTAAGTTTGTCACTTAGGCAGACAGAATTTTTGGTTCTTGTGAGACATATTTGTGCGAAATATTTTCTACATGTATAGAAAACTTCAACTAAACGGATGCACAATAAACACATATGTAATTAAGATCATATGACATTATGAATTCATTTAAAATATACGAAACTTAAAATGATTCACAATATATGTTCGACATCAAATGATATGTCGGTACTCCCTGTATAAGGTTTGTTCACTTTTACGCTATAGATCACAATAATCCAGATGCCACTGATCATGTGAACTGCAGACTGCAAAGAAGATAAGTATGATATAAATGAAGCACTATCAGTGTGACCAGCTTTGTAAGCAATGTGTAATTTAGAAAGAAGAAAAGAATAATAGATAGATAGATGGATGGATCGACGGAGGGACAGACCGATGGACGGATGGATTGACGGACGGATGGATTGGATGGTACCTACCTATCTACCTATTTATTTGTCTTTCTGTCCGTCTATCTATCTTCCATTCCTGTCTAACCCGTTGCAGGGACGTAGACACTTCTATGCACGTCCATTTTGTAAGGATGCTAAATTCTGCCAATTCGCGTTTTAGCCTAATTAAATTATATTTTCGGCCCGCGGCCCCGTCGAGCGAAAACACGAGAATTAGCAAGTTAAAATGTCGAGAACGCAGGCCGAAACCCCGCAAGGGCGATTTAGTAACTGGTATGTCTGGGGCGCGGTGCAAAAATACGATAATTAGCACTGCTTAAACGTTTAATAACGAGTTTTCGCCTGGTGACCGCGCCCAGCCAAAACACGTGAAATTTACAAGTTAAAATGATGGGTGTTCGGGGTGATAACGCGCTATTTAGTGGGGGCAAGGCGCGGAAACATGATGATTAACAAGATCGCGGGGTGAAGTTTGGTAACTGGATGTCGGGGCGCGGTTCGGAAATACTACGTTTAAGCAGCGCTAATTATCGTGTTTTCGCTCCCCACCCCTGACATACCAGCTACTAATTCTTACCCCGTGATCCCGGTAATTATCGTGTTTTCGCTCCGCTTCCCCATTCAATAGAGAGTTTTCAGCCTGCGTCCTCGCATTTTAACTCGTTAAATCTCGTGTTTTCGCTCGAAAGGGTCGGAGGCAGATAACGCAAAATGGCCGAATTCAGCAACCATACGAAATGGACGCATGCACTGCAAAGCGTATGGCAGGAATGGAAGATAGATAGACGGCCGGAAGTGCTGACAAATAAATAAGTAGGTAGGTACGTAGGTACCATCCAATCTATTCATCTGTCCGTCCGTCTATCCATCTATTTATAGTTTCGATTGGCTGATATAAGTCGTGGCCACGAGTCATTATATTGTGGCCGCAACTTATCAAATTGTGGCCACAATGTACTAAGTTGAGGCCACGATTTACTAAGTTGTGGTCACAATTTACTAACTTGTGGCCACAATTTACTAGGTTGTGGCCACAATATAAATAAAGTGTTGCGGATGTCACCTCTGTGCCACCGTACAGATGACAACGACTGCACGCCCTAGAAGCATCAAGATATGGATAACAAAGAACAAAAATAATTTCATTACATCACCCCGATACTGATAACGCCACATGAGATGTGTGGCGGTACTTCCCATCCAGTGTGAAACTAGTTCCCGTTCAGTCAAGAATTATACTGTGGGATTATTTTATGAGGATATTATTATTTGACTTTAGCTAAAACAATAAAATTGGGATATTTATATGACATAGTTATAAGACTATGTGTTATATTTTTGTGCTAGTAAAAATTTTAATTTCAAATGAAAATGGTTTATTATGAAAACTGAACTTAATTTGTGGAAAGATATTGGAAATAAACTTGTAACTGGATAGTATTTCATTATGAACACTTTAAAAGACTCAGATATTAATATACAAAATAAAGAGACAAAAATGGATCAAAGTTTTTATTGTGAAGACCAGAGTAGCAGCCAAGACAATAATGTGGATAACTCAAACATGTTGACTTTATTTACTGATATGATGAAGAGACAAAATGATATCATGTCTGCTATTGAAAGTATGAAACCAACGAACACAGCAGTGACTGGTTCTATGATAAAGGACACAGCTTTGTCTGGTCCTGTGGCTTCGGATACATCTTTGTCTGGTCCGGTGAGTTTGGATACAGCTATGTCTGGTCCAATGAATAACTGTAGTGCTATCTATTCCTGACTCAGGAATGGTGAGTACATCCAAGAAACAGTCGACCTCAAAGAAACTTTCAGGCAGTAATGAAGCGTCAGCCTCGAATGACTTTCTGTCGAGTAGCGGTGACAATTCTGATTCTGACTCTAAGAGTGAGGATAACTGCGACATTATGTCAGATGTGGAACATTTCTATTTTGACAAAAAAGGGACAGGAGATTGTGTAACTGACAAACTTGCTAAAAATGTCAATCTATCATTCAGAAAACAAGCTTGGCAAAGACAATCAAACGAAACTGAAGGAGAAATACAAAGTTCCCAGCAACTGACCAGACGCCGGCTGTCAATCAAACCAATAAATCGATAAGCGATCAACCAATCAATGCGCTTGATTCGACGCACACCTCCAGACGGTGTTAATGTAAATATTACCCTCCGACATTGCGATCTCCACACCGATTATAGGTTATAACACACTAAATAGCCACCACTATATATTCTATATAAAATGACAAGTTTTCACAATGCTGCAATACACACCTAGACCCATTTTAAATTTCTTTAACTTACATTTTCTTGTAGAGCAACATTTATACTGTAAAAATATCCAAAGAAAAGTAGGGGTCATGTTTGATGCAAGAAAAATATTTCTGGTCAAACGGACACACTGTAATTTTTACACTGAAATGACAATCACAATTTAGGGTAGGGGTGTATGAATAAATTTCACATGTTAAATCAGTTTGGAGTCTTTTTTCAACATGCAAATGCTACCAGTATGTCAAGTATAGGCATGCAATATGATTTCAACCAATATATAGCAATGATTTCAAGGAAAAATCCTTCTTACAGCAAAAAAAATGAGAACTATTTGAATCCGCCATTATACGACTACCATTTTTTCATAGGTGCTCAGGCTATTTAGTGTCTGTATGCCTATAAAAATAACTGATAAATTCGCTTTGAAAATGATTATATATACAAGTAAAACTTATTAGAAATGGTAAAAAGGTGTCAGTGGGGACTTTGCAAGTCCGATAGTCGCTTCCCAGAACGCCTAGATTATTCCTTTTCCAAAACCTAAGTAAAGTTTTGAGAAGTATCTTCGCTGGATTAAGACTTGTGGACGTCCTCACAGACAATTGAAAGTGGATAAAATCGACGGAAACTACCACATATTTGTATATACAATGGTATTAATATATCTAGCTTTCACTTAACTTACATTTGACCCGGGCGCCGTGCGATAAATTAGTCTAAATTTGGCATCGTAGGTGGCTACGAGCTACGGTGTATGTGTTCACATTAAATACGGGCATCGTGTCATATTTCCTTTTTTTTTTTTTGCAATTTCAGTGCAGTTTTCTTGCAGTCACCGCAGGCTTCCAACGGAACTCTTACGTGCTGGAGATGACCAGTATATATAACCATCTGAAAAATATTATGCCATATAAAGGCCGCCGCACGGAAATGATGTGACCGCTGTAGGGTGGCCGCGCGATGATTGCTCAATATCCATGCGATTTCATTCGGTACTGCAGCAAGCAGGAACCTTGTGGCAGCTCTACGAGTGCCGTGCGAAGGTCTCAGGTGTCTACAATCTCCGTACGATTTCTTTTAGGCACTTTGTCCACGGAATATCGTGCGTTGGCTGCACGATCAGCGCATGACCTCCTAACGATGCCTGTGCGGATATTGTGCAATGCCACCTACGACATGTCTACGGTCTATGGACTTTCAATTAATTCAAATATGTATAACTTTTCGCTAAACAAAGTCGTAGAGGCTGCGGAGCCCGTACGAAAATCGCACATCCATACCCCCGCCCCCCTCCCCCCAACCCCACTGCCTCCGCAGTCACACAGAAAGGAGGATACGGGCAGTCTACGGGTTCAGCAGACACATCGTAGGCAAAAGCTAAACTAGGCATTGTTGGTTTATTTCTCAGCCATAGCACTTCTTATTGGGCATTTACATAACAAGAAACTGTGAAGAAAAAGTGCCAAAAAGAAGCAAAAATATGAACTAAAAGTGCTACATTATTCGTGCCCAAACTTTTCAGTTGCCTTGATCAACATGTACGTGGAAAGACATCGGTGATGTGAATTCTTTTTAGGTTGAGGGAGAAGGGCTATTTATACCTAAAATGTAAATGTATCATTATCCTTCAATGCACTTTTTCCAGTTTTGCACACGGGGCATAAGTACTGATAGAGTACAAGTCGAGAAAATACTAAGAAAATATCAAACTGAATGATAAACAAATATTTTTATAATAATAAAACACGCATAAACTTGTCAGTGATTTATTAAAGAAGCAACACAAAATTTTCAACAATAAATACCATCAGTAATTGTCGTCGTGTAGCCTTCTTCCGCCTTCTTTTGTCTTCTGAATATACATGCTTTCTCAACTAATTCCGTCCCCGAACGTCGGAAAATCCCAAACCTATCAATGTAAGACTCCTAACAGTACTTTCTCGAAATTGATCTAAATGTTTTAAAGACACATAATAAGACAGAAATTTCTTGCCAATCTCTTCAGAAATATCGCGTAAAGTAGCAGCAGCAGCCATTATCGATCTAAATGTCGGAGGTTTAGTATTTTGTGGTACGACGTGACCTGTAGGCGGAGCCTGGCGTCTGGTCAAATTAGTAGTAACATGAATATTCCAAAGGTGAACAGAACATAGAAATCTGGGATGATGCAAAACATTTCACCAAACGAACGGATTTGCAAATTGCCAAGTGCAAACATTGATAAGCAAAGCTGCTGTACCTATTGTTGAAATGACGGATCACTTTTTAAAAGGAACATCAAAACAAACAAATGATCAGGCGAAAACAAAGCAAGGTAAAATGCACAGATGCCCTGGTGATGATATCGTCAGCATATACAGAACTTAACCAGTTGAGAAAGGAATATTTCAAGCTGACGATGCCTGAACAATATAAGTCTAGACTATGCAGCCAGTCCAACGAGCCATCCACTGAATTCTTGTTCGGGGATGAACTTTCGAAACAAATAAAGGAAATAAATGAAACCAAAACCCTTTCATCCAACATGTCAGCGAGGAAGTCTGGTGCAAATTACACCCAACGTTATACTCCATACAGTCGCCAGACAGAGTACAGCAAAAAAAGGCAAACAGTCAATGCGTAAAAGGCCTTTTTTTTTGACACGAACAGATCCTTATCAATGAAAAAATTAATAAACTTTTAGCCAAAGGAGTAATAGAAGAGACAGACAGTTACGATAATGGATTTGTCTCAAATATATTTATAAGAAAGATAAAAGATGATTCAATTAGATATACTTTAAATTTGAAAAAAATTCAAGATGGAAACACTTAAATCTGCAATAGCCCTAATGAAGCCTAATGTATTTTTTGGAAGCTGTGATTTAAAAGATTCATATTATAGTCTAAAAATAAAACCTACAAGCCGAAAATATTTACAATTCTTCTGGAATGAGAAATGTTACTGATTTACTTGCCTCTGAAACGGCCTTAAAATTGGCCCTCTATACTTTACAAAAATACTGAAATGTGTCTTTACAGAACTCAGAAAAATGGGATATATTAATACTGGATATATCAATGATTCACTTTTGCAAGGAGAAACATCAGAGTGCTTATCAAATATTGAAGATATTGTAAAACTTTTTGATCAGTTAGGCTTAACAGTGCATTTTGGGAAATCGGTTCTCATTCCAACACAGATTATAGAGCTTCTGGGTTTTACATTAAGCTCATTAGAAATGAATGTAAAGCTGACAGAAGATATTTAGGCAAGAAAAATAATCTTATTGTGCATGGAAATTCTGGCTAGCAATATAATGTTCAATTAGGCAATTAGCAATGCTGATAGGAAAATTGGTGGCATGCACATCTGCGGTACCTCTTGCTGCCCTGTATTATAAGAGGTTAGAAATTTTCTGTAATGACAGAAGGTGATTATGATGTAAGAGTGGTTTTATCACAAGACTGTTTAGAAGACATTAATTGCTGGCAAGATAACATTATATCTTGTGTGAAATCTGTATATTCCCCACCACCAGATGTTGTGATGTTTACTGATTCTAGCATGACTGAGTGGGGCGGAGTAATGAATGACTAGTAGACAGGAGGTCATTGGGACGCATATGAGTGTGGGAATCATATCAATTATCTAGAATTGAAAGCAATACTGCTTACATTGCAGTCATTTTGTAAAGATATGAACTCTATGCATATTAAAATTAGGTCAGATAATACTGTTGCGGTAATTTGTTTGAATAAGCAAGGTTCCACAAAATACAAATTGAATGAAATGAACTGTAGGATTTGAGTGTGTGTGTGTGTGTGGGGGGGGGGGGGGGGGGGGGCATTGAAAGAAATTTATGGTTATCTGGTGAACATATCTGTGGAACAGAAAGAAAGTAAGCAGGCTGACAAAGAGAGTCGTAATACAAATATAGACACAGAATGGATGTTAGACCGAGAGGTTTTCCATGACAAAACATTGATATATCGGGTTCCTGAAATTGACTTGTTTGCCACAAGGTTGAATAACCAAGTCAGTTGTTATTATTCATGGCGGGCAGACTCAGATGCTTTAGCTACTGATGCATTTAAACAGTCATGGGAAAACAAACTTAACTATTTATTTCTTTCTTTCAGTGTTATAGCAACAGCACTTCAAAAATTCAGCCAGGGGGAAGCAGAAGCAATTCTAATTGCACCCGTGTGGCCGACTCAGACATGGTTCCCTGTGTTGTTGAAAATGATAATAGACTGTCCGTTACTGCTGCCTGTGAAAACATATCTTTTGAGTCTTCCAGATAAAAAACAGTGCATCCATTGTTAAAGAAACTGCATCTGGCAGTTTTCAGAATATCCTGAAAACTCTACAAAAGCAAGGATTTTCGGATAAGGTTATTGACATGGAAAGAAAAAACAAGACTAGGTTACATTGCAATAAATACTACACGCTCAGCTTTTAAGTTCTTTTTGTACTCAATGTGAAACTAATGTACCAGTTGGACAGCATTATATAATCAAGCGATTTATGAGAGGTGTATTCTTGCTGAGACCAGCTCTCCCTAGGTACAATTTAACTTGGGGTGTAAACAAAGTATTATATCCTTCCTTGAAAGCATATCGTTAGATGCTGATTTGCAACTCTGTTATGTTTACTTTCACGACAAAGAATTCAGTATATTCATTTGATAAATATAAGAAATATAGAATTTTCAAACAACAATGTAAAAATTAGGATAGGTGATTTGTTAAAACATTCACCCCGAGGATATCATACAGATGAAATTTTGTTTCAACGATATACAAATAAGGCTCTCTGAATTGTCGACTTTCTACAAAAATATTTTACAGTTACTCAACGTCTAAGAAAAGAAAAAACTATGTTATTTATTAGTTTTCAAACACATAAAATGGTAACTAAGGATACTATCGCAAGATGGGTTAAAATTACTTTAAGTAATTCTGGTATTCATACGTCAAATTTTAAACCACATAATGTAAGAGCGGCATCGGTATCAAAGGCCAGCAAAATTCGTTTGCCATTAGCAACAATGCAACATTAAGGAGAAGTTCTAAAACAAACCTGTAACTCATGACTACTCCTTTGTGGAAGCTGTCTTATGTAAGAATTCAGTACCATGAACACTAGCAGACTGATATGATCTGACCTTTCAATAAGACAATTTCAGTTTTACTAAGAACGTTACATGCCCAGCCCTTCACCCACCTTTACATATAGCAAATTGTATTACATAAATACCCAGATACTGAGCTAAAAGCTGAATGGGAATCACCACGACACATCTCATGTCACGTCTCGTTGTATAATATTGAATAAACATCTGAAATACGAATTTTTCTTGTTAAAAAAATATCGGCGCCAATTACACTACCCTAGAAAATTTTAACGTAAACAAGTCAGCTATACAGAGTTATGAATATGTTTACTGATTTTATTATGACTTTAACTGTGAGCTTGGTGCTCAGCATTAAGAGGGTAGTGCTAGGACTGGTCAGCCCGGTGTCAGTATAATGTGACTGGGTGGGGTATCATGTCACGTGTCTACGGCGTGATATTGCAGTGAGGCAGCACTATAAAGTTGGGCATTGTGCTCACTGCTACAAGTAGACACCGTCGTTTATATAACTGAAAAATTGTTGAAAAAGACGTTAAATCCGAACACACACACACTTCAATTGTGAATTTCTTTTTATAATACTATATTTAAGAAAGGGTTATGTATTAAGTAATCATACACTTTATAGCTTAGTTATCTATTGTCTGGATACCTGATGGGTAAAGGTACTATTGTATAATTAGTTAATTAATATTAGATACTTTTTACTGGTCAAACACATGCTTTTAGTCCATGCATAAATTGGTGTCTGCAAGAACACAGCATCTAGTCTGTTCATACATAATGTTGGTCAACTTGAAAAGAAATATCAAGTAGGTATTACAATCTTTGATCTTGTAGTCTTGCACATTGGGTAATTAATATGGATCATTAGGAGTATCATTTTAAATAAAGTGTTTTGATTAGATAGGAGAGTTAGGCATGCATGTTAGGAAGGCGGGATTAAAGTTTTGGTGGAAAGTTTGTAAGATTTGGAAAGACAGTTTTTAATAATGTTTAATGAGATTTTGGACTGTTTAGGCTACAAAGGAGAATATAGAAATTAATATAAAATTACAGTTGCAAATTATTATTAAAAAGTAAATGTGGTATCAGAATTTGGATTAAGGAAATTGTAAATCTAGGAGATGGACACTGTATATGAAGGAAATATGTAAAAGAAAATAAATGAAAGAAATTATAGAAACAATAACATGTTGATTGATTGTTATTACGAAAGAAAATGGTCATATTCCCCGTCCGGTTACATAATGGTGGATGAATTCGTTGGTATCGGACAAATTTTGATGGACTAAACGAGTTTAAAAGTAACATCATCATTCATAATGCCTAGAGCTAAAATGGAAGGAATTGCAAAAAAATATGACATTGGAGAGAATGCAAAATTTTATATTCAGAAGTTTGAGGGACTGGCAGCAATAAATCAATGGAATGAGGAGCAGAAGTTCATTCAAATGTGCATGAAAATACCGAGAGAGGGCAAAAACTGGTTTATGAACTTAACAGCAGAGATCAAAAATGATTATAAGAAGTTAAAAAGTGCCTTTTTAAAGAGATTTGGAGGAGTTGCAAACAGAACTATCTTGTATGAAAAGTATGTTAAATTAAACCAGGAAGGCAGAAAGGTTGAGGAGTATGCTGAGGACATAGAGACTTGTGGATGGCAGTTGGAGAAGAGTGAGTCGGAAATTATGGACAAAACGGGCTTAGCGGGCAAGTTAAAACGGTCATGTCATTATGAAGGAACCGAAATCGATAGATGAACTTGTAAGCTTTGCTTAGATGACAGAAACTTTGGAAGGCAGCACGAACATGGGTGAATGTAGTACATGTGCCACACGTTAACCGAGCGCATCAAAACCCAGTCAGGATACCAAATATGAGACACCAGGCTTCAGGCAAGGGACGCTATCACAGATGACAGGAGCGAAGTGGAAGATTAAACCAGTGCAAACATTGCGGTATGTACAATAAAGAATCTTCTGCATGCAATCATAAGAATGCCAGGTGCTGTAAATGTAAGGAGATTGGTCACATTGCTAGAACACATTACATGTTTAGAAGATAGGGACGCGCGCCTGTCCCACAAAACTTTGGGGATGGGCAAAAAGGGGAAAAAGAAAAAAGCAGAAATAATTGGCAAGGCGTATCAGTTAGGTAAAGAGAAGAATGTGATAAACATAAGGTTGGGAACATTTTCTGTTGCTGCTATGGCTGACATCATGCATTACCTATGATATGTTTAAAAGAAGAAAAGAAGTGGGCTATATAAAGAGATCAAAATTGAACCATCAGAAGTAAAACACGCTCAAGCTGTCGATGGTACAAATATGAAGCTTATAGGTAAATTTATCATTCCATTGACCATTAGTAGGTTGACACTGACCCAGACAATTTTATGTGTTTCAAAAATTAAATACGCCTGTCATATTAAGTCGTGACTTTTTTTAAAAGACCATAAAGCATGGGTAGATTTTGGGAATGATATACTGGAAATCCAAGGGGGTCTTGTAATTACACAAATGTTTTCATCCCCTAAAAAGTCTACCTTTGCCCGATTAATAAGCAAAATAAGTATTCTACCTCGATCTGTTATAGTGGCAAAAGTTAAAGTTAAAGGGCAGAACAATGAGGGCTTGTCAATGATTGAACCTATAAGAACATTACCTAGTACAAGTCAGGTTATTGCTTCTAGAGCTATTACAAAGGTAAACAATAGTGCAATTTGTATGCAAATCATGAATCCGACAGATGAGTGGGTACATTTCAATCTGAATGAGCCCGTAGCTAGGATAGCCAGAATTGATAGTAGTTGTATTGTGAGGGAGGTAGATTCTAAGTCTGAGAGCTCTAATGGGGAAGAATGCTTTAAGTCTGATGAAGAGTACATTGAGATAGTGACCCGCCCGCTTAGCTTAATAGGGAGAGCGCCGATCTACGGATCGCGGGGTCGTGAGTTCGATCCTCGGGCGGGCCATATGTTCTCCGTGACGATTTGATAAATAACATTGTGTCTGAAATCATTTGTCCTTTACCTCTGACTCATGTGGGGAAGTTGGCAGTTACTTACAGGTTTGTACTGGTACAGAATCCAGGTACACTGGATAGGTTAACTGCCCGCCGTTACATAACTTAAATACTGATGAAAAACGGCGTTAAACCCAACACAAACAAACATTGAGATCAATAGTTATTGACTTAAATACAAATACATGGCATTTATATAGCGCAAAAATTATAAAATATTCTACTGCGCTTTACAATTACATAACACACATTTAAAACATATAATTCAAAATATGCACAGGATTCTAGAACTTAGATTTAGACATATATAAATACTAATTTATACCACTATTTTAACATGAGTACACTCATTGTTCAAGAAACTGACTAAACATGTGTTTTCAGTTTTAATCTAAAGCTGGCTTCAGACTGAATGTCTTTCAGATAACTAGCTAGTTCCACCATCTGGGTCCAACGATGGCCATAGATCTGTCTGCTAATTTTGTTCGCCGTCTAGGGATTTTAAAGTTAGTGTCACTTTGTGAGCGTAGTCTGTACCGTTGTCGAGTAGGTACAACATTTCCCTCAGATATACTGGAGCTGTACCATTGATGACACGGAAGACTATTACTAGGACTTTGAACATGACTCTAGCCTTAACTGAAAGCCAGTGTAATTCTTTCAGAAGTTCAGCACTTGGTTGTTCATAGGAAGCATTCATGACTACTCTAGCGGCATGATTTTGGACTCGCTGTAGTTTGTTGATTTGGTAGGTTGGAATTTCGATAAATAAACTGTTGCAGAAGTCAATGTGGGAATGAACCAATCCATGCACTAATGATTTTTTTGGATGGGTTTAACGTCGCACCGACACAATTTAGGCCATATGTCGACTTTCCAGCTTTGATGGTGGAGGAAGACCACAGGTGCCCCTCCGTGCATTATTTCATCACGAGCGGGCACCTGGGTAGAACCACCGACCTTCCGTAAGCCAGCTGGATGGCTTCCTCACATGAAGAATTCAACGCCCCGAGTGAGGCTCGAACCCACATCAATGAGGGGCAAGTGATTTGAAGTCAGCGACCTTAACCACTCGGCCACGGAGGCCCCATGCACTAATGATTCAGTTGACTTTTGTGTGAGATGTTTCCGTATAGCTCTAAGGTTTCGTAACCGCACATTAGCTATCTGACACTTTTTCTGGATGTGATGGTCAAAGTTGAGTGTATTTGTCATGGTTACACCCAGGTCTCTGACATAATCGACGCATTTTACTCACACCCACTCACGTTCACACTTGTGATGTTTAATTTCGCTAACTGTTGTCTGGTTCCATACATAATTATTTCAGTTTTAGACTGATTCATTTTCAGTTTTAAGGTTGTCATCCATTTTATGATTTCACTGAGACAACTGTCAAGTTGTTAAAGAACAGTTGTCTCATTTTGAGAATTTCCAGCTTGAATTTTTAGCGCAATTTTGTGGTCATCCGCGTATCCATAGCGATCGGCTGGATATTTCTGCACCACTCGGCTGAGAGCCGATATATACAGGGTAAAGATCACCGGTCCGGCACAAGAACCCTGCGGGACACCAAACCTCAGTGGCTCCGTGTCAGATGCCGACTGTTTGACTAAGACTTTCATTGTTCTGTTCGTGAGATAAGATTCAATCCATTTCAAGGGGGTGTTAAATTCATCTTGAAGGATTTGAATCAGTATCGGAATATCGATGGTATCGAACGCTGTACTCAAGATGATCATGGCCACGATTGTTATTTGTTTTTTTTTCTATGGTTTCCAAAAGATCATTATACATTTTGACCATTGCTGTTTCAACCCCGTGATATTTTCTATAGGCAGTTTGGTAAGCTGGGAGGAGATTGTTAGTTCAATAGGCTTATTGGTTTGGTTTAGTGCAGCTTTTTCAAGAATTTGGAGAGGATTATTAAATTTGACACCGGGCGATAGTATTGCAGTTCAAGTGGGAGACCTTTCTTCTTCAACAAAGGTTTTATCACAGCATTTTTCCACTCCTCAGGGAACACACCAGATAGCAGTGATCGATTTACAATTTCTGTCACAACGGGAACAAGTTGTGAAAAATGCTCCTTTAATTTTTTAGTTGGAATCACATCAAGGTCACATGTTGTAGATTTTGATGCATATAAAAGTTTCAAAATATCATTTTCGGAAACTGGTGTGAACGCAGTAAATGTATTCATAATCACAGGTGGATTCGAGTAGTAAGAATTACCATTGCCGGGAGTTTCAATTGGTATATTGTCAAGCGTATGTTCTCCGTGACTATTTGATAAACGAAATTTTCTCTGAAATCATTAGTCCTCCACCTCTGATTCATGTGGGAAAGTTGGCAGTTACTTGCGGAGAACAGGTTTGTACTGGTACAGAATCCAGGAACACTGGTTAGGTTAACTGCCTGCCGTTACATGACTGAAGTACTGTTGAAAAACGGCGTTAAACCCAAAACAAACAAACAAACAAACAAGATCATTTCTCAACTTGATTATTTTATCGGCAAAGTATCGTATGAAGTCATTTGCCAAAGATACTGCACTTCTGTGTAATGGGAGCGGATGGTCCTTCGACCTTCCCAGTAAATGTGATGTAACAGCATATAGCTTTTTGATGTTTCCTTCTGCTTCTCCAATCTTGTTCTGGTAGTACTCATCCTTGGCCCGAGAAAGTTCAGCACTATATATGTTTCTTACACCATTATATACTTTCTTTGACAGGTCAGATTTGTCATTCATAAAGATCTTCTCTGTTGATCGTTTGTACTGTTTCAGCTATCTTAGATATCCTGAGTACCAAGGAACTGTCGGTCTACAGAGAATAGTTCTTTCCTTTAGAGGGGTATGTTTCTGAACAATGTCTGACGTGATTCTTGTGAAATCAAACACAAGATCATTGACATTGGACGAGTTCACTACAATGTTGTTTAACTGTCCGAATTCTGCTTGTAATATGTCACTGGATACAGATTTCTAATTGCGAGATTTGACTTCTTTCCTGATCAAGGGAGGACGACACTGTTCAATATTACAACTAACAAAGCAGTGGTCAGAGATGTGATAGTCTGACAAAGGTTCTGAGACATTCACACGTTTGTCTTCTAGCTTTGTGATCATCAGGTCAAGAATATGACCACCAGAATGAGTTGGAGCATTGACATATTGAACCAGTCCAAAAGATTTCAAACACTGCTGGAATTGTTTGGGTGTAGCAATCTGACTTATTATCCATCTGGATGTTAAAGTCACCTAACAGCACTAGAGACTCGGATCTGGTCGTTATTTGTTCAAGAAACTCAGTGAATTCTGTCATGAACATAGCCTGAGTCAATGGGTGTCTCTCCGAATACGGCGGTCTATATATTCCAAAGATGTAGAGGATGAATGATTGACTACATACTTTCCATTCAGCACATTCAAAGGACTGAAAGGTTTTTGCTGGGCATGTTGACACTTATATTGTTGATATTGTTTCTGTATAATAGGGCAAGTCCTCCACCTTTACGGTCGGGTCTCAGGACATCATCAAAACAGTAACAATCCTGAGACAATTCTCCCCTGACAACGACATCACCGTCCGGCTGTAGCCAAGTTTCAGTGATCACACAGAGGTCTATACCCTCCTCCAATATGTGCTGGAGAAGGTCAGCAGACTTTCCCCGCACAGACCTTATGTTCACTGTTGAAAGTTTCAATTGTTTCTTTCTGTGGGCATTTAATAAGAATGAATGATCTAGTTTGATTTGGGTCAAATTTGAATGTTTCATTTGTTTCTTTCTGTGTGCGTTTAATATGAATGTATGATCTAGTTTAATTTGGGTCAAATTTGTCAAGTGAACATCAGCTTTATACTTTATCCTCGGGCGACCAGCCCGTTTACCTCTGTGTTTCAAAAGATTATACTTTTTCAGAATAGCTAATGTTTCTTCATTCTTCACTTGAATAATGCCGACGAGGAACAACAGTTAAATTAATCGTGTTCCAGGGTAAAAATAAAGATGTGTTTGCTGTTGACACTTCAGAGTTAGGCCATACTCAGTATTTTCCCCATAGGATTGAAACTGGTGATGCCCCTCCAGTCCGTAGATGTCCATATAGAGTTACACCAGAACAGAGGCGTGAAATTGAACGTCAGACTGAAGATTTAGATTTACAGGTGTAAATAATAAAGTTACACATCCTGTCAACTTTCCTATTACACATTTTAAGGATGTTGTTGATTCATTAGGTCAATCAAAATCTAGTCTGTATTCCGTGTTAGACAAGGCACAATGGTTCTTTCAGATTTCTCTATATCCAGAAATGAAAGATAGAACTAGATCCAGAAATGAAAGATGGTTCTGGGACGATCTATGTATGAAAAGAATTGGAATCACTGCCTTACCCTTGCATGATCATAATAGGGTCTTAACACTTGGTTTTGCTGTATCTCTGTGATTCCAGCAGGTATGCAAATTTTGATTCCATACCTCATGTTTTTATTTCGATGTAAATGAGATGTGAAACCAAAATTTGTAGTCCTGTTTGACGTCATATAACCTATATTGTGTTGGTGCGCCGTAAAACCCAAATAAATAAATAAATAAGAACAGGGTTTGTTACGCATCAAGGGACTTTAACAGGTTACCCTTTGGATTGATGAAAAGTAGTGCAGCTTTCAGTATGGTCATGAATGAGGTCTTACTCGGTATAAATTACAAGTATGCCTTAGTGTACATAGATGACTGTTTAATTTTCTCAAACAATTTTGAGGAACATTTAGGTCACTTGTCTGCAGTGTTTGATAGGTTTTGTAAGGCTAGTTTATGCTTGAAGCCGAGTAAGTGTACTTTTGCGGCTCAGGAGGTTAACTTCTTGGTACACATTTTTAATTCACAAGGGTAGACCCAGAAAAAGTATCTGCAGTCACAGACTATCCCTGTCCTAAAACTCAAGCAGAGGTTCGTTCATTTCATTTGTCGCTTTGGACAATTATTATCGCCGTTTCGTCAAAGAGTATGCTAAAATTGCTAGACCTCTGAATGACTTGTTGCGTAAAGATTCTGTATTTAAATGAACCGAGTCATGTCAACTGACTTTTGATACACTGAAGCAAAAACTGACTGTAGCACCAATTTTGGCATTTCCAGACTTCAACTTTAAGAACACTGAGAGACAATAGGACAAGTGGTAGGTTAGGTAGGTGGGCTGTGTTTTTACAAAGATATCAGTACGAAGTTGTGAATAAAGCAAATAAACTTCATTCTAATGCTGATTCACTATCAAGAAGGAAGTAAAGTAATGATTTGACCGCCCCTTCTGATAACAATGATACAGATGATTTGCCCATTGATCCTCAGATATGTTTTATTCAACCCGAAACATCAGTTGTAATAGAATACTCATTTGAATACACAGAGACCGATATTCCTGTAGTGAACTCGTTATTAACTAGTTGTGAAAATGATAATATGTCTGAGATGATATGTGCTATGGAAGTTTATGGTAAGTTGGACGCTGCTAAACACTTTGTTGAAATAAGTAGCTTAACGCCTGAAAACCCTAGGAAGGTACAGTTGTCTGATAAAGAACTGACTCCTATTTTTGAGTATAAAGAAAAGGGAAAGGTACCTGAAGATAGGAACGAAGCAAATAGACTAGTGGCTGAGGCGCAGTTCTATGAGCTTGATGAGGGTAACCTGCAGCACTTGTATCATCCTAGGTCAAAAGGTCACAAATGGACTGACATTAAGAAACAGCAGTTCCACATCAATTTAGGGATGCAGTCAATAAGTCTCGTCATGATGCATTAAGTGGAGGTCACTATGGTACTGAAAAGACATATGAGGCAACAAGAATCAAGTTCTTTTGGCCGTCCATGTACAAGGACATTACACTTTATTGTCAGTCATGTGAACCATGTCAAGAAACAAAATGTTACGTACATTACAAGGCATTACTTCAGCCTTTACCAATAATCAAGAATTCACATAGACATTTTGGGCTCTCTTTACAAAACAGATGACGGTTATCGTTTTATATTGCTTGTGGTAGATTCATTTTCGAAATATTGTGAAGCCTTACCATTAGTTACTATGGAAGCGAGAGAGATAGCGTGGAGGTTATACGATGAGATTATTTGTAGGTATGGTTATCCTGTTTCTACACTGACTGACAGAGGTGCCAATTTCATGTCAAAATTGATAAAAGAGCTGTGTCACATTTTCAAAATCAGTAAGATTAACACAAGCAGCTATCACCCTGCCACCAATGCTTTAGCAGAACGCATGAACAGTGTTATATTGCAAAGGTAACGAATCTTCTGTAACAAGAAACAGACCAATTGGGCACAGTTGTTACCAAGTATCATGCTCAGTTATCGTGTTAGTCCAAATGACTCTACAGGTTACTCACCATACTATGTTATGTTTGGTCGTGAATGTAGGTTACCACTTGACACAGCATTAATTCCCACAGCAACTGCAGGAACTAGTCAAGATGAACATTTAAGACACATTACAGAGAACCAAACTGTATGCAGGGAGCTAGTCAGAGAGAATACTGAAAAGGCTCAGAAGAAGTACAAGAAAAACTTTGACAAAAGTGCAAAGACGCAAAATTATCAAGTCAGAGATAATGTATGGTTATACAATCCTAGAACTGAACCAGGTTTGTGCCTTAAACTGACAAAAAAGGTCGATAGGTCCATTCTATGTATCTGAGAAACTAGGTCAAGTTAACTGCAGGCTCCGAGATTTAAAAACTCATAAGGCCGTTAAAAATGTTGTGCATACTAACAGATTAAAACCATATTTTTATCCTAGTTTGAGACCCACAAACACTCCCATAGAATAACAGGGCAATAATGTCATTGAGTTACAGTTTGAGAATGATGAACAGACTGTTGAACAAAATGAAGTTCAGGATAATGGTGCTGAAGAATTGGATTTTGAAAAAGTATTACAAGCAGCGAATTATAAGGGTCGCGTAGTGTATAATGTGAGATATAGGAACGAGCTAAGTAAAAGTAGGACATTATGGGTTGTTGGTGATGACTTGCCAGAAGATGTGAGAAAAGATTTCACATTAAATAAACCTTTTCAGGAAAAGTCCGAAAGCGTCCACAGTTATAAAGAAAACCTTTCACCTACAAAACATATGCATAGACAGACCCGAAAAAAATGTAAGAATGACCAGAAATATTTAGCAACACATATAAATAGTATTATCATACAGAGATATGGGAATGTGGAATTATGTTGTATTAGTCTACGACTGCAATAACCTGAAATGTGGTATTAAATAGTTAAGTTGGAATTACTGTAAAATCTGGTAAATAAGCGCATATCAAAAGTAAGCGCATACGGCCTTACCGTTATTCCGTATGGGATAATAAGCGCATGTCATGCCCTTACCGTAATTTTGTCTCGATAGTATAGGCGCATATCCGATTACTGGTAAACAAACAACAGAATGCAGCAAAAAGACGTAATTAACGGTATTATACCGTAGTAATTGTTTTTCATGAATAGAAAATGCTTGAATACCAGTAATGCTGTTTCCGTTGTCATTACAGTTTGTCATTCTTGTGTAAATCTGTGAAAACAAAATAGATATAATGCCTCTTAAACGCAAATCCTATTCTAGTGAAAAGAAATTAGAATAGGATTGTTAGGAGCATAACTTGAACACTAAAACTTTAATAAGAATGGTGAAATCGGAGTCCAAGATACCGAGAGATTGAACATTATTTGCAATATGATCATTATGCTTTCATTATGTAAACATATTGTATGCAATAAAAGGAAGTAGTTCATTGCGCATGTCCGTGTCCATGTTTTACTTTCGTTTTCTCAAGCGCGGTAAGCACTGTCAATTTTCCAAATAAATAAAAAAAAAGGCGCACACGGCTTGTCTATAAGCGCATATCAAATATAAGCGCATACTTTTGGCTTAAGTATAAGCGCATATCAAATATAGGTTCTTATTCTCTATCTATTTTATTTATCCAATCGTGAACGTTTATTTGCAACACGTGACCGTACAATATATTACCGTATTGGACGCACGTGCGTACAAAAATCCAGTATTTTTTCCGTTTTGGACAGTTCAACAGTCCCATGTTAAACATACGATAAGGGGGCAAGGGACAGTTAATTTGAAAATTCCACAAATCTGCGCTGATACCAGTGCGAAAAAAATCATGAAAAATCCAATTTTGATAAATTCAAGGCAAATGTTGAGCGAATGTATTGCATAGACTTAGCACTTCATTGTGTGACATTTTCAGCCTGCCGATTCTGTTGCTTCTGTGATAAAAACGAGTAAAACGCAGGTTTCAGGACACTAAATTTTGAGGCAAAAATGGCCCAAAATGCACACCTTGCGCGACCTGTACCGTATTATCTGCAAATCACTGGCCTAAAACACATGCATATTTTTAAAGCATGTGGCCAGATGAAAATAATGGTGGGAAGAAAATGTCCCATAACCTTTTACTTTTTCCGCTATTTTGAGCTGAATCTGGATGGATGAATGACCGTTTCCATTTCGTCTGAATTCCGTTACCTCAGGTAAGACTTTAGACCCGGCCGTCTACACGGAGCTAGGAAAATCGATTCAAGTACATATTTACTTTACACAATAACTACTCGTACGTAGGAATCCTCAGTTCTATAAACATCATAAATAACCAGTTGAATATAAATGCCTTTAAAGTGCATGTCTATTTTATTTCAAAAACGTGCCCGGGCCAAATGCGAAATTGGCCCCTGCCACTTAAAGCCCGAAACGCGTGAAAATGTTCTGAATGTAAATCGGGTGAAGTAGGCGCTCTATGTAAAGAGTTCGATTGTGCGTCTTGAAAATACAGGAAAAGGCAGAAATACAATATTTAATTCAAACTAAAATAAAATAGATATAGAATAAAAAGGTTATTTAACATTGTTCTGTACAATACGAGCGGCTTATATGGTTTTCTCAGCTGGGTACTCGTCCAAATATATCTCCGTATTGTACAGAACAATGTTAAATAACCTAATAATAAAAGTGCCACTAAAATTATTATAAGCGTATACGCTTATTTACCAGTTTTTACAGTATTTATAGAAATGTAATTGTACTAATGCCATTCTAAATTAAGTAATTGTGACAATTAGTAATTTTGAAAGGGGGTGGGAAAAGGTAAGTACTTCTATTTACAATTACATATAACGCCCACCTTATTTTCAACTTTACTGTGCGAGTTATGAGTTTATTGATACTGAACTTCTGGTTCGGTTATGTAAAAGGTGATCGATCACAAAAGGGTAGTGCATGAAGAAGGTTATTCATGTGCCATAGTAGAACATGATATTATAAGTTACTGTCAAGCAGTAAAATATTATCGTATATTAGTTCTAAAAATGGGTAGAAACTTTGTAGATTTATCCTTGGGTTTAGTTATGGGCTAAATATTTTGAAAGAAGAGAGGAATTTAAAGTTGTAAACTACCAATCTCCATGATGCAATGTTCTTGCTATTACAGACAAATAATGTCAATATTATGTGCATGTAGACAGTATTTTACTATTTTGTTGCTGTCATTCTTAAGATTGCACATAGAAATCTGATTATACTCGCAAAGTAGAGAAAAGTGCATATAAAACAGTGTTGTAGATATATAAAACTGTTTTAAAAATACAAAAATGTGCAAAATAATTAGATAAATGGGACAATTAATGAAGAGAAATACATACAAAAGCTCAGACTTTGCACAGAAAGTGATGTAAGAGACACAGGTGCAATAAACTGTAATGAACAGTGAAACCTATATGACTTGAAATTCATAACATTAATTATGAATTTACATTATTGAATATGTTTGAATATGTTTATTAAATGTTGATTATTGTTTTGGTATTTAGTATGTGTCCACCTCGATTACTTAATGCATCTCATTAATATTGTAGAAAATGAATAGTTATCATGTAATTATGTATGTAAACAGGTGAATTTTAGAGGGAATGAGAGTATGTAACAGAGTTTTGAATATGTTTATTGATTTTAATATGATTTTAATTGTGAATTTCTTTTTATAATACTATATTTAAGAAAGGGTTATATATTAAGTAATCATACACTTTATAGCTCAGTTATCTATGGTCTGAATACCTGATGGGTAAAGGTACTATTTTACAATTAGTTAATTAATATTAGATACTTCTAACTGGTCAAACACATGATTTTAGTCCATGCATAAATAGATGTCTGCAAGAACACAGCATCCAGTCTGTTCATACATAATGTTGGTCAACTTGAAAAGAATATCAAGTAGGTGTTACAATCTTTGATCTTGTAGTCTTGCACATCGGGTAATTAATATAGCTCATTAGGAGTATCATTTTAAATAAAGTGTTTTGATTGGATAGGAGAGTTAGGCATGCATGTTAGGAAGGCGGGATTAAGGTTTTGGTGGAAAATTTGTAAGATTTGGAAAGACAGTTTTTAATAAGGTTTCGGACTGTTAATGCTAATAAGGAGAATATAGAAATTAATATAAAATAACAGTTGCAAATTATTATTAGAAAGTAAATGTGGTGTCAGAATTTGGATTAAGGAAATTGTAAGTCTATGAGATGGACACTGTAGATCTATAGAAATAAATATATGAAGGAAATAAGTAAAATAAAAGAAAGAAATTATAAAAACAATAACATGTTGATTGATTATTATTACGAAAGAAAATTGTCATATTCCCCTTCCGGTTACACATACGTTAATATGCGTGTTCTTGTTATTTAGTGAATACATAAATCCACAATATAAACTTTAAAAAAAAGAAATCGGTTACTTATTTGAATTGTTACGCCTAGGTAAACAAATGTAGGAAAATATACATTTCTACTAAAAAATCGCAAATGGCGGCTTACAACATATTACGCACGATCGTTATTAGTATTTTCAAATTTCTTATACCTCATTCATTTTACTCTCTATTTAGATCTACTATCATTTCATTTAATGGAAGTTGATTTATAAAGCCATTGCGAACGAAATAATAATATGGCTTTTTGTTATTTCACCACTTGCCTAAATCTGCAGCTTGCAGTTTAATATTTTCAAGACAATAACGCGTAGACACATCCCTTGATCATATATCGAAAATACGACACTCGCAATTTCTAAACACTAAGTAAAAAGGATGGTCTTACCAGCGTATGTTGCAGCAGAAGACGCCGTTGTACCGTATATATTCTGGATATATTTAGGCAGGAACGTTGCCATAGAGATGGTTACTAGGCCCATGAATGCACCAGCAAACGCAACGCACAAGAAGGCTGGATTCCTGAGCAGGCGACAAAGTAATATTGGAAATTGGCGAATAGAATGTGTACCGTCAAGTCTCTTGCTTTCACCATCATTATGTGTCTCCGATACCCTGGTTTCTCTCACGTTTTTTGCGGCTGCTCAAAAAAGTAAAACGTTTAAGGTGAAATGCGCCTTATTTGAAGTTGTTAGGTTCCGTTTCGAAATTTTGTTTAATATAAAATTCAGCATATTCCTCATAGAATGCGTATTTTACTTTTTTGATATTTCTGTAACTTTTTTTTCTCTACAAACCTTCAAACACGACTATTGACGTCCATTTTTGATGAACCATAATTTCACGTCCGTCAGACTGTTTTCTAAAATCGTTCTGTTCAGTCAACAAGTATCGATTTGCTTGTTTCTCATCATATTTTCGTTTAAAAATGTCTTTGAAATGGTGTATAATTTGTGGAGATCATTTTAACGTTGAAGCCGATATCAAAGTTAAAGTGACGTCAGAGCGACAAATATGACGTTTAGTTATGAATAAAAAGTTTGCGTTAATCTTGTCTCATGTAAAACCCAAACGATAGACTTTGACAAAAAACTAACATGATCATAAAAACTTTATTTTCTGTCGCTTGAAGGGAAAAAATTGTGGGGTCACCGAATTCATTTTCGCGTAAATATTACGTTACGCTACCCCTATCCCCAAATAACAACATAGCTTAGTTTGGCTGTCTTTCCGATATATCTCTTTTCAAATCTTAGTATTTTACATTCTCATTCATCAGTTATTCACTACAGGCGTGAAACGAATCATGGAACGTGAGAAAGAGAGTTTTCCTTTCAAAAGAAGTCCTTATAACTGTAAAATTGGCGACTTCATTGAGAATGTATTACATACGCCAATACGACAACTTTGCTTAAAATACTGATCATGTTAATTTTGAAAGTCGCTTTAAATATACTTTCTATATGATAAAGGTTATGTTTTTCAAATACATGCATTTCTTATTCAAAGTACCAATTAACACGTTTACCGTTGTAAAACACTGCTAACATGAAGAACATTTGCATATGCAATTGTGTTTTCACACTTGAAACACAAACAGAAAGTATCATTATTGTACAATATCATTGATCAATATTATACAACAGATTCAAATATTCTAAAGGTTGTGATTTCAGACGTATGGCCCTTGATTCAACCGCCCCTCCAAGGGAGTAAAGGTTGTTTGTATCTTGTTTTTCTTAATATTATCCCTAAACCTCCCTAAGTATGCACACATGCACGCACGCACGCACATTCCAAGGTCTTACATTTTTACTATTTCGTTCCTTACTTCACCACCCTAGTAACGTCTGACCATAAGATAAGTTGCCATGGGCTTGCCCGGTTAATTACCCGCTCCACGCATACGTTCGCGTAATTTGATGGCGGAATTTGGTTTTTACGGGTCAGAGTTAATTTTTCATTATTTTGAAATTTTATACCACAGACGCTATTGGAAATAACAAGTTCAGTATTCATGATATAAGAGAGGTTCCGTTGAGTTACAGCAAGTGTCAGTCACAACCGCTGCATTCTTCCTTTCTTTTTTTTTACCCCATTCAGTAGGAGCGCAGATCTATGGATCGCGATTTCGGTCCCCGGGTAGGGCATGACGATTTGATAGAAGGCACGTATCCGAAATCATTCGTCCTCCACCTCCGATTTATAGACATTGTCGGTTTATGTGAAGTCTGACTGTGAACATCGAATACGGACTGTCTAGGGAGCGTTTCAAAACACATTTAGTCATTTATTGGTTTGTTTTGGCAAGCGCCGATTTTTACAGTATTTCTGTTATGTAACGGTAGTTGGCCTGACCAGTGTTCCTGGATAGTTTACCGGTACAAGTTAACCTGTTCTCAGCAAGTAATGGTTGCTGTTTTGTTCATGGAAAATGTTAAAATGTAAAGAGCAAACTATTTTAAGTTGCTGTAACAGAGTGACAAGTCACACCCATTAACTGTGCATACTGAAATTAGACTGATCGGAGACCATGTAATTACAGTTTGGTTATCATCTAAGTTCACTTTAAGCTAGTGTAGAGATTTTTAAACTATCAAAAGGTGTATCCCCAGTGGATGAAACTGGTAGAAGCCGTGCAGTTTCAGTGACTACAATTATGTGCTTAGAGTGCGCAATCCTAAACAAATTATCCTCTTTTTTACATTATTTTCTCGATAGTCTCTTATACATTAAAGTGCTCATCAATCTATAATCATGCTTAAGAGATATTTTAAAAACGATTTTTCTCCCTTGCTGATAAAATAAAACGGGGATGTTAATGTTAACTTACATAAAAGAAACATATATTGCAGGGGCGTAGCCAGAGGGGGGAAGGGAGGGGTGCGACGGGTGCGATCGCACTCCTCCCTTTTCGGCAAAGCTTCCATTTTTCATTATATAAAAATACCCTTCAGTGTCCATTCTCTTTCTTTTCGGCTCGCTACGCTCGCCAACTTGCCTATATTTACTATTATTGGCGATGTAACCTTTATATATAGTCTTTATATTAAAGAATGTGATTTTTATAAAAGCCAGAGCATTACTTTTATGCGAAACTGATTATGCATAACTATTTACCTTTTCACAATAGCGGAATGAAATGTATAAAAGGGACAGTTTACATCTAAATTGATTTTCAAAAAAAAAATGATGTAAAATAAATAATGTAAACTTTGTAACTGAATACTATGAAATTTATTAACGGTGTTATGTGAAAATTTTAACGGTGTTATGTGAACTTTAGTGTAAAAATCAAGGATCATATATCAGTGAAAAATTGTTTAGCGGCAGGACCCTTGCCTAGGTTGCTACTCATTCTATTTAGAAATGATTTTAAGAGTAATAACTCCGCAACAATATTTCGAGCGGACGTGCCGATGATACGCTCCACAAGGTTTTATACCAAGCGCTTCCTACTATCATTGAAATCTTGACTAAAATTTTGAAATGAAGCGTTGACAAATATATCTAGCAGGGCTTTTTCCCCCTATAAATCTACCTCCAGTATAAAGGTAATCCCAAAGCAAAGAAAAACGATGTCCCTTTTCTGAATATAACATTCCCAAATTAGTGTTACCTTTTAGGAATTTTGCCGGTTTAAAATAGTTTTGCTAATTTGTATGTATATTTTGGTCATTAAAACAACAGTTATACTGTTAAACAATTACTGAAATGCAGTCCATTAATATTTTACATTAAAATATCTTTACATAGATTTTGTTTATTTGCAAATTTTCTCAAATAAAACAATTTTCAAGAGCATTTTTCTAATTTCACTGGTGTTGATGGCGTTCCCAAAATGATGAAAAAGGACCTGTCGAAATAATTTCTGTCTCTAATAATTAATTCGTCAAATCATTCAACGTACAAGCCATAACTTATGAACAATATAGACCTGCAACTATCATACCTAAGACGTTCCAGTAAAATCAAACAAACAGTATACTAGGAGAAGTAGTCAGAACATTTTTTTTCAGTAAAATGAATAATGGACATAACTCCGGAAAAATATTTCGAGCAGTATGTACCAACAATATGCACATCTTATTTCAATAAATCTCTTAGGCTTCAATGAAAGTTGGAGATGCATTACAGAAAAAAAAATATCTTCACAGACTTTATGTATGATAATCAAAGGGCCATTACTCAGTACAATACCATTTAAATATGAACCTCGTGATACATGCTCAGCTAGAATTTGTACGGATCATTCCTATGAAATTGTTTTCAAATTCTGCTAATTATAAAGAAGTTCGGACAAATTTCATTCAAAAACTACTTTTAAGGGACCCTAACTGCACAAAAAAAATCAGAGGATACGCACAACAAGGCTTCATAATATTATTTCTGTGAAGTTCCGTTTAAATCCAAGCAGAGGATTTTGAGAAGCTAGATCAGGCTATATGAAGAAGGACAGACGGACGTACTAGTGCTGCAAATCTACAGAGGTTTAGAGCACCGAACTGGTCTACGTGTTGCAACAGAAAGTTTTATATATCAAAATGTTTGTCAGGGTCTCTAGTTTCAGGAACTGCTATCCATTTGGTTTGGCCTGGACGCAAAAGTTGAGAAATCCAAGATGGCCGCCAAGATGGCCGCCAAACACAAATATTTATTGAATATTCATATTCACTAATTTCCCTTCCCACTATTGAGTTTCAAGTTATTTACATCATCTTAAAAGTTAGAAATAATGTTACTCATGGGATATAAGTGTACGTTGTTACTATTTTGTCGTTTTTTATTACTTTTGTCACCTAAGATATGCTAAATTAAGCTTAAAAATAAGGGTTGGGGTAAACAATTTCATTTTTGTTTTAAAACAGAACACACAAACATATGTTATTTTCATTTGAAATTAATGAACAGTGTATAGACACTTATGTAAAGGCCATACTTTTGACAATTAGTGGGTTTTATGATGCAATAGTGTATATAAATAGTAAGTGGGGAAATTTAAACTCCTTTCAACTGATGCTCATGTTGCTATTTTACCTATACTGTTTGGTGACTCTTACAATATTACACATGGATTTACAACTTTAATAACAGTAAGGTATATGTTGCGATAAATCACATAATTTGTAGGCCATGGCTAAACAAGGATTATCCCATATTGTGACTAACAATAGACGAATACTTAATGTAAGTTTGATAAAAACACCGAATGTCACTAATACGGCAATATAGGTGTTTCATAGCATAGCCTCGTTGAATATCATCGAAATATCCATTCCATTTAACAAGAATATAGACATTCAATTCTTGCAACTTGTACACTACTGTAAAATATTATCAAGTCATCTACATTGTGCAAATCAATACATACGTTACTGGCACCACTTGATAGATTGTGTGTTTAAAGGTCTCTGGTTTTCTAATTGTCCAGTGTATATTGTAATAATGTAGCATATGTTTAAGCAGTTGTCAACAGGAGTTAGTAGACATTTAATGATTAGCACTTTAATGCACTTTTTACATATCTTAGCATATGTTAAATGCTTTACCCCAGTTTATTGATACATTCGTAACTATCAATAATTATAGGACATAGCGATGAAAAAAAATGTCGATATATTTTTTGACTATCTGTGTTACTGCGAAAGAAAAAAGTAACATTACAGAGTTACGTGTTATATATACTGAACTGCTTTTGATCTTTACTCTATGGTTAGAAATGGGTTGATACATATGTTTCAAATTAAATCTAAAAGTAACAAAAAAGCAATAATTGTCTAGGAAACTGCTTGTTCTGGAAGGAAATGTAAAACACTTTCATAAACAGGATATTTATTTTACAAACAAGAGGCAATCTGTTTGTAGTTCAGATTATCAGAGAGATGCTTACGTGACTTATATAAACGATGCCATAAACATTAGAACTAGTTTAATATCCTCCTCCTTGTTTAGATTTTCATTGTCTTGAGTTGTTTTTGGAGGTCATTATATTAAAAAAATCTAACTTGATAATCTCGAATTTGATTAGATTTGATGGGAACCTTCTTACTGATAATAGATATAGTGGATATTATTTTCCCAATGGCTCTATTTGTTGCAAGCATTCTTTTGTCTGATGTTCTTTCCTTTTAAATATATGTACAAGCAATCTTGAATACATGTCCATATGTTTCACGAAGTGCAAGGATACATACGTTATAACCGGTAACGTATGTACTGATGTTTTCTAATGCCTGCAAATTATTACTGATTTGCTTTTTTGTATACCACTGTTATTCTTTAACGGGTTATACCAATTGTGTAGAAACATACAAATTGTATAGAAACACTAGATGAAATGCACTGTATGAATATAGAAGTATAACAAAATTTCCTCATGAATATCTGGCCACCACTTTTAGTTTAAATATACCAACATATTCTTCATTTCGTCCTTGATTGTTGGCAAAATGTTTCTAATGTATATCCTTATTTGTCTGCATATTTCGCGAATATATTCAGCACAAAATCTGTTATCTATAGCATTAATATACAAACAAAATGGACTGAAATACTGCTGAAAAACGGCGTTAAACCCAAACCAAACCAAACCAAACCAAACAAAATGGCAATCCTTTGTATTTCAGCGTTTTCTCAGTAACGTATGTACCGATACTTACGTTACTTGCTTTTATAGTTCAAATAGTAATTACATGTATTACAGCAGTGGACACTCTCTTCAGTGTGCCATAACTTTTGTTTCACAAGTTTGGGGTTGGTGTAAATTTCAAAGATGACTCTTTATATATTAAACTGTGTTAACAATTCAAAATTTCTGAAACATTTCTTTTTCTTTTTATTAACAATTATCATTTCAGCCTCATTAGTGACATTGGCTGTAAATTCAGCATAAAATGATCATAATATTTCACAAAAAGCGAATATCATTAGAAAAAAATGTGTACCTTTCTAAAACTAAGTTCTTACAGTAGGTTCCTGTTAAGTTATAAACATTTTAGTGCTGGAGAACAATCAAATCTCTACGAGGGCTGTTCAAAAATAATGTAGCAATTTGCTGTCAAAAGCTACATTTTGTGTTTAGTGCAATGCAATATAATTATGATTCGCAATTTTTGTGTACTTCGGTCATACAGTTTTTGTAACATTTTTGTTGACATGCGAAGCGCGTAGAACGTTTGAATTACTTACAATAGTTACGTCTAACCTGGACAGTCGCTTTTAGTATATGCGATCGCTATGTTCGCACTGAATATAGGTAATGACAATGAGCTCGGATAACGAATAGAAAGTTACCACCTTGTTTATGCCAGAAAACAGATATGATATTTGATACATTATAGAATTGGATCAATAAAACAATGTATGCTGGAATACAGTGGCATTTATTATTAATTTAATGATAATATGTCAAGAAGTATATATTCGTAAACATTTTGTTCAGCATGACCCCAACTTCAAAATACTTATTTAATATTGACATGCTTCTTTTTTGAATACGACTCATTTCACATTTATACATTGTGTACATTTGTAGTAAATTATACACCATTAACCGGGACTTCATTAGCAAAACTAAACTGTTAACAAGAGGGCATAACTCTGTCAAAAGTCAAATAAAAGTTGTGGGTAATGTTTCTCCTAGCGTAGACTTTGCATTTGCACCCACCTTGCATTTGCACCCCTCCCATTTTACTAGGAGTGAGTTATTGTACCCACCATTATTTTGGCCTGCTTGTTTGTGTGTAAGTGCGTGCGTAAATGTGTGTCTTGGGCATTGCCAACGTTGTTGTTTTTCGTACTTGTGTGTTTGTAAGTTGTGTGTGTTTGTCTTTTGTACTTGGATGTGCACTGCTGTGGTTTGCATTGTTGGGTTACTGCGTTTAAGGAATGTGGCTTTCCCTTTTGAATATTCATCCTTGCTCCACTTTCCCCCGACATTGTATCTATCCCTTACCCCTCCGCCTTTTCTGTATTTTGCATAGTTATAATTAAAATGTACTTGTTTGGTTTTTGAAGCAACCCGTCTACAATATTTTTCCGTTACAGTATCTTTTTGTTTACTTTACGATGCATGGTTCTTTGGCTGTGTTTGGGATGCTCTGTGCTTCCGAAAAATCTGCTCTTACCTTTTATCTTTGATAGTAAATAACTATTTAAGTTTCAAGTCCAAAGCTTTGATAGTAACAGAGATATTTGACTTTATCAAAAACGTTAACCAAAAGAATCTAAGTTAAAAAGGGGCATAACTCTGTCAAAATTCAAATAAGAGTTATAGGGGATTGTTTCTCCTGGTGTAGACGTTGATAATGAATAACTATTTAAAGTTTCTAGTTAATAGCTTTGATAGTAACAGAGATATTGGACTTTATCAAAAACTTAAACCAACGCCGACGCCGGCACCGGGGCGAGTACAATACATGTAGCTCAACTTCTTCGAAAAGTCGAGCTTAAACTGGTTATTGATCGCACCCAAGGCTGTCATTGGCACTTTATATCGTATCTTTGCAGAAAGATTAGAAATGCATTTAGTAGGCTAAGGGTTTATTACATAGACTAAATATTTAAAGCTGGCAGGTGGCATAAACCTATCCAATTCCTTAAACTGAGTCACTATTGCAATACCTAAAGGATGAGTTTAATTTTGTTTAAGAATGCTCGCATTTAATGATTTCAGGAAAAAATATATAAAGAAATATATCCGGTCAATACTAAGTACGCCAAGATTTATTGAATAAATGACTTCCGACAATGTTAATATTAACAAGAACTTAGCTATATATGTACATAAAGATTTTGACTTTGTTATCACACATAATGTATGAATGTATATGCATATAATATGATGTAACAGTTCTAAAAATATGAAATAGGGCACTACCTCAATCCGGAATGAGTCCGACTTCAACTCATCCTATAACATTTGAAAATAACTGTCTAATGACAGCACGGAAGGACATGATATTTTAATTCGATAGTAAAAGATCATTCGGTATATCGCACGTTACCGTGAAGGGATCGGTCCAGATTTTCATTGCTACGTAAAGGATCGATTCCCCATCAGTTTAAATGTACATTTTTGAATAAAAAAACACCGCCCATGTTATATTGAGTTACAGTTAATTTCCGCCTGTTGGATATGCGCACCCTCCGGAGATGTATATTTATTTTGAGCTATATGAACTGTGCTCACTGTGTACTTTTATGTACAAGTGCACACTACGTGTATATATACAATATATCCATATTTGTAGTTGTAGTTTGGACAAATTATGTGGACCCTTATAAGCACAAGGAAAAGGCGTATTCTTCCAAAAAATCCAAAGTCAGACGCTCTGTGCACGTGCCGGAAGTACACACTTTTTTAATTCGATAGTATATATCTCATTTGGTATATCGCATGTTATCGTAGAAGGATCGATCCCGATTTTCTATTTATATAGTACTGATACTTGGAATATATACTAACACCTTGTAAATTTCTTGTGCATGTATATAAATTTATATTTTCATATATACTGAAGGATATGTGTGGTCCACTGCATCAGCAGATAAACTCTAAAGACAATTTTTTCATTAAAATGTATACATGTGTACACTCTTACTAATGAAGAAATAATATAGTAGCTGTCTTTTAGGAAATTGAGAATATATTACTATGTCATAATAATGTGACATTTCATGGAATACAGGGGGTTTTTTTTGTAAAATGTAAAAGCATATAATGACTAGTTAGTGTAAACGTACAATGTATACTAGCGGCTGATACATTTATTAGCTTACTAAGTAATTCATCATTTTATCTGCTTTGAATGATGATTTTAGTAAAACGTCTACAGAAGTTTTTTTGTATTTAGTAAATACTGATGTGAAAGCACACAGCTATCAGTTTAGAGTAAAATATACAACATTTTGATCCCTATTTCGATCACCATTTTGGCTGCCATTCTGGATGCAATTTTGGCAGCCAATTCGGACCATATTTTGGTTAATATATTGAAATTTTGACTTGGCGTTAAGTTAAATACTTTGTTACTGTATACTGAGTAAATGTATCAATCAGATATTATTGCTTTTTCATTTATAATATAACGTAATAACTGTAGAACCTAACACTATACAAGGTGCATCTGAAATGCATTAGAATTACCCCACCCACCCTTGAAACCCTACAGCTTAATTCTAACACACTGGTTGTTCTTTTATTTGATGAAAGATCTAAATAAAAATACTCGGAACAACAATTTCGGCTTGAAATCAACATTTTTTTGTGTCCTTTGTTATCCTACATATGAAAATGCTAACCCTAACCCCTAATTTTGAGCTTAATTTTGCATATTTTAAATAAGAAAACGTAAAAAACAATGATAAATAGAATCAAAGTACACTTATATCGCATTAGTGGTATTATTTCTACCATAAAAGATGATATATGCCTTTTTGAATCAAATCATGGAAAGGGAAAGTAATGAATATTAACATCCCCTAACTGTGGCCATCTTGGATTTCTCTGACTTTGCATCCAGATGGAACCAAATGAATAGCAGTTCTAGAAAGTACAGACCCTGACGAACATTTTGATATATAAATGTTATTGTTGCAACACATAGACCAGTTACCCCTCGAAATATGCAAGTAATTTCAGCTGATTTGCAGTACTATACATATGACGAGGGCAGAAAATAACTGTTTCAAATGAAACGGGAAACATAGTTTATGGAACTTTTGTAGAATTACTATATTTTTTAAGTAGAAATCTTATTCTAAGTACATGTATACAAACACTTTACTCATGCTTCTCTTCTAATGTCTTATGAGAACATTCCTATATTAACATTCATTTAAATTGTCCCAAATTTAATTACTTCCTATACAAGCATAGAACATAACCAACACAACTATGTTTCATTCAGTCTGTTTATATTATACTTGAATGACATACAGTGAATGAAAGACAAGTATGTTTTGAGAAGACCCCCAGGATTTAGAGCACATTCACAGTTCATTGTCCACATCAATTTAAAAGCCGACAATGTCTTATGTGGTGAAGACAGAAGTTATTTGTTGGGAATACAGAATACAGGAACACTTGTTAGGTTAACTGCCCGCAGTAACGTAGAAAAACAGAGCTAAAAAAAAATTCTTTCTTTTTTATGTCATGGAATGTTTTCTTTACTCGTATTTCTTATGTTTCTAATATTAGGAAACAGTATTATGTTTGGAATATGTTTCTATTATGTGTCTATGAATACAAGGATAACATTTGTACACACATCTCCGGAGAGCTAAAACCTCTTTGCAAAGGATGGTGTTTCTGTCTAGCCAAGTTGCTAAATAAATTAACCTTTTCAGAACAACAGCCTCCTTACAATAAATATGCTGTTTTCCCGCGGTTATGAAGAGGATTCACTTTATTCGAAATCGGTGTGTCCGACTACTCTCCAAACAATCGAAATATTTCCAAAACGTAAAATTTGTAATAAAGTTAGATAAAATAATGTTTACTCGAACATGATGTTACAATTGCATAAAGGCTTTCAAAATTTTAAAAAGTTGTATTAACACTTTTTTCCGCGTTACGTGTTATGTTAAAATGAATATTTCTCATTTTCACCTACGTTTTACTTTTTTTCGTTCTGTGCCGAGGTTGCCCAGATTCTGTTTACCCCAGTATTATTTTCTGAAGACTGGTTGTTGTTCGAATCTGCTTCATTAAGAATACACCTATATTAACTAATAAGATATTTATGGCATATATTTATAATGTAGGCCTATATTTGTTTGCCTCAGTTCTATTAGATGCATAAAATTCTTTATGTAACAATTTTTACGCAAAGATAATACGTCACGGAAATAGCGGCATGTGATGGAATTCTATACTGGTACTTGTTAACATTAAAAGGTTGAGATAATTCAAATAAAGGATTTTCACTATATCCTGTCGGGCTTTTTTTTCATTTTTGTAAATGTTAACAATTTAATGTGCATCGATACATGAGTTTTCATATATTATCATTAACTTGCGAGATAAATCATTTCACTTGTAACGTTGAATGAACTCATTAATAGTTGTAAAGGCCTCTTATGATTAAATTCTACTTAAATAGTTTAAGATGAGTTTGTCTTGATCCTGAGAATCAGAAAATCCATTTAATAACGCATTTTATATCTGGGGTAGGAGTAGAGTAATGTTATTTAGCGCAAAGGGTAACGGGGTGTTGATTTTGTCGCATTCTCATATATCAAATATAATATAAACATTAAAATCTGAGTTCTACACAGACATTATTTCGCTAATGTAACAGAGTTTTAAAGGCTATTTTGATTTAATTTTACTAGGAAAAATAAAATAGTAGAGTTTGTCCTAAAAGGAGGAGATACATGAAAAAATACTCAATTGCGCTTGGGGGGTAGGGATAGCGTAACGTAATATTACGCGAAAATGAATTCGGTGACCCCATAATTTTATTCCTTCAATCGACAGAAAATAAAGTTTTCATGATCATGTTAGTTTTTTGTCAAATTCTATCGTTTGGGTTTTACATATGAGACAAGATTAACGCAAACATTTTATTCAAAACTACACGTCATATTTGTCGCTCTGATATCACTTTAACATAAATATCGACTTCAACGTTAAAATGATCTCCACAAATTATACACCATTTCAAAGACATTTTAAAATGAAATTATGATGAGAAACAAGCAAATCGATACTTGTTGACTGAACAGAACGATTTAAGAAAACAGTCTGACGGACGTGAAATCATGGTTCATCGAAAAATGGACGTCAATGGTCGTGTTTGAAGGTTTGTAGAGGAAAAAGATACAGAAATATCAAAAAAGTAAAATACGCATTCTATGAGGAATATGCTGAATTTTATATTAAACAAAATTTCGAAACGGAACCCAAGAACTTCAAACTAGGCGCATTCCACCTTAAATGGTCATTACAGTAGAGAGTTATTTACCTTTTGTAGTGCAATAAAATACAGAAAAGGCTGGAAAACGAATTGCAGTTGATGGTTTGTTTACAGTAAGGTGTACACTGATTGTACACAAAAATGAGTCAGAATTTCAATATTTGCATTTATTACTTAAAACTATCCAGAAAGAAAAACACACACTTACTCGGAAGTTCAGCACCAAACAGAATAAAAGGCAAAGCAAATATGAACATGAGGACTGAGGATATAAAGAATCCAACCCACCAAGCACCAACCCATCGGGGATCAGTCGGAGTTAACTCCCATCTGAAATTGAATAAAAGGCTGCTATAAAACATAAAACATCTCAAGTAAATACATTAAATTAAATTTTAAGTTATTTATATAAAAAGCATAGATTAAAAACAAGGGATCAAAAGGAATGTAACTGCAATATAGAAATAATAAAAATAATTTTTTATTTATTTTTCTGTTCGTAAACACACACGGTCGCATGCTGAATATACGCTAAATATAATATAATCTTGCATGGAAGGTAATATCTAAAGTAGTAAAAAGTTTGTTCGTATTCGTTTCGACATGTGTAGGCTAATTACATATAATGAGAGCTAAACGGTCGTATTCCACCAGTAAAAATTACTAACATTTGGATAAGAGTCACGTGTACGAGTGTTTTCAACGTGTCACCGCGAAGAATCAGTCAAGCTCCTGGACTTGATTCGTGTTCTGTGTCTTGTGCTATCCTTCAACTAAATTTACTAACATACTTACCATATAGGTTTTAATAATACGCACACAGTATTTGATTTTGAAGGTTGAAGCAACGTTAAAGCTCCAACCATTATTCAACGTTGATTTTAAATTTGATTTCACATTGTTTCAACGTTGACATTGAATTTGTGTAATTATCTTATATAGGTTGAAAAATTATTTTTCAAGAAATATATATCTCATTTTGTAATTTGTCGCTGAATAAAGTCATCGTTTGGAGTTCAGATGCGAAGGAATTATATCACAAGGGCGCAGCCCGAGTGATATAATAATACGCATCTGAACGACAAAACAATTATTTTATCCAAGACCAAATCACTAAAAGAGATCTATTATTTTGATTCTAACACGTTACCAAGGATTCTAAAGTACATCCTTGACGACATCCATTAAATATTTGCCTGTTTTCCGTTGGTTTCTTTTCAAGCGCGCCGCTATGCCGTTTGACGCTATGACGTAATAATTGTGACGTCAGAAAAAATAATTGTTGTATAGGCCTAATTAAGGATGTAGGATCGTGTTTTTTCTACCGTTAAGAATGTTTTCATACTCTGTGAGCTTGAAGAACATTGGTTTTTAAGACAAACAAGAGAAGAAAAAGCACAGGTCACCGAACTCGTTTTAATTTTATAGGGCATGTTCTTCTTACACTGTTAAAGCATTTATGACATTTTGTAAAATTACAAAAATGGTGGTACTTTATAAAACATTAGTATCTCACTTAAAGTTACTGGGATTTCGGCGAATAGAATGTGATTTGTAAAACTGATTTGTACACATTACCTAAATAACAGACATAAAGATACAAAACATCGCTGACCTCAAAACCTAACTTTCCTTATTATTCTGATTATGTATACAATGTACAGTAAATTGCAATGTCGTGCCGTAAATGGTTATATAATGGTAATATACTTATATTGATATATATAATGATAAGCCACAATTGAAATAAAAGTTTTCAACACAACACGTTATATAATCTAGGAAGTATAAATTAAAACAAAAAGAACTAAAAATATCAAAATTCACCAGGTTTAATTCGTTTTTCCCAAAATATATCTCTTAGATGCATGGTGATCCAAACGTTTTTTCTTTCCATTTTGAAGCCTTTTTGTATGACAATAAAACGGCAAAATATTTTTAAAATCTTAACTGATTTTTTGTAGATTGAAATACGGTTTTTCCATTTAAAAGGTGGATGGGGTTAATTATGTCAACGTTTAAAAATGAAAGAGATTTGTCAGTGACATTTATTCTTGTATAATACTGATATCACTATGTAATCATAGTAACTTGTAAGTCCATATGGTAAAATTTGGACACTTATTTATTTATTCTTCTAGGACAAAGCACATTACAAAATAAAACAAAATAATATCACATATTTATATAAAATTAATATACTGTTTACGATTATGACTACTCATAAAACTATAAAAGAACACACTTTGACACGGACATAATATTATATGAAATGAACGATGTATTGTGCAACTATGGATAGCCCATTAAGCTAAAACCTTATTTCCAATGGGGTCCACGGAACTTAAATCAGAAAACAGTGAAAGCATAAAAAAATAAAGTTTTGGTCAAGACTTAGGTTGAAAAAGGAATTATGTAAAAGTATGCTATTCACTAAAAGACAATGCACACAAATTACTATCACAGACTTAATGCTAGATCAAAGTAACTCCTTCATTAATAGATATAAATATTTTCAATTTCCCTGATAAAGTTATCCATTAAATAATTTTTACTGCTCTTTCATATTGAACAAAATTCTTAACAGATTTAATACTATCTGGTCAAGCATTTTAGTCCTTGATACCAATATAAAAGAATAATTGTTTAATGTGTTCTAACATCATTACTACATACAAAATTAGCACATAGGTACGACGGACATTAAAAAAATATTTTACTCTACTTTCTATATTCAATACATTTAACTGCTGTCACCGAAGTTCTTGGACTTAAATTCTGAATAAACTTTACAACCTTATTCTGTGTAATTTGTAATTTTCTCTTCAAATGTTTGGTCAAGCCTTCATACCACGATGGGCAAGAGTACTCATAATGGTTCCTTAGTTAGGCCTTTATTGATATGTCGCTATGCGCAACCTATACAGTATATGACGTATGTAAACTTTTACAAAAACCTGATAATCTGTGCTTCACTATGAATTAATCAAGCACTGGTCAGGTGTACGAAGTTACCCCTACCAGTTGGGGAATGAAACCATTCCTGTCCAGAGATTTAAAAAAGTCGAAATTGAAAATATAGCTCAGTATAAATTACACTTTCTATTATTTATTTATTTATTTATTTATTTATTTCAGTAAAAGAAGTCCGCTTTTTCTCAAATATCATCATTATTTGTTTGAATACATATTTATCATTTGAATAATATAAAATCAAAAATGTAAAGATAAGTTTAAAGGCACTGACCTCCAGATTTGGCAATCTTTCTTCCAAATTGAAGTTTGGTCATATTATGAACATTGAAATATGAGTTTTTGTTTCTAAAATATTTCACAATCCGCATCGGGAATCGAACCCCGGACCGCCGCGGCAATAAAGACATTTTCCCATCGTCGTGACCAATAGCGCTATAGCGGAATTAGTGAAATATGACTTCAAAGTATAGATATTTATAATCGAGACAGTTTACCTGGAGTAAAGCGTTACAAACGCTTTTCGATTTTTATCGTAATAAGTAGTAAAAGCAGCAAATTCTCACGTGTTTCCGTAACATATAGTTTGTCGGTAATTAAGTTTTAAAGCCTTCTTAAGAAATATAGTATTTATTCCAGATATCTAAAAAAAACTTCTTTTTTTGTTGTCGAACGATCTGGAGGCCTGTCCCTTTAAATAACTATGTATAATTTAGATATAAACTTAACATAATATATTATGAAGTAATGCATGTGATTTTTTATACTTGAAATTGTCGAAAATTTTATGAGATTCTTTCACTGGTTGTAGGTGAAGATGGGAATTTCCGGTTTCGAGGGTAACTGTTTAGGCGGTAAAGAGGCTCTGCCGAGTTACCGCGTAAAGAGTTTCCCGAGAGCAGGGTATTCCAATCTACAGTTACTTCCAGTGATAGAATCTTTTTCCTGCATACCATATAGTAGTATAGGCATTGGTTTGTGTGTAAACAAACGGGCGCCATCTTGGATGACCTACTAGTAGTTACTATATATAGTAACTCATTTGCATATAAGAAGTGAATTCACTGCACATGCGCGGCGGCCATTTTGAATTCTAATTTTAGAATGACGTATTTATGAGAAATGTTTAGGGGGCAAGGGACAGTTAATTTGAAAATTCCACAAATCTGCGCTGATACCAGTGCGAAAAAAATCATGAAAAATCCAATTTTGATATATATTTAAGGCAAGTGTTGAGCGAATGTATTGCATAGACTTAGCACTTCATTGTGTGACATTTTCAGCCTGCCGATTATGTTGCTTCTGTGATAAAAACGAGTAAAACGCAGGTTTCAGGACACTAAATTTTGAGGCAAAAATGGCCCAAAATGCACACCTTGCGCGACCTGTACCGTATTATCTGCAAATGACTGACCTAAAACCATGCATATTTTTAAAGCATGTGGCCAGACGAAAATAATAGTGGGAAGAAAAGTGTCTCATAACCGTTTACTTTTTCCGCTATTTTGAGCTGAATCTGGATGGATGAATGACTGTTTCCATTTCGTCTGAATTCTGTTACCTAAGGTTACACTTTAGACCCGGCCGTCTACACGGAACTAGGAAAATCGATTCAAGTATATTTACTTTACACAATAACTACTCGTACGCAGGAATCCTCAGCTCTAAAACATCATAAATAACCAGTTGAATATAAATGCCTTTAAAGTGCATCTGTCTATTTTATTTAAAAAACGTACCCGGGCCAAATGCGAAACTGGCCCCTGCCACTTTAGGAACGACCTCACCCTGCTATTTATGTCTCCCTGAAGTATGTAGAGCTGACTTACATACCTATCTAGGGCGTGATCGCGCACATTGAGGGTCAGGTACTCAGCCCTAGACGGGGAGATAACGTGGAGTGAAAGAAAAATATACCAGAAAATCAGTTTAAATGCTACATTATCAATAATTAATTATATAGATTTTTCCATTACTGACATAAAACACTTAACAAAATAGTTATTCTACTTCTTTAATGGAAAGAATTATATACTTACACAATATTGATTAATTGAAACGAGTCTTCTTTAAATAAAATGCATGAATGAAATAAAGTAGAAACTTGCTTTTCATATATGTTCTCTCATCAAACTACTGTAACTAAATGACTCTAGTGGCAAATATATTAGTTCTAAATGCGCATGCTCAACTCTAATTTTAGTAAACATCACGCGTGCGTCACTCATGATCATCTTTTCTTTAATTCCACTATTCACCTGCACCATTAATATCCATCAAAAAGTCTTTGTCCCATTCAAACTGAATATTCCCTTAACCCTAGATGAAAAGATTCTTTGTCTATTCAAAACTATTGACCATAAAGTACGAGCGCCGCTCTGTCTAGGCAAACAATACCTAGCGGAACTATTTTCAACAAAAGTCCTTTGTCCTCGTTACTAAAAATAGTTTTAATTATTGATGCTCATTACTCAAAATCACGCACAGCTGCTGTGGTTTACAAAAGATGAAAAGAATTCTTTGTCCCATTGAAATTTAATGACCCTTTTGTGCCGTCATCCAGAGATTTACTTTTTCCAATAAAAGATGAAAAGATACCTTTGTCCCATTGAAATTTAATGACCCTTTTATATCGTGACCGAGAGATGAACTTTTTCGGACAAAAGATGAAAAGAAGTTGTTGTCCCCATTGGTCAATGGTCCGTTTTTAATGCGTTATAAAGATATTTGTGAACCAAGTTACTATTTCTATATATTTTTTGTCATTTCTTTTTACTGTTGCGTTTAATGCTTGAAATCTGGCCTATTTTGGTCTTTTATACATAAAATGAGAAGATAAATAAGTCACTTTTTAAATATACAAATTTTAACAGCTTATGCCATATGTAATTAACATTTCATTAAATGAAATATGGCATTTTAGGGTCCATTTTTACATTTTGGGTATCTGACATTTTTGAAAAGCCTATGGGGTACACTTTACCATAACCTAGGTGCCAAACGTAAATGAAGTCATTAAATTTCAAAGTCATCGTACAGGCTCGGGACCGAAACCTTTAGAAAGATCTTTTCGAGTAGGTTCGGAAAATATGTACCATTATGAGTCTATCTCTATTCGTTTTCCAGATATTGTGGTTAAAACAGGAATCATTTATCCGGAAACACCCGGCTTCACGCCTTTATTATTAAAGATAACCTAGTCATGTTGGGTATCTAACCGAAGGTCTCGATGAGTACTATAAGTTGGTACACTCAAACCGGAAGTGAATCAATCACGCGTAAAATTCACATTTTCTGCTCGTTCCTAGACTCGAACCTGGTCAAGTGAGGTATCGTAGGAAAAGTCTCGTCAAGAAGATTCGGAAAATGTACACTTTGATAATCGTATTTCCAAAATGGACCGAATAATGAGCCAAAATCACCCAAGCGTTAAAACTCGGCTAACTCCTTCATAATTGAACTAAAGCTAGGCGTGTAGGGTATCTAAAGAAAGTCCTCGATGAGTGCTATAAGGCAATAAACTTAAACCGGAAGTTAAATCACTCATGCGAGAAATACACCAAAGTAAGCTTACCTGATCCTTACACTTTGATATCCAAAATGAATATACAGGGAGAAATATAATAAATGGAGCCAAAGCAAAGTTCTGATTAGTCAGTACAGCTTATAGCATTGCTCTGACTGGCTAGCGATATGACGCATTCTGATTGGTTCAAATGATTTATTCCTCAAAGAAAGGCTAGCTTACTTGTTTAAACTTGTCAGTCATTTGTTTTGTTCAAAGGTGTTCCAAACTGGAACGCTATTTTTAACCGGCCAATCAGAATGAATAGGAATGACCATTGTTACTAAAATTACCACAAATGAAAAGTATATAACAGCGCTTTCATCAGACAAAATCATTCTGACCTCAGAACTCAAATCATGGAAAATAGCTCGGGAGTATTCAAGAATATGGTGAATTCTTTCGCTGCTGACCTAAAGGCAGTGTGTCCAGTACATCACAAAGTATGGATTTATGAAGCGCATTTCAGTAAAGTGCATCTTGGGATTTCCACAGACACTTTTGTAGAATTATTTACAGCCTATATAAGAAACAGGACAAATTTAAATGTAGACTTCTCCATCATCCACACTGATGATCCATATAGGGACATGTGGGACAGTCTGCCTAACGGTCATATTTTTGTGGATATAGAGTGCGCATTACGCGACCTTCTGGAAGCGAAGGGGTGTCTCTATGTTAAGTACAAGGACATAACAAAACAAGAATTGAGTTTGATATGAATTACTCTGCATGGGTATATATGCTCCGACAATATATGAGTCAATAGCATCCGAAAATAGAACTCAAGTGGTGCGAACATAGTTTGCAACCAAATTCCTATTGCCCCTCGAACATCAGTACAGAACCTGAAGGACCCGAAAATATCAACATAGATGTATTAACAATGTTGTGTGATCATCATGCAAACCGAAATTGGTAGATAAGAGCATTTTAAAGCGTGTCTGACTTCAACTTGTTGCTGAATTGTGTTGATCAATTACACGAAATTTGTATGAAAGACAGGCTAGAGAGGCAGTTTTAAATAGTATAAATGATGGATGTGTTACCATTGGATCTCTGTGGAAAAATATTTTCTGACTGTGTAGAAAGACCGTACATACCGTTATATTACATGTTGGACTATGAGCCATATAAAATGGCTCTTGGCAAAATAACAGCACAAACATTTTCCAACGGATGCATAAAACAGTGGTTAAAGCAAAAGAGCACTTTCATATCTTTTAAAGACACTTTGATCGACATGGTTTGTTTTCATAAGATGAATTTGAATATTGAGGTGATCAGTGAAAGTGACTGGATGACTTATATTCCTGAGAACGAGGAAATATCGCTTTATGTCAACGATGTGATAAGAGGTGGTGGCCAAGAATTTCAATACGACTGGTTTCCAGTCCAAGAGAAGAATAATAAACATAATCTTATTTTACTTACGAAATCTGTAGATATCATTGATGCAATTCTTCATTTAGAACTGCCAGAGACGCTTCTTTAAAAGCATGATATCAATTTGTGAAACGATGTTGAAGAAATAAAATAAAATAAACAAATATGTTGTTTTATTTGTGTACACCACCACACTTACCAACGCTTCATCTTTTCTGTCAACTCAAGTTAAAACGTATAGGTTATAAATAACAAAGACATATTGCTTTTTCAATCTTTTATTGCCAAAGCTGGTATTACTAATACAAACTACATGTATCAACTAAAATAAGACAAAATAAAGTCATCATTCAACTTCTTGCAATGCACATCGAACAGTTTTAAAATGTTCTTCATTTTTCGTCCAGAACATCGGTTCATTATGTAATATACGCAATACAGCCTGCATGTATCTAAATCTGTATCCTGTATCTGACTAAAGTTCATCCAATAACGCTTCTTTAACACTTGCTCAAAATGAACTTTGTAGTGCTCTGGTCTATTACCCAGTGAATCGAAGAATTCGTCAGGTCCTCTTTTTGGAAAATAAAAGGTCACCCAATGTTTTCCTGATCCCTGGCTCGTGTCTGTATTTGAAATGACGTATTGTCACCTACGTATCTGAAGTTGATCCGCAGCACATATTGTCACAGGGTACTCTTTTAACATGTCCTTGAGTTCATAGTTATTCATTTTAAAATGTATAGGTGTTCCAATCCATAGTATCTTGGGTCATGCTTTCGCGATATTTCTTACGTCGTGGGCTGTCTAAATCATGACTCATAGTTGTGTACATTTCATCCCTATGTCGCTTCAGTTTACTATGCTTTTTTGACCGTCTTATTTCCGACCTAGCAATATCAACCGCTTCAGCTACGGGTGTCACAAGTTTTACTACGGGTAGATCTTCTGTTTTTTGTTCTTGTTTCATTGCTTCCCTTTCTTGTTCCTCTTTTAATTCGGCCATTTTTCTAAGATGAGCACCGCTACCTACTATGTAACGACCTTTATGATCTGGTCTTACGTATCCATCCCTCAAATCTTTGAAGTGTTGATACCATTTTTCGGGATTCGGTACATACGGTACCCATTTTTCTTGTTTATAATCGTATACTTCAATGGAACCCATTTCGACGTGTTGAAAGGTAAAGCACGCCAATCCTTCTTACAACGCTCATTCTTCATCATCCGATTCTTGATCGTCATCACCTTCTTTATTATGGTCCATTGAATATTCTTCTTTGCTTTCATGATCGGGCCACAAATCAACAAAAAGGTCTTTTCTAAATGCAATGGCTTGTCGAATAGATTCTTTGACAGTCATGCCGTGCTGACTTCTTAGTTGCTTAGCCGACTGTAGAATCTGCTGCTGAGTAGGATCGTTTTGTAGCTCATAAAAGTCAATTAGAAATCGGGCATAATTTTGTCTCAGTCTCTTTCTTAGTTGTGGCAGTTCGTCATTTGCAGTGCGACGGTAAGCTTCTTCAAATTTGAGCCCTTGTTCTGTATAGTTGTTAACTTTAGCTCTAAATTGTTCTTTAATAGACTGTCTGAGAGGATTCTGAAAACGCTTATCCCATATCTCACAATGTAACTGCTCTTCTTTAATCTCAACTTTTCTACGTTTACCAGGAGGTCCCTTGATCAAAGATCGTTTCTTTACAAAGCTGGTTTCATTATTCCTATTTTCTATTTCATCATAATTATCATCATCATCATCATCATCATTGTCATCACTATCCTCCTCCTCCTCAACTTCATCCTTTTCATCATTTTTGTCAGATAAGTATCCTTCTCCATTAAAATAGTCTTCTGGTTTATATTCATCATCTGTTAGTTTTCTCTTTTTTGGATTGTTTGTCTCGAAAATGTTATCACGTAAACGGTGTAATTCTAGGGTGCTCGATTTTAAGTCTATTACCAAATAACCAGGCGGTCTTGATGTCGCTCGTTCAAACCGTTTCATAAAGATGTTACTAGACGAAGGGTAAATTCTTCTTGCCAACGTAGCTACTTGCTATCTGTCAATAGGATTATTAAATAGCACTAGATACTGCGTATTCAAAGCGATATCCCTACAAGCTTTTCATTGAGGGAACAAATTTTGGGTGAGATATACGACAGATATGTTCCTGTGGTGACTGCCCTTCGTAAAGAGATCAGCAATTCTTTGATCGCATTTAGCTTCGGTCATCATGTCGTCAAAGACCAGCAGGTTCCTTTGATTGACATTTATATATTGGGGATTGTTTAAGTAGTCTGGAATACCGTGTACGAATTCGACCCCGGGAATTTCACGCCTAAGTTCATCATACAAAGGTTGCCACTGTCCAAAACACCATATGATACGCTGAGGTCTAACAAGATTTGATGATAGCAGTTTTCTTGTCCATTCAGTTTTTCCACTACCACTTGGTCCTGAAACGACCATAGAAAATGGATGTTGAAACGTCATCTTTGAAGTGTTCAATATTTGTAATGATGGTGAATAATTCCAAGTGTCGTCGTCACTCCAGTGCTTATTACGTTGATGTCTCAGCATGGCGTCGCGCCTGGAGAATGACTGGTGACATAAAGGGCACTTATTCAGTTGTGAAGCAGATGTAAAATTATTTTCATACAACAAGACACTGCTTTGTGTTCTTACAAAATTTAAATGCCATTCTTACGCTTTTAAGACATATTTTGCTGTCAGAATTATTGTCAGTAATGGTGTAGGTGTGGTGGTTGTGGAGGTATTAGAGGCAATGGTGGTGGTGGAAGTGAAGGTGGAGGCGGTGGGGGTGGTGGAGGTGGTTGAGGTGGTGGTGGTGGTGTGGTGGAGAAGTGGTGTGGTGGTGGTAGTGGTGGTGGAGTTTGAAGTGGTGGTGGAAGTTGTGGTAGTGCAATGACTGTTGCTATTTTTATAGTTGTATTTCTAGTCTTTGTGTCAATATTTCATATTCTGAATAGTTTGGGCTTCAATGATGGCTACGTCAATTTTAGGAAGAAGTTGTATGATGGATTTCCACTGCTTAAGGTAATGTTGTATTCCGATGATACTAGCAGTGTGATTTATGAAACGTCTCAAATCCACCAGGATTTCACTATCTCTGTTGCAGACAGAAATATATACGTTTTGCTGTATCTCGAACTGCTTCATGTAGTGGCAGACAGTCTGGTTTTCATTTACTTTTATTTCATAATCTACGTATGAAGTTGAATTCGTAGTCGCAAAGGCTAAAGCGAATGGCAATGTGCATACAATAAGAATAATCGTGCATATGATAATTGCTTTTTGTCGTTTGATGATGACATTTGACTGACGAGAGTTTTCCATACTGTAAGCTTTGACGTCTGAAGTCAGACTGATTTGACTGACTAAAGCGTGCTTTAATATACAGGTTGCGAAGAACCTCGTTTTCAAAGCAAGGCTAATGTAAAAGGGAGTGATTTCATTGGCTGGTTAAAAATAGACATTCCAGTTTAGAACAGCTTTGAACCAAACTATCGCACAAATGACTGACAAGTTTAAACAAGTAAGCTAGCCTTTCTTTGAGGAATAAATCATTTGAACCAATCAGAATGCGTCATATCGCTAGCCAATCAGAGCAATGCTATAAGCTATACTGACTAATCAGAACGTTGCTTTGGCTCTATTTATTATATTTCTCCCTGTATATTCATTTTGGATATCAAAGTGTAAGGATCAGGTAAGCTTACTTTGGCGTATTTCTCGCATGAGTGATTTGACTTCTGGTTTAAATTAATGTCTTATAGCACTCATCGAGGCCTTTCGTTAGATACCCTACACGCCTAGCTTTAGTTCAATTATGAAGGAGTTAGCCGAGTTTTAACGCTTGGGTGATTTTGGCTCATTATTCGATCCCTTTGGAAATACGATTATCAAAGTGTACATTTTCCGAATCTTCTTGACGAGACTTTTCCTACGATACCTCACTTGACCAGGTTCGAGTCTAGGAACGCGCAGAAAATGTGAATTTTACGCGTGATTGATTCACTTTCGGTTTGAGTGTATCATCTTATAGTACTCATCGAGACCTTCGGTTATATATCCAACATGACTAGGTTATCTTTAATAATAAAGGCGTGAAGCCGGGTGTTTCCGGATGAATGATTCCGGTTTTAACCACAATATCTGGAAAACGAATAGAGATAGACTCATAATGGTACATATTTTCCGACCCTACTCGAAAAGATCTTTCTAAAGGTTTCGGTCCCGAGCCTGTACGATGATTTTGAAATTTAATGACTTCATTTCCGTTTGGCACTAGGTTATGAAAGTGTACCCCATAGGCTTTTCAAAAATGTCAGATACCCAAAATGTAAAAATGGACCCTAAAATGCCTTATTTTATTTAATGAAATGGTAATAGACATAAGCTGTTTAAATTTGTATGTTTAAAAAGTGACTTATTTATCTTCTCATTTTATGTATAAAAGACCAAAATAGGCCAGATTTCAAGCATTAAACGCAACAGTAAAAAGCAATGACAAAAAATATATAGAAATAGTAACTTGGTTCACAAATATCTTTATAACGCATTAAAAACGGACCATTGACTTTCAATGGGGACAAAAACTTCTTTTCATCTTTTGTCCGAAAAAGTTCATCTCTCGGTCACGATATAAAAGGGTCATTAAATTTCAATGGGACAAAGGTATCTTTTCATCTTTTATCGGAAAAAGTTAATCTCTGGATGACGGCACAAAAGGGTCATTGAATTTCAGTGGGACAAAGAATTATTTTCATCTTTTGTAAACCACAGCAGCTGTGCGTGATTTTGAGTAATGAGCATCAATAATTAAAACTATTTTTAGTAACGAGGACAAAGGACTTTTGTTGAAAATAGTTCCGCTAGGTATTGTTTGCCTAGACAGAGCGGCGCTCGTACTTTATGGTCAATAGTTTTGAATAGACAAAGAATCTTTTCATCTAGGGTTAAGGGAATATTCAGTTTGAATGGGACAAAAACTTTTTGATGGATATTAATGGTGCAGGTGAATAGTGGAATTAAAGAATAGATGATCATGAGTGACGCACGCGTAATGTTTACTAAAATTAGAGTTGAGCATGCGCATTTAGAACTAATATATTTGCCACTAGAGTCATTTAGTTACAGTAGTTTGAGGATTGAACATATATGAAAAGCAAGTTCCTACTTTATTTTATTCATGCATTTTATTTTAAGAAGACTCGTTTCAATTAATCAATATTGTGTAAGTATATAATTCTTTCCATTAAAGAAGTAGAATAACTATTTTGTTAAGTGTTTTATATCAGTAATGGAAAAATCTATATAATTAATTATTGATAATGTAGCATTTAAACTGATTTTCTGGTATATTTTTCTTTCACTTCACGTTATCTCCCCGTCTAGGGCTGAGTACCTGACCCTCAATGTGCGCGATCACGCCCTAAATAGGTATATAAGTCAGCTCTATATACTTCAGGGAGATATAAATAGCAGAGTGAGGTCATTCCTAAACATTTCTCATAAATACGTTATTCTAAAATTAGAATTCAAAATGGCCGCCGCGCATGTGCAGTGAATTCGCTTCTTATATGCAAATGAGTTACTATATATAGTAACTAGGTCACCTGTTATAAATACCACTAATATAAGTTTTGCCGACAATTTGTTCTTAAACGAATGAAATATCATATATTAGACTGTTGAAAAGTGTAAGTTTGCCGGATTTTAAGGGAGATGCATATGAGAGGGTTGGGGCACCGGGACCGAATCCCTTTAAATACGCCTACGAGAGTGAACAGTGACTTGGATCATGTTAACTTGGTATCAGGTAGAAAATATTCAGTAATTGCATCCGAGTTAAGCTATGACAGATTGTGACCACACTTGTAACCTAGTGGCTTACTTCAAAATAACAGAGTTTCATCATTACGGAACGCTTCTAGATATCGTATGAGAAAAAAAACATTAATTCGTTTTTCATGAAAACCTTGATCTTCCTTAGTAAGTAATATCTACAAGTACGTTATGATTCCAACCCCCGAAGAAATGAAATGTCAATAGGCCTACATGCGAAAAGTAGTTTTATCATATTATATTCCATGTCATTTTGTCCGCCAAGTGATCATTTTAAATTAATATTTCGAAAGATTGTACACGTACTTAAAACAGAACAGGCCAGTAGGATTTTAACTAACTAGTATTAAATATAAAACTTTCTCTTTGGTTTAAATTTATTTCCTCTTTTTCTGATTTACATATACACTTATATGTGTGACAACAGATAAGAATTGTTCTTTTAATTTAAAATGATATTTCTCCTGCCCAAAATGTCAGTGCAACATTCAGTTTAAGAGCGAATTTACATTTTAAAAAATGCAATATTATTTTAGTATGCATATATAAATATACAACACATCTTGCAAAGACAGGCTTCCTTCCAGTTACAGCATTAAACATCATGGATGGTCATTACTTTATTTCTTTTATTTATTTCTGCCATTTAATAGATTGGACATGCACGTTACGTTAACAGGTAGGAGCCTCTTCTTTTTCCGTACAAGTATAGGGTTGTAATGTAGGGAAAAAGCATGTTTTTTCATGTTATAACATCTGCAGAATCCCGAGGGAATGGTTGGTACCCGAGCCCGTTGGGGCGAGGGTACCAACATTTCCCGAGGGATTCTGAAGATGTTACAACACGAAAAGAACATGCGCTAACGCTATTCTAGCATAAACGCGTAAAAATCAGGTACGTCGTTAAATTTCCATCAAATGCGCGGTAAAGTCTACGTTGTTTTGTCACGTTGACGTCATTTCATTTTGAATTACCCGTTTTGGGGCCGTAATGCGTTTACGCTCTGCCACGGAACGTGCATATATAAAAAGGTGTTATAACAGCACGCGAGCGCCAGAATCTTTCTGTTAACACACATTTTATCTCCTGTTAAAACACCTCCGAAAAGTGACAATAACAGCAGTTTTATGCTAGAATATTTTCTATAAGGTGGCTGGTGGGAATACTGTAAAATCTGGTAAATAAGCGTATACGCTTTTAATAATTTTAATGACACTTTTATGCGCCTATTTTTGATATGCGCTTATACTTAAGCCAAAACTATGCGCTTATATTCGATATGCGCTTATAGACAAGCCGTGTGCGCCTATTTGTGATATATGTGGTGGACGGATAGCTCAGTGGTTTGCACACTGGCCTTCCAATCCTGAGGTCGAGGGTTCGATCCCCAGCAACTACTCGGGAATTTTCAGAAACGCTTTTCAGTGTTTCCCACCCAACTAGAGGTGTACTGGTCAGGAACCCAGGTAATCCTTGCGTGTATAAGTGCTATACACTGGGAACGTTAAAAAACCAGGTTGTCTATTCGCAACGAGCCGGATAAGTTAGCCGGACAAGCCTGTATCTGATTTCTGATCTCTCTGTCATGGGGGCTTTGTCTCACTCTGTCCCTCTGGTCAGATCGCTCTCTAGTAGAGGATGAATTATGCGCCCTGTGTGGCTACATTTGAACTATGTAAAGCGCCTTTGAACGTGAAATTGATCATGAAAAGGGCGCTATATAAATCTGGTATAATAATGATAATATAATATTAAGAATATTGACAGTGCTTACCATTGTTGAGAAAACGAAAGTAAAACATGGTCATGGACGTGCGCAGTGAACCACTTCCTTTTATTGCATACAGTATTTAGACATAAGGAAAGCATAAATTTCCAAAAAAATGTTCAATCTCTCGAAATATTCAATAATTGTTCAACACTAAGATTGTAGCATTTTATCCATAGTCTTTTCAAGATTTACAAAAGAATGACAAACTGTTATGACAACGCAAACAACTTTTCTGGTATTCAAAGCTTTACTTTCATTTACTGAACATTTTCTGTTCAAAAAGCATGATTATCGACTTATCGTAAACAATTATCGTTTTATCAGACAAAAGACGTTAAAATCTTTTAACACCTATCGGCTACTCAACAGGTAAGAACACTTGTCACCTGTATTTATAATAATCAATTATCACTGTATGATACCGTTAATTACGTCTTTTTTTGCTAGTAATCGGATATGCGCCTACTTTCGAGACAAAATTATTGTAAGAGCATGACATGCGCTTATTATCCCATACGGAATAATGGTTAGGCCGTATACGCTTACTTTTGATATGCGCTTATATTCGAATATGCGCTTATTTACCAGATTCTACAGTATTTTATTTTATGCTAACTAATGAAATACTGTATTCTATCAGTTAAATATTTTCATATCTCATCGATCACACTGTGAAAATATTAAATCTATATTTTCACACTGTGAGAGATATGAGCTCCGCCCCCTCATACATTGTGTATGAATTTTAAATTATTTGCTTAAAACAGGATGAAAATTATAGTCGCTTTTTGTTCTTTATAATATATTTCTCGATTCAAATTATTTTACTTAAAGAGAATTTCATACCGTTATGCAGCAAAATATAAAACAAAATGGAACTTTATGTTACATGCGTCTTTATAACGTCACAGCACGTCTGACGACATGTCTGTTTACGCGCGTCTGTTTCCCGCGCTGAGATTAAAACAAATGCATTTCTTAACGTAATTGAGCATAAAATAAAAAGATATATACTTTAAATATAAATACAATTTATAAGTACCGGTAGATTTAAGTTGATTCTTTGACACCTACAAAATATTTATAAACAATCAAACAGCATGATTCCCCACAGAAAAAAATATTACAGAACCAGGATTAAGTGCGGTATAAATGAAAAACAATACCGTGGACCGTATTTGTGTAGCACAGTTGCAAGTCTGTATAAATAAATTGTACTCACTGTGATTCTGGCATTCTCTCGAAGTCAACATAAATATCCAACAGTGCTCCGCCGACGATGAAACCTAACATGGGTCCTAGCATCTGACACAGACCGATCATTGCTGTAAATACATCACCTTATAAAGAATTGTAATAGAGATACCGACGTCCCCAACCTTTTACTGCATTTTGCAAAAATAAAATATGCCCTTAACTTGATTTGTGCATATTTGACTTTTAAGGAACAAAAATCAAACCTTGCACATCCTGAGGGCCTGGACTTAAGACACATCTTACAAATCTCATCAGTCAGAAACGCGGAAAAAATTATCAGAATGTTTTGCAAGAATACATATTTGTCAGTGAGTCCAATTTCTGCCGCTGCTTTTTTTTTATCTATATGTGTTTTCTCTCCTTTAAAGAATAATCCATAATCAGTTAATATTATGAGACTTCCATGTATTCAACAGAACATATATGCTTCTAACCCTAAATGATATCCCGGATAGACGAATGCAGCTCATCTCTATGGCCCCTTTTCCTCCAAAAATGGCGGGTGACAATAACCATACTAAGCTAAATGTATCTATATCAGCTACATACTTCTTTCCAGCATCCGTCTGTCATATATCTCTATGTCTGTATATATGTCTATTTCTACGGATTTATGTCTGTGTCTATGTGTCTATGTCTGTGTACAGGTCCATGTTTATCTGTTTGTCTCTGTGTCTATTTTTTGTGTTTATATCTACAGTCAAACCTGTGAACAAAGACCACTCTTCGGAACAAGCAAAAGTGGTCTTTGTTCACAGATGGTCTTTATTCGGGGGGAAGGGTCACTTCTCAGTTAGCCATTATCATGCTGATAAAAAGTATTTTTACAGCTTCTTGCATTCTTTATGTTCTATGTATTAATTTTTTTAATCAAGCAGTAATTATTATGTTTGTTACAAGGCTAAAGTGGTGAAAATTCGGCGGAGTTCAAATATTTTCAAGCCGGAACGGTCCAGCTTGGTCGTTATTGGGGGGCAAATATGACCCTTGGGAATCAATTTGGCCGGTCGCTGGTCGCGGTCGCCAGGTGGTCGCTATTCACGGCCTTTTCATGAACATTTTTTCTATGGGGGGACCAGAGACCGGTCGTTGTCGACAGGTGGTCGCTATTCACGGGTGGTCGCTAGCACAAGTTTGACTGTATTTCTATATGTCTATGTCAGTGCTTGTGCGATTATGTTTGTGTCTATGTCTGTGTCTGTACCTCTTTTTCCGTGTCTATGTGTCTATGTCTGTTTCTGTGTGTCTATGTTTGTGTCTATGTCTGTGTCTATGAGTTTATGTCTGTGTCTGTGAGTTCATATCTATGTCTATGTCTGCGTCTATGCCTCTTAGTCCGTGTTCATTTTTGTATGTCTGTGTATGAGTTTATGCAGACTAAAGAGTCCTATATGCAGACAGGTACATATATTAAGGGGATATATGCAGCAGGTGCATAGACAAAAGGGGATATATACAGCCAGGTACATAGACCAAGGCGATATATGCAGCCAGGTACACAGACTAAGGCAATATATGCAGCCAGGTACATAGACCAAGGCGATATATGCAGCCAGGTACATAGACTAAGGCGATATATGCAGCCAGGTACATAGACCAAGGCGATATATGCAGCCAGGTACATAGACAAAGGGGATATAATTATACAGCCACGTATATAGACTAAGGCAATATATGCAGCCAGGTACATAGACCAAGGCGATATATGCAGCCAGGTACATAGACCAAGGCGATATATACAGCCAGGTGCATAGACTATGGCAATATATGCAGCCAGGTACAAAGACAAAAGAGGATATTATACAGCCAGGTACATAGACTAAGGCGATATATGCAGCCGGGTACATAGACAAAAGGCGATATATACAGCCAGGTACATAGACTAAGGCGATATATGCAGCCAGGTACATAGACAAAAGGCGATATATACAGCCAGGTACATAGACTAAGGGGATGAATGCAGTCAGGTACATAGACTAAGGGATTTATGCAGCCCGGCGCATAGACTTAGGGGATATATGATGCCAGGCACATAGACTAAGGGGATACCTGCAACCATGTACGTAGACATTGAGGATAATTATGTACAGTCAGGTGCATATATTCAAGGGATGTATGTATCCAGTTACATAGACTAAGTGGACATTTGTAGCCAGTTACATATACTAAGGGGATATATACAGCCAGGTACATAGACTTAGACAAATATGGAGACCAAGGTGATATATGTAGCCAGATACATAGACCGAGGGGATATATGTAACCATGTTCATAGACTAAGGGGATATAGGCAGACATCAGAAAAAGTAGTTTAATGTTGTTGTTTTTTCTATTTTAACCTCTGGCAGCGCATAAAATCAGTCAAGCATTTGAACAAATTTGAGAGAAGACTTTACGAGGGAGCTACAGATCAAGTTTAGTGACATTCAATCAAGCAGTTCATGAGAAAAAAACGTTTAATGCTTTGGTTATTTTTCTTAAAAATTTCTACTTTTAGCTCTGGTAGCCTCTTAAATCAGTCAAGCGGAACCATTTGAAAAAGTTTGACAGAGAACCATAAAAGAATTCTACAGACCGCATTTGGTGATGATACATCAAGCAGTTCATGAAAAGAAGTCGTTTAAATGTGTTTTTGTTCTACATTTCAGATCTGGTGGCCCCTAAAATCAGTCGAGCAGAACCATTTGAATAAAATTGAGAGCACCTTACAAGGATGCTACAGACCAACTTTAGTGATGACCCATCCAGCGGTTTATGAGGACCCATCCAGCGACATTTATCCAGATAACGTAGAATGAAGCCTAGACTCGGTATACGGAAATGAAAATCGTTTTACAAATGAATGGTAACCTGTGAGTGAATTTATTGAAACGGCAATTTCACTCTCTTTCTAAAGATAAAATATGATATTAAAACGTTTTAAAACACGTGACGTTAAATAACTTCAAATAACGTCTAAAAATCAGCGAGTTATATGCGGACCTCTTTAATCATGGGCAAATATCTCAAAAACAAACACATGGACCTATACATTTTATTTCACCATATTATAGACCATATCTTCATTTAGGACGGAGAAGTTTTATCAAAATCTACATTGTTGAAAAAATTCTATTAGCGAAAATGTTGTAAAAATTGCGATAGATTCACATAGACACACGTTACGAAAACTTTGTGAGGTCCCAATTTTTCAAATTGATATAGCAATAAAAATTCAAGTACACTACCCCTTTTTATTTGCCAAAATCTCTTAGTATATTCTAATGTAATGTAGTGGATAAAAAAAAACAAACACGCAGTCAATTTACAATTTACTCATATTCCATCGTTTCGGCTTCATGCCTTCTTCAGGGAATAATAATAACATTTTTTTATGTTCTAATGTAGAAATTTTTATCCAAACATGCAGAATTACATTAAAGTATTTTTATATTTTAGCTCCCGCGGCCCCTAAAAGGGGTCCATGAGAACCATCTGAACAAACTTGATAGTTGAGGACCATGTCAAGATGCTACTGACTATATTTGGTCTAATTCTGACCGGTACGCCGGACGCAAAACAAATATAACGGGCGAAGAACGATGGACGACGGAGGCTGGACCATCCATCTATTATAATAGCTACCCCTGAACAAAGTTAGGTGAACTAAAATGCACGTTTCGTGCGTGCACAATACATGTTTTCATACATCTGAAAAGTCACGCAGTACTAGAATTGATCTTTTGCTCTGTGTTAACAAGGTAATACAAATATTGTTGAAATTCAGTCATGAACATCATATTCATAAACGAAAAACTTTGCGTTAGAAGATTTGTTTAGTACATATGCGAACGAATTCATATATTTTTCTACTTACAGATATATACGGGTGATGTAGCCGCTGTTACACTGTCGTCTATAAATGAGTATCCGACTGTTATTAATGTTGATCCACCGAGGCCGTGCATCAACTGGCCAATCAGAAGCAAGGTCAGGAAACTTGATAAAGTCCAATCGCCCTCTGAGCATTGTGTGGAAATTTCTTAAAGGGAAATACATTTACTGCAGTAGTCATTAGTGTAACGCATTTACATTTAAAATATGGACAAGTTATCTTTAAATATATTTAAAGGGCAAGGAAAGGCTGATAAAAAGTTAATTTCATATGAAAGCCATCCTCAAGCCTTTCATAAAAAAAAACCTAAAAGAATTTTTAAATTCGGACCATTATTGAAAACGTTATGGCAACTTGAAATTTCAGAAAATGACTGATCATGGAGGCAGCCATTTTAGTGCGTTTATGACGTCATTTACACACTGTTAAATCCTTTATTTAGCAAATAACATTTTAAATAGCTTAATTCCATATGTTTCTTGCGTGTAAAATATAAAACATGGTGATTTCATTCATAATAACTGAAAAAAGTAGATACATTATTTTACAGAAATACGTAAATACAGTTCAAATATGTATCTAGAAGTTCTATAAATAATATTGTTTTCGTTGCCTTGGAAACAAAGTGGCCGCCATTTTGATCAAATATTTAAATGCTCATAACTTTCTCATATTTAAGCCGATTTTAAAAATTCTTACACTTCTTAAAAGGTTTTAAGAATTCCTAGAAGACGGAATCAACATAAGAAAAATATTGCCTTTCTCTTTAACATTTAATTACTGCAATGAATGAGCGACAGATCCAGACCACTTGTGAAGTGGATGGACCTGAAGTTCAATATTACTGATGTGATTGTCGTATCGAGTAAATTCTAAAATACGGTGTGATATTTACATGGCAAAATTAAGTAAGAGCTGAATAAAAAAAAGACAGTCATGATGACCTTAGATCGCTCACCTGAGTAATATGAGCTACATGTTTCAAATGTCAAACTGATGCTAAAATATTAAAAAGTAGGTCATATTCATGGTCACTGAAAGTTAGTGTTAAGTTCGGTGTGCAAAATTGTACATGTCATCCAAATTTCAAGGCTGTATCTTAAAAAACAACAAGAAAGTAGGTCAGTAGGTCAAGGTCACAGTCAAGTGACCCCTAATTTCTTGGGGTCATTAGGAAATTATAATTAAACAGTCTAGGAAATAATTTCAAATAATTTTTAAGTATTTTTTCCTATTTAACTCATATAAAAATCTCCCCCAGGGCGGTGCCTCTTTTCACCACAAGGGCAAAATTTGAACAGTATTGTTAGAGAACCACTAGGCAATGCTACATACCAAATATCAAAGGCCAATGCCTTGAACTTTCAGACTAGAAGATTTTTAAAGTTCTTTCCTATATAAGTCTATGTAAACCTTTGGACCCCTAGGGCCCCTACCCCTTTTCACCCAAGGGACATAATTTGAACACTTTTGGTAGAGAACCACTAGGCAATGCAACACACCAAATATCAAAAGCCTAGGTCTTGTGGTTTCAGACAAGAAGATTTTTAAAGTTTTTTCCTATATAAGTCTTTATAAAAATTGGGACCTCCGGGGCCTGGCCTCTTTTCACCTCGGGGTAATAATTTGAACACTTTTGGTAGAGGACCACAAGGCAATGATACATACCAAATATCAAAGGCCTAGGTCTTGTGGTTTCAGACAAGAATATTTTTTAAGTTTTTTTCCTATATAAGCCTATGTAAAACTTGGGACCCCCGGGGCGGGGCCTCTTTTCACCTCAGGGGCATAATTGGAACAATCTTCATAGAGGACCATTAGATAATGTCACATGCCAAATATCAAGGCTTTACACTTTGCGGTTTTGGACAAGAAGATTTTTTAAGTTTTTCTTTTCAGTTGCTATGACAACCAGAGTTCTGTGTGGAATTCAATTCTTGAACACTTTTTGAAAGGGACCACCCAAGGAACATCAAGGCCAAGTTTCATCAACTTTCGCCAAATGGTTTCAGATGAGATGTTGTTTAAAGGAAAGTGTGGACGGACGGACGACGGACGGTGAGCGATCACAATAGCTCATCCCGAGCACTTTGTGCTCAGGTGAGCTAAAAACAAGAAAGTTGGTCAGTAGGTCACATTCATGGTCACTGAAAGTCAGTATTAAGATCACCGTGCAAAACTATACATGTCATCTAATTTTCAAGGATGTATCTTAAAAATAAAAGAAAGTAGGTCAGTAGGTCAAGGTCAAGTGGCCCCTAATAACTTGGGATCATCAGGTTATTAAAATTTAACAGTCTAGAAAATATGATCTGATAATTTTTAAGTAGTTTTTCCTAAATAACTTATGAATTATACATATAACAAGTGACCCCCGGGGCGAGGCCTCATTTCATCCCAGGGACATAATTCAAACAATCTTGTTAGAGATCAACTAGGCAATGATATATACCAAATATCAAAGGCCTAGATCTTGAACATTCAGACAAGAAGATTTTTATTTTTTTTTCCTATATAAGTCTATGTAAAACTTGGGATCCCCTAGGCGGGGCCTCTTTTCAACTAAGGAGCATAATTTAAATAATCTTAGTAGAGGACCACTAGGCAATGCAACATACCAAATATCAAAAGCCTGGGCCTTCTAGTTTCAGACAAGAAGATTTTTAAAGTTTTTCCTATACAAGTCTATATAAACCATGTGACCGGGGCCTGGGCGCGGCCATATTTGACCCTAGGGTGATAATTTGAACATATTTGGTAGAGGGCTATTAAATGATGCTACATACCAAATATCAAAGCACAAGGCCCTGAGGTTTTGGACAAGAATTTTTTTTAAAGTTTTTCCCTATATAAGTCTATCTAAACCATGTGCCCCCGGGGCGGGGCCATATTTGACCCTAGGGGGGATGATTTGAACAAACTTGGTAGAGAACCACTAGATGATGCTACATTACAAATATCAAAGCTCTAGGCTTTGTGGTTTTGGACAAGAAGATTTTCAAAGTTTTTCCCTATATAAGTCTACGTAAACATGTGGCCCTCGGGGCGGGGCCATATTTAACCCTAGGGAGGCGTAATTGGAACAAACTTGGTAGAGAACCACTAGATGATGGTACATTACAAATATCAAAGCCCTAGGCCCTGAGGTTTTGGACAAGAAGACTTTCAAATTTTGTCCCTATACTCTATATAAACCATGTGACCCCCAGGGCGGAGGCATATTTGACCCTAGGGAAATAATTTGAACAATCTTGGTAGAGGACCACTAGATGATGCTACATTACAAATATCAAAGTCCTAGGCCCTGTGTTTTTGGACAAAAAGACTTTCAAAGTTTGTCCCTATACTCTATATAAACCATGTGATCACCAGGGCGGAGCCATATTTGACCATAGGGAAATAATTTGAATAATCTTGGTAGAGGACCACTAGATGATGCTACATACCAAATATCAAAGCCCTAGGCCCCGTGGTTTCGGACAAGAAGATTTTCAAAGTTTTTCCCTATATAAATCTATGTAAACCATTCGACCCCCTCACCCATCCCAGGGCGAGGCCATATTTGACCCTAGACCCTATCTGAACAAACTTGGTAGAGGACCATTAGATGATGCTACATACCAAATATCAAAGCCCTAGCTACTGAGGTTTTGGACAAGAAGATTTTTAAAGATTTTCTTTCGGTTGCCATGGCAACCAGAGTTCTGTATGGAATTTATTTCTTTGACTAAATTTAATGAGGATCTTGCAAGGAACATTCCTGTGAAGTTTCATCAAAATTGGTCTGGTGGTTAAGGCTGGGAGGTGTTGACGGACGACGGACAGACGACGACGGACGCCGGACAATCACTGACCACAAAAGCTCACCCTTGAGCACTTTGCGCTCAAATGAGCTAAAAAAATGACAAGACGCAATGCTTCATAATAACCAGCTTTACCGGGAAAATATTTTGCCTACATGCGATAGGTTTCAAACTGTCTGCACTTGCGCTGTAATAAAATAAAATGTCAAATAATTTAAGTTTAATACGTTATTTTGTAGTTTCCATGATTTAACACAGTGATTTAGTTTTTGACCTCATGTAACCCAGTTTTTAACTTAACCTGGACCTGTTACAGGCTAACATACTGTCAACATATTAAGACGATCAAACTGAAAAATGTGACCTTTAGAGTACTAACAAGGTATTCGTATGAATTAATCTGGCGACCTAGTTTTTTACCTTAGATAATATAATTTTAAACTTGACCTAGATTTCGTATAGATAAACATTCTGAGAAAGTTTTAAGTAGATCAAACAGAAAATGTGGCCTCTGAGTATTAACAAAGACTTTTCTGTGATTTGATCTAGTGATCTAGTTTCTGACCTCAGGACATACATTTTGACAGTCTCATAAAATTAGGTAGAAAATGTGGCCTCTATCATGTTTAAAAGGTTTTTGTAGTAATTGACCTAGTGACCAAGTTTTTGAGCCCAAATAAACCAGTAACTGATCCCTGTGAGATTTTGTTAAGGGTTATATTCTTCTAAAGTTTCATTAAGTTTGGGGGGGGGATGTGATCTCTAGAGTGTTTACAGTTAAATTGTTGACGACGTGCGACGGGACGCACATTACACGACGACGCACGACGGACGCAGTGTGATCACAAAAGCTCATCTTGGGCACTTTGTCTCAAAGTAGGCGATGTACAACAGACGGTGAAACCACGACAAACAGAAGTCTGCGGTAGACTCTAGGCGACGTTTGATTTATGCTTGATTAAAATATGATTTTATTTAGTATCAAATATTGAAGTTAATTCTTGAAGTAACATAAGTGAGTTTAGGATAAAATTAAGGTTCTCATTTAGTTTAAATACGTATATGTGTGTCATTTTTTAGGTACTCAAGAATTTCCATTTTGGTTAATTATTTTGTGAGAAGTGTACTTGGTTTAAAACAGAAACATATGTTACAGAATCTGTCCAGACAAGCGCAACTTGCAAAAATAAGCTGGATGTTAACATTATCTCATGGGAATCTAAAAATATTAGCGAGAGTTTGCAGGCACATACAGCAACTGATGGATTACAACACAATTGGAACAAAATAAGTCCTTAAGTATTCGTTTCTTTATCATTTGACAAAACTGTTTATTGGTGTCACCACTTCCTGTCACTGTACTGTCATATATAACTGACTGGCAATGCAAAACTAAGTTAACTTTCATAGGTGTAAGTCAACTTGGGGTAGGTTATGGATACAACAAAATATGACCAAGAAACACCAAGTGAAACGAAACCAATATAGTACCTGTTTTAATAGGAAGGCGGGAGAAGTAGTGGCGGGTTGAGTAAATCCCAAATCTGCATGCACAACTTCACTTGATTCTTATTATTCCTATAAAGTTGATCAAATATTTTTTTCAGATAAGTGCGACTCATTTATCAGACCCTTTATGCGTAATTTCGACTACGTACACAACTTTAGAAGCTATTAGCCACCAATTACACCCCAGACCCCACTCGTAAGGAATTTTCTCCACTTTTATTTTTTTTTTTACTTCACTGAGGCGTTTGTACGTAACAGCCATTTTTCTACATTACAACAAAATATACACTAAAATTTCTTTAAAGGAGAAGTTCAGTTGTAAAGGTCATTTAGTTTTTGACTTGGAGCTACGGCTCCATGCCGTTGTAGATGGATTTACACATCGAGAGATCATTAGCAACGGAAGTAAATTTTCGCGCATGCGCACTCTACGTAGGACAAAAAGACATATACTAAGACTGTGAAAGTTTATCTTTGAATCTGTCTATAAATGCAGGAAAACTATTCTATAACTAGGAAAACCTTCGAAGCCAAAATGCAGTCAGGCGTCTTTGGTGCATTGTAAAACTTGATAAGTGTGAAAATTACTAACATGACCATGATAATCCATGGTCAACCGTGGTTGAAAAAAGTTGACCACGGTACCATGGTCAAACTGTTGATAGTCTTTTCTGACCATGGTCAACCATGGTCAGTCTTATCTCACCATGGTCAACCATGGCCGACCGTGGTCCTGATGGTTGACCACGTTAAACATGGTCAACCATCAAAAACCGTGGTCATTATTTCGTCTGGGTAAAAAAGGGGCGTAACTCTGTCAAAATTCAAACATTGTTATGGGGGTTGTTTCTCCTGGTGTAGACTTTGATAGTTAGTAGCTATTTTAAGTTTCAAGTCAAAAGCTTTAATAATAACGGAGGTATTTGACTTTATCAAACTGGAAAAGTCGAACTAAAATGCTACATTTTCATATCAGTAAACATTCAAGTCACATATCTATTTCATGATTATGGTTTAAGGTTATAAGAATGCATTGTTGTATATTATATAGTTTCTGACAGCATTTTCAAACGCATACATTATTTGATTACACTGTACTGTATGCCGATGTTATTACCTTTTTTCAGGAGTTCGCTTTGTTGTGCGCCTGCAGGTCAAAACATACCCAGACGAAAATGTACCCATGTTTTCTCAATCCCTGGTGAATTATTTTTAATGTAAAAGGGCTGTACATTCTATTTTAAGGTTTTTATTAGTTAATTGAGAGCCAAAACAAGACAAATGTACTTCTTCGCTCTTCGATTGCTCCTGATTTTCTCAAAAACAAAAAAAATATTTAAATCATTTTTTTCGCTCGCCGCCTCAATTTTTTTCAGAAAAAAAAATCCGATGAACAACTTTTCAATTTGGTGTGGCCTCAAGTATTTTATATTGTATTATATGTATCATATTTTTGATAGCTCTCCTTAATGGAGGAAACAAAGAATCTATCTATCTATCTATCTATCAATTTTAGCGCGGCCGTTTAAACGACACTAAAGTGTCTTCCTGTCATCTTTTCGATCAATCATCAAGATTATACAAACATGTTTAAATAAAAAATAAAAAAAATTTTAAAAATGCCATATGTTAAAAAAACTGCAAGCTAATTTCTTCTAAAAACGAAAAAAATGAACTGAAAAAAAAACTATAGCGGGGATATCTGTATCATAACCGTTGCATTAAGTATGATGCCATCGCCTGATGAGATTCATAGAGGGGCCGAAATAGTTGTTTTCTATGTCTTGGCTGATACTCATACACTGAAATACATCAACATTCCTAGCAATTTGCTAAAATTGCGCGAATGTTGGATAGTTATCCTTAAAAAATATAATGAAACTGATTGAAAATCTTAACCGAATATGCTTTCAAGAAGCAAGAAAAACGCACTAACAGGCATCCCAAATCGTAAAGTTTTCTCGGTGGAGACCCCCCGAACCCCTCTTATTAGAAAGGGAGAATCCCCCTCTCGTGCTCTCAACCTTCCCCTGCCGACGGTACTCGCGGTCCCGTGGCCGGACCACTTTTTCGAAGCTGGCGACGGCCGTTATTTACAACGGTATCCAACATCAACAAAAAAAATGGTTTTGAAACATTATCTCACTGCTTACGGGAGCCATGGTGAAACAACTAATGATTTTGGATTATCTCCCTTCGATAGTGGATACGGAAACGATCGAAAAAATTGGCGAGTACTCGAGTACCAAACTCGTTTCTACGCTTATGTCGAAACTTAATCTTTTTTATAGGTCATTCAGTTTCTGCTCACAGTTTAGATTACACATGAGCCGTTGGAGTTCTTGTCTTTTGTCATGTCAAAAATATGTCTTATTATGAAGAGAGTTCGTTTGTTATCTTTATATATTTTGCATTTCTGAATATGTAAACCTTCCTGGTCCTCCTCTTGTTCTTTTACATTCATATCTGTCAGCTACTAGGATGAAGACTGCTCCCCCTGTACCTGTCTGGCGGTCTCCGTTGTATAAAGCCTTGGAATAATACTTCAGTTTAATTGATTCTGTTCTCAAACAAGGATTCTGTGACAGTATCGGTTTGGGCTGACGGTATTATGTTCTTCAATTTCGCCTTTTTCCAGGGGCTTTTAACGGACTCTAAATCGACCACTAGCAATCTAAGTTGTAGATCATGTCATCGTTTGTTTGTCCCTCATATCATTTGCCTTTTTCCGTTTATCCTTGTATAAGCTAATTCTAACACGACCGGTCTTTCCTATGTGCCAGGAACGCCGAAGCTACGCGTTAGTAAGTACCAAAATCACTGTCTGTACGTCACAATTATTACGTCCACAGAAAAAAAACAACAGGCAAATATCTGGTGGATGTCCTCGCTGATGTACATGACAATCCTCGTTATCATGTTAGAATGAAATGGTATTGATAGATCAAAAACAGTGATTTTCTCTTGAATAAAATCATTGTTGCCATTCCGATGCGTATTACAATACTTAAATCACTCGAACGTCCTCGTGATAAATCCATTCGCATCTGAACGCCAAACCTCTAAAATAATATTCTTTCGGCATAAAAGTGCTAGTCTCTAGTTTGTAATATTTGACATTTGACCTAGACTATACTCCATAATAAAGCTGTTTCTGAATTTTTAAAAATATTTTCTGCGTTAAAATAGTCGTGTTCTTCTTAAGTATTCTTTGTTTCTGCATTGTAATATTTGCTGTTAGAGGACGCTTATTCTAGAATAAACTTTATAACAACACTGTTTCTACATTGTAATATTTAAGAAATAATTTATAGCAAAAGAGTGCTTTAACACTATTTATGCACGATGAGTGGTTATACGTCGGGCGTAATAATTTCACGAGGGCGAAGCCCGGGTGAAATTATTTGAACGACGTATTACCACCCGAGTATATAAATAGTGTTAAAGCACGCTTGTGCTATAAATTATTTCGATTCTAATACGCCCTTAATCTCAAACACTAGATAAAATATAGAAGCGCTATTTCTTGGTTGCAGCAAAAACTTTGACGTCATCGCACGTTAACGTGACGTCATTCTAGCGTAAAAGTATTTTAACAGAGACAAGCATATAAGAAAGTTATGTTACAGAACGCTTGTTCTAGAATATACTTTATAATAACACTGTTTCTGCATTGTAATATTTGCTGTTAGAGGACGCTTGTTCTGGAATATACTTTATAATAACACTGTTTCTGCATATGCTGTTAGAGGACGCTTGTTCTAAAATATACTTTATAATAACACTGTTTCTGCATTGTAATATATGCTGTTAGAGGACGCTTGTTCTAAAATATATTTTAAAATAACAGTTTCTGCATTGTAATATATGCTGTTAGAGGACGCTTGTTCTAAAATATACTTTATAATAACACTGTTTCTGCATTGTAATATATGCTGTTACAGAACGCTTGTTCTAAAATATTCTTTATAATAACACTGTTTCTGCATTGTAATATTTGCTGTTAGAGGACGCTTGTTCTGGAATATACTTTATAATAACACTGTTTCTGCATTGTAATTTTTGCGGTTAAAGGACGCTTGTTCTGGAATATACTTTATAATAACACTGTTTCTGCATTGTTGTATTTGCTGTTAGAGAACGCTTGTTCTGGAATATACTTTATAATAACACTGTTTCTGCATTGTAATTTTTTGCGGTTAAAGGACGCTTGTTCTGGAATATACTTTATAATAACACTGTTTCTGCATTGTTATATTTGCTGTTAGAGAATATACTTTATCATAACACTGTTTCTTCATTATATATGCGGTTGAAGGACGCTTGTTCTAAAATATACTTTATGATAACACTGTTTCTTCATTGTAATATATGCTGTTAGAGGACGCTTGTTCTGGAATATACTTTATAATAACACTGTTTCTGCATTGTAATATTTGCTGTTAGAGAACGCTTGTTCTGGAATATACTTTATAATAATACTGTTTCTGCATTGTAATATATGCAGTTAGAGGACGCTTGTTCTGGAATATACTTTATAATAACACTGTTTCTGTATTGTAATATTTGCTGTTAGAGAACGCTTGTTCTGGAATATACTTTATAATAACACTGTTTCTGCATTGTAATATTTGCGGTTAAAGGACGCTTGTTCTGGAATATACTTTATAATAACACTGTTTCTGCATTGTAATATTTGCGGTTAAAGGACGCTTGTTCTGGAATATACTTTATAATAAAACTGTTTCTGCATTGTAATATTTGCGGTTAAAGGACGCTTGTTCTAAAATTTATTTTTATGATAACACTGTTTCTGCATTGAAATTGTTGATGCGTTAGAAGACTTGGGTTTTAGAGTATGCATTATTATAGAATTGTTATTACATTGTAATAATTGAAATGTTTGAAGTCTCGGCCTCTTGAGATACTTTATTGCATGGGTGTAGAGATACTACCTAAAATTTTAGATTATGAAAAACAATTAAAAAGATAATGCTGGTTGTTGATATGTAACATTTAAGATTGAATATAATACTTAACTCCTGATTTGATAATTTTGAAGCATATTATTTAAGATTTTCTGAAAACTTATTTCAATGCAAAAAAATGTTGTCAAATACAAGATTATTGTATGACGTCAGAAAATGTTTTAAATCTAATAAAATTAATTCAGATCCACTGTTTAAGCTGAAATTTAGATATAATGTTATTTGTACCATATGACACATCTATATATAAAAACAAGAAAAAAAACTCTTCAGTATTTACCATGAAAAATGACATTACAATGAAATGACTTATCACTAAATTTTTAACCATACATTTACTTCATTATTGCAATGTCATGCAGATGAACAGGTAACTGCACATTGATTGATCTCTAGTACTATGTCTAATAGGTGTTTTTGTGTTGTAATATCTAATGTCTATTTTCTATTTTACATATATTTGGGGAGGGCCGTCATCTGATGTTGTAAGAACTTGTGGCCCGACCCATTTGCTTATTTCTTTGTGTTTGTAAAAAATGTTGTATATGCTTGTAAATATTGAATGAGCAATAAAATATGTTTAAACCAATTATATACATATATAGGCCTATGGGTAAAATATTTGGTTATGTGTCTAGCACCTGTGGTCTATGCTAATAGAGTTAGGTTTTTGTTGTTTTTCTGTATATTTCACGTGTTTGACTCAGGTTCTAGAATGCCCTATAATAAGATTTTCTGTATTGTTATATTTTTGTGTTTGCTCTATAATAAAGTTTTTAAGTGTTGTATTTGATGTTTTAGAAGATTTGGGTTTTATGCTTTATTAAAATGTTATTTGAGCTGTAAATGAAGACTCGGGTTCTAAAGTTTTTTTTATGAGAAAGTTGTTTCAGTCCTACCTGACACAAGCGTACCTGTAGCAGAACAAAGATGCGACTGACCCTGGCCCCACTCATACCGAGGTGTGATAAAATGGGGCAACCACATACACATGGAACCTAATGACGATAATATGAAAGCTCCTGTCAAAATTCGACCTTTTTTCCTTCTGTTTCCATAGAAACCTGTAAAATTAAAGATAAAATTTGAACATATCAAAATTTTCTGCTAAGCCCGTTTACTATACGGTTCCATCACAACATAAAAAACAAAATACAATTGATAGCCTAGGTTATAATCACTCTGCATTCCTTTATATAAATATTTGATTTCTAAGACTCTTAAATGAAAAGGAAACTGTGTTTCTGATTTTAGAAAATGTACGTGCGATTCACCTCAACATTTCAGTTGCAAGTAGTCGGGCCTGCAACTTTTATAAATAGAAACAATACAGGATACATTCATCACAGTTTTATAAAGAAATAACACGTGTAAAAATTAAACACAATTAGTCTGATTTAATATTAGCCAAGTGTCATTTTTTCCCACATTTTTAAAGACAGGTATTTCAACAGCGGTTCGGTGATTAACAAGGAAAACAGTGTTTCGGAATCGATTTTCTCCTATATACTTTTATACAACAAAACAGCTTCGAGCTCTTCCGAAAGGAAGTCAATTAGCCGGAATTAATTCTACATCATATGAAATTCTGGTTAATGTTTCTTTTTCTTCTTATTTTATGTAGGCAGTGTAACTAAAAACACAAACTTCAAGTAGGAACTATCTGTTTTAGATATATAGTATGTGTAGTTAACTGCATCAAAGTACGTAGACTGAAAAAATACTAAAATATCATTTTTCTGAAAAAGAGTTATTTGAGCTGAAAAAAATGGTGCCAGATAAAATATTTGGAAAAAATGGAGACAACTCCACTAAGACTTCATGGTAGGCTTAGGTGGCTATTGACCTAGAACCTCATGCAAACTATGCACTTTTTACCTCTAGGCAGGGGAAAAACATGTATAATTGCCACATAGATTAGCAATCGGAATAGAAAACTATGTAAAGATCAAATATGTTAATGTCCTGGGGAAAGTGTGACATTTTCTGTGGTGAAATTTGTCAACAAACAGACGATTTATTTTAAAAGTCAAAACCCACAGAATTTCACAAGGTAAAATATGTTGAACAGGCTACTGCTGGAAAGAGAACAATCTCTTACTACCCATATATATGCGTCAAAGTATGGGAAAAATATCTAGAAATATGAAAAAAGTCAAAGAAATCAATTTCAGGACTGTTAGATGCATGACAGTGTTATCATGCATAGCATTTAACACAGATAGGTTACATTTCCTTTGCACTGATATAACATGGACAGGATTAGGATTAACATACGGTGTTCACTCAACGATTTTACTATATAAACAGATTGTCTCCCTTGTGTAAAGATGGCTTAGGATATGTCTCCTTTTTATGGTCGCAACGAACCCTCATGTGACAGTGTATGGTTGTATTTTGAATAAAATGGAGGCTCGAACTCTTTACTATCGGTCGCCATGCTTAATGTTGCGTGTGCATGCGTGCGTGCGTTTATAACCGAACGTATAAAAAGTAAAAAAAAATCAATAACGAAAAAGGTATAACCAAATATTTTTTATTTACACAAGAAGTGCTCCATCAAATCGTGAAATAAAGACTTTTTTTATAGATTACCTATGATAACGCCACAGATTGCTGCAGAAATGTCGAAACTGCTTGAGATCCAGCCAACAGACGAACTGGTCAGGTCAAACCGACGTTCGTAAGATGTTGTGTTGACATTGTTGATACCATTTACAGCAAATCCTGCAATACAATATTCAATGACATGTTGGAGTTTGCACTTCATCTAACAAAGTTATGACTAAAACCACACTTGCCAATATATAAATTTTATATTTAAGATAATGTGTTTTTTCTCTAAAAGGAAGCTGGACAAACTATCCTGCGGAACTGTTTTAATCGTACCTTCTTTTATTCATATCTGAATTAATTAGTGATTACTAATTAGAAAGTTCTTTTAAACAGAGTATGAATGCCTAGGGACTTAAGCAAAGATTGATACCGCTAATTGTTTGACGAAATATTTTACTCGCGGCGGTACAAAACTAAACGACATTTCCACGAGCCGTACCATACCGTCGCAAGTTGCATCATACTAGTATGTCGTATCTTACTGACATGTGCGCCAAAAGAATGCTACGATGGCGCTTGCAGGATTCAGCAATACTAGTTTCTACTTGAGTTCTTAGTCCCCTACTGATTGAAAACCAATTTTGGGGACTATAGGATTATGTTTCTTCGTCCGCCCATCATTTCGTCCGACCGTCCGTCCGAACCATGAATCTGTCATCAATCATTACTTGACAAAAACGCTCTCCATAATGAGACGACGTGTCATGCGCAACACCCTGACCCTAGTTCAAATGTCAAGGTCACACTTGGAGGACAAATGTCAACAGGGCATTTTTCTATCCAGTACGTAACTCAGCCATCCATTTCGAGATTTTAATATAACTTGGCACAAATATTTCCTATAATAAGATAATTGATATGTACAACTTTTAGTTCCCTAGCTTAAAAGCCAAGGTAAACACTTAGAGGTAAAGTGTTAACATATTCATATCCGGTCTAGAACTCTGCCAGTTACTGATGGTTTATCATATTATTTGGCGCAAATAGTCCCTATACACAGACAATTTGTAATGCACTATACCCAGACCCTAAGCTTAAAGTTCAAGGTCACAGTTCAGTAGTTTTTTTCCGTGCCAAGTCCATAACTTTGTTATCCATTAAGGGATTTTGATATAACTTGACACAAATACTCCCCATAATGAGACGACATCTCATGTGCAAAATTCATACCACTTACTCAAAGGCTAAGGTCACACTTGAAGGTCAAAATTGATAGGGTTTTTTTTCCTGTATTAAACTGTCATCCATCCAGGAATTGTAACTGACAGTTCAGTGAGTTTTTTTCCGTGTCAAGTCCATAACTTTGTCACCCATTAAGTGATTTTGATATAACTTTGCACAAATGATCCACATTATCAGACGACGTGTCGTGCATCACACCCAGACGACGACCTCAAAAGTCAAGGTCACACTTGGAGGTCAAAGGTCAATATGTTTTTCCTGTACGGTCCATACCTCTATTATCCATCAAGGGATTTTACTATTACTTAGCACAAATGTTACCAATAATAGCATAGTAAGACGACCTGTCAAGATCCCTATCTCAAATGTAAAGGCAAAGTTAGAGATCAAGGGCCAATATGTTGTTTTTTTCTGTCCTGTCCATACCTCTGTAATATATCAAATGAATTTAATATTACTTAGCACCAATGCTCCTCATTGTGAGACGATATGCAGATCCCTACCTCAAGGTCAAGGTCACACTTGGAGGTTAAAAGTCAACATCGATTTTTTTCATGTCCAATCGGTAAAATATGTATGGTCACTTTTCTGTCCTATCTGTAATTTTTCGTCATTGCATTGATATCTGAACAACTTTGTATAAACTTTAAACATACCACTTTCATGTGTCATAAAGACGTAGTTAAAAAATGTTGGTGTATTTTCTTCAGAATTACTTCCCTTTAATAAAATGAAATTTATTCTCTTATATTCTCATCTATCTACAAATAAAATGTTATTAAAATTGTTTTAAAAGATGCTATAATCAACTGAAAAGTTTTCGTACATGCAAATTAATGTGCTATATTGTATATACATACATCATAATCATAAGATCATAAAGTCATTCTAAAAATGAAATAATTAGTCACCTTTGTACTGCATTGCACTCACTTGCGTTTTTTACTGTACAAAAGTAGCGTAATTTCGAGGTGATGTTATCAGCGCGGCCAAATACATGTATGTTTATGGTTTCCCCCAGGAAATCTAGTCATAGCAAACATGTTAATTTGCAATCTCGCGGGAAATATTTTTTTAATGAATTGGTATATTCAGTGTGTCAAAATTGTCGGAGCTGATTGGTGCCTGGAAGTCTCTCACCAACTGATTAAATGAAGTTCAATTGCTGAAACTACTTTCAGGATGATGAATTTTCACCTTAATAAAATGCGTTTGATTTTCTCTGCATGCATATATCTATTAGCGTGGCAGCTGAGGCCCACCTTGAAAAATATTTGTCACATTCATTTTCAGAAAGCAGATTATATCGGATATATATTTTTCCATTTCGTCTTTTCACCCCAGTACCCAGCCAAGTGAAAACGCGAGATTTAAGAAGTAACGAGATTTTAGAACTCTAACGGGGAGACCAAAGGCAAAAACTCTCGTAATCACAATACTAAATAACATGTTTTCATCCCACACCTCCCACTCCTTTGAGTTTTTACAAACGCTCTTGCAGCTTCTGACATGTAAAATTCCCTTGTGTGAGTCGTTACAACTTTCAAAGTGTAAGCAATTTTACAGTCGCTTAGATAATATTCTAAACATATGATTGCTTATTCACGTTATATTAAAACATTATCTACAGCAATATTGACAGTATTTAAATGCAGTCTTTAAGAATATTTGAAGTAGTTGACACTACTCTGCTTTGTGTATTGATTTTGGAAACGCTGTCTGGTGTAATAGTGAGGTTAGGTGCGCATTATAAACCAGTTTAAACTCACCAGTAGTGTTTTTGACACCGAACGTTTAAAAGCGCTGCCCAACTGTGTTCCTTATTTGTTCGTCCTTTATTTGTTCATTTCATTCTCATTTATCTACATGTTTTACATTGTCCATGTTTTTCAGGTATATGATATGGTGTTGCGGTTTTACGGGGTTGCGTTCTTGGAAGGGGGCTTTTCAGTTCTGTTAAATAATGATCTTTGCTATAAAGAATTACTTTATGTTTGTCACACTAACTGTGTTAACCCAAGAGAAGCAAACACAATGCATTCTTTCATTATAATCTGTAGCATTAGGGGCTAAAAACCCGTAAATGTTTTATATGTTGCAAATTTATCTATGTGAAACAGTATTCATTTCAATGTTTTCTGGTCTCTAGTCTCCTTTCTGTATTTTCAGTACTTAGATTGAGTCACGGTTTGGAGACAAGGTTTTGCCTTCAATATATCGGTTCTAGGTGATCAAGTAGAAAATGCTTGTGAAAGGAAACATCATTTTCTCGCTTTTCAAATGCCATATTAAACACTGGATAACCGGCTATCTTGACGCCCGCTGGAAATGTAACCCAGCTGGAAATGTAACCCAGCTGGAAATCGGTAGGTTAAGTTTTTCATTTATTTTTATTGAAGCGAAGTTAATTCTTGCAAATCAACTTGACAGTTTTGTCAAGGAATGAACATGGCTTACATTTACAATTTCTGGGCCAAAAATGATCGTTATGTTTTTAGATATTCGCTAACAATTTCTTCAATTTGGAAAATCGAGCAAAAATCCAAAGTTTTGCGCAAATTGTTTTGTTTATGAACAACCTGTGAAAACTTTTATCATCTGGTTTGTCGGATGTGTCCTTTCGGAACACCTGTGTGAAGTTTCCAGGTTCTACATTATTCCTGAAAAAAAATTATTAGCTGTTAAATAGACATGGTCGAGAAAAAAAGACTGTCGAAAACGTCCGCTGTATTTGCAATAGGCAGTCGTTGAAGTGAGCTGTCGGCTATCGAGATATACAGCTGTATAAAAGTAAAAAAACTGTCTTGTAGACATGTTATATGCCCCGTAGTGTCTCTCCTTCATGTATATTTTGTATCTGTTTAATCTACCTGTGTTTTTGCAATTTCTTTCGTCTTTCATTTGCGTAAAATGTGTATACTTGCAGTCAGTAAGTAGTTTATATAATATCATACTTATGTATGGTCTTTATTGCCATGTCGAGTAATTCTGATTGATTTAATTATCATTGTCCTTTTGGTTTAGGGTCTAAAAGTTGCTTAATTCCATTCGTCCGTCCGTCCGCAGTGTCTTGTCCGGGCTGTGATTCTACATGCATGAACTGATTTTTAAGCATTGATTTTTAACCTTCAAACATGTGTTACCAATAATACAAGTATATGTGAGGTCCAGTCTCGAATGACCACCTCCAATGTCAGTATCACAAAAAATCTTTAACCCAGAGCTATATTTAAGTATTTTGTGTCGGGCTGGCAATTTCTACAAACAAAGACCAATTTTCAAATATATTCATGTTTTCCATAGGTTTATAAAGCAACATTTCTTGTCTGGCGTATGACTTTATTATTCCTCGAGAGATTTTGAAATATGTTACACAAATGTTAACCACAGCCAAATGTTCTTAGACATGCAAGAGTCATCAACCTTGCTTGAACATTAAGGTCGCACTTTCGGGTCCGGTCTCTAAAGCATTTATTTTTTATACAAAAAGACATTATGTATGTGAAACAATGCACAATACCTAGCGATGTACAAAATAACAGTGTAAGATCTTGTTGACAAACTGCACAAAATGAGAGTAACTTTTGTGACATAAAGTCTGGGATCCGGGATCGTAAACAAGCAAAGAAGAGTTCCTATCTACCTTGTTATATGTTGATTAAAGCTACATGTGGATGGCATGTTAAGAAGTAACTGAATTGATAACTGAACACTATTCTTTAAAACAGTCATTTGAGATTTTGCAACGTTCTGCTTATTTAGATTTGAAACAATCGTTTACAACCGTCAACAACTTGCAGTTATAGACCATGAATAAACTGCTATTTGTTGAAAAAGTATTTATAAATAAAACAAAATAGCAGATTAACATAAGGAGCAATGAAATAATTATGTATGAGCAAATAAGATTATACACGTATCTAGCACTGCACTAAGAACACTTTTCAAAACAGGAACGGACATTTGAGATTCATTAAAGATACTGAATTCTTCAAACGAAATTCAAAGGACTGACGACCAGAAGCAATCATTTGCACTTGCAAAACCCGAGGTGAAATTACTTTCTGTAGTAGCCCGGAGGCACCTGTAGTGGTTTTCCTCCACGATCAAAAGCTGGCAAAGTGGCAATATGTACTGTATTGTTTCGGTGTAACTGAAAAAAACTATATGGTTGGCTTTCGCATGGCTGAAAAATGACAAGAACGCGTGAACTAGGTTAAAATTCAGCCCGGGTGTGAAGAAACAGTCATAAAGTTTCTTGAAATGAAAGTGCCGTTTTATAAAATAATTACGTTTCCGTCAAATCACTGCCAGTAATACTTTTTGCATACAAAAGTATTCAAAATCATCGGAGTTAATGGATAGTCTATAAATGTTAACATCCGAGTTAGCGACAGCACTAGCGGCCGTTTTCGACAGTCCTTTTTATTCGACCATAACTATTTAACGGCTAATATATTTTTTCAGGAATAACGTAGAACCCGGAAACTTCACACAGGTGTTCCATAAGGACACATCCGTTAAACCAGATGATAAAAGTTTTCACAGGTTATTCATAAACAAAACAATTTGCGCAAAACTTTGGATTTTTGCTCGATTTTTCAAATTGAAGAAATTGTTAGCGAATATCTAAAAACATAACGATCATTTTTGGCCCAGAAATTGTAAATGTAAGCCATGTTCATTCCTTGACAAAACTGCAAGAATTGGCTTCGCTTTATTAGAATTAAATGAAAACTTTACCTCCCGATTTACAGCTGGGTTACATTTCCAGCTGGGTTACATTTCCAGCGGGCGTCAAGGATAGCCGGTTATCCAGTGTGATTAAGGTATAAGTATCTGGTGAGAGACTGCTGACCTTTTCAACGGTCCTTCTGTTTAAAAACTATCACGAAACTTTTTGAACAAATAACATTATCAAACAAACAAACCTTTCACGTGCACTTTTAAAGATTGTAAGCAGTTAAGTTTGAAAAAAATTGTTTTTTTCCTGTGTTGTTAAAGTAAAAAGTTACTGAATAACTTACTAGATATTTGTGAATAGTGTTCATACACATCGCACAAGGACGGGCAACGGGATACAGAACCACTCGAACGGATGGTTTCCTCGCATGACGAAAGTAAAATGACATCATTCAAGGGAGATATGATTGGTAGACTGTCAAAATGAATGGTACTGGTATAATTAAATGTTCACGCTAGATAAATTGTTTATAACATTTAAGTATAAAACCATGTTAAAAAACTAATGAGTATCCAGTTTCATGCTTATGAAATGCATACATTTTATGCTTATGAAACGCAGAAATATAACTGTTTATTCAGCATATGAACAGTCTTAATATTTTCACCATCATTTCGGTCATTGCTGTTCTTGTTTTAAGCTATGGTATAGGTCTACGAGCCATTGACCGCAATATTGTTCCGTTTTAAGCTATGGTATAGGTCTACGAGCCATTGACCGCAATATTGTTCCGTTTTAAGCTATAGTATAGGTCTACGAGCCATTGACCGCAATATTGTTCCGTTTTAAGCTATGGTATAGGTCTACGAGCCATTGACCGCAATATTGTTCCGTTTTAAGCTATGGTATAGGTCTACGAGCCATTGACCGCAATATTGTTCCGTTTTCTGCAGCATCGTTCGTAAATACAGCATGTAAAACTTCAAAGCTCTCGTTTCAAAACTGGTATGCTCTCGGCTACACCGAGATATAAAAAACAGAATCGTCTATTCAACTGAGATCATTTCTAGACGAAAAGGGGCATAACGTCTAAAATATATTACGAATCTTGATAAATAAAAGCATTTTTTTACAGGCAGCTGCACCAATGATGTTTCTGGATGACCGTATTTTTCATTCCTTCTAAAAGCATATACAGACTCCTGAAGTGATCGACTCATTGTCAGCCACCACAACCGTTACAAGCAAGGACTGCAATGCTGGATAGAGAAAAGGCGTATCTGAGGAACACAGAGCTATCATCGGAGTGATTAATGCACCCGACGCGGATGAGGACGTTGGACAACAGGTCAGGCCCGTAGGAAGCATTTTCAGATTTGGGGGGGCAGACATTATAAAAATCAGCGGACTGAAGTAGAAAAGTAGGGGACTAGCTAGGGTGGGGCATTTTGGGAGCAATAAAGAACACTTTTACCACTGCAATTTTATATACACTATACCCCATGTTTTGACATTTTCAAATGAATACAGTATAATGAGAATAGTATAAAACCCCTCATCTTTTTCTCGGGCTTGGGTCCGACAAAGAAACGCTTTTCTAAGGCTTTTTTATCATGTTTACATGTTTTCTGTTTTGATTTGACATTAATAAGGTTAACAATACAATTATAAAACTGCATGTCTGGTGACAGGTCACAGCTAAAATGGACTCTCTGTCCAAAAATAATTAATTAATTGCAAAGATAATTACCGTAATCGGTCAAATTAATGGAGGGGGGATCCCCGCCCCACTGCCCCCATCCCACCCCCTGTTCCTACGGCACTGAAGGTTGCGTCAAATCTAAAAAAAACTGAGAGATATCTTAGACAAATTGAAAGTATGTAAAAAAGCTAGCTAAAATTACAAACTATAAAAGGAATATAATTCATGGAATATTTCTGTCAGAGGATTGTATCTTGTGTCATATAATGTGGGTGCTGTAGAACAACTATTTCAAGCTTGGATCAAACCCAAGATAGAATGAAAGTGCATTATATCTTTGACCGCCTCGGTAGCCTAGTTGTAGAGCGCCCGCTTCGAGTGTGGGAGGTCGTGGGTTCGATCCCTGGCCGCGTCATACAAAAGACGTAAAAATGGTACTAGTAGCTTCCTCGCTTGGCGCTCAGCATTAAGATGGTAGTACTAGGACTGGTCAGCCCGGTGTCAGTATAATGTGACTGCGTAAGGTATCATGTCTACGGCGTGATATTCCAGTGAGGCAGCACTATAAAGCTGGGCATTGTGCTCACTGCTACAAGTAGACACCGTCGTTTGTATGACTGAAAAATTGTTGAAAAAGACATTAAACCCGAACACACACACGCATCACATCTTTAACCTGAAATTCTAAGCAAAACGTGTGCTTAATTTATTAAATATTTCTGCTAGCGAACATATGATATGGTGATGATTTTTAACAAATAATTTAGAATAGCTAAATTCGCGAAATATTGATGCCATAGTTACTGACATTGTATCACATGATGTCTGTGATGATGAGGAAAATTCGTGCACATTAAGGCAATATTGACGCCACGTCGACAAATTATTTAGCGCCGTACAGTCGGCGTGAAAGAGTGCTATGACGGCTTCAGAATCGAAATGATAGAACAAAACGGTGTTACACTTAATTCACACTCACTGTTGATTATTATGCGCGCAGAATAACACACAGTTACGCGTCCTGCTATATCTGAAGTATTTAGAGTGAAGGATATTGGTAAAACAAACCTATTGATCATGAAGGTCTATTTATAAAGAACATATTTTCTTGATCAAGTGATATGTAGATAATATTTTTTAAAGATTTCGAGGGAACCCCAATATTTATGCCACTTATTGATGTCCGTCACACATGTCTATTACCTTCCTACATTCAAAGTTAATTTGGTACAATAAAATATTTAGCGGACACTGTTATCCTATTTTAGTTGCAGCGACTTGGAGTTTGCTCCTCACACAATCCCTGTATTGAGGTCAAGATTCATTTTAATATTTCATTCCAAACTCCAGTCGCGTAGGTAATTTACCGAATGTTTTCTTGTTTAAATCTCGCGGCCATGAGATACTAGTAAGTCATCTATTTGTTTTATATCTTCAGACTACGGGATAGATAAATGTTGTTTATATACGAGAAAGATCATCTGCTTTCGCATTATTTTATAAATACCGTGCTGCCCACGACATGTGTAAATATTCGACCATGTCCAGTGGTTATGATAAAGACTCGTACTTTCTGAGAATTAATGTCTTAATCTGAATCTGGAAGTATGCTTGAAACTGACAAGTTCATGCCTGGTCAGAGTGAAATAATCATCAGAATCCCTTGAAGCATTAATAAATATTGAATATCTTCAACACCGCCAACATCAGTTCTGACACTACACTTGTTTCCAGTATTTGTTCTCATATTTTGACATTTCTACAATCAACACTCGGCTGTTATAGCAAACATTTTAAGTGAGTGCGTGCACTCTATGTCTGACATTTTAAAATAGTGACGTAGGCTAAAGATAAACACACCCTTATATTATAGTTCGTTTTTGTAAACACCATGTTTGTAAACATTAAAGATTGCGTTTTGTAACCTTAACTCCGGCTTCCATAATTTAGTGTTTCTAGTATAAGAAAAACGTGAGCTCAAGCTAAAACAAAACATAATCAGAAAGTAGAAAGGTCATTTTGTAAGTAGAGAAATTTTGAAATTGAAAACCTGTAAACATGTATGACCTAGTAATCGAACTGTAATAGCTTACTCTCCTCGTCTAGACGTAGAGACCTGATGTAAATAAAATGCAATCACCATGATTAAATCGTCATGTCAGTGCAATAACTCAATAAGTGCTTATATAATATATATGCACTTATTGAGTTATTGCACTGACATGACGAAATGTAAACACAGAGGCAAAGTGAAGATAGAATTCAATCATCATGTAATGTTGTTGACACAGAGGCATAGTGTAGATAGAATTCAATCATCACGTAATGATGTTGACACAGAGGCATAGTGTAGATAGAATTCAATCATCACGTAATGATGTTGACACCGAGGTATAGTGTAGAGAGAATTCAATCATCACGTAATATTGTTGACACTTGTAGATAGAATTCAATCATCATGTAATGATGATGACACAGAGGCATAGTGTAGATAGAATTCAATCATCATGTTATAATGTTGACACAGAGGCATAGTGTAGATAGAATTCAATCATCAGGTAATAATGTTGACACAGAGGCATAGTGTAGATAGAATTCAATCATCATGTAATAATGTTGACACAGAGGCATAGTGTAGATGGAATTCAATCATCACGTAATGATGTTGACACAGAGGCATAGTGTAGATGGAATTCAATCATTATGTAATAATGTTGACACAGAGGCAAACGTGTGGTTAGAATTGACTCATCATGTTAAAATGTAGACACAGGGGCAAACTTTCGATAGAATCCACTTATCATGTTAAAATGTAGACACAGAGGCAAAGTGTAGAAAGAATTCACTCACAATGTTTCTAAACATAAAAAAAAAACAGATTTAAAGTGTAGATAGAATTCACTCATCGTGTTTAAATGTAGACACTGAGGCAAAATGTAGATAGTAGTCACTCATCATGTTTAAATAAAGACACAGAGGCAAAGTGTAGATAGAATTCAATCATCATGTTTAAATGTAGACACAGAGGCAAAGTGTAGATAAAATTCAATCATCATGTTTAAATGTAGACACAGAGGCAATTTGTAGATAGAATTCAATCATCATGTTTAAATGTAGACACAGAGGCAAAGTGTGGTAAGAACTGACTCATCATGTTAAAATGTAGACACAGAAGCAAAGGGTAGATATAATTCATCATCTTTAAATATGGAAACAGATGTAAAGTGTACATAGATATCAATCATCATGTTTAAATGTAGACACAGAGGCAAAGTGTAGATAGAATTCAATCATCATGTTTAAATGTAGACACAGAGGCAAAGTGTAGATAGAATTCAATCATCATGTTTAAATGTAGACACAGAGGCAAAGTGTGGTAAGAACTGACTCATCATGTTAAAATGTAGACACAGAGGCAAAGTGTAGATAGAATTCAATCATCATGTTTAAATGTAGACACAGAGGCAAAGTGTACATAGATATCAATCATCATGTTTAAATGTAGACACAGAGGCAAAGTGTAGATATAATTCAATCATCATGTTTAAATGTAGACACAGAAGCAAAGTGTACATAGATATCAATCATCATGTTTAAATGTAGACACAGAGGCAAAGGGTAGATATAATTCACTCATCATGTGATAATGTAGACTCAAAGGCAAAGTGTAGGCCAAGTATCAATGTACAAAGACTGTGCCAAGGTGTAGGTAAGTTGCACTCTGCACTCAATCACAGAGGCAAAATGTATATCACCTGTACCCACAGTATATTGATGCATAAATGTATTTAATCTCAACATTCAAGGTAAACTGCACTCACCATACATTATGCATTAACATGTAAATGTAGATAACTAACGTTATGTATTTATGTATAAGTTTTACACAGAAGCATTTCGATATTTTTCTAGTGTCACCATGCACTTACGTGTAGCACAGAAGCAGTGCAGATAAATTGCACTTACCATGTACTAATGTATAGTCTAACACGACACAATTTGTTTTCCTTTTAAACAAAGAAGGCTGAAAACTGTGTGTTATTATTCAAAAATTCATTTTTCTGACGTAACAAATATTACGTCCTAGCGTCAGACGCTGGAAAAGAAATCAACAGAAAACAGGCAAATATTTGATGGAATGCATGACGTCAAGGATGTACATAATAATACTGGATAACATGTTAGAATCGAAATAATATATCTCAAACAGTGATTTGTCGTTTAGATGCGTATTATTATATCACGGGGGCACACCTTCGCATCTGTCCAACTCAGCCACGTTCGAACACAGGCGTAATCATTAGTGATTAAAATATGAACATATATTATAAGCTTCACAGTATAAAAAAAAAACGAAAGAAATATTTTAATTTGCTGTAGGTAATACATTTATCGCATGAACAGAAACGTGATTTGACATGTTTTGCATAAAAAAACTAGAAAAACAGCTATCAAATAGCTCTATATGCATGAACGTACAGCATTTAGCAGTGTGAAGTCGTACTCGATTTGTTCACCAAAGTTTATTCCGGGTGTTCGTGAAGGAAAAAGTACATGAGGATATACATGAATAGATCTCCCCCAATATCTGTTTTGTTTTCAAATTTTTTAATTTAACTTAGATCGTAGAAAATGTACAAATAATATTGCGCTTACACGTTTAGAATTTATGGTGGCTGATTCCTGCCATTTCGCGTTTTCGCCCCGCGACCCCGCCGAACGAAAACACGAGAATTAACAAGGTAAAATGGCGGGGTACACGATAATTAGCGGGGTCGTGGGGCGAGATTTAGTAACTAGAATGTCGGGGACGCGGTGCGAAAACGCGACGTTTAAGCAGCGCTAATTATCGTGTTTTCGCCCCGCGCCCCTGACATACCAGTTACTAAATCTCGCCCCGCGACCCCGCTCATTATCGTGTTTCCGCTGCGCAGCCCCGCTAAATAGCGTGTTTTCGCCCCGCGCCCCCGCCGTTTTAACATGATAATTCTCGTGTTTTCGCTCGGCGGGGTCGCGGGACGAAAACACGAAATGGCAGAAATCAGCCACCATAAGAATTAGCCCGAGACATTGTGCTCATCCGGTACAGTGACAGTGAATGAAATGCGGCAATAGAGACGTAATAAAGCTGTGACGTCATCAATGGCGAAAAACAAATCGATAATGTAGGTCAGTGGGTGACTTTCTTCAGGTACTACGAAGTGCTCATGACATGGCATATCGTGTATTTCACAAGACAAGCACAAAAATAAATTTGCTATTCAGAAATATTTTTCTTTTCGCCATTAAATCATCACATGCTTGCAATCATGTCTGAAAACCGAAGTACCTCAATTACGCCGATTTTAAATAGTCGCTGCTTGTGACTCCGTGGACGGACCGTCAGGGGAGGTAACTAGAGTCATAGATTCGGACTAATTATTTCTTAAACAAAGAAGACTGCAATCACCATGCACTTACGTATAACACAGAAGCAAAGTACAGATACATTGCACTCACCATGTACTAATGTATAAACACAGAAGCAAAGTAAAGATAAATTGCAATCACCATGCACTTACGTATAACACAGAAGCAAAGTACAGATACATTGCACTCACCATGTACTGAAGCAAAGTACAGATAAATTGCAATCACCATGTACTAATGTATAAACACAGAAGCAAAGTACAGATAAATTGCAATCGCCATGCACTTACGTATAACACAGAAGCAAAGTACAGATACATTGCACTCACCATGTACTGAAGCAAAGTACAGATAAATTGCAATCACCATGTACTAATGTATAAACACAGAAGCAAAGTACAGATAAATTGCAATCACCATGCACTTACGTATAACACAGAAGCAAAGTACAGATACATTGCACTCACCATGTACTAATGTATAAACACAGAAGCAAAGTGCAGATACATTGCACTCACCATGTACTAATGTATAAACACAGAAGCAAAGTGCAGATACATTGCACTCACCATACACTTATGTATAACACAGAAGCAAAGTGCAGATAAATTGCACTCACCATACACTTACGTATAACACAGAAGCAAAGTACAGATAAATTGCACTCACCATGCACTTATGTATAAACACAGAAGCAAAGTACAGATAAATTGTACTCACCATGCACTTACATATAACGCAGAAGCAAATTACAGGAAACATAAAAGCAAAGTACAGATAAATTGCACTCACCATGCACTTACGTATAACGCAGAAGCAAATTACAAATAAATTGCACTCACCATGTACTAATGTATAAACACAGAAGCAAAGTGCAGATAAACTGCACTCACCATGCACTTACGTATAACGCAGAAGCAAATTACAGATAAATTGCACTCACCATGTACTAATGTATAAACACAGAAGCAAAGTGCAGATAAACTGCACTCACCATGCACTTACGTATAACGCAGAAGCAAATTACAGATAAATTGCACTCACCATGTACTAATGTATAAACACAGAAGCAAAGTACAGATAAATTGCACTCACCATGCACTTACATATAACGCAGAAGCAAATTACAGGAAACATAGAAGCAAAGTACAGATAAATTGCACTCACCATGCACTTACGTATAACGCAGAAGCAAATTACAGATACATTGCACTCACCATGTACTAATGTATCAACACAGAAGCAAAGTGCAGATAAAGCGCACTCACCATACACTTACGTATAACGCAGAAGCAAAGTACAGGAAATTGCACTCACCATACACTTACGTATAACACAGAAGCAAAGTACAGATAAATTGCACTCACCATGCACGTACGTATAACGCAGAAGCAAATTACAGATAAATTGCATTCACCATGTACTAATGTATAAACACAGAAGCAAAGTGCAGATAATTTGCACTAACATGCACGTACGTGTAACACAGAAGAAAAGTACAGATAAATTGCACTTACCATGTACTTACGGATAACACAGAAGCAAAGTACAGATAAACTGCACTCATCATGCACTTACGTATAAGGCATAAAAAATGTTTGTTTCCGGTATCCCAACCTTCCCTAAATTTTTGGCCCGACCCTATATGTTTTTATGGCCTTGGAGATTTTTTTTTCAACTTTTTAACAAAAAGTTGCAAAACTGCACTTCTTATGCTTTAAACGTGGTCAGTGATGTTAGAAATCAACTTACTGATGCTCTAAAGGCATAACCCCCTTAATTGTATTCATTTTATGACATAAAAATAATTTCCGAAAAGTCTCCCATAATAAAAAAAAATTCCAAAACAAAAAATAATTTCCGAACTACCTACCCTATTTTTTGAGCATGTTACCGGAAACAAAGAATTTTTTAGGCCTAACACAGAAACAAAGTGTAAATAAATTGCACTCACCATGCACTTACGTATAACACAAAAGCAAAGTACAGATAAATGGGACTCACCATGTACTAATGTATAAACACAGAAGCAAAGTACAGATAAATTGCACTCACCATCTACATAGGTTCACGTTCGTAAACTCTGGTTCACGCTCGTAAACCCAGGTTCACACCCGCAAACGTAGGTTCGCGCTCAAACGAAAAACCTAGTTTATCGAACGTAAACATGGGTTCAAGAGTATGATTTGTACTCACCATGCACTAACGTATAACACAGAAGCAAAGTACAGATAAATTGCACTCACCATGTACTAATGAGTAAAACACAGAAGTAAAGTACAGATAAACTGCACTCACCACGTACTAATGAGTAAAACACAGAAGCAAAGTACAGATAAATTGCAATCACCACGTACTAATGAGTAAAACACAGAAGCAAAGTACAGATAAATTGCACTCACCATGTACTAATGAGTAAAACACAGAAGCAAAGTACAGATAAACTGCACTCACCATACACTTACGGATAACACAGAAGCAGAAGCAAAGTACAGATAAATTGCACTCACCATACACTTACGGATAACACAGAAGCAAAGTACACATCATGCACTTTCGTATAACACTGAAGCAAAGTGCAGATAAATTGCACTCACCATGCACTTCGTATAACATAGAAGAAATGTACAGATAAATTGCACTCACTATGTACTAATGTATAAACACAGAAGCAAAGTACAGATAAATTGCGCTCACTATGCACTTATGGATAACACAGAAATAAAGTGCAGATGAATTGCACTCACCATGTACTAATGTATAAACAAAGAAGCAAAGTGCAGATAAATTGCACTCACCATGTACTAATGTATAAACACAGACACGAAGTACAGATAAATTGCACTCACCATGTACTAATGTATATACACAGAAGCGAAGTACACATAAATTGCACTCACCATGTACTAATGTATAAACACAGAAGCAAAGTGCAGATAAATTGCTCTCACCATGTGCTAATGTATAAACACAGAAGCAAAATACAGATAAATTGCGCTCACTATGCACTTATGGATAACACAGAAATAAAATGCAGATGAATTGCACTCACTATGTACTAATGTATAAACAAAGAAGCAAAGTGCAGATAAATTGCACTCACCATGTACTTATGTATAAACACAGAAGCAAAGTACAGATAAATTGCACTCACCATGTACTAATGTATAAACACAGAAGCGAAGTACACATAAATTGCACTCACCATGTACTAATGTATAAACAAAGAAGCAAAGTGCAGATAAATTGCACTCACCATGTGCTAATGTATAAACACAGAAACAAGATGCAGATAAATTTCACTCACCATGAACTAATGTATAAACACAGAGGCAACAAAGAAGAAATGTGGGATTATTGCATCGCTGAAGAATGCCAGGACGACATGTTCCGAGTCCACAACGGGTTTCTATTTCTTCTTCTACTTGTTCTAAATCCTCATCATTGTTCAGGCAGTCACCATCGACCACTCCTTCTTGTCTTTCTGTTTCCGTCACGTATAAATCGTTCGCCGGCCCGAAGTAATTTTCCGCCATTGACAAGATATCATATAATAAATTCCAATAAATCTGTGCCAAAAGCTACCTTCGTGTTCCAGTAAATACCAAAGGTAGGCATACCTATCTACTTAAATACCTCAATGTATCCATACAAGGTACAATAAACCCCTTTCCAAAGAAATCTAGAAATGTTTACGTTTTCAAGGCACACAGTGAAGTTCGAACTCTACAGAAACTCAAAACATATTTCCTGGTTCCCAGCTCCCCGCTATATCATTGGCTGTATGTTAACAAATATCCAAATTCATAGGCTTTTAGTGCCAGAAGAAATGCACAATTCGTAGTTTTGTTCTGTTTATTGGATATTTACATGAGTGCCTCAAGCAGACAGAAGTTCGACTGCAGAAAAAGCGAACAAATATGCCTTCTATCTGAGAGCGAACACGTCAATCCATTGATTCGTCTAGTTTTTATGAGTGGAGAGAAGAAAGATATTGACATACTGTATCTCAGTTAGGCACAGGCTATTTCATTCAGTGGTTTTCATTAAGAACATATTGATTCATTTTCATAATCATACCGTTGTTATTCGGACTGTGAGGATTATTCTTTTCATATTATTTTGACAAAAACGTGTAGTATATACATATATCTAATTTTATTCTTTATCTGGCTCTTACTTAAACGTTTCAGTTGGAAGTTTGTGATAAATTGTAATCCTGTGGATTTTTCCCTATATTTTGAAAAGTTATGTTTTTATGAGAGCTTATGTTATGGCGTAACGTTAGGGTCGAAAATGCCGATTTAGCTTTAAGACAATTCGATTTAGTACGACCCAGGGTCGGACATATTCCAGTTAGTATGACCCTGGTTGAGAATTAGCTTAAAGCTATTTCATTTAGTACGACCCTGGGCCAGACAATTTCAATTTGTATGATACTAAATCGAATTAGTACGACCCTGAATTAAGACAAATCTATTTAGCTTTAAGACAATTCAAATTAGTACGACCCTGGGTCGGACATATTCCAATTAGTATGACCCTGGGTCAGACATATTCCAATTAGCTTTAAGCTAATTCCGTAATAGTATGACCCTGAATTAAGATAAATCTATTTAGCTTTAAGACAATTCGAATTAGTACGACCCTGGGTCGGATATATTCCAATTAGTATGACCCTGGGTCAGACATATTTCAATTAGCTTTAAGATAATTCGGAATTAGTATGACCCTGAATTAAGATAAATCTATTTAGCTTTAAGACAATTCGAATTAGTACGACCCTGGGTCGGACATATTCCAGTTAGTATGACCCAGGGTCGGACATATTCCAATTAGCTTTAAGCTAATTCCGAAATAGTATGACCCTCAATTGCGGCAGCCATCTTTAGAACGACCCTGGGTCGGACATAGTTACAATTAGTATGACCCTGGGTCGGACATATTCCGATATGTCTGACCCTGGGTCGTACTAAATATGAAATAGCTTTAAGCTAATTCCGAACCTGGGTCATACTAATTGGAATATGTCCGACCCTCGGTCGTACTAAATGAAATAGCTTTAAGCTAAATCCGAACCTGGGTCATACTAATTGGAATATGTCCGACCCTGGGTCATACTAATTCGAATTGTCTTAAAGCTAAATAGATTTATCTTAATTCAGGGTCATACTAATTCCGAATTGTCTTAAAGCTAAATCGGCATTTTCGACCCTAACGGTACGCCATATTATGTGATTCCTTTCAAAAATTCCATTCGGCCATCAGTGTGGCAGCCATCTTGAATTTCAAAATGGCTGCTATATTTCAGTAACTATGTCCTTACATATTCAATCTAGCCTTCATATAAACCTGATGTGTTATTTTTCAGACTAATTTAAGAAAAGGAAATTTATATTTCTAAATGATAAAGGAGTATTGATTTTTATACATGGAAAACATAATTTTCAAATTCAATTATAGGTAGAAAATCGTCTTTTTTATACATCTAATTCTTAAATGGTAATATGCGGCCATTCTTTAAAAGAAATAGTATATTTATCCAAATACATGCTTAAGACATTCAACTTAAACATAGTATCATTTATCTAGAGACATTGTATTTATAAATCAAAATTGACAGGGTGTAGCAAAAGTCTCTGCTGCAATAAATACCTATTACAGTGTAAGAAAACACAAAATTAATATGGTTATGAAATTAGAGTTGTTATCTGATTTTCCTTTCATTTAAGCATCATCACTGTAACTAAAACACTCTTTACATGCATGTACAGCTTTTCCAGTCTAATACTGAAAGCCTGCTACAAATACAATATGTTAGTGCCATACATTGGGATCTTGTTGTAGAAGGCAACATGAATTAGCTATAGCAGTTTTGAATTATTTTAAGTATACTAGTAAGATATGACTTTAATAAACTGTCTGTAGCCTTTACACAAACAAGCATTGTTAATAGCCAAATTTCAGCATATGAACTTGTTGATGTAACACGTGTGCAACAAAATATAGATATAAATAAGCATATCTGTATGGAATATGAGGAATTCCACCCCACTACTTCTCCTCACACACTCACTGTATTTGATAACTCTTTCATTCTAACTGTAACTATTATAGTCCCAGATATCTATATGAATTAGAAATTCGTTGTGCTATGGAAGGTACCAGTCATACTGTGAATAAATACATGCAGTTTAACTACAAAATGTTATATTTTTCACACACAGAAACATTTGATGCGTGTTCTTTCGTTATTTGATAATTTCAGTCACATTTAAGACAACTGAGTATTAACAGTTGCAAAAAGGGAACTTAAGTATTGAATAAGTCCTGAACAAGGCCTTATTGTAACATTTTCTTGAAGAAAAAATGTATGAGCTATGACCAGTTAATTAAACACGTGTAAAAAATAGAATTAGTTCATAAAAGCCAGCTTAATGGCTTGCCAATCGCATATATGGCAATAACATTTTAGACCATAGTGAGCTTGTAGGGGAATTAATCTTCAAATCTATTTCCTTTCTATATTTTATTTACCAGTTTGGTTTAACTATTTCTTGAAATGTCGACTGTCTGATGAGACTAGTGTTGAATTTACAAAAGAAAGATTAAGAAAAGTTTTAATAAACATGCTGATATGTAAAAATGTTGTCATTTGTAGTTGGTCGACAACCAAAATACAACGTCTTCCCGACGTCGAAAGTGCGACATCGGTACGACGTCAGGTTTCGATGTTGTATCGACGTTGAATTTTGGTCGAAATTGTAATTGTTGCAAGTGGACCTGGTTAACGTTTTACAATAAATTTTAGTCATTTTCTTAATTAATAAATTAATCGGAAATGGATAAAAGATGCATCGCAATTTCTCCAGGAATTGCATTCACTAGTTTACCTCCCTTGATAAAGTATGAGTCACCGCTAGGAGACGATTTTTCTGAAGTAAACATTGTACTTTTTTTCATCTTTATCATGAATTAAACTTAAATGAATCACAGAAACTTTAAAAATATGAAAATAAACACTTTTTTTACTTAACGCGCCAAAAACCAACGTGCTATATTCATTTCCGGTTGTAAACAACGAGAAACGAGTCAACAATTATACTTTCTAAATCCAACAAAGTTATCACTAGAGAAATTGGAATCAAAGGAAGTTTCACATAAAAGTCCTGATTTAGAAAACTTCGATATCGACGCTTAATTACAGCTTCTAGAAGAAAACCATTATGAAAAATAGGTTGTTTACAAAACACAACGTCGAATCGACGTCCGTATTCGACGTCGTATCAACGTCGTTACAACGTCGAATGCCCACTGGGTTTATTCTCCCAAATTCAACGCTATTGGTCCTCTTTTGCAATCATATTCAGTTAACGTTGAACTTTTTCTACATTTAAAAAGGATATGACTCACATACCAACTGAATACCCAGTTACATGTAAATAATTTACTACATGTATTAAAACCTGAAAATCATTAATGCAAGAACAGCAAAGGAAATATCTTTCCACTTATGCAGAACTTGATCTTATTTTTAAAAACTTTCATAATAAACTCATTGAGTAACACATAACATTGCACAGAAATGTAAAAGTTCTATTCAGTAATGTTTTATTTTTGACAATCTAACTGGTCATTTACCACAGTTAACAAAGTATTTCCGTAGCCAAGTGGTGAAAGGATGTTGGTATTAAATCACTTGACCATTGTCTCAGCAATATCCAGAAGTGCACATGAGTCTTCCTCAACAATTAAAGATAGAAAGTTGCCATATGTCCTGCACTGTGTCAATGTGATGTAAAACTTTAAACAAATTTGTACAACATAAGATTGTCTTCAAGAACTGGGCCATGAAGTTTTGTTTTGTTCTAGGGTATATGTCCCACGAAAGCAATTTAGAAATATGCCAAATTTTCAGCTTTGAATGGTAAAGGAAGGCCCAGGAGCCCATCATTATAGGGCATGGGCAGCTGCCTGGGTAGAACCAATAATCTTCGGTAAACCAGTTATTTGCTGACTCGCCTGAAAGAGTTTTACGTCACTTGAAGGGTTTCAACCCCACATATGTGATGGCAAAGTGGAAAGTCAACGCCCAGCTTTGAACTGTAAAGGAAGACCTTTTAGCCACTCAGTCATACACTGCTCTGAGATTGCCGCCATTTAATAGAAGTATAACACCACAAAATGAACATTTAAGAATGATAACAACAATTTATCTCAAAATTACTTCCCAGTATTTCCTATTTATTTTATTCAAGTTAAAAGTTTTAGAATAAAGCATTGCATATCATAACTGCAGCTGATTTCGACGCCCAAATATAAGAAGGGCGTAAGTGTTAGTTACGCCCTTTTATGAATTATACATTTTTTGAAACTACATACCAAGGGACATAATCCTATTTAATTTGTTTTGTTACAAACTGCTGTGTTGACCAAATTCACAAATAATAAAAGGGCGTAAGTAAAAAGTTTTTCAGAATCATAGTAATAGAAGGGTGTATCTGCTCTTAAATGTTGTACCAGAAGGGTCCACTTACGCCCTTTTGTTATTTCTATAGAATTAGAAGGGCGTATCTGCTCTTAAATGTTGTACCAGAAGGGTCCACTTACGCCCTTCTGTTATTTCTATAGAATTAGAAGGGTGTATCTGTCATAGACAGTTTTTTTTGTTTTTTTCCGTGTTGCCGAAAACTATGATTTTCCAGGTACGCCCTTCTAATTCTGAGGCGCCGATTTATTTAACTCCAAAATGGAGAAAAATAGCAATGAGTGTCAAAATGACACCATACAATGTTCTAATTGCCGCAACTGGGTACATTCTGAGGGTGCAAATCTTAATTCAAATGACTTAAAATCTTGGTCAGTTAAATCTTTGAAATATTTGTGCAAGTGTTGTGCTTTTGATGTATTACACTACAACGCAAGAGCTGCGCTGACAAGGTAAGAAAAATTTTTTGATAATCAAAGATTGGCAACATGTGAATGTTAGATACAGTTGAGCGAGAATAAGCATATTTATTGCAGCAAAATAAAACAATCGATCAGTTATCATACATGTATATAAATATATTGTTTTGTCAGTAACATTTAATCATTTACAATATATGGCTTATTACATATTATTTTACTTAAATGTTTTGAAAATAATACAAAAGTCTCCTTGTCAAAAACATGAAAAAACACTAATTTATTTTTCTTATAATACCTAGTGACAATACTAAGTGAATAGCTTAAAGTCTTGTATATTAGAAGTGATTTCTGTATGCTTAGATGTTAATTCAATCAAGTTGTATATTCGCGGCTTAAAGGGAATTCCTATAGTTTTTAATGCGCATCTTTCTGCGCAGCCGACACTTTCTATGGAAAACTGAACTGAAGTCAACATTTGTCGAAACATGTTACAGACAATCTTAAATATGAGGAATCTTGAATGAAATAACATTTTTGATAAGTTATATCAGTAATCAGATGTTGATACTGGTTTATGTTGTATTGACAAGTATCATGCCTGACAGGTATCTTGCTATTTTTGTGGTTGTGTTTTCACATCGCATTTTAGTATAAAGACAGTGTTGTTCATATAATGTAAGATAATTGACTTAGTACTGATAAGACAATATCACCTTTCAGATTATTTAGTATGTAATTATAGAAAGAATTAAGAATTTTAAAAACTTTTTTTAAACTTTTAGCAGACATACATGTAATCAATTTGGGCAGGTTCGCGCCATTTCCGTCCGAAGAGGTGTTTGTATTCTAGCGGTCTTAACATAAAATTTAGCCTGGTGACCCATACATTCTTAGCCATTTTTATGCTCACAATACAATTATCTATACACAAGAAAAAAAGGAAAAAATTCTATGAAAGAGTTTTTTTCAAAATTAAAAAAAATATTCTTCACTATGGGTATTTTCCATTGAAAAAAGTTCACAAAAGTAAATATGAAACAATATTTTTTTTTCATTTGTACCCATCATTGTAAGGATAGAGTATCACAAATATGACTATGATATCAAGTAAGTATATGATAAAATCTGTAATAAGAAAAAAACCGTATTGTGCTGCCTGGATGTATATTTTGGTTGGTATTTAATAAAAAGCAGAAAATTATGAAAATGTTCAAAAATCGCTGGCAGTTTCAGCAACAGTGGGTGTGTTCAAAGCAATTTTTCACAAAAACAAGCCTGGTGACCTATTATTTTTATTTGTTCATTGTTTTCAGCACAAATTTTCCTATCATATATATGAATTTAAAAAAATTCTATGAAAGGAAAAAAAAATATCGGAATTCTCTTTAATTTACTGATTAAATCATTACTTCAGTTATGTTGTATATTTGGGTAAAATACAGAGTACACATTATTATTATTCTGGTATTTAGAAAAGTGCGTCAGTAAAAATATAGAATCTTAATGTTTTGAAAATAATACGATAGTTTCAAAAACAGGAAAAAACACTAATTTATTTTTCTTGTAAGAAATGCAATCATCGACATCGCCATGGCGGTGTTTTTTTTCTCGCTCTGCAAAAAGATCGTAAAATTCCATATAGACAGTGTATAAAACAGTGAATTTTGTTAATACATGGTTTAAAAGTGTACAAACTGGACATAAATTGATATATTGGATAGTTTGAGCCAAGGTACTGTCTTATTTTGTTTAGAAAAATTGTGAAAATCTTGAAATGTCAGTCGACCCAGATAGTATGGACAATAGAAACACGGCTAGTACGCCTGTACCGTTGGTATACATGAACGAGACAAGTCTGTTTGGTCCGAGACGCCCACTAAGAGCCGAATGGCTGTCGCACGCAGAGTTATATCAAGCCATCGGAGAAAGAATTGATGCTAGTCACATTAAAGGGCTACAGAGGGTGCGCAGTATGTGGCGTATATACGTAGACAACTTAGAAGATAAAGTTAAGTTAGTGTCCGAAGGGGTACCTTTAAGGGGTAGGGTAATTCCCATTCAAAGTAGAACGCCAGACAAAAGTATGTGTCAAAAACATTCCACTTACGGTGAATGATGAGATTATTACCAATGAATTCATACTGAAGGGATTGGAGGTAACATCCCATTTCCGTGAAAAACTGAGAATAGGCGATAAAGTCACTAACTGTGAAACTGGGGACAGAATAGTATATGTCAAGGCCTCATCCCTTAAGGAACCTCTACCCGACTTCATGACATTCAGTAAATTTGTGGGACGCGTCCTACATTTTGGTCAGAAAAAGCGGGAAAATAATAGGCCAAAAAAGTGTACAAAATGTTTCCAGGAAGGACACGTGTTCAATGAGTGTAGTAACTATTGGGTTTGTGGAAAATGTTTTAAATCCGGACATAAAAAACTTGACTGTCAGTTCAGCGATCCTGATTCAGACAGTGTATCTACCGAATCCGACCGTCAATCTTTCGACGACGCTGAACAGGATGAAAATGACGATGCTGAGTCGTCCCGATCTGACGAGTCTAGAACCACATTGAAAAGTGTTTCTGAAAAACAAACATTAAAAAGCCCTCAGCCTAAGTTATGCGCAGGCCGAGGTACTAGTATTAGACCTTTATCACGGACACGGACATGGAAATGTAAATGTAAACGTACTCTGTACTGCAGTCAAATTTGGGGGATTTTCTCAAACATGTTTTAGGAATCATGGTAACTTGTTGTACTTAGTGTGTATTGAGAATATGTATAATCATAATTATAGCGCATTTTCTTTGAAATTGTGTAGAGGTAAAGTTTAACCCTGCAAAGCTGCGTGCTGTATATGCTTACAGAAAAACACAGATCTTTGACGTATTTGTAATTGTTTGGGAAAGGGTGGGTGTTCTAAAATAATTAAAAGATACACAAGGAATTGAAAAAGAAAGGAATTGAAAAAGAAAGGAATATGAATAGAAATTACAAAAATAACTGACGGTTGGTGTAGGAGTGTATTAGGGAGGTTAAAGGGTTTGGGTGTGTTTGGGAGAATACTAAAATATAAGAAGAACATAAAACTTACTTATTTGTTGTCTCATGTTTTGGTGGTCAGGGTGTAAGAGTCAGTGGGATTGAGGTAAAAGGATATTTAGAAACAATATCAGCCATAACACGGCCTGTAAACACCGGATCTACATACTTTTGATGGCTAGCAAGGTAGTGGAGGAAATTGCTAATAAATGATACTTCCGAGGAGGCTCTTAGTAGTAAAAAAGACTACTTTCTGTAACAATTTGGAACCTTATTTCAATTAAACGTGCAATATAGTTCTAATCATAAATGGCTGTACCTTACATTTATGAAGATCGATTTTCAGAGGTTTACTGTTTAATGTTAGCGCTTTTGGGAGTAGCGATTTAGGTCCTGTTCAAAACGAAAGTTAAGTTTTGCAATATATTCCGTCCCGGTTTGTACAACATTAGTATTTCACAGAAATGGTACCTATTTATTTGAAAAGCTTACATTTTTACAAAATAAATAATGTGGTTCTCTGTTTGTTCTTACTTGTCTATTTACACTTTTGAGATGAAGCCATTGCCGCTTGTACATGCATAAAGAGTTGGAGCATAATTTATGAGATATTTACGCTTTAACAAGATTAATCCTGAAGAAATGATTCTTTTTTATTATAGTGACTGTAGTAAAAAGGCATTGAGGAGGTTCACCTAAACATTTAACCAACGTTATTACAAAATATGAGGTTTAACGATTATAGGGAAATTTAGAAGGTGGCTAACTTTGACACGAGAGCAAAGAGCAAAACCGACACCGACGTCGGCGTGAGTTCAATATAGACATCCTTATTCGCTTGAATTGTTTGAGCTCAATTACTGTAAATAACAAAGAGATGTTCCACACAACTTTGATTATAGGTAGCTTTCCATATATGGGGTAAATGCAGCTAATTTCAACTTGTTTGTTACTGAAAATAGAAACAAAGGTTTTCGGTCAATAACTAACGTTTGGAATGATATATTGTCACCAAACTTGAGAAATAGCATGGTTATTAAAAACCGCTTGTGATTGCATTACAGCTGCTTGGTTCGTTCAAAGTCCTGTATCTAAATTAATAGATAATGTTCTGCCATAAACTATACTTATTTGAGTGAAGAGAACTATCCATGGGCTATTTGAGTTGAGGTCAGAATCGTTTTAACCATACAAAGAAACGGCTACCGTCCAATGAATTTAGTTCAGAATGTATTTTCTGTCACTGCGATGAAATTTGTTTTAATTGCTGATAGACTAGCAAAATGATTCTCATAAATTTACAAAATTATAAAAAAAGATATTTTATCAAATGGCAGACATGTTTTTTTTTCTTCATTAGATGTATACGTAAATATAAAGTCTTCGTCTGTGTTCTCCTTGGAGACAAGATTTATTCGCAGCAGAGGATAACACTGCAAAGAATTATAAAGATATATTGTGCTTTGATAATTTGGCGAAAACCTTTAAAATATCTTTAAAATAAAACAAATCCCTGTGGTTACGTGTTTCGATTTTTGTGTTTTGAGAAATTCCCCAGACTTTGACCATAGTACATAGTACGATTACATTGTCCGTGTCCGTTATAAAGGTCTATTGTATTCAATCAAAGCGTGCAGCAGTCCATGGACAAATTTATCACGCCAAATCAAGGTCGACAGCGGAATGTAACGGATAGAACTCCCCCAACACCCCCCGAAGAGCTACGTGAGAAGCAACAGGCAGCGTCTGCAACAAAGAAGAAAAAAAGCAAATAACTCTGTTTTTTCTCTTACTTATACTTTGTTCAACGGACTATGAAATTGAAAATCGATTCTGAATTCAGTAAACTTGGTTACTGTTGTTATACAACAGTATTTATAAATAAAAATAACCTATAGAGGTTAAAGACAAATAAATATGTGTGAAATAAGAAACGATTGATAATTAGTATTGCACAAAAAAGTACTATTCATTCAGTATAAATATGGGAATATACATGCGTAATAAAATCCTATATTGCACATTGCCCGACCTTGGCACTGTGTTATTACCACATATCTTTAACATTACGTTGAATTTTACATACAAAATACATATGTTTAGAAATGAGTGCTTATTGAAAATATTAAGAATGTTAATCATAAAATTAATCAAGATATGCACATTTATTTTAGGCATATGCACATGTAACATGATCTTTCTTTTTTTTAAAAAAAAAAGAATAAACTTGTCGTGTGTATTTTTTACAAATTCAAAACAAGCAATGGTTGGATGTAAAAGCTTTCTTTTTTGTTTCGTGAAACTTGCACATCAAAAGACCAAATTGCTTTAAAGGTTTTCGAATATTTTAACAAAATACAAGTTTATCCGCTATACAAGTATTTTATCGACTACTATGAGAATGCTGTGTTCAGGTTACATGTCAGTTAATAGTGATTACAGTTGTAGTCGGAAGTATCTTAATAGACCTTTATCACGGACACGGACATGGGAATGTAAATGTAAACTTACTCTGTACAGCGGTCAAATTTGAGGGGTTTTCTCAAACATATTATTGGAATCATGGTAACTTATTGTACTTAGTGTGTATCGATAATATGTATAATTATAATTACAGCGCATCGTCTTTTAAATTGTGTAGAGGTAAAGTTTAATCCTGTAAAGTTGCATGCTGTACATACCTACAAAAACAGTGATTTTTGACGTATTTGTAACTGTTTTGGAAAGGATGGGGTGCTCTAAAACAACTAAAAGATACACAGGGAATTACAAAAGAAAAGAATATGAATAGAAATTACAAAGATAACTGACGGTCGGTGTAGGAGTGTAATTGGGTGGTTTAAGGATCTGGGTGTTTGGGACAATACTTAAAAATTAGAACAACATAAAACTTATTTGTTTTGTTGTCTCATGATTTGGTAGTCAGGGTGTAAGAGTCAGAGGGTTGGAGGAAAATAGATACTTAGAAACAATATCAGCTATAACACGGCCTGTAAACACTGGATCCACATACTTTTGTTGGCTAGTAAAGTAAGTGGAGGAAAGGGCTAATGATACTTCCGAGGAGGCTCTAAGTAGCAAAACAAAAAGACTACTTTCTTTAACAATTTGGAACCTTATTTCAGTTAGACGTGCAATATAGTTCTAATCACAAATGACTGTAACTGACATTTATGAAGATCGATTATCAGAGATTACCTGTTTTACGTCAGCACTTTCGAACGTTATTAGACTAGCCACTAGACTGATAATAATATATTTCTACATTTTTCCTTTTTTGATGAATTTAATTTTATAGAGACAAAGGCCAGTCTATTTTAGAGATTTTCACAGAGGAATGATGTTGAAAGTATCATGATTTTTTGGACATAGAATATAGACTGGCTCAGTTCACTGCATTTAATCATAAAAATGTAAAAAAAATAATCATAGTCTAGGAGCTAGTCTAGAGAGTTATGATATAGAGGCTGTTCAAAACGAAAGTTAAGTTTTGCAATATATTCCGCTCCGGTTGGTAAAACATTAGTATTTCACATAAATAGTACCTATTTATCTGAGAAGCTTATTTTATCATAAAATAAATAATGTGGTTGACTGTTTGTTCTTACTTGCCTAATTGCGCTTTTGAGATACGAGACGAGATGAAGCCATTACCAGTTGTACAGGCGTAAAGAGTTGGAGCATATGAGAAATTTATCCTTTAACAAGATCAGTCCTTAAGAAATGATGCTTTTTTATAATAGTGATTGTAGTAAGAAGGCGCTGAGAAGGTTGACTTAAACATTGAACCAACACTATTACAAAATATGAGGTTTGATGATTATAGGGGCAGTTACTAGAAAAATTTAGAAGGTGGCCAACTTTGACCCGAGAGCAAAGAGCACAGACGTCGGTGTGAGTACATATTATAGAAATCCTTATTCGCTTAAATTGATTGAGCTTAAAATTACAGTAAATGACAACGAGATGTTATGACAAAACATTGTTTATAGGTAGCTTTCTAATATAGAAAGGCTTGGATATAAATGGGGTAGCTGCTTGTTTGTTACTGAAAACAGGAAAATGGTTTTTGGTCAAGAGTTTAGAATGACATATTATCACCAAACATGAGAAATAACATGGATCATATCGCTGTATCTAAATTAATAGGTAATGTTCTGCCATAAACTATACTTATTTTAGTGAAAAGACCTAGCAGTGGTCTATTTGAGTTGAGGTCAGAATTGTTTTACCTATACAAAAAAAAAACAAAAACAGTTACCATCCAACGAATTTAGATCAAAATGTATTTACTGCCACTACGATGAAATTTGCTGTAATCGCGTTGCTTGCCGATAGACTGTCAACATTATTCTCAAAAATTTCAAAAGTAAAAAAATAGTATTTAATCAAATGGCAGACAATAAATAAAATTACAGGTATGTGACGTTTGATTAAGCTGAACATGGTGTTTTTTTCATCTGATGTATATGTAGATATAAAGTGTTCGTCTGTGTTCTCCTTGAGGAGAAGATTTATTCGCAGCAGACGACAGCACTGCCAAGAATTATAAAGACATGTTGTGCCTTGATAATCATAATTACACAAAAACCTTTATTACATTAATATCTTAAAAAAAACGAAATCCTGTGGTTACAATTTTTGTGTTTTGAGAAAATCCCCAGATATTGACCATAGTACATAGTACGATTACATTGTCCGTGTCCGTTATAAAGGTCTTATATAATATGTAGTGAGATGAAATTTCTTGCGATGCACGAAAAGTTCGTGCCAGACATCATTTATGATTTTAGTTTGATATTGAAAATATTGAATAGGAAAATAGTGTGCATGTACTTATATTTATATATGGAAGTGTATTTTGCAAATATCTGTTGTGTAAGTTTATTGTGTACACAAAATGTATATTCAATTTACGTGCATGTTATGCACATGCATGATATATAAAATCTTTTTAGCACAATGACTACAAAAGATAATGTACCATTTTTACATTTTGTTTCGATAAATACGCAAGGTCTGAGAGACAGAAATAAGAGACTACGATTAATTCAGTGGTTGAGTTATCAGAAAACAGATATTGCTTTCTTACAAGAGACACACTATTCGAGTGACTTAGAAATTCTATTGAAAGATGAGTTTCGTAATTGGGATTTGTTTCACTCTTTCGGAAATTCAAATAGTAGAGGTTGTTCTATCTTAATAAAGAAATCACTTCAGTACAGTAAAATAGATGATTCTTATGATACAAATGGCAGATATGTTTTGTTAAACATTGAACTCCATGAAAATGTTTTCACACTTTTATGCGTATATTCGCCAAATGATAAAAAGCACAGAAACTCCTTTTACAAAGAAATATCTGAGCTCGTAGGAACCGATAGAATAAATAGGGTGTGTCGAAATTGCAATTACAATGTTGTTGAGTCGGAATATCACTTCTTAATGACTTGTCAAAAATATTCTAATATCCGTACCAAATTTTTGCCACGCATTTCGTGGCCAAATGTCAATTTATTTAACTGTCTGATGAGTTCAAATAAAAGGAAAACTATTTTTGAATATTTGTAAATACCTTAAAGAAGCATATAGTATCAGAAATGCAGAGGTGTAATTATGTACTTAATAATTATGATATCTATTTATAGGTAATATTACCTTTTTCTGTCCATGCTGCCGCTATATGTACATGCTATTATATACATGTACTTACTATCAACATATTCATAACATGTCATGTATGATTACATATCTATTGTATCAGTATTTTCTTTTTCTGTTCATTAGCCAAAGGCAAGTTCTTGTCGATGTTTGCTAATAAAATGTTGTTGTTGTTGTTTTGTTGCTCTTGATAAATTTTAGTCAAGGTGTAAAAATCCTAGGAGGCGATCATAATGATGTTCTTTCAGTGAATGATCGTATTTACAAATCCAATAAAGATAAACCTAAATCAGTACCTGTTTCAAACTTAAAAAGTCTCATAAAATCCCATAATTTAAAAGATATTTGGAAATTCAAAAACAGTGAGAAATGTCAGTTTACTTGGAGAAGAAAAAACAGTACCGAAAAAAGTAGAATTGATTTTTGGCTGATTGAGGAAACTTTAATACCAATGACGTTAAGTTGTGATATACGACCTGCTCTAATTCAGTGTACAGATCACATGGCAATTTCTTTAAAACTTAGAATACCAAATAGGAGAGGAAAAGGGTTTTGGAAGTTTAATAACTCCCTATTAAATAACGATGAATATATAGAAAATATAACTAAAATAGTAAATTCTATAAAATCTGTACATACCGAAAATTATCAAACAAAATGGGAACTCTGTAAATTAGATATAAGAGAATATTCTATAAAGTTTTCAAAATTAAAAGCTAGACAAAGGAATAATAGAATCCAAAAGCTAGAAATAGAACTAAAATCTCTACTTTCTTTATCCGAGAATCAGCTAAATGATGAGATAAGAAAACAAATCAATAGACTTGAAAATGAAATCGAATCATTATATAATTTCAAAACTCGAGGTGCCCAAATAAGAGCTAGGGTGCAGTTTCTCGAAGAAGGAGAACAAAATTCTAAATATTTTCATAGTTTAGAAAAATCGCGACAAGTAAGAAAAGTTATTACATCATCAAAAGTTAATAACAAAACAGTAACTCAAACTGAAGATATTTTAAAAGCAGAAGTTGAATTTTATAAAACATTATACGACTCAAAAATAGATATAAATAGTAAAGACTGCGATTCTTATATAAATGAAGTGCTTACAGAAAACATAAGACTAAATAACCAACAGGCAGAATTATGCGAAGGCAAATTCTCAATAAATGAATGTTTCAATTCTTTAAAAGATATGAAGCTAAACAAAAGCCCGGGCTTAGATGGATTAACTGTTGAATTTTAATTGAAATTTTGGCATCTGATTGGAGAACTTGTTACGTATTCATTAAACGAAGGATACGAAAAGGGTCAACTTTCAAACAGTCAAAAACAAGGTATTTTTTCATTAATTTACAAAAAAGGTGACCCAGAAAATTTGCAGAATTGGAGACCTATTTCATTGCTTTGTATTGACAATAAAATTGCAGCTAGAGTCCTAGCAAAAAGACTACAAAAAGTTCTTCCTTATATTATAAGTTTAGATCAACAAGGATACATTAAGAATCGATACCTTGGATATAACATTCGACAGATTCAAGACATTATAGACTATACAGATATTTTAAATATTGACGGGGCTATTCTATTTTTAGATTTTAAAAAAGCTTTCGACACGGTTGAATGGAATTTCATGTTTACAGTTTTAAGAAAATTTGGATTTAAAACATCATTCTTACACTGGGTCAAAGTGCTTTTTACGAATATTTCAAGTTGTATTTTAAATAATGGATGGAAATCTGATTCCTTCAAAGTATCTAGAGGAATTCGTCTAGGCTGTCCATTGTCAGCCCTCTTATTTATAATCGTTGCCGAGATTTTAGTTTTAAAGATACGAAAATGTGAAAATATCCAAGGTATTTCCGTTAAAGACAGTCAATTTAACCAAACTCTAAAATTAACTCAATTAGCCGATGATACCACTTTATTCTTAAAAAACGAAAATGATATTTCAACAGCCATATTAATTATCGATGAATTTGGAAAATATTCTGGTTTAGAATTAAATAAAAGTAAAACAAATGGTTTATGGATAGGACGTTCTAAAACAAAAAGTCTTGACTTTTTTGAACAAATACCATTTACTAATTCATATGTTAAATCTTTAGGAGTTCATTTCGGAAATGATTCAAAAGAATGTGACAAGTTAAACTGGGATCCAAAATTAAACACATGTCAATCACTTATAAACGCATGGAATAAACGAAATCTTACTATGTATGGTAAAATTATGATAATTAAGTCTATCTTGTTACCAAAAATAACATATTTACTACAGAATACAGTTCCACCTAAAACAATATTAAGTGAATTCAACTCAATGTTCTTTAAATTTCTCTGGAATGGAAAAAATGATAAAGTAAAACGAACGACAACAATAGGTCACAGATTAGATGGAGGGTTAGATATGATAGATATTTACTCCTTTTATAAAACCATGACAGTTAAATGGGTTAAAAACTTAAAAACAACAGAAAATGCAAATTGGAAAGTAATACCATCTTTTTTCTTAAACCAGTATGGTAAAAATCTTCTCATATTCAATACTAACATAGATTCAGTTAAAAGCCTTCCAAACGTAAACTTGAAAATTCCATTATTTTATAAAAATTTAATTGAAACTTGGATAGAAAAAAAACAAAAAGATGATAAAACAGAGAAAGTACACACTTTTTATGACATTCGCAAGCAACTTATCTGGGGAAACAGATTTATTAAACACAAAGGGAAGTGCCTGTTTTTCAAAGCGTGGATTGACTCTAATTTGATTTTTGTAAATGACATTATTTCAAACAATGGCGAAATAGATCCAAATTTTATCTATGAAAAATTAACCAGAAAGCAAAATTGGATCGCAGAAATTAATATCATTAAACAATCTTTGCCTAATTCATGGAAACATAATATGAAATCCGAAAAGTCTGTGCATGCATACTTAAGTTAAAACATATTACGATATTCGTATCAAAGGCAAACTTCTCGAAGAAACCACGAACAAAGACATATATAATATCTTTGTTTCTTCAAAATTTACAAAACCATATATACATAAATACTGGGAAGATATTCTGTCCTGTGAAATTAACTGGAATTCATTCTACTATATTTTGAATAAATGTAATGTTGACAACAAAATAAAACAATTCAAATATAAAGCCGTACACAGAATACTCGCAACTAATTCAAACTTGTTTAAATGGAATATTGAAAGTAATCCTTGTTGCAAATTATGCAATGAATTCGAAGATTATGACCATTTTTCCCTCAATTGCAAATACTTAGATTCATTCTGGTCTAAAATTGACAAAACTTTCAGAAAATGTGGAATTAATAAATCTTTTAAAAATTTAAAAAGCATAATAGTTGGTTATAAGGAGTATAATGACATTAACTTACTATTAAACACAATTTCATACTGCATATATAAATCGTATTTTTTGAGTGAAAGAAGAATGAAACATTTGAACATTTGGAATATCTTGTATACTGATATTTTAATACTTATTAAGTTTCTCGAAAACAAAAATTTATGTACACACGTTCTTAAAGACTTTCTAAAATACATGTACTGTTAGACACTTTTGACTTGAAAAGAAATAACTTAAGTAGAAGAATATGTTAGAAAAGTATGAGCTGTATTTTGTAATGCTTTTTGTGTCTTGATGTAAACTGTTAAAAATATGTCTATATGTAATAATCGTCAATAAACGGGCTGTCGTTTAAGCAGTTCCAAAAAAAAAAAAAAAAAAGAAATGCAATCATTGATTTAAGATTAATTAAATGGTTTCAGGTTACAGTCTGCACTTAGTACTTCAAACCGAAAACACTAAGTAAACGTTGCTAAACACGAAGAAAAGTTGTTGAACACGTACAAGGTCTACTTACCTGATACAAATAAGTCACAACATCAGGATATTAATGAAGTCTCTGTTGATATTCTTGGAATTTTCCATCTTGCTTGGAAAGCTAGATACATATACCTTTACAAATATTTGGAGATGGAAATCGCTTGTATAGAGCCGTTTCTCAAGCATTCTCAGGCACACAAAACCACCATGAGCTATTAAGATTGAAAACAGCTCTAGAAATTACTAGTGCAATAGGTGATACAAGAGTAGTGATTAGTGATTATAATGCTTTAGTACATGATGTAGTTGTGATCAACTCATATTCTGAGATTGCACATATGTACGCATTCAGCAGTATCATTGACCAACCCATTAAGTCCTTTTATCCACCACAAGTTAATTCAGAATATTCGTCTGAACCTTACACACGTAGAGTAGTTGGCAGAGGTGTAAAAGATGGACATCCGGATATATGTATAATGTGGACACAAATGTTAGTGCCAGAGAATTTAACAGTATTTACACCAAACCACTTTGTGCCATTAATTCCAATGAATAGATTAAGACAAAATGTTGTGATTGGTGAATCCAGTGTTGCAGATAGTACACATGACTTAAATGTAACTGAAATTTCAGTAGGCAAGGTTCCAGAGGTTGAGGAAACAGTCAGTGTCAACGATTCCGCTTCAGATACACGTGATACATCAGATCTATCAATGAATGAGCCACATGAATCGATAGATGATTTACCATGTATCTGAAACAGAATCATACAGTGAAACAATGGGGGTGCTAGATTCGGGTTCTAGGACACAAAACGTGCAGTAGATTTATTAGTGAACAGTACAGTAGGTTTGGATAAAATTCCCGGGGGACCAAAGAAAATAAATATTACGTAATTGAAAATTCAAGCAATAAGGATAAGAGGGCAAAAAATAAACATAGCTGTTTTTCAGATGACTGTGGGGTTTGGGATACATCTAAAGGGACATCGCCAAAAACACTGTATTTTCGGGATAGTCAGTGGGACCTTTCAGTAATTTTCTTCAAAAATGGGAACTACTGCACCAATAAATGCATCAAACGGAAACCCTGAGTATGTACCAATGAATCCACAGCCTGATAAAAAATCAGGTCGTGGCAATTCATTGTTATTATACAACGTTGAAGTTGGATGAGTCTTACAAAAAAGAGTTATATGGTTAGCAGAGGGGTGTTTGGAAAGCAAAATGGCCGTTGTTGAATATGTCGGTAAATTCCCCGGTCTAGCACCTCATGGTAACTCCAGAGACCAGAAAAAGACAGAGTATATCCGGACTCCTGATTATGTTATGGATGAGGCTTCCGACTTAAAATAAAAAAAGAAAAACCAAAGAAGATCTATGACACGCTTAAACATAAGCATGACGAGGTCACCAGATCCTCTGGTTTACAACAGATCAGAGACAAAAAAAAGTATATGTTACAAAAAGAAAATCCTAAGTCTGGACCTAAGAAAAATGTAGCCGATCAAATAAATATCTTACAGAACATGGTGTCAGGGAATGGCAAATTTGTTAGGTCAATAGTTAGAACTAATGGAAAAACACCATGTATTATTCTTTATACGGACGAACAAATTACGGACTTAAAGAAATTGTGTTGTGCAGGTCATACTGTTTAAGGTGTTGACCTGACGTTCAACCTATGTGATATGCACGTGACTTTCAGATGTTTTAAACAAGTAACTGTTGTTAGGAATTACACCAATCAACCCCCTTGTTCTTCGGTCCAATGTACATACATGACAATTCCGACTTTGAATCATACTGCCACTTTTTCCATCATCTTAAAATGAAGGTCATTGATACAACATTGCATAAACTGGTCATAGGCAGTGACGACGAACGTGCTCTAGTCAAAGCAGTAACAACTGCTTTTCCTGAAGCAACCCATGTCCTCCGTACCCGACATCTGAGAGAAAATTCCAAGCAAAAGCTCACTGACGACGCGGTTAACTTAAGGGACAAAAATATGATACTTGACAAAATCTTTGGAAATGACGGTATCATAGACGCAGATGACAGCATCTGCATTGACGAAAAGTATGACCAACTAGAGACTGAATGCACGGCTATTTCAGAAAACTTTGTCATATACTTCAGGGACAGGCTTCGGCCACACCTAAAAGAAAAGGTTAATGCGCCTGCCAGAAATGACAAGATTGACCACAATTGGACAAATAACAACTGTAAGTCGGTCAATCATGTACTTAAACAGACAGTTGACTGGAAGTCAAAGCAAATCTCAGACTTGGTAGATTCTCTATACTACCTTGTCGAGGGTCAATACAAGGATCTTAGATCTGCTTTACTTAGTATATTATTGCAAGTTACCCACCGGAGCCCCGAACATGCAATGTATAGGGAAGTCATAGATAAGCGGGAACAGTCGTTGACCCGCTAGCCAGGGGACTGGGTACGATGTGTGCAATCGTTGGTTACGTTACGATAACCACGTGTTTTTTTTTTTTTTTTTTTTTTTTTTTTTTTGTTACCTTGGTTTACCCTGCACCCCTTCCTCCCTTGCCTCACACGCATTTTTGCGTTATTCGGGCATCTCCGTACCTTACATATGAGGGGTTGCGGGGTAACTTGCAACAGTATATTATTGCAAGTTACCCCGCAACCCCTCACATGTAAGGTACGGAGATGCCCGAATAACGCAAAATACGCTTGGTGTCATGTGTGGCGACCCCTGGCCTCCACACAACCTATCCAATACGAGACTGTAAGGCTTAAAACAACAGCAAGAACAAAAACAAAAAACTGTATATACATTGTCCACTCATTTTGTAATGTACAAATATAAAACTCGTGCCACTCAACTTGCAGGTTACTTTGACATTAAGATCCTGGGAGTCGTCACTCAATCTGCCGTTTGACCCTGCATCTTAGTACCGGTGAATTCCGTTTGGCAGAATCTCGCCGCATACGCACGGTAGAAAACCAGGTCAAAGGAAACGAAAGGTCAATGCAAAAACTACGACAATTAAACGGACAAAAGTTGATGATTAAATTGTATTTTTTGTTTTCAGCAGCTTTGAAAGTGTCATGCTATATACACGCCGTGTCCTCTTGTTGGGAGCTCCATTTTTTGGGGTGGTAGTGTATAGCTGGCACAATAAAAGTCTGATTACCCTGAAACAAAGGTACAATTTAATTTATTAACATTTGAACAGATGGTCTTCTGAACATGATATCATTTTTCACATGTATATATATTTTTGTACATTGTAAAAGACTTAATACAACTGTCGATTTGATTTTACAATATTGTTGGTTTTAAGTCAATTGATTTACATCTTTTTAAAACTAATATACAGTATATAATTTTTGGAAAATATTATACATATTTTTACTTGCGACTGTGATAATTTTATGAATATATTTACATATGTTTTTAACATCTTTACATATGTCAGTCTATGTACATACGTTTACATTTTCCATATCGCAATAATTATTTATATAGAATCTGTGTCATCTTTTATTATGTATTAATATCTTTACATACAACAACGATTTACATTTTTAAACATGCTTACATTTAACAATGATTTACTTATGTTGTAACATTTTTACATGGCACTTTATGAAATGATATTTACATATGTTTAATTTCCGTATATATGTTACATGTACAGATGTGATATTTTATAGATCTACCTATGTATTGTTAAATCAAATCGATGTGTGTACTTCTGCTTTTAAATTTGATTCTGTTTTTATTGTGCATGTTTGATACTGCATTTATTAGACATGATATATAATAATAAATATTGTTTTAATAATAAAATAAATAATTGGAAGTTGCTACTGAAGAATTTGGGAGAACACAAAGAAAATGGCCGTCAGAAACGATACGTTTATATGGATTTATTCATATGTGGCCTCTACAACAGTATGAACAGTATGTTCTGCTTTATCATTACATTGTCACCATTTAGGGTACAAGTTAAACAGGGGATATCTTGGTAAGTAATTTGAACGTCTCTCACATTTTACAGTAACACCGGTAAACGGTGCACAATCACATGACTTGTGACGTTTCAACAGGGGTATCACGCCAAGCAGAATTTGTAAACAAAACCATGTTTTTGAAGGTAAAGTATTTAAAGATATATTTTTGTAAAATGACACCTAGCTGGTGCAAGTCCTTATATCAATGAGTACCTCCGGTGATATAACACATGTCCGTTTCTGCTTTAGTTTTGCTGGTAACCCGGACAAACCGCAATGCTTCCACAGCAAGCGTATTTTCACATGACTTGAAAATCAAACCCATGCGACTGTTCCTTGATAAACGACCAACTAGTTGTCACCGCTGCGTTCTTTTGATATCTAAGATCATTTTGGTAGGATTTTCTCTCAAAAAAAATGGCGTATTTGTGGATAGATCGCCGAACTCGAAAAATGCCCGTTCCAAAGTCTAAAAGCTCTCACGGAAAGCACTGTTTTAAATCGCGATTTTCTCGTTCCTTTCGTTGAATGCAATGCCGCAATTAACGCAGGTAACGTTTTTGCCTACCAACGCGATACTTTGTAGAGTGTACTGCACGTGGATAGTGATATTTTCTAGAAAATGTGGGTAGCTCAAAAACATGCTCTCAAAGCCAGTTACTTTAGACCAATGCTGTCACATCAAGCACAAATCTTTAGCTGACAGTTTAACCACTTTCTACTGTTAATTTTTCCAAGAAGCTAACTATTAAACATATTTCAATCGACTGTGTGGACTTTGCTACACAACGCAGTACATATTATGACGTTCAATCAATGAAAGAGTTATTTGAAAACGTTTCAGTCGGAAACATTTTATCGTTTTTAAAACAGATAGGAATTTATCAAACAAGAGGGCCATGAAGGCCCTGTATCGCTCACCTGACCTATTGCCCTAAAGATCATCAAGAAAGTTTCATTAAGATATGGTCATAAATGTGGCCTCTAAAGTGTTAACAAACTTTTCCTTTGATTTGACCTGGTGACCTAGTTTTTGACCCCATATGACCCAGATTCGCACTTGACCTAAAGATCATCAAGATTAACATTTTGACTAAGTTTCATGAAGATAGAGTCATAAATGTGGCCTCTAGAGTGTTAACAAACTTTTCCTTTGATTTGACCCGGTGACCTAGTTTTTGACCCCACATGACCTAGATTCGAACTTGACCTAAAGATCATCAAGATTAATATTCTGACTAAGCTTCATGAAGGTACAGTCATAAATGTGGCCTCTAGAGTGTTAACTAGCTTTTCCTTTGATTTGACCCGGTGACATAGTTTTTGATCCCACCCGACCCAGATTTGAACACGACCTATAGATCATCAAGATTAACATTCTGACCAAGTTTCATTAAGATATGGTCATAAATGTGGCCTCTAAAGTGTTAACTAGCTTTTCCTTTGATTTGACCTGGTGACCTAGTTTTTGACCCTACATGACCCAGATTCAAACTGGACTTTGAGATCATCATGAGTAACATTCTGACCAAGTTTCATTAAGATATGGTCATAAGTGTGGCCTCTACAGTGTTAACAAGCTTTTCCTTTGATTTGTCCTGGTGACCTAGTTTTTGACCCCAGATGACCCAATATCGAATTCATCCAAGATTTTATTGAGAGTAACATTCTGACCAAGATTCATCAAAATTGGGCCAACATTGTGACCTCTAGAGTGTTAACAGCTTTTTCCTTTGATTTGACCTGGTGACCTAGTTTTTAACCCCAGATGACCCAATATCGAACTTGTCCAAGGTTTTATTGAGGGTAACATTCTGACCAAGTTTCATTAAGATTGGTCAAAATTGTGACCTCAGAGTGTTAACAAGCTTTTCCTTTGATTTGACCTGGTGACCTAGTTTTTGACCCCAGATGACCCAATATCAAACTATCTCATCCAAAATTTTATTGAGGGTAACATTCTGACAAAGTTTCATTAAGATTGGGTCAAAACTGTGACCTCTACAGTGTTAACAAGCTTTTCCTTTGATTTGACCTGGTGACCTAGTTTTTGACCCCAGATGACCCAATATCGAACTTTCCAAGACTTTTTTGAGGGTAACATCCTGACCAAGTTTCATTAAGATTAGGCCAAAATTGTGACCTCTAGAGTGTTAACAGTCAAATTGTTGACGACGACGGACGGACGACGGACGACTGACGACGACGGACACAGGGCGATCACAAAAGCTCACCTTGAGCACTTTGTGCTCAGGTGAGCTAAAAATCTAACATTTCATATTTTTATTTACATCTTTTGCAATATTATTTTGTTTGCAGCTGGTAATTTAACACATACGTATATACATTTTTACATGGATGATTTTAGATATGCTTTACATTTTTACGTGGATGATTTTAGATATGCAGTGTGCTTTACATTTTTACATGGATGTTTTTAGGTACGTTTTACATTTTTACATAAATGTTTATGCTTTACAGTTGGCGTTCGCAATATGGCTTCTTCTCGGCGATATATGACCATTTTGTGTCGATTCGCCGTAAAACTCAACTCACTCACTCTTATTTGACATATATTCCTTTCCCAATTGGATTTCACATGAATTTAGTTGTACCGAGACAACACTTGAACAATCAAAAGATATAATGCAAATACTAAATTTGCTGTAAACACGCGGTCAATACAAAAGGAGCATCATGGAAGGCACGTGTTGTTTTCCCGCCAAAATGATCGTCTGCTTCTCGATCCATTTGGAAATCCTTTATGGCGTATAAGTTTACCGAATATTTAACGCATATTTAAGTCGTGCTTTCATTCGTTTAGACTGGCTCTTTACAACTTAAGCCCACGTTCAACCAAATATTCGGATTTGCCGATCAGTTGACGAAAATGTATAGAAGATCTATATTGATCTTTTACAATTTCTAGGCGACAAAACATGATTTGAAACTAATAGAAGGTATCAAATCAATCAATCATGGAAATGTAATGTTTTCTTCACATAATATTTGAGAGAAAAACGATGTCCTTGATTTTTAGAGTTTAACATTGCTTTGATACATATCCTCATTAATCCTTATTGATTTTGGCTATCTAACCAAACAATTCGATAGGAAAACAGACAAAACACGTGCGCAACAGCTTAAATACATGTTGGGCTAGCTATGGTGGCTGATTTCTGCCAGTGTTGTTCTGTCGTTCTGGCGCCCCCGCCATAACGGAAGATCGACGTTTTTCTCTTTTGGCGTTGTCTCGTTCTGTCGTTCTGGCGCCCCCGCCATAACGAAAGAACGACGTTTTCCTCTTTTGGCATTGTTTCGTTCCCTCGTTCTGGCGCCCCCGCCAAAACGATATAACGAAGAATGCAACGCGACAGAACGAAAGAACGACACTTATAAACGGCACCCTAAAAAACGTCGTCTTGGCGTTCTTTTGTTCTGGCGCCCCCGCCACAACGACGGAACGAAACAACGCCAAATGTGAAAATATCGTTCTAATCAATGTGTCGTTCTTTCGTTCTGTCGCGTTGCATTCTTCGTTACATCGTTTTGGCGGGGGCGCCAGAACGAGGGAACGAAACAACGCCAAAAGAGGAAAACGTCGTACTTTCGTTATGGCGGGGGCGCCAGAACGACAGAACGAGACAACGCCAAAAGAGGAAAACGTCGTTCTTTCGTTATGGCGGGGGCGCCAGAACGACAGAACGACACTGGCAGAAATCAGCCACCATAGCTAGCAATTTTGTGTCATAGCTTTGCACAGAAAAAGAGTGTAAAAACTACAGTTAGTAAGTTAGCTGTTTTATAAACGAGGACTGTCGGGCGGGTTTCCTAGCGACTTCTATATTTTCTTATAAAAACGTTTCGGAAGAGGCTAATGCTTTCACAAACATATATAAATTCCTGTGTCTATGGATGGCGATGATAATTATGTTACTGTTATGGTATTCAATCATACAAAGGCACTACGTTGCCACCGGCTAATGAAATGGGTACATGTGATTTATAAACATGCGAATCACGAGGATTCTGTACAGTTGTTTTACTACATTGTATTTGTATGAGCAAAGAAAGATTAGACTAGTTTTAGGAAAAGGTGATGTTTATACAGAGAATTTGTTCTCAATTCAAGCACGTTTTCGTTTCAGCTTCCTTTGCCATTCTGGAACTCTCGTTAGCTGCATTGCATTCTATGTTTTTCCCTGTTCAGTTTTGGTGCGTATGCGAAACAGCCATTACATTGAAGTAAATGAAATTATTGTCCGAAATATCGACATTTCGTAAAATGGTTTTGCTTTTATGCATGAAGAAGAATGTTGAATAGTAATCTATTTCAAGTGTCCTCTCTTTCCCCTCATATTATAGTATTGGGTATAAGAAAACTGTGAGCTTTCTTAAAATGTTAGAGGGAAAGGAGAAAGACACAATAACAATGTGTTATCAACACATGCACTGACATATTTCTATTTCTTTCTCTTTTTTTTAAGAAAAAAAATGTATATGTCCAAAACTTCAACATAGGCTGGATAGCTACTTTACACCTAGGCTACGCTCATGAACATCTGACTTCATCATGCATGTCCAGTAAACAACTGACCAAGTGGCTTATCATAATCGGGGCACATAGAGGGCACTTGAAATAGTAATCTATTTCAAGTTTTACTTTTCCATACATATTTAATACATACATGTTTAATTTCATCACTATGTTTATATGTATATCCATTGCTACTCCTTTGAAATCAAGAAAAGAGAGACAACGTAGTATTGTCCAAGACAATTGTTATGTCTAACATTAATTTTTATCAGCTACATTAACAACGATGCTGCTGCATGCATGTCCAGTAAACAACTGACCAAGTGGCTTATCATAATCGGGGCACATAGAGGGCACTTGAAATAGTAGAATAGTTTTTCAAGAAAATTAACGATAATCATGATAAGCGTGCCTGTTAAGTTAACATATAAGAAACAAAATGATTTGGTAACACAGAGGACTGACTGGATCCTATAACAACGAGATGGATCAATGCATGTGATATTAATTATAATGTTAATCAATAAATGTATTTTATTGGTTTTTCAATAATTAGCGTTATTTAGATTCAGTTGGATACATGGCGAGGAAATGGAAAAATCAATAGGTCTCCATGGATTTTATCGACATTTTACACAAGTGCGAGATACAGTAAATAATTGGTGGAACGATTCCATAAGAATCATTTTGTTTTATCTTCTTGGCAAAATTAGCAGTAGAAAGTGGTTAAACTGTCAGCTTAAGATTTGTGGTTGATGTGACAGCATTGGTCTAAAGTAACTGGCTGTGGGAGCACGTTTTGAGAGGCCCACATTTTCTAGAAAATATCACTATCCACGTGCAGTAAACTTTACAAAATATTGCGTTGGTAGGAAAAAAAGAACCTGCGTTAATTGCGGTATTGCATTCAATGAAAGGAACGAGAAAATCGCGATTTAAAATAGTGCTTTCTGTGAGAGCTTTTGAATTTTAGAACGGACATTTTTCGAGTTCGGCGACCTATCCCGAAATACGCCATTCTTTGAGTGAAAATCCTACCAAAATGATATTAGATATCAAGGAGAACGCAGCGGTGACAACTAGTTGGTCGTTTATCAAGGAACAGTCGCTTGGGTTTGATTTTCAAGTCATTTGAAAATACGCTTGCTGTGGAAGCATTGCGGTTTGTCCGGGTTACCAGCAAAACTAAAGCAGAAACGGACATGTGTTATATCACCGGAGGTACTCATTGATATAAGGACTTGCACCAGCTAGGTGTCATTTTACAAAAATATATCTTTAAAAACCTTTACCTTCAAAAACATAGTTTTGTTTACAAATTCTGCTTGGCGTGATACCCCTGTTGAAACGTCACAAGTCACGTGATTGTGCACTGTGGGTAAACGAATTCCAGACTTTTCACCCCTAAGACTTCTCCTCCCCAAGACATTTCCTCACAAGACTTTTCACCTCCAATTTTACAAACCCTAGACTTTCACCCCCAATTTTTAATATACTGAAAATATCGTGAAATATTTTGCTATTTGGTATTTAAAATCTTTTTTATATAGGTTGTTAGGGCATTTATGAAGATAATTTGTTTCTTTTCGGACCATAATTCTATAAAATGTACACTGAATTTAGGGTAACGTACATGTAGTCAACTTAATCAATTCATCTTTTTAAATGTCAGTTGTTTAGACTTCTTAATGATTAATTGTTTTCTATGTCATACAAATGGATTCAAGCTTTAATTATGCAATATAATTATGAAAAATGTGAGTAGATTTAGATTACAATAGTAGATGTAAATATTAACTAGGGAATATAATTAGAGGGTATATGTTCATCCTTTAGTATAATAATGATAGCCCAATTGTACGGAAACGTATATTGACCCCCCTTATATTTAAAATATATAAAACGAATGGAAAGGTTTAATCAAGTTATATGTATTGGTGAATGTGAAAGTAGTCCTTCAAATGATTATGTATATTTTTAGGCCATACCAAATTGATATGTCGTTCGTCGGAACTACCGCATCAATAATTTCATTCCCGAGAAAAAAAAAATAAAAATCACCCGCCCGCACGTACATAAAAATCTCCGAAAAAAATATTTTTTTTCCGATTACGCGGCCCGGAATAATATCGGCAAAACAGGTTTTATCGCTGTTTTAATGCGTCAAAGTGATATTGATCGGATTTCATGCGTCCGTAATACATGTAATCTGATGACCAAAACTCAAAAAGTCAGGAATTATGGCGTTATTCATCATTTATTTTAAATCTGGAATGTCTGTGCTAGTGCCACACATGGCCTTCGATGTGCCGGTAGGTAATGAAGTAGGCGCATTCTAAAAAACGAAGCCCGATTCTAAGACGTGCAAGGGGGATGCAGTTAAAAATATTTGGAAATATTGTTCAGATATAAAGTTTTCAAACCATTTGTTGTCAGTTGTTTAGTTCAGCATGTAAGATCTAGAGCCCAAAGCTGAGGCCGACTACTATCTTAAAAAAATATTTGTTCACAGATCCTGACCGACCTATCACATTGTCTCGCCCTCGGCCAAATCGTTTTGAACGTAACTTCTTTAATTAGTACAGCAGTCAGATATTCTGTCAAAATGCATTTAGTCAATTTAAAAATTGTTTAGCTTTTCAAATAAGTAATGTGGATATGAAAATAATTTCTGACAAAATCTGTCCTTTTGTATCCCCAATTTTGCCTGTTTTTATAATAATTGGCTGTGAATTGACTGAACGAGAGAAACTGAAAAAAAAGAAAACAGACCTCCCCAACTCTAAATTTCTAGTTCAGTCAAAGCACAACAAACAACACTTTTAAGGGTGGCCATATTGGGATCATTCTTTGTCCATCTTATCATTTTTGCCTGAGATGAATCTCTACCACCAAAACTTAAGCTAGCCTGATCTTTTAAGAAATTATTCCAAAGGGATTCGAACAATGTCGAAGCATCTGTATGCCCAACTCCGTTTGGTCTCACTGGTCAAGTGGTTTATTACTTCCCCAAACCTCTATGGGTTGGAGTTCCACTAGGGGCACAAAGATGTTCATGTGTCAAAGCCATCTGTGTTTCAGAAGAAATGTTATTCCACACATGTGCCTGTTTTGTCATAAATATTCTTCGTTTTGTGCCGTTAAATAGGCACGCCTTCAGATTAATGTAGAAAAATCAAAATTGAAAATAAGACACTGATCCCTTAGTAATTATAATTACAAAAAAAAAGTGATTCAGTGAGTTTTGGCAAGAATTTATTTGCAAAATCATTCATGTAGTCTTTAAAACATATAGAAAAGCTATATACTGTGTTACCCACACTGTAAATGTTTGTTTTATGTGTTATTTCTAAAGAAATGTTAACTTCATGTATAATCATAACCGCTTCCTCAAGGGTCCAAGCTGTGGTAAAAAAATAAAAAAAGCCCGCTCGCTCCATGTTAAATCTACCCGCCTCTGAAAAAATCAAAATTGAGAAAAAACAAAAAAATAAAAATTTCGCTCGCTCGCTCCTATTTTTCTGAAAATTTTCCGAAGAACTATTAATCAATTTGGTATGGCCTTAATATATAAAGTAAGCTGTGTTTCTAAATATTTAGCAAATTATCAATAGCTGTTGTTTTAGTTTATATGTACAGCACTACATAAGCGAATTTTTCCGTTAAGTTATTTATTTATTCCACATAAATAAGTAATCTGATCGAATGACATGTTTTGATAATTATCCATTACGCGCATTTATCAAAGTGTTATTTAAGTACGAAGGGGCCTCCGTGGCCGAGTGGTTAAGGTCGCTGACTTCAAATCACTTGCCCCTCATCGATGTGGGTTCGAGCCTCACTCGTGGCGTTGAATTCTTCATGTGAGGAAGCCATCCAGCGGGCTTACGGAAGGTCGATGGTTCTACCCAGGTGCCCGTTCGTGATGAAATAATGCACGGAGGGGCAACTGGGGTCTTCCTCCACCATTAAAAAGCTGGAAAATGTTAAATATCACATGTTTTATGTATGAAAACTATTTGACAACATTTTAAAAGGAGAGTAACTCTACGATGTCTGAAAAGTATTTGTAGCGTTTTTCATGTTGTCATGTCGGCGGGGCGAAAACACGTAAACTCAAAAGTAATGTATTTGTCGTGTTTTCGTGTAGGCAGGGAGAAAACACAAACACTGGACAGATAAGGTATTTGTCATGTTTTCGTGTTGGCGGTGCAAAAACACGAAAACACGACAAATAAAGGGCGCCAACACGACATATACCCGCCAACACGAAAACTCGACAGATAAATTTGTCGTGTCGGCGTCCTCTAAACGTCGAATTTTCGCGTAAAATGTGCCGGTTTTTGCGTTTTCGCCCCGCCGACACGACAACACGAAAACACGAGAAATTAGCCTTTTGTCGAGTTTTCGTGTTTTCGCCCCGCCAACACGAAATGGCAGAAATCATCCTCCATAGAAACCAATGGCAAAGGGTTTTAGAAGCAATTTCTTTCTTTTCGAACGAAGAATTCAAAATTTATTTATATTTACTAAAGCTGCATTAGGAGATCTGAGATTTAGTAAAATACAATAGTATGTCTGATGTCAGCTATCGTTTTAAGAATACAAAGTGTATGTATAGCAGACCCAGTTCAAGAAATATTTCATTGGGGTGCGGTGAGCCATCTTCCCTCTTGACTGCAGGGAAACGCGCGCGCTGGTGACGTAATTTTGTAATTATAAACGAATACTTAAGGTAGCAGGGTACACTTTCGAATTTTGGCCCCCGTCAATATTTGTTATAAATACACGGTGTATGATCAATCCTATATTGTTGGTATAAAAGTCGCGTCTTCAACTCACTGGTGCGTACAAGCACCTAACCTTTCCTATTAGCCATGGATAAACAAGATAAGTCGGAAATGTAGTGACCTTATTTATCATCCCTTTATTCTTAAATTCGTCTTTATTTCATATCGTGGATGGTTTTACGGAACAAATCGAAGATGTAAAAATGTAATCGACACAGTATTTTGCCAAACTTTGTATCCAATGTATGAAATAAAATGTGTTTTCAGTTTCATGTCATAGTAGAGGAAGGTAACATGTGTGTTGAAAATGCATTTAAAATACGAATCTTGGTATTTTGGTATTGTTCGGATGTTTAATTATATGGTATTTAATATTAGAATGCTGTTTATACATAAAAATAGCGGAAATAGCTTCTCGCAAATGCAAAAATCTTGCAAAATTTAGTTTTTAGTAAGTCAACTATATTTTTTGTATAAAGGCACCTATATTATGCCACAAATATTTCGTCCCAGAGATTAGGAAACATTAATTTTGAGAGGTATTTGTGAGGGGCGACTGTTTCTGGCTGGAAAAATCCTTCCTTTATCCTTCGGCATATAGGCCTATTTGTCAATACATGCGCGTGCCAGTTTTTAATTTTTGTATAAGACTTTGTTTCTTATAGTGTCGACTTATTGAATGGTCAAGTCAAATTTGGACTATGAGACACATTTTTTCTGTGCGCATTACCTCCCGAATCCTATCCTTGTAGTTCAGGCGGCCTGACGGGATTCGAACTTCGATCTCCCGCTCTGAAGGCGGACGCTAGGTCAAAGGAGACGCAAACTTTGTATGTGTGTTCATTGGGTGTATCTGAGTAAATGTAGATATAGCGATCTCTCTTTCCCCCCCTCTCTCTCTCTCTCTCTCTCTCTCTCTCTTTCTCTCTCTCCCTCTCTGTCAATTTTAACCGCCTCGGTAGCCTAGTGGTAGAGCGTCCGCTTCGAGTGCGGGAGGTCGTGGGTTCGATTCCGGGCCGCGCCATACCAAAGACATAAAAATAGTACATTAATAGTAGCATTAAGGGGATAGTGCTAGGACTGGTCAGCCCGGTGTCAGTATAATGTGACTGGGTGGGGTATTATACGGCGTGATATTCCAGTGAGGCAACACTATAAAGTTGGGCACTGTGCTCACTGCTACAAGTAGACACCGTCGTTTATATAACTGAAAAAGTGTTGAAAAAGACGTTAAACCCGAACACACACACACTCTCTCAATTTATCTATCTTGATTCGCAATCGAGAACAAATAATACAATGTTGTATTTCAGTTGTATTAGTATACATTATACAAACTTTCATGATCACATTGATTAACTTAATAGTCCTTTTTTGGGCTAAAAATGTTCCCCCCGATCTACATACAAGCTTTGCTATTAAACAGTTGTTTACATAAGGCAGTGTAACCTATATATACAAATGTATGAGGATAGGCTAAGAGTTTATGAGCATGAAATTTACGTTAAAACATGCTTAAAGTTAATAAAAAATTCCTTAATGAAAAAGGCAATGACGAAAAAAAAGGCGTTTTATTTACCATGTTTTGAGCTTAAATCATTCGAGAATGACAACGATATTTCCTCCATGCAATGGTTTAATCAAAAATGGCGAACAGATAATGAAGAATTCAACGGCAGACATGTAACTCGCTATTTTAAGTAAAATAAGTAAGCTAACAACAACATAAATGTATATATTTACGTGTACATTTCATGTCTCATAAATACTTCCGTAATCCTAGCCTGTCCTCATGGGTTTATCTGGAGATACGGAACTTCGGTAATCACAGAATCGGTACCGTGATCCTAGCCACTGCCATTACATAATGTAAACTTCTCAAATAGCAAAATAGGCTATTTTTCAAACTCGTCCTTTGGTGACACAGTCTGTTTGTTTTGTATACTGGGTTCATATAGAGTATCATGCTTAATATAATACAAGAAATACGAGATACATTTCCCGGCCGAATCTCTCGCTTGAACACCAGCGTATATGGTACATATTACGGCTAAACCATGACTGCCTCGTCTGAAACATCTAATTTACAGAAAAAGTTTGCGTAATCCTGTTACATGACATTTAAATTAAATTGTTGCCCTTCGCCTTCCACAGCGTATATCGCGCAGTCGCCACGCAGTTGTCCTTCCTTACACTCACATTCACCTCTGCAACAGGTTAATGTCAAGATTTTTTACGTAACTTTGAAACCACATTTTCACAAGGTTTAAGAATACTGGTACCCTCAGCACAATTAGTTTCTTCAACACAAAGTGTCTATTAAACAAATCATTTACTAGCATTCTAAATGCACGGACTATATTTGTGTTTCATACAGTAGATCTAACTCTGTAAATAGTGTGATAAGCAGCGGTACAAGGGAGAGCGTAGCTGCGTTTTTCTAAGTTACCACATCTACACGGTCTGTCAATGATCTTCGTTTTGGCGTATGGAGCCAAAGTAGCGATGAACGCCGCTTACCAGTCTTGGCACTGAAAAAACAAAACATATTTGCTAAATATTACATTAAAATTTTGGAAAATAACGGAGGTGCCTCAGTTCAGTGTTATACGTAAAATGTAGGTGCTTTATATATTGATGAAATCGTGTTTTTAAGAGTATAAATTGATTTTAAAAAATGGTTTCTTTTCTTCTACTGTTTCTACGGATAAAATTTTAATATATCTGTACGAAATTGTGCTCAAAACATCACGAATCTGTAAAAGGATTGCAATAAACGATTTACTTTTGCGTCATTTGTACAGCAGTACTCAAACTGTAACGATTATTTAGCGAAAACTGCTGAAGCTTTTCATTTCGTTTTCATGCAGGTGGAAGCTTAGAAGTTACTTAAGTTCCGTGATAACATAATTAAAATCAACTTACGTCTCTAAAATCGTATTTTTCCACGTACTCGCCTCCTGCTCCGTAGCATGTTTACATTTTTTGTACGTAAAAGTTCGTTGCTTATACCAAAAAGTGAAAGCACCGCAAGTTTTGTACCAAAAATATAGGATTGATCATACACCGTGAAATAGAACATCGTGATTTTGGATGTCTGTAAATTAAGGTGAGAGATAATGATTATTAATTCTTTAGAAAATTTATACAGCCGACACATGTAAAATTCTGATGTCAGTTGGAAAACTAACTGCTGGTAGCTTTGTATGATCAATGAGACACCTTTTCGCGGAAAAATTCAAATCACGGAAGGGTTCTGTGCTTGTTGATTGATACTCGGGAACATTTTCGATATTTTGTGAAAAAAACGAGCTGGATGGGCCCCCATTCCGTTTATGTCCTGACGTTCAGTAAGGACCATTAAACTGAGAAATGCAATAAAATTGGACATTGTTCTTGCAGCGGGATCATTGTAGGCTGTTCAAAAGGCGCGAAATTGATGATTTTGGCATGCTATTTTTCATGGATGGTGTAAACCTTCCGTTTCGATAACTTTCTTTATTCTTGTATGAGAATCCTGATCTTGCCATTAATCAAAAGCACAAAACATGCACGCAATTTATAAAATGGCCACCCTAATTTTGCTCATAGGGGAAGTGCAATATTGCGATTCGCTACATGTAAGACCGTCCGTGCCCAAAATTTTCGCATCTAAGTGTACCTTGCTACCTTAACAGATGTTTATTTACGGAGATAAAAATCATCTTTAAAGAAGGGGTTATTTGTCTTCATAAAACGTAACTTCTTTCATTTGAGATTACAAACATAGTCAATATATACATCTGTTACATACATACTTCTGTTTATAAACATAAACATGTTCGATCAAAACATTTTATATGATTTGACAAGAATTATTTGTGGTAAAAGTTATAGCATATATTTAGTTTCATATCTTAGAAACAAGATATTTCATTAATATTCAAGTTATATGATGCATATATAAGGGGGGTCAATATACGTTTCCGTACAATTGTGATAACGTGTAATATGTGTATTTATAAGTGCAGTATGATGTGGAATTTATTTTTATGATATATTTTTATATATTTAACAAGATATATTATAGTCTCAGGTAACTCAGTATTGAGTGGCAGCATTCGATATGTTTAATGTTATTATATGTAATACATGTATGTACTGTGATGTTATTTATGTATGCTGATGAGACTGAAATAAATAAATAAACTAATATTACTATTTGAAAGTCATTCATTTCATTGCAGGTCAATATTTTAAACTCTTCATAAGTGTTGTGTTTAATCAACACCTTTTGATTGACAGGAATAAGTGTTAAAATATAAATGGATTAACTGGCTAACCTGTAGTATATTAAGCTTTAATTAATCTAAACCTTGACTGATCTTACGGAAATCAAAAACAAACAAAATTATACTCATCACTCAAAAATGATGTTGCTTCAAAAATGAAACTAACTGTCAATATCTTGTCTAAGTTTATTTGCAAAATAAATGAACTTTGACAGATTCAGTAATTCCTTTTTATTTGATGTAGACATCAGATTATCACATACAGAGTTAGCCATCTACAGTAAAATGGTTTTAAATATTTTCTTCGTAATTCTTTATACAACGGACATACAAGAAGAAAGTGATATCTACCTCTTTCTATTTCAAAATTATGTGATGATAATCTAAATCTACTAAGAGCAATTCGAAATTTTTTATCTTCAATTATATTTAAGTATTTTTCAAGATTAAAGGAATGTTTAAATCTACTAAAAGAGAGTAATCGTTGAGAATTGTTAATGTTAGCATATCAAGTTTGATAATAATTGTCCAATATTCTCTGTAGATAAATAATTACTGTTACTATCATGACTTATCCATATACCCGAAAATCCCAGGTTTTCTAACAGCGTTTATATTTGAAACGCCCAGTTTGAATTATTTTAAGTACAGTTATGTTAATTTTTGCATTGTTACGCAGCATATGATAAATTCTTTTTTGTAGTGAGTTTTCATTAGAATTCAGTAAACGGAACCAGTAGCGTACCATATTTATCCTTTTTTTTTTCTTATTCTATTATACTTAGTACGCATGCTTGTAAAATTAATTCTATTTCCCTCATTTTTGTCTTTCACAAATGTATTTCTTGCTTTCTTGAAATTATTTTTTTGCTATATGTAACAAGATTCATCAAACCATTTCGACTTACTAGATAATCGAGAATTTGTTATTATTTCAATTTATTGATATAATTTGAACATGTACAGTTTATCATTATAAGGACAAAATATACTAAAACATGCAAGAGAATGTTGCCAATTAATTAAAGGTTGATAGACTTAATTTATCTTGCATCACTTGCCTATTATGATGATATTTTCAATGATCAAACTTGGCTTAGACTGCTTATTTTACTCTACGCAGACGACACCATTTTAGTTTCAAATAACGCTGTAGATTTTCAAAATTGCCTAAACTGTTTTAATAATTATTGTAATCAGTGGAAACTTGTTGTGAACCCAAACAAAACAAAAAGTATCATTTTTGGTGCCAGAAATGTTGCACGCTTTCAATTTTCATTAGGAAATAACGTTATCGAGAAAACCGATAAGTATCATTACCTTGGACTAACTTTCTCTGCATCAGGATCGTTTCTAAAAGCTCGACAACATGTGAGCCAACAGGCTGAAAAGGCCCTTTATCTCCTCTTTACTAAAACAAATAATGCTGATTTGCCACCAGACTTAACCATTAAACTTTTCGACCATACAGTTGCACCAATTTTGACATATGGATCTGAAATATTTGGTTATGAAAACCTTGATTTGTTAGAAAGAGTTCAAAATAGCTTTCTTAGGAGAATATCATTCTCTCGTAAAAGTACCCCTAAATATATGCTTTATGGAGAATTCGGGAGATATCCCATATATATTGATGTATATACTAAAATGATTTCATTCTGGTCTCGCTTAGTTTTGGGCAAAGAAGACAAGTTATCACACAAAATTTATATCTACATGCTGAATCGTCCCGATTTAAATTTCAAATGGATTAATAAGATAAGAGAAATTCTCCAGAGCATAGGTAGACCAGATATTTGGCATCAGCAAAACCAAATTGTCAATAAAATTACATATAAATTAGTAAAGCAAATACTTCAAGATCAATATAAACAACAATGGCAAGCCCAACTTCAATTATCCAATAAAGGCAAGATCTACTCATCTTTTAAAAAGCAAATTGAATTGGAGCCGTACCTTAAAATTCTTCCAAAAGAACACTTTATTAGAATGTTTAAGTATAGAACATGTAACCACCGCCTTCCAATTGAAACAGCCCGCTGGGGTGCGACAGCCTTCCTTGATAATATTTGCAGGCTCTGTGACTCCGGCCTTATAGGCTCGGAACAGCATTATCTGCTTAAATGTACATATTTTAACCATGAACGACAATCATTTCTTCAGGATGCAAACATTGTTGATAATGAGCACTATTTTGCTCGGCTCATGTCTAGCTCGAACGAGAATAGTTTAACTAGAATAAGATAAGATAAGATAAGAAATTTGTTTATTAACGTGACCTGTGTGAGCATATAAACATAATAACATACAATATTTAACAGTTAAACACACCCGGCCCAATGGGCTTATAAGTCACCATCCATGTAATACAAAGAACATGCGTAATGTCACATGAAATGAGCATTTTTCTGAAACTTTAAAGAGAGATAATCAATAATTTAAATATCACTCCTACTACAACATAGTAATAACAAGCACTTATCACCGTATCATGAATGTAAATGCAAATACACAGAAATATCTAATAAATACTGTTTAAACTCAATAGACAGAAATACATATAAATATACTGAAAAATAAGTAAATTTTCTACTCATATTATTTGGTTTTAATTTATCTGGTGTTATATATTGCTTTTCTCCTCTTTAAGTAGCTTTTAACAATAAATTTTGCAACTTTACGAGGATAATTGTTTACGAGCTGTACCAGTTTATCACTATCACTCAATACGGTAAAGTTATTTTTGTTAAGTTGGTCACTGAACATATCAGTTCGTATATCCCTGTAGAATGTACAGTTAATAAGAAAATGACACTCGTCTTCAATGGAACGTGATTGACAGAATGAACAAAGTCTATCCTCCGGGCGTTCACCAATGTACCGTCCAGTTTCAATCCTAAGGGGCAAAATACCACATCTAAATTGAGTGAGCATAGAGCGTTCATATTTTCTCAGATTAAGCAGTGTATAATTCTCAGTCTTAAAAACATTCTTAAATTTAGCATATGTCCTCAGTTTTGATACATTCGGCAAACTGTTTCTCCATATGTTACTGAAATAATTGTTCCGTTTTTCACTTACTGTCTGTAGATTAACGGCGCTTTTGTTTTCGTAGTGAACATTTAGGATTAATTTGATTAAAACGTCTTTTAACTCACTGCACCAGTTACTACGACCGTTCGTATAGTCAAGTTTGAAAACATATTTAGTTAAACGGTGGTCATCAAAGTTTATAAGTCTATTCCAGTATCGGATCATGTTCAACCATCGACGGTAGTTGCTGGGAAGCCATCCAATATCTCCATTAATAGCAATCAGGGGAGCAAACCTGTGTACACCAAGAAAATAACGTATAGCCTTGTGTTGAATGTTATCTATAGTCTGGAATTTCCGGTATCCCCAAACTCCAGAGCAGTAGTCCAAAATGGGGGTAACGCCAGATACGTATAATTTTTCAAATGTTTTCAGACCAATATCCTTTAAATTATGAATTTTCGAAATAATCTTTCCCAGTGCCCTACCCGCGCCCTTAGCAAGAATCTCGGCGTTTATGGAGAAATTACCTTTATAATGAAATGTAACACCCAAGTACTTGTATGTCTCAACCATTTCTAGAACGTTTCCACCAACAGTAAATATCTGATCAGTTTGTGCCGTGCGACCTTTCCTGAAGTGCATGCACTTGGATTTGTCAGTATTTATGAGGACACGCCACCGCTTACACCAGTTGTGTAAGACGTTTAACATGCTTTGTAAATCTTCCTTGGTTTTAGCAAACATGACTATGTCATCTGCATAGAGCAGCATAGATACTTTTCTTTCTCCCAAGTCAAAACCGAGGTCAAGGTCATTGACCTCTTTCACTAGGTCATTGATGAAGATGGAAAAGATTGTCGGCGAAATATTGTCTCCCTGTTTTACCCCTGTCATGCAATCGAACCAGTTAGTAACTTTGTTGTTTATTTTAATATGCAATTTCATAAGAATAATCTTAAGTAAGTTTTGATTAGCTTACATAGAAAATCTCTCAACAGCGTTCATTATGTACTATAATTTATTGCAACTTACATGTTTTATGCAGCAACTAATCCATGTATATTATGTATGCACTTTTTGATTACTAAGCAGGTTATTTCAAGAAATATTACAATTTTTACTTAAAAAAAAGAAAAAAGTAAAGCACACTTGAATTACTGGGTCAAAACGTGCAAAGCCTAATTACATTAAATACACTAAATATATCCGCAGATGGAACTACTTTTCCTTTATAAATTATCTGGAATAAAATTCTACTCTTCTAATTACTTAAAATAGAATTGTTTCACAAATATGATTAAAATGCAAAAGACATATCAAATTTACAAAATCCTATCTTATAATTATATGCGCGTGTCGAATAGCCAAAAATAGTGTCCTATAAATATATGCACTAATTATAGTGTGGTGAGATGCCTCTATCAGGATGTTTGATATAATTTAGTTGCCGCATACCTTATGATTCGTACATAGAATAGTTAGACCCAATCATATTCGAACCGCCGATGATCCGTCAAAATTCAATATTTTAGATGATAGAGTAAATGAAATAAGCACTAATCTTTCACGAATTCCTAGAAAAGAAAGTTCTATCTACTGGCCCGTTAATTACGACAGTTTTAGACTCTAATTACGGAAAATACACAAATTAAGGACAAATTACGCACTTCCATGATCATTGTACTAAGGAGCTTGATTTTGTCATAATCACTGAGCGCTCATTAATTACAGTTGGATGAAGCTTATAAATATGCGGCCAGCGCCACGAAGAGATCAGAACCTGCCTGGCTACCGAGAAGTCAACAACGTCAAAGTAAATATAAATCTGCCAAGCTGCGGAGCGATAATAAATAAGAAATAATTACCATATACTATTGGGTTCTTGACCTCCTATCATAGTCTGAGTTCTTACTCAAAACATTGTGTTTCGTTTAAGGGCCACGACGATAGGAACTTGACATCTAGTAGTATTTAGGTAAAATCTTAATGTATGGTATTCACCTCAGGCATTGTTTGTTGTGAATCACCATACTACAAGATCCCATCCACGAATTTTGAGTGCTCGTCATCAGTTAAATTGAGATAGATTGATTCACATTAATTATTTTACATATTACCAATCATTTTAAGAATCATTTGTTTCAATCAGTAGGCAAGGAAGCCCATAGAAATTTTATATGATATTTAATACACTGAGCTAGACCGTGTTCACTACAAAATTTGGCGCCCAACGGGGGGCAGTTCATAGCTTCATATAGGCTATCTTATCCACGCTAAAAGATGGCTGAGCACACTTTTGGGTTGCCCCATCACGACGAAACCATGGTTGAAGAGGTTGAGAAGACAAAACAGGATTTTGATACTTGAACGAGAGATTTCAAAGTTACAACAAGAAATAGATAAGTCCTTGAGTGATATTGGAACCTCAACCCCAATACAGAGTGATAAAAAGTATGTCTTTGAAATGATACCACCAGGCAGACTGGATGAAGGGTTATCTACGATACATAAAGGACCCTTGAAGCCTAGACGTCTGTTACCAGAAATACCTACATCAGAAGATAAAGAAGAGTCATTAAAACCAGATAGATCTGTGACGGAGCGCATTAAAAATGTTGCCCATCCACCAAAAATTGAGGATAAGCAAACTTCGGATTCAAGTGATGATACAAAAGTAGAAAGCTCCAGTAAGACGACTTTGGCACACTTTGATGCATGTGCTACTTTAAATGGCTGGGATGATAACAAGAAAGGCTTATATCTATCCGTATCACTACGCGGACAAGCCCAGGGAGTTTTTGGCAACCTTAATTCAAAGACCACGGATTATCATGAATTAATAAGAGCTTTTGAAGATAGGTTTTCACCGAGAAATCAAACTGAGTTGTATAGGGTCCAGTTGAGAGACAGACAACAGAAAGCTACAGAGTCTATGGCCGAACTGGGACAGGATATCCGACGTCTAGCTAACTTGGCCTATCCTAATGCCCCAGCCGACGTTCGTGAGACCCTCTGGCTAAGGAAGAATTTATCGACGCCCTTGTGAGTTCAGAAATGCGTCTCAAGATTAAGCAGGCCAGGCCTACGGATCTAAACGATGCCGTCAGACATGCAGTGGAGTTGGAGGCCTTCTATCGAGCAGAAAAGAAAGAAGAGGGAATCTTTAGAAGCGCAGTAAATGAGGGACAGTCAAAAGAAATTGAAGATCTTAAACACGTAGTTTTGAATCTTTAACATAGCGTAGATAGTTTGAAACGCCAAGGACAATACAATAAGACTGAATATAGATCCATGCATTGACCATATAGTTATGATAGACGACGAGTACAACAAGGTAAATACAGACAAACGCCTTATCATCGATCGAATGATGATAGATCGAAAAGACGATACCATCATTCAAATTTGGGTGTTACAAACTCTCCTCTCAAGAATAGAAAACGAGAGTTTCATTGTAATTTTAAGCCAGGCAGCTCAGAATTGAGATCGGAGGCAGGCAAAAATAGGAATGACGGCAGATTTATTAAACCAAGCGTGCGAAAATCAGGTTTATATGCAAGAGCAAGTATTGACAGGAAGTCAGTAGATTGTATGATAGATACGGGAGCTACTTTGACTCTCATATCCGACAAATTGTGGAGCTCAATTCAGCATAATCACACTTTGAAAGAATTTGACTTCCAAGTTTCATCAACGAGTGGGCATTATTTGAAAGTCAAAGGACAGACAGAGCTGTCAATTTTATTTGGTAACAAGCAAATTCGATGAATTGGAATCCCCCGCCGAAAGGGTCAGAGTTGAGGAACGGCAAAAAAATATATCCTGCAAAAAGTTAAGAATGTTACCAAGAAGCAAATAATTTCATTAGTCAAATCAAATTAAAAGAAAATGAATGGTTTGTTTGGGTGTGGGGGGGGGGGGGGGGGTGAGGATACAACAGTTTACATGTTGATTATAAATATTGGTAGAAAACGAAAAATGAAAAAAAAAAAAAAAATGGGGGGGGGGGGGGGAGGGGGGTGACCAATGTAAGGTGGTGACCAGGTGTAGGTACACAACATCACATGTTTATAATAAATGTGCATGGAAAAGAATGGAAGAAGTTTAATGAAATTCTTCCAATTGGTTGGTTTGTTATGTACAGATCTGTGGATTTTTAAACAATTAAAGGGCAATAACTAAATGGAAAATTGACCAATCGAAAAAAAACTTGAAGGGCATCGTCGCAGTATCTTGGTTCATGTCTATTTCAAGTTTGATGAAATTCTACCTGCTAGTTACTGAGAAATGGCTGCAGACGGACATTTTTCATTAAATCAAGGGCAATAACTCTGAGGGAAATTGACCTATCAAAAAAAAAACTTGACGGGCATCAGCGCAGTATCTTGGTTCATGTCGCCAGAAGGGGTTAGTGTCAGTGAAATATTAAGTGAAACAAATTCTGTATTGTTTGACAGTAATGAGAGGTTAAATCTTACAAGTTTATTTGACCAAACAACGATAAGGGTCAATTCCGTAAGTACTTCTGAAACTACCCCACCCATTCCAGGTACACAAAGTATGTCAGAACCTACCCCACCCAACAAAGAAAAAATGTGTAATGAAGGAAATCCAACAAACGCAGACATTATGAAGTGTTTAAACAGAATTGACTCAAAATTAGCTGATATGGACTCACGATTAAAATCGCTGGAATCATTAGAGGCTAAAGTGGACAAATTTGAAAATGAGATGAAAAAGTTGTGGAATTATGTACACGATAAGCATAATCAGACTAAAAGAACGGGTAAAACAGGTGGAGGAAAAGGCTGAATGCAATGATTTCGCCATTGGTGTTGTGAACAGTAAGGTTGTGGAAATAGAGAAAGAGAGAGATGAATTGAAGGAGGAGATTGTGTATTTACAGTCACAATCCATGCGAAACAACCTTGTGTTTGGTAACATTAGAGAGGCCCCAACAGAGACACCGGCAGAAACCGAAATAAAATTAAGGAACTTTATAAAAACGGATCTGAAGGTAGACGAGAAAGTGGTGGATGCCATCCAGTTTGAGAGAGTTCATCGTATGGGAGGTAAATCGCCTGCCAATAAAGGGAGAAAAATCGTGGCAAAATTTTCGTTGTTTAAGGAGAGAGAGATGATAAGAAAGCAGTGGAAAGTTATACAGGGAACGGACTTTTTCATGCATGAGCAATTCCCGAAGGAAGTCAACGATAAGAGGCGTAAGCTGTTACCCCAACTTAAAGAGGCAAAAAAGAAGGGAAAGAAGGCATGGTTGGCGTACGATACTTTGTACATTGATGGAAGGCCGGTGAGAGAAGAAAAGTAGGGATTCGAGGAGGATGGGCTCAACATTTTATCGTGGAATGTAAATGGGTTAACGGTCGGTAAGAAAAATTCACCTGAATTCACAAGTTTGATTTCAAAAAACAACATAGTGTTTTTATATGAATCGTGGACCAGTAAAGATAGTGATATTGAACTCTCAGGCTATACTTCGCATAACTTTTACAGAAAATTCCAGAACAGGAACGCTAGAAGATGTAGCGGTGGTATTGTATTATATTATAAAGACCATTTAAAACCTGGTATTGAAATTGTAAGAACACACTATGATACTATAATTTGGTTAAAATTAGACAAGAACTTTTTTCATTTGGAAAATGATATATTTATTTGTGGAGTTTATATATGGGGAGAAGATTCACCCGCATATAACATATCCAATGTAGATTTATTCGATACTATTCAAAATGATGTACATGATTTTGAGAATTCAGGTTCTCTTTTTTTAACCGGAGATTGGAATAGCCGAGTGGGAGTAAAAGACGATTTTATTACAGTGGATGCTTATAATTGTTACACTGACGACGAGGATTATGTTCCCGATCAACCCATAAGCCGGGCCTCATTGGATAATGTATGTAATAGTTTTGGGACAAGATTGCTTGACCTTTGTAGAGCTACCACGTTACGCATTTGTAACGGTAGATTAGCACGTGATTATAATTGTGGTATGTTTACCTATGCCAGTACAAATGGGGCGTCCGTTATTGACCTACTGTTAGCGAGAGAAAAGGATTTCCCGCTATTGTGTGATTTTTACATAGACTCGTTTAACGAATACAGTGATCATGCCCCACTTTTGTTCTCATTGAGATGTAATGTTGTCACTGAGACGACAAAGTTTAAAAACTCAGTCAGCTATAAGTGGAACGAGAATTACAAGGAGGCATTTCGTTCTGGATTAATTGCAAAATTACCAGATTTTAATCATTTAACAAGATTTATAAATATTAATAATAGAGAATCCGTAAATGATGTATTAAACAACTTCACGAGTATTGTTCGAGAGGTTGCAGACCCATTATTTTTAAGCTCTTGTAAAAATAATTATAAAACTTGTTTTAATGAAAATTCTATAGTCAATCATGCAGAATGGTTTGACTTAGACTGTGTACAAGCGAGAAGGCGTTATTTAGATGCTTTGAATGTTTTTAACCGGCTTAAATCTAGTACCAGTAGGGAACAATTTTGTACGTTGAAAAAGAATTACAAAGATTTGTGTCGTAGAAAAAGAAATATTTTTGAAAAGAAAAAAATATTGGAAATAGGTCAAATGAAAAACGCAAAACCTAAAGAGTTTTGGAAATTTTTCAAACGTAAAAGTAGCAATCGAAATAACATCCCTTTAAATGATTTTAAACAATTTTTTGCAGAACTAGGTACAGATATGTTTCAATGTTACAATCAGGAAGCAGAGGATTTTTGCGAAGATTACGATTTTAATAATTTGGACTGTGACTGTGAAGAATTAAATCGGCGCATAACAGTAAATGAAATTATTACAGCTGTTAAGGGTCTTAAAAAAGAATCGGCTATGGGGAATGATTGTATTATGAATATGTATTTGATTGAAAGTATAGATATTTTGTCATCACATTTATGTGACATTTTTAACGCTATTTTGGATTCGGCTATTTTCCGGATAAATGGACGGAGGGGATTATTATTCCCTTACACAAAAAGGGTGATGTTAATGACGTGAACAATTATAGAGGGATAACATTAGTTAGTTGTTTGTCTAAACTGTTTACTTCTATTTTGAATAAACGTATAGTATCCTTTTGTGAAAATAATAATGTAATATCGGATGCCCAATTTGGGTTCAGGAAAGGCCGTTCTACTATTGATGCTCTATTTATACTATTAAACACTGTACAAAAATACATTAATGAAAATAAGAGACTATATTGTGTATTTGTGGACATGAAAAAGTGCTTTGATACAATATACAGAAATGCATTATGGTTGAAATTATATAAAAATGGAATACAAGGTAAATTGTTAAGAATTATCAAAGATATGTATAAAAAGGTTAAATCTTGTGTAAGAAACTGTAATGAATATTCGGAATTTTTCGAATATGCAGTAGGCTTAAGACAAGGGGAGATAATGTCGCCGATTTTATTTTCTCTTTTCGTGGAAGATCTGGAGTTATTTTTACAAGATGATATAAATTCTGGTTTAATTATCGACGATATAGTACTTATTTTATTATTATTTGCAGATGATATGGTAATAATAGGCAAAACACCACAGGAACTCCAGGACAAGTTAAATTTATTGTTTGATTATTGTAATATGTGGGGTTTAGAAGTAAATACATTGAAAACAAAGATTATGGTATTTAGAAAAAGGGGTGGATTAAAACATAATGAATGTTGGACATATAATGGGCAGAATATTGAAGTTGTAAATGATTTTAACTACCTAGGTACAGTTTTTAATTATACTGGAAATTTTACGAAAAACCAGGAATACTTGACGGGAAAGGCACTAAAGGCATTAAATGTTTTGTTAATAAATTGTAAGAAAATTAGATTGAAACCAAAAGTATTATGTCAGCTGTTTGATGCATTTGTCGGGTCTATATTGAACTATGCCGCAGAAATATGGGGAAATACGAAATCTAAGGAATTGGAAAGAATCCATTTAAAATTTTGCAAAAAGCTGTTAAAAGTCAGAAATAATACATGTTCTATAGGGGTATATGGAGAATTGGGAAGATACCCTTTGTATATAAGTAGGTACCTTCGAATTGTAAAATATTGGTTTAAAATCTGTAATACAGATAACATTATTTTAAACAAGGTATATGTGCAATCACTAGAGGATTGTAATAAAGGGTATAAAAATTGGGTTTCAAATGTTAAAAAACTACTTTGTGATTATGGCTTTGCAAATGTTTGGTATGAACCAGATTCTGTAGATTATAATCACTTTATATGTATATTTAAACAGCGTGTTATTGACTGTTTCATACAAGGCTGGATTGTAAATAAGGAGTCAAGTAGTATGCTTGAATTGTATAATAATTGTAAAGTTATATTTGGTTACGAATTGTATTTAGATTTATTGCCGAGTACTTTAAGATTGTTTATTTCAAAACTAAGAATCTCAGCTCATGCTCTGAGAATCCATACTGGAAGATATGCTTACAACAGAATTCCAAAAAATGAAAGATACTGCCAGTGTTGTAATACGGTTGATCTGGAAGATGAATACCACTTTGTACTTGTATGTCCATGTTATATTGATTTAAGAAAAAGATTTATCAAAAAATATTATTTCGTTAGACCTAGTATGTTGAAGTTTATAGAACTGTTACAATTACAAAATAGAAATGTACTTTATAAATTAGCTCTATACTATAAAGGCGCTATGTTAATTAGAAGCAACATTATAAATATTACTTCTTGAACTACTCATACCGAGGTGGATTAGCCATCCTCACTTTAAACACAATATTGAGAAATGAGAATGTTATATAGCACAATTTACTTTTCAACTGACTGTGTGACTTTGTTAATATTTATGTATATATATAGTTGTATTTTGAACTTGATGATGTACTATGTACAAGTCATAATAAAACATATGTTCTGTTCTGTTCTGTTCTATTTCAAATTTGATGAAATTCTACCTGTTAAGTACTGAGAAATGGCTGCAGACAGACATTTTTTTATTAAATCAAGGGCAATAACTCTGAGGGAAATTGACCAATCAAAACAAAAACTTGACGGGCATCATCGCAGTATGTTGGTTCATGTTTATTTCAAGTTTCATGAAATTCTACCAAGTAGTTACTGAGAAATGGCTGCGGACGGACGGGCTGACTAACTGACGGACGGACAACGCCATTTCAATACCCCCCTCCCGATTTCATCGGCGGGGGATAACAACAGATATTGCCGTACTACTGTCATAGTTGCAGAGATTGACATGGACGTGGTACTGTGCCTTGATTTTATGCGGATGTATGATGTAAGCATAGACATTGTACACCATACCATAAAAATCCGTGGACAAACTTTCAACTTGATCTGTTCAGGAAAAAATAGGTTGTTATCAAATAGGACGGTTGGAACAAGTTGATGAACCTACTAAAAGACGGACACGCCGTAGGAAAAGAAAGGTTCATACAGACAGGGACGGTAAAGTCCAAAACGTAGACTCCTTACAAAATACAGATGTTTGCAAAGTTATTAGCATGGCAGACAAGACGAAGAAACGTCAACTTTTGCCAATATGCCCAGTGTGCAGGACACATATACCATAAGGTATAAGGTTTGAAAACCATATTGTCGAGTGTTCAAAGAAGAAAGATTTAGAGAGAACATGTAACATATGTAATAAAGTTATGTTAAAACTTGCATACTTGAAAAAGCATATGAAAATGCAACATAGTGAAACTATTTATGAACCTTATTCATCAAGTATCAACTTTTACGTTGACGATAATGGCTAGATCTCAGTGGAAGAGCTGATGAACATGTGATTCTGATTATCATCTTTGAAATATGATAACAGTCTGAGATTTAGAAAAACTGACTTTCAATATGCTATGTGATCGATAAAACTTAAGATTTAAGGACAGATATTATCTATCCCCACACAACCTATTTTCAAACACAACCTATTTTCAACCACCTAGGACTTTGTATGATAAAAATCTTTACAAGCCAAATTTATCAGTTGTGATTGTTTCACTGTTTACAGCGGAGACAGAACATGTTAGGAACCTATTCGCCTTCAGTTTTGGTACTTAGAAAATTATATAAATTCCATTTATGTAGCAGTAATATGTTTTCATGAGGTTTTTCTTATTACTAAAAAACCTGCATCTTTCCTTGTCTACTACCTATTCTTGCTTAAGCCAATATCAGTATTTATATATCTTTTGCATTAAATGTTTATTGCTTAACACATGCTTACTGCCAGCATTGTGAAGCATATTATTATTAAATTATTTTGACAATGCAATCATGATGCCTGCCGTTGCAACATTTTTTTCATTTTCTAAGCAATTTGAAATATTTGGAGTGTCAAAAGCTTAGCGATTATATAATACATTGTCATATTTGACAGCTATCAATGTAGCAGATGTGACAGCCTGGTTCTCTTGAGTAATTGAGCACATGATATAGTTCTTTAGATAATGCACTAACTTTTGGCTGCCATTTACTTTACCCTAGCCCCTGCAATTTAGGTGCCAGTTTAGGCAAGTGTACCTACAGTATATTGATCTGCCATGTTGGTTTTAGTGTTTGTTGCCAGACTTGAATTTTGGGTGTATTATGTTTGCCATGTTGTAATGAAACTACAGTAAACGTTTAGTGCTGTTTCATTTTGATGGAAGGAAAATACCACCTGTGTTCGAATTTAGGTTGTAAATTTTCAGCATGACTTCCTACTGATGGCTTTCAAAATCATCCTGCCAGGGATTCGATCAGTTAAAAACTTGAAACTTATAGACAAAGAAAATCTCCTATATAAGTGACCCCCCCCCCCCCCCCCCCCCCGCAAATACCAGACTTTTTAATCCCCAATATACAAGATCCTGTCTGGTCCAGTCTGATAAGGGTCCATAAAACCCCTGTAGACTTGACATGTAGCCTAACTATTGTCAGAGAATCATAAATTTTATTGCCTACAGGTAAATTGGTTATTTCCTGTGTTTTGTATTTTATTAATTGAAATGCTGTTGTCTTTTTTCAGCACTTCTCCGACCTCCTTGGTGCGTGCACGTCGCGGAGAGGGCACATATGGCGCTAACTGGGTCAGCGCCCTAACTAGGTCAACGCTTGATCTAGTTAGCGTCACATGACTAAAACCAGGGAGTGTGGCCTTAAAAGGGGGATCGTCTAGTCTGCTTACCATCGTGTTGGACCTCTCTTCTGCAACCGGGGTGCTGGGTCTGGTTGATCCCGGCCAACTCGATGCCGGATTACCATCTCTGAGGGATCGCTTTCCCGATACTTCAGCTGGTTCATCGACGAGGCTGATGTCGGCTCGGAGCCCCCGACTCGATGCCGGATTACCATCTCTGGGGATGTTTGATTGTTTTACTCCAGCTGGTTCATCGACAAGGTGGGATACCTGAACCAGGCTTCCGGATGCGGCACTTCGGACAAGACAGTTGGTGGAGGCGACGTACAACGTGGTGGCGAGATCCTTTAGACTGGAGATCAGCTAGACCGTTTAAAATGTAGACGTAGTAACAACGTTGTCAACAACACTTAAGAAGAATCACACAACAGATGTCACAGAAACACGACGACATACATAATAGATGACACATAACTATGAAGACATATAACTACGATGTAACATAATTGATGTTCAATAACGGGAGTGAAGAAAAGACGATGTGACGAAGGAGGAGGGAATAATTGCAGCAACAGTCGCCCATATGGTTTTAACCGGTGGCGACTATAAAGAAACTCAACACACACACATTTTTTCAGCATGTACACAAAATTATTTTAATTGATAAGATACTAAATTTGATTGCTCAGTCATGTTGAGTAATGTCCTGGCCAATTAAATTATAACTCTTATAGCAAAGCATTTCTCACTATAAAATAATTATTCAAAACTTAATAAGAGAAATTACAAGTTTGTTTATTCAATGATTATGATCTTTTTATCAAAAGTAACAAAATAAAAACGAAAAAAAAAAGATAATTGCTGGATTTTATTAGAAATTAAAGAAGCGTTCAGTTGCATTTTTAACAGATAAAGAAGGTATATAGACAGAAGGATGTTATATATTAAAAATGCTTAATTCCTCTTGTGTTGTCTAAATAATGTTAACTTTCTTTTATGTATAATAAAATCCAGCAATAAAGATATATCATTGTTCAAAATACACAATAATTTATTACTTCTAAAAGCTATGTGCCTGAATGCATTTTTTTTTATATATATTTGATAATAAAAAACAGCAATAATGAGATGTAATTGTTAAAAAACTTACTTTATTAAAAATATGATAAAACACTGTTGTATCTTATCACTTTGTTTATTTAGCCCTAATTCAATCAAGCTGTCTAAACTCGTTATAAAGGTGAGAACTGATTTGCTATAAAGGTGAGAAATATCACCTGCAATTTAATTACTGCACAGTAGCTATACAGTAGCTTATTATGATAAACAGAAGCAAGTCTACCAATGGTCCTGACTTGTGTATTGGCCCTTATCGCCAATACGCAGACCTTATCATCTTCATAGGCCACATACCAGGCATACCAGAATCAGTGTAGATTTTGGCAGTGGGCCAAGGGATTTCTGTCTTCACCAGCACAGTTGGGGGCTAATGACCAACACAGTATGGTTCCAATAAACAAGGGTCATTGTTTATTGGAGAGTCAGTCTACCTTACAAGTGTATCAATTAGTAAGAAGGGGAAACAATGTAATTTATTTTAAATTAATGAATAAATGATAACTTTTAAAGTTATACTAGTTTTTTTTGGCATTTCTATGTAAAGAAAAATATTTGTTGATCAAACACAATAATAAAAATAATCATAAAGTTATTTTCATAATAATGAAATAATGAGAAACTTACTTAAAGAAATATGCAAGCGTTTTTTTTTCAAATTCTGTCTGGAGAATTGTGATATTTTAGAAAAATGTGACTTTTACTCATCTAAAGCTTGCAGAATACTATAAATAACATTTGTCTAGAATTGAAAACAGAATGTGCATTTCAAAGTTACAAAGCAAAGCATGAAAAAAGTCACTTTTGGCAACATACTGAAAAGGCAAATTGAGTGTAGATGGAACACAATAATTTTATATTCAAATAATGTATCTTTCATCATCCTATATGTAATATATTAATAATAATAATAATAATAATAATAATAATAATAATGATTATGATTATGATTATGATTATTTTTTATTATTATTATTATAATCATTACTATAACCATTAAAGTAATAGTTATTATCATCTATATAATATCAAAATAATAATTATTATTATTATCATTCCACATTCACTGAAGAAAAATTAATTTCTTTCAACTCCACTGCACACATTTTCATGGTCTAGTTGGGGTCCCTGCTGTGCTAATTGCCCTCTAATCAGTTACTGTTACATAATCGCTGATAAGCAGCAGATAAGATGGGAGTTGTATATTGGATTTGGGGGGGTACACTTATATAGTAGTGAATGGTATGTTTTATAGCACTTATGCTGATAGAAAGTGTTAGACAATAAACCAAAGATTTGGACTTGCATTTGTACAAAACTGCACAGAAAACTTGTTAAGCGGTTGAAAACTGGTTGTGCCGGGATATATATATGCATTTGTTTCAGATAGAAACATTGAAACAATGCCTCGATATACTTTGCATTTTTGTGTGTCGTAATTTATGATTATAAAGGTATAATGATAAGTTTTTAAATGTCATGCGGGGCGCATGAATTCGGAGGAGCGCTCATTAATTACAGTTGGATGAAGCTTATAAATATGCGGTTAGCGCCACGAACAGATCAGAACCTGCCTGGCTACCGAGGAGTCAACAACGTCAAAGTAAATATATTATATGAATCTGCCAAGCTGCCGATTTTTTCATTATTTGACCTACTGACCTACTTTTTGAAGGCACGTGACCCACTTTCGAACTCGACCTAGATATCATCAAGATGAACATTCTGACCAATTTTTATGGAGATCCGTTCACAAGTATGGCCTCTAGTGAGGTCACAAGGTTTTTCTATTTTTAGACCTACTGACCTAGTTTTTGACCGCACATGACCCTGTTTTGAACTTGACCTAGATATCATCAAGATGAACATTCAGACCAACTTTCATACAGATCCCATGAAAAATATGGCCTCTAGAGAGGTCACAAGGTTTTTCTATTATTTGACCTACTGACCTAGTTTTTGAAGGCACGTGATCCAGTTTCAAACTTGACCTAGATATCATCAAGATGAACATTCTGACCAATTTTCATGAAGATACCATGAAATATATGGCCTCTAGAGAGGTCACAAGGTTTTTCTATTTTTAGACCTACTGACCTAGTTTTTGACTGCACGTGACCCAGTTTCGAACTTGACCTAGATATCATCAAGGTGAACATTCTGACCAATTTTTATGAAGATCCATTCATAAGTATGGCCTCTAGAGAGGTCACAAGGTTTTTCTATTTTTAGACCTACTGACCTAGTTTTTGACCGCATGTGACCCAGTTTTGAACTTGACCTAGATATCATCAAGATGAACATTCTGAGCAACTTTCATACACATCCCATGAAAAATCTGGCCTTTAGAGAGGTCACAAGGTTTTTCTATTATTTGACCTACTGACCTAGTTTTTGACGCCACGTGACCCAGTTTCGAACTTGACCTAGATATCATCAAGATAAACATTCTGACCAATTTTCATGAAGATCTTGTGAAATATATGGCCTCTAGAGAGGTCACAAGGTTTTTCTATTTTTAGACCTACTGACCTAGTTTTTGACCGCACGTGACCCAGTTTCGAACTTGACCTAGATATCATCAAGGGGAACATTCTGACCAATTTTCATAAAGATCCCCTGAAAAATGTGACCTCTAGAGTGGTCACAAGCAAAAGTTTACGCACGCACGGACGGACGACGGACGCTGCGCGATCACAAAAGCTCACCTTGTCACTTTGTGACAGGTGAGCTTAAAAGTAAGTGATTTTTTTACATTGAAATCATTTTAGGTGATTTATTAAGGTTTACATGCAACCAAGGTTGCATTTCTAACACCTTTCAAATAAATATGACCTACTGACAAAAATTAAAATCTTGTAAAAAAAATTTAATCTGACATGTAAATATCTATCTTTGATGGCTGATGAAAATTTGTTCAAGTTTTAAAGTTACAATATCTTAACGTTGCAAAATTAAGAAGTCATAACTGTTTATTAGTTTTGCATGAATGAATTAATGAATGAATATGCATATGTAGATAAATGTCTGAGTATATTATATGGTGTTTTAGAATTGTAAAGAGTATGGTGTTTTAGAATTTAAGGACGGTTGCTGCAGTTTTGGGTAAAAAAAAATCCAGTAATAGAATTTGTTCAAACTTTGTATATGAACACAGGGTCGTGTTAGAAACAGAATTATGAATATGCAAATTTGAAGAAAAATCCAGTTTTAAAGACAGATAACTCCTAAATAAGCGCGGTGACCTATGATTGTTTTTGCATTTTTCTGAAAATTCTTATCCCATAACCAAGCGATGTAAAAACATTTGTTTTGCCCACCACCAGATAAACAGATGTTAATGCATGATGTCACAGCGATCTCTCCTATACAAAGTTTAAACAAATTCTATCATTAGGAAATTTTTGCCCCATCTCTCATACAAGAAACTACAGCAAGACTAAGTGTCTTTAATAGCCAATACAGAATTCAAGGCAGAATGGTTTGGTAATCACATATCAAATTGGTCACTTTAAATTACATTTTATAATTTTATGCAACAGACTCATCACCTGGCACAGAAACAATTCTGTAGAAACATTTTGTTTTAATTTTTTAAACAGTGCAGTCCAGTTCAATATATATACTGAATGATGAAGATTAATTAATAATAATACAGTGTATTTGTTGCTCTGGTTGAAACATCTGATTGTTAACCCTTACCCTGCTAAATTTCTATAATGAACTTGAGTACCATGTACCATTAACTGTTAAAAGAGGTGATTTCCAAAAAGATACTGACTGAATGGCAAACAGTGCAGATCATGATCAGGCTGCATGGATGTGCAGGCTGATCATGATCTAAACTGGTTGCAAAGGCAGAATCAGTCGTGTCCAGCATGATAAGGGTTAAACAATATTATTCAACATAATTGCAGTTGTTACAATGTTCCATAATTATACCAACATAGAGGATTGAGTAGGAAGCTAGTAACTTTTTTAGAAACTCTATCCCTATACATAATATAATATCAAGGTTACAAAATAAATAATCTATGTTCCATGTTCTGTTTGCAGTTTCTTTGTTTAACAATATGGTATGAGACATAAATTTGTCAAACTGTAGTATAAAAAACGGCCGGGAAAGGAATTCCTTTTCGGATATAATATTTGAACTGATAAACTTAACTGAATCACCTCTGATTGAGACTAATGTTTTGTAGTATCTGTTCAATAATAGGTAGAACTTATTGTACCTACTGTTCTGTTAATGCAATTAAATATACACTACTAAGAAAAAAGCCATCGTTTTTACAAACAAAAAAGAAGAAATTGAAAAAAAAAAACCACCTCTTTAACAATACTTTGCAAAAAAGGCCTAAACTAATATTTGTCACTTTAATGTGCAGCATGTTTGTATCTATGGAAACCAATTCTATGTAGAAAGGAATTAAATTTTGATAGTTGTATATTAAACAGATTATTTGACCTGATGCTTAAAATATTGTTGTTTTTTTTTTAAATTTGAGTTTAAAAATGAGGCTCTCTCAAAACTTGTTAAAACTTGTATCTTGTAAAAGTGGCCTTCAATTTTAATATGGAATAGAGTTATAAACGTAATATTATGTGAAGTATGCTTGCAAAACACTTAAACAAACGAATGATTCGAAAGGAATAAAAGATTTTTTAACCTTCATCTTTTAATGTAAATAAACATAATTCATCAATATTCTTTAAGTAACTTAATTTAAAAAATTATAGTTCTTACAAGGAATGAATGACAGAATCTCCCCCCCTCCCCCACTGCTTAGTTTGACCAAGAAGGACAAAATTTTACTTAAAGAAAAAATTAAATTAAAATTAGATTAAGAGATATTCCAATTACCTGAAACAAATTGCAAGTTCTAAAACAGCATGCAGCTTCAGAATGAATCTATTTTCAATCTGTTTTGGTTGCACAACTGAGATAAACAAAGGGAGGTGATAATAATTTTATAAAGTAGCATTTTTAACTGATTTTGGCAAAATATGTACTTGTCAAATTATGCAAATCTTTGATACAGTAAACTATTGCTTATATTCTTATTATTCCTTAGGTAAAATTTTAACACTATCTTGTTCTGACAACCAGGATAGGAAAATCAAATTATAAAAATACTTTAGGTGAAAATCTGATTTATACATAAAAGTCTAGTGTACACAAATAAGTGTATGATCATTACCAAATCCACTCTGATTAACCATCCTGAAATCCTTGCATAGCAGAAATATTGGTAATTAGTTAGGCATCAGTGGAGTTTCCTTCAAACACAGATATTATGTAATCTTATGTAACCAGCTGATAAGGATAGTGAAATACAATGGGTTGTGGTATATGACAAAATGACAGATCTATATCATGGAACTGTACATGCATGTCTATTAGTGCTGTTTTAGATGCAATTCACATAATATATGTTTATTTTTATTACTTGATGAAAAAAGAAATAATAATTATGTTTCCATTTAATGTTAAATTTGTTTATTTGTTAATTTAATAGAATTTTGTTGTATCAACTTTGCCTGGTTAATTGTGCCCATTAAATTTAACAAAATAAAAAGAATCCTTATGTCTATTTACTGTAATCTTGCCTTTTAAATATGTAACACATCTAAACGAACATAGCTTTATTTGAAAGTAGATTTAGATATATTTCTATTGATAAACATTTTTCCTGATGCATGTTCTTCATAGATAGTGTTTTTTTCTTTCTTTTCTTTCAATTAAACTGGAATCCCAGTGGAAATAAGTCTTCAGACTTTTCTGGGCTTTCCCAGCATCAGCATACTATTCCAAGTCAGGATCTTTGTCATCTTGGATTTTGTTTTTAATCAAGTAATTTTAGCATGAATTTAAAGAATATGATTATCTAAGAGCATCTTTCAGAGTCGATAAAATTCTGTATATTTTCTGTGATCATTATAAACTGTGTGATATTATTATTTTTGTTCAATTTAGATGTTCAACATTAAAATTTTATGCACAAATTTTTATTTTTCTATCGTTTTAATACTAAGTTATTATATTATATATTTGTATGCTATTTCTGATGCTAAATAAAACTAACTAAAAATCAAGGAGAATGTCAAATACATTAAGTTACGAGGGGCATTCAATATATAGTGACACAAACAAAATATTTCTAAAAGTATATTTCAAATCACACTGAAACTTTGAAGCTTACATATTTATCTTATTGCGTTTCGTTTAAGGGCCACGACGATAGGAACTTGACATCTAGTAGTATTTAGGTAAAATCTTAATGTATGGTATTCACCTCAGGCATTGTTTGTTGTGAATCGCCATACTACAAGATCCCATCCACGAATTTTGAGTGCTCGCCATCAGTTAAATTGAGATAGATTGATTCACATTAATTATTTTACATATTACCAATCATTTTAAGAATCATTTGTTTCAATCAGTAGGCAAGGAAGCCCATAGAAAAATTATATGATATTTAATATACTGAGCTAGACCGTGCACGCTACAAAATTTGGCGCCCAACGGGGGGCAATTCATAGCTTCATATAGGCTATCTTATCCACGCTAAAAGATGGCTGAGCACACTTTTGGGTTGCCCCATCACGACGAAACCATGGTTGAAGAGGTTGAGAGGTTGAGAAGACAAAACAGGAATAACCTACTAGCGCTTAGTCATCACTAAATCGTGTGTGAGGCAATGTTATGTGTAAAGTGGGTCACAGCTCGTTGGATCTAGAACCATGTTTGATCGAGGGAGACGTGATCTTTTCTCTGCATGTCTCATTGCCGAATTCCCGTTATTTATATAAATTATACCATAAGTTGAAATGCACATATCAGAGGCGTAGCTTCTATAAGGCACTGCAGGCCCGGGCCTGCAGATTATCCGAGAAAGTGAAAATATAAAAATGCCAAATATGCAATAAAAATCGAAGGGTCAGGGGGGTTAGGCTGTAGGAGGTAATGAATCAGTCACTATCAGGCGCGTATTTGGGCATACGCCTATACGCCTGTGCGTACAATTCAAATTCGACACAAACTATCAGCGAGAACATAACGAACATATAAAGGAACACAATGGGAACCGCACAGGAATGGCCGGTGGCAACACCTTCGGACGATAAATGTGTATTTTTCTTCTTTCTAAATTACACATTGCTTACAAAGCTGGGCATACTGATACTGCTTCATTTCTGTATATCATACTTATCTTCTATGCAGTTTGCAATTCATATGATCAGTGGCATCTGGATTATTGTGATCTATAGCGTAAAAGCGAACAAACCTTATATAGGGAGTACGGACATATCATTTGATATCGAACATATATTGTGGATCGTTCTAAGTTTCGTATATTTTAAATGAATTCGTAATGTCATATGATCTTAATTACATATGTGTATATGTGCATCCGTTTAGTTGAAGTTTTTTATACATGTAGAAGACATTTCACATAGATATGTCTCACAAGAACTAAAAATTCTGTCTGCCTAAGTGACAAACTTAAGTAGAAACAAGCAAAAAATGAAAGTAAAGCAAGTGTCTTAATGCCATGGAAAACAATTATGTAGGTAAACCGTAAACAGTTTCAGAGGTTTAGTATAAAATCATCAACTGTAATTGTTACAAGTACGTGTTTATGTCTCAAAAGAACTGTCCAGCTTTTAACAGTGTTTAATGTTGGGAGGAAGACCCCGGATGTCTCCTTCGGACATAACTTTAGGCCATGAACTGATACCTGGATAAAGCCATAAATTGTTCAGAAAGCCAACCTGTAGTATGAACTGATACCTGGATAAAGCCATAAATTGTTCAGAAAGCCTGTAGTATGAACTGATACCTGGATAAAGCCATAAATTGTTCAAAAAGCCTGTAGTATGAACTGATACCTGGATAAAGCCATAAATTGTTCAAAAAGCCTGTAGTATGAACTGATACCTGGATAAAGCCATAAATTGTTCAGAAAGCCAACCTGTAGTATGAACTGATACCTGGCTAAAGCCATAAATTGTTCAGAAAGCCTGTAGTATGAATTGATACCTGGATAAAGCCATAAATTGTTCAGAAAGCCTGTAGTATGAACTGATACCTGGATAAAGCCATAAATTGTTCAGAAAGCCTGTAGTATGAACTGATACCTGGATAAAGCCATAAATTGTTCAGAAAGCCAACCTGATGGTTTCCTCACAATGAAAAATGAAAAAATAGACACCTCGTGCGAGGTTTCGAACATACAAAGATACAAGCGGATACAAGCTAAAGACTTTCATATTTGAAAATATGAACAGTTACTACATATAGTTGAGGTAAACATAAAGTAACAGGTTTATCTGTATTAACAGTACTATATGCCCTAGGTTTAAAATAAGACGTAATGCATGTATAGCTAAACACAGTATAAATATTTGCTGCTATTACAAAAAGTTTAGCCAATGATTTATATTTAATTGACACTAAATCTCAGCATACCGGTACATGTATATTAACTGGATGTCTGGATGTTTTAGATTTAGACCACCACTTCAGGCGAAACACTTTGCCACAAGTCCCTAGTTGCGATACTCAGTCAAAAGCGAGATTCTGTTGTGCATGCAAGTTTCTACGGCAACTACTGAGCGCTCGTTTCTACAAACATACCTACATATCACTTTGCCCATTGAACCTCGGTATACTCAATTTGGGCATGTTGGAATCTGTTTGCACAAAGGATCACCCGCCTGACTGCTATTCAAGTATCAATAAGATGCAATAAAACAGAGCAGTGGGAGAATAAAACTGATAGTCTTCCGTTATCTCGAGTAAGAAAAACGTGACTGCTTACGTGATATCGAAGACTTTATTAATGGTTGCAATAACATCTATCAATCTATATCCAGATCTGAATACAGAAGTACTTTTAGCAAGTTGCGCAGTTTAAATTTGCATTTTGCCAAAATTAGATGTTTAATGACTAAAAAATGTTAAGTTTCCTGTGAGAAAACTTGAAACGTTTGCAATGTGTGCATAGATACATTAATCAAAAACTTGCCAAAATGCGGATGCAGACGCAATGCATTAATTAATGACGAAGATTTCAATTATGATAAAACCAAAAAAACCTAGTATACCTTTAATGTGCTAGGTAACGTTCCATTCATTGCCTATGTAATCTTGACGTTGTGGAGGATATTAAATGAATAATAAATAAATAAATAAATAAATAAATAAATAAATAATCATAGTGACAGCTTTGCACACGGTTCGAATATTCGATGTTTTCACGTGTGTAGCAGTTAGATGCAGTTACCCAAACTGCCAGTGTTAGGCCCCTTTGTCGCGAGCGGGTCTTGGCATTTGTACAATAAAATATATCATAGAATGACACAGTGACACAAATATTTTGAAACATAACCATATATCTACTGTTACTATTGATGTCTAATGTACGAAAACGGGGAGTATAGTGTGTAGAGCAATTCACAGAACTCTGATTCTTCAACGTTCTAAGTCTCAGCCGTGCTAGAGCGATACACAATTTCATGGTCAAGTTAATTAGAACTCTTCATTTTAAATAAAGTACACGAAAAATGGTTGTATTCCTCAAAATATCCTGGACTGCTCGAGTTGCAGTTTTTGCTTTTAGACAATGTCACGATCCCTGCCATTAAGCATGAGCGGTGTGCTAATCTTTGATTTTAAATGATTACCTCCGTAATATGTAGTACAAATGTGACAAACAAAATAGATTAACGCTGGAATATAGCAAGAGAGCGCATCTCTTGCCTAAAACATTCACTAAATCTCAATTTTCTGGGAGACTGAGACCCCCTCCCTCACCTACATCATACTCGCAGCATCGCTGCTTCGTTTGTAGCTATGCTGCTCATATCTAGCGTACAGTTCAAAACCATCCAGGTACGCACCCGTACTGTCCAATACTGAACACGTAATTAGAGCGTATTTATTAGATATTTCCATGATTAAAAAGATAAAACTGATACCAGTAGTTTTAATTATTTTCTCGCTCGTATACCACCGCCCCGCCAATTATCGCCCCACAACTTTATTAATGTCGTTATTTGATCATGTTCAGCAATGTTTAAAATTTTATCGCCCTTTTCGAAGTTTCTAATAATCAAAACCATTGGGCTATGTAGAGCTTCTCAAAGTTACATTATTTTAAGAAATATCAAAGAAAGGTTACTTTTGGAATAATTTGTATGAACAGGAATAAATTATCTAAAACAACATATCACATTTCTTAAACTTTACATCCTGTTTTCAAACAAAGACAAATTTTTTATAAAATAGTGTTATAAAAAAGAGGAAACATGTGTTCATAATTAGATTATATCGCTTTAGAATTCTTCTGACTATAAATGCCTTTTCGGGTCATTTTAAACTTGTCCACACATATGGGAGAGATGCCTCATATTTTGCTCATTCTAAATGTTGTATATTTCTTTCTTGTGGATACGAACTAAACCTCATATTTATGTAATAATAAATTCATACGTAGATCTTAATATGAATTAAATACTTTTCTGTACTTTTGCAGCGATATATTCCTCGATATAACATAATGGAGAACAATGTAGAGTGGTTAATTTCATGACTATTTCGCAACAGAATTAGGCTAAGGGATGGCATATAAAATACTAAGAAAAGCAGACCCTTTCTAACTGTTAATAAGCAAGAAACGTATATAAAGCTGAAAGAAGAAATATTTCCTTAAAGAATTTTTGTAGGGATAGGTCAGAGAGATTTTATTAGTACCGCGATGTTCAGCATACAGCTGTAAACTGTATGACAACATGCACTTACCAAATCTTCTAGCGTTATACTTAGACTTTTTCAAATACCTTTCAAATTACTACATGCACATATTTTTACTCATTTAGAAAAGTTTATTGTTAGTAAAATGTCAAATTTACAGCTAATTGAAACATGCAATATCAAATACTTTTATTCACATCAGTGCATCAACCCATTTAGAAGTGGCTCAATAAAAAACTTAATATATATATATATATATATATATATATAAAGTTTTTAGGGTTAGTGGACTTGCTGTGGCATGTGCGTGTTCGTTTGTACTGCTAGGCGCTTTGCCGTAATTGGTCTGGTATATTGTGGTGGTGATTTAGTTCGTATTAATTAATTCTCTCTACTATATAATAATTTATAATGCGAACTTGTATCCTAGCGGATCTCACGTATGGGAAAGTCAACTGTTCTGAATATAATTATATCCCTTAACGCAAATTATCTATATATATTCAATGTATCCTCGAGATCCAGTTAACTTTCACAGAGAAAAAATATAGCTTCTCTGGTCCCAATCAGTTATAAAGACTAAAAAGTCACTACTGATTTGTGAGACATGAAAACAGAGATTTGAGTATATATATGCAAATGTTGAACCAGTAAGAATGTGTAGTACAATTCGGGCTCGTATATAAAGCAGTATCGAAACTAATCTTATTGGGTTAGTGGACTTGCTGTGGCATGTGCGTGTTCGTTTGTACTGCAAGGCGCTTTGCCGTAATTGGTATTGTGGTGGTGATTTAGTTCGTATTAATTAATTCTCTCTACTATATATATATATATATATATATATATATATATATAATAGAAAATATTAAAAGTTACTCCTGGACAAGTATATAATAAATAAAAAAGAAAAACATCCAATGGGTTTCCTCTATCTGTATTTCTGTATATATATATATATATATATATATATAATAGAAAATATTAAAAGTTACTCCTGGACAAGTATATAATAAGTAAAAAAGAAAAACATCCAATGGGTTTCCTCTATCTGTATTTCTGTCTGGTAGACAGAAATACAGATAGAGGAAACCCATTGGATGTTTTTCTTTTTTATATATATACAAAGTATCTAGCTCATATTTTATTCCTGATAAGGTAAAATATCCGGAAAGAAGGTGTGTTGTGTCTGTGGGGGAGAGAGGGGGTTAAGTCATCTGAATATACTTTTTAACTGATGAATAAAACTGAACATTTGCGCATGTTTTAAACGATTTCCTTACTAAATTTCATTTTTGGGGTGTTTTTACCTGTCAGAGATACATTATTCTATCATATAAATTAATGAGAAAAAAAAGGTATGATTGCTTAAATTTTTTTCTTATAGTGTGGCGACTTTGATCTAACATATTTATATCAAACTGCATTTCACCAGTTAAAAAGAAATTTGCTGAAAATATCCTTTATATGAGTTGTCTGCCTCTGACAAGAGAATGTGCGAAAAGTCAGTGTTCCATATCCAGATTTCTATTTGACATAACCTTCAATCATTTTATGTTCATGGCTTGTCTCTACTAAAAAGTGCAAGATCGAATGGCTTATAAGCCGGGCTACATTGATTATTTATTGTACAAAATTTGCAAATATTTATATATTTCTATACTATGATGTAAATTATTTGATAGCGGCTTTTTTTTTGGTCACAACTCTGTTAATTGATAGCAAACTATCAAACCTGGAACAAGGCCAATTTTAACATCAATAAAATATTTTACTTTGTAGTTATTATTATCAAAAGTACATTTATTTTTTTCAACCACTGAACATCAAACAAAGGGATTAAAATATTTTTTTTTAGTTTTGTAACTACCTTTAATCATCAAAGTCACATTTTCAATCATTGAACAAACAAATGGATTAAAAGATAACCTTGTAAATAACTTTTGTTTAAAGTTTATGGTCATCTCTACTAACAAACATCATAAAATATTTTTTAGCTCACCTGTCACAAAGTGAGCTTTTGTGATCGCGTGGCGTCCGTCGTCCGTCCGTGCGTGCGTGCGTCCGTAAACTTTTGCTTGTGACCACTCTAGAGGTCACATTTTTCATGGGATCTTTATGGAAATTGGTCAGAATGTTCACCTTGATGATATCTAGGTCAAGTTCGAAACTGGGTCATGTGCCTTCAAAAACTAGGTCAGTAGGTCTAAAAATAGAAAAACCTTGTGACCTCTCTAGAGGCCATATATTTCATAAGATCTTCATGAAAATTGGTCAGAATGTTCACCTTGATGATATCTAGGTCATGTTCGAAACTGGGTCACGTGGGGTCAAAAACTAGGTCAGCAGGTCTAAAAATAGAAAAACCTTGTGACCTCTCTAGAGGCCATATTTTTCATGAGATCTTCATGAGTATTGGTCAGAATGTTCACCTTGATGATATCTAGGTCAAGTTCGAAACTGGGTCACGTGGGGTCAAAAACTAGGTCAGTAGGTCTAAAAATAGGAAAACCTTGTGACCTCTCTAGAGGCCATATTTTTCATGAGATCTTCATGAATATTGGTCAGAATGTTCAACTTGATGATATCTTGGTCAAGTTCGAAACTGGGCCACGTGGGGTCAAAAACTAGGTCATTAGGTCTAAAAATAGAAAAACCTTGTGACCTCTCTTAGAGGCCATATTTCTCAATGGATCTTCATGAAAATTGGTCAGAATGTTCAGCTTGATGATATCTAGGTCAAGTTCGAAACTGGGTCACGTGGGGGTAAAAACTAGGTCAGTAGATCTAAAAATAGAAAAACCTTGTGACCTCTCTAGAGGCCATATTTTTCATGAGAACTTCATGAATATTGGTCAGAATGTTCATCTTGATGATATCTAGGTCAAGTTCGAAACTGGGTCATGTGCCTTCAAAAACTAGGTCAGTAGGTCTAAAAATAGAAAAACCTTGTGACCTCTCTAGAAGCCATATTTCTCAATGGATCTTCATGAAAATTGGTCAGAATGTTCACCTTGATGATATGTAGGTCAAGTTTGAAACTGGGTCACGTGTGGTCAAAAACTAGGTCAGTAGGTCTAAAAATAGAAAAACCTTGTGACCTTTCTAGAGGCCATATTTTTCACGAGATCTTCATGAAAATTGGTGAGAATGTTCATCTTGATGATATCTAGGTCAAGTTTAAAAGTGGGTCACGTGCCTTTAAAAACTAGGTCATTAGGTCAAATAATAGAAAAACCTTGTGACCTCTCTAGAGGCCATATTTTTCAATGGATCTTCATGAAAATTGGTCAGAATTTTTTATCTTGATGATGTCTAGGTCACATGTGCTGAAAAACTAGGTCACTTTGTCAAATAATAGAAATAACGACGTCATACTCAGTTCAACACTGGGTCATGTGGGGATAGGTGAGCGATTCAGGACCATCATGGTCCTCTTGTTTAATGTATTAACCTAATTATAATACATATGAAATAATTCAGAACTATACAGGCCTCTCGCCCCCCACCCCCACCCCACCCCCTCAAAAAAACAAAACAAAAACAACATTATAATCATATTTAATAATAAAAACAAATAGGGGGTGAAAAGTCTTCATATGCTATAAAACACCAGACTTTTCACCCCCAAATTGGGGGTGAAAAGTCTTGGGAGGAACAGCCTTGGGGGTGAAACATCTGACACCCCTGGTAAACATGTTGAAGAACCGAAAAACACCTCCTCAACTACAGACTTTACTTGTTTGCTATGAAAGACTACAAAAACCAACATGGCTTCATTCCTGAAATATGCAAAATATTGTATAAATATGAACTATTTCATTTTATTGTCAACTATATGAAGGATGCAAATTTTCCAAACAAATATACATGGAAATGTACCATTAAAAAGGCGATAACAAACAAACAAAAGAACATGTGGCAGGACAGAACAAACAGTGATAAAGAATTCGAAAGATTTATTGCAATACAAGAATCGGTCACACCATTACATCTATGGCTTTTCTCAAATACGAACAGTGAAATTATCCATGCTATAAGTGCTGTGAAAATACTGTTATATCGGCATTTAGTAAGAAACTATTCCTGTAACAAGTGTCGAATTGAAACTGAGGATATAAACAGACATATATTAGCTGAGTGTGATGCCTATAGAATTGAAAGGACAAGATTTACTCAATCCATTCATGCAGAAATAAGTTCTGATATTTGCAGTTTCTTTCTCAGAATAAATTCAGAAGCATTCATAAGAGGTCTCTTTGATTACAATATACTTGCTGTATTTGGAGTTAACCCAGAACTCCAAAAGAGCTTCACCACTTTATGCTGTAAATACATACCCGACGCATCAATGAAATATAAAAATAATCTTAGATCTAATGGCATTCTCCTCCGGAGTTTTCTTCTTAGATGACTAAAATTACATGAAGCTTTATTGTTTATTAAAAAAAACTTAAAAAAAAAACTGTTGTGGTAGCCTTAAGCCACCTGATGATTCCTTTGGCGGGGATGAAACAGTTAAATTACCAGTTATCAGTTTAATAACTTACTTTGACATTTTTGTTGTAAAATAATACATCTTTGTAATCCAACAGTATTAGAAAATGTTCAATGATAAGTATTGACCAGTATTGACCAATCGACCACTACTGGCCAATTCAGGAGTATGTATATGGTTGGTTTAACTATATAATAATGCCTGTATTTACCTTAATCAAGCCCCAAATACTTTAAACAGGTATTATTTAATTGTTCACAAACTCTGCAATATTGACAAAATGACCAGTATTGACCACTTCAGGGAGTATTGACCAGTATTGACCACTTCAGGGAGTATTGACCGGGGCGGTTTTAACCGGTTAAAACCGGGGGCGGTTTTAACCGCCCAACATTGTACACAAGAAATTTAAATGACTAATAAAATGTGATATTTTCTTTGTTTCTTTGATTCATATTATTCTAGTCAGATGCAGTCATATTTTTGTCATTGGTTTTCATGACTATTATTTTTATACATGTTTGATCAGTTCTTGATTTCCATGCTTCTTTAATACTTTGTCAAAATATGTATTTTTGTGCTCCCACTATGGGTGATGGGGGCATATGATTTAAGTCTTTTCCATGCATCTGTACATCCATCCTTATGTGCGTACGTGTGTCCGAAAAAAAGGGAAAAAAAGTGACGCGCCTAGCTCAAACAGTATTTGATATAAATTGATGAAATTTTGCATAAGTCTTTAATAGCATGATATGAACTTGTGCACCTCCTATTTATACCCCAACAAAACAAAGTTTTGGGGTGGTATATAGGAGTGAGCTTGGCAGTCGGTCCGTCCATTGTTATTTAATACACAGATGTAACATCAGAAAATACAGGTCAGATTCAACTTTGGGGTCAGTAGGTCAAAGGTCAAGGTCACAGTGACACTGAACAGTTAAACGGTTTCCAGATGATAACTTGAGAATGCTTAGGCCTAGGATCATAAATTTTGGTACACAGGTGTAACATAAGAAAATACAGGTCAAGTTTTACTTTGAGGTCAATAGGTCAACGGTCAAGGTCACAGTGATTCAGAACAGTTAAGAGTTAAACAGTTTCCAGACGAAAACTTGAGAACGCTTGGGCCTAGGATCATAAATTTTGGTACACAGGTGTAACATCATAAAATACAGATCAAGGTCGACTCTTACGTCAGTAGGTCAAAAGTCAAGGTCACAGTGACTCAGAACAGTTATATGATTTCCGGATGATAACTTGAGAACGCTTAGGTCTAGGATCATAAATTTTTGCACACATGTGCAACATGATAAAATACAGGTCAAGTTTGACTTTGAGGTTAATAGCTCAAAGGTCAAGGTCACAATAACACGAAACAGTCAACCAGTTCCTGGATGATAACTTGAGAACGCTTGGGCCTGGGATCATGAAAATTGATAGGGAGGTTGGTTGTGACCAGCAGATGACCCCCTACGATATTAAGGTCAGTAGGTCACATGTCAAGGTTACATTGACCCAGAACATTTAAACTGTTTTCGGACAACAATTTCAGAAGGCTTGGGACTATGTAGGATACGAATCTTAATAGGGAGGTTTGTCATTACCAGCAGATGACTCGTATTGATTTTGAGTTCCAAAGGTCAAAGGTTGGAGTGACCTGGAACATTTACACCTATTCCGGACAATAACTTGAGAGCGCTAGGGCCGAGGATCATGAAACTTTATAGAGAGGTTGATCATGACCAGCAGATGACCTCTATTGATTTTGAGGTCAGTAGGTCAAATGTCAGGCAAGTTCGACTTTGACATTGGCTTTGTTCTGAGACAAGGCCATTTATAATAATTGTGGGGTTGTAAATCGTCACTCCTGTGACAACTCTAGTTTTCGTCTGTCTCTGTCCCCTATTTCTAGAGTTATGGCCCCTGAAATAGTCAAAAATGCACATTTTCATCTTGTGGCTCACCAAGCTCAAAAAGTATTTGATATAGAAACTTGCAGGAGTCTTTGTTATGATATGACCTTGTGTACATCCTATTTTCTAGCTGGCACCACGCCCCCCTCCCAATTTCCAGAGTTATGGCCCCTGAAATAGTGAAAAATGCACATTTTCATCTTGTGATGATGCACCTACCTCAAAAAGAATTTCATATAAACCTTGAAACCTTGCATGAGTCTTTAACATGATATGAACTTGGGCACCTCCTATTTTTTGTGGCTCAACCACCTATTCCCAGAGTTATGGCCCCTAAAATAGTGACAAAATGCACATTTTCACCTTGTGACTCACATAGAGTCTTTATCATAATGTAAACTTGCACATCTCCTATTTTACACATGACATCAACATCCAATTAACATTGATTAAAAGCAACATTGCAAGATATATCATGTATATATTTACCTAACGCAAAGATTTAAGTCACTTGATAAATGAATATCCACTGAAAGACAGGGTCTGTATTAAAATTTGCAAGAGTAGGCCACCTGTCAGAATAGTCATCTGTCCAGTGTCCCCTAATTGCCCGCCATGCAGTTGCAGTGGGAAAAATGCTGTCCATGCTGTGCATTATTCACCATTGAATTTCATTCTAAGATATCATTAAAGTACCATTTATATTCATTGATTTACCATTGATTTTCATTAGATATCATTGAAGTACCATTTTTTTTTTATTGATGTACCATTGAAATACGATTTATTTTCCATTAGAATTCCTCCATTGAAAACCATTAAATATCATTGAAATTTCATTTTTTTAAAGAGAGCTCATTTGCATATTTCGGTCCATTTCAATGGTATTTAAATGGTTTTTCGATGGTTGTTCAATGGTGTTTTATGGTTTTTCAATGATTGCACTATAACGTATATGCGAATAAAAATGGTATTTCAATGGTTACTTTCCCAAAGAATAAATGGTAATTCAATGATGTTTCAGTGCCATTGCATTTCGCTAAGGGTTATTTCAAATGAGTTTTCTGAGTGTTTTCCGGTTTTTCTATAAAAACCATAAAAAACACAAATGCTCAACGATATGACTCATTACTTTTAAAATACACAGTTATTTCGTCACGAGATGATTAAAATACATGACATTAACCTAACCTCAATCATTATTTACAGTTTTCATTATTTTTTTAAGTGGTTTTTTTTTTGTTTTCCGGTTTTTCGGTGTTTTCCGGTGTTTCTACTCACCCGAGTTGGTAATAATTTTTGGATGTTGTTTTTAATCTTATGCAACACCATACTTTTCTATCAAATCATGCACAATTATGTATTTTCAATAGGAAAATGTTTGACGGATCCCGACCACAGGCATCATTAGGAATCATCTGTTGTTGTGAGAATGTGGCTGTATTATTGCGCTTTTTAATAAATATTGCCAATATTAAACGCATTGTTTTTATATGATACACACTTTGTTAGATATGTCTCGGCTAGGTTAAGTATGATAGTGTAATTATGCAAAAAGAATGTGAAGTGTAGGTAGAACTACTTTCGCGCACTATTTTGTTAGACTTTTTGCATTACAAAATGACTTGATTTTTGAAAGTCTGTATTAACATTTAGGCGGATACTCCGCCCCAATTAAAAATGATTGTGAATAAATGTCACTTACTTCGCATTTTCCGTCAAATTTGGCTCTGTGGCGGCCATTTTATCACAGTTGCGCATCATTTTAGGTCACGTTTCTCCCACACTGAACTTGACACAGTTTACCTCAGTATTTCGCAGATTTTACAGCCCCCCATCCCCCACTTCATTCCTGCTGCAGGTCCAGCAAAATTCATTTGCTGACAACTGAAGCGGCGCCAAATCCAAGTTATGCTGCACTGCGAAATATCGACATGTCGCGATAATAGCGTTATAACTTTATTTTGCACTAGCCATATGGTTTTATCCTTGTCTTTAAGCATCCAACGAAAAGCCAAAACTGCTTGAAAACCTAGTTTGCAGATCCCCCAAAATAACCTTCGCAGTACTTTCACAGAGAGGGTCTAGTGTTTCATATCAGCACATTTTCTTGAGGTTAATGAAAATAGACTCTGGAATAGCCCTTCAAGATCTAGCCACAATTGTGGTATCCAAAGGTCTTCTAAATGATTTTCGAATGAAACTCTGTGAAACCCTGCAACCGCTAAACACTGGTTTACAACGATATTTTCAACTTCTCCGTACTCTTTTACCTCTCCTCTTAACTCCTCTAATACCTGCTTCACATCTATGATTTTTTCTTACGATTCCTTACGATTTGCCAACTCGTAGGCAGCCGCATGCAATCGTAAATAGCTCGTCGGTAATCGTAAATAGCTCGGCACTACTCGCAGACCATCGCAAGCAATCGTGAACGTTGAGGTAATATTTTTGACATGTCAAAAATTTCTTACGATCGTCCGCGATTTGAATTATCGGTGAATAGCTCGTAAAGAGCATGTCACATGTCGTACGTATCGTAAACAACACGTAAACCACTCGTAAGCGCTCGTAAATGTATCGTAAAAACTTTGTTTTACGATGAAATACGATGTATTTACGATGTGTTTACGATTTCTTTTACGATGCGGTACGAGGGGTTTACGATTTGCTACGGGCACTTTACTAGTACTTTACGAGTACGTACGTATTGCTTTACGAGAGGTATAAAAGCTGCAAATCTAACAGTTCCTTTCAGTTGCTGTCAATACGTCAAAGGAGTGAGACCTCAATCATATCTGCAACAATGCCACCTGAAAAGAAGGTAGTCAACAAGAAGAGGAGAGCATGCTCGCCTTCGTGCAAATTTAAATTGCAAAAACATGATATTCGTAAATACTCATGTCTAACACGCAACTACTCGTAACAACTCGTAAACAAATTGTAATGTACTTGTAAAGCCTTTGGTGAATCACGATATTCCGTACTTAACTCGCCACAGCTCGTAAATAACTCGTAAATAGCTCGTAAAACGGTCATATTGATCCGTAATTACTCGGAACAAATCGGTAATTTTAGTCATAAATGCATCGTAATAACTCGGAATAAATTACAATTTGATCGTAAACAGCTCTTAAATAGTTTGTAAATGTGGGGAATCGGTGAACTTTTACAATTTTGTGCAATCCGTCACAAATCGTAAGAAAAATCGTAGATGTGAAGGGGCTACCTCTATGATAAAATGCGGTGCGTGTGACCAACAACATAAGTGCACGCATGACCAATAAGTGCAATAAACTGATAGATAAATGTGACTTTTCGAGTCCTCTGCTATGTTCTAGCAAAGGAGATCAGAAATATGTGCCCTACCGGTATTTGTAAGATTCGCCCGTATTAAAATATGGAATGAGAAATGAAAGTTAAGTACCCTCATGGGGTAAATAAATCTATGTTTGGGGTTCGCAAATAACAACTTCCGAAATAATAATGTCTCCCTGATTTTCTCATTCTTTTATTCCATTCATCGACGATGTAATCTGTCGATGATTATTTTTATAGATAGAACTATCGCCATCTTAAACATAAGCTTTAACTTTTGTCGAAGTTAACGTGGTGCCTCTAGAAAATAATTATATTTCATAATTATTTCACGATATTTTATCAATTATAATTTTAATTTTTATGCACGAATAAAGGCTTTTTTTGCTGTGTCATATGCTTTCTTTCCAGTTGACTTGAGATACTTTTCTTCTACCCGCAGTTTAATCATACGTCGTCCCACTGAATTTTAAACTCTAAATTCATCAAAGAAAAAGAGGAGTCTTCATTTAAGACCACACCAAATTGCACCCAACAACATGTTTGTCTAAATAGAATTAATATTGTTGTATGATGAATTTATATAAATACATCATGATTTCTGAATTTTAAACTCTAAATTTGTCAATGAAAAAGAGGGCTAGAACTTCATGTAAGACCACACCAAATTAAAGCTTACCCTAAATATGTTCCATCCCCATCCCAAGTTTCTATATGAGGTTTTGGACAAGAAGATTTTTAAAGTTTTTTCCCTATATAAGTCCATATAAACCATGTGTCCCCAAGGCAGGGCCATATTTAATCCTAGGGGGATAATTTGAACAATCTTAGTAGAGGACCATTAGATGATGTTACATACAAAGTATAAAAGCCCTAGCTGCTGTGGTTTTGTACAAGACGATTTTCAAAGTTTTTCCCTATATTAGTCAATATGAATCATGTAACCCCCGGGGCGGGGCCATATTTGACCCTAGGGGAATAATTTGAACTAACTTGGTAGAGAACCACTAGATGAATGATGCTACATATCAAAGCCCTTGGACAAGAAGATTTTTAAAGTTTTCCCTATATAAGTCTATGTAAACCATGTGACCCCCCGGGCGGGGCCATATTTGACCCTAGGGGGATAATTTGAACAATCTTGGTAGAGGACCACTAGATGATGCTACATACCAAATATAAAAGCCCTATGGCCTGTGGTTTTGGACAAGAAGATTTTTAAAGGTTTTCCTTTTGGTTGCCATGGCAACCAGAGTTCTGTGTGGAATTCAATTATTTGAACAATTTTTTTCAAGGGGACCATACAAGGAACATCCCTGTGAAGTTTCATCAAAATTGACCTTGTGGTTTAGGAGATGTTGTTTAATGGAAAGTGTGGACGGACGCCGGACGGACGAACAAACGGACGGACACCGGATGGTGAGTGATCACAATAGCTCACCCTGAGCACTTTGTGCTCAGATGAGCTAAAAATGCAGAAATCGCAGTCCCAAGGCAACCAAGGTCTCGATAAGAAAATACAAACATGGCAATGTTTCTATTCAAGTTGAAGATGATGAAAATGCAAACAACATGATTCACAACCCATATTTCTGGCCAGATGGTGTATCATGTCCGCTTTGGCTTTCCTGCAGTGCTTACAGGTCATCGCTTAAAGAAACACCAAGCTCTCAGTATAAGGGGGATAAAGGAAGGGATGACTATGCTAGTGCTTGGTTAAGCCACGGTTAAAATTACTATAACAAGTACTCGGCATTAAATGGCAATGCCGCTGATAGGTAATTCTCATGTATAAAAATGAGTTCACATCCTAATGGTAATATCAGTATTACCTGGATTGCAACAGGCATTATGTCCAGTGCTAGCTACCTGAGTAATTTCTTAGAAAAAATGTGAAATTCAGATATGTGGAATATCTGAACACTGGTTATTGTTCCTTCTCTTTAGAAGGAACACTTAGAATTGGTAAGTCACACTTGACTGAGCAACTGACCCTGTAAACTGTTGTCATTACAAGCTAGCCAATCAAACACTGTGACCTAAGAAATAATCTCTGACGTTGAAATTATTCTTTCCTTATTGAGGCGACTGTCTGGCTGAACGCGCTCCGCGGAATACATATTACTAAACCCGAGGATGGAAAAGTGGTGATGTTGAAACAGGCCAAATATCTTATTTGTCACAAAGGTTAACATATGTCGTTACCTTCGAATGCATGGTCAATATGTGAAAACAAACCCCATTGCGACCCTCTCATAGTGTGCAACAAATTCACACATCGGACCCGGATGTCACACTCACAAGATTTAGGACAAATACTACTAACTTATAGACATGAATTACATTATCAATGGCCACTGTTTGTTGTGTGCGAGGACGTAGACTGTTAGCGCATCAAATCACTACATTAGGATGTTAAACAGAAAAAAGCGAATATATGTCAAAAAGGTAGTATGGTCTTGGTCCAATCCTGGGGTTCCACACACTAATGACCAACATTTAAATCAGACATTGGAACCAAAATTTTACAAGATGATCATTATAAATTTATATAGATATGCCCTAGAAGGAACTTTTACTATGCTTTAACTTGTAAAATCACAGCCTTCATTTTTTTAGACCAGATTAATAACAAATTCTTAAGCCATGCTATAGCCGATAAAGATTTGAGTATCCCAGGAAACTGAAGGGTAGGGAAAGGTGGCCTGGCTATTCTTTGGAAACGATGCCTGAATAGTTTTATTTCACCTCTGTCTTAAATTCAAATTATATCATAGGGATACAGGTTAAACTCTCTAGACACGATTACTTATATGTGTTTCAGGTATATCTTCCTTGTAAATAATCACCCGACTGCAACATTTAAGAGCAGCCTGGATGTTGAAAATACAATATGTTAGTATCAAGACAAAGACATGGCACAAACAGTCCCTTACAGAAGCAAGCCTCTGTGGTGTACATGCTGCGTATTTGCTGTGTATATGCCGCGAACACAGTAGTACACCAGAGGAGTACATTTTACATACACCGCATGCCGCGTACATGCCGGGTACTATTTCGACGAGTACACAGCATGTACGCAGGAGGTCACTAGTACATTTCAAGTACGCAGCACAGACTCTGAAAATTTAAGGAGTACACTGCATGTACGCAGGAGGGACTTGTACGAGAAAATAGTACACTGCATGTACACCACAGATACTTTGAAATTTGTGCAGTACACTTCATATTAGCGGGAAAGACTTGAACAATTTCGTTTGGCATTTATACTTAATTTTTTTTTTATAAGTTAAAGTCTGAAATAAACTTTATATACCCGGGATGGACTTGTTCATTTTCTTTTGGTGTTTATACTTTGATTTTTTTTAGGTAAAAGTCTGAAGTACACTTCATGCAGGAAGGATTTGTACATTTTTTTTTTTTTTGGAAGCAAGAACTTGATTTCTGAGTGACTTTTATTTTAATAGCATAGAATAGTTCAGATTACCGGTATTCTGAACAATGAAAATTTGCCAAACTATTTGCAATGTTCATTTGTGAAGCTTACTTCTTAGTGATTTCTGAGCTGCACCTTGCATGCAGTGTAAAAATATATTCTTTTTCATTTTGAATTAATCCTGGAGCTTTCTAACTTGGATAATTGAAAAGTCTTATTTGAACCTCATTGCATTATATTTTGTAATACATGAAATAATTACCAAGATAATGCCTCAACAGCGCCCGAATGAGAAGAATTAATAGCTCTCACTGTTATTTGAATAGTCTTAAGCAAAACACCATTCTATCATGTTTTGTAAAGGCTTTAATGCTCATTATGTTAACTCATTAAGGCCTCACCAAATTAAAAAGTTGTTCATCGGATTTGCCGCTCGTATATTTTCAGAACGTTTTTGGCTAATTGCGCTCGCCCCATTGGAAAAAATCAATCCAAATTTTTTTGGTTTGCTACTTTTTACGGACGTAAAAGTGTATAAATGCTTATATAATTCCACTCCTAGATTGTTCTAAGATGGATTTTAATCAAATTAAATACATACTACGCACACATCGTCTATAATAAATCATAACACTTATATTTAGTTGCATTAAAGTTGTTTCCCCTTGATGCAGTTATGCCATTTTCTTCAAATGTTTACCAAATTACATGCTACAAAAATTGATTTATTTCATTGAAAAGTGGATGAAGAAAAGCATACTTTTTTATTTGATAACATTAATCTTCATTATTTTGGTAAGGGTAAATACTTATTGATGCATGTCACTTATCTTTTTTCTGTTTTTTTTTCTGTCCAAATGATCAGCATTTGCATATGAAAGTTGGTGGGGTAAGGAATTTACATTATCACAGCAGTTTCGCCACAAGAGTACACAGCATGTATGCAGCAGGAGTACACAGCATGTACGCCGCAGGACTCGGGCCAGGAGTACACAGCATGTACGCCGCAGGGGTAGTACATCGCAGGCTCATTTGCATGTGAAAAGTGTATGTGCCGCGTACATGCTGCGTACTATTTCCCGCATACTAAATTCCTCCAGCGTACATCCTGTGTACTATGTAGTCCACAGCATGTACGCAGCAAGTAGTACGCGGCAGAGCTCATTTGCATGTCAAAAGTGTACTACAAACATACTATCGGTGTATGTGCGGTGTATATCCTGCGTACTATTTAAAGCCCTTGATTTCAGTACACATCATGTACGCTCATATACGCTGTATGTACACAGCAAGAGTACGCAGCAGGTCTTTTTCTTCTGTAAGGGGTATTTCCATTTAGATAGTCGTGGAATTTACTTGTTGACATTACGTTTTGCAATCATCTAATTGCAATAGAAGGTATGAATCTCTGTACTGATGCACTTTACAGTAATGTGCCGCACAATAGTTTGAGAGAAACTCTAGTCGACTATAAGTTAATAGGTCAAAATGACATTGAATTTGCAAACTCTTGTTTTATTCTTGACAAAGATAGTTTGAATGTTTCAAAAATCATTGCCCTCTCGTCTGTGAATTAACACTGCCGGTAACAGTAAATACGCCTTGAGTATTTATACCTATAATATCATAATAAACTGGAAAATACATCGAAATATTTCGTACGCATTTGAATAACAAAGCTACTTTAAACAAGAGATCACAGAGTGATCTTGGTGCCCACCAACGGGACATTTTTGAGTGTTCCAAATTTCAAGACTTATTGACTAGCTCAAGGTCAAATTTCATTTCCGTACACAACACTGTGCATGTGGTCCAAATTTGAAAGCTGTAGCTTGAGAAATGTGAAAGTAGGTCACTAGATCAATTTCAAAGACAAAGTTCTTTGTACACAAAACTATGCATGTGCATCAAGTTTGAAGGCTGTAGTTTGAGAAATTTGAAAGTAGGTCACTTGGTCAATCCTAAGGTCAAAGTTTATTTCGGTACACAAAACTATGCAAGTGGTCCAAATTTGAAGGCTGTAGCTTGAGAAATGTGAAAGTAGGTCACTAGGTCAAAATCAAGGTCAAAGTTTGTTTCGGTACACAATCCTATGCATGTGGTCTAAATTTGAAGCCTGTAGCTACAGAAATGTGAAAGTAGGTCAATCTTAAGGTCAAAGTTCATTTCGGTACACGAAACTATGTAAGTGGTCCAAATTTGAAGGCTGTAGCTTGAGAAATGTGAAAGTAGGTCACTAGGTCAAAATCAAGGTCAAATTTTATTTCGGAACACAGACCTATGCATGTGGTCCAAATCTGAAGCCTGTCCCTTCAAAAATGTGAAAGTAGGTCACTAGGTCAATGTCAAGGTCAAAGGTTTTTTTCAGTGCACAAAACTATGCATGTGGTCCAAATTTGAAAGCTGTAGCTACAGAAATGTGAAAGTAGGTCACTAGGTCAAAATCAAGGTCAACTCATGTCAAGGTTCATCTTGCCACTCAAAACCGTACATATGGTCCAAATTTGAATGTTGTAGGTTATTGACAAGAAGATTTTAAAAGCTTTTACCCTATATAAGTCTATATGAACAATGTAACCCCCAGGGCGGGGCCATATTTGACCCTAGGGGGATAATTTGAACAAACTTGGTAGAGAACCACTAGATGATGCCCTAGGCTTTGTGGTTCGGACAAGAAGATTTTCAAAGTTTTCCCTTATATAAGTCTATGTAAACCATGTGACCCCCGGGGCAGGGCCATATTTGACCTTAGGGGAATAATTTGAACAATCTTAGCAGAAGACCACTTGATGATGTCACATACAAAATATCAAAGCCCTAGGCCCTGTGGTTTTGGACAAGAGGTTTTTCAATGTTTTTCCCTATATAAGTCTTTATAAACCATGTGACCCCCGGGGCGGGGCCATACTTGACCCCAGGGATATCATCTGAACAATCTTGGTAGAGGACCACTAGATGATGCTTCATACCAAATATCAAAGTCCTAGGCCCTGTTGTTTTGAACAAGAAGATTTTTAAAGTTTTTCCCTATATAAATCTATGTAAATTATAAAAATAAACAAAGGGCCATAACTCACTCAAAAATTGTTTAAGCAGTCTGATTTTCAGGGGGACACAACTAGGGTACCAATACATCATTCTGACAAAGTTTAATCAAAATCCCCCTGGTAGTTTCTGAGGAGATGCGATAACGAGAAATTAACGGACGGAAGGATGGACGGACGGACAACGGACCACGGACGCAGAGTGATTTGAATAGCCCACCATCTGATGATGGTGGGCTAAAAATATGTTACTATGGGATATTTCGTTGGCAAAGGACGAAGATGACTTGTACTCGGAAATTGTTCAAACTATTCAATCAGCATCGGACAAATGTATTCCGAAATCGAAACTTCAAACCGTTTATTAAGCCATATTGGACTAATGTCCTATATAGAGTAGTCAGTATTCCAAATGCCAATTAGCAACCTAACCTCAAATTACAGTATGCGCAAAATATTTTTGCATGAAAAGGTTCTACAACATGTACCTTCATAGAAACTGAATGATGCAACTTTGTCATCATTGAGCATTTTGAAATACTCAAGATGGCCGCTATAAATGCAAATTTGACTTATCTCCTTACTTATGGAAGTTTGGACAATATAAATAATGTATATATATTTTTGTTGCTAGAGGTAACAAAATAAGTATTAATGTATATTTCAAAGAACAAAATTACTTGAAAAATCCAAATGGCAGTCAGATTGGCCGCCAAAACAGAAAATTCCTATATTTTTCATAAGATGCTCTAAATGTGCAGGTTTTCCTACTATATATGATTACTTCTCATAACTGAAAACTGTTTATAACATTTTAAGTATTTCTTCAGTAATCTTATGGATATTCTTATTCAAAAGCATTAGTTTGAATACAAAACACATATAAACACATATAAGAACGTGGTATGATTTGTGATTTGCTACAAATAACAGTAAGGATAAATTCAAGGACTTAAAAATGCCCCATCTAGGCATTTGCAAAATTTGAATCAAGAAGATAATCTTAATGCATATGCATAATAGATGAGGGCATGGTGGCGGAAATTTATCTGTGCTAAACGAAAAGAAACATCAAACTATTGGTAAACAATTATAAAACTTAAAATAAAACTGTCAATATCATTTTCTCTAGGGTGCCTCAAGTAAATGGATTTAATAAGACAGAATTCTAACTCCAACATTGAACAAGAGATCACAGAGTGATCTTGGCGCCCACCAATGTGCCATTTTGGAGTGTTCCAAATTTCAAGACTTATTGACTAGCTCAAGGTCAAATTTCATTTCCGTACACAACACTGTGCATGTGGTCCAAATTCGAAAGCTGTAGCTTGAGAAATGTGAAAGTAGGTCACTAGATCAATTTCAAGGACCAAGTTCTTTGTACACAAAAAAATGCATGTGCATCAAGTTTGAAGGCTATAGTTTGAGAAATTTGAAAGTAGGTCAATCTTAAGGTCAAAGTTTATTTTGGTACACAAAACTATGCAAGTGGTCCAAATTTGAAGGTTGTAGCTTGAGAAATGTGAAAGCAGGTCACTAGGTCAAAATCAATGTCAAATTTCATTTCAGAACACAAATCTATGCATGTGGTCCAAATATAAAGCCTGTACCTTAAAAAATGTGAAAGTAGGTCACTAGGTCAATGTCAAGGTCAAAGTTTGTTTCGGTACACAATCCTATGCATGTGGTCTAAATTTGAAGCCTGTAGCTACAGAAATGTGAAAGTAGGTCACTAGGTCAATCTTAAGGTCAAAGTTCATCTTGGTACACAAAACTATGCAAGTGGTCCAAATTTGAAGGCTTTAGCTCAAGAAATGTGAAATAGGTCACTAGGTCAAAATCAAGGTCAAAATTTATTTTGGAACACAGAACTATGCAGGTGGTCCAAATTTGAAGCCTGTACCTTCAAAAATGTGAAAGTAGGTCAATGTAAAGGTCAAAGTTTGTTTCGGTACACAGAACTATGCATGTGTCCAAATTTGAAGGCTGTAGCTTGAGAAATGTGAAAGTAGGTCACTAGGTCAAAATCAAGGTCAAATTTCATTTTGGACCACGAAACTGCATGTGGTCCAAATTTGAAGCCTGTACTTTCAAAAATGTGAAAGTAGGTCACTAGGTCAATGTCAAGGTCAAAGTTTTTTCAGTGCACATAACTATGCATGTGGTCCAAATTTGAAGGCTGTAGCTACAGAAATGTGAAAGTAGGTCACTAGGTCAAAATCAAGGTCAACTTTGTCAAGGTTCATATTGTCACTCAAAACCATATATGTGGTCCAAATTTAAATGTTGTAGGTTATTGACAAGAAGATTTTAAAAGCTTTTCCCTATATAAGTCTATATGAACCATGTGACCCCCAGGGTGGGGCCATATTTGACCCTAGGGGGATAATTTGAACAAACTTGGTAGAGAACCACTAGATGATGCTACATTACAAATGCCAAAGCCTTAGGCTTTGTGGTTTGGACAAGAAGATTTTCAAAGTTTTTCCCTATATAAGTCTTTATAAACCATGTGACCCCCGGGGCGGGGCCATATTTGACCCTAGGGGGATAATTTGAACAATCTTAGTAGAGGACCACTAGATGATGTCACATACAAAATATCAAAGCCCTAGGCCCTGAGGTTTTGAACAAGAGGTTTTTAAAAGTTTTTCCCTATATAAGTCTATATAAACCATGTGACCCCCGGGGCGGGGCCATATTTGACCCCAAGGAAATAATTTGAATCATCTTGGTAGAGGACCACTAGATGATGCTTCATACCAAATATCAAAGCCCTAGGCTCTGTGGTTTTTGGACAAGAAGATTTTCAAAGTTTTTCCCTATATAAATCTATGTAAATTATAGAAATAAACAAAGGGCCATAACTCACTAAAAAATTGTTGAACCAGTCTGATATTCAGGGGGACACAACTAGGGTACCAATACATCATTCTGACAAAGTTTGGTCAAAATCCCCCTGGTAGTTTCTGAGGAGATGCGATAACGAGAAATTGTCAACGGACAGACGGAAGGACGGACGGATGGACGACAGACCATGGACGCAGATTGATTTGAATAGCCCACCATCTGATGATGGTGGGCTAAAAATTAAGGTCGAATCCTGTGGGTCTGTTTTGAATTTTGCTCACTTCATTCAAAAATAACCTTGGGGCAGAAGTAAAACCTACCTGCATTTCTTCTACAATATGTAATCTAAACAATGAATGCAAAATAGAGAACTTTTACCGCATGTAACTCAGTATTTATAAAGATGTCTAACTCTACCCCTTCTGTTTCAGAGGTAAATTCACTTTGAACAGCAAGAAATTGCTTATTAAATGATTTTTTTCCCCAATTTTGTACAATAAATCAATAATAAGTTTTGAAAGAAGTAAAAACTTACTAGAAACAAAGAGGGCCATGATGGCCTTGTATCGCTCACCTGAGTACTATTGCTCAAAATGATATGATCGAGTTTTGCCATAGAGCACATAGGCATACACTTTAAATATCATTAGGATAGACATTTTCTTGTAACTGTCCCTTTTGACCTAGTCAGGGCCAATTTCCATACAAAGTTTGAGGGTCCTAAGCTCAAATGCTGCATTTTTGTACTAACATGACTATTCCTTACCCTGGAAGACTTAAATAACATTTAAAACCAATCTCATTAGATGCTGCTGATATATATTCGTTTACATAAAATAAAGGGAGGTAATTTGTCATAAATTCAGTCAAAAGTTATCTACCCTGATTGTCCGAGTCCATCTGATGGCACAAATGACATTTCAAATCAGTATCTTCATTGGTTACTGAGATACACCCATTTTAATTTGAAACTAAGGGAGGTAATTTGACATAAAATCAGTCCATAGCTTTCTATCCTGATTGCCTCAGTCCAACTAAAAACAATAATGAAATTTCAAATGAGTTCTATAAATATTTACTGAGATAAATCCATTTTTATTAAAATCAGGGGAGGTAATCATGCATTGGTATATGCATGTAGAAGATACAGAGTACAAGCCAATACAACAATATATTAGTAAAGTATTCATATTGATAAATGTTCAATCAAGAGTTATCTAATATGACTATTTCTTACCACAGAGGACATAAATAACGTTTCAAACCAATCTCATAGAAGCTGCAAAGGTGTATTCATTTAGATAAACAAGGAGCTGCTTTTAATAAATGCTTGATGCCCCCGGTGGCATCCTTGTCGATAGATTTTGCACCTTATGGTTCAGGTTACTCTAAGGCTAAAATGAGGTCAAGGTTAAACTGGGGTCAGGTGATGTTTGAAGATGAGGAATGGTCACAGGTTACATTTGCATTAGTATCAATTCATTCTAGTAAGGGGTATTGATTCTATACGAAATGGTTCTGTTTGGTTAACCAAGAGGTGGCCCATACAAAGCAACCTAAGTCCAAAACGAGGTCAAGGTCAAGGTCAAACTGAGGTCAGGTGATGTTTGAAAATGAGGAATGGTCACGGGTTACATCTGTATTAGTATCAATTCATTCTTTAAGCAGTATTGATGCTAGACGAAACAGTCCCATTTGGTTAACCTCGTACGGATGGACGAACGGACAGGACAATCACTATATGCCTCCTGCATCAGTAGATGCCGGGGGCATAAAAATAAAGGGAGGTAATTTGTCATAAATTCAGTCAATATGTATCTTCACTGATTGTCCAAGTCCATCTGTTGACATAAATAAAATTTCAGATCAGTATCTTCATTAGTTGTGGAGATATACCCATTTTAATTTGAAATAAAGGGAGGTAATTTGACATAAAATCAGTCCATAGTTATCTACCCTGATTGTCTCAGTCCAACAAATGACAATAATGAAATTTCAAATAAGTCCTGTAAGTACTTACTGATATAAACCCATTTTGATTACAATCAGGGGAGGTAATCAGATATAAAATAACTCTGGAACCCATTAAGGGATCTGACAGATTCATCATGGTATCCAAGATTTATTGTTTTTGAAGATATTTTGGAAGTTTGGATCAAATCAAACCATAAATGAAGTCTCTATATGACTGCAAAAGCCAAATTAGCAAATTTTGGACCTTTAAGGTGCCATAACTCTGGAACCCATTAAGGAATCTGGCCAGTTCAAGAAAGGAACCAATCTCTTGTGGGGATACAAGTTGTGTGCAAGTTTGGTTAAAATCAAATCATAAATGAAGCTGCTATTGCGCAGACAAGGTCAAAATAGCTAATTTTGGCCCTTTCAGGGGCCATAACTCTGGAACCCATAATGGGATCTAGCCAGTTCAAGTAAGGAACCAAGACCTTATGGTGACAATTCTTGATGGAATCCAAGATTTATTGTTGTTGAAAATATTTTGGAAGTTTGTATCAAATAAAACCATAAATGAAGTCTCTATATGGCTGCAAAAGCCAAAATAGACAATTCTGGACCTTTAAGGGGCCATAACTCTGGAACCCATGACTGAATCTGGCCAGTTGAAGAAAGGAAGCAAGATCTTGTGGTGATACAAGTTGTGTGCAAGTTTGGTTAAAATCAAATCATAAATGAAGCTGCTATTGTGCAGACAAGGTCAAAATAGCTAATTTTGGCCCTTTCAGGGGCCATAACTCTGGAACCCATTAAGGGATCTGGCCGGTTCAAGAAAGGAACCGAGATCTTATGGTGATACAAGTTTTGTGCAAGTTTGATTAAATTCAAATCATAAATGAAGCTACTATTGTGCAGACAAGGTCAAAATAGCTAATTCTGGCCCTTTCAGGGGCCATCACTCTGGAACTCATAATGGAATCTCGTTAGTTCAAGAAAGGAACCGAGATCTTATCGTGATACAAGTTGTGTGCAAGTTTGGTTAAAATAAAATCTTAAAGGTCCAATACTAAGGAAAGTGAACATTTTAATTTCTTTTAAAAAGCACAGAAACTATTTCATTTTATTGGAAAATGAAAGTTGGTATGTAGAAATTCGAAATAAATTGCAGTATCTGTACAATTATTTTTCTAAGAAGTATGAAGAAAGTTAAAAAGACCTGGGGGGTCATTCTGTCGATTCATTGAAATTTCAACATAATACACATCCATTAGTTTGAGTTCCAAAGACCTTCTGTAAATTTTGACCTGCCAATCTTCATTATTTAGTGTCTTGCAGAAGTCTATGCACTGGCTATGAAAAAAATTGCCGACTCACTTTCCCTTAGTAATGGACCTTTAAATGAAGCTGCTATTGTGCAGACAAGGTCAAAATAGCTAATTCTGGCCTTATCAGGGGCCATAACTCTGAAACCCATTATTGGATCTGGTTGGTTCAAGAAAGGAACTGAGATCTTATGGTGACACAAGTTTTGTGCAAGTTTGATTAAATTCAAGTAATAAATGAAGCTGCTTTTGTGCAGACAATGACAAAATAGCTAATTTTGGCAAGTCTGGTTAAAATCAAATCATAAATGAAGCTGCTATTGTGCAGACAAGGTCAAAATAGCTAATTTTGGCCCTTTCAGGGGCCATAACTCTGAAACCCATTATTGGATCTGGTTGGTTCAAGAAAGGAACCGAGATCTTATAATGACACAAGTTTTGTGCAAGTTTGATTAAATTCAAGTAATAAATGAAGCTGCTATTGTGCAGACAATGACAAAATAGCTAATTTTGGCCCTTTCAGGGGCCATAACTCTGAAACCCATTATTGGATCTGGTTGGTTCAAGAAAGGAACAGATCTTATGGTGACACAAGTTTTGTGCAAGTTTGATTAAATTCAAGTAGTAAATGAAGCTGCTATTGTGCAGACAAGGTCAAAATAGCTAATTCTGGCCATCACTCTGGAACCCATACCAGAATCTGGCCAGTTCAAGAAAGGAACCAAGATTTTATGGTGACACAAGTTGTGTGCAAGTTTGGTAAAAATCAAATTATAAATATTTTTTTTTTTTTTTTTTTTTTTTTTTTTGGGTTGGATTTAACGTCGCACCAACACATGATAGGTCATATGGCGACTTCCAGCTTTGATGGTGGAGGAAGATCCCAGGTGCCCCTCCGTGCATTATTTCATCACGAGCGGGCACCTGGGTAGAACCACCGACCTTCCGTAAGCCAGCTGGATGGCTTCCTCACATGAAGAATTCAATGCCCCGAGTGAGGCTCGAACCCACATCGATGAGGGGCAAGTGATTTGAAGTCAGCCACCTTAACCACTCGGCCACCGAGGCCCCCCAAATTATAAATAAAGCTGTTATTGTGCAGACAAGGTCAAAATAGCTAATTTTGGCCCTTTCAGGGGCCATAACTCTGGAACCCATACTGGGATCTGGCCAGTTCAAGAAAGGAACCAAGATCTTATGGTGATACAAGTTGTGTGCAAGATTGGTTAAAATAAAATCATAAATGAAACCACTATCATGCAGACAAAAAATTGTGGACGGACGAAGGGCAATCACAAAAGCTCACCCTGTCAATACGTGACAGGTGAGCTAAAAAGTAAACCAGTCCAATTTTATGCCAACTTTGCAGCTTTCTCCAGAAACTTGGTTTAGTGTTTTATTTAATTAGTCGCCATTTTACATTCTTGAGTTTTCCTTGTAGCACGACAATTATTTACAATTGTATCCAACAAAAAGAAGAGCACTGCCTGGGGATGCAGACGCTCATCTGATTTTTTTGTCTCTGTAAAATAGAAATATTGTCATACCTATGACTTTCTTAGTTCAAAAGGAGCCATAATTCTTCCAAGAAGTAGAATGAATTGTGTTTCTTGCTGTACAGAGTCAGCTTTTGACGGTGAACAAGTGTTGCAAGTTTTTAAGCAATAGCTTTGATAGTTTAGGAGAAAAGTTGACCTAAGCATAAAACTTAACCAAGAAATCTGATATTTTCTAATATCAAAGTCCAAAAGGGGACATAATTCTTCCAACAAGAGGGCCATGATGGCCCTATATCGCTCACCTGTTATCACTGCACTTGAGGACAAGAAGGTCCTCAGAAAAAATATCTAAGTCCAAAGGACAGGAAAAACAAAGGGAAGAAATTTAACCAAAAAGAAAAAATAATTCTTACAAGGTATAGATATGTCAAAATACACCTAAAAATTGGAGGTACCATCCATGTTGTACCACAGAAAAGTGGTCTCGATTTTTCCCTATGGCCAATAATAAAAAAGTTACTAAAAATAAGCTATTTATAGTAACGTAAAAGGGAAGTAATTAAACAAGAGGACCATGATGGTCCTGAATCGCTCACCTCTTCCCATATGACCCAGTTTTGAGTATGACGTCGTTTTTTCTATTATTTGACATAGTGACCTAGTTTTTGAGCTCATGTGACCCAGTTTTGAACCTGACCTAGATATTATCAAGATAAAAATTCTGACCAATTTTCATGAAGATCCATTGAAAAATATGGTCTCTAGAGAGGTCACAAGGTTTTTCTATTATTTGACCTATTGCCCTATTTTACGAAGGTATGTGACCCTGTTTTGAACTTTACCTAGATATCATCAAGGTGAACATTCTCACTAATTTTCATGAAGATCTCATGAAAAATATGGCCTCTAGAGAGGTCACAAGGTTTTTCTATTTTTATACCTACTGGCCTAGTTTTTGACCGCATGTGACCCAGTTTTGAAACTGACCTAGATATTATCAAGGTGAACATTCAGGTCAATTTTCATGAAGATCCATTGAAAAATATGGCCTCTAGAGAGGTCAAAAGATTTTAATAATTTTAGACCTACTGACCTAGTTTTTGACCGCAGTTGACCCAGTTTCAAACCTGACCTAGATATCATCAAGATGAACATTCAGACCAACTTTCATACAGATCCCATGAAAAGTATGGCCTCTAGAGAAGTCACAAGGTTTTTTTATTATCTGACCTACTGACCTAGTTTTTTAAGGCACTTGACCCAGTTTCAAACCTGACCTAGATATCATCAAGGTGTACATTCTGACTAATTTTTATGGAGATCCATTCACAAGGATGGCCTCTAGAGAGGTCACAAGGTTTTTCTATTTTTAGACCTACTGACCTAGTTTTTGACCGCACATGACCCTGTTTCGAACTTGACCTAGATATCATCAAGATGAACATTCAGACCAATTTTCATACAGATCCCATGAAAAATATGGCCTCTAGAGAGGTCACAAGGTTTTTCTATTATTTGACCTACTGACCTAGTTTTTGATGGCATGTGACCCACTTTCGAACTTGACCTAGATATCACCAAGATGAACATTCAGACCAACTTTCATACAGATCCCATGAAAAATATGGCAATATCATGAAGATCTCATGAAAAATATGGCCTCTAGAGAGGTCACAAGGTTTTTCTATTTTTATACCTACTGGCCTAGTTTTTGACCGCACATGACCCAGTTTCGATTTTTTTATGGCACGTGACCCAGTTTCAAACTTGACCTAGATATCATCAAGGTGAACATTCTGACCAATTTTTATGGAGATCTATTCACAAGTATGGCCTCTAGAGAGGTCACAAGGTTTTTCTATTTTTAGACCTACTGACCTAGTTTTTGACCGCACATGACCCTGTTTCGAACTTGACCTAGATATCATCAAGATGAACATTCAGACCAATTTTCATACAGATCCAATGAAAAGTATGGCCTTTAGAGAGGTCACAAGGTTTTTCTATTATTTGACCTACTGACCTAGTTTTTGATGGCACGTGACCCACTTTCGAACTTGACCTAGACATCATCAAGATGAACATTCAGATTAACTTTCATACAGATCCCATGAAAAATATGGCCTCTAGAGAGCTCACAAGGTTTTTCTATTATTTGACCTACTGACTTAGTTTTTGATGGCACGTGACCCACTTTCGAACTTGACCTAGATATCATAAAGGTGAACGTTCTGACCAATTTTCATGAAGATGTCATGAAATATATGGCCTCTAGAGAGGTCACAAGGTTTTTCTATTTTTAGACCTACTGACCTAGTTTTTGATAGCACGCGACCCAGTTTTGAACTTGACCTAGATATCATCAAGATGAACATTCAGACCAACTTTCATACAGATCCCATGAAAAATATGGCCTTTAGAGAGGTCACAAGGTTTTTCTATTATTTGACCTACTGACCTAGTTTTTGATGGCACGTGACCGAGTTTCAAACTTGACCTAGATATCATCAAGGTGAACGTTCTGACCAATTTTGATGAAGATCTTGTGAAATATATGGCCTCTAGAGAGGTCACAAGGTTTTTCTATTTTTAGACCTACTGACCTAGATTTTGAAGGCACGTGACCCAGTTTCAAACTTGACCTAGATATCATCAAGATGAACATTCAGACCAACTTTCATAAAGATCCCATGAAAAATGTGACCTCTAGAGTGGTCACAAGGTTTTTCTATTTTTAGACCTACTGACCTAGTTTTTGACCGCACGTGACCCAGTTTCGAACTTGACCTAGATATCATCAAGATGAACATTCTGATTAACTTTCATGAAGATCCCATGAAAAATGTGACCTCTAGAGTGGTCACAAGGTTTTTCTATTTTTAGACCTACTGACCTAGTTTTTGACCGCACGTGACCCAGTTTCGAACTTGACCTAGATATCATCAAGATGAACATTCTGACCAATTTTCATAAAGATCCCATGAAAAATGTGACCTCTAGAGTGGTCACAAGCAAAAGTTTACGGACGGACGGACGGACGCACGGACGGACGCACGGACGACGGACACCGCGCGATCACAAAAGCTCACCTTGTCACTTTGTGACAGGTGAGCTAAAAAAAACAAGAGATCACAGAGTGATCTTGGCGCCCATCATTGAGCCATTATTGATTGTTCCAAATTTCAAGACTAGCTCAAGGTCTAAAATCAAGGTCTAATTTCATTTCAGTACACATCACTGTGCATGTGGTCCATGCATGTGGTCCAAATTTGAAAGCCGTAGCTTGCGAAATGTGAAAGTAGGTCACAAGATCAATTTCAAGGTCAAAGTTCATTTCGGTATACAGAATTATGCATGTGCTTCAAATTTGGAGGCTGCAGCTTGAGAAATGTGAAAGTAGGTACTAGATAAAAATCAATGTCAAATTTCAATTCAGAACACAAAAATATGCATGTGGTCCAAATTTCAAGCCTGTAGCTTGAGAAATGTGAAAGTAGGTCACTAGGTCAATCTCAAGATCAAAGTTCATTTTGGTACACAAAACTATGCATGTGGTCCAAATTTGAAGACTGTAGATTGAGAAATGTGAAAGTAGGTCACTAGGTCAATGTCAAGGTCAAAGTTTTTTTCGGTACACAAAACTATGCACGTGGTCCAAATTTGAAGGCTGTAGCTTGAAAAATGTGAAAGTAGGTCACTAGGTCAAAATAAAGGTCAAATTTCATTTCGCAACACAAAACTATGCATGTGGTCCAAATTTGAAGGCTGTAGCTTGAGAAAGGTGAAAGTAGGTCACTAGGTCAAAATCAAGGTCAAATTTCATTTCGGAACACTAAACTATGCATGTGGTCCAAATTTGAAGCCTGTACCTTCAAAAATGTGAAAGTAGGTCACTAGGTCAATGTCAAGGTCAAAGTTTTTTTTCGGTACACAAAACTATGCAAGTGGTCCAAATTTGAAGGCTGTAGCTTGAGAAATGTGAAAGTAGGTCACTAGGTCAAAATCAAGGTCAAATGTTACTTCGGAACACAAAACTATGCACGTGGTCCAAATCTGAAGCCTGTACCTTCAAAAATGTGAAAGTAGGTCACTAGATCAATGTCAAGGTCAAAGTTTTTTCCATTGCACAAAATGATGCATGTGGTCCAAATTTGAAGGCTGTAGCTACAGAAATGTGAAAGTAGGTCACTAGGTCAAGATCAAGGTCAACTCATATCAATGTTCATCTTGCCACTCAAAACTATACATGTGGTCCAAATTTGAATGCTGTAGGTTATTGACAAGAAGATTTTAAAAGCTTTTCACTATATAAGTCTATATGAACCATTTGACCCCCGGGGCGGGGCCATATTTGACCCTACTAAGGGGGATAATTTGAACAAACTTGGTAGAGAACCACGAGATGATGCTACATAACAAATATCAAAGCCCTAGGCTTTGTGGTTTGGACAAGAAGATTTTCAAAGTTTTTCCCTATATAAGTCTATGTAAACCATGTGATCCCCAGGGCGGGGCCATATTTGACCCTAGAGGGATAATTTGAACAACCTTAGTAGAAGACTACTAGATGATGTCACATACCAAATATCAAAGCCCTAGGTCCTGTGGTTTTGGACATGAGGTTTTTCAAAGTTTTTCCCTATATAAGTATATATAAACCATGTGACCCCCGGCGCGGGGCCATATTTGACCCTAGGGGGATAATTTGAACAATCTTAGTAGAAGACCACTAGATGATGTCACATGCAAAATATCAAAGACCTAGGCCCTGTGGTTTTGGACAAGAGGTTTTTCAAAATTTTTCCCTATATAAGTCTATATAAAACATGTGACCCCGGGGCGGGGCCATACTTGACCCCAGGGATTTAATTTGAATCACCTTGCTAGAGGACCACTAGATGATGCTTCATACCAAATATCAAAGCCCTAGGCCCTGTGGTTTTGGACAAGAAGATTTTCAAAGTTTTTCCCTATATAAATCTATGTAAATTATAGAAATAAACAAAGGGCCATAACTCACTCAAAAATTGTTGAACCAGTCTGATTTTCAGAGGGACACAACTAGGGTACCAATACATCATTCTGACAAAGTTTGGTCAAAATCCTCCTGGTAGTTTCTAAGGAGATGCGATGAGAAATTGTTAACGGACGGACTGATGGATGGATGGACGGACGGACGGACGGAATGATGGACGGACGGACCATGGACACAAAGTGATTTGAATAGCCCACCATCTAATGATGGTGGGCTAAAAATATTGTAAGTGAACAAAAGAAGGATCTGCCAAATAAATCTGTTGACATAAATGAAATTTCAGATCAGTATCTTCATTAGTTATGGAGATATATCCATTTTAATTTGAAATAAAGGGAGGTAATCTGACATAAAATCAGTCCATAGGTATCTACCCTGATTGTCTCAGTCCAACTAATAACAATAATGAAATTTCAAATAAGTCCTATAAGTACTTACTGATATAAATCCATTTTGATTACAATCAGGGGAGGTAATCAGATATAAAATAAGTCTGGAACCTACGATTGGATCTGATTTGTCATGGAATCCAAGATTTATTGTTGTTGAAGATACTTTGGAAGTTTGTATCAAATAAAACCATAAATGAAGTCTCTAAGGCTGCAAAAGCCAAAATAGCCAATTTTGGACCTTTACGGGGCCATAATTCTGGAACCCATGATGGAATCTGGCCAGTTGAAAAAAGGAAGCAAGATCTTGTGGTGATACAAGTTTTGTGCAAGTTTGATTAAATTCCAATCATAAATGAAGCTGCTATTGTGCAGACAAGGTCAAAATAGCTAATTCTGGCCCTTTCAGGGGCCATAACTCTGGAACCCATAATGGAATCTCGCCAGTTCAAGAAAGGAACCAAGACCTTATGGTGATACAAGTTGTGTGCAAGTTTGGTTAAAATAAAATCATAAATGAAGCTGCTATTGTGCAGACAAGGTCAAAATAGCTAATTCTGGCCCTTTCAGGGGCCATAACTCTGGAACCCATTAAGGAATCTGGCCAGTTCAAGAAAGGAACCAAGATCTTATGGTGATACAAGTTGTGTGCCAGTTTGGTAAAAATCAAATCATAAATAAAGCTGCTATTGTGCAGACAAGGTCAAAATAGCTAATTTTGGCCCTTTCAGGGGGCCATAACTCTGGAACCCATAATAGGATCTGGCCAGTTCAAGAAAGGAACCGTGATCTTATGGTGATACAAGTTGTGTGCAAGTTTGGTTAAAATAAAATCATAAATGAAACCACTATTGTGCAGACAAGAAATTGTTGACGCACAAAAATAGCAAATTCTGTCCCTTTAAGGGGCAAGAACTCTAGAACCTATGATGGGATCTGGCCAGTTTTTGAAAGGAACTGAGGTATCATGCCAATACAAGTTTTATACAAGTTTGATCAAAATTGCTTGCAAAATGTCGTCTCTATCTTGTTCACAAGAAATTGTGGACGGACGGACGGACGACGGACGAAGGGTGATCACAAAAGCTCACCGTCACTACGTGACAGGTGAGCTAAAAAGCAGGATGGAGTTATGTTTCTTGCTGTACAGACACAGCTTTTGATGGTGAACAAGTGTTGCAAGTTTTAAAGCAATAACTTTGATAGTTTAGGAGAAAAGTTAACCTAAGCATAAAACTTAATAAAAAAATCTGATATTTTCGAAGTCCAAAAGGGGACATAATTCTTCCAAAAAGCAGGATGGAGTTAAGTTTCTTACTGTAGAGAGTCAGCTTTTGATGGTAAACAAATGTTGCAACTTTTAAAGCAATAGCTTTGATAGATTTAGAGAAAAGCTGACCTAAACATGAAACTTAACCAAGAAATCTGAAATTTTCTAAGTCAAAAAGGGGCCATAATTCTTGCAAACAGCATGATGGAGTTATATTTCTTGCTGTACAGTGTCAACTGTTGATGGTGAACAAGTGTTGCAAGTTTTAAAGCAATAGCTTTGAAAGTTTAGGAGAAAAGCTGACCTAAACACTAGAAGATGCTTTTGTAGAAAAGCGTATGTCTCCCTCAATGCATAGTCATATAGGCAAGAAGTCGATAGGGGACAGAAGCAGAAGTCAAAGAGACACTGATAGTTGGCTGCAATAGGAATCATGTACTTGGCATGTCCAATCATTCAACTAAGTTGCAACATTCTGGGCCTAGTGGTTCTCAAGTTACGAATTTGAAACTGTTTTCCATGTTCAGGCCCCTGCGACCTTGACCTTTGATTGTGTGACCCCAAAATCAGAAGGGGTCATCTACTCTGCATGTCTAATCATCCTATTAAGTTTCAACATTCTGGGTCAGGTGGTTCTTAAGTTACTAATTGGAAAGAGTTTTCTATATTCAGCCCCCTGTGACCTTGACCTTTGATGGCATGATCCAAACAAGAGGACCATGATGGTCCTGAATCGCTCACCTCTTCCCACATGACCCAATTTTGAGTATGACGTTGTTTTTTCTATTATTTGACATAGTGACCTAGTTTTTAAGCTCATGTGACCCAGTTTTGAACTTGACCTAGATAATATCAAGATAAAAATTCTGACCAAATTTCATGAAGATCCATTGAAAAATATGGTCTCTAGAGAGGTCACAAGGTTTTTCTATTATTTGACCTATTGACCTAGTTTTTGAAGGTATGTGACCCTGTTTTGAACTTTACCTAGATATCACCAAGGTGAACATTCTCACTAATTTTCATGAAGATCTCGTGAAAAATATGGCCTCTAGAGAGGTCACAAGGTTTTTCTATTTTTATACCTACTGGCCTAGTTTTTCACCGCACTTGACCCAGTTTCGAAACTGACCTAGATATCATCAAGGTGAACATTCAGATCAATTTTCATGAAGATCCATTGAAAAATATGGCCTCTAGAGAGGTCAAAAGATTTTAATAATTTTAGACCTACTGACCTAGTTTTTGACCGCAGTTGACCCAGTTTCAAACTTGACCTAGATATCATCAAGATGAACACTCAGACCAACTTTCATACAGATCCCATGAAAAGTATGGCCTTTAGAGAGGTCACAAGCTTTTTCTATTATTTGACCTACTGACCTAGTTTTTGATGGCACGTGATCGACTTTCGAACTTGACCTAGATATCATCAAGATGAACATTCAGATCAATATTCATACAGATCCCATGAAAAATATGACCTCTAGAGAGGTCACAAGGTTTTTCTATTATTTGACCTAATGACCTAGTTTTTGAGGGCACGTGACCCACTTTCGAACTTGACCTAGATATCATCAAGGTGAACATTATGACCAATTTTCATGAAGATCTCATGAAATATATGGCCTCTAGAGGTCACAAGGTTTTTCTATTTTTAGACCTACTGACCTAGTTTTTGACCGCACGTGACCCAGTTTCGAACTTGACCTAGATATCATCAAGATCCCATGAAAAATATGGCCTTTAGAGAGGTCACAAGGTTTTTCTATTATTTGACCTACTGACCTAGTTTTTGATGGCACGTGACCCAGTTTCGAACTTGACCTAGATATCATCAAGGTGAACGTTCTGACCAATTTTCATGAAGATCTTTGAAATATATGGCCTCTAGAGAGGTCACAAGGTTTTTTCTATTTTTAGACCTACTGACCTAGTTTTTGACCGCACGTGACCCAGTTTCGAACTTGACCTAGATATCATCAAGGTGAACATTCTGACCAATTTTCATGAAGATCTTGTGAAATATATGGCCTCTAGAGAGGTCACAAGGTTTTCTATTTTTAGACCTACTGACCTAGTTTTTGATGGCACGTGACCCAGTTTCGAACTTGACCTAGATATCATCAAGATGAACATTCTGACCAACTTTCATAAAGATCCCACAAAAAATGTGACCTCTAGAGTGGTCACAAGCAAAAGTTTACGGACGGACGCACAGACGACGGATGCTGCGTGATCACAAAAGCTCACCTTGTCACTATGTGACAGGTGAGCTAAAAACAACAGGGGTAATCTACTCTGTAAGTCCTATCATCCTATGAAGTTTGAAAGTTCTAGGTCAAATAGTTCTCAAGTTATTGACCAGAAATGGATTTCCATGTTCTGTCAGCTGTGACACTGACCTTTAATGGAGTGACCCCAAAATCAATAGGGGTCATCTACTCTGCATGTCCAATCATCCTATGAAGTTTCAACATTCTGGGTCAAGTAGTTCTCAAGTTACTGACCGGAAAAGGTTTTCCATGTTCAGGCCCCTGTGACCTTGACCTTTAAAAGAGTGACCCCAAAATCAATAGGGGTCATCTACTCTGCATGTCCAATCATCCTATTTAGTTTCAGCATTTTGTGTCAAGTTGACTGGAAATGGTTTTCTATGTTCAGGCCCCTGTGACCTTGACCTTTCATAAAGTGACCCCAAAATCAATACGGGTCATCTACTTTGCATTTCCAATCATCCTATAAGTTTCAACATTCTGGGTGAAGTGGTTCTGAAGTTATTGATCGGAAATGTTTTTTCATGTTCAGGCTCCTGTGACCTTGACCTTTCAAAAAGTAACCCTAAAATCAATAGGGGTCATCTACTTTGCATGTCCAATCATCCTATAAAGTTTCAACATTCTGGGTCAAGTGGTTCTGAAGTTATTGATTGGAAAGAGGTTTCGATGTTCAGGCCCCTGTGACCTTGACCTTTGATGGAATGACCCCAAAAAACATAGAGGTCGTCTACTCCAAAAGCCCTGCCACCCTATGAAGTTTGAAGGTTCTAGGTCAAATGGTTCTGAAGTTATTGATCGGAAATGAAGTGTGACGTGGGGAGAGACTTAATAAAACTTAACCAGGCAACACCGACGCCGATCAAGTGATGACAATAACTCATCATTTTTTTTCAAAAAATAAGATGAGGTAAACAAGAGATCACAGAGTGATCTTGGCGCCCACCTTTGAGCCACTTTTAAATGTTCCAAATTTCAAGACTAGCTCCAAGTCAAATTTCTTTTCGGTACACAACACTGTGCATGTGGTCCAAATTTGAAAGCTGTAGCTTGAGAAATGTGAAAGTAGGTCACTAGATCAATTTCAAGGTCAAAGTTCATTTCGGTACACAAAACTATGCATTTGCTTCAAATTTGAAGGCTGTAGCTTGAGAAATGTGAAAGTAGGTACTAGGTAAAAATCTATGTCAAATTTCAATTCAGAACACAAAACTATGCAGGTGGTCCAAATTTGAAGCCTGTGTTTAGAAGTTTTTCCCTATATAAGTCTGTATGAACCATGTAACCCATGGGGTGGGGCCATATTTGACCCTAGGGGGATAATTTGAACAAACTTGGTAGAGAACCACTAAATGATGCTACATTACAAATATCAAAGCCCTAGGATTTGTGGTTTGGACAAAAAGATTTTCGAAGTTTTTCCCTATATAAGTCTATGTAAACCATGTGACCCCCAGGGCGGGGCCATATTTGACCCTAGGGGATTAATTTAAACAATCTTAGTAGAGGACCACTAGATGATGTCACATACAAAATATCAAAGCCTTAGGCCCTGTGGTTTTGGACAGGAAGATTTTCAAAGTTTTACCCTATATAAATCTATGTAAATTATAAAAATAAGCAAAGGGCCATAACTCGCTCAAAAATTGTTGAACCCGTCTTGATTTTCAGGGGGACACAACTAGGGTACCAATACATCATTCTGACAAAGTTTGGTCAAAATCCCCCCCTGTAGTTTCTGAGGAGACGTGATAACGAGAAATTGTTAACTGACGGAAGGAAGGACGAAGGACCACGGATGCAGTGTGATTTGAATAGCCCACCCTGTGATGATGGTGGGCTAAAAATGGTTTTGAAACAATAAATCATTGCTAACGGGAGCCATGGTGAAACAACTAATGATTTTTAATGATCTCTCCCTTTAATAGTGAACAAATGCTAAATACGGCCTATTCTTGCCTAGTCCAGTTACGAAAACCACTTTTTACCAGTAACCGATTGAAAAAAATCGGCGAGCACTCGAATACCAAAATTGCTACTCATTGCCATCCCTATTCCATACCCAACAGGAGCGCCGCCAAGCGGGGCAATATACGCCCAAAGGGTTACATCAGAGGATGGGAGCAAAATTTAAAGAACTTGACTGCTGAAGCCCAAAGGACAGGAACAACAAAGGGAAGAAAGTCAAAACAAAATTCTAAGTCCACAAAAAAAATCCTTACCAGGTACAGGTATGTCAAAGTACACCTAAAAGTTGGAGGTACCTCCATGTTGTACCACAGAAAAGTGGTCTTGGTTTTTCCCTATGGCCAATAATAAAAAAGTTTCAAAATAAGCTATTTATAGTAACATAAAAGGGAAGTAATTCAAAACTTTTTTATTGTAAGTGAACAAAAATACAGAGCAATATACACAAAGCAGTCATATATGACCTTTGACCCCTAAGTGTGACCTTGACCTTGAAGTGAGTCATCCGAAACATGAGTGCTGCACGTCGTCTCAATGTGGTGAACATTTGTGCAAAGTTTCTTTGAATTCCTTCAAGCAGTTCAAGAGCGGACATAAAAGAAACTGATATGACCTTTGATCTCTAAGTGTGACCTTGACCTTGAAGCCAAACATCCAAAACATGTGCTCTGCACGTCGTCTTGGTGTGGTGAACAATTGTGTCAGGTTTCTTTGAAATCCTTCAAGGGGTTCAAGAGTTACAGAACGGACACTAAATTGCTAACAGGTGGACGGACAGACGGACGGACACCGGGGGTATAACATAATGCGTCCCTTCCGTCGTATAACAAAGAGTACCCAAGTGAAACATATCACTGTACTAGTCCTGATAACCAGTAAATTTGGTGAATACACAGCTGGGCATTACAAATTAACTTTTATAAAAACTAAACAAGAGAAAAAAGACAGGGAATAGTATATATGTAACTTTATTGATTAAATACCCAAATCAAAAATATTTGTTCTAAATATTAACAGACATTCTTTTGTGGGAGATGACTTCAACTGTGTCACATAAAATACAGCAATTTCACATTTATTAATTTACTAAAAACATTTATTTATTTTGTTGGGTTTAATGTTGCTCCGACACAATTATAGGTCATATTGCGACTTTCCAGCTTCGATTGTGGAGGAAGACCCTAGGTGTCCATCCGTGCACTATTTCATCATGAGCAGGCCTCTGGGTAGAACCACCGACCATCCGTAAGCCAGCTGGATAGCTTCCTCACATGAAGAATTCAACGCCCCGAGTGAGGTACTAAAAACAATGGTCAATTGTTGTAGTTATAACGAAAAATGTAGTTCAAGACTGGAATGTAAAATCTAGTAATATGGTCCACCGGCAATTCAAGAGCAGTCTATTTTATCAATCAGTCCTTGCACAAGGTGAGGTTCTTTCTTGTGACCTGACTCATAAAATAAAGTAGCAAAAATGCATTTTACTGTGATAAAACTACAAAATAAATTCTATCACTGCAGAAAGGTTTTGGTAAACATCAAACAGTCAATTCACAAGAACAATAATATGATGGTGTTAGAAAAGTGTCCCTACATCACACCTTAAGCAAAATATAAAATTAATGCATAGTATTTTCTGCATGATGTTACAACTTGTGTTGCTTCTACTGCCAAATCATGAAGGAAATCTCTAGATGAAAACTTATGGAATGTGGAAAATGAAAATAATTCATTCTATTGTCTATTTCAATTTTGTCCCCCCTCCCCCCACCAATTATTTAGAGATAATCACAATAAGCCACAATTTATGTACAGATTAAGCATCACAGTTGTTGTACAATGGAATGATATCAGTATCATAAACAAAGAAAACAGTGTACAAATTTATATGAAAATAGCATAAATTATTTTGTGGTCCCAATAAGAAAGCCCTAGTCTATGGAAGATGCTGATATTTCATTTAACAAACAATTTTTTTTCAGTATTTGCATTTTCATAAAACACTACTTCAGAAACTAGATTAGTTTATGTTTAAACAACCAACAAAAGAACAAAATGTAAAAGTCAACAATTCATGGAGAAAATAAATACACATACCATATAACTAACAGGAGGGCCTTGATGGCCCTAGAGTTTCACAGAGTACTTAAACAATTTTGGCAGAGGTTCACCCATGGAATATATCTCTATTTATTTTAAACAGACAAACATTATGACCAAGTATAACGAAGATCAGCTTTTGAGAGCTAACTAGACTTTTCTATATATCCTAGTAACCTAGATAATCCAGTTTTAAACTTGACCTAGATATCAAACAGACAAACATTCTGACAAAGTTTTATGAATGATGTAGAAACTGTGGCCTTTTAAAGTAACCTCCAGAATTTTAACAGTTACCGTACATAATCGCTTATAAGACGCATTTTTAGGAGTCATATTTCCAGTCCAAAGAGAGGGACGTGTCTTATAAGCGCGTACTACAAGAAAATTACAAGAAAATCTTAAAAAACCTTCGATTTACAGCTCAGTACATCTTTATTTCTGTCACTGCAAACCGCTACTTTCGTTTTTCGGCAGCCATTTGCATAGCGGTGATAACATTTGTAACGGCACGTTTCGTATTTCGGCCCGCTATAAAAATCGATATTAATTTATTTTACGATTCAGAAGTATATTTTTTTTATAAATGTATTTTTTTCTCCTTTTAAAACACCAGAATATATTGGCTTTAAATTAACTTGTAAACTGTAATGGACATTAACTGAACATAGGAATATTTTCACAGCCCGCAAACCGAAAATAATTAGAAGTTAATTGGCGCCAATTACAGAGAACTGTTTTAGGGTGTTAATTGTTAAAAAACACTCGTTATGAAATATTTGATGCTTCAAATCCCCAAATAAACAGCTCTGTGATTGACACTGATTGATATCAACCTTTGGCATCTTCAAAGAATGGCCGACGGAAGTTATTTTGGACTAATCTTCTTGCCAAATGATGGGCATGTAGAGATGCCTAGCTACTCGAAACTCGAACATGATTGGGTAATATATCGAAGTGGGCATATCTGTATTTGACTGGCAGATGTCAAGCTATGATTGATTGACACGTGTCATCATTTGACAGCCCAGCAATAAAATCAGCGATATTATTTCGGCCGATTTGTAGACGTAATTTCGCCGTTTCCTAGTAGTTAAAATGTATTTTATTACGTACAAAAAAGGATTTTAAAACATTCTGTTTAGTTTTACGTTTTATAAAACAAGTCTGCAAACTCTTGAATAACCTTGGTGAATAACGCCAATCATTTCTAGACGTATTTTTGCCGAATCTTGGTTATTCAAATGCATTTTATCATACATTTTTTTTTTTTTGATTTAACGTTGCACCGACACATGATAGGTCATATGGCGACTTTCCAGCTTTTAATGGTGGAGGAAGACCCCAGGTGCCCCTCCGTGCATTATTTCATCATGAGCGGGCACCTGGGTAGAACCACCGACCTTCTGTAAGCCAGCTGGATGGCTTCCTCACGTGAAGAATTCAATGCCCCGAGTGAGGCTCGAACCCACATCGATCAGGGGCAAGTGATTTGAAGTCAGCGACCTTAACCACTCGGCCACGGAGGCCCCTTTATCATACATAAAAATACATTTTAAAATACTTTATTTTATTTCGCTGAGTAACATTGGCAAATATCGTCAAAATTTCGGCCGATTTGTAGACGTAATTTCGCCGTTTTCTAGGAGCTAAAATGTATTTTATTACATATAAAAAAGGATTTACGTTTTATTAAACATGTCTGCAAAGTATTGAATAATCTTGGTGAATAACGTCAATCTTTTCTAGACGTATTTTCGCCGATACCTGGTTATTCATATGCATTTTATAATACACAAAAATATATTTTTAAAAATACTTTATTTTATTTCATTGTGCAAATATCGTCAAAATTTCGCCTGTTTTGTAGACGTAAGTTCTCCGTTTCTCATTTATTTCAATGTGTTTATCACAGAAAAATAATTGTATATAAGTCGATTATATATTTTAACATTTAATGACTGAAGTTTGCATTTTTTTTACAGAAAAAAAAATCGGCAATTTCTACCATTTTATTTTTCCCAAAACACAGAATGTTCGAAAAATAATGCATTTCTACAAATATTTGACATTGTTGATATCAAACAATGACCGCGTCTTATACGAGGGTTAGTGGAAAAGACCCCAGATCGCACGTCCAATGTCGGGATGCGTCTTATAAGCGAGTGCGCCTTATATGCGAAAACGTACGGTATATTGTTGACAACATACAACAGACACATGGGCGACCATAACAGCTAACCTTATCACTTTGTGCTCAGATAAGCTAAAAAATAATAGAAACTATCATAAAGCTAAAAATGACTTTCATATCTGACTTTCATATCAGATATGACAGATTCTGTCAAATGAAAATAAAATGAAATGCTAAACCTTTACCAAAAATTGCTAAAGTGACTAACATAGCATTAATTAAGCATATCGAAAATATACAAGATTAAAGATGAGGACTAAAGAAAGCTACTGAAGGTTACAGATGACAAAAGTAAGTTGGAATATACAAAATATCTCCTCAAGATCAAATCTCACATTTTATGAACACAATAACCAGAATATTATATTGGTATAAATCAAGGATGGTAACTTGGTCCCACTTAATTGATCTAATAACCACCTGAGACTGTCAACTTATCTAATAAGACGTTTCAACAAACTGAGATTTAATCCTGTCAAAAACTTCATTTAAATTAATGACATTAATGAAAATTTCATTCATCTTTCTTTCCATGCTTGAGGATTCTTGTAAATTCATTGTAGTCAAAGTTGCCCTTTTTGATTGGTGCTTCACGGAACATCTCGTCAACCTGTATAATTCATATTCAAATGTCAATATTTTAAAGCAGATCATTTTATGTATAAACTTTGTAAAATTTGTAAGAACACGTAATTGCAGTCTTTACAAAAATTCAAAGTAAACTATATGAAAACAGCATGTGGCATTTCAGGGAATTAGAAAAGAAAATAAATGTCAATGGGATTACCGTATTTTCCCGAAGTGTTGGGACAGCATAAAATAATATTTTTTTTTTACTGTCCCAAGACTTATTTCCCTAAAAATAATTATTTTAAAAAGTGTCCCAAAAATATGGACACAATAATTATCATCGGGTAACATCCACCCCACCCACCAATGTTAAAAGTGAAACAAGAGAACACAGAGTGATCTTGGCGCCCATCAATGTGCCATTTTTGAGTGTTCCAAATTTCAAGACTTATTGACTAGCTCAAGGTCAAATTTCATTTCCGTACACAACACTGCATGTGGTCCATGCATGTGGTCCAAATTTGAAAGCTGTAGCTTGAGAAATGTGAAAGTAGGTCACTAGATCAATTTCAAGGACAAAGTTCTTTGTACAAAAAAACTATGCATGTGCATCAAGTTTGAAGGCTGTAGTTTGAGAAATCTGAAAGTAGGTCACTAGGTCAATCTTAAGGTATTAGATCACTAATAGAGAACCTCCTTTTTGAAGAGTATTCAATTCCTACCATAAACCTACTTTTACTGCAATTCTTAGGGGGGCGTAGGTTCAAGCCCTACTGGGACCAAATTTTTTTTCCCTTATTTTCCTTTTTTCCTAGTAAGTTTTTACTTCTTTCAAGACTTATTATTGATGTCTTGTACAAAAATGGAAAAGATGAATGTTGAAAGCGATTTCTTGGTGTTCAAAGTGAATTTACTACTTAAACAGAAGGGGTAGAGATACATATCTTTAAAAATATTGAGTATCACGCGGTGAAAGTGCTCTATTTTGCTTTCACTCTTAGATTATATATTGTGGAAGAAATTTAGGTAGGTTTTATGTCTGCCCTTGGGTTATTTTTAAATGAAGTAAGCAAAATTCAAAACAGAAATACAGTATTCAACCTTATTTTTTCAATGTTGAAGTATGAATTCTGTCTCATTAAATCCGTTTACTTGAGGCACCATAGAAAAAATGATATTGACATTTTTATTTTGTGTTTTATAATTGTTTACCAATAGTTTGATGTTTCTTTTATTAAAATTAATGGTAAAATAAGTTCTCTGCAAACGTTTTGGCTAGTAGCTATCACTTTGAAATTTGTCTCTACTTGAGCTTGAGGAGATACCATAAGTTATACAAAATTTATAAAAAATGGCACGGTAAAAGTTGTTTAAAAATTGCAAAATAGTGCAAAATACGGTTACCTTTTAGAATATACCAAGCAAAGGCCATTTTGTAAACATTATTATTAGTGATCTAATACCTTAAGGTCAAAGTTTATTTCGGTACACAAAACTATGCAAGTGGTCCAAATTTGAAGGCTGTAGCTTGAGAAATGTGAAAGTAGGTCACTAGGTCAAAATCAAGGTTAAATTTCATTTCAGAACACAAATCTATGCATGTGGTCCAAATTTGAAGCCTTCAAAAATGTGAAAGTAGGTCACTAGGTCAATGTCAAGATCAAAGTTTGTTTCGGTACACAATCCTATGCATGTGGTCTAAATTTGAAGCCTGTAGCTACAGAAATGTGAAAGTAGGTCACTAGGTCAATCTTAAGGTCAAAGTTCATTTCGGTACACAAAACTATGCAAGTGGTCCAAATTTGAAGGCTGTAGCTTGAGAAATGTGAAAGTAGGTCACTAGGTCAAAATCAAGACCAAAATTTTATTTCGGAACACAGAACTATGCGTGTGGTCCAAATTTGAAGCCTGTACCTTCAAAAATGTAAAAGTAGGTCACTAGGTCAATGTCAAGGTCAAAGTTTTTTTCGGTATACAAAACTATGCATGTGGTCCAAATTTGAAGGCTGTAGCTACAGAAATGTGAAAGTAGGTCACTAGGTCAAAATCAAGGTCAACTCATGTCAAGGTTCATCTTGCCACTCAAAACCATAATGTCACATTATACTGACACTGGGCTGACCAGTTCTAGCACTATCCTCTTAATGCTGAGCGCCAAGCGAGGAAGCTATCTTATTATAAAGTGTTGTGTCAAAAAAGTACATATACAAAGATTCATTTTAAACTTTTTAAAAACCACAAAAAAATCTTACTGTTTTTTTTTTAAATTGCATTTACTATTAACGTTCTAGATGTCATGAACACCTATTTAGCCGCACTAGCCAAATCTCGTTTTACTCCATGTTTTTAAATTGCTGCCACTTTTTCATTAAGATTTTTCTATTCCGTTTTTTGTACTTTCTGGTCAAAAGTCTGAAATAACTATTTAGAATCGCGCTGTTTGAAATTTTACAAGTAATTTTATGAAAATTTCACCATTTTTAGAGAATTTTGCCTACATTTCTGTCGATATCATATTAAAATTGTTAGTTACAGTATTCAAACTGTATTACTTCTTAAGCGGTGCTGAAAGTTTGAAACGATAATATTAAGGTATTAGACCCCTAATAGTAATGTTTAAACAAGGATGCAACCGCCTTGCGGTGCTTGACGGTGCACATTGATTTTTTTTGTTAATAGAAATATTTGTCCTAACTCATGTTTTCAAGTCAAAAAGGGCATCAATTTGCAAAAGCGGTAATAGAGTTTATATTTTTTATGTAACAGGTCCACTTATGATTGTGAAAAAAAAACTGTATAAATTCAAAGCATTTCTAGTTGATAGTTTATGAGAAAGAGTTGCCTTACCAACACTGAATACTCAACCAAGAATATGGTTTTTTAATTGCTCACAAAGGTGGCAATAATAACCTTGGCAAAAAAGCAGGTGGAGTTTTTCTCATTGTCGTAACATGAAGGTCAAATATAGAGACTGTAACATGTGTATGCAAGTTTACAAAAGCTAATAGCTTTGTGTTTAGAGGAAAATTACTGACACAAAATAAACTTAACCAGAATATCTAATATTTTCTAAGTCCAAAAGGGGCCATAAATCTTGCAAAAAGCAGGATGGAGTTATGTTTCTTGCTGTACAGGGTCAGCTTATGATGGTGAACAAGTGTTGCAAGTTTCAAAGCAATAGCTTTGATAGTTTAAGATAAAAGCTGACCTAAACATAAAACTTAACCAAGAAAACTGATTTTCTAAGTCCAAAAGGGGCAATAATTCTTGCAAAAAGCAAGATGGAGTTATGTTTCTTGATGTACAGGGTCTGCTTATGATGGTGAACAAGTATTCCAAGTTTCAAAGCAATAGCTTTGATAGTTTAGGAGAAAAGTTGACCTAAACATAAAACTTAACCAAGAAATCTGATATTTTCTAAGTCCAAAAGGGGCCATAAATCTTGCAAAAAGCAAGATGGAGTTATGTTTCTTGCTATACAGGGTCAGCTTATGCTGGTGAACAAGTCTTCCAAGTTTCAAAGCAATAGCTTTGATAGTTTAGGAGAAAAGCTGACCTAAACATAAAACTTAACCAGGCAACGCCGACGCAGACGCCGACGCCGACGCCGACGCCGACGCCGACAACCGCTCAAGTGATGACAATAACTCATCATTTTTTTTCAAAAAATCAGATGAGCTAAAAATGGCATTTGCTTGGTATATTCTTACAGTTGACCGTGCTTCGCACTGTGTTGCAAAACTTTTACTGTGCCGTTTTTTTATAAATTTTGTGTAATTTATGGTATTTCAAGTTCAAGTAGAGACAAATTCAAAAGTGCTGGCCTTTATCCAATACGTTTGCAGAGAATTCATTATACCATTATTTTTTATAAAAGAAACATCAAACTATTGGTAAACAATTAAAAAACTTAAAATAAAACTGTCAATATCATTTTCTCTAGGGTGCCTCGAGTAAACAGATTTAATGAGACAGATTCTTAACTCCAACACTGAAAAATTAAGGTCGAATCCTGTTGGTCTGTTTTGAATTTTGCTCACTTCATTCAAAAATAACCTTGGGGCAGAAGTAAAACCTACCTGCATTTCTTCTACAATATGTAATCTAAACAATGAAGGCAAAATAGAGAACTTTTACTGCATGTAACTCAGTATTTACAAAGATGTCTAACTCTACCCCTTCTGTTTCAGAGGTAAATTCACTTTGAACAGCAAGAAATCGCTTATTTAATGATTTTTTTCCCACTTTTGTACAATAAATCAATAATAAGTCTTGAAACAAGTAAAAACTTACTAGAAACAAGAGGGTCATGATGGCCCTGTATCGCTCATCTGAGTACCATTGCTCAAAATGCTATGATCACGTTTTGCCATAGAGCACATAGGCATACACATTAAATATCATCAGGATAAACATTTTCCTGTAACAGTCCCTTTTGACCTAGTCAGGGCCAATTTCCATACCAAGTTTGAGGGTCCTAGGTTCAAATGCTGCATTTTTGTACTAACATGACTATTCCTTACCCTGGAAGACTTAAATATCACTTAAAACCAATCTCATTAGATGCTGCTGATATATATTCGTTTACATAAAATAAAGGGAGATAATTTGTCATAAATTCAGTCAAAAGTTATCTACCCTGATTGTCCGAGTCCATCTGATGGCACAAATGACATTTCAAATCAGTATCTTCATTGGTTACTGAGATACACCAATTTTAATTTGAAACTAAGGGAGGTAATTTGACATAAAATCAGTCCATATCTATCTATCCTGATTGCCACAGTCCAACTAAAGACAATAATGAAATTTCAAATGAGTTCTATAAGTATTTACCAAGATAAATCCATTTTTGTTAAAATCAGGGGAGGTAATCATGCATTGGTATATGCATGTAGAAGATACAGAGTACAAGCCAATACAACAATATATTAGTAAAGTATTCATATCGATAAATGTTCAATCAAGAGTTATCTAATATGACTATTTCCTACCATGGAAGACATAAATAACGTTTCAAACCAATCTCATTAGAAGCTGCTAAGGCGTATTCATTTAGATAAACAAGAGGGCCATGATGGCCCTATATCGCTCACCTGGTTAAATGGTTGCTATGAAGATTTGCATTTAAGCTTGACCCGGGGTCATGATTTGAACAAACTTGGCAGAGATCCACTAGGCAATGCTACACACCAAATATGTAAGCTCTAGGCCTAACAGTTTATTTATAGACATTTTTTGGAAGATTTTCCTTTGTACAATAAAGTAACCCCTGGGGCGGGCCAATTTGACACCGGGATCATGATTTGAACAAATTTTGTGGAGGTTCTCTAGGCAATGCTACATGTCAAATATCTAAGCTCTAGGCCTTCTGGTTTATTTTTAGAATTTTTTTGAAGATTTATTGATGTACAATTAAGTTACCACTGGGGCGTGGTCAATTTTACCTCGGGGGTCATGATTTGAACAAAGTTTGTAGAAGTCTACTAGGCAATGTTACATATCAAATATCTAAGATCTAGGCCTTCTGGTTTATTTTTAGCAAATTTATGAAGATTTCCCTATGTACAATCAAGTAACCCCTGGGGTGGGGTCAATTTGACCCTGGGAGAGTCAAGATTTGAACAAATTTTGTAGAGGTCCACTAGGCAATGCTACATGTCAAATATCTACCGTATTTTCCCGAATTAAGGCCCCCCCTCTAATTAACGCCCCCCACCTGTTTTGGAGGGGAAAAAAAGTCAACAAGAACGAAAAACAAGAGCTGTCGGAGGACAGCAACGCTCGACTATTCAACAGCCTTGTCATTTGAATGAATACAAAAGTTGAAAAAGGGGCATAATTTTGTTAAATGCAAAGTAGAGGTATTGAACCTCTGTACTGCATGTCATATCATGACAGTGAACAAGTGTGTGAAGTTTCAATCCTTTCCAATTTGTGGATACTGAGATACCAGCTTACATACAAAAACTTAACAAAAAACTGCTAAGTCAAAGGGGCATAATTTTGTAAAAATGCCAAGTAGAGTTATGGGACCTTCACAGTGCATGTTAGATCATGACAGTGAACAAGTGTGTGAAGTTTCAATCCATTCCAATTAGTGGATACTGAGATATCAGATTACATACAAAAATTTAACCAAAAACTGCTAAGTCGAAAAAGGGGCATAATTTTGAAAAAAAAAGAGAGTAGAGTTATGGGACTTGCTTAGTGCATGTCAGATCATGATAGTGAACAAGTATGTGAAGTTTCAATCCATTCCCATTAGTAAGTACTGAGATACCAGCTTACATACAAAACCTTAACCAAAAATTTCTAAGTCGAAAAAGGGGCATAATTTTGTAAAAAAGCAAAATAGAGTTATGGAACCTGTGCAATGTAGATCAGTTCATCACAGTGAATAAGCGTGTGAAGTTTCAATCCATTCCCACAAGTGGTTACTGAGTTACCAGCTTACATACAAAACCTTAACCAAAAATTTCTAAGTCAAAAAAGGGGCATAATTTTGTAAAAAAGCAAAATAGAGTTATGGAACCTGTGCAATGCAAGTCAGTTTGTCACAGTGAATAAGTGTGTGAAGTTTCAATCCATTCCCACAAGTGGTTACTGAGATACCAGCTTACATACAAAACCTTAACCAAAATCGGGACGCGGACGCGGACGCAGACGCCGACGCCGACGCCGACGCATGGGCGAGTGCAATAGCTCACTATTCTATGAATAGTCGAGCTAAAAATCACCTACCTCATTTTTATAAGTCCACATAATAAGTAATTTACAGTTAAGTATCCAATGTATTAAGAATTAAACACACTTTTAAACAGTACATGTACCGTAAATCCAAAACGTTTATACTAAGTACGGTACGTATCCAATCAACAAATAGAAAATTAAACGGTAAATCCATTTTTGATTTGTTTTTGCACCACCCGCGCACAAGCTTCCTGTCGACTTTAAACAAATTTGCGGCAAAGTGTTAACCTTTTCTTCGGCAGTTTTAATAACTTTTAATTTAAAAGCCGGCACATAAGCAGTGTGTCAAACGACTGACATTGTGTATTGCAGTACCCGCATGTACTAAGGAAAATATTATCGGAATACACAGCTGTTTGGGTATGATGGCGTAATGTGTAATGTCGCGAGCGTGTCACGGAATACATGAGGTACCGTATTTAAATGCATAATTTTAAGACACACTGCATTAAATTGGAGGCCAAATAATTATGTTTTGGGGGAATTAAACAACACAGAAACACTTTACAGTTGGTTTGAACGATGTTTTTAAGTTTTGAAAAAAAAATATTTTTTATTTTTTTACCTCAAATGAACGCCCCCTCTTTGGAAAATGTAACGCCCCCGGGGGCGTCTATTCGGGAAAATACGGTAAGATCTAGGCCTTCTGGTTTATTTTTAAATTTTTTTTGAAGATTTTCCTATGTAAAATCAAGTGACCCTTAGGGAGGGGTCAATTTTGACCCCGGTGGTCATGAATTGAACAAATTTTGTAGAGGTCTACTAGGCAATGCTACATGTTAAATATCTAAGCTCTAGGCCGTCTGGTTTATTTTTTGAAATTTTTTGAAGATTTTCCTAAGTAAAATCAAATGACCCGAGGGGCGGGGGTCAATTTTGACCCCGGGGGTCACGATTCGAAAATTTTTGTAGAGGTCTATTAGGCAATGCTACATGTCAAATATCTAAGCTCTAGGCCTTCTGGTTAATTTTTTAAAAAATTTTGAAGATTTTCCTATAGAAGTCTATGTAAAATCAAGTGACCCCTGGGGCGGGGTCAATTTTGACCCCGGGGTCATGATTTGAACAACTTTAGTAGAGGTCCACTAGGCAATGCTACATGTCAAATATCTAAGCTCTAAGGCTTCTGGGTTTTGAGAAGAAGATTTTTTAAGATTTTCCTATGTAAAATCATATGACCCCTCCGGTGGGGTCAATTTTGACCCCGGGGTCATGATTTGAACAAATTTGGTAGAGGTTCACTAGGCAATGCTTTACACCAAATAGCTAAGCTCTAGGGCTTCTGGTTTTTGAGAAGAAGATTTTTAAAGTTTTTCCTTTCAGTTGCCATGGCAACCAGTTCTTTGTGGCATTAAATTCTTTGAACAATTTTGAAAGGGGGCCACCCAAGGATCATTCATGTGAAGTTTGGTGTATATCTGCCCAGTGGTTTTAGAGAAGATGATTTTTTTAGGAATTGTTGACGGACACACGACACACGACGGACGACGGACATCAAGCGGTCACAAAAGCTCACCGTGAGCCTTTGGCTCAGGTGAGCTAAAAATAAAGGGAGGTAATTTATCATAAATTCAGTCAGTATGTATCTTCACTGATTGTCCAAGTCCATCTGTTGACATAAATGAAATTTCAGATCAGTATCTTCATTAGTTACAGAGATATACCCATTTTAATTTGAAATAAAGGGAGGTAATATGATATAAAATCAGTCCATAGTTATCTACCCTGTTTGTCTCAGTCCAACTAGTAACAATAATGAAATTTCAAATGAGTCCTATAAGTACTTACTGATATAAATCCATTTTGATTAAAATCAGGGGAGGTAATCAGATATAAAATAACTCCAGAACCTATGACTGGATCTGACAGATTCATCATGGAATCTAAGATTTATTGTTGTTGAAGATATTTTGGAAGTTTGTATCAAATCAAAATATAAATGAAGTCTCTATATGGTTGCAAAAGCCAAAATAGAAAATTTTGGACCTTTAAGGGGCCATAACTCTGGAACCCATGATGGAATCTGGCCAGTTCAAGAAAGGAACCAATATCTTGTGGTGATACAAGTTGTGTGCAAGTTTGGTTAAAATCAAATCATAAATGAAGCTGCTATTGTGCAGACAAGGTCAAAATAGCTAATTTTGGCCCTTTCAGGGGCCATAACTCTGGAACCCATAATGGAATCTGGCCAGTTCAAGAACAGAACCAAGATCTTATGGTGAGACAAGTCGTGTGCAAGTTTGGTAAAAATCAAATCATAAATAAAGCTGCTATTGTGCAGACAAGGTCAAAATAGCTAATTTTGGCCTTTTCAGGGGCCATAACTCTGGAACCCATAATGGGATCTGGCCAGTTCAAGAAAGGAACCGAGATCTTATGGTGATACAATGAAACCTCTATCGTGCAGAGAAGAAATTGTTGACGGACGCACGCACGCACGGGCGGACTGATGACAGGGGTCAAATTTAACGTACTAGCTGAAATTAGCTAGTGCCCTTTTTGATCACTAGCTAAAATGAAAGGCTACCGGCTAAAGTTAATATTTAATTACTCTATTAATATTTTATTGGCCAAAACTTATTGATTGATCTCTGTTAGTAGCCAGTCACAAACAAAAATGTTTTCTATTAGCTTAAAATAGCTTGTGCCATTTTCTAAAGGAAAAAGGAGATACTCTATTATGGGCCTAGTAACTTAAAGAATGAATGCAATACGTGCGTTTTTTGTGTATGATGTCAATAAACAAAAGTAACAACGATGTAAATTATATACATGTATTACTATAGGTTGCACATGCTCGTGGAATGGAAAATTACCGGCATGATGTTTTTGGTATCTTTACGATTCGCTGGTAAATTCCAGTCAGTGCATGAATAAAAATAAAACAAGAGGGCCATGAAGGCCCTGTATAGCTCACCTGACCTATTGACCTAAAGATCATCAAGATCAACATTCTGACCAAGTTTCATTAAGATATGGTCATAAATGTAGCCTCTAAAGTGTTAACTAGCTTTTCCTTTGATTTGACCCGGTGACCTAGTTTTTACCCCCACATGACCCAGATTCGAACTTGACCTAAAGATCATCAAGATTAACATTCTGATTAAGTTTCATGAAGATACAGTCATAAATCTGGCCTCTAGAGTCTTAACAAGCTTTTCCTTTGATTTGACCTAGTGACCTAGTTTTTTAACACACCTGACCCAGATTTAAACTTGACCTATAGATCATCAAGATTAACATTCTGACCAAGTTTCATTAGGATATGGTCATAAATGTGGCCTCTAAAGTGTTAACTAACTATTCCTTTTATTTGACCCCCGTGACCTAGTTTTTGACCCGACATGACCCAGATTCGAACTTGACCTAAAGACCATCAAGTTTAACATTCTGACTAAGTTTCATGAAGATATAGTCATAAATGTGGCCTCTAGAGTGTTAACAAGCTTTTCCTTTGATATGACCTAGTGACCTAGTTTTTGACTCCATCTGACCCAGATTTAAACTTGACCTAAAGATCATCAAGATTAACATTCTGACCAAGTTTCATTAAGATATGGTCATAAACGTGGCCTCTACAGTGTTAATTAGCTTTTCCTTTGATTTGACCCGGTGACCTAGTTTTTGACCCGACATGACCCAGATTCAAAATTGCCCTAAAGATCATCAAGTTTAACATTCTGACTAAGTTTCATGAAGATATAGTCATAAATGTGGCCTCTAGAGTGTTAACAAGCTTTTCCTTTGATATGACCTAGTGACCTAGTTTTTGACCCCACCTAACCCAGATTTGAACTTGAGCTATAGATCATCAAGATTTGACCAAGTTTCATTAAGGTATGGTCATAAATGTGGCCTCTAGTGTAAACTAGCTTTTCATTTGATTTGGCTTGGTGACCTAGTTTTTTATCCTACATGACCCAGATTCAAACTGGACCTTAAGATCATCAATATTAACAATCTGACCAAGTTTCATGAAGATACAGTCATAAATGCGGCTTCTACGGTGTTAACAAGCTTTTCCTTTGATTTGACCTGGTGACCTAGTTTATGAACCCAGATAACCAAATATCGAACTCGTCAAAGATTTTATTAAGGGTAACATTCTGACCAAGTTTCATTAAGATTGGGCCAAAAATGTGACCTCTAGAGTGTTAACAAGCTTTTTCTTTGATTTGACCTGGTGACCTAGTTTTTGACCCCAGATGACCCAATATCGAACTCGTCCAAGATTTGATTTAGGGTAACATCCTGACCAAGTTTCATTAAGATTGGGCCAAAATTGTGACCTCTACAGTGTTAACAAGCTTTTCCTTTGATTTGACCTGATGACCTAGTTTTTGACCCCAGATGACCCAATATCGAACTCGTCCAAGATTTTATTGAGGGTAACATTCTGACCAAGTTTCATTAAGATTGGGCCAAAAATGTGACCTCTAGAGTGTTAACAAGCTTTTCCTTTGATTTGACCTGATGACCTAGTTTTTGATCCCAGATGACCCAATATCGAACTCGTCCAAGATTTTATTGAGGGTAACATTCTGACCAAGTTTCATTAAGATTGGGTCAAAAATGTGACCTCTAGAGTGTTAACAGTCAAATTGTTGACGACGGACGGACGGACGGACGGACGGACGACGGACGCCGGACACAGGGTGATCACTAAAGCTCACCTTTGAGCACTTCGTGCTCAGGTGAGCTAAAAATAATGGAAAACGGACTTCCTGTAATGGCTGCAGCCAAAACATAATCACTTAATTGGTATGGTAAAAAAGAGGGTCATAATGACCCTGGATCGCTCACCTTAGTAATATGAGCTACATGTATCAAATATCAAAGTGATGCTAAAATATTAAGAAAGTAGGTCAGTAGGTCACATTCATGGTCACTGAAAGTCAGTTTTAAGATCAGTGTGCAAAACTGTACATGTCACCCAAATTTCAAGGCTGTATCTTAAACAAGAGGGTCATGATGACCCTGGATCGCTCACCTGAGTAATATGAGCTACATGTTTCAAAGATCAAACTGATGATAAAATATTAAGAAAGTCAGTAGGTCACATTCATGGTCAATAAAATTCAGTTTTACAATTGGTGTGCAAAACTGTGTATGTTATCAAAATTTCAAGGCTGTATCTTAAACAAGAGGGCCAAGATGGCCCTAGGTCGCTCACCTGAGAAACACATCATAACAGTTTAAACATGTTTCCCAGATGACCCATATTTGAACTTGGCCTAGATTTCATCAAGGCAATCATTCTGACTAAATTTTATAAATATCCAGTGTAAAATGCAGCCCCTATTGCATAAGCAAGGTTTTTCTTTAATATGACCGGGTGACCTAGTTTTTGAACCTAGATGACCCATATTCAAACTCAACCTTGATTTCATCCAAACAAATACTCTGATCAAATGTCATGAAGATCCGGTGTAAAATGCAGCCCCTACTGCATACACATGGTTTTTCTTTGATTTGACCTAGTGACCTAGTTTTTGACCCAAGATGACCCACATTCTAACTTGACCTAGATGTCATCAAGGTAACCATTCTGACCAAAATGCATGAAGATCATTGAAAAATACAGCCTCTATCGCATACACAAGGTTTTTCTTTAATTTGACCTAGTGACTTAGTTTTTGACCACAGATGACCCATTTTCAAACTTGTCCTAGATTTCATCAATGTAATCATTCTGAACAAATTTCATGAAGATCAGTTGAAAAATACAGCCTCTATCGCATACACAAGGTTTTTCTTTGATTTGACCTGGTGACCTGTTTTTGACCCCAGATGACCCATTTTCGAACTTGACCTAGATTTCATCAAGGTAATTATTCTGACCAAAATTCATGAAGATCAATTGAACAAGCTCGTCGAACACAAAATGCCCCTCTTGATGCATTCAGTAATTGCACAAGGAACAGAAATTATATGCTCACTGTAAACAAAAATTCTACTGTTCAGGTCCAATCTGACCTTGACCTTTAACCTATTAACCTAACAAGAGAACACAGAGTGATCTTGGCACCGACAACTGAGCCATTTTTGAATGTTCCAAATGTCAAAACTAGCTCAAGATCAAAATCAAGGTCAAATTTCAATTCAGAACACAAAAATATGCACACAGTCCAAATTTGAAGCCTGTAGCTTGAGAAATGTGAAAGCAGGTCACTAGGTCAATCACAAGATCAAAGTTCATTTCGGTACACAAAGCTATGCATGTGGTCCAAATTTGAAGGCTGTAGCTTGAGAAATGTGGAAGTAGGTCACTGGGTCAAAATCAAGGTCAAATTTTATTTCAGTACACAAAACTATGCATGTGGTCCAAATTTGAAGCCCTAACCTTCAAAAATGTGACAGCAGGTCACTAGGTCAATAACAAGGTCAAAGTTTGTTTCGGTACACAAACCTATGCATGTGGTCCAAATTTGAAGGCTGTAGCTACAGAAATGTGAAAGTAGGTCACTAGGTCAAGATCAAGGTCAACTCATGTCAAGGTCAATCTTGCCACTTAAAACAATACATGTGGTCCAAATTTGAATGATGTAGGTTATAGACATGAAGATTCTAAGATTTTCCCTATATAAGTCTATATGAACCATGTGACCCCCGGGGTGGGGCCATATTTGACCCTAGAGGGATACTTTGAACAAACTTGGTAGAGAACCACTAGATGATGCCACATTACAAATATCAAAGCCCTAGTCTTTGTGGTTTGGACAAGAAGTTTTTCCCTATATAAGTCTATGTAAACCATGTGACCCCAAGGGCGGGGCGATATTTGACCCTAGGGGAATGATTTGGACAATCTAAGTAGAGGACCACTAGATGATGTCATATATAAAATACACAAAGCCCTAGCACCTGTGGTTTTGGACAAGAGATTTTTCCAAGTTTTTTCCTACATAAGTCTATATAAACCATGTGACCCCCGGGGTGGAGCCATATTTGACCCAAAGGAAATAATCTGAACAATATTGGTAGAGGACCACTAAATTTTGCTACATACCAAATATCAAAGCCCTAGACCCTGTGGTTATGGACAAGAAGATCAGAAACAGTTTAACTGTTCCTGGCAAATGTGACCTTGACCTTTGACCTAATTACCTAAAAATCAATAGGGGTCATCTACTGGTCATGTCAAACCTCACTATCAATTTTCTTGACAATAGGCCTAAGCGTACTTGAGATATTGCCCGGAAACCATTTTACTGTTCCTGGTCACTGTGACCTTGACCTTTGACATACAGATCTCAAAATCAATAGGGGTCATCTGCTGCTCATGATCAACCTCCCTATCAATATTCATGATCCTAGGCCCAAGCGTTCTTGAGTTATCATCCGGAAACTGTTTTACTGTTCAGGGTCACTTTGACCTTGACCTTTGACATACTGACCTCAAAATCAAAAGGGGTCATCTGCTGGTGATGACCAGCCTCCTATCAACTTTCATGATCCTAGGCCCAAGCATTCTTGAGTTATCATCCAGAAACCGTTTTACTGATCAGGGTCACTGTGACCTTGACCTTTGACATACAGATCTCAAAATCAATAGGGGTCATCTGCTGGTGATGATTAACCTCCCTATCAACTTTCATGATTCTAGGCCTAAGCGTTCTTGAGTTATCATCTGGAAATGGATTGGTCTACATACCGACAGACATCTGCAAAACAATGTACCCCTCCTTCTTCGAAGGGGAGCATAAAAATACAGCCTCTATCGCATACACAAGATTTTTCTTTAATTTGACCTAGTGACCTAGTTTTTAACCCCAGATGACCCATTTTCGAACTTGGCCTAGATTTCATCAAGGTAATCATTCTGATCAAAATTCATGAAGATCAGTTGAAAAATACAGCCTCTATCGCATACACAAGGTTTTTCTTTAATTTGACCTAGTGACCTAGTTTTTTGACCCCAGATGACCCATTTTCAAACTTATCCTAGATTTCATCAAGGTAATCATTCTGACAAAATTTCATAAAGATCAGTTGAAAAATACAGCCTCTATCACATATACAAGGTTTTTCTTTGATTTGACCTAGTGACCTAGTTTTTGATCCCAGATGACCCATTTTCAAACTTGGTCTAGATTCCATCAAGGTTATCATTCTGACCAAAATGCATGAAGATCAATTGAAAAATACAGCCTCTATCGCATACAAAAGGTTTTTCTTTAATTTGACCTAGTGACCTAGTTTTTGATCCCAGATGACCCATTTTCAAATTTGGCCTAGATTTCATCAAGGTTATTATTCTGACCAAAATTCATGAAGATCAATTGAAAAATACAGCCTCTATCGCACACACAAGGTTTTTCTTTGATTTGTCCTAGTGACCTAGTTTTTGACCCCAGATGACCCATTTTCAAACTTGGCCTAGATTTCATCAATGTAATCATTCTGACAAAATTTCATGAAGATCAGTTGAAAAATACAGCCTCTTGCATACACAAGCTAAATGTTGACAGACGACAGACAGACGCCGGACATTGAGCGATCACAAAAGCTCACCTGAGCATTCAGGTGAGCTAAAAACAAGAAAGAAGGTCAGTAGGTCAAGGTCACAGTCAAGTGACATCATATTACTTGGGGTCATCAGGTAATTATAATTAAACAGTCTTGGAAATAGGATCAAACTAGAAAAGGCTTTTGTAAAAAAGCACATGTCTCCCCCAATGCAAAGTCCTATAGGCAAGAAGTCAATAGGGGTCAGGAGCGAAAGTCAAAGAGACACTGATGGTTGGCTGCAATAGGGATCATCTACTTGGCATGTAGAGTCATCCCGCTAAATTTCAACACTCTTGGCCTAGTGGTTCTCAAGTCACTGTTCAGGCTCCTGTGACCTTGACCTTTGATCAAGTAACCCCAAAATAAATAGGGGTCATCTACTCTGCATGTCTAATCATCCTATTAAGTTTCAACATTCTAGGTCAAGTGGTTCTCAAGTTATTTTCTGGAAATGATTTTACATGACCAGGCCCCTGTGACCTTGACCTTTAAAAGACTGACCCAAAAATCAATAGGGGTCATCTACTCTGCATGTTCAATCATCCTATGAAGTTTCAACATTCTGGGTAAAGTGGTTCTCAAGTTATTGATTGGAAATTGTTTTCCATGTTCAAGCTCCTGTGACCTTGACCTTTAACAGAGTGACCCCAAAATCGATAGGGGTCATCTACTCTGCATGTTCAATAATCCTATGAAGTTTCAACATTCTGGATCAAGAGGTTCTCAAGTTATTGATCGGAAACGGTTATCAATGTCAGGCCCCTGTGACCTTGACCTTTAACGGAGTGACCCCAGAATCAATAGGGGTCATCTACTCTGCATGACCAATCATCCTATGAAGTTTCAACATTCTGGGTCAAGTGGTTCTCTAGTTATTGATCGGAAAAGGTTTTCAATGTACAGGCCCCTGTGACCTTGACCTTTGACGGAGTGACCCCAAAAACAATAGGGGTCGTCTACTCCAGCAGCCCTACAACCCTATGAAGTTTGAAGGTTCTAGATCAAATGGTTCTCCAGTTATTGATCGGAAATGTGACGTACGGACAGGGCAAAAACAATACGTCTCCCCCAGGGGGAGAGACATAATTATTCTTTGGTTCTTATTATTATTTGAATTCACAATACAATGTATAATAACAGCATTTTATTTACATCTTGAATCGGTACATACACATAGTCCCAACACTTAGGGACTAAAAATATGCTTAGAAAATACATGTCCAAACAAGAGATCAGGGTGATCTTGGCACCCAACATTGAGTCATTTCTGAATGTTCCAAATTTCAAGACTAGCTAAAAATCCTAAAAGTAGGTAACTATGTCAGAATCCAGGTCATCACAGTCCATGGATCCAGTGACCTCTAATACCAATTGATAATTTTGGCTCCATACAAGGTACTTACATACCAAAGAGATTGGTCAATATATGAATATGCTATGAGCAAAGCACAAAAAAATATGTCACTAGCTATCAGGAAAGAGTTTCTAGAAAAGCTTCTTAGCTTACTACTCGATCCCTAGTATTGTAAAAATGTATTGTAATCACATGCTATTTGTTGAATAAAATATTGTTTAAACCAAATATGTCACTACGTCAAAATCAAGGTCAAGGTTCATTTTGGTACACAAAACTGTGCATGTGGTCCATGCATGTGGTCCAAATTTGAAAGCTGTAGCTTGAGAAATGTGGAAGTAGGTCACTAGATCAATTTCAAGGTCAAAGTTCATTTCAGTATACAAAACTATGCATGTGCTTCGAATTTGAAGGCTGTAGCTTGAGAAATGTGGAAGTGGGTTCTAGGTAAAAATCAAGGTCAAATTTCAATTCAGAACACAAAACTATTCATGTGGTCCAAATTTGAAGCCTGTAGCTTGAGAAATGTGAAAGTAGGTCACTAGGTCAATGTCAAGGTCAAAGTTGATTTCAGTTCACAAACCTGTGGTCTAAATTTGAAGGCTGTAGCTACAGAAATGTGAATGTAGGTCACTTGGTCAAGATCAAGGTCAACTCATGTGAAGGTTCATCTAGCCACTCAAAACTATACATGTGGTCCAAATTTGAATGTTGTAGGTTAAAAACAAAAAGTAGGTCACTAGATCAAAACAAGTGAATGAAGTATTGCCATGCAATACAAAGTCCCCTACTGGAAGGCACCTAATTTTCTCTACTGCAGTATAACATAATGAACTGATATCTGTCAATGATGCATAAACAATATTGTACTATATATACAATAAGTTATAACAACACACTTGGATTAAAATGTGCATATATAAAAACCCACGGTTGTTTTCATATTGAATTGTTTTGGCCGATTATAAAAAAGTTATCATATAAGTTATTTATAGTACCAACAAAGGGAAATTAATCTTAAAAAAAAACAAAAAAAAAAAAACAAGAGATCACAGAGTGATCTTGGCGCCCACCAATGTGCCATTTTTGAGTGTTCCAAATTTCAAGACTTACTGACTAGCTCAAGGTCAAATTTCATTTCCGTACACAACACTGTGCATGTGGTCCAAATTAGAAAGATGTAGCTTGAGAAATGTGAAAGTAGGTCACTAGATCAATTTCAAGGACAAAGTTCTTTGTACACAAAACTATGCATGTGCATCAAGTTTGAAGGCTGTAGTTTGAGAAATTTGAAAGTAGGTCACTAGGTCAATCTTAAGGTCAAAGTTTATTTCGGTACACAAAACTATGGAAGTGGTCCAAATTTGAAGGCTGTAGCTTGAGAAATGTGAAAGTAGGTCACTAGGTCAAAATCAAGGTCAAATTTCACTTCACAACACAAATCTATGCATGCGGTCCAAATTTGAAACATGTATCTTCAAAAATGTGAAAGTAGGTCACTAGGTCAATGTCAAGGTCAATGTTTGTTTTGGTACACAATCCTATGCATGTGGTCTAAATTTGAAGCCTGTAGCTACAGAATTGTGAAAGTAGGTCACTAGGTCAATCTTAAGGTCAAAGTTCATTTCGGTACACAAAACTATGCAAGTGGTCCAAATTTGAAGGCTGTAGCTTGAGAAATGTGAAAGTAGGTCACTAGGTCAAAATCAAGGTCAAATTTTGTTTTGAAATACAGAACTATGCATGTGGTCCAAATTTGAAGCCTGTACCTTCAAAAATGTGAAAGTAGGTCACTAGGTCAATGTAAAGGTCAAAGTTTGTTTCGGTACACAAAACCATGTATGTGGTCCAAATTTGAAGGCTGTAGCTTGAGAAATGTGAAAGTAGGTTACTAGGTCAAAATCAAGGCCAAATTGTATTTCGGAATACAGAACTACGCATGTGGTCCAAATTTGAAGCCTGTACCTTCAAAAATGTGAAAGTAGGTCACTAGGTCAATGTAAAGGTCAAAGTTTGTTTCGGTACATAAAACAATGCATGTGGTCCAAATTTGAAGGCTGTAGCTTGAGAAATGTGAAAGTAGGTCACTGGGTCAAAATCAAGGTCAAATTTCATTTCGGAACACGAAACTATGCATGTAGTCCAAATTGGAAGCCTGTACCTTCAAAAATGTGAAAGTAGGTCACTAGGTCAATGTCAAGGTCAAAGTTTTTTTCAGTGCACAAAACTATGCATGTGGTCCAAATTTGAAGGTTGTAGCTACAGAAATGTGAAAGTAGGTCACTAGGTCAAAATCAAGGTCAACTCATGTCAAGGTTCATCTTGCCACTCAAAACCATACATGTGGTCCAAATTTGAATGTTGTAGGTTATTGACAAGAAGTTTTTAAAAGCTATCCCTATATATGTCTATATGAACCATGTGACCCCCAGGGCGGGGCCATATTTGACCCTAGGGGGATAATTTTAACAAACTTGGTAGAGAACCACTAGATGGTGCTACATTACAAATATCAAAGCCCTAGGCTTTGTGGTTTGGACAAGAAGATTTTCAAAGTTTTTCCCTATATAAGTCTATGTAAACCATGTGACCCCCATGGCGGGGCCATATTTGACCCTAGGGGGATAATTTGAACAACCTTAGTAGAAGACCACTAGATGATGTCACATACAAAATATCAAAGCCCTAGGCCCTGTGGTTTTGGACAGGAGGTTTTTCAAAGTTTTTCCCTATATAAGTCTATATAAACCATGTGACCCCAGGGGCGGGGCCATATTAGACCCATGGGAAATAATTTGAATCTTCTTGGTAGAGGACCACTAGATGATGCTTCATACCAAATATCAAAGCCCTAGGCTCTGTGGTTTTGGACAAGAAGATTTTTAAAGTTTTTCCCTATATAAATCTATGTAAATTATAGAAATAAACAAAGGGCCGTAACTTACTAAAAAATTGTTGAACCAATCTGATTTTCAGGGGGACACAACTAGGGTACCAATACATCATTCTGACAAAGTTTGGTCAAAATCCCCCTGGTAGTTTCTGAGGAGATGCGATAACGAGAAATTGTTAACGGAAGGACGGACGGACGGACGGACGGAAGGACGCCGGACCACGGACGCAGAGTGATTTGAATAGCCCACCATCTGATGATGGTGGGCTAAAAAAAAAATCTACATAATATACATGTAAGTCCACAAGAAACTCTTTACCAGATAGAGATAGGTCAAAATACACCTAAAAATTGGATGTAACATGCATGTTGTACCACAGAAAAGTGGTCTTGATTTTTCTCTACGGCCAGTAATAAAAAAGTTACAATAAAATCTATTTATAGTAAAAACAAAGGGACATAATTCTGAAAACAAGGGTGCCTCATGGTGGTGAACATTTGGTCCAAGTTACATCAAAATCCCTCAATGCATGAAGAAGAAATGCTCCGGACAAAGTCATTCTTGAATTTGACCTTTGACCTCTAAATATGACCTTGACCTTAGACCTAGGGACCTGCTTCTTGCGCATGACAATCCGTCTTCTGTTGGTGAACATTTGTGCCAAGTTACATCAAAATCCCTCCATGCATGAAGAAGAAATGCTCCAGACAAAGCCATTCTTGTGTCTGACCTTTGGTCTCTAAGTGTGACCTTGACGTTAGTCCTTGGGCCTGGGTTTTGCACATGACATGTTGTCTCATCCAGGGAAATATTTGTGCCAACTGATATCTAAATCCTGTTTTGCATGACAAAGTTATAGACTGGATAGGAAAAAAATCCTATGGACCTTTGATCTCAAAGTGTGACCTTGACCTTTAAGCTAGGGTAATGGGTGTTGCGCATGACATGTCATCTCATCATGGGGAACATTTATGCCAAGTAATATTGTAATCCCTTGATGGATGACAGAGTTCTGGATCGGACAGGAAATCAAAGGCTTGAGATGTCTGGTGGTTGCGGGTCTTGCTAGATTTATTTTCATTTTAAATGCCAATCTCTAAATATTCATGTATAAGAAACAAATACTAATGTGCCTAATATCTAAGATAAACTCTGCCTGACCTTACATGAACAGCTGGAAGTCAGTGATGTAACCATGGGCTGGAATACCTAATCATTGACAGGTCTTATATAATCTAAATGGCTAGTGTGAATGGATAGAGGATGAATAAGAACTGCTTGATCATTGATAATTCATCCGCATTGTTCATGAATGGAACTACTTTGTGTAGCACATGAACATCTTTTGGATGTGATTTGGAATCAAATAAAGATGCTACATGATTGTCAGAAATACACTTAACTTTGGTAGCGGGATAAACCCGCAACCAAAAAACCTTACTGACCTTTGACCCCCAATTGTGACCTTGACCTTTGATCTAAGGGTCCGGGATTTGCGTATGACACGTCGTCTCATCATGGGGAACACTTGCGCCAAGTAATATTAAAATCCCTTAATGAATGTCAGAGTTATGGACCGGACACGAAACAGACCCTGTTCATGCTATGTTAACATTTGACTGCTAAGTGTGACCTTGACCTTTGAGCTAGGGGTCTGAAAGTTGTGCATGACACATCGTCTTATTATGAGATACATTTGTGCCAAGTAATATTAAAATCCCTTCATGGATGGCAGAGTTATGGACCGGACAGGAAAAAAGCCTTGTTGACTTTTGACCTCCAATTGTGACCTTGACCTTTAAGCTAGGGGTCCAGGTTTTGCGCACGACACGTCGTCTAATCATGGGGAACATTTGTGCCAAGTAAAATTAAAATCCCTTCACGGATGGGAGAGTTATGGACCGGACAGGAAAAAAGCCCTGTTGACCTTTGACCTCCAATTGTGAACTTGACTTTGGAGCCAGGGGTCCGAGTTTTGCGCATGACATGTCGTCTCATCATGGGGAACATTTGTGCTAAGTAATATTAAAATCCCTTCTTGGATGGGAGAGTTATGGACCGGACAGGAAAAGAGCCCTGTTGACCTTTGACCTCCAATTGTGACCTTGACCTTTGAAATCCCTTCATGGATGACAGAGTTACGGACTGGACACGAAATTGTGGACGGAAGGACGGAATGACGGAAAAGCGCATTCCTATAGTCCCCGAAACTGGTTTTCAACCAGTAGGGGACTAATAGGTGACCTTGACCCCAAACAAGAGAGATGGCATCATTAATGAGTTATATGCATTTTTTTTTGTTATTACGGAAACAGAGAATGCACATATAGTATAACTAATAACCAAACCCAGAAATTAGAATACTAAACAAACTAGAAGATGCTTTTGTAAACAAGAGATCACAGAATGATCTTGGCGCCCACCACTGAGCCATTTTTGAATGTTCCAATTTCAAGACTAGCTCAAGGTCAAATTTCATTTTGGTACACAACACATTTCAAGGTCAAAGTTCACTTCCGTATACAAAACTATGCATGTGCTTCAAATTTGGAGGCAGCAGCTTGAGAATTGTGAAAGTAGGTCACTTGATCAAAATCAAGGTCAAATTCCATTTTGGAACACAAAAATATGCATGTGGTCCAAATTTGAAGCCTGCAGCTTCAGAAATGTGAAAGTTGGTCACTAGGTCAATCTCATGATCAAAGTTCATTTCGGTACACAAAACTATGCATGTGGTCCAAATTTGATGGCTGTACCTTGAAAAATGTGAAAGTAGGTCACTAGGTCAAAATCACAGACAAATTTCATTTTTGAACACAAAACTATGCATGTGGTCAAAATTTGAAGACTGAACCTTCAAAAACATTGATGGTTGGCTGCAATAGGGATCATCTACTTGGCATGTCCAGTCATCCCATTAAGTTCCAACATTGTAGGCCTAGTGGTTCTCAAGTTATTGTTCAGTCTGCTGTGACCCTGACCTTTGACCAAGTGACCCCAAAATCAATAGAGGTCATTTACTTTCAGGGGTTCCATTTGACCCGGGACCCCGGGTCCGGACCCAGCAGATTTTCAAAAGACGCTCAAAGGACCCCGCAGAATACTTGCCTGTGCGTCCTTCAGGACCTGGGGGCATTTTCCTTTGATAATCCTTTCTCTTATCATTAATTTCCTTCAGTAAAACTATTTCCACGATAGACACGTGTATTCAAAATAACCACTTGTGGTCATGCTCTCCTGCCTTTAATCTCTGCTAAATCCCGCCCTTTCTCCTGTAGACATGCCTCGCTGATTTTTTATCAGCAAGTTACATCACGGTGAGTGCACATAGGTAACAAGAAATCAATGAAGTGTTGAAATTAATTGATAAAGCGAATCCTGTGTACTGTCAAAAAAGGCGCCAATTATTAAATTATCGTAAGCAGCTGATTACCGAGCATGTGAAAAGTGCCCTGCAAGATTTTTTAATGCCAACTTTAAATTAGACCATTGTTTAGTGTTTATCGTAATTTCAACAAGAAACTTCACAAATTTTGATGTATTTTGAAAGCAAAAATAAGTTTAGAATGTCCGTTCACGGGTCTAATTACACCCGATGTCATATGCATATTTCCAAAATTCCTTAAAAAAACCTGACTTTCAATGCAGTTTTTTATGATAAGTAGCAACATTATTTGAGGAACTATCGCTGATTTAGCTTAGTTTGCCAAATAGACTGAGCAAAAACTACTTTCCGATGACATTCTGAAAGTGTAACAGTATTCGGATAGTACATTTTGGATACATTTTTCTAGAGTGTTATAGCACTGTTCTGTTATTAAAAATTAAATGAAATATTGAAGAAAAACCTAATTAAAATAACATGAATTTTGATATTAGTTTACAATATGAGACTATGTGATCTGAGACTGACATTTTTATTATGCTGTAACAGGATCTTGGGTTTATTGTTTTCTTAGGTAAAGATCTACGTATTACTGAATAAAAAAATATAGTAAATTATACTGACGTGTTGGGACAGGACTCCTGTATTTTGGAAAAGGACCCTTCAAAATTTGGGCCCAAGGGTCCTGGGACTCTTGGGTTTTCGGGTCTAGTGGAACCCCTGTACTTTGCATGTCCAATCATCCTATTAAGTTTCAACATTCTGGGTCAAGTGGTTCTCAAGTTATTGATTGGAAAGAGTTTTCTATGTTCAGCCCCCTGTGACCTTGACCTTTGATGGAGTGACCCTAAAAACAATAGGGGCCATGCATCTACTCTGTAAGTCCTATCACCCTATAAAGTTTGAAGGTTCTAGGTCAAAGTGTTCTCAAGTTATTGACCAGAAATGGATTTCCATTTTATGTTCGCAGTAACTTTGACCTTTAATAGGCTAACCCCAAAATCAATAGAGGTCATCTATTCTGTATGTTCAATCATCCTATGAAGTTTCAACATTCTGGGTAAAGTGGTTCACAAGTTACTGGCCAGAAACGGTTTTCCATCTTCAGGCCCCTGTGACCTTGACCTTTAACATAGTGACCCCAAAATCAATAGGGGCCATCTACTTTGCATGATCAATCATCCTATGAAGTTTCAACATTCTAGGTCAAGTGGTTCTCAAGTTATTGATCGGAAATGGTTTTCAATGTTCAGGCCCCTGTGACCTTGACCTTTGATGGAGTGATCCAAAAATCAATAGGGGTCATTTCCTCTGCATGACCAATCATCCTATGAAGTTTCAACATTCTGGGTCAAGTGGTTCTCAAGTTATTGATTGGAAATGGTTTTCAATGTTCAGGCCCCTGTGACCTTGACCTTTGATGGAGTGACCCCAAAAACAATAGGGGTCGTCTACTCCAGCAGCCCTACCATCTTATGAAGTTTGAAGGTTCTAGATCAAATGTTTCTCCAGTTATTGATCAAAAAGAAGTGTGACGTACGTACGGACTAATGGATGGATAGAGCAAAAACAATACGTCTCCCCCCCCCCCCCACCGAGGGGAGGGTGGGGGGTGGGGAGACATAATTAATCATCAATCTACTAGGGTAGTTCATTCACTGCTAGGTGTAATAGGAAATTAATGAACAACTTGAATCATTCTCATTAGTGTCTGCAGACTTTAAGACCCTTCTACAGGTAAGGCCATAAAAAACCAGTTAACTACTTGGAGGGCCACTGGATATAAAATTATATTAGAAATCAAAATAAACAAAGGGTCATAACTCACTCAAAAATTGTTGAACCAGTCTGATTTTCAGGGGGACAAAACTAGGGTACCAATACATCATTCTGACAAAGTTTGGTCAAAATCTCCCCAGTAGTTTCTGAGGAGATGCGATAATGAGAAATTGTTAACGGACGGAAGGACAACGGACCACAGACGCAAAGTGATTTGAATAGCCCACCATCTGATGATGGTAGGCTAAAAATTAGGGACAAGAAAAACAATTATTTTTTACAGATTTTAGGGGTGTCCCATATTAAAGGTGTATATACCTCATCATCAGTAAATCTATCTCCCATAGTTGTGAGCAGCTCTCGAAGTCTTTCTTCATTGATATATCCTACAATGAGAACATATAAAGTCATCATCTCATCTACATAATTATTTCTCTATTAAAAACATTTCTTATAATTTTTTCTATGGACAGAATTTTTTTTTTTACATATATATACTTCAATATATACTTTTTCAATTCTAGCAATAAATTGGGCATGTCATCTTTTGATAGGATATGTGTTTGTGACAAAAGTTTGTAAGTCAATTAGGAGACCTAAGAACTGAAGCCAACTATGAATTAAAGTTTATGGTTGATTTATATACTTCAGTACATTATGATATTACATAACGGGTACAACTTATTATATAAATTTCAAAATTCTCAAGATGTTCTTTAATTTGTATTTTACCTGCGTTATTTTCATCAAAACAAGCAAAGGCGTTTCTTATCACATCTTCAGGGTCTGTGCCATTCAACTTCTCTCCAAACATAGTCAGGAACATTGTAAAATTGATAGGGCCTGGAGCACATGACATCATATCCTCTAAATACTGATCTGTGGGATCCTTTCCTGTTTAAATACAGTAATATTTCGTAACAACTACAGAACAAGATGGCTATCATGGCCCTATAACACTCATCTGAGCTTAGTTGCTTGCTTGAACAAATTTCTTTGCTAAAGCTTCAAAAACAAACAAGAGTGCCAGACTATCACAAAATACGCCCGTCATCAAACTTGGCCTAATTCAAGTGGCATAATCCAAGAGTGCCTGGGGCGATTTGGCTGGTTATCGAACTTGGCCGAGATATCATGCCCACAAACATTGTCAGCAAGTTAGGTGAATACTGGATGAAAACTGTTAGATTTAGAGAGTGGACAAGGCTAAATTTGCAGTTTTTCTAGTAATTCACAGGCCATAATCCAAGAATGCCTAGGGTGATTTGGCTATTTATCAAACTAGGCTGAGATATTATGCCCACAAACATTGTCAGTAAGTTTGGTGAAGATTGGATGAAAACTGTTTGACTTAGAGTCTAAGTTGAAATGTGTATCAAAAGTTATACATGTGGTCCAAATTCAACAAGAGGGCCAAGATGGCCCTAGGTCGCTCACCTGAGAAACAAACCATAACAGTGTAAACATGTTTGACCTAGTGATTTCATGGAAACAAATATTCTGACCAATTTTCATTAAGATTGGACCAAAAATGTGGTCTCTTAAGTGTAAACGAGCATTTTCTTCAATTTGACCTAGTGACCTAGTTTTTAAGCCAAGATGACCTACATTCGAATCTGACCTAGATTTGATCAAGGCAATCATTCTGACTAAATTTCATCAACATCAACTGAAAAATACAGCCTCTATCGCATACAAAATATTTTTCTTTGATTTGTCCTAGCGACCTAGTTTTTGACCCCGGATGACCCATATTCAAACTTTACCTTAATTTCATCAAGGCTATCATTTTGACCAAATTTCATGAAGATCAATGGAGAAATACAGTTCTTATTGCATACACAAGGTTTTTCTTTGATTTGACCTAGTGACCTAGTTTTTGACCACATATTCTAGCTTGACCTAGATTTCGTCAAGGCAATCATTCTGACTAAATTTTATGAATATTCAGTGTAAAATGCAGCCCCTATTGCGTACCTAAGGTTTTTCTTTAATTTGACCGGGTGACCTAGTTTTTGATCCTAGAAGACCCATATTCAATCTCCACCTTTATTTCATACAGACAAACATTCTCATTAAATTTCAAGAAGATCCGATGTAAATGCAGCCCCTATCGCATACACAAGGTTTTCCTTTGATTAAACATAGTGACCTAGTTTTTGAGCCCGGATGACCCATATTTGAACTTGACCTAGATTTCATCAAGGTAATCATTCTGACCAAAATTCATGAAGATCAATTGAAAAATACAGCCTTTATCGCATACACAAGGTTTTTCTTTGATTTGACCTAGTGACCTAGTTTTTGACCTCAGATGACCCATTTTCGAACTTGGCCTAGATTTCATCAGGGTAATCATTCTGACCAAAATTCATGAAGATCAGTTTAAAAATACAGCCTCTATCGCATACACAAGCCAATGTCGACGGACGACAGATGACCGACGACGGACGCCGAACATCCAGCGATCACAATAACTCACCTGAGCATTGTGAGCTAAAAACAAGAAAGAAGGTCAGCAGGTCAAGATTTTCCAGATAAGAATTGAAATCTGTATCAAAAATTATACAGGCAGTCCAGATTTCTATGCTTTAACTTCAACAAGAGGGGCATGATGACCCTGGATCGCTCACCTGAGTAATATGAGCTACATGTTTCAAATGTCAAACTGATGATTTTTAGAAATTTTTTGGAAGATTTTTCGATGTACAATCAAGTAACCCCTGGGGCGGGGCTAATTTTATCCTGGGGGGTCATGATTTGAACAAAGTTTGTAAAAGTCTACTAGGCAATGTTACATATCAAATATCTAAGATCTTGGCCTTTTGGTTTATTTTAAGCAAATTTATGAAGATTTCCCTATGTACAATCAAGTAACCCCTGGGGCTGGGTCAATCTGACCCTGGGGGGTCAAGATTTGAACAAATTTTGTAGAGGTCCTCTAGGCAATGCTACATGTCAAATACCTAAGCTCTAGGCATTCTGGTTTATTTTTAGAAAATTTTGAAGATTTTTCTATGTACAATCAAGTAACCCCATGGGGCGGAGTCATGATTTGAACAAATTTGTAGAGGTCCACTAGGCAATGCTACATGTGAAATATCTAAGATCTAGGCCTTCTGGTTTATTTTAAGAACATTTTTGAAGATTTTTCTATGTAAAATCAAGTGACCCCTGGGGCGGGGCCAATTTTACCCTGGGGGTCATGATTTGAACAAAGTTTGTAGCAGTCTATTAGGCAATGTTACATATCAAACAAGTTCCTTGAAAATGGTGAGTTTTTAAAGGCGTTTGACTGTCCGGAAGTGGGGCCTCTTTAGACAGTCCTTTTTCGGAATTCAATGGTTATATCAGTATACTGACACTTGTTTTATAGAGTAATATACACGCTATCATAACAAAAACTACAAAACAGTGTCAGTATACTAATATAAACATTAAATTCCAGAAAAAGGACTGCCTAAAGGGGGCCCCACTTCCGGGCAGTCAAACGCCTTTAAAAACTCACCATTTTCAAGGAACTGTTACACATGTTTGTTTTGATGCATTTGCAATAGCGTGCGAGTGTTGAAATTTCACATAACTAAGTGGAACACAGTTTTCAGCAATTGTTTATTTTTATTTCTTTACAAATGGCATTCATTTTCAAAGAGGGACAACTTTTTCAGAATATTTTCAGTACGGGACAGTACGGCAGAACATGTAGTGGTCAGTTAAAATATTGGTAACGATGTTGTTCGTTTATAAAATATTTCTGTGTTTTGGTGATATACTCCTAAACCTTAAGGATGTTACTAAGAAGCAAATAATTTCATTAGTCAAAATCATTTTAACATAATATGAATGTTTCTTTTTTTGGGGAAAGGGGGTGGGGGGGGGGGGGGGCAGTGGGGGTGACCAGGTGAGGGTACAAAATTTCACATGTTGATTATAAATATAGATGGAAAATTAAAAATGATGAAAAAACTAGAAATGTGTCCATAGGACACAGATGCACCCACTACATAACAAAGGACACAAATTTTTTCCTAGTTCAGGGGCCATAACTCCTACAATACTGAATGAATCCGGGCGGGAAACCCCAGGTGCACAACTGCACATGCTGACCAACATTCCTGTAAACTTTGGTGACTCTAGGTCAAGTACTTTTGGAGCTACACGCGACACAACATTAAAATGACCAATTTTTAACTAAGTCAGGGGCCATAACTGCTACATGACTAAATGAATCTGGACACGAAACCCCAGGTGCACAACTACACATGCTGACCAACATTCCTGTAAAGTTTTGTGACTCTACATCAAAAACTTATGGAGCTAGGCGCGACACAACACTATAATGACCAATTTTTACAAAGTCAGGGGCCATAACTCCTACACGACTGAATGAATCCGGACACAAAACCCCAGGTGCACAACTACACGTGCTGACCAACATTCCTGTAAAGTTTTGTGACTCTACGTCAAATACTTTTGGAGGTAGGCGCGACACAACATTCTCGGACGGATGGACGGACAAGAGCAAATCTATATGCCCCCCCCCCCCCCCCACCAAAGTGGGGGCATAAAAATGGGGATGCATGATAGGGGTGGTGGGCAAGACTAAGTGGAGGTGGGGGAACGGTACAACTTTGCATGCTGATAAATATTCATGGAAGGTTTGAAAAGAAATAATAATAAAAAGGGTTTTTTGTGTGTGTGTGTGGGGGGGGGGGGGGGGGGGGGGTGTGACCAAGGCAAGGTGGTGACCAGGTGTGGGTACAGAACTTCACATGTTTATAATAAATTTTCATGGAAAAGAATTAAAGAAATTTAATGAAATTTTACCAATTGGTTGGTTTGTTATGTACAAATCTGTAGATTTTTAAACATTTAAAGGGCAATAACTCTAAGGAAAATTAACCAATTGAAAAAAAAAAAGACAAGCATCATCGAAGTTGTTGGTTGTTGGTTCATATTTATTTTAAGTTTCATGAAATTCTACCAGCTTATTACTGAGAAATGGCTTCAGACGTGGATTTTTCATTAAATCAAGGGCAATAACTCTAAGGGAAATTGACCAACCCCAAAAAAAACTTGACGGGCATCATCGAAGTTTGTTGGTGCATGTTAATTTTAAGTTTTATGAAATTCTACCTGATAGTTACTGAGCAATGGCTGCGGACGGACATTTTTCATTAAATCAAGGGCAATAACTCTAGGGGAAATTGACCAACCCCAAAAAAAACTTGACGGGCATCATCGAAGTTTGTTGGTGCATGTTAATTTTAAGTTTTATGAAATTCTACCTGATAGTTACTGAGCAATGGCTGCAAACGGACATTTTTCATTAAATCAAGGGCAATAACTCTAGGGGAAATTGACCAATCAAAAAAAAACTTGACAGGTATCATTACAGTATGCTGGTTCATGTTTATTTAAAGTTTCATGAAATTCTACCACCTAGTTACTGAGAAATGGCTGCGGACGGACTGACAACGCCATTCAATACCCCTCTCCCGATTTCATTGGCGGGGGATAATATCTAAGATCTAGGCCTTCTGGTTTATTTTTAGCAAATTTATGAAGATTTCCCTATGTACAATTGACAGGTTTCTATTTTTGATTTACATTAATCAAAGTATTTTAATTACGATGCAACATAGGAATTACTTCATCAAAGATTTTCATTTATTTCACGTCTCTTTAAAGATGTACTATGCTCACCTTTTACATAAATATTTCATCACTGCATATTGATCTAAATCTAGAAAATCCCCATTAAACATCTTTGCCTTGGCTAAATATATAAACTAACTGCGTATACTGCAATCATAATTAAATGTCTGTAAAATAACAACATTTGTTTCAGACAAATTTCCAGACTTTTAGTAGCCTAATATATTTACACATTAATTAGCATGTAGCATTTAAACCTTGCATACCACCTTTCATACTCACAAACATGGTTATTTTATACTTCCATAAATGATATGCGATAATTGTTCATAGATTTAAAATAACATAATGCTAATAATAATGTATGTGGACAATGAAAACTACAATAAACTTCACTTTCAGCAACAAAAACAAACAACTCTGTCAATTATTTGACGATGATGATATATTTAGCAACCACAGCTGATAAAGAAATCAATGGCTTATCAGCTGGAATTCTAGTGATTTCTAGGGGTTAGTGTACTTTTTTCCCCATAAAATCTTTTTTTGCCATGCTACAAAAACATAAAAACTACCATTTAAAAGGTGATAAAATTGTCTTTCTAACAGTATAAAACATTCATAAATCTGATTTACAGTCATTCCAGATGCCCCAGTAATTAGTTAATCTGGCCACTGTTTATTGACAGTTTGTTGTTAATTGCTTTATTACTCGCCGCGGGCAATATGTACTCCTTTCAAATGCAAACGCGGGTGGCGTAGTGCTCATTAATATTCATATGACTTGTATCAGAAGACAGCCGATTGGACGACCTACACGTAGGTGTGTCTTAAATTTGCATACGACCCCCCAAACCGGAGAAATCGTTCCGTAAAGTTGACGTGAAAAATACGCCCAAATATACCATATTCGCTGAATTAACATTTATTTTTAATAAATACAAACCCTAACAATTAATATTATACCAAAATTATGTTTGGGAACCTATTACAAGTATGCCGCATTTTCATTTTAAATTCAAACTCCCCGCTTCTATTTTTTTTTCACTCGGCGGTCCGCCATGTTGGAAAATTGATCAATTAGGTCAATGCGGTTAATTGATTGATTCGGCTCGAAAATCATGTAAAAAGACCTATTTTCACCGGTTTTTATTTGGAAAATATGTATGTCTGTAAAAAATATTAATAACTGACTGAAACTACGAAGCAGAAGTAATATTTATTGAGAAAATTGAATGTCGGAATAACGCTGACGAACAGCTGACCGGAATTTCACTTTCGTTATGAATTATTTTCTTATTTAAGGAAAAGAGTCACGATTTGCCCCCAGAAATGAATGTTCCAAGAAAGTGTTTTTATTTCCAACTAGAACTGTCACAGGAGTGACTCATACCCCCACCATACGGTTTTGTCACAGAAGAATGGCAACCATAAGGAACCTTAAAAATACTTGGAGTACTTCATCCTGGGCTTCCACATATAAGTAATACTAGTATAATACTAGTATAGTAATACTAGTAAATATTTTAAATCTCTAATATTAGAGATACACTAAAAATGAATACAAACAAGAGGACCATGATGGTCCTGAATCGCTCACCTCTTCCCATATGACCCAGTTTTGAGAATGACGTCGTTTTTTCTATTATTTGACATAGTGACCTAGTTTTTGAGCTCATGTGACCAAGTTTTGAACTTGACCTAGATATTACCAAGATAAAAATTCTGATAAATTTTCATGAAGATCCATTGAAAAATATGGTCTCTAGAGAGGTCACAAGGTTTTTCTATTATCTGACTTATTGACCTAGTTTTCGAAGGTACGTGACCCTGTTTTGATCTTTACCTAGATATCATCAAGGTGAACATTCTCACTAATTTTCATGAAGATCTCATGAAAAATATGGCCTCTAGAGAGGGCACAAGGTTTTTCTATTTTTATATCTACTGGCCTAGTTTTTGACCGCACATGACCCAGTTTCGAAACTGACCTAGATATCATCAAGGTGAACATTCAGATCAATTTTCATGTAGACCCATTGAAAAATATGGCCTCTAGAGAGGTCAAAAGATTTGTCTAATTTTAGACCTACTGACCTAGTTTTTGACCGCAGTTGACCCAGTTTCAAACTTGGCCTATATATCATCAAGTTGAACATTCAGACTAAATTTCATACAGATCCCATGAAAAGTATGGCCTCTAGAGAGGTCACAAGGTTTTTTTTATTATCTGACCTACTGACCTAGTTTTTTAAGGCACGTGACCCATTTTCAAACTTGACCTGGATATCATCAAGGTGAACATTCTGACCAATTTTCATGAAGATCCATTCAAGGGTATGGCCTCCAGAGAGGTCACAATGTTTTTCTATTTCAAGACCTACTGACCTAGTTTTTGATCGCAGTTGACCCAGTTTCAAACTTGACCTATATATCATCAAGATAAACATTCAGACCTATTTCCATACAGATTCCATGAAAAATATGGCCTCTAGAGAGGTCACAACGTTTTTTCATTATTTGACCTACTGACCTACTTTTTGAAGGCACATGACCCACTTTCGAACTTGACCTAGATATCATCAAGATGAACATTCTGACCAATTTTTATGGAGATCCATTCACAAGTATGGACTCTAGAGAGGTCACAAGGTTTTTCTATTTTTAGACCTACTGACCTAGTTTTTGAAGGCACATGACCCTGTTTCAATCTTGATCTAGATATCATCAAGATGAACATTCAGACCAACTTTCATACAGATCCCATGAAAAATATGGCCTTTAGAGAGGTCACAAGGTTTTTCTATTATTTGACCTACTGACCTAGTTTTTGACGGCATGTGACCCACTTTCGAACCTGACCTAGATATCATCAAGGTGAACATTCAGACCAACTTTCATACAGATCCCATGAAAAATATGGCCTCTAGAGAGGTCACAAGGTTTTTCTATTATTTGACCTACTGACCTAGTTTTTGATGGCAAGTGACCCACTTTCGAACTTGACCTAGATATCATCAAGGTGAACATTCTGACCAATTTTCATGAATATCTCATGAAATATATGGCCTCTAGAGAGGTCACAAGGTTTTTCTATTTTCAGACCTACTGACCTAGTTTTTGATCGCACATGACCCAGTTTCAATCTTGATCTAGATATCATCAAGATGAACATTCAGACCAACTTTCATACAGATCCCATGAAAAATATAGCCTTTAGAGAGGTCACAAGGTTTTTCTATTATTTGACCTACTGACCTAGTTTTTGATGGCACGTGACCCAGTTTCGAACTTGACCTAGATATCATCAAGGTGAATGTTCTGACCAATTTTCATGAAGATCTTATGACATATATGGCCTCTAGAGAGGTCAAAAGGTTTTTCTATTTTTAGACCTACTGACCTAGTTTTTGAAGGTATGTGACCCAGTTTCAAACTTGACCTAGATATCATCAAGGTGAACATTCTGACCAATTTTCATGAAGATCTTGTGAAATATATGGCCTCTAGAGAGGTCACAAGGTTTTTCTATTTTTAGACCTACTGACCTAGTTTTTGACAGCACCTGACCCAGTTTCAAACTTGATCTAGATATCATCAAGATGAACATTCTGACCAACGTTCATAAAGATCCCACAAAAAATGTGACCTCTAGAGTGGTCACAAGCAAAAGTTTACGGACGGACGCACGGACGGACGACGGACGCTGCGTGATCACAAAAGCTCACCTTGTCACTATGTGACAGGTGAGCTAAAAAGTGTCTTACCGACCCATGTTACCACGGAAAAATGTTTTTACTTTTTACATAGGACTTATAATAAAAAAGTTAGAAAAATACCTAAAATATTGAAAATCTAAAAATAGGATTTCTAAAAATAGACTAATTCCTGGAATTTAAGGGGAAGAAACTCAGTACAAAGGTTAAAAAAAAGTTACTTCCCTTTGGCTCTAAGCCAATCAGAATGAGATATAGTGACAAGAGGACCATGATGGTCCTGAATCGCTCACCTGTCCCAACATGACCCAGTTTTGAACTGAGTATGACGTCGTTTTTTTTCTATTATTTGACATAGTGACCTAGTTTTTGAGCTCATGTGACCCAGTTTTGAACCTGACCTAGCTATCATAAAGATGAACATTCAGACCAACTTTCATACAGATCCCATGAAAAATATGGCCTCTAGAGAGGTCACAAGGTTTTTTCATTATTTGATCTACTGACCTAGTTATTGATGGCACGTGACCCAGTTTCGAACTTGACCTAGATATCATCAATGTGAACATTCTGACCAATTTTCATGAAGATCCATTCAAAAGTATGGCCTCTAGAGAGGTCACAAGGTTTTTCTATTTTTAGACCTAATGACCTAGTTTTTGACCGCAGCTGACCCAGTTTCAAACTTGCCCTAGATATCATCAAGATGAACATTCAGACCAACTTTCATACAGATCCCATGAAAAATATGGCCTCTAGAGAGGTCACAAGGTTTTTCTATTATTTGACCTACTGACCTAGTTTTTGAAGGTACATGACCCAGTTTCAAACTTGACCTAGATAACATCAAGGTGAACATTCTGACCAATTTTCATGAAGATCTTGTGAAAAATATGGCCTCTAGAGAGGTCACAAGGTTTTTCTATTTTTAGACCTACTGACCTAGTTTTTAACCACAGTTGACCCAGTTTCAAACCTGGCCTAAATATCATCAAGATGAACATTCAGACCAATCTTCATACAGATCCCATGAAAAATATGGCCTCTAGAGAGGTCACAAGGTTTTTTTATTATTTGACCTACTGACCTAGTTACTGATGGCACGTGACCCAGTTTCAAAACTGACCTAGATATCATCAAGTTGAACATTCTGACCAATTTTCATGAAGATCCATTCAAAAGTATGGCCTCTAGAGAGGTCACAAGGTTTTTCTATTTTTAGACCTACTGACCTAGTTTTTGACCGCAGCTGACCCAGTTTCGAACTTGACCTAGATATCATCAAGATAAACATTCAGACCAATTTTCATACAGATCCCATGAAAAATATGGCCTCTAGAGAGGTCACAAGGTTTTTCTATTATTTGACCTGCTGACCTAGTTTTTGAAGGCACGTGACCCAGTTTCGAACTTGACCTAGATATCATCAAGGTAAACATTTTGACCAATTTTCATGAAGATCTTTTGAAAAATATGGCCTCTAGAGAGGTCACAAGGTTTTTCTATTTTTAGACCTACTGACCTAGTTTTTGACCGCACATGACCCAGTTTCGAACTTGACCTAGATATCATCAAGATAAACATTCTGACCAACTTTCATAAAGATCCCATGAAAAATGTGACCTCTAGAGAGGTCACAAGCAAAAGTTTACGCACGGACGCACGGACGGACGCACGGACGACGGACGCTGCGCGATCACAAAAGCTCACACTGTCACTTTGTGACATGTGAGCTAAAAATACATCAAAATTAACCTTAAATTCTAGGTAAAAGGGGACACAATTCAAGAAAAATAGTGTCAGAGTTATGCACCTTGTGTCACATGATGTGGGTGATGAGGTGGAACATCTATTTTAAGTCTGAATCAAATCCATTCAGTAGTAACTGAGATAAAGTGAAAATACATCAAAATCAACCTTAAATTCTAAGTAAAAAGGGGCATAATTCATAAAAAAAATGGTGTCAGAGTTATGCACCTTATGTCACATGATGTGGGTGATGAGGTGGAACATCTATTTTAAGTTTGAATCAAATCCATTAGTAATAACTGAGATATAGTGAAAATACAACAAAATTAACCTTAAATTCTAAGTAAAAGGGGACATAATTCATGAAAACTTGGTGTCAAGAGTTATGCACCTTGTGTCACATGATGTGGGTGATAAGGTGGAACATGTATTTTAAGTTTGAATCAAATCCATTTGGTAATAACTGAGATAATAGATTTCGGGACGGGATGGGGGACGGGACGCGACGCGACAAAACTGACTCCTATATACCCCCCTCAAACATGTTTGGTGGGGGTATAATTAAAGTCTGTTAATAATTGTTATTACTTACGCAATTTCAATGCATAAAAGGACGATTTTTCATACGCGTTTCGTACTCAACCTGTTCGTACCTAATGGGTACGAAAAAAATGAAAATATCAATTCAATAGTATTGTTCATACATAGCACGTGTCTAATGATTATTATATATTATTTTTGTTTCGGAAATCATTTGAAAAGTATATGTATAATAATTTAAAATGTATAGTCATATACTGATACAGTTTACACTATGTATTTCAGAATTACATCATGAGTCATGACCGGTCTAAGCCATTTTGCCAGTTCCTGGAATATCTGATACATTAAATTTCTTAATTATTTAAAATGATAGATTGAGTTTTTATATGCTTTATTTTAGAATCCTAGTCCTATACATTATGTCTTGTATGTCTTATGAAAAAAACAGTGAGAATATGGTAACATACTTGAACTTGGACAGCGTTGGAGTTGAGATATAACAATTAGAAAAAAAAAAAAATCGTAACCATGTCTCATTGTAAGTGAAATATAAAGGCAACTATACACCTTATGCCAAAACAGACACCAGAAATGTATTCTACAGGAAAAATACCATAAGTATGCCAAATTTCAGCTACTTATCATTTAAAATGAGTGGAAGACCAAACATTATTGTAAACATAGGAGTTTTAACGGTCCGCGACTGCGAATCAGTTCCTTATTATTTATATAGAGGAAAAATACCAGAAAAAATGACGTTTTAAGAAATTTCAAATCTTCATAACTTTTTTATTTTTTAAGATATTTCAAAAATTTAAAAAGTTCTTTGTTTGATTATGTAAGCAGAATAAGAATATGTTATTAAAACACTGGTAAAGCTACTTTGAAAAATCAGCTGTGGTTGCTAATATATTCAATTCTTAAAAAATGGCCGCCATTTTGATGACGTCATAACTCGGTCCAGTCGCAGAGTTCAGAATGGTGACATGGCTTAGAATGAACTTCAGACATTACGGAACAGATCTTTTTTCCAATCGCACGGGACCAAAAATATGGCTCTAAGCGAATACACTATAAGAAGAGGTGAGATGCCAGTTGCTTCTTGCTTTTTACTCTTTGTATATGAGTAAAACCGCTTAGAGTTATTGGTCAAATCCTGATCGACTGTGGATTTGATGTAGTTACTGTGGGCTCTGCGCATCTACCTCTGGGTCTCGGCTTTCAAGGACTTGTATTTATCCCAATCCTTCTTGCTACTGGTTGATTTGGCCTTCTTGTAGGCTCTTGCCTTGTGTTGACTTAGGCGTCGAGTCTTTGTAGACACCCAAAGATGCGTAAATCGTGAAGAACTGGTCTTTGTTGGGACATGCGTCTCAATGATGCCGAGCAATCTGGTTTTGAAGGTGGACCACATGTCATCCAAAGTTGTAAAATGGCAGTCCAAGAATGATGTACATAGGTCAAAACAGGCTCGCTTGATGTTGTCTTGGTTTATCTTTTTCCAGAGGAGTATCTTTCGTCTAGGAGGTCTTGAATGGGTAACTTCATGCGTTGTATCGAAAAGAACTATATCGTGATCACTTTTAACGCCAATTGGTGGTAGGGGTTTACAGCATGTCATGAAGGCTGGATGGGAAGTTAAGACAGGATCAAAGGTATTCTCATTCCGCGTGGGGAAGTCTACCATCTGTTCAAGGGAAAGATCATGTGACAGATCCAGGAAGCGCAGACTGACTCTGTGTAGGTAATTGCTGTCAGTGATGATGTTGTCTGCCCACTGGATGTCAGGGACGTTGAAGTCACCAGACACAATGAATACAGCCTTCTTGTGAGTAGACCTCAGTGCAGATATCTCATAGATGTTGAGAAGATACTGGTCGTCAACCCTATCTGAAGGCCTGTAATAAGCTCCGATGACCATCTGCTTCTTCTTAGGTAGCTGGAGGGACCCAGAGATAAACTAGAAAATGCTTCTGTAAAAAAGCGCATGTCTCCCCCAATGCAAAGTCCTATAGGCAAGAATAGGGTTCAGGAGCGAAAGGCAAAGAGACACTGATGGCTGGCTGCAATAGGGATCATCTACTTGGCATGTCCAGTCATCCCGCTAAATTTCAACACTCTTGGCCTAGTGGTTCTCAAGTTACTGTTCAGGCTCCTGTGACCTTGACCTTTCATCAAGTGACCTCAAAATAAATAGGGGTCATCTACTCTGCATGTCCAATCATCCTATTAAGTTTCAACATTGTAGGTCAAGTGGTTCTCAAGTTATTTCCAAAAAATGATTTTACATGAACAGGCCACTGTGACCTTGACCTTAAATAGACTGACCCCAAAATCAATAGGGGTCATCTACTCTGCATGTTCAATCATCCTATGAAATTTCAACATTCTGAGTCAAGTGGTTCTCAAGTTATTGATCGGAACTGGTTATCAATGTTCAGGTCACTGTGACCTTGACCTTTAAGGGAGTGACCCCAAAAACAATAGGGGTCATTTACTCTGCATGAACAATCATCCTATGAAGTTTCAACATTCTGGGTCAAGAGGTTCTCAAGTTATCGATTAGAAATGGTTTTCCATGTTAAGACCCCTGTGACCTTGACCTTTAACAGAGTGACCCTAAAATCAATAGGGGTCATCTACTCTGCATGACCAATCATCCTATGAAGTTTCATCGTTCTGGGTCAAGTGGTTCTCAAGTTACTGACCGGAAATGGTTTTCAATGTTCGGGCCCCTGTGACCTTGACCTTTAACAGAGTGACCCTAAAATCGTTAGGGGTCTTCTACTCTGCATGACCAATCATCCTATGAAGTTTCATCATTCTGGGTAAAGTGGTTCTCAAGTTACTGACCAGAAATGGTTTTCAATGTTCCGGCCCCTGTGACCTTGATCTTTAACAGTGACCCCAAAATCATTAGGGGTCATCTACTTTGCATGATCAATCATCCTATTAAATTTCAACATTCTGGGTCAAGTGGTTCTCTAGTTATTGATCGGAAATGGTTTTCAATGTTCAGGCCCCTGTGACCTTGACCTTTGATGGAGTGACCCCAAAATCAATAGGGGTCATCTACTCTTCATGACCAATCATCCTATGAAGTTGCAACATTCTGGGTCAAGTGGTTCTCTAGTTATTGATCGGAAATGGTTTTCAATGTTCAGGCCCCTGTGACCTTGACCTTTGACGGAGTGACCTCAAAATCAATAGGGGTCATCTACTCTTCAAGACCAATCATCCTATGAAGTTTCAACATTCTGGGTCAAGTGGTTCTCTAGTTATTGATCGGAAATGGTTCTCAATGTTCAGGCCCCTTTGACCTTGACCTTTGACGGAGTGACCCCAAAATCAATAGGGGTCATCTACTCTTCATGACCAAACATCCTTTGAAGTTTCAACATTCTGGGTCAAGTGGTTCTCTAGTTATTGATCGGAAATGGTTTTCAATGTTCAGGCCCCTGTGACCTTGACCTTTGACGGAGTGACCTCAAAATCAATAGGGGTCATCTACTCTTCATGACCAATCATCCTATGAAGTTTCAACATTCTGGGTCAAGTGGTTCTCTAGTTATTGATCGGAAATGGATTTCAATGTTCAGGCCCCTGTGACCTTGACCTTTGACAGAGTGACCCCAAAAACAATAGGGGTCGTCTACTCCATCAGCCCTACAACCCTATGAAGTTTGAAGGTTCTAGGTCAAATGGTTCTCCAGTTATTGCCCGGAAATGAAGTGTGACGTACGGATGGACGGGCTGACAGGGCAAAAACAATATGTCAATATGGGGGGGGGGGGGGGGGGGGGAGAGACATAATTCGATGTTACTACTAGAGGTAACGTTCGTAAACTCTAGGTTGTTCTTCACAGCTATCAGTATGCCACCGTGTGCATCTGATTTCCGGTCGTTCCTGTACACGTTGTATCCCAAAGAGGGACTGAAGAATTCTGATGGGCTGATGTCGCTACTCAACCAGGTTTCTGTGCCTATGATTACGTCGGAAGAAACGGTCTCCACAAGGATATCAATGTTCTTGCCCTATGCTCTGGAAATTGACTGTAACAATACGAAAGTGTTTCTTGTTGTTATGGATGCTAGGGTGGTAGGCTTGGGTGAGGATGCTGCTGTCGGACTGCCGATGGATGACATAGTGGAGTCAAAGTGTGAATCGCTTAGTCTGGCTGCAGAGGTATGGCTAGGAGTAGAACATGTCTTGTCGCTGTCTGATGAGTATATACTACTAACACTATCAGCCACAGAGGTCGGGATGTCATAGAGTATTGTTGAATGGTTGGGGTTTCCACAACCTGTGCAGTACCATGAATCAGATGTGTTAGCGAGGTGATCATAGACTTCTGTGGTCATCCCGACACACGACTTGTGGTTCCACTGGTCACATTTATTGCATGCGATGGCATGTTGACCGAAGTCTACTACTTCGTTGTCGCATATTCGACATGGGTACCTCTGTGGGTGAGGCGGGCCAGGGTTCTGCTCAATGCCAGCAATGAGAAGGAGAATTAGTCGATGAGCTGATTCATGGGGGTCTAATGATGTACATTTTATGAGTTTAATGTCACGTAGCCATATATAGATGGAATGATATGGCAAACAAGGGGCTGCGTTCAATAAACGCTTGATGCCCCCGGTGGCATCCTTGTCGATACAAAGCAGCTTAAGTCCAAAACGAGGTCAAGTTCAAGGTCAAGGTCAAACTGAGGTCAGGTGATGTCTGAAGATGAGGAATGGTCACAGGATACATCTGTATTAGTATCAAGTCATTCTAGTTAGGGGTATTGATGATAGTTAACCTCGTACGGACGGACGAACGGATGGACAGGACAATCACTATATGCCTCCCGCATCAGTAGATGCCGGGGGCATAAAAATCGTGCAGGATGGTAGAAATGACAAAGTACCTGCAGGATTTGGAGGACTGTGCTCACAAAGGGAAACAGTGCTGGGAACGACTGTGGGTCCACCACTGATCTCTGCAGGTGGTTCACTAGGTTTTGACACAAAAGCTTGTAGTTGAATGCCAGTAAGATTAGCAAAGTGCCTCAATACCGGCTGGAGAGGACTCCGGCTAGGACAAGTTGCAGTGAATCTTGTGACTGGGTGGTGAGGAGTGTAGTCCCTATGGTAATCAGTACCTTGGTTTACTGGGGGTACATCATTGATCTCAGTACATTGGTTTACAGATGGTATACCATTTATCTCAGTAGTTGGGATGGAGTGTGGAGGAAAAATGTGAAAACTGGTACAAAATGCAGTTCTACTCACGTGCGAATTTGGGGTAGTGTAATTTCTATGGTAAACTAAACAAGGAGTGACTAGGATACCACCAATAATGTCTGAAGGCTTGCTGTGGATGGTAAACACCAGCAAAAGAATGATGTACTTCATTATTCAGTTTGTTGACATTTGAAAAGTTGTTGTTGTGCCGCTGTGGTGATCAGGGTCAATCAGGTGTAAGCGTCTGTGTGATGCAGATTTTAAAGGAAAATTTTCAAAAATTGTTCAATCTGTTAAAAATCCAATAAAACTTATCAAGATCTTATCAGATCGGTCTGGGAGGCTCTGAAAATGAACGTCAAAACAGTTTCTTGTTGATCTTATCTTGTAATCGTCTAGAAAATGATGATTTTGATGCTCTCTGGACAAAGTGACTGCGTTGCTCCGCGCATGCGTGTATTGGGGTAGTGTACAGATAATGCTACAGAGTGTATTGGTTATCAATAACCAATACTGTTGTATCTATATGGGGTAAAGAGTTAACATGTTCTTCATCTTCTACTTTCATAAATGTAATTTGTCTTTACGTATGTATCTTGTGTGTACTATTGATATGTCATTCTGTATTCATGTCAATTGCTGGAAGAGGACCATGATATACGCTACGAGTCAAAGTTCCAGAGGCAGTAGAAGTTAATTACACATGTTTCATAGGTCTTACCTTATAATGATACTACAGACAAAGTTTGATGAATATGCATCCAGCTGTTCATGAAGTTGTTAAAAGGTATTTCTTTATTTATTTCTAGTGGTCCATAAAAAGCAGCTGAATGTCCCTATTCAAACACCTTACAATGATACTACATGTTATTGAGAAGATGTCCTTTACAGGCATTTTTATTTTCAGCCCTTGTGTCCCCTTCAAGGTGCCAAGGCCATTTGGAAAAAATCTTAAGAGGACCTTACAATTATGCTACAAAACAAGTTTGATGAAGATCCATCAAATGGTTCATGAAAATTAATCGTTTAAAAATATTTCTATTTTTAGCTCTGGTGGTGCACAATTAGGATCAAGCTCCCCCATTTGAACACAATTTGGGAGAGGACCTTATAATAAAGCCATATATCAAGCCTGATGTTATCAAATGAGTGGTTCATAAGAAGAAAACTTTACAAAACAAGAGATCACAGAGTGATCTTGGCGCCCACCAATGTGCCATTTTGGAGTGTTCCAAATTTCAAGACTTACTGACTAGCTCAAGGTCAAATTTCATTTCCGTACACAACACTGTGCATGTGGTCCAAATTCGAAAGCTGTAGCTTGAGAAATGTGAAAGTAGGTCACTAGATCAATCTTAAGGTCAAAGTTTAATTTGGTACACAAAACTATGCAAGTGGTCCAAATTTGAAGGCTTAGCTTGAGAAATGTGAAAGTAGGTCACTAGGTCAAAATCAAGGGTCAAATTTCACTTCAGAACACAAATCTATGCATGTGGTCCAAATCTGAAGCCTGTACCTTCAAAAATGTGAAAGTAGGTCACTAGGTCAATGTCAAGGTCAAAGTTTGTTTCGGTACACAATCCTATGCATGTGGCCTAAATTTGAAGCCTGTAGCTACAGAAATGTGAAAGTAGGTCACTAGGTCAATCTTAAGGTCAAAGTTCATTTCGGTACACAAAACTATGCATGTGGTCCGAATTTGAAGGCTGTAGCTTGAGAAATGTGGAAGTAGGTCACTAGGTCAAAATCAAGGTCAAATTTTATTTCAGAATACAGAACTATGCATGTGGTCCAAATTTGAAGCTTGTACCTTCAAAAATGTGAAAGTAGGTCACTAGGTCAATGTAAAGTTCAAAGTTTGTTTCGGTACATAAAACCATGTATGTGGTCCAAATTTGAAGGCTGTAGCTTGAGAAATGAGAAAGTAGGTCACTGGGTCAAAATCAAGGTCAAATTTCATATTCGAAACACAAAAACTATGCATGTGGTCCAAATTTGAAGACTGTACCTTCAAAAATGTGAAAGTAGGTCACTAGGTCAAAATCAATGTCAAATTTCATTTTGAAACACGGAAACTATGCATATGGTCCAAATTTGATACCTGTACCTTCAAAAATGTGAAAGTAGGTCACTAGGTCAAAATCAAGGTCAAAGTTTTTTCAAGTGCACAAAACTATGCATGTGGTCCAAATTTGAAGGCTGTAGCTACAGAAATGTGAAAGTAGGTCACTAGGTCAAAATCAAGGTCAACTCATGTCAAGGTTCATCTTGCCACTCAAAAATATACATGTCCAAATTTGAATGTTGTAGTTACTGACAAGAAGATTTTAAAAGCTTTTCCCTATATAAGTCTATATGAACCATGTGACCCCCGGGGCGGGGCCATATTTGACCCTAGGGGGATAATTGGAACAAACTTGGTAGAGAACCACTAGATGATGCTACATTACAAGTATCAAAGCCCTAGGCTTTGTGGTTTGACAAGAAGATTTTCAATGTTTTTCCCTATATAAGTCTATGTAAACCATATGACCCCCAGGGTGGGGCCATATTTGACCCTAGGGGTATAATTTGAATAATCTTAGTTGAAGACCACTAGATGATGTCACATACAAAATATTAAAGCCCTAGGCCCTGTAGTTTTGGACAAGAGGTTTTTCAAAGTTTTTCTCTATACAAGTCTATATAAACCATGTGACCCCCAGGGCGGGGCCATATTAGACCCCAGAGAAATAATTTGAATCATCTTGGTAGAGGACCACTAGATAATGCTTCATACCAAATATCAAAGCCCTAGGCTCTGTGGTTTTGGACAAGAAGGTTTTCAAAGTTTTTCCCTATATAATTCTATGTAAATTATAGAAATAAACAAAGGGCCATAACTCACTCATAAATTGTTGAACCAGTCTGATTTTCAGGGGGACACAACTAGGTTACCAATACATCATTCTGACAAAGTTTGGTCAAAATCCCCCCAGTAGTTTCTGAGGAGATGCGATAACGAGAAATTGTTAACGGACGGACGGACGGACGAACGGACGGACCACGGACGCAGAGTGATTTTAATAGCCCACCATCTGATGATGGTGGGCTAAAAATTCTAGCAGGGGCCAAATGCTGCCATATGAACACCTTTGAGAGAAAACCTTAAAATAGTGCTAAAGATCAAGTCTGGTGAAGATCCACCCAGCAGTTTATGAGAAGAAGTAGTTTTTAACAGGTATTTCTATTTTTAAGTCTAGTGGCACCATAAAGGGGCCAAGTGCTCTTGTTTGAACAAGATTTGGAAAGGACATAAGAATGAAGCTACAGACGACGTCTGATGAAGATCCATCAAGCTGTTCATGAGAAGTCATTTAAAGCTTTTTCTATTTTTAGCTCTGATGGCTCCTAAAAGGGCCAAGCTGAAACACTTGAACAATTTGATGTAGCACCATACCAATATGATTAAGACCAAGATTGGTGCAAATCTGACCAGTAGTTTCAGAGGAGATGCCATCTGAAGAAAAGTGGGGATGAACAGACGACAGACAATGAGCGATCACATACCTCAATATCAAAGCTGACAGCTTTGAAATATATACCTAGAGATGCCAACATGTCATGGAGATCTTCTTTGTCAATGAATCCATCTCTGTTTTGATCAATCATATTGAAAGCCTCTTTGAACTCTTGTATTTGTGCTTGATCAAACATGGCAAACACATTAGAGGTGGCACGCTGAGCCCTCTTCTTGCCAGTTGTCTTTTTTGTTTTACGACTGGACATCTTGATGTCTGTTTAATACTGAAATTAAATTTCTTTATTATTCAGAGCTGTTTCCTGGCAATCATACTACAATCAAAGCGCTGAAAGCACAGAAAGGTTGAAACCTTTCGAAAAAATGTGGTTCTGGTAAGAAGTTAGTTCAATAACATTAAATTTGCACAGGGCGCCTTTTAATATTCTAGCGTAATTTAATTACATATCATGAACAATACAACGCACCAGTAAAAAAAATCTGGGGCCATTATTTAGCGCACTTGTACCGCCGAATGCATGTAGACTAGATTTTTAAACTGCTTTTATATGAACTCATAACTTAATGAAATAAATCTTAATTTAACACAACCAATAAATGCTGGTTACACCCATCAATTATAATCATATGCACACTACACAGACAATAACTTAGTAACGGGCCGCATTTTTTATAAAATCCGACCATAAGAATACTTTGCGTCTAAAATCATTTTTTATAATAAAGAAAACTGGACAGTTTCGTGTTGTGATGCAAAAGCAAATTGATGTAAATTTCACTTTCAAGACAGTATGTTCAATGGATGTGTAAAATAGGTTTTCTTTGTCCCTTGTTGGTATTTACCTATCACATTTTAGTCACTTCCACCGTGAACTTGTAAAACCTTCCGCAAGATATTTTGCGGAAAGTTCTATTGGGAGATTTATAAAAACTTCTATAAAACATCAGAATATATGAAATGTCAAAATCGTAAAATATTGAAGTCCGACGTTAAATTATAAGTAAGAAGTGTGTATGTAACCTTCACTTTCACAGGAGCTGGTATTTAAGGCATGAAGGTAGTTATTCGCCGGATATGCCACCATGGTCTACTCGAATTTAGTCCATATAAATAGATTTTTCATGACTAGTAAAACCTATTTTCATGTCAAATATCAGCTTTATTTATGCTTGTTTAGAAGAATGTCTGCTGATGTTTTAAGCTATGTTATATGCTTCAAAAAGTTAGTCGAAGCTGTTTGGTAAAGTTAAAGTAAAGTTTGTATTTCCCGCTGTCTACCTATACCATAATTATTTGCGTTTCCAAACAATGTTTATTTAACAGAAACTACAAACTCATTGTGTACATAAATGCGCTTCCCTTGTTTCCAAACTGCGCTTATCATTCAAGAAAGATAAAACAAACAAAAGTGTCATTGTGGTCCTGCTGCTCACCAGGGTATCAAATGCTATTCTCAAAGTAATCAGATCTCCAATAGTTCAACTCCAATATTATTTATGTTTACTACTGTGTAAAGTTTTTTTTCTATAATTGTAAGTTGAAGCATATTTCCAAGAATTGCTAAATTGTGGTGATAAATTAGTAAATCAAAAGAATTATCAAGCGTAAATTAGAAGGATAAGAAAATAATATTGTAAAATCAGAAGACTACAGGCAATGCACATCGTACAGTATCAGAATGCACTTACTGCAGGCACAACACACAGAAAAGTTCAACTCCAAACATTCAACACCTCAAAAGTTAAACTCCAAGATCATTGCGTCCAAGTTTGAAGCCTGTATCTTCAAAAATGTGAAAGTAGGTCACTAGGTCAATGTCAAGGTCAAAGTTTATTTCGGTACACAAACCTATGCATGTGGTTCAAATTTGAAGGCTGTAGCTATAGAAATGTGAAAGTAGGTCACTAAGTAAAGATCAAGGTCAAAGTTCATTTCAGTACACAAAACTATACATGTGGTCCAAATTTGAAGGCTGTAGCTTGAGAAATGGGAAAGTAGGTCACTAGGTCAAAATCAAGGTCAAACTAGGAGATGCTTTTGTAAAAAAGCGCATGTCTCCCCCAGTGCATAGTCGTATAGGCAAGAAGTCAATAGGCGACAGGAGCGAAAGTCAAAGAGACACTGATGGTTGGCTGCAATAGGGATCATCTACTTGGCATGTCCAATCATACCGCTAAGCTGCAACATTTTGGGCCTGGTGGTTCTCAAGCTATGAATTGGAAACAGTTTTCCATGTTCAGGTCCCTGTGACCTTGACCTTTTTATCGAGTGACCCCAAAATCAGTAGTGGTCATCTACCCTGCATGTCCAATCGTCCTAATAAGTTTCAACATTCTGGGTCAAGTGGTTCTCAAGTTATTGATTGGAAAGAGTTTTCTGTGTTAAGCCCTCTGTGACCTTGACCTTCGATGGAGTGACCCCAAAGACATCAGGGGTCATCTACTCTGTAAGTCCTATCATCCTATGAAGTTTGAAGGTTCTAGGTCAAATAGTTCTCAAGCTATTGACCAAAAATGGATTTCAATGTTCTGTCTGCTGTGACCTTGACCTTTACTAAAGTGACCACAAAATCAATAGGGGTCATCTACTCTGCATGTCCAATCATCCTATGAAGTTTCAATATTCTGGGTCAATTGGTTCTAAAGTTACTGATCAGAAATGGTTTTCCATGTTCAAGCCCCTGTGACCTTGACCTTTAATAGAGAGATCCCAAAGACGATAGGGGTCATCTACTCTGCATGTCCAATCATCCTATTAAGTTTCAACATTCTGGGTCAAGTGGTTCTCAACTTATTGATTGGAAAGAGTTTTCTATGTTCAGCCCCCTGTGACCTTGAACTTTAATGGAGTGACCCCAAAAATACCAGGGGTCATCTACTCTGTAAGTCCAATCACCCTATGAAGTTTGAAGGTTCTAGGTCAAATAGTTCTCAAATTATTGACCAAAAATGAATTTCAATGTTCTGTCGGCTGTGACCTTGACCTTTTACAGAGTGACCACAAAATCAATAGGTGTCATCTACTCTGCATGTCCAATCATCCTATGAAGTTTCAACATTCTGGGTCAAGTAGTTCTCATGTTATTGATCGGAAATGGTTTTCCATGTTCCGGCCCCTGTGACCTTGACCTTTAACAAAGTGACCCCAAAAACAATAAGGGTCATCTACTACGCATGACAAATCGACCTATGAAGTTTCAACATTTTGGTTCAATTGGTTCTCAAGTTATTGATCGGAAATGGTTTTCCATGTTCAGCCCCCTGTGACCTTGACCTTTAACAAAGTGACCCCAAAAACAATAGGGGTCATCTACTATGCATGACAAATCATCCTATGAAGTTTCAACATTTTGGTTCAAGTGGTTCTCAAGTTATTGATCGGAAATGGTTTTCCATGTTCAGCCCCGTGACCTTGACCTTTAACAAAGTGGTCTCTAGAGAGGTCACAAGGTTTTTCTATTATTTGACCTATTGACCTAGTTTTCGAAGGTACATGACCCTGTTTTGAATTTTACCTAGATATCATCAAGGTGAACATTCTCACTAATTTTCATGAAGATCTTATGAAAAATATGGCCTCTAGAGAGGTCACAAGGTTTTTCTATTTTTATACCAACTGGCCTAGTTTTTGACCGCACGTGACCCAGTTTCGAAATTGACCTAGATATCATCAAGGTGAACATTCAGATCAATTTTCATGAAGATCCATTGAAAAATATGGCCTCTAGAGAGGTCAAAAGATTTTAATAATTTTAGACCTACTGACCTAGTTTTTGACCGCAGTTGACCCAGTTTCAAACTTGACCTAGATATCATCAAGATGAACATTCAGACCAACTTTCATACAGATCCCATGAAAAGTATGGCCTCTAGAGAGGTCACAAGGTTTTTTTATTATTTGACCTACTGACCTAGTTTTTTAAGGCACGTGACCCAGTTTCAAACCTGACCTAGATATCATCAAGGTGAACATTCTGACCAATTTTTATGGAGATCCATTCATAAGTATGGCCTCTAGAGAGGTCACAAGGTTTTTCTATTTTTAGACCTACTGACCTAGTTTTTGACCGCACATGACCCTGTTTCGAACTTGACCTAGATATCATCAAGATCAACATTCAGACCAACTTTCATACAGATCCCATGAAAAATATGGCCTTTAGAGAGGTCACAAGGTTTTTCTATTAGTTGACCTACTGACCTAGTTTTTGACGGCATGTGACCCACTTTTGAAACTGACCTAGATATCATCAAGATGAACATTCAGACCAATTTTCATACAGATCCCATGAAAAATATGGCCTCTAGAGAGGTCACAAAGTTTTTCTATTATTTGACCTACTGACCTAGTTTTTGACGGCATGTGGCCCATTTTCAAACTTGACCTAGATATCATCAAGGTGAACATTCTGACCAATTTTCATGAAGATCTCTTGAAATATATGGCCTCTAGAGAGGTCACAAGGTTTTTCTATTTTTAGACCTACTGACCTAGTTTTTGACCGCACATGACCCCGTTTCAAACTTGACCTAGATATCATCACGATGAACATTCAGACCAACTTTCATACAGATCCCATGAAAAATGTGGCCTTTAGAGAGGTCACAAGGTTTTTCTATTATTTGACCTACTGACCTAGTTTTTTAAGGCACATGACCCAGTTTCGAACTTGACCTAGATATCATCAACATGAACGTTTTGACCAATTTTCATGAAGATCTTGTGAAATATATGGCCTCTAGAGAGGTCACAAGGTTTTTCTATTTTTAGACTACTGACCTAGTTTTTAATGGCATGTGACCCAGTTTCGAACTTGACCTAGATATCATCAAGGTGAACATTCTGATCAATTTTCATGAAGATCTGGTGAAATATATGGCCTCTAGAGAGGTCACAAGGTTTTTCTATTTTTAGACCTACTGACCTAGTTTTTGAAGGCACGTGACCCAGTTTCGAACTTGACCTAGATATCATCAAGATGAACATTCTGACCAATTTTCATAAAGATCCCATGAAAAATGTGACCTCTAGAGTGGTCACAAGCAAAAGTTTACGGACGGACGCACGGACGGACGACGGACACCGCGCGATCACAAAAGCTCACCTTGTCACTTTGTGACAGGTGAGCTAAAAAAAAGTTATGTCCGAAAAACATGCCAAAAATGTCAGGAGTGCAAAAAAAATGTGACACTTTAAGAAAAGCTTAAAGTTCAAAATATTATATCAATGTCAAAATGTATATGAGAGAGTAAAATATGTATTTTTATTTAAGTTGAATGTCTTGACTATAAGATAACATCAAACTATGGTTAATATAAGAATGTTTAAGACAAAATATAAGGCTGAAAAGGAATGAGGGTGGTAATGTTATTTTCCATAAAAAATCAGTATAAATTTATGTAAATGACTACAAATTTTTGGTACTAATGGTATTTCATAACCTACACTTAGTATTATAGAGTAACATGTATAAATAACTTATAAAAGTAATAATTTAATCATAATATCTCTCAAATCTATTTCTAACATTGTATATCGCAGTGGACCCAAATTTAGTCAGGAGTGAAACATTTGCACTGAATGAGCCCGTGTTTGAAAATGAAACATACCAAATGTATTTTTCCAAGTAGTGTGTGTATTGTAGCAATCATAAAAGACAGTCATGAGTGAAGTTTGTGTTTCTGTATGGAGTACGTGGCATGTACGTAAATGTCAGGAGTGAAACATTATTTTCATTTTTGGTGCTATTCTTAAAACAGGGCTCGATTTAGCACTGGACCGTTGGCCCGTGTCCAATTAAAACTCTCTCGGTCCAACTCGTCCTCTATTGAGCTGGTCCGTCGGTCCAGTTCGAAAAACTGGGTAGACAACGATAATAAACTGATACGTGAATAATTTTTAGTACGAATTTATTACGCAAATTTTGATTGGACGCTGAGTAGTCTGTAAGCCAATTGAAAACGCGCTATGTACACCAATATGGCGGCCTCCAGTAGCGAATCTCCGAAAAAGTTTTTTTCAATATTTGGTGTCGCTAGTGGCCGTAAGGTAAAATCGGCGAAAAAAAAACGAAGAGGAAAAAAATGGAAAAGGCTAGACAGTACGAAAAATCCAGAAAACGTAACTTTGTAGATTCCTGGTTAAATGAATTTACGTTGTTGAACTATTGTGAGCAAAATGGTATGACATGTGTTATTTGCTCTCGACATGAAAAGAAGCAAACGGATCATGAATTTATCAGAGGGTATAAGAAATTCAAACATGATCGACTTACCAACCATGAGAAAACAGAAATGCACTCTGACAATGTAAAAAAACATAATGCAGTTTTAAACCCAGACCAATCTCAGGCTGCTAAAGAATCAGGTCATTAAATCAGACAGTCATATGTAGACTTAAAATTTGTCAGATTACCAGTCTGATAAGGATTATGAAAGTGAGTATGACTCTGACATTGAAACATATGTTCCTTTTATTGAGAGAAAAAAAAATGAAATGACTTGTTTCAAAAAACTATATAAACTTGACAGTTTCATGTCACGGTACAATTGAAACCTCTGAACTATGTTAATCAGGCTTAAGTAGAAAATAAATGAAATGACATGTATTTTGTCTTATTTTGTGACATGTAAAATACAGTGTATGGTGGTTTCAAAGCCTTGTCGTTTTTGGTCCAGCTCAGTTGGATCCGGGCCAACTGATATTGAGATGAGGTGGTCCGGATGTCCAGCTCAAATTCTAGCCTTAGGTCGAGCCCTGTAAAACTAGCATATTATAAAGCAACACTGTTCAGCTGGGCATTTTTTAAAATTCTGGGTGATGAATGGAGGATATCACTACAATCTAGTTCATTTAAGGTAAGTGTTTTACTGCTATATAAACTGAAATTGATACATTAATAGTTTAGTAGCAGAATTTTTTTTTTTCCTGAAAGAACCTAACATGCCCTATGCACAACTATTGTTGTTACTGATCACTTGTGTGAAGTTTCATTAAATTGTGTCAAGGGGATGAGGATAGATGGAGCGCACAAGATTGTGTCTACGGACAGACAGACGGACGGACAGACAGACAGACAACCTGAAACCAGTATACCCCCCCCCCCCCTTACAACTTTGTTGTCGGGGGGTATAAAAAGTAGAAAACAAGCAATATCATTGCTGAAAGTAATACTAAAAACACTAAAGCTATCACTGAAGCTGATGAATGTACCCCACTCCCCTGCACACACTGACAAAAACAAAGTTGTAGATGAAAGAATGAAATCTAAACAGAGAGAATGGATAAAAAAAGTAGAAAACAAGCAGTATCATTGCTGAAGGTAATACTAAAAACATTAAAGCTATCACTGAAGCTGATGAATGTACCCCACTCCCCTGCACACACTGACACAAACAAAGTTGTAGATGAAAGAATGAAATCTAAACAGAGAGAATGGATAAAAAAAAAGTAGAAAACAAGCAGTATCATTGCTGAAGGTACAGTGAAACACCGCTCGCTCGAGCATCGATGACTCGAATACCCAGGCTTGCTCGAGCAATTCATGTGGTCCCGGCCGATTTCCTTCTATTTTCTATGTGAAATTACCATGGCTTGGTCGAGCATCGATAACTCGATCGCTCGAGCATGACGTCTGGTCCCTGTGTATTAATTTACTCTTTGTTGCTTCTGGCAAACTCGAGCAGAGGTGTCGAAATTTTTCACACCTTCGGTGGTCAGAATATATCAGTTAATTAAAAATTTTCACACACCGTGAGAACTGCGTAGTCTATTCCACGACTATCCTAAGTGTTTGTTTGTCGGTATATTTGATCTGATAATGATAATGAGAATAATTATTGATAAAAGGTTGAAGAAAAATTTTATTGATCAGAGATGAATTACTGCTTACTTAAATCTTCTGCGGGACCGAGAAGATTGTCATGAGATCTTAGTATTTAATCAGCAATTGTTTGCATGCAAATAAAGGAAATAATATAGCCTTTTCATAAAATTGAGAAGATAATTTTGATATGCACTTGTTGATAAATAAAAATAAAAAGTCCTTGTTGTTTTTTCACAAGTCCCATTTACAAATTACGTATTGAAACGTCTATCATAGATAACGTTGTAATATGTTTTTTTGAAAATGTCACAAGTATGTTATTATTACGCATCACCGTTTACTCTGCAAATGGTCGCGATGACAATTGGTATCGGTAAAACAAACTTCAATTTTCTTCTTATGTTGGTCAATGTTCGGGTCGCTCGAAACCATGGATAACTCGAGCATTTTGCTCATCCCCTTGCGACCTAGAGCGAGCGGTGTTTTACTGTAATACTAAAAACACTAAAGCTATCACTGAAGCTGATGAATGTACCCCACTCCCCTGCACACACTGACACAGTACATTGCAATTTGATGCACACAAGACTGCATAATTATGTGTAGTGTATGTATAGTAATACAAATGTCATAACTCTGCAGAATATTTATCAAACAGAACCTAACATGCACAGTTCACTGTACTAGAGTTGATACTGATCACTTGTGTGAAGTTTCATTAAATTTGTATGCAATGGTTTGGAATATTAGGAGTGTACAAGATTGCATTAATTTTGCAGACTGTATGTATATGGTTTATTAACAAAATACAAAGTTCCATAACTGTGCAGTACTTTTTTTCTGAAAGAACCAAACAAGCACCATGCACAACTAGCAGGGCCCTCTCTACATTTTGGGGGATTGGGGCCGGGGCCCTTGGAGGGGGGAATTTCGCGTTGTTTTCAAGGGAGGGGGGAATTCATTCTGGAGATATGACATCTGATCATAACCCCTTAAATTAAGGTCAATTGAGTATTACAGATATCAAACTAATGTGAATATATCTGAAGTATTGTACAGAACATAATCTACTGAAAACAGGCAACTTTTGTTTTCTTTTATTAAATCAGTTATGTGACATCCAATCGAGGTTCACATGTCGTCATTATCGGTAGCACTAGCAGTATCCACAGACATTGTCTCAGCAGCAGCCGGAGCAGGGCTTCCCTTCATCGTATCTACCTGATTGTGCATGTCTGGCCCTGATGAAACAGCGGTGTCCGTACCAGTAGTTTTTTTTTTTTTTGAGAGCATGCTGCTTAAAAAGCAAATCTATTTTTGCGCATTTCACCCCTGTTGCATCCGTGATCTTTTTACGGTATAAAGTAATACTAGGTAATTAATAGCTACTACAACCAAGAACATGTTACAGCATAATAACAATTTCTGTTTCAGGTCATATAATCTCATATTGATAATAAATTTTTATCAAAATTCATTTTAATTTGATGAGGTTTTTCTTCAATATTTTAGTTTGTTAGCAGAAAAGTGCTAAAACACTGTAAAAATGTATCCAAAAACGTACTATCCGGATACTGGTACACTTTTGGAATGTCGTCTGAAATGTTGTTTTTGCTCAGTTAACTTGGTCCACTAAGGTAAACCAGAGATAGTTCCTCAAATAATGATGCTACTTTTCATTAAAAATTGCATTGCAAGTCAAGTTTTTGTAGTGAATTTTGGAAAAATTGCGTATGTCATCGGGTGTAATTAGAATCGTGAACGGACATTCTAAACTTTTTTTACTTTCCAAATTCATTTAAATTTGTGGATTTTCTTGTTGATATTAAGGTACATTAAACAATGATCTAATTTAAAGTTTGCATGAAGAAATCATGCAGGACACTTTTCACATGCTCGGTAATCAGCTGGTCGCTTAATTACGATAATAATTGGCGCATTTTTTGACAGTATGCAGGCTCAATACGGGTAACGCTTTATCAATTAATGTTAACACTTCATTGATTCTCATTACCTATGTTCACTCGCCGTGACGTAACTTGCTGATAAAGAAAAATCAGCATGGCATGTCCACAGGATAAAGGGCGGGAATTTAGCAGAAGATCAAAGGCAGGAGGGCATGACCGCGAGTGTTTATTTTGAATACACGTGTTTATCGTGGACATAGTTTTACTGTAGGAAATGACTGATAAGAGGAAGGATTATCAAAGGAAAATGTCTCCGGGTCCCGAGTGACGCACAGGCAATTATCATGCTGGGTCCTCTGAGCGTTTTTTGAAAGTCAAATGGAACCCCTGAGTAAAACTTTATCAGGCCCATTAAGTAACGAGACACTCCTAAGACTATCGGGTATCGATTTTTTTCTTGATTTTTTTTCTTTCGAGGGGGAATTTTTCTACACTTGTGGGGAAAAAAACATACTATTTCGAGGGGGGAACGGGGCCGAATTTCAGCCCCAAAAATCAGCAAACAAGGGCCCTGACTAGGGTTTCTACTGATCACTTGTCTTGAGTTTCATCAAATTGTGTGCATGGGTTCAGGAGATTAGGCATGCACAAGAATGCATATGCAGACTATATGTATATAGTATAGTAACAAAAGACAAAATCTTATAACTCTGCATTTTTTTCAGAAAGAACATAACCTGCACCATGTACAACCACTGTTGTTAAATTCCACTTTTGTGGAGTTTCATTAAATTGTGTCAAGGGGATGAGGAGAGTTGATGTGCACAAGATTGTGTTTATAGAAAGACAGACAGACAGACAGACAGACAGACAAAATGAAACTAGTATACCCCCTTACAACTTTAGATTTTTTGGGGTAACAATTGGTGAGAAAAAGATTGTGTCTACAGACAGATGGACAGACATGCAGATGAACAGACAGACAGACAGACAACCCGAAACCAGTAAACCCGCCTTACAACTTCAATGTTCAGGGGGTTTAATTACAATATTAGAAACAGACACCTCAAATGATATGAGATAATCAAGTTTATAAGTAAAGTTAATACAAGAGCACCGCCTTGCGGGTGCTGACGCTCATCTGATTTTTTTTGTGTAAAAGAAATATTGTCCTACCCATGATTTTCTAAGTCTAAAAAGGGCCATCATTCTTGCAAAAAGCAGGATAGAGTTATGTTTCTTGATGTACAGTGTCCACTTATGATGGTGAAAAACTGTTGCAAGTTTTAAAGCAATAGCTTTGATAGTTTATGAGAAAAGTTGACTTAAACATAATACTCAACCAAGAAAATGATTTTTTAAGTCCAAAAGGGGCAATAATTATTGCAAAAAGCAGGATGGAGTTATGTTGCTTGCTGTACAGGGTCAGCTTATGATGGTGAACAAGTGTTGCAAGTTTCAAAGCAATAGCTTTGATAGTTTAAGAGAAAAAGTTGACCTAAACATAAAACTTAACCAAGAAATCTGATATTTTCTAAGTCCAAAAGGGGCCATAAATCTTGCAAAAAGCAGGACGGAGTTATGTTTCTTGATGTACAGGGTCTGCTTATGATGGTGAACAAGTATTCCAAGTTTCAAAGCAATAGCTTTGATAGTTTAGGAGAAAAGTTGACCTAAACATAAAACTTAACCAAGAAATCTGATATTTTCTAAGTACAAAAGGGGCCATAAATCTTGCAAAAAGCAAGATGGAGTTATGTTTCTTGCTATACAGGGTCAGCTTATGATGGTGAACAAGTATTCCAAGTTTCAAAGCAATAGCTTTGATAGTTTAGGAGAAAAGCTGACCTAAACATAAAACTTAACCAGGCAACGCCGACGCCGACAACCGCTCAAGTCATGACAATAACTCATCATTTTTTTTCAAAAAATCAGATGAGCTAAAAATATGACTTGTGAAATATTTAGCTCTTATTTCTAAATATAACCTTGCAGTTCACATAATTTTGCAGGTTGAAAAGGTGGATGAACTTGAAATACAGTTGAGGTTCCTTCAGAAGACACTGAGGCCGTCCGGGAGTTAAAACATGATCAAACAACAATGTGTCCTGGCATTCACTAAATGATATTTTACAAACTCTTAACTCAGCCTAAACTGTTGCCTTGTAATGGAATCAAATGGAGTTCAACAATGACAATTCATGAAAACTGGTCCCAGAGTTATGCACCTTGTGTCACAGGGTTTCAGAAATCCCATGTCCGGAGCCCGGGGGCTACCAGAAACTTCTGTCGGGCTACTAATTTTTTGAGAGCGTGTCCGGCGGGCTACCTTGAATCTCCGTATTGAGTAGCCCAGAAATCAATAATGTAGTCTTCAAATATAATTTTGATAGTTGTATATAATCCCCTTATCAAGAGATACATGCCCGAGGCTTTAATTATCTTAACACCTACTGTCACAATCGGCAAACAATTCAGGCCTTTTTTTATGCTGATTTTAGGGCCGAAATTCGGCCCCATTCCCCAATCTAAAAAGTATGCTTTTTTCCCCACCTTGGCCAAAAATTCCCCATGCAAAATAAAATGAAATTAGTTTTGATTTTCAGTCCTGATTTTAACAACTTTTCAGCAAATATATTCCTCCAAACAATGATTTCGCGACGTAAATTTCCCCTCCAAAAGGGACCTGGTACCCTTCCCCAAATTTACAAAAAAAGGGCTGCAATTAACCATTTAATCGTACCCGCAGGCAAATGTTTACAAAGCATGTGCAAGATTGATTTTAGACTGATCCAATAACATCAAAGTCGCTGATAGGTATTGTTTAAAACAATATGCAAACCAGTCTTAAAATTACGTCATTTTAGCGCCACCTGCCATTCAGTTTCGCTGACTTGATATTTATCGAAAGAACAGATATTTGATATTGAGGCAGTTTAGTGCTTACACTGTTTGTTTGTTTTTCAATTTAAATATTTACCTAACAGGCAAAAAAATCGACCATGATTTCGCAAAATATCAGAAAATATATAGAATTTTGGACAAACATAAATTCGGATAAGTGAATACGGTCACACATTAAACCGGAATCCACCTAAAAACCGGAATACACCGGAATACACTTTGCATTACCGGAATACACCTGTATTTTTTAATTAAAAGGTATTTTTGAAGTGTTTTTGATATAATTCAATCATATTTATCATAAATAATTAATATACGAAAGGAAAATAAAATACGTTCACGCAAAATAATTTTATACGAGATTGAAGTTCGGCGTCCGCGCCGGAAATTTCCATAACCGAAATATACCCGTATTTCAATAATAAATGGTATTTTTGTAGGGGCTAATGCAGAAAACATTTGAGTATAATATAAAATAAGTTTACAAAAGGAAAATAAAATACTTTAATTAACGCAAAATGATTTTATACGAGATTGAAATTCGGCGAGCTTACGGAAATGTTGCACGCTTACGTCGCTGTGACTAGATACCGGAATGTTGATTATTGGAAATTATTTAATAGTTTCTTCACATTTTATTTAAAAAATGAAACAAAGAAAATAATTTATGATAAAAAAATATCGATATTCAATTTATAAATGAATTATAGACAAAATACGGGTCATGACATAACCGCGCTGATCGGAAAGGGCTTAACATGATCGGAAAGGGCCTGTCATATGTTTATTATTTGAAATCATTAATTGTTTCTTCATATTTCATTTAACAAATAACACAGAAAATAAATTAGGAATTATAAAATAGCAATTTTCGATTTTAAAATGAATTATAGACAAAATACGAGTGGCATAAACCGCGCTGATCGGAAAGGGCATAACATGATCGGAAGGGGCATGTCACGTGTTTATTATTGGAAATTATTTAATTATTTCTTCAGATTTCGTATAACAAATAAAAAAGAAAAGAAATTGAGAAAACAATATCAATATTCGATTTTTAAATGAATTATACACAAAACACATGTCAGCGCATAAACCGCGCTGATCGGAAAGGACCGACCATATGTTTATTATTGGAACTAATTGAATTATTTCCTCAGAATTAATCTGATAATTTAACATGTTTAAGAAGAAAATATATTTTGAAAAATCAGTTTTCAAAAGAATTATATCATGTTTAATATATAAATATACAAACGTTTACTGCGTTCATTGCCATAGCACAATTAACATCCTTTAAATGTATGCGGCGTAACAAACACGTGTCTCTGATTAGTCCCGATAGAGTTTGATTGGATTATCACACCTATTGATAATGAATTAATCAGTATATTTGAAAGCACACACAAGTGACATGTGACAAATAATGTCTAACGAGGGAAGTGCAGTTAAATATGATAAGCTTTTATTTAATTTCATTTAATTGTCGATATTATTGCAAATTGAAAAATTGAAGAAAAACAGGAACATTCAGTATATTTTTTATTTTTGCACACGAAAAGCTTATATAGCCATATACATATATACTTAAATGTATCAACACTTATTCAATGTTTTACTAAAACAGCGATGAATTGTAGATTTAATCATACATTGGCCTAAATTTTTTACGAGTTGACATTCCAGATACACCATAGAAGGCACATTTATATATTAATGCATATTGCCCTTGGTATGATTTTCCAGGCGTGTAACATAACTGTCATCAAATATTTTTGTCTATGGTGAATATATCATATTATTGAATGAAGCATATTTACTCGACGGCAGATTATTTTGACAACGAAAAGCCGTAAAAACATCCTTAACTTTCTTTAAATATTTTGATTGATACTATAGCAATCAGTGTCTACTCAACATGCTCAACTTGTTGATTGACAGGTGACACTCGAATAACATGCCTGTTGTTATTAACAATTATAAGGTACTTACGATTTGAAAGTATATTTCAAGAATATTGGTTATTATTAAAGTTCAGTAAATAAAGAGTGGTCTGAAAGAGAGAGGAAAAAAACGATGATTTTAACAACTCAGAATTTATACAAGTATCATTATTTCTTCATTCATGGCGGTAAAATAATTCCTCTGTTTCCTGAAATATGTCATAAAGGAATATCATATTAGCATATAAAAAGATATTTTGAAATAATTTGAACTAAAAAATTGAAACTTGAAATTTACCTACCTAAGTTGAAAGCTGAGAAAATTATGGCGATTGTGGTTCATCAAAGAATGCGCAAATTTCCCGTGCGCTCAAGAAATTTTCAACCTCGTATAAAAACGTTTTGCGCGTGTTAATTTGCTTTTGTAAATTAATTTTTCATTTTAGATATGATTTAATTCTGTCATAAACCCTAAAAATACGATTGATTAAAGAAATACGGGTGTATATTATAGAATTTTAGGACATGGAAATTCATCCACGAATGCGCAAATTTTCAGTGCGCACGCCGATTTTCAATCGTGTACAAGACGTAATGCGCAAAAGCATTTTAATATCCTTTCGAAAATTAATTATTTATGATAAATATGTTTGAATTCAGTCATAAACCTCTTCAAAAATACCATTTGTTGAAGAAATACAGGTGTATTTCGGTTATGGTAATTTCCCGAGCGGTCGCCAAATTTCAATCTCGTATAAATCGTTTTGTGTTAAATATTTTATTTTCCTTTTGTAAACTTATTATTTATATTAAACACGAATGATTTCTGAAAAAAAAAAAAACACTACAAAATACCATTTATTAATAAAATACTGGTGTATTTCGGTTATGGAAATTTCCGGCGCGGTCGCCGAATTTCAATCTCGTATAAAATCATTTTGCGTGAACGTATTTTATTTTCCTTTGGTATGTTAATTATTTATGATAAATATGATTGAATTATATCAAAAACACTTCAAAAATACCTTTTAATTAAAAAATACAGGTGTATTCCGGTTATGCAAAGTGTATTCCGGTGTATTCCGGTTTTTAGGTGGATTCCGGTTTAATGTATGACCCAGTGAATACACAGTGTCAAGAAACTAAGAGACGTTATATATGCGGTTCTAGTCTGTCTATTAAACTAGGCAGATGTTTAGAATCAGACAGGATCAACTTTAAATAATTTTGAGATAAATTACAATTCATACAGCACTAAGTGAGCAAGTTCTAAGGAATTTGCAAGTTTATAAAAATTGATTTGCATTACTTTTTTATTGCCATGGTGCCATAACTATCAGGAGTATGCCTGATAATATTTCTCAGTTTAAAAACATGTAGTTTTATCTTTTAAAATGAGAAAAAGGAGTAATGATAATTGCTATTTAAGAGAACAAAATTTATAAAAATGTGCGTATGGCTAAAATTATGAAACCTCTACAGGGGTGTAAAATTCCACTCGCCAGCTCACATTGGCGAGTTAAAGTCCGAGTAGGACGAGTGGACCTCGCTGTATACTCGACCGATTGGGCAAGTGTGTTTTTTTACGTCCTTACTTTACCAAAATTCAGAAATTACAACTCCAAAACGTCAACAAACTTTGAGATGGTTTCAGTCGCTACCTGGATTGACTGGAATTTACCCACGAATCGTAAAGATATCAAAACGTCATGCCGGTAATTTTCCATTCCACAAGCACGTGTGACCTATCGTATTAAATATCTAATTTACATCGACACGTACACAAAAACCGTGCGTAGTGCATTCATTTTTTAATATTTTCGCTTCAAGTTTTCAACACCTCTTGAGAAATAATACTTTTTTAATTCTATAATGATTTTAATAAAATATTGACAGAAATGTTGGCAAAATTCTATAAAAACGGTCGAATTTTCATATAATCATTTGTAAAAATTCAAACAGCGCGATCTTAGTTACTTATTTCTTTCTAAAAGTAAATAATTGATGAATACTACGGGCAAAAAATTCAGACTTTTGACCAGAAAGAACAAAAACAGAATAAAAAATCTTAAATAATGAACAAGCGGCAGCAATTACAATACATGGAGTAAAACAATTTTTGGCAAACAGATTTCTGTTAGTGCGGCAGAATAGGTTACGTGACCTCGTGAACGTAAATAGAAATGCGATTTTAAAATAAAGCAATGTGATGTCATTGCGTTTTTAATAAGTTTTAAATGAATCTTTGTACATGTATTTTTTGACCAACAATTTAAAAGTTTTTTTTGTCAAACAATAATGTTAATTCCTTGAGGGCAAATAGGTCACAGAGGTAGGATATCCACTTTAGTAACTATCGTTTGAGACATTTACCTTTTATACGGGATATAGCGCATTCGCTTTTGATAACAAATTAAAGAAGAAACTTTTTATTGATTTCTATTTCTCAGCAATTTTAAGAACCGATGCGGTACGATCAGACAGTGATGCCATGACAATCTCGAGCAAAAATACCGCTTTGATCTCCACTTCAGATGTCAAGATACTGACACACTTCTTTTAGCTCTTTGATGGGGTGTAAATTGTTCATGAAAACAAGGTCAATTACTTAGTTTATCAACTGAATAATTACCGATAATCTTTAACGTTTTTTCCCTCTCTTTCAACACGGGCGGATGGACGATGATTATTGTGTCCAAATTTTTTGAACACTTTTCAAAATAAATATTTTTCGGGAAATAATACTATTGTACATAATACTCCTTTCATAAAAGTGTCAATTATTAGGGCGAGTGGCTGTTCACTAAGGACGAGTAGATATTACTGGCTACTAGTCCTGCAGGGCGAGTGGTGTGAAATTTTTTTTTACATCCCTGCTCTAATAATTTAACCATTCCATCCACTGTAGTATAAAAACACATAGTAAATAAACCGAAATGGCCATTGCCAGAAAACTTAAATGTTTGGGCTACCAGATTAAAATTTTGGTAGCCCAGTGGGCTACCAATAAATTTTCAGATTTCTGAAACCCTGTGTCATATGATAAAGGTAATGATGTTGAACAATTGTTTAAGTTTGAATCAGATCCATTCAGTAATAACAGAGATAGAGTGAAAGTGCACCAAAACTTTAACCTGAAATTCTAAGTAAAACGGGGGAATAACTCATGAAAAAATGGCACCAGAGTTATGCACCTTGTGTCATATGATGTGGGTGATGATGTTGAACAACTATTTTAAGTTTGAATCAAATCCATTCAGTAATAACAGAGATAGAGTGAAAGTGCATCAAAACTTTAACCTGAAAATCTAAGTGAAAAGGGGTGATAATTCATGAAATATTGGTGCCAGAGTTATGGCCCTTATGTCAGATGATGTGGATGATGATGAGGAATAAGTATTTCAAGTTTGAATCAAATCCATCAAGTAATTACAGAGGTAAGTTGAAAAAAGAGAAAGTGCACCAAAACCTTAACCAAGGTGGGGACGCGGAAAGACGCCGACGCCGGGGCGAGTAGGATAGCTCTCCTTATACTTCATATAGTCAAGCTAAAAACTAAGCATAAAAAGACACAAAGAATTATGTGTTTTGTTTCTGCAGTGACTTTGAAGATGGTATGTTATTTTCAATTTCTCTTTTTTGGTTGGGTCAGTTGAATTAAAAGATCAATAAAAAACTTAATATGTGTTATATTGTTTGCACGCAACCATTTTTATAGACTGCAATGATGGCTTATTAAAATGTGGTAATCAAAAGGGTACTTAGACCTGAGTTAATTTTTGATCATTTTTACATGTTTTCTGCCATTTTTTTTTTAAAATAGCCCTCATGCATTTCTAAATAAAGTACAAATTGCTCATTGAAAAAGTCAACTTAAAAAGTGTTATCTGAAATTTACCTATCCGAAACTCGTAAATTTATCAGGTGCACGATCATACTGCCGTGAAAATTTTCATACTTGTTTCAATTCTCTGGCTTTAATAATGCCCGATTCTTGCATCAACTTGTTCAGATTTATACATTTAATTCATTTATTTATTAATCTTTTCGAAAACTGTACCGAACTTGCAGATATTGCCGATCTTTTTACAATATTTTGTACTAGAGTTCTGACCATCTACGGAATCGGTTTTCATCCAGAGCGACCGGGAAATTCATTTAATGAAACCGGCTGTACTTGAATTAAATTTAGAAGTAAATTTATTATTAAATCACGAAATAACATATGATTGATGTATAAGATCATGCTGAAGGAGGTTTAAGTCTACATTCATGAGGTTTATCGGCTTTTTTCATGCCGATTGAAAATTTTCAAAATGGCTGCGACACAACGTGTGCGTAAATTGGACGACTTGTGATATTAAAATAAAGATGCGACGGTCTAAATTACAACTGATTCTAATGTTTTTGGTATTATTTTGAAGCTAAAACATTGAATTAATTAAATATGTACACGATTATACTATCGAACGGACAGATTTCCTACAGAATTGGCTGAACTTTGGGCATTTGTAAGTTAACTAACACAAATATTTTTGAACTACCAACTAATCAAAACCAGGGGCATAAAGGTCTTTCTTTTTTCTGATTGGATAATATCACCTCATTAATATTCATGAGCATTTAGGATCTCGCATTTGCATAGGAATGTAACACCCCTTTCATAACTGTGTCCACGAACCTGCTTATCTCAGTGGTCAGAATTTTCTTGCATTTTTCACTTTTAATCAATAAATAAACATAAATAGTATATTTAAATGTTAATTAAGAAATAATAAGTTCCCAAACGTGGTTTATCATAGAATAACCCGAATTTTGAGTTCTTATGCGTAAGAATATATCATGAAAGCCTACAGCCTTCGTGATATATTGTTTCGCAGAAGAACGAAAAAACTCGAATTATTCTACGATAAATCACAGTTGGGAATTTATTATTTCCATTCTAACACGACATACTAGTATCAAAAACAAGAGGACCATGATGGTCCTGAATCGCTCACCTCTTCCCACATGATCCAGGTTTTAGTATGACGTTGTTTTTTCTATTATTTGACATAGTGACCTAGTTTTTGAGCTCATGTGACTGACCTAGATATTATCAAGATAAAAATTCTGACCAATTTTCATGAAGATCCATTGAAAAATATGGTCTCTAGAGAGGTCGCAAGGTTTTTCTATTATTTGACCTATTGACCTAGTTTTTTAAGGCACGTGACCCAGTTTCAAACTTGACCTAGATATCATCAAGGTGAACATTCTGACCAATTTCCATGAAGATCCATTCAATGGTATGGCCTCTAGAGAGGTCACAAGGTTTTTCTATTTCAAGACCAACTGACCTAGTTTTTGATCGCAGTTGACCCAGTTTCAAACTTGACCTTGATATCATCAAGATAAACATTCAGACCAACTTTCATACAGATCCCATGAAAAATATGGCCTCTAGAGAGGTCACAAGGTTTTTTTATTATTTGACCTACCGACCTACTTTTTGACGGCACGTGACCCATGTTCGAACTTGACCTAGATATCATCAAGATGAACATTCTGACCAATTTTTATGGAGATCCATTCACAAGTATGGCCTCTAGAGAGGTCACAAGGTTTTTCTATTTTTAGACCTACTGACCTAGTTTTTGACCGCACATGACCCTGTTTCGAACTTGACCTAGATATCATCAAGATGAACATTCAGACCAACTTTCATGAAGATCAATTGAAAAATATGGCCTTTAGAGAGGTCACAAGGTTTTTCTATTATTTGACCTACTGACCTAGTTTTTGATGGCACGTGACCCACTTTCGAAATTGACCTAGATATCATCAAGATGAACAATCAGACCAACTTTCATACAGATCCCATGGAAAATATGGCCTCTAGAGAGGTCACAAGGTTTTTCTATTTTTAGACCTACTGACCTAGTTTTTGACCGCACATGACCCTGTTTCGAACTTGACCTAGATATCATCAAGATGAACATTCAGACCAACTTTCATGAAGATCCATTGAAAAATATGGCCTTTAGAGAGGTCACAAGGTTTTTGTATTATTTGACCTACTGACCTAGTTTTTGATGGCACATGACCCAGTTTCAAACTTGACCTAGATATCATCAAGATGAACATTCTGACCAATTTTCATGAAGATTTCATGAAATATATGGCCTCTAGAGAGGTCACAAGGTTTTTCTATTTTTAGATCTACTGACCTAGTTTTTGACCGCACGTGACCCAGTTTCGAACTTGACCTAGATATCATCAAGATGAACATTCAGACCAACTTTCATACAGATCCCATGAAAAATATGGCCTTTAGAGAGGTCACAAGGTTTTTCTATTATTTGACCTACTGACCTAGTTTTTGAAGGCACATGACCCACTTTCAAACTTGACCTAGATATCATCAAGGTGAACGTTCTGACCAATTTTCATGAAGATCTTGTGAAATATATGGCCTCTAGAAAGGTCACAAGGTTTTTCTATTTTTAGACCTACTGACCTAGTTTTTGACCGCACGTGACCCAGTTTTGAACCTGACCTAGATATCATCAAGGTGAACATTCTGACCAATTTTCATTAAGATCTTGTGAAATATATGGCCTCTAGAGAGGTCACAAGGTTTTTCTATTTTTAGACCTCCTGACCTAGTTTTTGATGGCACATGACCCAGTTTCGAACCTGACCTAGATATCATCAAGATGAACATTCTGACCAATCTTCATGAAGATTTTGTGAAATATATGGCCTCTAGAGAGGTCACAAGGTTTTTCTATTTTTAGACCTACTGACCTAGTTTTTGACCGCACATGACCCAGTTTCAAACTTGACCTAGATATCATCAAGGTGAACATTCTGACCAATTTTCATGAAGATCCATTGAAAATTATGGCCTCCAGAGAGGTCACAAGGTTTTTCTATTTTTAGACCTACTGACCTAGTTTTTGATGGCACGTGACCCAGTTTCGAACTTGGCCTAGAATTTATCAAGATGAACATTCTGACCTACTTTCATAAAGATCCCATGAAAAATGTGACCTCTAGAGATGTCACAAGGAAAAGTTTACGCACGCACGGACGGACGACGGACACCGCGCGATCACAAAAGCTCACCTTGTCACTTTGTGACAGGTGAGCTAAAAATGGTAACTACTTTTTACTTCCGTGCTACGCACCTGGATCGGATGACATCATTGCACGCGAGTGGTTTATTGCAGAATAACTCGAGATAGATTTTGCTCTCAATGTATGATTGTAGGTTATTTGCTGGTCGTGTTAGAATAAAAGTTATATCAAAGGACAGGCCCTTCCCCAGCCGCTTAAGGTGCCGCGCTACCATGGCGCTTAAAACATGAAATACAGCTTCCCGTAGCGCTTAATGATCCCACGCGGTGCCTCAATTATTAGCGCGGCGTCTTAAATCAGTAAGCGATTTCATCCCTGTGAGATACCTCAGGTAAATATCGATCGGGGAAGTTTATGAATAAACAGTGTAGCTAGCTGTTTACCGTGTACTCAGTGCTCCAGCTAGGATTAAAAAAGGGCAGGGTGCTGGCACTGAAAAGGGCACTTCTGGGGTGGTGGTCGGTCCGGGACCGTACTCCCCCGGGAAAAAAATATAACTGGTCCATGCATACAGTGCATTTTAGCATACTTTAGGCATGGAATTTGGCATAATTTAGGCATGTTTTTTGGCACACTTTAGGTATGGTCTTTTAATAGGCTATGTCTGTCATCTCTAATGCACCTATTTATAAACTAAAAATTCTGCTGTTTGTATTTGACTTGGCATTGATTTTCAACTTGTAACATTTCTTTGTAATTGCATACTGAATAACAATATCTATGTGTTTAGGCCTATTTTACTTGTTACAATTTCAGTACACATCTTCTCCATGTAGGCTACTTGATATTTATAAATTTATACCTGTAACATATTATATACAGAAAATAAAGTTTAAACTTCCACTTAAATAAATGAAATCGGGCAAAGTTTTTAACTTATAACAGTCTAAAAGCAAGATTAGCACTTGTAATGGACATATTCCGGGTATCCAAAATTTTATATCCGGATATGGTTACACTTTTTTCTAAAAGTCATCGAATGTCCAGTTTAAACAATATTTTTGAAAAAATATTATGATGCAAAGACAGTTTAACAGCATTTCACAATATCTGACATTAAAGTGTACCCTGTCATTACATCTTAGTAAACTAATTTCAAAGAAATCTTCATGAAAAATCAGCAATTTCACAAAGCAGACGACAACTTACTTTCGATTTCAAAAACTTGTAAAACGATAAAATCAAAATATTTTCCTATTTAAATTTGATTGTGATCGATTTTTATTAATTACATATAAATGTCTGTTGTCTGGACTTAATTTCAGTTGTGTATAAAGGGGTATTTACGACTATATTACCGAAAACGAAAGTACACTTTGACAGGTGGCGCGAAATGATAATGATTTCAGACTGGTTTGCAAACTGTTTTAACACTAAGGTTCAATGATTTTAATGCTAGTGGAGCAGTCTAAAATATCATGGTCTGCCTCGGGCACGATTACAGCAGGTAATTGTTTAATTGTTTGCTAATTATGTCAATGCCCCCCCAGCGTGTATCACTCGATAAAAAGGGGGCAATAAAGCAGTGTATTATAATCACTGAGGCAAAAAAGGGAAGTCTGGCTAAAAAAAAGAAATGAATGGTTGTAAAACGGGCAGGGTGCCTGGCGGGGCAACAGGGCGGAACGAATTCCGGAACGGGCGATGCGCCCTGCTGTAAATAGCTAGCTGGAGCACTGGTACTGATAAGGCTTTAAAGACGACACGTGTTGATGAAAGTCTGTGTTTTCACAAGTTTGCGGTTAATTGGAGCAGGAGTGATTGGATTATAATTAGTTAAAGATTATAATTAGTCTATGCAACGAAATGGGATAACAGTTGGTGACCGCATGCATGGGTAAGTTAATTGTTATCGAGTAATAATTAGCAGGTAAGGCAACTGTATTAAAATGACCAGTGATTCTTTGACTGAAGTTTGAAATCATTGTTCCGGATGAACTGAAGCAAACTTTTTAGAGGATGTTTAATTACCATTGTTTAAGATGCTATTAATTTCTAAATATTAAACTTTATCTACTATGATATTTTTTGTTTCACTTTGCCTTTGTATCTCTCAAAGTAAACATGAAAAGACCAAATGATACAAGTTTCAGTGGAATAACAAAATTTAGGGCAGGTTACCTAACCATCATTCCTGGGAAAGACCAGTTCCAAATAAGCAACCGCCTACTTTCTCACGTAAAGAACCGGGCTAGTCGATAAAAGGGATGAATGAATTCTCTTCTGCTGTATTTCAAGGAAGTCAATATTTCTATGCTAAATAAACATCGATTTATTTATTTACTGACTATATTTACAGCATCATGTATGGTCCAAAGAATTTTAGAAGAAAAAAAACAAACAAGAAACTTATCAACAACAAAAAAGTTATGATTAATTTTGTCAAGTCATTGAAACATGTCATTGTAACTTATGTTTCATTTCAGGCTCTTTCATCACCCTTCTCCCTTGAAGAAGACCGGGCGGTTATTGAATGGGCACAGGCGAAAGCCAACCTTACCAATACCACAGATGAACACTTTGAGCACCATGGAGTGGATTGTTGGTAATCTGTCCGAGTCTCACCCAAACCTGAGCAAAGTCGCTACAGTGGGACTGCTTCTACCAACCTCCACAGCTGGTGTGTATACATGTTCTTTCTGAAACTTGCTGCTTGCAGTAAAATACATAGTTAAACTTGAAATACAGAACCTGCTTCTGTGTGTAAAAAAGCTGCAATGGTGTTGTTAACACCCACAAATATTTAACAGAAATACTGTTGCAATTCATTGTGCAGAAGAACACAAGATAAAATTTTATGTCAAATCTTAGGAACTTTTACAATATAAATCCATCCTTGGTTATCCTTTCTCTGGAAAAAATAACAAATACTTTTTTTTGTACTTTCAGATTGTGAGAGAGGTTTCAGCTGTTGAATGTGTAAAGACCACCCACCATTCACCAGTGAGCATGAAAGTGCTTAATGCCTTACTCATGGTGTCCATGCAGGGACAAAAATTGAATGACTTTAATTTCAGTGGTGCAGTAAAGGAATGGCACAGAGCCAAAGACAGACACTTATTGGTATATGAAAACAAAAATGCCTATGTGTTGTTAGTGTTAGTACAAAAGAAGTGGAAGGACATATGTGTTGTTCGAAAATACATATAAAAGAAGTGGACCCCTGTGTAGTGTATATGATATATTGATGGTTATATGATTATGTGAAAATGCAGAAGTAATGAAATACATGTTGTTGTGTTTTTTTGCATATGGTATACTTAAAAAAGCACCATTTGGGTTCGATTTAAAAAAAAAAATCGAACATACACCCCTTATCCCGCCACGCAAACATTACCCCAGCGCCTTAAAAATTTTCTGGGGAAGGGCCTGAAGGAAAGATAATTTATTTAGCTTTTCAGGCCTCGACCTTAACTTTTTTCAGCAGTTGCCAGCAGGTCCACCAACTGCTAAAATCTAGTAGACCTGCTCAGACTTTAGTGGACCTCCAATTCTATCAAATAAATTGTGATGTTGTAGACATCATAACTTCATATGACTCAAAGAAACAGGACTTATTTCTAAAATAATTTAAAATGGAAGACAGTAGCAATCTGCTATCCCGAAAAATAATTATTTTGAAAAGTGTCCCAAAATATGGACACAGTAATCATCATCCTCCCGACCCGTGTTGAAAGTGAAAAAAAAAAAAACAACAACAATTATCGGTAATAATTCTGATGATAAACTAAGTAATTGGCCTTGTTTTCATCATCAGTTAACACCCCCTCAAACAGCTAAAAGAAGTGTGTCGGTTATTATGGCATCTGAAGTGGAGATCAAAGCAGTTAGTTTCCCCGAGATTGTCATGGCATTACGTCATGTTTTCGCGCAATGTGACACATCACTGTCTGATCGTACTTTCTCGATTCCTTTAATTGTTGAGAAGAAATCAGTAAAAAAAGTTTTTTCTTTAATTTTTTTTAAAAGCAAATGTGCAATATCCCGAATAAACTGACATGTAAATGTGTCAAACCGTGAACGATGATAGTGGATGTCCTACCTCTGTGACCTATTTGCCCTCAAGAAATTTACATTATTGTTTGAGAAGAATATCTAACAAAGTGTTGTGTCAAAAATACATGTAAAAGAATCATTTAAAACTTACTAAAAACCGCAACGACATTATACTGCTTTATTTCAAAACCACATTTCTATTTACGTTCATGAGGTCACGTTACCTATTCTGCCGCGCTAACAGAAATATGTTTGCCAAAAATTGTTTTACTCCATGTATTTAAATTGCTGCCGCTTTTTCATTATTTAAGATTTTTTAATTGTGTTTTTTAAGAAAGAAATAAATAATCAAGACTGCGCTGTTGGAAATTTTACAAAACATTATATGAAAATTTAATCGTTTTTAAAGAATTTTGCCTACATTCCTGACGATATCTTATAAAAATTGTTATAGAATTCAAACTGTATTAGTTCTCAAGCAGTGTTGAAAATTTGAAGCGATTATGTTAAAAAATGAATGAACTACACGCGTTTTTTGTGTCGAAAGTAACCGCGATGTAAATTAGATATTACGATAGGACGCACGTGCTAGTGGAATGGAAAATTACCAGCATGGCGTTTTGATATTTTTAGAATTCGCGGGTAAATTCCAGTCAATCCAGGTAATTTTGCCTGATGTTATTTCTCAATTTGGTAAAGTTACCACGTAAAAACCACTCGCCCGATCGGTGGAGTAGTCTATTCGTGTTATCCTGACTTTAACTCGCCAAGCTTATAACTATAGAATGCCGTACTTAAGGCAAAATCAACTTTCGTTTTGTGAATTCGCCGATATGGGTACGATTGTTCCCCCTATTTTTCACTTTTAAGGGTTTTATTTTATTTGCAGACCGTGACTGAAAATTGGTTGACCGTCGGTCTACCCAATTTTTGATAGTTAGTGGACCTGCCGACATTTTGGTTGCGTCGGTCCAACGGTCCACCGCTAAGGTCGAGGCCTGCTTTTAATATATATAATTTTTATAATTATTGTTTGAGAAATACTTGCTGATATATTTTATTAAAGATAATCACCCATGAATTTACTGTGTATTCTAAAGGGATTATTGGTTTATCTGTGGTTGCTAAGCCTAGATTTTGCCATTTTCACATGTCAAAATGTTTCCATTCAAAAACAGATGCAGGCAATAATTTCATTGTAGAACTTTCTTTTCCAACAGAAAACACAACAAATGGTTTCCAAGACTTTCACTGAAAAGACGATTTAAACTGTATGGCATAAGTGTGTGGATAATGGCGGAATAACCTACGGCATATGCTTCAATTGGAAGACACAATAGGAGAGATCGTGTTTGTATACAAATTCTATTTTTAGAACTGATAAGACAGTGATCGGGTGGGCAGAAGCCGACCGTCCATGTTTTTTGTAAACAGTGATGTCTTTCTAACGGTCTAAACTTTCTTAAAACACAAATTACATAAATAATTTTTTGGTCAATGGAAAGGTTATAAAACAAGCAATTTATTGATTACTTTTAATTGTTATTTCGAAATAAAATGGATTAATTATGTACGCTTAACTTACACTGTTTTTCTAAAGGTTGTGAAAATCACTACGCCGCTTTTAAAATTATATGTCATTTAAAACGGTTATTCATTGAAAAAAGATATTTGGATACAAAAATATGAAGATTGTTAGTATTTCAAATCTTTTTGAATTTTGAAAATCCATAAATGAGCAAAAAAGTTATTAAAAATTAAAAATTCTGATTCAATACGCAAACGGTGTTAAAATCATTTGTTTTGCCAACCACCAGATAAACAGATGTTAACGCGTGACGTCACGGCGATCTCTCCTATAAACTAAGATAAATGCCGCATTCCAGTCCCTGTATCAGTTGTTCCTGATATTGACTTCTTTAACTATTTAGAATGTCTGAATGAGATCATAGCATCGCCTTTTGTATTGTAGCGTTGTTAACTTCAACTCGCGTGTCTCTGGTCGTAGCTCAAACCCTTCAATTCAGGAATCGGTTGCCCTTCCCTGTGCATTTTTCTAGTATACTATTTTTTTGTTTTTTCGTGGTTGGGAAGGTTTGGAAGCACGAGCCGATTCGCAACACTAACATCAAGATCTTAGAATTAAGGAAGAGGGGATGTAAAATTAAACATATATTTAAACAGTATTTACATAGAGATTACACGTTCTACCTACCTTTCCAGCACAAATATCTAAAGAATTTCAATCAGGAAATGACTAACCTAAAATAGTGTAGGCCTATGCGCATGCGTTTAACTAGATGCACAACTCAAACGCTTTAATTTTTTTAAAGAAAAAAAAAAAGATGTAGAGTGGCTGATAAGAAGAGTGATTTTTACACTCGTTTCTATTATTCATATTTTTTTCTTCAAAAAAAAAGAGAATAATTAAATATGGACACGAGGTCTATGTGCATCAAGATTTCAAGATGGCAGATCTCAAGATCATCGAAGATGGCATCTAACGACGAGGAAATGTGGAGGAGCTAGCTGTCTTTTTAATCTCTAACAATAATGACAGACATCGAGGATAAAATTTCTGCTCAAGTAGCAAGCACAGTTGGCGAAATACTGGTACTGTTTTTTATGTGTGTTCATGTTCATGCCAGTACAAAATTATAGTCGAAAATTATTGCCGCCGTTTTTCTGTTTTTGTTAGTGTTTTGGAAGTGGCTATTCCTACGGTCCCGTAAGAATAGCCTCACAGGAATAGTGAAATAGCCTGCAGGTGGCTATTCCTACGGCTCCAAAGACAGTTTTATTACATTATTACATATTTCATACAGATAACTCGCTATAGCGAAAATGGCCTTCGCTATACAGGAGTTGACACTCCTATTAGAGACAGAAAAGGTTCCTAACCCTAACAGGCAGAAATAACTACAATACAGGTCACTTACTACCCAGATGGCCCTGGATTTCGGTGGATGATACAAAAGTACATGTACAATCAATGGAGTCTGGTCGTGAAGCGATGCTGCTCGTCGGTGATTGGTCCTCCTGGCCATGTGATAGGAATCCTCCTCTCTGATTGGCTGGTTCTCCTGTGACCTCTTACAGTGACCTAACTAACCCTAACTACGTTCCCACTACACTCCCCCCCATTCTATAAAGTTAGTCACCAGGATCCGTGTGAGTCACACAGAAAAGAGATGGCCTGGGAGGCTATAGATGGGTTCGTCACAGAGACAGGCATAACAGGGATACCCTGCTTAATAATAATCATGGAGGTTTCCCCAATAATGATTTTACATCTCGTGCCAAACAGACCAGACAACAAGGACTTCTGAAATCATGGACGAGATTCCCCCATAGGAGATTGTCATTTAGAAGTGGTTGTTCCAAACATCTCTTTTAATAACTGGAATTAAGGTCATGGGATCCCCATACTGACCTAAGTTCATCATTTTCTGGGTAACCCAGATAAACATATTAAATTATTAAGGTCCTGGGATACCCAGGGGAAGAACTAATACCGATACTAATGCATACCAGGAACTACACATACTTACATCAGTTTATAACTTTAAGGTTACCCGGAAAGGCATAATAAATCATTAAGGTGCTGGGATACCCTGCGGAACAACTGTCTTATCAAAGTGTATCATGGGATACCCATACTGCAGTACACCAGGACATACCACAAAATTTACCTAGCAAAACATTCAGACCTGAGAACTCCCCAGTCATTGAAATACCTCATTTAAGATCATGGGACCCCCATATTGATCTTAAGAAGCAAAGCTGTCTAAAGTTTGGACCATTCTGCATTAAGGTTTAAAGAGACCCAATAGAATTTATAATCTATGGAAATAGTTTAGCACTTGACAGTATCAGGACAAGTTATCCCAATGATAAACCTGGGATGCCCACGAGGCTTGGGGTGCACTGAGCAGATGGACAATTTCTACATCTAGAACAAGGATAAACCCGGGATACCAGGAGGCTGGGGAGACCCCAAGAAGATGGACACAGTTTCTGCGTCTATTGAAGGACGAGGCATTGCCTCTACTGATCCGTATAGGAAAAAGGATCTGAAGTAGGTGATCCGTGACCCGGAGTCCCTTTCCCCAGGCCCTTAGCCCAAGGATCTCTATTGCTAAGACCAGACCGGTCCTGTGACAGATCCCGGAATCCCCATCCCCATCTGGAAGAGGTTTTTTCTACAGCCCAAAGGATGCTGTGGTTAAATAAAGGCTGCACAGACTTTGGTCTCACACTAGGAATGTTAGCAGGTGATACCAAAATACAATCAGACCCACAAGTGAGACTCTGGCACACCATGCCCCTACTGTTCTGTCCATCTGAACAGGAGACCTGAACACATCCCAGAGACCCTACACCAACAACCTCTCTTTCAGTATTTCCACAATGATGTGAAACTGTTGCCGCAGAGGCAATGAGGCCCTGACTAAACCTGTCAGAATTCAACATTATTACCCTGGACTGTGAATGGAAAGTGTAGTACAAACTTTCTATCTCTGAACGAAGGGGCGAGTAAAACCCTGAGGGAGGGAGTGGTACAGAGTACAATGACAAGGTTGCTGGTGGCGGCAACCCCCAAGCAAGTGAACCTTCATGGGCAAAGCCAGGTAGGAATAAACTAACTGTTGGTTCTCCAACGTGATAAGGTGGCAATTTCCCAGAATGATTGAAGGGCAATACCCTACCATGCTCTTGATATTGAACATAGCTGCTAGTATCAGGTCCGCAAACCTTTGGAATACAATGGCCTCTGAGCTTTCCACCGGTGCCTTGACCTTTAGTAACAAGATTCCCTACTATTTCCGAGTCATCTATGACCTTACGTTCCCCAGATGCCACTTGAGGTCCAGATGACTTTGTATTGAACTGGGCTTTAGTTTGGCATAAACTTGGCGAGAAGTTTAGTGGAAGACATTGGTCATGGCCTTCACCCCTAGAGTCTGAAGTCCCAGCTTTGCTGTCAAAAGAGTTACTCTTGTAAAAACCAGTCTCCGAGTTGGGCAAATCTGACGTATCATTTTGCCTATTTCCTTTAGCCACCAGAGATACATCAATTTCACTTATAGGATATCTTATTGTAAGGCAGTTCCTATAATTATCTTCTTGAATTACCATTAAAATATACAGGTCAGTATTAAAAAGAGTCACAGTGTTGTGCTCAAGAACATTATTGGATAACTGCTCCCTAAAAACCGTATCTTTGTTATTGTCACAGTCTGCAGGGCACTCGGACACTGGAGCTAATTGAGTACCCATAGTGTTTAATTTGCACAGGGTTGTTGCAACCAGGGTATTTGCAATGTTCATGCTTTGGTGCAAAGCTAACTGGACATTAGGATCAGGAGAGAATACGGTTTCCGTATTGTTTAAATTGAACAAGGCCCTTGGGGGATAAGAAGATACTGTATCAGTATTAATGTGTAAATCACATGGGGTGCTAGAGCTGGGGATGACTGTAGCATCCATGTTGTCTATAGCACACATGGAACTAAAAGAAGTGTTACATACATTATCTGCCTTATTGTACAGAGCACGTGGAGCGCTAGAGACAGGAGTGACTAGGGTAACCATACTTTCTGGGGCATCCAAAGATATGGTAAGTATGGTATCTGCTTTATGGTATAGGGCGCTAGCGTTTGTGGCTGATACGGTACCGGTGTTATTAATAGTGCACATGGCGTTGGAAGGAAAGGTAAGTACTGTATCCGTAACACCATCCAATTCATATGGGGTGCTAGACTGTTGGTCTACTACGGTATCCGCATTGTCTATATTGCATGTGGCATTGGACAGAATGGTAGTTACAGTATTTGTATTACTGTCCATATTGCATTGGGTGCTGGCATTAAGGGTTAATACGGTAGCCGTATTTTCTAAATTACTGGGGGCGCTCAGAGAAAGGTTAAGTACGGTATCTGAACCAACACACATAGTGCAAAGATCATGAGTGGGTACAGTCTCTGATTGTGAATGGTCTCCTTCACTAATTAACTTGTTGGGAATCAGTAATTTAGTGGTGTCAGCAAAATTACTCCCACCATTATCTGATGCAGAGTTATCAAACTGGCTACTGGTCAGTCTACTGCTCCTCTGCAGAGACTCATCACTGACTCCCTCAAGACTGGAATCTGGACTCAATAAAGAACTAACAACCCCAGAGCTATTTGCCTGCTCTCCCCAAGGTTTCAGACATGCTCCCCACATGAGAGCACTACTATCATTTTCCCCCACACTCTCCCCACTTCTAAGAGAGCTTGATGATTTGCATTCAGTAACTTGGGACAAATCCTGCTCTGCAAAGTCCAGAAAGTTAAAGAACTGTTCAAGGTCTTCATCTGATTTTATTGGAACCCGGGGACACAAGGCACACTACCCTGATCCTTAACTAGAGTATCACAGAACAAATCCCCCAATTCCGTTGAGGTACTTACCTCACACATTTCCAGGGAAATCTCGGATTTGGAGAAGTGTGAGGAGGCTTCCTCCCTTAGCACACTCTCCCTTAGGAGATTAATTTCTGACTTGAGGGCTCCTATGATTTGTTCAAGGTCATCATCTGATTTTAGTGGAACCCGGGGGACACATGACACACTACCCTGATCCTTAACTGGAGTATCACAGGACAAATCCCCCAATTCCGTTGAGGTACTTACCTCACACATTTCAGGGGAAATCTCGGATTTGGAGAAGTGTGAGGAGGCTTCCTCCCTTAGCACACTCTCATTCAGGAGTTTAATTTCTGACTTAAGGGCTCCTATGACTTCATCATCTTCCTTAAATTTCTTTAAACTAGACTCAACAATTTCGTCGGAGTAGTTCTTCCACCATGATGATTTGTCATTAAGGGACTTATTTTTATTTCTTAGAATTCGTGTACAAGTCATCAGATACTCCACACAAACACAATATATGTCGCATTTCTCTGTCAATGTATCTACTTTCTTTTGGAGGCGATCCCTCTGGTATTTTAGTTCTTGATTTTCACCCTCCAGAACTTGTATTCTCTGTGATAAACTTTCTTTACGTATTGGCGAATTGTAGGAACAGTTAGCCCCATGGGAGTTACAGGAAAAGTCACGGGATACCCGACATGTGTTTCTGAGAGATACTGGAGGTTATTAGCATGACCTTGGCTCAAGACCTTTACCGGAGATGCAGCCCGCACTGGTGTCACAGGTGGCGTATCATAGGTCGTCTTACATGGTGTGTGGGGGACTAATGTTTTTGGTGAAGACCACCCATGCCCATCTTCTGCCGTCACGCCTAGTGTGTGAGGGGATACCACCTCAGGGGGAAAATATTCTAATTGTCTATTGGCTGTAATGCCTGGTGTGAACTGGGATAACGCCCCTGGGGACCAATATCCAAACCCCCAATTTGCCCTCATGTCCGGTGTGTGAGGGGCTACCCCTCCCGGTGAAGGCCACCCATATCCCCACATAGGCGGGTAACATCCCAAATGAGGCCCAGTCCCACCCGAGTTACCTGGGGATTTTGTATTGCTGCAAGGAGTACTTACTTTCTCAGCCATAACCTTAGATATAAAGTATAAAGCTGATATATCTGTTGTAAATTAAAATACTCTACGTTTTGCTATTTGTTTTCTTGAATTCTGAAAACCTCAATAACAGACAATATCCCTACACCCTCTCTAATTTTTATTCTTTTTGACCTTTGGTACAATAAGATATGTACAGGGAAGGATACCTTCCACAAATGAACCAAAAGAAACAGTACACAGTAACACTTACTATCTTTCTATCCTTGAATTGAATAGAATGGAATGAAATAACTTTTTGAATAATTTTGAAAAATTCCAAGTCACCGGTTGTTGTTGTTACCGGAACTTCCGGCGTAAAATGAAAGTACTTTCGGTTTGGCACGTTTTCCGTGCGCGAGGCTTAAACTTCTGAAAAATATGACAAAACAATTTCTTTTGTCGAAGAAAATTTAATCCACTAAAAGAATGTTCGAAATAAATCGATATAACCCCAAAAGAGTAGTCGTTTGAGCCTTACGGCGATTTTCCCAGTTTTTTGACAGTCCGCAGGCTGTATAAACCGGGCTAGAAATTATAGAAATAACCCTTACTAATCTTACACAGGAATCCTGTTCAGAAAAAACCTGGCCGAAGGGACAGTTCAAAGGCTTTCGCCTTCTACTACGTAACGGACAGGGACCTACTAGGGAATTTCCAGGCGAGATGTTCGCGATTACTTCTGACACCAATATAGCGAAAATGGCCTTCGCTATACAGGAGTTGACACTCCTATTAGAGACAGAAAAGGTTCCTAACCCTAACAGGCAGAAATAACTACAATACAGGTCACTTACTACCCAGATGGCCCTGGATTTCGGTGGATGATACAAAAGTACATGTACAATCAATGGAGTCTGGTCGTGAAGCGATGCTGCTCGTCGGTGATTGGTCCTCCTGGCCATGTGATAGGAATCCTCCTCTCTGATTGGCTGGTTCTCCTGTGACCTCTTACAGTGACCTAACTAACCCTAACTACGTTCCCACTACATCGCCAATAGCGGGTCACTATCAACACTTATCCTGTTTTCTCATATTCTCGGGGGCCTAAGGGGTTGTTTTTATTCCCAGTAACAGAATAAACAGTACATAAACAGGCTGGTAACATTGCCTGATTGGGCTTACTTGATCTTGATTGGTTACGGTGAAACATAATGAAACATTTACTCACCGCGCCTGCGTCAAGTTGCTATTATTTTAGAATTCACCCCCCCTGACTGCTGATATAAATGTGGAGACTGGATTGGTTGCTGTCATGTATTTACTGATTAAATCCGGAGGTAGAGAGTCCCAGTCACAGACTGTATTTGGAATGAAGCTGTATTTTAATGTATTAGTTCTTGCATAAATTCTGTTGAAATGGTCACTATGCATATTCTTTGTAAAACGAGATGGTCGTTGCAGGTTATCAAGTGGAAGATTTGCCATAGAATTGAGTCCTTTGCAGAAAAGAATTAATCTGTTTTGCTTTCTTCTTTCTATCATTGGAGTAAGTTCCAGTTCGCTTAAAATTTTCGTCATAGAACCAGGTTCGTAACTGTAGTTGGAAGAAATAAATCTAGCTGATCTTTTTTGGACGTTTTCTAACTTGTCTTGTAAATACATCTGATGTGGATCCCAAGCTGAACTAGCATATTCCAAGACTGGACGAATTAACCCTTTGTAGGCTTGAAGTTTAACTTCACGGGGACACATAGATAAATTCCTTTTTAGTAATCCTAGGGTTCTGTATGCTTTGTTGCAGATTTCGTTGATATGTTTATTCCAGTTTAAATCATTTGTGATATGTACTCCTAGGTATTTAATAGATGTCAGAAATTCAAGACTTATTCCACCTAAAGTATAGTTATGTTTAACAATATTTTTCTTTCTGGAAAGCGTCATCATATTACATTTAGCAGGTTTGAATCTCATACCCCAAGATTTGGCCCAATTACCAAGTTTATTAATATCTGATTGTAGGTCCAAACAGTCCTGTTGGTTTTTAATTTCCCTATAACAAACACAGTCGTCGACAAACAGCCTTATATTTGAAGAAATGTCATTTGATATATCATTTATATGGACTAAAAATAAAATTGGTCCTAACACCGTTCCTTGAGGCACTCCTGAGTGTACGGTAGAAGAATCTGAACTGGACCCGTTGACTATAACTCGTTGGTTTCTGTTAACTAAGAATGCGTCTGTCCATTGTAAAATGTTCTTTGGGATTCCGTATTTATGTAATTTAATTTTAACAGTTCGTGGGGTACGGTGTCGAAAGCTTTTTCGAAATCAAGTATAAATATATCGACTTGTTTAGAATTGTCTATTGAAGTAGCCCAATCATTTATCACTGTGACAAGTTGGGTTTCACAACTATGATGTTTACGGAAAGCGTGTTGATTTTTGTTTAAAACAGAATGTTTATCAAAATGACTCATTAAGTTCGAGCAAACTATATGTTCCAGAATTTTACAACATATACACGTAAGAGATACCGGTCTATAATTACTTGGTAGAGACCTATCGTTTTTCTTATAAAGAGGACATATATTAGCAGATTTCCAGTCACTTGGGATTATACCGCTGTCAATTGACTTTTGAAATAAATGTGCTAAAACACCTGCAATACTAGGTGCAAGTTCCTTTAATACTCTTGGATGGAGGCCATCTGGGCCCATGGCTTTGGAAACATTTAGACCTGCCAGTATTTTTTCAACGCCTTTATTTGTAATAATAAAATGATTCATTTTGTCTACTGAAAGTTTCTCATACGGCAAAGAAGAATATTCTGTTCTAGTAAAAACACTAGTAAACTGATTGTTCAGGATTGCCTTAGCTTGGTCTGATTCTGCAGTTTCACCGTTTTTAGTTTTCAGAGGGGGGATTCCTTGTTTGTCACTTTTTGGCTGTTTATATATTTCCAAAATGGTTTAGTATCCTGTCTAATTTCACCTATCAAGTTGTTTACATAGCTATCGTGAGCGGATTTGACCGATTCCTTTATCTGACGCCTTAATAGTTGCCACTTATTTTTTAATCTGATATTACCAGTTTTTTTGAAATTTGCATGGGTCTTATTTCTACGTTTCACCATACATCTTATTTCACGAGTAATCCATGGAAGCGACTTAGATACCTTAGAAACTTTACTAGGTACGTGGGATGTCACTATTTTCAATATAAAGTTTATAATTAATTGCCTATTTTCTTCAACAGTTCTGTTATTATGATATCCGTTAAAATACTGTTCCTGGGCAAACTTATGGGTTTCCTCCCTCATGGTTTCGTAGTCCCCTTTAGAGTATTGGAAATAAGTCCGTTTTGGTTGTTATTTCTGTGGAATGTTACATTTCAACGTTCCCGTGATAATATCATGATCGCTTAGTTTGTCAAGGGATTTGACATTTTCAATTTGACGAGGTAGAGTAGTAATTAATAAATCCAAAGTGTTGCTTTCTGTAGTAGGAAAATCAATAAGTTGTTCAGCACTATGTTCGTGTAGTATATCAACTAATGTTTGGCCATCACTATCGGCAAGGCAAGAAGAGGTTAATTTACTGAGTTTACATTTCCAGTCAATTTTTCTAAAGTTAAAATCACCAAGCACATGTATGCCGGGAGTAACATTTGATTTAACCAATGACTTAATTTTGTCCATCTGTTGTTTAAGAAGGTCCATATGATCTACTGGCGCGTAAGGCTCTCTGTACCAACTACCAAAAAATTGGTCTTTACCGTTTAAGGTTAATTTAGCCCACAAGGATTCTGAACCATTTTCTACCAGCTTCAATGGCGCTGAACTAAGGTGTGACTTAACAAGGAGCATAGTGCCGCCCCCATTTAAGGTCCTATCATTTCTGTAGATGTCATGTCCTAGACTATCAGGAATTACCTCATTTGAATTAATACTACTATCAATTTTTGTCTCTTACAACACAAATAGTAATATTTCTTGACAAATAATGAAGATATTTCTTTCAAACTTGGTTCATTTATTAAGCATTACATATAATGCTTATCAAGATAGAAATAACCTTGTTGCCTTCAGTTTAGTTAGAATTACTTCCCTTTTTCAGATTTTTATGATGCATAATTTTTGAAGTCCAAAAAAATTATGTTTTAATGCAATGTTTAAAACAGAAAAGGGTTCAATGGCTTTCTCTGTTGCTCCAAACTTGTGCGCCAATACCTTTATTCTATATATTTAGGGTAAATACTTCGTTTCCAGTGCAGATGTATGAGCAATTTTTTTAGAACTAACATTTCTCTATAATGTTGTAAGTGAAAGCAGAGTAAAATGTATATATTCATGTACTAGCGCAATAATTTAGAGCATTAGAAAGTCATTTAACCCTTTTTTGTTTTAAACTTAGCATTAGAACATTATTTTTTTGGACTTCAAAGATTATGCGTCATAAAAATTTGAAAAGGGGAAATAATTCTACCAAAACTGAAGGCAACCAAGTTATTTTTATTCTAATTTGTATCATTTGTTATGCTTAATAAGTGGACCGATTTTGAAAGAAATATCTTCATTATTTTTCAAGAAATATTACTTTTTGTGTCATAAGCCCGATTGGGCAATGTTACCAGCCTGATAAACAACATTTGGGTGTTATTTTGTAGAAAATTCATTTGTCTTTCAGATGGAGTCATAAAATGTTACAGAAATTATCCCATTTAATTATTTTGTTACTTTACTTGATACCACCCTCACCCGCAGAAATGGACCAAGAGTTTCTCATATTCCCGTGGATTTAGATTTGACTTTTCATCACAAATAAGTTGTAGAATTTAAAACATTAAAATGACAATTGTGTAATAAAAAAATATATTCTGTAGTAAATACATCAAGAAATATGACAATTAATTGCATAATCAATAATCTATGGCAAATTTGCTAACACCACCAGAAAAAAATAAGGATTGTCAGGGGTCACACTGGGAATTTTTTTCTCTGAGCCACTGCTTTTTCCGAAGATAAAATTATGAGGCCAACAACGGCGAAGCGCGTAGCATTGACATTCTTATAGGACTACATTATATGTACCAAAGTACTCATACTACTCAAGAAATTAATTAATGTAGTTATTACATATTTCTTTGTAACCCTTTAAAATTGTTTAGAAAATCAATTTGTGTTAACTTCTAAAATTATCATTTTTATAACCATCTGCCATTTAATAAAAAAATTCTGAAAATCACATTTAAAATAAAGATGTCATTTAAAAAGAAAAAAAATTTGTTTAAAAAAACCCCAGTCTTATTTTGCACATTGCCTATAAGTGGGTGGGGTTCGATACCTTCGCATGTTTTATTCTCGAAAATTACTTCAAAATAAGAGCTCCTTTTGCAACATTTGTCAAATTGTTCTTAAATGTAAACTTTTTATTGGCTTTTTATTAAGACTGCACTAAAAAATCTCGTCAGAAATGACAGAAATATCCGAAAATCATGGTCGCAAAAACGGGTGACAAATTCAGAAAACGTAAGTTAGAATTAAATATTTGATAAAATACCTATGTTTTATTGCTTTTCTATCATCATAGCTATTCAATACTTACAATTTCTGCTTGTTTAAAGCATTTTTATTTGTTTTTGCCCAAACTAACCCTCGGCAATCATAACGGCCGACTGCTCATAAAATCGTATCAAGTGCACAAAATGATGATTATAATTATCCAGTTTGTTATTCAATAATCTAATTATCGCCAATTAACTGCCTGATCAAATAAAAAAAATTGCAAATTGGCTCCCTCCCTTTCAATAACGGATGTTGTGTCTACACAGATTATCGATTTTTCACACCTTCTGGTTCGAAAAACTGGCAATATTCGTTATTTTGGAAGCAGACATAGCTTCGAGTCATTTTCGCCAATTAGAAAATTTTGGAGCCACATTTAATTTTTTGTCGCAAATGGCTCAAGTGGCGATCGACAGCGTGACCCCTGATTGTTTTGAAAATTGAGTAAAATGCTGATAGTTTAGTCAATATGCGTCCAAATCACTTGACATTTTCAGTGTGTCAGTTTTGAACCATTCCTGTCTAGAAAATAACAAACATTAAATCATTTGGCAACTTTAAGGCAAAAAACGAGAATATGAGAAACCCTGAGAATACGAGAAACAGGGATATAGCATGTGGTGAAGAATGTTTTGACTTTCATGATATCTAAACTTACTAACACTTAAAACTTTTGCTCACATTCATTTAAATGTTTGATTTATTTGAATCTATCTTTTACGTCTGAAGTAATGATGAAATATTTAAACCTGTCCAATTCACCAATAGGGGGTCACTTTTGCAAATAGAGGGTCACCTAGTTTATTATATTTTCTATCCATTTAAATATAGTCTTTTTTCTGACAAAGCATGACTGTGGTATTGGAAATAAACATTTCAAGGCAGAATATAATGAGAATCAGAATGTTTACACTTCAAATGGGAGTTACTAGGTAAAAGGAATATAGCGCTAGTTTTCACAGTTGTATTTCTAAGCATAATTAGCACCAGCTATATCTAAATCTAAAATCAAAATATTGATGCACAGAACCTTATTCATTTATCTAAATTTGCCAGTTCAAACCATTATTACCCCAAATCAACCACTGGTTTGTATTTTTAAGTAGAATAAACATCCTTTGGATAATCCCTTATATGGGTGACCCTCTATTGGCTGAATGGCTGCCTCTGCTTGATGACACTTTTTTTCGTCAAAGTCAATCTAAATTTCATAATCATATTATTCCTATGAAAGTGCGTGTTTCACTCTTCAAAATGGTACCGGATTTGTGTGGTTTAATCTAAGAAACTGTGAGGTATGCTCAAAATTATTCTACTCCGAAGACTTCAAGAGTGCTTAAATCCAAGTCAGGAAACATGATTGCAAGAGTTATCTACTCATGGAACTCAAACTCATTAGATTAGATCCATCTTCTTTTGTGTAATAATTGCTAAGTTTTCCAGCCGATTAGCTGATAAGCGCTTGGCTTATCAGGGTTGCTACTGACATGCAGTGCACAGGTTCCATAACTCTACTTTGCCTTTTACAAAATAATGCCCCTTTTTCCGGCTTAGAAATTTTTGGTTAAGGTTTTATATGTAAACTTTTTGACTCTCTACCATACTTGTCGAAAGTTATAATTGCCCTAAGGCCTCACCAAATTAAAAAGTTGTTCATCGGATTTCCCGCTCGTATTTTTTCAGAAACACAAAAAAATTTTTTTGTTTTGTTTTTGGCTTGCGCTCGCCCCATTGAAAAAAATCAAGTAAAAATTTGTTGGTGCGCTACTTTTTATGGAAGTAACAGTGTACAAATGCTTATAATTCCAGTCCCAGATTGTTCTAAAATGGACTTTAATCACAATAAATACATACTACACACACACATCGTCTATATTATATCATAATACTTATATTTAGTTGCATTAAAGTTATTTCCCCTTGATGCAGTTATGCCATTTTCTTCAAGTGTTGACCAAATTGAGTTGCCACAAAAATCGTATATATTTCATTGAAATTTGGATGAAAAAACATACAAATTTATTTGATAACATCAATCTGCATTATTTTGGTAAGGGTAAATACGTATTGATGCATGTCACTTTTCTGTTTTCTATTTTTCTTGTCCAGATGATCAGCATTTTTATATGAAAATGGGTGGGGTAAGGAATTTACATTATGAGTTGTGTTCAGACCTGATTAGATGGTAAAATTTTCCAGTCCCCGGGTAGAATAATCAGAGCTCCAGATAAGCTGCGTATTTGCGTATTTACGCAATTAAAATTGCAGAAAACCCAATTGAATTCATACAGTGTGCGTACTGAAACGCAATTAAAATTCCTAATACCCAATTCGTAAAAAATAGCTTGCGTATCGCATTTTCCTTATAACTAGAACGGGTACAAGACTTTAACGCTAGATTTGACTGACTGGTTATACGTTACTGCAGAACAGGTTGCAATTTATCAGAAAAATAACAGGTCCATTCAGTCGGCTGATCGGTGTTATTTGGACGCTTTGTAAACAATTTTACGCCGATAAAATGTAAAGAGGTTAGGTTGCAGGAAAAAACATTGTTGCAGCACAAACAAACAAATTAGTGGGATATTTTGCTGTTCAACAATGACAGTTATCTGTTTGTGACGATGTAGTGTCACCAATACTGGATGACATCTTTTGGGAGAATGCATATTGCGGTGACCACATCGTTCGGGATATTGTGGATGAACTGATCTCAGACTGCATTAAAAGTGAAAAAGAAAACAACAGTATGAAACATTCATTACAATTTTAAATACATTTTTGTATTAAACATTGAAGGGCGCCATTAAAATACTTAGTCAGTCCTGTTTAATGATATATACCATGTATACTGTAAGCAAAAAAATACTCAATTGTTAGTGCGAGATTGGTAAAATACCCAACTGGTTTTAGCAAATACCCAATTACTTCTGAAAAGGCTGGGTAATGATATTATTTTTACCCAATTCAAATTTCCAATACCCAATTCAGACAAAAAGTGATGGGTAAATACCCAATTGCACCAAAAGCTTATCTGGAGCTCTGGAATAATGTTTATGCCTGTTAATCTCCATTTCAGACCTTAATTGAGACTTTGTTTCAACAAATTTAATCCGTTAAGAAAGTTTAAATTTAGAACAAGAGTTGTCCGTAAGACAGCAAGCTCGACTTTTCTAAGTGCTTGACTCTGAATTAGAGCTTTGTCAGTAAAAGGGGCATAATATTCAATAGCTTTAAAAGTAACAGAGCTATTGGACGTTATATAAAGTTATGGGGATTGTTTCTCCTGGTATAGACTATGAAACTAGTATATAACTATTTTAAGTTTCAAGTCAAAAGCTTTTAAAATTAATAGTAACAGAGATATTTGACTTTGTCGAAAACATTGAAAATTAGAGGTAAAATGCTACATTTTCATAGCATTAAATATTCAAGAAACATATCTATGTCATGATTATGTTTTAAGGTTATGTATTGTTTTATATCACATATTGTCTAAAAGCATTGTCAAAAGCATACATTATTTGATTACAGAACAGAACATATTCTTTATTTCCAGTAACTTAAACAATATAATGTTTCTCGTTACATAGCATCAGTATGGAGTATATTTATGTGTCACTAAGGACGGTGAACAAAATCAGATAGTGAAATAAATACATGTGCTTATAGAGGGTGAACTAAAATAGCAACCATAACATGTGATATTTTCTTGAAGTATACAATATATGAATGCAAAGCAAATGGAACATTGTTGTCGTCGGAGCTTTGGGTACAGTACTAGCATTGATATTCACCTAGATAAGTAGCCAGTGAAATAATTAAGACAAAACAAGTGTCTATCATTATCGGTGCTATGCTGATAAAATTGCCGAGTATAATACTGTGTTAGAATACAAATGCAATAGTATATCGAGTGATAATGATTAACGATACTAATAGGTACTCACATATAAAATAACTAAAAAAGAAAATATAGAAATGTGATAGGCCTTACCGAAACGAAAATGTAAGGATAACCTGGCGCGTGCGCCAAACGGAGAACAAGCATGGATACATAATACCTAAACATGCCTTGTAGAAAAAAAACAAGGCATGAAGAGTTACGAAGAGTGTAAATAACTAAAAAGTGCTAAAATATGCCGCAGTATGACAAAAGAGAGGTACCTTAAGTGGATATATGCAGCACTGTGCGATTGCATGACAAAGTAACCATAGCTCCGGCTACAGATATAAATAAAACTATATACATCAGCAGATCATGATGTTTGTAAACATGAAGGTAATGTCAATAGCATGTATACTATATTAAACTCCTACTGTATAGCTACAGAAGACCTTTTCGTAATATGAAAGCATTATAAATATATTTACTAAGCTTCAATAAAACTGAATGTTGAGTATTATGCATTAGTTTAGTAAATTTGTATACACTAGGTCGACGATAATAATATGGCTTGATATACAATTTCCTAATAGTGTCATATACTGGACATTTAATAATAAAATGGTACTGATCTTCTATATCGCCGCTATTACACAATAAACAATATCTTTGGTTATGATCAACCCTGTTAGCGCCATAATGGCCAGATTCGATTCTTAATTGATGCGATGAAAGGCGAAGATGAGAAAATGCAATTCTAAGTTTAGGTGATAAGAAATCTAAATAGTTTTCAAATCCAAATGTGGTTTTAAACAACTTACATGAACATAAGCATCTGCTATTGTAAATACCATTGTAACAATTTTGTACAAAGTTTTCAATCACTCTATTCTTGAATACAATGTAGAACGTATTAAGATCCACAATATCTGGATTAATCCATACATACGCCTCAGTCACAATCAAATGCATTTTTTTGTTTCACTTGGGGTCAAAAATAAAACTTTGTAAAACTCTTTTATTTTGAAATGTTAATTTACCATATACCTTGGTTCTACAAAAACAATGGTAGTTGTCGCTGTCTGATAGTTCGACAATATTTTTTTTCGATATAAAGATGAATCTTCAGGGAAAAAATAAAACAGACATGACCATTTTTAAAGGACTGTTTTATTCAAATAACTCTTTGAGACCCATCAAAACTGTTACCACATGATAAGGTACATAAAAGTAATGTAGAAAACCCAAAAAACTAATAAATTACACAAAGATTTGTAGTTATTATCTTCTTTTGAAGTTCAAAATTCTAGAAATTTTTGTTTTCTACTTGCTTTCAGTTTTTGCATACCTTTTGAAATGCATTTATTCAACTCAGTTATGTTATTTTCTAAACATTCAGTCATTTCTCTTTAAATAATGGTCTCATTTTTGTGATTACGACTATGTTTGGCAGAGATATAGCAATTTTAAAATGAAAGCCGAAATTTACCCAAAAAGTCTACGGACAAGACATCATCGCCAAGTGCTTTCTACATAGGTTTTAGAAGACAGTATTTTAGTTCTGTTGAACTTTTTATGTTTAAAATGATCAAGAACAAGTAAATAACAAACAAATTTAAGAAAAGAAGTATAATTGACGGTCTTGGGAATGTGTCTTTGAATAATTGAAGGATTTGAACAACTGTGACTAAATCAAAATGTCATTATGTGACAAGTTCTGTGCTATTGCTTACATAAATTAGGACTAATTGTTTTCATATTTCACTATATACTAAAAATAATGATACTTGGAAGGATCCTCACTGAAATAGGCTGTTAAAAATCTCCTTCAGCTAAGTGTCTACGGACAAGACATTTGACCATAATTTCTGTCTAAAAGACAGATAGAATAATAATGTTTCTGATCAATGCTCATGCATTTAATGAGCTTAAGAACTGACCTTGCAGCCTGTTATGTACACCATTTAGACTATGTTTATTTATCCGTAATAACTTTTAACCTTAACTAAACAAAATAAACCACAATCTTCCTGAAATTGGATGGTGGAAGAAACCACCTGACTAGACTTTGTTGAGGCAAATTATTTACATGCTGTTATCAACCATATCAATCAAGAAATGGTAAAAAAGTATAAACACAAAGTTTAACATGAAGAACTCTATGAGTTCATCTAAACATGTTCATTAAAGTAGAAACATTAAAAAAGTAGTAAGAACTTGTTAAACTTATAGCTGAGAACAACATCTTAAAAAGATTACAACTGTGTCTTAAATGGAAAACTAATGAAACAAACTCCCTTGCTGACTGCTTAAATAGCTGTATGTTGTAAAATACTCATATGACATTTATTCTGTGAGATCCATAACTCGTACTAATATTTTAAGTAGTCCTGCAAAATAAAATTCCTGCGAATTTTAACCTGTTTACAGAATAATTAAATGTTCACTGTGATAAGTTTTTATCACTTAGTTTTGAGTCAGCTAATGACTTACATTTTATGCTTTTTTCTTAAAATTCCCAAGATACATTCTCTTTTTCTAGCCAGTAATATTTTTTATTAATATTGACCTTTTTCCATTATATAAGATAGTATGACCAGAGACAAAGTTTTTTAACTATCTTTTTATCACATTTACTTCTTTTTTTCATGTTATCACCTATATTAATATTATTTTCTTGGAAAAATACTGTCCACAGAACAAATGTTAGTAACTCCAATCGTAAATCAAACTATGATTTGAAAATTCTAGTCCTCTGCCTCTGATGCATGTGGGGAAGTTGGCAGTAACTTGCAGAGAACATGTTTGTACAGTACAGAATCAATTAACAATTGTTAAGTTACATAACTGAAATTCTGTTGAAAAAGGGCATTAAACCCCCAAAAACAAACAAATCTAAATAGCTCTCATTTTTGAAAGGGAGAAAGCTGCAAGGAGACTACAGTAATCACTAGTAAATTGCTTGTAATTTCTTTTTTAAGATGATTTAAACTGCTTCAATTTTATGTGATTTCAGTCAGTTACAGAATAAAAGTTGATAGGCAGATGAATAGAATGAAATCTTGAAAACCAATCACCATTATATCTTGGCCCTGAAGAGCACAGAAATATGCCATTTTGAGTGGATTATAAATAACAAAATGTTTAAGTTGAAAGTGGACAGCCCACACCATGTCTAACAATAGATCTATACTCCACTAGAATATGACCAAATGTGAAATGATTTTGCTTCTATCTTCTCATTCTTTCTGTTTTACTACTAACTTGTAAAAGAATGTTGATTTTTTTTGCATTTCAGAGTCTCTTGATTTATTTCAAAGAACTCTTGATATATTTCTAAGGTCCAGTGCTGGTTTTTATTGAAAACAGAAAATATATTGAATAGTATTTGCGTAATGTCTTGTCCGTAGACACCCTCATTGCATGCCTTGTTTTTGCCATAACAAATGGAGGGTTAGAAAGAAATGTATTATTCCTTTTTTGATAGCTTTTAACATTTATATAAGTCATGTATAAGATTAAAACATATTCTATATCCATTGTACTTCTCAGATTCAGATTGTACACACAAGAATAAATGGGTAACATTTTGCATTTGGAAGAAGTAAGTTTCATTAGAAATATATTTATTCTATATTTTATATAAACATTAAGTGTGGTGTATTATTGAAACTTGATAAATAGCTCCAGTATGATTTTATAAATGATATTTGTCAAAAAAACCTTCATTTCTTTAGTGTCTACGGACAAGACATGTGTCTACGGACAAGACATTTTGCAATTCAACAACTATTTATATCTATATAACCCAGTTTAATTCCGTCTAATGTTTATCAACTTAGACACTATCCTAGCAGCTTTCATACCAACAGTGATTAAACTCTAATATTGTATCCTTCACAAAGAAAATAGGTGTCTACGGACAGGACAAAAAAATTGGCGCATTTATCATTGTCTGTTCAGAGTCAAATTTGAGGAGATAAGAACTTCCACCTGAAAGAATGCTATTATTTTCAGAAGAAGGTAGACTGAAGTTCACACAGAGACAAATAAGACAGTAAAAAAAGAATTATTTCATAATGAAATCACATTATCTGATATGGGGAAGAGCAAAAAGGCAAAATATATAACAAAACGGTCATGTCAGTCTTCAGTACATATCTTCTGTTGTGGGTGACATAGACAGTTAAAATAACTTGCAGCTGAAAGAAGACGAATTTTCCTGTAAACCAAACAGCACAAAAAGGTCTTGCTGGTTCAAGTTTTAATTAAAATGAAAAGACAAAAAGCACATTTTTTAAGGTGAAACAATATAACGCTGAATTTTGGCCTTTTTTCTGTTATTGGACAGCATGGCGTTCGTTTTATATGTACATCAGCTACCTGATAGTAGTTTTACCTGCAACTGGGTAGTGATATGTAACTCCTGAAGTGCTGGAGACAGAATATATAAACATGCACTTTTAAATTTGGGTGTATAACATGGAGCACCCAAAAAGTATGCATTTGATTGTGACTGAGGCGATACGAAAACCCGTAACTATCCAATAATTGTTTAACGCTAGATGCCCAATTCGTTCTACCAATTTCAATATCACTTACTAAAGAATAATATAAACTTTGTATAAAAATATTATCAGACTTAACAACCTAAGTGTACTGTATGCTAATGTTATTACCTTTTTTCACGAGTCTGCAGTACAAATTTCTCAATCCCTGGTGAATTATTTTTAATGTAAAAGAGCTGTATATTCTATTTTAAGGTTTTTAATAGTCAACCGAGAGCCAAATCAAGACAAACATATTTCTTCGCTCTTCGCTCGCTCCTGGTTTTCTCAAAAACCAAAAAAAAATATTTAAATTATTTTTTCGCTCACCGCCTCAATTTTTTCAGAAAAAAATCCGATGAACAACTTTTCAATTTGGTGTGGCTTAAGGTAAAAAAAAAATGGCCACACCACTGTGTATGACATGTACTTACTATAGGCTTATATATAAGAAATTTTGAAAATCTTTTTCTCTGAAACCTTGATATTTGGTGTGTGATATCAAGAGTTGTACTATCTACCGTAATTGTTCAAATTATTACCCTAGGTTCAAAAATGTATTTGACATGTAGTATATAATATAGGCTAACATATATGAAACCTAACTCTTTGCTTGTATCATCATGCTATACAAAGACACTTGAAGTTTTGTACACAGGTGAGTGCTTTAGGGTCCATGACCCTCTTGTTTAAATATTACCTATTACAATATCCACCTTTATGAATGATTGTCACTACAGATTTTATTTTCATGTCATGCCTCCTGTAGAAGAAGTGTGATAGATCCATGTGTTGTAAGAATAAATGCTAGAATCATTTCTGTTATAATAACACCTATCATATATGTTACGTGAATGTTAAGATTTCAGAACACAGCTTATCCATACTTGATATTTATTCAAAAAATTATATTCGGATATGGTTACACTTTTCTAAACATCACCCAAATCTCCAGTTTTAACAATATGTTTGACAAATTGCTATGTTATGAAGACAGTTTAGCAGCATTTGGCAGAATCTGACAATAAAGTTTACGGTGACACTACCTCTTACTAAAAATCATTTTGAAGAAATGTTCACGAAAAATTGGCAGCAGACAACCTACTTTCAATTTCAAAAACTTAAAAAAAAAACACAATTTATTGTTTCGCAGATTTGTTTATTCCTCGAAAATTAAAGGAATAGTAGTAATTAAAACAAACAAGTATGTGCTTACTCTTCACCCAATAATTTAGCAGCTAATTGATTGCAAACTGCAACCCCATGTGTCAAGATGTTAATACATGCCTCATTCTCACTGAGTTACATAAACGCAGAATGTGTATCGGTATTGATTTTTTGTGACCTGAATCGAACGGCAAATTATCCGAACCAGTCAAAATTCTAGTTTGCAATTTAGAGCAAAGAAATATGTAGAAATTTCCAGTTTTACCGCTCGCGATTTTTATGTGGCACTTTGATCACAGATTCGACAGTGCTTAATGACACTTCTTGTATTCGAGTCAGCAACTGTAAGCGTGTAATTATGTCTCCCACCACACAGTGGTGTGGGAGACATATTGATTTACTCCAGTCTGTGTGTCTGTCTGTCATACATAATCGAACATTTCTCATCCGATTTCACCAACTTCAACAAAATGTGTCTGCCAATAAGTGCTCGGCCAAGTTCGATAACTAGCCAAATCGGCCTAGGCACTTCGGAATTATGGCCCTTGATTTACCAAAAACACTCAGATTTCTTGCGCAGTTTTACCCCTAAATTGGCGCCTATACTACTAGTAGTCCTTTTGGTAAGAAAGCGCATGCACATGTGGATTTAGTAAACAGTATATAAAGACTGACTTACTATTTAGATGATTAGGCAGTTGTGGGAGACATGGGCTTTTCTCAAATGCATCTCTAGTTGATACCTGTTTTTATTGGCTAATTAGTCTATTTGCCAGTATAATAGATATGTCAAAGGTCATGTGTGTCATCGGAAGTTCCCCAAAATGTGTGGCAACTCCAATTCACTTTGATCCTAATTTCAAGTGAAGTGAGATAAAAGAAAGGGACATTTTTGCTCCAGTCAGCCACTGAGCCGATCCCTGAGAAGCCAGACTCTATGTTTGAAATCATGGTTGAAATTGCTGTCCAGATTTCAGTATATTACTTAGTTTCTATATAGAGGGTACACTTTGAAAACCATCCTGTCTGAATTTAATTTCACACAGTTGCACCTTGTGTGAACCTCTGCTAAAAGGCAAGCGAGGATCATCAGGGCACTCTAAATGTTTCAAAATGTTCAACTTAACAGTGTTATGTATGTTATTCAGAGAGGTGAAGCAATAGAAGAGGGGTTCTCGGGTTATATCAAGCATACCCCACAATCCCTACAGAAGAAGATTGAATATAACACAGATCTATTGTCAACGTTATGGACAAATATACCACAGGTAAGCATAGTGTTGTGTAGGAATTGATACGTATTATTATTTATAAATCCCTTACCGGTCATGGTCCTTCAGTTTGAGGGGTCTCAATGGTCCTTATGTCACCAAGATTGTTCAAATTATACAGATTTGTCCGAAAAACATGGCCGCCGGGGGGTCACTTCTTCCTATATGTATATAGTGGAAAGTTGTAAAAACTTATTGTGGGAAATTGCTGACCTGATTTTAAAATAATTCAAAACAAAGGGTCCTTGTGACCCTCTACCAAGATTGTTTAGATTATTTTGATTCATTAAAAAACATGGCCGCCAGGGGGCGTGGTCACTTTTCCCTATATGTATATGCAGTGCAACCTCTGGAGAGCAACACCCTTTGGTAGATAAAAATATTGACTGTTGAGAACCCTTGGGCCTAGGATCACGAAACTTAATGAGTCATGACCAGGAAATGACCCCTATTGATTTTAAGGTCAGTAGGTCAAAGGTCAAGGTCACAGTGACCCTGAACAGTGAAGCCGTTTCTGGGTGATAACTCAAGAAGGCTTAGGTCTAGGATCATGAAATGATAGGGAGGTTGATCATGTCCAGCAGTTGACCAATATTAATTTTGAGGTCAGTAGGTTAAAGGTCAAGGTCACAGTGACCTGGAACAGTTAAACCAATTCTGGACGATAACTTGAGAACTCTCACCTAGGATCACAAAACTTTATAGGTTGGTTATGATCAGCAGATGACCCCAATTGATTTTGAGGTCAGTAGGTCAAAGGTCAAGGTCACAATGAGCTGGAACAGTTAAACAGTTTCCGGATGATAACTTGAAAATGCTTTGGCCTAGGATCACGAAACTTGATAGGGAGGTTTGTCATGACCAGCAGATGATCCCTATTGATTTTGAGGTTAAAGGTCCAGGTCACATTGACCCAGAACAGTACAACTTTTGTGTACAGTGACCAAATAATTTCTGTTCCTTGTGCAATTACTGAATGCATCAAGGGGGGCATTTCGTGTTCTACGAGCTCTAGTTATGTCTCCCACCACACAGTGGTGTTGGAGACATATTGATTTACTCCTGTCTGTGTGTCTGTCACAAATCTTGTCCGCACTCTATTAGTCGAACATTTCTCATCCAATCTTCAGCAAACTTTAACAAAAAGTGTTTGCAAATAAATCCTTTGCCAAATTCGATAACTAGCCAAATCGGCCCAGGCACTTCAGAATTATGGTCCTTGGATCATAATAATCAATACAGAGTTGCAGACCGGTTACTCCTACTCCCACTCCAACTCCAAAGATACCAATAGGCTGCAAACAGTATATAAAGACAGACTTACTATTGAGATGATTAGGCAGTCATGGGAGACATGCGCTTTTCTCAAAAGCACCTCTAGTTACTAAATGGATTTGATTTAGATTTAAAAAAGTTGTTTCACATCATCACCCACATTATATAACACAATGTCCATAGCTCTGGAACCAATTTTCCATGAATTATGCCCCATTTTTACTTAGAATTTCAGGTAAAAGGTTTGGTGCACTTTCACTCTATTTTTAGTTCACCTGTCACATAGTGACAAGGTGAGTTTTTGTGATCACCCGTCGTCCGTGCGTGCGTCAACAATTTCTTGTCTGCACGATAGTGGTTTCATTTATGATTTTATTATGTCTCCCACCACACAGTGGTGTGGGAGACATATTGATTTACTCCAGTCTGTGTGTGTGTGTCTGTATGTCTGTCACAAAGCTTGTCCGCACTCTTAAGTCGAACATTTCTCATCCGATTTTCACCAAACTTAAACCAAATGTGTTTGACCATAAGACCTTGGCCAAGTTTGATAACTAGCCAAATCTTTCTAGGCGTATTGGAGTAATGGCCCTTGAATTACCAAAAATCGGCCTTTTTACTCTTGTCCGCACTCTAAGTCAAACATTTCTCATCCGATCTTCACTAAACATGAACAAATGTGTTTGACCATGAGACCTCGGCCAAGTTCGATAACTAGCCAAATCGGTCCAGGCATTTTGGAGTTACGGCCCTTGAATTACTGAAAAATCGGCCTTTTTACTCTTGTCCGCACTCTTAGTTGAACATTTCTCATCCGATCTTCACCAAACTTTAACAAAATGTGTTTGGCCATAAGACCTTAGCCAAGTTCGATAACTAGCCAAATCCACCCAGGCACTTTTGATTTATGGCCCTTGAATTACTGATTGGATCCACTCGTCCAGACCATCTGATTGGATCCACTCATCTTAAACATCTAGAGAAACTGGACATTTTTCATAGGGGCAGTTGTGGGAGACATGCACTTTTCTCAAAAGCATCTCTAGTTTTAACCAAATTGCACACAACTTGTATCACCATAAGATCTTGGTTCCTTTCTTGAACCGGCCAGATCCCATAATGGGTTCCAGAGTTATGGCCCCTGAAAGGGCCAAAATTAGCTATTTTGACCTTGTCTGCACAATAGCAGCTTTAGTTATGATTTGATTTTTACCAAACCTGCACACAACTTGTATCACCATAAGATCTTGGTTCCTTCCTTGAACTGGCCAGATTCCATTATGGGTTCCAGAGTTATGGCCCCTGAAAGGGCCAGAATAAGCTATTTTGACCTTGTCTGCACAATAGCAGCTTCATTTATGATTTGATTTTAACCAAACTTGCACACAACTTGTATCACCATAAGATCTTGGTTCCTTTCTTGAACCGGCCAGATTCCAGTATGGGTTCCAGAGTTATGGCTCCTGAAAGGGCCAGAATTAGTTATTTTGACCTTGTCTGCACAATAGCAGCTTCATTTATGATTTGAATTTAATCAAACTTGCACAAAACTTGTGTCACCATAAGATCTCGGTTCCTTTCTTGAACCGGCCATCATGGGTTCCAGAGTTATGGGCCCTGACCTACTTTCTTGTTTTTTAAGCTTTAGCAGAGAAATTTGTTCAAGCAAGCAATTTAACTCAGGTGAGCGATATAGGGCCATCATGGCCCTCTTGTTACTTGAAACATTTTGAATCTTCTTGTTAGAAAACACAGGTCCTTTTTCAGACTAACTTCGCAGATATTTTTCATCAATCAAAATTGTTTTGCAGATGTCTGTCGGTCAGTATGTAGACCAATCCGTTTCTGGATGATAACACAAGAACGCTTGGGCCTAAAATCATGAAAGTTGATAGGGAGATTGGTCATAACCAACCGATGACCCCTATTGATTTTGAGATCAGTAGGTTAAAGGTCAAGGTCGCAATGACCCAGAACAGTTTAACAGTTTTCGAATGAGTACTGAAGAACGCATAAGCCAAAGATCATGAAAATTGATAGGAAAGTTGGTCATGCTTAGCAGATGTTCCTGATTGATTTGAAATCAATAGGTCAAAGGTCAAGGTCACAGTGATATGGAACAGTTAAACAGTTTCCGGATGATAACTCAAGAATGCTTTGGCCTAGGATCCTGAAAGTTGACAGGGAGGTTGTTCATGACCAGCAGATGACCCCTATTGATTTTAAGGTCAGTAGGTCAAAGGTCAAGGTCACAGTGACCCTGAACAGTTAAATGGTTTCTGAATGATAACTCAAGAATGCTTGGATCATGAAAATTAATAGGGAAGGTGGTCATGACCAGCAGATGACCCCTGTTGATTTTGAGGTCAGTAGGTCAAAGGTCAAGGTCACAGTGACCCGGGAGAGTTAAACAGTTTCTGGAGGATAACTTTAGAACACTTGGGCCTAGAATCACTTAACTTAATATGGAGGTTGGTCATGACCAACAGATGACCTCAATTTATTGAATGGTCAGTAGGTCAAAGGTCAAGGTCATATTTACCCAGAACAGTAGAACTCTTGTGTACAGTGACCAAATAATTTCTGTTCCTTGTTCAATTACTGAATGCATCATTTCGTGTTCTACGAGCTCTTGTTCATTCAATGAGAGACAGTGTACATCTGTATCTAAGGTTGAACATTGTGATTGTAAATGCCCTTAAATGCCTTATAATTTACTATGGTTGCATATAAATATGGGTGTATAATGTTCTGTTGGCATTGCGTTTTAGCACACCTGAGCAATGTTCATGGTGAGCTATTGTGATCACGCTGTATTTGTCGTGCCTCAGTGCGTGCGTCCGTCCGCCGTCAACAATTGTGTTTAAAAGACATCTCCTCCAAAACCACTGTAAGGAATAATGTTGATGAAACTTGAAATGGATGTTCCTTGGATGGTCCTCTACCAAAGCTGTTCAAATGGTTCCGTTTGGTTGCACATAGGGGTTGCCAGAGCTAAAAATAAAAAACTCTTCAAACGGCATCTCCTTCTAAACCGGTGACTCTTATGTCTCAATCTACCAAGATTGTTCAAATTATACCAATTCATCAAAAAACATGGCCGCCAGGGGGCGTGGTCACTTTTCCCTATATGTATATAGTGGAAGTTAAAACAATCTTATTGTGTGAAACTGCAAGCCCGATTTTAAAATAATTTTACACAAATGGTCCCTGTGTGACCCTCTACCAAGATTGTACAAGTTATACCAATTTGTCAAAAAACATGGCCGCCAGGGGCTGGGTCACTTTTCCCTATATGTATACAGTGGAAATTTAAAATACCTTCTTGTGTGAATCTGCTGGCCCGATTTTAAATAATTTTACACAGATGGTCTTTGTGTGACCTTCCACCAAGATTGTTTAAATTATTTTGATTAGTCGAAAAACATGGCTGCCAGAGGGCATGGTCACTTTTCGCTATATGTATATAGTGGAAACTTTAAAAATCTTCTTGTGTGAAACTGCCAGCCAGATTTTAAAATAATTTTACAGAAATGGTTCTTGTGTGACCTGATTCGTAAAAAAACTTTGGCTGAGAGCGTGGTCACTTTACATCAACAATTTCTTTAAACAATATCTCCTTTAAAACCACTGAATGAATTTTGCTGAAACAAATGATCTTTGTGTGTAGCTCTCTTTCAAAGTTGTTCAAATGCTTCCAGTTCATTGCAGTTACGGGTCGTTTTACCTAAAATTAGGTTTTCAGCTATAAGACTTTAAAATTCATTTTCTCTAGAGCTTAGATATTTGGCATGTGATATAAGGATTTGACTGTCTACCATACTTCTCCAAATTATTGCCTTATTGTAAAAAATATGGTCATGCCCCTGTGCCATGAACTTACTATTGGCTTTTATATAAGAAATTTTGAAAATCAATAATAGCTAAAGCTTGCTATTTTTTGCTTGTGAACACAATAGAAACCACATAATATTTGGCTAGTGATATCGGATTTATAATTTCTACTGGTATTGTTCAAATTATTATGCCCCCCTTTGAAAAAGGAGGGGTATATTGTTTTGCAGATGTCGGTCTGTCGGTCGGTCGGTCGGTCGGTCGGAATGTAGACCAATCCGTTTCCGGATGATAACTCAAGAACGCTTGGGCCTAGGATCATGAAAGTTGATAGGGAGGTTGGTCATCACCAGCAGATGACCCCTATTGATTTTGAGGTCTGTATGTCAAAGGTCAAGGTCAAAGTGACCCTGAATAGTAAAACGGTTTCCGGATGATAACTCAAGAACACTTGGGCCTAGGATCATGAAAGTTGATAGGGAGGTTGGTAATGACCAGCAGATGACCCCTATTGATTTTGAGGTCAGTATGTTAAAGGTCAAGGTCACAGTGACCCTGAACAGTAAAACGGTTTCCGGATGATAACTCAAGAATACTTGGGCCTAGGATCATGAAAGTTGATAGGGAGGTTGCTAATGACCAGCAGATGACCCCTATTGATTTTAAGGTCAGTATGTTAAAGGTCAAGGTCACAGTGACCCTGAACAGTAAAACGGTTTCCGGATGATAACTCGAGAACGCTTAGGCCTAGGGTCACGAAAGTTGATAGGGAGGTTGGTAATGACCAGCAGATGACCCCTATTGATTTTGAGGTCAGTATGTTAAAGGTCAGGGTCACAGTGACCAGGAAAAGTAAAATGGTTTCCAGGCAATAACTCAAGAATGCTTGGGCCTAGTGTCAGGAAAATTGATAGTGAGGTTGGCCATGATCAGCAGATGACCCCTATTAATTTTGAGGTCATTAGGTCAAAGGTCAAGGTTACATTGGCCAGGAACAGTTAAATGGTTTCTGATCTTCTTGTTCAAAACCATAGGGCCTAGGGCTTTGATATTTGGTATGTAGCAAAATCTAGTGGTCCTCTACCAAGATTGTTCAGATTATTTCCCTGGGGTCAAATATGGCCCCACCCCTAGGGTCACATGGTTTATATAGACTTATATAGGAAAATAATTTGAAAAACCTCTTGTCCAAAACCACAGGGCCTAGGGCTTTGATATTTTGTATATGACATCATCTAGTGGTCCTCTACTAAGATTATTCAAATTTTTCCCCTAGGGTCAAATATGGCTCCGCCGTGGGGGTCACATGGTTTACATATACTTATATAGGGAAAAACTTTGAAAATCTTCTTGTCCAAACCACAAAGACTATGACTTTGGTAATTTGTAATGTAGCATCATTTAGTGGTTCTCTACCAAGTTTGTTCAAGTTATCCCTCTCGGGTCAAATATGGCCCCGCCCCAGAGGTCATATGGATCATATAGACTTATACAGGGAAAAACTTAGAATCTTCATGTCCATAACTTACATCATTCAAATTTGGACCACATGTATAGTTTTGAGTGGCAAGATGAACCTTGACATGAGTTGACCTTGATCTTGACCTAGTGACCTACTTTCACATTTCTGTAGCTACAGCCTTCAAATTTGGATCACATGCATAGGTTAGTGTACTGAAAAAAACTTTGACCTTGTTATGGACCTAGTGACCTACTTTCACATTTTTGAAGATACAGGCTTCAAATTTGGACCACATGCATAGTTTTTTGTTCCAAAATAAAATTTGACCTTGATTTTGACCTAGTGACCTACTTTCACATTTCTCAAGCTACAGCCTTCAAATTTGAACCACAAGCATAGTTTTGTGTACTGAAATGAACTTTGATCTTGAGATTGACCTAGTGACCTACTTTCACATTTCTGAAGGTACAGGCTTCAAATTTGGACCACTTGCATAGTTTTGTGTTCGGAAATGGAATTTGTGTTTACAGTGAGCATATAATTTCTGTTCCTTGTGCAATTACTGAATGCATCAAGGGGGGCATTTCGTGTTCGACGAGCTCTTGTGACATGCATATAATATAGGCTAACATAGAAGAAACCTAACTCTGTATTTATACAAACACACTTGAAGCCTTGTACACAGGTGAGCGCTTTAGGGTAAATAACTCTCTTGTTTTAGATTTTTAGCTCACCTGTCACATAGTGACAGGGTGAGCTTTTGTGATCGCATTTTGTCCGTCGTCTGTCTTCCGTCCGTCGTCCGTTCACAATTCCTTGTGAACACGATAGAGACCACTTTTTGCAGTCAGTTTTAATCAAACTTTCACACAATTTGTATTGGCATAATATCTCGGTTCCTTTCGAAAACTGGCCAGATCCCATCAAGGGTTCCAGAGTTATGGCCTCTTAAAGGGCCAAAATTAGCTATTTTTTGCTTGTGAACACGATAGAAACCACATTTTGCAATCAACTTTAATCAAACTTGCACACAACCTGTATTGGCATAATATCTCGGTTCCTTTTGAAAACTGGCCAGATCCCATCAAGGGTTCCAGAGTTATTGGCCCTTAAAGGGCCAACACTTGCTGTTTTTGGCTTTTGAACACAATATAGACAGGGGTCACACTGGGAATCTTTTTCTCTGAGCCACTGCTTTTTCCGAAGATAAAATTATGAGGCCAACAACGGTGTAGCACATAGCATTGACATTCTTGTAGGACTACATTATATGTACCAAAGTACTCGTACCTCTCAAGAAATTAATGTAGTTATTACATATTTCTTAGTAACCCTTTAAAAAGCTACTTAGAAAATCAATTTTTGTTAACATCTAAAATTATCATTTTTATAAACATCTGCCATTTAATAAAAAAATCACGGTCGCGAAAACGGGTAACAAATACGGAAAACGTAAGTTAGAATTAAATATTTGATAATATACCTATGTTTTATTGCTTTTCTATCATCATACCTATTCAATACTTAAAATTTCTAAAGCATTTTTTATTTGTTTTTGCCCAAACTAACCCTCGGCAATCATAAAAAATTTGCTATACATCGTCTAACGGTCGATTGCTCATTAAATCGTATCAAGCCCACAAAATGATGATTATAATTATCCAGTTTGTAATTCAATAATCTAATTATCGCCAATTAACTGCCTGATGAAATAACAATTTTGCAAATTGGCTCCCTCCCTTTCAATAATGGATGTTGTTTGTCTACACAGATAATCGATTTTTCACACCTTTTGGTTCGTAAAACTGGCAATATTCGTAGTTTTGCAGACAGACATAGCTTCGGGCCATTTTCGCCAATTAGAAAATTTCGGAGCCACATTTAATTTTTTGTCGCAAATGGCTCAAGTGGGGATCGACAGCGTGACCCCTGATAGACCACATTTTGCAATCAACTTTAATCAAACTTGCACACAACTTGTATTGGCATAATATCTCGGTTACTTTGGAAAACAAGCCATATCCCATCATGGGTTCCAGAGTTATGGCCCCTTAAAGGGCCAAACTTTGCTATTTTTGGCTTGTGAACACAATAGAGACCACATTTTGCAATCAACTTTAATCAAACTTGCACACAACTTGTATTGGCATAATATCTCAGTTCCTTATGAAAACTGGCCAGATCCCATCATGGGTTCTAGAGTTATGGCCCCTTAAATGGCCAAATAGAGACTTCATTTATGGTTTGATTTGATACAAACTTGCAAAACATCTTCAACAACAATAAATCTTGGATTCCATGATGAATCTGTCAGATCCAATCATAGGTTTTGGAGTTACGGCCCCTGATTGACCCCCTGAAAGAGCCAAAATTTTCTAGTTTGGCCCTTTCAGCCATATAGAGGTTTCATTTATGCTTTGATTTGATACAAACTTGCACAGAATGATTATCTTGATGATTTCTAGGCCTGGATCGAAACTGGGTCATGTTTGGTCAAAAACTAGGTCATCAGGTCAAATCAAAGGAAAAGCTTGTTAACAGTCTAGAGGCCACATTTATGACCCCATCTTCATGAAACTTAGTGAGAATGTTTATCTTGATGATTTCTAGGCCATATTTGAAACTGGGTCATATGGGGTCAGAAACTAGGTCACTCGGTCAAATCAAAGGAAAAGCTTGTTAACACTCTTGAGGCCACATTTATGACCCCATCTTCATGAAACTTGGTCAGAATGTTTATCTTGATGATTCGTAAGCTAAGTTTGAAACTGAGTCATATGGGGTCAAAAACTAGGTCAACCGGTCAAATCAAAGAAAAAGCTTGTTAACACTCTTGTTCATTTGATGTGCATGAAACTTGGTCAGAATGTTTTTGTACATGAAATATCGGATGATTTTTTATCTGGGTCATGTAGGGTCAAAAACTAGGTCACCAGGTTAAATCAAAGAATAAGCTTGTTTACACTCAAGAAGCCACGTTTTTTGGTCCAATCTTAATGAAAAATTTTCAGAATATTTGTCTGCATGAAATCACTACCTGGCTGTCAAAATTCCAGAAGTTTCCATGGAATGTCTTTGAATTTCCATGGAAGTCTGGACTCTGGAGTAATCAGACAAACTTTCCGGAGCTTGATATGGAATACTGCGGAAAAATGTCCAGTGATTTCCGGAGAACTTTCCATGGACAATTTTCCAGTGTGATTCCACGTACGTCCGTGAACAATTTTCCGGAGTTAATCTGCAGTCGTCCAGGAAGTTCTGCTGACAGTATTATTCAATAGCAATAAATGTGACTTATAGACTTTTTTGCTGTACATGTATAGTGAGCAATAACACTTCAGTACAAGCAACATGATTTTATTGCATGTGATCACTTTTGCAGTTTCAAACACTATATGATACATATGAACAAGGAAAATGAATCTTTGCCAGTTAAAAGTGACTGATCAGAATATTTTTTAAGCATATACATAGTTTTGAACAAAGATTAGTTACACTTAAATAATGATGAAATAAAATCATTCAAAGAAAGTACCTAAAGATATCTGTTTTCTTATATGCATGTTATTTATAAAATCTTTGTAAAGCCTTTGGTTATACTTTAGCATTCATTGTTTTATGCTATATAATGACTGATGTACAAATATACATGCATGTGTTAATTAGCATAATTACAAATGTATGTATTGTTTCATTGGTCAATCATGTAAACAAACTTACTTGAGCAATTTCCAGAATCCTCAATATTAACTTTGAACTGAATTTCCTCACATAATAAAGTTTCACTAATTTTTACACAACTTGTTAACATCAGACTTCCAGTTACACATTTTGAAAATTCCCCTGTAAGATCAGTTCATCTAATTGGCTGAGCTTGATCACATGGTATTCCCAGTCTGATGCTAATTGTTTTTTGATGTGTTTAAAATCCCTTAGAAAATGACAAGAGTTATTTTCCAGAGTTAAATGACCAGAATTTTTTCAAAGTGCTACATTTCCGCAGTGTCGGTGAATATTCCATGAACATTTTGACAGATGTCCAGAATAATTTCCAGAGATGTCCGTTGAAAACATTTGAAATCACTCTGGACATGTTATATAACAGGTGACTTTTCCGGACTATTCCGTGGAAAGTACCTACTTTCCTTGGAAGTTTTGCATTTGTCAGCAATTTTCCACAATTACTCTTGAATATGTACAGCCGGGTAGGTAAAACATGTTTACACTGTTATTGTGTGTTACTCAGGTGAGCGACTTAGGGCCATCTTGGCCTTCTTGTTAACATATAGTTCTTGACATCGCTATTGTGTTGTAGGACAGCCACAACATAGGACTCAAAGTGTATGCTAATAGCTACTTTAATGTGAAGAATGTCAATCGTGTTGACTTACTGGCCACTTTATTGGAGACTATGGCAGAGAAAAATGTCTTACAATCCAAGTAAGTAACTGGAAATGTTTTATATGTTTTAAGGTTAACAGAATGTAGTAGTGTTGAAGTTCCATATTTTTATATGCCCGTTTTGGACAGAACATATTACTTGATGGCATGTGTGTCTGTCTGTCTATCCATCATAATTTGTGCCCAGAGCATAACTTTTTAACCATTAAATTTGTTGACTTTAAAACTTGGCATATAGGTAGATGGCATGAAATGATGTGCAAAGAGCTTGAACCAGCTCTGTTAAACAGTCAAGGTAGAAAATTTAGCTAAAAGGTGAAAACTATCCATCTTGTTTTTTGTTGGTAACATAACTAAATTACCATGCAAGGTATTGACGTCAAACTTTGCATGTAGGTAGGTGGCAATGAAACCATGTGCAGTGCTAATGAACCGGGTCTGACGCTCAGAGGTTAAGGTCACAAATTGAGCTCAAAGTTCCAAATCTGTCTGTCATAATTCGTTGCTAGTGTATAACTTATTAACCATTCAAGGTATTGACTTCAAACATGGCATGGAGGTAGATAGTGATGAGCAGAGAACTTGAACCTGGTCTGTAAGTTTAAAAGTCAAAGACACAAATTGTGCTCAAAGGTCAAATCTATCGTCGTATTTAGTGTCTGGAGGAAAACTTCCTAATCATTCAAGGTATTGACTTCAAACTTGGCATGGAGGTAGGTGGTGATGAGACGACGTGCAGAGTGCATGAACCAGGGTGGTAGGGCAAAGGTCAAGATCACAGGAAGGTCAAATCTGCCCACCAGAGGATAACTTAAAAACTGTTAAGGTAATGACTTGAAACTTGAAATATAGGCATGTTGGTGATAAGAGGATCGGCAGTGCAGACTGCAAGAATCTACTTGTCCCACCCCACCCCCCACCCCTCAATTTCTTGGACTTTCTGTCACCACCACGGCATTGCTTCCTGCCCCTCCAACCTCGAAGTGACATTTTATATTTGATTTTAACCACACTTACACACAACTTAAGTTACAATAAGATCTTGGTTCCTTTTGAAAACTGGCTAGATTCCATCATGGGTTCTAGAGTTACTGCCCTTGAAAGCGGCATAATTTTCTATTTTGGCCCTTTCAGCCATATAGAGGTTTCATATATGCTTTGATTTGATACAGACTTGCACAGAATGATTATCTTGATGATCTCTAGGCCTGTATTGTAATTTGGTCATGTCGGGCCAAAAACTAGGTCATCTGGTCAAATCAAAGGAAAAGCTTGTTAACAACCTAGAGGCCACATTTATGACCCTATCTTCATGAAACTTGGGTCAGAGTTTTTATCTTGATGATTTCTAGGCCAAGTTTGAAACTGGGTCATATGGGGTCAGAAACTAGGTCACCCAGTCAAATCAAAGGAAAAGCTTATTAACACTCTTGTTCATTTGATGTGCATGAAACTTGGTCAGAATTTTTGTCTGCATGAAATATCAATTGAATTTTTATCTGGGTCATGTGGGATTAAAAACTAGGTCACCAGGTCAAATCAAAGAATAAGCTTGTTTACATTCTAGGGGGCACATTCTTATGCCCCCAGCATCTACTGATGCTGGAGGCATATAGTGATTGTCCTGTCCGTCCGTCCGTTTGTTCGTCCGTCCGTACGAGGTTAACCAAATGGGACCGTTTCGTCCAGCATCAATAGCCCTTACTGGAATGACTTGATACTAATGCAGATGTAACCTGTGACCATTCCTCATCTTCAGACATCACCTGACCTCAGTTTGACCTGGACCTTGACCTCATTTTGGACTTGGGTTGCTTTATATGGGCCATCTCTTGGTTAACCAAATGGGACCGTTTCGTCTAGCATCAATACCCCTTACAAGAATGAATTGATACTAATACAGATGTAAACTGTGACCATTCCTCATCTTCAAACATCACCTGACCTCAGTTTGACCTTGACCTTGACCTCGTTTTGGACTTAGGTGCAAAATCTATCGACAAGGATGCCACTGGGGGTATCAAGTGTTTATTGAACGCAGCTCCTTGTTGATTCTATCTGCATAAAGTTTGGTCAGAATGTTTGTTATCATTAAGTCTTGGACAATTTTAAATCTGGGTCACATGGTGAGCGACTTAAGATACAGCCTTGAAATTTAGATAACATGTACAGTTTTGCATACCGATCTTAAAACTGACTTTCAGTGACCATGACTTTGACCTACTGATCTACTTTCTAATATTTTAGCATCAGTTTGCCATTTGAAACATGTGGCTCATATTACTCAGGTGAGCGATTCAGGGTCATCATGACCCTCTTGTTTAAGCAAAACAGACATAGTGATTAAAAGTATGAATGTGTGTTGATGTAACAGTTCTATAGCATTCATAATGTCTTAAAAATTGTTTAAAAGCAGCTCCAAAGGTATAAAAAAATCAAGCTGCCCGGCACATGCGGAAGGCATGCGCATGCACATGCATAAACCTTAAGAATTTTTTTGGGTCAGTCGCCCTGACCCTCCTGTATGAGGGTGGGTAAGAGCTTCCCAGATAGGTAGTGGGAGGTAATAATGATTATACAGATTGACATGTTGTATGAAGTTTTGCTAAATATATAATTGCCAATGTAAATCTTAGACAGATATAAAAAAAGAACTTGTGTTCATATCATTCTGAAATCATGATAATGTTAATATTGATATTTATACTCATGTTAAGGCATTTTTATGCCCCCCTTCGAAGAAGGAGGGGTATATTGTTTTGCAGATGTCAGTCGGTCGGTCGGTTGGTCGGTCGGTCGGTACGAGACCAATCCGTTTCCGGATGATAACTCAAGAACGCTTGGGCCTAGGATCATGAAGTTGGTCATCACCAGCAGATGACCCCTATTGATTTTGAGATCAATATGTCAAAGGTCAAGGTCACAGTGACCCGGAACAGTTAAACGGTTTCCGGATGATAACTCAAGAACGCTTGGGCCTAGGATCATGAAAGTTGATAGGGAAGTTGGTCATGACTAGCAGATGACCCCTATTGATATTGAGGTCAGTAGGTCAAAGATCAAGGTCACAGTGACCCATAACAGTAAAATGGTTTCCGGATGATAACTCAAGAATGCTTTGGCATAGGATCATGAAAGTTGATAGGGAGGTTGGTCATCACCTGCAGATGACCGCTATTGACTTTGAGATCAGTAGGTCAAAGGTCAAGTTCACAGTGACCAGCAACAGTAAAATAGTTTCCGGACGATATTGCAAGAACGCTTGGGCCTAGGATTAGGAAAATTGATAGGAAGGTTGGTCATGACAAGCAGATGACCGCTATTGATTTTGAGGTCATTAGGTCAATGTTCAAGGTCACATTGGCCAGGAACAGTTAAACTGTTTCCAGATGATTACTTGAGAACGCTTGGGCCTAGGATCACGAAACTTGATAGGGAGATTGCTCATGACCAGTAGATGACCCCTTTAGATTTTGAGGTCAGTAGGCCAAAGGGCAAGGTCACATTGACCCGGAACAGTTAAACCCTTTCCAGACAATAACTTGGGAACGCTTGGGCCTAGGATCAGGAAACTTAATAGGGAGGTTGATCATGACCAGCAGATGACCCCTGTTGATTTTGAGGTCAAAGGTCAAGGTCATATTGAACCAGAACAGTAGAACTTTTGTTTACAGTGAGCAAATAATTTTTGTTTCTTGTGCAATTACTGAATGCATCAAGGGGGGCATTTCGTGTTCTACAAGCTCTTGTTTATTCTTTGGTTTACAAACCGCCAGCTTGACACTTAATAGGAGGAAAAAATGCAGAAGCAGATTTTTCTTTAGCCTACTCAAAAATAACTCTACCTTTCTTTGAAAACCAAGATAGAAAATGCTCCTGTGGAAATTGTTGCATTTGGTGAACACAACTAAGTTGTTAAAGTTTAGAACAGATTTATTGGGTTAACTAGCATAAAAAACAGACTTTTGCAAGTAAACCTTTGTAAAGCATTACATTTCACCATAAAACTGTTGTTTGTTGTTAGGTTCATCTGTGAAACACTGCTTGATCATGAAAAGATGGTGTATATGAACACAAAGCCTTTCATTAGAGCTTTCCAGTTAATCAGGAAGCTTGTAGGGGGTGTTGACTATAAGGTAAGATGTACCTTTATTTTTCATTAAAAAACTGACAAAACTTTGTGTATCAAATTGTGTAGACTTTAGTACGGGGGCCATTAAGGTCTACCATGCACCCCCCCCTCCCCCCAGACTTTTTTTCATAGGTACCAAATTGTTCGGCAGGACCAACTCTTTCAAAATCAAAAATGTTCCCATGAAAAAACTCTTGAACTATATATGATTTCACTGTTTCCATGGCAACCATTCATTTTTGAAAAGGACGACCATATAGATAATAATCAGTCATATCTTGGTCAGTTTTAGTGATAGAACAATAAAAATGGTGTCAAAATGAAGCTAAGACATTGGCCTTTGAAAAGAAGCATTTTTATTTTGATTAACTAATTTGCATAAGCATGAATATTAATGAGAATGTTAAAAAATAACAAAATTTTGTTGAAAAATAACATTTTCTAAGTTTCAAATCAATTTAAATGTACTAATCAGCTTTGTTCTGGTCTTAAAGTCTCTCAATGTTTTGTAATATATTATTTTGTTACTTTTATGGCAAATTTGTTTACTCAAAACTGGATGTGCTCAGCTAATTTGCATAAAATGAACCAGTGTCACAAACAATGAATAAAATTCTGAAACCCGTTAAACTGAATAAAATGATATAATTAATTGTTATCAATGAAAAGCAAATTTTTATGTGGTCTATAATGTTTGTAGACATAGAATAAACACTTTATTAAAGGGAGAATAAAAATGTAACATATATTACACATGTTACGTTACCATTTCAACCACCTTGTTGTATTGCATCAGTTACTCAGAAAATATTCCATAAACATGATTAATATTATTTTGTACTTTAATAATACAATATACTTATTTACTTGTCAGAGAGTGTGATATGTTTTCCGTAACACACTTTAAAATATGTTACCACAACCGTTGCCTTTTAAAAAGATATTTAAAAAGAAGTTGGAGCCCAAATTGTCGCATACTGATTTCTTTAAACTGTTAGCTGTTAGTTTTAAGAAGGTTTTCTTCTGTTATTTCAGAAATAGCCTAAAATATATATTGCACCATCCATGTAACTCTAATTTTAGATGGAATTTCAATAAAACACCCAATAATATCCATCTGTGCTCCATAATATTATGATCATACAGCTGATATTTTCAGTCTTCCTGTTAATGAAAGTCAAGCTTAGTAAAAAGTACTTTTTGAATTTTAGAAAAAGTAGCATAAAAAGAACATATACAAAAACAACCCTAGCTTTATAGGATGAATCATAAGAGTCCTGAGTCAGATATCTGGATGAGGCCTTTGCTGTCCATTACGATTAAATAAAGATATTGTGTCTAAAGTCAGCTTCGTAGAAGTAGACTTACACCCACCTGTACAATACAGAGAACTTAGCACTTGTCTGCAGAGAACTGAGTAGTTCCAGTACAGAATCCATGGACACTTGTTAGTTTAACTGCTCAACATTACATGACTGAATTTCATTTGCAAAGTGGTGCTAAACCAAAACTAATAAACAAAAGAAATTATGCTGGTATTTAAAGTAAAAACTTTAGATTTAAAACTAAAACCAGCTGGACAAAACTGTTTTAGTGATACCAAATCAAGATATAAGAAATATATAAAACTTTATACATTATGTTTAATAAAGAAGATTATTGTAGTCATTTTGAAACATTTACAATAATGACAGAATGTACAAAATATTTTTTTGGTATTCTTAATTGTACAGACAAGGACTAAATGTGTTGGAATATTCCTTGATATACCATAACATTAAAAGAAACACTTCTAAGAGTAACTATGCATCAATCATAACAAAAAAGTTTATCAATTAAGCTACATAACAAAGGTTATGACAAAGGCATGACCTCTCTTTGTCAAAAGTTCAAACTATAGCAAGAAACTCAAGAGTATGATACAAATTGCTTCAGGATCAAAGTGTAATCAAATTTCATTCATAAAAATAAAGTGATTTTGAGAGCCTATGATCTTCTTTTGTCATTTGCTTTCTAATTTATGAATGATATGCTATAAAGCAACATATTATGCATAACAGAGAACCAACAAGAGAGCAAATATTGTGCTATATTAGGTAACATTAAAGTGAAAACATTGTAAGTAACATCTTAATCAAGACGTGCAGAATTTGATTCTAGTAACACTACTGCCTCATAATTTGTGCATTCCATATTTTTCAGACATTTCATCTGATTTTAAGTTCAAATTTTCAGTAATCCATAAAATTATTTCACTATAACGGAACACTGTTTAAGCTAGAGCTAGGGGTTTGAGGGCAGTTTCACATTTCACTACATCTAACAAACAGACATAATCAAATCAAGTCAGCTATTATTTTGCTCAATTGTGTTGTTATTCTTCAAAAGGATGAGCTTAAAAAACAATTTGCTATCCCTTAAATACTCTTTAAGTGCCATATGATGGTTTTAAATAGTCTCCTCATACTCACTTTCAGTGTTGTTTGACTTCGGGTCCTTTTGTTAGCTCACCTGTCACATAGTGACAAGGTGAGCTTTTGTGATCACCCTTCGTCCGTCGTCTGTGCGTCGGTGCGTCCGTGCGTGCATCAACAATTTCTTGTCTGCACAATAGTGGTTTCATTTGTGATTTTATTTTAACCAAACTTGCACACAACTTGTATCACCATAAGATCTCGGTTCCTTTTTTGAACCGGCCAGATCCCATTATGGGTTCCAGAGTTATGGCCCCTGAAAGGGCCAAAATTAGCTGTTTTGACCTTGTCTGCACAATAGCAGCTTTATTTATGATTTGATTTTTACCAAACTTGCACACAACTTGTATCACCATAAGATCTTGGTTCCTTTCTTGAACCCGCCAGATTCCTTTATGGGTTCCAGAGTTATGGCCCCTGAAAGGGCCAGAATTAGCTATTTAGACCTTGTCTGCACAATAGCAGCTTCATTTATGATTTTATTTTAACCAAACTTGCACACAACTTGTATAACCATAAGATCTCGATTCCTTTCTTGAACTGGCCAGATTCCATTATGGGTTCCAGAGTGATGGCCCCTGAAAGGGCCAGGATTAGCTATTTTGACCTTGTCTGCACAATAGCAGCTTCATTTATGATTTGAATTTAATCAAACTTGCACACAACTTGTATCACCACAAGATATTGGTTCCTTTCTTGAACAGGCCAGATCCCATCATAGGTTCTGTAGTTATGGCCACTGATAGGGGGGTGGGGCTTGTTTTCCCTATATGGCTATATAGAAAACTGAAAATCTTCTCAAAAGCTACTGGTCTGTTTTCAAAATAATTTTACACAAATGTGCCTTGGATGACCTTCTACCAAATTCCTTGAGATAATTTTGATTCTTCGAAAAACATGGCGGCCCGCAGGAGACACTCATTATCCCTATAAGGCCATATAGAAAACTTTAAAATTAAATCTTCTTCTTGAAACTTCTGGCCTGATTTGAGAATAATTTTATTTAAAGTTACTTTAAGAAAATTTCAACTATATTTTCTCATAATTCTTTTGATTGATCTTCATTATGATCTTTTGACCTTGAAGACTTGTCCTTAAGTGCAATGATAACAGGTGAGCGATATAGGGTCATCATGGCCCTCTTGTACTAAAAGTAGAATTCCTCTTAAGCCAGAGCTAGGGGGCATAAGGTGCTTTTCACACTTCATTACCTCTCATAAACAGCCATGAACCAACTGAGTTTGCTATTTATTTGCTTGGTTGCAATCTTTGCTTCAAAAAGATCTTCTTAAAGTCTATTACAACATGTTTTCAGCAACTCAGACGTGTTGTTCATACAGCACTCAGTATCTTTCTATCAGTTTTAAATAGCATTATGTGATTGTTTTCCTAACAATTTGGTTTTCATAGACTTAGTATCATTCACATTCTTGACTGCTTTTTCCAGTTTTATATGTTTAAATCTAAAGATTACTTGAAGTACCTGAAATTTCTTTTTTTTAGCTCACCTGTCACATAGTGACAAGGTGAGCTTTTGTGATCACCCTTCGTCCGTCGTCTGTGTGTACGTGCGTGCGTCAACAATTTCTTGTCTGCACGATAGTGGTTTCATTTATGATTTTATTTTAACCAAACTTGCACACAACTTGTATCACCATAAGATCTTGGTTCCTTTCTTGAACTGGCCAGATTCCATCATGAGTTCCAGAGTATAGCCCCTGAAAGGGCCAGAATTAGCTATTTTCACCTTGTCTGCACAATAGCAGCTTCATTTATGATTTGAATTTAATCAAACTTGCACATAACTTGTGTCACCATAAGATCTTGGTTCCTTTCTTGAACTGGCCAGATCCCATTATGGGTTCCAGAGTTATGGCCCCTGAAAGGGCCAGAATTAGCTATTTTGACCTTGTCTGCACAATAGCAGCTTCATTTATAATTTTATTTTAACCAAACATGCACACAACTTGTATCACCATAAGATCTTGGTTCCTTTCTTGAACTGGCCAGATTCCATTATGGGTTCCAGAGTTATGGCCCCTGATAGGGCCAGAATTAGCTATTTTGACCTTGTCTGCACAATAGCAGCTTCATTTATGATTTGAATTTAATCAAACTTGCACAAAACTTGTGTCACCATAAGATCTTGGTTCTTTTCTTGAACTGGCCAGATCCCGTTATGGGTTCCAGAGTTATGGCCCCTGAAAGGGCCAAAATTAGCTATTTTGACCTTGTCTGCATAATAGCAGCTTTATTTATGATTTTATTAGCTCGACTATTCGAAGAATAGTCTAGCTATTCTACTCACCCTGGCGTCGGCGTCGGCGTCACACCTTGGTTAAGTTTTTGCATGCAAGTACATACAGCTATCATTTAAAGGCATATAGCTTTGAAACTTATTTATTCTTTTTCTAGGTCAATTACCAACCTCACTGGGTCAAGTTCCATAACTCTAACATGTATTTTGAGCAAATTATGCCCCCTTTTGGACTTAGAAAATTCTGGTTAAAGTTTTACATGCAAGTAACTATCTCCAAAATTAATGCAGATATTGAATTGAAACTTCACATGTGTCTTCGGGGTTATAAAACTAGTTGATAGCACCAAGTCCCATAACTCTGACCTTCATTTTGGGCAAATTATGCCCCCTTTTGTACTTAGAAAATTTTGGTTAAAGTTTTGCGTGCAAGTACATACAGCTATTACTAAAAGGCATATAGATTTGAAACTTATTTTTGAGTCGGCTAAACGCTGTCAAGCGTTTGACGAGTCCTTGCTATCGCCCGATTTCTCATTCTTAAATGGCCTTACAACACAGCGAAGTGATGTAGTTCCATTAGATTGTCTCTAATTTCAAAGAGTTCATTGATCGAATGAAGTTCGTTTATGTCAATCCTATTTGCTATGACCAATATACGATGTAATATGTCATATTTATGACTTGTAATTGTACAATACTCAAATAAAGCCACGTATTTTCTTCCGCGGTAACTCATTAAGCATAAACACGCATAACGATTCTGCGGGATTTGGTAATACATTTGCGCATATGAATATGGTGACGAATTTTATGCCCTTTTGTCACAAAATAGCAAATATGATGTTCACAAATTCAAATAAAAACTGCATATTAACTTATTAGCCAAATTATCCATTTGTTACCCTGTCCGTTTCAAAAAATAATCTTTAAAATCATTGCGCAAATAACATATTTATTGCGCTGTGCATTTTATGAATTGCGCAGGCTTACAAAGCTTGCGTAACATCCAGCGAAAGACAAAATATAGTTCCAGAACATACTGCTAGTATTTTATTGAGTGGGTACCTCTGAAAGCATTTGAATGTCTCTTATCAAAGAGTTTACCAGATCGATGAAATTAAATTATGACAGCTTCATTTTAAATGACCCGAATAAGATATGTGCAGTACGTTAATTCTTCCGCTAGTTCGCGGATGAATCCTAACTACATTCTGGACACTTGTCGGTGAACACGCGTGATCTGTTTATAACAACGCTTCTACGACTTTGCGTGGGTTGAATTTTGCAGTCAGTAAACGGATAAATTATCGGAAGAAGAAGCTCTTACTGGTTTGTTTAGTTACTATTGATATTAAAAATGATTTTATTTCTTATTTTTCGAGAAATAAACAATCGGCGAAACACTAAATTGTATTTTCTTGTAGAGTTTGAAATCGAAAGTAGATCGTCTATGTTTGGCTGCTTTGACGAAACGAAACAACGTTTTTATGAAAAGATTTAAATAAGAGGTAATTTAACTGTAAACTTCAATGTCAGATACTGCCAATTGCTGCTAAATGTCTTCGTATCATCACAATTTGTAAAATATATTGTTGAAACTGGAGAAAAGTGTAATCATATCCGGATATAATATTTTGGGTAAATATCGAGCTGTGTTATGAAATTTTAACATTCAAGTAACATACATGATAGATATTATTGTAACAGAAATGATTCTAGAATTTATTTTTATTACACCTACATATAATCTATATCAGACTCATATTCTAGTCCTGAGGCATGACCTGAAAGTAAAAAGATGAAGTGACAGTCATACTTTGGATATTGTAATACTAGAAAGAATCTAGGTAATATTTAGAAATTGAAACAGAAGATTTTCAATTAAAATCGCACCAAAGGCTGTATCTACATATTCAAAAATTTCTTGTGGTAATACCCCAAACCCTACTTGCAGGAGGGGGTATCCTCCCACACCCTTCCCCCATATTGCCACTTTACAGTTTGATACATTTGCCCTTTTACCACCTGCCGCAACGCCCATTTCAAAATCTGACTGCAATTTAAAGCGGAAAGAAACATCCCTCCCCACACCCACCCTGCTACCGACCACGTAAAAATGGCTCAAACATTTTTCTGCCCAGTCTGGGCCTGTCTGTCTACATGAATCAAAATTGATAATTTAAAGTGGATGGACTTCGGGATAACAGACATGATTTTTAAGGGGTTAACAAGTCTGAAATAGAATAAATAATAGTTTTAACTAAAAAAGAACTGCATTTATTAATATCGGTTACACTATATATTGACACTCAGCAACATTTACATACATGTATCTCTAAACGCAAAAGTAAGTATACTTTAAATTAACATCACTTATAATATGACTGAACAATACCTAACTTATGACAAGGCTATCGCCAGGCCCATTATAATATCTGTAAAATATCAGTTCTTTCGTCCATCCGTTACAAATTGTATGTGGCAATCCGCGCTGTAAAATTTTAATATTATAAATTGTCATATTCAAATTTTATCATGTGCGAATATATACCAGCCGATAATTGCCTCTTTTGGCAATGCCGGAGGCAAATGTTTACTGGACAAATATATAAAGTCATGGGCAGTATCTTAGTGTCAGCTGTCAAATTTTTATTTCTGCGAACCACTCTTCAATTTTAGAGAAATATATTGGGTTTAGATACTTGTATAATGTCAATTAAAGTTTTACTAGGCATCGACCGAATCTCCATTTCATTTATTGTAACAAAATCTCTCTTTAGTTGGGGAAAAAAACTAAAAACAAACTGAAACTGGTAGACTATACTGTCAGTACATCAATCATTAGCCGACTCAGGCCCTTCAGGCCTTTGATTTCTTATTATACGCCCGTTTGAAAAACGGGACGTATTATGGGAACGCCCCTGGCGGGCGGGCGGGTTGGCGGGCGGGCAGGCGGGTGGCGTCCACAGACCTTGTCCGGAGCATATCTTCTACATGCATGAAGGGATTTTGATGAAACTTGGCACAGTTGTTCACCATCATGAGACGGAGTGTCATGCGCAAGAACCAGGTCCCTAGGGTTAAGGTCAAGGTCACACTTGGAGGTCAAAGGTCAAATTCAAGAATGACTTTGTCCGGAGCATTTCTTCTTCATGCATAGAGGGATTTTGATATAACTTGGCACAAATGTTCACCACCATGAGGCGGAGTGTCATGCGCAAGAACCAGGTCCCTAGGTCTAAGGTCAAGGTCACACTTAGAGGTCAAAGGATACAAGAATGAAAACCTTGTCCGGAGCATTTCTTCTTCATGCATAGAGGGATTTTAATATAACTTGGCACAAATGTTCACCACCACAAGACGTAGTGTCATGCGCAAGAACCAGGTCCCTAGGTCTAAGGTCAAGGTCACACTTAGAGGCCAAAGGTCAGATACAAGAATGACTTTGTCCGAAGCATTTCTTCTTCGTGCATGGAGGGATTTTGATGTAACTTGACACAATTATACACCATCATGAGACGAAGTGTCATGCGCAGTTCCCTTCTTTAGAATTACTTCCCTTTGTTGTTACTATAAATAGCTTATATTGTAACTTTTTCATTACTAGTCGTAGGGAAAAATCGAGACCACTTTTCTGTAGTACAACATGCATGCTACATCCAATTTTGAGGTGTATTTTGACCAGTCTCTACCTGGTAAAGATTTTTGTGTGGACTTACAATTTTTTTTTTTTTTTTTTTTTTTTTTTTTTTAGCTCACCTGAGCACGAAGTGCTCAAAGGTGAGCTTTAGTGATCGCCCTGTGTCCGTTGTCCGTCGTCGTCCGTCCGTCCGTCGTCAACAATTTGACTGTTAACAATCTAGAGGTCACATTTTTGGCCCAATCTTAATGAAACTTGGTCAGAATGTTACCCTCAATAAAATCTTGGACGAGTTCGATATTGGGTCATCTGGGATCAAAAACTAGGTCATCAGGTCAATTCAAAGGAAAAGCTTGTTAACACTCTAGAGGTCACATTTTTGGCCGAATCTTAATGAAACTTGGTCAGAATGTTACCCTCAATAAAATCTTGGACGAGTTCGATATTGGGTCATCTGGGATCAAAAACTAGGTCATCAGGTCAAATCAAAGGAAAAGCTTGTTAACACTCTAGAGGTCACATTTTTGGCCCAATCTTAATGAAACTCGGTCAGAATGTTACCCTCAATAAAATCTTGGACGAGTTCGATATTGGGTCATCTGGGTTCAAAAACTAGGTCACCAGGTCAAATCAAAGGAAAAGCTTGTTAACACTCTAGAGGTCACAATTTTGGCCCAATCTTAATGAAACTTGACCAGAATGTTAATCTTGATGATCTTAAGGTCCAGTTTGAATCTGGGTCATGTAGGATCAAAAACTAGGTCACCAGGTCAAATCAAAGGAAAAGCTAGTTTACACTGTAGAGACCACATTTATGACCATATCATAATGAAACTTGGTCAGAATGTAAATCTTGATGATCTTAAGGTCAGTTGTAAATCTGGGTCAGGTGGGGTCAAAAACTAGGTCACTAGGTCAGATCAAAGGAAAAGCTTGTTAACACTGTAGAGGCCATATTTATGACTATATCTTCATGAAACTTAGTCAGAATGTTAAACTTGATGATCTTTAGGGCAGGTTTGAATCTGGGTCATGTCGGATCAAAAACTAGGTCACCAGGTCAAATCAAAGGAAAAGCTAGTTAACACTTTAGAGGCCACAGTTATGACCATATCTTAATGAAACTTTGTCAGAATATTAATCTTGATGATCTTTAGATCAAGTTTAAATCTGGGTCAGTTGGGGTCAAAAACTAGGTCACTAGGTCATATCAAAGGAAAACCTTGTTAACACTCTAGAGGCCACATTTATGACTGTATATTCATGAAACTTAGTCAGAATGTTAAACTTGATGATCTTTAGGTCAAGACCGAATCTGGGTCATATCGGGTCAAAAACTAGGTCACGGGGTCATTTCAAAGGAATGGCTAGTTAACACTTTAGAGGCCACATTTATGACCATATCTTAATGAAACTTGGTCAGAATGTTAATCTTAATGATCTTTAGGTTTGTAGGTCAGGTGAGCGATACAGGGCCTTCATGGCCCTCTTGTTTTTTTTAAGATTAACTTCCCTTAGTTGTTACTATAAATAACTTATATTGTAACTTTTTTATAATTGACCGTAGGGAAAAACCAAGACCACTTTTCTGTGGTACAACATAGATGTTACTTTCCAATTTTAGGTGTATTTTAAGGTATCTCTACCTGGTAAGGAGTTTTTTGTGGACTTAGAAAAACAAAACACTTAGTTATTACTAAACAACCACAAAATTAAAATTCCATTTGCAAATACAGGTGCTAGAGTAAAGAAATTTGCTGTGACGGGCGTATATTGTGACATTCTTGCACTCTTGTTCTAGATCAATTACCTACCTCACTGGGTCAAGTTCCATAACTCTTAACATGTATTTTGAGCAAATTATGATCCCTTTTGGACTTAGAAAATTCTGGTTAAAGTTTTACATGCAAGTTACTATCTCCAAAACTAATGCAGATATGGAATTTAAACTTAACATGTTTCTTCGGGGTTTTTAAACTAGTTGATAGCATCAAGTCCCATAACTCTGATATGCATTTTGGTCAAATTATGGCCCGTTTCGAACTTAAAACTCTTTTGATATTTAACATTTTGGGTAATAATTTCCTGCTTCTGTGACAATATTTCGAATAGTCGAGCTTGGCTGTCTTACGGACAGCTCTTGTTTTAACCAAACTTGCACACAACTTGTATCACCACAAGATCTTTGTTCTTTTCTTGAACTGGCCAGATTCCATCATGGGTTCCAGAGTTATAGCCCCTTAAATGTCCAAAATTGGCTATTTTGGCTTTTGCAGCCATATAGAGACTTCATTTATGGTTTGATTTGATACAAACTTCCAAAATATCTTCAACAACAATAAATCTTGGATTCCATGACGAACCTGTCAGATCCAATCGTAGGTTCCAGTGTTATTTTATATATTATTACCTCCCCTGATTGTAATCAAAATGGATTTATATCAGTAAGTACTTATAGGACTTATTTGAAATTTCATTATTGTCATTAGTTGGACTGAGACAATCAGCGTAGATAACTATGGACTGATTTTATGTCAAATTACCTCCCTTTATTTCAAATTAAAATGGGTATATCTCTGTAACTAATGAAGATACTGATCTGAAATTTCATTTATGTCAACAGATGGACTTGGACAATCAATGAAAATACATATTGACTGAATTTATGACATATTACCTCTTTTATTATTTATCTAAATGAATAAAACTTAGCAACTTCTAATGAGATTGGTTTGAAATGATCATATCATTTTGAGCAATAGTACTCAGGTGAGCGACACTGGGCCATCATGGCCCTCTTGTTTTAGTTTTTGTTCAGTGCGGCTTTTCAACAGGGAATATTTCATCAATTAGCCCATGAATATCTCAATACAATTCATGTGTTTCTGAAACTAAAAAACAAAATGCTTTATTTCTCCCATAAATAACTGCACTGATGCACTTCACAATAACACAAAACGAGATAAATATTGCATTAAAACGATTTCTATAACCAGGATACTACTTTATTAATGGATTTATTATAATTTATAATGATTCAAAGTCAAACTTGATTCAGTTTTCTATATATTTTATTCATCATCTTAAAATACTAAGTCCACATTGCTAATATTAATAATTCCAAAGATGTATTTCTAATGTCTGACTTAACCTGCTACTGAACTTGTACTAACTTATTATGTCTCCCCCAGGAGACATATTGTTTTTGCCCTGTCCGTCCGTCCGTCTGTATGGCACACTTCATTTCCGAGCAATAACTGGAGAACCATTTGACCTAGAACCTTCAAACTTTATAGGGTTGTAGGGCTGCTGGAGTAGACGACCCCTATTGTTTTTGGGGTCACTCTGTCAAAGGTCAAGGTCACAGGGGCCTGAACATTGAAAACCATTTCCGATCAGTAACTAGAGAACCACTTGACCCAGAATGTTGAAACTTCATAGGATGATTGGTCATGAAGAGTAGATGACCCCTATTGATTTTGGGGTCACTCTGTCAAAGATCAAGGTCACAGGGGCCTGAACATTGAAAACCATTTCCGATCAATAACTAGAGAACCACTTGACCCAGAATGTTGAAACTTCATAGGATGATTGATCATGAAGAGTAGATGACCCCTATTGATTTTGGGGTCACTCCATCAAAGGTCAAGGTCACAGGGGCCTGAACATGGAAAACCATTTCCGATCAATAACTGGAGAACCACCTCACCCAGAATGTTGAAACTTCATACGATGATTGTACATGCAAAGTAGATGACCCCTATCGATTTTGGGGTCACTCCATTAAAGGTCAAGGTCACAGGGGGCTGAACATTGAAAACCATTTCTGGTCAGTAACTTGAGAACCACTTGACCCAGAATGATGAAACTTAATAGGATGATTGGTCATGCAGAGTAGATGATCCCTAACGATTTTGGGGTCACTCTGTTAAAGGTCAAGGCCACAGGGGCCTGAACATTGAAAACCATTTCCGGTCAGTAACTTGAGAACCACTTGACCCAGAATGATGAAACTTCATAGGATGATTGGTCATGCAGAGTAGATGACCTGTAACGATTTTGGGATCACTCTGTTAAAGGTCAAGGCCACAGGGGCCTGAACATGGAAAACCATTTTCAATCAATAACTTGAGAACCTCTCGACCCAGAATGTTGAAACTTCATAGGATGATTGTTCATACAGAGTTAATGACCCCTATTGTTTTTGGGGTCACTCCGTTAAAGGTAAAGGTCACAGGGGCCTGAACATTGATAACCAGTTCCGATCAATAACTTGAGAACCACTTGACCCAGAATGTTGAAACTTCATAGGATGATTGAACATGCAGAGTAGATGACCCATATTGATTTTGGAGTCAGTCAATTAAAGGTCAAGGTCACAGTGGCCTGTTCATGTAAAATCATTTTTTGGAAATAACTTGAGAACCACTTGACCTACAATGTTGAAACTTAATAGGATGAATGGACATGCAGAGTAGATGACCCCTATTTATTTTGAGGTCACTTGATCAAAGGTCAAGGTCACAGGAGCCTGAACAGTGACTTGAGAACCACTAGGTCAAGAGTGTTGAAATTTAGCGGGATGACTGGACATGCCAAGTAGATGGTCCCTATTGCAGCCAACCAGTAGTGTCTCTTTGACTTTCATTCCTGACCCCTGTTGACTTCTTGCATTTGGGGAGACATGCTCTTTTTTACAAAAGCATTTTCTAGTTACTAACTAAAGATTTGTTTCTCTCAGCTCCCTTTCCCTGAGATAAGACACACCCCTTATTCCTCTCTTACAGTCAACATTCACTTCCTGCCCTTACTCCCTAATAACATTAGTTAACAGCTATCATTCATTGGTCACTTTATCTAACACACAAACTCACACTTGTCAATCACATACATATTGATCTCATTTACCCCCTATCAGTTTTCCACATTGATAAGTCTTTGACTACTAATTTGGCATCACTATACAAGCTAGGGGTCCGTCTGCAGCCCTTTTGATATATCTAACTGAAACTAATATAATTAAACATCAATGTACTTAAATAATAGTTATTCACTAACACATGGTGAGGAGACCTGTACATAACTAATTGCAGACTTTATATGATTATGAAATATTTCTTATTATATGAAATATGAATTATTATGAAATATAATTTCATAATTTTCTCTCTGTTATATACTCTCCCACTCTCAGTAAATCTCTAACTTTTTTACAGTGGTGGTCCGAAGGACCAGCAGCTTTTGCAAACTGATGGTCCGACAGAATTTCAGGTGGTCCTACCAAGATGGATGTTTTTTTTTTTTTAAGTTAACGGAACCAGTAACATATGAGACCCGCTCTTCTTCCATGGAGTACTTTTTACAAACACTGCAAAACATGTGATTTTTATATTATTATTTTGATAAACATCTGCCATTTAATTATTAAATAATTTTGAAAATCAAATTAAAAATAAAGATGTCAATAAAGAAGATTTTTTCAGCAATTCATATTTCAAGTGGGTGGGGTTTAGCTTCAAAATAAGAGCTTTTTTTGCAACAGTTGCCATTTTTTCTTAAATGCAGACTTTTTATTGACTTTTAATTAAGATTGCACTAGAAAATCTCGTTAAAATGTCTGAAAATCACGGCTGTGAAAACGGGTGACAAATTTGGAAAACGAAAGTACATTAAAATCTTGATAAAATACATGTTATAATTTTCTTATTTTTTTCATTATACCTATTGAATACTTATAATTTCTGCTTATTATAAGCATTTTTATTTGTTTTTGCCCAAACAAAGCCTCGGTAATGATAATAAATGAAATAAAATGCTATAGATCGTAATGGCCGATCGGCTAATATAAACGTGTCAAGCACATAAAATGATTTTAATGAATTTGTTGTTCTGACAGTAATAATCGGCAAGACGTAACAATACAGCATAAGCTGTATACTGCTAATTAACAAGTTGTACAAACACGATAATAGGCTGCTTTGTTATCAATTAACTTTTAACTTTTTGATCAATAAACACTTTTGATAATGACGGGCATTATAATTGTACTAAATACAAACCGCGAGATGACAACGTGTTAGTCGGCGCGTGGCGTAATTGACATATGTCAGTAGCTAATTAATATACGACACTCCGCCTACTGCCATACTTCCGCTTATGGCGGCAAACAATATTTAAATTTACTGGGATTTTGATTGGCACAGGGGCAGAACTTTCGAACTCGAGACGCATCAAAGAAAATTTCCGCGGGTCACGCCGACGCATGGGGCATTTTCTGTGCGAGTCAGATACGAGTTTTTCTCGATTTTGCGGGTCAAAATCCGGAACCTCGGGTCTACCAAACGCTGGATACTGTACTGATACCTCAATAGTTCGTAAATGAATAGTTCAAGCAGATAGATAAGTTACCGTGTTCCGTTCCCGGGTTTTAGTACCAGCGTTACATCCGGGCATTCCAAATTTCAAGAAAAAATACACGGGGAAAACCAAATTCTATTTTAAAACTGCAGTACCGTGAACAATTCAATGTTTATTAATTTATTTTAAAAATGACTTGCTTGTAATTTTCGGTGGTCCATCGGACCACACAGATTCGAGAAGTTAGTTGTCCTCCCTTAAAGGAAAGGTCTCAGACCAGCGGACCAGTGTTAGTGTCGAGCCCTGGGTATTTTACTGACATATTATTGAAACCTTTTGCATATTTATTATATAGTTACTTAACAACATAATTAAGTATGGCAATGTGGACAAAAATAAAACATACATAATAATCAATACATTCAAACAAATAATAAATGAACATGAATATTTTTATGCCCCCGAAGGGAGGCATGTAGTTTTTGAACCGTCTGTCCGTCTGTCAGTCTGTCGGTCTATCAGTCTGTCGGTCTGTCAGTCTGTCCGCAATTTTCGTGTCCGGTCCATATCTTTGTCATCGATGGATGGATTTTCAAATAACTTGGCATGAATGTGTACCACAGTAAGACGACGTGTCGCGCGCAAGACCCAGGTCCGTAGCTCAAAGGTCAAGGTCACACTTAGACATCAAAGGATAGTGCATTGATGGGCGTGTCCGGTCCATATCTTTGTCAACCATGGATGGATTTTCAAATAACTTGGCATGAATGTGTACCACAGTAAGACGACGTGTCGCGCGCAAGACCCAGGTCCGTAGCTCAAAGGTCAAGGTCACACTTAGACGTTAAAGGTCATTTTTCATGATAGTGCATTGATGGGCGTGTCCGGTCCATATCTTTGTCATTCATGCATGGATTTTAAAATAACTACGCATGAATGTGTGGCACAGTAAGACGACGTGTCGCGCGCAAACCCAGCTCCGTAGGTCAAAGGTCCTAAACTCTAACATCGGCCATAACTACTCATTCAAAGTGCCATCGGGGGCATATGTCATCCTATGGAGACAGCTCTTGTTTTTTTTTTCTTTTTTATAAGTGAAATTTCTTTTGACAGTGTGCCTCTGTATTGCAATATTAGTGTTCCATTTAGCAAAACAGTACTTCAGAAATGTCATTTGCTAATCCATGTTAAATCAAAATCACTGTTTTACTTATTTACACTGATACTCAAATTGTATTGATCACTGTTACTTATTTTCTTTCCACTGTGTCACTGTCACTAATTCTTATTTCGACCTATTAGCTGTCACGAATTCACATTTTGAATATTTCACTGTGAATACATTTGTTAAGAATATTTCACTGCCAGTACCCCTTTTTATACGCCCGTTTGAAAAACGGGACGTATTATGGGAACGCCCCTGGCGGGCGGGCGGGCGGCGTCCACAGACTTTGTCCGGAGCATATCTTCTACATGCATGAAGGGATTTTGATGAAACTTGGCACAGTTGTTCACCATCATGAGACGGAGTGTCATGCGCAAGAACCAGGTCCCTAGGTCTAAGGTCAAGGTCACACTTGGAGGTCAAAGGTCAAATTCAAGAATGACTTTGTCCGGAGCATTTCTTCTTCATGCATAGAGGGATTTTGATATAACTTGGCACAAATGTTCACCACCATGAGGCGGAGTGTCATGCGCAAGAACCAGGTCCCTAGGTCTAAGGTCAAGGTCACACTTAGAGGTCAAAGGATACAAGAATGAAAACCTTGTCCGGAGCATTTCTTCTTCATGCATAGAGGGATTTTAATATAACTTGGCACAAATGTTCACCACCACAAGACGTAGTGTCATGCGCAAGAACCAGGTCCCTAGGTCTAAGGTCAAGGTCACACTTAGAGGCCAAAGGTCAGATACAAGAATGACTTTGTCCGAAGCATTTCTTCTTCGTGCATGGAGGGATTTTGATGTAACTTGACACAATTATACACCATCATGAGACGAAGTGTCATGCGCAGTTCCCTTCTTTAGAATTACTTCCCTTTGTTGTTACTATAAATAGCTTATATTGTAACTTTTTCATTACTAGTCGTAGGGAAAAATCGAGACCACTTTTCTGTAGTACAACATGCATGCTACATCCAATTTTGAGGTGTATTTTGACCAGTCTCTACCTGGTAAAGATTTTTGTGTGGACTTACAATTTTTTTTTTTTTTTTTTTTTTTTTTTTTTTAAGATTAACTTCCCTTAGTTGTTACTATAAATAACTTATATTGTAACTTTTTTATAATTGAGCGTAGGGAAAAACCAAGACCACTTTTCTGTGGTACAACATAGATGTTACTTTCCAATTTTAGGTGTATTTTAAGGTATCTCTACCTGGTAAGGAGTTTTTTTGTGAACTAAGAAAAACAAAACACTTAGTTATTACAAAAATTACCACAAAATTAAAATTCCATTTGCAAATACAGGTGCTAGAGTAAAGAAATTTGCTGTGACGGGTGTATATTGTGACATTCTTGCACTCTTGTTCTTCTGGACATACCCATTGCCCAAAGATCAAAACTTTTAAAATACTGTGAAGTATTTCCCAATTTGAAACTTATTTCAAGTTTCTTTATTTGTAGACATAAATTATCCCTTGAGTATCACTTAATACACATAGCCATGTAAGCATCATTGAAAATGACAAGTAAGGCAATAGTTAAGATTAACAATGTACGACTTCCCTTCCCCCCTGGTAATAGTTCCAAAAGTGGGTATATACGACTTAATTTTGAATTTAGTATACAAGACATTTCAATCCATAGAACCAAACTTAAATCATTTAACACTATACTTCAGATTAGTGCTGTGAATTTGGGCATTAATTTTTACTTGATACCACTTATACTCTTATCTCTACATGACACTACTTGATATGTGTTGCTAATAGTAAGTGGTAATTAATCTCCTGTATTTTACAAATCAGTATGTATTGCTAACAACTGATTCTAACTACATACTACTTTGTGTACTGAATGTATCATCTCTATTTACATCTGCGGGCGTTTACGAGCTTTGCCAGAAAATGTGTTCCCATCCAAGCCCTGGTGATGGATGGGAAGCATTCTTTGAGTGAAGACCGGAGGCCGAGCATGTATAGTAGCATTCCGATGCGATTCGTCGAAAGCACGCAATTTAAAGAGAAACTGAAACTAGAAACGAAACCGGAAACCACATTCGGTATATCTCGGACAACACCGCGCTTTGCGCAATCACCTGTAAACCCTCATGATTTAAAGTACTCTTGTTGACAAGACCCTTCAAGGGATGGGAAACAAAAACTGTCTAAAGTAACAAACCCGCAAAGGGGGAGGGACTATACATGCTCGGCCTCCGGTCTTCACTCAAAGAATGCTTCCCATCCATCACCAGGGCTTGGATGGGAACACATTCTTTTCCGCGAAGACCTTCGCCTTACATGTATAGTAGCATTTTTAGCTCATCTGATTTTTTGAAAAAAAATGATGAGTTATTGTCATCACTTGAGCGGTTGTCGGCGTCGGCGTCGGCGTCGGCGTTGCCTGGTTAAGTTTTATGTTTAGGTCAGCTTTTCTCCTAAACTATCAAAGCTATTGCTTTGAAACTTGGAATACTTGTTCACCATCATAAGCTGACCCTGTATAGCAAGAAACATAACTCCATCTTGCTTTTTGCAAGATTTATGGCCCCTTTTGTACTTAGAAAATATCAGATTTCTTGGTTAAGTTTTATGTTTAGGTCAACTTTTCTCCTAAACTATCAAAGCTATTGCTTTGAAACTTGGAATACTTGTTCACCATCATAAGCAGACCCTGTACATCAAGAAACATAACTCCATCTTGCTTTTTGCAAGATTTATTGCCCCTTTTGGACTTAGAAAATCAGTTTTCTTGGTTAAGTTTTATGTTTAGGTCAGCTTTTATCCTAAACTATCAAAGCTATTGCTTTAAAACTTGCAACACTTGTTCACCATCATAAGTTGACCCTGTATAGCAAGAAACATAACTCCGTCCTGCTTTTTGCAAGATTTATGGCCCCTTTTGGACTTAGAAAATATCAGATTTCTTGGTTAAGTTTTATGTTTAGGTCAACTTTTTCTCTTAAACTATCAAAGCTATTGCTTTGAAACTTGCAACACTTGTTCACCATCATAAGCTGACCCTGTACAGCAAGCAACATAACTCCATCCTGCTTTTTGCAATAATTATTGCCCCTTTTGGACTTAGAAAATCATTTTCTTGGTTGAGTATTATGTTTAAGTCAACTTTTCTCATAAACTATCAAAGCTATTGCTTTAAAACTTGCAACAGTTTTTCACCATCATAAGTGGACACTGTACATCAAGAAACATAACTCTATCCTGCTTTTTGCAAGAATGATGGCCCTTTTTAGACTTAGAAAATCATGGGTAGGACAATATTTCTATTACACAAAAAAAATCAGATGAGCGTCAGCACCCGCAAGGCGGTGCTCTTGTTAAAGTTTGTCAACAAGAAGAGAACAAAACAGCTTGTACTCACATTTACTTCACTGCAATAAAACATATTCATGTCAAAACTGCTCGAGCAAATGAAATGTCACTATTATTCAATGCTTTTCTGTAATAAAACTTATAAAAGTTAACATCTGACTTCCAATTTGCTGTATCAAGAATAGATTTTAATGTACATTTACCATGAGCTGCTGAGACACTAGCATGTCTAAACGAATGAGCCTTAAATACATTAGTATCAATACCAGCAAAGTCAAGAACAGTCTTTAGCCACCTAGCCACTGTACTTGTAGTCACTTTTTCATATGTTACATAAGATATAAACAGTTGTCTAGATTTTCTTAAATGCCTTGTTTTCTTAATATAAAACAAAAGAGTATGCATTACACATAAAGCTTCGTCCTCAAAATGTTCTAAGTTCAAACAAAAAACATTAGATCTCCCTGATCTAGAAGTTTTCAATAATCCTGGAAAGAAAAAAGTCACTTCAGTATCCTTGTACTGTACACAGTCCAAATTCATGGCAACTAACGTCTGAGCACGGGGAGCACAACACAATGCAATTAAAGCCACTAACTTTAATGTTAAAAGTTTCAAAGATAAACTATCCAAAGGAAATAGAGTTTTAAGGTAATTTAACACAACCGTCACATCCCAAGTAAAACGATATCTAGATTTAGGTGGACTTGAATGAAATATTCCCCTCATGAATTTCGGAATCAAAAAAGGATTAGAGCACCAATCATTCCCAAAAAAAGGAAGAGTTTGAAGTAACATAGCCTTATGAGTGTTCAGCACTGAATAGGATTTGTGACTGAATTTCAAGAAGAATAAGTAGTTTACTACTGTCATTTCATTGGCGTGAAAGGGATTTTTACGTTGTTTAACACACCAAAAATACCACTGTTTCCAAGCCAAACCATATTGTTTTCTTGTCCCTGCTCTCCATGCTTGAAGGACGATCTCGACAGCTCCTGTTGAAAGTTTTCTAGAATGTAACGATTCCCTGATAGCATCACTCCAATCAAATTCAACGATTTTCCAAGTGGGTGTAACGTCCCGTCGTGTGCCAGCGTAAGTAGGTCCTTGTGTCTTGGTAGCCTAACAGGTAGAGAAGCAACATATTGTAACAATAATGGAAACCATGGCTGAGATTTCCAGAAAGGAACAACAACTAAAGCTCTTTCAACACTATCTTCAGCTATTTTATTAACAACCTTACTTATTAAATTGAAAGGAGGAAAAATGTAAGGTTCATAATCATGCCATGAACATGAAAAGGCATCATTGCAGACAGCCCCTGGTTCTGGAAACCAAGATATAAATGTATCTAGTTGTTTATTGATTCTCGATGCAAAGAGGTCTATGTCAGGCATAAAGAAATGACTACACAGTCTGTTGAAAATCGAGGGTTTCAACCTCCACTCAGTGGAATCAGAAAAGTTTCTACTATACCAATCAGCTTCTACATTTTCAGACCCTTTTATATAAACAGCAGAAATGAAAATATTCCTTTCCAAACACCATGACCAAATTTTTGCTGACAATCTGTCCAGTTCTGGTGAAGTCATACCACCCATGTCATTCACATATTTCACTGCTGTAACACTGTCACTTTGAAATTCTATATGCACATTTTTGCATTCACTGTACAATGACAAAAGGGCAAAATAAATCGCCATGAGTTCTAATTTATTAATGTGACTGGACGATTCTGTCATAGAAAAACGTCCTTGTGCAGATTTATTTGAACCCAGATCAATACATCCCCAACCAAGGAGTGACGAATCTGTTCTACAGTGAAAACTAACTTTATCCGGTCTGATTTGTTTTCCATTTTTAGTGACCAAGTTATCACACCACCAATTCAACTCCTGTATAGGAGAGATCGCCGTGACGTCACGCGTTAACATCTGTTTATCTGGTGGTTGGCAAAACAAATGATTTTAACACCGTTTGCGTATTGAATCAGAATTTTTAATTTTTAATAACTTTTTTGCTCATTTATGGATTTTCAAAATTCAAAAAGATTTGAAATACTAACAATCTTCATATTTTTGTATCCAAATATCTTTTTTCAATGAATAACCGTTTTAAATGACATATAATTTTAAAAGCGGCGTAGTGATTTTCACAACCTTTAGAAAAACAGTGTAAGTTAAGCGTTCATAATTAATCCATTTTATTTCGAAATAACAATTAAAAGTAATCAATAAATTGCTTGTTTTATAACCTTTCCATTGATCAAAAAATTATTTATGTAATTTGTGTTTTAAGAAAGTTTAGACCGTTAGAAAAACATCACTGTTTACAAAAAACATGGACGGTCGGCTTCTGCCCACCCGATCACTGTCTTATCAGTTCTAAAAATAGAATTTGTATACAAACACGATCTCTCCTATACTGGAGGCTGATAACTGAACAAAGTTCTGAAAATTATTATCACTACCAAGACCCCTAACTTTATCTCTTTCCAATTGTCTATAGTGTAATGGAGCCTCTAACACAGCGTGAAAGGCATTAATAATTGATCCAATAAAGGAAGCCAAATCATGTACCAGAACAAGAGAACAGTCTAAAATACGCCTAGCTTTAGAGATTATCTTTTGAACTTTCTCATCTGTCAGAAAAACCATAAATAAAACACTATCAAGGATGAAGCCAAAAAATACTATTTTCTGAGAAGGTATACACACAGACTTTTTCTTGTTAATTGTAAATCCTAGAGAACTTAAAGTTTCACAAATCAACTGAGTATTTTTTGCACAGGTATCTCTAATCTGATCCATGTTTAGACTGTCATCAATGTAATAGCTTACACGAACACCTTGGTATCTCAGCCAAGCATAGATTGGTTTCAAAATTTTAGTAAACACCCTTGGCGCTGAACTTAACCCAAAAGGAAGGACAGCAAATTGCCATAAAACACCATTCCATTCAAACTTCAGGTATTTTTGAGAATCTTTATGAATTGGTACAGAAAAATATGCATCTGACAAATCCACTGATGTGAAAAAATCATTCCTTTGAATAAGGTCTAAAACAATAGTAAAATGCTCTTGTTTGAAATGTTCGTATCTTACAAACTTGTTTAATTTTCTCAAATTGATAATGGGTCTATAGCCCTTAGGCTTTGGTACTATAAATAAATTTGAAATAAACTGTCCCATTTCTGGTTCTGAGGGAGCAATTGCCCCTTTTTCAAACAATTGTTTAACCTCGTTATCAACAATAGCTTTCTGTTCAAAAGGAAAAGATATAACAGATGGAATAGTATTTTGGTAAGGAATTCTATCGAATTCTATTTGATATCCTTGTATGACTTGTAAAATCCAAGGGTCTTTAGTAAAATTTTCCCAAACTTTGACACAATGTTTAAACCCCCAACTGCCATATAAAAGCCACAAGATGGTGCCGGGGCAGGTTTTTATATAAATTATGCATGTTTCACATCAGAGAGCCCTTTTTCAAAATTTTAAATAAACCACTGAATAAAAAGTTATGAAAAATTGTATAAATACACATTGAAATCTTCTTTATCAATTGGTGTTTTTATTTTTTAAAACAAAAAATGTTGAAGTATAGTTTCAAAAAATTATTTAAACCTAACTGCCAAAAATTTGAATTTGCTGGGAGGAGCTAATGAGGTCATGAACCCTAGAGGAACAGAAAATGTAAACAATTCCCACGTGGTTAATTTTATCAACAAACCTGATCGTCAGAAGGCTTCGTATCAGTGGAATTAACACCTAGCTAGAGTGCATTGCAAAACTTCTCCAGAAAGTAATTTTGAATTTTTAAACCAAATAGAATATCATAGTCATTTCTACAGTTATATTTTTATATGTCATATCATAAAAATGTTTTAAAGAAATAGGGAACTACTAATTACAGACATACAGTGATAAATATAATTTCAAATAGCTTATCATTTTTATTAGTCCTTATCACAGCAGCACTTGCTAATTTGTGTGTATTGTTCTGCATCCCAGACTTAAAGTTTATTATTTCTACATTTATTGCTAGGTTATCTCAGTTAATGGACCAGCCAGCAATGACAGAATTTTAGTTAAATGAATGTTTGATTTTGAGTTTCATTGTTAAATTTACATAAACAAGATTAAAAATCAGGAATGCTAGTCTTGACTCAATTTTTCATAGGATTGATACTGATATGGATGCACAATATGGATAATAATAGCTTTTTATCATCAAAACATGCAAACTAGTTCAAATTTCTTCTTCAACTGACCATTGTTTACATTTGCCTGTGAATCATTTAAAGTGAGCTATTTTTAGCTAACAGACAGCCTAGAGTAGCGTTGTTATTTGATAGGCTCCTCCTACAAAACTTACTGCCAGGGTAGTAAAAGTTGGGGCTTTAAGCTTTCCTACCTTTACATTTCGTTTGGGTCATGAGCTGTAGCAGCTGTAGCTGTAGCTGTAGGTGGACGTCTATAACCACGACCATAACCACCACGCCAGTTACCACGACTTGGCTGATTGTACTGAGCTTGTTGCTGATACGGGTGCATCCGACTACGTCGATTATAGCCACCATATGACCTTTGAAAACGTCCCCTGAAAGATCTATTTTCATATCTAGGAAATGCCAAATTTATACCCGTGTCACAATGTTTAATCTCCCTGGCTATATCATCGCCAAATAACTGAGTAGAAATAGGGGTAGATTGGTTACAGATATTCTTGTATTTCCTTTTTAAGTTTGGGCGAATAATGTAACGTCTACGGAGAGACAACTGGTACTGGACCTGACCAAACATTGTCAAGGCGTCTGAAATCAGTTGCTTAGCTTTGTCATTTAAACCTTCACCCATGCTTTCAGCTAATTTAATAATTGGAATAGTTCCAGTCGCAACAAGATTCTGAATTTCAACTAGCATGCGATCATAGCTTCTACCTTTTTTCTCTAGGATTTTCCACACTTCTTGGTTTACCGTGGGAGCACCCAAATTTGTGCAATTCTCGGGAATATGATATTTCTGAACAATATCCTCCGTGCAACAAGGTGACGTACATGTAACATTTATCAGAGATGCCAAAGATGGTGAAATAGGCTCACCACAGACAACATTTTTAAGCTTGGGCGGTGCCCATTCATTTGTATCAGGAGAGGTCGTTTTACCTTCTTTGCCAAACATTGCTTGCAACATTTTACCTGACATATCTTTGCTTACAAAATTTTGGTTATTATTTTGATCAAAATCTACCTCTGAATCAGAAAAATCATCGGCATTTACCTCAATTCTCATGTGAGGTGGGTTTTGTAAGTCAAAACCATCATTATCATAGTAATCTGGTTCAAAATTCGCCTCATCTTCCCAATCATTAATGTACTGGTTATCAACTGGCTGGGCCAAAAAAGTTGACCTACCTGAGGTTCTCTGGCTAGACTTCGTCTGAGCCGTTGGAGGCGGGGGTGGCGGAGGTTGTGAAGGCCATGTAATGGATAATTTTTGCCTCAATTCCTCAATATCTTTTTTAGACAATTTTGAAAAATCAAAACCAGACTTTTTCCTACCAGATCTATGTGAAGTCTTTTTTATGGGTGTTTTACCTTTAACAGGCTGCTTACCCTTGCCTTTGACTGGCTTGACAACTTTAGATTTGACTGTTTGGTTTTGATTATCAACAGAAGAAGACTGAACTTCCACATTCGCACCTACAGGGGGCACAGGAATTACCGGAGGGACTTCGTCCTCACCAAAACCTTCAAAAGAACCATCCGACTCGGACGAATTTTCAACTTCCATTTTTAGCTCACCTGAGCAATGCTCAGGTGAGTTTTTCTGATCGCTCGATGTCCGGCGTCCGTCGTCCGTCGTCTGTCGTCTGTCGTCTGTCAACATTTAGCTTGTGTATGCGATAGAGGCTGTATTTTTCAATTAATCTTCATGAATATTGGTCAGAATGAGAACCTTGATGAAATCTAGGCCGAGTTCGAAAATGGGTCATCTCGGGTCAAAAAACTAGGTCACTAGGTCAAATCAAAGAAAAACCTTGTGTATGCGATAGAGACTGTATTTTTCATTTAATCTTCATGAATATTGGTCAGAATGATAACTTTGATGAAATCTAGGTCGAGTTCGAAAATGGGTCATCTCGGGTCAAAAACTAGGTCACTAGGTCAAATCAAAGAAAAACCTTGTGTATGCGATAGAGGTGGTATTTTCAATTAATCTTCATGAATATTGGTCAGAATGATAACCTTGATGAAATCTAAGCCGAGTTCGAAAATGGGTCATCTCGGGTCAAAACTAGGTCACTAGGTCAAATCAAAGAAAAACCTTGTGTATGCGATAGAGGCTGTATTTTTCAATTCTTCTTCATGAATATTGGTCAGAATGATAACCTTGATGAAAATCTAGGCCGAGTTCGAAAATGGGTCATTTCGGGTCAAAAACTAGGTCACTAGGTCAAATCAAAGAAAAAACCTTGTGTATGCGATAGAGGCTGTATTTTTCAATTGATCTTCATGAATTTTGGTCAGAATGATTGCCTTAATGAAATCTAGGCCGAGTTCGAAAATGGGTCATCTCGGGTCAAAAACTAGGTCACTAGGTCAAATCAAAGAAAAACCTTGTGTATGCGATAGAGGCGGTATTTTTCAATTGATCTTCATGAATTTTAGTCAGAATGATAACCTTGAAGAAATCTAGGCCAAGTTCGAAAATGGGTCATCTGGGGTCAAAAACTAGGTCACTAGGTCATATCACGTAAAAACCTTGTGTATGCGATAGAGGCTGTATTTTTCAATTGATCTTCATGAATTTTGGTCAGAATGATTGCCTTGATGAAATCTAGGCCGAGTTCGAAAAATGGGTCATCTGGGGTCAAAAACTAGGTCACTAGGTCAAATCAAAGAAAAACCTTGTGTATGCAATAGAGGCTGTATTTTTCAACTGATCTTCATGAAATTTAGCCAGAATGATTACCTTGATAAAATCTAGGCTGATTTCGAAAATGGGTCATCTGGGGTCAAAAACTAGGTCACTAGGTCAAATCGAAGAAAAACATTGTGTATGCAATAGAGGGTGTATTTTTCAATTGATCTTCATGAAATTTGGTCAGAGTGATTGCCTTGATGAAAACTAGGTCGGTTTTGAATATGGGTTATCTGAGGTCAAAAACTAGGTCACTAGGTCAAATTAAAGAAAAATCTTGTGTATGCGATAGAGACTGTTTTTTTCAGTTGATATTTATGAAATTTGGTCAGGTTGATTGCCTTAATGAAATCTAGGTCGAATTTGAATATGGGTCATCTGAGGTCAAAAACTAGGTCACTTGGTCAAATCAAAGGAAAAACTTCTGTATGTGATAGAGGCTGTATTTTTCAGTTGATCTTCATGAATTTTGGTCAGAATGATTGCCTTGATAAAATCTAGGTCGAGTTTGAACATGGGTCATCTAGGGTCAAAAACTAGGTCATATCTAAGAAAATGCTTGTTTTATCGCAAGAGACCAATTTTTTGGTCCAATCTTAATGAAAATTGGTCAGAATATTTGTTTCCATGAAATCACTAGGTCAAACATGTTTTACACTGTTATGGAGTGTTTCTTAGGTGAGCGACCTAGGGCCATCTTGGCCCTCTTGTTTGATTAACACGAGGTTCTGACGCCTCGTCGGAGCTCATATTTAAATAAAAGGTGGGACTACGTCCTTCACTAGCTCCACTTACCTCTAAAATATAAAAACACCGAAAAAATAAAGAAAAAAGTTGAAAAAATTTCACAATTTTTCAGACGTGCTTTCTTCTCAAGCGCAAAGGAAACAATGAGGGTTTACAGGTGATTGCGCAAAGCGCGGTGTTGTCCGAGATATACCGAATGTGGTTTCCGGTTTCGTTTCTAGTTTCAGTTTCTCTTTAAATTGCGTGCTTTCGACGAATCGCATCGGAATGCTACTATACATGTAAGGCGAAGGTCTTCGCGGAAAAGAATGTGTATTTTATGTGATATTCTTTTCTTACATCCTGTGGCAAGTCATCCTCGTACTTCCATAAGGTTCTACTTTTTCCATTCTCATTTCTGTACCTGACCTTATACACTAGGCGTCCTTTGTAGTTTGAAGCTTGTATGACTTTGTCAAAGTCCCAAATCTCCTCCCTCGTATTTAAATCCTCTGATTTAGCTTCATCTACTGGCTGTTTCACCTCATCATGCTCAAAATCTACCTCTTCAACATAATTGTCAACACTACTTTCACTTTGACGCAAGTTTATGTATTTCTCATAGGCAATGGCCCTGTTCTCTGGCACACCAAATCGATTTAAAAAAATTCCTTTAAAAGTTCAAAGTTGTTCTTCTGTTCATCATTAAGGTTCAAATACCAATTTTCGGCAATTTTTGGCATAGCCAAACACATTTGCAAGCACTTATGCTCATCATTCCATTGGTTTGTCTTGGCTATTAGTTCAAACTTTTCCAAGAAGAATTTCGCATTTTCCCCTTCTTCAAATTTGGGAATGCTTAAGATGTCCATTTTGGCTCTAGGCATAATTGCTTTGTTCTATGCTTTACTTAAGCTGGGCTCCCACTGCCGATCAGATCAACTCGATCAAGCCCGATCAAGCGATCGGGTACTTGTCTGGGTAGGTCGGCATGATTGATCGGGAGTGGTCGGGGAGGTCTACCTTGGTCGGCATCGCTCGGGCTTTCTACCCGAATTTTTTTGACATGTCAAAAAAATTCGTGTAGCGATCGTGTAGCCAAGCGGTCGAGAAGAGCTCGGGAAGCGATCGTGTATTGATCGAGTTGAAGATCGAGTTAATCGAGAAACAATCGTGTAGCGATCTTGTTTGGTCGGATTGACATCTTTTACCCGATCTGTAACCGATCTTCTCGACTTCTACTCGAGTAATATACGATCGCATCCCGATTAAGTAGATCTCTGTTCGATCTCTTGTCCAGATTATCAAGACTGCTACCCGACTACTCCACGACCACACACGACCGCACACGATCAAACCCCGATCACTGTTCGACCATACACGAGCTCACGTGACTAAAGCAAGAAAAGCGTGCTGACCAGTGTCTCATAAGTTGTTTGGACGCTGAAGATATAACATCTTTAGCAAACCAATATCTGTTAAAACATCTTCAGCCAAGCCATTTCTACTACAAACTAAAGATGCCGAGAAAAGGCAAAAGGCCGATAGGCAGTACAATTGCGAGTAAATGTGCAGTTGCTGCGCCTCAGCCTGAAATCGTGGAACCCACCCAGGAAGAGAGTAATGAGTCGCCTATACCCCTACTGACTCTTCTGCCGAGCAAACCAGAAAAGAGCAAGTAGAAGAAACGTCCGACTTCTCCTGAGATAGAGGTACTAAGCTTTTGATTTTGCTTTCCCTTCGAATACGAACAAACAACTGTCATTAGACTTATATTTTGTGTGTCAAGTGTTTATAAGGATATAATGCATAATTTGTTTATTTTATCATAACACACTGCTATGTTTGTCATGTATTTTTACAATTAGTACTCTACATGTATATGTTTTTTTCGGCAATATTTTAGGCGCAAAATAACAAACATAATTGGAAGTTTCCTTGTTATTCATAAGTATACTTTTAATGTTTACAGACTGATATCAGGCCCCGGAAGACACTACATCGTACACTCACGCAAGATGAAGAAGATGACCTTGTAGCGTGGTTAAGAGAGAACTCGTTCCTCTTCGACAATCATCCGCAGGATTCAAGTATAAGGAGAAGAAGAACAGTACATGGGCCGCGAAAGAGGCAGAGTTGGGCCTCAAACCTGGAGACCTGTCGTCAATCTGGTACACGAATATGAGAACACAGTATTCGAAACTAATTAAGCTTACCAACAAATCTGGATCTGGTGCTGGAGAGCGCACAGCAAGGCAACAGTGGATTTTGGACAACTTTGAATTCCTGCGCCCTTATCTGGTACAGCTGCGAACTCAGAGGGGATCCAAAGTAAGTACATGTAGTAATAAAAATCCTGTATAAATCATGTGTATACACTTAAAAGAAATATACGTAATCAAGCATTAAATTATTTCTAAATTTTAATGGTATAAAAGGGAGTTCAGTTTTTTTGCCTAAGTTTGACTCGGATTTAACGACAGCTAAGGCCATATCTCTATTATACAAGGCCATATGTGGACCTATGTTTTAAGTCTTGTGCAAGAGAAATACCATACAACATTTCTGAAAAGTTCATTTCAGAGCCGGGATTCAAACTCAAGCCAACACATGACACAGGATTCGCAGTCCAAGGCGTTAACCTCTCTGCCATCGGGCACCTTCTTAAAAGTCTGTATTTATTCTGTGTACTTTCTATATTTGCAGTTTGCGGAGAAGAGAAAGGAACTTGTCTTGGAGGAGACAGAGGATGATGACGCGCCTCCGATTCGTCAGCACCCTCTACATCGCAGTATCTGGTTGCCGTCCCAAAGCAGCGCGTGTACTGTCCTCATTGACGTCCGAGTTGGAGTCCGTGCGTGGTGCCATCACGTTGCGCAAGATCCAGCAGCACACACTGGCCAGTTTTTGGTGTATTTGATGCGCCAAATGGACCAGCAGAGAATGAATGTGTTTGTCACACGTGCAACAAGGCTGGCTCTGGACCTTGCGGAGGAAAGCCAAGAGGAGAAGAGACGACTAGCCACCCAAGAGGCAGCAGGGCATGTAGGTCAACAGATAGCAGATCCAGTTTTTGCCATGCTGTCCCTCCCGCTCCTACATCATCTATATACAGAAGACAGGCTCCCATATCAGCGGCGTTCGGCTCAGCATGGCAGCAGAATCAGTTTCAGCAACAGGATCACATGCAGCAGGATTTTCAGCTAGCTACCAATATAGCTGCATCTGCACCACCAGCCCATCTTACACCACTGCTGAAAAGTTTTACTCACCTGCAACCACCAAATGTGCAGGCAATCTTGCAACAGCCTACATGTGCTTACAGGTCCATTACACCCGCCATAGAAACCCCAACCACGACTGCATCTATCATCCGCCAGGCTATGGATATGGTCTCGACACAAATAGTTCCCCATCCTAACCCAGGAGATGCATGACGCACCCAAGGACTGAACAAAGTAACTGGAAAATGGTTGAACCAGCCAAGTGATTTGATGATGTGATTTTACTCAATTTATGTGCATTGTGAATTTAGTTTTTCGACGTTTTGGTTTTTACTTTGAATAAAGGTTAAATAGCCTCATTCTTGATAAATATTACTGTTGACTGTTGAGTCTTCTTAAGTAAATCAATGTAAACTGTTCGTAAAATTTGTTTGGATAGCAATTTATCTTACTTAGAAACTTAATTAGCTTACTTTTGGCATAAGGCAAAATAACCCTGTTATTATGTAGGTTTCTGTCAGTATTAAAAGTTGAACTTAAATGTGTATTGTTATAACAAAACAAGGCTGGTCATGCTGGTAGCAATTACTTAAGAATACATGTATTCTAAAATTTAATATTTTTCTTCAGCCCCTAAACAATTAATCAATCAATTAAAAGTGAGCGTTGTGTTCTGGTAGTTAAAACGTTCGACCTTATGAAGAGATGTCTGCTACCGCAACTTGTCCTATACGTGTAGGTTATAGTTCATATAATGGAAAATAACCAAATTTAATACAAGCGAGCGAAGCGAAGCGCCGTATTAAGTTTGTTTATTTTTCCATTATATGAACTATGACGACTTATAGTTAACCCCGCCCACTATCATTCCTGTGCCTTCAATTAAAGTCATGTGATCGGGGAAAATCACGCCATCCGTATACAGCGCGCCAATTGGTTGAACGGTAACTTGGATAAGTCGTTATCGATTCAAATGACGTAACTACCGCTTGATAAAGCAGAAGTGACGTCATTTTGAATCGACACTTCTGTCGTTCCAGACAGTAGGCTGGGCTTGCTATTTGGCGCGCGCCATGTCTGCTGACCTAGTTATAATACGAACTTATTTGTGCAGAAGTGTTCTTATATGGAACATATTCGAGCAGAAATTTGAAAAATCTCTGGACGGTGATTGGCTCAGAAACTAGGGTGAACTATAAATGAAAGTTGTAAATTACTGGTATGTGGCTATTTCTTGTTGCCGACTTAGGTCATGTTCTAAGTTAACTCACCACCGTGATATGATTGAAATACTTCGAAAAAGGGCATAAAATCAAGAAACAAACAATCAACTCTATTGTATATACATGTATACTTGAAGCTTATTTCCTCCATTAACAAACATATCATGGAAACTATCATATCCAAATAGAAGATGACTTACTATAATATACTTAACATATCGGAAATCACTTTAATAACTACATAACTTGTGCATACTCGCATCATATAGGTTATACACTTCATCAAAATATCTTTCCAAAGTAACTAACACACTAAATCATATTCTGTTGCCACTCAACTGAACCAGCTCGGGAGTTGAAGTAGTGTTTAATGTAGTTCCTCTGACTGACCCCAGCGGATGTCACCACATTTCTTCCATGGGTCCGATCACCATCAGCCAACTGTCTTCCTTGGCGCCATTCACCAGGTACTAATTGGTTATGCTCGTCCTCTTGGTCGACGGCCAGTCTTGCAATGGCAGGGTACCGTATGCTGATAAGGTTATGCAGTGTGACACATGCAAGAATAATCAAGTCAACGGTTTCGGGCATCTGGTTCAAGCAGCCAAGTAGGCACTGAAAACGCATAGCGAGAAGACCGAAGGCGTTTTCTACCACTCGTCTAGCCCTGGACAACCTAAAATGAAAGGATGGTGATGGTTTATAAGAACAAATTTCTGATTAAATGCATAGCTATTTTGCCAATAGTAATTCAAAAGATTGTCTAACCTGTAATTGAATATGCGCTCCTCGTTGGTCAAGTTGCGTCTGGAGTATGGCTTCATCATCCAAGTTCTCAACGGGAAGGCGTCATCTCCAATGAGGAAGTATGGGGTGTTCATGTCATCGCCAGGCAGTGGATCAGGGTCAGGCAAACCAAGGTTGTTTTCTTCTAGCATGGTTCTGAGTTCAGTGTTATTGAATAGCTGGGCATCGGATGCACTGCCATTAGCACCAACGCTTACCCAGATGAATTTGTAGTTTGCGTCTACGAGTGCGAGTAGTATTATGGAAAAGAAGCCTTTATAGTTATAGAACAGAGATCCAGAGTTCTTCGGGTTCTTTATCCTCACGTGCTTACCATCAAGAGCCCCGCAGACATGAGGAAAATTCCACTTGGTTCGGAAGTCATCTGCAATCTGCTGCCATTGTTCAGCAGTGACGACGTCTGGCAAAACCTCTTCAGAGTACTCCTGTATTATAGCATCCAAAACTTCAGGGACGAATTTACTTATTGTGTTACTTCCCACTCGGAATGAGTACATCAAGTCTGAATACGAGGCTCCAGTTGCGAGATGACGAAGAGTGACCGCCAACTTCAATCCAGGCTCCAGGCTTCCCTGAAATAGAGATTGAACAATGATAAGTAATAACTAGCCTGCTATTATACAACGTATTAAAATTTCTTAAATATTAGTGACAATTGCACAGAGCTGTTGATGTCAATTGGTTGGAAAAGTAACTAGATGACTAATTATTTCAGAAATACGTGAAAATGATGGGGATCAAACCCATGATTTACCTGAAGTTGGTGTTCTTTTTCTGAATTCTGGGTGATATGCGATCAACAAGCTCCCCAAACATATCAGCGTCTACCCTTAGGAAATTTTTGTATCCTTTTGGGTCTTCCCTGTTTAGCTCCTGTAGCAGTTGCTCATAATGCCCATACAGGGGTCGTCGTGCAAGCCACTGCTTCATCCATATTTTCCTGCGCATTGTCGCCTACGTCTATGCCTACGACCCTCAGCCTCTTCCTCTTGTTCCAACTCTAGCACTGCAATGGCCCTGTCTCTCTGGAGCTCTAACCATCTTGGCCCACATCTGCAAACTGCTCAATCTCCATAAATATGTATACTATGCTGGACACAACATATACCATGAAGTTTCAGGATGAAGTGATAATGATCAACACTGTTTGAAGTTTTATTCTAAAAGTTTTGGTACACGACTGTTCACGACCTTCTACGACTCGAGTACGACTATGACGATCGGGTCGGGGAAAGATCTGACACCGATCGAGCAGAGATCCAGTAGGTCGAGTTGAGATCGTGTAGGGATCGTGTAAAGGTCGGGATGATCGAGCGGAAATCGGAAAGGTGGTCGGGTTGACGTCGTGAAGGAGTCGTGAATAATCGTGTGGAAATCGTGTGTGATCGACAAGAGGTCGAGAAGAAGTCGTGTATTCGCCTTTAGTCGAGCATGGTCGGGCCTGATCGGGGAATTTGGGTGATCGGGATGATCGAGTTGATCTGATCGGCAGTGGGAACCCACCTTTAGATATGTTTTATTTCCATTTTAGTTTCTCTACTTTTATGCCACCTTTCGTTTATATCTGAACTACTTTAAAAATATAAATCCTTCATTTTTAGCAAAGTTTAATTTCCATATATTTATTTCCACTGTTCTGAATCTTCACTTTGAATCCGGTATGACTTAACACCGAATATGAGTCATATTCGCGAATATGAGATAAAATACCGAATATGAGAGATATATTTTTTATTTATGAAGTAAATTAAATTTTGTTTATATCAAACAATTAAACATGTTAATAAAATATTTCAGGTGAAATTTGGGTTGATTTGAAGCATTTATAAGGTATTTAATTAGAATAATTCACCCGAGCACTTAGAATCTCATATTCGTGTTTGCGGGGTAAAGACCGAATATGAGATGTAATTTTTATACGCCCGTTTGAAAAACGGGACGTATTATGGGAACGCCCCTGGCGGGCGGGCGGCGTCCACAGACCTTGTCCGGAGCATATCTTCTACATGCATGAAGGGATTTTGATGAAACTTGGCACAGTTGTTCACCATCATGAGACGGAGTGTCATGCGCAAGAACCAGGTCCCTAGGTCTAAGGTCAAGGTCACACTTGGAGGTCAAAGGTCAAATTCAAGAATGACTTTGTCCGGAGCATTTCTTCTTCATGCATAGAGGGATTTTGATATAACTTGGCACAAATGTTCACCACCATGAGGCGGAGTGTCATGCGCAAGAACCAGGTCCCTAGGTCTAAGGTCAAGGTCACACTTAGAGGTCAAAGGATACAAGAATGAAAACCTTGTCCGGAGCATTTCTTCTTCATGCATAGAGGGATTTTAATATAACTTGGCACAAATGTTCACCACCACAAGACGTAGTGTCATGCGCAAGAACCAGGTCCCTAGGTCTAAGGTCAAGGTCACACTTAGAGGCCAAAGGTCAGATACAAGAATGACTTTGTCCGAAGCATTTCTTCTTCGTGCATGGAGGGATTTTGATGTAACTTGACACAATTATACACCATCATGAGACGAAGTGTCATGCGCAGTTCCCTTCTTTAGAATTACTTCCCTTTGTTGTTACTATAAATAGCTTATATTGTAACTTTTTCATTACTAGTCGTAGGGAAAAATCGAGACCACTTTTCTGTAGTACAACATGCATGCTACATCCAGTTTTGAGGTGTATTTTGACCAGTCTCTACCTGGTAAAGATTTTTGTGTGGACTTACAATTTTTTTTTTTTTTTTTTTTTTTTTTTTTTTTTTTTTTTTTTTTTTTAAGATTAACTTCCCTTAGTTGTTACTATAAATAACTTAAATTGTAACTTTTTTATAATTGAGCGTAGGGAAAAACCAAGACCACTTTTCTGTGGTACAACATAGATGTTACTTTCCAATTTTAGGTGTATTTTAAGGTATCTCTACCTGGTAAGGAGTTTTTTTGTGGACTTAGAAAAACAAAACACTTAGTTATTACTAAACAACCACAAAATTAAAATTCCATTTGCAAATACAGGTGCTAGAGTAAAGAAATTTGCTGTGACGGGCGTATATTGTGACATTCTTGCACTCTTGTTTTATTTATGATTTAAATGAATTATTTTTTTATACCAAACTATAATCTATATTATCATAATATTTCAGGCGAAATCTGGATTGATTTGAAGCACTAATAATGTATTTATTTGAAATAATTCATTCAAGCTGTATCAATGTCATATTCGTGTATGCATTGTAAAGACCGAATGTGAGATGTATTTTTTGATCTAAGACTTAAATGTATGGTTTTTCATATCAAACTGTAATATATATTATCATAATATTTCAGGCGAAATTTGGGTTGATTTGGAGCATTTATAAGGTATTTAAATTGAATAATTTACCCGAGAACTTAGAATCTTATATTCGTATAGGCGGGGTAAAGACCGAATATGAGATGTATTTTTTTATTCATCATTTAAATAAATTATTTTTTATACCAAACTGTAATATGTATTATCATAATATTTCAGGCGACATTTGGATTGATTTGAAGCACTAATAATGCATTTATTTGAAATCATTCATTCAAGCTGAATCAATGTCATATTCGTGTATGCGTGGTAAAGTCCGAATATGACATGTATTTTTTTTTATCTAAGCTTTATATGTATTGTTTTTCATATCAAACTGTTATGAAACTGTCATATATATTATTATAATATTTCAAGCGAAATTTGGGTTGCTTTGAAGAACGAATAAGGTATTTAATTGAAATAAATCACTCCAGCAGTAAGAATCTCATATTCGTGTATGTGCAGCAAAGAACGAATATGAGAGATATTTTTTTATTTATGAAATAAATTATCGTTTGTTTATATCAAACTGTGATATATATTATCATAATATTTCAGGTGAAATTTGGGTTGATTTGAAACACTAATAATGTATTTACTTTAAATAATTCAATTAAGCTGTATTAATGTCAAATTCGTGTATGCGCATTAAAGGCCGAATATAAGATGTAAATATACTATCTATGAATTAAATGAATTATTTTCTATATCAAACTGTAATATATATTATCGTAATATTTAAGATGAAATTCGTGTATGCTAGATAGATTCTTTTCATTGAAGCATTTATAGAAGATTTATTTATATGAAATAATTCATTCAAGCTGTATCAATGTCACATTATCAGTATAATATATATATAGCTAAAATTTCGTATATATGAGACTTTTAGCATTATTTACAATATGAAAGAAATAACCGTGTCAACAAATTAAATAATAAACAAATGCAGTCCTTTTTTGCTTTTACATCTCGTATGTGAAAATAGCGAAAAAAGATTTTTTATGATGTGCATTGAAAACATTTAATAACTTCATCATTGGTCAACTATCGTATATATATATAACTTTTAAGTACGTTTATGTCTAATTCCCAGATTTTAGATAATAATGATAAAAATTTTAATCAGTGATAATACCGGTAAGTCTAGTAGTCTAAATATGAATATGTTTTAAAATTAAGTCAGGCTTTTTATAGTAGAGCTCTAGAAGTCAATTTTATCTGTTGCAGTCTCTTATAATTAAAAAAAATTCATATATAAATGCCATTGGACACTGTATTAATGTTTTTATGATCTATGTTGTATATTGATGTATAGCGAAGAGACTATAATTAAGAATAAATGTATATGAAACTAATCTAGATCTGATACCTGGGTTTTCTGCAATAAATAGAAAAAATAAAAATTTGATTTTTCAATGTATTTAAAGATATTTAAATAAAAAGTAGGAACTGTATTTTTGGGCAGGCGCATTATTATGGAACAATTTCCTATATAGATATATCTCATAGTCATATTCGGTCTGCTTACACGAATATGAGATTCTTACTGCCATGACTGCTGGAGTGATTTATTTCAATTTAATACCTTATTCGTTCTTCAAATCAACCCAATTTTCGTTTGAAATATTATGCTAATATATATTATAGTTTCATTACAGTTTGATATGAAAAACAACAATACATTTAAAGCTTAGATTAAAAAATACATGTCATATTCCGTCTTTACCAAACATACACGTATATGACATTGATTCAGCTTGAATGAATTATTTCAAATAAATACATTATTAGTGCTTCAAATCAACCCAAATTTCGCCTGAAATATTCAGATGATATATATTATAGTTTGGTATAAAAAAATGATTCATTTAAATCATAAATGATAAATTTACATCTCATATTCGGTCTTTACCCCGCAAAACGACTATGAGATTCTAAGTGCTCGGGTATATTATTCTAATTAAATACCTTATAAATGCTCCAAATCAACCCAAATTTCGCCTGAAATATTATGATAATATATATTACAGTTTGATATGAAAAATAATACATTTAAGTTTTAGAGAAAAAAAGATACATGTCATATTCGGTCTTTACCACGCATATACGAATATGACATTGATACAGCTTGAATGAATTATTTCAAATAAATACATTATTAGTGCTTCAAATCAACTAAAGTTTCGCCTGAAATATTATTATAATATATATTATAGTTTGGTATAAAAAATAATTCATTTAAATCATAAATAAAAAAAATACATCTCATATTCGGTCTTTACCCCGCAAACACGAATATGAGATTCTAAGTGCTCGGGTGAATTATTCTAATTAAATACCTTATAAATGCTTCAAATCAACCCAAATTTCGCCTGAACTATTTTATCAATATGTTTAATTGTTCGATATAAACAAAATTTAATTTACTTCATAAATAAAAAATATATATCTCATATTCGGTATTTGATCTCATATTTGTGAATATGACTCCTATTCGGTGTTAAGTCATACCCCTTTGAATCCATGTATTAAATCCGTTTTCACTACCCGGATTCTCCACCATTATATAACCAGGATACTACTTTATTAATGGATTTATTATAATTTATAATGATTCAAAGTCAAACTTGATTCAGTTTTCTATATATTTTATTCACCATTATTCCATTATTCACCCCCCCCCCCCCAAAATACCAGACTTTTTAATCCCCAATATACAAGATCCTGTCTGGTCCAGTCTGATAAGGGTCCATAAAACCCCTGTAGGCTTGACATGTAGCCTAATTATTGTCAGAGAATCATAAATTTTATTGCCTACAGATAAATTGGTTATTTCCTGTGTTTTGCATTTTATTGATTGAAATGCTGTTTTTGTTTTTGTTTAGAATGTACACAAAATTATTTTAATTGATGTTGAGTAATGTCCAGGCCAATTAAATAATAACTCTTATAGCAAAGCAATTCTCACTCCTTAACCATTAAATAATTACTTAAAACTTAATAAAAGAAATTAAAAATTTGTTTATTCAATGATTATGATCTTTTATTAAAAGTAACAAAATAAAACCAGAAAAAAAGATAATTGCTGGATTTTATTAGAAATTAAGCGTTCAGTTGCATTTTTAGCTCATCTGATTTTTTGAAAAAAAATGATGAGTTATTGTCATCACTTGAGCGGTTGTCGGCGTCGGCGTCTGCGTCGGCGTTGCCTGGTTAAGTTTTATGTTTAGGTCAGCTTTTCTTCTAAACTATCAAAGCTATTGCTTTGAAACTTGGAATACTTGTTCACCATCATAAGCTGACCCTGTATAGCAAGAAACATAACTCCATCTTGCTTTTTGCAAGATTGATGGCCCCTTTTGTACTTAGAAAATATCAGATTTCTTGGTTAAGTTTTATGTTTAGGTCAACTTTTCTCCTAAACTATCAAAGCTATTGCTTTGAAACTTGGAATACTTGTTCACCATCATAAGCAGACCCTGTACATCAAGAAACATAACTCCATCTTGCTTTTTGCAAGATTTATTGCCCCTTTTGGACTTAGAAAATCAGTTTTCTTGGTTAAGTTTTATGTTTAGGTCAGCTTTTATCCTAAACTATCAAACCTATTGCTTTAAAACTTGCAACACTTGTTCAGCATCATAAGTTGACCCAGTACAGCAAGAAACATAACTCCATCCTGCTTTTTGCAAGATTTATGGCCCCTTTTGGACTTAGAAAATATCAGATTTCTTGGTTAAGTTTTATGTTTAGGTCAACTTTTTCTCTTAAACTATCAAAGCTATTGCTTTGAAACTTGCAACACTTGTTGACCATCATAAGCTGACCCTGTACAGCAAGCAACATAACTCCATCCTGCTTTTTGCAATAATTATTGCCCCTTTTGGACTTAGAAAATCATTTTCTTGGTTGAGTATTACGTTTAAGTCAACTTTTCTCATAAACTGTCAAAGCTATTGCTTTAAAACTTGCAACAGTTTTTCACCATCATAAGTGGACACTGAACATCAAGAAACATAACTCTATCCTGCTTTTTGCAAGAATGATGGCCCTTTTTAGACTTAGAAAATCATGGGTAGGACAATATTTCTATTACACAAAAAAAATCAGATGAGGGTCAGTACTCGCAAGGCGGTGCTCTTGTTAATAGATAAAATGGAATATGGACAGAAGGATTTTATATGTTAGAAATGCATAATTCCCCTTGTGTTGTCTAAATAATGATCATTCTTTTATGTATAATAAAATCCAGCAATAAAGAGATATCATTGTTCAAAATACACATAATTTATTATTTCTAAAAGCTATGTGCCTGAGTGCATTTTTAGCCCACCATCATCAGATGGTGGGCTATTCAAATCACTCTGCGTCCGTGGTCCGTCGTCCTTCCGTCCGTCCGTCCGTCCATCCGTCCGTCCGTCATTCCGTCCGTCCTTCCGTTAACAATTTCTCGTTATCGCATCTCCTCAGAAACTACCAGGGGTATTTTGACCAAACTTTGTCAGAATGATGTATTGGTACCTTAGTTGTGTCCCCCTGAAAATCAGACTGGTTCAACAATTTTTGAATGAGTTATGGCCCTTTGTTTATTTCTATAATTTACATAGATTTATATAGGGAAAAACTTTGAAAATATTCTTGTCCAAAACCACAGAGCCTAGGGCTTTGATATTTGGTATGAAGCATCATCTAGTGGTCCTCTACCAAGATGATTCAAATTGTTTCCCTTGGGTCTAATATGGCCCCGCCCCGGGGGTCACTGGTTTATATAGACTTGTATAGGGAAAAACTTTGAAAAAACTCTTGTTAAAAACCACAGGGCCTAGGGCTTTGATATTTTGTTTGTGACATCATTTAGTGGTCTTCTGCTAAGATTGTTAAAATTATCTCCCTAGGGTCAAATATGACCCCGCCCTGGGGGTCACATGGTTTACATAGACTTGTATAGGGAAAAACTTTGAAAATTTTCTGGTCCAAACCACAAAGACTAGTGCTTTGGCGTTTTTAATGTAGTGGTTCTCTACCAAGTTTGTTCAAATTATCCCCTTAGGGTCAAATATGGCCCCGCCCTGGGGGTCACATGGTTCATATAGACTTGTATAGGGAAAAGCTTTTAAAATCTTCTGTTAATAACCTACAACATTCAGATTTGGACCACATGTATGGTTTTGAGTGGCAAGATGAACCTTGACATGAGTTGACCTTGATTTTGACCTAGTGACCTACTTTCACATTTCTGTAGCTACAGCCTTCAAATTTGGACCATGTGCATAGTTTTGTGCACTGAAAAAAACTTTGACCTTGACATTGACCTAGTGACCTACTTTCACATTTTTGAAGGTACAGGCTTCAAATTTGGACCACATGCATAGTTTCATGTTCTGAAATGAAATTTGACCTTGATTTTGACCTAGTGACCTACTTTCACATTTCTCAAGCTACAGCCTTCAAATTTGGACCACATGCATAGTTTTGTATACCGAAACAAACATTGACCTTTACATTGACCTAGTGACCTACTTTCACATTTTTGAAGGTACAGGCTTCAAATTTGGACCACATGCATAGTTCTGTGTTCCGAAATAAAATTTGACCTTGATTTTGACCTAGTGACCTACTTTCACATTTCTCAAGCTACAGCCTTGAAATTTGGACAACTTGCATAGTTTTGTGTACCGAAATGAACTTTGACCTTAAGATTGACCTAGTGACCTACTTTCACATTTCTGTAGTTACAGGCTTCAAATTTAGACCACATGCATAGGATTGTGTAACGAAACAAACTTTGACCTTGACATTGACCTACTTTCACATTTTTGAAGGTACAGGCTTTAAATTTGGACCACATGCATAGATTTGTGTTCTGAAGTGTAATTTGACCTTGATTTTGACCTAGTGACCAACTTCCACATTTCTCAAGCTACAGCCTTCAGATGGACCACTTGCATAGTTTTTTGTACCGAAATAAACTTTGACCTTAAGATTGACCTAGTGACCTACTTCCAAATTTCTCAAACTACAGCCTTCAAACTTGTTGCACATGCAAAGTTTTGTGTACAAAAAACTTTGTCCTTGAAATTGATCTAGTGACCTACTTTCACATTACTCTGGCTACAGCTTTCGAATTTGGACCATTGCACAGTGTTGTGTACGGAAATGAAATTTGACCTTGAGCTAGTCAGTAAGTCTTGAAATTTGGAACACTCAAAAATGGCACATTGGTGGGCGCCAAGATCACTCTGTGATCTCTTGTTTATATTTTTGATTAAAAAAAAAGCAAAAAAACAGCAATGATGAAATGTAATTGTTAAAAAACTTGATTATTAAAAATATGAAAAAAAAAACCACTGTTGTGTCTTATCACTTTGTTTATTTAGCCCTAATTCAATCAAGCTTTCTAAACTCGTTATAAAGGTGAGAACTGATTTGCTATGAAGGTGAGAAATATCACCTGTAATTTATGTACTGCACAGTAGCTATACAGTAGCTTATTATGATAAACAGAAGCAAGTCTATCAATGGTCCAGTCTTGTGTATTGGCCATTACCACCAATACGCAGACCTTATCATTCCCATAGGCCACATACCTGGCATACCAGAATCAGTGTCTTTAAATAACACAAGTTTATTGATCACAGTTTAGTTCATCATGTTTAGTTTTAGTTATATCTTGTTTTCAGAGATGTCTGTTTCAGCATAGATTAATTTCAGCAAATTTGCTGAAATACCTAATGTAGAAAAATTACTTATCTTCAAAGTAATAAAGTACTATTCTAGAAAACAATGAGAGACATTAAGACCAGATTAAAGCTGTCTGATCTATATTTTCTAAATAATTGATGTAACAAAACAAGATTATTGAAAAATAATCTTTTTATCAATTATTACTATTATTAACTTTTCTTACATGTAGTGTTTCTATGACACGATATTGTTAGAACATAGACTTAATAGGTTGGAGTCATTTTCAGAATAAGAATGTTTGTTTTATTCGAACATGAATGGATAACAAGGGGCTTTATTACTTGACAAGACAAAACAGTTGCTTTAATATAGACCACACTGGGTGTCTGTGATCAACAATAGTTTGTTTTCTTATGAAATCCACCATTAAACTGGTAGATTTTTGTAGTTATTGTAAATTTAAGTTATGTCTACAAATTTTTCATACAAGTGCATACATATTCCTCATTTTACTTAGTATGCTTAATAATTGGTAATGGATTGTGACTGACTGAATTAAATAACTTAGTCATATGTTCATTGAAATATGAATTTGACTTCCACTTAACATATCAGTACACTCTGAGGTAACTTTCCCTCACCAGTTTCAATCACACGCACACACACACACAAACCACACAGACAAATGCAGACACACATTCATATACACATTTCTGTACTTTTCTAAGTAATCTGGTTACACACATACAGTGCTTGAGTGTGTGTCTGTGTGCAGGTGTCTGTGTGTATGTGTTACCAGTTGACTTAAAACATACTGGTGTGTGTATGTGTGTAACCAGATTACTTAGAAACGTACAGATATGTGTATATGTATGTATGTATGTGTGTCTGCATTTGTCTGTGTGGTGTGTGTGTGTGTGTGTGTAATTGAAACTGGTGAGGGAAAGTTACTAAGTTTTTTTTTTAATTCAGTCAGTGTGTGTCTGTGCGCAGGTGTCTGTGTGTATGTGTTACCAGTTGACTTAAAACATACCGACCAAACACACAAGCACACACTTGCTTATACACATAAATCTGTACTTGTTTAGTAATCTGGTTACTTTTAATGTATGTATCGTTATTTTTACTATTTTATACGGGTATGTCTCTTATAATTCTAAAATTGAATGGCCATTTACATGTGTTTTTAATGCTGTGATGTTTATTTATTTGTATATATTTGATGTTTGTAAATGGAGGAGACTGAAATAAATAAATAAAATTGAAATGGTAACGTAGCATGTGTAAAATATGTTACATACTGATTCCTTCTTTAACAAGGTGTTCAAACTTCATTTCCAAACAATATAGCTCACATAATTGTTATTTCATTGATAACATTTAATTATATCATTTTATTAAATTTAAGTGGTATCTTGTTTCCTGAGATGTTGATTGTGGTTATGGTTAATATTATGCAAATTAGCTAAACATACCTACTTTGGAGTAAAAAAGTTACCATCATTGTTACAAAATACTATTTAAGAAAACACTGAGAGACTTTCAGAACAGATCAAAACTGTTTGGTACATTTAAATTGATTTAAAACTTAAAGACACTGATTCTGGTATGCCAGGTATGTGGCCTATGGGAATGATAAGGTCTGTGTATTGGTGGTAATGGCCAATACACAAGACTGGACCATTGATAGACTTGCTTCTGTTTATCATAATAAGCTACTGTATAGCTACTGTGCAGTATATAAATTACAGGTGATATTTCTCACCTTCATAGCAAATCAGTTCTCACCTTTATAACGAGTTTAGAAAGCTTGATTAAATTAGGGCTAAATAAACAAAGTGATAAGACACAACAGTGTTTTTATGCCCCCGAAGGGAGGCATATAGTTTTTGAACGGTCTGTCGGTCTGCGTGCAATTTTCGTGTCCGGTCCATATCTTTGTCATCGATGGATGGATTTTCAAATAATTTGGCATGAATGTGTACCACAGTAAGACGACGTGCAGTGCGCAAGACCCAGGTCAGTAGCTCAAAGGTCAAGGTCACACTTAGACGTTAAAGGATAGTGCATTGATGGGCGTGTCCGGTCCATATCTTTGTCATCGATGGATGGATTTTCAAATAACTTGGCATGAATGTGTACCACAGTAAGACGACATGCAGTGCGCAAGAGCCAGGTCCGTAGCTCAAATGTCAAGGTCACACTTAGACGTTAAAGATCATTTTTCATGATAGTGCATTGATGGGCATGTCCAGTCCATATCTTTGTCATTCATGCATGGATTTTAAAATTATTGGGCATGAATGTGTACCACAGTAAGACGCCATGTCGCGCGCAAGACCCAGGTCTGTAGGTCAAAGGTCCTAAACTCTAACATCGGCCATAACTATTCATTCAAAGTGCCATCGGGGGCATGTGTCATCCTACGGAGACAGTTCTTGTTTTTCATATTTTTAGCAATCAAGTTTTTTAACAATTACATTTCATCATTGCTGTTTTTTTTGGTTTTTTTTAATCAAAAATATAAAAAATGCATTCAGGCACATAGCTTTTAGAAATAATAAATTATGTGTATTTTGAACAATGATATCTCTTTATTGCTGGATTTTATTATACATAAAAGAATGATCATTATTTAGACAACACAAGGGGAATTATGCATTTCTAATATATAAAATCCTTCAGTCCATATTCCATTTTATCTATTAAAAATGCAACTGAACGCTTAATTTCTAATAAAATCCAGCAATTATCTTTTTTTCTGGTTTTATTTTGTTACTTTTAATAAAAAGATCATAATCATTGAATAAACAAACTTTTAATTTCTTTTATTAAGTTTTAAGTAATTATTTAATGGTTAAGGAGTGAGAATTGCTTTGCTATAAGAGTTATTATTTAATCGGCCTGGACATTACTCAACATCAATTAAAATAATTTTGTGTACATTCTAAACAAAAACAAAAATAGCATTTCAATCAATAAAATGCAAAACACAGGAAATAACCAATTTATCTGTAGGCAATAAAATTTATGATTCTCTGACAATAATTAGGCTACATGTCAAGTCTACAGGGGTTTTATGGACCCTTATCAGACTGGACCAGACAGGATCTTGTATATTGGGGATTAAAAAGTCTGGTATTATTCACTTATATAGGAGATTTTCTTTGTCTTTAAAACATATTATTTTCTAATAAAATTTTGTCATTTTGTAACAATCTCATTAAATTTCATGAATATGCAAATTAGTTAATTAACATACAAATGCTGTTTTTTAAAGGCCAATGTCTTAGCTCCATTTTGACACCATTTTTATTATTCTATCACTAAAACTGACCAAGATATGACTGATTATCATCTATATGGTCGTCCTTTTCAAAATGAATGGTTGCCATGGAAACAGTGAAATCTTATATAGTTCAAAAGAGTTTTTTCATGGGAACATTTTTTATTTCGAAAGGGTTGGTCCTGCCGAACAATTCGGTACCTATGAAAAAAGGGAGGGGTGCATGGTAGACCCTATTGGCCCCCTACCTACTTACAAAGTCTGTTGAGATCAAATAATCTGTAATAATATTAATTTCTTTCTTCATACTGACACTGATGTTTTCTCAGAAAACCATTTTCTCTTTAGGCTTATCTCAACAGTCCTTAGAGACAGAGGTAAGAGATACTGTAAATTTTTTCAGGAAGTGCTATTAGAGAGGATTGATTTTATTGCCAAGTGCTTTACATTTAATGACTTTAAGGACTGATGCCAGTCTACAAATTGTGCTGAATGATTAGAAAGGGAATTATTAAGTTATATATAGTAAACAACTTCAATGGTGCCAATCTTAATGATAACATCTAAAATTAATAGCTGCAAAAAACAACATTCCTTAATTTTGTATAAAATTAAGTTATAGACAAGTTATTTTAAATAGTTGAATTTTAATATGCACATCAAAGGATCAGGGCCTGCTCTGGGTCAGATTTTCCTTGAGCCAATTGGATGTCCCGGTCGGGGGATGGGTGCGAAGGATGAAAATTTTCATGAATTTCAAGTGTGAATGTGCTGTCATGCTATTTTGAGCATTATTTTTGGTTGTTTACTGGGAGCACATAACTATACTATAACATACTATAACATAAATAACAAATCAGATAAAACAGAGTTTCAACAATTTAATAATTTATTTTACAACTATTTCAACACTTATTATACAAATAGTAAACATTTAACAACCAGAACAAAACAATGTTTGTACATGACACACACTACAAAACATTAAGTTCATAAATATATAATAGACAAAACATGATTTACATGACACACAAAAACATAACAACTGCATAAATTGAAAACATCAACTTTGATACAAAGAAGTGTTATCACCATGATCACAGTACATAGTTTATAGGCATTTGCAGTACCATGATGAGAAGAATCTGAAAGTCATCAGAGAACAGATCTTTACAATTTACATCAAAATTCTTCTACTCCTTGCGGAAGCCCAGACTTTGAAAGCTCTCTTGTAGGGAAAGTCAGCAAGAGGTGGACCATCAATAGACAGATGCATTATAAAGATTTTCAAGAGAAGAAATAGAAAGAGAATTTCTAAGGGCAGTCTTAATAAGATTCTGCTTAGAAAACCACGCTCACAGTCAGTGGTGGAGGTAGGGAGAATAAGAAACCGTTCAGAAGCCTCAGCAGCGGCAGGGTAACTGTGCCTGTTCTTAATTGCTAGATTGGCGCAGGAGACAGAGTCTTTCAAGATTTTGTTTGAAGTATCAGCTGCAAGTGTCCTTGAATAGGTAACAAAGCTGACAAGCTTGTTCCTTCTCCCCTCAAACCCTACAGTACCTAGGTACTCTGACACCGCCTCACAGTCTGCACTACATCTGTAATGGAAGGTTTGAAGAGATTACTTAGAGCCTTCATGACTACTGAGTCCGCATTATCTGAAAAACGAATGAAGACTGGACACCATGTTGTCAACAGATTTGTCAAACACCAACACAGCAACTCGTCTCTGTTCAGCAGAATCTCTAATAGTGTGAGACTGAAACTCAAATGTAAACAGACCATCATCGCTCATGGGGGCAAGAACCAAGGAAAGCAGAGAGAAAAAAGCCATTCTTCTTTTCCGTCAAGGATTCAAGGGTGGAAATGGTTGATGTGAGAAGAGGCTCAACATCACTGTACATCAGGTTCTTCTGTTGATACATCTTGGAGAGAACGGCAAGTGGTGAAAGAACATCAGACAGAAAGTGTGCAACATACAAGAACTTGTATGTGGCAATAGGTTTGTAGAGAGATAGAGCTTTCCCAGAGTTCTCCTCAAGAAAGCAAGAGAGAAAACTAGAATAGTTGCTGACTATAGCACTAACAGCACCTTCAAAGCTGAGTCATCTGGTATGGAACACCTCCTGAAATCTGGTAGAATGCTTATGAAGGACAGATTGGATAGCAGAGAGAGTAGACATGTTTTTAGGAGAGTTATGGAAGTACTTAAAGACAGAATTGAGGATTTCCTGGAACTTCACAAGATAAGGAATGGTATCAGCCCCACTACTACAGCTCAGAGCCAGACGATGGGCGATGCAGTGGGAAGATAGCACCCCGGGCTCAGACTGCTTCAGATAGGTCACCTCACTGCTCTAAGAGCCAGTCATCACAGACGCACCATCGGTGCAAACACCACACAGGTTTGAAAGATCAAGACCTTTCTGGGAGAGAAGCTGGAGAACCTTTGAATAGATAGCATCTGCATTTGCCCTGTGCAAAGAAGAAATTGCAAGAAAACATGTATTACTTGTAGCAAAATCAAATACATCAAAATCAAGTGATCTAATATACACAATCAGATTCTGCGAAACAGACGTGTCATTGGATTCGTCAAACATAAGTGAGAACTTAGGTGACTTCAGCAACTTCTGTTGTAGATCCTCAACTAAAACGCCAGCCAGTGCCTCTTGGAATTCACCAATGCTACTGTGGTGTTCGTATGTAGTGTGGGCATCCACTCTTAAGGTCATTAATCTGTGTGACTCCCTGAAAAGCAAAAAAAAAAAGTCTTATTTAAATGTATGTCCCTAATTACAGGAAAAAAAATTTAATTATAGACATTTACCAGTAATTTATCGCAGTGGTTACCTTTATGTTACTTGCAATAAAATTTATGAGGTCAGCTTACAAGGCTACTTTTAACAGATTACTTACAATGCCAGTTGTTTCATAATTTCTTTCATTTAAAGATACATGTTCCATTCCCAGGCTTATGAAAACATGTTCTGGTTGTGAATTCTGGTAAACTCATGTCAGCAGTTCAACTATATGCTACAAGTGAGACTACATAAAAGACTCAAAATCATGTAAATTGTTTTATCTAAAGATACATACACAAAAACAATTTTACAGATTAGATTTTTAAATAAACCTTTAATATTTTACAAAACATACCTGTTTCAGACAGAGATTGTTCAACTCAGGAACCATGGAGTTGGCAAGATCATTTTTCGCTGCGAAATACACATTCTTTAGGGCTGCTGAGATAGCAGCCTCGCTCTTCCCAAGCACAGTTTGTTGAGCCATTTTCATATTCGAAGACAACTTCTCTGCTGACACACAGTCTGTATGGTCTGAAAAAGAAAGCAAAAAAAATTCTATGAGAATTGCCTGTGGAATAAAATGAATTATAGGATTATAAATTATAAGAATAAAAAGAAACAAAGTTGCAAATTAAATCTGAGCATGGGGTTCTGATCCGTGCAGGCATATGTAGATCAAGCTGGTTGCAAATGCACTACCGTAGATACCCATGTATAATGCGCACCTGTGTATAATGCGCATCCCCGATTTTGGCCCGAAATCCTGGGGAAAAAAACATTTTTGGTCAATTTTGAGGTGGATGGAAAACGAAAGTAGAGTTTACATCGACACCGGTAATAAATTTTATCTCCGCGGTGGAGAGCAGTATTGGTCTCACGGTACTATCGATTTTTGTTTTCTCGAAAACAAAACCAATAAAATATTGTTTATTTGTTGTTTTACCCTTTTAATTAACTATTTTGAATAAATAAACAGCAGCTGATTTAATATTTCGTAATGGTATTTTTCAAAATGACATGAGCTTCTCAATTCAAACCAATAACAAAAGGGTGATAGTCTTTTTGTCACAAACAAATAGCCAATAATTACCGGCAATTAGCGTGTCACCTCGTGTCAATTATGTTGTTCACAGTTTGATCTCGGTTAAAGATAGTTCTCAATCTTTAATTAGTATCATAATTTTTGTGATTTATAAACTTTTTTTTCATCAAAATACTTTCAAATTTATATGAAATTAATTTTGTTATAAAAAAAAATAAACCATCAATCTTTTACGGAACGTAACGGTAATCTTAGATTTTAGCGGTGACAGTAAGCGCGGGGAGTAGTTTCCCTTTACAAAAATGGCGACATCGGTAACAAACTTGTTTTGAAGTTAGAAAATTGTCTATACCTGTATATAATGCGCACCCACGATTCGCGGGTGGTCCCGGGGGTAAAAAAACTGCGCATTACCCTTCTGTAAATTTGCCACCTTTTTCCACTGAAAAATCATAGGAAAACAGTGGAGTATTGGAACAAGCCTCTTTGAGTGGAAACTGATGGAAAACATTGAAAAAACAGAGGATGGAAAGGCCAGTCAAAATTTTCCACCATTTTCCATCAAATGCCAGTATCAGTGGAGTATTGGAACATTTTTCACTATTTGCCATTAAAGTTTTTCACTGTTTGCCACTGTTAAATATTAATGTAAAAACTGCCATCATTTTCCATTGAATGCCACTATCAGTGGAGTATTGGAACGTATTTCACCATTTGCCACTAAAATTTTCCACTATTTGCCACCATAACTGTTGTGGCAATCAGTGTAAAATATGCCACTGTTTTTCTCTAAATGCCACTGTTTGGCCATGGATATTTCTCCATCATTTTCCACTAACCAACATGAAGAATGCCACTGTTTTCCACCATTTGCCATCAAGTCCATGAGGTGTATACCATCACTGCATGTGTTTGAAACATGATATGAAATAAATAATGAAAGAAAGAAATATAATCATTAGAGCAGCTTATGTAATTTTTCCTTTTTAAACTGTCAATTAATTCACATCATTTTCATGATATTATTAAAGCACTTAATTCAACTTTGCTCATTAGACTAAGAAAATCTTGAAGTGAATATGCTTGATGAAAGAAAATTGTTTACTAGAACTGTTAAGTAAAAAGATGTTACAAGAACATTCCTTACAATAAACACTGTTTAGTGAGTTTTGTGCTGGATTAAAGTACCTGCAGACATACTTACAAAAGTTTACACATCAATAGGTTTTCTCTGTGAGCACCATTCATTCTGCAGTGTGTAAATCACTGAAGCCTGAAAATGTCTCAGGCCTCATAATTTTATCCATGTGTGTTTTGGCATATGTCAGGTACTGCATATACACACCTGGTACTTTATGTGAAAAGTAATTATGATAAAAGAATTAAAACCTTTTTATGTTTATCATTGATTTAGTTTGTATATAAACTGACAAGAGATGAATCACTGAAGAATAAATGGTCATTTGAAAAGATTGAGTCAGCATTTAATTTACTCAAGTTTAATCTGAAGCTTCCTGAATGTTATAAAACATGTTTAAATAGAAAATAAGTAAATAGATGTACTTACCTACAGTGTCCATTTAGAAGTTATTCTAGCAACATAAAATGTTTAAATTCCAGCTGCATGTGTAAAGGAATATCTCCAACAAGGAAGTTCCTGTTTACTTTTAAACTTTTGATATTCTTGAGCAGCTTTCTATTTTGCTATCTATTGTTGAAGGAATCTCCACTAGAATGTTTTAACAAATACTTATATCTACTAAAGAGAGAATATGTTTCATTTGTCTATTTTTAAATATTTAAAAGGCCTTTGAAATAAAACAGGACTGTTGGGATTACTTTGTGTGTTTTGGCTCCACTACATATCTTTATTTCCATTGGTTGAGAGTTCTATTTATAACACAGCAGCATTCCAGAGTTAAACCCTTTATCTCTGCTGTGTGTTTACACTGTATTTTTATACAATGTACAGGTATCAAGGCCATGCTGTGAGAGAACAGCCCCTATAATAAATAGTGCCAGTCAACAAATAGGTTCTCAGTAACTTGAGTAAGATACAATGATGAAACAATATTTTCTATCTATAAGTTTGATGTTTATTTCAATTGAGGCTTGTTACACAGTAGAAACAGCAAATTTAAACAATAAATTACATGCTTAAGAGTGACTCAAATAATAGTTCATCTTCATTATAATTATAAGCAAAAATTATGATTATGATTGAAATAATTATGTTTTACAAGAGGAACTCAATATGACAAGTCTTTACTTAAATCTAATGTTTCAGCTTTATCACTACACAAATGATATCAGCACAGAAATTTCCAGTCTCAGAATGAGAGAAAAATTCTAAGTGTTTTCCACTGATTTACACTCATAAAAATGGTTAAGTTCAATTTTCCACTGATTTCCACTACAGTTCTGTGGTATTTGGTGGAAATTGTGTTGTCATTTGGTGGCAAACAGTGGCAATGTAAAGAAAAGGCAACAATTTTCCATCAAATGCCAGTATTGTCCATCAGATGCCACTGAATGCCATACAATGCCATGAAAAATGATGGAAAATGATGGAAATAGGTGGCATATTTACAGAAGGGTATACATGGGTATCTACGGTATATTGATTTGTGCATGTCATGGCTCATATTTAAATATATAAAAGACAGACTTAAGTACAACATACATACATGTAGTTATGGTTAACTCACTCTTACTTTGTTAAAAAAAAAAAGAACCATAACTTTAAAGTTGGTCATTTAAACCAGAGATTTCAACTTGAGCAGTTGTAATTACAAAACTCTTAATAAAATGTTAACAATGATTGAACAATACCTTTGCTTCTAGCATGCTTGGTGACAGCATCTTTCTTCATGACTGGGCACCCAGATGTGAATGTATTTGATTTACGGTGCTTCTGACAAAGGTTGCAGTACATGCATTTAGTTTCAGAATCAAACTTTAACCAAGCATTGCCGGATTTCCAACTATCCAAAAAAGATCTTTCTGATTTTGATTTTTTAGCAGGAGGAGAACTGCCAGAGTCAATTTTACATTTTGATGCCATGTTTTTCAGTTTCAAGCAGAAATGATAAAGCAAGGAACATCAGTATATATAACTTTAATGATTTACTCGACCATGCTCACCAATAAATTACCGATTATCATTATGACAAATATAGTCAATTACCGAAATTATTTAGAGACAACCACCAACGGTTCCTTTGATTTTGTTTTCCGACCCTGTCCGAATTAAACTACTCGATAATCTCAATGAAAGGCGCTGCCTGTGATCTTCATTAGATTCGACCGCTGTTTGTTTAACAATTACCCGCAATCATAGTCAATTGACGAAGGTGTCATCTTTTTAATTGCCACACAGCTGACAAACTGTGACCATAACCCACTTCTAAATAAACACAATCAAGTAAACTGTGCGCAACAATTATCTCTCGCTGGAGCGCCTTCGGCAATGTATTGGATAACCAGTCATGCAATATTTCAAAGTGAGGTCGCAAACTACCAAAAGTCCAGTCATACTTTTTGACGATTTTCGCCAATTGGCATTTTCTTGAGCCAATTTTCGTTTTCTTGAGCCAATGGCTCAATTGGCGAATGCCAGCGCGAGCCCTGAGGATACAAGATTACAGTGATATAAATTTATTGTCCCCTACCTTTTTCGAAGAAGGGAAAAGAGACATAGAAAAGGTCTGCCTCCATCCATCCATCCATCCATCAGTTTGTCTGTCTGTGTTATCTGTCAGTCTCACCTTGTGTTTGGTTCATGACTGCTATGCAACAGGGGATTTTGAACTTACACAGATTTTCCCCATAATGAGAGGATGTGTTGCTTGACGAAACCCAGACCTCTAGCTCCAAGGTCAAAGTTGTATTTGGTGGAAAAACTTTAACTGGGCCTATTTTGGTCCCTAACTGCCATTCATCAAGGGGATCAGAATCACTTGGCACAAATTTTCCTCATCATAAGACAACAAGTCTTACTTGATACACAGGCCCCTATCCCAAAAGCCAAGTTCAAACTTATAGATGTCAAAGATATTAGATGTGTTTTTTTTTGTGCTGTCAATAACTTGACTAATGCCTGGGTGGATATTCAAGTATCTTGGCTTAGACAGTCGCAATATTAAAATGATATGTTGTAGACTCAGAGTCTTAGCTCTTAAGACCAAAGTCACACTGAAATAGATATCTCTATTAGTCACTTTTCATTCCCCACCCCGCCCCCCAACATGATGATGTGTCTGTTTAAAAAGCATAAATCTACCCATTTTACTTTTTGAATAATCTCACCCATTATGGAATGTGCATCTGGATTTTGTGTCTGGTCTGTTTGTCGTTCATAGATGGATTTTGAAAAAAACTTTGCACCAGTGATCAACATGACATGACGATATGTTGTGTGCAAGCACCTTACAGTTATCTCCCTTTATGGAATGTCCATCCAGATTTCCTGTCCGGTCTGCAACTTTGTCATTATGTCTCCCCCACTCGGGGAGACACTGTTTTTTCCCTGTCCATCCTTCCATTCGTCCGTCCGTTACACTTCATTTCTGATCAATAACTGGAGAACCATGACCTAGAACCTCTGAACTTAATAGGGTGGTAGGGCTTATGGAGTAGACGACCCCTGTCGTTTTTTGGAGTCTCTGTATCAAAGGTCAAGGTCACAGGGGCATGAACATGGAAAACCATTTCCAATCAACTTGAGAACCACTTGACCCAGAATGTTGAAACTTCATAGGATGGTTGGACATGCAGAGTAGATTACCACTATTGATTTTGGGGTCTCTCTGTTAAAGGTCAAGGTCACAGGAGCCTTAACATGAAAAACCATTTCGGATCAATAACTTGAGAACCACTTGATCCAGAATATTGAAACTTCATAGGATGATTGGACTTGCAGAGTAGATTCCCCCTATTGATTTTGGGGTCACTCCATTGAAGGTCAAGGTCACAAGGACCAGAACATGGAAATCCATTTCCGATCATTAACTTGGGAACCGTTTGACCAAGAACCTTCAAACTTCATAGAGGACTTACAGAGTGGATGGCCCCTATTGATTTTGGGATCACTTGAGCAAAGGTCACGAGCCTGAACGTGGAAAACTCTTTCCAATCAAACTCTTTCCGACTTGAGAACCACTTGGCCCAGAATGTTGAAACTTCATTCAAAACCTTCAAACTTCATAGGGTGATAGGACTTACAGAGTTAGAATGATGACCTTTTAATTTTGGGGTACTCCATCAAAGGTCAAGGTCACAGGGGCCAGAATATGGAAAACTGTTTCCAGTCCATAACTTGAGAACCACTAGGCCCAGAATGTTGAATTTTCTTGGGATGATTGGACATGCCAAGTAGATTATCACTATTGCAGCCAACCATCGTGTCTCTTGGACTTTTGCTCCTGTCCCCTATTGACTTCTTGCCTATTACTACTATGGGGGAGACATGCACTTTTCTACAAAAGCATCTTCTAATTAGAGTATTATAAATACTGTAGAATCTGGTAAATAAGTGCATATTTGAATATAAGTGTGTATGAAAAGTAAGTGCATACGGCCTAACTGTTATTCTGTATGGAATAATAAGCGCATTTCATTTCCTTGCTGTCATTTTGACTCGAAAGTACGTGCATATCTGATTAATAGTAAACAAACAACAGATGCAACAGTGTTACTAGTATTATACTGAGATACTAGTAGTTGTTAATCATGAATGCAGGTGACATGTGTTTTACCTGCTGAATAGCCGATGGGTGTTAAAAGATTTTAGCGTCTAGTAGTAACATTAAGTTGTTTGTGTTGTCATAACAGTTTGTCATGCTTGTATCAATCTGTGAAAAATTATGGATAAAACACCTCGTTAACACAAATCTTATTCTAGGTTTCAGTTTCAGTTTAGGGAAAAGAAATTAGAAATTGTTGACTTCTACAAATTTTAAAGATGTTGGGATCAGTACCACACATGCAAGGAGTATAACACAGCATACGGCTTGTCTATAAGCACATATCAAATATAAGTGCATAGTTTTGGGCTTAAATATAAGCACATATCAAAAAGAGGCGCACAAAAGTGTCACTAAAATTATTACCAGATTCTGCAGTGTATCAGTTTTTGAGAAATACAGTATATTGTCATTTGCACAATTTCAAAGCTTTTTTAAGCATGACGTGCTCCTCCGTGTATTATTTCATCATGAACGACATTTTATGTTTTGAAAAAATGAAGTATTGTATATATGAACACACATAGTTTATGAATATATTGTCACAAAACACAAAAACTGAATAAATCTAACCTGTTAGAAAAAAATCTAACATCAATTTGCTTATCTATTATGGGGTATATCTGCTATAAGTTTCCCCTCGGTGTACATGGAACCTTGTTAATGTAATTAGGGTTAACTGGGTCTCCTAGAGTCAAAAATAGGACATTATGTTAAATAATATCAGAACCTTTATTATACAGTCCAGAGGCAGTGTTTTTGACCTGCTCTAAGAATGTTTTTGGTAATAGAATCTAGATCAAGTTTGAAACTGGGTCATCGAAGGTAAAAAGGGCCTAGGTGAGAGATACAGGACTTCCATGGCCTAATTGTTTTTAAACATTTTGAGGCTTGTGCCATGACGAAGAAGCCACTTGCTTTTGTTAAACAGGAACTTTCATTCTGAAAGAAGGCTGTTCATTAATTTCACAAGTTTGAGAAAAAATAATGATGTGTGTGTCATTACTGAAAAAGATATCATAGATCCAGAGATATTTCATGAAACTGTAATGAAGGTAGGGTTTCCTACCGTTACTTACCATTTAGGATTCAGTGTATATTTTGGTATTAATTGAACAGCTTTAAGTTCACAAGGCTGTTGTAATGAAACAGGTAACTTAATGTATGAAGCTTAAGTTGCTACAGATCTATAAATTTTACAGGGATGTCGAGACTTACTGAGGATGATACTGCACAATCATAACATAGAGACACAAAACGCTAACATCTTACCACAGGTTGAGGCCATGATCTCAGTAAGTATTGCATAATTATAACATAGAGACATAAAATGCTAACATCTTACCACAGGTTGAGGCCATGATCTCAATAAGTATTGCATAATTATAACATAGAGACATAAAATGCTAACATCTTACCACAGGTTGAGGCTATGATCTCAGTAAGTATTGCATAATTATAACATAGAGACATAAAATGCTAACATCTTACCACAGGTTGAGGCCATGATCTCAGTAAGTATTGCATAATTATAACATAGAGACATAAAATGCTAACATCTTACCACAGGTTGAGGCCATGATCTCAGTAAGTATTGCATAATTATAACATAGAGACACAAAATGCTAACATCTTACCACAGGTTGAGACAAAAAACGCTAACATCTTACCACAGGTTGAGGACATGATCTCAGTAAGTATTGCATAATTATAACATAGAGACACAAACCGCTAACATCTTACCACAGGTTGAGACAAAAAACGCTAACATCTTACCACAGGTTGAGGCCATGATCTCAGTAAGTATTGCATAATACTTATTTTATATAGGGAAAAACTTTTAAAATCTTCTTGTCCAAACCACAAAACCTAGGGCTTTGGCATTTGTAATGCAGCATCATCTAGTGGTTCTCTACCAAGTTTGTGCAAATTATCCCACTAGGGTCAAATATAGCCCCGCCCTGGGGGTCCCATGGTTCATATAGACTTATATAGGGAAAAGCTTTTGAAATCTTCTTGTCAATAACCTACAACATTCAAATTTGGACCACGTATGGTTTTGAGTGGCAAGATGAACCTTGACATGAGTTGACCTTGATTTTGACCTAGTGACCTACTTTCACATTTCTCAAGCTACAGCCTTCAAATTTGGACCACATGCATAGTTTTGTGCACTGAAAAAAACTTTGACCTTGACATTGACCTAGTGACCTACTTTCACATTTTTGAAGGTACAGGCTTTAAATTTGGACCACATGCATAGTTTTATGTTCCGAAATGAAATTTGACCTTGATTTTGACCTAGTGACCCACTTTCACATTTCTCAAGCTACAGCCTTCAAATTTGGACCACATGCATAGTTTTGTGTACCGAAACAAACTTTGACCTTTACATTGACCTAGTGACCTACTTTCACATTTTTGAAGGTACAGGCTTCAAATTTGGACCACATGCTCTGTGTTCCAAAATAAAATTTGACCTTAACATTGACCTAGTGACCTGCTTTCACATTTCTCAAGCTACAGCCTTCAAATTTAGACCATTTGCATAGTTTTTTGTACCGAAATGAACTTTGACCTTAAGATTGACCTGGTGACCTACTTTCACATTTCTATAGGTACAGGCTTCAAATTTAGACCACATGCATAGGATTGTGTACCGAAACTAACTTTGACCTTGACATTGACCTAGTGACCTGCTTCACATTTTTGAAGGTACAGGCTTTAAATTTAGACCACATGCATAGATTTGTGTTCTGAAGTGTAATTTAACCTTGATTTTGACTTAGTGACCTATTTCACATTTCTCAAGCTACAGCCTTCAAATTTGGACCACTTGCATAGTTTTGTGTACCGAAATAAACTTTGACCTTAAGATTGACGTAGTGACCTACTTTCAAATTTCTCAAACTACAACCTTCAAACTTGATGCACATGCATAGTTTTGTGTACAAAGAACTTTGTCCTTGAAATTGATCTAGTGACCTACTTTCACATTTCTCAAGCTACAGCTTTCGAATTTGGACCACATGCCCAGTGTTGTGTATGGAAATGAAATTTGACCTTGAGCTAGCCAATAAGTCTTGAAATTAGGAACACTCAAAAATTTCACATTGGTGGGCGCCAAGATCACTCTGTGATCTCTTGTTGCACAACAAAATCGTTTAGGATTTATTAATATGTGTTTGATTTACCCCTGAACCACTGGTTCCTATGATTTTGTCAACTTACTTATGGTAAAAATTAACTTTTAACAAGCCGATAATAAAATGAAATACCTGTAAGTATTTTATAGTGCAGATAATACAGTTTTGCTTGTATCGAAGTGTCACAATAGAAGCACTTTTGTATACAGAACACCTGGTAGGATTAGTAAAGGTGCAGTTATATTGATCTCTTTTTCCTATGCCTACACGATCTCAGTAAGTATTGCATAATCATGTAGAGACACAAAACGCTAACATCTTTCCACAGGTAGAGGCCGTGATTTCAGTACATATTGCATAATTATAACATAGGGACACAAAACGCTAACATCTTTCCACAGGTAGAGGCCATGATCTGAGTAAGTATTACATAATTATATCATAGAGACATAAAATGCTAACATCTTTCCACAGGTAGAGGCCATGATTTCAGTAAGTATTACATAATTATAACATAGAGACATAAAACATATCACTTTTCCCTATATGTATAGAGTGGAAATTAAAAAAATCTTCTTATGTGAAACTGCTGGCCTGATTTGAAAATAATTTTACACAAATGGCTCTTGTGTGACCCTCTACCAAGATTGTTTAAATTATACCGATTCGTCAAAAAGCTTGTCCGCCAGGGGGCATGGTCACTTTTCCCTATCAGTGATTTTTTTTTCCCTTTTGGGAAAAGGTCCGGTACCGGATAAATTGGGGAAAAATAGCGGGGCTTTACTCAGATTGGGAATTTTTATAGTTAATTAATAACATCATTTAGAATGCTTCTTCCTTTAATTCCATGTAAATATCATCAAACAAACTGTTTGAATGGTTAAATCATGGTGAATGTCAATGTAACTAAGTTTTCCTTCTGCAATCATCAAAATGCAAACTTAATTTGGTCATTTGGGGAATTTTTGGATGATAATTGGGAAAAAAGATTGCATTTTTCAATTGGGAAAAGGTCCTTTTAGGGGTACTTTATAAAGAAGGAAAAAAATCCCTGCCTATATGTACCGTAAAAACTTGAGTATATTACGCTAGCATGTATATTACACATCCCCGATCTTGTATCAAAATCTTGGGAAAAAACATACATTGGAATATAATATGCATCGGAAATCAGTCTGAGGATTTTGTTTACAATCGGCCATTTTTTCGGCCCGTGTAACAACGACTGCATTGCATCGAAAATCTTAACTGGTTACGGACATCTAAAAAATGTCATCAATTTTACAGGTACTCTAAAAACATGACACTTTCTCAAACTGTCAACACCTTCTCAGCAAGCTTTATACGTGCCAATATTTCATAATTACAGGCACATCAAAGGAGAAGTTAATTTGCGTGTTTGTTTAACAATGTATAATCGACTGAATTGATCAGTAATGATTGGCTTGTAATACAGAAATAACAAACAAGCCGTTTTAATTGCATTTTATTTGAACAGCCTGTGATAGAAAAATGTTTTAACTGATTTAACACAAACCTTGATTTTGGCCTAGTGACCAACTTTCACATTTCTCAAGCTACAGCCTTCAAATTTGGACCACTTGCATAGTTTTATGTACCGAAATAAACTTTGACCTTAAGATTGACCTAGTAACCTACTTTCAGATTTCTCAAACTACAGCCTTCAAACTTGATGCACATGCATAGTTTTGTGTACAAAGAACTTTGTCCTTGAAATTGATCTAGTGACCTACTTTCACATTTCTCAAGCTACAGCTTTCGAATTTGGACCACATGCCCAGTGTTGTGTACGGAAATGAAATTTGACCTTGAGCTAGTCATTAAGTCTTGAAATTAGGAACACTCAAAAATGGCACATTGGTGGGCGCCAAGATCACTCTGTGATCTCTTGTTTAGTTTAAACTTATTTATTTTACCTGTTTTGAACATTTTTCTTCTATCGTCCATGAGCTCACCAGCACGTAATTACATTGCGATTATAGCCGGTTTCAAACCCAGTCTGATACTTCTAACACTTGTAAATGTTAGGATATTAAAGCTACGTAATAACAAAAGAAAGGAACAATTTATTGACGACTATACAACAGTGAGCACATATCAGGTATTAAAGGCATTAATCTGCTATCAATAAAGAGCGTAACACGCACTAGTGGACTGGAGAATAAACTTTTAACAGTGACGTCATACAGGTACCATAATTGCAGAAAGTAACCCAATGCAGTCGTACTTCCGGTTTTCTTCCGGATTCACATTCGCGAATTTAAAATTATGATTTTAACATCGCGAATTTAAGATTTCGCGAAATAATAAAATGCCAAAAATCGGGACAGATTCGCGAAATAAAGATCTCGCGAATTTAAAGTGTTTTACAGTATATGTTTAACGTTGTTCATGTATTTATCAGGTTCTAAACTATACATGCATTTCTACAGTGTTAGGTTTAAAGAGGCTGGTTTGTTGGAATGTTGCATTACCATGAATCAGAGTATATCACATATCGGATCTGTTGAGAAATAATTTGAGTTGCAGAGAAGAAATGACGAAAGAACGAAAACGAAATGATTGCCTTGTTCAAGTTATGACAACATTACCATCTGCCCCTGATGCCCTTCCTTCTGCAGTTAGCTGAACGGAAAGCCCATGTTAAACTCAGTACGTTTTAAATGCAGGGATAATAAGTAATACTTTGTGTAGATAATTTTGTTACGGCAGGGCTGAAGACACATTAAGTAAAACACTCTCACTGTTGATGTCAAGTTTGAATGAATATAACCAGTAATTTTGAGTAATTAAGAAGACTATCTTGAAATTAACACTTGCAAGTTAAAAAAGATTCCCTAAACTTCTACTTGCATGATTGTCTTGATCATGCTTAAATCTTATCAAGATAAAATTGAAAACAAAGCATGTCATTTGCACACAATCATATAATTAGAGCATAGACAACCGCTTGTGCCGACATTGATTTGGACTGAATTTTCGTCAAATTCCTACCTTCTAGGTACTTATTAAAAGCAGATATTGGTAACTTATTAGAGCTTTTGTGACCGCTCGATGTCCGTCCTGTGTCAACAATTTGTAAAAGAATTCTTCTTCTTCAAAACCACTGGGCAGATTTACACCAAATTTCACAGGAATGATTCTTGGGTGGCTCCCTTTCAAAATTGGCCAAAGAATTTAATTCCATGCAGAACTCTGGTTGCCATGGCAACCGAAAGGAAAAACTTTGAAAATCTTCTTGTCAGAAACTATTAGCTGGATTTCAAAAATATTTTGTAGAAATGATCTCTAGGTGACCCTCTACCAAAATTGCCTAAGCCATTCTGTTTGAGTAAAAAACATGGCCGCCGGGGGCCAGGGTTTATTTTCCCATTATGGCTATATTGTAAATTTCAAAAATCTTCTTCTTCAAAACCACTTGGCAGATTTTAAATTTCACAGAAATGATCCTTGGGTGCCCCCCAATCATAATTGCCCAAAGAATTGAAATCCATGAAGAACTCTGGTTGCCATGGCAACCGAAAGGAAAAACTTAAAATATTTTTTTTGCCCAAACCACAGTAGCTAGGGCTTTGATGTTTGGTATGTGGCATCATCTAATGGTCCTCTACCAAGTTAGGTCAAATTGATACTTGTAGTATTTTGCATTGCCTAGTGGTTCTCTAACAAGAATGTTCCAGTTATGCCCCTGGTGTGAAAAGAGGCTCTGCCCCGGGGGTCACTTTTTATATGAGTTATATAGGAAATATACTTTAAAATTTTCTCATCATATTTCCTAAACTGTTTTATTATGATTATCTGATGACCCCAAGTAATTAAGGATCACTTCACTTTGACCTTGACCTACCTGACCTACTTTTTGTTTTTTTAAGATACAGCCTTGAAATTTGGATGACAGATACAGTTTTGCACACCGATCTTAAAACTGACTTTCAGTGACCACGAAGTAGACCTACGTTCTTAATATTTTGGCATCAGTTTGACATTTGAAACATGAAGCTCATATTACTCAGGTGAGCGATCGAGGGTCATCATGACCCTCTTGTTTAAGATACAGCCTTGAAATTTGGATGACAAGTACAAGTTTTGCACACCGATCTTAAATGTGATTTTCAGTGACCTTGAATATGACCTACTGACCTACTTCCTTGTTTTTAGCTCACCTGTCACATAGTGACAAGGTGAGCTTTTTTGATCACCCTTCGTCAGTCGTCAGTCAGTGCGTCCGTCAACAATTTCTTGTCTGCACGATAGTGGTTTCATTTATGATTTTATTTTAACCAAACTTGCACACAACTTGTATCACCATAAGATCACGGTTCCTTTCTTGAACTGGCCAGATCCCATTATGGGTTTCAGAGTTATGGCCCCTGAAAGTGCCAAAATTAGCTATTTTGACCTTGTCTGCACAATAGCAGCTTTGTTTATGATTTGATTTTTACCAAACTGGCACACAACTTGTATCACCATTAGATCTTGGTTCCTTTCTTGAACTGGCCAGATTCCAATATGGGTTCCAGAGTTATGGGCCCTGAAAGGGCCAAAATTAGCTATTTTGACCTTGTCTGCACAATAGCAGCTTTATTTATGATTTGAATTTTACCAAACTTGCACACAACTTGTATCACCATAAGATCTTGGTTCCTTTCTTGAACTGGCCAGATTCCATTATGGGTTCCAGAGTTATGGCCCCTGAAAGGGCCAGAATTAGCTATTTTGACCTTGTCTGCGAATTTGAATTTACAGTAACCTGTACTAACGGTCACCTCCGATCAGCGGTCACCTCCGTTTAGCAGTCATTTTATGATGCCCCCGACAGATTTTCCTCTATTTTATCACTTTATTCAGCGGCCACCTCTCGTCCGCGGCCAGCGGCCACAAAAATTGCCTCCCGACCACCGTATTTGACCCCTTTCAGCGGCCATGTTTCTTCCAAAACAAGATATTTTTAGGCGATGATCGCCGACGATACCCGATTTTTGAGAAACACGTCATTGCTTAGTCTCGCGTGACTTCACCTTTCATCTTTGTAGAAGCCAAAATGACATGAGCTTATCAATTAAAACTGATAATCAAAGGTGTGATCCACTTTTTGTTCCGATCAAATGGCCAGTAATTTTCGGCAATTAGCATGTCACCTCATGTCAGTTTTGTTGTTCACAGTTTGATCTCGGTTAAAGATAATACTCGATATCTAATTAGTAGCATACTATTTGTGATTCTTTATATTTCTTTCATCAAAACGCTATTAAATTTATACGAAATTTATTGTGTTTGAAAGAAATATAAACCACTTGATCTTTTACGGAACATAACGGCGATCTTAGATTTTAGCGTAGACAGAAAGCGCGGAGAGTAGCTTCCCTTACCAAAATGGCGAAAATTGTAAACAAACTTGTTTTGAAGTTGGAAAATTGTCTGTAACAGTAATATTTTTCTTGTTGTTAAAAAATCACGCTGGAGTTTTAGATTGCTTAGAATAAATTGCAAAGGCAAATGCTCGTCAAGGTATCTTGGTAAAATAATAATAGAAACTGAAAAAGAAATGGGCCTAAAGGCTAAACTGGTCGGAAGTCTAAAAAAATACATATACTGGCTGCATCTCCGATCAGCGGTCACCTGGCTTCAGCGGCCAAAGGACTTCGGACACTTTCTACCGTATTTTCCCGAATATACGCCCCCGGGGGCGTTACATTTTCCAAAGAGGGGGCGTTCATTTGAGGTAAAAAAATAAAAAATGAAAATTTTTACAAAACTTAAAAACATCGTTCAAACCAACTGTAAAGTGTTTCTGTGTTGTTTAATTCCCCCAAAACGTAATTATTTGGCATCCAATTTAAATCAGTGTGTCTTAAAATTATGCATTTAAATACGGTACCTCATGTATTCCGTGCCACGCTCGCGACATTACACATTACGTCATCATACCCAAACAGCTGTGTACTCCGATAATATTTTCCTTAGTACATGCGGGTAGCAATACACAATGCCAGTGGTTTGACACGCTGCTTATGTGCCAGCTTTTAAATTAAAAGTTATTAAAACTGCCGAAGAAAAGGTTAACACTTGGCCGAAAATTTGTTTAAAGTCGACAGGAAGCTTGTGCGCGGGTGGTGCAAAAACAAATCAAAAATGGATTTACCATTTAATTTTCTATTTGATGTTTGGATACGTACCGTACTTAGTATAAACGTTTTGGATTTACGGTACATGGACTGTTTAAAAGTGTGTTTATTTCTTAATACATTGGATACATACTGTAAATTACTTATTATGTTGACTTATAAAAATGAGGTAGGTGATATTTTTTTTCGTTCTTGTTGACTTTTTTTCCCTCCAAAACGGGTGGGGGGCGTTAATTAGAGGGGGGGCCTTAATACGGGAAAATACGGTATATGAATTTGCCTACTCCAAGAGTGAAAAATAAACCACTAAGAAATAAGTATTTAATTACATATACCATCAAAATACTTATTTGTTTGTTTGTTTGTTTGTTTTGGGTTTAACGCCGTTTTTCAACAGTATTTCAGTCATATAACGGCGGGCAGTTAACCTAACCAGTGTTCCTGGATTCTGTACCAGTACAAACCTGTTCTCCGCAAGTAACTGCCAACTTCCCCACATGAATTATCAGAGGTGGAGGACTAATGATTTCAGACACAATGTCGTTTATCAAATAGTCACGGAGAACATACGCCCCGCCCGAGGATCGAACTCGCGACCCCGCGATCCGTAGACCAACGCTCTTACCTACTGAGCTAAGCGGGCGGGCAAAAATACTTATTTGAGATTATTTCTTAAAGTCAAATTTTTCAATATTTGTTTCATAAAATGGTAATTTTTGCTCTAAATAGAATTACGTACCCTGTTATATACATATAAAAGCTATTTTGCTTTAAAGTACATTGTCCCCCCCCCCCCCCCCCCCCCCCCGGTGCATCAAAACCATATTTGGCCAGCATATGTAGATATTAATTATACACATTTTTTGTGACTGTTGTGTTGATGCAAGGGGTGGAGCAGTACTTTTAAACAAAAAATGTAACTACAGGGTGTTCCCAAATGTAAAGTAACCAATACTTTTTATATTCATTTTTAATAATTTGATGGTCACATATTTTTACATTTGTTTGTAACTAAAATACTATACAAATGTTTGAATGGGCACATATAGGCATTTTATACATGTAGAGTAGTGAGAGAAGCAAATACTGTTAATTCAGTATTATTTGTTGGGTTAAATTTTCATTGGTTTATCCTGGTTCTTTGTTGTAGTAGATTGGTAAATGTGTTCCGTAAAATACTAGCAACACACCAGGTATCTTCTGCATGCCCTCCTCGCGACGCGCACGCCACTAGCGATGAGGATGTAATTTGTTTTCCATTTTGTTTTTATTATTTTTTTGTTGTTTTTTATTTTATATATATTTTTCATTTCTTTATTTCTTCATCTTTTTCTGTGCATTTATATTTATTTCTTTTAGACACATACTACATGTGACACGTATTCATTACTTCATGTTCTTCCTTCAGTGAAAACTGAATAGAAGATTGTTCTTTGCGGCGGACTAGGCCTAAACACAACAAAAAGGGGCAATATGTGTACAGCAGTTAATCTGATCCTGACTATAGTCTATTCAACAGAAATAAAGCTTGGCATTGATATGCCTGTGATGCATAGGTCAAGAACAGTAGCTTCTTGGCAGGTCATATCAGTGACGGTTTCACATTCAGTCTGATGCCACGAAAGTGATGTGTCAAGTCGCTTTCCATGCAGATGGCATATACAAATACGGCTAGACGCGGAAACGAACTAAAAAGTCCAGCCGAGTTTCAGGTGGAATTTTTATGCAGCGACCTGCTTCTACTTTAGCCCTACAAATGACACATTTCGAATATGTTTTGCCCACAACTTCAGCCCTGAATAGACAACATTATCTATAGATGGGTTGTTGTCAGACTTATCCTGATTTAACTTTTCCGATCCAGCTTCCTTAGGCAAGCCTCAGAAAGAACTGTCATTTCGGATACATTTTTATTACATGTTTAAAATGAGCCGTGCTATGAGAAAACCAACATAGTGGCTTTGCGACCAGCGTGGATCCAGACCAGCCTGAGCATCTGCGCAGTCTGGTCAGGATCCATGCTGTTCGCTTGCAAAGCCTATTGGATAAGACAAACCGTTAGCGAACAGCATGGATCCTGACTAAACTACGCAGATGTGCAGGCTGGTCAGGATCCAAGCTGGTCGCAATTGCACTATGTTGGTTTTCTCATGGCGCGGCTCAAATATTATGTGTGCCACTGGTACTTATCCCAAGCAAGAACCCACCCTACGGCCTTGATAAGATTACTGCCTTTTCTTAGTATTAATGTTATACATCACACAAATATCTGCCATCACTTATAACAGAGCTATAAAGACATATACATGTACTTAAATAACTACCTGAACCACTGTAATAAAACTGACCGGTCACTTATACATGTATACCTATTCACACATGTAATGCGTCAATAACTTTACATTACGAACAGTGTATAGATAAATCAAGTACAGGTTATTTGCAAAAATATAGTTCTCTTTTTTATTTATTTATACGATTTTAATCTTAAAATGTTATTTTTTCCTTAAATAAACAGATTGTGTCACTTTTTTCGACTGGAATTCAAATATTTAAAACTTCGGTAAAGTGATGACATTATATTTTTACGGAAATTAAACATTTTATTTTTTCAAGAAAATATACCCTGGCCCAGATAAAATAAGAAAAACATCTTGATAAGAACAGATACAAATCAGTTTCTGCTGTAATAAATTAACTAATACGTTGGTTTATCATTGACTCGAAACGATTTGGGTATTGTTTAAATACTTAAGGAGAAATTTGCATTTAAAATATAGGCTAGAAGCACATGATAGTGTCCGAAGTCCTTGTCTGCTTCCCCTGGCTGGCTGCTTAACACAGGTTAGACTGTAATCAAACTTGCACAAAACTTGTGTCACCATAAGATCTCGGTTCCTTTCTTGAACCGGCCAGATCCCATAATGGGTTCCAGAGTTATGGCTCCTGAAAGGGCCAAAATTAGCTATTTTGACCTTGTCTGCACAATAGAAGCTTCATTTATGATTTGATTTTAACCAAACTTGCACACAACTTGTATCACCACAAGATCTTGCTTCCTTTCTTGAACTGGCCAGATTCCTTCATGGGCTTCAGAGTTATGGCCCCTTAAAGGTCCAAAATTGGCTATTTTGGCTTTTGCAGACATAGAGACTTCATTTTTGGTTTGACTTGATACAAACTTCCAAAATATCTTCAACAACAATAAATCTTGGATTCCATGACAAATCAGATCCAATCGTAGGTTCCAGAGTTGTTTTATATCTGATTACCTCCCCTGATTGTGGTCAAAATGGATTTATATCAGTAAGTACTTATAGGACTTGTTTGAAATTTCATTATTGTCATTAGTTGGACTGAGCCAATCTTCTTTTGTTCACTTACAATTACTTTTAATTACTTCCTTTTTACTTTACTATAAATAGCTTATTTTTAGTAACTTTTTTATTATTGGCCGTAGGGAAAAAATGAGACCACTTTTCTGTGGTTTCATTTATGATTTTATTTTAACCAAACTTGCACACAACTTGTATCACCAGAAGATCCTTTCTTGAACTGGCCAGATCCCATCATGGGTTCCAGAGTTATGGCCCCTGAAAGGGCCAGAATTAGCTATTTTGACCTTGTCTGCACAATAGCATCTTTATTTATGATTTGATTTTTACCAAACTTGCACACAAGTTGTATCAACGTAAGATCTTGGTTCCTTTCTTGAACTGGCCAGATTCCGTTATGGGTTCCAGAGTGATGGCTCATGAAAGGGCCAGATATAGCTATTTTGACCTTGTCTGCACAATAGCAGCTTCATTTATGATTTGAATTTAATCAGACTTGCACAAAACTTGTGTCACCATAAGATCTCGGTCCCTTTCTTGAACTGGCCAGATCCCTTTATGGGTTTCAGAGTTATGGCTCCTGAAAGGGCCAAAATTAGCTATTTTGACCTTGTCTGCACAATAGCAGCTTTATTTATGATTTGATTTTAACCAAACTTACACACAACTTGTATCACCACAAGAGCTTGGTTCTTTACTTGAACTGGCCAGATTCCTTCATAGGTTCCAGAGTTATGGCTCCTTAAAGGTCCAGAATTTGCTATTTTGGCTTGATGGACTGATTTTATGTCAAATTACCTCCCTTTATTTCAAATTAAAAGGTATATCTCCATAACTAATGAAGATACTGATCTGAAATTGCATTTATGTCAACAGATGGACTTCGACAATCAGTAAAGATACATATTGACTGAATTTATGACAAATTACCTCCATTTATTTTTTATTAGCTCACCTGTCATATAGTGACAAGGTGAGCTTTTGTGATCACCCTTCGTCCGTCGTCCGTGCGTCCGTCCGTACGTCCGTGCGTCCGTCAACAATTTCTTGTCTGCACGATAGTGGTTTCATTCATGATTTTATTTTAACCAAACTTGCACACAACTTGTATCACCATAAGATCTCGGTTCCTTTCTTGAACTGGCCAGTTCCCATGATGGGTTCCAGAGTTATGGCCCCTGAAAGGGCCAAAATCAGCTATTTTGACCTTGTCTGCACAATAGCAGCTTTATTTATGATTTGATTTTTACCAAACTGGCACACAATTTGTATCACTATAAGATCTTGGTTCTTTTCTTGAACTGGCCAGATTCCGTTATGGGTTCCAGAGTTACGGCCCCTGAAAAGGCCAGAATTAGCTATTTTGACCTTCTCTGCAGAATAGCAGCTTCATTTATGATTTTATTTTAATCAAACTTGCACACAACTTGTATCACTATAAGACCTTGGTTCCTTTCTTGAACTGGCTAGATTCCATTAAAGGTTCCAGAGTTATGGCCCCTGAAAGGGCCAGAATTAGGTATTTTGACCTTGTCTGCACAATAGCAGCTTCATTTATGATTTGAATTTAATCAAACTTGCACAAAACTTGTGTTGCCATAAGATCTCAGTTCCTTTGTTGAACCGGCCAGATCCCTTAATGGGTTCCAGAGTTATGGCCCCTGAAAGGGCCAAAATTAGCTATTTTGACCTTGTCTGCACAATAGCAACTTCATTTATGATTTGATTTGAACCAAACTTGCACACAACTTTTATCACCACAAGATCTTTGTTCCTTTCTTGAACTGGCCAGATTCCATCATGGGTTCCAGAGTTATGGCCCCTTAAAGGTCCAAAATTGGCTATTTTGGCTTTTGCAGCGATATAGAGACCTCATTTATGGTTTTATTTAATACAAACTTCCAAAATATGTTCAACAACAATAAATCTTGGATTCCATGACAAATCAGATCCAATTGTAGGTTCCAGAGTTATTTTATATCTGATTACCTCCCCTGATTGTGGTCAAAATGGATTTATATCAGTAAGTACTTATAGGACTTGTTTGAAATTTCATTATTGTCATTAGTTGGACTGAGCCAATCAGGGTAGATAACTATGGACTGATTTTATGTCAAATTACCTCCCTTTATTTCAAATTAAAATGGGTATATCTCCGTAACTAATGAAGATACTGATCTGAAATTTCATTTATGTCAACAGATTTATTTGGCAGATCCTTCTTTTATACATTTTCTTTTTAATTACATCCCTTTTACATTACTATAAATAGCTTATTTTTAGTAACTTTTTAGCTCACCTGTCACAAAGTGACAAGGTGAGCTTTTGTGATTGCGCGGTGTCCGTCGTCCGTGCGTGCGTCCGTCCGTCTGTAAACTTCTGCTTGTGACCACTCTAGAGGTCACATTTTTCATGGGATCTTCATGAAAGTTGGTCAGAATGTTCATCTTGATGATATCTAGGTCAAGTTCGAAACTGGGTCATGTGCCTTCAAAAACTAGGTCAGTAGGTCTAAAAATAGAAAAACCTTGTGACCTCTCTAGAGGCCATATATTTCACAAGATTTTCATAAAAATTGGTCAGAATGTTCACCTTGATGATATCTAGGTCAAGTTCGAAACTGGGTCACGTGCCTTCAAAAACTAGGTCAGTAGGTCAAATAATAGAAAAACCTTGTGACCTCTCTTAAGGCCATATTTTTCATGGGATCTGTATGAAAGTTGGTCTGAATGTTCGTATTGATGATATCTAGGTCAAGTTCGAAACTGGGTCACGTGCGGTCAAAAACTAGGTCAGTAGGTCTAAAAATAGAAAAACCTTGTGACCTCTCTAGAGGCCATATAGTTCATGAGATCTTCATGAAAATTGGTCAGAATGTTCACCTTGATGATATCTAGGTCAAGTTTGAAAGTGGGTCACGTGCCATCAAAAAGTAGGTCAGTAGGTCAAATAATAGAAAAACCTTGTGACCTCTCTAGAGGCCATATTTTTTATGGGATCTGTATGAAGGTTGGTCTGAATGTTTATCTTGATGATATCTAGGTCAAGTTCGAAAGTGGGTCACATGCCTTCAAAAACTAGGTCAGTAGGTCAAATAATAGAAAAACCTTGTGACCTATCTAAAGGCCATATTTTTCATGGGATCTGTGTGAGAAATGGTCTGAATGTTCATTTTGATGATATCTAGGTCAAGTTCGAAACAAGGTCATGTGCGGTCAAAAACTAGGTCAGTAGGTCTAAAAATAGAAAAACCTTGTTACCTCTCTAGAGGCCATACTTGTGAATGGATCTCCATAAAAATTGGTCAGAATGTTCACCTTAATGATATCTTGGTCAGATTTGAAACTGGGTCACATGCCTTAAAAAACTAGGTCAGTAGGTCAAATAGTAAAAAAAACCTTGTGACCTCTCTAGAGGCCATACTTTTCATGGGATCTGTGTGAAAGTTGGTCTGAATGTTCATCTTGATGATATCTAGGTCAAGTTTGAAACTGGGTCAACTGCGGTCAAAAACTAGGACAGTAGGTCTAAAATTATTAAAATCTTTTGACTTCTGTAGAGGCCATATTTTTCAATGGATCTTCATGAAAATTGATCTGAATGTTAACCTTGATGATATCTAGGTCAATTTCGAAACTGGGTCACGTGCGGTCAAAAACTAGGCCAGTAGGTATAAAACTAGAGAAACCTTGTGACCTCTCTAGAGGCCATATTTTTCATGAGATCTTCATGAAAATTAGTGAGAATGTTCACCTTGATGATATCTAGGTAGAGTTCAAAACAGGGTCACGTACCTTCGAAAACTAGGTCAATAGGTCAAATAATAGAAAAACCTTGTGACCTCTCTAGAGACCATATTTTTCAATGGAACTTCATGAAAATTGGTCAGAATTTTTATCTTGATAATATCTAGGTCAGGTTCAAGACTGGGTCACATGGGCTCAAAAACTAGGTCACTATGTCAAATAATAGAAAAAACGACGTCGTACTCAAAACTGGGTCATGTGGGAAGAGGTGAGCGATTCAGGACCATCATGGTCCTCTTGTTTTATTATTGGCTGTAGGGAAAAACAGAGACCACTTTTCTGTGGTACAACATGGATGATACCTGCAATTTTTAGGTGTATTTTGACATATCTGTACCTTGTAAGATTTTTTTTTTCTTTTTGGTTAAATTTCTTTCCTTTGTTGTTCCTGTCCTTTGGACTTAGATATTTTTTCTGAGGACCTTCTTGTCCTCAAGTGCAATGATAACAGGTGAGCGATATAGGGCCATGATGGCCCTCTTGTATAAATGAATACACCTCTAAGCAGCTTCTAATGAGATTGGTTTGAAATATTATTTATGTCTTCCATGGTAAGAAATAGTCATATTACGTAACTCTTGATTGAACATTTATTGATATGGGCCTTTTATTTTTGATCTTTCGGTTTACGGAACCGCTGCTCAAAAAAACGTGTTTTCAGAAAAAAAATAAAATTGGAAAAACGTGATTTTTTTATTTCCTCCCCTATGACATGAAAGCTTGCAGAAGAAAAAATGCATCGCGTATTCCAAAAAGAAAAAAAAAGTCTCGTTCTTCGAATATCCGTCACAGCGAACGAGTCAAATCAACATTAGGAATTCCTATAATTCTATTTTTAAACTTCATATCTTATGCATGACGTAAACATCCAATTAAAATTTCCGATATATACTGCGCCCAATCAGCCTGCTTGTTACGCAATTTACGAAACTTTTAAAAATGGCTGCGCCCAGGCTGTATTATTTCCAAAGTTTTGAAGTAATTTTAATGAAAATGCAAGAACGTTCAAAGTTGCGATGTAGTGCTTTCCTGAAAAAATGGCCAATTGTCAGTGATATGCAGTCTGTATTTAGTATACAACTACGTTTATGGTAACTGTCGTTCCAATAGCGCAATGCTTATTATGGTGATTCTATGCACCGCTTATTACGCGAACTTGAAAGCATTTTTTCCCGAAAAATATCATTTAAATACACAATGATGACAGTACTTTTGTTTGATGATATAAACTGGTACAGGGGACATTAAAACTGTGTAATTGTAAGGCCCGGTAAGCAAACGTTTAGCCTGTACAGCTTTTTGGCGTACGGTAACCTATTTGTTTAAAAGTTATGAATTACGTATTTTTAATGAAATTATTGTACGTTATATATTAACATCAGATCAATGTTGATTATAGATGTAATTACTGTCTTTTCCAATGTTGTTGTGCAGTAGATGTGGCAAGACAAATATTGACTAACAGAATTTTCAAAGATCATTGCAAAGATGAACTGTTGTATTACATTAGGCCTAGTCCTGGCTTCCAAAACTCTAAATGCCGCTTTTTATACGCCCGTTTGAAAAACGGGACGTATTATGGGAACGCCCCTGGCGGGCGGGCGGGCGGGCGGCGTCCACAGACCTTGTCCGGAGCATATCTTCTACATGCATGAAGGGATTTTGATGAAACTTGGCACAGTTGTTCACCATCATGAGACGGAGTGTCTGCGCAAGAACCAGGTCCCTAGGTCTAAGGTCAAGGTCACACTTAGAGGTCAAAGGTCAAATTCAAGAATGACTTTGTCCGGAGCATATCTTCTTCATGCATAGAGGGATTTTGATGAAAGTTGGCAAAATTGTTCATCATCATGAGAAGGAATGTCATGCGCAAGAACCAGGTCCCTAGGTCTAAGGTCAAGGTCACACTTAGAGGTCAAAGGATACAAGAATGAAAACCTTGTCCGGAGCATTTCTTCTTCATGCATAGAGGGATTTTGATATAACTTGGCACAAATGTTCACCACCACGAGACGTAGTGTCATGCACAAGAACCAGGTCCCTAGGTCTAAGGTCAAGGTCACACTTAGAGGCCAAAGGTCAGATACAAGAATGACTTTGTCCGAAGCATTTCTTCTTCATGCATGGAGGGATTTTGATGTAACTTGACACAATTATACATCATCATGAGACGAAGTGTCATGTGCAGTTCCTTTCTTTAGAATTACTTCCCTTTGTTGTTACTATAAATAGCTTATATTGTAAGTTTTTCATTACTAGTCGTAGGGAAAAATCGAGACCACTTTTCTGTAGTACAACATGCATGCTACATCCAACTTTGAGGTGTATTTTGACCAGTCTCTACCTGGTAAAGATTTTTGTGAGGACTTACCTTTTTTTTTTTTTTTTTTTTTTTTTTTTTTTTTTTTTTTTTTTTTTTAAGATTAACTTCCCTTAGTTGTTACTATAAATAACTTAAATTGTAACTTTTTTATAATTGAGCGTAGGGAAAAACCAAGACCACTTTTCTGTGCTACAACATAGATGTTACTTTCCAATTTTAGGTGTATTTTAAGGTATCTCTACCTGGTAAGGAGTTTTTTTGTGAACTAAGAAAAACAAAACACTTAGTTATTACAAAAATTATCACAAAATTAAAATTCCATTTGCAAATACAGGTGCTAGAGTAAAGAAATTTGCTGCGACGGGCGTATATTGTGACATTCTTGCACTCTTGTTTATATTTTGTTTTTTCATAGTTGCGGCTTTTCCAAATCCAGTATATAAACCGAGAGCGCTGAAGTATCTTACGCTATATTAGGCCTGTTCATAAAATAAATTAACAAATACCAAGAAAACCATATGAGGAAAGGCAAGACTTCAGTTAACAGACATAGGCTAGGTGTCTGTTTACCAGATGGCTAGACACTTCCTATTCCTAACACTTAAAAAGATAATTGCTTATTAGGCACAGTGCAGTGTATGTTGTCATATAGCTGTACTCCTAAGTTTCAGACTGGGTCCATAAACAGCCAAGATGCTTGAAAGCTGCTGAGTGTAAAATCATATATCCATGGGTTTAAGATCTGACAGTGTTGTTCAAATGTGGGGAATATTAGATTCTTCCATCTGTTGTTTTAACAGAAGGTATTAATTTCAGTCAGTGTTTAACATATGACTTCTATGGCTCCAATCATTTAGTTTGTGAGAATATATGCAGTTTTTATGTATAGTACAGTCCTTTCAAGAAAAATGTTACAGCTACCTGCCCAGCTGTATATTAATGTAATTTCACAGAAATACCAAGACAAAATTTTTTCTCAAGCTGCTATGACAAGCCCCAAGGCTCATTTTTAATCAAATATAACCAAGGTCACAGGTATATTTGCAGGAAAAATCATCAAAAGTGGGAAAGAAGATTATAACATGCAGCCTGTGTAATGTTATGTAGAATTTACCCATATTCCTTTCAAAGGTCCGTGTCCTACGGAAAAAAAAAATTCTGATTCTGTTTTTTTAATTTTATTTTTTTTTCCCTCCTCCTACGACCATGTGTCATCCTGGCGGTTCGTAAACCAAAAAATAAAAAAATAATGGCCATGAATACTTTACTAATATATTGTTGTATAGGCTTGTACTCTGTATCTTCTACATGCATATACCAGTGAATGATTACCTCCCCTGATTTTAATAAAAATGGATTTATCTCGGTAAATATTTATAGAACTCATTTGAAATTTCATTATTGTCTTTAGTTGGAATGAGGCAATCAGGGTAGATAGCTATGGACTGATTTTATATCAAATTGCCTCGCTTTGTTTCAAATTAAAATGGGTGTGTCTCAGTAACCAATGAAGATACTGGTTTGAAATGTCATTTGTGCCATCAGATGGACTCGGCCAATCAGGGTAGATAACTTTTGACTGAATTTATGACAAATTAACTCTCTTTATTTTATGTAAATGAATATCTCGGCAGCATCTAGTGAGATTGGTTTTAAATGTTATTTAAGTCTTCCAGGGTAAGGAATAATGCAGCATTTTAGCCTAGGACCCTCAAACTTGGTATGGAAATTGGCCCTGACTAGGTCAAAAGGGACAATTACAAGAAAATGTTTATCCTGATGATATTTGATGTATATGCCTATGTGCTCTATGTCAAAACTTGATCATATCATTTTGAGCAATGGTACTCAGGTGAGCGATACAGGGCCATCATGGCCCTCTTGTAGTAAATTCTTATATTCAGTATATATTCTTGATTTATATGAAACATCCTGAAACTGACCACGTTTGGACCGTCTTTGAAAGTGAAAGTCATCTAGAGACTGATGTCAATCTGTAATTTTCAGGTGGTAGCTTACATTTTGGACCGCAATGTTTGTTTGTTACCAAGCTACTTGGCTGTTAATGAAATTACTAAGATGAGCCCAGAGGTGAAAAACTGGCCCCATTGGGTAAGTAACTAACTCTTGTTTAGATCAGTGGAGCCCAAGGGGGTGATCATTTGCCAAGTTTCACAGGAACTTTTTTAGTCCCCTACTGGTGGAAAACCAGTTTTGGGGACTATAGGATTGCGCTTTTCCATCTGTCATTCCATCTGCAATTTTGTGTCCGGTCCATAACTCTGTCATTCATCAAGGGATTTTAATATTACTTGGCACAAATGTTCTCCATGATGAGTCAATGTGTTATGTGCAAAACCTGGACCCCAGGCTTAAAGGTCAAGTTCATAATTGAAAGTCAGTGTCAACAGGGCTTTTTTCCTGTCTGGTCCATAGTTCTGCCATCGGTGAAGGGATTTTAATATTTCTTGGCCCATTAATGTACCCCATCATAAGACAATGTGTCATGCTTAACTGTCCGATCTATAACTTTGTGATGCAAAACAGGATTTAAATATCAGTTTGCACAAATATTCCCCAGGATGAGACAATGTGTCATGCTGAAAACCCGGACCCTTAGCTGAAAGGTCAAGGTCACACATGGAAGTCAAAGGCCAAAAAGGCTTTTTTCCTGTCCGGACTGTAACTCAGCAAATTGGCACAAATGTTCCCCATGATAAGATGATGTGTTATGCACAACACCCAGACCCCTAACTCAAAAGTCAAGGTCACACTTGGAGGTCAAAGATTGATAGTGTTTTTTGCCCCCCTACCCCCACCCCCAGTGAGTGCTGGGGGCATATAGCTCTTGTCCGTCGGCTTCCGTCCTTCTGAGAATGTTGTGTCGCGCCTAGCTCCAAAAATATTTGACATAGAGTCACAAAACTTTACAGGAATGTTGGTCAGCAAGTGTAGTTGCGCACCTGGGGTTTAGCGTCCGGATTCATTCAGTCATGTAGGAGTTATGGCCCCTGACTTTGTAAAAATTGGTCATTTTAGTGTTGTGTCGCGCCTAGCTCCAATAGTATTTGACGTAGAGTCACAAAACTTCACAGGAATGTTGGTCAGCATGTCTAGTTATGCACCTGGGGTTTCACGTCCGGATTCATTCAGTTGTGTAGGAGTTATGGCCCCTGACTTAGTAAAAATTTGGTCATTTTAATGTTGTGTCGCGCGTAGCTCCAAAAGTATTTGACATAGAGTCACCAAAGTTTACAGGAATGTTGGTCAGCATGTGCAGTTATGCACCTGGGGTTTCGCGTCCGGATTCATTCAGTCCTGTAGGAGTTATGGCCCCTGACTTAGTTAAAAATTGGTCATTTTAATGTTTTGTCGCGCGTAGGTCCGAAAGTATTTGACCTAGAGTCACCAAAATTTACAGGAATGTTGATCAGCATGTGCAGTTGTGCACCTGGGGTTTCGCGTCCGGATTCATTGAGTCGTGAAGGAGTTATGGCCCCTGACTTAGTTAAAAATTGGTCATTTTAATGTTTTGTCGCGCGTAGGTCCAAAAGTATTTGACCTAGAGTCACCAAAATTTACAGGAATGTTGGTCAGCATGTGCAGTTGTGCACCTGGGGTTTCGCATCCGGATTCATTCAGTATTGTAGGAGTTATGGCCCCTGACCTAGGAATAAATTGTCATTTTAATGTTTTGTCGTGCGTAGTACCAAAAATATTTTACCTACAGTCATTATTTCACTACACAAGACCAGACTTCTTGTCCAGACTTACTAAAGAACAGAACGTTTGTGAAACATGTATGTTAAAATGTACTTGTCCTAGAATCATAAAACATTAGAGGATTGTTTTTTAGCCTATGAAGTGTTCTCTTTAGGATTTTACTCAGCTAGGCTAGAGTTATGGCCAACTAAGTGAAAAATACACATAAGGTTCTTAAAAGTTTGTGTTGCAAACATCTTAAAGATTGTTTAACCCAAGTCATTAAACCACGTTACAGTGGCAGGAGTGGGGGCACCTGTGTCCTATGGACACACATCTAGTTTCCTGTATGATCAATAACTCTGTCATCCATGAAGAGATTTTAATGTTACTTAGCACAAATGTTTTCCATAATGAGACAACTTGTCTTTTAATGTTACTTGATGCAAATGTTCACCATAATGAGACAATGTGTCATGTGCAATACCCAGACCCCTAGTGCAAATGTCAAAGTCACATCTGAAGGTCAGTCAACATTGATTTTTAGCTCGACTATTCAAAGAGTAGGTAGAGCTATTGAACTCACCCGTGCGTCAGCCTTCGCGTTGGCGTCTTTGTCGGCGTCAGAGTCCTGATTTGGTGAAGCTTTTGTATGTAAGCTGGTATCTCAGTAACCACTTGTGGGAATGGATTGAAACTTAACACACTTATTCACTATGATAAACTGACTTACACTGCACAGGTTCCATAACTCTGTTTTGTTTTTTTGCAAAATTATGCCCCGTTTTTGACTTAAAATTTTTGGTAAAGGTTTTATATGTAAGCTGATATCTCAGTACCCACTGATGGAAATGGATTGAAACTTCACACACTTGTTCACTGTCATGATCTGACATGCAGTGCACAGGTTCCATAACCCTGTTTTGCAATTTTATAAAATTTTGCCCCTTTTTGTGCCCCCTCCCCCCAATGAGTGGTGGGGGCATATAGATTTGGTCTTGTCTGTGCATCCGTCCGTCCGTCCGAAGTTCATGACGTGCCTAGCTCAAAAGTATTTCATATAAATTGATGAAACCTTGCATGAGTCTTTATCATGATATGAACTTGCACACCTTCTATTTTTTGTCTGGCTCCGCCCCCTATTTTTAGAGGTATGGCCCATGAAATAGTCAAAAATGCACATTTTCACCTTGTGACGTGCCTAGCTCAAAAAGTTTGTGATATAGATTCATGAAACCTTGCTTGTGTCTTAATTGTGATATGAACTTGTGCACCTCCTATTTTTCGTTTGGTTCTGCCCCCTTTTTTCAGAGTTATGGCCCCTGTAATAGTCAAAAATGCACATTTTCATCTTGTGACGCGCCTAGCTCAAAAGTATTTTATATAAATTGATTAAACCTTGCATGAGTCTTTATCATGATATGAACTTGTGCACCTGCTATTTTTCGTCTGGCTTCGCCCCCTATTTTCAGAGTTATGGCCCCTGAAATAGTCCAAAATGCACATTTTCACCTTGTGACACGCCTAGCTCAAAAAGTATTTGATATAGATTCATGAAACCTTGCATGAGTCTTGATCATGATATGAACTTGAGCACCTCCTATTTTATCATTTGGGTCCGTCCCCTATTTTCAGAGTTATGGCCCCTGAAATAGTCAAAAGTGCACATTTTCACCTTGTGACGCACCTAGCTGAAAAAGTATGATATATAAATGGTTGAAAACTTGCATAAGTCTTTATCATGATATAAACTTGCACACTTCTTTTTTTTGGCTGGCTCCACCACCAATTTTTAAAGTTATGGCCCCAGAAATAGTAAAAAAATGCACTTTCACCTAATCATGTGCCTAGCTCAAAAAGTATTTGATGTAAATTCATGGAACCTTGCTTGAGTCTTTATCATGATGTGACCTTGCACATTTTGCATTCTTCTTGAGAATCTTAGCGCTTATTACAGAGTTATGGCCCTTGATATAGACAAAATAGTGGATTTTTTGTTTGTGATGCTCATAGCTCAAAAAGTATATGGCCTATAATAATGAATCCTTTTCATAAAATGTTTGTTGAGGCTTTACCCCATTAAGACTGTAAACATTTGAATTATTGCCCTTTATTTGTGACAAATGTACCAGTGGGGGGCACACCCTGTGTCCTGCAGACACATTCTAGTTTGACTTGAATATTCATTCATTTGACAAGACTGTTGAATATGTAGAGGACTTCAATAAGCCTACTGGCTTCCAGTCCAATCAAAAATTGATGTATTAACTTATTATTCAAAATGTACATATTTGGAAATAAAATATGTTTAAACCAAGACTGTTGAATAGTTGAGTGTTGCTGTCCTCCCACAGCTCTTGTTTCCTGTACAGTCTGTAAAATATTTTTATACACCCAAAGGGATGTATTATGTTATATTCCAGGTGTCCCTCCGTCTATTAGCAATTTCGTGTCCGCTCTGTAACATTTGAACCCGTTGAAGAATTTCAAAGAAACTTGATTCAATTGTTCACCACATCTGGACGACGTGCAGAGCCCATGTTCTGGATGGCTCGCTTAAGGTCAAAGTCACACTTAGGGGTCAAAGGTCATATGAGTTTGTTTCATGTCCGCTCTGTAACTCTTGAACTGCTTGAAGGATTTTAAACAAACTTGGCACAAATGTTCACCACATCGACGTGCAGAGCGCATGTTTCGGATGGCTGGCTTCAAGGTCAAGGTCATACTAAGGGGTCAAAGCTCTGTAACTCTGGAACCCCTTGAAGGATTTCAAAGAAACTTGGCTCAAATCTTGGGTCAAAAACTAGATCACTAGGTCAAATAAAAGAAAAACCTTGTGTATGCGATAGAGGCTGTATTTCTACCAAACTTTGTCAGAATGATGTATTAGTACCAAAGTTGTGTCCCCCTGAAAATCAAACTGGTTCAGCAATATTTCAATGAGTTATGGCCCTTTGTTTATTTTGATTTCTAATATAATTTTATATCCAGTGGCCCTCCAAGTAGTTAATTGGTTTTTATGGCCTTACCTGTAGAAGGGTCATAAAGTCTGCAGACACTAATGAGATAATGATTCAAGTTGTCCATTATTTTCCTATTACAACTCAGCAGTGAATGGACTACCCTAGTAGATTGATGATTAATTTATTTAGTACTGAAATTTCTGGGTTTAATTATTAGTTATAATATGAGTAATTATATGTGCATTCTTTGTTTCCATAATAAGAAAAAAATAATAATTGCATATAACTCATTAATGATGTCATCTCTTTTGTTTAGGGTATGGGTTTAATTATTGTAACCCCCGACAACAAAGTTGTAAGGGGGGGTATACTGGTTTCAGGTTGTCTGTCTGTCTGTCCGTCTGGCCGTCTGTGCTTCTGTCCGTAGACGCAATCTTGTGTGCACCATCTCTCCTCATCCCCTTGACACAATTTAATGAAACTTCACACAAGTGATCAGTACCAACAGTAGTTGTGCATGGGGCATGTTAGGTTCTTTTAGAAAAAAAAATTGCAGAGTTATGGGACTTTGTTTTTTTGTTACTATACTATATACATAGACACAATCTTGTGCGCACCATCTCTCCTCATCCCCTTGACACAATTTAATGAAACTTCACACAAGTGATCAGTACCAACAGTAGTTGTGCATGGGGCATGTTAGGTTCTTTTAGAAAAAAAAATTGCAGAGTTACGGGACTTTGTTTTTGTGTTACTTTACTATATACATAGACACAATCTTGTGCGCACCATCTCTCCTCATCCCCTTGACACAATTTAATGAAACTTCACACAATTGATCAGTAACAACAGTAGTTGTGCATGGGGCATGTTAGGTTCTTTCAGCAACAAAAATTGCAGAGTTATGGGACTTTGTTTCTTGTTAACATACTATGTACATACAGTCTGCATATGCAATCTTGTGCGTGCCTAATCTGCCAAACCCTTGCACACAATTTAATGAAACTTCACACAAGTGATCAGTAACAACAGTAGTTTTGCATGGTCATGTTACATTCTTTTAGATAAATATTCTGCACAGTTATGGGATTTTGTTTTTTGTTACTATACTGTATACATACAGTCTATATACATACAGTCCACATAATTATGCAATATCGTGTGCGTCAAATTGCAATGTACTGTGTCAGTGCATGCGGGGGGTGGGGGGGGGGGGTATATTAATCACCTTTAGTGATAGCTCTAGTTAGTTATAAAATGAATAATTATATGTGCATTCTCTGTTTCCATAATAAGAAAAAAAAATGCCTATAACTCATTAATGATGTCATCTCTCTTGAAAACTTTTGTACTGAGTTACTTCCCCTTAAATTCCAAGAATTAGTCTATTGTTAGAAATTCTAGTTTTAGCTCGACTATTCATAGAAAAGTGAGCTATTGCACTCGCCCATGCGTCGGCGTCCGCGTCCCGATTTTGGTTAAGGTTTTGTATGTAAGCTGGTATCTCAGTAACCACTTGTGGGAATGGATTGAAACTTCACACACTTATTCACTGTGACAAACTGACTTACATTGCACAGGTTCCATAACTCTATTTTGCTTTTTTACAAAATTATGCCCCTTTTTCGACTTAGAAATTTTTGATTAAGGTTTTGTATGTAAGCTAGTATCTCAGTACTTACTAATGGGAATGGATTGAAACTTCACATACTTGTTCACTATCATGATCTGACATGCACTAAGCAAGTCCCATAACTCTACTCTCTTTTTTTTCAAAATTATGCCCCTTTTTCGACTTAGAAGTTTTTGGTTAAATTTTTGTATGTAATCTAATATCTCAGTATCCACTAATTGGAATGGATTGAAACTTCACACACTTGTTCACTGTCATGATCTAACATGCACTGTGAAGGTCCCATAACTCTACTTGGCATTTTTACAAAATTATGCCCCTTTGACTTAGCAGTTTTTTGTTAAGTTTTTGTATGTAAGCTGGTATCTCAGTATCCACAAATTGGAAAGGATTGAAACTTCACACACTTGTTCACTGTCATGATATGACATGCAGTACAGAGGTTCAATACCTCTACTTTGCATTTTACAAAATTATGCCCCTTTTTCAACTTTTGTATTCATTCAATTGACAAGGCTGTTGAATAGTCGAGCGTTGCTGTCCTCCGACAGCTCTTGTTAGATTTTCAGTATTTTAGGCATTTTTATACGCCAGAAGGGACGTATTATGTTATACCCCCGGTGTCCGTCTGTCTGTCCGTCGTCCATTAGCAATTTCGTGTCTGCTCTGTAACTCTTGAACCCCTTGAAGGATTTCAAAGAAACTTGACACAAATGTTCACCACTCTTAGACGATGTGCAGAGCGCATGTTTTGGGTGTCTCACTTCAAGGTCAAGGTCACACTTAGTGTTCCAGGGTTTTTTTTTACGACTGGGGGAAGAGGCCCCAGCCTGTCATTGGGGGAAGAAAATAGCGCGCGACGAGCAGTTTTGGGGGATTTTTTCACTCAGGGGGGAATTTACAATTATGCATAATAAACACTTTAAACTATGTTTTTATTACATATTCTTGCAACTTTTAGCAACTATACACACTGTCACTTAGCAATAGATGGACTTGCACTAATGTTCACTTATCATTGTAACAAGGTGGGTGGGGAGAGTTGAAATGCTCAAATCATTGAATATTTAAAGGTCACATGCTTTTATTCACAAAAATGCTTCAAAATAAGAGATGCTTTTGCAAGAGTCATCATATTATTATTAAATGCATGCTTTTGTTGGCTTTTTATTATACGCCCGTTTGAAAAACGGGACGTATTATGGGAACGCCCCTGGCGGGCGGATGGGCGGTTGGGCGGGCGGGCGGGCGGGCGGGCGGCGTCCAGAGACCTTGTCCGGAGCATATCTTCTACATGCATGGAGGGATTTTGATGAAACTTGGCACAGTTGTTCACCATCATGAGACGGAGTGTCATGCGCAAGAACCAGGTCCCTAGGTCTAAGGTCAAGGTCACACTTAGAGGTCAAAGGTCAAATTCAAGAATGACTTTGTCCGGAGCATATCTTCTTCATGTATGGAGGGATTTTGATGAAAGTTGGCACAATTGTTCATCATCATGAGACGGAGTGTCATGCGCAAAAACCAGGTCCCTAGGTCTAAGGTCAAGGTCACACTTAGAGGTCAAAGGATACAAGAATGAAAAATTCAAGAATGACTTTGTCCGGAGCATATCTTCTTCATGCATGGAATGATTTTGATGTAGCTTGGCACAGTTGTTCACCATAATGAGAGGGAGTGTCATGCGCAAGAACCAGGTTCCTAGGTCTAAGGTCAAGGTCACACTTAGAGGTCAAAGGATACAAGAATGAAAACTTGTCCGGAGCATTTCTTCTTCATGCATTGAGGGATTTTGATACAACTTGGCACAAATGTTCACAAGCATGAGACGGAGTGTCATGCGCAAGAACCAGGTCCCTCGGTCTAAGGTCAAGGTCACACTTAAAGGTCAAAGGTCAGATACAAGAATGACTTTTTTCCGGAGCATTTCTTCTTCATGCATGGAGGGATTTTGATGTAACTTGGCACAATTGTACACCATCATGAGACGGAGTGTCATGCACTGGTCCCTTCTTTTGAATTACTTCCCTTTGCTGTTACTATAAATAGCTTATATTGTAACTTTTTCATTACAAGTCGTAGGGAAAAATCGAGACCACTTTTCTGTAGTACAACATGCATGTTACATCCAATTCTGAGGTGTATTTTGAGCTATCTCTACCTGGTAAGGATTTTTGTGTGGACTTGTAATTTTTTTTTTTTCGATTTTTTTTTTTTTTTTTTTTTTTCTCTTTAAAGATTAACTTCCCTTAGTTGTTACTATAAATAACTTACATTGTAACTTTTTTATAATTGACCGTAGGGAAAAACCAAGACCACTTTTCTGTGGTACAACATTGATGTTACTTTCAAATTTTGGGTGTATTTTAAGGTATCTCTACCTGGTAAGGATTTTTTTTGTGGACTTAGAAAAATAAAAGAATTACAATAATTTCTAAAAAAAAAACAACATTGTAAACAACTAGAAAATTAAAATTCCATTTGCAAATACAGGTGCTAGTGTAAACAAATTTGCTGTGACGGGCGTATATTGTGACATTCTGCACCCTTGTTTCAATTCAATTGTACTAGAAAATCTTGCAAGAAAGGATAAAAAAGTCCGAAAATCACGATCGCGAAAACGTGTGACAAATATGAAAAAAACGAAAGCAAACATTAAAAATTCTTGATAAAATTTCATCTTTTCACCAGAACTATTCCATACTTATAATATCTGATTACTTAAAACATTTATATTTTATTTTGCTCTAGCAAAATACCTCGGCAAAGATAATAAATTTGCGTAACGGCCGACCGGCTTATTTAATCGAATCAAGCACATAAAATAATTACTTTGAATTAACAACACATTTTACACAATACAGCATAAGCTGTTACCGCTAATTAACAAGAGGTACAAACACGATAATCTGACGCTGCATTGTTTATCAATCATCTATATTACATACTGATGATAACCACGTGTCAGTCGGCGCGTGGCGTGACATCTGTCAGTAGCTAATTAACATAAGACACTCCGCCTACTGTCATACTTACGCCGGTGTCGACAAACAGTATGAAGTTCACTGGGATTTTGATTGACAAGGGGCAGAGCTTTCGAACTCGTTACGCATCAAAGAGTATTACCGCGAGACAAGCAGACGCCCACGGCATATTATGTGCGGGTCAGATACGAGTTTTTATCGATTTTCGCTGGTCAAAACCGGAACCTCAGGTCCACTGAACGCTCTTCTAACATTTTTCTACTATTTCTAAAGGTTTTCACACCCATTGAAAATTGTGAAAGACCATCTGCAATTGTGAACGGGTCCGATATTCGGTCGGGAAAATCGCTGGGAGTAATCTCCATTGCTTTGTTTACGATTTTGGAGGGGGGAATTTCGGACGTAGGGGAATTTCGACTGTGGTAGGGGAAATCCTTGGCTGTGGGGGAAATCCTCGGCTGGGGGAAGAGGCCGATATTCGGCCTCTGCTATAGAATAAAAAAAACCCCCTGGGTTCAAAGGTCATATGAGTGTGTTTCGTGTCCGCTCTGTAACTCTTGTACTGCTTGAAGGATTTCGAAGAAACTTGGCACAAATGTTCACCACACTGAGACGATGTGCAGAGCGCATGTTTTGGATGTCTCACTTCAAGGTCAAGGTCACACTTAGGGTTCAAAGGTCATATGAGTGTGTTTCGTGTCCGCTCTGTAACTCTTGAACTGCTTGAAGGATTTCGAAGAAACTTGGCACAAATGTTCACCACACTGAGACGACGTGCAGAGCGCTTGTTTCGGATGACTAGCTTCAAGGTAAAGGTCACACTTAGGAGTCAAAGGGTCATATATGACTTTGCTGTGTCCGCTCTCTAACTCTTGAACTGCTGGAAGGATTTCAAAGAAATTTGGCACAAGTGTTCACCACACTGAGGCGATGTGCAGAGCGCATGTACTGGATGACTCGCTTTAAGGTCAAGGTGACACTTAAGGGTCAAAGGTCATATATGACTTTGCTTTGTGTATACTGCTCTGCATTGCAGTGCTCTTGTTTTTAGGTTAAAGGTCAGTAATTCAAATCCTTCTTTGTTTCAAAAAGCGACAACTTCAGGTCGTCTTTATGTATCTTTAGAGAACATCACTTTTTCTTACACCTATTTTTCATGAAAGTTCTATCACAATAGACATTCCGGAGACAAAATATTGGCTTTTTAATCCCAGAAATCTCTGCTGAATAGGCGCATCTACTCAGAATATGGTCAAAATTCAAAAATTTTCAAATTTCACTATTATTTTGCATTGGAAACACCCTTTTATATTATATACAACCGATCTTTTATATCATATACAACCGATCTATGACTATTAAGACTAATTGCGATGTGTTTCGAGAAAGTCTTATTTCAGCTCTTATATTTATTTGGCAGATCCCTTTTTAATCCCCCGCCACAAGTGGTGGGGAGTTATAGGAATGGTCTCCGTCCGTCCTTCCATCCTTCTGCCCTTCCGTAACATTTTGTGTCCGCTCTGTATCTCCTAAACCTCTTGAAGGATTTTCATGAAACTTGGGTCAAATGATCACCTCATCAAGACGATGTGCAGAACCCATGAGTCAGCCATGTCGGTTCAAGGTCAAGGTCACAACTCAAGGTCAAAGGTTTGAGCCTTCCATTTCGTGTCCGCTCTGTATCTCCTAAACCCCTTGAAAGATAATCATGAAACTTGGATTAAATGATCACCTCATCAAGACGATGTGCAGAACTCATGAGTCAGCCATGTTGGCTCGAGGTCAAGGTCACAACTCAAGGTCAAAGGTTTGAGCCTTCCATTTTGTGTCCGCTCTGTATCTCCTAAACCCCTTGAAGGATTTTCATCAAACTTGGGTCAGTTGATCACCTCATCAAGATGATGTGCATAATTGATGAGTCAGCCATGCCGGCTCAAGGTCAAGGTCACAACTTAGAGTCAAAAGTTTGAGCCTTCCATTTTGTGTTCATTCTGTATCTCCTAAACCCCTTGAAAGATTTACATTAAACTTTGGTCAAATGATTACCTCATCAAAAAACTCATGAGTCAGCCATGTCAACTCAAGGTCAAGGTCACAACACAAGTTCAAAGGTTTGAGCTCTGTATCTCCTAAACCCCTTTTAGGATTTTCATGAAACTTGGGTCAAATGATCACCTCATCTAGACGATGTGCAGAATTCTTTGGTCAGCCATGTCAGTTCAAGGTCAAGGTCACAGCTAAAGGTCAAAGGTTTACCCTTTCACTATCCATACCAGTGGCGGGTGATTTAGCTGTCTTTCAGACTGCTTTGTTTGTTCTCTTACAATAAATTTTTTTATGAATTACTTCCCTTTTTATGCCCCCGAAGGTAGGCATATTAGTTTTCAACTGTGGGTCCGTTCGTTCTTTCGTTAGTTCGTTCGTTCATCACAGCTTTAACTTTTTGCATGAAGGCACTTTACTTGCTAACCACTGCACCCAGGATCTTCAAACTTCACATGCTGAAAGTACTTATTGAGTACTTCCCCCCCTATTGAATTTGGGGTCACCAGGTCAAAGGTCAAGGTCACAGGGGCCAACGTTAACTTTTTGCATGAAGGCATTTTACTCGCGAACCACTGCACCCAGGACCTCCAAACTTCACCTGCTGATATTACTTATTGAGTACACCACCCCTGCTGACTTTGGGGTCACCAGGTCAAAGGTCAAGGACAAAGGGGCCAATCTAACTTTTTGCAGGAAGGCACTTTACTAGGGAACCACTGCACCCAGGACCTTCAAACTTCACATGCTGATAGTACTTATTGAGTACACCACTCCTACTGACTTTGGGGTCACCAGGTCAAAGGTCAAGGTCACAGGGGCCAACGTTAACTTTTTGTATGAAGGCACTTCTTGGGAACCACTTCACCCAGGACCTTCACCAGGTCAAAGGTCAAGGTGATGCGGGGGCATTTGTCATCCTTTAGTGACAGCTCTTGTTTGTTACTAAAAGTAGCTTATTTTGAAACTTTTTTATTATTGGCCATAGGGAAAAACTGAGACCACTTTTCTGTGGTACAACATGGATGGTACATTCAATTGTTAGATGTTTTTTGAAATTACTTTACCTGGTAAGAATTGGTTTTTTTTGGACTTAGAATTTTTTTTTGGATTTTATTCTTTTTATTGTTCCTGTCCTTTTGGCTTCAACAATCAAGTTCTTTAAATTTTGCTCTCATCCTCTGATGTAACCCTTTGGGCATATATTGCCCCGCTTGGCGGCGCTTTTGTATTAACTTTCTTATTACTAGTCCTATGTAAAAAGTAAGTACATTTTTCTGTGGTAACATGTGTCAGTAAGACACTTGTTTGTATTAATTTTTAGTGTATCTGTAATATTAGAGATTTTTATATTAATCTTGAAATTTGGAACATTCAAAAATGGCTCAATGGTGGGCGCCAAGATCATTCTGTGATCTCTTGTTTAATTGATCTTCATGAATTTTAGTTGGAATGATAACCTTGATGAAATCTAGGCCAAGTTCGAAAATGGGTTATCTGGGGTCAAAAAGTAGATCACTAGGTCAAATCAAAGAAAAACCTTGTGTATGTGATAGAGGCTGTATTTTTCAACTGTTCTTCATGAAATTTTGTCAGAATGATAACCTTGATGAAATCTAGGCCAAGTTCGAAAATGGATCATCTGGGGTCAAAAACTAGGTCACTAGGTCAAATCAAAGAAAAACCTTTTGTATGCGATAGAGGCTGTATTTTTCAATTGACCTTCATGAATTTTGGTCAGAATGATTGCCTTGATCAAATCTAGGTCAAGTTCGAATATGGGTCATCCAGGGTCAAAAACTAGGTCACTGTGTCAAATCAAAGAAAAACCTTGTGTATGTAAAAGGGGCTGCATTTTACACTGGATCTTCATGAAATTTAATTAGAATGTTTGTCTATATGAAATCTAGGTAGAGTTTGAATATGGGTCATCTAGGGTCAAAAACTAGGTCACCTGGTCAAATTAAAGAAAAACCTTGTGTATGCAATAGGGGCTGCATTTTACACTGGATATTCATAAAATTTAGTCAGAATTATTGCCTTGTCAGATCAAATCATAGGTTCTGGAGTTTTTTTATATCTGATTACCTCCCCTGATTTTAATCAAAATGGATTTATAGAGTAAGTACTTACAGGACTCTTCATTATTGTTATTAGTTGGACTTAGACAATCAGGGTAGATAACTATGGACTGATTTTATGTCAAATTACCTCCCTTTATTTCAAATTAACATGGGTATATATCCGTAACTAATGAAGATACTAGGTCAATCAGTAAAAATACATATTGACTGAATATATGACAAATTACCTCCCATTATTTTTAGCTCACCTGTCACAAAGTGACAAGGTGAGCTTTTGTGATCGCGCGGCGTCCGTCGTCCGTGCGTGCGTCCGTAAACTTTTGCTTGTGACCACTCTAGAGGTCACATTTTTCATGGGATCTTTATGAAAGTTGGTCAGAATGTTCACCTTGATGATATCTAGGTCAAGTTCAAAACTGGGTCACGTGCCATCAAAAACTAGGTCAATAGGTATAAAAATAGAAAAACCTTGTGACCTCTCTAGAGGCCATATATTTCATAAGATATTCATGAAAATTGGTCAGAATGTTCATCTTGATGATATCTAGGTCAAGTCGGAAACTGGGTCACGTGCCGACAAAAACTAGGTCAGTAGGTCTAAAAATAGAAAAACCTTGTGACCTCTCTAGAGGCCATATATTTCACAAAATCTTCATGAAAATTGGTCAGAACGTTCACCTTGATGATATCTAGGTCAAGTTCGAAAGTAGGTCACGTGCCTTTAAAAACTAGGTCAGTAGGTCTAAAAATAGGAAAACCTTGTGACCTCTCTAGAGGCCATATTTTTCAATGGATCTTCATGAAAATTGGTCAGAATGTTCACCTTGATGATATCTAGGTGAAGTTCGAAACTGAGTCACGTGTAATCAAAAACTAGGTCAGTAGTTCAAATAATAAAAAAACCTTGTGACCTCTCTAGAGGCCGTTATTTTTCATGGGATCTGTATGAACTTTCGTCTGAATATTCATCTTGATGATATCTAGGTCAAGTTCGAAACTGGGTCAACTGCGGTCAAAAATTAGGTCAGTAGGTCTAAAAATAGAAAAACCTTTTTACCACTTTAGAGACCATATTTAAATGGATCTTCATGAAAATTTGTCTGAATGTTCACCTTGATGATATCTAGATAAAATTTGAAACTGGGTCACGTGTGGTGAAAACTAGGTCAGTAGGTATAAAAATAGAAAAACCTTGTGACCTCTCTAGAGGCCATACTCTTCATGAGATCTTCATGAAAATTGGTGAGAATGTTCACCTTGATAATATCTAGGTCAAGTTCAAAACTGGGTCATGTGCCTTCAAAAACTAGGTCATTAGGTCAAATAATAGAAAAACCTTGTGACCTCTCTAGAAGCCATATTTTTCAATGGATCTTCATGAAAATTGGGTCGTGTGGAGGTGAGCGATTCAGATTCATGACCATCATGGTCCTCTTGTTTATGTAAATGAATATACCTAGCAGCTTCTAATGAGATTGGTTTCAAACTTTATTTATGTCTTCCGTGGTAAGAAGTTTCTACTTTTACTTACTTTTTATACGTCCAAAGGGACGTATTATGTTATGACTCTGGTGTCCGTCTGTCCATCTGTCCATTAGCAATTTTGTGTCAGCTCTGTAACTCTTTAACCCCTTAAAGGATTTCAAGGAAATTTGACACAAATGTTCATCACATCGAGACGATGTGCAGAGCGCATGTTTTGGATGTCTCGCTTCAAGGTCAAGGTCACACTTAAGTGTCAAAGGCCATATCAGTTTGTTTCGTGTCCGCTCTGTAACTCTTGAACCCCTTGAAGGATTTAAAAGAAACTTGACACAAATGTTCAACACACCAAGACGACGTGCAGAGCACATGTTCTGGACAACTCGCTTCAAGGTCAAGGTCAGACTTAGGGGTCAAAAGTCATATCAGTTTGTTTTGTGTCTGCTCTGTAACTCTTGAACTGCTGGAAGGATTTCAAAGAAACTTGGCAGAAATGTTCACCACACTGAGACGATGTGCAGAGCGCATGTTCCGGATGACTCGCTTCAAGGTCAAGGTCACACTTAAGCGTCAAAGGTCATATATAACTTTGCTTTGTTTATAATGCTCTGCATTGCAGTGCTCTTGTTTTTATTTGGGAGATCTCTTTTTTGTACTTACAATATTTTTTTTTTGAATTACTTCCCTTTTATGTTACTATAAATAGTTTATTTTGAAACTTTTTTATTATTGGCCTTGGGGAAAGACCGAGGCCACTTTTCTGTTGTACAACATGGATGGTACCGCCAATTTTTAGGTGTATTTTTAGCTCACATGTCACAAAGTGACAGTGTGAGCTTTTGTGATCGCGCAGCGTCCGTCGTCCGTCCGTGCGTCCGTGCGTAAACTTTTGCTTGTGACCTCTCTAGAGGTCACATTTTTCATGGGATCTTTATGAAAGTTGGTCAGAATGATCATCTTGATGATATCTAGGTCAAGTTCGAAACTGGGTCACGTGCGGTCAAAAACTAGGTCAGTAGGTCTAAAAATAGAAAAACCTTGTGACCTCTCTAGAGGCCATATTTTTCACAAGATCTTCATGAAAATTGGTCAGAATGTTCATCTTGATGATATCTAGGTCAAGTTCGAAACTGGGTCACGTGCCGTCAAAAACTAGGTCAGTAGGTCAAATAATAGAAAAACCTTGTGACCGCTCTAGAGGCCATATTTTTCATGGGATCTGTATGAAAGTTGGTCTGAATGTTCATCTTGATGATATCTAGGTCAAGTTCGAAACTGGGTCAGCTGCGGTCAAAAACTAGGTCATTAGGTCTAAAAATAGAAAAACCTTGTGACCTCTCTAGAGGTCATACTTATGAATGGATGTTCATGAAAATTAGTCAGAATGTTCACCTTGATGATATCTAGGTCAAGTTTGAAACTGGGTCACGTGCCGTCAATAACTAGGTCAGTAGGTCAAATAATAAAAATACCTTGTGACCTCTCTAGAGGCCATATTTTTCATGGGAACTGTATGAAGGTTGGTCTGAATGTTCATCTTGATGATATCTAGGCCAAGTTCGAAACTGGGTCAACTGTGGTTAAAAACTAGGTCAGTAGGTCTAAAAATAGAAAAACCTTGTGACCTCTCTAGAGGTCATACTTAAGAATGGATCTTCATGAAAATTGGTCAGAATGTTCACATCGATGATATCTAGGTCAAGTTTGAAACTGGGTCACGTGCCATCAATAACTAGGTCAGTAGGTCAAATAATAAAAAAACCTTGTGTCCTCTCTAGAGGCCATATTTTTCATGGGAACTGTATGAAGGTTGGTCTGAATGTTCATCTTGATGATATCTAGGTCAAGTTCGAAACTGGGTCAGCTGCGGTCAAAAACTAGGTCATTAGGTCTAAAAATAGAAAAACCTTGTGACCTCTCTAGAGGTCATACTTATGAATGGATCTTCATGAAAATTGGTCTGAATGTTCATCTTGATGATATCTAGGTCAAGTTCGAAACTGGGTCATGTGCCTTCAAAAATTAGGTCAGTAGGTCAAATAATAGAAAAACCTTGTGACCTCTCTAGAGGCCATATTTTTCACAAGATCTTCATGAAAATTGGTCTGAATGTTCACCTTGATGATATCTAGGTCAAGTTCGAAACTGGGTCATGTGCCTTCAAAAATTAGGTCAGTAGGTCAAATAATAGAAAAACCTTGTGACCTCTCTAGAGGCCATATTTTTCATGGGATCTGTATGAAAGTTGGTCTGAATGTTCATCTTGATGATATCTAGGTCAAGTTTGAAACTGGGTCAGCTGCGGTCAAAAACTAGGTCATTAGGTCTAAAAATAGAAAAACCTTGTTACCTGTCTAGAGGCCATACTTTTGAATGGATGTTCATGAAAATTAGTCAGAATGTTCACCTTGATGATATCTAGGTCAAGTTTGAAACTGGGTCACGTGCCATCAATAACTAGGTCAGTAGGTCAAATAATGAAAAAACATTGTGACCTCTCTGGAGGCCATATTTTTCATGGGGTCTGTATGAAGGTTGGTCTGAATGTTCATCTTTATGATATCTAGGTCAGGTTCAAAACTGGGTCACATGAGCTCAAAAACTAGGTCACTATGTCAAATAATAGAAAAAAAACACGTCATACTCAGTTCAAAACTGGGTCATGTTGGGACAGGTGAGCGATTCAGGACCATCATGGTCCTCTTGTTACATACTTGTACCTGATAAGGATTTTTTTTGTGGACTTTGAATATTTTTTTTTGTGGACTTTGATTTGTTTTTAGAAGTTTTCCTTTGGTTGTTCCAGTCCTTTGGGCTACAACAGTCTTGAAGTTCTTTAAATTTTGCTCCCATCCTATGATGTAACCCTTCGGGTGTATATTGTCCCGCTTGGCGGAGCTCTTGTCTAATATATTGTTGTAAAGGCTTGTACTCTGTATCTTCTACATGCATATACCAATGCATGATTACCTCCCCTGGTTTTAATAAAAACGGATTTATCTCAGTAAGTATTTACAGGACTCATTTGAAATTTCATTATTGTCATTAGTTGGACTGAGACAATCAGGGCAGATAGCTATGGACTGATTTTATGTCAAAATACCTCCCTTTGTTTCAAATTAAAATTGGTGTATTTTGGTAACCAATGAAGATACTGATTTGAAATATCATTTATGCCATTAGATGGACTCGGACAATCAGGGTAGATAACTTTTGACTGAATTTATGACAGATTACCTCCCTTTATTTTATGTAAATGAATATACCTCAACAGCATCTAATGAGATTGGTTTTAAATGTTATTTAAGTCTTCCAGGGTAAGGAATAGTCATGCTAGTACAAAAATGCAGCATTTGAGCCTAGGACCCTCAAACTTGGTATGGAGATTGGCCATGACTAGTACGTGACCCATAGGCCAAAAGGGACTGTTACAAGAAAATATTTATCCTGATGATATTTAAAGTGTATGCCTGTGTGATCTATGTCAAAACTTTATCTTATCGTTACGAGCAATGGTACTCAGGTGAGCGATAAAGGGCCATCGTGGCCCTCTTGTTCAGTTGATCTTCGTGAAATTTGGTTAGAATGATAGCCTTGATGAAATTAAGGTCAGGTTTGAATAGGGACAAATCAAAGAGAAACGTTTTGTATGCGATAAAGGCCGTATTTTTTAATAGAGGTTGATGATATTTAGTCAGAATGATTGCCTTGATCAAATGTAGGTCAAATTCGAATGTAGGTTATCTTGGCTCAAACTAGGCCACTAGGTCAAATTGAAGAAATACTTGTTTACACTTCAGAGACCACATTTTTGGTCCAATCTTAATGAAAATTGGTCAGAATATTTGTTTCCATGAAATCACTAGGTCTAAACATGTTTACACTGTTATGGTGTGTTTCTCAGGTGAGCGACCTAGGGCCATCTTGGCCCTCTTGTTTATTCTTATCTCTGTAATTACTTGATGGATTTGATTCAAACTTAAAATAGTAATTCCTCATCATTACCCACATCATTTGACATAAGAGCCATAACTCTGGTACCAATATTTCCTGATTTATCCCCCTTTTCACTTAGATTTTCAGGTTAAAGTTTTGATGCACTTTCACTCTATCTCTGTTATTACTGAATGGATTTGATTCAAACTTAAAATAATTGTTCAACATCATCGCCGACATCATATAACACAAGGTGCATAACTCTGGCATAAACTTTTCATGATTTATTCCCCCTTTTTGTGCCCCCCACCCCCACCCCTCCCCCAATGAGTGGTTGGGGCATATTGATTTTGTCTTGTCCGTGCTTGTGCGTGTCCGAAATTCATGATGGGCCTAGCTCAAAAAGTATTTGATATAAATTGATGAAACTTTCCATGAGTCTTTATCATGATATGAACTTGCGCACCTCCTACTTTACGTCTGGCTCCGCCCCCTATTTCCAGAGTTATGGCCCCTGAAGTGCACATTTTCACCTTGTGACACGCCTAGCTCAAAAAGTATTTGATGTAGATTCATGAAACCTTGCATGAGTCTTAATCATGATATGAACTTGTGCACCTCCTATTTTTCATCTGGGTCCGCCCCCTATTTCCAGAGTTATGGCCCCTGAAATAGTCAAAAATGCACATTTTCACCTTGTGATGTGCCTTGCTCAAAAAGTATTTAACCCTTTTCCAATCAGTACTCCACTGGAAACCTATACCTACTGGGAACATAGATCTGTTTGATCTGAGAAGCCTGTCTGAACAGAGATATTTGCCTATGATAATATTTTGCCAGTTATTCACATAAAAATGATGGGGTGTGTCACTTAAAACTCTACAAAGTAACAAAGGCCATGCAAAAAACATAACAACACATGCACAGGATGGGAGATAATTAAATAAACTTACAGAAGATGACACTTGCTAAGATCTTAGTGGGGAGTATGTCTATTTAATCCCTACTCAATTAACACTAATAATTTCCAGTCATTGACACTTAGTTGATATTTGCTGATTTTCTCAGATCTGAATTCCTTTTTTATTGCTTTATTTTTAGCTCACCTGTCACAAAGTGACAACGTGAGCTTTTGTGATTGCGCGGGGTCCGTCGTCCATGCGTGCGTCCGTAAACTTTTGCTTGTGACCACTCTAGAGGTCACATTTTTCATGGGATCTTATGAAAGTTGGTCAGAATGTTCATCTTGATGATATCTAGGTCAAGTTCGAAACTGGGTCACATGCGGTCCAAAACTAGGTCAGTAGGTCAAAAAATAGAAAAACCTTGTGACCTCTCTACAGGCCATACTTTTCAATGGATGTTCATGAAAGTTAGTCAGAATGTTTACCTTGATGATATCTAGGTCAAATTCGAAACTGGGTCACGCGCCCTCAAAAACTAGGTCAGTAGGTCAAATAATAAAAATACCTTGTGACCTCTCCAGAGGTCATACTTTTCATGGGATCTGTATGAAAGTTGGTCTGAATGTTCATCTTGATGATATCTAGGTCAAGTTCGAAACTGGGTCAACTGTGGTCAAAAACTAGGTCAGTAGGTCTAAAAATAGAGAAACCTTGTGACCTCTCTAGAGGCCATACTTTTGAATGAATCTACATGAAAATTGGTCAGAATGTTCACCTTGATGATATCTAGGTCAAGTTTGAAACTGGGTCATGTGCAGTCAAGAACTAGGTCAGTAGTTCAAATGATAAAAAATACCTGTGACCTCTCTAGAGGCCATATTTTTCGTGGGATCTGTATGAAAGTTGGTCTGAATGTTCATCTTGATGATATCTAGGTCAAGTTCGAAACTGGGTCAACTGCGGTCAAAAACTAGGTCAGTAGGTTTAAAAATAGAAAAAGCTTTTGACCTCTCTAGAGGCCATATTTTTCAATGGATCGTCATGAAAATTGGTCTGAATGTTCACCTTGATGATATCTAGGTCAGGTTCCAAACTGGGTAACGTGCGGTCAAAAAGTAGGTCAGTAGGTATAAAAATAGAAAAACATTGTGACCTCTCTAGAGGCCATATTTTTGATGAGATCTTCATGAAAATTGGTGAGAATGTTCAACTTGATGATATATAGGTCAGGTTCAAAACTGGGTCACGTGCCTTCAAAAACTAGGTCATTAGGTCAAATAATGCAAAAACCTTGTGACCTCTCTAGAGGCCATATTTTTCAATGGATCTTCATGAAAATTGGTCAGTATTTTTATCTTGATGATATCTAGGTCAAGTTCAAAACTGGGTCATATGAGCTCAAAACTAGGTCATTAGGTCAAATAATAGAAAATACGATGTCATACTCAGTTCAAAACTGGGTCATGTGGTGACAGGTGAGCGATTCAGGACCATCATGGTTCTCTTGTTAAAGTTATGGCCCCTGAAATAGAGAAAAAATACACATTTTCACCTAATTATGTAACCTAACTCAAAAAGTATTTGATGTAAATTCATGAAACCTTGCTTGAGTCTTTATCATAATGTTACCTTGCACACTTGGCATTCTTCTTGAGAATCTTAGTGCTTATTACAGAGTTATGGCCCTTGAAATAGCCAAAATAGTGGATTTTTTGTTTGTGATGCTCATAGCTCAAAAAGTATATGGCCTAGAATAATGATTTCTTTTCATAAAATGTTTGTTGAGGCTATACCCCATTAAGACTGCAAACATTTGAATTATTAGTCTCCTACTGGTTGAAAACCAGTTTCGGGGACTTTAGAAATGCGCTTTTCCGTCTGTCCGTCATTCCGTCCTTCCGTCCATCCACAATTTCTTGTCCGGTCCATAACTTTGTCATTCATTAAGTGATTTTAATATAACATGGGACAAATGTTCCTCATGATGAGACGACGTGTCGTGCTCAAAACCCAGACCCCTAGCTCAAAGGTCAAGGTCACAATTGAAGGTCAAAGGTCAACAGGGCTTTTTTCCTGTCCGGTCCATAACTCTGCCATCCATGAAGGGATTTTAATATCACTTGGCACAAATGTTCCTCATAATAAGACGATGTGTCATGCACAACCCTAGCTCAGAGGTCAAGGTCACACTTAGCAATCAAATGTTAACATGGCATGAACAGGGTCTGTTTCGTGTCCGGTCCATAAGTATGTCATTCATTAAGGGATTTTAATATCACTTGGCACAAATGTTCCCCATGATGAGATGACATGTCATGCGCAAATTCTGGACCCCTTGCTCAAAGGTCAAGGTCACAATTAGGGGTCAAGTCAACAGGGCTTTTTTCCTGTCCGGTCCATAACTCTGCCATCCATGAAGGGATTTTGATATTATTTACACAAATGTTTCCCATGATGAGACAACATGTCATGCACAAAACCCGGACCCCTAGCTCAAATGTGAAGGTCAATTGGTTTTTTTTTTCCTGTCCGGTCCAGATCTCTGTCATCCATCAAGGGATTACAATATTACTTGGCATAAATGTTCCCATTGATGAGACGACGTGTCCTGCTTAACACCTAGCACCCTAGCTTAAAGGTCAAGGTCACACTGAGATCAAAGGTCAATAGGATTTTTTTCCTGTCCAGTCTATAACTTTGTCATGCAAAACTGGATTTGAATATCAGTTGTCCCTGGATGAGACAACATGTCGTGCGCAAAACCCGGGCCCTAGGTCTAAGGTCAAGGTCATACATAGAGGTCAAAGGTCAAATTCAAGAATGACTTTGTCCTGAGCATTTCTTCTTCATGCATGGAGGGATTTTGATGTAACTTGGCACAAATGTTCACCACCATGAGGCACCACCCTTGTTTTTAGAATTACGTCCCTTTGTTGTTACTATAAATAGATTATATTGTAACTTTTTTATTATTGGCCATAGGGAAACATCGAGACTACTTTTCTGTGGTACAACATGCATGTTACATCCAATTTTTATGCCCCCAAAGGGAGGCATATTGTTTTTGAACCGTCTGTCTGTCGGTCTGTCAGTTTGTCGGTCTGTTGGTTTGTCAGTCTGTCCGCAATTTTCGTGTCCGGTCCATATCTTTGTCATCGATGGATGGATTTTCAAATAACTTTGCATGAATGTGTACCACAGTAAGACGACGTGTCGCGCCCAAGACCCAGGTCCGTAGCTCAAAGGTCAAGGTCACACTTAGACGTTAAAGGTCATTTTTCATGATAGTTGGGCGTGTCCGGTCCATATCTTTGTCATCGATGGATGGATTTTCAAATAACTTGGCATGAATGTGTACCATAGTAAGACGATGTGTCGCGCGCAAGACCCAGGTCCGTAGCCCAAAGGTCAAGGTCACACTTAGACGTTAAAGGTCATTTTTCATGATAGTTGGGCGTGTCCGGTCCATATCTTTGTCATCCATGGGTGGATTTTCAAATAACTTGGCATGAATGTGTACCACAGTAAGACAACGTGTCGCGCGCAAGACCCAGGTCCGTAGCTCAAAGGTCAAGGTCACACTTAGACGTTAAAGGTCATTTTTCATGATAGTTGGGCGTGTCCGGTCCATATCTTTGTCATCTATGGATGGATTTTCAAGTAACTACACATGAATGTGTGGCACAGTAAGACGATGTGTCGCGTGCAAGACCCAGGTCTGTAGCTCAAAGGTCAAGGTCACACTTAGACGTTAAATGTCACATTTCATGATAGTGCATTGATAGGCGTGTCCGGTCCATATCTTTGTCATTCATGCATGGATTTTAAAATAACTACGCATGAATGTGTGGCACAGTAAGACGACGTGTCGCGCGCAAGACCCAGGTCCGTAGGTCAAAGGTCCTAAACTCTAACATCGGCCATAACTATTCATTCAAAGTGCCATCGGGGGCATGTGTCATCCTACGGAGACAGCTCTTGTTATATGCCTTTTTGAAGAACGGGACATATTATGGGAAAGCCCCTGGCGGGCAGGCGGGCGGCATCCATAGACATTGTCCGGAGCATATCTTCTTCATGCATGGAGGGATTTTGATGAAACTTGGCACAGTTGTTCACCATCATGAGACGGAGTGTCATGCGCAAGAACCAGGTCCCTAGGGCTAAGGTCAAGGTCACACTGAGGTCAAAGGTCAAATTCAAGAATGACTTTGTCCGGAGTATATCTTCTTCATGCTTGGAGGATTTTTGATGAAACTTGGCACAACTGTTCACCATCATGAGGCGGAGTGTCATGCACAAGAACCAGGTCCCTAGGTCTAAGGTCAAGGTCACAGATATCAAAGGTCAAATTCAAGAATGACTTTGTCCGGAGCATATCTTTTTCTTGCATGGAGGGATTTTGATGTAACTTGGCACAATTGTTCACCATCATGAGACAGAGTGACATGCGCAAGAACCAGGTCCCTAGGTCTAAGGTCAAGGTCACACTTAGAGGTCAAAGGATACAGGAATGAAAACTTTGTCTGGAACACTTCTTCTTCATGCATGAAGCGATTTTGATGTAACTTGGCACAATTGTACACTTCCCTTTGTTGTTACTATAAATAGCTTGTATCCTAACTTTTTTATTACTCGTAGGGAAAAATCGAGACCACTTTTCTGTAGTACAACATGCATGTTACATCCAATTCTGAGGTGTATTTTGACCTATCTCTACCTGGTAAGGATTTTTGTGTGGACTTACAATTTTTTGGGGGTGATTTTTTTTTTTTTTAAGATTAACTTCCCTTACTTGTTACTATAAATAACTTATATTGTAACTTTTTTATAATTGACCATAGGAAAAAACCAAGACCCCTTTTCTGTGGTAAAACATAGATGTTACTTTCAAATTTTAGGTGTAGTTTAAGGTATCTCTACCTGGTAAGGAGTTTTTATGTGGATTTAGAAAAACAGAAGAATTACAATAATTACTACCACAAAATTAAAATTCCATTCTAGTGTAAAGAAACTTGCTGTGACGGGCGTATATTGTGACATTCTGGCACTCTTGTTATGTGTATTTTGACCTATCTCTACCTGGTAAACAGTTGTCTTGTCGACTTATATTATATAGAATTTTTAGTCCGCTACTGGTTGAAAACCAGTTTCGGGGACTATAGGAATGTGCTTTTCCGTCATTCTGTCCGTCCATCCGCAATTTCGTGTCCGGTCCATAACTCTGTCATCCATGAAGGGATTTTAATATTACTTGGCACAAATGTTCCCCATGATGAGATGACGTGTCATGCACAAAACCCGGACCCCTAGCTCAAAGGTCAAGGTCACAATTGGAGGTCAAATGTCATTGCTTTTTTCCTGTCTGGTCCATAACTCTCCCATCCTTGAATCTTGTGCGCGCCTAATCTTGTGAACCCATGCACACAATTGAATGAAACTTCACACATGTGATCAGCGGTAACCCTAGTTGTGCATGGGGCATATTAGGTTCTTTCAGAAATTTTTTTGCAGAGTTATGGTACTTTGTTTTTAGCTCACCCTGAATGCTCAGGTGAGTTTTTGTGATCGCTCGATGTCCGGCGTATGTCGTCTGTTGTCTGTCAACATTTAAACATTTAGCTTGTGTATGCGATAGATGCTGTATTTTTCAACTGATCTTCATGAAGTTTTGTCAGAATGATTACCTTGATGAAATCTAGGCCAAGTTCATCAGGGGTCCAAAACTAGGTCACTAGGTCAAATCAAAGAAAAACCTTGTGTATGCGATAGAGGCTGTATTTTTCAGTTGATCTTCGTGCGTTTTGGTCAGAATGATTACCTTGATGAAATCTAGGCCAAGTTCGAAAATGGGTCATCTGGGGTCAAAAACTAGGGTCACTAGGTCAAATCAAAGAAAAACCTTGTGTATGCGATAGAGGCTGTATTTTTCAACTGGTCTTCATGAAATTTTGTCAGAATGATTGCCTTGATGAAATCTAGGTTGAGTTTGAAAATTGGTCATCTGGGGTCCAAAACTAGGTCACTAGGTCAAATCAAAGAAAAACCTTGTGTATGCGATAGAGGCTGTATTTTTCCACTGGTCTTCATGAAATTTTGTCAGAATGATTGCCTTGATGAAATCTAGGTTGAGTTTGAAAATGGGTCATCTGGGGTCAAAAACTAGGTCAATAGGTAAAATCAAAGAAGAACCTTGTGTATGCGATAGAGGCTGTATTTTTATGCCCCCCTTCGAAGAAGGAGGGGTATATTGTTTTGCAGATATCTGTCGGTTGGTCCGTCTGTCGGTCGGTCAGTATGTAGACCAATCCGTTTCCAAAAGATCACTCAAGAACTCATGGGCCTAGGATCATGAAAGTTGATAGGAAGGTTGGTCGTCACCAGCTATTGATTTTGAGATCTGTATGTCAAAGGTCAAGGTCACAGTGACCCTGAACAGTTAAATGGTTTCCGAACACTTTGACCTAGGATCATGAAAGTTGATCATGGTTGGTCATGAACAGGAGATGACCCCTATTGATTTTGAGGTCAGTATGTCAAAAATCAAGGTCACAGTGATCGGAACAGTTAAATGGTTTCCGGATGATAACTCAAGATTGCTTGGGCCTAAGATCGTTAAAATTGTTAGGGAGGTTAATCATCACCAGCAGATGACCCCTATTGATTTTGAGATCAGTAGTTCAAAGGTCAAGGTCACTGACCAGGAACAGTAAAACAGTTTCAGGGCGGTAACTCAAGAACGCTTGGGCCTAGGATCAGGAAAATTGATAGGGAGACTGGTCATGACCAGCAGATGACCCCTTCTGATTTTGAGGTCATTAGGTCAAAGTTCAAGGTCACATTGGCCAGGAACAGTTAAACGGTTTCTGGACGATAACTTGAGAACGCTTTGGCCAAGGGTCATGAAAGATAATACAGAGGTTCATCATGACCAGCAGATGACCCCTGTTGATTTTGAGGTCAGTAAGTCAAAGGTCAAGGTTACAGTGACTCTGAACGTTTCCAGGCAATTACTTGAGAATGCTTGGGCCTAGGATCATGAAACTTGATAGGGAGGTTGGTCATGACCAGTAGATGTCCCCTATAGATTTTGAGGTCACTAGCCCACAGGTCAAGGTCACATTGACCCTGAACAGTTAAACCCTTCTCAGACGATACCTTGAGAACGCTTGGGCCTAGGATCACAACTTAATAGGGAGGTTGATCATGACCAGCAGATGACCCCTGTTGATTCTTAGGTCAATAGGTCAAAGGTCAAGGTCACATTGAACCAGAACAGTAGAGTTTTTGTTTACAGTGAGCAAATAATTTCTGTTCCTTGTGCAATTACTGAATGCATCAAGGGGGGCATTTCGTGTTCGACGAGCTCTTGTTCAGTTGATCTTCATGAATTTTAGTCAGAATGATTGCCTAGATGAAATCTAGGTCAAGTTCGAAAATGGGTTATCTGGGGTCAAAAACTAGGTCACTAGTTCAGATCAAAGAAAAACCTTGTGTATGCAATAAGGGCTGCATTTTACACCAGATCTTCATGAAATTTTACCGGAATGTTTGTCTGGATGAAATCTAGGTTGATTGTAAATATGGGTCATCTAGGGTCAAAAACTAGGTCACACGGTCAAATTAAAGAAAAACATTATGTACGCAATAGGGGTTACTTTTTACACAGGATATTCATAGAATTTAGTCAGAATGATTGCCTTGATGAAATCTAGGTCAAGTTTGAATGTGGGTCATCTGTGGTCAAAAACTAGGTCACTAGGTCAAATCAAAGAAAAACCTTCTGTATGCAATAGGGGTTGCATTTTGCACTAGATCTTCATGAAATTTGATCAGAATGTCTGTCTAGATGAAATCTAGGTCGAGTTTGAATATGGGTCATCTAGGGTCAAAAACTAGGTCACTTGGTGAAATTAAAGAAAAACCTTGTGTACGCAATAGGGGCTGCTTTTTACACTGGATATTCATAAAATGTAGTCAGAATGATAGCCTTGATGAAATCTAGGTCAATTTCGAACCTTGTGTATGCGATAGAGGGTGTATTTTTCAATTGATCTTCATGAAATTTGGTCAGAATGATAGCCTTGATGAAATCAAGGTCAAGATGGATTATGTGTCATCTGGGGTCAAAAACTAGGTCGCCAGGACAAATCAAAGAAAAACGTTTTGTATGCGATAGAGGCTGTATTTTTAGCTCACCTGATCGCTCGATGTCCGGCGTCTGTCTGTCGTCCATCAACATTTAGCTTGTGTATGCGATAGAGGCTGTATTTTTCAACTGATCTTCATGAATTTTGGTCAGAATGTGCACCTTGATGAAATATAGGCCGAGTTCGAAAATGGGTCATCTGGGGTCAAAAACTACTAGGTCACTAGGTCAAATCAAGGAAAAACCTTGTGTATGCGATAGAGGCTTTATTTTTCAATTGATCTTTATGAAATTTTGTCAGAATGATTACATTGATGAAATCTAGGCCAAGTTCGAAAATGGGTCAACCGGGATCAAGAACTGGGTCACCAGGTCAAATCAAGGAAAAACCTTGTGTATGCGATAGAGGCTGTATTTTTCATTTTATCCTCAAGAATTTTGGTCAGAATGATTACCTTGATGAAATCTAGGCCAAGTTGGAAAATGGGTTATCTGGGGTTAAAAAGTAGGTCACTAGGTCAAATTGAAGAAAAACCTTGTGTATGTGATAGAGGCTGTATTTTTCAACTGGTTTTCATGAAATTTTGTCAGAATGATCACCTTGATGAAATCTAGGCCAAGTTTGAAAATGGGTCATCTGGGGTCAAAAGTTAGGTCACTAGATCAAATCAAAGAAAAACCTTGTGTATGCAATAGAGGCTGTATTTTTCAATTGATCTTCATGAATTTTGGTCAGAATGATTGCCTTGATAAAATCTAGGTCAAGTTTGAATATGGGTCATCTGGGATCAAAAACTAGGTCACTAGGTCAAATCAAATAAAAACCTTGTGTATGCAATAGGGGCTGCATTTTACACCGGATCTTCATGAAATTTAATCAGAATGTTTGTCTATATGAAATATAGGCGGAGTTTGAATATGGGTCATCTAGGGTCAAAAACTAGGTCATCCGGTCAAATTAAAGAAAAACCTTGTGTATGCAATAGGGGCTGCATTTTACACTGGATATTCATAAGATTTAGTCAGAATGATTGCCTTGATGAAATCTAGGTCAAGTTGTAATAATGGTCATCTGTGGTCAAAAACTAGGTCATCAGGTCAAATTAAAGAAAAACTTTGTGTATGCAATAGAGACTGTATTTTTCAATTGATCTTCATGAAATATGGTCAGAATGCTAGCTTTGATGAAATTAAGGACAAGTTTGAATATGGGTCATCTGGGGTCAAAAACTAGGTCGCTAGGATATATCAAAGAAGAACGTTTTATATGCGATAGAGGCTGTATTTTCAATCGAGGTTGATGAAATTTAGTCAGAATGATTGCCTTGATCAAATCTAGGTCAAATTCGAATGTAGCTCATCTAACTCAAAAACTAGGTCACTAGGTCAAATTGATGAAAATGCTTGTTTACACTTGAGAGACCACATTTTTGATGCAGTCTTAATAAAAATTGGTCAGAATAATTATTTGTTACCATGAAATCACTATGTCAAACATGTTTACACTGTTCTGGTGTGTTTCTCAGGTGAGCGACCTAGGGCCATCTCGGCCCTCTTGTTTCAACTGAGGTTCATACAGTTAGTCAGAATGATTACCTTTATGAAATCCAGGTCAGTTTTGAATATGGGTCATCTGGGGTGAAAAACTAGGTTACTAGGTCAGATCAGAGAAAAATATTGTGTATGCAATAGGGACTGCATTTTACACCTGATCATGAATTTTGATCAGAATGTTTGTCTAGATGAAATCTAGATCAAGTTTGAATATGGGTCATCTGGGGTCAAAAACTAGGTCACCTGGTCAAATCAAAGAAAAACCTTTTGTATGCAATAGGGGCTGCATTTTACACTGGATATTCATAAAATTTAGTCAGAAATGCTGCTTTGATGAAATCTAGGTCATTAGGTCAAATCAAAGAAAATACTTGTTTGAGACCACATTTTTGGTCCAATCTTAATGAAAATTGGTCAGAATATTCGTTTTCATAAAGTCACTAGGTCAAACATGTTTACACTGTTATGGTGTTTTCTCAGGAGAGCTACCTAGGGCCATCTTGGCCCTCTTGTTTGTTAATGTTCTATATACATAGAGTCTGCATATGCAATCTCGTGCGCACATAATCTCTCGAACCCTTGCACAGAATTTAATGAAACTGTACACAAGTGATCACTACCAACCATAGTTGTGCATGGTGCATGTTACGTTGTTTTAGATAAATATTATGCACAGTTATGGGACTTTGTGTTTTGTTACTGTGCTATATACATTGAGTCTGCATATGCTATCTTGTGCTCCCCTAATCTTAGGAACCATTGCACACAATTTAATGAAACACAGCATTCCCACTGACTTTTTGAAAAGTGGGTACATGTACCCACATACTTCAGAAAATGTGGATACATGATAAAAAATTTGGGTACAAACATACAAATTGAAGAAAATGTTCCAACTGAAACAAAATTATAAAGAAGTATAACGGAACTTTTATTCAGCCTGTGTTAATGACAGTGGTTTGTTTTACACATGCACAGCAGGGATACAGTGTAGAAGTCACTTCTCCCTATAGAAAATGGACAGACTTCTAATTGAAAAAATAGAAATTTATCATTTCTAACTCAATATACACCCCCCCCCCCCCCCAACCCCACACACACACCCAGCAAGCTTGTGAAGCAATTTGAAAAGATGGCTATGATTTTCTTGTTTATGGATAAAAATATTGATGTGACCATTCATTTTTTTAGATACATCATTTTCCATGCAATGAGTAATTTTCTTTATTCCATAATTCTGAAAAAAAAGCTGTTTTAAAAAATTCAAGCAGACGCTGGTAGGTATCACCCGCCGAGTTTTTATAACATTTTTTTTTGCTGCTATATCTTGCTGCAACATATTATAGCAACAAAACATTATAAAAACTCAGCAGGTAATACTTATTTAGCACGAACAGTATTGGACTCGATGGGTCTTTCTTTTACAATTGAGACCAAATAATTGTGTAGTAGATGCCAGCTGACAACAACTTGTTGAAAAAACGTCCAAAAACACACATGTTGACAATTATCGGAAAGTGTCAAAGATGTAACCGCGTCGTTGATCAGCTGAATACTATTGCGTCTAGTTTTACAAATAATTTGATTCGCTGTCACAGTTCTCGCGAAAATCTCACAAGTACCTGGAGTAGGTGGAGCTTTAATTATGCTATCGGCATGTAAATTCAACTCATCTTGACACATAGCAAATTGTCAACAGTGTGTAATGTGGTAATTTGCGTGTGTGGATCAAAAATAATGTCTGGTTACTTGAATTTCGGCTCTTTATGGACGAACAATGTATTTTCTGTCAGATTATTTATGTGTGCATTGTACCCGTGGAATTTTTAAACTTGCATGCAAGTGACTTTTTATGCGTCACTTACGTGGATTTTTGCGTGAATGGGAATGCTGGAAACATCACAGAAGTGATCAGTACCAACGTTATTTGTGCATGGTGCATGTTAGGTTCTTTCAGAAAAAATATTCTCAGAATTATGGGACTTTGTTTTTGTTACTTTACTATATACATTAAGTTTATATATCTACATAAAGTCTATATAGATACAGTCCACATAATTATGCAATATTGTGTGCGTCAAATTGCAATGTACTGTGTCAGTGCATGCGGGGGGTACATTCATCACCTTCAGTGATAGCTCTAGTTTGCTCTGATTTAAAATATTGATTTTAAATTTTTTCAAAGCATTGTGTCATACTTCGTCAGTCGAGGCCATTTTGACAGTTAAGCGTTTGACTTGTTGAAACTGATTAGAATTTGGTTCAAGTAAAGAAATATTGGTAGAAATAAAAATAGCTGTATTTGAAATCTTATTAATTCCCCGCCCTGGGGGTTATAGGAATGGTCTCTGTCCGTCCTTTCAACTTCGTCCTTGCGTCTTCCGTCCTAGCATCTGTCCGTAAAATTTTGTGTCCGCTCTGTGTCTCCTAAGCCCCTTGAAGGATTTTCATGAACTTAACTCAAATGATCACCTCATCAAGACCATGTGCAGAACTCATGTGTCAGCCGTGTTTACTACAGGTCAAGGTCACAACTCAAGGTCAAAGTTAGAGCTCTGTATCTCCTAAACCCCATGAAGGATTTTCATGAAATTTGGCTCATATGATCACCTCATCAAGACGATGTGCAGAACTCATGAGTCAGCCATGTCGGGTCAAGATCACAACTCAAGGTCAAAAGTTTGGGCCTGTATCTCCTAAACCCCTTGAAGTATTTTCAAATTCATTGATTTCCTCATACATGGGTACAAAATATACTTAAAAAGTCTATGCTTCCACCCAATACCACCAACCCTTTCACTATCCATAACAGCAGCTGGGGATATAGCTGTCTTTCAGACTTCCTTTTTATACAGAAAAATGAATTTGAATGGATCGCCATCAGATCTTACATTAGAAAGATTGAGTACTTTAGTCAGATTGCAAGTTCTTGTATCTTGTCTCTGTCCCCTGTACCTTCATAACATTAAGCATTCATTTCTCTTACTACTGATGCTATGATTGAACAGAGACATTTATGCATATTTTTTTTTCTACAGAAGATGGGCAGACTGCTGTCAGAGTTTGTTTACAGTTTCAGGCCAGTTGCTCAGATGGTCACTATATCAGGTATTGTTATAGGCGTGTGTGTTTGAATTCTTTCATTCCGAAGAGTCATTTTTAGCTCACCTGTCACTTAGTGACAGTGTCAGCTTTTGTGATTGCCCTTCGTCTGTCCGTCCATCGTCCGTCCGTCATCCGTCCACAATGTCCTTGTGAACATGATAGAGACCACATTTTATATTTGATTTTTATCAGACTTGCACACAACATGTATGGGCATAATAATATATTATTATAATTATAATACCAGATTTATATAGCGCCCTTTTCATGATCAATTTCACGTTCATAGACGCTTTACATAGTTCAAATGCAGCCACACAGGGCGCATAATTCATCCTCTACTAGTACAGACACAGAGCGATCTGACCAGAGGGACAGAGTGAGACAAAGCCCCCACGACAGAGAGATCAGAAATCAGATACAGGCTTGTCCGGCTAACTTAGCCTAGCTCGTTGCGAATAGACAGCCTGGTTCTTTAACGTGCCCAGTGTATAGCACTGATACACGCAAGGATTGCCTGGGTTCCTGACCAGTACACCTCTAGTTGGGTGGGAAACACTGAAAAGCGTTTCTGAAAATTCCCGAGTAGCTGCCGGGGATCGAACCCCCGAACTAGGGATTGGAAAGCAAGTGTGCAAACCACTGAGCTATCTCGATTCCTTTCGAAGACTGGCCAGATCCTATCATGCGTTGCAGAGTATTGGCCCCTTAAAGGGCCAGAATTTGCTTTTTTTGGCTTGTGAACATGATAGAGACAACATTTTGCAATGGACTTTAATCAAACTTGCATACAGCTTGTATTGGCATAGTATCTCGGTTGCTTTCAAAAACTAGCCAGATCCCATCACAGGTTGCAGATTTATGGCTCCTTAAAGGGCCAAAATTTGCTATTTCGGCTTTTGCAGCCATATAGAGACTTCATTTATGGTTTGATTTGATACAAACTTGCAAAATATTTTCAACAACAATAAATTTTGGAATCCATGATGATTCTGTCAGATGCAATCATAGGTTCTGGAGTTATGGCCCCTGATTTATCACTGAAAGAGCCAAAATTTGGTATTTTTGAGTCAGCTAAAGGCTGAAAGCCTTTTGACGAGTCCTTGCTGTTCAGCGATTCTCTAAATGGACCGAATAACACGTGAAGGGATGTAGTTCCATTAGATTTCTCAAACTTCAAACAGTTCACTGCATGAATGAAGTTAAGTTGTGTCAATTCCCTTTGCTATGACCAATATACGATGTAATCTGTCATATTTATGACTTGTAATTGTGCAATACTCGAATGTAACTCATTAAGCATAAATGTGCATTTTAAGAATTGCGCAGGCTTACAAAGCTTGGGTAACATCCAGCGAAAGACAAAAAATAGTTCCACAGGGTTCTAGATAAGATGCGTATTAGCGTAAATTACGTATAGAAATAATGCTAATACGCATGTCTTAATAATTTCTAAGCGTATAAAAACGTATATAAAATTACAGAAACGCACACAATGCTTTTTTAAAAACAAAATCTGAATCGTCTGGATGTGTTAGGTAACATAGCCGATCAGCCTTAATTCTCCCACATTGAACGTAAACACGCATCGTATGATTTCTATAAACTTTGCGTGGGTTGAATTTTGCAGTCAGTAAACTGATAAATTATCGGAAGAAGAAGCTCTTACTGGTTTGTTTAGTTACTACTGATATTAAAAATGATTTTAATTCTTATTTTTCAAGAAATAAACAAATCGGCGAAACATTAAATTGTATTTTCTTGTAGTTTTTGAAATCGAAAGTAGATCGTCTATGTTTGGCTGCTTTCACGAAACGAAACAACTTTTTTATGAAAAGATTTAAATAAGAGGTAATTTAACCGTAAACTTCAATGTCAGATACTGCCAATTGCTGCTAAATGTCTCCGTATCATCACAATTTGTAAAATATATTGTTGAAACTGGAGAAAAGTGTAATCGTATCCGGATATAATATTTTGGGTAAATATCGAGCTGTGTTATGAAATTTTAAGAAAAAAACTAAAAACAAACTGAAACTGGTAGACTATACTGTCAGTACATCAATCATTAGCCGACTCAGGCCCTTCAGGCCTTTGATTTACCTTGTGAACATGATAGAAGTGACATTTTATATTTGATTTACACCACACTTACACACAACTTAAGTCACAATAAGATCTCGATTCCTTCCGAAAACTGGCTAGATTCCATCATGGGTTCTAGAGTTACTGCCCCTGAAAGCGGCAAAATTTTCTATTTTGGACTTTTCGGCCATATAGAGGTTTCTTTTATGCTTTGATTTGATACAAACTTGCACAGAATGATTATCTTGATGATCTCTAGGGCTGAATCTAAACTGGGTCATGTTGGGTCAAAAACTAGGTCAACAGGTCAAATCAAAGGAAAAGCTTGTTAACACCCTAGAGGCCACATTTATGACCCTATCTTCATGAAACTTGGTCAAAATGTTTATCTTGATGATTTCTAGGCCAAATTCGAAATGATTCATATGGGGTCAAAAACTAGGTCACCCAGTCAAATCAAAGGAAAAGATGACCCTATCTTCATGAAACTTGGTCAGAATGTTTATCTTGATCATTCCTAGGCTAAGTTTGAAACTGAATTATATGGGATCAAAAACTAGGTCACCTGGTCAAATCAAAGGAAAAGCTTGTTAACTCTTGTTCATTTGATGTGCATGAAACTTGGTCAGAATGTTGGTGTGCATGAAATATCTGATGAATTTTTATCTTGCTCATGTAGGGTCAAAAACTAGGTCACCAGGTCAATTCAAAGAATAAGCTTGTTTACACTCGAGGCACCATTTTTGGTCAAGTCTTAATGAAAATAGGTCAGAATATTTGTCTCCATGAAATCGCTAGGTAAAACATGTTTACACTGTTATTGTGTGTTACTCAGGTGAGCGACTTAGGGCCATCTTGGCCCTGTTGTTTACAAAAAATGTCAAAATAGGGCAACATGTAAAATGAAGCATTTTTTGCATTATACAAAATGGACAGACATTTTATTTTTGTTGCAAAATGATATTTTTAATGGAATTTTGGCACATACTCTGAATAATTCTCATGCTATCTTCCCTCTCTTGGTGTAGAATATATTAATTGTCATGTCCATCTGTTCATCCAACGGTCAGTAACTTTGTATATAGGATTGTCTGTCCGTTGGTTTTCATGATTTCCAAACAATAACTAATGAAAGGCTTGACAGATTTAAGTAAATTTTTAATCCCCGGCCATGAGTGATGAGGGCTTATTGGAATGGTATCTGTCTGTCCTTACATCCTTCAATCTTATGTCCTTCCATCTTCCGTCTTTCCATCCGTGCGTAACATTTTGTGTCCACTCTGTATCTCCTAAATCCCTTAAAGGATTTTCATTAAACTTGGGTCAAATGCTTACCTCATCAAGACGATTTGCAGAACACATGAATCAGCCATGTTGACTCAAAGTCAAGGTCACAATATAAGGTCAAAGGTTTGAGCCTTCCATTTTGTGTCCGCTCTGTATCTTCTAAAACCCCTTCAAGGGCTTTCAGGATACTTTAATCAAATGATCACCTCATCAGGACGATATGCAGAACTCATGAGTCAGTCATATTGGCTCAAGGTCAAGGTCACAACTCAAAGTCAAAGGTTTGAGCCTTTTCTGTATCTCCTAAACCCCTTGAAGGATTTTCATGAAACTTGGGTCAAATGATCACCACATCAAAATGATGTGCAGAACTCACGTGTCAGCTGTGTTGACTCAAGGTCAAGGTCACAACTCAAGGTCAAAAGTTTTAGCTCTGTATCTCCTTAACCCCTTGGAGAATTTTCATGAAACTTGGCTCAAATGATTACCTCATCAAGAGGATGTGCAGAACTCATGAGTCAGCCATTTTGGCTCAAGGTCAAGGTCACAACTCAAGGTCAAAAGTTTGAGCCTTCCATTTTGTGTCTGTTTCTCCTAAACCCCTTGAAGTATTTTCAAATTCATTGATTTTCTCATACATCGACTATAAAATATAGAAACTGTTACTGATAAAGAATGAAATAAACTAGTTCTGCACCAAGCCCTTAAATTTCATAATATAGTCTATAGTAGAAATAAAGTTTGAAATATCGAAACCCCCCAACTTTTGAAGTTCCACCGCCAGTTTAATGACCTAGGGGATATAAAAACCCCCACACCAAAAGTCTGGTGGGAACTCGGATCTCTGGTTCAGTTACGTCTTCCCAGTACTTATCGTGACCCTCTCTTGCCTGCTTCAAAGCTGCATATCTGTATAACGCACGATCATGGCTATCAGACGGACTGGGAACATAAGGCAGAAATAATCCAGGGTGGTTGCAGACTGAAAGGTCCAAAATTAGTTATTTTGACCTTGTCTGCACAATAGCAGCTTTATTTATGATTTGATTTTTACCAAACTTGCACACAACTTGTATCACCATAGGATCTTGGTTCCTTTCTTGAACTGGCCAGATCCCATTATGGGTTCCAGAGTTATGGTCCCTGAAAGGGCCAAAATTAGCTATTTTGACCTTGTCTGCACAATAGCAGCTTTATTTATGATTTGATTTTTACTAAACTTGCACATAACTTGTATCACCATAGGATCTTGGTTCCTTTCTTGAACTGGCCAGATCCCATTATGGGTTCCAGAGTTATGGTCCCTGAAAGGGCCAAAATTAGCTATTTTGACCTTGTTTGAATAATAGCAGCTTCATTTATGATTTGATTTTAACCAAACTTGCACACAACTTGTATCACCACAAGATCTTGATTCCTTTCTTGAACTGGCCAGGTTCCTTTATGGGTTGCAGAGTTATGGCCCCTGATAGGGCCAGAATTAGCTGTTTTGACCTTGTCTGCAGAATTAAGGCCATTTATGAAAAAAGGGGAAAATACTCGCAAAGAATTGATTTTTGGTGAAAGCATTATACAATATGCATGTAACAGCATACTAAAAGTATAGAATGTTATCATGGTGCAAAATGCATTTTTTGGGGTAAAATGTTTAAAAATATAATTGAAACTGTGAATTTCTGGAATGGGCCCATAATGATGTTAATATTTTTATTAAGAAAGCGAAATTTTGCATGGTAGTAGAGAATTATAAAACAAACAAATTAAGCTCATGACTATTTTTAAAAAAATCCAAGATGGCCGCCAAAATTCAAGATGGGCGCCATTAAATTCTCATTACACAGGAAAACCGTTTAAGTATTTCACAAAGTTCAAATAGTGTGAAAAATGACCAGCATCATAGAAGATACACACATTTTATTTAAAAACACACAAACTTCAGTCTTAAACAAATTCAAGATGGCTTCTCAATTCCAAAATGGCCGCCACAGGGTCATTTAGACAATACAGACCCCGAATAAGAAAATGGCGGTAAAATGGTTTTACTGAAAATATTTTTCTTGCATCAAACATGACCCCCATGTTTTCTGATTTTTATTCAGCACTGACAATATTCACCAAGAGAATGTAAGATTCAGACATTTAAAGTAGGTCCTGATGTGTGCTGCAGCCATTGGAAATATGACAATTTTATATAGAATAATGAAGAACAGCTATTTAGTGTGCTATAACATACAAGGGAACATTTGTAAAAATTGAAATCTGGCCAGATGAGGATGGGAAATGTCTACTTAGACTAGAATTTGATAGAAGATGACAAATTTATTGCACTTTTGCTTTAAAATTTAATATTGATAAACACAAAAAGACCACATTTTCAATGTATTTGTGTGTATGCACAGTATTTTTTCTCAAAACTGCATTTTGGTATCCTAACGATTGCTAATTTCTAGTAGTTAGAGGTACAGTTGAACATATTTTACAGTTTAAATGTGTAATTTACCCTGACAGTGAAGCAGATCACAGTAGAAAATGACAAAACAGGGCAAAAGTAGGCTACATTTATGATAACTGATTGAAAATTATGCTGTGACAGCTATTTTGCCAAAATTTGACGAGTTGTCACACATTACTGAAATTGCCATAAAACCTTAGAAATTGTTGGTATAAACTAAAACCTTGTATTTAGGTTTTTGTACATTTCAAATGAAACTGGCACAATCATAGATAGAGAAAAAGTTTTTCTTACAGAAACTTAAAAACTTACTTCTTACTTAGAAACTTAGGCATACAGACACTTAATAGGAAAATGGTCAAAAAATTTTCATAATAAAATAATAACACTACAGAATGTGTCATGTTGACTTAGATCATACACTACCACTATAGTTTGGGATCTCATTGTTTAGCTAATTTTGCAGTTTGTGTGTTTGAACTGAAAATATTTTTTTCTGCATCAGGCATGACCCCTGCTTTCCTTTTTCATTTTATTCAGTATTGACAATGATCTGCTAGAAAATATAAGTTACAGACATTTAAAATATGTCCTGATGTGTGCTGCAGTCACTGGGAATATGTGAATTTCATAAAGAATAAAAAAAAAGAACAGCTATTAAGTGTGTCATAACCTTTAACAAAAACATTAATTGAATACATTTTACTAAAGTACAGTTCTCAATAGCATAGAAATCTATATCATAACAACACTTCCACATAACATATGTAAATATCAGGATACGAGTTCTGTGACACAGGAAAATGCTTACACCTTTAGTATCTTGAACAATGTAATGGGTCCAGTCGCTGTGGTGACTGTCCTGTGTTAAAACGTAGAGCTGGTGAGACCATATAAATGATCTTTTCTCTAAATCTAAATGATTCATGGCTGTAATGATTTCAGGGATCAGGTGAATCACTCAATGTTTCAAACTAACAACCTTCAACTAATGATAATCAGCTCAAACTCCTAAAGGATGGGAATACTGTGTTTGATTTTTTTTTTCTCTTTCTTTTTAGCTCACCTGTCACAAAGTGACAAGGTGAGCTTTTGTGATCGCGCGGCGTCCGTCGTCCGTCGTCCGTCCGTGCGTGCATCCGTGCGTGCGTCCGTAAACTTTTGCTTGTGACCACTCTAGAGGTCACATTTTTCATGGGATCTTTATGAAAATTGGTCAGAATGTTCACCTTGATGATATCTAGGTCAAGTTCGAAACTGGGTCACGTGCCATCAAAAACTAGGTCAGTAGGTCTAAAAATAGAAAAACCTTGTGACCTCTCTAGAGGCTATATATTTCACAAGATCTTCATGAAAATTGGTCAGAATGTTCACCTTGATGATTTCTAGGTCAAGTTCGAAACTGGGTCACGTGGGGTCAAAAACTAGGTCAGTAGGTCTAAAAATAGAAAAACCTTGTGACCTCTCTAGAGGCCATATTTTTCATGAGATCTTCATGAATATTGGTCAGAATGTTCACCTTGATGATATCTAGGTCAAGTTCGAAACTGGGTCACGTGGGTCAAAAACTAGGTCAGTAGGTCTAAAAATAGAAAAACCTTGTGACCTCTCTAGAGGCCATATTTTTCATGAGATCTTCATGAATATTGGTCAGAATGTTCACCTTGATGATATCTAGGTCAAGTTCGAAACTGGGTCACGTGGGGTCAAAAACTAGGTCAGTAGGCCGAAAAATAGAAAAACCTTGTGACCTCTCTAGAGGCCATATTTTTCATGAGATCTTCATGAATATTGGTCAGAATGTTCACCTTGATGATATCTAGGTCAAGTTCGAAACTGGGTCACGTGGGATCAAAAACTAGGTCAGTAGGTCTAAAAATAGAAAAACCTTGTGACCTCTCTAGAGGCCATATTTCTCAATGGATCTTTATGAAAATTGGTCAGAATGTTCACCTTGATGATATCTAGGTCAAGTTCGAAACTGGGTCATGTGCGGTCAAAAACTAGGTCAGTAGGTCTAAAAATAGAAAAACCTTGTGACCTCTCTAGAGGCCATATTTTTCAATGGATCTTCATGAAAATTGGTCAGAATGTTAACCTTGATATTATCTAGATCAAGTTCGAAACTGGGTCACGTGGGGTTAAAAACTAGGTCAGTAGATCTAAAAATAGAAAAACCTTGTGACCTCTCTAGAGGCCATATTTTTCATGAGATCTTCATGAATATTGGTCAGAAGGTTCATCTTGATGATATCTAGATCAGGTTTGAAACTGGGTAACGTGGGGTCAAAAACTAGGTCAGTAGGTCTAAAAATAGAAAAACCTTGTGACCTCTCTAGAGGCCATATTTCTCTGTGGATCTTCATGAAAATTGGTGAGACTGTTCAGCTTGATGATATCTAGGTCAGGTTCGTAACTGGGTCATGTGCCGTCAAAAACTAGGTCAGTAGGCCGAAAAATAGAAAAACCTTGTGACCTCTCTAGAGGCCATATTTTTCACGAGATCTTCATGAAAATTGGTGAGAATGTTCACCTTGATGATATCTAGGTCAAGTTTAAAAGTGGGTCACGTGCCTTCAAAAACTAGGTCATTAGGTCAAATAATAGAAAAACCTTGTGACCTCTCTAGAGGCCATATTTTTCAATGGATCTTCATGAAAATTGGTCAGAATTTTTTATCTTGATGATATCTATGTCACATGTGCTGAAAAACTAGGTCACTTTGTCAAATAATAGAAATAACGACGTCATACTCAGTTCAACACTGGGTCATGTGGGGATAGGTGAGCGATTCAGGACCATCATGGTCCTCTTGTTTATTTTTTGAAGTTCCTGTCAGCCAATGTCTTTGTATCGACAACATACGAGTATCCATTCGCATAGATGTTCAGCGGGTGTTCTCTTACATGAAGCTGCAACTCAATATGATTGCCCTAACTCCTGAATGCTCAGCGCTTATATGCTATAAAATATAGCCTTAAAATGACCAGAATGCCTTGGCTGTACTTTGTCGATAACGTTGAACCTTGTTGTCGTACTGACTCAGAAGATTACCAAACCAAACGTCTCTGTCTCAGATTTCCAATGATCAGCCTGTATTTGCTCTCGTCTGTCCCGTAAAGGTTTAATTTCCATGCGCTGGCCTTAACGCTCGAAACCTAGTAACAATACTGCAACTCTTCTTTAGTCTCAAACGTCTTTTTAGCTCACCTGTCACAAAGTGACAAGGTGAGCTTTTGTGATCGCCCGGCGTCCGTCGTCCGTCGTCCGTCCGTCCGTGCGTGCATGCGTGCGTGCCTGCGTGCGTCCGTAAACTATTGCTTGTGACCACTCTAGAGGTCACATTTTTCATGGGATCTTTATGAAAGTTGGTCAGAATGTTCACCTTGATGATATCTAGGTCAAGTTCGAAACTGGGTCACGTGCCATCAAAAACTAGGTCAGTAGGTCTAAAAATAGAAAAACCTTGTGACCTCTCTAGAGGCCATATATTTCACAAGATCTTCATGAAAATTGGTCAGAATGTTCACCTTGATGATATCTAGGTCAAGTTCGAAACTGGGTCACGTGGGGTCAAAAACTAGGTCAGTAGGTCTAAAAATAGAAAAACCTTGTGACCTCTCTAGAGGCCATATTTTTCATGAGATCTTCATGAATATTGGTCAGAATGTTCACCTTGATGATATCTAGGTCAAGTTCGAAACTGGGTCACGTTGGGTCAAAAACTAGGTCATTAGGTCTAAAAATAGAAAAACCTTTTGACCTCTGTAGAGGCCATATTTCTCAATGGATCTTCATGAAAATTGGTCAGAATGTTCAACTTGATGATATCTAGGTCAGGTTTGAAATTGGATCATGTGGGGGTAAAAACTAGGTCAGTAGATCTAAAAATAGAAAAACCTTGTGACCTCTCTAGAGGCCATATTTTTCATGAGATCTTCATGAATGTTGGTCAGAATGTTCACCTTGATGATATCTAGGTCAAGTTCGATACTGGGTTATGTTGGATCAAAAACTAGATCAGTAGGTCTAAAAATAGAAAAACCTTGTGACCTCTCTAAGGGCCATATTTCTCAATGGATCTTCATGAAAATTGGTCAGAATGTTCACCTTGATGATATGTAGGTCAGGTTCGAAACTGGGTCACGTGCGGTCAAAAACTAGGTCAGTAGGTCTAAAAATAGAAAAACCTTGTGACCTCTCTAGAGGCCATATTTTTCAATGGATCTTCAGGAAAATTGGTCAGAATGTTTGCCTTGATGATATCTAGATCAAGTTCGAAACTGGGTCACGTGGGGTTAAAAACTAGGTCAGTAGATCTAAAAATAGAAAAACCTTGTGACCTCTCTAGAGGCCATATTTTTCATGAGATCTTCATGAATATTGTTAAGAATGTTCACCTTGATGATATCTAGGTCAGGTTCGAAACTGGGTCACGTGGGGTCAAAAACTAGGTCAGAAGGTCTAAAAATAGAAAAACCTTGTGACCTCTCTAGAGGCCATATTTCTCAATGGATCTTCATGAAAACTGGTGAGAATGTTCAGCTTGATGATATCTAGATCAGGTTCGTAACTGGGTCATGTGCGGTCAAAAACTAGGTCAGTAGGTCTAAAAATAGAAAAACCTTGTGACCTCTCTAGAGGCCATATTTTTCACGAGATCTTCATGAAAATTGGTGAGAATGTTCACCTTGATGATATCTAGGTCAAGTTTAAAAGTGGGTCACGTGCCTTCAAAAACTAGGTCATTAGGTCAAATAATAGAAAAACCTTGTGACCTCTCTAGAGGCCATATTTTTCAATGGATCTTCATGAAAATTGGTCAGAATTTTTTATCTTGATGATATCTAGGTCACATGTGCTCAAAAACTAGGTCACTATGTCAAATAATAGAAATAATGACGTCATACTCAGTTCAACACTGGGTCATGTGGTGATAGGTGAGCGATTCAGGACCATCATGGTCCTCTTGTTTATATAATTTATCTGCCCTGACAGTATAGCTACAACAGCTCTTTTTTCAAGGTACTGGGATAAATAATAAGTTCAATCCTTGATGTGTGGATACAGAATGACTTCATTGTAATTCATGTACTTATCTATACCCTAGCAGAGGTGTGCTTAGACTGGTGCTATGTATGATTCCTGTTTCTAATTGGTCCAAAGTCGAACATATTTTACATTGAATACACGAGTACTTGATCTAACAAATAGTTTGTTCTCTTTTACTATACGATTGTATATAACATAATGTGTGATGCTGAGATCCAGCTATGACTGTTATTAACCAAAGTCGTTCATAAGGTTATAACACACTGAATAGCTGTTCGTCTTTAAACTGTATAAAATTGACATATTTCCAATGGCCGCAGCACACATCAGGACCAATTTAGAATGTCGGTAACTTACATTTTCTTGAAGAATATTATCAGTGCTGACTAAAAATCAAAAGAAAAGCGGGGTTATGTTTGATGCAAGAAAAAAAATATTTTCAGTCAAACACACAAATTGCAAAATCAGCAAAACGTTAAACCCAACAATATAAATAAATAAATAATAAATAAGGAAGTTATCGCTGCATAACGACAATTTCTACTGCCGAATGACTTGGCAGTTTTGTCTGTATAGTTCACTATTGCCCCAAATTGATTCTGCTGGAAGTATTTTTTAGCTCACCTGTCACGATGATATCTAGGTCAGGTTCGAAACTGGGTCACGTGCCGTCAAAAACTAGGTCAGTAGGTCAAATAATAGAAAAACCTTGTGACCTCTCTAAAGGCCATATTTTTCATGGGATCTGTATGAAAGTTGGTCAGAATGTTCATCTTGATGATATCTAGGTCAAGTTCGAAAGTGGGTAACGTGCCGTCAAAAACTAGGTCAGTAGGTCAAATAATAGAAAGACCTTATGACCTCTCTAAAGGCCATATTTTTCATGGGATCTATATGAAAATTGGTCTGAATGTTCATCTTGATGATATCTAGGTCAAGTTCGAAACAGGGTCATGTGCGGTCAAAAACTAGGTCAGTAGGTCTAAAAATAGAAAAACCTTGTGACCTCTAAAGGCCATACTTGTGAATGGATCTCCCTAAAAATTGGTCAGAATGTTCATCTTGATGATATCTAGGTCAAGTTTGAAACTGGGTCATGTGCCATAAAAAACTAGGTCAGTAGGTCAAATAATAGAAAAACCTTGTGACCTCTCTAGAGGCCATACTTTTCATGGGATCTGTATGAAAGTTGGTCTGAATGTTCATCTTTATGATATGTAGGTCAAATTTGAAACTGGGTCAACTGCTATCAAAAACTAGGTCAGTAGGTCTAAAATGATTAAAATCTTTTGACCTCTCTAGAGGCCATATTTTTCAATGGATCTTCATGAAAATTGATCTGAATATTCACCTTGATGATATCTAGGTCAGTTTCAAAACTGGGTCACATGCGTTCAAAAACTAGGGCAGTAGGTATAAAAATAGAAAAACCTTGTGACCTCTCTAGAGGCCATATTTTTCATGAGATCTTCATGAAAATTAGTGAGAATGTTCACCTTGATGATATCTATATAAAGTTCAAAACAGGGTCACGTACCTTCGAAAACTAGGTCAATAGGTCAAATAATAGAAAAACCTTGTGACCTCTCTAGAGACCATATTTTTCAATGGATCTTCATGAAAATTGGTCAGAATTTTTAGCTTGATGATATCTAGGTCAAGTTCAAAACTGGGTCACATGAGCTCAAAAACTAGGTCACTATGTCAAATAATAGAAAAAAGGACGTCATACTCAAAACTGGGTCATGTGGGAAGAGGTGAGCGATTCAGGACCATCATGGTCCTCTTGTTCCATCTTGGGGTAAACTGCATACTGTTACTAACAATAACCAGCTTATTATAATGTAAAAGCAATGATATGAGACAATTTGGCATAAAATCGACAACAATTCTGGTTTAAATGCAGCTTTTATGGTGGCCATATTGGATTTAGGATGCCATTTTGTTTTCTTCTAAATTTGTAATTAGTTAACATTTTGCAAAATATAGTAATCTAATGTAGTGCAAAAGTTGGACCTCGTTATATGCATAAATCTGTTGTTATGAGCAGATTCCAGAAATCAACAGTTTCATCAATATTTTAAATATTTTAACCCCAAAAATAGACATTTTGCATCATGATACTTTTCTATACTTTTTATATGTTGTTGCATACACCTTGTATAATACTTATACAAAAAATCAATTCTTTGCGAGTTTTTTCCTTTATTTGGCATTTTGGCCATAAATGGGCGCTTCATTTATGATTTGAATTTAATCAAACTTGCACAAAAGCTTGTGTCACCATAAGATCTTGGTTCCTTTCTTGAACTGGCCAGGTTCCATTATGGGTTCGAGAGTTATGGCCCCTGAAAGGACCAAAATTAGCTAATTTGACTTTGTCTGCACAATAGCAGCTTCATTTATGATTTGATTTTAACCAAACTTGCACACAACTTGTATCACGATAATATCTCAATTCCTTTTTATACGCCCTAAGAGATGTATTATGTTATCGCCATGGTGTCTGTCTGTCTGTTGGTTAGCAATTTCCTTTCTGCTCTGTAACTCTTGAACCCCTTGAAGGATTTCAAAGAAACCTGACACAAATGTTCACCTCATCCAAACGATGTGCAGAGCGAAAGTTTCGGATGGCTCACTTCAAGGTCAAGGTCACACTTAGGGGTCAAAGGTCACATGACTTTGTTTTGTGTGTATATTGCTCTGCATTTGCGTTGCATTGCAGTGCTCTTTGTTTTTTTATGCCCCCGAAGGGAGGCATATTAGTTTTCAACTGTCCGTCCGTTCGTTCATTACAACGTTAACTTTTTGCATGAAGGCCAACGTTAACTTCAGCATGAAGGCCAACGTTAACTTCAGCATGAAGGCACTTTACTCGCGAACGACTGCACCCAGGACCTTCAAACTTCACATGATGGTAGTACTTATTGAGTTCATGACCCCTACTGACATTGGGGTCACCAGGTCAAAGGTCAAGGTCACAGGGGACAATGTTAACTTTTTGCATGAAGGCACTTTACTCGCGAACCATTGCACCCAGGACCTTCAAACTTCACATGCTGATAGTACTTATTGAGTACACCACCCATACTGACATTGGGGTCACCAGGTCAAAGGTCAAGGTCACAGGGGCCAATGTTAACTTTTTGCATGAAGGCACTGCGAACCACTGCACCCAGGACCTTTAAACTTCACATGCTGATAGTACTTATTGAGTACACAACCCCTACTGACTGGGTTCACCAGGTCAAAGGTCAAGGTCACAGGGGCCAATGTTAACTTTTTGCATGAAGGCACTTTACCTGCGAACCACTGCACCCAGGACCTTTAAACTTCACATGCTGATAATACTTATTGAGTACACAACCCCTACTGACTTTGGGGTCACCAGGTCAAAGGTCAAGGTCACAGGGGCCAATGTTAACTTTTTGCATGAAGGCACTTTACTTGCAAATCACTGCACCCAGGACCTTCAAATTTCACATGCTGATAGTACTTATTGAGTACACGATCCTTACTGACTTTGGGGTCACCAGGTCAAAGGTCAAGGTCACAGGGGCCAATGTTAACTTTTTGCATGAAGGCACTTTACTTGCAAACCACTGCACCCAGGACCTTCAAACTTCACATGCTGATAGTACTTATTGAGAACACGACCGCTGTTGACTTTGGGGTCACCAGGTCAAAGGTCAAGGTCACCAGTTCAAAGATCAAGGTGCTGCGGGGGCATTTGTCACCATTAGTGACAGCTCTTGTTTGGTAGATCCTTCTTGTTCACTTACAATAATTTTTTTTAATTACTTCCCTTTTATGTTACTATAAATAGCTTATTTAGTAACTTTTTTATTATTAGCCATAGGGAAAAACCGAGACCACTTTCCTGTTGTACAACATGGATGGTACCTTCAATTTGTATGTGTATTTTGACATATGTACCTTTAAGAAAATTTCAACTATATTTTCTCATGATTCTTTTGATTGATCTTGATTATGATTTTTTGACCTTCTTGTCCTTAAGTGCAATGATGACAGGTGAGCGATATTGGGCCATTATGGCCCTCTTGTGTAAAAACTAGCAATCTCTTTCTCACTATAATGGTGGAGGTAAAATTATTTATTCCAAGGATCATTGACAGATAGGAATCACAGGTAGGGTTGGTATAATATTTTAACCATGTATATAAAATATTTAACAAGAAAACAGCATTTAATGGTGTCTTTGAATTGCAAAACATCTATACTCAAGGCTTGATTAGAATAAAATTATAATGTTTTGGTACTTTTTGATCTATTTTTAATTCACCTGAGCCAAAGGCTCATGGTGAGCTTTTGTGACCGCTCAATGTCTGTCGTGCGGCCTGAGACGTGTGTTGTGTGTCCATCAACATTTTCTTAAAAAATCTTCTTGAAAACCATTGGGCAGAATTACACCAAACTTCACAGGAATGATCCTTGGGTGGCCCCCTTTCAGAATTGTTCAAAGAATTGAATTCCATTTAGAACTCAAGAAAAAACTTTAGAAATCTTCTTGTCCAAAACCTCAAGGCGTAGAGCCTAGATATTTGGCTTGTGACATCATCTTATGTTCAAATTATGCCCCTGGGTTGAAAAGAGGCCCTGCCCTGGGGGTCCCAGGTTTAACATAGACTTATATAAGAAAAAAAGGTCTTGTCTGAATGTTCAAGGCCTAGGCCTTTGATATTTGGTATGTAGCATTGCCTAGTGGACCTCTAACATGATTGTTCAAATTATGCTCCTGGGGTGAAAAGAGGCCCTGCCCTGGGGTCACTTGTTATATGACTTATATAGGAAAAATTACTTCGAAAATTATCAGATCGTATTTGTGCCCCCCCATAATTTTAAGAGTTATGGCCCCTGAAATAGTCAAAAATGCACATTTTCACCTTGTGACACGCCTAGCACAAAAAGTATTTGATACAGATTCATGAAACCTTGCTTGAGTCTTAATCATGATATGAACTTGCGCACCTCTTATTTTTCATCTGGGTCCGCCCCCTATTTCTAGAGTTATGGCCCCTGAAATAGTCAAAAATGCACATTTTCACCTTGTGACACGCCTAGATCTCGGTTCCTTTCTTGAACTGGCCAGTAGATGACCCCTGTTGATTTTGGGATCACTGCATTAAAGGTCAAGGTCACAGGGGCCTGAACAAGGAAAACCGTTTCCGGTCAGTAACTTGAGAACCACTTGACTGAGAATGTTGAAACTTCATAGGATGATTGGTCATGCGGAGGAGATGGCCCCCATTGATTTTGGGGTCACTCTATGAAAGGTCAAGGTCACAGGGGCCCGAACATGAAGAACCATTTCCGATCAATAACTTGAGAACCACTTGACCCAGAATGTTTAAACTTCATAGGATGATTGGTCATGCAGAGTAGATGACCCGTATTGATTTTTGGGTCACTATTAAAGGTCAAGGTCACAGGGGGCTAAACATGGAAAACCATTTCCGGTCAGTAACTTGAGAACCACTTGACCCAGAGTGTTGAAACTTCATAGGACGATTGGACATGCAGAGTAGATGACCCCTATTGATTTTAGGGTCCCTCAGTTAAAGGTCAAGGTCACAGTGGTCTGAAAATGGTAAACCGTTTCTGGTCAGTAACGTGAGAACCACTTGACCCAGAATGTTGAAACTTCATAGGATGATTGGTCATGCAGAGATGACCCCTATTGATTTTGGGATCACTCTATTAAAGATCAAGGTCACAGAGGGGGCTTAACATGGAAAACCATTTCCGGTCAATAACTTGAGAACCTGACTGAATAAGGAACAGTGCAGACCATGATCAGACTGCACGGATGTGCAGGCTGATCTTGGTCTGCACTGGTTGCAAAGGCAGAATCACTCTAAAGGCTAAAGGTTAAAAACTAGAACAGATATAGAATACCAACAAGGAGGCTATGTATGAATGTTTGAGCATAACCAATGTGTAGGTGACACAAATAGAGGTCACTGGCAGTTGATAGCTCTGTTTATTTTTTGGGGGGTGGGGGGGGGGTTGTTTGTTTTTAGCTCACTTGAGCACAAAGTGCTCAAGGTGAGCTTTTGTTATCGCTCCATGTCCGTCGTCATCCGTCATCAACAATTTGACTGTTAACACTCAAATGGTCACAATTTTGGCCCAATTTTAATGAAACTTGGTCAGAATGTTACCCTCAGTAATATCTTGGACAGTTCAATATTGGGTCATCTGGGGTCAAAAACTAAGTCACTAGGTCAAGTCAACGGAAAAGCTTGTTAACACTCTAGAGGCCACATTTATTACAATATCTCTTTGAATATTGGTCAGAATGTTAATCTTGTTGATCTTTAGGTCAAGTTGGAATCTGGATCATGTAGGGTCAAAAACTAGGTCACCAGGTAAAAAGAATCATAGGAAAAGCTTGTTAACACTCTACAGGTCACATTTAAGACTGTATCTTCATGAAACTTTCTCAGAATGTTAATCTTGATAATCTTTAGGTCAGGTTCAAATCTGGGTCTTTTTGGGTCAAAACCTAGGTCACCAGGTCAAAAAATCAAAGGAAAAGCTAGTTAACACTCTAGAGGCCACATTTATGACTGTATTTTAATGAAACTTTGTCAGAATGTTAATCTTGATGATCTTTAGGTCAACTTCGAATCTATGTCATGATGGGTCTAAAGCTAGGTCACCAGGTCAAATCAAAGGAAAAGCTAGTTTACACTCTAGAAACCATATGTATGACCATATCTTAATGAATCTTGGTCAGAATATTAATTTTAATGATCTTAAAGTCGTGTTCCAATCTGGGTCAGTTGGGGTCAAAAACTAGGTCACCAGGTCAAATCAAAGGTAAAGCTTGGTTATAATGGAGAGGCCACATTTATGACTGTATCTTCATGAAACTTGGTCAGAATGTTAATCTTTATGATCTTTAAGACACAAACATCGAAAATGAAACCACTGCTATCGTACTTTTCCAATTTAAAATAGCACTCTGCTTTTTTTCTAGAATAACACTCATATAAAACTCGAGAAGTCACATTTTCTACGTGATCTTCATAAAACTTTGTCAAAATATTTGTCTCTATGAAATCAAGGCCAGCTTAGATTCTACCTTATCAGGGGTTAGAATTAGGTCAGGTGAGTGATACAGGGCCTTCAGGGCCCTCTTATTTTATGCCCCCCCTTCGAAGAAGGAGGGGTATATTGTTTTGCAGATGTCGGTCGGTCTGTCAGTTCTTCGGTCGGTTGGAATGTAGACCAATCCGTTTCCAGATGATAACTCAAGAACGCTTGGGCCTAGGATCATGAAAGATGATAGGGAGGTTGGTCATCACCAGCAGATGACCCCTATTGATTTTGAGGTCTGTATATCAAAGGTCAAGGTCACAGTGACCCTGAATAGTAAAACTGTTTCAGGATGATAACTCAAGAACACTTGGGCCTAGGATCATGAAAGTTGATAGGGAGGTTGGTAATGACCAGCAGATGACCCCTATTGATTTTGAGGTCAGTATGTTAAAGGTCAAAGTGACCCTGAACAGTAAAACGGTTTCCGGATGATAACTCAAGAACGCTTGGGCCTAGGATCATGAAAGTTGAGAGGGAGGTTGATCATCACCAGCAGATGACCCCTATTGATTTTGAGGTCATTAGGTCAAAGGTCAAGGTCACATTGGCCAGGAACAGTTAAAACGGTTTCTGATCTTCTTGTCCAAAACCATAGGGCCTAGGGCTTTGATATTTGGTATGTAGCAAAATCTAATGGTCCTCTACCAAGATTGTTCAGATTATTTCCCTGGGGTCAAATATGGCCCCACCCCGGGGGTCACATGGTTTATATAGACTTATATAGGAAAAAACTTTGAAAAACCTCTTGTCCAAAACCACAGGGCCTAGGGCTTTGATATTTTGTATATGACATCATCAAGTGGTCCTCTACTAAGATTTTTCAGATTATTCCCCTAGGGTCAAATATGGCCCCGCCCTGGGGGTCACACGGTTTACATAGACTTATATAGAGAAAAACTTTGAAAATCTTCTTGTCCAAACCACAAAGACTATGGCTTTGATATTTTGTAATGTAGCATCATTTAGTGGTTCTCTACCAAGTTTGTTCAAATTATCCCTCAAGGGTCAAATATAGCCCTGCCCCAGGGGTCATATTGTTCATAATTATAGACTTATATAGGGAAAAACTTAGAATCTTCATGTCCATAACTTACATCATTCAAATTTGGACCACATGTATAGTTTTGAGTGGCAAGATGAACCTTGACATGAGTTGACCTTGATCTTGACCTAGTGACCTACTTTCACATTTCTGTAGCTACAGCCTTCAAATTTGGACCACATGCATAGGTTTGTGTACCGAAAAAAAACTTTGACCTTGACATTGACCTAGTGACCTACTTTCACATTTTTGAGGTACAGGCTTCAAATTTGGACCACATGCATAGTTTTTTGTTCCAAAATAATATTTGACCTTGATTTTGACCTAGTGACCTACTTTTACATTTCTCAAGCTACAGCCTTTAAATTTTAACCACAAGCATAGTTTTGTGTACTGAAATGAACTTTGATCTTGAGATTGACCTAGTGACCTACTTTCACATTTCTGAAGGTACAGGCTTCAAATTTGGACCAGTTGCATAGTTTTGTGTTCCGAAATAAAATTTGACCTTGATTTTGACCTAGTGACCGACTTTCACATTTCTCAAGCTACAGCCTTCAAATTTGGACCACATGCATAGTTTTGTGTACCAAAATGAACTTTGATCTTGAGATTGACCTAGTGACCTACTTTCACATTTCTGAAGCTACAGGCTTCAAATTTGGACCGCATGTATATTTTTGTGTTCTGAATTGAAATTTGACATTGATTTTTATCTATTACGTACTTTCACATTTCTCAAGCTACAGCCTCCAAATTTGAAGCATATGCATAGTTCTGTCTACCGAAATGAACTTTGACCTTGAAATTGATCTAGTGACCTGCTTTCATATTTCTCAAGCCACAGCTTTCAAATTTTGACCACATACACATTGTTTTGTACCGAAATGAAATTTGACCTTGATTTTGACCTTGAGCTAGTCTTGAAATTTGGAACATTCAAAAATGGCTCAGTGGTAGGTGCCAAGATCACTCTGTAATCTCTTGTTAGGTTAATAGGTTAAAGGTCAAGGTTAGATTAAACCAGAATGGTAGAACATTTGTTTACAGTGAGCATATAATTTCTGTTCCTTGTGCAATTACTGAATGCATCAAGGGGGGCATTTCGTGTTCGACGAGCTCTTGTTTAAGATACAGCCTTGAAATTTGAATGACATATACAGCTTTTGCACACTGATCCTAAAACTGACATTCAGTGGCCGTGAATGTGACCTACTTTCTTAATATTTTAGCATCAGTTTGACATTTGAAACATGTAGCTTATATTACTCAGGTGAGCTTGCTAGCTCACCTGAGCAATGCTATTGTGATCGCACGATGTCTGGTGTCTGTCTGTCTGTTGCCTGTCGTCTGTCAACATTTAGCTTGTGTATGCGATAGAGGCTGTATTTTTCAACTGATCTTCATGAAATTTTGTCAGAATGATTACCTTGATAAAATCTAGGCTTAGTTCGAAAATGGGTCATCTTGAGTCAAAAACTAGGTCACTAGGTCAAATCAAAGAAAAACCTTGTGTATGGAGTAGAGGCTGTATTTTTAGCTCGACTATTCGAAGAATAGTCTAGCTATTCTACTCACCCTGGCGTTGGCGTCGGCGTCCGCGTCACACCTTGGTTAAGTTTTTGTATGCAAGTACATACAGCCATCAATTAAAGGCATATAGCTTTGAAACTTATTTTTTCTTTTTCTAGGTCAATTACCAACCTCTCTGGGTCAAGTCCCATAACTCTGACATGTATTTTGAGCAAATTATGCCCCCTTTTGGACTTAGAAAATTTTGGTTAAAGTTTTACATGCAAGTTACTATCTCCAAAACTAATGCAGATATTGATTTGAAACTTCACATGTGTCTTCGGGGTTATAAAACTAGTTGATAGCATCGAGTCCCATAACTCTGACTTTCATTTTTGCCAAATTATGCCCCCTTTTAAACTTAGCAAGTTCTGGTTAAAGTTTTGCATGCAAGTACATATAGCTATTACTAAAAGGCATATAGATTTGAAACTTATTTTTTCTTTTTCTAGATCAATTACTAACCTCACTGGATCAAGTCCCATAACTCTTACATGTATTTTGAGCAAATAATTCCCCTTTTTGGACTTAGAAAATCCTGGTTAAAGTTTTGCGTGCAAGTACATACAGCAATTACTAAAAGGCATATAGATTTGAAACTTATTTTTTCTTTTTCTATATCAATTACCAACCTCACTGGGTCAAGTCCCATAACTCTGGCATGTATTTTTTGCAAATTATGCCCCCTTTTGGACTTTGAAAATTCTGGTTAAAGTTTTACATGATTGTGAGTTTCTATCTTCAAAACTAATGCAGATATTGAATTGAAGCTTCACATGTGCCTTCGGGGTTATAAAACTAGTTGATAGCAGCAAGTCCCATAACTGATATGCATTTTGGTCAAATTATGCCCCCTTTTGAACTTAAAACTCTTTTGATATTTAACCTTTTTGGGTAATATTTCCCTGCTTCTGAGACAATATTTCGAATAGTCGAGCTTGGCTGTCTTACGGACAGCTCTTGTTCAATTGATCTTCATGAAATTTTGTCAGAATGATAACCTTGATGAAATCTAGATCAATTTTGAAAATGGGTCACCTGGGGTCAAAAACTAGGTCACTAGGTCAAATAAAAAAAAACCTTGTATATGCGATAGAGGCTGTATTTTTCAATTGATCTTCATGAATTTGGATCAGAATGATTGCCTTGATGAAATCTAGGTCAAGTTCGAATATGGGTCATCTGGGGACAAAAGCTAGGTCACTAGGTCATATCAAAGAAAAACCTTGTGTATGCAATAGGGGCTGCATTTTACACCGGATATTCATGAAATTTAGTCAGAATGTTTGTCTGGATGAAATCTAGGTGGAGTGTCAATATGGGTCATCTAAGAAAAAAAAACTATGTCACCTGGTCAAATTAAAGAAAAACCTTGTGTACGCAATAAGAGCTGCATTTTACACTGGATATTCATGAAATTTAGTCAGAATGATTGCCTTGATGAAATCTAGGTCAGGTTAGACTGGGTCATCTGTGGTCAAAAACTAGGTCACTAGGTCAAATCAAAGAAAAACCTTGTGTATGCAATAGAGACTGTATTTTTCAATTGATCTTCATGAAATTTGGTCAGAATGATAGCCTTGATGAAATTAAGGTCAAGTTTGAATATGGGTCATCTGGGTTCAAAAACTAGGTCACTAAGTCAAATCAAAGAAAACTGTTTTGTATGCGATAGAGGCTGTATTTTTCAATTGAGGTTAATGAAATTTGGTCAGAATGATTGCCTTGATTGAATCTAGGTCAAGTTCGAATGTAGGTCATCTTGGCTCAAAAACTAGGTCACTAGGTCAAATTGAAGAAAATACTTGTTTATACTTAAGAGGCTACATTTTTGGTCCAATCTTATTGAAAATTGGTCAGAATATTTGTTTCAATGAAATCACTAGGTCAGACATGTTTACACTGTTGTGGTATTTTTCTGAGGTGAGCGACCTAGGGCCATCTTGGCCCTCTTGTTCATGTTATCTTCATAATCTTCCAGCTGTGTCAGGTAACTGTTCTCAGTTATGGCTCTGCCACTGGGTTTTGTTTTGGTTTGTTTCTTTTGGGCTTCAAATGAAGACTTACATGTGGGACATACACTTTGATCTTTGGCTTCAGTCATAGGTTGATTTCTAGGCTCCAGTTTCAGTTTAACAAATTCCTCTACAGCTTCCTTTCCTGCGTTGAGGGCCTTTACCTTACCAGTTGGATTTTCTTCTCGGAATCCCACTGCTGGGAATAGCTGAAGAATATCGAATGTATGTGCTGGCAAAACAAAGAGTATGATGTTCTGTGTTCTTGCCCATTTGATTAAAGATGTTGAAATGTGTGATGAGTGACCATCAAAGATAAGAAGTATTGTCTGTGAGGTGTTAACTCCTGCCCTTGCATAGGGCAGAAAGTGTTCTGTGAGGTATTTCTTAAAAATGTCACCATTTGACCAGCCAGACTTCTCCCCTTGCTACAGATGATGTTCCCTCCATTAAGTCTGGATTAAATTGTTTTCCCTTGAATACAAAGAAAGATGAAACATAATTCCCTATGGCATTCACACAACTAATTATGTCTCCCCACCCCCTCTGGGGGAGACATATTGTTTTTTGCCCTGTCCGTCCGTCCGTCACACTTCATTTCCGAGCAAACCATTTGACCTAGAACCTTCAAACTTCATAGGGTTGTAGGGCTGCTGGAGTAGACGACCCCTATTGTTTTTGGGGTCACTCCGTCAAAGGTCAAGGTCACAGGGGCCTGAACATTGAAAACCATTTCCGATCAATAACTTGAGAACCACTTGACCCAGAATGTTGAAACTTCACAGGATGATTGATTATGCAGAGTAGATGATCCCTATTGATTTTGGGGTCAGTCTATTAAAGGTCAAGGTCACAGGGGCCTGGTCATGTAAAATCATTTCTGGAGAATAACTTGAGAACCACTTGACCTAGAATGTTGAAACTTAATAGGATGATTGGACATGCAGAGTAGATGACCCCTATTTATTTTGAGGTCACTTGATCAAAAGTCAAGGTCACAGGAGCCTGAACATGGAAAACAATTTCCGATCAATAACTTGAGAACCACTTGACCCAGAATGTTGAAACTTCATAGGATGATTGAACATGCAGAGTAGATGATCCCTATTGATTTTGGGGTCAGTCTATTAAAGGTCAAGGTCACAGGGGCCTGGTCATGTAAAATCATTTCTGGAGAATAACTTGAGAACCACTTGACCTAGAATGTTGAAACTTAATAGGATGATTGGACATGCGGAGTAAATGACCCCTATTTATTTTGAGGTCACTTGATCAGAGGTCAAGGTCACAGGAGCCTGAACATGGAAAACAATTTCCGATCAATAACTTGAGAACCACTTGACCCAGAATGTTGAAACTTCACAGGATGATTGATTATGCAGAGTAGATGATCCCTATTGATTTTGGGGTCAGTCTATTAAAGGTCAAGGTCACAGGGGCCTGGTCATGTAAAATCATTTCTGGAGAATAACTTGAGAACCACTTGACCTAGAATGTTGAAACTTAATAGGATGATTGGACATGCAGAGTAAATGACCCCTATTTATTTTGAGGTCACTTGATCAAAGGTCAAGGTCACAGGAGCCTGAACAGTGACTTGAGAACCACTAGGCCAATAGTGTTGAAATTTAGCAGGATGACTGGACATGCCAAGTAGATGATCCCTGTTGTAGCCAACATCAGTGTCTCTTTGACTTTCGCTCCTGACCCCTATTGACATCTTGCCTATAGGTCACAATAGCGTAAACAATACTCCCTATATATTCTATATAAAACAGACAATGTTTACAGAGTTGTCACATATAGCCAGGCCCATTTTAAATTGCAATTCCTTACCTCATTGTAAAGAGTAGTCTTTAAACCATCAAAAAATGTAAAGAAAAGTAGGGGTCATGTATCTTCTAAGAAAGATTTCTCCTGTCACATTTGTTTACTGTAAAACTACATCAAAAATGACCCGGTCATGAACCCATATTACTACGCTTGCTGTCATTGGATTTTACTTCACAAAATACAGCCTTCCCTCTTGATTTTTCTACTAGAATGTCAGCAGTATATCCACAATGAAATTTAAAACAAAAATAGCACCAACAAATACCTGGATTGCCTTCTCAGATGAAAAAAATAGTCCCAAATTAACTGTCCGCCATTATGCGACTAGACCAGATGGTACCCAGGTGGTTCCTTAGTTTAGTTAGGCTATAAGGAAACTCAATGCTTCCCTTTTCAGACTTTGAAAACTTTGATTATCAAAAACAAGTATTTCAAACAAGACTACCAATTTTTTTGTAAAAATTCATAGAAATATTCTCAAAATTCAGTTTTCTATACGGTCATGAATTTAACATAATTGCTCGGTTAAGCTGATTTTAAGACAAATTTCATTCTTTACATAAACAGGCCTATTTCTGAAATTCCGTCAAAATTTGTTATCAAATATGTATGACTGTATGCGGATGTCTTCTTCTCACTTAAATATTGCTCTATATGGATACTTTTTTTCTATAATTGTATATCTGATATGAAAATGCCTTTTTTTTCAAATTTTGGGCAGTTTTTTTACCCAGAATTTCTTGGTTTGAAATGCTTTTTTGCAAATTATTCAGTAAAACAGGACTTCCACAAGCAATTTAGCATGCAGTTAATCAAAATTTGGAACTGAAAAACAGTCCAGCTTTCCCAGTCCAAATGCACCTTCTAATGAAAAAAATGACAATACACTGGGCACCCGGTCTGGTACTAAAAAAAGAAGTGTGATATGTCAGCCTGCTTGGGAGCCAGTGAATGTGCTATTAACTGAGCCTATTCAGTATCTTTGAAGGCTATCACTTTGGTTCTAATTTCAAACTGCATTGCAATTAAACACTTAAAAAAAAAATTACCGTAATTACCCGTGGGATAACCGTTAAACATTAAAAATGGTTAAAAAGCGCTCTCGTAAAATGTGTGTAAAAAGGTTGGATTTATAATTGGTTGATCAAAGTGTAAACAAAGGTAAAGCATATAATTATCTTGACCAAACTCTGTTGTAAACAAGTACCACAGACTAGATAAGGAGTCATATGAGGGTAGAATTTTGAAAATCTTGGTACACTTTCTTTCAAAGATCAGAAGGCTGCACCATTATGCAACACCATTGCGGCCTCTGTTCAACGTGAAAGGTAATTGATGAGTATACTAGTCAATGATTAAAAAACTTTCACCCAGCATTTGTGGATTACAAATAAAGTTGTACTGGTCCAGCACTGTACAAACAAATGTTTAATTCTGAATAAAAATGAATGTGTTGGTAAAAAATGCCTGTACAGGTGACTTATCTTTGAGCCGAGCTTCACGTCGGGTGGGGTGGGCTTGGAAGTGAACGTATTATAATGTACTAATATAGCTATGTCAGTGATTACTACAAAATGTATGAGGGTAGAGAATGAGGGTTGTAAACAGGGTAGAAAGGCTGCAAAAAATAAACCTAGGGTTCCAGGCCGGCCTGATGACTACCCCAATTAGTAATACTGGTGCATCTAGAATTTTGAACATGGCCCAAATATTATTACACAAAGTGTACCAGCAATGCAAAAGGCTGCTAACAAAGTTGGAAATGGGTAGAAATTAAATGTGATAATATGCAAGACATAAGACAAACTTAAGTCTGAAATGAAAAATGTGGTTACACTGACAGTTCTAAAGTAAATGTTGAGGGTGAGTCTTGTAACACAAACCCACTATTTCAACTCTGAAAGCAACCATTTCAAGCTGGCCCTCTATTGTGCCTCAACTATGTGTGCAAAATAATACAAAAAAATCAAAAAAATAATAGGTGCTTATGTGGTGTTAAAATTTGTAGTAATGCTTCAAAATTACAATAAAGGTATGATTGTAAAATGTCCTAACCATGCGGGTCACTGGACAGCAAACTTAGAAGTGACCGAATCAATTTGGATAAAGAAGGCAAAATGTTTTTTATTTCCCCATTTTCCCCCCCCCCCCCCCCCCCCCCCCCCCCCCATTCTTTTTTAGAGTGAAAATGTAGCAAAGGAAAATACAAAAAGATCTTAATATTGCAAGTTACACTGGTGATGGTGACAGCTAAGAGTAATTCTGGGGTAGATAAGGAAAAGGTAGCAAAGTAACACACTTTAAAGAGTAAGAAATCTTGCAAAATCTCTTAAGCGAGAGTTGTACAAGGCTCATTCAGTAACACTATGTTCTCTGTCCCCAGTAAACAAAAAATCCAAATATAAAGAATAGAATTTGATTATCAGTAAATCTAGATGTATATCGTGCTCATTGTGAGCTCATCATGTCTATAATAAATCAGGGTAATAAAAATGTAAATGCCAAAAAATTATTCAAACAATTGTTCTGTGCTCAAGGGCTACTGCGTGAGCCTTGTAACAGTACAGCCTTGTTTGTACCGTAATTACCGTCAAGTTAAAAAATACCTCCAGCAAATGTTAAAAATCAAAATGGAACTTTCTGATGAAAAAGCCTTGTTACAATGTAGAATATATTTATGGGTCCAGAGAGTATAGATAAAACCAAATTATTGTCCTCTACTCAAAAATGTGAAGCGGTAAATAGTGCATATCAAGCTAAGTATGCCAAAATCTGTTACGTTTCCCCGAAAACTGTCACGGGCCGTCATTCACTGGCAAATCTTGAGAATTAAGCACGGGCAAGGTGGGGCGATATCTCTCAAGGCAAGGGCCTTGGGTACAAGTCCTGCCGTGGTTCTGCGGTTGTGAAACCTTTGCTTGATTAAAGGTAGAACGTAGAGAAAAGCTCTTTCGGTCCTCGGGCTACATTTCGAGGGCAAAAGCTGCAAGGTTTGCCGTCGAATGCGCAATTACAGTAGTACCATTCTGAACATCATTACACTAATGGGCTCCTCCTGATTTCTAAGACAGATTACTCCTCAGCAGCCCCCTAATGTCATACATATGAATAAAACCTTTTGTAGAGTAAACTGGCTGGGTCTAAGTGCACTTCGATGGGTTAATGTTTGTTGTTGGTGTTGTGGTTATCTCAATATTGGCAATAATATACCAAATATTCTATTACTATAACTTATTTATATTATAATAATTGATAAATAAAAGAAACAAGAATAAAGTAGCATATTTTACAAAAAGAATACAATCAGGATAGTTCATCCCCCAAGTTGGTGAGATGTACATTACATCCACACCGCCCTGTCTCTCATTGTTTATCTCTGTAGGCTCTAAACTTTAATGTTTCAGGGTTTACAAAAAAGTATATGACCAAAGATGGGACACATGAAAAGCCCTATAGGTAGTTCTAGTAGGCTGTGGGAACACATATTGCAAGTCTGGGAGCATATTCTCCCCACTCCTACTTCTTTCCACTGGGGAGAGTGATTCTAATGCGGCCATACTGAGGCAAATTTTGGCTGAAGTGGGTCCAATACATTTCAAACAGAGTTTTGTACCAAATGGTACTGAATTTGTGTTAATTTAGCTCTAATAGCAGTTTGCATGAAATGTAAATCCATTTTTGCAAGTGCAGACGATATTTTTTGACATGTGACGTATCCTGAATTTTTCTTATAGGTCACCAATAGCGTAAACAATACTCCCTATATATTCTATATAAAACAGACAATGTTTACAGAGTGGTCACATATAGGCAGGCCCATTTTATTGCAATTCCTTACCTTCATTGTAAGAGTAGTCTTTAAAACCATCAAAAAATGTAAGAAAAGTTAGGGGTCATGTATCTTCTAAGAAAGATTCTCTGTCACATTTGTTTACTGTAAAACTACTTCAAAAATGACTCCGGTCATGAACCCATTTACTACGCTTGCTGTCATTGGATTTTACTTCACCAAAATACAGCATTCCCTATTGATTTTTCTACTAGAATGTCAGCGTATATCCACAATGAAAATTTAAAACAAAAAATTAGCACCAACAAATACATGCTTGATTGCCATATCAGATGAAATAAATAGTCCAAATTACTGTCCAGCCATCATGCGACTAGGCAGATGGTTACCCAGGCTGGTTCCTTTAGTTTAGTTAGGCCTATAGGACTTTGCATTGGGGGAGACATGTGCTTTTTTACAAAAGCAATTTCTAGTTAGTGTAGTTGTTATTGCCTGAGGTTTGCTGTTAAAGTGTTGCTATGATGTTAGGTGGTCTATGGTCAGGCTGTAATCTTGTTTCATCCAGGTTGTAAATATTCTTTGGCTATTCAACAACTAGAGTATTTTGTATCAGAACTGAACCAAACTTACACAAAGTCATTATTAGTGCATATCTCTATAAAATCAAGGCTAAGTTTGATAACCAGCCAATTCAGACCAGTATCTCAACATTTGATTAACATGAAATTAATGGTTTCCATGTTTGTTGTACAATGATTTCTGTTTGCTTCATTTTAGGTCGATCTCATCTGTTACCTGTTGTTGGACATTCTGTGGCCACAAATAATGTATGGAGGTTGAATTCCAAAGATTTAAAATTCTCCTTAAGCGGACCACTACCTTATAGTAGGGTATGTAATTGTATATAGTAAACTCTGTAAGAAATGTGTTTGCCTTTCATGGTCATAAGTAGGAAACTAACCAATACTTTTGATACATTTACAATACTCTACTATACTTTCAGCTTGACTGTTATTCAGTGGCAGAAAATACTGAAATAACTTTTTAGGTAGACTTTTCGTAGAAAAAGTAGAGCTATTGCAGTTGCCCCAGCGTCGGAGAATTTTGACAGAGTTGTGCCCCTTTTTAGCCACCATCATCAGATGGTGGGCTATTCAAATCACTCTGCGTCCGTGGTCTGACGTCATTCCATCCGTCCGTCATCCGTCCGTTAACAATGTCTCGTTATCGCATCTCCTCAGAAACTACTGGGGGGATTTTGATCAAACTTTGTCAGAATGGTGTATTGGTACCCTAGTTTTGTCCCCCTGAAAATCAGACTGGTTCAACAATTTTTGAGTGAGTTATGGCCTTGTGTTTATTTTAACTTCTAATTAATTTTATATCCAGTGGGCCCTCAAGCAGTTATATTGGTTTTTTATGGCCTTACCTGTAGAAGGGTCATAAAAGTCTGCAGACACTAATGAGATAATGATTCAAGGTTGTTTAATCTTTTTCTATTACAACTCAGCAGTGAATGGTCTACCCTAGCAGATTGATGATTAATTAGTTTATTACTCAAATTTCAGGGTTAATTATTAGTTATTATTAAGTAATTATATGTGCCATTCTATGTATCATAATAAGAAAAAAATGGATTATTGATATAATCATTAATGTCTCCCCATATCTCTCTTGCTTAGGGTATTGGTTTAATTATTAGTTATAATTATTAGTTACCTACTGTTAGGATTTTGAGCTAGTCTTGAAATTTGGAACATTCAAAAATAACTCAATGGCGCCAAGATCATTCTGTGATCTCTTGTTTAGCTATTGTGATTGCTCACCATCTGGCATCCGTCCGTCCACACTTTCCTTTAAACAACATCTCCTCATAAACCACCAGAGCAATTTTGTGAAACTTCACAGGAATGATCTTGATGGTCCCCTTTCAAAATTATTTCAAAGATGAACTTCCACTCAGAACTATGGTTGCCATGGCACGGAAAGGAAAAAATTTTAAATCTTATGTCCAAAACCACAGGGCCAATGGCTTTGGATATTTGGTATGTAGCATCATATAGTGGTCCTCTACCAAGATTGTTTGCTCACCTGAGCAATGCTCATGGTGAGCTATTGTGATCACGCTGTGTCCGGCGTCAACAGTTGTGTTTAAAAGACATCTCCGTAACCACTGAATGGATTTTGATGAAATTTGGCATGGATGTTCCTTGGATGGTTCTCTACTAAATTTGAACAAACGATGCCGCTTGGTTGCAGATAGAGGCCCCCAGAGGTAAAAGTAGAAAATATTTCAAACGACATCTCCTAAACCAATGGTCAGATTTTGAAATAATTTCAAACAAATGGTCCTTATGTCACCCTCTAACAAGATTGTTCAAATTATATTGATTCGTCAAAAAACATAGCTGCCAGAGGGCGTGGTCACTTTTCCCCCCCCTATTGTTTACAGTGGAAACTTTAATAATCTTCTTGTGTGATAACTGCTAGCCCGATTTTAGAATAATTTTACACATGGTCCTTGTGTGACCTCTACCAAGATTGTCCAAATTATTCAATTCGTTAAATAAACATGGCTGCAGAGGGCGTGTCACTTTGCCCTATTTGTATTTAGTGAGAACTTTAAAATCTTCATGTGTGAAACTTCTAGCCCGAGTTCAGATAATTTTACACAAATAGTTCTTATGTCACCCTCTACCAAGATTGTTCAGATTATTTTGATTTGTCAAAAAGCATGGCCGCCAGAGGGCGTGGTCACTTTTCCATATATATATATAGTGGAAACTTTAAGAATCTTCTTGTGTAAAACTACTAGCCTGATCTTGAAATAATTTTACACGAAGGGTTCATGAGGTGACCTCTACCAGATATTCATATTATTCCGATTCGTCAAAACCTTGCTTCCCCGAGGGCGTGGTCCCTTTTCCTTTATGTATACCATACTTGTCGAAATTATTGCCTAAGGTCAAAGATGGCCACACCCTGTGTCGGGCATGTACTTATATAGGCTTTTATATTAAAAACTTGAAATTCTTCTTCTCTGAATCAATAAAAGGCTAGGCCTTGATATGTGATGTGTAGATAAAATAGATTTGTAATGTCTACTGACGTGTTCATAATTATTGCCTTGGTTTCAAAAGTGTGTGTGACATGTATGTAATATAGGTTACCTAGAAGAAACCTAACTCTGTTCTTAGGAGCTATATTGATATAAGCCTCTATAAGACTTGTTTACCTATCCTTAGACTAGAAAGCTATGTTCATGTTATTATTTATTGCTATACAAAACTGTTTGACTTTGTGTATAATTTATAATGAAAATAAATATTCTTTAAACTAACCCTGTACTTATACAAGCACACTTGAAGCCTTGTACACAGGTGAGCACTTTAGGGTCAATGACCCTCCTGTTCAAATTATCCCCCTAAGGTCAAATATGGCCCCGTCCCGGGCTCACATGAATTATATAGACTTATATAGGATAAGACTTCTAAAAATCTTCTAGTCTGAAACCACAAGACATAGGCCTTTGATAATTTGTATGTAGCATTGCCTTGTGGTCCTCTACTAAGTTTTTTCAAATTATGTCCCAGGGGTGAAAAGAGGCCCTGCCCCGGGGGCCCCAAGTTTTACATAGACTTATATAGGAAAAAAATTTAAAAATCTTCTTGTCTGAAAGTATAGGGCTTAAGCCTTGATTTTTGGTATGTCGCATTGCTAGTGGTTCTTTAACAAGATTGTTCATATTTTGCCCCTGGCGGTTAAAGAGGCCCAGCCCAGGGGTCACTTGTTATGAGTTAATGTAATTTTTTTTGGGAAAAAAATACCGAAAACATTTTCTGATCATATTTCCTACATTGTTTAATTATAATTACCTGATGACTCCAAGTAATTAGGGGTCACTTGACTGTGACCTTGACCTAATGACCTACTTTCTTGTTTTTAGCTCACCTGAGCACAAAGTGCTCATGGTGAGGTATTGTGATCACGCTGTGTCCGGCGTCCATTGTGCATCCGTGCGTCAAGGCGTTCGTTCGTCGTCAACATTTGTGTTTAAAAGACATCTCCTCCAAAACCAATGAATGGATTTTGATGAAACTTGGCCATGATATTCCTTGGGTGGTCCTCTACCAAAATTGTTCAAATGGTTCCGCTTGGTTGCACACATGGGCTGCCAGAGCTAAAAATAGAAAAATCTTCAAACAACATCTCCGCCTAAACCGCTGGTCCGATTTTGAAATAATTCCACACAAATAGTCCTTATGTCACCCTCTACTAAGATTATTCAAATTATTTTGATTTGTCAAAAAACATGGTCGTTAGAGGGTGTGGTCACTTTTCCTTATATGTATATAGTAGAAACTTTAAAAATCTTCTTGTGTGAAACAGACATCCCAACTTTTTCTGAATGCCAAGTGGGAGTTTTTGCTTTCCAAAGTGGGAGATTGAGGTGTTCAAGTGGGAGATTTTATACTGCGGTATTTATGTTCATGATAACGAAGCTTTTAACAAATCTAATGATAATATAAACTTATTTGCCCTTATAAAACCACTAGTCTTCACTATATCTTATTATTCATGCATTTTTAATGTTTTGAAACAATAATACATGAAGCCTTCTTTGCAAAATTAAATAGTTATGGCACTTTTAGCACTATGTCTAAATTCAAAACTCCACTGAGAATTAAACCTGCACTTTTATTTCTTTTGTTGACTCCCCAGGTGAATTTTTACATGACAAACAGTGCAACTGTTAGAACTGTAAAAACAAAATGTATATAGCTAAAAGAATAAAAGTTCAGGTAATAGAAAATTTACTCTTTGATTCTCATCCCTGTCAACAAATTTTTAAAACCCCTAGCTCAAATACTTTTATTGATCAAAATCCTGTTATCCGGGTATTGTTACAGTTTCATAGACATTGCCTAAATCTCCAGTTAAAAGGATGTGTTTGACAAATTGTGATGATGCAAAGACAGTCTAACAGCATTTGATAGTAAGTGATATTAACCCTTTACCACACAGAACAGAAGCCAAAGTAACCTCTTTTACATAACACTGATAAGTGATAATCAATAATCAATAATCGGTATATGGCTGATAAAGGTGACTGTGTTATCTGAACAGAGGTGTTGGCATTATATTGTGATTACACACCCTTATGTTAAAAATGTCATTATTTTAATATTTTCTGTAAGTTTGACATTATTTTTGTCAATATAAAGTTTATAGCAATTTAAATTCTCTTTCCGATGATACAAAATTTATTGTAGTTTCTCTTTGAGTTTCGAAGATATAAAGTGTTAAAGTACGGGAATATATTTTTTTAGGCATAAAATTCTGTTTTGGATTACTTTCACATTGAAATTCATAAACAATTTCATTTTGATGTTTGAAAGTTTGATTTATAGTTAATAGACTTATCTTCCGAATCGGAATTGGTAAGTATTTATATAAAAAAAACAACCATCAAACTGAATAACACTACAAAAATAACGGATCGTAAAATTTCTGAAAGTGCAAAAAGATCGCAGAGATCGAGACTGGTAACCGACTACAATATTCTTGTGCTAAAAATTAAAATATTTTTATACGCCCGTTTGAAAAACGGGACGTATTATGGGAACGCCCCTGGCGGGCGGATGGGCGGGCGGGCGGCGTCCACAGACCTTGTCCGGAGCATATCTTCTACATGCATGGAGGGATTTTGATGAAACTTGGCACAGTTGTTCACCATCATGAGACGGAGTGTCATGCGCAAGAACCAGGTCCCTTGGTCTAAGGTCAAGGTCACACTTAGAGGTCAAAGGTCAAATTCAAGTATGACTTTGTCCGGAGCATATCTTCTTCATGCATAGAGGGATTTTGATGAAAGTTGGCACAATTGTTTATCATCATGAGACGGAGTGTCATGCGCAAAAACCAGGTCCCTAGGTCTAAGGTCAAGGTCACACTTAGAGGTCAAAGGATACAAGAATGAAAACTTTGTCCGGAGCATATATTCTTCATGCATAGAGGGATTTTGATGAAAATTGGCACAATTGTTCATCATCATGAGACGGAGTGTCATGCGCAAGAACCAGGTCCCTAGGTCTAAGGTCAAGGTCACACTTAGAGGTCAAAGGATACAAGAATGAAAACTTTGTCCGGAGCATTTCTTCTTCATGCATGGAGGGATTTTGATATAACTTGGCACAAATGTTCACCACCACGAGACGTAGTGTCATGCACAAGAACCAGGTCCCTAGGTCTAAGGTCAAGGTCACACTTAGAGGCCAAAGGTCAGATACAAGAATGACTGTCCGAAGCATTTCTTCTTCATGCATAGAGGGATTTTGATGTACCTTGGCACAATTATACATCATCATTAGACGAAGTGTCATGCGCAGTTCCCTTCTTTAGAATTACTTCCCTTTGTTGTTACTATAAATAGCTTATATTTTAACTTTTTCATTACTAGACGTAGGGAAAAATCGAGACCACTTTTCTGTAGTACAACATGCATGTTACATCCAATTTTGAGGTGTATTTTGACCAATCTCTACCTGGTTAGGATTTTTGTGTGGACTTACAATTTTTTTTTTTTTTTTTTTTTTTTTTTTTAAGATTAACTTCCCTTAGTTGTTACTATAAATAACTTATATTGTAACTTTTTTATAATTGACCGTAGGGAAAAACCAAGACCACTTTTCTGTGGTACAACATAGTTGTTACTTTCTAATTTTAGGTGTATTTTAAGGTATCTCTACCTTGTAAGGAGTTTTTTTGTGGACTTAGAAAAACAAAAGAATTACAATGATTACTAAACAACCATAAAATTAAAATTACATCTGCAAATACAGGTGCTAGAGTAAAGAAGTTTGCTGTGACGGGCGTATATTGTGACATTCTGGCACTCTTGTTAAGATAATATTACGTAATATTTTGATGATCAAACGTCGGTACATCACGGGTGACTTCCGCTGCAATTAACTCTTGGGGTGTCATAAAATATTTGAAAGCCGCGGTCCTTCTGTTTTGATTAACACTTCCCGTTATGTAAGGCCATAAATTCCAAGCCATCGTATACAGAAATTGTTGTTTAGGGGAAATCTGCATGACATTGTATCACGTGTGACTAACACATTTAAAAATACTTTGATGTTAAATGGTTGTTATTTTTAGAACGAGGAAAGCCCGTGAACCGGCCAGTTGCAAGCAGTTTTCTCAGTAATTTTCCATGACGTAGCGTCGTGCACATGTAGGAAAAAACCCCGGTGTCTTTCTTTGCAAAGTACTCGATAAATTTAAATAGTAACCACATGATCTTGTACGTAAATAATGATGACGAAATCCCATATTTTGAGTTAGTAAACATCCGGAATTCGTTTCTTTAGGAAAAGAACGAAAATAAAGTGATTGATTATGAGACACGGGATAAAACAATTCTGTTCAAATGGCCGTTAATCGGTATAATACGTTTCTATCGGGGAACCGATAGACTCGGGTCAATACGTTTCTGTTTGGTAATCGATAGATACGATGATAAACGTATCGGTGTGGGAAAGGGTTAAAATTTACCATGACATTTCCTCTTATTAAAATGATTTTAAGAGAAATGTTTTTAGCTCACCTGTCACAAAGTGACAAGGTGAGCTTTTGTGATCGCGTGGCGTCCGTCGTCCGTGCGTCAGTGTGTGCGTGCGTAAACTTTTGCTTGTGACCACTCTAGAGGTCACATTTTTCATGGGATCTTTATGAAAGTTGGTCAGAATGTTCATCTTGATGATATCTAGGTCAAGTTCGAAACTGGGTCACATGCGGTCAAAAACTAGGTCAGTAGGTCTAAAAATAGAAAAACCTTGTGACCTCTCTAGAGGCCATATTTTTCATGAGATCTTCATGAAAATTGGTCAGAATGTTCATCTTGATGATATCTAGGTCAAGTTCGAAACTGGATCACGTGGGGTCAAAAACTAGGTCAGTAGGTCTAAAAATAGAAAAACCTTGTGACCTCTCTAGAGGCCATATTTCTCAATGGATTTTCATGAAAATTGGTCAGAATATTCACCTTGATGATACCTAGGTCAAGTTTGAAACTGGGTCACGTGGGGTCAAAAACTAGGTCAGTAGGTCTGAAAATAGAAAAACCTTGTGACCTCTCTAGAGGCCATATTTTTCATGGGATCTTTATGAAAATTAGTCAGAATGTTCACCTTGATGATATCTAGGTCAAGTTTGAAACTGGGTCACGTGCGATCAATAACTAGGTCAGTAGGTCAAAAAATAGAAAATTCTTGTGATGTCTCTAGAGGCCATATTTCTCACTGGATCTTCATGAAAGTTGGTGCGAATGTTCAGCTTGATGATATCTAGGTCAAGTTCATAACTGGGACATGTGCGGTCAAAAACTAGGTCAGTAGGTCGAAAAATAGAAAAACCTTGTGACCTCTCTAGAGGCCATATTTTTCACGAGATCTTCATGAAAATTAGTGAGAATGTTCACCTTGATGATATCTAGGTCAAGTTTAAAAGTGGGTCACGTGCCTTCAGAAACTAGGTCATTAGGTCAAATAATAGAAAAACCTTGTGACCTCTCTAGAGGTCATATTTTTCAATGGATCTTCATGAAAATTGGTCAGAATTTTTTATCTTGATGATATCTAGGTCACATATGCTCAAAAACTAGGTCACTTTGTCAAATAATAGAAATAACGACGTCATACTCAGTTCAACACTGGGTCATGTGGGGATAGGTGAGCGATTCAGGACCATCATGGTCCTCTTGTTTAGCTGATTTTGCAGTGTTTGTGTTTGTGACTGAAATTATTTTTCTTGCATCAAACATGACCCCCTCTTTTCTTTTGATTTTTATTTAGCACTGACAACATTCTTCAAGAAAATGTAAGTTACAGACATTTAAAATGGGTCCTGATGTGTGTTGCGGCCATTGGAATTAGGTCAATTTTATATAGAATAAAGAAAAAAACTATTTAGTGTATTATAACCTACCAAGATTGTTCAAATTATTTTGATTCATCAAAAAACATGGCCGCCAGAGGGCGTAGTCACTTTTCCTTATATGTATATAGTGGAAACTTAAAAAATCTTCTTGTATGAAACTACTTGCCCGATTTTAGAATAATTTTACACAAATGGTCCTTGTGTGACCTCTACCAAGATTGTTCAAACTATACCAGTTCCTCAAAAAACATGGCCGCTAGAGGGCGTGGTCACGTTTCCCTATATGTATATAGTGGAAACTTTAAAAATCTTCTTGTGTTAAACTGCTAACCCGAGTTTTAGCTCACCTGTCACATAGTGACAGAGGGAGCTTTTGTGATCGCCCTTCGTCTGTCGTCCGTTCGTTGTCCGTCCGTTCACAATTTCCTTGTGAACACGATAGAGATCACATTTTGTATTTGATTTTAATCAAACTTGCACACAACTTGTATGGGCGTAATATCTCTGTTCCTTTCCAAAACTGGCCAGTTCCCATCATGGGTTCCAGAGTTACGACCCCTTAAAGGGCCAGAATTTGCTATTTTTGGCATGTGAACACAATAGATACCACATTTTGCAATCAACTTTAATCAAACTTGCACCCATCTTGTATTGGCATAATACTGTAAAATCATTTAATTTCGTGGGTATGAAATTTTGTGGTGTTGGTCAAAACCGCAATTTCATGGGGATGTGAATTCATGGATTTCAGCTTCTGAACATAAAATGAATGGGAATTTTACTTGTTCATTGGGATTAAATTTCATGGACTGACTCGACCACGAAATCCACGAAAATTAGTCCCCCACGAACATTAATGATTTCACAGTATCTCAGTTCCTTTCAGAAACTGTTCAGATCCAATCATGGGTTCCAGAGTTATGGCCCTTTAAAGGGCCAAAATTTGCTGTTTTTGGCTTGTGAACATGATAGAAACCACATTTTGCAATCAACTTTAATTATACTTGCAAGCAACTTGTATTGGCATAATATCTCGGTTCCTTTCTAAAACTGGCCAAATCCCTTCGTGGGTATCAGAGTTATTGCCCCTGAAAGGGCCAAAATTTGCTATTTTTGGCTTGTGAACACGATAGAGACAACATTTTGCAATCAACTTTACAGCCCCTGATTGACCCCTAAAAGATCCAAAATTTTGTAATTTTTACCTTGTGAACACAATAGAAATGACATTTTATATTTGATTTTAACCACACTTACACACTATTTAAGGTATTAGGCCCATATTAGAGTACCCCGTTTTTGAAGAGTATTCAATTCCTACCATAAACCTACTTTGACTGCAACTTTCAGGGGGGCGTAGGTTCAAGTCCCACTGAGACCAAAATTTTTTATCCCCTGACGAAAGTCGGAGGGATATAGTTTTGGCGTTGTCCGTCCGTCTTTCCGTCCGTCCATCCGTCCAGAGCCTTATCTAGGAAGTGATTGGGAATATTTTTCTAAAACTTCATATACATGTTCACCACTATGAGTTTATGCGGTCCGTCAAGTTTCAGTCAGATTGCCCAAGTAACACCAGAGTTATGGCCCTTAGAAGTTTCTAGTGTTAACTATATAAGGTACTATAAATATGGCAATTTCTGCATCATAACTTTTGATATATTTGACCTAGAACTATGAAACTTAAACAGAATTTAGATCACCATAATGTGGTTGTGCAGACACAATTTCGTTCAGATTTCTTTTGTAACTTCAGAGTTATTGCCCTTTAATTGTATATAAATCCACATATATGTACATAACAAACTAACCATTTGGTAGAATTTCATTAAATTTCTTTCATTCTTTTCCATGAACATTTATTATAAACATGTGAAGTTGTGTACCCACACCTGGTCACCCCCTTACTTTGGTAACGCCCCCTCCCCCTCCAGAATCCCCCCCCACCCCCCATAAAAAAAATAAATAAATAAATTCATTACTTATTGTAGTTTTTTTTTTTCAAACAAACTTCTCACGTGTTCACCTCTATGAAATATGGGGCCCATCAAGTTTCAGTAAAATTGCCAAAGTAACACCAGAGTTATGGCCCTTAGAAGTTTCTAGTGTTAACTATATAGGGTACTATAAATATGATAATTTATGCATCATAACTTTTGATATAATTGACCTTGAACTTTGAGACTTAAACAGAATTTAAATCACCATAATATGGTTGTGCACACACAATTTCGTTCAGATTTCTTTTGTTACTTCAGTTATTGCCCTTTAATTGTATAAAAATCCACATATTTGTACATAACAAACTTACCATTATGTAGAGTTTCATGAAATTTCTTTCATTCTTTTCCATGAACATTTATTATAAACATGTGAAGTTGTGCACCCACACCTGGTCACCCCCTTGCCTTGGTCACACCCCCTCCAACCTCCCTCTCACCCACTCCCCCCCCAAAACAAGAAAAAAACAAAACAGTCCTTATTTTAGTTTTTTTCAAACCATCCATGAATATTTATCAACATGCAAGTTGTACCATTCCCCTAGCTCGCTCCTCCACCCAGTTATGCCCACCACCGATCATGCATTCCCTGCCCGCCTTCCTTCCCAATTTTTGTTTCCTCACCTGTACACGCACGCACGCACGCACGCACGCACGCACACACACAATTTCGTTCCAGTTAAACTTAAGCTTACATTTCAATTAACTGCATTTAATTTTAAAAGCTAAGCTTATTACAGTAAGCATATTCCATTCAAAATAAATTCTTTAGTCAGGATCAAAGTATTATACATTTATTATGTACTCTTTAATTAAACATTAATTTTGTTTTCTGTTAAATTGATTTTGACTAATGAAATTATTTGCTTCTTAGTAACATCCTTAACTTTTTGCCGGATATATTTTTTTGCCATTCCTTGGCGCAAACTCTTTCGGCGGGGGATACCAATTCATCGAATTTGCTTGTTTTTAGCTCACCTGTCACAAAGTGACAGCGCGGTGTCCGTCGTCCGTCCGTCCGTGCGTGCGTCCGTAAACTTTTGCTTGTGACCACTCTAGAGGTCACATTTTTCATGGGATCTTTATGAAAGTTGGTCAGAATGTTCACCTTGATGATATCTAGGTCAAGTTCGAAACTGGGTCACGTGCCGTTTAAAACTAGGTCAGTAGGTCTAAAAATAGAAAAACCTTGTGACCTCTCTAGAGGCCATAATTTTCAATGGATCTTCATGAAAATTGGTCAGAATGTTCATCTTGATGATATCTAGGTCAAATTCGAAACTGTCGCACGTGCCGTCAAAAACTAGGTCAGTAGGTCTAAAAATAGAAAAACCTTGTGACTTCTCTAGAGGCCATATATTTCACAAGATCTTCATGAAAGTTGGTCAGAACGTTCACCTTGATGATATCTAAGTCAAGTTCGAAACTGGGTCACGTGGGATCAAAAACTAGGTCATTAGGTCAAATGATAGAAAAACCTTGTGACCTCTCTAAAGGCCATATTTTTCATGGGATCTGTATGAAAGTTGGTCTGAATGTTTATCTTGATGATATGTAGGTCAGGTTCGAAACTGGGTCACGTGCGGTCAAAAACTAGTTCAGTAGGTCTAAAAATAGAAAAACCTTGTGACCTTTCTAGAGGCCATATATATTTCAAAAGATCTTCATGAAAATTGGTCAGAACGTTCACCTTGATGATATCAGGTCAAGTTTGAAACTGGGTCACGTGCCTTCAGAAACTAGGTCAGTAGGTCAAATAATAGAAAAACCTTGTGACCTCTCTAAAGGCCATATTTTTCATGGGATCTGTGTGAAAGTTGGTCTGAATGTTCATCTTGATGATATATAGGTCAAGTTCGAAACTGGGTCACGTGCGATCAAAAACTAGGTCAGTAGGTCTAAAAATAGAAAACCCTTGTGACCTCTCTAGAGGCCATATATTTCATGAAATCTTCATGAAAATTTGTCAGAATGTTCATCTTGATGATATTTGTCTGATGACCCAAAGTAGGGGTCTTTTGACTGTGACCTTGACATACTGACCTACTTTCTTGTTTTTTAAGATACAGCCTTGAAATTTGGATGACATATACAGTTTTGCACACCAATCTTAAAACTGACTTTCATAGGCCATGAATGTGACCTACTGACCTACTTTCTTAATATTTTAGCATCAGTTTGACATTTGAAACATGTAGCTCATATTACTCATGTGAGCGATCCAGGGTCATCATGACCGTCTTGTTGAATGAAGTGAGCAAAATTCAAAACAGACCCGCAGGATTCAGCCTTAATTTTTAGCTCACCTGAGCACTTTGTGCTCAAGGTGAACTTTTGTGATCGCCCTGTGTCGGTCGTCCGTCGTCGTCAACAATTTGACTGTTAACACTCTAGAGGTCACAATTTTGGCCCAATCTTAATGAAACTTGGTCAGAATGTTACCCTCAATAAAATCTTGGACAAATTAGATATTTGGTCATCTGGGGTTAAAAACTAGGTCACCAGGTCAAGTCAAAGGAAAAGCTTGTTAACACTCTAGAGGTCACAATTTTGGCCCAATCTTCATGAAACTTGGTCAGAATGTTACCCTCAATAAAATCTTGGACAAGTTCGATACTGGGTCATCCGATATCAAAAACTAGGTCACCAGGTCAAATCAAAGGAAAAGCTAGTTAACACTCTAGATGTCACAATTTTGGCCCAGTCTTAATGAAACTTGGTCACAATGTTACCATTAATAAAATCTTGGACGAGTTCGATATTGGGTCATCTGGGGTCAAAAACTAGGTCACCAGGTCAAATCAAAGGAAAAGCTTGTTAACACTGTAGAGGCCACATTTATGACTGTATCTTCATGAAATTTGGTCAGAATGTTAATCTTGATTATCTCAAGGTCCAGTTTGAATCTGGGTCATGTAGGGTCAAAAACTAGGTCACCAGGTCAAATCAAAAGAAAAGCTAGTTAACACTCTAAAGGCCACATTTATGACCATATCTTAATGAAACTTGGTCAGAAGGTTAATCTTGATGATATATAGGTCAAGTTCAAATCTGGGTCAGATGGGGTCAAAAACTAGGTCACTAGGTCAAATCAAAGGAAAAGCTTGTTAACACTCTAGAGGCCACATTTATGACTGTATCTTCATGAAACTTAGTCAGAATTTTAATCTTGATGATCTTTAGGTCAAGTTCGAATCTGGGTCTTATGGGGTCAAAAACTAGGTCACTGGGTCAAATCAAAGGAAAAGCTAGTTAACACTCTAGAGGTCACAATTTTGGCCCAATCTTAATGAAACTTGGTCAGAATGTTAACCTCAATAAAATCTTGGACGAATTTGATATTGGGTCATTTGGGGTCAAAAACTAGGTCACCAGGTCAAATCAAAGGAAAAGCTTGTTAACACTGTAGAGGCCACATTTATGACTGTATCTTCATGAAACTTGGTCAGAATATTAATCTTGATGATTCCTAGGTCAGGTGAGCGATACAGGGCCTTTATGGCCCTCTTGTTCAATGTTGGGAGTAAGAATTTTGTTTCATTAAGTCCGTTTACTTGAGGCACCCTAGAAAAAAAGGATATTGACAGTTTTATTATAAGTTTTATAATTGTTTACCAATAGTTTAGTGTTTCTTTCATAGAAAATAATGGTTTAATGAATTCTCTGCAACCGTTTTGGATAAAGGTCGCCACATTGAAATTTGTCTCTACTTGAGCTTGAGGAAATACCATAAATTACACAAAATTTAAAAAAAACAGCACGGTAAAAGTTTTTAAAAATTTGCAACAAAGTGCGAAGCCAACTGTAAGAATATACCAAGCAAATGCCATTTTTTAAACATTACTAGTAGGGGCCTAATACCTTAAGTCACAATAAGATCTGGGTTCCTTTCGAAATCTGGCTAGATTCCGTCATGGGTTCTAGAGTTAGGGGCAGAATGATCCTATCTTCATGAAACTTGGTCAGAATGTTTATCTTAATGGTTCCTAGGCCAAGTTTGAAACTGGGTCATATGGGGTCAGAAACTAGGTCACCCAGTCAAATCAAAGGAAAAGCGTGTTAACACTCTTGTTCATTTGATGTGCATGAAACTTGGTCAGAATGTTTGTCTGCATGAAATATCATATTTATTTTTTTTTGTGTCGTGGGGTCAAAAACTAGGTCACCAGGTCAGATCAAAGAATAAGCTTATTTACACCCTAGGGCTCACATTTTTTATTCTATCTTCATAAATTCTGGTTTGTTATGAAGTGTTGGACAAGTTCGTATCTGGGTCATGTGGGGTATTAAACTAGGTCACTAGGTCAAATCAAAGTAAATGCTTGTTTACACTCAAGATGTCACGTTTTTTGGTCCAGTCTTACTGAAAATTGGTTAGAATATTTGTTTCCATGTAATCACTAGGTAAAACATGTTTACACAGTTATGGTGTGTTACACAGGTGAGCGACCTAGGGCCATCTTGGCCTTCTTGTAAAGTAATTTTACACAAATGGTCCTTGTGTGAGCCTCTACCAAGATTGTTCAAATTATATTGATTCGTCAAAAAAACATGGCCGCCAGAGGGCGTGGTCACTTTTCCCTATATGTATATAAATCTTCTTGTGTGAAACTGCTAGCCCGATTTTAAAATAATTTTACACAAATGGTCCTTGTGTGACCCTCTACCAAGATTGTTCAAATTATTTTGATTCGTCAAAAAACATGGCTGCCAGAGGGTGTGGTCACTTTTCCCTATGGAAACAATGGAAACTTTAAAAATCTTCTTGTGTGAAACTGCTGGTCCGATTTAAAAATAATTTGACACAAATGGTTCTTGAGTGACCCTCTACAAATGGTTCTTGAGTGACCCTCTACCAAGATTGTTCAAATTATTTCAATTTGTCAAAAAACATGGCCGCCAGAGGGCATAGTCACTTTTCCCTATATGTATATATATTGGAAACTTTAAAAATCTTCTTGTGTGAAACTGCTGGCCCAATTTTAGAAATATTTTATACAAACGATCCTTGTGTTTCACCCTCTAATAAGATTGTTCAAATTATTCCGATTTGTCAAAACACATGGCCGCCAGAGGGCGTGGTCACTTTTCCCTATATGTATATAGTGGAAACTTTAAAAATCTTCTTTTGTGAAACTGCTAGCCGGATTTAAAAATAATTTTACACAAATGGTTCTTGTGTGGCCCTCTACCAAGATTGTTCAAATTATTTTGATTTGTCAAAAAATATGGCTGCAAGAGGACGTGGTCACTTTTCTCAATATGTATATAGTGGAAACTTTAAAAATCTTCTTGTGTGAGACTGCTTGCCCGATTTTAGAATAATTTTACACAAATGGTCCTTGTGTGACCCTCTACCATGATTTTTGAGTCGGCTAAACGCTGTCAAGCGTTTGACGAGTCCTTGCTATCGCCCGATTTCTCATTCTTAAATGACCTCACAACACAGCGAAGTGATGTAGTTCCATTAGATTGTCTCTAATTTCAAAGAGTTCATTGATCGAATGAAGTTCATTTATGTCAATCCTATTTGCTTTGACCAATATACGATGTAATCTGTCATATTTATGACTTGTAATTGTGCAATACTCGAATAAAGCCACGTATTTTCTTCCGCGGCAACTCATTAAGCATAAACACGCATAACGATTCTGCGGGATTTGGTAATACATTTGCGCATATGATTATGGTGACGAATTTTATGCCCTTTTGTCACAAAATAGCAAATACGATGTTCACAAATTCAAATAAAAACTTCATATTAACTTATTAGCCAAATTATCCATTTGTTACCCTGTCCGTTTCAAAAAATAATCTTTAAAATCATTGCGCAAATAACAAATTTATTGCGCTGTGCATTTTATGAATTGCGCAGGCTTACAAAGCTTGCGTAACATCCAGCGAAAGACCAAATATAGTTCCAGAACATACTGCTAGTATTTTATTGAGTGGGTACCTCTGAAAGCATTGGAAAGTCTCTTATCAAAGAGTTTACCACATCGATGAAATTAAATTATGACAGCTTCATTTTAAATGACCCAAATAAGATATGTGCAGTACGTTAATTCTTCCGCGAGACTTCGCGGATGAATCCTAACTACATTCTTGACACTTGTCAGCGAACACGCGTGACCTGTTTATAACAACGCTTCTACTTTGCGTGGGTTGAATTTTGCAGTCAGTAAACGGATAAATTATCGGAAGAAGAAGCTCTTACTGGTTTGTTTAGTTACTACTGATATTAAAAATGATTTTATTTCTTATTTTTCGAGAAATAAACAAATCGGCAAAACATTAAATTGTATTTTCTTGTAGTTTTTGAAATCAAAAGTAGATCGTCTATGTTTGGCTGCTTTGACGGAACGAAACAACTTTTTTATGAAAAGATTTAAATTAGAGGTAATTTAACCGTAAACTTCAATGTCAGATACTGCCAACTGCTGCTAAATGTCTTCGTATCATCACAATTTGTAAAATATATTGTTGAAACTGGAGAAAAGTGTAATCGTATCCGGATATAATATTTTGGGTAAATATCGAGCTGTGTTATGAAATTTTAACATTCAAGTAACATACATGATAGATATTATTGTAACAGAAATGATTCTAGAAGTTATTTTTATTACACCTACATATAATCTATATCAGTCTCATATTCTAGTCCTGAGGCATGATCTGAAAGTAAAAAGATGAAGTGACAGTCAAACTTTGGATATTGTAATACTAGAAAGAATCTAGGTAATATTTAGAAATTGAAACAGAAGATTTTCAGTTAAAATCGCACCAAAGGCTGTATCAAGGGTCTACATATTCAAAAATTTCTTGTGGTAATACCCCAAACCCTACCTGCAGGAGGGGGTATCCTCCCACACCCTTCCCCCATATTGCCACTTTACAGTTTGATACATTTGCCCTTTTACCACCTGCCGCAATGCCCATTTCAAAATCTGACTGCAATTTAAAGTGGAAAGAAACACCCCTCCCCACACCCACCCTGCTACCGACCAAGTAAAAATGGCTCAAACATTTTTCTGCCCAGTCTGGGCCTGTATGTCTACATGAATCAAAATGGATAATTGAAAGTGGATGGACTTCGGGATAACAGACATGATTTTTAAGGGGTTAACAAGTCTGAAATAGAATAAATGATAATTTTAACTAAAAAAGAACTGCATTTATTAATATCGGTTACACTATATATTGACTCTCAGCAACATTTACATACATATATCTCTAAAGCAAAAGTAAGTATACTTTAAATTGACATCACTTATAATATGATTGAACAATACCTAACATAATTATGACAAGACTATCGCCAGGCCCATTATAATATCTGTAAAATATCAGTTCTTTTGTCCATCCGTTACAAATTGTATGTGGCAATCCGCGCTGTAAAATTTTAATATTATAAATTGTCATATTCAAATTTTATCATGTGAGGATATATACCAGCCGATAATTGCCTCTTTTGGCAATGCCGGAGGCAAATGTTTACTGGAAAAATATATAAAGTCATGGGCAGTATCTTAGTGTCAGCTGTCAAATTGTAGTTTGTACTTTCAACATTTTTATTTCTGCGAACCACTCTTCAATTTTAGAGAAATATATTGGGTTTAAATACTTGTATAATGTCAATCAAAGTTTTACTAGGCATCGACCGAATGTTCATTTCATTTATTGTAACAAAATCTCTCTTTAGTTGGGGAAAAAAACTAAAAACAAACTGAAACTGGTAGACTATACTGTCAGTACATCAATCATTAGCCGACTCAGGCACTTCAGGCCTTTGATTAATTTATTCCAGTTCGTTAAAAAACATGGCCGCCAGAGGGCGTGGTCACTTTTCCGTATATGTATATAGTGGAAACTTTAAAAATCTTCTTGTGTGAAACTGCTAGCCCGATTTTAGAATAATTTTACACAAATGGTCCTTGTGTCAAACTCCACCAAGATTGTTCAAATTATTTTGATTTGTCAAAAAACATGGCCGCCAGAGGGAGTTGTCACCTTTCCCTATATGTATATAGAGGAAACTTTAAAAATCTTCTTTTGTGAAACTGCTGGCCCGATTTAAAAATAATTCTAACATTACCAGCAAATAACCTACATACATGTAGAACAAAATCTATCTCGAGTTATTCTGCAATAAACCACTCGCGTTCAATGATGTCATCTGATCCAGGTGCATAGCACAGTCGTAAAAAGTAGTTACCATTTTTAGCTCATCTGATTTTTTGAAAAAAAATGATGAGTTATTGTCATCACTTGAGCGGCTGTCGGCGTCGGCGTCTGCGTCGGCATTGCCTGGTTAAGTTTTACGTTTAGGTCAGCTTTTATCCTAAACTATCAAAGCTATTGCTTTAAAACTTGCAACACTTGTTCACCATCATAAGTTGACCCTGTACAGAAAGAAACATAACTCCATCCTGCTTTTTGCAAGATTTATGGCCCCTTTTGGACTTAGAAAATATCAGATTTCTTGGTTAAGTTTTATGTTTAGGTCAACTTTTTCTCTTAAACTATCAAAGCTTTGAAACTTGCAACACTTGTTGACCATCATAAGCTGACCCTGTACAGCAAGCAACATAACTCCATCCTGCTTTTTGCAATAATTATTGCCCCTTTTGGACTTAGAAAATCATTTTCTTGGTTGAGTATTATGTTTAAGTCAACTTTTCTCATAAACTATCAAAGCTATTGCTTTAAAACTTGCAACAGTTTTTCACCATCATAAGTGGACACTGAACATCAAGAAACATAACTCTATCCTGCTTTTTGCAAGAATGATGGCCCTTTTTAGACTTAGAAAATCATGGGTAGGACAATATTTCTATTACACAAAAAAAATCAGATGAGCGTCAGCACCTGCAAGGCGGTGCTCTTGTTTTAGCTCACCTGTCACATAGTGACAAGGTGAGCTTTTGTGATCACCCTTCGTCCATCGTCAGTCCGTCCGTGCGTGCGTCAACAATTTCTTGTCCGCACGATAGTGGTTTCATTTATGATTTTATTTTAACCAAACTTGCACACAACTTGTATCACCATAAGATCTCGGTTCCTTTCTTGAACTGGCCAGATCCCATTATTGGTTCCAGAGTTATGGCCCCTGAAAGGGTCAAAATTAGCTATTTTGACCTTGTCTGCACAGAAGCAGCTTTATTTATGATTTGATTTTTACCAAACTGGCACACAACTTGTATCACCATAAGATCTTGGTTCCTTTCTTGAACTGGCGAGATTCCTTTATGGGTTCCAGAGTTATGGCCCCTGAAAGGGCCAGAATTAGCTATTTTGACCTTGTCTGCACAATACCAGCTTCATTTATGATTTGAATTTAATCAAACTTGCACAAAACTTGTGTCACCATAAGATCTTGATTCCTTAGTTGAACCAGCCAGATCCCATAATGGGTTCCAAAGTTATGGCCCCTGAAAGGGCCAAAATTAGCTATTTTGACCTTGTCTGCACAATAGCAGCTTCATTTATGATTCGATTTTAACCAAACTTGCACACAACATGTATCACCACAAGATCTTAGTTTCCTGTCTTGAACAGGCCAGATTTCTTCATGGGTTCCAGAGTTATGGCCCCTTAAAGGTCCAAAATCGGCTATTTTGGCTTTTGCAGCCATATAGAGACTTCATTTATGGTTTTATTTGATACAAACTTCCAAAATAACTTCAACAACAATAATTCTTGGATTCCATGACAAATCAGATTCAAGCATAGGTTCAGAGTTATTTTATATCTGATTACCTCCCCTGATTGTAATAAAAATGGATTTATATCAGTAAGTACTTATAGGACTTATTTGAAATTTCATTATTGTCATTAGTTGGACTGAGCCAATCAGGGTAGATAACTATGGACTGATTTTATGTCAAATTACCTCCCTTTATTTCAAATTAAAATGGGTATATCTCCATAACTAATGAAGATACTGATATGAAATTTCATTTATGTCAACAGATTTATTTGGCAGATCCTTCTTTTGTTCACTTACAATAATTTTTTATGCCCCCGAAGGGAGGCATATAGTTTTTGAACCGTCTGTCCCTCTGTCAGTCTGTCGGTCTGTCAGTCTGTCAGTTTGTCAGTCTGTCCGCAATTTTCGTGTCCGGTCCATATCTTTGTCATTGATGGATGGATTTTCAAATAACTTGGCATGAATGTGTACCACAGTAAGACGACGTGTCGCGCGCAAGACCCAGGTCCGTAGCTCAAAGGTCAAGGTCACACTTGGACATTAAAGGATAGTGCATTGATGGGCGTGTCCGGTCCATATCTTTGTAATCGATGGATGGATTTTCAAATAACTTGGCACGAATGTGTACCACAGTAAGACGACGTGTCGCGCGCAAGACCCAGGTCCGTAGCTCAAAGGTCAAGGTCACACTTAGACATTAAAGTATAGTGCATTGATGGGCGTGTCCGGTCCATATCTTTGTCATCGATGGATAGATTTTCAAATAACTTGGCATGAATGTGTACCACAGTAAGACGACGTGTCGCGCGCAAGACCCAGGTCCGTAGCTCAAAGGTCAAGGTCACACTTAGACTTTAAAGGATAGTGCATTGATGGGCGTGTCCGGTCCATATCTTTGTCAACCATGGATGGATTTTCAAATAACTTGGCATGAATGTGTACCACAGTAAGATGATGTGTCGCGCGCAAGACCCAGGACCGTAGCTCAAAGGTCAAGGTCACACTTAGACGTTAAAGGTCATTTTTCATGATAGTGCATTGATGGGCGTGTCCGGTCCATATCTTTGTCATTCATGCATGGATTTTAAAATAACTACGCATGAATGTGTGACACGTGTCGCGCGCAAGACCCAGCTCCGTAGGTCAAAGGTCCTAAACTCTAACATCGGCCATAACTACTCATTCAAAGTGCCATCGGGGGCATATGTCATCCTATGGAGACAGCTCTTGTTTTTTAATTACTTCCCTTTTACGTTACTATAAATAGCTTATTTTTAGTAACTTTTTTATTATTGACCATAGGGAAAAACCGAGACCACTTTCTTGTGGTACAACATGGATGGTACCTCCAATTTTTAGGTGTATTTTGACATATCTGTACCTTGTGAGATTTTTTTTTTTTCTTTTTGTTAAATTTCTTCCCTTTTGTTGTTACTGTCCTTTGGACTTAGATATTTTTTCTGAGGACCTTCTAGTCATCAAGTGCAATGATAACAGGTAAGCGATATAGGGCCATCATGGCCCTCTTATTTATTATTGGCCGTAGGGAAAAACCGAGACCACTTTTCTGTGGTATAACATGGATGGTACCTCCAATTTTTACGTGTATTTTGACATATCTGTACCTTGTAAGAATTTTTTTTTCTTTTTGGTTAAATTTCTTCGCTTTGTTGTTACTGTCCTTTGGACTTAGATATTTTTTCTGAGGACCTTCTTGCCCTCAAGTGCAATGATAACAGGTGAGCGATATAGGGCCATCATGGCCCTCTTGTCTATAACTGTTGATACTAGTATGTTGTGTTGGAATCGAAATAACAAGTTTCCAAGTGTGATTTATCGTAGAATAACCCGAATTTTTCGTTCTTATACGAAACAATATATCACTCAGGCCTACGGCCTTTGTGGTATATTCTTACGCATAAGAACTCAAAACACGGGTTATTCTATGATAAACCACGATTGGGAACTTATTATTTCTTAATTTTACACAAATGGTTCTTATGTGACCCCCTACCAAGATTGTTCAAATTATTCCGATTCGTCAAAAAACATGGCTGCCAGTGAGCGTGGTCACTTTTCCCTTTATGTATACCATACTTGTCCAAATTATTGCCCTGAGGTAAAATAAAATGGCCACGCCCCTGTGTCTGACATGTACTTACTATAGGCTTTTATACTGGAAACTTTGAAAATCTTCTTCTCTGAATCAATAATAGCTAGAGCCTCGATATTTGGCGTGTGATATCAGATTTGTAATGTCAACCATAATTATTCAAATTATTGCCCTAGGTTCAAAAGTGTATGTGACATGTATATAATATAGGCTAACATAGAAGAAACCTAACTCTGTACTTATACAAACACACTTGAAGCCTTGTACACAGGTGAGCACTTTAGGGTCAGTGACCCTCTTGTTTAAGATAGAGCCTTGAAATTTGGAAATTTTGCACACCGATCTTAAAACTGAGTTTGAGTGACCACATTGACCTACTGACCTACTTTCTTAATATTTTAGCATCATTTAGATATTTGAAACATGTAGCTCATATTACTCAGGCGAGTGATCCAGGGTCATCATGACCCTCTTGTCTACTAAAGCATCTTCTAGTTTGTATGTAGCATCGTGTAGTAGTCCTTTACCAAGATTGTTCTTATTATCCCCCTGGGGTTAAAACTCGCCCTGCCGGGGGTGGGGATGGAGCACATGGTTTAAGCAAGCAACTAAACTCAGGTGAGCGATATAGGGCCATCATTGCCCTCTTGTTAAATAATTTCACACAAACGGTCCTTGTGTGATCCATTACCTAGATTAGTCAAATTATTCCAATTCGTCAAAAACATGGCTGCCAGAGGACATGGACATTTTTCCCTATATGAAGATAGTGGAAACTATAAAATCATCTTTTATGAAACTGCTTGCCTGATTTTTAAATAGTTTCACATAAGGGTCCTTGTGTTACCATCTACCAAGATTGTTTAAATTATTAAGATTTGTAAAAAAGTATGGCTACAGGGAGCATGTTGACTCCCTATATTGTAGCATACTTCAGTCAGGGGGTCAGGATGCTTTAATGAAATACGCTACAATATGTGGGACTACTGGATAGGGTTGTAAGCTCACCTGAGTACAAAGTGTTCAAGGATGAGCTTTTGTGGTCAGTGATTGTCTGGCATCCGTCGTTGTCCGTTGTCCGTCAACACCTCCCAGCGTAAACCACCAGTCCAATTTTAATGAAACCACAGGAATGTTCCTTGCATGATCTTTATTGAAAATTAGTCAAAGAAATGAATTCTATAAAGAACTCTTGTTGCCATGGCAACCGACAGGAAAAACTTTAAAAATGTATATAGGACTTATATAGGAAGAAAAAAAAGCTTCTTGTCTGAAACAACAAGACCTAGGCCTTTGATATTTGGTATGTAGCATTGCCTGGTGGTCGGGCTCTACCAAGATTGTTTAAATTATTACTCTGGGATGAGAAGAGGCCCTGCCCCAGGGGTCCCAATTTTATATAGACTTACGAGGGGTGTTCAAATATGAATGCAGCTGGGCCAATTTTCAGTCATTGTCATGCAACAACCTAACACCACGGAGACCAGTTGCTGGTCGATGGTTTGCGAAATATTTCTTTAATTTATGAAGGACCTTGCCTTTGTAAAACTTGGCATTTACAGATTTACCCTTTCGTATGGCAATTTGAATAGCAGGACCTTGATTTGTAAAGAAAATTACATACATTACCTTTTTAGCTCAACTTTTCGAAGAAAAAGTAGAGCTATTGCACTCGCCCCAGTGTCGGCATCAGAGTTGGTTAAAGTTCTTGATAAAGCCGAATATCTCTGTTACTATCAAAGCTATTGACTTGAAACTTAAAGTAGTTATTTACTATCAAAGTCTACACCAGGAGAAACAATCCCCATAACTCTGGTTTGAATTTTGACAGAATTATGTCCCTTTTTAACTTAGAATTTTTGGTTAAAGTTTTTGATAAAGTCAAATATCTGTTAATATCAAAGCTATTGACTTGAAACTTGAAATAGTTATTTACCATCAAAGTCTACACCAGGAGAAACAATCCCCATAACTCTTATTTGAATTTTGACAGAATTATGCCCCTTTTTAACTTAGAATTTTTTGTTAAAATTTTTGATAAAGTCAGATATCTCTGTTACTATTAAAGCTTTTGACTTGAAACTCAAAACAGTTATTAGCTCGACTTTTCGAAGAAAAAGTAGAGTTATTGTACTCGCCCGGCGTCGCTGTTGGTTAAAGTTTTTGATAAAGTCAAATATCTCTGTTACTATCAAAGCTATTGACTTGAAACTTAAAATACTTATTATGTCTCCCACCACACAGTGGTGTGGGAGACATATTGATTTACTCCAGTCTCTGAGTGTGTGTGTGTGTGTGTGTGTGTATGTCTATGTACATGTGTGTGTCTGTCACAAAGCTTGTCTGCACTCTAAGTCGAACATTTCTCATCCAATTTTCACCAAACTTGCATAAAATGTGTTTGACCATAAGAGCTCGGCCAAGTTCGATAACTAGCCAAATCGGTTTAGGCGTCTTGGAGTTATGGCCCTTGAATTACCAAAAATTGGCCTTTTTACTCTTGTCCGCACTCTAATGCAAACATTTCTCATCCGATCTTCACCAAACTTGAACAATATGTGTTTGACCATGAGACCTCGGCCAAGTTCGATAACTAGCCAAATCGGTCCAAGCATTTTGGAGTTACGGCCCTTGAATTATCGAAAAATTGGCAGATTTACTCTTGTACGCACTCTAAGTCGAACATTTCTCATCCGATCTTCACCAAACTTGAACAAAATGTGTTTGACCATGAGACCTGGGCCAGGTTTGATAACTAGCCAAATCGGTCTAGGTATTTTGGAGTTACGGCCCTTGAATTACCAAAAAATCCGCCTTTTTACTCTGTCCGCTCTCTAAATCCAACATTTCTCATCTGATCTTCACTAAACTTGAACAAAATGCGTTTTGTCATAAGACCTTAGCCAAGTTCGATAACTAGCCAAATCCACCCAAGCACTTTTGATTTATGGCCCTTGAATTACTGATTGGATCCACTCATCCAGACCATATAATTGGATCCACTCGTCTAAACCATCTAAAGAAACTAGACATTTTACATAGGGGCAGTTGTGGGAGACATGCGCTTTTCTCAAAAGCATCTCTAGTTTACCATCAAAGTCTACACCAGTAGAAACAATCCCCATAACTTTTGAATTTTGACAGAATTTTGCCCCTTTTTAACTTAGAATTTTTTGTTTAAATTTTTGATAAAGTCAGATATCTGTTTCTATTAAAGCTTTTGACTTGAAGCTTAAAATAGTTATTTACTATCAAAGTCTACACCAGCAGACACAATTCCCATAACTCTGATTTGAATTTTGACAGAGTTATGCCCCTTTATAACTAAAGTCAAATATCTCTGTTACTATTAAAGCTTTTGACTTGAAACTCAAAATATTGTTTACTATCAAAGTTTTCACCAGGAGAATTAATTACCATAACTCTGGTTTGAATTTTGACAGAGTTATGTCCCTTTTTAACTTAGAATTTTTTTTCACTGGCAAAGCTCTAATTCAGAGTCAAGCACTGCGAAAAGTCGAGTGCGCTGTGTTACGGACAGCTCTTGTTTATGCTCATGGTGCGTTTTGCTATGCAAGGACGTTGGCTTCCTTTGGTTGCCCATATTTTGTTCTGTATCTTTCGCTTGGGCTCATAAAAGTGAACCAACGTCTCATCGCCAGTGATGGTATTTGCGAAAGATCTGGCGATTCTTACCCCAGCAAGTTTTTGCTCTTTTGTAAGGAGATGGGCTATCCATCTGGCACTTACCCTTCTCATTTTTAAATCACGTCTGAGAATTGTATGAGCAACTCCTACTGAGATACCAGCGCATTTAGCTGTATGCCTAGTTGGAAATCTTGCATCGGTAGCAATCAAATCCTTAACTTTTTCAACTATTTTTGGCAGAGTTGCAGTTTTTGGACGGCGTGCATGAGGCACATCTTTTACTGAATCTACACCACTTTTAAATTGTTTACACCACCGTGTGACAGATGAAAAAGAAAGTTCTTTGTTCCCATAAACACGACATATTTCATTAAATATGTCTTTCACGTTTATACCAAGAATACAGCAGTTCTTGATATAGGACCGTATTTGGTCAGTGAAAGGAGACCTTTTCCCAACCATTTAGCTTTAGTGTAAACAAGTAGATAATGTTAATCGAGCTATTGTCAAAGCTAGACTGAATGGATTTAAACATGTTTTTTATCAATGGAGAGCTTACACAACCCTCTATGCGATACATGTACCTATTACGTTCAAATCTTGGTTAAATGCGAGATATTGGCCCAGTTACATTCATATTTAAACACCCCTCGTATATAGAAAAAAAAACTTTAAAAATCTTCTTGTCTGAAACCACAAAACCTAGGCCTTTGATATTTGGTATGTAGCATTGCCTTATGGTCCTCTACCAAAATTGTTCAAATTAAAACCCTTGGGTGAAAAGAGGCCCCACCTTAAAAAAATCTTTTGTTCTGAAACTCCAAAGCCTAGCTAGCTAGTACCTGGCTTTTGATATTTGGTATGCCTAGTGGTCCTTTACCAAGTTTCAAGTTATGCCCCTGAGGTGAAAAGAGGCCCCATCCAGGGGGTCCCAAGTTTTACATAGACATGTATAGGAAACAACTTTGAAAATCAGGGTTCGTACAGGCCTTGAAAAGTCCTTGAATCCGATGGTTGTCCTTGAAAACTCCTTGAAAATGACAAAAACCCTAAAAAATCTGGAAAAGTACTTGAATTTTGAAAAAGAAAACTGCTTGAATTTGACCTTTCACTCCTTGAAAACAGTCTGTCACTAACTTTGCTTTGCAAAAAGAATAAGGCTTAAAATAAATCGGAGAAAATGAAAATAAATTCTTGAAATTGCCAGATCGGGTCACTCATTGATTTCCCCGTATGCTGTGATAGTGGTCTACGATCGCATTTAATCGGTATTTACACAGAGTGCTATTTCTACTTTATCACCGTTTGTATATTTCCGTTTCCATTGAAAAACACATGCTGAATAATAACTTGCAATTTTTTGCTATTTGCAAGTGTTTTACAGTGAATTAAAATCAGTAAAAAAATAAATGTGTTTACTCAAGTAAGTGGGAGACAATGGATGAATATAAACAGTGGCTGAAGCCCTTTAAAGCAGACAGAACGAAGTGTATTTGACGTATCATCAGTGGATGAATATAAACAGTGGCTGAAGCCCTTTAAAGCAGACAGAACGAAGTGTATTTGACGTATCATCAAAATTCTTGACGTATCATCAGTGGGAGAGAGTGCGCTAAAAAGTCACAAGAAAAGCATTAAACATCAGTAAAATAGTGAATCACATCTATCTAACAATCAAATTACGTCATTTTTAGTACCCAACATTTCAAAATGTTCAAAAGTATTTAAAGAAACAAAAAAAACCAACTGCCTCGGTAGCCTAGTGGTAGAGCGTCGGCTTCGAGTGCGGGAGGTCGTGGGTTTGATCCCCGGCCACGTCATACCAAAGACGTAAAAAATGGTACTAGTAGCTTCCTCGCTTGGCGCTCAGCATTAAGAGGATAGTGCTAGGACTGGTCAGCCCAGTGTCAGTATAATGTGACTGGGTGGGGTATCATGCCACATGTCTATGGCGTGATATTCCAGGGAGGCAGTACTATAAAGTTGGGCATTGTGCTCACTGCTACAAGTAGACACCACGTTTATATGACTGAAAAATTGTTGAAAAAGACGTTAAACCCGAACACACACACAAAAACCTGAAGCTGTTGTTGATGAAAATAACAATGACTCACTGGTAATACCAGCACCACCAAATGTGAAACAGAACAGTGTTACCCCTTATATGACCAAAAATAGTGTACTCCGAGCTGAAATATTGTGGACATTAAAAATGGTAACAACACATCAGTCATATAAATCATCAGAACATTCTGATAAACTTTTTTCATCAATGTTTCTCGACAGCACAATTGCAAGCCAGTTTAAATGTGGAGAAAGAAAGGCTGCCTACTTGACCGTGTTTGGCTTAGGTGAACATTTTATGTCATTGTTAAAGAATCATGTCACTGGACAAATTATGTGATCATATTTGACGAAAGTCAAACAAGAAAATGCAGGAGAAACAGATGGTTCTGGGATGATGAACTGAAGAAAATTGAAACAAGATAGTATACATCCCAGTTTCTTGGTAAGATTTTTTAAATCAGAACCTTATTGAATGACTTATGGTTATGAAACAAAACATTCTTTAAATTAAATTTGAATTTTTGATAACCGGATTATGTAGTGAAATTATACCTGTTAATGATTGTAAGCCTATAAAATATTTTTAACAGAAATAGTTAACTTAATTGTTTAGATTTCTTGAAAGATGTTTGTGGCCTTTATTTTAAGTCTGCATGAGAGAAGAAAAGAATACAACATAAGATTAATGACATACACTTTGATTAAAAATGAGCTTGTACAATGCACATAACGTGTCTCACATACACTGGAATCACACAAGATGAGCTAGTCAGTTTCTGTACACATAGACTTGACCTTCATATTGTGTCTTCTTTAAATTTAATGAATAGCTAATGCTTAATGAAAGAAGTGTTTTAAATTCTTTTTTATAGGTCATGCAACCAGTGATGACATGGTAGAGCACTTCACTAAGGCAATGTCAGATCATAAACTGAACAGGGGAAACTTACTTCAGATAGGTATGGATGGACCTAATGTAAATTGGAAGTTTTTAGACATTATGAAACAGAAACTACTGCAGATTATGGTTCAGATCTAATTAATATTGGATCTTGTGGATTACACATTGTTCATAACAGTTTCAAAGCAGGCTTCAATGCTACAGGATGGAAGATAGGTGACTTCCTTTCCTCACTGTATTACCTGTTTAAAGATTCCCCTGCACAAAGAGAAGATTATCAAAAGATAACTGGATCAAATATACTCCCTCTGAAATTTGTGCAGCACAGGTGGCTGGAAAATGTTACATTTGTAGAAAGAGCACTATTGATCAGGCTTAAAATAAAATTAAGTTTGTTTGACCTTTACCTACCGACACGATAAAATTGCCCCAACTCAAATAAATTTATTGCATTCCAGAGAAAAAAAATATTTTTATTTTCTTATCAGAGGGAAAAACTGATTTTGGTGCTTGAAACTGGCGATTACTTTATTTAACAAATGCATGAATAATTATGGCAAATAAGAAAGTAACCCGCGGTTAGCTAGTAGAAAATCGATAAAGCGGACTGTTTATTATCTCGTGTATTCCGAAAACGTGTCAACTTTGCCGATAACGTTGCCTAAGGCCATTAGGATGCAGACGACAATCAAACCGCTTATAACCGGAAGGCAATCTGACAAAAGGACATAATTTTACAAATCTAGTATCTAATTTACCAGCGAAACGTAAAGTATACCAAAACGTCATGCCGGTAATTTTCCATTCCACCAGCACGTGCGACCTATCGTAATGTCTAATTTCCATCGCTCGACATTACTTTTGTTTACACATACACAAAAAACGCGCGTAGTGCATTCATTTTTTGTTATTATCCATCAATATTTTTAGCACCACTTAAGAAGTAATATAGTTTGAATTCTATAACGATTTTAATAAGATATCGACAGGAATGTAGGCAAAATTCTATAAAAACGGTCAAACTTTAGTTCTAGTTCTTTGTAAAATTTCAAACAGTGCGATCTTAATTATTTATTTATTTCTAAGGGTAAATAAATGATAAATTCTATGGGCAAAAAGTTCAGACTTTTGACCAGAAAGTACAAAAAATCTTAAAAAGCGTCAGCAATTTAAATACATGGCGTAAAACGATTTTCTGGCAAACAGATTTATGTTAGTGCGGCAAAGTAGCTCACAGAGGTAGGATATCCACAATTATCGTTCGACACATTTACCTGTCAATTTATACAGGATATTGAATTCGCTTTAACAAATTAAAGAAGAAACTTTTTTATTGATTAATTTAAAGAACCGAGGCGGTACGATCAAACAGTGATGTGTCATATGGCGCGAAAACATGACGTAATTCCATGACAATCTCGGGCAACTATTCCACTTCTGATGCCATTATACCGACACAGTTCTTTTAGCTCTTTGAAGGGGGTGTTAATTGATGATAAAAACAAGGACAATGACTAAGTTTATCAACAGAATAATTACCGATAATCGTTTACGCTTTTTATTTCGCTTTCAACATCGGGTGGATTATGGTTATTGTGTCCATATTTTTGGGACACTTTACAAAATAATCATTTTTCGGGAAATAAGTCTTGAGAAAGTGAAAATAACTAGTCCTAACACTTTTGGAAAATACGGTAGGGGCTAGACTTTGATTATTAATACTATCGATGCAGTCATTATGGAGAGCAACTAGATGGTGGAGATTACAAAAATACAGTGAAAAAAAATGTCTGCTGTAAAAAGGAAATTTAAGAAGAACAAATATGATTGATTACAAAGGAAACATAGTGTACATGAGAATATTAGTTAAATTATATTTGAAATTTGCTTGTACATAATACTGCTTTCATAAAAGTGACAGTATTGCAACAATTGACAGGCGAGTGGTGGGAAATTTAATTATCTGTGAAAATATATTATAAACTGACTTAATTGTTGATTTCAAAATGTCTTTAATCAGATATCGTTTTGAAATGCATTTGTTCGAAGTGAGAAAATCTTAGTTTTCGAATTTCAAGAAATTGACAAGAGCGTAAATGTGTTGAAATATTACAGGCTAGATAGTTTAAATATTTTAATTTTGTTATGCCAGAACAAAGAGCTATAAAAATCTTATACTTCTTTTGCCAGGACATTGGCATAATAAATGTCTGATGTCGGAAAACCCAATCTTGTTTCTGTTCTTAGTAACATGACCAATACATGCAAATAGCTTGAAGCTAAAAAATCATCACTTTTGCTTGCTTCTAAAACTCATAAAAAAATATTATCTATTGAATTAAGCATCAAACACTTGTTGAAAATAAGTTGCAATTCAATAGTGTGTTTAGATGCCAAATATCGCGTATTTTCGCGACTGTATTGTTTTGTACTTTTAATTAATTTATTTATTTGGGTTTTACGGTTCCCCAACACAGTATAGGTTATATGGCGCCAAACAGGACTACAAATTTTGGTTCCACATCTCATTTACATCGAAATAAAAACATGAGGTATGGAATCAAAATTTGCATACCTGCTGGAATCACAGAGTTACTGCAAAACCAAATGTTAAGACCCTATTAGTCGCCTCTTACGATCATGCAAGGGTAAGGCAGTGGTTCCAATTCTTTTCATACACAGATCGTCCCAGAACCACATGGGGCTTGTACATTTAAGCCCAGATGTAGTGAAAACAGTCATGAAAACACTTGATATATATATAAAGAAAAATTGTAGACATGAAAGATACTCAAAGACTTGGTGAACTTTGCCTTATGTGCAAATTAAGTCTGTGTCCATATTGTGTGTGCCTGAATAGGGCTAGGTGTTTATATATTGCAAGCATACATTTAACAGAGCATCTTCAGAGATTATCTACGAGCAATAGGTATTAATAAATAGACTTTATTACTGAGACAACAAACATTTAAAAAACTAAAATATAATAAAATTATTTACCTACATACCTACCCACTGTAAAAATACTGGGTCGGTAAAGGTCAAACAAACTTAATTTTAATTTAGGCCTTATTGACAGCATCACTCAGTATGTTAAAGCTGTTGATGAAAAGAAAATCAGTAACCCAGGTAACAAATCATTTGAAGTAGTTAAGCAACATTGTAAAGATGTATTACTACTACCAAAACTGCACTTTTTCAAGTGTATTGCACTCAAACTTCAACCATTTCTAGCCCTGTACCAGACCAACAGACCAATGGTGTGCTTCCTGTGTGATGACCTGTCTGCTTTGTTGAGGTCACTTATGGGACACTTTGTCAAAAAAGATAGCATTGAAAATTCTGATAAAAAACTTTCAAGAATGGATGTGGCTGATAAAATATTCATGTTGACTATAAGCAAATTGACATGGGTTTCCTATCCAGCAGGTCTCTAAAGGAAAATAAGGCTAGTGAGAGACAAAAAATGGAACTCAAAATGGAAGCAAAATGTTTCGTAGAGTTACTGAAGAACCTTTTGACAAAATCACCAGTGTCATATTCACTTGTGCATTACTTATCATGCTTAAATCCAGTAAAAATGACAAAAGACCCACTAAAGTGTAAGGATAACTTCAGGAAATTACTTGGGCTGTTACTGAAGAGTTTGAAAGCGCAAGAAAATGAATGTGATGTTTTAATTCAGCAGTTTAATTCATTCATTGACATTATTCCAGCAATTGGAAAGGAATTATTCTCAAAGTTTGACAAGAAAACACAGTCAGTTGATACATTTTTCTTAGAGCACATGTCAAGTGAAGAGTATCTAAAATTACTGGAAATTGTGAAAGTTTTACTGATACTATCCCATGGACAAGCAGATGTTGAGAGAGGTTTTAGTGTCAACAAAGAACTTGAGGTAGAAAATTTGAAGGCACACAGTCTAGTTGCTCAAAGAGTAGTGTGTGACCATGTCTATAGTGTAGGTGGTATATTTAACGTCCAGATTACAGACAATTTGCTGAAGGATGCAAAAGCAGCAAGGCAGAGATATGAGGTATACCTAGAAAAAGAAAAGCAGAAAAATAAAGCACAAATACTACTTGGAAAAAGGAAGGAAAAACTTCTTGAAATTGACGGGTTGAAAGAAAACAAAAAACTTCAGACTAATGATTAATGATTTACAGAACACTGCTGAACAATTGTATGAAAAGGCAGAGTCAGCTAGTAAGATTAATTTCGTAACTCAGGAAAATGCAATGAGAAGAGCAGCTAAAGAAAAAGAGGAGAAAGTCAAAGCACTAGAGATAGAAATTAAGCAGAATGTTGACATGCTGAAAGACTTCTAAATTAATTTAAAAAACAGTATAGTTTGCACTAACAGTAATTGAACACCATCATTAATAAAAACTATGCTTTTGTTATTTTTTGCTAACAATGGTGTGACAAGTAATGGTTGTTTTATTTTTGCATTACATGATGAACACAATAAAAGTTGTTCAGATAAGGTTGTGGTTTTGAAAAAAATAGTCCTTGAAAAATTGTAAAAAGTCCTTGAAAAGTACTTGAATTTTATCTCTGATGTTCTGTATGAACCATGAAAATCTTCTTGCCTGAAACTGCAAGGCCTAGGCTTTTGATATTTGGTATGATGCATTGCCTAATGGTCATCTACTATAATTGTTCAAAACATGCCCCTGGGGTGAAAAGAGGCCCTACCCCGGGGGCCCCAAGTTTTACATAGACAAATATAGGGGAAAAAAATCTTCTTGTCTGAAAGTTCAAGGCTTAAACCTTTGATATTTAGTATGTAGCATTGCCTAGTGGTTCTCTAACAAGATTGTTCAAATTATGCCCCTGGGGTGAAAAGAGGCCCCGCCCTGGGGGTCACTTGTATATGAGTTATATAGGAAAAAATACTTCAAAAATTATCTGATCATATTTCCTAGGTTGTTTAATTATAATTACCGTATGACCCCAAGTAATTAAAGGTCACTTGACAGTGACCTTGACCTACTGACCTACTTTCTTGTTTTTAGCTCACCTGTCACAAAGTGACTAGGTGAGCTATTGTGACTGCTTAATGTCCGTAGTGCGTCGACCGTCATCCGCCGTGTGTCTGTCAACAATTTCTAAAAAATCTTCTTCTTGAAAACCACTGGGCATAATTACACCAAACTTCACAGGAATGATCCTTGGGTGGCCCCCTTTCAAAATTTTTCAAAGAATTGAATTCCATGCAGAACTCTGGTTGCCATGGCAACCAAAAGGAAAAACTTTAAAAATCTTCTTATCCAAAACGACAGGGCATAGGGCTTTGATATCTGGTGTGTAGCATCATCTAGTGGCCCTCTACCAGAATTATTCAAATTATCCTCCTAGGGTCAAATATGGCCCTGCCCCGGGGTCACATGGTTTATATAGACTTATATAGGGAAAACTTTGAAAATCTTCTTGTACAAAACCACATGGCCTAGGGCTTTGATATTTGGTGTGTAGCATCATCTAGTGGTCCTCTACCAAGATTGTTCAAATTATTCCCCTAGGGTCAAATATGGCCCTGCCCCGGGGGTCACATGGTTTATATAGACTTATATAGGGAAAACTTTGAAAATCTTCTTGTACAAAACCACATGGCCTAGGGCTTTGATATTTGGTATGTAACATCATCTAGCGGTCCTCTACCAAGATTGTTCAAATTATCCCCCTAGGGTCAAATATGGCCCTGCCCCGGGGTCCCAAGTTTTACATAGACTTATATACGAAAAAAAGTTTAAAAATCTTCTTGTCTGAAACCACAACAGTTAGACCTTTGATATTTTGTTTGTAGCAACGTCTTATGGTCCTCAACCAAAATTGTTCAAATTGTACCCCTTGGGTGAAAAGAGGCCCTGCCCTGGGGGTCCCAAGTTTTATATAGACTTATATAGGAAAAAGCTTTAAAAATCTTCTTGTCTGAAACCATACGACCTAGGCTTTTGATATTTGGTAGGATGCATTGTCTAGTAGTCCTCTACCAAAATTGTTCAAAATATATCCCTGGGGTTAAAAGAGGCCCTGCCCTGGGGTCACTTAGTTATTATGTGAGTTATATAGAAAAAATACTTAAAAAATCATCTGATCCTATTTTCAAGACTGTTTAAATATAATTACCTGGTGATGTCACTTGACTGTGACCTTGACCTACTGTCCTGCTTTCTTGTATTTTAAGATACAGCCTTGAAATTTTGATGACATACACAGTTTTGCACACAAATCGTAAAACTGAATTTCATTGACCATGAATGTGACCTACTGACTTTCTTAATATTTTATCATCAGTTTGACATTTGAAACATGTAGCTCATATTACTCAGGTGAGCGATCCAGGGTCATCATGACCCTCTTGTTTAAGAAACAGTCTTGAAATTTGGATGACATGTACAGTTTTGCACACAAACCATAACAGCATGGACCACGTCAGTAACTTTCGATAAAGATTTCAATACTCGTCTTTAATGTTCTTAGCCCTGACCTACTGACCTTTTTTCTAGTTTTTAAAGCTACAGCAAAAAGATTTGTATAATTTTTTAACAGATTTCAATACTTATCTTGAAGAATCTTTACCATGACCTTTTTACCTAGTTTTTTTTTTTTTTTTTTGAAGCTTTAGCAAAGAAATTTGTTCAAGCAAGCAATTAAACTCAGGTGAGCGATATAGAGCCATCATGGCCCTCTTGTTTCAATACACCAGCAATTACAAGGAATAGAAAATGACAACAATATTAGTTGTATTACTCTGTATTAAATGCAATAATGCATTATACCCGACAAAAATATACAAAATAGTAATCTTAAATAATGAAAATTCATGTTCGCCAGCTCTCAAATTGGGTCAGTAGGAAATTTTAGGAAATAGATCTAAAATCGTAAACTTAGGATTTATGTCTACCACTTACTAAGGCAACATTACTGTCCCAATTTGAGAGCTGGCACACATTATGAAATATGATTATTTAGGATTTAGGATTACTATTTCTTATGTTATTGTCAGGTATAATGCATTACTGCATTTAGTCCGAGTATATTGGACACAATATTAGGTAAGTTATACAAGTCATATGAAATAGATTGAGCTAATCCCAAACTCAACTGAGCCAATACGAGAAAAAACAGGGCCAGTATGGGATTCAAGCATTTTGATTGGTTCTAGTGATGGCCAATACGGAAAAGTTGCTTCCGTTAGAATTTTGAATGACGCCATTTTGTTTTACATCAGAATATATATCTGTAACAGTTTTCACATTTCGGACAAAATATCATCTATAATTGGATAAATGTAATGTTAATAACAAACTGTGACTGAGCGGATGTACGATGCAGTGTAGATCTGTGTAGATGATAATGATACTGTAGGGTAGGCAGCTTCGGTAGTGCATTTTCAGTAACAAGCTCTTGTCAAAATTTCTAACATTTTTATACGCCCGTTTGAAAAACGGGACGTATTATGGGAAGGCCCCTGGCGCGCGGGAGTTCGGCGTCCACAGTCTTTGTCTGGAGCATATCTTCTTCATTCATGAGACGAAGTGTCATGCGCAAGAACCAGGTCCCTAGGTCTAAGGTCAAGGTCACTTTTAAAGGTCAAAGGTCAAATTCAAGAATGACTTTGTCCAGAGCATATCTTCTTCATGCATGGAGGGATTTGATTTAAATTGGCACAATTGTTCACCATCATGAGACGGAGTGTCATGCGCAAGAACCAGGTCCCTAGATCTAAGGTCAAGGTCACACTTCATCAAAAAGAATTGCCACCAGCGGGTGTGGTCACTTTACCACTTATTTATGTAGTGGAAACTTTAAAACTTTAAAAGTCTTCATGATTTATATTGTCATATCACATTATTTCCCAAATGTCTTACCTCCCCCCCCCCCCCCCCCCCCACCAACGGCTATTCAAATCACTCTGCGTCCGTGGCCGGTCATCCTTCCGTCCGTTAACAGTTTCTCGTTATCGCATCTCCTCTGAAACTACTGGGGGGATTTTGACGAAACTTTGTCAGAATAATATATTGGTACCCTAGTTTTGTCCCCCTGAAAATCAGACTAGTTTAACAATTTTTGAATAAGTTGTGGCCCTTTGTTTATTTTAATTTCTAATATAATTTTATATCCAGTGGCCCTGCAAGTAGTTAATTGGTTTTTTATGGCCTTACCTGTAGAAGTGTCATAAAGTCTGCAGACACTAATGAGATAATGATTCAAGTTGTTCATTATTTTCCTATTACACCTCAGCAGTGAAAGGACTACCCTAGTAGATTGATGATTAATTTGTTTAGCACTCAAATTTCAGGGTTTAATTATTAGTTATAATATAAATATTTATGTGTGCATTCTTTGTTTCCATAATAAGAAAAAAATAATAATTGCATATAACTCATTAATGGTGACATCTCTCTTGTTTAGGGTATGGGTTTAATTAATAGTTATTATAAATATAAGTAATTGTATGTGCATTCTCTGTTTCTGTAATAAGAAAAAGAATTTGCATATAACTCATTAATGGCGTCATCTCTCTTGTTTAGGGTCAAGGTCACTTATTTTAATCTAGTGACCTACTTTTTGTACCCCCCGACAACAAAGTTGTAAGGGGGGTATACTGGTTTCAGGTTGTCTGGCTGTCTGTCCGTAGACGCAATCTTGTGTGCACCATCTCTCCTTATCCCCTTGACACAATTTAATGAAACTTCACACAAGTGATCAGTACCAACAGTAGTTGTGCATGGGGCATGTTAGGTTCTTTTAGAAAAAAAATTTGCAGAGTTATGGGACTTTGTTTTTCTGTTACTATACTATATACATAGACACAATCTTGTGCACACCATCTCTCCTCATCCCCTTGACACAATTTAATGAAACTTCACACAAGTGATCAGTACCAACAGTAGTTGTGCATGGGGCATGTTAGGTTCTTTAAGAAAAAAAATTTGCAGAGTTATGGGACTTTGTTTTTCTGTTACTATACAATATACATAGACACAATCTTGTGCGCACCATCTCTCCTCATCCCCTTGACAGAATTTAATGAAACTTCACACAAGTGATCAGTAACAACAGTAGTTGTGCATGGGGCATGTTAGGTTCTTTCAGAAAAAAAAATTGCAGAGTTATGGGACTTTGTTTTTTTGTTACTATACTATATACATAGACACAATCTTGTGCGCACCATCTCTCCTCATCCCCTTGACACAATTTAATGAAACTTCACACAAGTGATCAGTAACAACAGTAGTTGTGCATGGGACATGTTAGGTTCTTTCAACAACAAAAATTGCAGAGTTATGGGACTTTGTTTTTTGTTAACATACTATGTACATACAGTCTGCATATGCAATCTTGTGCGTGCCTAATCTACCAAACCCTTACACACAATTTAATGAAACTTCACACAAGTGATCAGTACCAACCCTAGTTGTGCATGGTGCATGTTACATTCTCTGTTTCTGTAATAAGAAAAAGAATTTGCATATAACTCATTAATGGCGTCATCTCTCTTGTTTAGGGTCAAGGTCACTTATTTTGATCTAGTGACCTACTTTTTGTACCCCCGACAACAAAGTTGTAAGGGGGGGGTATACTGGTTTCAGGTTGTCTGTCCGTAGACGCAATCTTGTGTGCACCATCTCTCCTTATCCCCTTGACACAATTTAATGAAACTTCACACAAGTGATCAGTACCAACAGTAGTTGTGCATGGGGCATGTTAGGTTCTTTTAGAAAAAAAATTTGCAGAGTTATGGGACTTTGTTTTTCTGTTACTATACTATATACATAGACACAATCTTGTGCACACCATCTCTCCTCATCCCCTTGACACAATTTAATGAAACTTCACACAAGTGATCAGTACCAACAGTAGTTGTGCATGGGGCATGTTAGGTTCTTTTAGAAAAAAAATTTGCAGAGTTATGGGACTTTGTTTTTCTGTTACTATACAATATACATAGACACAATCTTGTGCGCACCATCTCTCCTCATCCCCTTGACAGAATTTAATGAAACTTCACACAAGTGATCAGTAACAACAGTAGTTGTGCATGGGGCATGTTAGGTTCTTTCAGAAAAAAAAATTGCAGAGTTATGGGACTTTGTTTTTTTGTTACTATACTATATACATAGACACAATCTTGTGCGCACCATCTCTCCTCATCCCCTTGACACAATTTAATGAAACTTCACACAAGTGATCAGTAACAACAGTAGTTGTGCATGGGACATGTTAGGTTCTTTCAACAACAAAAACTGCAGAGTTATGGGACTTTGTTTTTTGTTAACATACTATGTACATACAGTCTGCATATGCAATCTTGTGCGTGCCTAATCTACCAAACCCTTACACACAATTTAATGAAACTTCACACAAGTGATCAGTACCAACCCTAGTTGTGCATGGTGCATGTTACATTCTTTTAGATAAATATTCTGCATAGTTATGGGACTTTGTTTTTTGTTTCTATACTGTATACATACAGTCTATATACATAAGTCCACATAATTATGCAATCTTGTGTGCGTCAAATTGCAATGTACTGTGTCAGTGCATGCGGGGGGTACATTCATAACCTTTAGTGATAGCTCTAGTTTGTTTTTAACCTACAATATTCAAATTTGGACCACATGTATAGTCTTTGCAACCTAACTGTGCAAAAAAGAAAAAGAAAAAAAAATGGACTGGCAAACACGAATGATAAAGAAAACCTGAGTGGCGCTGTTTATCAAATCGGTCTTTTAAAAAACGTTTCAAAATGAAATTTTGTTTACATCAGAAGAGAACATATAACTTTATAAAATGTAGTTGCTTATTGAAGTACAACATAAGTGAAATGAAATATCCGTGGCCAACACGCGTGACCTTTTGGTACTATACATGCGGGAAATTCGATCTCAGCGTTCATATAACGTACACATTCGGTCCACGGCAGAGTATTCTTAAAATACTGAGACTGTTTAGCAGAGAATATGTGTCGTGTAATTCACTTTAACGCATTGTATTTTATAGAATTCCGTCAAAGAATGAGGAAACATCACAAAGTATCTGCCGTGTATACGGTACCGGTCACGTGTGTTGGCTTTTAGACTAGTTACGCATACGGTGACAATGCCTCTGTAATTTTATCCTTACAAGTATTTTCTCGGAAAAAAATCGAAATTTAAACAAAGTAACGATCACACATAACACTGAATAACTGTCTTCATTGTATGGAAACACGCGGTGACAGGTAACTCAGTTTTAATGCATGATATGCTTATTTCTTTACTCTATCACGTTTTACAAAATATGTAATATTGGGAATGTGGTGGGTTGGGTAGCGCCGATGTCAGGATTTTCGTTTCGGACCGATTGAGTTATCAAAATTTCCGGAGCCCTGGTCTAATCTCTTTGATATTTGGTATGTAAGTACCTTGTAGGGAGCCAAAATTACCAATTGGTATTAGAGGTCACTGGATCCAAGGACTGTGATGACCTGGATTCTGACATAGTTACCTACTTTTAGGATTTTGAGCTTGTCTTGAAATTTGGAACATTCAAAAATGACTCAATGGTGGATGCCAAGATCACTCTGTGATCTCTTATATAATTGTGAATTATCAACTCACTAGTATATAGTGAACATTGTCTTCAGTAATTATGTTTAATTCTTTGTGAAACAGCTGTATGTTACACCAGGATTTGTATAATGATGATAAATTCTCTATAAAACAGCTGTATGTTATACCAAGATTTGTATCATGATGATAAATGCTCTATGAAACAGCTGTATGTTATACCAAGATTTGTATCATGATGATAAATGCTCTATGAAACAGCTGTATGTTATACCAAGATTTGTATCATGATGATAAATGCTCTATGAAACAGCTGTATGTTATACCAAGATTTGTATCATGATGATAAATGCTCTATGAAACAGCTGTATATTATATGATCTATAGGAGGTGCAGGAACCACAGTCAGGACTTCTGCGCTACGTTTTGGAGCAACCATACTCTAGAGATATGGTGGGCAGTATGCTTGGACTAAATAAACAGGTGAGTGTTCACACATAGAAGTGATAAATAATAGATGTCATCCTGCAACTTCCAAGGTAGCCCATCCCTAGATTTGCCACTATAATGCCACCCTTTTCAATGGTGGAGTAAACCTGTTTTCTACTAAATTCCACCTTTTTTTCTCTTGTGTACACCTTTAGGTGGCAATGAAGGGAGTATTTAGACAGTTTTACACCATTACGTCACTATTATGGTGGAAAATTTGTTTGCCACTAAATGCCACTTATTTCCACCAATCGCCGCATTCATGGTGGCAGTAAGTGGAGTATTTAGACAAATTACCAGTAAAACGCCACCATTATGGTGTAAAATCTATTTTCCACGAAACGCCACTTATTTCCACCAATTGCCACCTGAAAGGTAGTCTGGCTACTGACTAGATAATCTTTTTTTTTTTTTAGAAAAAATAATTCTTTTATATATTCCAACTTCAAAAGTCTTGGCTCTGATTATGGTATGTTTTGAGAATTTAATAATAAACTTGGAGAAGAAAAGGGACATAATTATACAAAATTTGAATAGCCTCAGGAGTTATCCTGTGAAAAAAAAACATAGGGTCTGAACACAGACTACCTAAAAAGTGGCAGTAAGTGGACAAATTTTCAGCAAACGCTATTATGGTGACTGTCCTACTTTCCACTAAATGCCACCAAATAGCTGGCAATAGGTGGAAAATAGATGGCAACTAGTGGAATTTGGCTGGCCCAGCTAGATTTGAAAAAATCAGTTGCAAGCAAAAATCAAATCATATTCATATATGTATATATATTTTTTGCAAAAATCAATGACACTTCACAACAAAACAAAAGATCTGAACAAGAGGATCAGAATGTCAATGCAATCTTATTTTTTCATATTTTTGGATGGCTGCAGTAGATGGCGAATGACTCTCCAAATTCCACTCCTTTGGATGTCAGGCCATTTTTCCAGCACGCAATCTGTAAAAGCAAACCATATATCTATTAATTGATATGTTTTTCTAACATTCTGAATAATTTTATAGAAAATTATAAATTTCCTCTAGGAGATACAAAATCAAAAGGCTGAACTAACTAACACAACAACAAACGCTTCAAACTTAATCTGTCTTATGTTAATACCTTGTGGTAATAATATGCAGTGGTTACCTTCTAGAAATTTTAATTTTTCTTTGTTTTCCAAACCAGTAAACAGCATCCGAAAAAGCCTGGCCATTCCTTTCTGTGGCATGTTTGCAAACTCTAATTCTGCAATCAGCTGTCCCTACAAGTATAAATACAAAAACAAAAATCAAATAAAGATTTTTTAAAGTATTACTTGTTAATTTATACTTGGTTCTGATAATAAAAACATACGTATTTATTTGATTCACCATATCTGTATATTTGAAATAATAATTGATTGAGTTTAGTTTTAAACATCTGTTTTCAACAATATTTCAGTTATAATAAGGCAGGCAGTTAATTAACCTAACGGTTGTTTCTTGTAAGAACCAGTACTAAACATCCAACCTCCGCAAGAAACTGCCAACTTTCTCAAATAAAGAGACAGTCAGTAACAGGGCTCGAACCCATGCCCGAAATCAGTTAGAGGTTACAGTGATTTCAAGTCAACAATTTGATCTCTTAATCACTTGACCACAGAAGCGGTCTGTGAAATTATAAGTTCTCAATAAAGCAATCAAGCCAATTATTTTTAGCTCACCTGAGCCCAAAGTGCTCAAGGTGAGCTTTTGTGATCACCCTGTGTCCGTCGTCGGCGTCGTCGTCAACAATTTGACTGTTAACACTCTAGAGGTCACAATTTTGGCCCAATCTTACTGAAACTTGGTCAAAATGTTACCCTCAATAAAATCTTTGACGAGATCGATATTTGGTCATCTGGGGTCAAAAACTAGGTCACCAGGTCAGATCAAAGGATAAGCTTGTTAACACTCTAGAGGTCACATTTTTGGCCCAATCTTAATAAAACTTGGTCAGAATGTTACCCTCAATAAAATCTTGGACGAGTTCAATATTGGGTCATCTGGGGCCAAAAACTAGATCACTGGGTCAAATCAAATGAAAAGCTTGTTAACACTCTAAGCTCACAATTTGGGGCCAATCTTAGTTAAACTTGATCAGAATGTTACCCTCAATAAAGTCTTGGACAAGTTTGGTATGTGGTCATCCGGGGTCAAAAACTAGGTCACCAGGTCAAATCAAAGAAAAAAACGGTTTACACTGTAGAGGCCACATTTATGACCATATCTTAGTGAAACTTAGTCAGAATGTTAAGCTTGATGATCTATAGGTCCAGTTCAAAACTGGGTCAGGTGGGGTCAGAAACTAGGTCACTAAGTCAGATCAAACTTTAGCATGAAGGCACTTTACTCGTGAACGACTGCACCCAGGACCTTCAAACTTCACATGCTGATAGTGCTCATTGAGTTCACGACCCCTACTGACATTGGGATCACCAGGTCAAAGGTCAAGGTCACAGGGGCCAATGTTAACTTTTTGCATGAAGGCACTTTACTCGCGAACCACTGCACCCAGGACCTTCAAACTTCACATGCTGATAGTACTTATTGAGTACAGGACCCCTACTGACTTTGGGGTCACCAGGTCAAAGGTCAAGGTCACAGGCCAATGTTAACTTTTTGCATGAAGGCAGTTTACCTGCGAACCACTGCACCCAGAACCTTTAAACTCCACATGCTGATAGTACTTATTGAGTAGCTGATAGTACTTATTGAGTACACAACCCCTACTGACTTTGGGGTCACCAGATCAAAGGTCAAGGTTACTTTTTGCATGAAGGCACTTTACTCGCGAACCACTGCACCCAGGACCTTCAAATTTCACATGCTGATAGTACTAACTGAGTACACGACCCCTACTGACTTGGGTCACCAGGTCAAAGGTCAAGGTCACAGTGGCCAATGTTAGCTTTTTGTATGAAGGCATTTACTCGCGAAACACTGCATGCAGGACCTTTAAACTTCACATGCTGATAGTACTTATTGAGTACACGACCCCTATTGATCTTGGGGTCACCAGGTCAAAGGTCAAGGCACTGCGGGGGCATTTGTCACCATTAGTGATAGCTCTTGTTCTTGTGTGTAATTCAAAAACAAGTTTTTTAGTACCATATGTCATGCATTTTTTTTGTTTATTAATTACCTCCCTTTAATGTATCAAATATTTGTACCCCCTGCACAACGAGGTTGTAAGGGGAGTATATGGTTTCAGGTTGTCTGTCCATCCATATGTCCCTCCGTCTGTCTGTAGACACAATCTTGTGTGCACCAACTCTCCTCATCCCCTTCACACAATTTAATGAAACTTCACACAAGTGATCAGTACCAATACTAGTTGTGCATGGGGCATGTTAGGTTCTTTCAGAAAAAAAAAAACTTGTAAAGTTATGGGACTTAGTCGTTTTGTTACTATACTGTATACATAGAGTCTATGTATGCAAACTTGTGCGCGCCTAATCTCCTGAACCCATGCACACAATTGAATGAAACTTAACACAAGTGATCAGTAGTAACCCTAGTTGTGCATGGTGCATTTTAGGTTCTTTCAGAAAAACATTCTGCAGAGTTATAGGACTTTGTTTTTATGTCCCCGGCATCTACTGATGCAGGAGGCATATAGTGATTGACCTGTCGGTCCGTCCATTCGCCGTTCGTTCGTCCGTCCATACGAGGTTAACCAAATTGGACCGTTTCGTCTAGCCTTGACCTCGTTTTGGACTTAGGTAGCTTTGTATGGGCCATCTCTTGGTTAACCAAATGGGGCAGTTTCGTCTAGCATCAATACCCCTTACTAGAATGACTTGATACTAATGCAGATGTAACCTGTGACCATTCCTCATCTTCAAACATCACCTGACCTCAGTTTGACCTAGACCTTGACCTCATTTTGGACTTAGGTTGCTTTGTATGGGCCATCTCTTGGTTAACCAAATGGGACCGTTTCGTCTAGCATCAATACCCCTTACTAGAATGACTTGATACTAATGCAGATGTAACCTGTGACCATTCCTCATCTTCAAACATCACCTGACCTCAGTTTGACCTAGACCTTGACCTCGTTTTGGACTTTGGTGCAAAATCTATCGACAAGGATGCCACCGGGGACATCAAGCGTTTATTGAACACAGCTCCTTGTTGTTACTATACTAAACATATAAAGTTTATATAGCTACATAAAGTCTATATACATACATTCCACATGATTATGCAATCTTGTGTGCGTCAAATTGCAATGTACTGTGTCAGTGCATGGGTGTTGGGGTGGGTGGTGGGGGTACATCCATCACTTTCAGTGATAGCTCTAGTATTTTTATTTATTTTTCATTACCAATTTAAAAATAAAACTAAAATACAGATATTAGCATTTGAAAGCATTTACCAATTATAGATTTCCAGACATTTTCAAAGTTCAAAATGTCTTCATGAATTATATGATATATAGTTATGATTTATATACATTGTTAGTATGTTGCCCCATTACCTAGAAGATACTGTAAAACACCTTTTATTCGCGAGAATTTAATTTTCGCTAATATTCGCGAGGTTAAGTACTCGCGAATTCAAAGTGACCGCGAAAAATAGCTTTACCTGTTTGTGTTTATCCGAAATTCGCTGATGTCCGAAATAGCGTCTGAACGATAAATGTTCGCACTTACGAAATTCAGTTATTGTGATTTTGCGTGATTCCACCCTGGTTCAACAAGTACAGTTGAATGACTATATTATATACAAAATATACATGTATACAGCAAAGTATAATCTTTATTATTTAATACTAGTAGTAAACATTTATCCAATTCATGACGTATCGATCAGCACAAGGGAAGAAACTAACGGTGTTACTGTACATGACCGCTCAAACAAAGTTATCTTCCATTACAATACTATAGTACATGTACTAACTACTAGTAATTCTAAATTATGCTGTGACGTGAATTCCAGCCTGAATCCAGCCACGCTGTACCATATCAGTGTCATTCTCAATTTTCTGCATGGTTTTAACAAGCCATTTAGTGTGCAGTGGTTTCACAGTGGACAAGCGCAAATCAACATTTACAGAGTCAATGTTACTATCCTTTAATTGGACGGCGATTTCGTTAGCATAAAACTCCTCAAAACACGCTTTCATGTAAAATTTGAAATTGGCATTTACACTCAGGTCTAAGGGCTGTAGTCTGTCTGTGCAACTAGCTGGCACATAAACCATCTGAATGTTGTTCTTCTTTAGAAGATCCCTAAGTTCCTCGCCACGGTGGGCCTTGAAAATATCAAATACGCACAGTGCTCGTTGCCTGAGGGGAAGATCCATCTCTTCTCGCATCTTTTCCACATAGGGCACAATAACTCTTTTTACATACCTGTAAAGTAACGTATTACCGACTTACAATCTAGTTAAAGGACGGGCAAGTCAAGATTTTGGTAAAATTTTTAGTAAAGTAAAGGCAGGGGATGGGGGCAGTTGAACGTCATTATTAGCGCATTCAAACATGTTAATTTTGGTAATTTTTTCAGTACAGAGAAGAGAAGGTCAGTATTGCCGAACAGGCCGCGGGAGTGGCGATATTTCAGTCACAATTATTGTACCGGCGTAATTTTCATCAAGGGCTAATAAGCGAAATAAATTTTAAGTGATTGTAATTTACCTCTCCATGGAATCGGCGTTGGACCAGTGTGACTCCGTGTGCCATATATCCCAGTCTTTCAGGAATTCATAGTCGGCGTGGCATGCCTCTGTCTTCCCTTGGTAAAGAAGCTGAGGTGGGAGCAGGGACCCAGATCTTGTGCAAGCCATAAGTACCGTCATTTGCCTCTTATCATCAACTTGTGCAATTTGGACCTGAATAGATAAATAATTATGTTTGTTTGTTTGGGTTTTACGGCGCTTTCAACAATATTTCAGTTATATCATGATAAATAGTTGTTTATCGCTTGCATACATACAAGCAATTATTTTTTACGCCTAACGAAACAGTTTCCCTTTTCAAAAGACGAAGATAATTATTATACAAAATGTACCATTGTTTACCAATTTTACAATGGTTTACACTTTTTTCAAAACTGAAAGAAACTGTGAAAAGTTTGCAATGACTGGGTGCATAATAAATGTTCAAAGATCAAGCGTTCATTGTAAATATGGAGTCCCAGTCGAGCCATGATATTTTTCAGTTTAAACTTATGTATTTTACCTGTTTTGAACCTTTTTCTTCCATCGTCCATGAGCTCACCGGCACGTAATTACATCCAGTTTGGTCCCAGTTAATGACGAGTTGGTCGGGTATGTTATATGTTTTCACATTGTAATTGATTTTTGAAAGGAATTCAGACTTGATAACATCAAAGTCATCGTGTAGATGTTTTACACCCTTAGTACCTTTCCTTTTTGTAAGGCCCATACGCTTCATTATAGATGCTGCCCATGATTTATCAAGGGTAATGGTGCCACCATACTGCTTCAATGCTGTCTTATCATCAGCAAGAATAAACCCCTTAGCAGCACTTATCACTATTCTGCTGTTCACTACACCCCCTGCTAGTCTTAATTTCCGAATATAGTCCTTAACCTGATCATCGTATTTTCCGATTTTAACAGGACGGCCACGAGGTGACCGTGGTAGAGCACTGACTTCACTATCCTTATTAAATTCCAAATCAAGACGCTGCCGTTTTGCATACGATCCCCTAATGCTTTCGTTTATTGTCCTCTTCAAAATGGCACTGAAGTGGCGAGCAGCCTTGGAGTTCCCATTTTCAATCGCGTACCTCGCTATTTTTGATCTCGTTTCTGAAGAGTAGTCCCCGTATTGTTTCCTCTTACGTTTCCTCCACGGAGGGGTACTGAGTGCCACGGCCTCTTCAACCTCTTTAGTAACAATCCTCTCAGCTGGTGAGGATGGTGCCGGTTATCCACTTCCAGTAACATCTGTTTTTTTAAAGAACGACGTGATTCGCCGGGAAGACATTGGGATTATAGCCGGTTTCAAACCCAATCTGATACTTCTAACACTTGTAAATGTTACGGATATTAAAGCTACTTAATAACAAAAGAAAGGAACAGTGAACAGCTTTAGGACAATTTATTGACGACTATACAACAGTGAGCACATATCAGATATTAAAGGCATGTATGCTAATCTGCTATCAATAAAGAGCGTAACACGCACTAGCGGACCGGAGAATAAACTTTTAACAGTGATGTCATACAGGTACCATAATTGCAGAAAGTAACCGAATGCAGTCGTACTTCCGGTTTTTTTCCGGATTCACATTCGCGAATTTAAAATAACGATTTTAACATCGCGAATTTAAGATTTCGCGAAATAATAAAATGCCAAAAATCGGGACAAATTCGCGAAATACAGATCTCGCGAATTTAAAGTGTTTTACAGTATTATATTGGCATGAAGTATGTTTTATGAAAAATGTCCCTAGGTTGGGGATGTTGGTAACTCTGTTGCAATTTCTTGTGTAAACATAAAAATAACACGTTATGTGTATTAACCGTACTATGCATTAGGTTTGAAATAGTACACACATTATATACATGTATAGATAAATGCAGCAGAAATGTGTACTCCTACTAAAAAACTGGCTGTTTTTTTAACAATCAGCTGTTACTGCTTGACATTTAATTATTAATGTAGCTCTATATGCAAACATAATTCATATATTTAATAAAGCTAAATACAGTTGATGAGGATTTTATACATTTAAAGTAAATATCTAAAGGTAAAATATTTTAGTGAAAGATGCGCATTGGATATCTTTAAAGTCCTCACAGTTCAATTCCTGTGCATCTGAATTCTGAACCACAGTAAATTACACGACAAACCACTCAAAGGCCTTGATTATTTGTTATGTGTAAGTTGGTTATATACTTTCCTTAAGATACAAGGCCTAAGATCCTAAGTTACAACTCATAATAAAGATCAGATTGAACAATTTTTATTTGATGTAGGTGAAGCAGAGATGTGAAGTATTAGAAGAACAACTTGTTAATCTTGTGGTATCAGCAATGGAGCATTCGGAGAACTTAGACTCATCAGCAGATCCAGGTTTGAGCCACCTTCTCTGGCAGCATCTGTCCAGTCAGCTCATATACTTCGTGCTCTTCCAGTTTGCCTCATTTCCTCATATGGTTATTTCATTATATGACAAAGTGAGTACTGACGGGATCATCATTTATTAGCTTGCTGTGATGGAAGTCATCAAAGTTGTTATGATACACCCAGTGTTGGAGTCTTGAGTAGACACCTTCCTACTAACTGTACTCTTCAACTTTAATCTCAGTTATTATACCCCCACCAAACATGTTTGGGGGGTATATAGGAGTCAGTTTTGTCGTGTCCCGTCCCGTCCCGTCCCGTCCCGAACTCTATTATCTTGGTTATTACTATATGGATTTGATTCAAACTTAAAACAGATGTTCCACCTTCAGGGTTCATACGCGTCAGGGAAAAGTCAGGGAAAAAAATTTTTTTTCAAGGTCAGGGAATTGTCAGGGAATTTTACAAAATGTCAGGGAAATTTTGAAATTTGGAAAATGTCAGGAAAATGTCAGGGAATTTTCTGATCTGGTTAGGCAACAATTTGTAAAGGTTAAGGCAGTTTCTTCAAATATTTCCTTTTTCATGAAAGCTATCACACTTACAACAATTAAAGCATAATTTTAAATTATATGCATATATCTATATTCTACATATTTTTCAAATTCCATATAGAAGAAACTGAAAGGGATTTGCACCCCTTACCTCCTGAGCAAATCTGGTGATGGCTATATCTAATGATTCGATCCCCTTCTCTCCTGTATAGTGTCCATTACACATAGCCATTACTATATATACATACAAGGCTCCAATAACACAAACATATGGTCTTTATTTTACACAGTTTCAATATTTGAAGAAGGATGTTTTTGTGATACTGGTGCCTTGTACATAATATTATCTACAATACCTTAAAGACATGCTTTTGCTACCAAGGTGTTTTGCATGGTATATATCCTATAGATGTTACTCTTTTTAATTGGTAATCAGAATGACAATTCCATTTTAATGTAATTTAGTAAAGCTATGTTCAGAAAAACAGTTCGATTTGGCAAATATGTTCAGGTTTCCAAAAGTAATTGCTTTATTGTCTATTGGTCATAACATAAAAACATTTGTTTGTTTGAAACAGTGTATTTGATTACTTTTTAATGCATGATAATTCATGTCATTTTGCTTGCCAATGTGTTTTGAATAATCACCAGCTCCATATCCAGTTGATTTGGAATAAACAAACAAAATATTAAACAATGTAAATGTTTGTCAAAAAAGGAGGTAAGGGTTGGCTGTAGGGGTGGTGGAGGCCAACATTCTATTTTTCATTTAAAATTGAACCACTAAATGTGCACATTTTATGATAACAAAAGTCATACTAGGTGACTTGGTTTGTATCGAACCGAACCAAAAAGTCAGGGAAAAATGCTTTCATGTCAGGGAAAAGTCAGGGAAATGTCAGGGAATTTTGTCTGAAAGAATGTGTATGAACCATGACCTTATCAACCACATCATCTGACACAAGGTGCATAACTCTGACACCAACTTTTCATGAATTATGCCCCCTTTTACTTAGAATTTAAGGTTAATTTTCATGCATTTGTACTATATCTCAGTTATTGTTAAATGGATTTGATCAAACTTAAAATAGATGTTCCACCTTATCAACCACATCATGTGACACAAGGTGCATAACTCTGACCAACTTTTCATGAATTATGCCCCCTTTTACTTAGAATTTAAGGTTAATTTTCATGTATTTGTACTATATCTCAGTTATTGTTAAATGGATTTGATTCAAGCTTAAAATAGATGTTCCACCTTATCAACCAAGTCATGTGACAAAAGGTGCATAACTCTGACACCAGCTTTTCATGTATAAGAAAGTCTAGTAATTGGGGCCAAAGAAGAGGGAAGAAATACCTAAAATGTTAAGGGAGGGTCCTATCACAAAACGGACACCAAAAAAGTGTCTTACCAACACACGTTACTATGGAAATCCGTTGGAATTATCAAAATCGGACCAATAATAAAAATGTTAGGTTTTGAGCTTGAACATAGGGAAAGGGGTCTACCGGAAATGAGACGGGCTAGGGGAAAACCCTTCGGTGAATCCTCCGGTATGACGCCTTAGAGTCTGGAAATGCACCTGGTTTGGACTTCCGGTCCCTATAAATGGTCGAAGAATTTGGACCCTTCACCTTTAAAAAATAAGTGGGTGGGGTACGGATTACTTAGGATAAGCCGTACGAAGTGTTGTTTACATCAACACCGACCTACCTAGACGATCGCCTGATTTTCAAGATGGCCGCGGACATGTTACAAAGGGGAGTAACTCCTTGCAAAGGGAAGATAATTTACAAAATGGCGATTGGCGCCAAAAGGATTGCGCATGCGCACAAAATCGGATATACTCGGACTTTACCATTACTAAGGGAATTAACTCTACAAAAGTTGGCCATATTGGATTGGTACAAAGAAAGACAAATTGGTACAAAGTGTGTATAACTTATATTTTTGCTGTACTGGAAATCTGTTTTTTATAATGTGTATTTCTTTGCAAAAAGTTCTTTCTATCTTGCCTAAAAATCAATATTACCCTCGGCCGTTGCCGTTCATAATACACAATACACAGCGTGTCACCAGCCGAAGGATTAGCGATTCGACATCCATTACAAAACGCTGCCACGTGCATCTCGATCTTTGACTTTAATTTAAATATGCGATAAACCAATGACAGCTTTGGATGTACAATGCGTGACGTATTTTATCGGCAAAATTATTTAGCTCCGCCTTTACATATGTCATCGTTAATTATACCCCCACCAAACATGTTTGAGGGGGGGTATATAGGAGTCAGTTTTGTCGCGTCCCGTCCCGTCCCGTCCCGTCCCGAAATCTATTATCTCAGTTATTACCAAATGGATTTGATTCAAACTTAAAAAACATGTTCCACCTTATCACCCACATCATGTGACACAAGGTGCATAACTCTTGACACCAAGTTTTCATGAATTATGTCCCCTTTTACTTAGAATTTAAGGTTAATTTTGTTGTATTTTCACTATATCTCCGTTATTACTAAATGGTTTTGATTCAAACTTAAAATAGATGTTCCACCTCATCACCCACATCATGTGACATAAGGTGCATAACTCTGACACCATTTTTTTTATGAATTATGCCCCTTTTTACTTAGAATTTAAGGTTGATTTTGATGTATTTTCACTTTATCTCAGTTACTACTGAATGGATTTGATTCAAACTTAAAATAGATGTTCCACCTCATCACCCACATCATGTGCCCACACCATGTGACACAAGGTGCATAACTCTGACACAAAGTTTTCATGAATTATGTCCCCTTTTACTTAGAATTTAAGGTTAATTTTGTTGTATTTTCACTATATCTCAGTTATTACTAAATGGATTTGATTCAAACTTAAAATAGTTGTTCCACCTCATCACCCAGATGATGTGACATAAGGTGCTTAACTCTGAAATAAATTTTTTATGAATTATGTCCCCTTTTACTTTAAATTTAAGGTTGATTTTGATATATTTTCACTATATCTCAATTATTACAAAATGGATTTGATTCAAACTTAAAATAGATGTTCCACCTCATCACCCACATCATTTGACACAAGGTGCATAACTCTGACGCCAATTTTTCATGAATTTTGCCCCTTTTTACTTAGAATTTAAGGTTAATTTTGATGTATTTTCACTATATCTCAATTACTACTGAATGGATTTGATTCAAACTTAAAATAGATGTTCCACCTCATCACCCACATCATGTGACACAAGGTGCATAACTCTGACACTATTTTTCTTGAATTGTGTCCCCTTTTACCTAGAATTTAAGGTTAATTTTGATGTATTTTCACTATATCTCATTCTGATTGGCTTAGAGTCAAAGGGAAGTAACCTTTTTTTAACCTTTGTACTGAGTTTCTTCCCCTTAAATTCCAGGAATTAGTCTATTTTTAGAAATCCTATTTTTAGATTTTCAATATTTTAGGTATTTTTCTAACTTTTTTATTATAAGTCCTATGTAAAAAGTAAAAACATTTTTCCGTGGTAACATGGGTCGGTAAGACACTTTTTTGTATTTACTTTTAGTGTATCTCTAATATTAGAGATTTAATATATTTACTAGTATTACTATACTAGTATTATACTAGTATTACTTATATGTGGAAGCCCAGGATGAAGTACTCCAAAGTATTTTTAAGATTCCTTATGGTTGCCATTCTTCTATGACAAGACCGTAAGGTGGGGGTATGAGTCACTCCTGTGACAGTTCTAGTTACTTATGCCCTTTCTAGCTCACCTGTCACATAGTGACAAGGTGAGCTTTTGTGATCACCCGTCGTCAGTCTGTCCGTGCGTCCGTCAACAATTTCTTGTCTGCAAGATAGTGGTTTCATTTATGATTTTATTTTAACCAAACTTGCACACAACTTGTATCACCATAAGATCACGGTTCCTTTCTTGAACTGGCCAGATCCCATTATGGGTTTCAGAGTTATGGCCCCTGAAAGGGCCAAAATTAGCTATTTTGACCTTGTCTGCACAATAGCAGCTTTATTTATGATTTGATTTTTACCAAACTGGCACACAACTTGTATCACCATAAGATCTTGGTTCCTTTCTTGAACTGGCCAGATTCCTTTATGGGTTCTAGAGTTATGGCTCCTGAAAAGGCCAGAATTAGCTATTTTGACCTTGTCTGCACAATAGCAGCTTTGTTTATGATTTGAATTTAATCAAACTTGCACACAACTTGTATCACCATAAGATCACGGTTCCTTTCTTGAACTGGCCAGATCCCATTATGGGTTTCAGAGTTATGGCCCCTGAAAGGGCCAAAATTAGCTATTTTGACCTTGTCTGCACAATAGCAGCTTTATTTATGATTTGATTTTTACCAAACTGGCACACAACTTGTATCACCATAAGATCTTGGTTCCTTTCTTGAACTGGCCAGATTCCTTTATGAGTTCTAGAGTTATGGCCCCTGAAAAGGCCAGAATTAGCTATTTTGACCTTGTCTGCACAATAGCAGCTTTGTTTATGATTTGAATTTAATCAAACTTGCACAAAACTTGTGTCACCATAAGATCTCGGTTCCTTTCTTGAACCGGCCAGATCCCATAACGGGTTCCAGAGTTATAGCCCTTGAAAGGGCCAAAATTAGCTATTTTGACCTTGTCTGCACAATAGCAGCTTCATTTATGATTTGATTTTAACCAAAGTTGCACACAACTTGTATCACCACAAGATCTTGCTTCCTTTCTTCAACTGGCCAGATTCTGTCATGGGTTCCAGAGTTATGGCCCCTTAAAGGTCCAAAATTGGCTATTTTGGCTTTTGCAGCCATATCAAGACTTCATTTATGGTTTTATTTGATACAAACTTTTAAAATATCTTCAACAACAATAAGTCTTGGATTCCGTGACAAATCAGATCCAATAATAGGTTCCAGAGTTATTTTATATCTGATTACCTCCCCTGATTGTAATCAAAATTGATTTATATCAGTTAGTACTTATAGGACTTATTTGAAATTTCATTATTGTTAATAGTTGGACAGAGACAATCAGGGTAGATAACTATGAACTGATTTTATGTCAAATTACCTCCCTTTATTTCAAATTAAAATGGGTATATCTCCATAACTAATGAAGATACTGATCTGAAATTTCATTTATGTCAGCAGATTTATTTGGCAGATCCTTCTTTTGTTCACTTACAATTTTTATTTTTTTAATTACTTCCCTTTTAAGTTACTATAAATAGCTTATTTTTAGTAACTTTTTTATTATTGGCCGTAGGGAAAAGCCGAGACCACTTTTCTATGGTACAACATGGATGGTACCTCCAATTTTTAGGTGTATTTTGACATATCTATACCTTGTAAGAATTTTTTTGTTTTTTTGGTTAAATTTCTTTGCTTTGTTGTTCCTGTCCTTTGGACTTAGATATTTTTTCTGAGGACCTTCTTGTCCTCAAGTGCAATGATAACAGGTGAGCGATATAGGGCCATCATGGCCCTCTTGTTTCGTTATTCCGAGCCCCTTAACCGGTATTTCAGTTTTTGTTAGTAAAAGATTTAAGTTTCAAAAGAGTTTCTGCTATAGTTTGATACTCCAACATTTAAACTTAAAAAATTCCCATGAAGAAAAATTCTAAGGATTGTTGTCAATGAATAATCCAGGCTTTTATTTGATGAACCTCTCCGTTTGAAACAGCCGGGTGCTTTCTCATTGAACCGAGACTTGTGATCATTGGTACTAGCTTGCAAAAACAAGGCTTTTTTAGCCCACCATCATCAGATGGTGGGCTATTAAAATCACTCTGCGTCCGTGGTCCGTCCGTCCGTCATTCCGTCCGTCCGTCCGTCCGTTAACAATTTCTCGTTATCGCATCTCCTCAGAAACTACTGGAGGGATTTTGACCAAACTTTGTCAGAATGATGTATTGGTACCCTAGTTGTGTCCCCCTGAAAATCAGACTGGTTCAACAATTTATGAGTGAGTTATGGCCCTTTGTTTATTTCTATAATTTACATAGATTTATATAGGGAAAAACTTTGAAAACCTTCTTGTCCAAAACCACAGAGCCTAGGGCTTTGATATTTGGTATGAAGCATTATCTGGTGGTCCTCTACCAAGATGATTCAAATTATTTCTCTGGGGTCAAATATGACCCCGCCCTGGGGGTCACATGGTTTATATAGACTTATATAGGGAAAAACTTTGAAAAACCTCTTGTCCAAAACCACAGGGCCTAAGGCTTTGATATTTTGTATGTGACATCATCTAGTGGTCTTCAACTAAGATCGTTCAAATTATACCCCTAGGGTCAAATATGGCCCCACCCTGGGGGTCATATGGTTTACATAGACTTATATAGGGAAAAACTTTGAAAATCTTCTTGTCCAAACCACAAAGCCTAGGGCTCTGATACTTGTAATGTAGCATCATCTAGTGGTTCTCTACCAAGTTTGTTCAAATTATCCCCCTAGGGTCAAATATGGCTCCGCCCCGTGGGTCACATGGTTCATATAGACTTATATAGGGAAAAGCTTTTAAAATCTTCTTGTCAATAACTACAACATTCAAATTTGGACCACATGTGTATTTTTGAGTGGCAAGATGAACCTTGACATGAGTTGACCTTGATTTTGACCTAGTGACCTACTTTCACATTTCTGTAGCTACAACCTTCAAATTTGGATCACATGCATAGTTTTGTGCACTTGAAAAAACTTTGACCTTGATTTTGACCTAGTGACCTACTTTCACATTTTTGAAGGTACAGGTATCAAATTTGGACCATATGCATAGTTCCGTGTTTCAAAATGTAATTTGACATTGATTTTGACCTAGTGACCTACTTTCACATTTTTGAAGGTACAGTCTTCAAATTTGGACCACATGCATAGTTTTGTGTTCCGAAATAAAATTTGACCTTGATTTTGACCCAGTGACCTACTTTCTCATTTCTCAAGCTACAGCCTTCAAATTTGGACCGCATGCATGGTTTTATGTACCGAAACAAACTTTGACCTTAACATTGACCTAGTGACCTACTTTCACATTTTTGAAGGTACAAGCTTCAAATTTGGACCACATGCATAGTTCTGTATTCTGAAATAAAACTTGACCTTGATTTTGACCTAGTGACCTACTTTCACATTTCTCAAGCTACAGCCTTCAAATTTGGACCACATGCATATTTTTGTGTACCGAAATGAACTTTGACCTTAAGATTGACCTAGTGACCTACTTTCACATTTCTGTAGCTGCAGGCCTCAAATTTAGACCACTTGCATAGGATTGTGTACCAAAACAAACTTTGACCTTGACATTGACCTAGTGACCTACTTTCACATTTTTGAAGGTACAGGGTTCAGATTTGGACCACATGCATAGATTTGTGTTCTGAAGTGAAATTTGACCCTTGATTTTGACCTAGTGACCTACTTACACATTTCTCAATCTAAGCCTTCAAATTCGGACCACTTGCATAGTTTGGTGTACCGAATTAAACTTTGACCTTAAGATTGATCTAGTGACCTACTTTCACATTTCTCAAGCTACAGCTTTCGAATTTGGACCACATGCACAGTGTTGTGTACGGAAATGAAATTTGACCTTGAGCTAGTCAGTAAGTCTTGAAATTTGGAACACTCAAAAATGGCACTTTGTGGGCGCCAAGATCACTCTGTGATCTCTTGTTTGAAAAAAGTTCTTTTTTAAAATTAAGAACAGATACTGTGTTTGCGGACAAAAAAGTTTTACAATAAGTGGTCACTGTTTCCAATAAGAAGGTTATATATTACCCCGGTGATTTTAGCAGGGATATAAATTAACACTCAGACCCTATTAGCCATCTGGGCTCCTTACAGGCAAATTCTAGGGGCCCAGCTATTATTAGCAGAAAAATATACTGACAGTGGTTTAGATCTACATACATGTACTTAATAATAAGTCTTTTAATTTGCTTCCTTCCAAAATACATCAATTTCTGAAATACAGAACACTCATCAAACTCACACTGAAAGAAAAAGTTACCACCAGTGCATGAGATGTTCTAAACATAGGACACAGCCTCTTAAACATGGACGCATTTAATTAGCCCACCATCATCAGATGGTGGGCTATTCAAATCACTCTGCGTCTGTGGTCTGTCCGTCCATCTGTTCACAATTTATACCCCTAGGGTCAACATTCTTACTTGGACCACATGTATATTTTTGAGTAGCAAGATGAACCTTGACATGAGTTGACCTTGATTTTGACCTAGTGACCTACTTTCACATTTCTGTAGCTACAGCCTTCAAATTTAGACCACATGCATAATTTTGTGCACTAGAAAAAACTTTGACCTTTATTTTGACCTACTTTCACATTTTTTAAGGTACAGGCATCAAATTTGGACCATATGCATAGTTTCGTGTTTCAAAATGAAATTTGACATTGATTTTGACCTAGTGACCTACTTTCACATTTCTCAAGCTACAGCCTTTAAATTTGGACTACATGCATAGTTTTGTGTACCGAAAATAACTTTGACCTTGACATTGACCTAGTGACCTTCTTTCACATTTTTGAAGGTACAGGCTTCAAATTTGGACCACATGCATAGTTTTGTATTCTGAAATAAAATTTGACCTTGATTTTGACCTAGTGACCTACTTTTACATTTCTCAAGCTACAGCCTTCAAATTTGGACCACTTGCATAGTTTTGTGTACTGAAATGACCTTTGACCTTTACATTGACCTAGTGACCTACTTCACATTTTTAAGGTACAGGCTTCAAATTTGGACCACATGCATTTCTTCATCTGTGTAATTAGCGAGTACGTTTTGCAAGTGACTGAATGCAATTAACCTTTGTATCAGTCAAACTGACAAACAATCTAGCCATAATTTTCATGGTTTGTGGGCTTGGAAAAGTGTTCACGATGTTAAAACAGATTTTGAAACCATATGTGTATGTTCATAAGAAATACAGTTAAATTAACAGTTAAAAATGACTTTCCTTTTCATCTGACTGAAATTCATTAAGAGACCACTTCTTAGCAGCCCCTTGGGTGGTCTCTTAATACAATGTCGACTGTACACCCACAAAACCAAGTTTGGGGGGGGGGGGGGGTTACATAGGAGTGAGCTTGTCAGTTGGTCCGTTGGTTTTCATGGTTTCCGGATAATAACTTGAGAACGCTTGGGCCAAGGATCATAAATTTTGGTGCACAGGTGTAACATCATAAAATACAGTCAAGTTTGACTTTGAGGTCAGTATGTCAAGGGTCAAGGTCACAGTGACCTGGAACAGTTAAACGGTTTCTGGATGCTTAAGTCTAGGATCATGAAAGTTGATAAGGAGGTTTGCCATGACCAGCAGATGACCCCTATTGATTTTGAGGTCAGTAGGTCAAAGGTCAAGGTCACTGTGACCCGGAACATGTTAAACCATTTCCGGATGATAACTTGAGAACGCTTTGGCCTGGGATCATGAAAGTTGATAGGAAGGTTGGTTATAACCAGCAGACGACACCTATCGACTTTTAGGTCAAGGGTCAATGTCACAATGACCCGGAACAGTTAAACGGTTTCTGGATGCTTGGGCCTAGGGTCATGAAAGTTGATAAGGAGGTTTGTCATGACCAGCAGATGACCCCTATTGATTTTAAGGTCAGTAGATCAAAGGTCAAGGTCACAGTGACCCGTAACATGTTGAACCATTTCCGGACGATAACTTGAGAATACTTTGGCCTGGGATCATGAAAGTTGATAGGAAGGTTGGTTATAACCAGCAGACGACACCTATTGATTCAAAGGTCAAGGTTGCAGTGACGCGGAACAGTTTCCAGACGATAACATGAGAACGCTTTGGCCTAGGATCACGAAACTTAATAGGGAGGTTGATCATGACCATGACCAGCAGATGACCCCTATTGATTTTTGAGGTTCGACTTTGACATTGGCTTACTGCTGTGACAAGGCCTTATTGTGGGGGTATAATTCGTCACTCCTACGATAGCTCTAGTTTTCTGTTCCTATAACTTGGGATATGTATGTAAGGTTAGTATTTTACCAACAAAAAAGTGGGGAAAAAGGAGAAAACTTATGTTCTAGATATAGTGGATTTGTTATACTTACAAAAAAAAAACAAACCCACTTTATTCAGTTTTTAGCTCGACTTTTCAAAGAAAAAGTAAAGCTACTGCACTCACCCCTCTGTCGCTGTTGGTTAAAGTTTTCGATAAAGTCAAATATCTCTGTTACTATGAAAGCTATTGACTTAAAACTTAAAACATTTATTTACTATTAAAGTTTACACCAGGTGAAACAATTCCCATAACTGATTTGAATTTTGACAGAGTTATGCCCTTTTTTAACTCCACATTTCGAAGAAAAAATAGAGCTATTGCACTCACGTTGGCTGGTTAAGGTTTTTGAAAAAGTCACATATCTCTTTACTATCAAAGCCATTGACTTGAAACTTAAAATAGTTTTTTACTATCAAATTCTACACCAGGAGAAACAATCCCCATAACTTTTATTTGAATTTTGACAAAGTTATGCCCCTTTTTAACTTAGAATTTTTTGGCTAAAGTTTTTGATAAAGTCATATATCTCTATTATCAAAGCTTTTGACTTGAAACTTAAAATAGTTATTTACTATCAAAGTTTAACCAGGAGAGACAATCCCAATAACCTTGATTTGAATTCTGACACAGTTATGCCCCTCTTTAACTTTGAATTTTTATGTCCCCGCCATAAAATGGAGGGGGGGCATATAGTGGTACCCCTGTCCGTGTGTGTGTGTTTGTCCATGTGTTTGTGTGTTTGGGAAAGGGTGATTTTCGTGTCCGGTCCATAACTTTGACATGCATGGTCCAATTTCAAAATAATTTGACACAAATAATAAGCATGGATAGACAATGTGTCAAGCGCAACAACCAGGTCCCTAGCTCAAAGGTCAAGGTCACAGTCCTAGGTTGAACTTAGCCAATTTTCACTACATACATGTATATACTGAAAATGTGGTCTTCATGTCCAATCCATAACTTTGACATGCATGGTCCGATTTCAAAATAATTTGAAACAAATAATAAGCATGGATAGAGGATGTGCCGTGTGCAAAACCAGGTCCCTAGGTCTAAGGTCAAGGCCACACTTAGAAGCCAAAGGTCACATACAAGAATGACTTTGTCTTGAGCATCTCTTCTTCCTGCATGGAGGGATTTTGATGTAAGTTGGCTTAGTTGTATACCCTCATGACACAGAATGTCATGCGCAAGAACCAGGTCCCTAGTTTAGAATTACTTCCCTTTGTTGTTACTATAAATAGTGTATATTGTAACTTTTTTATTACTGATCGTAGGGAAAAACAAGACCACTTTTCTATAGTACAACATGCATGTTACATCCAATTTTGAGAAGTATTTTAACCTATCTCTACCTTGTAAGGATTTTTATGTGGACTTAGGAATTTTTTTTTTTTGGGTTAAGATTAACTTCCCTTAGTTGTTACTATAAATAACTTATGCCAGTGACCTTTCTCATGTTGCAGGGCATCCGTGTTTGTGACACATTTCTAGTTTGGTTAATGTTTTTTAAAAAGTCAGATATTTGTTACTATGAAAGCTTTTGACTCTAAACTTAGAATAGTTGTTTACTTTCAAAGTCCATAACCCTGATTTGAATTTTGTCAGAGTTATGCCCCTTTTAAACTTAGAATTTTTTGGTTAAAGTTTTTGAAAAAGTCAAATACATGTATCTGTTACTATGAAAGCTTTTGACTTAAAACTCAGAATTGTTGTTTACTATCAAAGTCTACACAAGGAGGAACAATCCACACAACTCTGATTTGAATTTTGACAGAGTTATGCCTCTTTTCAGCTCACCAGAGCATGAAGGGCTCAAAGTGAGCTATTGTGATTGGTCATTGTCTGGCGTCATCTGTCGTGCATCAACATTTGCCTTATTAACACTCTAGAGGCCACAGTTATCAGCCAATCATTATGAAACTTGGTCAGAATATTTATCTTGATGATCACTAGGTCAAGTTCGAAACTGGGTCATGTGGGGTCTAAAACTAGGTCACCCACTCAAATCAAAGGAAAAGCTTGTTAAGCCATATTTATGACCCTCTCTTCATGAAACTTGGTCAGAATGTTTATCTTGATGGTCTTTTGGTCAGTTTTGAATCTGGGTCATGTAGGGTCAAAAACGAGGGCACTAGGTCAGATCAAAGAAAAATCTTGTTAACACTCTAGAGATCACAATTTAAGTTTGAAACTCATGAGAATTGGTCAGAATGTTTATCTTGATGAAATCTAGGTAAAATTGGAATCTGGGTCATCTTGGTTCAAAAACTAGGTTACCCAGTCAAATTAAAGAAAAAATATGTGTAGGTAATAGGGGCTGCATTTTTCAATGGATACTCATGAAATTTGATCAGAATGATCTTCTTGATGAATTCTAGGTCAGGTTCGAATATGGGTCATCTGGGGTCAAAAACTAGGTCAGTAAGCCAAATCGAAAACAAACCTTGTGTATGCAATAGGGGCTGCATTTTACATCTGATGTGCATGAAACTTGGTCAAAATGTTTGTCTTCATGAAATAGCGCAGGGGTTAATAATTGGGTTTGATTAAAAACTAGGTTACTATACCAAATCGAAGAAAAAAACATGAGGCCACATTTTTGCTCCAATCTTCATGAAACATGGTCAGAATGTTTATCTCCTTGAAAACTTGGACAAGTTTGAAACTGGGTAATGTGATGTTAAAAACTGGGTCATTAGGTCAAACATGTTTGTTATGATTTGGCCCTCTTGTAAACTTAGAATTTTTTGGTTAAAGTTTTTAATAAAGTCCAATATCTCTGTTACTATAAAAGCTTTTGACTGGAAACTTAAAATATTAATTTACTATCAAAGTCTACACCAGGAGAAACAATCCCCATAACTCTGATTGAATTTTGACAGTATTATGCCCCTTTTACTGGCAAAGCTCTAATTCAGAGTCAAGCACTGAGAAAAGTTGAGTGTGCTGTCTTACAGACAGCTCTTGTTTTAACTATCATTAATTGATATGTCTCAGTTGCAGATATCCCACAATGGTAAATTTATGACTGTCATAATTCCTGAAACAGTTATGCTAGCTATATTAATTTTAATTTCTATCTTTGTTACTGCATAATCTAGTAAATCTGCAGATAAATTGGCAAGAATATTGCCTTAGTCACATGGAAAGTACACAGTAATCATGTCAAAATATCAAGTTATTTGCTTAGACAAAAAAAAAATCTTCCCTGAAAATTAATTTTATAAAAGTTAAACTTGTTTGATCAGTGATTACAGAATTTTTTTAAAAAAAATAGTGAACTAATTTTTAGACTCATAATACAATGTATTTCCTATTTTATAGACAATTAAAATCTTGTCTACTGCAGTATACACACGTTCATGATGGGGAGTTAGTTTGCTTCAGATGGAGCTGTATGGACTTTCAGTCAAAAGTCTTAAACATGTACCAATTGAAAGATAGTTTACAGTGAAACACTGCTCGCTCGAGGTCGCAAGGGGATGAGCAAAATGCTCGAGTTATCCATGGTTTCGAGCGACCCAAACATTGACCAACATACCAAGAAAATTGAAGTTTGTTTTACCAATTGTCATCGAGACCATTTGCAGTGGAAACGGTGATGCGTAATAATAACACACTCGTGACATTTTCAAAAAAAACGTATTACAAACGTTATTTATGATAGATCCTAAATGGCACATGTGAAGAAACAGCTAAGACATTTTTTATTTGAAATACTGTAATGGAATTTGCAATTTTCTTCTCCAAATTAAGATCTCATAATTATTGTCTCAATTTTATGAAAAGGCTACATATCTTATTTCCTTTATTTGCATGCAAACAACTGTTGATTAAAATATTAAGATCTCATAATTATCTTCTCGATCCCGCAGAAAAAAGTAATAATTAATAACAAGTTTGATCAATAGAATTTTTCTTCCAACTTTCATCAATAATTAATCTTATTATCAGATCAAATATACCGACAAACAAACATTTAAGATAGTCGGGGAATAGACCATGCAATTCTCACGACGTGCGAAAATTTTAAATAACCAATACATTCTGACCGCCGAAGGTGTGAAAAATTTTGACACCTCTGCTCGAGTTTGCCACAGGCAACAAAGAGTAAATGAATCAAAGGGACCAGGTGTCATGCTCGAGCGATCGAGTTATCGATGCTCGATCCAGCCATGGTAATTTCACATAGAAAATAGAAGGAAATCGGCCGGGACCACATGAATTGCTCGAGCGAGTCTGGGTGCTCGAGTCATCGATGCTGGAGCGAGCGGTGTTTCACTGTACTTATGTTGCAACCTCAAAAGAAATGATACAGAAAGTGTTCTGCATTGATCTTTGACATGAAAGGGCCATATGTCTTTTGATCTGTCTGCCGGGGATGTAAAATCAGGGACATTTTATAAAAAGTTGACTTAGTAATTTTGCAAGCACTAATATGATTTCTAGGGATGTGCGACATTGGCTTGTTTTCTTATAGGTCCTTGCACTCTTGCTTTCATGTTGATGTAATTTTGCCTTTTGTCTTGCTTAGTCATACTTTTATGTTTTTTATGCCTCCACATTTATGTGGGGGAGGGGTGGGGCTTATAGTGTTGATGCTGTCCGTACATCTGTACGTCCGTCCCAAAATCTTGTGTGTCCAATACCTCCCACACTATTAGCCTGATTTGTTATTATTACTGCAGTTATGCCCCTTTGATAGTTTTCCTATATAGAATATAGAGAAAAATCATGTGTGTCCAATTCCTCGAACACTATTGAAAGGATATGCTTGAACTTGGGTGGTCCATTTTCAACTTTCTTCACATGTTGGTCATTCAAATGGAAAGAACTTAAGAAATCTTGCCAGAAACTGCTGGCAAGATTTAGAAATAGCTTCACAGATATGTTCCTTGGATGACCTTCTGCCAGATTATTTCATACCATTCTGTTTAAAATATTGCCATCAGAGGGTGAGGCTATTTTCTGTATATGGAAAATTATGAAAATTTCCTTTGCTAAAACTTCTAGACAGATTTCAGTGTATTTTTACAGTAATGCTTCTTAAATGATCATCTACTAAATCCCTTCAAATCATTATGTTTCATAAAGAAATGGCTGCCAGGAGAGAGGGCTAGTTTTTTTTTTATGGCTGTTTTGAAAACTTTGAAAATCTTCTTTGCTGAGATCCCTAGCTTGATTTAAAAGTAATTTCACAGGATTGTTCTCTGTTCTAACACTATTCAGTCCATCTGTGAATGTGAGATGAGGGAGGTTCTCTTTTTATCTCACCTGAGCACTTCATTCTCAAGGTGAGATATCGTGACCGGTCATTGTCCGTCGTTGTGCGGTGTGCCTCATCTGTCAACATTTGCCTTGTTAACACTCAAGATGACACAGTTGTGACCCAATCTTTATGAAACTTGGTCAGAATGTTTGTCTTGGTGATCTCTAGGTAAAGTTTGAAACTGGGTCATGTGGGGTCAAGGCCAGATCAAAGGAAAATCTTGTTAACACTCTAGAGTCCACAGTTTAAGTTTGAAACTCATGGGAATTGGTCAGAATGTTTGTCTTGATGACCTCTAGGTCAAGTTTGAATCTTGGTCATGTGGGGTCAAAAACTAGGTCTCCCAGTCAAATCAAAGAAAAAGTTAGTTAACACTCTAGAGGCCACATTTCTGACCCTATCTTCATGAAACTTGGTCAGAATGTTTATCTTGATGAATTTTAAGCTAGATTTGAATCTGGAACATGTCGGATTAAAAACTAGGTCACTAGGCCAGATCAAAGGAAAATCTTGTTAACACTCTAGAGACCACATTTTAAGGTTCAGACTCATGAGAAATGTTTGATGAAATCTAAATCAAGTTTGAATATATGTCATCTGGGGTCAAAAACTAGGTCACTAGGTCAAATCAAAGAAAAACTGTGTGTGTGCAATAGGGGCTGCATTTTTGACTGGATATTCGTGAAAGTTGATCAGAATGATCTTTTTGATAAAATCTAGGTCAAGATCGAATATGGGTAATCTGGGGTCAAAAACTAGGTCACCTGGTCAAATCAAAGAAAAACCTTGTGTATGCAATAGGGGCTTTATTTTTGATTTGATGTGCATGAAACTTGATCAGAACAGAATGTTTGCCTCCATGAAATCTCAGATGAGTTTTTATCTGGGTCACATGGGATCAATCACTAGGTCTCCAGGTCAAATCAAAGAAAAAGCTTGTTTACACTCTAGGGGCCACTTTTTTTATTCAATCTTCATAAAACTTGGTCAGAATGTTTGTTATTATGAAGTCTTATTTGATTTTGAATCTAGGTCATGTTGGTTCAAAAACTAGGTCACTAGGTCATATCAAAGAAAACGCTTGTTAACACTCAAGAGGCCACATTTTTGGTCCAATGAAAATTGGTCAGAATATCAGATCAGGTTGGGTCAAAAACTAGGTCACTAGGCAAAATTGAAGAAAACTCTTGTTTACACTCTAGAGGTCACATTTTTGCTTCAATCTTCATGAAACTTAGCCAGAATGTTTATCTCCTTGAAAACTTGGACCAGATTAAAACTGGGTCATGTGGTTTCAAAAACTATGCCGCTAGGTCAAACATGTTTACACTGTTATGGTGTGTTACTCGGGTGAGTGACCTAGGGCCTTGTTATCCCCTGACGAAAGTCGGAGGGATATAGTTTTGACATTGTCTGTCCTTCCGTCCGTCTTTCCGTCCGTCCGTCCGTATCAGAATAATTTGTATATTTAATATATTGATAACATAACACATTAGCACAGACAGTGCTTGACTCCCTTTCAGGTTGTCATTGCTATAATTATTGTTGAATTGCTGTAAATAATAGAATTTGGGTCATTTGTGGCTGATTTGGGTTCATTATGTGGATGACTGGGTCCCAGCTTTGCACATTATGTCATATATGAAAGTTAAAGGGAACCAGATATTTGATAGAGCAAGCACTCGTTGTAAAATGTTATGTTTAAATTTGGACCAATCAGAAACAAGTTCTAAAAATAGCACGTCTGCTGGGGTATAAATAGGTAGATGGATGACAGAGAGCTCATTCGGTATCCAACGGTCGAAGAAGACACATCGAGGTTTCAACTAATAATTTATCCCAGTACCTTGATAAGGAGACTATTGCAGTTACCCTGTCAGGGCAGATAAATTATTAAAAAGAAGATGTTTGAAGTTCATAGACTAAAGAAGAGTTGCAGAATTTCGACAAGGTTTCGAGCTATAGGGCCAGCGCAACGGAGCTTTACCTTAAGGGTAGTTGAATGCTGTAGACGATAGCATATATAGGCTGAGCATCGGCAAGCTGAGACAGAGACCCAGAGTTTGGTAATCTACTGAGATAGTAGGAGAATTCCAGCTTATAGACAGTTCAGCATTACTGGCGAAGTACAGCCAAGGCATCGGGGATATACCTATATGGTAGTTGATTGCTACATATGATAGCATATAGGTGCTGAGCATCCAGGAGTCAGGGCAAACATATAGAGTTGAGAGGACAGAGGCCGAGCATCTATGCAATAGGACTCGTATGTTGTTGATTCAAAGACATTGTCTGACGGGAACTTCAACAAAAAGACCAGTCAAGTATATAGAGTCTCCAGCCTATAGGAGTTTGAGCGAATCATTTTTAATCGAAGATTGTTAGTTTGAAACATTTATTGATTTGCCTGATCCCTGAAATTGTCTAGCTCATAATAGAAATCGTTTACGAATCATTGGTACACGAATCATTTAGGCAAGGTAGCCAGAGGAAAATTCTATATATGAGATAATTGGTCTCACCAGGTCTACGTTTTAACAAAGGACATTCTACATCGTTTGTCAGCTAGTCTAAGACATAGTCACCTTAGCGATTGGACCCAAACCATTGTTCAAGATACTAAAGGCGTAGGCACTTCCCTGGGTCATATAACCAGTATCCTGACAGTCTGTCCGTCCGGAGCCATATCTAGGAAATGGTTGGGAATATTTATATAAAACTTCATATACATGTTCACCACTATGAGGTTATGGGGCCCATCAAGTTTCAGTCGGATTGCCAAAGTAACACCAGAGTTATGGCCCTTAGAAGTTTCTAGTGTTAACTATGTAGGGTACTATAGATATGGCAGTTTCTGCATCATAACTTTTGATATATTTGACCTTGAACTATGAAACTTAAACAGAATTTAGAGCACTATAATGTGGTTGTGTACACACAATTTTGTACAGATTTCTTTTTTAACTTCAGAGTTACTACCCTTTAATTGTCTAAAAATCCACATATTTGTACATAACAAACTTACCATTTAGCAGAATTTCATTAAATTTCTTTCATTCTTTTCCCTGAACATTTATTATTAACATGTGAAGTTGTTCACCCACACCTGGTCACCCACTTGCCTTGGTCACTCACCCTCCCCCTCCCAACCACGCTCCCCCCACCCCCCCTAAAAAAAAAAAATTTCATGCCTTACTTTAGATTTTTTTCAAACCTTCCATGATATATAATCAACATGTGAAATTTTGTTTCCTCACCCATTTCCCCCCCCCCCCCCTCCACTCCCCCCACCCCCTAAAAAAAATATATATATATACATATATATATATTTCCATTCCTTTTTTTTTTTTTTAGCTCACCTGTCACATAGTGACAAGGTGAGCTTTTGTGATCACCCGTCGTCAGTCCGTCCGTGCGTCAACAATTTCGTGTCTGCACGATAGTGGTTTCATTTATGATTTTATTTTAACCAAACTTGCACACAACTTGTACCACCATGAGGTCTTGGTTCCTTTCTTGAACTGGCTAGATCCCATTATGGGTTCCAGAGTTATGGCCCCTGAAAGGGCCAAAATTAGCTATTTTGACCTTGTCTGCACAATAGCAGCTTCATTTATGATTTGAATGTAATCAAACTTACACAAAACTTGTGTCACCATAAGATCTTGGTTCCTTTCTTGAACCAGCCAGATCCCATTATGGGTTCCAGAGTTATGGCCCCTGAAAGGGCCAAAATTAGCTATTTTGACCTTGTCTGCACAATAGCAGCTTTATTTATGATTTGATTTTAACCAAATTTGCACACAACTTGTGTCACTATAAGATCTTGGTTCCTTTCTTGAACTGGCGAGATTCCATTGACCTTGTCTGCACAATAGCAGCTTCATTTATGATTTGAATTTAATTAAACTTGCACAAAACTTGTGTCGCCATAAGATCTCAGTTCTGTTGTTGAACCAGCCAGATCCCTTAACGGGTTCCAGAGTTATGGCCCCTGTAAGGGCCAAAATTAGCTATTTTGACTTTGTCTGCACAATAGCAGCTTCATTTATGATTTGATTTTAACCAAACTTGCACACAACTTGTATCACCACAAGATCTTGGTTGCTTTCTTGAACTGGCCAGATTCCGTTATGGGTTCCAGAGTTATGGCCCCTTAAAGGTCCAAAATTGGCTATTTTGGCTTTTGCAGCCATATAGAGACTTCATTTATGGTTTTATTTGATACAAACTTCCAAAATATCTTCAACAACAATAAATCTTGGATTCCATGACAAATCAGATCCAATCGTAGGTTCCAGAGTTATTTTATATCTGATTACCTCCCCTGATTGTAATCAAAATGGATTTATATCAGTAAGTACTTACAGGACTTATTTGAAATTTCATTATTGTCATTAGTTGGACTGAGCCAATCAGGGTAGATAACTATGGACTAATTTTATGTCAAATTACCTCCCTTTATTTCAAATTAAAATGGGTATATCTCCATAACTAATGAAGATACTGATCTGAATTTTCATTTATGTCAACAGATTTATTTGGCAGATCCTTCTTTTGTTCACTTACAATAATTGTCTTTTTAATTACTTCACGTTTACGTTACTGTAAATAGCTAATTTTTTGTAACTTTTTTATTATTGGCCGTAGGGAAAAACCGAGATACAACATGGATGGTACCTCCAATTTTTAGGTGTATTTTGACATATCTGTACCTTTTAAGAATTTTTTTTTTCTTTTTGGTTAAATTTTTTCCCTTTGTTGTTCCTGTCCTTTGGACTTAGATATTTTTTCTGAGGACCTTCTTGTCCTCAAGTGCAATGATAACAGGTGAGCAATATAGGGCCATCATGGCCCTCTTGTTTAAATGTTCAAACCTTCAACATGTTAAGTTGTGACTGCACAAACCTTGCCCTCAGCCATGTTCAAGATATCTTACTTGCTTGTGTTCTCTTAAGGACATCTGTTCTTTTAAGTTCAAATGTACATGTTAAACAGCAACACCTGGTGCTAAACCACTCAAAGACAATATTTCATTCCAGTTAAACTTAAAGCTCACATTTCAATTAACTGCATTTAATTTTAAAAGCTAAGCTTATTACAGTAAGCATATCCCATTCAAAATAAATTCTTTAGTCAGGATCAAAGTATCATACATTTATTATGTACCCTTTAATTAAGGTTTCGATGGAGGCCTTGAGAAACAAAAATCAAACAACACCAAATCATAGAAAGAAAGAGTTGTTTGACATGAAAATTGAACAGCATGTAAAACATGTATATTACTTTACGAAACAAGTGTCAGTATACTGATATAAACATTGAATTCCGGAAAAGGGCTGCCTAAAGGGGCTCCACTTCCGGACAGTTAAACGCCTTTAAAAACTCACCATTTTCAAAGAACTGTTACACATGTTTGTTTTGATGCATTTGCAATAGCGTGCGAGTGGTAAAATTTCACTTAACAAGGTGGAACATAGTTTTCAGCAATTGTTTATCTTTTTTTCTTTACAAATGGCATTCATTTTCAAAAGGAGACAACTTTTTCTCAAAGATTACTTAAAATAATCGGAAAAAGTTGTTTCCCTTTGAAAATGAATGTCATTTGTACTTAAAATAATCGGGAACAGTTGTCTCCCATTGAAAATGAATGCCATTTGTAAATAAATAAAGATAAACAATTGCTGAAAACTGTGTTCCACCTTGTTATGCGAAATTTCACCACTCGCACGCTATTGCAAATGCATCAAAACGAACATGTGTAACTGTTCTTTGAAAATGGTGAGTTTTTAAAGGCGTTTAACTGTCCGGAAGTGGAGCCCCTTTAGGCAGCCCTTTTCCGGAATTCAATGTTTATATCAGTATACTGACACTTGTTTCGTAAAGTAATATACATGTTTTACATGCTGTTCAATTTTCATGTCAAACAACTCTTTCTTTCCATGATTTGGTGTTGTTTGATTTTTGTTTCTCAAGGCCTCCATCGAAACCTTAAACATTTGTTTTCTGTTAAATTGATTTTGACTACTGAAATTATTTGCTTCTTATTAACATCCTTAACTTTCTGACGGATATATTTCTTTGCCATTCCTCACCACAAACCCTTTCGGTGGGGGATACCAATTCATTGAATTTGCTTGTTCTATCTTCATTTAGGTGATCTTTCCTTTGTTTACTATTGAGTTAAAATAGTGTGCATTTTATGTACTGAAACCTTGTACATTTTACACCCTGCCAAAAGCAGAGGGATTTAGATTTGACACAGTAAAGGCAGAGTTTTTTTCCGTGATTTGTTAAAAATAGGGATTTTTGACTGTATCTTAGTAAACTGTTGATGGTTTTTCATAAAACTTGACACAAATGTAGGTCTCTATAGGGAAGATAGTGCATGTGCAACTTTCATCAGGATAATTTCAGTAACTTTAGATAAGTTGCTCTTTAAATTAAAATGTTTTACAATTGTTAAATTCTCACATAACAAAGTAATCACTTGATTATTAATGCCTTTAGCTTAAATATTTGGCTTGTAAAATTGTGTATTGGTCCTATATAAAGTTTGCCTCTGGGATCAAAATTGGAGCTGCCCTTGGATTCACTTCACCCTCCCCCCTCCAAATTCTTTTGGATTGATATAGGATATTTTTAGTCAGATCAGTTAACCATGCATTTAATACAGAAGAGCTGTCAGTTACCTTAAAACTGGAGGTCATAACTTGTATTCCAAAAGGTGACAAGGACAAACATGTTAAAAAATTGGGGACCCATCTTTTTGCTTAATGTGTCTTATAAAATTGCATTGGCCAGTATTGCTCAGCGTTTCAAAACAGTTCTACACAAACTTATAAGTGAAGATCAAATCGTTTTCTTAGCTGGGAGATATATAGGTGATTATACCTACATAAGACTTATTATGATATAATGCAGTATACAAATGCTGCTGTTAATTGATCCCCTGCCACGAGTGGTGGGGTTTGTTATAGGAATGGTCTCCGTCCGTCCTTCCATCTTCCGTCCTTCCATCACATTTCGTGTCCGCTCTGTATCTTCTAAACCCCTTGAAGGATTTACATGAAACTTGGGTCAAATGATCGCCTCATCAAGACAATGTGCAGAACCCATGAGTCAGCCATATTGGCTCAAGGTCAAGGTCACAACTCGAGGTCAAAGGTTTGAGCCTTCCATTTCGTGTCTGCACTGTATATCTTAAATCCCTTGAAGTATATTCATGAAACTTGGGTTAAATAATCACCTTATCAAGACAATGTGCAGAATTCATGAGTCAGCCATGTCAGCTCAAGGTCGAGGTCACAACTCAAGGTCAAAGGTTTGAGCCTTCCATCTTGTGTCTGCTCTGTATCTCTTAAACCCCTTGACTGATAATCATGAACATTCGGTCAAATAATCACCTCATCACGACGATGTGCAGAACCATCTGTCAGCCATGTCGGCTCAAGGTCAAGGTCACAACTCAGGGTAAGATGTTTGAGCCTTCCATTTTGTGTCTGCTCTGTATCTCCTAAACCCCATGAAGGAATTTTATAAAACTTTGGTCAGATGATCACCTCATCAAGATGATGTGCAGAATTCAGGAGTCAGCCATGTCGGCTCAAGGTAAAGGTCACAACTCTGGTTCAAATGTTTGAGCCTTCCATTTTGTGTCTGCTCTGTTTCTCCTAAACCCCTTGAAGGATGTTCTTGAAACTTGGGTCAAATGATCACCTCATCAAGACGATGTGCAGAACTCATGAGTCAGCCATGTTGGCTCAAGGTCAAAGGTTTGAGCCTTCAATTTTATGTCTGCTCTGTATCTCTTAAACCCCTTGAAGGATTTTAATATGACTTGGCTGTAATATTCCCCTAATCAAGACAATGTGCAGAATTTAAAATTCACCCTAGTCAGCTTAAGGTCAAGGTCACAACTCAAATGTTTAATGGTTCCACCCAAAACCATCAACCACTATCCATAACAGTGGCTAGGGATATAGCTGTCTTTCAGACTGCCTTGTTGACTTTGCAACGTCATTTGACCCCGTCTTGTTTGAAATTTTTTAATTTTGGGTAAAACTTTGTAAAATGGTGAATTTGTTTTATAAAAATATTTAATCATGTGTTACAATAAATGGACATCTTTCAGATGGGTTCAACGTAGTTGTCGTCAGGGCATTTTTATACTGTGTTACTGCAATTCTTTAATTCTGCAATATTAATGAAAAGTAACCAGAATATTATAGGAATAAAGCTTAATAACATTGAATTCCTTTTATCACAATATGCTGATGTTACAACCATTATGCTAGATGGAACTGAGAAGTCTCTAAAACACACCCTGCAAACTCTAGAATTCTATGCAAACATTTCAGTGGGAAAAGATTGGATTTATGAAAGGTAGTAACCTCAGGCTTTGTCTGGAATTGGAACTTCAGTGGGAGTCGGAATCTTTAACTTGGAGTTAATTTCATAATTAATTTAGATGATATAATACCTGTAAATTATTTTTCAAAAATTGAAGAAATGAAAAGATAGTTTATACAGTGGTCAAGAAGAATCATTACCCCAATTGGCAAAAATGTTGCGATTAAAACTTCAGCTCTATAAAAAATAAATCATCTTCTTTTGAGTCTACCTTACCCAAATGCAGACATGATTAGATCAATACAAAATTCTTTCTTTAAATTCCTTTGGAATTCTGGACCAGATAAAAGAAAAAGAAAAATTGCCTCTCAGTCCTATGATTATGGAGGACTTAGCAGGCCTTGACACTAACTTTTTTCAGTGGTGTCCCAGAGGGCCCCCTACCTGTAGAATTTGGTGTCCCTCACTAAGACTTCGGATCCCTCGCAATATGGGTTTTGGTGCACATTAGGCGTAAAGTAGTAAGATCGCTGTTTACTCAATCAAGATTTTGAAAAAAGTTGTATCAGACAACTTACTGAGTCCTATGCCTATGTTTCGTGTAGAAAATGGGAAATTTATTGGTGTAAAATTAATATATATCTCTGCTAAAAACTGATTGTTTCCAGGTTGTTTTTTTTTCCTTCATAATAGGGGCCGTTAATAGGCCCCTTCCCCTCAGAAAAGTTCTTTTAAATCATGCAGTTTTCCCCAAAAATTGACTTTACATCAGGTTTTTTTTTATTCCCCTTTACCTAAATACTGAGCTATTTTATCCCCAAATCACAGGCCTGGGCCCCTTCCCGTCCTGGTAGAAAAACCCTGGACTTTCTGTCAGGTTTTGAAAGTTTAAAAATATGGACATACTGGCACCAAAAAGTATCTAGAAAAACACAAAATAAGGGTACCTATGCACATTTCTTCAGTTAGGTTTTCATTGTTGTGCACATCTTTAAAAATATTTAGTAATTTACTAGCAGGAAATCTGTTTAACAAATGATGAAGATTGCCAGGTGAATATGGAATAAATTTGACAGTGTTGGCAGTCACAAGTGGTGTGTGTGCCACAACATATTCTGATATATATATCTCGCCATTTTTGATTCCCCAACATCAACCGAAACTGCTACTGCTCAGCGACATCCCCGCTAGCTTTTATCAGTATATCTTAAATCGTATTTAATTCCACTCTATTTTCAAATAATGCCAAATTTCAAATAAATTGTTTACAGGTTATGTCACGCCCTCATTGAAATTCACATTTTTTGCCCAATTACGAAAGTCGCGAAAACTGTTTCAAAGAAATGCAACGAGTTCTCTCCCTTTGGTAATCAGGATCATACCTTGCATATCTAGCAGCAGGTAACTCACCCGAGATAATGATTTCGCGCTACGTCACACTAAAACACCAGTAAAAGGAAATTTCGGTCAAATTTTCTGTTAGAAGAATGTTATTCGGTACTGAATTAGGACTATTACATTGCCTTTATTAAAAATAGGTATCCCGGAGGAACACCAAGTTTTGAATAGTTGGTGTCCCTCGCCAGAATTTTGAGTCCTCGGGATCCCGGGACACCGTTAGTGTGGAGGCCTGCTTAGAATGATAAACGTAGAAATGTTTATGATATCTTTAAAATAGGTTGTTGACTTATGATACTAAATATTTCAATTTTGTGAAAGGTTTGTATCCGTTTCTTTTAAATTTTAGTAAATTTTGAGATGACTTTTTGCAAAGTAAAATCCAAACAATTAAAAACAAATTTTGGAAAGACATGTGTGTTTAGGACTTGTACATTTAAATAAGCAACATGCAAAGAAATGGGTTGATTTCTGTGCTCCGCCTTTTCTTTTTTTTAGCTCATCTGATTTTTGGAAAAAAAATGAGTTATTGTCATCACTTGATCGGCGCCGGCTTTGGCGTTGCCTGGTTAAGTTTTATGTTTAGGTCAGTTTTTCTCCGAAACTACCAAAGGTATTGCTTTGAAACTTGCAACACTTGTTCACCATCAGTGGCTGACCCTGTACAGCAAGAGACATAACTCCATCCTGCTTTTTGCAAGAATTATGGCCCCTTTTGGACTTAGAAAATATCAGATTTCTTGGTTAAGTTTTATGTTTAGGTAAACTTTTCTCCTAAACAATCAAAGCTATTCCTTTGAAACTTGCAGCACTTGTTCACCATCATAACCTGACCCTGTACAGCAAGAAACATAACTCCATCCTGCTTTTTGCAAGAATTATGGCCCCTTTTGGACTTAAAAAATCAGATTTCTTGGTTAAGTTTTGTGTTTAGGTCAGCCTTCTCCTAAACTATCAAAGCTATTGCTTTAAAACTTGCAACACTTGTTCACCATCATAAGCTGACCCTGTACAGCAAGAAACATAACTCCAACCTGCTTTTTGCAAGAATTATGGCCCCTGTTGGACTTAGAAAATCAGATTTCTTGGTTTAGTATTGTGTTTAGGTCAACTTTTCTCCTTAACTGTCAAAGTAACCAGGGTTCGCACAGGCCTTGTTCACCATCATAACCTGACCCTGTACAGCAAGAAACATAACTCCATCCTGCTATTGCTTTGAAACTTGCAACACTTGTTCACCATCATCAGCTGACTCTGTACAGCAAGAAATATAACTCCATCCTGCTGTTTGCAAGAATTATGGCCCCTTTTGGACTTAGAAAATCAGATTTCTTGGTTTAGTATTGTGTTTAGGTCAACTTTTCTCCTTAACTGTCAAAGCTATTGTTTTAAAACGCAGTTATTCGCCATTAAAAGCTGACTCTGCACAACAAGTACTGTAATTCTGCATTGTTTTTTGCAAGAATTATGGCCCTTTTTGGACTTAGAAAATCATGGGTAGGAGAATATTTCTATTATAGAGACAAAAAAATCAGATGAGTGTCTGCACCCGCATTAGGCGGTGCTCTTATTTATATTGGCAATCAGTGTTCTGTACTTCCTCTAGTTTATTCCTGAAGATTTATGGACGGTGTGTCTGATACAGTCGAGTCCACTTAATACGAACTCGCTTGATACGAATTTTCGGATTAAACGGATAAAGTCCGAATTCCCCGGCCAAGTCCTATTTTCTTTGTAAAATTATTTCGGTAATAGCGAACTCGCTTCATACGAATAATCGGAAGAAACGAACACATTTTGGAAGTCCCAATAAGCTTAAATATTATATTTTCCATCTTTTGATACGAATTAATTTTAGAAGTCGGGGCCGTTATAAAATGTGTTGAAAATAATAATATGGTCAAGCATGTGTCGCGTGGTAATTAGACAATGAAGTAGTTCACACTTATTCACAAACAAACACTCGGTCTTTTGTGTATCATGTCAATATAAAATAATTTAATCAATTAACAGGTCAAGATTTAAAGAGGTGTAAATAATTTTAAACACATTATTGACGTTCTAGTGTCGATATAGGTAGGCTGTGTCTCACAAAATATATAAACTTTTATACCTCTTAGAACGCTTAGTGTCGATACAGGTAGGCTGTGTCTTACAAAATATACAAACTTTTGTAACTCTTAGAATGCTTGTTATATAGTACAAGCTTCAATGTTGGTGGTGGATATAATTTGGCGCTCTTGACCTCGACCGCACATTAAAATTTAAATTAATACAGTTTTACATGTTTAAGTATGACTTTTCTTGAGTAATTTCAATGTTATCTGAAAATCTATTAACTATTTTCATGTATCATAATATTGGAATCTATTCACCGATGATACCGGTGATACTGCTCAAAGTGCTCGGACAAATTATCTGGTCATACATTCATTAATACGAATTTCTTTTGATACGAACATATTTCTTAGGTCCGGATGAGTTCGTATAAAGCGAGTTTGACTGTATATATAAAAGTATATTTACTTCTATACCAATTACATATTACGATTTTAATTGTAAAGTTGAGACAATATTTTTCAATTATTTATATATCTTTTTTTATAAACTTCAGTTGAAGGACAGAAAGTTGAACAAAGGAAGAGACCATCTGATGTGGGTTCTATTACAGTTTATCTCTGGCAGCATACAGAAAAACCCGGTAAGTACTGCATCCTTGGTCTCTAGGAACAATAAAATATATTTCATGTAACTTTACTGCCAAAATGATAATATTATGTCACTTGAAATTGGGATGGATGGGGAAATATAACTATTTACCTTGTCATAGTTGCCTGCTTTAAGTTTGTGTGCTTGTCAAAAATGTTGGTTGGATTAAGATAAAACTTAGACCAAGCTTTGTTGTAAAACGTCATCTTGAATGGTAGTCAGATTATAGCTCACCTTAGTACCATGAGCTATTGTGATCACCCTGTGTCCTTTGTCATGCTTGACTGTTAACACTTTAGATGTCACAATTTTGGCCCAATCTTAATGAAACTTAGAGTGTTACCCTCAGTAAATCTCGGTTGACATCTATGGTCAAGAACTAGGTCACTGGGTCCATTAATAGAATGAACTTGTGAACACCCTAGAGGCCAGTTTCTAATCTTTGTCAGAATTTTAGTCTTTATGAAATCTAGGTCAGGTTTAAAACTGAGATACTGGAGGTTTTAAACTAGGTCACCAGGTCAAATCAAAGAAAAACCTTGTATAAGCTCTAGAGTCTACATTTTGTACATTTTACCTACTTTCATCAGTCATATGGCCAGAAAAAATGTATATGTCAGTGCTCTTATTCTTCGATGTGGGAGACTTCTCAAAACACTTAAGAGGTTTGCAGGAAAATAAGCATATTATTAACCAAATATCAAATTGAATCCTTACTTTGCTGCATATTTTATGTTAATATTTTGAATTATTTTATATCAAAACATATCTGTTGTCAAAATATACTTGAAGAAAGACAGTATGGCTGACAGTTTAACACTTACTTAAGTTTGGGTTGAGATACTGGAATGAAACTTGGCCTATATGTAGCTTATATTAAGACAAAGGTTTGGATTGAATTTGGGTTCAGTGGAGTCAAGATCAAGGGCAGTTACAAATAAAAAAAATAAAAAAATTCTGCTCAATGACCAGTTTGGATTGATGTGTAGAAATTAAACTTGGTATGTAGGTAGCTTATAGAAAAACCAAGATTGGGATTGTATATAGTCCCATATAAAAATGGCATATAAGTGGCATATGTGTTATTTTGGTATGGGTGGGGTCAGTGGGATCAAGTTTAATGTGCATACTTTGAAAATTCCATGGTGATGCAGTGGTCTAAGGCGTTGGGCTATTGTACCTTTTGTAATGTAGCAATTTTGGAGTGTGACAGATGAGTTGTGGTTATAGTCACTGCTTCGTCCATCCGTCGGTCCGTACCGTAATTCTTGTCTGGAGTAGTTCTCAGCAACCACTGGTTGGAATTTAGCAAAGCTTGATAGGAAGCTAGACTATCAAGAGGAGATGCACATATTGTCTTCTTGTCCCAATCTGATGATTTTTCACTGAGTTATTGCCCTTTGATTATTCAATATTAGTATACTATAGTACCGTTTCTTGTCCAGAGTATTCCTTGGCAAACACTTGATGGAATTCATCTAAACTTCATAAGAAGCTTCATTCTTAAGAGGAGATACACATGTGTTCTGGACGGGCGATTTTTGTGCAAGCCCCCCCCCCACCCCCCTCACCCAGTGAGTAGTGGGAACATATAGATTTGGTCTTGTCCGTCTGAAGTTCGTAACGCGCCTAGCTCAAAAAGTATTTGATATAAATCTGGCTCCGTCCCCTATTTCCAGAATTAATGCCCCTGAAATAGTCAAAAATGCACATTTTCACCTTGTGACACGCCTAGCTCAAAAAGTATTTGATATAGATTCATGATATAAACTTTTGCACACCTCCTATTTTTCATCTGGGTCCGCCCCCTATTTCCAGAGTTATGGCCTGAAATAGTCAAAAATGCACATTTTCACATTGTGACGTGCCTAGCTCAAAAAGTATTACATATAAATTGATTAAACCTTGCATGAGTCTTAATCATGATATGAACTTGCGCACCTCCTATTTTTAGCTCGACTATTCGAAGAATAGGGGAGCTATCCTACTCGCCCCGGCGTCGGCATGAGCGTTAGCGCGAGGGTCACACAAATGTTAAAGTTTGCGTACCCCCCCAAATATTTTCAAAGTCCATTGAGATATTGCTTTCATATTTTGCATACTTGTTTACCATCATGACTCCAGTCTGTAAAAAGGAGGAGGCAACTCTATCAAGCATTTTGTCTGAATTATGGCCCCTTTTCGACTTAAAATAAATGTTAAAGTTTGCGTACCACCCCAAATATTTTCAAAGTCCATTGAGATATTGCTTTGATATTTTGCATACTTGTTTACCATCATGACCCCAGTCTGTAAAAAGGAGGAGGCAACTCTATCAAGCATTTTGACTGAATTATGGCCCCTTTTCGACTTAGAATATGCTTATTGTAATGTTAAAGTTTTACTCATTGCTTATATTTTACTATCAAGCACTGAGAATAGTCGAGCGTGCTGTCCACTGACAGCTCTTGTTTTGTCTACCTCCGCCCCCTATTTTCTGAGTAATGGCCCCTGAAATAGTAAAAAATGCACTTTTTCACCTTGTGACGCACCTAGCTCAAAAGGTATATGATATGAATGGATGAAAACTTGCAGGAGTCTTTATCATGATATAAACTTGCACACCTCTTATTTTTTGGCTGGCTCCACTCCCTATTTTTAGCTCACCTGTCACTTAGTGACAAGGTGAGCTTTTGTGATCGTCGTTTGTCCGTCCGTTCGTCGACCAACCATTCACAATTTCTTGTGAACACGATAGAGACCACAGTTTGCAATCAATTTTAATCAAACTTGCACACAACTTGTATTGGCATAATATCTCTGTTCCTTTCGAAAACTGGCCAGATCCCGTCATGGGTTCCAGAGTTATGGCCCCTTAAAGGGCCAAAATTTGCTATTTTTGGCATGTGAACACGATAGAGAGCACATTTTGAAATCAACTTTAATCAAACTTGCACACAAGTTCTTGTATTGGCATAATATCTCGGTTCCTTTCGGAAACTGGCCAGATCCCATCATGGGTTCTAGAGTTATTGCCCCTTAAAGGGCCAAAATTTGCTATTTTTGGCTTGTGAACACGATAGAGACCACATTTTGCAAACATCTTTAATTAGACTTGCACACAACTTGTATTGGCATAATATCTTGGTTCCTTTCGAAAACTGGCCAGATCCCTTCATGGGTTCCAGAGTTATAGCCCCTTTAAGGGCCAAATTTGCTATTTTTGGCTTTTGAACACAATAGAGACCACATCTTGCAATCGGCTTTTATCAGACTTGCACATAACCTGTATTTGGCATAGTATCTTGGTTCCTTTTGAAAACTGGCCGGATCCCATTATGGGTTCCAGAGTTATGGCCCCTTAAAAGGCCAAATTTTGCTATTTCAGCTTTTGCAGCCATATAGAGACTTCATTTAGGTTTGATTTGATACAAACTTGCAAATTAACTCTAACCCTAACCTTGATGATCTATAGGTCAAGATCAAATCTGGGTCAGTTGGGGTCAAAAATTAGGTCACCAGGTCAAATCAAAGGAAAAGCTTGTTAACACTCTAGAGGCCACATTTATGACTGTATCTTCATGAAACTTAGTCAGAATGTAAATCTTGATGATCTTTAGGTCAGGTTTGAATGTGGGGTCAAAAACTAGATCACTGGGTCAAATTAAAGGAAAAGCTAGTTAACACTTTAGAGGCCGCATTTATGACCATATCTTAATGAAACTATCTTGATGATCTTTAGGTCAATAGGTCAGGTGAGCGATACAGGGCCTTCATTGCCCTCTTGTTTAAGATATAGCCTTGAAATTTTGATGACATTTACAGTTTTGCACACCAATCTTAAAACTCACTTTCAGTGACCATGAGTATGACCTACTGACCTACTTTCTTGTTAGCTCACCTGAGCACGAAGTGCTCAAGGTGAGCTTTTGTGATCGCCCTGTGTCCGTCGTCCGTCATCGTTCGTCCGTCCGTCGTCAACAATTTGACTGTTAACACTCTAGAGGTCACAATTTTGGCCCAATCTTAATGAAACTTGGTCAGAATGTTACCCTCAATAAAATCTTGGACGAGTTCTATATTGGGTCATCTGGGGTCAGAAACTAGATCACCAGGTCAAATCAAAGGAAAAGCTTGTTAACACTCTAGAGGTCACAATTTTGGCCCAATCTTAATGAAACTTGGTCAGAATGTTACCCTCAATAAAATCTTGGACGAATTTGATATTGGGTCATCTGGGGTCAAAAACTAGGTCACCAGGTGAAATCAAAGGAAAAGCTTGTTAACACTGTAGAGGCCACATTTATGATGTAAGTTCAAATCTGGGTCAGGTGGGGTCAAAAGCTAGGTCACTTGGTCAAATCAAAGGAAAAGCTTGTTAACACTTTAGAGGCAATATTTATGACTTTATTTTCATGAAACTTAGTCAGACTGTTAATCTTGATGATCTTTAGGTCAAGTTCGAATCTGGGTCATGTGGGGTCAAAAACTAGGTCACCAGGTCAAATCAAAGGAAAAGTTAGTTAGCACTTTAGAGGCCACATTTATGACCATATCTTAATGAAACTTAGTCGGAATGTTAATCTTGATGATCTTTAGGTCAACTTTAAATCTTGGTCAGTTGGGGCCAAAAACTAGATCACCAGGTCAAATCAAAGGAAAAGCTAGTTAACACTGTATAAGCCACATTTATGACCGTATCTTAATCAAACTTGGTCAGAATGTTAATGTTGATGATCTTTAGGTCAAGTTTAAATCTAGGTCAGGTGGGGTCAAAAACTAGGTCACCAGGTCAAATCAAAGGAAAAGCTTGTTAACACTCTAGAGGCCACATTTATAACTGTATCTTCATGAAACTTGGTCAGAATGTTAATCTTGATAATCTTCAGGTCAAGTTCGAATCTGGGTCATGTGGAATCAAAAACTAGGTCACCAGGTGAAATCAAAGGAAAAGCTAGTTAACACTCTAGAGGCCACATTTATGACCATATCGTAATAAATCTTGATGATCTTTAGGTCAATAGGTCAGGTGAGCGATACAGGGCCTTCATGGCCCTCTTGTTTTTAGCTCATCTGAGTCAAAGGCTCATGGTGAGCTTTTGTGACCACTCAATGTCAGTCGTGCGTCCGTCAACAATTTCTAAAAAAAATTCTTCTTGAAAAGCACTGAGCAGAATTAATTACACTTAACTTTAGAGGAATGATCCTTGGGTGACCCCCTTTCAAAATTGTTCAAAGAATTGAATTCCATGAAGAACTCTGGTTGCCATGGCAACCGAAAGGAAAAACTTTAAAAATCTTCTTGTCCAAAACCACAAGGCCTAGAGCCTTGATATTTGGCATGTGACATCATCTTATGGTCCTCTAAGAAGATTTTTCAAATTAAGACCCTGGGGTGAAAAGAGGCCCCTCCCCGGGGGTCACAAGTTTTACATAGACTTATATAGGAAAAAACTTTAAAACTCTTCTTGTCTAAAACCACAAGGTCTAGGCCTTTGATATTTGGTACGTAGCATTACCTTGTGGTCCTCTACCAAAATTATTAAAATTATGCCCCTGGGGTGAAAAGAGGCCCAGCCCCGGGGGTTCTCAAGTTTTACATAGACTTATATAAGAAAAATCTTTAAAAAAATCTTCTTGCCTTAAACTGCAAGGCCTAAGCTTTTGATATTTGGTATGTTGCATTGCTTTGCAGTCCTCTACCAAAAGTGTTAAAATTATGCCCCAGGGGTGAAAACATAGACTTATATAGGGAAAGAAATCTTCTTGTCCGAAAGTTCAAGGCCTGGGCCTTTGATATTTGGTGTGTAGCATTGCCTAGTGGATCTCTAACAAGATTGTTCAAATTATGCCCCTGGGTTGAAAAGAGGCCCTGCCCTGGGGGCCACTTGTTATATAAGTTATATAGGAATAAATACTTAAAAAATTATCAGATCATATTTTCTAGACTGTTTAATTATAATTATGTCTCCCACCACACAGTGGTGTGGAAGACATATTGATTTACTCCAGTCTGTGTGTGTGTCTGTCTGTGTGTCACAAAGCTTGTCCGCACTCTAAGTCAAACATTTCTCACCCGATCTTCACCAAACTTGAACAAAATGTGTCTGACCATAAGACCTTGGCCCAGTTCGATAACTAGCCAAATCGGCCCAGGCACTTCGGAATTATAGCCCTTGAATTACCGAAAAATCCTCTAGAGCGTATGCGCTTTTGTGCACCCAAACCATACCCTATACTACTTTTATTAGTAGTATAGGGTATGTTTTGGGTGCAAGAAAGCGCATGCACAAGTAGTATATGGTACATTTTGGGTCCAAGAAAGCGCAGTTGTGGGAGACATGCGCTTTTCTCAAAAGCAACTCTAGTTACCTGATGACCCCAAGTGATTAGGGATCACCTGACTGTGACCTTGACCTACTTACCTACTTCCTTGTTTTTTAAGATACAGCCTTGAAATTTGGATGACATGTACAGTTTTGCACACCGATCTTAAAACTGACCTTCAGTGACCATGAATATGACCTACTGACCTACTTTATAATATTTTAGCATCAGTTTGCGATTTTAAACATGTGGCTCATATTACTCAGGTGAGCGATTCAGTGTCATCATGACCCTCTTGTTTAAGCTTTAGCAAAGAAATTTGTTCAAGCAAGCAACTTAACGCAGGCTATCATGGCCCTTTTGTTTTATCAGATGGTTCCGCTTGATTGATGTTAGGGGCCAACAGAGCTAAAAATAGAAAGATCTTTAAATGAATTCATCTCATTAACCAACTTCATCTGTAGCATCCTAGAAAAATCTGTTCAGTTTTGTTCAAATGACTTTACTGCTCAGATTTTTTCAAGTGGTTCCAGGATTTTAGGAGAAATTTACTGCTCAGATTTGTTCGAGTGGTTCCAGGATTTTAGGAGAACTTTACTGCTCAGATTGGTTCAAGTGGTTCCACTTGATTTTAGGGACTGCCAGAACTAAAAATAGAAAAGCCTTTATATGACTTATTCTTATGAACTGCTTAATGGGTAATCACCAAACTTGGTCTTTAGCATTCTTGTATGAACCTCTGTCACTGTTATTTAAATGGTTCTGCTTGGCTGCTTTTAGGGGCTGCCCCAGTAAAATAAGTATGAATGCTTTAGATAGTTCTGAATGAACTGCTTAATGGATGTTCATCAAACTTGATCACAAATAAGGTCTTAAGGTCTTCCTCAGGTGAGAGTATGAGGCCCATTTGAGGATCCTCTTCCCCAGGTGTCTGCAGCTGTCCCAACCACACACCCACCCACACCCACATCCACACACAAAACAAAACACAACACACACAAGTATCCTATTCCCAAGTATTCCCCCAAACCCACAACCACAAGTTTCAAGTTATTGGGTGTATTATGCTTAGGCGGAGCTCTTTTTAGCTCAACTATTCGAAGTGACAAGGTGAACTATTGTGACCGCTTGATGTCCGTCGTCCGTCAGCAATTTCTAAAAAAATCTTATTCTTGAAAACCACTGGGCAGAATTACACCAAACTTCACAGGAATGATCCTTGGGTGGCCCCCTTTCAAAATTGTTCAAAGAATTGAATTCCATGCAGAACTGTGGTTACCGTGGTAACCGAAAGGAAAACCTTTAAAAATCTTCTTGTCCAAAACCACAGGGCCTAGGGCTTTGATATCTGGTGGGTAGCATCATCTAGTGGTCCTCTACCAAAATTATTCAAATTATCCCCCTAGGGTCAAATATGGCCCCGCCCTGGGGGTCACATGGTTTATATAGACTTATATAGGGAAAACTTTCAAAATCTTCTTGTACAAAACCACATGGCCTAGGGCTTTGATATTTGGTATGTAGCATCATCTAGTGGTCGTCTACCAAGATTGTTCAAATTATCCCCCTAGGGTCAAATATGGCCCCGCCCCGGGGGTCACATGGTTTATATAGACTTATATAGGGAAAACTTTGAAAATCTTCTTGTACAAAACCACATGGCCTAGGGCTTTGATATTTGGTATGTAGCATCATCTAGTGGTCCTCTACAAAGATTGTTCAAATTATCCCCCTAGGGTCAAATATGGTCTATTTTTCATAGACTTATATAGGGAAAAAAGTTTAAAAATCTTCTTGTCTGAAACTACAACACTTAAGACTTTTGATATTTGGTTTGTAGCATTGTCTTATGGTCCTCAACCAAAATTGTTCAAATTGTACCCCTCGGGTGAAAAGAGCCCTGCCCTGAGGGTCCCAAGTTTTATATAGACTTATATAGGAAAAAGCTTTAAAAATCTTCTTGTCTGAAACCATACGACCTAGGCTTTTGATATTTGGTATGATGCATTGTCTAGTAGTCCTCTACCAAAATTGTTCAAATTATGCCCCTGGGGTTAAAAAAGGCCCCGCCCTGGGGTCACTTAGTTATTATGTGAGTTATATAGGGGTCCCAAGTTTTGCATAGACTTATATAGGAAAAAACTTTAAAAATCTTCTTGTCTAAAACGACAATACCTAGGCAATATTTGGTATGTAGCATTGCCTTGTGGTTCTCTACCAAAATTGTTCAAATCATTACCCTGGAGTGAAAAGAGGCCCAGCCCCGGGGGGGGGTCTCCAGTTTTACATGGACCTATATAGGAATTTTTTTTAAAAATCTTCTTGGCTGAAACTGCAAGGCCTAGGCTTTTGATGTTTGGTATGTTGCATTGTCTTGTGGTCCACTACCAAAATTGTTCAAATTATTACCCTGGGGTGAAAAGAGGCCCTGCCCCGGGGGGTCTCATGTTTTTATTTTTAAAATCTTCTTGTCCTAAAATTCAAGGCCTAGGCCTTTGATATTTGGTGTGTAGCATTGCCTAGTGGATCTCTTACAAGATTGTTCAAATTATACCCCTTGGATGAAAAGAGGCCCCTCCCCGGGGGGCCACTTGTTATATATTAGATCATAGTTCCTAGACTGTTTAATTATAATTACCTGATGACCCCAAGTGATTAGGGATCACCTGACTGTGACCTTGATCTACTGGCCTACTTTCTTGTTTTTTAAGATACACCCTTGAAATTTAGGTGACATGTACAGTTAAGCACACAGATCTTAAAACTGACTTTCAGTGACCATGAATGTGACCTACTGACCTACTTTCTTTATATTTTAGGATCAGTTTGTCATTTGAATCATACGGCTCATATTACTCAGGTGAGCGATTCAGGGTCATCATGACCCTCTTGTTGCTGAATTGTGGCCCTTTTTGAACTTGGAAATTGGTTCAGTTTTCGTACAAGTCCACCTTTTGTCAAAACTATTTGACATCTGGCTTTAAAACTTTGAACACTTGTTTATCATCATGATTTCTACCAGTAGGCAAGAGTACATAGCCCTGTCAACTATTTTGGCTGAATTATGGTCCTTTTTGGACTTGGAAATTGGTTCAGTTTTCATACAAGTACACATTTTGTCAAAACTATTTGGCATTTGGCTTTGAAACTTTGAACACTTGTTTAACATCATGATTTCTACCAGTAGGCAAGAGTACATAACTTTCTTTATATTTTAGGATCAGTTTGTCATTTGAATCATACGGCTCATATTACTCAGGTGAGCGATTCAGGGTCATCATGACCCTCTTGTTGCTGAATTGTGGCCCTTTTTGAACTTGGAAATTGGTTCAGTTTTCGTACAAGTCCACCTTTTGTCAAAACTATTTGACATCTGGCTTTAAAACTTTGAACACTTGTTTATCATCATGATTTCTACCAGTAGGCAAGAGTACATAACCCTGTCAACTATTTTGGCTGAATTATGGTCCTTTTTGGACTTGGAAATTGGTTCAGTTTTCGTACAAGTACACATTTTGTCAAAACTATTTGGCATTTGGCTTTGAAACTTTGAACACTTGCTAATCATCATGATTTCCATCTGTAGGCAAGAGTACATAACTCTGTCCACTATTTTGGCTGAATTATGACCATTTTTTGGAGTTGGAAATTGGTTCAGTTTTCGTACTTGTCCATTTTGTCAAAATTATTTGACATTTGGCTTTGAAACTTTGAACATTCGCTTATCATCATGATTTCCATTTTTAGGCAAGAGTACATAACTCTGTCAACTATTTTGGTTGAATCATGGCCCTGTTTGGAATTGGAAATTGGTTCAGTTTTCGTTCAAGTCTTCGTTTTGTCAAAACTATTTGACATTAAAAAATGGCTTTGAAACTTTGAACACTTGTTAATCTTCATGAATACCATCTGTAGGCAAGAGTACATAACTCTATCAACTATTTTGGTGGAATTATGGCCCTTTTTGGACTTGGAAATCAGTTAAATTTTTCATACCAGTCCATATTTTGTCTGACATGTTTGTCATATGGCTTTGAAACTTTGACTACTTCTTTACCATCATAGTCTACTATGTAGGCAAGACTACATAACTAGGACAAGGACTTTAGCTCATTATGGTCACACATTGCCATATAGTGCAAGTCGAAATCCACAAATACAGGTACATTGTCTTATCTATTTTTCTTCTTTTGTATGAAAATCTCTGGTAGTTTTTGACCCCGTACTTCCATCAATTCTTTAATAGTCAAGTGCGCTGCCAACAGACAGCTCTTGTTATCTTGTAATTAAATTCATTATTATTTGTGTTTTTGAAGCTGAGTGATTTTCTACCAGTATTAAAGCTGTATGACCTCCTGTACCCAGACAACACATCAATCGCCGTGCCAGATGTCTCTAAGGCCAGCTCCACCCACACTGTGGCAGCTACATGTATTTGGATACACCTCAACATGAAGGCAAACACGGACAATGTACAGCTTCAGAGACCTATACCACATGCTCTCAGAGAACATCAGGAAGCTCTAGGACAACATTTAGAGTATGTGTTAGTAACCTAATGTTGTGTCAATCTTAATATTTCCAAATTTCACATCCTGCTGTTTGATCCACCTTTTCCGTTACAAGGTTTTTGTGTGATTTTTTTTCAGCTCACCTGAGCACATAGTATTGTGATCACGCTGTGTCTGTCGCCCATCCGTCCGTCAAGTCGTACGTCCGTCGTCAATAATTGTGTTTAAACGACATCTCCTCCAAAACCACTGAATGGATTTTGAAGAAACTTGGCCATGATGTTCCTTGTGTGGTCCTCTACCAAATTTGTTCAAATGGTTCCGCTTGGTTGCACATAGAGGCTGCCAGAGCTAAAAATAGAAAAAACTTCAAACGACATCTCCTTCTAAACCGATGGTCCGATTTTGAAATGATTGCCCACAAATGGTCCTTATGTCATCCTCTACCAAGATTGCTCAGATTATACCGATTCGTCAAAAGGGCATGGTCACTTTTCCCTATATGTATATAGTGCAAACTTTAAAAATCTTTTTGTTTGAGACTACTTGCCCGATTTTAGAATAATTTTACACAAATGGTCCTTGTGTGACCCTCTACCAAGACTGTTCAAATTATTTTGATTCACTTTTCCCATATATTCATACTTTTCCCATGTATATAGTGGAAATTTTTAAAATCTTCTTTTGTGAAACTGATGGCTTGATTTTAAAATAATTTTACACAAATGGTCCTTGTGTGACCCTCTACCAAGATTATTCAAATTCCGATTCGTCAAAAAACATGGCTGCCAGGGGGCGTGGTCACTTTTCTTCTCTGATTCAACCCAGTAAACATTTGACGTCGGTTAGACGTCATATAGATGTCTGATTAACGTAGGCTTTTGGTTGGATTTGCAAACCATTTAGACGTGGGATCCAGACGTTGGCTAGACGTCGCAACCCGACCATTTTCCAACCTAAATCTAACCACTTTTCAACCAAAATCTGACCAAATTTTCAATGTAATTTGCAATCAAACAAGTAATCAACACATGTATTTTATCATCTTCATTTCACATTATAGCGACCTAAGTCTAATATAATACAGTGTAACTTCCGAAAACCGAACGACCTCCGGACCAGCCTAAAAGTTCGGTTTTTGGAAGTTTCCGGAATTCAGAAGTTTGAAAGTTTGTAGACAAAATGGACGTGGTGCACAAGAGTTATGTTTTCTTACACGTAGGATGAAGGAGATTTTTATCCTTTTTAATTTTACAATTTCATATTAATTAATTAATTAATTACAAACGTTAAGGATAATAAATACATAAATAACAAATATCAAAAGAAACAACAGAACTTTAATAATAGCATTTACGCAAACATTTTCCACTTACATTTTACCATCTTTAGAGTCCAGAGTTCGTCAACATTAAATTTTAATTAATGTTGATAATGCATAGTTGAACCGATGTAACTAATCATTTAAATCATCTATCTTTCTTTCGTTCAAACATTTTGAAAGTTTTTAACACATAAGATATTTATTTCATCACGTTTTCATAAATTGAATACAAATGAAAATAATCGCTAATTACTTCCTTACTTTTGCATCAAATGATCATTGTGATTATATAGCGTGTCAAAATAAACGCGAACTGCTAATGAATAAACAAAACAAAACATGTTGACAGCTTTTCTGGATTATCAGGTGACACTTTTAATCCAGCAAATATTTTGCTGTTCGGTATTCAGAAGTCAATTTTAGTGTTAAAATATGAACGGTCTTTCAGAAATCGTCCGGTTTTCAGAATTCGGAAGTTCCAGTTTTTAGAGGTTAAAATATATAGAAATAAGAACAGAAGAAAACGGGACCTTGAGTTTCGTGCGGTTTTCAAAGGTTTCCGGTTTTCAGAAGGTCCGGTTTTCGGAAGTTACACTGTAAATCCAAAAAGGTAATCCAGTAATTGAAACTTTCAAGTTTTGTCATTTTTGCATGATTCTTCAACTCCGCTAAAATTTCCACCTGAAATGTATTAAATTTGACAGTTTCATCATTTCATAAAAATCAAAAACTTATACAAGTATGTTAGTGCTATTACTAAATAAAGAACATAATTACTACGTGCAAAACAAACATGTAATATTTCAAATAAAAAAAAAAATCTTCCATAACTTTGTAAAATTTATTGAAGTTTTGTGTTAAACTTAATTGCTTATATAATGCATCAGTCTTTGAAAGAATACGTAACATTAATAAGTATAACTATTAAAATAAATGTAATTTGTAAAAATATCTTATCCCACAAATATCAAATTACCGAAAGACTTGTGTAAACCGATGCAGGCTTATCACGCGAATGTATGACTAATAGACAACATGTGTAGAAGAAGATCCTTAGGTGAATTTAGAATAATTTATACATGTGTATTGAATGCATTTGTTTCCTTAACAGTTTTAAATTGGTAAAAAAAATCCGTATCCGAAAAGAGACAGTCTCATGTGATTTTGTAACTTAATTAATAATGTTTGATGTGCGAATGAACTATTATTTATAAGCACATGTTCAGGTCATTATGAAAACAAGTAAATATCTTTAAACTATACTAGCAAAATTATACCAGTAAGTTTTATAATAAAAAACATTTAAACAGACTTTCTATCCAACCTAATTCCAACATCTACTAGACGTCTATAAGTCTAACTTCTATTAGACGTCGTGGATATGACGTTGGTTAGACGTTGGATTCAGGTCGCCAACATCGCGACCAAAATCCAGCATCTAACCAACATCGGTACGACGTCAGGTGTTTACTGGGAATAATAGCTAGAGCCTTGACATTTTGCGTGTGATATCAGATTTGTAATGTCTACCAGAATTGTTCAAATTATTTCCCTAGGTTCAAAAGTGTGTGTGACATGTATATAATATAGGCTAACATAGAAGAAACCTAACTCTGTACTTATACAAACACACTTGAAGCCTTGTACACAGGTGAGCGCTTTAGGGTCAATGACCCTCTTGTTTATCATTGTATCATACACACATTTAGGTACAATATAGGTACAATATGACAATATATTACAATGCAAGGTTTTTAACACATCATGTCCTCTAATTCATTAAATTCAAAATGGCCACCATTTGGATGGCTCAAACAACGGAAAACTCGAACTAATTTCCATGGGACCGTCGAGTTCGAGCCATCGAAGTTCGACTGTATGTTTATATATACGAAACTTTGAAAATCTTCTTCTCTGAAGCCACAATAGCTAGAGCCTTGATATTTGACATGCTATAAAAGGGGGGTTCGACTCTACCATGATAGTTCAGATTATTGCCCTAGTGTTAAAAATGGCTATGCCCCTGTGTGTGACATTTATATAATATAAGCTAATGTAAAAGGAACTTTCGAAATCTTTTTTTATTTGAATCCATCATAGCTAGAGCCTTGATATTTGATATTTATATAAACCTAACTCTGTACTTGTACTATTATGTTATACAAACACACTTGAAGCCTTTTACACAGGTGAGTGTAGTCTGGCTACCGACTAGATAATCTTTTTAGCTCCCCTGTCACATAGTGACAGGGTGAGCTTTTGTGATGGCCCTTCGTCCATCAAAATTTGCTACTTTTGGCTTGTGAACACGATAGAGACCACATTTTGCAATCAACTTTAATCAAATTTGCACACATCTTATTTTGGCATAATATCTCAGTTCCTTTCGAAAACTGGCCAGATCCCATCATGGGTTTCAGAGTTATGACCTCTTAAAGGGCCAAAATTTGCTATTTTTATACGCCCGTTTGAAAAACGGGACGTATTATGGGAACGCCCCTGGCGGGCGGGTGGGCGGCGTCCACAGACTTTGTCCGGAGCATATCTTCCACATGCATGGAGGGATTTTGATGAAACTTGGCACGGTTGTTCACCATCATGAGACGGAGTGTCATGCGCAAGAACCAGGTCCCTAGGTCTAAGGTCAAGGTCACACTTAGAGGTCAAATGTCAAATTCAAGAATGACTTTGTCCGGAGCATATCTTCTTCATGAAAGGAGGGATTTGATGAAAGTTGGCACAGTTGTTCATCATCATGAGACGGAGTGTCATGCGCAAGAACCAGGTCCCTAGGTCTAAGGTCAAGGTCACACTTAAGAGGTCAAAGGACACAAGAAAGAAAACTTTGTCCGGTGCATATCTTCTTCATGCATGGAGGGATTTTGATATAACTTGGCACAAATGTTCACCACCACAAGGCGGAGTGTCATGCGCAAGAACTAGGTCTAAGGTCAAGGTCACACTTAGAGGTCAAAGGATACAAGAATGAAAACCTTGTCCGGAGCATTTCTTCTTCATGCATAGAGGGATTTTGATATAACTTGGCACAAATGTTCACCACCACGAGACGGAGTGTCATGCGCAAGAACCAGGTCCCTAGGTCTAAGGTCAAGGTCACACTTAGAGGCCAAAGGTCAGATACAAGAATGACTTTGTCCGAAGCATTTCTTCTTCATGCATGGAGGGATTTTTTTTTTTTTTTTTTTTTTTAAGATTACCTTCCCTTAGTTGTTACTATAAATAACTTATATTGTAACTTTTTTATAATTGACCGTAGGGAAAAAACAAGACCACTTTTCTGTGGTACAACATAGATGTTACTTTCAAATTTTAGGTGTATTTTAAGGTATCTCTACCTGGTAAGGAGTTTTTTTGTGGAATTAGAAAAACAAAAGACTTACAATGATTACTAAACAACCACAAAATTAAAATTCCATTTGCAAATACAGGTGCTAGAGTAAAGAAATTTACTGTGACGGGCGTATATTGTGACATTCTGGCACTCATGTTTGGCTTGTGAACACGATAGAGACCACATTTTGCAAACAACCTTAATCAAACTTGCACGCAACTTGTATTGGCATAATATCTCAGTTCCTTTCGAAAACTGGCTAGATCCCGTCATGGGTTCCAGAGTTATGGCCCCTTAAAGGGCCAAAATTTGCTATTTTTGGCTTGTGAACATGATAGAGACCATATTTGGCACTCCACTTTAATCAAACTTGCACACAACTTGTATTGGCATAATATCTCGGTTCCTTTTGAAAACTGGCCAGATCCCATCATGGGTTCTGGAGTTATGGCCCCTTAAAGGGCCAAAATATGCTATTTTGGCTTTTGCAGCCATATAGAGACTTCATTTATGGTTTGATTTGATACAAACTTACAAAATATCTTTAACAACAGTAAATCTTGGATTCCATGATGAATCTGTCAGATGCAATGAAAGAGTCAAAATTCGTTAGTTTTTATGCCCCCGAAGGGAGGCATATAGTTTTTGAACCGTCTGTCAGTCTGTCCGCAATTTTCGTGTCCGGTCCATATCTTTGTCATCGATGGATGGATTTTCAAATAACTTGGCATGAATGTGTACCACAGTAAGACGACGTGTCGCGCGCAAGACCCAGGTCCGTAGCTCAAAGGTCAAGGTCACACTTAGACGTTAAAGGATATTGCATTGTAGGCGTGTCAGGTCCATATCTTTGTCATCCATGGATGGATTTTCAAATAACTTGGCATGAATGTGTACCACAGTAAGACGACGTGTTGCGCTTAAGACCCAGGTCCGTAGCTCAACGGTCAAGGTCACACTTAGACGTTAAAGGATAGTGCATTGATGGGCGTGACCTCCTACTTCTCCTACTATTTTGCTTGACATAAAAAGGAAAAAAAAATAAACAGCCTTTTCAGTAGTTATATTTGCAGATGATGGACTCTTGATGTGTTGCTGGCAGTTTCTGGAGCCATTTGGTGCCCCCTGCAATACATTGCCTGATATCAAGGTACCTATAACCCTACCAAACTATATGAACACACTGATTCAAGCACAGAAACTGCCAGTCAAGACATCTGGGGTCATCATTCGGTTGCCAGTGTTCAGACCCAGATCCAGGGCCGGGCACTGGACAGAATTACACCAAACTTCACATGAATGATCCTTGGATGGCCCCCTTTCAAAATTGTTCAAAGAATTGAATTTTATGCAGAACTATGGTTGCCATGGCAACCAAAAGGAAAAACTTTAAAAATCTTCTTGTCCAAAACCACAGGGCCTGGGGCTTTGATATCTGGTGTGTAGCATCATCTAGTGGTCCTCTACCAAGATTGTTCAGATTATCCCCTAGGGTCAATGGCCCCGCCCCGGGGGTCACATGGTTTATATAGACTTATCTAGGGAAAACTTTATAAATCTTCTTGTCTAAAACCACACGACCTAGGCCCATGATGACCCTCTTGTTTAAGTATTTTTTCCTATATAACTCATATAATAACTCCCCGGGGCGGGGCCTCTTTTAACCCCAGGGGCATAATTTGAACAATTTTGGTAGAGGACTTCTAGACAATGCATCATACCAAATATCAAAAGCCTAGGTCGTATGGTTTCAGACAAGAAGATTTTTAAAGCTTTTTATACGCCCGTTTGAAAAACGGGACGTATTATGGGAACGCCCCTGGCGGGCGGATGGGCGGTTGGGCGGGCGGGCGGGCGGCGTCCACAGACCTTGTCCGGAGCATATCTTCTACATGCATGGAGGGATTTTGATGAAACTTGGCACAGTTGTTCACCATCATGAGACGGAGTGTCATGCGCAAGAACCAGGTCCCTAGGTCTAAGGTCAAGGTCACACTTAGAGGTCAAAGGTCAAATTCAAGAATGACTTTGTCCGGAGCATATCTTCTTCATGTATGGAGGGATTTTGATGAAAGTTGGCACAATTGTTCATCATCATGAGACGGAGTGTCATGCGCAAAAACCAGGTCCCTAGGTCTAAGGTCAAGGTCACACTTAGAGGTCAAAGGATACAAGAATGAAAAATTCAAGAATGACTTTGTCCGGAGGATATCTTCTTCATGCATGGAATGATTTTGATGTAGCTTGGCACAGTTGTTCACCATAATGAGAGGGAGTGTCGTGCGCAAGAACCAGGTTCCTAGGTCTAAGGTCAAGGTCACACTTAGAGGTCAAAGGATACAAGAATGAAAACTTTGTCCGGAGCATATCTTCTTCATGCATGAAAGGACTTTGATGTAGCTTGGCAAAATTGTTCACCATCATGAGACGGAGTGTCATGCGCAAGAACCAGGTCCCTAGGGGTAAGGTCAAGGTCACACTTAGAGGTCAAAGGATACAAGAATGAAAACTTTGTCCGGAGCATTTCTTCTTCATGCATTGAGGGATTTTGATACAACTTGGCACAAATGTTCACAGCATGAGACGGAGTGTCATGCGCAAGAACCAGGTCCCTCGGTCTAAGGTCAAGGTCACACTTAAAGGTCAAAGGTCAGATACAAGAATGACTTTGTCTGGAGCATTTCTTCTTCATGCATGTAGGGATTTTGATGCAACTTGGCACAATTGTACACCATCATGAGACGGAGTGTCATGCACTGGTCCCTTCTTTAAAATTACTTCCCTTTGCTGTTACTATAAATAGCTTATATTGTAACTTTTTCATTACAAGTCGTAGGGAAAAATCGAGACCACTTTTCTGTAGTACAACATGCATGTTACATCCAATTCTGAGGTGTATTTTGAGCTATCTCTACCTGGTAAGGATTTTTGTGTGGACTTGTAATTTTTTTTTTTCGATTTTTTTTTTTTTTTTTTTTTTTCTCTTTAAAGATTAACTTCCCTTAGTTGTTACTATAAATAACTTACGTTGTAACTTTTTTATAATTGACCGTAGGGAAAAACCAAGACCACTTTTCTGTGGTACAACATTGATATTACTTTCAAATTTTGGGTGTATTTTAAGGTATCTCTACCTGGTAAGGATTTTTTTTGTGGACTTAGAAAAATAAAAGAATTACAATAATTTCTAAAAAAAACAACATTGTAAACAACTAGAAAATTAAAATTCCATTTGCAAATACAGGTGCTAGTGTAAACAAATTTGCTGTGACGGGCGTATATTGTGACATTCTGCACCCTTGTTTCCTATATAAGTCTATATAAAACTTGGGACCCCCAGGGCAGGGCCTCTTTTCACCCAAGGGGTACAATTTGAACAATTTTGGTTGAGGACCATAAGACAATGCAACAAACCAAATATCAAAGGTCTAAGTGTTGTGGTTTCAGACAAGAAGATTTTTAAACTTTTTTCCCTATATAAGTCTATGATAAACTGGGGACCCCCGGCGCGGGGCCATATTTGACCATAGGGGGATAATTTGAACAATCTTGGTAGAGGACCACTAGATGATGCTACATACCAAATATCAAAGCCCTAGACCATATGGTTTTGTACAAGATTTTCAAAGTTTTCCCTATATAAGTCTACATAAACCATGTGACCCCCGGGGCGGGGCCATATTTGACCCTAGGGGGATAATTATACCCCCACAAAACGAAGTTCGGGGGGGTATATAGGAGTGAGCTTGGCGGTCGGTCTGTTGGTTCTGCATGGTTTCTGGATGATAACTCAAGAAAGGATTGACCAATTGAAATAATTTTTGGTACACAGGTGTAACATCAGAAAATACAGGTTAAGTTCGAATTTGGGGTCAGTAGGTCAAAGGTCAAGGTCACAGTGACCCTGAACAGTTAAACTGTTTCCGGATGATAACTTGAGAACGCTTGGGCCTAGGATCATAAATTTTGGTACACAGGTGTAACATCATGAAATGCAGGTCAAGTTCGACTTTGAGGTCTGTAGGTCAAAGGTCAAGGTCACAGGGACTCGGAACAGTTAAATGGTTTCCGGATGATAACTTGAGAACGCTTGGGCCTAGGATCATAAATTTTGGTACACAGGTGTAACATCATGAAATGCAAGTTCGACTTTGAGGTCTGTAGGTCAAAGGTCAACGTCACAGTGACTCAGAACAGTTAAATGGTTTCCGGATGATAACTTGAGAACGCTTGGGCCAAGGATCATAAATTTTAGTACACAGGTGTAACATCATGAAATACAGGTCAAATTCGACTTTGAGGTCAGTAGGTCAAAGGTCAAGGTCCCAGTGACTTGGAACATTTAAACGGTTTCCGGATGATAACTTAAGAATGCTTTGGCCTAGGATCTTGAAAATTGATAGGGAGGTTGGTTATGACTAGCAGATGACCCGTAATGATTTTGAGGTCAGTAGGTCACAGGTCAAGGTGACAGTGACCCGGAACATTTAAACAGTTTTCGGACAATAACTTGAGAATGCTTGGGACTAGGATCAGGAAACTTAATCTGGAGGTTGGTCATGTCAAGCAGATGACCCATATTGATTTTGAGTTCCAAAGGTCAAAGTTCATTTAAAACTTTTACGGACAATAACTTGAGAACGCTTGGGGGGAGGATCATGAAACTTCATAGGGAGGTTGATTAGACTAGCAGATGACCTCTGTTGATTTTGTGGTCAGTAGGTCAAAGGTCAAGCAAGTTCGGCTTTGACATTTGCTTAGTTCTGTGACAAGGCCATATTGTGGGGGTATAATTCGTCACTCTTGTGACAACTCTAGTTTGAACAATTTTGGTAGAAGACCACTAGATGATGCTACACACCAGATAACAAAGCCCTAGGCCCTGTGGTTTTGGACAAGAAGATTTTTAAAGTTTTTCCTTTTGGTTGCCATGGCAACCAGAGTTCTGCATGGAATTCAATTCTTTGAACAATTTTGAAAGGGGGCCACCCAAGGATCATTCCTGTGAAGTTTGTGTAATTCTGCCCAGTGGTTTTCAAGAAGAAGATTTTTTTATGCCCCCAAAGGGAGGCATATAGTTTTTGAACCGTCTGTCAGTCTGTCGTTCTGTCAGTCTGTCCACAATTTTCGTGTCCGGTCCATATCTTTGTCATCGATGGATGGATTTTCAAATAACTTGGCATGAATGTGTACCACAGTAAGACGACGTGTTGCGCGCAAGACCCAGGTCCGTAGCTCAAAGGACAAGGTCACACTTAGACGTTAAATGATAGTGCATTGATGGGCATGTCCGGTCCATATCTTTGTCATCCATGGATGGATTTTCAAATAACTTGGCATGAATGTGTACCACAGTAAGACGACGTGTCGCGCGCAAGACCCAGGTCCGTAGGTCAAAGATCCTAAACTCTAACATCGGCCATAACTATTCATTCAAAGTGCCATCGGGGGCATGTGTCATCCTATGGAGACAGCTCTTGTTTACAAATTGTTGGCGCACGACTGACGACGCACTACGCACGACGGACATCAAGCGGTCACAATAGCTCACCTTGTCACTTCGTGACAGGTGAGCCAAAAATTACGTGATCCTATTTCCAAGACTGTTTAATTATAATTACCTGATGACCCCAAGTAATATGATGTCACTTGACTGTGACCTTGACCTGCTGACCTACTTTCTTGTTTTTTAAGATACAGCCTTTAAATTTGGACGATATATACAGTTTTGTACACCGATTGTTAAACTGAATTTCATTGATCAAAGATGAATGTAACCTACTGACTTTCTTAATATTTTAGCATCAGTTTGAAAATTTAAAACATGTAGCTCATATTACTCAGGTGAGCGATCCAGGGTCATCATGACCCTCTTGTTTATTATTGGCCATAGGGAAAAACCGAGACCACTTTTCTGTGCTACAACATGGATGGTACCTCCAATTTTTGCTGGTTTTTTTAATACCTGTACCTGGTAAGGATTTTTTATGTGGAATTTCTTCTCTTTGTTGTTCCTGTCCTTTGGGCTTCAACAATCAAGTTCTTTAAATTTTGCTCCTATCCTCTGATGTAACTCTTCGGTGTATATTGCCCCACTTGGCAGAGCTCTTGTTTCATGTAGCAGCATCGGTTCTTTAATCAGGAAAATTACCAAATTTTTATGCCCCCAAAGGGAGGCATATAGTTTTTGAACCGTCTGTCGGTCTGTCAGTCTGTCTGTCTGTCTGCAATTTTCGTGTCCGGTCCATATCTTTGTCATCCATGGATGGATTTCCAAATAACTTGGCATGAATGTGTACCACAGTAAGACCATGTGTCGCGCGCAAGACCCAGGTCCATAGCTCAAAGGTCAAGGTCACACTTAGACGTTAAAGGTCATTTTTCATGATAGTGCATTGATGGGCATGTCCGGTCCATATCTTTGTCATCCATGGATTGATTTTCAAATAACTTGGCATGAATGTGTACCACAGTAAGACGACATGTTGTGTGCAAGACCCAGGTCTGTAGCTCAAAGGTCAAGGTCACACTTAGACGTTAAAGGTCATTTTTTCATGGTAGTGCATTGATGGGCGTGTCAGGTCCATATCTTTGTCATTCATGCATGGATTTTAAAATAACTACGCATGTATGTGTTGCACAGTAAGACGACGTGTCACGCGCAAGACCCATGTCAAAGGTCCTAAACTCTAACATCGGCCATAACTATTCATTCAAAGTGCCATCGGGGGCATGTGTCATCCTATAGAGACAGCTCTTGTTTTAATTTCAATCAAACATAGGGAGACATATTGTATTTGCCCTGTCCATCTGTCCTTCTGTCACACTTCATTTCCGATCAATAACTGGAGAACCATTTGACATAGAACCTTCAAACTTCATAGGGTGGCAGGGCTTATGGAGGAGACTACCCCTATTGTTTTGGGGTCACTCCATCAAAGGTCAAGGTCACAGTGGCCTGAACATGGAATACAATTCTGATGAATAACTTGATAACCACTTGACCCAGAACGTTGAATTGGTCATGCAGAGTAGATGACCCTTATTGATTTTTGGGTCACTCTGTTAAAAGTCAAGGTCACAGGGGCCTGAACATGGAAAACCATTTCCATTCAGTAACTTGAGAACCACTTGACCCAGAATGTTGAAACTAAATAGGAAAATTGGACATGCAGAGTAAATTACTATTGATTTTGGGGTCACTCTATCAAAGGTCAAGGTCGCAGCGGACAGAACAAGGAAATCCATTTCCAGTCAATAACTTGAAAACCGTTTGACCTACAACCTTCAAACTTCATAGATTGATAGGACTTACAGAGTAGATGACCCCTATTATTTTGGGGTCACTCCATCAAAGCCTGAGGTCACAGGGGCCATCTGTCCGTCACACTTCATTTTCGATCAATAACTGGAAAACCATTTAAACCAGGGTTTTTTTTTTTCCTTATATGAGCGATACGGATAAACGGTACCATTCCCAATGCCAAAAAGTGACCATTTTTCCCAGTCTTCAGTAAAAAAAGTTCCCATTTCCAAAAATTAAAACTGCAAGTAAATTAGCCCCCAAATGAAATGCACCGCATTGTGATTTTTACGACTGCGTAGATTTTTTAGGCCCCGTAAATATAAATAATCTCCAGTTGTTTTCACACACGGACGTTTCGTAACTACCGTTGTAAAAGCATGCAGGATTTGGGACGAATCAGAATATTACTCGGTTATCAGAGATATGATTGTTACTTGCATCAATTCCCGTTTTACTGATAAAATGTCACACAACAGCAAATACTACCAAAAAAGATTAAGGCAGCCAGAAAAGAAGAAAAGAATCTATGAAATGCTTTCAAAACAACATAATGCTCAAGAAAAAGAGGGTGCATCTCCAAGCAATAAAGGGGAAGAGAGGTCTTTCTCTGTTGGGTCTGGCGAACTGCCATTACTCAATTTACTGTCGAGTAGACCACCCTATTGTTTTAGGGTCACTCCAACAAAGGTCAAGGTCACAATGGCCTGAACATGGAATACCATTCCGATCAATAACTTGATAACCACTTGACCCAGAACGTTAAATTGGTCATGTAGAGTAAATGACCCTATTGATCCACTGTCTTAAATTTATGTTGCAATAATTAATCCCCCGCCGTGGCGGAAGGATTATAGGAATGGTCTGCATCCGTCCTTCCGTCCGAAACAAAATCGTGTCCGGTCCATATCTCCTAAACCCCTTGAAGAATTTTCATGAAACTTGGGTCAAATGATCACCTCATCAAGACGATGTGCAGAACCCATGAGTCAGCCTTGTGGGTTCAAGGTCAAGGTCACAACTCAAGGTCAAAGGTTTGAGCCTGCCATTTTGTGTCCGCTCTGTATCTCCTAAACCCCTTGAAGGAATTTTATAAACCTTGGGTCAAATGATCACCTCATCAAGACGATGTGCAGAACCCATGAGTCAGCCATGCCAGCTCAAGATCAAGGTCACAACTCAAGGTCAAAGGTTTGAGCCTTCCATTTTGTGTCCGCTCTATATCTCTTAAACCCCTTGAAGGAATTGTATAAAACTTGGGTCAAATGATCACCTCATCAAGACGATGTGCAGAATCCACAAGTCAGTCATGCCGGCTCAAGGTCAAGGTCACAACTTAGGGTCAAAGGTTTGAACCTTCCATTTTGTGTCCGCTCTATATCTCCTAAACCCCTTGAAGGATTTTCATCAAACTTGGGTCAAACGATCACCTCATCAAGGCGATGTGCAGAACTTACGAGTCAGCCATGTCGGCTCAAGGTCAAGGTCACAACTGAAGGTCAAAGGTTTGAGCCTTCCATTTCGTGTCCGCTCTATATCTCCTAAACCCCTTGAAGGAATTTTATAAAACTTGGGTCAAATGATTACCTCATCAGAACGATGTGCAGAAATTATGAGTCAACCATGCCAGCTCAAGGTCAAGGTAACAACTAAGGGTCGAAGGTTTGAGCCTTCCATTTGGTGTCCACTCTGTATCTCCTTAACCCCTTGAAGGATTTTCATCTAACTTGGGTCAAATGATCACCTCATCAAGAACTCATGAGTCAGCCATGTCAACTCAAGGTCAAGGTCACAACTGAAGGTCAAAGGTTTCAGTTCTGTATCTCCTCAACCCCTTGAAGGATTTTCATGAAACTTTGGTCAAATAATCACCTCATCAAGACGTTGTGCAGAATTCATGAGTCAGCCATGTCAGTTCAAGGTCAAGGTCACAGCTAAAATCAAAGGTTTACCCTTTCACTAGCCATAGCAGTGGGGGGGGATATAGCTGTCTTTCAGACTGCCTTGTTATTGATGTCTTACTCACGAAATTAATTTTGAAAATATAGGGGTCCGATACATTTTACATTTTCACAGGATGCGCTTTATCAAGTCAGATGCCATACAGGGAAATTAGAATTGACACCGTAGGCAAAAATGAAGGTCTCATGCACCGGAAACATGATGGTTTTAAAAGTAAACAAGGACTAGAAAAATGATTTTCGCTTGAAATAATAGTGGAAAAGAAAAGGTTTACGAAGTTAATAGGAAATAATAGCAATGTAATATTGTTTTTCTTTCCTTTATTCATTTATTCCCTTAGTGCCGCGAAAACAGATGCAAACAGGCTATAGTGAAGAAATTTTGTGTGTTCAACTCTACATACTGTTTGAAGGAATGGGTTCAAAGTTTGATATGTGAAAAACCTCAATATGAAATTGTGCAATATGTAGGTTAAGTTAGAATTTCATGTTAAAGTTTTGTATGTAATCAGGTTTCTCAGAAACTTAGTAACTAGAGCAAATGCTTGCAGATTTTACACATGTCTTTGGCATCAAGAAATGACCTCCCAGGACAAGTTACATAACTCTAGCTTGTATATTGTCAAAATTATATCCTTTTTAACTTAGAATTTCAGGTTAAAAATTTAGCATGTAAGCAGGTTTCTCATAAACTACAAGGCCAAATGTTTTCAAACTTCACACATCTATGGCATCATGAGACCTCTTGGGGCAAACTACAAAACAGTTTTTGCATGCTAGCAGGTTTCTGACAATCACTTGACCAAATGTTTTCAGATTCATCACACGTCTTTGGCATCTTAAGATGACCCCACATAGCAAGTTTCATAACTCTGGCTTACATTTCAGCAAAACTTAATGCCCCTTTTTCTGCTTACAAAATTTTGCTAAAACTTCTGTATGTAAGCTGGTATTAGGTGTTAAGTCTTCAAGTAGTCAAGAGCATTGTCATCAGACAGCTCTTGTTTCGTTTAGTTCCACTTATGTTGAATACTATAGCTTTAAAACAGTAGACATTCCTTTTCATCAGTAGGCAAGTAGGAAGGTCAGGAAACATAACTCTTTTGTTGCATATTGCCTTAAATCAAGCACTTACAGAAGAACATTGGCACAGGCAGGTGGTTTTCTTCTTTTACCTCACCTGAGCATGAAGTGCTCAAGGGTGAGCTATTGTGGTCAGTGATTGTCCGTCGTCCGTCAACATTTTCCTTCAAACAAGATCTCCTCCTAAACCACAAGGCCAATTTGGCTTCACATGGATGTTCCTTGAATGGTCTTCTTTAAAAATTATTCAAAGAATTGAATTCCATACAGAACTCTGGTTGCCATGGCAACCGAAAGGAAAAACTTTAAAAATCTTCTTTTCCAAAACCACAGGTCCTAGGGCTTTGATATTTAGTATGTAGCATTATCTAGTGGTCCTCTACCAAGATTGTCCTTATTCCCTTAGGGTCAAATATGGCCCCGCCTTGGGGGTCACATGGTTTACATAGACCTACATGTATATAGGGAAAAACTTTGAAAATCTTCTTGTCCAAAACCACAGGGCCTAGGGCTTTGATATTTGGTATGTAGCATCATCTAGTGGGCCTCTACCAAGATTATTCAAATTTTCTCCCTAGGGTCAAATATGGCCCCGCCTTGGGGGTCACATGGTTTATATAAACTTATATAGGGAAAAATTTTGAAAATCTATTTGTCCGAAACCACAGGGTCTAGGGCTTTGATATTTTGTATGTATCATCATCTACTGATCTTCTACCAGTATTGTTCAAATTATCCCCTAGGGTCAGATATGGCCTGGCCCTAGGGGTCACTTGGTTTATATAGACTTATATAAGGAAAACTTTGAAAATCTTCTTGTACAAAACCACATGGTCTAGAGCTTTGATATTTGGTAGTAGTCCTTTACCAAGATTGTTCGAATTAACCCCTGGGGTTAAAACTGGCCCCACCCAGGTGTGGGGGAGGGGCACACATGGTTTAAAATTACTTGTATAGGGAAAAACCTTTTAAAAAATTCTTCTTGAAGTTACAGGAAAAACTTTGAAAATCGTCTTGTCCAAAACCACATGGCCTAGGGCTTTGATATTTGGTATGTAGCATCATCTAGTGATCCTCTACCAAGATTGTTCAAATTATCCTTCTAGGGCCATTTATGGCCCCGCCCAAGGGGTTTCAAGTTTTACATAGACTTATATAGGAAAAAAAGTTTAAAAATCTTCTTGTCTGAAACCACAAGACCTAGGCCTTTGATATTTTGTATGTAGCATTGCCTTGTGGTCCTCGACCAAGATTATTCAAAGATCTTAAAACTGACTTTCTGCATTGATCTACTGACTTTCTGAATATTTTAGCGTCAGTTTGACATTTGAAACATGTAGCTCATATTACTCAGGTGAGCGATCCAGGGTCATCATGACCCTCTTTGTTTGTTTTTGAAGCTTTAGCAAACAAATTTTTTGTTCAAGAATGCAACTAAACTCAGGTGAGCGATATAGGGCCATCATGGCCCTCTTGTTTCTTGCATATCAGACTAGGTATTCAGGTGATTTCACCGCTGCTGGAAAATTCCATCTTACACCACGGAGTGTAAGATGTGACTCTCGTGCTCTAAATGACATTTCACAAACTACATCTTTGTAGTAGATTCGTGTAGTTATTAGAATGATTTTACATAAAACCAGATAAAAATCAAATACCTCTTTGATCCTTACAGTGTATTCCCCGATTCAAAAAACGTTATTTTACGGGAAAAAACATAACTTTACACTGCAGGTGATAAAACAAAACCGGAACTATTCCATTGTGTTTGTCTTTAAAACGTCCTGTTTACAGATGTAAAGTTCCCGCTGATCTTGAAAAAAAAAAGTGAGTTATTGTCATCACATCAAGGTGTCGGCATTGGCATTGGCTTTGGCGTTGCCTGGTTAAGTTTTATGCTTAGATCAGCTTTTCTCCTAAACTACCAAAGTTATTGCTTTAACTAGCAACACTTGTTCACCATCAATAGCTGACTCTGTACAGCAAGAAACATAACTCCATCCTGCTTTTTGCAAGAATTATGGCCCCTTTTTTACTTAGAAAATCAAATTTCTTGGTTAAGTTTTGTGTTTAGGTAAGCTTTTCTCCTAAACTATCAAAGCTATTGCTTTAAAACTTGCAACACTTGTTCACCATTAAAAGCCGACTCTGCACAAAAAGAAACATAACTCTGTCCTGCTTTTTGCAAGAATTATGGCCCCTTTTGGACTAAGAAAATGTTAGTTTTCTTGGTTAAGTTTTTCATTTAGGTAAAGTTTTCTCTTTAACGGTCAAAGCTATCGCTTAAAACTTGGAGCAGTTATTCGCCATTAAAAGCTGACTCTTTACAGCAAGTACCATAACTCTACATTGCTTTTTGCAAGAATTATGGCCTCTTTTGGACTTATAAAATCATGGGTAGGACAATATTTCTATTATACAGAGACAAAAAAATCAGATAAGCGTCTGCACACGCAAGGCGGTGCTCTTGTTTAATACGCTATTGTAAGATAAAAATGCTGTAGGAAAGTTGTTTGTTTGAATTTATTTAACTGTTATTTGTTGAATATAGCATACAAGAAAAAGATTCAATCACTGGTGGTAAGTGCAGATGGAAATATCCGGCAGCGCCTCGTTACTGCCAAAACAGTTACCCTCAAGCCGAATATTCCCATATGCACCTACCACCAGTAAAAGAATCTTATAATAACGTATGATTTCTTTTGTGGAAATACAGGGAGAATAATCACAGGAAACAAAACAGTATTCGTGTTTGCTTTCAGGAGCTTAAAACAGAATCTTGGTAACAGAAGTCTGCCGGGCAATGATTACAGGATCCCTCTACTCTGTAATGCATGTAAGTATAAATTAGCAAAGATTATGTTGTATTTGTGGGAGAAGCAGGAAGGGCTGTAAGACCAGTTCTCCAGGCTGTTTATCTTTGAATATATGTCTTAAAACATTAAGAAATGAAGAAGGAAAAAACTTACCTATTTCACTTACCATTTTGGCTAAACAATGTAATGCGGATGAGGCCTGGAGTAATTCCTGTAATTCATTTGTTCTTGAAGGGAATGGTGAATGCTCTGTCTGTTACTTTTAAGCTCACCTGATCCAAAGGCTCATGATGAGCTTTTGTGACCACTCAATGTCCGTCGTGTGTTGTCTGTCCATCAACATTTTCTAAAAAAATTATCTTGAAAACCACGGGAGATTTACACCAAACTTCACAGGAATGATCCTTTGGTGGCCCCATTTCAAAATTATTCAAGGAATTGAATTCCATACAGAACTTTAACAATCTTCTTGTCCAAAACCAGAAAGATGTAGAGCCTTGATATTTGACATGTGACATCATCTAATGGTCCTCTATGAAAATTGTTCAAATTATATCCCTGGGGTGAAAAGAGGCCCTTCCCTGGGGGTCCCAGGTTTTACATAGACTTACATGTATATAGGAAAAAACTTCTTGTCCAAAACTGCAAGGCATAGAGCCTCGTTATTTGCCATGTAACATCAACTAATGGTCCCCTATGAAAAGTGTTCAAATTATGCCCCTTGAGTGAAAAGAGGCCCCACCCCAGGGGTCACAAGTTTTGCATAGACTTATATAGGAAAAAACTTCTTGTCTGAAACCACAAGACCTAGGCCTTTGATATTTGGTATGTAGCATTGCCTTGTAGTCCCCTACCAAGACTGTTCAAATTGTTACCCTGGGTTGAAAAGATGCCCCGCCCTGGGGGGGTCCCAAGTTTTACATAGACTTATATAGGAAAAACTTTAAAAATCTTCTTGCCTGAAACTGCAATGCCTAGGCTTTTGATATTTGATATGTTGCATTGCCTAGTGGTTCTCTACCAAATTTTTTTCAAATTATTCCACTAGGGTGAAAAGAAGCCCTGCCCTGGGGACCCAAGTTTACATAGACATATAGGAAAAATCTTTAAAAATCTTCTCTGAAAGTTCAACCCTAGGCCTTTGATGTTATGTATGTAGCATTGCCTAGTGGATCTCTAACAAGATTGTTCATATTATGCCCCTGGGTTGAAAAGAGGTCCTGCCTCGGAGGTCACTGGTTATATGAGTTATGTAGGAAAAAATACTTCAAAAATTTTCAGATGATATTTCCTAGATTGTTTAATTATAATTATCTGATGACCCCAAGTGATTACAGGTCACCTAACTGTGACCTTGACCTACTGACCTACTTTCTTGTTTTTGGCTCTTCTTGTTTGAAACTGCAAGGTCTAGGCTTTTGATATTTGGTATGTTACCTTGCCTAGTGTTCCTCTACCAAAACTGTTCAAATTATGCCCATGGGATGAAAAGAGGCCCTGCCCTGGGGGTCCCCAGTTTTACATAGACTTATATAGGAAAAAAATTAAAAATCTTCTTGTCTTAAAGTTCAAGGCCTAGGCCTTTGATATTTGGTTTGTAGGATTGCCTAATGGATCTCTTACAAGATTGTTCAAATTATACCCCTGGGGTAAAAAGAGGCCCCGCCCTGGGGTCACTTATTATATGAGTTATATAGCAAAAAGTACTTAAAAATAATTTGATCATAGTTCATAGACTGTTTAATTATAATTATGTCTCCCCCCCCCCCCCACCCCCCTCTGGGGGAGACATATTGTTTTTGCCCTGTCTGTCCGTCCATACGTCACACTTCATTTCCGATCAATAAATGGAGAACCATTTGACCTAGAACCTTCAAACTTCATAGGGTGGTAGGGCTGCTTAAGGAGACGACCCCTATTGTCCGTCCGTCCATACATCACACTTCATTTCTGATCAATAACTGGAGAACCATTTGACATAGAACCTTCAAACTTCATAGGATGGTAGGGCTGCTGGAGTAGGCGACCCCTATTGTTTCTGGGATCACTCCATCAAAGGTCAAGGTTAAAGGGACCTGAACATTGAAAACCATTTCCGATCAATCACTTGAGAACCACTTGACCCAGAATGTTGAAACTTCATAGGATGATTGATCATGCAGGGTAAATGACCCCTATAGATTTTTGGGTCACTCTGTCAAAGGTCAAGGTCACAGGGGCCTGAACATTGAAAACCATTTCCGATCAATAACTTGAGAACCACTTGATCCAGAATGTTGAAACTTCACTGGATGATTGGTCATGCAAAGTCGATGGCCCCTTTTGATTTAGCGGTCACTCTATTTAAGCAGAGTAGATGATCCCTATCAATTTTTGGGTCACTGTTAAAGGTCAAGGTCACAGGGGCCTGAAGATGGAAAACCGTTTCTGGTCAGTAACTTGATAACCACTTTACCCAGAATATTGAAACTTCATAGGATGATTGGACATGCAGACTAGATGACCCCTATTGATTTTGGGGTCACTGTATTAAAGGTCAAGGTCACAGGGGCCTGAACATGGAAAACCATTTCCGATCAATAACTTGAGAACCACTTGACCCAGAATGTTGAAACTTGATAGGATGATTGAACATGCAGAGTAGATGACCCCTATTGATTTTTGGGTCACTCTATTAAAGGTCAAGGTCACAGGGGCCTGGTCATGTAAAATCATTTCTGAACAGTAACTTGAGAACTACTTGACCCAGAATGTTGAAACTTCATAGGATGATTGGACATACAGAGTAGAGGACCTCTATTGATTTTGGGGTCAGTCTATTAAAGGTCAAGGTTACAGTGGACATAAAATGGAAATCCATTACTGGTCAATAACTTGAGAACTCTTTGACCTAGAACCTTCAAACTTCATAGGGTGATTGGACTTACAGAGTAGATGCATGGCATCTATTGTTTTTGAGGTCACTCCATCAAAGGTCAAGGTCACAGGGGGCTGAACAAAGAAAACTCTTTCCAATCAATAACTTGAGAACCTCTTGACCCAGAATGTTCAAACTTAATAGGATGATTGGACATGCACACTAAATGACCTCTATAGATTTTGGGGTCACTTGGTCAAAGGTCAAGGTCACAGGAGCCTGAACAATAACTTGAGAACCACTAGGCCTACAATGTTGAAACTTAGTGGGATGACTGGACATGCCAAGTAGATGACCCCTATTGCAGCCAACCATCAACGTCTTTTTGACTCGCTCCTGTCCCCTATTGACATCTTGCCTGTACGACTATGCATTGGGGAGACATGCCCTTTTTTACAAAAGCATCTTCTAGTTACCTGAGTGACCCCAAGTGATTAGGGGTCACCTGACTGTGACCTTGTCCTACTTTCTTGTTTTTGGGCTATTCAAATCACTCTGCGTTCGTGGTCAGTCGTCCTTCCGTTAACAATTTCTCTTTATCGCCATCTCCTCAGAAACTACTGGGGGGATTTTGACCAAACTTTGTCAGAATGATGTTTTGGTACCCTAGTTGTGGCCCTCTGAAAATCAGACTGGTTCAACAATTTTTGAGTGAGTTATGACCCTTTGTTTATTTTTATAATTTACATACATGTAGATTTATATAGGGAAAAAAATTTCTGCTTCTAAAATGAAACTGTGTTCATGTACATTGTTTGAACAAATTCTATTTTGGGGAAATTTTTGCCAAAGCCCTCATACAAGAAACTGCAGCAAGTGACTTTAAAGATACAACATGAGTAAAGAATTGAAGGAATTTATAAGTTTACATTTCTGTACATTTAAATAAATATGATCCGTATGTCCTCGCTTTATGTCCAGTTGTTCATTTTGGGTTCAAACAAGCCAACTTTATACATGCATTTATGATTTTACACCTATTTTATTTATTTCCAGACAGTACTAATCCACAGCTGTTCAACCTGCCCATGAGTATCTTGGTGGAAAGTATCTGTGGCAACAACAGTAAGAATACATGCTTCCTCCCTGGTAATCTGGTAGCTGCTCATCCTACACAACCCCTGTCTATGAACCTGCTCGATTCTCTCACAGTACATGCCAAAATGAGTCTTATTCACAGTATAGTCTCCAAAGTGATCCGTCAGGCCAAAAGCAAGAGCACAGCAGCTCTAGCACCAGCATTAGTCGAGACTTACAGTCGTCTCTTGGTCTATATGGAAATAGAATCTCTTGGAATAAAAGGGTTTATCAGCCAATTACTTCCAACTGTGTTTGCAAGTCATGCCTGGGGCATTCTTCATACCCTCTTAGAGATGTTTAGTTACCGTCTGCATCACATCCAACCCCACTATCGTGTTCAACTTCTGGGACATCTTCATACATTATCTACCATCCCATTGACCAACCAGAATCAACTACACCTCTGCGTTGAGAGCACTGCTTTAAGACTGATTACTGGTCTTGGCAGTGCAGAAGTTCAGCCCCAGTTGTCCAGGATCTTCAATGAACCAAAAACAGCTGGTTTCCTTTCTCAGGATTCTGAAGAGTTAAACCGGGTTCTAGTCCTTACTCTGGCCCGTGCAATGCATGTAACAGGGTCAGAGTCATTCTCCACTAACTGGTGTAAGGACATCTTGGCAACAATAATACAGAGCACCCCTCACTCCTGGCCATCCCACACCTCTACTTGCTTCCCCACATGCCTGAATGAATTCTTTCATCAGAATCCCATCCCTAGAGAAGACAAGGTAAATCTGAAGAGAAATGTAGAAACAGAGTACAAAAAGTGGCGAAGTATGGCCAATGAAGCAGACATCATAGCTCACTTCAGTATGCAAGGTACACCACCATTGTTCCTTTGTATTATCTGGAAGAACTTGATTGATGACAGCAGGATTGCTCCCATAGCATACAGAGTACTGGAGAGAATAGGACCAAGAGCTCTGTCAGCTCACCTACGCATGTTTTGTGATTTTATAGTGTACGAGTTCTGCCTAGCAGGTAACCAGAGTTACTTCACACGTTACATTGAAGCAATCAATGACATGGTTTGGAAATGTAACATTCTCACCATTGACAGGCTTGTCTTGTGTCTTGCACTGAGAAATCTGGAAAATAATGAAGCCCAGATTGCTTTCTACATCATTTACCAAATCCTTGTCAGATCATCTGATTTCAAAAACCGAGTGGCTGATTTCCTGCGAGACAATACACCAGACCACTGGCTACAGAGCAACTGGCATGATAAGCACATGACATTCCACAAGAACTATCCAGAGAAATTTTTCTATGAGGGAATCCAGGACCTGAACAGCCCTATACAGCATCAGTATCTGCCAGTGTACTTTGGTAACATCTGTCTGAGATTTATTCCAGTCCTAGATATCCTCATTCATCGTTTGATAGAAATGTCCTCTGTCCAGAAGTTTCTCGAGAGTATTTTGGACAATTTAGGCGGATTGTATAAGTTCCATGATCGACCCATCACGTATTTGTACAACACGTTGCACTACTACGACAACAAGTTGGCTAACAGGTCGGGTCTGAAGAGAAAACTGGTAGGAGCAATTATCAGAGCACATCAAGAAATTCATCCCAACAACTGGTGTCTTACTGAGGACTATCAGCGCTACTTACAGATGTCAGCAGATACAACAAACTGGATTCCAGAGCAAGATTACTACATACGTTTGATTGGACGGCTTGTGGAAACTATAGATGGTCAGTCACCATTTCCAAGCTGTGATTGGCGCTTCAATGAGTTTCCTAACCCAGCAGCTCATGCCTTACATGCTACTTGTGTTGAACTAATGGCTCTACCAGTAGCCAGTCAGAATGTGGGAGCAGCCATCTTAGATGTTGTTTTGAAGAGTGCTTCTCAGCTGCCTAGAGAAAAACTGATGGGGTGGATGAATGCTGTGGGTCTCGTGCTCACAGCTCTGCCAGAAACCTACTGGAATGTCCTGAATGAACGCATTATTGAAACAATGCAGAGTTCCTTACTTACAAACCTTGGCCGTAGTTTCTTTGAGATGTTCGACTTCCTGTCATGTGAAAGTATGTATGTAGAATCAACATGCACATACGTGGTGGCTCTTGCTCATGCTGTGTGGCATCATGCAGGCATTGGTCAGCTGAGTGTACTGCCTCAGTTTGTCAAGGAGAAAGTCAAAGGATGTATCAAATCAGAAGAGCAGTTCTTATTCCTCTTGTACTTGATCGGACCATTTTTATCGCGGTTTCACATAGAGAGAACAAGGTGCTTGCTAGATCTCACTGTAGAACTTTATGAGATATTAGCAAATATCGACAAGTTGTGTGATCATTTACATCATATGGACATAATTACAGACTTTCTTTACCACATCAAGTACATGTTTGTTGGAGATGGGGTGAAAAATGAGGTCGACAAGGTGATTCGTAACTTGAGGCCAGCTTTACAGCTGAGATTAAGATTCATTTCTCATACAAATGTTGATGAAACTCCAGTAGCTACACCAAGGGAGAGCATTTCGTCTGCTGGACTCGAACCAAAAGGAAAATACTTTGGTGAATAAGATGCTATAAGGCAACACATGGAAAAGTTCTCATCAAGATGTTGTTGATCTATTTGCATCTATAGATTTTTTTTAGTGCTTATTGATGGATTTCATGCATTATGATAATGAAGAAAAAGCCTGTGTTGTCAAGAAGTAGTTGTTGTTTTAAAATAGAAATAAGACTGATTTACTTATTATCACCTGAGATTTGCAGCTTAAAGAAGGCTTAAACTACTTAGACTAGCAATTAAAATGTTACTGTGTCATTCATTCTCCAATTTGTTTCACATGTTTAGAAAGGATGCGATATACAAAAGAAAGACATGCATACAAAGATATATTCTTGAATGAAATATTCATATCATCATTTTTAATAATCTAAGTATATAAATGTATATGATGTGGATTGTCAAATATAGTAGTTTCATCCTAGTATTTAGCAAAATACTCTCAGCCTTGTCTATACTACACTCGATACAAATAGAAAAGTGATGTTGCAATATTTTGTTATATATTCTAGCATAAAACTGCTGTTATTATCACTTTTCGGGGGTGTTTTAACAAGAGAGAAAATGTGTGTTAACAGAGAGATTCTCGCGCTCACTTGCTGTTATAACACCTTTTTATATATGCGTGTTCCGTGGCAAAGCGTAAATGCATTACGGTCCCGAAACGGATAATTAAAACGGAAATGACGTCAAAGTGAAAAAAACAACGTAGACGTTCCCGCGCGTTTCATGGAATAAGGACGTTGAGGGAGAATGTATTCACTTATTAGGGTTTAATTTTTCGCGTTTTATGCTAGAATAGCGTTAGCGCATGTTTTTTCATGTTATAACATCTTCAGAATCCCTCGGGATACGTTGGTACCCTTGCCCTACGGGATCGGGCACCAACCAATCCCTGGGGATTCTGCAAACGTTCTAACACTAAAAAACATGCATTATCCCTACACTCAAACACAAAAGAAAGTGTGCACTTACGTTTTCGCCAACTGAAGTAGATTATGTTGTCCGAAGTAGATTATGTTGTCTAAAAGTATGTCATATTTTGTACCAAAATTTAGTGCCGTTTATAGCCAATTTGATGTGTTTCGATTATTTTCAAAATTTTGACATTTATGAGGATTCTTGGCTATTCAAAGCCAACAGGGGTCAAAAACTGAAGTTATAAATCTTTCTTGTCAGATGATAAGATAGCTGCCTGTTCCTCAAACATTATTTTGATTAAATATCGTGTGTGACCACTTCTACTATTTATTCAAGCATTGATATCACAACGCTTAGGCATAGCGTAACAGTAGAATGACGTCACAAGGAATTTTATTCCATTCTTGAGTAGCGTTGTCACCCGAGTCCAGCTGGATCTATGGCTTACGCAATGCGACCAGTTTGATATTGCTGGTGCAAAAGAATTATGACATTACTTTGGCACCCAAACGTTCTGCTGACGCTAATAGCTTCTCACCCCATTAACATACATGCCATATTTTCAGACGGTCAATAAGGGAGTTTTGCCTCAGCAGGGCTTTTTTTAAGGGAGATTTGGGTAAAAATAAGGGAGACTTTTATTCGCTCACTTTTTACGTGCGAAATAACCGTTTTCATGAAAAAATCATCAAGTTTTTTTACATTGAACTGACGAGTGGAGCCAACAGTTGTGTACAGAATGTATGATTTTTACTTATAGCACTTAACTTAATCCAAGGAAATTCAGAATTCCATGAAAGACTGAACCAGGAACTTTGTTTTTGCTTTATGTGTTGATGCTTCTGCATCTGGGGAGAGTGATCTTTTTGACATGTTTAAGCATATAATACCTCAAAAGACTGCGGAGATATCATATGTCAAAACAGTCTTTTAAGGGCAGTCATTCTTTACATGTATTTAACCTAGGAATTCTTCTCCTGTTAATTATTGCAACATGACAATATCACAAAGGAATGACAGTCAATTATTCGGGCAATATGAATTGCAATTTATTTCATAAAATTCACTTATCCGAATTCATGTTTGTCCGAAATTTTGTGTAGTGTGACATTAACTCGCCAATTTTGTTAAGTTGTTGTCGATTTTTTGCATGTTGCGGAAGTATTCAAATTGAGAAACATAAACCCGGTGTTAGAACTAACCTGTCTCATCCTCTGATGGCTCGATAAATACGGGAAAATAGTGTTTCCCAATAAATATTAAGGTCAGCGAAAACGAAAGTACACTTTGGCAGGTGGCGGTAAAATGACGCAATTTTAAGACTGGTTTACATATTGTTTTGAAAAATTACGGATCAGTGGCTTTGATGTTACTGAATCAGTCTAAAATCTCGCATGCACATGTTTACAATTGCCTATGGGTAAGATTAAATGGTTAATTGTTTGCAGATGGTGACAGTAGGTGGTAAGATAATTAATGCCGCTGGCGTGTATCTCTCGATAAACAAGCTAGGGATTATAGACAACTATGAAAATTATGTTTGAAGTGTATTTCCGGGCTACTCGATTTTTCTAAAGGCCTACATTGGGTCCGAGATAAGATATTTCGACAGATGACTTTTTTTCTGAATTTATTTTTTTACGGGACGTTTTCATGTCCCGGTGGGAGACCGGGAGATCTACTGAAAATACGGGAGAAAAAGCCTCCCGGCGGGAGATATGGCATGTATGCATTAATGCTTCAATTCACTGAGTTTCACTAAGTTGTGGAATTTTATTACAGCACAGATTTGAAATCTAATGTGTTTTTCCTTTCACCAAAGGTACACACTGGTTAGGCAAAACGACAGTCCTCGCGTTGTTACGTCAGACCGAGCGTATCTGAGCGCCAAGGCTCGAGAAAAAATGGCGAATTCCGATCACGATATTCAGGTGAGACACAGTTTTTCCTTTGTATTTTCCATCATATGCACAATTTACTTAAATGACTAGTCTTACGGAATATCCAAACCAGCTCTCCCCTTACAGAAGAAAAAGACCTGCTGCGTACTCTTGCTGTGTACATACAGCGTATATGATGCGTACATGATGTGTACTGAAATCAAGGGCTTTAAATAGTACGCAGGATATACACCGCACATACACCGATAGTACGTTTGTAGTCCACGTTTGACATGCAAATGAGCTCTGCCGCGTACTACTTGCTGCGTACATGCTGTGGACTACATAGTACACAGGATGTACGCTGGAGGAATTTAGTATGCGGGAAATAGTACGCAGCATGTACGCGGCACAAACACTTTTCACATGCAAATGAGCCTGCGGTGTACTACCCCTGAGGCGTACATGCTGTGTACTCCTGCGGCGTACATGCTGTGTACTCTTGGCCCGAGTCCTGCGGCGTACATGCTGTGTACTCCTGCTGCATACATGCTGTGTACTCTTGTGGCGAAACTGCTGTGATAATGTAAATTCCTTACCCCACCAACTTTCATATGCAAATGCTGATCATTTGGACAGAAAAAAAAAACAGAAAAAAGATAAGTGACATGCATCAATAAATATTTACCCTTACCAAAATAATGAAGATTAATGTTATCAAATAAATTAGTATGCTTTTCTTCATCCACTTTTCAATGAAATAAATCTATTTTTGTAGCATGTAATTTGGTAAACATTTGAAGAAAATGGCGTAACTGCATCAAGGGGAAACAACTTTAATGGAACTAAATATAAGTGTTATGATTTATTATAGACGATGTGTGTGTAGTATGTATTTATTTTGATTAAAATCCATCTGAGAACAATCTAAGAGTGGAATTATATAAGCATTTATACACTTTTACGTCCGTAAAAAGTAGCAAACCAAAAAAATTTGGATTGATTTTTTCCAATGGGGCGAACGCAATTAGCCAAAAACGTTCTGAAAATATACGAGCGGCAAATCCGATGAACAACTTTTTAATTTGATGAGGCCTTAATGAGTTAACATAATGAGCATTAAAGCCTTTACAAAACATGATAGAATGGTGTTTTGCTTAAGACTATTCAAATAACAGTGACAGCTATTAATTCTTCTCATTCGGGCGCTGTTGAGGCATTATCTTGGTAATTATTTCATGTATTACAAAATGTAATGCAACGAAGTTCAAATAAGGCTTTTCAATTATCCAAGTTAGAAAGCTCCAGGATTAATTCAAAATGAAAAAGAATATATCTTTACACTGCATGCAAGGTGCAGCTCAGAAATCACTAAGAAGTAAGCTTCACAAATGAACATTGCAAATAGTTTGGCAAATTTTCATTGTTCAGAATACCGGTAATCTGAACTATTCTATGCTATTAAAATAAAAGTCACTCGGAAATCAAGTTCTTGCTTCCAAAAAAAAAAAAAAATGTACAAATTCTTCCTGCATGAAGTGTACTTCAGACTTTTACCTAAAAAAATTCAAAGTATAAACACCAAAAGAAAATGAACAAGTCCATCCCGCGTATATAAAGTTTACTTCAGACTTTAACTTACAAAAAAAAAACTAATTATAAATGCCAAAAGAAATTGTTCAAGTCTTTCCCGCTAATATGAAGTGTACTGCACAAATTTCAAAGTATCTGCGGTGTACATGCAGTGTACTATTTTCTTGTACAAGTCCCTCCTGCGTACATGCAGTGTACTCCTTAAATTTTCAGAGTCTGTGCTGCGTACTTGAAGTGTACTAGTGACCTCCTGCGTACATGCTGTGTACTCGTCGAAATAGTACCCGGCATGTACGCGGCATGCGGTGTATGTAAAATGTACTCCTCTGGTGTACTACTGTGTTCGCGGCATATACACAGCAAATACGCAGCATGTACGCCACAGAGGCTTGTTTCTGTAAGGGTCCTTTCGCGGAAATATTTTATTTTACTGGAAACAGAATAGTTCCGGAGTAAAACGCAACAAAGTTTAGCGAGTGATGTTCCAGTGACGATGAAACATGTAAAATTGTTCACATTTTGTCCTCTGATTTTCAATATCAACGTTATCCAGCCATGTTCTGGTACCTGAAGACACTGTGAACATCTATAATATTGCTATCGAACTTATTTTTGACAAATGCTGTCTTTATGTCGTTTAAACGCACTTTTTAAAATGCAACGTTAGTGGGTACCGATCGCAATACACCGTTTGTGTTCGAGAACCACTATCGTAAATGGAGTTTTACCAACAATAAACACCAGTACTTACCGTTTAACGCCAAAGTATGAATTTTCTTTTTATCTTACTACTTCTGTAGACAGGTATTTAATTATACTAACTTTACTTACGCTGGAATTACTTACATCACGCACTCGATGTGGAATTCAGGCGTCAGTGTATGGAAAAAATATTGACGTTTCCAGTACCAGTGTAACTTAACGGGGAATAGATACGAGTATGTAATAATAATTATGATTTGAGAACCGGGTTTTGAATTTACGACCCGTGGTTTCCTGTTACCACTTGATCATTGCATCCACTCTTTTCTGCTGTGAGTATATATAGGCGAGAAAGCTATCTAGATATTTTATGGTACGACAGTTGATCAAGATGCAGAGAAATTCACAGATGGGCATATGAAGTGTCCTACCACGTAATACGCTTTAAATAGTTGTATAACTGCAAACTACACAAATAAACATAATTTAAAGCATTCTTATGAAACTATCTATCATAAACACGTTTTATGTGACGGTCTCTTTATATAATTTCAGATGAGGAATTTCCAATGCGATATATGTGCCAAACAGTTTCTGCATCTGTCCTCTCTGGGGAGACACAAGCGCATTCACGCAGGAGAACGAAAGTTATTTATGTGGCAACGTATGATGGAACATATGCACATCGACAGACATTAATTAGACATTTGAATACACTTGAAGAAAAAAATGATTGGATGTGACCAGTGCGAAATAAATGTTCTCCCGAAAAGACAGACTTGGTTCATAAAAGACAAAGTAGTTCATAAGTCCAAATCAACCTGTAGTAGATGCTCCAAAAAGGTATTTCATATTGCTGAACACTTGAACATTTGCATCGAAGGACGTGTTTCTAAACATTAATGCCAAGTGTGTGACAGAAAGTTCTTGGAAAAAAAGATATCTGCAGAACCATTGCAGGTGTGTATATTCACACGAAGAACAGTTTGAGTGTAACGTGTGCAGCAAAACGTTCCGTCAAAGAGAGTCTTTGGCTCGCCATAATCGACAATGTAAGAATTGAGAAAAGTAAACTTAAGTGAAGTGAATGTATGTCAGTAGACTCCAGTGAATAGTGTTGCATTATGGACACAGGAAATGTATTGACTTTATAGTTCCTCTTTTGTTCATTATTTTTGAACAGTACGGCATGTCAAACGTTGCTAAATTATATATGTATGTTATTATTATTGTATGTTTGTTATTGTTATTCAATGTCTTGTCATTCATATTCTAAAAGTCATTATTGTTATTCTATATGTCGTTATTCTAATTGTATCTTTGATATTGTTATTCAATGTCGTGTCATTCATATTATAAGTCTTACCATTGTTATTCTATATGTCGTTATTCTTATTGTATATTCGATGTTCTTATGGTAAAAGTTATTATTGTTATAATAATAACAAACATCCAATGATAATAACATGCATATATAATTTAGCAACGTTTGACATGCCATAGACATTATTGATTTATAACTCTTTGAAATTGATTATAGCTTTGAAAACGCACAAATAACAAATAAAAACATATTTTAGAATAGTCGGGCTTATTCTAAATAGCCCCGACTTCAGTCAGTCTTATCTTGCAATTAATTCTTATTTTTGTTTAAGGTAATGTCAGGGTAACATTTTCATTTCTATCACATACACATGCGTCTTTTTTTAATCAATGTAATCAATAAGTTCTGCAAACGTGCCGAATCGGCAAAATTGTACAGTACAGAACACTTCTTAAAGTATTTAACATTATTCAAATTACGCTGATAACGGACACTTTCTAACTGTCAAATTTCTCGTGGAACGAAATTCTTTTTGACGTAAGTGTTTTTTCTTTCAGTATGTAATAGTCATGTACACTACCGTTGTTTAACTGATTTATGGTGATTTTAATTAGCCCTGCCACGGAATGATCCGGTCAAGGGTGGAGCATGTATTCGGTTCTAGTCAAGTGCTCAGGGGATATCAATTTCAGATTGATATTAGATAGCTATTTAAGGCAATACTTCTGTGCTTTTTGATGCCAATATGTGATATTCATGTCATAACTGATAACAGTGCTCACATATTTGATAAATGATTCTACTTTACTTTTATGTTTATTTTGATTCATCAGTGATGAATCCGTGATTAACCATTCCAGTGATTTTTTTAATATTTGATTTTGAAGTAAAATTTACAAAAATATGATTTGTATTTCATTGTATTTACTGATAAATGAATTGTAATTTCATACGTGTACAGGTACGTATAGGATCAATAAGTGCCAGAAGTTTCTAAATTTGGAAATGTTAAAATTGCTACACAATTTGGTTCAATATTTCGAATTCTATATGTTTGCAAAGTTTTGGTTATTCTAATTCACGTGAGGAGAGCAGTTCAATTAAAATCTGTCTGATGGTGTTAAGCTGACGCTAATTATGTTTGTATGGGGACATACTACACGCACGCGTACAGACAAAATAAAATCTCAGTTCCAGAAGAAAGTGTGCACTTTTTAAGTTTAAATATTTCAAAAAATTCCCCGACGTTTTTGTTTCATTTTTTCATACACTAGTTCTCAGGTATAACTCAAAATCTAAAATGCACACCAATTTGTTTACGAACTGATTTAAATTTTGGTACCAAACATTATAAGTTTTCATGAGAATAACCGAGAAAAAATAACAGAAAACTAAGTGCACACTTTCTTTTGGAACTGAGTGTATAAGATCCTTAAGAAGCCCAGAATGCAGCAAAGCAAAATAATAGCAGGCTCGAATCTGTTCACGAGTAATGAAATTAGCAGGCTCTTTTCACTGACCATATTCTACAGACGTCATCTCAAAACAGATTTACCTGGGCGCTGCATGACATTGGTTCAAGCTCTACTTTTTTCATGATAGCGTAGTATGTAATTGCCTGTGTGTTGACACGTGCCACCTGTAACGCTCGGATACGATGGTTGCAAATCTGTGGTTGGTGGGGTTCTGGGTTTGATTCATTGTAAAACAGATACTTATTTTAAATAGTTCTTAAATTTAAAGTGTGAAATATGTGTATTTTCTCTATCATAATTGGAAAACGAGAAAAGGGTAGAGGATGGACTTCACAAAAAATAATCAAAGTGTCACTGGTATTCCTGATCTCATCAATGTATTAATTTTAGACTCGTCACACTCGCTTAAGTCTCTTCTCATGGGCTGGGTTCCTTTCGGAGGTCCATCTAGATCTCTGTTTACTGTCCCTGGCTTCCTGTGAGGCTTTGTCCTTTTTCGTTCAAGTCTATCAGAGAAGTGGTTCCTGAAAAAAGTCGTCTCTGTTTAAAATTTCATACCTATTTAAACGTCTACATTTCTTTCTAAATATGTGTATAAATTATTCCGCTCAAAATAACTTGACAATCCAACCGCTGAAAACCGATGAAGAACATCATAGTCTGAAGCTATCTCAATAAATTCCTTTGCACCTTCTGGTATATCGGTATCTTGCAGTAATTCAAACTCATCAACATCTGTTTCAGAGGCATGACATCGTTTTTGATTTGAACTTGAACCAAGAATCAACCTTTTTCGACTTTACTTTGGGTGTCAGAACGCGTTTCAAGTGACGAATAGTTGAAAGAAGGCCTACTAGGTGTTTTAGTTCTTTCATTAACACATTTTCGTGAAGTTCTTACAAGTGCAAATGCCCTCCGGTTGGGCCTATTCAGCCATAGAGATACTTTCTTCTTTCTTTTCGTCATAGTACCTGAAAGTAACAAAAAAGATCATAATTATACTTTAAAGAGTGGTAGCATTGGGACGGATAGGTGTAAATATTGTGATACATATAGAGAATAATAAATAGAGAATTCATAAGTTAAACGGTAAGTACTTGTGCTTATTGTTGGTAAAACTCCATTTACGATGGTGGTTCTCGAACACAAACGGTGTATTGTGATCGGTACCCACTAACGTTGCATTTTAAAAAGTGTGTTTAAATGGCATAAAGACAGCATTTGTCAAAAATAAGTTCGGTAGCAACATTATAGATGTTCACAGTGTCTTCAGGTACCAGAACATGGCTGGATAACGTTGATATTGAAAATCAGAGGACAAAATGTGAACAATTTTACATGTTTCATCGTCACTGAAACATCACTCGCTAAACTTTGTTTCGTTTTACTCCGAAACTATTCTGTTTCCAGTAAAATAAAATATTTCCACGAAAAGAGAGATGGTTTGGATATTCCGTAAGACTAGTCATATATGTAAATTGTGCATATGATGGAAAATACAAAGGAGAAACTGTGCCTCACCTGAATATCGTGATCTGAATTCGCCATTTTTTCTCGAGCCTTTGCGCTCAGATACGCTCTGTCTGACGTAACAACGTGAGGACTGTCGTTTTGCCTAACCAGTGTGACGTATAAGAAAACTGACAAAACACGTTTTTGTAGACATGTACTTTTCCTATGGGCACCACGTGCAAAAGTCCACTATCGCTAGTTATCTCTAATCCACCCAGTTTTTATCGTAAAATTGAAGGAAGATCAATAGTGCATGCTTCGAGCAAAGTATGTTGCAAATTGTAGACGGATACCTCTTTTAGAACTGAGAATATTCAAATTTAGAAAGTGCACACTTTCTTTTGCGTTTGAGTATATATTTCATGACGAGGTATATGGAGAGCTATCTTACTTGACTCTGCAACCATGTCCGTTTCTCGGCCACACCTTGGTTCAAGTTTTGATGCACTCACTTTATCTCTGTTATTACTCGATTGACTTTCTTAAACTTTAAAAGTTACACAAGGGCCATAATTCCCACACCTGATATTTCATGAATTATCCCCCCTTTTTAGTTAGACCTTACTTAATGCACTTTCACTCTACCCCTGTTATTACATTTTTCACTATATTTCTGTTATTACAGAGTGTATTTGATACAAACTTAAGATAAGTGTGCCACATTACCATACACCTCATATGACACAAGGGCTGTAACTCTCACACCAATACTTCATTAATTATGCTTATTAAACTTAAAATGATTATTTCAACATCATCACCTACTTCATATGACACAGGGTCCATAACTCTGAGATTAATATTTTTAGAAGTATGCCCCTTTTTGTGATCACGCTACGTCTGTCGTCAACACTTGTGTTTAAACAACATCTCGAAAACTACTGAATGGATTTTGATGAAACTTGGTCTGGGTGTTCCTTAAAGTTTCATTAAGATTGGCTCAAAATTGTGACCTCTAGAGTGTAAACAGTCAAATTGTTGACGACGACGGACACAGGTCGATCACAAAAGCTCACCTTTGAGCACTTCATGCTCAGGTGAGCTAAAAATACTCAAATAATATGACAGATATTTAATTTTAATCCCTATAGTCCTGTAGAGTATACAATAAAATAACATCAGTTAAAATGATTATTTGATGCGTTGTTTATTTTTGAAATGATAAAAAAAGTTTGCGATTATTGTTCAGAAGGGGTTTCTGTAAATATAAAAAAAAATGTAAAAATACTTTCTGTAAAAGATACCTAATGTTCGGTAACATGTATTTTGTCTTACAACGCATTGTCCACATTCTATTTTGTAGAACATATCAAACTTCTTTTTCAAACTTCTTTTTTCTCTAAATTTGTTTCTGTTGTGTGTCTAACATATTTACTTAGGTACTCCGGGAAATAAAAACTGATTAACTGATAATTTTTTTGAAATATTGCAGTTTTTGGTCATTTTGACAGTTCTACTTTCACTTCCATTTTGCAACTTTTGTATTTTTAGCCCACCATCATCAGATGGTGGGCTATTCAAATCACTCTGCGTCCGTGGTCCATCGTCCTTCCATCCGTCAGTCCGTCCGTCCTTCCGTCCGTTAACAATTTCTCGTTATCGCATCTCCTCAGAAACTACCAAGGGGATTTTGACCAAATTTTGTCAGAATGATGTATTGGTACCCTAGTTGTGTCCCCCTGAAAATCAGACTGGTTCAACAATTTTTAAGTGAGTTATGGCCCTTTGTTTATTTCTATAATTTACATAGATTTATATAGGGAAAAACTTTGAAAATCTTCTTGTCCAAAACCACAGAGCCTAGGGCTTTGATATTTGGTCTGAAGCATCATCTAGTGGTCCTCTACCAAGATGATTCAAATTATTTCCCTGGGGTCTAATATGGCCCCGCCCCGTGGGTCACATGGTTTATATAGACTTATATAGGGAAAAACCTCTTGTTCAAAACCACAGGGCCTAGGGCTTTGATATTTTGTATGTGACATCATCTAGTGGTCTTCTACTAAGATTGTTCAAATTATCACCCTAGGGTCAAATAAGGCCCCGTCTTTGGGGTCACATGGTTTACATAGACTTATATAGGGAAAAACTTTGAAAATCTTCATGTCCAAACCACAAAGCCAAGGGCTTTGGCATTTGTAATGTAGCATCATCTAGTGGTTTTCTACCAAGTTAATTCAAATTATCACAGTAGGGTCAAATACGGCCCCGCCTTGGGGGTCACATGGTTCATATAGACTTATATAGGGAAAAACTTTGAAAATCTTCTTGTCAATAACCTACAACATTCAAATTTGGACCACATGTATGGTTGTGAGTGGCAAGATGAACCTTGACACGAGTTGACCTTGATTTTGACCTAGTGACCTACTTTCACATTTCTGTAGCTACAGCCTTCAAAAATGGACCACATGCATAGTTTTGTGCACTGAAAAAACTTTGACCTTGATATTGACCTAGTGACCTACTTTCACATTTTTGAAGGTACAGGCTTCAAATTTGGACCACATGCATAGTTTCGTGTTCTGAAATGAAGTTTGACCTTGATTTTGACCTAATGACCTACTTTCACATTTCTCAAGCTACAGCCTTCAAATTTGGACCACATGCATAGTTTTGTGTACCGAAACAAACTTTGATCTTTACATTGACCTAGTGACCTACTTTCACATTTTTGAAGGTACAGGCTTCAAATTTGGACCACATGCATAGTTCTGTGTTCTGAAATGAAATTTGACCTTGATTTTGACCTAGTGACCTACTTCCACATTACTTTAGCTACAGGCTTCAAATTTGGACCACATGCATAGTTTTGTGTACTGAAATGAATTTTGACCTTAAAATTGACCTAGTGACCTACTTTCACATTTCTGTAGTTACAGGCTTCAAATTTAGACCACATGCATAGGATTGTGTACTGAAACAAATTTTGACCTTGACATTGACCTAGTGACCTACTTTTACATTTTTGAAGGTACAGGCTTCAAATTTGGACCGCATGCATAGATTTGTGTTCTGAAATGAAGTTTGATCTTGATTTTGACCTAGTGACCTACTTGTACATTTCTCAAGCTACAGGTTTTAAATTTGGACCACTTGCATAGTTTTGTGTACCGAAATAATCGTTGACCTTAAGATTGAGCTAGTGACCTTCTTTCAAATTTCTCAAACTACAGCCTTCAAACTTGATGCACATGCATATTTTTGTGTACAAAGAACTTTGTCCTTGAAATTGATCTAGTGACCTACTTTCACATTTCCTAAGCCACAGCTTTCAAATTTGGACCACATGCATGGACCATATGCACAGTGTTGTGTACGGAAATGAAATTTGTCCTTGAACTAGTCAGTAAGTCTTGAAATTTGGAACACTCAAAAATGGTACATTGGTGGGCGCCAAGATCACTCTGTGATCTCTTGTTTTTAATATGTCCATTGTTTGTAACACTTTCAACTCCCGGAGTACCTGGAGAAATATGTTAGACACACAATAATCATAAAGAAGCTTGATATCTTCTACAAAATAGAACATGAACAGTCAAAGTACATGTGATATAGGACAAAATGTGTTGTTCTATAAAATATAATATATTTTCTCTACTGCAGTAAAACATAATGAACTGATATCTGTCAATGATGTATAAACAATATTGTACTATATATACAATATGTTATAACAAAACACTTGGATTAAAATTTGCATATATAAAAACCTACAGTTGTTTTCATATGGAATTTTTTTGCCCGTGTATAAAAAAGATATCATGTAAGTTATTTGTATTAACAACAAAGGAAAATTAATCCTAAAAAAAAAAAATGTGACTCTGAATTAAAGCTTTGCCAGTAAAAGGGGCAATTAAAGCTTTGCCAGTAAAAGGGGCATAATAGTCGATAGCTTTGAATGTAACAGAGATATAAGACGTTATATAAAACTTTAACAAAAAAAAATGAAGTTACGGTATTAGGCCCCTAATAGTGATGTTTAAAAAATGGCATTTGCTTGGTATATTCTTACAGTTGACAGTGCTACGCACCTTGTTGCAAATTTTTTTAAAAAAATTACGGTGCTGTTTTTTATAAATTTTGTGTAATTTATGGTATTTCCTCAAGCTCAAGTAGAGTCAGATTTCAAAGTGGTGGCCTTTATCCAAAATGTTTGGAGAGAATTCATTATACCATTATTTTTTATGAAAGAAACATCAAACTATTGGTAAGCAATTATAAAACTTAAAATAAAACAGTCAATATCATTTTTTTCTGGGGTACCTCAAGTAAAGGGATTTAATGAGACAGAATTCTAACTCCCAACATTGAACAAGAGGACCATGATGGCCCTATATCGCTCACCTGAGTATCATTGCTCAAAATGATATGATCGTTTCAAACCAATCTCATTAGAAGCTGCTAAGGTGTATTCATTTAGATAAAAAATAAAGGGAGGTAATTTGTCATAAATTCAGTCAATATGTATCTTCACTGATTGTCCAAGTCCATCTGTTGAAATTTCAGATCAGTATCTTCATTAGTTACGGAGAAATACCCATTTTAATTTGAAATAAAGGGAGGTAATTTGACAAAATCAGTCCATAGTTATCTACCCTGATTGTCTCAGTCCAACTAATGACAATAATGAAATTTCAAATAAGTCCTATATGGACTTACTGATATAAATCCATTTTGATTACAATCAGGGGAGGTAATCGGATATAAAATATTTTTTGGATCTGAAAGATTTATCATGGAATCCAAGATTTATTGTTGTTGAAGATATTCTGGAAGTTTGTATCAAATCAAACCATATATCGTGGCCTCAACGCAAAACTAGTCTATCTGCTTCTATTTCTATATACACATAGACTAGTTTCGCGTTGAGGCGACGATATGAAGTCTCCATATGGCTGCAAAAGCCAAAATAGCCAATTTTGGACCTTTAAGGGGCCATAACTCTGGAACCCATGATGGAATCTGGCCAGTTCAAGAAAGGAACCAATATCTTGTGGTGATACAAGTTGTGTGCAAGTTTGATTAAATTTAAATCATGAATGAAGCTGCTATAATTGTGCAGACAAGGTCAAAATAGCTAATTTTGCCCTTTCAGGGGCCATAACTCTGGAAACCATTATGGGATCTGGCCAATTCAAGAAAGGAATCGAGATCTAATGGTGACACAAGTTTTTTGCAAGTTTGATTTAATTCAAATCATAAATGAAGCTGCTATTATGCAGACAAGGTCAAAATTGCTAATTCTGGCCCTTTCAGGGGCCATAACTCTGGAACCCAAAATGGAATCTCGCCAGTTCAAGAAAGGAAACGACATCTTATGGTGATACAAGTTGTGTGCAAGTTTGGTTTAAATAAAATTAAAAATGAAGCTGCTATTGTGCAGACAAGGTCAAAATAGCTAATTCTGGCCCTTTCAGGGGCCATAACTCTGGAACCCATAATGGAATCTGGCCAGTTCAAGAGAGGAACCAAGATCTTATGGTGATACAAGTTGTGTGCAAGTTTAGTTAAAATCATATCATAAATGAAGCTGCTATTGTGCAGACAAGGTCAAAATAGCTAATTTTGGCCCTTTCAGGGGCCATATCTCTGGAACCCATAATGGGATCTGGCCAGTTCAAGAAAGGAACTGAGATCTTATGGTGATACAAGTTGTGTGCAAGTTTGGTTAAAATAAAATCATAAATGAAACCACTATCGTGCAGACAAGAAATTGTTGACGGACTGACGACGGACGAAGGGTGATCAGAAAAGCTCACCTTGTCACTATGTGACAGGTGAGCTAAAAATTAAGGTCGAATCCTGAAGGTCTGTTTTGAAGTTTGCTCACTTCATTCAAAAATACCCTTGGGGCAGAAGTAAAACCTACCTACATTTCTTCCACAATATGTAATCTAAAGAATGAAGGCAAAATAAAGAACTTTTACCGCATGTAACTCAATATTTTTAAAGATGTCTAACTCTACCCCTTCTGTTTCAGAGGTAAATTCACTTTGACCAGCAAGAAATCGCTTATCAAATGAATTTTTTCCACTTTTGTACAATGAGTCAATAACAAGTATTAAAAGAAGTAAAAATTCACTAGAAAAATAAGGGGAAAAAAATTTTGGTCCCAGAGGGGTTTGAACCTACGCCCCCTAAAAATTGTAGTCAAAGTAGGTTTATGGTAGGAATTGAATACTCTTCAAAAAGGAGGTACTCTGTTATGGGCCTAATAACTTAACAAGAGATCACAGAGTGATCTTGGCGCCCACCAATGTGCCATTTTTGAGTGTTCCAAATTTCAAGACTTATTGACTACCTCAAGGTCAAATTTCATTTCCGTACACAACACTGTGCATGTGGTCCAAATTCAAAAGCTGTAGCTTGAGAAATGTGAAAGTAGGTCACTAGGTCAATGTAAAGGTCAAAGTTTGTTTCGGTACACAATCCTATGCATGTGGTCTATCTTTGAAGCCTGTAGCTACAGAAATGTGAAAGTAGGTCACAGGTCAATCTTAAGGTCAAAGTTCATTTTGGTACACAAAACTATGCAAGTAGTCCTAATTTGAAGGCTGTAGCTTGAGAAATGTAAAAGTAGGTCACTAGGCCAAAATCATGGTCAAATTCTATTTCGGAATACAAAACTATGCATGTGGTCCAAATTAGAAGCCTGTACCTTAAAAATGTGAAAGTAGGTCACTAGGTCAATGTGAAGGTCAAAGTTTTTTTCGGTACACAAAACTACGCATGTGGTCCAAATTTGAAGGCTGTACCTTGAGAAATGTGAAAGTAGGTCACTAGGTCAAAATCAATGTCAAATTTCATTTTGAAACACGGAACTATGCATATGGTCCAAATTCAAAGCCTGTACCTTCAAAAATGTGAAAGTAGGTCACTAGGTCAAAATCAAGGTCAAAGTTTTTTCCAGTGCACAAAACTATGCATGTGGTCCAAATTTGAAGGCTGTAGCTACAGAAATGTGAAAGTAGGTCACTAGGTCAAAATCAAGGTCAACTCATGTCAAGGTTCATCTTGCCACTCAAAAATATACATGTGGTCCAAATTTGAAGGCTGTAGCTACAGAAATGTGAAAGTAGGTCACTAGGTCAAAATCAAGGTCAACTCGTCAAGATTCACCTTGCCACTCAAAAATATACATGTGGTCCAAATTTGAATGTTGTAGTTATTGACAAGAACATTTTAAAAGCTTTTCCCTATATAAGTCTATATGAACCATGTGACCCCAGGGCCATATCTGACCCAAGGGGGATAATTTGAACAAACTTGGTAGAGAACCACTAGATGATGCTACATTACAAGTATCAAAGCCTTAGGCTTTGTGGTTTGGACAAGAAGATTTTCAAAGTTTTTCCTTATGTAAGTCTATGTAAACCATATGACCCCCAGGGCGGGGCCATATTTGACCCTAGGAGTATAATATGAATAATTCTTAGTTGTAGACCACTAGATGATGTCACATACAAAATATCAAAGCCCCAGGCCCTGTGGTTTTGGACAAGGGGTTATTCAAAGTTTTTCCCTATATAAGTCATTATAAACCATGTGACCCCCAGGGCGGGGCCATATTTGACCCCAGAGAAATAATTTGAATCATCTTGGTAGAGGACCACTAGATGATGCTTCAAACCAAATATCAAAGCCCTAGGCTCTGTGGTTTTGGATAAGAAGGTTTTCAAAGTTTTTCCCTATATAAATCTATGTAAAATATAGAAATAAACAAAGGGCCATAACTCACTCATAAATTGTTGAACCAGTCTGATTTTCAGGGGGACACAACTAGGGTACCAATACATCATTCTGACAAAGTTTGGTCAAAATCCCCCCAGTAGTTTCTGAGGAGATGCGATAACAAGAAATTGTTAACGGACGAACCACGGACGCAGAGTGATTTTAATAGCCCACCATCTGATGATGGTGGGCTAAAAAGTGGCATAACTCTGTCAAAATTCAAATCAAGTGTTATGAGGATTGTTTCTTCCGGTGTAGACTTATATACATTATTGTGTGGCCAAAAATGTTGGATTTTGCCTCTAAGTTATGTGTCAGCGCGCTTAATTTATGTCGATAAAAAACCTCCAGTTTTGAGACCCCAACTCCAGCTGAAAAATGGCAAACCTCCAGTTTTGGTATTCTGAACTTATCACATGTATGTTGTAGGTGCAGATGGGAATATCCGGCTCTCGGGTAACTGTTTACGCAGTTACTCGGCTGGAGCCTCGTAACCACCTAAACAGTTACCCTCGAGGCCGGAAATTCCCATCTGCACATTTGCTCGGCTGGAGCCTCGTAACCACCTAAACAGTTACCCTTGAGGCCGGAAATTCCCATCTGCACCTACAACCGGTGAAAGAATCTTATAATATTCCGTGGCAAAGCGTAAACGGGCTCAGATACCAACCAGTCCCTCGGGATTCTGCAGATGTTACAACACGAAAAAAACATGGTTATCTCTACATTATCAAATAGTTTTGTCTGATATCTAAGTATGTATATATGTTATAATGTATGTATATGAACACGTCTCTAAATAAAAACCTGTACATCGTATACTAAACCGTTAAATACATACAGCAAAATCTATAAGATATCAAAAATTAGCTTCACAGCGTCAAAAACGGTCATTGCGATATTTGTGATGAAGTTTACAATAACCTGCTCCGGAACATCACCGCAAAATTTTTATACTGCACCAAACATCGCCTTTTTTCGTGCATATGGTGTATTTCAAACTTAAAAATCTTCACTAAAACACCGATTTAGACATTGTAATTTGGAAGGATGACAGGGAAAAGGTTGATGAATATAGTCCATAAAGACATTGGCTTTGTTTTGCTATATTTTCAAAGAAATGTGCCTATAAACTTTAAAATTGCTAAAATTGGCATAAAGTTTAACATTTAACTTCGTCGTTTTTTCTTAAAATGACATCTTTTCAGGATTTCAAATCGGCTTTGGAAACTTCATTTATTACGTGATAAGACTAGTAAGGTGTTTTTATTGGATATTTGTTTTTATAGACCGAAATGATGAGAATACTAACATTACTACAGTTTTCAAATCTATGTATCGATCCTGCGCCGAACGTATCGGGTTACCTAGTGTGTAGCTCAACAAATGTTCCCCATGATGAGATGACGTGTCATGCGCAAAACCCGGACCCCTAGCTCAAAGGTCAAGGTCACAATTGGAGGTCAAAGGTCAACAGGGCGTTTTTCATGTCCGGTCCATAACTCTCCCATCCATGAAGGGATTTTAATATTACTTGGCACAATTGCACCTCATAATAAGCCGATGTGTCCTGCACAACTTTCAGACCCCTAGCTCAAATGTCAAGGTCACAGCAGTCAAATGTTAACATAGCACGAACAGGGTCTGTTTCGTGTCCGGTCCATAACTCTGACATTCATTAAGGGATTTTAATATCGCTTGGCACAAATGTTCCCTATGATGAGACGACGTGTCATGCGCAAATCCCCAACCCCTAGCTCAAAGGTCAAGGTCACATTTGGGGGTCAAAGTCAACAGTTTTTTTCCTGTCCGGTCCATAACTCTGCCATCCATAAAGGGATTTTAATATTACTTGGCACAAATGTTCCCAATGATGAGACAACATGTCATGCGCAAAACCCGGACCCTTAGCTCAAAGGTCAAGGTCACAATTGGAGGTCAAAGGTCAATAAGGTTTTTTTCCTGTCCGATCCAGAACTCTGTCATCCATCAAGGGATTACAATATTACTTCGCATAAATGTTCCCCATGATGAGACGACGTGTCATGCGGAACACCCAGAACCCTAGCTTAAAGGTCAAGGTCACACTGAGATCAAAGGTCAATAGGATTTTTTTCCTGTTTGGACTATAACTTTGACATGCAAAACAGGATTTAAAATATCAGTTGGCACAAATATTCCCCTGGATGGGACAACGTCATACACAAAATCCAGGCCCTAGGTCTAATGTCAAGGTCACACTTAGAGACCAAAGGTCAGACATAAGAATGACTTTGTCTGGAGCATTTCTTCTTTATGCATGGAGGGATTTTGATGTAACTTGGCACAAATGTGCACCAAAATAAGACGGATTGTCTTGCGCAAGAACCAGGTCTAAGGTCAAGGTGATATATAGAGGTCAAAGGTCAAATTCAAGAATGACTTTGTCCGAAGCATTTCTTCTTCATGCATGGAGGGATTTTGATGTAATTTGGACCAAATGTTCACCACCATGAGGCACCCTTGTTTTTAGAATAACGTCCCTTTGTTTTACTATAAATAGATTATATTGTAACTTTTTTATTACTGGCCGTAGAGAAAAATCGAGAACACTTTTCTGTGGTACAACATGCATGTTACATCTAATTTTTAGGTGTATTTTGACCTATCTTTACCTGGTAAAGAGTTTTTTGTGGACTTCAATTATATGTTTTGTTGTTTTTTTTAGGATTAATTTCCCTTTGTTGTTACTATAAATAACTTATATGATAACTTTTTTATAATCGCCAAAAAAAATATGAAAACAACTGTGGGTTTTTATATATGCACATTTTAATCCAAGTGTGTTGTTATAACATATTGTATATGCAGTACAATATTGTTTATACATCATTGACAGATATCAGTTCATTATGTTATACTGCAGTAGAGAAAATTAGGTGCCGTCCAGTAGGGGACTTTGTATTGCATGGCAATACTTCAATTCACTTGTTTTCATAGCTATTCAAATTTTTTCAACACTGAACTTTCATTAACATTGTGCCCCTTCTGCACTGGAAATACAAAGAGGAGTTGAGCAAAAAAGATCAGGTTAGTGTCTCTGAAATCCAGAACTTTAATCAGAATACATGGGGCTGACTAGAAAATACAACACAAATTAAGCTCATTGCAGATCAGTAGTACTCTTCAGTCCAATGAAGTATTACATTATGATTTACAAGCAGTGGAAGAAAATGATAAGTATTAAAGAATGATGTGTAATAAGCATTCCTCAGTAATATTTCCATGCAAGCATAAATGACAGGAAAGAACTGTAACTGTCGGTACATTTTACGATGAAGTAACTTTTCAACTATGCAGGACAACACATTTCATAGAATTTGTAGAACATGACACTGTTCGAAGCAAACAGAAGAGATATAAGCTTGCTTAAGGATGCAGAAACAAAGTTTTTCTAATGTTAAGAATTTTTTCATACTCTGTGAACTTGAAGAACATTAGTTTCCAAGAGAAGAAAAAACACGGGTCACCAAACTCGAAACAAAATTTTATAGGGCATTTTTTTCATCCAGTGTTTAAGCATTTGAAATTTTGTAAAATTGAAGAAATGGTGGTACTTAATAAAACATATAATATCCCAGTTAATGTTGTAGGGATTTCAGGTCTTACAGGTTAATATGAATACAAGGTGATGCCAGTATTACATAAGCATAAATGTCACTAACAAATATCTTTCATTTTAACACGTTGACATACTTTACCCATCCACTTTATTTTCAATGGAAAAATAGATCTACAAAAAAATTCTGATGGTAAAATTTTCATAATTTGCAGCTTTAATAACACACAAAAATGCTTCAAAATGGAAAGAAAAAACGTTGGGGTCACCGTGCATCTAAGAGATTTATTAAGAAAACAAGAGATCACAGAGTGATCTTGGCGCCCACCATTGAGCCATTTTTGAATGTTCCAAATTTCAAGACTAGCTCAAGGTCAAATTTTATTTCTGTACGAAACACTTTGCATGTGGTCCATGCATGTGGTCCAAATTTGAAAGCTGTAGCTTGAGAAATGTGAAAGTAGTTCACTAGGTCAATCTCAAGGTCAAAGTTCATTTCCGTATACAAAACTATGCATGTGCTTCAAATTTGGAGGCTGTAGCTTGAGAAATGTGAAAGTAGGTCACTAGGTCAAAATCAATGTCAAATTTCAATTCAGAACACAAAAATATGCTTGAGGTCCAAATTTGAAGCCTGTAGCTTGAGAAATGTAAAAGTAGGTCACTAGGTCAATCTCAAGATCAAAGTTCATTTCGGTACACAAAACTACGCATGTGGTCCAAATTTGAAGGCTGTAGCTTGAAAAATGTGAAAATAGGTCACTAGGTGAAAATCAAGGTCAAATTTCATTTTGGAACAAAACTATGCATGTGGTCCAAATTTGAAGCCAGTACCATCAAAAATGTGAAAGTAGGTCACTAGGTCAATGTCAAGGTCAGTTTTTTTCGGTGCACAAAACTATGCATGTGGTCCAAACTTGAAGGCTGTAGCTACAGAATTGTGAAAGTAGGTCACTAGGTCAAAATCAAGGTCAAATTTCATTTCGGAACACAAAACTATGCATGTGGTCAAAATTCAAAGCCTGTATCTTCAAAAATGTGAAATTAGGTCAATGTCAAGGTCAAAGTTTTTTTTGGTGCTCAAAATTATGCATGTGGTCAAAATTCGAAGGCTGTAGCTACAGAAATGTGAAAGAAAATGTGGGTGGGGTAATTCCATACCTGTCCTACCTTACAGAACAAATAGGTGGATTTCAATGTTTTTTATATCAGCTGAACTAAAAGTAAAGGGGTATAATTTGTACACTATAAACATATACTGACATGATGTAAGGCATTTGATTCTGCAGCATACCTTTACAAAAATATGCCACTTCATATGCACTTTGTAGAATCTTATACATTTTGCATCTACCATCTTTGCGAAAAAACCACAACATTTCTTGATACAAGAAGAGAGACAAATCCAATTTATTGAGAATATTTGTTAATGACTAGACATTGCAGAATTATGGGGATTTTTCTCTGCTTTACCTGTGAAGTGACTTATTTGCCATTGACTGCAGAAAAAGACATGAGAACAAGAGATCACAGAGTGATCTTGGCGCCCACCAATGTTCCATTTTTGAGTGTTCCAAATTTCAAGACTTACTGACTGGCTCAAGGTCAAATTTCATTTCCGTACACAACACTGTGCATGTGGTCCAAATTCGAAAGCTGTAGCTTGAGAAATATGAAAGTAGGTCACTAGCTCAAAATTAAGGTCAAATTTCATTTCGGAACATGAAACTATGCATGTGGTCCAAATTTGAAGCCTGTACCTTCAAAAATGTGAAAGTAGGTCACTAGGTCAATGTCAAGGTCAAAGTTCTTTTCAGTGCACAAAACTATGCATGTGGTCCAAATTTGAAGACTGTAGCTACAGATATGTGAAAGTAGGTCACTAGGTCAAAATCAAGGTCAACTCATGTCAAGATTCATCTTGCCACTCAAAACCATACAAGTGGTCCAACTTTGAATGTTGTAGTTTATTGACAAGAAGATTTTAAAAGCTTTTCCCTATATAAGTCTATATGAACCATGTGACCCCCAGGGTGGGGCCATATTTGACCCTAGGGGGATAATTTGAACAAACTTGGTAGAGAACCAATAGATGATGCTATATTACAAATGCCAAAGCCCTAGGCTTTGTGGTTTGGACAAGAAGATTTTCAAAGTTTTTCCCTATGTAAGTCTATGTAAACCATGTGACCCCCGGGGCGGGGCCATATTTGACCCTAGGGGGATAATTTGAACAATCTTAGTAGAAGACCACCAGATGATTCTTCATACAAAATATCAAAGCCCTAGGCTCTGTGGTTTTGGATAAGAAGATTTTCAAAGTTTTTCCCTATATAAATCTATGTAAATTATAGAAATAAACAAAGGGCCATAACACACTAAAAAATTGTTGAACCAGTCTGATATTCAGGGGGACACAACTAGGGTACCAATACATCATTCTGACAAAGTTTGGTCAAAATCCCCCTGGTAGTTTCTGAGGAGATGCGATAACGAGAAATTGTTAACAGACGGAAGGACGACGGACCACGGACGCAGAGTGATTTGAATAGCCCACCATCTGATGATGGTGGGCTAAAATTGCAGAAAATATCAAATTTTCTTATTTCATAATATCAATTCATTTATGTGTAAAAGTAACCCATGTTAAACAAGAGATCACAGAGTGATCTTGGCACCCACCAATGTCCCATTTTTGAGTGTTCCAAATTTCTAGACTTACTGACTAGCTCAAGGTCAAATTTTATTTCCGTACACAACACTGTGCATGTGGTCCAAATTCGAAAGCTGTAGCTTGAGAAATGTGAAAGTAGGTCACTAGGTCAAGGTCAAAGTTTGTTTCGGTACACAAAACTATGCATGTGGTCCAAATCTGAAGGCTGTAGCTTGAGAAATGTGAAAATAGGTCACTAGGTCAAAATCAATGTCAAATTTCAATTCAGAACACAAAAATATGCTTGTGGTCCAAATTTGAAGCCTGTAGCTTGAGAAATGTAAAAGTAGGTCACTAGGTCAATCTCAAGATCAAAGTTCATTTCGGTACACAAAACTATGCAAGTGGTCCAAATTTGAAGGCTGTAGCTTGAAAAATGTGAAAATAGGTCACTAGGTCAAAATCAAGGTCAAATTTCATTTTGGAACAAAACTATGCATGTGGTCCAAATTTGAAGCCTGTACCATCAAAAATGTGAAAGTAGGTCACTAGGTCAATGTCGAGGTCAGTTTTTTTTCGGTGCACAAAACTATGCATGTGGTCAAAACTTGAAGGCTGTAGCTACAGAATTGAGAAAGTAGGTCACTAGGTCAAAATCAAGGTCAAATTTCATTATGGAACACAAAACTATGCATGTGGTTAAAAATTCAAAGCCTGTATCTTCAAAAATGTGAAATTAGGTCAATGTCAAGGTCAAAGTTTTTTTGGTGCACAAAATTATGCATGTGGTCTAAATTCGAAGGCTGTAGCTACAGAAATGTGAAAGAAAATGTGGGTGGGGTAATTCCATACCTGTCCTACCTTACAGAACAAATAGGTGGATTTCAATGTTTTTTATATCAGCTGAACTAAAAGTAAAGGGGTATAATTTGTACACTATAAACATATACTGACATGATGTAAGGCATTTGATTCTGCAGCATACCTTTACAAAAATATGCCACTTCATATGCACTTTGTAGAATCTTATACATTTTGCATCTACCATCTTTGCGAAAAAACCACAACACTTCTTGATACAAGTAGAGAGACAAATCCAATTTATTGAGAATATTTGTTAATGACTAGACATTGCAGAATTATGGGGATTTTTCTCTGCTTTACCTGTGAAGCGACTTATTTGCCATTGACTGCAGAAAAAGACATAAGAACAAGAGATCCAGAGTGATCTTGGCGCCCACCAATGTGCCATTTTTGAGTGTTCCAAATTTCAAGACTTACTGACTGGCTCAAGGTCAAATTTCATTTCCATACACAACACTGTGCATGTGGTCCAAATTCGAAAGCTGTAGCTTGAGAAATGTGAAAGTAGGTCACTAGATCAATTTCAAGACCAAAGATCTTTGTACACAAGACTATGCATGTGCATCAAGTTTGAAGGCTGTAGTTTGAGAAATTTGAAAGTAGGTCACTAGGTCAATCTTAAGGTCAAAGTTTGTTTCGGTACACAATCTTCTGCATGTGGTCTAAATTTGAAGCCTGTAGCTACAGAAATGTGAAAGTAGGTCACTAGGTCAATCTTAAGGTCAAAGTTTATTTCGGTACACAAAACTATGCAAGTGGTCCAAATTTGATGGCTGTAGCTCGAGAAATATGAAAGTAGGTCACTAGCTCAAAATTAAGGTCAAATTTCATTTCGGAACACGAAACTATGCATGTGGTCCAAATTTGAAGCCTGTACCTTCAAAAATGTGAAAGTAGGTCACTAGGTCAATGTCAAGGTCAAAGTTCTTTTCAGTGCTCAAAACTATGCATGTGGTCCAAATTTGAAGACTGTAGCTACAGATATGTGAAAGTAGTTCACTAGGTCAAAATCAAGGTCAACTCATGTCAAGATTCATCTTGCCACTCAAAACCATACAAGTGGTCCAAATTTGAATGTTGTAGGTTATTGACAAGAAGATTTTAAAAGCTTTTCCCTATATAAGTCTATATGAACCATGTGACCCCCAGGGTGGGGCCATATTTGACCCTAGGGGGATAATTTGAACAAACTTGGTAGAGAACCAATAGATGATGCTACATTACAAATGCCAAAGCCCTAGGCTTTGTGGTTTGGACAAGAAGATTTTCAAAGTTTTTCCCTATATAAGTCTATGTAAACCATGTGACCCCCGGGGCGGGGTCATATTTGACCCTAGGGGGATAATTTGAACAATCTTAGTAGAAGACCACCAGATGATTCTTCATACAAAATATCAAAGCCCTAGGCTCTGTGGTTTTGGATAAGAAGATTTTCAAAGTTTTTCCCTATATAAATCTATGTAAATTATAGAAATAAACAAAGGGCCATAACTCACTAAAAAATTGTTGAACCAGTCTGATTTTCAGGGGGACACAACTAGGGTACCAATACATCATTCTGACAAAGTTTGGTCAAAATCCCCCTGGTAGTTTCTGAGGAGATGCGATAACGAGAAATTGTTAACGGACGGAAGGACGACGGACCACGGACGCAGAGTGATTTGAATAGCCCACCATCTGATGATGGTGGGCTAAAAATGCAGAAAATATCAAATTTTCTTATTTCATAATATCAATTCATTTATGTGTAAAAGTAACCCATGTTAAACAAGAGATCACAGAGTGATCTTGGCACCCACCAATGTGCCATTTTTGAGTGTTCCAAATTTCTAGACTTACTGACTAGCTCAAGGTCAAATTTTATTTCGTACACAACACTGTGCATGTGGTCCAAATTCGAAAGCTGTAGCTTGAGAAATGTGAAAGTAGGTCACTAGGTCAAGGTCAAAGTTTGTTTCGGTACACAAAACTATGCATGTGGTCCAAATCTGAAGGCTGTAGCTTGAAAAATGTAAAAGTACGTCACTAGGTCAAAATCAAGGTCAAATTTTATTTCGGAATACAAAACTATGCATGTGGTCCAAATTTGAAGCCTGTACCTTAAAAATGTGAAGTAGGTCACTAGGTCAATGTAAAGGTCAAAGTTCATTTCAGTACACAAAACTATGCAAGTTGTCCAAATTTGAAGGCAGTAGCTTGAGAAATGTAAAAGTAGGTCACTAGGTCAAAATCATGGTCAAGTTTTATTTCGGAATACAAAACTATCCATGTGGTCCAGATTTGAAGCCTGTACCTTCAAAAATGTGAAAGTAGGTCACTAGGTCAATGTGAAGGTGAAAGTCTTTTTCAGTACACAAAACTATGCATGTGGTCCAAATTTGAAGGCTGTAGCTTGAGAAATGTGAAAGTAGGTCACTAGGTCAAAATCAAGGTCAAAGTTTTTTCCAGTGCACAAAACTATGCATGTGGTCCAAATTTGAAGGCTGTAGCTACAGAAATGTGGAAGTAGGTCACCAGGTCAAAATCAAGGTCAACTCATGTCAAGGTTCATCTTGCCACTTAAAAATATACATGTGGTCCAAATTTGAATGTTGTAGTTATTGACAAGAACATTTTAAAAGCTTTTCCCTATATAAGTCTATATGAACCATGTGACCCCCGGGGCGGGGCCATTTTTGACCCTAGGGGCATAATTTTAACAAACTTGGTAGAGAACCACTAGATGATGCTACATTACAAGTATCAAAGCCCTAGGCATTGTGGTTGGGACAAGAAGATTTTCAAAGTTTTTCCCTATATAAGTCTATGTAAACCATATGACCACCAGGGCGGGGCCATATTTAACCCTAGGGGTATAATTTGAACAATCTTAGTTGAAGACCACTAGATGATGTCACATACAAAATATCAAAGCCCTAGACCCTGTGGTTTTGGACAAGAGGTTTTTCAAAGTTTTTCCCTATATAAGTCTATATAAACCATGTGACCCCCAGGGCGGGGCCATATTTGACCCCAGAGAAATAATTTGAATAATCTTGGTAGAGGACCACTAGATGATGCTTCAAACCAAATATCAAAGCCCTAGGTGGTAATGGACAAGAAGGTTTTCAAAGTTTTTCCTTATATAAATCTATATAAAATATAGAAATAAACAAAGGGCCACAACTCACTCATAAATTGTTAAACCAGTCTGATTTTCAGGGGGACACAACTAGGGTACTAATACATCATTCTGACAAAGTTTGGTCAAAATCCCCCCAGTAGTTTCTGAGGAGATGAGATAACGAGAAATTGTTAATGGACGGACAGACCACGGACGCAGAGTGATTTTAATAGCCCACCATCTGATGATGGTGGGCTAATGAAATGTACTGTACTTAACTCTAAAAATCGTATTTTATTGCTCAGTAACTGTTGGGAACCCTGTATCACAATAAAAAGTGAATATTTCTACTCCAAAACCATTTTCAGTACAAATTTTATTTCCAAATACATTGTATACCTTACAGCTATCTCATGCCTACTTGGTTTGCTTCTTGATCAAGTGCTTTCATGACAAAACGCCCCAGTTCACTGCTAAATATTTTAGCTTGCTGGTAAACATCACCAATATTGACCACAAATCAAGAATAAAGTTTTAAGTTCTCTGTAAAATCTACACCGCCTACCATTCCCCGATTTTTGATATTCGGTACAATGCTTACAAGTAAAAATACAGAAAATATGACGACACTCACCTTTGTTGATGTTCTTTTATCGCGACATGTACTAGCTTTGAAGTTGCGATAGAGCGATTTACCATATAACTCTGAAAAAGGTAGCTCTGTTGCTTACCAGGCGTGTATATGCTCCCCCTCCCCCACCCTTCGGAGAGCATAAGAACTTAATCGGAACCCCAACACATGAGTGAATCCAACAGCTCTACCTATTCTTGACTAATACACTGAAGTCCCAATAATAAGTCCATGTCTACTTCCTTTTGATGATACATCAAGTTTCATTTGAATTGGGCAAAAACTGTATTCTTCCAGTACACAAGACTGTGTGATGGACAGAACAATAGACAGACATTTCAGGCACTTTATGCTTCATGGATCTTTGACATCATGGGCATAAAAATAAATCAGGGATGATAGCTGCCAAGTGGCTGCTTAATATAGAATACAGGTGACTACTATAGCAGGTTGAACAGTAGGCATTGTAGTGTTTAACACTAACAAATTTCATGCTTGCAAATGTTTAATTCACTCATCCAAGTCACTTCTGTATTTATTGTTGCCAACAAGGTTCTTGGACATACTTTAAAACAGAGTATAATCAACTTTAAATCTGTCATGTTCATCTTAATTCATTCATATAATATTATGTCATTTGATGTACAAGAAAGCAGTAAAAGTGTTATTTTTGTTGTTCAACTTGCAGCCAAATACAGTAGGAGGTCTATAATATTACCATTGTAAAAGTGAACAATAAAATTATTGGAAACAATCTGATATACATGTATACAGAAGACTAAGGTATAAGAACTAATGTCTCTGGAAATAGAACAACTACTTTGCTTTTTCAAATACATAAAAAAAATGAGTCAATGGTCCATTGCTTCCCTCTTACTTTCATCTTCCTCATCATCAGACTGAATGATACTGTCGTCTGCATCATCAATATCATCTGGTTCCTTGTCTGAATCCATTATATCATCTCCTTAAACATAAACAAAGGACATTCACAATAACCAAACATGAAAGACAAAATAATATACCAGCTAAGAACTTCTTTGAAAGCAATTTTTTAAAGACAGGAGGGCTATGATGGCCCTAGTACGCTCACCTGAGTTGCACTGCTTGCATGAACAGTTTTGGTAGACAGTTAAGCAAGGAAAATGTCTGTGAAATTACATTGAAATAAAGCCAGTGTTTTCTGACAAGAATATTTAAAAAGTTTCTCCTAAACAAGTGAATGAAATATTGCCATGCAATACAAAGTCCCCTACTTGGAAGGCACCTAATTTTCTCTACTGAAGAGTAGCATACTGAATTGATATCTGTCAATGATGTATAAACAATATTGTACTACATATACAATATGTTATAACAAAACACATGGATTAAAATTTGCATATACAAAAATCTACAATTGTTAATTCTATATAGTATAAGTCCAAACAAAACTTTATACCAGGTATAGATAGGTCAAAATAAAACTAACAAGAGCTGTTGGAGGACAGCAACGCTTGACTATTCAACAGCCTTGTCAAACGAATGAATACAAAAGTTGAAAAAGGGGCATAATTTTGTACAAATGCAAAACAGGTTTATGGAACCTGCACAGTGCTTATCAGCTCATGACAGTGGACAAGTGTGTGAAGTTTCAATCCATTCCCATTAGTGTGTACTGAGATACCAGCTTACATACAAAACCTTAACCAAAAACTACTAAGTCAAAAAAGGGGCATAATTTTGTAAAAATGCAAAGTATGAGTTATGGAATGCGACACAGTATGTCAGACCTTGACAGTGAACAAGTGAGTGAAGTTTCAACCCATTCCCATTAATGGGTACGGACAAGTGAGTGAAGTTTCAACCCATTCCCATTAATGGGTACTGAGATACCAGCTTACATAATAAAAATTTAACCAAAAACAGCCAAGTCGAAAAAGGGGCATAATTTTGTAAAAATGCAAAGTAGAGTAAATGTTTTTACAGAGAGCTATTTCCTTAGCAACAGGAGAACATTTTCGCGCATGCACACTCTAAGTAGTACAAAAAGACATGACTGAACAATATAAATTACGTAAAGAGTTACATTGCATTTCAAACGATTCGATCAATAATGAGTCTGTTTTATAGTAAATATCCAACGCAAGATCTTTGCAAACCTACAGCTGAGATACCTTAACTAATGCCCATTATCACTGATGATTTTGGATACATAATGAACAGGCAATAAACTATTTTTCAGCAATTTTGATCTCAACAAATTTAGGTTATCAAAAAACGATATTTTCCATGAATTAAAAAAGTTTTTGTTCAATTTCCCAACATCATCTCACAGAACTTACCACCCGCCGCAATTAGCTTAGGTGATACAAGTAATATAATTAAAAGTCGAAATTGAAAATAAAATGTTAAATCTGGAACGACTATACGTATTAGACCTTCCTGGTTCAATTAACGAAGTCCAGGCTTTGATTTTGTATCCAATTATACCCAAATGGGGATCAATAGTCGTTCCATATTCGAAAAAATAATAATCATCTTAAAATTGTTATTTTTAATTTCAATTGATTCTTTAAATTTTAAAGTTTTTATTTGACAATATCAAAGTGGTTCGGATGGTAAATGCAGCAATCAGATTTAATAGAGAGAGAGCATCCCTGTGGCACGGAGGGGTGTTCTACACTTCCATTCTTTACCAGTTGCTAGATGTTCTATTTTCTTTGCAGAATTCAAGTTTATCATAATTATTCTATTAATTAAAGGTTAATGACTTCTGGCAGGATACATTTTCGATATGAAAATGATCCAGCATGTAAACATGAGAGATAAAAAATTAGAGATTTATATTAAGTCTTTTCTTTCAGTATGTAGTTATAGTCCTTGATTTGATCCAGATCTTACGAATTTGGATTTCCATAACTAAATGTCTATTCAAGTTCAAAAGTATATTCTTACAGATTTTAAAATACTAGATATCACGTAAAATGTTTATTTTTGATTCACAAAACGTGATATATTAATCCGATGGCTTGATGACCGAAGGGCATTAAAGGCCTAGATTTACTACTATATAAGTGTACCCCCCCAAATCCAATATACAACTCCCATCTTATCTGCTGCTTATCAGCGATTATGTAACAGTAACTGATTAGAGGGCAATTAGCACAGCAGGGACCCCAACTAGACCATGAAAATGTGTGCAGTGGAGTTGAAAGAAATTAATTTTTCTTCAGTGAATGTGGAATGATAATAATAATAATTATTATTTTGATATTATATAGATGATAAAAACTATTACTTTAATGGTTATAGTAATGATTATAATAATAATAAAAAATAATCATAATCATAATCATAATCATTATTATTATTATTATTATTATTATTATTAATATATTACATATAGGATGATGAAAGATACATTATTTGAATATAAAATTATTGTGTTCCATCTACACTCAATTTGCCTTTTCAGTATGTTGCCAAAAGTGACTTTTTTCATGCTTTGCTTTGTAACTTTGAAATGCACATTCTGTTTTCAATTCTAGACAAATGTTATTTATAGTATTCTGCAAGCTTTAGATGAGTAAAAGTCACATTTTTCTAAAATATCACAATTCTCCAGACAGAATTTGAAAAAAAAACGCTTGCATATTTCTTTAAGTAAGTTTCTCATTATTTCATTATTATGAAAATAACTTTATGATTATTTTATTATTGTGTTTGATCAACAAATATTTTTCTTTACATAGAAATGCCAAAAAAAACTAGTATAACTTTAAAAGTTATCATTTATTCATTAATTTAAAATAAATTACATTGTTTCCCCTTCTTACTAATTGATACACTTGTAAGGTAGACTGACCCTCCAATAAACAATGACCCTTGTTTATTGGAACCATACTGTGTTGGTCATTAGCCCCCAACTGTGCTGGTGAAGACAGAAATCCCTTGGCCCACTGCCAAAATCTAGGCCTTTAAAGTATGTCACATCAAAGCCACTTTATATGCTTCAGTAACTTTTATGATATGCTCTAATTAGGTGACATCCTCGGGTCTTGATTACCTAGCTGACCTATCTTTTATCATGTCACTGCATAATAGTAACATAATAATTTCCGGTATATTACTTATAACAGCAACTTCAGTGACAGTTTTAAGGAGCCGCGTCCCCTTAAAATGTAGATGTCGTTCAAGTCGGAGAAAAATATATACAACAACTATTTGAAGTTGTGAAAAAAAACCTAGATAAAATGAAAGACAAGAGGGCCATGATGGCCCTATATCGCTCACCTGTTATCACTGCACTTGAGGACAAGAAGGTCCTCAGAAAAAATATCTAAATCCAAAGGACAGGAACAACAAAGGGAAGAAATTTAACCAAAAAGAAAAACAAATTCTTACAAGATATGTCAAAATTCACCTAAAAATTGGAGGTACCATCCATGTTGTACCACAGAAAAGTGGTCTCGGTTTTTCCCTATGGCCAATAATAAAAAAGTTACTGAAAATAAGATATTTATAGTAATGTAAAAGGGAAGTAGTTAAAAAAAAAAAAATTGTAAGTGAACAAAAGAAGGATCTGCCAAATAAATCTGTTGACATAAATGAAATTTCAGATCAGTATCTTCATTAGTTATGGAGATATACCCATTTTAATTTGAAATAAAGGGAGGTAATTTGACATAAAATCAGTCCATAGTTATCTACCCTGATTGTCTCAGTCCAACTAATGACAATAATGAAATTTCAAATAAGTCCTATAAGTACTTTCTGATATAAACCCATTTTGATTACAATCAGGGGAGGTAATCAGATATAAAATAACTCTTGAACCTACGAATGGATCTGATTTGTCATGGAATCCAAGATTTATTGTTGTTGAAGATATTTTGGAAGTTTATATCAAATAAAACCATAAATGAAGTCTCTATATGGCTGCGAAAGCCAAAATAGCCAATTTTGGCCCTTTAACCCTTTACCACACAGAACAGAAGCCAAAGTAACCTCTTTTACATAACACTGATAAGTGATAATCAATAATCGGTATATGGCTGATAAAGGTGACTGTCTTATCTGAACAGAGGTGTTGGCATTATTTTGTGATTACACACACTTATGTTAAAAATGTCATTATTTTAATATTTTCTGTAAGTTTGACATTATTTTTGTCAATATAAAGTTTATAGCAATTTAAATTCTCTTTCCGATGATACAAAATTTATTGTAGTTTCTCTTTGAGTTTCGAAGATATAAAGTGTTAAAGTACGGGAATATATATTTTTAGGCATAAAATTCTGTTTTGGATTACTTTCACATTGAAATTCATATACAATTTCATTCTGATGTTTGAAAGTTTGATTTATAGTTAATAGACTTATCTTCCGAATCGGAATCGGTAAGTATTTATATAAAAAACAACCATCAAACTGAATAACACTATAAAAATAACGGATCGTAAAATTTCTGAAAGTGCAAAAAGATCGCGGAGATCGAGACTCGTAACCGACAACAGTATTCTTGTGCTAAAAATTAAATATTTTTAAGATAATATTACGTAATATTTTGATGATCAAACGTCGGTACATCACGGGTGACTTCCACTGCAATTAACTCTTGGGGTGTCATAAAATATTTGAAAGCCGCGGTCCTTCTGTTTTGATTAAGGGGACGCATATTGCTACATTCACAGTTCATACAGGAATGCGGAAGGGGTGCATATTCAAGAAATCGATGGTGGGAAAATAAAAAACATATTCCTAAACTGATATAATACTGATGGACACCTGTAATATTCAGTATTTGTGGATAAGGATGTGGTACTATGAATGTAATAGGAAAACAGAGGTCTTTGTGAAAGTACATTCAACACAAAATATTAAGCTTTTGTATAAGGAAAAAACAGGTTTTTTACAATAACAGTGTTCCAAATAATGTTGAAGGGATGAGATTTTCTTTCTAACACACCAGGTTTGCTTAAACATGTAAATATTTAACGCCACGTCATTTCAGCTCGGGATGGACGCCATATTTCTCATTGATAAAAATGTAAACAAAAAAAATCAGAGTGGGATTACCATTGCAAGGGCATAACATCACATTCTACACTATAAATACCTTAGAACAGATATCTAAGATGCTACACAGGTCAGGCGGGTTAAATGCATAATGGCGATCACTTGAAAATCATCTTGAAAAGGTGGTTAATTTCAGTTTGTTTACATGGTTTTTAATTTTCCCACGACTTCTCGGCGATTCACTGCAAATGTATTACTGCGCCGGACGAGAGGTAACTCTTATAAACAACGGGAGACAACTTAGGTGTCAACACGTGTACGATTTTTTAAAACAAGAGGACCATGATGGTCCTGAATCGCTCACCTATCCCCACATGACCCAGTGTTGAACTGAGTATGACGTCGTTATTTCTATTATTTGACAAAGTGACCTAGTTTTTGAGCACATGTGACCTAGATATCATCAAGATAAAAAATTCTGACCAATTTTCATGAAGATCCATTGAAAAATATGGCCTCTAGAGAGGTCACAAGCTTTTTCTATTATTTGACCTAATGACATAGTTTTTGAAGGCACGTGACCCACTTTTAAACTTGACCTAGATATCATCAAGGTGAACATTCTCACCAATTTTCATGAAGATCTCGTGAAAAATATGGCCTCTAGAGAGGTCAGAAGGTTTTTCTATTTTTTCACCTACTGACCTAGTTTTTGACCGCACATGACCCAGTTACGAACCTGACCTAGATATCATCAAGCTGAACATTCTCACCAGTTTTCATGAAGATCCATTGAGAAATATGGCCTCTAGAGAGGTCACAAGGTTTTTCTATTTTCAGACCTACTGACCTAGTTTTTGACCCCACGTGACCCAGTTTTGAACCTCACCTAGATATCATCAAGGTGAACATTCTGACCAATATTCATGAAGATCTCATGAAAAATATGGCCTCTAGAGAGGTCACAAGGCTTTTCTATTTTTAGATCTACTGACCTAGTTTTTAACCCCATGTGACCCAGTTTCAAACTTGATCTAGATATCATCAAGGTAAACATTCTGACCAGTTTTCCTGAAGATCCATTGAAAAATATGGCCTCTAGAGAGGTCACAAGGTTTTTCTATTTTTAGACCTACTGACCTAGTTTTTGACCGCACGTGACCCAGTTTCGAACTTGACCTAGATATCATCAAGGTGAACATTCTGACCAATTTTCATGAAGATCCATTGAGAAATATGGCCTCTAGAGAGGTCACAAGGTTTTTCTATTTTTAGACCTACTGACCTAGTTTTTGATCCAACATGACCCAGTATCGAACTTGACCTAGATATCATCAAGGTGAACATTCTGACCAATATTCATGAAGATCTCATGAAAAATATGGCCTCTAGAGAGGTCACAAGGTTTTTCTATTTTTAGATCTACTGACCTAGTTTTTACCCCCACGTGACCCAGTTTCAAACTTGACCTAGATATCATCAAGCTGAACATTCTGACCAATTTTCATGTAGATCCATTGAGAAATATGGCCTCTAGAGAGGTCAAAAGGTTTTTCTATTTTTAGACCTAATGACCTAGTTTTTGACCCCACGTGACCCAGTTTCGAAATTGACCTAGATATCATCAAGGTGAACATTCTGACCAATATTCATGAAGATCTCATGAAAAATATGGCCTCTAGAGAGGTCACAAGGTTTTTCTATTTTTAGACCTACTGACCTAGTTTTTGACCCCATGTGACCCAGTTTCGAACTTGACCTAGATATCATCAAGGTGAACATTCTGACCAATTTTCATGAAGATCTTGTGAAATATATGGCCTCTAGAGAGGTCACAAGGTTTTTCTATTTTTAGACCTACTGACCTAGTTTTTGACGGCATGTGACCCAGTTTCGAACTTGACCTAGATATTATCAAGGTGAACATTCTGACCAACTTTCATAAAGATCCCATGAAAAATGTGACCTCTAGAGTGGTCACAAGCAAAAGTTTACGGACGGACGGACGGACGCACGCACGGACGGACGGACGACGGACGACGGACGCCGCGCGATCACAAAAGCTCACCTTGTCACTTTGTGACAGGTGAGCTAAAAACATGTTGATGATTATAATTTCTTATCAAATAATGAATCCTATTCAGATATTCGTCTTTAATATTAGAAAATTATTAATTTCTGTGGACATTTGTCAAAAAATATTACTTACAATGGACTACTTTGCGCATCAAACTGGTTTCCGCTTCAGTTGTGAGGCACTTCCGTCATACTTTTTGACAACAATAACAAAACACAAAATGAATCAATAAAGTCACTTATAAACCGACTGCTACTTAAATCAGTGTAAGTAAAGTTGTTGTTACAACATTATACATGTTCGTTACGTTATGAGATAAAGTTTATCTTGAACTGCATAATCCATTAATTACGTTTAGATGATATTGCATTTACAACTTATTTGACCCCATTTTTTACGTGAATGACAGCATTCTCGTGCAACTCGTGCAAACAGAGTTATGAAAAGTATGGTGGAGAATTCAAGGACAAATTATAAATGACATTAAAGTGAGGATAACTGTGTATTCATCCAGTTTTGATCATTGACATGCTTGCTGTGTATTAGTAACTTTTGTGAACAAGATTAGAATGTTACTTTTGCACATAGACACATTGATTGGACCTCTCAACCAAATTTCATACCTTATTTTTGGGATTTTTAAGACAATACATTTTCAAAAGTTTGTTGAATGTGTTTTGATATTTAAGTGCATTGTAGTTCATGAATACCAAGTTAAAAATTAATAATGGCAACATTTCTAGGCCCTTATTGTAAGCCACTAGACTTCTGTAATGATAAATGTTTAATGTATTAATGGGAATATACTCTTTTAGTTTTGGAATATGGCATTCCTTGACCACCGTATCTTTTCTTATGCACTACTTTGTAAACAAACTAAATAATGTGTTTTAGCTTATATATGCGAAATGAAAAGCAAGACAGTGACCATATTTCACATTCTTTCTTTAAATTAGAATCTGTAGGACATTGATAAATGTTTGGACAAGGTGAAGCACTATTATTTTCGCACCAAAAAGTCTTAATTGTTGACTTTGAATGTACACAATAAGTCTTATGTAATTCAACAATAACTTTCTTGTTTCAGTTTTCTCATTTTTATTTTAGTGAGCAATCCTTTGTGTACTTATAAAAGTTGAAACAGTATCCATTTCATGTACCAAAACCTTGTACTTTTTTGCAGGTAAATTTTATCATACCCCACCCACTTTTTTCTAATTTCAAAGTATGCGTCCCCTTAACACTTCCCGTTATGTAAGGCCATAAATTCCAAGCCATCGTATACACAAATTGTTGTTTAGGGGAAATCTGCATGTATCACACGTGACCTTCATGACCTAACACATTTAAAAATACTTTGATGTTAAATGGTTGTTATTTTTAGAACGAGGAAAGTCCCGTGAAACGGCTAGTTGCAAGCAGTTTTTTCAGTAATTTTCCATGACGTAGCATCGTGCACATGTAGGAAAAAACCCCGGTGTCTTTCTTTGCAAAGTACTCGATAAATTTAAATAGTAACCACATGATCTTTTACGTAACTAATGATGACGAAATCCCATATTTTGAGTTAGTAAACATCCGGAATTTGTTTCTTTAGGAAAAGAACGAAAATAAAGCGATTGATTATGAGACACGGGATAAAACGATTCTGTTCAAATGGCCGTTAATCGGTATAATACGTTTCTATCGGGGAACCGATAGACACAGGTCAATACGTTTCTGTTTGGTAATCGATAGATACGGTGATAAACGTATCGATGTGGGAAAGGGTTAAGGGGCCATAACTCTGGAACCCATGATGGAATCTGGCCAGTTCAAGAAAGGAACTAAGATCTTGTGGTGATACAAGTTTTGTGCAAGTTTGGTTAAAATCAAATCATAAATGAAGCTGCTATTGTGCAGACAAGCTCAAAATAGCTAATTCTGGCCCTTTCAGGGGCCATAACTCTGGAATCCATTACGGGATCTGGCCTGTTCAAGAAAAGAACTCAGATTTATGGTGACACAAGTTTTGTGCAAGTTTGATTAAATTCAAATCATAAATGAAGCTGCTATTGTGCAGACAAGGTCAAAATAGCTAATTCTGGCCCTTTCAGGGGCCATAACTCTGGAACCCATAAAGGAATCCGGCCAGTGCAAGAAAGGAACCAAGATGTTATGGTGATACAAGTTTTGTGCAAGTCTGGTTAAAATAAAATCATAAATGAAGCTGCTATTGTGCAGACAAGGTCAAAATAGCTAATTCTGGCCCTTTCAGGGGCCATAACTCTGGAACCCATGATGGAATCTAACCAGTTCAAGAAAGGAACCAAGATCTTATGGTGATACAAGTTGTGTGCCAGTTTGGTAAAATTCAAATCATAAATGAAGCTGCTATTGTGCAGACAAGGTCAAAATAGCTAATTTTGTCCCTTTCAGGGGCCATAACTCTGGACCCTATAATGGGATCTGGCCAGTTAAAGAAAGGAACCGAGATCTTATGGTGATACAAGTTGTGTGCAAGTTTGGTTAAAATAAAATCATGAATGAAACCACTATCGTGCAGACCAGAAATTGTTGACGGAGGATGCACGAGATGCACGGACGGACTGACGACGGACGACGGATGATCACAAAAGCTCACCTTGTCACTATGTGACAGGTGAACTAAAAATATGACATTTTATATGTAAGAAACTAGTTTCATATTTGTATGATATGTGGAAATAGACAGGGAATGCTTGTTCTTTTCTGACAAAATTAAGAATAAAGCTGGCTTTTCTGGTAAGATATGAGTAATAACATACATGCCTTTAATCAAAGCATTCTGTATAATAAATTACTTTATTGAAATCATCTTTATAGAGGCAAAACAATCCGTAATATAATGATAATTTTATGTATGTTTACTTTTTGTTGAGCGCTCTTTTGCCACATATTGTGCTGCTGTGTAATTGTGAGTAACTAGACAAGATTCAGGCCTAGATCCAGGGCTTGAAAGAGGGTGCCCATGCCCCAAGTTTGTTGAGAAGTGACCTATACTCATCAATGTTGCACCCAACTATTTTGGCTAAGAAAATATTTTCTAAAAATTAAGACCCAAAAGCGCACCAGAGGCCTCCATTTCATACCTATATTTCAAAATTTTCCAGGGGGAGAACACACTGACCACTCTAAAATTAGGAAAGTACCCTTCCCAGTACCTCAAAATTAAGACAAAAAAATGCACCAGAGCCCACCATTTCATACTTGTATTTCAAGATTTTCGAGGGGTAGAGCCCCCTGATCCTCCTAAAATGACTAGGATACATCCTTCCATACCTCAAAATTTAGACCAAAAAATGCACCACAGTCCACCATTTTGTACCTGTTTTTCAAAAATTTCCTGGGGAAGAGACCAATGCTTGACTATTTGAATTATTGTCCCAGAAGCAGGAAAATATCCTAAATGTTAAAATATCTATAGACTTTCAATCCAGTATCTGCACTAGTTTTGGAGATAGTAACTTGCATGCAAAACTTTAACCAGAATTTTTAAGTTCAAAAGGGGACATAATTTGACCAAAATGCATGTCAGAGATATGGGACTTGATGCAATCAACCAGTTTTATAACCCCTAAGGCACATGACATTTGTGAAGTTTCAATTTAATATCTGCATTTGTTCTGCATATAGTAACTTGCACGCAAAACTTTAACCAGAATTTTCTAAGTCTAAAAGGGGGCATAATTTGGCCAAACTGCAGGTCAGAGTTATTGGACTTGATGCTATCAACTATCTTTATAACCCCGAAGACACATGTGAAGTTTCAATTCAATATCTGCATTAACTTTGGAGATAGTAACTTGCATGTTAAACTTTATCCAGGATTTTCTAAGTCCAAAAGGGGACATAATTTCCCAAAATACATGTCAGAGTTATGGGACTTGACCCAGTGAGGTTGGTAATTAATTAGACTAGCCACTAGACTGATAATTAAGATATTTCTATGATTTTTTTTTTGTGTTCATAGAGACAAAAGCCAGTCTTTTCTAGAGATTTTCTAAGAGGACTGATGTTAAAATTATCATATATATAGGACATAGGATATAGACTGGCTCATTCACTACATTAAATCTTAATATGTAAAAAAAATTACATCACAGACTAGGAGCTAGTCTAGTAATTTATCTAAAACAAGAGGGCCATGATGGCCCTATATATCGCTCACCAGAGTTGATCTGGCCTACTGACCTAGTTTTTTACACCACATGAGCCAGTTTCGAATTTAACCTAGAGATCATCAAGGCAAACATTCTGACCAAGTTTCATAAAGATTGAGTCACAACTGTACCCTTTAGAGTGTTCACAAGCTTTTCCTTTGATTTGACCATGTGACCTTGTTTTTGACCCTAAATGATCCAGGTTAAAATTTCACCTAGAGATTATCAAGACAAACATTCTGAGCAAGTTTCATAAAGATTGAGTAACAACTGTAGCCTATAGAGTGTTCACAAGCTTTTCCTTTGATCTGGCCTTCTGTCCTCCTTTTTGACCCCGCATGACCCAGTTTTGAACTTGACCTAAAGATCATTAAAGCAAACATTCTGACCAAGTTACATAAAGATTGGGTCACAAATGTGGTATCTAGAGTGTTCAAAAGCTTTTCCTTTGATCTAGCCTACTGATCTAGTTTTTGTCCCAACATGACCCAGATTCGAACTTGACCTGGAGATTACCAAGACAAACATTCTGACAAAATTTCGTAAAGATTGGGTCACAACTGTGGCCTCTAGAGTGTTTACAAACTTTTCCTTTGATATGACTGGGTGACCTAGTTTTTGACCCCGCATGTCCTAGATTCGAACTTGACCTATAGATAATCAAGACAAAACATTCTGATTTATTCAATTTCTAACGAGTTTCAAACTTGAACTGTGGTCTCTAGAGTGTTGAAAGTTTTTCCTTTGATCTGGCCTACTGACCTAGTTTTTGACCCAACATGACCCAGTTTCGAAACTGACCTTGAGATCATCAAGACTAACATTCTGACCAATTTTAATAAACATTGGCTCACAAATGTGGCCTCTAGTGTTCACAAGCTTTTCCTTTGATCTGGCCTACTGACCTAGTTTTTGACCCCACTACCCAGTTTCAAACTTGACCTAGAAATCATCAAGACAAACATTCTGACCAAGTTTCATAAAGACTGGATCACAAATGTGGCCTCTAGAGTGTTCACAAGCTTTTCCTTTGATCTGGCCTACTGACCTAGTTTTTGACCCCACATGACCCATTTTAGAACCTGACTTAGAGATCATCAAAAACATTCTGACCAAGTTTCATAACGATTGGGTCACAAATGTGGCCTCTAGAGTGTTCACAAGCTTTTCCTTTGATCTGGCCTACTGACCTAGTTTTTGACCAAACATGCCCCAGTTTCGAACATGACCTTGAGATCAGCAGGACAAACATTCAGATCAAGTTTCATAAAGATTGGGTCACAAATGTGGCCTCTGGAGTGTTCACAAGCTTTTCCTTTGATATGGTCTACTGACCTAGTTGTTGACCCAACATGCCCCAGTTTTGAAACTGACCTAGAGATCATCAAGACTAACATTCTGACCAAGTTTCATAAAGATTGGGCCACAAATGTGGCCTCTAGAGTGTTCACAAGGCAACTGTTGACGGACGCCGGACAATGACCGGTGACAATAGCTCACCTTGAGCACTTCGTGCTCTGTTAAGCTAAAAAGAAGTAAGTTCAAATCTATATGCTTTAAGTAATAGCTGTATGTACTTGCACGCAAAACTTTAACCAGGATTTTCCAAAAGGGGGCATAATTTGGCCAAAATGCAGGTCAGAGTTATGGGACTTGATGCTATCAACTAGTTTTATAACCCCTTTATGTGAAGTTTCAATTCAATATCTGCATTAGTTTTGGAGATAGTAACTTGCATGTAAAACTTTAACCAGGATTTTCTAAGGGGGCATAATTTCCTCAAAATACATGTCAGAGCTATGGGACTTGACCCAGTGTAATAGTCCTAGAAAAAGAAAAAATAAGTTTCAAAGCTACCTATAAATGATAGCCATATGAACCAAGGTGTGAACCCGACGCCAGGGTGAGTACAATAGCTAGACTATTCTTCTAACAGTCAAGCTAAAAATTTAACCAAAAACAGCTAAGTCGAACTAGAGCTATCACTAAAGGTGATGAATGTACCCCCCACATGCATTGACACAGTACATTGCAATTTGACGCACACAAGATTGCATAATTATGTGGACTGTATGTATATAGTCTGTATGTATAGTAAGAAAAAACAAAGTCCCATAACTATGCAGAATATTTATCTAAAAGAATGTAACATGCACCATGCACAACTAGGGTTGGTACTGATCACTTGTGTGAAGTTTCATTAAATTGTGTGTAAGGGTTTGGTAGATTAGGCACGCACAAGATTGCATATGCAGACTATATGTACTTAGTATGGTAACAAGAAACAAAGTCCCATAACTCTGCAATTTTTGTCGCTGAAAGAACCTAACATGCCCATGCACAACTACTGCTGTTACTGATCACTTGTGTGAAGTTTCATTAAATTGTGTCAAGGGGATGAGGAGAGATGGTGCGCACAAGATTGTGTCTATGTATATAGTATAGTAACAAAAAAACAAAGTCCCATAACTCTGCAAATTTTTTTTCTAAAAGAACCTAACATGCCCCATGCACAACTGCTGTTGGTACTGATCACTTGTGTGAAGTTTCATTAAATTCTGTCAAGGGGATAAGGAGAGATGGTGCGCACAAGATTGCGTCTACGGAGAGACGGCCAGACGGACAGACAGACAGACAACCTGAAACCAGTATACCCCCCCTTACAACTTTGTTGTCGGGGGATACAAAAAGGGGAATAATTTTGTAAAAATGCAAAGTAGAGTTATTGAACCTACGCACTGCATGTCATATAATGACACTGAACAAGTGTGTAAAGTTTCAATCCATTCCCATTAGTGGATACTGAGATACCAGCTTACAAATTACAAAACCTGCTAAGTCGAAAAGGGGCATAATTTTGAAACAAGAGGGTCATAATGACCCTGGATCGCTCACCTGAGTAATATGAGATACATGTTTCAAATGTCAAACTGATGATTTTTAGAAATTTTTTGGAAGATTTTCCGATGTACAATCAAGCAACCCCTGGGGCAGGGCCAATTTTACCCCAGGGGTCATGATTTGAACAAAGTTTGTAGAAGTCTATTAGGCAATGTTACATATCAAATATCTAAGATCCAGGCCTTCTGGTATATTTTTAGCAAATTTATGAAGATTTCCTTTTGTACAATCAAGTAACCCCTGGGGCTGGGTCAATTTGACCCTGCGGGTTCAAGATTTGAACACATTTTGTAGAGGTCCACTAGGCAATGCTACATATCAAATATCTAAGCTCTAGGCCTTCTGGTTTATTTTTAGAAAATTTTGAAGATTTTTCTATGCACAATCAAGTAACCCCATGGGGCGGGGTCAATTTCACCCCAGGGGTCATGATTTGAACAAATTTTGTAGAAGTCTACTAGGCAATGCTATATGTCAAATATCTAAGATCTAGGCCTTCTGGTTTATTTTTAGAAAATTTTTGAAGATTTTCCTGTGTAAAATCAAGTGACCCCTGGGGCCGGGTCAATTTTGACCTGGGGGTCATGATTTGAACAAATTTTGTAGAGGTCCACTAGGCAATGCTACATGTTAAATATCTAAGCTCTAGGCCTTCTGGTTTATTTTTTTAAAAAATTTGAAGATTTTCCTACAGAAATCTATGTAAAATCAAGTGACTCCTGGGGCGGGGTCAATTTTGATCCCGGGGTCATGATTTGAACAATTTTAGCAAAGGTCCACTAGGCAATGCCACATGTCAAATATCTAAGCTCTAGGGCTTCTGGTTTTTGAGAAGAAGATTTTTTAAGATTTTCCTATGTAAAATCATATGACCCCTCGGGCGGGGTCAATTTTGACCCCGGGGTCATGATTTGAATAAACTTGGTAGAGGTCCACTAGGCAATGCTTCACACCAAATATCTAAGCTCTAGGTCTTCTGGTTTTTGAGAAAAATATTTTTTAAGTTTTTCCTTTCGGTTGCCATGGCAACCAGAGTTTGCATGGAATTCAATTCTTTGAATAATTTTTGTAGAGCTTCACCCAAAGAACATTCCTGTGAAGGTTGGATGAAAGTGGCCTAGCAGTTTATGAGGAGATGTCGTTTAAAGTAAAAGTTTATGGACGGACAACGGACGCCGGACGCTGAATGATCACAATAGCTCACCCTGAGCCTTTGGCTCATGTGAGCTAAAAATGCAAAATAGAGTTATGGGACCTGCACAGTGCATGTCAGATTATGACAGTGAACAAATGTGTGAAGTTTGAATCCATTCACATTAGTTGGTACTGAGATACCAGCTGACATACAAAACCTTAACCAAAAATTTCTAAGTCGGAAAAGGGGCATAATTTTGTAAAAAAGCAAAACAGAGTTATGACACCTGTGCAATGTAAGTCAGTTTATCACAGTGAATAAGTGTGTGAAGTTTCAATCCATTCCCACATGTAGTTACTGGGATACCAACTTACATACAAAAACTTAACCAAATCGGGACGCCGACGCACGGGCCATTCGAATAGCTCTACTTATTCTTTGAATAGTCAAGCTAAAAATTGGATGTAAATTGTATGTTGTACCACAGAAAAGTGGTCTCGATTTTTCCCTAGGGCCAGTAATAATCAAGAGCTGTCACTAATGGTGACAAATGCCCCTGCAGCGCCTTGACATTTGACCTGGTGACCCCTAAGTCAATAGGGGTTGTGTACACAATAAGTACTATCAGCATGTGAAGTTTGAAGGTCCTGGGTGCAGTGGTTCGCGAGTAAAGTGCCATCATGCAAAAAGTTAACATTGGCCCCTGTGACCTTGACCTTTGACCTGGTGACCCCAAAGTCAGTAGGGGTGGTGTACTCAATAAGTACTATCAGCATGTGAAATTTAAAGGTCCTGGGTGCAGTGGTTCGCGAGTAAAGTGCCTTCATGCAAAAAAGTTAACATTGGCCCCTGTGACCTTTGACCTGGTGACCCCAAAGTCAGTAGGGGTCGTGTACTTAAAAAGTACTATCAGCATGTGAAGTTTGAAGGTCCTGGGTGCAGTGGTTGGCAAGTAAAGTGCCTTCATGCAAAAAGTTAACATTGGCCCATGACCTTGACCTTTGACCTGCTAACCCCAATGTCAGTAGAGGTCATGTACTCAATAAGTACTATCAGCATGTGAAGTTTGAAGGTCCTGGGTGCAGTGGTTCGCCAGTAAAGTGCCTTCATGCAAAAAGTTAACATTGGCCCCTGTGACCTTGACCTTTGACCTGGTGACCCCAAAGTCAGTAAGGGTCGTGTACTCAATAAGTACTATCAGCACGTGAAGTTTGAAGGTCCTGGGTGCAGTGGTTCCCGAGTAAAGTGCCTTCATGCAAAAGTTAACGTTGGCCTTCATGCAAAAAGTTAAAGTTGTGACGAACGAACAGACGGACAGTTGAAAACTAATATGCTGCCCTTCGGGGCCATAAAAAGTTACAATATAAGCTATTTATAGTAAAACAAAGGTAGGTAATAATAAAAACGAGATCACAGAGTGATCTTGGTGCCCACGAATGTGCCATTTTTTAGTGTTCCAAATTTCAAGACTTACTGACTAGCTCAAGGTCAAATTTTCATTTCCGTACACAACACTGTGCATGTGGTCCAAATTCGAAAGCTGTAGCTTGAGAAATGTGAAAGTAGGTCACTAGATCAATTTCAAGCACAAAGTTCTTTGTACACAAAACTATGCATGTGCATCAAGTTTGAAGGCTGTAGTTCGAGAAATTTGAAAGTAGGTCACTAGGTCAATCTTAAGGTCAAGGTTTATTTCGGTACACAAAACTATGCAAGTGGTCCAAATTTGAAGGCTGTAGCTTGAGAAATGTGAAAGTAGGTCACTAGGTCAAAATCAAGGTCAAATTTCACTTCAGAATACAAATCTATGCATGTGGTCCAAACTTGAAGCCTGTACCTTCAAAAATTTGAGAGTAGGTCATTAGGTCAATGTCAAGGTCAAAGTTTGTTCCGGTACACAATCCTATGCATGTGGTCTAAATTTGAAGCCTGTAGCTACAGAAATGTGAAAGTAGGTCACTAGGTCAATCTTAAGGTCAAAGCTCATTTTGGTACACAAAACTATGCAAGTGGTCCAAATTTGAAGGCTGTAGCTTGAGAAATGTGAAAGTAGGTCACTAGGTCAAAATCAAGGTCAAATTTTATTATGGAACACAGAACTATGCATGTGTTCCAAATTTGAAGCCTGTACCTTCAAAAATGTGAAAGTAGGTCACTAGGTCAATGTAAAGGTCAAAGTCTGTTTCGGTACACAAAACTATGCATTGGTCCAAATTTGAAGGCTGTAGCTTGAGAAATGTGAAAGTAGGTCACTAGGTCAAAATCAAGGTCAAATTTAATTTCGGAACACGAAACTATGCATGTGGTCCAAATTTGAAGTCTGTACCTTCAAAAATGTGAAAGTAGGTCACTAGGTCAATGTCAAGGTCAAAGTTTTTTTCAGTGCACAATACTATGCATGTGGTCAAAGTTTGAAAGCTGTAGCTACAGAAATGTGAAAGTAGGTCACTTGGTCAAAATCAAGGTCAACTCATGTCAACGTTCATCTTGCCACTCAAAACCATACATGTGGTCCAAATTTGAATGTTGTAGGTTATTGACAAGAAGATTTTAAAAGCTTTTCCTTATATAAGTCTATATGAACCATGTGACCCCCAGGGCGGGACCATATTTGACCCTAGGGGAATAATTTCAATAATCTTAGTAGAGAACCACTAGATGATGTCACATACAAAATATCAAAGCCCTAGGCCCTGTGGTTTTGGACAAAAGGTTTTTCAATTTTTTTCCCTATATAAGTCTATATAAACAATGTGACCCCCGGGGTGGGGCCATATTTGACCCTAGGGGGATAATTTGAATAAACTTGGTAAAGAACCACTAGATGATGCTTCATTACAAATATCAAAGCCCTAGGCTTTGTGGTTTGGACAAGAAGATTTTCAGGCCAAGTTTTTCCCTATATAAGTCTATGTAAACCATGTGACCCCTGGGGCGGGGCCATACTTGACCCCAGGGAAAGAATCTGAACAGTCTTGGTAGAGGACCACTAGATGATGCTTCATACCAAATACCAATGCCCTAGGCCCTGTTGTTTTGAACAAGAAGATTTTTAAAGTTTTTCCCTATATAAATCTATGTAAATTATAAAAATAAACAAAGGGCCATAACTCACTCAAAAATTGTTGAACCAGTCTGATTTTCAGGGGGACATAACTAGGGTACCAATACATCATTCTGACAATGTTTGGTCAAAATCCTCCTAGTAGTTTCTGAGGTGATGCGATAACGAGAAATTGTTAACGGACGGAAGGATGACGGACCACAGACGCAGAGTGATTTGAATAGCCCACCATCTGATGATTGTGGGCTAACAAGAGTGCCTCATGGTGATGAACAGTTGTGCCAAGTTACATCAAAGTTCCTCCATGCATGAAGAATTTGACCTGTAAGTGTGACCTTGACCTTTGACCTATAGACCTGGTTCTTGCGCATGACAATCCGACTCGTGATGGAGATCATTTGTGCCAAGTTACATCCAAAGCCCTCCATGCATGAAGAAGAAATGCTCCGGACATAGTCATTTTTGTGTCTGACCTTTGATCTCCAATTGTGACCTTGACCTTTGAGCTAGGGGGTCGGGGTTTGCGCACGACAAGTCCTCTCATCATGGGGAACACTTGTGCCAAGTAATATTAAAATCCCTTATTAAATGACAGATTTATGGACCAGACACAAAACAGACCCTGTTCATGCTATGTTCACATTTGACTGCCAAGTATGACCTTGACCTCTGAGCTGGCGTCTGAACATTGTGCATGACACATCATCTTATTATGAGGTACATTTGTGCCAAGTAATATTAAAATCCCTTCATAGATGGCAGAGTTATGGGCGGACAGGAAAAAACCCGTTGATCTTTGACCTCCAATTGTGACCTTTGAGCCAGGGGTCCGGGTTTTGCGCATACCATGTCATCTCATCATGAGGAACATTTGTGCCAAGTAATATTAAAATCCCTTAATAAATGACAGAGTTATGGACCGGACACAAAACGAATGGACAGAATGATGGATTCCTATAGTCCCCAAAACTGGTTTTCAACCAGTAGGGTGACTTAAATTAACATGTGAAGGTAGTGTGTATGTGGGGGTAGGTGGGGTAAGAAGTTGGGGGAATGATGTGATGTGAAAATATCAAACAAGAAGATTTTTCCACTACATATCAAACACTACATACATAACCGACCAGTACACCCCAGTGGCCATTTTTAGGCGAAAAAGAGTAATTTGTACAATCTTCATAAAAGGTCACCCAAGAAACAACTGTGTAAAATTGTTTTAAAATTGGACCTGCTGTTTCTCACAACAACATTTTTTAAGGTTTTCCAATATATACATAGGCAGGCTTTCCAGCCAGCCATTACAAAAAAGCAGGAGAAATATAGGAATAAATGTGGCAAAAAAGTATTAGAAAAGTAGGGAAAAAAATAGGAAATTTGATGAAAACAATAGCTGTCACTCAAAAGTTGTCTGCATAAAATATGCCATAATAGTTTAGGTATGAATCATTTTGTGACCTTCACCTGAGAGACCCGGGTTGTAAGTGTGACACACTTTCTCAATATGGTTAACATTTGTGTCAAATTATTTTCAAATCCCTTGATAAATGGCAGAGTTATGGACCAGACAAGAAAAAGACCATGTTAACCTTTGACTTCTAAGTGTGTCTTGGACCTTGGAGCTACGGGACGGGTCTTGCACATGACATGTCATCTCATTATAGGGAATATTTCTGCCAAGTAATTTTAAAATACCTTCATCGATGGCAGAGTTATGGATCGGACAAGAAACAGACCATATTAACATTTAATCTCTAAGTGTGACCTTGACCTTAGAGCTAGGGGTCTGGATCTTGCGCATGACGTATCGTATCATTATGGGAAGCATTTATGCCAAGTAATTTAAAAATCCCTTGATGAATTGCAGTTATGAACCAGACACATGTTAATCTTTTGACTTCTGAGTGTGACCTTGACCCTAGAGTTTGGGGTCTGGGTCTTGCGCAAGACACATCGTCTCTTTATGGTGAATATTTATGCCAAGTAGTTTCAAAATCTCTTCATGGGTGGCAAAATTATGGACCCGACATAAAACAGACCCTGTTAACATTTGACCTCTAAGTGTGACCTTGACCATGGAGCTAGGTGTCTGGGTTTTGCACACGACTTATCATCTCATTATGGTGAACATCTATGCCAAGTTATTCTAAAATCCCTTTATGGATGGACAGCCCGGACAAGAATTTACACAGACGAACGGATGACAGTGTGATTTTAATATGCCCAACTTCGGGTGCATAAAAATAGGAGTTTATGTAAGCTACAAACTTAGACAAAAAGCGCTTTAGGGATAAAAAAAAGGTCTTTTTATGCCCCCCTTCCAAGAAGGAGGGGTATATTGTTTTGCAGATCTGATGTCGGGCGGTCGGTCTGTCGGTCTGTATGTAGACCAATCCGTTTCCGGATGATAACTCAAGAACGCTTGGGCCTAGGATCATGAAAGTTGATATGAAGGTTGGTCATCACCAGCAGATGACCCCTATTGATTTTGAGATCTGTATGTCAACGGTCAAGGTCACAGTGACCCTGATCAGTTAAACGGTTTCCGGATGATAACTCAATAACGCTTGGGCCCAGGATGGTGAAAGTTGATAGAAATGTTGGTCATCACCAGCAGATGACCCCTATTGATTTTGAGATCAGTAGGTCAAAGGTCAAGGTCACAGTGACCAGGAACAGTAAAATGGTTTCCGGGCAGTAACTCAAGAACGCTCAGGCCTAGGATCAGGAAAATTGATAGGGAGATTGTTCATGACCAGCAGATGACCCCTATTGATTTTGAGGTCATTAGGTCAAAGTTCAAGGTCACATTGGCCAGGAACAGTTAAACGGTTTCTGGAAGATAACTTGAGAATGCTTGGGCCAAGGGCCATGAAAGATGATAGAGAGGTTCATCATGACCAGCAGATGACTCCTATTGATTTTGAGGTCAGTAGGTCAAAGGTCAAGGTTACAGTGACCCGGAACATTTAAACCATTTCCAGACAATTACTTGAGAACGCTTGGGCCTAGGATCATGAAACTTGATAGGGAGATTGGTCATGACCAGTAGATGACCCCTGTAGATTTTGAGATCAGTAGGCCAAAGGTGGTCACATTGACCCAGAACAGTTAAACCCTTTCCAGACGATACCTTGAGAACGCTTGGGCTTAGGATCACGAAACTTAATAGGGAGGTTGATCATGACCAGCAGATGACCCCTGTTGATTTTTAGGTCAATAGGTTAAGTCAACATCACATTGAACCAGAACAGTAAAACTTTTGTTTACAGTGACCATATAATTTCTGTTCCTTCTGCAATTACTGAATGCATCAAGGGGGGCATTTCGTGTTTGACGAGCTCTTGTTCCACTGAAATCAACGACATTTCACTGTTTCCACAATTGAATGCACTAAAGACGCACCTACTGAATCCAAACTACTATAATAAAGCACAGTATATACTTTTTTTGAACATTAACAACAACACTCCAAGGTGTTAATTTACATTCATTTGGGGTAGGTGCGGGAGGAGCTGTAGGGAAACAAGAGGGCCATGAAGGCCCTGTATCGCTCACCTGACCTATTGAGCTAAAGATCATCAAGATAGTTTCATTAAGATGTGGTCATAAATGTGGCCTCTAATGTGTTAACTAACTTTTTCTTTGATTTGACCCGGTGACCTAGTTTTTGACCCCACATGACCCAGTTTCGAACTTGACCTAAAGATCATCAAGATTAACATTCTGGCTAAGTTTCATGAAGATACAGTCATAAATGTGGCCTCTAGAGTGTTAACAAGCTTTTCCTTTGATTTGACCTGGTGACCTAGTTTTTGAATCCACCTGACCCAGATTTGAATTTGACCTATAGATCATCAAGATTAACATTCTGACCAAGTTACATTAAGATATGGTCATAAATGTGGCCTCTAGAGTGTTAACTAGCTTTTCCTGGTGACCTAGTTTTTGACCCTACATGACCCAGATTCCAACTGGATTTTGAGATCATCATGATTAAACTTCTGACCAAGTTTCATGAAGATACAGTCTTAAATATGGCCTCTACAGTGTTAACAAGCTTTTCCTTTGATTTGACCTGGTGACCTAGTTTTTAACCCCAGGGGCTGTATTCACGAAGCATCTTAGAAATTTTCTTAGATTTCACTAAGAAATTTCTTAACTTAAATATTTTGACTTTATAGTAAAGAAATTTTCTTAAAATCGTATTTATAAATCATCTTAGAAAATTACTTAGCTAAGAAAAATCTTTTCGTTAAGAAATTTCTTAACTCTGTTGCTATGGAACAAAAGCTGCGCGCGCAGCATAATCAATCGAAAAAAAATGATGGACGACGTCGACTCGCTGCGTGTTTTCCAGATGTTTTAACGAAAAACAAAGACAATAACTTGATATTTACGTTTATGTTGGTGATAAGTAATTTCTATTACATTACTGATATAAATGACATCAATTATTGGTTTGTGAAACTTCGGAGCCGGAAAATATTTGCCCTTAATGAACACGACTTTTCATGATGGATTTCTGCGGCGAGTTAGTCATTTCAAAAATTGTCATTCGCGATGTTGGTTATAATTATTTGTGTAATATAAGTATGTAGGTAAGATTAGTAACGTAAACAGATATAAATATATCAATTTAATTTCAGACAGAACAGCATTTTTAAATTTCAGTTGTACTTTCACTTTCGGTTTGAAAATTTTGAAACTATTTGGAAATTATGTATGTATACATAGTTTGCATAAATTACTTTACCAAAACTAACTAGAGAATGATATTTTACCAGACTAGACAGGTCTAAGGAGATATTGATCTATCAGGGAATTACAAGTTACAGCATACATGTAAACATTCACACAATGACAGCTTTCTTGGCAACAACCATCACTTTTTTTGTTAGTTTTGATTACAAGATGAAAATTATGTTTTTGGACATGTGTATGTGTATGAATGACAAATCAACTGTGCTTTTGACCATAAAATTTATAGGTTGTTAAAGTCATGTCCTAGATTTTTTGACACATAACACATTTTTCAGGTTTTTGGGCAAAAGTGACTGCAGCTAATTGCATTTTGTTCTGCTACATGTATTTGATATATTTTAATATGACTTATTTATCTACAAGAAAGGAAGACTTCCCTAGTTTCTTTAGAGAGATCATGCAGTCATTCAATATAAAAATGAAAATGAAATTTTAGTCCCATTCAAATACATCCCTTACAGAAGAAAAAGACCTGCTGCGTACTCTTGCTGTGTACATACAACGTATATGATGCGTACATGATGTGTACTGAAATCAAGGGCTTTAAATAGTACGCAGGATATACACCGCACATACACCGATAGTACGTTTGTAGTACACTTTTGACATGCAAATGAGCTCTGCCGCATACTACTTGCTGCGTACATGCTGTGGACTACATAGTACACAGGATGTACGCTGGAGGAATTTAGTATGCAGGAAATAGTACGCAGCATGTACGCGGCGCATACACTTTTCACATGCAAATGAGCCTGCGGTGTACTACCCCTGCGGCGTACATGCTGTGTACTCCTGGCCTGAGTCCTGCGGCGTACATGCTGTGTACTCCTGCTGCATACATGCTGTGTACTCTTGTGGCGAAACTGCTGTGATAATGTAAATTCCTTACCCCACCAACTTTCATATGCAAATGCTGATCATTTGGACAGAAAAAAAAACAGAAAAAAGATAAGTGACATGCATCAATAAGTATTTACCCTTACCAAAATAATGAAGATTAATGTTATCAAATAAATTAGTATGCTTTTCTTCATCCACTTTTCAATGAAATAAATCAATTTTTGTAGCATGTAATTTGGTAAACATTTGAAGAAAATGGCGTAACTGCATCAAGGGGAAACAACTTTAAAGCAACTAAATATAAGTGTTATGATTTATTATAGACGATGTGTGCGTAGTATGTATTTATTTTGATTAAAATCCATCTGAGAACAATCTAGGAGTGGAATTATATAAGCATTTATACACTTTTACGTCCGTAAAAAGTAGCAAACCAAAAAAATTTGGATAGATTTTTTCCAATGGGGCGAGCGCAATTAGCCAAAAACGTTCTGAAAATATACGAGCGGCAAATCCGATGAACAACTTTTTAATTTGGTGAGGCCTTAATGAGTTAACATAATGAGCATTAAAGCCTTTACAAAACATGATAGAATGGTGTTTTGCTTAAGACTATTCAAATAACAGTGACAGCTATTAATTCTTCTCATTCGGGCGCTGTTGAGGCATTATCTTGGTAATCATGTATTACAAAATGTAATGCAACGAAGTTCAAATAAGGCTTTTCAATTATCCAAGTTAGAAAGCTCCAGGATTAATTCAAAATGAAAAAGAATATATCTTTACACTGCATGCAAGGTGCAGCTCAGAAATCACTAAGAAGTAAGCTTCACAAATGAACATTGCAAATAGTTTGGCAAATTTTCATTGTTCAGAATACCGGTAATCTGAACTATTCTATGCTATTAAAATAAAAGTCACTCGGAAATCAAGTTCTTGCTTCCAAAAAAAAAAAAAAATGTACAAATCCTTCCTGCATGAAGTGTACTTCAGACTTTTACCTAAAAAAATTCAGAGTATAAACACCAAAAGAAAATGAACAAGTCCATCCCAAGTATATAAAGTTTACTTCAGACTTTAACTTATAAAAAAAAAACTAAGTATAAATGCCAAAAGAAATTGTTCAAGTCTTTCCCGCTAATATGAAGTGTACTGCACAAATTTCAAAGTATCTGCGGTGTACATGCAGTGTACTATTTTCTTGTACAAGTCCCTCCTGCGTACATGCAGTGTACTCCTTAAATATTCAGAGTCTGTGCTGCGTACTTGAAGTGTACTAGTGACCTCCTGCGTACATGCTGTGTACTCGTCGAAATAGTACCCGGCATGTACGCGGCATGCGGTGTATGTAAAATGTACTCCTCTGGTGTACTACTGTGTTCGCGGCATATACACAGCAAATACGCAGCATGTACGCCACAGAGGCTTGCTTCTGTAAGGGATGGTTACTTTCACTTTGAAGAACAGTGTATAATTTCCAATCAGCATACTTTCCTGTCTTAAAATTTACTCAGTATTTAAGATACCCTACATGCAACACAATAAGCAAGGTTTAAACAGTGAAAGCGAGCATTCTAGTTTTTTAGGGTCACATTTTTTAGAAATTTGCTGAATCAAGTGTTTGCAAGAGTTATCTTTACTGCGGTTATTGCTACTGTCAACTCCACAATTGTCACTTGTAACACAATAAATCCAGCCATTTTTAAAGAAAACAATACAGTTTCATTTTTTATTTAATATTATCAGATTTAAAAAGCTGACATGTTTATGTTACATAAGGTAAATATCACACAGTCTGGCTGGTTTACTTCAGTGACTCCACCATTTCAAAATTAATGAAATTAGTGCAACAATGCTAAAACTGCAAAAAAAAAAAATGAGTGAAGGCTCTTTTTGGATATGAATAATTTTATAAAGATTTTTTTGAAGATAGGCTATTTTTTGGTTGTAAAGTTAGGCAATTTGGAACAAATGTTTGCTCACAAGTTTGTAATCAACTTCTACATTCAGTAACATTTAGTTTTGGTAAACACATGTCATGGGTTAAAACTGTATTCACTTGAATTACAAGACATGCTGCCAGGTGAAAATTTATAGGCTTTGAGTATCAGAAATATTATATATTAGATTCACAAATTGGATTTAATGAATAATGATAAATGTATAACAAAATATCCTCAAACAAGTTGCAAGAATGAATATTGGCCATGAATTAAAGTTGCATTTTTACTTTTCTTGACTGTGTTATATGCAGAAGTAACCTTAGCTCCTGGTTGTGACTTGTGTATGTTATACAGTAGCTGCAGTTAGCTCAGTAAGTAGACTCTCACTGTAAGCAAGGGGTCCTGAGTTAGAGCCCCATAGTGACTGCACTTTTTCTCTATGTTCAAAATCTTCAGTGTCCCATTCCTTTTTCAGGCAAAGGCACTAAATGTAATGTCTTTCTGCATATTAAAATTCCATTTCATTAATATTTGGTGTTGATGTCATTGTGACAAAACTGAATTATTACTTTTTTGATTACTGACATTGCACATTTATAGTAACAACTTCATTGCAGGAATGGAAGATGGTTTGTCTTGTTGTAGCAGATCAGCACCGACAGTGAGGTATTTACAGAATGAATGACTGTAACATGTGATTTCTTGATTAATCTGGAAAAGTGAGTGATACTTTAAATTTATAAGGTCAATAAACTTAACCCACCCATAATGATAACTAGAAACTGTCAGGCTCCTGTGACCTTGACCTTTGATCTAGTGACCTCAAAATAAATAGGGGTCATCTACTCTGCATGTCCAATCATCCTATTAAGTTTCAACATTGTAGGTCAAGTGGTTCTCAAGTTATTTCCAAAAAATTATTTTACATGAACAGGCCACTGTGACCTTGACCTTTAATAGACTGACCCCAAAATCAATAGGGGTCATCAACTCTGCATGTTCAATCATCCTATGAAGTTTCAACATTCTGGGTCAAGTGGTTCTCAAGTTATTGATCGGAACTGGTTATCAATGTTCAGGCCCCTGTGACCTTGACCTTTAACGGACTGACCCCAAAAACAATAGGGGTCATTTACTCTGCATGAACAATCATCCTATGAAGTTTCAACATTCTGGGTCGAGAGGTTCTCAAGTTACTGATTGAAAATGGTTTTCCATGTTCAGGCCCCTGTGGCCTTGACCTTTAACATAGTGACCCTAAAATCGTTAGGGGTCCTCTACTCTGCATGACCAATCATCCTATGAAGTTTCATCATTCTGGGTCAAGTGGTTCTCAAGTTACTGACCGGAAATGGTTTTCAATGTTCAGGCCCCTGTGACCTTGACCTTTAATGGAGTGACCCCAAAATCGATAGGGGTCATCTACTTTGCATGTACAATCATCCTATGAAGTTTCAACATTCTGGGTCTAGTGGTTCTCTAGTTATTAATCGGAAATGGTTTTCCATGTTCAGGCCCCTGTGACCTTGACCTTTGATGGAGTGACCCCAAAATCAATAGGGGTCATCTACTCTTTATGACCAATCATCCTATGAAGTTTCAACATTCTGGGTCAAGTGGTTCTCTAGTTATTGATCGGAAATGGTTTTCAATGTTCAGGCCCCTGTGACCTTGACCTTTGACGGAGTGACCCCAAAATCTATAGGGGTCATCTACTCTTCATGACCAATTATCCTATGAAGTTTCAACATTCTAGGTCAAGTGGTTCTCTAGTTACTGATCGGAAATGGTTTTCAATGTTCAGGCCCCTGTGACCTTGACCTTTGACGGAGTGACCCCAAAATCAATAGGGGTCATCTACTCTTCATGACCAACCATCCTATGCATTTTCAACATTCTGGGTCAAGTGGTTCTCTAGTTATTGACCGAAAATGGTTTTCAATGTTCAGGCCCCTGTGACCTTGACCTTTGACGGAGTGACCCCAAAATCAATAGGGGTCGTCTACTCCAGCAGCCCTACAACCCTATGAAGTTTGAAGGTTCTAGGTCAAATGGTTCTCCAGTTATTGCTCGGAAATGAAGTGTGACGTACGGACGGACGGACAGGGCAAAAACAATATGTCTCCTGGGGGAGACATAATTATGAAAGTTATTCATCCATTGAATTTCATGTTTACCTTTCTGGTCACCTAGTGAATAGATTAATCTGTAATGGAAGATTGAGAAACTAAACAGTATTTCATTATTAATACAAGATTTACAGCAACAACTATTTTTGTACAGTTTTTTTTTAATTAAATTTATAGAAGATGTTTTATTCCTGTAATCACAATTAGAAGTAATGTTGATAAAATTACAGAGGTTAATTTGTCTGGCTCAAGATTTGAACCTGTGACTGTTGCTCTAACAATCTAAGATTCAGTTGTTGGATTTCTAGCCAGAAAAAATCCTGGCAAATGCAAAGCAGGCCAGGTATCAGACTGAATAGGATTCCAAAACAAGTTTTACTTTGTATAATAGTTTTTTTCGGCGAACGCCGTCTAAATTCGTTTTCGTTACCTATGCTACGTGACTTCAGTTTGCAAATCAAACTACTTGATAACGCATTAGAGATAATTTATCAAAATGGAAGATTTATGCAACACTCTGCCTGATTGGACGAGTGTCAATTTCTTTCACTCTGTTGATTGTGCTACGCTGAGTGAAATGTAGACAAAGCGTTTATCCTAAACGACGCTGTTCACAGTTTTAAAGCTAACTTTGGCTCAGTATATTTAGCAAGAATATTGATATATCTCAAAATGATAAGTAAGTTTAATAAATATGATAAAAACCTGTTCAAATACCAACATATATCAAATTAAGGAAAGAGCTGAATACGGTCTGCGTATCACATGAATAAGGGTGTGATAAGAGTCTTTTATGTAGAGAAGTGATTTTTAAAAGATTTTCCTTGTTACAATATTATTGTCGTCTGTATATGAAAAGGTTTCTTGCTTTTGTGACTTATTCAGATTGCATATTAAAATGAGTACTTGTTTGCTTTGATATATTTGTTATAAATTATTTAACTGATTTATTATATATGAATATTTTTCTTAAGTATTGTATGCAAATATTGAACTCAGTTGAAATCTGTTTTATTATATATATGCTATATAATGACTGAATCTCATTACACTGAAATGAAGGTACGCTGCATACAGTTTGTCTATGTGATATGACTACGGTGAAACTTTGCTTATGAAACAGAAATATTGAAATAATTACAATTGTATGTTTTGCTTGACCTTCACTTTTTTATAGGTGTGACGTCATTGTCCAAAGATTCATGAATAGTGAATATGCATTTGTTAAAGCGGGATCAGTTGGCCTATTTTAGAAATAGATAAAAATAATTAATAAAAAAATCCTTTATTTTTTTTCATGTATTCTAATCAAACTTGATTTGTAGCACTTTTATTAGGCCTGCAGCCAACTTTGTTCAGCTGGGACATTTGACCCCTTTTAGGGGCTGCTAGAGCTAAAACTAGAAATGCCTTTATACAGCGTCTCATGAACAGCTTGGTGGATCTTTGTCATACTTGGTCTGGAGCATCATTATAAGGTCCTCTTCCAAATTTATTTATATATGAACTTGGACCCTATTAGGGACCACTATAGCTAAAAGTAGATATGCCTTTCTTTGCATTAACCACTAAAATGTAATAGATTTTTATCAAACTCGATGTGTAACAATATCGTAAGGTCTCCTGCTATTTTGTTACAAATGGGGATAGGGACCAATTTAGCTAAAAATATAAACACCTTCTCATGAACCGCTTCATGAATCTTCATCAAACTACTGCTGTAATTATTCGTCTAAGGATAAACGAAACAAAATTGCAACCCTACGAAACCTTTGCGAAAAATTAAAAGAGAACCATTTAAATTGTTAAAGTGCGGTGTTCAGTTTTGCAATTTGAAAAATGTTAGATGAAAGATGAATGTTAGATGAAAAATTCATAAACTTCTTCCCTTATTACAATTCGCCGACCATCATTTTTAAAGATATTTCTTGTTACTGCATAAGCTTTATTTTGAGTAATAGCTTCTTCTAACATTGATTTATCAGTACCTTGAAACAGTTATTGAAGTATAGTAAGTGCCTTTTTAAAAGAAATTTATTGCACTGATTCATTTAATAATGTATACATACTTGATCTTTAGATCATTCAATTGTTTATTTGTTTATGCATTTTGCAACTTCAATGTCAAAATGTAAGTTATATAATTTTATTGTATATAAAGGTGCAAGTTCACATTCTGGTTGGATCAGAGTTGCTCAGGGAGAGACAGCAATGTAAGTGGTTCTCGGTTTATTTATAATTGCTTTTAATTCCCTAATGTTTTTACATACCTGTTACAGATTTTTTATTTTATTATTTTTTGGAGGTGGTTGCGGGGTGAAGGTTTGATACCAATCAGTTTGGGAAATTTTGAGATGCTGAAGTAAAACATGCAAATTGGGAGTTTTATTCTTTAAATATTGCATTTCACAAAAAAATTGTTTACAAATGACTTAATTAATTGAGTACAGTTTCAGTCTACATAGTGTCTAAATAGTTAAATTTGTTTCTGAGAGCTCCTTGACAAAGCTTGATTATCATTATCTTTTATTTCATGTGGTAGTGAAGTTATAAATAGCCAATGTAAATGTCTCCAGGATTAGAACATGAAAACATAATACTTAGGCTGACATTTTTACAAATTTTGGAGTTACTGGAAGTAGAATAGAATGATGCATCAATACTGACAATTGTAATTTAGTTTCTCCATGCTAAAGATTTTAAGTTGCATTGTCAAATCAAGGGTTGATTGTAATATACATATAGGACCATGATAACATATTTAAAGATGTGCTATGCTCATTTTCACTAGTGAGATATTTTATTTTAACATGTAAGTTTTAATATAGAAAATCCTCATCTGATCAGTTACATTCAATTTTACTGAATAAGTCAAATAAATATGTTTATATAAAGCTTCAGCCACAATTAAGTTTTTAAAGCAATTGCACTATATTAAAAAAACACAACCAATTACATGTATGTTGTGTTAACATATTCACTGTATAGAAATTGCTCATATTTGCATAATATGAAATTTGGGAACAATATACCTTGTGAAGCACAATTACAATATCCATTAACGTTCTTAATATTTACGTGCTTTTCTGTAATTAATAGAATCAATATTTCAGATGGAACATAGTGACAACATGCTAGCACACAGACAGAAACATTTTGGTTGACAGTTGATTCAAGGTTATACTGTGGGTAAGTTAGATATTTTGTTTTGAATACAGGCTGATTCGGACCATGGCTGATTCGGACCAAATTTACTTTGCTTATTTGGCCCAAATTGTTTTAGTTTTCCTGACACTATTGTCATGAGTAAAAGTAATACTTATGAGTATTAAGTTTAATGTCTGATGCAAAGAACAATTAAAGTCCTTATCTAAATGCATAAATGATGCATTTTAGTTTGTCAAAACTTCTTACCTGTTTGTATGGTGTATATTTTATGTCCTTACTTCAAGTTAAAAATCTATATAAGCTATAATCAACATTATTTTCTGAAAATTGCTGAACCATCCAAAATTTATGGTCATTATTGACTGTTAAATAAAAGTTTGTGGTCTGAATCAGCCGAAATATATGGTCATTATCTACTTTTATTCAAAGTATGTGGTCCGAATCAGCCAAAACATTTGGTCCGAATCAGCCATGGTCCGAATCAGCCACGGTCCGAATCAGCCTGTTTCCTTTGTTTTTATTACTGTTAACACAAAACTTTGAGCAAAGCTGTCTACAATACAAGTAAACACAAAACTTAGTGCAACAATATCTACAATTTTAAATTTTGTATACTTTGGGATATACATACAAGCAGTACTGGTTTTAGCTCACCTGAGCAGAGTGCTCAAGGTTAAGCTATTGTGATCACCCTGTGTTGGTCCTCCATCCTTTGTTACTGGGTCATCTATGGTTAAAAAATAGGTCTCTAGGTCAGTCAATAGGAAATATTGTTAGTGCTCTAGAGACCACATTTTGTGTTTGATCTTCATACAAAAATTTCAGAATGTTTGTCATCATGAATTCTAGAGCAAATGTAAAACTGGATTACATGAGATCGAAACTAGGTCTTTTGGTCAAATGTAAAAAAACTATCAACATTCCAGAGGCCACATTTTATACATAATGTTCATGAAACTTTGTCAGAATGTTTTTCTCTATAATCTGGATTAAATTTAAAACTTGGTTACATTTTTTATCAGAAACTAAGTCGCTAGGGAGAGTCTTGGAAAGAGGTTGTTGATAACTCAAGATGCCACATTTTCTACTTTGTCATGATAAATCTTTGTCAGAATGTCTATGTCTAAAAAATGTAGTATAAGTCTAAAACTTGATTACTCAATGTCTAAAACTAGGTCAAATCATAGGAAAGCATCCATAACACCACAAAGGCAACAATTACTACTAGATCTACAAAAATATATGTCAGAATGTTTCTCTCTTTGAAATCTAAGTCAGGTTGAAAACTGGGTTACCTAAGGTAACCGAGTCACTAGGTCAAATCATAGAAAAACGTTTTTAACACTCTAGAGGCCACATTTTATGCTTAGTCTTCATAAAACTTTATCAGAATGTTTGTGTATGTGAAATCTATGTCGTCCCAAACTGAATTATCTAGGTCAAAAACTAGGTCAGTATGTCAAATCATAGAAAGTCATTGTGAACACTCAAAGGCCACAATTTCTACTTGATATTTATGAGACTTAGTTGAAATGTTATTCTGGTTAAAATCTAAGATAAATTTATAACTGGGTCACTAATGGGAGAAACTAGGTAATTAGGTCAAATCATGGAAGACATTTATAAATACTTCAGAGGTCACTTTTTCAACTTGATCATCATAAATCTTTTCAAAATGTTTGTCTGTATGAAATCTAGGTCAAGTTCAAAAGTGGGTACTTTAGGTCAAAAATGTGTGTCACTTGGTCAGTCATTGAAAAACTTACTGAACTACCTGATTTTCATAAATCATGGTCAAAATGATTGTCCCTAAAATCTAGACCAAGTTAGATGCTAGGTTATCTTGGGTAACTAGGTCAGGTGAAGGCCTTCTTGTTTATGTTTTTAAGGTTTTCACTTTATATGTAAATTTTTAACAATTCATGATCAGGATATATATAAACTTACATGATGTCTTCATGTTGCGGTGACTTCTGCTCCAAAATTACCAGTACAAAACACATAATCAGGAAGAAGTTAAGTAGTGGAAGCCTGATATTAAAAACATATTAACATTTGTGTAGAGTGTGTTATGTAAATGGAAAATACGTATATCTTATGCAGTATCTAGACAGTAAAACTTGATCTCAAATAGAAGAAATTTCAAGAATATAGAATGGCTTACACCAAAATGATTGACATAGATATATCTTAAGAGTTTTAGCTGAGTGATTCAAACTTTATTACCTGCATCATATAGTCAAGTGCACTGTTTCCTTTTAGTTATGAACTTTATTTGCTTGTGGTAAATTACTGTTTAATGCTATATTCACTAGTAAGTCTAGTAAGTCAGTCTGTCAAATATTGTTCACTCTAAAATATTCATTGAGAAGTGTTTCCATATTTATCAGAAAAATTACCACAAATATCACACTAACCCTTGATTCATATCTCAAAGGTCAAGGTCACACTTACATGTCAAAGGTCAAGTCAGATATTAGTCTGACTGTAAATATGACATGCATGAAGCCCTTTTATTTGGCAGATATAATTGTCCAACAAGATTGTGTTTCAAAGGGTCAGGGTCACAGTTCAGGGTCAAAGGTGGTGCCAGATACAGCAAATATAATTAATGAACATCATCAACTTTGGAAAGTCAGAGACTTTGAAAATCGATTACTATCATTAAAAAGTTTCAAGAAATCTTACTGTCTTGAAATATTTTGCTTAATTTGCTCACTTTACCTGTATTATGCATGAAACATTTATTATAAGTACTGTGAACAAATTTTGTATACCATTTTAACAAAGAAATATTTGTTTAGTTTAAAGTAGATGTGTGTGTGTGTGTGTGTGTGTGTGCGTGCGTGTGTGTGTGTGTGTGTGTGTGTGAAAACCATGATTTGGTCAGTGAAAATACAGAATTTCACTTGTCCTTGTTGATGGTACCTTGACCTCTGGAAAGCGCTTTAATGCATTTTTATTGTCTGATTTTCTGGTAGACAAATGTCTTACGCTTAATTCACTTTTATATGGCACTTGTTGCAGATCTTGCTAGCTACATATCATTTTAATATGTAATGAGTGATATGTTCAGTAAAAATTAATCCTTACAAGGTTTTGTTTTCAATTTCATTATCTTCATTGGAATGTACGAAATGAAAAAAAGAGGAGTGAAGACTGCAACTTAAGCTTGTCTATGAGCAGTATTAAAACAGTTCACCTATTTGACCAAATCTCAATGTCTAGATTTTTATGCCTATGCCCCTCCCCCCACCCCCATTCCCCTTCAATGGAGAAGGTGCATATTGCTTTACTTATGTCAGTCTGTCAGTTGGTAGACAATCCTGTTACTAACCAATGACCAGACAATAATTTTGTCTACCGTGATGAAACTTTATAGGATGATTGATTGTGGTCATTTTTTTGCCTGTCAAGGTCAATGTGGTAGGAGACTGAAAAACATTTCTAATGACTTAATTATGTAACTTATTAGATAACTAATTAGACGTAGGCTTGTAAACATTTGCATGTGGCCTGCAAAGAACCCTTCTCACTTTAATGGGTAGTAGGTTCAGGGCACAGTAACAGCATGACGGATTTCTATCAACTGCTGAATAACTTTAAAAAAATATATTTATCATTCAAGACTGATAAGCTGCCTTTATTCATCAGTTCATGCAAACTACAATTTTTTTAAGTTTATGTATACGCATCTTGCGAAAAGTTACATCTTTCTTTTTAATGATTGACGCTATAGGTTATAATTTAATGAATCATTCGTAATCACGGGAACACATTGTAAATGGAACATATACCAATACTATAAACGAGTTTCATTTTTTGTATGTCATTGGCTCCTGTTCAAAACACAACAAGTGACTTTTAGTAGCCTAGAGGTTAGCGCAGGTCATGCACAAATGTTGATAGGATAACTTTTAAGTGAAACTCTGTAGGTATGATACAATGAAATGTTTTGACCCATGTTGGAATCCCTTTATTTTGGTGTTGCGTTCGGCTTATCACTTTTCTTCTGAGCCCCATACCCTGGAAGTTAAAATCACGAAAACTGCGATGATGAATGTTGAAATTACGATGTTGAAAGCACCATGATGAATGTTCAAACCAATATGGTGAAATATAGAATCAATCATCATAGTTTAGTGATGTCGTGTTTTCATCAACACTGTATCGTATTCCCAACATCATAATTTTGGTTGTCGGCTTTATCGTCCATATTTCATGTTTTCATCACCATAGTTACGACTTCCATCATCACGACTTCGAGCATCATGGTCTGGCGAGAAAAATAAAAACGCGACACTGCAGGTAATACACACGGCATGAGTGTGTACGTAAATGAACCTGCTAAACATTTTTACTGTAGGTCAGGAGGAATCAACTTTGGTACCAAACATGTCACTACGTTTACGAGAGCTTAAAATACCCGTGACAAGTTGACTGTACGGAAAATTTCATACTTCAGAATTATAAATGGACTCTGACCTTGGAACTTTCTGACCGGATTCGAGCATATATTTACCTTAGACCCAATGATATGCGTCAGCCCTTTCTAATAGTGTATCATTTGTCGTGTATGAACACAACGTCCATCCCAAGCGCCAATACATTAACAAATAAGTATATTTTTCACGAACAGCGTGCTCGCCAGGACATACATAAGGCTTTCAAAATGTAGTCGGTTATATTATTGAAGTTTTCACTAAATCACATACCCGACAGAGCATTCTACAATAACTGTTTAAGCTGACAAATCATTTTCCGTACACAAACTATATTTTGTACAGACAGGCAAACATAATTGAGCCACGCCATGAGAAAACCAACATAGTGGGTTTGCGACCAGCATGGATCCAGACCAGCCTGCAGGCTGGTCAGGATCCATGCTGTTCGCTAACAGTTTCTCTAATTGCAATAGGCTTTGAAAGCGAACAGCATGGATCCTGACCAGACTGCGCGGGTGCACAGGCTGGTCTGGATCCATGCTGGTCGCAAAGCCACTATGTTGGTTTTTCCACGGCACGGCTCATATGAGGTTTGTTTTATTTTGAACGTTTAGATATTATTTTCTAGGAGAAGGTATTCTTAATATTATTGATGTGAAATAAATGTGTTAAAAGTAGTTTTCTCCTTATTTTTTAGTACATCTTAAAATCAAATTTGTAAAAGTTAAGCAAATGTCCCCGATGGAGCAACCAAAGGAAAAAATAATTATTTTCATATTCATTTAGAAAATTTATTCAGCTACACTTTAAAACAGATTTCAGCAAAATATCTTTTTCCCAACATTTTCTACAATTAGTCAAAGTCAGTGATTGTTTTAAGAAAGTGGCCGAGAATACCATTTATTCATATTTAAGAAATTTCTTAAAAGTTAAGATAGCTGCCTAGTTATCTTAAATTTTAAGTGAAAAATGCATGTTTTAAGAAATTTCTTAGCAAACTTAAGTTTAAAATGTTTTGTGAATAGGACTTAAGATATTTTCTTAAAACTAAGACGAAAATTGTAAAAACTAAGAAAAATCTTAGAGTATAAGGAAAAACTTAATATTTAAGAAATATTTTTCATCTTAGTTGCTTCGTGAATTCGGCCCCAGATGACCCAATATCGAACTTGTCCAAGATTTTATTGAGGGTAACATTCTGACCAAGTTTCATTAAGATTTGGTCAAGATTGTGACCTCTAGAGTGTTAACAAGCTTTTCCTTTGATTTGACTCGCTGACCTAGTTTTTGACCCCAGATGACCCAATATCGAACTCATCCAAGATTTTAATGAGGGCAACATTCTGGCCAAGTTTCATTAAGATTGGGCGAAAATTGTGACCTCTAGAGTGTAAACAAGCTTTTCCTTTGATTTGACCTGGTGACCTAGTTTTTGACCCCAGATGACCCAATATCAAACTCGTCCAAGATTTTATTGAGGGTAACATTCTGACCAAGTTTCATTAAGATTGGGTCAAAATTGTGACCTCTAGAGTGTTAACAGTCAAATTGTTGACGATGGACACAGGGCGATCACAAAAGCTCACCTTGAGCGCTTCGTGCTCAGGTGAGCTAAAAATTCTGGGGTTGAAAAAAATGCATTTTTACTACTTCTGATATGAAAAAGTAAGAGTAATAGGAGGTTTTATAGAAAATTAGGAAAAAATAGGAGCACTCTCAAAAAAGTAGGAACTAGGAAAGCCTGCATAGGGAAAAGTGACAACACATCCAAGATATAAAAGAGACAAACATTCTGACCGCTTTTCATTAAGATTAGACCAAAAAATGTGGCCTCTTGAGTGTAAACAAGCATTTTCTTTGATTTGACCTATTGACCTAGTTTTTGACCCAACATGACCCAGATTCAACTTGGCCTAGAGATCATCAAGACAAACATTCTGACCAATTTTCATGAGTTTCAAACATTAACAGCGAACACTAGTGTTAAAAAGATTTTCCTTTGATCTGGCCTAATGACCTAAATTTTGACACCACATGACCCAGATTGGAACTTAGCCTAAAGATCATCAAGATAAACATTCTGATGAAGTTTCATGAAGATAAGACCATAAATGTGGCCTCTAGGGTGTTAACAAGCTTTTCCTTTGATTTCACCAGGTGTCCTAGTTTTTGTCCCCACATGACCCAGATTCAAACTTGACCTAGAGGTCATCAAGACAAACAGTTGGACCTATTCTCATGAGTTTCAAACTTAAACTGTTGATCTGGCCTACTGATCTAGTATTTGACCCCACATGACCCAGTTTCGAACTTGACCTAGAGATCATCATGACAAACATTCTGACCAAGTTTCATAAAGACTGGGACACAACTGTGGCCTCTAGAGTGTTAAGCATGCAAATGTTGTCAAACGATGGATGATGGACGCCGGACAATGACAGGTCACAATAGCTCACCTTGAGCACTTCTTGCTTAGGTGAGCTAACAAGAGCTGTTTGGTTTAAACAGTATTTATTAGTCCCCTACTGGTTGAAAACCAGTTTCGGGGACTAAAGGAATGCGCTTTTCCATCATTCCGTCAGTCCTTCCATCCATCAGTCTGTGCGTCCATCCGCATTTTCGTGTCCGGTCCATAACTGTCATCCATGAAGGGATTTTAATATTACTTGGCACAAATGTTCCCCATGATGAGACGACATGTCATGCGCAAAACCTAGACCCCTAGCTCAAAGATCAAGGTCACTGTTGGAGGTCAAAGGTCAACAGGGCTTTTATCCTGTCCGGTCCATAACTCTCCCATCCATGAAGGGATTTTAATATTACTTTGCACAAATGTACCTCATAATAAGACGATGTGTCAAGCACAACTTTCAGACCCTTAGCTCAAAGGTCAAGGTCACACTTAGCAGTCAAATGTTAACATGGCATGAACAGGGTCTGTTTCGTGTCCAGTCTATAACTCTGTCATTCATTAAGGTATTTTAATATCACTTGGCACAAATGTTCCCCATGATGAGACGACGTGTCATACACAAAAGCCGGACCCCTGGCTCAAAGGTCAAGGTCACAATTGGGGGTCAAAGGTCAACAGGGCTTTTTCCTGTCCAGTCCATAACTCTGCCATCCATGAAGGGATTTTAATATTACTTGGCACAAATGTTCCCCATGATGAGACGACGTGTCATGTGCAAAACCCAGACCCCTAGCTCAAAGGTCAAGGTCACAATTAGAGGTCAAACGTTAATAGGAATTTTTTCCTGTCCAGTCCAGAACTCTGTCATCCATCAAGGCAATTAAATATTACTTGGCTTAAATGTTCCCCATGATGAGATGATGTGTCATGCACAACACCCTGAACCCTAGCTTGAAGGTCAAGGTCATACTTGGAGATCAAAGGTCAGTAGGATTTTTTTCCTGTCCGGTCTATAACTTTGTCATGCAAGACAGGATTTAAATATCAGTTGGTACAAAAATCCCCTTGGATGAGAAAACATGTCATGTGCAAAAACCGGGCCCTAGGTCTAAGGTCAAGGTCACACTTAGAGGCCAAAGGTCAGATACAACTAGAGCTATCACTAAAGGTGATGAATGTACCCCCCGCATGCACTGACACAGTACATTGAATTTGACACACACAAGACTGCATAATTATGTGGACTGTATGTATACAGTATAGTAACAAAAAACAAAGTCCCATAACTATGCAGAATATTTATCTAAAAGAATATAACATGCACCATGCACAACTAGGGTTGGTACTGATCACTTGTGTGAAGTTTCATTAAATTGTGTGCAAGGGTTTGGTAGATTAGGCACGCACAAGATTGCATATGCAGGCTGTATGTACATAGTATGTTAACAAGAAACAAAGTCCCATAACTCTGCAATTTTTGTCGCTGAAAGAACCTAACATGCCCCATGCACAACTACTGTTGTTACTGATCAGTTGTGTGAAGTTTCATTAAATTGTGTCAAGGGGATGAGGAGAGATGGTGTGCACAAGAGTGTGTCTATGTATATAGTATAGTAACAAAAAAACAAAGTCCCATAACTCTGCAAATTTTTTTTCTGAAAGAACCTAACATGCCCCATGCACAACTACTGTTGTTACTGATCAGTTGTGTGAAGTTTCATTAAATTGTGTCAAGGGGATGAGGAGAGATGGTGCGCACAAGATTGTGTCTATGTATATAGTATAGTAACAAAAAAACAAAGTCCCATAACTCTGCAAATTTTTTTTCTAAAAGAACCTAACATGCCCCATGCACAACTACTGTTGGTACTGATCACTTGTGTGAAGTTTCATTAAATTGTGTCAAGGGGATGAGGAGAGATGGTGCGCACAAGATTGTGTCTATGTATATAGTATAGTAACAAAAAAACAAAGTCCCATAACTCTGCAAATTTTTTTTCTTAAAGAACCTAACATGCCCCATGCACAACTACTGTTGGTACTGATCACTTGTGTGAAGTTTCATTAAATTCTGTCAAGGGGATAAGGAGAGATGGTGCACACAAAATTGCGTCTACGGACAGACGACCAGACGGACAGACAGACAGACAGACAGACAGACAACCTGAAACCAGTTTACCCCCCCTTACAACTTTGTTGTCGGGGGGTACAAAAATGACTTTGTCCTGAGCATTTCTTCTTCATGCATGGAGGGATTTTGATGTAATTTTGGCATAATTGTTCACCAACATGGGACGGATTGTCATGTGCAAGAACCAGGTCCCTAGGTCTAAGGTCAAGGTCATACTTGGAGGCCAAAGGTCAAATTTAAGAATAACTTTGTCCGGAGCAATTCTTCTTCATGCTTGGAGGGATTTTGATGTAACTTTGCACAAATGTTCACCACCATGAGGCTCCCTTGATTTTAGAAGTACGTCCCTTTGTTTTTACTATAAATAGATTATAATGTTACTTTTTTATTACTTCGAGAAATCGAGACCACTTTTGTGTGGTACAACATGCATGTTACATAAAAATTTTATGTATATTTTGACCTATCTCTACCTGGTAAAGAGTTTTGTGTGGACTTATAATAGAATTTTTTTTATCAATTTCCCTTTGTTGTTACTATAATACTATAAATAACTTGTATGATAACTTTTTTATAAAAGGCCAAAAAAAATCCATACGAAAACAACTGTAGGTTTTTATACAATTTTAATTTTAATCCAAGTGTTTTGTTATAACATATTGTATATATAGTACAATATTGTTTATACATCATTGACAGATACCAGTTCATTATGTTATACTGCAGTAGAAAAAATTAGGTGCCTACCAGTAGGGGACTTTGTATTGCATGGCTATACTTCATTTACTTGTTAAATATATCCTGTACATAAATCACATACATACAATATGTCAAATCAAATATAATCAAAATAATGCAAAGGATTTGAAAACAAGCTTTCATAGAAAACTTATATTAATTCATTTCCTTGAAGAGCTGTTTAATGACAACACGCTTAACTCTTCCACATAATACTAGGGTACATTCAAAAGCTTTAGCAAAATTTATTAATTTGAAAAAAGAGGCATAATTTTGCTAGAATGTCAGACTTATGAAACTTGCCATGTGAAGTCATCCAAAGGTATGTGGAGAATCTGAAAACATTTGGTTAAGTAATTCCTTATATGCAAAACTGTCTCAAAAAGGGCGTAATTTTCATAAAACAAGTGAATGAAGTATTGCCATGCAATACAAAGTCCCCTACTGGAAGGCACCTAATTTTCTATACTGCAGTATAACATAATGAACTGATATCTGTCAATGATGTATAAACAATATTGTACTATATATACAATATGTTATAACACACTTGGATTAAAATGTTCATATATAAAAACCCACAGTCTTCATATTGAAATGTTTCTGCCAATTATAAAAAAGTTATCATATAAGTTATTTATAGTACCAACAAAGGGAAATTAATCTTAAAAAAAAAAAAAAAAAAAAAATGTAATCTATATAATATAAGTCCACAAGAAACTCTTAACCAGGTAGAGATAGGTCAAAATACACCTAAAAATTGGATGTAACATGCATGTTGTACCACAGAAAAGTGGTCTCGATTTTTCTCTACCGCCAATAATAAAAAAGTTACAATAAAATCTATTTATAGTAAAACAAAGGGACGTAATTCTAAAAACAAGGGTGCCTCATGGTGGTGAACATTTGGTCCAAGTTACATCAAAACCCCTCAATGCATGAAGAAAAAATGCTCTGGACAAAGTCATTCTTGAATTTGACCTTTGACCTCTAAATATGACCTTGACCTTAGACCTACGGACCTGGTTCTTGCGCATGACAATCCGTCTTATGTTGGTGTACATTTGTGCCAAATTACATCAAAATCCCTCCATGCATGAAGAAGAAATGCTCCAGACAAAGTCATTGTCGTGTCTGACCTTTGGTCTCTAAGTGTGACCTTGACATTAGACCCTGGGCTTGCGTTTTGCGCATAACATGTTGTCTCATCCAGGGGAATATTTGTGCCAACTGATATCTAAATCCTGTTTTGCATGACAAAGTTATAGACTGGACAGGAAAAAATCCTACTGTCCTTTGATCTCAAAGTGTGACCTTGACCTTTAAGCTAGGGTACTGGGTTTTGCGCATGACACGTCACCTCATCATGGGGAACATTTATGCCAAGCAATATTGTAATCCCTTGATGGATGACAGAGTTCTGGATCGGACAGGAAAAAAACCTTATTGGCCTTTGACCTCCAATTGTGACCTTGACCTTTGAGCTAAGGGTCCTGGATCTGTGCATGACACTTTGTCTCATCATGGGGAACATTTGCGCCAAGTAATATTAAAATCCATTCATGAATGTCAGACTTATGGACCGGACACGAAACAGACCCTGTTCATGCTATGTTAACATTTGACTGCTAAGTGTGACCTTGACCTTTAAGCTAGGGATCTGAAAGTTGTGCATGACACATTGTCTTATTATGAGGTACATTTTTGCCAAGTAATATTAAAATCCCTTCCTGGACGGCAGAGTTATGGACCAGACAGGAAAAAAGCCCTGTTGACCTTTGACCTCCAATTGTGACCTTGACATTTAAGCTAGGGGTCTAGGTTTTGCGCATGACACGTCGTCTCATCATGGGGAACATTTGTTCCAAGTAATATTGAAATCCCTTCATGGATGACAGAGTTATGGACCGGACACGAAATTGCGGACGGACGGACAGACAGATGTTCCTACATATGGATACTTATTTGGCTACTCTTTTGTTCTCTCTATTGTTCTTTTAGCCACATAAGAGAAAAATAGCCACATAAAAGCCTTACGGAATGAATGACATCAAAGAACAAGAGTGCAAGAATGTCACAATATACGCCCGTCACAGCAAATTTCTTTACTCTAGCACCTGTATTTGCAAATGGAATTTTAATTTTGTGGTTGTTTAGTAATAACTAAGTGTTTTGTTGTTCTAAGTCCACAAAAAAAACTCCTTACCAGGTAGAGATACCTTAAAATACACCTAAAATTGGAAAGTAACATCTATGTTGTACCACAGAAAAGTGGTCTTGGTTTTTCCCTACGGTCAATTATAAAAAAGTTACAATATAAGTTATTTATAGTAACAACTAAGGGAAGTTAATCTTAAAAAAAAATAAAAATAAAAATAAAACAAGAGGACCATGATGGTCCTGAATCGCTCACCTTTTCCCACATGACCCAGTTTTGAGTATGACGTCGTTTTTTCTATTATTTGACATAGTGACCTAGTTTTTGAGCTCATTTGACCCAGTTTTGAACTTGACCTAGATATTATCAAGATAAAAATTCTGACCAATTTTCATAAAGATCCATTGAAAAATATGGTCTCTAGAGAGGTCACAAGGTTTTTCTATTATTTGACCTATTGACCTAGTTTTTGAAGGTACGTGACCCTGTTTTGAACTTTACCTAGATATCATCAAGGTGAACATTCTCACTAACTTTCATGAAGATCTCATGAAAAATATGGCCTCTAGAGAGGTCACAAGGTTTTTCTATTTTTATACCTTCTGGCCTAGTTTTTTACCTCATGTGACCCAGTTTCGAAACTGACCTAGATATCATCAAGGTGAACATTTGGATCAATCTTCATGAAGATCAATTGAAAAATACGGCCTCTAGAGAGGTCAAAAGACTTTTCTAATTTTAGACCTACTGACCTAGTTTTTGACCGCAGTTGACCCAGTTTCAAACTTGACCTAGATATCATTAAGATGAACATTCAGACCAACTTTCATACAGATCCCATGAAAAGTATGGCCTCTAGAGAGGTCACAAGGTTTTTTTATTATTTGACCTACTGACCTAGTTTTATATGGCACGTGACCCAGTTTCAAACTTGATCTAGATATCATCAAGGTGAACATTCTGACCAATTTTCATAAAGATCCATTCAAGGATATGGCCTCTAGAGAGGTCACACGGTTTTTCTATTTCAAGTTCTACTGACCTAGTTTTTGAGTGCAGCTGACCCAGTTTCAAACTTGACCTATATATCATCAAGATAAACATTAAGACCAACTTTCATACAGATCCCATGAAAAATATGGCCTCTAGAGAGGTCAAAACGTTTTTTCATAATTTGACCTACTGGCCTACTTTTTGACCGCACATGACCCACTTTCGAACTTGACCTAGATATCATCAAGATGAATATTCTGACCAATTTTTATGGAGATCCCATGAAAAATATAGCCTTTAGAGAGGTCACAAGGTTTTTTCCATTATTTGACCTACTGACCTAGTTTTTGAGGGCACGTGACCCACTTTCAAACTTGACCTAGATATCATCAAGATGAACATTCAGACCAACTTTCATACAGATCCCATGAAAAATATGGCCTCTAGAGAGGTCACAAGGTTTTTCTATTATTTGACCTACTGACCTAGTTTTTGATTGCAGCTGACCCAGTTTCAAACTTGACCTATATATCATCAAGATAAACATTCAGACCATCTTTCATACAGATCCCATGAAAAATATGGCCTCTAGAGAGGTCAAAACGTTTTTTCATTATTTGACCTACTGACCTACTTTTTGACCGCACATGACCCACTTTCGAACTTGACCTAGATATCATCATGATGAACATTCTGACCAATTTTTATGGAGATCCCATGAAAAATATAGCCTTTAGAGAGGTCACAAGGTTTTTCTATTATTTGACCTACTGACCTAGTTTTTGACGGCACGTGACCCAGTTTCGAACTTGACCTAGAAATCATCAAGGCGAACGTTCTGACCAATTTTCATGAAGATCTTGTGAAATATATGGCCTCTAGAGAGGTCACAAGATTTTTCTATTTTTAGACCTACTGACCTAGTTTTTGATGGCATGTGACCCAGTTTCGAACTTGACCTAGATATCATCAAGATGAACATTCTGACCAATTTTCATGAAGATCTCATGAAATATATGGCCTCTAGAGAGGTCACAAGGTTTTTCTATTTTTAGACCTACTGACCTAGTTTTTGATGGCACATGACCCAGTTTTGAACTTGACCTAGATATCATCAAGGTGAACATTCTGACCAATTTTCATAAAGATCCCATGAAAAATGTGACCTCTAGAGTGGTCACAAGCAAAAGTTTACGCAGGCACGCACGCTGGACGACGGACGCTGCGTGATCACAAAAGCTCACCTTGTCACTTTGTGACAGGTAAGCTAAAAAACAAGAGTGCAAGAATGTCACAATATACGCCCGTCACAGCAAATTTCTTTACTCTAGCACCTTGCAGATGTAATTTTAATTTTGTGGTTGTATAGTAATCATTGTAATTCTTTTGTTTTTCTAAGTCCACAAAAAAACTCCTTACCAGGTAGAGATACCTTAAAATACACCTAAAATTAGAAAGTAACAACTATGTTGTACCACAGAAAAGTGGTCTTGGTTTTTCCCTATGGTCAATTATAAAAAAGTTACAATATAAGTTATTTATAGTAACAACTAAGGGAAGTTAATCTTAAAAAAAGAAGAAAAAAAAAATTCCAACAAAAAAAAAAATTGTCCACACAAAATTCCTTACCAGGTAGAGATTGGTCAAAATACACCTCAAAATTGGATGCATGTTGTACTACAGGAAAGTGGTCTCGATTTTTCCCTACATCTAGTAATGAAAAAGTTACAATATAAGCTATTTATAGTAACAACAAAGGGAAGTAATTCTAAAGAAGGGAACTGCGCATGACACTTCGTCTCATGATGGTGTATAATTGTGCCAAGTTACATCAAAATCCCTCCATGCATGAAGATGAAATGCTTCGGACAGTCATTCTTGTATCTGACCTTTGGCCTCTAAGTGTGACCTTGACCTTAGACCTAGGGACCTGGTTCTTGCGCATGACACTCCGTCTTGTGGTGGTGAACATTTGTGCCAAGTTATATCAAAATCCCTCCATGCATGAAGAAGAAATGCTCCGGACAAAGTTTTCATTCTTGTATCCTTTGACCTCTAAGTGTGACCTTGACCTTAGACCTAGGGACCTGGTTCTTGCGCATGACACCCCGTCTCATGATGATGAACAATTGTGCCAACTTTCATCAAAATCCCTCTATGCATGAAGAAGATATGCTCCGGACAAAGTTTTCATTCTTATATCCTTTGACCTCTAAGTGTGCCCTTGACCTTAGACCTAGGGACCTGGTTCTTGTGCATGACACTCCGTCTCATGATGATGAACAATTGTGCCAACTTTCATCAAAATCCCTCTATGCATGAAGAAGATATGCTCCAGACAAAGTCATACTTGAATTTGACCTTTGACCTCTAAGTGTGACCTTGACCTTAGACCTATGGACCTGGTTCTTGCGCATGACACTTTGTCTCATGATGGTGAACAATTGTGCCAAGTTTCATCAAAATCCCTCCATGCATGTAGAAGATATGCTCCGGACAAAGTCTGTGGACGCTGCCCGCCCACCTGCCCATCCGCCCGCCAGGGGCGTTCCCATAATACGTACCATTTTTCAAACGGCCGTATAAAAATTGTAAGTCCTCACAAAAATCTTTACCAGGTAGAGACTGGTCAAAATACACCTCAAAATTGGATGTAGCATGCAGGCTGTACTGCAGAAAAGTGGTCTCGATTTTTCCCTACGACTAGTAATGAAAAAGTTACAATATAAGCTATTTATAGTAACAACAAAGGGAAGTAATTCTAAAGAAGGGAACTGCGCATGACACTTCGTCTCATGATGGTGTATAATTGTGTCAAGTTACATCAAAATCCCTCCATGCATGAAGAAGAAATGCTTCGGACAAAGTCTTTCTTGTATCTGACCTTTGGCCTCTAAGTGTGACCTTGACCTTAGACCTAGGGACCTGGTTTTTGCGCATGACACTACGTCTCGTGGTGGTGAACATTTGTGCCAAGTTATATCAAAATCCCTCTATGCATGAAGAAGAAATGCTCCGGACAAGGTTTTCATTCTTGTATCCTTTGACCTCTAAGTGTGACCTTGACCTTAGACCTAGAGACCTGGTTCTTGCGTATGACACTCCGCCTCATGGTGGTGAACGTTTGTGCCAAGTTATATCAAAATCCCTCTATGCATGAAGAAGAAATGCTCCGGACAAAGTTTTCATTCTTGTATCCTTTGACCTCTAAGTGTGACCTTGAGCTTAGACCTAGGGACCTGGTTCTTGCGCATGACACTCCTTCTCATGATGATGAACAATTGTGCCAACTTTCATCAAAATCCCTCTATGCATGAAGAAGATATGCTCCGGACAAAGTCATTCTTGAATTTGACCTTTGACCTCTAAGTGTGACCTTGACCTTAGACCTAGGGACCTGGTTCTTGCGCATGACACTCCGTCTCATGATGGTAAACAACTGTGCCAAGTTTCATCAAAATCCCTTCATGCATGTAGAAGATATGCTCCGGGCAAGGTCTGTGGACGCCGCCCGCCCACCCGCCAGGGGCGTTCCTATAATACGTCCCGTTTTTCAAACGGGCGTATAAAAAGTACAGTTACCTATTGTAAATGTGAGCTCGGACAGACGGACGGACGGAATGACGGAAAAGCGCATTCCTATAGTCCCTGAAACTGGTTTTCAACCAGTAGGGGACAAATAAAAGTTAGTATTATTTAACCTGAAACATCAGGCCACCTCATGATGCAAAACTCATGTATGAAGTTTGAAAGGATTTGGCCCAGTAGTTTCTGAGAAACCTGCTTACATGCAAAACTATAAGTTATTAAGAGAAGTCGCTAACCTGAAGAAAACCTTGTCCGTCTGACCTTGCTTCAGACCAAGTTTGATGAACATCATTTAAGTCCATTAAAGTTAAATGTTTTTTCTATATTCAGCTGTAATGTCCGAAAAAATAAATATCCATTAAAACAAACTTCAAGATAAACAAGAGCTGTCACAGGAGACAGCCAGCTCGACTATTACTGTATTATGCTGAAAAGTGAAATACAGCACATCTGAGGAAGCTGGAGCTGTCACTGGAGTGTTTTATGATGCAGATGCAGATATTGGGAAAAAGCTCAAGTCTGTGTCAAATGGATTTAGTAATAACAGAGATAAAGTATATCAAAATATTTAATAAGTATTAAAGGGACATAATTCATGGAAAACTTCGGCAAAAATATACACCATGTGTCATATCATGTGACTAACAAGAGCTCGTAGAACACGAAATTCCCCCCTTGATGCATTCAGTAACTGCATAAGTAACAGAAATTATTTGGCCACTATGCACTGGTGTGTTTGACGTACTGACCTCAAATCAATAATTATGGGTCATTTAAATGACCTCCGTATCAAACATGATCTTAGACCAAAGCATTCTCTAGTCATCTGACAAAGAAAAGTTCTGTTCTGGGTCAATGTGACCATGACCTTTGACCTATTGACCTCAATAGGGGTTATCTGCTAATCATAATTAACCTCCCTATTAAGTTTCGTGATCCTAGGCCCAAGCGATCTCAAGTAATTATTATAACGGTTTAACTGTTCTGGGTCACTATGAACTTGGCCTACTGACCTCAAAATCTATAGGGGTCAACCGACTTCAACATCCTGTCATAAGAAACGAGAAGATTCACCTGTCTTTGTTTGGTAACCAAGACAACAAGATCATGCATTTAGACTAGACAAACGTCCAACTCATCACAGATGACCTTCAATAAAAGTGCTGATTGTTCCCATTATTGAAGCTATTACGAACACTAGTTTGGTAAAACAGGTTTCAAAGTACAGATATTTAAGGGGCTTGAAATTTGCACACATCACTACAGATGAAGATGAAGTGTTCAATGTATCAATGTTAATCATCACTGATTACTATTGACAGATCGTAGAAGACCACATAATATGTGGCAATGGACCGACAGCTGTTAAATCTAAGCTTGGCTATCTCCTGTCCAGACCGGTACTAAACCGTACACCACGTCTTATAAGTCATATTATGAATGGTATTACTTCACGTGTATCAGATGAACTTGTGCTGGAGCAATTTTGGACACTTGAGGGTATGGGGATTGTTTTGTTGAATGATGCTGATTTTTCAAGCTTTGTTGAATGATGACAACCTACCCTCTCCCCCCCCCACACCCCACCAAATTTCGACCCGGATTTAGACGATTTGGAAAAATGATCTCGGCCGAGATGGAAAATCCAGTGTATTCCGGAAAACTTTCACCCATGTAAGTCTATATAAACAACGTAAACCCCGGGGCGGGGCCATATTTGACACTAGGGAAATAATTTGAAAGATCTTGGTAGAAGACCACTAGATGCTGCTACATACCAAATATCAAAGCCCTAGGCCTTGTGGCTGTATCTTAAAAAACAGGAAAATAGGTCAGTAGGTCAAGGTCAGAGTCAAGTGACATCATATTACTTGGGGTCATCAGGTATTTATAATTAGACAGTCTAGGAAATAGGATCAGATGATTTTTTAAGTATTTTTTCCTATATGACTCACATAATAACTAAGTGACCCCAGGGCAGGGCCTTTTTTAACCCTAGGGGCATATTTTGAACAATTTTGGTAGAGGACTACTAGACAATGCATCATACAAAATATCAAAAGCCTAGGTCGTATGGTTTCAGACAAGAAGATTTTTTAAGTTTTTTTCCTGTATGTCTATATAAAACTTGGGACCCCCAGGGCAGGGCCTCTTTTCACCCCAGGGGTACAATTTGAACAATTTTGGTTGAGGACCATAAGACAATGCTACAAACCAAATATAAAAGGTCTAAGTGTTGTGGTTTCAGAGAAGAAGATTTTTAAACTTTTTCTCCTATATAAGTCTATGTAAAACTTGAGACCCCCGGGCCAGGGCCATATTTGAACCTAGGGGGGTAATTTGAACAATTTTGGTAGAGGACCACTAGATGATGCTACAAACCAAATATTAAAGCCATAGGCCGTGTGGTTTTGTACAAGAAGATTTTCAAAGTTTTCCCTATATAAGTCTATATAAACCATGTGACCCCCGGGGCAGGCCATATTTGACCCTAGGGGGGTAATTTGAACAATTTTGGTAGAGGACCACTAGATGATGCTACAGACCAAATATTAAAGCCCTAGGCCCTGTGGTTTTGTACAAGAAGATTTTCAAAGTTTTCCCTATATAAGTCTATATAAACCATGTGACCCCCGGGGCGGGGCCAAATTTGCCCATAGGGGGATAATTTGAATAATTTGGTAAAGGACCACTAGATGATGCTACACACCAGATATCAAAGCCCTAGGCCCTGTGGTTTTGTACAAGAAGATTTTCAAAGTTTTCCCTATATAAGTCTATATAAACCATGTGACCCCCAGGGCGGGGCAATATTTGAACCTAGGGGCATAATTTGAACAATTTTGGTAGAGGACTACTAGACAATGTATCATACAAAATATCAAAAGCCTAGGTCATATGGTTTCAGACAAGAAGATTTTTTAAGTTTTTTTCCTATATGTCAATATAAAACTTGGGACCCCCAGGGCAGGGCCTCTTTTCACCCCAGGGGTACAATTTGAACAATTTTGGTTGAGGACCATAAGACAATGCTACAAACCAAATATAAAAGGTCTAAGCGTTGTGGTTTCAGAGAAGAAGATTTTTAAACTTTTTCTCCTATATAAATCTATGTAAAACTTGAGACCCCCGGGCCAGGGCCATATTTGAACCTAGGGGGGTAATTTGAACAATTTTGGTAGAGGACCACTAGATGATGCTACAAACCAAATATTAAAGCCATAGGCCGTGTGGTTTTGTACAAGAAGATTTTCAAAGTTTTCCCTATATAAGTCTATATAAACCATGTGACCCCCGGGGCAGGCCATATTTGACCCTAGGGGGGGGATTTGAACAATTTTGGTAGAGGACCACTAGATGATGCTACAGACCAAATATTAAAGCCCTAGGCCCTGTGGTTTTGTACAAGAAGATTTTCAAAGTTTTCCCTATATAAGTCTATATAAACCATGTGACCCCCGGGGCGGGGCCAAATTTGCCCATAGGGGGATAATTTGAACAATTTGGTAGAGGACCACTAGATGATGCTACACACCAGATATCAAAGCCCTAGGCCCTGTGGTTTTGTACAAGAAGATTTTCAAAGTTTTCCCTATATAAGTCTATATAAACCATGTGACCCCCAGGGCGGGGCCATATTTGACCCTAGGGGAATAATTTGAAAAATTTGGTAGAGGACCACTAGATGATGCTACACACCAGATATCAAAGCCCTAGGCCCTGTGGTTTTGTACAAGAAGATTTTCAAAGTTTTCCCTATATAAGTCTATATAAACCATGTGACCCCCAGGGCGGGGCAATATTTGAACCTAGGGGCATAATTTGAACAATTTTGGTAGAGGACTACTAGACAAAGCATCATACAAAATATCAAAAGCCTAGGTCGTATGGTTTCAGACAAGAAGATTTTTTAAGTTTTTTTCCTGTATGTCTATATAAAACTTGGGACCCCCAGGACAGGGCCTCTTTTCACCCCAGGGGTACAATTTGAACAATTTTGGTTGAGGACCATAAGACAATGCTACAAACCAAATATAAAAGGTCTAAGTGTTGTGGTTTCAGAGAAGAAGATTTTTAAACTTTTTCTCCTATATAAGTCTATGTAAAACTTGAGAACCCCGGGCCAGGGCCATATTTGAACCTAGGGGGGTAATTTGAACAATTTTGGTAGAGGACCACAAGATGATGCTACAAACCAAATATTAAAGTCATTGGCCGTGTGGTTTTGTACAAGAAGATTTTCAAAGTTTTCCCTATATAAGTCTATATAAACCATGTGACCCCCGGGGCGGGGCCATATTTGACCCTAGGGGGGTACTTTGAACAATTTTGGTAGAGGACCACTAGATGATGCAACATACCAAATATTAAAGCCCTAGGCCCTGTGGTTTTGTACAAGAAGATTTTCAAAGTTTTCCCTATATAAGTCTATATAAACCATGTGACCCCCGGGGCGGGGCCAAATTTGCCCATAGGGGGATAATTTGAACAATTTGGTAGAGGACCACTAGATGATGCTACACACCAGATATCAAAGCCCTAGGCCCTGTGCTTTTGTACAAGAAGATTTTCAAAGTTTTCCCTATATAAGTCTATATAAACCATGTGACCCCCAGGGCGGGGCAATATTTGACCCTAGGGGCATAATTTGAACATTTTTGGTAGAGGACCACTAGATGATGCTACACACCAGATATCAAAGCCCTAGGCCCTGTGGTTTTGGACAAGAAGATTTTTAAAGTTTTTCCTTTCGGTTGCCATGGCAACCAGAGTTCTGCATTGAATTCAATTCTTTGAACAATTCTGAAAGGGGGCCACCCAAGGATCATTCCTGTGAAGTTTGGTGTAATTCTGCCTAGTGGTTTTCAAGAAGATTTTTTTAGAAATGTTGGACATTGAGCGGTCACAAAAGCTCACCATAAGCCTTTGGCTCAGGTGAGCTAAAAATAAATAAATCCAGAAATTTGAGTACTGAACAAATTAATCATCAATCTACTAGGCTAGTCCATCCACTGCTGAGGTGTAATAGGAAAATAATGAACAAGATGACGGACACCATACCATCCAACTATACTAATAGCGCATCCTGAACAAAGTTCAGTTGAGCTAAACGGGGTATAATTTTGAAAAAATAAAAACTAGAGTTATGTAACTTGTCCTGGGAGGTCATCTCATGATGCTAAAGACATATATTTGTGTAAACCCTTTGAAAGCATTTGGCCTAGTACTTGTTGATAAACCTGCTTACATGCAAAACTTTCGTGACACTGATGCCAAAGAAAGGGGGATTACAAAAATTCTACTATTTGAAAGATTTCAAAGAGTCAAGCTAACAGTGTTCAGACACTTAACATGGTGAAATATGAAATCTAAAATAACAACCAACATGTTCAGTGGGAAGTGATCATGAGCACTATTACAATATCTCAAGTTATTGATTGGCAATTAATTTTCAAAAGAAAAGGAAAATATAAATTAAGTATGTCTGCATCATTTGACAACATATTTTTCAAGCAAAGTTATTTCAAAATCATCCAATGGCATATACATGTATTAGACAAATTAGATATAAAGGAACGACTGTGAACACAAACCAGATTTCTAGGGGAACTCGTACATACCTGTTCCTATTGAATCCAGCAGTTCTTCAATATGTTTGAGAAGCTCCTCATCCTTACATTTAGTTTTGTTGTACACTTTCTTTGCTTTATTGAAATAAGAGCGTGCATTGTCTTGCCCTTCCTCACCCAGGTGATGATTAGCCAAGCCAATTAAATACCAGACATTAACGTTCTCATCATCTTCCTCTAGAAGGGTTTCAAGGACTTCTATCCCTAACTGTTAAAAAAAGGAATTTTACAGACATATAATTATGAGTAAATAAAATATTGTGACCATTTTATATTTGATTTTAAGCATACTTACGCACAACTGCTAAGTGTGGTTAAAATCAAATATAATATGTCACTTCCACCGTGTTCACAAGGTAAAAATTAACAAATTTTGGGTCTTTCAGGGGTCAATCAGGGGCCGTAACTCCGGAAACTATGATTGGATCTGACAGATTCATCATGGAATCCAAAATTTATTGTTGCTGAAGATATTTTGTATCAAATACTATATGGCTGCAAAAGCCATTACAGCAAATTTAGGCCCTTTAGCACACTGTCGCGCATTTTGCATCATTTGCAAACCCTTTAACATATGTAAGCCCCACTCGGTCAATATTTTAAGACACTGTAATGGTAGAAACCACATTTTTTACACATTTATGCAGCTTAAATATGTAGAATGCAAAACCTGTAACAGGGTTTATTAAAAGGATCAGTGCTGAAAAACAAACAAAAGGGTCATGATGACCCTGAATGGCTAACCTGAGTAATATGAGCCACGTTTCAAATGGCAAACTGATGCTAAAATATTAGAAAGTAGGTCAGTAGGTCACATTCATGGTCACTGAAAGTCAGTTTTAAGATTGGTGTGCAAAACTGTACATGTCATCCAAATTTCATGGCTGTATCTTAAAAAACAAGAGGGCCAAGATGGCCCTAGGTCGCTCACCTGAGAAACACACCATAATACACCATAACAGTGTAAACATAGACCTAGTGATTGCATGGAAAAAAATACTCTGACTAAGTATCAGTAAAATTGGAGCAAACACAAGTATTTTTTTTTTATTTGACCTAGTGACCTAGTTTTTAACCCCAGACGACCCATATTCTAACTTGACCTAGATTTTATCAAGGCAATCATTCTGACCAAATTTCATGAAGATCAATTGAAAAATACAGCCTCTATCACATACACAAGGTTTTCCTTTGATTTGACCTAGTGACCTAGTTTTTGACCCCAGATGACCCATATTCAAACTTGACCTAGATTTCATCAAGGCAATCATTCTGACCAAATTTCATGAAGATCAATTGAAAAATACAGCCTCTATTGCATACACAAGGTTTTTCTTTGATTTGACCTAGTGACCTAGTTTTTGACCACAGATGACCAATAACCAGACTCAACCTAGATTTTATCAAGGCAATAATTCTGACCAAATTTCATAAAGATCAATTGAAAAATACAGCCTCTATCACATATACAAGGTTTTTCTTTGATTTGACCTAGTGACCTAATTTTTCACCCAAGATGACCCATATTCAAACTTCACCAAGATTTTATCAAGGCAACCATTCTGACTGAATTTCATGAAGATCAACTGAAAAATACAGCCTCTATCGCATACACAAGGTTTTTCTTTGATTTGACCTAGTGACCTAGTTTTTGACCCCAGATGACCCATTTTCAAATTCGGCCTAGATTTCATCAAGGTTATCATTCTGACTAAATTTCATGAAGATTAATTGAAAAATACAGCCTCTATCGCATACACAAGGTTTTTCTTTGATTTGACCTAGTGACCTAGTTTTTGACCCCAGATGACCAATTTTCGAACTCGGCCTAGATTTCATCAAGGTAATCATTCTGACCAAAATTCATGAAAATTAATTGAAAAATACAGCCTCTATCGCATACACAAGGTTTTTCTTTGATTTGACCTAGTGACCTAGTTTTTGACCCCAGATGACCCATTTTCGAACTCGGCCTAGATTTCATCAAGGTAATCATTCTGCCCAAAATTCATGAAGATTAATTGAAAAATACAGCCTCTATCGCATACAAAAGGTTTTTCTTTGATTTGACCTAGTGACCTAGTTTTTGACCCCAGATGACCCATTTTTGAACTTGGCCTAGATTTCATCAAGGTAATCATTCTGACCAAATTTCATGAAGATCAGTTGAAAAATACAGCCTCTATCGCATACACAAGCTAAATGTTGATGGACAGACAGACGACAGACATACGCCGGACATCGAGTGATCAGAAAAACTCACCTGAGCATTGCTCAGGTGAGCCAATAACAAGAAAGAAGGTCAGTAGGTCAAAGTCACAGTCAAGTGACTCCTAATTGCTTGGGGTCATCAGGTAATGTCTAGGAAATATGATTTGAAGTATTTATTCCTATAAAACTCATTAACAAATGAACCCCAGGGCAGGGCCTCTTTTCACCCCAGGGGCATAATCTGAACAATCTTGTTAGAGATCCACTAGGCAATGCTACATATCAAATATCAAAGGTCTAAGCCTTTAACTTTCAGACAAAAAGATTTTTTAATTTTTTCCTATATAAGTCTATGTGTAACTTGAGACCCCCCAGAGCAGGGCCTCTTTTCACCCCAGGGGCATAAGTTTAACCATCTTGGTAGACGACCACAAGGCAATGCTTCATACAAAATATCAAAAGCCTAGGTCTTGCAGTTTCAGACAAGAAGATTTTCAAAGTTTTTTCCTATATAAGTCTATGTAAAACTTGGGACCCCCCGGGGCGGGGCCTCTTTTCACCCCAGGGGCACAATTTCTACAATCTTCATAGAGGACTATTAGATAATGTCACATGCCAAATATCAAGGCTCTACGCCTTGCAGTTTTGGACAAGAAGATTTTTAAAGATTTTCCTTTCGGTAGCCATGGCAACCAGAGTTCTGCACCTTTGAACAATTTTGAAAGGGGGCCTCCAAAGGATCATTCCTGTGAAGTTTGGTGTAATTCTGCCCAGTGGTTTTCAAGAAGAAGATTTTTTTAGAAAATATTGACGGACACATGACGGACATTGAGCGGTCACAAAGCTCACCATGAGCCTTTCGTTCAGAGGAGCTAAAAACAAAAACAGACTTGGGATTCATTTCAACGTTGTAAAATGACTATTTTCTGAAGATACATTAAATCTTGCGTCCTGTTTTAAACCTGCAAAACAAGGCACCTGTCTCATAACGCTGCATGCAATCGCTGTAAAGATTGGCCAGGTTTTGAGGCAATGGAATTTTTACCCGTTTCAATACACTACAGGTAATCGCTGTAAAGATTAGCCAGGTGTGCAAAAGAATTATCAAGAAAAGAGTAACTAGAATGTGTCTGTAGGACACAGGGTGTGCCCCCCACTGGTACATTTATCACCAATAAGGGGAAATCATTCAAATGTTTCTTAATGGGGTATAGCCTCAAAAACAAGAGCTGTCCGTAAGACAGCCAAGCTTGACTATTCGAAATATTGTCCCAGAAGCAGGAAAATATTACCCAAAAAGGTTAAATATCAAAAGAGTTTTAAGTTTAAAAGGGGGCATAATTTGACCAAAATGCATATCAGTTATGGGACTTGCTGCTATCAACTAGTTTTATAACCCCGAAGGCACATGTGAAGCTTCAATTCAATATCTGCATTAGTTTTGGAGATAGAAACTCGCATGTAAAACTTTAACCAGAATTTTCAAATTCCAAAAGGGGCATAATTTGCCCAAAATACATGCCAGAGTTATGGGACTTGACCCAGTGAGGTTGGTAGTTGATCTAGAAAAAGAAAAAATAAGTTTCAAATCTATGTGCCTTTTAATAATTGCTGTATGTACTTGCACGCAAAACTTTAACAAGGATTTTCTAAGTCCAAAAAGGGGAATAATTTGCTCAAAATACATGTAAGAGTTATGGGACTTGATCCAATGAGGTTAGTAATTGATCTAGAAAAAGAAAAAATAAGTTTCAAATCTATATGCCTTTTAGTAATAGCTATATGTACTTGCATGCATAACTTTAACCAGAATTTGCTAAGTCCAAAAGGGGGCATAATATGGCAAAAATGAAAGTCAGAGTTATGGGACTTGATGCTATCAACTAGTTTTATAACCCCGAAGACACATGTGAAGTTTCAAATCAATATCTCCATTAGTTTTGGAGAAAGTAACTTGCATGTAAAACTTTAACCAAAATTTTCTAAGTCTAAAAGGGGGCATAATTTGCTCAAAATACATGTCAGAGTTATGGGACTTGACCCAGTGAGGTTGGTTATTGATCTAGAAAAATAAAAAATAAATTTCAAATCTATATGCCTTTTAGAAATAGCTGTATGTACTTGCATGCAAAACTTTAACCAGAATTTGCTAAGTCCAAAAGGGGGCATAATTTGGCCAAAATGAAGGTCAGAGTTATGGGACTTGCTGCTATCAACTAGTTTTATAACCCCGAAGACACATGTGAAGTTTCAAATCAATATCTGCATTAGTTTTGGAGATAGTCACTTGAATGTTAAACTTTAACCAAAATTTTCTAAGTCAAAAAGGGGGCATAATTTGCTCAAAATACATGTCAGAGTTATGGGACTTGACCCAGAGAGGTTGGTAATTGACCTAGAAAAAGAAAAAATAAGTTTCAAAGCTATATGCCTTTAATTGATGGCTGTATGTACTTGCATGCAAAAACTTAACCAAGGTGTGACGCCGACGCCGACGCCAGGGTGAGTAGAATAGCTAGACTATTCTTCGAATAGTCGAGCTAAAAACTAGAAATGTGTCCATGGGACACAGATGCCCCCACTACATGACAAAGGACACAAATCTTTTCCTAGGTCAGGGGCCATAACTCCTACAATACTGAATGAATCTGGACACGAAACACCAGGTGCACAACCGCAAATGCTGACCAATATTCCTTTAAACTTTGGTGACTCTAGGTCAAATACTTTTGGAGCTACGCGCGACACAACATTAAAATGAACAATTTTTTACTAAGTCAGGGGCCATAACTACTACACGACTGAATGAATCCGGACGCAAAACCCCAGGTGCACAACTTCACATGCTGACCAACATTCCTGTAAAGTTTTGTGACTCTAGGTCAAATACTTTTGGAGCTAGGCGCGACACAACATTAAAATGACCAATTTTTACTAAGTCAGGGTCCATAACTCCTACATGACTGAATGAATCTGAATGCGAAACCCAAGGTGCACAACTACACATGCTGAACAATGTTCCTGTAAAGTTTTGTGACTCTACATCAAATACTTTTGGAGCTACGCGTGACACAACATTCTCGGAAGGACGGACGGACGGAGGACGGATGGAAGGGCGGACGGACAAGGGCAAATCTACATGCCCCCCACAAAAGTGGGGGCATAAAAATTATGAAATGGATTCATTATTCTATACCATATACTTTTTGAGCTACGAGCATCACAAACAAAAAATCCACTATTTTGGATATTTCAAGGACCATAACTCTGTAATAAATGATAAAATTCTCAAGAAGAATGCCAAGTGTGCAAGGTCACATTATGATAAAGACTCAAGCAAGATTTCATGAATTTACATTAAACACTTTTTTGAGTGAGGCACATAATTAGGTGAAAATGTTTTGACTATTTCAGGGGCCATAACTCTGAAAATAAGGGGCTGACCCAGATGAAAAATAGGAGGTGCGCAAGTTCATATCATGATAAAGATTCATGCAAGGTTTCATCAATTTTTATCAAATACTTTTTGAGCTAGGCGTGTCACAAGGTGAAAATGTGCATTTTTGACTATTTCTGGGGCCATAACTCTAGAAATAGGGGGCGGACAAAGAAGAAAAATAGGATGTGCGCAAGTTCATATCATGATTAAGACTCATGCAAGGTTTCATGAATCTATATCAAATACTTTTTGAGCTAGGCGTGTCACAAGGTGAAAATGTGCATTTTTGACTATTTCAGGGGCCGTAACTCTAAAAATAGGGGGTGGAACCAAATGAAAAACAGGAGGTGCGCAAGTTCATATCATGATAAAGACTCATGCAAGGTTCATCAATTTATATCAAATACTTTTTGAGCTAGGCGTGTCACAAGGTGAAAATGTGCATTTTTGACTTTTTCAGGGGTCATAACTCTAGAAATAGGGGGCGGACCCAGATGAAAAACAAGCAAATTCGATGAATTGGTATCCCCCGCCGAAAGGGTTTGTGGTGAGGAATGGCAAAAAAATATATCCGGCAAAAAGTTAAGGATGTTAATAAGAAGCAAATAATTCTTTTAGTCAAAATCAATTTAACAGAAAACAAATGTTTAATTAAAGAGTACATAATCAATGTACTATGATACTTTGATCCTGACTTTAGAAGAATTTATTTTGAATGGGACATGCTTACCGTAATAAGCTTAGCTTTTAAAATTAAATGCAGTTAATTGAAATGTGAGCTTGAAGTTTAACTGGAATAAAATATTGTCTTTGAGTGGTTTGGCACCAGGTGTTGCTGTTTAACATGTACATTTGTACATAAAAGAACAGATGTCCTTAAGAGAACACAATCAAGTTAGATATCTTGAACATGGCTGAGGGCAAGGTTTGTGCAGTCACAACTTAACATGTTGAAGGTTTGAACATTTTTTTAAAAACAAGAGGGCCATGAAGGCCCTGTATCGCTCACCTGACCTATTGACCTAAAGATCATCAAGATAGTTTCATTAAGATATGGTCATAAATGTGGCCTCTAAAGTGTTAACTAACTTTTCCTTTGATTTGACCTAGTGACCTAGTTTTTGACCCCATATGACCCTGATTCAAACTTGACCTAAAGATCATCAAGATTAACATTCTGACTAAGTTTCATGAAGATACAGTCATAAATGTGGCCTCTAGAGTGTTAACAGGCTTTTCCTTTGATTTGACCCGGTGACCTAGTTTTTGACCCCACATGACCCAGATTCGAACTTTACCTATAGATCATCAAGATTAACATTCTGACTAAGTTTCATAAAGATACAGTAATAAATGTGGCCTCTAAAGTGTTAACAAGCTTTTCCTTTGATTTGACCCGGTGACCTAGTTTTTGACCCCACCTGACCCAGATTTGAACATGACCTATAGATCATCAAGATTAACATTCTGACCAAGTTTCATTAAGATACGGTCATAAATGTGGCCTCTAGAGTGTTAACTACCTTTTCCTTTGATTTGACCTGGTGACCTAGTTTTTGACCCTACATGACCCAGATTCAAACTGGACTTTGAGATCATCATGAGTAACATTCTGACCATGTTTCATGAAGATATTGCAATAAATGTGGCCTCTACTGGGTTAACAAGCTTTTCCTTTGATTTGACCCGGTGACCTAGTTTTTGCACCACATGACCCAGATTCAAACTTGACCTAAAGATCATCAAGATTAACATTCTGACTAAGTTTCATGACGATACAGTCATAAATGTGGCCTCTTGAGTGTTAACAAGCTTTCCCTTTGATTTGACCCGGTGACCTAGTTCTTGATCCCACATGACCCAGAGTCGAACTTGACCTAAAGATCATCAAGATTAACATTCTGACTAAGTTTCATGACGATACAGTCATAAATGTGGCCTCTAGAGTGTTAACGAGCTTTTCCTTTGATTTGACCCGGTGACCTAATTTTTGATCCCACCCGATCCATATTTGAACATGACCTATAGATCATCAAGATTAACATTCTGACCAAGTTTCATTAAGATACGGTCATAAATGTGGCCTCTAGAGTGTTAACTACCTTTTCCTTTGATTTGACCTGGTGACCTAGTTTTTGACCCTACATGACCCAGATTCAAACTGGACTTTGAGATCATCATGAGTAACATTCTGACCATGTTTCATGAAGATATTGCAATAAATGTGGCCTCTACTGGGTTAACAAGCTTTTCCTTTGATTTGACCCGGTGACCTAGTTTTTGATCCCACATGACCAAGATTCGAACTTGACCTAAAGATTATCAAGATTAACATTCTGACTAAGTTTCATAAAGATACAGTCATAAATGTGGCCTCTAGAGTGTTAACAAGCTTTTCCTTTGATTTTACCCGGTGACCTAGTTTTTGACCCCACCTGACCCAGATTTGTTCATGACCTATAGATCATCAAGATTAACATTCTGACCAAGTTTCATTAAGATGTGGTCATAAATGTGGCCTCTAGAGTGTTAACTAGCTATTCATTTGATTTGACCTGGTGACCTAGTTTTTGACCCTACATGACCCAGATTCAAATTCAACTTTGAGATCATCATGAATAACATTCTGACCAAGTTTCATGAAGAAACAGTTATAAATGTGTACTCTACAGTATTAACAAGCTTTTCCTTTAATTTGACCTAGTGACCTAGTTTTTGACCCCAGATGACCCAATATCGAACTCATCCAAGATTTTATTAGGGGAACATTCTGACCAAGTTTCTTTAAGATTGGGCCAAAATTGTGACCTCTAGAGTGTTAACAAGTTTTTCCTTTGATTTGACCTGGTGACCTAGTTTTTAACCCCAGATGACCCAATATCAAACTTGTCCAAGATTTTATTGAGGGTAACATTCTGACCAAGTTTCATTAAGATTTGGCCAAAACTGTGACCTCTAGAGTGTTAACAAGCTTTTCCTTTGATTTGACCTGGTGACCTAGTTTTTTATCCTAGATGACCCAATATCGAACTCGTCCAAGATTTTTATGAGGGTAACATTCTGACCAAGTTTCATTAAGATTAGGCCAAAATTGTGACCTCTAGAGTGTTAACAGTCAAATTGTTGACGACGGACGGACAACGACGGACACAGGGCGATCACAAAAGCTCACCTTGAGCACTTTGTGCTCAGGTGAGCTAAAAAGAAAACGAATGGAAATATATATATCTATATATAGATATATGTATATATTTATTTTTTTAGGGGGTGGGGTGGGGCTGCGGAGGAATGGGTGAGGAAACAAAATTTCACATATTGATTATAAATATTGATGGAAAATTAAAAATGAAAAAAAAAACAAAAACAAAAATGGGTGAAGTGGGGTGAGGGCAGAGGATGCATGATCAGTGGTGGGCATGACTGGGTAGAGGAGCGAGGTAGGGGAATGGTACAACTTGCATGTTGATAAATATTCATGGAACATTTGAAAAAAATCTAAAATAAGGAATGAAAAAAACAAAACTTTTTTTTTTTGGGGGGGTGGGGGGGGGGGGGAGGGGGAGAGGGATTGGGAGGGGAAGGGGGTGTGACCAAGGCAAGTGGGTGACCAGGTGTGGGAGCACAACTTCACATGTTTATAATAAATGTTCATGAATGAAAGAAATTTAATGAAATTCTGCCAAATGGTAAGTTTGTTATGTACAAATATGTGGATTTTTAGACAATTAAAGGGCAATAACTCTGAAGTTACAAAAGAAATCCGTATGAAATGGTATGTGCACAACCACATTATAGTGCTCTAAATTCTGTTCAAGTTTCAAAGTTCAAGGTCAAATATATCAAGTTATGATGCAGAAATTGCCATATCTATAGATCTATGAACAGTACCCTATATAGTTAACTTCTAAGGGCCATAACTCTGGTGTTATTTGGGCAATCTGACTTAAACTTGATAGGCCCCATAATCTCATACTGGTGAACATGTATATGGAGTTTGTTTGAAAAAGTCTAAAATATGGAATGAATTTTTTTATTATTTTTTTTTTTTGGGGGGGGGGAGGGGGGAGGGAGGGTGAGTGGTGTGATCAAGGTAAGGGGGTGACCAGGTGTGGGTACACAACTTCACATGTTTACAATAAATGTTCATGGAAAAGAATGAAAGAAATTTAACTAGAGCTATCACTAAAGGTGATGAATGTACCCCCCGCATGCACTGACACAGTACATTGCAATTTGACGTACACAAGATTGCATAATTATGTGGACTGTATGTATATAGACTGTATATATACAGTATAGTAACAAAAAACAAAGTCCCATAAGTATGCAGAATATTTATCTAAAAGAACGTAACATGCACCATGCACAACTAGGGCTGGTACTGATCACTTGTGTGAAGTTTCATTAAATTGTGTGCAAGGGTTCGGAAGATCAGGCGCGCACAAGACTGCATATGCAGACTGTATGTACATGTTAACAAAAAACAAAGTCCCATAACTCTGAAAGTTTTTTTTCTGAAAGAACCTAACATGCCCCATGCACAACTACTGTTGTTACTGATCACTTGTGTGAAGTTACATTAAATTGTGTCAAGGGGATGAGGAGAGATGGTGCGCACAAGATTGTGTCTATGTATATAGTTTAGTAACAAAAAACAAAGTCCGTAAATCTGCAAAAAAAATTTCTGAAAGAACCTAACATGCCACATGCACAACTACTGTTGTTACTCATCACTTGTATTAAGTTTCATTATAATGTGTCAAGTGGATGAGGAGAGATGGTGCGCACAAGATTGTGTCTATGTATATAGTATAGTAACAAAAAACAAAGTCGCATAACTCTGCAATTTTTTTTCCTGAAAGAACCTAACATGCCCCATGCACAACTACTGTTGTTACTGATCACTTGTGTGAAGTTTCATTAAACTGTGTCAAGTGGATGAGGAGAGATGGTGCGCACAAGACTGTGTCTATGTATATAGTATAGTAACAAAAAACAAAGTCCCATAACTCTGAAAGTTTTTTTTCTGAAAGAACCTAACATGCCCTATGCACAACTACTGTTGTTACTGATCACTTGTGTGAAGTTTCATTAAATTGTGTCAAGGGGATGAGCAGAAATGGTGCGCACAAGACTGTGTCTACGGACAGACAGATGGACAGACGGATGGACGGACAGACAGACATACAGACAACCTGAAACCAGTATACCACCCTTACAACTTTGTTGTCGGGGGGTACAATGAAATTCTACCAAATGGTAAGTTTGTTATGTACAAATATGTGGATTTTATACAATTAAAGGGCAATAACTCTTACTTTACATACAAATCCGAACGAAATTGTGTGTACACAACCACATTATGGTGATCTAAATTCTGTTTAAGTTTCATAGTTCTAGGTCAAATATATTAAAAGTTATGATGCAGAAATTGCCATATTTATAGTACCCTATATAGTTAACACTAGAAACTTCTAAGGGCCATAACTCTGGTATTAATAGGGCAATCTGACTGAAACTTGACGGGCCGCAAGAACTCATAGTGTTGAACATGTACATGAAGTTTTATATAAATATTCCCAACCATTTCCTAGATATGGCTCCAGACGGACGGACGGACAATGCCAAAACTATATCCCTCCGACTTTCAACGGGGGATAATAAGAGGTGTGCAAGTTCATATCATGATTAAGACTCATGCAAGGTTTCATGAATCTATATCAAGTACTGTTTGAGCTAGGCATGTCACAAGGTGAAAATGTGCATTTTTGACTATTTCAGGGGCCATAACTCTAAAATTAGGGGGCGGAGCCAGATGAAAAGGTGCGCAAGTTCATATCATGATAAAGACTCGCGCAAGGTTTCATTAATTTATAACAAATACTTTTTGAGCTAGGCGTGTCATGAACTTCGGACGGACGCACGGACGGACAAGAGCAAATCTATATGCCCCCACCACTCATGGGGGGCACAACAATCATTTTTACCAGTGCATGAAAAATCTTTGTATCAAAAAGAACTATTTAAAATGCACATGCTTAGTTTTTGTTAGTTTCAGCAGCAAAAATTTACATACAAGTCATAATAAATTCTGAGAATAGTACACTATAGTCTGGTGCACATGTACACACCAGCCTAAAAACTATGTCCTGTAGACTGTTCATCTGATATGGATTTCAATGTAACATGCTATGATAAAGACATACCTCATATTCCTCTACCTCTAACAAAATTTTTCCTGCCACAAGTCGAGATTCGAAACTCTGCAAAAACAGAACAATCATTCAAGGATTGTCATCTCTATAGACCATTTTATGAAAATATATACAAACTAGAGCTTGTTCTTTCATGAAAAGCATATTTCATTGTTTCTACATTAACTCAATAAGCATACAAAATTTTACATTGCAAAAAAAAGGGTCAATATAAGGAGTATACGGTCCCATACATTTAAAAAATATGGGAGTATTCAAGATGTATATTACAAATATACAGACCTAATATATTCAGAATATCTAGTATACGGGAAGTCTATATATTTGTCATGCATATACGGAATCCTGTATATGCCAAATATACATATATGTGTATTTCCCGTATATATGAAATAAACGAGTTTTCAAAAATTTTCCATAGAAATGGTGTTTATTCGTGTCTTCCTTTAACATAAATTTTATTTTCATGTAGACTTTTTTTCCCATATACTGGTATTTTAGAATATACGGAACAAGAATACAAGCCTCTATACTCCAGAAATACGTAGTATACAGATCCCGTTTTTTTATCATATAGAAACTGCGATTGCATCTAATATACGGGGCATATACGGACCTGTATTTTCTAATATACAGGCTTCGGATTTTTTCCGTATACGCATGATATACTTAGTACACGGATCTTGTACTTTTGTCATATACGGAACTGTATTTTTTTATATACGGTCTACGAACTTGTCCCCTATATGCATGGTGTACACGTAATATACGGATCCCATACTTGTGTCATATACAGAATGTATTTGCATCTGATATATGGGGATATACGGACCTGTATTTTTTTTATATACAGACCAGGTTTTTTCCCGTATATGCAAAATATACGTAGTATACAGATCCCGTATTTTTGTCACACACAGACTGAATTTGTTTTTCATATACAGGGAATACAAGGACCAGTATTTTTAAAATACATGTTTACCAGATTTTTCCCATATATGCACTAAGTGTAGTATACGGATCCCATATCTTTTCTTTTATGTGAAATGATTTCATATATGGGGCACACACTGAAATATGACACAGAATGAAGGTTAAACATACCTACAGCAGAATACGGTATGTTAGAAACAAGAGGGTCATGATGACCCTGGATCGCTCACCTGAGTAATATGAGCTACATGTTTCAAATGTCGAACTGATGCTAAAATATTAAGAAAGTCAGTAGGTCACATTCAAGGTCAATGAAATTCAGTTTTACGATCAGTGTGCAAAACTGTGTATGTCATCCAAATTTAAAGGCTGTATCTTAAAAAATAAGAAAGTAGGTCAACAGGTCAAGGTCACAGTCAAGTGACATCATATTACTTGGGGTCATCAGGTAATTATAAACAAACAGTCTTGGAAATAGGATCAGATCATTTTTTAAGTATTTTTTCCTATATAACTCATATAATAACTAAGTGACCCCGGGGTGGGGCCTCTTTTCATCCCAGGGGCATAATTTGAACAATTTTGGTAGAGCACTACTAGACAATGCATCATACCAAATATCAAAAGCCTATCGTCGTGTGGTTTTAGACAAGAAGATTTTTAAATTTTTTTTTCCTATATAAGTCTATATAATACTTGGGACCCCACGGGGCAGGGCCTCTTTTCACCCCAGGGGTACATTTTGAACAGTTTTGGTTGAGGACTATAAGACAATACTATAAACCAAATATCAAAGGCCTAAGTCTTGTGATTTCAGATAAAAAGATTTTTAAACTTTTTTCAATATAAGTCTATGTAAAACTTGGGACTCCCGGGGCGGGGCCATATTTGACCCTAGGGGGATAATTGGAACAATCTTGGTAGAGGACCACTAGATGATGCTACATACCAAATATCAAAGCCCTATGCCGTGTGGTTTTGTACAAGAAGATTTTCAAAGTTTTCCCTATATAAGTCTATATTAACCATGTGACCCCCGGGACGGGGCCATATTTGACCCCAGAGGGATAATTTGAACAATTTTGGTAAAGGACCACTAGATGATGCTACACACCAGATATCAAAGCACTAAGCCCTGTGGTTTTGGACAAGAAGGTTTTTTTAAGTTTTTCCTTTCAGTTGCCATGGCAACCAGAGTTCTGCATGGAATTCAATTCTTTGAATAATTTTGAAAGGGGGCCACCCAACGATCATTCCTGTGAAGTTTGGTGTAATTCTGCCCAGTGGTTTTCAAGAAGATTTTTTTAGAAAATGTTGAAGGACACACGACGGACGACACACAACGCACGACGGAGATTGAGCGGTCACAAAAGCTCACCATGAGCCTTCGGCTCAGGTGAGCTAAAAAGCAAAAGGGTCATTGACCCTAAAGCGCTCACCTGTGTACAAGGCTTCAAGTGTGTTTGTATAAGTACAGGGTTAGGTTTCTTCTATGTTAGCCTATATTATATAGATGCCACACACACTTTTGAACCTAGGGCAATAATTTGAATAAATATGGTAGACACTACAAATCTGATATCACAGGCTAAATATCAAGGCTCTAGCTATTATTGATTCTGAGAAGAAAAATGACTATGCCCCCTGGCAGCCATGTTTTTTTATGGATCAGAAAATTTGAACAATCTTGGTAGATGGTCACTCAAGAACCATTTGTGTAAAATTATTTTAAAATCGAGCTAGCAGTTTCAAAAAAGAAGATTTTTAAAGTTCCATTATATACATATAGGGAAAAGTGACCACGCCCTCTGGCGGCCATGTTTTTTGACGAATCAAAATAATTTGAACAATCTTGGTAGAGGGTCACACAAGGACCATTTGTGTAAAATTATTCTAAAATCGGGCTAGCAGTTTCACACATTAAGAAGATTTTTAAAGTTTCCATTATATACATATAGGGAAAAGTGACCACGCCCTAAAGTAATCTGAACAATCATGGCAGAGGGTCACACAAGGACCATTTGTGTAAAATTATACTAAAATCCGGCCAGTAGTTTCAGACAAGAAGATTTTTAAAGTTTCCACTATAAACATATAGGGAAAAGTGACCATGCCCTCAATATAATTTGAACAATCTTGGTAGAGGGTGAGATAAGAACCATTTGTGTGAAATTATTTCAAAATCGGACTTTCAGTTTAGGAGGAGATGTCGTTTGAAGATTTTTCTATTTTTAGCTCTAGCGGCCATGTTTTTTGACGAATCAATATAATTTGAACAATTTTGGTAGAGGGTGACATAAGAACTATTTGTGTGAAATTATTTCAAAATCGGACCATCGGTTTAGGAGGAGATGTCGTTTGAAGATTTTTCTATTTTTAGCTCTGGCGGCCAATGTGTGCAACCAAGCGGAACCATTTGAACAACTTTGGTAGAGGACCATCCAAGGAACATCCATGCCAAGTTTCATCAAAATCCACTCAGTGGTTATGGAGATGTCTTTTAAACACAATTGTTGACGACAGACGGACGCACGACGGACGCAGCGTGATCACAATAGCTCACCCTAAGCATTGCTCAGGTGAGCTAAAATTGTAAGTAATCAATAACATCATGCATTTCTTGCTGTTCGTTTCTAATTGAAAAACTATCAATTCGCAATATCTAATTCTGCGCCATTAACGCAATAAATCAGTTTAGTATCACTTCTTTTATTACTGTTTGTACAAGTTTTTATTATTCCCATGAATGTTGATTACCGCTATAGGCTTTTCGATTTGCCGTCTGCTAAGAGGAGCAGAACACCCTTTCTAATGTCCGAAGATGTATTCAAATTGAGCGCTTTGAAAAGACACATGTTGCATTCTGTGTTGGAATTCGATACGTAAGCAGGTTACAAATGATGCAACCCATGAAAATAATCCGTTTCCTAGTGATGGGCCGACAATCGGCGACAATCGAATAATCGTCGGCGTTGCATTCATGAGCGCGATCGCCGACTTCATTTTTCCCTGACCGATTAATTACTTGGCACCCCAAACGGATAATTTAGTTGTTTCTGACCTTTTTCTTTCTGGTACTTACTTTCTTTGAGGCAAATACGCCAAAGGAAACTACTCTATGTAAAAATGGCTTCCTCCAAAGTCTCGAAAGAAATTGAGTTCATCTGTGATCACCCAGATTTTGGAAGATATATGGCTTTTACAAAATTAAGCTGGGAAAAGCATCAATCTAAACTGTTGACATTAGTATGGCAGTATGCATAGCATGCTGTTAGACTTACTCAAGCATATTAGCAAAGGTATTTTTGATTTTGTGGAATTGAAATCATTCCAGTCGTTATTAAGAATTAATAAGTCATTTATACCTTTTTTTTGCTCCATATGATTTAAATTTAATAACACAGTATATCACTGGATAAGAGTCTCTGGTGAAATTGAGACCAGTACCTGATTTGAAGTTTACTATCTCCACAAATATTTTACTTTTATGCTTTTAACTTACTTATGTTTATGAAGGGATACAATAAAAAAAGTATATTTAATGTATGTGTGGTTCATTTCTTAAGTAATGACATAAAACATACACTGTGAGGTGAACTTATAGATATGCAACTAGAGTAACCGATTATATCCGATTAATCGAATCGGTTGGCTTGTCCGATTATGCCGATTAATCGGTTGGCAAATCAAACCGATTTGCCCATCACTACCGTTTCCTGATCTCAATAAGTGTAAGCTTTTATCTGTTGAGGTACGAATGTCACTGAGAACAAATGGCTCATCCGGGCTGTCCGTCAGCATCTGTTGACCAAACACATAAGCATATTCTCTATCGTGAAAATAAATTGTCGTCCCGGATTTGTGATTCTAGTTGGAGTTAATTGAACAAGAGGGCCCTGAAGGCCCTGTACCGCTCACCTGACCTAAGGACCTAAAGATCAGATCATCAAGATTAACATTCTGACCAGGTTTGGACATTAAGATATGGTCATAAATGTGGCCTCTAAAGTGTTAAGTGTTAACTAGCTTTTCCTTTGATTTGAACTAGTAACCTAGTTTTTGACCCCACATGACCCAGATTCGAACTTGACCAAAATATCATAAAGATTAACATTCTGACCAAGTTTCATGAAGATACAATCATAAACGTGGCCTCTTAGATTGTTAACAAGCTTTAATTTTGATATGACCTGGTGACCTAGTTTTTGACCCTACCAGACTAAGATTAAAACTTGACCTAAAGATTAACATTCTGACCAAGTTTCATTAAGATATGGTCATAAATGTGGCCTCTAGAGTGTTAACTAGCTTTTCCTTTGATTTGACCCAGTGACATAGTTTTTGACCCCACATGACTCAGATTCGAAACTGACATAAAGATCATCAAGGTTAACTTTCTGACCAAGATTCATAAAGATACAGTCATAACTGTAGCCTCTAGATTTTTAACAAGTTTTTCCTTAGATTTTTTGACCTAGTGACCTAGATTTTGAACCAACTTGCCCCAGATTTCATCTTACCTTAAAGATCATCAAGATTAACATTCTGACCAAGTTTCAAAGGGATATTCTCATAAATGTGGCCTCTAGAGTGTTAACATGCTTTTCCTCTGATTTGACCTGGTGGCCTAGTTCTTTACCCCATCTGACCCAGATATGAACTTCACCTATAGATTAGGGGTGTTACGATACGCTAGTCTCACAATACATACATACATGCCATATTTTCAGATGGTCAATAAGGGAGATTTGCCTCAGCAGGGCTTTTTTTAAGGGAGATTTGGGTAAAAATAAGAGAGACTTTTATTCGCTCATTTTTTACGCGCTATATAGCCGTTTTCATGAAAAAATCATCAAGTTTTTTTACATTGAATTGATGAGTGGAGCCAACAGTTGTGTACAGAATGCATGATTATTACTTATAGCACTGAACTTAATCCAAGGAAATTCAGAATTCCATGAAAGATTGAACCAGGAACTTTGTTTTTGCTTTATGTGTTGATGCTTCTGCATCTGGAGAGAGTGATCTTTTTGACATGTTTAAGCATACAATACTCAAAAGATTGCAGAGATATCATGTCAAAACAGTCTTTTAAGGGCAGTCATTTCTTTTCATGAATGAAGTTGTTAAAACAAAAATGAAAGTCGTTCTTTTGCTGGATTGTCCATATTTAGATTAAAACTACATGTATTTAACCTGGGAATTCTTCTCCCGTTAATTATTGCAACATGACAATATCACAAAGGAATGGCAGTCAATTATTCGGGCAGTATGAATTGCATTTTATTTCATAAAATTCACTTATCCGAATTCATGTTTGTCCGAAATTCTGTGTAGTCTGACATTAACTCGCCAATTTTGTTAAGTCGTTGTTGATTTTTTGCATGTTGTGCAAGTATTTAAATTGAGAAACATAAACTCGGTGTTAGCACTAACCTGTCTCATCCTCTGATGACTCGATAAATATAAAAAGAGTGTTTCCCGATAAATATTGAGCTCAGTGAAAACGAAAGTACACTTTGGCAGGTGGCGGTAAAATGACGTAATTTTAAGACTGGTTTACATATTGTTTTGCAAAACTACGGATCAGTGGCTTTGATGTTATTGAATCAGTCTAAAATCTCGCATGCACATGTTTACAATTGCCTACGGGTAAGATTAAATGGTTAATTGTTTGCAGATGGTGACAGTAGGTGGTAAGATAATTAATGCCTCTGGCGTGTATCTCTTGATAAACAAGCTAGGGATTATAGACAACTATGAAAATTATGTTTGAAGAGTATTTCCGGGCTACTCGATATTGAGTTTCAAGTATTTTCTGAAGGTCTACATGTGGTCCGAGATACGATTTTTCGACAGAGGACTTTTTTCTGAATTTATTTTTTTACGGGAGGTTTTTTTGTCCAAGCGGGAGACCGGGAGATATACTGAAAATACGGGAGAAATAGTCTCCCAGCGGAGATATGGCATGTATGTACATATCAGGATAAAGATGCAACGATATGGTACATATTGCGATACAAATTGAGTACCATAAGTAAGCATTCATGTCACAAAATGAAAACAAGAGGGCCATGAAGGCCCTGTATCGCTCACCTGACCTATTCACCTAAAGATCATAAAGATTAAAATTCTGACCAAGTTTCATTAAGATATGGTCATAAATGTGGCCTCTAAAGTGTAAACTAGCTTTTTCTTTGATTTGACCTGGTGACCTAGTTTTTGACCCTACTTGACCCAGATTCAAATCAGACCTTAAGATCATCACGATTAACATTCTGACCAAGTTTCATGAAGACACAATCATAAATGTGGCCTTTACAGTGTTAACAAGTTTTCCTTTGATATGACCTGGTGACCTAGTTTTTGATCCCAGATGACCCAATATCAAACTTGTCCAAGATTTTATTGAGGGTAACATTCTGACAAAGTTTCATGAAGATTGGGTCTAAATTGTGACCTCTAGAGTGTTAACAAGTTTTTCCTTTGATTTGACCTGGTGACCTAGTTTTTGACCCCAGATGACCCAATATCGAACTCATCCAAGATTTTATCGAGCGTAACATTCTGACCAAGTTTCAATAAGATTAAACCAAAATTGTGACCTCTAGAGTGTTAACAGTCAAATTGTTGACGACTGACACACGCCCGTCATAGCAAATTTCTTTACACTAGCACCTGTATTAGCAAATGGAATTTAATTCTGTGGTTGTGTTTAATTATTGTAATTCTTTTGTTTTTCTAAATCCACAAAAAAACTCCTTACCAGGTAGAGATACCTTAAAATACACATTTTTCAAACGGGTGTATAAAAAGGACTCTGCCAAATAAAAACAAGAGCACTGCAACGCAGAGCAATATACACAAAGCAAAGTCATATATGTCCTTTGACCCCTAAGTGTGACCTTGACCTTGAAGCGAGTCATCCAAAACATGCGCTCTGCACGCTGTCTCGGTGTGGTGAACATCTGTGCCAAGTTTCTTTGAAATCCTTCAAGCAGTTCAAGAGTTACAGAGCGGACACAAAACAAACTGATATGACCTTTGACCCCTATATGTGACCTTGACCTTGAAGCGAGACATCCAAAATGTGTGCTCTGCACGTCATCTCGGTGTGGTTAACATTTGTGTCAAGTTTCTTTGAAATCCTTCAAGGGGTTCAAGAGTTACAGAGCGGACACGAAATGGCTATCAGACAGACGGACAGACGGACCTTTATTGGGTATTTCTTTTGTTAACAAGTACCAAACAAGCGATAAAAAGTACCCAGTAAACACTACCTAATGAATAGAATTTACCGTTACCTATTGTTCTCAGTACCCAACAAATGTTCGGACGGACGAACACTGGGGGTATAACATAATATGTCCCTTCTGGCGGACGAACACTGGGGGTATAACATAATATGTCCCTTCGGGCGTATAAAAATCAATCAATATTAACACTGAATCAGAATTGTTTGAAATATGTAAAAAGAAATGATGAATTACTCGAGGTCTTTGATTTTGTATTTGAGATGGTCCGCGAATGTTTTTTTTTTAATTTTGAAAACGCGCATACAAAAATTGAATTATTCCATGTCTTTTCCATTTGAATGTGTTTTACTACAAGAAATCCATCTGGACTCAAGATTTTGGCTAAAATGATCTTTCTTTAAAAATGAAACTTGGTCATATTATGAACATTAGAACAAGAGTTCCAGAATGTCACAATATACCCCCGTCACAGCAAATTTCTTTACACTAGCACCTGTATTTGCAAATGGAATTTTAATTTTGTGGTTGTTTAGTAATTATTGTAATTCTTTTGTTTTTCTAAGTCCACAAAAAAACTCCTTACCAGGTAGAGATACCTTAAAATACACCTAAAATTTGAAAGTAACATCTATGTTGTACCACAGAAAAGTGGTCTTCATTTTTCCTTACGGTAATTATAAAACAAGAGGACCATGATGGTCCTGAATCGCTCACCTTGATATTATCAAAATAAAAATTCTGACCAATTTTCATGAAGATCCATTGAAAATATGATCTCTAGAGAGGTCACAAGGTTTTTCTATTATTTGACCTATTGACCTAGTTTCAACTTTACCTAGATATCACGGTGAACATTCTCACTAATTTTCATGAAGATCTCATGAAAAATATGGGCTCTAGAGAGGTCACAAGGTTTATCTATTTTTATACCTACTGGCCTAGTTTTTGACCACACGTGACCCAGTTTCGAAACTGACCTAGATATCATCAAGGTGAACGTTCAGATCAATTTTCATGAAGATCCATTGAAAAATATGGCCTCTAGAGAGGTCAAAAGATTTTTCTAATTTTAGACCTACTGACCTAGTTTTTGACCGCAGTTGACCCAGTTTCAAACCTGACCTAGATATCATCAAGATGAACATTCAGACGAACTTTCATACAGATCCCATGAAAAATATGGCCTCTAGAGAGGTCACAAGGTTTTCTTTATTATTTGACCTACTGACCTAGTTTTTTAAGGCACGTGACCCAGTTTCAGTCTTGACCTAGATATCATCAAGGTGAACATTCTGACAAATTTTCATGAAGATCCATTGAAGGGTATGGCCTCTAGAAAGGTCACAAGGTTTTTCTATTTCAAGACCTACTGACCTTGTTTTTGATCGCAGTTGACCCAGTTTCAAATTTGACCTATATATCATCAAGATAAACATTCAGACCAACTTTCATACAGATCCCATGAAAAATATGGCCTCTAGAGAGGTCACAACATTTTTTCATTATTTGACCTACTGACCTACTTTTGACGGCATGAGACCCACTTTCCAACTTGACCTAGATATCATCAAGATGAACATTCTGACCATTTTTTATGGAGATCCATTCACAAGTATGGCCTCTAGAGAGGTCACAAGGTTTTTCTATTTTTAGGCCTACTGACCTAGTTTTTGACCGCATATGACCCTGTTTCGAACTTGACCTAGATATCATCAAGATGAACATTCAGACCAACTTTCATACAGATCCCATGAAAAATATGGCCTCTAGAGAGGTCACAACGTTTTTCTATTTTTTGACCTACTGACCTAGTTTTTAATGGCATGTGACCCACTTTCAAACTTGACCTAGATATCATCAAGATGAACATTCTGACCAACTTTCATACAGATCCCATGAAAAATATGGCCTCTAGAGAGGTCACAAGGTTTTTCTATTATTTGACCTACTGACCTAGTTTTTGATGGCACTTGACCCACTTTCGAACTTGACCTAGATATCATCAAGGTGAACATTCTGACCAGTTTTCATGAAGATCTCATGAAATATATGGCCTCTAGAGAGGTCACAAGGTTTTCCTATTATTTGACCTACTGACCTAGTTTTTGTCCGCATGTGACCCAGTTTCGAACTTGACCTAGATATCATCAAGATGAACATTCAGACCAAATTTCATACAGATCCCATGAAAAATATAGCCTCTAGAGAGGTCATAAGGTTTTTCTATTATCTGACCTACTGACCTAGTTTTTGAAGGCACATGACCCAATTTTGAACTTGACCTAGATATCATCAAGGTGAACGTTTTGACCAATTTTCATGAAGATCTTGTGAAATATATGGCCTCTAGAGAGGTCACAAGGTTTTTCTATTTTTAGACCTACTGACCTAGTTTTTGATGGCACGTGACCCAGTTTCAAACTTGACCTAGATATCATCAAGGTGAACATTCTGACCAACTTTCATAAAGATCCCATGAAAAATGTGGCCTTTAGAGAGGTCACAAGGTTTTTCTATTATTTGACCTACTGACCTAGTTTTTGAAGGCATGTGACCCAGTTTCGAACTTGACCTAGATATCATCAAGGTGAACGTTCTGACCAATTTTCATGAAGATCTTGTGAAATATATGGCCTCTAGAGAGGTCACAAGGTTTTTCTATTTTTAGACCTACTGACCTAGTTTTTGATGGCACATGACCCAGTTTCGAACTTGACCTAGATATCATCAAGGTGAACATGCTGACCAATTTTCATGAAGATCTTGTGAAATATATGGCCTCTAGAGAGGTCACAAGGTTTTTCTATTTTTAGACCTACTGACCTAGTTTTTAAAGGCACGTGACCCAGTTTTGAACTTGACCTAGATATCATCAAGATGAACATTCTGACCAACTTTCATAAAGATCCCATGAAAAATGTGACCTCTAGACTGGTCACAAGCAAAAGTTTACGGACGGACGGACGGACGACGGACACAGCGCGATCACAAAAGCTCACCTTGTCACTTTGTGACAGGTGAGCTAAAAAGTTACAATATAAGTTATTTATAGTAACAACTAAGGGAAGTTCATCTTTACGACTAGTAATGAAAAAGTTACAATATAAGCTATTTATAGTAACAACAAAGGGAAGTAATTCTGAAGAAGGGACATGCGCATGACACTCCGTCTCATGAGGGTGTACAAATGTGCTAAGTTACATTATGCATAAAGAGGAAATGCTCCGGACAAAGTCATTCTTGTATCTGACCTTTGGCCTCTAAGTGTGACCTTGACCTTAGACCTAGGGACCTGGTTCTTGCGCATGACACTCCGTCTCGTGGTGGTGAACATTAGTGCCAAGTTATATCAAAATCCCTCATTTTCATTCTTGTACCCTTTGACCTCTAAGTGTGACCTTAACCTTAGACCTAGGGACCTGGTTCTTGCGCATGACACTCCGTCTCATGATGGTGAACACTTGTGCCAAGTAATATCAAAATCCCTCTATGCATGAAGAAGATATGCTCTGTACAAAGTCATTCTTGAATTTGACCTTTGACCTCTGAGTATGACCTTTACGTTAGACCTAGGGACCTGGTTCTTGCGCAAGACACTCAGTCTCATGGTGGTGAACAACTGTGCCAAGTTTCATCAAAATCCCTCCATGCATGAAGAAGATATGCTCCGGACAAAGTCTGTGGATGCCGCCTGCCTGCCCATCCGCCCGCCCAACCGCCCGCCAGGGGCGTTCCCATAATACATCCTGTTTTTCAAACGGGCGTATAAGAAGTGTTATTCTTTCTAACTTTTTTTTTTTCAAAAGTATGCTAAACCAAGCAAAAGAAACAATATATGAGTTCGGAATCAAACTTGGATTGCCTAGGCAATAAAACCCCTAACCATCTTGACCAATACATCATGGAGGAATTTGTACCACCGTTTAATTAAAGCTTTATAATTAAGGCAGTTTACCTTCAGTACCCTGTGACAAACATTTTTCTATTATAAATGAAAAATTTAGTAAAAAGCAACTTATGCTTATGCAAAATACTTTGTCTGTATACACTGAATGTAGAAATTTTGAAAACACGAAAGAATATACATTGTACATTGTAGAAAGTTCAAAACGTGGAAGAAAGGATGAATTATGTCTTTGATTTTTATATGCCCGAAGGGTGCGTATAATGTTATGAGGCTGGTGTCCGTTCGTCCGTCAGCAATTTTGTGACTGCTCTCTAACTCTTGAGTCCCTTCAAGGATTTCGAAGATATGAGGGTTGATCCAAAAGTAATGTCACTGTAGCTGTAAAATCGTGTATAATGAAAGGAAATAAACAACAAGAGCTGTCTGATGACAGCGCGCTCGACTATTCGAAGAATTGATTGAAGAATTGGGTCAAAATATTTCCACAGATATTCAGACAAAAGAAATAAATAGATTAGACAAACAATGTTCCTGTATTTCTTTGACTTCGATGTCTTGCACTAAATGGCAATGTATGAACCAATTTTAAAGTCCAAAAAGGGCCATAATTCAGTCAAAATAGTTATGTACTCTTGCCTACAGATGGAAATCATAATGATAAACAAGTGTTCAAAGTTTAAAAGCCATATGTCAAATAATTTTGACAAAACGTGGACTTGTATGAAAACAGAACCAATTTCAAAGTCCAAAAAGGGCCATAATTCAGCCAAAATAGATGACAGAGTTACGTACTCTTTCGTACAGATAGAGACTATTATACTAACAAGTGATAAAAGTTTCAAAGCCATATGTCAAACACTTTACAAACAAGAGGGCCAAGATGGCCCTAGGTCGCTCACCTAAGAAACACACCATAACAGTGTAAAACATGTTTGACCTAGTGATTTCATGGAAACAAATATTCTGACCAATTTTCATTAAGATTGGATCAAAAAATTGGTCTCTTGCGATAAAACAAGCATTTTCTTAGATATGACATAGTTTTTGACCCTAGATGACCCATGTTCAAACTCGACCTAGATTTTATCAAGGCAATCATTCTGACCAAAATTCATGAAGATCAATTGAAAAATACAGCCTCTATCACATACACAAGTTTTTTCTTTGATTTGACCAAGTGACCTAGTTTTTGAACTCAGATGACCAATATTCAAATTCAACCTAGATTTCATTAAGGCAATCATCCTGACCAAATTTCATAAAAATCAATTGAAAAAAAACAGTCTCTATCACATACACAAGATTTTTCTTTAATTTGACCTAGTGACCTAGTTTTTGACCTCAGATAACCCATATTCAAACTCGACCTAGATTTCATCAAGGCAATCACTTAGACCAAATTTCATGAAGATCAATTGAAACTACATCCTCTATTGCATACACAATGTTTTTCTTCGATTTGACCTAGTAACCTAGTTTTTGACCCCAGATGACACATTTTCGAACTCGGCCTAGATTTTATCAAGGTAATCATTCTGGCTAAATTTCATGAAGATCAGTTGAAAAATACAGCCTCTATCGCATACACAAGGTTTTTCCTTGATTTGACCTAATGACATAGTTTTTGACCCGAGATGACCCATTTTCGAACTCGGCCTAGATTTCATGAAGGTAATCATTCTGACCAAAATTCATGAAGATCAATTGAAAAATACAGCCTCTATCGCATACACAAGGTTTTTCTTTGATTTGACCTAGTGACCTAGTTTTTGACCCGAGATGACCCATTTACGAACTCGGCCTAGATTTCATCAAGGCAATCATTCTGACCAATATTCATGAAGATCAATTGAAAAATACAGCCTCTATCACATACACAAGGTTCTTCTTTGATTTGACCTAGTGACCTAGTTTTTGACCACAGATGACCCATTTTCGAACTCGGCCTAGATTTCATCAAGGTAATCATTCTGACCAATATTCATGAAGAATAATTGAAAAATACAGCCTCAATCACATACATAAGGTTTTTCTTTGATTTGACCTAGTGACCTAGTTTTTGACCCGAGATGACCCATTTACGAACTCGGCCTAGATTTCATCAAGGCAATCATTCTGACCAATATTCATGAAGATCAATTGAAAAATACAGCCTCTATCGCATACACAAGGTTTTTCTTTGATTTGACCTAGTGACCTACTTTTTGACCCGAGATGACCCATTTTCGAACTCGGCCTAGATTTCATCAAGGTTATCATTCTGACCAATATTCATGAAGATTGATTGAAAAGTACAGCCTCTATTGCATACACAAGGTTTTTCTTTGATTTGACCTAGTGACCTAGTTTTTGACCCGAGATGACCCATTTTCGAACTCGGCCTAGATTTCATCAAGGTTATCATTCTGACCAATATTCATGAAGATCAATTGAAAAATACAGCCTCTATCGCATACAGAAGCTAAATGTTGACAGATGACAGACGACGGACGCCGGACATCGAGCGATCAGAAAAACTCACCTGAGCATTGCTCAGGTGAGCTAAAAATATGAACTGGTATGGAAAACTTAACCAAGATTTATAAGTCAAAAGGGGCCATAATTCAGCCAAAATCCTTAATGGAGTTATGTACTCATGCCTATAACTGGCCATGGTGATGGTAAACAGATGTTGAAAGTTTCAAAGCTTTATCTCAAAAGACTTTGTCAAAATATGAACTGGTACGAAATATTAACCATGATTTCTAAGTCAAAAGGGGTCATAATTCAGCCAAAATCCTTGACGGAGTTATGTGCTCTTCCCTATAACTGGACATGGTGATGATAAACAAGTGTTGAAAGTTTCAAAGCTTTATCTCAAAAGACTTTGTCAAAATACGAACTGGTACGAAAAACTTAACCAAGATTTCTAAGTCAAAAGGGGCCATAATTCAGCCAAAATCCTTGATGGAGTTATGTGCTCTTGCCTAAAACTGGCCATGGTGATGGTAAACAAGTGTTGAAAGTTTCAAAGCTTTATCTTAGAAGACTTTGTCAAAATATGAACTGGTACAAAAAACTTAACCATGATTTCTAAGTCAAAAGGGGTCAAAATTCAGCCAAAATCCTTGATGGAGTTATGTGCTCTTGCCTATAACTGGCCATGGTGATGGTAAACAAGTGTTGAAAGTTTCAAAGCTTTATCTCAAAAGACTTTGTCAAAATGTGGACTGGTACGAAAAACTTAACCAAGGTGTGACGCCGATGCCGACCCGACACCGTGGTGAGTAGGATAGCTCTACTTATTCTTCGAATAGTCAAGCTAAAAATGCATACCGAAGTACTTTTATCTATTTGCAATATTGTCTAAAATATCGATAAGATATTTTGCATATTTAATTATGAGTTTTAACGATATCGACATATACGGAAGGCATACTTGCAGCGATCACAGCACGTAACTGACATTATTGACGTCCGACACGACGTTTCTTACTGTATGCTACCAATATTCATTCCTTTTCAAAGTATCGTCTTTGATTTTCTATTCAGCCCTCATGTCTGTTCTCCCATTTACGGAAAGCAGCAACGTACTTTTGGATCAACCTTCATACATGACACAAATGTTCACCATATCGAGACGACGTTCTGATGGCTCGCTTCAATGTCAAGGTCACACTTAGGTCAAAAGTCATATGACTTTGTTTCGTGTCCACTCTGTAATTACTCTTGAACTGCTTGGAAGATTTTAAAGAAACTTGGCACAAATGTCCATAACATCGAGACGACATGCAGAGTGCATGTTAAAGATGGCTCGCTTCAAGATCAAGGTCACACTTGTGCTATAATAAAGGCAACCAACATACTCATTTCATTTCAAAGTATATACAGATTTTCAAAAGCACTATCATAATGTATATAAAGACAGCAAAGTATCTTTAACCCATGAATCTTTGCTGCAATTTTAACTTAAGAGTGTCATATCACTAGCAAAACTTGGTGAACAGACTTTCCTTTAAATTATTGCTCTAACCTTTTAATAACCAGATTATCATTTATATTTTTGCCAAACATTTCTAAGTATGATTAAAGAAACTGTCTCCTTCAATCCCAATCACTGCTTATCGTTTTTATTTAAATGATAGATATTATGCCTGTTTTTAACAGTATTTCAATTATTGTAGACAGACAGTTTGCCTTACACTTTTCAGATACTGAGACATGCTCGGTTGCAAGGCTTGAACCCATAACACCCAACCCTCAGAACATTTCATTGATTTCAAGTTGGTGACTCCACAAGTAACAAACTTAAGATTTCGTGAAAACACAAGTAAACAATAAATTTACAAGTGTGTAACTTTTTTGTCTTTAGTAACAGACAAGTATTAAGCTTTAAACTTTCCGCTATTGATTAAATATGGGATTTTTTAGACACAGCTATATTTCAAGCATTTATCATGTAGCATGACTCATGTGTAGCACTGCAAAAAAAAACCCACAAAAATCAGATAATTTAATATCATGTTTGGGCGGTCGAATGGGAAACCTATACCAACATAATAACTTTAAACACAACAACAACAAAGATGTCACCTGGTTATTCTTCATGATCAACAAATGTAAATTAAACCCTGTATTTCCGGCATATACTGAATATATACTGGGTTGTATACGAAGTATATACGGGAAATAGAAGTCCCGTACACATTCAGAACGACCAACAAAACCTGTGAGTTACAAGGAGAAAGTCACCATCATCAAGGCACTAATGAGACCAAGGATGGAGGAAAATACTTTTCATCTCCTTGATCAGTCTGAACAAGTGATGCTGGTCAGGCTTCGCTCAGGGCACAACAAGCTCAATGCTAACATGTTCAAGAAATACAGACTGACATCATTGCCAACTTGCCCATGTGGTGAGGAAGATCAGACTGCAGAGCATATACTTCAAGAGATGTCAAAGGCATCACCAGGAGCAAAATGTGACTTGGCCGATAGATACCTCAATCCACCAGAAACTGTATGGAGGAATCGAGGCTACTGGTCTGACAGTGTAGTCGCGAATGAGAAGAAGAAGAAGAAGCCCCATACACGCCCGTATTTCAGTTTTCCTGTATTTCTTCCCGTATATGGGTAATATACGGAATCCCCTACACTCCCGTATATAACTCTTTTTTCGCAGTGTTAACCAGAATTTTCTAAGTCCAAAAGGGGGCATAATCTGCCAAAAATACATGTCAAAAATAAGGGACTTGACCCAGTGAGGTTGGTAATTGATCAAGAAAAAGAAAAAATAAGTTTCAAATCTATATCCTTTAAGTAATAGCTATATGTACTTGCACACAAAACTTAAACCAGGATTTTCTAAGTCCAAAAGGGGGCATAATTTGGCCAAAATGCATGTCAGAGTTATGGGACCTGATCAAGTGAGGTTGGTAATTTACCTAGAAAAAGAAAAAATAAGTTTCAAATCTCTGTGCCTTTAAGTAATAGCTATATGTACTTGCATTCAAAACTTTAACTAGGATTAGTTATTAGAAATCCACTAGGAAATGCTACATACCAAATATCAAAGGCCTAGGCCTTGAACTTTCAGACAAGAAGATTTTAAATTTTTTTTCCTATATAAGTCTTTGTAAAACTAGGGACCCCTTGGGCAGGGCCTCTTTTCACCCCAAGGGCATAATTTGAACAATTCTGGTAGAGAACCACTAGGCAATGCAACATACCAAATATCAAAAGCCTAGGCCTTGCAGTTTCAGGCAAGAAGATTTTTAAAGTTTTTTTTCCTATATAAGTCTATGTAAAACTTGAGACCCCCAGGGTGGGGCCTCTTTTAACCCCAGGATTACAATTTGAATAATTTTGGTAAAGGACCACAAGGCAATGCTACATACCAAATATCAAAGGCCTAAGTCTAGTGGTTTCAGACAAGAAGATTTTTAAAGTTTTTTCCTATATAAGTATATGTAAAACTTGGGACCCCAGGGGTGGGGCCTCTTTTCACACCAGGGGCATAATTTGAAAAATTTTCATAGAGGACTATTAGATGATGTCACATGCCAAATATCAAGGCTCTATGCCTTGCAATTTTGGACAGGAAGATTTTTAAAGCTTTTTCCTATATAAGTATATGTAAAACTTGGGAGCCCTGGTGTGGGGACTCTTTCAACCCCAGGGCCTAATTTGAACAATTTTCATAGAGGACCATTAGATGATGTCACATGCCAAATATCAAGACTCTACACCTTGCGGATTTGGACAAGAAGATTTTGTGTTTCCTTTTGGTTGCCATGGCAACCACAGTTCTAAGTGGAATTCAATTTTTTGAACATTTTTGAAAGGGGGCCACCCAAGGATCATTCCTGTTATGTTTTGTGTAAATCTGCCCAGTGGTTTTCAAGAAGAAGACATTTTTAGAAAATGTTGACAGATGAATGACTGACGATGGACGACGGACATTGAGCGATCACGAAAGCTCACCAGTACCCCCTGCATGCACTGACATAGTACATTGCAATTTGACGCACACAAGATTGCATAATTATGTGGACTGTATGTATATAGACTGTATATATACAGTATAGTAACAAAAAACAAAGTCCCATAACTATGCAGAATATTTATCTAAAAGAACGTAACATGCACCATGCACAACTAGGGTTGGTACTGATCACTTGTGTGAAGTTTCATTAAATTGTGTGCAAGGGTTCGGAAGATTAGGCGCCCACAAGATTGCATATGCAGACTGTATGTACATAGTATGTTAACAAGAAACAAAGTCCAATAACTCTGCAATTTTTGTTGTTGAAAGAACCTAACATGCCCCATGCACAACTACTGTTGTTACTGATCACTTGTGTGAAGTTTCATTAAAATGTGTCAAGGGGATAAGGAGAGATGGTGCGCACAAGATTGTGTCTATGTATATAGTAAAGTAACAAAAAACAAAGTCCCGTAACTCTGCAAAATTTTTTTCTGAAAGAACCTAACATGACCCATGCACAACTACTGTTGTTACTGATCACTTGTGTGAAGTTTCATTAAATTGTGTCAAGGGGACGAGGAGAGATGGTGCGCACAAGATTGTGTCTATGTATATAGTATAGTAACAAAAAACAAAGTCCCGTAACTCTGCAATTTTTTTTTCTGAAAGAACCTAACATACCCCATGCACAACTACTGTTGTTACTGATCACTTGTGTGAAGTTTCATTAAATTGTGTCAAGGGGATGAGGAGAGATGGTGCGCACAAGATTGTGTCTACGGACAACGCACTGACAGACAGACGGATGAACAGACAACTGAAACCAGTATACACCCCCCTTACAACTTTGTTGTCGAGGGGTGGGGGGGGTACAAAAAGATACATCTATCCAAAGATTTTATATCAAAATCAATCAACGTTGTGCATCACATATTTGGAAGTAAATTCCTCTGCAAACTTCAAATCTGATATAACATGACCATCCCATGCATAACGTATCTTATGCTTTATGCAATATGTTCCTTATATTATTGTTTAAAGATAATAAGGCCTTTTCTTTAAATCTTTGTTTTACAAACCACCAGGATCCAACCAGGCTGTAGGAGGAGGAAACATGCAAATTCGATGAATTGGTATCCCCCGCCAAAAGGGTTTGTGGTGAGGAATGGCAAAAAAATACACCCGGCAAAATGTTAAGGATGTTACTTAGAAGCAAATAATTTCATTTGTCAAAATCAATTTAACAGAAAATAAATGCTTTTTTTTTTGGTGGGGGGGGGGGGGGCAGCAGGATGACTGGGGGAGGGTACAATACTTCATGTTGATTATAAATATTGATGGAAAATTAACAAGAGCTGTCACAGGAGTCAGCGCGCTGGACTATTTCGATGCTGGATAGCGAAACTGGGCATATTTGATGAAGCTGGAGGTGTCACTGGAGTGTTTAATGACTCCAATGTGGATGAAGATATTGGATAATAGCTTGAGTCTGTGTCAAAAGTATTAAGTAACAAGAGCTCGTCAAACACGAAATGCCCCCCTTGATGCATTCAGTAACTGTACAAGGAACAGAAATTATTTGCTAACTGTAAACAAAAGTTCTACTATTCTGGTTCAATGTGATCTTAACCCTTGACCTACTGACCTCAAAATCAACAGGGGTCATCAGCTGGTCATGATCAACCTCCCTATTAAGTTTCATGATCCTAGGCCCAAGTGTTCTCAAGGTATCATCCGAAAAGGGTTTAACTGTTCCGGGTCAATGAGACCTTGACCTTTGGCCTACTGACCTCAAAATCTATAGGGGTCATCTACTGGTCATGACCAACCTCCCTATTAAGTTTCATGATCCTAGGCCCAAGCGTTCTCAAGTTATTGTCTGGAAACGGTTTAAATGTTCCGAGTCACTGTAACCTTGACCTTTGACCTACTGACCTCAAAATCAATAGGGGTCATCTGCTGGTCATGATGAACCTCTGTATCATCTTTCATGACCCTTGGCCCAAGCGTTCTCAAGTTATCGCCTGGAAACCGATTTACTGTTCCTGGCCAATGTGACCTTGACTTTTGACCTACTGATCTCAAAATCAATAGGGGTCATCTGCTGGTGATGACCAACCTCCCTTTCAACTTTCACGATCCTATGCCCAAGCAATCTTGAGTTATCATCTGGAAACCGTTTAACTGTTCCGGGTCACTGTGACCTTGATCTTTAACATACTGACTTCAAAATCAATAGGGGTCATCTGTGGTGATGACCAACCTCCCTATCAACTTTCATGATCCTTGGCCCAAGGGTTCTTGAGTTATCATCCGGAAACCGTTCAGGGTCACTGTGACCTTGACCTTTGACATACAGATCTCAAAATCATTAGTGGTCATCTGCTGGTGATGACCAACCTTCCTATCAACTTTCATGATCCTAGGCCCAAGCATTCTTGAGTTATTATCCGGAAACGGATTGGTCTACATTCCGACCAACTGACCGACGTCTGCAAAACAATATACCCCTCCTTTTTAGAATGGGAGCATAATAAGAGAGATAAGGATCAAGTGTATCAAAACATTAAGTAAGTATAATTCTAAGCAAAAAGGGGGCATATTTCATGAAATATTGGTGCAAGAGTGATGCACCTTGCGTTATGTTGAATCAAATCCATTTTGTAATAAGTGAGATATAGTGAAAATGCATCAAAATTAACCTTTAATTCTAAGTAAAATGGGGCATAATTCATGAAAAATTTGTGCCAGAGTTATAGACCTTGAGTCATATGATGTGTGTGATAAGGTGGAACAACTATTTTAAGTTTGAATCAAATCTATTCAGTAACAATTGCACACCCTGGTACCGGCGCTCCCAAGTACAGGTGGCACTCGCACATACAGCGCTCGATAAGTGATTTTGGAGGAGCAGTGGTGTAAGTATTTCTTACTGTATCTCCGGTTATTCAAAACTTTTTGTAAAATGAAAGACATCTGCGCCCTGATGAATAATTGATGACTATGTTCTGTGAGTGTCACAACATTTCATCTTGAAATAAACAAAATACAGCGAGTTAAACGTGAACTTTGACTCAAAAATGTCAAATGTCAAAATAACACGTAAAATACTCAGTAAATACTCCAAATGTATTCAGTGGAATAAGTGTTTGATTATAGAGTTAGTAAAACTCATTTATAACGGACTGACAAGTTTTCTATTTTTTTTATTTTAATTAACAACTTACCATACGTCTACATTGAATGTATAATAAATGTTGGACTTCTTACGAACAATATTTTACTTGTTTTATTAGATATAAGATTCTGTGAACACTCATAACAGAGAAATAGAAGATTTTTACGGTGGCTGATTTATACCATTTCGTAAATTCGCCCCGCGACCCCGTCGAGCGAAAAACACAAGAATTAAAAAAGATAAACGCGGAGTGGTTAGCAAGCAAAAATGCGATAACATGTGGCAACGCGGAGCGAAAACACAATTATGAGCGATTATTAGCGGGGTTGGGGGCTGGCGTTGAGTTTTGGTCTGCGATTCTCTGTAGAGAAAATACTAGGAATAAGAAAGGGCAGGAGCACGGATTGAAAACATGATAATTAGTGGGGCGCTGAGCGAAAAGTCGATATTTACGTTATAAATCGGAACCCAAACTTGGCGGAAAGATGGAATGGTATATATCAGCCACCATAGAATTTTGTTAAAATGTCTGTTAGGTTCAAAAGATGCTCATATTTTAATATCTTATTAATTCAATGAATTTATCAATTAATGAGTTCTTGTTTGGCTCTCTCAGGAATTGATGTGAGCCATTCCGATTTAAGAGCAGACATGAGACGTGATGACTAGTTCCATTAGCCCTATATTATATATTAATATATTATACATTTATATATTAATCCTATAGTCAGATACACCCAAGGGCAACTACTCAGACTGGCATATATCAAGTCTTGTTGTGTTTTAAAAAGTTATACATTGACGACTGAACAAAATCGTTGCAATTTTACATGCTAATGCTATCGTTCCAATTTTGGTAGAAAATTGTTTAAATAATAGGCAATTGAGACACATAATAATTATTTAGATTTTCTTTGAGTATTTTGGCCTCCTAAATATACTAAAACCAAATAACTGACGATTTCTCCACATTTCTGAAGTCTTTTCTCTAGCTGTACTTGTTCAGCGTCAAAAAAAATACACACCTGTGCCATGTGAGTGCCGTTTTGAAACCCCTTACCATATTTAAAAACGAGTCATTCTTTGAATATAACAAATCAAGGCTTGGAATTTGAACTGGTTATTGTAGGAAGACATGACTATATGATACTCTATAAAAAATGAATACATTTGGAGTATTTACTGAGTACTTAATGTGTTTTTTTTTGACATTTGACATTTTTGAGTCAAACGTTCATGTTTAACCCGCCGTATTTTGTTTATTTCAAGATGAAATGTTGTGACACTCACAGAACATAGTAATCAATTATTCATCAGGGCGCAGATATCTTTCAGGTCAAAGGTCAAGGTCACAGGGACCAACGTTAACTTTTTGCATGAAGGCACTTTACTCGCGAACCACTGCACCCAGGACCGTCAAACTTCACATGCTGATAGTACTCACTGAGTACACGACCCCTATTGACTTTGGGGTCACCATGTCAAAGGTCAAGGTCACCAGGTCAAAGGTCAAAGCGCTGCTGGGGGCATTTTGCAAAAAGTTTTGAATTACTGGAGATACAGTTAGAAATACATACACCACTGTTCTTCCAAAATCGCTTATCAATTGCTGTATGTGCGAGTGCCATCTGTACTTGGGAGCACCGGTACTAGGGTGTGAATTGAGATATAGTGAAAGTGCATCAAAACTTTAACCTGAAATTATAAGTAACAAGAGCTGTCACTAATGGTGACAAATGCCCCCAGCAGCGCCTTGACCATTGACCTGGTGACCTTGACCTTTGACATGGCGACCCCAATGTCAATAGGGGTCGTGTACTCAGTGAGTACTATCAGCATGTGAAGTTTTAAGGTCCTGGGTGCAGTGGTTCGCGAGTAAAGTGCCTTCATGCAGAAAGTTAACGTTGGTCCCTGTGACCTTGACCTTTGACCCCAAAGTCAGTAGGGGTCGTGTACTCAATGAGTACTATCAGCATGTGAAGTTTGAAGGTCCTGGGTGCAGTGGTTCGCGAGTAAAGTGCCTTTATGCAAAAAGTTAACGTTGGCCCCTGTGATCTTGACCTTTGACCTGGTGACCCCAAAGTCAGTAGGGGTCGTGTACTCAATGAGTACTATCAGCATGTGAAGTTTGAAGGTCCTGGGAGCAGTGGTTCGCGAGTAAAGTGCCTTCATGCAAAAAGTTAACGCTGGCCACTGTGACCTTGACCTTTGACTTGGTGACCCAAAAGTCAGTAGGGGTCGTGTACTCAATGAGTACTATCAGCATGTGAAGTTTGAAGGTCCTGGGTGCAGTGGTTCGCGAGTAAAGTGCCTTCATGCAAAAAGTTAACATTGGCCCCTGTGACCTTGACCTTTGACCTGGTGACCCCAAAGTCAGTAGGGGTCGTGTACTCGATGAGTACTATCAGCATGTGAAGTTTTAAGGTCCTGGGTGCAGTGGTTCGCGAGTTAAGTGCCTTTATGCAAAAAGTTAACGTTGGCCCCTGTGACCTTGACCTTTGACCCCAAAGTCAGTAGGGGTCGTGTATTCAATGAGTACTATCAGCATGTGAAGTTTGAAGGTCCTGGGTGCAGTGGTTCGCGCGTAAAGTGCCTTCATGCAAAAAGTTAACGTTGTGACTAACGAACACTTCGGGGGCATAAAAAGGGGGGAATTATTCATGAAATACTGGTGCAGGAGTTATGGCCCTTGTGTCATATGATGTGACTGATGATGTTGAACAATTATTTTAAGTTTGAATCAAACCTATTTAGTAATAACTGAGATAGAGTGAAAGTGCATCAAAACTTTAACCCGAATACTAAGTAAAAGGGGGGATAATTCATTAACTATTTGTACCAGAGTTATGGACCTTGTGACATATGATGTGGGAGATGATGTGGAACAACAACTTTCAGTTTGAATCAAATCCATTTAGTAATACCTGAGATAAAGTGAAAGTGCACCAAAACTTTAACCTGAAATTCTAAGTAAAATGGGGGGATAATTCATGAAATACCAGTGCAAGAGTTATGGCCCTTGTATCATAAGATGAATGATGATGATAAACAACTATTTTAAGTTTGAATCAAATCCATTAAGTAATAACTGAGATAAAGTGAAAGTGCACCAAAACTTTAACCTAAAATTCTAAGTAAAAAGGGGGGATAATTCATGAAATATTGGTGCCAGAGTTATGATCCTTGTGCCATATGATGTGGGTGATGATGAGGAACAACTATTTTAAGTTTGAAGTAAATCCATCTAGTAACAAGAGCTGTCGGAGGACAGCAACGCTCGACTATTCAACAGCCTTGTCGATTGAATGAATACGAAAGTCGAAAAAGGGGCATAATTTAAAAAAAGCAAAATAGGGTTATGGAACCTGCATAGTGCTTATCAGCTCATGACAGTGGACAAGTGTGTGAAGTTTCAATCCATTCCCATTAGAGGGTACTGAGATACCAGCTTACATACAAAACCTTAACCCAAAACTCCTAAGTTTAAAAAGGTGCATAATTTTGTAAAATGCAAAGTTGAGTTATTGACCCTTTGCACTGCACGTCATATCATGACAGTGAAAAAGTGTGTGAAGTTTCAATCCTTTCCCATTAGTGGATACTGAGATACCAGCTTACATACAAAACCTTAACCAAAAAATTCTAAGTCGAAAAAGGGGCATAATTTTGTAAAAAAGCAAAATAGAGTTATGGAACCTGCTTTGTGCATGTCAGATCATGACAGTGAACAAGTGTGTGAAGTTTCAATCCATTCCAATTAGTGAGTACTGAGATACCAGCTTACATACAAAACCTTAACCAAAAAATTCTAAGTCGAAAAAGGGGCATAATTTTGTAAAAAAGCAAAATAGAGTTATGGACCTGTGCAATGTAAGTCAGTTTATCACAGTGAATAAGTGTGTGAAGTTTCAATCCATTCCCACAAGTGGTTACTGAGATACCAGCTTACATACAAAACCTTAACCAAAAATTTCTAAGTCAAACAAGAGCTGTCGGAGGACAGCAATGCTCGACTATTCAACAGCCTTGTCAATTGAATAAATACGAAAGTCGAAAAAGGGGCATAATTTAAAAAAAGCAAAATAGGGTTATGGAACCTGCATAGTGCTTATCAGCTCATGACAGTGGACAAGTGTGTGAAGTTTCAATCCATTCCCATTAGAGGGTACTGAGATACCAGCTTACATACAAAACCTTAACCCAAAACTCCTAAGTTTAAAAAGGTGCATAATTTTGTAAAATGTAAAGTTGACTTATTGACCCTTTGCACTGCATGTCATATCATGACAGTGAACAAGTGTGTGAAGTTTCAATCCTTTCCCATTAGTGGATACTGAGATACCAGCATACATACAAAACCTTAACCAAAAAATTCTAAGTCGAAAAAGGGGCATAATTTTGTAAAAAAGCAAAATAGAGTTAGGGAACCTGCTTTGTGCATGTCAGATCATGACAGTGAACAAGTGTGTGAAGTTTCAATGCATTCCAATTAGTGAGTACTGAGATACCAGCTTACATACAAAACCTTAACCAAAAAATTCTAAGTCGAAAAAGGGGCATAATTTTGTAAAAAAGCAAAATAGAGTTATGGACCTGTGCAATGTAAGTCAGTTTATCACAGTGAATAAGTGTGTGAAGTTTCAATCCATTCCCACAAGTGGTTACTGAGATACCAGCTTACATACAAAACCTTAACCAAAAATTTCTAAGTCAAAAAAGGGGCATAATTTTGTAAAAAAGCAAAATAGAGTTATGGGACCTGTGCAATGTAAGTCAGTTTATCACAGTGAATAAGTGTGTGAAGTTTCAATCCATTCCCACACAAAGTTGCTGAGATACCAGCTTAAATACAAAACTTAACCAAATTGGGATGCGGACGCCGACGCATGGGCGAGTGCAATAGCTCTACTATTCTATGAATAGTCGAGCTAAAAAGGGGCATAATTTTGTAAACAAGAGATCACAGAGTGATCTTGGCGCCCACCAATGTGCCATTTTTGAGTGTTCCAAATTTCAAGACTTCTTGACTAGCTCATGGTCAAATTTCATTTCTGTACACAACACTGTGCATGTGGTCCAAATTTTAAAGCTGTAGCTTGAGAAATGTGAAAGTAGGTCACTAGATCAATTTCAAGGTCAAAATTCTTTGTACACAAAACTATGCATGTGCATCAAGTTTGAAGGCTGTAGTTTGAGAAATCTGAAGGTAGGTCACTAGGTCAATCTTAAGGTCAAAGTTTATTTCGGTACACAAAACTATGCAAGTGGTCCAAATTTGAAGGCTGTAGCTTGAGAAATGTGAAAGTAGGTCACTAGGTCAAAATCAAGGTCAAATTACACTTCAGAACACAAATCAATGCATGTGATCCAAATTTAAAGCCTGTACCTTCAAAAATGTGAAAGTAGGTCACTAGCTCAATGTCAAGGTCAAAGTTTGTTTCTGTACACAATCCTATGCATGTGGTCTAAATCTGAAGCCTGTAGCTTCAGAAATGTGAAAGTATGTCACTAGGTCAATCTTAAGGTCAAAGTTCATTTCGGTACACAAAACTAAGCAAGTGGTCCAAATTTGAAGGCTGTAGCCCGAGAAATGTGAAAGTAGGTCACTAGGTCAAAATCAAGGTCAAATTTCATTTCGGAACACAGAACTTATATGGTCCAAATTTGAAGCCTGTACCTTCAAAAATGTGAAAGTAGGTCACTAGGTCAATGTAAAGGTCAAAGTTTGTTTCGGTACACAAAACTGTGCATGTGGTCCAAATTCGAAAGCTGTAGCTTGAGAAATGTGAAAGTAGGTCACTAAGTCAAAATCAAGGTCAAATTTCATTTCGGAACATGAAACTATGCATGTGGTCCAAATTTGAAGTCTGTACCTTAAAATAAATGAAAGTAGGTCACTAGGTCAATGTCAAGGTCAAAGTTTTTTTCAGTGCACAAAACTATGCATGTGGTCCAAATTTGAAGGCTGTATCTACAGAAATGTGAAAGTAGGTCACTAAGTCAAAATCAAGGTCAACTCATGTCAAGGTTCATCTTGCCACTCAAAACCATACATGTAGTCCAAATTTGAATGTTGTAGATTATTGACAAGAAGATTTTAAAAGCTTTTCCCTATATAAGTTTATATGAACCACGTGACCCCCAGGGCAGGGCCATATTTGACCCTAGGGAGATAATTTGAACAAACTTGGTAGAGAACCACTAGATGATGGCACATTACAAATGCCAAAGCCCCAGGCTGAAGAAGATTTTCAAAGTTTTTCCCTATATAAGTCTATATAAACCATGTGACCCCTGGGGCGGGGCCATATTAGACCCCAGGGAAATAATTTGAATCATCTTGGTAGAGGACCACTAGATGATGCTTCATACCAAATATCAAAGCCCTAGGCTCTGTGGTTTTGGACAAGAAGATTTTCAAATTTTTTCCCTATATAAATCTATGTAAATTATAGAAATAAACGAAGGGCCATAACTCACTAAACAAGAGCTCGTCGAACACGAAATGCCCCCCTTGATGCATTCAGTAATTGCACAAGGAACAGAAAATATATGCTCACTGTAAACAAAAGTCTCTACCATTCTGGTTTAATCTGACCTTGACCTTTAACCTATTAACCTAATAAGAGATTACAGAGTGATCTTGGTGCCATCCACTGAGCCATTTTTGAATGGGTCAAAATCAAGGTCAAATTTTATTCTGGAACAAAAAACTATGCATGTGGTCCAAATTTGAAGCCTGTACCTTCAAAAGTGTGAAAGTAGGTCACTAGGTCAATAACAAGGTCAAAGTTTTTTTGGGTACACAAACCTATGCATTGGTCCAAATTTGAAGGCTGTAGCTACAGAAATGTGAAAGTAGGTCATTAGGTCAAGATCAAGGTCAACTCATGTCAAGGTTCATTTTGCCACTCAAAACTTATACATGTGGTCCAAATTTGAATGATGTAAGTTATGGACATGAAGATTCTGAGTTTTTCCCTATTTAAGTTTATATAAACCATATGACCCCTGGGGCGGGCCATATTTGACCCTAGAGGGATAATTTGAACAAACTTGGTAGAGAACCACTAAAGATGCTACATTACAAAATATTAAAGCCATAGTCTTTGTGGTTTGGACAAGAAGATTTTCAAAGATTTTCCCTATATAAGTCTATGTAAACCATGTGACCCCCAGGGCGGAGCCATATTTGACCCTAGGGGAATAATTTGAACAATCTTAGTAGAGGACCACTAGATGATGTCATATACAAAATATCAAAGCCCTAGGCCCTGTGGTTTTGGACAAAATGTTTTTCAAAGTTTCTTCCTATATAAGTCTATATAAACCATGTGACCCCCGGGGTGGGGCCATATTTGACCCCAGGGAAATAATCTGAACAATCTTGGTAGAGGACCACTAGATTTGGCTACATACCAAATATCATAGCCCTAGGCCCTATGGTTTTGGACAAGAAGATCAGAAACCGTTTAACTGTTCCTGGCCAATGTGACCTTGACCTTTGACGTAATGACTTCAAAATCAGTAGGGGTCATCTGCCGGTCATGGCCAACCTAACTATCAATTTTCCTGACACTAGGCTAAAGCGTTCTTGAGTTATTGCCTGGAAATCATTTTACTGTTCCTGGTCACTGTGACCTTGACCTTTGACATACTGACCTCGAAATCAATCGGGGTCATCTGCTGGTCATGACCAACCTCCCTATCAACTTTCATGACCCTAGGCCTAAGCGTTCTTGAGTTATCATCCGGAAACCGTTTTACTGTTCAGGGTCACTGTGACCTTGACCTTTAACATACTGACCTCAAAATCAATAGGGGTCATCTGCTGGTCATTACCAATCTCCCTATCAACTTTCATGATCCTAGGCCCAAGGGTTCTTGAGTTATCATCTGGAAACCGTTTTACTATTCAGGGTCACTGTGACCTTGACCTTTGACATACTGACCTCAAAATTAATACTGGTCATCTGCTGGTGATGACCAACCTTCCTATCAATTTTCATGATCCTAGGCCCAAGCGTTCTTGAGTTATCATCCGGAAACGGATTGGTCTACATTCCGACAGACCGACATACCGACCGACATCTGCATCTTCGAAGGGGGGCATAAAAATTGTTGAAGCAGTCTGATTTTCAGGGGGACACAACTAGGGTACCAATACATCATTCTGACAAATTTTGGTCAAAATCCCCCTGGTAGTTTCTGAGGAGATGCGATAACGAGAAATTGTTAACAGACGGACGGAAAGGACGACGGACCACGGACGCAGAGTGATTTGAATAGCCCACCATCTGATGATGGTGGGCTAAAAATGTGAAAGTAGGTCACTAGGTCAATGTCAAGGTCAAAGTTTTTTTCAGTGCACAAAACTATGCATGTGGTCCAAATTTGAAGGCTGTAGCTACAGAAATGTGAAAGTAGGTCACTTGGTCAAAATAAAGGTTAACTCATGTCAAGGTTCATCTTGCCACTCAAAACCATACATGTGGTCCAAATCTGAATGTTGTAGGTTATAGACAAGAAGATTTTAAAAGCTTTTCCCTATATAAGTCTATATGAACCATGTGACCCCCAGGGCGGGGCCATATTTGACCTTAGGGGGATAATTTGAACAAACTTGGTAGAGAACCACTAGATGATGCTACATTACAAATGCCAAAGCCCTAACCTTTGTGGTTTGGACAAGAGGTTTTTCCAAGTTTTTCCCTATATAAGTCTATATAAACCATGTGACCCCCGGGGCAGGGCCATATTTGACCCTAGGGGGATAATTTGAACAATCTTTGTAGAAGACCACTAGATGATGTCACATACAAAATATCAAAGCCCTAGGCCCTGTGGTTTTGAACAAGAGGTTTTTCGAAGTTTTTCCCTATATAAGTCTATATAAACCATGTGACCCCAGGGCGGGGCCATATTAGACCCCAGGGAAATAATTTGAATCATCTTGGTAGAGGACCACTAGATGATGCTTCATACCAAATATCAAAGCCTTAGGCTCTGTGGGTTTGGACAAGAAGATTTTCAAATTTTTTCCCTATATAAATCTATGTAAATTATAGAAATAAACAAAGGGCCATAACTCACTAAAAATTTGTTGAACCAGTCTGATTTTCAGGGGGACACAACTAGGGTACCAATACATCATTATAACAAAGTTTGGTCAAAATCCCCGTGGTAGTTTCTGAGGAGATGTGATAACGAGAAATTGTTAACGGACGGAAGGACGGACGGAAGGACGACGGACCACGGACGCAGAGTGATTTGAATAGCCCACCATCTGATGATGGTGGGCTAAAAAGCAAAATAGAGTTATAGGACATGTGCAATGTAAGTCAGTTTATCACAGTGAATAAGTGTGTGAAGTTTCAATCCATTCCCACACATGGTTGCTGAGATACCAGCTTACATACAAAACTTAACCAAATCGGGACGCGGACGCAGACGCAGACGCAGATGCCGACGCGGACGCGGACGCCGACGCATGGGTGAGTCCAATAGCTCTACTATTCTATGAATAGTCGAGCTAAAAACAAAGATAAAGAGAAAGTGCATCAAAACTTTAACCAAGACGCCAGGTCGTGTAGGATAGCTCTCCATACTTTGTATAGTCAAGCTAAAAATGAAAAAAAAAATGGGGTGGGGTGGGCTGAGGATGTATGATCGGATTGGTGAGCATGACTTTTTTTTAGAGGAGTGAGGTGGGGGAACGCTACAACTTTGCATGTTGATAAATATTCATGGAAGGTTTGAAAACAAGAGGACCATGATGGTCCTGAATCGCTCACCTCTTCCCACATGATCCAGTTTTGAGTATGACGTTGTTTTTTCTATTATTTGACAAAGTGACCTAGTTTTTGAGCTCAGGTGACCCAGTTTTGAACTTGACCTAGATATTATCAAGATAAAAATTCTGATCAATTTTCATGAAGATCCATTGAAAAATATGGTCTCTAGAGAGGTCACAAGGTTTTTCTATTATTTGACCTATTGACCTAGCTTTTTTAAGGCACGTGACCCAGTTTCAAACTTGACCTAGATATCATCAAGGTGAACATTCTGACCAATTTTCATGAAGATCCATTCAAGGGTATGGCCTCTAGAGAGGTCACAAGATTTTTCTATTTCAAGACCTACTGCCCTAGTTTTTGATCGCAGTTGACCCAGTTTCAAACTTGATCTAGATATCATCAAGATAAACATTCAGACCAACTTTCATACAGATACCATGAAAATTATTGTCTCTAGAGAGGTCACGTTTTTTCATTATTTGACCTACTGACCTACTTTTTGATGGCACGTGACCCACTTTCGAACTTGACCTAGATATCATCAAGATGAACATTATGAGCAATTTTTATGGAGATCCATTCACAAGTATGGCCTCTAGAGAGGTCACAAGGTTTTTCTATTTTCAGACCTACTGACCTAGTTTTTGACCGCACATGACCCTGTTTCGAACTTGACCTAGATATCATCAAGATGAACATTCAGACCAACTTTCATGAAGATCCATTGAAAAATATGGCCTTTAGAGAGGTCACAAGGTTTTTCTATTATTTGACCTACTGACCTAGTTTTTGACAGCACGTGACCCACTTTCAAACTTGACCTAGATATCATCAAGATGATCATTCAGACCAACTTTCATACAGATCCCATGGAAAATATGGCCTCTAGAGAGGTCACAAGGTTTTCCTGTTATTTGACCTTCTGACCTTATTTTTTGAAGGCACATGACCCACTTTCGAACTTGACTTAGATATCATCAAGGTGAACATTCTGACCAATTTTCATAAAGATTTCATGAAATATATGGCCTCTAGAGAGGTCACAAGGTTTTTCTATTTTCAGACCTACTGACCTAGTTTTTGAACGCACGTGACCCAGTTTCGAACTTGACCTAGATATCATCAAGAAGAACATTCAGACCAACTTTCATACAGATCCCATGAAAAACATGGCCTTTAGAGAGGTCACAAGGTTTTTCTATTATTTGACCTACTGACCTAGTTTTTGATGGCACATGACCCAGTTTCGAACTTGACCTAGATATCATCAAGGTGAACATTCTGACCAATTTTCATGAAGATCTGGTGAAATATACGGCCTCTAGAAAGGTCACAAGGTTTTTTTATTTTTAGACCTACTGACCTAGTTTTTGAAGGCACATGACCCAGTTTCGAACTCGACCTAGATATCATCAAGGTGAACATTCTGACCAATTTTCATGAAGATTTTGTGAAATATATGGCCTCTAGAGAGGTCACAAGGTTTTTCTATTTTTAGACCTACTGACCTAGTTTTTCACCACACGTGACCCAGGTTCGAAGCTGACCTAGATATCATCAAGGTGAACATTCTGACCAATTTTCATGAAGATCCATTGAAAATTATGGCCTCTAGAGAGGTCACAAGGTGTTTCTATTTTTAGACCTACTGACCTAGTTTTTGAAGGCACGTGACCCAGTTTCGAACTTGACCTAGAATTTACCAAGATGAACATTCGGACCCATTTTCATAAAGATCCCATGAAAAATGTGACCTCTAGAGATGTCACAAGGAAAAGTTTACGCACGCATGGACGGACGCACGGACGACAGACGACGGACACCGCAAGATCACAAAAGCTCACCTTGTCACTTTGTGACAGGTGAGCTAAAAATCTAAAATAAGGAATGAAAAAAAAATTTATTTATTGTTTCTTGTGGGTGGGGGAGTGGGTGTGACCAAGGCAAGGTGGTGACCAGGTGTGGGTACACAACTTCACATGTTTATAATAAATGTTCATGGGAAAGAATGAATTTCAAAGAGTTTAATGAAATTCTACCACTTGGTTGGTTTGTTATGTACAAATCTGTGGATTTTTAAACAATTAAAGGGCAATAACTCTAAGGAAATTTGACCAATTAAACAAACATTATGGTCCTGAATCGCTCACCTCTTCCCACATGACCCAGTTTTGAGTAGGACATCGTTTTTTCTATTATTTGACATAGTGACCTAGTTTTTGAGCTCATGTGACCCAGTTTTGAACTTGACCTAGATATTATCAAGATAAAAATTCTGACCAATTTTCATGAAGATCCATTGAAAAATATAGTCTCTAGAGAGGTCACAAGGTTTTTCTAATATTTGACTTATTGACCTAGTTTTCGAAGGTACATGACCCTGTTTTGAACTTTAACTAGATATCATCAAGGTGAACATTCTCACTAATTTTCATGAAGATCTCATGAAAAATATGGCCTCTAGAGTGGTCACAAGGTTTTTCTATTTTTATACCTACTGGCCTAGTTTTTGACCGCACGTGACCCAGTTTCGAAAATGACCTAGATATCATCAAGGTGAACATTCAGATCAATTTTCATGAAGATCCATTGAAAAATATGGCCTCTAGAGAGGTCAAAAGATTTTAATAATTTTAGACCTACTGACCTAGTTTTTGAGCACAGTTGACCCAGTTTCAAACTTGACCTAGATATCATCAAGATGAACATTCAGACCAACTTTCATACAGATCCCATGAAAAGTATGGCCTCTAGAGAGGTCACAAGGTTTTTTTATTATTTGACCTACTGACCTAGTTTTTAAGGCACGTGACCCAGTTTCAAACTTTAACTAGATATCATCAAGGTGAACATTCTGACCAATTTTTATGGAGATCCATTCACAAGTATGGCCTCTAGAGAGGTCACAAGGTTTTCCTATTTTTAGACCTACTGACCTAGTTTTTGACCGCACATGACCCTGTTTCGAACTTGACCTAGATATCATCAAGATGAACATTCAGACCAACTTTCATACAGATCCCATGAAAAATATGGCCTCTAGAGAGGTCACAAGGTTTTTCTATTATTTGACCTTCTGACCTAGTTTTTGACGGCACGTGACCCACTTTCGATCTTGACCTAGATATCATCAAGTTGAACATTCTGACCAATTTTCATGAAGATCTCATGAAATATATGGCCTCTAGAGAGGTCACAAGGTTTTTCTATTTTTAGACCTACTGACCTAGTTTTTGAACGCACGTGAACCAGTTTCGAACTTGACCTAGATATCATCAAGATGAACATTCACACCAACTTTCATACAGATCCCATGAAAAATATGGCCTTTAGAGAGGACACAAGGTTTTTCTATTATTTGATCTACTGACCTAGTTTTTGATGGCACGTGACCCAGTTTCGAACTTGACCTAGATATCATCAAGGTGAACGTTCTGACCAATTTTCATGAAGATCTTGTGAAATATATGGCCTGTAGGGAGGTCACAAGGTTTTTCTATTTTTAGACCTACTGACCTTGTTTTTGATGGCACGTGACCCAGTTTCGAACTTGACCTAGATATCATCAAGGTGAACATTCTGACCAATTTTCATGAAGATCTTGTGAAATATATGGCCTCTAGAGAGGTCACAAGGTTTTTCTATTTTTAGACCTACTGACCTAGTTTTTGATATCACGTGACCCAGTTTCGAACTTGACCTAGATATCATCAAGATGAACATTCTGACCAAATTTCATAAAGATCCCATGAAAAATGTGACCTCTAGAGTGGTCACAAGCAAAAGTTTACGGACGCACGCACGCACGGACGACGGACACTGCGCGATCACAAAAGCTCACCATGTCACTTTGTGACAGGTGAGCTAAAAATGAGGGGCATCATCAAAGTATGTTGGTTCATATTTATTTCAAGTTTCATGAAATTCTACCAGCTTGTTACTCAGAAATGGCTGCAGACGTGGATTTTTCATTAAATCAAGGGCAATAACTCTAAGGGAAATTGACCAATCCAAAAATAACTTGACGGGCATCATCGCATGGCCTCTGGTGTGTTTTGGGTCTAAATTTTGAGAAAATATTATTTCTTTGCCAAAATGTAGTTTGGTGCAACTTTGATGAGTATAGATCACATCTCAGCCAACTTCTTCTTTAAACAAGAGGACCATGATGGTCCTGAATCGCTCACCTATCCCCACAAGACCCAGTGTTGAACTGAGTATGGCGTCGTTATTTCTATTATTTGACATAGTGACCTAGTTTTTGAGCACATGTGACCTAGATATCATCAAGATAAAAAATTCTGACCAATTTTCATGAAGATCCATTGAAAAATATGGCCTCTAGAGAGGTCACAAGCTTTTTCTATTATTTGACCTAATGACCTAGTTTTTGAAGGCACGTGACCCACTTTTAAACTTGACCTAGATATCATCAAGGTGAACATTCTCACCAATTTTCAAGAAGATCTCATGAAAAATATGGCCTCTAGAGAGGTCACAAGGTTTTTCTATTTTTCGACCTACTGACCTAGTTTTTGACCGCACATGACCCAGTTACGAACCTGACCTAGATATCATCAAGCTGAATATTCTCACCAGTTTTCATGAAGATCCATTGAGAAATATGGCCTCTAGAGAGGTCACAAGGTTTTTCTATTTTAGACCTACTGACCTAGTTTTTGACCCCACGTGACCCAGTTTCGAACCTGACCTAGATATCATCAAGGTGAACATTCTGACCAATATTCATGAAGATCTCATGAAAAATATGGCCTCTAGAGAGGTCACAAGGTTTTTCTATTTTTAGATCTACTGACCTAGTTTTTAACCCCACGTGACCCAGTTTCGAACTTGATCTAGATATCATCAAGGTAAATATTCTGACCAATTTTCCTGAAGATCCATTGAAAAATATGGCCTCTAGAGAGGTCACAAGGTTTTTCTATTTTTAGACCTACTGACCTAGTTTTTGACCGCATGTGACCCAGTTTCGAACTTGACCTAGATATCATCAAGGTGAACATTCTGACCAATTTTCATGAAGATCCATTGAGAAATATGGCCTCTAGAGAGGTCACAAGGTTTTTCTATTTTTAGACCTACTGACCTAGTTTTTGATCCAACATGACCCAGTATTGAACTTGACCTAGATATCATTAAGGTGAACATTCTGACCAACATTCATGAAGATCTCATGAAAAATATGGCCTCTAGAGAGGTCACAAGGTTTTTCTATTTTTAGATCTACTGACCTAGTTTTTAACCCCACGTGACCCAGTTTCGAACTTGACCTAGATATCATCAAGGTGAACATTCTGACCAATTTTCATGAAGATCCATTGAGAAATATGGCCTCTAGAGAGGTCAAAAGGTTTTTCTATTTTTAGACCTAATGACCTAGTTTTTGACCCCACCTGACCCAGTTTCGAACTTGACCTAGATATCATCAAGGTGAACATTCTAAACAATATTCATGAAGATCTCATGAAAAATATGGCCTCTAGAGAGGTCACAAGGTTTTTCTATTTTTAGACCTACTGACCTAGTTTTTGACCCCACGTGACCCAGTTTCGAACTTGACCTAGATATCATCAAGGTGAACATTCTGACCAATTTTCATGAAGATCTTGTGAAATATATGGCCTCTAGAGAGGTCACAAGGTTTTTCTATTTTTAGACCTACTGACCTAGTTTTTGATGGCACGTGACCCAGTTTCGAACTTGTCCTAGATATCATCAAGGTGAACATTCTGACCAACTTTCATAAAGATCCCATGAAAAATGTGACCTCTAGAGTGGTCACAAGCAAAAGTTTACGGACGCACGGACGCACGCACGCACGCACGGACGGACGGACGGACGACGGACGCCGCGCGATCACAAAAGCTCACCTTGTCACTTTGTGACAGGTGAGCTAATAAAAAATTAGGAATTGTAGTTTTAAAGAAAAAAAAAAGGAGGAAAAAAGTACGAACAGACCTAACAAGGCAGTCTGAAAGACAGCTAAATCCCCGCCACTGTTATTGATAGTGAAATGGTAAACCTTTGACCTTGAGCTGTGACCTTGACCTTGGACTGACATGGCTGACTCATGAATTCTGCACATCATCTTGATGAGGTGATCATTTGACCCAAGTTTTATAAAACTCCTTCAAGGGGTTAAGGAGATACAGAGCTCAAACTTTTGACCTTGACCTTGAATTGACATGGCTGACTCTGAGCTCTTGATGAGGTGATCATTTGACCCAAGTTTGATGAAAATCCTTCCAGGGGTTTAGGAGATAGAGAGTGGACACAAAATGGAAGGCTCAAACGTTTGACCCTAAGCTGTGACCTTGTCTTTGAGCCAGCATGGCTGACTCATGGGTTCTGCACATCGTCTTGGATAGGTGGTCATTTGACCCAAGTTTCTTGAAACTCCTTCAAGGGGCATAGCTCCAGATAAGATGCTTATTAGCGTAAATTACGCTTTGAAATAATGCATTTACACATGTCTGCTAATTTTTTAGCATATAAAAACGTACATGAAATTACAGAAACGCATGCAATGACTTTTTACTAGCGTAAACAAAATCTGAATCGTCTGAATGCTTTACATAACAGAGCACGATCAGCATTCATTCTGCCACATTGAATGTACACAGGCATTGAATGGTACTCTAAACCTAGGTTAAACTATATTATACACTCAATGCGTGCGTAAATCAAATTGTTGGGAATCAATATTGATGGTAAGGTAGTGTATTTTAAAGCGGTTTTGATTTAAAATATTAACTTCCGATGTGGAGTAAACAACAACATGTCTCTTTCTAAGAATGTATGAAGTTAACAAACGTGCTACGCATTCTTTAAATAAACCAAAAAAAAATGATTCCCAAAACATTGTTAAGGTATATTGAATAATCTATTGGATTTGGCAGTGAGTATGAAGCCAAAGCAAGCCAATGGAGAAAAAGAAGCAACAACCTGAATGCTGAATTGAAACTGAACTGCAAACAAGTCATGGGTGTTACACCCAATAAATATGTAATAAAACTGATTTCTGTTTTTATCTATCTATCTATCTATCTATCTATCTTCCATTTAGTCAAACCCCTGCTGGGGACTTTGCACGTCAACTAGCAAGAATGTTAAACGAGTAAAAAGTAGATCTAGTGGTAAAAAGAAAGAAGGAGAATGGTTAATTAAAACAGGTTAAAAACAGAGCAGGTGTATTTAAGGCGAGATGTTCTCAATCTGGCTTACAGCCTGACTGAACACTGACCCAGACGAGTTGACAACATCTGAAGGCAAGGCATTCCAATGATATACTGTACGAGGGGAAAATGAAAATTTATGATAGTTGGATGAGGGTGATACTTCTCATTTACAAATTTTCAGGAGTAAAATTTCTCCTAGTTAATTTCAGGTTTTACTATTTTACTCATTCGCAAAAATTTTGATGAGTAAATACTCATAGGCCAAAAAAATTATCTGGAGCCCTGAAGGGGTTAAGGAGATACAGAGCTCAAACTTTTGACCTTGAGTTGTGACCTTGACGCTGAGTTGACATGGCTGACTCTTGAGTTCTTGATGAGGTGATCATTTGACCCAAGTTTGATAAAAATCCTTCCAGGGGTTTAGGAGATACAGAGTGGACACAAAATGGAAGGCTCAAACATTTGACCCTAAGTTGTGACCTTGATCTTGAGCCAACATGGCTGACTCATGAGTTCTGCACATCGCCTTGATGAGGTGATCATTTGACCCAAGTTTGATGAAAATCCTTCATGGGGTTTAGGAGATACAGAGCGGACACAAAATGGAAGGCTCAAACTTTGGACCCTAAGTTGTGACCTTGACCTTGAGCCGGCATGGCTGAATCATGGGTTCTGCACGTCGTCTTGATGAGGTGATCATTTGACCCAAGTTTTAAAAAATACCTTCAAGGGGTTTAGGAGATATAGAGCGGACAAAAAATGGAAGGCTAAAACCTTTGACCTTGAATTGTGACCTTGACCTTGAGCCGACATGGCTGACTCATGAGTTCTGCACATCATCTTGATGAGGTGACCATTTGACCCAAGTTTCATGAAAATCCTTCAAAGGGTTTAGGAGATATGGAGCAGACACGAAAATGTTACAGATGGACAGACTGACGGAAGGACAGATGGACGGAGACCATTCCTATAACCCCCCACCACTCGTGGCGGGGGATTAAAAAGTAGGGAAAGTAGGAAGAGGTAGGACTACATGAAAGCCTGAAAATGTGAACGCACAATGCATGCACACGCACGCACGACGTACAACAGACACAGGGTGATCACAGTACCTCACCATGAGCACTTTGTGCTCAGGTGAGCTAAAAAATCAGGCCAGCAGTTTCACACAAGAAGATTTTTAAAATTTCCACTATGTACATATAGAGAAAAGTGACCATGCCCCCTGGCGGCCATGTTTTTTGACGAAATGGAATAATTTGAACAATCTTGGTAGGACTATTTTTGTTAAATTACTTTAAATCAGGCAAGCAGTTTCACACAAGAAGATATTTAAAGTTTCCACTATATACATACAGTCCAAAACAAACAAACAAACAAATCTTATTTCATATAAATCAACTACGGATATCTTGATTTGGATATTTTGATTTTTTTTTATATCTTGACTAAATTTTCAATCCCCGACTGAAATTTACTCTATTTTGACATAGGTTATCTCGAGTGGACATTAATCATCTGCCAAATACAGCTGCGAAAAGCTGCACGCGCTTGTATTTGCTCAATTGTCATCTACCACCGTAGGTATGAACAACAACATGCGCAGTTATTCCATCAATGGTCCTGCTTACAACCCAGTCAGTTATCTGGCACTCATTTGTAATTGTTTGTTTGCGACGCAAGCTGTGTGCAATGCTAATTGAGTAATTTATATTGAATATTAGAAATTAAGTGAATTTAACTGCAATTATAAACAAAAAGAAATGAAGTCTCTGTGCAATTTACATCGTTTTTAGGTTTAAACCTAAGAGTGAATTTCACATGTGCATTGCACAAAGCACAAGATGGTGGAAAGAGGTATTAGAAGAAACCAGGAAGTAGGTTGAAAAATTATTATTTCAACATGTAATGACCAATTAATATGTAAAACATAATATTTATGTACAAATATACAAATTTTGTCTCAAAAAATGTTTTTTATGAACACAAAATTACATTATCCCACCTACCAACCAAAGCTGACCTAACTTCGGTTGTCTCGATATTTCGCTATGTCGACTTTTTTCCCTTTGTCCCAACGAGTCGAGATATTGAGATTTGACTGTATAGGGAAAAGTGACCACGCCTCTTGGCGACCATGTTTTTTGACAAATCAGTATAATTTGAACAATCTTGGTTGAGGGTGACATAAGGACCAATAAATTTTGTGTGAAATAATAAAAATTATTTCAAAATCGGACCATTGGTTTATGAGGAGATGTCGTTTGAAGTTTTATCTATTTTTAGCTCTGGCAACTCCTGTGCAACCAAGCGCAACCATTTGGACAACTTTGGTAGAGGACCTCCCAAGAACCATCATGGCCAAGTTTCATCAATTAGTTTTGGAGGAGATGTCGTTTAAACACAATTGCTGATGACAGATGGACCACTTAACTCAATAAAGACGCAGATCACATTTATGCGTTCATTTGAACTCTTATCGAGTACCGCATGTCATATTTATCCGTCAAAAGATAGGCGTGTATGCCGAGGATTGCAAAAATGCGCTATCCGCCTGATAGTACTGTATAGTACTGTATGCCCCATGACGTGATTTTACGTTTGTAAGAGTACTAACGACTGGACTGCTTTCAAAGTCAACCAATGAAAATATTTTACTCTAAAGATTTATAAAACCCGGAAGCGATTGAAACAATCAAAATATTTATTATTTATGCATGCATTTTTAATATACTCATCACTAAATATCAGAATTAGAAAGTTATTTCTAAGTATTGCCTGTTTTATCTTCTCATTCTATTATACTGCAGAATCTTTCTTTTTTATTCAGTATTTTTAATTTTATTAAATAAAGTATAATTTTTTTCTTTCATAATGTTATTTGCTTTAAAGTTTAGCAATAGATGATATCTGAATAAATATAGAATAATCAAATAATGGCTGTTTTTCTATGTCCAATCTTTCTTGAATATTGCAGTTTTTCATATTCATGTTACTTCGATTGGCCTGTTAAACAATTTTGCAAATCAAAATAATAGAAAATTTTAAATTATTGAATAGATCATAAATTGTAGTATAAGTTGTGAAAATTTCAGTTTTGTTCATCTTTTATAAACAGATGTTTGTCGCTAATATTGATCAAAGGATGCCTAGATCATATCGATTATTGATTATCAGTGAAAATCCACAGGCATACAAAGCAGATAAATTGATAAGTGGCTCAGGAATGTATCAATAAACTGATACCAGTAATTAAGCGGCGATATGGCTGCAGGTATTAATGAGTTAACGAATGGATGCACGCACAACGGACACAGCGTGATCACAATACCTCACCATGAGCACTTTATGCTCAGGTGAGCTAACAAGTCTTAGTTTATACTAATTTATTTTAGGTCAATTGTGAAGCAAGTTCTACAACTTATATTAACCCTTTCGCTGCCTGCAAGACGGGTATACCCATCCCACTTCTACGTCAGCATAAGTTTACCAGTCTTAGGATTTCCCGACATTCCAACCTATAAACAATGCAAATGATGTCACATGAATTTATCCTAGGGCAACCAATCATATTAAAAGATGTTTTCCATCAGTGTTTGCTGTTCGATTTTTAGAATACTTTACCCATAATGACCTAAGTGACCTTGTAAATTTCAAAATGGTGGACGGCAATTCAACTGCAGGGCAAAGTAGACAAAACAACTGCAATATTCCCTCTAAACGTCGATAAGGAAATTAGGTCCTTCATATTGCATTGTTTTCTAAATTTAGATTTACATGCCAAGCAGATTCTTCAAAAAATTATAGCTGTTTATGGTGATTCTTCCCCATCTAGCCCCTTCCCTGTCTACATGTATGACGGGTATACCCGTCTCACATCTATGTCAGCCTATTTCAAACTAAAACAAGATTTTTTCGAGAATAAATCTGTTCATCTGTATTCATTTTTTATTTTTCTTTCAAAAGTTACAGGTTTTGTATACTTTCTGTGAACAATAAAGCCTCTATACTATTCTGTCATAACTAACGTGATTTCCAGGAAAGTTCCATGGCAAATACAGTGTAAGTAACATAATCGGGTGTTCAGCAGCAAAAGCGTTAATCACTCTCGACACCTCATTCCTGATGGAATCCATCGCCACGAAGTTATGAGAGAAGAGGCCAGTCTCCCTTTTAACGCTGAGTGCCCTTTTAATGCTGAGTGCCAAGCAAGGGAGCTACTGGTACCATTTTTCATGTCTTTGGTATGACGGGGCCGGAAATCTAACCAAGGACCTCCCACACTCAAAGCCGATGCTCTAACACTAGGCTATCGAGGCAGAATATTAGATTTATATTTTATTAGATCAAATAAAGATACATGTATAACAGATGTTTATGTTACCCTTGTATACCCCGTGATTCTACCTGTTTACCGATCGATAAACACATTAAGGTGCGTTGCTGTCAAGAATGTTATGTATACATTTTTTTATTTACATTAAAACACCGCGAATAATACCGGATTTACAGTAATATACATTTTTTGAGCATTGTAGGATGTTTATTGTTTGAGAGCGATTAGCAGTTTTGCAAAAACCTAGTAATCTAATCGGATCCGATTAACCGAGTAATTGTCCCAGCCCTAGTCTTGATGGAAACTTTTTACAACTGATGGTTACATTGTAGTTATTGTAACTATATACCTGAGGACATTCTAATGGTTCACTTGCTGAAGCTTCAGGGTTTTCACTCTCCTTGAATGCTGGTAACCACAAACTGACACTTTTCTTTATATGTTCCCTTGCCTCCTGGTAAAAGTTACAATACAACTTTCAAAGGAAATAAGAAAAGAGTACAATATACATAATATATATTTCAAGCATATTCATTTGTTTAAACATGTTAAATATCAGGAACATTTTAGTATTTGAGTAATAAAATAGAAATCAGAGGAGCTTCCTGGTTAGAAACCAATAGTATGAAATTACTAACTTAGACCAGCCAAGTGTTGCCAGTGCTTTTTTGCCATTTATGGGGCTGAAGTTCAATCATTTCCCTCTGAAAAAAGTATGTTACCCCACCCCATTTTTTTATAAAAAAATTCCCTAAAACACTTATTCAAACCAAAACCTATTCTTAAACTACAAAATTATATGAACCATACCATTTAAAAGTTTAAACAAAATACAATCTGCTTTTAAGTCATCAATTTTTCGATTTTATTATAATTAAATGAACAAGAAGCTGCGTTCAATAAACGCTTGATGCCCCCGGTGGCATCCTTGTCAATACAAAGCAACCTAAGTCCAAAACGAGGTCAAGGTCAAGGTCAAACTGAGGTCAGGTGATGTTTGAAGATGAGGAATGGTCACAGGTTACATCTGCATTAGTATCAAGTCATTCTAGTAAGGGGTTTTGATGCTAGATGAAACGGTCCCATTTGGTTAACCAAGAGATGGCCCATACAAACAAACCTAAGTCCAAAACCAGGTAAAGGTCAAGGTCAAACTGAGGTCAGGTGATGTTTGAAGATGGGGAATGATCACAGGTTACATCTGCATTAGTATCAAGTCATTCTAGGAAGGGGTATTGATGCTAGACGAAACGGTCCCATTTGGTTAACCTCGTACTTACGGACGGACAGACGAACGGATGGATGGACAGACGGACGGACGAACAGACAGGACAATTACTATATGCTTCCCCCATCAGCAGATGCCGGGGGCATAAAAAGATTGTTTTTTAATTATGACACTTTTTCCCAGGTTAATCAATACCGTGCCATTTTCTCCTCCTAGTGAGCCCTGCCACTATTCCCAAAAACAAAAGGGTGATGATGGCCCTTAGTTTCTCACTTGATTTTACCTATAGGCCTAGATTTTACCCATGTGATCCATTAAAACAAAAGGGTCAGTGACCCTAAAGCGCTAACCTGTGTACAAGGCTCTGAGTGTGTTTGTGTAATGCAACGGTACAAGTACAAGTTAGGTTTCTTCTATGTTAGCCTATATTATATACATGTCATACACATTTTTGAGCAGCACGTTTCAAATGTCAAACTAATGCTAAAATATTAAGAAAGTCAGTAAGTCACATTCATAGTCAATGCAATTCATTTTTATGATCGGTGTGCAAAACTGTACATGTCATCCAAATTTCAAGGCTGTATCAAGAAAGTAGGTCAGCAGGTCAAGGTCACAGTCAAGTGACATCATAATACTTAGGGTCATCAGGTAATTATTATTAAACAGTCTCTGAAATAGGATCAGATAATTTTTCAAGTATTTTTCCTATATAACTCATATAACAATTAAGTGACCCCGGGGCGGGGCCCCTTTTAACCCCAGGGGCATAATTTGAACAATTTTGGTAGAGTACTACTAGGCAATGCATCATACCAAATATCAAAAGCCTAGGTCATGTGGTTTCAGACAAGAAGATTTTTAAAGTTTTTTCCTATATAAGTCTATATAAAACATGGGACCCCCAAGGCAGGGCCTCTTTTCACCCCAGGGGTACAATTTGAACAATTTTGGCTGCGGACCATAAGACAATGCTACAAACAAAATATCAAAGGCTTATGTCATGTGATTTCAGACAAGAAGATTTTTAAACTTTTTTTCCTATATAAGTCTATGTAAAACTTGGGACCCCCGGTGCGGGGCCATATTTGACCCTAGGGGGATAATTTGAACAATCTTGGTAGAGGACTGCTAGATGATGCTACATACCAAATATCAAAGCCCTAGGCCTTGTGGTTTTGTACAAGAAGATTTTCAAAGTTCTCCCTATATAAGTCAATATAAACTATGTGACCCCAGGGCGGGGCCATACTTGACCCTAGGGGGATAATTTGAAAAATTTTGTAAGAGGACCACTAGATGATGCTACACACCAGATATCAAAGCCCTTGGCCCTGTGGTTTTGGACAAGAAGATTTTTAAAGTTTTTCCTTTCAGTTGCCATGGAAACCAGAGTTCTGCATGACATTCAATTCTTTGAATAATTTTGAAAGGGGGCCACCCAAGGATCATTCCTGTGAAGTTTGGTGTAATTCTGCCCAGTGGTTTTCAAGAAGAAGAGTTTTTTAGAAATTATTGACGGACGACGGACAACTTACGACGGACATCAAGCGGTCACAACTGCTCACCTTGTCACTTCGTGACAGGTGAGTTAATAAAAACGGCACTAATTCTGACACATGAACAGACAAGGGCAGTTCTAAGTAAGTGCCCCAAAAAGTTTTGGTGCACATAAAAAAAACAAAGTGTGCATCAAAAGTTCATGACTTAGTGAGCTTTTACAAAATACCAATTAATTCTGATCTAGCATTTGATCTTACATTTATTTTAACAAGACTTACTTGTGTTTTCTCCTTGGTGAGAAGAAAACTTGCCATTAACTGAACAGCATCTGGATTGTTTGGGTCAGCTGTAATTGCTTTCTCAATACTGCTGCGACACTTTTCCTCTGCATCATCTTCAAAACTGCAATAAAACAACAGGGCCATTTTTTCACATAGAGAAGATGCTACACTACCAGATTATCTGGAAAAAAGAGGGCCATGATGGCCCTATATCACTCACCTGAGTTTAGTTGCTTTTGAACAAATTTCTTTGCTAAAGCTTCAGAAACACAAGAGGGCTATGATGGCCCTATATCGCTCACCTGAGTTTAATTGTTTGCTTGAACAAATTTCTTTGCTAAAGCTTAAAAAAAAACCAAATAAACAAGGAGCTGCTTTCAATAAACGCTTGATGGGGGCCCCCGGTGGCATCCTTGTTGATACAAAGCAACCTAAGTCCAAAACGAGGTCAAGGTCAAGGTCAAACTGAGGTCAGGTGATGTTTGAAGATGATGAATGGTCACAGGTTACATCTGTATTAGTATCAATTCATTCTTGTAAGCGGTATTGATGCTAGACGAAACGGTCCCATTTGGTTAACCAAGAGATGGCCCATATAAAGCAAACTAAGTCCAAAATGAGGTCAAGGTCAAGGTCAAACTGAGGTCAGGTGATGTCTGAAGATGAGGAATGGTCACAGGTTACATCTGCATTAGTATCAAGTCGTTCTAGTAAGGGGTATTGATGCTAGACGAAACGGTCCGATTTGGTTTATCTCGTACGGATGAACAAACGAACCGACGGATGGATGGACAGGACAATCACTATATGCCTCCCGCATCAATAGATGCCGGGGGCATAACTAGGTGAGAAGGTCATGGTAAAGATTCTTCAAGATAAGTACTGAAATTGGATAACAAGAGGGTCATGATGACCCTGGATCGCTCACCTGAGTAATATGAGCCACATGTTTCAAATGGCAAACTGATACTAAAATATTAAGAAGGTAGGTTAGTAGGTCACATTCATGGTAACTGAAAGTCAGTGTTAAGATCAGTGTGCAAAACTGTACATGTCATCCAAATTTCAAGGCTGTATCTTAAAAAACAAGAAAGTAGGTCAGTATGTCAAGGTCACAGTCAAATGATCCCTAATCGCTTGGAGTCATCAGGTAATTATAATTAAACAGTCTAGGAAAAATTTCAAGGCTGTATCTTAAACAAGAGGGTCATGATGACCCTGAATCGCTCACCTGAGTAATATGAGCCACAAGTTTAAAATGGCAAACTGATGCTAAAATATTAGAAAGTAGGTCAGAAGGTCAAATTCATGGTCACTGATACTCTGTTTTAAGATCAGAGCGCAAAACTGTCCATGTCATCCAAATTTCAAGGCTGTATCTTAAAAAGACAAGAAAGTAGGTCAGTAGGTCAAGTGACCACTAATCCCTTGGGGTCATCAGGTAATTATAATTAAACAGCCTAGGACATATGATCTGATAATTTTTTAAGTATTTATTCCTATGTAACTCGAATAACAAGTGATCCCCAGGGCGGGGCCTCTTTCCACCACAGGGGCATAATTTGAACAATCTTGTTAGAGATCCACTAGGCAATGCTACATACCAAATATCAAAGGCCTAGGCCTTGAACTTTCAGACAAGAAGACTTTTTTTTTTCCTTATATAAGTCTATGTTAAATTTGGGACCCCCAAGGCTGGGCCTCTTTTTAGCCCAGAGGTATAATTTGAACAATTTTAGTAGAGGACCACAAGGCAATGCAACATACCAAATATCAAAACTGCAAAAGCCTAGGCCTTGCAGTTTCAGGCAAGATTTTTTTTCCCTATACAAGTCTATGTAAAATTTCAGACCTCCTGGGGCAGGGTCTCTGTTCACCCCAGGGTTAAAATTTGAATAATTTGGTAGAGGACCACAAGGCAATGCTACATACCAAATATCAAAGGCCTAGGTCTTGTGGTTTTAGACAAGAAGAGTTTTCCTATACAAGTCTATGTAAACCACCGGGGCGGGACCTCTTTTCACCCCAGGGGTATAATTTGAACAATCTTCAGACGACCATTAGATGATGTCACATGCCATATATCAAAGCTCTACGCTTTGTGGTTTTGGACAAGAAGATTTTTAAAGCTTTTCTTTTCGGCTGCCATGGCAACCAGAATTCTGCATGGAATTCAATTCTTTGAACAATTTAGAAAGGGGGCCACCCAAGGATCATTCCTGTGAAGTTTGGTGTAATTCTGCCCAGTGGTTTTCAAGAAGAAGAGTTTTTTAGAAATTGTTGATGGACACACGTCACACGACGGACGATGGACATCAAGCGGTCACAAAAGCTCACCATGAGCCTTTGGTTCAGGTGAGCTAAAAACAAGAAAGTAGGTCAGTAGGTCAAGGTCACAGTCAAGTGATCCCTAATCACTTGGAGCCATCAGGTAATTATAATTAAACAGTCTTGGAAATATACCTTCACTTTGGTGAAGATAGGATGATAAATGTTCGACTTAAGAGTGTGGACAAGATTTGTGACAGACAGGCATGCACACACACACACAGGAGTAAATCAATAAGTCTCCCACACTACTGTGTGGTGGGAGACATAATAATTCCACAGGAACATTTAGAAAATATGCCCACCTCCTCTTGAAAGTAAAGCCTCCTATGAATTTTTGCTGAATTCCAGTCAGTGGTTGCTAAGAAAATCTCCCGTATACTCCTTAACTCCCCTTTCGGGTATTATTAGCAGGAGCACAGTCAGTACAAGAGAAAGATTTTTACAAAGTACTGACAGCGAGATGTCAAAGTGATAAAGTGAGACTGAAACAAGAATGTGTCTGTAGGACACAGGGTGTGCCCCCCACTGGTATATTTGTCACAAATAAGGGGAAATAATTCAAATGTTTGCAGTCTTAATGGGGTATAGCCTCAACAAACATTTTATGAAAAGGATTCATTATTCTAGGCTATATACTTTTTGAGCTATGAGCATCACAAACAAAATATCCACTATTTTGGCATTTTCAAGGGCCGTAACTCTGTAATAAGCACTAAGATTCTCAAAAAGAATGCCAAGTGCACAAGGTCACATCATAATAAAGACTCAAGCAAGGTTTCATGAATTTACATCAAATACTTTTTGAACTAGGCACATAATTAGGTGAAAATGTTCATTTTTTTTACTATTTCAGGGGCAATAACTCTGAAAGTAGGGAGCAGAGGCAGACAAAAAATAGGAGGTGCCCAAGTTCATATCATGATAAAGACTCACGCAAGGTTTAATAAATTTATATTAAACATTTTTTGAGCTAGGCACGTCACAAGGTGAAAATGTGCATTTCTTACTATTTCAGGGGCCATAACTCTGAAAATAGGGGGCGGACCCAGATGAAAAATAGGAGGTGCACAAGTTCATATCATGATTAGGACTCATGCAAGGTTTCATGAATCTATATCAAATACTTTTTGAGCTACACTTGTCACAAGGTGAAAATGTGCATTTTTGACTATTTCAGGGGCCATAACTCTGGAAATAGGGGGCGGAGCCAGACGAAAAATAGGAGGTGCACAAGTTCATATCATATCATGATAAAGACTCATGCAAGGTTTCATTAATTTATATCAAATACTTTTTGAACTAGGCGCGTCACGAACGTCGGACAGACGCACGGACAAGAGCAAATCTATATGCCCCCACAACTCATGGGGGGGCACAAAAAGTTATAAGTGTTAGATATACACGGTGTATATGCATATCGGATCCCTCTCTGTGGAAAATGAGTAAAAGGATCCCTTTCTTTCACGCACAGGACACTCTTTGTGGTAAACAATGAACTCGAACGTCAGTGAGCTTGGAAAATCAAAATTTTCGTCCAATACACATTTTTGTGCATAAGAAACATATGAACCACAGAATGACGTAGCTATATACCATTGCTTTGATATGACCCGGTTACCCAGTTTTTGACCCACATGACCCAGATTCAAACCTGACCTAAAGATCATCAAGAAGAACATTCTGATTAAGTTTCATGAAGATACAGTCATAAAGAGTGTCAACAAGCTTTTCCTTTGGTTTGACCTACTGACCTAGTTTTTGACCCATACCTGACCCAGATTAAAACTTGACCTACAGATCATCAAGATTAACGTTCTGACCAAGTTTCATTAAGATATGGTCATAAATGTGGCCACTACAGTGCTAACAAGCTTTTCCTTTGATTTGACCTGGTGACCTAGTTTTTGACCCCAGATGGTCCAATATCAAACTCGTCCAAGATTTTATTGAGGGTAACATTCTGACCAAGTTTCATTAAGATTGGGCCAAAATTGTGACCTCTAGAGTGTTAACAAGCTTTTCCTTTGATTTAATCTGGTGACCTAGTTTTTGATCCCACCTGACCCAGATTTGAACTTGACCTATGGATCATCAAGATTAACATTCTGACCAAGTTTCATTTAGATATGGTCATAAATGTGGCCTCTAGAGTGTTTACTAGCTTTTCCTTTGATTTGACCTAGTGACCTAGTTTTTGACCCTACATGACCCAGATTCAAACTGGACCTTGAGATCATCAAGAATAACATTCTGTTGAAGTTTCATGAAGATATAGTCATAAATGTCACCTCTACAGTGTTAACAAGCTTTTCCTTTGATTTGACCTGGTGACCTAGTTTTTGACTCAAGATGAGCCAATATCGAACCCGTCCACGATTTTATTGAGGGTAACATTCTGACCAAGTTTCATTAAGATTGGGCCAAAATTGTGACCTCTAGAGTGTTAACAAGCTTTTCCTTTGATCTGACCTGGTGACCTAGTTTTTGACCCTAGATGACCCAATATCAAACTCGTCCAAGATTTTATTGAGGGTAACATTCTGACCAAGTTTAATTAAGATTGGGCCAAAATTGTGACCTCTAGAGTGTTAACAAGCTTTTCCTTTGATTTGACTCGCTGACCTAGTTTTTAACCCCAGATGACCCAATATCAAACTCGTCCAAGATTTTATTGAGGGTAACATTCTGACCAAGTTTCATAAAGATTGGGCCAAAATTGTGACCTCTAGGAGTGTTAACAAGCTTTTCCTTTGATTTGACCTGGTGACCTAGTTTTTGACCCCAGATGACCCAATATCGAACTCGTCCAAGATTTTATTGAGGGTAACATTCTGACCAAGTTTCATTAAGATTAGGTCAAAATTGTGACCTCTAGAGTGTTAACAGTCAAATTGTTGAGGACGGACGAACGGACGACGACGGACACAGGGCGATCACAAAAGCTCACCTTGAGCACTGAGAAAAATTTGTAGTATACTGGACCCTTTTCTAACACTGTCGTTGGGGTCCAAGGCTCGAGACCCACGGATCTAGCAGGGTTAGATTTATAATGAGGGTTGGCCGTATTTCAATATACCGCAATACCCCACCCACCCATAATACATTAGACGTATTTTTAACACTGCTTCATGTTGTACTAAGAAATTCTAAGTGTATTAAATGGAATATTTATTTACCATATATGCTACTGGAGAATATGAAGAAAAAAAGATTATAACATTGTGCCAGATTCCCATTTCGATTTTGTGGTTTTTTCATCATCTTTCAAAATTGTTTATCCCAGAAATAAACATGTATACTGTATGAGAAGCGCAAAGTCACGAAAATTACTTTCATTGAACCAATGCAACAGCGTAGCTGATGGGTTTTTTAAACACGTGGAATAACAACAATATTAGGAGAGAAAAAACGTGGACAAATTTAAAAATTGTTGAAATAGAAATATGGCTTTCAGTGCATCGAATCCTTGTAAGTTCCAATGTACTGAATAGGATGATTACGAAAAACGCCTGCATTTTATTTCAAGAGGGTCATGATGACCCTGGATCGCTCACCTGAGTAATATGAGCTACATGTTTCAAATGTCAAACTGATGATAAAATATTAAGAAAGTCAATAGGTCACATTCATGGTCAATGAAATTCAGTTTTACGATTTGTGTGCACAACTGTGTATGTCATCAAAATTTCAAGGATGTATCTTAAAAAACAAGAAAGTAGGTCAGTAGGTCAAGGTCACAGTCAAGTGACATCATATTACTTGGGGTCATCAGGTAATTATAATTAAACAGTCCTGGAAATAGGATCAGATGATTTTTTAAGTATTTTTCCTATATAACTCACATAATAACTAAGTGACCCCGGGGCGGGCCCTCTTATAACCCCAGGGGCATAATTTGAACCATTTTGGTAGAGTACTACTAGGCAATGCATCATACCAAATATCAAAAGCCTCGGTCGTGTGGTTTTAGACAAGAAGACTTTTAAAGTTTTTTTTCCTAAACAAGTCTATATAATACTTGGGACCCCCAGGGCAGGGCCTCTTTTCACCCCAGGGGTACATTTTGAACAATTTTGGTTGAGGACCATAAGACAATGCTACAAACAAAGTATCAAAGGCCTAAGTCTTGTGGTTTTGGACAAGAAGATTTTTAAACTTTTTTTCCTATATAAGTCTATGTAAAACTTGGGACCCCCGGGGCGGGGCCATATTTGACCCTAGGGGGATAATTTGAACAATCTTGGTAGAGGACCACTAGATGATGCTACATACCAAATATCAAAGCCCTAGGGAGGCCATGTGGTTTTGTACAAGAAGATTTTCAAAGTTTTCCCTATATAAGTCTATATAAACCATGTGACCACCCGGGCGAGGCCATATTTGACCCTAGGGGGATAATTTGAATAATCTTGATAGAGGACCAATAAATGATGCTACACACCAGATATCAAAGCCTAGGCCCTGTGGTTTTGGACAAGAAGATTTTTAAAGTTTTTCCTTTCGGTTGCCAACCAGAGTTCTGCATGGAATTCAATTCTTTGAACAATTTTAGAAGGGGGCCACCCAAGGATCATTCCTGTGAAGTTTGATGTAATTCTGCCCAGTACTTTTGAAGAAGATTTTTTTAGAAAATGTTGACAGACACACGACGACGACACACAACAGAGACGGATATTGAGCAGTCACAAAAGCTTACCAAGATATCAGATATCATGCACATCAAGGGCGGATCCAGGGGTGGGGGGGCGCATAGGTAATTTGTCTTTTGTTCTGTGTGAAAAAAGTGCAAAATACGCATTTTTCTCGCTCACTACACTCGCATACGTAATTTATCTCTTTATATGTGGGTGAAAAACTATAAAATATGCATTTTTTTCTAGCTCACTATGCTCGCATAGGTAATTTATCTTTTGTTCTGGGTGATAAATATAAAATACTAGGGATGGGAACGAATACTGAAATCAATATACGAATATTCAGTTTGCCATATTCGAATATATTCGAATATTCGACATTTTTTAATGGCAGCTTTAAATTCTTATTAAGTGATTGGCATATACACAATATCTTTCGTAGTTTAAAACGTGAATCATCGTACGTAATAAGGCCTAAAAATGTTTGTTCCTACCTAGTTAAACCCGCCACCCTAGCGTTTTATTTCACGATTCTGTCAGTATAATTATGAAAATATTTAACTAATCCCGTGTTTTAGCTTCGAAAACTTTCAAATCCATTATAATTTAGACCGTCGCAACTTTATCTAAAAATAGCAGGCTGTCTAATTTAAGCATGTGTCACGCTGTTGTATTATCGCCGCCATTTTGAAAATTTTCAATCAGCGTGTAAAAAGCCGATAAACTTACCGAAGGCAGACTTAAACGTCCTTCAACATGATCTTATGCATCAATCATATGTTATTTCTTGATTTTATTATAAACTACTTCGAAATTTATTTCAATTACGGCCGATTTCAATAAATGAATTGCCAGGGTGCTGTGGATGGTCTGAAATGTCGTACAAAATATTTTATAAAGATCGCCAATATCTACAAGTTTGGTATTGTTTTCGAAAAAAACAAATCTTAAATTTGTTAGATAAAACAGGCGCCAATAAAAATGAACAAAAGATAAAAAGGCATCACATTTATGCCTGTTGCAAACTGTTAATCCGTAACAATGACCCCTGCCAATTATGCATTGCAATTCTCTTGTTAACTGGATAATTTTTGACATGCAACACAATTACGCCTGTTGCAAACTGTTAATCCATAACGGTGATCCCTGCCAATTATGCATTGCAATTTTCTTGTTAATTAGACATATTTTGATACGCGATAAACAAACACGACAGAACAAATGGTTTTATTCTACAGAATTAGCATGCTTATATTGCACAAAATCAACGATAATTTTATATTTCTTTATTTTGAAAAAAATCTTTTCACTAATTTAGGAATATTCGAATTTGATTTTCATATTCGAAAATTCGGCCGATTTTCCCATCCCTATAAAATACGCATTTTTTCTCCCTCGCTATGCTCGCATAGGTAATGTGTCTTTTGTTCTGTGTGAAAAAATAAAATATGCATTTTTTCTCACTTGCTGCCCTCGCAAAATAAAATCCAACTAAGTTTGCATGAGCTCCTATAACGCTCTTTACCATTTCTATGTTAATAGCCCTTGGTAACCCCTCCCCATAAAAATCCTCAGAAATCGGGCTAAGAAATTCCATTCCGAGACAGAGATACTTACTTTCAATACCAAATTAAATTAAAGTATCTAAGAACGCCCAGAATGCACCACATGGATCCATTGTTTTAAAAATTTTCAAGGGGAGCATGCCCCCAGCCCCCACTAGTTGCTCTACTAAAAGTATTTTGCACCCCCCCCCCCCCCCCCCAACACCAAATCCTGTATTTGCCCCTGCACATCGCCTCTTAATAGTTAGGTTCCCATGAAGTTTCCCTAAATTCCAACAAGAGATTACTGAGAAATACTTTGGACAAGAATTGTATTATAGTGTGCTACTGTTAAATAATTAAGGGCAATAACTCGGTGAGAAATCATCCGACCTAATAAAGAAGATATCATGCACATATCCTCTTAATAGTAAAGCTTCCTATGAAGTTTTGCTCAATTCCAATCAGGAATACACTGGAAAAGAATTGTATTATAGCATACAACTGCTGAAAAAATTATCACACTGGAACCTGGATAATATGCGCAACTCTTCTTGATAATGAAGCTTCCTATTAAGTTTTGTTAAATTCCAACTAGTGGTAGCTGAGAAATACTCAGTACAAGAAATGCGGGACAGACAGACGGACAAAGTGGCGACTATAAGCTCCCCCTTCTGAAATTCCGTAGAGGTATGCTTATCTTTAATTAAAGTGATTATATCCTTATTCCTTACAGTGTAGAGTATCAGTGTAATACAGTTACAAACTAACCAGCAATCAGTCATGTATATTTCAGCTATCGCAACATAAGCATCAGATATATTCCTTGCGTTGCCTTGTCCACCATCTCTACCACATGCAGAAGCCACCTCTTGTGCCTCCCTCTTCTCTTTGTCTACCATCATCAACTCTATTCCCTTTTGGAAACATTCAACAGCTTGTGCTCCTAGTGAAGTAAATAAATTACATTTTGCCAAGTACAAACTAGAAGATGCTTTTGTAAACAAGAGGGCCAAAATGGCCCTAGGTCGCTCACCTGAGAAACACACCATAACAGTGTAAACATGTTTGACCTAGTGATTTCATGGAAACAAATATTCTGATGATTTTCATTACAATTGGAGCAAAAATCTTGTGAGTATTTTCTTTGATTTGACCTAGTGACCTAGTTTTTGACCCCAGATGACCCATATTTTATCTTGACCTAGATTTCATCAAGGCTATCATTCTGACCAAATTTCATAAAGATCAATTGAAAAATACAGCCTCTATCGCATACACAAGGTTTTTATTTGATTTGACCTAGTGACCTAGTTTTTGACTCCAGATTACCCATATTCGAACTTGACCTAGATTTCATCAAGGCAACCATTCTGACTAAATTTTATGAAAATCCAGTGTAAAATGCAGCCCCTACTGCATACACAAGGTCTTTCATTGATTTGACCTAGTGACCTACTTTTTGACCCCAGATTACCCATATTCAACCTTGACCTAGATTTCATCAAGGCTATCATTCTGACAAAATTTTATGAATATCCAGTGTAAAATGCAGCCCCTATTGCGTACACAAGGTTTCACTTTAATTTGACCGGGTGATCTAGTTTTTGAAACTAGATGACCCACATTCAAACCTGACCTAGATTTCATCCAGACAAACTTTCTGATCAAAGTTCATGAAGATTCAGTGTAAAATGCAGTCCCTATTGCATACACAAGCTTTTTCTTTGACAACACCTAGTGACCTAGCTTTTGACCCCAGATGACCCATATTCGAACTTGACCTAGATTTCATCAAGGCAATCATTCTGACTGAAATTCATGAAGATCAACTGAACAAGAGATCACAGAGTGATCTTGGCACCCACCACTGAGCCATTTTTGAATGTTTCAAATTTCAAGACTAGCTCAAAATCAAAATCAAGGTCAAATTTCATTTCAGTACACAACACTGTGCATGTGGTTCATGCATGTGGTCCAAATTTGAAAGCTGCAGCTTGAGAAATGTGAAAATAGGTCACTAGATCAATTTCAAGGTCAAAGTTCATTTCGGTACACAAAACTACGCATATGCTTCCAATTTGGAGGCTGTAGCTTGAGAAATGTGAAAGTAGATACTAGGCAAAAATGAATGTCAAATTTCAATTTAGAAAACAAAAATATGTATGTGGACCAAATTTGAAGCCTGTAGCTTCAAAAATGTGAAAGACGGTCATTAGGTCAATCTCAAGATAAAGTTCATTTCGGTACACAAAATTATGCATGTGGTCCAAAGCTGTAGCTTGAGAAATGTGAAAGTAGGTCACTAGGTCAAAATCAAGGTCAAATTTTATTTCGGAACACAAAACTATGCATGTGGTCTAAATTTGAAGCCTGTACCTTCAAAAATGTGAAAGTAGGTCACTAGGTCAATGTCAAGGTCAAAGTTTTTTCGGTACACAAAACTATGCATCTGGTCAAATTTTGAAGGCTGTAGCTACAGAAATGTGAAAGTATGTCACTAGGTCAAGATCAAGGTCAACTCATGTCAAGGTTCATCTTGCCACTCAAAAATATACATGTGGTCCAAATTTGAATGTTGTAGGTTATGGACAAGAAGATTTTAAAAGTTTTTACCTATACAAGTCTATATGAACCATGTGACCCCCGGGGCGGGGACATATTTGACCCTAGGGGGATAATTTCAACAAACTTGGTAAAGACCCACCAGATGATGCTACATTACAAATATCAAAGCCCTAAGCTTTATGGTTTGGACAGGAAGATTTTCAAAGTTTTTCCCCATATAAGTCTTTGTAAACCATGTGACCCCCAGGGTGGGGCCATATTTGACCCTAGGGGAATCATTTGAATAATCTTAGAAGAGGACCACTAGATGATGTCACATACAAAATATCAAAGCCCTAGGCCCTGTGGTTTTGGACAAGAGGTTTTTCAAAGATTTTCCATACATAAGTCTATATAAACCATGTGACCCCCGGGGCGGGGCCATATTTGACCCAAGGGGAATAATTTGAATAATCTTGTAGGACCAAAGCAAAACAAATACAAGCTAGCCGGGTTGACAAGAGGTTCAAAGTATCTTATAAATCATATAAAAACAAGGCCATAATCACAAATTTTTGACATTGATTTCGAGGGACAACTAGGTACCATCATTCACAAGTTTGGTCAATCCTTATTTGAGGCATAACAGAATGTAACGGAGAGAGGACGACGAAAACGACCAGATCGCGATGTATGCCCACTGATGGGGGGCTAAATACAGCTTCTATCGATACACAATTTCCTTTATTACTTTTTTTCCAGGCTAACTTCTCATATTTCGACAATTCTGAGATCTTGAAAAACTCTTCGCATAACAGGTTTTTGATTTGACTATGACATTTGACCCAATACCCTTTTGACTTGCTAGATTACAAAGGTATCTTCACAAATCATGAAGATCATTGTAATCAGCCTATCCATACAAGGTTTACCATTGTTTCCGAGCCATTATTAGTTTCTCCAAATCAATTGAACCTTCACCAAGATATGACAGACACAGCATACACATCAAACAAATCAGGTATTTATTAACACAAAAGCATAAATTTAACCTCCTTAAAGTGAAAGGGCGTCTTCAAGCATTTTTCGACATAATTCATTCATTTAGCTACAAGAAGATTAAGTTTACATATGACCATGTGCCCCGGCGGCCATATTTGACTAGGGATACAACAACTGAAGACCCACAATGCTATTACAATTCAAAGCCTACTTGTTTAAGATTTTCAGTTTCCATTAAGTCTGAAACCATGTGACCCAGGTGGCTATTGACCCAGGAATATTGAATATCTGAAGACAAGATTCCAACAAATCACTAGCCGTGGTTTTGAAAGGTTTAAGTTCCCTTACTATATACATGACCCGGCGGCATTTGACCGGATATTTATAATTGAGGCATTGCTAAAAATACAAAGCCCTAGCTGTGTTGGACAGAGTTCAGTTATCTATAAAATCTATTATATAAATAAACAAAGGCCATACACTATTTTTGACCAGTTGATTTTCAGAAAATAGTACAATATCTACAAGTTTGTCAATCCCAGATTGGAGTGCTATAACGAGAATGTAAGGACGAAGACGGACGAGCGGACGATGCAGCGGATTTTGCCACATCTGTGTGGGTAAATACAGTTCTATCCTACAAGGTTTCTGTTTGACCTATTTTTCCCCAGTTTACAAGTATCATTCTGACAATCAGGTCGTGAAAATACAGCCTCTATCGCATACACAAGTTTCTTTGATTGACTAGTGACTATTTTGACCCATGACCTTTGAACTGCTGATACATCAAGAATCTGACAAATTCATATCAATTGTAAATCAGCTATCGCATACACAGGTTTCACCACATTGATCTTCGAAACACAGAATACAAATCAATTTCACCTTAGTCGTAAAGACCAGCAGGGTCTTCACCAGCATTTGACATTATCGAACAATTATACATATAAGTTTTTTCGGTACACTAAACTATACATCTGGTCCAATTTTGAAGGCTGTAGCTACAGAAATGTGAAAGTATGTCACTAGGTCAAGATCAAGGTCAACTCATGTCAAGGTTCATCTTGCCACTCAAAAATATACATGTGGTCCAAATTTGAATGTTGTAGGTTATGGACAAGAAGATTTTAAAAGTTTTTACCTATACAAGTCTATATGAACCATGTGACCCCCGGGCGGGGCCATATTTGACCCTAGGGGGATAATTTCAACAAACTTGGTAAAGACCCACCAGATGATGCTACATTACAAATATCAAAGCCCTAAGCTTTATGGTTTAGACAGGAAGTTTTTCAAAGTTTTTCCCCATATAAGTCTTTGTAAACCATGTGACCCCCAGGGTGGGGCCATATTTGACCCTAGGGGAATAATTTGAATAATCTTAGTAGAGGACCACTAGATGATGTCACATACAAAATATCAAAGCCCTAGGCCCTGTGGTTTTGGAAAAGGGGTTTTTCAAAGATTTTCCCTACGTAAGTCTATATAAACCATGTGACCCCCGGGGCGGGGCCATATTTGACCACAGGGGAATAATTTGAATAATCTTGGTAGAGGACCATTAGATGATGCTACATAACAAATATCAAAGCCCTAGGCTCTGTGGTTTTGGACAAGAAGGTTTTCAAAGTTATTCCTTATGTAAATCTATGTAAACTATAAAAATAAACAAAAGGGCCATAATTCACTATAATTTTTTTGAACCAGTCTGATTTTCAGAGGGACACAACTAGGGTACCAATACATCATTCTACCAAAGTTTGGTCAAAATCCCCCTAGTAGTTTCTGAGGAGATGCTATAACGAGAAATTGTTAACGGACGGATGGACGGACGGACGGAAGGACGACGGACCATGGATGCAGCGTGATTTGTATTGCCCACCATCTGATGATGGTGGGCTAAAAATACAGCTTCTATCGCATACACAAGGTTTTTCCTTGATTTGACCTAGTTTTTCTTCCCAGATCACCCATTTTCGCATTAGGTCTAGACTTCATCAAGGTAATCATTCTGACAAAATTTCATGAAGATCAGTTGAAAAATACAGCCTCTATCGCATACACAAGGTTTTTCTTTGATTTGACCTAGTGACCTAGTTTCTGACCCCAGATGACCCTTTTTTGAACTTGGCCTAGATTACATCAAGGTAATCATTCTGACAAAAATTCATGAAGATCAATTGTAAAATACAGCCTCTATCGCATACACAAGGTTTTTCTTTTATTTGACCTAGTCAACTAGTTTTTGACCCCAGATGACCCATTTTCGAAATCATCAAGGTAATCATTCTGACAAAAATTCATGAAGATCAATTGAAAAATACAGCCTCTATCGCATACACAAGCTAAATGACAGACAGATGACAGACGACAGACATCGAGCTATCACAAAAACTCACTAGCCCCTAATTGCTTGTTGTCATCAGGTAATTATAATTTAACAGTCTAGGAAATATGATCCGATAATTTTTTAATTTATTCCTATATAACTCATATAACAAGTGACCCCCAAGGGCGGGGCCTCCTTTCACCCCAGAGGCATTTGATCTTGTTCGAAATCCACTAGGCAATGCTACATATTAAATATCATAGATTTTTTTCTCCCTATATAAGTCTATGTTAAATTTGGGACCACCAGGGCAGGGCCTCTTTTCACCCAAGGGGCATAATTTGAACAATTTTATCAGAGGACCACAAGGCAATGTAACATACCAAATATCTAAAGCCTAGGCCTTGCAGTTTAAAGCAAGAAGATTTTTAAAGTTTTTTCCTATATAAGTCTATGTAAAACTTGAGACCCGCAGGGGCTGGGCCTCTTTTCACCTCAGGGTTAAAATTTGAACAATTTTGGTAGAGGATCACAACGCAATGGTACATACCAAATATCAAATGCCTAGGTCTTATGGTTTTAGACAAGAAGATTTTTAAAGTTTTTTCCTATATGTCTATGTAAAACTTGTGACCCCCGGGGAGGGGCCTCTTTTCACCCCAGGGGCACAATTTGAACAATTTTCATAGAGGACCATAAGATGATGTCACATGCCAAATATCAAGACTCTACACCTTGCAGTTTTGGAAAGATTTTTAAAGTTTTTCCTTTTGGTTGCCATGGCAACCAGAGTTCTATATGGAATTCAATTCTTTGAACAATTATAAAAGGGGGCCACCCAAGGATCATTCCTGTGAAGTTTGGTGTAATTCTGCCCTGTGGTTTTCAAGAAGATATTTTTTTTAGAAATTGTTAACGGATGCAGGACGCACACCGCATGACCCATGAGGGACGACGGACATTGTCCGGTCACAAAAGCTCACCATAAGCCTTTGGCTCGAGTGAGCTAAAAGCTCCTTACCAGGTAGAGATACCTTAAAATACCCCTAAATTTTGAAAGTAACATCTATGTTGTATCACAGAAAAGTGGTCTTGGTTTTTCCCTACGGTCAGAAAAAAGTTACAATATAAGTTATTTATAGTAACAACTAAGGGAAGTTATTTAAAAAAAAAAACACAAAAAATCCAAAAAAAAAGTCCACACAAAAATCCTAACCAGGTAGAGATAGGTCAAAATACACCTCCAAATTGGATGTAACATGCATGTTGTACTACAGAAAAGTGGCCAATATTTTTCCCTACGACTAGTAATGAACAAGAGCTGTCACTAATGGTGACAAATGCCCCCGCAGCGCCTTGACCTTTGACCTGGTGACCTTGACCTTTGACCTGGTGACCCCAAATCAATAGGGTTGTGTACTCAATAAGTACTATTAGCATGTGAAGTTTGAAGTCCTGGGTGCAGTGGTTCGCGAGTACAGTGCTTTCATGCAAAAAGTTAACATTGGCCCCTGTGACCTTGACCTCTGACCTGGTGACCCCAAAGTTAGTAGGGGTCTTGTACTCAATAAGTACTATCAGCATGTGAAGTTTGAAGGTCCTGGGTGCAGTGGTTCGCGAGTAAAATGCCTTCATGCAAAAAGTTAACATTGGCCCCTGTGACCTTGACCTTTGACCTGGTGACCCCAAATCAATAGGGTTGTGTACTCAATAAGTACTATTAGCATGTGAAGTTTGAAGTCCTGGGTGCAGTGGTTCGCGAGTACAGTGCTTTCATGCAAAAAGTTAACATTGGCCCCTGTGACCTTGACCTTTGACCTGGTGACCCCAAGGTCAGTAGGATTCGTGCACTCAATAAGTACTATCAGCATGTGAAGTTTGAAGGTCCTGGGTGCAGTGGTTCCAGAGTAAAGTGCCTTCATGCAAAAAGTTAACGTTGTGACGAACAAACTTACGAACTAACGAACGGACGGACAGACAGTTGAAAACAAATATGCCTCCCTTCGGGGCATAAAAAGTTACAATATAAGCTATTTATAGTAACAACAAAGGGAAGTAATTCTAAAGAAGGGACGTGGCATGACACTCTGTCTCATGATTGTGTACAATTGTGCAAGTTACATCAAAATCCCTCCATGCATGAAGGAGAAATGCTCCGGACAAAGTCATTCTTGTATCTGACCTTTGGCCTCTAAGTGTGACCTTGATCTTAAATCTAGGGACCTGGTTCTTGTGCATGACACTCCTTCTTGTGGTGGTGAACATTTGTGCGAAGTTATATCAAAATCCCTCCATGAAGAAGAAATGATCCGGACAAAGTTTCCATTCTTGTATCCTTTGACCTCTAAGTGTGACCTTGACCTTAGACCTAGGGACCTGGTTCTTGCGCATGACACTCCACCTCATGATGGTGAACAATTGTGCCAAGTTACATCAAAATCCCTCCATGCATGAAGAAGATATGCTCCGGACAGAGTCATTCTTGAATTTGACTTTTGACCTCTAAGTGTGACCTTGACCTTAGACCTAAGGACCTGGTTCTTGTGCATGACACTCCATCTCATGATGGTGAACAATTGTGCCAAGTTTCATCACAATCCATCCATGCATGAAGCAGATATGCTCCAAACAAAGTCTGTGGATGCCGCCCACCCTACCGACCGCCAGGGGCGTTCCCATAATACGTCCCGTTTTTCAAACGGGCATATAAAAAGTAGCTTTTGGCCAAACGCATTGCACCACTGTGGAATTTTCTTAGTGTGAAGATTCATCCTGACCTTGAATTTGACCCCAATGACCCCATATACAAACCCAACCTTGGTTTTTCTATAAGCTATCAAGTTTAATTTCAATACATCAATGCAGACTAAAGTTATTGAGCGGAAACCATGTTTTTTATTTTTAGCAACAGTGACCTTGACCTTGACCCAAATGCAATCCCAACCTTCGTCTCCTTACCATCTATTTACAGGCCAAGTTTGGTGTCTGTAACTTGTTCCAAACTAAAGCTATTGTGCGGAAACCAAGTTAGAAGCCCGCCCGCCTGCTCGCCCAACACCATAACCCCCAATCTAATAACAGGTTTTCTATGACACCTTGGTTAAAAAATCTTGACCTAAATATCGCCAAGATTAACATTCTGACTAAGTTTCATGTAGATACAGTCATAAATGTGGCCTCAAGAGTGGTAACAAGCTTTTCCTTTGATTTGACCTAGTGACCTAGTTTTTGACCCCACAAGACCCAGATCTGAACTTGACCTATAGATCATCATGATTAACATTCTGACCAAGTTTCATTAAGATATGGTCATAAATGTGGCCTCTACAGTGTAAATAAGCTTTTCCTTTGATTTGACCTGGTGACCTAGTTTTTGATCCTACATGACCCAGATTCAAACTGGACCTTGACATTATGACCAGGTTTCATGAAGATACAGTCATAAATCTGGCCTCTACAGTGTTAACAAGCTTTTCCTTTGATTTGACCTGGTGACCTAGTTTTTGACCCTAGATGACCCGATATCAAACTCGTGCAAGACTTTATTCAGGGTAACATTCTGACCTAGTGTCATTAAGATTGGGCCCAAATTATGACCTCTAGAGTGTTAACAAGCTTTTCCTTTGATTTGACCTGGTGACCTGGTTTTCGATCCCAGATGACCCAATATCGAACTCGTCCAAGATTTTATTGAGGGTAACATTCTGACCAAGCTTCATTAAGATTGGGCCAAAAATGTGACCTGTAGTGTTAACAAGCTTTTCCTTTGATTTGACCTGATGACCTAGTTTTTAACCCCAGATGACCCAATATCAAACTCGTCCAAGATTTTATTGAGGGTAACATTCTGACCAAGTTTCATTAAGACTGGGCCAAAATTGCGACCTCTAGAGTGTTAACAAGCTTTTCCTTTGATTTGACCTGGTGACCTAGTTTTTGACCCCAGATGACCCAACATCGAACTCGTCCAAGATAACATTCTGACCAAGTTTCATTAAGTTTAGTTTATACAGAATTTATTTTAGGTCGATTGTGAAGGAAGTTCTTCAACTTATATTAATCACTCTCGACACCTCATTCCTGATGGAATCCATCGCCACGAGGGTATGAGAGAAGAGGCCAGTTTCCCTTTTTAATGCTGAGCGCCAAGCAAGGGAGATACTGGTACCATTTTTCACGTCTTTGGTATGACGCGGCCGGGGATCGAACCCACTACCTCCCGCACTCGAAGCGGACGCTCTACCACTAGGCTATCGAGGCGGTTAAAATGGGTATATCTCCGTTTCATTAAGTTTGGGCCTAAATTGTGACCTCTAGAGTGTTAACAGTCAAATTGTTGATGACGGACAACTGACGATGGACGACGGACGACTGACTGACGACTGACGGATGACTGACGACGACGGACACAGGGCGATCACAAAAGCTCACCTTTGAGCACTTTGTGCTCAGGTGAGCAAAAAAAAAAAACAAGAAAGGCCATCGTGGCCCTATATCGCTCACCTGTTATCATTGCACTTGAGGACAAGAAGGTCCTCAGAAAAAATATCTAAGTCCAAAGGACAGGAACAACAAAGCCTCCAAGGGAAGAAATTTAACCAAAAAGAAAAAAAAACTTTTTAAAAGGTACAGATATGTCAAAATACACCTAAAACTTGGAGGTACTATCCATGTTGTACCACAGAAAAGTGGTCTCGGTTTTTCCCTATGGCCAATAATAAAAAAAGTTACTAAAAATAAGCTATTTATAGTAACGTAAATGGGAAGTAATTAAAAAGAAAATTATTGTAAGTGAACGAAAGAAGGATCTGCCAAATAAATCTGTTGACATAAATGAAATTTCAGATCAGTATCTTCATTAGTTACGGAGATATACCCATTTTAATTTGAAATAAAGGGAGGTAATCTGACATAAAATCAGTCCATAGTTATCTACCCTGATGGTCTCAGTCCAACTTATGACAATAATGAAATTGCAAATAAGTCCTATCAGTACTTACTGATATAAATCCATTTTGATTACAATCAGGGGAGGTAATCAGATATAAAATAACTCTGGAACCTACGATTGGGTCTGATTTGTCATGGAATCCAAGATTTATTGTTGTTGAAGATATTTTGGAAGTTTGTATCAAATAAAACCATAAATGAAGTCTCTATATGGCTGCAAAAGCCAAAATAACCAATTTTGGTCCTTTAGGGGGCCATAACTGGAACCCATAATGGAATCTGACCAGTTCAACAAAGGAATCAAGATCTTGTGGTGATACAAGTTGTGTGCAAGTTTGGTTAAAATCAAATAATAAATGAAGCTGCTATTGTGCAGACAAGGTCAAAATAGCTACTTTTGGCCCTTTCAGGGGCCATAACTCTGAAACCCATTAAGGGATCTGCCCGGTTCAAGAAAGGAATTGAGATCTTACGGCGACACAACTTTTGTGCAAGTTTGATTAAATTCAAATCATAAATGAAGCTGCTATTGTGCAGACAAGGTCAAAATAGCTAATTCTGGCTCTTTCAGGGGCCATAACTCTGGAACCCATAATGGGATCTCGCCAGTTCAAGAAAGGAACCAAGATCTTATAGTGATACAAATTGTGTGCAAGTTTGGGTAAAATAAAATCATAAATGAAGCTGCTATTGTGCAGACAAGGTCAAAATAGCTAATTCTGGCCCTTTCAGGGGCCATAACTCTGGAACCCATAATGGAATCTGGCCAGTTCAAGAAAGGAACCAAGATCTTATGGTGATACAACTTGTGTGCCAGTTTGGTAAAAATCAAATCATAAATAAAGCTGCTATTGTGCAGACAAGGTCAAAATAGCTAATTTTGGCCCTTTCAGGGGCCATAACTCTGGAACCCATTGGGATCTGGCCAGTTTAAGAAAGGAACCGAGATCTTATGGTGATACAAGTTGTGTGCAAGTTTGGTTAAAATAAAATCATAAATGAAACCACTATTGTGCAGACAAGAAATTGTTGAGGGACGCACAGATGCATGCACGGATTGACGACGGACGACGGACGAAGGGTGATCACAAAAGCTCACCTTGTCACTATGTGACAGGTGAGCTAAAAAAAACAAGTCCACGGATGTTATTTAATTTGATCATAACCAGCCTTATAACTGCATGTACCTGTGTACATTAACCCCTTTGCCATGACAACTATGACGAAAAATCAATAATATCTGCTAGCTTACTTGTTTGGGTAAGGCCTTTGTTAAATTTTTAATACATGTAGGCATGTGACAATTTGGCAATCAGTACCGTGTCAAAATTAGACTGTTTGCATAACAAGCGTGTAACATTGGTCAGTCAACTATCAAACCGTTTAAGTTTGCACCAATTAAGCGGACGACATGAACATTTGAGTGAATAAAAAATCAAACAACATGCCCAGTTTTGTAATAAAATACAGCTGTTTCACTTTTGATTAGATCTAGTTTATTTTGCCATTTTCTATCTTATTTTATCCATTTTCTACAAGTATTCAATATTTAATTTTTTTAAGACTGTCCGCGTTTTTCTCTTCTTTTATTTCCATGAGTTTAAAAACCCCTTCAGCTGCAATACAACTGCATTGTAATTTTCAAGACCGTGCGCTTCTCACACAGCGTTATATGTTTACTTCCAGGATACACAATTCTAACTTTCTTGTAGAATTACGACAAAATGGGAAGATGACACAGCGTTATTTTTTAAATGTATTTTCCAGTAGCATATAAGGTAAATAAATGTCCCTTTTATACGCTTAGAATTTCTTATATAACACGAAGCAGCGTTCAAAATATGTCTAATGCATTATGGGTGGGTGGGGTATTGCATATACGGCATATATGGCCAACCCAATTATAAATTTAACCCTGCTAGATCCGCAGGTCTCGAACCTTGGACCCCAACGACAGCGTTATAAAGGGGTCCCAGTGTATTTATTTCCGTATAAAGCATTCAATAACTTTTTAATGCGCCAGGTACAGACTCAGGGTAAATTGTCAGGAGGAGATAAATAGCGTGGTCACATTATCCACGTGTCTGACTGTTCAAAATGAAAATATGAATTTTGAAAACATGAATATCTACCTTCGAAAAGCTGCCCAAGGTTCAGATATTTAGAATAACCTTCATCAGGACTGACCACAATGGCTCTACCAAAGCACTGCAAAAAATCATATCTTAAACATGCAAATTACTGACAATTTAGAAATGAATCAAATAAGAATACACATAATTATCTACACAGCATTTCATTTTTCGATTCAACATTTTTCCTGTAAAGGATATACAACATGACTTATTTGTTACAATAGATGCGATTAGCGCAGTGGTTAAGTCTTTGACATGTTGCGTTCAATTGTAAACCTGTGCGAGTGCAAAAAACAACATTTTGTAAAGAATTTTTGTGTACCGAAAAAAACTTTGACCTTGACATTGACCTAGTGACCTACTTTCACATTTCTCAAGCTACAACCTTCAAATTTGGACTACATACATAGTTTTGTGTACCGAAAAACACTCTGACCTTGACATTGACGTAGTGACCTACTTTCACATTTTTGAAGGTACAGGCTTCAAATTTGGACCACATGCACAGTTTTGTGTTCCGAAATGAAATTTGACATAGATTTTGACCTAGTGACCTACTTTCACATTTCTCAAGTTACAGCCTTCAAATTTGGACCACATGCATAGTTTTGTGTACTGAAATGAATTTTGATCTTGAGATTGACCTAGTGACCTACTTTCACATTTCTAAAGCAACAGGCTTCAGATTTGAAGCACATGCATAGTTTAGTATACCAAAATGAACTTTGACCTTGAAATTGATCTTGTGACCTACTTTTACATTTCTCAAGCTACAGCTTTCAAATTTGGACCACATGCATGGGCCACATGCACAGTGATGTGTACTGAAATAAAATTTGACCTTGAGCTAGTCTTGAAATTTGGAACAATCAAAAATGGCTCAATGGTGGGTGCCAAGATCACTCTGTGATCTCTTGTTGTATATAGAAATTTTAATCCAAGTGTTTTGTTATAACTTATTGTATATATAGTACAATATTGTTTATACATTTTTGACAGATATCAGTTCATTATGTTATACTGCAGTAGAGAAAATTAGGTGCCCTTCAGTAGTGGACTTTGTAATGCATGGCAATACTTCATTCACTTGTTTTAACCAAACTTGCACACAACTTGTATCCATAGGATCTCGGTTCCTTTCTTGAACTGGCCAGATCCTATTATGGGTTCCAGAGTTATGGCCCCTTAAAGGGTCAGAATTAGCTATTTTGATCTTGTCTGCATAATAGCAGCTTTATTATCCCCCGACGAAAGTCGGAGGGATATAGTTTTGGCTTGTCCGTCCATCTGTCTGTCCTTCCATCCGTCTTTCCTTCCATCTAGGGGGATAATTAAAACAACTTGGTAGAGAACCACTAGATGATGCTACATAACAAATATCAAAGTTCTAGGCTTTGTGGTTTGGACAAGAAGATTTTCAAAGTTTTTCCCTATATAAGTCTATATAAACTATGTGACCCCGGGCCGGGGCCATATTTGACCCTAGGGGGATAATTTGAACAATCTTAGTAGAAGACCACTAGATGATGTCACATGCAAAATATCAAAGCCCTAGGCCCTGTGGTTTTGGACAAGAGGTTTTTCAAAGCTTTTCCCTATATAAGTCTATATAAACCATGTGACCACGGGGCGGGGCCATATTTGACCCCAGGGATATAATTTAAATTATCTTGGTAGAGGACCACTAGATGATGCTTCATACCAAATATCAAAGCCCTAGGCTCTGTGGTTTTGGACAAGAAGATTTTCAAATTTTTTCCCTATATAAATCTATGTAAATTATAAAAATAAACAAAGGGCCATAACTCACTCAATAATTGTTAAACCAGTCTGATTTTCAGAGGGCACAACTAGAGTACCAATACATCATTCTGACAAAGTTTGGTCAAAATCCCCCCAGTAGTTTCTGAGGAGATGCGATAACGAGAAATTGTTAACGGACGGACGGACGGACAGACGGAATGACGAACGGACGGACCACGGATGCAGAGTGATTTGAATAACCCACCATCTGATGATGGTGGGCTAAAAACCTATAGCTGTTTTCATATAGCATAATTTTTTTTGGCTGATTAACGAAAAGGTATCATATAAGTTATTTATAGTAAAAAAGAAATTCTGTATGTCACCACAAAACTCTTTACCAGGTAGAGATAGGTCAAAATACACCTAACAAGAGCACCGCCTTGCGGGTGCTGACGCTCATCTGATTTTTTTTGTGTAATAGAAATATTGTCCTACCCATGATTTTCTAAGTCTAAAAAGGGCCATCATTCTTGCAAAAAGCAGGATAGAGTTATGTTTCTTGATGTACAGTGTCCACTTATGATGGTGAAAAACTGTTGCAAGTTTTAAAGCAATAGCTTTGATAGTTTATGAGAAAAGTTGACTTAAACATAATACTCAACCAAGAAAATGATTTTCTAAGTCCAAAAGGGGCAACAATTATTGCAAAAAGCAGGATGGAGTTATGTTGCTTGCTGTACAGGGTCAGCTTATGATGGTGAACAAGTGTTGCAAGTTTCAAAGCAATAGCTTTGATAGTTTAAGAGAAAAAGTTGACCTAAACATAAAACTTAACCAAGAAATCTGATATTTTCTAAGTCCAAAAGGGGCCATAAATCTTGCAAAAAGCAGGACGGAGTTATGTTTCTTGCTATACAGGGTCAACTTATGATGGTGAACAAGTGTTGCAAGTTTTAAAGCAATAGCTTTGATAGTTTAGGATAGAAGCTGACCTAAACATAAAACTTAACCAAGAAAACTGATTTTCTAAGTCCAAAAGGGGTAATAAATCTTGCAAAAAGCAAGATGGAGCTATCTTTCTTGATGTATAGGGTCAGCTTATGATGGTGAACAAGTATTCCAAGTTTCAAAGCAATAGCTTTGATAGTTTAGGAGAAAAGTTGACCTAAACATAAAACTTAACCAGGCAACGCCGACGCCGACAACCGCTCAAGTGATGACAATAACTCATCATTTTTTTTTCAAAAAATCAGATGAGCTAAAAATTGCATGTAACACGCATGTTGTACCATAGAAAACTGGTCTCAATTTTTCCCTACAGCCTGTAATAAATAAGTTATGATATAAGCTATTTATAGTAAAAACAAAGGGACATAATTCTAAAAACAAGACTGCCTCATGGTTGTGAACATTTGTGCCAAGTTACATCAAAATCCCTCCATGCATAAAGAAGAAATGCTCCGGACAAAGTAATTCTTGAATTTGGCATTTGACCTCTTTGTGTGACCTTGACCTTAGACCTAGGGACCTGGTTCTTGTGCACAACAATCCATCTCATGGTAGTGAACATATATGCCAAGTTACATCAAAATCCCTCCATGCATGAAGAAGAAATGCTCCGGACAAAGTCATTCCTTGTATCTGACCTTTGGCCTCTATGTGTGACCTTGCCCTTTGACCTAGGGACCAGGTTCTTGCGCATGACACTCCGTCTCATAGCGGTGAACATTTGTGCCAAGTAATATTCAAATCCTGTTTTGCATGACAAAGTTATACACCGGACAGGAAAAATGTCCCATTGACCTTTGATCTCCAAGTGTGACCTTGACCTTTAAGCTAGGGTTCTGGGTGTTGCGCACGACACGTCATCTCATCATGGGGAATATTTATGCCAAGTTATATTAAAATCCCTTGACAGATGACAGAGTTCTGGACTGGACAGGAAAACTAGATGCCCACGGGCAACATGTTGAGCCCGTCAGCTGTCAAAAGGACTGGGAGCTGCACACGACACTCTGTCTCATTGAGGCAAACATTTATGCCAAATAAAAAAAAAAGATTGCAAAAAATTACAATATAAGTTATTTGTAGTAACAACGAGGGAAGTACCGTAATAATTCTATTTATAGCCCATGCTCTAATAAAAGCCCAGTCCCAACATTTTGTAAAAAAAAAAAAACGGCCTTTTTCAAGAAAAAAATCAAAAATACGATGTTATCTAATAAGCACCCATCCTATGAATCTTAGAAAATAATCCTACCTTTTATCAGTTAAACAGAGAGTTTTCTTACTTCCCTTCTGATGTAAGATCGTACATCACTTTTCTTGTCTTTAATTCCATATATTTTATATGAACACAGTATTTCAATGCCCACTCCTTGCACGAACAATATCACTGTGTTCGTTTTCAGGTTCTAATATGCATGTCAGTATAGTTCCGAAAGGATGATTATTTTTATGAACATGATAACCTTTTATGGCTGCTTTAACTGAAACTAACACACATGCCGCCATATCATATATACATGTAATGTGTATTGACCCAGGTAAAAATGTGCTAATGCAAAGGTGCACACTTTTCGTAATTACGTCACGTCACTAGTCTGGCATTTCAAGACAGGGGTCCCGCAAGGGAAATTTAATCAATATTGGATTCAAGGCGCTTTGATCTAAAACAATAGGGTGTTGTTTAAATTTGCTTGAAAATGACAGAATCATGAACAAAAATACTTAATACTATATTCATGACAGAATAAATTAAATTTAATCATGTATTTTGTGAGTTTAGCTTGGCCAGTTATAGTACCTATCTAGTACGGCCCTTATCGATTTTTGTACGACTATCACATCATTACTTTCTTAGTCACCTGTATGTTTGAAAATAAATATTACATCAAGATTTTGAATGTTTGCTGGTGATTTGTCTCTATTATTCGCCCATCCCTAACTTTTGAGCCGACCGTGTTTCTTAAAAAAAAAAAAAAAAAAAAAATCAAAGTCTACACAAAAATCCTTACCAGTAGAGATAGGTCAAAATAAACCTCAAAATTGGATGTAACATGCATGTTGTACTACAGAAAAGTGGTCTTGATTTTTCCCTACGACCAGTAATAAAAAAGTTACAAAATAAGCTATTTATAGTAACAACAAAGGGAAGTAATTCTAGGTTTTTGCCCATGACACTCCGTCTCATGATGGTGAACAATTGTGCCAAGTTACATCAAAATCCCTCCATGCATGAAGAAGAAATGCTCCGGACAAAGTTGTCATTCTTGGATCCTTTGACCTCTAAGTGTGACCTTGACCTTAGACCTAGGGACCTGATTCTTGTGCATGACACTCCGTCTCACGATGGTGAACATTTGTGCCAAGTTACATCAAAATCCCTCCATGCATGAAGAAGAAATGCTCCGGACAAAGTCAATATTGAATTTGACCTTTGACCTCTAACTGTGACCTTGACCTTGAGATAGGAACTGCGGTTTGCGTATGACACTCCGTCTCACTGTGGTTAACACTCATGCCGAATATAAACAAGATTGCTCAATGCATGTCAAAGTTATGGTCCGGACAAACAAATCCGGACGGACGCACGCACGCACATACACCGAACAATCATTTGGACAACTATGTCTTTGTTTCCACAAGCGAGCTCGACAAAAAACCTATTGACTTTTGACCTCCAATTGTGACCTTGACCTTTGAGCTAGGGGTCCGGGTTTTGTGCAAGACATGTCATCTCATCATGGGGAACATTTGTGCCAAGTTATATTAAAATACCTTCATGGATGGCACAGAGTTATGGACCAGACAAGAAACAGACCCTGTTCATGTCATGTTAACATCTGACTGCCAAGTGTGACCTTGACCTTTGAGCTAGGGGTCTGAAAGTTGTGCATGACACATCGTCTTATTATTAGGTACATTCGTGCTAAGTAATATTAAAGTCCCTTCATGGATGGCAGAGTTATGGACCAGACACGAAAGACGGACAGAATGACGGACAGACGGAAAAGCGCATTCCTATAGTCCCAGAAACTGGTTTTCAACCAGTAGGGGACTAATAAAATCATAAATGAAACCTCTATTGGCAGACAAGAAATTGTTGACGGACAGACGGACGCATGGACTGACGACGGACAAAGGATGATCACAAAAGCTCACCTTGTCACTATGTGACAGGTGAGCTAAAAAGCAAAATAGTTTTGGAACCTGTGCAATGTAAGTCAGTTTATCACATTTAACAAGTGTGTGAAGTTTCAATCCATTCCCAATAGTGGTTACTGAGATACCAGTTTACATACAAAAACTTAACCAAATCGAGACGCCGATGCAGACGCAGACGCTGACGCCGACACACGGGTGAGTCCAATAGCTCTACTATTCTTTGAATAGTCGAGCCAGAAACTAGGTGAGTAGGTCATGGTAAAGATTATTCAAGATAACTACTGAAATCTTATAAAAATTAAACTGGTGATCCTAATTTCTTTCCTGCAGCTTCAAAAACATGAAAGTAGGTCAGTAGTTCAGGTTTAAGAATATTAACAAGAGTGTCATTGACCCTAAAGCCCTCACCTGAGTATAAGGATTTAAGTGTGTTTGCATAATGTAATGGTACAAGTATTGATAGGTTCATCTAGCCACTCAAAACTATACATGTGGTCCAAATTTGAATCTTGTAGGATATGGAAAAAGGTTTTTAAAGTTTTTCCCTATATAAGTCTATATAAACCATGTGACCGCCAGAGCGGGCCATATTTGACCCTAGGGGGACTATTTGAACAAACTTGGTAAAGAACCACTAGATGATGCTACATTACAAATATCAAAGCCCTTAAGGCTTTGTGGTTTTGGACAAGAACATTTTTAAAGTTTTCCCTATATAAGTCTATGTAAACCATGTGACCTCCAGGGCGGGGCCATTTTTGACCCTAGGGAAAAAATTTGAAACAATCTTAATAGAGAACCACTAGATGATGTCACATACAAAATATCAAAGCCCTAGGCCTTGTGGTTTCAGACAAAAAGATTTTCAAAGTTTTTCCCTATATAAGTCTATATAAACCATGTGACCCCCGGGGCGGGGCCATATTTGACCCTGGTAGAGGACACTAGATGATTCTAAATACCAAATATCAAAGCCCTAGGCCCTGTGCTTTTGGACAAGAAGGTTTTCGGGCCACAGTTTCAAAAAGAAAATTTTTAAAGATTCCACTCTATACTTAAAGGGAAAAGTGACCACGCCCTCTGGCGGCCATGTTTTTTGACGAATCGGTATAATCTGAACAATCTTGGTAGAGGGTCACACAAGGACCATTTGTGTAAAATTATTTCAAAATCAGGCCAGCAGTTTCATACAAGAAGATTTTTTAAAGTTTCCACTATATACATATGGAGAAAAGTGATCACGCCCTCTGGCTGCCATGTTTGTTGTTTGTTTGTTTGTTTGTTTTGGGTTTAACGCCGTTTTTCAACAGTATTTCAGTCGTGTAACGGCGGGCAGTAAACCTAACTAGTGTTCCTGGATTCTGTACCAGTACAAACCTGTCCTCTGTGGGGAAGCTGGCAGTTACTTGCGGAGGACAGGTTTGGCCATATTTGGCACTAGGGGGGTATTTTGAACAAACTTGGTAGCAGACCACTAGATGATGCTACATATCAAATATCAAATATCAAAGCCATAGGTCCTGTGGTTTTGGACCAGAAAATTTTCAGAGTTTTTCCCTATATAAGTCCATATAAGAGGGCCAAGATGGCGCTAGGTTGCTCACCTGTGTAACACCCCATAACAGTGTAAACAAGTTTTACCTAGTGATTTCATGGAGACAAATATTCTGACCAATTTTCATTAAGATTGGACAAAAAATCATGGCCTCTTGAGTGTAAACAAGCATTTTACAATACAATATTTTATCTAAATATTCCCAACCACTTCCTAGATATGGCTCCTGACGTAGAATTTTCATGAAATCAAGGGCAATAACTCTAAGGGAAATTGAGCAATCAAAAAAATAAGAGGGTCATGATGACCCTGGATCGCTCACCTGAGTAATATGAGCTACTTTTTCAAATGTAGAACTGATGCTAAAATATTAAGAAAGTAGGTCAGTCGGTCAATTTCATGGTCACTAAAAGTCAGTTTTAAGATCTGTGTGCAAAACTGTATCTGTCATTCAAATTTCAAGGCTGTATCTTAAGAAACAAGAGGGCCATGAAGGCCCTGTATCGCTCACCTGACCTATTGACCTAAAGATCATCAAGATTAACATTCTGACCAAGTTTCATAAAGATATGGTCATAAATGTGATCTCAAAAGTGTTAACTAGCTTTTCCTTTGATTTGACCCGGTGCCCTAGTTTTTGACCCCACACTGAGACCCAGATTCGAACATGACCTATAGATCATCAAGATCAACATTCTGACCAAGTTTCATTAAGATAAGGTCATAAAGGTGGTCTCTACAGTGTTAACTAGCTTTTCCTTTGATTTGACCTGGTGACCTAGTTTTTGATCCTACATGACCCAGATTCAAACTGGACCTTGAGAGAATCAAGATTAACATTCTGACCAAGACTCATGAAGATACAGTCATAAATGTGGCCTCTACAGTGTTAACAAGCTTTTCCTTTGATTTGACCTGGTGACCTAGTTTCTGACCCCAGATGACCTAATATCGAACTCATCCAAGATTTTATTGAGGATAACATTCTGGCCAAGTCTCATTAAGATTGGGCTAAAATTGTGACCTCTAGGGTGTTAATGAGCTTTTCCTTTGATTTGACCTGGTGACCTAGTTTTTGACCCCAGATGACCCAATATCGAACTCGTCCAAGATTTTATTGAGAGTAATATTCTGACCAAGTTTCATTAAGATCGGGACAAAATTGTGACCTCTAGAGTGTTAAAAAGCTTTTCCTTTGATCGGACTTTGTGACCTAGTTTTTGACCCCAGATGACCCAATATATCAAACTCGTCCAAGATTTTATTGAGGGTAACATTCTGACCAAGTTTCATTAAGATTGGGACAAAATTGTGACCTCTAGAGTGTTAACAAGCTTTTCCTTTGATTTGACTTGGTGACCTAGTTTTTGACCCCAGATGACCCAATATCAAATTTGTCCAAGATTTTATTGAGAGTAACTTCCTGTCCAGGTTTCATTAAGATTGGGCCAAAGTTGTGACCTCTAGAGTGTTAACAAGCTTTTCCTTTGATTTGACCTGGTGACCTAGTTTTTGATCCCAGATGATGCAATATCGAACTCGTCCAAGATTTTATTGAGGGTAACATTCTGACTAAGTTTCATTAAGATTGGGCCAAAATTGTGACCTCTAGAGTGTTAACAGTCAAATTGTTGACGACGGAAGACTGACGGACGACGGACGATGACGGACGATGGACACTGGGCGATCACAAAAGCTCACCTTTGAGCATTTCGTGCTCAGGTGAGCTAACAAGGAAGTAGGTCAGTAGGTCAAGGTCACAGGCAAATGACCCCTTATTACTTGGGTTCATCAGGTAATTATAATTAAACAGTCTAGGAAATATGATCAGATAATTTTTGAAGTATTTTTTCCTGTATAACTTATATAACAAGTGACCCACATCGCGGGGCTTCCTTTCGCCCCTGGGGCATAATTTGAACAGTCATGATGATCCTGAATCGCTCACCTGAGTAATATAAGCCACATATTTAAAATGGCAAACTGATGCTAAAATATTAGAAAGTCAGTAGGTCACATTCATGGTCACTGAAAGTCTGGTTGAAGATTGATGTGCAAAACTGTACAACTGTCATGTCATCCAAACTTCAAGACTGTATCTTAAAAAACAAGAAAGTAGGTCAGTAGTTCAAGGTCACAGTCAAAAGACCCCTTATCACTTGGGGTCATCAGGTAATTATAATTAAGAAGTCTAGGAAATATAATCTGATAACTTTTGAAGTATTTATTCCTATATTACTCATATACACGTAACAAGTGACCCCCAGGGCTTTTTTCACTCTAGGGGCATAATTTGGGCAATCTTGTTAGAGATCGACTAGGCAATGCTACATACCAAATACCAAAGGCATAGGCCTTGAACTTTCAGTCCAGAAGATTCTTTTTTCCCTATAAATATGTCCATGTTAAATCTGGGACCCCAAGGGCATGGCCTCTTTTCACCCAAGGGGCATAATTTGAACAATTTTGGTAGAGGAACACTAGGCATGGCAACATACTAAATATCAAAAGCCTATGCCTTGCAGTTTCTGGCAAGAAGATTTTTAAAGTCTATGTAAAACTTGCAACCCTACTGGGCAGGGCCTCTTTTCACCCCAAGGGCATAATTTGAAAAATTTTGGTAGAGGACCACAAGGCAATGCAACATACCAAATATCAAACAAGAGGGCCAAGATGGGCCTAGGTCGCTCACCTGAGAAACACACCATAACAGTGTAAACATGTTTGACCTAATGATTTCATGGAAAAAATATTCTGACCAATTATCATTAAAATTGGAGCAAAAAATCTTGAGTATAAACAAGTATTTTCTTTGACCTGACCTAGTGACCTAGTTTTTGACCCATATTCAAACTTAACCTAGAGTTCATCAAGGCTATCATTCTGACCAAAATGCAAGAAGATCAATTGAAAAATACAGCCTCTAACGCATACAGAAGGTTTTTCTTTGATTTGACCTAGTGACCTAGTTTTTGACCCCAGACTACCCATATTCGAACTTGACCTAGATTTCATCAAGGCAACCATTCTGAACAAATATTATGAAATCCAGTGTAAAATGCAGCCCCTATTGCATACACAAGGTTTTTCCATTATTTAACCTAGTGACCTAGTTTTTAAACCCAGCTTATCCATATTCAAACTTGACCCAAATTTCATCAAGGCTATCATTCTGACAAAATTTCATGAAGATCAGTTGAAAAATACAGCCTCTATCACATGCACAAGGTGTTTCTTTGATTTGACCTAGTGACCTACTTTCTGACCCCAGATGACCCATAATCAAACTCAACGTAGATTTTATCAAGGCAATCATTTTGACCAAATTTCATGAAGATCAGTTGAAAAATACAGCCTCTATAGCGTACACAAGTTTTTTCTTTGATTTGACCTAGTGACCTACTTTTTGATCCAAGATGACCCATATTCAAACTTGACCTAGATTTCATCAAGGCTATTATTAAGACATAATTTCATGAAGATTTATTTAAAAATACAGCTTCTATTGCATACACAAAGTTTTTCTTTGATTTGACCTAGTGACCTAATTTTTGACCCCAGATGACCCATATTAAAACTTGACTAATATTTTATCAATGCAATCATTCTGACCAAATTTCATGAAGATCAATTGAAAAATACAGCATCTATCGCATACACAAGGTTTTTCTTTGATTTGACCTAGTGACCTACTTTTTGATCCAAAATGACCCATTTTCAATCTCGGCCTATATTTCATTAAGGTTATTATTTTGACTTAATTTCAGGAAGATCAATCGAAAAATACAGCCTCTATCGCATATACAAGCTTTTTCTTTGATTTGACCTAGTGACCTAGTTTCTGACCCCAGATGACCCATTTTCGGACTCGATTTAGATTTTATCAAGGTTATCATTCTGACCAAAATTCATGAAGATTAATTGAAAAATACAGCCTCTATCGCATGCACAAGGTTTTTCTTTCATTTGACCTAGTGACCTAGTTTTTGACCCCAGATGACCCATTTTCAAAGTCGGCCTAGATTTCATCAAGGTTATCATTCTGACCAAAATTCATGAAGATTAATTGAAAAATACAGCCTCTATCGCATACACAATGTTTTTCTTTGATATGACCTAGTGACCTAGTTTTTGACCCCAGATTACCCATTTTCGAACTGGGCCTAGATTTCATCAAGGTAATCATTCTGACCAAATATCATGAAGATCAGTTGAAAAATACAGCCTCTATCGCATACACAAGCCAAATGTTGACAGATGACAGACGACAGACAGACACACAGACGACAGACGCCGGACATCGAGCGATCAGAAAAACTCACCCGAGCAACATACAGAACTTTCAAAACAAAATTAATGTTTTTTTCCCCATTTTCAAGGACTACAAAATCGCATTTGTCGCATTTATTTCTTTTACTCATGACGAATTCTGTCGATTTTCTACAAAATAAACAACGCGACAATAACCTGGAAATGACCTTCAATTCAGCACTGATAAAATTTCATGCTGTGATAATTGCGTTTAGTGTACTAAAACACGTCCCGGTATGGTACCGTACTATCATTTACTCGTCGGTAAGCCCTGTCGAAGATAGGTTTGTCATTTGTTCATCTTTCGTTTTATATTTTGGTCTGATCTGTTATTTTTTTCTGATTTTCTATTCGCAGAACATTAATTAAAGGACAATTTATCAAAATTTACTTTCTTTTTTTTTTCAAAATTCAAGAACTTTTCAAGGAGTTTTTGGCAGTTTCAAATTCAAGTACTTTTCAAGTACTAGGCATCAAATTCATGTACATTTCAAGACCTGTGCGAACCATGGAAAAGAATATTTTTAAAGTATTTTCCTATATATGTAAAACTTGAGACCCCCCAGGGCGGGGCCTCTTTTCACCCCAGAGTTATAATTTGAACAATTTTGGTAGAGGACTACAAGGCAATGCTACCTACCAAATATCAAAGGCCTAGGTCTTGTGATTTCAGACAAGAAGATTTTTAAAGTTTTTTCCTATATAAGTCTATGTAAAACTTGTAACCCCCGGGGTGAGGCCTCTTTTCACCCCAGGGGCATAATCTGGACAATCTTCATAGAGGACCATTAGATGATGTCACATGCAAAATATCAAGGCTCTATGACTTGCGGTTTTGGACAAGAAGATTTTTAAAGTTTTTCCTTTCAGTTGCCATGGCAACCAGAGTTCTGCTTGGAATTCAATTCTTTAAATAATTCTGAAAGGGGACCACCCAAGGATCATTCCTGTGAAGTTTAGTGTAATTCTGCCAAGTGGTTTTCAAGAAGAAGATTTTTTAGAAAATGTTGCCGGACGGACAACGACTGACGTCGGACGACTGACAATGAGCAGTCACAAAAGCTCACAATGAGCCTTTGGCTCACGTAAGCTAGAAACAAGAAAGTAGGTCAGTAGGTCACATTCATGGTCACTGAGATTCAGTTTTAAGATCGGTGTGCAAAACTGTACATGTCATCCAAATTTCAAGACTGTATCTTAAAAAACAAGAAAGTAGGTCAGTAGGTCAAGGTCACAGTCAAGTGACCCCTTATAGCTTGGGGTCATCAGGTAATTGGTCATCAGGTAATTATAATTAAACAGTCTAGGAAATATGATCTGACCATTTTTTAAGTATTTATTCCTATTAAACTCATATAACAAGTGACCCCAAGGGTGGGACCTCTTTTCATCCCAGGGGCATAATTTGAACAATCTTGTTAGAGATCCACTAGGTAATGCTACATACCAAATATCAAAGGCCTAGGCCTTGAACTTTCAGACAAGAATATTTTTAAAGTTTTCTTCCTATAAAAGTCTATGTAAAACTTGTGACACCCGGGGCGGGGCCTCTTTTCACCCTAGGGGCACAATTTGAACAATTTTGGTAGAGGACCACAAGGCAATGCAACATACCAAATATTAAAAGCCTAGGTTTTGTGGTTTCAGACAAGAAGATTTTTAAAGTTTTCTCCTATATAAGTCTATGTAAAATTTGTGACCCCCGGGGTGGGGCCTCTTTTCACCCCAGGGGCATAATTTGAACAATCTTCATAGAGGACCATTAAATGATGCCACATGTTAAGTATTTAGGCTCTATGCCTTGCAGTTTTGGACAAGAAGATTTCTTTAGTTTTTTCCTATATAAGTCTATGTAAAACATGTGACCCCCGGGGTGAGGCCTCTTTTAACCCCAGGGGCACAATTTGAACAATCTTTATAGAGGACCATTAGATGATGTCACACGCCAAATATCAAGGCTCTATGCCTTGTGGATTAGGACAAGAAGATCTTTAAAAAATTTCCTTTCGATTGCCATAGCAACCAGAGTTCTGCATGGAATTCAATTCTTTGAACAATTTTGAAAGGGGGCGACCCAAGGGTTTTTCCTGTGAAGTTTGGTGTCATTCTGTTATCATACCTGGCTGACATATTATGCCCAAAAATATTGTCAGCAAGTTTGGTGAAGATAGGATGAAAACTGTTCGACTTAAAGAGCGGACAAGGTTAAATTCACAGTTTTTGGAGTAATTCAAGGGAAATAATCCTAGAGTGCCTTGGGCGATTCGACTGGTTGTCGAACTTGGCCAAGAAATTATGCCCACAAACATTGCCAGCAAATTTGGTGAAGATCAGATGAAAACTGTTTGACTTAGACAGCAGACATGCTTTGGACGCCGACCACCCTCCCGCCACCCGCCGCCACGGGTGTTCACATAATACGCCCCGCTCTTTAAAAAAAAACTGCTAGGGTCAGCGGGAAAACAAGGTAGGGTTAGTTACCCAAAACAAACAATTTTCTTTTTAGATCTGAACCATCCATTTCCGCCAGCGGTCAGTTCTTATTGACAAACCTGGCAGAACACAATTGACTGTATGTGATTTTGTGCACACAGAAATATATGCTCAGACACAAGCACATATGCACTACATGCTTTCCCCCACCCCCCTCACCCAACACCACCCCTCAGTTTTTAATGATAATCAAGCAATTAATTTATAATAGCCTTATGTACCTGTTTAGCAGCCTCTAAATTTCCAAGATCAATAAGCAAGGCTCCAGATGTCTCCAGGGCCCTTACATTATCTGCCTCCATCTCAAGAGCTCGCTGACAAAACTTCTGGGCAAGTTCATACTCAAATCTGTCTATACTGTCTTGTGCCTGAAATGTATATATGTTCAAATCAACATTCTCACATGGCTGGATTTGACTGCCAGTTAAACAAGAAGAATTTCAAGCTCTATAATATTCCACGATAAACAATGGTTGACGTGCAGACTGGCAAGACAGCATTATGACATCAATTGCCACAAGAAATCTGGTTCTTTTCTACTTGGATAAATGGAACCCAGCGTATGTTTTATCAAAATATTTCAGTGAACAAGTAAGAATGAAAACAATCAAGATCTTCTTGTGGTTTGTCATCTAATTTATCATAGTTCATTGTTCTGATGCACAGATATTAAACCACTTGGGCTAACGCCCTCAAATACAGCAAACCACCAGCAGGCCTTGATTATTTGTTGAGCAACTACATTCATACCCCCTCTAAAAGCCTTGTTAAACAAGTGACTGGTATTGGGAGGAACCATTAAACAATCCAGTTGTGACCTTGACCTTGAGCTGGCAGGGGTGAATTTTGAATTCTCCACATTGTCTTAATAAGGGAAATATTACAGCTAAGTAATATTAAAATCCTCCAAGAGGTTTAGGAGATACAGAGCAGACATAAAATGGAAGGCTCAAAACTTTGACCTTGAGTTGTGACCTTGACCTTGAGCCAACATGGCTGACTCATGAGTACTGCACATCATCTTGATGAGGTGATCATTTGACCAAAGTTTCTTGAAATTCCTTCAAGGGGTTTAGGAGATACAGAGCGGACACAAAATGGAAGGCTCAAACATTTAACTCAGAGTTGTAACCTTGACCTTGAGCCAACATAGCTGACTCATAAGTTCTTCACATTGTCTTGATGAGGTAGTAATTTGACCCAAGATTCATGATTATCCTTCAAAGGGTTTAGGAGATACAGAGCGGACACAAAATTGAATCTCAAAACTTTGACCCTGAGTTGTGACCTTGACCTTGAGCCGACATGGCTCACTCATGGGTTCTGCACATCGTCTTGATGAGGTTATCATTTGATCAAAGTTTCATGATTATCCTCCAAAAGGTTTAGGAGATACAGATCGGACACGAAATGTTATGGAAGGACTAAAGGACGGAAGATGGAAGGACGGAAATACAAGTCAGAGTTATGGGACCTGACCCAGTGAGGATGGTAATTGATCTAGAAGAGTGCCAGAATGTCACAATATACGCCCGTCGCAGCAAATTTCTTTACACTAGCACCTGTATTTGCAAATAGAATTTTAATTTTGTGGTTGTTTACAATGTTGTTTTTTTAGAAATTATTATAATTCTTTTATTTTTCTAAGTCCACAAAAAAAAAACCTTACCAGGTAGAAATACCTTAAAATACACCCAAAATTTGAAAGTAACATCAATGTTGTACCACAGAAAAGTGGTCTTGGTTTTTCCCTACAGTCAATTATAAAAAAGTTACAATGTAAGTTATTTATAGAAACAACTAAGGGAAGTTAATCTTTAACCCTTTACCACACAGAACAGAAGCCAATGTAACCTCCTTTACATAACACTGATAAGTGATAATCAATAATCAATAATCGGTATATGGCTGATAAGCGTGACTGTCTTATCTGAACAGAGGTGTTGGCATTATTTTGTGATTACACACACTTTTGTTAAAAATATTATTATTTTAATATTTTCTGTAAGTTTGACATTATTTTTGTCACTATAAAGTTTATAGCAATTTAAATTCTCCTTCCAATGATACAAAATTCATTGTAGTTTCTCTTTGAGTTTCGAAGATATAAAGTGTTAAAGTAAGGGAAATATATTTTTAGGCATAAAATTCTGTTTTGGATTACTTTCACATTGATATTCATATACAATTTCATTTTGATGTTTGAAAGTTTGATTTATAGTTAATAGACTCATCTTCCGAAATTGGAATCGGTAAGTATTTATATAAAAAAAACAACCATCAAACTGAATAACACTACATAAATAACGGATCCTTAAATTTCTGAAAGTGCAAAAAGATCGCTGGCATCGAGACTCGTAACCGACTACAATTCTTGTGCTAAAAATTAAAATATTTTTAAATAATATTACGTAATATTTTGCTGATCAAATGTCGGTACATCACGGGTGACTTCCACTGCAATTAACTCTTGGGGTGTCATAAAATATCTGGAAGTCGGGGTCCTTCTGTTTTGATTAACACTTCCCATTATGTAAAGCCATAAATTCCAAGCCATCGTATACACAAATTGTTGTTTAGGGGAAATCCGCATATATCACACGTGACCTTCATGACCTAACACATTTAAAAATACTTAGATGTTAAATGGTTGTTATTTTTAGAACGAGGAAAGTCCCGCGAACCGGCCAGTTGCAAGTAGTTTTCACAGTAATTTTCCATGACGTAGCGTCGTGCACATGTAGGAAAAAACCCTGGTGTCTTTTTTTGCAAAGTACTCGATAAATTTAAGTAGTAACCACATGATCTTTTACGCAAATATTGATGACGAAATCCCATATTTTGCGTTAGTAAACATCCAGAATTCTTTTCTTTAGGAAAAGAAAGAAAATAAAGCAACTGATTATGATATACGGGGATAGATGTTTTTGTTCAAATGGCCAATACATTTTTATCGGGTAATCGATAGAAACGGGTCAATACGTTTCTGTTTGGTAATCGATAGATACGGTGATAAACGTATTGATGTGGGAAAGGGTTAAAAAAAACATGAAGAAGATATGCTCCGGACAAAGTCGTTCTTGTATCTGACCTTAGACATCTAAGTGTGACCTTGACCTTAGACCAAGGGACCTGGTTCTTGCGCAAGACACTCCGTCTCATGATGGTGAACATTTGTGCCAAGTTTCATAAAAATCCCTCCATGCATGAAGAAGATATGCTCCGGACAAAGTCTGTGGACACCAAAATCCGCCCACCCGCCCTCCAGGGGCGTTCCCATAATACGTCCCGTTTTTCAAACGGGCGTATAAAAATTAACATGAGGACCATGATGGTCCTGAATCGCTCACCTGTCCCCATATGACCCAGTTTTGAAATGAGTATGACGTCGTTTTTTCTATTATTTGACATAGTGACCTAGTTTTTGAGCTCATGTGACCCAGTTTTGAACCTGACCTTGATATCATCAAGATGAACATTCAGACCAATTTTCATACAGATCCCATGAAAAATATGGCCTCTAGAGGTCACAACGTTTTTTTATTATTTGATCTACTGACCAAGTTATTGATGGCACGTGACCCAGTTTCGAACTTGACCTAGATATCATCAAGGTGAACATTCTGACCAATTTTCATCAAGATCCATTCAAAAGTATGGCCTCTAGACATGTCACAAGGTTTTTCTATTTGAGACCTACTGACCTAGTTTTTGACTGCAGTTGACCCAGTTTCGAACTTGACCTAGATATCATCAAGATGAACATTCAGACCAACTTTCATAAAGATCCCATGAAAAATATGGCCTCTAGAGAGGTCACAAGGTTTTTTTATTATTTGACCTATTGACCTAGTTTTTGACGGCACCTGATCCATTTTCAAACTTGACCTAGATATCATCAAGATGAACATTCTGACCAATTTTTATGAAGATCCATTCATAAGTATGGCCTCTAGAGAGGTCACAAGGTTTTTCTATTTTTAGACCTACTGACCTAGTTTTTGACCGCATGTGACCCAGTTTCGATTTGACCTAGATATTATCAAGATGAACATTCTGACCAATTTTCATGAAGATCTTGTGAAATATATGGCCTCTAGAGAGCTCACAAGGTTTTTCAATTTTTAGACCTACTGACCTAGTTTTTAACCGCACGTGGCCCAGTTTCGAACTTGACCTAGATATCAACAAGATGAACACTCAGACCAACTTTCATACAGATCCCATGAAAAATATGGCCTCTAGAGAGGTCACAAGGTTTTTCTATTATTTGACCTACTGACCTAGTTTTTGAAGGCATGTGACCCAGTTTCAAACTTGATCTAGATATCATCAAGATGAACATTCTGACCAATTTTCATGAAGATCTTATGAAAAATATGGCCTCTAGAGAGGTTACAAGGTTTTTCTATTTTAAGACCTACTGACCTAGTTTTTGATGGCACGTGACCCAGTTTCGAACTTTACCTAGATATCATCAAGGTAAAAATTCTGACCAATTTTCATGAAGATCTTTTGAAAAATATGGCCTCTAGAGAGGTCATAAGGTTTTTCTATTTTTAGACCTACTGACCTAGTTTTTGATGGCACATGACCCAGTTTCGAACTTGACCTAGATATCATCAAGGTGAACATTCTGACAATTTTCATACAGATCCCATGAAAAATGTGACCTCTAGAGTGGTCACAAGCAAAAGTTTACGCACGCACGAACGAACGGACCACAGACGGACGACGGACGCTGCGTGATCACAAAAGCTCACCTTGTCACTTTGTGACAGGTGAGCTAAAAATAAGTTTGAAGTATATATGCCGTTAAATAATAGCTGTATGTACTTGCACGCAAAACTTAAACCAGGATTTTCTAAGTCCAAAAATGGGCATAATTTGGCCAAAATGCAGGTCAGAGTTACGAGACTTGATGCTATCAGCTAGTTTTATTACCCCAAAGACACATGTTTAGTTTCAATTCAATATCTGCATTAGTTTTGGCGATAGAAACTTGCATATAAAACTTTAACCAGGATTTTGTCAGTCTAAAAGGGGGGCATAATTTGTCCAAAATACATGTCAGAGTTATGGGACTTGACCCAGTGAGGTTGGTAATTGATCTAGGAAAAGAAAAAATAAGTTTAAGCAATAACTGTAAGTACTTGCACGAAAAACTTTAACCAGGATTTTCTAAGTCCAAAAGGGGGCATAATTTGGCCAAAGAGCCGGTCAGAGTTATAGGACTTGATGCTATCAACTAGTTTTATAACCCCGAAGACACATGTGAAGTTTCAATTCAATATCTGCATTAGTTTTGGAGATAGTAACTTGCATGTAAAACTTTAACCAGGATTTTTTAAGTCCAAAAGGGGGCATAATTTGCTCAAAATACATATCAGAGTTATGGGACTTGATCCAGTGAGGTTGGTAATTGATCTAGAAAAAGAAAAAATAAGTTTCAAAATCTATATGCCTTTTAGTAATAGCTGTATGTACTTGCATGCAAAACTTAAACCAGAATTTTCTAAGTCCAAAAGGGGGCATAATTTGGCCAAAGTGCAGGTCAGAGTTATGGGACTTGAAGCTATCAACTACTTTTATAAACTGAAACTGAGTAATTTGATTAAACGCCTATTTTCATACAATGATATATTCAATGGAGTTGTACATCATAATTATTATTATAACAATATTAATAATGACAATAATAACTAGAAAATGCTTTTGTAAAAAAGCGCATGTCTCCCCCAATGCAAAGTCCTATAGGCAAGAAGTCAATAGGAGTCAGGAGCGAAAGTCAAAGAGACACTGATGGTTGGCTGCAATAGGGATCATCTACTTGGCATGTCTAGTCATCCCGCTAAATTTCAACACTCTTGGCCTAGTGGTTCTCAAGTCACTGTTCAGGCTTCTGTGACCTTGACCTTTGATCAAGTGACCTCAAAATAAATAGGGGTCATCTACTCTGCATGTCCAATCATCCTATTAAGTTTCAACATTGTAGGTCAAGTGGTTCTCAAGTTATTTCCAAAAAATGATTTTACATGAACAGGCCACTGTGACCTTGACCTTTTATAGACTGATCCCCAACATCAATAGGGGTCATCTACTCTGCATGTTCAAACATCCTATGAAGTTTCAACATTCTGGGTCAAGTGGTTCTCAAGTTATTGATCGGAACTGGTTATCAATGTTCAGGCCCCTGTGACCTTGACCTTTAACGGACTGACCCCAAAAACAATAGGGGTCATTTACTCTGCATGAACAACCATCCTATGAAGTTTCAACATTCTGGGTCGAGAGGTTCTCAAGTTATTGATTGGAAATGGTTTTCCATGTTCAGGCCCCTGTGGCCTTGACCTTTAACAGAGTGACCCTAAAATCGTTAGGGGTCATCCTCTCTGCATGACCAATCATCCTATGAAGTTTTATCATTCTGGGTCAAGTGGTTCTCTAGTTATTGATCGGAAATGGTTTTCAATGTTCAGGCCCCTGTGACCTTGACCTTTCACAGAGTGACCCCAAAATCGTTAGGGGTCATCTACTCTGCATGACCAATCATCCTATTAAGTTTCAACATTCTGGGTCAAGTGGTTCTCAAGTTACTGACCGGAAATGGTTTTCAATGTTCAGGCCCCTGTGACCTTGACCTTTAATGGAGTGACCCCAAAATCGATAGGGGTCATCTACTTTGCATGTACAATCATCCTATGAAGTTTCAACATTCCGGGTCAAGTGGTTCTCTAGTTATTGATCGGAAATGGTTTTCCATGTTCAGGCCCCTGTGACCTTGACCTTTGATGGAGTGACCCCAAAATCAATAGGGGTCATCTACTCTTCATGACCAATCATCCTATGAAGTTTCAACATTCTGGGTCAAGTGGTTCTCTAGTTATTGATCGGAAATGGTTTTCAATGTTCAGGCCCCTGTGACCTTGACCTTTGACGGAGTGACCCCAAAATCAATAGGGGTCATCTACTCTTCATGACCAATCATCCTATGAAGTTTCAACATTCTGGGTCAAGTGGTTCTCTAGTTATTGATTGGAAATGGTTTTCAATGTTCAGGCCCCTGTGACCTTGACCTTTGACGGAGTGACCCCAAAAACAATAGGGGCCGTCTACTCCAGCAGCCCTACAACCCTATGAAGTTTGAAGGTTCTAGGTCAAATGGTTCTCCAGTTATTGCTCGGAAATGAAGTGTGACGTACGGACGGATGGAAGGACGGACGGACGGACAGGGCAAAAACAATATGTCTCCTGGGGGAGACATAATAATAACAGCCTTATTGTAACAAAACTGTCATGACCGGCGCGCACCCCTCCCCTTGAGGTCATTTTACTCCTATTTTGTATACCAGTGCTTAAAGCATCACATGGTATGCCCAGATGAGCTGCATATAGAGGTTCAAACCCCCACCGTTAATGGTGCCATCATATACTATTTAAGAACTAGAGAATGCTTTTGTAAACTAGAATGTGTCTGTAGCACACAGGGTGTGCCCCCCACGGGTACATTTGTCACAAATAAGGGGCAATAATTCAAATGTTTGCAGTCTTAATGGGGTTTAGCCTAAACAAACATTTTATGAAAAGGATTCATTATTCTAGGCCCTATACGTTTTGTGCTATGAGCATCACAAACAAAAAATCCACTATTTTGGCTATTTCAAGGGCCATAACTCTGTAATAAGAGCTAAGATTTTCAAGAAGAATGCCAAGTGTGCAAGGTCACATCACGATAAAGGCTCCAGCAAGGTTTCCTGAATTTACATCTAATACTTTTTGAGCTAGACACATAATTAGGTGAAAAAGTGCATTTTTTTTACTGTTTCAGGGGCCATAACTTTAACAAGAGGACCATGATGGTCCTGAATCGCTCACCTGTCCCCACATGACCCTGTTTTGAACCGAGTATGAAGTCGTTTTTCTATAATTTAATATAGTGACCTAGTTTTTGAGCTCATGTGACCCAGTTTTGAACTTGACCTAGATATCATCAAGATAACAAGAGGACCATGATGGTCCTGAATCGCTCACCTGTCCCCACATGACCCAGTTTTGAACTGAGTATGACATCATGTTTTTCTATAATTTGACATAGTGACCTAGTTTTTGAGCTCATGTGACCCAGTTTTGAACTCGACCTAGATATCATCAAGATATAAATTCTGACCAATTTTCATGAAGATCCATTGAAAAATATGGCCTCTAGAGGTAACAAGGTTTTGCTATTATTTGACCTAATGACCTAGTTTCTGAAGGCACGTCACCCAGTTTTTAACTTTACCTAGATATCATCAAGATTAACATTCTCACCAATTTTCATGAAGATCTCATGAAAAATATGGCCTTTAGAGAGGTCACAAGGTTTTTCTATTTTTATACCTACTGACCTAGTTTTTGACTGCACATGACCCAGTTTCGAACTATATCTAGATATCATCAAGGTGAATATTCAGACCACTTTTCTCGAAGATCCATTGAAAAATATGGCCTCTAGAGAGATCACAAGGTTTTTCTATTTTTAGAAATACTGACCTAGTTTTTGACCACAGTTGACCCAGTTTCAAACTTGACCTAGATATCATCAAGATGAACACTCAGACCAACTTTCATACAGATCCCATGAAAAATAGTACCTCTAGAGAGGTTACAAGGTTTTTTTATTATTTGACCTATTGACCTAGATTTAGAGGACACGTGACCCAGTTTCGAACTTGACCTAGATATCATCAAGCTGAACATTTTGACCAATTTTCATGAAGATCCATTCAAAAGTATGGCCTCTAGAGAGGACACAAGGTTTTTCTATTTTTAGACCTATTGACCTAGTTTTTGACCGCAGTTGACCCAGTTTCAAATTTGCTCTAGATATCATCAAGATGAACATTCAGATGAACTTTCATACAGATCCCATGAAAAATATGGCCTCTAGAGAGGTCACAAGGTTTTTTTATTATTTGACCTACTGACCTAGTTTTTGACGGCAAGTGACCCAGTTTCGAATTTGACCTAGATATCATCAAGGTGAACATTCTGACTAACTTTCATGAAGATCCATTGAAAAATATGGCCTCTAGAGAGGTCACAATGTTTTTCTATTTTTAGACCTACTGACCTAGTTTTGGAACGCACGTGACCCAGTTTCAAACTTGACCTAGATATCATCAAGCTGAACATTCTGACCAACTTTCATAAAGATCCCATGAAAAATGTGACCAAAAGTTTAAGCAAGCATGCACGAACACACAGACGGACGGACGACGGACGCAGGGAGATCACAAAAGCTCACCTTGTCACTTTGTGACATGTGAGCTAAAAATAGGGGGTGGAGCCTGCCAAACAATTAGAGGTGTGCAAGTTTATATCATGACAAGAGATCACAGAGTGATCTTGGCGCCCACCAATGTGCCATTTTTGAGTGTTCCTAATTTCAAGACTTAATGACTAGCTCAAGGTCAAATTTCATTTCCGTACACAACACTGGGCATGTGGTCCAAATTTGAAAGCTGTAGCTTGAGAAATGTGAAAGTAGGTCACTAGATCAATTTCAAGGACAAAGTTCTTTGTACACAAAACTATGCATGTGCATCAAGGCTGTAGTTTTTGAAATCAGAAAGTAGGTTACTAGGTCAATCTTAAGGTCAAAGTTTATTTCGGTACACAAAACTATGCAAGTGGTCCAAATCTGAAGGCTGTAGCTTGAGAAATGTGAAAGCTGGTCACTAGGCCAAAATCAAGGTCAAATTACACTTCAGAACACAAATCTATGCATGTGGTCCAAATTTAAAGCCTGTACCTTCAAAAATGTGAAAGTAGGTCACTAGGTCAATCTTAAGGTCAAAGTTCATTTCGGTACACAAAACTATGCAAGTTGTCCAAATTTGAAGGCTGTAGCTCGAGAAATGTAAAAGTAGGTCACTAGGTCAAAATCAAGGTCGAATTTAATTTCGGAACACAGAACTATGCATATGGTCCAAATTTGAAGCCAGTACCTTCAAAAATGTGAAAGTAGGTCACTAGGTCAATGTAAAGGTCAAGGTTTGTTTCGGTACACAAAACTATGCATGTGGTCCAAATTTGAAGCCTGTACCTTCAAAAATGTGAAAGTAGGTCACTAGGTCAATGTCAAGGTCAAAGTTTTTTTCAGTGCACAAACTATGCGTGTGGTCCAAATTTAAAGGCTGTAGCTACAGAAATGTGAAAGTAGGTCACTTGGTCAAAATCAAGGTCAACTCATGTCAAGGTTCATCTTGTCACTCAAAACCATACATGTGGTCCAAATCTGAATGTTGTAGGTTATTGACAAGAAGATTTTAAAAGCTTTACCCTATACAAGTCTATATGAACCATGTGACCCCCAGGGCGGGGCCATATTTGACCCTAGGGGGATAATTTGAACAAACTTGGTAGAGAACCACTAGATGATGCTACATTACAAATGCCAAAGCCCTAGTCTTTGTGGTTTGGACCAGAAGATTTTCATAGTTTTTCCCTATATAAGTCTATGTAAACCATGTGACCCCCGGGGCAGGGCCATATTTGATCCTAGGGGGATAATTTGAACAATCTTAGTAGAAGACCTCAAGATGATGTCACATACAAAATATCAAAGCCCTAAGCCCTGTGGTTTTGAACAAGAGGCTTTTCAAAGTTTTTCCCTATATAAGTCTATATAAACCATGTGACCCCCCCAGGGCGGGGCCATATTAGACCCAAGGGGGGATAATTTGAATCATCTTGGTAGAGGACCACTAGATGATGCTTCATACCAAATATCAAAGCCCTAGGCTCTGTGGTTTTGCACAAGAAGATTTTCAAAGTTTTTCCCTATATAAATCTATGTAAATTATAGAAATAAACAAAGGGCCATAACTCATTCAAAAATTGTTGAACCAGTCTGATTTTCAGGGGGACACAACTAGGGTACTGATACATCATTCTGACAAAGTTTGGTCAAAATCCCCCTGGTAGTTTCTGAGGAGATGTGATAACGAGAAATTGTTAACGGAAGGACGGACGGACGGAAGGACGACGGACCACGGACGCAGAGTGATTTGAATAGCCCACCATCTGATGATGGTTGGCTAATAAAGACGATCTAATTTAGCAAATTCCACAGCATCTACTTTTTACGTCGCACTCTACTTTTGTTTTCGCATGCCGAAAAAACACCAGGAAATAAACTTTCTATGCCGATTTGTCGTCTTAAATCTTACTGACAACGAAAGACAATGGTTTTAATCAGCGATATAGGTACAAAATCATCGATTACATGTACATTAAACGAACTGCCTGTGCTTTTAACTTAAATCAAAGGTGAAATATTCTGTCGATGCTTGACAAAATATAAGTTTGCTAATTTGATAAAAAGTATTACAAGAACATTCGCCTCTTTTGACTGTCTAAAAATGATAGTTCAGAGTTATCAATCTGATATATACTAGTAGATTAATTATTGATTCCACAACACCAATCTTCAACTTCAAGCATATAAATGTTACAAATTCTCACTTTCAGCTCCAGTTCAGACAACACAACAACTATAAACCCTAACACACCTGCTTATCCTGATCTTGACAAAAAAAAAGAACTCTGGGCACAGAACAAAATTTGACAATGATTGGAAGAATGATCGTCCCTGGCTTGAATGTAGAGTGGAGTTAAGTGACGATGGAATTCAATATGAAGCCATGTACTGTACATTATGTACCAAGTGGTCAGTGAGCAAGACAGGACCATGGGTCGGGACAGGATGTACATCAACACGACTTGATATTGTCAACAACCACGCAGAAACAGCTAGACACCAGAGTGCTGTATCTAGTGAATTATCCAACCCAAAGCTAATACAAGAAGTCACACTTGACTTTCATTCAAAAGAAACTAAAGCTCTAATCGACGCACAGAAGGTGTTATATTTTCTGATCCAGCACAATCTTCCTCACACCACACTGTTCAAACCCCTAGTGAATCTCTGTGTTGAGTTAGGTGCAACAAATCTACCACATCTAAATAAAGGTAAAAATGCTACATACACTGGCCATTCAATAGTCGACGAATTCTTGAATTGTCAAGCTGAAACAGTGGAAGAGGATGTGGTGAAAAAAGTGAAAGACAGTGAAAGCTATGGAATAATGATTGATGAATATACAGACGTTAGTGCAAGAAAACATCTTGCTGTTGTCAGAAAGTACATTGACAGTGGAGTCACCAAACTTGTGTTCCTACAAGACATCCAGCTACCTAATGGCACTGCACAAAATATCTGCAGCTCCCTCTGTGAGTACCTGAACAATTCAGAATTAAGTCTAGAGAAAATGACGTCATTCGCTAGTGATGGACCGTCAGTGATGACTGGCAAGAAAAATGTCGTAGCTCTGCTGAAACAAGAGGACCATGATGGTCCTGAATCGCTCACCTCTTCCCACATGACCCAGTTTTGAGTATGATGTCATTTTTCCTATTTTTTGACATAGTGACCTAGTTTTTGAGCTCATGTGACCCAGTTTTGAACTTGACCTAGATATTATCAAGATAAAAATTCTGACCAATTTTCATGAAGATCCATTGAAAAATATGGTCTCTAGAGAGGTCACAAGGTTTTTCTATTATTTGACCTATTGACCTAGTTTTCGAAGGTACGTGACCCTGTTTTGAACTTTACCTAGATATCATCAAGGTGAACATTCTCACTAATTTTCATGAAGATCTCATGAAAAATATGGCCTCTAGGGAGGTCACAAGGTTTTTCTATTTTTATACCTACTGGCCTAGTTTTTGACCGCATGTGACCCAGTTTCGAAACTGACCTAGATATCATCAAGGTGAACATTCAGATCAATTTTCATGAAGATCCATTGAAAAATATGGCCTCTAGAGAGTTCAAAAGATTTAAATAATTTTAGACCTACTGACCTAGTATTTGACCGCAGTTGACCCAGTTTCAAATTTGACCTAGATATCATCAAGATGAACATTCAGACCAACTTTCATACAGATCCCATGAAAAGTATGGCCTCTAGAGAGGTCACAACGTTTTTTCATTATTTGACCTACTGACCTACTTTTTGAAGGCACGTGACCCACTTTCGAATTTGACCTAGATATCATCAAGATGAACATTCTGACCAATTTTTATGGAGATCCATTCACAAGTATGGCCTCTAGAGAGGTCACAAGGTTTTTCTATTTTTAGACCTACTGACCAAGTATTTGACCGCACATGACCCTGTTTCGAACTTGACCTAGATATCATCAAGATGAACATTCAGACCAACTTTCATACAGATCCCATGAAAAATATGGCCTTTAGAGAGGTCACAAGGTTTTTCTATTATTTGACCTACTGACCTAGTTTTTGATGGCACGTGACCCAGTTTCGAACTTGACCTAGATCTCATCAAGGTGAACGTTCTGACCAATTTTCATGAAGATCTTATGAAATATATGGCCTCTAGAGAGGTCACAAGGTTTTTCTATTTTTAGACCTACTGACCTAGTTTTTGAAGGCACGTGACCCAGTTTCGAACTTGACCTAGATATCATCAAGGTGAACATTCTGACCAATTTTCATGAAGATCTTGAGAAATATATGGCCTCTAGAGAGGTCACAAGGTTTTTCTATTTTTAGACCTACTGACCTAGTTTTTGATATCACGTGACCCAGTTTCAAACTTGACCTAGATATCATCAAGATGAACATTCTGACCAACTTTCATAAAGATCCCACAAAAAATGTGACCTCTAGAGTGGTCACAAGCAAAAGTTTACGGACGCACGCATGGACGCACGCACGCACGGACGACTGACACTGTGTGATCACAAAAGCTCACCTTGTCACTATGTGACAGGTGAGCTAAAAAGAGAACCCCAAGGTCATCCCCGTGCACTGCATGAATCATCGTCTGCAGCTAGCTGTATCTAAGGCCTTCGGAAGTGTCAAAGAAATAGACAACATTGATGAATTACTGACAGGTCTGTGGAAGTACTACCACTACAGCACAGTTAAATCAGGGAGTTTGAATGCTATACAGGACTTAATGCGTGAAATGGGAACATCTGAGTCTGACAACAATCTAACAGTGAAAAAAGCTGTCCACGCCCGCTGGCTCAGCCATGAAAATGCACTCCAAAGCATAAGGAAACTGTACTCTCCTATCTGTCAAGACCTAGAAGATGCTGTTGCCACTGGACGAGACAAAAAGTTAGGTGAACAAGCAAATTCGATGAACTGGAATCCCCTGCCGAAAGGGTCAGAGGTGAGGAACGGCAAAAAAATATATCCAGCAAAAAGTTAAGAATGTTACCAAGAAGCAAATAATTTCATTAGTCAAAATCAAATTAAAAGAAAATGAATGGTTTGTTTGGGTGGGGGGGGGGGGGGGGGGGGGGGGTGAGGATACAACAGTTTACATGTTGATTATAAATACTGATAGAAAACGAAAAATGAAAAAAAAAAAAAAAAAAAAATTCGGGGGGGGGGGGGGGGGGGGGGGGGGGGGGGGGGAGGGGGAGTGACCAAGGTAAGGTGGCGACCAGGTGTAGGTACACAACATCACATGTTTATAATAAATGTTCATGGAAAAGAATGAAAGAAGTTTAATGAAATTCTTCCCATTGGTTGGTTTGTTATGTACAGATCTGTGGATTTTTAAACAATTAAAGGGCAATAACTATATGGAAAATTGACCAATCGAAAAAAACTTAAAGGGCATCATCGCAGTATCTTGGTTCATGTCTATTTCAAGTTTGATGAAATTCTACCTGCTAGTTACTGAGAAATGGCTGCAGACGGACATTTTTCATTAAATCAAGGGCAATAACTCTGAGGGAAATTGACCTATCAAAAAAAAACTTGATGGGCATCAGCGCAGTATCTTGGTTCATGTCTATTTCAAATTTGATGAAATTCTACCTGCTAGTTACTGAGAAATGGCTGCAGACGGACATTTTTTATTAAATCAAGGGCAATAACTCTGAGTGAAATTGACCAATCAAAAACAAAACTTGACGAGCATCATCGCAGTATGTTGGTTCATGTTTATTTCAAGTTTCATGAAATTCTACCTAGTAGTTCCTGAGAAATGGCTGCGGACGGACGGACTGACTGACGGATGGACAACGCCATTTCAATACCCCCCTCCCGATTTCATCGGCGGGGGATAATAAGGGTCATTTGCTGCTGATGACCAACCTCCCTATCAACTTTCATGATCCTAGCCTCAAGCCTTCTTGAGTCATCATCCGGAAACAAATTGGTCTACATACTAACTGACCGACACACATCTGCAAACAATATACCCCTCCTTCAAAGGGGGGCATAATTACTTGAACAATTTCATTAACAGGTCACGCAATAAACATTAGTATGATTATTTTAAAATGGGGCCATAAATAAATGACGAAAAGATTTTTTTAACAAGAGGGCCATGATGCTCCTGAATCGCTCACCTGAGTAATATGAGCAACATGTCTCAAATGGCAAACTGATGCTAAAATATTAAGAAAGTAGGTCATATTCATGGTCACTGAAAGTCAGTTTCTTATTAACATCCTTAACTTTTTGCCGGATAAATAAGATCAGTGTGCAAAACTGTATATGGCATCCAAATTTCAAGGCTATATCTTAAACAAGAGGACCATGATGGCCCTGTAACGCTCACCTGAGTACCATTGCTCAAAATGATATGATCAAGTTTTCACATAGAGCACATAGGCATACACATTAAATATCATCAGGATAAACATTTTGTTGTAACAGTCCCTTTTGACCAAGTAAGGGCCAATTTCCATACTAAGTCTGAGGGTCCTAGGCTCAAATGCTGCATTTTTGTACTAACATGACTATTCCTTACCCTGGAAGATTTAAATAACAATTAAAACCAATCTCATTAGATGCTGCTGAGATATATTCGTTTACATAAAATAAATGGAGGTAATTTGTCATAAATTCAGTCTAAAGTTATCTACCCTGATTGTCCGAGTCCATTTCAAAACAGTATCTTCATTGGTTACTGAGATACACACATTTTAATCTGAAACAAAGGGAGGTAATTTGACATAAAATCAGTCCATAGCTATCTACCCTGATTGCCTCAGTCCAGCTAAAGATAACAAGCAAATTCGATGAATTGGTATCCCCCGCCTAAGGTTTGTGGTGAGGAATGGCAAAAAAATTTATCCGGCAAAAAGTTAAGGATGTTAATAAGAAGCAAATAATTTCATTAGTCAAAATCAATTTAACAGAAAACAAATGTTTATTTAAAGAGTACATAATAAATGTATGATACTTTGATCCTGACTAAAGAATTTATTTTGAATGGGATATGCTTACTGTAATAAGCTTAGCTTTTAAAATTAAATGCAGTTAATTGAAATATGAGCTTGAAGTTTAACTAGAACGAAATATTGTCTTTGAGTGGTTTGGCACCAGGTGTTGTTGTTTAACATGTACATTTGAACTTAAAAAAACAGATGTCTTTATGAGAACACTGGTAAGATATCTTGAACATGACTGAGGGCAAGGCTTGTGCAATCACAACTTAACATGTTGAAGGTTTGAACATTTAAAAAAAAAAAAAAAAAAAAAAAGGAATGGAAATATATATATGTATATATATTTACTTTTTAAGGGTGTGGGGGTGCGGGGGAACGGGAGAGGAAACAAAATTTCACATGTTGATTATAAATATTGATGAAAATTAAAAATGAAAAACAAGAGGGTCATGATGACCCTGGATCGCTCACCTGAGTAATATGAGCTACATGTTTCTAATGTCAAACTGATGATTTTTAGAAATTTTTTGGAAGATTTTCCAATGTACAATCAAGTAACCCCTGGGGCGGGGCCAATTTTACCCCGGGGGTCATGATTTGAACAAAGATCGTAGAAGTCTACTAGGAAATGTTACATGTCAAATATCTAAGATCTAGGCCTTCTGGTTTATTTTTAGCAAATTTATGAAGATTTCCCTATGTACAATCAAGTAACCCCTGGGGCTGGGTCAATTTGACCCTGGGGGGGTCAAGATTTGAACCAATTTTGTAGAGGTCCACTAGGCAATGCTACATGTCAAATATCTAAGCTCTAGGCCTTCTGGTTTATTTTTAGAATTTTTTTGAAGATTTTCCTATGTAAAATCAAGTGACCCCTGGAGTGGGGTCAATTTTGATCCAGGGGTGTGATTTGAACAAATTTTGTAGAGGTCCACTAGGCAATGCTACACGTGAAATATCTAAGCTCTAGGCCTTCTGGTTTATTTTTAGAAAATTTTGAAGATTTTTCTATGTACAATCAAGTAACCCCATGGGGCGGGGTCATTTTGACCCTGGGGGTCATGATTTGAAAAATTTTTGTAGAAGTCTATTAGGCAATGCTACACGTCAAATACCTCAGATCTAGGCCTTCTGGTTTATTTTTAGAAAATTTTTGAAGATTTTCCTATGTAAAATCAAGTGACCCCTGAAGCGGGGTCAATTTTGACCCAGGGGGTCATGATTTGAATAAATTTTGTAGAGGTCCATTAGGCAATGCTACATGTGAAATATCTAAGCTCTAGGCCTTCTGGTTTATTTTTAGAAAATTTTTGAAGATTTTCCTATGTAAAATCAAGTGACCCATGGGGCGGGGTCAATTTTGACCCCGGGGTCATGATTTGAACAATTTTAGTAGAGGTCCACTAGGCAATGCTACATGTCAAATATCTAAGCTGTAGGGATTCTGGTTTTTGAGAAGAAGATTTTTAAAGATTTTCCTATGTAAAATCAAGTGACCCCTTGGGCGGGGTCAATTTTGACCCTGGGGTCACCCCGGGTGACCAAGGCAAGTGGGCGACCAGGTGTGGGTGCGCAACTTCACATGTTTATAATAAATGTTCACAGAATAGAATGAAAGAAATTTAATGAAATTCTGCCAAATGGCAAGTTTGTTATGTACATTAAAGGGCAATAACTCTGCAGTTACAAAAAAAATCCATACGAAATTGTGTGTGCACAACCACATTATAGTGCTCTAAATTCTGTTAAAGTTTCATAGTTCAAGGTCAAATATATCAAAAGTTATGATGCAGAAATTGCCATATTTATAGTACTCTATATAGTTAACACTAGAAACTTCTAAGGGCCATAACTCTGGTGTTACTTGGGCAATCTGACTGAAACTTGACGGGCCGCAAGAACTCATAGTGGTGAACTCGTATATGAAGTTTTAAATAAATATTCCCAACCATTTCCTAGATATGGCTCCGGACGGACGGAAGGAAGGACAGATGGACGGAAAGACGGACGGAAGGACGGACGGACGGACAGACAACGCCAAAACTATATCCCTCCGACTTTCGTCAGGGGATAAAAATCAGGTCCCTCAGCAGCTGGACTGCTAAAAATGATGATGCAGTATGAGAAATTGTATTACATTCTTCTCTTATGTGACATGTGTGCTACCTTGGCCCGTCTGACCCTAGTTTGAACAGGAAAATGTTGACTTGTCATGTGTGTATCCTCAAGTTCACTCAACGATCCATAACATTGAGAAAATGAAAAGGCACCCAGGACCCTACCTTTCCAAAGTAGACAACATGGCAGCTTCACTCGGTATAGAGAAGAGAAATGAAGGGAAGGTGAAGGAAGTCAGAGATAAGTTCATTGTGTCCCTAACTGACCATCTGGAGGAACGCCTAGAACATTATAGAGGTTGTGTCAGCCTTATCAGTCCTTGACCTTAGCCGAGTTCCTGCAAACCAGTGTACTTTCCATGGTGACATTGAGATCTCCCAACTGTCCAATCATCTCCAACTTCCTGAAGACGATGTCTTGTTTGAGTGGAATGATCTGAAGGAGAAGTTCAACCCTGTGCTGTCCTCCTGCACTCCCAAGTTCATGCTGGAAAAGCTCCATGAAACAAAGGTATATATTCCATAAAACCATTGGATTATGTTCAATATGTAAAATTTAGATCTTTACAATAATTATGTAAATATTCATACATACTTAAAATCTACTGCTATTTATTTTTAGGAAAAAGTGGTATGTCTTGCATACAATTTAAGCTCCCAAGGACCAACACCTAAAATTGGGAAAATGCAAATGTTCATCTAAGTTGAATGTATATTCAAATAACTATTATAACATTTCCACATATTTAACTGTAATTATTTTTTATTTATTTTTTTTACTTGTTTCAGGAAACCACTGGTATGATCAGTCCCCTGATGAACAAGCTTCTCTCCATCCACCAAACGCTCATCCTATCCACTGCCCCAGTCGAGCGTGTCTTCTCACAGGTTACATGAACACAAAGACACACAATGATATTGACTTGAAAAAGGTAGTGAAGAAGTTCATGAGGAACAATCGCCGCATTATGTAGATAGTGAAAATGACAGTTGATGTACTGTGTAACATTTAAAACATTTTACATTGAATCGGATTTGAACAATTTCAGCCTTTCAAGTTATTCGCGCAGAGCCATTCGCGCATGCGCAGTGAAATTATATCATTCTTGCTGTACATAAAGTGTAGTCAGTGTAACGTCTTTTTTTTATTAAAATATTTTGAAGTGGACATTGTCAAGAACAAGGTAAGTCGTTACCAAAAATATTGTTTTTGATAACAATGCATTTTGAGTGCCAATTCACATGCGTTGATCTAAATTTTAGAATAAACCAAACTCATAGCGAAACACCCTAAGTGATGACCTACTTACACTATCAATAGGAAACATAAATAAATAGCATGCTTTAGAAGACTTTTTGCTTAGTTACGCATTTTAATAGGTTTATAGAGGTGAGCTGCAGTCAAAGTATCATTTTTAATGTGTATAAATGTGAAGTTTTTGAAGAAGGAATAGTGTAAACAATAGACCACGTGACTTTTGGGGCGATTTTACTACACAATACATGTACATATGCTACTTTTGGCAGGTGGCGCTGTGTAAGGTTTTTCCAATTATTAAATGAAGCTATTTATAAACATATCCCAATGTCCTGCAGTTACTGAAACCACAGACACATGGGGGTTAGCACCCCTCCCCCTCCCAGGCCCCCCCCTGACAACCCTCAGTCAATATATTTTCGTTTTTTAAAACAAACTGAGCACATGTTTCGATCATCCAACGACTTCTGTTACCATTTCAACATGTTTGAAAAATTCCCATACTCTATCAATGCTCAAAAAAAACACAAGATAACTTACTTCGCAATGTAAACACGATTTTCTTGTCCAAGGAATAGGAGAATAGATCCCAGCTTGATGCTGCGCAGTCAAATTTACTATACAGAGCCGGGACACAGACGACATCATTAGCGGTTAAAATGAAAATACTTTTTATGAATGTCAACTACCGCCATGGTCAAGGTAGTACAGACGCTGGTTCTGAAACGTTTTTTTTGGGGCAGGGCCGCGGGTTCGCTCCGCGCTTTGGGCATTCTTTTTTTTCTTTTTTTAATATAATATTTTCAATTTCTTTTCAATATATTCTCAAGATAAAAAAAATATTGAAAAAAAAAAGAAAAAAAAAGATTGCCCATAGCACGGAGCGACCCCGCGGCCCTGCCCAAAAATATCCTCACAGAACTAGCATCTGTACTCTCTCGGCCATCGCGGCAGTTGATGTCGTAAGCGAGTATTTTCATTTTAACCACTAACGATATTGTCTGTGTCCCGGCTCTGCGTAGTAAATTTGACTGCGCAACATCAAGCTGGGATCTATTCTCCTATTCCTTGGACAAGCTATTTTGTGTTGAAAATGCTCGGAGTAAGTTGTCTTTAGTTTTTCTAAGCATTGATAGTATATGGCAGATTTTTTAAACATACTGAAATGGTAACAGAAGTTGTTGTATGATCAAGACATGTGCTCAGTTTGATTTAAAAGGCGAAAATATATTGGCTGAAGGTTGGCAGGGGCGGATTGGGAGGGGTGACAGGTTCTGACCCCAAAGTGTCTGTGACTGAAACATTAGGCATTTTAATTTATCAATTTGAGGCCGCGTCAGAACTTTTGACTCGGTGTCTTGGAGAGAATTTTCTCTTGTACATACTTGCTGATAACAAGAGGCGCGAGGCAGTATTTATAAAGAGATAGATAGTAGAAATAATCCAACGTATAAGCTTGTCTAAAGAGATAACAGGTCTAGGATTTTGTATGTTCTGTAAAATTATAGATAGAAAAATCTTTGAAATTATGGATGGTCCATAAATGTACTGTACAGTATATATTTTAAAACGAAGAAATCCTAGAATAGACCATGTGACTTACGGCGCAAATTTACTACACATGTACATATGTTACACTCGGCAGGTGGCGCTGTTCAAGGTTTTTCCAATTATTAAAGCGAACTATTTTTAAACATAATCCAATGTCCTGCACAAGGGGGCATTTCGTCTTATTATGAGGTCCAATGATAGTCCAGATAATGGGCGATTTGAGACCTCGTGAAAAATTTTGACTCGCTGTCTTCTGGTACATACATGTACTTCCTGATGATAAATAACAACCACTACTTTTCTGCTAGTTTTGATTACAAGACGAAAATTGTGTTTTGGACTCTAGTCAGTGTATGAATGTATTGAATGACAAATCAATTGTGCTTTTGACATAAAATTAAAGTGATAAAGATTTATATAGGCCCTAGATTATGACACTAACACATTTTTCAGGTTTTTCTGCATGAGTGACAGCAGCTATAATTGCATATTTTGTGCTACATTTATTTGATTTTTTTGAAGATATCCCTAGTTTTTAACAACTGCCCTGACCTTCCAGTTATGATCAGAAATTAATTGTTGAATGTTGGGAGTATTTTTCTGTAAATGTAGATACGGATTTATAGGGAGATTACGCACCCACTCGATGAAAAATGAAAATGTAATTTTAGTCCCATTCAAATACACTTAGGTACTTTCACTTTGAGAAACAGTGTATAATTTCCAATCTGCACACTTTCCCGTCTTAAATATCATATAGTATTTAAGATACCCTGTATGACTACAATTTAGGTATACATGTACTGTAAGGTCAAAACAAAATGTTTCCAGTAACATGCTAAAGAAAAATAGGTAGGTAGCTGGTCCAATCTGCACACTTTCCCATCTTAAAAATCATATAGTATTCAAGATACCCTGTATTACTACAATTTAGGTATACATGTACTGTAAGGCCAAAAAAAAAATGTTTCCAGTAACATGTTAAAGAAAAATAGGTAGGTAACTGGTCAGTAATTAAAAAAAAAAAAATTCTGGATCTTATTATTAAGTGGGACCTTTCAGAAACTATTTTTGTGTACAAAAATACGAATAAGGGAGTTATTCCTTTAGAGCATCAGTAACAGGGATATAAACTAGCTATTTTTATTTAGGGGCCCAGACTGTCAAAATTAATGTTTAACATTAGGTATATGGGCATTTTCTCCAACAATTTAGGGTCCCAGCCCAAAATCTAGCAACCATGGGCTACTGGGCCCCTGCTAGGGGTGTAACAATATGCTAGTCTCACGATACAATATGTATCGTGATACAGATGCAACGATATGGTACATATCGTGATACGAATTGAGTATCGTAAGTAAGCATTTACTGGTTCGAGTCGTAAATTCGGCCACTTTTTGCGGTTTTTCATAAATATTTCTTTCTTTTTACAACAGCTTTGTACAAAATTTCTACCATACGTGCTTTAATACAAGCAACATTGATTGTTATCATTAACGGCCGTTTACAGTATGGTAAACAATAAATCCGCGCTTAAAATATCGGACAGTTAACTAAGCCTCCACATTTTACCTTGTAGAGGTTGTAAATATTCGGCCACTTTTTAAACATAATGTTGGTTATATTTTCAACATTGGCTTGGAAATAAATCAATGCTACAGCCAAAATCATTCTTTTTCAACAAACTGCAATCAGTTTTCAATAGCATACCTTGTGGAAATGATTGCCAACAGAGAGTTAAAAAGCACCTGTCATCCTTCTCACACCAGCATGACGTAGTTTAATTCTTACGTCACTGTTTAATACACATTCTAGCATAAAACTGCTGTTATTGTTACTTTTCGGCATGTTTTAACAGGAGAGAAAACGTGTGTTAACAGAGAGATTCTCACGCCCACGTGCTGTTATAACACCTTTTTACATATATATGCGCGTTCCACGGCAAAGCATAAACGTATAACGGCCCCAAAACGGATAATTCAAAAGGAAATGACGTCAACGTGAAAAAAAACAACGTAGACATGGACATTCAATGACATTGAGGGACGATATATTCATTTACTTTGTTTTAACACGTTTTATGCTAGTTTTCGCATGTTCTTTTCATGTTATAAAGTTTTAAGATTTGACTTAACCCTTGCCGGGCCTCAGCATAAACGAGCGCATGTGACGACGTCGCTCGACCCGCGAGACAAAATATTTGCTATTTAGAGTACACAACTTTAGGGAAGGACAACATTTTTTCTACTCAGCTCAACTTGTTGTTTTTTGCCGGCTTTGTTGCTAATGCAAGTGATTGTGATGACACAGATGCGCTCTCAAGCATCTGGCTCAAAAAAAAGCTTTAAAGTGGGTGGCCGAATATTTACGACCTGGCCGAATTTACGACTCGAACCAGTATGTGACAAAAAAAAAATTAATCAATGTCTCTACTCTTGGAAAGTACTTGAAATTTTAAGAAACTGTAATAAATGATACATTTCTTTAGTTACTATCTTTAACACTGATTGTATGAAAGATATCATCGCGGGCTTAGCGCAAAACGGTTGTAACTGATATGAAATAAAGAAGGAGTTACAATCGTTTTGCGCTAAGCCCGCGTCATGCAATATTTCTAGTTTTCACTTATCGTTTCTGTATTGTGAAACAGACCTATGATTCGATACGCGTATCGCCAAACTGATGTATCATGATAAAATGAATTTCAAAATAACAGGCCTATGATACGATATGCGTATCGCCAAACTGATGTATCATGATAAAATGAATTTCGATGTATCGTTACACCCTTAGCCCCTGCTGATTTTTCCCTGAGTAAGTTGATTTTTAACATCACTGACCATGTTTAAAACATAAAAAGTGCAGTTTTTCAACTTTTTGTTATAACATTAAATTAAAAAACAAGAGCTGTCGGAGGACAGCAACGCTCGACTATTCAACAGCCTTGTCAATTGAATGAATACAAAAGTTGAAAAAGGGGCATAATTTTGTAAAATGCAAAGTAGAGGTATTGAACCTCTGTACTGCATGTCATATCATGACAGTGAACAAGTGTGTGAAGTTTCAATCCTTTCCAATTTGTGGATACTGAGATACCAGCTTACATACAAAAACTTAACAAAAAACTGCTAAGTCAAAGGGGCATAATTTTGTAAAAATGCCAAGTAGAGTTATGGGACCTTCACAGTGCATGTTAGATCATGACAGTGAACAAGTGTGTGAAGTTTCAATCCATTCCAATTAGTGGATACTGAGATATCAGATTACATACAAAAATTTAACCAAAAACTGCTAAGTCGAAAAAGGGGCATAATTTTGAAAAAAAAGAGAGTAGATTTATGGGACTTGCTTAGTGCATGTCAGATCATGATAGTGAACAAGTATGTGAAGTTTCAATCCATTCCCATTAGTAAGTACTGAGATACCAGCTTACATACAAAACCTTAACCAAAAATTTCTAAGTCGAAAAAGGGGCATAATTTTGTAAATAAGCAAAATAGAGTTATGGAACCTGTGCAATGTAGATCAGTTCATCACAGTGAATAAGTGTGTGAAGTTTCAATCCATTCCCACAAGTGGTTACTGAGTTACCAGCTTACATACAAAACCTTAACCAAAAATTTCTAAGTCGAAAAAGGGGCATAATTTTGTAAAAAAGCAAAATAGAGTTATGGAACCTGTGCAATGTAAGTCAGTTTGTCACAGTGAATAAGTGTGTGAAGTTTCAATCCATTCCCACAAGTGGTTACTGAGATACCAGCTTACATACAAAACCTTAACCAAAATCGGGACGCGGACGCGGACGCGGACGCCGACGCGGACGCCGACGCATGGGCGAGTGCAATAGCTCACTATTCTATGAATAGTCGAGCTAAAAACTTCTCCGAGGCAATGAAAAAGAATTAGGGTCCGGCCAAAAATTTAGGGTAGGTCAGGATACCGGAAACAAACTTGTATTTATTTGTGACAATGCTTGTTTTAAATATTAAGAGGATTTTAATTAATATTTTTGAGAGAATTTCAGCAGGCTCAATAGAAAAAAAGGTGGTAAATCAGCTTATATACAGAGTTGACTTGGTAGAAAACTTGAATGATTACTAATATCCTTATTACCATTTTTTTCACATTTTCATGCTCCCTTTCAGCTTTAAAAACTGCAAATCAAACATTTATTTTAAGTGATATTGCTAGGATATTGCAGTTCCACTAGCCAGATAGCTCAATTGGCAGAGCAACCCAAAATTGAGGAAATTACATATGGTAATTTGTGTTTTGGGGAGGTTCCAGGTTCGAATCCTGGTCTGGCTGTGCAAACTGTCGCGTTGTGAAGTTAACTTTTTCCAGTTTTTTATAGAAGATCTACAGGTAAAATATAACAAGAGCTGTCACAGGAGACAGCGCGCTCGACTATTTCGATGCTGGATAGTGAAACTGGGCACATCTGAGGAAACTAGAGCTGTCACTAAAGTGTTTAATGACTCCAATTGTGGATGAAGATATTGCACAATAGCCTGAGTCTATGTCAAAAATATCAACTTAAAGTAATAAGAGAGGTAAAGATAAAATGTATCAAAACACTATATAAATATATCCTAAGCAAAAAGGGGCATAATTCATTAAATATTGGTGCCAGAGTTATGCAGCTTGTGTCATACAGTGTTGGTGATGATGTTGAACAACTATTTTAAGTCTGAATCAAATCCATTCAGTAATAACAGGGACAGAGTGAAAGTGCATCAAAACTTTAACCTAAAATTCTAAGTAAAAAGGGGGAATAATTAATGAACAAGAGCTGTCTCCATAGGATGACACATGCCCCCGATGGCACTTTGAATGAATAGTTATGGCCGATGTTAGAGTTTAGGACCTTTGACCTACAGACCTGGGTCTTGCACGCGACACGTCGTCATACTGTGGTACACATTCATGCCCAATAATTTTAAAATCCATGCATGAATGACAAAGATATGGACCGGACACGCCCATCAATGCACTATCATGAAATATGACCTTTAACGTCTTAGTGTGACCTTGACCTTTGAGCTAGGGACCTGGGTCTTGCGTGCGACACGTCGTCTTACTGTGGTACACATTCATGCCAAGTTATTTGAAAATCCATCGATGGATGACAAAGATATGGACCGGACACGAATGCACTATCATGAAAAATGACCTTTAACGTCTAAGTGTGACCTTGACCTTTGAGCTACGGACCTGGGTCTTTCGCGCGACACGTCGTCTTACTGTGGTACACATTCATGCCAAGTTATTTGAAAATCCGTCCATGGATGACAAAGATATGGACCGGACACGAATGCACATCATGAAAAATGACCTTTAACGTCTAAGTGTGACCTTGACCTTTGAGCTACAGACCTGAGTCTTTCACGCGACACGTCGTCTTACTGTGGTACACATTCATGCCAAGTTATTTGAAAATCCATCCATCGATGACAAAGATATGGACCGGACACGAAAATTGCGGACACACCGACAGACTGACAGACCCACAGACCGACAGACGGACAGTTCAAGAACTATATGCCTCCCTTCGGGGGCATAAAAATTGGAGCCAGAGTTATGCACCTTGCGTCATATGGTGTGGGTGATGATCAAATCCATTCAGTAATAACAGAGACAGAGTGAAAGTGCATCAAAACTTTAACCTAAAATTCTAAGTAAAAAGGGGAAATAATTCATGAAATATTGATCCCAGAGTTATGCACTTTGTGTCATATGATAAGGGTAATGATGTTGAACAATTGTTTAAGTTTGAATCAGATCTACTCAGTAATAACAGAGATAGAGTGAAAGTGCATAAAACTTTAACCTGAAATTCTAAGTAAAAAGGGGAATAATTCATGAAAAATTGTACCAGAGTTATGCATCTTGTGTCATATGATGTGGGTGATGATGCTGAACAACTATTTCAAGTTTGAATCAAATCCATTCAGTAATAACAGAGGTAGAGTGAAAGTGCACCAAAACTTTAACCTGAAATTCTAAATAAAAAGGGGGAATAATTCATGAAAAAATGGTGCCAGAGTTATGCACCTTGTGTCATATGATGTGGGTGATGATGTTGAACAATTATTTTAAGTTTGAATCAAATCCATTCAGTAATAACAGAGATAGAGTGAAAGTGCATCAAAACTTTAACCTGAAAATCTAAGTGAAAAGGGGGGATAATTCATGAAATATTGGTGCCAGAGTTATGGACCTTATGTCAGATGATGTGGATGATGATGAGGAATAAGTATTTCAAGTTTGAATCAAATGCATCAAGTAATTACAGAGATAAGTTGAAAAAAGAAAAAGTGCACCAAAACTTTAACCAAGGTGGGAACACGGAAAGACGCCGACGCCGGGGCGAGTAGGATAGCTCTCCTTATACTTCGTATAGTCGAGCTAAAAATGCATTTTATTTACTTATATTGCTGTAATACTGTATTTACCTTGAAATAAATTTATTCCCCACTATTTTGTTTACTCTTGTGGGCATATTTGTACTCTTTGTTTTTTTAGCTCTTGTGATCACTCCGGCGTCTGTCGTCTGTCAACATTTAGCTTGTGTATGCTAAAGAGGCTTTATTTTTCAACTGATCTTCATGAAATTTTGTCAGAATGATTATCTTGATGGAATCTAGGCCAAGTTTGAAAATGGTTTTTCTGGGGTCAAAAACTAGGACACTATGTCAAATCAAAGAAAAGCCTTGTGTATGCGATAGAGGCTGTATTTTTCAATTGATCTTCATAAAATTAGGTCAGAATGATTGCCTTGATGAAATCTAGGTAGAGTTTGAATATGGGTCATCTGGGGCCAAAATGTAGGTCATAGGTATGTAGGTCATAGGTCATATCAAAGAAAACCTTGTGTATGCGATAGAGACAGTTTTTTTCAATTGATCTTCATGAAATTTGGTCAGAATAATTGCCTTGATAAAATCTAGGTCAAGTTTGAATATGGGTCAAACACTTTGTTTTTTGGGCCATGCGACCATCTATTTGCTGCATCTTGCAGCAATTTTTTACTTGTATGTGTTAAAGATTTATATTATTTAAACTTCAATTAAAAGTTGTTAAATAAAACTTGTTGGTTATTAACTATTATATTGGTCTCTCAAAAATGCAAGCCATTACTTCATGAGTGTAACAGAATGAGAATGTTTAAAAGTACGAAAAGAAAAAGGAAAGCTTGTTCACATTATAGGCATTATCTAAAAATACTACATATATACCATGAGGTCTGAAAGATTCTCAGATGCAATGTGAAAGTAGTTTGAAAATGACACCGGAAAGCGCACTTGGTTGAATGCCCTTTTGATGCCAAAGCGCACCCTAAATGTGCCCTTTTTCCTGGGAAGCACCATGCCCCTCTAAGATTCTAAGAGTCTGCAGGAAACACTATATATGTATGTTAAATACAGAGGTGCTCTGCCAGTGTGACAGCTATACATGAAAGTAGTATCTTAACAGCTATACATGAAAGAAAGTATCTTAAACTCAATTCTTGCTTTCACCAGCAACCAATGTAAGTGAAACAATGCGTGTTTAGAACTGTCAAATTTCCTCCTGTTAAGGACAAGTTTTGCGCACATGTTTTGAATACATTGCATCTTACGCACCTCACAGTTAGCTACACCATACAGTATGACATTGCAATTATCCAGATGTGAAATAACTAGAGACAAAACTAAAATTTCAGTGGCTGCTTTTGTTAAGTATTTCCGGATGTTCTTAGTTTGTAGGTAATTCAACATTGCTGTACGACATTTGCGATTTACATGATCTTTAAAATTCAAGGTTTTAGTTTTATAACCCCAAAGACACATGTGAAGTTTCAAATCAATATCTGCATTAGTTTTAGAGAGAGATAGTAACTTGCATGTAAAACTTTAACCAGGATTTTCTAAGTCCAAAAGAGGGAATAATTTGCTCAAAATACATGTCAGAGTTATGGAACTTGACCCAGTGAGGTTGGTAATTGACCTAGAAAAAGAAAAAATAAGTTTCAAAGCTATATGCCTTTAAATGATAGTTGTATGTACTTGAAATCAAAACTTTAACCAAAGTGTGACGCCGATGCCAGGTTGAGTAGAATAGCTAGACTATTTGAAGAATACTCGAGCTAAAAACTGACCTAAACACAAAACTTAACCAAGAAATCTGAAGTCCAAAAGGGGTCATAATTTTTTGCAAAAAGTAGGATGACCTAGAAATCATCAAGACAAACATTCTGACCAAGCTTCATAAAGATGGAGTCACAACAGTTTTTTGTGGCCTCTAAAGAGTTCACAAGCTTTCACTTTGATCTAGCCTAACGACTTAGTTTTTGACCCACATGACCAAGTTTCAAATCTGGCCTAGGCTTAAAATAAAATTAAGTTTGTTTGACCTTTACCGACCGACCCGAAAAAATTGCCCCGACTCAAATAATTTTATTGCATTCCAGAGAAAAAAAATATTTTTATTTTCTTATCAAAGAGAAAAACTTATTTTGGTGCTTGAAACTGGCGATTATTTTATTTAACAAATGCGTACATAATTATGGCAAGTGAGAAAGTAACCTGCGGTCAGCTAGTAGAAATCGATAAAGCGGACTGTTTATCATCTCGTGTATTCCGAAAACGTGTCAACTATGCCGATAACATTGCCTAAGGCCATAGGATGCAGACGACAATCAAACCGCTTATAACCGGAAGGCAATCTGACGAAAGGACATAATTTTACAAATCTAGTATCTAATTTACCCGCTAAACGTAAAGAAACCAAAACGTCAGGCCGGTACTTTTCCATTTCTATCGTAATATCTAATTTCCATCACTCGACGTTACTTTTGTTTACACATACACAAAAAAAAACGCGCGTAGTGCATTCATTTTTTGTTAATATCGCATCAATATTTTTTTAGCACCGCTTAAGAAGTAATATAGTTTGAATTCTATAACGACTTTAATAAGATATCGACAGGAATATAGGCAAAATTCTATAAAAACGGTCAAATTTAAATTTAGTTCTTTGTAAAATTTCAAACTGTGCGATCTTAAAATTACTTATTTCTTTCTAAGAGTAAATAAATGATAAATTCTATGCGCATAAAGTTCAGACTTTTGACCAGAAGGTACAAAAAAAAAAAAAAAAAAAAAAATCTTAATGAAAAAGCGTCAGCAATTTAAATACATGGCGTAAAACGACTTTTGGCAAACAGATTTATGTTAGTGCGGCAAAATAGCTCACAGAGGTAGGATATCCACAATTATCGTTTGACACATTTACCTGTCAGTTTATACAGGATATTGAATTGGCTTTAAGAAATTAAAGAAGAAACTTTTTTATTGATTAATTCAAAGAACCGAGGCGGTACGATCAAACAGTGATGTGTTATATGGTGCGAAAACATGACGTAATTCCATGACAATCTCGGGCAACTGTAACGCTTTGATCTCCACTTCAGATGCCATGATACCTACACACTTCTTTTAGCTCTTTGAGGGGGGTGTTAATTGATGATGAAAACAAGGACAAGGACTAAGTTTATCAACAGAATAATTACCGATAATAGTTTACGCTTTTTATTACGCTTTCAACATTGGGTGGATTAAGATTATTGTGTCCATATTTTTGCGACTCTTTACAAAATAATCAATATTTCGGGAAATAAGTCTTGAGAAAGTGAAAATAACTAGTCCTAACATTTTTGGAAAATACGGTAAGGGCTAGACTGTGATTATTTTTACTATCGATGCAGTTATTATGGAGAGCAACTAGGTGGTGGTGATTACTAAAATACCCTGAAAGAAAAATGTCTGCTGTGAAAACGAAATTTAAGAAGAACAAATATGATTGATTACAAAGGAAACGTAATGTACATGAGATTATTATTTGTCTACTATGTGTTATATTTGAAATTTGCTTGTACATAATACTGCTTTCATAACAGTGACAGTATTGCGGCAATTGACAGGCGTGTGGTGGAAAATTTGATTATCTGTGAAAATATATTATGAACTGACTTAATTGTTGATTTCAAAATGTCTTTGATCAGAGATCGTTTTGAAATGCATTTGTTCGAAGTGAGAAAATCTCAGTTTCCGAATTTCAAGAATTTGACAAGAACGTAAATGTTTTGAAATATGACAAGCTAGATAGTTTTAATATTTTAATTTTGTAATGCCAGAACAAAGAGGTATAAAAAATCGAATACTTCTTTTGCCAGGACAATGGCATAATAAATGTCTGATGTCGGGGAAACCCAATCTTGTTTCTGTTCTTAGTAATATGACCAATACGTGCAAGTAGCTTGAAGCTAAAAAATTATCACTTTTGCTTGCATACTGCCATAACCGTTGTAAAAACCTTCTAAAACTCATAGAAAGTTATTATCTATTGAAGTAAGCATCCAACACTTGTTGAAAATAAGCTGTAATTCAGTAGTGTTTAGATGCCAAATATTTTCGCGACTGTATCGTTTTGTACTTTTAAGCGCAGATGTAGGGAAAACATTTTTGATATATATATAAAGAAAAAGTATAGACATGAAAGATACTCAAAAACTTGGTCAACTTTGCCTTATGTGCAAATTAAGTCTGTGCCCATATTGTGTGTGCATGAATAGGGCTAGGGGTTTATTACAAGCATACATTTAACAGAGCATCTTCCGAGATTATCTACAAGCAATAGGTATTAATAAATAGACTTTAATTTTTATTATTACTGAGACAAAAAACATTAAAAAAAACTAAAATATAATAAAATTATTTACCTACCTACCTACCCACTGTAAAAATACTGGGTCGGTAAAGGTCAAACAAACTTAATTTTAATTTAGGCCCTAGAGATCATCAAGACAAACATTCTGACCAAGTTTCATAAAGACTGAGTCACAACTGTGGCCTCTGAGTGTTCACAAGCTTTGCCTTTCATCTGACCTAGTGACCTAGTTTGACCCCACATGACCCAGTTTCAATCTTGACCTATAGATTATCAAAACAAACATTCTGACCAACTTTTATAAAGACTGAGTCACAACTGTGGCCTCTAGAGTGTTCACAAGCTTTTCCTTTCATCTGGCCTAGTGACCTAGTTTGACCCCACATGACCCATTTCAATCTTGACCTATAGATTATCAAAACAAACATTCTGACCAAGTTTTATAAAGACTGAGTCACAATTGTGGCCTTATATATAGTGTTCACAAGCTTTTCCTTTCATCTGGCCTAGTGACCTAGTTTGACCCCACATGACCCAGTTTCAATCTTTACCTATAGATTATCAAAACAAACATTCTGACCAAGTTTTATAAAGACTGAGTCACAATTGTGGCCTTATATATAGTGTTCACAAGCTTTTCCTTTGATCTGACTGGGTGACCTAGCTTTTGACCCCACATGACCCAGATTCGAATCTGACCTTCAGATCATCAAGGCAAACATTCTGACAAAGCTTCAAAACGATTGAGTCACAACTGTTCACAAGCTTTTCCTATGATCTGACCGGGTTACCTAGTTTTTGACCCCACATGACCCAGATTCGAATCTGACCTTCAGATCATCAAGACAAACATTCTGACAAAGCTTCAAAAAGATTGAGTCACAACAGTTACTGTTCACAAGCTTTTCCTATGATTTGACCGGGTTACCTAGTTTTTGACCCCACATGACCCAGATTCGAACTTGATCTTCAGATCATCAAGACAAACATTCTGACCAAGTTTCATAAAGACTGGGTCACAACTGTGGCCTCTAGAGTGTTCACAAGGCAAATGTTGATGACGACGGACTACAGACAATGACCGGTCACAATACCTCACATTGAGCACTTCATATTTAGGTGTTTCATGGTTGTTATTTTTAGAACGAGGAAAGCCCAGCGCATCTGCAAGTTGCAGTAGTTTTCATAGTAATTTTCCATGACGTTACATCGTGCATAGATAGAAAAGAAACCCGCTGTCTTTGGTTGCAAATTACTCAATAAATTTTAATAGTAACCACAAAAAAAGTCATGATGTTTTATGCAAATATTGATGACGAAATCCCATACTTTGCATTAGTAAACATCTGGAATTCATTTCTTTAACAAGCAAATTCGATGAATTGGTATACCCCGCCGAAAGGGCTTGAGGTGAGGATTGGTAAAAAAATATTTCTGGCAAAAAGTTAAGGATGTTACTAAGAAGCAAATAATTTCATTAGTCAAAATCATTTTAACAGAAAATGAATGGGTCTTTTTTTTTTTGGTGGAGGGGGGGAGGGGGGGCAGTGGGGGTGACCAGGTGAGGGTACAAAATTTCACCTGTTGTTTATAAATATTGATGGAAAATTAAAAAATGAAAAAAAAAAAAAAAAAATGGGGGGGGGATGGGGATGCATGATCGGGGTGGTGGGCAAGACCGAGTGGAGAGTGAGGTGGGGTAACGGTACAATTTTGCATGCTAATAAATATTCATGGAGGGTTTGAAAAAAATAATAAAAAGATTTTTTTTTGGGGGGGGGGGGGGGGAAGGAGAGGGTGTGACCAAGCCAAGATGGTGACCAAGTGTGGGTACAAAACTTAACATGTTTATACTAAATGTTCATGGAAAAGAATGAAAGAAGTTTAATGAAATTCTACCAATCGGTTTGTTTGTTATGTACAAATCTGTAGATTTTTAAACAATCAAACTCTAAGGAAAATTGACCAATTGAAAAAAAAAATGACAGGCATCATCGAAGTATGTTGGTTCATATTTATTTCAAGTTTCATGAATTTCTACCAGCTTGTTACTGAGAAATGGCTGCAGACGTGGACTTTTCATTAAATCAAGGGCAATAACTCTAAGGGAAATTGACCAATCCGATAAAAAACCTGACGGGCATCATTGCAGTATGTTGGTGCATGTTTATTTCAAGTTTTATGAAATTCTACTTGACAGTTACTGAGAAATGGCTGCGGACAGACATTTTTGGGCATTTTTCATTAAATCAATGGCAATAACTCTAAGGGAAATTGACCAATCCAAAAAAAAAACTTGACGGGCATTGTCGCAGTATGTTGGTTCACGTTTATTTCAAGTTTCATGAAATTCTACCTGCCAGTTACTGAGAAATAGCTGCGGACGCATGGACGGACAGACGCACGCACGAACAGATGCCCATTGTTTGAAAACAATAGAATGACTACTTAAGGAACAAAAGAATTAAGTTGTTACGGAATGAATACAAAGGATTTCTATTGTCCTAGGCCACACCTCCTACCACCTAAGGTACCAATCGTATGAGCGGACGGACGCACGGACGGACAACTCCATTTCAATACCCCCCTCCCGATTTCATCTGTAGGGGATAAAAAAAGAATAAAAATAAAGCAATTGATTATGAGACATGTGGATCTAAGTATTTGTTCAAATGGCTGATAATCAAGAATATACGTATCTATCGGGTAATCGATAGACTCGGATCAATACGTATCTGTTTGGTAATCGATAGATATGGGGATAACGACGTATCAGTGTGGTAAAGGGTTAAATATTTCCAGTTTATGAGGCAGACCTTCATTAAAGATATACATGAAAGTACAAACCTTGTCTAGAAGTTGGTCAATGGAATATTTTGACTTTGTTTTCTTTTCCCCCTTCCCCACATCCTTGGAAACTTCTCTTAATCTTCTTTTCCTTTCTTCTGTAAATACAGTATACATGTACTTGAAGAGAGAGCAGATTCTGAATATATTTAAAGGAACTTTTCTATTAGGCTTCAAAGCTCATAATAAGTAATGTCTCCAATAGTGAGAAAGCTACAAGTAATATCAACTGGACTCTTATGAGCCACTTCATAAGTAAGTGAGTCAATTTCAGCAGAGAGGAAATTTTTATTTCTTTTAATCCTTCACTAACAATTTGATAGACAAGAGCACCAGTGAGTGGAGCATAATATGACCAAAACTATACCCTATCATATTTGAGAATCATAGGTGAAAGCATTCTGAATTTGACACTAAATAGCATGGTGCTGGTCATCCAAGCACCATCACACCATCTGATCACTTCACATGCCAGTGACCATGAGCTTTGGGTTTTTAATGAATAGGATCTGACCTTTAAGCTCAATCTGTGACCTTGACCTTTGACCTACAGACCCAGTTCATTTGCTCTGGATACTGTCTCATTGTAACCTACCTACATGCCAAGTCAAAATCCAATCCCTTGGATGGTTAGAAAGTTATGCTCCAGACAGTTTTGACCTTTTAGCTTAATTTGTGACCTTGTCCTTTGATAGCCGGTTCAAGCACTCTACATATCATCTCATCACCATCTATGCCAAGTTTAAAGTCAATATGTTCAATGGTTATAATGTTATGCTCCGGACACTAATTATGACGGACAGATGGAGCACCATCTAATAATACATCAGATTTTTTAAAATGGGCATATAAAAAGTAAAGTTTAAACTGATCAAAAAGAAAGTTTTGAAATATATGATTTTATCAGAAAAAGCAACAAAAACTTGTCATTATACACTCAAACCGTGAATAAATTTTACTAATGATCCTGAAAATAGGATGCTAGAGTACAAGCTTAAACTTTTGTTTGTTGCACAACATCATTAAGCTATGTAATGACAATAAGTTAACCTAATAGTGTAGGCTATAAGGCTGAAAATATGGCCAAATTGTGCACTTTTTAGAAGAGTTTTGATCTTTATCTAATACAATACAACTATCTATAACGGAACAGTTTAGATGTAGAACCCACCTCTACCAAGCCTTTTATGGTAAATAATAAGGGTCAGAGTTATGCCCCTTGAAATCATTTATAAAAGGTATTAGTAAACAACACCCACCATATACTTTTTTATGAAATACAAATTCCCAACATTTTATGCGAAATGTATGTCAGAGGAAATTATTAATCAGTCTGGGGGCTAAAAATTGAAATAGATATGCATATATGAGAGCTACGGCCCTTGAATTTGTAAAATTATAGAAAAATTGGACAACACTTATAATGGTACATTTAATGTTTGATTTTTGAAAAGTTTTGTTTAGCTATCTTTCCGAAAACGATGTTGTAAGTAGTAAATGACATGTTGATTAGTTGTGAAGCCCTATTTTTATGCCCCCGTTCTAAGAAGGAGGAGTATATTGTTTTTCAGAAGTCGGTCGGTCTGTCTGTCGGTCTTTTAATATGTTAAACAATCGGTTTCCGGATGATAACTTAAGAACGCTTAAACCTAGGATCATGAAATTTGATAGGGAAGTTGGTCATAACCAGCAAATTTATTTTCATTGATTTTGAGGTCAGTAGGTCAAAGGTCAAGGTCACAGTGACCTGGAATAATTAAACAGTTTCTTGACGATAATTTGGAAACGCTTGGTCCTGGAATCACGAAACTTAAAAGAAAGGTCGATCGTGACTAGCAGATGACTTTTATTGATTTTGACGTCAGTAGGTCAAAGGGCAAGGTCACATTGACGAAGAACAGGTCTACAGTTTTCAGATGATAACTCAAGAATGTTTGTGCATAGGATTATGAAAGTCGATAAGGAGGTTGGTCATGACCAGCAAATGATCTCTATCGATTTTTAGGTCACTTTGTCAATGTTTAAAGTCACAGTGACCCGGAACATTTAAACAGTTTCTGGACAATAACTTGGAAACGCTAGGTTGATCATGACCAGCACATGACCACTACTGATACTGAGGTCAGTAGGTCAAAGGTCAAGGTCAAATTGACGAAGAACGGGTAAACCGTTTCCAGATGATATCTCACGGATGTTTTGACATAGGATTTTGAAAGTTGATAAGGAGATTTGACACGACCGTCAGATGATCTCTGTCGACGTTGAGATCAGTAGGTCAAGATCACAGGGATCCAGAACAGTCAAACAGTTTCTGGACGATGACTTGAGAACCCTTAGGCCTAGAATCATGAAACTTTATCGGGTGGTTGATCATAACCAAAGGATGACTCCTATTCATGTTGAGACCAGTAGGTCAAAGGTCAAGTTCACAGCGATCCGGAACAGTTGAACCGTTTCCGAATGATAACTTGAGAACGCTTAGGATTAGAATCACGAAATTAACGAAACTTGATAGGGTGGTTGATCATGACCAGCAGATGACCCCTGTTGATTTTGAGATCAGTAGATCAAAGGTAAAACATTGACCCAGAACAGTTAAAGTATTTTGTCAAATAACAAGAAAATGCTTTGGTCTAAAATCAGATTTGATCTAGAGGTCATTTATGACTAGCAAATGACCTTTTATTTTGATTTGATGTCAGTACGTCAAACGTTCAGTGCACAATGACCGAATAGGTTCTGTTTTTGTGCAGTAACTGAATGCATCAGGGGTGGAGGGGGTGGGGGTCATTTCATGATCTACGAGCTTTTTTTCTCAATATTTTAATCTGTCTGTCTGTCCGTCTCTATACACTATCTTTGGCTGTCAATGTCCGACACATATCAGATTCTTGCCTTCAGCACCGTTATTTCAGTTTTCTGTCCTTGAGAAATATCCAACAATTTGTTCTCAGGGTCAAGAACAAGTTTAAACCTTCAGATCAAGGTCAGATGCGAGTAAAGGAAAATTAATAACATAAACACAATTATTAGCCATAAGCTTCTCACCATTACAAATCTTTAAGATGTTCCCTTAATGTAAGCATTGCAGGACATGATTCCAAAAGGAGTAAACCGTTTAATAAAACAATATTTATCTAGTGACATTTGAAATTCAAGTTAATCAGGAGTCATAAACAAAAATAACCTTTTAGTATCCGCGACGCAAAGTATAAAATGTTTTGTTATAAATGAACATGTCAAAACCTTGTCTTCATACATGCATATATTGAGCTTAATATGAAAACGTTGGGAATCTACGAGTCGTCAGGTGATAAGAGGGGGAGGGGGTGGGGGTGGAGGGGAATTGGCCCTTGTATTTATTCACATTTTCATGTTCTACTGATATATCGACACTTACCGGTGACTGTGGCACAGTGGTTAAGGCGTCCTCCTCGGGATCAGGAGGTCGTAGGGGGATGCTTATCATGGGACTCGTTCCGAAAAGGCCGGTTCGTGAGCCACGAGCAAGTTAGATGAACGGTTACCGACTTCTATCCGCCCGGCCCTTCGCAAAGTGCTAGGAGTTGGGAGGCAGTTGGTACGCACAATAAATGTGTCTCATAAAACAAATTGGCTAGCCCTTTTAAAAGGGGTGACACGATAATAAGCAAGATCTTTTATAAAATAGACACGATTAAAACATCAGTGCCGTAACAAGCCCTGAAAAAACACAGATGCAGAATTCTTTCGGAAAAAGAGTTATAACATAGTTACATATTTGTATTATAATGTGTGTATGAATTATTGTTTTGTAATTGATTTTATTTACATGTATTACATATTTATTGCATTTAAATTTTGTCTTAAAGTTAAACATATAACCAATTTGCCGGGTCACGAATTCTGTTTGCAATGTTGTAAACAACAGATGTTATATGTGTGCTACATCACGTTCCTTACAGTATCCTTGTATTTTTGAAGCTTTATCGTGTGCGTTTAAATTCATAATTCGTAACTCTAGTAATATGTTAATTCAGACGTGTATGGCAAGCCAGTTGTCCAATAATTACGTGATCCCTAGTTCACGGTCGAAAAACTAGGATTAACGATCGATAAACTAGGTTTTTCGAACGTAAAACTAGGTTTTTCAAATACTAACCTATATATTCAAGCGAAAACATATGATAACGCCGTGAACCATAGTTCACGCTCGTAAATATAGGTTCACAATTGTAAACCCCAGTTCACGGTCGTAAACATAGGTTCACGTTCGTAAACTATGGTTTATGAGCGTGAACCGGGGTTTATGAGCGTAAACATAGGATAACGATCGTAAACAAAGGATAACAACCGAAACTCATAGTTCAATCGAGAAACCTAGTTTATCAAACGTAAACCATGGCTTACGGTCGATATATTACGATTATAGAATCAACAATGAATTTCGGTCGTGAACATGGGTTTACGGCCATGAACCTATGTTTATGACCGTGAACCATTGTTTACGGACCTGAACCTATATTTTCGAGCGTGAACCTATGTTTACTAACGTGAACTTGGGTTTACGAGCGTGAATTTAGGTTTACGTTCGATAAACCAGGTTTTTCAAACGTAAAACCAGGTTTTTCAAATACTAACAAACTTTTTCGAGCGAAAACATAGGATAACGTCGTAAACCATAGTTCACGCTCGTAAACGTAGGTTCACGTTCGTAAACCCAAGTTTACGGTCGTAAACATAGGATAACGACCGAAATTCATAGTTCAATCGAGAAACCTAGTTTATCGAACGTAAACCATGGTTTACGATTGATATACTTGGATTATGAAATCAACTATCAATTTTGGCCGTAAACTTATGTTTACGGTCATGAACCTACATTTACGAGCGTGAACCTAGGTTTACGGCCGTGAACTACAGTTTACCTTCGTAAAACCGTGTTTATCGATTTGTAACAATATGGCAAGCCAATTGTCCAATAATTACGTGAACCCTAGTTCACGGTCGAAAAACTAGGATAAACGATCGATAAACTAGGTTTTTCAAATACTAACCTACATTTTCGAGCGAAAACATAGGATAACGCCGTGAACCATAGTTCACGCTCGTTAATGTAGGTTCACGATTGTAAACCCCAGTTCACGGTCGTAAACATAGGTTCACGTTCGTAAAGTATGGTTTACGAGCGTGAACCGGGGTTTACGAGCGTAAACATAGGATAACGATCGTAAACATAGGATAACGACCGAAACTCATAGTTCAATCCAGAAACCTAGTTTTTCAAACGTAAACCATGGTTTACGGTCGATAAATTAGGATTATAGAATCAACAATGAATTTCGGGCGTGAACATGGGTTTACGGCCATGAACCTATGTTTACGGACGTGAACCTATGTTTATGAACGCAAACTTGGGTTTACGAGCGTGAACTTAGGTTTACGTTCGATAAAACCAGGTTTTTCAAACGTAAAACCAGGTTTTTCAAATACTAACCTAGTTTTTCGAGCGAAAACATAGGATAACGTCGTAAACCATAGTTCACGCTCGTAAACGTAGGTTCACGTTTGTAAACCTAAGTTTACGGTCGTAAACATAGGATAACAACCGAAATTCATAGTTCAATCGAGAAACCTAGTTTATCGAACGTAAACAATAATTGGATACAAGTAAAGATGGGATTTCAAGGGTCCTCCCCAAGAGTACTTTGATATTATAAAAGACAAAATGGTGCATTTTAAGACATCTCTGATAAAGAATTTGAGAGAATCAGGTTGAAATGTACACATTTCCCAGCTGCATAACTAGAGTAGAAATAGAGATGGGGTCCAGGGTCCTCCCCGCAAAATTTTAAATTGATAGAATATAAATGGGACATTTACACCATCTCTGACAAAAAACCTTAGCAAATCAGGTTAAAGTGTACGCATACGACTACTCATCTGTGTAATTTGAGTAAAAGTAGAAGTGGGGTTCGGGACCCTCTTAGAGAAATGTGGAAAAATCAATGAAGAGAAGAGGTAGTGGGCTCAGAAGTACTTAAGTTCCACAAAAAAGTGGTACGTTTTTAAAGCCAGATTATGAAATTGTTAGTAAAACTTTGTGTGATTCACAAGCAAAAGTACAAAATTGAATGCTTATATGAGAAATGATTGGAGGGAATGTGTGACTATGTTTAGGAGTTACCGTTGACTCTACAATCGTACAAGAACCATAACGCAATGTCTCTTTCGTAAGCCAGTGTAAAAAAAGTCAAGTCGAGATATCATTTCCATCAATATGTACATATGACTCGGGCATTTCTTGATTGGACACATCAAAATGAGTTTTCAGTACACAGAAATCCTAAAATGGACAAAGAAATATTTACATCTATGAAGAGGATTTGAATAAACCATTTACAACAAGTGAATGAAGTATTGCCATGCAATACAAAGTCCCCTACTGGAAGGCACCTAATTTTCTCTACTGCAGTATAACATAATGAACTGATATCTGTCAATGATGTATAAACAATATTGTACTACATATACAATATGTTATAACAACACACTTGGATTAAAATGTGCATATATAAAAAACCCCAGTTGTTTTCATCTTGAATTTTTTTGGCTGATTATAAAAATGTTATCATGTAAGTTATTTATAGTAACAACAAAGGGAAATTAATCTTTAAAAAAAAAAAAAAAAAAAAAAAAATAATATAAGTCCACAAGAAACTCTTTACCAGGGTAGAGATAGGTCAAAATACACCTAAAAATTGGATGTAACATGCATGCTGTACCACAGAAAAGTGGTCTCGATTTTTCTCTACCGCCAGTAATAAAAAAGTTACAATAAATCTATTTATAGTAATAACAAAGGGACGTAATTCTAAAAACAAGGGTGCTTCATGGTGGTGAACATTTGGTCCAAGTTACATCAAAATCCCTCCATGCATGAAGAAGACATGTTCCGTACAAAGTCATTCTTGAATTTGACCTTTGACCTCTAAATATGACCTTGACCTTAGACCTAGGGACCTGGTTCTTGCGCATGACATGTTGTCTCATCCAGGGGAATATTTGTGCCAACTGATATCTAAATCCTGCTTTGCATGACAAAGTTATAGACCGGACAGGAAAAAAATCCTCTTGACCTTTGATCTCAAAGTGTGACCTTGACCTTTAAGCTAGGGACTGAGTGTTGCGCATGACACGTCGTCTCATCATGGGAAACATTTGTGCCAAGTAATATTAAAATCCCTTCATGGATGGCAGAGTTATGGATGGGACAGGAAAAAAACTCTGTTGACCTTTGACCCCCAATTGTGACCTTGACCTTTGAGCTAGGGGTCCCGGATTTGCGCATGACACGTCGTCTCATCATGGGGAACACTTGTGCTAAGTGATATTAAAATCCCTTAATGAATGTCAGAGTTATGGACCGGACACGAAACAGACCCTGTTCATGCTATGTTAACATTTGACTGCTAAGTGTGACCTTGACCTTTGAGCTAGGGGTCTGAAAGTTGTGCATGACATATCGTCTTATTATGAGGTACATTTGTGCCAAGTAATATTAAAATCCCTTCATAGATGGGAGAGTTATGGACCAGACAGGAAAAAAGCCTTGTTGACCTTTGACCTCCAATTGTGACCTTGACCTTTAAGCTAGGGGTCCAGGTTTTGCGCACGACACGTCGTCTCCTCATGGGGAACATTTGTGTCAAGTAATATTAAAATCCCTTCAAGGATGACAGAGTTATGGACCGGACACAAAATTGCGGACGGACGGAATGACAGAATGACGGAATGACAGAATGACGGAAAAGCGCATTCCTATAGTCCCCGAAACTGGTTTTCAACCAGTAGGGGACTAAAAATACCTGAGTATATAGACAAATCAGGTAAAATATTTTTATGAAATGTATCTGTTTTGTTTAGAGCGAAAACAGAACTTTTATGGATATATCAAATGTAAAAAAAAGGAAGAAAAAACCACGTTGCTTAAAAAAAAACACCGAGGAATCTGCCTAGGTGTGCCTCAACGTAGTTACGGCTTACGGCACTGAACGTGCGAAAAACATTGCCGCAAAATCGTCAACTGATGTATACTTTTTTTATATAAAACTTGTCGTTTTCTATTTAGCCCGTTAAACAATTTCATTTCGTCGATGATAACATCTGAAACTTGTCTTCAATTATTCTGCGATATACGTGATAACTTCAGTATGTTGTCAGATGTAAATGATGTCATTGATTTATCTATGGTGGCTTTTAGGGTGTTTCGTGATGTTGCATTGGCGTGCGCGTGATTTAGGCAACACGTTTCTTTGTGTCGTCCTGGCACACACCTCAAACATCATAACAAAAAGTGTGTGTGTTGTTTTGGTATGCGCACAACTTGACAAAACAAACTGATAAAGATACACAGAACTCGACATAAAGATACATTAAATTTCGTATTTAACATAGAGCTCGAGTCGTTACTTGACTTTTATACATCTGAAGGATTCTAAAACTGTCGTGGAGAAATTGTTTCTTTTTTTTTGGTGCAGTGAAGAGAAAACGTCCGGTAAGAGGACTGTGCACACAGACTACTTTCAGTGTTCAGTGTGACCACAGAGGCAGAATCGGCGAATTACTACCTTCATTCCTTATTTGAGCACTTTCTCAAGAATCTGCGCATTTAGAGTAGTAACAAAGTCATAAAGCTCGCTTTGACAATTTGCCTTATTTCATATGAACGTCTTATTGGCTATCATCTGCATGATTTTTTTTATAGTATTTGTCAATATTTACAAATGAATACTTGCATAATTGCAATAAATACTATTTGTCACGGTCCAGTTGTTTTTGTCATAAGCTTCTGAACACTGTATGAAAACATTGCAATGAACTTGTGAACTAAAAAGTTTCAGATCAATCTACTTATGCGTACACTGATATTTTATCCACTTTTATGTTAATTCTAGTTGTCACGGCTGCAACCTTAATCTTTACATGATTTTTTTACAAATTAAGTCAATGTATACATCTTTTACATGCAGAATGCTTAAATCAATAAAGTTCGACAGGCTCCAATAATTTTGCAACAAACACCAAACAAATATATGTGTCGCGTCGGCATTTAAAAGACAAATATTTGTACAAGATATTTTTAGAATTGAGCAAAAATTAAAAAAGTTATGAAAAGTACAATGAAAATCTCCACTGGTAAAGTTTCCTAAAAATCGGCCTATATTTTGTAAAATACTTCATGCAGCGATGGGTTCTACATCAAAATTGTAATATTATGATACAATACGCAGGACTCATACAAATTTAAAACTCTTCTAAAAAGTGCACAATCATCTGGCTTATAGCCTACACTATAACCAGTATTCCTGGCTTTTGTAAAATAAACCTCTCCATAAGTATTGACAACTTCGTAACATGCAAGAACAAGAGCACCGCAATGCCGAGCAATATATGCCTGATGGCATGACCTTTGACCCCTAAGTGTGAAAATAAAATGGCTGCTGATAAAAGATGATTCAAATGACATGAAAATGTTATGTAATACATGCATGGTTATGAAAGAAAAACTTAAACTCACTAGCGTTTTGGCCAGTAATGGTTGTCCAAACATACAAATTTCAAGCATACTGAGACACAATGTCAGTGCAGAACATCAAAATGCGTGTAAGGGTTGTTAAAAAGACGTAAACGAAAATGAAATAGCCCAAGCAGAAGGTTTGACATTTAAGCCCTATGACAGTAATGTGAGTATTTCATCTGAAGAACAGAAACTATTCAAAACTGTCTATTTTGCTGCTAAGTCGGAATTACCATCAGGAACTATAAACGGGTTACTTTCATTACAGTTCTTGAATAGCGTGGACATAAAATACAAAAACCTTAGTTGGGATACTATTACTGAAATCCAGTGTTCCTTGTGTCAGGTGTTGAAAGATGAACTTGTTGATGAAATTAATGTTTCAAACTAGAAGATGCTTTTGTAAAAAAGCGCATATCTCCCCCAATGCATAGTCTAATAGGCAAGTAGTCAATAGGGGACAGGAGCGAGTCAAAGAGACACTGATGGTTGGCTGTAATAGGGATCATCTACTTGGCATGTCCAGTCATCCCACAAATTTCAACATTATGGGCTTAGTGGTTCTCAAGTTATTGTTCAGGCTCCTGTGACCTTGACCTTTGATCAAGTGACCCCAAAATCAATAGGGGTCTTCTACTCTGCATGTCCAATCATCCTATTAAGTTTCAACATTCTGGGTCAAGTGGTTCTCAAGTTATTGATCAGAAACGGTTTTCCATGTTCAGGCCCCTGTGACCTTGACCTTTAATAAAGTGACCCCAAATTCAATAGGGGTCATCTATTCTGCAATGACGAATCAACCTATGAAGTTTCAACATTCTGGGTCAAGTGGTTCTCAAGTTATTGATCGGAAATGGTTTTCAATGTTCAGGCCCCTGTGACCTTGACCTTTGATGGAGTGAACCCAAAAACAATAGGGGTCGTCTACTCCAGCAGCCCTACCATCCTAGGAAGTTTGAAGGTTCTAGGTCATATGGTTCTCCAGTTATTGATCAGAAATGAAGTGTGATGTACGGATGGACGGACAGGGCAAAAACAATATGTCTCCCACAGCAGCGGGGGGGGGGGGGGGGGGGGGGGGGACATAAATATTTTGGACTAATGTTAGATGAAAGCACTGATCTGACCGTACAAAAAAGGCTTTCTATTTGTGTTCGTTATGTAAAGGCAGGTCAACCAGTGACAAGGTTTCTTTGCAATGTTCCTGTGGCTGATGGCTCTGCATACTTCATTATTAACTGTGTTGCAGATACTATTGATCAATTAGGTCTACCTCTTCACCTCTCTAGCAACAGATGGTGCTGCAGCCATGATGGCCAAGCGTGCAGGTGTTGGCGTTCAGTTTCAATCTAAATACTCCCTGTTCTGCACACAAGCTCACTGTGTTACGCACAGGCTTAATTTAGCCTGCACTGATACAATAAAAACAAGCGGGCCAAGATGTCCCTATGTCACTCACCTGAGAAACACACCATAACAGCGTAAACATGTTTGACCTAGTGATTTCATGGAAACAAATATTCTGGCCAATTTTCATTAAGATTGGACCAAAAATGTGGTCTCTTGAGTTTAAACAAGTATTTTCTTTGATATGACCTAGTGACCTAGATTTTGACCCCAGATGACCCATTTTCTAATTTGACCTAGATTTTATCAAGGTAATCATTCTGACCAAATTTCATGAAGATCAATTGAAAAATACAACCTCTATCGCATACACAAGGTTTTTCTTTGATTTGACCTAGTGAGCTACTTTTTAACCCCAGATGACCCTTATTCAAACTCAACCTAGATTTCATCTAGGCAATCATTCTGACAAAATTTAATGAAGATCAATTGAAAACTAGAGATGCTTTTGAGAAAAGCGCATGTCTCCCACAACTGCCTAATCATCTAAATAATAAGTCAGTCTTTATATACTGTTTACTGAATCCACATGTGCATGCGCTTTCTTGACACCAAAAAGACCCCATGTCGGTTTGGGGGTAAAACTACACAAGAAATCTGAGTGGTTTTGGTAATTCACGGGCCATAATTCCGAAGAGCCTAGGCCGATTTAGCTAGTTATCGAGCACTTGGCCGAGCACTTATTGGCAGACATATTTTGTTGAAGTTTGGTGAAGATCGTATGAGAAATGTTCAACTTAGAGTGCGGACAAGCTTTGTGACAGACAGACACACAGACTGGAGTAAATCAATATGTCTCCCACACCACTGTGTGGTGGGAGACATAAATACAGTTTCTATCACATACACAAGGTTTTTCTTCGATTTGACCTAGTGACCTACTTTTTGATCCAAGATGACCCATATTCGAACTCGACCTAGATTTTATCAAGGCTATCATTCTGACCAAATTTCATGAAGATCAATTGAAAAATACAACCTCTATTGTAGACAGTGTAACTAAAAATACAAGCTTCAAGTAGGAACTATTTATTTTAGATATATGTGTAGCTAACTGCATCAAAGAATGTAGGCTGAAAAAATATTTTAGAAATCATTTTTGGAAAAAAAATTATTTGAGGTGAAAAAAATATCCTGGGTAAAATATTTGGAAAAAATGGAGACAACTCCGCTTTGACTTAACTATATACTTAGGTGGCTATTGACCTTGAATCCCATGCAAACTGTGCACTTTTTACCTCTATGCAGGGAAAAAGCATGCTTAATTGCCACAAGGATTAGCATTCTGAATACAAAACTGTGTAAAGATCAAATAAGTTAATGCCCTGGGGAATGTGTGACATTTTCTGTGGTGAAATTTGTCAACAAACAGACGATTTTTTTGAAAAAGTCAAAACCAACAGAATTTCACAGGGTAAAATTTGTTGAAAAGGATACTGCTGGAAAGAGAACAATCTCTACCACATATATGCGTCAAAGTATGGGAAAAACATCTGGAAATATGAGAAAATCAAAGAAATCAATTTCAGGACCTTTAGATGCATGACTGTCTTATCATGCATAGCATTTAACATAGATAGATTACTTTTCCATTGCACTGATAATACGGGACCGGATTAGGATTAACAAACGGTGTTCACTAAACAATTTCACTAAACAGATTGTTTCCCTTGTGAAAAGAGGGCTTAGGGTAAGTCTCTATCTATTGTATACACAATGTTTTTCTTTGATTTGACCTAGTGACCTAGTTTTTGACCCAAGATGATCCATATTCAAACTTGACCTAGATTACATCAAGGCAATTATTCTGACCAAATTTCATGAAGATCAATTGAAAAATACAGCCTCTATAGCATACACACGGTTTTCCTTTGATTTAACCTAGTGACCTAGTTTTTGATCCCAGATGACCCATTTTCTAACTTGGCCTAGATTTCATCAAGGTAATCATTTTGACAAAAATTCATGAAGATCAATTGAACAAGAGGGCCATGAAGGTCCTGTATCGCTCACCTGACCTATTGAAATTTCGAATAGCAACTTCCGTCTTATCCGCGGCAGTAACTGATCTACAGTCTATTTTTGGATGAATAATCGCCAGCGTTCGGTTATTTTCGGATATTGAATAATGTTACGTACGGTATTTAACGGAAATGGACAATCAAATTGTTGCAATAAGCGCTATTTTTAGCATCCTGGAAAATATGACTGGGATATGAATGACATTTGCCATTGATAGACGACCGCATATGCTAGAAACTGGACCATCCACCCTCTTTCACCCCCCTCCACGAACCAAATTTCGCCGGATTAGGGCTGTGGATTGTTGGACAAGTGGCGATCCAATCCGATCCGCAAGCCGGGCCTGATGATTCACAGATCGAACCACCGATCACCAGCATCAACTTCTAAGGATACAAAAAATGCAAGACTTGTTATATTAGTTCCATTTTCTTTATGGAATCTAAACTTTGCATTTCTCATAGTGCATAAGTTAACAGTTTTGACTTATGTTTTGCTCATTAATTTAGGTCAAGCTTCGTGGGTGGACTTCTGTAATGTTCGGCCATACTTGCAGACGAAGGATACATAACGTCAGTCATTAATATCACAATATTGGGTAGCAGTTCCGCATTTCCTTATTAGAAAACTTTGTTTATAGGAAAGAAATTGCGTATTTTACATTTTATTGAATTTAATTTCTTAAATAGTAAATGTTAATTCAATGTTTTAACAGATTTCACATTAAATTTAGTTCGAGAATAAGACAAAAGCTAACTCTACATTTGTTTACATCTGGTTTAGAAACTGACAACACGTAATCGTCTTAGACGTGCAAGAAAATTCATTGAAGACGTTTATTGTGGCTTTAATTTAGTTTTTGTTGATATAATTTTACATATGGCATGTATTAATGAAAAACATTGCGATCCAACTATCTCGACAATGACGAATATCCGTACTAAAACTTTTTGTCGGATTCGTGGATATCCGAGTACTCGGATACTCGTTACAGCTCTACACCGGATTTACATTATACGGAAAACTTTCACCCATGCAAATGCAATATACCTTGATTTGAGACTTTTTTAAAGTGCAGAAATCTAACATCTATGGACGAGTCATTTTCCGCTTCTTCGAATGTTTCTGTTATAAAAACTGTTTGTGGTAATTGCAAATACGGCAGGCATACGCTATACATTAGTGACACCTTGACACGGTCTCACGTTCCTAATAAAAGCTTGTTTTATAAACTAGATGCCCTCAGGCAACATGTCGGGCCCGTCAGCTGTCAAAAGGACTGGGAGTTGCACACGACACTCTGTCTCATTGAGGCAAACATTTATGCCAAATAAAAACTAGAATGTGTCTGTACGACACAGGGTGTGCCCCCCACTGGTACATTTGTCACAAATAAGGGGAAATAATTCAAATGTTTGCATTCTTAATTGGGTAACGCCTCAAAAAAAAATAAATTATGAAAAGGATTCATTACTCTATACCATAATTATACTTTTTAAGCTATGAGCATCACAAACAAAATATCCACTATTTTGGCTATTTCAAGGGCCATAACTCCGTAATAACACTAAGATTCTCAAGAAGGATGCCAAGTGTGCAAGGTCACATTATGATAAAGACTCAAGCAAGGTTTCATGAATTTACATTAAATACTTTTTGAGTTAGGCACATAATTAGGTGAAAATGTGCATATTTTTACTACTTCAGGGGCCATAACTTTAACAAGAGGGTCATGATGACCCTGAATCGCTCACCTGAGTAATATGAGCTACATGTTTCAAATGTCAAACTGATGATAAAATATTAAGAAAGTCAGTAAGTCACATTCATGGTCAATGAAATTCAGTTTTACGATTTGTGTGCAAAGCTATTAAGTCATCAAAATTTCAAGGCTGTATCTTAAGAAACAAGTAAGTAGGTCAAGGTCACAATCAAGTGACATCATATTACTTGGGGCCATCAGGTAATTATAATTAAATAGTCTTGGAAATAGGATCAGATGATTTTTTAAGTATTTTTCCTACATAACTCACATAATAACTAAGTGACCCCAGGGCATGGCCTCTTTTAACCCAAGGGGCATGATTTGAACAATTTTGGTAGAGGACTACTAGACAATGCATCATACCAATATCAAAAGCCTAGGTCGTATGATTTCTGACAAGAAGATTTTTTAAAGCTTTTTCCTATATAAGTCTATATAAAACTTGGGACCCCCAAGGCAGGGCCTCTTTTCCCCCCCAGGGGTACAATTTGAACAATTTTGGTTGAGGACCATAAGCCAATGCTACAAACCAAATATCAAAGGTCTAAGAGTTGTGGTTTCAGATAAGAAGATTTTTAAACTTTTTTTCCTATATAAGTCTATGTACAATTTGCAACCCCCGGGGCAGGGCCATATTTAACCCTAGGGGGATAATTTGAACAATCTTGGTAGAGGACCACTAGATGATGCTACATACCAAATATCAAAGCCCTAGGCCATGTGGTTTTGTACAAGAAGATTTTCAAAGTTTTCCTTATATAACTCTATAAAAACATGTGACCCCCGGGGCAGGGCCATATTTGACCCTAGGGGGATAATTTGAACAGTCTTTGTAGAGGACCACTAGATGATGGAACATACCAAATATCAAAGCCCTAGGCCATGTGGTTTTGTACAAGAAGATTTTAAAAGTTTTCCATATATAACTCTATATAAAACATGTGACCCCGGGGCGGGGCCATATCTGACCATAGGGGGATAATTTGAATAATCTTGGTAGAGGACCACTAGACGATGCTACATACCAAATATCAAAGCCCTAGACCATGTGGTTTTGTACAAGAAGATTTTCAAAGTTTTCCATATATAACTCTATATAAACCATGTGACCCCCGGGGCAGGGCCATATTTCACCCTAGGGGGATAATTTGAACTATCTTTGTAGAGGACCACTAGATGATGCAACATACCAAATAAGAAAGCACTAGGCCATGTGGTTTTGTACAAGAAGATTTTCAAAGTTTTCCCTATATAACTCTATATAAACCATGTGACCCCCGGGGCGGGGCCATATTTGACCCTAGGGGGATAATTTGAACAATCTTGGTACAGGACCACTAGATGATGATACATACCAAATATCAAAGCCCTAGGCCATGTGGTTTTGTACAAGAAGATTTTCAAAGTTTTCCTTATATAACTCTATAAAAACATGTGACCCCCGGGGCAGGGCCATATTTCACCCTAGGGGGATAATTTGAACAGTCTTTGTAGAGGACCACTAGATGATGGAACATACCAAATATCAAAGCCCTAGGCCATGTGGTTTTGTACAAAAAGATTTTCAAAGTTTTCCATATATAACTCTATATAAAACCATGTGACCCCGGGGCGGGGCCATATTTGACCATAGGGGGATAATTTGAACAATCTTGGTAGAGGACCACTAGACGATGCTACATACCAAATATCAAAGCCCTAGACCATGTGGTTTTGTACAAGAAGATTTTCAAAGTTTTCCCTATATAACTCTATATAAACCATGTGACCCCCGGGGCAGGGCCATATTTCACCCTAGGGGGATAATTTGAACTTTCTTTGTAGAGGACCACTAGATGATGCAACATACCAAATATGAAAGCCCTAGGCCATGTGGTTTTGTACAAGAAGATTTTCAAAGTTTTCCCTATATAACTCTATATAAACCATGTGACCCCCGGGGCGGGGCCATATTTGACCCTAGGGGGATAATTTGAACAATCTTGGTAGAGGACCACTAGATGATGCAACATACCAAATATCAAAGCCCTAGGCCATGTGGTTTTGTACAAGAAGATTTTCAAAGTTTTCTCTATGTAAGTCTATATAAACCATGTGACCCCCGGGGCGGGGCCATATTTGACCCTAGGGGGATAATTTGAACAATTTTGCTAGAGGACCACTAGATGATGCTACACACCAGATATCAAAGCCCTAGGCCCTGTGGATTTGGACAAGAAGATTTTTAAAGTTTTTCCTTTCGGTTGCCATGGCAACTAGAGTTCTGCATGGAATTCAATTCTTTGAACAATTTTAAAAGGGGGCCAACCAAGGATCATTCCTGTGAAGTTTGGTGTAATTCTGCCTAGTGGTTTTCAAGAAGAAGATTTTTTTAGGAAATGTGGACGGACGGACGATGGACGCCGGACGCCGGACACTGAGCAGTCACAATAGCTCACCATGAGCCTTTGGTTCAGGTGAGCTAAAAATAGGGGGAGAAGCCAGCAAATAAATAAGAGGTGTGCAAGCTCATATCATGATAAATACTCATGTAAGTTTTCATCCATTTATATCATATACTTTTTGAGCTAGGTGCGTCACAAGGTGAAAATGTGCATTTTTGACTATTTCAGGGGCCATAACTCTGAAAATAGGGGGCGGAGGCAGATAAAAAATAGAAGGTGTGCAAGTTCATATCATGATAAAGACTCATGCAAGGTTTGATCAATTTATATGTAATACTTTTTGAGTTAGGCGCGTCACAAGGTGAAAATGTGCAATTTTTACTATTTCAGGGGCCATAACTCTAAATATAGGGGGCAGATCCAGATGAAAAATAGGAGGTGCGCAAGTTTATATGATGATAAAGACTCATGCAAAGTTTAATCAATTTATATTAAATACTTTTTGAGCTAGGCACGTCACAAGATGAAAATGTGCATTTTTTACTATTTCAGGGGCCATAACTCTGGAAATAGGGGGCAGACCCAGATGAAAACTAGGAGGTGCGCAAGTTCATATCATGATTAAGACTCAGGTAAGGTTTCATGAATTTATATCAAATACGTTTTGAGATAGGCATGTCACAAGGTGAAAATGTGCATTTTTGACCATTTCAGGGGCCATAACTCTAAAAATAGGGGGCGGAGCCAGACGAAAAATAGGAGGTGCGCAAGTTCATATCATGATAAAGACTCACACAAGGTTTCATCAATTTATATCAAATACTTTTTGAGCTAGGCACATCACGAACTTCGGACGGACGCACGGACGCACGGATGAATGGACAGGCGGATGCACGGACAAGAGCAAATCTATATGCCCCCACCACTCATGGGGGGGGGCACAAAAAGATTTCAAAAAGTTACAATGTAAATGTAAAAAAAAAAAAATTACAAGTCCACACAAAAATCCTTACCAGTAGAGATAGGTCAAAATACACCTCAAAATTAGATGTAACATGCATGTTGTACTAAAGAAAAGTGGTCTTGATTTTTCCCTATGACCAGTAATGAAAAAGTTACAATATAAGCTATTTATAGCAACAACAAAGGGAAGTAATTCTAGATTTTTGCGAATGACACTCCGTCTCATGATGGCGAACAATTGTGCCAAGTTACATCAAAATCCCTCTATGCATGAAAATAAAATGCTCCGGACAATGTCATTCTTGTATCTGACGTTTGACCTCTAAGTGTGACCTTGACCTTAGACCTAAGGACCTGGTTCTTGCACATGACACTCCGTCTCATGGTGGTGAACAATTGTGCCAAGTTACATCAAAATCCCTCTATGGATGAAGAAGAAATGCTCTGGACAAAGTTGTCATTCTTGTATGTGTGACGTTGACTTTAGACCTAGGGACCTGATTATTGCGCATGACACTCCGTCTCATGATGGTGAACAACTGTGCCAAGTTACATCAAAATCCCTCCATGCATGAAGAAGAAATGCTCCGGACAAAGTCATTATTGAATTTGACCTTTGACCTCTAAGTGTGACCTTGACCTTTGAGATAAGAACCTGGGGTTTGCGCATGACACTCCGTCTCACTGAGGTTTACATTCATGCCAAATATAAACAAGATTGCTCTATGCATGTCAAAGTTATGGTTAGGAGAAACAAATCCGGACGCACGCACGCACGCACGCACGCACGGACACACACATGCACATACACCGAACAGCCATTTGGACAACTATGTCTTTGCTTCTGCAAGCAGGCTCGACAAAAAATCACCGCATAAACAGACATGTCTTTTAGAAGTTGTTTTCATTCTCAAAAACAAGATGGTGTCATAAACAACAATAATCAAAGAAGTCCGGTAGAATACCTATTAAAACAAACAAGAGATCACAGAGTGATCTTGGCGCCCACCAATGTGCCATTTTTGAGTGTTCCAAATTTCAAGACTTATTGACTAGCTCAAGGTCAAATTTCATTTCCGTACGCAACACTGTGCATGTGGTCCAAATTCGAAAGCTGTAGCTTGAGAAATGTGAAAGTAGGTCACTAGATCAATTTCAAGGACAAAGTTCTTTGTACACAAAACTATGCATGTGCATCAAGTTTGAAGGCTGTAGTTTGAGAAATTTGAAAGTAGGTCACTAGGTCAATCTTAAGGTCAAAAATCATTTCGGAACACGAAACTATGCATGTGGTCCAAATTTGAAGCCTGTACCTTCAAAAATGTGAAAGTAGGGCGGGGCCATATTTGACCCTAGGGGGATAATTTGAACAAACTTGGTAGAAAACCACTAGATGATGCTACATTACAAATGCCAAAGCCCTAGGCTTTGTGGTTTGGACAAGAAGATTTTCAAAGTTTTTCCCTATATAAGTCTTTGTAAACCATGTGACCCCCGGGGCGGGGCCATATTTGACCCTAGGGGGATAATTTGAAAAATCTTAGTAGAAGACCACTAGATGATGTCACATACAAAATATCAAAGCCCTAGGCCCTGTGGTTTTGAACAAGAGGTTTTTCAAAGTTTTTCCCTATATAAGTCTATATAAACCATGTGACAACGGGGCGGGGCCATATTTGACCCCAGGGATATAATTTAAATTATTAACAAAGGGCCATATCTCACTCAATAATTGTTAAACCAGTCTGATTTTCAGAGGGACACAACTAGAGTACCAATACATCATTCTGACAGAGTTTGGTTAAAATCCCCCCAGTAGTTTCTGAGGAGATGCGATAACGAGAAATTGTTAACGGATGGACGGACAGACGGAATGACGAACGGACGGACCACGGACGCAGAGTGATTTGAATAACCCACCATCTGACGATGGTGGGCTAAAAACCTATAGCTGTTTTCATATAGCATAATTTGAACAAACTTGGTAGAGAACCACTAGATGATGCTACATTACAAATGCCAAAGCCCTAGGCTTTGTGGTTTGGACAAGAAGATTTTCAAAGTTTTTCCCTATATAAGTCTATATAAACCATGTGACCACGGGGCGGGGCCATATTAGACCCCAGGGAAATAATTTGAATCATCTTGGTAGAGGACCACTAGATGATGCTTGAATAGCCCACAATCACCATTTCCTCAAAATTTTACCCCTTCCTGATCATCCTGATTTAAGAAATACACAATTCTATTTTCGTTGAGTTCACAGTAGCACATTTTATCAGTGACCTACTTTCTAGTTCCAGGAAGCACCTGTCATAGATTCTATATTCCCAAGCTATATTTAGAAACTGATATTTTTACCATTTCTGTTAAAACCACTGTTGTAAAACTGTAGCACTGCAAAAAGTATATAATTTGGAAATATCACCTGTTTTATAAAAATGGAATTTTACATTATTTTTTTAAAATAATAATTATTTCTAAATTAATACAATGGGTATTCACAAATGATATGGTTGCCCAGCAAATTATCTGACAGTTTAAATAATTCGAAAACCCAAAATTGCTACATATTTTTCAAAACCTACCCATATCAATATCAAAAGGCTATAGCCTGAACTTCTTTTAAACGTTAACACTTTTCTTTTATAATATTTGCTTTACAGATAGCCCTGATTTATATCTGAGAAAATAAATATGTTTTAAATCAGGGGTGTGGAAATCCCAATACTTTTCACTTGTCCACGGACAAATGAGACTTAAAAATCTACTTGTCCGCAGTCAAAACTTACTTGCCCGGATTTTCAATGAAACCAATGATAATTCTTTATTTTGGACACTAATCTACAGGTAGTAACAACAGCAATCATAGTAAAGTGTAATACTGTAACTGTTTAAAACAAGAGATCACAGAGTGATCTTGGCATCCACAAATGAGCCATTTTTTAATGACTAGCTCAAGGTCAAAATCAAGGTCAAATTTCATTTCGGTACAAAACACTGTGTTTGTGATCCATGCTAGTGGTCCAAATTTGAAAACTGTAGCTTGAGAAATGTGAAAGTAGGTCACTAGATCAATTTCAAGGTCAAAGTTCATTTCGTTACACAAAACTATGCATGGGCTTCATATCTGAAGGCTGTAGCTTGAGAAATGTGAAAGTAGGTACTAGGTAAAAATCAATGTCAAATTTCAATTCAGAACACAAAACTATGCATGTGGTCCAAATTTGAAGCCTGTAGCTTCAGAAATGTGAAAGTAGGTCACTAGGTCAATCTCAAGGTCAAAGTTCATTTCGGTACACAAAACTATGCAAGTGATCCAAATTTGAAGGCTGTTACTTGAGAAATGTGAAAGTAGGTCACTAGGTCAAAATCAAGGTCAAATTTCATTTCGGAACACAAAATTATGCATGTGGTCCAAATTTTAAGCCTGTACCTTCAAAAATGTGAAAGTAGGTCACTACGTCAATGTCAAGGTCAAAGTTTGTTTCGGTACACAAACCTATGCATGTGGTCCAAATTTGAAGGCTGTAGTTACAGAAATGTGAAAGTAGGTCACTTGGTCAAGATCAAGGAAATCCTTCAAGGGGTTCAAGAGTTACAGAGCGGAAGGGAAATTGCTAACCAATAGACAGACAGACAGACGGACACCGAGGCAATAACAATATGTCCCTTCGGGCGTATAAAAAGGAATCGAGATCTTATGGTGATAAAAGTTGTGTGCAAGTTTGGTTAAAAACTTAAAATCAAATCATAAATGAAGAGCTCTGCTATTGTGCAGACAAGGTCAAAATAGCTAATTTTGGCCTTTTCAGGGGCCATAACTCTGGAACCCATTATGGGATCTGGCCGGTTCAAGAAAGGAACCAAGATCTTATGGTGACACAAGTTTTGTGCAAGTTTGATTAAATTCAAATTATAAATGAAGCTGCTGTTGTGCAGACAAGGTCAAAACAGCTAATTCTGGCCCTATCAGGGGCCATAACTCTGGAACCCATAAAAGAATCTGGCCAGTTCAAGAAAGGAACCAAGATCTTGTGGTGATACAAGTTGTGTGCAAGTTTGGTTACAATCAAATCATAAATGAAGCTGCTATTGTACAGACAAGGTCAAAATAGCTAATTCTGGCCCTTTCAGGGGCCATAACTCTGGAACACATTAAGGGATCTGGCCAGTTCAAGAAAGGAACCGAGATGTTATGGTGACACAAGTTTTATGCAAGTTTGATTAAATTCAAATCATAAATGAAGCTGCTATTGTGCAGACAAGGTCAAAATAGCTAATTCTGGCCCTTTTAGGGGCCATAACTCTGGAACCCATAAAGGAATCTGGCCAGTTCAAGAAATAAACAAAGATCTTGTGGTGATACAAGTTATGTGCAAGTCTGGTTAAAATCAAATCATAAATGAAGTTGCTATTGTGCAGACAAGGTCAAAATAGCTAATTCTGGCCCTTTCAGGGGCCATAACTCTGGAACCCATAATGGAATCTGGCCAGTTTAAGAAAGGAACCAAGATCTTATGGTGATACAAGTTGTGTCCAAGTTTGATAAAAATCAAATTATAAATGAAGCTGTTATTGTGCAGACAAGGTCAAAATAGCATATTCTGGCCCTTTCAGGGGCCATAACTCTGGAACCCATAAAGGGATCTGGCCAGTTCAAGAAAGAAACCAAGATCTTATGGTGATACAAGTTGTGTGCCAGTTTGGTTAAAATAAAATCATAAATGAAACCACTATTGTGCAGACAAGAAATTGTTGACGGACGCACGGACGGACGCACAGACGACGAACGAAGGGTGATCACAAAAGCTCACCTAGTCACTATGTGACAGGTGAGCTAACAAGAGCACTGCATGCTGGTGCTGGACATTCCAACTTTTTTGTACTTGGTAAATTGACCTTAGTATTAGTATTGATGGTAAATTCAATAGCATTCTTAGCCAAAAAGTGTGACGTCATCATTTTAGTGGCGTTCTTTCTAATGAAATAACATGTAATACATGTACAGTACAACCAAGATGAAAAGTCATTTTTTCGCGCGACCTCCGTGACAAAAAGCAATTGACTCTGTCCGTTTACGGTGTCCTGAACACACTAGCAGATCGAAGTGAACAACGAGTCTGTTTATTTGCTGACTATCGATCGGCGGACACGGTGCGTCGCAGTGTGCAATTGCAGTGATTTTCCGTGTTCAGATCATCTCAGTTAAACCCGTTTTTCATTGTAGAAAAATATTTTTTGCTGTTATATTTTGTTTTAACAATACTGTTTTCTGTTTTCAGGTAAACACTAAGCTTATAAGATGTGTAATTATAAACTGTTTTGTTTCCTTTGTTTATGTTTATAGTTTTATGTAAAATTGTTAAAACGTCCGCTAACAATTACTACTAACAATACATGTTGGAATTAATGTTTTACTCACCTCTGTTGCAATTAAACTGTCTAATTCTTTCTTTCGTTTAGCATGTTTGCCCATTTTCACATGTTGCGAAATTATTTAAGTTACTTATGATTAATAAGTTCATGTTGGTTAACAAGTGCTAATTAGATAATTGCTGATGCCTGTTCATTACGGCCTATACGTTCGTTATCAATAAAGAGTATTTAAATTTTAGACAGTTTCCGAGTAAAACTTCTTTCTATTAAATGCAGTTTAAAACAGTTAAATTTAACTTCAAGTCATGAAAGTTGTTCGATATTTAAATCAATTTCATTTTCACTTGTACATGTAGTCTCGTTTAATTTCATTTTGCAATGATTTATTATTGTGAAGTTTACAATAAAATAAGGGATAAATCAAAAGTAATGAAGTAATTATTATTTTATATTTCAGGTACACACAAACTACTAGTACATAAACAAGAGGGCCAAGATGGCCCTAGGTCGCTCACCTAAGAAACACACCATAACAGTGTAAAACATGTTTGACTTAGTGATTTCATGGAAACAAATATTCTGACCAATTTTCATTAAGATTGGACCAAAAAATTGTTCTCTTGTGATAAAACAAGCATTTTCTTAGATTATGATATGACCTAGTTTTTGACCCTAGATGACCCATGTTCAAACTCGACCTAGATTTTATGAAGGCAATCATTCTGACCAAAATTCATGAAGATCCATTGAAAAATACAGCCTCTATCACATATACAAGTTTTTTCTTTGATTTGACCAAGTGACCTTGTTTTTGACCTCAGATGACCCATATTCAAATTCGACCTAGATTACATTAAGACAATCATCCTGACCAAATTTCATAAAAATCAATTGAAAAAAACAGTCTCTATCGCATACACAAGATTTTTCTTTAATTTGACCTAGTGACCTAGTTTTTGATCTCAGATAACCCATATTCAAACTCGACCTAAATTTCATCAAGGCAATCACTCTGACCAAATTTCATGAAGATCAATTGAAAACTACATCCTCTATTGCATACACAATGTTTTTCTTCGATTTGACCTAGTGACCCCAGATGACCCATTTTCGAACTCGGCCTAGATTTTATCAAGGTAATCATTCTGGCTAAATTTCATGAAGATCAGTTGAAAAATACAGCCTCTATCGCATACACAAGGTTTTTCCTTGATTTGACCTAGTGACCTAGTTTTTAATCCCTGATGACCCATTTTCGAACTCAGCCTAGATTTCATCAAGGTAATCATTCTGACCAAAATTCATGAAGATCAATTGAAAAATACCACCTCTATCGCATACACAAGGTTTTTCTTTGATTTGATCTAGTGACCTAGTTTTTGACCCGAGATGACCCATTTTCGAACTCGGCCTAGATTTTATCAAGGCAATCATTCTGACCAACATTTATGAAGATCAATTGAAAAATACAGCCTCTATCGCATACACAAGGTTTTTCTTTGATTTGACCTAGTGACCTAGTTTTTGACCCGAGATGACCCATTTTTGAACTCGGCCTAGATTTCATCAAGGCTATCATTCTGACCAATATTCATGAAGAATAATTGAAAAATACAGCCTCTATCGCATACACAAGGTTTCTCTTTGATTTGACCTAGTGACCTAGTTTTTGACCCGAGATGACCCATTTTCGAACTTGGCCTAGATTTTATCAAGGCAATCATTCTGATCAATATTCATGAAGATCAATTGAAAAATACAGCCTCTATCGCATACACAAGGTTTTTCTTTGATTTGACCTAGTGACCTAGTTTTTGACCCGAGATGACCCATTTTCGAACTCGGCCTAGATTTCATCAAAGTTAACATTCTGACCAATATTCATGAAGATTAGTTGAAAAATACAGCCTCTATCGCATACACAAGGTTTTTCTTTGATTTGACCTAGTGACCTAGTTTTTGACCCGAGATGACCCATTTTCAAACTCGGCCTAGATTTCATCAAGGTTATCATTCTGACCAATATTCATGAAGATTAATTGAAAAATACAGCCTCTATCGCATACACAAGGTTTTTCTTTGATTTGACCTAGTGACCTAGTTTTTGACCCGAGATGACCCATTTTCGAACTCGGCCTAGATTTCATCAAAGTTAACATTCTGACCAATATTCATGAAGATCAATTGAAAAATACAGCCTCTATCGCATACACAAGGTTTTTCTTTGATTTGACCTAGTGACCTAGTTTTTGACCCGAGATGACCCATTTTCAAACTCGGCCTAGATTTCATCAAGGTTATCATTCTGACCAATATTCATGAAGATTAATTGAAAAATACAGCCTCTATCGCATACACAAGGTTTTTCTTTGATTTGACCTAGTGACCTAGTTTTTGACCCGAGATGACTCATTTTCAAACTCGGCCTAGATTTCATCAAGGTTATCATTCTGACCAATATTCATGAAGATTAATTGAAAAATACAGCCTCTATCGCATACACAAGCTAAATGTTGACAGACGACGGACGACAGACGACGGACGACAGACGACGGACATTGAGTGATCAGAAAAACAGAAAAAAATAGAAAAAGCAGAAGTGAAGTTTCGGAGCAAGACGTGGTATTGGCTAGTAATACGGCCCCGCACGGTCAAAAAGCTAGTCATACGTGAGACACATTCAGCTAGACAGTCCAGCTTGAACTACATGAGTAGTGATAATCACATGACTAGATTTTTGGCCATCGTACGGGACCTTTCACTACAGGATGTTTTAAAGCCACTAATAAATATGTATCATTTCCATATGGATTATAATAAATAATGAAAGCGTAAAGTAGTTGTTATCTATACTTACAGGTAGAAACTTTCAACAAGAGTGAAAATTAGGACACAACACCAGAGGAGGGAAGGAGCAGAAAACGAAAATCGGGCTTCTTTATCTTTATTAATTCACTTTTTTCTTTGCCAAGTTTAACGGAATATATCATTTATTAGGAAGCACAAAAATTCAAACAAATAAAGCCAAGAATGATTTACACTAGAAAGAAAAAATTATGTTGCTATGTTGCATTCTCATATTATGCTTCCATTTGATTTTTATTTCTTATTTAACAAGTGCATAGATACAAATGATACCAACAATTACAAAATACAGACAAGACAGACATATTCTATAAATCTTCATGTAATAATCACACACATAACCTGACAAATACACGTGCAGTTGTTAAAACTAAACAGTATATTCTATTTCCTATTTTTTTGTTGCTGTTACACAGACCAAACTTTATGAAAAAGATCACATACGTTACAACAAATATGCAAATATTACGAATATGCAAATATCTTAATCTTGCCGAAAATAATACAAATAAGAATAAACAATTTTTTATCAGTAGTGAGTACATATATGAATTATATAATGAACACAAAATGATTTCTGTAAGCATTATCGATACACAGGTTTTTGTTTTATATGAGGCTATATACATATACCTGTAGGATGATACCTGTAGGATGATTTTGGGCTCTGAAGTAAAGACTAGGTCCTTTTTGAGCCCCTCTTCTTTCGGACTTTATTCATGACGTTATTACTGCAAGTTCTCAAAACAAATTTGGTAGTTGTGTTGGTAACAGATAAAGAGTACTTAGTTACAAAAGTTGTCCCGACAACATCTATTCTGTTCTCAAAACTGGTACAGCATGTCTCCCTGCCAGTGATGGTCAAGTCTGATCTTGAAACTATGGACATCCTTGGCATCAACTACTTCTTGAGGCAACCGATTCCACATGTCAATCACTCTACGTGAAAACTGATTTTGACAAAAGGTTGTTCTACAACGGGGCTTTTCAAGTTTTAAGTTGTGTCCTCTTGTAGATGATGAATAACAGAAAAATTTTTCAAAGGAACAGTCATCTATACCTTTAACAATTTTGAAAGTCTGGATAGCATCACCACGAATTCTACGATGAGCAAGTGTTGGTAAATTCAATTCCCTAAGACGTTCTTCATATGTAAGGTTTGTAACAGAAGGCACTAACTTGATAGCTCTTGTCTGAAGTCTTTCTAAACTATCTATGTCTTTTCTAAGATATGGATACCAAACAATATTAGCGAATTCCACATGTGGTCGAACCAATGCTCGATACAGTTTCAAGAATGCATACTTGTCAAGATATTCAAAAGATTTACTTTTAAGTGCCAAAATACTATTTGCTTTATTAATCTTAGCAGAAATGTGTTTACTAAATTTCAAATCGCGTTCAAACAATACTCCAAGGTCTGTTTCTTCTATATCAGATTTTAGTTTGTTTGTGTTCATAAAAAATTCTTTCTCTGGGTTTCCATACCCATAATGAATTACTTTACATTTGTTCACATTAAAAGTTAGTTCCCATTTTTCTGCCCAATCACAAATTGAGTTCAAATCAGTCTGAAGATGGTCTGATTCTGTAGTTGGTGCATATAACTTTTGTGTCGTCAGCAAAGATTTTAATGTTGGTGTTAATTCCATCTACGACATCATTTACATATAAAATAAAAAGTACCAGTCCCAGCACACTACCTTGTGGGACACCACTATCAACATTTCTCCAACCAGAGGTTTTACCTTTAATGAACACACATTGTCTGCGATCTGTCAAGAAGTCCTCAATCCATGCCAAAATATTTCCCTTTATTCCATATGATGACACCTTTTTCAGCAACCTCCTGTGAGGGACCTTATCAAATGCCTTGGCTAAATCCAAGTACACACTATCCCAACTATTATGCTCTTCAAAATACTCAGTCCAGTCTTCCATAACATTCAAGAGTTGTAAAGCACATGATCGCCTGGTTCTAAACCCATACTGTTCATTTGATAATAACTTGTTTTCATCTAAATGATTCATAATATGTTTTCTAATAATTTTTTCAAGCATCTTGCAAACAACTGATGTCAAACTTACAGGTCTATAATTGCTTGGGTCAGTTTTACTTCCTTTTTTGAATACTGGTGAGATTCTTGCATCTTTCCAAGCCATAGGAATACTTCCCAACAACAGAGACTTTTGAAAAATTAGTGTTAGTGGTGTTACAAATATATCTGTCATACTTTTTAACAAATATGGATGGATCTCATCCGGTCCCATAGATTTAGTGGCATTAATATCTTTCAGTAATTTTATAACTTCTCCTTCAGAAATACATGACATTTAATGCTAATAAAATTATGTTTACAAAATAATTATAAAATTGTTAGTTGTTGCTCCCACGGTTCGTACTCGGCACTCCTTTTCGTAATCTTGCCCTGAAAAAAAAAAGCAGATAAAAATAATTTTTAACACAAGTGTATGTTACACATTTATAGTTTCTTGAAATTTGAAATGCCATGTGATATAATTCGATTAATTTGTTATTTCAGACACTAGAAATGCATCTAAATGTTTAAATGGATAATTTCTTTGTTTACTTTAAGTGAATACCACTGTTCTATATTGTAAATTATATTTCAAAAATCTTTTTTTTATATTTACAAAAGCAAATAAATCATAACAAATTAACAAGTTATTAAAAAAATATTAATTTAACTGTTAACTTACCTCTTAAATAATTATCAAAATTCCATGCCAAACTGTGAACGAAGATTAATCGTTAGGGTGTTAAATAACGTAATCGTGTAAAAGTAATTGTTAGTATAACAATTGAAATTTGCAACAAACATACAAAACTGCAAAAGTAAACTCTAAATAAAACAACTGAATTTACAGGTTTTATTGTTTATTAAGCACTGTTTCATCGTATATGCTTTGTGTAAAGTGCTCTACCTGCAAAATACGAAAAGTCTCCAAAATTACCTTGCAGACAAACATTGAAACTGAAAATTACGATGATATCTTCTGTTAACATTTATGTATATTTCTTTTAATTTTTGGATGAAATAAAATGAAAAATAGCACATCTTAAAACAATCATGAACACCGCAATTTGCCGCGATTTCACCGCGAAACACCGTGTTCGGCGAGCACCGTGTCCGGACATGCAGTTCACTGTGATTTGCGGTGAAATCACCCACCTGGGTGGTCAAATTTCTTTGAACAAGCTGGTTTGGTATCGCAGTGATGGGTGTCCATTGAAACTTTTCACTTTGGTGGTACTGTATGTAAATCAAAATTTTATAACATTATAAACATTTAAAATATGTCCCCCTTTTTTGGAGACCTTCAATAAAACATAGCTGAAATCATTTTACAACAGTAAATGAAATTTAAATTGCACAAGGAAATATTAGTCAGGATGGTTCACAAAGTCTGTAAGACTGCATATGTATATACTTAAACTGCACACACTTCTCAGATGTAGGACTTCAGTGTATTTATTTAATTTTGAGTCGTATATAGCACTTCATTTACTTTTCTCCCAAACGTTGTATTCTTTTCAATCCGAGACTTGGGGCGTCATATTATTTTAGACATCAGAGATCAGATTCAGTAAAACTGAATCTTCGAACAAGCGGTTGGTGAGAACGTTACTTGATTCTCTGTAAATCCTCGACTGCAGATAGTTAGTTTATTGTCATTTATTTCAAAATATCTACATTACACTTCTTATACACAAACATTTCATATAATTTTATCCAAAGAAAATAATTAGACGAGCTCTTATAAAAGATTTGAATAGTATAGGCTTCAAGTATGAAACCTAAATATTTTAAAATAACTGTGCACAATGAAGAAACATGAGATGTTAGTCTACATATTGATAAAAATGACTTTTGTCCACTGTCGGATCATGAAAAGTCGTGAAAATACCGTTTTTCATAAATTCCACCTGCTAGTACTTACACATTTTTATTTTTGTGAACCACCGACTCGGATGTAAGACAAAACCTTCGCCGACGGCCGGGTTTTGCCGGACTAAGTATTTTTGAAATGGCATACAATGGTGACCGATCTGCTAAGTGAGTATATCATACCTGTATGACAACAAGAGGGCCAAGATGGCCCTAGGTCGCTCACCTAAGAAACACACCATAACAGTGTAAAACATGTTTGACCTAGTGATTTCATGGAAACAAATATTCTGACCAATTTTCATTAAGATTGGACCAAAAAATTGGTCTCTTGTGATAAAACAAGCATTTTCTTAGATTATGATATGACCTAGTTTTTGACCTCAGATGACACATATTCAAATTCAACCTAGATTTCATTAAGGCAATCATCCTGACCAAATTTCATAACAAGAGCTGTCTGATGACAGCGCGCTCGACTATTCGAAGAACTGATTGAAGAATGGGGTCAAAATATTTCCACGGATATTCAGACAAAAGGAATAAATAGATTAGACAAACAATGTTCCTGTATTACTTTGATTTCGATAAGTCTTGCACTAAATGGCAATATATGAGCCAATTTTAAAGTCCAAAAAGGGCCATAATTCAGTCAAAATAGTTATGTACTCTTGCCTACAGATGGAAATCATAATGATAAACAAGTGTTCAAAGTTTAAAGGCCATATGTCAAATAGTTTTGACAAAACATGGACTTGTATGAAAACAGAACCAATTTCAAAATCCAAAAAGGACCATACTTCAGCCAAAATAGATGACAGAGTTATGTTCTCTTTCCTACAGATAGAGACTATTATACTAAACAAGTGATAAAAGTTTCAAAGCCATATGTCAAACACTTTATAAAAAATATGAACTGGTACGAAAAACTTAACAAAGATTTCTAAGTCAAAATGGGCCATAATTCAGCCAAAATCCTTGATGGAGTTATGTACTGTTGCCTATAACTGGACATGGTGATGGTAAACAGGTGTTGAAAGTTTCAAAGCTTTATCTCAAAAGACTTTGTCAAAATATAAACTGGTACGAAATATTAACCCAGATTTCTAAGTCAAAAAGGGCCATAATTCAGCCAAAATCCTTGATGGAGTTACGTACTCTTGCCTATAACTGGACATGGTGATGGTAAACAATTATTGAAAGTTTCAAAGCTTTATCTCAAAAGACTTTGTCAAAATATGAACTGGTACGAAAAACTTAACAAAGATTTCTAAGACAAAAGGGGCCATAATTCAGCCAAAATCCTTGATGGAGTTATGTACTCTTGCCTATAACTGGACATGGTGATGGTAAACAGGTGTTGAAAGTTTCAAAGCTTTATCTCAAAAGACTGTCAAAATATGAACTGGTACGAAATATTAACCCAGATTTCTAAGTCAAAAAGGGCCATAATTCAGCCAAAATCCTTGATGGAGTTATGTGCTCTTACCTATAACTGGAAATGGTGATGGTAAACAAATATTGAAAGTTTCAAAGCTTTATCTCAAAAGACTTTGTCAAAATATGAACTGGTACGAAAAACTTAACCATGATTTCTAAGTCAAAAGGGGCCATAATTCAGCCAAAATCCTTGACTGAGTTATGTGCTCTTGCCTATAACTGGCCATGATGATGGTAAACAAGTGTTGAAAGTTTCAAAGCTTTATCTCAAAAGACTTTGTCAAAATGTGGACTGGTACGAAAAACTTAACCCAAGGTGTGACTGACGCCGACGCCGACGCCGTGGTGAGTAGGATAGCTCTACTTATTCTTCGAATAGTCGAGCTAAAAATCAATTGAAAAAAACAGTCTCTATCGCATACACAAAATTTTTCTTTAATTTGACCTAGTGACCTAGTTTTTGACCTCAGATAACCCATATTCAAACTCGACCTAGATTTCATCAAGGCAATCACTCTGACCAAATTTCATGAAGATCAATTGAAAACTACATCCTATATTGCATACACAATGTTTTTCTTCGATTTGACCTAGTGACCTAGTTTTTGACCCCAGATGACCCATTTTCGAACTCGGCCTAGATTTTATCAAGGTAATCATTCTGACTAAATTTCATGAAGATCAGTTGAAAAATACAGCCTCTATCGCATACACAAGGTTTTTCCTTGATTTGACCTAGTGACCTAGTTTTCAATCCCAGATGACTCATTTTCGAACTCAGCCTAGATTTCATCAAGGTAATCATTCTGACCAAAATTCATGAAGATCAATTGAAAAATACAGCCTCTATCGCATACACAAGGTTTTTCTTTGATTTGACCTAGTGACCTAGTTTTTGACCCGAGATGACCCATTTTCAAACTCAGTCTAGATTTCATCAAGGCAATCATTCTGACCAATATTCATGAAGATCAATTGAAAAATACAGCCTCTATCGCATACACAAGGTTTTTCTTTGATTTGACCTAGTGACCTAGTTTTTGACCCGAGATGACCCATTTTCGAACTCGGCCTAGATTTCATCAAGGTAATCATTCTGACCAATATTCATGAAGAATAATTGAAAAATACAGCCTTTATCGCATACACAAGGTTTTTCTTTGATTTGACCAAGTGACCTAGTTTTTGACACGAGATGACCCATTTTCGAACTCGGCCTAGATTTCATCAAGGCAATCATTCTGACCAATATTCATGAAGATCAATTGAAAAATACAGCCTCTATCGCATACACAAGGTATTTCTTTGATTTGACCTAGTGACCTAGTTTTTGACCCGAGATGACCCATTTTCGAACTCGGCCTAGATTTCATCAAGGCAATCATTCTGACCAATATTCATGAAGATTAGTTGAAAAATACAGCCTCTATCGCATACACAACGTTTTTCTTTGATTTCACCTAGTGACCTAGTTTTTGACCCGAGATGACCCATTTTCGAACTCAGCCTAGATTTCATCAAGGTTATCATTCTGACCAATATTCATGAAAATCAATTGAAAAATACAGCCTCTATCGCATACACAAGCTAAATGTTGACAGACGACGGACGACAGACGACAGACGACGGACGACAGACGCCGGACATTGAGCGATCAGAAAAACTCACCTGAGCATTGCTCAGGTGAGCTAAAAATACGAGATATTTTAACACTAATTTATCCATTTAAGAGAAAATTAAGGGGCGGTAGTCAAATACGTGTCTTTTAGTGAATATTTCCTGAATGTTAGAAAAAACTACAAATGATATGAAAATTTCGATACATCCCCATAAAAGCGTGTTCATTGTAGGTCATCCTCGGCCAATTCCCAATAACAAAGCTTTAGTAATAAATAAACTGCGAAGGAAAACATTACCTTGACTGATGAAAACTACCGCAAAAATCGCCCTGCTCGCACGTAATTATGCCACAGGTCAACGCTTACGTTGAGACTCGGTGATTATGTTGCATGCAAAATACACAGGCCATTTCCATAATAGCTCGAGAATACATGTATGTCGAGAACACACGACGTCGGGATATGTTTCATGGTGTTCAACTTTTTTTCATTCATCTTTTTGACAGTAGGGGTGTAACTGTTTTAAGTTATGTAACCTATTTCAGTTACTTTTTCAAGCATTTTATAACCTGTATTAGTTACAAAAATATAGTACACTCAGGTAAGCTATTCAAAAAGAGTCTTTTTGCTGTTCTCACAAAGTGACAGGTAATGAGAGGTAAAGTGTAATTAGTAGCAAACTGTGGTTAATCAAATTCTCTTTTAGTCTGATCATGACCTGATAAGCATAATGGGATGTTAAAGAGTTTTATAGCTTTAAAACTTTTGCGTAAGACTTTATCAGCCTTGCATAAAAAATTTTACTGGATAGCTGGAAAGATAAAAGTTCAAGGATTCTGGAAATAATTGCATTACTCTCATTTAAAATGAGGAATTGGCACAGGAGGGCTTTGTAGTATCTTATGATAACTGAAACAAGTTATGAAAGTATAAGCAGTAACTCAAATGGATTATAAACTGCGATAACTTAAAGGTAGTGTCTAGTCGTCCGGTAACTGGATGACTAGCCTGCGTTCTAGTTGTCCGGTAACCGGAAGACTAGCATTTCCCCTGGCGATTTTCTAGTCGTCCGGTAATCAATTTCTCGGTGAATAAGCAGTGTTCTGGTATAATTTTACCTGTTATTTATTTAAGATATCAATACCTATCTGCAAACAGAAATTTGTTTGAATACATGCCCAAGTGTATTGCTAATCTTCTCGAGAAATCTACTGCCTTTTCAGGCAATAAAATGGAAGTTTACAAAAATCAATAATGACGAAACGAATAAATGCAGATGATTGTGTTGTTGTCATCTTGCTCTATTATTACATGAGCACCGAACCATGCATCGTGCATTATAATGTTTTCTATTTGTTACTGTTGCTTTTATTGCGAATTTTTTTTTTATTAGTGTATGTTTGAGATGTCTTTGTGGTACCATATTTTGGTGTGTATAGGTCGCGGTAATGTATAGTCCGCATCTAATTTTTGCTCTGGAAATGGTCGGAAAATTTAACTTCTAGCGTATTAGTCGCAGTTTAATTTCGGATTTTTTCCCCAGCAATATTTATATTTACCGGCAAAAAAGTTATGGCGGCGGCCATATTGATGCCGCGGACTGAATTATTATCAGAACCCGATTGGTGGAAATTGGACTGTGTTGTTTTCGTTCCCAACCGTTTCGTACCAACAGTAGTATCGGTAACAGACTACATCAAAGAAAAGCGGCTTTTTGACACTAATTGGCAGCAGACGGTTTGCGTTTACATTCTGTTATCATGCAAGTTTAAGTGTGAATTGTTTGCACAGCAATTATAACACCTTTCCGTGTCGTGTAATTAACCGCGTTCTTTTGATTCTGAGTAAAAAGATTAACAAAATATCTCTTTTTGGAATTTTTTCTTTTATTTAAAAATCAAAAGTAAAAAATAATCATTCAAGTTTTTTAATGCGCTAAGAATTAGTATAAACAATGTTTGGAATTGAGGACGGATCTGTCCGGATTTTATCCAACCTGGAGTACATGTCAATGGCGTCCAGTAAAATGAAAGTAGAAACAAACGTAATTCAGATTGCAAAACATCTTTGAATTAAAGTCATCCGTAATTTTAATAGTCTGTATGGGTTATTTACGATATATTTTATTGAAAGTAACCGCTATTGGTTGAAAAACCGCTGATATTGATATTTTTTATCCATTTTGTTCGTTCGTAACAGATGCACGTAATTTTGCGAGAGCTACGGTCAGAAAATTGGCCCGAAAAAAAAAACTGCTGGCAATGTTCTGTCGTATAGGTCGCAGGAACTTTTTCAGGCAGCAAAATGGGAAGAAAAAGTGCGACCTATACACACCAAAATACGGTATATGAAAAATATCTGAATACAATAGCATGACAATATGAGAGGTTCTTCTCGATATATGTTGTACTCCTTAGAAGGACTTTTGTTGTCTTTAAAAGGACAGTTTATTAGTCTTAAATGTAATAAGACAGATAGCGGAACGCATCTGCAATGCTACTCGCAAAGTCGTGTTCATGACATGGTCACAGGTGGGTTCCGTCTTTCGGGTCATTGCTGTCATTGCCTATGAGTGAATCGCCGTGGTGCCAGATTTTGTATGGGTGCAACTTAAACAGAATTTTGTTAAGGCACTATCATAGCTTGTTATAGCGCCGGTGATGTCTGTGGAACAGCGAACCGAATACAACCAGTCTCACCTCTCTTGATGTCAACTCGTTGTAGATGTTTAAAAGAGATTTCATCAGCTCCTTGTTGGTTAAGTGATAGCATGTCATTCTCCCCGACTTGAATAAAAATGATGTCATATTTAGCTACGTGAGCTTGTTGAAGAAGTTTTTGAAGTCGCTTCACCCCTAATTATCGCAGTTTGTAGGATTAATACAATTAACACAATGATTTATGCAATGCTCATCAATAAACGTTTTTCACGTGTTTTGGACGAAAAGCATGTGCTTTTGACAATGGTGATGACCCTTTAATCCTTTAATCTTTATACTTTTTTGTATTAATTACCCGTATTTGTACACAATTTACTTTTATGTTCCTTTGATACAGAATGTTTTAAAATATCAAAAGACGCAAGCATTTTAAAATTAAATTTAATTATGCGGCGTCTTTAATGAGCAAAGTGGAATGTCACACATTTTAATTTCGATGTAATGAGCAACTGACGAGTTATGAAAATGAAACTTATATAAACCTTATAAATTCGATACCATACTGTCATATGAGAATACTGTGTTCAATTATGGCTTCCCAGACTGTGTCTTTCACAGCTGGAGAAAAATTCTCCAATTTCAATGATCTTGCATCCAAAACTGACCGTTATCAGCCGGTAAATAATGTTCAGTTGTACAAATGTGATTCTCATGCAATAGAAGCGTACCAAAAACGCTGTCCAAAACGGAACTTTAACGCCAATCTCAAGTTTGCAGAAATCACATATGCCTGTATACACGGAGGGAAGAAATTCAAATCCCTTGGAACCGGTCAGCGTGCTCAAAGGTAAGAAATTTAAGTGTATCTTAATGCATGAAACCGCCATTTGTTACTTTGCCAATATCTCAACAAGAGCTCGTCGAACACGAAATGCCCCCCTTGATGCATTCAGTAATTGCACAAGGAACAGAAATTATAAGCTAACTGTAAACAAAAGTTCAACTGTTCTGGTCCAATCTGACCTTGACCTTTAACCTATTAACCTAACAAGAGATCACAGAGTGATCTTGGCACCGACCACTGAGCCATTTTTAAATGTTCCAAATTTCAAGACTAGCTCAAGATCAGAATCAAGGTTAAATTTCATTTCGGTACAAAACACTGTGCATGTGGTCCAAATTTGAAAGCTGTGGCTTGAGAAATGTGAAAGTAGGTCACTAGATCAATTTCAAGGTCAAAGTTCATTTCGGTAGACAGAACTATGCATGTGCTTCAGATCTGGAGGCTGTAGCTTGAGAAATGTGAAAGTAGATACTAGGTAAAAATCAATGTCAAATTTCAATTCAGAACACAAAAATATGCAAGCAGTCCAAATTTGAAGCCTGCAGCTTCAGAAATGTCAAAGTAGGTCACTAGGTCAATCTGAAGATCAAAGTCCCATTTTGGTACACAAAGCTATACAATGTGGTCCAAATTTAAAGGCTGTAGCTTGAGAAATGTGAAAGTAGGTCACTAGGTCAAAATCAAGGTCAAATTTTATTTCAAAACACAAAACTATGCGTTTGGTCCAAATTTGAAGCCTGTACCTTCAAAAATGTGAAAGTAGGTCATTAGGTCAATAACAAGGTCAAAGTTTGTTTCGGTACACAAACCTATGTATGTGGTCCAAATTTGAAGGCTGTAGCTACAGAAATGTGAAAGTAGGTCACTAGGTCAAGATCAAGGTCAACTCATGTCAAAGTTCATCTTGCCACTTAAAACAATACATGTGGTCCAAATTTGAATGATGTAGGTTATAGACCTGAAGATTCTAAGTTTTTCCCTATTTAAGTCTATAAGAACCATGTGACCCCCGGGGTGGGGCCATATTTTTACCCTAGAGGGATAATTTGAACAAACTTGGTAGAGAACCACTAGATGATGCTACATTACAAATATCAAAGCCCTAGTCTTTGTGGTTTGGACAAGAAGATTTTCAAAGTTTTTCCCTATATAAGTCTATGTAAACCATGTGACCCCCAGGGCGGGGCCATATTTGACCCTAAGGGAATAATTTGGACAATCTTAGTAGAGGACTACTAGATGATGTCATATACAAAATATCAAAGCCCTAGGACCTGTGGTTTTGGACATGAGGTTTTTCAAAGTTTTTTCCTATATAAGTCTATATAAACCATGTGACCCCCGGGGTGGGGCCATATTTGACCCCAGGGAAATAATCTGAACAATCTTGGTACAGGACCACTAGATTTTGCTACATACCAAATATCAAAGCCCTAGGCCCTGTGGTTTTGGACAAGAAGATCAGAAACCGTTTAACTGTTCCTGGCAAATGTGACCTTGACCTTTGACCTAATGACCTCAAAATCAATAGGGGTCATCTACTGGTCATGACCAACCTCACTATCAATTTTCTTGACAATAGGCCTAAGCGTTCTTGAGTTATTGCCCAGGAACCATTTTACTGTTCCTGGTCACTGTGACCTTGACCTTTGACATACTGACCTCAAAATCAATAGGGGTCATCTGCTGGTCATGAACAACCTCCACATCAACATTCATGATCCTAGGCCCAAGCGTTTTTGAGTTATCATCCGGAAACCGTTTTACTGTTCAGGGTCACTGTGACCTTGACCTTTGACATACTAACCTCAAAATCAATAGGGGTCATCTGCTGGTCATGACCAACCTCCATATCAACATTCATGATCATAGGCCCAAGCGTTCTTGAGTTATCATCCGGAAACCGTTTTACTGTTCAGGGTCACTGTGACCTTGACCTTTGAAATACTAACCTCAAAATCAACAGGGGTCATCTGCTGGTAATGACCAACCTCCCTATCAACTTTCATGATCCTAGGACCAAGCGTTCTTGAGTTATAATCCGGAAACAGTTTTACTAATCAGGGTCACTGTGACCTTGACCTTTGACATACAGATCTCAAAATCAATAGGGGTCATCTGCTGGTGATGATCAACCTCCCTATCAATTTTCATGATTCTAGGCCATAGCGTTCTTAAGTTATAATCCGGAAATGGATTGGTCTACATACAGACTGACTGACCGACCGACCGACCGACCGACAGACCGACCGACCGTCAGACGGACAGACATCTGCAAAACAATATACCTCTCCTTCTTCGAAGGGGGGCATAAAAATACTGCAAGTCATCATTTTTTAAATTTTTTTTGCAATTCTGTTAACGCCTAGAAAAATAGATTGTTGTTACAGCCAAATCAAACATCTGAACCGCGCCATGGGAAAACCAACATAGTGGCTTTGCGACCAACATGTATCCAGACCAGCCTGCGCTGGTTGGTTTTCCCATGGCGCGGCTCATATACACTCGAAACCCTTTATAACGCTATTCGATATACCGCGGTATTCGGTATAACGCGGTAAGGTCTTGGCTCCCAAATTTTCAAAAAAAAAAATTTAAACAAGAGGGCCATGATGGCCCTATATCACTCACCTGTTATCACTGCCCTTGAGGACAAGAAAATCCTCAGAAAAAATATCTAAGTCCAAAGGACAGGAACAACTAAGGGAAGAAATTAAACCAAAAAGAAAAAAAATTCTTACAAGGTACAGATATGTCAAAATACACCTAAAAATTGGAGGTACCATCCATGTTGTATCACAGAAAAGTGATCTCGCTTTTCCCTACGGCCAATAATAAAAAAGTTACTAAAAACAAGCTATTTATAGTAAGGTAAAAGGGAATTAATTAAAAAAACAAGAGGACCATGATGGTCCTGAATCGCTCACCTCTTCCCATATGACCAAGTTTTGAGTATGACGTCATTTTTTCTATTATCTGACATAGTGACCTAGTTTTTGAGCTCATGTGACCCAGTTCTGAACTTGACCTAGATATTATCAAGATAAAAATTCTGACCAATTTTTATGAAGATCCATTGAAAAATATGGTCTCTAGATCGGTCAAAAGATTTAAATAATTTTAGACCTACTGACCTAGTTTTTGACCGCAGTTGACCCAGTTTCAAATTTGACTTAGATATCATCAAGATGAACATTCAGACCAACTTTCATACAGATCCCATGAAAAGTATGGCCTCTAGAGAGGTCACAAGGTTTTTTTATTATTTGACCTACTGACCTAGTTTTTTATGGCATGTGACCCAGTTTCAAACTTGACCTAGATATCATCAAGATGAACATTCTGACCAATTTTTATGGAGATCCATTCACAAGTATGGTCTCTAGAGAGGTCACAAGGTTTTTCTATTTTTAGACCTAATGACCTAGTTTTTGACCGCACATGACCCTGTTTCAAACTGGACCTAGATATCATCAAGATGAACATTCAGACCAATTTTCATACAGATCCCATGAAAAATATGGCCTTTAGAGAGGTCACAAGGTTTTTCTATTATTTGACCTACTGACCTAGTTTTTGACCGCACATGACCCACTTTCAAACTTGACCTAGATATCATCAAGATGAACATTCAGACCAATTTTCATACAGATCCCATGAAAAATATGGCCTCTAGAGAGGTCACAAGGTTTTTCTATTATTTGACCTACTGACCTAGTTTTTGACCGCACATGACCCACTTTCGAACTTGGCCTAGATATCATCAAGGTGAACATTCTGACCAATTTTCATGAAGATCTCATGAAATATATGGCCTCTAGAGAGGTCACAAGGTTTTTCTATTTTTAGACCTACTGACCTAGTTTTTGACCGCACATGACCCAGTTTCGAACTTGACCTAGATATCATCAAGATGAACATTCAGACCAACTTTCATACATATCCCATGAAAAATATGGCCTCTAGAGAGGTCACAAGGTTTTTCTATTATTTGGCCTACTGACCTAGTTTTTGATGGCACGTGACCCAGTTTCTAACTTGACCTAGATATTATCAAGGTGAACGTTTTCACTAATTTTCATGAAGATCTTGTGAAATATATGGCTTCTAGAGAGGTCACAAGGTTTTTCTATTTTTAGACCTACTGACCTAGTTTTTGATGGCACGTGACCCAGTTTAAAACTTGACCTAGATATCATCAAGGTGAACATTCTGACCAAGTTTCATGAAGATCTTGTGAAATATATGGCCTCTAGAGAGGTCACAAGGTTTTTCTATTTTTAGACCTACTGACCTAGTTTTTGAAGGCACGTGACCCAGTTTCGAACTTGACCTAGATATCATCAAGATGAACATTCTGATCAACTTTCATAAAGATCCCATGAAAAATGTGACCTCTAGAGTGGTCACAAGCAAAAGTTTACGGACGGACACACGCTCGCACGGACGCACGGACGACGGACACCGCGCGATCACAAAAGCTCACCTTGTCACTTTGTGACAGGTGAGCTAAAAATGATTGTAAGTTAACAAAAGAAGGATCTGCCAAATAAATCTGTTGACATAAATGAAATTTCAGATCAGTATCTTCATTAGTTACTGAGATATACCCATTTTAATTTGAAACAAGCAAATTCGATGAATTGGTATCCCCCGCCGAAAGGGTTTGTGGTGAGGAATGGCAAAAAGATATATCCGGCAAAAAGTTAAGGATGTTAATAAGAAGCAAATAATTTCATTAATCAAAATCAATTTAACAGAAAACAAATGTTTAATTAAAGAGTACACAATAAATGTATGATACTTTGATCCGGACTAAAGAATTTATTTTGAATGGGATATGCTTACTGTAATAAGCTTAGCTTTTAAAATTAAATGCAGTTAATTGAAATGTGAGCTTGAAGTTTAACTGGAATGAAATATTGTCTTTGAGTGGTTTGGCACCAGGTGTTGCTGTTTTACATGTACATTTGAACTTAAAAGATCAGATGTCCTTAAGAGAACACAGATAAGACATCTTGAACATGGCTGAGGGCAAGGTTTGTGCAGTCACAACTTAACATGTTGAAGGTTTGAACATTTAAAAAAAAAAAAAAAGGATGGAAATATATATATCTATATATAGATATATGTATATATTTATTTTTTTAGGGGCTGGGGGTGCAGGGGAACGGGAGAGGAAACAAAATTTCACATGCTGATTATAAATATTGATTGAAAATTAAAAATGAAAAAAAAAAAGGTAAAAGGGTGAAGTTGGAGTGGGGGGGGGAGCAGAGGATGCATGATCAGTGGTGAGCATGACTGGGTGGAGAAGTGAGGTGGGGGAATAGTACAACTTGGAAGGTTTGAAAAAAATCTAAAATAAATGAAAAAAAAAAAATTGGGAGTGGGGGGGAGTGGTGTTGGGAGGGGGAGGGGGTGTGACCAAGGCAAGTGGGTGACCAGGTGTGGGTGCGCAACTTCACATGTTTATAATAAATGTTCACAGAAAAGAATGAAAGAAATTTAATGAAATTCTGCCAAATGGTAAGTTTGTTATGTACAAATATGTGAATTTTTAGACAATTAAAGGGCAATAACTCTGAAGTTACAAAAAGAAATCCGTACAAAATTGTCTGTGCACAACCATATTATAGTGCTCTAAATTCTGTTAAAGTTTCATAGTTCTAGGTCAAATATATCAAAAGTTATGATGCAGAAATTGGCATATCTATAGATCTATAGTACCCTATATAGTTAACACTAGAAACTTCTAAGGGCCATAACCCTGGTGTTACTTGGGCAATCTGTCTGAAACTTGATGGGCCCCATAACCTCATAGTGGTGAACATGTATATTAAGTTTGTTTGAAAAAAATCTAAAATAAGGAATGAATTTTTTGTTTGTTTTTTTTGTAGGGGGGGGGGGGGGGGTGTCGGGGGATAGGGGGGGGGTGTGTGATCAAGGTAAGGGGGCGACCAGGTGTGGGTACACAACTTCACATGTTTACAATAAATGTTCATGGAAAAGAATGAAAGAAATTTAATGAAATTCTACAAAATGGTAAGTTTGTTATGTACAAATATGTGGATTTTTATACAATTAAAGGGCAATAACTCTTAATTTACAAATAAATCCAAATGAAATTGTGTGTACACAACCACATTATGGTGATCTAAATTCTGGATAAGTTTCATAGTTCTAGGTCAAATATATCAAAAGTTATGATGCAGAAATTGCCATATTTATAGTACCCTATATAATTAACACTAGAAACTTCTAAGGGCCATAACTCTGGTGTTACTTGGGCAATCTGACTGAAACTTGACGGGCCACAAGAACTCATTGTGGTGAACATGTATATGAAGTTTTAAATAAATATTCCCAACCATTTCCTAGATATGGCTCCGGACGGACGGAAAGACGGAAGGACGGACGGACGGAAAGACGGACGGACGGACAACGCCAAAACTATATCCCTCCGACTTTCGTCGGGGGATAATAAAGGGAGGTAATTTGACATAAAATCAGTCCATAGTTATCTACCCTCATTGGCTCAGTCCAACTAATGACAATAATGAAATTTCAAATAAGTCCTATAAGTACTTACTGGTATAAATCCATTTTGATTACAATCAGGGGAGGTAATCAGATATAAAATAACTCTGGAACCTACGAATGGACCTGATATGTCATGGAATCCAAGATTTATTGTTGTTGAAGATATTAATGAAGTTTGTATCAAATAAAACCACAAATGAAGTCTCTATATGGCTGCAAAAGCCAAAATAGCCAATTTTGGACCTTTAAGGAGCCATAACTCTGGAACCCATGAAGGAATCTGGCCAGTTCAAGAAAGGAACCAAGATCTTGTAGTGATACAAGTTTTGTGCAAGTTTGGTTAAAATAAAATCATAAATGAAGCTGCTATTGTGCAGACAAGGTCAAAATAACTAATTTTGGCCCTTTCAGGGGCCATAACTCTGGAATCCATTATGGGATCTGGCCGATTCAAGAAAGGAACCGAGATCTTATGGTGACACAAGTTTTGTGCAAGTTTGATTAAATTCAAATCATAAATGAAGCTGCTATTGTGCAGACAATGTCAAAATAGCTAATTCTGGCCCTTTCAGGGGTCATCACTCTGGATCCTATAATGGAATCTGGCCAGTTCAAGAAAGGAACTAAGATCATATGTTGATACAAGTTGTGTGCAAGTTTGGTTAAAATAAAATCATAAATGAAGCTACTATTGTGCAGACAAGGTCAAAATAGCTAATTCTGGCCCTTTCAGGGGCCATAACTCTGGAACCCATAATGGAATCTGACCAGTTCAAGAAAGGAACCAAGATCTTATGGTGATACAAGTTGTGTGCCAGTTTGGTAAAAATCCAATTATAAATAAAGCTGCTATTGTGCAGACAAGGTCAAAATTGCTAATTTTGGCCCTTTCAGGGGCCATAACTCTGGAACCTGTAATGGGATCTGGCCAGTTCAAGAAAGGAACCGAGCTCTTATGGTGATACAAGTTGTGTGCAAGTTTGGTTAAAATAAAATCATAAATGAAACCACTATCGTGCAGACAAGAAATTGTTGACGCCCGGACGGACTGACGACGGACGAAGGGTGATCACAAAAGCTCACCTTGTCACTATCATCCCATTCTCATTTTTTATTATCGTAGATCTAGATTATTTTACTATTTTCTATCTTATTTTATCCATTTTGTAAAACTGTTCGCGTTTTCTCTCCTTGGTAACTCTACATTTTTATTTATTTTCCACGTGTTTAAAAACCCAGCGCTATTGTAATTTACACAACCGCGCGCTTCTCACACAGCGTTATATGTTTACTTCCGGGATTCAGAATTTCAACTTTCTTTTAGAATTACGACGAAATGGGAAGATGACACAGCGTTATAATTTTTTATATGTATTTTTCAGTAGCATATAAGGTAAATCAATGTCCCGTTTATACGCTTCGAATTTGTTATTTTAAAGGAAGCAGCGTTCAAAATACGTCTAATGCATTACGGGGTATTGCGCAATCGGCATATACAGCCAACCCGCGTTATAAATTTAACCCCGCCAGATCCACGGTCTCGAACCTTGGACCCCAACGACAGCGTTATAAAGGGGTCCCAGGGTATCTAAAAGAAAATGAACAAAATTATATCACTGTACTGATATAACTGATGCTTGTCATTTTGATATAATATTAGCTAAAATATACAGCTAAATATAATTTATTATGTAACGTGGACATCGAGCCTTTATTATAGTACACATGTATTAAACGTCAAAATGAAATACAAATCAAAATATTGGCAAAAGCTGAATTATTCAAAAACTGATTTTATGTAGTTTTAACCAAAATACACATCCAGGAAGCATAGAATAGTTAAAGAAAATACAGAAGTTATAACAGTTCCGGCAACGGAAAGAAAATCTTACGTTTTCATGATAGCAAATGATCGAACTGACGTCAAAAATCACGTCACCGACTCGACTTACATCTTACTAGACGTTTTTCTGATGCTTCTGCATAATTCTATGTCAGATTAGAATTATAATAACTATCAAATCTAAATGCAATTACAGATTCCCAATGTTCGACATCAACATACGACGTCATGTATAATTTTAAAAACTAAATTTTATTAACTTATATCATATTGGCAAAGTAGGAAATGTCGGGAAAGCTGTTTTGTTCTCCGAATGTTAGTGTATATATATTCGGTACAGGATAAAAAGTTGTGTACAATTAAAAACGATGTTGCATTTTGGAAGAGAATGAGAAATAATGTCATAAAGTAATTCCTACAATCTGAGCCACTACATGTAATGTTACAATGGTTTTCCTGTCTGTTAATGTATCAGCCAGTCTACTCTATGACAAAAAAAAGTGTAGCAAAATAATGTACTTATTATGAGTTTTATAGCTGAATATTAAATGATTATCAGTTAAATGTTAATTAGATGTGAAATACATTTGAGCCGCGCCATGAGAAAACCAACATAGTGCAAGTTCGACCAGCATGGATCAAGACCAGCATGAGCATCCATACAGCCTGGTTAGGACCAATGCTGTTCGTTTTCAAAGCCTATTGCAATTAAAGACAAAAATTAGCGAACAGCACTGATCATGACCAGTCTGCGCGGATGTACTATGTTCTCAATGCGCGGCTCATTTGGGCGTCATTTACACTTGATAAATTATAAAATTATATAATAATTCAATGTCCATGTTCCTAATTGATACCACTTCAACATAACAAAGTTCTTCATTGTTATTCCTATTTTTATCAAGAGTTATCAAATTACTAAAGAATAACATGAAGAAACGACATGATAATCATTCTTATACATTTTAATCAGTTTTAATAGGAACATGTAAATAATCAGGAAAACAATTATGAAAAACAAGATTTTTACCTATAATAAATCATTCTCACAGTTTGGAATTAAATCGTTATGCCTATTCCAAAACAGTACACTTATTTTTTTTTCTATTTCATATATATATTTTGTAATTTTTATCATTAAAAAAAATTTGGGCCATAATGAGGGGCCTCCCCGTGGTGTGGCCTGGATGCATATGAACTGTTGACTGCATGGTATTTCGTCAGTTGATAGCACATATGTAACTAAATGCTCTCTAACAGCAAGATGACAACGATACAATCATCCGCTTCTATTCGTTTCGTCATTATTGATTTTTGTAAACTTCTGTTTTTTCGGCTGAAAATGCAGTAAATTTCTTGATAAGATTAAAAATACACTTTGGTATGTAATACATACATGATTATGTATTCAAACAAATTTTTGTTTGCAGGTAGGTATTGATATCTTAAATAAATAACAGGTAAAATTATACCAGAACACTGCTTATTCACTGAGAAATCGATTACCGGACGACTAGAAAATCGCCATGGGAAATGCTAGTTGTCCGGTAAGCGGACGACTACTAGACACTTCCTAACAACAGTTACACCACTGACTGAGTAGACAGCAAATTTTGCTTGGAACATCCCCCAGGTTTTTGACATCTTTGGCATGCCACATCTTTTGGCTTGTCGCGGTGGCTGCAAATGTCAGAAATTAAAAAGCAGCCATTCAGCGACAGTAAGCTTGTCTAAATTACTGCTAGCTGACTAAAGTGACTTAAATAAATCTTGTGTCCGGAAATAATTCTGATTTACTGGCCGGGTAGACACTACTTAAAATTAAATAAGCCAAGTGACAAATACTTACCAAGATTTGCACCAGGTTTTTTCTTAAATTTGTTTTTACCCATTTTAACAGTTACCTTTTATAATAGCACTAGCGTGGAGAAAGAGGAGAACGCCTAGGCTATATGCTGGACTTCGGTACAATAATTGCTCGGAAAATCTTCAAGGTCTGGCACTGCTATTGATTTTCCATAGGGTCAGGCCATTTTCATTACATTATTGCTAAAACTGTTTAACTTAAAGGCGTACGCTAGAATTCTCTGTATATGAGATGGGCGGAAATTTTCCCAATAACAGAATTTCTTTAAACTTTGGATATTGAAGGACAATCATCTAAGAAACAAAAATATGCAATAAAAATTATAGGTCACCGGTATCGAAAAAGAGTTATCTGCCCTTGAAAACGTCATTTTGGGGGGAAATGCGGTTTTCAAGGGCAGATAACTCTTTTTCGATACCGGTGACCTACGATTTTTATTGCATTTTTTTGTTTCTTAGGTGATTGTCCTTCAATATCCAAAGATTGAAGAAATTCTGTTATTGGGAAAATTTTCGCACCAAATTCTAGCATACGTCCTTAAGTTCTTCAGTTTTGGTCAGATTCGACTGTTAAACAGTACACCGTTGTAGAAAGTAGTTCAAGTAATCAAGCGGCTGATTGAACACACATTTTGGAGTAAAACTAGTACTGTGCAACTAAGGTCAAACACCACTAATTTCACTAGATACGAACAAATTCTCGGCCACCCATTTAAAAAGTTCTTGAAGTTAAGTGCTTTGTTTTTATTATATTTTCATGTTATTAAACATGTTTCTAGAACAAATTATTAAATAAGAGAGCAATATTTCGATATTTTGATATAGTTTATTACACATATTTAACATACATGTATTTCAGTTCTTACATTTTTCTTTCAGTCACACTAAAACACTTTATAACATTTATCAACATTCATACAATAATAAAAGTTTTTGAATATGTAAATTTAAATGAATAACAAATTGGTAAACTCATTAACGCATGGTGTGTGTGCGGTGCGGACTGTTATTTACATTGGCAACACCGATGGTGCGGATGATAGAAGCCAATATTGGCAGTAAAAACATATAACTTTCACATTTTTTGTATATAATTCAATAGAGTATACCATTTTGTAAATATTTATGTAAAAAAAAAAATACACAGATGAACGCTTTTACCATAGACTGCGATGATCGAAAACTCCAAAAATGCAAAAATGACAGCGATTTCATCTGCAAACAACTGGCCAACACGGATTCGACCCCATTTTAAAACCGAAAAGTAAACAAACACTGAAAGCAAGATTTTCAAGTTCTATTTTTGATTATCAATAAAGAATATTAGGTAGCCGAGCACTGGACTGGACGAGCATAGATAACTTGACTCTAGGCTCATGAACAGACTCAATCAAACCGAGTCTGCAATTTTCACTGTTTGCCTTGTTCTCGGTGCTTCCGAGGGATCTACTTTCCAGATTTTATTTACTTCACAACAGCGGGTGTTAAGTGCTGCGTGGCAGCCGTAAAAAGTCGCCCCGACTTCATCTCATTGTTGTTATATTTTCTGGTTCCTTGGGATCATTGATTTCAACTCATTTAGATATGAAGATTGAAAACTGCCTAAGCTGGTGCTAGGGGGCGTGGGCAGTGTTGCATTTTCAATTACTGCTCATGAACAGACTCAATCAAACCGAGTCTGCAAGGACCTGGGACATTTTCCTATTCAGATTGTCTATCTAATTAAGTAAAAACTGACCTAGGGCTAGACTTCTGAAATTGCATAGCAAAGATAGTTAAAGACCATTTCTTGATATATTTGACTTAATTTTACAAGCTTGTGAACAAAAATGAAGATTTTGTAGACATTTCTCATTCTCACTTCTACTGAAATATGAACATTAATCATTTTTTTACGTTTTAAACATCTTTCCATCCAGTGACACAACAAAATATTTCACATGCATTTCTAAGTAATTATTATATACGTATGCTGCAAAAATGGTACATGTTCACAGGGGTGGGGGAGGGGGAGTGTTAAAAATTGAAAACACTACATACAGGGTGTCAGCAAATGAATTTTACATAAAATATTTTGCACTTATTGCATGTGTTTCTTAATTCTTACATATCTACAGTTTTATTCGTTTTTGTAAATATTTCAAGCATAGAAAACACTATAATAAATAAATGAATAGCGGACATAGAAAGTCAAGCTTGAAAGTAGACTGATCTTGATAAGTATATCTTATGATTTTTTCAATCAGGTCTGTTACTTCTTGGCAATTTAAGTCCTCGATTGAGTGTCTTCAGGATTGAGACAACTGCCAAAGAACCACTGGACCCAGAATCCTAAACTCTAACAGAACTACACCAGACACCAACTCCTGAACTGACCCTGGTGCCTCCAGAACTAACACTGACGCCCCAAGAACTAATACTGACGCCCCCAGAACTAACACTGACACCCCCAGAATTAACACCAAGTCACCCACACGTCTGAAACTTATTCCGTAGCCGACCGAAATACTAGTAAGGACCTTCAAAGAATTAACAATATCTACATAAATGTTGATACTAGTTAGTGAAGTTCTGTTCCATTGATATATTGGACCAGTCGGTATTTTATTACTACATGTATTATTACGTTGTTTCATTCTTTTTTTTTTTGTATTGGAGTAACAGAAAGCACATTTAAATGTTTGCTAGGCATTAAAAATATAGGCTAAATGTGCATGACTTTGTGGCGTAGCCGCTATTTTTTAAGCACAGCAGGACTGTACCTACAGATAATTCAGGAAATCTAAACACTAAACACACCTAAAATGCAATATTAAGGGACCTTGAGAAGAGCAAACGATGCATCTAGAATGCGCCCAAATGTGTCATAAAACGCTAAAAACCAGGCACCCCTGAATCCACAGTCTCTTACACCCCTCCGCTACAACAGAAAAGGCCAGCGACGCCAATGTTTCTCAAACATTTTGAGGCCAGCTACACCATTGCATGTATTCAATATATAACCCTCCCTATAACACAGTTCGTGTTTGTAAACATCATGTTTGTAAACATTAAAGATTGCGTTTTGTAACCTTAACTCAGGGTTCCATATTTTAGTGTGTCTTGTACATAGTATAAGAAAAACGTAAGCTCAAGCTAAAACAAAACATATTCAAAAAGTAAAAAGGACTTTTTGTAAGTAGAGAAATTTTGGGTTGAAAACGTGTAAACACGTATGGCGTACCTATTAATCGAACTTGTACCCGGTCAGTATTGTACATGTGTAAATACAATATATGAATAGATGTATAGATGTATAGAAAACAGAAAAAAGGCTATGATCAATGCATTAGTTGTCATGGGCACTGGGGTGGAAAGAACTGAAGTACAGTTGTGTGACCAAAAGGTTTGTTCCACTTTTATTTTTTGCTTTTCAGTTATTTTTAAAAATGTTAATAAAACTGATAATCTACATGGTAAAAGTTCATTTATTGTTTTAAAACATTTTATAGTAGACATACCTTAAATGCATATGCTTATTTCACTAAAAATACACATTTTAAATTATTAAAAAGATAAGACCCTTAGTCACAAACTGTTCGAATTTCAAGAAAACGAATATGAAATAAAAAAAAATTTTGTCATAGTTTGATAGGAATATAACTTATTCATGTTGTTTATGAGTATTTGAAGCCATCATATAAAATTATCAGCTGTTGAAGTCAAGAAATGGCATTGAAATTTGAGCAAAATTCCTAGCATAATGTCCGATGTCCTTTCACTGTTTGCCTTGTTCTCGGTGCTTCCGTGGGATCTACTTTTCAGATTTTATTCCATTATAATGACTGTCAGATACCCCAAAATTAAGAAATTACAGTCAAAATGTATTTTATCAATAAGACATGTCAGACACCTAAAAATAGTAATTTCATCGGACAGTAGTAACCGTCACCGGTACACTAGACTTCAGAGGCGTTGAATTCTTCATGTGAGGAAGCCATCCAGCTGGCTTACGGAAGGTTGGTGGTTCTACCCGGTTTCCCGCCCGTGATGAAATAATTCACGGAGGGGCATCTAGGGTCTTCCTCCACAATCAAAGCTGGAAAGTCGCCCTTTGACCTATAGATGTGTCGGTGCGATGTTAAACCCAACAACAACAAAAATTTATTTTTAAGAAGAGCGTCCAGTTATGACAGAATGAATTTCATTGAAAAAAGATATTAATTTTGAATTTTCATAAATAGCATATACACTGTATTTATATCAATTTAAGTTGAATATATTAGATTAATTATTCTCTGTATGTATACGTCTATCAAAATTGAAATTCGAACTTAATTTCAGATTCCTTATGTCACATCCAGGCCATACCAAGAGCAGGCACCCTTATCATGTGATAAAAATTTATTGTTTCCAGTAACATGCTCAAAAATTATGATAGGTAGGTCGGTATTTATTTTTTATTTGATTTTATTAAGTGAAACTTTTCGAAAATTATTTTTGTGTCAAAAACGAATACAAGTAAGGGGGTTATGCCTTTAGGGCATCAGTAAGTTGATTTCTAACATCACCTTCTTCTTGATCTTTTTGATGTTTACGGTGACACCTCTGATCGACGTTTTCACACCGCGCCTGCGTCAAGTGTTGGGACTAATGATTAATCCATTTTTTAATGTTATTAATTAATTAATTCACCGGATCTTCAGAATTCCTGTAGCACTGAATTAGGGCACGTGGTAGTGAATTCTAGTGGTATGAAATTATACTTATAAACATCTGTCCTAGCATATATAAGGTAAAAACGTTCCTCATGTTTGTTCTTGGTAACACATGTAGGTTTAACTAGATGATCTACTGGTACTGACGCAATGTTATTTAAACCTTAACATAACAAATCTTGCTGAACGTTTTTGTACCGCTTCAATTTTTTCTTGTAGATACAGTTGATGGGGATCCCATACTGAACTTGAATATTCTAGAACTGGCCTTATTAGGTCTTTGTAAGCTTGTAGTTTAACATCTTGAGAACAGGCATGTAGATTCCTTCTTAATAATCCCAATGTTCTATAAGCTTTGTTGTACGTTTCTTCGATGTGTTATGGCACTTGTTATATTAACTACCAAATATTTAATTGACTTTAGAAATTCCAGAGGTGTATTTTTAAGAACATATTGATATTTTATAGTTGACTTTTTTTCTAGACAGGGACATCATATTACATTTAAGTGGTTGAAATCTCATCCCTCATGATGTTGCCCACTCTGCTAGTTTGTTAATGACTTTTTGTAGTTCTACGCAGTCCTTATCCGTTAATATTTCCCGATAGCATACACAATCATTAGCGAATAACCTAATATTTGATGTGATATTATCTGAGATGTCATTCATATGTATTAAAAATAAGATAGATCCTAGCAATGTCCCTTGTGGTACTCCTGATAGTACTGATGATACGTTGGATGATTCTCCGTTGACTATTACACACTGACTACGATTTACTAAAAATGAGTCAGTCCAGTTTAAAATGTTGGATCTTACACCGTATTTATGCATTTTGGACTTCAAAAGTTCATGTGGCACAGTATCAAAAGCCTTTTCAAAATAAAGTATATATATATATCTATTGAGTATGCCCAGTCAATAACCACTGTTGCTAGTTGTATTTCACAACTTTGATGTTTTCTAAATGCATGTTGCCTATTATTAAGTATATTACGGGCTTCAAAATGTTTCATCAAGTTTTAACAAATAATGTGCTCGAGCACTTTACAACAAATACAAGTCAACGATACCGGACGGTTGTTACTAGGTAAAGATTTATCCTTCTTTTTATATGCTGGGCAGATATTTGCCATTTTCCAATCTTCGGGTACTTGCCTACGTCAATATATTGTTGAAATAGCTCAGTAGGTAAGAGCGTTGGTCTACGGATCGCGGGGTCGTGAGTTCTCCGGTCGTGAGTTCTCTATGTTCTCCGTGACTATTTGATAAACATCATTGTGTCTGAAATCATTAGTCCTCCACCTCTGATTCACGTGGGGAAGTTGGCAGTTATTTGCGGAGAACAGGTTTGTACTGGTACAGAATCCAGGAACACTGGTTAGGTTAACTGCCCGCCGCTACATGACTGAAATACTGTTGAAAAACGGCGTTAAACCCAAAACAAACAAACAAACAAATATTGTTGAAATAAGTGTGCAAGTATGTTTGCAATGCTTGAGCCAAGCTCTTTTAACACTTTCGGGTGTAACAAATCAGGTCCCATTGCTTTAGTTGCATTTAATCCTGTTAAGAGTTTTTCTACCCCTTTCGGTGTTACTATTATGTTTTCCATTTTAACATTACCTTCTTTGAATGAAACTGGTACCGATGGATATTCAGTTTTTGTAAAGACACTTGTAAATTGTTTATTCAATACATTTGCTTTATTAATATCAGATTCAACTATCCTACCCTCTTCGGTTTTTATAGGAGGAATTCCAGATTTTTCCGATTTTTTTACTATTAATATATTTCCAAAAAGGCTTAGAATCACTTTTAATATCCCCGATAAGTCTGATGTTGCCAGTTTTCTTAAAACTTGAATGAACACGATTACGTTTTTTTGACAAGTGTTTTGATCTTATTTGATATCCATGGGACTGACTTTGATCCCTTACTCCTTTTGTCCTTTTGCTCGAAATGTTTTTCTTTATAGATTCTGATACTGCTGATTTGCAATTTGAATAGATTCCAATTTTCTTCTACGCTACGATTATTGTAGTACGCGTTAAAATATTTATCATGACTGAAATTAAACCTTTCATCTCTCATTGCGTTGTAGTCCCCTTTGGAGTAAACTAAAAATGTTCTCTTTTGCTTTTTTTTGTAACATTAGAACATATTATAAATGTATCCATTTACTAAAACATTTCGAAAATTATTCTATGCTCATAGATAGGAATCATGGTATTAATCTGATGATAAAAATGGCAAGTTGTTATAGCAATACTAGATTTTTCAAAGGCATGATAATCTTATGATAAAAATGGCAAGCTGATATAGCAATACTAGATTTTTCAAAGGCATGATAATCTTATGATAAAAATGGCAAGTTGTTATAGCAATACTAGATTTTTCAAAGGCATGATAATCTTATGATAAAAATGGCAAGCTGATATAGCAATACTAGATTTTTCAAAGGAATTCGACACGTTCCCACATGATAAATTACTACAAAAGCTAGAGAACTACTGCGTCTGTGGAAATTTACTTAACTGGCTATCATCCTTTCTGAATGACAGAACTATGAACTTTGTTGTAGAAGGTGAACATTCGGTTAGTGTGGAAGTTGAATCCGGAGTTCCCCAAGGAACAGTCCTAGACCCTCTTGTGTTTTTATGTCATATAAACGATCTTCCTGCAGATTCCGTAAAATCTACAGTACATTTGTTTGCTGATGACTGTTTATTATACAGGACGGCAATCTTTTACTACAGAAAGACCTACATGAACTTGAAAAGTGGGCAAATTTATGGGGCATAAAGTTTAATGCCAAGAAGTGTTATATTTTAAGTGTTCGCCAGAAGTCAATTTTTTCTATGGACTAGATAAAACATTTTACAGCAAGTGAACTCAAATCCTTACTTCGGTTTAACTTTATCAAGGGATCTAACATGGGAAACACACATTACATGTACCGATATCTGTAAATAAGCCAATTCAACTTTGGGAATTTTGAAGCGGAATCTTCGGAACTGTGCCCAAGACTGTAGGAAACTTGCATATATTTCACTTGTTCGGTCTTCACTTGAATACTGATCAGTTATTACGTTAAGGATATCAACCCTCTTAAGAAAATTCAGCGATATGCTGCAAGATTCATTATGAAATATTACCACTCCAGAGAAGATGGGTGCATGACTAACATGTTACAAAGACTCAACCTTGACAGCCTTCAGAATAGAAGACATCAAGCAAGATTAGTATTTATCTTTGAAATCATCTGAGGTATGGTGCCGGTGTAATGAAGTATTTCGACCCCCATAGAATAACGACCCTCCGATCATTATTCTATAGAAAATGTGACTCCTTTCCTGTAAAATATTGACTCCCCTTATAAAAAACTGACTCCCTTTGAAAACTCTATAGAATAACGACCCCCGGTCATTATTCTATAGAAAAACTGACCCCTCCAAGTAAAATACTGACTCCCTAACGATGACTCCCTTCGAATCTCATAGAATAACGACCCCGGTTATTATTCTATAGAAAAAGTGACTCCTTCCATGTAAAATACTCACTGCCAAAATTACTACATTCGAACTCTCATACAATATCGATTCCCGGACATTATTCTATTTAAAAAAGTTACTCTTTCCGTGTAAAACACCGGCTCCTAAAAAGACTTTCGACGATAATATCTATTAAAAAGTGATCCCCACCAATCCTAACGGACAATTTTACTAGATCTACAACTCTAATACCCTCCATTGCCAATAGTTAACATTTTGATTGTACTACTACTACTGGTGCCGCTACTTCTATTGCTATTACTACATGTACTTCTTCTTCTTCTTCTACTACTACTACTACTTCTACTACTACTACTACTACAACTGCTACTACTGATACTACTATACCTGCTTCCACTAATACGTCTTGTACATCTGCCTCTTCTTCTCCTGCTGCTGCTGCTGCTGCTGCTGCTGCCGCTGCCACTGCCACTACCACTACCACTACCACTACCACTACCACTACCACTACTACTACTACTACTACTACTACTACTACAACTACTTTCTTGTTGCCGCTACCGTACTTTACTGCCACTGCTAAGTATTGCAACTTCTATTAATACTAAGTTCTATGCCAGCAGTTTCTTGTGCAGTTTTCTTCTGAAGAATTACTTCATACCGGAGTTTGCAGGGATTATTGACACTGGTGTGTTTTGTGAACGTATTGTGAATTGTTATTTCCCTGAAAAAAATGTATACACCAAGATACAGCGTCTAGAAATAGAATCCCTTTTCCCGTTGCGGAATGCTCTGATTTCTGTGTCAAGTGATGGTATCTGGGGCTAATGGTCAAACGGAAGGACGATGGACGGACAAGGGCAAATCTATATGCACCCCTCCTCCGAGTGGGGGCATAAAATGCAGCAATTAGGCCTTAGATACATGAGTTATCACTAAATTTGACCAAATGACCGGGGCTCGTTTTTTTTATGGGAGTCAATATCTGGAGGTCATAATACTATGACCGGGGGGTCACTTTTTCTATAGAATAATGACCGGGGGGGGGTCATTATTCTATGGGGGTCGAAATACTTCATTACCGGCAATCGACAAAAATAGTTATTTAACACCAGTATTAAACAGAAGACGAATACGTCCCAAAAGCATTAGTGACAGTATCAGTTCCAACATTATAGAAACAATCTATAACATCTATACATAACCACTCAAATTGTTACAAAGTGAACATTGCAAATTCTGAGCAATATAAACATTCTTTTTAGGAATGGAATAAACTGGAAGACCTTGTTGCATGCGCAGTGACAGTAAAGAGCTTTAAGTCAGCTCTCACGCATCGTTACTAAACGACCAGTACTCGTCCCGGCGCCTTATACCATAAGTGGTCCTGCGTCGTACTTATACAAAGACGGTACATATGGCTGTATAATGTGGTGTAATAAAATGTATACCCAGCCAGTATGACTATATCGGCCCGATATAGGTATAATGTCGGAATGTCGGCAAAATGTGCCGATGTAGGACCGACGTCGGGCTGTTGTAGTGCCGCAAAATATTGGAATCGGTAGATCAACATCAATCAGTGTAACTATTTCGTACGTTGATTTGACATCGGGCCGATATTGCATTCTCTAATATAACTATATTTTCATAATATTATTGATAAACGTGAAAAAGTAATCTAATTGTTTATATGTGCTAATTTATTAAGCAAATATTATGTATGTCAGAATTAATCAAACTCGGTTCCAAACAAAATATGTAGAAGGTATGCATCAAAATTTTTTAATTTGATAAAGGGAGGTAATAATTAAGATGCATTTTTATTTTTATGTAAAATGCTGCTATAGAAATATATATATTTACAAAAAAATGAAAATATAAATATGTTTAAAATTCTAATTGAACAATATCAATAGTGTTAAGAATATACAGAAAGCTTACGTAACTGTATAAAACATGCTGTATATAGTTGTGTATAAAACATGCTGTATATAGTTGTGAAAATATTTTGTAAATAAAATTAAATAAGTATCATAAACATGCTGCGAGACACATCAGTTCTCAAGAAAATTTCTGTGAGAATTTATAAAGTGTACGTTTAAAGAAAACTTTGATAAAGCACTGCGTGTCACACAATTTTGCGACAACGATATGATCTGCCAATATCGGGCCGATATCATTTTGATGTTGGCTAAACATCGTTTGCCAATATCGGACCAATGTCATTATGATGTCGGCCCGATTCCGTCTGCCGACGTCGGGCCGACATCATTCCTATTTTCAGCCGACATTGAAGTCGATGTCGGGCCGTTATAGACAACGACGTCGGTTTGATATCGGGCCGATATAGAATGCTGGCTGGGTAGGTCCATGTGCTAATTTTTGAGATATTTGACCATGATTAAAGTGAACCGCATATTTCATGTTATTTAAGACATTATTTTAAATTATTTAACGTATCAGATGTTTTAATATCATAGTTTAACATAAGAAAGATATAACAGTGCCATTGTAATTGATTTACGCACAGGTTGCCATTAATTCATAAAATGATTTCCGTAGGCCAAATCCAGGCTTTATTCTACGTTTTCACGTTACGCTATCACTTTCGGTTTATCAATCGCCAGGGAAGGTAACCAGAGTCTCAGGTTGCAACTAGGCTAAACAGATCCAATTTTTAGCTCACCTGAGCAAACGGCTCAGGGTGAGCTATTGTTATCGCTTACCGTCAGGCGTCCGTCCATCCACACTTTCCTTTAAACAACATCTCCTCCTATAAATCACCAGGTCAATTTTGATGAACCTTCACAGGGATGTTCCTTGGACGGTCTTCTTTAAAAAGTGTTTAAAGAATTGCATTCTGAACAGAACTCTGGTTGCCACGGCAACCGAAAGAGAAAAAAACAAGAGAGCCCTAGGTCGCTCACCTGAGAAACATACCATAACACACCATAACAGTGTAAACATGTTTGACCTAGTGAGTTCATGGAAATAAATATTCTGACCAATTATCATTAAAATTGGAGCAAAAATCTTGAGTAAAAACAAGTATTTTCTTTGATTTGACCTAGTGACCTAGTTTCTAACCCCAAATGACCCATATTCGAACTTGACCTAGATTTCATCATGGCTATCATTCTTGCCAAATTTCATGAAGATCAATTGAAAAATACAGCCTCTATCACATACACAAGGGTTTTATTTGATTTGACCTAGTGACCTAGTTTTTGACCCCAGACTACCCATATTCGAACTTGACCTATATTTCATCAAGGCAACCAATCTGTTCAAAATTTATGAAAATCCAGTGCAAAATGCAGCCCCTATTGCATACACAAGGTTTTTCCTTGATTTGACCCAGTGACCTAGTTTTTGAACCCAGAGGACCCATATTCGAACTTGACCTAGATTTCATCAAGACTATCATTCTGACAAAATTTCATGAAGATCACTTGAAAAATACAGCCTCTATCGCGTACACGATGTTTTTCTTTGCTTTAACCTAGCGACCTACTTTTTGACCCTAGATGACCCATATTCCTATTCTATCTAGTTTCCATCAAGGTTATCATTCTGACTTAATTTCATGAAGATCAATTGAAAACTACAGCCTCTACCGCATACACAAGGTTTTTTCTATTTGACCTAGTGACCTCCTTTTTGACCTCAGATGACCCATTTTCAAACTCGGCCTAGATTTCATCAAGGTTATCATTCTGACTTAATTCATGAAGATCAATTGAAAAATACAGCCTCTATGCATAGACAAGGTTTTTTTTATTTGACCTAGTGACCTACTTTTTGACCCCAGATGACCCATATTCCAACATGACCTAAATTTTATGAAGGCATTCATTCTGACAAATATTCATGAAGATTAATTGAAAAATACAGCCTCTATCGCATACACAAGGTTTTTCTTTGATTTTACCTAGTGACCTAGTTTTTGACCCCAGATGACCCATTTTCAAACTTGGCCTAGATTTCATCAAGGTTATCATTCTGACCAAAATTCATGAAGATAATTGAAAAATACAGCCTCTATCGCATACACAAGGTTTTTCTTTGATTTGACCTAGTGACCTAGTTTTTGACCCCAGATGACCATTTTTAAGCTCGGCCTAGATTTCATCAAGGTAATCAAGGTTTTTCTTTGATTTGACCTAGTGACCTAGTTTTTGACCCTAGATGACCATTTTTAAGCTCGGCCTAGATTTCATCAAGGTAATCAAGGTTTTTCTTTTATCTGACCTAGTGACCTATTTTTTGACCCCAGATAATCCATTTTCGAACTAGACCTAGATTTCATCAAGGTAATCATTCTGACTGAATTTCATAAAGATCAGTTGAAAAATACAGCCTCTATCGCATACACAAGCTAAATGTTGACAGACAGACGACAGACAGACAACAGATAGACGACAGACGACAGACAGACAGACAACGGACGCCGGACATCGAGCAATCTCAGGGTGAGCTAAAAATGAAAATCTTTTCTCCAAAACCACAGGGCCTAGGGCTTTGATATTTGGTGTGTAGCATCATCTAGTGGTCCTCTATCACTTTTTTTTTCAAATTATCCCCCTTGGGTCAAATATGGCCCACCCTGGGGTCACATAGTTAATATAGACTTATATAGAAAAAAAAATTTGAAAATCTTCTTGTCCAAAACCACAGTGCCTACTGGCTTTGATATTTGGTATGTAGCATCATCTAATGGTCCTCTACCAAGATTGATTAAATTATCCCCCTAGGGTCAAATATGTCCCCACCGCAGTAAGAGTCAAGAGAGCAGATATTATCAATTGTCATCATAAAGTTACCATTGTGTTTCCAACACTTTTTTGTCTTCTGTTCGGTTCGTATAGCCTTCACAAAACTCCCACCGGTCTTCAAAATTAACGTTCTTTCTGTAATGATGAATTATGAATATTACACAGTTATAGATATTATGCAGGTAACAGTCGGAGCTCATTATCTACAGGTATTTAAAAAGGTGGCTATTTGTAACGTATGAAGCCACATATAGATCAAAGAAATTCAGGCGCATTTAAATGTTTGTAATTATAAGGTTTTCAAACAAATATACATTTTAACAGGCCACTCTCAATAACAATAGCAGTTTTTGAAACTATATACCGAGAAGTAAGTACTACACATTTGGGATATTTTGATATTATTTCATTCTCATCTATACAGCCAATCGTAGCGTTAGAGACCTTTTTGTACATATAACAATATAATTACGAAATCAATTTACCTGTTCAGTATTATTCTCTTTGCCATGCACGTCCCATTTGAAAACTGTCGCCAGATGCATGTGCCCGGTACGTTTGTGTTTATTGTACTTAGTATAAAATACTAAAATTTACTTTTAAGTTGTAAATTTTAAGTATTAATTTTAAATGGCCCTCCAGGGCTTCCATACATGCCTACTGACGATTCCAGAACAATACAGCGTAGTTCTGGTATTGATATTTAAACTCAGAATGTTAATAATTAAAAGTTTACAGTTTAATAAAAGTTGATAGTTAAATCTTAATAGTTTTAACTTAAAAGTTAACAGTTAAATCTTAATAGTTAAATGGTTAAAAGTTACAAGTTAAATCTTAATAGTTAAAATTTAATAGTTAATACTTAAAGGTTAATAATTAAAAGTTAATAGTTAAACCTAAAAAGTTAATAGTTAAGACTTAAAAGTTATATGTCAAAGTTAATATCATAACGTCTAATATTTGTGTGAAGTTTTATTGAATTCAGATTAATAGTTAAATTAATTAAGGCTGAGACGGGCAAACCAGCAAACCAGTTAGCGTACAAACAGAAGGGACGGACATTGTGATTACTATATACCGTCCTTCGGAGTGGGGGAGGGCGCGGGGGGGGGGGGGGTTGGGGGCTGGATACATATGATACAAATTAACGCAAAAACTAATACCACTTGTTTTTTAAAGGGCTTGATAAACAATCATGACCCCTTATCGTTCACCTTACTCAAATTGGTACATGTTATTTATAGTCCAATTGGTGGTTTTAACATAAAAATCATGATATAATATGACAACGGGCAAGATTACAACAAACTTGTGAGAGGACCTCTTCCAAATATCTAAGCGGTAGGCGAGGTTTTAGACAAGAAGATTGGCTTATATAAATACAAATGTATATGTAAAACAAGTGACCCATCAACGGGGTCAATTTTGACAATATAGCGTCTTGATTTGAAAGAATTGATATTTCTTTCAAATCAAGACGCTATATTGTAAAATACCAAATATCTAAGCTCTGGGTCTTGCAGCGTCAGACATGATTTTTTCAAGTTTATATGAAAAATGATTATGGGTATGATTTGAAAACAACTTGGTAGAGGACCAATACACAATTCCAAAAATCTATACTGTTATAGACAAGAAGATTGTAAGTCTATGTAAAAGAAGTGAACTCAGGGCGGGCCAGTTTTAACCCCTGCGGCATGATTTGAACAAACTTGGTAGAGGGTCAGTGTGAAATTGTTTTAAATTCGGTCTAGCAGCTTCTGACTAGCAGACTTTTTTAAAGCTGCCATTATATGCGTATAGAGAAAATTGACTACGCCATCTATCGGCCATGTTTTCTGACGAATGATGATAATTTGAACAGCCTTGGTAGTTGGTCGCCCAAGGAACATTTGCATGAAATTAATTGAAAATCAGACCAGCAGTTTCTGACCTAAAGATTTAAAAACAAGAGCACCACCTTGCGGGTGCAGACGCTCATCTGATTTTTTTCTCTGTATATTAGAAATATTATCCTACCCATGATTTTCTATGTTTAAAAGGGGCAATAATTATTGAAAAAAGCAATGTAGAATTACGGTATTTGCTGTGCAGAGTCAGTTTTTAATGGCAAATAACTTCTCCATGTTTTAAAGCAATGGCTTTGACCGTTAAAGAGAAACTTTGACCTAAACGCAAAATTTAACCAAGATATCTGATATTTTCTTAGTCCAAAAGGGGCCATAATTCTTGCAAAAAGCAGGGTGGAGTTATGTTTCTTGCTGTACAGAGTGTTGCAAGTTTTAAAGCAATAGCTTTGATAGTTTAGGAGAAACAAGATTGATAGTTTAGGAGAGACAAGATTTAGGTCATTCAAACATATTCAATCCATTCATCATTTCAACAATCAACATTTTGCTGAGTCGGAAAGTGGCCATAACCCCTGACTGTAATCAAAATGAGCCTCTTCCTTATGATAATATATGATAATATAACCAGGTACTTGTGTATTAAAATGAATCTATTCACCCATCATTTCATGAGTAACAAACGGACAGAATGACGGACTGATGCATGCACGCACGCATGCACCAAAATGGTGATTCAAGTAAACCGCCTCTTTAACTTTGTTTACGGGGTATAAATATTATACGGAAGCCCTGGAGGGACATTTTAGTTACTTCTTATGACTTATTTGTTATTACTTATTTGTTGTTACTTATTACTTATTTGTTACGTACTTTAAACGTGGGAATACAAAATGGAGGAAGTGTCCAGCTTTAGGCACCCGCCACTCAGTCACAAACTCAGGCATCTCCATGTGTACCAAGGATGCATTTAAACGATTTAAACATTAAGAAAGAGTACAGAAATAGGAAATGGGGCATTTGGTACTGTATATGAAGGGCGTTGGAATGTGACTAAAGTTGCTTTAAAGGAGATTGTTATGAAGAGAATGGTGATTGCAAAACCATTCATTGACCGTGAACTTTGTGTACATAGTAAGTTAAGGCATCCAAATAGTGTACTGCTGATGGCGTATGCCTTAGCAAGTAATCAGCTATACCTGGTTTCTGAACTTATTGAAGGATGCACATTGGATAACAGTTACTGTCTCTTCTGTAATGAAGAAAATGCCATGACTATGTCAGTGAAGTTGACTGTTTCATCAGTAAAGGTATCACAAGCCACTGTGCACTCACAAGATCCAGTAATCATTCACAGAGATATAAAGCCGGAAAATATACTTGTTTCACAAAACTACCATGTGGTAAAGTTACGTGACATGAGTTTGAGCAAGCTCAGGAGCATGAATACAGTCATGACAACTATGGCTGGTGGGTCCTCACAGCCTGGCACTCCTGCTTTTACCAGGCATTCGAGGTGATGCTGGAAAGAAGCAGCTCAAATTTCAACAACAGATGTGTGGAGGCTTGCGTGTACTTTGGTAGAAGTGATGGTTGAAAAATCTGTCTGGAACCCCTCAGAGGACTAAGTGCACTACATATTAAACAGACTGAAATTGAAGGCAAAACCTGGATGATTTAGATTTATTTGCAAACATTGCTGATGTTGATGATAATATGGGGAAAATCTACCACCATCTTGGATAAGGGGTTAAGTTACAGTGCTAGCGACAGACCACATACACTTGAAATAGTTGATTGTTTTCATTGTTTGATGTTAGACCCAAATTAAAGATACTGTTGAAACAGGTGTAAAACCCCCAAGAAAAAATGATAGTTGTCGGGTGTAGCACTCATTTTTGAACTTAGTATGCATTGTGTTAAATAATGTTGAGTGAAATTATGAACTTGGGATGTTATTTTGTTACTTGTAGTGCATGATGTTATCATTAGTCATTCTTAAAATATTAGATAAAAATTTATACTGGCTGTGAACTTCTATGGACCAGTGACAATTAATGATATATTGCTAACACTATATAGAGTCTGTCAAAATGTTTTTCTGTTACATGAGTCTGTGTGTTAATGGTTTCTTATGTAAAAGAACTGTGTGTTTATTCATGTTTATATGCAGACACATAGCAGCAGATAACTCGGAGAGAATATCCATTGTTTCATACATAATTATTCATTGGTTTTGTATCTATTTTAACTTAATAAGTGGACTGAGGAATTTTTCAGGGAAACATACAGTTAAATGCTGCTTTGTAGCAATTAGTATCGGTGGGTTGTCCGGCGTCCATCGTCCGTCGTCCATTGCGCATCGTCCATCATGAACGATTATTTAAATTTAAATGTCTTCTTCTCAGAAACTACAAACCAGATATCCACCAACCTTGGTCTGTAGCATCCTTACATTGATCTCTTTCAAAAAGCTGGAAATGGTTTCGGCCCACAGCACACATCACTGTAACTAAAGAAGATAAACATTTGAATGGCTTCTTCTCATGAACCAATGTATGCACTGTGTGCAAACTGGGTTTGCAGCATCTTTCAAACACCAGGAGATGGTTCCGGTCCACTGCACATAGGGGCTGCTGTTACTAAACCTTTAATGTAGATAAACTATTAAATGGTTTCTGCTCGGGAACCAGTGTATGCACTGTCTCCAAACTTGGTCTGAAACATCACATCCCAACATTGACTTCTTTCTAAACACAGGAAATAATTCTCTGCACACTAAAGTACATACTTTACTACTATAATTTAGTACATACAGTTGCCATTGTATGATATGGTTCATACAGTATTCTACGGTAACAGTAGAATCAGTATACTTCTCTTGACACAGTACATGTGCTGAACATACATGTACCGTATACTAGAGCAGACACAACATATGGCATTGCATACAATATAATTCAGTACATACAGTAAACTATAGTAGATACAGTACACTATCTTCAGTGTATATTAAATATATTACTGTACAAACAGTATACTATAATATATTCTGTTGGTATTCTTCAGTACATGAAATGTTCAGAAGTACAGTTATTCTACAGTAGACTCTGTAAACTACTATAAGCTGCTTTTTTATCTTTCAGTGCCAAAAAGGTTAAAGTATTCTGTGTATTCTTCTTGCAACTTTAAGAAATCTTTTGTATTTACCATTATTTTTTTCTAGTCTCTTGCATATCTTCAGAGTAAAATAAAGTGTTTAGTTATGACGTGTCATGTGCAAAACCCGGACCCTTAGCTCAAAGGTCAAGGTCATAATTGGAGGTCGAAGTTCAACAGGGCTTTTTTTCCTGTCTGGCCCATAACTCTGCCATCCATGAAGGGGTTTTATTATTACTTGACACAAATGTACCCTATAATAAGACGATATGTCCTGCTCAACTTTCAAAGGTCAAGGTCACAACTGGCAGTCAAATGTTAACATGGCACGGAGACGGTCTGTTTCGTGTCCAGTCCATAATTCTGTCATTCATCAAAGGATTTTAATATTACTTGGCACAAATGTTCCCCACGATGAGACGATATGCCATGCGCAAAACCCAGACCCCTAGCTCAAATGTCAAGGACCCAATTTGAGGTCAGATGTGAAAAGGGTGGTCCATAACTCTCTATCAAAGAAGGGATTTTAATATTACTTGTCACAAAAGTACTCCATGTTAAGATAATGTGGCATACTTAACTTTAACACCTCTGGCTCAAAGGACAAGATCACACTCGGCAGTCAAATGTTAATATGGCATGAACAGGGTATGTTTCGTGTCCGGTCCATAACTCTGTCATCCATCAAGGGTTTGCAATATTATTTGGCGTAAATGTTCCCCATGATGTGCAACAACCAGAACCCTAACATAAAGATAAAGGTCCCACCTCGAGACCAAAGGTGAGGTTATTTTTTCTGTCCGGTCTATAACTTTGACATGCAAAACAGGATTTAAATATAAGTTGGCACAAATATTACCCTGGAGACAACTTGTGCAAAACCCGGACCCTTAGCTGAAAGGTCAAGGTAACACTTGGAAGTCAAAAGCCAAAAGGACCTTTTACCTGTCAGGTCTGTAACTCAACCATCCTTTAAGAAATTTTAATATTATTTGGCACAAATATACCCTATGATAAGACAATGCGTCATGTGCAACACCCAGACCCCTTATTCAAAGGTCAAGGTCTTACATGGAGGTCAACGTTAAAAAGGGCTTTTTCCTGGAAGATCTTTAAATCTGCTACCATGAAGGGATTTTAATATTGCCTTGCACAAATGTTTTCCATAATGAGACAACTTGTCTTACGCAACCCAATATCCCTGATACAAAGGTTAAGGTAACTGTCAGAAGTCAAAGATCAATAGGATATTTTTCTTTCTGGTCGATAACTCTGTCATCAATTAAGGGATTTTAATATTACTTGACAACAATAATGAAACAATGTGTCATATGCAATACCCAGACCCCTAGTGCAAAGGTCAAGGTAACACCTGAAGGTCAAAAGTCCACATTGATCCAATGTCCAATCTGTACAATATTTTATATAAGTTAATGTGTCATATGGACCCAAGTAAAAATGGTGTATTTTTTCAGAATTACTTTCCCTTAATATGATGATTCCTTACATTTTTTTCTCATATTTTTCCACAAAATTCTGTGAAGCAGGAACCCAAACAAAGTGACGTATTATAATGCTAAGCATTATTACATCTGATATCATATTTGATGATTCCATTTACTAATAAATTAATTGTAGCTCGACTTTTCGACTATTCGAAGAATAAGTAGAGCTATCCTACTCACCACGGCGTCTGCGTCTGCGTCGGCGTCGGCGTCACACCTTGGTTAAGTTTTTCGTACCAGTCCACATTTTGACAAAACCTTTTGAGATAAAGCTTTGAAACTTTCAAAACTGATGTAACATCACCATGTCAAGTTTGAGGCAAGAGTACATAACTCCATCAATGATTTTGGCTGAATTATGGCCCCTTTTAACTCACAAATCTTGGTTAAGTTTTTCGTACTAGTTTATATTTTGTTTAAACTCTTTGACATATGGATTTGAAACTTTTATCACTTGTTTATTTTAATAATTTCTATCTGTAGGCAAGAATTCATAACTCTGTCAACTATTTTAACTGAATTATGGCCCTTTTTTTACTTGGATATTGGTACAATTTTCGTACAAGTCCATGTTTTGTCAAAACTATTTGACATGTGGATTTAAAACACTTGTTTATCATCATGATTTCCATCTGTAGACAAGAGCACATAACTCGTCAACTATTTTGGCTGAGTTATGGCCCTTTTTGGACTTTGAAATTGGCTCATTTTTCGTACATGTCAGCGTTTTGTCAAAACTATTTGAAATGTAACTTTGAAGCTTGTTTATCGTCATGATCTCCTTCTGTAGGCAAGATAACATAACTCTGTCAACCTTTTTTGCTGAATTATGGCCATTTTTGGACTTTGAAATCAGTAAATTTTTCATATCAGTCCATGTTTTGCCTAACCTGTTTGTGATATGGCTTTGAAACTTTGGCAACTTGTTAACCGCCATAGTCTACATATGTAGGCAAGACTACATAACTAGAACAAGGACTTTAGCTCAGTTATGACCTTTTTTGACATAGAAATTAGTTAAGTTTGGCATATCATTCCTTACTTTGTCAAAGCTGTTTGATATTTGGCTTTGAAACTTTGAACACTTGCTTACAATCATAGCCACACATACACACTGGTTGGGCAAAACGACAGTCCTCGCGTTGTTACGTCAGACCGAGCGTATCTGAGCGCCAAGGCTCGTGAAAAAAATGGCGAATTCCGATCACGATATTCAGGTGAGACACAGTTTTTCCTTTGTATTTTCCATCATATGCACAATTTACTTAAATGACTAGTCTTACGGAATATCCAAACCAGCTCTCCTTTCGCGGAAATATTTTATTTTACTGGAAACAGAATAGTTCCGGAGTAAAACGCAACAAAGTTTAGCGAGTGATGTTCCAGTGACGATGAAACATGTAAAATTGGTCACATTTTGTCCTCTGATTTTCAATATCAACGTTATCCAGCCATGTTCTGGTACCTGAAGACTGTGAACATCTATAATATTGCTATCGAACTTATTTTTGACAAATGCTGTCTTTAATGTCGTTTAAACGCACTTTTAAAATGCAACGTTAGTGGGTACCGATCGCAATACACCGTTTGTGTTCGAGAACCACTATCGTAAATGGAGTTTTACCAACAATAAGCACCAGTACTTACCGTTTAACGCCAAAGTATGAATTTTCTTTTTATCTTACTACTTCTGTAGACAGGTATTTAATTATACTAACTTTACTTACGCTGGAATTACTTACATCACGCACTCGATGTGGAATTCAGGCGTCAGTGTATGGAAAAAATATTGACGTTTCCGGTACCAGTGTAACTTAACGGGGAATAGATACGAGTATGTAATAATAGTTATGATTTGAGAACCGGGTTTTGAATTTACGACCCGTGGTTTCCTGTTACCACTTGATCATTGCATCCACTCTTTTCTGCTGTGAGTATATATAGGCGAGAAAGCTATCTAGATATTTTATGGTACGACAGTTGATCAAGATGCAGAGAAATTCACAGATGGGCATATGAAGTGTCCTACAACGTAATACGCTTTAAATAGTTGTATAACTGCAAACTACACAAATAAACATAATTTAATGCATTCTTATGAAACTATCTATCATAAACACGTTTTATGTGACGGTCTCTTTATATAATTTCAGATGAGGAATTTCCAATGCGATATATGTGCCAAACAGTTTCTGCATCTGTCCTCTCTGGGGAGACACAAGCGCATTCACGCAGGAGAACGAAAGTTATGTATGTGGCAACGTATGATGGAACATATGCACATCGACAGACATTAATTAGACATTTGAATACACTTGAAGAAAAAAATGATTGGATGTGACCAGTGCGAAATAAATGTTCTCCCGAAAAGACAGACTTGGTTCATAAAAGACAAAGTAGTTCATAAGTCCAAATCAACCTGTAGTAGATGCTCCAAAAAGGTATTTCATATTGCTGAACACTTGAACATTTGCGTCGAAGGACGTGTTTCTAAACATTAATGCCAAGTGTGTGACAGAAAGTTCTTGGAAAAAAAGATATCTGCAGAACCATTGCAGGTGTGTATATTCACACGAAGAACAGTTTGAGTGTAACGTGTGCAGCAAAACGTTCCGTCAAAGAGAGTCTTTGGCTCGCCATAATCGACAATGTAAGAATTGAGAAAAGTAAACTTAAGTGAAGTGAATGTATGTCAGTAGACTCCAGTGAATAGTGTTGCGTTATGGACACAGGAAATGTATTGACTTTATAGTTCCTCTTTTGTTCATTATTTTTGAACAGTACGGCATGTCAAACGTTGCTAAATTATATATGTATGTTATTATTATTGTATGTTTGTTACTGTTATTCAATGTCTTGTCATTCATATTCTAAAAGTCATTATTGTTATTCTATATGTCGTTATTCTAATTGTATCTTTGATATTGTTATTCAATGTCGTGTCATTCATATTCTAAGTCTTACCATTGTTATTCTATATGTCGTTATTCTTATTGTATATTCGATATTCTTATGGTAAAAGTTAATATTGTTATAATAATAACAAACATCCAATGATAATAACATGCATATATAATTTAGCAACGTTTGACATGCCATAGACATTATTGATTTATAACTCTTTGAAATTGATTATAGCTTTGAAAACGCACAAATAACAAATAAAAACATATTTTAGAATAGTCGGGCTCATTCTAAATAGCCCCGAATTCAGTCAGTCTTATCTTGCAATTAATTCTTATTTTTGTTTAAGGTAATGTCAGGGTAACATTTTCATTTCTATCACATACACATGCGTCTTTTTTTAATCAATGTAATCAATAAGTTCTGCAAACGTGCCGAATCGGCAAAATTGTACAGTACAGAACACTTCTTAAAGTACTTAACATTATTCAAATTACGCTGATAACGGACACTTTCTAACTGTCAAATTTCTCGTGGAACGAAATTCTTTTTGACGTAAGTGTTTTTTCTTTCAGTATGTAATAGTCATGTACACTACCGTTGTTTAACTGATTTATGGTGATTTTAATTAGCCCTGCCACGGAATGATCCGGTCAAGGGTGGAGCATGTATTCGGTTCTAGTCAAGTGCTCAGGGGATATCAATTTCAGATTGATATTAGATAGCTATTTAAGGCAATACTTCTGTGCTTTTTGATGCCAATATGTGATATTCATGTCATAACTGATAACAGTGCTCACATATTTGATAAATGATTCTACTTTACTTTTATGTTTATTTTGATTCATCAGTGATGAATCCGTGATTAACCATTCCAGTGATTTTTTTAATATTTGATTTTGAAGAAAATTTACAAAAATATGATTTGTATTTCATTGTATTTACTGATAAATGAATTGTAATTTCATACGTGTACAGGTACGTATAGGATCAATAAGCGCCAGAAGTTTCTAAATTCGGAAATGTTAAAATTGCTACACAATTTGGTTCAATATTTCGAATTCTATATGTTTGCAAAGTTTTGGTTATTCTAATTCACGTGAGGAGAGCAGTTCAATTAAAATCTGTCTGATGATGTTAAGCTGACGCTAATTATGTTTGTATGGGGACATACTACACGCACGCGTACAGACAAAATAAAATCTCAGTTCTAGAAGAAAGTGTGCACTTTTTAAGTTTAAATATTTCAAAAAATTCCCCGACGTTTTTGTTTCATTTTTTCATACACTAGTTCTCAGGTATAACTCAAAATCTAAAATGCACACCAATTTGTTTACGAACTGATTTAAATTTTGGTACCAAACATTATAAGTTTTCATGAGAATAACCGAGAAAAAATAACAGAAAACTAAGTGCACACTTTCTTTTGGAACTGAGTGTATAAGATCCTTAAGAAGCCCAGAATGCAGCAAAGCAAAATAATAGCAGGCTCGAATCTGTTCACGAGTAATGAAATTAGCAGGCTCTTTTCACTGACCATATTCTACAGACGTCATCTCAAAACAGATTTACCTGGGCGCTGCATGACATTGGTTCAAGCTCTACTTTTTTCATGATAGCGTAGTATGTAATTGCCTGTGTGTTGACACGTGCCACCTGTAACGCTCGGATACGATGGTTGCAAATCTGTGGTTGGTGGGGTTCTGGGTTTGATTCATTGTAAAACAGATACTTATTTTAAATAGTTCTTAAATTTAAAGTGTGAAATATGTGTATTTTCTCTATTATAATTGAAAACGAGAAAAGGGTAGAGGATGGACTTCACAAAAAATAATCAAAGTGTCACTGGTATTCCTGATCTCATCAATGGATTAATTTTAGACTCGTCACACTCGCTTAAGTCTCTTCTCATGGGCTGGGTTCCTTTCGGAGGTCCATCTAGAACTGTTTACTGTCCCTGGCTTCCTGTGAGGCTTTGTCCTTTTTCGTTCAAGTCTATCAGAGAAGTGGTTCCTGAAAAAGTCGTCTCTGTTTAAAATTTCATACCTATTTAAACGTCTACATTTCTTTCTAAATATGTGTATAAATTATTCCGCTCAAAATAACTTGACAATCCAACCGCTGAAAACCGATGAAGAACATCATAGTCTGAAGCTATCTCAATAAATTCCTTTGCACCTTCTGGTATATCGGTATCTTGCAGTAATTCAAACTCATCAACATCTGTTTCAGAGGCATGACATCGTTTTTGATTTGAACTTGAACCAAGAATCAACCTTTTTCGACTTTACTTTGGGTGTCAGAACGCGTTTCAAGTTTGAGTTTTTTATATGGTGACGAATAGTTGAAAGTAGGCCTACTAGGTGTTTTAGTTCTTTCATTAACACATTTTCGTGGAGTTCTTACAAGTGCAAATGTCCTCCGGTTGGGCCTATTCAGCCATAGAGATACTTTCTTCTTTCTTTTCGTCATAGTTACTGAAAGTAACAAAAAAGATCATAATTATACTTTAAAGAGTGGTAGCATTGGGACGGATAGGTGTAAATATTGTGATACATATAGAGAATAATAAATAGAGAATTCATAAGTTAAACGGTAAGTACTTGTGCTTATTGTTGGTAAAACTCCATTTACGATAGTGGTTCTCGAACACAAACGGTGTATTGCGATCGGTACCCACTAACGTTGCTTTTTAAAAAGTGCGTTTAAACGGCATAAAGACAGCATTTGTCAAAAATAAGTTCGGTAGCAACATTATAGATGTTCACAGTGTCTTCAGGTACCAGAACATGGCTGGATAACGTTGATATTGAAAATCAGAGGACAAAATGTGAACAATTTTACATGTTTCATCGTCACTGAAACATCACTCGCTAAACTTTGTTTCGTTTTACTCCGAAACTATTCTGTTTCCAGTAAAATAAAATATTTCCACGAAAGGAGAGATGGTTTGGATATTCCGTAAGACTAGTCATATATGTAAATTGTGCATATGATGGAAAATACAAAGGAGAAACTGTGCCTCACCTGAATATCGTGATCTGAATTCGCCATTATTTCTCGAGCCTTGGCGCTCAGATACGCTCGGTCTGACGTAACAACGCGAGGACTGTCGTTTTGCCTAACCAGTGTGACATAGTGCGAGACATATCCAAATATACAGGTACATTGTTTATCTTATCTATTTTTCTTATTTTGTCTGGACATCTCTGGTAATACTTCGACCCCATATTTCTACCAATTTCGAATAGTTGAGCGCGCAGACAGCTCTTGTTAGTATCTTGATTCATCAAATATAATATCAAATGCCCAAATGCTACGTAATATTGTAATATTTAAAATCACACTGTAGTCATTTCTACATTTGCATGTGAATCACACTTTGTACCTATCATGTTTATACCTCATGAGATCATATTACAACATGAACAGTAACGAGAAAATAAAATGTTCCGGGTTGACTAGAGTTGATTCGAGCATGTGTAACATAAGAAGCTCACCCGAGCACAAAGGGCTCAAGCTATTGTAATTGCCCTATGACTAGCGGTTGCCATGAAGTGTTCCTCGTGCGTCGTCAACAATTCATCCAAACAATATCTCCTAAATCAAAGTACAGACGTACTGAAGGAAGGTGAATTTTAGTTTGAGTAAATCGAGACAATTCAGCATTTTTTCTGACACAGTCAGTTTTAAGACTGACGAAAAATTTATTGTATGCATAAGTCTTGTCATTTTTACAGAATTTTAACAGTCGTTTTTCCTGGGCGAGAAATCCCCGAACTCATTTTAAGCAAAGCTCTCCTCAGCATCACCGGAAATTCCGTATTCATTTTCTGGTCTGTAACGATGGTGATAAAGATCAGAGGTGATTACATAACTCCGCATTGAACTACGTTGTACAGTGGATAGATATGAAACAGTTGAGAGACAGTCCGGTTCATATTAGATATTGAATTCTGCGTAACTACATTGGGAGGTGATTTTAATAAATTCACCTAAACATTACATGATTGTTGCTTTGATGGCTGTTTTGAGGATTCCTTCAAATAATGTAATTGAATGCAGACCTAAGTTTACCTTAGAAACCAAAGGAAAAAACTTCAAAAATCTTCTCAAAAACTACTTGTAAAATTTCTACCAAATGTCTTTAAGTAGTTTTGATATGCCAAAAGAAAGCCACAATGGGGCAGGGGTTTATGGTATATACATCACCATGTGAAAAACATTAGAATTACTCTTTCAGACACCAAACGTCATGGAATTTTGATTTGCCAAGTGGGCATTGTAAGTTTTCCTTATATAGCAATATGGAACTTATAAAAAAACTCTTGTAAATGCAGTAGATCAACTTTATATGCGTAATGTTGGAAGTTTGATAACATTCTGAACTAATTTGATCAGTCCTTTCTAGACTCGGAAAACTGCGCAACATATACCACCATTTGACGATAAACAACATCGGAACAATGATGTAATCTTGAAGTACTCTATCCCATAATCCTTTTTATTACCAATATTTGTAACATTGCTAAGAAAACACAAATTAAGAATGAGGTGATTACTTTTTATTTCTGCATTCTTGTAAGCACGGTGAAAAAATAACTCCATCAGCCACGCATGACAACATTGGTCTAAGCCATATCAAGCTTAGTTTCAAGTACATGTACAATGTAAGTTCAAAACCCCAGAAGTTGATTGTAAAGTTATCGTTATGCATTGTACTAATATATACTTATTTGAAAACGTCCATGTTTACCACATTGGAAAGACTATAAATATAGAAAGTATCAATATGTTAAACCCATCGATTTTATGAGTATCATTTACAGTCAGGGAACATGGATTTAACAGAACATGCAAATACTTCCAAAACACAGTTCAAATAAAATCTGTAGGAGGGTGACACAATTTAAAATGACACTTAAAGGACATATTTGGTTTGGTATAAAAGAATTCCTGCTCAAATGTAGCTATGCAACTCATTTCTTTTTTCATTATATGTATTCTTCCAAACGACTATTTAGCTCGATGAAAAGTTTTAAGGCATCAAATGGATAAACATGGATATGTACACCTGGTTTTATAAATTTTACAAGCGCTCTAAATTCTCTACTGCAAAAGTCTTTCCGTTAAAAAAATGACTGATGCACGCATTCATATCCTCCCTTTTCACATTAGTACCAAAAGTCGTAGTCATGGGCATCAGTCAATTCAGGGACAAAATACCACATATCGGGTTTTGTGGTCGTGTACTGCGAGAATTCCAGTTCTCTCCAGTTCTGTCTTAATCCGTTTGCAAAGCATCCATAAACGAATGAATGCGGCTGCAAAAAGATCAGTCCCCATATCTGCTCGTAAAATTCGTGGAGTACACTGAACATGATTTAAATAATCCATGTAGTACTTGGCAACACAATATTTTTTCTAATTGATAATTTTCCTGCAAATAATTATGTTGTTAAAGAAAGAAAACACGATCATAGTTTATTTACCTTTATGAAACATTTTCTATCCAAGAAAAAACAGAACAAAATACTCACAGACCTTTATGACTCGTGTAGTCAAAGTAAATATTTTTCTTTGTTTAAAATGTTAATGTAGAATTATTTCTAACCTTTTAAATATTGTACTTAAATACAAACGTAAGTGTACTTTGAATTCGGGTCAAGAAAAATAGTAGCAATACCTCTATTTCAAACGAAGATTTGTGTAGTCAAAGTAAATATTTTTCTTTGTTTAAAATGTTAATGTAGAATTATTTCTAACCTTTTAAATATTGTACTTAAATACAAACGTAAGTGTACTTTGAATTCGGGTCAAGAAAAATAGTAGCAATACCTCTATTTCAAACGAAGATTTGTGTCCAGGCAATAATTGGAAGTAGTGTAGAATTTATTTTATATTAATATTCTGAAAGTTACTTCCCTTTGTTTTTATACGTCGTTTGCATGTCATTGTAAACAAAAGACCTTACTTTCACAATTCATTCTGAAAAGTGAATACAGTACATTTTCAATTCCAATCGATTGTTAAATATGATTATTCAATAGAGCTTAGTTGTACAATCTGAATCCATATATATGTAGATTATTTTATGTCGGTATTTTGTTGAGTAACGTAATTTTAGTAAAGTGTGTGATAAATTGATATCATCGATTATTGTAGAAATTTCAGTGGCTTGCAGACAGACATTTTCATATATTAAAGTTGAATATATTAGCCACTAATCATATACAACAGCGCCACCACTACAGTATAGCGCCACCACTTGAGTGATAACGCCACCACTTTCGAAAATAGTCGTGTTTTAACTTTTTACTGTGTTTTTCGTAATTCTTTAATGTATAGGAATATACGTGTAATTCATTTCTACACCATTTGCATGCACAGGTATGTTTTTATAGTGTGTCTATTCATCGGAATGGTGTTCGAATACTGGCCGATATGAAAAAATGCCACTGTCAGATTCGGGAGAAAAGCTCCTGGCACCACAGTTTGCATAATATTTTAATGAAATAACAGCCAACATGTAGCAAAAGTGTTGTTACACGGATCTACATTCTCCGATTTTCGAAAAAAGTTTTATCAATAAAAATATAACATAAAATATAAATTTTACTCACGTGTTTACAAATAGAAACAGGCGATAGCTGCGCCACGGAAATGTCGATAGCTGTTTTCCTTATCACCACAATTTGGTGGTGGCGCTAGCGTTAAGTAGCCGTGTATATGCTTTCCATTCTTCTTATGCATCTGGACAAAGCCGTTTCATGAATTTCACGACGTCGTTTCTCTGTCAGTCTTTACCACATAGTTCTATACCCTAAACACTGCCCTCTTACACTCCATTCGCGCTTATTGCGTTCATCACATCTTCTGCAGAGGAGTAGGACTGAGGACGTCTCCGTAAACGCAGTTCGCGCATGATTCGTTTCAAATGACATATGCTGATTTTAATGTTATGTTTACAGAATGAGGTTGTGTTTACAGAATAAAAGCAACTATTTCCGAATACTTTAGTCATTCGGCAAAATAGATTTTAATCAGTTCTTTTCTTGTCAGTTCATTTCCAGCCAGGGGAATATTCAACGGCACAGATGCACACAATAACAACAGTATGAATAAAACCCCTGACATTTTGGGAAATAATTCTTTGGCTTTTAGATTCCAGCAATTTGGTAGCTCCCTCTATTTTAATAGTCACATTTCTGTACTTCCCAAACGAATAATGCTCCCATCACATTTAACTTCTGGACTATGTTTCTTGCTTTTAGTACTAGCTTGATTCTGAAAATACAGAAATGCAATTAAATTCATAACATTATGACAGACTTCCAAATTCCACAAAGATATTCCACAAGACAATAAATATTCGTACATAAAATCATGAGGTTTAATTGTACGGGAAAGATAAACTGATACACATATACATAGGTACACATATAGGAGGAAGGCCTAGTAGGTGCAAATGGTTGGATATCTTCAGAGAAAATTATTTGCACGTAAAATTTCACTAGAACGTATTAGGTATTGTTCCCAGTATACCGATGATACTTAGTACTGCAGCCATGATAAAACAATAAACATGGTTTTTAAAACACTTGAACACATTAAAATTTTGTCATCGTGACTGTCCCTTTTTTAAACTAAAAATAATTGTGCCAGATAAATCGACGTATACATACCTCTTTTGCACTAGGGTTATTCTCCATTATGATGCAGTTTACCGCGTTTTGCCTTTCATATGTTGTAACAAATAAGTAGTAACAATTAATTAATAACAAATAAGTAGTAACAAATAAGTCATAAGAAGTAACTAAAATGTCCCTCCAGAGCTTCCGTAATATAATTACCTTCTTGCTTTCATCAAAAGACTCCATGCTGGCCAAAACACGTATCTGTCATAAGTCATAATAAATATGTTATACAACAAACAACTAATATGTACTATTTATTTGACCTGTCAAAACATGTTCCCGGCTTTCATTATATTCTGTTCACGCCTATATAAGATTAACATGAAAGCCAGAAACATGTTTTGATAGTTCAAATAAATAGTACAATATTAACAATTAAGTCATGATAAATGAGACCTCCGTACGTACCTCAGGGCTTCCGTAGGATGTTGATTACAAATTTCTTAAGATTTAGGGTAGTTGGAATTAACCAACTGCATTTGGTACTTAGAAAATGTTATATTAAAAGAGGCTATGATGCGACTGTTTTGAAAAACACGGTGTTCAGATGGATGCCATGCCTTCCTCTACGATAGACTACATTTGTATTTTTAAATCTCTCAAGGACCTAGCTGTTTTGGTAATCTGATCTGATTAGTCGGGTCCATAATGGGATGATAGTGCAAAAAAAAACAGAAGACGCTCAAATTAAAAAGCTTTCCTGATTCTTTAGCGAGCAAGATGTAAATCACCCGTGCAGGGGACTTTTATCAAAATGTAAATAATTTTAGTTGGAGGAGTGGTGGACCACACTCACTCTCTATGGTTTCGAAGTAACACAGTTTATCACTGGACCACTGCGACAGCTTTCATGATTTGTTTCTTTGCATTTAACTTTATTTACCTACCGGCTCCGTTGTTTAGAAGAGGCCTACAAATAACGTACGTATAGACCGCTGGAGAGGTCTATAATAATGACCAAACCTACCCTACTTCCATTTTATGCAATAAAATATAGCATGAGAAGTTCGTGCATATCATTAAAAAGCAAGATCGTATGTGCGCGCGTGATTTACTAGGTAATAAATACTACCGCTTGTTTTATAAAATTCTGTATAAATTTTACCTAAAACTATTTTGATTGTTTTTTTTTTCAGATTGACATTCAGTAAACGAAATAACAAATAGAATCTATAAGAAGATCCTTTTAAAGCATATTCAGTTTGATATGTTAGTCAGAGATAATGGAACGTGTTACACTTTTTAGCTTACTCCTAACAGGAATCCAAAGGTCTGAAAGCAATAACAATACTGGGTCTAGTTACGTAAAGACGCATGTTTTATTCTTTTCTTTTTTTTTTGTTTTGACGTGTCTTTAAAAATAAGATGGGGAGGGGGAACCAATAATATACCACAATTTGTGTCTCATATACGTTGCATTAACACATTTTATGATGTTTCGTATTTTACAAAGATTTTTTTCCAGTGATTCTATTCGCACGAATATTAGATTCAACCTCGGAAGTTTTCAAGGTGAACGGAACATCGTGTAATACAATGTAATTAAATAAACATGACATGTCTTGGACTTTTTTGATGTCATGCCAAATTTTCATATCTTTTTATAGCTTGTCTTACACACGTATAGGATAGTCACTGTCACGCGGGGAGTATGAAACATTGTTTGACATTCTAATACAACATTTAAATGGTCAATTAAAACTTTTTGTATCTCATTCTCAAACGTGATTTAAAAGTAGCAGGAACGTTGTCAGACAAAAGGGTGAGTTTGGTGTTATCATTTATTGTTTACAAATGGCAATTGTCTCATTTCGCATTTATTGCGCAGTTTGAATTAATATATGAATAAACGATAACGAATGTGGAGCAGAAATGCAGAATTATGCCACAATAGCAGAGCTTCTAAAGTAATCAGCTGTTTTACTGCCATGGTATTTCACTTGTCTAAATAAAAGATTTTTACAAAAAAATAGAAGGTTCATTTTCATTCTATTTTAATCAAAATCTGAATTACAGATGGACAACCTGACGAGAATGTGCATAATGAGCCTGGTTATTTATATAACTGTTTACCCTCGCACCTATGCTGGGACAATATCCGTCATACATAAACGTTCTGTAGAAGGACTCAAAGAACCAGAAAATACCAGAGAAGGTTTGTCTGATGCTAGTCCAGGAGGACAGGGTACCGTTTTGCTACCTCAGATAAACACGTTCCAATTCTTTCTTCCATTTTGGTGGCATTACCTGAGACCAATGTTAAATGTCTTTACGACAAATACAAACTTTAGACAAACGCTTCAGAAGGAATACGAATACGACACTGAAAAGGGATTTGTGAATGAACTTGACCCATTTACGTTTAAGACAGAATACGGGTCTAGTTTTGGACAAACTGAAGGAATCGAAGCTGAAACTGCTGAAAATAATTTAGATACTGAAAATATGATGGAATCTGACATCCTCATACCTTTCGGTCTAGTACCTGAAACAAATGAACGACATATAGAAGATGATACTGCCGGTAATGCCGCAATAATTTTACACAACTTTAGCAGTGAAAGTAAAAATAATGGTGTAAATCATGACATGGAACAATCCAAGGAAGAACAGAGGCGGTTTGCTCTAACGGGTAATATTGTTGGTTCGTTTACCCAGTCGTTAATGGAGTTAATGCCCTCACTGCGGGAAACAGCAGAGCATGAGAATCACTCTAGTGTGAAAACAAATGACGAAAATGAAATTAACAGTCTTGTTAGATGGGAACAAAACGAACGTGGCCCGCTTGAAATGAAAGAAGCCAGCCCAAGTTTTGAAGGCGAAAGAGTTAATATTGCTTCAATGTTGATTACTAATCCCATGCAAATCAGTATTAATGACCGGATTAGGCAAGAAGAAGACATTGGAGACCAGGGCGACAGACAGGGCGACAGAAGTATAGGTTCTCTAGGAGGTGGATTTACAAGTGAAAATAAACAGGGTGAACCCAGCGATCTGTTTGCAGGTGAAAAATTCGCACCTATTGAGCTCGATAACTCTGACAGTATTGCCGACTCTATTTCGGGTCAAACATTTACGCTACATTTTTTCTCACCAAATTCGCATCTACAAAATGATCAAGACTCGAACACGTGAACTCAAGAGACTGTCAGAATACTTGAATGTATCAAGATAAAAAGACGAACTTGATGGTAATGATTATACTAATTTATCTGGAGATTCGCGCAAATAATATATTTGAACATGTTTCATATAAAACATAAAAAATCATTGACTGTCTCTAAAAGTAACTCCGATATAAATAGAAATGTTCATCTGTAACAAAATTACAACTTGGAATACTTGGTATATCATGGTAGCTGGTTTCTGGCATGTCGTGTTGGGTGAGGCGAAAACACAAAATCAAGACAAAACAATAAACACCTAATATGTCAAGTTTTCACGTGTTCGTGTTGTCGGGGCGGAAACACGAATACTCGACACATTCTACGAGAAAACTCGACGTTTAGAGGGCGCCGACACGACAAATTTATTTGTCGAGTTTTCGTGTGGTCGGATATGAATATGTCGACTTGGCGCCCTTTATTTGTCATACTGTCGTGTTGTCTTGACACGAAAACGCGACAAATACCTTATTTGTCGAGTTTTCTTGTTTTCGGCCTGAACATATGATTTCTTGATTTTTGGAATACAACATAATTCTATAGATTTAAGATTATATTATTGATACCTTCTAATTACCTTTTGGAGGCCTACTTCTAGCTTTAAATGGGAATGTAACGTAAGTTCTATACCGCGCTTGAAAGATGAAACAAATTGTCTTTTAAATGCTTAATATTTATTTCCTGAATTAGAAATCTATTTATTTCATATATTAGAAATAATCAAATGGCTGTATTACACAGTACATGTATTTGTAACAGTTCAAATACCATTTTCAAGGGATAGAAACATGGTAGATACACTTGGTATGAGGTTTTGTGACGGAGTATCCGCCTTAGTGCGAACATAATCTAATAGCGAGCTTCAAAACTCAGTCAATGCCTAAAATATTAGTACAAAAAGTAGTTCTACCTCCTTCATCAAACAATCTTTTTGCATTAAAACATAGTCATACAGACCTAGCAGACATATTTAACATGTTGTGTATATATGTTGTTTTACAAAAACATTTAAATAAAAAGTCCCGATCATTTTGAAAATTAGGCTTACAAATCTAAAACGGCGGTTGATACATTTTGAACAGCCCGCAGAGCTGGAGGATCTATACTGGAAGAAGAAGAGCTGTAACGGGAGATGTTTTATCATTATCGTCGTATACTCAAGTCATTCGCCGTTTATTACGCATAAAGCGGGCGCTAGGTGTACCATTTTCTTACTATGCCCTATATTGACTATCATCAGTCCAGATCTCTTTTCGCGTCTTGCAAATGTGTAATTGTTGTGCGCATGTCTGACGGAAGATGCCAAAACGAAAACTCGACACATAAGATATTTGTCGTGCCGCTTCGTGTTTTCGTGTCGGCGGGGCGAAGTCACGACAATACGACAGCGCAACAAATGAAGGGCAACAGCATGACATCTTCATACCCGCCAACACGAGAACTCGACAAATACACATTTCGTGCCGGTTCCCTCTAAACGTCGTGTTTTCGTGGAAAATGTGTCAAGTTTCTTGTTTTTGTGTTGTGTTTTCGCCTCGCCAATACGCCAACACGACATGGCAAAAATCAGTCACCATAGTTTTTACTAATATTTATTTGAATTCGGCTTTTGAAGCACAGTTTGTCTCCATTTTTAACTTCAGTCTCTATCTTTATTGCTTTACCTATAAAGCTGATTTATCCTCGCTTCAATTTGACAGGTCAATGCTAGTATGTTGTTCGTCGCCAATATTTCATGTATTATTACCTGCGTATATCACATCATGCATCAAGTCCTGCTCAGAAATTGTCCTTTTTGCACTGCAGACAATGTTTTAGACAACAACGTACATTTACACTTATTATTAAACAGTTTTCACTGCATGAATTTTGGGATTTAATACAAAATTAAATTACATGTAAATTTTGAATGCAATTGCATCAAAGTAAATTTAATGTAAATTAAATTTCAAAATTTACTTTCAATTTAATTTTTCATGAAATTCCCAAACCCTTGCATTTAAGATACTCTTAAATATTGTGGCAGATTTCTGCCATTTCGTTTTTATTCGTGTTGGCGGGGCGAAATGTCGAAGTAACGAAAACACGAAAGGTCGAAATAATGCTTATTTGTCGTGTGTTTGCCTTTTGACTTTCGAGGCGAATACACGAAGTAACGAAACATTAAAGGCGAAATAACGAAATTTCAGAGGCGAACACACGAACTTTTATATTAATTACTTTTCGTATCGGCGGGTATTCGCCTCGGAAGGCGAAAGGCGAACACACGAAAACTGAGCTGTTTTCGACATTTCGTTACTTCGACCGCCGACACACGACAAATGTTTCGTGTAGGATCTGCCTTAATACAAGTTATAATAACGTTAACGGCGCAAAATGGGGCGTAATGTATATATGGATTAATACCAGAACTGAAATACTTGAAGAGTGACATGTTTTATTAAACATTTCTATCATAAATTGAGAACATATTTTGTATAAATTGTTGAACACATTATCTAGATGGCATTCAAGGTTCAGGTTGGCGTAATGATACCCCGCAAGACTGACAGAAGATTAATGTATGTACAAATTTAATACTAGTGATAAAATATCTATACAACGACATCTTTTATGGAATATAAATCATGCGTTTTAGGACAAATATTATTTCATAAATGGTAAAACACATTATTTATATAGCATATTCATTTCAGTAGCGTATGTGTAATCGTTATGCGCATGCCTACTGGAAGGCGAATACACGAAAGGACGGAATTGCACATTTGTCGTGTGTTCGTGCCGGCGGGTCGAAGTAACGGAAGGTCGAAAACTGCTTATTTCTCGTGCGTTCGCCTTTCGACTTTCGAGGCGAATACACGAAGACACGACAAAAAAAAGTGCGACAACACGAAGTTTTGATACCCGCCGACGCGAAAAGTGATTAATACAAAAGTTAGTGTGTTCGCCTCTGAAATTTCGTTATTTCGCCTTCAATTTTTTGTTACTTCTTACTAGAAGGCGAACACACGACACATAAGCAGTTTCCGACCTTTCGTGTTTTCGTGTCTTCGACATTTCGACCCGCCAACACGAACAAATATGCAATATTTAATCACTTACCCGCCGACGCGAAAAGTGATTAACTTACAAAAGTTCGTGTGTTCGCCTCTGAAATTTCGTTATTTCGCCTTCAATTTTTTGTTACTTCGTGTATTCGCCTCGAAGGCGAACACACGACACATAAGCAGTTTCCGACCTTTCTTGTTTTCGTTACTTCGACATTTCGCCTCGCCGACACGAACACACGAAATGGATGAAATTTCTAATTTAATTGTAATTTTAGGAAAATAACTCTGATGATTTACTTGAATTTAGTGGATCTTCATACAAGTAAATTTTGAATGCTGCTGATCGAATTTCACACAAAGTCTATATAAACAGAAATTCAATTATTACCAAAATTTCATACAATCCCAAATTTAATGAAATTTTAGGACAATAAATCTTACGATTTATATGAATTAAGTGGAACTTGATGCAAGTAAATTTTGAATATCATTGACCAAATTTAACAAATTATCTGTATTAACCAAAACTTTTATATAAACCCGAATTTAATGAAATGCTGATGATTATGGTTGATATGAATTTAGAGAGTCTTCACACAAGTAAATATGAAGGTCATTGAATTAAATTTTATGCGTAAACTTCAATGCCTTAACTTGTGTGTATGTTGGCGAGGGTGGGGTGGGCGCGGGGAGGTGCGGATGGTTCAGAATGCCTCACAAGGGCTCGTGCCTAGTTTAAGGTTACCCCATGGGTTAAACTTATCCAGTTTTAGGACTGATAATCCAATATTTATGTATACCGCTCACATGAGGCAGGTTCTCATGTTTAGTAGAGCCGTACACTAGTAACAGGTAAACTGGTTTTCTGTATTGTGTCATAAAAGATACATATATAACAGAAGTAATTTTATCCAAGTAATGTTTTTTGAGAAGTAAATAACCAGTCAGTCCGGCTAGTGCACAGCCTAAATGAATATATAAAACTGAGAGTGATTTCTTCAGGCTCTTCGAGATACTATAACAGTACCCACATACATTAGCACCAGGTAATCATAATAATTAGACATGGTGAGATTCCTTTCAAGATCATACGGTAAATATGCAGACTAATCTTTCTAATCCATCAATACCGTTGTCTAGCCCGCAGTTAATTGATAAATTCTGTATTTTAGCGCGGCTGATTTAAATATTTAACTGCATTGTGTTTCGGAGTAATCGGAAGTCTTTAGCAACTTTAAATTTTTTATTTGACTTTGAATAATATGGTATTTTGCTTAATATATACATTCACTTTTTCTCTTATTTATTCGATTGATAATTAGTTAGGGTTAGTTTTATTGATTATCAGTTATTTATTTTTCATATTTCCTAGTTAGTTCCCACTGCATCACTCATTGCTCTTGCATGAGTGTAGGACAAAACCCCCTGCGGACAAAACCCCTTCGGTTATTTTTGCATAGGCGGACAAAACCCCATTAATCTTTTTACAATGAGGACAAACCCCCTTTGCTGAATTTTACAAGGAGCACAAAAACTCTCTTCGCTGAATTTTACAAGGAGGACAAAAAAAACCTTCGCAATTTTTACAAAGGGGACAAACGCCCCTTCATCCTAGTATCAAAAGGGCAAACAATATACTTTTATCATTTTATTAATTCAATTAACTTCAGATAACACAAGACAAACTTAGCGAAATAAATCAATGTGTGACAATATCTTCGATAAATTATGTATCTGTCATTATGTACATCAATTGAATGTGAAAAGAAAGGTGTCTTGAAGACAATTAATATGAAATAAGGCATTGCCTCAATCGGGAATCGATCCGACTTCAACTCATCCCATAACATCCAGTTGCGGTTCAGACAAGTTATGTGGACGCTTTATAAGACACAAGGAAAAAGCGTATTCTTCCAAAAAATCCGAAGTCAGACGCCCTGTGCACGTGCCGGAAGTACACATTTTTGGACGGTCGAAGACAAACCGGCCAGTGCAACCACACTCGCCCCCCCCCTCTCTCTCTCCACCCCCCCCACCTTCTCCACCCCTGCACAAAATTTACATAGACGATATTTTTCCGTAATCCATTTTTAATCACTTCAAGATCTAGTTAAACTCCGTTGAAATAAAATAGTTCCCTTCTTGAGTCGCCTTGAAAAAACGCGAGACTATTATCAAGAGTGATATTGTAACAAAACAGTTGTATTAAAAGTTGTCATTTTATTTATTGATTTTGGTCGTAGGAATATGCATTGTGATGCATTTCCGTATTCTCCGAGAAAACGTTAAATATCGAAGTGGTGTATCTATATAAATTTCCAAAGGCCAGTAGCCCAGTATTGCTCTAATGCAAAAAGATCGCGCCAAAACTGACCACATGACCGGTCACGATGCACGACGTTTGGTCGAAAGACAACTAGTCTAATTAAAATTTAGCCTACTGGTTTCTGGTCGAATACGTCACCTGGTCTAATAAGACAATTGGTCTATTTTCTCTTTATAGATGCGACATTTCGTCGATTTCCTTTTTTTAAAAAGATTATCAGATTCGACTAATTGCCGCAGGCCGATGTTGTCTGTTTACCCTATAATGAGGTGCGATTGATTATAAGCTTGTATCGGCGAACGATATTCATCCCATTTTGACCAATTATGTGACCAGTTATACTTATTTCATTGAGCGATGTTCACCCATTTTTGCTTGTTTTTTAGATTTGCCTTAGGTGAGTATATTATGTTTTTGAGTGAATTTGAGCCATTTCTTCGGGTCGTTTTCATTAGTTTCGATACCCATCATGACAACAAAGCCGGAATTTTTTCTTAGTTGGAGGGGTGGGAAAAAGCAAGTTTCAATGGATTTTCTTACTGTAAAGATCGTTTGGACACAAAAACAGGCAAAACATACTGGAGATGTGAAAAAAGAAAATGTAAGGGACGACTGATTACCTTAGCCGACGACAGTTATGTATCGGCGGACAGTTAACCTAACCTAAGAATAAACCAGTGTTCATGGATTCTGTATCAGTACAAATTGTTCTCTGAAAGTAACTGTCAACTTCCCCACATGAATAAGAGGTGGAGGACGAATGATTTCAGATGCATTGTCTTTCATCAAATCGTCAAGGAGAACATACGTCCCGCCCGAGGATCGAAAACTCCGTAGATCTGCGCTATCCCAGTGCAAGTACAAAACAAAAATGTGCGCATTATACAGGTTATTTAACAGAAACTTACACAAAAATACGTCATCTTGAATATTGCGCAAGTTTTTGGCCCAAGTTTCAACTACAATTTATCAGTATTAAACTTAAAAGGCACTAAATACTATTACATTTGGAATTTTCACGACTTTACACGAGATCGATGATGGATCTATCATGTTCACCAGATTAATCAACGATAGCCTGCAACATATTTTCTAGTTTTATTATGTTCTTTTGGATTACTTTTAGATTTCAACAATATTTCAGCTATTTTCACAGAAGGACGGTTTACCGAAACATCATACATGGGAAAGACAAGTGCTAATCTGCAATCTTCTGTCTTATCAGAGATGTTATTGTATAGTTAAAAATCAGTGACCTTAAAAATGCAAAAGGTAGGTTTTACTCATTGTCTGGCCCTTTTATGAAAAAATATATGTTACGCTTTAGACATGCGCGGATCCAGTCTATTTTGTCAGAGGGGTCATACTGCCCCCTACTATGAGCAGGAAGGTCTAATACGTATCTGTCGTTACAGCTGGTGAACTTAGAATAACGACCGAATTTCATAGTTCAATCGAATTAAGTTCATCGAACGTTAACCTGGGTTCACGGGCATAAACGCCCTTTATCTTATGTCTTCGTTCGAAAATATATTTACCGATTGTTAATCCTAGTTTTTCGACCGTGAACCTGGTTCACGTTATTATTGGACAATTGGCTTGCCATATGTATTTCTTGCTCACCGGAGTGGTGTTTTCGGTGATTTTACCCATGCCGACAAAACCCATCTGGCACCCCCCATGCCAGATGACTCTCGTGCTGTTAATGACAACTAGTGGTTCATGCACTGATAATATATAGTTTATGTAAAATACGAAAAAAGCAGGTACCTTGATAGTTTCTCTCCGTTCCTTATAGTATATTTCTCGATTCAAAATACGTTAGTTTATCGTAAAAAACAACGTTACGCTACAAACTATAAAACTAAATTGGATCTTTGTTATTGTGCGTAACGCAAAACATCATGACGTCACTTCCGCTTACGGACGTTAATTTCCCGCGCTCCACTATAAGAAAGAGTGCTACAAAGAAAATATTTCTACCTGTTATTTGTAAAAAACGGTATGCAAGAAAAATAATCTGCCAGAATAAAATGCTAACATGTAGCCGATATCCTTTCCGCAGCCTTAACGTACTAAAACGCATTAGCCTCTGATGGACCTTTCACGCTTCCTTAGAAACAACATTTATTACACGAAACTTATTTTGAAAACATTTCTGAAATGTCTAGGTCTGCAGCTCTCAAATACGGTTATATCTTACATCTGAGGCATACACTGACGCTCTCAGACAACGTCAAAAATGACATTTTGAGCGATTTGATGAAGTTCCAAAATTATCAATGTACCCTAGCAAAAAAAAAAAAAAAAGAAGTCCACGTGCATACATTTAGACGGGGTGACCCCTGCGCGTGACCCCTGACTATCTACGAATCAATCTGCGGCTTTCGTTTTCAAGTTTAGCATTTATACTTTCATTTTATTTACTTCCGGAAATAGCTGAAGGTCGAGTGACGTCATTTCCTGTGTTGTCAAAAACATACATATACCTGGCGAGATTGCATAAATATATGCTGGCCGTCCTAAGGATATGCAAGAAAAATATCTGTCATGTGTTTACGAATTAGGTAGAAATATCCGTCCCGAGGACACCTGCGCATTGGGCGGTAATGAGGCTTGCGAAGGTGGCCGAGATTGCCTTGCGAGATTGCATAAAAATGTGCTAAGGATATACAATTATTAGCTTTCCGTTTTGAGAGAAAAACAAATCAAACAACACCAAAACTGAATTTTCAACTGAAAATTGAGCAGCATGTAAAACATGTATATTACTCTACTAAACAGGTGTCAGGTGATTAACGTTTCTCTCAATTGAAAGGAAACAAAGTAAGGAAAACAATTAATTAAAAAACAAAGATGCTTTAAGAATGTTAGCCCAGATGTGTAATGCATAAAACTATTTTTTGTAAAATGATTTCATACTGAAAATCCTATTTTATTTTAGAACACTTTAAACTAGTCTAAGATAGTTTTATTACTAAATTAAAGTTTATAGAATGTACAGTGTCCTTTCTTTTCTCTGATAACCACGTTTGAAACGAGTTTGCTGTAGAAGTGGTTAATTTAGCCTATATAAAGAATATATATACAAGCCTCCTAGTGAAACCTTTATTACAGGGTACAACTGTACAGTCTTTCCCTTAACCTTCTTTGTAGCAATGGTGTCTAGCGATGAAGGCTGGCATCTGTCACTTTTGCCCCACTAGGAACAATAGAATCCTTAGGCCTCCTACGGTTATTTATCTAATTGTTAAAGTGTGACTTTTGAGCATTTACATGTAATAGCACACTCCCGTGTTCTATAAATAGAACATACAATAGTTATACCATAATGCAATGCGCGCATTGCGGACAAGGGAGCGTTTTCTATATATAACGAATCATTAACTATCTCAGTAAACTTCGAAAGGAATTAAAAAAGTAACATGCCACCTGTATAAAATTGTCGCACGTGTTAACAGAATAAATAAAAGAGAAAATAAAAGAAAAAATAACTAATTAAAGAAATATATTGGAAATGTAAGGAATATACCAAATATACAGACATATAATTTTAACAAGGCGATTCAAAACGGGCCGACTAAGCAAAACAAAAAAAGAGTACTGTTTAAAATCATGTTGCATGCACATTACCCCATATTCTGCAATATTACTATTAAAATTTTGCATCAGAAGAAGGGTCTACAGTCTTAATAAAAAAAACAAAACAATATTTTCGAATGCGACACACCGAAGGGCACTTGTGGTTAAAACTTTTAATGCTAAATCACTTTTATTCATGACGTTCAAAGAATGTATCAGTACAATTAAAATCATAACTACAATAACTACATGTATTTCATTTTTAAACAACTGATTCACACAACACAAGACACAAACTTGATGATGATCCCGGATGTCAGCTGTGGTCAGTGTCCGTCAAACATTTCCTTATTAAAATACATATATGCATGGTTTGGTAGAAAATAATGGGGTTGCATTAGATTAGCAACATGTTTTATTATATAACATCTAAATATTACTACCAAAAGTCAGATATCTACATGTCACACTAAGTGGTCATTTGTAATAAAACACAACATATGTATATCACAGAGGTGTTAATTGTTTCAACGAATAACTAGATATGTGACAGAAAATAACAATGTGTATGACAGTTTACTTTAAAATATACATGTTGTTCATCATATTTCGAAATTTCAATAAATTTAAACTATGCGATCATAAAATTTCCTTTTACATTCACAAATGGATCTTTTAAATTTATAAACATTTGCGGAAGATTTTTTTTTACAAAAATATACTTTTAATGTATGACGGTAACCAAGAAGAACAACTTTGATTTCTTCTGATCTGTAAATACATTTTTGTTTTAAATATTAACGCTTTTCATTTGGCATTAATACATTTTTTCTCGAGTTGTTTTATTTTTTTTCTAAATATTCTTTTTTAAAACTGAAAGTGTCACAAAATGAACAGAATAACATAATAACATCATCCATTCATTAACATCGTCATTTCATACATTGAAGAAAAAGCGGTATGTTATTTCTAACATGGATATAAAAAAATAGTTTCTAGGCTAGTTTATTGAAATTAAAAGTGGAAAAATCATTTGTTTGCGATGTGTAGGCTAGACACCTGATCAAAAATAACGAACAAAATGCAAAATTTATGGTTTACTTATGCTATTGTACAATGACTCACTGATTGTTTGTCCGCAAATTGAGTCCTGTGCTATTTTTAGATAGCAGACCTTATCGGTGACGTCACAGATCCTTACATACGGGAGTGTGCTATAACGCAAATGTTCATTTTTGCTCGGTTTGGTTTGCCACTTTCCAGGACAACCGTCCTTCACTGCTTTCAGCGCTTTGATTTAATTCGATAGTATATATCTCATTCGGTATATTGCATGTTACCGTAGAGGATAAAAATCGGTAAATACGATTCCCTATAATTAGAGAGTATATGGACAATTGATGCACTTATTCTATTATATACAATTATTACAGCTTGTTCCGTAATAACTAAAATTAATCAGACTGAAAAATGAACATTGCCAAATGTCATACAAAAAAACTGTGTTTTGAAAATATTATAATAACTTACATATTAATATTCTTTAAAACATACTTTTTGAATAATTATGACTATTTATTTCAGTTTTATATGTTTCGAAATCACTGTATTTCTCAAGGACATTACATGAATAGCACATAAGAAAGCACATTACAAATATTATTCACAGGCATTACATGAACAGCACATAAGAAAGCACATCACAAATATTATTCACAGACATGACATGAACAGCACATTAGAAAGCACATCACAGATATAATTCTCAGATATTACATGAACAGCACTGAGAAAGCGAATCACAAATATAATTCACAGACATCACATGAACAGCACATAAGAAAGCACATCACACATATACTCCACAGACATTATATGAACAGCACATAAGAAAGCACATCACACATATTATTCATAGACATTAGAGGACAGCACATAAGAAAGCACATCACATAAGAAAGCACATCACACATATTATTCATAGACATTAGAGGACAGCACATAAGAAAGCACATCACCAAGGTCAGCTTTCAATGAGAATTTTCGAGAATTCTCTCCCTTAATTATTGACTGTATTAAAGCAATTCCCTTCAAATTGGATTGTCTCCCTTTACATTAGCTAAAGTCGTGTCATTCATGACCCAAATCAATAATTCTTTGTCATAGATTTTGCATTGATATATTGCACGGGGGAGGAACTGTTACACGAGACTCGGTTGTGGAGGATATCATGTTACAGATTTAGGATGCTACTATTACAGTATTCCTGGATAACGTTACAGCATTCGGAGGATAAAAATCACTGTCGGTGTTTTGTTTTCCAAAACAATAGTAAATATTTATCTCTTTTTTGCAAAAGTAAAAATTGTTTTTCTAGATCAATGGTATGTACGTCTGCTGAGACATGGTTTAACACGTGAAACACAGTATATTGATGTTTGATGTATATCAAGCGTTTAATGACAAAATCCGAAATTTTGATAGAAAATTATCTAAAAGAAGTTGATTAAAATATGTTTCAACCATGTTTTTATGCTCATTTGCATCGATAAAGACCCTCTTTAGGCATGCAGTTATAATACGAGGTAGAAAAATCAATGTGGGTCTAATTTTTCGTGGTTTTATAGAATGTTACAGTTGTGGGGTGCTTCTTCTGGATGTGTTACAGATTTAGGATGATACTTTTTGGAATACATTTTGACAGTATACAATACCAGGATAGCAAATAAAATTTAGATATCATGAATTATTCCGGATTTTTTGTAAGATGTAACAAATATATTATACCAAGTGCATTTTTTTCTAACTTCGAAATTCTAAATCTGATTCAACAGTTATAATATAACAAGAGCTGTCCGTAAGACAGCCAAGCTCGACTATTCGAAATATTGTCCCAGAGGCAGGAAAATATTACCTAAAAAGGTTAAATATCAAAAGAGTTTTAAGTTCAAAAGGGGGAATAATTTGACCAAAATGCATATCAGTAATGGGACTTGCTGCTATCAACTAGTTTTATAACCCCTAAGGCACATGTGAAGTTTCAATTCAATATCTGCATTAGTTTTGGAGATAGAAACTCGCATGTAAAACTTTAACCAGAATTTTCAAAGTCCAAAAGGGGATATAATTTGCCCAAAATATATGCCAGAGTTATGGAACTTGATCCAGTGAGGTTAGTAATTGATCTTGAAAAAGAAAAAATAAGTTTCAAATCTATATGCCTTTTAGAAATAGCTGTATGTACTTGCACGCAAAACTTTAACCAGAATTTTCTAAGTCCAAAAGGGGGCATAATTTGGCCAAAATGAAGATCAGAGTTATGGGACTTGCTGCTATCAACTAGTTTTATAACCCCGAAGACACATGTGAAGTTTCAAATCAATATCTGCATTAGTTTTGGAGATAATAACTTGCATGTAAAACTTTAACCAAAATTTTCTAAGTCTAAAAGGGGGCATAAATTGCTCAAAATGCATGTCAGAGTTATGGGTCTTGACCCAGTGAGGTTGGTTATTGATCTAGAAAAAGAAAAAATAAGTTTCAAATCTATATGCCTTTTAGAAATAGCTGTATGTACTTGAACGCAAAACTTTAACCAGAATTTTCTAAGTCCAAAAGGGGGCATAATTTGGCCAAAATGAAAGTCAGAGTTATGGGACTTGCTGCTATCAACTAGTTTTATAACCCCGAAGACACATGTGAAGTTTCAAATCAATATCTGCATTAGTTTTGGAGATAGTAACTTGCATGTGTTACGATTTTTTGTAAAATGTCTTTAGTATGTTGCAAGTCCTTTTATAGATGCGTACCTCCGATCACACAGCATCTGCCCGTGTCTGCTTTAGTTTGGCTGGAAAACGGGACAAACTGACCAAAATCTCAAAATCGCTCTTGCTATTGCTCCAAGCTGATTCCAGAACCAGCTTAAAACCAGCTTTCTCTTGCTGAAGTCTTCAAATGGCCGTTTTGGTTTGGTACTTTTTGTCTTCAAACATCCGCTGATTGATTATTTTTCACGTTAAAGGTGTTATTTTCAGGTAAAAACCAAGGATAAAAAGATGTGCTATTGCGGCAAGTTCTAAAAGATAAATGCTATCGCAACAAGCTGAAACTTTTATGTGCAATGACGGTGGCTTGAAAGGTTTTAGCTAGATTTTCAGGATAAAACAAAGGCTTTGAAGCATAATAAATATGTTTATGTTTTAATTTAGAGCGGTATATTCGCGAGGCTATTATTTTTTTATATACGCGATTTTCACTTAAGCACACATTCAAGACACAAGCGTAATAATTATTTCTTGCTTAATGCACCGCTAAATATTCAAATTTTAAAAATCTCGAAAAAATTACCTACGCAAAATCAACCCAGTTTACAGCTTTAGTATTCAATTTCCAAATTAGCTTTTTTTCTCAATCATAATAAATAAGATGGCTAACGGTGTTTTTTATTTGCAGATTCAAACGCAGAATGGCTGATGAAGCTAGGACAAACGTGTGCAGCCAGCATGGCAAGGCTTTCCGCCATAGGCGAAATTTGCATACGCTCGAGAAAAGTCACACAGAAACGTTTCCCTAGGGGTTTCAGCTCTCGATAGGCATTGGTAACTATTTTCTGTAATTTTATATCTGTGTAGCAAATGGATAGAAAATGGGCCATATATGCGAAGCTAGAACTTTTAGTTTTGATAACATTCAGACGCTTTTGAAAATAATGTGCATTTTCTTTAAAATTATAACTTGATAAATTTTATACCTTGGACTCTCAAAGAAGCGCGTGACACACTCATGTAGGAATAACTTAATGACCGAAGAACTGTAGTGTATGAATCGGTTTATTACAGGAGAATAAATACTGAAATTACAGCTAGTTAAAAATGAAACAGTTTACTTGTAAATCAATGGAAAATTATCAACTGATCCATTACGTGTTTTGAGTGTATTTACGAAATATTTAATCTGTTTATCCTATGCTCAATTGCATCAGCATCAGCAACATTCAGAGGACGGCCGCCATACAAGCTCTTGGCCTCTCCTCTTGTGAATACAACAATTCTGAAGAAAATGACTATAATTTTGGTATGTATCTATGACATGGTTCCCAAATATGCAGATAATTACGACAAAAGTGCATAATATATTTTATTTAAAACTTGGAAAGTATCACACCATTATTTCTATTAATTTTCAGATGAAGAGAGCATAAGTTCACACTTAAACGCTCACGACAGGAGAGAGAACAATCCTCGTACTTTCAGTTCTGACATTTGCGGCTATCTGGTGGTGACCCGTTACGAACTCACCGAGCACATGCGCAGTCATGAAGACAATCGGAGTCTGCCTGCATACAATGTGGTGCATTGAATAAGCACAGGCCATTTCTGAATCGGGATATAAGGCAACGTCGCAGGAATGTTTGTGTAATTTAAACCAGTGAATACTTTGAAAAATTGATGAAGACATATTGATCTCGAATTTTTAGTGGTGCATTCTGGTCATTGTGTCAAATAGCATTTTTGATGCAACCCTCGTGCCTCTCTATTGTTTTGTTCTTAAGCGGCTTTCAAATTCAAATATCTGTTACTATCAAAGCCATTGACTTGTAAAATAAAATAGTTATTTGCAATCAAAGTCTACACCACTGAAACAATTCCTGCTTCTTTGTTTGAATTTGACAGAGTTATGTCCGTTTCAACTAAGAATGTTTTGGTTAAAGATTTTGATAAAGTCAAATATCGCTGTTACTATCTAATTTTCTGACTTTTCTGAATTTTCGGGACATAATACATCATTTTACAATCATTGTTTACGTATTATTATACATGAAGTTACATGTCTTTAAAAATAATAAAATTGAAGCTGACAGTTCTGGAATGTGTTAGTTGTAAAATGTTACAAATGTTTAAACGAAAAGTTCAATACATGGCCTTAAAGGCTTAAGAGAGTTAACTGTGTAATAACTAAAATTTTCAACGTAAAGAAATTCTTCAAATTTTGTCTGTTGACTCGTGATAATGTCTGAAATAGAATTTTGAAAGAAACTTCCGATGTCAGCACTCTGAAATTTTAGTCGAAAAGAAGAAATGTCAATTAACACGCCAACATGCTGTGTATCATCAGTTGTCGAGTCCAGTTCTTACGCTAATTTCATTCCGCCTTGCACTGCTGTCCCACGAAACACCAAGGGATCCTTTTAACAGCATTCCTGTCTATGCTCATAGTAGCTACCTTTTTTATGCACAAGGCCCTAGTTCTCTTTGAGCGATCAAAGTCGTGGCCCCTGTAACAAGCAAAAAAGTAAAGACAAAAACTGGTAAGTCTTATAAGATTCAAATAAGACTTATTATAAATGCAGATGTGACGTGTCGTGTGCCTGCTATAACATGTCGCCACGTATTTAATCCCAAAGCAAATGAATACATACATGTACTGCTTACGGTGTTGCAAAGGGCGTCGATAGTTTTGTTTTGCTCATAGTTCCTTATGAACAGACTCAAATCGAGTGTTGTTTTGTTTGTCTTGCTTTCGACTGGTCTCTTCAGAGTTTATTAAATTATTTTGTACTATGACGCCGTTTCCTATGAAGTTTGTTTGTTTTGCCGGTGCAAAGGTTATTTCAGTGAGTTTACAGACTAGAATTTCCCCTATTATTATCATTATAGATAATAATTTTGGTATTATTATTACTATTATCATTATTATTATTGTTATTATTATTTTCAAATGACTGTAGGTTACAGTACAACCTTTCCTGGGCGGCCCTCTGTTAAGCAAAACCCCCTCTATAACAACATATTAAAATTTCCCTCAGCTGAAATATACTATCAAATTTACCTCTCCAGAACAACAACCTCTACATAACAGTCAATATTTGTATCCAAAGGGTACCTTTACCTGTCTTCCAAATATACAACGTCTATTAGTGGGCACACGTTGTATGGACCTGTCATCTGCTCGTCGCTCATATTTGTCCACCAGCTTGAAAACAGTCTCCCGGCTAGTTCGATAGTAAAAGGACCTGTAAAACAAGAATAGCTCGTATAATCCAATATCTTATATCTTCTTAAAATAAAAGTATCAAATACTTAATTTAGCATTTGCATTATCATTTAACCAGTTTCGTTTTTTCTTGGGACCCCATACATGTATCTTAAAATAATTATTTTCTCAGATGTATTGATTAGCCATTGAAATTTGTCATAATCTGTACAGTACTTTCTATGCGATATTTGATTTATATGACAATATTGGCTTAAGAAAGGTTTAAGCCTGTAGCGATATCATTGATCTTTCTCAGTAGCATAATCTTAGCTCCCTGTTTTTGCCTAAAAATTTTATTTCCAGTAGCTGTATTTCAATGAAAGAGTACCAAGCGGTAATTGTGGAAATTAATGGGAGCAATGCCTTAAATTCCAAGTTAAAATTTTAGATTGTTGTAACATCATTTATCTTTTAAAACTAACCGCGATGGCTTTTTTGCTTCGTGTTTTGCCTATAAACTCGCATTATACACAAGATAAATTCGACTGACAGATCGTGTTTAGATGAAAGAGTGATATGTGTTGATTTACGTATGAAAACTGATGGGAAAACGGACTTAAAATAAGATAATCGTTTCAGCTTGTTGCGATATCATTTATCTTCTAGAACTTGCCGCAATAGCACATCTTTTTATCTTTGGTTTTACCTGAAAATAACACCTTTAACGTGAAAAATAATCAATCAGCGGATGTTTTTAGACAGAAAGTACCAAACCAAAACGGCCATCTGAAGACTTCAGCAAGAGAAAGCTGGTTTTAATGCGGTTCTGGAATCAGCTTGGAGCAATAACAAGAGCGATTTTGAGATTTTGGTCAGTTTGTCCCGTTTTCCAGCCAAACTAAAGCAGACACGGGCAGATGCTATGTGATCGGAGGTACGCATCTATAAAAGGACTTGCAACATACTAAAGACATTTTACAAAGAATCGTAACAAAATACTTACGACGAATTTTCTTCTTGAATCGACGCTTTGTTGACAAAATTGCTTGGCGCGATACCTATAGCATGACGTCATAGACCACGTGATTGTGCACTGTGAAACATGGAGAAATAAGGATCTGTTTACTACTGGCTTCTTTCGACTACTCTTGACGAAGCACATTTTCGGCCGAATTACTGGCTTTATTCCTCAAAACGAAGCTTAGAAACATGGGTCGATCTCAATAAAATATTTGACAAAAATCATAGAATTTCTGAACAAATTTAATTTTGTTTTTGCTATGAACATTTTATACCCTGTAACATCTTAGATAACAAGACAAAATTTACGGAAGCAATATTCAAATGAAAATACACATAAGAATGTGTCTATGTAGATGGATCTTGATACTAAGTTGATAGCGAATTTGAAGCGATGTGAGTTTTTCTCCGGATAAGCTGATTCCAGTAGCTGGGGGGCATAAAAGACTAAAGTTTTATCTTTATCTTGGCTGGTCATTGCATGTTGTCGCTAAATTAGAAAATGCATCAATGTAATGCTGATTTCAATAACGAGGACGGTATCCGCTCGATTGACAGAAACAACTGTTTTTCTACACACTGTCTTCGAAAAAATCGATCTAATTTTACTTTGATTCCAGTTTTTGTGAAATGAAAGTAACGGTTAACACATGGAATGACTGCTTTTCATTTTCCTAACCGTTGAAAAAATTCCTAATATAATCCGAAATAATACCATCAATCGTGAAGATATATACCATCGCCTTAAAATATCTTCATTTTCGCAGCAAAAAACGTATTTTTTCACAGTTATTCGGATTATATTAGATAGATATTTGACATGGATATAGTTAAGGTATGATCTTACACATTCAATAGTAAAACTTTTCAAATCTTCAGTTAAATACGGAATAATAAGCTGTTTAAGGTGTGAATTTTTCTGTTCACCAACATGTACATAAATCACACGAGGGCGGTATCGCTCACACGAGTAGGTACCCGAATAACCAGTGTGAAATTGAAAAAAATAAAATAAACCGATTTTTATCGCTTTTTAACGTTGCGCCAAAACAGACGTGCATGGTAATGTTTGCGACATCACAGCTAAAAAGTTTCACTTATAACCAAGAAAACAGTTACACATTCATGCCGGGGATAACTTCTACTTTAATATTATATCAAAATCATATGCGGGTTGTAAAAAAAAAAAAAAAAAATACAAAGTGCTATTCCCCCTTAACTAACCTACAACCATGTAGAAGAGATGGTACCTAAAAAATTCATCTTTACAAAATTTTTTTCAGAGTGAGATGATAGCTAAGTACACCAATTTACTAAATAGATTTATTTATGGTTTTTACTCCTCTCCATGTAAAAATAGAAATATTTGATATTTAAACAAGAGCACCGCGTTGCGGGGGTGCAGACGCTCATCGGATTTTTTTGTCTCTGTATATTGTCCTACCATGATTTTCTAAGTCCAAAAAAGGGCCATAATTTTTGCAAAGAGCAATGTAGAGTTATGGTACTTGTTGTGCAGAGTTAGCTTTTAATGGCGAATAACTGTTTCAAGTTTTAAAGCAATAGCTTTGACCGTTAAAGAGAAAAGTTGACATAAACATAAAACTTAACCAAGAAATCTGATTTTCTAAGTCCAAAAGGAGCCATAATTCTTGCAAAAAGCAGGATGGAGTTATGTTTCTTCCTGTACAGAGTCAGCTATTGATGTCAAACAAGTGTTGCAAGTTTTAAAGCAAAAGCTTTGATAGTTTAGGAGAAAAGTTGATATAAAACTTAACCCAGCAACGTCGACGCCGATCAAGTGATGACAATAACTCATCATTGATGAATATACATAGGTAATGCTACGTTCCTTTATCACAGTTACACTACACCGTAAACCACAAAAGCGCAGATATTCATGTACCAAAGATAAAACACACAACCACACCGCACTATCAAACATAGAAAAAGCAGACAAGTAAGATACAAGAACACAGTAGGGCACCGCTTTAGACTCACAAGCACATAAAAGCACCCCTATAAGCAGGAAAAAACAATTTTGTACCGCCTTAGGATTCCAGCAGTCAAAATAAAAAGGGGCACGAAAATAGGGAGGGGATGCAAAATAGGAGCCTCGCACTTACCCTATTTCTAAAAAGTTAGACAACACAATGTAAATAAAATCCCAGCTGAGATAGCTCTAACATTAGCGGGAAAATGCCAGATTAATTAAGTAAAACATAAAATTGAGGTAAATCTAAGGTATAATTACACCAATGTACTCAACAACTTGTCTGAAGTCAGAGCACCAAGAGCATAATTTTTAAGCGCACGACTAAGAAAGCTGCAAGACAAAATTCAACTCCCTCCGTCCGTTATACGTAGAATTTAGGAGAAAAGCATCATGGAGTCTTACACTTTATTAGTCATCGCACCATCAAAGAGATAAGCGTAGCGATTAACTGTTAGAGGGGTCAATCATTAAACATGCACTGTGATTCACGATTATCGCATCGTATCTTCTTTTGATAAACTTTTTAACCCATTTTCCAATATTTACATTTTGATTAGAATAAGGACTTTGTTTAATTTTTCGAATTTTATAAACTACATCTCCATAGTATTCCGGGTGTGTAAGTCCAAGTTTTAAAAGTGTTTTTAGGTTAGTTTTGTATTTTTCTAACAGAAAGATTTCCGTAGCTTATGATAACGGTAACCATTGTTGCAATAATTTCTTGGTGATTTGAAGATTTCTATCATTAAAATCCTCTCTCTTTGAGCAACCTCTTGCAAAACGAATAGGTTGTGAAATATAGACACCGTATGATGATGCTCGATGGACATCTCCATCAAGGTGGGGTAAGTTTCAAAATTAAAATCGTCCCTTTTATCATATATTTCGTTTCTAGATTATTATTCACAATTGTTAAATATAAATCCAAAAATGACGCTTCTAAATCTGAAGTATTACCCTTTTCAAAAAGCTGTAACTCTTTTGGGTAAATATGTTTCACCATTTCTGAAAAATATAGGTTGTCCATGTTCAAAATATCATCAAGATATCTTGAGGTTCCATTAAAAGCTTCAATAATTTCAAATTGTGTCTCGGTGGATAAACTAAGCATGAACTCTGGAGATGATTAACTCCTTAGTTCTCATATACCTTAGAGCAATACTTCTGTACATGGTCTTTTATTGCAGTAAGACAAGAAGTCAAATGTAGAGATTTTTTTGTAGTTGAATTTGCAATGAATCGAGCTTTTGTGAAGTTTAGGGATCCAATAAAGAGTAGGGAACTTCATCTGACGGTCGTCAAGTGCGACATTAAAATTTATACATTGATTTACATGACTTTTTACAATATTATTCTCATCTAGTTGTGGTAACTGGTAAGTTTTTGTATGGAAGCGTCCTGGTGCCAGCAGAGAGATTTAAATTTGTCTTACGTACGACTTACTATCTCCTACGTAGGAGTTAGTATCTCCTACGTAGGAGTTAGTATCTCCTACGTAGTACATAGTATCTCCTACGTAGGACTTAGTATCTCCTACGTAGGACTTACTATCTCCTACGTAGGACATAGTATCTCCTACGTAGTACATAGTATCTCCTACGTAGGACTTAGTATCTCCTACGTAGGACTTACTATCTCCTACGTAGGACATAGTATCTCCTACGTAGGACTTACTATCTCCTACGTAGGACATAGTATCTCCTACGTAGGACTTAGTATCTCCTACGTAGGACATAGTATCTCCTACGTAGGACATAGTATCTCCTACGTAGTACTTAATATCTCCTACGTAGGAGTTAGTAACTCGTACGTATGTCACTGGTGCCAGCAGAGAGATTTAAATTTGTCTTACGTACGACTTACTATCTCCTACGTAGGAGTTAGTATCTCCTACGCAGGAGTTAGTATCTCCTACGCAGACTCTCCAGCATGCGTAGTGGAACAATATACTCGTGTGTACTATTATTTAGTAAGGAAACGTGTGTAATTTAAAACTACACGGCATGGATGACTTTATAAAAACATATTTTGCATCTGGTATGAAATACCGTGAAATATTACTTTGTCTTGAAAAAATAAATGGGTTTAAAGTTTCTTTACGAAGCCTTAAACGGATATTGTCACGTATGAAGTTATTTAGACGCATAAATAAAAGTGATCAGCTTAGTGTTGGTCTCTATGTCATGGAAAATGTAATGACATCCAGCAAACAACTTGGATACAAGATGATGCATCAGAAACTCCTTCAAGAGGGATACGTTGTTACACAAGAAACAGTTCGCCTGATGATGCATATTTGTGACAAAGAAGGTATTGAACAGAGAAGGAGAACTGGTCTTCAACGTCGGATGTACCTGAATCTTGGACCTAATTATTTATGGCATATCGACGGGTATGATAAATTGAAACCGTACGGGCTGTGTATCAACGGAGCTATCGATGGATTTTCTCGTTTCATAATATGGCTTGAGGTGCACAAAACAAACAGCGATCCTAAGATAATTGCTGGTTATTTTATGAATGCTGTGAAACATTTGCAAGGCTGTCCAACGCGTGCTAGGTCAGATTATGGCACCGAGAATGTTTACATTCGACAGATGGTCATTTTTCTTAGGGGTCAGAGAGACGAACAGTTAACAAAGAGTTGTTTTTTACGTGGATCAAGTAACCATAATCAAAGAATTGAGCGTTGGTGGGGTATACTTCGAAATGAAAATGTTCAGTACTGGATAGATTTTTTCACAATGCTGAAAAGTACTGGTGATTTCAACGGAAGCTTCCTTGATAAGGCTGTTCTGCAGTTTTGTTTCATGGACTTAATTCAGGTACGTCTATATTTTTTTTTATAAAACATATGACAGATTTCTGACCTTTCTACACGGATTTTTGATTATATCGTTCATCGTATAATGATGTTACTTTATATAGAAACAGAGTTTGCTCTACATGTATGTAGGTTAATTATTTGCTGGTCTTGTTAAAATATATAATTTAGTGACCTGGCACAGGCACCAGTAAAATATGGCCTTATTTTCATCCTTAATGAGTTCAAAATGAAAATATGTAGTGAAATATGAGCCCCCTTCAAAAGATACATATACAATAGGAGGATACTACGTCATCGCGCACCTGCTAAAACGATCGTCCGCGGACACCAAAGGTAAACAAACCCGTTGCTCGGAAAGTAAAATTTGATCTTTATTTATCAACACTGACTTTTTGCAAAATCTCTTTCGGTGCATCGAAGAACTACATGTCCTATAGTGTCCCCGGTGTATATACTTTTCTAACAGTCCATGTAGTTTTATAGATTACGATGTTTAAAATTTTTTTCTCAAAGATCCACTGCGTAAACGGACCCATAGATTTGCATGTCTGGCTTAATAGCCGCTTATAAAACCGTGCACGAGCTCGAATAATTGTCGTCGGGTCTTCCAAAATGCCCATACACTATCATCAACGTTCAAGTTTGTCCCGTGGTTATGTATTTAGGATGTTTTGAGAGAAAATTTAAAAAGATCCATCATGTAAACCGCTGATGAAAAGATCAACCATGTAAACGGGTGATAAAAAATCGATCCACCAGGATGTAAATTAACCTGAACTTCCTCCTTTTCTTTTTTTTCTAGTTATGCTGATATTCTTTTAATAAATATTAATTGTATATTTCAGAAAATGTTCGTCTGTGCTCTATGCGCTAAAGAATATAAAAGCAAGTCTGGCTTAATTAAGCACGAGAAGCGGCATGCGGGCGTTGGCAAGCATAAATGTCTTCAATGTGGTATGCTTGCCTTCTCCAGAAAAGACTTCGAGACGCACATAGCCAGGCACAACAATGATAGACTAAATGTGGTATGTAATTAAGCAATGGCGATTTCTTTTGTAAATTCTGTTAGTTCATTGCTGATTTAATAGCATCCGAAATATTATGACTGATCATCTTTATAAACATAGGTCATAGACCTATAAACGTAGGTCAGTCACAATTCATTACGTCTCTTGACCGAAACCCGGTCTCGTTAGCTTTCAAAATAAAATCTCACTATTTTCACCTACAGTTTTAATTATTTATTTTATATACACATCTAGTATATTTATTATATGAATGAAAAGAAATAAAATATTCCTTCAAAATCTTTTAAGTATGACAAGTTAAAATGACTTAAGTTTCAACATACCCAAATTTTGCTTCTTCACTATGCTAGATCTATATGCTTATACAGTTAGTTAAACGGAATGGCAGATCTCAATTCCTAACAACAAAATTATTTTTAAAAAGTGTTTGGACATTATCATTAATTCCAGTTTCAGTGAAGACTTATCATTATTTAGACGCATTTGAAGTGATGATAAGATGCTAAAAATGTATGATGCAATAATAATCACACCACACCTGTTCCCGTAGTTTGATTTAAGACTTAGTGTAATGATATTAGTAATGCTAGCGCAAACGATATTTACATATCTACTTTAACCTTTTCAGGCAAGACATTTAAAACGCAAAAAGACATGCAAGATCACTCAAGGCTAGAGGATTCTGATGGGAAATATGAGTGTGACACCTGCGGGTCAAAGTACAAGAAGAAATCGGACCTAACGGAGCATGTGAGAAAACATAGTGGAGAGAAACCTGAAAGATGCATCGGATGTGGGAAGTGTTTCCGGTTCAAGAACAATCTCCGTAGACATTTAAAGACACATGCAAAAGGACCGCAGGCTGGTACAAGTGGCATGTAAATGTTAATGCTGTAACAATGTGTGCCATTTTTAGCTCATCTGATTTTTTGAAGAAAAAAAGATGAGTTATGTCATCGCCTGATCGGCGTCTGCGTCGGCGTCGGCGTTGCCAGGTTAAGTTTTTTTGTTTAGGTCAGCTTTTCTCCTAAACTATCAAAGCTTGCAACACTTGTTCACCATCATAAGCTGACCCTGTACAGCAAGATACATAACTCCATCCTGCTTTGTGCAAGATTGATGGCCCCTTTTGTACTTAGAAAATATCAGTTTTCTTGGTTAAGTTTTATGTTTAGGTCAACTTTTCTCCTAAACTATCGAAGCTATTGCTTTGAAACTTGCAACACTTGTTCACCATCATAAGCTGACCCTGTACATCAAGAAACATAACTCCATCCTGCTTTTTCCAAGAATTATTGCCCCTTTTGGACTTAGAAAATCAGTTTTCTTGGTTAAGTTTTATGTTTATAACAGGACAAGAGTAATAAAATATAATCATAGAAGCACTCTTCCTTGAGCAATTTGTAAAAAGTAAATGAAAGACAATAACGAATACTGATTAATACAAGAGCACCGCCATGTGGATGCAGACGCTCATCTGATTTTTATGTGTGATACCTGATATTTTCTAAGTCCAAAAGGGACTATAATTCATGCAAAATGCAGGATGGAGTTATGTACCTTCTGGTACAGAGTCAGCTGTTGATAGTAAACAAGTGTTGCAAGCTTTGATAGTTTAGGAGAAAAGCTGACCTAAGCAGGATGGAGTTATGTATCTTGCTGTACAGGGTCAGCTTATGATGGTGAACAAGTGTTGCAAGCTTTGATAGTTTAGGAGAAAAGCTGACCTAAACATAAAACTTAATCTGGCAACGCCGACGCTGACGCAGACGCCGATTAGGCGATGACAATTACTCATCTTTTTTTCTTCAAAAAATCAGATGAGCTAAAAATGGCACACATTGTTACAGCATTAACATTTACATGCCACTTGTACCAGCCTGCGGTCCTTTTGCATGTGTCTTTAAATGTCTACGGAGATTGTTCTTGAACCGGAAACACTTCCCACATCCGATGCATCTTTCGGTTTCTCTCCACTATGTTTTCTCACATGCTCCGTTAGGTCCGATTTCTTCTTGTACTTTGACCCGCAGGTGTCACACTCATATTTCCCATCAGAATCATCTAGCCTTGAGTGATCTTGCATGTCTTTTTGCGTTTTAAATGTCTTGCCTTAAAAGGTTAAAGTAGATATGTAAGTATCTTTTGCGCTAGCATTACTAATATCATTACACTAAGTCTTAAATCAAACTACGGGAACAGGTGTGGTGTGATTATTATTGCATCATTTTAACAGTTCGACTTGGGGACCATTGAAAATACATTTTTAGCATCTTATCATCGCTTCAAATGCGTCTAAATAATGATAAGTCTTCACAGAAACTGGAATTAATGATAATGTCCAAACACTTTTTAAAAATAATTTGTTGTTAGGAATTGAGATCTGCCATTCCGTTAACTAACTGTATAAGCATATAGATCTAGCATAGTGAAGAAGCAAAATTTGGGTATGTTGAAACTTAAGTCATTTTAACTTGTCATACTTAAAAGATTTTGAAGGAATATTTTATTTCTTTTCATTCATATAATAAGTATACTAGATGTGTATATAAAATAAATAATCAAAACTGTAGGTGAAAATAGTGAGATTTTATTTTGAAAGCTAACGAGACCGGGTTTCGGCCACGAGACGTAATGAATTGTGACTGACTTACGTTTATAGGTCTATGACCTATGTTTATAAAGTGATCAGTCATAATATTTCGGATGCTAATAAATCAGCAATGAACTAACAGAATTTACAAAAGAAATCGCCATTGCTTAATTACATACCACATTTGGTGCATACATATAATCTGTCATTGCTGTGCCTGGCTATGTGCGTCTCGAAGTCTTTTCTGGAGAAGGCAAGTATACCACATTGAAGACATTTATGCTTGCCAACGCCCGCATGCCTCTTCTCGTGCTTAATTAAGCCAGACTTGCTTTTATATTCTTTAGCGCATAGAGCACAGACGAACATTTTCTGAAATATACAATTAATATTTATTAAAAGAATATCAGCATAACTAGAAAAAAAGAAAAGGAGGAAGTTCAGGTTAATTTACATCCTGGTGGATCGATTTTTTATCACCCGTTTACATGGTGGATCTTTTCATCAGCGGTTTACATGATGGATCTTTTTAAATTTTCTCTCAAAACATCCTAAATACATAACCACGGGACAAACTTGAACGTTGATGATAGTGTATTGGCATTTTGGAAGACCCGACGACAATTGTTCGAGCTCGTGCACGGTTGTATAAGCGGCTATTAAGCCAGACATGCAAATCTATGGGTCCGTCTACGCAGTGGATCTTTGAGAAAAAAAATTTTAAACATCGTAATCTATAAAACTACAAGGACTGTTAGAAAAGTATATACACCGGGGACACTATAGGACATGTAGTTCTTCGATGCACCGAAAGAGATTTTGCAAAAAGTCAGTGTTGATAAATAAAGATCAAATTTTACTTTCCGAGCGACGGGTTTGTTTACCTTTGGTGTCCGCGGACGATCGTTTTAGCAGGTGCGCGATGACGTAGTATCCTCCTATTGATATATCTCTACTGAAGGCCAGAATCTCGAGAATCGAGCCTGCGAGCAATGGGTTCACTTCCCGGACCGTTGTGAAATAAATTCTCTAGACAAACTACCTATCATTGTTTCCCTGTACATTTAGCTACAAAATGAGACCGACCCCAAGTCTCTAGCCCTTCCCGTTCATGAAATATCTGTCAGGAAACGAATGCCTTCCTTCTGAAAGTCCCTGGTAGATAAAGATGCGGCACAAAGAATCGGTACGTAAACATAGACTAAAGTATAGCTGTCCGCCGATTACGGCTCAAATTCAATAAAAAAAAGTACTAAAAAGTATAACTAAATACATAAACTAGGGCCACTCAAAATCGTCAGAAGCATCTCAAACACGCGATATTTGCGTTTCAAATTTTTTCCACGGTCTTTCAATTGAATGCTACGCCATTGAACAGAATTCATTAAGTATTTCTAACCTCAATTTCTGATTGGCCAATAGCGACACACCTCCGACAGAACCGCAAAGTTTCGTACAAAATTACTCGGATATTATCATATCTGCTTCAATGGCGGAGAATACAATCGAAAGACCAACGGAAAAATAAAAAAGTAAATATCGCGTGTAGCAGATGCTACTGACGGTGGTGAGTGGCCGTAATTTACATATTTAGTAATACTTGTTATTCATGGCAAATGAATTTGACCCGTGCTAGGCTGACAAACATCTTTAAGTCCGTAATTTCGTACCGTTTCGTTGTGCCACACTTCTATCTACCTGGAACTTGCAGCATTCTAATAGATATTTCATGAACGGGGAGGGCTAGAAACTTGGAGTTGGTCTCAATTTGTAGCTAATTGTACATGCGAAATTGTGATAGGTAGTTTGTTCAATTGTCTAGAGACTTATTTCACAACGGCTCGGGAAGTGAACCCATCGCTCGCAGGCTCGATTCTCGAGATTCTGGCCTTCATTAGATATATGTATCTTTTGAAGGGGCCAATATTTCACTCCATAGTTTTCATTTAGGACTCATTCAGGATGTAAATAAGGCCATATTTTTTGTCCCAGGTCCGATACTCGTGCCTGTGGTAAGTTACAATGGTACCAGAAACGTCAATATTTTTCAATACACGGACGCCTGAATTTCATATCGGGTGCGTAACCGTTACGTAATTTACTGTTTGTCGTTGCATTAATTATTTTATTTATTTCAGTATTGTTAGTCTTAATCAGACTATTAAACAAATTTATAATATTCACATTTCGTTTATACATGTAGATATGCATGTGATAAAAAGGTTATTATCTTTGCATATATACATTATACGTGTAGATACCGGTATGTATGAAATAAAAAGTTCTCAATGCACCAGTTCTGCAACGGAAATATTGATCGACTTTTGGAGCGCAAAAGAACGAATTCATATTTTCCAATGTAAATCCAATACAGTACTCTTTTTATTACTTACGCATACCTCACTTTTAATTATTATATAAATGGTACACATCTTTTTATGAAGCGTGAGTGAAGTTGAAATTATCGTCGCTGAAGAACTTTTAAACGTGGCGATATACCTGAAACTGACGTCACACACCCGGTATGAAATTTGTACGTAAAAAAATAACATTTCAGATTCCACTGAAATTTAATAGAGTTTTAAAAGGAGTGTTAACAGATACATTTAAAAGTGTGTGCGAAGTCTTAAAAAGTGTAAATACAGGCCTATATATAGCGTGCATCGTAATTACTTTCTTTCGCCATTATACTTTTATCTATACATTTTTTTCAGGAAGAACTTAACTCTATAGTTAAACTGTGGAATAACCATCGTATAAGACCATCAAGCAATCCAAACCAGCCATACGGAAGACCATTTTTGATGTATCATTGTCCTGGTATGTTCGGCTGTCAGGATTACCTTTGTCGTACATCTGAAGCACAGGTGAACTTGTGTCTTGAGGAAAGTATTCAAAAGGGAAATGTTACATGTGACGAAACGGTGTTTGAACTGTGTACCATCATCATGTCGGACCATAATATGATGCCTGCCAAAACAGCAGACGATGCTGCACTGCTTTACCAATTTCTCCGACGGGAAATATTAAATGAACTTCACCAGGACTAAGCCTAAATGCAAGACCAACCAATATAAGGCGAAGTCTGTCGACGCATAGGCTACTCCGTTATTTACAAGTTATTTTAAACAAGTTGACCATGTTCATTTGTAAAACATGAAAATGACGTATAACTGTTAACTGATTGTTGTAAACATATTAAATAGTGTCTTTTAATCAATTCATTGTTAATCTCAGTATTAGCAAAGCAGGAACAATTTCAATGTTTAACAAAAATTTAAAGTACCAGTAAACGCATCTATTGTAACCCTTTGCTCATGTGCGAGAATTGATCCAAAAGTTCATGGATATTAGTAATATTTAATATTAACGGACGCCAATATAAACATTTTAACTAGACTATTCGAAGAAGAGGGCTATTGTACTCAATCCAGGCGTCGATGTAGCCGTCGCGAGTTATATTTAAGAAATGATTTATAGCAAAACCGTGTTTCAACACTATTTATATACGCCGAGCGTAATAATTTTACGAGGGCGTATACCGAGAAAATATTTCATACGACGTATAATCTGCGGAGTGTATAGTGTTCAAACATAGCTTTGCTATGAACTATTTTGATTCTAATATGTCTATTGTAAAATTTTATTCAAATATGATGGAACTGTTTCTTCGCATATAACTGTTTCTCCTTTTGAAAGGCTTATTAAAATCATCTCCGAACATGCCCGGATCCAGGGACGGGCAGATGGTGCCCCCGTCCCAAGTTTGCTGAGAAGTGACCTATACTCATCAAAGATGCACCATGTACTGTATGTACTTGCACGCAAAACTTTAACCAGGATTTTCTAAGTCCAAAGGGGGCATAATTTGGCTAAAATGCAGGTCAGAGTTATGGGACTTGATGCTGTCAACTAGTTTTATAACCCCAAAGACACATGTGAAGTTTCAATTCAATATCTGCATTATGATGGGATAGAAGTTTAATTGAGAGAAAGCTATATTAAATCAAATAAAATTTATGATATATCTTGTTTCACGAAAATGCTTGCTGCTTGCCTTTAAACCAAAAGAGCTCTTGGCTTACAAGCAATTACATTGAGCGTTTTAAGGTTGGTCAAAAAGTTGGTTTTTCTTAAACATTTCTTTATTTCTTGTCTCTCTTGCGAAAACTGCTGCCACACTATAAATTCCAAATTGCTAACGACGTTCACGACGACATCCAAATACAACCGTCGCTTTACGAACGTTGGTGTTTCTAATATTAGCACGACATAACGTTTCAATAACTTTTAACCCAACCCATTTGTATATATGACATATATGATGTATGTGATTGTTGTTTATGTTTCCGTATATATGTACAATAAAATATGATTAAACTAAATGATTGAGTAGTAATTGGGAGTCTGTAATTATATTTAAAGGCGAGTGTTTTAGAAATTATATTTTACTGAACTATTCATCCTTTATTCTTATGAAAAACAAATGCTTAATTTTCCTTGGAAAAAAAAAAATCAGTTAGTTTATACATTTAAAATGTATGGCGCGAAATATCACGTAGACGAAGTCATGGTGGAACTGACGTCTATATGTGCACAAAATAACAACTATTACAATTTCATCAAAACTCTTTTGAGCAATAATAATGAATAAGACATTTGACATCGGTCTTAAAATGAGCAGGTTTCGAAAAGTGGACCTCTGTCAATTTTAGTACACTAATTAGTCGGGCCACAAAAGTGGTCACCAGGCAGTGCAGTCTTAGGGTTAAGGTTTACAAGCTAAATCTTTCAAACAAGGTTCCTTAATAATTTTTGCCTTAATAATTTTGCCTATAGAGGTAGCTTTTAAACACTGCTAGATCTTTTAAGCTAATGTTATCTTTTAGCTAATGTTAAAACTGATTCCTAAAACCTTCGACCTACAACATGCGCGGTTCCAGAGGGGGTTGGGGACCGGGGGTCCGGACCCCCTCTGGAAAATCCTTGAAAATGGAAAGAAGAGAAGAAGGAAAAAAAATGTTTGTTTTTTCGAAAAAGGCAGTATTAGGACCGCATTCAAAGTATATGCGGCTGCTGCTTCATACGATCCCGACATAATTCATATTTATATCAATTATCTAAAAGAAACTAAGAATTCTACCTTGAAGAAAACTGGATTTTATCATTTTCCCCAAATTTAACAGGTTATCACATAAAACTGTGAAAATAAGGGGTATATTATATATAAACTTGCAGTGGAAAAGTGTTCTTAAATGCTCCTAAAATGCCCAGAATGCTGAAAGCGCTAAATTTCAAAATTTTCCGGGTGGGGGAGGGGGTCGGACCCCCTCTGAGAAAATAAGCTGGATTCGCGCATGTACAACTCCAAATTTCCCTGACTTTTGCCCAAAATCCAAATTTCCCTGACTAATTACAAAATTCACCGACTTTCCCTGACCGTGGGAACCCTGACAGAGTTCAGATGCGTATGAATTGAACGCCCGACTTGTTAAATACCGATCTAGAACAGACAAAAATAGTTCCGTCTCGGCCGAAAGTGACCTTGGCCTTTCAGCTAGGGATGTGGATCTTGCACATGTCTCATTATTTATATAAAATTCAAATATTCGTTTAACTCTCTCTCTCTCTCTCTCTCTCTCTCTCTCTCTCTCTCTCTCTCTCTCTCTCTCTCTCTAAGAGTCTTAATTACTGTATATTTTCTCTTAATTACAGTACTATATTTAGCCCACTTTATATATTTTTTCCTACTGAATTTTGTGATCTATTCCCGAGAATATACTCAATAATAGTGTTCCGAAAAACTAATGGCATATCAACTTGTGGTCCGACGGTTTTGCTTTCTTTAACATGGTGTGTGTATCTTCTATATATTGTATATGTTGTGAAAAAGAGGAAGAATAGAATAGTATTTAAATAAAGTGAAGCATTTTTTGACAGTAAAATCTTTTAATTACCGAATATCACGGCGAATTTGTAGGTTCCAGTCATTAAATCTGGTCATCCTTTGTTTTGTTAAGTTTATGCCTAGAGAGAAGAAATTAATGACGAGTAACTTGGTAAACATGATTTATTCCCCTTTATCGCTCTTCACGGTAGATGCTATTTTTTTTTTATAAGAGCTAATTTCATGAGAAATAACCTTTACAATTTTGTTTGATCAGAGTGACTAGATAAAAGAATAATTGACTAGTTGAAACTTACTAAATCTTATAGAACATTGATAATCGTATCATGCAATCAGGTCTATATAAATTCGTTCTTTGATATTGGTTAGAAACAGTGGTTAAGACATTATTTCACGGAATTCAATGAAAAGTTATTTATTTAAGCCCCTTCTCGAGACAACACATAAAATACAAGAATATAAATAGTTTAGAAAATAAATGAAATATTGCAATAAATGTCTTTTATCAGCACGCAATTAAAAAGTCAACCAGCAATGTTCAATTAACACATGTACCGGAAACGCAAGTAGGACCACAGAACGTTGCAGCGCCGCAAAATGGGAACCCTTACGTATGAGTTACTATGTCCTACGTAGGAGATACTAACTCCTACGTAGGAGATACTAACTCCTACGTAGGAGATACTATGTCCTACGTAGGAGATACTAACTCCTACGTAGTACTTAATATCTCCTACGTAGGAGATACTATGTCCTACGTAGGAGATACTAACTCCTAGATACTATGTCCTACGTACGAGATACTAACTCCTACGTAGTACTTAATATCTCCTACGTAGGAGATACTATGTCCTACGTAGGAGATACTAAGTCCTACGTAGGAGATACTAAGTCCTACGTAGGAGATACTATGTCCTACGTAGGAGATATTAAGTACTACGTAGGAGATACTAAGTCCTACGTAGGAGATACTAACTCCTACGTAGTACTTAATATCTCCTACGTAGGAGATACTATGTCCTACGTAGGAGATACTAAGTCCTACGTAGGAGATAGTAAGTCCTACGTAGGAGATACTAAGTCCTACGTAGGAGATACTATGTCCTACGTAGGAGATATTAAGTACTACGTAGGAGATACTAAGTCCTACGTAGGAGATACTAACTCCTATGTAGTACTTAATATCTCCTACGTAGGAGATACTATGTCCTACGTAGGAGATACTAAGTCCTACGTAGTAGATAGTAAGTCCTACGTAGGAGATACTAAGTCCTACGTAGGAGATACTATGTCCTACGTAGGAGATATTAAGTACTACGTAGGAGATACTAAGTCCTACGTAGGAGATACTATGTCCTACGTAGGAGATACTAAGTCCTACGTAGGAGATACTAACTCCTACGTAGGAGATAGTAAGTCGTACGTAAAACAAATTTAAATCTCTCTGCTGGCACCAGGACGCTTCCATATTTTTGTATGTTTCAGTTCATTTTGTAATATTTCTGTGTAGTAAAAGCATCATATAATAATAATATTATTTGAAGCTTTGTCTGCAGGAGAAAAAACAAAATTCGTGTGTACCTTGGATAAAGCTTTCTAACTTCGAAGTGAAAACTTGGGTTTAGAGGGTAATAAGGAAGGGTTTGATTCATAAAATTTAACTTGAGTTTTTATGATTTTAAATATATCCTTTTTCCATTCAGTGAGAGCGTTCTGATTTGCATTTTCTTTCCGACACCATTTTTTAATATAGTCATCAAAAGACTGAGTTATTTCAGAAATACATTTTTCAAAGACGAGGGAATTTGGACCTTTGGAGAAAATATTTCTGATTCTTTTATCATTAAAAATCTTAAAATTACCCGTTATGATATGGCTGGCTGGTTGGTAACAGTTAAGCTCTATGTCTAAATCTGAGACAATTTTATTGTGATTAAATATAACGTTTCTCATTTGTAACAGATAATAGGTGTTTCTGAATTCTTGAAATATTTAGGAATTGAGTTAACTACAGATTGGTCTCAGAAAATACTAGGTAAATCAATAAACTCGATTCCATTATTTACGAAAGATAATTTTAGAAAGTTCCGTGATCGGATTCAGAATCAATATGAGGTCTAAGAAACTGTTGCGTATAGCTTTGAATCAATGAAGCAGTGTCGTAAAATGGATGTGTGATAAATATTATCAGCTTCTTGATCAATTTGCCTCAACGAAGAAACAGGTAAAGAGGTTAAACATGATAACATAGCATGTCTACCAGAGCGTTTTAGTATCAGCAACAGTCATTCTTTTGCAAAGTTTACGTTTGATATTCACATTTCGTCGAACACCATGAGAACGATACAGTTGCACTGAAATCTCGAGTAATAGATTTTTAGTCCGAATAGGTTCATTTATATATGAAATTTGACCTCGTTTGATACATAATTTATGTTTACATTTCACTATCATTGTATACTTATTAAGATCATAATGTTTCATTACACATGATACCTGGTCATTGAAGTGATATGTTACTGAGGTAACATTATATACTTTGCATCTATAATAAATATTTACGATATTTATATTTGTTTTCAGTTGTCTATCTGGCATTGACAGAACCCACTCTACAAAATAAATGTATGCCGACTGGGCTACGTCGACACTTGTATAGACTGTATTATTCATCCGCAGCTTTTATTATATTTGACTGGCATATCATAGTAGGTTGTCCCCCTTGAAAATTATCCGATAAACAATATTGGTTTCCCTGCTGATATCACTTTGAGCAATGGATTATATAGGAAATTTATTTTCAATGATTAATTCCAAATATGTCTTTTGGTTTGTGAATATTTTAGCAGATATGACAGTATACATCGATTTCTCCCCTTCAATTTAATGTGAAAATATTTATTCTAACTGAACATCTTCTTTAAAAGTATCACCGATCACTTATATTGAGCATATATTGAAACTCACTAAACTTTTCAATTTCTTTTAACTTTAGAGGCAAATAAATTATATTTTCCAAAACATGACAACTTAATAGCACATATGTAGGTGCACTTGACTTTATAAACAATACAATAGTATATCTATAATTGTAATAGGATAAAAGCTTCTTGCTTCCATTTAACGTCAAAGTGTATGATTTGGATTTCTTAAAGTTCTGATGTAACTTAAACGGTTACGGAACTGCATATACCAAAATTTTGGTATCGTATGCAACCTAAATTGCTATCAAATATTTATATTCAAAACAAAGAAATGCCAAAATAGTGCACACGAGCGTTACTTTTTCAAGAAAATGTCGTTAAACATTCTAATGCGCAAAACACGTGCACAGTTTTTCTAAAATATTTTGCCGCCATGTTTATCAGTGTTTATTTCAAGGAATTAAATATATGATTGTTCTTTTACCTCAAATTTCCTTACTGAAATATGTAAGTCTCCTTATTCATGGTTAGATATATCCATTTAGTATAGTTTTGCACTGTCCGATCTCGTTAATCTGTTACCGATCCTTTGCATTTAAAGAATAAACGCAATGTGTAATGATAGCTTTTTCTTGGACAAGAAAGCCGTTTCACTTAAAATTTGTAAGCATTCGCTGGCAAAATATTAATGGCTTTTTCTAAAATAAAGTTCAATTTCAATCATTTTCAAAAACGGGAAATATTGCACATTGTGTTGATTTTATAAATAAAACAAAAATCCCAAAAATAAACCATTTTAGAACTTTTCCGGGAACTATACGTTTCAGCCGAACAACGCATTTCAAGATGACACAAAACTGATTTCTTTTTGTAAACAATGTCAAAGTTCACCTGAGGGGCATTGCTGAAAATGTAAAAGTGCTTACTTGTTTCAGTTTTACGTCTTGTAGAAAACAATCAACTTTAAATGCCTATATGTTCTATAATTATTCCAATATCAAAAACCGTCCGATCTTTTACGTGAAAATTAAAACGAAGCAATTCTAAATATTTGTTTACACTTCAACTATGTGAAATTAAAGGCATGTACTATCACGAGACTCCCGTGCATTTTGAACCTCGTGGTGAATAAACTGAATTTACTTTAAAGTATGGTGTCTCAGTTGAGCCAGTTATTTGTTAATTTCACAGAACATACATTACAGAAGTGTTTATGAGATTATGCATGTGTAAGAATATTTCAAAGTCTACTTTATATTAATGACGATAGAAAACAAGTGTGCACTCGGCAAATAGCAAGTGTATTATTTTCAGGTGTATACTGTCAATTTCTATGCCGGAATTGCAATACACATTTTTTATCAGTTTAAATCTATGGAAGTGTGAAAAATATCATTCATTAACGAAGAACCAAGATACAAAAAAAAAGATACTTTTGAGATATTTCTGATTTTAATCATAAGGTTTTCGCGCGAAAAGTTCAACCGATTGCATTTTGTATGTTTCGTAGTTATCTACAATTGTATACAAATTGTATTACCTCCTAACATATTTGGCTGTGCATTTTTTTCTGCGATTTATACTCACTGTCCTGCATAAATTTTCATATTGTATAAAAAAAATCGATAGATCAAACTTGGTTAGTTTACGACGCATGAAACATCTAATAAGGAATCACTATACACATCTAACTTGTCCAGGACCAGTATGCGGAAATACTGTTGCCCAATGTTTCAAGATTTGTCTTTTATATTTGCATATATCGTAATCAAGCAAATTGTTTTTATAATTTATCAATATACAATCACGTATGTGTGAGAAAGTTACGTTACGTTAAGTAATTTTGGTAGTTTCCGCAGAAAGTGCCGAAAATTCCATTTCCACAAGTACATAATTCCAGTAGAATGAATTAAACCTTTCGTATACTTGCACAATCTTTGAAACGAATTTTGGATCGTTGCCAAATCTTGTTCTGATTGAGTCTGAGACTTACAATTTAGGCAGTACACCATATATGGAAAAATCATTCGCACATTGCACTTCTTTTATTTATGCTGAAAATAGCAACATGTACAAATGTATTTTCGTTTCAATACATGAAGTGGTCAGATTTGAAAACAGATTTTGTAATAAGTGTAATTCTATTCAGTAAGACAATTCTCCTATGCATTAATTGAAACTTTGAACTAACTTTTGCCATTCATGAATTTTTAATAAAGTATTTGGAAAGGATTTATAAATCTAACCAAAAATTTGGAAAAATACAGGTAAAATATCTGCTTTGTTTATTTCCAAAGTTCAGTATCACTTTTTATACAGCTAGTTTTAATTCAGATCTTGTTGCAAACTGAGATGTTTTTGTGCTATGGAACGAATTTGAAAGCCTTTGTTCACTATATTTTCACTCGTTTATAAAACAATCCTCGGATGTTTAGCCTTTATTTTCTGGCGGAATTCAAAGTTTCAAAAGAAAAGAAAAGACATTTATTTAAATGTTTTCATTTTCAGTTATATGACAACACAAATTCCATAATATCACAAGTTAAAGCATAGCAAAAGTTCCTTCTAGGGCACATCTATATAAATATATAATGATCATCTTGTAAAATTTTGGTTGCAATGTCTGTTTTATATTGCCAAAAAATGTCAAGTAAGTATTTACGCTAGTTATTTAACATAAATTGTTAAATCCAACAACAAATTAAATCTGTTGTGTGTGTGTGTGTTGAGGTTGTTTACCCTCGCTACCGGTTAAAAACCATATGGGCGAGCATAGCTACAACTAATTAACTACACTTTATATGCTACATGTAGAGTGTGTACCATAATTCACAGTCCAAAGTAAGTTAAAGTAACCGCCAGTGGGCTGTGAATAAGATAGGAACTTAATCCCATACATTTACTTTAAAAACTACAGTTAGAAGAAAAATAGTAGACTGTCTTATTTGTGTGTCATCATTTATATGTATTAGGCCTCTGTTATGTACCTCATATAGTGTATCAAGGCATTTTGCTTTCCCCATTTTAAGATATATCATTTATTAAAACTTATTTTTTATTTAAAAACTATATTCAAGGACTGACAGAGACAACAAAGTCCTAAATTCCCTAAGAAACTTTGGTTTGTTTACATTTACCAGCCGAACCACGCTTTTGGTAGGCCAGCGCTGATTGGCTTAGACCTCATTGCATCCTTTGTCGTGATTGGCTGACTGAAAGTTGTTTACAAATCAAGTAGGTCAATCCGATTTTTATGAAAATCCAGAAAAACCGAACTGAGCCACCTGATTGTTGCTGTAGATGGAAAATAATCATTTTTAATACTTAATAAAATAATTTTGAATAGCAATTTACCTTTTTTTTATATGTTGTCTCAGTCATTTTATCTATATTCAATTTTCATACTTATATATTGTCTGGACCTTATTATTACTGGGTTTTGCTGATGACCATATATGAATAACAATGTTGCCAAGTAACACATTGAGATTCGAACCCCTCAGAAAAATTCTGAGTTGTACAATAGTGCCCCATTTTGCTATCAGTAATTTCTGTGTTGCCTGGTATGTGGTGCGGCTATCTTGATGAACATATATAAGATAGTCCCACTCTTGTATGGGCTCAAGGTGACTTATGCTCCATATTATTTACAATGAGCCCATTATTGCAGTAAACTGCTAAAATTATATATGTTAAAAGAGGAAAAAATATTTATGTACAATATGGAGTCTTTTAACATATCAGGCAACATGTAGCTTCCAACCTCCCATATAAACAATATTGGTCATCAGACAAAAACATTTAAGACAATGCCTCTCATGTGACCCTATTTAAAATGTAAGTGACAAAAACAATCAATAAGTAAGCCGTGAAGCGGTGTCTTTCATATATATGAAAGACACCGCTTCACGGCTTACTTATTAGGGCCACTGTTAAAATAACAGAATATATAAAATAATTACATGTGAAATATATACAAGTTAAGGGTCACATGATATGGCAACAATTAAAATTATGCAATTTTAATATAAACATTCGTGTACACCATGGCGTCTGTACTGTCTTATAAGGATACAGGTCATCTAAATCTGTTACCACTTTCAGTTGAGTAAATACGGCAATAAGACATTGACCCGGTCAATCCATTACGACTCGATGCGTGAATTTGTTGCGCATAATTAGAGGGTCGCAATGGGGTTTGTTTTCACATATTAACCATGCATTTGAAGGTAACGATAATATTTAGTTGTTTACATGTAAATTTGCTGATATATGTCTATCTGTTTGTACAATATATATGTTATGTTCTTCAAGAATGGAGGAAATAAAAGAATCAATCAACCATCCTCGGGTTTAGTAATATGTAATCCACGGAACGCGTTCAGTCAGAGAGTCGCCTCAATTAGGAAAGAATAGATTTAACGTTAGAGATTATTTCTAAGGTCACGGAGTTTGATTGGCCAGCTTGTAATGACAACAGCTTTCGATATCAGTAGCTCAGTCAAGTGTGATTTACCGAATCATAGTGTTCCTTCTGAAGAGAAGGAACAATAAGCTAGCATAATGCTTTTTTACAGAAATGTTTTATATCTTTACAAGAATAATATTTCTATATGAATCTATAAAACAACATGATTTATATAACTGCCTACATGTTTTGTTGCTTTCTATGGAGTAATATGTGAGCTTTATTTCCGTGTATTTCCCAATACACGGGGGAGGAACTGTTACACGAGACTCGGTTGTGGAGGATATCATGTTACAGATTTAGGATGCTTCTGTTACAGTATTCCTGGATAACGTTACAGCATTCGGAGGATAATAATAGCTGTCGGTATTTTGTTTGCCAAAGATGTGGTAAAGATTTATCTCTTTTTCCAAAAATAAAAATTGTTTTTCTAGATCAGTGATATGCACGTCTGGCTTTCATGGCTTAACCTGCGAAACACAGTATATTGATGTCAATCAAGCGTTTTATGAAAAAATTCGAAATTTTGATAAAAAAATAACTAAAAGAAATTGATTAAAAGATATTCCAACCGTATTTCATGCAAATTTGCATTGATTAAAACCCTCTTCAGGCATGGACTTATAAAACGAGGTAGAAAAATTACTGTTGATCTAATATTTCGTGGTTTTATAGAATGTTGCAGTTTAGCCGGATATGTTACTGTTGTGGGGTGCTGCTTTTGAATGTGTTACAGATTTAGGATGATACTTTTTCCTTCTTCAGGATTCTGTTGTTAGATGTAAATACTGCTAAACCACATTTATTTTGTCATTTGAGGCAGTCAGACATGTACTAGAGTGGCGTTGCTGTAACGAAGGAACACAGGGAAGTCCACCTAACGGGAGAAGATGTCGGTTGTGATATGTCAAGAATCACATATGATGAACAGTTGATGATACAAGTTATGCAGAGCAAATCTCCCATCCCTTTTCCATGCAAATTGACCGATTGTTTGAACAATCTCTAAATACATCGGTTGTTAAATGTTTTTCCATAACCTCTAAATAAATCACCAAAGATATCGCGCAGCGAAATCGAAAAATGGTTTAAGTGTGTATTTATTTATATTCACATAGATTAATTACTTTCGTTCAAATCTAAAAAGAGAGTGAGTTACTATGTTTATAAGGTAACTCCTAATTTTTGAACAACCCGAATTTAATGTGCTCGTGCTCGCGTTTACGCAATGCCTACAGTCCTGAGACATGCCTTCTAATGGCGCACAGTCCTGAAAAGCCCTTGCCACTGTCATACAAAGTCAAAGACGCATATGCTTTTAGATGAAAATCCTGAAACATTATCCATTTTAATTATGAATTGCATATAAAATCCTCTGTTAAATGATTTAGGCTCCTAACTGTGACCAAACAGATTCAATGCTTCAGATTAGCCTATTTGATTGGGCATGCTTGCCAAATCTTCATTGCGCAGATGCATATCTGCTTGTAGGCAGCTACGCGCCTGCAAGCAGACTATGATTCGATGGTTGTTCCAACAGTTAACACGTATACATGTTTAACAAAAAAGAATTTTTTGTTATTTGAAATGAAGTTTTATTGCACATGTGCGAGTTGTCGTGAGAAAAGCCAATTAATTTCTTCAGTTCTCCATTAGCGTTTCCGAGAGGATATTTTCTTTTAAGCTTATTAGTAATTGAAATCGTTGATAAAGACACGCATTGCCAAGCTCTTCTGAAGCTAGGACACATCCACGGTGCACAATCACGTGGTCTATGACGTCATGCTATAGGTATCGCGCCAAGCAATTTTGTCAACAAAGCGTCGATTCAAGAAGAAAATTCGTCGTAAATATTTTGTTACGAATTTTTGTAAAATGTCTTTAGTATGTTGCAAGTCCTTTTATAGATGCGTACCTCCGATCACATAGCATCTGCCCCGTGTCTGCTTTAGTTTTGCTGGAAAACGGGACAAACTGACCAAAATCTCAATGGCGGAAAGCCTTGCCATGCTGGCTGCACACGTTTGTCCTAGCTTCATCAGCCATTCTGCGTTTGAATCTGCAAATAAAAAACACCGTTAGCCATCTTATTTATTATGATTGAGAAAAAAAGCTAATTTGGAAATTGAATACTAAAGCTGTAAAGTGGGTTGATTTTGCGTAGGTAATTTTTTCGAGATTTTTAAAATTTGAATATTTAGCGGTGCGTTAAGCAAGAAATAATTATTACGCTTGTGTCTTGAATGTGTGCTTAAGTGAAAATCGCGTATATAAAAAAATAATAGCCTCGCGAATATACCGCTCTAAATTAAAACATGAACATATTTATTATGCTTCAAAGCCTTTGTTTTATCCTGAAAATCTAGCTAAAACCTTTCAAGCCACCGTCATTGCACATAAAAGTTTCAGCTTGTTGCGATAGCATTTATCTTTTAGAACTTGCCGCAATATCACATCTTTTTATCCTTGGTTTTTACCGGAAAATAACACCTTTAACGTGAAAAATAATCAATCAGCGGATGTTTGAAGACAAAAAGTACCAAACCAAAACGGCCATTTGAAGACTTCAGCAAGAGAAAGCTGGTTTTAAGCTGGTTCTGGAATCAGCTTGGAGCAATAGCAAGAGCGATTTTGAGATTTTGGTCAGTTTGTCCCGTTTTCCAGCAAAACTAAAGCAGACACGGGCAGATGCTGTGTGATCGGAGGTACGCATCTATAAAAGGACTTGCAACATACTAAAGACATTTTACAAAAAATCGTAACAAAATACTTACAACGAATTTTCTTCTTGAATCGATGCTTTGTTGACAAAAAATGCTTGGCGCGATACCTATAGCATGACGTCATAGACCACGTGATTGTGCACCGTGATGTTTGGTTTTTCGAAAATTCGTATGGAACAAGTGCTTTAATCACACATTTTACTGCAAGAATACATCATGCATAGGGCCGGATCCAGAAATTTTTGACTGGGGGCGGGGAGGGCAAGGTATTGGAGGTTAGTGCCTTTGCCAATGTTAGACGTTAGGCAGGGGTTCCGGGGTCATGGGGCGGGTCAGGGGGACTCCTGGAATTTTTTGAAATACAGGCAGAAAATGATGTCCTCTGGTGTATTTTAGGTCTAAATTTCATAGTATTGGAGGGGTACGATACTTCCCTCTTGATTGGGGTGTTAGGGGGGCTCTCCCCTGGAAAATTTTGAAGGTTTTAAATGGTGGCCTCTGGTATATATATCTGGGTCTAAATTTTGAGAAATAATGATTTGCCAAAATAGTAGGGTGCATCTTTGATGAGTATGTCACTTCTCGGCCAACTGGGGAGGCACGGGCCCCCTCGGCCGGGCCCTGTATCCGGGCTTGATGCATGAAATGAGATGGTTTATGTTTATGGGCCTACACTCCACACTGCAAGTTTTGCGGATCGAAACCGAAAGTAGGGGTTTATTGTGCGAACATGAGCATATTTTAGGGTAGCAGACTACAACTGACTGACATTTTACTAGGAACTATTACACTCCCACTTTATTTTCATCGTTACTTTAAATTATGATAGAACTTTCATGAAAAATAGGTTTTGGAAAAAATGATGTTCTACTATTTAAGATAGGTAAAGAGGTCATGAAGTTTAGTAGGTTTGCAGGTTTGTCGAACAATTCAAGCATCGAGGAATTTGCTTATCATCAAAATCAGAGCTAAAAGAATGGGAAATGAAAAAAAAAAAAAAAAATGACGAGAAATTTTGGTGAACTAGGTCCACCCTATGCTTGCTCTGGGTAACTTTTTGTACATCATTTCAAAGTTATTACAGCTCGTCTGTTACTTAAACTTTAACAAAATATCATCTTACCTGTCTTATCGTCTGTTGCTAATTCTGTATTGCAAATGGTGATTATGAACCTAAAGGGGAGTAAGTTAAAAACAAACCAATCTGTTTTTATATTTGCGCCTTTGTAGATTACAAGAAAGCGTTTGATTCTGTCGATCGTATGTGTTTATGGAATAAATTGCTGCAGCATAACATCGATGACAAAGTCTTTGAGGCTAAATATGCAATATATGATAAAGCCAAATCTTGTATAAAGTCTAGCCAAGGTCTATCAAATTTCTTCATTATAGCTCAACTGGTGTACGACAAGATGAACATTTATCACCTATCTTATTTTCTGTTTTCTTGAATGATTTAGTCTCACGAATGCCTATTTTTTTTTCAGGACTAGTCAATTTTTTTTCATGACTAGTGGAATTATCAAACAATGTAAAGGACCTGCTAAATGGTTATATTTCAGAAAGGTTTTCAAGTTATTTTTGTTACTTTATGCAGTGTTATTTGCAGAATCTGAAAATGATTTATAAACTGCATTAAATGTTATGTCAGAATATTGTTATATTTGGAAACTTACAGTTTATTCCAATGAAACTAAGGTTGTTATTTTTTCACGTGTAAAAATGCGAAACAAGCCTACCTTTTATTCTAATAATGCGGCATTTGAAGCAGTAGATGACTTCAGTTATCTAGGAATTTAATTTAACAACAATGGTTACTTCAATAAAACTAAAATGTATTTGGTTGACCAAGCTAGAAAATATATGTATGCTCTGTTGAAAAAAATGTAGGAAGTTGCAGTTTAGTATTGATTTACAATTATGTTTATTTGAGTCTGTGGTTCAACCAATATGGATCAAAGGTATGGGGTTGTAGTGACGTTAGCATTGTTAAAAGTTTTCAGCTTAATTTTTTTTTTAAAATGGTACTCAAGGTTAAAAAAGTCAACACCTAATGTCATGTTTTTGGGCAAGCTTGGTGTATTACCAATAGATGTTATAATCAGAAATAGAATATTGAACTACTGGTGTACAATTATTAATGGTAAACAAAAAAAAAAAAGATAAATTGTATATTTTAAAGGTTCATGTAGAAACTCCATCAGAAAATGTAAATCATTGTTCTTGGATTTCATACGTAAAAGAACTTTTAGAGCAACTTGGATTTGCTGAATACTGGTTGAATCAATCAGTATTTACACCAGCGTATTTCCGCAATATTGTACAACAGAGGTTGAAGGCCAGTTTATTCAATCATGGAATGAAAAAGCAAACATTGCAAATTTCCAGAAAAATTTTTTGTGTTACAGAATATTTATAACAACCTTTGAGTTTGAAAATTATTTTAAAGTTTTACTAACAAATCTCCCAATATCCATGTGTCATTTCCGATGTAGAAACAATTTGTTACAAGTTGAAAGAGGGATATTTTCGAAAATTGAGCTCAATAACAGGACTTGTTATCTGTGTGATAATACATCTTTAGGAGATGAATTTCATTACATTATAGAATGTCCGTACTTAAATTTAGACAGAGTAAAAAATACACCAAATGACTTTCAACAGTCTAATGTCATTTCAATGTTTATTTCATAGTAACGATAGTACTCTTCTTTTTAAGTTAGCATTGTTTCTACAGAAAATACTTCAATTTTTTTTTTTTTTGGAGGAATGGGATTTTGTCACTGGCAGTTATTTGCTGGCCACACTGTTTAAACCTGGTTAATTCTAAATGTGCATCGTCCTTTATCTTTTAGCTTACAAAATATCTGTATCAGATCTATTATGACCGTAAAACTACTGTTTTATTTTATGTAGGCCCTTTAAGTGTTTGTTTTGTTAAATTTGTTATTATAATACTGATGCCCGTATGGGTCCAGTTATAAATAAAATTTTGAAATCTTGAATCTCACAGATTTCCTCTCTTGACGTACATTTAACGTTTACAACCACTGTGAGGTGTGTGTGAACAAACATAAAAAGAGATTGGATCTGATAACCAGACTTCCATATCTACTTCTTTTTCTTCAGTTAGTCACCTGTAAGACACTTATACAGTAGTGTATATTGTATGCACTTGTAAATAAGTCGCATAATTAGCACGAACTTAATGGAGGGTGCACCTATAATTACAAGATACGATAAAAGGCAGATTTTGAAGCCGCAGCCTCTCCCTATACGAATACACGCCCAGAGAGAGGGTCCGATTTCCCTTTCAGGAAGAAAAAGAAGGTCAGTCTTAACATAAGCACTTTTGCACGGTGCGACGACAAGTCTGACCGCTTTCATAATGAGACTGAAGAGAAAAAGAAAAACTCCAAGTAGGCACAATGATAGAATGTGTAGAATAGAGGGGTAGGTGTGAGGGAGTTTTTGATATTGGTGAAATACTGCTAACTCACATCTTTACATTTTTAAAGTTAACATTCTAATCATATAGATCTACTGAAGGTCGGGTTTCACATTTCCAGTTGTTATTTCCAGATCCTCAAAGCGATTATTTAAGTGTACCATATTGCGAAAGTAATCGCTGCGGGGAGTTTTATAAATGTTCATTGACATAACGAGGACGGTACCCATGTGCAAACGGGCATTTTTATTTTCATTGTTTATTTTCATCCATCGTCAGAGGTACCATCAAAAACAGCGGCAGGATGCATATAATTGAAAATTTATCAACAAAAATAACTTGCATGTACACGATCCATTCGTTTTGTAGTTGAGTATGCATAGTTTTACCAAGGAGAGTGCCAAATTCAGTTATCTCGACTTCGAACAAAGAAAAATACGTCTCAAAACGTCAAATTACATGAATTTCGTTACATTTCTTCAAATTTTGTAGTCATATCAATATTAGTGAGGACTGATATTTTCACCAGTGCGAATTAATGCATTTCCTCGGACGATTCTGTCTTTAAAATGTTCAACATGCTTAAATATGTGTCATACGTTGGTATTGTTTTTATATACCCTATACAACCTACATGTATATAAATCACACGAGGGTGGTATCGCTCATTCGAGTAGGTACCCGAATAACCAGTGTGAATTTACAGCAATGAAACACATCTTTATGTGTGTTAATACAAAGGTCTATGGCGCTAGACAGAATTTGTCACTTTTACTTTCAAAATTTTGGAAAAAATGAAGAAAAACCACATCCTCATTTGTTTAGATTTTTAGAAAAAATGGCACACTTGTCTAATTAACGGAAAAACGTCTCGAAATTGTCTTGCCAAGTTTTTATATTTTCAAGATGATATATCTGATATATTCATGTTTGATAGAATATTAAAAAAAAGTAGTTTTACCTTCAGTTATTTTTTAATTAATGTTTATTAAACATATCCGTCAGTAAAAAGTGACGTCAAAATATAACGCATAAAACTCTATCTAATTAACGTTGCGTCAATAGAATAATATGGATGAACAGACACAATACGTTTTCACTCACGGTTTGTGCATATGACAAAAGTACCAAGGTATCAAGCTTTAAGTATTTTTGTATCACGTATTTTTCCTTAAATAATTACTTTATGTTAAATGTATATATGCATGTATAAGATATTATGTACTTCCTGTGTGGAGGTAATGAAAGAAATCTATTCTATTTTCTATTTAGAACAATTTTTTAGTGAAAAAAAAAACAAAACATTTTATAAGTGGAATAAACCACTAACAGTGTGGGGAATCACGTGACTTACAAAGGCTTGTGATGAGAATCGGGCAGCTGAAGCAGAATCGATTAATCGGTCCGATTTTAATCTCTCTTCGATTCGATTAATCGAAAGAATCGGAACCGAAAGATCAATACAGACTTTTGTAATGTGGCAATATGGTAGTAATAGCAAACCTTTCTCAAGACTTTCAGATTGTTGTATGACTATTTTTATTACTTTTTATGAAGAATTCTATGACACAGCTGCTGTACTGTACAGCCTTTAGCAATTGATGGGCAATTATGGCCCAGTTGTTCGAATCTTTAACCGGCTGTTAACCTATCTGCTGGTTACATCTTGATTCAAAATATTTGTCTTGATGGGATTTTTTTATTTCACTATAAAGGCAGTCCTTAACTCAAAGATTTGTTTTTCAAATTCTTCTAAAATGTCGACAAATAGCCTTAAAAGTTAACCAACCTATAACTTAAAACCGGCTGTTCAAAAGGTTCGAACAAATAAATCCAAACTGCAATCTGGGAGGAACTATTGGACCAAATGCAAAAGTAACAAGAATTCATCTTTTCTCTATGACTCAAGGCCTGGGATTCAAGTCATGCTAGATGCACTGCCAAATTTGACACGGAATATATGCTGGGGACATTGCTGGCAGGTCTGGAATTAGTGTATCATCTTTTTTTTAAGTAAATCCACTATTTTATATTGAAGGAATAATAAAAGCTTATCAAATAAAATCTGAAAATTATTTCCAATTAGAAAAAAAGTGGGTGGGGTACATTCGTTAATGTTTACGCTTTAAAACATAGTTTACAAACAGCTCTTGTAATATCAAGGTTTTCCTTAAAAGGAGCCAACACCCGGCATTCAGGCTTCATGCAGAACCCAAAATATTTCAAGGCGTCTGATTTTTTACTGCCAGGGCAACAAAATGTTTATTATTGAGTGGCAGGGGCCGAGTACATTTTTTAAAGAAAATAGACAGATGCACTTTAAAGGCAATTTATATTCAACTGGTTATTTATGATGTTTATAGAACTGAGGATTCCTGCGTACGACTAGTTATTGTGTAAAGTAAATATGTACTTGAATCGATTTTCCTAGCTCCGTGTAGACGGCCGGGTCCAAAGTAACGGAATTGAGACGAAATGGAAACGGTCATTCATCCATCCAGATTCAGCTCAAAATAGTGGAAAAAGTAAACAGTTATGAACTTATGAGACACTTTTCTTCCTACTATTATTTTCGTCTGGCCACATGCTTTAAAAATATGCATGTGTTTTAGGTCAGTCATTTGCAGATAATACGGTACAGGTCGCGCAAGGTGTGCATTTTGGGCCATTTTTGCCTCAAACTTTAGTGTCCTGAAACCTACGTTTTACTCGTTTTTATCACAGAAGCAATAGAATCGGCAGGCTGAAAATGTCACACAATGAAGTGCATAGTCTATGCAATACATTCGCTCAACAATTGTCTTGAATTTATCAAAATTGGATTTTTCATGATTTCTTTCGCACTGGTATCAGCGCAGATTTGTTGAATTTTCAAATTAACTGTCCGTTGCCGCCCATGTTACGATCATGACAGCTGGCCTGACAGTCCATTTTAAAGAGCAGATATTTTGATACTAACCCAAAGATTATAAAAGAGCAAAAGTATTTAAGCTAAACAGCGAGAAGTATCTGAAAAAGTCATGAAAGCGGGATTTTAATTTTTTTAACAAAATCAGTGACTAGAATCGATTCTTTTTGGTCAGAATCGATGTCGCCGACTTTGAAACTTTGGCGATGATTAATCGAACATCGGCGACAATTGGAACATCACTAACAAAGGCAGATTACACGGAAAAATGGCCGATAATTCTTTCGATTCGTCAGGAAAATCCAGGTATTTCTATTGATGAACATTTGTTTTAGATGTTCTAACATATCCTATCATATGCCCCTCACCTTCCGATTTTCTCCGGTACCCATACTTTGTTGCATTCACCTATATTTTCCGAGAACACTTGAGAAGTTTGAATACATTCGCAGTTTTTGGGATGACGGTATCCACGGACCGACATTATTTTGTCCAAAAAATACAAATTACTGAAGTAAATGACAGTACAATCACATGTAAAGTTAACCAAGTATCTAGTCCATCATAAACTTGTAACGGCAAACAACAAAGCTGCTAAAAAGAGAATGTCGAAATCTATGAAATGGCGCTGAACACGTACAAAGTCTTCAAAGGCGCTGTGCACGTACAAGGAACAACTATTTTATACTATTGAAATACTTATGTTGCCACGAGGCTTCTATTAAACAGATATGTAAATATGACTTTAAGAAGTTCTTTTGCTGCGACTGTGTACTTCATTTTATGTTTAGTGGTAACGTACACTTTACGGAATGACATTCGTATAAATGATAAAGTGGTTGTAGATCTATTTGTAAGTACTATTGTTATAAATTGTATTTGTATTTCTATACACGCAAGATATATGTAAGCTTTTATCTGAGAAAAGTGAACAACATTGAAGTTCGTTTACGCAAAGAAGTATAAAATACACAGAATGGCAACTTGCTATATTCTCGCGTGATCTCGTGTCAGAGCGTGAATCAGCGTTATATCTTAGTAAAAACAACCATCGGTGAGCATGGAGTTACAATTTGTACCTTTAAAACTACATTTCAAATACATGTTAGCTTCTAAAACAACATTCATAGTTTAATGTGAAATAGTCTTAAGACAAAAAGTACACGTTTCTTGCCATCAAAATAAGTGTGGTCACACGGTGATAATTAATTTAGGCCACACCAAATTGATAAGTTGTTCATCGGATTTTTTTCTGAAAAAATTGAGGCGGCGAGCGAAAAAATAATTTAAATATTTTTTTTTTTGGTTTTTGAGAAAATCAGGAGCGAGCGAAGAGCGAAGAAATATATTTGTCTTCATTTGGCTCTCGACTGACTGATAAAAACCTTAAAATAGAATGTATAGCTCTTTCAAATTAAAAAGTAAGTCCCCAGGGATTGAGAAAATCTGACCTGCAGACGCACAACAAAGCGAACTCGTGGAAAAAGGGTAATAATATTGTCATACAGTACACTGTAATCAAATAATGCATGCTTTTGAAAATGCTCTTAGAAAATATTTAATAAACAACAATGCATCCCCTTACACCATACTTATCACATACATATGTGACTTGAATATTTACTGCCATGAAAATGTAGCATTTTTAGTTGACTTTACAAAGTTTTTGATAAACCATACCCTTAAGTCTGAATCTAGACAGAGATATGCCCCTTTTAACATAGAATATTTTTAATTAAGTTTTATGTAATGACCAATAGCTCTGTTACTTTCTGACTATTATGCCCCTTTTACTGGCAAAGCTCTGTTTCAAAAAAGTCGACTATTATCAGATTATGTCTTATGGTACAGCCCTTTTTCTAACTTTAAACTTCCATAACACATTAAATTTGTTGAAACAAAGTCTCAATTAAGGTCTGAAATGGAGATTAACGTGCATTAACATTAGTCTACTAGATGATTGGAAAATTTGAAAATCGAAACTGTTCTAAAAAACAACTCGTAATGTAAATTCCTTACCCCACCAACTTTCGTATGCAAATGCTGATAATTTGGACAGGAAAAACAGAAAACAGATAAGTGACATGCATCAATAAGTATTTACCCTTACCAAAATAATGTAGATTGATGTTATCAAACAAATTAGTATGTTTTTCTTCATCCAGTTTTCATTGAAATAAATCGATTTTTGCAGCATGTAATTTGGTAAACATTTGAAGAAAATGGCGTGACTGCATAAAGGGGAAATGCAACTAAATGTAAGTGTTATGATTTATCATAGACGGTGTGTGCGTAGTATATATTTGTTTTGATTAAAATCCGTTTGAGAACAATCGGGGACTGAAATTATAACCATTTATACACTTTTTCCGTGTAATCTGCCTTTGTTAGTGATGTTCCAATTGTCGCCGATGTTCGATTAATCATCGCCAAAGTTTCAAAGTCGGCAACATCGATTCTGACCAAAAAGAATCGATTCTAGTCGCTGATTTTGTTAAAAAATTTAAAATCCCGCTTTCATGACTTTTTCAGGTACTTCTCGCTGTTTAGCTTAAATACTTTTGCTCTTTTATAATCTTTATGTTGAAGAGGGTACTTGGTTAACTTTTCATGTGTTTGTACTGTCATTTACTTCAGTAATTTGTATTTTCTGGACTAAATTGTGTCGGTCAGTGGATACCGTCATCCCAAAAACTGCGAATGCGTTCAAAGTTCCAAAGTGTTCTCGGAAAATATAGGTCAATGGAACAAAGTATGGGTACAGGAGGAAATTGGAAGGTAAGGGGCATATGATAGGATATATTAGAACATCTAAAACAAAGGTTTATGAATAGAAATACTTGGATTTTCCTGACGAATCGGAGAAATTATCGGCCATTTTTCCGTGTAAGCTTCCTTTTTTTAGTCACGTGTTTCCCCACACTGACTAAACAAAAGTAAAAACTGTCCTGCATATCACAACTTTGTTTTTAGAATAAATCAAAAATGGCTATTGAATGAAAAGAACACGGTGTCACGCAGTTTCTGCATTAACTCTTTCTTCTTAGCAGTTGGGATTAGTGTATTATTGCATTTGATTAAACATTCGATATAGGCTGTTCTACGCAGTATCGATGCGATCCCATACTGTTACACGTACGTGCAACGAACTTCTATGAATGTTAAAAAAAACTTGCTTACTAGTAATTTTTTACAAATAAAATCCATCTTTTGCCCGTTACACATACAGGGGTACTGGGGTGGTATAGTGCGTCACCAACAGGTGCGCGCAACACTTCCCGATGCGGCTTTGTTGTGTCAAAACATCTCGATTCGGTGAGTAAACTTGCTATTATTACATTGATAACTAATAGATTCGGAAATGGCATATAGTCTAAAGTACCCGCACATGCGTCTAGTTATCATTTACGTTTGCATTTTTCAAGAAAGCCTTCCGTTAAGAGAACATTTGTGCACAATGGAAACACTTCCCTATTCACCACACCATATTATGTCGCATAACAAGAGTTTACATGCATTTCTGATAAATCCAAGCATTGACGGGTGTTCTTTTATGGTAAACAGATGTCAGTGATACCTTGGTTAGTCAATGGAATCTAAACTTTCCGAAAAATCAGTAAACTAAAATTTCGCCTTCCCGGTTCACCAACTGAATTGATGTCCTTCCCGGCTCACCAATTTCCAGCATGACTAACATCGGGCTGGTGCTCATGTTAATGTGATCACGCTTGCCTAGAAGTTCTATTAATCCGAATAACTAATTGTTAGAGTGCTTGCACTAGATGGTCCGTAAACTTCATTTAAACATTTGAAGATAATATTGAAAGAACGAGGCATATCTTAAACATATGTTGTATACTATAAACGTGCATATGTATGATATGTGTTCTATCATGTCCTTATATTTGTTATTTTAGGTACATGAAAGATGAAAAAGGAAACAAAACTTCTAGTCTGCATCAATGGAATTGTCAATATATTTTAAAAAGGATTGCTGAGTTGCAAGACATAATTGACGTATTATATTAACCAAAAGCTGTACGACATAATATTTGAGAATCGGAGAACATCCTCTAACGGAATTACCCCAGACAAGGATTTCAACTCTCAACTAGGTCTCCGTACCAAACACGACTATGTCGGTTGCTGTTTGAAGGTATGAATATAAATAACTGATTTAATTTCAGTAATGTTACAGTAGACAAACCTTTATTAGGGGTATAGTTAGATAGGCACTTCGACACGTGATAATATAAATAGAAAGTATTTTGAAAACCATTAGTTAACTTGTTACTCTAATTATTTTTTCATGATAACTATATATATGGCGTGTCATCGAAAATAGTCGAGTATGATTGGCTTTGATTCCGAACTTGAGTTCAAGGCAAGACTCGATGAGACAAATAAGAATATGCATTGATAATATGCTAAGTAAAGCAAAATTATATAGTTAAATTATTATCATGTGCTGTTTTTTAAAGGAGTAACCTTATATTAACTATAACTATACTTAACTATATTTTTAAAGGTATAAAGTCGCACCAATGCAGTTTAGTTTTTAATTATATGCTACTATTTAATTTTGTTTAACGTTTCAGGGCCACGTGATCATCACAATTGCTCGGGGAAAATGAGAAATTACTGTATCGCGCCAAAGAAATGTTCTTATTAAGCAGTTTTAGATGTGCGCAGGGAAAGAACAAGAGTGACTGCAACCAAATTATAATTACCACGTAGAAGAATGGGACATCGATTGAATCTACACAAGAAAGCGGTTCAGGATTTAACATTTGACTAATGTTCGGATTTTGCTTCCAAATCTTAGTGCACCCAATTACATGTTAAAACTCGAAGTGAGCTTGAACAGTGGTAGAACAAGTTTACTTGCAATGTAAATTATTTTACTTTTCTTAAACTGTTTAGTTGTTGAAAATGTTGTATAAAAGATTATTTAAAATAGGAATTTTTACTGATTTTTTTATTTAAACCCTTACACAGTGGAAGCCGTTGTGACATAAACATACGCACATACATTTTCAAGATATAGCAACATTTTCCTTTTTATCAGCTAATGTTATATATTTACACAAATCAACGCAAGTAGATTTATTACTTGATTGTAGCAATTCTAAATTTTATACACACTTATACGAGTATAATGATAACGTTTCATTAATTTGGACGTAATTCTTTACAACTCATTTTTTTTAAAAAAACGAAATTCACCTTAAGTTTCATTAAGATCGCATATCTGACAAATTCGTTCCACATTGTATGCCATAATTTTCTTCGATCAAGAAGTAGTGTACGTCTCTATGTCACATATTCTCAACAATTGGAAATATTCAGACAAGACAGGGAACCCTAAAATAATTACAAAACTTTTGTGGTAATTTTAGTGTAAAAGAAAAACGATAAAAGACTATTGGTAATTTATTATCACATATTCTAAAACGCACAATATCCTCAACAACATGATTATTATGAAATTAAAGGTGTTTTATTTTAAATGGCCGTTTGTTTTCATCCACATTCTGAATAGACGACAGCAGCTTTCTGTGGAAAAAATGTCGAAGAATATATCAACATCTATAGAGGAAGGAATTACACGGAAAAGAAAGCTATGAATGTTACTGATAAATTACCGTTAAAACCAGTTATTGCCATGATATACACCATGTACATGTTTTTGTAATTATGAAAATTTTAAAAAGGTTGAAGTGGAAATGCACTGCCTATACTTCAAAATCAACAAAAAAAATCAGAATATAATAACTCTTGAAAGCATTAAACTGGAAAATGTTGAGGTTTTGCGCAACTTCACTAATTATAACTCAGAAATTTCATTAAAAACACACAAAAATTGATAAAGTGGCAATGTATTATAATCTGTGAACGTTATTGGCTGAAACATAGAGATAACAAGAATATTTATATTGTTGTGTTTTACGAGCATTAGTGTCAACTACATTTCATACAAAGTTTAATTCTGCTGTTGCCTTTCATCAAAATCTGTCAAATGATATTTAGAAGAAAGGAGAGGCAATGACAAGACTCTGTGACTTCAACACAGACAGACAAAACAAAAAATGTTTCAATAAAAAAATCACAATTGTTTGAAGTCACGCAAAATCACATTAAATTCCGTGTACAAAAGCTGTTCATGGCTAAATATTGTACAGTAGTGGTCACACGTAACAGTGAGCTTTTTTAAACGGTGTCTGCACATATTGCCAGTGAGTGAACCTCAAACAACGACTACTCTTGTGGTCTTCATTTCTGACTTTTTCACAAACATTCACAACAACCGTATTGTTCTTTCTGGACATATACGCGAAAACTTGAAATTAAGCATCTAATTTCAACTTTTCGTGCTATAAATTTACCGCGAAAAGTCGAAATCTTGAAGTTTTTGACCCGACAATTGTCGTGCAAACGTCAACTTTTCGACCTAGAATCTAGCGCGAAAAGTAGAAATTAAGAGAGCTAATTTCAACTTCTCGTGCTAAGATATTTCCTCGAAAAGTTGAAAAGTCGAAGTTTGTAACGCGACAATTGTCGTGCAAATTTCAACTTATCGACTGAATTTTGTAGGGCGAAAAGTATAAATTTAAATCTTAACTTCTACTTTTCGTGCCAGTTCTTTGGCCGATAATTTCGCGATGTTATCGCTTAAATTTCGACTTTTCGTTCTAGGGTTAGGGTTAGGGTGACATAGTTTAGGGTTAGGGTTAGGGTTTGTTAGTTATTCCCAGAACGAAAAGTCGAAATTTAAACGATAATATCGCGAAATTATCGGCCAAAGAACTGGCACGAAAAGTAGAAGATAGGCCACTTAATTTGAGCATTTCGCGCTAAATCTAGCGGCAAGTTGATGTTTGCACGACAATTCTCGGGTCAAAAACTTCAAGATTTCTACTTTTCGTGGGACATCTTTGCGCGAGAAGTTGAAGTTGAGGCTTTTAAATTTCTACTTTTCGCGCTTGATTCTAGATCGAGAAGTTGATGTTTGCACGACAATTGTCGTGTTAAAAACTTCAAGTTTTCGACTTTTCGCGGTAAATTTTTAGCGCGAAAACTTGAAATTAGATGCTTAATTTCAAGTTTTCGCGTATCTGTCTGGTCGAAAAGTCGATGGCGGAAACAGGATTCCGTAGAAATTGCATTTGCTAAAGTACACTTTCATTTCCTATATATGATGACAATGAGTTGATAATTTTTGACCTGTTAGTTACATTAGCACTTTTTCCGACCTTCTCAGTTAATATTGCGCGTATGCCCTGCTCACGGTCACGACAATGTGCCAATTTAAGCATTTCATCCTGTTGGAAAAAAAGTTGCAAATAGTTTTAATGTTGACATACGTTTAATGTCTTTATTCTTTATAGAAAAATCCCTGTAAACAAGATCGAACTTTACAGTGTTAATATTTTCAGGATACCAGCATTGCATTATGTCATGTTAGTTTAGGAAATGTAATTTTATCATCTTATCTCGAGCCAACGATGCCTTATCTCGAAAGCATGACATCTTATCTTGTGTGTTCGACATTTTATCTCATGCGCGCATCTCATCAACTGCGCATGACATCTTATCTCTTCCCTTAAATAATGCAGAAACGAGGCCATGGGGTTCTCCTCCATCATCAAAAACTGGAAAGCCGCTTTATGACTAAAATTGTGTCGGTGTGTCAATCTAAACCCCTTATCACTGCAAAGTACTATAATTTTAAAGGAAAACAAGGGATTTTCGAACTACATTTAAGAAAAAGTCTTCCTGTAAAACATTGTCTTTATCACTACACTTACATGAATCTGTTATGCCACATGTTCTTGTGACCCTTTGTTTGCCTTGGGTTTTTCAACAGTATTTCAGTTCTGTAACGGTGGGCAGTTGATTAACCAGTCTTCCTGGATTCTGTACCAGTACAAACCTGTTCTCCGCCAAATAACTGCCCTCATGAATCAGAGGTGGAGGACGAATGATTTCAGACACTAGAGAGTTTGAGATTTCAACCTTCGCCTTCCCCTTCAACGTCTCTCATATATAGTTTGGGTAAAACGTCACCGATATGAGTGTATTTTATTTATATCCGTCGTTGCTACTGAAGTTTTCCATATCAAGTAAGCCTAAGACCTCTCTTTATTACTATGTGAAATAAAAAGCTTTGTTTCAGGATTTCTGCTTATTAAGTTATTCGATTATCCATATGTATAATTAGACTAAATTTGATGCGGAACACTATCAATAAGTATAAGAATAATGAAGTTTTGTATTGCTAATAATGTTAACTAAATACATTGAAATGAACCTGAAAGTATGAAGTTATCAATTGATTTTGAGAAGCATTGAGATTTTGTTCAAACTTTAACTTCTACGGCATATTTGTGTCCCCAGGCGGTATCGATTATACTAGATTGGCCTTTTTGTCGTATGAAGTGAAGTTTTGAACGTCCGAAGATGTGATATCACGAAAGTCAAAACTTCAGTCTTTTTTTAACTACTCTGTCCACATACTCGGCATCAAAGACTGAAATCTGGATGGAGGTACACGGCATGACAGTCATTTTACTTGAAAAATAAATAATAACGCGCGATTATCGTTTAGTGGAACATTTATTTTCACTACCAGATAAAAACAATCCGTTTCTGTCTGACACTTTATACGACAGTTGCGTTTTAAGAATAAACATAAAATGATACTAGTAAGACGGAAAATTCTTTTGAGGTATCAGACAATTTTAAATCTATAATATCATGATGCGAGAAGTTTCCTGTGTCAGACGTATGGGATAACTCCATTCTTTACATGCACGGACCCAGGGCCTTGCAAGAGGGCCATTGTGGGTTAATCCCCCATTTGATTCTTACATTTTACAAAGAAAATCGGTCTTGAAACTCGATGTGACCCCCCCCCCCCGCCCCCCAATCGGTGACCCCCTGTTTAAAGTTAGTGTCCCCCTAACCGAAATTCCTCAATCTGCACATGCTTTACTTATAAAAATAGTATATTCAAACAAATACATGTATATGCCCACATGTTATTTTGTGCGACAATTTCCTAACATTTCTTGATTGTTTCGCTAGACACATGGTGACTTAGCAAGATGATATTGTGCTGTCAGGGAGTTTGGCATTATACAGAGTCATTTAGAGCGTCATGATGCCAACACGTATAATATCACGAGACTATCTTACTTTTGTTTAAATTCGCTTGTTAAATGTATCCATAACATATGTATATTAGCTTATGTTATCAACATAGGTTAGATTTTCATCAGGTACATTGTTTATGAGTGTTTACAAGTAAAACGCGTATTTTATGTAATTTTAAACTTTTGTGTTTGCTTTATCGCATATATTTAACTTAATTTCAAAGTTTTTCGACAAATGCATTTGTAATAGTTGGTGTTGTATGTTTTTGTTTGAAAAATATTAATTGTATACTGTCATCATTTTACATAAAATCTAAATGTTTCGAGCAACACCAACGAGGTTTTACATTGTTCACATTGTTTCGCTTTTTTATCGTAATCGAACTAATATCCGTGCGATAATTATATTAATAGAAATGTATTTAAAACCTCTTGTAAAATTCCCGCCCTTTTGGACAATTTATATCAAAATGCACGAAAAAAACGATCATAATTACGGATAAATTGAATAGGCGGATTAAATAAAGTAAGGTCCATTATAAAGATTGAAATCTCAAGGAATTTTTATCGAACTTCAACTTCATACGTTAACTTCGCCAGAGACATTGAAGGGGAAGGCGAAGGTTGAAATCTCAAAATCTCTACTGTCTTTTATCAACGTACGCCTCCCTCAGGGCCTCAAACTCACTAACCCGCGATCCGTAGATCTGCGCTCTCCCTATTTGGGCGAAGTGGGCGGGCTCGAGATCCTTCTTTAACGTTCTTCAGCTTTTACGTTCTTCAGCTATTACAATTTAAAAAAATCCTTTTCATGAAAAATAAAGAAATAAGTAAATTTATAAATGACCTTGATTGCCTACATGACGGCACATTTTTGCCAGATTGAAAAAAAGATCTGGAAACAGAATTGTTATAAAATTTAGTCATGAAATATGTTAATTATAAAACAATTAAAAATTGAGAAAATACAAGTACATTTATACGGCAATATTCAGTGCACCCGACCGCTTAGCTCAATAGGTAAGAGCGTTGGTCTACGGACCTCGGGGTCGCGAGTTCGATCCTCGGGCGGGGCGTATGTTCTCCGTGACTATTTGATAAACGACATTGTGTCTGATATCATTAGACACCTCTGATTCATGTGGGAAAGTTGGCAGTTACTTGCGGAGAACAGGTTTGTACTGGTACAGAATTCAGGAACACTGGTTAGGTTAACTGCCTGCCGTTACATGAATGAAATCCGTCGTTTATATGACTGAAAAATTGTTGAAAAAGACGTTAAACCCGAACACACACACACACACACACATGACTGAAATACTGTGAAAAACGGCGTTAAACTCAAATCAAACAAATAAACAAAGCATACATGCCTTTTTATGTATATAGAATATTTTTACGAAACCAAAGTATATAAGAGCGCACTCTGATGTCACTTTTTGTTCGTTGAACAAAATTTTTTTGGGGGGAACAAAAATCTGTGATTTAAAAGAATACTAGATAGTAAAAGTCCTTATTATTTTTTAATTTTTATCAAACAATTTAACCTTGATTATATAAAATTTTGGCCAAAAAATTTTGAGAATGTCGTTTTTCTTCATTTTTTCCATCGTTTTGAAAACAAAAGTGACAAATACTGTAAAGCGTAGATCTTTATATAATACACAGTGTCATTGCTATAAAATAAAAAAAAACAAACAAATGAAAAAAATAAACCGATTTTTTATCGCTTTTTAACGTGGCGCTAAAACAGACGTGCATGGTAATGTTTACGATGTCACAGCTAAAAAGTTTCACTTAAAACCAAGAAAACAGTTATACATTTAAGAAGGGGTTAACTACTACTTTAATATGATATCAAAATCACACGCGGGTTTTAAAAATTTACAAAGTGCTACTTCCCCTTAAGGTGAAATTGCGCATAATTTGAAATTATTGGGTTTCATTTCGAAATTTTGATTAATATAAAATTCAGCATATTCCTCATAGACTGCGTATTGTACTTTTTTGATATTTCTGTAACTTTTTTCTCTGCAAACCTTCAAAAACGACCATTGACGTCCATTTTTGATGAACCGCGATTTCACGTCCGTCAGACGGTTTTCGTAAATCGTGTTGTTCATTCTACAAGAATCGATTTGCTTGTTGCTCATCACACTTTCATTTAAAAATGTCTTTAAAATGGTGTATAATTTATGGAGATCATTTTAACGTAAAAGTCGATATTTACGTTAAAGTGACGTCAGAGCGACAAATATGACGTTGAGTTTCGAAGAAAAAGTTTGCTATAATCTTGTCTCATGTAAAACCCAAACGATAGAATTTGAGAAAAAACTAACATGATGATTTTCTATGGATAAAATTATTGGGTCACCGAAATCATTTTCGCGTAAAATTACATTAGCGCTACCCCTACCCCCATACCCCTTAATCACAACATAGCTTAGTTTACGTGCTTTTCTGATATATGTCTTTTTAAATCTTAGTATTTTACACTCTCATTCATCAGAGGCTTACTACAAACGTGAAACGAATTTTGGTACGTGAGAAAGAGGGTTTTCTTTTCAAAAGAGGTCTTTATAACTTTAAAACTGGCGACCGGTGCGAAATGGTTTCAATGCAATTTTTTCTATATACGCAAATGCGAGAACTTTGCGTAAAATACTGATCATGTTATTTTTTAAATCGCTTTAAATATATTTCTTTCTAATGATTATTTTTTTATCTTTTTCTTATTCAAAATACCAATAAACAAGTATCCCATTGTAATACACAGCTAAAATGAAAAATTTATGCATATGCAATTGTATACTTCGGAGTTTTCACACTTGAAACATAATTATTGTAAAATATCATAGTTCAATATTATACAAGTTCAAATATTTTAAAGTTTGTTATTTCAGAGGTATGACCATTGACTTAGCCGCACCGCTAAGGAAGTAAAGGTTGTTTGAATCTTGTTTTTCTTTTTATTATCCCTAACACTCCCTAAGCACGCACGCACGCAAGCACGCACGCAAGCACGCACGCATGCACGCATGCACGCACGCTATTTGAAATAAATCATAACTTGTATAATTTCCGTAATCATGATATAAGAGATACTATCACTAGGTTACATATACGTGTTAGCGTACCTTTATAAACTTCCGATGAATGTTGAAAATTGTTACATTCTGAATTTTGACACCTAAGACGATTACAAAAATAAAAACATTCTGAAGAATATGATTTTGAGATGTTTTATTGATGTTCCACGGTCCTGCAGTTCAGTTTTCCTCCCGACCGACGTCCATAACCATTAAAAATATCGCACGGCACTTTTGCGCAAAAAAAAGTTGTACACTGCTGAGGAAATGACGTCATAGACGATAAAAATGATAAGAAAAAAGGGGAAATTCTCTTCGTTAAATAATCTTTCGTTAATCATCGTTAAAAACGCAGAGAGATTTTGAAACAAAATTCGTTTAAGAACTCGAGTTCTGTACAGACAGATAATGCTGAAGACTCGGATTAGATTTCCTGGAATCACGGGCGAAGAATAGTGGTATTGGAATTCCTTGCAAGTTGGCTTATCTTGCCACAACTATCGGGAACACCTGCATTTGTCGGACATTGAAAAGAAGAAACGATTTGGCCTCGCGTCTATTTTAGACATAAAATGTCGAGGCTGTACTATGATATTTTCGGTAGCGACAGGAAAAAAGCACACCATAGATGGATCAGGAGCGGCCCAATGCTTTGATATTAATACCAAACTCGCTGCAGGTTTGAATAAAATTTCAGTGTTTTAGTTAATTCTAACACATTTGATTGTTTTACTTTGAATAGATGAACAGATTTTCTAACAAATTAACGTGCACATCGTGCCAACTGTGTGCGTGGCAATATGTTCAGTATGCCTTTATGTGTTAAAATAGTTATATCAAATTCACTTTTAGCTATGGTAAACGCTGGTGTCGGTGAAACTCAAATTACAAATATATTTGCAACACTAAATATCCCATCCCCACATCACACTACAATAAAGAAGAGGGAGAGAGAGACTGGAAAAACATTTGAAAAGATTGCTGCTCAGTCTTGCAAAAAGGCCGTCTGCGAAGAAATAGCTGCAACAAATAGGTAAGAATACGTAAACTTGACTAAATCAATGACTTTCATGTCTAAAAATTGCAGGCTTCTGTGATCTAGTCGTTGTAGTAATTACTTCGTAATTCTAACACTACTCGCAATTTGTCTCCTATATACAAAGAAGGATTTCTGCGTGTTAAATTATACGGTATATCACATTGGACGATCAGAACTACTTCAAGTTGGGACACAGTTGTACCCCTTTTTCAAGTGAAAGTGTTAGAATAGAAATAGATTTTACTTTTGCGTTATATACCGTTCAGAAGCTTCGGCCTTCTTGATTAAATTACTATGCATCTGAACTCTAAATCGTGATATATAAATCGCTATGTAACTCAAAAGTAAAATATATTTAAATTTCAGCTGAATTTCAATAACATGGCGGTAGGTTTTCGTATTATAATTCTCCATAGCATCAAATGAGAAAGTCACTTACTTTCTGGGCGTTCGTTACTGTAATGAAAAGAACTACACATAAATAACTGTTTCACAGGAACGGATACGACGATGCCACTGTATTACTGGATGGAGGCTGGCAGAAGAGAGGAAGCGGTCAGAACCATAATAGTTTATCAGGTAAAAACCGTTCAAATTTCATTGAATATTTTGAGTTACATAGCGATTTATATATCACGAATTTCATTTCACTCGTTTACGCTTTTGAAAGGAGCAATGTACGTCAATTCGTCTGTTCATTTTTTCATCTGCACGTGCATTTATTCAACACTCGGTCCTCAACTAAAAGATCATAATCACACGTTCGGTGTTAATGTCCCACTTCGGGGTATATGTCGCTCCTGTTTGTTTAACAGCCCAGTTGTTCGAAACTTTAACAGGCGATTAAGCGGATGATTGAATTTTAAAGTTATTTTTCGACATTTTTGAAGGCATAGAAAAACAAATGTATAAGTTAAGAATTATGAACTTTAAAATATCTTTACAATAACATCAAAACATCATACTAGTGTTTCCCACCAAGACACTAGGTTTGAATCAAAATTTAACCAGCAGTTAGTTTAAACAGCCGGTTAAAGTTTCGAACAAATGACCCCAGATCTGCGTTCTCTGTACCGAAACTACGGCTTACAACTGCATATATTTACTTTGTGATAATTAAGTTTTGTACTTGTTAATTTTATTTTGTACTAGTAGCCAAGTATGACTTTCCATTTAGCAAACTATTCGAATTCACATTTTGCCTACTGAACAGTGTTACTTGTTAATATTTTTATTTTATTTTGATCTAAAATTTGACTCACTTCAGCAAACTAATCAAATTCATTAACTCACCAGTTTTACATGTTAATGTTTACTTGATAGTTTTATTTTGTACTAGTAGCCAAATATGACTTTCACTTTAGTAAACTAATCAAATTCAGTTTACCTATTAAGAACCAGTAAAGGAAGCACTAAAGCCCCTAACACCTCAAAAGGAAAAGGACCCCTTTGATTTTTAATTAATCTAAAAAATTAAATCTGACATTAAAAAATGGCAGCTATTGACGGTAAACAAATTGCGAATATGATTTATCATGCAGGTGTGTGGAATCCATTCTTACAATTGGGTACTCACAGCTTACCAAAAAACTTCTAAAAATGCAAACACCCAAAGTAGATTTCAACATGGGTGACATAGGAATACTTGACAGTGGATATTATGCTTGCGATGGCAACGCGGGATATGTTACAAATTAAGCAAGGAATTATTTAAGCTGATATTATGAAATAATTTTCAAAACAAATATACATTGAAAAAAATGGCAAGCGCAATAGCGATGATGGCTGGTGGGGCAATAGTTATCGCCCTTGCATTCAGTGGTTCAAATTATCTGTTTTCACATATAGGTGATTCAGCGGCTGAAAGAGAGCGACATGACAAAGCAATTGAACAGTTACAAGCAGCACAAGCTGCGTGGAGTAAAAGAAGAACAGAAAGATTAGATTACATTAATGAGCAGATGCAAAAGGAGTTGCATGCAAAGCAGACATTTGATGATGTCGACCAAGCTATAAAGCAGTACTATTATTTGACAGGAAAAAAACTAGAATTTACCCCCAAACAACAATTGAGTAATTATTATACGCCGTCTCCAGCACAGAAAAAAAGAGAAATTATGTTTATTGTACTTGGAATAAGAATTACTGGCGTTTTGGCATAAACAATATTGTAGACAAAAAAATAAAAAATAAAAAGACAAATTGTTAAATAATTTACCATTCTGGAATAACTAAATCATAGGAATGATACTTATTTTTTTTATTGTTCTTACACGGCCTTAATCCGAGTGGTAGGAAAATGGTGGGTTTGCATAGGTATCACCTTTGAATATTTTGTCTCTGAGCTAGGTGTTCTGGTGCCCATACTTCACTATTATTCAACAAAGACAATATCGTAGACTTACCATTTTGTGTTATCAACAAGTCTTGTCTTTGTTTATTTCTAGATCGGAGGGCCTCCGTGGCCGAGTGGTTAAGGTCGCTGACTTCAAATCACTTGCCCCTCATCGATGTGGGTTCGAGCCCCACTCGGGGCGTTGAATTCTTCATGTGAGGAAGCCATCCAGCTGGCTTACGGGAGGTCGGTGGTTTTACCCAGGTACCCGCTTGTGATGAAATAATGCACGAAGGGGCATCTGGGGTCTTCCTCCACCATCAAAGCTGGAAAGTCGCCATATGACCTATAATTGTGTCGGTGCGACGTTAAACTCAACAAAAAAAGAAATATTTCTAGATCGGACCATTTCTTTGTGCCATTATGATTTTGCTCTTTGAGCAGTTCATCGAATTGTACAGTTGTGAGCTCTTTGAATTCTTCCATTTTTTATATATATATATTTTATTCTTTAAATAAAAGATGGAAAAGATTTATTACAGCCCAAAAGGATTTTTGAGTGGATATTCGGTAGTGAAAAAACTGGCAAAAGAAGCCAAAGTTAGTGAAAAACATGCACTGGAGTTTCTTAAAGGGTAAGGAAAGCCTGACAATAAGTTAATTTTATATGAAAGCCATCCTCAAGCCTTTCATAAAGCTGAAAGAATTTTTAAAATCGGACCACTATTAAAAAAGATATGGCATTTTGAAATTTAGGAAAATGGCTTATCATGGAAGCAGCATTTTAGTGTGTTTATGACGTCATTTATACACTGCTGAATTCTTTATTTAGCAAAATACCTTATAAATAGATTAATTTTCATATGTTTCTTGAGTGTTAGGTGTAAAACATGATAATTTCTTTTGTTATAGCTGGAAAAAGTAGAGAAATTATTTTACAGAAACAAGTAAATTTTATACAGTTCAAATTTTTATACAGTTCTAAAAAATTAATAAATCCGCCATTTTGTTTTTTGTTACCATGGAAAACAAAATGGGGTCTTCCTCCACCATCAAAGCTGGAAAGTCGCCATATGACCTATAATTGTGGTTTGACCAAATATTTAAATGCTCATAGCTTTCTCATTTTTACTCCGATTTTAAAAATTCTTTCACTTCTTTAATTGATTTAAGAAATCCCAGCTGACGAAAGTGACATAAGAATAACGTTACCTTTCCCTTTAATATGGCAAATATATTTACCTGCACCCAAAATGTTAATCAGGCCAAAGTTTGACGTTTCATCTAAGAATGGAGTGCATCAAGCTGATTTGCTGTTTCTGCCACATGATACTTTCGGCAAAGGACGTGGATGTAAGACATACAAATATGCTCTGACTGTCGTAGATATTGCGAGTAGATATAAAGAAGCAGAGCCGCTTACTTCTAAGGACAGCAGAGAAGTTGCACAGGCTTTTGAAAAAATATAATAAGAGAAAACTAACATACCCGAAGTTATTGCAAGTAGACCCGGGCAGAGAATTCATGGGAGCTGTAACACAGTTGATGGAAAAACATGATATTAAGATTAGACGGAGCCAAAGAGAAATACATAGAGACCAAATGATTGTTGAAGGGTTTAATAGAATATTGGCCGAAAGATTGTTTGGCTATCAGTATGCTGAACAATCCACACAAACGCAACTGAGAATTGGTTAAGAGATTACCAGATGTTATCAAGGCAATTAACGAGGAGACAAAACCTCCGCCAGGAGAACAAGAAGATGGCAATAGAAGACGTGCAACTGATCCGATATTGAACGTTGGTATACACAAGATTAATGATCATATTATTACCCAGGGTATAAGAGTTTATTATTTGAAAACACCAGCACCACAGAGAGGCTTTTTCAAGGAAGAGATACTTATTGTCCCACCTGATACCCAAACGCGTATGTCTTGATGCCATCCGGTGCTATAAATCTTTTTGTATCAAGTGGAGAAAGTGTGGTCTTGTTTATTTTAAGTCCGTATATTTGATGCTTCTGTGATCGTAGCATGTTCATTTCATGGGTGTATTTTTGTTTGTTTAACAGTGCATCTTTGTAGTTGTCAAAGTTGATACGTTTCTTTATTGACATATTTTTTTACACCTTTGGCCTTCTTGATTATTTGCTCATCAGCTCTCAATATTGAGTAAAGCTTAGGACGCAGACCTATATACTTAGCAATAGGAGTTCCGGCACACTCATCTTTCATTTTACCAATCACTTCTTTGTTTGTCCTTATGATAATCAGAGAAGTCATACTCATCTATCATTTCAGCCATGTCTTGATATACATCTTGTGTTCTGATGTCTACCAATAATGAATCTGTGTCAGTGTGCAATAGGGTACAGTTTTCATCATACTTCCTTTTCAGTTTGTTGTAATACCAGTTATACATCAGGTGTTTTGATAGGCCAAGGACACAAAAGCCAACGTAGATTGGTTTGTTTAGTGTTAGTATTGTTTTGTTAACATGTACTGCAGATAGGTCATCGGAGAATTTCAAACGTCTGTTAAAGTTGGGTCTGGCTATAATTTTTCTTATTTTCTCGTTTTCGCTTCCATCAGTTCTGACTTATTTTATATCCACTCTATTACGGAGGTTTTCCATTGTTTTACCATACACAGAGTTATTGTTTTACCATACACAGAGTTGTTTTACCATACAGAGATTGTTCATAAGTTTGTAAAAGTCATTTTCAAATGCAGAAGTAGCCTTTTTATGGAACTCAGTGTTAAGTCGGATGTAAGGTGCCATCCAAGGTTTCTCATCAAATTCAAAGATTCTGTGTACTTTCTTGATTTTCATGCCAAGAGATGTATACAGATGTAGATTTTTATAATGCACTACGTATTTTTCTTTGTCCATCAAATTGGGGACAAGTTTCTCTGAGTTTATCATGCTATTTTCAAGCAATTCTGTTTGATATTCTGAGAGCCATGCTTTTTTCACTGCTAATTTTTCTGGAGCAAGTGGATAATCATTATGAGATTTGTGTAATTCTTTGGGATATTCTAAATCTACTTCAAGTATCCAACCTTTTCCTTTTTCTCTTTTTCCAACTTTTCCAGTCTTCCATTTGAATCCAGAGTACGGGAGTGGCTGTCTCATAGCCCAACCACAGAGATTGTTTCCATCATAGTACATTATGTAGTTGACTTCATTGTCCGGATTGTAATCTGCAACATGCGGGTGCTTTGGCATTTCTTTTTGACACCATACTTAATACCACCATGCATACACTTTTCTATGAATAAATGCATATCAATGTCTGTTAGGAGTTCTAAATCTGTCTTTGTATATTTGAGTAAAGCATCCCATGATAAGCCGGGTGCAGTGTAATAATGTAGTGGGTCAAGTTTGTATGCTTTCATGCATGTTTTTCTGAAAGTTTGGAATACGTCAGCTAGTAGAAGGACGTCTGTTTTCAGGTATAAATCATGATAATGACCAATAGTTCTGCAGATGAATTCTTTCCATACATTTAAAAAAAAAAACATGCTCGTAATCTTTTTAGTTGATACTTTCATCTCTAAGCCTGCTTTAAAATTTATCTATGGGTGGTAATTTCGTTTCATTAAATCTTTCTTGGCTGTCAATATATTCGTATGGGTAAACACCTTTACGTAGAATTATATCTGCCTTATCACCAAACTCACTTCTCGTTATTTTAAAATCAGCCTTGTCAGTTGCATCCACCAATTTCTACAATGAAGATGCTATAAACTGGAAACTATCTAAGAACTTGAGTTGCCCAATGCTAAACGATATATACTTTTCTGAATTATTTGGTATACATGTAATATTACCATTTGCTTTGTATATTTTCTGCATAATAAGATGGCAGTCATATCCTTTGAGGTTGTGGAATATCACAGGTAAGTTGTTTTGTTTGGTTTTATTCTGAGTTTAGATTGTAGTTCTTGTGCGCAGCACCTCTGTATTCACCTGTAAAATGACAGTGGTCTCTTACTTTTTCCTTTTTAATTTCTCCATCGCATATCCAGGTCTTTGCCTTTCGATGGCATTTCTATTCTTAATGAGTTCTTGTTAATGTTTTTACAATCTTCTCTGTGTTTGATGAGCAAATCTTCCCTTGAGAAGCCTTGCAGCGGTCGCAGAAGTAAGTTCTGCATTTATGTTTGTTTTGATCATACTGTAATCTGCTTAGGTTCTTAATCCAGCAATAATGTTATTTTGTTTCTCTTTGTAGTTCTGGATGGTCAGCATCTGAATAATAAGTCTCATTTATTATTCCCTCTTCTTCATTATTGCTTTCAACTTCTACATCTTCTGATATCAAGAGCAGGTTAATTCTCTGCATTTCATTTGGTTGTTCTGATGATACGGAAAGATCCTTATCTTTTCTGTCTTTTTGTCATGGTATATCCATACACATCTATTGCTAGTTTATTTTGTTTCTCCACTTTTGAAATTTGAGCAATTGGTGCGGGAAAGTCAATTCCGTTATTGTTTTAAGTACGGTGAAAAGTCAGGATACTTTGATAATCTGTCCGAAGGATCTGATGCTGGATAAAGAGCAGAGTTTATTGCGTGGAAAAGGCATTTATTATCTTTATTTTTCCCATTAATTATAGCCTTTTTGTTTGCCACTGCCTTAAGGAGCGGAATATAAGACGAACCTTTGAGTGGTGCATATTTTGCTATATTGAGGTAAAGTTTAAGACAGTGGTCAATCTCAAGTCCTCTAGCGGTGTTTGTAAAGTTATCTGTATAGACTTGAAAATGGGCACATGATTCGTCGTAAAAATCACCAATCTTTTCAGTGTTTAAGATAGCATATTGACTGCTGTGAAATACTCTGGTTATTTCTTTCTTTGAAGCACCTTCATCTTTGAAAAACTTTACAGTAAGACCCAGTTGAAATTTTAAACCATTAAGCTCTTTCAACTCTTCTCTGATTTGCTTGTGAATAATAGATTTCTTATCCTTCAATGATTGGGAGTCTTTGTATTTTGTGGCAGATATTTCTTATGCTTTGAAATAACCACATTTTGGTTTATCTACCAGTTTTAGCTGAGTTGTGTTATCTCTATTTTTAAGAACCTGCTTTAGCTCCTCTACAACCTTTTCATAATTATTCTTATTTTTGTGTAATTCTCTTATGTTTCTTCTTGTTGCGCCAAATTTTCTAATGTCGATGATTTGGCCTCAGATTTTTCTGGGATCATACTCTTTGACGGATCTTTGAGCGCATCAACTATCTTCCGAAGCTGTTCATTATTTATTACACCATGACGGTGATGAATGTCTGTAATCTGTGAATCGCTACTCATTTTTGATATATTTTATAATATAAAACAGTTTGATAAAAGGGAACAAAAATGAGCGAGGCTTGCCAATTTCTTCAGGTTGGATCAAACGAACATTGTAAAAACAAACATACAAAAACATCAAATTATTGCAGTCTTCACAATAATAAAATAAAGCAAAGTAAGGTTGTGACATGCATACTATGTGGAAAAGGGACATTAACTGGTTCACAAGTCCAAATCAACCTGTAGTAGATGCTCCCAAAAAGGTACACTTGAAAATTTGCGTCGAAGGACGTGTTCGTAATCATATATGCCAAGTGTGTGGCAGTAAGTTTTTGGAAAAAAGATATCTGCAGACACCTGCATTCGTACGAAGAACAGTTTGAATGCATTTTCTGTATTTGTAAAGTTTATCCTTTAAAAATGAGGATCCCGCGTTGAACGGGTGAAACCGGTTATTTATTTCTTTATTTTTATTGATTTTTAAATGTTTATAGACAATATTAAAATGTAAAGACTTAAGCATCTTTCATCCACATCTTTGTTTCCCTGTATTTAATCCGTATTGTGCTTTTCAATTCGGATATATATATATATATATATATATATATATATATATATATATATATATATATATGGTAACATATATACTATAATGGAAAAGTAGATTTTCAGTGATTTCATGATTTTTCAGATATTGTAATTGTTGTTCATTATGAAATAATAAATGCATATTTCTGAAAAGGGTTCCGAAACTTTTAGATCAAAAAATGTAAATCTAGACTAACAAATGTTCAAAAATCTCATGTAAGAAAACAACAGAATATTGAGGACATTGTTAATTTATAACACTTTCAAATTGATTATAGCTTTGAAAACGAACAAATAACAAATAAAAAAATGTTTTAGAATAGTCAGGCTCATTCTAAATAGCCTCGACTTCAGTCATTCTTATCTTGCAATTAATTCTTATTTTTGTTTAAGGGTCAAGGTAACATTTTCATCAGTGGTTTAATTTTAGACTCGTCACACTTAAAAAACTCCCTTCTCAGTGGCTGGGTTCCTTTCGGAGGTCCATCTAGATCTCTGTTTACTGTCCCTGGCTTCCTGTGAAGGCTCTGTCCTTTTTCATTCAAGTCTATCAAAGAAGTGGTTCCTGAAAAAATCGTCTCTGTTTAAAATTTCATACCTATTTAAAACGTCTACATTTGTTTCCAAATATGTGTATAAATTCTTCGGCTCAAAATAACTTGACGTATAGATTATTTCCGAAAAGTTCTGTTTTGAACCATAGGTTACACTTTATTTTTGTTCTCAATATACACATTTCATATTTTTATATATGAATCAGATGAAACTTTTTTTTAGATAAATATAACCGTTAATCCTCATCATGCACTGCCTTTGCGACCATTGCAGATCATGACCAGCCTGCATATCCGTGCAGTCTGATCATGATCTTCACTGTTCGCCATTTAGTTAGTATCGTTTTGGTATGCATCCATTTTAACAGTTAATGGTACTGCCCTAATTGAAAGATGGATTATTTTAGAAAAGCAATGAAAGTCTATTTTTATCACATTTCGAATCGTTTGCCGGTTTAACGTTGTAAACTGACCCCCATAGAATAATGACCCCCGGTCATAATATTATGACCCCCCGGTCATTATTTTATATAGAATAGTGACTCCTGGTCATAATATTATGACCGGGGGGTCATAATATTATGACTCCCCCACACGTAGAAAAATGACCCTCACATAGAATTGTGACCCCCTATAGAATAACGACCTCTAATCCAAACCCTATCTCTAACCCATCTAAGGTACACTTACAACATTTTCTCCCGCCGATAGGCATCGGAGGAGAATATGGTAATTGCACCCGTCCGTGCGTGCGTCCGTGCAATATTTCTGTGACTGCAACTCCTCATTTCATCCCATTGCGCCACCGAGGCTCACAAAAGTGGTAAGTATTTATCAACAAATATTTAGCTGATATGCAATAATGTTTGTAACGACATAAAAATAAATCAAATATTACACAACTTGCTCGGGAGGAAAAACAATTAAAATGAGTGACCAGTAAAAATGTGATTAGCGGCAGATCGCTGATAGCACATGATGTGAATCTTTCTAATCTGGTCCTCTTCGGGCAGTGTTTATCAAATGCCATATCTAGAGGGGCAAAGAAACAAATCTTCTCCGTAAAATATATAAAGGCTCAAAATCGATGACGAACCAGCATATAAAATATATTTCCAAATGTTTCTATTTTCGTTAATGTTTTATTTCTTAAGGATGATCTCAATTTCTATCAAGAAAACATGACTAGAATCATTTCAGATGAATAATTGATTATCCTCTAGCCTAAATATCGGTTCTCTCTATTTCTATAGTAACCTTAAAACGACTTAGGTATATTTTCTATTATTGTAATACTTCTCCTTAAGTACAATAATGATAATTCAAATGAAACCCCTTTTAAATTTCATTTTTCAATAGATGTACGTTTATTTCTTAGCTGGGCCTCCAAGTTATACTGCTGTTGTGTCAGCTGTAGACGCAGTAGCAGCAGCAGCAGCAGCAGCAGCAGCACAGCAGCAGCAGTAGAAACAACAACAACAAATATAAGTAATAGAAACACGACAGTGACTCGAATTGATATAAAGTATGTTAGAGGTTAGGTGGGGGTCAATATTTTATAGATAAAATCAGGGGGTCATTATTTTATAAAGGAGGTCAGCATTTTATAGAAAAGGGTCATTATTCTATGGGGGTCAGTTTACAACGTTACACCGGTCAATAATCAAATTTATAGGTCATCGGGCAATAGGCAATACTGACCGGCAAACCATTAAGTGTATCATATTACATTACTCCTTATATACATATTATCCAGTTGCATTTTTATTTAGACAGGAGTTAATCATTCTAAACTCCCCCACTGCTGCTAGTAAGGTGTATTAAAAAAATTTAAAATCTTTGCATAGAATTATTGCTATGATGCAAAGATAACTGAACGTTTACAACATGTTTTAATAAAAAGTTTTGAAATTTTTGACCTATCTTTTGTCCAAACTGGCTAATATTCAAGATGAATTATGTTCTACAAAAATCATTCAGGATAAATTAAAAAATGTGCATTATCACCTTCGGGGTTCATTTAATAAATTACATGTAATACTAGTATATTCAAAGAGATATAAATATTAATTTTGTTACGGAAATACGTTTATCATAATTTTCTACCAATCAAATGATGTTATAGTGTGATTTTAGAATACAATGTCACCCACCCTGTCTCATCTAACTTCTGCGCTTATGTAAAACATTAGTTCTGGTGTCAATAAATAAATCTTCGAACCTCTTGTAAAGAGATTCAACGGTCCGTAGTTTGTGCTGTTCACAGGTCTATAGTTCAACATAGCATGCCGCACTTAAGTAGAAAAAAAAATTGTTTTTTGATCTCATTTAATAATAAAACTACATTTAATGTCTTACCGGTCTCCAGTTAACACTATTTAATCATTCGCACATAAGACAATAGTTGCATGGTAAGCTATTATATAAGTGTTTCATTACATATCATCAGAAATAGATTTCATTCTGTCTGTCTAACTGTTTTGAGTACTGGCATTTACAGACTAGGTTCAAAAACAAAACATTACAGGAACAGATTTGTGATCAGCTAACCTGTTTGGGTTACACTTGATCGTCATGATTTCAGTCAAACTGGACATTATTTTTGGAACATCTTTAACTTTGACCGATATATCTTGAATACCTCCAACGCAGGTTTCGGCCGGTAGGCTTGATGCTGTCCTAACACAGTAGGAACCACACATACTATAAAGCTGAATTTTTGTGTCGATTCCAGTTCTAAAACTTTCAAAAGCTAATCCTTTTATATACTGACTCGGAGGATGGAAGGATGCAAAATTAACGCCTTGTAAAAGGTATTCCTTCAAATTTAACCACCTGTTTATGCGGTCTGAGACACTAAGGGAAGGTGCGTCCTCAGCCTCATACCAACGCGGATAAGTCTGCAAAACTGTGCTTCGTTTAAATCACCATTTTCAACCATTACATTTTCAAATTCTTCTGAAAAAAGTGTCTGTGCATTAGAGTTAGACTGTTTGTCAATAAGGTCATCGACCATAGACGGAGTACTATATGACTTTGCCACTTTTTTTCCATGCATCCGGTGATATATTTTTAAGCCCTGTGGTACTTGTTTTCGTTCTAAGATTAGTTAAGAGGTGGTGAGAGTCCAAACATTTGCATAACATTGCATCCGTTGAAGAATTCCACTCTGGATGATACCAATCCATTGATAAGTCACAGCCTTCAACGATGACATCAGAAGATATCTTCGATGTCTGTTTCCAGTCTTCCAAGCGTGCAGGAAATATTTATTCTGCATAACTGATATTTAATGCGGCCTTTGGTACTTTTGAACTGTTTACAACTTTCTCTGAAATACTTTTCAAAGACGGTACTTCTCTGTTCTTTCTCTTGACTAATCTGAATAAGGGTTTGGTCACCAAAGGCTTTTGAGATTGCATTAACCTTTTCTGCTTTGACCCAACTCTTCCTATATGTAAACATTGTCTTTTACTTTTTCCGCTAATATATCCAGTTCTGTCCTTGTTAACTTATTAAGATTTTCTGCATTTTGCTTTGATTTCTTCAATTCTTTTACTGTCCATTTATCTAGTTTACTTTTTTCTCGAATTGTTTCACAAATACATAATCTGGATCTTCAAGTGCTATTTTTCTTAATTCATGTTCAGTCGGTACAAGGCTGCCTTTCCACGTGTTCTAGATTTTCTTCACTTTGATGTTCGACACTTACTTCTTCTGGTGTAACAAGTTCTTTGTTAATGTCACTTAACGTCCTGAGCAGCTCATTATCTCCCTTTTCCTCAATTATTCTGAGAATACTTTCTGGTAACCAACTTATCTGAATACTACTTTCTGTTTCATCTTGAGAACTTTTTATAGTTTTTGCCTTTGCTTTCTGAACTGTTCGATATTTTATACATTTAAAATCACGATCAGTCGATTCAACAACAATTTGTCCCGTTACGCGAGTGATCGATATTTCTCTTGAAGGTAAGTTGGTTTTCATTTGCACAAGGTTAAGATCTTTTATTGCATTGATAATATCCTTCTTTTTTAGTTTTGAAACCTCATTCCAAATGTCCTTTTGTAATTGTAGCTTTGTGAGAGGGTTACCGCTGCCATTAATATTAATGAATGCCGCTGGCCGTCAGACGTAAGCATTGGATGTTTATTCCAATCTTTGTTTGACAGTACCCACACCATCACTTCATTCGCTTTTTTCCTTGACAGTTGGTGACCAGTTTCTAAAAGCTCACTTGTTTTGTTCAATGTGTAATGTATGTCTTTAATATTTCATGAATGTGTCTGGAACCATGAGAATCATACGGGGATTCATTAAGGAAGTGCGTTCCGAAAATCAGTATTCTGAAGCTCGATAGATGGCATCTCAACTAGCAGCTGGACCTTACTTTCTACGTATTCCTTAATTGCTTCCTTAAGTGTTCTTACATTAGAACGAAGCTTAGTTGGCCGCCGTGGATCTTCAACACCATACAACTCATCTGTTTCAAGACTTATCATTGTCCAAAGTTCTTCGTCAAACTGCATTGAAAAATATGTTGTACTTTCCTTGGAGTAGCAGACAAATACTAAAGAATCCGTGTAAGGCTTTCATCTCACTAAAAAACTGACTGACAATATATGCCGGTACTTTATATACTACTGTACTTTTATGCTGTTTAAGGAAGGGACATTTAATTTCAACGTCAGAAATGCATGTACTTCCTGGTACCCGGTCTTGTGTTCTGGTTCTGATACTTCCATCTATCTGGAGAAGCTTCAATACACGACTTTCCAGGTGACGACATAAGGTAACAACCCTCCTCTACGTAAACCCAGTCCGGATAAAACAGAGGCATAAATCTTCCAAGTGTCGCTTGTGCATGTGGTTCGTTTTTAGTACCATGATCCATATACATCTTAACTGTATCGCTCAGCTCTTCTGGTTCCTTCTGTAGTAAGCAAGTCTACAAGATAGATTAAGCTCCGCCTGTGATATCATATTTCATTATTGTTTCTGTATGTAAGATATATACATATTTCTATAGAGGGAGTGTGAGTTTATACTTTGGATGCAACACATATTAAATATATAATCCATCCTTCGGGTTTGTGTGTCAATAAGCCATCTCAATAGATCAGTACATATATATATTACAATAGCGACGAGGATCGGATTATTTTAAAACCGAGGATTAAGTGATTATGTGACAATGGCGATTCCCAAATTTGATGTTTACGCTGACGAAAATTCCCTAGGTGTTCGATGTAGATAAATTGGAGAATTTATTTCTTAGGCTAGGTTTATACCTAGCATACAAGAAAAATGAAAAAGGCACTGTTACTGCACTATGCTGGAGATGATGTATATGACATTTATAATACGTTAAATCTGCATGGAGAAAGTGAAAATTACGATGAAACAAAAGCTGGACTTACGAACTAATTCAAACCTAGAAAAAACACTTAGTTTGAAATTTTCGAATTCAGGAATATTAAACAGTCTCACAGAAATTGACCAATATGTAACTAGATTGCGACAAAAAGCTAAAAACTGTGAATTTTCGGACACTGAGTCAGAAATTAAAAGCCAAATCATACAGGGTGTTATTTCGCAAAAATGAGAATGTGATGTTTGCAAGATTCAGAAAAATCACTTAATGACTTACTTACAATGATGAGAACAATGGAAATTTCGAAGACTCAAGCAACAAGTATGTCAACACTAGTAGTCAGCAGGTAGTGCGTGTAAAAAGCAATCCACATTTTAGTCGGAAATCAAAGGGATTCATACCACAACGTTCGCAACAACGTTCTAGTTCATACCAAGGTTTACCGCAAGCAGGCTCGTCGTCGGGAAGGCGAATCAGTCCTCAACAAACCAGCAAGAAATGTCGTAACTGTGGAGGAAAATACCCACATATATCACGTTGCCCCGCGCTTGGAGCAGAATGTAATTATTGCCATAAAGAAGAACCATTATATATCGGTTTGTAGAAAACGTAAGAAGCAGGTGACATTGATCGAGGATAAACAACTAGATTTAGAAGTTTTAACAGATGAATACGCGACGGATTGCAATGCGGATGAATGTGATGTGCTATTTGAATTTATGTCAGATGGGAAAAAAGTGCCAAAAAAAGGATAAAATTAAATGGCGTAGATGTGAATGTTTTGATTGATAGTGGGTCATTAATCAATATTGTTAGTGAAATTGTCCTTGAGAAAATGAAAAAATCACCGGAAATGAAGAAAACGACCTCGAAAGCGTTCGCAGTTCGACAGAAGTCTCCACTGCCATTCCAAGGTAATGTTCTTTGCTTGTTGAGTCGGATTCAAAATTCGTGTCCAGGGATTTCCATATCGTTACGGGTAATAAAGAATCATTGATTAGTTATGAGCTGTCCGTAGAGCTTGGGATTTTACCGCAGATACAATCTGTTCAAACCAAAAACGAGTATGAAGGACTTACTGAGGAATACTCGCAAGTTTTCACTGGGTTAGGATGTCTGAAAGACAGAAAAGTTAAGTTTCACATTGATGAAAGTGTTGTGCCAGTAGCTCAGCCTCCTAGGAGAGTGCCATTTCATGTGCGTGAGCAAGTTGAGCAGGAACTTAAAAGTTTGGAGGATATGGATGTTATTGAAAAAGTGGAAGGTGTAACATGGGTATCGAACCTGGTAGCTGCTCCAAAACCAAATTCACCGGGAGAAGTAAGAGTGTGCATAGATATGAGGAAAGCCAACACCGTAATCAAAACAGAGAAAAATGTTAGTCCGACGGCGGATGATATAATCTTAACGTTGAACGGCGCAAAAGTGTTTTCGCGATCTGTAAATTGAACTGGATGAGTCATCACGTGTAATGACAACGTTTCAGACACATGTTGGACTTTTTCGATATAAACGTTTAAATTTTGGAGTGTCAGCAGCACCGATTCTGTTCCAAAATGAGCTTCGTCAAGCACTTCAGTGTCTGACAGGCGTGTTAAACATTGCTGACGATATCGTATGCTACGGCAAAACGCGTGAAGAACATGATATCAATCTGCGAGCATTACTTCAACGTCTTCAAGAACGGAACCTGACATTGAACAAGAAAAAATGTTCGTTCGGACAATCAAAAATCAAGTTTTATGGGTACGTGTTTTCGGAATCGGGAATTTCACCTGATCCTGACAAGGTATAGATGCAGTAAAAACATGGACAGACCAAAATCTGTATCCGAAATTCGTTCATTTCTTGGTCTCACAAACTATTTGTCTAAGTTCATAGACGGCTATTCAGTCCTAACGGAACCATTACGACGACTTACACATCAGGATGTAAAATTCGAATGGAATGACGATCAGGAAAAATCGTTAACTTCACTAAAAGAGGCATTGACTAGTGACAAAGCCATGACGTATTTTGACCCGAGGAAAGAAACTGAACTCTGGGTAGACGGCAGCCCAGTAGGCTGTTCAGGAATACTTATTCAGAAAGGAAAAACAGTGTCGTATGGAAGCAAAGCGCGCTTTTCGCAAACAGAGGGAGAAGCTTTAAGTGCTGTTATTATGATTTAACATTTTCATTTGTACTTATTTGGCAAGCAATTCAAATTGATAACGGATCACGCTGCACTTCAATCAATGTTCAACAACGTAAACAATATATACAGTCACCAAGATTAGAACGTTGGCGTTTGAAGTTGTTAACGTATGATTTCCAGAAGATTTATAGACCAGGTAGTTAATGATCTCAGATTATCTTTCCAGACATCTACACGCGAGACACGCGACCAACACAGTAGCCGAACAATATATCAGTTTTATCACTGATAACACTTTGCCAGATGCATTGAAGCTATCAGACGTAGCAAAAGCTACTAAATCAGAATGTGTATTAAGTTGTGTCAAGGATGCAATAAAAACAAATGACTGGAAAAATCAGAAATGCCAATCCGATGAAAGTTTTCGGCTATACGAAAACTTAAACAAGAATCAAGAACTTGCAGTTGCATATACCGATGAAGGATATGTGTGCTACTTTCGCACGTCGGTCACCAAGGCCAATCAAAGTGCAAAGGATTACTTCGAGAATATTGTTGGTTCCCTCATATGGAAAATGGTTGAAGAAGCATGCAAATCATGCATTGTGTGCCAAGCTGCATCACCAGGATGTACTCCAGACCCGATCAAACCAACACCTCTGCCACGAGATGTGTTTTCTGAAGTCAGTTGTGACTTCTGTGGACCATTCCCGGACGGGTACCTGTTATTAGTAGTAGTAATATGCGATTATAGTCGTTTTCCAATAGTTGAGAGAGTCAGGTCAACATTCGCAGAAACTGTCATACCGCGTTTGGAATCAATATTTTCGATATTTGGATAGCCAGACGTATTGAGAACGGACCTCCATTTCAGAGTCGTGCTTTCAGAGAATATGCTGATAAAGTCGGGATTGAAGCATAAACGGATTACTCCATTGCACCCACAAGGTAATGCAATAGTCGAGCGATTCATGGCACCATTGCAAAAATCAGTCAAAACCGCAATAGCATCAGGTCAAGATTATAAGAGAGCGTTGAATAGATATCTAATGAATTTTCGCAATTCGCCACAATCTTCAACACAAAAAGCTCCTAGTGAATTAATGTACAATCGGAAAGTAAAAACGAAATTACCATCAATGACATTTGAAAAGGAAGACACAGATGTTCGCGACAGGGACAATCTGTCAAAATCGAAAAACAAAATTTATGCGGACAAAAACAGAAGAGCACAGCCAAGTGCATTGAAAATTGGAGACCATGTGTTACTAAAACGGGAACAACGTAACAAATTTGAGACAGTGTTTGACCCTACACCTGGCATTGTCATTGCTAGGAAATGTTCGATGCTAACAATCAGGCACAGAGGAAAGGAAATTACACGAGACGTGTCAAAGTTCAGGGTAGTTCAAGGTGGTCATGAGCCGGCGCAGACGAAACCTGCAGATCCTGCATTTGCACCACGTCAAAGGTCGCAAAGGAAATGACGACCGCCTAAACGTTTTGTCAATGAATAATTGGATTAATCAGTGACATAATGTCACATGTTTCAGTGCACAAGATTAGTCACCAAGTGTTGTGTGGGCCATAATAATGCCCTATTTGCTACAATAGCAGTGTAGTCATGCTGGATTTATTATTCTTTGGACAAATGATCAGTTTGTGAAAATATTATGTTACTCTTGGGAATTCTTACTTGTTTGTTTCACAATTACATTATAATTAGTTTTTGGGCGGTAGAACTGAAAACTTAATTTATAATTTTGATAAAAATAACAGTTGATTGTACACATTTTAGGGTTTTGAGATAAAACACGAAACTGTTAGATAACGACGGAACATTCCGAGGACTTTCCCAGGATATTTCAATTTACAGTGACATTTTAAAAGTACTTAGCTAAAGCAGATGCTCTATAAACTGATTATGTTGATAACAAGGGTTAATGAACATTGCTGAAAAAAAGGGGAGATATTATGATAATAGATTTGCTAACTAGCTTATTTCATTAGAACAGAATTTTCATGTTTTGAGTATATATTTAAACTTTGATTATTTTCAACAATAAAAATAACAGATCAATCTTAAAATGACTCAACAATATAATGAAAATTATGAAACACTATATAAACAAAGACTAGATTTTAGAATGACTAGAGTTTTAAACAACCTTCTTTGAAAATAATACTGAGTTTTAAACAACCTTCTTTGAAAACAATACTGATTACTGCACTGTGAGTGCATTTGTTCAACATAACTTTCTATTAATTCCTAATGTTCTAATATATAACTGAGATGGATGTACAATCTAATGTTTGCATCAAAAGTTAACATTAGCACAATGTTTCAGCACAATGTTTCATCTTCGTTTTAATATAATACAGCAACAGTTCTGTCAAATGTTTCTTCGTCTTAGATTTACAAGTTTTCAATGTTTTAATGCTGTAATTAACATTCCTCCAAGTATGTTTGAATTTCTCTTCCTGTTTCTTACACTTATATTTTCTTATATTTTTGAGGATTATTATGCCCGTGATGGGAAATTAGAACACTGAAGTATTTTTTTTTTTTTTTACTGCAATTTGTAGTTAGTTGCTTATATGGGATTATTATGCCCAACACATTTCATCAATTAATGTTTTACGAAATCTTTCAGATAATTTGATTCGCGTCTCATTCTCACAGGCCTTTCCTGTTCCGTTGAAGTTCCCTGTGGTGATTTTTGAATTGAATTCAACAAGTGTTTCGGATTTTTCAGTTGGATTTTCGGTGATCGGTTTTTCAGTAAGATTTTCATTGATCAGTTCATCTTCGATGTTTTCATTGTCATTTTCAGACTGTAATTTAGTCCAGATCTAACCTTTTTAAACCGTGAATCATTTCGTGTGACTTCGTGGTTTTCATTTTCTGCTGTTATCATGTTTCCTTTTTTCCCTTTAACCACATATGGAGATGGTATATACTTTGGTGATATTTTTGTTCTCATTTTCTAGAAGTACCTTATATCCAACATTACGATTGTATTTTACAGCATTGTGTCTTCTGTCGCTGTAAGATTTACTCTCTGACTTGGATTGCTCATCGCGTTGTCTTACAACTTCGTCAACTTTAGATTCTGCATCCTTTTCGAATACTTTAGGCAACTTTGTGTTCGGTTCTCGTTGGAACATTAGTCGGTACGGTGTGGGGAGTTGCCCTATATTGTCTAAGAAATTTGAACAGTTCTTGTTTCCAATTCTTGCCTTCGACAAGTGGCTTACTGAATGCTTCTGCTTTGCGATTTAGCTTTTGGCCACCGCGGAGTTACGCGTCGATGTGTGAATCCACTGTATGCTGCAAACTGTCTGAATGAATCGGAATTGAACGGACTTCCATTATCAGTTTTGATGGTCTTGACCATACCAAATTCGGATAGCGTTTTGTCCAATATAGGTATGACACGGCTAGATGATACCGACTTCACTACTTCCACCATAGGGTATCTTGAATATTCATCTGTTATGACAAATAGATATTCCTCGCTTGGTAATGGTCCGTAGAAGTCTGCGCTCAGATCCTGCCATGGGCCAGAAGGTAATTCAGACATCTTTAGAGGTTCCGTCCGGTTTCTTTCTTTTGTTGTAGCCAAACACGCTATGCAGCCTTTTATAATGTCTTCTACCATTTCATTCATGTTTGGAAACCAGACTTTTGATCTTAGAAATGCTTTTGTTCTGGTTGTTCCTTGATGACCTTCATGTGGGATGTGTATGGCTCTTTCACGGAGGGACTTTGGTAAAACACTGTCACGTAAGAGGACTGTTTCACCGTGCACAGTTAGCTCATCTTTGATGCTTCTAAGCGAAGTAAGTTCTTCCACACTTATCTCTGGGTCTTCTATTGATTTCATATTGTGCCACTTGCCATACTTTGCATAGTCAAATGGCTTGCCTTGGACTGTAGCTAACTTCACTTCATCAAGAGTCATAGCATTTAGCACTGAGCTTTCAGCTATAAAGTTAACATATTTTTCAGCAATGTTCAGTTTTTGTTTTTCGTTTTCAGAGTTTACCGGGTGTCGCGACATGTAGCCCGAAGGATTATCTTTTCCTGGTTTGTATTTTACTGACATTTTATACGGTTGTAAGCGCAAACCCCACCTTTCTATACGCAATGGAGGTTTTGGTTTCTCCCATATTTTCTCTAGCGGTTTGTGGTCACTGAAAACTGTAAAATGTGGAGCGCCACGTAGATATATTTCGAAGTGTCCACATGCCCACACCCACAGCTAACGCTTCTCGTTCTGTCTGGCTATAGCGACTTTCCGTATCGGTTAAAGTGCGGCTTGTCTATGCGACTATTTTATCGTTTTGTGTCACTATAACGGACAATCCAACAGGACTTGCATCCGTCATTATTTGTGTTTCTTCACTTGGATTGTAGTAACACATAACAGTTTCACTGGATAGTTCATTCTGAAGCATTTTAACGGCACTTTGCTCACTTTTGTCCCATTGCCACTCTACATTTTTCTTTGTTAGTTTTCTAAGCGGTTCTGTAATACTGGCATAATCGCGTATGAATCGCGAACAGTAACTGGTCATACCAAGGAAGTTTTTCAGTTCGGTGACATTTTGCGGCGGTGTCATTTCCTGTATCGCTTTTACGTTCTTCGGATCGGCAGATATACCTTCGCCGCTAAAAACAACACAGAAAAATGTGATTGATTTTTTGTTGTATTCACATTTTTTCTCGTTCAGTGTTTATCCCGTTTTCATGTATTCGCTGAAATACCTTTTCGAGCGCTTGGTCATGTTCAGTTTGAGTTTTGCCGTATACTATGATGTCGTCCGATATATTCTTCGCTCCATGTATGCCTTGTATGACGTTGCGGGTGGTATCTTGGAAAACATAACCCAAAATTTAGACGTTTGTATCTAAAACCTCCGACATGAGTGTTGAAGGCAGTTCTGTATCTTGAAGCAGGGTCAAGGACAAGCTGATGGTATCCGGCACGTAAATCAAGTTTACTGTAGACTGTCGAACCATTCAAATCGTTGATCAGCTCTTCGATTGTTGGAAGGAGATGGCGCTCGCCATAGCTTTATTCGCTTCACGCACATCAATGCATAGTCTTATCTCATCTGTGTTTTTCTTCGGTGGTGTTACAATTGGAGTAATCCAAGGTGTTGGCTCTCCTTCAACTTTTTCGATAATGTCTTCTTTCAGCAATTTGGCTCTACTTTAGCACGCAGATGAAATGGTGTTCTCCTTTGTCGTTGTGGGACAGGTTTCACAGATTTATCAATGTGAAGTTTTACTGTGCGACTCTTGAGTTTGCCTATTCCTGTAAATAGACCAGGATATTTGTTTTCTCTGTTTTTGACTGTGTACACGTATCACACCAAGTGTCTTTGCTGTGTCGAACCTAATAAGGCACCATGATTCCCTTTTACAATGTAAAACGTGTCTAAAACAAATGTGTCACTCTTTTCAATTAACAGTTCGCATTTACCTTTCACTGCAAGGGTTTACTACCACCGTACGGCATGAGATTTGGTAGATTTTTCTTTGATAATTTGACTTGACCCACTAACTTGTGTATTTTCATCCAAAATATTTACAGAGGCACCTGTATCTACCATCATGGTTATTTTCTTCTTATTTATTGTGACACTAGTTCTGGGACTTTTATTTCCAACTTGGCCAATTATGCCATAACAATATTTTCTTCATCAGAATCTGACTGTCCCCCGACTGCCCCTTCTTGAATTTCGTTTACATTTTGATTACGACGCTTTTTCATGCATACTTTCATGAAATGATTTGGTTTCTTGCAATAGTTACACAGTTTTCCTTTTGAGGATATTCACCTCCACAGTTGCGACACTTCTGATTTGATTTGTTGTGTGCCATGAATGATTATTTTCACTAAAGCTTTTCTGGGGTCTTTGTTTACCTTTCCCTCGACTTCGTCCTCGATTAATAGCATTGACAGATTCCCTTTCCTTCTCCATCACCTGGGCTTGTTCCTCCGACAATTCAAGTGAACGACCAAAAGCATGTATCTCTGCTAGAGTTTTATCTGGCTACAGGTGCCCTTCTCCTTAGTCTATTAGATTTACCGTGCTGTATTAACTGCTGTAAAATTTCAGCATCACAATCTGCAAATTCACAGTTCTTTGCCAAAGTTCTGAGTTCTGTTACGTACTCGTGTAATGTCTGACTGTTCGTTTGTTTATATGAACGAAATTTATAGATTTCCATCTGCACATTTTTCTTTCGTAAGCACTGTTTTTGTTGCTGCGAACGTTTCCTCTGATGTATCTTTTTCGGCATCGTAGATGTCGTAGACCCTTTCCCAGCATAGTTTCCTTCCATCGTTGGTGATTGCCATGCCAACTAGAAGGTTCTCCAGACGACCGACCCATTTTTCCTAATGGGGCCAGGCATTTGATTTGTCTGCATCGTAGTCAAACGACGGAAATAACGGCAGACTCATGGTTAGAATTGACGATAATTCAGCGGAGAATGCTTATTTGTCTACCTCGTAGCCAAATGTTGTGTTCATGGTGAGGATTGAGGACGATATTTCAAGAATAACTGAATATGCAATGTTGTTTTTGTATTTATTTCGGATGTTATATTTTTACTATGACAACGGTACATGTTTATTATGCGGATCATATAAAGGTTAAGGTACACTAAAAGATAGGTCACTACACTAACCAGTGTGAGAAGACAGATTCAGATTGTTTGTTTAGAATTGTTGCTTTATCATATGGTTTGGTATAAGCTTTTCCTTCAGATTTTAAGGGTGCTACACCATGATTGTCTGTTTTTTATGTTTCACAAAAGAATAAAACTTTTTTTACCAGTCTCTGAGTCATTAGAAAAGATTACTGATTTTAAATACTCCCAGTATGATTTGCGTATTTCTCTTTGAATGGTGGCTTTAAGAATAGTAAGTCTGTTTCATTTTACTATGATGTTCTTTTCCTTTAGCATTTTTACATTTAGTGTGTAATTTATCTCTTTTATGTATCATTTTGATGATCAGGGAAGATCACTTCTGGGTTTAGTCATTTTGGTTGGTATGTATTTACTTGATAGCTCATCGATTTTATTTTTAAATTTTCCCCACGGTATGTTTGGGTCATTATATGGGAGTTTAACAAAAACATTTTTAAAGGTGGATAATCAGATTTTGGACATGTAACGGATTTGTTCGAAACTTTAGCATCTGATCATTTACACTCATTTATGTTCACTTAACACTTAATACAAATTAGATTTTCACTGGAGGTTTTTTTAAAATTTCATTTTCCTATCCTGGTTGCCCAACCAAGATGGAGTTATTTTATCGTAAGTATAAATTTGATAAACATACTTTGCCTAAGGAAATGTATAAATATTAGACATACTGTAATATATTTGTAAAATATTCGCATTAAAAATTATGTATTTAGATGGAATTCATTAGAAACGCAAGTTTGAAAAATTATTATTACCTCCATTTGCCTATCTTGGTTGCGCAACCAAGATAGATTGGAAATAAATGAATTCAGAAGCTACACAAAGCTTTTAAACTTGCATTTTGGTTCAGATTGTTCAATAGTTGATATGTCTATCAAATGCAAATGTAAAACTAGACGTTGTATCGAAATAAAAAGAAATACCCAGCTTTTTATATACTTTCATATTAAAGGGGAGTAATTACAAAATTTTATAAAAATAATAAAATATACATTTCAAATAGGAATCTAACTCTATGTAATCGGTCTTTTTGTTCCTTAAATAATTCTCTACCAGAATATACAAAAAGTGAAAAATGTCATTTCATGTTGTTTAAATGTGATTGACCACCTTTAAAGTATTCATTGAGATCAGACTTGAATGAATCCCAACTGGCTTTTCTAAATTCTTTGATTTCACGTTTTACTTGTCGAGGTCTACAAATTTTGATGTTCATTTCATGAAAGACAGTATTTATGATCTGACGATCCAAGACTAGGTAATATTTTGGTAGAATAAACTTGAGAAGGCGTCGTGGTATCGAATCGTGGTGATCTTGATCGTCATGATCGTAAGGATCGTTACAAAATTTTTGAGGCAAACAGACACTAAATAGAAAAAAATATGGTAGTCGCATAATGGCGGATACAAATAGTACTCAGTTTTTTTTTGCTCTGTAGAGCTTTTTTCCTCATTTTCTATGCAAATTGGTTTGCTAAAATCAAATGACAGATCTAAGCTTGACATGTATCACGGTGCACAATCACGTGGTCTATGACGTCATGCTATAGGTATCGCGCCAAGCATTTTTTGTCAACAAAGCGTCGATTCAAGAAGAAAATTCGTCGTAAGTATTTTGTTACGAATTTTTGTAAAATGTCTTTAGTATGTTGCAAGTCCTTTTATAGATGCGTACCTCCGATCACACAGCATCTGCCCGTGTCTGCTTTAGTTTGGCTGGAAAACGGGACAAACTGACCAAAATCTCAAAATCGCTCTTGCTGTTGCTCCAAGCTGATTCCAGAACCGCATTAAAACCAGCTTTCTCTTGCTGAAGTCTTCAGATGGCCGTTTTGATTTGGTACTTTCTGTCTCAAAACATCCGCTGATTGATTATTTTTCACGTTAAATGTGTTATTTTCAGGTAAAACCAAAGATAAAAAGATATGCTAGATATGCTCTTGTGGCAAGTTCTAGAAGATAAATGATATCGCAACAAGCTGAAACGATAATCTTATTTTAAGTCCGTTTTCCCATCAGTTTTCATACGTAAATCAACCGCGGCGTATCACTTTTTCATCTAAACACGATCTGTCAGTTGAATTTATCTTGTGTATAATGCGAGTTTATAGGCAAAACACGGAGCAAAAAAATATGCCATCGCGGCTAGTTTTAAAAGATAAGTGATGTTACAACAATCTAAAATTTTAACTTGGAATTTAATACATAGCTCCAATTAATTTCCACAATTACCGCTTGGTACTCTTTCATTGAAATACAGCTAGGCAAAAACAGGGAGCTAAGATTATGCTACTGAGAAAGATCAATGATATCGCTACAGGCTTAAACCTTTCTTAAGCCAATATTGTCATATAAATCAAATATCGCATAGAAAGTACTGCACAGATAATGACAAATTTCAATGGCTAATCAATATATCTGAGAAAATAATTATTTTAAGATACATGTATGGGGTCCCAAGAAAAAAACGAAACTGGTTAAATGATAATGCAAATGCTAATACAAGTATTTGATACTTTTGTTTTAAGAAAATATAAGACATTGGATTATACGAGCTATTCTTGTTTTATAGGTCCTATATACTATATATATACCTATATACTATCGAACTAGCCGGGAGACTGTTTTCAAGCTGGTGGACAAATATGAGCGACGAGCAGATGGCAGGTCCATACAACGTGTGCCCACTAATAAACGTTGTATATTGGAAGACAGGTAATACAATGCAACCTCTGTAGAACAAGACCCTCTGGAACTGGACTCGACAATGATGATACACAGCATGTTGGCGTGTTAATTGATATTTCTTCTTTTCGGCTAAAAATTCAGTTAATTCTCTTAAGCCTTTAAGGCCAATTATCATGATGTAGATTGAATTTTTCGTTTAAACATTTGTAACATTTTACGACTAACACATTCCATAACTGTCAGCTTAAATTTTATTATTTTTAAAGACATGTAACTTCATGTATAATAATACGTAAACAATGATTGTAAAATAATGTATTATGTCCCGAAAATTCAGAAAAGTCAGAAATTTAGATAGTAACAGCGATATTTGACTTTATCAAAATCTTTAACCAAAACATTCTTAGTTGAAACGGACATAACTCTGTCAAATTCAAACAAAGTAGCAGGAATTGTTTCATTGGTGTAGACTTTGATAGCAAATAACTGTTTTATGTTACAAGTCAATGGCTTTGATAGTAACAGATATTTGAATTTGAAAGCCGCTTAAGAACAAAAAATTGAGAGGCACGAGGGTTGCATCATGCCAAAAATGCTATTTGACCTTGACCAGAATGCACCACTAAAAATTCGAGATCAACATGTCTTCATCAATTTTTCAAAGTATTCACTGGTTTAAATTACACACACATTCCTGCGACGTTGCCTTATATCCCGATTCAGGAATGGCCGGTTCTTATTCATTGCACCACATTGTATGCAGGCAGACTCCGGTTGTATTAATGACTGCGCATGTGCTCGGTGAGTTCGTAACGGGTCACCACCAGATAGCCGCAAATGTCAGAACTGAAAGTCTGAGGATTGTTCCCTCTCCTGTCGTGAGCGTTTAAGTGTGAACTTATGCTCTCTTCATCTGAAAATTAATCGAAATAATGCCGTGATACTTTCCAAATTTTAAATAAAATATATTATGCACTTTTGTCGTAATTATCTGCATATTTGGGAACCATGTCATAGATACATACCAAAATTATAGTCATTCAGAATTGTTGTATTCACAAGAGGAGAGGCCAAGAGCTTGTACGGCGGCCGTCCTCTGAATGTTGCTGATGCTGATGCAATTGAGCATAGAATAAACAGAACAAATATTTCGTAAATACACTCAAAACACGTAAAGGATCAATTGATAATTTTCCATTGATTTACAAGTAAACTGTTTCATTTTTAACCAGCTGTAATTTCAGTATTTATCACACCCGTTAACCGGTTCCGAGCAAAACAGTTCGTGGCGGACAAAACAGTTTACCGATGTTTTTGCCGGCATCTGCATTGCGGAAAGTATTCTCCATCCAATAATCGGTTGGTGCAAAATATGTTGAAGATTTTTATTTCTATAAAGAGTAGCATGAACGAAGAACATGTCATGTGCTTCCCGTTTAAAAATAACCTATATTAAGTAAGTTATGGCGAGTTAAAAGTGTGATTTTGTTGAAAAACTGTGGAAATGAAAGTTTAACGCTGTATATTTAATTAACTTTTCAAAATAGGGCTATTGTATTAACGTCAACCTATAAAATAATGTTTGCTCTGAATATTGTCTAAGTTTTAAACAACAAAACGCAATATTCAACGAGTTATAGACATTCAAACATGACATGGTCGAAAAAATGTGTGGCGGCATTGCACAGTTCAAACTTATTCGTGTGGCGAGCAAGAGCGGTCCTGTGTCTTTTTTTATTTTATTCTAATAATAAATGGTATCAATAGTGATATCAAGCTCGTAACTCTTTAAACATAACGTTTTTAATTAGACAACAGCAATTTACACTAGCTTTTATCAACAAATAGATGTAAGCCAAAGCATAAGTAATCACCGCATAACAATGTAATATATCATCAACACTTCTTCCTACATTTTTGAATTATGATTACAGTGGTACAGTAATTTGATGTGATGCATTCTCGTGCTTTAGGAACGTTCCACTTAAACTTTTTTGAGGATCACAATGCATATGTACCTGTGCTACTTATGCAATGCAACAGCTGACTTTTATAGGCACTTAATTCAGCACCTCTGCAATAGCCATAGGTTTGACACGTTAAAGTACAAGCAACTTGAGCTTGACTGACTGACAGGAAAGCCCGATTCAGTAAGGAGTTTGAATTATGTCCAGAATATATGCACGTGTTGAACAGATTGAAAAAGAACATGTACCGACAGAATTGAAAGATTTAAGAAATGAAATATATGAAACTGTCTGAGTAACTGGTGACAGAATAAACGATTTGAGGGAGTGTATATAGATCTTACATTCCTGCCTGTGTAAGACGGGGTTTTCCCTACCCGAGGGACAGTGTGGAAAGGAAAACCGAGAGTTAGCGAGGTTTTTTATCCATGCTGTCCCGAGGGTAGGGAAAACAGCTGTCTTACACAGGCAGACATGTTAGATCATTTTTCTTGCCTATCATGTTCAAAATAGATCGTTACGACAAATAGGTTTTTGGTATTTCTTGACATTATTTATAAAGTTTATGACGTCACAATGGTACCAGTACTATGTGACCTCACCTTAGTGCATATTATTTTAGACAAGGTTTTCCCTAGGGAAAGACAGGAATATCTATCCTCGGCGCGTGCTCGGATGAATTTATACTTTCCCCGCTAGCCTAGGTAGGCAAGAATATTTAATATCTTTAAATCGCGGCATTGAAAATTTCATAAGCGGGGAAACATTGAAGGTAAACAGAAGACGAAATTAAGATTTGCCCCAGTGATCGTTCGCTTGAATGAAATTTCTTGGCCTTAAAGTGCATATAAACGTCAGCTGTTGTACTGCAGTAGTTGCACAGGTACATATACATTGTGATCCTCAAAGAAATATTACAAGTCATATGATATGATAACTTAAGTGGAACGTTCCTAAACTGGAATGCATCACACCAAACTTCTGTACCACTGTAACCATAATTCAAAAATGTAGGAAGAAGTGTTGATGATATATTACATTGTTAGGCGGTTGTGTGGTTACTTATGCTGTTGTCTAATTAAAAGCGTTATGTTTTAAGAGTTACGGGCTTGATATCACTATTTAGACCATTTATTATTAGAGTATAATAAAAAAAGCCACAGAACTGCTCTTGCTCGCCACACAAATAAGTTTGAGCTGTGCAATGCCGTCACACTTTTTTTCGACCATGTCATGTTTGAATGTATATAACTCGTTGAATATTGCTTTTGTCGCTTAAAAATTGGACAATATTCGGAGCAAACATTATTTTGAAGGTTGACGTTAACACAATAGCCCTATGGTGAAAAAATGAATTAAATGTACCGCGATAAACTTTCATTTTCACAGTTTTTCAACAAAATCACACATTTAACTCGCCATAACTTACTTAATATAGGTTATTTTTAAACGGGAAGCACATGACATGTTCTTCGTTCATGCTACTTTTTCACGGGTACTAAACAGTGCCTGCGGCACCGCCTATGCCGATGAGAAATGAAGGCACTTCGCTTCCGGTACCGCAGGCATTCCGCTAATGTTGACAAATCAAGCGAGATAGGTGAGTGATATTTTTTCAGTTTTGTCATTTTGTTACTGCATGTAGCATTTTTTAAAAAATCGGGGAATGTAGCGGGGTGTAGAAGTACCTCATGAACATATCCATGCTAAAGCTTGTGGGAAATAATCAATTTCCTAGAAATGTAAGGACAAATAAGTTAGGAATGAAACGTGATTTTTTTCATATCAGTGACTGTTCAGACTCATTTCTTTCCGCTGACCCAAACCATATCGTCTCTGCCTTTGTAAAACATATTTATAAATGATATGTGATCTGCAAAAACATGAAATGTGTCCAGAAAATTTCGAATTTGAACGTTATGCCTATTTTGAAAATGTGCCGCAGGCATTTCGACGGTGCCGCAGCCCCTTGGAGGTGACGCAGGCACTTCTTAAAGTATCGGGGCATAGATTTGGGGGTTCTAGATTTCGCCCAAAACTTACCAAATCTCGAATAACTTGCATTCGTGCGATTATATATAACATATTCACAAACATTTTCAATATCAATATATTGATAGCAAAATGGATTTCTGTCTGTGTGTGTGTGCGTGCGTATTCTTGTTTTCCTTTTTTAGAGGAGCACAATCGTATAAGTCACTTATCTACTTTCCTTGCGTTTCCTTGCGTTTTTCTAAGTTGTTCCACTGAAAAGCAGTTTTGTTGAAAAGATAGATGTAGTCATACAAAATGAAACGTAAGTTAAGTATATTTCTAGATGGGCTCGATTATTTACTCCTTTTTTGTCCTGTACCCCAATATCAATTTTCATTCGTTTCAGTCGGGCTAGTTGCACGCGCATGAATTCGGTACATTTTTGGGACATGTTAAATAGCCCGATCGAAACATCAAGGCGCAACTCAGTGTACCTGTCGCGTGATCCGGGTAGTCCGGCTTGGTATTATGTCTGTCCCCTGTGCGAAACATAGGGAACACTTCTTTGTTGTTTGTGTTTTGCAAACAAGTAACTATTACAAACTAATGCAAATACTGAATTGAAACCTACCACATTTCTCAAGGTTTATTCGACGCCGCCCTGAAGGCGGCGTCGAGTATATGGGATACACTTTTATTTCGGACCCTGTAAAGATGGTAATGAATAGTTTCGGAGTGATAAACTGAACACAGTGAATAGTTTGTAAAAGGATCAACGATATTGCACAATAGATTTTAGTGAATAAACAAAAAAATGGCAAAAAGAAAACATAAAAAAATGCATGTAATGCACTATCTGTCTTTCCTGTCCATATTTGTAGAGCAGAACTTATTTTTTTTTATTTACAATTTCGTCAAAATGTTGATCCGATTTATTGATAAGGGAGGTTACTCTGTAAGTCAAGTTTTCTATTTCTATTCTTAGCATGACCTACTTACCTATCTCATTTTCTATAAATATGTTGAAATGAACGAAGGAAGTGCCGCTGTTAACTTATTTTTAACCTTTTGTCTTATTTTCTTTGTTGATAGGTACAGTGATGTAATTTTAGAATGCGCACACTTTTGCAAATTTCTATTTCTATTTGTTTTTTGTTTGTTTGTTTGTTTTTTCTTTTTTTGCTTATGTGTCATATACTCATTGTTTACAGAAATACGCTGTCAACTAAGGTGTGCAATAGGCTAAAGAGCATTTGGCTGAATTTGTCAGTGACAAGTTAATACTTCTTTAAATGTGGTTAGATCGAAATATCAAAAGCCATGGGGCCATAACTTATCAAAGCATCAGTGACTTTAAAATAGAATTCCTTGTTGAATATATATGTTCATTGATCTTATATGACTAGTCGGTTGCTCTGGTTGTATTATATCTTGTTACTTGCTTCTTTTTTCTTTTTTTACTTTAATAGATAGTTTTTGTATCTGTCCATTCCTGACAAAGAAAACATTTTCATTGAAATATTTTCTACACTTTGGCAGTGGGTTATTATGCTTGCTTAATTTTTTGTAATATTAGATTTGAATCTAGACACTGACATATTCCTAGTAACCTTACGGTTCAACGAGGACTTCAAGTTTATCGTTCGTCCGAAAAAAAAAAATGAATTCTATGATATTCCAAAAGTATATAAGAAAGATTCATGCTTTGTGAATAGGGGCAATATAGAGATTATTTATGTTATATCATTCTTTGCTTGGACAAATTTTTTGGTTGTTTTGGTAACGGAAACAGTAAAATGCTGTGTATAATCTGCATTCTGAAATCTATAATGTAGGTGACTAAGGTCCATGAAACTTCATCAGTAAATAGAAAACACTCATTACATTACATGATAATAAAAATAATGGTTTCTGTTAACCACTACTTTGAAAAAATTTCAACATTTCCTCATTTCCCAACAAACTGCATTTCTGTGAAACTTCATACACACGCTCCTGCATATAAGAACTTTTCACAGGTGTTGACCTTAGTTAGTGAAATAATTACTTTAATTTTGTATGTAAAGGGACCACCTACTCGCAATGTTAATGTCATTGCAGGTAGAGGATTTGTATTACATGGTAAAACTTTTCTATCATGTTTATTCTTCATGTTTTAAACAGTTTATAACATATATGGTTTTATGTGCTAATGTTGATAACTTGTAGCCAGTCAGACTAATAAAGTAATGATTAGGTGATTTCTCATATTGCAATAAATGTACTTCAGACGCAACACTTGGCGGCGTCTTTGATGCTTGCATCAATGAATTTCCTTGTAAACCTATGTTATAGCATAAAATTCCACAGATACCGATTGAAACTTTATAGATATTTTAATATTAAATGTTATATTCCCGAATTCGAATAGTCAAGGTTTTGCTGTCTTGTGGCTCTTGTTATAAAAGTTTTGACAATAAGTTTTTGAGTAAGACAGCACGCCAAGACAACATGGTTATTCCTGTCAACTTATTATTGTCTCTTGTCTAGAGTTTAAGATTACTTGCGAATATAAGCTAATTGCTGTTCATACTGTTGTAGAGGCCACATGTGATTAAATCCATTTAACATATCATTTCTGACTGCTCTTTTCTTTGTGTTCTCCCAAATTCTTCGTCAGTAGCAACTTCCGTATACATGATGCATTCTTTACACACGTTATATTCTTATAAACTTATAGTCATCACATCATTGATAGCAACTAGCCTTACATTTTATGGAAAGTCCCGCCCAATGTTTATTTAAACGCGAATTAAATGCATTTACTGAGGGTGCTGACACTACATTATCAGGTATAATTTGCTAAACATTTTTATTGATAACTCATCGCATGTATCGAAAATGTTTGTGAATATGATATATAATCGCACGAATGCGAGTTATTCGAGATTTGGTTAGTTTTGGGCCAAATTTATGCCCCCGATATTTTAAGAAGTACCTGCGGCACCTCCAAGGGGCTGCGGCACCGTCAAAATGCCTGCGGCACATTTTCAAAATAGGCATAACGTTCAAATTCGGAATTTTCTGGACACATTTTATGTTTTTGCAGATCACATATCATTTATAAGTATGTTTTACAAAGGCAGAGACGATATGGTTTGGGTCAGCGGAAAGAAATGAGTCTGAACAGTCACTGATATGAAAAAATCACGTTTCATTTCCAACTTATTTGTCCTTACATTTCTAGGAAATTGATTATTTCCCACAAACTTTAGCATGGATATGTTCATGAGGTACTTCTACACCCCGCTACATTCCCCGATTTTTTCAAAAAATGCTACATGCAGTAACAAAATGACAAAAACGAAAAAAATCACTCACCTATCTCGCTAGAATTGTCAACATTGGCGAAATGCCTGCGGTACCGGAAGCGAAGTGCCTTCAATTTCTCATCGGCACAGGCGGTGCCGCAGGCACTGTTTAGTACCCGTGTTTTTACAGAAACAAAAATCTTTAACATATTTTGCACCAACCGATTCTTGGATTGAGAATACTTACCCCAATGCAGATGCCGGCAAAAATATCGGTGAACTGTTTTGTCCGCCACGAACTGTTTTGCTCGGAACCGGTTAACGGGTGTGTTTATTCTCCTGTAATAAACTGATTCATACACTACAGTTCTTCGGTCATGAAGTTATTCCTTCATGAGTTTAGTGTCTCACACGTCTTCGAGAGTCCAAAGTATAAAATTTAAAGTTATAATTTTAAAGAAAATGCACATTATTTTCAAAAGCTTCTGAATGTTTTCAAAACTACAAGTTCAAGCTTCGCATATATGGCCCATTTTCTGTCCATTTGCTACACACATATAAAATTACAGAAAATAGTTACCAATGCCTATCGAGAGCTGAAACCCCTAGGGAAACGTTTCTGTGTGACTTTTCTCGAGCGTATGCAAATTTCGCCTATGGCGGAAAGCCTTGCCACGCTGGCTGCACACGTTTGTCCTAGCTTCATCAGCCATTCTGCGTTTGAATCTGCAAATAAAAAACACCGTTAGCCATCTTATTTATTATGATTTAGAAAAAAAAGCTAATTTGGAAATTGAATACTAAAGTTGTAAACTGGTAGGTAATTTTTTCGAGATTTTTAAAATTTGAATATTTAGCGGTGCGTTAAGCAAGAAATAATTATTACGCTTGTGTCTTGAATGTGTGCTTAATTACGGCTCTATATTTACACATAAACATGTTCATTATGCTTCAAAGCCTTTGTTTTATCCTGAAAATCTAGCTCAAACCTTTCAAGCCACCATCATTGCACATAAAAGTTTCAGCTTGTTGCGATAGCATTTATCTTTTAGAACTTGCCGCAATATCATATCTTTTTATCCTTGGTTTTTACCTGAAAATAACACCTTTAACATGAAAAACAATCAGCGAATGTTTGAAGACAAAAATTACCATATCAAAACGGCCATTTGAAGACTTCAGCAAGAGAAAGCTGGTTTTAATGCGGTTCTGGAATCAGCTTGGAGCAATAGCAAGAGCGATTTTGTGATTTTGGTCAGTTTGTCCCGTTTTCTAGCCAAACTAAAGCAGACACGGGCAGATGCTGTGTGATCGGAGATACGCATCTATAAAAGGACTTGCAACATACTAAAGACATTTTACAAAAATTCGAAACAAAATACTTACGACGAATTTTCTTCTTGAATCGACGCTTTGTTTACAAAAAATGCCTGCCGCAATACCTATAGCATGACGTCATAGACCACGTGATTGTGCACTGTGTATGTAGCATTTTCATAATGAAATAACAACATGACAAAATTTTTCATGGAAACTTAGATCATACACCACCAGTATAATTTGGTGTCTCATTTTTTTAGCTGATTTTGCAGTTTGTGTGTTTGACTGAAATTATTTTTCTTGCATCAAACATGGACCCCACTTTTCTTTTGATTTTTATTTAGCACTGACAATATTCTTCAAGAAAATGTAGGTTACAGACTTTTAAAATGGGTCCTGATGTGTGCTGCGGCCATTGGAAATAGGTCAATTTTATATAGAGTAAAGAACAACAGCTATTTAGTGTGTTATAACCTTGACAGTCAAAAATGTTTCCACGATTAACCCAATTTATCGTTAAATTCTGAGAGAGCGTGATAAAACGCAGACCTTAACATAGCGCATAAGACCTTAATGCTCCATCGTAGGGATATGGGTGAAACACGATTCCTTAAGTTCAAATGAGATCCTGCAGGTCCTAGGCCTTCTATTTCTTCATTTCCTTCCTCTTTCTTCTATCCTGCCCTTTTCCGTCCCTTGTTGCTGCTGCCGACCAGTAACTATATACACGGTGTATACCCGTATCGGATCCCTCTCTGTGGAAATTGAGAAAACGGATCCCTCTCTGTTCGCGCACAGGACACTCTCTGTGCTAAACAATGAACTCCACTGTCAGTCAACTCGGAAAATCAAATTTTTCGTTATTGTGTGCATAAAAACATATGGCCCACGGAATGACGTAGATATATGCCAATGTCTTTTTATCGTTACATTTGTTTTATCAGTTCACACAAGTCCAAACGAAGATGTAATGTAAGACGGAGGGTACTGGCTTGGATGAACATCATGTGATGTTTATGAAACTTATATACGACTTTCTCAAATATAGCAAATAACTGGTCCTTATTGTGAGGTCGTTGATCCCATCATACTTGTAAACACACTTTATGTGGTGGATATTTTCATTATGTTTCCTTAAAACGCCCTACTTTCGATTTCGTTGAAGCACGGGACCCCTCTCAGTCGGTGCAATTTTGCCTCACAGGATCACTCTTGACTCTCAGCACCCGGCACGGGAACCCTCTTCGACAAAATATTCTATCGGCACCGGTACCCTCAACTTCAGTGTTTGAATTTTGAGATGGTATTCTTATTGAAAACAACATCTGTTTCTAAGGGTATAGATCATGGTGTCTTTACTTCCCTTAATATGCTTTTAAATTGAAAATAAATCAGTAATTTCACATAACGTTCAAGTTGAGATTTCGAGTTACTTAGTCGAAATTTCGAGTTAATATCTCGAAATTTCGAGTTTGAGCCCATATGTCTTGAAATTTCGAGTCACTAACTACAATTGTTTACGTTGATGTAATAGGTCCTGGCCAAGATTAGGTACCTGGTGTAGTCATTGGGTAGCCTTACAGGGTCACAAGGCAGCGTTTGCTCATAAAAATATCTCTATTTAAACAATGTTTCTTTATTCATTGATTTTGTTGGGTGTAACGTCCCACCGACAGAGGCGACTTCTCAGCTTTTATGTTGGAGGAAGACCTCAGGTGCCTAAACCATGCTTAAGTCTGGCAGGTTTCCGACCTAGATTGAGCCCATATGTCAATGAAATATAGACATACCTAAATGAAAGTGTAATTATGAGTCTAACCAAGATTGGGTACCTTGACAGACCTTGATTTTGAGGAGAGGTCATAGAAGGTGACCGGGAAGTATTCAAACTTAAAATATTTCGCTATTTTGACCATGTCTGGAAGGTTTTCGACCTAGTTCGAGCCCCTAACACATGAATATATTATGCATGTAAATGAGGGTATATATATCCTGAATACAGTTTGAAATCTGGCGTAGCTTTAGATGCTATAGTAGGTCATACATTGATGTATTGTAGTATATGTTCAAGTCCCTACATGTTCGGTACAATATATGGATGTGTATATAGATGATTCCACTTTGAAGAGTCAAAAGTCGTCCATTACATTTTTGGCCTTTGACTGACGGACGGACGTTCAAATTTTGCTGATAAAAGGGCAAGACAGTAACTCAAAACAAAGAGCTATAAAAGATAAATAGATTGGCAACTTGAAAGGCACATAGAGCAAATCTCGCCAACCTCCCGGGACAAAAAAACGAGATCTCGTAAGAGTCGTTTACCGGAAGTGGCGCTTTCTCCACGCGCCATTTTGTATGCGAAAGCAATTATTCATCGGTAAAATAATTATCACCGTATGACCATGCTTCTTTCGATGGCAAAAAAACGTGTACTTCGTGTCTTAAGACCATTTCACATTAAACTAATTTTGTTTTAGAAGCTAACGTGTATTTTAAATGTAGTTTTAAAGGTACAAATTGTAACTCCATGCTCGCCGATGTTTGTTTTTAGTAAGATAACGCCTAATCACGCTCTGACACGAGCTCACGCGAGATTACAGCCAGTTGCCATTCTATGTATTTTATACTTCTTTGCTCAAAATTCGAAATTTCGAGTTACTAACCCGAAACGCACTTGACACTAATGCTCTTCCGTAGATATCTTAGTGATACACAAGTAACTTTTAAACGCGAATTTGTATAATTTGATTTGATACAAAGAGGGGGCATTCATGCATAGCTAGTCTGAAAAGGTTCAGCAACACATCTGTACTTATCATAACAAAACCCCGTCCGCCCGGGCACACAAGTCTGTACCGAAAACATCGGTACATACACTGACGCCTGACTTTCATATCGGATGCGTGGCGTAACTGAATGTGTGTCGTGGCATTAACTTTTTTTATTTAGTTCAGTATTGTCAATCTTATTCAGACTATTGAAAAAAAAATATAGTGCAGTTACATTACATTGTATGCGTATGTAATAAGAAGGTTACCATCTTTGCATCGATAAATATGCACTCGATCGTTCTTCAGCGAAAAAATATTGCGCTCCTAAAATCGTACTATCTATTTCCGCTGCAAAACTTGTGCATAGGTAATAACCTATAATTATTGTTTACCTATAATTATTGTTTTGCTTTTAAATACGAACACCATTTCATAACTCTAACATTGAAGTTAAATTGAGAGGGCACCTGTGCCGATAGAAAAATAATTGTGTCCGAGTGGGTTTCCGTGCCGTGTGTAGAGAGTCAAGAGGGATCCTGTGAGGCAAAATTGAGCCGAATGAGAGGAATCCCGTGCATTAACGAAATCGAAAGTAGAGCGTTTTTAAGGAAATATGATGAAAATATCCACATATTGTGTATTTACAAATAAGATAGGATCAACGGCTTCACATCTAAGGTACTAGATATTTACTATATTCAAGGAAAGTCGTATATAAGTTTCATAAACATAAAACAATGTTCATCCAAGCCAGTACCTCCGGCTATACTCCATCTTCGTTTGGACTTGTGTCAACTGATAAAACAAATGTAACAATAAAAAAGCAATGGTATATAGCTACGCCATTCTGTGGGCCATATGTTTTTATGCACAAAAATGTGTTTAGGATGAAAAATTTGATTTTCCGAGCTGACTGACGTTGGAGTTCATTGCTTAGCACAGAGAGTGTCCTGTGCGCAAACAGAGAGGGATCCGTTTTCTCAATTCCCCCAGAGAGGGATCCGATATGGGTATACACCGTGATATAAGCATACATGAAAATTGCCAATTCAGCATCTTCTTCGTCTCTTGCATTGCATGTGTCATCCTCTCATTCTCTCCAAAGATTCCAAAGAGGAACGAGCTATGCATCCAAGAGATGAACAAGATGCTGAATTGGCAATATTCGTGTATGCCTATGTAGTTACTCGTAGGCAGCAGCAACAAGGAACGGAAAAGGGCAGGACAGAAGAGAGAGGAAGGAGAAGAAGAAATAGAAGGCCTAGGACCTGCTGGGTGAGACCATGGTTAAGTGAGAACAGAAGGCATTAGTTGGGACAATACTCTCAACTTTTCAACAGAGAACTTAGGCGTGAAGATGTTGGCTCCTACGTCAACTATGTAAGGATGCCTCCAGATCTAGTGGAACTTAGAATCGTGTTTCCAAGTTCACCAAGATCCCCCAAAGGCGACTATTGATACTGTTTGTTGAAATGATGTTTTTTACATAACATATAGTCTAAACTCATTCTTTAAATGTTGTAGCTGATTGTGCTTATGAATTGTTACACATCAATGTCATTTATTTCAGTATTACTTAAACATTTCTCTTGGAGATATGAAATTATGTGTTTCATTTTATTTTTTTATTTATAATGTATTTTATTGCTTGTTGATAATGATTTATTTATTGTAAGGCGGATAGGCGGATGCTCCCCGACCCCTATCACGCCATTGACGGGGAAAATAAATGGGGTAACCCGTTTCGAAGGCGCCTGAAAAAAAATCCCCCTACGATAGAGCATCAAGGTCTGATGCGCTACGTTAAGATCTGTTAAGCTGCATTACGCTCTACTACGATTTCAACGTTCTTTCACACTCTCTCAAGATTTAACGATAAATCGGGATAATCGTGGAAAAAATTTTGACCGTCAAAAGTTTTGTCACGATCCTTACGATCATAACGATTCCACTAAGTTCCCTTACGATCATCACGATTCCACCAAGTTCCCTTACGATCATCACGATTCCACCAAGTTCCCTCAACATCACCACGATTTGATCCCAAAACCTCCAACGCTCATCACGCTTCTCTCAAATCGTGGACATCGTGGACATCGTGGCTAAGTGTAAACGCAGCATTAATATTTCAAATAAGTGAGTATTATTGCGAGAGGCAGATTGAGAAAGTTAGAGTACTTCTGACATTATTATTTTAACAAATTTACACAAGTTTTACACAAGTAAGAACTTCCGTACTTGAAAGTATTGTTTTAAAACAAAAATCACTGGTACCATGGGTATTATATAAATGTTACTAACGAGCCTATTTCTAGATTGCTGAAAGAAGTCACATGAAAATAGATAATGTTTGTTTTCTTGCATACCAGACGGGGATTTCCGGTATTTGTACCGGTGCTGGAAAAATGTAAGATAACTCTCGTGCTGTAAATGACGTATTTACGAACTACATATATGTAGAAGATTTATGTAGTAATTTATATTTTATTTAAAAAACGGAATAAAAATCCAATACCTTGAGAGTTCCTGATAGTATATTTCTCGATTTAAATCACGTTATTTTATCAAAAATTCATAACGTTACGCTGCAAACTGATAAAACAAAACCGGAACTAAACATTGTTATTTGTCTTTGAAACGTCATGACGTCTTTCCTGTTTACGGACGTTGGTTTCCCGCATTTTGTTTAAATACGCTGCTATAGAAAAAGTTCTAAAAAGAAAGCCGTTCGATTGATTTTATTTTTATTATCATTTCTTGAAATCGGTATGCAAGAAAAAGATTCTGTCACTGGTTATAGGTGCAGATGGAAATATCCGGCACTCGGGTAACTGTTTAGGCGGAACTCGGCAGGAGCCTCGTTACCGCCTAAACAGTTACCCTCGAGGCCGGATATTCCCATCTGCACCTACAACCAGTGAAAGAATCTTATATTCTCGAGCCAATTTCATCATAGATCGGTGTACCATCCCATCTATCAGTTTCAATTGGTACTGTGATTGGCAGTCCTGAATTTAAAGAGGGTGATATAGTCTGATTAAAAAAAAAAAAAAAAAAAAAAAAAAAAAAAAAGTATTGACGACTTCACATTTATGCCTATTAACCGGTTATGCAAGGAAACATTCTGGATTCATAAGTTAAAAACACTCAATCCTGATGGACTTAATTCTAAAACATTGCTTAATGTGTAATGAATTTTACATGTATATGTGTTTGTTTAGTGCTATTGCGTTTTTTTTTTATATATACTGCTATAGGAAATCCTGTATTCTTATATCCGTAATGTACTAAACTTGCTATCTGTTATTCACATTAATTTATGTAATTTTTTAAAAAAAACAGTATATATTTTTTCCGCCATTCAACGTCACGTCCGTTGTTTTATTATGTATTTATCCTGATGAAAGCGCCGAAACGTTGATAAAAGATAAATATTCACGTGTTGTTGTTGAATTTTACCATCGCATAGTCTGATTGAGAAAGTAATGCAAAATATTGTTCTAACTCGAAACAATCTTTAAAACTCATATATATTTGCCTCTTAATCGATTAGTTTACTCGAACCAAGATTGCCTAAAAATTGGTCTTTTAAAATCTGTTTCACCTGCTTATGAATATTAATTTCAGTGAAATTGTTTTGATTAGTACAACATCATTTAATATGCTTTTTACTCTGTTTAACCACTTATATTCACAATTTGTGTCATTTTAACATGTAACTAGACATTCTGAAATATATTTTATCATGTTAACCCGCAAGTATTCTCGACCAAAAGGAGATAATACGCGTTTTAATTATTATGGAGATAGGGTATCACCCAACTCGCATATATCATGTACATTGGCGTTGCCCTCAAATTTCTGGAATTTGTGTCTTAACGGAAGGTCATATTTAAAAACATTAAAAACATTAAAAACATTTTCTATAAAAGAATTCGTGAAAACACGTCAAATAAACTTCTTATGGATGTTTTCAAATGTGATGAAATGTTACAGGCTAGCGGATCCAAGTCATGGCTCAATTCCATAAAAGATCTGGAGGAAAGGTTTAATATTGTAAGCACCCATGCTTTTGTGTTTCTGTCAAATATGTATACAGGATGGACTAGGAATATTTAATCTGCACTCTTAGTCACTCTTATCATATTCGCTGAGTAAATCGCATCATTGCTGTGTCAGTCTTGTCGAGTGGAAGGTCTACGTTGTTTCAGATGATCAGTTTTGGTGGAGAAAGCCGAGTGCGAAAGTTGAGCCAATGGTGAGAAAGTTGTTTGTGACTAAGAGCACGGATTACGAAGAAACCATTTCTATAAAATGGTTTGTTGTAGATATGGATCGGGCTATGGTGGAGGAACTGATCCTATAAATACACTTTAAATGATAACAGTAATGAAGTTCAGAGTTTTATATGTTATTTAATTTAACGATAACGTATTCAATATATTAACGACAAAATATGCTTCTTACAATAAAAATGAGAAACACGTAGGAGATTAAAGGCAGACACAGCAATGGACCAGTTGCAAAGAACTACTTTCAGCCATTTAGTTTTTATCAAAGTTCTACTAAAACCATATTTTATAGAGATCTACGATATAATTCACGATTCTAGAATATAGCGATAGTATATTAAAGGAAATTTGGTAAACCGCTTGTACCTAAAGCTTCAGAGCTTGACTGCATTTTTGAAATTTGTTGAAGATCGAACTTTAAAAGTAGATCAATGTTATTGTTATTGTTGCAACTGACCCAGATTGCTGGAACGTGCGTCCTTTTATAACTGACGCAATGCTGGAAGGGATGCTGGAATGCTGGGGACCAATCAAAATCCTTGACACAAAAAGCGCGCTGTCAGTGTTATCGGGTCAAGTCACAGTAAACATTAAATAATATGGAATTAACGTAAACTGTGCTGCTGTAAAGGGATTAAAAGGTAAGGGCAGATACAAAGAATTGATTTAAAAAGGGGAACTGATATAATTGTCTCCGATAAACCAAACTAGAGACGAAAATATAGCGTTCCAGCATTTTCCAGCATTGCGCGTTCAAAGCAGACAAATAGTTACACGGAGCGTTCCAGAATATTTCTGAAGTTTGCTAATTACATATTCGCTTCCGAATAAGATTTACTTTTAAAACAATCAAAGTTAACAAAACAGTATTCTATGGCAATATAAATCAGTCATTTAAGCATTCCCTGCAAAATTACCAAAATTCATGCGCAAACATTCATAACAAAAATGGCGGACATATTCAACTTGTAAATACATCATGCAGGAATGCTGGAAATCGAAATATTAACAAAAGTGATTTATAACAAGCAAAGATTCTCTGATGAAATCAAAGTGTTATGTCAGTACTAAACATACATTAAAGGAAACTGGATTAAAATCTGTATTCTACACATGGTGAGTACTGGTTCGTAAAGTGAATGATATCCGGATACACGAAAGTTGGGTTATCAGATTTCCAGCTATTACAATATTAAAGTCAAAAATACGGACAATAAGTCTATCAAAACAGTTGTAAATGAAAACAGTAAGCAAAACATGTTAAACCACATCGAATACCTTCGAAACTCCAAGGATGATAAACTAAACTTCTTTGCAAAAATATATGGCACGTTTCAGTTACAACCATATCACACAATAGGATTAACTAAGTCAGTAACAAAGAATTTAACTGCGCTAAGGATATCCAGTCATAAATTACTAATAGAACGAGGTAGATATACAAGGTCCAAAACACCAAGGTCTGAAAGGCTTTGCTCAGTCTGTAATATAGTTGAAGCTGAAACGCATTTTTTACTCGAATGCAGGAGAGTTAATAACAGAGAACAGTTATATGATACTTTAAATCTAACATTCGGAGACATACAATCTAATAAACAAGAAATAAAAAATAAATTTCAGTTATGGCAGCGTGACGAAAATCGTTTCGCATTGAAAACATTGTATTTTATCTTTTTTTTTTCTTCGTAGAAAATGTATTTAGCACTAAAATCAGACGCTCATTTACATTTTTATTCTACGTTCAAAGCAGTAAGCGAAACGCTTTTGTCAACCGTAAACAGCAAGCGTCTACTGACGTCTTACTGATTAATTACTATGAGCATTGTGTGCTGGAAGAAACCCGAACAACACCGATTCCAAAAAAGTACCACGAATTTTCAACTCTATAGTAATTCTATACACAGTTTTATTCATTTTCTTTTTCACACGTCTAACCGTAATGCGACGCTGTCGGCGCCGCTTTGCGGCGCCGGTAGCTCTGCTATTAAATACTACGCATTATAAGTTATGTGTGTCCTTTAATGGTTGGAAAGCCATACTACTGCATGCATATGTTAAAAGTTCGCTTAAAAAAATGAATACAGCCCATGCATGAAAATCTATCTATCGATCGATCGAGAGAGAGAGCACACTGGCCATAGCTTTATCAGATCAAGTGGTTCCAACGTTGTTTGTCCATTTAGCTGTGATTTTTGCCGTTTATTCAAACACTTCTGTACAGTCCGGCGGGGGAAGGAGATTTTTTACAGTTTTTGACAATATCGCACCAAATATAGTGTTAATCGGGAACAAGTAACTGTTAAAACACTTTTTATGTAAATGGCTACCTCTTAAAATAAAGCGTGTGTGTTTTCATAGAATTATTCAGGGTTATTTCTGAAAAATCGGCCGAAAACCTAATGCAACGCCGTTTCGAGTGGGTGGCTATGCAACGCAATCAAGTTTCATTTTTGAAGACGGTTAAGACTCCGCAAGTAAGACACAGAACGGTTTCTACTTGATTGCGTTGCACAGCGACCCACTCGAAACGGCGTTGCATTAGGTTTTCGGCCGATTTTTCGGCGACGCCGTCTAAATTTGTTTTCGTTACCTATGCCACGTGACTTCAGTTTGCAAATCAAACTACTTGATAACGCATTATAGATAATTTATCAAAATGGAAGATTTATGCAACACTCTGCCTGACTGGACGAGAGTGTCAATTTCTTTCACTCTATTGATTGTGCTACACTGAGTGAAATGTAGACAAGCGTTTATCCTAAACGACGCTGTTCACAGTTTTAAAGCTAACTTTGGCTCAGTATATTTAGCAAGAATATTGATATATCTCAAAATGATAAGTAAGTGTAATAAATATGATAAAAACCTGTTCAAATACCAACATATATCAAATTAAAGAAAGAGCTGAATACGGTCTGTGTATCACACGAATAAGGGTGTGATAAGAGTCTTTTATGTAGAGAAGTGCTTTTTAAAAGATTTTCCTTGTTACAATTGTCGTCTGTATATGAAAAGGTTTCTTGCTTTTGTGACTTATTCAGATTGCATATTAAAATGAGGACTTGTTTGCTTTGATATATTTGTTATAAATTATTTAACTGATTTATTATATATGAATATTTTTCTTTAGTATGGTATGCAAGTACTGAACTCAGTTGAAATCTGTTTTATTATATATATGCTATATAATGACTGAATCTCATTACACTGAAATGAAGGTACGCTGCATACAGTTTATCTATGTGATATGACTACGGTCAAACTTTGCTTATGAAACAGAAATATTGAAATAATTGCAATTGTATGTTTTGCTTGACCTTCACTTTTTTATAGGTGTGACGTCATTGTCCAAAGATTCATGAATAGCGAATATGTATTTGTTAAAGCGGAATCAGTTGGCCTATTTTAGAAATAAATAAAAATAATAAATAAAAAATCCTTTAATTGATTTTTTCTCAAGTATTCTAATCAAACTTGATTTGTAGCATTTGTAGCTTTATTAGGCGCGCAGCGTTTAATGACCTCTTCTCATGATCCGCTTCATGAATCTTCACCAAACTACTGCTGTAATTATTCGTCTAAGGATAAATGAAACAAAATTGCAACCCTACGAAACCTTTGCGAAAAATTAAAAGAGAACCATTTAAATTGTTAAAGTGCGGTGTTTAGTTTTGCAATTTGAAAAATGTTAGATGAAAGATGAATGTTAGATGAAAAATTCATAAACTTCTTTCCTTATTACAATTCGCCGACCATCATTTTTAAAGATATTTCTTGTTCAGAAATAACCCTGAATAATTCTATGAAGATACACACGCTTTGTTTTAAGAACTAGCCCTTTACATAAAAAGTGTTTAACAGTTACTTGTTCCAGATAAACACTATATTTGAGGCGATATTGTCAAAAACTGTAAAAAAATCTACTTCCCCCGCCGAACTGTACAGAAGTGTTTGAAGAACAAAGAAGTATAAAATACATTTATTTTTATAGCTCTTTGAATAAACGGCACAAATCTCAGCTAAATGGACACATGTGCTAAAACATAGATACATTTGCGCACCAGGTGCACCCATCGTTTTCATTTGATTCGTTATTTAACGGGTAGAAATTCCTTTAAATCATACTTACAATACCGGAAATTTGTAGTATCGGCCATATTTCTCCATCTGATCGGCGTAAAATTCATCGCTAAAACAACGTCGGAACCATTTGATCTGATAAAGCTATGGCCAGTGTGGAGAGAGAGAGAGAGAGAGAGAGAGAGAGAGAGAGAGAGAGCTGTGTCAGGTCATGCATAATAATGAAAGTAGTCCGGCTATGACAGAATGAATTTCATTGAAAAAAAGAAGATACTAATTTTGAATTTTCATGAATATCATATATTTATGTCAATTTAAGTAAGTTGAATATAATAGGGTTAATATAACAGTAGCTCGATCTGCGCGCCGAGTGTGATCCGACCTTGCAAAATCCATGAGAGCCGAATACAAAATCCCATATCTAGCTACTATTATAATGACTCTTTTTCTATATACCTCTACCTTTTTGTTTGTTGTTTTGTTATTGAACGAAATCTCCACTGTTTATCGATATTATAATGGAACTAGTGAAGTTTTTATGTGCGCTTTTTATAGAGCTGTGTCAGGTCATGCATATTAATGAAAGTAGTCCGGCAGCATAAAATACAAAAGGTACAATACGGAATTTAAAAGATATAATACGGGTTGTTTTCTGCCTGTTCATATTAAATTGTGAAATAGGAGCCGATTTTTTACATAATTTATATAATATGCTTGTCTCTGTTAAAACACTTTTACGCTAGAATGACGTCACGTTAAAGCGCGGTGACGTCAATTTTTTTGTTGCGACCAAGAAAGAGTGCTTCTATATTTTATCTAGTGTTTGAGATTAAGGGCATATTAGAATCGAAATAATTTATAGCACAAGCGTGCTTTAACACTATATTTATACACTCGGGTGGTAATGCGTCGTTCAAATAATTTTTATTACGCCCGACGTATAACCACCCATCGTGCATAAATAGTGTTAAAGCCTTTGCTATAAATTATTTCTTAAATATAATAAATAAGATTAATTATTGTCTGTATTTGGATATATATATATATACGTCTATCAAAATTGAAATTCGAACTTAATTTTTAATAATGTTCATACATATTACCGGTGACAGTATCATTATAATAATACTTCACATAAAGGCTATATTTTATATATAGGCTATATTTTATATATAACAAAAATGCCAGTGCAGCTGACCTGAGGTCTTGTGACCGTGCAGCAGACCTGAGGTCTAGTGCACGCACCGATGACGGTTCACTAGCCACTGCCTTCCCATTTACTTTCCCGATCTGTAGGGTGTCAAGATCATGTTGTAACTTATTGCAATCAGTTGTATTATTAATAGTTAGATAGACAGCTGTGTCATCAGCAAAAGTCGGACCTGGGATTTAACATGGTCAGGTAAGTCATTGATGTACAGAAGAAAGACTAAAGGAGAGGCCCGAGGACAGACCCTCGGGGCACACCAGATGTCACAGGAACTTCAACAGTTTTCTCGCTCTCGAGAACAACCACCTGGGTAAGAACAAATCCAGTCAATCTTTAGTCAATAATAATAATAGTCTGGGCCAAAACAACTAATGGCCTATTCCAGAAAATATCCTCAACTGTGGAAGCAGTTTTTTTTGGACAAGGGTACGGATAAGAGAAACAGGGGGTGTCTAGAGGGAAGGAAGTGGGGTTGTATTTTGTTTGTGCAGTGTGGAAGCAGTTCACAAGCCGGGGAGTGGGTATTTTACAAATAAATGGGTTATCTGCAGGACCAGATGGGAGGACGGGATATTGTTAAGGAAGGGGAGGGGGTATTTTTAGGTAACCGGTGTGTAAAAGGGGGAGGAGGGTAAAATGTCTTCGGGAATGGGTGGGGGGGGGGGGTAATTTTCTTCAAACAAACTGCTTCCACAGGGGGTGGGGGATATTTTATAGACTCTTCCACGCGTTTATACTACATATTACTTGTATTGCTAGACAGACCAGTGTAACAGACTAGGATATTTTATGGAAGAATCCCAAAACCCAAAATAATTGGCCCGTTACATTTTCACATCTACCTCTTTTGTCTATTTATTACTAAACTGCCGCCTAAAATTATTCATACGTGATATAGCATTATTTAATAATTACAAGATCAGCAAATATAACATCTATAACCATGAACTGTATTTCACGCTCTCCAACGGCTTTGTTTACACCGGAAACAGTTTGGAAGGAAGTGTCAGACCTCGGTGTTTTGTTTTGACCCCTCAAAGAATATTGCTGCCTCGGGCAAACAAAAATATTACATTAAATAAAATCATTACACTATTCTTAAACAAAATGATTACCGAACGCTTAGAAAAATCAAAGCACTGAAAGTGCTGACAGCAAGGGACTCATTGCAGATCATGAAAAAAAGACTCTTCGTTTTATTGGTGCCATTTGTAGTCTGTTCCACTGATCTGTCTTAGCTATGGGGGCATGGAATAGTAAATTTTGAGATTCCACAAATCTGTGTTGATACCAGTGCGAAAAAAAAATCCAATTTTGAGAAATTCCCGGGAAGTGTTGAGCGGATGTAGAGCATATATTTAACTAGCCTTACTCATTTGGTTTATCGGGGTGACTTATTTTATGATCTGATAGTTTTTAGTTGTCATCCCTCTAAGCCTTACCCGTACTGTTAGGAAAATGAAGACATTAAAAAATCCCAAAAAGCCATAATTTACTTGTCAGACTTACTTGCTCTCATAAATTAGACATTTAATATTCACGCAGAAACTTCAAATGAGTTGAATATAACTCATAATTTGAAATAAGAGACTTAAATCTTCGAAAATATGAAGTGACAGGTGTGAGGAGATATCTACCCTGACACCGGTTTCAGTATACACATCAGACTGCCAATAACACTAAATTGTAGAAACAAAACACAAAATATACATTCATAAAATATCAGCAAGGTAAGTTTATGCTTTAATGTCAACATAAATTCATTATCAGAGATGTAATCATTACAAATACTTTGTACATGTACCAGAAATTGTTCCCAAAGGATTTCTATTTGGGATTTCCTAACAGAAATATGCAGAATAAGTTTGGACGTGACGGGACAGCGACAGTAAAAAGTTATCACGTTGTCCTGAAACGTCCTATTATTTGGACTAATATTTAACACTTCATCATGCGACATTTTCAGCCTGTCGATTCTGTTGTTTCTATGATAAAAACGAGTAAAACTGCAGTTTTAGGACACTAAATTTTCAGGCAAAAATGGCCCAAAATGCACACCTGTAACGCATTATCTGCAAATGACTGACCTGAAACATATGCATATTTTTAAATCATGTGACCAGACGAAAATAATGGTGGGAAGAAAAGTGTCTCATAACCATTTACTTTTTACACAAATTTGAGCTGAATCTGGATGGATCCTATTTTTTTCTGACTTCCGTTACCTCAGGTAAGATTTTAGACCCGGTCGCCTGTACACGGAGCCAGGAAAATCGATTCAAGCATTTATTTAATATTTATTTTGCATAATATTTTTGTTTTGTTTGTTTTTGGGTTTAAACGCCGTTTTTCAACAGTATTTCAGTTATGTAACGGCGGGCAGTTAACCTAACCAGTGTTCCTGGATTCTGTACCAGTACAAACCTGTTCTCCGCAAGTAACTGCCAACATCCCCACATGAATCAGAGGTGGAGGACGAATGATTTCAGACACAATGTCTTTTATCAAAACGCCACGGAGAACATACGCCTCGCCCAGGGCTCGAGCTTACGACCCTGAGATCCGTAGAAATTCGCTCTCCCTATTGAGCTAAGCAGACGGGCTCCTTAGTTCTATAAACACCAAAAAAACAAGTTGAATATAAAGGCCATTAAAGTACATCTACCTATTTTATTTAAAAAATGCGAAACTGTCCACTGTCCGTGACTCAACGACAAGCGTACAGACTTCTGTATCAACACCATGATCCGCCGCTCGGATGCTAATCTAAAAATAGCCAGGCTTTCCCTAATAGAAATTGGTATTGAATTGTGTTAATCCTCATAAAAGCAAAGAACTCAACTTTAAACATTACATGTTAAATCTACAACTATGAAGGTTTAAAAAATACACAACTGGTAAGCGCAGATAATTCCAGTCATATGTAGTTCATGGTGTAAAATATAATAGTATAGATCTAATTCTCTACATTGTAATTAAGTATACCTAATTGGGGTTCTAAAGATAGTTTAATTGTCTGTGTATCCATCATTTACTTTTTGTAACACATTCAACTTGTTTGAAAATTGTTTTTGTGTTTATTTCTTTATTAATGCAAAACATACATACTTGGTTTTTGCTGAAAACTCTAATATTTTTGTAAATTCCATCGCATAATGAAATAAGTCTTAATGTATATAGATCTACCATAGCAAGCAGCCGACCAAAACGATAAAAAAGGGAAGCTCCGTGTGATGTTTACATCGATATATACACTCAGCCAATCAACGATTGCTATCTTTCACTAATTTTATACCTGGCTTGTTTAATGAATCGATAAGCTGCTCCCCAACGAATATATACAGTTCACGCGTGATAGGCATGATTCCACTTTCGCGTAGGAATACATTTCTTTTAAATTCTGTAATTACAATATTTTAACAGCGAATTTCTCTTGGGTGATTTTTATTTTGTAAGTAATATCATTTCAAATACATTTTTTCCAGTTGATACCGCAAAAGCTTACCGCTGCTTTCTTTTTGTTTACCTAGGACTACTTTCTTCATGCGCATTTGGCGGTTCAAATCTAAAGGTTTTCAATGAGTGTCTACTCTGTATAGGTCAGAGACCACCAATTCAAAAAAGTACAGGGTCTACTCTGTATAGGTCAGAGACCACCAATTCAAAAAAGTGCAGGGAACTTCCTGGGAATGAGATTAGTTTATACCTGGGAATAAGGTAGCGTCTGTGCGTTCTGATTGGTCAGTCATGTAAACAAACCCAAGAAGTGATTATTTTTTTCAAAATATAATGTTTTACTGCATTTACAGTATTGCATTATACATTTTGACAAAACTGGCTACGTTTTATGTATATTAAAAAAAAGTTTTATCAAATGAATTTCTCCCGCCATGACAGCGATGTAAACTGGGGGTCATCTCATTCACAAGAAAATTACTTAAACAAGCAAATTCGATGAATTGGTATCCCCCGCCGAAAGGGTTTGTGGTGAGGAATGGCAAAAAAATATATCCGGGAAAAAAGTTAAGGATGTTACTAAGAAGCAAATAATTTCATTAGTCAAAATCAATTTAACAGAAAACTAATGTGCACATAATAAATGCATGATACGTTGATCCTGACTAAAGAAATTATTTTGAATGGAATATGTTTACTGTAATAAGCTTAGCTTTTAGAATTAAATGGAGTTATTTGAAATGTGAGCTTGAAGTGTAATTTGAACGAAATATTGTCTTTGAGTAGTTTGGCACCAAGTGTTGCTGTTTAACATGTACATTTGAACTTAAAAGAACAGAATCTGATGTCCTTAAGAGAACACAATCAAGTAAGATATCTTGAACATGGCTGGGGGCAAGGTGGGTGTGGTTACAACTTCACATGTTGAAGGTTTTAACATGTTTTAAAAAAAGGAATGAAAAAAAAAATCTTTTTTTTTGTGTTTGTGTGTGGAGGGGGGAAGGTGAACGGGTGAGGAAACAAAACTTCACATGTTGATTATAAATATTGATGGAAAATTAAAAATGAAAAAAAAATGTTGAGGGGTGGGGAGGGATGCATGATCGGTGGTGGGCATGACTAGGTGGAGGAGCGAGGTGGGGGAATTGTACAACTTGCATGTTGATAAATATTCGTGGAAGGTTTGAAAAAAATCTAAAACAAGAAATGGAATTTTTTAAAAAAGATTTTGGGGCGGGTGGGGGTAGGGGTAGCGGTGGGGGAGGGGTAGGGGTGGGGGAGGGGGAGGGTGTTACCAAAGCAAGGGGGTGACCAGGTGTGGGTACACAACTTCACATGTTTATAATAAATGTTCATGGAAAAGAATGAAAGAAGTTTAATGAAATTCTACCAATGGTAAGTTTGTTATGTACAAATATGTGGATTTTTAAACAATTAAAGGGAAATAACTCTGAAGTTACTAAAGAACATTATGGTGATCTAAATTCAAATTAAGTTTCATAGTTTTAGGTCAAAATTATCAAAAGTTATGAAGCAGAAATTGCCATATTTATAGTACCCTATATAGTTAACACTAGAAACTTCATAACTCTGCTGTTACTTGGGCAATCTGACTGAAACTTGATGGGCCGCATAACCGCATAGTGGTGAACATGTAAATGAAGTTTTATTTAAATATTCCCAACCACTTCCTAGGTTAGGCTCCGGACGGAAGGACGGCCAACGCCAAAACTATATCCCTCCGACTTTCATCGGGGGATAATAAAGTATCACTATTCATATGTTTTTTGTCCGATATTTTGATGGAACTAAGATAGTTCTTGAAAAAAAAATGTCATTGGATATACATGTTTCGATATATGGAAGGCTGTACACGCCATTTTTATAGGCCTAACCAAAGGAACCAGCGTGGGAACTATCTGGTCTAGTCGCGTAATGGCGGACAGGTTTTTGAACACTAATTTTTCACTTGGCATGTGGATGTATTTTTGACATTTTGGTAGGAAAAATGGGACAGCAGGTTGTATTTGGTGAAGTGAAGCTCAATTTTAGTATGAGTAGTACTTACAGGTCACAGCAAATGTGACAAGAAAAATCTCTCTTAGAAGATACATGACCCCTACTTTTCTCTTCATTTTATATCAGTTTTATCATAACTCTTTTAAATGAGGTAAGGATTTGTTCTCTGAAATGGGTCTAGCAATGTATGGTAGCTCTTTTGAAAAATGTCAGTTTTATATAGAATATGTAGGGAAAACTATTTACTTGTTTTGTGACCTATATGTTATGATGGAAGTCTATGGGAAAAACAATTAGTGTTCTCTAACCGGTACTCGGACTGCTAGAACGGGTAGGCGTCCGGTTACCGGACGGCAAGACACTTTCCTTCCAAACTGTTTCCGGTGTAAACAAAGCTGTGGAGAGCGTGAAAGACAGTTCATGGTTATTTATGTTATATGGTTATTTATGTTATATTTGCTGATTTTGTAATTATTAAATGCTATATCACGTTTGAATAATTTTTAGGCGGCAGTTCCGTAATAAATAGACAAAAGGGGTAACGGGGCAATTTTTGGGGGTTTTCCCGTACGAATACAGTTCTGTAGTGAAATGGCCTGCAAGTACGGCAGTTTTGTATGTCCTTACAGTCCTCATTTACCAATTTTCGGTAGTGACATGTAATCACATTTGGTCATCATGTTACAAATAAAATGTGGGGCCTGAATCATAACTTTATCATGTCATCACAGTAATATACTGGTACTGATGGTAAACCCGAATAGAAAATGAGGTTTTTTACATGTAACTTTTTTATTTCTGCAAATTGTAATCAATGGTCGGTATCAAAATAAAAACTTTACATAATTCAAATTTATATTTAGTAAGTAAACTAACACGAAGTGAGGCCCTGAAAGGGGTTTGTAAAATGGGGACTATATGAACGTTGACTGATGATAAATTCGACCACTTTGTCATTTACAAAATTTTCTTGGTATTATTATATTGAAACTTTCTCAAAAAGCTGCAACAGTCATTCCTGATCAAGTAATGAAAAGTGTGACCCTATGTCAGGCCTTCATGTTTTGGCAGTGAGCATGCGCAAAAAACACTATTCCCCAGTAATTTTGGATAAATATTTTTTATACAAATAAATGTAAGTCATTTATTCGTACAGAATATTTACCAATTTTGTTTTTGTTTACACCAGTTGGTGTTGTAAGTGGAACCTATTAGATGGTTTGTTCAATTTTATAAATAACTGATTGCAATCTAATATTTCCAAGGTGGTCGACTTTATCATCTGTCCGGGTTTATCATCAGTACCAGTACCGAAAACTACTTCATTACCGAAAACTACTGAAAACCAGTTTTGATTACCGAAAACTACTTATAAATATTTTAAAAAGTATAACAGTTATGAAATTTAAGTTAATATATACTGATAGCATATAATAATATAGTTTAACAGACGAAATTTTGAAGAAATTTGTCAAATTTAAAGTGGTTTAATTTGGATTTTATCAAAGTGAGTGATAATTGTATACTGAGTTACTTCCCTTTGATAAAGTAATCGAATAGTATTAAATATCATTGTCGTCACAAGTTTGTTTTATTTGAAAATGATTTTATAAGTAATTGAATTATTGAACATTATCAAATTATGGTTGCATATGATTTTTTAAAGACCAGTGTTTTGATCAGTGGATATTAATGGATTATATTATGGGTAGATAAAATAAATAATTGTATCACGTATCGTAGAGAAATGAATAATTTAGTCAGGTACACAAGTGTTAATACTGTATCATGTTTCTTGAGCTGTTCTCACATTTAATTAATATAAGCAAATGAGATAGTGCGTGCTTTGGGGGAAGAAGTTGCCAATTTTTTAAAGATTTCCGCGGTTTCAAGCTTGCTGCCCAGATATCACACCAGTTTAAGTTAAAGCGAGATCGCTTTTTATAAACGTTTGAGACAATGTGAACATGAATTCCGAAAGTCTTTGGCGGACGAAATAGAAACTCTTTCTACGGAAAATCCAAATTACTTCTGGCAGAAAGTAAAATCTCTAGGTCCCAGAAAGTGTTCAAGCATTCCAATCGAAATAATAGATGAGTCAGGTGAAATATGCTATGACGAAAATTTGGTTTTTGAAAAGTGGAAATGTGACCTTACAAAATTGTACAATGGCGATCAAAGTGAAGATTTTGACGAAATCTTTTATAATCAGTGTAAGCAACATAAATCTGTGATAGAGAATGAAATGCTTGATCCTTTGTATGTAAGTCATATGCGTTTAAACCATGACATTGCAATTGAAGAATTATTCTATGTGATTAGGTCTGCCAAAAACAAATCTTCTGTTGGTATTGACCGCCTGGGTAGCCTAGTGGTAGAGCGTCCGCTTCGAGTGCCGGAGGTCGTGGGTTCGATCCCCGGCCGCGTCATACCAAAGACGTAAAAAATGGTACTAGCAGCTTCCTCGCTTGGCGCACAGCATTAAGGGGATAGTGCTAGGACCGGTCAGCCCGGTGTCAGTATAATGTGACTGAGTGGGGTATCATGCCAAGTGTCTACGGCGTGATATTCCAGTGAGGCAGCACTATAAAGTTGGGCATTTTGCTCACTGCTACAAGTAGACACCGTCGTTTATATGACTGAAAAATTGTTGAAAAAGACGTTAAACCCGAACACACACACACACACACACACTCTGTTGGTATTGACTCGATTCTGTACATTGTACTCAAGTTTAATAACGTCATCATAGTGCTGAAGGAGCTATTTCAGTTAATATTTGACTCCGAGGCAAAACAAAGATTATTTAGATTTTATGCTGACGAGTGGCTGGAAAAACTGAATTATTCGCCGAAACTGAGAACCTATAAATTGTTCAAACGTAATTACGAAACAGAAACATATGTTAAACTTAATTTATCCAGAAGAGAACGCTCAGTCATGGCACAGTTCCGTTGTGGAGTCCTTGCCCTTAGAGTGGAAACTGGCCGTTTTATTGGCGAAGACCTTAATAATAGATTATGCAAATACTGTACAAAAAATGATATTGTAGATGAAAGGCATTTCCTCTTAAAGTGTGACTTATGTAATGATTTAAGGCAAGGAACATTTCAAAGAATTATCTCAGACTCTGAGCGAAACTCTTTTTCAGATGTTGATTTATTTAAAACATTATTAGTTGACTTTCCAAGGAAAATGGCTAAGTTCCTGTCATGTGCATTCGACCGTAGAAAATGGTTAACATTTAGATGAATATGAATACTGTTTACTAACATTTAGTCTAAAAATGATCAGATGTTTGAATCAGCCATCTACAGATTTTTTATCCATGTCAAAATTAATTTAAGTTATAAAATAGTGACTTATGGCCCATTGGGCCAATGGGCTGGTTGTACTGTAAAATAGTTATATTTTGCTGTTGTATTTATTATGTTGTACAAATGTCACTGTAATAAAAGATCTCTCTATCTATCTATCTATCTATCTATCTATCTATCAAACTCACAGACCATTTATCATACAGACATAAAATTTATATTTTCTGAAAGCTTAGATATTCAACTCTTGCTGCAGGTAAAATATTTTCATATTTGCATTTATCTTTTAAATTTTACCCTCATATATGATAGGTGTGTTTTTTTTTTTTTTGGATTGATGAAGTATTAATTGACTAAACACTGCTAGTAGATAACTTTTACCTAGCTTTTTTAATATTACATGCAAAATATAGTTTTGAAAATTTCAGCAGCAAGAGTTCATACTTAATGCTTTTAGGAAATGTAAAGTTTATGTTTGTTAAACAAATACCTTAAAAAAGTTATATTTGCTACAAAATGAGCAATTTTGGAAATTTTTGCAGACGCGTGATATTTGAAGCAGATAACAGGTCAGTAATGGAAGTTGCTTTTATACGTCTCTGGAATTATGAATCACACAACAGTCTTTGATGGTAAGCTAAATAAAAGAAATTGTACTAAAAAGACTTTATAAAAATAACATGTTCTCCAATTTCAGTTAAACTACATTAGATTTAAATAACAAATAACATTTTGACGGGTCATGTCATATAATATTTATTATGTCCGTACTGGACAGAAAATAGACACGAACAGTTGCGAGACTTTCTTGCACGTGTTATGAGCGTTGCAAATATCCTGCATATTTGAGTAGTTATTGTAGTGGAGTTGAAACTAAGTTTAATAGATATTGTTCACTGTTTGATAAATGCTTATAAATATCCTGCTGGTTTATGGAAAAGACATTTTTATTTTAAAAAAGACGTCAGTCAAAACGATTTCTTGAAGATTAATGAAAGTTTTTATAACTGGTCAGTGAAATACGTATCTGTTTTAATGCATACAAACTTTGAAAATATTTCATTATTATCCAAAAATCATTACAACAACAAATGATTCTAAAATCATAACGGCTGAATATAAAGAAGTTATATTTACCTTGACAAAGCTGCACTTGCATCATAGTTAAATCCAGAGGAAACACAACATTTGCACAGAAAGTTTAAGTGAGCAGCAGACCAAGTTTTCAAGTACTTAGAACAATCACAATGTACCCAATTCTGACAGTTGGAACAATGTATGCCTTCAAGGCACTCAAGAGCACAGACAGAGCATGGATATTCCATAATGAAACCAAAGACAATGGTACTGAGGCTACTTTTTCGGAAGCTTAAATACGGTATACGTTAAAAACAAAGAAGACAACAAACTATGAAGAATTAAAATGAGTGACAAAACTTTTTTTATGTTGTTTCTTCTAATGTTATGTAGATTAAAGAGAAGCAGTTTCAAGATATATTGTTTTTAATAATTACCTTTAATGTGTCGTTTGAAAGCTCAGATTAAAGACACATTATTATCACCTTAAGGCCATACCAAATTGATTAACAGTTCTTCAGAAAATTTTCAAAAAAAATTGGAGCGAGCGAGTGAATTTTTATTTATTTTTTTCTCAATTTTGATTTTTTCATAGGCGGGTAGATTTTACATGGAGCGAGCGGGTATTTTTTTTTTTTCCTGCTTGGACCCTAAAAGGAGGCATAACCAGTTATGATTATACATTAAGTTAACCTTTCTTTAAGAATAACACAGAAATCAAACATTTACAGTGTGACTAACACAGTAGATACCTTTTCTATATGTTTTAAAGACTACATGAATGGTTTTGTAAATAAATTCTTGCCAAAATTCACTGAATCAGTTTGTTTTTATTTTGTATTTATAATTACTAAGGGATTTTCTTTTGTAACTTCAGAGTTATTGCCCTTTAATTGTCTAAAAATCCGTACAAAATTGTGTGTGCACAACCACATTATAGTGCTCTAAATTCTGTTTAAGTTTCATAGTTCAAGGTCAAATATATCAAAAGTTATGATGCAGAAATTGCCATATCTATAGATCTATAGTACCCTATATTATAGTTAACACTAGAAACTTCTAAGGGCCATAACTCTGTTGTTACTTGGGCAATCTGTCTGAAACTTGATGGGCCCCATAACCTCATAGTGGTGAACATGTTTATGAAGTTTGTCTGAAAAAAATGTAAAATAATGATTTTTTTTGGGGGGGGTGGGGGGGGGGGGTCGGGGGAGGGGTGTGATCAAGGTAAGGGGGTGACCAGGTGTGGGTACACAACTTCACATGTTTACAATAAATGTTCATGGAAAAGAATGAAAGAAATTTAATGAAATTCTACCAAATGGTAAGTTTGTTCTGTACAAATATGTGGATTTTTATACAATTAAAGGGCAATAACTCTAAATTTACAAATAAATCCAAACGAAATTGTGTGTACACAACCACATTATGGTGATCTAAATTCTGTTTAAGTTTCATAGTTCTAGGTGAAATATATCAAAAGTTATGATGCAGAAATTGCCACATTTATAGTACCCTATATAGTTAACACTAGAAACTTCTAAGGGCCATAACTCTGGTGTTACTTGGGCAATCTGACTGAAACTTGACGGGCCGCAAGAAGTCATAGTGATGAACATGTATATGAAGTTTTAAATAAATATTCTTAACCATTTCCTAGATATGGCTCCAGACGGACGGAAAGACGGACGGACAATGCCAAAACTATATCCTTCTGGCTCGTCGGGGGATAACAACTGTACATGTACATACTCAAACTTTTCCCTACCAAAACTGAAAATGAAAATTATACAACATTTGTTTTTCCTTTATTTTTGTACAAAAGATGACCTATGCATTTAATACAGACTTTTTACATTTATTAATCTAAATATATTAAAATTAATAAAATATCTCATAACTCATTGTATGATTAAAATTATAATCATTAATAAACTATATCAAACATGAACCTGAAGTGTTCTAATTTATAAAGCTGCAATTAATATGGAAAAAAAATGCAACTATTGTATACAATGTATATTTAAAAAAAGTATCATGAAACTGATTATAAGACAGTCTCAGTTCAAATGTAATAACACATGACTGTCAGAAAATCAATGTATGTTGTACTTTAATGATATCATCATACATGAATGCCATCAATAAACTTCATATATAACAAACTGTACCACTATGGCAGCCTCTTTCTTGTTATTTCTACAGCTTCCAAAGACAGACTGTAACTACATGTATCAGACACTGTAAGTAAAATATACAAATTATCATTACACAAGAGAATTTTTCATGTTAAATAAAGGGAGTTAATTAAATGCAATCTGAGAATTTTTGCTAAACATAAAGGGAAGTAATTATCAATAAAATGAATGAAGAAAAATGCATATATAAGGGAGGTAATTTAGGAAAAAAAACTTCAAATGTCAGTATAATGTTGGTTGACATTGACAATGACCTATATCAAGTATGCACAACATAAGAAACAGCAAGCACTTGAAAAATGCATTAAATTTCCTTGCAATATCAAGAATATTTGACTGTATGTAAGGGTTCTCTACATGCTGTTATACTGAAAAAAAAACTTTAAATATAGCTTAGATCTATTTATATCTTCAAAAAAAGGAAGTCCCAAATTTCCACAGCTATTTACAGGCTGAAAATTTTAGGTACTAATATCAGCAAAGAGGTTGATATCTATACTTTTTAATAACTATTGTCAAAGGTAGGGAAAAACTTACTGGAAAGGCATAAACTTCTGATCTAGTCATTTCAATACATTTTCAGCTCATTTGCATATAAGAAGAAATTTACAGAATTCCCCCTGTTTCTCTTCATTTTAAACAAAATCTGTAAGATGGATATAAACCAAAACATTCTCCTATGTGTCAGCTATCAAATATATATTTCAACAAAAACTGTCAACTTAATTACCTTGTTTTTAGAAGAAGACAAAATTCCAGCAACTTTCGCTTCCCCGCAAAACTGTACCCGTGCACACATAAAAAAATCTCAACTGTGATTTTCAAAATAATACAGTCAGACCACAATTACTTCCCTTGAAAATAAAATGCTCTAGGTAAATGCCTACTATTTATTTTGTTATTTAAGAAGATATAATGATAATCGGCACGGAACTGATTGTTTAATAATCAGTAACCGACATTAAGTAAAAGAAACTGTTTGTGAAAACATCCCTTGTATCTCGTAACAGCTGCCAAATGTCTGGAAAACACAAATACCCTAAGAGTTATTTATCATTGAAAATAGTTTTTTTTCACAACATATTTAGCATTATATTTTTTAATCTTTATATCTTTTTTTTCTGCCAGTTCGAGTCCTCGTGATTTATTTGTTGTTCCTCGATTATTTACGTTTCGAAGGAAATTGTAACAAATCGGATGAACATTGTTATCTGTAAACCATTTAGGTCCAAGTTTAAGGTGAATACTGATGAAGTCTTATTTGTTATTTCATTTTCAATAAAATTTGAAATGTAAATGACCCTTAATCTCTAGAAAAATGAAGGTCCATACCCCTAGAAAACCCTTAACAGCCTTGTCTAGAGGTACGGATCTGTACCTCTAGAATCAGATTCAAGTTTTTGGAAGCTGTCGGTAGTAAGTATTTTAATGTTTTTCTCTGCTATTTGAAATAAATATTCTTGTTGAGTATATTTTTCAGTGTATGATAAATGTCTCTGCAACACACAGTCGTTAAATAGACATTAACGCTTGAAATTAAAACGTATTTTCACCAAAAACACAGATGGTCAAAGCAAAAGACGAAGCATTCAGGCAAAAAATGCCCATTATTTTGGAATTGCGAATGAAATTCGTGTCAGAACCGCTTATGAATGTTTCATTATCAATCCATGCACAGTCATGAGTTTATACCTACAAATATGCATTTACAATCCTGAATAGTACAAATATTGTTTAATATAACATGCATCTGAATTATGCACTGGTCACGAAGTGACAAGGTGAGCTATTGTGACCGCTTGATGTGTGTCGTCAGTCGTCCGTCATGCGTCGTCCGTCAACAATTTCTAAAAAATCTTCTTCTTGAAAACCACTGAGAAGAATTGCACCAAACTTAACAGGAATGATCCTTGGGTGGCCCCCTTTCAAAATTATTCAAAGAATTGAATTCCATGCAGAACTCTGGTTGCCATGGCAACCGAAAGGAAAAACTTTAAAAATCTTCTTGTCCAAAATCACAGGGCCTAGGGCTTTGATATCTGGTGTGTAGCATCATCTAGTGGTCCTCTACCAAAATTTTTCAAATTATCCCTCTAGGATCAAATATGGCCCCTCCCCGGGGGTCACATGGTTTATATAGACTTATATTGGGAAAACTTTGAAAATCTTCTTGTACAAAACCACATGGCCTAGGGATTTGATATTTGGTATGTAGCATCATCTAGTGGTCCTCTACCAAGATTGTTCAAATTATCCCCCTAGGGTCAAATATGGCCCCTCCCCGGGGGTCACATAATTTATATAGACTTATATAGGGAAATCTTTGAAAATCTTCTTGTACAAAACCACATGGCCTAGGGCTTTGATATTTGGTATGTAGCATCATCTAGTGGTCCTCTACCAAGATTGTTCAAATTATCCCCCTAGGGTCAAATATGGCCCCTCCCCGGGGGTCACATGGTTTATATAGACTTATATAGGGAAAACTTTGAAAATCTTCTTGTACAAAACCACATGGCCTAGGGCTTTGATATTTGGTATGTAGCATTATCTAGTGGTCCTCTACCAAGATTATTCAAATTATCCCCCTAGGGTCAAATATGGCCCCGCCCCGGGGGTCCCAATTTTTTCATAGACTATATATATAGGAAAAAAAGTTTAAAAATCTTCTTGTCTGAAACCACAACACTTAGACCTTTGATATTTGGTTTGTAGCATTGTCTTATGGTCCTCAACCAAAATTTTTCAAATTGTACCCCTTAGGTGAAAAGAGGCCCTGCCCTGGGGGTCCCAAGTTTTATATAGACTTGTATAGGAAAAAGCTTTAAAAATCTTCTTGTCTGAAACCATACGACCTAGGCTTTTGATATTTGGTTTGATGCATTGCCTAGTAGTCCTCTACAAAAATTATTCAAATTATGCCCCTGGGGTTAGTTATTATGTGAGTTATATAGGAAAAATACTTAAAAAATCATCTGATCCTATTTCCAAGACTGTTTAATTATAATTACCTGATGACCCCAAGTAATATGATGTCACTTGACTGTGACCTTGACCTACTGACCTACTTTCTTGTTTTTTAAGATACAGCCTTGAAATTTTGATGACATACACAGTTTTGCACACAAATCGTAAAACTGAATTTCATTGACCATGAATGTGACCTACTGACTTTCTTAATATTTTATCATCAGTTTGACATTTGAAACATGTAGTTCATATTACTCAGGTGAGCCATCAGGGTCATCATGACCCTCTTGTTTTCTTTTGCTTATATCTTACTGTAACTTCACGCATACAAACAAAGCCTTTTTATGCAGGGGCTGTGTCCATTATACCCTAGGTCAGGGTCACCCAAGGTGTTATACTTAGTGTTTGAAATTATGTTTTCTTTACAAATTTTAGCTCGGCATACAGACACACGTGCTGTCTACCTGATTAATTACCCAGTAGAGTCAAACGAGTCCCGCTTATTCAAATTAGTTGTACATGTAGAACAACTGATGTAATCACTAGTAACCAAGTCATTTTCAGTTTGTTCTGTAGCGAATAATGCAATAATTTTGAATGAAAACGAGAAGGACCTGGATGTTAGCTTCAATCTGCTTGATTTTGAATGATATCAGCGGTGCTCTGGAGCCGGATTTTGTTCCTACTCTTACACTATGATTCGGTAAGTCACACTTGACTGAGCAACTGACCTCGGAAAGAAGCTGGCCAATCAAACTGCGTGACCTTAGAAATAACCTCTGACGTCCTAATTGAGGGGACTCTTCCGCGGACTACATATTACTAAACCTGGGGATGGTTGATTGATTCTTTTATTTCCTCCATTCTTGAAGAGCATAACATATGTACAAACAGACATATATCAGCAAATTTACATGTAAACAACTAAATATTATCATTATCTTCGAATGCATGGTTAATATGTGAAAACAAACCTCATTGCAACCCTCTAATTATGGGCAACAAATTCACGCATCGAATCGTACATTACATGTGGAAATGGATTGACCGGGTCAATGTCTTATTGCCGTAGTAGATAACGGATTTTCTTTGTTGCTGGATTTAACAGTTTAATTAAATAACTAACGTAAATACTTACTTGACATTTTTTGGCAGTATAAAACAACATTGTTCTTTTTTCAAAATTTTAGTTGTTTTTTTGGTATTTTGTTACAGTATATATTGGAAACAATACCAAGTAAAGTAAATCACCCAGCACTGAACACTAGTCGGGATATCAGCTGCAACCGGGAATCGAACCCAGATCGCTGTCTGATAACCACTGCGATACTGACTCCCTGATTAAACCGGGGGATATGGAATGTCAGTAAGGTAGAATGGTCTTGTCCTTGTGTCTGATTGTGGGGTTCCACACACTGATGACCAATATTTAAAACAGACTTTACAAGATGATCATTATGTATTACATTGTATATAGATGTGCCCTAGAAGGAACTTTTGCTATGCTTTAACTTGTTAAAATAAACTGAAATTACCAGTTACCGACTTCTGTGAATGATTATAAAGTCCCCGTTGTAAAGTCCGAACAAGTCCCTGAGATGCTGGAAATGGATCAAACACTGAGTTGTGTCATGTAACGATTACATGAATGATGCGTTAGTGATTAATGTTCCTAACTGTGTAAAGAATCTAGTCATTACTACAAAAATAATTTCAAACATTATGCAGGTTAGAGTTTATTAGTTTTTGTTTGTTTGTTTTGGGTTTAACGCCGTTTTTCAACAGTATTTCAGTCATGTAACGGCGGGCAGTTAACCTAACCAGTGTTCCTGGATTCTGTACCAGTACAAACCTGTTCTCCGCAAGTAACTGCCAACTTCCCCACATGAATCAGAGGTGGAGGACTAATGATTTCAGACACAATGTCGTTTATCAAATAGTCACGGAGAACATACGCCCCGCCCGAGGATCGAACTCACGACCCCGCGATCCGTAGACCGACGCTCTACCTACTGAGCTAAGCGGGCGGGCTGAGTTTATTAGTACGCATGTATCAAATTAAACTGGTTGGACCAATGTAATTTGTTTGTTTGTTTGTTTGTTTTGGGTTTAACGCCATTTTTCAACAGTATTTCAGTCATGTAACGGCGGGCAGTTAACCTAACCAGTGTTCCTGGATTCTGTACCAGTACAAACCTGTTCTCCGCAAGTAACTGCCAACTTCCCCACATGAATGGTCAGAGGTGGAGGACCAATGATTTCAGACACAATGTCGCTTATCAAATAGTCACGGAGAACATTAGCCCTGCCCGAGGATCGAACTCGCGACCCCGCGATCCGTAGACCAACGCTCTTACCTACTGAGCTAAGCGGGCGGGCTCAATGTAATTTGGTAAATGCTTACTTATAAATACTAACCTAAACGAAAAGTGGAATCGAAACTGCAGTAACAACATCTAAACTGGTCCATCACTGTTCTGAAAACAAAAGAAATTATAACTATTATTTTTTAACTGTTGGTTATCATAAAACAAAGTCAAAACATTGAAATGTAAGAATGAAAAGAAGTTTTGAATAGGCGTACAGTTTTTCGACTAAGCGTACAGTCTGGATTTTAAAAATTGCGATTATTGGGCCAGTAATGTATCGAATAGTGAGACAGTGTAATCGGCATACATGTCTCATAAAAACACATTTTCCTGAAAACGTATTCGTTACCATAGAGCCGTGCTAGTATTTATTGATGCGTAAGATATTTTTCTACGAAGTAGCAAAGGTTTCAATTCATTGCAAAAGCTCAAGATACATGTATTTCAAAGAGTTGATAGTTTCATTACAAAATCGAACAAATATCAACACGTAATTTGACTTGAAATTAAGTATATAATGAGTTTTATCAGGCGTGTTTGGTATCTACGTAAACAGTAGCTCTTACACAATACGTAAATTAAAACAATATACTTACTTTATGCGATATTAATGAAATAAACAAAGAAAATCCAAGCCATCTGCGACAGCAAAAATTTGTGTTTTGATTTTTGAAAGCCAAGTTTTTGGCGACTTCCGTTTGGGCGTACAGAGAGTCTATACACTGTGAAGGTGATGTGTGACAAATGTCAAGAATGAAACTAAATTAAACTAAAGGGCTATTTTCAGTAGATGTGTTTAGATTCCTATGACCACCTTGATATTAGGGTCCTTAATAGATTATGCAATTAAATGTATATGATGTATGTTAAATAACCACTGATGCCGATCCTAAGTGGTTATTTATTAAATGAACCTTTATTAAATGATCCTTCTTAATTGTAATAATTCCAAAGTTCTGCCGTTGCTACTGTGAACACAACAATGACTGGTATGTTTAGTAAGATTTTTGGTTGCGGGTTTATCCCGCTACCAAAGTTAAGTGTATTTCTGACAATCATTTAGCATCTTTATTTGATTCCAAATCACACCCAAAGATGTTCATGTGCTACACAAAGTAGTCCCATTCATGAACAATGCGGATGAATTATCAATGATCATGCAGTTCTTATTCATCCTCTATCCATTCATACATTTAGATTATATAAGATCTGTCAATGATTAGGTATTCCAGCCCATGGTTACATCACTGACTTCCAGCTGTTCATGTAAGGTCAGGCAGAGTTTATCTTAGATATGAGGCACATTAGTATGTGTTTCTTATACATGTATATTTATAGATTGGCATTTAAAATGAAAATAAATCTAGCAAACCCGCAACCACCAGACATCTCAAGGCTTTGATTTGTACTGTTGTGACAAATTGCAAGTATACTCAGCATCACTGAAAAGTTACCACCCTAATGGCCTTATATTTTGAAAATCGCATTGGACTGTGTTAAAAGCATAACTGGACTACATTTTTGACACAACTGAGACGTTACTGGTGTAAAGATTTGTCAAATTCGATGAACTCCATTTGAGGTACGGGCTGCACGTGCAAAATGACTTTTTCGAGCAATGTCGACATGTACGAAAATTCCATTGCAAACATTCATCGCACTTGAAAGTTAGTCGACAGACTAAAAGGAATACGTTAAAAAACCAGAATATCTTTGCTAAGAATTCCACGTTTTAGGCACGATCAACGCCATCAGGCCATTGGCACGGTTGACGCCAACTTTCATGTCATGAAATTGCACGTCGTATGTGCTGTTCTAACCTGACAGTCATGAAATGGGTTACAAGACATGATCAGACAGGGTCTATGAGTAATAGACCGCACACAAACCATGAAAAGTGACGTCGATATTGTATAAAAAAATAAAGAGGTATATATTAAGTGGTAACTTTTCAATGACGCCCAGTATATATATATATATGAAACACAGATGATTCTCTAACTGGTTTATTTGATAACACTTGGTCAATGTTTTTAGTGTTTCAATACTTTTATGTATTTAGAAGACAAATTCCAGTTAAATAAATATAATTTAAACTTATGATAAATTAACAGTTACTGTATTAAAATAGTTTGTGTATGATGTAACAAAGGGAAGTAATAAAATGCATTATAGTATGGGGACAAATTTTTGGCTTAAGTTGTATAATGGAAAGTTTGTTTCGTTTTAAAATATGAAAACTTCCCTTCATATTTCAGATGATTATTATATAAGTTATATCCAATTAAATATATTAATGACAGTCTCATCCACACTACTAATATCGAAATAAGTATCATTAATCTCTTCAAAAATGCACATGAAACATAACCCGACGTCCAATAACAGCTACGAAAGCAAACAGAGGCCGACTATAAAAAAACTCGAATTTCGTCTAACACGAATTCTTGATAATTCCAACAGATATAGAATAAAACTAGTGCAAAAATCGACAGCCCTGAATTTTATGTAACTATTACCCTGAAATTAAAAGTAGCGCATATTATCAGCAGACAATCAATATGTAGTTTAATTATTTCTTCCCCACTTAATACCTCGGCAAGTATAGTCCACACTGCACACTTCCATTAAAAGCAGTTATTATAAAAACACATAAAACATAAAAATTCAGTAATAATCAGTACAGTACTTACCAGCAATTTTTAACTTTGCAACACTTGAAAAGAAATGGAAGGGCATTTAAGTAAAAAAATCCATTCATGTAAATGACTTATTCTTGCATGTTTGTTTGTTTGTTTGTGTTGGGTTTAACGCCGTTTTTAGCTCGACTATTCGAAGAATAGTCTAGCTATTCTACTCACCCTGGCGTCGGCTTCGGCGTCGGCGTCGGCGTCACACCTTGGTTAAGTTTTTGCATGCAAGTACATACAGCTATCATTTAAAGGCATATAGCTTTGAAACTTATTTATTCTTTTTCTAGGTCAATTACCAACCTCACTGGGTCAAGTTCCATAACTCTAACATGTATTTTGAGCAAATTATGCCCCCTTTTGGACTTAGAAAATTCTGGTTAAAGTTTTACATGCAAGTTACTAGCTCCAAAACTAATGTAGATATTGAATTGAAACTTCACATGTGTCTTCGGGGTTATAAAACTAGTTCATAGCAGCAAGTCCCATAACTCTGACCTTCATTTTGGCCAAATTATGCCCCCTTTTGGACTTAGAAAATTTTGGTTAAAGTTTTGCGTGCAAGTACATACAGCTATTACCAAAAGGCATATAGATTTGAAACTTATTTTTTTCTTTTTCTAGATCAATTACCTACATCACTAGGTCAAGTCCAATAACTCTGACATGTATTTTGGCCAAATTATGCCCCCTTTTGGACTTAGAAAATTCTGGTTAAAGTTTTGCGTGCAAGTACATACAGCTATTACTAAAAGGCATATGGATTTTAAACTTATTTTTTCTTTTTCTAGATCAATTACCTACCTCACTGGGTCAAGTCCCATAACTCTGACATGTATTTTGGGCAAATTATGCCCCCTTTTGGACTTAGAAAATTCTGGTTAAAGTTTTACATGCAAGTTACTATCTCCAAAACTAATGCAGATATTGAATTGAAACTTCACATGTGTCTTCGGGGTTATAAAACTAGTTGACAGAATCAAGTCCCATAACTCTGACATGTATTTTGGGCAAATTATGCCCCTTTTTGGACTTAGAAAATTCTGGTTAAAGTTTTACATGCAAGGTACTATCTCCAAAACTAATGCAGATATGGAATTGAAACTTAACATGTTTCTTCGGGGTTATAAAACTAGTTGATAGCATCAAGTCCCATAACTCTGATATGCATTTTGGTCAAATTATGTCCCCTTTCAGACTTAAAACTCTTGATATTTAACATTTCGGGTAATAATTTCCTGCTTCTGTGACAATATTTCGAATAGTCGAGCTTGGCTGTCTTACGGACAGCTCTTGTTTCAACAGTATTTCAGTCATGTAACGGCGAGCAGTTAACCTAACCAGTGTTCCTGGATTCTGTACCAGTACAAACCTGTTCTCCGCAAGTAACTGCCAACTTCCCCACATGAATTATCAGAGGTGGAGGACTAATGATTGCAGACACAATGTCGTTTATCAAATAGTCACGGAGAACATACGCCCCGCCCGAGGATCGAACTCACGACCCCGTGATCCGTAGACCGACACTCTACCTACTGAGCTAAGCGGGCGGGTTTATTCTTGCATGTAAATTACATCGATATAATGATAAATCAATATTCTGTCATTATTGCTAACATGTGTATGCATACTATTGTTACGTGCATATAGGGATGTTACAACTGCTTAGTCTCAAATCCCTGTCATATATGAGAAACTTGAGTTTTCTAGTTACATTAATAATTAAACTAATTCTTTGATGTATATATCACCTTGCTTTGTGTTAATTTTAGATTTTATTCACATACGTGACAAATGTATGCTGACTACTGTCACATGAATCAAAACGTATAGTTCATTTTATTTACAAATTAAAGAGTTTAAGTTCTGCTAAGCCAAAACGCCAACATTAAGTCGCCCCTATTGGATGTACGCACATATCGAGTTTACAATATACTGACTATGCCGACCTGAGCGAAAACAATCAGCACTAAAACACAGCTAAACAAGAAGGATATCAAAGGCATTTGCATAGCTGTCAAGGGTCTACAAAGGCCGCAAGTGTGATCAGGGTTCGAAAGGTTGGGGGTCTGGGGGCGAAGCCCGCTAGAAGCCGAAGACACCCTCACATGGAAAATTTAGTTTTTTTACACAAAATAGATCTGGTTTTGAATTGTCTCCCTCCATGTTTACTTTTTGTGACGTTTATACATGCGGTAGAAATTACACGTTGCACAGGTGAATGTAAAAGCCGTATTATACGGTATGAAACAGTATGAAAACACCGTGTCAGTGCCGCCGGGCAAATTCGATTCAGTGATTTTCTATGAAAAAACATTATATTGTTTTATTTTTTAGAATGTATGTGACTTTGAATAGTAGGCATGTGAGCGTGATCTAGGGCCGAAATGCATGTATGGTATGCATTTTTATACATTTATGACAAATCTGAATGTATACAATGCTGGGAACCATCATCTTTGGCCTTTTTTGTAATCAGGTTAGCCATGCCCCAGTTTTACCTGAAAAAATACCAGTGAGTTGTGCACCAGCAGTTTACTTTGTATTTAAAGAATATCTAAAAATATCAAAAGGTGCATCATCTTATTATTTAGAAAATTGAATCAACATTATGTTATAAAAATCTATTTTAGGTTGATAGTGATTTGTTCTGTTTTGCGTTCTAACGCCGTTTTTCTACAGTATTTCAGTTGTAAAGACTGGCAGTTAACTTAACCAGTCTTCCTGGATTCGGTACCAGTACAAAGCTGTTCTCCGCAAGTAATTGTCAACTTCCCCACATGAATCTGAGGTGAAGGACAAATGATCTTAAGACACAATATCTCGTAATATCAAATCGTCACAGAGAACATACGCCTCGCCAAGGGATCGAACTCTCGATCCGTAAAACTGTACCGCATCCTCTTATTGAGCTTGTGAAGCAAGTTCTACATACATGCCATATCTGCCGCCGGGAGCCTTTTTCTCCTGTATTTTCAGTATATCTCCCGGTCTCCCGCCGGGACATGAAAACCTCCCATAAAAAAAAAAAATTAAAAAAAAGTCCTCTGTCGAAAAATCGTATCTCGGACCCAATGTAGACCTTTAGAACGAGTTAATGTCAGACTACACAGAATTTCGGACAAACATGAATTCAGATAAGTGAATTTTATGAAATAAACTGCAATTCATACTGCCCGAAGAATTGACTGCCATTCCTTTGTGATATTGTCATGTTGTAATAATTAATATAACCAGAAAACAGTTGAAAATGTGTGTTTAAACAAAACTCGCTTACATCTACGCCCCAACCCTTTAAGCAAATTGGTGACAAAGCATTTTTATGCCCCCGAAGGGAGGCATATTAGTTTTCAACTGTCCGTCCGTTAGTTGGTTCGTTCGTCACAACGTTAACTTTTTGCATGAAGGCACTTTACTTGCGAACCACTGCACCCAGGACCTTCAAGCTTCACATGCTGATATTACTTATTGATAACACGACCCCTACTGACTTTGGGGTCACCAGGTCAAAGGTCAAGGTCACCAGGTCAAAGGTCAAGGCGCTGCGGGGGCATTTGTCACCATTAGTGACAGCTCTTGTTTACACTATATCTTTCAGTATTCGTCAGAATGTTTAAAACGAATTTAGTATAAAAATAGCCTTTAAAAAAAAAAGGTATAATGTGGTCATTTGTTTCTTCTCATGTTACTGTGGCAATTTCCGCAGCGATTACGTCCCGTAGTACCTATAGCAAATGATCTGAAAGAATAGATTCTTAAAACTGAAATCCTAAATATCAGACCTGACATAGCTCATATCACTATAAGTTCATTTTAATTGATATTTCATATTACTAATTTTCCACGTTATGTCAGGTCGCGAATAATGCGCAGTATAACTCATATCGAAGATTGTTTCTCGGAACCAGTGTTTGTTTAATTAGCTACATATAGACAGGGGTCATAATCCATAACGAAGTGGTCAACGTTGAGTTACGAAAAAGTTCCATTCATACGGACATTTCATTCATAGAGGCGAATTAATTTACCATCATTATGTAATATTTTCTAATGTTATCTTTCAAGTATTTACTGTTAGAAAAATAAAACATTATTATAACATGTTTGAGCAAATAGATCTACTGAATCAGGTAAGTTTAACAATCTTTATACAACTCTATGGCAAAACGGATAAACGTGGCGGACTGTTTGAATTGCGTATGAAATTATATTTTGTGTTGTCAGCCTCAGCACCTGTTAAACTTTATGGAAACTCGATATATGGTTATGATAGTCTGGCAAATATCGCCAGCCTAAAAAACCTTGTGTAAGCAATAGGGGCTGCATTTTACACTGGATATTCATAAAATTTAGTCAGAATGATTTCCTTGATGAAATCTAGGTCAAGTTAGATTATGGGTCATCTGGGGTCAAAAACTAGGTCACTAGGTCAAATCAAAGAAAAACCTTGTGTATGCAATAGAGACTGTAGTTTTCGATTGATCTTCATGAAATTTGGTCAGAATGGTTAACTTGATAAAATTAAGGTCAAGTTTGAATATGGGTCATCTGGGGTCAAAAACTAGGTTGCTAGGACAAATCAAAGAAAAACATTTTGTATGCGATAGAGGCTGTATTTTTCAATTGAGGTTGATGAAACTTGGTCAGAATGATTGCCTTGATCAAATCTAGGTCAAGTTCGAATGTAGGTCATCTTGGCTCAAAAACTAGATCACTAGGTCAAATTGAAGAAAATACTTGTTTACACTTAAAGAGACCACATTTTTGGTCCAATCTTAATGAAAATTGGTCAGAATATTTGTTTCCATTAAATCACTAGGTCAAACATGTTTACACTGTTATGGTATGTTTCTCATCTTGGCCCTCTTGTTGTTTTTCTTGTACACAATAGAAAACAAAAGCTTGCAAGCTTAAATTGCCCACACACTCACAAATGAACTATTCTGAACTTGTTTATATCTCATCATCTCAGTATATTGTTGTTTTATTTATGTATAGCTTGTGTGCATGATGCCATTTTCCTTTAATAAAAGAGGTATAGACTTAGAAAGTCACCAATGATATGTATTATTTGTGTTTTTGTATCTATCTATACACTTGTGGAAACATTTTTCTTAATAAACTATACAGATACATGTAATGTAGCATCACCTAGTGGTTCTCTACCAAGTTTGTTCAAATTATCCCCCTAGGGTCAAATATGGCCCCACCCCGGGGGTCACATGGTTCATATAGACTTATATTGGGAAAAATTTTCTTGTCCATAATCTACAGCATTCAGATTTGGACCACATGTATAGTTTTGAGTGGCAAGATGAACCTTGACATGAGTTGACCTTGATCTTGACCTAGTGACCTACTTCCACATTTCTGTAGCTACAGCCTTCAAATTTGGATCACATGCATAGGTTTGTGTACCGAAACAAACTATGACCTTGGCATTGACCTAGTGACCTACTTTCACATGTTTGAAGGTACAGGCTTCAAATTTGGACCACATGCATAGTTTCGTGTTCCAAAATGAAATTTGACCTTGATTTTGACCTGGTGACCTACTTTCACATTTCTCAAGCTACAGCCTTCAAATTTGGACCACATGCATAGTTTTGTGTACCGAAATGAACTTTGATCTTGAGATTGACCTAGTGACCTACTTTCACATTTCTGAAGCTACAGGCTTTAAATTTGGATCACATGCATAGTTTTGTGGTCTGAATTGAAATTTGACCTTGAAATTGATCAAGTGACCTACTTTCACATTTCTCAAGCTACAGCTTTCAAATTTGGATCACATGCATGAACCACATGCACAGTGTTATGTACCAAAATGAAATTTGACCTTGATTTTGACCTTGAGCTAGTCTTTAAATTTATTGGGTGTTCAGGTCATCAGTATGACTGCTACCATTTTTGCTTTTGTTTCGTTATACTTTCGTTTGTAGGGTAATAATTTAAATACACAAACTGAACAAACAAAGCCAGCAAAAATTTAGTGATGATGCAAACGAATATATTTAAGTCCTTGGCAAAATACAGATTTAATATATAGGCTTTACCCATATATCAAAGAATTTCCATGTGTCCCCTTAATTCATGCATGTAACTTTATAACTTTTCTGACAATGTGCGATTTGATTCTATCAGTCAAACTGCGATTAGTAGCTACTCTAACATGTAGTAAGGTCATTAATTATGTTCTTTTAATTTTGAAGATAGGATGTCCAATTATGTGCACTCCTCTCCCAAATGATGTGATAAACTTGTACTTATGGGAAGTTTGGTTAACATTTAAATAGGCGGGACCCTAATTATCTACTTGTCTATATGTTTTTACTAATGACCTAAATTTACACAAAGGGCCCTAATATATATAGAAAAGATGTCAAGCGCTCGAAAAAAGATATCGTAAGCTTGAGAAAAGATGTCGAGCGATCGAGATAAGATGTTGAGCGAAAGAGATATGTCGTGCGCACGAGATAAGATGTCGAGATAATCTAATCTAATAAAATAAATGCATGTCCTAAAGATACCACCGTACCATTATGTGTTAATCAGTGTCAAAGGCACATGTGGCATAGCCCATACGTACTTTCAAAGGGTCTTCTTACAGATTTTTTTAGACATGAGAATAGTGCTGTGAGTTTCATGTTTGATAAATATCTTTTGAGTTATGGTATCTGGCTTGAACTTTTGTCAAACTTATTTGACCAGATCTTTAGAAATATTGAGATAATCTTTTCATATGGGCAGTATCGCCATTTGGTTAGATTGCCAATCACAAATATTAAACAATCTAACCGGCCAATTATTTTGACTAGTTTGAACTTTTTATCACATAATTATGTATTATTCTGTCAAGCATTTGCAGGGGACATGTGTCATTAAACATTGACATTGAACTTTGTTTTGAACAGAACTTTAAAAATTGTGGTATTAGTTATTTTTTCTTCTCTTTAACCCTCAAGACTTCAAAGTTTGAAAGTTAATAAAAATGTGTTTGCACGTTGATACTCACTTTTGCTCTTCCATTTTGCCATATTTTTGGTTTCTTTCCTTTTTAGCTCACCAGAGCACAAAGTGCTCAAGGTGAGCTTTTGTGATCGCCCTGTGTCCGTCGTCCATCGTCGTCAGCAATTTGACTGTTAACACTCTAGAGGTCACAGTTTGGCCCAATCTTAATGAAACTTGGTCAGAATGTTACCCTCAATAAAATCTTGGACGAGTTCGATATTAGGTCATCTGGGGTCAAAAACTAGGTCACCCAGTCAAATTAAATGAAAAGCTTGTTAACACTGTAGAGGCCACATTTATGACCCTGTCTTCATGAAACTTGGTCAGAATGTTTATCTTGATGACCTCTAGGCCAGGTTCGAGTCAGGGTCATGTGGGGTCAAAAACTAGGTCACCCAGTCAAATCAAAGGAAAAGCTTGTTAACACTCTAAGAGGCCATATTTATGATCCTATCTTCGTGAAACTTGATCAAAATGTTTATCTTGATGATCTTTAGGCCGTGTTTGAATCTAGGTCATGTGGGGTCAAAAACTAGGGCACTCGGTCAGATCAAAGGAAAATCTTGTTAACACTCTAGGGGCCACATTTGATTCGATCTTCATAAAACTTGGTCAGAATGTTTGGTATCATGAAGTCTTGTATGATTTCAACTCTGGGTCATGTAGGGTCAAAAACTAGGTCACTTAGTAAAATCAAAGGAAAAGCTTCTTTATACTCTAGAGGCCACTTTTTTTGCTCCAATCTTCACGAAAATTTGTCAGAATGTTTGTTTTCATGAAATCATGGATGTGTTTTAATCTGGGTCATTCGGGGTCAAAAACTAGGTCACAAGGTCAAATGAAAGAAAATGCTTGTTTACACTCAGGCCACATTTTTGGTCCAATCTTAATGAAAATTGGTCAGAATATTTGTCTCCATGAAATTTCGGACAGGTTAAAAATTAGGTCCGGTTGGGTAAAAAACTAGGTTACTAGGCCAAATCGAAGAAATAAAATCACGAGGCCACATTTTTGCTCCAATCTTCATGAAACTTGGTCAGAATGTTTATTTCCTTGAAAACTCAGACAAGTTTGAAACTGGTTCACTAGGTCAAACATGTTTGTTATGGTGTGCTACTCTGGAGAGCAACCTAGGGCCATCATGGCCCTCTTGTTATCAATTGTGTTATTTTTCTGGCAGTCCCACATGAATTTGATTGTTGTCAAATTATGATATACAGACAACAAATCTCGTACATGTGATATGCCAGATTTTTCAACATCTGGACAGCGTTGATACAGGTCATTTTTCGTAGTTTTACGTGATTATTCCTAATGTTGAGCTTTAGCTGCTCTGATTTCTACTCAGATCCAATTGGTTTACAATACTTGTTATACCTATTCCAAAGATTATTGTCTGTTAACTTATATGTTCGTATAGGGCAGATGGTCCAGCGTCCGTCGTCCATTGTCGTCAACAATTTGACTGTTAACACTCTAGAGGTCACAGTTTGGCCCAATCTTAATGAAACTTGGTCAGAATGTTACCCTCAATAAAATCTTGGATGAGTTCGATATTAGGTCATCTGGGGTCAAAAACTAGGTCACCCAGTCAAATTAAATGAAAAGCTTGTTAACACTGTAGAGGTCACATTTATGACCCTGTCTTCATGAAACTTGGTCAGAATGTTTATCTTGATGACCTCTAGGCCAAGTTCAAGTCAGGGTCATGTGGGGTCAAAAACTAGGTCACCCAGTCAAATCAAAGGAAAAGCTTGTTAACACTCTAAGAGGCCATATTTATGATCCTATCTTCATGAAACTTGATCAAAATGTTTATCTTGATGATCTTTAGGCCGTGTTTGAATCTAGGTCATGTGGGGTCAAAAACTAGGGCACTAGGTCAGATCAAAGGAAAATCTTGTTAACACTCTAGGGGCCACATTTGATTCAATCTTCATAAAACTTGGTCAGAATGTTTGATATCATGAAGTCTTGTGTGATTTCAACTCTGGGTCATGTAGGGTCAAAAACTAGGTCACTTAGTAAAATCAAAGGAAAAGCTTATTTAAACTCTAGAGGCCACTTGTTTTGCTCCAATCTTCACAAAAATTTGTCAGAATGTTTGTTTTCATGAAATCATGGATGTGTTTTAATCTGGGTCATTCGGGGTCAAAAACTAGGTCACTAGGTCAAATGAAAGAAAATGCTTGTTTACACTCAGGCCACATTTTTGGTCCAATCTTAATGAAAATTGGTCAGAATATTTGTCTCCATGAAATTTCGGACAGGTTAAAAATTAGGTCCGGTTGGGTAAAAAACTAGGTTACTAGGCCAAATCGAAGAAATAAAATCACGAGGCCACATTTTTGCTCCAATCTTCATGAAACTTGGTCAGAATGTTTATTTCCTTGAAAACTCAGACGAGTTTGAAACTGGTTCACTAGGTCAAACATGTTTGTTATGGTGTGCTACTCTGGAGAGCGACCTAGGGCCATCATGGCCCTCTTGTTATCAATTGTGTTATTTTTCTGGCAGTCCCAAATGAATTTGATCGTTGTCAAATTATGATACACAGACAACAAATCTCGTACATGTGATATGCCAGATTTTTCAACATCTGGACAGCGTCTGCTCGGATCCAATTGGTTTACAATACTTGTTATCTCTGCCAACTTATTCCAAAGATTATTGTCTGTTAACTTATATATTTTTAGCTCACCTGCACCGAAAGTTCACAGTGAGCTATTAGTATAGGGCGGATGGTCCAGCGTCCATTGTCCACATTTTTAGCTTGACTATACGAAGTATATGGAGAGCTATCTTACTCAACCTGGCGTCAGCGTCCTTCCGCGTCCCCACCTTGGTTAAAGTTTTTTTACACTTTCTCTTTTTTCTCCTTATCTCTGTAATTACTTGATGGATTTGTTACAAACTTAAAATAGTTATTTCTTATCATCACGCACATCATATGGCACAAGGGCCATAACTCTCACACCAATATTTCATGAATTATCCCCCGCTTTTTAATTAGAATTTCAGGTTAAAGTTTTGATGCACTTTCTTTCTATCTTAATTATTACTAAATGGATTTAATTCAAACTGAAAGCAGTTGGTCCACATCATATGACACAAGGTCCATAACTCTGGTACCAATATTTCATTAATTATCCTCCACTTTTACCAGTACTTAGAATTTCAGGTTAAAGTTTTGGTGCACTATCACTCTATCTCAGTTATTACGAAATGGATTTGATTCAGACTTAAAATAGTTGTTCAATCTTATCACCCACATCACATGACACAAGGTGCATAACTCTGGCACCAATTTTTCATGAATTATGCCCCCTTTTACTTAGAATTTAAGGTTAATTTTGATGCATTTTCACTATATCTTAGTTTAATTACTAAACAGATTTGATTGAAACTTGAAGTAGTTGTTCCACATCATCATCCACATCATATGACACAAGGTGCATAACTCTTGCACCAGTATTTTATGAATTATGGCCCCTTTTTGCTTAGAATTATACTTATTTAGTGTTTTGATACACTTTATCTTTATCTCTCTTATAACTTAATATTTTTGACACAGACTCAAGCTATTGTGCAATATCTACATCCACCACTGGAGTCATTAAACACTCCAGTGACAGCTGCAGCTTCCTCAGATGTGCCCCGTTTCACTATCCAGCATCGAAATAGTCAAGTGCGCTAAAAATAGAAAAACCTTTAAACGACTTCTTCTCATAAACCCCTTGATGGATCTTCATCAAACTTGGTCTGTAGCATTATTATGAAGTCCTCTCCCAAGTTTGTTCAAATAGGGGCACTTGGCCCCTTTTAGGGGCTGCTAGAGCTAAAAATAGAAATACATTTAAACAATTTCATAATATGAACCGCTTGATGGATCTTTATCAAACTTTGTCTGTAGCATCATTATAAGGTCCTCTCTCAAGTTTATTCAAATCGGGGCACTTGGCTCCGTTTAGGAGCCGCTAGAGCTAAAAATAGAAATACATTTAAACGACTTCTTGTCATGAACCACTTGATTGATCTTCATCAAACTTGGTCTGTAGCATCATTATATGGTCCTGTCCAAAGTTTGTTCAAATGTGGGCATTTTGCCCCTTTTAGGGGCCGCTAGAGCTAAAAATAGAAAAACCTTGACACGACTTCTTCTCATGAACCGTTCGATGGATTTTCATCAAACTTGGTCTGTAGCATCATTATAAGGTCCTTTTTCAAGTTTGTTCAAATGTGGCAACTTGGCTTCTTTTAGGGTCTGTTAGGGCTAAAAATAAAAATACCTTGAAACAACTTCTTCTAGGGCTGTCATCGATAGAAACGATATCGATGTATCAACGATATTTTTTTGTCGATCGATTATCGATTCCCATTTTCAAAAATCGATATTTTACAGAGAGAAAAAACTACCCAAATAAACACTCAGACCCTAAAAAACAACTAAAGTTCACAAAATTGTAAATTTGGATAAATGCAAAAAATGGAGTGAAGGCAAAATAGAAATGAAAGATGTTATTAATTTTTATACGCCCGTTTGAAAAACGGGACGTATTATGGGAACGCCCCTGGCGGGCGGGTGGGCGGGCGGGTTGGCGGGCGGGCGGGCGGGCGGCGTCCACAGACCTTGTCCGGAGCATATCTTCTACATGCATGAAGGGATTTTGATGAAACTTGGCACAGTTGTTCACCATCATGAGACGGAGTGTCATGCGCAAGAACCAGGTCCCTAGGTCTAAGGTCAAGGTCACACTTAGAGGTCAAAGGTCAAATTCAAGAATGACTTTGTCCGGAGCATATCTTCTTCATGCATAGAGGGATTTTGATGAAAGTTGGCACAATTGTTCATCATCATGAGAAGGAGTGTCATGCGCAAGAACCAGGTCCCTAGGTCTAAGGTGAAGGTCACACTTAGAGGTCAAAGGATACAAGAATGAAAACTTTGTCCGGAGCATTTCTTCTTCATGCATAGAGGGATTTGATATAACTTGGCACAAATGTTCACCACCATGAGGCGGAGTGTCATGCGCAAGAACCAGGTCTCTAGGTCTAAGGTCAAGGTCACACTTAGAGGTCAAAGGATACAAGAATGAAAACCTTGTCCGGAGCATTTCTTCTTCATGCATAGAGGGATTTTGATATAACTTGGCACAAATGTTCACCACCACGAGACGTAGTGTCATGCGCAAGAACCAGGTCCCTAGGTCTAAGGTCAAGGTCACACTTAGAGGCCAAAGGTCAGATACAAGAATGACTTTGTCCGAAGCATTTCTTCTTCATGCATGGAGGGATTTTGATGTAACTTGACACAATTATACATCATCATGAGACGAAGTGTCATGTGCAGTTCCCTTCTTTAGAATTACTTCCCTTTGTTGTTACTATAAATAGCTTATATTGTAAGTTTTTCATTACTAGTCGTAGGGAAAAATCGAGACCACTTTTCTGTAGTACAACATGCATGCTACATCCAATTTTGAGGTGTATTTTGACCAGTCTCTACCTGGTAAAGATTTTTGTGAGGACTTACATTTTTTTTTTTTTTTTTTTTTTTTAAGATTAACTTCCCTTAGTTGTTACTATAAATAACTTATATTGTAACTTTTTTATAACTGAGCGTAGGGAAAAACCAAGACCACTTTTCTGTGGTACAACATAGATGTTACTTTCCAATTTTAGGTGTATTTTAAGGTATCTCTACCTGGTAAGGAGTTTTTTTGTGGACTAAGAAAAACAAAACACTTAGTTATTACAAAAATTACCACAAAATTAAAATTCCATTTGCAAATACAGGTGCTAGAGTAAAGAAATTTGCTGTGACGGGCGTATATTGTGACATTCTTGCACTCTTGTTATGTATTTCTTTTATTTTATAAATACAAATACAACACAATCAAACAGAAATATGGAAAGTAGGCAATAAAACTACAGATAGCATTTACAGGAAGGTATATAGTATGCATATGAACAAATAGGTCGTTAATCTAACTTAATAATCAATATATCGATGTATCGTCGATATTTGTCTTCTGATATATCGGTATCGCCGATACGCCTAAGACCCAATCAATGACAGCCCTAACTTCTTCCCATGAACTGCTTGATGGATCTTCATCAAACTTGGTCTGAAGCATAATTATATGGTCCTCTCCCAAGTTTGTTTGTTCACTTTAAGCTAAAAATAGAAATACTTTTAAAAGTCTTTTTTTTTAATTCAAAATTTCTAAAAAAAATTTAAAGGTCTTTTTTAAATTTAATACTTTGTCACTAGCAAGATCTAATTAGGTCAAAGTCGGCCTCAGGTGAGCGACTTTGGCCCACTCGGGCCTCTTGTCCTATTTAATTTCACACAATTTACATTCAATGCAGGTCGCCATTTTTCATGCGTCTGTTGTTCTTGATCAAACAAAATCTCCCTACCATAAAGTAAAACTTTTATTTTTGGCAGTAGCAGTTATGGATGGTCGGCGGGTAAAATGAAAACAAAAGTACTGAAATTGACTTTTATAAATGTTATTTCAAAAAATAGGGGCGGTGCTCCCATTGCAACAGTCCAGTTTTTACCCCAGTCAGTTTTCCCCCCCTGGTTGGTTCCCCCCCCCCCCCTCCCCCCCTCTCCCCGTTATTTTTGTACACAAAAGGGGAGAAAAATCCAACCAGTTGTTTTTTTCTCCACCATGATTATTTTTATGCCCCCCCCCCCCCGCACTCCCACAAAGCTGGGCATATTAAATAAAATTGCAGTGTTCGTGCGTGCGTCTGTACACTCATGTGTTAATTCTTGTCCGGGCTGTAACTCTGCTATCCGTAAAGGGATTTTGAAATAACTTGGCATAAATGTTCACCATAGTAAGACGATGTGACATGAGCAAGACCCAGACCCCTAGCTCCAAGGTCAAGGTGACATTTAGAGGTCAAATGTTAACAGGGTCTGTTTCATGTCCAGTCCATAACCAACCAGTCTTACTTCCCCCTTCACCACCTGTTATTCATCCATGCTGATACATACACAATAGGGGGAAAGGACCAACTACCGTATAACTGGTCATTTCTGCGGGTAGGTAATTTCTGCGATATTTTGCGGGTCTCTTCCAGCCGCAAAAATAAAATTCGCAAATATTTCGTAGTTTCGTATATCGGATCGCCCCGTTTGTCGCCTCTTTTTACCTGTACTTTAAATTACTTAATCAATACACGTATCCCGCTAGTAGCCCCTCGCTTAACTTTTATCGATAAAGATTTGTAACACTAGCCACAGACACTTGGGGTTCGGACCCCCACCCACCCCATTCTCCTCCGTCCCTGGTTAAGTTTAGCCAATATTTTTTAGCATTTTACCATGTATTGAGGTGACGATCATAAAACGCATTTTGTAACATCTCAGCGTGTTTTAAAAAAAATGTATTTTTTACCGTCAATGCTCTCAATATTGCAAGATTTGAAACATCGCACGAACAATGGGAACACTTGTTTGTGCTGGACCCTTGCTTTGTGTAGCGCATGTCATAAACCGGGTACCAAAATTAATACTCTTACAACTATGTTAAACCAGATCATCACTTCTTTATGTAAACAAACCACTACAGAGCCATGTCCCAAACATTAAAGCAACTCTCCATGGATAAAACGCAGAAATTAAACTAACCTCTCTACAGAAATCTGCAGAAATTAAAATTGCGGAAATTAGTATACCCATTTTCGTGCCCAAAACACAAAAATTTGCACCCGCAGAAATAACCAGTTATAGGGTAGTCAGTTTCTTCCCCCTGCACTGTGTATTATTCAGCCAGTCATTTTCTTCTCCCTTCACCGCCTATTATTCCCACATGTATATACATACGCATTAGGGGGAAAGAACCAACCAGTCAGTTTCTTCCCCCTTCACTGCCCATTATTCACATATGCAGATACATACATATTAGGAGGGAAAGCACCAACCAGTCAGTTTCTTCCCCATTTACTGTACATTATTCACACATGTTGACACATACCTACTTGCAGGGGGGTGGGGAAGAATAAACCAGTCAGTTTCTTCCCCCTTCACTGCCTATTACTCACACATGTAGATACATACACACTAGGGGGAAAGAACCAGCCTTTCAGTTGCTTCCCCCTTCACCATCTATTATTCACACAGACACATACATACTAGGGGGTGGGGGAGGGGGGGAAGGACCAACCAGTCAGTTTCTTCCCTCTTTACCGCCTATTATTCACACATGTAGACACATACATTCTAGGGGGGAAAGAACCAACCAGCCAGTTTCTTCCCCCTTCACTGCCTATTATTCAAACATGTAGATACATACTTACTAGGGGGAAAAGAACCAACCAGTCAGTTTCTTCCCCCTTCGCTGTGTATTATTCAGAGATGCAGATACATGCACACTATGGGGGGGAAGAACCAACCGGTTAGTTTCTTCCTCCTTCACCATGTATTATTCAGACATGCAGATACATGCACACTAAGGGGAAATTGAGCAACTAGTCAGTTTCTTCCCCCTTCACCATGTATTATTCAGACATAAAGATACATGCACACTAGGGGGGAAAGAACCAACTGGTCATTTTCTTTCCCCTTCAGCATGTATTACTTTTCTGGTATGTAGATGTATGCATACTAGGGGAGAAAAAACAAACTAGTCAGTTTCTTTCCCCTTCTGCATGTATTGTTTTTCTGGTATGTAGATGTATGCATTCTAGGGAGGAAAGGACCAACTATTCAGTCTATTCTTTCCGGTTTGTGTACAAAAGCTAAGGTAGAAACAACTAGCCAGGGAGGAGAAAAAATCAACTGGTTGGTTTGTTTTTCCTTTGTGTACAAAAACCACGTTGATAAAAACTAAGCAAGTGTCTGAAAAAACAACTGGTTTTTTCTTCACCCTGTTTTTTGTGAAAAGAAAAAAATAGGGGGGAAACTAATCAGAAGAGGGGTGGGGGAGAAAAAATCAACCAGTTGGTTTTTTCTCCCTTGTTTATGCGCAAAAACGAGGGGGAAAAAACAACCAGGGGGAAGAAAAAAACAACCAGTTGTTTTTTTCTCCCTCATTTATGCACAAAAACTTAGTTATTAGGGGAGAAGAAAACAACCGGTTGGTTTTTTCTCTCTTGTTTATGCACAAAAACTAGGGGGAAAACAACAGGGGGAAGAAAAAAATAACCAGTTGGTTTTTTCTCCCTTATTTATGCACAAAACTTAGTTATTAGGAGAATGAAAAACAACCAGTTGGTTTTTTCTCCCTTGTTTATGCACAAAAACTTAGTAGGGGGCGGGGGGAACAACCAGGGGGGAGAAAAAAAACCAACTGGTTGTTTTTTTCCCCTTGTTTATGCACAAAAACTCAGAGGGAAAAAACAACCAGGGGGGAGAAAAAACCAACTGGTTGTTTTTTTTCTCCCTTGTTTATATACAAAAACTCAGGAGGAAAAAACAACCAGGGGGAAGAAAAAAACCAGTTGTTTTTATGCCCCCAAAGGGAGGCATATTAGTTTTCAACTGTCCGTCCATTCATTCGTTAGTCACAATGTTAACTTTTTGCATGAAGGCACTTTACTCATGAACAACTGCACCCAGGACCTTCAAACTTCACATGCTGATAGTACTCATCGAGTACACGACCCCTACTGACTTTGGGGTCACCAGGTCAAAGGTCAAGGTCACAGGGGCCAATGTTAACTTTTTGCATGAAAGCACTTTACTAGCGAACCATTGCACCCAGGACCTTCAAACTTCACATGCTGATAGTACTTATTGATAACACGACCCCTATTGACTTTGGGGTCACCAGGTCAAAGGTCAGGGTCACAGGGGCCAATGTTAACTTTTTGCATGAAGGCACTTTACTCGCGAACCACTGCACCTAGGACCTTCAAACTTCACATGCTAATAGTACTTATTGAGTACACGACCCCTATTGACTTTGGGGTCACCAGGTCAAAGGTCAGGGTCACAGGGGCCAATGTTAACTTTTTGCATGAAGGCACTTTACTCCCGAACCACTGCACCTAGGACCTTCAAACTTCACATGCTAATAGTACTTATTGAGTACACGACCCCTATTGACTTTGGGGTCACCAGGTCAAAGGTCAAGGTCGCCAGGTCAAAGGTCAAGGCGCTGCGGGGGCATTTGTCACCATTAGTGACAGCTCTTGTTTCTCCCTTGTTTATGCACAAAAACTTAGTAGGGAGTAGGGGAAAACAACCAGGGGGGAGAAAAAAACAGCTGGTTGTTTTTTCCCCCTTGTTTATGTACAAAAACTCAGGGGGAAAAACAACCAGGGGGAAGAAAAAACCAACCAGTTGGTTTTTTCTCCCTTGTTTATGCACAAAAACTAGGGGGGGAAACAAACAAAAAAAAACCAGGGGAGAGAAAAAACCAACTGTTTTTTTTCTCCCTTGTTTATGCCCAAGAACTAGGGGAAAAAAACAACCAGGGGGAAGAAAAAAACAACTAGTTGGTTTTTTCTCCCTTGTTTATGCCCAAAAACTAGGGGGAAAAACAACCAACCAATTGTTTTTTCTCCCTTGTTTATGCGCAAAAACTTAGTTATTAGGGGAGAAAAAAACAACCTGTTGGTTTTTTCTCCCTTGTTTATGCACAAAAACTAGGGGGGAAAAACAATCAGGGGGGAGAAAAAACCAACTGGTTGTTTTTTTCTCCCTTGTTTATTTACAAAAACTCAGGGGGAAAAAACAACCAGGGGGAAGAAAGAAACAACCGCTTGTTTTTTCTCCCTATGCACAAAAACTTAGTAGGGGGTGTGGGGAACAACCACGGGGGAGAAAAAACCAACTGGTTGTTTTCTTTCCCTTGTTTATGCACAAAAACTCAGGGGGGAAAAAACAACCAGGAGGAAGAAAAAACCAAAAACTAGGTGGGGGGGAACCAGGGGAGAGAAAAAAAAACTTTTTTTTTTCTCCCTTATTTATGCACAAAAACTAGGGGGAAAAAACAACCAGGAGGAAGAAAAAACCAGAAACTAGGGGGGGAAAAACCAGGGGAGAGAAAAAAACAACTGTTTTTTTTCTCCCTTGTTTATGCACAAAAACTAGGGTAAAAAAAACAATGGGGGGGGGGGGGGGGGGGGGGGGGAAACCAACCAGTTGATTTTTTCCCCGGGGAAGAAATCAACCAGTTGGTTTTTTTCCCCAGGGAAAAGACTGACTGGGGAAAACTCTGACCATTACACTGTAAACCAGAAAAAAAAAATGCTGGCCTTACCAGGAATCATCCTAGGTCCTAGGTTGTTTTTTTCTCCCTTGTTTAATCACAAAAACTAGGGGAAAAAACCAACCAGGGGGGGGGAACCAACCAGTTGATTTTTTCCCCGGGGAAGAAATCAACCAGTTGGTTTTTTCCCCAGGGAAAATACTGACTGGGGACAACTCTGACCATTACACTGTAAACCAGAAAAAAAAATGCTGGCCTTACCAGGGATCATCCTAGATCAAAATTTTAGGAGAAGTCACTTCTCCACAGAATTTAGGGAGAAGTTGAGGAATTTAAGGAGAAGAATCGGCATAGCATTCAGTTTCCTGCCTATATATATCCACTTTCTATGGGTCTAGCTGTAGCTTATAAACAGTAATTATTTAAGGAAATTGATTCTTGCATTATCATTTTCATGAATTTCTAAATAAAGTATAAATTTAGCTATGAAAAAGTCGCCTTTAAATTTTTATCCGAAATTTACATGTCCGAAACTCGTAAATTTAACAGGTGCATGATCAAAACGCCGTGAAATTTTTCATTCATGTTTCGATTCTCGTAATTTTATAATGCCTGATTTTTGCATCAACTTGTTCAGATTTATACATTTAATTTAATTATTGTACCCCCGGAAAACAAAGTTGTAAGGGGGGGTATACTGGTTTCAGGTTGTCTGTCTGTCTGTCCGTCTGGCCGTCTGTCCGTAGACGCAATCTTGTGCGCACCATCTCTCCTTATCCCCTTGACAGAATTTTATGAAACTTCACACAAGTGATCAGTACCAACAGTAGTTGTGCATGGGACATGTTAGGTTCTTTTAGAATTTTTTTTTGCAGAGTTATGGGACTTTGTTTTTTTGTTACTATACTATATACATAGACACAATCTTGTGCGCACCATCTCTCCTCATCCCCTTGACACAATTTAATGAAACTTCACACAAGTGATCTGTACCAACAGTAGTTGTGCATGGGGCATGTTAGGTTCTTTTAGAAAAAAAATTTGCAGAGTTATGGGACTTTGTTTTTTTGTTACTATACTACATACATAGACACAATCTTGTGCGCACCATCTCTCCTCATCCCCTTCACACAATTTAATGAAACTTCACACAAGTGATCAGTAACAACAGTAGTTCTGCATGGGGCATGTTAGGTTCTTTCAGAAAATGTTTTTTCAGAGTTATGGGACTTTGTTTTTTTGTTACTATACTATATACATAGACACACTCTTGTGCGCACCATCTCTTCTCATCCCCTTGACACAATTTAATGAAACTTCACACAAGTGATCAGTAACAACAGTAGTTGTGCATGGGGCATGTTAGGTTCTTTCAGCGACAAAAATTGCAGAGTTATGGGACTTTGTTTCTTGTTAACATACTATGTACATACAGTCTGCATATGCAATCTTGTGCGTGCCTAATCTACCAAACCCTTACACACAATTTAATGAAACTTCACACAAGTGATCAGTACCAACCCTAGTTGTGCATGGTGCATGTTACATTCTTTTAGATAAATATTCTGCATAGTTATGGGACTTTGTTTTTTGTTACTATACTGTATACATACAGTCTATATACATACAGTCCACATAATTATGCAGTCTTGTGTGCGTCAAATTGCAATGTACTGAGTCAGTGCATGCGGGGGGTACATTCATCACCTTTAGTGATAGCTCTAGTTTATTTATGTTTTCGAAAATAATACCGAACTCGTAGGTAATGGCGATCTTTTTACAATATTTTGTACGGCAGTTCTGACGTCCGCGAAATCATTTTTTATCCACAGTACCCAAGCAATTCATTTACAGAAATTGACCGTAATCATGGTAATTGAAATAAATTTTGAAGTAATCTTTAATAAAATGAAAGAATAATATACAATTGTTGCATAAGATTATGCTCTTGTTAAGTTTATCGGCTTTTTCACGCCGATTGAAAATTTTCAAAATGGTGGCGGCTTACAATATTATTGAATGACACTGTGGGATATTAACGCTACGATTGGCTGAAGTTTGACAGGCGAGTAGGCGGGGTTGACTATGGATTTATCGATAATTTAATCTAGAATATGCATCAAGTTTACAGCTTTAAGTAAACAGATAATAACTCGCTGAAAAACTCGGCGATTTGGATTTCACCCGGAGGCGATAATTAGGCGAAGTGGCCGAATTTAAAGCGACGATATCGCTCAAATCGCCTTGTAGGATGATCCCTGGCCTTACTTGTGTTATGTATGCCTTTATTTAAATATACATTACCTACATCCCAAGTTAGATGAAATTAAGCATTTTTAGCTCACCTGTCACAAAGTGACAAGGTGAGCTTTTGTGATCGCGCGGTGGTCGTCCGTCGTCCGTCCGTGCGTGCGTCCGTGCGTGCGTGCGTCCGTCCGTAAACTTTTGCTTGTGACCACTCTAGAGGTAACATTTTTCATGGGATCTTTATGAAAGTTGGTCAGAATGTTCATCTTGATGATATCTAGGTCAAGTTTGAAACTGGGTCACGTGCCTTCAAAAACTAGGTCAGTAGGTCTAAAAATAGAAAAACCTTGTGACCTCTCTAGAGGCCATATATTTCACAAGATCTTCATGAAACATGGTCAGAATGTTCACCTTGATGATATCTAGGTCAAGTTCGAAACTGGGTCACGTGCCATCAAAAACTAGGTCAGTAGGTCTAAAAATAGAAAAACCTTGTGACCTCTCTAGAGGCCATATATTTCACAAGATCTTCATGAAAATTAGTGAGAACGTTCACCTTGATAATATCTAGGTCAAGTTCGAAACTGGGTCACGTGCCATCAAAAACTAGGTCAGTAGGCCAAATAATAGAAAAACCTTGTGACCTCTCTAGAGGCCATATTTTTCATGGGATATGTATGAAAGTTGGTCTGAATGTTCATCTTGATGATATCTAGGTCAAGTTCGAAACTGGGTCATGTGCGGACAAAAACTAGGTCAGTAGGTCTAAAAATAGAAAAACCTTGTGACCTCTCTAGAGGCCATATATTTCATAAGATCTTCATGAAAATTGGTCTGAATGTTCATCTTGATGATATCTAGGTCAAGTTCGAAAGTGGGTCATGTGCCATCAAAAACTAGGTCAGTAGGTCAAATAATAGAAAAACCTTGTGACCTCTCTAGAGGCCATATTTTTCATGGGATCTGTATGAAAATTGGTCTGAATGTTCATCTTGATGATATCTAGGTCAAGTTTGAAAGTGGGTCATGTGCCATCAAAAACTAGGTCAGTAGGTCAAATAATAGAAAAACCTTGTGACCTCTCTAAAGGCCATATTTTTCATGGGATCTGTATGAAAATTGGTCTGAATGTTCATCTTGATGATATCTAGGTCCAGTTCGAAACAGGGTCATGTGCGGTCAAAAACTAGGTCATTAGGTCTAAAAATAGAAAAACCTTGTGACCTCTCTAGAGACCATACTTGTGAATGGATCTCCATAAAAATTGGTCAGAATGTTCATCTTGATGATATCTAGGTCAAGTTTGAAACTGGGTCACATGCCATAAAAAACTAGGTCAGTAGGTCAAATAATAAAAAAACCTTGTGACCTCTCTAGAGGCCATACTTTTCATGGGATCTGTATGAAAGTTGGTCTGAATGTTCATCTTGATGATATCTAAGTCAAATTTGAAACTGGGTCAACTGCGGTCAAAAACTAGGTCAGTAGGTCTAAAATTATTAAAATCTTTTGACCTCTCTAGAGACCATATTTTTCAATGGATCTTCATGAAAATTGGTCAGAATTTTTATCTTGATAATATCTAGGTCAAGTTCAAAACTGGGTCACATGAGCTCAAAAACTAGGTCACTATGTAAGATAATAGAAAAAATGACGTCATACTCAAAACTGGGTCATATGGGAAGAGGTGAGCGATTCAGGACCATCATGGTCCTCTTGTTTAGATGAAAATACTGAATTAGATGTGCTATGTTTATGTGAAACTTTTCTAAGTGATTACTTTTCAGACAATGAACTATACTTATCAAATTATCAAATGTTTCGGAAAGACAGAAAAAACCTTAGGAGGAGGAATTATTGTTTATATAAAGTCAAAATATCCATGTTGGCAAAGGCATGACATTGAAACTGACAATCTGGAAACATTGTGGTTAGAAATTAAGCCAGATATGCAGAAATCTTTTTTATTGTGTTACACATACAGACCTCCTTCCTCAAACCAATCTTGGAATGAAGAATTTGAAATGGCACTCGATAAAGTATTTTCTGAAAACAAAGAACTAATATTACTCGGAGACTTTAATTATAATTACATTGAAAATAAAACAGTTAATAATGCATGGAACAATATAATAAATGCTCATAGTTTTACACAATTAGTGGACAAACCCACCAGAGTAACACCTTTATCATCTACTATTATTGATCATTTATACACAAATTATCCTTTAAACATCATGAATGTGCAAATACCCCATCTTGCATTTAGTGACCACTTTCCTGTCTGCTTCACCCGAAAACTTGCTAATCAAACTAAAAATGGCCCTTTACATTCAACAATTAAATACAGATCATATAAGCATTTCAACGAAGAAGTTTTCTTAAAGGACCTAGAAAGGCAACCGTGGTCTGTACTGCATATATATGATGATCCAGATGATGCTCTGGATTTCTTTCTTAAAATCCTTCATGATGTCATCAATAATCATTTACCTAAAAAAGAACGTCGGGTTAAGTATAAACAACAGCCAGACTGGTTTAATCTAGAAATAAAAAATGCTGTAAATTCAAAAATAATGCAAAAAAAATCAGGAAACTATCAAGAATTTAAACTTTGGAGACAAAAAGTAAAAAGTTTATCAAAAAAACCCAAAAGGACATTTTATTCCCAAAATATTGATGACAACAAGAAAAACCCTAAAAAAACTTTGGAAACATCTAAATGAATTATCTGGTAAAGGTAAAACGTACCAAACTAATTACATAAATGATGATAATGGTAACCCAATATTGGATCCATGCACAACAGCTGAAACTTTCAACCACTTTTTTGCAAATGTTTTTAAATCCATTTCAAATCCACCACAACACCTTAAAATTGAAAGTGAGGAACTCATTCAACATTTTGTTGACAGTAAATTAGAAAATGTTTCATTTAAGATACCGCCAGTATCTGAGGAATTTATTTTAAAAGAACTTAAGTTATTAGATGAATCAAAGGCAACAGATCTTGATGACATAAGCTCAAGAATTTTGAAGTTATGTCATAAAACAATCTGCAGACCACTCACAAAGGTAATAAATTTAAGTATAAATAAGTGTAAATTTCCAGAAACATTTAAGACAGCAATGGTAATTCCAATCTTTAAAAAAAATTCTAAAACAGAAAAAAAGCAACTACAGACCAATATCAGTCCTCCCAATATTATCTAAACTCATAGAAAAACATGTCTCTAATCATATAAAAAACTTCTTAGAAACAAATAAACTTCTGCATTCCAGACAATCAGGATTTCGTTCAAACCATTCATGTGAAACTGCTCTTACAAATATAATTGATGAGTGGATTCAAGCTATAAATGATAAATCCTATGTTGGAACTATATTTTTAGATCTGACCAAAGCATTTGATCTAGTGAATCATGCACTATTGATAGAAAAATTAAAACTGTACAAGTTTAGTGAATCTGCTGTAAAATGGCTATCTTCATACCTACAGAACCGCTCCCAACAAGTATGTGTATCTGGAAAGCTTTCTTCTACCCAACATATTTCTGCAGGTGTTCCTCAAGGCTCCGTCCACAGTCCGATACTGTTTATACTATATATCAATGACCTACCATTGCACACAAACAAATCATCTGTTGACATGTTTGCAGATGATACGACAATGTCTGTGTTTGGTAAAACAGTAATGGAGGTACACAATACACTGCAGACCAACATTGATATTGTTGATAAATGGTGCAAAGGCAACTCGATGCTTCCAAACATATCAAAAACTAAAGCTATGTATATCACTGCTTCCTATAACAACAACAAGATAAAAGATCACACAAACTCTAACAATATTCAAATGCAAGGTCAACCTATATCATACTCATCAAATGAGAAATTATTAGGAATTCATGTTGATGAACACCTAAACTGGAAATGTCAAGTTGAACAAACCTTAAAAAAATGCAATACCAATTTATATCTTCTCTTACGTATAAAACAATACCTAAGCTTACATTCTCGAAAGTTATTTTACAATGCCTACATTCTACCACACCTAGATTATTGCTGTACCATTTGGGGGAACTGTAATGATGAGCTATTAAAAACTGTTCTAAAATTCCAAAAGCGTGCTGCAAGAATTATTCTCGACAAAGATTTCAATGCTCCATCATCAGAATTATTTCTTGAACTGAAATGGATGACATTTCCTGACAGAATAAAATACAAAAAAGCTATCCTAGTATATAAATCAATAAATATGCAATCGCCGGACTATCTTACTTCAAAATTTAACCACAACCAAAACCAAACATGTGATCATGAACTTAGATCAAATCAAAACAATGAACTAAAGGTACCAAAACCAAGAATAGAATTTTTTCGTAAATCTTTGAGCTACTCTGGACCCACAATCTGGAATAACATACCCAATCATATACGCTCATCTGATACTCTTGCAAAATTCAAACAATCCTATCTTCAATGGCACTTTTCTCACCCAATATTACTATCAGAAAATACTGCCTACCAAATTCTTTAAGTTTCTACATGTACAGACTTTTAATGTAAGTCATTAACTTTACTTAGAATATTTTTGTTTGTTTATACATGTATATAATTTTTAGCTCATCTGATTTTTTGAAAAAAAATGATGAGTTATTGTCATCACTTGAGCGGTTGTCGGCGTCGGCGTCGGCGTTGCCTGGTCAAGTTTTATGTTTAGGTCAGCTTTTCTCCTAAACTATCAAAGCTATTGCTTTGAAACTTGGAATACTTGTTCACCATCATAAGCTGACCCTGTATAGCAAGAAACATAACTCCATCTTGCTTTTTGCAAGATTTATGGCCCCTTTTGTACTTAGAAAATATCAGATTTCTTGGTTAAGTTTTATGTTTAGGTCAACTTTTCTCCTAAACTATCAAAGCTTTTGCTTTGAAACTTGGAATACTTGTTCACCATCATAAGCAGACCCTGTACATCAAGAAACATAACTCCATCTTGCTTTTTGTAAGAATTATTGCCCCTTTTGGACTTAGAAAATCAGTTTTCTTGGTTAAGTTTTATGTTTAGGTCAGCTTTTATCCTAAACTATCAAAGCTATTCCTTTAAAACTTGCAACACTCGTTCACCATCATAAGCTGACCCTGTACAGCAAGAAACATAACTCCATCCTGCTTTTTGCAAGATTTATGGCCCCTTTTGGACTTAGAAAATATCAGATTTCTTGGTTAAGTTTTATGTTTAGGTCAACTTTTTCTCTTAAACTATCAAAGCTATTGCTTTAAAACTTGCAACTCTTGTTCACCATCATAAGCTGACCCTGTACAGCAAGCAACATAACTCCATCCTGCTGTTTGCAATAATTATTGCCCCTTTTGGACTTAGAAAAATCATTTTCTTGGTTGAATATTATGTTTAAGTCAACTTTTCTCATAAACTATCAAAGCTATTGCTTTAAAACTTGCAACAGTTTTTCACCATCATAAATGGACACTGTACATCAAGAAACATAACTCTCTCCTGCTTTTTGCAAGAGTGATGGCCCTTTTTAGACTTAGAAAATCATGGGTAGGACAATATTTATATTATAAAAAAAAAATCAGATGAGCGTCAGCACCCGCAAGGCGGTGCTCTTGTATTTCAGTTCATATTGCTTTTTTTGTAATTGTAGTTGTGGATTATATCTCATAACAGTTGCTGTCATGTTCTGTAAAATTTTCTCTTATTATTGTTTATAATCATGTTTATTGTACTTGCACATATTTATACAGTGGACCATATTGTAAATTGGCGCTGCCAAATATGTCATCCACTATAAATAAAGTCGTTACTTATTTACTTACTTACTTACTTACTTAAATGGTGTTTTAGGGTTATAGTATTTCATTTGTCTCATTTCATCTATTTAGATACACTGAGCTTGTCTGACTGAAAATTGCTCATGATGCCAGGATCAGCCCGAGGTGAGCGACATGGTTGGCCAGAGAATGTGGGAATTATTGCCATGGAAATTTATTTCCCATCACAGTATGTGGATCAGGCAGAACTTGAAATATTTGATGGTGTTTCCACTGGAAAATATACCATAGGACTTGGACAGGATAAAATGGGTTTCTGTTCAGATAATGAGGATGTGAATTCACTGTGTTTGACAGTTGTTCAAAGGTTGATGGAGAGAAATGAAATATCTTACACTGATATAGGTAGACTGGAAGTGGGCACTGAGACAATATTAGATAAATCAAAGAGCGTTAAGACAGTACTGATGCAGTTGTTTGAAGGATGTGGTAATACTAGTGTAGAAGGAATAGATACAACAAATGCTTGCTATGGTGGCACTGCAGCTCTCTTTAATGCTGTCAACTGGGTAGAGTCTAGCTGCTGGGATGGTAAGCTTAATTCTGGTTATAAGAAAACATGTGAAATGCAAATTCAACTCAAAATGAACTTTAGTCCATACAATTTTTTACATCATGCAAAATGAAGGGAGTTGTGTCATAATACTTTGGGTTTCAAAAAATGGACTCTAACCAGAAAAATTCAATTTTTATTACTGGCAACTCTATTATTCAAAGAATAGGTAGAGTTATTGCACTCCTCCATTTGTCAGCATTGGCATGGGTATATATGTCAGCACCACAATTTGGTTAAGTTTTTGTTTGTAAGCTGGTATCTAAGTAACCACTTGAAGGAAAGGACTGAAACTTCACACACTTATTCATTGTGATGAACTGACGTGCAGTACACAAGTTTCATAACTTTTTTAGCTCACCTGAACTTTGTTAAGGGTGAGCTATTAGTATAGGTAGATGGTCCATCATGCATCGTCCATCATCAGTTGTCCATCATGCTTATTACTTATAATACTTAAGGTAATAGAAAAACAAACCAGCAACTGTTAACAATAACAAAATTTTATTTATAAAAGTAACAGTTCAAAGACCTAAAAATGTAACTAACTGCAAAGTCCAATCTAATAGGCAGTGGCTAGGTAGCCGGTTTCAGTTACCTAGACCAAAGGTCTACGCAGCCGGTTCCAGCTACCTTGACTAAAGTTCTACATAACCGGCTCTATATATGCATATCTAATATGAACATGTAAGTCAAGGTAGCCGGCTCTTTAATAAACTGTATTATAATTTGATAAACTATATTATAAAGGATCATTATATTAGTTAATATGTTTGATTTAATACCTGTTTATTTTGCCGTATTTACTCACTCATATCGGCCAACATTTTGTTATCAACAGATGATCAGAGTGGCGTTATCGTCATCGGCGTGTTAAAATGACATATTTATAAATTCTTAAAGTTTTTAATGATTTGTTAGCTCACCTGAGCTTGTGATCGCTCCAGGATAAAACCAAGAAAATACCAGGAATTTAATGTTACAATAAAAATAACCGGGAGACCTAGGAATTTAACATATTAAATACCAGGAAAACCAGGAGGAGCTAGGAATTCTTTTTTTCAGATTTGTAAGCTACACACAAAAAGTCAAATTCCTGGTATCCTGGTACCTGGGAAAAGTAGTCTTCATACAATTCCCAGTAAAGTCCTGGTAGCCAGGAATAGAAATTGCGGCAGAAAAAGTTTTAAGTCAGAACAATGGGAAAAGTTTTTAAATTCATTAATTCATTACTTTCCTCTTTTTTATACAGGTACACGTTTTCAAATAAATTGAAATAAAACAAGAAATCTAAATTAAAAAAAAAGTCACTTCTTATAGTTTACAAAAAACACAAGTTTCTAAATTAATTAAATATAGTAATCATTTTAATATAATTGCTTCTTTTCTTTATTACTGAACATCTCAGACAGTAGCACAAACAAGTATATGTTAAGTAAAACATTAAGTTTCATTAGGGTTAAATGTCATATAGCCAAAGAAAGGTACTATTCTGTAGTCTGTTGCATCACCATAACATGATTAATCTATAGCTTGACTGATTCACAGTCATTAGATATCTAAGGGTCAATAAAATATTCTGCTGTTCAGTTGATGTATGAATAGATAGAGAGAGATAACTGATACCAGATGGTATCCTTATATTTAGAAACCTCATCAAGATAAGAACCAATGAAAATGAAGATGCAATGTTTGGCTGCCAAAGCTCAAAAAAGTAGTCCCAATTTTTTTCTGTTTTTTTTACTATTATAATCATCTATGCAAATTAGATCAGTAAATACATGAACAAATCCCCCTTGTACTGTACATACTGTAACCTTAAGGACGGGAGGAGTGTAGTGTAGTCGTCTCTCTTTTATTACGTTCTGGAATGGCACCAGAGTTGACTTTTGATGAGGATCACTTTATTATGACTTCTAAGATTTATATTATAATAAAAGGTGAAAAGCTGAACTTTGTTTGTTGTCATTTATATCCCTGAGCTATATCTTGATAAACACAAGATTTGGTGGTGTAACGCCTTTTTACACAAGATTAAGACCGATAAGAACACAACACAGAATATTTCAAACAAAGAGAATTTTAATATATGAACACTTTTAATGTTTATTAAATAATAACCAATAGCTTCTAATTCAAAGACTTTTAACAAATCATACTATCGTCCCTTGGTAGATGGTGTCCAAATACATTAGTCTCCATGTACTCCATTTCACGGAAAGGGTACCTTTTCGTTTAAATACATACAGTTACGCAAACGGTTACGGTTGCGCATAAATTTACGTAGATTCCGTGTATTACCGTGTAATACGAAATGGTTGCGCCGTAACTAGAAATATAACAGTTGCGCCGTAATTAGAATGTAACAGTTGCGCCGTAATTAGAATGTAACAGTTGCGCCTATAATAAATCCATGATGGTCGTTAAACTTTGATATTGTTTACCTTGGTTACGGAATTTCAGTTGCGGACTAGACTATTACTGTATAAACTACCCTAGTGGAACTTTTAAGTTTAACCTATTGGTTGCGCTATTTTGAACCAGAACCGCCAAATGAAGTTTCTAACCTCTGTTTATAGGATTTTGTCGTGTATGAGTTCCGCTCCTCAACTAGATGATTTTTCTATAGGTTTCTAGTGGTGGAGAGTTCCTGGAATTGGTTGCGGAAAGGGTTATTTGCCCCGAATTCGTACACTTCAAAAATACAGTTCCGTAACTCAACGGTGTAACTCAAATTAAAAGTTAACTACTATATTGTTAAGAAAACCGATTACAAATCTGTTATTGGCTACAAAATCTATGTCGAAATACCTTTTTGTCATTTGGTAATCTTTCCGTTTAGAATTGTCGTTCTGGCACTATATTCGTAAACAAAGTTTTATAGACTTTGGGAAAATGCGTAAACACACACAAATTGCAGCCACTCTCGAGGATGTCGTAGGCCGCTACCGGTTTACATAAATTAAGTAAGGTTTATTCATTACAGTTGACTAAATACTGTGTCTGAATTCGCTTTCTGATATGAGTTACGGATGATTTGTCACACATTTTCTGTCAAAAGTGCGTTCCAAATTTCAAATTACAGTTTTATTGGTTGTAGGTCATTATTAATGATGATGAACAGATTGTGTATTGTTGTTTTGTATATTTCTCATGTTTAATGCATTCTGAAGTTGATTTGTCACTGAATATTACTTTTACCATTTTGGTCAATATAACCCAACTTTATCAAGGCACCCATTTCCTAACAATACAGATATTATTAGCTCTCTAGATGCTCAATTCAGAACTTAAGTATACCAAAGGAAATTGCCCATGAATATGAAAATTTGAATGAACTGTAAACAGGAAGTTCTTTCTTGGAGGAAAACAAAATGGAGATAAACTTTGTTAGAAATTTTAAAATGGCTATTAGACAGACATTAGGTAAGTCTCTTATACTAATTTATTTCAAAAAGTAATTTAATTCAGAACACAACAAGATTAGAAAATATTAGATGGAAACAGGAACTTTATCAATCACAGAGGGGTATGACTTAACACCGAATATGAGTCATATTCACGAATATGAGATCAGGAAGGTCTAATACTGGGAGTAGAAACTCCGTAAAAATCAATACATTTATCTGTATTATGCTGTAGTCCATACCTGTAAATATCGACCAGTCGTTAGCGATCGATATTTTGTTTTCGCCACTATCGATTAGCGTGTAATTAGCATATTACCTCATGTTAATCATGGAGCTATAACACTTATTGTTCAAAGGGTTTACCAGTCACATGTTAAGTGGCGATAATTAGATGATCAGAGATTGATCTAAAGGGATTCTGAAGCAAAAACAGCATGCGACTGCATGTGGTGATATGCTTAATTATTACGAATTAACTCAAGCTCACTTCCCTGAAGAAATATTTTACCACGTAACTTCAAACCTTTATCAAAGGGCCGATTTTTGTTGGATTTGAATAAAAAAATTGGAAAATAACAGAAAGCTGACACTTTTCTTAATCTTGTAGAGCCATAATTATAATTATTGTTTATAATGTCAGATTTCTACATACAGAAACAAACATTCTTCTTGAACGTAGGGAATGTTTCAAATGAAATTGTTGTTTAAACTCCAAAAATTAGTTGAATAAATTTAATCTTAAAACTGATGTGTGAAAAATACAATGTATTTGTATATTTCTCATGTTTAATGCATTCTGAAGTTGATTTGTCACTGAATATTTGTTGAATTTTTTGTTGAAAACAAAAGTTCTGCCATGAAATTATTGCCTGCATCTGTTTTTATATGGAAAATATTTACATTAATGTTACTTTTCGCCCTGTGAAAATGGCTAAATCTAGGATTGTCTTACCCAGAGAGAAAGATGTTGTTTTTTACATGATATTTGCCTTGTTGATTCAGGGTATTTAGAACAATAAAATGAGGACATATTTTAAAGAAAATAGCAAGTCGAAACTGTAAACTGTTGCCTGAAAATATTTGTTTATGATATTGCTTTGTTCTTCACCATTTAAATGAGTGTTAAACCTAGATGATTTTCTGCAGTTTTATCTAAAAGTTCGGAATACTTAATGTAACTTCGTTGTCGGCCTTTTTTAAAATTTTATTATTTTAATTTAAATACATTGTATTTTTCACACATCAGTTTTAAGATTAAATTTATTCAACTAATTTTTGGAGTTTAAACAACAATTTCGTTTGAAACATTCTCTGCGTTCAAGAAGAATGTTTGTTTATGTATGTAGAAATCTGACATTATAAACAATAATTATAATTATGGCTCTACAAGATTAAGAAAAGTGTCAGCTTTCTGGGTTTTTTTAAATATTTTTTTCCATTTTATTTATTCAAATCCAACAAAAATCGGTCCTTTGATAAAGGTTTGAAGTTACGTGGTAAAATATTTCTTCAGGGAAGTGAGCTCGAGTTAATTCATGATAATTAAGCATATCACCACATGCAGTCGCATGCTGTTTTTCCTTTAGATCAATCTCTGATCATCTAATTATCACCACTTAACATGTGACTGGTAAACCCTTTGAACAAAAAGTGTTATAGCTCCATGATTAACATGAGGTAATATGCTAATTACACACTAATTGATAGTGGCGGAAACAAAATATCGATCGCTAACGACTGGTCGATATTTACTGGTCGATATTTACAGGTATGGACGACAGCATAATACAGATAAATGTATTGATTTATACGGAGTGTCTACTCCCCGTATTAGACCTTCCTGATGCGTGGTAAAGACCGAATATGACATGTATTTTTTTTTTCTAAAACTTAAATGTATTATTTTTCATATCAAACTGTAATGTATATTATCATAATATTTCAGGAGAAATTTGGGTTGATTTGAAGCATTTATAAGGTATTTAATTAGAATAATTCACCCGAGCACTTAGAATCTCATATTCGTGTTTGTGGGGTTAAGACCGAAAATGAGATATAAATTCATCATTTATGATTTAAATGAACCATTTTTTTTTTATACCAAACTGTAATATATATTATCATAATATTTCAGGCGGAATTTGGGTTGATTTGAAGCACTAATAATGTATTTATTTGAAATAATTCACAAGCTGAATCAATGTCATATTCGTGTATGTGTGTGGTAAAGACCGAATATGACATGTATTTTTAGCTCACTGCTCAGGTGAGTTTTTCTGATCGCTCGATGTCCGGCGTCCGTCGTCTGTCAACATTTAGCTTGTGTATGCGATAGCTGTATTTTTCAGTTAATCTTCATGAATATTGGTCAGAAATATAACCTTGATGAAATCTAGGCCGAGTTCGAAAATGGGTCATCTCGGGTCAAAAACTAGGTCACTAGGTCAAATCAAAGAAAAACCTTGTGTATGCGATAGAGGCTGTATTTTTCAATTAATCTTCATGAATATTGCTCAGAATGATAATCTTGATGAAATCAAGGCCAAGTTCGAAAATGGGTCATCTCGGGTCAAAAACTAGGTCACTAGGTCAAATCAAGGAAAAACCTTGTGTATGCAATAGAGGCTGTATTTTTCAACTGATCTTCATGAATATTGGTCAGAATGATTACCTTGATAAAATCTAGGCCAAGTTCGAAAATGGGTCATCTGGGGTCAAAAACTAGGTCACTAGGTCAAATCAAGGAAAAACCTTGTGTATGTGATAGAGGTTGTAGTTTTCAATTGATCTTCATGAATATTGGTCAGAATGATTACCTTGATGAAAACTAGGCCAAGTTCGAAAATGGGTCATCTTGGGTCAAAAACTAGGTCACTAGGTCAAATCAAGGAAAAACCTTGTGTATGCGATAGAGGCTGTATTTTTCAATTGATCTTCATGAATATTGGTCAGAATGATTGCTTTGATGAAATCTAAGCCGATTTTGAAAATGGGTCATCCGGTATTAAAAACTAGGTCACTAGGTCAAATCAAGGAAAAACCTTGTGTATGCGATAGAGGCTGTATTTTTCAACTGATCTTCATGAATATTGGTCAGAATGATTACCTTGATGAAATCTAGGCCGAGTTCGAAAATGGGTCATCTGGGGTCAAAAACTAGGTCACTAGGTCAAATCAAGGAAAAACCTTGTGTATGCGATAGAGGCTGTATTTTTCAATTGATCTTCATGAATATTGGTCAGATAAATTACCTTGATAAAATCTAGACCAAGTTTGAAAATGGGTCATCTGGGGTCAAAAACTAGGTCACTAGGTCAAATCAAGGATAAAACTTGTGTTTGCGATAGAGGCTGTATTTTTCAATTGATCTTCATGAATATTGGTCAGAATGATTGCCTTGATTAAATCTAGGCCAAGTTTGAAAATGGGTCATCCGGGTCAAAATCTAGGTCAATAGGTCAAATCAAGGAAACACCTTGTGTATGCGATACAGGCTGTATTTTTCAATTGATCTTCATGAATGTTGGTCAGAATGATTGCTTTGATGAAGTCTGGGCCGAGATCGAAAATGGGTCATCTGGGGTCAAAAACTAGGTCACTAGGTCAAATCAAGGAAAAACCTTGTGTATGCGATAGAGGCTGTATTTTTCAGTTGATCTTCATGAATAAAGGTCAGAATGATTACCTTGATAAAATCTAGACCAAGTTTGAAAATGGGTCATCTGGGGTCAAAAACTAGGTCACTAGGTCAAATCAAGGATAAAACTTGTGTATGCGATAGAGGCTGTATTTTTCAATTGATCTTCATGAATATTGGTCAGAATGATTGCCTTGATGAAATCTAGGCCAAGTTTGAAAATGGGTCATCCGGGGTCAAAATCTAGGTCAATAGGTCAATCAAGGAAAAACCTTGTGTATGCGATACAGGCTGTATTTTTCAATTGATCTTCATGAATATTGGTCAGAATGATTGCTTTGATGAAGTCTGGGCCGAGATCGAAAATGGGTCATCTGGGGTCAAAAACTAGGTCACTAGGTCAAATCAAGGAAAAACCTTGTGTATGCGATAGAGGCTGTATTTTTCAATTGATCTTCATGAATAAAGGTCAGAATGATTACCTTGATAAAATCTAGACCAAGTTTGAAAATGGGTCATCTGGGGTCAAAAACTAGGTCACTAGGTCAAATCAAGGATAAAACTTGTGTATGCGATAGAGGCTGTATTTTTCAATTGATGAAATCTAGGCCAAGTTTGAAAATGGGTCATCCGGGGTCAAAATCTAGGTCACTAGGTCAAATCAAGGAAAAACCTTGTGCATGCGATACAGGCTGTATTTTTCAATTGATCTTCATGAATATTGGTCAGAATGATTGCTTTGATGAAGTCTGGGCCGAGATCGAAAATGGGTCATCTGGGGTCAAAAACTAGGTCACTAGGTCATATCTAAGAAAATACTTGTTTAAACTCAAGAGACCACATTTTTAGTTCAATCTTATTGAAAATTGACCAAATATTTGTTTTCATGAAATCACTAGGTTAAACATGTTTACACTGTTATAGTTTGTTTCTCAGGTGAGCGACATAGGGCCATCTTGGCCCTCTTGTTCAACTGATCTTCATAAAATTTGGTCAGAATGATTGTTTTGAAGAAATGTAGGTCAAGTTTGAATATGGATCATCTGGGGTCAAAAAGAAGGTCACTAGGTCAAATCAAAGAAAAACCTTGTGTATGAGATAGAGGCTGTATTTTTCAATTGATCTTCATGAAATTTGGTTTGAATGATTGCCTTGATGAAATCTAGGTCAAGTTTGTGGGTCATTTGGGGTCAAAAACTAGGTCACTAGGTCATAACAAAGAAAATACTTGTTTAAACTCAAGAGACCTTATTTTTGGTCCGATCAGAATGAAAATTGGCCAGAATATTTGTTTCCTTGAAATCACTAGGTCAAACATGTTCACACTGTTATGGTGTGTTTCTCAGGTGAGCGACCTAGGGACATCTTGGCCCTGTTGTTGTTGTTTGTTATATATTGAAAAACATTTTTGATAGATGATGTGCGAAAATTATGATCACTTAAAATTATCACATAAAAAAGGCGCATGAAAGTATGTTCAGAAGAGCCGCATCATTAAATGTACTTTGATACTCTCTAATTGTCCTTTTGTTTTTATGCCCCAACTTTGGGGGGGGGTGGGGGGGGAGAATGTTGTGTCGCGCCTAGCTCCAAAAGTATTTGATGTAGAGTCACAAAACTTCACAGGAATGTTGGTCAGCATGTGTAGTTGTGCACCTGGGGTTTTGGGTCCGGATTCATTCAGTCTTGTAGGAGTTATGGCCCCTGACTTAGTAAAAAATTGGTCATTTTAATGTTGTGTTGCGCGTAGCTCCAAAAGTATTTGACCTAGAGTCACCAAAGTTTACAGGAATGTTGGTCAGCATGTGCAGTTGTGCACCTTGGGTTTCGCGTCCGGTTTCATTCAGTCATGTAGGAGTTATGGCCCCAAAAGTATTTGACCTAGAGTCACCAAAGTTTACAGGAATGTTGGTCAGCATGTGCAGGTGTCCTTTGTCATGTAGTGGGGGCGTCGGTGTCCCATGGACACATTTCTAGTTTAACTGTTTGTTTTGTTTTGTTTTAAGAATGAATCACGGTATCTCAAATATGTATCGAGTACTTTTTAGAAGGTATAAAAACTCACGTGTCAAATAAAACAAAACAAGAAAACTTTTAACTGCCAAACTTTGATAAAACACGTCTGCATTGATCATGCTTGCAAGCATAAAATTTACGGTTATTTATTTAGGGCCAATTATTTAGGATAAGATACAATGTCATGTCTGTTTCTTTTTGGCTGTTCGTCCGTCCGTCCATGTGTCAACACAAAACAAGAAACCTTTAATAATGTCTACATTGATCGCGCTTGCAAGAGTAAAATCATTTAGGGCACTTTTTACATGACAGTGTCATGTCTCTGTTTTTCGATAACAACAATCTGATCATTTGTTGATAACATATCAAAATATTGGCCGATATTATATGAGTGCGTAAATACGGCGAAATAAACAGGTAAATCACAAATAGTAAATAATAAATCACAAGATATGTAATTTATTCAATTAATATAATGATCCTTTATAATACAGTTTATTAAAGCTGGCTACCTTGACTTACATGTTCATATATGACATGTATATGTAGAGCTGGCTACCTAGACCTTTAGGAACTGGCTACCTAGACACTGCCCATCTAATATGCAAGAATAGTCTAAATCCTGTCCTGGTCAAAGGACTTGATTCGTTTTTAGTGAAAAATGGCCCATCATTATTTTTTAGCTCACCAGAGCACAAAGTGCTCAAGGTGAGCTATTGTGACCGGTCATTGTCCGGCGTCTGTCGGCGTGAATCAGTGTGTCGTCCGGCGTCCGTCAACATTTGCCTTGTGAACACTCTAGAGGCCACATTTGTGACCCAATTTTTATGAAACTTGGTCAGAATGTTAGTCTTGATGATCTCTAGGTCAGATTCGAAACTGTGTCATGTTGGTTCAACAACTAGGTCAGTAGGCCAGATCAAAGGAAAAGCTTGTGAACACTCTATAGGCCACATTTGTGACCCAATCTTTATGAAACTTGGTCAGAATGGATGTCTTGATGATCTCTAGGTCAAGCTTGAAACTGGGTCATGTGGGGTCAAAAACTAGGTCAGTAGGGTAGATCAAAGGAAAAGCTTGTGAACAGTCTAGAGGCCACATTTGTGACCCAATATTTATGAAACTTGGTCAGAATGTTTGTCTTGATGATTTCTAGGTCAAGTTTGAAACTGGGTCATGAACTAGGTCAGTAGGCCAGATCAAAGGAAAAGCTTGTGAACACTCTAGAGGTCAATTTGTGACCCAATCTTTATGAAACTTAGTCAGAATGTTTGTCTTGATTATTTCTAGATCAAGTTCGAATCTGGGTCATTTGGGATCAAAAACTAGGTCACCCTGTCAAATCAAAGGAAAAGCTTGTGAATACTTTAGAGGTCACAGTTGTGACTCAATCTTTTTGAAACTGGGTCAGAATGTTTTTCTTAATGATTTTTAGATCAAGTTCGAAACTGGGTCGTGTGGGGTCAAAAACTAGGTCAGTATGCCAGATCAAAAGAAAAGCTTGTGAACACTCTAGAGGTCACATTTGTGAACCAATCTTTATGAAACTTGGTCAGAATGTTTGTCTTGATTATTTCTAGGTCAAATTAGAATCTAGGTCATGTGGGATCAAAAACTAGGTCATCCGGTCAAGTCAAAGGAAAAGCTTGTGAATACTTTAGAGGCCACAGTTGTGACTCAATCTTTTTGAATCTGGGTCAGAATGTTTTTCTTAGTGATTTCTAGGTCATGTTCGAAACTGGGTCATGTGGGATCAAAAATTAGGGCAGTAGGCCAGATCAAAGGAAAAGCTTGTGAACACTCTAGAGGCCACATTTGTGACCCAATCTTTATGAAACTTGGTCAGAATGTTTGCCTTGATGATCTTTAGGTCAGTTTTGCAACTGGGTCATACGGCCTCAAAAAGTAGGTCAGTAGGCCAGATCAAAGGAAAAGCTGGTGAACACTCTATAGGACACAGTTGTGACTCAATCATTTTGAAACTGGGTCAGAATGTTTGTCTTAATGATTTCTAGGTCAAGTTTGAAACTGGGTCATGTGGGGTCAAAATCTAGGTCACTAGATCAAAGGGAAATCTTGCCAACACTCTAGAGACCACAATTCAAGTTTTAAAGTCATTAGAATTAGTTAAAATAATTATCTTGATTATCTATAGGTCAAGTTTGAATTTGGGTCATGTGGGGTCAAAAACTAGGTCACCAGGTCAAATCTAAAGAAAAGCTTGTGAACACTCTAGAGGCCACAGTTGTGACCCAATCTTTACGAAACTTAATCAGAATGTTTGTCTTGATGATCTCTAGGCTAAGTTCGAATCTGTGTCATGTTGGGTCAAAAACTAGGTCAGTAGACTAGATCAAAGGAAGAGCTTGTGAACACTCTAGAGGCCAATGCTTTGACTCAATCTTTATGAAATTTGATCAGAATGTTTGTCTTGATGATCTCTAGGTCAAGTTCGAATTTGGGTCATGTGGGGTCAAAAACTAGGTCAGTATGAAACTTTGTCAGATTGTTTGCCTTGATGATCTCTAGGTCAGTTTTGAAACTGGGTCATATGGGGTCAAAAAGTAGGTCAGTAGGCCAGATCAAAGGAAAAGCTTGTGAACACTCTATAGGCCACAGTTGTGACTCAGTCTTTATGAAACTTGGTTAGAGTGTTTGTCTTGATGATCTCAAGGTCAAGTTTTAATCTGGGTCATTTTGGGTCAAAAACTGGGTCACATGGTCAAATCAAAGGCAAAGTTTGTGAACACGCTAAAGGCTATAGTTGTGACTCAATCTTTATGAAACTTGGTCAGAATGTTTGTCTTGATGATCTCTAGGTTAAATTCAAAACTGGCTCATGTGGGTTAAAAAAAAATGGTCAGTAGGCCAGATCAACTCTTGTGAGTGATATATAGGGCCATCATGGCCCTCTTGTTTCTTAAATTTTTTGAGTTAACAATCCAATATCTCTAGACCAAAAATAAAGTTTTGTATTGTTTTAAAATGACAGTTAAGTAAAAATAGTACATTTTGCGTGACTATGTAATAACAGAAAACCCCGTTTTTCTTACGACGTCGTTATGTTGCCACAACTTAAATCGCGTTGATTTTTTTTTCGCTCTGTCATGAATGATGTATAACCATCTAAATATGAGATATGATAATATTTCATTTAAGTAAGGTCAAAATAAAATGCTGTTTCATCAAATTATACTGAAAACAAAATGTAAATGATATTCAACTTTGTCTGTAAATGCTGACAGAGACGTGTATTTTTATTGTTTTGCTTCTAAAAGTAATCCTGTATATGGTTTTAATACTTCTTTGCATTCATTATTTAATTGAATGAATGTAGAAACATACGTGGAAAAAATCTGACATCCATCTTCATATTTTATTTGTAAATTTCGGCAAAATACTATATCAAATTTTGATCAACCAGTTTTACTTACAATCTGATATTCCCACGGTTATGCACATGTACATGTACAGTGTATTTGAATCAACTTCCCGACTGCTACCTTTAATGTTTATATCAGAGGAGGTACTGACTGGTGTATTTATCGACCATTAGATACACATGTTTTCTTCACTAAATAATGACCTGAGCATCATTTAGTAACAGATGAACAATAACTTACTTATTGGTAAGGTAATAACCATCGTTTTTTTGTTTTGTCTTTGCTTTCTTTAATGGTTTTATTATATGCCTGAAGGGACGTATTATGTTATGGTCCCGGTGTCCGTCCGTCCGTTAGCAGTTTCGTGTCCGCTCTGTAACTCTTGAGCCCCTTGAAGGATTTCAAAGAAACTTGACACAAATGTTCACCACACTGAGACGACGTGCAGAGCGCATGTTTTGGTTGTCTCATTTCAAAGGTCAAGGTCACACTTAGGGGTCAAATGTCATATGAGTGTGTTTCGTGTCCGCTCTGTAACACTTGAACTGCTTGAAGAAACTTGGCACAAATGTTCACCACACTGAGATGACGTGCAGAGTGCTTGTTTAGGATGACTAGCTTCAAGGTCAAGGTCACACTTAGGAGTGAAAGTTCATATATGACTTTGCTGTTTCTGCTCTGTAACTCTTGAACTGCTTGAAGGATTTCAAAGAAACTTGGCACAAATGTTCACCACACTGAGATGACGTGCAGAGTGCTTGTTTAGGATGACTAGCTTCAAGGTCAAGGTCACACTTAGGAGTGAAAGTTCATATATGACTTTGCTGTTTCTGCTCTGTAACTCTTGAACTGCTTGAAGGATTTCAAAGAAACTTGGCACAAATGTTCACCACACTGAGGCGACGTGCAGAGCGCATGTTTTGGATGACTCGCTTCAAGGTCAAGGTCACACTTAGGGGTCAAAGGTCATATATGACTTTGCTTTGTGTATATTGCTATGCATTGCAGTGCTCTTGTTTTTATTTGGCAGATCCCTTTTGTTCTCTTACAATAATTTTTTTGAATTACTTCCCTTTTTTGTTACTATAAATAGCTTATTTTGAAACTTTTTTATTATTGGCAGTAGGGAAAAACCGAGACCACTTTTCTGTAGTACAACATGGATGATACATTCAATTTTTAGATGTATTTTGACATAACTTTACCTTGTAAGAATTTTTTTGTGGACTTTGAATTTTTTTTTGTTTTTTTTTGGAATTTCTTCTTTTTGTTGTTCCTGTCCTTTGGGCTTCAACAGTCAAGTTCTTTAGATTTTACTCCCATCCTCTGAAGTAACCCTTAGGGCGTATATTGCCCCGCTTGGCGGTGCTCTTGTTTCAACATATTTTAGTCAGCATTATTTTTGCATGTTTTAGGCAGAAACCAAGTGGTGTACCCGTAAAGCGCGGCACTCTTTACCCGAGGGAGGTGGGGGGGGGAGGGGGAGGGGGAGGTTTAAATTCCGTCACATGAAATTAGACTATGACCATCACAATCCCTCGCTTAAGAAGAAACGGTCATGGAGAGCAGTACACAAAACAAAGAAGTAAAGAAGAACTGTGGGTGTAGAAATTTTAATCTCACACACATATGAAAAATATATAGAACAGAATATATAATGATCGTATTTTCACTATATAAGAATAATTTCGCCGTCATAATAATTTATATATTGCATTCCTATAATCTATGACAATATTATTTATTTCCTTGAATACAAATTCATTTTACATATAATTATAATTGTGCACATCTTTCAGTTCTTATCTGTAGACAGATGGGCACAAATGTCAAAACTGTGCAAAAAATATAAAAATTATAACTATTGGAAGCCGTATTTCAGTATATTATTAGAAATTAATACATTTTTATGCCCCCGAAGGGAGGCATATAGTTTTTGAACTGTCTGTCGGTCTGTCGGTCTGTCCGCAATTTTCGTGTCCGGTCCATATCTTTGTCATCGATGGATGGATTTTCAAATAACTTGGCATGAATGTGTACCACAGTAAGACGATGTGCAGTGCGCAAGACCCAGGTCCGTAGCTCAAAGGTCAAGGTCACACTTAGACGTTAAAGGATAGTGCATTGATGGGCGTGTCAGGTCCATATCTTTGTCATCGATGGATGGATTTTCAAATAACTTGGCATGAATGTGTACCACAGTAAGACGACGTGCAGTGCGCAAGACCCAGGTCCGTAGCTCAAAGGTCAAGGTCACACTTAGACGCTAAAGGATAGTGCATTGATGGGCGTGTCCGGTCCATATCTTTGTCATCGATGGATGGATTTTCAAATAACTTGGCATAAATGTGTACCACAGTAAGACGACGTGTCATGCGCAAGACCCAGTTCGTAGCTCAAAGGTCAAGGTCACACTTAGATGTTGAAGGATAGTGCATTGATGGGCGTGTCCGGTCCATATCTTTGTCATCGATGGATGGATTTTCAAATAACTTGGCATGAATGTGTACCACAGTAAGATGACATGTCACATGCAAGACCCAGGTCCGTAGCTCAAAGGTCAAGGTCACACTTAGACATTAAAGATCATTTTTCATGATAGTGCATTGATGGGCATGTCCGGTCCATATCTTTGTCATTCATGCATAGATTTTAAAATAACTATGCATGAATGTGTGACACAGTAAGATGATGTGTCGCGCGCAAGACCCAGCTCCATAGGTCAAAGGTCCTAAACTCTAACATCGGCCATAACTATTCATTCAAAGTGCCATCAGGGGCATGTGTCATCCTACGGAGACAGCTCTTGTTGACTGGTAACTTTTCAATCGTTTGAAGAACTGCTCAGTAATTGTAAAATAACATCAGATATTAATCTACTGATTTGTTCTTTTCTTCTTTTCAAATAAAGTATAATCATGAATAATTGATAAGTTAATACGATATTATGAATTCAACAAGTCCGCATAATAACTATAGCTTTATAACATCAGAATAGCTCTAAACATTTTTTTTCGTTCTACTATCAAATGAAAAAATACTCTTCATCATACTTCTTCAGAAATGATTAACCATTTGAAAGTTCAATATCTGTAACAGGTTTATTGCATTTAAAAAAAAAAATTGATGACTCATTTGACTGCCTCTCAGTTTTTACCTAGTCAGCTATCTACGGACAGCCCTGACCGTGTTCGTTATTAAAACAAATAAAGGTATATGGAATACACTCAAAACCCTTTATAACGCTATTCGATATACTGCGATATTCGGTATCACGCTGAACGCTCTTGGCTCCCGAATTTTCAAAGACCAAAAAAAAACAAAAAAAACACGGCACTTGCAGTCGTAATTATTTTGATCATAAACATTTATAAACTTAACACCTTTTCCTGTCCTGCAGACACATTCTTGTTTTTAGCTCATCTGAGTTTTGGAAAAAAAATGATGAGTTACTGTCACACTTGATCGGTGTCGGCGTTGCAAAGTTTTATGTTTAGGTCAGCTTTTCTCCTAAACTATCAAAGCTATTGCTTTAAAACTTGCAACACTTGTTCACTGTCAACAGTTGACTCTGTACAGCAAGAAACTTAACTCTGTCCTGATTTTTGAAAGAATTATGGCCCCTTTTTGGCTTTGAAAATATCAGATTTCTTGGTTTAGTTTATGTTTAGCCAAGAAAATAAAATGGCAGCCACATGAGCACACACCCTGACAACATGACTACCAGCTCAACACTTACAATACCAGGAAACAACTTCAGTCGCGTTATGATGAATCCAAAGTGTGTAAGCCTTAGATGACACGTGCCTGCTTTGAATTTTGACCCTTAAAAGAGTATAGTCTTCTCTATGTACATAATTGTCTGAGTTTCCATCAATATGCTCTTGCATATAACCAGCTGACATTTTAAGTTGGTAAGTACCACATGTTAATTCTCTCAACTGAATTTTGTCTAAGCGCGGAAATTCAATATCTGATTCAGCTGACTTCCAACAGGCTGATTTTTCGTTCTAAGCTGTGATTTTCAATCTAAGTTTTAAGGTCATTATTACCCTTTGACAAATCTAACATTTTCTGGTGTCATCGTCATTGTTTCTTGTCGCGCTCAATGGAGGAAAGTTTTTGTTGGATATCACGCATACTATTCTTACGAAATCCCCGATGAATGGAACCTGGGTTGTTGGTAAAACATGATCAAGTACTTCCAACGCTTGATCCTGGCGTTAGCAGATTCTACTACCCATCTGACCTAAAGAGATAAAAAAGAATGGATGTAAAGTAATACTTAAGATAGCAGAAAATGTTGAGATTGATTTATCTTTTTACAGTGTAAGTGGACATACATTAAGCGGCCAGTATCTTAGTATTTTCTTATTGACATAATAATTCATACGGCCAAACCAAAGTTAGCAGTCACACATGTAGCAAACATGTTTTAGTTTATGCTGGTACTAAATCACTGTCCGCATTATGGAAAACCAGTTCTTGTGTTTTATATGAGAAGGCATTACCATTAGTACAATGGTAAATTTTATGTTTAGGTCAACTTTTCTCCTAAACTATCAAAGCTATTGCTTTAAAACTTGAAGCAGTTATTCACCCTTAAAAGCTGACTCTGCACAGCAAGTACCATAACTCTACATTGCTTTTTGCAAGAATTATGGCCCCTTGTGGACATAGAAAATCATGGGTAGGACAATATTTCTATTATCCAGAGACAAAAAAATCAGATGAGCGTCTGCACCTGCAAGGCGGTGCTCTTGTTAAATGTTATTCCTTCATCTTTTATCATGAATACAGTTTTATAAGGCAAGAGTTTTTAAATAGTTGTTTCTTGTAGGCCTGTTATTACATTTAAGTTTACCGCAGTCTGAAAAAAAAAACTCTGTAAAGAAATTAAAGATAAGCATCAACCAAAGGTCTCTTCCACCCAAGATCTTTAGATTATAAAACTTTTCTGAGACCAGTCTGAAATGTGCAGCTACTGATTCATCACTTTGGAATCTGGCTTTAATCTATCATGTATGTATCACATTTAACCCTTAGCCTGCTGGTGGCAAGTAATTCTGCCTTTGCGACCAGTGCAGACCAAGATCAGCCTGCACATCCATGCAGTCTGATCATGGTCTGCACTGTTCGCTATTCAGTCAGTAAATTTTTAGTAAACACCCCTTCAAATGATAAATGGTACTGCCCAAATTGGAAGATGGACCGGTCCATAATAGAAATTTAGCATGGTAAGGGTTAAGAGCATACTCAGATGTAAGTTTTATAAACTACAGCGACCGGCAAAAATATAGGACTCAAATTTTTCATACTGGGACTCAAGGATCCTACTTTGAAAATCCTAGTGAGAACACTGAACACTAATGAAACTGCCTGCCTGATTTTAAAATAATTTCACACAAATGGTTCTTGTGTGACCCTATACCAAGATTTTTAAAGTTAATTGGATTTGTCAAGAAACATGGCAGCCGGGGGGGTGTGGTCACTTTTCCCACTATGTATATAGTGTAAACTTAAAAGATCATCTTGTATGAAACTACTGGCCCAATTTTAACCACACAGATGGTTCCTTTGGTAACTTTACGAAGACTTTCAAATTATTCAGGTTCGTCAAAACACATCAGGTCACCAGGGTGTGTGGTTATTTTTCCCTCTATGTACATAATGGAAACTCTAAAACTCTTCTTGTTTGATGTTGTCTCTAATAATTCCCAAAACCTCTTACCTCTGCTTCCCCTCCCCACCCCCACACACGCAAACACATTACCAGCCTGTATTTATTTTGTATACCTAAAATATTCTTGTAAGAAAACACTTGCATTATTATACCCCCACAAACAAAGTTTGGGGGTTGGTGGGGGGGAGGGGGGGTGCGGAGTATATACAGTGATAATTGTACCCCCCGACAACAAAGTTGTAAGGGGGGGTATACTGGTTTCAGGTTGTCTGTCTGTCCGTCTGTTCGTCTGTCTGTAGATGCAATCTTGTGCGCACCATCTCTCCTTATCCCCTTGACAGAATTTAATGAAACTTCACACAAGTGATCAGTACCAACAGTAGTTGTGCATGGGGCATGTTAGGTTCTTTCAGAAAAAAATTTGCAGAGTTATGGGACTTTGTTTTTTTGTTACTATACTATATACATAGACACAATCTTGTGCGCACCATCTCTCCTCATCCCCTTGACACAATTTAATGAAACTTCACACAAGTGATCAGTAACAACAGTAGTTGTGCATGGGGCATGTTAGGTTCTTTCAGGAAAAAATTTGCAGAGTTATGGGACTTTGTTTTTTTGTTACTATACTATATACATAGACACAATCTTGTGCGCACCATCTCTCCTCATCCCCTTGACACAATTTAATGAAACTTCACACAAGTGATCAGTAACAACAGTAGTTGTGCATGGGGCATGTTAGGTTCTTTCAGTGACAAAAATTGCAGAGTTATGGGACTTTGTTTCTTGTTAACATACTATGTACATACAGTCTGCATATGCAGTCTTGTGCGTGCCTAATCTACCAAACCCTTACACACAATTTAATGAAACTTCACACAAGTGATCAGTACCAAACCTTGTTGTGCATGGTGCATGTTACATTCTTTTAGATAAATATTCTGCATAGTTATGGGACTTTGTTTTTTGTTACTATACTGTATACATACAGTCTATATACATACAGTCCACAAATTATACAATCTTGTGTGCGTCAAATTGCAATGTACTGTGTTAGTGCATGCGGGGGGTACATTCATCACCTTTAGTGATAGCTCTAGTTTTAGGTCTGCGTCCTGCGTCATATACACATAAAATTTGCCAGGGACACAAAGTCCTGAAGTATGAGCATCCTGGGGACGCATCATCGAACCGAAATGTGAAAATTACAGAAATTACAGAAGGGCGTTCGGTAGACCCGAGGTTTCGGGTTTTGACCCGCGAAAAAATCATGTTTGTTCAAATCATTACCCTGGGGTGAAAAGAGGCCATGCCCCAGGCGTTACAAGTTTTACATGGACTTATATAAGAAAAAACTGTAAAAATCTTGTCTGAAAGTTCAAGGGTTAGGCCTTTGATATTTGGCATGTAGCATTGCTTAGTGGTTTTCTAACAAGATTGTTCAAATTATGCCCCTGGGGAGAAAAGAGGCCCTGCCCCGGGGGTCACTTGTTATATGAGTTATGTAGGAAATAATACTGCAAAAATTATCAGATCATATTATGTCTCGAGGTGACATATTGTTTTTGCCCTGTCCGTCCGTACGTACGTCACACTTCATTTCCGATCAATAACTGGAGAACCATTTGATCTAGAACCTTTAAACTTCATAGGGTTGTAGGGCTGCTGGAGTAGAGGACACCTACTGTTTTGGGGTCACTTCATCAAAGGTCAAGGTCACAGGGGCCTGAACATTGAAAACCATTTCCGATCAATAACTAGAGAACCACTTGACCCAGAATGTTGAAACTTCATAGGATAATGGGTCATGTAGAGTTGATGACCCCTATTGTTTTTGGGGTCACTCCGTTAAAGATCAAGGTCACAGGGGCCTGAACATTGAAAACCATTTCCAATCAATAACTTGAGTACCACTTGACCCAGAATGTTGAAACTTCATAGGATGATTGTACATGCAAAGTAGATGACCCCCATTGATTTTGGGGTCACTCTGTTAAAGGTCAAGGTCACAGGGGCCTGAACATTGATAACCATTTCCAATCAATAACTTGAGAACCTCTTGATCCAGAATGTTGAAACTTCATAGGATGATTGAACATGCAGAGTAAATGACCCCTATCGATTTTGGGATCACTCTGTTAAAGGTCAAGGTCACAGGAGCCTGAAAATGGAAAACAGTTTCCAATCAATAACTTGAGAACCACTTGACCCAGAATGTTGAAACTTCATAGGGTGATTGAACATGCAGAGTAGTTGACCCCTATTGATTTTAGGTCAGTCTATTAAAGGTCAAGGTCACAGGGGCCTGGTCATGTAAAATCATTTCCGGAAAATAACTTGAGAACTACTTGACCTAGAATGTTGAAACTTAATAGGATGATTGGACATGCAGAGTAGATGACCCCTATTTATTTTGGGGTCACTTGATAAAAGGTCAAGGTCACAGGAGCCTGAACAGTGACTTGAGAACCAGAAGGCCAAGAGTGTTGAAACTTAGCGGGATGACTGGACATGCCAAGTAGATGATCCCTATTGCAGCCAACCATCAGTGTCTCTTTGACTTTCACTCCTGACCCCTATTGACTTCTTGCCTATATGACTTTGCATTGGGGGAGACATGCGCTTTTTTACAAAAGCATCTTCTAGTTTCCTAGACTGTTTAATGTAACTACCGTAATTAGGGGTCACTTGACTTTGACCTTGACCTACTGACCTACTTTTTTAGCTTGACTATTCGAAGAATAGTCTAGCTATTTTACTCACCCTACTACTTGAGGTCAGTTAGCATTTTGCATGCAAGTACATGTGGCTGTCATTACATAATTATAACTTTGAAACTTATTTTTTCTTTTTCTAGGTCAATTACCAACCTCACTGGGTCAAGTCCCATAACTCTGACATGTTTTTTGACCAAATTATGTCCCATTTTGGACTTAAAAAACTTCTGGGTAACGTTTTGCATGAAAGTTACTATCTCCAAAACTAATGCAGATACTGGATTGAAACTCTGTAGATATTTATGCCCTCCTTCGAAGAAGGAGGGGTATATTGTTTTGCAGATGTCGGTCGGTAGGTCGGTCGGTCGGAATGTAGACCAATCCGTTTCCGGATGGTAACTCAAGAACTCTTGGGCCTAGGATCATGAAAGTTGATAGGGAGGTTGGTCATCACCAGCAGATAACCCCTATTGATTTTGAGATCTGTATGTCAAAGGTCAAGGTCACAGTGACCCTGAATAGTAAAACGGTTTCTGGATGATAACTCAAGAACCCTTGGGCCTAGGATCATGAAAGTTGATAGGGAGGTTGGTCATGACCAGCAGATGACCCCTATTGATTTTGAGGTCAGTATGTTAAAGGTCAAGGTCACAGTGACCCTGAACAGTTAAACGGTTTCTGGATGATAACTCAAGAACTCTTAGGCCTAGGGTCACAAAAGTTGATAGGGAGATTGGTCATGACCAGCAGATGACCCCTATTGATTTTGAGGTCAGTATGTCAAAGGTCAAGGTCACAGTGACCAGGAACAGTAAAATGGTTTTTCGGGCAATAACTCAAGAACGCTTGGGCCTAGTGTCAGGAAAATTAATAGTTAGGTTGGCCATGACCAGCAGATGACCCCTATTGATTTTGAGGTCATTAGGTCAAAGGTCAAGGTCACATCGGCCAGGAACGGTCTCTGATCTTCTTGTCCAAAACCATAGGGCCTAGGGCTTTGATATTTGGTATGAAGCACAATCTAGTGGTCCTCTAGCAAGATTGTTCAGATTATTTCCCTGGGGTCAAATATGGCCCCATCCCGGGGGTCACATGGTTTATATAGACTTATATAGGAAAAAACTTTGAAAAACCTCTTGTCCAAAACCACAGGGCCTAGGGCTTTGATATTTTGTATATGAAATCATCTAGTGGTCCTCTACTAAGATTGTTCAAATTATTCCCCTAGGGTCAAATATGGCTCTGCCCTGGGGGTCACATGGTTTACATAGACTTATATAGGGAGAAACTTTGAAAATCTTCTTGTGGAAACCACAAAGACTATGGCTTTGATATTTTGTAATGTAGCATCATCTAGTGGTTCTCTACCAAGTTTGTTCAAATTATCCCTCTAGGGTCAAATACGGCCCCGCCCCAGGGGCCACATGTTTCATATAGACTTACATAGGGAAAAACTTAGAATCTTCATGTTCATAACTTACATCATTCAAATTTGGACCACATGTATAGTTTTGAGTGGCAACCGATGAACCTTGACATGAGTTGACCTTGGTCTTGACCTAGTGACCTACTTTCACATTTCTGTAGCTACAGCTTTCAAATTTGGACCACATACATAGGTTTGTGTACCGAAAAAAACTTTGACCTTGTTATTGACCTAGTGACCTACTTTCACATTTTTGAAGGTACATGCTTCAAATTTGGACCACATGCATAGTTTTTTGTTCCAAAATAAAATTTGACCTTGATTTTGACCTAGTGACCTACTTTCACATTTCTCAAGCTACAGCCTTCAAATTTGAACCACATGCATAGTTTTGTGTACTGAAATGAACTTTGATCTTGAGATTGACCTAGTGACCTACTTTCACATTTCTGAAGGTACAAGCTTCAAATTTGGACCACTTGCATAGTTTTGTGTTCCCAAAAAAAATCTGACCTTGATTTTGACCTAGTGACCTACTTTCACATTTCTCAAGCTACAGCCTTCAAATTTGAACAACATACATAGTTTTGTGTACCGAAATGAACTTTGATCTTGAGATTGACCTAGTGACCTACTTTCACATTTCTGAAGCTACAGGCTTCAAATTTGGACTGCATGCATATTTATTTTTATGTTCCGAATTGAAATTTTTACCTATTACCTACTTTCACATTTCTCAAGCTACAGCCTCCAAATTTGAAGCATATGCATAGTTCTGTCTACCGAAATGAACTTTGACCTTGAAATTGATCTAGTGACCTACTTTCACATTTCTCAAGCCACAGCTTTCAGATTTGGACCACATACACTTTGTTTTGTACCAAAATGAAAATTGACCTTGATTTTGACCTTGAGCTAGTCTTGAAATTTGGAACATTCAAAAATGGCTCAGTGGATGGCGCCAAGATCTCTCTGTTATATCTTGTTAGGTTAATAGGTTAAAGGTCAAGGTCAGATTAAACCAGAATGGTAGAACTTTTGTTTACAGTGAGCATATAATTTCTGTTCCTTGTGCAATTACTGAATGCATCAAGGGGGGCATTTCGTGTTCTACGAGCTCTTGTTTAACATTAGGGTTATATTCCTGGTTCTGGGACAATGATTTGAATAGTCGAGCACTGGCTGTCTTAGGGACAACTCTTGTTTGTTTTTAGCTCACCTGTCACAAAGTGACAAGGTGAGCTTTTGTGATCGCGCGGTGTCCGTCGTTCGTCCGTCCGTCTGTCCGTAAACTTTTGCTTGTGACCACTCTAGAGGTCACATTTTTCATGGGATCTTTATGAAAGTTGGTCAGAATGTTCATCTTGATGATATCTAGGTCAAGTTCGAAACTGGGTCACGTGCCATCAAAAACTAAGTCAGTAGGTCTAAAAACAGAAAAACCTTGTGACCTCTCTAGAGGCCATATATTTCACAAGATCTTCATGAAAATTGGTCAGAACGTTCGCCTTGATGATATCTAGGCCAAGTTAGAAACTGGCTCTGGTGCCATCAAAAACTAGGTCAGTAGGTCTAAAAATAGAAAAACCTTGTGACCTCTCTAGAGGCCATATATTTCACAAGATCTTCATGAAAATTGGTCAGAACGTTCACCTTGATGATATCTAGGTCAAGTTCAAAACTGGGTCACGTGTCTTCAAAAACTAGGTCAGTAGGTCTAAAAATAGAAAAACCTTGTGACCTCTCTAGAGGCCATATATTTCACAAGATCTTCATGAAAATTGGTCAGAATGTTCACCTTGATGATATCTAGGTCAAGTTTGAAACTGGGTCAGGTGCCTTCAAAAACTAGGTCAGTAGGTCTAAAAATAGAAAAACCTTGTGACCTCTCTAGAGGCCATATATTTCACAAGATCTTCATGAAAATTGGTCAGAACGTTCACCTTGATGATATCTAGGTCAAGTTCAAAACTAGGTCACCTGCCGTCAAAATCTAGGTCAGTAGGTCAAATAATAGAAAAACCTTGTGACCTCTATAGAGGCCATATTTTTCATGGGATCTGTATGAAAGTTGGTCTGAATGTTCATCTTGATGATATCTAGGTCAAGTTCAAAACTGGGTCACGTGCGGTCAAAAACTAGGTCAGTAGGTCTAAAAATAGAAAAACATTGTGACCTCTCTAGAGGCCATATATTTCACAAGATCTTCATGAAAATAAATCGGAACGTTCACCTTGATGATATCTAGGTCTAGTTCGAAACTGGGTCACGTGCCATCGAAAACTAGGTCAGTAGGTCTAAAAATAGAAAAACCTTGTGACCTCTCTAGAGGCCATATATTTCATGAGATCTTGATGAAAATTGTTCAGAACATTCACCTTGATGATATCTAGATAAGGTTCGAAACTGGGTCATATGCCTTCAAGATCTAGGTCAGTAGGTCAAATAATAGAAAAACCTTGTGACCTCTCTAAAGGCCATATTTTTCATGGGATCTGTATGAAAGTTGGTCTGAATGTTCATCTTGATGATATCTAGGTCAAGTTTGAAACTGGGTCACATGCGGACAAAAACTAGGTCATTAGGTCTAAAAATAGAAAAACCTTGTGACCTCTCTAGAGGCCAAATATTTCATGAGATCTTCATGAAAATTGGTCAGAATGTTCACCTTGATGATATCAAGGTCAGGTTCGAAAGTGGGTCACATGCCATCAAAAACTAGGTCAGTAGGTCAAATAATAGAAAAACCTTGTGATCTCTCTAGAGGCCATACTTTTCATGGGATCTGTATGAAAGTTGGTCTGAATGTTCACCTTGATGATATCTAGGTCAGTTTCGAAACTGGGTCACGTGCAGTCAAAAACTAGGCCAGTAGGTATAAAAATAGAAAAACATTGTGACCTCTCTAGAGGCCATATTTTTCAATGGATCTTCATGAAAATTAGTGAGAATGTTCACCTTGATGATATCTAGATAAAGTTCAAAACAGGATCACGTACCTTCGAAAACTAGGTCAATAGGTCAAATAATAGAAAAACCTTGTGACCTCTCTAGAGACCATATTTTTCAATGGATTTTCATGAAAATTGGTTAGAATTTTTATCTTGATAATATCTAGGTCAAGTTCAAAACTGGGTCACATGAGCTCAAAAACTAGGTCACTATGTCAAATAATAGAAAAAACGATGTCATACTCAAAACTGGGTCATGTGGGAAAGGTGAGCGATTCAGGACCATCATGGTCCTCTTGTTTTAGATACAGCCTTGAAATTTGGATGACATATACAGTTTTGCACACCGATCTTAAAAGTGGCTTTCAGTGACGCTGAATGTGACTTAATGACCTACTTAAAGGCTCAGAGTGAGCTGTTGTGATCACTCACTGTCCGTCATCCGTCTGTCCGGCGTCCGTCCACACTTTCCTTTAAACAACATCTCCTCCTAAACCACCAAGCCAATTTTGATGAAACTTCACAGGGATGATCCTTGGATGGTCTTCTTTAAAGATTATTCAAAGAATTGAATTCCGTACAGAACTCTGGTTACCATAGCAACCGAAAGGAAAAACTTAAAAAAATCTTATTGTCCAAAATCACAAGGCTTTGATATTTTGTATGTAGCATCATCTAGTGGGCCTCTACCAAGATTGTTCAAATTATCCCCCTAGGGTCAAATATGGCCCAGCCCCTGGGGTCACATGGTTTATAGGGAAAAACTTTGATAATCTTCTTGTCTAAAACCATAAGGCCTAGGGCTTTGATATTTAGTATGTAGCATCATCTAGTGAGCCTCTACAAAGATTGTTCAAATTATCCCCCTAGGATATAATATGGCCCCGCCCTGGGGGTCACATTGTTTCTGTAGACCTGTATAGGGATTAACTTTGAAAATCTTCTTGTCAAAAACAAAAGGGCCTAGGGCTTTGATATTTGGTATGTAGCATCATATAATGGGCCTCTACAAAGATTGTTCCAATTATTCCCCTGGGGTGAAAAGAGGCCCTGCCACAGGTTTCCCTAGTTTTACATAGACATATATAGGAAAAAACTTTAAAAATCTTCTTGCCTGAAACTGCAAGGCTTTTGATATTTGGTATGTTGCACTGCCAAGTGGTCTACTACCAAAATTGGTCAAATTATGCGCCTGGGATGAAAGAGGCCCTGCCCTGGGGGTCCCAAGTTTTACATAGACTTGTATAGGAAAAAACTTTAAAAATCTTCTTGTCGGAAAGTTCCAGGCCTATGCCTTTGATATTTTGTATGTATCATTGCCTAGCTGATCTCTTACAAGATTGTTCGAATTATGCCCCTGAGGTGAAAAGGGGCCCTGCCCCAGGGGTCACTTAATATATGAGTTATATAGGAAAAAATACTTCAAAAATTATCAGATCATATTTCCTAGACTGTTTAATTATATTTACCACCCGACTGTGACCTTGACCTACTGACCTACTTTCTTGTTTTTTAAGATACAGCCTTGAAATTTGGATGACATGTACAGTTTTGCACACTGATCTTAAAACTGCCTTTCAGTGACCATGAATGTGACCTACTGACCTACTTTCTTGTTTTATAAGATACAGCCTTGAAATTTGGATGACATGTACAGTTTTGCACACTTACCTTAAAACTGACTTTCAGTGACCATGAATATGACCTACTGACCTACTTTCTTGTTTTTGAAGCTTCAGCAAAGAAATTTGTTCAAGCAAGCAACTTAACTCAGGTGAGCAATATAGGGCCATCATGGCCCTCTTGTTAATATTTTAGCATCAGTTTGATATTTGAAACATGTAGCTTATATTACTCAGGTGGGCGATCCAGGATCATCATGACCCTCTTGTTTATAATGGTGTCGTACCTCATGATTCGAAGAGAGGGTATCTAACATGCCATATGCCATCAGAATTTATTACTAATCGAAAAATACATGTTACTGTTGTGAGGTACTTATGAGGGAAGTGCTATGAAAATTGTTTTATCATAATTTTCTGTGTATTTCATTTTTAGCTCACCTGAGCACGAGGTGCTCAAGGGTGAGCTCTTTTGTGGTCAGTGATTGTCCGTCGTCAGTCGTCCGTCAACACCTCCCAGCCTAAACCGCCAGTCCAGTTTTGATGAAACTTCACAGGAATGTTCCTTGCATGATCCTTATTGATAATTAGTCAAAGAAATGAATTCCATACAGAACTCTGGTTGCCATGGCAACTGAAAGGAAAAACTTTAAAAATCTTCTTGTCCAAAACCGCAGTAGTTAGGTCTTTGATACTTGGTATGTGGCATCATCTAATGGTCCTTTACCAAATTTGTTCAAATTATCCCCCTAGGGTCATATATGGCCTCGCCCTTGGGGGAGAGAGGGGTGGGGGGGGGGGGGGGGGGGCTGGTCGCATGGTTTACATAGATTTATATAGGGGAAAACTTTGAAAATCTTCTTGTCCAAAACCACTGGGCCTAGGGCTTTGATATTTGGTATGTAACATCATCTAGTGGTCTTCTACCAAGATTATTCAAATTATCCCCCTAGAGTCAAATATGGCCCCGCCCCGGGGGTCACATGGTTTATATCAACTTACAGAGGAAAAAAACTTTGAAAATCTTCTTGTCCAAAACCACAGGGCATAGGGTTTTGATATTAGGTATGTGACATCATCTAGTGGTCCTTTACCAAGATTGTTCAAATTATGCCTCTTGGGTGAAAAGAGGCTCTGCCCCAGGGGTCTCAAGTTTAACATAGACTTGTATAGGAAAAAACTTTAAAAATCTTCTTGTCTTAAACCACAATACATAGGCCTTTGATATTTGGTATGTAGCATTGCCTGGTGGTCCTTTACCAAGATTGTTGAAATTATTACCCTGGGGTGAAAAGAGGCCCCGCCCCGGGGGTCCCAATTTTATATAGACTTATATAAAAAAAACTTTAAAAATCTTCTTGTCTGAAACCACAAGACCTAGGCCTTTGATATTTGGTATGTAGCATTGCCTTATGGTCGTCTACCAAAATTGTTCAAATTTAAACTCTGGGGTGAAAAGAGGCCCCACCCGGGGGTTCCAAGTTTTACATAGACTTATATAGGAAAAAACTTTAAAAATCTTCTTGTTTGAAACCACAAGACCTAGGCCTTTGATTTTTTACTGAGTTTGTTTAAATTTTGTCCCTGGGGTTAAAAGAGGCCTCGCCCTAGGGGTACCAAGTTTTACGTAGACTTATATAGGAAAAAACTTTAAAAAATCTTTTTGTCTGAAAGTTCAAGGCTTAAGCCTTTGATATTTGGTATGTAGCATTGCCTAGTGATTAAATACAAGTGAAGATTGACTTTGAGGTCAGTAAGTCAAAGGTCAAGGTCACAATGACCCGGAACAGTTAAACAGTTTCCGGATGATAACTTGAGAACACTAATGGGCCTAGGGTCATAAATTTTGGTACACAGCTGTTAACATAATAAAGTTAAGGATGGCTATGGTTAACCGAGTACTCGCTCGGTGTTCAGAGTATCGATTACGAAATTTCATAATTGAGTACTGGAAAAACATAAATGAAAAAAAAAAAAGACAAGAAACACGTCAGTTTTAACGCAGCCGTTTAAATGACTCCAAAATGTCTACCAGTCATCTTTTCGATCAATTACTCAGATTTAAAATACTACAAACACTAAAGTGTGAATTGATGCACAATGGTCAATAATGACTCCTGACACATAACACGTGTTTGCTGTAAATTGTAATTATGCCGTTTATTGCAGAACCCCTTATATCATAAAGAATTAGAAAATCACACCACACCTGTGTGCAAACATTAAAATTAGCAGTACATCATAAAAAACATATCCTTTATAATTTAAAAAGTAAACCAGTCCAATTTTATGCCGACTACTCAAATTAAGACTGTTATTATCTGTGTTGGTTTTAAATTCTGGAGCTTTCCCTTTAGCACAAGTAATTATTTACAAATGTATACAACAACAAAACAATTGTTTTGAAACATTATATCACTGCTTATGGGAGCCATAGTGAAACAACTAATGATTTTGAATTATCTCCCTAATAGTGAACAGATGCTAAATACGGCGGATTCTCGCCTATTCCAGTTACGGAAAGTACCTTTAACAAGTAACTAAGTATCGGCGAGTACTCGAGTATCAAAATTGGTACTCGTTACCATCCCTAGATAAAATACAGGTCAAGTTCAACTTTGAGGTCAGTAGGTCAAAGGTCAAAGTCACAATGACCTGAAACAGTTAAACGGTTTTCAGATGATAACTTCCGAACGCTTGGGCCTAGGATCACGAAAATTGATAGGACGTTGGTCATAACTAGCAGATGACCCCTAATGATTTTGAGGTCAGTAGGTCACAGGTCAAGGTCACAGTGACTTGGAACAGTTAAACGGTTTTCAGACAATAACTTCAGAACACTTGGGCCTAGGATCATGAAACTTCAAAGGGAGGTTGGTCATGACCAGCAGATGACACCTATTGATTTCAAGGTCAGTAGGTCAAAGGTCAAGCATGTTTTGCTTTGACATTGGCTTAGTTCTGTGACAAGGCCGTATTCACGGCCGGTAAACACTGGCTCGTCCTCTTTGAGGAGATGAGCTGAAAAAAGAGCCAACGATACTTCCGAGGCGGCGCCAATGACTGGAACTTTAAGCAGAATGTACACAAAGAAGAAGGGTGAGTTGATTGTTTCCTTTCTCAGTTAAATGTAAGGCCCTATTTCAAAAAACACCCAATGTAGTTCCACTCAGAAATGATTATACTTTTTATATATGCAGGCCATTTTGCAAGGTAAATGCATTCCTTGACGTGAGAACTTTTGAAAGTTGGAAAATGGGGCAAGTTCGAACCAAAAGTGGAGATTTACCAATATATTTCGCCCTAATTTACACAAATAAGAGTAGACATACATTGTACCAATTTTTCTCATAATGGTATGTTAAATCTGAATTATTTATGTGTTTTAATGGCGGGTTTTACCCCTCTATGCTCAAGTTTGGCTAAGAGGAGGAGCCAAAGCCTTGGAGGAGGCGCGAAAGTCCAGAGTGGGAGCCACTGACCAGTTCTTTTCCTGGGTGATTAACACTCGTATAAAGCGTTTTCGTTCTCGCATTGTAATATCTATTCCGTTTTAATGTTTGTAATTTGATGCTTGAAATTGTATTATACTACCCAAATGCACATAATCTACCTAAAATAACAAGAGCTGTCCGTAAGACAGCGCATTCGACTTTTCTCAGTGCTTGACTCTGAATTAGAGCTTTGCCAGTAAAACTTTATAAAACTTTAACCAAAAAAATCTAAGTTAGAAAGGGCATAACTCTGTCAAAATTCAAATCAGAGTTATGGGGTTTATTTCTCCTAGGGCAGAGTTTAATAGTAAATAACTATTTTAAGTTTCAAGTCAATAGCTTTGATAGTAACAGAGCTATCTGACTTAATCAAAAACTTTTACCAAAAATTCTAAGTTAAAAAAGGAGCATAACTCTGTCAAAATTCAAATCAGAGTTATAGGGATTGTTTCTCCTGGTGTAGACTTTGAAAGTACTAAACTATTTTAAGTTTCAAGTCAATAGCTTCGATAGTAACAAAGATATTTGATGCTATCAAAAGGGTTAACCAAAAATTCTAAGTTAAAAACGGGCATAACTCCATCAAAATTCAAATCAGTGTTATAGGGATTGATTCTCCTGGTGTAGACTTTGATAGTAAATAACTATTTTAAGTTTCAAGTCAATAGCTTTGATAGTAACAGAGATAATTGACTTTATAAAAAAAAACAACGCCGACGTCAACGCCGGTGCGAGTGCAATAGTACTACTTTTTCTTCGAAAAAACGAGCTAAAATATATGTGTATGTATCAATGCAACGGCTACACAGTTTAATGATAAATGGTCAATTTTAATATAAATGTTTGAAAGGAATCGCAAAGAAAGGATTCTCAGTTCTGAATGATATTATTACTTTTGTTCGTTCCAGATGGGTCTGTTTAAAGGCAAACGTAGGAAAGGGTTATCATTGACAAAGAAAAAGAACGATGTAACATACAATTGTAAAAGAAGTGAAAATAAAACATAGCAAAGCACATCAAATTTACACGAACACTTTAGAAATGTAACCACGAGCACCCCAAATAAAAAGAAGCGCAAGAGAACGGCTGTCACCAGCATTAAAGTGAATACATTCAGATCTCCTTTGCACAAAAAAAAAAAAAATGTAAAGTATTATCGCCGATTGTTCGCTTGTACAATACACACCAGGACCGGAAATGGTAATACTTCTTGTGGAAATGATGACGATTTATTCTGCAAGGCCATTAATCAGCTTAGTATATCTGTAAATTAAGCAAAACAGTTGTGCAATTTGCCATTTAGTTTTATACTTGCTACTAAGTAAAATGTTTGATTAAACTTTGAAGCGCTATTCCTGGGTGCATACATGGCGCTAAATACAACGTCCACGTGATGTAAACATAATATCGTTTTGACGATTTAAGCATTGCTAGTCATGTTAGAATGTACACTTTATTTATAAAACTCCCTCGATATTTTTGCTAATATGTTTTTTTCTATCTTTTCAGTATATTTATGTCTTTTCTAATTCATTGAGAAACAAATGTTTTTAAGAGTTTATTTGAAAGCATAAATAAAATCGAGTAAGGTAGTGATACTATATGATGTAAATATAAGAAATAATATTTTTCGGTATTCCTCAGAATAGGATCGGCAAATCAATGAATCGCGCTAGCTGGAAATTAAGTATCAACATACACGTTTCCTTGCAAACGTTATTTAAGTAAAATTAGAAAACTGTATTTATAATTCTGTAACTGTAAGCCCAGTAACGGTCAATACCCATTCTTACTGCGTAGCATTAATTAAAAACAAAGTCTGACAGCAAATATTGCCTCAACAGATGCCACCCTATTTACAAAGTCCCAGTACTAAATTATAACTCAATATGACATTGACTGCAGAACGACTGACAAACGGACAAGGATAAGACAAAACCTATATAAAACGTGCGGTTCGACCGGGGAATAAATATCTAACATTTTCAGTTTCATTGTTATCGTTAGAATGTCTGGGAGAAGTATTTCGAGTGTTAGCATTTTCATATATATGTAATCGAATTTTAAGCAATTTATAAGTAAACAAAAATATTTATTTAGCATTTGTAAGTACCCAGTGAAGCACATATTGCAATTGCATTTCAAGACTACTAAAAAGTTAACACTAACTATTAAAAATTTCAAAATGCGTTGGACACGAAAACCGCACATTAGGAAATGTCTCTTTCATAAAAAATATCATAATTATACAACTTATAACGCCATGATAGCCCATCATTAGACAAGTGAAAAAGAACAAAAAGAAGTGCAAATATCTCACAATACATTCTAAGAAAATGAATAGGATGTTGTTACAATATCATCCATCAGATGTTTGTCACAATCAAAGGGAACCATGATAAAGCTCTGGTATGTGAGAATTAATGATACATTAAAAAAATCTCAATTTCATAGTGCTTTGGCTCCCACTCCGGTTCTTAGCGCTTCCTCTGCCTCGATGGCTCCTCCACATGTAGATAAATGGACATGTACGTGATAAACACGCTAGTAAACCACATAAATCATGCAGTACCAATATATGCTTTTCAGCAAGATTGATGCAATGACTATAAAATCTTAAATTTGTGTAAATTAGGGCGAAATATATGGGAAAATGTCTACTTTTGGTTTGGACTTGCTCTATTTTCTAACTTTCAAAAGTTCTCACGTCAAGGAATGCATTTACCTTGCAAAATGGCCTGCATATATAAAAAGTATAATCATTTCACAGTGGAACTACATTGGCTGTTTTTTTTAAATAAGGCCTTACATTTATCTGAGAAAGGAAATAATCAACTCTCCCTTCTTTTTAGCTCGACTATTCGAAGAATAAGTAGAGCTATCCTACTCACCACGGCGTCGGCGTCGGTGTCGGCGTCGGCGTCACACATTGGGTTAAGTTTTTCGTACCAGTCCACATTTTGACAAAGTCTTTTGAGATAAAGCTTTGAAACTTTCAACACTTGTTTACCATCATCATGGCCAGTTATGGGCAAGAGCACATAACTCCATCAAGGATTTTGGCTGAATTATGGCCCCTTTTGACTTAGAAATCATGGTTAAGTTTTTCGTACCAGTTCATATTTTGACAAAGTCTTTTGAGATAAAGCTTTGAAACTTTCAACACTTGTTTACCATCACCATGTCCAGTTATAGGCAAGAGCACATAACTCCATCAAGGATTTTGGCTGAATTATGGCCCTTTTTGACTTAGAAATCTGGGTTAATATTTCGTACCAGTCCACATCTTGACAAAGTCTTTTGAGATAAAGCTTTGAAACTTTCAGCACTTGTTTACCATCACCATGTCCAGTTATAGGCAAGAGCACATAACTCCATCAAGGATTTTGACTGAATTATGGCCCCTTTTGACTTAGAAATCATGGTTAAGTTTTTCGTACCAGTTCATATTTTGACAAAGTCTTTTGAGATAAAGCTTTGAAACTTTCAACACTTGGTTACCATCACCATGTCCAGTTATAGGCAAGAGTACATAACTCCATCAAGGATTTTGGCTGAATTATGGCCCTTTTTGACTTAGAAATCTGGGTTAATATTTCGTACCAGTTCATATTTTGACAAAGTCTTTTGAGATAAAGCTTTGAAACTTTCATCACCTGTTTACCATCACCATGTCCAGTTATAGGCATTAGTATATAACTCTGTCAAGCATTTTGACTGAATTATGGCCCCTTTTGACTTAGAAATCTTGGTTAAGTTTTTCGTACCAGTTCATATTTTGACAAAGTCTTTTGAGATAAAGCTATGAAACTTTCAACACTTGGTTACCATCACCATGTCCAGTTATAGGCAAGAGTACATAACTCCATCAAGGATTTTGGCTGAATTATGGCCCTTTTTGACTTAGAAATCTGGGTTAATATTTCGTACCAGTTCATATTTTGACAAAGTCTTTTGAGATAAAGCTTTGAAACTTTCATCACCTGTTTACCATCACCATGTCCAGTTATAGGCAAGAGTACATAACTCCATCAAGGATTTTGGCTGAATTATGGCCCTTTTTGACTGAGAAATCTTGGTTAAGTTTTTCGTACCAGTTCATATTTTTTGTAAAGTGTTTGACATATGGCTTTGAAACTTTTATCACTAGTTTAGTATAATAGTCTCTATCTGTAGGAAAGAGAACATAACTCTGTCATCTGTTTTAGCTGAATTATGGCCCATTTTGGACTTTGAAATTGGTTCTGTTTCCATACAAGTCCATGTTTTGTCAAAACTATTTGACATATGGCTTTTAAACTTTGAACACTTGTTTATAATTATGATTTCCATCTGTAGGCAAGAGTACGTCACTATTTTGACTGAATTATGGCCCTTTTTGGACTTTGAAATTGGCTCATATATTGCCATTTAGTGCAAGACTTATCGAAATCAAAGTAATACAGGAACATTGTTTGTCTAATCTATTTATTTCTTTTGTCTGAATATCCGTGGAAATATTTTGACACCATTCTTCAATCAATTCTTCGAATAGTCGAGCGCGCTGTCATCAGACAGCTCTTGTTTGTTTACATTCTGTATAAAATTCCGGTCATTAGCGCCGCCTTGGAAGTATCATTGGCTCTTTTTTCAACTCATCTCCTCAAAGAGGACGAGCCAGTGTTTACAGGCCCTGGTATTGTAGGGGTATAATTCATCACTCCTTTGACAACTCTAGTTTCAAAATAACTTCACAGGCATTTTCCTTGCATAACCATCTACCAAAATTTTACAAGCAAGCAGTGTAACTCCGATGTGCGATCTGTTGTAGTTCAACACTGAATTTCTCCAGATCAAAAACAGGTAATAAATCATTGAATGGCTTTCTGGTTAGTAATACAAATAATTTTGACTTTTGATCATCAAGTCATTCAGTAAGATTAGTGTCTACCAGAGCTCTTCACAAACTTTGATTTTTCAAAATATAGTGGTCTTTACAAGTGCACCAGTTATGATTAAAATGTAAACAACAGAACCCTGACTATTAATCATTGGAATGAATGACAGTCGATCTTAGTCATAATACTGATTGACAGCAGGGATGTGCCTAATTATTTTCAAAAATAATTAATTAATTCCAGTTACATTGAGAAAATCGCTAATTAAATTAAATCAAATTACAAGCCATTTTCAAAAAGTAATTAATTAATTACAATTATTTTGCCAAAAGTAATTAATTATAATTAATTATTTTATCTCTAACAATTCAGTCATTTGCAAAACAATTTTTATTATTCAACATTTACAATTCAAAGCTTTTTTGACAAAATGTGCATAAAAGCAGCAAATCATATCACTTGAAAATTTCCACTAGTATCCTTTGGAAGGATAAAATGTTTGAGAGCTGATGAATTCATGATCTATGTGTAATACCACGACAGAATGACAAGTTTCAATATCAGTTTTTCTGTACATTCCTAATACCGTGTTCAGACTACGTTTTTAATCCTACATTAACTTGGGTTTATTTTTTAAACTAGTTTGCGTCCACACTATATGTGGTGTAAAACGTGAATTTTGTAAAGGTCAAGTGGTTTCTGTAATGTAGCATTAAAACTACCTCAGGAGGTGGTTTTAATACTACATTAAAAAGTAATGCTACATTATTTTACAAATGTGAACGCAAATCTGGGTTATAACTGGTTTTACAATCCCAAATCCACAGATCTTACCTTTTGGAGGAAGAATACCATGTGTTTCTCTTTTGTATCAAACAATTGATGCTGTGGCTGGCAAAATTAATTGGACTGTTGTTGAAACAAAAACATTAAATTGCGATATGGAGTCATGCTGACGCTCAAAATGGACAATAGATGGAATGAACAGAAATTCTTAGATGAACACAGAAGTTTAATATTGATGACCCCTTCTTGTTTCTGTTAGCTTCAATTCTTTGTAACCTTTTTTGCTTATTGCAAGATATCTGTTAACTTCCAACATTGCATGTATATATTTAAACCACATTTCTTTGCCTAGTGTGGACGCAAACTGGATTATATTTTGATGGGTTTTGAATGTCAAATACCAATTATAGCCAATTAGTGCCTAATAAAAATAAAACCGTTCGGCTAGTGTGAACACGGTATAATTATTAGGTTTAGTGACTAAAATATTCACCCAGTGATCACACTTATAAGTACCGCACAGTATTATGGCGTTTTTATTTTTAGCAACATGTAAATAAACAATCATGATCAGTACTTAGCAATCTCTTTTCTTAAAACAGAAGATATTGGAAGTAAGATCAACAGTTGGCTTGATGGCGCAGTAGGTTGAGTGGATAGAAATGTTGCCATTTTGTAGTGACAGTTTTGATGGTTTGAACCTTGCATCCGTCATTTGTTTTTATTTTGCATTTAATTTATACACTGTGCCTAAGTTTGTGTTTTTGTCTGGTTTCTAATTTATTCACGAAAGCCTCAAAAACATTAGATCATATTAAAGATGAAGAGTACTATTTAAATATGATTACGTGTTGACAGTGACATAAATAAGTTAGTGAGCAAGTTAGTACTAGATTAACAAACTTGTGTTGTTTTCGTTGAATCTTATTGGAAAAAGAGAAATTAAATACACTTTCCAAAATACATGTACTATGTTACGGGTCCGGGAATCGAACTCCCGACGAAAAAGTATAAGATGGGTATCATTACTGCTCGGCCTACGAGGAATTACTGTTGTCAGCGTAAACGTTGTGTATTGACTTAAATTTATGCTATTGCATGTTTTGTTTGTTTACATTTCAAAGCGCCTTATTACTGTACGATACCTTTAACAGAACTGAATAGGGATTAACACCTCTAACACCTGATTGTTAATACAACAATACCTGTCAGCTATTTACTGTCACTGCGAAAATTTCACACGCCCATTGATCAGTAAAAAAAACAAAGTAATTGATATTAATTAGATTTAATTGACAATTACAACCCAGATCTAAGTCAGTAATTAATTAATTTCAATTACTTTAATTTAGTTTGTGCTTAATTATTCATTATTTTCAATTACCGGTAGATCAAAATTTGTAATTAATTATAATTAATTAAATTACAATTTTAATTAGGCACATCCCTGATTGACAGTGAATGCTAATGACTTTGTGTGTTGCAGAAAGGTATTTAGTTTGTAACTGTAATTGCCTATCAATTGAAATCCTCTCAAAACTTGTAAATTGATTGCTTAAATTTGGACAAAGGTCACTGTCTTTGCTGTTCGCCAGCTGCTAAAAGGGCAAATATAAAAGATTCAGTGTAAGTTATAATTCACCGGTACTACCTACCAGTTAGTAAGTTCATACACTAAGACACACGTCAGAGAAATTTGGGCAGTTTTGACCGATTAAAATGTTGGCAAAATTAGATTATATTTTTTCTTTAAAAGAAAATTGCCGTTATGTAACAAAGTGAATACGTCGATAATCCAGAGTGGTCTGTCTTCCGTTCGTTAACAATTTCTCGTTGTCGTATCTCCTCAGAAACTACTGGGGGGATTTTGACCAGACTTTGTCAGAATGATGTATTGGTACCCTAGTTGTGTCCCCCTGAAAATTGGACTGGTTCAACAATTTTTGGGTGAGTTATGGCACTTTGTTTATTTTTATAGTTTGGCCCTTTGTTTATTTTTATAGTTTACATAGATTTATATAGGGAAAAACTTTGAAAATCTTCTTGTCCAAAACAACAGGGCCTAGGGCTTTGATATTTTGTATGTAGCATCATCTAGTGGTCCTCTACCAAGATTGTTCAAATTATCTCCCTAGGGTCAAATATGGCTCCACCCCAGGGGTCACATGGTTTATATAGACCTACATAGAGAAAAACTTTGAAAATCTTCTTGTCCAAAACCACAGGGCCTAGGGCTTTGATAGCTGGTATGTGACATCATCTAGTGGTCCTCTACTAAGATAGTTCAAATTATTCCCCTAGGGTCAAATATGGCCAGCACTCTTGGGGTCACATGGTGTACATACCGTAAAAACTTGAATATATCACGCTAGCGTGTATATGACGCACCCCCGATCTTGTATCAAAATCTTGGGAAAAATGCTTACATTGGAATATATCACGTGCCGAAAAATCAGTCGAAAATGTTGTTTACAAAGTAGAAATCAGCCATTAGTGGCATGCGTAAAAACGATTTCTCGTGAAAATCACAATTGCTGCATGATCGGTTACAGACAACAGTGACAATAACTGACAGACAAATTCTTTCTAAAGTATTTGAGAACTTTTTCAAGCTGTCAACACCTTAGCACTTTAACAGACGTGCGAACAAACATCTCATAATTATGGGCACATCAAACGAAAAAATCACGGCTAATTAGCGTGTTTGTTTTACAATGTACGAGCTGCTATATTAATCAGTAATAATTTGCTGGAAATAAAGAAATAACAAACGATCTGTTTTAATTGCAATTTATTTGAGCATCCTTGAAAGATAATGATTTTAATGATCAAACACCAACAACCCGGAACCGCGAAATATTGTATTTTGCCTAATTATTAAACTGACACATTATCCGGTGCTCTGGATATGTACGATACTTATTAATTAAATTTACAAATACAAAAAATTTAAACTCACAAATAAAATCAACTTTACCGTATATCATCAGAGGTTCTGTTCCGTACGTGTTTTTAGACCCACCCAATAAAACGCTCTTCAAGAGGAGGTTAAAAAAGCATGGCCCAAAATGTAAACACATGACAGTTGACAAAATTGTCCGATTTTCGCCGATATTTTTGGGTTTTCAAGCTGGAAAAAAATGTTTGAAGCTCTACCTTGGTATATATTATGCATCCCTTTAAGAAAATGAAAAAAATCGTAAAAAAACTGCGTCATATATTCAAGTTTTTACGGTAGACTTATATAGGGAAAAACTTTGAAAATCCACAAAGCCTAGGGCTTTGATATTTGTAATGTAGAATCATCTAGTGGTTCTCTACCAAGTTTGTTCAAATTATCCCCCTAGGGTCAAATATGGCCCCGCCCTGGGGGTCACATGGTTTATATAGACTTATATAGGGAAAAACTTTAAAAATCTTCTTGTCCATAACCTACAACATTCAAATTTGGACCACATGTATAGTTTTGAGTGGCAAGATGAACCTTGACATGAGTTGACCTTGATCTTGACCTAGTGACCTACTTACCATTTCTAATAAACAGTTGAATAATATAAGTTACCACCGTGATTTCGTAAATTTGGACGGTAAAGCCGATCCTGATAGTAGTTCATCACCGCGCAATAGTGACTATAACATGGGCTCTCTCACTCATACAGAAAATCAAATTAAAATGCTATCTTTAAATGTCTGCGGTCTCCAAAGTAAACTATATTGCCCGGAATTTCTAGATTTAATTTATCAATACAGTTTGGTAGGAATACAAGAATCAAAACTTAATGATTTAGACTCAGTAGAGGTTAAAAATTTTGTTATACATGTTAAAAACCGTAAATCAATCTCCAGACGAAAGTCAGGGGGACTAGCGCTACTAATAAAGAATGAACTGTCCAAATATATAACTATTTTGAATACAGAGAGTACACTCGTGCTATGGTTTACAATATCAAAACTGTTAACGAAAACTGAAACAGATTTACTCTGCGGTGTAGTATATATACCACCAGAAAATTCTGAATATGCATCTTCTGATCCTTTTCTGGAAAGGGGCCTCCGTGGCCGAGTGGTTAGAGTCGTTGACTTCAAACCATTTGCCCCTCATCGATGTGGGTTCGAAACCTCATTTGGGGCGTAGAATTCTTCACGTGAGGAAGCCATCCAGCTGGCTTACGGAAGGTCGGTGGTTCTACCCAGGTGCCCGCTCGTGATGGCATAGTGCACGGAGGGGCACCTGGGGTCTTCCTCCACCGTTAAAGCTGGAAAGTCGCCATATGACCTAAAATTGTGTCGGTGCGACGTTAAACCCAACAAAATAAATAAAATAAAATAAATTTTCTGGAAATTCAAACCGAATTTAATAGTTTTGTCAACAAATACTCTGCTCATTGTATTTTTGGAGACTTTAACTCGAGAACTAAATCCCTTAATGACTATATTATATTCGACAATGAATTAAGTGAGAGATTGCATTTAGATGAAATTTCCGATAAATATAATTTAGAAATGTCGAAATTTGATATCGCGCCAAACATAAATAAAATACGATGCAATAGCGACAATTCAGTTAATAATTACGGATATCGATTAATAGAATTTCTGCAAACTAATAATTTGTATGTAATGAATGGAAGAATAAACGGTGACAAGAATGGCTTAACAACATGTAAAAGTGTAAGTATGATAGACTATGTCATTTGCAATTCACTTCTTTTTAAAGATATTTGTTCAGTTAGTGTACTCGACTTTTGTCCGCTCTTTTCTGATGCCCACAACCCGGTTGAGTTTTGTTTTAGTTTTGAAAATAGTCCGGCAGTGAAACCCAAAATAAATAAAAATCCATCAATAAAGCTGTGGGATAAATCTAAACAAAACGACTACATTAATACGTTAGATAATAACAAAATACGTGAAATCAATGAAAAACTTTTAACATTTACACTTGTAAATGACTTTAATCAAACTGAAGCTGATGAAATCGTTAACGATATAGCTTCTTTATTCATAGACACATCTGTCAAGGTATTTGGATATCGAAATGAACCAACAACTGAAAATAAGCAAAATAATAACCAAAACGCACCGAAATGGTTCGGATTTAAATGCAAAAAGGCTAGAAGAGATTTCCATCGAGCCAAATACCTATATAAACTAAGAAAATCAGAAGTAAACAAAACTAATCTGAAAACAAAAAGCAAAACATATAAAGATACATTAAAATTATTTCATAACAAATCAAAATCTAAAACTATTAGAAAACTGGAACGACTTAAAACTAATGATCCCAGACAATTTTGGAAAATATTGAATGAGAAGAAAGCAACTGCTACTGAAGCACCCATCAACGATTTATATAATTTCTTTAGAGATGTGAATTACGCTGACAATATTGAAAATAATGATTTAAATATGCATTCAGATAATACAAATAACCATGAAACTGAAGAGATATTAAATGTAGAAATAAATAGAATAATTACAGAAGATGAAATTGAAAAATCAATAAAGACTCTTAAATCAAACAAAGCTAGCGGATATGATAAAATAGTCAATGAACACATTAAACATACGTATTCCCAAATGAAACATATTTATGTAAAATTATTTAATCTCGTTTTAGATACCGGTGTTATTCCAGAATCATGGACCATTGGAATTATCAATCCTATTTACAAAAATAAAGGTGATATAAGTAAACTGGAAAATTACAGACCCATTACATTACTGAGTTGTTTAGGAAAACTTTTTACGTGTATATTGAACGAAAGAATCACAAAATATGTTGAAAGCAATAATCTTTTGCATAACACTCAAGCAGGATTCCGGAAAGGCTACTCTACATCAGATAACATGTTTATTCTACATCAACTCATACAATCACTAAATAATAACAAAAAGAAACTGTTTTGTGCTTTTATAGACCTAAAACAAGCTTTTGATACAGTTTGGAGAGATGGATTATGGTTCAAAATTGCAAATTTAAATATAAATGGAAAATGTCTTAACTTAATTAAAAATTTGTATAAGAATATAAAGTCTTGCGTAAGGGTAAATTCTGAACTATCAATTTTTTTCCCAAGTAACATCAGCGTACGTCAAGGTGAAAATTTATCGCCCTTATTATTTTCTATGTTTTTAAACGACTTACATGAATACTTTAGTACTAATGGAAGTATTAACGGCGTAAATATACCAATTGCACATTAAGATGGAACAATAGATCTAATAAAATTATTTATACTTTTATACGCCGATGACACAGTCATTATGTCTGATTCAGAAACTGAACTGCAAAATGCACTTAACACATATGCAGAATACTGTAACCATTGGAAGCTTACTGTAAATACTTCGAAGTCAAAAGTTCTTATATTCTCAAAAGGTCGACAGCGAAACTTTAATTTTACTTATCATAATCAACCAATTGAAATCGTTAATGAATATAAATACCTAGGTATATATTTCAGTAGAAGCGGGTCTTTCTATAAATGTAAGAAACATATTGCATCTCAAGCAACAAGAGCTATGTACAGTCTATTGAGAAATTCAAATCGTTTACAACTGCCAATAGATATGCAAATTGAACTATTCCAAAAAACAATCAAGCCAGTTCTACTGTATGGTTCTGAAATTTGGGGATTTGGGAACATAGATGTTATAGAAAGGGTTCAGTTAAAATTTTTGAAACACATTCTTAAAATGAAACAGTCAACTCCGAGTTATATGGTCTATGGTGAAACTGGATGCCCCCCGTTACGATTAGATATTGAAGAACGAATAATTAGTTTTTGGGCGCGAATATGTAACGGTGACAATAATAATCCAATGTCCAAGTTATCTTCAAAAGTATACCAAGGTATTATATTAACATCAAGAACACTAAATGGTGACAATTTCAAAAAACAATACCCATGGTTATATAATATTAAGCAAATCTTTATAAAGTGTGGTACATTTAATATATGGAACGATCACACATTCCCGAACATTAAATGGCTTAAATTGACAATAAGACAAAAGCTTAAAGACCTTTTTATAAACGAATGGCACTCCAGCATTGAAAATTCATCCAAAAGTTCATTTTATAGAATATTCAAAACAGAATTTGGATTTGAAAAGTACCTAGCAAAATACTCAAGTTCTTTATGTTTAACCTTTGCAAAGTTTAGAACTAGGAACCACCGAATGCCAATAGAAACAGGTAACTGGGCAAGAATTCCCTTAAGTGACAGAAAGTGTATATCATGTGATAAAATAGGAGATGAATTTCATTATTTGCTAGAATGCCAAGATCTTAGACAAGAAAGAATTAGATATATTAAACCTTACTATTACAGAAGACCAAATACTCTTAAACTGTCCCAATTAATGACATCTGAAAACAAAACTGAACAAACGAAACTGAATAAGTTCATGAAATACATCCTTTCTAAGTTTGTACGTTGATTAAATTATATCTTCTATGTAAGTTACAGACTATACTTTTACTTGTGTCTAATTTTGTTGCTCTTCACTGCTATACATATTCGAAACAAAAGTATCTTAATCAAGATGTGAATATGATAACTATTGTGCCATATTCCAATACCATAATAACACATGTCGACTACTTAGAAGTAAGTCTATAGAACTTGTATAGCAGTTACGACTTATACTTCAAACGCATTTTTGTACCTTGACAAGTATTGAATTGTTTTGATTTGACATGTTCTTGTCCATTAATTTAATGAATTGCATTTGATTCAGTCTTCTGTTTCGTTTCCTGGGCTTTTAAATAATGATCTATCTGAAATTCCACTTTATTTCCCAATTTCAATCCGAATCATGTTACAAATAGTTTGACCACACATGCCACCTATATCAATTAATTTGACTTACCTATACCATACTGTCAAACTTAACAGACTATCAAATGCTCACAGATGTTTTGTTTGTTTATTTTTCTGTGTGGCCCTCCACAATTATATTATATTTTACTATTTTATTTAAAAACAAAAATATCAAGGTATTTCATCATGTCTGATATAAATTATACTTCGATAAAGTAGATTGTTGGAAACCAATTTATAGATGTAGATTTTGCTTAGTGAGTATAATCATTGTTGTAGTGTACATTTTCTTTACTTAAATACACATTAATATAACTGTTCATATAAAGAGCCTCGATTATAAAATGTTACATGTTTTACCTCATGTTTTCATGTATGCCATGAATTGAGAGAATAAAAGAGTTTGAGTTTGAGTTTGAGTTTGTAGCTACAGCCTTCAAATTTAAACCACTTGCATAGCTTTGTGTACCGAAATAATCTTTGAGCATTGACCTAGTGACCTACTTCCACATTTTTAAAGGTACAGGCTTCAAATTTGGACCACATGCATAGTTTTCTGTTCCTACATGAAATTTGACCTTGATTTTGACCTAGTGACCTACTTTCACATTTCTGTAGCTACAGTCTTCAAATTTGGACCACATGCATAGGTTTGTGTGCCAGAATGAACTTTGACCTTGACATTGACCAAGTGACCTCCTTTCACATTTCAGAAGGTACAGGCTTCAAATTTGGACCACATGCATAGTTTTGTGTTCCGAAATGAAATTTGACCTTGATTTTGACCTAGTCGCCCTACTTTCACATTTCTCAAGCTACAGCCTTCAAATTTGGACCACATATGCATAGTTTTGTGTACTGAAATGAACTTTGAGCTTGAGATTGACCTAGTGACCTACTTTTACATTTCTCAGGCTACAGGCTTCATATTTGGACCACATGCATAGTTTTGTGTTCTGGATCGAAATTTGACCTTGATTTTTACTTAGTACCTACTTTCACATTTCTCAAGCTACAGCTTTCAAATTTGAAGCACATGCATAGTTTTATGTACCGAAATGAACTTTGACTTGAAATTGATCTAGTGACCTACTTTCACATTTCTCAAGCTACAGCTTTCAAATTTGGACCACATGCATGGACCACATGCACAGTTTTGTGTACCAAAATGAACTTTGACCATGAATTTGACCTTGAGTTAGTCTTGAAATTTGGAACATTCAAAAATGGCTCAATGGTTCAATGGTGGGCACCAAGATCACTCTGTGATATCTTGTTGCTGTTATCAGACTGTTCCAGATGTTCTATATTTTTAGCGAACAGTATCATGGATCATTATTTAGCAATGTTAAATCAAATGCACCCAAATAGAAAATACCCAATATATTATGTCCCTTTGATATTTCTGCTCTCCATATTCAAGAAGAGTTACATTTCCTTGATCACAAAATTTTCTTTTATATGAAAATATTAAATTCTCATAACTCTACGCTTCTGGTTAAAATATTGTTGATATATCTATTTTTGAGAAATATATGGACATTTGCCTTTATTTCAAAGCTTCTTAACTTCATTCCTATGATTTGAAAAAATAGTGTATATGTAGTGGATTATCATGTATTTCAGGTCGCTATGCCCTGGTTGTAGCTGGTGATATAGCAGTGTATGCTACAGGCAATGCCAGATGTACTGGTGGGGCAGGGGCCATAGCTATGCTTGTAGGACCTCATGCACCATTAATCTTAGAAAGGGGTAAATTTTGTTTTACACTAGTAGTATACTGCTGTTTGTAATCCCGCTCGAAAGTACTTGAGAAATATAGCCACATATACACAAATGTAGGTCTAAGACAAAAATAATATGTATGTATCTCTTCTTGGGACCGCAACTGGATCCGGAAATGACGTCATCAATATTGCAACCCATTACGAAAATAATACTGCTGGAAAATATCAGTAAAATTGCTTATAATATCGGATATTATGTCAGTTAAATTTCAGTTGTTTATATTTACACTTTCTCAGAAAAAAATATATTTAATTCAGAGCGGGTTTGGGTATTCATGAACATTCGGTAGTTAGTGAACTTTAGATAAAACTTTCCAGTCAGTCATTTTAGAACAAAATATGATAAAATTATTTTATTCATTCGGTCTTTTACAACTTCTGGTCATCTGAAATTTTCTAACCTTGCTAGGTAAGTTTAAATTCTTAAATATGTATTTTACAACCCGACTATTGCTGGAAATTACGCATGTAGCTTGATTTTTAGCTCACCTGAGCCAGAGGCTCAAAGTGAGCTATTGTGATCGCTCACTGTCCAGTGTCTGTCAGTCCACACTTTCCTTTAAACAACATCTCCTCCTAAACTACTAGGCCAATTTTGATGAAACTTCACAGGGATGTTCCTTGGATGGTCTTCTTTAAAAGTTTTTCAAAGAATTGAATTCCATACAGAACTCTGGTTGCCATGGCAACCGAAAGGAAAAACTTTAAAAATCTTCTTGTCCAAAACCACAGGTCATAGGGCTTTAATATTTGGCATGTAGCATCATCTAGTGGTCCTCTACCAAGATTGTTCAAATTATCTTCCTAGGATCAAATATGGCCCCGCCCCGCCCTGGGGGTCACCTGGTTTACTTATATAGGGAAACTTTGAAATTTTTTTTGTCCAAAACAACAAGGCATAGAGCCTCAATATTTGGCATGTGACATCATCTAATGGTCCTCTATAAAGATTGTTCAAATTATGCCTCCAGGGTGAAAAGAGGCCCCCTCCCGGGGGTCCCAAGTTTTACATAGACATATATAGGAAAAACTTAAAAAATCTTCTAGTCTGAAACCAAAAGACCTAGGCCTTTGATATTTGGTATGTAGCATTGCCCTTTGGGTTCCCTACTAAAATTGTTCAGATTATGCCCCTGGGGTGAAAAGAGGCCCTGCCCCGGGGGATCTCAAGTTTTACATAGACTTAAATAGGATTTTTTAAAAAAAATCTTCTTGTCTGAAACCACAAGACCTAGGCCTTTGATGTTTTGTATGTAGCATTGCCTTGTGGTTCTCTACCAAGATTATTCAAGTTTATTCAAGTTATGCCCATGGGGTGAAAAGAAGCCCCACCCTGGGGGTCCTTAAGTTTTACATAGACTTACATAGGAATTTTTTTTTAAAATCTTCTTGTATGAAACTGCAAGGTCTAGGCTTTTGATTTTTGGTATGTTGCATTGCCTAGTGGTTCTTTACCAAGATTGTTGAAATTATGCCTCTTGGGGTAAAAAGAGGCCCTGCCCTGGGGGTCCCAAGTTTTACATAGACTTACATAAGAAAAAACATTTAAAAATCTTCTTGACTGAAAGTTCAAGGCCTATGCTTTTGATATTCAGTATGTAACATTGCCTAGTGGCTCTCTAACAAGATTGTTCGAATTATGCCCCTGGGGTGAAAAGAGGCCCCGCCCTGAGGGTCACATAGTTTTTATATGAGTTATATAGGAAAAATACTTCAAAAATTATCTCATCATATTTCCTAGACTGTTTAATTATCATTACCGTATGACCCCAAGTAATTAGGGGTCATTTGACTGTAACCTTGACCTACTGACCTACTTTCTTGTTTTTTAAGATACAGCCTTGAAATTTGGATTACATGTACAGTTTTGCACACTGATCTTAAAACTGACTTTCAGTGACCATGAATGTGACCTACTGACCTACTTTCTTGTGTTTTAAGATACAGCCTTGAAATTTTGATGACATGTACAGTTTTGCACACCGATCTTAAAACTGATTTTCAGTGACCTTGAATATAACCTACTGACCTACTTTCTTGTTTTTTAAGATACAGCTTTGACCTTGATGATATCTAGGTCAAGTTCGAAACTGGATCACGTGCCATCAAAAACTAGGTCAGTAGGTCTAAAAATAGAAAAACCTTGTGACCTCTCTAGAGGCCATAATTTTCATGGGATCTTCATGAAAATTGATCAGAACATTCACCATGATGATATCTAGATCAAGTTCGAAACTGGGTCACCTGCCTTCAAAAACTAGGTCAGTAGGTCAAATAATAGAAAAACCTTGTGACCTCTCTAAAGGCCATATTTTTCATGGGATCTGTATGAAAGTTGGTCTGAATGTTCATCTTGATGATATCTAGGTCAAGTTTGAAACTGGGTCACGTCCGGTCAAAAACTAGGTCAGTAGGTCTAAAAATAGAAAAAGTTTGTGACCTCTCTAGAGGCCATATATTTCATGAGATCTTCATGAAAATTGGTCAGAATGTTCACCTTGATGATATCTAGGTCAAGTTCGAAAGTGGGTCACGTGCCATCAAAAACTAGGTCAGTAGGTCAGATAATGGAAAAACTTTGTGACCTCTCTAAAGGCCATATTTTTCATGGGATCTGTATGAAAATTTGTCTGAATGTTCATCTTGATGATATCTAGGCCAAGTTGAAAAAGGGTCATGTGCGGTCAAAAACTAGGTCAGTAGGTCTAAAAATAGAAAAACCTTGTGACCCCTCTAGAGGCCATACTTGTGAATGGATCTCCATAAAAATTGGTCAGAATGTTCACCTTGATGATATCTAGATCAAGTTTGAAACTGGGTCACGTGCCTTAAAAAACTAGGTCAGTAGGTCAAATAATAAAAAAACCTTGTGACCTCTCTAGAGGCCATACTTTTCATGGGATCTGTATGAAAGTTGGTGTGAATGTTCATCTTGATGATATCTAGGTCAAGTTTGAAACTGGGTCAACTGCGGTCAAAAACTAGGTCAGTAGGTCTAAAATTATTAAAATCTTTTGACCTCTCTGGAGGCCATATTTTTCAATGGATCTTCATGAAAATTGATCTGAATGTTCACCTTGATGATATCTAGGTCAGTTTCGAAACTGGGTCATGTGCGGTCAAAAACTAGGCCAGTAGGTATAAAGATAGAAAAAACATTGTGACCTCTCTAGAGGCCATGTTTTTCATGAGATCTTCATGAAAATAGTGAGAATGTTCACCTTGATGATATCTAGATAAAATTCAAAACAGGGTCACGTACCTTCGAAAACTAGGTCAATAGGTCAAATAATAGAAAAACCTTGTGACCTCTCTAGAGACCATATTTTTCAATGGATCTTCATGAAAATTGGTCAGAATTTTTATCTTGATAATATCTAGGTCAAGTTCAAAACTGGGTCACATGAGCTGAAAAACTAGGTCACTATGTCAAATAATAGAAAAAACGACGTCATACTCAAAACTGTGTCATGTGGGAAGAGGTGAGCGATTCAGGATCATCATGGTCCTCTTGTTTTAAGATACAGCTTTGAAATTTTGATGACATGTATAGTTTTGCATGCCAATCTTTAAACAGACTTTCAGTGACCATCAGTATGACCTACTGACCTACTTTTTTGTTTTCTAAGTTACAGCAAAAGGATTTGGACCACCTGTAATATTTTTTTATAGGCTTCAAAAGTAATCTTGCATTATCTTTACCTTGACCCACTCTCCTATTAATAATTTTCTTGTTTTTAAAGCTTTAGCTAAGAAATTTATTCAAACAAGCAATTCTACTCAGATAAGTGATATAGGGGCATCATGGCCCTCTTGTTTTACTTTAGAAACATGAGTCACCAAACTGGCATTAGAAAAAGTTACTCAATTGAAACGTTAAGGCATGCAGCTGACATGGTCAGAAATGGTTCTATGTCTATATGTAGAGCAGCTAGAGCTTTTCAAATACCTAAGAGCTCATTATCTTTCAAAAGGTCAACAATATAACAGAAATAGGTTGTTAGCCAAGGCCAGATACTGTGCTGTCAAGCTCTGAAGAAAATGCATTTTATGCATTTTCCTCAGATATACACTTTTTAAAATTTATATTTAACCAGAAAAAAAAGAACGACTGATGACTATAAATTTCAGGCGCGGCTTCAGGGCCAGCCCAAGGGTGGCCGTTCCCCCTACCCCAGTTGGCTGTGAAGTGACCTTTACTCATCAAAGTTGCACCAAACTATTTTGGGAAAGAAATGATACTTAATATTTTCTCAAAATTTAGACTCAAAACGCACCAGAAGCCACCATTTCATACTTATATTTCAAAAAGTCCCCTTAACCCCCCCAAAATAATAACAGGGATACCATCTCCCATACTTCGAAATTTAGACTTAAAAAATGCACTGGAGCCCAGCATTTCATACCTGTATTTTAAACTTTTCCTGAGACCCACCCTCCCATCCCAAAATAAGGGGAGTATCTCTCCAGTACCTCAACATTTAGACCAAATAAATGCACCAGAGGCCACCATTTCATACCTGTATATCAAAACATTTCAGTAAGACGACCCCACTCTTCCCCTCTCCCTTCACGATACGGACAGGTGCCCCCTCTCTTACCTGCCCCATCTCGGCGCTATGCATGCTGGTGGTATACCTTTGTTCTTAACTGGTGCCCTAGGGTTAGTGTTAGGACCCGGGCCTGTGGTGTGGGAGACATATTGATTTACTCCAGTCTGTGCGTGTGACGTGTGTGTGTGTGTCTGTGTGTGTGTGTATGTGTCTGTCACAAAGCTTGTCTGCACTCTAAGTCGAACATTTCTCATCCGATTTTCACCAAACTTCAACAAAATGTGTTTGACCATAAGACCTCGGCCAAGTTCGATAACTAGCCAAATCGGACCAGACGTCTTGGAGTTATGGCCCTTGAATTACCAAAAATCGGTCTTTTTACTCTTGTCTGCACTCTGATTCGAATATTTCTCATCCAATCTTCACCAAACTTAAACAAAATGTGTTTGACCATGAGACCTCGGCCAAGTTCGATAACTAGCCAAATCGGTCCAGGCATTTTGGACTTACGGCCCTTGAATTATCGAAAAATTGGCCTTTTTACTCATGTCCGCACTCTTAGTCAAACATTGCTCATCCGATCTTCACCAAACTTGAACAAAATGTGTTTGACCATGAGACCTCGGCCAAGTTCGATAACTAGCCAAATCGGTCCAGGCATTTTGGAGTTACGGCCCTTGAATTATCGAAAAATCGGCCTTTTTACTCTTGTCCGCACTCTAAGTCGAACATTTCTCATCCGATCTTCACCAAACTTGAACAAAATGTGTTTGACCATGAGACCTCGGCCAAGTTCGATAACTAGCCAAATCGGTCCAGGCCTTTTAGAGTTACGGCCCTTGAATTATCGAAAAAATCCGTCTGTTTACTCTTGTCCACTCTCTAAGTCGAACATTTCTCATCCGATCTTCACCAAACTTGAACAAAATGTGTTTGGCCATAAGACCTTACCCAAATTCGATAACTAGCCAAATCTGCCCAGGCACTTTTGATTTATGGCCCATCTAATTGGATCCACTTGTCTAAAACATCTAGAGAAACTAACATTTTTAGCTCGACTATTCGAAGAATAGTCTAGCTATTCTACTCACCCTGGCGTCGGCGTCGGCGTCACACCTTGGTTAAGTTTTTTGCATGCAAGTACATACAGCTATCATTTAAAGGCATATAGCTTTGAAACTTATTTATTCTTTTTCTAGGTCAATTACCAACCTCACTGGGTCAAGTTCCATAACTCTAACATGTATTTTGAGCAAATTTTGCCCCCTTTTGGAATTAGAAAAATCTGGTTAAAGTTTTACATGCAAGTTACTATCTCCAAAACTAATGCAGATATTGAATTGAAACTTCACATGTGTCTTCGGGGTTATAAAACTAGTTGATAGCACCAAGTCCCATAACTATGACCTTCATTTTGGCAAAATTATGCCCCCTTTTGTACTTAGAAAATTTTGGTTAAAGTTTTGCGTGCAAGTACATACAGCTATTACTAAAAGGCATATAGATTTGAAACTTATTTTTTTTTTTCTAGATCAATTACCTACCTCACTGGGTCAAGTCCCATAACTCTGACATGTATTTTGGCCAAATTATGCCCCCTTTTGGACTTAGAAAATTCTGGTTAAAGTTTTGCATGCAAGTACATACAGCTATTACTAAAAGGCATATTGATTTGAAACTTATTTTTTCTTTTTCTAGATCAATTACCTACCTCACTGGGTCAAGTCCCATAACTCTGACATGTATTTTGAGCAAATTATGCCCCCTTTTGGACTAAGAAAATCCTGGTTAAAGTTTTGCGTGCAAGTACATACAGCTATTACTAAAAGGCATATTGATTTGAAACTTATTTTTTCTTTTTCTAGATCAATTACCTACCTCACTGGGTCAAGTCCCATAACTCTGACATGTATTTTGAGCAAATAATGCCCCCTTTTGGACTTAGAAAATCCTGGTTAAAGTTTTACATGCAAGTTACTATCTCCAAAACAAATGCAGATATTAAATTGAAACTTCACATGTGTCTTCGGGGTTATAAAACTAGTTGATAGAATCAAGTCCCATAACTCTGACATGTATTTTGGGCAAATTATGCCCCTTTTTGGACTTAGAAAATCCTGGTTAAAGTTTTGCGTGCAAGTACATACAGCTATTACCAAAAGGCATATAGCTTTGAAACTTATTTATTCTTTTTCTAGGTCAGTTACCAACCGCACTAGGTCAAGTTCCATAACTCTTAACATGTATTTTGAGCAAATTATGCCCCCTTTTGGACTTAGAAAATTCTGGTTAAAGTTTTACATGCAAGTTACTATCTCCAAACCTAATGCAGATATGGAATTGAAACTTAACATGTTTCTTTGGGGTTATTAAACTAGTTGATAGCATCAAGTCCCATAACTCTGATATGCATTTTGGTCAAATTATGTCCCGTTTCGAACTTAAAACTCTTTTGATATTTAACATTTTGGGTAATAATTTCCTGCTTCTGTGACAATATTTCGAATAGTCGAGCTTGGCTGTCTTACGGACAGCTCTTGTTCATAGGGGCAGTTGTGGGAGACATGCGCTTTTCTCAAAAGCATCTCTAGTTTATTGTGATTTGCTTAGTTTTGTTAGTTTTAAGTAAAAAAAGTACAGTACAAACAGTTTTCAATGAAACTAAAATCTTTTCTTGTTTCATTGTCCATGTTAATTACTTTTTAGCCCACCATCATCAGATGGTGGGCTATTCAAATCACTCTGCGTCCGTGGTCCGGCGTCCTTCCGTCCGTCCGTCCGTCCTTCCGTTAACAATTTCTCGTTATCGCATCTCCTCAGAAACTACCAGGGGGATTTTGACCAAACTTTGTCAGAATGATGTATTGGTACCCTAGTTGTGTCCCCCTGAAAATCAGACTGGTTCAACAATTTTTTAGTAAGTTATGGCCCTTTGTTTATTTCTATAATTTACATAGATTTATATAGGGAAAAACTTTAAAAATCTTCTTGTCCAAAACCACAGAGCCTAGGGCTTTGATATTTGGTATGAAGCATCATCTAGTGGTCCTCTACCAAGAAGATTCAAATTATTTCCCTGGGGTCTAATATGGCCCCGCCCCGGGGGTCACATGGTTTATATAGACTTATATAGGGAAAAACTTTGAAAAACCTCTTGTCCAAAACCACAGGGCCTAGGGCTTTGATATTTTGTATGTGACATCATCTAGTGGTCTTCTACTAAGTTTGTTCAAATTATCCCTCAGGGTCAAATATGGTCCTGCCCTGGGGGTCACATGGTTTACATAGACTTATATAGGGAAAAACTTTGAAAATCTTCTTGTCCAAACCACAAAGCCTAGGGCTTTGATATTTGTAATGTAGCACCATCTAGTGGTTCTCTACCAAGTTTGTTAAAATTACCCCCCTAGTATCAAATATGGCCCCGCCCTGGGGGTCACATGGTTCATATAGACATATATAGGGAAAAGCTTTTAAAAACTTCTTGTCAATAACCTACAACATTCAAATTTGGACCACATGTATGGTTTGATTTGACCTTGATTTTGACCTAGTGACCTACTTTCACATTTCTGTAGCTACAACCTTCAAATTTGGACCACATGCATAGTTTTGTGCACTGAAAAAAACTTTGACCTTGACATTGACCTACTGACCTACTTTCACATTTTTGAAGGTACAGGCTTCAAATTTGGACCACATGCATAGTTTCGTGTTCCGAAATGAAATTTGACCTTGATTTTGACCCAGTGACCTACTTTCACATTTCTCAAGCTACAGCCTTCAAATTTGGACCACATGCATGGTTTCATGTACTGAAACAAACTTTGACCTTTACATTGACTTAGTGACCTACTTTCACATTTTTGAAGGTACAGGCTTCAAATTTGGACCACATGCATAGTTTGACCTTGATTTTGACCTAGTGACCTACTTTCACATTTCTCAAGCTACAGCCTTCAAATTTGGACCACATGCATGGTTTTGTGTACCGAAACAAACTTTGACCTTTACATTGACCTAGTGATCTACTTTCACATTTTTGAAGGTACAGGCTTCAAATTTGGACCACATGCATAGTTCTGTATTTCGAAATAAAATTTGACCTTGATTTTGACCTAGTGACCTACTTTCACATTTCTCAAGCTACAGCCTTCAAATTTGGACCACTTGCATAGTTTTGTGTACCGAAATGAACTTTGACCTTAAGATTGACCTAGTGACCTACTTTCACATTTCTGTAGCTACAGGCTTCAAATTTAGACCACATGCATAGGATTGTGTACCAAAACAAACTTTGACCTTGACATTGACCTAGTGACCTACTTTCACATTTTTGAAGATACAGGCTTCAAATTTGGACCACATGCATAGATTTGTGTTGTGAAGTGAAATTTGACCATGATTTTGACCTAGTGACCTACTTTCACATTTCTCAAGCTACAGCCTTCAAATTTGGACCACTTGCATAGTTTTGTGTACCGAAATAAACTTTGACCTCAAGATTGACCTAGTGACCTACTTTCAAATTTCTCAAGCTACAGCCTTCAAACTTGATGCACATGCATAGTTTTGTGTACAAAGAACTTTGTCCTTGAAATTGATCTAGTGACCTACTTTCACCTACAGCTTTCGAATTTGGACCACATGCACAGTGTTGTGTACGGAAATGAAATTTGACCTTGAGCTAGTCAATAAGTCTTGAAATTTTGAACACTCAAAAATGGCACATTGGTGGGCGCCAAGATCACTCTGTGATCTCTTGTTTACCAAAGGCTCATGGTGGGCTTTTGTGACCGCTTGATTGTGTGTCCATCAACAATTTCTAAAAAAATCTTCTTCTTAAAAACCACTGGACAGAATTACACCAAACTTCACAGGAATGATCCATGGGTGGCCCCCTTTCAAAATTTTTCAAAGAATTAAATTCCATGCAGGATTCTGGTTTCCATGGCAACCAAAAGGAAAAACTTAAAAAAAAATCTTGTCTAAAACTGCAAGGCGTAGAACTTTGATATTTGGCCTGTGACATCATCTAATGGTCTTCTATGAAGATTGTTCTAATTGTGCCACTGGGGTGAAAAGAGGTCCCACCCTGGGGGTCACAAGTTTTGCATAGACTTATATAGCAAAAAACTTCAAAAATCTTCTTGTTTAAAGCCACTAGACCTAGGCCTTTGAAATGTGGTATGTAGCAGTGCCTTGTGGTCCTCTATCAAAATTGTTCGAATTATAACCTTGGGGTGAAAAGAGGCCCTGTCCTGGGGTGTCTGAAATTTTACATAGACTTATATAGGAAAAAACTTTAAAAATCTTGCCTGAAACTGCAAGGCCTAGGCTTTTGATATTTGGTATGTTACATTGCCTTGTGGTCCTCTACCAAAATTGTTCAAATTATGCCCCTAAAGTGGAAAGAGGCCCTGCCCTGGGGGTCCCAAATTTAACATTGAATTATATTGGGAAAATAATTAAAATCTTCTTGTCTGAATGTTCAAGGCCTAGGCCTTTGATATTTGAAGATGCAGCATTTTTTAACAGATTTCAGTAGTTATCTTGAATAATCTACCATGATTTTCTCACTAGTTTTTTGTTTTTGAAGCTTTAGCAAATAATAATATAAGTATTAAAAGTAGTCAAAACTACAAAAACTTTTTAAAAACAAGTCACTTTATTTTTAACCAACGTTTCGGCTACATCAGCCTTCTTCAGGGTTCAAAATAAACATAACAAAGGTTATGCAAAGAAATTTGTTCAAGTAAGCAATTAAACTCAGGTGAGGGATATAAGGCCATCATGGCCCTCTTGTTAACGTTTACAGGTTTAAGGCGGAAATATTGATTATATTTTTCTCAAGTACCATAACTATGACATGTACATGTATTTTGGGCAAATTATGTCCCCTTTTGGACTAAGAAAATTCTGGTTCAAGTTTTGCATGCAAGTTACTATCTGCAATACAAATGCAGATATTAAATTGAAACTTCACATGCGTCTTGGGGTTATAAAACTAGTTGATTGTATCAAGTCCCATAACTCTGTCATGTATTTTGGCAAATTATGCTCCCTTTTGAACATAGAAAACTTCTGTTAAAGTTTTGCATGCAAGTTACTATCCCCAACATTAATGCAGATACTGGATTGAAACTCTGTAGATATTTTAACATTAGGGTAATATTCCTGCTTCTGGGACAACAATTTGAATAGTCGAGCACTGGCTGTCTTAGGGACAGCTCTTGTTATTTGGATGAAAGGGACTGGACTCCAGATTTAGGGTAAAATTATGTCTCCCACCACACAGTGGTGTGGGAGACATATTGATTTACTCCAGTCTGTCTGTGTGTCTGTCACAAAGCTTGTCCGCACTCTAAGTCGAACATTTCTCATCCGATTTTCACCAAACTTAAACAAAATGTGTTTGACCATAAGACCTCAACCAAGTTCGATAACCAGCTAAATCGGCCAAGACACTTCGGAATTCTGGCCCTTGACAATAATTTATGAATCACCTAGATGCATAAATATGCTGAAGACTTCATTCTCAAACATGCACCAAAAACCATTCATCTTGTCTGCACTCTAAGTCGAACATTTCTCATCCGATTTTCACCAAACTTGAACAAAATGTGTTTGACCATAAGACCTCAGCCAAGTTCGATAACTAGCTAAATCGGCCAAAACACTTCGGAATTATGGCCCTTGACAATAATTTATGAATCACCTAGATGCATAAAAATGCTGAAGTCTTCATTCTCAAACATGCACCAAAAACCATTCATCTTGTCTGCACTCTAAGTCAAACATTTCGTATCCGATCTTCTCCAAACTCGAACAAAATGTGTTTGCAAATAAGACCTTGGCCAGGTTCAATAACTAGCCAGATCGGTTAAGACACTTCGGAATTATGGCCCTTGACAATAACTAATTAATCACCTAGACTCATAAAAATGCTGAAGTTTTCATTCTCAAACATGCACCAAAAACCATTCATCTTGTCTGCACTCCAAGTCAAACATTTTTTATCCGATCTTCACCTAACTTAAAATGTGTATGACCATAATTCCTCTCCCAGGTTCGATAACTAGCAAAATTGGTATAGGCACTTCAGAAATATGGCCCTTGAATTACTGAAAATCAGGCATTTTACTCTTCAAAGGTATATTTGTTGTGACTAAACAGTATAAAAACACTGACTTAGTGTTTAGATGATTAGGCAGTTGTGGGAGACATGCGCTTTTCTCAAAAGTAGCTCTATTTATCTTTTAAAATTGGTAAAATTGAAAGGACATCGGACATTATGCAAAGGATTTTGTCCAAATTTCAATGCTATCTCATGACTTCAATAGCTGATAATTTTATATAATGGCTTCAAATTTTCATAAATAAATTATATTTCTATCAAACTGTCACAAAAAATAATTTTATTTCATAATTGTTTTCTTGAAATTCGAACAGTTTAACAGAATAATGTAAAATGTGTATTTTTAGCTCACCTGTCACAAAGTGACAAAGTGAGCTTTTGTGATCGCACAGTGTCCGTCGTCCGTCATGCGTGCGTGCGTCAGTCCATAAACTTTTGCTTGTGACCACTCTAGAGGTCACATTTTTCGTGGAATCTTTATGAAAGTTGGTAAGAATGTTCATCTTGATGATATCTAGGTCAAGTTTGAAACTGGGTCACGTGCCTTCAAAAACTAGGTCAGTAGGTCTAAAAATAGAAAAACCTTGTGACCTCTCTAGAGGCCATATATTTCACAAGATCTTCATGAAAATTGGTCAGAATGTTCACCTTGATGATATCTAGGTCAAGTTCGAAACTGGGTCACGTGCCATCAAAAACTAGGTCAGTAGGTTAAAAATAGAAAAACCTTGTGACCTCTCTAGAGGCCATATATTTCACAAGATCTTCATGAAAATTGATCAGAATGTTCACCTTGATGATATCTAGGTCAAGTTCGAAACTGGATCATGTGCCGTCAAAAACTAGGTCAGTAGGTCAAATAATAGAAAAACCTTGTGACCTCTGTAAAGGCCGTATTTTTCATGGGATCTGTATGAAAGTTGGTGTGAATGTTCATCTTGATGATATCTAGGTCTAGTTCGAAACTGGGTCACATGCGGTCAAAAAACTAGGTCAGTAGGTCTAAAAATAGAAAAACCTTGTGACCTCTCTAGAGGCCATATATTTCATGAGATCTTCATGAAAATTGGTCAGAATGTTCACCTTGATGATATCTAGGTCAAGTTCGAAAGTGGGTCACGTGCCGTCAAAAACTATGTCAGTAGTTCAAATAATAGAAAAACCTTGTGACCTCTCTAGAGGCCATATTTTTGATGGGATCTGTATGAAAGTTGGTCTGAATGTTTATCTGATAATATATAGGTCAAGTTTGAAACTGGGTCAACTGCGGTCAAAAACTAGGTCAGTAGATCTTGAAATAGAAAAATCTTGTGACCTCTCTAGAGGCCATACCCTTGAATGGATCTTCATGAAAATTGGTCAGAATGTTCATCTTGATGATATCTAGGTCAAGTTTGAGACTGGGTCACGTGCCATAAAAACTAGGTCAGTAGGTCAAATAATAAAAAAAAACTTGTGACCTCTCTAGAGGCCATACTTTTCATGGGATCTGTATGAAAGTTGGTCTGAATGTTCATCTTAATGATATCTAGGTCAAGTTTGAAAATGGGTCAACTGCGATCAAAAACTAGGTCAGTAGGTCTAAAATTAGAAAAATCTTTTGACCTCTCTAGAGGCCATATTTTTCAATGGATCTTCATGAAAATTGATCTGAATGTTCATCTTGATGATATCTAGTTCAGTTTCGAAACTGGGTCATGTGCGGTCAAAAACTAGGCCAGTAGGTATAAAAATAGAAAAACCTTGTGACCTCTCTAGAGGCCATATTTTTCATGAGATCTTAATGAAAATTAGTGAGAATGTTCACCTTGATGATATCTAGGTAAAATTTAAAACAGGGTCACGTACCTTCGAAAACTAGGTCAATAGGTCAAATAATAGAAAAACCTTGTGACCTCTCTAGAGACCATATTTTTCAATGGATGTTCATGAAAATTGGTCAGAATTTTTATCTTGATAATATCTAGGTCAAGTTCAAAACTGGGTCACATGAGCTCAAAAACTAGGTCACTATGTCAAATAATAGAAAAAACGACGTCATACTCAAAACTGGGTCATGTGGGAAGAGGTGAGCGATTCAGGACCATCATGGTCCTCTTGTTAGTGAAATAAGCCCTTGAAGTTCAGCTATGTTTGTAAGAAGAGATGTTTTAAATAAATAAATAAACGTTTACAATGCAGATTATCCATTTAATGAACATTTTTCAAAGTAACTGAAAACAAGCCTGGTAAACAACAGTCTCTCAACAACAGTCTCTCAGCTACCTCTTTCAGAGCTATACAGCAAATCGCTCTGTTGCAACTTCCATGCTAGTACATGTTGCGATAAAAGAATGTCAACAAAGGTGAGTGTCATCATATTTTTTGTATTTTTACAAACATTGTATCGAATATCAAAAATCGGGGAATGGTAGGCGATGTAGATTTGATTTAACTTTACAGAGAACTTAAAGTTCGCTAATTTATTCTTGATTTGTGGTCGTGGTGATGTTTACCAGCAAGCTGATTTAGCGGTGAACTGGGCCGATTCGTCATGAAAGCACTTTCATTGTCACATATGTTTGCATTTTAACTGATTTCAAGAAGCAAACCGAGTAGAAGTGAGATAGCTTTAAGGTATATAATGTATTTGGAAATAAAATCTGTACCGTAAATGGTTTGGGAGTAGAAATATTCACTTATTATTGTGAGAGACAGCTCTGTCTTGTAGGAGATAGTCATGTCGTCAAGGAGATAGCTCTGTTTTCATAAGAGAGCTCTGTGTTCATAAAATACAAACAAACTGGCCGTGTCTTCCACGAAAAGTAATTATGGTATCATTATATTCAGATTTGATTTTACAAGACTTTAGTGTAATACGTAATGTAAACAAGTTTCAGAGCCACTGCCACTAAAGTTGGCATCTTAAAAAAATGGGTAACCCTTGCTAAAAATTCACAAGCTAATTTCCCGTAGTACATTTTCTCTTACTGAATTAGTTTATTTTATAGAAAAAGTAGCACATATAGATTCTAAGAAAATATAGCCCGCCCGCATAGGTCAATAGTGAGAGTGAAGATCTATTGATTGTGGGCTTTGAGTCTGATCTCCTGACTATATGACAGTGAGTCTGAAAGCATTTGCTATTTACCATATACCTTTGAAAGAGGTGGCTCTGTTGTTTACCAGGTGTGTAATAGTTCTCATCCAATTCAAATGAAACTTGGTGTAATATTATCACCAACATGAAGTTGTTTACCGAGGCGTAGAAAAGCAAAAACTTAAAACTTTTAGCACACATCTCTACTTCAGTTCTTTACACCTGAGTGCCCATAATAACTTTTGCAATGATCATAGCCTATTGTCTATTTTCTTAACATCTATTATACGACTATACCCCCAGCAGAGCTATTGTAAAAGTGTCTTCTTACGGTTGTTAGCGGACACTTTATTAATAGAAGTGTCCTGTATTCTATACTCTATCAGTTAACTACCTGCACGTGAAAGTCATAAACTGTGCCTGATGTAAGAATGTCCCTTTTCAAGGTGAATTAATTTTTGACTATCTTCTGTTGAAGGTATCAATAATTTAAAATTGCAATGCAAATAAAGCTTTTGAAACAACATAAGAAAGGATTATTAATTTCAACTTATAAACAGAATGGCAGTGATAGCTTTAGACCGCACTGCAATACCTGACAAATTAAAAATTAAGTGGGCCGCGCCGTGTGAAAACTAAGGTGTTCCGTTAAAGCCAGCAACTGCTCCCTATGAAGGCGAAAGTATGATTGTACGATGACGAAGCGCTACAGTACGATAACGATAACACGACAGTCCGATGGTGGAGCACGACAGTATGATGGTGACAGTCCATCGTACTGTTGGGCTTTGCCATCGCATCTTCGTTCTTCACCATCGTACTGTTGCCGTCCTGTCAATCATGCGCAGAACTTATTTGTACGACTTATTACCGCCCGAATGTACAGTATGTCCAAAATGAAAAGTTCCAATGGACAACCATCACCATGATACCAGACTAGCGTGTTCAAAGAAATTTGACCACCCAGCTGGGTGATTTCACCGCAAATCGCGGTAAACAGCGTGTCTGGACACGGTGCTCTCCGAACACGCTGTTTCGCGGTGAAATCGCGGTGAATTGCGGTGTTCATGATATTGTTTTAAAATATGCTATTTTTCATTTTATTTTAACCAAACATTAAAAGATATATTTATGTGTATGTTAACACAAAATACCATCGTAATTTTTCAGTTTCAGTGTTCGTCTGCAAGGTAATTTTGGAAACTTTTCGTATTTTGCAGGTACAGCACTAAAGTCTTGACACAAGCATATACGATGAGACAGTGCTTAATAAACAATAAAACTTGTAAATTCAGTTGTTTTATTTAGAGTTCACTTTTGCAGTTTTGTATGTTTGTTGCAAACTTCAGTTGTTATACTAACAATTACTTTAATTTAATACGATTACGTTATTTAAAACCCTAACGAATAATCTTCGTTCACAGTTTGGCATGGAGTTTGATAATTATTTAAGAGGTAAGTTACCAGTTAAAATTAATAGTTTTTGAATAACTTGTTAATTTGTAACGAATTTATTTGCTTTTGTAAATATCAAAAAAGAATTTGAAATTTAATTTTAATACAGTATAGAATATCGGCATTAAAGTTTTCGCTCAGGAAAGAAAACAGTGGTATTCACTTAAAGTAAACAAAGTAATTATCCATTTAAACATTTAGATGCATGTCTACATGTCTGAAACAACAAAATAATCGAATTATATCACATGACATTTCAAATTTCAGGAAACTACTAATGTGTAACATACAGCTGTTAAAAATTATGTTTTATCTGCTTTTTTTTTTTCAGGGCAAGATTACGAAAAATAGTGCTGAGTAAGAGCCTTGGAAGCAACAACTTACAATTTAATATTTATTTTTTTTTGTAAACATAATTTTATTAGCATTAAATGTCATATATGTTTATAGCCTCATATAAAACAAAAACCTGTGTATCGATAATGCTTACAGAAATTATTTTGTGTTTATTATATAATTCATATTATGTATTCACTACTGACAAAAATTGTTTATTCTCCATTCTGTATTATTTTTGGCAAGATTAAGATACTTTCATATTCGTAATATTTGCATATTCGTAATAACGTATAATTATGATCTTTTTCATAAAATTTTGTCTGTGTAATAGACTAAAGGGAACAGAAACAAAATATGAAATAGGATTATACTGTTTAGTTTAAACAACTGCATGTGTATTTATCACGTTATGTGTGTGATTATTACATAATGATTTATAGAACATGTCTGTCCGTCTGTATTTTGTGTAAATAATCTTCGATTGTTGGTATCGTTTATATCTATGTACATGTTATGAATAAGAAATAAAATCAAATGGAAGCATTATATGAGAACACAACATAGCAAAATATTTTTTTCTTTCTAGTGTAAATCATTCTTGGCTTTATTTGTTTGAATTGTTTGTGCTTCCTAATAAATATTATATTCCGTTAAATTTCGTATAGAAAAAAAAGTGAATTAATAAAAGATATAGAAGCCCGATTTTCGTTTCCTGCTTCTTCCCTCCTCTGGTGTTGTGCTGTAATTTTCACTCTTGTTGAAAGTTTCTACAAGTACCCGTAAGTATAGATAACAACTACTTTAAGCTTTCATTATTTATTATAAACCATATGGAAATGATACATATTTATTAGTGGCTTTAAAACATCCTGTAGTGAACGGTCCCGTACGACGGCCAAAAATCTAGTCGTATGTGATTATCACTACTCTTGTAGTCAAAGCAAGACTGTCTAGCTGAAGGTGCCTCACGTATGACTAGCTTTAGGACCGTGCGGGACCGTATTACTAACCACAACCGCGTCTTGCTCCGAAACTTCACCTCTGTTTTTTTTTTCTATTTTTTATATACTAGTAGTTGGTGTGTACCTGAAATATAAAACAATTCCTTCGTAACTTTTGATTTATCCCTTGTTTCATTGTAAATTTTATGATAATAAATCATTGCAAATTGAAAATAAACGAGACTACATGTACATGTGAAAATGATATTGATTTAAACATCGAACAATTTTAACTGTTTGAAACTGCATTTTATAGAAAGAAGTTTTTCTCGAAAACTGTATAAAATTTAAATACTCTTTATTGATGTCGACAACTATCTAATTAGCACTTGTTATACCAACATGAACTTATTAATCATAAGTAACTTAACAAATAATTTCGCAACATGTGAAAATGGGCAAACATGCTAAACGAAAGAAAGACTTAGGCAGTTTAATTGCAACAGAGGTGAGTAAAACATTTATTCCAACATGTAATGTTTGTAGTAATTGTTAGTGGACGTTTTAACATTTTTAGCTCATCTGATTTTTTGAAAAAAAATGATGAGTTATTGTCATCACTTGAGCGGTTGTCGGCGTCGGCGTCGGCGTCGGCGTCGGCGTCGGCGTCGGCGTCGGCGTCTGCGTCGGCGTTGCCTGGTTAAGTTTTATGTTTAGGTCAGCTTTTCTCCTAAACTATCAAAGCTATTGCTTTGAAACTTGGAAGACTTGTTCACCATCATAAGCTGACCCTGTATAGCAAGAAACATAACTCCATCTTGCTTTTTGCAAGATTTATGGCCCCTTTTGTACTTAGAAAATATCAGATTTCTTGGTTAAGTTTTATGTTTAGGTCAACTTTTCTCCTAAACTATCAAAGCTATTGCTTTGAAACTTGGAATACTTGTTCACCATCATAAGCAGACCCTGTACATGAAGAAACATAACTCCATCTTGCTTTTTGCAAGAATTATTGCCCCTTTTGGACTTAGAAAATCAGTTTTCTTGGTTAAGTTTTATGTTTAGGTCAGCTTTTATCCTAAACTATCAAAGCTATTGCTTTGAAACTTGCAACACTTGTTCACCATCATAAGCTGACCCTGTACATCAAGAAACATAACTCTATCCTGCTTTTTGCAAGATTTATGGCCCCTTTTGGACTTAGAAAATATCAGATTTCTTGGTTAAGTTTTATGTTTAGGTCAACTTTTTCTCTTAAACAATCAAAGCTATTGCTTTGAAACTTGCAACACTTGTTCACCATCATAAGCTGACCCTGTACAGCAAGCAACATAACTCCATCCTGCTTTTTGCAATAATTATTGCCCCTTTTGGACTTAGAAAATCATTTTCTTGGTTGAGTATTATGTTTAAGGCAACTTTTCTCATAAACTATCAAAGCTATTGCTTTAAAACTTGCAACAGTTTTTCACAATCATAAGTGGACACTGTACATCAAGAAACATAACTCTGTCCTGCTTTTTGCAAGAATGATGGCCATTTTTAGACTTAGAAAATCATGGGTAGGACAATATTTCTATTATACAAAAAAAAATCAGATGAGCGTCAGCACCCGCAAGGCGGTGCTCTTGTTTACATACAACTATGAACATAAACAAAGGAAACAAAACAGTTTATATACACATCTTATAAGCTTAGTGTTTACCTGAAAACAGAAAACAATATTGTTAAAACAAAATATAGGAGCAAAAATTATCTTTCTACAATCAAAAACGGGATTAATTGAGATGATCTGAACACGGAGAATCACCGCAATTGCACACCGCGACGCACCGTGTCCGCCGATCGCTGGGCAGCCGATAACGGACTCGGTGTCCGTTTCGATGTGCTAGCGTGTTCTGGACACCGCAAAAGGACACAGTCAATTGTTTTTTGTCATGGAGGTCGCGCGAAAAAATGACTTTTCATCTTGGACGTACTATATAAATAGTGTTAAAACATGGTTTGCTATATATTATTTCGATTCTAATATGCCCTTTATCTAAAACAATAGATAAGATGTAGTAGCGCTCTTTTTTGGTGACAACAAAAACTTTGACGTCACCGCACATTAACGTGATGTCATTCTAGCGTAAACTTGTTTTAACAGAGACAAGCATATTAGAATTACTAATAATCTTGTGTAACGTAAATTTATAAGAACATAACCGAACTTTATTGAAGGAACACAGATTTCCAAAAGATAAGCGATAACGAACGACTGTTTTCTAGACCTAATCAAATATTATTTATAATAGGCCCTAAATATTTTTAATTTCTCACGAGAAAAGTAAACAATTTGTTATTTGTTTATAAATAACACTCTGCCTGGTGATATTCGTTTGAGTATTGTGTTCAAGTTAGATACACAATGATTTAGCAAGGTAATCAATATTAACACGGAGCAGGCATTCATCGATCCTTTCAGAGCATTATGTCCTCAGTTGAGCTTAGTAACCATTCTTTTTGTGAGCCTACATAGCTCACTTTACCTCTTGTGGCCTTTTTCTGTTTAACAGGCTGTTTTTAAAACATTAAGGGGAGTGTATTGCTAACAGATATTATAGACCCCTTTTACGAAGTCCAAGATTAAAATCACAACAAACCTCTATTAAACTGTTGAAACGTAATATTTATAAACAGATAAAATATATCGTACCTACATTACAAAATTACACATCCAGCCTCAATGTAAACAGTCAAGGATGGTACTAAGAGGTCTAGGATTTCGTCCTGTTCGTTCGTTTCCTCGTCAAAAAAGCATCAGTCATTTTTAAGAACTTGTATATCATGTAGTGATGTATACCAATGTACAAACACATGTACAGCTACCCATTTGAAATTTGAATGCACGCAAATTTCGGGTTATACCACTAGTTGATACAGTATATTTAGAAAGGCACACGATAATAATTTAATGTTTATCTTTCGAAAAAAATTCTATTCATTTATTTATTCATTCATTAATATATTCTGTACAATTATTGTCGTATAAGTCAGATACAGTTACTTTGCCTCAGACAATATTGGTGACTTCGCCTCGGACAATATTGGTGTTCATCCTAGCGAAACGGCTTCTTACGTCTGTAAGAGGACACTTTTGAAGAAAAACTCGCACTGTATCTATTACTTGTTATACTGTATTGACACATGCATGTACAAAACTGACAGGTTATATGTTGAATACATGCAGTGATATAGCTGGCCTCAAAATTTTTGACATACATTGGCATAGCTGGCCTTTTTCAGTTGTAGCGAAGGGGTGTAGGGGACTGCCTAGGCCACTGTGGGTCAAAGGGTGCCTGGGTTTAATTATTTTGTGACATATTTGGGCAAGTTCTACATTTTCAAGGTTCCTTAATATTGTCCACTATGCTCACCTGAGCACGAAGTGTTTTTATAGCTAAGGTGAGCTTTTGTGAACGCCCTGTGTCCATCGTCGTCTGCCCGTCCACTGTCCGTCTGCCCGTCGTGATCAACAATTTGACTGTTAACACTCCAGAGGTCACAATTTTGGCCCAATCTTAATGAAGCTCGGTCAGAATGTTACTCTCAATAAAATCTTGGATGAATTCAATATTGGGTCATCTGGGTTCAAAAACTAGGTCACCAGGTCAAATCAAAGGAAAAGCTTGTTAACACTCTAGAGGTCACAATTTTGGCCCAATCTTAATGAAACTTGGTCAGAATGTTACCCTCAATAAAATCTTGAACGAGTTCGATATTGGGTCATCTGGGTTCAAAAACTAGGTCACCAGGTCAAATCAAAGGAAAAGCTTGTTAACACTCTAGAGGTCACAGTTTTGGCCCAATCTTAATGAAACTTGGTCAGAATGTTACCCTCAATAAAATCTTGGACGATTTCGATATTGGGTCATCTGAGGTCAAAAACTAGGTCACCAGGACAAATCAAAGGAAAAGCTTGTTAACACTGTAGAGGCCACATTTATGACTGTATCTTCATGAAACCTGGTCAGAATGTTAATCTTGATGATCTCAAGGTCTAGTTTGAATCTGGGTCATGTAGGGTCAAAAACTAGGTCACCAGGTCAAATCAGTGGAAAAGCTAGTCAACACTTTAGAGGCCACATTTATGACCATATCTTAATGAATTTAAGTCAGAATGTTAATCTTGATGATCTATAGTTCATGTTCAAATCTGGGTCAGGTGGGTTAAAAAACTAGGTCATTTGGTCAAATCATAGGAAAAACTTGTTAACACTCTAGAGGCCACATTTACAACTGTATCTTTATGAAATTTGGTCAGAATGTTAATCTTGATGATCTTTAGGTCAAGTTCGAATCTGGGTCATGCGGGGTCAAAATCTAGGTCACCTGGTCAAATCAAAGGAAAAGCTTGTTAACAGTCTAGAGGCCACATTTATGACTGTATCTTCATGAAACTTACTCAGAATGTTAATCTTGATGATCTTTAGGTCAAGTTTGAATCTGGGTCATGTGGGGTAAAAAACTAGGTCACCAGGTCAAATCGAAGGAAAAGCTAGTTAACACTTTAGAGGACACATTTATGACCATATCTTAATGAAACTTGGCCAGAATGTTAATCTTGATGATCTTTAGGTCAGTAGGTCAGGTGAGTGATACAGGGCCTTCATGGCCCTCTTGTTTGTGGTCAGTGATTGTCTGTTGTCGTCCGTCTGTCATCGGTCAACACCTCCCAGCCTAAATCACCAGTCCAGTTTTGATGAAACTTCACACTTGCATGATCCTCATTAAAATTAGTCAAAGAAATGAATTCCATACAGAACTCTAGTTGCCATGGCAACCGAAAGGAAAAACTTTGAAAAATCTTCTTGTCCAAAAACCACAGTAGCTAGGGCTTTAACATTTGGTATGTGGCATCATCTAATGGTCCTCTACCATGTTTATTCAAATTATTCCCCTAGGGTCAAATATGGCACCGCCTTCGGGGGGGTGGGGGTGGAAGGGTCACGTGGATTTATATAGGGAAAAACTTTGAAAATCTTCTTGTCCAAAACTACATGGCCTAGGACTTTGATATTTGGTATGTAGCATCACCTAGTGGTCCTCTATCAAGATTGTTCTAACTAATTTCCTGGGGTCAAATATAGCCCCACCCCTGGGGTCACATGGTTTATATAGACTTATATAGGGAAAAACTTTGAAAATCTTCTTGTCCAAAACCACATGTGCCTATGGCTTTGATATTTTGTATGTAGCATCATCTAGTGGTCCTCTACTAAGATTGTTCAAATTATTCCCCTAGGGTCAAATATGGCCCCGCCCCGGGTGTCACATAATTTATATAGACTTATATAGGGAACAACTTTAGAAATCTTCTTGTCCAAAACCTCAGGGCCTGGTGCTTTGATATTTTGTATGTAGCATCATTTAGTAGTCCTCTACCAAGTTTATTCAAATTATCCCCCTAGGGTCAAATATGGCCCCGTCCTGGGGGGCACATGGTTAATATAGACTTATATAGGGAAAAACTTTGAAAATCTTCTTGTCTTAAACCACAGGGCCTAGGGCTTTGATATTTTGTATGTAGCATCATCTAGTGGTCTAATATTATTCAAAATGTCCCCCTAGAGTCAAATATGGCCCTGCCAAGGCCTGGGTCACATGGTTTATATAGACTTGTATATGAAAAACTTTAAAAATCTTCTTGTCTGAAACTGGAAGGCACAGCTAGCTAGCTTGGCTGTATCTCACCTATGCTGGAACTCCTTTTGATGTCATTCCAAAATCCATATCAGTCTACAGTTTTGCTGATGATCATATAGCAAATAAAAGCTTTCATCCTGCATCTGTTTCCATAGAATCACAAGCGATCGGAGACCTTGAAAGGTGCGCAGTTATAATCAATGACTGGATGAATAGAAACAAACAGAAAATGAACTCTTCCAAAACTGAATTTATTATGTTTGGTAGCAGACCTCAATTGAACAAATGTTTTACAAATTCCATTAACATTACTGGTGATGATGTCAAACGTGAAAGCACAGTTAGATATTTCGGTGCATTTCTTGACGGAACCTTGAACTTTAAAGATCATATAAATCGCAAATGTCGTACAGCCATGTTGAATTTCCTACGAATTAAGAACATCCGAAAATACTTAACAAAAGCAGCCACTGAAATTTTAGTTTTGTCTCTTGTTATTTCACATCTGGATTATTGCAATGTCATACTGTATGGTGTAGCTAATTGTGAGGTGCGTAGATGCAACGTATTCAAAACATGTGCACAAAACTTGTCCTTAACAGGAGGAAATTTGACAGTTCTAAACAAGCATTGTACTACTTACATTGGTTGCCGGTGACAGCAAGAAGTGACATGAAAATACTCTCTTTCATGTATAGCTGTCACATTGGCAGAGCACCTCTGTACTTAACATAATTGCTTACAGAGTATATTCCTAATAGACAAGGTTTGAGATAGTCTGAAAATTCTGAATGTCGTTATGTTGTTCCATACAACAAGTGCAAAACATTCAAGGATAGAAGTTTTTGTATATTGGTCCAAAACTTTGGAATGAACTGCCGTTAGAACTAAGCAAAAGTAAATCACTTGACACATTCAAAAAAAATCTTAAGACACTGTATTTCAGAGATTTCGCTGCATTGTTTTAAATTTTTGAAAACAGCAGGTGATAGTTCTTAAATTTTTAGCTCGACTATTCGAAGAATAAGTAGAGCTATCCTACTCACCACGGCGTCGGCGTCGGCGTCGGCGTCACACCCTGGTTAAGTTTTTCGTACCAGTCCACATTTTGACAAAGTCTTTTGAGATAAAGCTTTGAAACTTTCAACACTTGTTTACCATCACCATGTCCAGTTATAGGCAAGAGTACATAACTCTGTCAAGCATTTTGACTGAATTATGGCCCCTTTTGACTTAGAAATCTTGGTTAAGTTTTTCGTACCAGTTCATATTTTGACAAAGTCTTTTGAGAAAAAGCTTTGAAACTTTCAACACTTGTTTACCATCACCATGTCCAGTTGTTGGCAAGAGTACATAACTCCATCAAGCATTTTGGTTGAATTATGGCCCCTTTTTGACTTAGAAATCTTGGTTAAGTTTTTCGTACCAGTCCACATTTTGACAAAGTCTTTTGAGATAAAGCTTTGAAACTTTCAACACTTGTTTACCATCACAATGTCCAGTTGTAGGCAAGAGTACATAACTCCATCAAGCATTTTGACTGAATTATGGCCCCTTTTGACTTAGAAATCTTGGTTAAGTTTTTCGTACCAGTTTATATTTTGTGTAAAGTGTTTGACATATGGCTTTGAAACTTCTATATCTTGTTCAGTATAATAGTCTCTATCAATAGGCAAGAGTACGTAACTCTCTCGTCTTTTTTGGCTGAATTATGGCCTTTTTGAACTTGGAAATTGGTTTTGTTTTATATATGTCCATGTTTTGTCAAGACTATTTGACATTTTGGCTTTTAAACTTTAAACACTTGTTTATCATTATGATTTCCATCTGTAGGCAAGAGTACATAACTCTGACAACTATTTTGACTGAATTATGGCCCTTTTTGGACTTTGAAATTTGTTCAGTTTTTTTTAACAAGTCAGCGTTTTGTCAAAACTATTTGAACTGTGGCTTTGAAACTTTTAACACTAGTTAATCAACATGATTTCCATCTGTACGCAAGAGTACATAACTCTGTCAACTATTTTGACTGAATTATGGCCCTTTTTGGACTTGGAAATTAGTTAAATTTTTCATATAAGTCCATGTTTTGCCAGACATATAACTTAACATATTTGCCATCATGGTCACACATTGCCAGTTAGTGCAAGACTAATCGAAATCCACAAATACAGGAACATTTTTTGTTTATCCATTTTTTTGTTTAGTCTGAAAAACTATGGAAATATTTTGACCCCATTCTTCAATCAATTCTTCGAATAGTCGAGCGCGCTGTCATCCGACAGCTCTTGTTGTAAAAGGCTTTACATTTTAACATTTTTATCTCCAAGGTTTGTTTTATAAACGCACTTGTTGGTAAGGCTCTATGGGTAGGGAAGTGTGTAATATTTCTTTCTTAAATAATATATGATGGCACCATTAACCGGGGGCTTTGAAGCTCTATATGCAGCCCGTCTGGGCGTACCAGATGCTTTAAGCACTGGTATTGGCAATAGGGGTAAAATGACCTCAAGGGGAGGGGTGCGATCAGGACTGTTTATTACAATAAGGCTGTTATTATTATTATTGTCATTATTAATATTGTTACAATAACTATTGTTATCATTATTATGTACAACGTCATTGAATATAGGCATTTAATCAAATTATTCAGTTTCAGTTTCAGTTTAGAAAAAAACTTTGAAAATCTTTTTGTACAAAAAAAAAACAACAGGGCCTAGGGCTTTGATATTTTGTATGTGACATCATCTAGTGGTCCTCTACTAAGATTGGTCAAATTATTCCCCTAGGGCCAAATATGGCCCCTCCCTGGGGGTCACATGGTTTACATAGACTTATATAGGGAAAAACTTTGAAAATCTTCTTGTCCAAAACCACAAAGCCTAGGGCTTTGCTATTTGTAATGTAGCATTATCTAGTGATTCTCTACCAAGTTTGTTCAAATTATCCCCCTAGGATCAAATATGGCCCCGCCTTGTGGGTCACATGGTTTATATAGACTTATATAGGGAAAAACCTTAAAAATCTTTTTGTCTATAACCTACAACGTTCAAATTTGGACCACATGTATAGTTTTGAGTGGCTAGATGAACCCTGACATGATTTGACCTTGATCTTGACCTAGTGACCTACTTTCTCTTTATTGTAGCTTCTGTAGCCCTAGTAAACTGCTTTTACATTTCTCAAGCTACAGCCTTCAAATTTGGACCACATGCATAGTTTTGTGTACCGAAATAAACATTGACCTTGACATTGACCTAGTGACCTACTTGCACATTTTTGAAGGTACAGGCTTCAAATTTGGACCACATGCATAGTTTTTCCAAAATGAAATTTGACCCTGATTTTGACCTAGTGACCTACTTTCACACTTCTCAAGCTAATTTGGACCACTTACACAGTTCTGTGTTCTGAATGGAAATTTGACCTTGATTTTTACCTAGTACCTACTTTCACATTTCTCAAGCTACAGCCTTCAAATTTGAAGCACATGCATAGTTTTGTGTACAGAAATGAACTTTGACCTTGAAATTGATCTAGTGACCTGCTTTCACATTTCTCAAGCTACAGCTTTCAAATTTGGACCACATGCATGGGCCACATGCACAGTTTTGTGTACCGAAATGAACTTTGACCTTGACTTTGACCTTGACTTAGTCTTGAAATTTGGAACATTCAAAAATGGCTCAATGGTGGGTGCCAAGATCACTCTGTGATCTCTTGTTGATTCTATCTTCATAAAACTTGGTCAGAATGTTTGTTAATATGAAGTCTGGGATGATTTCAAATCTGTGTCACGTGGGGTGGGATGATTTCAAATCTGTGTCATGTGGGGTCAAAAATTAGGTCACTAGGTCAAATCAAAGGAAAAGCTTGTATACACTCCAGAGGCCAATTGTTTGCTTCAATCTTCCCGAAACTTTGTAAAAATGAATGTTTTCATGAAATTTTGAACAAGTTCGAATCTGGGTCATGTTAAAAAACCAGGCCGAGTTCGAAAATGGGTCATCTCAGGTCAAAAACTAGGTCACTAGGTCAAATCAAGGAAAAACCTTGTGTATGCGATAGAGGCTGTATTTATGTCTCCCACCACACAGTGATGTGGGAGACATATTGATTTACTCCAGTCTGTCTGTCTGTCTGTGTGTCTGTCACAAAGATTGTCTGCACTCTAAGTGGAACATTTCTCATCCGATTTTCACCAAACTTAAACAAAATGTGTTTGACCATAAGACCTCAGCCAAGTTCGATAACTAGCTAAATCGGCCAAGACACTTCGGAATTATGGCCCTTGACAATAATTTATGAATCACCTAGATGCATAAAAATGCTGAAGTCTTCATTCTCAAACATGCACCAAAAACCATTCATCTTGTCCGCACTCTAAGTTGAATATTTCTCATCCGATCTTCACAAGACCTGAACAAAATGTGTTTGACCATAAGACCTCAGCCAAGTTCGATAACTAGCTAAATCTGCAAAGACACTTCGGAATTATGGCCCTTGACAATAATTTATGAATCACCTAGATGCATAAAAATGCTGAAGTCTTCATTCTCAAACATGCACCAAAAACCATTCATCTTGTCTGCACTCTAAGTCAAACATTTCGTATCCGATCTTCACCAAACTTGAACAAAATGTGTTTGCAAATAAGACCTTGGCCAAGTTCGATAACTAGCCAAATCGGTTAAGACACTTCAGAATTATGGCCCTTGACAATAACTAATTAATCACCTAGACTCATAAAAATGCTGAAGTCTTCATTCGCAAACATGCACCAAAAACCATTCATCTTGTCCGCACTCCAAGTCAAACATTTTTTATCCAATCTTCACCAAACTTAAACAAAATGTGTATGACCATAATTCCTCTCCCAGGTTCGATAACTAGCAAAATTGGCATAGGCACTTCAGAATTATGGCCCTTGAATTACAGAAAATCAGCCATTTTACTCTTCAAAGGTATATTTGTTGTGACTAAACAGTATAAAAACACTGACTTAGTGTTTAGATGATTAGGCAGTTGTGGGAGACATGCGCTTTTCTCAAAAGTAGCTCTAGTTTTCAATTGATCTTCATGAAATTTTGTCAGAATGATCACCTTGATGAAATCTAGGCCGAGTGCGAAAATGGGTCATCCGGGGTCAAAAACTAGGTCACTAGGTCAAATCAAGGAAAAACCTTGTGTATGCGATAGAGGCTGTATTTTTAGCTCACCTGAGCACGAAGTGCTCAAAGGTGAGCTTTAGTGATCGCCCTGTGTCCGTCGTCCGTCGTCGTCCGTCGTCCGTCCGTCCGTCCGTCCGTCGTCAACAATTTGACTGTTAACACTCTAGAGGTCACATTTTTGGCCCAATCTTAATGAAACTTGGTCAGAATGTTACCCTCAATAAAATCTTGGACGAGTTCGATACTGGGTCATCTGGGATCAAAAACTAGGTCATCAGGTCAAATCAAAGGAAAAGCTTGTTAACACTCTAGAGGTCACATTTTTGGCCCAATCTTAATGAAACTTGGTCAGAATGTTACCCTCAATAAAATCTTGGACGAGTTCGATATTGGGTCATCTGGGATCAAAAACTAGGTCATCAGGTCAAATCAAAGGAAAAGCTTGTTAACACTCTAGAGGTCACATTTTTGGCCCAATCTTAATGAAACTTGGTCAGAATGTTACCCTCAATAAAATCTTGGACGAGTTCGATATTGGGTCATCTGGGTTCAAAAACTAGGTCACCAGGTCAAATCAAAGGAAAAGCTTGTTAACACTCTAGAGGTCACAATTTTGGCCCAATCTTAATGAAACTTGACCAGAATGTTAATCTTGATGATCTTAAGGTCCAGTTTGAATCTGGGTCATGTAGGATCAAAAACTAGGTCACCAGGTCAAATCAAAGGAAAAGCTAGTTTACACTGTAGAGACCACATTTATGACCATATCATAATGAAACTTGGTCAGAATGTAAATCTTGATGATCTTAAGGTCAGTTGTAAATCTGGGTCAGGTGGGGTCAAAAACTAGGTCACTAGGTCAGATCAAAGGAAAAGCTTGTTAACACTGTAGAGGCCATATTTATGACTGTATCTTCATGAAACTTAGTCAGAATGTTAAACTTGATGATCTTTAGGGCAGGTTTGAATCTGGGTATGTCGGATCAAAAACTAGGTCACCAGGTCAAATCAAAGGAAAAGCTAGTTAACACTTTAGAGGCCACAGTTATGACCATATCTTAATGAAACTTTGTCAGAATATTAATCTTGATGATCTTTAGATCAAGTTTAAATCTGGGTCAGTTGGGGTCAAAAACTAGGTCACTAGGTCATATCAAAGGAAAACCTTGTTAACACTCTAGAGGCCACATTTATGACTGTATATTCATGAAACTTAGTCAGAATGTTAAACTTGATGATCTTTAGGTCAAGTTCGAATCTGGGTCATATCGGGTCAAAAACTAGGTCACGGGGTCATTTCAAAGGAATGGCTAGTTAACACTTTAGAGGCCACATTTATGACCATATCTTAATGAAACTTGGTCAGAATGTTAATCTTAATGATCTTTAGGTCTGTAGGTCAGGTGAGCGATACAGGGCCTTCATGGCCCTCTTGTTCATTTTATCTTCATGAATTTTGGTCAGAATAATTACCTTGATGAAATCTAGGCCGAGTTCGAAAATGGGTCATCTGGGGTCAAAAACTAGGTCACTAGGTCAAATCAAGGAGAAACCTTGTGTATGCGATAGAGGCTGTATTTTTCAATTGATCTTCATGAAATTTTGTCAGAGTGATTACCTTGATGAAATCTAGGCCAAGTTCGAAAATGGGTCACCCGGGGTCGTAAACTAGGTCACTAGGTCAAATCAAGGAAAAACCTTGTGTATGCGATAGAGGCTGTATTTTTCATTTTATCTTCATGAATTTTGGTCAGAATGTTACCTTAATGAAATCTAGGCCGAGTTTGAAAATGGGTTATCTGGGGTTAAAAAGTAGGTCACTAGATCAAATCAAAGAAAACCCTTGTGTATCTGATAGAGGCTGTATTTTTCAACTGATCTTCATGGAATTTTGTCAGATTGATAACCTTGATGAAGTCTAGACCAATTTTGAAAATAGGTCATCTGGGGTCGAAAACTAGGTCACTAGGTCAAATCAAAGAAAAACGTTTTGTATGCGTTAGAGGCTGTATTTTTTAATCGAGGTTGATGAAATATAGTCAGAATGATTGCCTTGATCAAATCTAGGTCAAATTCGAATATAGGTCATCTTAGCTCAAAAACTAGGCCACTAGGTCAAATTGAAAAAAATGCTTGTTTACACTTAAGAGACCACATTTTTGATCCAATCTTAATGAAAATTGGTCAGAATATTTGTTTCCATGAAATCACTATGTCAAACATGTTTACACTGTTATGGTGTGTTTATCAGGTGAGCGACCTAGGGCCATCTTGGCCCTCTTGTTTAAGGTTAAAGTTTTTCGGCAACCTTTGTTTTTCTGTCATATCTTTGTTGCTATTGCTTATATCTTACTGTAAGTTCACATTAACATTGTCTAGCATACAAAGAAAGTGCAGGGGCCGGGGCCCATTATACCCGAGGTCAAGGTCACCAAGTTGTTGGAATTATTTTCATGTTAAATTTTTTCGAAAGCTTCATTTATAGACATATCTTTGGTACCTTAAAAGATAATGACATGAAATTAAAATTATTTCTTTATAGTTATTGAATTAATAATCTGTTGCGAAAAATAGAAAATTATTTCTCATAAATAACTTAGTAAGAAATAGGTTATTGTGTTCAAACTTCAAATTGAAGATGCTTGCATGGTGGCCATGGTTATAGATGCATTCTGAGTTGCTAAGGTTAAGGTCAAGATCCTTGTTGCTAAAAATAGAAATGTGTTTTGTTTTTTTTCTTGTTAAATTCAGTTAGGAATGAGGTAAGTTGACCATTTTTGGTAGCTTGAGTCAAGGTTGTTACTATTAAATATAGAAAAATGGTTTTTGATGAATAATTTAGAATGAATAACTATGAAAAGGGCTGGATTTCAATTGCATTTAAGTGCTTTTTGAAGGCAGAGAATGCTTCTTTAAAGCTGAAAACTTTATCCTATTTTGTGGGGGATACCAAGTTGCTGAATATGCTTGTTGCAATTGGATATTGTAACCAATCTGACTGATATAGGCTTTGCGTTTTGGTCTTTGGGGTCAACGTCAAGTTCACTGCTGCTAAGAATAGAAAATTGTTTCTATTCAATTAATACAGTATAGTAAGGATCGGGTATTGCATCAAACTTATTATTTAGGAAGCTTCATGGAGGCCTTGGTTTTAGATGTATTTTGGGTTGATCATATTTTCTCATGATAATTTCAGTTAGGAATTAGGGAAGCAGACCAAACCTGGTAAATATATAGCATTCATTATAAGAGTCCAATTTTTTTGTTGCATTTTAGGTAACTTAGGTCAAGGTCATTGTTACTAAAAACAGAAAATGTTTTCTACCGATAAATTATAATGTTGCATTTTAGGTAACTTGGGTCAAGGTCATTGTTACTAAATACAGAAAATGTTTTCTATCGATAAATTATAATGAGAGGTTTTCAAAAACACTGAAATTCAATTGCATTTAAGTCTTTTTTGTAGGCAGAGAATGCTTCTACAATGGCAAAACCTTTATCCCATTCTGCAGGGGATACCAGTTCACTGAATTTGCATGATATCGGTTGGTTTTCACATTTTATCTTGCCAAGGTAAATAGCTTAACACTTAACTTTATGTTTTGAGAAAAAAAAATCAAACAACACCAAATCATAGAAAGAAAGAGTTGTTTCACATGAAAATTGAACAGCATGTAAAACAAGTATATTACTTTACAAAACAAGTGCGTGTGTGTGTTCGGGTTTAACGTCTTTTTCAGTCATATAAATGACGGTGTCTACTTGTAGCAGTGAGCACAATGCCCAACTTTATAGTGCTTCCTCACTGGAATATCACGACGTAGACATGTGACATGATACCCCACCCAGTCACATTATACTGACACCGGGCTGACCAGTCCTAGCACTACCCTCTTAATGCTGAGCGCCAAGCACTAGTACCATTTTTTACGTCTTTGGTATGACGCGGCCGGGATCGAACTTACGACTGCCGGCACTCGAAGCGGACGCTCTACCACTAGGCTACCGAGGCTGTTCTACAAAAGAAGTGTCAGTATACTGATATAAACATTGAATTCAGGAAAAGGGCTGCATAAAGGGTCCATACTTCCGGACAGTTAAACGCCTTTAAAAACACCATTTTCAAAGAACTGTTACATAATTATGTTTGTTTTGATGCATTTGCAATAATGTACCAGTGTTGAAATTTCACATATCTAGGTGGAACGCAGTTTTCAGCAATTGTTTATTTTTATTAGCTCGACTATACTAAGTATATGGAGAGCTATCCTACTCACCCTGTCATCGGCGTCTTTCCGCGTCCCCACCTTGGTTAAAGTTTTTTTTACACTTTCTCTTTTTTCTCCTTATCTCTGTAATTACTTGATGGATTTGTTTTAAACTTAAAACAGTTATTCCTCATCATCACCCACATCATATATTGGCACAAGGACCATTATAAACTCTCACACCAATTGTTCATGAATTTTCACTCTATCGCAGTTATTCTTAAATGAATTTGATTCAAACTGAAAGTGGTTGTTCCACATCATCTCCAACATCATATGACGCAAGGCCCATAACTCTGGTACCAATATTTAATGAATTATCCCCCCTTTTACTTAGAATTTCAGGTTAAAGTTTTGATGCACTTTCACTATATCTCAGTTATTACTAAATGGATTTGATTCAAACTTTAAATGGTTGTTCAACCTTATCACCCTAATCATATGACACATGGTGCATAACTCTGGCACCAACTTCATGAATTATGCCCCCTTTTAATTATAATTTAAGGTTAATATTGATGCATATTCACTATATCTCAGTTATTACGAAATGGATTTGATTCAGACTTGAAGTAGTTGTTCCACATCATCACCCAAATCAGGTGCGTAACTCTTGCACTAATATTTTATGAATTCTGCCCCCTTTTTGCTTAGAATTATACTTATATAGTTTTTTGATACACTTCATCTTTACCTCTCTTATTACTAATATTTTTGACACAGACTCAAGCTATTGTGCAATATCTTCATCCACCACTGGAGTTATTAAACACTCCAGTGACAGCTCCAGTTTCCTCAGATGTGCCCAGTTTCACTATCCAGCACCGAAATAGTCGAGCGTGCTGTCTCCTGTGGCAGCTCTTGTTCCTTTACAAATGGCATTCATTTTCAAAGGGGGACAACTTTTTCAGAATATGTTAAGTATCCGTCGTATGGAACAGTACGGCAGAAGATGTAATGGTCAGGTAAAATATGGTAAAGGTGTTGTTCGTTTATCAAATATTTCTGTGTTTTGATGATATACTCCTAAACCTTAAGGCCAGAGTTTTTATATTTTTCGTTTTACGGGAGCGCCGGTCCTAATTTCCCAGAAATTGAAATAAAGATAAAAGTGAAATTCCTGAATTTTATTTTATTTTTTCAGCCGATTTATCCGGCTCTGGCCAAAATGAAATAAAATAGGCCACATATATAAGTGCCGGGCACACAGAATAGTATTTCATGCGAGTATTTCTTGACATTATCGTGTAATTTGGTGTAATTTTTGTTGGCGTTTTATCAATTAGTGCTGTGTGACCTAATGAAGCGCTTTGATGATGGTACGCCTAAAGTTCGCAATGGAAGTAAAGTGTGCAATGGTGTGCAGTGGAGGTAAAGTGCGCAATGGAGTCAATTTTTTGTTTAGGGTTGATTTTTGGGTAAAGTTGTTGTCTATAGTTAATGGAAATGTAGTTAAAATGCTAAGAAATGAAAATGTCACACAAGCAGAATATATTTGTGCTAAGTCAAATTGCATGCAATGGAGGCGAAGTACACAATGAACTCATTTTTTAGGAGCGATAATTGGATAAATACTTAGAAAGATACTCCCAGCTAGCTATTTTTGAAAATCGTTTTACATTATTTATTTCGGTAAATGCTATTGCAATAAAATGATAGGTACATCATGATTACCGTATAGCGGGTTAATTCTGCGGGTTTTTATTTTTGCTTATTCTGCGGGTCGAGGCTGTAACGCAGAAATAAATTCCGCACATTTAAACTATCAGCAGATTTTTTGACGCAGGAATAAACTTTGATACTTCACTTGATATAATGACCCGTTACCTTTATCTCTCGAGTTTTTCGTCAGCTGTCAAGTTATTCACACCCTATCGATTGTGGTTGATTGCTTTTGTTATTATATCACTCTATTGTCCACGAATGAATGATTACCGTTACGGGCGTGTAATCTTTACAAGTGTATATCACAAAACACGCTAGGTTTAACGCTATTTAAATTTTGGAAAATAAAAATGAGCAATTTGCAATAATTTAAAAAGAAGGACCCTATTCCCAATGGGAATGGAGCGCTATCAGAGCTGCTCCATGGGTACAGCAGATTTATTATGATGTAGTGAAATTTAATGCAGTAGCTAATTCCCATGCGCAGAATTTACTTCTGGTTCATGCAAACAGCAAAAAATAATTTCTGCTTTTCTCGAAGGTCGCAGAAATAAAAAACGCAAAAATAAATTAGGCCCATTTTAAGACAAAACCGCAGATTTTTTTGCCTGCAGAATTAACCTGCTATACGGTATAATGAATTTTAATAACCCTTTTATTTCCATATATAAGATGGTGCGCAATAAAGGTAAAATTTGCAATGGACTCAATTGTATAGGAACCATTATTGGGTAAACTTATTGGCTATAATGGAATAGTCGTTAAAATTCTAATAAAAGAAAATGGCACACAAACAGCAGATATTTGTGCTAAATCAATGGCACGCAATGGAGGCAAAGTGCGCAATGGACACATTTTTATTAGGAGCGATAACTGGATAAATATTTAGAAAGATACTCCTAGCTATCGATTGTCTGTTTAAAATATTTTGACTTCATTTACTCTCGGTAAATGCTATTGCAGTAAAATGATAGCTACATCATAATTATAATTATACGAATTTTAATAACCCTTTTATTTTCCTATCTAAAATAAGCTGCTGACTGACTAAGGTGTATAATTGGATTATCAGGATTATCACACCTATGCCAGCTGATTAAATCACGCCTCTGGTAAGTACTTCACGCTCTTTTAACTGGTTGCATCAAGAAAGTGCGCATGTGTTTACTGATTTAATTATCAAAGTATAATGTCTTTTAATGTATAAAAGAGTAAGTGGTTTGTTTCTTATAATGTGTGTCGAACAAAAATATATTTTTCACGGCTTCAAACAGAAAAGTAGTAATTAAAAACCATCACCTCTTACAAACTAAGATTGTTGTTACACATGTCACTATAATATATATATATATTTCTTTTCTTATCTGTAGAAAAATGTATCAAGATCTACATGTTTTTGCTTTTTTTTTCACAGCATTGTTTCTTTTAAATAATTTACTTCCATTTTAGAAAAAAAATGATAGTAAACTTTAGACTTTTAGCATGTTGTAATAATGAGTTTCAAATGTATTAAATTCACATTTTTGTATGTTTTAACATATATTTTATATCATTTTTGGAGCTTCTGGAACATTGTTTGGAGAAATAAAACACTTTATAATTTTTTCAGCATGATTAAATTATGGATTCGAATCTATCTGCGGTAGAGTCAAATGTTTGTATATATTATTTTAACATAATTTATATATTTTAATTCAGTTGTTTGTTGTTTTTAACTTTGTTTGTGTTTCAGGAAAATTTGATATAGAAAAATTCTTTTATGATTTGTTAGAATGTTAAAAAAACTTAGAGCCTCGTGCCAACAGCATGTTGTAAATGATTACATTCATAAAACCGCCTCGGTAGCCTAGTGGTAGAGCGTCCGCTTCGAGTGCGGGAGGTCGTGGGATTGATCCCAGGCCACGTCATACCAAAGACTTAAAAAATGGTACTAGTAGCTTTCTCGCTTGGTGCTCAGCATTACGAGGGTAGTGCTAGGACTGGTCAGCCCGGTGTCAGTATAATGTGACTGGGTGGGGTATCATGTCACATGTCTACATCGTGATATTCCAGTGAGGCAGCACTATGAAGTTGGGCATTGTGCTCACTGCTACAAGTAGACACCGTCATTTATATGACTGAAAAATTGTTGAAAAAGACGTTGAACCCGAACACACACACACATACTTTCAAATGTTCTAAATTCATGTGTTTGTATATTTTTAACATCATATATATCATTCAAATACATTTAAACTTAACATAAATATATAAAAATAAAATGTAAAAATATTTGATGTTTTTGTTTCCTTTTTAATTATCATTATTTAATTACCCTTCCAATGACATTTCCTTTAAATAAATGATCATTCCTAAAAAAATTGAGTCCATTGCACACTTTACCTCCATTGCGCACCATTGCGCAGTTTATCTCCATTGCGCACTATAGGCGTACCCCTTTGATGATACTGATTTATCAAGGGAAGTTACCCTTATTAACCGGTGTCGAGGTAAACAAAATGTGGACTGTTTTCTATTTAAAAACTAACATACATAGTGAATTATGATTCAATTGATTGGCGATTTTTCTTTACATATCAGGAAGGGAAAAACATACTACTTTAGCGGGGGAATGGGGCTGAATTTTGCCAAATATTTTGGTAAAAAAAAACGCTGATTGTCTATCTATCTAGCTGCCGTTGACGTCAAACCCCTTGCGAGAATGCAGACGTTTTGCGTGTCAAAATCAAAAAGAGAAAGAATATAGTGATAAAAAATTTAGAGTGGAAGAAACTAAAAATAACTTTGGTGATATAAAAAGGTTAAAACTTGAGTTAGCAGGATAACTAGGGCGAGACATGTTCTAGGCTGCAAACTGCAGCACTGAACTGCCCTAGGGTAGGGAGGTGGGCGACACTGAGAGGAAGTTGGTTCCAATGGTACACAGTTCTCGGAAAATAAGAAAACTTGTAATAGTCAGTGGTTGCAGTAATTAACCTATAACTTAGGGAATGGCCAAAGCGGACACATCGGGTCATTGGGGTCAGGTAATCTACGATTTGGATAGCAACCAGATCATGATGAATCTTACAGAAGAGTGATAACCTAGAATCTATATGCCTTAAATCCAGTCGACGAAGGTTTAGGGAGTGTAGCATATCTGTTACACTGGAAGTACGGCCGTAGTCGGTCTTGATCCAACGGGCGGCTCTCCTTTGGACGCTTTCAATTTGTTCAATTTGAGTTTGGGTGTGGGGTGACCATACCTCGGAGGCATATTTGAGCTGGGGTCGGACTAGAGTCTGGTAAGCAATGGTCTTAATGGGTTGGGATTTGACCTTAATATTTCTTCGTAAGAACCCTAGTGTTTGGTTAGCTTTCTTGGTTGACCTGTTTATGTGATTGTCCTATGATAGGTCATTTGAGATATCCACACCTAGGTATTTAGCTGAGCTGACCGATTCAAGTTGGACTCTGTGTAGGTAATACTGGGTAGGGATAGGATGTTTCCTTCTAGTGGCATGGATCACTTGACACTTTGAGGGGTTGAGCTCCATATCCCACTCCAACTCCCACTTTTCTAGAAGTTTGAGGTCATTTTGGAGAGTGACAGATTGGTCTGCAGATGACAGAGTTAGATATATTGCCATGTCCTCTGCAAACAGACGGACTTTGGAACTGACGTTTTGTGGGAGGTCATTTATGTAAGCTAGGAAGAGCAGGGGACCAAGTACAGACCCCTGTGGGACACCTGATGATACTGGGATGGCATCAGAGGTAGTGCCATTTAGGACTACAGATTGGATCCTATTATCTAAGAAGCCTTTGACCCATCTTAGTGTGTTACCTCTGACTCAGTATTCGTGCATTTTTAGAAGGACTTTCTCATGGCTAACCTTGTCGAAAGCCTTACTCAAATCTAGTAGTATAAGATCTACTTGTTTCTTATTGTAGACTGAAGTGACCAGATCATTTACTAACATAACTAACTGAGTAACGCATGATCTTTTTTCCCTAAATCCATGCTGTAGGTCATACAGAATACCATGGTTGGTGAAGTGCTTAACAGTAGATGAGGAAACAATGTATTCCAGAACTTTGCATAGGACACATGTTAATGAAATTGGCCTATAATTTACTGGATTTGACCTATCACCTTTTTTAAAAATGGAGGCAACATTATGCGGATTTCCACTGGGATGGAAATGATCCTTCCTCCAGGGATTTCTGGAATATGACCTCAAGGATGGGGGATAGTTCTACAGAGTGTTTTAAGTATTATAGGCTTGATTTTGTCAGGACCACTGGCCTTATGGGGGTTCAGGTTGCTGAGAAGTTTCTCAATACCATTTGTGCCTATCCTAATATCTGGCATAGTAAGGGACTGATTTACCATCTGGAGTTAGTTTCATTTTGCTGAGCGAGGCAAGGTTTAGTGGTGAGTTGGGGCTAAAAACAGACTGAAACTGTTTGTTCAGTACTGTTGCCTTAGCTTGATCATCCTGATGGAGTTTATTTTCATACTTTAGGGGAGGGATAGAGGAAGATTCCTGTCTCGAGTGTTTAATGAGCGAGTACAGTTTCATAGTATTTGGTTTATTTGGGAGTGAGGCATCAGTGTTGTTCAGGTTTAGGGTGTGCTCAAGATACTGACTATAAGCCTCTTTGACCTTTTTCCGCACTAGATGCTTTAAGTCTAGGAATTTATTTCGATCAGAATATGAGTTAGTTTTCTTAACCTTTTTAAAAGCTCTGTTCCTCCTTCTGATTAGTTTCTTAATGTCCTGATTGACCCATGGAAGGTGATCTCTTATAGTTGACTGTTTGGATGGAATCCATTTTTCTGTAAGGTTGTTTAGGGTATTTGAGAAATTTTCCCATAACTCTTCTGTGTTTAGTGCAGAGTATTTACCTTCATTGGTCATAACCTGGTGGTAGTCAATTAATGACTGTTTTATTTCCTGGCAGTTTGCTTTTTTTATACAAGGGAATTTTCCGAGGCTTCTGGTAACATATCCTTGCGGATGTATTGACTTTTGTTTCTACTACATTATGATCACTGATGCCCGGTATGATGTTGACCTGATTTACTAGAGTTGGGTTTGTAGTAAGGAATAAGTCTAGAATATTATTTCCTCTAGTTGGTAAGTTGACCATTTGGGTTAGGCTTGCATCATTAAATGTTTCGATAACCTGACGGAAAGGCAGGGTGCTTACATTCAGGGGATGGACTGCTGGTGTCCCAGTCCAGTTTTGGAAGGTTGAGATCCCCGGCCACCCAGACATTTGAAAACTTTTTATTAACCTTTTCTTTCTTTTGAGAAGAAAAACTAGATCTGAGCTTGTCAAAGTCGCACTTAATGAAGTAGTGGCCACGGCTCTTTCATAGGTGACACGATCAAGTAATAGACAGGATGGAAGCCCTAGAAAGGATTGGCATACTTCCGTTCTTATGCCATCTCGACATGCTGGTACAAGCAGTTCAGGAACATGGAATTGTTAGTGTTTATTTTAAAGGAGTTCATCACAATATTTTGTGCGCAGCTCAATCGCGCAGCAAGCGATATCCACTGTAAAGTTCAGAATTCGCCGCTGAAAGTGCATAATTGTCGGATATGCAGCGCACTCGCGCAAAATATATCGTATGTACTGACAATATAGGTTGTGCATCCATATTTTACCTTTAAAAGTGATGGTGTTTTATTGGAGGAGTAGTTGTATGAAGTGCTCGAATCAAATACATTGTGGACAGCCAATTTGAAAGTAAACTATTTCGTCCAGTAATGATGCAGACAACTCCAAGTCAAATGAAATTCCAGAAAATCTTAACGTAGATATATCTCCTTCAAGTTCAAATGTGACTTCCTAAAAATGTTGTTATACTTTTTGTGCCCCATCCCACATTTCAAGTAGTAAGACCAGAGTTATGGCCCTTGATAGTCAAATTGTACATAAAGGGTCTAAACATTTGTGTCGCATGTACCTCAAAATTATATGTGCCAAGAGTCATTCTTGCATAAAAACTACTTTTTTCACTGGATCCGCCCATGCATTAACGGGAGAAAAATCGTGTGCAAACAAGGCAATTCACGTGCTGTTAATACATGATTTTTATTTTTGAAATGCTTTGCCAGGGACGTATGTATGTATTTCTGCGCAAACTGATATTTGGCATCTGCATCTTGTTTCTTTCATAATAACATCATCTTGTAGCATTATAGATACAATGTAATCCATAGTATGTTTAGCTGTATCGGTTTCCAACCCCAAACGTACTGCCCCCATCAATGTACGCTCTAGCTTCTCTTAGAGTTTACTCCCTTTACAAAGCGTCTGTTCAGTTATTGTAAATAACTGTGAATAAATAAGTATCGCGTGTAACTTGTGCTGTTGCCCGTTTTTAGGTATTATATTAATGATTTTTGTTAGTATCAGTCGGTTTGTTTTTACCTGATTTTTCGCAGAATTCATATAATAAACCTCAAAAGCTAGTCACTAGCTTCGTACTCATCCGTACTCTGTGTTCGTACCCAAAATAATTCGAATGTAAAATTGTACGTTATTCTTAAAATTATGTTCCTGTTAATCAAATTTTTAAGTTATATGCAAAATTATGTTTAATGTAACGTTTGTTATAACTAAAAATAAAAATAAGATGCTCAAAAACCTTCAAATCACGCTTTTGGTAGTGTTGTTGTTATGTGTGCCCTGGTTATGGATATTTAAAACATGTTTACCGTTTCCAAGAACAACCGAATGGTAACTAAAAATGTACCGGAATCGTAAAGTCATCACATATGAAAACAATGCATTTAGTCGTCGTGTAATGTTTTTTAACGCCTGCAGAAGCCCTTGGGATATGTTTGTGACCTCGACCTTCGGTCTCGGTCACAAACAATCCCGCGGGCTTCTGCAGACGTTAATACACAAAAAAACGTGTATTATCCCTACATGAAACCACACAAGAATTAAATTCAGCATGCGAAGTTGTGCATCAGTGCTTTTATTTGAGGTTTCACTCAATAAAAACAGATTTATGTCCCTTGACATGGTCAAATATATACATAAATGGGATGTGAAAGCTTGCGTAGCAAGTATCTCAAAAAGTATTTGACCTAGAGGCATGCAACCTTAAAGGAGCACTATTCCGCATGTGAGTAAGAATATTGGTTAAGGAACTGATAATAACATTGTGCAATTTGTTTTGTAAGAAAAAAAAATGTTCATAATTTTTAGGTGGGTGGGGTAATGAAAAAATACTTTTGTGGGTGGAGTGAATATTTTTTAATTTTTCTTGAAAACAAGCACGGGTTGATGTTATTTTTTTGGTTTAGATTTTTTTGTCTTAGTTCTAGCTTACATAATATAAAATTTGGAAAAATTCTGTCTGCTAGATTTTTCATATCATTAAGAAATACTTCATGTTTTTCTCAGTTTCAGATACTTTCGACATCTGTCAAGAGTAATTTTTCTGAGTATATATATCTATATCTTGACATTTTATGTATAATTATAGCGGTGTTATTAATTCGGATGCATAAACAGTAACATCAGAGTGAAACTTCGAATAAATAATTGTTTGCAGTAGTTTTATTATGACATGTATGTACTGTTTCTTCAGACAAAAATACCGATTTGGTGTTCTTAATAAACTTTGATTATTGAAAAAAGAAGCACGGGTACCTATTATTTTTATTTTTTATTTTAACTTGTCATACATCAATCTATAAATATGCAAAGTTATAAAAAATTCTGTCCGCTAGAAATAATTGTGAAAAACATCTTTAAATAGCAATTTGAACTTCGTGTGCAAGTGGAAGCTGTAAAATATGGTATGCTGCCTCGGACAGTTTTCTCCCATCTTCTTTTAAAGACTTCAGTGATTTCTTTTGTCCCTAGTTGTTTTGTCCACAAGTGAGACCCCCAAAATGAAATTTTGCCCCTCATTTTTTACCTTTATACACAGACTAGACACATATGACAAGCCCAAAACTGTCTGTAAGAAGTAGAATGCATACAAGCTTTCTACAATGAATATTTTGTACTGGGATGTATTGATTCTTTTCTACACACAATTTTTTGAATACTCGAGGTCAAATTTGTACAAAACCGCAATCTTCTTCATTCAAAACATCTTTTCTCAAAACAGGTCATTTTCACGTGTGCAGTATGCTTATCTAGGTAGTCTGAGTGTTGAAAATGAAAATTTCATCGGATGTTTGAAAATATGTCTAAAAAATCCAAAATTAACGTGAAAAAAAAAAGAAACTACTGAAATTTTGCATTAGGCTATTATCTTATCTGTCTTCCAATTAAGTCAAATCCCCCGGGGACGTAGACATTTCATACATCAAAAAATGCTTATTACTGTAGGTCTGTAGAGGGAGTACACAGGGTTTATATTTTATATGAATTCTACAACTACTGCTTTTAATTAAAAGCCCACAATTATGTTGTTCATGCTATCATCATCAAGAAAATTGAGAAACTTTACTTTCAAAAGAAAACTTAAGATTTGAGGAGAGGCCTGTCTTTCAAAAGAAAACTTCGGTTATGAACTGTGTAAAAATACTTGGAATAAATTGATGGTTGATGGGCATTTTTGTTTCCATTTAAGAAGAGACCCCGCACACTTTACACAGGCTTGGGACTGTCTGGTAAGAGACTGTTAGCATGATTGGCTCTGAAGTTTGTAAAATGCTTCATTTTAGCATAGTAAGAATGCTAACAGTGTATTTTATGCAAGCATTTGCAATAATTTAGTGCCTACTTGTCACTTTATCCAGTGCAAATCCCCAGAATAAGATTCATTGCCATATTAAAGTCCTATGATATTGATGAAAATACATGCAGCTACTATTAAAAGCAAGTGAAAAGTTCTGATCAAGCATGCACACCGAACCACCAGAAATGATACTCAACTACTTTAATACCAGGGTGTTTAGTCTCTGTTTTAAATGGACACTGAAATTCGTTTTACAGGTAACCACCCTGATTTCTGATTAAAAAGTGGTATTTTTTCTAGCAAAAATAGATAGTGACCATGATCAGAAAAGAAGACCATTAAAATACTGTTACTCTTACTGTCAAACTATTAAAGTAGTATATTTACTTTTTGTTCATCTTGCAAAAAGTAACTGCTTTAGTACATATAACTACATTATAACACACAATATCTTGTAAAACAATGAGTACAAACCACTTAAAAAAATTGTTCCGAAAATGAAAAAAAAAATAGAAAAAATCTCTGTTTTATTTTTAGCTCACCTGAGCAATGCTCAGGTGAGTTTTTCTGATCCCTCGATGTCCGGCGTCTGTCTGTCGTCTGTCTGTCCGTCAACATTTAGCTTGTGTATGCGATAGAGGCTGTATTTTTCAACTGATCTTCATGAAAATTGGTCAGAATGATAACCTTGATGAAATCTAGGCCGAGTTCGAAAATGGATCATCTCGGGTCAAAAACTAGGTCACTAGGTCAAATCAAAGAAAAACCTTGTGTATGCGATAGAGGCTGTATTTTTCAATTAATCTTCATGAATATTGGTGAGAATGATAACCTTGATGAAATCTAGGCCGAGTTCGAAAATGGGTCATCTTGGGTCAAAAACTAGGTCACTAGGTCAAATCAAAGAAAAACCTTGTGTATGTGATAGAGGCTGTATTTTTCAGTTGATCTTCATGAATATTGGTCAGAATGATTGCCTTGATGAAATCTAGGCCGAGTTTGAAAATGGGTCATCTGGGTTCAAAAACTAGGTCACTAGGTCAAATCAAGGAAAAACCTTGTGTATGCGATAGAGGCTGTATTTTTCAATTGATCTTCATGAAATTTTGTCAGATTAATTACCTTGATGAAATCTAGGCCGAGTTCGAAAATGGGTCACCCGGGGTAAAAAACTAGGTCACTAGGTCAAATCAAGGAAAAACCTTGTTTATGCGATAGAGGCTGTATTTTTCATTTTATCTTCATGAATATTGGTCAGAATGATTACCTTGATGAAATCTAGGCCAAGTTTGAAAGTGGGTTATCTGGGGTTAAAAAATAGGTCACTAGGTCAAATCAAAGAAAACCCTTGTGCATGCGATAGAGGCTGTTTTTTTTCAACTGATCTTCATGAAATTTTGTCAGAATGATAGCCTTGATGAAATCTAGACCAATTTTGAAAATAGATCATCTGGGGTCGAAAACTAGGTCACTAGGTCAAATCAAAGAAAAACGTTTTGTATGCGATAGAGGCTGTATATTTTAATCGAGGTTGATGAAATTTAGTCAGAATGATTGCCTTGATCAAATCTAGATCAAATTTGAATATAGGTCATCTTAGCTCAAAAACTAGGTCATTAAGTCAAATTGAAGAAAATGCTTGTTTACCCTTAAGAGACCACATTTTTGATCCAATCTTAATGAAAATTGGTCAGAATATTTGTTTCCATGAAATCACTATGTCAAACATGTTTACACTGTTATGGTGTTTTTATCAGGTGAGCGACCTAGGGCCATCTTGGCCCTCTTGTTATTTTTTAGCTCACCTGAGCAATGCTCAGGTGAGTTTTTCTGATCGCTCGATGTCCGGCGTCCGTCGTCCGTCGTCTGGCGTCTGTCGTCTGTCGTCCGTCGTCTGTCAACATTTAGCTTGTGTATGCGATAGAGGCTGTATTTTTCAATTAATCTTCATGAATATTGGTCAGAATGATAACCTTGATGAAATCTAGGCCGAGTTTGAAAATGGGTCATCTCGGGTCAAAAACTAGGTCACTAGGTCAAATCAAAGAAAAACCTTGTGTATGCGATAGAGGCTGTATTTTTCATTTAATCTTCATGAATATTGGTCAGAATGATAACTTTGATGAATTCTAGGCAGAGTTCGAAAATGGGTCATCTCGGGTCAAAAACTAGGTCACTAGGTCAAATCAAAGAAAAACCTTGTGTATGTGATAGAGGCGGTATTTTTCAATTAATCTTCATGAATATTGGTCAGAATGATAACCTTGATGAAATTTAAGCCGAGTTCGAAAATGGGTCATCTGGGGTCAAAAACTAGGTCACTAGGTCAAATCAAAGAAAAACCTTGTGTATGCGATAGAGGCGGTATTTTTCAATTTATCTTCAAGAATTTTTGTCAGAATGATAACCTTGATGAAATCTAGGCCGAGTTCGAAAATGGGTCATCTGGGTTCAAAAACTAGGTCACTAGGTCATATCACGTAAAAACCTTGTGTATGCAATAGAGGCTGTATTTTTCAATTGATCTTCATGAATTTTGGTCAGAATGATACCCTTGATGAAATTTAGACCAAGTTCGAAAATGGGTCATCTGGGGTCAAAAACTAGGTCACTAGGTCAAATCAAAGAAAAACCTTGTGCATGCAACAGAGGCTGTATTTTTCAACTGATCTTCATTAAATTTAGCCAGAATGATAACCTTGATAAAATCTAGTCCGATCGAAAATGGGTCATCTGGGGTCAAAAACTAGGTCACTAGGTCAAATCGAAGAAAAGCATTGTGTATGCAATAGAGGATGTATTTTTCAATTGATCTTCATGAAATTTGGTCAGAGTGATTGCGTTGATGAAATCTAGGTCGATTTTGAATATGGGTTATCTGAGGTCAAAAACTAGGTCACTAGGTCAAATTAAAGAAAAATCTTGTGTATGCGATAGAGACTGCTTTTTTCATTTGATTTTTATGAAATTCGGTCAGGTTGATTGCCTTAATGAAATCTAGGTTGAATTTGAATATGGGTCATCTGAGGTCAAAAACTAGGTCACTTGGTCAAATCAAAGAAAAAACTTATGTATGTGATGGAGGCTGTATTTTTCAGTTGATCTTCATGAATTTTGGTCAGAATGATTGCCTTGATAAAATCTAGGTCGAGTTTGAACATGGGTCATCTAGGGTCAAAAACTAGGTCATATCTAAGAAAATGCTTGTTTTATCGCAAGAGACCAACTTTTTGGTCCAATCTTAATGAAAATTGGTCAGAATATTTGTTTCCATGAAATCACTAGGTCAAACATGTTTTACACTGTTACGGAGTGTTTCTTAGGTGAGCGACCTAGGGCCATCTTGGCCCTCTTGTTTTATTGACTCCTCACTTTTCCTGCTCTTATTTTTATTTCCTCCTCTTACTGCTTTTTAAAAAAAAATTCCCGTAAAACAAAAAATAAAAAAACTTCGGCCTTACATCGAACTTGGTCCTCTGCAATAAAGTATACTAATTACTTAGATACCATAACAGCTCTTCAAAACATTACATGCAGCTGGTTATATGTATAGGATAGACAACTCGTGCCGTTGTCTACGGGATATATACAACGAGCAAAGCGAGTTGTATATATCCCGTAGACAACGGCACGAGTTGTCTATCCGACTTAGACCACGTGACATAAAAACTGCAATTATTGAAAACTCTCCCACGCGTTCTATAGAAATTAGGATTAGCGTGTTTTTATGAGAGTAATATCATCTTTGTACCGTTAGCGCTTAATTATCAGTAGGGCATATGAAAGAATGCAGGTTATTTGTATAAATTCAGTTTTACTCAAATACCGGATTTACTAAGATTTAACGTTCATTAACACTTTGAGTCATTTGCAATCACAAAATTAATGCTAAACAGTTAAATATGGATTTCTCAAAAATACTCAAAATTGGACTGCATGCTGAACAATTAGTTTTTGTGAGGAGTTTGCATGTTGGCGAAACACGATGACAGATACGTTGATTCGTTGATTCAAGAAGATAGCCAGGTTATTTATTTATTTATTAGCCCACCATCATCAGATGGTGGGCTATTAAAATCACTCTGCGTCCGTGGTCCGTCCGTCCGTCATTCCGTCCGTCCGTCGGTCCGTTAACAATTTCTCGTTATCGCATCTCCTCAGAAACTACTGGGGAGATTTTGACCAAACTTTGTCAAAATGATGTATTGGTACCCTAGTTGTGTCCCCCTGAAAATCAGTCTGGTTCAACATTTTATGAGTGAGTTATGGCCCTTTGTTTATTTCTATATTTTACATAGATTTATATAGGGAAAAACTTTGAAAACCTTCTTATCTAAAACCACAGAGCCTAGGGCTTTGATATTTGGTTTGAAGCATCATCTAGTGGTCCTCTACTAAGATGATACAAATTATTTCTCTGGGGTCAAATATGGCCCCGCCCTGGGGGTCACATAGTTTATAATGACTTATATAGGGAAAAACTTTGAATAACCCCTTGTCCAAAACCACAGGGCCTAGGGCTTTGATATTTTGTATGTGACATCATCTAGTGGTCTTCAACTAAGATTATTCATATTATACCCCTAGGGTCAAATATGGCCCCGCCCTGGGGGTCATATGATTTACATAGACTTATATAAGGAAAAACTTTGAAAATCTTCTTGTCAAAACCACAAAGCCTAAGGCTTTGATACTTGTAATGTAGCATCAGCTAGTGGTTCTCTACCAAGTTTGTTCAAATTATCGCCCTAGGGTCAAAAATGGCCCCGCCCCAGTGGTCACATGGTTCATATAGACTTATATAGGGAAAAGCTTTTAAAATGTTCTTGTCAATAACTACAACATTCAAATTTGGACCACATGTATATTTTTGAGTGGCAAGATGACCCTTGACATGAGTTGACCTTGATTTTGACCTAGTGACCTACTTTCACATTTCTGTAGCTACAGCCTTCATATTTGGACCACATGCATAATTTTGTGCACTGGAAAAAACTTTGACCTTGATTTTGACCTAGTGACCTACTTTCACATTTTTGAAGGTACAGGCTTCAAATTTGGACCATATGCATAGTTCCGTGTTTCAAAATGAAATTTGACATTGATTTTGACCTAGTGACCTACTTTCACATTTCTCAAGCTACAGCCTTCAAATTTGGACTACATGCATAGTTTTGTGTACCGAAAAAAACCTTGACCTTCACATTGACCTAGTGACCTACTTTCACATTTTTAAGGTACAGGCTTCAAATTTGGACCACATGCATAGTTTTGTATTCCGAAATAAAATTTGACCTTGATTTTGACCTAGTGACCTACTTTTACATTTCTCAAGCTATAGCCTTCAAATTTGGACCACATGCATAGTTTTGTATACCGAAATGAACTTTGACCTTTACATTGACCTAGTGACCTACTTTCACATTTTTAAGGTACAGGCTTCAAATTTGGACCACATGCATAGTTTTGTATTCTGAAATAGAATTTGACCTTGATTTTGACCTATTGACCTACTTTTACATTTCTCAAGCTACAGCCTTCAAATTTGGACCACTTGCATAGTTTTGTGTACCGAAATGAACTTTGACCTTAAGATTGACCTAGTGACCTACTTTCATATTTCTGTAGCTATAGGCTTCAAATTTGGACCACATGCATAGGATTGTGTACCGAAACAAACTTTGACCTTGACATTGACCTAGTGACCTACTTTCACATTTCTCAAGCTACAGCTTTCGAATTTGGACCACATGCACAGTGTTGTGTACAGAAATGAAATTTGACCTTGAGGTAGTCAGTAAGTCTTGAAATTTGGAACACTCAAAAATGGCACATTGGTGGGCGCCAAAATCACTCTGTGATCTCTTGTTTATTTACTTAGTTAGTTATTTTGTTTTATTTGTTTACTTTGTTTATCAGGATATAGTTAGTGCGTAGATGCTCGTAGGACTACGAATACCTTTTACTATATCGTGCCCTTCTTGTAATAATGATGTAGTTGTTTTACATTCTAACTGGGCCAAGTTGTTCGAAACTTTAACGGACTGTAATTTAGTTTAGTTTATACTAATTTGTTTTAGCTCGATTGTGATGAAAGCTTTAACTGTTTAAGCTTATTGTAACCACTCTCGAGTCCGTTTCCTATGAAAACTAGTACTGGGGTCATATGAGAAGTCATGGTCGTGACCCCAATGATGCTCGAACCCACGACCACTGCATTAAGCTGTTAAACTAACCGCCTGTTAAATTTCTATTTATGATACTAGTCTTGGTGGGTGGGAAACACTAGTATGATGTTTTAATTTTACTGTAAAGATGATTTAGTGTTTATAATCCTTAACAAGTGCATTTGATTTTCTAAGTTTTCTAAACTAAATCTACTGCTAAAGTCAATCGACCGTTAACTCAGTCGCCTGTTAAAGTTTCGAACAACTGGATCCAGTTGGTTGCAAATGTAAGGATCGTGCTGACATGTCTTTTTATAACAAGTGAACATAAAAAGTTACAACTGTTGGAAACGTTTCAGTGAATGTGTAAATTACGTTTTTACCCAGTTGGTTCTACACTACAAATATGTAGTTTATTGTAATTCATTTTTATTGATATCTAATAACATGGGGTCATTTTTACAATATTAATATTTAGACGTTGTCAACTGAATTTACCTCCAAGTCAGTCTTATTTTTTATCCCATTGATAACTGGTGAGAATATTGCAAGGTCCTTTAACTCCGGCGTTAGCCTGTATTGTTAGATTGTAAATTGACACGAAATTCACGCGTTTTTTGCCCAGTTTCCCCCCCCCGATATATATACAACTCTACTGTTGTATATGAAATATAGACGGGTACAAGTCTGCTTTGCGATTGGCTATTTACGGATTATTGTGGTCTAACAGTCTGTTTCAATTTGATCTGCTTGTTCAAGTTGTATATGATATTAGTAATGTAATTTGTCCCACCTGTCACATCATCATTTTTAGCTCATCTGATTTTTTGAAAAAAAAAAATGATGAGTTATTGTCATCACTTGATCGGCGTCGGCGTTGCCTAGTTAAGTTTTATGTTTAAGTCAGCTTTTCTCCTAAACTATCAAAGCTATTGCTTTAAAACTTGCAACACTTGTTCACCATCATTAGCTGACTCTGTACAGCAAGAAACATAACACCATCCTGCTTTTTGCAAGAATTATGGCCCCTTTTGGACTTAGAAAATATCCGATTTCTTGGTTAAGTTTTATGTTTAGGTCAACTTTTCTCCTAAACTATTAAAGCTATTGCTTTGAAACTTGCAACACTTGTTTATCATCAAAGGTTGACTCTGTACAGCAAGAAACATAACTCCATCCTGCTTTTTGCAAGAGTTATGGCCCCTTTTGGACTTAGAAAATCAGATTTGGGTTAGCTTTTCTCCTAAACTATCAAAGCTATTCCTTTAAAACTTGCAACACTTGTTCACCATCAAAAGCTGACTCTGTACAGCAAGAAACATAACTCCATACCCCTTTTTGCAAGAGTTATGGCCCCTTTTGGACTTAAAAGATATCAGATGTCTTGGTTAAGTTTTGCATTTAGGTCAACTTTTCTCCTGTACGGTCAAATCTATTGCTTTAAAACTTGCAACACTTAATATTTACCATCAAAAGCTGACACTGCACAGCAGGTACCATAACTCTGCATTGCTTTTTGCAAGAATTATGGCACCTTTTGGACTTAAAAAATCATGGGTAGGTCAATATTTCTATTATAATGATGCAAAAAAATCAGATGAGAGTCTGCACCCGCAAGGCAGTGCTCTTGTTTAAAATGTATATGCATTAAATTTCATTCATAGTACACATTTCTTCCTAATTGTAAATATGGCATTAATTTATCTGTATTATGTTACAAAGTTTTATACTAACCCACTTTTCACTTCGTTGTTGATGTTATGTTTAAATTTTTAACGCATTACCTAACAATTTTTTAGGTTGTCGTGCAACACATATGCAACATGTCTATGACTTCTACAAACCAAACATGGACTCTGAATATCCAGTTGTAGATGGGAAATTATCAATACAATGCTATCTGCATGCTCTGGATAAATGCTATGAAATTATCTCAAGGAAACTACAGTCAGGAGGACACAAATGTAAGACTTTTAAGAGGAAATTTATTAGTTGTTAATATGATATCAAGATTGGCCAGAAGAAAAAATACCTGTGTATATGTTTACCCAGCTGACCTTGAAATATAACCCTGACCCTCACATTTTTATACGCCCATCTCTGAAACAGCGGGGCGTATTATGTGAACACCTGTGGCGGGCGGCTTGGGCAGTCGGTGTCCAAAGCATGTCCTCTCTCTAAGTCGAACAGTTTTTATTGGATTTTCACCAAACTTGCTGACAATGTTTGTGGGCATAATATCTCAGCCAAGTTCGATAACTACCCAAATCGCTTTAGGCACTCTTGGATTATGGCTCTTGAATTACTAATAAAAGTGCGAATTTAGCCTTGTCAGCTCTCTAAGTCAAACAGTTTTCATCTGATTTTCACCAAACTTGCTGACAATGTTTGTGGGCAAAGTTTGATAACCACCCAAAATGCCCCAGGCACTCTTGGATTATAACCCTTGAATTAGGCCAAGTTCGATGACGGGCATATTTTGTGACAGTCTGGCACTCTTGTTTTCCTGTTGAAGAAATCAAAACAGAAAATGTTACTAAAAGTAAGAAACTGGTTTGGATTGATTAAAAGAATGAAAGTAAGTAATGAAAAGATGATTGAATAGAATCAAATAATCTCTGCTATCAGCTATGCCACTTCTGATATGCCCAGTTGCTTTTGCATAGGTACTTTATTATCCCCCCGCCGATGAAATCGGGAGGGGGATATTGAAATGGCGTTGTCCGTCCGTCGGTCCGTCCGTCCGTCCGCAGCCATTTCTCAGTAACTACATGGTAGAATTTCATGAAACTTGAAATAAACATGGACCAACATACTGCGATGATGCCCGTCAAGTTTTTAGCTCACCTGTCACAAAGTGACAAGGTGAGCTTTTGTGATCGTGCGGTGTCCGTCGTCCGTCCGTGCGTCTGTCCGTGTGTCCGTCCGTCCGTAAACTTTTGCTTGGGTCACGTGCCTTCAAAAACTAGGTCAGTAGGTCTAAAAATAGAAAAACCTTGTGACCTCTCTAGAGGCCATATATTTCAGAAGATCTTCATGAAAATTGGTCAGAATGTTCACCTTGATGGTATCTAGGTCAAGTTCGAAACTGGGTCATGTGCCATCAAAAACTAGGTCAGTAGGTCTAAAAAAAGAAAAACCTTGTGACCTCTCTAGAGGCCATATATTTCACAAGATCTTCATGAAAATTGGTCAGAATGTTCACTTTGATGATATCTAGGTCAGGTTTGAAACTGGGTCACGTGCCTTCAAAAACTATGTCAGTAGGTCAAATAATAGAAAAACCTTGTGACCTCTCTAGAGGCCATATATTTCATGAGATCTTCATGAAAATTGGTCAGAATGTTCACCTTGATGATATCTAGGTCAAGTTTGAAACTGGGTCACGTGCCGTCAAAAACTAGGTCAATAGGTCAAATAATAGAAAAACCTTGTGACCTCTCTAAAGGCCATATTTTTCATGGGATCTGTATGAAAGTTGGTCTGAATGTTCATCTTTATGATATCTAGGTCAGGTTCGAAACTGGGTCACGTGTGGTCAAAAACTAGGTCAGTAGGTCTAAAAATAGAAAAACCTTGTGATCACTCTAGAGGCCATATATCTCATGAGATCTTCACGAAAATTGGTCAGAATGTTCACCTTGATGATATCTAGGTCAAGTTCGAAAGTGGGTCACGTGCCATCAAAAACTAGGTCAGTAGGTCAAATAATAGAAAAACCTTGTGACCTCTCTAGAGGTCATATTTTTCATGGGATCTGTATGAAAGTTGGTCTGAATGTTCATCTTGATGATATCTAGGTCAAGTTCGAAACTGGGTCACGTGCCATCAAAAACTAGGTCAGTAGGTCAAATAATAGAAAAACCTTGTGACCTCTCTAAAGGCCATATTTTTCATGGGATCTGTATGAAAATTATTCTGAATGTTCATCTTGATGATATCTAGGTCAAGTTCAAAACAGGGTCATGTGCAGTCAAAAACTAGATCAGTAGGTCTAAAAATAGAAAAACCTTGTGACCTCTCTAGAGGCCATACTTGTGAATGGAACTCCATAAAAATTGGTCAGAATGTTCACCTTGATGATATCTAGGTCAGGTTTGAAACTGGGTCATGTGCCTTTAAAAACTAGGTCAGTAGGTCAAATAATAAAAAAACCTTGTGACATCTCTAGAGGCCATACTTTTCATGGGATCTGTATGAAAATTGGTCTGAATGTTCATCTTGATGATATCTAGGTCAAATTTGAAACTGGGTCAACTGCGGTCAAAAACTAGGTCAGTAGGTCTAAAATTATTAAAATCTTTTGACCTCTCTGGAGGCCATATTTTTCAATGGATCTTCATGAATATTGATCTGAATGTTCACCTTGATGATATCTAGGTCATTTTCGAAACTGGGTCATGTGCGGTCAAAAACTAGGCCAGTAGGTATAAAAATAGAAAAACCTTGTGACCTCTCTAGAGGCCATATTTTTCATGAGATCTTCATGAAAATTAGTGAGAATGTTCACCTTGATGATATCTCGATAAAGTTCAAAACAGGGTCACATACCTTCGAAAACTAGGTCAATAGGTCAAATAATTGAAAAACCTTGTGACCTCTCTAGAGACCATATTTTTCAATGGATCTTCATGAAAATTGGTCAGAATTTTTATCTTGATAATATCTAGGTCAAGTTCAAAACTGGGTCACATGAGCTCAAAAACTAGGTCACTATGTCAAATAATAGAAAAAACGACGTCATACTCAAAACTGGGTCATGTGGGAAGAGGTGAGCGATTCAGGACCATCATGGTCCTCTTGTTTTTTTGATTGGTCAATTTCCCTCAGAGTTATTGCCCTTGATTTAATAAAAAATGTCCGTCTGCAGCCATTTCTCAGTAACTAACAGGTAGAATTTCATCAAATTTGAAATAGAAATGAACCAAGATACTGTGCTGATGCCTGTCAAGTTTTTTTTTTGATAGGTCAATTTCCCTCAGAGTTATTGCCCTTGATTTAATGAAAAATGTCTGTCTGCAGCCATTTCTCAGTAACTAGCAGGTAGAATTTCATCAAACTTGAAATAGACATGAACCAAGATACTGCGATGATGCCCTTCAAGTTTTTTTTCGATTGGTCAATTTTCCATATAGTTATTGCCCTTTAATTGTTTAAAAATCCACAGATCTGTACATAACAAACCAACCAATTGGAAGAATATCATTAAACTTCTTTCATTCTTTTCCATGGACATTTATTATAAACATGTGATGTTGTGTACCTACACCTGGTCACCACCTTACCTTGGTCACCCCCCTCCCCCTCACCACTCCCCCCCCCCCCCCCTTTTTTTTTTTTTTTTTTTTTTTTTTTTTCATTTTTCGTTTTTTTTTTTCATTTTTCGTTTTCTATCAATATTTATAATCAACATGTAAACTGTTGTATCCTCACCCCACCCCCCACCCAAACAAACCATTCATTTTCTTTTAATTTGATTTTGACTAATGAAATTATTTGCTTCTTGGTAACATTCTTAACTTTTTGCTGGATATATTTTTTTGCCATTCCTCAACTCTGACTCTTTCGGTGGGGGATTCCAGATCATCGAATTTGCTTGTTGTTTTTAGCTCACCTGAGGCAAAGGCTCAAGGTGAGCTTTTATGACTGCTCATTGTTTGTTGTGTGTCTACAATTTCTAACAAAATCTTCCTTTTCAAAACCACTGGGCAGAGTTACACCAAATTTCACAGGAATGATCCTTGGATGGCCCCCTTTCAAAATTGCCCAAAGAATTGAAATCAATGCAGAACTCTGGTTGCCATGGCAACCAAAAGGAAAAACTTTAAAAATCTTCTTTTACTAAACCACAGGGCCTAGGGCTTTGATATCTGGTATGTAGCATCATCTAGTGGTCCTCTACAAAGATTGATCAAATGATCCCACTAGGGTCAAATATGGCCCCGCCCTGGGTGTCACATGGTTTATATAGACTTATATAGGGAAAAATTTGAAAGTCTTCTTGTACAAAAACACATGGCCTAGTGCTTTGATATTTGGTATGTAGCATCATCTAGTAATACTCTACCAGGATTATTCAGATTATCCCCCTAGGTTCAAATATGACCCCGACCCAGGGGTCCCAAGTTTTACATAGACCTATATAGGAAAAAAAGTTTAAAGATCTCCTTGTCTGAAATCACAAGACCTAGGCCTTTGATATTTGGTATGTAGCATTGTCTTATGGTATTCTACCAAAATTATTCAAATTATATCCTTGGAGTGAAAAGAGGCCCCGCCATGGGGGGTCCAAAGTTTTACATAGACTTGTATAAACAAGAGGGCCATGATGGCCCTATATCGCTCACCAGAGTTGGTCTGGCCTACTGACCTAGTTTTTGACCCCATATGACCCAGTTTCAAACTTAACCTAGAGATCATCAAGACAAACATTCTGACCAAGTTTTGACTAAGTTTCATGAAGATAAGATCATAAATCTTGCTTCAAGAGAGAAGGCTTTTCATGTGTTTCATAAAAATCAGAAGGAATGTCATATTTGATGAATAAGGAATCGACTCTCCTAAAACTGTGGACTCTAGATTGTTTACAAGATTTTTAGCTCACCTGAGCCAAAGGCTCAAGGTGAGCTTTTGTGACCGCTTGATGTCTGTCTTCCGTCGTCCGTCCTGTGTCAACAATTTGTAAAAAAATCTTCTTTTTCAAAACCACTGGGCAGATTTACACCAAACTTCACAGGAATGATCCTTGGGTTGCCCCAAGAATTGATATCCATTCAGAACTGTGGTTGCCATGGCAACTGAAAGGAATATCTTTAAAAATCTTCTTGTCAGAAACTGTTAGCCGGATTTCAAAAATATTTTGTAGAAATGATCTCTAGGTGACCCTCCACCAAAATTGCCTAAGCCATTCTGTTTCGGTAAAAAACATGGCCGCAGGGGGATGGGGCTTATTTATTCTATATGGCTATATTGAAAATTTCAAAAATCTTCCTCAAAACCACTGGGCAAATTTAAACTAAATTTCACAGAAATGATCCTTGGGTGGCCCCCTATCAAAATTGCCCAAAGAATTGAAATCCATGCAGAACTCTGGTTGCCATAGCAACCGAAAGGAAAAACTTTGAAAATCTTCTTGTTTAAAATCACATTAGCTAGGGCTTTGATATTTAGTATGTGGCATCATCTATGGTCCTCTCCCATGTTAGTTCAAATTATCTCCCTAGGGTCAAATGTGGCCCCGCCCTAGGGGTCATATGGTTTACTTACATAGGAAAAACTTTGAAAATCTTCTTGTCAAAAACCACAGGGCTAAGGGCTTTGATATTTTGTATGTAACAACATCTAGTGGTCCTTTACTAAGATTGTTAAAATTATCCCCCTAGGGTTACATTTAGCCATGCCCCGGGGGTCACATGGTTTATATAGACTTATGTAGGGAAAAACTTTGAAAATCTTCTTGTCCAAAACCACAGGGCATATTTGATATGTAGCATCATCAAATAGTCTTCTAACAAGTTTGTTCAAATTATCCCCCTAGGGTCAAATATGGCCCCGCCCCAGAGGTCACATGGTTAATATAGACTTATACAGGGAAAAACTTTGAAAATCTTCTTGTCCAAAACCGCAGGCTTTGATATTTTGTGTGTAGCATTGCCTAATGGTCCTCTACCAAAATTGTTCAAATTATTACCCAGGGGCGAATAGAAGCCCTGCCCTGGGGGTCCATAGTTTTCCATATACTTATATAGGAAAAACTTTAAAAATATTCTTCTCTGAAACTGGAAAGCCTAGGCTTTTGATATTTGGTATGTTGCATTGCCTAGTTGTTCTCTACCAAGATTACATGTACAGTTTTGCACACCGATCTTTAAACTGACTTTCAGTGGCCATGAGTGACCTACTGACCTACTTTCTTGTTTTTAGTTTGACTATTTGAAGTATATGGAGAGCTATCCTACTCAACCCGGTGTCAGCGTCCTTCCGTGTCCCCACCTTGGTTAAAGTTTTTTTTACACTTTCTCTTTTTTTCTCCCTGACTCTGTAATTATACTCCACCAAACATGTTTTAGGGGTATATAGGAGGCATTATTCCCCCACCAAACATGTTTGGTGGGGGGAGTATATAGGAGGCAGTTTTGTCGCGTCCCATCGCGAAATCTATTATCTCAGTTACTACTAAATGGATTTGATTCAGACTTAAAATAGATGTTCCACCTTATCACCCACGTCATGTGACACAAGGTGCATAACTCTGACACCAACTTTTCATGAATTATGCCCCTTTTTCTTAGAATCTAAGGTTAATTTTGATGCATTTTCACTATATCTCAGTTATTTCTATATGGATTTGATTAAAACTTAAAATAGATGTTCCACCTTGTCACTCACATCATGTGACACAAGGTGCATAACTCTGACACCAACTTTTCATGAATTATGCCCCCTTTTACTTAGAATTTAAGGTTAATTTTGATGCATTTTCACTATATCTTAGTTATTGCTAAATGGATTTGACTCAAACTTCAACATCATCACACACATCATATGACACAAGGGCCATAACTCTTGCACCAGTATTTCATGAATTATCTCCCCTTTTTACTTAGAATTTCTTTATCTCTCTTATAACTTAATATTTTTGACCCAGACTCAAGCTATTGTGCAATATCTACATCCACCATTGGAGTCATTGAACACTCCAGTGACAGCTCAGGCTTCCTCAGATGTGCCCCAGCATCAAAATAGTCGAGCGCGCTGTCTCATGTGACAGCTCTTGTTTAAAATACAGCCTTGAAATTTGGATGACATGTACAATTTTGCCAACCGATCTTGAAACTGACTTTCATTGACCATGAATGTGACCAACTGGCCTACTTTCTGGTTTTTAGCTCACCTCTCACATAGTGACAGGTTGAGCTTCATCCGTGGTCCATCCGTCCATCGTCCGTCCGTCCACAATTTCTTGTGAACACGATAGAGACCACATTTTGCAATCAATTTTAATCAAACTTGCACACAACTTGTATTGGCATAATATCTCGGTTCCTTTCAAAAACTGGCCAGTTTCCATCATGGGTTCCAGAGTTATGGCCCCTTAAAGGGCCAAAATTTGCTATTTTTGGCATGTGAACACAATACAGACCACATTTTGCAATCAGCTTTAATCAAACTTGCACACAACTTATATTGGCAATATATCTCGGTCTTTTCGAAAATTGGCCAGATCCCATCATGGATTCCAGAGTTATGGCCCCTTAAAGAGCAAAAATTTGCTATTTTGGCTTTTGCAGCCACATAGAGACTTCATTTATGGTTTGATTTGATACAAACTTGCAAAATACCTTCAACAGCTATAAATCTTGGATTCCATGATGAATCTGTCAGATCCAACCATAGGTTCCGGAGTTATGGTCCCTGATTGACCCCTGAAAGAGCCAAAATTTTGTTAATTTTTACCTTGTGAACACGGTAGAAGTGACATTTTATATTTAATTTTAACCAGACTTACACACAACTTAATATAATCTGAAAAGTAGATCCCTCGGAATCACCGAGGACAAGGCAAACAGTGAAAATTGCAGACTCGGTTTGATTTAGTCTGTTTATGAGCAGTAATGGAAAATGCAACACCGCCCACGCCCCCTAGCACCGGTTTAAGCAGTATTCAATCTTCAAATCTAAATGAGTTGAAATCAATGATCCCGAAGGACCAGAAAATATAACAACTTTGAGGTGAAGTCGGGGCGACTTTTTATGGCCGCCACACAGCACTTAACACCCGCTGTTGTGAAGTAAATAAAATCTGAAAAGTAGATCCCTCGGAATCACCGAGGACAAGGCAAACAGTGAAAATTGCAGCTCAGTTTGACTGAATCTGTTCATGAGCAGTAAGTCACAATAAGATCTCGGTTCCTTTAGAAAACCTGCTAGATTTCACTATGGGTTCTAGAGTTACTGTCCCTGAAACGGGCAAGATTTTCTATTTTGGCCCTTTCAGCCATATAGAGGTTTCATTTATACTTTGATTCGATACAAAATTGCACAGAATGATTATCTTGATGATCTCTAGGCCTGGATCCAAACTGGGTCATGTCGGGTCAAAAACTGGGTCATAAGTCATATCAAAGGAAAAACTTGTGAACAACCGGAGGCCACATTTATGACCCTACCTTCATGAAACTTTATCAGAATGTTTATCTTGATGATTTCTAGGCCAAGTTCGAAACTGGGTCATATGGGGTCAGAAACTAGGTCACCCTGTCAAATCAAAGGGAAAGCTTGTTGATACTCTTGAGGCCACATTTATGACCCTATCTTCATGAAACTTTGTCAGAATGTTTATCTTGATGATTCCTAGACCAAGTTCGAAACTGGGTCATATGGGGTCAAAAACTAGGTCACCCGGTCAAATCAAAGGAAAAGCTTATATACACTTTTGTTAATTTGATGTGCATGAAACTTGGTCAGAAAGTTTGTCTGCATGAAATATCGAATGATTTTTTAGCTCACCTGAAGGTGAGTTTTTGAGATCGCCCTGTGTCCGTTATCCGTCGTCGTCCTTCGTCAGTCGTCCGTCGTCAACAATTTGACTGTTAACACTCTAGAGGTCACAATTTAGCCAAATCTTAATGAAACTTTTGCAGAATGTTGCCTTCAATAAAATCTTGGACGAGTTTGATATTGGGTCATCTGGGGTCAAAAACTAGGTCACCAGGTCAAATCAAAGGAAAGTCTTGTTAACACTCTAGAGGTCACAATTTTGGCCCAATCATAATGAAACTTAGTCAGATTGTTATTCTCAATAAAATCTTGGACGAATTCGACATTGGGTCATCTGGGGTCAAAAACTGGGTCACCAGGTCAAATCAAAGGAAAAGCTTGTTAACACTATAGAGGTCACAATTTTGGCACAATCTTAATGAAACTTGGTCAGAATGTTACCCTCAATAAGATCTTGGACAAGTTTGATATTAGGTAATCTTGGGTCAAAAACTAGGTCACAGGGTCAAATCAAAGGAAAAGCTTGTTAACACTCTAGAGGTCACAATTTTGGCCCAATCTTAATGAAACTTGGTCAGAATGTTATTCTTAATAAAACCTTGGACAAGTTCGATATTGGGTCATCTGGGGTCAAAAACTAGGTCACCAGGTCAAATCAAAGGAAAAGCTTTTTAACACTGTAGAGGCCACATTTATGACTATATCTTCATGAAACTTGGTCAGAATGACAGGAACATCTTGGTGCCTTTAAAATTTCGGACATTTCGTATAACTTTGTTTTTGGTAATTCTCGACAAATTTAACAATAATTTGCCTTTTCTTCTGAACTGGTGGTTTTCCTAACCGATGGACTATGTCTATATCCTTGTTGGTTATCTTCAGATCTGGAATTTTTCCATTCAAAGTTTCTACTACTTGTTCTATCGTTTTTTCTGTGGTTTCTTTCCCATTTTTTGGTACGCCATTTATTCTTATGTTGTTTGATCTATTATACTGCTCCATTTCATTTAAATACTCCATGGCGTTATTGTCATTATTTTGCATTTCAATTTTAATTTTACGATTTTCATCATCCTTTTGTTTCATTTTCTTTTGTAAATTTTTTACCTCATTTTCCTTTTCTTTTTCGAATAGTTCACTTTCTAGGATGTCAGTTTTTTTTTTCGACAGATTTCAGTAGGTAGTCTTTCATCTGTTGGATGTTTTCTCGAATCATATTTAGAAGATTTCCATCGTTTTTTGTCATAACGTTAGACATTTTTATACGCCCGTTTGAAAAACGGGACGTATTATGGGAACGCCCCTGATGGCAGATGGGCGGGCGGGCGGGCGGGCGGGCGGCGTCCACAGACCTTGTCCGGAGCATATCTTCTACATGCATGGAGGGATTTTGATATAACTTGGCACAGTTGTTCACCATCATGAGACGGAGTGTCATGCGCAAGAACCAGGTCCCTAGGTCTAAGGTCAAGGTCACACTTAGAGGTCAAAGGTCAAATTCAAGAATGACTTTGTCCGGAGCATATCTTCTTCATACATAGAGGGATTTTGATGAAAGTTGGCACAATTGTTCATCATCATGAGACGGAGTGTCATGCGCAAGAACCAGGTCCCTAGGTCTAAGGTCAAGGGCACACTTAGAGGTCAAAGGATATAAGAATGAAAACTTTGTCCGGAGCATATCTTCTTCATGCATAGAGGGATTTTGATGAAAGTTGACACAATTGTTCATCATCATGAGAAGGAGTGTCATGCGCAAGAACCAGGTCCCTAGGTCTAAGGTCAAGGTCACACTTAGAGGTCAAAGGATACAAGAATGAAAACTTTGTCCGGAGCATTTCTTTTTCATGCATAGAGGGATTTTGATATAACTTGGCACAAATGTTCATCACCATGAGGCGGAGTGTCATGCGCAAGAACCAGGTCTCTAGGTCTAAGGTCAAGGTCACACTTAGAGGTCAAAGGATACAAGAATGAAAACCTTGTCCGGAGCATGTCTTCTTCATGCATAGAGGGATTTTGATATAACTTGGCACAAATGTTCACCACCACGAGACGTAGTGTCATGCGCAAGAACCAGGTCCCTAGGTCTAAGGTCAAGGTCACACTTAGAGGCCAAAGGTCAGATACAAGAATGACTTTGTCCAAAGCATTTCTTCTTCATGCATGGAGGGATTTTGATGTAACTTGACACAATTATACACCATCATGAGATGAAGTGTCATGCGCAGTTCCCTTCTTTCGAATTACTTCCCTTTGTTGTTACTATAAATAGCTTATATTGTAACTTTTTCATTACTAGTCCTAGGGAAAAATCGAGACCACTTTTCTGTAGTACAATATGCATGCTACATCCAATTTTGAGGTGTATTTTGACCAGTCTCTACCTGGTAAAGATTTTTGTGAGGACTTACAATTTTTTTTTTGATATTTTTTTTTTTTTTTTTTTTTTTTTTTAATTAACTTCCCTTAGTTGTTACTATAAATAACTTATATTGTAATTTTTTTATAACTGACCGTAGGGAAAAACCAAGACCACTTTTCTGTGGTACAACATAGATGTTACTTTCCAATTTTTGGTGTATTTTAAGGTATCTCTACCTGGTAAGGAGTTTTTTTGTGGCCTTAGAAAAACAAAACACTTAGTTATTACTAAACAACCACAAAATTAAAATTCCATTTGCAAATACAGGTGCTAGAGTAAAGAAATTTGCTGTGACGGGCGTATATTGTGACATTCTTGCACTCATGTTTTTTTCTTTTTTTAAGATTAACTTCCCTTAGTTGTTACTATAAATAACTTATATTATAACTTTTTTATAATTGACCGTAGGGAAAAACCAAGACCACTTTTCTGTGGTACAACATAGTTGTTACTTTCTAATTTTAGGTGTATTTTAAGGTATCTCTACCTGGTAAGAAGTTTTTTTGTGGACTTAGAAAAACAAAAGAATTACAATGATTACTAAACAACCACAAAATTAAAATTACATCTGCAAATACAGGTGCTAGAGTAAAGAAACTTGCTGTGACGGGCGTATATTGTGACATTCTTGCACTCTTGTTGTATTTATCTCTGACAACTGCTTTTGAATTGAGGTCAAATCCTCCTCAGTATTTTTCCCTGGTTTTGTTCGCGTTTTGTTTGGAGGAGTGCTCATACTTCAGTCAAGGTCACTTGCACTGCTGACTGCATTCCGACCCCGTTTTTTAGAATTCTCGTTTCCACACTGTTTTTCCTTATTATTGTCTGCCATTTTCCTATCGGAGTCTCTTTCTACTGTTTCTCAAGATTGTATTTGTTCACTTTAAATTTACTCAAACAATCAAATAAACAACATGGCGGCGCCCATACATATAAAGAGCACGTTTTACATGATCAAGTTTTCAAGAGTTTATGATATATACTACAGCTTTTTGGTCACATCTTGTAGTTTAAAGGTTTACCCTGTGTTTCCGTTACAAAGTATCCATGAATTTATTCCGCAAAGTTCCTTAGAAACACATTTAAATTGAGAAAAAGTCAGAACGTAGAGAAAGAACGCCTTCTGAAAAAACCACTACCGTACCCTCTTCCCTTCGAAAACTGGCCAGATCCCATGGCCCTTTAAAGGGCCAAAATTTGCTTTTTTCAGCTCACCAACCAGAGCACTAAGTGCTCAAGGTGAGCTATTGTGAGCGGTCATTGTCCGGCGTCTGTCGGTGTGCATCATCCTTCGTCAGTCATCTGTCGTCCGTCTACATTTGCCTTGTGAACACTCTAGAGGCCACAGTTGTGATCCAATCTTTATGAAACTTAGTCAGAATATTAGTCTTGATGATCTCTAGGTCAAGTTTGAAACAGGGTCAAAAACTAGGTCAGTAGGTCAGATTAAAGCAAAAGCTTGTGAACACTTTTGAGGCCACAGTAATGTTGTGACCCAATATTTATGAAACTTGGTCAGAATGTTTGTCTTGATGATTTCTAGGTCAATTTTGAATCTGGGTCATGTTTGGTCAAAAACTAGGTCACCCGGTCAAATCAAAGGGAAAGCTTGTGAATACTCTAGAGGCCACAGTTGTTTCTCAATCTTTATGAAACTTGGTCAGAATGTTTGTCTTGATGATTTCTAGGTCTAGTTTGAAACTGGGTCATGTGGGGTCAAAAACTAGGTCACTAGGCCAGATCAAAGGAAAATGTTGTCAACACTCTAGAGACCACAATTTAAGTTTGAAACTTATGAGAATTAGTCAGAATGTTTGTCTTGATAATCTATAGGTCAAGTTCGAATCCGGGTCATGTTGGGTCAAAAACTAGGTCATCCGGTCAATCAAAGGAAAAGCTTGTGAACACTCTGGAGGCCACAGTTGTGACTCAATCTTTATGAAACTAGGTCAGAATGTTTGTCTTGATGATCTGTAGGTCAGTTTTGAATCTGGGTCATGTCGGGTCAAAAACTAGGTCAGTACGCCAGATTAAAGGAAAAGCTTGTAAACACTCTTAGAGGTCACAGTTGTGATCCAATATTTATGAAACTTAATCAGAATGTTTGTCTTGATGAAGTTTAGGTCAAGTTTGAAACTGGATCATGTGGGGTCAAAAACTAGGCCAGTAGGCCAGACCAAAGGCAAAGCTTGTGAACACTCAAGAGGCCACAGTTGTGACTCAATCTTTATGAAACTAGCTCAGAATGTTTGTCTTGATGATCTCTAGGTCAAGTGTGAATTTGGGTCATGAGGGGTCAAAATCTAGGTCACATGGTCAAATCAAAAGAAAAGTTTGTGAACACTCTAGAGGCAACAGTTGTGATTCAATCTTTATGAAACTTGGTCAGAATGTTTGTCTTGATGATTTCTAGGTCAAGTTTGAAACTGGGTCTTGTAGGGTCAAAAACTAAGTCACCTGGTCAAATCAAAGGTAAAGCTTGTGAACACTCTAGAGGCCACAGTTGTGACCCAACTTTTAGCTCACCAGAGCACAAAGTGCTCAAGGTGAGCTATTGTGACCGGTCATTGTCCGGCGTCCGTTGGCTTCTATCATCTATCAGCATTTGCCTTGTGAGCACTCTAGAGGCCACATTTGTAACCCTTGGAGCCTCACTCGGGGCATTGAATTCTTCATGTGAGGAAGCCATCCAGCTGGCTTATGGAAGGTTGGTGGTTCTACCCAGGTGCCCGCTCGTGATGAAATAATGCATGGAGGGGCACCTGGGATCTTCCTCCACCATTAAAGCTGGAAAGTCGCCATATGACCTATGATGTGTCGGTGCGACGTTAAATCCAAAAAAAAAAAAAACCATTTGTAACCCAATCTTTATGAAACTTGGTCAGAATTTTAGTCTTGATGATCTCTAGGTCAAGTTCGAAATTGGGTCATGTGGGGTCAAAAACTAGGTCAGTAGGTCAGATCAAAGGAAAAGCTTGTGAACACTTTGGAGACCACATTTTTGACCCAATCTTTATGCAACTTAGTCAGAATGTTAGTCTTGATGACCTCTAGGTCAAGTTCGAAACTGGGTCATGTGGGGTCAAAAATTAGGTTAGTAGGTAAGATAAAAGGAAAAGTTTGTGAACACTCTAGAGACCACATTTTTAACCCAATCTTTATGAAACTTGGTCAGAATGTTAGTTTTGATGATCTGTAGGTCAAGTTTGAAACTGGGTCATGTGGGCTCAAAAACTAGGTCAGTAGGTCAGATCAAAGGAAAAGCTTGTGAACACTGTAGAGACCACATTTTTGACCCAAACTTTATGAAACTTAGTCAGAATGTTAGTCTTGATGATCTCTAGGTCAAGATCGAAACTGGGTCATGTGGGATCAAAAACTAGGTCAGTAGGTAAGACCAAAGGAAAAGCTTGTGAAAACTCTAGAGACCACAGTTTTGACCCAATCTTTATGAAACTTGGTCAGAATGTTGGTCTTGATAATCTCTAGGTCAAGTTCAAAACTGGGTCATGTGGGTTCAAAAACCAGGTCAGTAGGTCAGATCAAAGGAAAAGCTTGTGAACACTATAGAGACCACATTTGTGACACAATCTTTATGAAACTTGGTCAGAATGTTAGCCTTGATGATCTGTCGGTCAAATTTGAGACTGGGTCATGTGGGGTCAAAAACTGGAACAGTAGGTCAGATCAAAGGAAAAGCTTGTGAACACTCTAGAGACCACATTTATGACCCAATCTTTATGAAACTTGGTCAGAATGTTAGTCATGATGATCTCTAGGTCAAGTTCGAAAGTGGGTCATGATGGGTCAAAAACTAGGTCAGTAGGTCAGATCAAAGGAAAAGCTTGTGAACACTCTGGAGACCACATTTTTGACCCAATCTTTATGAAACTTAGTCAGAATGTAAGTCTTGATGATCTCTAGCTCAAGATTGAAACTGGGTAATGTGGGATCAAAAACTAGGTCAGTAGGTAAGACCAAAGGAAAAGCTTGTGAACACTCTAGAGACCACAGTTTTGACCCAATCTTTATGAAACTTGGTCAGAATGTTAGTCATGATGATCTCTAGGTCAGGTTCAAAACTGGGTCATGTGGGTTCAAAAACTAGGTCAGTAGGTCAGATCAAAGGAAAAGCTTGTGAACACTATAGAGACCACATTTGTGACACAATCTTTATGAAACTTAGTCAGAATGTTAGTCTTGATGACCTCTAGGTCAAGATCGAAACTGGGTCATGTGGGATCAAAAACATTTTTGACCCAATCTTTATGAAACTTAGTCAGAATGTTAGTCTTGATGATCTCTAGCTCAAGATTGAACCTGGGTCATGTAGGATCAAAAACTAGGTCAGTAGGTAAGACCAAAGGAAAAGATTGTGAGTCTAGGTCAAGTTCAAAACTGGGTCATGTGGGTTCAAAAACTAGGTCAGTAGGTCAGATCAAAGGAAAAGCTTGTGAACACTATAGAGACCACATTTGTGACACAATCTTTATGAAACTTAGTCAGAATGTTAGTCTTGATGACCTCGAGGTCAAGATCGAAACTGGGTCATGTGGGATCTTTATGAAACTTAGTCAGAATGTTAGTCTTGATGACCTTTAGGTCAAGATCGAAACTGGGTTATGTGGGATCAAAAACATTTTTGACCCAATCTTTATGAAACTTAGTCAGAATGTTAGTCTTGATGATCTCTAGCTCAAGATTGAAACTGGGTCATGTGGGATCAAAAACTAGGTCAGTAGGTAAGACCAAAGGAAAAGATTGTGAACACTCTAGAGACCACATTTGTGACACAATCTTTATGAAACTTGGTCAGAATGTTAGCCTTTATGATCTGACGGTCAAGTTTGAGACTGGGTCATGTGGGGTCAAAAACTGGAACAGTAGATCAGATCAAAGGAAAAGCTTGTGAACACTCTAGAGACCATATTTATGACCCAATCTTTATGAAACTTGGTCAGAATGTTTGTCTTGATGATCTCTAGGTCAAGTGTGAAACTGGGTTATGTGGAGTCAAAAACTGGAACAGTAGGTAAGATCAAAGGAAAAACTTGTGAACACTCTAGAGACCACATTTTTGACCCAATCTTTATGAAACTTGGTCAGAATGACAAGTGTTAAACTGGGTCATGTTGGATCAAAAATTTGGTCACCTGGTCAAATTGAAGGAAAAGCTTGTGAACACTCTAGAGGCCACAGTTGTGTCCCAATATTTATGAAACTTAGTCAAAAAGTTTGGCTTGAGGAATTCTAGGTCAAGTTTGAATCTGGGTCATGTGTGGTCAAAAACTAGGTCACCTGGTCAAATCAAAGGAAAAGCTTGTGGACACTTTAGAGGTCACAGTTATAACTCAATTTTTATGAAACTGGGTCAGAATGTTTGTCTTATCATTTCTAGCTAAAGTTTGAATCTGGGTCGTGTGGGTTCAAAACCTAGGTCACTAGGCCAGATCAAAGGAAAATGTTTTCAACACTCTAGAGACCACAACTTAAGTTTGAAACTAATAAGAATTAGTCAGAATGTTTGTTTTGATAATCTGTAGGTCAAGTTCGAATCTGGGTCATGTGGGGTCAAAAACCAGGTCACCCGGTCAAATCAAGGGAAAAGCTTGTGAACACTCTAGAGGCGACAGTTGTAACCAAATCTTTATGAAATTTAATCAGAATGTTTGTCTTGATGATCTTTAGGTCAAGTTCAACTCTTGGTCATGTGGGGTCAAAAACTAGATCAGTAGGCTGGATCAACTCTGGTGAGCAATATATAGGGCCATCATGGCCCGCTTGTTAATAATCTTGGTCAGAATATTTGCCTTAATGATCTCTAGGTCTAATTCGAATTTGGGTCCTGTGGGGTCAAAAACTAGGGCAGTAGGCCGGATCAACTCTGGTGAGCGATATAGGGCCATCATGGCCCTCTTGTTTTTATGTGAACACGAAAGAGACCGCATTTTGCAAATTGATTTAATAATACTTGCACACAACTTGTATTGGCATAATATCTTGGTTCTTTTCAAACACTGGCCAGATCCAATCATGGGTTCCAGAGTTATGGCCCCTTAAAGGGCCAAAATTTGTTATTTTTGGCTTGTGAACACAATAGAGACCACATTTTGCAATTGATTGTAATTAAACTTGCACACAAATTGTATTGGCATAATATCTCAGTTCCTTTCGAAAACTGGCCAGCTCACATTATGGGTTCTAGAGTTATGGCCCCTTTAAGGGTCAAAAATTGCTATTTTGGCTTTTGAAGGCATATAGAGACTTCATTATGTCTCCTATCACACAGTGGTGTGGGAGACATATTGATTTACTCCAGTCTGTCTGTCTGTCTGTCACAAAGCTTGTCCGCACTCTTAAGTCGGACATTTCTCATCCAATTTTCACCAAACTTGAACAAAATGTGTTTGACCATAAGACCTCGGCCAAGTTCGATAACTAGCCAAATCCGCCCAGGCACTTTTGAATTATGGCCCTTGAATTACTGATTGAGTCCACTCGTCCAAGCCGTCTAACTGAGTCCATTCATCTAAGCCATCTAGAGAAACTAGACATTTTTCATAGGGGCAGTTGTGGGAGACGTGCGCTTTTCTCAAAAGCATCTTTAGTTTATGGTTTGATTTGATACAAACTTGCAAAATATCTTTAACAATAGATCTTGGATTCCATGATGTATCCGGCAGATCCAATTATAGGTGCCAGAGTTACAGCCCCTGATTGACCCCTGTAAGTGCCAGAATTTGTTATACCCCCACAAAATGAAGTTTGGGGGGGGGTTTATATAGGAGTGAGCGTGGCGGTCAGTCGGTTGGTCTGTCCGTTGGTTTTCATGGTTTCCGGATGATAACTCAAGAATGGCTTGACCGATTAAAAATTTTTTTGGTACACGGGTGTAACATCAGAAAATACAGGTCAAGTTCGACTTTGGGGTCAGTAGGTCAAAGGTCAAGGTCACAGTGACCCTGAACAGTTAAATGGTTTCCGGATGATAACTTGAGAACGCTTGGGCCCAGGATCATAAATTTGGTACACAGCTATAACATCATGAAATACAGGTCAGGTTCGACTTTGAGGTCAGTAGGTCAAAATTCAAGGTCACAGTGACTATGAACAGTTAAATGGTTTCCGGATGATAACTTGAGAACGCTTGCGTCTAGGATCAAAATTTTTTTGTACACAGGTGTAACATGATAAAATACAGGTCAAGTTCAACTTTGAGGTTAGTAGGTCAAAGGTCAAGGTCACAATAACACGAAACAGTTAAATGGTTTTCGGATGATAACTTGTGAACGCTTGGGCCTAGGATAGTGAAAATTGATAGGGAGGTTGGTTATAACCAGCAGATGACCCCTACTGATTTTGAGGTCAGTAGGTCACAGGTCAAGGTCACAGTGACCCGGAACATTTAAATGGTTTTCGGACAATAACTTCAGAACACTTGGGACTTGGATCACGAAACTTAATAGGGAGGTTGGTCATGACCAGCAGATGACCCGTATTGATTTTGAGTTCCAAAGGTCAAAGGTCAGAGTGACCCGGAACATTTAAACCTTTTCCGGACAATGACTTGAGAACGCTTGGGGCAAGGATCATGAACCTTCATAGGGCGGTTGATCGTGACCAGCAGATGATCTCTATTGATTTTGAGGTCAGTAGGTCAAAGGTCAAGCAAGTTCGGCTTTGACATTGGCTTAGTTCTTTGACAAGGCCATATTGTGGGGGTATAATTCGTCACTCCTGTGACAACTCTAGTTAATTTTACCTTGTGAACAGGTTAGAAGTGACATTTTACATTTGAATCTTAAAATGGGAAGTTGCTGATGACCAGCAGATGACCCCTATTAATTTTGACAGTAGGTCAAAGGTCAAGGTCACATTGACCCAGAACAGTAGATTTTCTTTTGCCAAATAACTAGAGAATATTTTGGTCTAAGATCACATTTGATAGGAAGGTCACTTATGACTGGTAAATGACCCATAATTATTGATTTGAGGTCAGTATGTCAAACGTCCAGTGCACAGTGACTGTTTCTTGAGCAGTTACTGAATGCATCAAGGGTGGCATTTCATGTTCTACGAGCTCTTGTTCAAAATGTACTCGCATTTTGCAAGCTTCAATTCGAACCCTGAACAATACAGACTGGCGGGATGGCATCTACATTCCGGCTGTGACAATGAAAACTTGTACATAAAAAAAGCAGTTTGTCATATTGATACTTAATTTCATGCTGATACTTTTATTGGTCAAGAGCTTTAATAATTTACCTGAAATCATACCTAAAAAGATGCATTATCCAATATGGAATATATTGTATCCAAAACAATTATATAGGGGACGGTCATGTGTTGCCATTGTGAATCGGAGAAGAAAGGTAGGTATAAGATTATAAACAATATGGCACATTCTAAACTAGTCTTTTTGCATATTTTGGTATTTTGAAATTGTATATTTCTGCATTTTCAGCTGACTCTAGTTTATTAGACAGTGCTGATGCATTTGTGTTTCATTCTCCATTCTGCAAGCTGGTACAGAAGTCTGTAGCTAGAATTATGTTAAATGACTTTCTTCGAGAACCAGACCCAGGAAAGAAACAGGTTTATTCTGGTTTAGAAGCATTTAGGTAAATACACAGTTTTATCACTTAACCTGAGTTACATTTAGAAAAGCATATGATGTCATCTGAAAAGTTACAACTGATGTTAAGGTTCCATAGTGTTGTGTAAGACAAATAGATATAATTTCAAAGCCATTTAGTCATAATGTTATGTAATATAAACATTTAAGCAAATTCAGGGAATTTATATCCCCTTCCGAATGAGATAAAGGTTTCACCCTTGTAGAAGCATTCTCTGCCTGCAAAAAGCACTTAAATACAATTGAATTTCCGTCATTTTGAAAGCTACCTATTCTGAATTATTGATTGAAATCCATTTTTCTGTATTTAGTAACAATGACCTTGACCCAAGCTACCTAAAAGCAAAAAAAAATGGTCTCAATGGAAGCTACCTGTTTACTAGGTTTGGTCTGCTTATCTCATTCCTAACTGAAGTTAGTGAGAAAACCACTTTTCTATTTTTATGCTCCCCGAAGGGCGAGCATATAGTTGCAGCTTTGTCCATCCGTACGCCTGTCCTTCAGTCCCTGCCTCTAAACTTGGTTTGCGAATTTTAGTGCCCCACAGGTGACTAGAGGGTCAGTATACAATAAGGGGCCATCAGGCCCTTGTTTTTTGCGTAAATGAATCACGGCCTCAAGGGAGGTAAAAGAATTGTTTTCAAGAAATGGCCCATAAAGCTAGTCACACATACGGATATGTCCGTGCATTGAGGTATGGTGCGGATGGGACTGGTCTGTAGGTGGGCGGACATGGATAAGTACGGAACAGTACGGAAAAATGGCTTTAAACGTGAAACAAAAAAATTACAGAACGCAAATAAGTACGGATAGGTGCAGCGTACTACGTTGAAACTACGTTTTACTGCGCCTGGCAACTTGCCTAGCACGTGGACGAGTCTGCGATGAACTATGTTGAACTATGCTTATGTACGGTCAGCATCGGATTACTATGTTCAGCTACGGCAAAGTACGTTTCAGTACGGATAACTACGTTTTAGTACGTTTAACTACGAATGAAAGTTTCAACCAAGTTTGACTAAATTCACGCTCAAATGGCTACAGATCGCTCAAACTTTTGTGCATGTTCAAAAGTTGGAGAAACTTACAAGTTTGGGATAAGTCTTGAGTATGTTTTGACCAAGTGTTGGTAAGGATTGATACGGATTACTACTTTGAGGTATGGCTCAGGTATGGATCGGTATGGATCGGTATGGATCGATATGGATTACTACGTTTCTATCCATGGCTAGACGTAGCTATCCGCGCCGTATGTGTGACTGGGGTTTTACACAGTGTGTCCGAAACTAGGAGGGTGGACCCTTAAGGGGCCATTTTGGTTGTTCAGCAGATTATTTGGGGCCATTGTTGGCCCCTTAAAAATAGGCTTTTTGGCTGTTGGCCCACTTTGAACCTAAAGTAGTAGACCGTTCGTCTGTCACACTTTTGTCTGGAGTATAACTTGAGAAGTATTAATGGCATTTGATTGAAACTTCACATAATCATAGAGGCCATTGAGACAAAGTGCATTGTCAAAGAATCATAACCATACCTTACCTAGTTTTTTAATTATCTCCCTTTAATATACAAAAGAAGGGTTTTCCGGAGCATTACTTGAAAAATATTAATGGCATTTCATTGAAACTTCACAAAATGAAAGAGGTTATTGATGGGAAGTGCCCATGCGAAAATGGAACAGGAAACCCTGGGATCATCCCAGGAAGTCCCAGGACTGTCCTGGGATAATGTCCTGAAAATACCTCAAGAATTCCTGGGATAGTCCTGGGACTTTTCACGCCAGTAAATGAGAATGGGACAATCCCAGGATTTTCCTATGAACAGGAAAAAAACAGGACACCAGAATTCAATGCTGTCCTGCTATCCTGAAAATCCCAGGAATGTCCCGGGATTTCCTGATGTCAGGAAATAAAAGTACATATTGTCCTGTTCTCAGAAAATCCCAGGAATGTCTTGAGAATTTTTTAAGTCAGGATATCTCAGGACAATTGTCCTGTCTTCAGGAAATCTCAGGAATTCCTGATGTCAGGAAATTTAAGGAGAATTGTCCTGTCTTCAGGAAATCCCAGGAATTCCTGATGTCAGGAAATCTCAGGACACTTGTCTTGTCTTCAGGAAACCCCAGCACATGTAATTGAATACCTTGTAAACATGATTTGAAATTCTCTTTTGTAGGAAATACAGTTAACAAATTGAATGTTAAATTTCAATAGTATATACAGTAAGAATATAAGGATTATCATTTCCAAATACATGTATTAAAAGATATTTTGTTGTTAAAAAGTATATATCATATACATTGAAACAAGACAATCTGTCATAGCAGAAATATTTTCTTGGCGCATCATAAATAAGCACAAATATGTGCACTCTAGACTCTTAATGTGCACTCATGGCAAAACATCTAGGTGAAAATACTACTATTTAGTCTAGAAGTTAGAATTTAGTCATCAAATTATGAGCTTCTTATTGAGCAAAAAGCTCATTCTAGGATCTGTTCACTAGAGTGAAACTGTCTTTGATCAGACATGTACAGATAACCTTAACTGTACTAACACATTTCACTTTTTATGCCCCCCTTCGAAGAAGGTGGGGTATATTGTTTTGCAGATGTCGGTCGGTCGGTCGGTCGGAATGTAGACCAATCCGTTTCTGGATGATAACTCAAGAACGCTTGGGCCTAGAATCATGAAAGTTGATAGGGAGGTTGGTCATCACCAGCAGATGACCCCTATTGATTTTGAGGTCTGTATGTCAAAGGTCAAGGTCACAGTGACCCTGAACAGTTAAAACGGTTTCCGGATGATAACTCAAGAACGCTTGGGCCTAGGATCATGAAAGTTGATAAGGAGGTTGTTCATGACCAGCAGATGACCTCTATTGATTTTGAGGTCAATATGTTAAAGGTCAAGGTCACAGTGACCCTGAACAGTTAAACGGTTTCCGGATGATAACTCAAGAACGCATAGGCCTAGGGTCACAAAAGTTGATGTGGAAATTGGTCATGACCAGCAGATGACCCCTATTGATTTTGAGGTCTGTATGTCAAAGGTCAAGGTCACATTGACCAGAAACAGTAAAATGGTTTCCGGGCAGTAACTCAAGAACGCTTGGGCCTAGTTTCAGGAAAATTACTAGTTAGGTTGGTCATGATCAGCAGATGACCCCTATTGATTTTGAGGTCATTAGGTCAAAGGTCAAGGTCACATTGGCCAGGAACAGTTAAAATGGTTTCTAATCTTCTGGTCTAAAACCACAGGGCCTGGGGCTTTGATATTTAGTATGAAGCATCATCTAGTGGTCTTCTTCCAAGATGATTCAAATTATTGCCCTGGGGTGTAATATGGCCCTGCCCCGGGGGTCACATGGTTTATATAGACTTATATAGGGAAAAACTTTGAAAATCTTCTTTTTCAAACTACAAAGACTAGGGCTTTGATATTTGTAATGTAGTATCATCTGTTGATTCTCTACCAAGTTTGTTCAAATTATTCCCCTAGGGTCAAATATGGCCCCGCCCTGGGGGTCACATGGTTTATATAGACTTCTATCGGGAAAAGCTTTTAAAATCTTCTTGTCAATAACCTACAACATTTAAATTTTGACTACATGTATGGTTTTGAGTGGCAAGATGAACCTTGACATGAGTTGACCTTGAATTTGACCTAGTGACCTACTTTCACATTTCTGTAGCTACAGCCTTCAAATTTGGACCACATGCATAGTTTTGTGCACCGAAAAAATTTTTGACCTTGACATTGACCTAGTGACCTACTTTCACATTTTTGAAGGTACAGGCTTCAAATTTGGACCACATGCATAGTTTTGTGTTCCGAAATGAAATTTGACCTTGATTTTGACCTAGTGACCTACTTTCACATTTCTCAAGCTACAGCCTTCAAATTTGGACCACATACATAGTTTTGTGTACCAAAAAACATTTTGACCTTGAAATTGACCTAGTGACCTACTTTCACATTTTTGAAGGTACAGGTTTCAAATTTGGACCACATGCATATTTTTGTGTTCTGAATTCAAACTTGACATTGATTTTTACCTACTACCTACTTTCACATTTCTCAAGCTACAGCCTCCAATTTGAAGCACATGCATATTTCTGTCTACTGAATTGAACTTTGACTTTGATATTGATCTAGTGAACTACTTTCACATTTCTCAAGCCACAGCTTTTGTAATCTCTTGTTAGGATAAAGGTCAAGGTCAGATTAAACCAGAATGGTAGAACTTTTGTTTACAGTGAGCATATAATTTCTGTTCCTTGTGCAATTACTAAATGCATCAAGGGGGGCATTTCGTGTTCGACAAGCTCTTCTTAATGCTGTGACTGATTTTAAAGAAAAATACTTTTCAAAATAACTTATTGTTTTATAAATCATTAAATGAAGGAGTTTATATACATGTAGTATTGTCAAATAGTTTGCTAACTTACCAGAAATACAGAATATATTCCTTTTACACTGACAACACCACAATCACATGTGCTTAATGAAACAGTTTCTCGCAAAACATGGGTCTTCAATACAGGATGTAATTAATTAAACTTACTAGACCATTACAAGATCATGTTTCAAATTTATTACCAGATCTTTCAACCTGTATCTTTTAGAATATGTCCTGTCTTTTTCCTGTGAACAGGACAAGTTTTCTATCGAAAGTCCTGTCTTTTAGTGTAAAAGTCCTGTCTTCAGGACTTTTTTGCAGCCTTGCTAAAAGAATCTAAGGATATCCCAGGATAATCCTGGGATTTCCTGAGAACAGGAAAACCTTTCTGCACGGGTGCATTGTCAAAGAACCATAACTCTACCTTACCTACTTCTTGAATTATCTCTCTTTAGGCCAAAAAAAAAATGTTTAGTTTCATAGGCCCCACCGCATACAATATTGACACACCGCATCTAAATTTTTTATCAAAGAAAAATTGACGAAATTCGGGAAAAGAGAAAATTCAACATAAACAATGAGGACGGAAGAACAAGAATAAGTGAGTACGAATAAATTGTCAAGAACGGTTACTCTGTTAATCTCGATTCGTTCTCGGATATACCCATAAAAAAATTGTTCTTTGTTTCATATAAAATTCAGCTATTTCAGAACAATTTTGATACAGTTTCTAGATTTTCACTTGGTCATAGACGTATTATACACAAGATATCCATGCATTTGCTTCAAGAAAACGAAAAGAAAAAGAAGTGTTGGATAGTTTACAGTGAAAGCAAGTCAACTGATGTGAGGTACCGTCATATTACCGCATTTCAGAAAGCGGTCTGAGGAATAAACATTCTTCTTACGTTTTCAAGTAAACAATCCAAAAACATGTGAATATTATCATGAAAAGCCACTACACCACAGAAACACATTTTTGACCGAATTACTGCTGTATTGCCTATAAGGGAACTATTTTATTTAATGTTCGGCAATTTTTGCACTTATTTCTTAGAAAACCTTCAGTAAAGACAGCCTGCGCTGTTCCATTTACAATTCATAAGTTAACTACGAGAAATTTGCATTTTTCTGAGGCCAACACATGTCCTTTATTTGGCCAAAAATATTACCTCATATGCAAGTTTTCACATTTTTCGAGTGTTTTGCATGAGTTCAGCAGTGTTTTAATGCACAGAAGGTGAAATATTAAAGCACTGCTTCATCTAAAATGCCATGGATTTAACAAATCCATCGTGATTTAATGTCTTAATCATACAAATAAGGGATTTGATCTGCACCAGATTTAGCGAAATTATAACCCCATGTGGTGTTCTGTTTATTCTATAAGCGTACATAATACATTGATGAATCGTGCCAAAATGAAACTAGGAAATGTTGTCAATGTTTAGTTTCCAGGTCCAATCTGGACCCAAAGTGACTGTTCCCTGGACAATTGTTGGCACATATGGTGTAAAAGATACTTTTTTGTTTGGTTTTACGCCCGTTTTCAACATTATTTCAGTTATATCAGGCGGTCAGTGCACCTAACCATCACTCCTGGGAAAGACCAGTACTAGACCTTAAAGTCTGTAAGCAACTGCCTACTTTCTCACATAAAGCATCCTATTCGGTAGCAGGGTTCGAACCTACGACCCTGTTTCAGTCAGAGATTACAAGTCCAGGACTGTATCCCCTACACCACGAACCGGGCTTAATATGGGCTGCCAGACATGGGTTGAATCTGCCAACATTCCACCATAGTGTTCCTATCAACACAAATTGAAAAACATCATCAAACATAAAATTATTATATACAAACGTTCATGGTTTCTTTTAATAGATAATATGTTTAATTTGTTTTAGCTCAATTGTCGCGTAGTGACAATGTGAGCTTTTGTGATCATGTTTTGTCTATCGTCAGTTTTGTCTTGTGTCTATGCTTCAACAATTTCTTGTTTAATATATATTTAGTAATTTTCTCAGAATAATTATATGGAGTGCCAAATGCAACCTTCAGAACAAGTATTGTCTTATAAATTATTATCTACATAAGATGTGATTTTTTTAAGTGTGTTAAAAATGGATGTACATCACTGGATTCCATACAGAACGGGCACTGTTGTTAATAAAAAACAAAACAAATAAAAATCAAAAAAAATCCGCACTGCCTCATTAAATTTTGCAAAAAGTGGCCTGAGAAACTAAACATTAATTTTTTTTGGCCTTATACAAAATAAGGCTTGTACGGAGCATTACTTGAAAAGTATTAATGGTATTTCATTGAAACTTCACAAAATGATAGAGGCAAACATTACACTTAATGATATGTCCCTTGCTTGAATTATGTCCCTTTATTCACTCACCTGAGCACAAACTCAAGGGTGAGCTTTTGTGGTCAGTGATTGTCCGTCGTACGTTGTCCGTCAACACCTCCCAGCATAAACCACCAGTCCAATTTTGATGAAACTTCACAAGAATGTTCCTTGCATGATCCTCATTGAAAATTAGTAAAAGAATTGAAATCCGTACAGAAATATGGTTGCAATGGCAACCCCAAAGGAAAAACTTAAAAAATCTTCTTGTCCAAAACCACAGTAGCTAGGGCTTTGATATTTTGTATGTGGCATTGCCTTGTGGTCCTCTACTAAGTTTGTTCACATTATGTCCCTAGGGTGAAAAGAGCTCTTGTTCTGAAACTCCAAGGCCTAGGCTTTTGATATTTGGCATGTTGCTTTGCCTAGTCGTCCTTTATCAAGATTATTCAAATTAAGCCCATAGACTTATATAGGAAAAAAAAAATCTTCTTGCCTGAAACTGCAAGGACTAGGCTTTTGATATTTGGTATGTTGCATTGCCTAATGGTCCTCTACCATAATTATTCAAATTATGCCCCTGGGGTGAAAAGAGGCTCTGCCCTGGGGGCCCCAAGTTTTACATAGACTTAAATAGCAAAAAAATTTAAAAATCTTCTTGTCTGAAAGTTCAAGGCTTAAGCCTTTGATATTTGGTATGTAGCATTGCCTAGTGGTTCTCAAACAAGATTGTTCAGATAATGCCCCTTGGGTGAAAAGAGGCCCCGCCCCGGGGATGAATTGTATATGAGTTATATAGGAAAAAATACTTCAAAAATTATCTGATTATATTTTCTAGATTGTTTAATTATAATTACCTGATGACCTCAAGTAATTAGGGGTCACTTGACTGTGACCTTGACCTACTTTCTTGTTTTTTAGCTCACCTGTCACATAGTGACAGGGTGAGCTTTTGTGATCGCCCTTCGTCCGTCGTCGGTCCATTCACAATTTCCTTGTGAACACGATAGAGACCACATTTTGTATTTGATTTAAATCAAACTTGCACACAATTTGTATGGGCATATTATCTCGGTTCCTTTTAGAAACTGGCCAGATCCCATTATGGGTTCCAAAGTTATGGCCCCTTAAAGGGCCAAAATTTGCTATTTTTGGCTTCTGAACATGATAGAGACCACATTTTGCAATCAATTTTAATAAAACTTGCACACAACTTTTATTGGCGTAATATTTCGGTTCTTTCGAAAACTGGCCTGATCCCATCATGGGTTCCAGAGTTATGGACCCTTTAAATAAAAGGGCCAAAATTTGCTATTTTGGCTTGTGAACACAATAGAGACAACATTTTGCATTCAACTTTTATCAAACTTGCACGCAACTTGTATTGGCATAATATCTCGGTTCCTTTCGAAAACTGGCCAGATCCTTTCATGGGTTCCAGAGTTATGGCCCCTTAAAGGGCCAGAATTTGCCATTTTTTGCTTGTGAACACAATAGAGACAACATTTTGCAATCAACTTTAATCAAACTTGCACGCAACTTGTATTGGCGTAATACCTCGGTTCCTTTTAAAAACTGGCCAGATCCCATCATGGGTTCAAGAGTTATGACCCCTTACATGTCCAAAATTGGCTGTTTTGGCTTTTGCAGCCATGTAGAGACTTCATTTATGGTTTGATTTGATACAAACTTGCAAAATATTTTCAACAACAATAAATTTTGGATTCCATGATGAATTTGTCAGAACCAATCATAGGTTCTGGAGTTATTTTATATCTGATTACCTCCCCTGATTTTAATCAAAATGGATTTATATCAGTAAGTACTTATAGGACTCATTTGAAATTTCATTATTGTCATTAGTTGGACTGAGACAATCAAGGTAGATAACTATGGACTGATTTTATGTCAGATTACCTCCCTTTTTTCAAATTAAAATGGGTATATCTGCGTAACTAATCACGATACTGATCTGAAATTTCATTTATGCCATCAGATAGACTTGGACAATCAGTGAAGATACATATTGACTGAATTTATGACAAATTACCTCCCTTTATTTTTATTATGTAAATGAATATACCTAGCAGCTTCTAATGAGATTGGTTTGAAAGGTTATTTATGTCTTCCATGGTAAGAAATAGACATGTTAGATAACTCTTGATTGAATGTTTATCAATATGAATACTTTTCTAATATATTGTTGTAAAAGCTTGTACTCTGTATCTTCTACATGCATATACCAATTCATGATTACCTCCCCTGATTTTTATAAAAATGGATTTATCTCAGTAAGTATTTATAGGACTCATTTGAAATTTCATTATTTTCTTTAGTTGGACTGAGACAATTAGTGTAGATAATAATGACTGATTTTATGTCAAATTACCTCCCTTTGTTTCAAATTAAAATGGGTGTATCTCAGTAACCAATGAAGATACTGATTTGAAATGTCATTTATGCCATCAGATGGATTGAGACAATCAGGGTAATTAACTTTTGACTGAATTTATGACAAATTGCCTCCCTTTATTTTATGTAAATGAATATACCTCAGCAGCATCTAACGAGATTGGTTTTAAATGTTTAAGTCTTCCAGGGTAAGAAATAGTCATGCTAGTACAAAAATGCAGCATTTGAGCCTAGGACCCTCAAACTTGATATGGAGATTGGCCCTGACTAGTATGTGACCCCATAGGTCAAAAGGGACAGTTACAAGAAATTTATTTTTTATCCTGATGATATTTAATGTGTATGCCCATGTGATCTGTGTCAAAACTTGATCTTATCATTAAGAGCAATGCTACTCAGGTGAGCGATATAGGGCCATCATGACCCTCTTGTTAAGATACAGCCTTGAAATTTGGATGGCATGTACAGTTTTGCACACCGATCCTAAAACTGACTCAGTGACCTTGTATGTGACCTACTGACCTACTTTCTTGTTTTTAGCTCACCTGAGCACGAAGTGCTCAAAGGTGAGCTTTTGTGATCGCCCTGTGTCCGTCGTCCATCCGTCGTCGTCAACAATTTGACTGTTAACACTCTAGAGGTCACAATTTTGACCCAATCTTAATGAAACTTGGTCAGAATGTTACTCACAATTTAATCTTGGATGAGGTTGATATTGGGTCATCTGGGGTCAAAAACAAGGTCACTAGGTGAAATCAAAGGAAAAGCTTGTTAACACTCTAGAGGTCACAATTTTGGCCGAACCTTAATGAAACTTGGTCAGAATGTTACCCTCAATAAAATCTTGAAATAGTTCGATATTGGGTCATCTGAGGCCAAAAACTAGGTCACCAGGTCAAATCAAAGGAAAAGCTTGTTAACACTCTAGAGGTCAAAATTTTGGCCCAATCTTAATGAAACTTGGTCAGAATGTTACCCTCAATAACATCTTGGACGAGTTCGATATTGGGTCATCTGGGATAAAAAACTAGGTCACCAGGTCAAATCAAAGGAAAACTTTTTAACACTGTAGAGGCCACATTCATGACTGTATCTTCATGAAATTTGGTCAGAATGTTAATCTTGATGATCTCAAGGTCCAATCTGAATCTGGGTCATGTAGGGTCAAAAACTAGGTCACCAGGTCAAATCAAAGGAAAAGCTAGTTAACACTGTAGAGGCCACATTTTTGACCATATCTGAATGAAACTTGGTCAGAATGTTAATCTTGATGATCTATAGGTCATGTTCAAATCTGGGTCATATGGGTTAAAAAACTAGGTCACCGGGTCAAATCAAAGGAAAAAGCTTGTTAACAGTCTAGAGGCCATATTTATGACTGTATCTTCATGAAACTTAGTCAGAATGTTAATCTTGATGATCTATAGGTCAAGTTTGAATCTGGGTCATGTGGGGTAAAAAGCTAGGTCACCGGGTCAAATCAAAGGAAAAGCTAGATAACACTTTAGAGGCCACATTTATGACCATATCTTAATGAAACTTGGTCAGAATGTTAATCTTGATGATCTTTAGGTCAATAGGTCAGGTGAGCGATACAGGGCCTTCATGGCCTTCTTGTTTAAGATACGGCCTTGAAATGTGGATGACATGTACAGTTCAGCACACCAATCTTAAAACTGACTTTCAGTGCCCATGAATATGACCTACTGACCTACTTTCTTGTTTTTTTTGAGATACAGCCTTGAAATTTGGATGACATGTACAGTTTTGCAGACTGATCTTAAAACTGAATTTCAGTGACCATGAATATGACCTACTGACCTACTTTCTTGTTTTTCAAGATACAGCCTTGAAATTTAGATGACATGTACAGTTTTGCAGTCTAATCTTAAAACTGAATTTCAGTGACCATGAATGTGACCTACTGACCTACTTTCTTGTTTTTAGCTCACCTGTCACAGGGTGAGCTTTTGTGATTGCCCTTTATCCGTCGTCCGTCGTCTGTTCACAATTGCCTTGTGAACATGATAGAGACAAGATTTTGTATTTGATTTTAACCAAACTTGCACACAACTTGTATGGGCATAATATCTCGGTTCCTTTCGAAAACTGGCCAGATCCCATCATGGGTTCCGGACCCGCCCGCTTAGCTCAGTAGGTAAGAGCGTTGGTCTACGGATCATGGGGTCGTGAGTTCGATCCTCGGGCGGGGCGTATGTTCTCCGTGACTATTTGATAAACGGCATTGTGTCTGCAATCATTAGTCCTCCACCTCTGATTCATGTGGGGAAGTTGGCAGTTACTTGCGGAGAACAGGTTTGTACTGGTACAGAATCCAGGAATACTGGTTAGGTTAACTGCCCGCCGTTACATGACTGAAATACTGTTGAAAAACGGCGTTAAACCCAAAACAAAACAAAAAAAACCCATCATGGGTTCCAGAGTTATGGCCCCTTAAAAGGCCAAAATTTGTCATTTTTGGCTTGTGAACATGATAGAGACCACATTTTGCACTCAGCTTTAATAAAACTTGCACACAACTTGTATTGGAAAAATATCTCGGTTCCTTTCGAAAGCTGGCCAGATCCCATCATGGGTCACACAGTTATGGCCCCTTAAAGGGCCAAAATGTGCTATTTTTGGCTTGTGAACACGAAAGAGACAACATTTTGCTATCAACTTTAATCAGACTTGCACACAGTTTGTATTGGCATAATATCTCAGTTTCTTTCGATGACTGGCCAGACCCTTTCATGGGTTCCAGAGTTATGGTCCTTTAAAGGTCCAAAATTTGCTATTTTGACTTTCCCAGCCATGTAGAGACTTCATTTATGGTTTGATTTGATACAAACTTGCAAAATATCTTCAACATCAATAAATCTTGGATTACATGATGAATCTGTCAGTTCCAATCATAGGTTCCGGAGTTACGGCCCCTGATTGACCCCTAAAAGAGCCAAAATTTGGTAATTTTTACCTTGTGAACATGGCAGAAGTGACATTTTATATTTGATTTTAACCACACTTACACACAACTTAAGTCACAATAAGATCTGGGTTCCTTTCGAAAACCGGCTAGATTCCATCATGGGTTCTAGAGTTACTGCCCCTGAAAGGGGCAAAATTTCCTATTTTGGCATTTTCAGCCGAATAGAGGTTTCATTTATGCTTTGATTTGATACAAACTTGCACAGAATGATTATCTTGATGATCTCTAGGCCTGGATCGAAATTAGGTCATGTCGGGTCAAAAACTAGGTCATCAGGTCAAATCAAAGGAAAAGCTTGTTAACAACCTAGAGGCACCATTTATGACCATATCTTCATGAAACTTGGCCAGAATGTTTATCTTGATGGTTCCTAGGCCAAGTTTGAAACTGGGTCATGTGGGGTCAGAAACTAGGTCACCCAGTCAAATCAAAGGAAAAGCATGTTAACACTGACTTGTTCATTTGATGTGCATGAAACTTGGTCAGAATGTTTGTCTGCATGAAGTATCGTACGAATTTTTATCTGGGTCATGTGGGGTCAAAAACTAGGCCACCAGGTCAAATCAAAGGATAAGCTTCTTTACCCCCTAGGGGGCACATTATTTTTATTCTGTCTTCATAAATTTTGGTCAGAATGTTTGTTATCATGAAGTCTTGGACAAGTTCATTTCTGGGTCATGTTGGGTAAAATAACTAGGTCACTATGTGAAATCAAAGAAAATGCCCCCTCATCCAATCTTTAGTGACGGATGAGGGTCATTATTTGAGTGTAGCCGGAGGCTAAGCATATTTAAATTTGCATGTTTCTCAAACTGCTACGCCTGTGTATCACTGTTCAAAAACCGTGAAACGGGTACCTGTTACTCCGTATATAAGCGTGTGTAAACCCCAAACTTGTCATAATTCAGAGCAACTATTTTGTTGCCATATATTTATAATAATCAGGGAGGGATAGAAAAAAGACAATGGTTATAAAAATCAAACCTTGTAATATACATAACCAAGGGAGGGTAATTACGTATGCTTAGCCTCCGGCTTCACTCAAATAATGACCCTCATCCGGCACTAAAGATTGGATGAGGGGGCATTATTTTTTGTAAAGCCTTCAGCTTTCACATATTTAAATTTGCATCTTTAAAGAATGGCAACAAAATACTTCTCCTCAAGAAAAATCAGCAATAATAAATTTATCCATATAATTATTAACTTCAAAAAATTTCATAAATTATATGAAAACTACATTTTAAGCAAATAATATAATTCATTCAACTTCTTACAACACAGGTTAACCTAAACCCGAGAATTCACTGTCATTTATACAATATTATAGTATTAAATGTTCAGTCTATACTCTGAACACATCATATTCCTCTTTTTTTCCAGAAGACAGTTTATTCAACCTTTTTAAATAATCATCATCTGCTATCACTTAAACACAGCTTTCATAAAAGAGATACCATCTTTTTCAACCACTTGTCTACGATAAAACTTGAAAAAAATTTCATCCGATTTCCAACCCGCCGTATCACTCTTTAAGGCTGCAGATGTAGATGCAGACCTAAAAGAATGTGCCTTAAAAATAGACACATCAATACCCGCTAAGTGTAAAACACATTTAAGCCACCTTGCTAAAGTGCTTGATGTTACAGCATTATATGTAACATATGAAACAAATAGTTGAGAATCATGTCTCAATCTTTTAGTAACCTTAATATAATACTTCAAAGTATAAAAAACACATAATCTTTCATCTTCATACTGTTCTAGTTTTAAACTGTATAGTTACTGTTTTTTCCAATCTGTGAAGTTTTTAACAGATTTGGAAAATAAAAAATAATACAGGAATCATAGACCTTTATGTAGTTCAAATCCAACGAGACTAATGTTTATGCTCTAGATGCAGTTGCTAATGCAATTAACGATATTAATTTCAAACTTAGCCTTTTTAAACTCAATGTTTCTAAAGGAAACCAGTCTGATAAGAACTTCAAGACCGCATTGACATCCCATGTAAACTTATACCTTGGTAAAGGCGGTTTCTTAATAAAAATTCCTTTCATGAACCGGCTTATTAAAGTTTGACTTGAGCACCACTTATTCCCAAGGATCATCAATGTCTGTAACAACATAGCCTAATGAGTGTTAATCACAGAGTAGGATTTCTTATCCTTAAACAATGAATATAAATAATTCATTACCGTAGCTTCAGTGGTTTTAATGGAATTTTTACCTTTCCCTTTACACCAAAGAAACCATCGTTTCCAAGCCAGCGTGTATTGTTTGGATGTACCTTCTTTCCATGATGTAACGATAATTTCTGTAACTTCTGCATTAAGACCTTGTTCTTGTAAAGATAACTGAATGGCGACCATGGTCATCTTCCTTCCAAAAGGTGGTAAAGTCCCGTCCTGTGGAAGCATCAATATATCTCTATGTCTTGGTAACCTAACAGGAACAGATATTAAATGATCTATTATTAAAGGAAACCAAAATTGAGATCTCCATAAAGGTATGATCAAAATAGCTCTCTGAACTTTATCCTGAACCAATTTATTAATGTCTTTGCCTATGAAGGCAAAAGGCAGGAACAAATATGGTTCATATTCTGTCCATACAAAGGAAAAACTATTATTACGAAAACTCCCTGGAGATGGGAAAAAAGTAACATATTTGTCCACCTGAAAATTAATTCTGGAGGCAAACATACATATATCTGGGGTAAAAAACTCTGAACATAATTGTCGAAAAATATATTTTTTCAACATCCATTCAGATGATCCCAAAAAATTTCTAGAATAAAAATCTGCCTTGTAATTTTCAGAGCCCTTCAAATATGATGCAGATAAATAAATATTTCTATTCAAACACCATGTCCAGATCTCCCATGCTAATTCATCAAGACTAGTAGAATTCATTCCTCCCATATCATTAATATGCTACAGCAGACACATTATCTGAATAGAAATGAATATGCGAGTTGCATACATCCTTATATAAGGACTTGATTCCGAAGAAAATGGCAAGAAGTTCCAAATAGTTTACAACAGGCTGTCTAGCGTCCCTAAAATTCCTACTTTTTCCTTTTTTTTTTTTAATTTGGCTAAAAGTCCTATTTTTTTTAAAAAATCAAAGGAAAATCCTAAAAAGGCCCTGTTTTTTCACAAAGATTCCTAATTTTTTAACTTTTTTGCAATGATCAAAAAGAGAAAATGTTTTAAATGTTGTTTAAAAGTTCTAATTCAGAAAAAAACAGTTTAGCACAGTTCAAAGCAGTTTACCAGTGGATCCATGTGTTCAGCTTGTTATTGGTTGTGACTAGATGACAGAGATAGGATTTCTGAAGGTAAATTGTGATACTTGAAAGATCTATTTCCCAGTGAAGATTATCTGAGGGATATTTAGTGCTCCTTCACTGGAAGTGTAGCATACACATAGTGCAGAAGTAATACCTAGTTAATAGGTGTATATAGGTGTAGACATAATAAAAAATCAGGTCAAATTCTGATTATTTACTTGGCCTGTTCTTCATAATTATGTAATAAGTGATCACAGTTCAGATTTATTCTTTATACATGTATGTATTGTTTGTAAGCTATACAAGTTTCTAGTCAAATATGTAACTGATGCCCATCAACATTTTTATTAGACTATTAGATGTATACTTTTCCCACTGCAATTTTTTGAGCTGTCAGTGCTTCAAATTAACAAATTGTTTATTGTGGAATGTGATAGCTGAAAAGGGTGAAGAGGAGACGATTCTTGAAATTTTTCTCACAATCATGCACTGATGTCAACAAATGTATGGCTTCGGACCAGTTTTTGTGAATTTGCTAATTTAATGACCTGTGCTGGTTTAATTTGTATTTTCTAAGTATATCAAGTACCTGATGTCCATGCTGAATGTTGTAAAACTATGTATTTGTTGGTAATAAGTGTGTTATAATTTCTGTACAAGTTAATCATAGTTATGAGTTTGTTGAACACTTGTCTTAGTTCACTCTCAATTTGTGTACTCTGATATGCACTGTTGCTGGCAATACACTGTACTCCAGTTGACAGCATTTCTTACTTTTTGGCATTGTTTCATTGTTTAAAAAATTAAAGAATGAAAAAATATGGTGTGGATTGTGATGGCTATAAGGGGAGAAGAGGAGGCCATAATTAAACTCTTTACAGTCAGACATAGTAAGTGTATAGCTAGTGACACTGTGCTCTTTTTAATGTGTACTTTTAGTCAAAGTAGTTAATTCTCATTTCTGTTTATTTCCAGGATACAGCCAACAATAGCTGAAAACAGTGGAAAGCTGGTAGACGTCTTTTCTGTAAATAAAGCACTATTTGTGAGTTACTTTTATGTCAATCACATAAAGGTAAGCACATTACATGGTCTTTAAAGTCCATATTTTAATTTGAAAATTCCTAAATTTAGCCCTAAAATTTCCTTAAAATTGTACCAAATTCCTAATTTCAGCCCTATTTTTTTGTACAAATTGCCCTAAAATTAGCCCTAATTTTTTGTCAGGGTATGCTAGACAGGTTGTTTATATGATTTTGTTTTTCATCTCTTGACCATTGACCATTCACATATTGTTCAGAATCTTGGTCATAACAAGACCAACCAATCAAAAAAGCATCCGACTGACATGTATAGTCTACCTTCTTTGGTCTTATTCTTTTACCATTCTTTTTAACCACATTTGTTATCCACCACTGTAATTCTGTCACACTGTCTCCATTTACAACAATTCTATTGTCATAATTTTTATTTCTACCTAACCCTAATATTTTACATTTTCCTAAATGTCTGTAATGTAATGGTGCTTCAAGCACAGCATAAAAAGCATTGATAACCAGTCCAATAAAGGATGCCAAATCTCTGACCAGCACATTCCTTGTTTCTAATAAATAGGTTGCTTTTGTAATAATCTTCTGTAAATTTTCGTCAGTTAAGAAAACCATAAATTGAACTGAATCTAACAAAAAACCAAAAAATATGATTTTTTGTGTCGGTATTAAAACACACTTTTTTTCATTTATTGAATAACCTAATTATTCCAAAGTGTTGCACATTATCTTTGCGTGCTTTCCACAAATCTGTCTGTCTTGATTCATGTTCAACGAATCATCAATGTAATAAGAGCATCTAATATTTTTAGCTCTGAACCATGCATAAATTGGTTTTAAAAGTTTGGTAAACAATTTTGGAGCTGCACTGTATCCAAAAGGGAGGCAAACAAAATGATACAAAACACCTCTCCAGACAAATTTCAGGTATTTCTGAAAATCTCTATGAATTGGTACTGAGAAATAAGCATCTTTTAAATCTGCTGAACAGAAAAAATTGTTCTCTTGTATTAGATCTAACACAATTTTAAAATGTTCTTGTTTAAAATGTTCATAAAGAACAAACTGATTTAACTTTTTCAAATTTATAATTGGTCTATATTTGTTATTAGGTTTTTTAACCACAAAAATATTTGAAACAAACTGATTTTGTTCATAATGAGATTGACAAATAGCACCCTTTTCTAACAAATCTTTTATTTCCTGGTCTATAATATCCATGGTTTCATCATTAAACTGCATTTCTTTTGGAAACATGTATTGCTTTGGTTCTGTTTCAAACTCTAGAAGATAACCTTGCACACTTTCTAAGATCCAAGGATCATTGGTAAAAGTTTTCCATACAATGTAAACAATGTTTTAATCTACCTACCTTATCTAATTCCCCCGGTTTGGGGCCTGTGTAACAGTGGCTGACGGTTTATTATAAGCTCGACGTCTTTGTCCTCTGAATTGGCCACCATAACCTCCACATTACACTTGACCATACGGCATAAATCTGCCTCTACCTCTGTTAAAATTGTGAGGATATTGACCTCTACCTCTGCTGAAGTCTCTGTTCCCAGAATACGGCTGATAATTATATTCTGTCTTTTGCTAAATAATTGCCAAGACTCATACCAGTGTCACAATTTTTCATTTCTTTGGAAATGTTATCACCAAACAACATAGCAGTAACTGGCTTACTGACATTACAAAGATTCTTGTATTTCTTATTAATATTGGGTCTTATCAAGTAACGCCTCCTTATACTGAGGTTATGTTGTATCTGACCAAACATTGTCAATGAGTCCGAAATCAACAGTTTTGTCTCTTCGTTTCCCGAGATATGAGACTTGAGTGTTTCTACTAACATTAAAATCGGCTCAATACCTGTGGCCAACATACCCTGAATGTCTTGAAACAATTTATCATACGACCTTGATCTTTGATCACAATTCTCAGGAATTTTATACCTTTCTGTTATATCATCTGTGTCACACAGAGTTGAACAAGCAGTATTTACTAATTTTGCTAACGAATCTGGGATAGGTCGACCCTTAGATTTTGTCTTAATCTTTGGCAATTTCCATTCAGAATCAGAGTCATTTTCCTTATGCTCCTCAAATAATTCATTAATCAATTTCTTACTCAAATCTTTAGATTTTTGCTTTTTAATTGGTCTTCTTTTCCCAATACTGTCAATTTCTGAATCTGAACTGTCGTTCATCAATTCCACATGTAAATTTGGCGCATTATTAACATCAACATGTTCATTTGTATCTTCATACTCGTCATAGTTCATCATATCATCATCTTGTGTATGATAACGCCCATCATAATAGGCTGTGTAATTAGGCTCGGACAGTCCTAACTTTGATTTTAACATTTCAATATGTCCATCTGTTAAATTGTTTAAATCAATTTGAACTAAACATTGTTCATTTTTAACACTCGTTTTTTCCTTGGTAGTATCTCCTACCTTTGACTTTGTCTTTTCTGTTTTTTCTTTGGTAGAATTACTTTTACTATTTTTACATTTTTCAGAAAGAGTTTTCTTCGGTGGAACCTTAGAGACTACAGACTTTAGAGTTTTCTTATCTTTTTTCGTATTTTTGCTACACAAATTCTTTTCTGCGAACCCCAAAAACTCTGACTCTGAATTTAAAGAGAGCACATCGTGCTCCAACTCCGCCATTTTTTAATACCTGGACAACGTCCGAGGTAATGTTTACTTTTGAAAAATTGTATTTATACAAAAGAACCTGGACTAAGTCCTAGGAATAAGGAGTCAGTTATTCAAAACGAACACAAAGTTCACTGAAAACGAAGAACTTACCAAAAAATGGCACTACAAACCGTAGAAATAAACTTCTTTAGAAAAACACACGCACTCTCAGCTATGACAAGTTTGGGGTTTACACATGCTTATATACAGGGTAACAGGTACCCGTTTCAGGGTTTTTGAACAGCGATACATGGGCGTAGCAGTTTGAGAAACATGCAAATTTAAATATACGACAGCTGAAGGCTTTACGAAAAATAATGCTTGTTTACACTCAAGATGCCACGTTTTTTGGTCCAATCTTACTGAAAATTGGTCAGAATATTTGTCTCCATGTAATCACTAGGTAAAACATGTTTACACTGTTACGGTGTGTTACACAGGTGAGCGACCTAGGGCCATCTTGGCCCTCTTGTTTAAGATACAGTCTTGAAATTTGGGTGACATGTACAGTTTTGCATACCGATCTAAAAACTGACTTTCAGTAACCATAAATGTGACCTACTGACCTACTTTCTTAATGTTTTAGCATCAGTTTGACCTTTGAAACATATAGCTCAAATTACTCAGGTGATTGATCCAGGGTCATGATGACCCGCTTGTTCAATTTTCTTCTGTTTATTATCTGCATTTTTAGCTCATCTGATTTTTTGAAAAAAAAAATGATGAGTTATTGTCATCACTTGAGCGGTTGTCGGCGTCGGCCGTTGCCTCGTTAAGTTTTATGTTTAGGTCAGCTTTTCTCCTAAACTATCAAAGCTATTGCTTTGAAACTTGGAATACTTGTTCACCATCATAAACTGACCCTGTATAGCAAGAAACATAACTCCATCTTGCTTTTTGCAAGATTTATGGCCCCTTTTGTACTTAGAAAATATCAGATTTCTTGGTTAAGTTTTATGTTTCGGTCAACTTTTCTCCTAAACTATCAAAGCTATTGCTTTGAAACTTGGAATACTTGTTCACCATCATAAGCAGACCCTGTACATCTAGAAACATAACTCCATCTTGCTTTTTGCAAGATTTATCGCCCCTTTTGGACTTAGAAAATCAGTTTTCTTGGTTAAGTTTTATTTTTAGGTCAGCTTTTATCCTAAACTATTAAAGCTATTGCTTTAAAACTTGCAACACTTTTTCACCATCATAATTTGACCCTGTAGCAAGAAACATAACTCCATCCTGCTTTTTGCAAGATTTATGGCCCCTTTTGGACTTAGAAAATATCAGATTTCTTGGTTAAGTTTTATGTTTAGGTCAACTTTTTCTCTTAAACTATCAAAGCTATTGCTTTGAAACTTGCAACACTTGTTGACCATCATAAGCTGACCCTGTACAGCAAGCAACATAACTCCATCCTGCTTTTTGCAATAATTGTTGCCCCTTTTGGACTTAGAAAATCATTTTCTTGGTTGAGTATTATGTTTAAGTCAACTTTTCTCATAAACTATCAAAGCTATTGCTTTAAAACTTGCAACAGTTTTTCACCATCATAAGTGGACACTGAACATCAAGAACATAACTCTATCCTGCTTTTTGCATGAATGATGGCCCTTTTTAATTTAGAAAATCATGGGTAGGACAATATTTCTATTACACAAAAAAAATCAGATGAGCGTCAGCACCCGCAAGGCGGTGCTCTTGTTAAATTTGAAATAATTTTACACAAATGGTCCTTATGTCACCCTCTACCAAGATTGTTCAAATTATACCGATTCGTCAAAAAACATGGCCACTAGAGGGCGTAGTCAGTTTTCCCTATAGTGGAAACTTTAAAAATCTTCTTGTATGAAACTGCTTGCCCGATTTTAGAATAATTTTAATAACTGGTCCTTGTGTGACACTCTACGAAGATTTTTCAAATTATTTTGATTCGTCTAAAAATATGGCCACCAGAGGGCATGGTCACTTTTCCCTATATGTAGATAGTGGAAGTTTAAAAAATCTTCTTGTTTGAAACTGCAAGCCCGATTTTAAAATAATTTTACACAAATGGTTCTTGTATGACCCTCTACCAAGATTGTTCAAATTATTCCGATTGGTTAAAAAACATGGCTGCCAGGGGGTCGTGGTCACTTTTCTTCTCTGAATCAATAATAGCTAAGGCCTTGATATTTGGTGTATGATATCAGGTTTGTAATGTCCACCATAATTGTTCAAATTATTGCCCTAGGTTCAAGTGTGTGTGACATGTATATAATATAGGCTACCATAGAAGAAACCTAACTCTGTACTTACAAAAACACACTTGAAGCCTTGTACACAGGTGAGCGATTTAGAGTCAATGACCCTCTTGTTATTTGATAGCTGACATGCAGAGCGTGTTAATATAGCCATATAGAGTCCTGAAACCATCAAACTGATCAAAAATGCACTTCAAAATTATATTAAGTGAACCGCTGACGTACTTATCAACTCTTTTTAACATTTGCTTTCGTGCTTATCAACGACTGCCATAGTCTTATCCATACTTACATGCCCCGCTCTCAGAAAGTACACAATATAGGGTTCATACTTTATTAACGGTAGTCAAATACAGCTGCCATGGGTAGGGTAATGATTAATTCATATGGATCTGGCCTACTTGTGTGAACAGAACACCACCAGTGCTCTCAGATTTAAAATATGTTGACAAATTACGAGCAAATTGTCTAATCCAGGAGTCAAAATCCTTTTAACTTTGTCAAACGTGGTAATATTACAAAAAAAAGACGCCAGTATGAGGTCACAGGTTAGTATCATAAAACTGGTTCCAAGTTTCACATCTTACTGTTCAAGATATATTTTAAAATATTTAATTGATGTCTATGGGTTTTTCCGACAACCGTTGATTACCTTATCCAACCGCTGTTGTATTATTTGCATTCATGGGGTGATCCAGTCAAAGCGACGATGATACTTGACAGGAAATGAAGAAATAAATGAATAACTTTATCGTGGTTCAAGGGCGCTGTTTCACAATGAATCAGTGTTACTGGTCCACTGATACAGGCCAAAGCTATTTATTTTGCCTAGGTCTAGGAAAAACAGATTTTAAAGCATCAAACCAATGGCTTGGGAGTTTCATCAAACGTATCAATATGGAACTATGAGTGGTGAATGCTGGAAAAAAGAGTTGCCCACACTTTGTGAGGGTTATCATGAAAAGGACATTGTGAATATGGATGAAACCGAGCTTTTTACAGAGATACCATGTGTAACACATTTCACTTCAAAGGGAATGATTGCGCTGGAGGCAAACGCTCAAAGGAGAGAGTAACTGCTGCATTGTGCTCAAGTTTAACAGGAGAGAAAATGAAACCAATTGTAATAGGCAAGTCAAGAGACCGAGATGTTTAAAAAATAAAATAAACTCACTGCCAGTCCATTATTACAACAACATGTATTAAGAGACTCCCTGTCTTATGTGACCTTTTGATGCTGGTCCCTTTCATGGTCACATAATTATGACAGATTTCACTGTATTTCAAAGTTGAGAATGGGCAATAACTCCAGGAAAAATAATTAGGTCTCATTACAATGCTCACATCCCCATCATGTCGATGATGTATACCAAACTTTGAGGTAGCAGTCCAAATCATAAATTGTACATACCAGCTTGTAATGAATATGTGTGCCACATAATGTAAGCCTCAGTCCATACCTAAAAAGTTACAGACAAGAAAAGAAAATCATTGTTTAATTTTTATATGCTCATTTTGAAAAAATGGACGTATTGTGCGATGGCATGTGCGTCTGTTTGTCGTCCATCCATCTGTCTGTTACACTTCATGTCCGATCAATAATTTGAGAACCATTTGACCTAGAACCTTCAAACTTCATAGGGTGATAGGGCTTACAGAGTAGATGAAGTCAATTGTTTTTGGAGTCACTCAATCAGAGGTCATGGAAAACTGTTTCTGATCAATAACTTGAGAACCACTTGACCCAGAATATTGAAACTTCATAGGATGATTGGACATGCAGAGTAGATGACTCTTAATGATTTTGAGATCACTCAGTCAAAAGTCACAGAGGCCTGAACATGCAGAACTGTTCCTGTTCAATAACTTGAGAAACATTTGACCAAGAACTTTTAAACCTCACACTCAGGGTGATAGAGCTTACATAGTTGATGACCCCAATTGTTTTTGGAGTCACTCAATTAAAGGTCAAGATCACAGGAATCTGAACATGGAAAAATGTTTCTGATCAATAACTTGAGAACCACTTGACCAAGAATGTTGAAACTTAATAGGATGATTGAACATGCATAGTAGATGACTCCATTATTGGTTTTGGGGTCACTTGATCAAAGGTCAAGGTCACAGGAGCCATCGGTCCTTCCATCAAACTTTATTTCTGATCAATAACTTGAGAACCATTTGACCCAGAATGTTGAAACTTAATAAGATAATTGAACATGCAGAGTAGATGACTCCTATTGGTCAAGGTCACAGAGGCCAGAACATGGAAAACCGTATCCAGTCAATAACTTGAGAACCATTTGACCCAGAACCTTCAAACTTCATGAGGTGGTAGATGACTCCTATAGTTTTTGGGGTCAAATGATCAGAGGTTAAGGTCACATGGGTCTGAACATGGAAAGCCGTTTCGAATCAATAACTTGAGAACCACTTGATTAAGAATGTTGAAACTTCATAGTGTCAGAATAATTTGTATATTTGATATATTTATAATGTTACACTTAAGCACAGATAGTGCTTGACTCCCTTTTCATGCTACCATTGCTATAATTATATTTGAATTGCTGTAAATAATAGGAGTTAGGTCATTTATGGACAACTTGGTTTAATTATAGTCATAGCTGGATCCCAGCATCGCACATTATGTTATATACGACAGTTAAAGGGAACCAACTACTGTATAAATACTTATTTCTGCGGGCTTAATATTCTGTGATTTTTCAAAAATAAGATGTTATTAAATTTCTGCGTACCTTATTTCTGCGGTGTCTTCTTTTTCATGTTGAAGGGATTTATTTCTGCGGTTCTGTATTCTACGGTTGTTTCATTGATTTCAAATAGACAGGTACGTATTTTGTTGTTATTTTGGCTTCTGGTTTGAAAATTAAAGTTGACGGGTACTGATGTAACATCGTCATCATCAGTTAATTATTAAATGCAAGGTGAAACAGTCATTTTATTAATAAAATCATGCCAAACAGACACGAAATATGTCTGAATCTATATTTTGCAAACATTCTCATCTATGCATTTTAATTGTATGATAAGTTTTGTTAATCACGCCTTTTTCAAGTCCCATACAATTAGCGGTAAGCATGACCATCGCCAGACGGATCGGTTGACAATAGACACAAAGGATACAATGGATTGTGTTTGTCACATAATTAAAGAAAATTGATGGTGAAAGAAAATCAAAACAAATTCGATTTTTTTTTATTATGGTTTATTAAACAGCAAAACAATAAACAAAACGGTTCTATTATATTACCGTTACTACTAAATTTTCAGCTTGCTTCATCGGCATTCGGCTACATGTGGGACAAAAGCCGATAACGCTATCAGACATTGTCTTATACTTAACCAGATTATAATGGCGGCTTGTATCGTGGTATCACGGCATATCAGGACAAAATTTTCTGCGGATTTTAAATCCGCGGTCTTATTGTCTTCCGCAGAAAATGCAGAAATAAAGTTCCCGCAGAAAAAAGTACTTACACGGTATTTGTTAAAACAAGTACTCTTTGTAAAATACTATGTACGAATTTGGACCAATCAGATGCAAGTTCTATAAATAGCACCGATCAAAGCTCACGTCTGCTAAGGTATAAATAGGTAGATGGGTGACAGAGAGAATATTCTGTATCCAGCAGTTGAAGAAGACACATCGAGGATTCAACTAATAATTTATCCCAGTACCTTGATAAGGAAGTTATTGCAACTACACTGTCAGGGCAGATCAGTTATTAAAAAGAAGACGTTTTTGATATGCATAGACTAAAGAAGAGTTGCAGAATTTCAACAAGGTTTTGAGCTATAAGGCCAGCGCATAGGAGCTTTACCTTAAGGGTAGTTGAATGCTATAAACGATAGCATATATAGGCTGAGCATCGGGAAGTACAGCCAAGGCATTGGGGTTATACCTATATGGTAGTTGAATGCTACATGTGATAGCATATAGGCGCTGCGCATCCAGGATTCAGGGCAAACACATAGAGTTGCAGCTTTAATTAAGAGTACATTGGCTGAGCATCTATGCGATAGGACTCATACATTGTTGTTCAAAGACATTGTCTGATGGGAATTAGACACAAAGACCTGTCAAGTATAGTATCTCCAGCCTATTGGAGTTTGAGCTGATTTTGAGCTGAAGGTTGATAGTTGTATTAAGTGATTTTTGCCTGATCCTGAAATTAACTAGCTCATAATTGGAATCTTTTACGAATCATTGGTACACGAATCATTTAGGCAAGGTAGCCATAGGAAAATTTATGTATGAGATATTTGGTCTCACCAGCTATATGTTTTAACAAAGGACATTCTCTTTCGTTTGTCAGCTAGTCTAAGACATAGTCACCTTAGTGATTGGACCCATTTCATTGTTCAAGATACTAAAAGCGTAGGCACTTCCCTGGGTCATAACTCGTATCCTGATACATAGAATGAGTAGATGACCCTTATTCATTATGGGGCACTCGATTAAAGGTCAATGTCACATGGCCTATCCACCCGTCCATCACACTTCAATTGCGATCAATAATTTGAGAACCATTTGACCTAGAACCTTCAACTTCATAGAGTGATAGGCTTACAGAGTAGATGACTCCTATTGTTATTTGGGGTCACTCAATTTAAGGTCAAGGTCACAGGGGCCTGAACATGGAAAACTGTTTTCGATCAATAACATGAGAACCACTTGACCCAGATAGTTGAAACTTCATAGGATGATGCAGAGTAGATGTGTCTTCAACTCCTCCCACACTATTGGCCAGATTTGCCTCAAAGTTTCAGCAAATCTCCATAAAGGAAAGAACTTTTACTGTGAGAATTTTTACCACAGTTATGGCCCTTTGATAGTTTTGGTGTATAGAATATACAGAAAAATCTTGTGTGTCCAACTCATCAAACACTATTGAAAGGGTATGCTTGAAAGTTTCACAGAATGATGAAGAACCTTGATGTGAAGATGACCATAAGTAATAAACCTTTTTCTGTGGCTACTTTTTAGCTCACCTGAGCCAAAGGCTGATGGTGAGATTTTGTGACCACTCAATATCCATCGTCCATCATGCGTAGTGCGTCCGTCAACAGTTTCTAAAAAAATCTTCTTGAAAACCACTGGGCAGAATTACACCAAACTTCACAGGAATGATCCTTGGGTGTCCCCCTTTCAAAATTGTTCAAAGAATTGAATTCCATGCAGAACTCTGGTTGCCATGGCAACTGAAAGGAAAAAATCTTCTTGTCCGCAAGGGATAGAGCCTTGATATTTGGCGTGTGACATCGTTAAATGGTCCTCTATGAAGTTTGTTCAAATCATGCTCCTGAGGTGAAAAGAGGCCCTGCCCCAGGGGTGACAAGTTTTACATAGACTTGTATAGGAAAAAACTTTAAAAATCTTCTTGTCTAAAACCACAAGACCTAGTCCTTTGATATTTGGTATGTAGCATTGCCTTGTGGTCCTCTACCAAAATTGTTCAAATTATAACCCTGGGGTGAAAAAAGGCCCTGCCCGGGGGATCCCAAGTTTTACATAGACTTATATAGGAAAAAACATAAAAATCTTCTTGCCTGAAACTGCAAGGCCTAGGCTTTTGATATTTGGTATGCTGCATTGCCCTGTGGTTCTCTACCAAAATTATTCAAATTATGCCCCTGGGGTGAAAAGTGGCCCTGCCCTAGGGGTCCCAAATTAAACATAGACTTATATAGGGAGAAAAAATTTTTCTTGTCTGAAAGTTCAAGGCCAAGGCATCAGATACTTGGTATGTAGCATTGCTTAGTGGATCTCTAACAAGATTGTTCAAATTATGCCCCTGGGATGAAAAGAGGCCTGACCCTGGGTGTCACTTGTTATATGAGTTATACAGGAATAAATACTTAAAAAATTATCCGATTATATTTCCTAGACTGTTTAATTATAATTACCTGATGGCCACAAGCGATTAGGGGTCACATGACTGTGACCTTGACCTACTTTCTAGTTTTAAGCTCACCTGAGCCAAAGGCTCAGGATAAGCTATTGTGATCACTCACCGTCCAGCGTCCGTCTGTCGTCCGTCGGGCGTCCATCCACATAAATAGCATCTCCTCCTAAACCACCTGGCCAATTTTGATGGAACTTCACAGGGATGTTCCTTGGACAGTCTTCTTCAAGAATTGTTATCCCCCGACAAAAGTCAGAGGGATATAGTTTTGGCGTTGTCCGTCCGTCCGTCCTTCCATCCGTCTTTCCGTCCGTCCATCCTTCCGTAACACCAGAGTTATGGCCCTTAGAACTTTCTAGTGTTAACTATATAGGGTACTATAAATATGGCAATTTCTGCATCATAACTTTTGATATATTTGACCTAGAACTATGAAACTTAGACAGAATTTAGATCACCATAATGTGGTTGTGTACACACAATTTCATTCGGATTTGTTTGTAAATTAAGAGTTATTGCCCTTTAATTGTATAAAAATCCACATATTTATACATAACAAACTTACCATTTGGTAGAATTTCATTAAATTTCTTTCATTCTTTTCCATGAACATTTATTGTAAACATGTGAAGTTGTGTACCCACACCTGGTCACCCCCTTACCTTGATCACATACCTCCCCCCCCCCCCCCCCCCCCCCCCCCCCCCCCCCCCCCACACACACACAAACAAACTTCATATACGTGTTCACCACTGTAAGGTTACGGGACCCATCAAGTTTCAGACAGATTGCCCAAGTAACACCAGAGTTATGGCCCTTAGAAGTTTCTAGTGTTAACTATATAGGGTACTATAGATCTATAGATATGGCAATTTCTGCATCATAACTTTTGATATATTTGACCTAGAATTATGAAACTTTAACAGAATTTAGAGCACTATAATGTGGTTGTGCACAGACAATTTTGTATGGATTTCTTTTGTAACTTTAGCGTTATTGCCCTTTAATTGTCTAAAAATCCACATATTTGTACATAACAAACTTACCATTTGGCAGAATTTCATTAAATTTCTTTCATTCTTTTCTGTGAACATTTATTATAAACATGTGAAGTTGCGCACCCACACCTGGTCACCCACATGCCTTGGTCACACACCCTGCCCCTCCCAACCCCCCCCCCCCCCCCTCCAAATTTTTTTTAATTTTTTTTCATTTCTTATTTTAGATTTTTTTCAAACCTTCCAAGTTGTACCATTCCCCCACCTTACTTCTCCACCCAGTCATGCCCACCACTGATCATGTATCCTCCCCCCCCCCCCCCCCCCCCCACTTTCCCCCCAACTTCATTTTTTTTTTTTTTTTTTCATTTATAATTTTCAATCAATATTTATAATCAACATGTGAAATTTTGTTTCCTCTCCCGTTCCCCTGCACACCCACCCCCTAAAAAAATAAATATATACATATATCTATATATATATATATTTCCATTCCTTTTTTTTTTTTTTTTAAATGTTCAAACCTTCAACATTACGTGTTAAGTTTTGACTGCACAAACCTTGCCCCTCAGCCATGTTCAAGATATCTTACCTGTGTTCTCTCAAGGACATCTGCTCTTTTAAGTTCAAATGTACATGTTAAACAGCAACACCTGGTGCCAAACCACTCAAAGACAACATTTCGTTCCAGTTAAACTTCAAGCTCACATTTCAATTAACTGCATTTAATTTTAAAAGCTAAGCTTATTACAGTAAGCATATCCCATTCAAAATAAATTCTTTAGTCAGGATCAAAGTATCATACATTTATTATGTACTCTTTAATTAAACATTTGTTTTCTGTTAAATTGATTTTGACTAATGAAATTATTTGCTTCTTATTAACATCCTTAACTTTTTGCCGGATATATCTTTTTGCCATTCCTCACCACAAACCCTTTCGGTGGGGGATACCAATTCATCGAATTTGCTTGTTAGAAAAATGGAATTCCATGGCAACCGAAAGGAAAAACTTTAAAAATCTTCTTGTCCAAAACCACAGGGCCTATGACTTTGATATTTTGTATGTATCATCATATAATGTCCTCTACCAAGATTGTTCAAATTATCCCCCTAGGGTCAAATATGGCCCAGCCCCGGGGGTCACATGGTTTATATAAACTTATGTAGGAAAAAACTTTAAAAATCTTTTTATCTGAAACGATAAGACCTAGGCCTTCAATATTTGGTATGTAGCATTAGCTTGTGGTCATCTTCTAAGATTGTTTAAATTATACCCCTAGGGCGAAAAGAGGCCCATATACTTATATAGGAAAAACTTTAAAAATCTGTTTGTCTGAAACTGTAAGGCCTAGACTTTTGATATTTGGTATATAGCATTGCCTAGTGGTCCTTTACCAAGATTCAAATTATGACCCTGAGATGAAAAGAGGCCCCACCCAGGGGGTCCCAAGTTTTACATAGACTTATATAGGAAAAAACTTTAAAAATCTCCTTGCCTGAAACTGCAAGCCTAGGCTTTTGATATTTGTTATCTTGCATTGCCTAGAGGTCCTCTACCATAATTGTTCGAATTATGCTCCTGGGGTGAAAGAGGCCCTGTCCCGGGGGCCCCAAGTTTTACATAGACGTGTATAGGAAAATAATTTAGAAATCTTCTTGTCTGAAAGTTCAAGGCTTAAGCCTTTGATATTTGGTATGTAGCATTGCCTAGTGGATCTCTAACAAGATTGTTCAAATTATGTCCCTTGGGTGAAAAGAGGCCCCGGCCCGGGGGTCACTTGTATATGAGTTATATAGGAAAAAATACTTCAAAAATTAACTGATCATATTTCCTAGACTGTTTAATTATAATTACCTGTTGACCCCGAGTAATTAGGGGTCACTTGACTGTGATCTATACTTTCTTGTTTTTTTAAGATACAGCCTTGAAATTGGGATGACTTATACAGTTTTGCACACTGATCTTAACAGCATAGAAATTTGGACCACGTCAATAACTTTCGGAAAAGATTTCAGTTCTTATCTTTAATTTCTTAGCCCTGACCTACTGACCTACTTTCTTGTTTTTGAAGCTACAGCAAAACGATTTGGACCACATGTATAATGTTTGATACAGATTTCAATACTCATCTTGAATAGTCTTAATCATGACCAACTGACCTACTTTTTTGTTTTTGAAATTTGGACCACATGTAGAAGTTTTGATGGAGATTTCAATACTCATCTTAAATATTATTAACCCTGACCTACTTTCTTGTTTTTGAAGCTACAGCAAAGAGATTTGGACCACCTTTATAATGTTTTAACAGACTTCAGTACTTATCTTGAAGAATCTTTACCATGACCTTCTCACATGCACCTTGTCCAACGTATACGTCACATTTACAGCGGATACGCTACATACATGGTATATTGTACGTTCCATTACCGGCATTTCCTGTTGATTTTGTCAACATTCTATATGGTGAGGTAAGAAAAACTACTTATTTTCATTGAAATTCAACGTGTCTATAGAAGCGATATATTCAGTACGAGCTGCAGATCATTCACGCTCCCCATGGTAATGTGATTTGGGGCAGTAATTCTCTAGTTTCTTCAAACATTCGAGTAAACTGACGTGTGATGTCGGATGTTCACTTTCAGGTTCATTTTCTTTCTCTTAAAATCATTCTGTTGACCTTTCACCTGTTTAACGTGAGAATGGTATATCAAGTTACAAATGAAAATATATATCATGGCGTAAATTCATGTTTTAGGGGAGCTTTATGCCAAAATTAGCAATGTATGCCCTATAAAACGGCGCGTCTACAGAAGTACGTCACATAAAAAGGCTGTTATATTTATAGTAACTGATTACAAATGTCTTCACTTGCATCTATTCTTTCATTTTATTTTCATTTTTTAACATTTATAAACGGTTTTGGAATTACATAATGTAATAATGGTAATATTAATCATTCGAAAGATAAAATAAACATGCTCGTTTTGTATAAACAGTACAGTATAGAATTGCCCGTTAAAGTTTTTATTAATGGATTGCGATCATTTAATTTTAACGGTACTTGGTAAAATCCAAAAACAGGTAAAGCAGGTGTGTTATCCGATGTGGTGTTAATTTGTATATATTGTAGAATTCTTAAGTCTAAATACGATCCGTTATTCCATAACAGATTTGTAGTCTAGTGGATAGTGTGTTTTTTTATGTTTGTACGGTGCAGGTTCAAGCTAGTGATGGGCAAATCGGTTAGATTTGCCAACCGATTAATCGGCATAATCAGACAAGCCAACCGATTCGAGTAATCGGATATAATCGGATAATCGGTTAACTCTAGTTGCATATCTATAAGTTCACCTCACAATGAATGTTTTATGTCAATGAACCTCACAGACATCAAATATCCTATTTCTATTGTATCCCTTCATAAATATGAGTAAGTTAACAGCATAAAAGTAAAAAAATTGTGAAGATAGTAACCTTCAAATCAGGTACTGTCTTAATTTCACCAGGGACTTATCCAGTGATATTATGTTATTAAATTAAAATTTGGAGCAAAAAAAGTATTAACGATTTATTAATTCTTAGTTAACGACTGGAATGATTTCAATCCCTCAAAATCAAAAATTGAAAATACTTTTGCTAATATGCTTGCATAAGTCTTACGTTATGCTATGCATACTGCCATACTAATGTCAAGAGTTTAGGCTGATGGTTTTCCCGGCTTAATTTTGTAAAAGTCATATATCTCCCAAAATTTGGGTGATCACAGATGACATCAATTTCTTTTGACACTTTGGAGGAAGCCATTTTTACGCAGAGTAATTTCCCTTGGCGTAATTGTCCCAAAGAACCGTAAATACCAGAAAGAAAAAGGTCAGAAAAAACTAAATTATCCGTTAGGGTGAAAAGTAATTAATTGGTCAGGGAAAAGTGATGTCGGCGATCGCGCTCATGAATGCAACGCCGACGATTATTCTATTGTCGCCGATTGTCGGCCCATCACTAGTTCGAGCCCTTCCTTTTTAAATGATTTTTACTTATTCTATTTTAGAGGTTTTGGTTTATATCGTCTTTTGTATCTTTTCTTTCATTATTTTTAGCTCACCTGTCACAAAGTGACAAGGTGAGCTTTTGTGATCGTGTTGCATCCGTCGTCCATCCATGCGTGCGTCCATCCGTAAACTTTTGCTTGTGACCACTCTAGAGGTCACATTTTTAATGGGATCTTTATGAAAGTTGGTCAGAATGTTCACCTTGATGATATCTAGGTCAAGTTTGAAACTGGGTCACGTGCCATCAAAAACTAGGTCAGTAGGTCTAAAAATAGAAAAACCTTGTGACCTCTCTAGAGGCCATATTTTTCACAAGATCTTCATGAAAGTTGGTCTGAATGTTCACCTTGATGATATCTAGGTCAAGTTCGAAACTGGGTCACGTGCCATCAAAAACTAGGTCAGTAGGTCAAATAACAGAAAATCCTTGTGACCTCTCTGGAGGTCATATTTTTCATGGGATCTGCCTGAAAATTGGTCAGAATGTTTATCTTGATGATATCTAGGTCGAGTTCAAAACTGGGTCACATCCGGTCCAAAACTAGGTCAGTAGGTCAAATAATAGAAAAACCTTGTGACCTCTGTAGAGGCCGTATTTTTCATTGGATCTGCATGAAAATTGATCAGAATGTTCACCTTGATGATATCTAGGTCAAGTTCGAAACTGGGTCAACTGCGGTCAAAACTAGGTCAGTAGGTCAAATAATAGAAAATCCTTGTGACCTCTCTAGAGGCCATATTTTTCATGGGATCTGCATGAAAATTGGTCAGAATGTTCATCTTGATAATGTTTAGGTCAAATTTGAAACTGGGTCACGTCCGATCCAAAACTAGGCCAGTAGGTCAAATAATAGAAAAACCTTGTGACCTCTGTAGAGGCTGTATTTTTCATTGGATCTGCATGAAAATTGGTCAGAATGTTCATCTTGATGATATCTAGGTCAAGTTCGAAATTGGGTCAACTGCGGTCCAAAACTAGGTCAGTAGGTCTAAAAATAGAAAATTCTTGTGACCTCCCTAGAAGCCATATTTTTCAATGGATCTTCATGAAAATTGGTCAGAATGTTCACCTTGATGATGTCTAAGTCGAGTTTGAAACTGGGTCACTTGCAGTTCAAAACTAGGTCATTAGGTTAAATAATAGAAAAACCTTGTGACCTCTCTGGAGGTCATATTTTTTATGGGATCTGTATGAAAATTGTTCAGGATGTTCATCTTGATGATATACAGGTTAAGTTCGAAACTGGGTTACATGCGGTCAAAAACAAGGTCAGTAAGTCAAATAATAGAAAAACCTTGTGACCTCTGTAGAGGCCATATTTTTCATGGGATCTGCATGAAAAATGGTCAGAATGTTCATCTTGATAATATCTAGGTCAAGTTTGAAACTGGGTCACATGCGATCAAAAACTAGGTCAGTAGGTCAAATAATAGAAAAACCTTGTGACCACTCTAGGCCATAGTTTTCATGGGATCTGTATGAAAGTTGGTCTGAATGTTTATCTTGATGATATCTAGGTCAAGTTTGAAACCGGGTCAACTGCGGTCAAAAACTAGGTCACTAAGTTCGAAACTGGGTCACATTCGGTCAAAACTAGGCCAGTACATCTAAAATAGAAAAACCTTGTGACCTCTCTGGAGGCCATATTTTTCATGAGATCTTCATGAAAATTGGTGAGAATGTTCACCTTGATGATATCTAGGTCAAATACAAAACTGGGTCACATGCCTTCAAAAACTAGGTTATTATGTCAAATTATAGAAAAACCTTGTGACCTCTCTAGAGGCCATATTTTTCAATGGATCTTCATGAAAATTGGTCAGAATTATTATCTTGATGATATCAAGATCAAGTTCAGAAGTAGGTCACATGATCTCAAAAACTAGGTCACTATGTCAAATAATAGAAAAAACGACGTCATACTCAGTTCATGTGGGGGCAGGTGAGCGATTCAGGACCATCATGGTCCTCTTGTTATTTATGTATTTGTTTAATTATTATTGCAATGTTTATAGATTCAATGTCTATTCTAATAAGAGATCCTCTGAAGAATATCAATAAATACTCAGTAAAACTGCACGAGAAAATCATGATATAAAAAGTAGCTCATCCTGTATTCGAACCAGCACCATAATCTTACAAATCATACGTGTTAACCACTAGACCACGCCGCTACTTGCATTGGATTTGCGATATAAGATATTTGTCATATAATGTGTCCACTTGATTCCCTATTTCATTGTTATGGGTTAATCCGGTATTAGTAAATAAAGGCCACAGTTATCGCATTTTGTTAATACCTGGGAATCATAATTATTCCATAAAAAATTATATTTTCGTAAATTTATCTTCGGTGTCTGAACCTAAAACGAATTAAAAACTGTAAATGTATTTCACAAGTAACATAATGTCACATTTACAGGTAGCAGTGCGGACAAAACCTTTCTCACTCCTAATTTCGCATTTTAAAAAAAAAATTTGTTGCCTATATCTGACCATATCTTTTTTTCAAATTTTATCTGCAGACTTAACAAGAAGGAAAATTCTCATAATACCCCAGTCACACATACTGGCGGATAGCTACGTCTAGCCACGGATAGAAACGTAGTAATCCGTATCGATCTGTACCTGAGCCGTTTCTATCCGTGGCTAGACGTAGCTATCGGCGCCGTATGTGTGACTGGGGTATAAGGGAGAACGATTTCAGGTTGAATATGCCATTTTTCATATTTTGCCTTGTTCTCGAGCGCTGTTTCAGTTTATCAGTACATTAAGACCATGTTTACATGAAATAATATTTCTGTTAAAAAAATGAGATGTAACAATAGCGGATACAGTCTTTAGTTTAAGAATACTGCTAGTGTAAACATGGCCTGTCAAACATCACAACTTACCCCGAATCTGGGGTAGGTTGTGGCAGTATGCGGGGTACACTGTGCGAGGTACACCCTTACCTTACAGTATGGTATAGCATTATAAAACTACATGGCATTTAACCTTTTCGTATTTCTGAATTCACATAACTCAAAATGCTGAATTTCATAATATATCTTATGTCGATATATCTACAAAATAACGAACTGTCAGAACACGTCAAGTGTTTAATACGTCAAAAATTACTTATAGTGGTCCAAATCGGTATTTAAAACACAGTTGCGTTGTCCTTTTGTTTACAATGCTTGCGCTTTCCAAGACGTGTAATTGAAAAATGGAGCGTTTAAAGTATTTGCAAATGACGTCTACACCATCCATTGGCACATTCAACATTCTCCCCTTCTTATCTGATCAAACTAATAATCATCATTTCTTGTTCATTTCCTGAATGAAAAACACTTGTATTCAAGATAACCGTAGAAGGAATTGTCGAATTTTCTTTTGAAGTATCTTAGAAAACAAAGAAAGACAGATTTCATGTCGTATGTGTTTCCAGAAAATAAAATGAGCCGCGCAATGAGAAAACCAACAAAGTGCCTTTGCGACTAGCATGGATCCAGACCAGCTTGCGTATCCGGATGCATGCACACGCAGGCTGGTCTGTATCCATGCTGGTCGCAAAGCCAATATGTTGGTTTTCATGGCGCGGCTCAAATCTACAATAGAAAACAATTAAAATTCGTAAAAAATGTTACATGTACGTGAAATAATATAAGAATAAAATCAATGCCGATAACATAACGTTGTACTGAATCAAAATATAATGGTGCACGCCGGTAATTTCGAACCCGTGGTATCGAGCGTAGACACTACTACGCCATCGTGTAATTTGTGTTTTCTACATATGTTACTATTTTCAGGATACGATTCTTTCATAAGCTAACGTAAACGCCCGAAAATATTGGCCAACATAATAAGTGCCAGGTAAATGCTTATGGCCAACTGACTGAATATTCTAATTGTACATGTAGCTCTACAAACACAGTGACTTTATATATTAGTCAAGTTTATTTGATAACATTCGACATTAAAATTATTATTTTAAAAGAGACTATTTACAAGGAATTTATCATAGTACGCAGTGGTCGGGTTAAGGTATCCTCCCTGGAAATTCCTTACAATAATGACAGTAACTGTTGCATTTAAGCTAAAGATAACGGCCTTTTTATGTGGCGTACTTCTGTAGACGCGCCGTTTTATAGGGCGTACATTGCTAATTTTGGCAAAACCTCCCCTAAAACATGAATTTACGCCATGATATATATTTTTATTTGTAACTTGACATACTATTCTCGCGTTAAACAAGTGAAAAGTCAACAGAATGATTTTAAGAGACAGAAAATGAACCTGAAAGTGAACGTCCGAGTTCGAAACCGAATTCACACGTCAGTTTACTCGAATGTTTGAAGAAACTAGAGAATTACTACCCCAAATCACATTACCATGGGGAGCGTGAATGATCTGCAGCTCGTACTGAATATATCGCTTCTATAAACATGCTGAACTTCAATGAAAATAAGTAGTTTTTCTTACCTCACCATACAGAATGTTGACAAAATCAACAGGAAATGCCGGTAATGGAAAGTACAATATACCATGTATGTAGCGCACCCGCCGTAAATGCGACATATACGTTGGACACGGTGACATAGTTTTTTTGTTTTTGAAGCTTTAGCAAAGAAATTTGTTCAAGCAAGCAATTAAAGTCAGGTGAGCGATATAGTACCATCTCGGCCCTCTTGTTTTAAGATGCAGCCTTGGAATTTGGATGACATATACAGTTTTGCACACCAATTTTAAAACTGACTTGAGTGACCATTAATGTGTCCTATTGACCTACTTTCTAATATTTTAGCATCAGTGTGCTATGTTAAACATGTGGCTCTATTACTCAGGTGAGCGATTCAGGGTCATCATGACCCTCTTGTTTCTAGAATTATGGCCCTTTCTATGGGTGGTAAACACGCAATCCAATTGCGCGATGTCCAGTGCTGGTGTTGCGCGTAAAAAATGACGAAATTGAGGTATGTGAAGTTGTGATTTTGTTTAACATGAGACAAGAATATTTTTTCTCGAAAAAAGCAAAATGCTATTTGACACAAATACGATAATATATCATATGTTTAAAATATCTGGTTTGTAATTTATGATTTGGCTCTATTATTACAAAAACTCTGGATACACAAAGCGTGAAAAAAGTATGAAATCAACAAAAATGGCAGTTTTTGACCTCATATACCTAATCTTAGGACATCTTATGCTTCTAATGATAAACCGACTGTAATAAAGTAATGAATATTATTTATTTGCTTCAAATTCTGCTTACTAGGACAAAATTGACAAAAAATCATTGGAAATGGGGTTGCGCCCCGGGAATGGAGTTGCTCGTAATTGCATCATGTCAAACCTTTCTGTCACATATTTGACTGCACGAAAAGTTTGCATATAACTCTACAGTTTCAATGGAAATAATTGCCTGAATTATTTCAAGAAGAATGGGACCATGATTTGGATTCCTTCAGAGATTATAAAAGAAACATACGTATTATATCATTGTATGTACCAGTGGTACAGTGGATGTTAGAAATGTTAATGTAATTATATTTCCCAATTTCCCACCACAGAGTTGTGTGGGAGACATATTGATTTACTCCTGTCTGTGGGTGTGTGTGTGTGTGTGTCTGTCTGTCACAAAGCTTGTCTGCACTCTTAAGTCAAACATTTCTCACCAGATCTTCACCAAACTTGAACAAAATGTGTCTGACCATAAGACCTCGGCCAAGTTCGATAACTAGCCAAATCGGCCCAGGCACTTTGGAATTATGACCCTTGAATTACCGAAAAAAACCCAGAGTGCATGTGCTTTGTTAGAGCCAAAACGTACCCTATACTACTTTTTATTAGTAGTATAGTGTACCTTTTGGCTCCAACAAAGTGCATGCGCTCTGAGTAGTATATGGGTCCTTTTGGCTTGGTGAATGTGCATGCTTTCTAAAAGGGAAAGTCAGATAATGAGCCAAATTGGCCCAGGCACTTTGGAGTTATAGCCCTTGAATAACCGAAAATCAGCCTTTTTACTCTTCAAAGGTATATTTGTAGTGAGTTAACGATATATAAAGACTGACTTACTATTTAGATAATTAGGCAGTTGTGGGAGACATGCGCTTTTCTTAAAAGCAGCTCTGGTTAAAATGGAAATATAGTCATGAGGAAAACATGCATTATCATTGTCTATATCATTTGCATAATTATATGACAATTTTCAGACAAACAAATGGGCAACAATTGCAATTCTGGACTAACATTGAGCAAATACTGCTGACTGCATTTACACAAATCTAATATTCCACGGTGAAGGAATGCTGCTAGTAAAGTTTCTCTGCATTTCTGGACACTATTGTTGTTGAAAGACTTAACTCCTTGGGGCCGAAATGCGACTAAAGGCGCTATATTTTCTAACCCTGTAGCATCGATATCCGACTATAAGCGCGTTATTAGGACTCCCGAGGACGGCGATTGACGAATATAGTCGCGGAACCGAGATCATGTTGATTGCGTCATGTACTTGTTATTTTTTGATGATCCTTACAAAAGCAAAATTAATTTGCACACCGGCTATTATTTCTTAGATGTTCTAATTATTAATTGAATTAATAATTAGTTCCCCTGTTCAAATAAATGTTTGTAATTAGGCGGTCATGAACAGGAAATAGAAAAGACGAACTGCTGTGTTTCATTCATACTTTATTTGACTTTTAAAGAGTACAAATATGTTGTCTGCAAGTGATGATTTTGAAAATGAAGAAAATGTTTATTACCATTCTAATTCTGACATATCAGTCCCGTGGAAATGTTAAGTTTTGAAAGATTGAAATATTCGTAGACGTACATCGCAAACTATACAAATGGATAAAATTAACCCAACAAAATATGCTTCATAAAATACAAAAAAATGAGTGTTAATATACGCAAATGCCATGTTTGTAAATTTAATAATTCTTCAAAAATTAATTAAATATAACAACTGCTCTGTACTTTACACAAGCTCTCAGCGCGTATCACACAACGCTCGTGTACATGTTCATAAATAAATTATAGAAAAAAATCGTCTATATTCATACAAAAACGGACATAAATTTCAAGTAATGCTGATGTAAACATTCTTTGTTGATAATGTTTTTATATTTACTGGAATTCAATATGTTTAAATTTGAAAAAGGTAAGAAAATCAGAAATGTTCTGATATTTATTAAACGTATTAGGTGTGTTAAAACTGTGAATATTTCGAAGTGAAAATATCAATCTATTTGGATATAAGTTACGGACAAAATTGAATTTTTTTTTTAGCTCACCTGAGCACAAAGTGCTCAAAGGTGAGCTTTAGTGATTGCCCTGTGTCCGTCGTCTGTCCGTCCGTCCGTCGTCAACAATTTGACTGTTAACACTCTAGAGGTCACATTTTTGGCCCAATGTTAATGAAACTTGGTCAGAATGTTACCCTCAATAAAATCTTGGACGAGTTCGATATACGGTCATCTGGGATCAAAAACTAGGTCATCAGATCAAATCAAAGGAAAAGCTTGTTAACACTCTAGAGGTCACATTTTTGGCCCAATCTTAATGAAACTTGGTCAGAATGTTACCCTCAATAAAATCTTGGACGAGTTCGATATTGGGTCATCTGGGATCAAAAACTAGGTCATCAGGTCAAATCAAAGGAAAAGCTTGTTAACACTCTAGAGGTCACATTTTTGGCCCAATCTTAATGAAACTTGGTCAGAGTGTTACCCTCAATAAATCTTGGACGAGTTCGATATACGGTCATCTGGGGTCAAAAACTAGGTCATCAGGTCAAATCAAAGGAAAAGCTTGTTAACACTCTAGAGGTCACATTTTTGGCCCAATGGTCAGAATTTTACCCTCAATAAAATCTTGGACGAGTTCGATATTGGGTCATCTGGGGTCAAAAACTAGGTCATCAGATCAAATCAAAGGAAAAGCTTGTTAACACTGTAGAGGTCACATTTTTGGCCCAATCTTAATGAAACTTGGTCAGAATGTTACCCTCAATAAAATCTTGGACGAGTTCGATATTGGGTCATCTGGGGTCAAAAGCTAGGTCACCAGGTCAAATGAAAGGAAAAGCTAGTTAACACTCTAGAGGTCACAATTTTGGCCCTATCTTAATGAAACTTGACCAGAATGTTAATCTTGATGATCTTAAGGTCCAGTTTGAATCTGGGTCATGTAGGATCAAAAACTAGGTCACCAGGTCAAATCAAAGGAAAAGCTAGTTTACACTGTAGAGGCCACATTTATGACCATATCATAATGAAACTTGGTCAGAATGTTAATCTTGATGATCTTAAGGTCAAGTTCAAATCTGGGTCAGGTGGGGTCAAAAACTAGGTCACTAGGTAAGATCAAAGGAAAAGCTTGTTAACACTGTAGAGGCCATATTTATGACTGTATCTTCATGAAACTTAGAATGTTAAACTTGATGATCTTAAGGGCAAGTTTGAATCTGACTCATGTCGGGTCAAAAACTAGGTCACCAGGTCAAATCAAAGGAAAAGCTAGTTAACACTTTAGAGGCCACATTTATGACCATATCTTAATGAAACTTTGTCAGAATGTTAATCTTGATGATCTTTAGGTCAAGTTTAAATCTGGGTCAGTTGGGGTCAAAAACTAGGTCACTAGGTCATATCAAAGGAAAACCTTGTTAACACTCTAGAGGCCACATTTATGACTGTATATTCATGAATCTTAGTCAGAATGTTAAACTTGATGATCTTTAGGTCAAGTTCGAATCTGGGTCATGTCGGGTCAAAAACTAGGTCACGGGGTCAAATCAAAGGAATAGCTAGTTAACACTTTAGAGGCTACATTTATGACCATATCTTAATGAAACTTGGTCAGAATGTTAATCTTAATGATCTTTAGGTCTGTAGGTCAGGTGAGCGATACAGGGCCTTCATGGCCCTCTTGTTTCAATATTCGAAGGTATGTAAGTTTATTTTAATTTATTCCCACGTTATTAATGTTTTCCTGCATGATTTCAATTGATTGTATGCGAGTATGATTATGATAAGATCAAATAATCTTCCCCGACGTCAGGTGGTAATTCTTATCTCGCCGCAGCAGGTATGCTATGATATCGGCCTCAGGGAGTTAAGATGTCTTCTTGCTTGAATCAGGGAGATAGCAGATCTACGTATCGCAGGGTTATGAGTTCAGTTCTCTGGAAAAGTGTTCAATGCCTGTGTCCGTTCTGCCCTACTGCATGGTAGTGAAACATGGTCGCCTTCTGCTCCAGATTTACAGCAGCTCCGTCGAAACGACAGGTCAATGATTAGATGGATCTGTGGCATCAAACCCAATGACGACGTACCCATAGCAGCACTGTACGCAAAGCTGGGGATACAGGAGGTGACAGAGGCTATTCGTACCAGACGCCTGAGGTGGTATTGCCATGTCATTCGTGCATCCTCATGCATCAACTCAATCTTGAGTATGTCCATACCAAACTCCAAAGGACGTGAGAGACCTAAAAAGACCTGGTTGGAATGTGTCAAGCGGGACTTGAAGGCTTACAACCTTGACAGCTTTGACCCACATGACAGAGAAGCATGGAGACTGGGTGTTAAACAATCTAGCCACCTGCTGCCTACCCTAGTTACTGGGACACCCGCAGCAGTTGACAAATAAACACTGGATATGATGATGATGATGATGAGGCGTATGGTCTCTGCTATGATAGAAGACATTGAGTCTAAAATCATTTGTCCTCCAACTCTGATTTATGTAGAGAAGTTGGCACATACTGAAAACAGGTTACCAAATCTCGGGCTAGGTTAACTGTCCCTCCAAACTTAACTGAAACACCGTTGAAAACAGCGCTAAACCCAAAATCTAAAATCACGTTTCCTGCTCTAATGTCGATTAAGAACATTTGAAGTCAAATTCCTTTAGGCAAATGTTACATGTGTTTAACCTCAATATGAACAGCAAGTACTTAGTGCCTGTGTTGAAAACATTCCAATGAATGATCTTTACTTGTACTCCCAGCAGAGCGATAACTGCACATTTGCTGATGAATACTTCCACTCAGGATACAAAGGAGTTTTCTTGCCAAAAACTAAATAAATAAAAATAATATAAAAAGGAAACAAGGACATTGTAAAAACTATTGGGATGTAAAAAGGACAATTTGATTATATAATCTCCATTACGTGGGCACAACCCCATTCCCAATTATTTTTTGACAATCTTTTCCCCAGGAGCTACATTTTATTCAAGTATATGTAATATTCATGACTGTTTTACACCTGTTTGATCATTAGAACATCACATTTCCAGAAAGAAGGCACAAGAGTTAGAAAATTTGCATTTTTCATGGTTCCATACTTTTTTTTGACAGTTCGAGCCAGCAGAGTTTTCATGATAACAGGGCTGATCCTTAAATTAAAAAGCTGGTATTTCACACATATGATTTTTATTCATTTTTGTGTCGATTAGCATTTTCCATTTTTCGAAAACACTTGTAAATGTGTCATTATTTACAAAAACAAAAACCCACCTATCTGGATATTGTATATATTAATGCGCAACACCAGCACTGGAAGTCGCGCAACCCATTTTAAGCGTGTTCCAAGGGGCATTGCGGGTTTACCACCCGTGCTTTCTTAATGTCACAAAATAGGCCATAGTGAAGAAATTTATTGTGTTCAGCTCCTCACACTTTTTAGCCCACCATCATCAGATGGTGGGCTATTAAAATCACTCTGCGTCCGTGGTCCGTCTGTCCGTCATTCCGTCAGTCCGTCCGTCCATTAACAATTTCTCGTTATCGCATCTCCTCAGAAACTACTGGGGGGATTTTGACCAAACTTTGTCAGAATGATGTGTTGGTACCCTAGTTGTGTCCCCCTGAAAATCAGACTGGTTCAACAATTTTTGAGTGAGTTATGGCCCTTTGTTTATTTCTATATTTTACATAGATTTATATAGGGAAAAACTTTGAAAACCTTCTTGTCCAAAACCACAGAGCCTAGGGCTTTGATATTTGGTTTGAAGCATCATCTAGTGGTCTTCTACCAAGATAATTCAAATTATTTCTCTGGGGTCAAATATGGCCCCGCCCTGGGGGTCACATGGTTTATATAGACTTATATAGGGAAAAACTTTGAATAACCTCTTGTCCAAAACCTCAGGGCCTAGGGCTTTGATATTTTGTATGTGACATCATCTATTAGTCTTCTACTAAGATTGTTCAAATTATACCCCTAGGGTCAAATATGGCCCCGCCCTGGGGGTCATATGGTTTACATAGACTTATATAAGGAAAAACTTTGAAAATCTTCTTGTCCAAACCACAAAGCCTAAGGCTTTGATACTTGTAATGTAGCATCATCTAGTGGTTCTTTACCAAGTTTGTTCAAATTATCCCCCTAGGGTCAAAAATGGCCCCGCCCCGGGGGTCACATGGTTCATATAGACATATTTAGGGAAAAGCTTTTAAAATGTTGTTGCCAATAACTACAACATTCAAATTTGGACCACATGTATATTTTTGAGTGGCAAGATGAACCTTGACATGAGTTGACCTTGATTTTGACCTAGTGACCTACTTTCACATTTCTGTAGCTACAGCCTTCAAATTTGGACCACATGTATATTTTTGAGTGGCAAGATGAACCTTGACATGAGTTGAACTTGATTTTGACCAAGCGACCTACTTTCACATTTCTGTAGCTAAAGCCTTCAAATTTGGACTACATGCATAGTTTTGTGCACTGGAAAAACCTTTGACCTTGATTTTGACCTAGTGACCTACTTTCACATTTTTGAAGGTACAGGCATCAAATTTGGACCATATGCATAGTTCCGTGTTTCAAAATGAAATTTGACATTGATTTTGACCTAGTGACCTACTTTCACATTTCTCAAGCTACAGCCTTCAAATTTGGACCACATGCATAGGTTTGTGTACCGAAAAAAACTTTGGCCTTCACGTTGACCTAGTGACCTACTTTCACATTTTTGAAGGTACAGGCTTCAAATTTGGACCACATGCATAGTTTTGTATTCCGAAATAAAATTTGACCTTGATTTTGACCTAGTGACCTACTTTTACATTTCTCAAGCTACAGCCTTCAAATTTGGACCACTTGCATAGTTTTGTGTACCGAAATGAACTTTGACCTTTACATTGACCTAGTGACCTACTTTCACAATTTTAAGGTACAGGCTTCAAATTTGGACCACATGCATAGTTTTGTATTCCAAAATAAAATTTGACCTTGACTTTGACCTAGTGACCTACTTTTACATTTCTCAAGCTATACCCTTCAAATTTGGACCACATGCATAATTTTGTGTACCGAAATGAATTTTGACCTTTACATTGACCTAGTGACCTACTTTCACATTTTTGAAGGTACAGGCTTCAAATTTGGACCACATGCATAGTTTTGTATTCCGAAATAGAATTTGACCTTGATTTTGACCTAGTGACCTACTTTTACATTTCTCAAGCTACAGCCTTCAAATTTGGACCACTTGCATAGTTTTGTGTACCGAAATGAACTTTGACCTTAAGATTGACCTAGTGACCTACTTTCACATTTCTGTAGCTACAGGCTTCAAATTTAGACCACATGCATAGGATTGTGTACCGAAACAAACTTTGACCTTGACATTGACCTAGTGACCTACTTTCACATTTCTCAAGCTACAGCTTTCGAATTTGGACCATATGCACAGTGTTGTGTACGGAAATGAAATTTGACCTTGAGCTAGTCAATAAGTCTTGAAATTTGGAACACTCAAAAATGGCACATTGGTGGGCGCCAAGATCACTCTGTGATCTCTTGTTAACTCACCTGAGCCAAAGGCTCAAGGTGAGCTTTTGTGACCGCTTGATGTCCGTCGTCTGTCCATCAACAATTTCTAAAAAAAAACTTCTTCAAAAATACTGGGTAGATTTACACCAAACTTCACAGGAATGATCTTTGGATTAAAATCTATTTAGAACTGTGGTTACCATGGCAACCAAAAGGAAAAATTTTAAAAATCTTCTTGTCAGAAACTGTTCGCTGGATTTCAAAAATATTTTGTAGAAATGATCTTTAGGTGGCCCTCTACCAAAATTGCCAATCTGTTTTGTTAAAAAAATATGGCCACCAGGGGCGGAGCTTATTTTCCCTATATAGTAATATTGAAAATTTCAAAAATCTTATACTCTGAAACCTGAATACCTTGAGCTTAGATATTTGGTATGTGGCATTGTCTAGTGGACTTTTACCAAGATTGTTCAAGTTATGATCCCAGGGCCAATATTGGCCCCGTGATCCCTTTAATTTACATAGAGTTCATTGGAAAAACATAAAAAAATGTTCTTCCCTAAAACTGACAAGCACACAGCTTAGATATTTTACATGTGACATTGTGTATTGGTCCTTACTAAGATTGTTCAAATCATGACCCAGGGTCCATTTAAAGCCCGGCCCCCGGGGTCACTTAGTTTTTATATGAGTTATATAGGAAAAATATAATTATCTGATCATATTTCCTAGACTGTTTAATTATAATTACCTGATGAACCCAAGTAATTAGGGTCACTTGACTGTGATCTTGACCTTTCTTGTTTTTTTATGCTCCCCAAAGGGCGAGCATATAGTTGCGGCTTTATCCGTCCGTCCTTCCATCCATCCGTTCATCACACTTTTGTCCAGAGTATAACTTGAAAAGCATTTGATTATACCCCCCTTCGAAGAAGGAGGGGTATATTGTTTTGCAGATGTCGGTCTGTCGGAATGTAGACCAGATGATAACTCAAAAGAACGCTTGGGCCTAGGATCATGAAAGTTGATAGGCAGGTTGATCATGACAAGCAGATGACCCCTATTGATTTTGAGGTCAGTAGGTCAAAAGTCTAAGGTCACAGTGACCAGGAACAGTTAAACTATTTCAATGTGATAACTCAAGAACGCTTGGGCGTAGGATCAGGAAAGATGATAGGGAGGTTGGTCATGACCAGCAGATGATTTTGATTTTGATTTTGAGGTCAGTAGGTCAAAGGTCAAGGGCACAGTGACCAGGAACAGTTAAACTGTTTCCAGACGATAACTTGAGAACGCTTGGGCCTAGGATCAAGAAACTTGATAGGTAGGTTGATCATGATCAGCAGAAGACCCCTATAGATTTTGAGATTGGTAGATCAAAGGTCAAGGTCACAGTGACCCAGAACAGTTAAACGGTTTCCGGGTGATAAAGCAAGAACACTTGGGCCTAGGATCATGAAAGTTAGTAGGGAGGTTGGTCATGACCAGCAGATGGCCCCTATTGATTTTGAGGTCAGTAGGCCAAAGGTAAATGTCACAGTGACCCAGAACAGTTAAACCCTTTACGGAAGATAACTTGAGAACGCTTGGGCACTGGATCAAGAAACTTAATAGGGAGGTTGACCATAACCAGCAGATAACCCCTATTGATCTTGAGGTCAGTAGGTCAAAGGTCAAGGACACATTGACCCAGAACATTAGAACTTTTGTGTACAGTAACCAAATAATTTGTCCTCGGTGCAATTACTGAATGCATCAAGGGGGCATTTCGTGGTCTATGAGGTCTTGTTGAAACTTCACATAATTATAAGAGTGAAGTGTCAAAGAATCATGACTCTACCTTACCTAGTTTTTGAATTATCTGCCATCATGCAAAATAAGGCTTGTCCGGAGCAGTACTTGAAAAGTATAAATTGCTTAATATAATGATAGAGGCCATTGAGGGGAAAGTGCAGTGTCAAAGAACCATAACTCTACTTTACCTACTTTTTGAATTATTTCCCTTTATTTAATACAAAATAAGGTTTGTTCCGGAGCATTGCTTGAAAAGTATTAATGGCATTTCATTCACAAAATGATAGAGGCAAAAATTACACTTAGTGATATGTCCCTTGCTTTACTTATCTCCCTTTATTCAATTTTATTCTTTTTATTATCTCCATTTTTAGCTCTTTCTGTGTCTTCACCTTGGTTAAAGTTTTGATGCACTTTCTCTTTGTTATTACTTGATGGATTTGCTTCAAACTTAAGATAGTTATTCCTCATCATCCCCCACATCATATGGCACAAGGGTCATAACTCTGGCATCAATAGTTCATGACTTATCCCCCTTTTTATGCCCCCCTTCGAAGAAGGAGGGGTATATTGTTTTGCAGATATCGGTCTGTCGGTCAGTCGGAATGTAGACCAATCCGTTTCCGGATGATAACTCAAGAATGCTTGGGCCTAGGGTCATGAAAGTTGATAGGGAGGTTGGTCATCACCAGCAGATGACCCCTATTGATTTTGAGGTCTGTTCCAGATTCCTTTATGGGTTCCAGAGTTATGGCCCCTGAAAGGGCCAGAATTAGCTATTTTGACCTTGTCTGCACAATAGCAGCTTCATTTATGATTTGATTTTTACCAAACTTGCACACAACTTGTATCACTGTGAGATCTTGGTTCCTTTCTTGAACTGGCAAGATTCCTTCATGGGTTCCAGAGGTATGGCCCCTGAAAGGGCCAGAATTAGCTATTTTGACCTTGTCTGCACAATAGCAGCGTCATTTATGATTTGAATTTAATTAAACTTGCAGAAAGCTTGTGTCACCATAAGATCTCAGTTCCTTTCTTGAACCGACCAGATCCCATTATGTGTTCCAGAGTTATGGCCCCTGAAAGGGCCAAAATTAGCTTTTTTGACCTTGTCTGCACCATAGCAGCTTCATTTATGATTTGATTTTAATCAAACTTGCACAAAACTTGGGTCACCATAAGATCTCGGATCCTTTCTTGAACTGACCAGATTTCCTAACGGGTTCCAGAGTTACGGCCTCTGAAAGGGCAAAAATTAGCTTTTTTGACCTTGTCTGCACAATAGCAGTTTCATTTATGATTTGATTTTAACCAAACTTGCACACAACTAGTATGGAACCAAGATGTTGGTTCCTTTCTTGAAATGGTTCAATTCCTGTATGGGTTCCAGAGTTATGGCCCCTGATAGGGCCAGAATTAGCTGTTTTGACCTTGTCTGCACAATAGTAGCTTCATTTATGATTTGAATTTAATCAAACTTGCACAGAACTTGTGTCACCATAAGGTCTTGGTTCCTTTCTTGAACCGGCCAGATCCCATTATGGGTTCCAGAGTTACGGGCCCTGAAAGGGCCAAAATTAGCTGTTTTGACCTTTTCGGCATAACAGCAGCTTCATTTATGATTTTATTTTAACCAAACTTGCACACAACTTGTATCACCATAAGATCTTGATTCCTTTTTATACGCCCGAAGGGACATATTTTGTTATCGCCTTGGTGTCTGTCAGTCTGTATGTCTGTTAGTAAGCAATTTCCCTTCTGCTCTGTAACTGTTGAACCCCTTGAAGGATTTCAAAGAAACCTGTTCACCTCATCGAAACAATGTGCAGAGCGCATTTGATTGGCTCACTTCAAGGTTAAGGTCACACATAGGGGTCAAAGGTCATATGACTTTGTATATTGCTTTGCATTTGTGTCAATTGCAGTGCTCTAATGTTTTTATTTGGCAGATCCTTCTTTTGTTGACTTACAATAATTTTTTTCAGTTACTTCCCTTTTATATTACTATAAATAGCTTATTAAGTAACTTTATTATTATTGGCCGTAGGAAAAACCGAGACCACTTTTCTCTGGTACAGGGGCCTCCGTGGCTGAGTGGTTAGAGTCGTTGACTTCAAACCATTTGCCCCTCATCGATGTAGGTTCGAAACCTCATTTGGGGCATAGAATTCTTCACGTGAGGAAGCCATCCAGCTGGCTTACGGAAGGTCAGTGGTTCTACCCAGGTGCCCGCTCGTGATGAAATTATGCACGGAGAGGCACCTGGGGTCTTCCTTCACCACTAAAGCTGGAAAGTCGCCATATGACCTAAAATTGTGTCGGTGCGACGTTAAACCCAACAAAATAAAATAAATAAATTTCTGTGGTACAACATGGATCGTACCTCCAATTTTTAGGTGTATTTTGACATATCTGTACCTTGTAAGAATTGTTTATTTCTTTTTGGTTAAATTTTGCCCTGTGTTGTTCCTGTCCTTTGGACTTTGATATTTTTTCTGAGGACTTTTCTTCCCTTTGTTGTTCCTGTCCTTTGGGCTTCATCAGTCAAAATTTTGCTCGATGTAATCCTTCGGGCATGGAACTACTGGCCTGATTTGAAAATAATTTTATTTGAAGTAACTTTAAGAAAATTTCAATTATATTTTCTCATAATTCTTTTGATTGATCTTTATTATGATTTTTTGATCTTCTTGTCCTTAAGTGTAGTGATAACAGGTGAGCGATATAGGGCCATTTTGGCCCTCTTGTAATATAGTTTAATGTCACCATGAAATATCAAGTTATCTATTATAAAACTAATGAAAATGGAAATTTTATTTTGTTTTCATTTTTATGCATTACATAAATATATTCCTTTAATAGTATCAACATTGTTTTCATGTTGGGTTGCAACTTTTGACATTACGTATGATTTGTATTTTTTTTTTTTTTCAGGGACATTAGGTTGGAAGACACATATTTCAACAAAGAGATTGAAACTGCCTTTATAACAGCAAGTAAACCAGCATTTATTAAGAAGACTAAACCTTCACTGTTACTTGCCAACCAAGTAGGGAACATGTATACTCCATCAGTATATGGGGGACTTGTCTCTTTTTTAATTAGGTAATCATATTTATATTATGCGATGACTAGAAAGTGTATAGCATTTATTCAGATGTTGTTCTGAGGAAGATAGTGCATGCCTTCCTTTCCAAGTTGGAACTTGTCCAATGTTAGTTCACCTGGAACAGAAAGTGCTCTAAGAAGAGCTGTTATGGCACCTTTCATCTGCCTATTAGTCATCTTGTCAACAATTTTTAGCTTGACTCTACGAAGTATAAGGAGAGCTATCCTACTCTACCCGGCGTCGGCGTCTTTCTGTGTCCCCACCTTGGTTAAAGTTTTTTTACACTTTCTGTTTTTTTAGCTCACTTTAATTTCTGTGATCGCTTGATGTCTGGCGTCCGGCTGTCTGTTGTCTGTCACCATTTAGCTTGTGTATGCGATAGAGGCTGTATTTTTATGCCCCCTTTCAAAGAAGGAGGGGTATATTGTTTTGCAAATGTCGGTCGGTCGGTCGGTATGTAGACCAATCCGTTACCCGATGATAACTCAAGACGCTTAGGCCTAGGATCATAAAAGTTGATAGGGAGGTTGGTCATCACCAGCAGATGACCCCTATTGATTTTGAGGTCTGTATGTCAAAGGTCAAGGTCACAGTGACCCTGAATAGTAAAACGGTTTCCGGATGATAACTCAAGAACACTTGGGCCTAGGATCATGAAAGTTGATAGGGAGGTTGGTCATGACCAGCAGATGACCCCTATTGATTTTGAGGTCAGTATGTCAAAGGTCAAGGTCACAGTTACCAGGAACAGTAAAATGGTTTCCAGGCAATTACTCAAGAACGCTTGGGCCTAGTACCAGGAAAATTGATAGTTAGGTTGGCCATGACAAGCAGATGACCCCTATTGATTTTGAGGTCATTAGGTCAAAGGTCAAGGTCACATTGGCCAGGAACAGTTAAACGGTTTCTGATCTTCTTGTCCAAAACCATAGGGCCTAGGGCTTTGATATTTGGTATGTAGCAAAATCTAGTGGACCTCTACCAAGATTGTTCAGATTATTTCCCTGGGGTCAAATATGGCCCCATCCCGGGGGTCACATGGTTTATATAGACTTATATAGGAAAAAACTTTGAAAAACCTCTTGTCCAAAACCACAGGGCCTAGGGCTTTGATATTTTGTATATGACATCATCTAGTGGTCCTCTACTAAGATTGTTCAAATTATTCCCCGAAGGTCAAATATGGCTCCGCCCTGGGGGTCACATGGTTTACATAGACTTATATAGGGAAAATATTCTTGTCCAAACCACAAAGACTATGGCTTTGATATTTTGTAATGTAGCATCATTTAGTGGTTCTCTACCAAGTTTGTTCAAATTATCCCTCTAGGGTCAAATGTGGCCCCGCCCCAGGGGTCATATGGTTCATATAGACTTATGTAGGGAAAAACTTAGAATCTTCATGTCCATAACTTACATCATTCAAATTTGGACCACATGTATAGTTTTGAGTGGCAAGATGAACCTTGACCTGAGTTGACCTTGATCTTGACCTAGTGACCTACTTTCACATTTCTGTAGCTACAGCCTTCAAATTTGGACCACATGCATATGTTTGTGTACCGAAAAAAACTTTGACCTTGTTATTGACCAAGTGACCTACTTTCACATTTTTGAAGGTACAGGCTTCAAATTTGGATCACATGCATAGTTTTTTGTTCCAAAATAAAATTTGACCTTGATTTTGACCTAGTGACCTACTTTCACATTTCTCAAGCTACAGCCTACAAATTTGAACCAAAGCATAGTTTTGTACTGAAATGAACTTTGATCTTGAGTTTGACCTAGTGACCTACTTTCACATTTCTGAAGGTACAGGCTTCAAATTTTGACCACTTGTATAGTTTTGTGTTCTGAAATAAAATTTGGCCTTGATTTTGACCTAGTGACTTCAAATTTGGACCGCATGCATATTTTTGTGTTCTGAATTGAAATTTGACATTGATTTTTACCTATTACCCACTTTCCTATTTCTCAAGCTACAGCCTCCAAATTTGAAGCACATGCATAGTTCTGTCTACCGAAATGAACTTTGACCTTGAAATTGGTCTAGTGACCTGCTTTCACATTTCTCAAGCCACAGTTATCAAATTTGGACCACATACACATTGTTTTGTACCGAAATGAAATTTGACCTTGATTTTGACCTTGAGCTAGTCTTGAAATTTGGAACCTTCAAAAATGGCTCAGTGGATGGCGCCAAGATCACTCTGTAATCTCTTGTTATATTAATAGGTTAAAGGTCAAAGTCAGATTAAACCAGAATGGTAGAACTTTTGTTTACATTGAGCATATAATTTCTGTTCCTTGTGCAATTACTGAATGCATCAAGGGGGGCATTTTGTGTTCGACGAGCTCTTGTCCAACTATTCTTCATGAAATTTTGTCAGAATGATAACCTTGATAAAATCTAGGCCAAGTTTGAAAATGGGTCATCTGGGGTCAGAAAGTAGGTCACTAGGTCAAATCAATGAAAAACCTTGTGTATGCGATAGAGGCTGTATTTTTCAATTGATTTTCATGAATTTTGGTCAGAATGATTACCTTGATGAAATCTAGGCCAAGTTCGAAAATGAGTCATCTGGGATAAAAAACTAGGTCACTAGGTCAAATCAGAGAAAAACCTTGTGTATGCTATAGAGGCTGTATTTTTCAAACGATCTTCATGAAATTTTGTCAGAATGATTACCTTCATGAAATCTAGGCCAAGTTCGAAAATGGGTCTTCTGGGATCAAAAACCAGGTCACTAGGTCTAATAAAAGAAAAACCTTGTGTATGCGATAGAAGATGTATTTTTAGCTCGACTATTCGAAGAATAAGTAGAGCTATCCTACTCACCACGGCGTCGGCGTCGGCGTCGGCGTCACACCCTGGTTAAGTTTTTCGTACCAGTCCACATTTTGACAAAGTCTTTTGAGATAAAGCTTTGAAACTTTCAACACTTGTTTACCATCACCATGTCTAGTTATAGGCAAGAGTACATAACTCTGTCAAGCATTTTGACTGAATTATGGCCCCTTTTGACTTAGAAATCTTGGTTAAGTTTTTCGTACCAGTTCTTATTTTGACAAAGTCTTTTGAGATAAAGCTTTGAAACTTTCAACACTTGTTTACCATCACCATGTTCAGTTGTAGGCAAGAGTACATAACTCCATCAAGCATTTTGGTTGAATTATGGCCCCTTTTTGACTTAGAAATCTTGGTTAAGTTTTTCGTACCAGTCCACATTTTGACAAAGTCTTTTGAGATAAAGCTTTGAAACTTTCAACACTTGTTTACCATCACAATGTCCAGTTGTAGGCAAGAGTACATAACTCCATCAAGCATTTTGACTGAATTATGGCCCCTTTTGACTTAGAAATCATGGTTAAGTTTTTCGTACCAGTTTATATTTTGTGTAAAGTGTTTGACATATGGCTTTGAAACTTTTATATCTTGTTCAGTATAATAGTCTCTATCAATAGGCAAGAGTACGTAACTCTTTCTTCTTTTTTGGCTGAATTATGGCCCTTTTGAATTTGGAAATTGGTTCTGTTTTGTAAATGTCCATGTTTTGTCAAGACTATTTGACATATGGCTTTTAAACTTTAAACACTTGTTTATCATTATGATTTCCATCTGTAGGCAAGAGTACATAACTCTGACAATTATTTTGACTGAATTATGGCCCTTTTTGGACTTTGAAATTTGTTCAGTTTTTTTACAAGTCAGCGTTTTGTCAAAACTGTTTGAACTGTGGCTTTGAAACTTTTAACACTAGTTTATCAACATGATTTCCATCTGTAGGCAAGAGTACATAACTCTGTCAACTATTTTGACTGAATTATGGCCCTTTTTGGACTTAGAAATTAGTTAAATTTTTCATATAAGTCCATGTTTTGCCTAACATATAACTTAACATATTTGCCATCATGGTCACACATTGCCATTTAGTGCAAGACTAATCGAAATCCACAAATACAGGAACATTTTTTGTTTAATCCATTTTTTTGTTTAGTCTGAAAATCTATGAAATATTTTGACCCCATTCTTCAATCAATTCTTCGAATAGTCGAGCGCGCTGTCATCCGACAGCTCTTGTTAACTCACCTGTCACATAGTGACAAGGTGAGCTTTTATGATCACCCTTCGTCTGTCGTGCGTCTGTCTGTGCGTGCGTCAACAATTTCTTGTCTGCACGATAGTGGTTTCATTTGTGATTTTATTTTAACCAAACTTGCACACAACTTGTATCACCATAAGATCTTGGTCCCTTTCTTGAACTGGCCAGATCCCATTATGGGTTCCAGAGTTATGGCCCCTGAAAGGGCCAAAATCAGCTATTTTTACCTTGTCTGCACAATAGCAGCTTCATTATGTCTCCCCCAGAATAAATTTCTTTCTTCGTTCGCTGAAGAGATATGTCTTGTAAATACAGTATGTTATTATACTGAGTAAAATATTAATATCCTGGTATTCTTTATAATCAATTTTTTAACCAATTACTATGTTTTTCATATTTTTCACCAATTTATTTAAACCACACTAACTAAGTGCTTCATGAACGATCTTCCAGAAATCTGATAAGTAACTGCAATTAATGAAGAAATGACAACTGTCTTCAATGCAATTACAATGATAGCAGTTCGGACTATCTATTATTTTCCAAGTAAAAAGATTCAAGTTTTTAGCAACAATACGATGAATCAATTTATTATACCCCCACAAAACGAAGTTTGTGGGGGTATATAGGAGTGAGCTTGGCGGTCGGTCGGTCCGTTGGTTTTGCATGGGTTCCGAATGATAACTCAAGAAAGGATTGACCAATTGAAATAATTTTTGGTACACAGGTGTAACATCAGAAAATACAGGTCAAGTTCGAATTTGGGATCAGTAGGTCAAAGGTCAAGGTCACAGTGACTCTGAACAGTTAAACGGTTTCCGGATAATAACTTGAGAACGCTTGGGCCTAGGATCATAACTTTTGGTACACAGGTGTAACATCATGAAATGCAGGTCAAGTTCAACTTTGTGATCTGTAGGTCAAAGGTCAAGGTCACAGGGACTCGGAACAGAAATGGTTTCCGGATGATAACTTGAGAACACTTGTGCCTAGGATCATAACTTTTGTTACACAGGTGTAACATCATGAAATGCAGGTCAAGTTTGACTTTGAGGTCTGTAGGTCAAAGGTCAAGGTCACAGGGACTCGGAACAGTTAAATGGTTTCCGGATGATAACTTGAGAACGCTTGGGCCTAGGATCATAAATTTTAGTACACAGGTGTAACATCATGAAATACAGGTCAAGTTCTACTTTGAGGTCAGTAGGTCAAAGGTCAAGGTCACAGTGACTTGGAACATTTAAACGGTTTCCGGATGATAACTGAAGAATGCTTGGGCCTAGGATCATGAAAATTGATAGGGAGGTTGGTTATGACTAGCAGATGACCCCTAATGATTTTGAGGTCAGTAGGTCACAGGTCAAGGTGACAGTGACTCGGAACATTTAAACAGTTTTCGGACAATAACTTGAGAATGCTTGGGACTAGGATCAGGAAACTTAATCTGGAGGTTGGTCATGTCAAGCAGATGACCCATATTGATTTTGAATTCCAAAGGTCAAAGGTCATTGAAACCTTTTACGGACAATAACTTGAGAACGCTTGGGCGGAGGATCATGAAACTTCATAGGGAGGTTGATCATGACTAGCAGATGACCTCTGTTGATTTTGTGGTCAGTAGGTCAAAGGTCAAGCAAGTTCGGCTTTGACATTGGCTTAGTTCTGTGACAAGGCCATATTGTGGGGGTATAATTCGTCACTCTTGTGACAACTCTAGTATTTTAGCTGTTTGATTTTATTGTCAGGAATAATTTTGTTTAAAAAATAGTAAAATGCATTCCAATTTATTTGATGACCAATTTGTGTTTCCCAATACCTATGAATATACGGTGATTCAATTTTCTTGCTAACAAGTACCATGTATATATCCTTATTGGTAACGTCAGTAAAAGAATTCTTTTTACATCAGGGAAGGTTAAATTTGTTCTAACTTTAGTCAAATAAGAGTCTTTTGATTTTAAAATTATTTTCCATTCCTTAGGAATTGCATTTTTCAGTATATATATACCCCCACCAAACATGTTTGAGGGGGGTATATAGGAGTCAGTTTTGTCGCGTCCCCTCGCGTCCCGTCCCGTCCCACCTCATCACCCACATCATGTGACATAAGGTGCATAACTCTGACACCATTTTTTTTATGAATTATGCCCCTTTTTACTTAGAATTTAAGGCTGATTTTGATGTATTTTCACTTTATCTCAGTTACTACTGAATGGATTTGATTCAAACTTAAAATAGATGTTCCACCTCATCACCCACATCATGTGCCCACATCATGTGACACAAGGTGCATAACTCTGGCACCAAGTTTTCATGAATTATGTCCCCTTTTACTTAGAATTTAAGGTTAATTTTGTTGTATTTTCACTATATCTCAGTTATTACTAAATGGATTTGATTCAAACTTAAAATAGTTGTTCCGCCTCATCACCCAGATGATGTGACATAAGGTGCTTAACTCTGACATAAATTTTTTATGAATTATGTCCCCTTTTACTTTAAATTTAAAGTTGATTTTGATGTATTTTCACTATATCTCAATTATTACAAAATGGATTTGATTCAAACTTAAAATAGATGTTCCACCTCATCACCCACATCATGTGACACAAGGTGCATAACTCTGACACCAATTTTTCATGAATTATGCCCCTTTTTACTTAGAATTTAAGGTTAATTTTGATGTATTTTCACTATATCTCAATTACTACTGAATGGATTTGATTCAGACTTAAAATAGATGTTCCACCTCATCACCCACATCATGTGACACAAGGTGCATAACTCTGACACTATTTTTCTTGAATTGTGCCCCCTTTTACCTAGAATTTATGGTTTATTTTGATGTATTTTCACTATATCTCATTCTGATTGGCTTAAAGCCAAAGGGAAGTAACCTTTTTTTAACCTTTGTACTGAGTTTCTTCCCCTTAAATTCCAGGAATTAGTCTATTTTTAGAAATCCTATTTTTAGATTTTCAATATTTTAGGTGTTTTTCTAACTTTTTTATTTTAAGTCCTATGTAAAAAGTAAAAACATTTTTCCGTGGTAACATGGGTCGGTAAGACACTTTTTTGTATTCACTTTTAGTGTATCTCTAATATTAGAGATTTAATATATTTACTAGTATTACTATACTAGTATTACTTATATGTGGAAGCCCAGGATGAAGTACTCCAAAGTATTTTTAAGATTCCTTATGGTTGCCATTCTTCTGTGACAAGACCGTATGGTGGGGGTATGAGTCACTCCTGTGACAGTTCTAGTTATTTCTGATATCCAGTTATTTTTTACCTTGAGACTATTGAGTATTTGAGTTATATCAAGTTCACCTTTCTCTGACAATAAATCATTAACAAAAAGTATATTAGAATCTATCCACTTTTTGAATATAATACATTTTCCTTTATGCTTAATGAAGCTATTACCCCATATTAACTGTTGTCTTATTTTATCAAAAGTTTCTAGTTTACTATTGTTGTGGAGAGATCTGTTAAACTCTATCCATATTTGTAGTACATTTTTATAAAAGGCAGGTAATACAAGTTCTGACTGTGGTAGTGATTTAATAGAATCTAAATTCATCCTAAATACTAAGAAATTCCTTCCATATATTGATTTAGGAAAAAAGAATGGATAACCTTCCAATTCGCGTTTTCAGCAGAAGTTAATTTTTTTACCCATTTAATTTTCATTGTTTTAGAAAAAGAATCAATATCTACCATATCAAGGCCTCCATCACTTTCATGGCTAATTGTAATTGAACGTCTAATTTTATCATTTTTACCATTCCAGAGAAACCTAAAAAATATGGCGTTAATCTGGTTAATGATATCTTTAGGTTCTTCTAAATTTTGCAATAAATATGTAAACTTTGGTAAAGCTAAAGATTTCAATACAAGAATTTTCCCATAAAATGTTAAGTTTCTTTTGCTCCAGTTTGAGAGAAGTTTTTAGCATTGCAGAATTTTTTCATTCCAGTTAAGGTTATTACATTCATCTTTTTTGTTACCAAAGTACATTCCCAAAGCTTTCACATAATTGTTTGTAAAATTTATATCATAAATATTTGTGCATGTATTTTTCTTCTGATTTCCGATCCATAGACCTTCTGTTTTTCTTTTATTTAATTTCAAACCTGAATATTTGCCAAATTCTTCAATCTCGGCGATTGCAATAGGAATTTCATTGTGATTTTTTAGAAAAAGGGTGGTATCATCCACTAGTTGTGTCAATTTTATTTGGTTAGATACATCAGTTTTTACAGTTATTCCATTAATGTCTTGGTTTGATCGTATTTTTATTGCCAATATTTCGACTACTATGATAAAAAGAAGAGCTGATAATGGACAGCCTTGTCTTATGCCTTGTGTTATAGAAAAAAAGTCGGAAATCCATCCATTGTTGGTGACACATGCAGATATATTAGTATAAAATACTTTAACCCATCTTAAAAATGATTCCTGAAAGCCAAATTTTTCTAAAGTTTTAAACATAAAAACCCAATCAACCGTATCAAAGGCCTTTCTGAAATCTAGAAATAGAATTGTTCCATCGATATCTAATTTATCAGTATAGTCTGTTATACCTTGGATTTGTCTAATATTGTAGCCAATGTATCTATTTTTAGCTCACCTGTCACATAGTGACAAGGTGAGCTTTTGTGATCACCCTTCGTCCGTCGTCAGTGCGTCCGTCTCGTACGTCCGTGCGTCAACAATTTCTTGTCTGCACGATAGTGGTTTCATTTATGATTTTATTTTAACCAAACTTGCACACAACTTGTATCACCATAAGATCTCGGTTCCTTTCTTGAAGTGGCCAGATACCATTACAGGTTCCAGAGTTATGGCCCCTGAAAGGGCCAGAATTAGCTATTTTGACCTTGTCTGCACAATAGCAGCTTTATTTATAATTTGATTTTAACTAAACTGGCACACAACTTGTATCACCATAAGATCCCATTTCCTTTCTTGAACTGGTCAGATTCCATTATGGGTTCCAGAGTTATGGCCCCTGAAAGGGCCAGAATTAGCTATTTTGACCTTGTCTGCACAATAGCAGCTTCATTAATGATTTTATTTTAACCAAACTTGCACACAACTTGTATCACCATATGATCTTGGTTCCTTTCTTGAACTGGCCAGATTCCATTATGGGTTCCAGAGTGATGGCCCCTGAAAGGGCCAGAATTAGCTATTTTGACCTTGTCTGCAAATAGCAGCTTCATTTATGATTCGAATTTAATCAAACTTGCACAAAACTTGTGTCACTATAAGATCTCGGTTCCTTTCTTGAACCGGCCAGATTCCTTAATGGATTCCAGAGTTATGGCCCCTGAAAGGGCCAAAATTAATTATTTTGACCTTGTCTGCACAATAGCAGCTTCATTTATGATTTGATTTTAACCAAACTTGCACAAAACTTGTATCACCACAAGATCTTGGTTCCTTTCTTGAACTGGCCAGATTCCTTCATGGGTTCCAGAGTTATGGCCCCTTAAAAGTCCAAAATTGGCTATTTTGGCTTTTGCAGCTATATAGAGACTTCATTTATGGTTTTATTTGATACAAACTTCCAAAATATCTTCAACAACAATAAATCTTGGATTCCATGACAAATCAGATCCATTCGTAGGTTCCAGAGTTATTTTATATCTGATTATCTCTCCTGATTGTAATCAAAATGGATTTATATCAGTAAGTACTTATAGGACTTATTTGAAATTTCATCTTTGTCATTAGTTGGACTGAGCCAATGAGGGTAGATAACTATGGACTGATTTTATGTCATATTACCTCCCTTTATTTCAAATTAAAATGATTATATCTCCGTAACTAATGAAGATACTGATCTGAAATTTCATTTATGTCAACAGATTTATTTGGCAGATCCTTCTTTTGTTAACTTACAATCAGTTTTTTTAATTACTTCCCTTTAACGTTACTATAAATAGTTTGTTTTTAGTAACTTTTTTATTATTGGCCGTAAGGAAAAACCGAGACCACTTTTCTGTGGTACAACATGGATGGTACCTCCAATTTTTAGGTGTATTTTGACATATCTGTACCTTGTTAGAATTTTCTTTTTCTTTTTGGTTTAATTTCTTCCCTTTGTAGTTCCTGTCCTTTGGACTTAGATATTTTTTCTGAGGACCTTCTTGTCCTCAAGTGCAATGATAACAAGTGAGCGATATAGGGCCATCATGGCCCCCTTGTTAATATAGCCTTGTTGATCTAGACTCACTATTTTCGGGATTACGATTTGTAAATGTTTGGCTAAAACTCTTGCAGATAGTTTAAGATCTACATTTAAAAGAGATACAGGCCTCCAGTTTTCAATATTCTCCGGGTCACCTTTTTTATAGATCAATGAAAATACACTTTGTTTCTGAGATATTGATAATTCTCCATTTCTATAACTATAATTCGAAGAATTTATTACAAAATTCCCTATAAGATCCCAAAATTTCCTATAAAATTCAACGGTTAATCCGTCTAAACCTGGACTTTTATTAAGATTCATTTCATTGATAGCTTGAGTGCATTCATCATAAGTAAGTACTCCTTCACAGACATTTGCAAGATTGGGTGATAAATTATTTTCTAATATTATGGAGTCCAGATATGTCCGAATATTCAAGTCACTTTCATCTGAGCTACGAGTATATAGTTTTTTTTATAAAACTTAACCTCTTCCTTGAAGATTTCGTCTTTGTTTGTAATTCTTTCGTTATTTGTAAAAAGTGAATTTATAACCTTTCTAGTTTGGCGTGATTTTTCTGAACTAAAAAAATATTTAGAATTTTTTTCACCTTGTTCTAAAACATTTACTCTCGAACGAATTTGTGCTCCACGTGCTCTAAAGTTATAAATTTCTTCTATTTCTTGTTCAATTTGAACAATTTTGTGTTTGTTTATATCATTGGATTTCTGCTGTATCAAGGTACTTAATTCTTCTTCTAATTCAGAAAGACGAGTTTTTCGGTCATGTGCTGCTTTTCTAGAGAAAAAGATTGTTTGCTCTTTAATTTCTAGTTTAAATAGTTCCCATTTGGTTTGTTCATTCTTAATGTCAGGCTTCATAAAGTTTGAAATAACTTTTGAAATATAGGAAACATATTTATCATTTTCAAGTAAAGAGTTTCCAAAAACCGGGACCACGGGTGCTCGGTATCTTGAGTTTCAAGGAAATAGCAAGATGATCAGTAAACTGGATTTGTGCAGGTCTAATATCAGCTGAGAGGACTAGTGGTATAATATTTTCATCTATTAACCAGATATCAATCCTACTTTTTTCGATTCCGTTTTTACGCCGCCAAGTAAATTGTTCTTTTGGTCCATTTATTTGTCTCCAAATATCTACTAAATTGTGTATTTTAGTAAGTTTCATCAAGTTTGACACAGGAAATTTAGTATTTGTTGTATGCGTTTTGCAAATTCTATCTTGTTTAGAAAAAATATCGTTAAAGTCTCCTGCTATTAGAGTCAGCCCTTGACTATTTTCTGTTATAAGGTCGTTAAGTTTATTGAAATAAGCATTTCTATTCTTTTGATCATTGGGAGCATATCTGATGTCAATTAAAGTGTAAGTATTATCATTCATTTCAATGTTAAGGATTATATATCTTCCGTCGGCATCATAAAGTTCATCAATTAATTTATAGTTTACTTTTTTTAAAATAAAGATCGAACAACCTCGACTATTTGAGGTTCCAGATGAATGAAAGCAATCCCAGTCTGTAAATTGTAAAGATAACTCTTGTTTCATTTCTTTTACAAAATGTGTTTCTTGGAAGAAAACGAATTGTACCTTTTGTTGATTCAGCCATTCCATTACTCTGTATCTTTTATTTCTATCTTTTAAACCCTGTACATTCAACAAAGCAAAATGGTTCTGAGAAAAGCTACAGTTTGACTTTGCCATAATTAATGATTAGGTAATTAATATATTTTACCAATATTGAAAATGTATAGATCAGAAATGTTTCATACGTATGACAGTATTCATATCGCAAAATGTTATCATTAAAAAAACAATAAAGGGTTTATGTACCTGTTTATTAAGTTTAAAGTGCAACGCATCTCTTTTTTAGCTCACCTGTCACATAGTGACAAGGTGAGCTTTTGTGATCACCCTTTGTCCGTCGTCAGTCCGTGCGTCCGTCAACAATTTCTTGTCTGCACGATAGTGGTTTCATTAATGATTTTATTTTAACCAAACTTGCACACAACTTGTATCACCATAAGATCTCGGTTCCTTTCTTGAACTGGCCAGATCCCATTATGGGTTCCAGAGTTATGGCCCCTGAAAGAGCCAAAATTAGCTATTTTGACCGTGTCTGCACAATAGCAGCTTTATTTATGATTTGATTTTTACCAAACTTGCACACAACTTGTATCACCATAAGATCTTGGTTCCTTTCTTGAACTGGCCAGATTCCATTATGGGGTCCAGAGTTATGGCCCCTGAAAGGGCCAGAATTAGCTATTTTGACCTTGTCTGCACAATAGCAGCTTCATTATGTCTCCCCCAGGAGACATATTGTTTTTGCCCTGTCCGTCCGTCCATCCTTCCGTCCGTCCGTACGTCACACTTCATTTCCGAGCAATAGCTGGAGAACCATTTGACCTAGAACCTTCAAACTTCATAGGGTTGTAGGGCTGCTAGAGTAGACGACCCCTATTGTTTTTGGGGTCACTCCGTCAAAGGTCAAGGTCACAGGGGCCTGAACATTGAAAACCATTTCCGATCAATAACTAGAGAACCACTTGACCCAGAATGTTGAAACTTCATAGGATGATTGGTCATGAAGAGTAGATGACCCCTATTGATTTTGGGGTCACTCCATAAAAGGTCAAGGTCACAGGGGCCTGAACATGGAAAACCACTTCCGATCAATAACTAGAGAACCACTTGACCCAGAATGTTAAAACTTCATAGGATGATTGTACATGCAAAGTAGATGACCCCTATCGATTTTGGGGTCACTCCATTAAAGGTCAAGGTCACAGGGGCCTGAACATTGAAAACCATTTCCGATCAATAACTAGAGAACCACTTGACCCAGAATGTTGAAACTTCATAGGATGATTGGTCATGAAGAGTTGATGACCCCTATTGATTTTTGGGTCACTCCATCAAAGGTCAAGGTCACAGGGGCCTGAACATTGAAAACCATTTCCGATCAATAACTAGAGAACCACTTGACCCAGAATGTTGAAACTTCATAGGATGATTGGTCATGCAGAGTAAATGACCCCTATTGATTTTGGGGTCACTCCATCAAAGGTCAAGGTCACAGGGGCCTGAACATGGAAAACCATTTCCGATCAATAACTAGAGAACCACTTGACCCAGAATGTTGAAACTTCATAGGATGATTGTACATGCAAAGTAGATGACCCCTATTGATTTTGGGGTCACTCCATTAAAGGTCAAGGTCACAGGGGCCTGAACATTGAAAACCATTTCTGGTCAGTAACTTGAGAACCACTTGACCCAGAATGTTGAAACTTAATAGGATGATTGGTCATGCAGAGTAGATGACCCCTAACGATTTTGGGGTCACTCTGTGAAAGGTCAAGGCCACAGGAGCCTGAACATTGAAAACCATTTCCGGTCAGTAACTTGAGAACCACTTGACCCAGAATGATGAAACTTCATAGGATGATTGGTCATGCAGAGTAGATGACCCCTAACGATTTTAGGGTCACTCTGTTAAAGGTCAAGGCCACAGGGGCCTGAACATGGAAAACCATTTCCAATCATTAACTTGAGAACCACTTGACCCAGAATGTTGAAACTTCATAGAAGTTTGATTGAACATGCAGAGTAGATGACCCCATATTGATTTTGGGGTCAGTCTATTAAAGGTCAAGGTCACAGTGGCCTGTTCATGTAAAATCATTTTTTGGAAATAACTTGAGAACCACTGGACCTACAATGTTTAAACTTAATAGGATGATTGGACATGCAGAGTAGGTGACCCCTATTTATTTTGAGGTCACTTGATCAAAGGTCAAGGTCACAGGAGCCTGAACAGTAACTTGAGAACCACTAGGCCAAGAGTGTTGAAATTTAGCGGGATGACTGGACATGCCAAGTAGATGATCCCTATTGCAGCCAACCATCAGTGTCTCTTTGACTTTCGCTCCTGACCCCTATTGACTTCTTGCCTATAGGACTTTGCGTTGGGGGAGACATGCGCTTTTTTACAAAAGCATTTTCTAGTTTATGATTTGATTTTAACCAAACTTGCACACAACTTGTATCACTATAAGATCTTGGTTCCTTTCTTGAATTGGTGAGATTCCTTTATGGATTCCAGAGTTATGGCCCCTGAAAGGGCCAGAATCAGCTATTTTGACCTTGTCTGCACAATAGCAGCTTCATTTATGATTTTGTTTTAACCAAACTTGCACACAACTTGTATCACTATAAGATCTTGGTTCCTTTCTTGAACTGGCGAGATTCCATTATGGGTTCCAGAGTTATGGCCCCTGAAAGGGCCAGAATTAACTATTTGACCTTGTCTGCACAATAGCAGCTTCATTTATGATTTGAATTTAATCAAACTTGCACAAAACTTGTGTCGCCATAAGATCTCATTTCCTTTGTTGAACTGGCCAGACCCCATAATGGGTTCCAGAGTTATGGCCCCTGAAAGGCCAAAATTAGCTATTTTGACCTTGTCTGCACAATAGCAGCTTCATTTATGATTTTATTTTAACCAAACTTGCATGCAACTTGTATCACTATAAGATCTTGGTTCCTTTCTTGAACTGGCGAGATATCATGATGGGTTCCAGAGTTATGGCCCCTGAAAGGGCCAGAATCAGCTATTTTGACCTTGTCTGCACAATAGCAGCTTCATTTATGATTTTGTTTTAACCAAACTTGCACACAACTTGTATCACTATAAGATCTTGGTTCCTTTCTTCAACTGGCGAGATTCCATTATGAGTTCCAGAGTTATGGCCCCTTAAAGGTCCAAAATTGGCTATTTTGGCTTTTGCAGCCATATAGAGACTTCATTTATGGTTTTATTTGATACAAACTTCCAAAATACAAAAATGTATCTTCAACAACAATAAATCTTGGATTCCATGACAAATCAGAGCCAATCGAAGGTTATTTTATATCTGATTACCTCCCCTGATTGTAATCAAACTGGATTTATATCAGTAAGTACCTATAGGACTTATTTGAAATTTCATTATTGTCATTAGTTTGACTGAGCCAATCAGCCAATCAAACTATGGACTGATTTTGTTTCAAATTACCTCCCTTTATTTCAAATTAAAATTGGTATATCTTTGTAACTAATGAAGATACTGATCTGAAATTTCATTTATGTCAACAGATTCCTTCTTTTGTTCACTTACAATAATTTTCTTTTTAATTACTTCCCTTTTACGTTACTATAAATAGCTTATTTTGGCTTAAACCGAGACCACTTTTCTGTGGTACAACATGGATGGTACCTCCAATTTTTAGGTGTATTTTGACATATCTGTACCTTTTAAGAATTTTTTTTTCTTTTTGGTTAACTTTCTTCCCTTTGTTGTTCCTATCCTTTGGACTTAGATATTTTTTCTGAGGACAAGAAGTGCAATGATAACAGGTGAGCGATATAGGGCCATCATGGCCCTCTTGTTTTTTTTTTTTTTAAACGCCATTACCGACTACAGTTAACAGATATTATGCGTTATCTACGAATTGTATTACATTAGTCAAATACATGTACATTATCGATCAAGACTTTGTAGTGTATTATGTATACACAATTGAAATAATCTTCATCTTTCTTGTTGATTTTTTTAAATAGACTTATTATTGCATATGAAAAAACAACATTTTCAATGTATATATAACTACTGAAGTTCAGTGACAAAATAACAATAAAATAATGTTTCAATGAGCAAAGTACAGACAAAAGACAAAAACTTCACAAAAATATTCACGTATGTACGAAAACATCTGCATAATTCTTTATGCGTATGAGAGTATTCATATAGCAAAATATTACTTTAAAAATAATAAAGGGTTTATGCACATATTACTAATTCAAAAGTACGCATGTACGCATCTCTTAAACTTTAAAAGTTAGCAAATGTTATGTGTAAGTGTTACCTACACTTTACAATTTATGTTTAACTCTTAAGTTCAGTGACAAATTATTCTTACGAGTTACTGTGTATAAAATAATTTTGTTGTATATATCTTCATTATGTTTATCAAACACTACACAATAAGATAATGTTTCGATCATTTTGTTGTATATATTTTCATTATGTTTAACAAACACTACACAATAAGATAATGTTTTGATCAGCAAAGTACATACTACAGTAAACAAATATGTGTATAGGTTTACTCTTATGAAACAAAACAAAAGACAAAACTCAACAAATTTGTTCAAGTATGTACAAAAACACCTGTATAAATTCCCTTTACACAGTAAAGAAGAGTTAAAAGGTTTGCTTATTAATTTACATGTCATTATTCACAAGTAATTTGTGTTTATTTATTCTAGTGGTTCTGTCATAACCATTTTTTTTTAGCTCACCTGAGCACGAAGTGCTCAAAGGTGAGCTTTAGTGATCACCCTGTGTCCGGCGTCTGTCGTCGTCCGTCGTCCGTCCGTCCGTCCGTCCGTCGTCAACAATTTGACTGTTAACACTCTAGAGGTCACATTTTTGACCCAATTTTAATGAAACTTGGTCAGAATGTTACCCTCAATAAAATCTTGGACGAGTTCGATATTGGGTCATCTGGGGTCAAAAACTAGGTCATCAGGTCAAATCAAAGGAAAAGCTTGTTAACACTCTAGAGGTCACAATTTTGGCCCAATCTTAATGAAACTTGGTCAGGATGTTACCCTCAATAAAATCTTGGATGAGTTCGATATTGGGTCATCTGGGGTAAAAAACTAGGTCACCAGGTCAAATCAAAGAAAAAGCTTGTTAACACTCTAGAGGTCACATTTTTGGCCCAATCTTAATGAAACTTGGTCAGAATGTTACCCTTAATAAAATCTTGGACGAGTTCGATATTTGGTTATCTGGGTTCATAAACTAGGTCACCAGGTCAAATCAAAGGAAAAGCTTGTTAACACTGTAGAAGCCGCATTTATGACTGTATCTTCATGAAACTTGGTCAGATTGTTAATATTGATGATCTTAAGGTCCAGTTTGAATCTGGGTCATGTAGGATAAAAAAACTAGGTCACCAAGCCAAATCAAATGAAAAGCTAGTTTACACTGTAGAGGCCACATTTATGACCATACCTTAATGAAACTTGGTCAAAATGTTAATCTTGATGATCTATAGCTCAAGTTCAAATCTGGGTTAGGTGGGGTCAAAAACTAGGTCACTAGGTCATATCAAAGGAAAAGCTTGTTAACACTCTAGAGGCCACATTTATGACTATATCTTCATGAAACTTAGTCAGAATGTTAAACTTGATGATCTTTAGGGCAATTTTGAATCTGGGTCATGTTGGGTCAAAAACTAGGTCACCAGGTCAAATCAAAGGAAAAGCTAATTAACACTGTAGAGGCCACATTTATGACCATATCTTAATGAAACTTGGTCAGAATGTTTATCTTGATGATCTTTAGGTCAAGTTTAAATCTGGGTCAGATGGAGTCAAAAACTAGGTCACTAGGTCATATCAAAGGAAAAGCTTGTTAACACTCTAGAGGCCACATTTATGACTATATCTTCATGAAACTTAGTCAGAATGTTAATCTTGATGATCTTTAGGTCAAGTTTAAATCTGGGTCATGTGGGGGCAAAAACTAGGTCACCAGGTCAAATCAAAGGAAAAGCTAGTTAACACTTTAGAGGCTACATTTATGACCATATCTTAATGAAACTTGGTCAGAATGTTGATCTTGATTATCTTTAGGTCAATAGGTCAGGTGAGCAATACAGGGCCTTCATGGCCCTCTTGTTTTTAATGAAATAACCCCGTTGTAGTACAAAATCGCAATTCAAACTCATTGTCCGTAAAGTGTAATATCAATCAGTATAATTTAGTAGTTACTGTAGTATACTATAGAAAGGATTAACGTCTCTTTTTTCCTCGCTTCGTGTTCACTTGTTGATTATCGTGTAAATCTTCGGGTGGCATTGGTGGTGACCGCTCGCTGACGACTGGCTGTTTGCCTCGGTTCGGAGTTTCGCTACTCCCTCTATTTGCAAACTTGTGCAACGTTTGTTGAATCCACGTGCCTTTAGCGACGAATTTTCACTGTTCGCATTTACAGTCGAGTCAGCAGGACTAGACTTTGGTGTAGAGTGATCAGGCTGTGCACATTTTATCGTAGTGTCTGCGTCCGCCTCATCTGAGTCGGAAAACTGATCCCCTTTACTAGTTTCGTCTTCGTCCCCGTTGACGTCTGACTCGGTTTCAGTTTCGTTGGTATCTCTGGAGAAGCGATCACATTCGTTCTGCTTATGTCCAGAACATTTACACGTCGCACACACCCAGTCATTAGGGCAGCTAGCAAACACGTGCCCGGACATGAAACATTTTGTACATTCCTTTGGCCTGTCATTGCCTTTTTTCTGTCCCAGGTGTATCACGCGACCTGTGAAGTGTCCGAACTGCATAATGCTAGGTAGGGGCTCCTGAAGGGAAGAAGCCTTAGCCAGAATTATCCTGTCTCCTGTTGCGCAATTAGTCAGTTTGCCGTTCAAACGGAGCATTTCATGATAACTTGGTATTATATTAACGTTTTTAAGAATCAAAACTCTCGTGATGGTTCCATCATCGACAGAGAGCGGAATGTTCTGCACACAAATCCTAATTGCATTTTCACCGTCCAATCGGTCTGGATTATTTGACAACACTGGGATAATCTTTCCCCTTAAAGGAACCCCCTGGGCTAACAAGGTTACTTTGTCATCAAGATTGTCTAAATATACCCGCCACATACCATGTATGCGCTGAAGTCCTTTTATATGAGATGGGTCAATTCTTTGGCTAATCGCACAATACAACTCACATGTGTAATCCATTCCTCCCGAGTGGGCTTTCTATTTCCGAAAACAGATCTTTCCGACATGAACACGAGCGGAATGTTATTTGTGTCACTGTTGTTTTGTGGGCCACTGTCCGCCATGTTTGATGCCCCACTTTCACCACTCTCATGGTTGTCCTCCTTAGCACTATTTAAATCCATTTTAGGTCCGATTTTCATTACGCAAATAAATCTATTACAACTTTAATCACTTTTGGTCCAAAATTCCCATTTTCACGACCGTCATTTGCATCGAAAATACAACTTATGTGGACCGTAAGTAAACAGCAGCCATAGCATTTGTGTCGCTTACATCAATCTTGGTTCCTTGAACTGGCCAGATTCCATTATGGGTTTCAGAGTGATGGCCCCTGAAAGGGCCAGAATTAGCTATTTTGACCTTGTCTGCACAATAGCAGCTTCATTTATGATTTGAATTTAATCAAACTTGCACAAAACTTGTGTCACCATAAGATCTCGGTTCCTTTATCAACTTGTATCACCATAATATATTGGTTCCTTTCTTGAACTCAGCTTTAACAGGCCAGATTCCATTATGGGTTCCAGAGTGATGGCCCCTGAAAGGGCCAGAATTAGCTATTTTGAAAGTTGATAGGAAGGTTGGTCATGACCAGCAAATGACCCCTATTTATTTCTATTTATTTTGAGTTCAGTATGTCAAAGGTCAAGGTCACAGTGACTAGGAACAGTAAAATGGTTTCCAGGTGATAACTCAAGGACGCTTGGGCCTAGTGTCAGGAAAATTGATAGTGAGGTTGGTCATGACCAGCAGATGACCCCTATTGATTTTGAGGTCATTAGGTCAAAGGTCAAGGTCACATTGGCCAGGAACAGTTAAACGGTTTTTGGACAATAACTTGAGAACGCTTAGGCCAAGGGTCATGAAAGATGATAGAGGTTTATCATGACCAGCAGATGACCCCTATAGATTTTGAGGTCATTAGGTCAAAGGTCAAGGTCACAGTGACCCTAAACAGTTAAACGGTTTCCGGATGATAAGTCACAAAACTGTACTTTTCAATCTTCATGAAATTTGGTCAGAATGATTGCCTTGATAAAATCTAGGTCAAGTTTGAATATGGGTCACCTGGGGTCAAAAACTAGGTCACTAGGTCATATCTAAGAAAATACTTGTTTAAACTCGAGAGACCACATTTTTGGTCCAGTCTTAATGAAAATTGGCCAGAATATTTGTTTCCATGAAATCACTAGGTCAAACATGTTTACACTGTTATGGTGTGTTTCTCAGGTGAGCGACCTAGGGCCAACTTGGCCCTCTTTTCTCTGTAATTTACTTGATGGATTTAATTCAAACTTAAAATAGTTATTCCTCATCATCACCCACATCATCTGACATAAGGGCCATAACTCTGGCACCAATATTTTATTATTTATCCCCCTTTTTCACTTAGTTTTTTAGGTTAAAGTTTTGATGCACTTTCACTCTATCTCTGTTATTACTAAATGGATTTGATTCAAACTTGAAATAATTGTTCAACATCATCACCCACATCATATGACACAAGATGCATAACTCTGTCACCAATTTTTCATGAATTATTCCCCCTTTTTACTTAGAATTTCCGGTTAAAGTTTTGATGCACTTTCACTCTTTCTCTGTTATTCATGAATAGATTTGATTCAAACTTAACGTAATTGTTTAACATCATCACCCACATCATATTGTAATGTGCACCGAGCATTATAACTATATTTACAGATAATAGATTTTCCTCTAGGCTTCTTTGCCTATATGATTTGAGACCAATGATTTGTAAATGATTAGTATACAACAACAATTAACTATATAATTACTAAAGATCAGAATCAAATAAACAATCTCTGGCTCTCTTATTTAATCACAGCCCTGTCCACTTTAGAGTCAGCCATGTCAGTTCAAGGTCAAGGTCACAGCTAAAATCAAAGGTTTTACCCTTTCACTATCCATAGCAGTGGCGGGGGATTTAGCTGTCTTTCAGACTGCCTTGTTAAGTAATATTTTTTAAAGTAAAAACATGTATATATAGCCCCGAGCAGAACTGGATATAACAGTCACGTTCGGGCCATTCTGTATTTCATCGGAAATTGATGTTTCAGATACTGCCAATTGGTTATTTTAGTGCTGCTGATACTGCGCTAATACAGGTATGCACTAATAAGTCGAAACTACTTAATTTAAGGTGTTTGCACTAAAATTTAGCTGCTCTAATATAAGTACACTTACTGTATCTAAAGCAAAAGGAAAGTGAGTTCCTATTCAGGATATTCGATCCAAAGTTAACAATGTAGAAACTTCCTTACTGCAGACAGAACAAAAATAGTGCCGTAGGTGCAAACAAATAGTTCCGTGCCATACATTTATTTAACCATCAAAATATAATTATTTTGCCACGACAATATTTTCAGCTGTCGAACATCAATTTAAACGTATCTTTCAGTCAGTATAATATACATTTCTGTTGTTTTTTGTTCTGACTACAGTAACATATTAATGCGTGAAAACTAGGTCAAAACTAGGTCACCGGACAAACGCCAAAGATATAAATAGATTTATTGGCTAATATATTTACGACTATTTTGGATTCTGGCTAATACATTTACAATTACAGTAGCATAGCATAGCGAGACAAAAGAAAATTGTGATTTGTAAATATTTGTGAATGAGATATATTTGTTCCATTTTACAGATGTTTTGTTTTTGTTATTCATTATGTCAGTAGTGTTTAAATACAAATGTACATGTATTCCATCAAAATGTTGATACAGTTACTGTAATGAACGGTGCTAGGAACATTACACGTTATTAGCTCATCTGTCACGAAGTGACAGGGTGAGCTTTTGTGATCACCCTTCGTCCGTTCGTCCACAATTTCCTTGTGGACACAATAGAGACCACATTTTGTATTTGATTATTATCAAACTTGCACATAACTTGTAGGGGCATAATATCTCGGTTCCTTTTGAAAACTGGCCAGATCCAATCATGGGTTCCAGAGTTATGGCCCCTTAAAGGGCCAAAAATTGCCATTTTTGGCTTGTGAACACGATAGAGACCACATCTTGCAAACAACTTTAATAAAACTTGCACACAATTTGTATTGGCATAATATCTCAGTTCCTTTTGAAAACTGGCCAGATCCCATCATGGGTTCCAGAGTTATGGCCCCTTAAAGGGCCAAAATTTGCTATTTTTGGCTGGTGAACACGATAGAGACCACATTTTGCGATCAGCTTAAAAAATAAAACTTGCACACAACTTGTATTGGCATAATATCTTGGTCCCTTTTGAAAACTGGCCAGATCCCATCATGGGTTGCAGAGTTACGGCCTCTTAAAGGGCCAAAATTTGCTATTTTTGGCTTGTCAACATGATAGAGACAACATTTAGCAATCGACTATAATCAAATTTGCACACAACTTGTATTGGCATAATATCCTGGTTCCTTTCGGAAACTGGCCAGATCCCATCATCATAGGGTTCCAGAGTTATGGTCCCTTAAAGGGCCAAAATTTGCTATTTTGGCTTTTGCAGCCATATAGAAACTTCATTTACGGTTTGATTTGATACAAACTTGCAAAATATCTTCAACAACAATAAATCTTGGATCCCATGATGAATCTGTCAGATCCAATCTTAGGTTTTGGAGTTACAGCCCCTGATTGACCCCTGAAAGAGTCAAAATTTGGTAAGTTTTACCTTGTGAACACGATAGAAGTGACATTTTATATTTGATTTTAACCACACTTACACGCAACTTAAGTCACAATAAGATCTCGGTTCCTTTTGAAAAGTGGCTAGATTCCATCATGGGTTCTAGAGTTACTGCCCCTGAAAATGGCAAAATTTTCTATTTTGGCCCTTTCAGCCATATAGAGGTTTCATTTATGCTTTGATTTGATACAAACTTACACAGAATTATCGAAACTGGGTCATGTCAGGTCAAAAACTAGGTCATCAGGTCAAATCAAAGGAAAAGCTTGTTAACAACCTAGAGACCATATTTATGACCCTATCTTCATGAAACTTGGTCAGAATGTTTATCTTGATAATTTCTATGCCATATATGAAACTGGGTCATATAGGTTCAGAAACTAGGTCATAAGGTCAAATCAAAGGAAAAGCTTGTTAATACTCTTCAGGCCACATTTATGACCCTATCTTCATGAAACTTGGTCAGAATGTTTATCTTGATGTTTCCTAGGCCAAGTTTGAAACTGGGTCATACGGGGTCAAAAACTATTTTTTTTGTTTTTTTTGTTTTGGGTTTAACGCAGTTTTTCAACAGTATTTCAGTCATATAACGGTGGGCAGTTAACCTAACCAGTGTTCCTGGATTCTGTACCAGTACAAACCTGTTCTCTGCAAGTAACTGCCAACTTCTCCACATGAATCATCAGAGGTGGAGGACGAATGATTTCAGACACAATGTCTTTTATCAAATCGTCACGGAGAACATACGCCCAGCCCGGGAATCGAACTTGCGACCCCACGATCCATAGACCAATGCTCTCCCTACTGAGCTATGCAAGCGGGCTGGGTCAAAAACTAGGTCACCCAGTCAAATCAAAGGAAAAAGCTTGTTAACACTCTGGTTCATTTGATGTGCATGAAACTTGGTCAAAATGTTTGTCTGCCTGAAATATTGTATGAATTTTTACCGGTATCTGGGTCATGTGGGGCCAAAAACTAGGTCACCAGGTCAAAGAATAAGCTTGTTTACACCCTAGGGGGCACATTTTTATTCTATCTTCATAAAATTTGGTCAGAATGTTTATCGTGAAGTCTTGGATGATTTTAAATTTGGGTCCCATGGGGTCAAAAACTAGGTCACTAGGTCAAATCATAGGAAAAGCTTGTATACACTCTAGAGTCCACTTTCTTGCTCCAATCTTCCTGAAACTTTGTCAGAATATTTGTTTTCATGAAATTTTGGACAAGTTCGAATCTGGGTCATGTGGGGTAAAAAACTAGGTAACTAGGTCAAATCAAAGAAAATGCTTGTTTACACTGAAGAGGCCATGTTTTTTGGTCCAGTCTTAAATGAAAATTTGGTCAGAATATGTCTCCATGAAATCACTAGGTAAAGCATGTTTACACTGTTATGGTGTGTTACACAGGTGAGTGACCTAGGGCCATCTTGGCCCTCTTGTTTTTAGATCAAAGGTTCACTTTGAACAGCATGTTACACTTTACTATTGATTATTCTCTGCACCTAATTCATAGATGTGTCACTCAGTTTGCATGCCTGTATCGGATTGACAGCAGTCGGAATATTGGCAGGTAGACGCTATGTCTGCTCGATATATAAATATCACCCACACCATTTTTTCCTAACGATTAGGCTAGGCGTAGTGTTATGTGTGTAAGATATGATTAAAAATCCACTTAGTCAGTACCTTACCATTCATATATGTTAAACACATCAAAAACAACAAAGGTCAAGTATTGGCCAGATGTCGTAAGAGATGCAACTTAAATGTAATAAATGTAAGCTGTTTGGTATGGGGATTTCAAAATGTTTTTTTTCTTTTGTCAATAACAGTGAACTGCGTGAAAGGAGTATCCCCAGTGACGGATAGACGGTTTGATACCTGATCTATATCGGACCTAGACATGATATTGGTCCGACTTAAAACCAGTGAGCAAAACTATAATGGTCTGACATCAGTTTACAATATCTGTCCTATATAAAAGAGATATTGGTCCAAGGATGGTTAGATATGAACTGGATTAGATAACACTTTTATAAAGTACTGAAACGTTTTCAAAATGGAACAGAAATTAAAGACCTTCATTTTGGAAATTTGTATAGAAATGTTTTATTTTTTTGAAAAATATATTATGTACTAGTAAATCAAACAATAATTTGTTTCTAAATGCTTAAAAGCATCAAGTTCAGTTAAACGGTCAAAAGAATTCATGAATGCAATTACGGGCTAATACTGATGGCGGTTATGGTTTTATCGGTCACGCTAGCCTAAATATTTTTCAAAGGGCTCTGTCTTAACATACTTTTAATTCATATGTACACAGAGTATAGCTTACAGATAACAGAGCAGAGGCTAATAAATTATATGTTTCGAGAAATAATTGATGAGGAGTATGTAACAATCATATTTTTACATGCGAAGAAGGCAGTGGCTAGGTAGCCGGTTCTGTCAATGTCAAAATAGCTAATGTTAATTGATAAAATGATAAATGGTAATTGTCAAAATCTTGTACAATATGTGTTGTTCAAAGACAATTGATCATCCAGTACTTCCATTCCTTTGATTTACCCACTGAGGGCCTCGGGATTGCTGCAGCTTTGGAAAAACCATAAATTTGCCTCTAAATTTAGCATCTTTTTCCGCGTTCTGATTGGCTCTTGGTCTCAGTCTCATGTGATTTTGTACATGGTAACTCTACGAATAGAAACCGGAAACGTAAACAATTCAAATTTGGACTACATGCATAGGTTTGTGTACAGAAATAAACTTTGACCTTGACATTGACCTAGTGATCTACTTTCACATTTTTGAAGGTACTAGCTTCAAATTTGGACCACATGCATAGTTTTGTGTTCTGAAATGAAATTTGACCTCGATTTTGACCTAGTGACCTACTTTCACAATTCTTAAGCTACAGCCTTCAAATTTGGACCACATGCATAGTTTTGTGTATAGAAATGAACTTTGACCTTGTGAATGACCTAGTGACCTACTTTAACTTTTCCCAAGCTAAAGGCTTCAAATTTGAACCACATGCATAGTTTTGTGTTCTGAATTGAAATTTGACATTGATTTTTACCTAGTACATACTTTTACATTTCTCAAGCTACAGCTTTCAAATTTGAAGCACATGCATAGTTTTGTGTACAGAAATGAACTTTGACCTTGACATTGATTTAGTGACCTACTTTCACATTTCTCAAGCTACAGCTTCAAATTTGGACCACATGCATGGACCACTTGCACAGTTTTGTGTACCGAATGAACTTTGACCTTGATTTTGACCTTGATCTAGTCTTGAAATTTGGAACATTAAAAAATGGCTCAGTGGTGGGCGCCAAGATCACTCTGTGATCATCTCTTGTTTTTTTTTTTCAAAATTATGCCCCTTTTTCGACTTAGCAGTTTTTATGCCCCCGAAGGGAGGCATATAGTTTTTGAACCGTCTGTCGGTCTGTCGGTCTGTCCGCAATTTTCGTGTCCGGTCCATATCTTTGTCATCGATGAATGGATTTTCAAATAACTTGGCATGAATGTGTACCACAGTAAGACGACGTGCATTGCGCAAGACCCAGGTCCGTAGCTCAAAGGTCAAGGTCACACTTAGACGTTAAAGGATAGTGCATTGATGGGCGTGTCCGGTCCATATCTTTGTCATCGATGGATGGATTTTCAAATAACTTGGCATGAATGTGTACCTCAGTAAGACGACGTGCAGTGCGCAAGACCCAGGTCCGTAGCTCAAAGGTCAAGGTCACACTTAGACATTAAAGGATAGTGCATTGATGGGCGTGTCCGGTCCATATCTTTGTCATCGATGGATGGATTTTCAAATAACTTTGCATGAATGTGTACCACAGTAAGACGACGTGCAGTGCGTAAGACCCAGGTCCGTAGCTCAAAGGTCAAGGTCACACTTAGACGTTAAAGGATAGTGCATTGATGGGCGTGTCCGGTCCATATCTTTGTCATCGATGGATGGATTTTCAAATAACTTGGCATAAATGTGTACCACAGTAAGACGACATATCATGCGCAAGACCCAGGTTCATAGCTCAAAGGTCAAGGTCACGCTTAGATGTTAAAGGATTTGTCATCGATGGATGGATTTTCAAATAACTTGGCATGAATGTGTACCACAGTAAGACGACGTGTCACACGCAAGACCCAGGTCCGTAGCTCAAAGGTCAAGGTCACACTTAGATGTTAAAGATCATTTTTCATGATAGTGCATTGATGGGCGTGTCCGGTCCATATCTTTGTCATTCATGCATTGATTTTAAAATAACTATGCATGAATGTGTGACACAGTAAGATGATGTGTTGCACGCAAGACCCAGCTCTGTAGGTCAAAGGTCCTAAACTCTAACATCGGCCATAACTATTCATTCAAAGTGCCATCGGGGGCATGTGTCATCCTACGGAGACAGCTCTTGTTTGTTAAGTTTTTGTATGTAAGATGGTATCACAGTATCTGCTAATAGGAATGGATTGAAACTTCACACACTTGTTCACTGTCATGATCTGACATGCATTGTGTAGGTCCCATAACTCTACTTTGCATTTTTACAAAATTATGCCCCTTTTCAGGGATCATCCTAGGTCAAAATTTTAGGGAGAAGTGACTTCTCCCTCCACAGAATTTAGAGAGAAATCGAGGAATTTAAAGAGAAGTTTCGGCATAGTATTCAGTTTCCCGTCTATATATCCAATTTCCATGGGTCTTTCTATAATTTATAAACAGTAATTATTTAAGGAAATTGAATATTGCATTATTATTATCATGAATTTCTAAATAAAGTAAAAACTGAGCTATGAAAAAGTCGCCTTTAAATTTTTGTCCGAAATTTACATGTCCAAAACTCGTAAATTTATCAGGTGCACGATCGAAACGCCATGACTTTTCATTCATGTTTCGATTCTCGTGCTTTAATAATGTTGCCGGATTCTTGCATCAACTTGTTCAGATTTATACATTTAACTGATTAATTTATTAATCTTTTCGAAAGTAATACCAAACTTGTAGATATTTGCGATCTTTTTACAATATTTTGTACGGCAGTTCAGACGCCCGCAGAATCGGTTTTTATCCACAGCGCCCGGGCAATTCATTTACAGAAATTGGCCATATTTGAAATAATTTTTGAAGTAATTTTTAATAAAATCAAGAAATTATATACAATTGATGCATAAGATCATGCACTTTATCAGCTTTTTACACGGCGATTTGAAAAATTCCAAATTGGCAGTGGCTTATGATATTATTGATTAACTACAGTGGGATATTAACGCTATGATTGGCTGAATTTTGACAGGCGAGCAGGCAGGGTTGACAGTGGATTTATCGGTAATTAAATCTAGAATATGCATCAAGTTTTACAACTTAAAGTAAACAGATTACAACACTGAAAAACTCGGCGATTTGGATTTCGCCCGGAGACGATAATTAGGCCAAGTGGCTGACTTTACAGCGACGATATCGCTCAAATCGCCTTGTAGGATGATCCCTGCTTTTTGGATTTGGCAGTTTTTGGTTAAGTTTTTGTATGTAAGCTGGTATCTCAGTACCCACTAACGGGAATGGATTGAAACTTCACACACTAAATGTACACTGTCATGATCTGACGTGATGCTTAGGTTACATAACTCTACTTTGTTTTTTTACAAAATTATGTCCCTTTTTTGACTTAGCAGTTTTTATGCCCCCGAAGGGAGGCATATAGTTTTTGAACCGTCTGTCGGTCTGTCAGTCTGTCGGTCTGTCAGTCTGTCGGTCTGTCAGTCTGTCAGTCTGTCCGCAATTTTCGTGTCTGGTCCATATCTTTGTCATCGATGGATGGATTTTCAAATAACTTGGCATGAATATGTACCACAGTAAGACGACGTGTTGCACGCAAGACCCAGGTCCGTAGCTCAAAGGTCAAGGTCACACTTAGACATTAAAGGATAGTGCATTGATGGGCGTGTCCGGTCCATATCTTTGTCATCGATGGATGGATTTTCAAATAACTTGGCATGAATTTGTACCACAGTAAGACGACGTGTGTGTCGCGCGCAAGACCCAGGTCCGTAGCTCAAAAGTCAAGGTCACACTTAGACTTTAAAGTATAGTGCATTGATGGGCGTGTCCGGTCCATATCTTTGTCATCGATGGATGGATTTTCAAATAACTTGGCATGAATGTGTACCACAGTAAGACGACGTGTCGTGCGCAAGACCCAGGTCCGTAGCTCAAAGGTCAAGGTTGCACTTAGACGTTAAAGGTTAGTGCATTGATGGGCGTGTCCGGTCCATATCTTTGTCATCCGTGGATGGATTTTCAAATAACTTGGCATGAATGTGTACCACAGTAAGACGACGTGTTGTGCGCAAGACCCAGGTCCGTAGCTCAAAGGTCAAGGTCACACTTAGACATTTAAGGTCATTTTTCATGATAGTGCATTGATGGGCGTATCCAGTCCATATCTTTGTCATTCATGCATGGATTTTAAAATAACTACGCATGAATGTGTGACACAGTAAGATGACGTGTCGCGCGCAAGACCCAGCTCCGTAGGTCGAAGGTCCTAAACTCTAACATCGGCCATAACTATTCATTCAAAGTGCCATCGGGGGCATGTGTCATCCTATGGAGACAGCTCTTGTTGTATGTAAGCTGGTAGCTCAGTACTCACTAATTGGAATTCATAATTTTAACATGTTTAAAACTATTGTGGAATGATATTTATTTAACTTGGGTATTGATTACATTTTACTTGGACTTTATCATAGGCTCCCTGTGTAAAATCTAAAACTTTTAGCTAAAATAAACTTATTAAATCGATATAATATTTCAATGTAACTTTGTAAGTTTTGTTGTTTGTAGCATCATTTGGGCATGTGCAGTGAAAAATCTTAATTTGATTTCTAAATAGTGTGCTATTTATTTCTAAAGTCACTATACGTTCATTGAAAATATACTTTGTTATACCCAAGTGGAAAGTGGCAGGTGCTCGAAAATGCAGCTCTCTGATTGGTCAATTAGAACCCCTAATGTACTGTGATGTCATGATAAAGTTATGAATGGATTGAAACTTCACACAATTGTCAATTGTCATGAACTGATACGCATTTTACAGTTTCCATAAACCTGTTTTTGCAGTTTTACAGAAGTATTCCCCTGTTTCAACTTTTATTTTCATTCAACTGACAAGGCTGTTGAATAGTCGGGTGTTGCTGTCCTCGAACAGCTCTTGTTGTTACAGCAATACATTTCGCTCACTTAATCCTTACAGCATACCACCATACGTCCTCCCCCCTGATGATACCTGCTGCAAAAGTATGAAGGGGATTTTGTAACATTCTGTCTTTTTCAGTGAAGGGAATTTTGATATACACTCAACCAGCCGCTGCAATAGGTTGCACAGTAACAACTCAGGGTCCATGCTTTTAGGCGATATGAGCAAAGTGGTCGCTTTTTTTTTCATGACCGCACTTTTTGTACAGAAAAGCAAAAAACAATTTGCCCTAAAATCCGGTGCCCAAGGCTGTTACCATTCATGTGTAAATTGTATCTATCCACTTCTAATCAGCTTGTAAAAACATTACATAATCAGTTAGGGAAAACCATGAACTTCACCTGTCACTAAAGTATGCTCCGCCTATCACTGAATACCATTATGATGATTTTTATTGGTGGAAAACTTTGGAAACACCAATCAAACGTGGCAAAACAAAATGGCCTTTAATTGATTTGCACAGATAAAAATTGTGTGCATCACGTGTGAAAACAAGGTTACATTCTACCAATTCAATTCCTTATTTATTATGTCTCCCACCACACAGTGGTGTGAGAGACATATTGATTTACTCCGGTCTGTGTGTCTGTCTGTCACAAAGCTTGTCCGCACTCTTAGTCGAACATTTCTCATCCGATCTTCACCAAACTTCAACAAAATGTGTCTGCCAATAAGTGCTCGGCCAAGTTCGATAACTAGCCAAATCGGCCTAGGCACTTTGGAATTATGGCCTTTGAATTACCGAAAAATGCTCATTTTTTAGACGCATTCCTGGAGCCAAAAAGACCCCTATACTACTCATGAGTAGTATAGGGTTCCTTTTGGCATGAGTAGTATAGGGGTCCTTTTGGCTCCAGGAATGTGCATGCAGTCTGAGTAGTATAGGAGTCCTTTTGACTTGATGAATGTGCATGCGCTCTAGTAGGGCAAGTTCGATAATGAGCCAAATCGGTCCAGGCACTTCGGAGTTATGGCCCTTGAATTACCAAAAATCGGCCTTTTTACTCATGTCCGTGCTCTAAGTCGAACATTTCTCATCCGATCATCACCAAACTTTAACAAAACGTGTTTGACCATAGGTCCTCGGCCAAGTTCGATAACTAGCCAAATCTGCCCAGGCACTTTGGAATTATGGCCCTTGAATTACCGAAAATTGGCCGTTTTATTGTCGTCCGCACTATAAGTCCAACATTTCTCACCCGATCTTCACCAAACTTAAACCAAATGTTTTTTACCATAACTCCTCGACCAGGTTCATAAACTAGCCAAATCGCCCGAGGCGCTCCAGAATTATGGCCCTTGAATTACCCAAAATCGGCCTTTTTACTCTTCAAAGGTATATTTGTAGTGATTGTTTGTTTGTTTTGGGTTTAACACCGTTTTTCAACAGTATTTCAGTTATATAACGGCGGGCAGTTAACCTAACCAGTGTTCCTGGATTCTGTACCAGTACAAACCTGTTCTCCGCAAGTAACTGCCAACTTCCCCACATGAATCAGAGGTGGAGGACTAATGATTTCAGACACAATGTCGTTTATCAAATAGTCACGGAGAACATACGCCCCGCCCGAGGATCGAACTCGCGACCCCACGATCCGTAGACCAACGCTCTTACCTACTGAGCTAAGCGGGCGGGCTGTATATTTGTAGTGAGTAAACAGTATATAAAGACTGACTTGCTATTTAGATGATTAGGCAGTTGTGGGAGACATGCGCTTTTCTCAAAAGCAACTCTAGTTTCATATTAATAACAAAACATTCAGACCTCATTTTCAGCACTTTAGAGCATTTCAATGATATGAAAACCATATATGGTCATTTAGTATAACATGTCTTCCTATCAAAAATAGAAAAATATTGACATGTTATGTTGTATATAAGAAAAATAATCTGTTCTAAGAAACATCACCCTCTAAAAATGCACCCATGAAAACAGCCGTTTAGCAATTACGCGTAGGTAGACATTTTTCACAAAGAATAAAACTTATTCCAGGAAATTCACAATGAAAATGGTCTAGATCTTTTCTCAATACAATAAGCAATAAAAGGGGTCATGACACACAAGCCAAAACAACAAATCACACCAGACTTGCCTGTTGTAATACTGATGGTGATTTAGTATAAGTACAGCTTTATTGCATATCATTTGATCATTGAGGTTATAAATCACTTATAAATAAAATGTGTTGTTTTGAAATGTTATTCTTTTATGTTGTACCATCAAAATGGTAATATATGGTGTAATTAATGACTGTTTTGACCCACAGCCTCACTACTTCCTGTTCTGAGAAAGCTTCTCCCTATTTTCACTGGAGAGAGAAGTCACTTTTCCCATTTTTTCTGGGCTAACTTGAACCCTGCAACTACCAAAAATGCTGATGCAACATGTAACTGACATGTTTGTATAGATCATTTAATTGTAATAATTTTCTTTCATTTTTTATTTCAGTCGACCAGTTGAAGATCTGTCTGGTTGTAGAATTATACTGTTTTCGTATGGGTCTGGTCTGGCTTCTTCCATGTATTCAGTGCGGGTCACTGATGACCTTTCACCCCTTTCACCTCTTCATCGATTGGTTAATAATCTCAGCGATGTAGAATTGAGGCTCGTCAGAAGAAAGAAAGTTACTGCAAAAGAATTTGATCAGTTGATGAAGCTAAGGGAGACTACACATCATAAAGGTAGAAATGTAGTTATCACGATTGTAAGAATTATGTGCATTATTAAAATAGAAAACTGGTTAATTCAGCTGGGAAAAGAACACTGAAAAGGTATAAGATGTAAAGAAAATATGTTTGCTTTACATGTTAGGTACATATTTTGATCTTACACTGAAACAAAGGAACGTCCTCTTCTTTGGTCATGTTATAGTCGATTTGGAAACATACAAGGATTGTTTTGTTCAGTCATTCAGTAGTTGAGTGATAGATCAACAGACTTGTGTTAAGGATGTGGTATATCAGGAACCGAAAGGTGAAAATTAATCAGATTTCCAGCAAATGGTATTTAATCTTTAATATAGTCATAGTGTAAATTGACTTCTTAACAACACTGTGCTTTTGTCTGTCCTTTGGTTAATCCCTCTGTTGGTAGACGCTTTGAATTCCAATCAGTGCTATGATGTATATATAGTGTTTAAATGGGATGATTGCCAGCCGTCAGTCAAGTAAAATGTTAAAGTTTTTGGGGATAGTAGGTCACAGGGCAAGGTCACTGTGACCTGGAGAATTATTGGTCCATAATGGTGAAACTGCATGGGATTATTTATAGTTACTAGGAGGCCCTGCTGCTTTTTGGATAAGGAGGTCAAAGGTTCTGAGACTGGAAATGGTTTCCCATCAGTAATTATGTCTCCCACCACACAGTGGTGTGGGAGACATATTGATTTACTTCTGTCTTTGTGTGTGTGTGTGTGTGTGTGTGTCTGTCTGTCACAAATCTTGTCTGCACTCTTAAGTCCAACATTTCTCATCTGATCTTCACCAAACTTGAACAAAATGTGTTTGCCAATGAGTCCTCGGCCCAAGTTCGATAACTAGCCAGATCAGCCAAGGCATTTTGGAATTATGGCCCTTGAATTACCGAAAAATGCTCAGGTCTGTGCTCTAAGTCCAACCTTCACCAAATTTTGAACAAAATGTGTTTGCCAATAAGTTCTCGGCTCAAGTTCGATAACTAGCCAAATTAGCCCAGACACTTCAGAATTGTAGCCCTTGAATTGCCTAAAATTGCTTAGGTCTTTTGGCTAATAGGACTCATATACAATTAATCATTAGTAGTATATGAGTCCTTTTAGCCCCAAGTCCTAATCATGTTAGATGATTAGGCAGTTGAGGTCCTGGTGCATGGTTGACTCATATACTACTATTCAGTTGATTAGGCAGTTGTGGGAGACATACGCTTTTCTCAAAAGCAGCTCTGGTTGGAGAATGTTTTGGCCTAGGAATGATAAATTCTGTTTTGTTTGGAAATAAAATTTCACCTAAGATGTGTATGTACTTGCACATACCCAATCAGTGTGCTTCCGTTTCATGGTGTAGAGAAGACAGTACGTAGTGTGGACAATTTTTATTGCAGGTTTCTCTGTTCTCTACATTCCTAGGGTGTTAGTTGTGGTTTGTTAAAACAGGCGCAGGTATTAGTTACTGCGTGCGCACTTAAAATCTAATACTTGCGCACGTAATAAGAAATATGTTACATCGCATGTATTATTATAAAAACATCTGCACACATATAGGTATAAAAAAAACTCTGCGGGCTTATCACCCGGCATGTTGGAAAGCTTACTATCGCCATCACTTATTAGCTATTACATGGGCAGATGTTTGTTAGACTAACATGTGCGTACTGAGCAATTTGTTTGTTCTTTATCGCTGCAGCTGTTTCGTCTCGAATCTGTCTTGAAAGCTAAAATTGGCTTTCGATTCGAGGAAAGGAAAAGCGGTAGTCCAGAGGAAAGCCGGGTCATCTGTTTTTATGCCCCGGAAGGGAGGCATATTAGTTTTCAACTGTCCGTCCATTCGTTCGTTCGTTCGTCACAATGTTAACTTTTTGCATGAAGGCACTTTACTCGCGAACCACTGCACCCAGGACCTTCAAACTTCACATGCTGATAGTACTTATTGAGTACACGACCCCTACTGACTTTGGGGTCACCAGGTCAAAGGTCAAGGCGCTGCGGGGGCATTTGTCACCATTAGTGACAGCTCTTGTTCATTCTGCAACCATGGCCTATTGTTATTTGATATCAATTTATACCTACCATTCTAATGAATTCAGTGTTTAAAATCATTAGAATGTCTTCATGCACGCATAAAAATATTACTACTTGGGTATATCCCAGGTTGTCTTATATAAATATATATGCCGTGTATACTGAGGATAGTGACTAGCACTATGCCCTATAGTGAAAACTTGATAATTTCCTTTTGTTGACAAACAATAATCGCCAATATCATAATAATTAAAAAGGTCAAACAAGTGAAAGTGATCTTATATTAATGTTTATAAACAAAAACTGTAAACGGATTTTAACATAAATGCGCAACAAATGTAAATGGAATATAACATAATGGAGTAAAATCAAATAATTTTCTTTTATCTATGACCCAAAATCTTTTTCAGGGAATCGGAAGCATTTATGTTACATATATAAAGGAATTTTGGCGGGAAGATGCACTTGCCTTTCATGTCACTCCTTCTGTAATGATCTAACATACGCGTATGTTATGTACTTCTCATATCGATATTATAGTTTCATGTCAGAGGAAATGTTTTTGATTTAATCCAAGAAATTAAGTTGAATAAACTTCATAGATATGCTTCCATCAGTTATTATACCGATCTAATTCGGTTCCGGCGACGTTTCTGCGGGTGCGTGTTTTAGTTATGTGGTAAGGATTTAATAATATTCAACTTGTATAATATTTATTCAAGTAAAATGACCATCTTCATTTCTTCCACTTACTTGATGAAAATAATTCATAACATATTTAAATAAAAAATCATCGAAAATATGAGAAATGGAAACTTGTATGTCCTGTCTCCTGATGTTTCTTAATATTTATCCAACAAAAGTTTTGTTTTGTACGAATGTTATTCAACAAGAAGTACATTCCGTATGTGAAACAAAACACACTAAATATGTAAGGAGATATAGAAGCAAAGATGTTTTTAAAAGTTATTTAATCAAGTATGTGAAATAACTCGCTATATTACTATAAATCCAAACAATGCAAAACTTTCTCTATGTTGCTATGGTAACACATATGAAACGAAAGTTTCGGATTTTAGTTTTAGAAATTTTCTTGATACAAATTCAAACAAACAGACATAATAGTTAGAGAATAAGCATATGTAGATTGTCAGGATACTGGTTATATGACCCAGGGAAGTGCCTACGCCTTTAGTATCTTGAACAATGGTTTGGGTCCAATCGCTAAGGTGACTATGTCTTAGACTAGCTGACAAACGATGTAGAATGTCCTTTGTTAAAACGTAAAGCTGGTGAGACCAAATATCTCAGATACAGAATTTTCCTCTGGCTACCTTGCCTAAATGATTTGTGTACCAATGATTCGTAAATGATTTCTTATTATGAGCTAGACAATTTCAGGGATCAGGCAAATCACTAAATGTTTCAAACTAACAATCTTCAATTAAAAATGATTAGCTCAAACTCCTATAGGCTGGAGACTCTATACTTGACTGGTCTTTTTGTTGAAGTTCCCGTCAGACAATGTCTTTGAATCAACAACATACGAGTCCTATCGCATAGATGCTCGGCCTCTATCCTCTCAACTCTATATGATTGCCTTGATTCCTGGATGCTCAGCGCCTATATGCTATCATATATAGCATTCAACTACCATATAGGTATATCCCCGATGCCTTGGCTGTACTTCGCCAATAATGCTGAATCGTCTATAAGCTGGAACCCTCCTACTATCTCAGTAGATTACCAAACTCTGGGTCTCTGTCTCAGCTTCCCGATGCTCAGCCTATATATGCTATCGTATATAGCATTCAACTACCCTTAAGGTAAAACTCCTATGCGCTGGCCCTATAGCTCGAAACCTTATTGAAATTCTGCAACTCTTCTTTAGTCTATAAACTTCCAAAGTCTTCTTTTTAATAATTTATCCGCCCTGACAGGGTTACTGCAATAGTCTCCTTATCAAGGTACTGGGATAAAGTATTAGCTTTGAATCCTCGATGTGTCTTCTTCAACCGCTGGATACCGAATGAGCTCTCTGTCATCCGTCTACCTATTTATACCCCAGCAGACGTGCTATTTTTAGAACTTGTTTCTGATTGGTCCAAAATTAAACATAACGTTCTACAACGAGTACTTGCTCTATCAAATATCTGGTTCCCTTTAACCTTTGTATATGATATAATGTGCGAAGCTGGGACCCAGCTATCCACATAATGAACCCAAATCAACCATAAATGACCCAAATTCTATAATTAACAGCAATTCAACAATAATTATAGCAATGATAGCATGAAAAGGGAGTCAAGCACTATCTGTGCTTATGTGTTACGTTATCAATATATTAAATATAAAAATTATTCTGACAATAGCCCCCTTCTCAAGAAAATACTTTTAGTTTTTCAAACACTTAAGGAATAATTTGTGTACAAAACAAAATCTCCTTTTCTTTTTACTATTTCTCGATTTTTACAAATCAGGTATCACTGCTTATTATTAACATACATTCACTAATATACTGACAAATCAGTATCAAAGATCAAACATCTCTAAAAGACTCAACAAATAGTATATGATCTCAAGAATATCATACAACGTTAATCTCCTGACCTTTTAATTTCCTATCATCATTCTTCATGAAAGATGTTCATTTGTTTCTCTGATTGTGAGAGTACTTGTCACCTTTTCTGTTGACATAATAATTGTTTTCACCAAAACCTCCTTTTACATGATAACTCCCGTCAGACCTACGTATAAACCCTTTTCTGAGATCATTTCTCATGTCATTTTGTCTCCATGACTTCTTATGCTCAGATTTATTTGAGCCATAGACTTTATAACCCTTATCATCTCGTCTGTTATGATCTCTATCATATATATTCTTTCTGTTATGCCAACGTGATCCTCTGTTCGCGTACTTAATAGATGACCTCTCATGATACAGGTTGAATCCTTGATCATCAAAATTGTATGACTCTAGTCTGTCATCAGATTGTCTCCAGTTTCTTTCTGTTCTATCATGATGCTTATATTCTTGCAAACCATGTCTACCGTAACTGCTCTTTGATGCCAGATCAGTCTTTACATTCTGGCATACATCACATGACCGGCAAAACCTTGTTACTTCATTTGTTATACCAGGCCAGTGAAAACTTGAGCGTATTTCATCAACTGTCTCTTTAGCTGATAAGTGTCCCCTGAATTTTGACTTATGAGCTAATATCATAACACTTCTCCTGAACTGTGTTGGGACTACTGTCTGTTTAACAACTCTGCCCTTCTTCTCCTCGAAGATCCTATATAATACGTTTTTCCTCACTTCATAATGAAACCCGAAACCTCTTTTTGTTTTCAGTTTCGCCTTATCTTTAGCATAAGTCCAAAGTTTCTGTAACGTCTCATCATCTTTCTGAGCAATTTTCATTTGCTCAACATTAAATGTTTGCTCTTTGACTTCGCAAACCTCAGAGAGTTCTGTAATACCTACATTTATTGCGTGCTGGGTTTCCGTCATCCCAGTTGCAGCAATATCTTCGCCGGATGAAGACTGTCTTTCATCTCGGGTTTTCCAGTTTATGTCTGGCTTATCTGAAACTCCATTTATATTACCGATTATCAAATCGCATATCATATTTGACACCACCATTGCCTCAATTTCACCTGTAAAATATGGTGTATCAACTTGTATCTTTGCTGCAGGAACTGTCCTTGAACGTCCATCAATCGCAACCATAAGAAACGTCTTATCCAACATTTGATTCTCTGATATGTGACCTTTCTTGACAGCCGCCAACTCACAGCCTGTGTCTCTCAAAACCTGGACTTCTTTATCGCCTATATATCCTTTCTTTAATATCAAGTTCCTTTCACCGTTTGTTGAATCAATGGTACAGGTGCTTGCTATAACCGAAATGGATTTTCCATGTGCTAGCATAAGTCTTCCATCTTCTATGCAGTCTTTTAACCGTTCGTCATCTAATGATATCGCTACAACTGAGGCTGCAACTTTTCTGTCATCCGACTGTCTGTCTTTCTGCGCTTGGCCTTCCTTTCTCCAATCTATAGGTGTAGAATCTTGCGTTCCATGCCTATTTCTCTGTCTTTCCTCATAGGATCCCCTACTAGCTAAAACAGCACCGCTTATTTTTCTCTTGGATAGGTCTCTGCATTCTCTAGCTATATGACCTTCCTTGTGGCATACAAAACATACAGGCTTTTTAAAAGCTGGTCTTTCTCTTTGTTGGGGCTGAGATGAAGGTGTCATACTTAGACGTTGTGGTGGCCTATTGGATGAGGAATTATTTTTCATAACCCTGTTTGAGGTTATAGTACCACCATGTGCTTCAATGTATTGTTCTGCAAACTGTGTGATCTCAGCTCTCGATTTTGCAACTCTTTCCTTTAAGAACAAAGCAAGGTCTGTGGAGCAAGTTTGGATGAACTGTTCTCTGATCATAAGGTCTTTCAGCATTTCAAACGTATTGTCAACTTCTGCCATTTCTGTCCATCGACTGAAATATCTGTCCAGCCTTGCCATAAACTGAAAAACAGTTTCACCACGCTCTGGCTTGCATTCCCTGAACTTCAATCTAAAACCTTCTTCTGTTAACTGATAACGCTTCAGAACTGCCTTCTTCAATGCTGGGTAGTCATTGGCATGGTCTGGAGGCATGCTTGTGTATACGTCCAGGCCTTTTCCTGTAAGTAATGAGCTGAGGCTCACAGCCCATGTTTCTTCTTTCCATCCCTGGCTTTTTGCAAAACGCTCAAATCGCTCGAGGTACGCATCCATATCATCTTTACTTTCCTCGAACTTCGGAAGCCTTGGCCGCAATGTTTTACTGCTTAAGTGCTCAGCACCTTTATCAGCTCTTAAAGCTCCGGCTTCAGCCTTTAGTTTTAACATTTCAAATTCCTGCGCTTTCAAAACTCGTTCTTCCTCTTTCAAAGCTCGTTCCTTTTCTAAACGTTCCAACTCAAATAACCTTTTCTCTTTTGCCTGTTGTTCCTCATACTGCCGCAACTTCTCGGCCTGTTCAAGCTCAAAAAGTCGTTTCTTCTCAGCTTCCTGTGCCTCGAACCTACGTTGCTCATCATCATGACGCCGCCTTTCCTCATCTCGTCTCAGCATACGCTCCTCACGTTCCGTATATTCCTTTTCTTTCCTATCTATAAAATCTATGAGCTCTGAACCTGAGAGACCCATACGTTCACCCATCTCAACCCATTTATCGTAGTTCATCTTTAAGCTTTAGGATGGAACTAACTCTAAAATTCAACTATATGTGACTCAGACTACCTTCAGTCACAGCGCCTTCTGGTACACCCACAGACCGTTTAAACCACTAGTCTCTGTACCTCCTTGGATATAGATCCCGGACGAGCCCCCAAATTGTCAGGATACTGGTTATATGACCCAGGGAAGTGCCTACGCCTTTAGTATCTTGAACAATGGTTTGGGTCCAATCGCTAAGGTGACTATGTCTTAGACTAGCTGACAAACGATGTAGAATGTCCTTTGTTAAAACGTAAAGCTGGTGAGACCAAATATCTCAGATACAGAATTTTCCTCTGGCTACCTTGCCTAAATGATTCGTGTACCAATGATTCGTAAATGATTTCTTATTATGAGCTAGACAATTTCAGGGATCAGGCAAATCACTAAATGTTTCAAACTAACAATCTTCAATTAAAAATGATTAGCTCAAACTCCTATAGGCTGGAGACTCTATACTTGACTGGTCTTTTTGTTGAAGTTCCCGTCAGACAATGTCTTTGAATCAACAACATACGAGTCCTATCGCATAGATGCTCGGCCTCTATCCTCTCAACTCTATATGATTGCCTTGATTCCTGGATGCTCAGCGCCTATATGCTATCATATATAGCATTCAACTACCATATAGGTATATCCCCGATGCCTTGGCTGTACTTCGCCAATAATGCTGAATCGTCTATAAGCTGGAACCCTCCTACTATCTCAGTAGATTACCAAACTCTGGGTCTCTGTCTCAGCTTCCCGATGCTCAGCCTATATATGCTATCGTATATAGCATTCAACTACCCTTAAGGTAAAACTCCTATGCGCTGGCCCTATAGCTCGAAACCTTATTGAAATTCTGCAACTCTTCTTTAGTCTATAAACTTCCAAAGTCTTCTTTTTAATAATTTATCCGCCCTGACAGGGTTACTGCAATAGTCTCCTTATCAAGGTACTGGGATAAAGTATTAGTTGAATCCTCGATGTGTCTTCTTCAACCGCTGGATACCGAATGAGCTCTCTGTCATCCGTCTACCTATTTATACCCCAGCAGACGTGCTATTTTTAGAACTTGTTTCTGATTGGTCCAAAATTAAACATAACGTTCTACAACGAGTACTTGCTCTATCAAATATCTGGTTCCCTTTAACCTTTGTATATGATATAATGTGCGAAGCTGGGACCCAGCTATCCACATAATGAACCCAAATCAACCATAAATGACCCAAATTCTATAATTAACAGCAATTCAACAATAATTATAGCAATGATAGCATGAAAAGGGAGTCAAGCACTATCTGTGCTTATGTGTTACGTTATCAATATATTAAATATAAAAATTATTCTGACATAGATGTATAAAATAAAAAAAAATCTTATTTCTTAAAAAGAGTTTTCGGCCAGCATTATATGAAAGAGTTATCTCCCTTGTTTATGCACGATCATTCTGTTGTAGAATACAAAATAAAAAATTGTTTCCAGAAGTTGAATCACTCTGTATTGTGACGACAAACAATTTATAGGGTTAAACAATACAAATTCTAATATGACTAACAATGCTTTAATCATCACAACGATATAATGTTGATGTCACGTCGACATGATATTTAGCGCCATGTACACATCTAGAAATAGCGCTTTCGAATTTGATCAAATGTTTTACTTAATAGCATGTTTAAAGCAAAATGTCATATTGAACAACTGTTTTGATTAATTTACACATATATTAAGTTGGTTATTCGCTTTGCAGAATAATCCGCCATCTTTTGCGCCCAAACAGAACTCTTCCCCAAGTCGTGTTACCATTTCCGGTCTTGACGTGCATAAACAAAGGAGCGTGATGACCTTACAGTTGGCACCATGCATGGGTGAAGAAACAGTTCTATATATTTGATCTAAATTTTACAATAAAATTCATATTAGAATTGAAATAATATATAGCAAAACACTATTTATACTCTCGGGCAGTTATACGTTGTTCGAAAAAATTATTACGCCCAACATATAACCACCCATCGTGTATAAATAGTATTAAAGCACCGTTTTGCTATAAATTATTTCTTAAATAAAATATATTGCACAAAATAGTTTTCTATACCCTCTTTCTAAATGATCAAATATCTTTCCAGCATAAGTCATTGATAGCTGTAATAGTCAATAAATATTTGTTCATTACCTACATCTGATCATTATATCTTGGTGGATTTTGAAAAATATAGTTAATTACCAGTTAATTGGTGTTATTTCAAATGCATATCTAGTGGGGGCCATTTTTGAGAAGAGTCTGTTTGAAGGGAATAAAGATACAGTCTAACCTGTACTTACGGTCACCTCCGATCAGCGGTCACCTCCGTTCAGCGGTCATTTTATGATGCCCCCGACGGATTTTCCTTTATTTCATCACTTAATTTTGAGCCACGTCCTGTCCGTATTTGACCCCTTTCAGCGGCCATGTTACTTCCAAAACCAATTATTTTTAGGCGATAATCGCCGAAGATACCCGATTTTTGAGAAACACTTGATTGCTAAGTTTCGCGTGACTTCACCACAAGAACGACAAAATGACATGATCTTCTCAATTAAAACTGATAACCAAAGGTGTGATCCTCTTTTTGTACGCCCATTTGAAAAACTGGACTTATTATGGGATTGCCCCTGGCGGGCGGGCAGGCGGGCGGCGTCCACAGACCTTGTCCGGAGCATATCTTCTAAATGCATGGAGGGATTTTGATGAAACTTGGCACAGTTGTTCACCATCATGAGACGGAGTGTCATGCACAAGAACCAGGCCCCTAGGTCTAAGGTCAAGGTCACACTTAGAGGTCAAAGGTCAAATTCAAGAATGACTGTCCGGAGCATATCTTCTTCATGCATGGAGGGATTTTGATGAAAGTTGGCACAATTGTTCATCATCATGAGATGGAGTGTCATGCGCAAAAACCAGGTCCCTAGGTCTAAGGTCAAGGTCACACTTAGAGGCCAAAGGATACAAGAATGAAAAATTCAAGAATGACTTATATTGTTTTCTTACATCTGTGTAGCAAGGACATATAATGATAAAATGAAATTCATCCTCTATATCCCTTTCATTACAACATTGACAATAACGTTCGTTTCTTTGTAATCTATTTCTTGCGTATCATCCAGTATGTATTCTAAGGCTATGTGCAGAAATTCTAAGTCTAGTAATATACAATCTCAAATTGTTTGGTAATAGATCTAAGTAGGTAAGATGTCGTGCGCATGAGATAAGATGTTGATCACTCGAGATAAGATGTCGTGTGCACGAGATAAGATGTCGATCGCTCGAGATAAGATGTCGTGCGCATAAGATAAGATGTCGAGAAAAAACCACCGTATTTTGCTAATTGCACAAACTGAAATTATTTATTTTTTAATTTCATTTATTTTATTCTTATCACCTATCCAAGAACACTTAAGAAGACCTCAAGGGACTGAGCACTGCTCACACATTTTAAACAAAGAGATTCAGTCTCTGCTGATGGGCTCTGGTGCTTTGTAAAAAGCAAGATGAAATGAAAGTGTTTTCTCTCTTTTTTAAAACGCAAACTGAAAATTATCTTCAGTAATGTAATTTGTAATTATCAGAAAAGATCTGAAGCTATTAGTAATTTGATCAATTAAGGTGTTTATTATACAATTTGATAGATTAATTAATTGGCTCTGACAAACAATTCCATTATTTGTTTGTATACTACGGGAGGTTTTTATGTCCTGGCGGGAGACCGGGAGATATACTGAAAATACGGGAGAAAAAGTCACACGGCGGGAGATATGGCATGTATGTCATGCGCAAGAACAAGGTCCCTAGTTTAGAATTACTTCCCTTTGTTGTTACTGTAAATAGCTTATATTGTAACTTTTTTATTACGACCTGGTAAGGATTTTTGTGTGGACTTAGGATTTTTTTTTTTAAGATTAACTTCCCTTAGTTGTTACTGTAAATAACTTATGCCTGTGACCTTTCTCATATTGCTGGGGCATCCGTGTCTGTGACACATTTCTAGTGCTTGATTGATTTGAAAAATTTGGACTCACGCAATTTTTCATAATGGGAGTCTATCGGAGAATCACAACTTCCATCACAATTTCGGAATAGAAATTTTTCTACAATGTAGATTTTAATAAACTTCTCACAGTTGTAAATAAATGTATGATCTATAATGTGGTGAAATAAAATGTGCAGGTCTTGTGTGCCTATTTTTGAGATATTTGACCATGCTTGAAGCGAACTTCACATTTCAAGCTAAATTTTAGACATTATTTTGAGTTCTTTAATGCCAAGTGGCCTATCAGAATTATATGAAATGAACACATGACCAATGGACGCTGATAAGCCTCAGTAACAAACTGGCTTTCGGAGAAAGTGGATGCTCTTGGAATTAATTAAAACACTGGAATCTATGTTTTTAACCAGGTTTTCATAGAAAACCAGTTATTAGATTGGGGTATGTCGTCGGGCGGGCAGGTGGGAGCTTCACAGATAATTCAAACTACGATCGCTTAAAATATCTACATGTATTATGTGGATTTGATTTAGTGTGAGCAGAAGATGAGTATGGCTGGTGTTCCTCAAGGAAACAGGAGTGCCAGCGAAAGCACACAAGGTGCTGTGGTTTGCGATAGACAATTCGCTCCTGAACACAATGTCATTTATGTCATCGACAATGAAAATTTTGCGCAAGAGCAAAAAACTATCCATTCCATTGTTTGGAATCGTTAAAGCACGGAGCGAGATCCCATGGATCCTGGACAGCCACGTGATTCCGACAGTTCCGCTTGGGTGACTCAGCCAATCAGCTATCAACATGTGATACTGGCCGAAACACCCCAGAACATAAATAAGACGAGTCATCCAGTCACGCAAGAGCACAAAAGTTTATTAATGAAAGGTTTTGGAAAAAGGAAAGATCGTACAAGGGAATTAACTTTTGTGAACCATCGGGCTTGACTCGCAGGAAAAGAACATGTGCGATTATGGGGACATTTTATTGTACATGAACCAAAAAATTGACACGTTGGTATCGTCCAGATGAAAATGACTTGGATGTTAGTGATGGGGAATACAGTACACATGAAACCGGTAGTCGGTTTCCAGTCAAAAATGTAGACATGGAAGAAGATGTTAAACTGAAAAAATGGTAAATTGATGGCAATTTCATCAAAACCAGAAGGATGTTAGGAGTTAGGCACTGCTGTTAATTGAACTGTAGCTACTGCAGTTACGAATTACTTAAATACTAACTATGACATCGAAAAAGGGAAAAAAACTTTGCGAAGCTATTTAATATCCGGAAAACAGCTATCTTCTCGCACCACCAAAAATTAATGAAGAAATGTGGAATTATGATGTCTTATCTAAACCACTTCGTATGCAGAATTGTGGGTTTCAAACAACACAACAGTATGTCGGTAAAGCAATGGTACTGTTAATTCAATTGATAGACTCTATGGAATTATTCAACAAGGCTTTTGAATGTATGGAGTTACTGCCATTTGCAAATTGAGACATCACAATTTTCCATGGAAAAATGCTAAAACCAGGTTTGAAAACAGAATTTGGCAAGTTCTGTCAACCCCAAACCCCAGTCTCCAAAAATCTGTTTGGGGACAACCTTTCAGAATGGGTTAAAACAATTTCCGATATGAAAAAGCTTGAGAAAGACCTTGCTAAACCAGACAAAAAGGGAAAAAAGAGGTATCATGAGGGTGGTAAAGATGACTCAAGTAAGAAAGGATCTACACCCAGCCACAGGCCAACATATGGTTATGGGCTATCCCCAACAAAGTGTCCTTTCAAACAAGCGGGAAAGGATTTTTTATCCAGACAGGGCCTGTCCCACAAGCACATGAACAAGCCAAGACCTCAGGGACAAGCCAGGAATCAAAAGAACTGAATGTAAGTAAAAATGGCATGTATGAACATTTAATAAATAAATGGGAATTTTTCAAAGCAGGAAACATATCTAATAATGTTCAAGCCTGGTATAAAATAACATCAGACAAATGTAAAGCAAGGTTGCAAAATTGAATTTGACTGTAAAAACATCTCTGACATTATTGGTTCGCACCCTAAAATTGTTTTTTCTGACAAAGAGGAAAAAATTATAAGAGGAATAGCTAAAGTTACTTTTACAACACGAAGTCATAGAAGTTGTTAATCAGACTCCGGATCAAGTGATATCGAACATATTTTTAAGACCAAAAAAGAATAGTTCTATGTATATAGACTTAAATTTGAAACCACTCAACAAATTTGTAAAGAAACATAATTTTGAAATGGAAACTTTAAAACACATTTTTACAATGATTAAACCTAATGCATGGTTTGCAAGCATTGACCTGAGACAAGCTTACTATAGTATTCCAATTCACAAAGACTACAGGAAATTTTTGGGATACTTGTTTTGAATTCCAAGTGCTACCTAATGGGCTGTCTAGCTCTCCAAGATTGTTTACAAAAATATTAAAGGCTGTTTTTTCTGCCCTTAGGAAAATGCTGTGTATATTGATGATAGATTTCTACAGTCAAGATTCGCATAGTGAATGTACAAGAAATATTAGAGATACTTGGACACTAGTAAATGACTTGGGGTTCACTTGTGCATACTGAAAAATCAGTAGTAGAACCTACTCCAGTTATTGCATTTGTTGGGTTTTTGATAGACTCTGTGACAATGACAGTAAGATTGGCACTTGAAAAATGTGATGATGTTAAACAATGCTGCACATTTATACTTAAGGCTAAAGCACAAACAATCAGGGAGTTCCCTAGTGTGATAGGCAAATTAGTAGCTAGAGAACCAGGTGTTCAGTATGCAGGTTTATATTACAAACATTTAGAGATTGAAAGAGATGCTGTGTTGAAATTTCACAAAGGCAACTTTAAAGCAAAAATATTGATGTCTGATAAACGTAAGCAGTGTTTACCATAATTGGCCGATTATAGGTCGCACTCGTGTATAGGACGCTGTGAAAAAATATCAGCAGAATTCTGGAAAAATGCTTATACCCACTTATCACTTATCTGAATTTAATTTATGTTTGTCCGAAATTCCCTATAGTTTCTACGAACTCGCTGGTTTTTGCTAAATCATTGTCAATGTTTTTGCATGTTGTGCAAGTATTTAAATTGAAAAGCATAAACTCTGTGTAAGCACTAAACTGCCGCATCCTCTGATCACTCCATGAATACTGACGCCAGTGAAAACGAAAGTACACTTTGGCATGTGGCGGTAAAATGACGTAATCTTAAGACTGGTTTGCAAATTGTTTTGAACATTATGGATCAGCAACTATGATCATATTGGATCAGTCTAAAATCTCGCATGCACATGTTTACAATTGCCTCCGGGTATGACTAAATGGTTAATTGTTTGCAGATTGTGACAGTAGATGTAAGATAAGTAATGCATCGGGTGTGAACAAGAGGATTATAAACAACTATCAAAATTATGTTTGAAGACTAGATAATCGATTTCCAGGCTACCTGATATGGAGTTTCAAGTATTTTAAAGCTAAATGTGTGAAAACACGCAGGGAAAGTTTTACACAGGTCTTGTTAAAAACTTAATGATCAGTTACAGAAATGCATTGTAAAATATATTTTAATGAAAAACAGCATTTATTTATCTTAAGATTTTACGTGAGCTCTAAATTTTACATTTTATACAATAGTAATTTAAGACGCCGGGTCCCGATACCGACTATTAGCTATGCCCGAGTCATTGGTATTTACTCCCCTTGAATTCTCTTCAATATAGAGGTACGCGGTGTAAACAAAGATCAATTTTCTTAATTTTTGAGTTGGGAGAAACGTTTAGTCTTTTTCTATCCCCATATATAGGACGCATTGGTCCTTCGAGACCAGAATCTCGGTAAAAAATATGCGTCTTATATTTGTAGGATGACGGTACTTTGGTGGATAAATAACATTGACACTGCATTCAGGCCAATACAGTTACCTGAACCAGTTATGCAAATAGAATGGGATAGCTCAATGTCTGGATGGGGTGGCTATGACAAAACTATTGATGTGAAAGTGTCAGGTTTATGGTCTGTACAAGAAAAAGTCCATCACATAAATTACCTTGAACTCAAAGCAGCTTTCTCTGCGTTATGTGAAGGCCGCACAGATGCACATGTTCATTTTTTCTTAGATAACACGGTTGCTATCAAATATCTTTCAAAAATGGGTGTTTGCATAAAAGAATTGAAGGAATTGACTTATGAAATAATTGGTCGTGGTGTGAGAACAGAAAAAACACACTAAGTGTTTTTCATATTCTGGAATTGAGAATGTTACTGCTGACAAATTATCAAGGTTAACTTCAACGGACATGGAGTGGTCAATCAAACAAGAGATATTTACAAAGATTCTGCAAAAAATGGCTGTGACATGTGACATAGATCTTTTTGCATCAAAACTTAACCACAAATTGGCAAAATAAATCTCATTTACACCTGATGCAAATGCCTACACTGTAAGTACTTTTTCATTGAATTGGAACAATTTTAACTGTCTGTATCTTTTTCCTCCTTTTACCTGTAGTTTGGTAGCAGCAGTATTGCAGAAAAAAGACAAAGAACAAGAAACAGCAGTGTTGGTGGCACCAGTTTTTACAACGCAAGTCTGGTTTCCATGGCTTTAGATGATAACAGGACAAAGCTATTTACTACCACCAGTGGAGGAAGTTCTTTACAATTCGAAAAAAGAGAGCATTCTTTAAGTCAGATGACTCTAGGTGTTTTCCTGATATCAGGGAAAAACTCATTAGTGACTGACTACCAGCAGAAGTTGCAGACTTGCTCTTATCATCCTGGCAACTATCAACAGCAAAATCGTACTTCTCGTATTACCAAAAATGGGTGCAGTTTTGCGATTTACAACAAGTTGATTAATTTAATCCCAGTATAAAGGAAGTCCCAGCTTTACGTGTTGAAAAATGCTTATGCCTAAGACAATCAGACTTAATAGACTTTTTGTTAAGGTGTTCAGTAGGTCAAAGGTATTCTTGAAACTGAAAACTAGATGCCTAGTTACTTCTGACAGGACTATATATGGGGCATAAGTGTTTTACAAACAGCTCTTGTTCAAGATGTGAACTTTAGGTATAATAAATCTTTAAACAGTTTATCACACATTTCAGCCCCCTATAAGCCAGTGGGAAATACAGAACATATCTTCCCTGGTACATGGTATCTAACAGATATAGATGACAAACATCGCAGAAAGTATGAAAGAAAACCATTACAGTCACCAGTAGACTTAAATGACCAATCAACAGAAAAGCTGATCCCACTGGTTTGTTGTAAATCTATTGATTTTTAGCTCACCTGAGCACGAAGTGCTCAAGGTGAGCTTTTGTGATCGCCCTGTGTCCGTCGTCAACAATTTGACTGTTAACACTCTAGAGGTCACAATTTTGGCCCAATCTTAATGAAACTTGGTCAGAATATTACTCTCAATAAAATTTGGACAAGTATGATATTGGGTAATCTGAGATCAAAAACTAGGTCACCAGGTCAAATCAAAGGAAAAGCTTGTTAACACTCTAGAGGCCACATTTACGACAATATCTGTATGAAATTTGGTTAGAATGTTAATCTTGATGATATTTAGGTCAAATTCAAATCTGGGTTAGTTGGGATCAAAAACTAGGTCACTAGGTCAAATTAAAGGAAAAGCTTGTTAACACTCTAGAGGCCACATTTATGACTATACCTTAATGAAACTTAGTCAAATGTTAATCTTGGTGATCTATAGGTCAAGTTCGAATCTGGGTCATGTGGGGTCAAAAACTAGATCACCAGGTCAAATCAAAGAAAAACCTAGTTTACACTCTAGATGCCACATTTATGACACTTTGTCAGAATGTTAATCTTGATGATATTTAGGTCAAGTTCAAATCTGGGTCAGGTGGGGTCAAAAATTAGGTCACCAGGTCAAATCAAAGGAAAAGCTTGTTAACACTCTAGAGGCCACATTTATGACTTATCTTCATGAAACTTGGTCAGAATGTTAACCTTGATAATCTTTAGGTAAAGTTCGAATCTGGGTCATGTGGAATGTGACCTACTGACATACTTTTGTTTTTTAAGATACAGCCTTGAAATTTGGATGACATGTACAGTTTTGCACATCGATCTTAAAACTGACATTCAATGACCATGAGTGTGACCTACTGACCTACTTTCTTGTTTTGTTTAAGATACAGCCTTGAAATTTGGATGACATGTACAGGTTAGCACACTGATCTTTAAATTGACTTTCTGCGACCATGAATGTGACCTACTGACCTACTTCTTGTTTTTAGCTCACCTGAGCACTTTGTGCTCAAGGTGAGCTTTTGTGATCGCCCTGTGTCCTTGGTCCGTCCGTCGTCGTCAACAATTTGACTGTTAACACTCTAGAGGTCACAATTTTGGCTTAATGTTAATGAAACTTGGTCAGAATGTTACCCTCAATAAAATCTTGGACAAGTTCGATATTGGGTCATCTGGGGTCAAAAATTAGGTCACCAGGTCAAATCAAAGGAAAAGCTTGTTAACACGAGGTCACAATTTTTGCCCAATCTTAATGAAACTTGGTCAGAATGTTACCCTTAATAAAATCTTGGACGAGTTCGATGTTGGGTCATCCGGGGTCAAAAACCAGGTCACCAGGTCAAATCAAAGGAAAAGCTTGTTAACACTCTAGAGGTCACAATTTTGGGCCAATCTTATTGAAACTTGATCAGAATGTTACCCTCAATGAAATCTTGCATTATTTTGATATTGGGTCTTCTGGGTTCAAAAACTAGGTCACCGGGTCAGATCAAAGGAAAAGCTTGTTAACACTGTAGAGGCCACATTTATGACTGTATCTTCATGAAATTTAGTCAGAATGTTAATCTTGATGATCTCAAGATCTAGTTTGAATCTGGGTCATGTATGGTGAAAAACTAGGTCACCAGGTCAAATAAAAGGAAAAGCTAGTTCACACTATAGAGGCCAATTTTTTGACCATATCTTAATGAAACTTGGTCAGAATGTTAATCTTGATGATATGTAGGTCAAGTTCAAATCTGGGTCAGATGAGTTCAAAAACTAGGTCACTAGGTTAAATCAAAGGAAAAGCTTGTTAACACTCTAGAGACTACATTTTTGACTGTATCTTCATGAAACTTAATCAGAATGTTAATCTTGATGATCTTTAGGTTAAGTTCGAATCTGGGTCTTAAGGGGTCAAAAACTAGGTCACCGGGTCAAATCAAAGGAAAAGCTAGTTAACACTCCAGAGGTCACAATTTTGGCCAAATCTTAATGAAACTTGGTCAGAATTTTAACCTCAGTAAAATCTTGGATGAATTCGATATCGGGTCATCCGGGGGCAAAAACTAGGTCACCGAGTCAGATCAAAGAAAAAGCTTGTTAACACTGTAGAGGCCACATTTATTACTGTATCTTCATGTAACTTGGTCAGAATTTTAATCTTGATGATCTCAAGATCCAGTTTGAATCTGGGTCATGTAGGTTCAAAAACTAGGTCACCAGGTCATATCAAAGAAAAAGCTAGTTAACACTGTAGAGGCCACATTTATGACAATATCTTAAAGAAATTTGGTCAGAATGTTAATCTTGATGATTCCTAGGTCAGATGAGCGATACAGGGCCTTCGTGGTCCTCTTGTTTAGGATACAGCCTTGAAATATGGATGACGTGAAAAGTTTTGCAGACTGATCTTAAAACTAAATTTCAGTGACCATGAATGTGACCTACTGACCTACTTTCTTGTTTTTTAAGGTACAGTCTTGAAATTTGGATGACATGTACAGTTTTGCATACCGATCTTAAAACTGACTTTCAGTGACCATAGATGTGACTGTTGACCTACTTTCTTAATATTTTAGTGTCAGTTTGACATTTGAAACATGTAGCTCATATTACTCAGGTGAGCGATCCAGGGTCATTATGACCCTCTTGTTTTGTTCAGCATTGGTTTTATGGTACCGTAATCGGCCGATTATAGGTCGCATTCGTGTATAGGACGCAGTGAAAAAATATCAGCAGAATTCTGGAAAAATGCTTATACCCACTTATCACTTATCTGAATTTATGTTTGTCCGAAATCCGCTATAGTTTCCACGAACTCGCTGGTTTTTGCTAAATCATTGTCGATGTTTTTGCATGCTGTGCAAGTATTTAAATTGAAAAAGCATAAACTCTGTGTAAGCACTGCCGCATCCTCTGATCACTCTATGAATATTGACGTCAGTGAAAACGAAAGTACACTTTGGCATGTGGCGGTAAAATGACGTAATTTTTTATATGCCCGTTTGAAAAACGGGACGTATTTTGGGAACGCCCCTGGTGGGCGGGCGGTTGGGCGGAACCGGGCGGCGTCCAAAGACTTTGTCCGGAGCATATCTTCTTCATGCATGGAGGGATTTTGATGAAACTTGGCACAGTTGTTCAACATCATGAGACGGAGTGTCGTGCGCAAGAACCAGGTCCCTAGGTCTAAGGTCAAGGTCACATTTAAAGGTCAAATTCAAAAATGACTTTGTCCGGAGCATATCTTCTTCATGCATGGAGGGATTTTGATGAAACTTGGCACAGTTGTTCACCATCATGAGATGGAGTGTCATGCGCAAGAACCAGGTCCCTAGGTCTAAGGTCGAGGTCAACTTAGAGATCAAAGGTCAATTTCAAGAATGACTTTGTCCGGAGCATATCTTCTTCATGCATGGAGGGATTTTGATTTAACTTGGCACAATTGTTCACCATCATGAACCGGTGTGTCATTTGCAAGAACCAGGTCCCTAGGTCTAAGGTCAAGGTCACACTTTGAGGTCAAAGGTCAAATTCAAGAAAGACTTTGTCCAGAGCATATCTTCTTCATGCATGGAGGGATTTTGATGAAACTTGGCACAGTTGTTCACCATGCTGAGACAGAGTGTCATGCGCAAGAATCAGGTACCTAAGTCTAAGGTCAAGGTCACACTTTGAGGTCAAAGGTCAAATTCAAGAATGACAGTCCGGAGCATATCTTCTTCATGCATGGAGGGATTTTGATGAAACTTGGCACAGTTGTTCACCATCATGAGACGGAGTGTCATGCGCAAGAACCAGGTCCCTAGGTCTAAGGTCAAGGTCACACTTAGAGATCAAAGGTCAATTTCAAGAATGACTTTGTCCGGAGCATATCTTCTTCATGCATGGAGGGATTTTGATTTAACTTCAGGCTGTCTAGCGTCCCTAAAATTCCTACTTTTTCCTTTTTTTTTTTAATTTGGCTAAAATTCCTATTTTTTTTAAAAAATCAAAGGAAATTCCTAAAAAGGCCCTGTTTTTTCACAAAGATTCCTAATTTTTTAACTTTTTTGCAATGATCAAAAAGAGAAAATGTTTTAAATGTTGTTTAAAAGTTCTAATTCAGAAAAAAACAGTTTAGCACAGTTCAAAGCAGTTTACCAGTGGATCCATGTGTTCAGCTTGTTATTGGTTGTGACTAGATGACAGAGATAGGATTTCTGAAGGTAAATTGTGATACTTGAAAGATCTATTTCCCAGTGAAGATTATCTGAGGGATATTTAGTGCTCCTTCACTGGAAGTGTAGCATACACATAGTGCAGAAGTAATACCTAGTTAATAGGTGTATATAGGTGTAGACATAATAAAAAATCAGGTCAAATTCTGATTATTTACTTGGCCTGTTCTTCATAATTATGTAATATGTGATCACAGTTCAGATTTATTCTTTATACATGTATGTATTGTTTGCAAGCTATACAAGTTTCTAGTCAAATATGTAACTGATGCCCATCAACATTTTTATTAGACTATTAGATGTATATTTTTCCCACTGCAATTTTTTGAGCTGTCAATGCTTCAAATTAACAAATTGTTTATTGTGGAATGTGATAGCTGAAAAGGGTGAAGAGGAGACGATTCTTGAAATTTTTCTCACAATCATGCACTGATGTCAACAAATGTATGGCTTCGGACCAGTTTTTGTGAATTTGCTAATTTAATGACCTGTGCTGGTTTAATTTGTATTTTCTAAGTATATCAAGTACCTGATGTCCATGCTGAATGTTGTAAAACTATGTATTTGTTGGTAATAAGTGTGTTATAATTTCTGTACAAATTAATCATAGTTATGAGTTTGTTGAACACTTGTCTTAGTTCACTCTCAATTTGTGTACTCTGATATGCACTGTTGCTGGCAATACACTGTACTCCAGTTGACAGCATTTCTTACTTTTTGGCATTGTTTCATTGTTTAAAAAATTAAAGAATAAAAAAATATGGTGTGGATTGTGATGGCTATAAGGGGAGAAGAGGAGGCCATAATTAAACTCTTTACAGTCAGACATAGTAAGTGTATAGCTAGTGACACTGTGCTCTTTTTAATGTGTACTTTTAGTCAAAGTAGTTAATTCTCATTTCTGTTTATTTCCAGGATACAGCCAACAATAGCTGAAAACAGTGGAAAGCTGGTAGACGTCTTTTCTGTAAATAAAGCACTATTTGTGAGTTACTTTTATGTCAATCACATAAAGGTAAGCACATTACATGGTCTTTAAAGTCCATATTTTAATTTGAAAATTCCTAAATTTAGCCCTAAAATTTCCTTAAAATTGTACCAAATTCCTAATTTCAGCCCTATTTTTTTGTACAAATTGCCCTAAAATTAGCCCTAATTTTTTGTCAGGGTATGCTAGACAGGTTGTAACTTGGCACAATTGTTCATCATCATGAGACGGAGTGTCATTCGCAAGAACCAGGTCCCTAGGTCTAAGGTCAAGGTCACAGAGGTCAAAGGATACAAGAATGAAAACTTTGTCCGGAGCATTTCTACTTCAAGCATAGGGGGGATTTTGATATAACTTGGCACAAATGTTCACCACCACGAAATGGAGTGTCTTGCGCAAGAACCAGGTCCCTAGGTCTAAGGTCAAGGTCACACTTAGAGGCCAAAGGTCAGATACAAGAATGACTTTGTCCGAAGCATTTCTTCTTCATGCATGGAGGGATTTTGATGTAACTTGGTACAATTGTACACCATCATGAGACAAAGTGTCATGCGCAGGTCCCTTCTTTAGAATTACTTCCCTTTGTTGTTACTGTAAATAGCTTGTATTGTAACTTTTTCATTACTAGTTGTAGGGAAAAATCGAGACCACTTTTCTGTAGTACAACATGCATGTTACATCCAATTCTGAGGTGTATTTTGACCTATCTCTACCTGGTAAGGATCTTTATGTGGACTTAAAAGTTTTTGGGGGGGGGGGGGATTTTTTTCTTTTTTTTAAAGATTAACTTCCCTTAGTTGTTACTATAAATAACTTATATTGTAACTTTTTTTATAATTGACCGTAGGGAAAAGCCAAGACCACTTTTCTGTGGTACAACATAGATGTTACTTTCAAAGTTTAGGTGTATTTTAAGGTATCTCTACCTGGTAAGGAGTTTTTATGTGGATTTAGAAAAACAAAAGAATTACAATAATTACTACCACAAAATTAAAATTCCATTTGCAAATACAGGTGCTAGTGTAAAGAAATTTGCTGTGACGGGCGTATATTGTGACATTCTGGCACTCTTGTTTAAGATTAGTTTGCAAATTGTTTTGAACATTATGGATCAGCGACTATGATCATATTGGCTCAGTCTAAAATTGCACATGCACATGTTTACAATTGCCTCCAGGTATGATAAAATGGTTAATTGTTTGCAGATTGTGACAGTAGATGTAAGATAAGTAATGCATCGGGCGTGAATTTCTCGATGAACAAGAGGATTATAGACAACTGTCAAAATTATGTTTGAAGACTAGATAATCAATTTCCGGGCTACCTGATTTGGAGTTTCAAGTATTTTAATGCAAAATATGTGAAAACACGCAGGAAAAGTTTTACACAGGTCTTGTTTAAAACTTAATGATCAGTTACAGAAATGCATTGTAAAATATATTTTAATGAAAAACAGCATTTATTTATGATATCTTAAGATTTTACGTGAGCTCTAAATTTACATTTTATACAAAAGTAATTTAAGACATCGGGTTTGATACCGGCTATTAGCTATGCCCGAGTCATTGGTATTTACTCCCCTTGAATTCTCTTCAATATAGAGGTACGCGGTGTAAACAAAGATCGATTTTCTTAATTTTTATACGCCCGAAGGGACGTTTTATGTTATGATGATGGTGTCCGTCTGTCCGTCCGTCCGTCAGCAATTTCGTGTCCGCTCTGTAACTCTTGAACCCCTTAAAGGATTTCAGGGAAACTTGACACAAATGTTCACCACACTGAGACGACGTGCAGAGCGCATTTTTTGGATGTCTTGCTTTAAGGTCAAGGTCACACTTAGGAGTCAAAGGTCATATCAGTTTGTTTCATGTCCGCTCTGTAACTCTTGAACCCCTTGAAGGATTTCAAAGAAACTTGACACAAATGTTCACCACACCAAGACAACGTGCAGAGCGCATGTTCGGGATGACTCGCTTCAAGGTCAAGGTCACACTTAGGGGTCAAAAGTCATATCAGTTTGTTTCATGTCCGCTCTGTAACTCTTGAACTGCTGGAAGGATTTCAAAGAAACTTGGCAGAAATGTTCACCACACTGAGACGATGTGCAGAGCGCATGTTCCGGATGACTTGCTTCAAGGTCAAGGTCACACTTAAGGGTCAAAGGTCATATATGACTTTGCTTTGTGTATATTGCTCTGCATTGCAGTGCTCTTGTTTTTATTTGGCAGATCTCTTTTTTGTTCACTTACAATAATTTTTTTTGAATTACTTCCCTTTTATGTTACTATAAATAGCTTATTTTGAAACTTTTTTATTATTGGCTGTAGGCAAAAACCGAGACCACTTTTCTGTGGTACAACATGGATGGTACCTCTAATTTTTAGGTGTACTTTTACATACCTGATAAGGATTTTTTTTTTTTTTGTGGACTTTGAATATTTTTTTGTGGACTTAGATTTGTTTTTTGAAGTTTTCCTTTTGTTGTTCCACTCCTTTGGGCTACAACAGTCAAGTTCTTTAAATTTTTCTCCCATCCTATGATGTAATCCTTTGGGCGTATATTGCCCCGCTTGGCGGAGCTCTTGTTGAGTCGGTGGAAATGTTTGGTCTTTTTCTATCCCCATACATAGGACACATCGGTCCTTCGAGACCAGAATCTCGGTAAAAAATGTGCGTGTTATATTTGTAGGATGACGGTAGATTACAATGTTTGACACAGTATGTCCCTTTTTAGCTCACCTGAGCCAAAGGCTGAAGGTGAGCTTTTGTGAACACTTGGATGTGCGTCTTGCTGTGTGCGTCGTCAGTCCTTCAACAATTTCTAAAAAGATCTTCTTCTTCAAAACCACTGGGCAGATTTACACTAAACTTCACAGGAATGATCCTTGGGTGGCTCCCTTTCAAAATTGTTCACAGAATTGAATTCCCCGGCTGAGAAAATTCCAGAGGTTTCCATTGAATGTCTGAATTTCCATGGAAGTCCGGAGTATTCAGACAAACTTTCCGTAGTTGGATATGTTTTGTTCAGCATTGGTTTTCTGGTAGATTAACAATGTTTGACACAATATGTCCCATCTTAGCTCACCTGAGCCAAAGGCTTGAAAGCTTGATGTGCGTCGTCTGTCATGCGGTGTGCATTGTCCGTCCGCCAACAATTTCTAAAAAAATCTACTTCTTCTTGAAAACCACTGGGCAGATTTACACTAAACTTGACAGGAATGATTCTTGGTGGCCCCCTTTCAAATCTGTTCACAGAATTGAATTGGACCACACAGAACTCTGGTTTCCATGGCAATCGAAAGGAAAATCTTAAAAAATTTTCTTGTCCAAAACCGCAAGGCGTAGAGTCTAGATATATGGCATGTGACATCATCTAATGGTCCTCTATGAAGATTGTTTAAATTATGCCCCTGGGGTTAAAAGAGGCCCCGTCCTGGTTTACATAGACTTACATAGGAAAACAAAATTCAAAAATCTTCTTGTCTGAAACTGCAAGGCCTTGGTCCTCTACCAAAATTGTTTAAATTATGTTCATGGGGTGAAAAGAGGCCCTGCCCAGGGGGTCCAAAGTTTTACATAGACCTATATAAGTAAAAAGCTTTAAAATCTTCTTGTCTGAAAATTCAAGGCCTAGGCCTTTGATATTTGTTATGTAGCATAACCTAGTGGCTCTCTAACAAGATTGTTTAAATTATGCCCCTGGGGTGAAAAGAGGCTACGCCCAGGGGGTCACTTGTTATATGAGTTATATAGGAATAAATACTTCAAAAATTATCTGATAATATTTCCCAGACTGTTTAATTATAATTACCTGATGACCCCAAGTAATTAGGGGCCACTTGACTGTGACCTTGACCTTCTGACCTACTTTGTTGTTTTTTAAGATACAGTCTTGAAATTTGGATGACATGTACAGTTTTGCACACCAATCTTAACACTGACTTTCACCTGAGCAAAAACTAGGTCACTATGTCAGATCAAAGAAAAACCTTGTGTATGCAATAGGGACTGCATTTTACACTGGATCTTCATGAAATTTGATCAGATTGTTTGTCTGGATGAAATCTAGGTCGAGTTTGAATATGGTTCATCTAGGGTCAAAAACTATGTCACCCGGACAAATACCTTGTGTACGCAATAGAGGCTGCATTTTACACTGGATATTCATAAAAATTAGTCCAAATGATTGCCTTGATGAAATCTAGGTCAAGTTAGAATATGGGTCATCTGGGGTCAAAATCTAGGTCACTAGGTCAACTCAAAGAAAAACCTTGTGTATGAAATAGAGGCTGTATTTTTCAATTGATCTTCATGAAATTTGGTCAGAATGATAGCCTTGATGAAATTAAGGTTAAGTTTGAATATGGGTCATCTGGGGTCAAAAACTAGGTCACGAGGTCAAATCAAAGAAACACCTTGTGTATGCAATGGGGACTGCATTTTACACCGGATCTTCATGGAATTTGATCAGAATGTTTGTCTGGATGCAATCTAGGTCAAGTTTGAATATGGGTCATCTGGGGCCAAAAACTAGGTCACCTGGTCAAATCAAAGAAAATCCTTTAGTACACAATAGGGGCTGCATTTTACACTGGATATTCATAAAATTTGATCAGAATGATAGCCTTGATGAAATCTATGTCAGATTTGAATATGGGTCATCTGGGGTCAAAAACGTTACTAGCACAAATCAAAGAAAAAACGTTGTGTATGTGATAGAGGCTGTATTTTTCAATTGAGGTTCATGGAATTTGGTCAGAATGATTGCCTTGATGAAATCTAGGTTAAGTTCGAATACGGGTCATCTGAGGTCAAAACTAGGTCACTAGGTCAAATCAAAGGAAAACCTTGTGTAAGCAACAGGAACTGCATTTTACACTGGATCTTCATGAAATTTGATCAGAATGTTTGTCTGGATGCAATTTAGGTCATATTCGAATATAAACAAAAACTAGGTCACCTGCTCAAATGAAAGAAAAACCTTTTGTACGCAATCTAAGGGGCTGCGTTTTACACTGGAAGCCCGCCCGCTTAGCTCAGTAGGTAAGAGCGTTGGTCTACGGATCGCGGGGTCGCGAGTTCGATCCTCGGGCGGGGCGTATGTTCTCCGTGACTATTTGATAAACGACATTGTGTCTGAAATCATTAGTCCTCCACCTCTGATAATTCATGTGGGGAAGTTGGCAGTTACTTGCGGAGAACAGGTTTGTACTGGTACAGAATCCAGGAACACTGGTTAGGTTAACTGTCCGCCGTTACATGACTGAAATACTGTTGAAAAACGGCGTTAAAACCAAAACGAAACGAAAAATTTACACTGGATATTAATAAAATTTAGTCAGAATGGCTGCCTTGATGAAATCTAGGTCAAGTTTTAATACGGGTAATCTGTGGTCAAAAACTAGGTCGCAAGGTCAAATCAAAGAAAAACTTTGTGTATGCAATAGGGACTGCATTTTACACTGGATCTTCATGAAATTTGATCACAATGTTTGTCTTGATGACTTCTAGGTCAGGTTTGAATCTGGGTCGTGTTGGGTCAAAAATTAGGTCATCCAGTCAAATCAAAGGAAAAGCTTGATAACACCTTAGAGGCCACATTTATGACCATATCTTCATTAAATTTGGTCAAAATGTTTATATTGATGTTTAAAGTTTTGGATGATTTGGAATGTGGGTAGCGTGGTACCAAAAACTAGGTCACTAGGTCAAATCAAAGGAAAAGCTTGTATACACTCTAGAGGTCACTTTTTAGCTCACCTGAGCAATGCTCAGGTGAGTTTTTCTGACCACTCGATGTCAGGCGTCTGTCTGTCGTCTGTCTGTCCGTCAACATTTAGCTTGTGTATGCAATAGAGGCTGTATTTTTCAACTGATCTTCATGAAATTTGGTCAGAATGATTACCTTGATGAAATCTGGGCCGAGTTCGAAAATGGGTCATCTGGGGTCAAAAACTAGGTCACTAGGTCAAATCAAAGAAAATCCTTGTGTATGCGATAGAGGCTGTATTTTTCAATTAATCTTCATGAATTTTGGTCAGAATGATAACCTTGATGAAATCTAGGCCGAGTTCGAAAATGGGTCATCTGGGGTCAAAAACTAGGTCACTAGGTCAAATCAAAGAAAAACCTTGTGTATGCAATAGAGGCTGTATTTTTCAATTAATCTTCATGAATTTTGGTCAGAATGATTGCCTTGGTGAAATATAGGCAGAGTTCGAATGTGGTTCATCTTGGGTCAAAAACTAGGTCACAAGGTCAAATCAAAGAAAAACCTTGTGTATGCGATAGAGGCTATATTTTTCAATTGATCTTCCTGAAATTAAGTCAGAATGATTGCCTTGATGAAATCTAGGTTGAGTTTGAATATGGGTCATCTGAGGTCAAAAACTAGGTCACTAGGTCAAATTAAAGAAAAACCTTATGTATGCGATAGAGGCTGTACTTTTCAATTGATATTCATGAAATTTCCTCAGAATGATTGCCTTGATAAAATCTAAGTTGAGTTTGATTATGGGTCATTGGACTCAAAAAGTAGGTCACTAGGTCAAATCATAGAAAACCCTTCTGTATGCGATAGAGGCTGTATTTTTCAATTAATCTTCATGAAATTTGGTCAGAATGATTGCCTTGATGTAATCTAGGTGAAGTTCAGTTATGGGTCATCTGGGTCAAAAAGTAGGTCACTAGGTTAAATCAAAGAAAAACCTTGTGTATGCGATAGAGGCTGTATTTTTCAACTGATCTTCATGAAATTTTGTCAGGATGATAGCCTTGATGAAATCTAGGTCAAGTTCGAATATGGGTCATCTGGGTTTTAAAAACTAGGTCACTAAAGTCAAATCAAGGAAAAACCTTGTGTATGCAATAGGGACTGCATTTTACACTGGATTTCATAAAATTTGGTCAGAATGGTTGGCTTGATGAAATCTAGGTCAAGTTCGAATATGGGTAGTCTGGGGTCAAAAACTAGGTCACTAGGTCAAATCAAAGAAAATACTTATTTATACTCAAGATTTTTTGCTCCAATTTTAATGTTAATTGGTCAGAATATTTTTTTTCATGAAATCATTAGGTCAAAAATATTTACACTGTTATGGTGTGTTTCTCAGGTGAGCGACCTAGGGCCATCTTGACCCTCTTGTTTTCATTCTTCCTGAAACTTTGTCAGAATGTTTGTTTTTATGGAATCTTGGACAAGCATGGATCTGGTTCATGTGGGGTGAAAAACTAGGTCAGTAGGTCAAATCAAAGAAAATACTTGTTTACCCTCAAGATTTTGGATCCAATCTTAATGAAAGTTTGTCAGAATATTTGTTTCTATGAAATCACTAGGTCAGACATGTTTACACTGTTATGGTGTGTTTCTCAGGTGAGCGACCTAGGGCCATGTTGGCCCTCTTGTTAAGAAAGCTTAAGCACCAATGTAGATCCCACAACTTGCATGCCCAGCTGTTAACTTTCATTGGGAAGAGTATGGAAGCTTGAATGAGCAGCATTTAGAAGCAACCAAGTCATTATTAGCTCACCTGAGCCAAAGGTTCAAGGTGAGCTTTTGTGACCGCTCGATGTGCGTCGTGTGTCAGCAATTTAAAAAAAAAAAACTTTTCTTTAAAACCACTGGGCAGATTTACACCAAACTTCACAGGAATGATCACTTCGGTGGCCTTCTTTCAAAATTGGCCAAAGAACTGAAATCCAGGCAGAAGTCTTGTTGCCATGGCAACCGAAAGGAAACTTTTAAAAATCTTCTTCTTCAAAACCACAGTAGTTAGGGCCAGTGTGAGGAATCACGTGACTTAAAAAGGCAGCTTACACGGAAAAATGGCCGATAATTTCTCCGAATCGTCAGGAAAATCAAGGAACTTCTATTGATAAACATTTGTTTTAGATGTTCTAATATATCCTATCATATGGCCCTTACCTTCTGATTTCCTCCGGTACCTATACTTTGTTCCATTCACCTATATTTTCCGAGAACACTCAGGAAGTTTGAATGCATTCGCAGTTTTTGGAATGCCGATATCCATGGACTGACACAATATTGTCCAAAAAATATTAATTACTGAAAGAAATGACAGTACAATCACATGAAAAGGTATCCAAATATCCAGTCCATCATAAGCATGTAACGAACTGGCAAAAAACAAAGCTGCCAAAAAGAGAATATCGAAATCTACGAAATGGCGCTGAACACGTACACAGTCTTCAAGGGCGCTTTGCACTTACAGGGTCAATGATTCATATTTCATACTATAGAAATACTTATGTTTCATGAGACTTCTATATTTAAATGTGTTTATACATATTTATTGTGTCAAAGGATAAAATCGCATTTTTTGAAAAACAGGATCTACCAAAGTTCATGCATGTATGGCACTGAAGCAGACATACTCTATATCTGTCCACATAATTTAATTCTGAATGTTCATGAAAGAACAAAAGAACACGCAAATGAAAATAAAAAGATTTTTTACAACGTATTTATAGGTTGACTGCATTTTACCCCATTTTATTACATAAACGCAGTATTTAGAGTAATATCAACGGTAAAACTTGATGACGCTACGAAATTAAATTACATGCTGTTATATGATGTCTTAAAGACACTGACGTACCTTCCTATAGGCACTTTAGACATGTGCCTACACGATTTCTTCAAATATGAAAAAAAACGAAAATGCCAAAAATGCAATAAAAATACAAGGGTGTAGGGGATAATGGGTGTTACATATATTTCCTAGTTTCTGTACATTTTTGTGAAAGTCATGTTTATATTTACATATTTTCAGAATGTTTGGTGATAAACAGCGAACATTCAATGCAAAATGGCTGTCCAGGTACAAGTGGCGCAAAAGACGAAGTATATTGTGCTATTTGTTTTGGCGCATTGGCGATAGTGAGAAAGCCTTCATATTAGAGCTACCAGTAACAGATTCGAAGATTTTTTCTATCTGGCACAAAAGACGTTATAAACAATCCTGTCGCCACGATGCGTCGAACCTAGAGGGAAATTATGCGACTTTCAAGACAGGAAAAAAACCGATTCGATCAACAAAAAAATATCTGATTCAACAAAGAATTCAGTACAAAGAAATAGACACATACTAGGGGTAATAATAAAGGTTACTGCAGTTTGTACGATGCATAATCATTTGCGCATGATGGTGATATTTTAAGAGAGCACTTGGGCAATGCACAGTATAATTAAAAAAACACATCTCAAATAAGAGAAAAAATGTAAGCGACTGCCTAAATGCTCCTTTTTTGCTATCATTGTTGATAAAGCAACTGACAGATCAACCAAGAAACAACTCTCGCTATGCATTAGGATTAGGTCTACTGATGATAAATGTGACTCCGTACAGAGTTTCTTTAGGATTTTTTAAATGTGAAAATCTATCAAAGATCTTATTAGATCGCAATATCTTGGATTTCTTGCAAGAAGCTGATCCAGGTATTTTAAAGTTAAGAGCGCAATGCTATGATGGGGCATCAAACATAAAAATACTGTGGTGTGCAAACGCTTATAAAAGAACGATCTCCACATGCAGTTGATGTACATTGCAAAGCTCATTGTTTGAATTTAGCTTTAGTACACAGCTCTAAAATCCCAAATAGCAACTGTGCTGTTTGATTACTCAGCTAAATGATCGGTAGCGTTTACCGAGGAACTGGCAAGGGATCCAAGGAAGGAAATAGAGCAACGCACTAAAATGTGAACCGTTTCTGAGTCTCTGTGGTCAAGTCGAGCCTTCTGCATGTTTAAGAGCAAGTTTACAGTGATAAAATAGAAAAAGTGGAAACTTGACAGGTCGCCCAACACGACAAAAACGAAATTGTTGCAGGCTCGGTTTGATTGAGCCTGTTCATGGACAGTAGTGGAGGTAGTGGAAATGCATGCTACCGTCCATGCCCTCTAGCCCCGGGTTGAGCATAACTCAACATTTACACATGCTACAAGTACAAAAATAATTTAGAGACATCCGCAGATGCGGTGCACATGGAAATCCATGCTCAGGAAACACTGCATGAAGATGAAGATGAGAAGGCAGGCTAATGTCTTGCTGCAGTTCTTAGATTTGACTTTATCATTTCTCTTGTATCTGAAATGGTGTTGAGTACCATTGTAGCGCTGATGAGCCTTTTGCAGAAGGAAGATATTGACTGTAGGATATTCTTCCTTGTTTTTTTTTCACTAAATGCCGTTACAGAGACAAAGATACAAGTTCTCTCGAATGAGCGGAATGACTGCAGTGTGGCTTGCCCGATACAAAAAGGCAATGCGTATGATCAGAGACTTCATCACTAAAACATCTAAACCAATTTGTGTTGGAAGGCGAACGCATAGAGACAACCATGATGCAGAATATGTCTTGGATTACTGGCAGTTTACGGTATACAATGTATTTGTCAACCATTTTGTCTAGAAATGGCAACTCGCATTTTACAAATTGCAGACCATTTTGCCGCCGAAAATGTAGTGAAAACCAGTCAGAAGTGCCAGTGCCTATTTACACCGCATATGCACCAGATCTTCATGGCACATTTAAGATATCTCCAAATGAGGTACCAAAGTAGAAACTAAACTGGAATATTGCCAATCAGAAACCACAGACTTCAGACCACTCTAATACCTCCCAGCAAGGTCTTGTATCCGTGTGTAAACACTATTCTGTCTGTGCTTCTGACCATGCCTCCAACATCTGCATTTTGTGAACGCTCATTCAGTGCAATGAAATGCATTCAAAAACTACCTATGTTCAACAATGATGAGTGATAGAATGTTTTACTAGCTCTGATACACATTTACAAGGATGTTTGCATTGATTTAGACCACGTGATCAATGGTTTCGCTTCACGGAAATGCAGAATATGGACTTTTTCTGACCCAAAGCCTGCTCTTTACGAATTTATAAATGTAACAGAAACGGAATAAACCTTTTCCCTCTATATCAGACATAGTTATTGAATATTGTTAAATGCAAACAACATATTGTAGCGGTTGTTAGAAATGATTAATAAATAGATATAACTATTCAAAACTGAACCCATGGTGAAATTTTGAATAGCTAAAAGTCGATTTTGTGCATGGTGTAGTATTTTTAAGTGTGTGAAATCAAATGATAACTCTTATTTCTCAAACGTGTAGTCCAAGATGTATTTTCAAATATAACAGAGTTGTGGAAATGGTCGCTGAGTTAAAAGGGACAAATAACCAGGTCAGTTTTGCCTATTTTGCATTGTTATTTCTTAGTGTCTCAGTCGTTCTGTGGGAAACTGTGAGTGAGATAGGTCAGTACCGGCATCTGACACAATTTCAAATGCTGGAAAAAAAAGTCAACTAAATGTATAAAAGTATATTGACAGTATGTTGCTGGAGAGGTGCTCAGATGTGCCCAGAATGTAGCAGAGGGCGTATGAATGCCAAACAATTAGCCGGGGGAGCATGTCACCGAACTCTTAGATAATGTGCCAACACATCTATTTCGGGAAAGGAACTCCCCTGCAAAAGAAAATAAATCTAACAAATCAGTTTCATTATTCACAACTCGAATGCATAGTAGATTCACTTTATATGATAAATAGTGTTGTGTATTCAAATGTTTTCAGTACAGTCTTTTGCACAATGGCCGAGTGAGTAAATCAGAGTTTTCTGCCAATATTCTCTGTTGTGTTTAAACAATACAATCATATTTTGTGGTATAATCTACCCGCAGACTTAGCATGAATCTTTGTGATTTCCAAGAAACATTATCTAGCATTGGTACGTTAAACAGCAGTGATGTATTAAAGATGAGATGTCACAATATTATTTATAACGAAGAACAATCATGTAGTGTGTGTAAATACAGAAATCTCGAGGCAACTTTAGTATTTCTATAAAATAAAACAGAATAGTTGTTCATGTACATGCACAGCGCCTTTAAAGACTGTGTACGTGTTCAGCGCCATAACGTAGATTTCGACATCACTTTTTTGGCAGCTTTGCTTTTTGCCAGTTCTTTACATGTATATGATGGACTGGGTACTTGGTTAACTTTTCATGTGATTGAACTGTCATTTACTTCAGTAATTAGTATTTTTTGGACAAAATTGTGTCAGTCCGTGGATACCGTCATCCCAAAAACTGCGAATGTAATCAAACTTCCCGAGTGTTCTCGGAAACTACAGGTGAATGGAACAAAGTATGGGTACTAGAGGAAATCGGAAGGTAAGGGGCATATGATAGAATATATTAGAACATCTAAAACAAAGGTTTATCAGTAGAAATACCTGGATCCTCCTGATGATTCGGAGAAATTATCGGCCATTTTTCTGTGTAAGCTGCCTTTTTAAGTCACGTGTTCCCCCGCACTGGGGCTTTGATATTTGGTATGTGGCATCATCTAATGGTATGTGGCATCATCCAATGGCCCCGCCCTGGGGGTCATATGGTTTACATAGACTTGTCTAAAACCACAGGGCCTAGGGCTTTGATATTTGTAATGTAGCATGGCGGAGACATATTGTTTTTGCCCTGTTCGTCCATCCACCCGTCTGTTAGTCGCACTTTATTTCTGATGAATAGCTGGAGAACCATTTGACCTAGAACCTTCAAACTTCATAGGGTCACGGGGCTTATGGAATAGATGACCCTTATTGTTTTGGGGGTCACCTCATCAAAGGTCAAGGTCACAGGGGCCTAAACATGGAAAACCATTTCCGATCAATAACTTAAGAACAACTTGACCCAGAATGTTGAAACTTCATAGGATGATTGGATAATAGAGTAGATGACCTCTATTGAGTGTGGGTCATTTGATCAAAGGTCAAGGTCACAGGGACCAGAACATGGAAAACGGTTTTTGATCGGTAACTTGAGAATCATTTAAACCAGAACCTTCAAACTGCATAGGATGATAGGACTTACAGAGTAGATGACCCTTATTGTTTTTGGGGTCATTTGAGCTAAGGTCAAGCTCACAGGGGCCTGAGCATGGTAAAATCTTTCTGATCAATAACTTGAGAACCACTTGACCCAGAATGTTGAAACTTCATAGGATGATTGGACATGCAGAGTAGATGACCCTTGTTGATTTTGGGGTTTCTCGATCAAAGGTCAAGGTCACAAGGGCCTGAACATGGAAGATGGATTCCGATCAATAACTTGAGAACCGCTTGATCTAGAAAGTTGAAACTTTATAGGATGATTGGACATGCCAAGTTGATGATTCCTATTGCAGCCAACTATCAGTGTCTCTTTGACTTTCACTCCTGACCCCTATTGACTTCCTGCCTATTACGACTATGCACTGGTGGAGACATGCGCTTTTCTACAAAAGCATCTTCTAGTTCCTATCTAGTCTATGAATCCTCGTCAGACTTATTATATGAAGTCTTTGTCAGGTTTAGAACTTGTCATTTAGTCAGAAAATGAGGTAATTGGGTCAAATTACGGGAGAGCTTTGTTTTCTGCTTAGTCTATTTGAAACTTTGTCAAAATGTTTGTTTTTAGCTCACCTGAGCAATTTGCTCAGGAGAGTTTTTGTGATCAACCTGTTTCTGTCATACGAGGGTGTCTGTCTTCTGTTGGCATCAACTTTCTACTTAAATATCTTCTTCTTTGAAACATCTCTCCTGTATTACACCAAATTTGGTTTGTCGAGGTCCTGGCAAGATCCTCTCTCAAGTTTATTTAAATGGTTGCGCTTGGTTGATTTTAAGGGCAGCTAGGGCTAAAAATAGAAAAACCTCTAAACAGTTCCTTCTTGTGAAACACTTGATATACATAAAAGTGGGGCTTTTTACATATCTGCAATAATCAAAAACAGTATTTATGTCCTGAAAATAAAGAGTTTGATCTCTAACTGAGCCAAACTTCATACTTTTCCGTCAAACTTCTGAATTCCGGTCCTAAGGTGTGGATCAACCTTAAGCGCTTTTTACAGGCAAAGCATGGTCTTCAAGGAAATGAAATTCTCAGGATATACAGCTGATTCTTTTAACAGTTAACAGTGCTAACATGCCAAAATTGCAGTCAAATACATTGTATTTATATAATTTCTTTTAGTGCTCCTTGGATAGAGTTCTACCAAGGATGGCTGAAACATACTTGAAATGTGAAACTCAGGTGAGTGATCTAGAGCCATCACGGTCTTCTTGTCATGAAATCTAGTTAATATTAAAAACTGGGTCATATGAGATCATAAACAGGTCACTTGGTGAAGTTTCATGTAGATCAGGATGCAGATATTGCCTCTCAAGAGTTGACAAGTTTTCTTTGTGTCTCTATGAAAGCTTTGCCAAATTTGAAACTGGATCATCTGGGGTCAAATTATAGAAAAAAATACATGTCAACAGTCTAAAAGCCACAGTTTCTGCTTTGTAGGACGCATTTGAAACTGGACCATCTGAGTTTGAAAAAAAAAAAATTCACTAGGTCAATATTTGTATTTTATTTATGAAATTTTGGACAGTTAAGAAAGTGGATCATCCAAGTTCAAAAATAAGGTCACTAGGTCATACCATAGAAAAGCCATGTTTAAAGTCCAAAGGCTACAATTTCTGTCTTCATGAAGTTTTATGAAAATGCTTGTCTTTATGAAGTCTAGGTCATTTTTGAAAATGCATCATTTATGGTCAAAAAACTAGGTCACAAGATTAAATCATAGCAAAAGCTTTTTAAGTTTTCAGAACCAAATTTTCTACCTGAATTTCATGAAACATTATAAGGGGCCTACTTGATTGAACAGTTAATGTCCCTGACTTCAGATTACTTTCCTTACACCTTTGTGGGTTAGAAACCTTGCTTAAGGTGTAGAATTCTTCACATGAGGAAGCCATCCAGCTGACGTATGGAATGTTGGTGGTTCTACCCATGTACCCACCATTGATGAAGTTTTGCTAAGAAGGGCACCTGGGTCTTCCTCCACCATTAAAAGCTGGAAAAGTGGCCATATAACCTAAATTGTGTCAATGTGACATTACACCCTAACAAGAAAGAAAAAAATCTTTATCACAATGTTTATCTTGATGAAATCTAGGCCTTGTTTAAAACTGGATTATCTGAGGTCAAAGACTAGATCACCAGGTTAAATCATAGTCAAAACCTTATTAACACTTCTCTACCTTTGTCAAAATTTTTATCATAAGGAAATCTGTGTCAGGTTTGAAACTGGTTTATCTGAGGTCAGAAGGTGGGTCATTTTGTTTAATAAACCAAGACTAATGTTTCTACCTGATCTTTATGAATCTTTGTCAGAATGGTTGTCTTTACAAAAACTAGGTCAAGTTAAACAAAGTAAGAAATAAGTCAGTTTAGCAGGGTCTTTATGGCCCTCTTATGTTTTTAGGTCACCTGAGTCAAAGGATCACGATGATATATAAGTGGATGGTCATGTGTCCATTGTCCAACATATGTCGTCCACAATTTATACAAAATTAACATCTTTTCTAAAACTACAGATAAGAATTATGCCAAACTAGGTTTATAGCATCCTGGCAAGGTCCTCCCTTAATTTTTTTCAAATGCAGACACTTGTGCCCATCCCAGGTCTGGGAATTAAAAACAAAAAAAACTTTAGTAAATGAATTCTTCTTATGAGTTGCTGGATAGTTCTTCATCAGACTTGGTCTGTAGCATCATTGTAAGGTCCTCATTCAGGTTTGTTCAAATGAGAAGCGTTTTTGCCACTTTCAGGGGCTTTCAGAGAAAAAGAAAAACCCTGTAAATGGCTTGTCATGAACTGCTTAGTGGATCTTCATTAAACTTGATGTGTAGCTTCATAGTAAGGCCCTTTCCTTATTTTATTCATATGGGCAGTTGTTGAAATGGGGCACATAGCCTCTTACATTGCAAGCTAAATATACAAAAACCTTGAAACAATTTGATGGATCTTCCTGAAACTTGGTCTGCAGGATCATTATACAGTTGTCTCCCAAATTTACTCACTGAGAGCACTTGGCTCCTTTTAGGGGCAGCTAGAGCTAAAAATAGAAAAACCATTAATTTAATAAAAACAACTAATGCCCATGGACCGCTTGATTGATCTTCATCCAAGTTGGTCTGTTGCATCATTGCAAGGTCCTTTTTGGCCGGGTTTGCGAAGAAAAATCCGGCTTGAAGATTAGGTCTGTCCGGGCGGATGGATGGAATAATGAGTCTCATGTTAACCTTTTTGTTCACTCAATATCTGGACAAGTATTTCTCCTAGGACCTTGGAACTTCATAGGTTTGTTGATCTTGATGTGTACATGACCCTACTGATTTCAGGGTTACTGGGTCAAAGGTCAAGGTCACAGGGACCTGAACATTGAAAATGATTTCCACTCAATATCTGGACAAGTATTTCACCTAGGACCTTGAAACTTCATAGGTATGTTGGTCTTGATGTGTACATGACCCCTACTGATTTCAGGGTCACTTGGTCAAAAATCAAGGTCACAGGGACCTGAGCATTGAAAATGATATACGCTCAATATCTGGACAAGTATTTCACCTAGGACCTTGAAACTTCATTGGTATGTTGGTCTTGATGTGTACATGACCCCTTTTGATTTCGGAGTCACTGGGTCAAAGATCAAGGTCACAGGGACCTGGACACTGAAAATGGTTTCTGCTCAATATCTGGACAAGTATTTCACCTAGGACCTTGAAACTTCATAGGTATGTTGGTCTTGATGTGTACATGACCCCTATTGATTTCAGGGTCACTGGGTCAAAGGTCAAGGTCACAGGGACCTGAACATTGAAAATGGTTTCCGCTCAATATTTTGACAAGTATTTCATCTAGGCCCTTGACACTTCATAGGTATGTTGGTCTTGATGTGTACATGACCCCTATTGATTTCAGGATTACTGGGCCAAAGGTCAAGGTCACAGGGACCTGAACATTGAAAAATGGTTTCCACTCAATATTTTGACAAGTATTTCATCTAGGACCTTGAAACTTCATAGGTATTTTAGTCTTGATGTGTACATGACCCCTATTGATTTCAGGGTCACTGTGTCAAAGGTCAAGGTCAAAGGGACCTGAACATTGAAAATGGTTTCAGCTCAATATCTAGACAAGTATTTCACCTATATATAGGAACTTGAAACTTCATAGGTATGTTGGTCTTGATGTGTACATGACCCCTATTGATTTCTGGGTCAAAGGTCAAGAGTGTTTTTCTTAACTTTATTTTTTTTACACCAGTTTATTTCTTTAGTTCCATTTTCTACCACCTGTCCATTTCTTTTTAGATCACCTGTCAAATAGTGACAAGGTGAGCTTTTGTGATCACCCTTCATCCGTCGTGCGTCCATGCGTGCGTCCGTCAACAATTTCTTTTCTGCACGATAGTGGTTTCATTATTGATTTTTATTTTAACCAAACTTGCACACAACTTGTATCACCATAAGATCTCGGTTCCTTTCTTGAACTGGCCAGATCCCATTATGGGTTCCAGAGTTATGGCCCCTGAAAGGGTCAAAAATAGCTATTTTGACCTTGTCTGCACAATAGCAGCTTCATTTATGATTTTATTTTAACTAAACTTGCACACAACTTGTATCACCATAAGATCTTGGTTCCTTTCTTGAACTGGCGAGATTCCTTTATGGGTTCCAGAGTTATGGCCCCTGAAAGGGCCAGAATTAGCTATTTTGACCTTGTCTGCACAATAGCAGCTTCATTTATGATTTGAATTTAATCAAACTTGCACAAAACTTGTGTCACCATAAGATCTCGGTTCCTTTCTTGAACCGGCCAGATCCCATTATGGGTTTCAGAGTTATGGCCCCTGAAAGGGCCAGAATTAGCTATTTTGACCTTGTCTGCACAATGGCAGCTTCATTTATGATTTTATTGTACCCCCCGACAACAAAGTTGTAAGGGGGGGTATACTGGTTTCAGGTTGTCTGTCCGTCTGTCCGTAGACGCAATCTTGTGCGCACCATCTCTCCTTATCCCCTTGACAGAATTTAATGAAACTTCACACAAGTGATCAGTACCAACAGTAGTTGTGCATGGGGTATGTAAGGTTGTTTTAGAAAAAAAATTTGCAGAGTTATGGGACTTTGTTTTTTGTTACTATACTATATACATAGACACAATCTTGTGCGCACCATCTCTCCTCATCCCCTTGACACAATTTAATGAAACTTCACACAAGTGATCAGTACCAACAGTAGTTGTGCATGGGGCATGTTAGGTTCTTTTAGAAAAAAAAATTGCAGGGTTATGGGACTTTGTTTTTTTGTTACTATACTATATACATAGACACAATCTTGTGCGCACCATCTCTCCTCATCCCCTTGACACAATTTAATGAAACTTCACACAAGTGATCAGTAACAACAGTAGTTGTGCATGGGGCATGTTAGGTTCTTTCAGAAAAAAAAATTTGCAAAGTTATGGGACTTTGCTTTTTTGTTACTATACTATATACATAGACACAATCTTGTGCGCACCATTTCTCCTTATCCGCTTGACACAGTTTAATGAAACTTCACACAAGTTATCAGTAACAACAGTAGTTGTGCATGGGGCATGTTAGGTTCTTTCAGCAACAAAAATTGCAGAGTTATGGGACTTTGTTTCTTGTTAACATACTATGTACATACAGTCTGCATATGCAGTCTTATGCATGCCTAATCTACCAAACCCTTGCACACAATTTAATGAAACTTCACACAAGTGATCAGTACCAACCCTAGTTGTGCATGGTGCATGTTACGTTCTTTTAGATAAATATTCTGCATAGTTATGGGACTTTGTCTTTTGTTACTATACTGTATACATACAGTCTATATACATAAAGTTCACATAATTATGCAATCTTGTGTGCGTCAAATTGCAATGTACTGTGTCAGTGCATGCGGGGGGTACATTCATCAACTTTAGTGATAACTCTAGTTTTAACCAAACTTGCCCACAACTTGTATCACCATAAGATCTTGGTTCCTTTCTTGAACTGGCGAGATTCCTTTATGGGTTCCAGAGTTATGGCCCCTGAAAGGGCCAGAATTAGCTATTTTGACCTTGTCTGCACAATAGCAGCTTCATTTATGATTTGAATTTAATCAAACTTGCACAAAACTTGTGTCACCATAAGATCTTGGTTCCTTTCTTGAACTGGCCAGATCCCATAATGGGGTCCAGAGTTATGGCCCCTGAATGGGCCAAAATCGGCTATTTTGACCTTGTCTGCACAATAGCAGCTTCATTTATGATTTGATTTTAACCAAACTTGCACACAACTTGCATCACCACAAGATCTTGCTTCCCTTCTTGAACTGGCCAGATTCCATCTTGGGTTCAAGAGTTATGGCCCCTTAAAGGTCCAAAATCGGCTATTTTGGCTTTTGCAGCCATATAGAGACTTCATTTATGGTTTTATTTGATACAAACTTCCAAAATATCTTCAACAACAATGAATCTTGGATTCCAGGACAAATCAGATCCAGTCATAGGTTCCAGAGTTATTTTATATCTGATTACCTCCCCTGATTGTAATCAAAATGGATTTATATCAGTAAGTACTTATAGGACTTATTTGAAATTTCATTATTGTTATTAGTTGGACTGAGACAATCAGGGTAGATAACTATGGACTGATTTTATGTCAAATTACCTCCCTTTATTTCAAATTAAAATGGGTATATCTCCGTTACTAATGAAGATACTGATCTGAAATTTCATTTATGCCAACATATTTATTTGGCAGATCCTTCTTTTGTTCACTTACAATATTTTTTTTTTAATTACTTCCCTTTTACATTACTATAAATAGCTTATTTTTAGTAACTTTTTTATTATTGGCTATAGGGAAAAACCGAGACCACTTTTCTGTGGTACAACATGGATGGTACCTCCAATTTTTAGGTGTTTTTTGACATATCTATACCTTGTTAGAATTTTTTTCTTCTTTTTGGTTAAATTTCTTCCCTTTGTTGTTCTTGTCCTTAGGATTTAGATATTTTTTCTGAGGACCTTCTTGTCCTCAAGTGCAATGATAACAGGTGAGTGATATAGGGCCATCATGGCCCTCTTGTTTTCCTTTATCCTTCAATAGTGCTTATTTATTTGGGGCTTATTTGTTGTATACCTTTATTAGAACTTTAACTTATCACCTAATTCGGAAAACCTGGCCAAAACGGCGTCAGGCGTTAGCTGCTTGTATTCAATGGGGCACTTAGCCCAATTTTGGGCTACTATAGCTAAAAATAGAAATACCTTGAAACAACCCTTTTCCTTCTTCATCCAGCTAGGTCTGTAACATTCTTAAAAAGTCATCTGTCAAATGGCAACTTTCCAAGTTTTGATGGCAGAGTTAGAACCAAGATCCCAGGCTTGCATTATTTCAAGCACATGCAGGCACCACAAGCCGGCTGAATGGCTCACTCAAACGGAAGAATTCTACACCCCAAGTGAGAATTGGAACCCTTACCGGTTTGGCCAAGGGGCAAATTATTGGAATTCTCCAACATAATCATTCAACAATAGAGGTCCCTTGAAGGGAAAGATTAAACAATATTTCTGTTGTAAAAGATGTAAACTGTCATTGTGTATTTATATTGAAGTTCTGTTACAATTTTGTAATTCTATTTTTTGCAGAATGAGCCTTCAGAAAAATACTGATCCAGGGAAAGCTTTCGAGACAATTATATGGTATATATGCAAGTAGAAATAAATCCTGAATGAAAAATGTGAAATGGAGATTGAGAAATAAAGTTGTCTGTCATGTTGATAGCTTTTATCCCTATGTAAGCAGATAATTGTTTTTTTTAGCTCACCTGTCACATAGTGACAAGGTTAGCTTTTGTGATCACCCTTCGTCCGTCTTCAGTCCGTTCGTGCGTCAACAATTTCTTGTCTGCACGATAGTGCTTTCATTTATGATCTGATTTTAACCAAACTTGCATACAACTTGTATCACCATAAGATCTCGGTTCCTTTCTTGAACTGGCCAGATCCCATAATGGGTTCCAGAGTTATGGCCCCTGAAAGGGCCAAAATGATCTATTTTGACCTTGTCTGCACAATAGCAGCTTTATTTATGATCTGATTTTTACCAAACTTGCACAAAACTTGTATCACCATAAGATCTTGGTTCCTTTCTTGAACTGGCCAGATTCCTTCATGGGTTCCAGAGTTATGGCCTCTGAAAGGGCCAGAATTAGCTATTTTGACCTTGTCTGCATAATAGCAGCTTCATTTACGATTTGAATTTAATCAAACTTGCACAAAACTTGTGTCACCATAAGGTCTCGGTTCCTTTCTTGAACTGGCCAGATCCCATAATGGGTCCCAGAGTTATGGCCCCTGAATGGGCCAAAATTAGCTATTTTGACCTTGTCTGCACAATCGCAGCTTCATTTATGATTTGATTCTAACCAAATTTGCACACAACTTGTATCACCAAAAGATCTTGGTTGCTTTCTTGAACTGGCCAGATTCCATTATGGGTTCCAGAGTTATGGCCCCTGATAGGGCCAGAATTAGCTATTTTGACATTGTCTGCACAATAGCAGCTTCATTTATGATTTGATTCTAACCAAATTTGCACACAACTTGTATCACCAAAAGATCTTGGTTGCTTTCTTGAACTGGCCAGATTCCATTAAAGGGTTCCAGAGTTATGGCCCCTGATAGGGCCAGAATTAGCTATTTTGACCTTGTCTGCACAATAGCAGCTTTATTTATGATTTGAATTTAACCAAACTTGCACAAAACTTGTGTCACCATAAGATCTTGGTTCCTTTCTCGAACCGGCCAAATCCAATAATGGGTTCAAGAGTTATGGCCCCTGAAAGGGCCAAAATTAGCTATTTTGACCTTTTCTGCACAATAGCAGCTTCATGTATGATTTGATTTTTACCGAACTTGCACACAACTTGTATCACCATAAGATCTCGATTCCTTTTTATACGCCCGAAGGAACGTATTATGTTAACCTCTTGGTGTCCGTCTGTCTGTCTGTTGGTTAGCAATTTCCCTTCCGCTCTGTAACTCTTGAACCCCTTGAAGGATTTCAAAAAAACCTGACACAAATGTTCACTTCATCGAAATGATGTGAAGAGCTCATGTTTTGGATGGCTCACTTCAAGGTCAAGGTCACACTTAGGGGTCAAAGGTCATATGACTTTGTTGTGTGTATATTGCTCTGCATTTGCATTGCATTGCAGTGCTCTAGTTTTTATTTGGCAGTTCCTTCTTCTGTTCACTTACAATAAAATTTTTTTAATTACTTCCCTTTTATGTTACTATAAATAGCTTATTTAGTAACTTTTTTATTATTGGCTGTAGGGAAAAACAGAGACCACGTTTCTGTGGTACAACATGACTGGTACCTCCAATTTTTAGGTGTATTTTGACATATCTGTACCTTGTAAGAATTCTTTTTTCTTTTTGGTTAAATTTCTTCCCTTTGTTGTTGATGTTGATTATGATTTTTTGACCTTCTTGTCCTTAAGTGCAATGACAACAGGTGAGCGATATAGGGCCATTATGCCCTCTTGTTGTGATACTTATTCTGGTGTAAAATTGTTTCCATAATCATACATTGTAATCATGGTAATTTCTTTGGTAATTTCTTTAGTAAAAATAATAAAGACATTCAAAAGAGATAAAACCTTTTTGAAATATATCTTGAATAAAACTGCATCTTTAAACAAATATATACATGTGGTTTAAGAGACATGCCTAGTGAATTCAAAGTGTTTAAACAGATCTACAAATAATCTTAATATCATTTCAGTTTGTATTTTTAGCTCACCTGAGCACAAAGTGCTCATGGTGAGGTATTGTGATCACGCTGTGTCCATCGTCCGTGCATGCGTCCGTGCGTCAAGTCGTCCGTCGTCAACAATTATGTTTAAAGGACATCTCCTCCAAAACCAGTGAATGGATTTTGATGAAACTTGGTCATTATGTTCCTTGGGTGGTCCTCTACCAAAGTTGTTCAAACAGTTCCACTTGGTTGCACATTGGGGCTGCCAGAGCTAAAAATAGAAAAAACTTCAAACAACATCTCCTAAACCGATAGTCAGATTTTGAAATAATTTCACATAAATGGTCCATATGTCACCCTCTACTAAGATTGTTCAAATTATTCCGATTCGTCAAAAAACATGGCCGCTAGAGGGCGTGGTCACTTTTCCCTGTATGTATATAGTGGAAACTTAAAAAATCTTCTTGTATGAAACTGCTTGCCCAGTTTTAGATTAATTTTACACAAATGGTCCTTGTATGACCCTCTACCAAGATTGTTCAAATTATTTTGATTTGTCAAAAAACATGGCCGCCAGAGGGCCTGGTCACTTTTCCCTATATATATATAGTGGAAATTTTAAAAATCTTCTTGTTTGAAACGGCAAGCCCGATTTTAAAATAATTTTACACAAATGGTTCTTGTGTGACCCTCTACCAAGATTGTTTCTGATTCGTCAAAAAACATGGCTGCCAGGGGGCGTGGTCACTTTTCTTCTCTGAATCAGTAATAGCTAGGGCCTTGATATTTGGCATTTAATATCAGGTTTGTAATGTCTACCATAATTGTTCAAATTATTGCCCTATGTTCAAAAGTGTGTGTGACATGTATATGATATAGGCTTACATAGAAGAAACCTAACTCTGTACTTATACTTGTGAACACACTTGAAGCCTTGTACACAGGTGAGCGCTTTAGGGTCAGTGACCCTCTTGTATAAGAAAGCTGTTCAATGCATTACTGAAAATTGTTACTGTATAACATTTTAACATAATATTGTACAAGTGTTTATATACTGCATAGAAATTAATAAATCTTTCATTTACAACAGTTTCTATTATGAACAGATTCTTTCATGGTGGCCCCTCAGGTTGCCCTCATAACCTTAGGACTACCAGCACATTTTTAGCTCACCTGTCACATAGTGACAAGGTGAGCTTTTGTGATCAACCTTTGTCCGTCGTCAGTCCGTGCGTGCGTCAACAATTTCTTGTCTGCACGATAGTGGTTTCATTTAGGATTTTATGGCCCCTGAAAGGGCCAGAATTAGCTATTTTGACCTTGTCTGCACAATAGCAGCTTCATTTATGATTTGATTCTAACCAAATTTGCACACAACTTGTATCACCAAAAGTTATGGCCCCTGAAAGGGCCAGAATTAGCTATTTTGACCTTGTCTGCATAATAGCAGCTTCATTTATGATTTGAATTTAATCAAACTTGCACAAAACTTGTGTCACCATAAGATCACGGTTCCTTTCTTGAACTGGCCTGATCCCATTATGGGTTCCAGAGTTATGGCCCCTCAAAAGGCCAAAATTAGCTATTTTGACCTTGTCTGCACAATAGCAGCTTTATTTATGATTTGATTTTTACCAAACTGGCACACAACTTGTATGACCATAAGATCTTGGTTCCTTTCTTGAACTGGCCAGATTCCATTATGGGTTCCAGAGTTATGGCCCCTAAAAGGGCCAGAATTAGCTATTTTGACATTGTCTGCACAATAGTAGCTTCATTTATGATTTGAATTTAATCAAACTTGCACAGAACTTGTGTCACCATAAGATCTCTGTTCCGTTCTTGAACCGGCCAGATTCCATAATGAGTTCCAGAGTTATGGCCCCTAAAAGGGCCAAAATCAGCTATTTTGACCTTGTCTGCACAATAGCAGCTTCATTTATGGTTTGATTTTAACCAAACTTGCACATAACTTGTATCACCACAAGATCTTGCTTCCTTTCTTGAACTTGCCAGATTCCTTCATGGGTTCCAGAGTTATGGCCCCTTAAAGGTGCAAAATTGGCTATTTTGACTTTTGCAGCCATATAGAGACTTCATTTATGGTTTTTTTTTTATACAAACTTCCAAAATATCTTCAACAACAATAAATCTTGGATTCCATGACAAATCAGATCCAATCATCTATATAGGTTCCAGAGTTATTTCATATCTGATTACCTCCCCTGATTGTAATCAAAATGGATTTATATCAGTAAGTACTTATAGGACTTATTTGAAATTTCATTATTGTTATTAGTTGGACTGAGACAATCGGGGTAGATAACTATGGACTGTTTTTATGTCAAATTACCTCCCTTTATTTCAAATTAAAATTGGTATATCTCCGTAACTAATGAAGATACTAATCTGAAATTTCATTTATCTCAACAGATTTATTTGGCAGATCCTTCTTGTGTTCACTTACAATATTTTTTTAGCCCACCATCATCAGATGGTGGGCTATTAAAATCACTCTGCGTCCGTGGTCCGTCCGTCCGTCATTCCGTCCGTCCGTCCGTTAACAATTTCTCGTTACCGCATCTCCTCAGAAACTACTTGGGGGATTTTGACCAAACTTTGTCAGAATGATGTATTGGTACCCTAGTTGTGTCCCCCTGAAAATCAGACTGGTTCAACAATTTATGAGTGAGTTATGGCCCTTTGTTTATTTCTATAATTTATATAGATTTATATAGGGAAAAACTTTGAAAACCTTCTTGTCCAAAACCACAGAGCCTAGGGCTTTGATATTTGGTATGAAGCATCATCTAGTGGTCCTCTACCAAGATGATTCAAACTATTTCTCTGGGGTCAAATATGGCCCCGCCCTGGGGGTCACATGGTTTATATAGACTTATAAGGGAAAAACTTTGAATAACCTCTTGTCCAAAACCACAGGGCCTAGGGCTTTGATATTTTGTATGTGACATCATCTAGTGGTCTTCAACTAAGATTGATCAAATTATACCCCTAGGGTCAAATATGGCCCCGCCCTGGGGGTCATATGGTTTACATAGACTTATATAGGGAAAAACTTTGAAAATCTTCTTGTCCAAACCACAAAGCCTAGGGCTTTGATACTTGTAATGTAGCATCATCTAGTGGTTCTCTACCAAGTTTGTTCAAATTATCCTCCTAGGGTTAAATATGGCCCCGCCCCGGGGGTCACATGGTTCATATAGACTTATATAGGGAAAAGCTTTTAAAATGTTCTTGTCAGTAACTACAACATTCAAACTTGGACCACATGTATATTTTTGAGTGGCAAGATGAACCTTGACATGAGTTGACCTTGATTTTGACCTAGTGACCTACTTTCACATTTCTGTAGCTACAGCTTTCAAATTTGGACCACATGCATAATTTTGTGCACTGGAAAAAACTTTGACCTTTATTTTGACCTAGTGACCTACTTTCACATTTTTGAAGGTACAGGCATCAAATTTGGACCATATGTATAGTTTCATGTTTCAAAATGAAATTTGACATTGATTTTGACCTAGTGACCTTCTTTCACAGTTCTCAAGCTACAGCCTTCAAATTTGAACTACATGCATAGTTTTGTGTACCGAAAAAAACTTTGACCTTGACATTGACCTAGTGACCTACTTTCACATTTTTGAAGGTACAGGCTTCATATTTGGACCACATGCATAGTTTTGTATTCTGAAATAAAATTTGACCTTAATTTTGACCTAGTGACCTACTTTTACATTTCTCAAGCTACAGCCTTCAAATTTGGACCACTTGCATAGTTTTGTGTACTGAAATGACCTTTGACCTTTACATTGACCTAGTGACCTACTTTCACATTTTTGAAGGTACAGGCTTCAAATTTGGACCACATGCATAGTTTTGTATTCCGAAATAATATTTGACCTTGATTTTGACCTAGTGACCTACTTTTACATTTCTCAAGCTACAGCCTTCAAATTTGGACCACATGCATAGTTTTGTGTACCGAAACAAACTTTGACCTTTACATTGACCTAGTGACCTACTTTCACATTTTTGAAGGTACAGGCTTCAAATTTGGACCACATGCATAGTTTTGTATTCCGAAGTAAAATTTGACCTGGATTTTGACCTAGTGACCTAGTTTTACATTTCTCAAGCTACAGCCTTCAAATTTGGACCACTTGCATAGTTTTGTGTACCAAAATGAACTTTGACCTTAAGATTGACCTAGTGACCTACTTTCACATTTCTGTAGCTACAGGCTTCAAATTTAGGACCACATGCATAGTTTTGTGTACCGAAACAAACTTTGACCTTGACATTGACCTAGTGACCTACTTTCACATTTTTGAAGGTACAGCCTTCAAATTTGGACCACATGCATAGATTTGTGTTGTGTACGAAAATGAAATTTGGCCTTGAGCTAGTCAGTAAGTCTTGAAATTTGGAACACTCAAAAATGGCACATTGGTGGGCGCCAAGATCACTCTGTGATCTCTTGTTTTTATTACTTCCCTCTTACGTTACTATAAATAGCTTATTTTTAGTAACTTTTTTATTATTGGCCGTAGGGAAAAACCAAGACCACTTTTCTGTGGTACAACATGGATGGTACCTCCAATTTTTAGGTGTATTTTGACATATCTATAACTTGTAAGATTTTTTTTTTTCTTTTTGGTTAAATTTCTTCCATGTTGTTCCTGTCCTTTGGACTTTGATATTTTTTCTGAGGGCCTTCTTGTCCTCAAGAGCAATGATAACAGGTGAGCGATATAGGGCCATCATGGCCCTCTTGTTATGCAATTTTGCTAGGCATTATAATGTAACATATGTTTTTGACAACACAGAAAATGATGCCAGATGACCTTCGGCTTTTTTCAGATGTAAAGGAAATGATAGTAAACACTCGGGCTAAATTTGAAAACGAAAGATGCATTTGCATTGGTCTATAGTCAGGGGTCAAGTGCAGGGGTCACCCTGTCTAAATGTATACTAGTGGATTGTTTTGGTTTTTTTTGGCCAATGGGGAGTCAACTTTCAGTACTTTCTAACGATTTGAAAATACCTGGGCTTTAGCCCCACATGTCAGCTTTTCATCTACAAAAAAATATTTGAACTCAGAATAAAGACAAATCCCACAGGGGTCTGTAATGGAGCATTGTCAGGGTATATGGAGATTTTTAGAACTTCGTTTAATCGTTCAAAAGGTCTTTTTTGATGTTGTCTGAAAGTGTCATTATATGCCTCAGATGTAAGATATTTCCATATTTGAGAGCTGCAGACCTAGACATTTCAGAAGTATTTTCAAAATGAATTTCGTTTAATAAATGTTGATTCTACGGAAGCGTGAAAGGGCCATCAGACGCTAATACGTTTTACTACGTTACGGTAGCAGAAAGGATATGCTATTTCCCAGATGTCTCTCATATTTACTAATACGGTAGAATAAAGGATATACAGATTTCCTAAAATACATTTTTATCTCACCAGAGCACCGGTCATTGTCCGGTGTTCGTCGTGCGATGTGCGTCGTGTGTCAACATTTGCCTTGTTAACTCTCTAGAGGCCATATTTGTGATCCAATCTTTATGAAACTTGGTCAGAATGTTTGTCTTGATGATCTCTAGGTCAAGTTTGAAACTGGGTCATGTTGGTAGAAAAACTAGGTCAGTAGGCCAGATCAAAGGAAAATCTTGTTAACACCCTAAGAGTCCACAGTTTAAGTTGGAAACTCATGAGAATTGGTCAGTGTTTGTCTTGATGACCTCTAGGTCAAGTTTGAATCTGGATCATGTTGGGTCAAAAACTAGGTCACCCAGTCAAACCAAAGGAAAAGCTTGTTAACGCCATAGAGGCCTTCAAGGGGTTTAGGAGATACAGAGCGGACACAAAATGTTACAGACAGACGGAAGGATGGATGGAGACCATTCCTATAACCACCCCCACACACATGAGTGGCAGGGGATTAAAGATTTGTTAACACTCTAGAGGCCACAGTTGTAACCCAGTCTTTATGAAACTTAGTCGGAATGTTTGTATAGATGATCTCTAGGTCAAGTTTGAAACTAGGTCATGTGGGGTCAAAAACTAGGTCAGTAGGCCAGACCAAAGGAAAATTTTGTTAATGCTCAAGATTCCACAATTTAAGTTGGAAACTCATGAGAATTGTTCAGCATGTTTGTCTTGATGACCTGTAGGTCAGATTTGAATCTAGGTCATATGGGATCAGATACTAGGTCACACGGTCAAATCAAAGGAAAAACTTGTCAATAATCTAGAGGCCACAGTTGTAACCCAATCTTTATGAAACTTGGTCAGAATGTTTGTATAGATGATCTCGAGGTCCAGTTTGAAACTAGGTCATGTGGGGTCAAAAACTAGGTTAGTAGGCCAGACCAAAGGAAAATTTTGTTAATGCTCAAGATTCCAGAATTTAAGTTGGAAACTCATGAGAATTGTTCAGCATGTTTGTCTTGATGACCTGTAGGTCAGATTTGAATCTAGGTCATATGGGATCAGATACTAGGTCACCCGGTCAAATCAAAGGAAAAACTTGTTAATAATCTAGAGGCCACAGTTGTAACCCAGTCTTTATGAAACTTGGTCAGAATGTTTGTATAATTTATCTCGAGGTCCAGTTTGAAACTGGGTCATGTGGGGTCTAAAACTAGGTCAGTAGACCAGATCAAAGGAAAATCTTGTTAACTTTAGAGTCCACAGTTGATGTTTGAAACTCATGAAAATTGGTCAGAATGTTTGTCTTGATGACTTCTGGGTCAAGTTTGAATCTGGGTCATGTAGGGTCAAAAACTATGTCTCCCATTCAAATCAAAGGAAAAGTAACCCAATCTTTATGAGACTTAGTCAGAATGTTTGTATAGATGATCTCTATGTCAAGGTTGAAACGTATGAAAATGTCTTTGTTTAAAATGACATAACTGAATTCACCATGCTCACAAATAACACATAACGAACAGTATGCTTTTTTCAAACTTTGTACATAGCACAGCCATGAAATGTGCTAGTATGACTTTAAAAAGACCAAGTACCACTTTTTGATGTTGTTGAATTGGGTTCAACACCATATTGCCATATATGACTGACAGTCACCAATCAATGATGCAAAACCAACAATATCTATGCACAAGAAAGAGGGCATAACTTGTCCAAAATTAAGGTTATGGGAATTGATGCTTTGACCTTCCTTTACAACTCTGGAGAAATGTATGGAAGTTTCAATCCAATATCTGCATTTGTTTTCGAGATAGTACCAGCTTTTTCTAAGTTTAAACAGTGGGGCATAACTTGGCCAAAAATCAAGTAGTAGTTATGGAAGTTGATGCTATGTCCTTTACAACATGGAAGACATCTGCGAAGTTTCAACTAGTATCTGCATTATTTTAAAAAATATAACTTGCATGCAAAACTTTAACCCCATAAAGGGGTCTGACTCAAGTAAGAGTTATGAGGCTTGTTGATATGACCTTATGTTACAGACCCAAAGAAATGTGTGAAGTTTTAACCAAACATCTGCATTAGTTTGAGATACTGACTTGCATGTAAAACTTAATAACTGCATTTTTAGCCCACCATCATCAGATGGTGGGCTATTCAAATCACTCTGCATCCGTGATCCATCCATCCCTCCATCCTTTCGTCTGTTAACAATTTCTCGTTATTGCATCTTATATGGAAATTACTGGGGTATTTTGACCAAACTTTGTCAGAATGATGTATAATGGTACGCTAGATGTGTCCCCATGAAAACAAGAGCTTGTAGAACACAAAATGCCCCCCTTGATGCATTCAGTAATTGCACAAGGAACAGAAATTATTTGGTCACTGTACACGAAAGTTCTATTGTTCTGGGTCAATGTGACTTTGACCTATTGACCTCAAAATCAATAGGGGTCATCTGCTGGTCATGATTAACCTCCCTATCAGCTTTCACGATTCTAGGCCCAAGCATTCTCAAGTTATAGTCCAGAAATGGTTTAACTGTTCTGGCCACTGTGACCTTGACCTCTGGTCTCAAAATCAATAGGGGTCATCTGCTGGTCATGACCAACCTCCCTATCAATTTTCATGATCCTAGGCCCAAGCGTTCTTGAGTTATCATCCGGAAACTGATTGGTCTACATACCAACAGACCGTCCAACCTACCGACTGACATCTGCAAAACAATATACCCCTCCTTCTTTGAAGGGGGGCATAATCAGACTGGTTCCGGGTCACTGTGACCTTGAGCTTTTACCTACTGACCTCAAAATCAATAGGGGTCATCTGCTGGTTATGACCAACCTCCCTGTCAACTTTCATGATCCAAGGCCCAAGCGTTCTTGAGTTATCATCCGGAAACTGATTGGTCTACATACCAACAGACCGTCCAACCTACCGACTGACATCTGCAAAACAATATACCCCTCCTTCTTTGAAGGGGGGCATAATCAGACTGGTTCAACAATTTTTTAATGAGTTATGGCCCTTTGTTTATTTTGATTTCTAATATAATTTTATATCCAGTGGCCCTCCAAGTAGTTAATTGGTTTTTTATGGCCGTACCTGGAGAAGGGTCATAAAGTCTGCAGACACTAATGAGATAATGATTCAAGTTGTTCATTATTTTCCTATTACACCTCAGCAGTCTAGACTGATGATAAATGATAAATTTGTTTAGTACTCAAATTTCTGGGTTTAATTATTAGTTATAAGGTGCATTCTTTGCATCCATAAGGCCAGTATTTTTTATTGTTTTGCAGATGTCGGTCGGTCTGTCAGACTGTATGTAGACCAATCCGTTTCTGGATGATAACTCAAGAAAGCTTGGGCCTAGGATCATGAAAGTTGATAGGAAGGTTGGTCATCAGATGACCCCTATTGATTTTGAGATCTGTATGTCAAAGGTCAAGGTCACAGTGACCCTGAACAGTTAAACGGTTTCCGGATGATAACTCAAGAATGCTCGGGCCTAGGATCATGAAAGTTGATAGGGAGGTTGGTCATGACCAGCAGATGACCCTATTATATTGAGGTCAGTATGTCAAAGATCAAGGTCACAGTGACCCTGAACAGTTGAACGGTTTCCGGATGATAACTCAAGAATGCTTGGGCCTAGGATCATGAAAGTTGATAGGGAGGTTTGTCATGACCAGCAGATGACCCCTATTGATTTTGAGGTCAGTATGTCATAGATCAAGGTCACAGTGACCTGGAACAGTTAAACGGTTTCCGGGCGATAACTCAAGAACGCTTGGGCCTAGGATCAGGAAAATTAATACGGAGATTGATCATGACCAGCAGATGAATCCTATTGATTTTGAGGTCATTAGGTCAAAGTTCAAGGTCACATTGGCCAGGAACAGTTAAACGGTTTCTGGACGATAACTTGAGAACGCTTGGGCCAAGGGTCATGAAAGATGATAGAGAGGTTCACCATGACCACCAGATGGCCCCTATTGATTTTGAGGTCAGTAGGTAAAAGGTAAAGGTTACAGCGACCCGGAACATTTAAACCGTTAACAGACAATAACTTGAGAACGCTTGGGCCTAGGATCATGAAACTTGACAGGGAGGTTGGTCATGACCTGTAGATGACCCCTATAGATTTTGAAATCAGTAGGCTAAAGGTCAAGGTCACATTGACCCGAAACAGTTAAACCCTTTCCGGACAATACCTTGAGAATGCTTGGGCCTAGGATCATGAAACTTGACAGGGAGGTTGGTCATGACCTGTAGATGACCCCCTATAGATTTTGAAAATCAGTAGGCTAAAGGTCAAGGTCACATTGACCCAAAACAGTTAAACCCTTTCCGGACAATACCTTGAGAACGCTTGGGCCTAGAACCACTAAACTTAATAGGGAGGTTCATCATGACCAGCAGATGACTTCTGTTGATTTTGAGGTCAGTAGGTCAAAGGTCAATGTCCCATTGAACCAGAACAGTAGAACTTTTGTTTACAATGAGCAAATAATTTCTGTTCCTTGTGCAATTACTGAATGCATCAAGGGGGGCATTTTGTGTTCTACAAGCTCTTGTTTATCTTTATTTTTACCGACCTTCCTGCCCTAAAATATGGGAAAAGATAAAAAAAAACAAGAGGGTCATGATGGCCCTATATCGCTCACCTAAGTAGCATTGCTCTTAATGATAAGATCAGGTTTTGACACAGATCACATAGGCATACACTTTAAATATCATCAGGATAAATATTTTCTTGTAACAGTCCCTTTTGACCTATGGGTCATGTAATAGTCAGGGCCAATCTCCATACCAAGTTTGAGGGTCCTAGGCTCGAATGCTGCATTTTTGTAATAGCATGACTATTCCTTACCCTGGCAGACTTAAATAACATTTAAAACCAATCTCATTAGATGCTGCTGAGGTATATTCATTTACATAAAATAAAGGGAGGTAATCTGTCATAAATTCAGTCAAAAGTTATCTACCCTGATTGTCCGAGTCCATCTGATGGCATAAATGACATTTAAAATCAGTATCTTCATTGGTTACTGAGATACACCCATTTTAATTTGAAACAAAGGGATGTAATTTGACATAAAATCAGTCCACAGTTATCTTCCTTAAGTGTCTCAGTCCAACTAATGACAATAATGAAATTTCAAATGAGTCTTATGAATACTTTCTGAGATAAATCCATTTTTAGCTCACCTGAGCACGAAGTGCTCAAGGTGAGCTTTTGTGATCGCCCTGTGTCCATCGTCCGTCGTTGTCATTCGTCCGTCCGTCCGTCATCCGTCGTCAACAATTTGACTGTTAACACTCTAGAGGTCACAATTTTGGCCTAATCTTAATGAAACTTGGTCAGAATGTTACCCTCATAAAAATCTTGGACGAGATCGATATTGGGTCATCTGGGGTCAAAAACTAGGTCACCAGGTCAAATCAAAGGAAAAGCTTATTAACATTCTAGAGGTCACAATTTTGGCCCAGTCTTAATGAAACTTGGTCAGAATGTTACCCTCAATAAAATCTTGGATGAGTTTGATATTGGGTCATCTGGGGTTAAAAACTAGGTCACCGGGTCAAATCAAAGGAAAAGCTTGTTAACACTCTAGAGGTCACAATTTTGACCCAATCTTAATGAAACTTGGTCAGAATGTTACCCTCAATAAAATCTTGGACGAGTTCGATGTTGGGTCATCTGGGGTCAAAAACTAGGACACTGGGTCAAATCAAAGGAAAAGCTTGTTAACACTGTAGAGGCCACATTTATGATTGTATCTTCATGAAACTTGGTCAGAATATTAATCATGATGATCTCAAAGTCCAATTTGAATCTGGGTCATGTAGGGTAAAAAACTAGGTCACCAGGTCAAATCAAAGGAAAAGCTAGTTAACATTCTAGAGGCCACATTTATGACCATATCTTAATGAAACTTGGTCAGAATGTTAATCTTGATGATCTATAGGTCAAGTTCGGAATCTGGGTCATGTGGGGTCAAAAACTAGGTCACAGGGTCAAATCAAAGGAAAAGCTTGTTAACACTCTAGAGGCCACATTTATGACTGTATCTTCATGAAACTTAGTCAGAATGTTAATCTTGATGATCTTTAGGTCAAGTTCGAATCTAAGTCATATGGGGTCAAAAACTAGGTCACCAGGTCAGATCAAAGGGAAAGTTAGTTAACACTTTAGAGGCCACATTTATGACCATATCTTAATGAAACTATCTTGATGATCTTTAGGTCAATAGGTCAGGTGAGCGATACAGGGCCCTCTTGTTATTAAAATCAGGGGAGGTAATCATGCATTGGTATATGCATGTAGAAGATACAGAGTACAAGCCTTTACAACAATATATTAGAAAAGTAAGTAAAAGTAGAAACTTCTTACCATGGAAGACATAAACAAAGGACAGGAACAACAAAGGGAAGAAATTTAACCAAAAAAGAAAAAAAAAATCTGACAAGGTACAGATATGTCAAAATACACCTAAAAATTGGAGGTATCATCCATGTTGTACCACAGAAAAGTGGTCTCGGTTTTTCCCTACGGCCAATAATAAAAAAGTTACTAAATAAGCTATTTATAGTAACATAAAAGGGAAATAATTTAAAAAAAGAATATTGTAAGTGAACAAAAGAAGGATCTGCCAAATAAAAACGAGAGCACTGCAATGCAACGCAAATGCAGAGCAATATACACAAAACAAAGTCATATGATCTTTGACCCCTAAGTGTGACCTTGACCTTGAAGTGAGCCATCCGAAACATGCACACTGCACGTCGTTTTGATGAGGTGAACATTTTTCTCGGGTTTCTTTGAAATCCTTCAAGGCGTTCAAGAGTTACAGAGCGGAAGGGAAATTGCTAACCAACAGACAGACAGACAGACAAGGCAATAACATAATACTTCCCTTCAGGCGTATAAAAAGGAATCGAGACCTTTGATGATACAAGTTGTGTGCAAGTTTGATTAAATTCAAATCATAAATGAAGCTGCTATTATGCAGACAAGGTCAAAATAGCTAATTCTGGCCCTTTCAGGGGCCATAACTTTTGGTGATACAAGTTGTGTGCAAATTTGGTTAGAATCAAATCATAAATGAAGCTGCTATTATGCAGACAAGGTCAAAATAGCTAATTTTGGCCCTTTCAGGGGCCATAACTCTGGAACCCATTATGGGATCTGGCCGGTTCAAGAAAGGAACCAAGATCTTATAGTGACACAAGTTTTTTGCAAGTTTGATTAAATTCAAATCATAAATGAAGCTGCTGTTGTGGAGACAAAGTCAAAATAGCTAATTCTGGCCCTGTCAGGGGCCATAATTCTGGAACCCATAATGGAATCTGGCCAGTTCAAGAAAGGAACCAAGATCTTGTGGTGATACAAGTTGTGTGCAAGTTTGGTTAAAATCAAATCATAAATGAAGCTGCTATTGTGCAGACAAGGTCAAAATAGCTAATTTTGGCCCTTTCAGGGGCCATAACTCAAGAAACCATTATGGGATCTGGCTGTTTCAAGAAAGGAACCAAGATCTTATGGTGACACAAGTTTTGTGCAAGTTTGATTAAATTCAAATCATAAATGAAGCTGCTATTGTGCAGACAAGGTCAAAATAGCTAATTCTGGCCCTTTCAGGGGCCATACCTCTGGAACCCATAAAGGAATCTGGCCAGTTCAAGAAAGGAACCAAGATCTTGTGGTGATACAAGTTGTGTGCAAGTTTGGTTAACATCAAATCATAAATGAAGCTGCTATTGTGCTGACAAGGTCAAAATAGCTAATTTTGCACCTTTCAGGGGCCATAACTCTGGAACCCATTATGGGATCTGGCCAGTTCAAGAAAGGAACCGAGATAGGTGACACAAGTTTTGTGCAAGTTTGATTAAATTCAAATCATGAAAGAAGCTGCTATTGTGCAGACAAGGTCAAAAAAGCTAATTCTGGCCAATTCAGGGGCCATCACTCTGGAACCCATAATGGAATTTGGCCAGTTCAAGAAAGGAAACAAGATCTTAATATGGTGATACAAGTTGTGTGCAAGTTTGGTTAAAATCAAATCAAAAATGAAGCTGCTATTGTGCAGACAAGGTCAAAATAGCTAATTCTGGCCCTTCCAGGGGCCATACCTCTGGAACCCATAATGGAATCTGGCCAGTTCAAGAAAGGAACCAAGATCTTATGGTCATACAAGTTGTGTGTAAGTTTGGTAAAAATCAAATCATAAATGAAGCTGCTATTTTGCAGACAAGGTCAAAATAGCTAATTTTTGCCCTTTCAGGGGCCATAACTCTGGAACCCATAATGGGATCTGGCAAGTTCAAGAAAGGAATCAAGATCTTATGGTGATACAAGTTGTGTGCAAGTTTGGTTAAAATAAAATCATAAATGAAACCACTATTGTGCAGACAAGAAATTGTTGACGCACGCACCCATGCACGGACTGACGACGGACAAAGGGTGATCACAAAAGCTCACCTTGACACTATGTGACAGATGATGAGCTAAAAAAAGGTAAGATTTGAAAAAAAACTCAGTGTTTAAAAAATTATGCACACACAGTGATCATAGATGGTAAACTTATTTTTATGCCCCCATTAAAATCGCACCGTCTGTCTGTGTGTGCTTGTGTGTGTGCATCCGGTAAATTCTTGTCCGGGCTGTAACTCTTTTATCCATCAAGGGATTTTGAAATAAGTTTGCATAAATGTTCACCATAATGAGACAATGTGTCAAGCGGAAGACCCAGACCCCTAGCTCCAAGGTCACACTTAGAGGTCGAATGTTAATATGGTCTGTTTCGTGTCCCGTTCATAACTCTGCCATCCATGAAGGGATTTTGAAATTACTTGGCATAAATGTTTACCATTATGAGACGACGTGTCATGCGCAAAACCCAGACCCCTAGCTCCAAGGTCAAGGTCACACTTAGGAGTCAACAGGGTATGTTTCTTTTCCGGTCTGTAACTCTGCCATTCATAGAGGGATTTTGAAATTACTTGGCATTGATGTTCCTCATAATGAGACAACGTGTCATGCGGAAGACCTGGACCCCTAGCTCCAAGGTCATGGTCACACTTAGAGGTCAAAGGATAACATGGTCTGTTTTGTGTCCGGTCCATAACTCTGCGATTCTTAAAGGGATTTTGAAATTACTTGGCATAAATGTTCCCTATAATGAGATGAGGTATCATGCACAAGACCCAGACCACTAGCTCTAAGGTCAAGGTCACACTTAGAAGTCAAAGGAGTTTCTTGTCTGGTCCATAACTCTGCCATTTATCAAAGGATTTGAAAATAATTTGATTCAAATGTTAACCATATTGAGAAGGTGTGTCACGCTTATAACCCAGGCCTCTTAGGTCAAGGTCAAGGTCACAAAATTATATTTGATTATTATTGCGCATACAACTGTGGCATTCTTGGGCGTACTTCGGGGGCATTTGTCACCAATAGTGACTGCTCTTGTTTTATGTTGATTTTCATAGTATTGGGCATTTTACCTTTTTTTTTTCAGGAAAATTAATGTGATGTTTAAAAAAAAAAAAAAAAATTAAAATAACAGTTTAAGGGCAGGAATATCAGAAAACAGGTTCCATACTGATTGAAAATAATGTTTAATGCTTAAGAACAAATCATATGCATTTTAAAAAAAAAAGATGAGTTTTTGAATATGGATTGGGATATAATACAACAAGAAATGTCCTGACTCCATATTTGCTGCAAAAAAGGTTCTATTCCAGTTTTTTATTAGCTCACCTGAGCACAAAGTGCTCAAGGTGAGCTTTTGTGATTGCCCTGTGTCTGTCTCCAACAATTTGACTGTTAACTCTCTAGAGGTCACAATTTTGGCCCAATCTTAATGAAACTTGGTCAGAATGTTACCCTCAATAAAATCTTGGACTAGTTTGATATTGGGTGATCTGGGGTCAAAAACTAGGTCACCAGGTCAAATCAAAGGAAAAGCTTGTTTACACTCTAGAGGTCACAAATTTGGCCCAATCTTAATGAAACTTGGTCAGAATGTTACCCTCAATAAAATCTTGGACGAGTTCGATAATGGGTCATCTGGGGTCAAAAATTAGGTCACCAGGTCAAACCAAAGGGAAAGCTTGTTAACATTCTAGAGGTCACAGTTTTGGCCCAATCTTAATGAAACTTTGTCAGAATGTTACCCTCAATAAAATCTTGGATAAGTTCGATATTAGGTCATCTGGGATCAAAAACTAGGACACCAGGTCAAATCAAAGGGAAAGCTTGTTAACACTGTAGAGGCCACATTTATGACTGTATCTTCATGAAACTTTGTCAGAATGTTAATCTTGATGATCTTTAGGTCCAGTTTGAATCTGGGTCATGTAGGGTCAAAAACTAGGTCACCAGGTCAAATCAAAGGAAAAGCTAATGAACACTCTAGAGGTCACATTTATGACCATATCTTAATGAAGCTTTGTCACAATGTTAATCTTGATGATTTTTAGGTCATGTTCAAATCTGGGTCAGGTGGGGTCAAAAACTAGGTCACTTGGTCAAATCAAAGGAAAAGCTTGTTAACACTCTAGAGGCCACATTTATGACTTTATTTTTATGAAACTTAGTCAGAATGTTAATCTTGATGATCTTTAGGTCAAGTTCGAATCTGGGTCATGTGGGGTAAAAAACTAGGTCACCAAGTCAAATCAAAGGAAAAGTTAGTTAGCACTTTTGAGGCCACGTTTATGACCGTATCTTAATGAAACTTGGTCGGAATGTTAATCTTGATGATCTTTAGGTCAACTTTAAATCTGGGTCAGCTGGGGCCAAAAACTAGGTCACCAGGTCAAATCAAAGGAAAAGCTACTTAACACTGTATAAGCCACATTTATGACCATATCTTAATGAAACTTGGTCAGAATGTTAATGTTGATGACTTTAGGTCAAGTTTAAATCTGGGTCAAGTTGGGTCCAAAACTAGGTCAAATCAAAGGAAAAGCTTGTTAGCACTCTAGAGGCCACATTTATGACTGTATCTTCATGAAACTTGGTCTAGAGGCCACGTTTATGACTGTATCTTCATGAAACTTGGTCAGAATGTTAACCTTGATAATCTTTAGGGCACGTTCGAATCTGGGTCATGTGGGGTCAAAAACTAGGTCACCAGGTAAAATCTAAGGAAAAGTTAGTTAACACTAGAGGCCACATTTATGACCATATCTTAATGAAACTTGGTCAGAATGTTAATCCTGATTATCTTTAGGTCAATAGGTCAGGTGAGCGATACAGGGTCTTCATGGCCCTCTTGTTTATAAGGGGTACATCGAAAAAATGTAAACTATATAGTAAGTGTATTTTTTATTGCTGATATCTTACTATTTAAAGTCAAAGAAAATTATTTCAATGTGAGAAAAAAAAATATCACGATTGTCAACTTGTTTCACAGATGGGGTTTGTTGAGCATTGGTATTCAAACCGTATTCCACAGTTGATGGTATGACATTGTGTAAGGATATAAAATTAGTGACCTTAATCACTTAACATATAAAGGTAATGGGCTATAGCCGGATTTGAACCAGTACCTACTCGGCACCAACTGCTGAGCAATTACAAGCCTTCTTGAATAAAATTACAAGAACAGTAAAAATGCATATTTCGAACATGTTGAGAACAACTTAGCACAGGGTACACTAGGTTAGCTTTTGTGATCAACCACTGTCTGTCTTCTGGCTGTCAGCGTTTGCCTTGTGAACAGAGATGTGGCTATAGTTTGATTCAATAATCATCATTTCATTTGGTGAGAGTGTTGCCTTGTCGGTAGTTTCAGTTCAGGTTGAACAGAGCTCCATTTGAGATTTTGCAAAATTAATTAACAATCGAGGACACTTCTTTTTTTTCTCTCTTTTTCCCTCCTCCTGCCCTACCTTTTTTCCAAAAAAAAATCGGTAAAACTTACAATAAAAAAAAAATGGCCTAATAAGAAAAAAATAATAATTGCATATAACTCATTAATGGTGTCATCTCTCTTGTTTAAAGGGTATGGGTTTAATTATTAGTTATAATAGAAGTAATTGTGCATTCTCTGTTTCCATAATGAGAAAAAAATAATAATTGCACAAAACTCATTAATGGTTTCATCTCTGTTGTTTAGGGTCAAGGTCACTTATTTTGATCTAGTGACCTACTTTCACATTTCTGAAGCTAAAGCCTTCAAATTTGGACCACATGCATAGGTTTATGTACCGAAATAAACTTTGACCTTGACATTGACCTAGTGACCTACTTTCACATTTTTGAAGGTACAGGCTTCAAATTTGGACCACATGCATTATAAGTTTTGTGTTCTGAAATGAAATTTGACCTTGATTTTGATCTAGTGACCTACTTTCACATTTCTCAAGCTACAGCCTTCAAATTCAGACCACATGCATAGTTTTGTGTACTGAAATGAACTTTGACCTTGACATTGACCTATGACCTACTTTCACATTTTTGAAGGTACAGCTAGGCTTCAAATTTGGACCACATGCACATTTTTGTGTTCCGAAATGAAATTTTACCTTGATTTTGACCTAGTGACCTACTTTTACATTATCAAACATTAGAGGTAAGTGGTGTGGCTCAAAGTCAAGGTCAACACTGCTTGAAATAGATTTTTCAATTTTTGCTCATAGCACATTCATATATTGAACAATCTTTTTGATATTTGGTATGTAAGTACCTTGTATGGAGCCAAAACTACCAACTGGCATTAGAGGTCACTGGATCCAAGGACTATGATGACCTGGATTTGGACATAGTTACCTACTTTTAGGATTTTGAGCTAGTCTTGAAATTTGGAACATTCAAAAATGGCTCAATGGTGGGCGCCAAGATCACTTGTCTAAGTCCAAAAGGGGCATAATTTTGTCAAAATACATATTATTACAGTAATGGGACTTGATCTTCTGTGTTTGGTTAATGACCTAAAAAAGTAAAACTAGTTTCAAAGCAATATGTCTATAAATGAGGCCCATAATTTACATTAGATTCTATCAAGAGTTATCTAACTTGGTTATTTTGGTAGGTCTGATGAGTGGAAAGGCTTGTTTGAAGTTTTAATTCAATATCATCTGTGGTTATCGAGATAAAGCCTTGATACTTCAAAGTTGGTAGTAATTGCACCCAAAACTTAATCAGTCTACCAGCGATGCCATTTTTGAAGTGTTAATGAATTTGGATACGATCACCCGCCTTTCCCAGCTTCAGGAGATGGGTAGAATTCGGATAGCCCGTGTTAAACGAGTTATACTTGAGCAATACCCAGGTCACTCGGGTTAGCTGGAGTATGTATGCCGAACGCACCCAATGGTATGCGTGACGTAAGCAGTAAGGTATGGAAGGCGGAGTTAAACCATTAGACCATTGTTTAGTGACCGTGCCGTAATTTCAGCAACTTGCTCTGCGCGATTTACCAAACGTGCAGTGCAAATAACAAATGTTACTATAAATATCAGTAATTTGCTTTTCATGTTTTGTAAATCCTGCACTTGGTAAATTGGTAAATTAATAAAAGTCATATGCTAAATGTGTTGGTATTTATGTGTTATAAATTTGTTTCTACATCAGTAAATTCACAGCAGTCGATCACCAAGTTCAAATATCTCCAATCCGATTCAACATGCAATAAAACCCAAACATGCGTGAAGGTGTGATTTCCTCCGGTTAGCACAGGGTTTTAGGCTATTTTTATAATAATATTATTTCTACTACACTCGAACACACACACTTAGCAAATTTCACCAAATCGCTTGTATCATATTGAAATATCATATTCATGCCATGAATTCCCAGTCAAATACTACCACTTTATATTTCCCGCAGTAGCGTACTATGACAAGTCTATATCTGCATGTAGTTCTCGTGTGGCTATCAGTGTGTAACATTATCGTATTCGCATTAACCGTTAATAAATAGGCTATAGTGTATATTTTTAACCATCTGCTGCGTGAAGAACGTACATAATAATCCTTGATTACATGTTAGAATCAGAATATTATATCTCAAACAGCGATTTTCGCGTGAATAAAATCATTGTCGTTTAGATGCGTATTATTATATCACTTGGGCGGCGCCCTCGTAATTAATTCCTTCGCATCCTCCAACGACAAATCACTGTTTGGGATATGTTATTTCTTAAATACGTTTAAATTGGGTTTGCTTGACGTCCAGCGCTTGTGGTGCGTGTAAAAAAAAGACGGAATTTAGATAGATCTAGGTGAAGTTATTTTTGCTCATTATAACACAATTATAAATGTTCTCGAAAAAAAGCAAAATGCAGTTCGACACAAACATGATAAAACATCATACCGAGGGTTCAACGCAATAAGGGCGTAACTACATTTTTGAAAACTTTACAAGAGAAGAAAAAAACTACTTTGTTTTCTTCTGTGTTCAGTCACATACAAATTTACCAAAGTTTTTCACTTAATATTAGACATGTTATATGAAACATTAAACAACATGAATGGAATTTGACAAAATAACAGTATATTTTAAAACATGTGACTTAAGCCCTTATTGCATGATTTTTCATGTAAATCTGGAGTAATTTTATATGCAAGATGGGCGTAAGTGGACTTACGCCTTTATTGCAGGAAATTTTCTGTTGAAGTTGATAAAACTGTGTCCTGCAACATGGTAGTATGTACAAAAAAGTAAATACAACTAAAGCATACTAGCACTTCTATACTCATTTTAAATGAAACATGTAAGAACATAATTGAAACTGAAGAATATAACAGCCTATTTTAAAGTATCAGACTTAACAGCAAGATTTTTTCATGTAAATCCGGAGAGATTGTATTTGCAAAATAGGCAAAAGTGTTCTTTTGCAGTAAAATTTCAATTAAAGTTTCTGATGAATTTAATATTTTTTTCACGTAAAATGGTATTACTATACAACAGAATACAATCATAAAAAACTAATTTATGTCTGCATTTTCTTTAATTAAACTGAATATTACACATTTCATTTTTTTTCCTCCAGACCTGAATGAATATCTTTCTATTTGGCACTATAATAAAGGGAAAATAACAACAACAAAAAAGACTTTAAAATAGCAAAGCGGTATATAGGGAGTCTATCAAATATCAAATAGGACAAATGAAATCTGTCAGTCACTCTATTTCTTAAATTTCAGTCTTGCAAGCTTTATCAAAGACAAATGAGATTAAATGTATATCTGACAAAATGAAAACACCACAAGATGCAGGACAGGACACACAGGAGATGGCCTCAGTTACCACAGCACAGTAACAGCATCTCTGCTGCAACTGATATAACATGGCAATTTTCCTTGCCTATTAATTAATAAACTGAAACGGGGAGCGGTAGTCTAGTGGATAAGGTGTCAACCACTCATTCATGGGGTGGTGAGTTTGAGCCCCACTGGGGTCACAACCATGACCTCTCATATGACACCAGTATTGGATTTTCCAGAAACAGACACAAGAGTGGTTTCAAACTGAAAACTAGATGTGTGTATAAAGGACACAAGTGCCCCCACCTCCTGTCACTGTACATAATTATTATTATTATACCAGATTTATATAGCGCCCTTTTCATGATCAATTTCACGTTCAAAGGCGCTTTACATACCGGTAGTTCAAATGCAGCCACACTGGGCGCATAATTCATCCTCTACTAGTACAGACACATAGGGACAGAGTGAGACAAAGCCCCCACGACAGAGATTTGAAATCAGATACAGGCTTGTCCGGCTAACTTAGCCTAGCTCGTTGCGAATAGACAGCCTGGTTCTTTAACGTGCCCAGTGTATAGCACTGATACATGCAAGGATTGCCTGGGTTCCTGACCAGTACACCTCTAGTTGGGTGGGAAACACTGAAAAGCGTTTCTGAAAATTCCAGAATAGCTGCCGGAGATCGAACCCCAGACCTCAGGATTGGAAGGCCAGTGTGCAAACCACTGAGCTATTCATCCACCTATACATCATGGTTTCATGACTCTGGGTGAAATATCTTAGATACATGCAACACAATTAAAAGTTTCATCACTTTAATGTGTATTTTTCGCTAAGTCAAAGACCATAACTCCTGACTGGCTGAATGAAATCTTAAACAGAACACCCAAATGTACCAGTTCACATGTTATAACAATCCCCTGATGTTTTCTGACTCTAATTCAAATACTTCTTGAGATACAGGCAACACAAACTTGTTTGCACTTACGCATTTTTTTTTTACTTAAGGCCCGTAACACTAGTATGACCAAAAGAAATCCTGAATGAAACCTTAGGTGCACAAATTTCGATGCTGAATAATATTTTTCCTCTTTGACCCGTGGTCAAATACGTTTTAAGATAAAGTGTGACATACACTTTTATATTCATTTTATGCATATTTTTTATTAAGTGAAGGGCCATAACTCTGGTCTGGCTGAATAAAATCACAAACAAAACCCAAGGGGGCAGGCACAGAACTGCTGAATAATAATCCTGTAATGTTTCATAATCTCTAATGTCAAATACTTTCTGAGTTACTGTTATATGACACAGACTTAAAATAAAATGTTGGTCATCTGTGAGAGATCCAAATTAAAAAACTAGCTAGGTGCACAATTTCACTTAATGGAGCTTGATGACACTTTGTAAAATACCTTTTTTGAGATATGCACAACATAAATTTGGACCAAAATACAAGGGCAACTCAAAGTGCCTCCATCCAACCCTTGCTCACGAAATTTTGGATGGCTCAAAAATCACACAGTGACTGTAACAATGTTAATACCAAAAGAATCTCGAGGGCTGAGCATGAAACTATTGTAACTGTATATGAATAAAGAACAAGATACAATAGTTTCGCGCTCAGCCCACGATCTGTATAGTTGCAGATTTAGCATGCCTATCATGTGACATATTCCACCTGAGCACAATGCAAGTAAATATAAGATAAAAATGCCCAGGAAATTTGCTGAAATGGCATAGAAAATATGTGGTAAGTACCGGTATACAAAACAAGAGCACAGCCTTGTGGGTGCAGATGCTCATCTGATTTTATTGTCTCTGTATAATAGAAATATTGTCTACCCATGATTTTCTAAGTTCAAAAGGGGCCAAAATTCTTGCAAAAACAATTTAAAACTATGGTACTTGCTTTGCAGAGTCGGCTTTAATAGCGAATACCTTCACCAAGAATTAAAGCAATAGCTTTGACCTTTAAGGAGAAAAGTTGACCTAAATGCAGAATTTAACTAAAAAAAAAAAACACTAAAAAAACTGTTATTTTCCTATTCCAAAAGGGGCCATGATTCTTGCAAAAAGCAGGATGGAGTTATGTTTCTTGCTGTACATAGTCAGTTACTGATGTTGAACAAGTGTTGCAAGTTTTCAAGCATGTGGACACTGACGCAGATGTTGACGCCTATCAAGCGATGACAATAACTCATCAATTTGAAAAAAAAAAAAAAATCAGATAAGCTAAAAAGCTTCGAATATTACCAAACTGGCTTCATGTATTATTATGTTACTGAATAATACAGTCACACTTACATTTCAAAGAATGTATGCTGTATGTCTTAGACTGTGGCTGTTCACTGTAAACTATAGCTTGAAGTACTGGCTTTTGATGTATTACACCTTTTTGATTTTCATTTTATTATTAAAGTAACTAGATTTTCTAAATTTTAAAAAAAATTGCACATTTCTACCTCATTTTGAATATTTTGTTTCTTTTAGTGCCATACAACTAAAATTTTGGTACAGATTATTGAGGAGTTTTTCCTAGGCCAAACGCCTTTCATGTATTATCACATTTCATTACTGGACTTCCCCTTTTATATGTATATGGAGTTTCACTTACAGTTTTCGTGGTCTATAATCCTTTTGCAATACTGTACCGAGTAAGCAGGCACAAGTATAAAAATCTTCAAGTAATTGGTACTGCAATTTATTTGTTTTCAAGAAAATCATTTTTTAACTCCCTTAATTACATTTTTCAAGGGCATAAAATATTTTTAAACCATGATACATCTTAAAAAGCCTGCAAGGATGTAGAACATGGACTTACTTCGACCATGGTACGACTTTACAAAATTCAAGGAAATTGAAATATTTCCTACCATGATACACCTTTAAATATCTTTAAGAACAAGGATAAACCTTTAAAAATCTTTAAGAATACAGAATATAGACTTACTTTAATCATGATACACCTTCTGAAGTCTTCAAGAATAGAGTATAGCCTTTTTATAACCTAGCCCAATTAATATTTTTTAAACTGTTAATTTTGGATAAGATTATTCATTTTATTTTACGAGTATAGAAATCTTTCTTTTTGGCAATAATTATTGTGAGGCAAGTATGGCTTTCACTTTGAAAGACTTTAAGTAGTGCATTAAGTAGCAGTAAGATGAATGGGGGTCTATCATTTAACTGTAGCTAAATTTGATAATAACATATCAATGCACACAGGATGAATCTACCATTTGTAAGTACTGACTCTCATAAGCATAAAAAAGCTTTTCTTGACTTCAATGTCATAAGATGTGACAATACTACATTTACTTTAAGGGTCATGCATCAGGATAATGCCCTTATGATGTCATCATTATGACATCACAGAAATTATCTGATTACATAAGCCTGTATTGCAGGATAGATATTAAGACTACTGGATACTTTTTTGCATGCAATAAGGCAGTAAGTCAACTTACTTCCATATTGCGCGTAAAAATCAAGGCAATCTGAGATACGCCCTTATTGCAATATCAAAATAATGATACAAATAACTGAAATATCTGGTTTAAATTTTCACAGTATATAAATTAGGTCAAAATAAAGTGAAAAATCAAAAAAAGTGATTTTTGGTAAAATATGTAGATACGCCCCTATTGCGTTGAACCCTCGAATTACGTGTGTGTCTATCTGGTTTTTAATTTGTGATTAGGCTCTTTTATTACAAAAACTTTGGCAACAAGAACACACTCTATAAACGACTGTACTCCCCCTCTTCCTGTTGCGACCGATCAAAACAATAAACAGACAGGCCGATGGTAAGAAATCTTCTTAAAATTAATTATTTTGCTTTACTTGCAAAATGTTGACTGATCATTTTAGTCATTGCATGAAAATTCACTTGACCAAGTCACGAAACTGGTGAATAACAAAAATTCTAACACGATCTGCAGCAGTTGCTATATAAACATATAGCGAAATTGCCTATACATGAATCTACGATAAAATATAGCTCTTCCATTCCACCCTACGATTGTAACACGACTGTGATATTCTACTCTGCTTCTGTTGTATACCGACTAAATACTCGACTTTTTCAGTACTATGTAGTATAGTAATAAAAAGTACATCAAATTTTCTGAAACAAACAATTTCTAACTGATGAATTTATTTGTTTATATTTTTACCGTAAGAAAATGTTTCAGCCCGGTAAGTTTCAACTTCAACACCAGTGCATCTATGTCTGGTCGTGTGTGTAGTTTACTGGTTTCAGACCAGTTTCCGATAAAAAATGAGGGTTTTCATTATATTTATTTTTAAATACAAATTGTTTACAAAAATAATCTACAAATCGTTAAACCCTAATCTTTACTCTTTGCAAGGATGTAAACAATTCCGGTCTTATCTGCGCATGCGTCCAAAAACAGGGGCTCCAAAAGGGCAGTCTAATTAACGTTAATTGGTTTATCTACAGTACCAGTTTCCGACAAATGGTTTTGTAAGCAGCTTTAAAATTATTATGACTGAAAATCTTTTATAATTTTGATTTTAAATCATGTAATTAACCTTTACTACTTTTTCCCATATATCGTACAGGGTGTGGCTATCTTCCGTTCCGTTACGTACGGTATTGTACAGCACCTATATAATCATATTATGCAACACTTCAGACAAGCTCCTTTCACATTGTGTATTTGTCTAGCTTGTAGACAGTAGTTTATTTGATTACTGTATACATTGTACTCTCGGTATATAGGAGTTTTATATCGACTTTAAGTCCTTAAGCTGTGTTATAAATATATATTTGAAAAAGAAAAAGTAAAAAAAAAAGATAAAAATTTTAAGCGTTGACTGGGATTCGAACCCACGACCTCTCACACCTGAGACGACACTCTACCTTGATACTAACTACCCATGTGATGGAGATGCAATATAATTTCCTTCATACTGTAGATTTACCTCCCTGGAATTGGACAAACATAGGTTTGTCTTCCACGAATGTGTGTCATGTGGAATCACCCAGATGTAAACAAAACAGAAAGTTGATTGCTTAATAAAGAAGGTAGAATTTCTCTGTAAACACTTGCCATTGATGAACGAAATTTCGCTCGATGCTTGCTTGTGAAACAGCGTTCCAAAACATATAGTACTCCCTTTATGAAGGGATCCCCATTAGCGAAATGCAATGGCACTGAAACATCATTGAATTACCATTTATTCTTTGGAAATTTAACCATTGAAATACCATTTTTATTCGCATATACGTTATAGTGCAATCATTGAAAAACCATCGAAACACCATCGAAAAACCATTAAATTACCATTAAAATGGGCCGAAATATGCAAATGAGCTCTCTTTAAAAAAATGAAATTTCAATGATTTTTAATGGTATTTCAATGGAGGAATTCTAATGGAAAATAAATGATATTTCAATGGTACATCATTGAAAAAAAAAATGGTACTTCAATGATATCTAATGAAAATCAATGGTAAATCAATGAATATAAATGGTACTTTAATGATATCTTAGAATGAAATTCAATGGTGAATAATGCACTGCATGGACAGCATTTTTCCAACTGCAACTGCATGGCGGGCAATTAGGGGACACTGGACAGACTATTCTGACAGGTGGCCTACCCTTGCAACTTTTAATACAGACCCTGTCTTTTAGTGGATATTCCTTTATCAAGTGACTTAAATCTTTGCGTTAGGTAAATATATACATGATAAATCTTGCAATGTTGCTTTTAATTAGATGTTGATGTCATGTGTAAAATAGGAGATGTGCAAGTTTACATTATGATAAAGATTCTAGGTGAGTCACAAGGTGAAAATGTGCATTTTGTCACTATTTTAGGGGCCATAACTCTGGGAATAGGCGGTTGAGCCACAAAAAATAGGAGGTGCCCAAGTTCATATCATGTTAAAGACTCATGCAAGGTTTCAAGGTTTATATGAAATTCTTTTATAGGTAGGTGCATCATCACAAGATGAAAATGTGCATTTTTCACTATTTCAGGGGCCATAACTCTGGAAATTGGGAGAGGGCCTGGTGCCAGCTGGAAAATAGGATGTGCACAATTAGGTCATATCATAATAAAGACTCCTGCAAGTTTCTATATCAAATACTTTTTGAGTTTGGTGCGCCACAAGATGAAAATGTGCATTTTTGACTATTTCAGGGGCCATAACACTAGAAATAGGGAGCAGAGACAGAAGAAAACTAAGAGTTGTCACAGAAGTGATGAATTACAATCCCACAATATGGCCTTGTCACAGAACAAAGCCAGTGTCAAAGCCGATCTTGCCTGACCTTTGACCTACTGACCTCAAAATCAATAGAGGTCATCTGCTGGTCATGATCAACCTCCCTATGAAGTTTCATGATCCTCGGCCCTAGCGTTTTCAAGTTATTGTCCGGAAAGGTGTAAATGTTCCAGGTCACTTCAACCTTTGACCTTTGGAACTCAAAATCAATATGAGTCATCTGCTGGTCATGACCAACCTCCCTATCAAGTTTTGTGATCCTAGTCCCAAGCGTTCTGAAGTTGTTGTCCGAAGACTGTTTAAATGCTCTGGGTCAATGTAACCTTGACATGTGACCTACTGACCTCAATATCATTAGGGGTCATCTGCTGGTCACAACCAACCTCCCTATCAATTTTCATGATCCTAGGCCCAAGCGTTCTCAAGTTATCATCCGGAAACTGTTTGACTGTTTCATGTTACTGTGACCTTGACCTTTGACCTATTTATCTCAAAGTCAAACTTGACCTGTATTTTATCATGTTGCACATGCGTGCAAAAATTTATGATCCTAGACCTAAGCATTCTCAAGTTATCATCCGGAAACCGTTTAACTGTTCTGAGTCACTGTGACCTTGACCTTTGACCTACTGATGTAAGAGTCGAACTTGAACTGTATTTTATGATATTACACCTGTGTACCAAAATTTATGATCCTAGGCCCAAGTTTTCTAAAGTTATCATCCGGAAACTGTTTACCTGTTCTGAATCACTGTGACCTTGACCTTTGACCTTCTGATCTCAGTCGAATTTGACCTGTATTTTTTGATGTTACACCTATGTACCAAAACTTATGATCCTAGGCCTAAGCATTCTCAAGTTATCATCTGGAAACAGTTTAACTGTTCAGCGTCACTGTGACCTTGACTTTTGACCTACTGACCCCAAAGTCGAACCTGACCTGTATTTTCTGATGTTACATCTGTGTACCAAAAATTATTTTAATCGGTCAAGCCTTTCATGAGTTATCATCCGGTAACCATGAAAAACAACGGACCAACCGACCGCCAAGCTCACTCCTATATACCACCCCAAAACTCAGTTTTGTGGGGGTATAAATAGGAGGTGCAGAAGTTCATATCATGTTAAAGACTTATGCAAGATTTCATCAATTTATATCAAATACTTTTTGAGCTAGGCACGTCACTTTTTTTTCCGGACACACATACGGATGGATGTACAGATGCAAAGACTTAAATCATATTCCCCCACAACTCATAGTGGGGGCACAAAAATACATTATTTTGACAAAGTTCTCTAAGAAGCATGGAAATCAAAAACTGATCAAACATGTATAAAAATAATAGTCATGAAAACCAATGACAAAAATATGACTGCATCTGACTAGAATTATATGAATCAAAGAAACAGAAAAAATGTCACATCTTATTATTCATTTAAGGTTTAGGGGTATATCACCAAAACACAGAAATATTTTATAAACGAACAACATCGTTACCAATATTTTACCTGACCATTACATGTTCTGCAGTACTGTCCCGTACTGAAAATATTCTGAAAAAGTTGTCCCCCTTTGAAAATGAATGCCATTTGTAAAGAAATAAAAATAAACAATCGCTGAAAACTGTGTTCCACCTAGTTATGTGAAATTTCAACACTCGCACGCTATTACAAATGCATCAAAACAAACATGTGTTAACAGTTCCTTGAAAATGGTGAGTTTTTAAAAGCGCTTGACTGTCTGGAAGTGGGGCCTGTTTAAACTGTCCTTTTTTCGGAATTCAATGCTTATATCAGTCAATCTGACTAAAGTACTTGATCTTCTAAACGAAGATCTGAGAACGACCCATTCACATTCGTCTTCTGTATATTTTGGATTTCCAATATTGCTATTTTTATTTTCGCAATTTTATTTTTGTTTGAACCAATCAGACAACTTGTTTGAATGTCAAAGTGTAAGAAAAAATTGTGGTTAATCCAGGGCTCGAACCTGGGACCTCTCGTTTGAAGAGCAACTACCCTACCGACTGAGCTAACCGGCTATCTGAAATCTTTTGACATAGAAATTTTATGATATCAAAACCCAAGTCTTTATAAAGCTTACAGAATGCTGTAAGGTAGCTTTTGATTGGCTAGCGGAAGGGTTATCAGAACGAGGCCATCAATAGCTCGTTGTCAGATCCTATGCGTAGCGTAATAGGATATGTACTTTAGTCAGATTGTATATCAGTATACTGACACTTGTTTTGTAGAGTAATATAAGTAATATACACGCTATCATTACAAAAACAACAAAACAAGTGTCAGTATACTAATATAAACATTGAATTCCGAAAAAAGACTGCCTAAATGGGACCCACTTCCAGACAGTCAAGCGCCTTCAAAAATTCACCATTTTCAAAGAACTGTTACACATGTTAGTTTTGATTCATTTGCAATCGCATGCGAGTGTTGAAATTTCACATAATTTAGTGGAACACAGTTTTCAGCAATTGTTTATTTTTATTTCTTTACAAATGGCATTCATTTTCAAAGGGGAACAACTTTTTCAGAATATTTTCAGTACGGGACAGTACGGTAGAACATGTAATGGTTAAGTAAAATATTGGTAACGATGTTATTCGTTTATAAAATATTTCTGTGTTTTGGTGATATACTCCTAAACCTTAAATTTCTTGTGTATTCAACATATATAAAGACACTTTCTGTAGCTGATACCATGCTATTCACATAAATCTGGGCCAGAATTTTAAACTCTACATCATCATTTTTCCGCCAGAACAGGTGCTATTTTATTTACAAATCATGAAATTCAGTTACTACATTTAGAAATGGTAAAATAATGGTTTTTCAATGACAAACAATGGTGCAAACTGATTGAACAAACTTTAAGCAAATTCTAAAACAATGGTTTTTCAATGAAAAACAATGAACCAACTGATATAAAAGAATAAGTATATTCTGCAATGAAAAACAATGGTGTTTAAATGGTAAAGTGTTACTTTGATCATTGATTTCATCCATTGTTTTTCCATTTTTTGAAAAAAATGCTATTCTAATGAAGAAAAAGTCATTGAAATCAGTCAAGATAAATGGTTTTTAAATGATTTCTCTGAAAAAATGGTACTTCAATGGGGTTTTAATGGAGTTTCAATGCTTTTTTAACCATTACATTTGGCCAAAGAACTAAAAATACACAGAATGGCACCTGGGGATAATCCCGTGTCATCTCGTGTTAGAGCGTTATCTTATTTCAAAGCATTTGCCGACTTGATCAATCGTGATCAGATCGACAGACGCTTACTGAAGTATAAAATTGGCTGTACGCCTGGCGCGTAATAAACCGAATCGAGTCCTTTTTTTCAAACGAAAACTGTTGATTTCTTAGACTTCCAATCATAAATTCATTCCTTCCCCGAGTAGAAAATACTAACATTAAAAAGGCACCATTATCATTATAAACAATCGATCCGAAAGTAACCTTATTTAAAAGCGTTTGCCGACTTGATCAATCGTGATCAACAGACGCTTACAACGAGATCTCATTCAGTTGTCACGGGATGTTGGCGAGATTTGCTCTATATGCCTTTCAAGTTGCCGATCTATTTATTTTTATAGCTCTTTGATTTGGCTAAGGGACATGAAAGGAGAAATTATGAGAATTCGGATACTGGTACTGTTACGATACAGTTCCGTCAACTAGATTCTACTTTGACAGTAAATAAATTATAATTCATGTTCCAATCTTCCAGACTCAAATGTTTACGTGTTTATATGCCGCCAAAATGTTCTGGCGTGTATGTTTCAGTGCCATCATGTAGGTGACATGCACTATTTTTAGAAACTGCAAATATAAACTTTGAATGAAGTATTTACTTCTGATCTCTATATCCGACCTTAGATGTTACTGAAAATAACATTTTTACAGCAGTAACTACTTAATACTTTAATTAAAATTTGCTGAATATCGGAAAATTTCCTTTTATGCAACGCTTTCCATTTGTGGGGAGGTTTTTATAATAGCATATGGCCAGCCGAATGACATATCGAGCTAAACTGTAGTGCTGTTAAATGCGAAGAATTTGCGTGGTTAGAATCGAAATAATAAGTATGTTCCAATAATTTTATCAGTTAATAAAATATGGGCAGTCTTTCGGATGCGAATATTAAATCACACGTGCTATGCACTTGTGATTTAATTATTACGCATCCGAACTCCTGCCCATATTTTATTATCCCCCGACGAAAGTCGGAGGGATATAGTTTTGGCGTTGTCCGTTCGGAGCCATATCTAGGAAATGCTTAGGTGTATTTAATTAAAACTTCATATATATGTTCACCACTATGAGTTCTTGCTGCCCGTCAAGTTTCAGTCAGATTGCCCAAGTAACACCAGAGTTATGGCCCTTAGAAGTTTCTAGTATTAACTATATAGGGTACTATAAATATGGCAATTTCCGCATCATAACTTTTGATATATTTGACCTAGAACTATGAAACTTAAACAGAATTTAGATCACCATAATGTGCTTGTGTACACACAATTTCATTCGGATTTATATGTAAATTAAGAGTTATTGCCCTTTAATTGTATAAAAATCCACATATTTGTACATAACAAACTTACCATTTGGTAGAATTTCATTAAATTTCTTTCATTCTTTTCCATGAACATTTATTGTAAACATGTGAAGTTGTGTACCCACACCTGGTCACCCCCTTACCTTGATCACACACCCCCCCCCTATCCCCCCCCCCCCCCCCCCCCCAAAAAAAAAAATCATTCCTTATTTTAGATATTTTTCAAACAAACTTCATATACATGTTCATCACTATGAGGTTATGGGGCCCATCAAGTTTCAGACAGATTGCCCAAGTAACACCAGAGTTATGGCCCTTAGAAGTTTTTAGTGTTAACTATATAGGGTACTAAAGATCTATAGATATGGCAATTTCTGCATCATAACTTTTGATATATTTGACCTAGAACTATGAAACTTTAACAGAATTTAGAGCACTATAATGTGGTTGTGCACAGACAATTTCGTACGGATTTCTTTTGTAACTTCAGAGTTATTGCCCTTTAATTGTCTAAAAATCCACATATTTGTATATAACAAATTTACCATTTGGCAGAATTTCTTTAATTCTTTTCTGTGAACATTTATTATAAACATGTGAAGTTGCGCACCCACACCTGGTCACCCACTTGCCTTGGTCACACCCCCCCCCCCCCCCCCCCCCCCCCCCCCAAAAAAAAAAAATTTTTTTTTTTTTTTGCATTTCTTATTTTAGATTTTTTTTCAAACCTTCCAAGTTGTACCATTCCCCCACCTCACTTCTCCACCCAGTCATGCCCACCACTTATCATGCATCCTCTGCCCCCCCCCTCCCCTCCCCTCCCCTCCCCCCAACTTCACCCTTTTACCTTTTTTTTTTTTTATAATTTTTAATTTTCAATCAATATTTATAATCAACATGTGAAATTTTGTTTCCTCTCCTCCTCTCCAGTTCCCCTGCATCCCCACCCCCTTGAAAAATAAATATATACATGTATCTATATATATATATATACACATATATATATTTCCATTCCTTTTTTTTTTTTAAATGTTCAAACCTTCAACATGTTAAGTTGTGACTGCACAAACCTTGCCTTCAGCCATATTCAAGATATCTTACCTGTGTTCTCTTAAGGACATTCTGTTCTTTTAAGTTCAAATGTACATGTTAAACAGCAACACCTGGTGCCAAACCACTCAAAGACAATATTTCTTTCCAGTTAAACTTCAAGCTCACATTTCAATTAACTGCATTTAATTTTAAAAGCTAAGCTTATCACAGTAAGCATATCCCATTCAAAATAAATTCTTTAGTCAGGATCAAAGTATCATACATTTATTATGTACTCTTTAATTAAACATTTGTTTTCTGTTAAATTGATTTTGACTAATGAAATTATTTGCTTCTTATTAACATCCTTAACTTTTTGCCGGATATATCTTTTTGCCATTCCTCACCACAAACCCTTTCGGCTGGGGATACCAATTCATCGAATTTGCTTGTTAACTGATAAAATATAGGTACATATTTATTATTTCTTAAATAACACGTCAGATTGATTTGCAATCCAATAATCCATGATGTTTTCTGAAATAAGCATGTATACTCCATAACTATATGTAAATAAGATGTTGCATATCTGTTGTGTTTTTGAAAGAAATTACCATAGATAACCATGTATAATGGGCACCCCCTATTTTGGCCCAAAATCCTGGAAAAAACAACATTTTTGGTCAATTTTGAGGGGATGGAAAACGAAAGTAGAGTTTACATAGACACCGGTAATAAATATTATCTCTGTGGCGAAGAGCAGCATTGGTCTCGCAGTACTGCAGATTTTTGTTTTCGCGAAAATAAAACTAGTAAAATATTGTTATATTTGTTGTTTTACCTTTTTAATTAACTATTTTGAATAAATAAACAGCAGCTGATTCAATATTTCAGAATGGTATCTTTCAAAATGACATGAGCTTCTCAATTCAAACCGATAACAAAAGGTGTGATAGTCTTTTTGTCACAATGAAATAGCCAGTAATTACCGGCAATTAACGTGACACCTCGTGTCAATTATGTTGTTCACAGTTTGATCTCAGTTAAAGATAATTCTCGATCTTTAATAAGTATCATAATTTTTGTGATTTATTAACATTTCTTCATCAAAATACTTTTAAATTTATATGAAATTAATTTTGTTTGAAAGAAAAATAAACCATTCGATCTTTTAAGGGAGGGTCTTTTCACCCCAAGACACCCCAAAACACCCAAAGACACCTAAAAAAAACAATAATTATCCTATTGTTTAGTATTAAAATCACGGGTGGTAAACGCGCAATCCAATTCCCACTGGGAATACGCTAAAAATGGGTTGCGCGACTTCCGGTGCTGGTGTTGCGCATCAATATATACAAAATCGAGGTAGGTGGGTTTTTGTTTTTGTAAATAATGACACATTTACGAGTGCTTTCGAAAAAAAGCAAAATGCTATTCGACACAAAAATGAATAAAGATCATATGTGTGAAATACCAACTTATAAATTTAAGAATCGGCCTTGTTATCACAAAAACTCTGCTGGCTCGAGCTGTCAAATAAAGCATGGAATCATGAAAAATGAAATTTTCTAACTCTTGTGCCTTCTTTCTGGAAATGTGACGCTTCTAATGATCAAACGCGTGTAAAACAGTCATGGATATTACATACACTTGAATGAAATGTTGCTTTTGGGGGAAAGATTGGCAAAAAATAATCTGGAATGGGGTTGCGCCCTGGGAATGGAGTTGCGTGTATACATTATATACATTATGATGTATACGAGCAGCTCCATTCCCGGTGCGCAACCCCATTCCCGATGATTTTTTTGTCAATTATGTCCCCGTAAGCAGGATTTGAAGCAAATAATTTTGATATTTGTTACTTTATAACAGTTGAGTTATCATAAAAAGCATCAGATGTCCTCAGATTAGGCATATGAGGTCAGAAACTCCCATTTTTATTGATTTCATACTTTTTTCACGCTTTGTGTCGCCTGAGTTTTTGTGATAATAGAGCTGAATCATAAATTAGAAACCAGATATTTTACACATATGATGTATTTTCATATTTGTGTCGAATAGCATTTTGCTTTTTTCGAGAAAATTTATTCTTGTCTCATACTAAGCAAAATCATAACTCCACATACCTCAATTTCGTCTTTTTTTACGCGCAACACCAGCACCGGACGTTGCACAACCCATTTTAAGCGTATTCCCGGCGGGAATTGGATTGCGCGTTTACCACCCGTGAAAATGTCAAAATAATAACATATTTCAATGTTATAGGTAATAATTTTCTCTTTTTTTCTGAATCATAAAAAAGGAAACTTTCGAACATAATAATTCAAGGGGAACAGTCCAAAAAGCTTAACTATGATAAAGCCTAAAGGAGATCCAGTTATTTCCCTTCCATTCAAAAGTTATTGTGTTTGTAAGATATGTAAGTCAATTTGAGTAAAAAAATGTTTTTAACTGTAAGGGCGTCCGGGATCTGCAAAGTGACTAAATCCAAGGGAAATAAATTAATATGTAATTTACATAGTAAAGTTGGCTTTACCTCCCTTTCACATTAATAAAAAGTTCGTTTCAGCTGATGTTCTTAGATGCATTTCTTTGAACAAATCTATTCTGAAGGTCATCTTAACTGTATAAGCATGTCTTTAAAATATATTTTTTTAATAAATGATACAAATAAACTAATATTCTATATGTCTTTTGGTGTTTTTGGGTGTCTTGGGGTGAAAAGACCTTCCGATCTTTTACGGAATGTAACAGCAATCTTAGATTTTAGCGGTGACAGTAAGCGCGGGGAGTAGTTTCCCTTTACCAAAATGGCGAACATCGGTAACAAACTTGTTTTGAGGTTGGAAAATTGTCTATACCTGTGTATTATGCGCACCTACGATTCGGGGGGTGGTCCTGGGGGTAAAAAAACTGTGCATTATACATGGGTATCTACGGTACTTTTTATCTAGTCGGTAAAAAAACATTCACTGTATGCTGACTTGCAAATATTGATATTTGATCTGAACTCGTATTTGCGACTGACACTGTATTCCATTTTGCGACTACAGTAGGTGATTTATGTCCTTTAAGGGCGTAAATAAAATAAAAAATACATACTAAATTGTCTCTATTGATCAGTCGTCATGTATATAATGCCATTTAATGTCGAACCCCTCGTGCAATGCATGTACTAATCCATTGGTGGCGGGGGCGGGGTCTGTGACTCGCTATCCTAGCTTATTATATAATACATTGAATGCTTCAGAATTGTTTATATGCAAGTATTCCGTGTTGGTTTATCAGACATATACTAACACAAAATACAGAATTAGAAACTGAAAGTATACACAGGGTCCCTGCTATGTCATGCAAGAAATTAACCATCTGTCGATTCCCTATGGAAGTCAGGCGAAGAAATGTTACCTGGGGACTTCAAAATGTTGATGAGCAGACAGGAGGGGACTTTAGACTGACCCCCGTCCGTCTGCCAACAAAATGATCATCTGATTTTTTAATCAAAGCGCTGAAAGCACAGAAAGGTTAAAACCTTTTGATATGCTGTTAACAAATTATAATCTGAAGAAATACATGTTGTTCTGGGAAGAAGTGTGTATGTAGCCTTCATTTTCAAAGGAACTGGTATTAAAGGAATGAAGGTAGTTATTCGCCGGATATGCCACCGTGGTCTACTCAATTGTATTCCATATTAATATATAGTGCAATTTTCCCGACTAGTAAAGGCTATTTTCATGTCAGATATCAGCTTTATTGATGCTCGATTGTAAAGAAGAATTCTGCTGATGTTTTTAAGCTACATTATATGATTCAAAAAGTTAGTCGAACCTGTTTGGTAAAACGAAAGTAAAAGTATGTATTTCCTGATGTCTACCTATACAATATTAGAGTTTCCATCACGTGTATCAGTTACTTGACCATGGCTTGACTCCCATAATTAGTCATGTGCATCTCCTCAGATCTTTTTCTACACAAAGAGCTAGGTTTAACATGTAATAAAGTAGTAAAATATATCTCCGATATGGATCTAGAATCTGAGCAGACGATGTAATGAGAAAAATAGAGGGTAAGTCAATGTCTGTGCACCCTGAACAATGAGAACAATGGAGAGTAGGTCAACACAGCCTAAACAAAGGCACTGGTGACGGACTCTCTTAGGTATGATAATCAGTAGCAGACGATGTTTTCTAAACAATGTTTATTCAACAGTAACTACAAAATTATTGTGTACATAAATGCGCCCCCGGTGTTCCCAAACTGCACATATCATTTAAGAAAGATAAAACAAACAAAAAAGTCATTGTGGTCCTACTGCTCAGAAGGTTATCAGACTATTCTCCAAGTAATCAGATCTCCAACAGTTCAACTCCAATATTATTTATGTTTGCTATGTGTCAAGTTTTTTTATAATTGTAAGTTGAAGCATATTTCCAAGAATTACTTAATTGTGGTGATCAATTAGTAAATCAAAAGAATTATCAAGCGTAAATTAGAAGGATATGAAAATAATATCGTTGAATCAGACGACTACAGGCAGTGCACATCGTTCAGTACCAGAATGCACTTACTGCAGCCACAACACCCAGAAAAGTTCAACTCCAAGAATTCAGCACCTCAAAAGTTCAACTCCAAGAATTCAACACCTCAAAAGTTCAACTCCAAGATGATTCTCAAAGTAACCAGATCTCCAAGATTATAAATTTGCTCAACTCCCAAGACTATCAATGTTTGCCAGGTTTCAAGTTGTATGTTCCCAGCAAACACACCACGTTGTTACAACGTTGTTACGACGTCTTTTCCTGACATTGTAACAACGTTGTTTTTTGGTTGATAATGAAAGGTGCGTTGACGTCTTGTCACAACGTTGGAAAGACGTCTTTTTTGCAATGTTGGAAAGACGTCTTGTCCACAACGTTGGAAAGATGTTGTTTTTTGGTTGATAATGAAAGGTGTGTTGACGTCTTTTTCACAACGTTGTAAAGACGTCTTTTTCACAACGTTGGACAAACGTTCTTTTTTGGTTGATAATGAAAGGTGCGTTGACGTCTTTTTTGCCACCTTGGAAAGACGTCTTTTTCACAACGTTTGAAAGACGTAGTTTTTTCTTTGATCGTGAAAGGTGTTTTGACGTCTTCTGCAGTGTTGGAACGACATATTTTTCACAGCTTTGGAAAGATGTATTTTTTACATTTGAATGACATCTTTTCTCAATGTTGTTTCGTCTAAAAGCACAAAAAAAAAACAACAGTCTATGGTTTTAAACAAAAGTGTACTGAATAATAGAATAGTCACAAGACGTATCTTAACATACTGGGTCTAGTAAGAAAACATACTAAATATGATTCAACTGAAATGTTTTTATTAAAAAGTACATATACCATTCAATCAAAAATAAATTTTGTTGATGCATGTAATCTGTAAAAAGAGCTGTTCAGGGACAGCAACAGTCAATCGACTATTCAATAGCTTTTTAACAAAATATTTCATCAATGAATAAAACGATAAACACTTGTGGAAATGGGCAACCATTTTGCTTGAATGTATTAAAGGGTCATAGCATATAAAAACAAGAGCTGTCATAGAAGCAGCATGTTTAACTATTTTAAAACATGATACTAAGTGAAGAAACATTATCTTGAATTCTAGCATAAAACTGCTGTTATTGTCACTTTTCGGGGGTGTCTTAACAGAGAGATTCTCGCGCTCACATGCTGTTGTAACACCTTTTTATTTATGCGCGTTCCGTGGCAAAGCGTAAACATATTACGGCCCCAAAACGAATAATTCATAAGGAAATGACGTGAACGTGATAAAACAAACTTTACCACGCATTTCATGGGAATTTAATGACGTTGAGGGACAATATATTCATTTACTTGGTTTTGCGTTTTATGCCAGAATAGCGTAAGCGCATGTTATTTTCGTGTTATAACATCTACAGAATCCCTCGGGAATCATTGGTACCTGGGTTGGGTACCAACCAATCCCTCGGGATTCTGGAGATGTTGTAGCACGAAAAACATGCGTTATCCCTATACAATTACTTTATGTTTGAACAAAAAGCATTGAATAATAGCCATTAATGAGTGAAACTGCCTAAAATTCCTTTAAATAATTCAAGAAATACTGGTTCGATACCACACTTTGGTCTGTGAAATCTGATCTTAGATGCTGACAGAAAACAAGTAGGATAGCTCTGCATATAGTTTGTACAGTCTAGCTAAAATCTTAAAGTTACTCACCCACAGTTTGGGTGAAATTTTTCAACATCTTCCTTTCAAAAAGTTTAGCAGGGAATGTGTATTTGACACAGAAATGTGATCTAAAACGGTTGAGAATAAAATTTAGATATTGGTAAAAATGCAGCAGGAATGTAAATTTTCTGCAATATTTCAAATTTAGTATACTACATTCTGCACAAGATTTATTGTTATTTAATGGAATATCTTGCTTAATCATTCCAATAAGTTTGACTGAACCAATTTCCAACTCCAAAAAAGACCATAATTTATCCAAACTCGTTGACAGAGTTATCTGCTCTTGCCTACAGATGGAAATCATGATAGTAAGTAAGTAAGTGTTCAAAGTTTCAAAGCCATATGTCAAATAGTTTTGACAAACACGTACTTGTACGCAAACTGAACCAATTTCTAAGTACAAAAAGGCCATAATTCAGCCAAAATAGTTGACAGAGTTATGAACACTTACTTACAGATGGCAATCATATAATAAACAAGTGTTCAAAGTTTCAAAGCCACACATCAAACAGTTTTCACAAAACATGGACTGGTAAGAAATTGTACCAATTTCCAAGTCCAAAGAGTCATAATTTAGCCAAAATACTTGTAAGAGTTATGTACTCTTACCTACAGATACAGACTATGGTATAATAATAATCAAGTGATAAAAGTTTCAATGTCATATGTCAAACAGTTTACACAAAATATGAACTAGTAGGAAATAAAAGGTACCCAAATTCAGCAAAAGTCCTTGATAGAGTTATGTGCCCTTGCCTAAAATTGGATATGGTGATGATAACAAGTGTTGAAAGTTTCAAACCTTTATCCCCAAAGGTTTTGCCAAAATGTAAACTGGTACCAAAAACTTAACCAAGGTGTGACGCAAAGCTGATGCCGTATCGAGTAGGATAGCTATTCTTATAGTTCAAATAGTAAAGTTATAAAGGTCCAATTGCGGCATCTTTTATGCAGTTTCCGAAAATGATTTTAATGAAAAATCTTGCAAAAAAGTTCTATGTAGAACAATCTGAACAAAATACATTTTTTTTTCATATATAACTTTCAGCCAGGTCATTTAATATTGATTTATGTGACAAATTATTTTAATTATTCTCAAAATCACTACAAATGGATAAAGTCTGCCCATCACTTAGCTTGAGACAACATTAACCTTAACCAACAAATTCTTGATTTTGCCTTGTGAATGAGTAATCTAATCCATTCACAAAAATATTAAGAATAAATAAAGTAAAGTTTAAGTGTAATGGACTGGCAAAACAATGAACAAACAACTACAAATTTTTGAAAAACAATTCATTGTGCAAACTTTTTTTCTCGAGATACTATTTGAAATTTCTTCACCTTGTAGAATTTTAAATTATCTGAAAAAATTCCAATAACACTGTGCTTCCAGAAAATGAATTGGATACAAGTTCTTCAGTTTTGTATACAACAAAAAATCAAACTTAACTTGCACTGTTTTCACACATTTCATGTATATCACTTTTCAGCTGCATTTAGAATTTACTGAAAGATTCATTTTGTAAGTAGAACTGTTTTGCATTTAACACATTTTAAATTCAAATGTTTGTGTTTTAGAGCAGATTACACAGTATGTAAGTCATGATTTCTGCTATTTCACTATTTCAGATTTCCTTTTGAACTGGATTTCTATCTGATAGTGCATATCAGTCACAGGCACTTCTCCCACTCCTAGCTCCCCTTCCTGGTCCTATGTCTACGCAGGCTGAAAATATACATTTTAACACACATGTAAACTTAAACGTTTTGTTAAAAACTAGAAGATGATCACACATATTAGAATTATGTATAAAGTTAAATGTATGGTAAGGTGACGGTGTATCATTTTTAATACATGACATACTAATTTCTTTACTTTATCACAAAGTTTATACGGTAATACAGTGGGTGGGATAGCGCCGATGTCGTGAATTCATTTCGGACATTCTGAGTTTTCAAAATTTCTGGAGCCCTGAATACATTGGACGGGTCCATTCAAATTCTAGAATTTCTATTCTTACTAACACCATTCTCACGTAAGTATGATCAAATATCATTTCTTAAATATTTACCCGTCAAGATCGAAAACAATGTTGTCCTTTCTTCTCCCAGTTTGCTTTTCCTCTGATGTTAACATGGTCATTAGTTTCATTGTCATCAACCTATGAAACAGAATGAATTTGGTGATAAAAAGTTAATAAAAAAGGTACAATTTGAATCTATATCACTAAAAATTAAATCAATAAGACAAGTATGCTAAGGAGCAGAGTGTTGAGCCCGCCAGCTGTCAAGTGGACCTTGGACCTAGGGACCTGGTTCTTGCGCATGACACTCTGTCTCATAATGGTAAACATTCATGCCAAGTTACATCAAAATCCCACCATGCATGAAGAAGAACTGCTCTGGACAAACTTCAGTATGACTGTAGGCCTCTTAACTGTGACCTTGACCTTTGAGACAGGAACATGGGGTTTACGCATGGCACACCTTCTCACTTAGGTAAACATTCATGCCAAATATAAACAAGATTGGTTCATGCATGTATAAGTTATGGTCCGGACAAAATCAGACAGACACAAGCACATACATCGAAAGTGGCGACTATATCGACCTCACCGTAAGTGGGTTCAACAAAAACTTGACACAAGACAAATACAACTCTTGCATAATTATTATTTTTCATTCTCTTAAAGTATTCTTCTAAATTTAAAACATGCACAAAAATGCTTGTGAAACACGATTCAGATGAGTTTCAGTTAAGTTCACGCATATTTTATTCAAGAGGAAGTAAAAAAACAGGTAATAAATTTATGGAAACTTTATTCCAATATTACTTACTTATCAAACACCATCATATCCTTGTAAAGCTAGAAATTGTGCCACTGGCCCATGAGTAAGTGTTGTATATAAGCAGAAGATAAAGATTCTATTCACAGTCCCTCATAGATGTTCTTCCAACAGCAGACAACATGGAAACCTGTCAACAGCAAAAAATTTCAAATTAGAGCTACTTTGTAATAATCTACATTTTAAGCACACACAACAGTAGTACACCCATGCATAAAATAAATTTTGAGAATTTAATGTCTTGCATTTTAGATGTAAACAACCTTGAATCAGTTTCACAACTAGTTTACGGTTAACCTTTAGCCTACTAGCAACAAGTGATTGCCTTTGCGACCAGTGCAGACCAAGATCAGCCTGCACATCTGTGCAGGCAGATCATGGTCTGCACTGTTCGCTATTCAGTCAGTAAATTTTCAGTGAACACCCCTTCGAAAAATAGATGGTACTGTCCAAACTGAACGATGGATCAGTTCATTTTAGAAACTTAGCAGGGTAAAGGTTAATGAAAACTTATGCCTGACTAAACACAGACATACCAAAATCTTTGTAAAACAGATCCTAGGTTTTCTGCACGAGGCATATACATGTATGTTACTAGTCAAAATAATTCGCTGTTCAGATTGTTTTATATTTGTGACGGGCAATCTAAACGTCAAAACTTTGAAGGACCAAAATAATGGAATATAAATCACAGAACACAGTCATGTAAAGTTATTGGTTTTGCATATTTGCATGTACCCTTACAGAAGCAAGCCTCTGTGGCGTACATGCTGCGTATTTGCTGTGTATATGCCGCGAACACAGTAGTATGCCAGAGGAGTACATTTTACATACACCGCATGCCGCGTACATGCCGCATACTATTTCGACGAGTACACAGCATGTACGCAGGAGGTCACTAGTACACTTCAAGTACGCAGCACAGACTCTGAAAATTTAAGGAGTACACTGCATGTACGCAGGAGGGACTTGTACAAGAAAATAGTACACTGCATGTACACCGCAGATACTTTGAAATTTGTGCAGTACACTTCATATACGCGGGAAAGACTTGTACAATTTCTTTTGGCATTTATACTCAGTTTTTTTTTTATAAGTTAAAGTCTGAAGTAAACTTCATATACGCGGGAGGGACTTGTTCATTTTCTTTTGGTGTTTATACTTTGAATTTTTTTAGGTAAAAGTCTGAAGTACACTTCATGCAGGAAGGATTTGTACATTTTTTTTTTTTTGGAAGCAAGAACTTGATTTCCGAGTAACTTTTATCTTAATAGCATAGAATAGTTCAGATTACCAGTATTCTGAACAATGAAAATTTGCCATTTACTATTTGCAATGTTCATTTGTGAAGCTTACATGCACCATGCATGCAGTGTAAAAATATATTCTTTTTCATTTTGAATTAATCCTGGAGCTTTCTAACTTGGATAATTGAAAAGCCTTATTTGAACTTCGTTGCATTACATTTTGTAATACATGAAATAATTACCAAGATAATGCCTCAACAGCGCCCGAATGAGAAGAATTAATAGCTCTCACTGTTATTTGAATACTCTTAAGCAAAACACCATTCTATCATGTTTTATAAAGGCTTTAATGCTCATTATGTTAACTCATTAAGGCCTCACCAGATTAAAAAGTTGTTCATCGGATTTGCCGCTCGTATATTTTCAGAACGTTTTTGGCTAATTGCGCTCGCCCCATTGGAAAAAATCAGTCCAAAATTTTTTGGTGCGCTACTTTTTACGGACGTAAAAGTGTATAAATGCTTATATAATTCCAGTCCTAGATTGTTCTCAGATGGATTTTAATCAAAATAAATACATACTACGCACACATCGTCTATAATAAATCATAACACTTATATTTAGTTGCATTAAAGTTGTTTCCCCTTGATGCAGTTACGCCATTTTCTTCAAATGTTTACCAAATTACATGCTACAAAAATTGATTTATTTCATTGAAAAGTGGATGAAGAAAAGCATACTAATTTATTTGATAACATCAATCTACATTATTTTGGTAAGGGTAAATACTTATTGATGCATGTCACTTATCTTTTTTCTGTTTTTTTCTGTCCAAATGATCAGCATTTGCATACAAAAGTTGGTGGGGTAAGGAATTTACATTATCACAGCAGTTTCGCCACAAGAGTACACAGCATGTATGCAGCAGGAGTACACAGCATGTATGCCGCAGGACTCGGGCCAGGAGTACACAGCATGTACGCCGCAGGAGTACACAGCATGTACGCCGCAGGAGTACACAGCATGTATGCCACAGGAGTACACAGCATGTACGCCGCAGGGGTAGTACACCTCAGGCTCATTTGCATGTGAACAGTGTATGTGCCGCGTACATGCTGCGTACTATTTCCCGCATACTAAATTCCTCCAGCGTACATCCTGTGTACTATGTAGTCCACAGCATGTACGCAGCAAGTAGTACGCGGCAGAGCTCATTTGCATGTCAAAAGTGTACTACAAACGTACTATCTGTGTATGTGCGGTGTATATCCTGCGTACTATTTAAAGCCCTTGATTTCAGTACACATCATGTACGCATCATATACGCTGTATGTACACAGCAAGAGTACGCAGCAGGCCTTTTTCTTCTCTAAGGGTAGAGACACGGTAAACTTTAATCGTGTACAGTACATACATACATTTAAATCACCAGAAAATAAGTAATTTTGGATATTATTTGATAATTTTGGCATAAATCATTGAGAAATTGAATCCCTGTTCAATACATGTAAGTTTATTTGAATTTATGACTAATGTTTGAAAATAATCGGCTTTTAAACCTATAGCATGTAAAGCGTTGGCAGCGATGAAAATTTCATCGGAAATTGCTTCAACTATTTTGGTCTTTCGAGTGTTTGACGCAAGTGGGGATACTGCCCATATGAAAAGAATTATCCCAACATTTCCTAAGATCGCATCAGATTAGTTGGACTATTATGTTACTTCTGAAGAGAATCATCAGGCATCAAACGAATGTGAAGCAGTATAATAAATTATATTATATGGAGATGTCCAAATACAACGTAACAGGATGTTTCGGGACAGTGTGATAACTTGACTGTCGCTGTCTCAACATGTCTAAACTTATTTGATACGATTTCTTTCAGGAAATCTCTAAAACATGTGACGTCACGCAATGGCTTTGACTACAAACAAAATGTTAAAACTGTTGATTTTATGTTAGTCAATATGGTGACAGCGACAAGTAAGCATAGTTCCGGCTATATTTCTGTTGCCTTTAGATAATGGAACAACCTGTTCACACTGGCACTTCTGTTAAATTTTCTTGTTGTATGGTGGATGGCGTGTGAATGCATTGCACGTTATTATGCAGAAGTGGGGATGGGCAGGGACTTTTTTCATATACAGACTTTTGGTGGCTTGATAGAATTTTGATCAGAATTGATAAAAAAAAATATTGATAGAATCTGTGTTTTAAGCATATTGATGCAGTTAGAAAAACATCACTGTTTACAAAAAAAAAAAACATGGACGTCTAGCCGCTCTCACTGTCTTATCAGTTCTAAAAATAGAAACTACAACGGATTTGTTTACAAACACCATCTAGTCTAGTCCTGTATCATGACCCGCATAAAATTAGTTTGACTACCACACCCCTAGCCGCTTCCAACAAGTAATGCTGTTTGGTGACAGATATCAACATACAAATGGCATGTAACTGTTAGACACTAAGCATACGTGAATTTATAAACTAAAATCCCTTTGTAAAAACCTTTATAATTTATGGAAAGTTCTAACTATTTTTTGCACTGTAAACAGTAAAAGACTGCAAAATGTTGACAGTCTGATCTTCATCGCATGCAAGATATTTTAAGTAAGTCCATTTCTAGCCTAAAATGCATAATTATTAATTTATCCTCATGCAGCACAACAATGTCAACATACAAATTACCGGTAATAGGCCTACCGCGAAAATATATGACAATATAAGTTATAGCTATAACTTCAACAGTTTTAAAAACGTCATGACAAAAAATAACTGCTGTAAAAACTAACAACATACTTACAGGTGGAGAAGCCATGATTTGACATATAATCTGTACAGGGCGCTTTTTAAATACTTCCACGAACTTTCAAAACTCCGATCAACAACATGAACGAGCGCAAAAAGACACGTGAGCTAGACCTGTTTTGATTGGTCAATTTCGAACACATGTCGGAAATCATGGGACGGAACTCTTTCGAGTTAATGTTAGATGGTAATGTTACTAACCTCACGACATGACGAATAGCGCTAACCGACAAAAATGCAATAAAGTATTCACGCAATGAAATTATTTTTGCAGCTTGAAATATTTTAAAGTTTCAGTAGATCTAATGACGTTGTTCCAACGTTTTTACAACATCGGAATAGCGATGTCGGATTTTGGTCGCTGTAAAGCCGTTGGAACAACGTCGGAATTAGCGACGTCGGATTTTGGTCGCTGTAAAGCCGTTGGAACAACGTCGGGATAGCGACGTCGGACTTTGTTCGGTGTATCGTCGTTGGAACAACGTCGGATTCTGGTCACCGACGTCGCGACCCCAAAACAACTATAAAAAGACGTCTTTGCGACGTCGTGTGTTTGCTGGGTTATAGCGTTTCGAAAAATAACTAACAAATCTACAGTGTTGGCAGCGGGCTACATCAATTGCAAATAATATATATTTTTGACGTAATCAATGCTACTTTCTATGTTCACCAGTGTATTGTACATATAATATTTGAGTAAATGTTTTCTTGACAAAACGTTACGTATTAAATAAATAAGGCTACTAATTAAGAATAGCCATTGTGTCGACTTTCACAAAACAAAAAAAACACAATTTTCAGATATATAGAATAATGTTTTGACAAATAAGGATCATGGGTCCCTTCTCTTATTCTTAACTTAATAAGCTAGAAGACATAATTTTAAAAGTATTTCCATGTAGCTAGGTTGAAAGCATCGAGTAGAATAGAAAAATCTAAATATATTTTTCAAAATTCAACACGATATCACATAATACACCATCACAATTCTTGGAGCACAGGTTGTATAATTCTACACATTTATGTGAAATTAACTTCTAGTTTAGCTGACCCTAGAAATACAATGTATTGATGTCACAACTTAATCATGACACCAATACATTAAAAGTGTTGCAACCCCACTTCTTTAATTCATGGGCTGTTGCCTTTAAACTCCACTACCTTGTTAAAAAAAGTTTCTACAAACGACCGACCCTGCTAAAACAACAGTAGAAGTCATTGGGATCCACCAAACAGGAAACTAGACCTTTCTATCCCAAAATCCTGCTGTTATTACTTCTGCACAGTTTTCAGATAAAAAAAAAAGGAACTGTACACATGAAAATCGTGTTATGAATGTTTTTACAATTAAGGAATACGGATCTTTTCTCTCGATCTCTTTTTTTTTTTCAGAAGATATATATATTGGACTTATATAGCTGCAAGTCACTAAGCAAAGCCGGGCAGGGCACATGAATGGAATTTCCATTGTAGGGTTACATCAAGAGAAGACACAAATGCCCCCTTGTGATGCTTTGATTCTATTTTGCTTAAATGAAATCAAACAGTTTCATTAATTTGGGACACATATGTAGGCCAACATCGAGAAACTTCACATCATGCAAACGACCCCATGTGATATTCTACATAACTGACACTCGTTATTTACTTCTTTGATTCTATTTTGCTTAACAATCAATTTTAAAGACTCAGTGAAAATGATCAGTGAAATTTCAGATATTTCAATGAAATTTCAATAAAATATCAGTGAAATAACAGTGAAAGATTTTGGCAAATTATCAGTAAAATTTTGTTGAAATTTCATTAAATTTTCGCCAAAATAACAGTAAAATTTTGGTGAAATTTCACCAAATTTCAGAAATATTTTGCCAAATTCTTTCGGTGAATTTTGATGAAATTTCATTGATATTTCTGTGAAATTTCACCAAATTTCACAAATATTTTGCCAAATTCTTTCGGTGAATTTTGGTGAAATTTCACCAAATTTCATCAATATTTTACCAAATTCTTTCGGTGAATTTTGGTAAAATTTTATTGATATTTCTGTGAAATTTCACCAAATTTCATCAATATTTTGCCAAATTCTTTCAGAGAAATTTCAGAGACATTTTGTCAAAATTTCGCCAAAATTTCGCAGAAATATCAATGAAATTTCATGTAAAGAATTTGGCAAAATTTCAAGGCTGTATCTTAAAAAGCAAGAAAGTTACTAAAGTCAAGGTCAAAGTCAAGTGACCCCAAATTACTTGGGGTCATCAGTTAATTGTACTTGAATAGTCTAGGGAAAAATATCAGAAAATTTTTTGAAGTATTTTTTCCTAAGTAATTTATATAACAAGTGACCCCCAGGCTTTGGCCTCTTTTCATTCCAGAGGCATAATTTGACCAGATTTGTTAGAGAACCTCTAGGCAATGCTACATAACAAGAATCAAAGGCTTAGGCCTTGAACTTTCAGACATGAACATTTTTAAAAACAAATGCCTATATAAGTCTATGCAAAACTTGGGACCCCCATGGTGGGTCCTCTTTTCACCCCTGGGTAATTATTTGAACAGTATTGGTAGAGGACCATAAGGCAATATTACATACCAAATATCAAAGGCCTGTCTTGTGGTTTCAGGAAAAAAGATTTTTAAAGTCTTTTCCTTTATAAGTCTATGTAAAACTTGGGACCCCGGGGATGGGCCTCTTCTCACTCCAGCGACCTAATTTGAAAAGTCTTGGTAGTAGACCTCTAGATAATGTTGCATATGGTACCCTAATATAAAAGCCCTATGAACTGAGGTTTTGGACAAGAAGATTTTTAAAGTTTTTCCTTTTGGTTGCCATGGCAACCAGAGTTCTCCTTGAATTTCAATTCTTTGAATAATTTTGAAAGGGGGCTACCTAAGGATCATTCCTGTGATGTTTATGTTAGTCTCACACTTATCTTCTTTTTTTTCTACATTTCCCCACCCACTTGTTTACATCAATGTTTTCTAAATTTTCAGCATTGTTTGAAAAGCTTTAAACACTTATTTACAGTAGAACTATCTATTTTCAATTATTCTGCAATTTTTCTTCCACTATTACCATGTTCATGTAATGAAAATATGGTATTTTTCACAGATGGAAACAAATCTTCTATCAATGTGACTTTGCAGACGAAATATGTAATCACCAGTTATTTCCCTTGGTGATAATATAGATTGTAACCCTGAAAAATTATCCTACCCTTAATTGCATTTCAATTTGAAGAAAACACGCTTTGAATTTGCTTTCCCCTGTTAATTAATAACTTGGTGGCCATTTTAGGACATTAATTTGGCACATGTGTGAACATAGTAAGGCTTTACTTCTAAATAATGATGTATAACTTCATCAGATTTTCTCACCAAAATTTTGCTCACAAAAATTTGACAATCAAAATTTCACTGAAAAATAAATTTTGGTGAGAAATGAATTGCACCAAATTTCATTAAAATTTCATTGAAATTTTAGTGAAATTTCACCAAATTTTTATGATATTGTTAAATTTCACCTGTTTCAATGAAATTTGGTGAAATTTCACTGAGATTTTGGTGACATTTCTGTTTAATGTTTCAGCCTTATGGCCTTTATCAAAATGACAAATTTCGACACCATGGCGTTCTTTCAGTTCAACAATAATTGTAATACAAATCCGGAACTGGCGTAACGTTGTTCAATGTCATCGTCAAGTCCCGCTACAATCGAGACATATCTACGATTTACAGGGAATGCCGATATTTATCTTGTAAATAATGAAGTAAGTCTATTTAATATTACATATTGAAACAAACATGTAACATAAAAACCATGCAGATGCAGCACGATTGCATATGTAACTGTTACTTATATTGACACATTGGATGGATTTAACGTCGCACCGACACATGATAGGTCATACGGCTACTTTCCAGCTTTTGAATGGTGGAGGAAGACCCCAGGTGCCCCTCCGTGCATTATTTCATCACGAGCGGGCACCTGGGTAGAACCACCGACCTTCCGTAAGCCAGCTGGATGGCTTCCTCACATGAAGAATTCAACGCCCCGAGTGAGGCTCGAACCCACATCGATGAGGGGCAAGTGATCTGAAGTCAGCGACCTTAACCACTCGGCCACGAAGGCCCCCTATATTGACACATTGAAGCAATGTAGCAATATAATTACTAAAACTAAATTTACATAAAAATTGTAAAACTTAAACAAATATTTTTACTCAATTTTACATCAGTCGTGAAAAAAATATCAAAAGATAAAACTGAATATACATTGGCGTAGGAGCAGGGGGGGGGGGCCAGCGGGGTCCAGGCCCCCGCCACAGCTAGGAGAGGGGGGTCCAAAATATAGTTTGGCCCCCCCCCCCCCCCCCCCGAATATTTTGGAAAAGAGATATAAATTGCAGTCTAATATAACATTTACTTAGCATCATATAATTCTTTTCAACCTGATTTTTGATTTGCATTTGGCCTTCCCTTGTATTCTGACTAAAAATGTCTCTTTCCGTAGTGTGAGTACTGAAATCTGTACGCGCCACGCCAAGAATCGTTTACATTTTATAAAAATAATATATCATTGAGCGCAATCACTACAGTTCCGGTTTGAGCGTCTGCAAAATCAATGAAGGCCTAACTATTAAGCCTGTTTACGCATGTAAACGTTATGTATTTTTTTGTTTTTCATTGTCCATTCAAGGGAAATAATATTTCCACAACTTTATACCACAATTAGACAAATGCAGTGCTAATTGATTGTATGTCCTGGGCTTCAACAGAAGAATGTAAAAAAAATGGCACACTTAATTAGAACAATACATAATATGACTGATTAAGACAGTTCAGTGCCTAGTCGTATGTGTATCATCAGAATAACTCAATGATTGCTAAAACATAAAGGTTTGAGGGGCCTATGGCCCAATTAACCAATTAATCCCTGTACAAGGCTTTGAGGCTTTGTCATGAATAATGCACTGAGGATACCTTGTCGCTAACCACGCCCCCCCCCCCCCCAAACTGCCGGTTGAAAAGGTTTGGCCCCCCCAAAGTTAAACTAGCTCCTACGCCCATGATATAGGAAATAAATAATATGAATCGGTCTTTATCAAAGCTGTACTAAAATAGGAAAAATTTAAGAATAAAGGGAAGTAATTCAAAAATCTAGTCCATTTTTAGACGAAATCAAACAGTTTCTTATACAGCAAACTCCTACGCAGTCATCTCCCTTGCCACTCGAAGAACTGCGTAGGAGTCGGGAGGTAGGAAGAATCGCAGGTATATACATGTACAAAAAATTATTCAGATCAAATGCTGTTTTATTACTGATGAGTGCAATATGTTATTTTAAGGCTAAATTAGAGAAATCTTTATAATACGTTTCGAACTATTTTTATCGGCATATTTTCTCGGCTTCGGTCACATTCGGGGTTTTCTGAAATGTTTTAAAGGAATACACCTTCACTTTTCAAATTAGCCATGATCGGTGGGTCAACAGACCTAAAAACATATTTTTCATGCGAAATGACGCATTCTTTAACGTTTAACATATGTATGAAAATATCAACGGACTGTATCAGAGAACAGTTTATATCAATAAAAATATCTGTCGATTAGCCTGAAAAACGGGTAAAAACCTTGGCGGATTAATCTACCTTTCAGTGAAAACTGTCAGTATGATATTCTTGCAAGTTCCAGAATATGGTAATTATAGGTCTCAACCGCTTCGCGGTTTCAACCTAAAAAATATTACGCCCGCAAGTACCCTGTGGCTGGACATACAGCCGTCGTGTTTACTACCTGTCGTGATTTGACCATTATTTCTCATGTTTGAAATAATTTACATTTGACAGTGATAACGCTTGCACACGCCAGGAATCTGTCCTTGCGGATTTAGTCGTTTTCATGCAGTAGCCTGGCTCTATTAATCCACTTCCGTTGGTCTAAAAATGGTGTGAATTCTACCTTGTCTTTGTTTTAATATCATCGGCAAATTCAGAATATTTTAAAGAAACATTTAAATCGAAAGCAGTGTGTTATTTGTTAAGTATAAATTAATGTGGGTTGGCATTAAATCTCCCGCATTGAGTGTACGCACGCATTGAATGTACACTATTAAACTAACCCTAACCTTTAGTCAGTATATAGTACTCAGTACATGCGTACATCCAATAGGGGCGATTTAATGTTGACATATAAATGTGTCAAATAACGGCAGGTATAGTCAACACGGCGGCTGTATGCATAGGCGTAGGAGCAGGGGGGGCCAGCGGGGGCCAGGCCCCCCCAAAGCTAGGAGAGGGGGGGCCAAAGTATAGTTTGGCCCCCCGAATATTTTGGAAAAGAGATATAAATTGCAGTCTAATATAACATTTACTTAGCATCATATAATTCTTTTCAACCTGATTTCTGATTTGGCCTTCCCTTGTATTCCGACTAAAAATGTATCTTTCCGTAGTGTGAGTACTGAAATCTGTACGCGCCACGCCAATAATTGTTTATATTTTATGAAAATAATATATCATTGAGCGCAATCACTACAGTTCCGGTTTGAGCGTCTGCAAAATCAATGTAGGCCTAACTATTAAGCCTGTTTACGCATGTAAACATTATGTATTTTTTTGTTTTTCATTGTCCATTCAAGGGAAATGATATTTCCACAACTTTGTACCACAGTTAGACAAATGCAGTGCTAATTGATTGTATGTCCAGGGCTTCAACAGAAGAATGTAAAAAATGGCACACTTAATTAGGACAATGATTGCTAAAACATAAAGGTTTGAGGGGCCTATGGCCCAATTAATCCCTGTACAAGGCTTTGAGTCTTTGTCACGAATAATGCACCGGGGATACCTTGCCGCTAACCCCCCCCCCCCCCCCCCCCCCCCGCCACAAACCGCCGGTCGGACAGGTTTGGCCCCCCCCAAAGTTAAACTCGCTCCTACGCCCATGGTATGTCCAGTCGCAGCTAGGGTACCTGTAATTGCACCTACCTTGATACTTCACACACACACACACACACACACACACATAGAGGACAAGCCAATATGTAGTAAATGCACGTATACTATTTTTTCGGATGGGATTCAAGATGGCCTACTGGCAGCCATTTTGGATAAAAATATGTTCCCTTGATTTCTTGAAAACTATTACACCCACCTCTTAAACTTCATATACACACATAGAGGGCAGTATGTTGTTAATGTTCGTGTAATTCTTATCTGGTCATATCCAAGATGTCCGACTGTAAAGCACTTTTCCATTAATAACCACAGGCATGGGTCCAGTGTTTATTTTTTGTTTAAACAAAAAATAAACACTGGACCCATGCATGTGCTAACAAACATACACTTTGGGCCTGTATATCCACTTATGTGGTATTCAACATTTGCCCCCTCCCCACTGTGGGGCTGCTTGTTACTCTCCTACTGGTTGAAAACCAGTTTCGGGGACTATAGTAATGCGTCTTTTCCGTCCCCCTGCAATCGGCTTAAAAATCATATCCTAAATCAACGTGTAACAAGAAGATTGTGCACTTTAGTCAGATTGTATCACAGACCCCCTTAAAATACACATGAAGTACAGTAAAAGTATTAATAATGGTAAAAACATAAATTAGTGTAAGCAGCATAAAATATGCTGCACAAAGATTTCAGGAAATGGACACCCTGTAGGTTATATTGTAGTAATTCATCGTAATTGCCTCCGTTGAAAGAAGTAGCTTAAAAATAAACCCTCAATATTTCATTTTTTGGCACTTCTGCTTGTAAAATAGGGGCTTATTTCATTCGCAGAATGTATTTTCAGTAAAATAAGACAATTAAGTTTCATTCCCTTTACTCCATAGATACTCCTTTTAACTCCTCTATACATTACTCCATAGATACTCCTTTTAACTCCTCTATGCATTACTCCATATATAGATACTCCTTTTATCGCATTCTACTACACTGACAGTTTAAATGCAAAATACCAATAAAATATACTGGCAATGAAGCCTACAAAAGTATATTTGTGAAGTTTAAACTGTTAATAAAAGATCAGTTTCAGAAAAACTTGTAGTTATAATTGTAATTTATTGATAATTATCATTTTTAATAGCGCTCTCTCGTATTCTATAAATAGAACACACCGCAGATATACCATAATGCAACGCGCGAATTGCGGACAAGGGAGCGTTGTTTATATATAATGCATATATACTAAATTTTTACATTAACCTTTCAGTAAACTTCGAAGAGAATTAAAAAAGTAAAATACGGAAAATTTCACTTTGCCTGAAAGACCATCAATAACCATATATATTGAAATGAACGTAGGAAATATATAGACATATTATTTGAGTGTTTCGTTAGACCGGGGCCATTCAAAAGATATGTTCAAATAAAAAATCATTTAAAAAGTACAGTACATTGCATACAAATTACTCAATATTCTGCAAATTACGTCAATAAAGGACTGGCTTCAAGTCTTTATCACAAATATACAATATTTTTGGATTCGAAACAATGGCAGTCGAAAAAGTAAGTGCAAGATTATAATTTTGATTCATGATTTTCAAAGCATATATCAGCACAATCATTAATACATATATTTCTTTTCATACATTTGGTTCACACAACACCGCGCTGAGCCTCAATGAGTTGCTTGAAATGTCAGCTGTGTGATCGTGGTCCATTAAATACTTCCTAATTGAAAAAAAATGTGACAGGATTTAGGTAGAACTGTATGGTGTTGCATTAAATTAGCACCATGTTTTATCAGATCACATCTTAATATCATTGCTAAAAGTCAAATATCTACATGTCACACTAAGGTGTCATTTGTAACATATCATTACAGACGCATTTCACAGAGAAGTTTATTGTTTAAAAGAAGAACTAGATCTAGGTTATGAAATATTGCTGATTATCAGTTATACATATTGTTAATGACATTTCGAAATTTCAATAGGATTACTAGGATGTGCATGTGATATCATATATTCATGTATTTACATTTTGCAAAATACACAGAATAGTGATAAATGTTTGAACACTTGCGAATGAGGTAAATAGCAAATAGATATAATTATATTGATAACAAGAGCTGTCTCCGTAGGATGACACATGCCCCCGATGGCACTTTGAATGAATAGTTATGGCCGATGTTAGAGTTTAGGACCTTTGACCTATGGAGCTGGGTCTTGCGCGCGACACATCGTCTTACTGTGTCACACATTCATGCATAGTTATTTTAAAATCCATGCATGAATGACAAAGATATGGACCGGACATGCCCATCAATGCACTATCATGAAAAATGATCTTTAACGTCTAAGTGTGACCTTGACCTTTGAGCTACGCACCTGGGTCTTGCGCACTGCACGTCGTCTTACTGTGGTACACATTAATGCCAAGTTATTTGAAAATCCATCCATCGATGACAAAGATATGGACCGGACACGCCCATAAATGCACTATCCTTTAACGTCTAAGTGTGACCTTGACCTTTGAGCTACGGACCTGGGTCTTGCGCACTGCACGTCGTCTTACTGTGGTACACATTAATGCCAAGTTATTTGAAAATCCATCCATCGATGACAAAGATATGGACCGGACACGCCCATCAATGCACTATCCTTTAACGTCTAAGTGTGACCTTGACCTTTGAGCTACGGACCTGGGTCTTGCGCACTGCACGTCGTCTTACTGTGGTACACATTCATGCCAAGTTATTTGAAAATCCATCCATCGATGACAAAGATATGGACCGGACACGCCCATCAATGCACTATCCTTTAACGTAAGTGTGACCTTGACCTTTGAGCTACGGACCTGGGTCTTGCGCACTGCACGTCGTCTTACTGTGGTACACATTCATGCCAAGTTATTTGAAAATCCATCCATCGATGACAAAGATATGGACCGGACACGAAAATTGCGGACAGACCGACAGACTGACAGACCGACAGACCGACAGACGGTTCAAAAACTATATGCCTCCCTTCGGGGGCATAAAAATCATAAATGACGGTAACTGGAATGTGTAAAAAATTATAGAACAACATCATCCTTTCATATACTGATGACAATTCGATGTGTTATTACTGACATGGATTTAAAAAATTCAAAACTGTGCTGTCAACATTTTTAAGAATTTGGCAAAATATATTTCTTTGCATTGGAAGAACTGTTCAGTATTTAGGCCTAGTATATAGAAATTGAAATCTTGAGAAACACATTCGTTTGATATGCATCAGCTTAAAAAATACAAAAGGAAATAAATGCAAAATCTGTGATTTACTGATGCTAATGTACAGGAAAAGCACCGATTGTTTGTCCACACATTGAGACCTGTGCTATTTTTAGATAGCAGACATTGTCGGTGACTTCACAGATCCTTACATACGAGACAGCGCTATTCAGGTGGATTTTCTGAAAATCACACTGACTTTATATATATTAGGACAGCTATTGATGAATGGAAAAGTACATAGGTGACCCAAAAACAAGTTATTATTTGCATTCTATCATTCAGCTATGGCAAATTGCTTCCATGACTATTCGTCGAAAGACATTTGGTCGAAAAGACATTAGACAGAAAGGACAATTAGTCGAGTGTACAATTATTGGTCTCATAGGACTTTATGTCGAATGAATATTTAAAAGAATTTTCGTCGAATTTGGTCGAATTTAGTCAAACTTAAAGGCCTAGATTCACTACTATACAAGTGTACCCCCCCAAATCCAATATACAGCTCCCATCTTATCTGCTGCTTATCAGCGATTATGTAATAGCAACTGATTAGAGGGCAATTAGCACAGCAGGGACCCTAACTAGACCATGAAGATGTGTGCAGTGGAGTTGAAAGAAATTAATTTTTCTTCTGTAAATGTGGAATGATAATAATAATAATTATTATTTTGATATTATGTAGATGATAATAACTATTACTTTAATGTTATAATAATGATAATAATAATAATAATAATAGAAATAATCATAATCATAATTATTATTATTCTCATTATTATTATTATTCTCATTATTATTATTATTATTATCATCATGGGTATATTATTATTATTATTATTACTACTATTATATAACATATAGGATGACAAAAGATACAGTAATAATATTGAAAATAATAATGATAGTGAAAACTTCCTGAGTTCTTTGTGCTGACAAACAATATTTTTCGATTTGGAAATTGATTTTCATGTATTCATGTAATCAACATTATTTGAATATAAAATTATTGTGTTCCATCTATATTCAATTTTCATTTTCAGTATGTTGTCAAAAAGGACTTTTTTTCATTCTTTGCTTTGTAACTTTGAAATTCACATTCTGTTTTCAATTTAGACAAATGTTATTTAAAGTATTCTGCAAACTTTAGATGAGTGAAAGTCACATTTTTCAGAAATATCACAATTCTCCGGACAGAATTTGAAAAAATAAAAATTTGCATGTTTCTTTCAGTAAGTTTCTCATTATTTCATTATTGTGAAAATAAGTTTCTGATTATTTTATTATTGTGTTTGATCAACAAATATTTTTTTTTTTACATAGAAATGCCAAAAAAATTAGTATAACTTTAAAAGTTACCATTAATTTAAAATAAATTACATCGTTTCCCCTTCTCACTAATAGATACACTTGTAAGGTAGACTGACTCTCCAATAAACAATGACCCTTGTTTATTGGAGCCATACTGTGATGGTCTTTAGCCCCCAACTGTGCTGGTGAAGACAAAAATCCCTTGGCCCACTGCCAAAATCTAGGCCTTTAACTTACCCACTTTGCCGATATGTTTACAGTTTTCAACTCGATAAAGTAGACTCAGCTTGATTCATCATCAAATATTTATTCATCATAACTTAACCTCAAGTCTATTCCAATAGGAGGATACTACGTCATCGCGCACCTGCTAAAACGATCGTCCGCGGACACCAAAGGTAAACAAACCCGTTGCTCGGAAAGTAAAATTTGATCTTTATTTATCAACACTGACTTTTTGCAAAATCTCTTTCGGTGCATCGAAGAACTACATGTCCTATAGTGTCCCCGGTGTATATACTTTTCTAACAGTCCTTGTAGTTTTATAGATTACGATGTTTAAAATTTTTTTCTCAAAGATCCACTGCGTAAACGGACCCATAGATTTGCATGTCTGGCTTAATAGCCGCTTATAAAACCGTGCACGAGCTCGAATAATTGTCGTCGGGTCTTCCAAAATGCCCATACACTATCATCAACGTTCAAGTTTGTCCCGTGGTTATGTATTTAGGATGTTTTGAGAGAAAATTTAAAAAGATCCATCATGTAAACCGCTGATGAAAAGATCCACCATGTAAACGGGTGATAAAAAATCGATCCACCAGGATGTAAATTAACCTGAACTTCCTCCTTTTCTTTTTTTTTCTAGTTATGCTGATATTCTTTTAATAAATATTAATTGTATATTTCAGAAAATGTTCGTCTGTGCTCTATGCGCTAAAGAATATAAAAGCAAGTCTGGCTTAATTAAGCACGAGAAGCGGCATGCGGGCGTTGGCAAGCATAAATGTCTTCAATGTGGTATACTTGCCTTCTCCAGAAAAGACTTCGAGACGCACATAGCCAGGCACAACAATGACAGACTATATGTATGCACCAAATGTGGTATGTAATTAAGCAATGGCGATTTCTTTTGTAAATTCTGTTAGTTCATTGCTGATTTAATAGCATCCGAAATATTATGACTGATCATCTTTATAAACATAGGTCATAGACCTATAAACGTAGGTCAGTCACAATTCATTACGTCTCGTGACCGAAACCCGGTCTCGTTAGCTTTCAAAATAAAATCTCACTATTTTCACCTACAGTTTTGATTATTTATTTTATATACACATCTAGTATATTTATTATATGAATGAAAAGAAATAAAATATTCCTTCAAAATCTTTTAAGTATGACAAGTTAAAATGACTTAAGTTTCAACATACCCAAATTTTGCTTCTTCACTATGCTAGATCTATATGCTTATACAGTTAGTTAACGGAATGGCAGATCTCAATTCCTAACAACAAAATTATTTTTAAAAAGTGTTTGGACATTATCATTAATTCCAGTTTCAGTGAAGACTTATCATTATTTAGACGCATTTGAAGTGATGATAAGATGCTAAAAATGTATTTTCAATGGTCCCCAAGTCGAACTGTTAAAATGATGCAATAATAATCACACCACACCTGTTCCCGTAGTTTGATTTAAGACTTAGTGTAATGATATTAGTAATGCTAGCGCAAACGATATTTACATATCTACTTTAACCTTTTCAGGCAAGACATTTAAAACGCAAAAAGACATGCAAGATCACTCAAGGCTAGAGGATTCTGATGGGAAATATGAGTGTGACACCTGCGGGTCAAAGTACAAGAAGAAATCGGACCTAACGGAGCATGTGAGAAAACATAGTGGAGAGAAACCTGAAAGATGCATCGGATGTGGGAAGTGTTTCCGGTTCAAGAACAATCTCCGTAGACATTTAAAGACACATGCAAAAGGACCGCAGGCTGGTACAAGTGGCATGTAAATGTTAATGCTGTAACAATGTGTGCCATTTTTAGCTCATCTGATTTTTTGAAGAAAAAAAAGATGAGTTATTGTCATCGCCTGATCGGCGTCTGCGTCGGCGTCGGCGTTGCCAGGTTAAGTTTTTTTGTTTAGGTCAGCTTTTCTCCTAAACTATCAAAGCTTGCAACACTTGTTCACCATCATAAGCTGACCCTGTACAGCAAGATACATAACTCCATCCTGCTTTGTGCAAGATTGATGGCCCCTTTTGTACTTAGAAAATATCAGTTTTCTTGGTTAAGTTTTATGTTTAGGTCAACTTTTCTCCTAAACTATCGAAGCTATTGCTTTGAAACTTGCAATACTTGTTCACCATCATAAGCTGACCCTGTACATCAAGAAACATAACTCCATCCTGCTTTTTCCAAGAATTATTGCCCCTTTTGGACTTAGAAAATCAGTTTTCTTGGTTAAGTTTTATGTTTATAACAGGACAAGAGTAATAAAATATAATCATAGAAGCACTCTTCCTTGAGCAATTTGTAAAAAGTAAATGAAAGACAATAACGAATACTGATTAATACAAGAGCACCGCCATGTGGATGCAGACGCTCATCTGATTTTTATGTGTGATACCTGATATTTTCTAAGTCCAAAAGGGACTATAATTCATGCAAAATGCAGGATGGAGTTATGTACCTTCTGGTACAGAGTCAGCTGTTGATAGTAAACAAGTGTTGCAAGCTTTGATAGTTTAGGAGAAAAGCTGACCTAAGCAGGATGGAGTTATGTATCTTGCTGTACAGGGTCAGCTTATGATGGTGAACAAGTGTTGCAAGCTTTGATAGTTTAGGAGAAAAGCTGACCTAAACATAAAACTTAATCTGGCAACGCCGACGCTGACGCAGACGCCGATTAGGCGATGACAATTACTCATCTTTTTTTTCTTCAAAAAATCAGATGAGCTAAAAATGGCACACATTGTTACAGCATTAACATTTACATGCCACTTGTACCAGCCTGCGGTCCTTTTGCATGTGTCTTTAAATGTCTACGGAGATTGTTCTTGAACCGGAAACACTTCCCACATCCGATGCATCTTTCAGGTTTCTCTCCACTATGTTTTCTCACATGCTCCGTTAGGTCCGATTTCTTCTTGTACTTTGACCCGCAGGTGTCACACTCATATTTCCCATCAGAATCATCTAGCCTTGAGTGATCTTGCATGTCTTTTTGCGTTTTAAATGTCTTGCCTTAAAAGGTTAAAGTAGATATGTAAGTATCTTTTGCGCTAGCATTACTAATATCATTACACTAAGTCTTAAATCAAACTACGGGAACAGGTGTGGTGTGATTATTATTGCATCATTTTAACAGTTCGACTTGGGGACCATTGAAAATACATTTTTAGCATCTTATCATCGCTTCAAATGCGTCTAAATAATGATAAGTCTTCACAGAAACTGGAATTAATGATAATGTCCAAACACTTTTTAAAAATAATTTTGTTGTTAGGAATTGAGATCTGCCATTCCGTTAACTAACTGTATAAGCATATAGATCTAGCATAGTGAAGAAGCAAAATTTGGGTATGTTGAAACTTAAGTCATTTTAACTTGTCATACTTAAAAGATTTTGAAGGAATATTTTATTTCTTTTCATTCATATAATAAGTATACTAGATGTGTATATAAAATAAATAATCAAAACTGTAGGTGAAAATAGTGAGATTTTATTTTGAAAGCTAACGAGACCGGGTTTCGGCCACGAGACGTAATGAATTGTGACTGACTTACGTTTATAGGTCTATGACCTATGTTTATAAAGATGATCAGTCATAATATTTCGGATGCTAATAAATCAGCAATGAACTAACAGAATTTACAAAAGAAATCGCCATTGCTTAATTACATACCACATTTGGTGCATACATATAATCTGTCATTGCTGTGCCTGGCTATGTGCGTCTCGAAGTCTTTTCTGGAGAAGGCAAGTATACCACATTGAAGACATTTATGCTTGCCAACGCCCGCATGCCTCTTCTCGTGCTTAATTAAGCCAGACTTGCTTTTATATTCTTTAGCGCATAGAGCACAGACGAACATTTTCTGAAATATACAATTAATATTTATTAAAAGAATATCAGCATAACTAGAAAAAAGGAAAAGGAGGAAGTTCAGGTTAATTTACATCCTGGTGGATCGATTTTTTATCACCCGTTTACATGGTGGATCTTTTCATCAGCGGTTTACATGATGGATCTTTTTAAATTTTCTCTCAAAACATCCTAAATACATAACCACGGGACAAACTTGAACGTTGATGATAGTGTATTGGCATTTTGGAAGACCCGACGACAATTGTTCGAGCTCGTGCACGGTTGTATAAGCGGCTATTAAGCCAGACATGCAAATCTATGGGTCCGTCTACGCAGTGGATCTTTGAGAAAAAAAATTTTAAACATCGTAATCTATAAAACTACAAGGACTGTTAGAAAAGTATATACACCGGGGACACTATAGGACATGTAGTTCTTCGATGCACCGAAAGAGATTTTGCAAAAAGTCAGTGTTGATAAATAAAGATCAAATTTTACTTTCCGAGCGACGGGTTTGTTTACCTTTGGTGTCCGCGGACGATCGTTTTAGCAGGTGCGCGATGACGTAGTATCCTCGTATTGTATTCGAACAGTACACAATATACTGTTAAAAAATCACATGTTACATTACAACTGATGACAGCAGCACATAATTCGTCTAATATTTTTTCTAATTAAAAGGACTTTAGGGAATCAACAACAAACAACACCTTTAGGCGTTTACTGATCGTTTAATTTGAGTAATTATCAATAATAATTTATTTTCGACCAAGTGTCGTGGCCTGTTAATTTTATCGACTAATTGTCGCATTCTGCATAATGCCCATTAGGCATAATGTCTTTTCGTCCATTTGTCTGTTCGACCAAACGTGTTTCGACGAAATGTCGTGCACCCGGCAAATTATGTAAAAGTGAGACAAAAGATTGGTGTAATAAAAGGTGTGGTTATCATAACAACTATTAAAATCCATAGATCACTTGTGGAATTTATGATAATTGACCTGGACCCCTTGGAAGTGTGTTTATTGTGCACAGCTGTCAAAACAAAGCAATTAGGGTGTTGTTTGCATCATTATTTATGATGTGGATCAACAAATTTTATAGAAAGTGTCTATGATCAGTGCTTCTTATCAAAACATTATGTAATTAATCAATTTTATGATCTATGAAGTTCTGTAAGTTTGGTAGGGGTGTAGATTTTAATGATTAATTAAAGGGGTTTGCTTATTTTGAAAATCCCTTAATATAGACCTTTCTAGTCTTTCATTTACCTTCAATTAATAAAATTGTGCATTTGTAACAGTAAAAATATTTCTTTTCTGTTGTATCACATGCATAAAACAGCTAAATTATAATAATATTCTAAGGTCTTAGGTTTGTAGCTTTCTATTGTTTAAAATATTTATCACAAAATTATGAAAAATATACCATCAGAAAGGAAATTTAATTCTAAAAATAAATTATGTTGGATACTAAATGGTTAAAACAAGTATTCATAGACTAATTTTGATCTGAGTAACACAGGTATAAATTTTGCATTTTTCTCCAATAACCTGTATGGAGATAGTGTACAGATAATGCTTCTGAGTGTATTGGGTATCAATAATCAATACTATTGTATCTGTATGGAGTAAAGTGTTAAATTTCGTGTGTTTATGGCAAAGACAAAATTAAAATAGAGGTGTTTACTGTGCGACACTGTCAAGAAAGCGATCCACTAAGGGCAGGGCTTCGGAAATTTGCCGGTTTGTCGGTTTTGGACCGATTTTTGACTTTTCAGACCGATTCATGAAGTGAAAAAACGAAAAAAATCGGTCCCGTAAAAATGGAGAAAAGTATAAATTTCGGTCTGATATCTCAATACACGATCACCTGCCAAGCAGGAAATTGTTGGTCGCACCCTCAAATAATCAATAAACGTGTCAAACGGTCTGATTGTCACTTTGATAATCGGTCCGCAATTAGCACGTGACGCAATCAGTGCTCGCGCGGCACATCCTTTAATGTTTACAGACAGCCGACTGCAATGTATTTAACATTTTTGACTGATTTCCAAATATGTCTGACTGGATCTAAATCATTTCGACGGGGATCCACTTCTTTTATTTAGAATCCGACGGATGGTTTATTTCAAAAGGCTATGTTTGATCACGGTAAAAAACAAATGGTCACTGCATTTAATCAAAGAGCTATAATTGTACATTATAATGAGACATCACACGGAAAACCGATCAAAATATTTTTTATAATTACTTGATTTGAAAAAAGTACAAGATTCATTTGTTGGGGCTCCAGTTGAAACAAGTGCAGAAAATCGTCTTTGCAACCTGACTGTGCAAAAATGAAAAAGAAAAAAAAGCAATGGACTGGCAAACACGAATGATAAAGAAAACCGGAGTGGCGCTGTTTATCAAATCGGTCTTTTAAAAAACGTTTCAAAATGAGATTTTGTTTACATCAGAAGAGAACATATAACTTTATAAAATGTAGTTGCTTATTAAGTTCAACATAAGTGAAATGAAATATCCGTGGCCAACACGCGTGACCTTTTGGTACTATACATGCGGGAAATTCGATCTCTGCGTTCATATAACGTACACATTCGGTCCGCGGCAGAGTATTCTTATAATACTGAGACTGTTTAGCAGAGAATATGTGTCGTGTAATTCACTTTGACGCATTGTATTTTATAGAATTCCGTCAAAGAATGAGGAAACATCACAAAGTATCTGCCGTGTATACGGTACCGGTCACGTGCGTTGGCTTTTAGACTAGTTACGCACAGGTTATTAATAAAACCCGGCCCGGCCCAAACCACGGAAATAGCCGATTCCGATTGTACGGAAACTACCGGAAACATACGGACGGAAGGCTAATATAATTACGAATGATATCGTGTCGATATCAACTTACATATTAAGAATTTAGAAAAAAAAAACTGAACTTTATGATGCCCGCGAGGAATTTCTTTGATGAATGGGTTAAGACTGCTGTTCTTTCTGGTTGCAAAAACATCTTAATATAATTTGTAACCTTGTACCCAGGAAGTCGTTATACATAGCTTGTTTTGACGAGCCTTTTAATTAGTTCCCGAAATTTTGTAACGTTATCATTATATACTATTTTATAATCACGTTTAGTCCAAAAAGTTGTTATATTTCGAAGAAAGGAATTCCTCTCGGGCCTCAAAGAGTTTTTGTTTCACCTGTGCATTCCCAAAGCTTAAATAGTTCTTTGTGTCCGGTAACATGCCTAAAAAATAGGTAGTACATAGGCAGGTGTTTTTTTAATACTTTTTTTTTCAGTAGGAAATTATTTTTATGTAAAAAAAAATGAATACGAATAATTTCTTATATCACTGACAATTTTTAAAGAATAGAATGAGCAGTTTTTTAAAACTTTTTATTAAAAAGTTTTTAAAAAATCTCAAAGACCATAAAACATTTAGGGGTCATGTAAAAAATTTAGGATAGGTCGGGATACCGATTACGCACGAAGAATGCAGCGTTGAATATTGAAAAGTTTTACACACGGTACCCCATATTTTTTAAATATTCCTGTATTGATATATAGAAACAAATACTGCGATAGGTTAAACCCGTTTGTTCACGCAGTATTCTGAGTATCTCTTGAACCTAGTCGACTGAATTGACGTACGATGAAAGTCACACATTGAATATATTGTGGTACATTGCAGTTTGTGGCATAGTATTTGCACTTTCTATAATCAATTTCATATTCGGCATGTTGCTATGATGTTTTAACATCTTTTTTATTCATTTTTTTTTTCAAGTTTGCAAGTAATCTCTGAATAAACTGACTTACTTAAGTTATATTCAAATTAGTTCAAAACTATATAGAGTAGAATCGAGATACAAATTTCACCTTTTTTCATTTTTGTACAGATGTCTCGTAATCCGGAGGTCACGGGGTCGAATCCTGTCAACGGATTTTGACCGTGACTCTAACAGTCCCTTCTTTCGGTGCGAGTATTGGTTAGTTTCCAGGAAGCAGTCATCGAGTGTATTTCACATTAGTTGGTGAACCAAAACTCGACGCAAAAAAAAAAGAAATCTTTTAAATGGGAACAAAATTACCATTTAACTCCACTCAGTATATAGAACGATTCACACTGTTTCGTGAAAAAAGACCAAGTAAAAACTTGTTAAGGTTCGTTTGGATATTTACCAATGCTCTACACTTTCAGATTATGCATTTAGATACTTCAAGATTAAACTTCAATGGTTAGACATATCTTGCAAAACTTTGCAATTTATTTAGGTTGAATTGATATATTATTGTATACAGAATGCCCTTTCAGTCAGTTTGCTAGTGCTCGGCATTTTTGATACATAACAACAGAAGAATCGTTTGAGCCCGCTAATCATAATTTACAAATAAGTCTGGAAAAAGCAAAATAAAACTTTGAATGGATGTTGTTTCTTCAAATCTCACAAATTTCTCCATTAAGATTTTTTTCTTTTTGTAAATTTATCAATATCACAGTGTACTGCAGACGATTTACTTTAACATTGCTTACTTTACTATGGTCACGTGACCACACCGGAAGTGAACTGTACTTGGATCTATACTGAGCAGCTTTAATGCTGTCGCATTCTGAGACCCTACGTTTTGTGAGTTTTTCACTGGCAGAACCAAACCTGTTGTAATTATGCAAATTAAAATGTTGCTCTTTTTTAAATGTATATAGACAGAGTAATTGCACGATAGTTTGCAGTTTTTACGAAGGATCTGAGTGTAATCTCCAGATAAAATGGTTTGTTAAACTGCCCTATGTGGCCAAATCCATAAAGCATCTCAGAAAAGTTTTAACCTTACATATTTTTTTTCAACTTTGCGGTAAAGAAGGTGTAATGAGCGGGATTTTCCAAAAACAAGTTGCATCCTTCATAACTTGTTTAAATAATAGTAAAAGTTGATCTTCACCCGATATTACATTGTGTTGAAAAGGTAAAATTCGTACTTCTCACGCAAATGGCGTCGAGAAATCACATTTTAGCTCAACCCTAAATATATATAGTTGTGACGTTTCTGTTTTTACGGAGATTAATTTATTTTTTGGGTTGTCCATTATATCCAAAAAATAATTATGTTTCATTTGGTATAACAGGCCGATTGAAACCTATATATTTTCAAACGGAATGACTAAGTACTGTGTTCTTTTTTTTTTCAGAAATACAATTGTGATAAAAAAAATTGAATTATAATACGAGCGAAAAATAAACAGGGGTCTCCTTCGTTTTCGCGGTATTATCTTAATTTTCTCCTACCCTATTTTCACACGCAGCTATTGCACACTCAATTTTTACATACAAATGCTTGTATCTAAGGGAAAAATAAGTTAATCACCAAAAAAATTTTACAACAGCATAGATTTCATTTTGATTATATTCTTATTTTGTTAGCCATTTTCGATTTCTTTCCGATTTTTATTGTTACGCGTGTATCCCTGAATACATGTTACATACAAAAGCGGCGTAATGAAAAACATAATAGTACTTCTTATTAGACATTTTACTGATCGTTCGCCACTCAGTATGTATCTTTTATTTTCTGAAAATGTTCCTGAAATGTTTTTGAATAAAATAAAATTACAAAATGACTACCAGGTTCATTTTCATGCTGCGGCGCTAGGAAAATTTTGACTGTGCATATCAAAGTCCCGACCAACTTAAAAGCCAGAATTAGCCGGGAAGAAATATTTCCTGTTGTGGCCTTTTGGGATTTTAAGCCCATTTTCGTCAGCATTTTATTATACATTTACATTTTAAATACCAAACTCTTTCTCTACAATAACTTACAATTGTCGCATTGAAAAATATTAGTCAGGGATAGAGTTATTTCGAGGGATCACCCTCTCAGGAATACATTATTTATTTTATTATACCGAAAAATTAATGAAATGATTTATTTAACATTTTAAAAGTTATTACTTACCAAATAATGAAGACAGAATTAAGGAAGTTTTACTAGTAAGCACTTAGATATTGTCGTGACTTCGCTGTATAAAATACCTTTTGATAGGTATAGTCTTGAGGTTACATATCGCTGTATTTATGGGCATACTTCAACAAAATCAGCAGCAGTAACATTCGAAAAACGGCGATAACTACGGAAGATATAATGAGAGCACTCATTTTCTTAGTAGTTAGTAGTTAGTCAATTTCCAGTCTGATGGTTATAGTTTCAGTTTAATATTTGATGAAAAATTGTTTTCAAATCATTCAAAAGCAGAAAAGAAAAATAGGCCGGGTTCACACATGTATGAACACAAGATAAAGTAATTTAATCCTATGTATAAATAAGCGCATCGTCTTTCAATCAGTACGAAAGTATCGATCTCTCATAGGGAGACATGAAAATGTAATATCACACGCGCAGAAAAACAAAATAGCGTTGTTGCGCATGTGATATGAAATTATTGTTTTTATCATTAAACCTATATTGATAGTCCTTTCCATTGTTCTAGATGTAGTCACATGTTCAACGATAAAAAGTCGTATTTTCTCAAAGGCGGAGCCAAACACACGTATTGACCTCCAGCTGTAACGTCCACACGTTATTACGTTAAAACAATGCGACGTCGTATACAATAAATTACGAAAGATGACCTAAGGCTGCAGACATTTATATCTAATGTTTATACTTATGAGTAGGCTGGATTTAATAATAAAACAATTGTCGCCTTTTATGTGTGGTCGATATGTGGATTTATCGACCTGTTAAAGCGATATCAAGTCGATAAATTCGCACGAGGTAGATATTGCTTTTATTAGGCCGATAAATCCACATATGAGCCACGCCATGAGAAAACCAACAATGTCTGTTGCGATTAGAGAAACCGTTAGCATCCAGACCAGACTGCGCGGATGTTGGTTTTCTCATGGCGCGGCTCATATCGACCTCACTAAAAGGCAATTATTGTATAATATCACATGCGCAGAAATTGAAAATAACGATTGTGCGCACGAGATATAAAAACGCTTGTAAATATGATATATTATTCAAGTTAAACTTATGGGAAAATTGCATTGGACATTGTGTGGGGTATAATAATTTAACATCTGAATTGCACACATTTGTAATCCATGCTTTAAAATGTTCATTTAAAAACAAAAAAGTTAACATTGTGTGAATAGTTGTATAAGCATAGGCTGAAATAGTTCGTAGTCCGACCAGACCGGTTTTTTTTTAATTCTGTGTTAAAAAGATATGCTAGTATTATTTCAAATATAAAAGAAAGAGAAATAAAAAAATAAATAATCTAAAAATAACGTTAGCAGTAAATTGTTAAAACACGAAAGTTCATTGCCATTACTACCCTCCCATTTATCCATATTAGATATTTACTGTTTTTTATTCTTTTGTTTGAAACAGACTGAGCGGGCATGTTTGGGGTTGAGGGGGGGGGGGGGGGGGGGGGGGGGGGGGGGGGGGGGCGGTCCGGGTTCGAAACTTTGCGACCGATCTTTCATATTTTATACGCCAGTTCATTCATTTCTACAACTTACTGTAACTCCGGGTATCATCTCCATACATATCACCCGGTTTTGTTTAAAGCTAAATCATATGATTTATCATTTGAGCAACATTTTTTGATATTTTTTTTCAGTTTTCTTGTATTTCAGGAACAAAGACCTATTACATAGAGTTATACCTCTTCTGGAAATGTTTACTTTGATACTTTTTATGAAATTTTGTAATTGCCTCCCTTTAATATGAAAAAAAAAATGTAAAAAGTGGACTTTTTTTTAGCTTTTGATATAATTTATAGTTTTATATTCTGATTTGAATACTTCAACAACCTGAAACAAATGGCAAGTATGAAAACAGCGCATAGCTTCGAAGTTCATCTATTTTCGATCTATCTTGGTTGCGCAACCGAGATAGGCAAAAGGAGTATAATAATAATTTCATAAACTTACATTTCTTGTTAATTTTCGCAAAATGTGTACTTATCAATGCAAACCTTTGACAACCTTAATATAAGAGTGTTTATATTCATATGTTCTCTAAGGCAAGATATTTTTATTAAATTAATACCAAATTTGATAAATACTTACAGTGCGCACTAGTGCACGGTATAGACCCCTTCGCCGTACTACACAACCTAGTGTCACATCGTTAGGTGTGAAATAACGACGTACCATTAACTAGCCTGTCAAGTTCTGTGGAAAGTATCCTGCAAAATGCTATCTCATGTCTGTCCGGTACACAAAATGACACACCGACTGCCGAACGTAAATATTACTTCTTTGATTGAGTGTGATTCAAATATCTTGTTATTTTAGGTCTTTGCTTATGTCAAGCGCAATACTTCATCAAACATACGTATCATCAATATTAAATACTTTGCTTCTACTTTTGTAATAATGAAATAAAATACACATAAATTTGTCTTCATTAAGATGACGGTATCACCATTCGTAATTATATTAGCCTTCCGTCCGTAAGTTTCCGGTGGTTTCCGTACAATCGGAATCGGCTATTTCCGTGGTTTGGGCCGGGCCGGGTCGGGCCGGGTTTTACTAATAACCTTACGCACACGGTGTCAATGCCTCGGTAATTTTATCCTTACAAGTATTTTCTCGGAAAAACATCGAAATTTAAACAAAGTAACGATCACACATAACACTGAATAACTGTCTTCATTGTATGGAAACACGCGGTGACCGGTAACTCAGTTTTAATGCATGACATGCTTATTTCTTTACTCTATCACGTTTTACAAAATATGTAATATTGGGAATGCGGTGGGTGGGGTAGCGCCGATGTCAGGATTTTCGTTTCGGACCGATTGAGTTATCAAAATTTCCGGAGCCCTGACTAAGGGTTAGTGGATTCAATCTGGCACTGTTTCACTACAAATCACCCCATTTACTGTTCATAATTTGACAGCTTATTAATCGTAGTTTGCGATGATATATCGGTTTCAATAGGTTAAAATTCTAGAAAGTATAGTCTTGTGCGCGACACATCATCTCATGATGGTGAACATTTGTGCCAAGTTATTTCTGAATCCCTGAATGCATAAAGAAGTTATGGCACGGACACGAAAAATAGACCCTGTTTTACCTTTGTCACATTAAAGAGAAAAGGAAAACAATAAGACAGGCATTAACTACATATTGCCGATGTTTGTGTGTAAAGTTTGAGAGAGGTAGATGTAACAGTATTCAAGTAATTGCACGACCAAATTTATGAGGACACACATACAAACAGACCGAACAGACAGACCGCATGGTGACTCCTATATACCACCCTCCTTCAAACTTCATTTGCGGGTTATAATTATGAAGAAATAATACAGGAGCATAGGAAAAGCCGCTATTTTATAAATTAGTCAGTTGCAAATAGGCATACAGTCTCTTTTACGAAAGTTGAAACACTTGTACAGTACTCAAGTAAACATGCATACAGTCAGGAATTAACACCGAATCTTCTTTCGTTGGCGGTTATAAACAAACTGGAGATTTTAGCAACGATTTTATTTGATTTTACCAAACTAGTATTGTTTCTTTATCTATGAAATAGTGGGATTTATATGTATACATAGATCATTCTTCAAGCAAGAAAATATGTGGCTTACGGAAGGTCGGTGGTTCTACCCAGGTGCCCGCTCATGATGAAATAATGCACGGAGGGGCACCTGGGGTCTTCCTCCACCATCAAAGCTGGAATGTTGCCATATGACTATAAATGTGTCGGTGCGACATTAAACCCAACAAAAAAAAATAATAAAAAAAATAAAAATAATTATGGACTTTTGAAGCCGACATTGTACAATTTCTGGACAAAATCCGTGATCAATCGAGTTTTTCGCTATAATTTTACCTGTAATCAGATTAACACATTATATACAGAAACAAATCATGTCCAGCTTCCAATAAAATTTAAATATACATACCATCAAAGCATATCAGTCACTTTAAAATGGTGTTTTTCAACTTTTTAGCTGTCAGTTTATTGTTTTGATCGATCACAACAGGAAGAGGGGGAATACAGTCATATATAGGCTGTGAAGAAGCGTGAACAAGTATGAAATCAACAGAACTGCCAGTTTCTGACCTCATGTGCCTCGAAGTTATTTGAGGACATCTGATGCTTCTACTGATAAACCAACTGTAATGCAGTAGCGATAATCACATGTATTTGGCAGCCTGGAAAACCTGGGATGGGCTCGTGGGATGGGATGGGATGGGCTGAAGGTCATGGGATCATGGGCCCAAGGTCAGAGAAATATATAGTGAGAAACATGAATTAAAAGTTCAATTGTGCAATTAAGAGGTCAGCTAAGGATAACAGGGACACAGCCTGTAATTACAATTCCCAGAGTGAGACTCACACTGTATTGGCTGCCAAGAAGGGAAACAAAGAAAGAAAATACCAACACTGTCTTCTAACTTGTTAGAATGTACTTCTACGGTTCCAATATAAGTGATGAAAAATTTATGGACTGTATTTTTTTATCATAAGTAAAGCAAAAAAGCAATTATTTTGAACAAAATATAATCATTTATTGTCCACTTGGTGTTAATGTAAACATAATTTTTTGTGATAAGTAGAACTAACAAGAAATATCTTTAAAAATGATAGTCGGCAAATTGTAATAAGGAAAGAAGTTTATGAATTTTTCATCTAACATTCATCTTTCATCTAACATTTTAAAATTACAAAAATAACACCGCACTTTAACAATTTTAAATGTTCTCTTTCAATTTTCGCAAAGGTTTCGTAGGGTTGCAATTTTGTTTCGTTTATCCTTAGACGAATAATACAGCATAGTTTTGATGAAGATTCATGAAGCGGTTCATGAGAAGGGTCATTAAACTGTTTATATTTCAGCTAAATGGTCCCTATCCCATTTGTAACAAATAGCAGGAGACCCTTTCATATTGTTACACATCGGTTTGATAAAAATCCATTACATTTTAGTGGTTAATGCGAAGAAAGGCATATCTACTTTTAGCTATATTGGTCCCTAATAGGCCAATTCCCATATAAATAAATCTGAAGAGGGCCTTATAATGATGCTCCAAACCAAGTATGACAAAGATCCACCATGCTGTTCATGAGACGCTGTATAAATAAAATCTGGAAAGTAGATCCTTCGGAAGCACCGAAAACAAGGCAAACAGTGAAAACAATGAAGTCAAAGGCATTTCTAGTTTTAGCGCTAGAAGCCCTTAAAAGGGGTCAAATGTCCCAGCTGAACAAAGTTGGCTGCGGGCCTAATAAAGATGCTACAAATCAAGTTTGATTAGAATACATGAGAAAAAATCAATTAAAGGATTTTTTCTATTTATTATTTTTATTTATTTCTAAAATAGGCCAACTGATCCCGCTTTAACAAATGCATATTCGCTATTCATGAATCTTTGGACAATGACGTCACACCTATAAAAAAGTGAAGGTCAAGCAAAACATACAATTGTAATTATTTCTATATTTCTGTTTCATAAACAAAGTTTGACCGTAGTCATATCACATAGATAAACTGTATGCAGTGTACCTTCGTTTCAGTGTAATGAGATTCAGTCATTATATAGCATATATATAATGAAACAGATTTCAACTGAGTTCAATATTTGCATACCATATTAAAGAAAAATATTCATATATAATAGATCAGTTAAATAATTTATAACAAATATATCAAAGCAAACAAGTACTCATTTTAATATGCAATCTGAATAAGTCACAAAAGCAAGAAACTTTTCATATACAGACGACAACTGTAACAAGGAAAATCTTTTAAAAAGCACTTCTCTACATAAAAGACCCTTATCACACCCTTATTCATGTGATACGCAGACCGTATTCAGCTCTTTCTTTAATTTGATATATGTTGGTATTTGAACAGGTTTTTATCATATTTATTAAACTTACTTACCATTTTGAGATATATCAATATTCTTGCTAAATATACTGAGCCAAAGTTGGCTTTAAAACTGTGAACAGCGTCGTTTAGGATAAACGCTTTGTCGATGTTACGCGCATATAGCCAATCTGCGCATTTTGTAAATCGCGCAGCGCAAATAACCAATTTGTTATCTGCGCAACGATTTGTAAATCGGGCAACCTTGTATATTTCTTATATGCGCAGGGTAACTGTCTTGCGCGTTTGGTAAATGAGTCTGCGCTTTTAACATATGGATGATATCTCCCGATAAAATTGAATATCATTAGAGGGTTAGACTTGTAGGCCTACATAAAACTGTTTAATTTTAAAACTGACGGTGATCAGGCACGCGTAAAGGTGTTAATTGACTGTGATTAATTTGTAAAGAACATTTTTTTAAAGTAAATGAGCGTATTTATGCGGTAATTTCAATGAGATGCTCACGTCCCTGGTAGTTTATGGACTAAAAATTTCTGTTGACGACGGTATTAAGATTCATTTGTCATAGGTGTTAAAAAACTTTAAAATGATACAAAATATCCAAAGTATATTTAATAACACAAGTTATTTATTTATTTTTTTATTATTTTTTTAACTTTTAAACGCCGTATCCTGTGCGGGATGTCGATCCAGCGCTAATATCAAATCCTGAAATGACACCGATATTTCAAATATATATTGATCATTTCTTACAGATCGTATTGATATTTTTTAATGTTTTGTAGTACAAAAGAGTAATTTTCGCCAGAACGTGAACGAACTTTTGTTGCTGCGCAAGATGTGTCCTGCGCTAATAGAAAATCTGGAAATTACTCTGATAATATGAATAACTGCCATAAACCATGCTAACTTTTACATTGTTTAAAAATTACAGACTGATATTGCAAATCTTGGTTTTAAAAATGTGTCATAAATTTATTTCAACATCAGTAAATTCATGGGAGTCGGTCACCAGGTTTCAATATATGCAGTATGATACAATATGCAATAAAACTCAAACATGCGTGAAGGTGTGATTTCCTTCGGATAGCCAGATCGTCCTCTCTATTCTTTTTATAACTTAAGTATTTTTACTTCATTCGATCACACGCAGTCATTTTATACCGGATATAGAACATAAAGGAGACTTACATAAAAGACTGAATTGCCACACACTTACCACAATTCACCATATCGCTTTTTTCATCATATTAAAAAAGCGCAATTCTTTTTTACCAACGTGAGCATATCTCTTGACATGGCCAAGGTATAAAATAAAACAAAAATAAGCAGAATTAAAAGACAGATCTTTTATACTTATATCATGTTTTAATGTTTTATAGTGAGACAGATAGAATAACTAATAAGTTTCGTCAAAATGTGAACGAAATCTTACATTTTGTAGGTGCGCAAGATGTGTGTCCTGCGTTAATAGAACTTTGAAAATTACTCCAATAACTTGAATATCTTTTATAAACCATTTTAACTTTTACTTCGTTTTTCGATTACAGTCTAAAAATATAGCTTTTGAAAATCTGAATATAATGTTTCATCCGTATCCTGCGCGGGATGTTGTTCCTGCGCTAATAGCACATTCTGAACTGACGCCGATATTTCAAACATATTTCAATTCTAAAAGATACTATTTATGTAACTTCATAAAAAATGTTTTCGGAGTAGAAAAAAATATAGAAAGAAGCGTGATTTCCGTCATAACGAGAACGAAATATTACATTTTTTATCTGCGCAAGATGTGTTTGCCCTGCGCTAATAAAAAATCTGGAAATAATCCTGATAACTTGGATAACTTTCATAAACCATGCTAACTTTATCATTGTTTTGTGATAACAGGCTGTAATTGTAGCTTTTGCCAAATGAATATTTTGTTACATCTGTATCTTGCGCGGGATGTCGGCCCTTCGCTAATAAAAAATCTGGAAAAGATCCTGATTACTTGAATATCTTTCATAAACCATGCTAAATTTAACTTTGTTTTATGGTTACAGACTAAAGTTGTAGCTTTTGCAAAGACAAATGTAATTTTAATTCTGTAACCCGCGCGGGATGTCAGGTCTGCGCTAATAGCAAATCCTGAATTTAAATATATTTAATTTATAAAACATATCGTTTATGTACCTTTTAAAAATGTAGTAGAAATAGATAGAAACAAGAGTGGTTTCCGTCATAACGAGAACGAAAAATTATATGTTTTTTTCTGTGCAAAACGTATGTCCTGCGCTAATAGAAAGTTTTAACATTACTCCGATAATTTCATACGCTATGTCAACTTTAATTTTGTTATTACAATTACAGACTAAAATTGTAGCTAGAATATAAAGTTACTTCTACATAATTCGCGGGATGACGGTCCTGCACTAATCGCAATTCCTGAAATGTCAACAATATACCAAATATATGTCATTTCTTACAATTCTAATTGATATTATTTTTTTTTCATGCTTTTATAATGCAAAATAAATAGAAAAACGAGTAAATTCCATCAAAACGTGCACCAAAGTTTACATTTTGTAGCTGCGCAAAATGTATGTCCTTCTCTAATAAAAAATCTGAAAATTACTCTGTTTACTAGAATATCTTTCATAAACCATGTAAATTTTATCATTGTTTTACGGGCTGAAAGTCTAGCTTTTGCCAAAATGAATATCTTGTTACATCTGTAACCGGCGCGGGATATCGGTCCTGCGCTAATAGCAAATCCTGAAATGATGCCGAAACTTCAAATGTATAATTTTATTTCTAAAGCATTCTATTTATGTACTTTTTTCTAAAAAAAATAAAGAAGAAACAAGCTATTTTTGTGGTAGAAAATAAATAGAAAAAGGAGTGAGTTCTGTCATGAATAGTACGAAATATTACTTTTTTCTCTGCGCAAGATATGTGTCCTGCGCTAATGGAAAATCCGGATATTACTCCGATAGCTTAAACTTTGCTTTACGAGTCCAAACTAAAATTATACTTTCTGCAAAGCAGAATATAACGTTACATCTGTAACCTGCGCGGGATGTCAGTCCTTCGCTTACAGCTAGTTTGACCCTTATCATGCTGGACACGATTGATTCCGCCTTTGCTACTCGTTGAGTTGGTCGGCCTACACGTGGTTAAACAGTTAAAATTATGGAAAGAAAAAATATGGCATTTCCTTTGCGTATATAGTTGATTAATCGTGAACTTGTGATTCAATCAGTGTTATATTTCACATTAAGGGATAAATTAATTTTCAATGCTTTTCTTTTCTTTTTTTAAATTGGTGACGTAATACTACAATAAATAATGGTTGGCTATAAACTCTTGATAAACAGAAGATAACAGAACATATCTTTTATTAGCTTTGTACATAATACATCAAAAATTTAGAATTGACATTTGCATTAACATATAGTACTACATCAGGTCCGACTATATGATAAAATTATAATAAATTTACAGATTATGAAAAGGATGATCATATAAAGTGCAAACTATATGGACAGGCGATCTATGAAAATGTATATATTATCTTGCTTTGATGATAAATCGTCTGTAGCGAATTCCTGTGAATGTTCAGTATTAGGAAATAGTGTTTATTTCCTTAACCTTTTAAAGTATTAAGCAATACATTTGATAGTTGTGAAAGATAGTAAATAGAATAAAGTTTAGAAAAAATCACTTTTACATTTTTCAATTGTAGCCCCGTACGTCCAAATGACCAGATAGCAAAGAAATATTCCTGTTTTGTTGAATTTATTCAGTAACCTGTACAACTGATAATGCATCTCATTATAGTCCAGATGAAAGTTGCTACTGGTATGCTTAAGTCTGATGTAATTAAGTTTAATATTTTCAAGCAGTGATAGTAAACAAGTAAACATGGAAATCAACTGTACTATATCAGGGTGTGTTATTTGTGCAAATTTTTGTCACTTTATATGTTTCATTCTAATATGCCTGCCTCTGTTAAACACTCTCACGATAGAATGACGCCAAAGATTTTGTTGCGACAAAGAAAAAGCGCTTGTATATTTATCAACTGTTTTAGATTAAGGGCATACTAGTATTGGAATCGAAATAATTTATAGCAAAACCATGTTTTAACACTCTTTATACACTCGGGCGTTCATACGTCGTACAAAAACAATCACTCGGGATGCGCCCTGATGATATTATTACGCCCGACATATAACAGCCCGTCGTGCATAAACATACATAGACATACATCTGCGCAGATAAAAAATGTAAAATTTCTTTCTCGTTATAACAGAAATCACTCTTTTTCTATTCATTTTTACAGTACTCATTTGAAAGTTACATAAATAGTGTGTTTTATGAATGAAATATATTTGAAATACAGTGTAGGCCTAATTTCAAACTTTGCTATTAGCACAGGGCCGACCTCCCACGCAAGTTACAGGTGTAACATTATAGATCCATTTAGATTTGTATAAAACAACTATAGTTTTAGTCTGTAATCGTAAATCAAAGTAAAAGTTAATATGATTTATAAAAGATATTCAAGTTATCAGAGTAATTTCCAGATTTATTATTAGCGCAAACACACATCTTGCGCAGATAAAAAATGTAATATTTCTTTCTCGTTATGACAGAAATCACTCTTTTTCTATTCATTTTTTACAGTATTCATTTGAAAGTTACATAAATAGTATGTTTTATGAATGAAATATATTTGAAATACAGTGTAATTTCAAACTTTGCTATTAGCGCAGGACCGACCTCCCACGCAAGTTACAGGTGTAACATTATAGATCCATTTAGATTTGTAAAAAAAAAACTACAGTTTTAGTCTGTACTCGTAAATCAAAGTAAAAGTTAATATGATTTATAAAAGATATTCAAGTTATCATAGTAATTTCCAGATTTATTATTAGCGCAGACACACATCTTGCGCAGATAAAAAATGTAATATTTCGTTCTCGTTATGACAGAAATCACTCTTTTTCTATTCATTTTTTACAGTATTCATTTGAAAGTTACATAAATAGTATGTTTTATGAATGAAATATATTTGAAATACAGTGTAATTTCAAACTTTGCTATTAGCGCAGGACCGACCTCCCACGCAAATTACAGGTGTAACATTATAGATCCATTTAGATTTGTAAAAAAAACTATAGTTTTAGTCTGTAATCGTAAATCAAAGTAAGAGTTAATATGATTTATAAAAGATATTCAAGTTATCATAGTAATTTCCAGATTTATTATTAGCGCAGGCACACATCTTGCGCAGATAAAAAATGTAATATTTCGTTTTCGTTATGACAGAAATCACTCTTTTTCTATTCATTTTTACAGTATTTATTTAAAGTTACATAAGTAGTATGTTTTATGAATGAAATATATTCAGGGCACCGAACACATATCTTGTGCAGCTACAAATATAAAATTTCGTTTACGTTTTGATGAAAATTAGGTCTACTCTTTATTCAATCGATTTTGTACTATAAAATAATAATAATAATATAGATAAGATCTGTAAGAATTTTCTTTTAATTCTGTGACTTTTTTATTTCATCTTTTATCTTAGACATGTTGAGAGGTATGCTCCCGTTGGTAAAAAGAATATTTTGTGAAATTTCAAGATATTTCAATATAATAAAAACGATATTTTGCTAAGTGTGTGCTCGGGTGAAGTAGAAAATTATAAAAAATAGCCTAAAACATACCAGAGGACGACCTGTGCAAGCTGGAGGAAATCACACCTTCACGCATGTTTGGGTTTTATTGCAGCTTGTATAAGATCGGAAGTATTGAAACCTGGTGACCGACTGCCGTGAATTTACTGATGTAGAAACAAATTTATGCCACATAATTTAAGTACCAAGATATTCAGCATTTGACATCTATATTTATTAATAAATTGACCAACTGCATGATTTATCAAACACGAAATGCAAATTTCTGATATATAAAGTTACATTCGTTATTTGCGCTGCGCATTTGGTAAATCGCGCAGGTTAAATTTATCCTGCGCAACGATTGGTAAATCGTTGCGCATATAACCAACGTACAAATATTTGTTATATGCGCTGCGCGTTTGGTAAATAGCGCAGATTGGTTATCTGCGCTCAACATCTACATTTCACTCAGCGTAGCACAATCAACAGAGTGAAAGAAATTGACACTCGATCTCATCCAATCAGGCAGAGTGTTGCATAAATCTTCCATTTTGATAAATTATCTATAATGCGTTATCAAGCAGTTTGATTTGCAAACTGAAGTCACGTGGCATAGGTAACGAAAACGAATTTAGACGGCGTCGCCGAAAAAGTAATTATTTGGAACAAAATATGGTCATTTATTTGTGTTAATGTAAACATCAAAATCTATTACCAATAAATTGAAAATTGCCATATGTTTGAGAATCCCCCTTTTCATAAGTTATAATATGTCTAATTAAATTCATTTCTGTCATCTTTCAAAATTAATTTTCATCAAACAAATTAATGTTATAATAATAATAATGATAATAATAAATTCTTTATTTAAAGAGGGTAAGACTCATTAAGTTTCATACATAACATACAAATCTTATTTTCAATGAGGCCCTCTAACAAACACAAAACCATTTACTCATACAAATGAAAATGTCACAGTCATTCCATAGAGAGACTTGTAAAGAATGTTTAGGTTCATTCTCTGACTTGGGTTAGAGGTTAACTGCTGAATTCATCATTTTTCTCCCTGTGACATGTATACATGTAATTCTACCCTTTATCTTCATAATTCTTCATTATACCAAATTGTTTTGTTTTGATATTCAAATACATTTCCTTCCGCTACATAAGTCTGCTTTTATTTCATAAAGGTATCACTTATAAATACATATGGCAGAAGTATATATTTTTTAATTTTCATAATGCTTTAAAATTATTACTGTTCTACGTGTTTTTATTTTTCATAATATTACTTTAAAATTATTACTGTTTTATTAAGTGTACTACTGACTGGATCAAGAGAATTAACAATAATAATGATAACAATAATAAGAAAATGTAGTTACTGTTATTAGCCTATAGAATAAGACATTAACCTGTTTTGTTCATACATGTCAAGTTTCCTGGATTGTCCGGGAGTTTCCTGGATTCAGACCCAATTTTCCAGACGAACGGAAAACTTAAATATCTCCCGGAAAATCATTTTTCTATAAAAGCATATATCTTAAATGTAATTTCGGACAGATGCCTGCCTTAGCCACACAGTTTTACATTCCAGTGGCTAAAATTTACATCCAAAATTCCAAGCATCAAACTAAATCACTAATTACACACTGGGGCTGACATAATTTACCACTCTACAGTATCGATAACAGTTTAACAAGGTCACGCTCTGATGACATTCTGCAAACAGGTGTATGTATGGCAAGCTAATTGTCCAATAATTACGTGAACCCCAGTTCACGGTCGAAAAACTAGGATTAACGATCGATAAACTAGGTTTTTTGAACGTAAAACTAGGTTTTTCAAATACTAACCTATATTTTTGAATGAAATCAGATATAGGGCGTAAACCATAGTTTACGCTCGTGAACCCAGGTTTATGTTCGATAAACTAGGTTTCTCGATTGAACTATGAATTTCGGTCGTTATCCTATGTTTACGACCGTAAACTTGGGTTTACAAACGTGAACCTACATTTACGAGCGTAAACTATGGTGTACGACGTTATCCTATGTTTTCGCTCGTAAAAATAGGTTAGTATTTGAAAAACCTGGTTTATCGAACGTAAACCTAAGTTCACGCTCGTAAACCCAAGTTCACATTCGTAAACATAGGTTCACGCTCAAAAATATGGGTTCAGGTCCGTAAACTATGGTTCACGGTCATAAACATAGGTTCACGTCCGTAAACATAGGTTCATGTCCATAAACCCATGTTCACGCCCGAAATTCATTGTTGATTCTATAATCCTAATATATCGACCGTAAACCATGGTTTACGTTCGATAAACTAGGTTTCTCGATTGAACTATGAGTTTCGGTCGTTATCCTATGTTTACAATCGTTATCCTATGTTTACGCTCGTAAACCCCGGTTCACGCCCGTAAGCCATAGTTTACAAACGTGAACCTATGTTTACGACCGTGAACTGGGGTTTACAATCGTGAACCTACATTTACGAGCGTGAACTATGGTTCACGGCGTTATCCTATGTTTTCGCTCGAAAATATAGGTTAGTATTCGAAAAACCTAGTTTTACATTCGAAAAACCTAGTTTATCGATCGTTAATCCTAGTTTTTTGACCGTGAACTAGGGTTCACGTAATTATTGGACAATTGGCTTGCCATATAGTTACAAATCGATTAACACAGTTTTACGAACGTGAACCTACGTTTACGAGCGTGAACTATGGTTTACGATGTTATCCTATGTTTTCGCTCGAAAAAATAGGTTAGTATTTGAAACACAGTTTTACGAAGGGTTTACGAACGTGAACCTATGTTTACGACCGTGTACTGGGGTTTACAATCGTGAACCTACATTTACGCGTGAACTATGGTTCACGGCGTTATCCTAGTTTATCGATCGTTAATCCTAGTTTTTCGACCTTGAACTAGGGTTCACGTAATTATTGGACAATTGGCTTGCCATATGTATGGCTATTGATAGATTGTGTTAATTGGCGAGTGTCAGTGATGATGTTGTCGATGATAGACAGGAGCTTGTTTGTGGATGATTTAGGTGAGAAAAGATATTTAGGGATACATTTGAATAAATATAAGAGCCGACCTTTATTGGAGTGCCCTTACAGAAGAAAAAGGCCTGCTGCGTACTCTTGCTGTGTACATACAGCGTATATGATGCGTACATGATGTGTACTGAAATCAAGGGCTTTAAAAAGTACGCAGGATATACACCGCACATACACCGATAGTACGTTTGTAGTACACTTTTGACATGCAAATGAGCTCTGCCGCGTACTACTTGCTGCGTACATGCTGTGGTGTACTACCCCTGCGGCGTACATGCTGTTTACTCCTGCGGCGTACATTCTGTGTACTCCTGGCCCATTCCTGCGGCGTACATGCTGTGTACTCCTGCTGCATACATGCTGTGTACTCTTGTGGCGAAACTGCTGTGATAATGTAAATTCCTTACCCCACCAACTTTCTTATGCAAATGCTGATCATTTGGACAGAAAAAAAAAACAGAAAAAAGATAAGTGACATGCATCAATAAGTATTTACCCTTACCAAAATAATGTAGATTGATGTTATCAAATAAATTAGTATGCTTTTCTTCATCCACTTTTCAATGAAATAAATCAATTTTTGTAGCATGTAATTTGGTAAACATCTGAAGAAAATGGCGTAACTGCATCAAGGGGAAACAACTTTAATGCAACTAAATATAAGTGTTATAAATTTCAAAGTATCTGCGGTGTACATGCAGTGTACTATTTTCTTGTACAAGTCCCTCCTGCGTACATGCAGTGTACTCCTTAAATTTTCAGAGTCTGTCCTGCGTACTTGAAGTGTACTAGTGACCTCCTGCGTACATGCTGTGTACTTGTCGAAATAGTACGCGGCATGTACGCGGCATGCGGTGTATGTAAAATGTACTCCTCTGGCGTACTACTGTGTTCGCGGCATTTACACAGCAAATACGCAGCATGTACGCCACAGAGGCTTGCTTCTGTAAGGGAAATGGCAATCATTACCACTGATGGCAGAAGTGTCAACAACTTGAAATAGGTTCAATCATTTTTTAACAGCTATGATTTTATTTTTATTGAGTAAAAAAAACACTTTAATACTATATAAATTTAAAATGGTGAAATAGATTTATTTTTACTGCTCGTGGGCTAAAATTCTAGGAATGTCAAGAAGTGCAGATTATTCACTGGATACTGTACTACATGAAATAAAGAGATGTGCTAGTAAATTTCATCAATTCCTCTGCTTATTGAATGATAATAATTAAATCAATTTAAATCAATATTTAAAAAAAAAAAGTTTTAAAATGCAACTTCACGGTGAGGATGCGTACACCAGATATTGCCGCCAAGTGATAAGGTATTTTCCGAAAACGTGATTATTTTTCGTTAACAAGGTAAGTAAAATCCCCATTTACTATTGTATTATACTACTACAGAAGAAAAAAACATTACTTTTCATAACTAGATACTATATATATGCTCTCACAAGCGTAAAATGGGCCAATCTTAAGTAGAAATGCTAAAATTTTTGATAAAATGACAAGTTTATCATTTGATAAATGCATGCCGTAAAAACATTTGTCCTGATACCATAACCTATTTGCATTGTGGAGAAAATCTGAATCGTACGATTTATTTAGTCACATACAAAGAAAAAATGTGCAAAATTTCAGCTTTGTAAATGTTCAAATTACGGAGAAATCGGTGATAAATGAGCATCGATGGTGTACTGTGTATTGAGTTTTCAAAGTAATATTTGTACTGTGTATTGCAGTTTGATGTACTGAGTATTGTTATTGGAAAATGTGCATATTTTCAGCATTTATGGTCATTAGATAGACGAGGCACGTAATTTCATCGGCCTAAATGACGAAATATCTTTTTCTGTTTGCAGATGAAATTAGACTTCACAGCGAAAATAACAAGCACCAGTTTGAACACTGATATTACAACTTACAATTACAGCGGCATGCCAATAGTCACTCCGAGAAACTGTCTAAAGACTAGCCACTGCCAAGTAAAGACCCAGCCACAAGTTCAGCCGTGAATTTAAGTTTTATAATAATGGAACACAGGATATGATGACGACAAGTGTGGAAAAGGTCTCACCTTATAAGAAGAGCAAACATGGAAATATGTTATCCTTTCACTTTCATACTACAAAGAGACATAAACCTTGGTCAGTAGACAACCTTTATCGATTATGGTGTCAATAGTTCAAAGGTCAATATGGGAGGGGCTTTGAACTTTTAAAGTTGTTTCTCCCCAGTAACCATAGACTCATTCAACGTAAAACCTTCGAACTAGTTTCACTTGAAATTTTCTTAAATAATATACGGTAGTCAAAGCTATTTTTTTATTGGTTTAAATGCATTGTTCTGAAAGGTAATTAGCTCACCACTTGCTTCATACGAAACAAAATTTGTGTCATATGCACTGAGCAATTTGTGTTAAAAGTAGGAGGAAACAGTGCCATGTGTTATTCTTGAAAGTATTTTGCACACTTCATTTGCAAGATATATGTCATTTCTATGCAAACAGTTCGTTATCACTTTTATGTGATCAACTTCCCTGTTGACCAAAATTGTATATTTATTGTCAAGGTCAACTTTGAACTATAAAAAACGATCGGGAACTCACTTGAAGAACATTTCGATTTTTTTCATGTATTCAAACTGTTGAATGTCAAATGTTTATGATCTTTGGTTTAAACATATTTATTCCCAACAATATACATAACTATATTTATATACTAACATTACAAGTACAGTTGGTGGAAAGGATTAGAACAAAAGACAAATCTTATAGAGTTCTTCTACTATCTTATTATCTTTGCTATTTTATGAATTTGTGTTTACGTTTCAAGTTTGTTTAATAAATATTTCAATGTATATGACTTTTTGTTCTTTATCAAAGTAAAACATGACTTTTACAATATTACTTGGTGGTAAAATAAATCTGTCACAACAGAAACTATTTCAGTATCAATGCCCAATCTTATGTGGAAGTAATGTACACTCATCACATTTATGCAGTAACTAGCTGCTTCTTTTAATGTCAATAAGTATTCGTCTGTCTTGCTTTTCTCTTTCCTCTTAATTTAGCGTCAGAATTGTGGTCTCTGTTATGCAAGAAGTTGTATAATTTTAAAATCAGTGGAAGAGTTATTAGCCTGCTCTTCAAAACAACTTACAGTCTTCACTATACCTCATATTAACCAAGTTGTCGATGAAAACATTTTGCGACGTCAAGAAATGAGATAATTCGTGTAAAATCAACTTGATCAATGCTCAGTGGAAGAATAGAAAATATATATACATTTACAACTGCTAAACGTAACAAAAAATATTGCCCGCTGTTGCACTATGGTGATTGAGAGTTACGTTTAGAGCTTATTACATGAATTACAACAGAGTAAACGCTACAAATATCAATGTAAAACATCACGTATCTTCAGGGCTAAAGAAATTACTGTTTTGTACTTTGGAAAAGAAATGATAATGTACATTTTGTAAGATAAATTCTATAAAACTCAGCGATAATGTAAACAATACACAGTACAGTAAAATGTGATACAAGTCAATACTCAGTACATGTATTTGCAATACACAGTACACCATCGACGCTCATTTATCATCGATTTCTCCGTCATTTGAACATTTATAAAGCTGAAATTTTGCACATATTTTCTTTGTATGTAACTAAATAAATCATATGATTCAGAATTTTTATCACAAGACAGTAAGTGACGATACCAGGAGAAATGTGTCCCCGACCTGCATTTATCAGATGATAAAGATGCCATTTTATCACAAATTTTAGCGTTTCCTCATAAGATTGACTCATTTTACCCTTGTGAGAGCATATACACAGTATCTAGTTATTAAAAACAATGATCTTTTCTTCTATAGAAGTATAATACAATAGTAAATAGGTGTTTTACTTACCTTGTTGACGAAAAATAAACACATTTTCGGAAAATACCTTATCACTAAATGGCAATATCTGGTGTACGCATCCTCACAGTGAACTTACAACCCCTGAAACCATTGCCCAAATCAGTTAATCAAGTCAGAAAGGAAATGGTTTAGATCTAATCTGTTTTACTGTTTTATATTCGACCAAAAATTTCCTTAAAAACGCTGACCGATAAAATCTCCTGGATTTTCATCAAAACTCCTGGATTTTCAGGCATGAATTCCCAGGAGTATCTTTATTAGCCCACCATCATCAGATATTTGTTATGTAGCATCATCTAGGGGTTCTCTACCAAGTTTGTTCAAATTATCCCCCTAGGGTCAAATATGGCCCCGCCCCGGGGGTCACATGGTTCATATAGACTTATATAGGGATAGGCTTATAAAATCTTCTTGTCAGTAACCTACAACATTCAAATTTGGACCATATGTATAGTTTTGAGTGGCAAGATGAACATTGACATGAGTTGACCTTGATTTTGACCTAGTGACCTACTTTCACATTCCTGTAGCTAAAGCCTTCAAATTTGGGCCACGTGCATGGTTTTGTGCACCGGAAATAAACTTTGACCTTGACATTGACCTAGTGACCTACTTTCACATTTTTGAAGGTACAGGCTTTAAATTTGGACCACATGCATAGTTTTGTGTTCCGAAATGAAATTTGACCTCGATTTTGACCTAGTGACCTACTTTCACATTTCTAAAGCTGCAGCCTTCAAATCTGGACCACATGCATAGTTTTGTGTACCGAAAAAACTTTGACCTTGACATTGACCTAGTGACCTACTTTCACATTTCTCAAGCTACAGCCTTCAAATTTGGACCACATGCATAGTTTTGTGTACCGAAAAAAACTTTGACCTTGACATTGACCTAGTGACCTACTTTCACATTTTTAAAGGTACAGGCTTCAAATTTGGACCACTTGCATAGTTTTGTGTTCTGAAATGAAATTTGACCTTGATTTTGACCTAGTGACCTACTTTCACATTCCTCAAGCTGCAGCCTTCAAATTTTGACCACATGCATAGTTTTGTGTACCGAGAAAACTTTGATCTTGAGATTGACCTAGTGACCTACTTTCACATTTCTCAAGCTACAGCCTTCAAATTTGGACCACCTACATAGTTTTGTGTACCGAAAAAAACTTTGACATTGACCTAGTGACCTACATTCAGATTTTTAAAGGTACAGGCTTCAAATTTGGACCAAATGCATAGTTTTATGTTCCGAAATGAAATCTGACCTTGATTTTGACCTAGCGACCTACTTTCACATTTCTCAATCTGCAGCCTTCAAATTTGGACCACATGCATAGTTTTGTGTACCGAAATGAACTTTGATCTTGAGATTGACCTAGTGACCTACTTTCACATTTCTCAAGCTACAGGCTTCAAATTTGGACCACATGCATATTTTTGTGTTCTGAATTGAAATTTGACATTGATTTTTATCTTGTACCTACTTTCACATTTCTCAAGCTGCAGCCTCCAAATTTGAAGCACATGCATAGTTTTGTATACCAAAATGAACTTTGACCTTGAAATTGATCTTGTGACCTACTTTCACATTTCTCAAGCTACAGCTTTCAAATTTGGACCACATGCATGGACCACATGCACAGTGATGTGTACTGAAATGAAATTTGACCTTGATTTTGACCTTGAGCTAGTCTTGAAATTTGGAACAATCAAAAATGGTTCAATGGTGGGTGCCAAGATGACTCTGTGATCTCTTGTTTTTTAGAGAACTGTTCACCTTAAGAAACCTTCGAGAATCTGAGAAAATTTTAGGGGCAAATAAGTTCAGCCCATGTCATTGAGCCCATCCCATCCCATCCCATCCCATCCTATCCCACGAGCCCATCCCAGGTTTTCCAGGATCCCCATGTATTTGCTTCAAATTCTGCTTATGGGGACATAGTAATTGACACAAAAATTGAGAACGGGGTTGTACCCAGGGAATGGAGTTGCTCGTATACATTATAATGTCAAACTTTTATTATAATGCAAATATAGTCGTGAGGAAACATGCATAATCACTGCTCGGAATTTGTCTGAAATATCGCTCTTTCTGAGCCAGGTAACCTCAAGGGCATGCATCATTAACAGATAATTATAATTACATGCATCTTGCTCTGTGGCAGAGAAAAATCAGCATGATTAGATATTGATCTGTAGATTGCTTATGGTAAGGGGAACATATTTCTTTTATATGAGTTTGCAATAGAAAATTATTTGTTTTATATAGATATGTAAAAGTAGATATATATTTCTCTTTTTATAAACAGTTTTATTTTCCACTTTAGTATGATAATAAAAATATTATTAACAATGAGTAAGATATTGCAACAAAGTTTTATCTACAATAGAAATGATTTATAAAGATATTTTTACCATAAAATTGGTTTACATAAGTTGAAATCACCAACATGGGAGTGTATATACTGAAAAAAGGAGATTGCTTCTTTTCACGAATTTGTCGGTTGGTTTATGATTTGATTTGATTTAAGCAAACTGAGGAAGTCCTCAATGCAAATCCACTGTATGCCCTAAACTTCCACTGTCTTTAAATCTTCCCGAGATATCAACTTAAAGGCCATTGCCAAACCCACTGAAAAATATTTTACTTTTTGTTAAAGGTCCACTACTAACACCCGAACGAGTATTATATGAAAACCAGAGTTTGCAGCTGAGACTTCCTATTTACTGAAAATATGACCCACTGCATCGGATCTGACCAAGTAGTCATGAATATGTTCAAGAATAACCAACACATAAACAAAAAAGATTGCTAATTTCAAACCGAAAGTTACATGTTTTCCGACTGCTTACGAACACGTCGCGCATCTTCGGATTTTTTCGGAAGAATCCTCCGAAATGAAACTATAATTTATAAATAGATGCAACATATATTACATTCCCAAACGATTACTTGATTTTTTACAAACTTAGCATAGGAAATTCAACATTCTTGTAACTCACAAAAACTTCATGAAAATCATTCTTATGATGCAGGTAATATACAGCTATACTACAAGTTTTCGGGGGGACAATTTAGACCCTTCCCGAATAAAAGTGTTTTCACAACTTCGTCTGCAAACATTCTCAGTTAATCCCTTTTCAGCACAGTTTTAAGAATATAAATGAATAACTTTCTCACACTGTAGAAACAAAATGTGATTGACAATTACCTAAATACACTGATTTTAGTACATATGGCTACATTAATTCAATAAAATTTTAGAACAGAAAAGAACAGAACAGATATTTTATTAACATATACAATACATGTATCTTGTTAATACAACACAAAATTATACATATAATACAATACACGTGATAGGCAAAATGACTTTTCGGTATATGTAGAGAATGAACAGATCTGATTTTAATAAAATTTTAGACATTAAACACATTGTCTTGGCCTAATATATTTCAATGTCAGTTTGAAAATAAATTTGTACATCTCATATTTTTCATGCTAATCGTGGAAATACAGTCATTTTGTCGCGCAGTTTTAAACGGATATTCGTTTGAATTTAAAACCACGTGATCCCGAAGAATTTCCGACCGATTACGGAAAAGCGATAAACACGTAAGTAGGACAAAATGACCACACATGTCAGTCTAAGACAAGAAACATGGCAATGCCACGAAACCAGGTTTTCAACACTTTTCATAAGAATAAACAAGAGTGCCAGAATGTCACAATATACGCCCATCACAGCAAATTTCTTTACTCTAGCACCTGTATTTGCAGATGTAATTTTAATTTTGTGGTTGTTTAGTAATCATTGTAATTCTTTTGTTTTTCTAAGTCCACAAAAAAACTCCTTACCAGGTAGAGATACCTTAAAATACAACTTAAATTAGAAAGTAACAACTATGTTGTACCACAGAAAAGTGGTCTTTGTTTTTCCCTATGGTCAATTATAAAAAAGTTACAATATAAGTTATTTATAGTAACAACTAAGGGAAGTTAATCTTTCAAAAAAAAAAAAAAAAAAAAAAAAAAAAATACAAAAAAAAAAATTGTAAGTCCACACAGAAATCCTTACCAGGTAGAGATTGGTCAAAATACACCTCAAAATTGGATGTAACATGCATGTTGTACTACAGAAAAGTGGTCTCGATTTTTCCCTACGTCTAGTAATGAAAAAGTTACAATATAAGCTATTTATAGTAACAACAAAGGGAAATAATTCTAAAGAAGGGAACTACACAAGACACTTCGTCTCATGATGGTGTATAATTGTGCCAAGTTACATCAAAATCCCTCTATGCATGAAGAAGATATGCTCCGGACAAAGTCGTACATGAATTTGACCTTTGACCTCTAAGTGTGACCTTGACCTTAGTCCTAGGGACCTGGTTCTTGCGCATGACACTCCGTCTCATGATGGTGAACAACTGTGCCAAGTTTCATCAAAATCCCTCCATGCATGTAGAAGATATGCTCCGGACAAGGTCTGTGGACGCCGCCCGCCCGCCCGCCCATCCACCCGCCAGGGGCGTTCCCATAATACGTCCCGTTTTTCAAACGGGTGTATAAAAAGTATACTGAATCACAGTGCACCACTTTAAAGCACAACCCTAACCCTAACCCTAACCCTAAACCCTAACCCTAACCTAACCCTATTTTTAGTAACAATGACCTTGACCTTGATCCCAGAAACCCCAAAATCAATCCCAAGCTACAACTTTATATAATTTTCTATACACCAAGTTTCATCATGATAGCTCATTCCTAAGTTAAGTTATTGACCGGAAACCCTTTTTCTATTTTAAGTAACAGTGACCTTGACCTTGACCCCAGAAACCCCAAAATCAATCCCAGCCTTTGTCTTGATATAAGCTACATACATACCAAGTTTTATTCAATTATCTTTACCGAAACAAAAGTTATTGACCGGAAACACCAGTTTGACACCGCCGCCCATCCGCCTGCCCGACCAACGACATACCCCAATCTAATAACTCAGGTTTTCGTTGAAAACCTGGTTAAAAATACATGTGTTGATTTCAAGGGAATACTGCACCGCTATCGTAATGTTTAGTAGAATATTTCAAAATGTGTAGTCTTGTTTTAAGATTAATGTCTATTCCTTTGTCTTTATTTTGCACCTTTAATACTACGTAAATAAAAAACCTGTAAATATTGTCTTAAGTATTAAATGCACTGACCTCCAGATTTTAACTGAAAATGCTCTTTCTTTCAAACCGAAGTTTGGTATTATTTTGAACATTGGAATATGAGATTTGTTTTTAACTATTTTTAAAATGCCAAATCAAGTAAAAAAAAGAAAGAAAAGATGACCGCGCCGTGGCAACAGAAAAGTTTTCCGCTGTCACTACCAATAGTGCTATGGAGGATTTAGTGTTCAACCCTTATGATGCTGTACACGATTGGTTCTGCCTTTGTGACCAGTGTAGATCATGCATGATTAGCCTGCAGATCCATGCAGTCTGATCGAGATCAGCACTGTTCGCCATTCAGCCAGTATCTGTTTGTTAAGCAACCCTTTAATAGGTAATGGTAATGTCAAAATTGAATGATGGGCAAGTTCATTGTAGAAATTTAGCAGGGTAAGGTTAATGTGCATTGAATATAGATATTTATAATCGAGGCAGTCTACCTCAAGTAAAGCGTTACAAACGATTTTCGACTTTCATTGTAAAATGTAGTAAAAACAAGTAATTCTCACTTGTTTCCGTAACATATAGTCTGTCAGTAATAACGTTCTTACGAAATATAGCATTAATTTCCAGATATCTAAAAAATCCATTTATTTGTTGTCAAACCATCTGGAGGACAGTGCCAGGCACTCCTGAATATTCTGTATATTTAAGTAAATTAATTTAATTTGGAAAGAGACCTGGGGTTTGCGCGTGGCAGTAATCATGGTAATGTTATTTAAACAAATACTGAATATTGTCAGTGTTCCCAATACCAGTTATTACTCGTTCTGACTTTTAATAGAAATTTAAGAGAGGTTAACATTTTCCACTAGTCCTTAATTTAACTATATATTCTAGATAATCAAATTAAAATGATAATTATGTGGGATGAAAAATTAAGATGAGTATAATAAAAAAAAATGTATCTCGTCACTTTGCAATAATTTTATAATAATTTTTCAATTCAATATATAAAAATGTTTTGGCCGTGTTTTTTTACATAAAGTCTAATCTTTTTCATTTCGCTGATTGTGGTTATTGATACATTCAATTACGCCACGTATCCGATATGAAAGTCAGGCGTCAGTGTATGTACCGATTTTTTCGGTACAGACTTGTGTGCCCGGGCGGACGGGGGTTTGTAATGATAAGTACAGATGTGTTGCTGAACTTTTTCAGACTACTTGCCCTTTTATCAGCAAAATTTGAACGTCTGTCCGTCAGTCAAAGGCCACAAATGTAATGGACGACTTTTGACTTATCTATATACACATCCATGTATTGTACCGAACATGTAAGGACTTTAACATATACTACAATACATCAATGTATGACCTACTATAGCATCTAAACCTACTCCAGATTTCAAACTGTATCCAGGATATATACCCTCATTTACATGTACAAAATATTCATGTGTTAGGGGCTCAAACTAGGTTGAAAACCTTCCAGACATGGTCAAAATAGTACAATATTCTAAGTTTGAATACCTCCAGGTCACCTTCTATGACCTTTCCTCAAAATCAAGGTCTGTCAAGGTACCCAATCTTGGTTATACTCATAATTATATTTTCATTTAGGTATGTCTATATTTCATTGACATATGGGCTCAGACTAGGCCGGAAACCTTCCAGACTTAAGCATGGTTTAGGCACCTGGGGTCTTCCTCCAACATAAAAGCTGAGAAGTCGCCCGTGTCGGTACGACGTTACACCCAACAAAATCAATAAATAAAGAAACATTGTTTAAATAGAGATATTTTCTATGAGCAAACGCTGCCATTTGACCCTGTAGGGCTACCCAATGACTACACAAGGTACCTAATCTTGGCCAGGACCTATACATCAACGAGATAGTAACTCGAAATTTCAACTTAGTAACTCGAAATCTCAACATAGTAACTCGAAATTTCGACTTAGTTAGTTACTAGAAATTTCGAGTTAGTAACTAGAAATTTCGAGTTAATAAATGACATACACTTGGCACTAATGCTCTTCCGTAGGTATCAGTAATAGTCAAGAAGGATCCTGTGAGGCAAAATTGCACAGACTGAGAGGGATCCTGTGCATCAACGAAATCGAAAGTAGGGCGTTTTTAAGGACACATGATGAAAATATCCACATAAAGTCTGTTTACAAGTAAGATGGGATCAACGACTTCACATCTAAGGTACCAGATATTTGCTATATTTAAGAAAGTCGTATTTAAGTTTCATAAACATCGCACGATGTTCATCCAAGCCAGTACCCTCCACCTACATTACATCTTCGTTTGGACTTGTGTCAACTGATAAAACAAATGTAACGATAAAAAAGCAATGGTATATAGCTACGTCATTCCGTGGGCCATATGTTTTTATGCACAAAAATGTGTTTAAGACGAAAAATTTGATTTTCCGAGCTGACTGACGTTGGAGTTCATTGTTTAGCACAGAGTGTGTCATGTGCGCGAACAGAGAGGGATCCGTTTTCTCATTTTCCACAGAGAGGGATGCGATATGGTATACACCATGATGTTTTGATTTAACTTAAAAAATGGTATATACGGAACATTTGCAGACAGCGCACTTAACATTTACGATTTGATATCGACCAGCGTATACATACAGTAATCTCATAATTATTTGATATAATTAATCATTGATTACATCATGCTATTTTTTATTAAATGCATCCATAATAAATTGAACTTTAACCAACTTGGTACTTGCATTTTGTTTCAGTAGTTATATACTATTGACGAATTAAAGTTTACTAACTGTGACTACACGACCTCAAAGAATTAATAGCGAGAATGGCATTGCAAAGAAAATAATACTACAGCAGCAAAAATCATCGTTTCCTTAATCTCTTTTTATCTTGAAAAAAGAAAGGACTGATAACATCAAGCCAAACCATAAAACACATGTGATGGTAATAATATGCAAGATAAATGTATCTGGCTGACCACTAACTGAGTATCCAATTCAACCAGACTGTTACTTAAGCCCTCTACAGACGGTAGGTTTTTGTTGTACAACACCAATTAAATTTAAGATGTACAGCCAAATATTATCGTGTGTACGCTGCTATTCCTTGATTTCGTAAATCTTAAGTCTTGACTTACAGATTAGGACATGTTCTTTTTCGTAAGTTTTGCCTTACGTACCACCCACGTTGACAAGCAACAAATTGGTAAATAATTAGTTGATAAGAGGCAAGTGAATGAAATTCCAGAAACAATTGTCCAAAAAATAAACCCAAATCTGAATAGAAAATGGCTTCTAATGCATAATAGAAAAAGGATGACACTGAAAAGTTAAATGATTTGAGCCGCACCATGAGAAAACCAACAAAGTGTGTTTCCGACCAGCATCCGCGCAGTCTGGTCCATACTGTTCGCTAATGGTTTCTCTAATTGCAATAGACTTTGAAATCAAACATCACTGGTCCTGACCAGACTGCGCAGATGCACAGGCTGGTCTGCATCCATGCTGGTCGCAAAGCCACAATGTTGGTTTTCTCATGGCGCGTCTTATTTGTGTCATGCGTAATCAAATTCATGGGACATAAAAAGGTGAATATCATTTTTATTATTAATGGTTACATTCTTTCCAGTACCTGATGCACTATATGTTATATAGGTAAATCTCTGTGATCTATATTAGAATGGAATACTGTCTGTATGTGAAAAACGTACAATTTCAAAAGTGTACATCTTTGAGATAATTAGTGTTGTACAACAAAAATCTACCGTCTGTAGAGGGCTTTACGGACTTGAGTACGTTTAGGTTTCATTGGCCGTTGTACTTACAGTCGCATTTTGGCAACTAAATTCATGCTCTTTGGACGAAACTCTCTGGAAATTGCAGAGAGGTAATCAATACTCCTATGTTCAAACCAAAATCACACTTTAAGAACATGATAAGCCTTAAAGGGGCATGTTCGCGGGCTATACTCTACGTGGCATTTATATGCTTCATTGTGTCTGAAAGGGCGGATGGACCGTAATTAAACTTAAATAGATAGATAGATATGAGTATCCAATTTGCAGATGACTATTAATTATAATGTCTCCCCCCCTCTGGGAGAGACATATTGTTTTTGCCCTGTCCGTCCGTCCGTCCGTCCGTACGTCACACTTCATTTCCGATCAATAACTGGAGGACCATTTGACCTAAAACCTTCAAGCTTCATAGGATGGCATGGCTTATGGAGGAGACGACCCCTATTGTTTTTGGGGTCACTCCGTCAAAGGTCAAAGTCATAGGGGCCTGATCATGGAAAACCATTTTTGATCAATAACTTGAGAACCACTTGACCCAGAATGTTGAAACTTCATAGGATGATTGGTCATGCAGAGTAGATGATCCCTATTGATTTTGGGATCACTCCGTTAAAGGTCAAGGTCACAGGGGCCTGAACATGGAAAACCATTTCCGATCAATAACTTGAGAACCACTTGGCCAAGAATGTTGAGACTTCATAGGATGATTGGTCATGCAGAGTAGATGACCCCTATTGATTTTGGGGTAACTCCGTTAAAGGTCAAGGTCACATGGGCCTGAACATGGAAAACCATTTCCGATCAATAACTTGAGAACCACTTGACCCAGAATATTGAAACTTCATAGGATGATTGGTCATGCAGAGTAGATGACCCCTATTGTTTTTGGGGTCACTCCATTAAAGGTCAAGGTCACATGGGCCTGAACATGGAAAACCATTTCCGATCAATAACTTGAGAACCACTTGACCCAGAATATTGAAACTTCATAGATGATTGGTCATGCAGAGTAGATGACCCCTATTGATTTTGGGGTCACTCCGTTAAAGGTCAAGCTCACAGGGGCCTGATCATGGAAAACCATTTCCGATCAATAACTTGAGAACCACTTGATTCAGAATGTTGAAACTTCATAGGATGATTGGAGATGCATAGTAGATGACACCTATTGATTTTGGGATCACTCTATTAAAGGTCAAGGTCACAGGGGCCTGAACATGGAAAAACATTTCCTGTCAGTAACTTGAGAACTATTTGACCCAGAATTCTGAAACTTCATAGGATGATTGATCATGCAGAGTAGATGACCCCTATTGATTTTGGGGTCACTCCGTTAAAGGTCAAGCTCACAGGGGCCTGATCATGGAAAACCATTTCCGATCAATAACTTGAGAACCACTTGATTCAGAATGTTGAAACTTCATAGGATGATTGGAGATGCATAGTAGATGACACCTATTGATTTTGGGATCACTCTATTAAAGGTCAGGGTCACAGGGGCCTGAACATGGAAAAACATTTCCGGTCAGTAACTTGAGAACTATTTGACCCAGAATTTTGAAACTTCATAGGATGATTGGGCATGCAGAGTAGATGACCCCTACTGATTTTGGGGTCAACCGATCAAAGGTCAAGGTCACAGGGGCTTGAACATGGAAAACAGTTTCCAAACCACTTAGCCCAGAATGTTGAAACTTTGTGGAATGATTGGACATGCCAAATAGATGATTCCTATTGCATCCAGCCACCAGTGTTGCTTAGACTTTTGCTCCTGTCCCCTATTGACTTCCTGCCTATATGACTATGCATTGGGGGAGACTTGCGCTTTTCTACAAAAGCATCTTCTAGTTGACATGCTGGAATGCTTATATGTTTCCCTGGGAAATGAACATCCCCCTTTAATCTGTATGTTTTCAGTTCTTGCAGTGAATATATCAGGTATTTTTACAGTCAAAATATCATTATAGCTTTTACCGCTAAGAAGCAATAGATTAGGCTAGCATGTGTAAAATTTAGTATTTACCCTTACAGAAGCAAGCCTCTGTGGCGTACATGCTGCGTATTTGCTGTGTATATGCCGCGAACACAGTAGTACGCCAGAGGAGTACATTTTACATACACCGCATGCCGCGTACATGCCGCGTACTATTTCGACAAGTACACAGCATGTACGCAGGAGGTCACTAGTACACTTCAAGTACGCAGGACAGACTCTGAAAATTTAAGGAGTACACTGCATGTACGCAGGAGGGACTTGTACAAGAAAACAGTACACTGCATGTACACCGCAGATACTTTGAAATTTATAACACTTATATTTAGTTGCATTAAAGTTGTTTCCCCTTGATGCAGTTACGCCATTTTCTTCAGATGTTTACCAAATTACATGCTACAAAAATTGATTTATTTCATTGAAAAGTGGATGAAGAAAAGCATACTAATTTATTTGATAACATCAATCTACATTATTTTGGTAAGGGTAAATACTTATTGATGCATGTCACTTATCTTTTTTCTGTTTTTTTTCTGTCCAAATGATCAGCATTTGCATAAGAAAGTTGGTGGGGTAAGGAATTTACATTATCACAGCAGTTTCGCCACAAGAGTACACAGCATGTATGCAGCAGGAGTACACAGCATGTACGCCGCAGGAATGGGCCAGGAGTACACAGCATGTACGCCGCAGGGGTAGTACACCGCAGGCTCATTTGCATGTGAAAAGTGTATGTGCCGCGTACATGCTGCGTACTATTTCCCGCATACTAAATTCCTCCAGCGTACATCCTGTGTACTATGTAGTCCACAGCATGTACGCAGCAAGTAGTACGCGGCAGAGCTCATTTGCATGTCAAAATTGTACTACAAACGTACTATCGGTGTATGTGCGGTGTATATCCTGCGTACTTTTTAAAGCCCTTGATTTCAGTACACATCATGTACGCATCATATACGCTGTATGTACACAGCAAGAGTACGCAGCAGGCCTTTTTCTTCTGTAAGGGTAGTTAAAACATGAAAATTAAAGAAATTTTGTTTTACATGTATGTATCAAAATAGCATTCACTGGTTATAGTTTTAAAATATTGCATCTGGATGAACAGAACAGATCATACACTTTATTTATTTCAGTCTTACAATGAAACAAAGATATATTCTGTATATAATTCATATTGTACAAGTAATTTGAGCCACAAAGTAAAAGAACAAGGTATATCTATTTCACATTTGCTTTTCCCCTTCCTCAGAATGTCCAAGACACAATTTTTATGAAATAAGAAAATGCCTAATCTTTAACACTTTCATCTAAATATCAAATGTATAAATAAGTGCTATTTCAGAAATGATATTTAGCAGAACCACGCTTAGCAGAACCATATTTAAACATGACGAAAATGTTATACGCCAGTGAAATAATTCGCATGGGCATAGCCAGGGCTTTTTCTGGGGTTTTTGGGGAAAAGGCCCCTGGTCAAATTGAAAATTTTATAGGCGATAAATTGTCAAAATTGGGGAAAAAAAAGTATCGACAAATCAAGTAAATTGTGAGTTATTAACATTTAATCATATTACTTTAAAACTTTATTTTCAAGTTTTATGATAGACATTCAAATGAATTACAAATTTAAAGTATCCCCTAATGAAATTTAGAGAATTCAATTTTCGGGAGTTTTTTCTAAGTTGTTGATTCTATGCAAATCTTACTCTTAAACTTTTGTTTACCATGTTAACAGTCAGTAAGTTTTCATCACAATAACAACTGCATTTTCTAAAAAGTAGAGTGACAGTGTGTGTTCCAGTGAAAAAATCGGGTCGCGAAACTATGTGACATTTGATTTTAAATGGTGTAGATCCAATCTGTCAACACTTATTCAATATTATATATGAATAAATGTTAATGTATTTATGTGTTTTGAGAGGTTTTTACTACAAAAATATATAATTTTCAGGCAGAAGCATGTATTTAATTTTTGCCGAGATGCAGACAGTCATGTTATCAAAAACAGAAACAAGTTGTTTTTTCCAACATTTTTTTCATTTGGATTGGGAATTTTTGCTTCAAATTGGGGAAAATGGAGCATATTTGGCATTGGGAATGGGGCTGATATTTGGCCCCATGAGAAAGGTGGAAAAGCCCTGATAACCCAAGTAAACTATTCTATGCCGCATGTAACAGATTCCGATTGTTTAAATATATTAAAACACGGTTCTGCTATATATTGTTTCAAATCTAATATGTCTTTTATGTGAATACTAAGTGAATGAAATAGGGAATTACTATTTCTTGTCATAAGTATGGCCCAAAATAGTAGGTCTGTGTGACAATTTGACCAAGTTTTAACGATATCAGAGCAAGGCAAGGGTTTACACATCCTGTGAAAAATTAGGAGTGCGTAGAGGTCATATGAATAATTGCGGGCCAAGAATGTACCAATTAAATGTAACACCATTCTGTTATACATAATTTTGATTCTGATATGCTTTTTATATAATAGATTTGCCGATCATACTCTTCCATTCATTTCGCATGAACTACGAAAAAAAAATTCTTAAATAATTCCCAACCTCTTACAGTATCTTTAAAAGAAACACAACCATTCAAACACTTGAGTTCCACACATTATTTTTAATTTCATAATTATAACAAATAATGCAAAACATGATTAAAGTTACCAGGTTCCATTACTTTCTACAAGATACCTCATTATTATTAGATCATAGAAAGAAATAGAAAAAGTGGAAACTCTACAGATCGCTCAACATGTCAAATCAAAGCCTTGAAACGTCTGGTGGTTGCGGGTTTTGGTAGATAACTGTTGTGCACTTCAATGCCTTTCATTGACAGATAGATAAAGCAGAGAGCATCTGTATTTACATTATGTCTATTAAAAATATCATGTCACCTGTACAAAATGTAACTTTATGACACAAGAAAATATCAGTAAAAGGATGGATGCTCCCTGTAATATGCAAATATTACTACTGTAACATATCTAAAGAACAAAAGTGGAATTCACTGACGATAATGGCTCTGTATATAGTTTACTTATGTTGAGTAATCAAAGGGCAGTTACAGTATCTCATCTGAACGAAAAATGAAGATAATATGTGCATTTCCTATTGGGAGGGAAGTTTCAAGGAATTCCAGCCAGTGGTTGCTGGGAAATACTCCAGACAAGAAATTGTACTATAGTATACCTGATCTGTTGGTAACAGTATGAGAAACAAATACAAATGTGCCTCATAGACAAGAACACCAGGCCAGATAACGGAGGAATTTATTTTTCACTCTGGTGAGTGGGGGGGTTCAGGACTCTCGGTCCCCAAAATGGATCCACATGTGCACATTTAGTCAGGAATTCCAAGAATTTCAAGTTCCGTGATTTGACTGACCTGTCCCAAGAGAAAGCATTTCCCTAGAAAGACATAATTTAAACTTACTTTTGACAACGTTTAAGCTAAAGGTACCAATCAAATAAGCAGAATAATTAGTTCTTAAATCCTAAACAAGTATTAAATTATCTGAATAATACATATCAAGGGCAAACCAGCCTACTTCGAGTATGATGCACTGTAGACTGAAGCTGTGGGATCTAATCTTGTCATGCCATTTCTCATGCCACAGATGCTTGCCCTCACCTACACTGTACTCTGTATCAGTTAAAATGGAATAAAAATGTCTGGCTTTGGATCCAAATGAGTGTGTTGTCGCCTGATTCAACTTTTTTCAGTCATGTCAAGGCGGTTAGTTAAGTGACATACCGTTTCTGGGCAAGCTACCGCAGTTTACCAGCACTTGGTACACAATTTCCCATACGTAACAATTTTCCTTATTGGAACAGAGGTAGAGTGTGATAGCCATAGAAGAAACTCCCCGACTAAATGCCATGGGAAATGCTCCGACCCGGATTCGGGATCGAACTGAGGTCCCCCGCAGGAGGGACCAGCGCTCCAAATGAATATCAGAATAAATAACCTATTTTTCAATGTTTCAAAGCAAAACAAATAATCCATTCTGATATCACTCCCTATCCCCCCACCCCCTCCCCGGTTCTCCTTAATCAAATAATGACCTTGTTATTCCTGACAAAACAACAATAACATAGCCATCTGAATAATTCCAAATATAACAATAACATTTAACTGTGAGGTAAATTTCTGCAAGTCATATCCCTGGAGATTGTCTAACAGTTCAATGAACCAACTCAGTCTACCTGAAGTTAAACTTTGGTTTGGCAATCTGTTACAAAGGGCAATGAGATATGACCTAAAGATGTAAACAAATCAGTAAGTTTTGGAATGGAATGAGATACTGGAATGGAATGGAATGGAATAAGTATCACATTCCATTCCACAAATAAGTGTATGCCGAAACATAGGCTGGGATACCTTATCATTGAGAGATCTTATATAATTTAAATGGTCAGGGTCAGTGTGAATGGATACAGGTGGAATTAGAACTGATTGATCATTGATAATTCATCCGCATTGTTCATGAAATGGGACTATTTTGTGTAGCACATGAACATCCTTTTGGCGTGATTAAAAATAAAATAAAGATGATATATGATTGTCAGAAATACACTTGTAACTTTGGTAGCGGGGTAAACCCGCAACCAAAAATGAAAACGTTGCAGGTTCGGTTTAATTGAGCTTGTTCATGGACGGTAGTGGAAATGCCGCATGCTACCATGCCCTCCAGGGTTTAGTGTTATTTCTATTACATAAATTTTAACTGGTTACTAGAACAAATTATAAACTCTTTGCACATCTTTTCACATTTTAAAAATTCTATTTTTTAATATACAGGTTGCAAAAATATTAATTATTATTATATTTTTTTCTTCATTATTTATTACTTAAACTCTTTGTACTTATTATATAATGGAAATAATTTTCTAACATGTCCAACTATTTTTCAAAACTGCATGGCTATATGCTATCATGGAGGTAATATAGAGATGGAGTGCGGACGAGATAATTAGTGATAATTATTTATTATACCACATGTTATTCCTTGCTGAGCTCCTTTCAGAATCCTACGAGAGATATCACCACAGACACCTAATTATCACTATTTTACATGTAATTAAGATAATCCTTTGAACACACTGTGCGGCACCGCGGCTTTATCGTAAATCAGCAGATGCATCAAAATTGCAACAAAACGGAAGTTGTGGGTGACATATGCGCACGTTTCATATTTTGAAACTAATTAATACAAACAATGCGCATTGCGGGGGATTCATCAGTAGAATAAATGTACTACTATGCGTTTCTGCGATATTGACAGTGACTCATTAAAGTAAGCGTTCACAGTTTTCTATGTAGTCATTTTAAACCCTAAATTCTTTTAGATTTCCTAAAATATCCTAAAAAATGTAGACATGCTAAATTAAAGTTAAGGTATCAAATTTTCATTTACTGGGTATTAAAAACGTGAGCAGTTGTGAGCATTTCAAATAATGACCATGTTTTAGACTGCATATTTTACATAATTGGTCTTGATTACAAGTTTATGTAAGTCGTTCATATACCTTGAATCTTATTTATTTAAGCATGTATTTAAACAGTTGTTCAGTTAGCAAACCCCTTAGAACTTCGTGTATTTATCTATACATCTATTCATTTTTTCAATTATTTAATTTATTTCGCAGATTTGAAGCTGGTGTAAAATCTCACTGTTAAAAAGGAACATTTTTCTACAATTTTGTCGCACGATCTGGAGGTCAGTGCCTGCAAATGACATTTTATTATTATTTTTTTTTGTTGTTGTTGAAAAATATGTGCGTTGCATTTCACTTACTCGCCTAGAATGTACAAGCATATTGACAAGACATGTTTTAATATCCATATACGCTCTGTACTGCTAAAATTGGATTTGTAAGTCAGTAATATTACGTTATAATCTCATTTATTATAAAGTGAAATTTCGTATTCATATCTTTCTTGTCTTTACATTCTGGACATATCCAGGGACCCTCCGGTATAGTTTCAGCTTTCAAATTTGCACATAAATAGTGCCACCAATCAAATTCGCATTTTACATGTTCGCAATTAATCATTTCTCTATCGTTGGGTGTTCGCGTGTCAATATGGCCAGCCATTGTCAGAATCACTCCACATCCCTGTTACCTGTTACTTGAATCTGGAACAACTGATACGTATTAGACCTTCCTGCTTGAATTAATTCATTGGAAAAGAAAATCTCTTAAAAAATCTTAATTTTCGTAATCTTTATATGCCATAAGTAACACTTACAATAAAGTCTTTCCAAAAAGAACACATTCGATGTAAATCAATTATAATTGCATGACTATGGATGACATGAAAATGCGTGTATTTCGTCAATTTTAATTGCCAAGATGTCAATATTTCCAAAACGACGCCAGAATGTGTATTTGAAATGTCAGGTAGTTACTAAACGGAAAAATATCGGAACATCCCGATCCCATCATCGGACTATTCCGGCTGTTCATAGGGTCTCAATCGATAAACTCCGTAAGGAACAACATGATATGCGATTAACACCTAGTTACTATTGATTGACAGGTACTTATCAGAGGATAACAAAGCCGCGGTGCCGCACAGTGTACCTTTGAAGTGCCTTCATCCGCACTCCATCTCTATATTATGCGCCTGTCAATATTTTGCCCGTCCGGGGGGGGGGCTGACCCAGGGGAATTTGACATTTCAAAAATTTTGTTGTCTAAATCCCCACCCTAGAGACAACCTTTTTTGTCTAAATCCCACCCTAGAGCCTGGTTGGTACATCAAATGTTTGTCAAATTCCCGCCTGTCGGGAATGGTCTTCTGTCTGAAGTCCCGTGTATGCCCGCCGCTCCCCCGGGCGGGCAAAATATTGACAGGTGCATTACCTCCATGATGCTATATAGATATGGAATGAGATGTGTCAGCGTCTATAATCTACTGTATGGACCGTGTGGTACCAGTTAATGTATGGCCCTTATTAATTAGATTTATCATTATTTTCTCAGTACCGTGAAATTAATGTATGGCTCTTATTAATTAGGCGTAAAAAAAAAAATTGTTTGTTTCCGGTATCCCGACCTAACCTAAATTTTTGGCCCGACCCTAAATGTTTTTATGGCCTTGGAGAATATTTTTTTCAACTTTTTAACAAAAAGATGCAAAACTGCACTTTTTATGCTTAAAACATGGCCAGTGATGTTAGAAATCAACTTACTGATGCTCTAAAGGCATAACCCCCTTATTTGTAATCATTTTTGACAAAAAAATAATTTCCGAAAAGTCTCCCTTAATAAAAAAAAATTCCAAAAAAAAAAAAAATTTCCCACCTACCTACCCTAATTTTTTTGAGCATGTTACCGGAAACAAAGAATTTTTTTTTAGGCCTTAGATTTATCATAATTTTCTCAGTACCGTGAAATCCTGATTTAATGCTGGAAAAGGGATATTTTCAGGTACCTTGTGCATAGGTCTGCTATCGGACGCATTCGTCGATTTCCGTACTAATAGTTGTTGTTGTAGTATAACGGGGGGAAAATCGATAATTAACAGCTCACGGGGGAGGTGAACTGTTACACGAGAGTCGGTTGTGGAGGATATCATGTGCTGCTGCTACAGTTTTCCTGGATAACGTTACAGCATTCGGAGGATAATAATCGATGGCGGTGGTTTGTTTGCCAAAGAAATGGTAAAGATTTATCTCTTTTTGGCAAAAATGTAAATTGTATTTCTAGATCAATGGTATGTACGTTATCTGAGACATGGCTTAACATGCGAAACACAGTATATTGAAGTCTATCAAGCATTTTATGACAGAATATTCGAAATTTTGATATAGAATTATCAAAAAGGAATTGATTCAAAGATATTTCAACCATATTTTTATGCTCATTTGCATTGATAAGATAAAAACCTCTTCAGGCATGCACGTATAATATGAGGTAGAAAAAATACTGTGGGTCTAATATTTCATTGTTATGTAAAAAGTTACAGTTTAGCAGGATATTATAAGGTATTAAAGTGCATGCCTAAAGGGTTTTTTATCAATGCAAATGAGCATAAAATATGGTTGAAATATCTTTTAATCAATTCCTTTTTGATAATTTTATATCAAAATTTTGAATTATGTCATAAAAAAGGGAAAACTGTAGCAGCAGCATCCTAAATCTGTAACATGATATCCTCCACAACCGACTCTCGTGTAACAGTTCCTCCCCCGTGCAGCTTTGGTCATTATCTGATGCATTTACGGGCAGTTTACTAAACGAGTTTTAAGTGAAACGCGGAACAAGTCGAAAATGTATATAATACTTTAATTAATTGTCAAATAAAAGTAATATTTAAGAATATGAATACGTTATCTATAACGGTTACATATAATATACATCTAACACAAACATTTTTGTTAATACATGAAACATAATGCTAAACATATCTATGTACACACAACAAATAACTGTCAGTAACAGGAATTACATAATAGATTGTATTAAACTGAATCACTGTCTTTTATACAGTACTACTGTCTTCTACATCTTAAATGACATTTATCAAGGCCATAAGTTTCTCTTTCTTACTTGGTACAGTTTTAAAATAATAGGCTTAACTACGTAATTACTTCATTTTTTTTTTTCGTGAAATTTGGGCAAGGACCTTCACTCAGTACATATTTACGGAACAACTCTATTAACATTTAATGGTATAATCTCAATTTGTAGATGAACAAGTCCATTACGATAATTTATTACTGTTAATTCTAAAGCTGGGTAATAGTTTGTACTGATTCTTCCTACTGTCATAAGATTAAGGAAATACGTGTAAAAATCATAAAACCTCAATCCCGAGAGAAAGAAAAAAGACGATATAAACAGAAGAAAGTGACATATATATTACAACGCAAAAACCATAAAACCATAAAAATACCTATCACTTATAGTAAGTCGGGTAACATATTTTTTATGACCCAGCTTGAAACAACACTTACCGGATATTGCTTACCCCTAGGCAATATTGTAATACACAATGAAATTTAAAGGGTTATTAAACATTTGACACAATTAAATGATTTTATGTTTAATGTAATTGTGTGCAATCTTAGGGCTAAATTAAGTTAATTTTCAAACGAATAATTAAAAATGTAGCAAAAACAGGCTTAAAGGCGCTGGCCACATGATCGTTCGACAACAAAAAAAAGTTGTTTTTTAGACTGCTGGAAATTAATGCTATATTTCTTAAGAATGCATTGAAACTTAATTTCTGAGAGACTATACGTTACGGAAACACACGAGAATTAGTTGTTTTAACTACTTTTTATGGTTAAAATTAAAAAGCGTTTGTGTATTCAAGCGAATTAAACACTAAATCCTCCCTAGCGTTATTGGTAACGATAGCGGAAAACCTCATTATTGCCGCGGCGGCCCGGGTTCGATTCCCGGCGCGTTCATCTTTTTTTCTTGATATGGTATTTTTAAATAGTTTAGAAACCAAAATTCATATTTTAATGTTCTTACGCACATTAACAGTATAAATATAAGAAACAATAACTCTTTAAACAAATATATTAGAACGAACGTAGGGAATGTACAGACATTCAAAAACAGGGTAAGCAAATAAAAAACAAACTGTTGCATGCACATTACACCATATGCAGCAGATAATATTAATAATTTTAACAAGGACGTAAATTGTAGATATTTACGTCCTCGGTTTTAATTACAAATTACGGTATTTCCGGATTCGAACCGCCGAAGAAAAACCCTTGGGGTTAAAACATTAATAACAAAATTTAATCAGAGATGGAGGACGAATGATTTCAGACACTGTCTTTTATCATATCGTCACGGAGAACGTACGCCTCGCTCAGGGCTCAAACTCACGAACCCGCGATCCGTAGATCTGCGCTCTCCCTATTAAACGAAGCGGGCGGGCTCGAGATGCTTCTTTATACCCCAGTCACACATACGGCGCGGATAGTTACGTCTAGCCACGGATAGAAACGTAGTAATACGTATCGATCCGTACCTGAGCTGTACCTTAAAGTAGTAATCCATATCAGTCCGTACCAATCCGTACGGATCCGGTACGGATCGATACGGATTACTACGTTTCTATCCGTGGCTAGACGTAGCTACCCGCGCCGAATGTGTGACTCGGGTATTAACGTTCTTCAGCTTTTACGTTCTTCAGCTATTAAAATTCTTAAACAATTTCCTTTTCATAAAAAATGAAGAAATTGGTATATTTATAAATGACCTTGATTGCCTACATGACGGGGCACATTTTTGCCAAATTAAACAAGATCTGGAAACAGAATTGTTATAAAATTCAGGCATGAAAAATATTTTAATTATAAAACAAGAATTGAGAAAATACAAGTACATTTATTATACGACAATATTACGTGCATACATGCCTTTTTAAGTATATAGAATATTCTTACGAAGCCATACCCGCGTTGTATCTAAGAGCGCACTTTGACGTCACGTTTTGTTCGTCGGATATGGGACAAAAATCAGTGATTTAAAAGAATACTAGATGGTAAATGTTCTCATTTTTTTTATTTTATAAAACATAATTTAATCTTGAATATATAAAATTTTGGCAAAAAATTTCGAGCCGTTTTCCCGTTAATTAAATGAGTGTGCGATTTTTTTCAATAAAACTAAAATTTTGAGAATGTCGTTTTCCTTCATTTTTTCCATCGTTTTGAAAAGAAAAGTGACAAATACTGTATAGCGCCGTAGATCTTTATATAATACACATAAAGATGTAAGTTTCATTGCTGTAAATTGAAAAACAAACAAATGAGAGAAAATGAACCGATTTTTATCGCTTTTTAACGTGGCGCTAAAACAGACGTGCATGGTAACGTTTGCGATGTCACAACTAAAAGGTTTCACTTATAACCAAGAAAACAGTTACACATTTATGACGGGAGTAACTTCTACTTAAATATGATATCAAAATCATACCGGGTTGTAAAAAAATACAAAGTGCTACTCTACCTTAAAGCATATATCAGCACAATCATTATTACTACATTTATTTTATTTTAATAAATCGTTGACGCAAACTTAATGATGACCCCATATGAAGTGGTTAAGATCATTTCCTTATTGAAAATACAGTGTGCATGATTTGGTAAAAATGTATGGTGTAGCATTAGATTAGCAGCATGTTTCATCATATTATTACGGTGTCAGATATCTTTATGATACACTAAGGGGTCAATATATCTACATTTTTGTATATTAAAAGTTACTCCTGGACAAGTATATAATAAATAAAAAAAGAAAAACATCCAATGGGGTTTCCTCTATTATTTTTGTCTACCGACCGGTTTCATGCCGGCAAACAAATATATACATAGAGGAAAACACATGTATATATATGTGGCCGAAAAAAACTGTGTATGACTGTGTGAAATAATGAAGACTTTATACGAGGGTTGATCCAAAAGTAATGTCACTGTAGCTGTAAAATCGTGTATAATGAAAGGAAATAAGCAAAAATGCATACCGAAGTACCTTAATCTATTTGCAATATTGTCTAAAAATATCGATAAGATATGTTGCATATTTAATTATGAGTTTTAACGATATTGACATATACGGAAGGCATACTTGTAGCGATCGCCGCACGTCACTGACGTTATTGACGTCCGAGACGACGTTTTTTACTGACTGCCATCAACATTCATTCCTTTTCAAAGTATTGTCCTTGATTTTCTATACATCGCTCATGTCTGTTCACCTATTCACGGAAAGCAGCAATATACCAGAGATGAAAATACATTCAGTTTACGGACTCATCGCTGTCCCTGAAACGCTCATACCACCTGCATACTAGTCTCCTGTTCACTGGTTTTGGTCCATATGTGTTATTTATCGTCTGCATGGCCTCTAACGGCGATTTTCTTAATTTAAAACAAAAACGCAGAACAGCGCGCTGCGGTGTTTTGTCAGAAATCGACATATTTGTTCTCAGCACAAACAAGCTTTAACACTGCAAAGATATTTTCAACGAGCGATGACGTCAATAAAATTTCAACAGCAAACGGCGGGGATACGTGATGTCACGTTGTAAAAATTTCATATGATTCAGCGCGTTATTTTGATAAAGATCAGTTGCTTCATTTAACAGTTTTATTAATGAACCAATAATAGTTTAGCGTGCGGCGACATAGCGTCAGTGATATTTTTTGAATTCATGTGCATTTTAAACGAAGAAACGCCGGAAATAAATATTTTGCCGTATTAGCAGAATTGAATTTTTGTACATTTAGATATATTTTTTATTATTATACTCATATGAATAAGCGCACCATGGACGCAGTGACATTACTTTTGGATCAACCCTCGTATATGCATGTTCATGACATTTCGAAGCTCCAACAAATCATAACATTTTTTTATTTAAGAAATAATTTATAGCAAGAGTGCTTTAACACTATTTATACACGATGGGCGGTTATACGTCGGGCGTAATAATTGCACGAGGGCGCAGCCCGAGTGAAATTATATTTTGTACGACGTATTATCGCCCGAGTGTATAGATAGTGTTAAAACACTCTTTTGATATAAATTATTTCGATTCTAATATGCCCTTAATCTAAAACAGTAGATAAAATATAGAGGCGCTCTTTCTTGGTCGCAACAAAAACTTTGACGTCACCGCACGTCATTCTAGCGTAAGAGTGTTTTAACAGAGACAAGGATATTAGAATTCATTTTATAAAATGCACATATGTTAGATTTATAAATTCTTCTAAATAATGGCTGACGAGTTTGCGATTTCCTTATGGCTGCTGTCATACCCGATTATATACGGTACATGATAAAATAAGTAGCAAAATGTTATTCCAAAGACTTTGTGTTTTTGCAGTAGCACAGTTATATTTCATTTTCTTGTTATTGTTACAAGTAATAGTTGTTTGGTATATAGAAAGATTGTGATATATTTTGTGTTGTGCTGCTATTTTTAAGATAAATACCTTGCAAGTACACGATAAGCCAACACATGATTGATATGGCGAGATTAAAGTTACATAAGCACACTGAGCTCGAGCCTTGATATACTGATAATACGCTCATATTTACAGTTTCTTAATTAATTCAGACAGAACAGACGTGCGTAATATTGTGTTTCCTATATTCTGATAGTCAGACAAAGACCTTGATGGCCGCTTTTGATTTAATAAGATAACGAGTAGTGACTTTGATGGCACGTGTACACGAGGCTTTTCGTATTTCCTCTGCTTGTTCGATTGATAGCGTTCCGAGTTCTGCTGGGGCGCATCGTGTATATTTGTAAAACAAGCAAACTTGGATTGGAAATATAATAACTGAAAGAACTTTTTAACAGAATTTTCTGCAGATGCATTAAACTGAGGGATATAGTTTTAAAAAGGAATGAGGAAACGTCGATTTAAAAAGGAATGCAGCCAACGGAGGATACAATGTTTTTGCCGTAGCACATTCATATTGCGTACAGTTTAAGATATTTATCAGTTGTATGTTGAATGTAGCCTAGTTACAAAATATAGAACAGAACGAAATCATGGACATCTAATCAATTGCCTAAACTTTGAAAACTGAGCGTTCAGTGTGAACATTTAATTTGACACAGGTTTTTCAAGTATTTGGTGCGAAAGATTGGATATGGAGAACCCAGACAGTGCCCTGTTCTTGAGACATCTAAATATTATTTTATTATCGCCGGTGATCGTTTTTGGACTGCTCGGCAACTGTTTGAGTATGCTCACATGGAGTCGTGGTTGCCACAGAGACACGTCAACAGCGGCGCTTCTAACGGCATTAGCCATTGCCGATACCATCGTGCTGACAATTCCTGCGTTAGAACGTTGGTTTCATAGAGTAATATTTTTCTTAATAAGGAGTGACAACATTGTAACATGTAAAATCTGGGCGTTTTTATCGTATTTTGGACCGACCGTATCGTCGTGGATCATAGTCATTGTTACAGCGGAAAGATTTGTCAGTATATGGTTCCCTGTGAAAGTTCGCTTCGTTTGCACCAGAATCAAAGTGACCTTGGCGATGCTAGGAATGTGCCTGATAATTGCAGCACTGTATATTCCTTTAATGATTAGTGCGAAATTATTTAAACTTGAAAATGGCGGAAATCAGTTAGGCGTCAACTCAACGAATATTACGTCATATACAATCATGTGTGACGCTCCGGAGAAAGAGACGTTCCATGAAGTTTACTTTCCAGTATGGATGTGGTTAGACATGGGATTCCTCTTTATGGTTCCGTTCGTGTTAATTGTCGTCGGAAATATATTGATAATGTATAAAATTTTTAAAAGCCGGACAATTTTGATAAAAGAGGGCCGTTATATTTCCTACAGGACAAGAATAGCCAATTCCTTTACTATCCGTGCCATTGCTTTAAGCATAACGTTTTTGGTTTGCCTATTACCAGTAACGTCTTACGAAGTTATTAGCACAAACAGCGAGTACACAATACCAGATTACGCCGACGATATTATACACATTCTTTTGTATGCGAACAGTGCCTTTAATTTTATTCTTTACTGCGCGATAGGGTCTGGTTTCAGAAAGGATCTTAAAGCTGTGCTAGCCAATCTTTTTAGCAGGAAAAAAGTGCGTCTTGATCACATGGATTCTAGTATGAATCATACGCACAGTCGTCTTACAAATTGTACGAAACAAGACTCTAGGTGTTAAAGGTGTTCTTAAGCTCCCCGAAGGGGAAGCATATACTAGTAGTCCCCACTTTGTCCATCCCGCTGATTTGAATACAGCGAAACTTCACAAGAAGCTTCACTATAAAGTAGAGATGCGCGTATTGTCTTCATGTTTATACTATAGTTAAATTCCTAGTATTTGGAATTCATCGAAACTTCGTAGGAAGCAACACCATTATCTTAATGTTTCCATGGGACGATATTTCAATTGATTATTTAACATTAATAATATTAAGTGAATGGCGCTTTTGTTCTTTTAATATGCAGTATCATATTTCAGGGAGCATCCATCGGTTTTAACGATATTTTCATGTTTTGTTTATGTGAATTTTGCTGAGCAATGGCAAAAAAGTATTTATTTCAAAATTGAGCCTAATAATCCATGTTTGTTTGCAAATTTATAACAGGAAAACGCAACAGGTGGAATAATTCAACTGATTTGTCTGTCTGTTGGAAATTAAGAAACTAAGAAAGAAACGGAAAAATCCACGTTGTCTTGGTATACTTCTAGCGTACAATCTTGGTCAAAACTTCTTTCATATTCATGACTGGTCACTGGCTTGATAGATTAATTTTGTGCCCCACCCCCTCCATTATTTTGGTGTGTGTGTTGGGGGTGGGGATGCGCATAGAGTTGTCCTTGTCCGTCCGTCTGTCTGTGCGTCCGTCTGTCCGAATTTGTGTCATGCATATCTCAAAAAGTTTTTAACCTAGAGATATCAAACCTCACAGGATTGTTATTAAGGATGACACCCAGTCAAAATAAGCATAAAAAAGGCTCGAAAGATTGTGCCGCATGTATCGCAAAAGATATTTAACATAGGACTATAAAACATTACGGAAGTATTATTCAGCATGAGAAGTTGTGCATCTTGGGCTTTGTTAGAGATTTCACACAGCCAAACCAAAGTTATGGCCGTTGCCTTAGCAAAAATGTGCGTAAAAGGGCATAATTGTTTTTGTCGTACTTATCTTAAAATGTATTTTACATAGGGTCATGAAACATAATTATTAAGAATATTATTCAGCATGTGAAACTGTGCACCAAGAATTTTTTTCTGGATTTCTGTCCATAAGATCAGAGTTATTGCCCATAATTGTCAAAAATATACATTAAGGGCATACAAGTTTGTGTTCCAAGTATGTCAAACACTATTTGACTTAGAGTCATAAAATATAAGAGGATTGTTAATATGTGAAGTTTTGCACCTGGTGTTTTATTTGGGATTTCACTAAGCCAAAACCATGCGAAGTTATGGTCCTTGACTTGGTGAAAAAAATACACATAAAGTACTTAAAAGCTCGTGTTGCATATATCTTAAAAATATTTCACCTAGAGTCATGGACCCATGTAGGAATATTATTCAACATCTGAATTTGTGTACCTAAGATTTCTTTTTATTTCACTTTGCAAGACTAGAGTTATGGCCTTTGATTTATCAAAACTATCCATTAAGGGAATATAAGGTTCTCAATATGTACTTGACCTAGAGTCATAAAATATTAGGGGATTGTTATATAGCATGTGAATTTGTGCGCCTGGTGTTATGTTTGAGATTTCAGTTAGCGAGACCAGAGTTATGGTCCTTGACTTGGTGAAAAATACACAAAGTGTCCGAAAGTTGTGTTGCACGTGTGTTAAAAATATCTCACCAAAAGTCATGAAACTCTGTACAGTGTCAGGAAGGGAAGAGGGAGTGGGGTTGGGGGTACACCAGTGTCCTTATTTATAAAAACACATCTAGTTTGTGAATGAATTAATGAATTGACATTATTTAAAAGTTGTGTCCTCCACACATTTTTTTTTTGGTGGGGGGGGGGGGGCACCTAGAATTGTCATTGTCCGTCCGTCCTTCCTTCCGTCTGAAATTGCGTCGTTCATATCTCAAAAAGTATTTGATCCAGAGTCATCAAACCTCACAGGATTGTTATTAAGCACGGAAAGTTGTGCACCAGGGGTTTTAATTTGGATCTCAGACAACTTGGGTCAAATGATCACCTCATCAACGATGTGCAGAACTTATGAGTCAGCCTTGTCGGCTCAAGGTCAATGTCACAACTCAAGGTCAAAGGTTTTAGCCTTCCAGAGTTATGGCCCTTGACTTAGTAAAAATTATGCATAAAAAGGGCATAAGTTTGTGTCGCACGTATCTCAAACAGTCTTTGACCCAGTATTATGAGGAATATTATTATATATGTGAAGTTTTGGCACCTAGGGTTTTGTTTGAGATATCACTCAACCAGACCAGAGTTAAGACCATTGACAAAGTCAAAATATGCATATAAAGGCATAAAAGTTGTGTCGCACTCAAAAAAGTTTTCATCTAGGTTCATGAAACATGACAGGAATATTATTCAGCATGTGAAGTTGTGCACCTCGGATTTTTTTTGTCAGACTAGAGTTAAAGAACTTGATTGTCAAAAATATGCTTAAATGTGATACAAGTTTGTGTCTCATGCATCAATCAACCAGACTGGAGTTATGGTCCTGAACTTAGTGAAAAAACACACATACAGTGCTTAAAGGACCTCCAGATTTGGCTTAAATATAATCTTTCTTTCAAATTGAAGTTTGGTCATATTATGAACATTAGAATATGAATTTTTGTTTCTAAAGTATTTAAAAATTCCAAATCAAGAAAAAAAGATGACCGCGTCGGGAATCGAACCCCGGACCGCCGCGGCAATAAAGACATTTTCCCGTCGTCGTAACCAATAGTGCTATAGCTGAAGTAGTGAAAAGTAAAAGCGTGACAAACACTTTTTGATTTTCATCGTAAAAAGTAGTAAACACAGCAAATTCTCATGAGTTTCTGTAACATAAAGTTTGTCAGTAATTAAGTTTTAAAGCCTTCATAAGAAATATAGCATTTATTTCAAGCTATCTGAAAAACATTTTTTTTTGTCGAACGATCTGGAGGCATGCCGCTTTAAAAGTTTATGCTTCAAATATCTTAAAAATATTTCACCTAGAGTCACGAAACCATGTAGGAATATTATCCAGGACGCGAATATGTGCCTGTGAGTTTTATTATTTCATTATGCATGACCAGAGTTATAGCCCTTGACTAAGCCAAAAAGTAAAAGTTTGTGTCCATGAGCTAGAGTCATGAGACATACGAGGATTGTTTTATAGCATGTGAAGTTGTGCACCTAGAATTTTTTTTTGGTGGGGGAGGGGGGGGGGGGGGGGAGGGGTTTCACTCAGCTAGACCAGAGTTAAGACCATTGACAAAGTCAAAATATGCATATAAAGGCATAAAAGTTGTGTCGCACTCAAAAAAGTTTTAATCTATGTTCATGAAACATGATAGGAATATTATTCAGCATGTGAAGTTGTGCACCTCGGATTTTTTTCGTCAGACTAGAGTTAAAGAACTTGATTGTCAAAAATATGCTTAAATATGATACAAGTTTGTGTCTCATACATCTCAGAAAGTATTTGAGTAAGAGTCTTAAAATTTAGGGGATTGTTATATAGTATGTGAAGTTGCGCACCTGGTATTCTGTTTGGGATTTCAATCAACCAGACTGGAGTTATGGTCCTGAACTTAGTGAAAAAACACACATACAGTGCTTAAAGGACCTCCAGATTTGGCTTAAATATAATCTTTCTTTCAAATTGAAGTTTGGTCATATTATGAACATTAGAATATGAATTTTTGTTTCTAAAATATTTAAAAATTCCAAATCAAGAAAAAAAGATGACCGCGTCGGGAATCGAAGCCCGGACCGCCGCGGCAATAAAGACATTTTCCCGTCGTCGTAACCAATAGTGCTATAGCTGAAGTAGTGAAAAGTAAAAGCGTGACAAACGCTTTTGGATTTTCATCGTAAAAAGTAGTAAAAACAGCAAATTCTCATGTGTTTCTGTAACATAAAGTTTGTCAGTAATTAAGTTTTAAAGCCTTCTTAAGAAATATAGCATTTATTTCAAGCTATCTGAAAAACATTTTTTTTTGTCGAACGATCTGGAGGCATATGCCGTTTTAAAAGTTTATGCTTCAAATATCTTAAAAATATTTCACCTAGAGTCACGAAACCATGTAGGAATATTATCCAGGACGCGGATATGTGCCTGTGAGTTTATTTATTTCATTATGCATGACCAGAGTTATAGCCCTTGACTAAGCCAAAAAGTAAAAGTTTGTGTCCATGAGCTAGAGTCATGAGACATACGAGGATTGTTTAAAGCATGTGAAGTTGTACATCTAGTATTTTTTTGGTTGGGGTGGTGGGGGGGGGGGGTGGGGGGGGGGGGGGGGGGTTTCACTCAGCTAGACCAGAGTTATGGTCCTTGACTTAGTGAAAAATACACATAAAGTTGGTAAAAGGTTGTAATAATAATATAATAATTCTGAACAACAACAACAACAACAACCAAATACAATTTACACTATAACATAACCTAATTAATATCACATTCATTCTTGGACAAATACCCCTTAAACAACATTTGACATTAGGCCAGAAAAAAGTACCTGTAATAGGTTACCAGACAAAAATTAGAGTAGGAAGGTAGGCGTTTATTTTCAGAAGAAACTGTATTCTTTTCTTCTTTTTTTTGTAATAGATTTCAGTATTGATAGATCATTCATGTACAGTTATCTAGATAGAAAAAAAGAAATGTTTAAAACACTTGCAATAATTTCAAATTACTTGTCTCGTCATCCCCATACATGTAAGAGAACAATCTGTCATCAAGTTAAGGATGTAGGAACGAATTTTTCTATCGTTAATAATTTTTTCATACTCTGAGCTTGAAGAACATTAGTTTTCAAGACAAACAAGAGAAGAAAAAACACAGGTCACCGAACTCGTTTTAATTTTATAGGACATTTTCTTCACCCACTGTTTCAGCATTTCTGAACATTTGTAAATTGAAAAAATGGTGGTACTTTATAAAACATATAATATCCCACTTAATGTTATAGAGATTTCAGGTCTTACAGGTTAATATGAATATAAGGGGAAGTCAGTATTATATAAGCATAAATGTCACTAGCAAATCTCTTTCATTTTTACATGTTGACATAACTACCCCACCCACTTTATAAATCCCCCGCCACGAGTGGTGGGGGTTATAGGAATGGTCTCCGTCCTTCCGCCTGTCCGTAACACTTTCGTGTCCGCGCCATATCTCCTAAACCCCTTGAAGAATTTTCATGAAACTTGGGTCAAATGATCACCTCATCAGGACGATGTGCTGAACTTATGAGTCAGCCTTGTCGGCTCAAGGTCAAGGTCACAACTCAAGGTCAAAGGTTTTAGCCTTCCATTTTATGTCAGCTCTATATCTCCTAAACCTCTTGAAAGAATTTTATAAAACTTGGGTCAAATGATCACCTTATCAAGACAATGTGCAGAACCTATGAGTCAGCCATGCCGGCTCAAGGTCAAGGTCACAGCTTAGGGTCAAAGGTTTGAGCCTTAAATTTTGTGTCCACTCTGTATCTCCTAAACCCCTTGAAGGATTCATATGAAACCTGGGTCAAATGATCACCTTATCAACTTATGAGTCTGCCATGCCGGCTCAAGATAAAGGTCACAACTTAGGGTCAAAGGTTTGAGCCTTCCATTTTGTGTCCACTCTGTATCCCTTGAAGGATTTTCATCAAACTTGGGTCAAATGATCACCTCTTCAAGAACTCATGAGTCAGCCATGTCAATTCAAGGTCAAGGTCGCAACTCAAGGTCAAAGGTTTGAGCTCTGTATCTCCTAAACCCCTTGAAGGATTTTCATGAAACTTGGGTCAAATGATCACCTATCCAAGACGATATGCAGAATTCATGAGTCAGCCATGTCAGTTCAAGGTCAAGGTCACAGCTCAAGATCAAAGGTTTACCCTTTCACTATCCATAACAGTGGCGGGGGATTTAGCTGTCGTTCAGACTGCCTTGTTTTCAGTGGGGAAAAAAAAAACGTATTTAGATCTACAAAACAAGTTAAGATTTTCAAAATATTTTGAAGCTTTAATGACACACAAAAATGCTTCCAAATGGAAAGAAAAAAAGTTGGGGTCACCGTGCATCTAAGAGATTAAAAAACTGTTAAAAACTGGTGAATTTTGATATTTTTTGTTCTTTTTGTTTTAATTTATATTTTCTAGATAATATAAAGTGCTATCTTGAAAACTTTTATTTCAATTGTAGCTTATTATCATATGTATCGGTCAGGAAAATATAAAAACCAAAGCTGGTCTACTTTAACAGATATTTGACATAACCTACTCCAACGCCATTGTAAATCTTATATTCCATACCTCATGTTTTTATTTCGATGTAAATGAGATGTGGAACCAAAATTTGTAGTCCTGTTTGGCGCCATATAACCTATACTGTGTTGGTGCGCCGTAAAACCCAAATAAATAAATAGATAAATGTAAATCTTATACGTCAATTTTAGGCAAATGCCAGCCGAAAATTTGGGTGGAAATTTTTACACGGTACATTATTAGCCATTTTTTTTTTTAATTATTTTGCATTAATTTTTGGCAAAATTTTTGTTAGAAAGCAATATTCGGAGAAACATCTTTCAAAATGGCGGATATACTAGAAAAAACGCTCGTACATTCTTAAACTAAGTACAATGATTCTAAAGCAAAGGATGTATATTAGTCAGGTGGTTTTAGTGACAAAAATACCATAGAAATCATTCAATGAGGGTCGGCATGTTAATGTCCGAAGAAAACATATTTGTTGAAGCTTGAAGCTTCCCGGGTACTTTGATAGCTGTCTCCAAATAATATAACAATGTTTTATGTAACTTAGAGGGGTCAAAAGGTCATGCTATGGAATTCTGATTTTGCGATTTTTAGACGGTTGTCAAAGACAAACCGGCTAGTGCAACCAATCCCCCCCCCCCCCCCCACCACACAACCTTTCTCTCTCCCCCTCTCTCTCTCTCTATCTCTCTCTCTCTCTCTCCCCCCCCCCCTTCTCCACCCCTGCACAAAAATATATATATACGAAAAAGCTCTTATTCGATTTTTTAATCGCTTAGTAAACCTCCGTTGGAATAAAATAGTTCCTACATGAGTCGCCTTGAAAAAATGCAACCAACAATATGATGATAAAAGAGTCTGCAAAATTATAATCAAGAGTGATATAGAGCTACCAAAATATTGTAACAAAACAGATATAGGTGTATTACAAGTTGTCCTTTTATTTATTGATTTTGGTCGTAGGAATATGCATTGCCTGATCGTGAAACATCAGGCATTTCCGTATTCTCCGAGAAAACGTTTGATATCGAAGTGGTGTATCTATATAAATTTCCAAAAGCCAATAGCCCGATATTGCTGTAATGCAAAAAGATCGCGCCAAAACTGACCACATGACGGGTCACGTGACCCCCTTCTTCGCTTCATTGCCGGGGACGACGCCATATTTGGACGGCTGTCGAAGACATACCGGCCTGTGCAAATGCTTCTTCCCCCTCCAATAAATATATATATACGGGGAAAATCTTTATTCGATTTTTAGCTCACCAGAGCACGAAGAGCTCAAGGTGAGCTTTTGTGATCGCCCTGTGTCCGTCGTCCGTCGTCAGTTGTCCGTCGTCCGTCCGTCGTCCATCGTCAACAATTTGACTGTTAACACTCTAGAGGTCACAATTTTGGCCTAATCTTAATGAAACTTAGTCAGAATGTTACACTCAATAAAATCTTGGACGAATTCGATATTGGGTCATCTGGGATCAAAAACTAGTTCACCAGGTCAAATCAAAGGAAAAGCTTGTTAACACCCTAGAGGTCACAATTTTGACCCAATCTTAATGAAACTTGGTCAGAATGTTACCCTCAATTAAATCTTGAATGAGTTCGATATTGGGTCATCTGGGGTCAAAAACTAGGTCACCTGGTCAAATCAAAGGAAAAGCTTGTTAACACTCTAGAGGTCACAATTTTGACCCAGTCTTAATGAAACTTGGTCAGAATGTTACCCTCAATAAAATCTTGAATGAGTTCGATATTGGGTCATCTGGGGTCAAAAACTAGGTCGCCTGGTCAAATCAAAGGAAAAGCTAGTTAACACTCTAGAGGTCACAATTTTGACCCAGTCTTAATGAAACTTGGTCAGAATGTTACCCTCAATAAAATCTTAAAAAGTTTGATTTTGGGTCATCTGGGATCAAAAACTAGGTCACCAGGTCAAATCAAAGGAAAAGCTTGTTAACACCCTAGAGGTCACAATTTTGGCCCAATCTTATTGAAACTTAGTCAGAATGTTACTCTCATTAAAATCTGGAAGAGTTTGATATTGGGTCATCTGGGGTCAAAAACTAGGTCACCAGGTCAAATCAAAGGAAAAGCTTGTTAACACTGTAGAGGCCACATTTATGACCATATCTTAATGAAACATGGTCAGAATGTTAATCATGATGATCTCAAAGTCCAGTTTGAATCTGGGTCAAGTAGGGCCAAAACTAGGTCACCAGGTCAAATCAAAGGAAAAGCTAGTTAACACTAGAGGCCACATTTATGACCATATCTTAATGAAGCTTGGTCAGAATGTTAATCTTGATGATCTTTAGGCCAATAGGTCAGGCGAGCGATACAGGGCCTTCATGGCCCTCTTGTTTGATTACTCCTGTGATTTCGAAACCCCGTTGACATAAACTAGTTCTATACTTTAACAGTATTTTGTTTGTTTGAATCGGAGTCAATAGACGCTTACAGTTTACGGATGATTAGCGACCCGCTTATTCTTTTGAACTGTGAATAACAATGTAAATGAGTGTTTGATACTAAAAAACAGTGCCCAATATAATTACACAAAGAGTTATAAAATAAATGTATTTTATACTTCTTTGATTTATCTTAATTTTCAGCGTATGCTGCCGAAACTGAAATCAGTTATTTCACTGAAATGTTACTGTTCCGCTGTAGCTTGGAGGTAGTGTGCTCGCTTTCCATGTTAGAGGTCTGGAGTTCGAACCCCTCTGAAATATTTTTTTCTATTTCACCAGTTTTTTTTATGAATTTAACATGAATTTTGCAAATATTGTCAGAAAAATCTTTTTTCGAAAACGGTTTTCGTTTGGTGTCAGATTTCAGTGTAGATCTACTTCCTATACAGTAGTCTGAATAGAATCTTCATCAAACTATAAAAAGAGGGGTTCCAAATTATCAGACGTGAAATATGTTTGAAAAGCATATGTTGCTGCGCTCTCCATTCACATATATTTCATCCATAAATCATTAGAAATCACTGACCAGTGTTGGGAAAAAATTGTTGCTATACAAACGAGAACTTACATTCCACCCCTACTCTATAGAGATGATAAGTATAAACCTTTAAAAAGCCCTAGATCTAGACTGTTAGCAGTTTGGAAAATTAAACATAGGGTTTCGAGAATTTCTATGTTCAGTGGTTTTTCTCTGTTTAAATCTCTGATTAATAACTTTTTAAAAAGTTTTTGTTTTGAATTTCTTTTCAGACAGAATTTTGATTTTCTTCACACGAGTATCTAGCTCTAGTTAGCAAAGTTGGTCAGGCTTTATTTCTATTGTCTGATGGTCGCATCAAATAACTTTAGCGAGATCCGTAACCGTACATAAACTCTCTAAAGCTGAAATTGTACTGTTCTTGCACTGAATGTCTGAAATTAGTTTGTTTGTTTTGGGTTTAACGCCGTTTTTTCAACCGTATTTCAGTTATGTAACGGCGGACAGTTAACCTAACCAGTGTTCATGGATTCTGTACCAGTACAACTTGTTCTCTGCAAGTAACTGTCAACTCCCCCACATGAATCAGAGGTGGAGGACGAATGATTTCAGACGCAATGTCTTTCATCAAATCGTCACGGAGAACATACGTCCCGCCCGATGATCGAACTCTCCGTAGATCTGCGCTATCCCTATTGAGCTAAGTGGGCGGGCTCCTATGCTGCTATATAACCTGTATATATAGGCCTACTTATGTTTAGTATTGTACTCGCACTGAATGTCTAAAGAGTAACATATCTTTTTTCATAAATGGGCCCCGGGCTACGAGGAAACCTACATTTTGCGTTTTAAGGTCACTGAGTTTTAGGTTGAAACCACTAAGTGGTTTACCGTATTCCAGAGCTTGCAAAAATATCAGACTAACCATTTTCACTGAATGACAGATTAATCCGTTGTAAGGCTTTTGCCCGTTTTTTCGGGCTAATCGACAGATATTCTTATTGATATAAACTGTTTTCTGAACATTGTTCTACAGTCGGTTGATCTTTTCATGCATATGTAAATACAATAAGGTTAAAGAATGCGTCATTTCGTATTAAAATTATGTTTTTAAGTCTCTTGATCCATCGAGCATGGCTAAGTTGAAAAGCGAAGGTGTATTCCTTTAAAACACTTCAGAAAAAAAACCCAGACGTGACCGAAGCGCACGAAAATATACCGTGAAAAAAATAGTTCAAAACGTATAATAAAGATTTCTCTAGTTTAGCCTTAATACATAATGCACTCGTCAGTAATAAAACAGCGTATGATCTGAATCATTTTTATTAGTTGTATAGGATATAGATCTGCATGCGATTCTTTCTACCTGACCTGATTCGAATGACAAGGGAGATCACTGTGTAGGAGTAAGCTAAATGATAATTTAAAAATAGATTTGCTTTCTGAATTACTTCCCCTTATTCTTATTTTATCCTTATTTTTGTACAGCTTTTATAATGACCGATTCATATTATTTATTATTTAACATTTTATTTTATCGTTTTAATATCTTTGTAAGATTTATGTAAAATTGAGTCAAAATATTTGTTTAAGATTTCCTTTTTATAAATAATTATAACTGTAGTATATTAACTGCTATAATAGTCCACCTTAGCACGGAAAGCTACACATTAAAAGTTAAGCAAGTGCTGCATGTGCAGGTCTGGATAACTTACATATTTGTCTCGATATGTAATGTAACAACCTATATTAGTACTTGCAAGATAAATAATTGATATTCCTTGCAAATCCTGAATATATATTTAGATATGAGCGGTACTTTACTATGACTTTTAACAACATTACATCAGTTCCGGATTTGTATTTTAATTGTTGTTGAATTGAAAAATTTACATGAAAGTTGTCATTTTGATAAACGTTAATAAAACAGAGTAAAAGCTACGGAGTTTTTAAAATAGACTATTAAGCAAAATAGAATCAAAGCAGTACATAACGAGAATTTATAGTCGGTTTAAAATCTCATTAGAGCTTATGTTACTTGTAATTGTCTTTCCGACTCAATTGATAAATCTTATCTTAGAACATCAAATGTGGGTGTTTGCCTGATGTGAAGTTTCTCGATGTTGGCCTACATATGTGTCCCCGATAAATGAAACTGTTTGATTTCTTTTAAGCAAAATTGAATCAAACCACAGCAAGGGGGCATTTGCGTCTTCTCCCGACGATTTTCATGTGTATAGTTCTTTTTCTTATCTCAAAACTGCATGGAAGTCGAAACAGCAGGATCTTGGGATAGATACAGGTCTAGTTTCTAGCTTGGTGGACCCCACTGACTTCTACTGTTGTTTTAGCAGGGTCGGTCGTTTGTACAAACATTTTTAACAAGGTAGCGGAGTTTAAAGACAACAACCCATGAATTTAAGAAGTAGGGTTGCAACATTTTTAATGTTTTGGTGTCACGATTACTGAAGTCGTGACATCAGTACATTTTATTTCTAGGGTCGGCTAAGCAAGAAGTTGATTTCGCAGAAATGTGTAGAATTATACAACCCTTGCTCCAAGAATTGTGAAAGTTGGTGTATTATGTGATATCGTGTTCAATTTTGAAAAATAATTAGATTTTTCTATTCTACTCGATACTTTGAACCTAGCTACATAGAAATACTTTTCAAAGTATGTCTTCTAGCTTATAGAATAAGTTAAGAATAAGATTCTTATTTGTCACAACATTATTCTATATATCTGAAAATTGTGTTTTTGATTTGTGGAAGTCGACAAAATGGCTCTTCTTAATAAGTAGCCTTATCTTTTAACACATAACGATTTGTCAAGAAAACATTCACTCAAACATTATATGTACAATAGATTGGTGAACATAGAAAGTAGTATTGATTAGGTCAAGAATATGTATTATTTGTTGTTGCCTGCTGCCAACTGTAGATTTGTTCTTTAGTTTTCAAAACGCTATAACATACTGTAATCCAAAGACCGACACGCAGAGGTACATCCAAGATGGTATACATGTGTAGCCTTTGAATTCTGAACCTTTCTAGAACAGTTCACACTTATATGCCAATCCTGCTAGAACAAATCATAATTCTCGTTTAATTTATCTATTAAGCCTCACAATTTAGCAACTGTACAAAAAAAACAGCTTGAAACCTAGAAAACAGACATGGGAGGTGAGCAAATTTAAAATCTGGGCGATCTGATTACTTGGAGAATGATCTTGGAGTTTAACTTTTGAGGTGTTGAATGTTTGGAGTTGAACTTTTCTGTGTGTTGTGCCTGCAGTAAGTGCATTCTGATACTGTACGATGTGCATTGCCTGTACATAGTCTTCTGATTTTACAATATTATTTTCATATCCTTCTAATTTACGTTTGATAATTCTTTTGATTTACTAATTTATCACCACAATTTAGCAATTCTTGGAAATATGCTTCAACTTACAATTATAGAAAAACAGCTTGACACATAGCAAACATAAATAATATTGGAGTTGAACTATTGGAAATCTGATTACTTAGAGAATAGCGTTTGATACCCTGGTGAGAAGTAGGACCACAATGACACTTTTGTTTGTTTTATCTTTCTTGAATGATAAGCGCACATGGTCAGCCTTTAACGAGAATTTGCAAGCATTCTCTCCCTTAATTATTGACTGTGTTAAAGTAATTCCCTTCAAATTAGATTGCCTCCCTTACATTAGCTAAAGTCGTGTCATTCATGACCTAAGTCAATAATTCTTTGTCATGGATTTTGCATTGATCTAATATTTTGCTTTAGGTAATACACGGAAATTAAGCTCGCATGTTACTCCATAGAAAGTAACAAAACATGTAGCCAGTTTTTGATATAAATCATGTTGTTTTATAGATTCATATAGAAGTATTATTCATGCAAAGAAATAAAACGTTTCTGTAAAAAACCATTATGTTAGCTTATGATATTGCAAAATTCGTGTTGTCATGTAACAGAAAATGAAAACATTTAAATAAATTTCTTTTCTTTTGAAACTTTGAATCCCGCCAAACATTGAAATCCGAAAATTATTTCATAAACGAGCTTTCCCACAAACACATGTATACATAATAGTTTTCCTCGAGAAAAACGAAACTTGTGTGAAGATACATGTATTCCCATTTTGACTGGTTGTTCTTGTCCATCTAACGGTACTTTTGTTTAACTTTCATGCCTAGAAGTTTACTCTTTAAAAAATGATAAAATAAAGTAATAAACTAAGCAATACTGTATTTGACAGGCAATGGAAAAGAAAAACCCGAGCAATTTAACTACCTTAAAAACATACATGTTACTAAAACACGCACACACATGTTTTATTAACTGGTCTTGATCCAAGGTTTTTCATAGAAATCAAAGAAAGAAACAATCTATTGAATTATGAATCAAGTTTCTGATTTTTTTTCTGATCAGCATTGGTTATGTGTATCATAGAGATCCTAACTTATTTTTTTAAACAATTAGCTCTGATTCATTCTGTCTACTTATTTATAGTGTCTAAGTTACTTGATTATACATAAATCAAATATGCCATTCAGTTATAAATGTGTTTATACATACTATACAATTCAATCATGAAATCAAATTTATTGTGTAAACTAAAGTCTTAGCTGTACAGGTGGCTGTTTTTCATGCTTTCCACGAACAAAACTGTGACAAAAAATGTAGGTCGTACTAAAGAGATTATCCTACCGTGCAAACTCATGGAAAGCATGTCAATTTTTTTTCAAGCTTGGATTTCATTTCTAAAATAGACAAGATATTGCGCGTCTGTTAATTTCACCCTTTCTTTGCACATCGTGGAAACCATGCTGTGTCTTTTGTTTTAAGTAAATGTACACATTCTCTTGCCCCTCTCACCAGCTTTCAATGAGCGCTTAACTTGCAAATTACACTATTTCATTAGAAAATTATTCTTTGAAGTAGTTTTTCTCCTGTCGTCGAATGTTTCAATATTCCAAAAATATTTAGCTTTCTGTCAAAAATTATGTAATTTATGTTGATTCGTATTGTTCTCATAAACAGTTTGGTGAAAAATCAAAGCTCTGTTCTATTCTGTTCTTTTCATTTTTTTTCTTCACTTATTAGACAATTATGAACGTTATTATTTCAAAAGACTATATTGAATCGTACGTTAGTTGTTGGTATATGCAGATCCGTAAATTAACACGGTTTAAGTTACATCAAAACTTTAAGAAATCTACAAGTTTTTATTTCTTGATATACTTTGAAGTAAAATGGAAGCAAGAAGCCTTAACCCTATTACACTTAAAATTATATTATTGTATTGTTTATAAAGTCAAGAGCACCTACATATGTGATAATAAATTGTCATGCTTTGGAAAATATAATTCATTTGCCTCTAAAGTAAAAGAAATTGAAAAGTTTACTGTTTTTCACTATATGTTCAATATAAGCGACGGTGATACTTTTAAAACAAAATTGGAAGCAAGAAGATGTTCAGTTAGAATAAATATTTTCACATTAAATTGAAGAGAAGAAATTGAAGTTTACTGTCATATCTGGTAGAATATTCACAAACCAAAAGACATATTTGAAATTAATCATTAAAACTAAATTTCCTATATAATCTATTGCTAAAAGTAATATCAACAGGGAAACCAATATTGATTATCGGATAATTTTCAAGGGGGACAACCTACTATGATAAGCCAGTCAAATATAATAAAAGCTGGGATGAGTTTGGAAACAAGGGAAGCCCATTTATGTACACAATGAGTTTGTAGTTTCTGTTGAATAAACATTGTTTGGAAACGCAAATATGGTATAGGTACACAGCAGGAAATACAAACTTTACTTTAACTTTACCAAACAGCTTCGACTAACTTTTTGAGGCATATAACGTAGCTTAAAACATCAGTAGACATTCTTCTTACAAACAAGCATAAATAAAGCGGATATTTGACATGAAAATAGGTTTTACTAGTCGGGAAAAATCTATTTATATGGTGGCATATCCGGCGAATAACTACCTTCATGCCTTAAATACCAGCCCCTGTGAAAGTGAAGGTTACATACACACTTCTTACTAGTTCGATAAGTAAACGTTGGACTTCAGTATTTCACGATTTTGACATTTCATATAGTCCGATGTTTTATCGAAGTTTTTATAAATTTCCCGGTAGACCTTTCCGCAAAATATCTTGCGGAAGGTTTTACAAGTTCACGGTGAAAGTGACTAAAATGTGATAGGTAAATACCAACAACGGACAAAGAAAACCTATTTTACACATACATTGAACATACTGTCTTACTGAAATTAGCGAAGACCAGTCCTTACTTTGAAAGAGAAATTTACATGCATTCGCTTTTGCATCACAACACGAAACTGTCCAATTTTCTTTATTATAAAAAATGATTTTAGACGCAAAGTATTCTCATGGTCGGATTTTATAAAAAAAGAAAATGCAGCCCGTTACTAAGGTATTGTCTGTGTAGTGTGCATATGATTATAATTGATGGGTGTAACCAGCATTTATTGGTTGTGTTAAATTAAAATTTATTTCATTAAGTTATGAGTTCATATAAAAGCGGTTTAAAAATCTAGTCTACATGCATTCGGCGGTACAAGTGCGTTAAATAATGGCCGCAGTTTTTTTACTAGTGCGTTGTATTGTTATTTAATTAAATTACGCTAGAATAGTCTGTGCTATGTGTAGAGGAAGTAATTCCTGGCGCAGTTTAAATTACGGTAAACCAATATATCACGTGTTTGAGAGTTTCCCTACATTACACTTCAATAAAATAAGGTTGAAATTTTTGCTATGTAAATGGCTGTCATTCAATTAAACTTGACAAAGGGACATGTTGAACGTCCAAATATTAAAAGGCGCCCTGTGCAAATTTAATGTTATTGAACTAACTTCTTACCAGAACCACATGTTTTTCGGAAGGTTTCAACCTTTCTGTGCTTTCAGCTCTTTGATTAACTATACAATAACATCTCTGATAGACGGAGGACTGGAGACTAGCACTGGTCTTTCCCATGTATTATGTTTCGGTAAACCGTCTTTCTGTGAAAATAGACGAAATATTGTTGAAATCTAAAAGTAATCCAAAAGAACATAATAAAACTAGAAAATGTGTTGCAGGCTATCGTTGATTAATCTGGTGAACATGATAGATACATCATCGATCTGGCGTAAAGTCTTGAAAATTCCAAATGTAATAGTATTTTAGTGCCTTGTTAAGTTTAATACAGATAAAATGTAGCTGTAACTCGGACCAAAAACATGCGCAATATTCAGGAGGACGTATTTTTGTGTAAGTTTGCTGTTCTATAACCTGTATAATGTGCACATTTTTGTTGTGTACTTGCGCTGAAAGGGGGTGGTCATATTGGCTAAATTTCCAGTCAAACCAACGGGTGGGATATGTATGTTAATCGATTGAATACAGTGTATTGTTTTAAGTCACTGTTTTCCCCTAATATTCAAAACTTTTCCCTTTAATAATTTCAATGAAACATTTCACAGGCATTAACGCTTATATATTTAATAGCCTTACGTTTTGAGAAAAAATATCAAACAACACCAAATCATAGAAAGAAAGAATTGTTTCACATGAAAATTGAACAGCATGTAAAACATGTATATTACTCTACTAAACAAGTGTCAGTAGAGCTATACTGATATAAACATTGAATTCCGGAAAAGGACTGCCTAAAGGGGCCTCACTTCCGGACAGTTAAACGCCTTTAAAAAATCACCATTTTCAAAGAACTGTTACATATGTTCGTTTTGATGCATTTGCAATAGCGTACGAGTGTTGAAATTTCACATAACTAGGTGAAACACAGTTTTCAGCAATTGTTTATTCTTATTTCTTTACAAATGGCATTCATGTTCAAAGGGGGACAATTTTTTCAGAATATTGCAAGTATCCGTCGTACGGGACAGTACGGCTGAACAATGGCCAGGTAAACTATTGGTAAAGATGTTGTTCGTTGATCAAATGTTTCTGTGTTTTGATGATATACTCATAAACCTTAAAATGATTTGCATTAAATAAAATGAAATTGAAAGTAAAAAATTCAAGTATTTGTGATTACAGTCTCTCTCTCTCTCTCTCTCTCTCTCTCCCTCTCTCTCTCTCAACTGAAAGGAAACACAGTTAGGAAAACAATTAATTAAAAAATAAAGATGCTTTAAGAATCTAAGCCCAGAAGTGTAGTGCATAAAACTATTATTTTTTTTAATATTACTGTTATTTACTTTTTGAATTATCTCCTTTTATTAATCTTATATATAACATTTCTTTTCCAAAGAATAGCTCCAAAATAATCCAATCGTTTTTGTTGAAATTTCACACAATGATGAAGGCCATTAAAAGATACTGAAGTGTATAACAATCATGAGTCTATCTCGCTCACTTTTTAAATTATCTCCCTTTATAGAATGTAGTTGTCTGAACCATATCGTTAAGCACTAAATGACACTAATGAGGCACAATATGTTGTTAAATTGTTTACCCATTTTTAATATCAGCAAATTATCCATTTCATTAAACGAAAGTAGAGAGAGAGAGAGAGAGAGAGAGAGAGAGAGAGAGAGAGAGAGAGAGACTATACTGGCTACTGACATACTACTAAAAGCATTTTATTTTGACATCGTTACTGGAATTAGTTGATAGTTACTGGCATCAGTTGATAAAGCTTTTCTCAAAAGGTCTCTGGTAACCTACTTGCTTAAGGGATTCAATTAAATAGAAAACATCTCAGCAGATGGTCACAATCAATAGACACTGAGATCAATATTTACTGTATTATGTACTTGTTTAAGCACACATCAAATTTTCGACCTCAGCTCCTTGACACTTACGTTATCCTCAATAGATATCATGTACAGCTCAGCAAATGATCTTTGATAGTTGTATATTCCCTTTGTCTGCATATTTTACATATAATTTAACACAAATATTTTAAGTATTGTTATAGAAAATGGGGTTCCTTTTTTATTTCAGCATGCGTCCACGGTAACGTATGTACCGATACTTACATCATTTACTTTTGAAAAAAATGTACTGCATAACACAGGTGTAATTCGATTTCTTTTTATATTTGTGAGTTCATATTACAGGTAACTTTCATACAATTTTGATGAACAAAATGCCCCCTCGCAACATTTACCAAACTTTGAGTGCCTACCACTGAGTATTATCATACTCTGTTTAGTTTATCATTTATTTCACCCAAATCTACGTTACATTTTAACACTTAAAATTAACAAAACTTTTCAAAGTTACACAATGAGCATTAAGTTTCAGTGCTTAGTTAACAAGCATTTCTAAAGTTAATGACTTTTAAATAATTCTTTATGGAAATTGTTTTAAAGTACATCATTTTGCCAGATGCAGCTTATTGGTACATAGGTTACTTAATTAGATTATGTCAAAACAAGTAAATGTTGTGTTATATAACTTAGATGAGTTTTCATATAGATACGCAGTTAAATACTTCTGAAAGTTTATATGAATTATTTGACAATACTGAATATTGTTCTGTAATCATGAGTGAACCAGTACATGTACATGTTTTTAGCGACTCCCATATACAACAGACATCATCTTTCATAAAAAAAACTTACATAATACATGTATTGGCTTGCAATTTTTGTTGGTATATTCCCTGACCCCGCTTAAAGACATACGTACCATACAGGTGTATCTCTATTGTTTATGGAGGCAATAAACAGTTTTCAGAGCTTCTCGGCCTAGAGTCGCCTACCCAACTTTCAAAACCTCACACAAAAGTCTGTAACCACACACCTGAAATAAAGATATTGCAACATTAACATGACTGTATGTCTATCGTTACAAACCATCTGCAATACACCCCTAATATCTAGTTTTCTATTTACAAGACCTGAATTTTTTGCTCTCCCAGTCGCGGAAACTGATGACGAAAAAAGCTAAATTTGCCAGTTTTCAAATCGCTGTAGAAAATTCCCTGCAAATGATAGCCCCAATGCTACACGGTTTCATACTCTGGTAACACTGTACAATCTGAAAATAAGCTCAAATATATGTGCCATCCGTACCGTTTTTTCACTATTCCAGTTTTCCTGAGGCCCCTGCTAAAATGACAACTCCGCTTTAAGCTAGCTCGGCGGAGGCATGTATTCGCATCTGCAAGTCAATACGTCATAATATCAAGATCAAGGCTACTCAACTAATTTTTTTTTTAAATAAGTGAAACTCAATTCTAGCCGCTGAAACTTCAATTCTAGCAATTATTATTATTTTGAAGTTCAAATATGCACTTCATTCCGTAAATTGCCTCTTATTTGTAAATTTGACCTGGCCAATTCGACACTAACAGCTGAAAACTGTTTACTGTCTCCTATGTTACCTGGTCGTTACTGCGAAAACACATTTCAAATACGTCTTTTTTGTATGATAAACGTTTGATAGCAGCAAAGAGTTACATGTTTCTCTGGACATATGTTTTTCGACTTTCTTGGTATAAAAGTTACAGACAAAAACTTATTTGTTGCAAAAAAGCCATTCAATTTAGAAGAAATTACATATCCATGCTAATTGAGTCTGATGTTGTTCCTTTAATGAATACGCTGATACTCGAATGCAACAGACCTGGAGAAAACTGGTATATATAATTATCTATTTGATTAAGTCAAGTAGTCAGCGAAGTCTAATATATATCTTAGTATTTTTCTTTAAAAGTGCCTCACTTCAGTAAAACATTACTTTCTTCAACTAATCTGGGGATGAAACAATTTCATTGGCGACTTTTCACATAATTATTAAACTGTTTAAACTGTACTGAAACACTACAAATCAATATATCTGGAAAGTTTTTGCCCGAAGAAAAATGGGACTGCGTTCATCCGTCCGTCCTACCGTCTGTCACACTTCGTGTCCGGTTCATAATTCTGCAATCCACGAAAGGATTTTGAAAATACGTGGCACAACTTTTCCCCATAATATATCGCATGCAAGACCCAGGTCCCTGGCTCAAGTTCAAGGTCAGAACTTAGCAGTCAAACATAGTAAATATTTTTTTGTTCAGGTCATTTAGTTGTTGTTGTTTTTTTTTTGCATGAATGGATATTCAAGTAACTTGGCAAAAACAGTCACCATAGCAAATTGATTTGTGCCATATAAGACCAAACCTCTAGTTCAGGGTTAAGGTCTCCTAGATATAAAACATTCTGGTATTTTTGTCTGGCCTGTAACTTTTAATGCATGAATGCATATTTACATAACTTTGTATAAATATTCACCATTACAAACAATGTGACATGGGCAAAGGTCAAGGTCACATGCGCCCAAATTAAGTGTCTTTTTTGTTTGTACATGCAAGTACTTCCCTTTTATATCATACAGTACAATAAATGTGCTTTTTAACATTTTTCTAACTAACTCAAAAATGAAATAGCGATTGATATTGATAGATATAACAATTATTAGATTTCTAGAATATGAACACAGACACAAGTCACAACTTTATTGTTTATATACGTAATACAGCATTATTATGACTGTAATACAACACGTTGATGCGCAGTGCAGATCTGCATTGACCAACACTGGTATTAACTTTCACTGGTGTTTTATTTAAAAACAAGTTTTATTAGTATAGTCTATAAGATTCTTTCACTAGTTGTAGGTGCAGATTGGAATATCTGGCTCGAGGGTAACTGTTTAGGCGGTAACGAGGCTCCTGTCGAGTTACCGCCTAAACAGTTTCCCGAGAGCCAGATATTCATATATGCACCTATAGCCAGTGACCGAATCTTTTTCTTGCATACCATATTCCACAAATACTTGCAAAAATAAAATCAATCTAACATCTTTTTTGTTAGAACTATTTTTTATATAGTAGCGCATTTAAACAAAGCGCGGGAAACCAACGTCCGTACACAGGAGAGACGTCATAACGTTTCAAAGACAAATGGCAAAGCTTAGTTCCGGTTTTGTTTTATCAGTTGCAGAGTAACGTTATGGTTTTTTGATAAAATAACGTGTTTTGAATCGAGAAATATACTATCAGGAACAAAGAGGAACTGTCGAGGTATTGGATTTTTATTCCGTTTTATGAAATAAAATATAAATTACTACATAAATCTTTTACAAATAGTAGTTCGTAATACGTCATTTACAGCACAAGAGTCATCTTACACCACCCCGGGGTGTAAGATGGATTTTTCCAGCACCGGTAAAATACCGGAAATCCCTGTCTGGTATGCAAGAACATTTTAATCGACATGGCGGGGTGGGGTTTCGCGACGGTCCACTGCATTATTTTGCAGGATATGTAGTATATTAGGCGACCTGATTTCTTATTCACTGGCCATCTACCTTACACTGTAACCTACCTCTACCTATTTTGCTCATTTTTGAGTCGGCTAAACGCTGAAAGCGTTTTGACGAGTCCTTGCTGTTCAGCGATTCTCTAAATGGACCAAATAACACAGTGAAGGGATGTAGTTCCATTAGATTTCTCAAACTTCAAACAGTTCACTGCATGAATGAAGTTAAGTTGTGTCAATTCCCTTTGCTATGACCAGGATACGATGTAATCTGTCATATTTATGACTTGTAATTGTGCAATACTCGAATGTAACTCATTAAGCATAAATGTGCATTTTATGAATTGCGCAGGCTTACAAAGCTTGCGTAACATCCAGCGAAAGACAAAAAATAGTTCCAGCAGGGCTCCAGATAAGATGCGTATTAGCGTAAATTACGTATAGAAATAATGCAAATACGCATGTCTAATAATTTCTAAGCGTATAAAAACGTATATAAAGTTACAGAAATGCACACAATGCTTTTTTAAAAACAAAATCTGAATCGTCTGGATGCGTTAGGTAACATAGCCGATCCCGATCAGCCTTAATTCTCCCGCATTGAACGTATACACGCATCGTATGATTTCTATAAACATTGCGTGGGTTGAATTTTGCAGTCAGTAAACGGATAAATTATCGGAAGAAGAAGCTCTTACTGGTTTGTTTAGTTACCACAGATGTTAAAAATGATTTTAATTCTTATTTTTCGAGAAATAAACAAATCGGCGAAACATTAAATTGTATTTTCTTGTAGTTTTTGAAATCGAAAGTAGATCGTCTATGTTTGGCTGCTTTCACGAAACGAAACAACTTTTTTATGAAAAGATTTAAATAAGAGGTAATTTAACTGTAAACTTCAATGTCAGATACTGCCAATTGCTGCTAAATGTCTTCGTATCATCACAATTTGAAAAATATATTGTTGAAACTGGAGAAAAGTGTAATCGTATCCGGATGTAATATTTTGGGTAAATATCGAGCTGTGTTATGAAATTTTAACATTCAAGTAACATACATGATAGATATTATTGTAACAGAAATGATTCTAGAATTTATTTTTATTACACCTACATATAATCTATGTCAGACTCGTATTCTAGTCCTGAGGCATGATCTGAAAGTAAAAAGATGAAGTGACAGTCAATACTTTGGATATTGTAATACTAGAAAGAATCTAGATCGTAACCTTTCTGGAATTTTGACTGGTTTGGATAATTTGCTTACGATTCAAGTTCGCAAAACAATGAAACCGTCACCCATTCTGCTTTTCATGATGACACATGGCTTGATTTTTGCAGTCAGTAAGTGGATAAATTATCCCGAGAAAGAGCTCTTACTGATTTGTTTAATTACTATTGATTTTAGAAATGATTTTTTTTTCTTATTTTTCGAGAAATAAACAAATCGGCGAAACATTAAATTGTATTTTCTTGTAGTTTTTGAAATCGAAAGTAGATCGTCTATGTTAGAGTGCTTTGACGAAACGAAACAATTTTTTTATGAAATGATTTAAATAATTTCACCGTAAACTTCAATGTCAGATACTGCCAATTGCTGCTAAACTGTCTTCATATCATCACAATTTGTAAAACATATTGTTGAAACTGGAGATTTTGGCAGTATAAAAGAAAGTGTAATCATATCCGGATATAATATTTTGGGTAAATATCGAGCTGTGTTATGAAATTTAAACATTAAAGTAACAGACATGGTAGATATTATTGTAACAGAAATGATTCTAGAATTTATTTTTATAATACATACATACATACAATATCAGACTTATATTCTAGCATTCATGACACTATATATTGACACTCAGCAACATTTACATATCTTTAAACGCAAAAGTAAGTATACTTCGATAAAGAAAACGCGACAACACGATGATTATAACGCGATACTACGACAAAGAAAACGCGATAATACGATAGTACGATGATGATAATGCGATAAACTATCGCGTTTTCACCATCGTACTGTCGCGTTTTCATCATCGTACTATTGTATTATCGTGTTTTCGGTACCGTAGTGTCGTGATTTCGCAATTTCATTATCGTACTATCGTGTTATCACCATCATACTGTCGCGTTATCACCTACTAGGAATTATTTCGTATGACTGTGATTTTTTGCTTCAAACTCGTAAAAATGGAGCCTAATAGGCATTGGGAATGGGCCGATATTCGACCCCGTATGACAGTTGGTAAAAACCCTGCTTGTCTAATCCCTTATCAAAACAAACAATTAATCATGTTATCAAAATTCACCTGTTAAAAACAACTCTAGATATCCTCCAGCTACATGTGTGTCACACATGTATAATACACAGCAGTCGGTGACGCTTTGATTTACCGTGTAATTATCAACCCAGTCATAATAATAATGTCTAAAAATTGCTTTTTGGTTGCGGGTTTACCCGCTACCAAAGTTAAGTGTAATTCTGACAATCATATAGCATCTTTATTTGATTCCAAATCACATCCAGAGGATGTTCATGTGCTACACAAAATAGTCCCATTCATGAACAATGCGGATTAATTATCAATGATGTATATATGATCAAGCAGTTCTGATTCAATCTGTATCCATTCATAGATTGTTTAAGATTATATAAGATCTATCAATGATAAGGTTTTCCAGCCCATAGTTACATCACAAGCTAGGTCAGACAGAGATCATCTTAGATATGAGGCACATTTGTATTTGTTTTTCATTCATGTATATTTATAGATTGCTATTTAAACAGAAAATAAATCTAACATCCGCAGCAACCAGACAAAGGCTTTGATTTTGAAAAGCGGGAGAATTAATGCTTTTGGTCGGGAGACGGGAGGCAATGTGAAAAAATCGTGATTTTGACCTTCCCGCGCGGGAGATCACATGTATGCGGGCCAAGCGTCTGTGATTTTGATCTGAATCGCTGAATATACATCATACATTCCTTGCAAATATAAACTGGTGCCTTTTTCATTCGTACATGTTTTTGTTTCAGTTTCGTTTTAAGTTTCGGCGTATATGTGAAATGGCTCATTCGGTTTCGGTTTGGTGTAACGTGAAAAAACTTTTAAGAAATACAGTACTGTTTGTTGCTGATATATTACACAAAACTAACTATGTTGACAATTACCAAATGTCTTCTTTTTCTTAAATTTCTCAATTAACCTTAAGTGAAAATCATTTTAACTTAAAATATTTTCGTTTCTTTGTTTAGTCCGTTCGAAAGGGTTTATCATCACATGTCGAAGGTGTAACAAGTCAAATAGTAGAAATAAATTCCGATCGTTCACTTTAGAAAACAATTTTGGAGAGTCCAACACAGTGAAACTATCAACACATGCAAACACATTATAAATTTAATCATATCCTTTGTTGCTCGGGGACCTACTCATTCACAATATTTTTTTTACATTTTATTTCTTTTTCTCTTTAGCATTGTTCATGATTTGTTTCCTTAAAATTTCAATACAGATGCTCCAAAAAGACACATCTGTTAAACCAAATGGCCAAAGTCTTCACTGATTGTTCATAAACAAAAAAGATATTTGCGTCAAACTTTGGATTTTTGTTCAATTTTTCCAAAGAGCTATAAAAATAAATTGTATTTTATACTTCTTTTATTTTTCAGAGTGAAGAAAGTGTTAGAGTATATCTAAAGTCATAACGATCATTTTTAGACCATAAGTTGTATATGTAAGCCATGCACCTCCTTAATAATACTGTCAAGTTGATTTGCAAGAACCAGCTTCGTATCAATAGAAATCAATGAAAAAATCGAACTACCCGTTTACATCGGGTTAATTTTTTCGTGGGGGGGGGGGGGGGGGGGGGGCTTATTTGTCCATATTGTGTCGGGATAGTCGCTTATCCAGTGTGATATGAATCGCGCGTATTTACGGGCATGTTTAGCGATATTTTTTGTATTACAGCTACTTTGTTACTGTGTCCGCCTTTTTATCATTTCCTTACGAAATACAGTCATTAGACTTTGTGTGGGTCAGCAATTTAAACATCTTGGACATTTATATTGCCAGCTGTTTAATGACATGAAATTTTCCGCCTTATGATTTGCGTCAGGAGGCCTTTAGTGCCAATCTGTTGTTGTAAGATTAACTATAGGTGTTAGAGTTTTTTTACTGATGAAAAAGAGACAGTTATTTCTCATATAATCCCATGTATCACAGCACATGCTTTCGTTGGCTATTACATTCACCTTAACGTGACGTATAAGAATTGTAGACATTGTGGAATTCTATTGAATTTAGAAAAGAGTATGTTTTCTGTGCTTTATTTTTTACGATTTTTGGGACGGGGCTTAGCTCCGCCTCAATGGAATAGCCTATAGCCACGCCTACCAGTTTTCAGGGGGAACAATTTATGCTAGGCCTGACAAACAAAGGAATCAAATGGCGACGGCAGAAATATTTTGCCGGACATTCTAGTTGATTTCGGCGTACGCTACCTCAATTCACACGTATTTCTAAAGTAAAAGACAAAACACAATCGTTAATAAGTGGATGTTCTGTAGCGAAACATATATTCTACAAAAAACAACGATACGTTGTTGTTAAAAGCCGGGAACTGCACCCGAGTATGAGGAAAACTAAACAAGGCAGGGGGCCGAGCGGAAAACACGTAAAAAAGACGGAAATCTCTGAAACCATTATAGCTGATTTTGTGTTTTTTTTTAATTGTCCGTTTCTTTTTCATTATAGAAACGTCAAATTTCGATCTCCCGGAAATCATGTAGGGTATGACTATATTAAGCAGACTAGAACATTGATTTTTATTAATTAATTTCAAAATAATTAGATAAATTAAATAAGGTAATTTACATGTAAAAATTGTCACTTGTGTCATTTAAGAAACGTCGGATTTCGAAATACCGGAACTCATTTAAGATGCTCATATCATTGTTCAACATTATTCAGATACATAGCATTCAATGTCTAATACTTGGACATGATGTGTTTTAAGTATAAGTAAAGAAAGTTCTCTTATTAGAATTAAAACGTGTAAATGATAAATAAATAAGAAATAGTCCAAGGCGATGATATAGTCCATACTCATATTTCAAGACTTATACCGGCGCATCGCAGCTTAAAACAATGTTTGAGCCTACCAAATTTCTTCATAAAGTATACAGAATGAATTTACAATTTTTTGTTTAAGAACATATCTTCTTTATACGAAATATGCTATTTTTTCTGGAATTTTAGACGAAGTTTACGCTGTCTATTAAAATGAAATTTAGAACGAAAGCACACACCGAGTGCTAAGTCAAAACTTTGAGCTCCTGGAAAATTATTGATTAGACTCATTAAAAATAATCTTATATTAATCATAGTTTTTTATCATGTTTATTATTTGTTGTATTATCACCCAGGTATGACTTAACATACACCAGTGGGAGATTGATGTAAACCTTAAAAAATGCATAAATCATGTTTCCGGTACATTAAGGCATACTATTTACACGTTACCATTCAAATAATATAGAACATCAAATATTTGTGTTTTATCAGTACATACCAGTTACTCTGGTAACTGATAGAATATTTTTACTATTGAATAAAGAATACTAGGCACTTTTGTTAAATAAGAAAGTTAATTTTCATAGAATTTTACACTGATTTAAATGAAATAATTAAAACGTTATAACACAGTGAGTGCTAAGTCGAATTGCTTTGCTTTTAAACACTCTTATAAGATTTTTAAGATCAACTATTCTTGAGGACGTCCACAGAGCCTGATACATCGTTGACAATATTCGAGGTCTGAGAGTGGATTTGGAAAAGGGAAGCGCTCTAGTATTACACTCTCTTCCCTGTGTCTGATGTAAAGGTGTCCTAACGTCACCTTTTTACCATTTTGGACGATTTTTCGGTGGTATTTATATTCTTTGACTGGCGAGTCCGGCACTAAGTTTGACGGACAAAATGGCGGCTAACAACAAGGCTTATCAGTTCTGTTATCTGATTCGTCAGTTGGAACCTGTCAATCAACACTGGCGTAAGGAAAATGAAATGTCACTACGGTTAGTGCAAAACGGCAAAAAATATATTCTTCATCCTCTGAAAAATAAGTGCAGCTACAACAATGCGCATGAATATGGCCTATTTACGGCTATTTTTAGAATGCAATCGCTAGTGACGTCATCAATATATCATTTTTATGTGTACCGCGTGATAGTCTGTACACAACAAACACGGTGGCTTCTGAGAAATTGTTCTCAATAAAAATTGACGGAGGCGAAGTTTCGCTCAGGTGATATAAATGAGCGTTCAGTATTTGAGCTGAAACATTGGCTTGAATGCCGTGGATTATCTACCAGTGGAAATAAACCGGAAATTATAGTAGAAAAGGTTCCTAAAGATATAACGTCGCTCTGCAAACACTTGATTCAGCCTGAATCCGTTTCTTGCAGCATCGAATGCTCGCTTTCACATTTTGAACCTAGCTTATTTTGTTGCATGTATATCTTAAATACTGTACATTTTTTAGGCTGGCGAACTCGTTCACCAGACTATTATTACCACAAATCGAAAGTCACAAAGATCAACCGAGTGCTGAGACTTACAACATAAATCATTTCTTGCGCAATTCAAACAATTCCGTCATGTATATAAGTTTTACCACGGATTTGTTTAAAGATTGTTAAACTCATCTGTTGTGAATATAAACTTTTTTTCAACCATTTTGTTATCGTGTTTTTCTTTTAAAGAAAGAATATTTGAAAGTAAAAACAGACGTTTATAAAGGCGTCGCTATAATTACATATTCAAACTTAGTACGCGTTTCTTTAGTAGAGTAGGCTGATGGGACGTCACTCTGCTTGTTCATTCAATTTTGTATAGACTCATTCATTATATATGGAAACAATTTATTTTTGGATTGTGGGATAGTCTATTTTAAGTAGAGGTAGTGCGTTAAGTTCTTACACAAACTAACGCACTTAAAATATTGCAGTTAGAGTTTTGATAACATTTTTATATCTATTTATGAACCTAAATTATATTACATTTTTGGGGCGATTAGCCCTAGAATGAACAATACGGTTCAGATTCTCTTAACACCATATGCCTACAGGCAACAGTAAACAATCGCCACCTAACATTTCCGCAGAACACTCGGATGGATGAAATTTTCTGAACGATGCAAATACCATTCTGGAGTAATGATATATAAAACTACAAAAAATCTTGTACCATCTTACATATCTGATATTTTAACATTCTCCAGCAATGAAATTTATGGCCTTAGATCAGTTGTACATAATGATATTTTAATACCTAAATGTCTTACAAATTATATGAAAAGATCATTTGGCAATAATAGTGCTAAAGTATGGAATTTCATTCCACAGAAAATTAGTTGTCTGGATTCTCTTACTTCTTTCAAAAGTAAATACAAAGAAATACTGATTAGGATCTGAATAAGCTACACTTTTTTCTGCAATTGCTATTTATTATTTTCTTTTAACGGATGAACGCATATCTGAGTGATTTTACTTTTTTATGATTGTATATATACATTTTTCTAATTAAATGGAGTGTTTGTCAAGAGTGATTGTATTTAGATGTTTATCATTCAAATTCTGTCTTATATTATAATTAGATAATCAGTTTTTATCTTTTTTTGTGTGTTGAACTGTTTTATTAATATTACAGAAGGCCACATTGAAACTTAAGATGTTTAATATGTTCTAACACTGTTATATATCTTTATGTGTTACCTTCTTTAAATAAAGTTATTATTATTATTATTATTATTGTTATTATTATTATTATTATTATTATTATTATTATTATTATTATTATAATAACATGTATGGCATGTAAATTTGTATCGCTGTCCAAAATGCATAGAATACTATAATTTCTACGTGATTCTGTAAATTATTATGTCATGCATCTCTCTGTTATCCTTTAAGATAACATTAGAAAATATTACATAATGAAATATCCGTATGAATGGAACTTTTTCGTCTTTGGCAATGTAAAACTCAATGACATAATACGCACACTGTGTAATATGCAGAGATGAAGCTGATAAAACATGCGAAATGTAAGACGTATTTAACTAAAATATACAACACATCGAATTAAAATTTTATCGAAACACTTAGAAAATGTTTATGTTGTTTAAATGGAAACGAAATTCCAGCGACCACTTCGTTATAGATTATGACCTCGGTCTATAAATAACTCATTAAACAAACGCTGGTTCCGAGCACAGTTTCATTCATAACAAATGTCGATATGAATTATACTGCGCATTATTAACTAAATGTTTAATAAAAGTATTACTTTTACTTGGTATGATTTTGCATATAATGCAATAAATAATGAGCACAAAATATGTATGATGTAAAAGGGAAGCATAATTTTTAAAAATCAATTCTTCCAGATCAGTTGCTATAGGTTCTACGGGACGTAATCGCTGTGTGGAATTGCCACAGTAACGTGAGAAGAAACAAATGACCACATTCTACGATTTGTATACAGAAACAGCGTACATGTTATATTTTGCTACAGAGATAATGTTTACATTAACAATAGAAACTATAATATTATTTGATTTTACGGCAGTTTTTTTTTTTGGCTATTTTTATACTAAACAAATTCGTTTTCGTTTTAAGAAACATTCTGACGAATGCTGAAAGTACTGTATTTCAGGTTATATTAAGATAGTGGACCTGTAATGGTAATGTTTAACAATTGCATTAACTTGAAACAGTCCTGAAGTTAACATTGTTTCGCACTGTGTTGCATTTTTAAACGACTTTTACCGTGTCGTTTTTTTGTGTGTTTTTATAGCTCACCTGAGCACAAAGTGCTCGGGGTGAGCTATTGTGATAGCTCACCGTCCGGCGTCCGTCCGTCCGTCCACACTTTCCTTTAAACAACATCTCCTCATAAACCACCAAGCCAATTTCATCCAAACTTCGCAGGAGTGTTCCTTGGGTGAAGGTCTACAAAAATTGTTCAAAGAATTGAATTCCACGCAGAACTCTGGTTGCCATGGCAACCGAAAGGAAAAACTTTAAAAATCTTCTTCTCAAAAACCAGAAGCCATAGAGCTTAGATATTTAGTGTGAAGCATTGCCTAGTGGACCTCTACTAAATTTGTTCAAATCATGACCCCGGGGTAAAAATTGACCCCGCCCCAGGGGTCACTTGATTCTACATAGGAAAATCTTAAAAAATCTTCTTCTCAAAAACCAGAAGCCGTAAAGATTAGCTATTTCACATGTAGCATTGCCTAGTGGACCCACTACTAAAGTTGTTCAAATCATGACCCCCAGGGTCAAAATTGACCCTGCCCCAGGGGTCACTTGATTTTACATAGGAAAATCTTCAAATTTTTTCTAAAAATAAACCAGAAGGCCTAGAGCACAGATATTTCACATGTAGCATTGCCTAATGGACCTCTACAAAATTTGTTCAAATCATGACCCCCAGGATCAAAATTGATTCCCCCAAGGGGTAACTTGATTTTACATAGGAAAATCTTCAAAAATTTTCTTAAAATAAACCAGAAGGCCTAGAGCTTAGATATTTCACTTGTAGCATTGCCTAGTAGACCTCTACAAAATTTATTCAAATCATGACCCCCGGGGTCGAAAGTGACCCCGCCCCAGGGATCACTTGATTTTACATAGGAAAATCTTCAAAATTTTTCTAAAAATAAACCAGAAGGCCTAGATCTTAGATATTTGACATGTAGGATTGCCTAATAGACTTCTACAAAATTTGTTCAAATCATGACCTCTGGGATAAAATTGGCCCCGCCCCAGGGGTTACTTGATTGTACATGGAAAATCTTCCAAAAAAATTCTAAAAATCATCAGTTTGTCATTGGAAACATGTAACTCATATTACTCTGGTGAGTGGATCCAGGGTCATCATGACCCTCTTGTTTTGTTGTTTTTTATTTTGTTTGATTTATGTTATTTCCACAAGCTCAAACAGAGACAAACTTCAAAGTTATAACCACTGCGCAAAACGATCGCAGGAAGGTCTAATATGTCATATTATCGTATCAGTTGTTCCAGATTATACCAAATATTTTGCTAAAAGAAACCTCAAAGTATTGCGTAACAATTATAAAACACAAAATAAAACTGTCGATAACAATTTTTCTGGGGCGCTTCAAGTAAAAGGATTTAATCGAACAGAAATTAAGCTCCAACACTGAAAAATTATGGTCTTGCTCTCTGCATTCAAGCACACCCTTCTTACATGTGGCGGCGACATTTTGCAGAAAAGAAAATACGTATTATTTGTGTTTGGATGACAATTAATCAGGAAAACACATTGTAAACGATATATATTGGTTTACGGTATTGCAGTGACATTTATTCCTGTAGGTGCATCCGATAAATAGGTATACAGACACTAAATAGAAAAATGGCGCGAAAAAAAATGGTAGTCGCATAATGGCGGATACAAATAGGCCTCAGTTTTTTTGCTTTGTAGAGCTATTTTCCTTATTTTCTTTGCAATTTTTTTGCTAAAATCACATGACAGATGTATGCTTGACATGTAGGTAGCATTTTCGTAATGAAATAACAACATGACAAAATTTTTCACGGAAACTTTGATCATACACCACCAGTATAATTTGGGGTCTCATTTTTTAGCTGATTTTGCAGTTTGTGTGTTTGACTGAAATTATTTTTCTTGCATCAAACATGACCCCCACTTTTCTTTTGAGTTTTAGTTAGCACTGACAATATTCTTCAAGCAAATGTAAGTTGCAGACATTTAAAATGGGTCCTGATGTGTGCTGCGGTCATTGGAAATAGGTCAATTTTATATAGAATAAAGAACAACAACTATTTAGTGTGTTATAACCTAAGGTTTAGTGTCTGTATGCCTATAAGAAAAACTTTTTTCTCTGACAATGTGCCAGTTTCATTTGAAATGTACAAGAAACCCAAATGCATGAAAAAATACAAGGTTTTAGCTTGATATCAACAGTTTCCAAGTTTTTACGGCATTCTCAGTACCATAAGACAAAGCGTCAGATTTTGTCAAAAATAGCTGTCGCGACATAATTTTGAAGCAGTTACCCTAAATGCAGCATTGTTTTGCCCTGTTTTGACATTTTCTACTCTGATCTGCATGCAAATTACACATCTAAGCTGTTAAATATGTTCACTTTTACCTCTGATGGCCAGAAAATAGCAGTCAGTAGCCTGTAAGTATGCAGTTTTTGAAAAAAAATACACTCAAAACAGTGAAAATGTGATATTTTTGGGTTTTATCCTCATTTTCAACAAAATTGCAATTAATTTGTCATTTTCTATCAAATTCTAATCAAAGTAGCTAATTTCCACCATCATCTGGCCAGATTTCATTTTTTACCAATGTCATCTTATAAGGAAAAAACGGGAATATTCTGTGTCGGACTATTGACACGAGGCGACACGGTGCAACTTCACCGCCTTGCGGGAAGCTGTAAACAGTTTTCGCGAAGTGTGTTTAAACTCAAAAGGTTAAAGGTCAGTAATTCAAATCCTTCTTTGTTTCATATTAAAAACGACAACTTCATGTCGTCTTTACGTATCTTTAGAGAACATCACCTTTTCCTACACCAATTTTTCATGAAAGTTCTATCACAAATTAACGAAAAAATGAAAAACAAATATGGGGTTGAATAGTTCCTAGTGAAATGCCAGTCAGTTGTGGTCTGCTACCCTAAAAATGGCGCATATTTGCTCTCCTCCGCGCAATAAACACCGACTTCCGGTTTCGATCTGCAAAACTTGCCATGTGGGTTGTATGAACATGAAAACCATCTCATTTCATGCAGAATGTATTCTAGTAGCGAAAAAGTGTGATTAAAGCACTCGTTCTACACGAATTTGCGCAGAAAATGGGAAAATTAGGATCTATTTATTATGGACTTCTTTCGACTACACCACGGAAGCACATTTTCGACCGAATTACTGACCTTATTCCTATAAGAAATGTTTCTTATCAAATTTCACACCATTTTCATCTCTATTTCCAAGAAAGATGTAACACCAAACATATTGCCAAGTTTCATTGTGAAATTTCGAGATTTTAGAGAAATATAGACATTTAATAGAAGCCATCCCCTACCCATTTACAGGGCTATATTTTGGCCTTATGGACATTTTATGTATATTTTGGTAAAAGTTTCACTCTTTTGCATCATTTTTCACTGGGATTCTGAAATATCATTCATTCCGTCATGAATAAGACCCAGAAGGATGCATTTTGTGCATTTTCTGACATTCTGGAGACAAAGTATTGGCTTTTTAATCCCAGAAATCGCTGCTGAAATAGGCGCATCTACATAAAATAAGGTCAAAATTCAAAAAATTTCAAATTTCATTATTATTTTGCACTGGAAACACTCTTTTATATCATATACAACCGATTTATGGCTATAAGGACTAACTGCGATGTGTTCCGAGAATAGTCTTTTTTCAGCTCTTATAGGTTAAAGGTCAGTAATTCAAATCCTTCTTTGTTTCATATTAAAAACGACAACTTCATGTCGTCTTTACGTATCTTTAGAGAACATCACCTTTTCCTACACCAATTTTTCATGAAAGTTCTATCACAAATTAACGAAAAAATGAAAAACAAATAGGGGGTTGAATAGTTCCTAGTGAAATGCCAGTCAGTTGTGGTCTGCTACCCTAAAAATGGCGCATATTTGCTCTCCTCCGCGCAATAAACACCGACTTCCGGTTTCGATCTGCAAAACTTGCCATGTGGGTTGTATGAACATGAAAACCATCTCATTTCATGCAGAATGTATTCTAGTAGCGAAAAAGTGTGATTAAAGCACTCGTTCTACACGAATTTGCGCAGAAAATGGGAAAATTAGGATCTATTTATTATGGACTTCTTTCGACTACACCACGGAAGCACATTTTCGACCGAATTACTGACCTTATTCCAAAAACCGAAGAGTCAGTATTGGATATTATTTTGACGACGTAATGGAGTAAAATTTCCACTGCCGTAAATCGGCAAACTAAATCCTCTGACCGCTTGGAGAAATGGCGGAAAACATATTTAGCAATGTTTTATAAAGAAATTGTTGATTATCCATGTTATTAAATGGAATTGTACACAATTATTTTAACCTCTACCCTCAAAAACAATTTGTTAAAACATATTTTATTGAAAGTTAACGTGTTAACGTGTGAAACATGGCAGAAGGTGACATGTTTGATATAAATGACGCAAAGAGTTATGTTGACAGTGTTTTGAGCATGAATTGTGAAAAGACAGTTCCGTTTACTCCAGCTTCAAAAAAGAGACATCTTAGCCTTCCGGAAAACGATGAATTAAGTTCAACATTGAAGAAAAGTAAATGTGACAGTGAATCTTATGAGCAGTAAGTCTCATCTGAACGCATCAAAGCACAGGCTCGGCGTTCACTATATGGCAAAACTCCAAGAACCAAGGATGTCATAAACCCGGAAATGGCAAATTCAAACGGTGCCTCAAACCAAGACTGCCAACAACCAAAGGATGGAAATGTACCATCGACAAGGTTTGATGATATAACACAATTAATACTTAAACTGTCTAACGACGTGAACACTTTGAACAGCAATATTAATGAAAGAATAGATAAACTTGAAGAAACTCTGGAAACAAAAATAACTCACAAAATTGCTAACACCCTGGATAAGAGATTTAACACAGAAATGGGCCGTATTAAAAAGACATGGATAGCAAAATGCAGAGCCGCAGGGATAGTGTACAAAGCGATATATCAAAGCTAAAAACTGACGTACAACAGTTAAACTCCAATGACGTTTACAACAAGGAAATCAAAGATAAGAACATAGTGATTCGTGGTCTACCATACCATGAAGGTGAAAATTTAAACATCAAAGTAAATAAGCTCGTAAAAGATGGGCTAAATTTAAAAAACATCTCGGTGTTGGATACAGTTCGTAAAAATTCTGATAATCCGGCGGCACCTGGAGTTGTTATTGCTGGATTGCAGTCCCAAGAGGAACAGAAAAGCATTCTTGCTGCTAAGACGAAACTTAAATCAAATCAGCAGTTTGAAAATGTATTTATATACAAAGACCTGCCAATAGAAGACAGAGTGCTACATAGTAACTTCAAAACAATCATAAATGGACTAAGAGAAAAAGGATGCAACGTTTCAATACATGGAAATCGTGTTGTCAGCTCCAGTCCTAGAAATGACTACAATGCATCAAAATCAACTGATAGTGGTTGGCGGAGATCAGCAAACAGGAATTCAGACAATCGTCACAAGGAAAATGACAGATATAGCTATCATAATTCAAAACGTGATAGAAGTAGGGAAAGTGTGAATGAAAATGACAGACATATTTCTTTTTCAGATAAGAACAAATACCATGATAAATCATACTATAACAAAAAAGACAGACATGATTCCTTTTCAGGGTTTAGTAGTTAGAGAGGTAGACCAGATAGCGAGAACACAAGTTGTTCAGGTTCTGGACGCTACAACCGTCGCAGATAGGTATTAGCAGGTTGTTGGAACATTCGTGGATGGAGCAAGGAGGGCTCTAGTAGTAATGTTTTAAGATCAGCTTGCATTAGTTCACTAAATTTTGATATTATAGGACTAGTAGAAACTCATTTGTTAGGTAATGCAAAAATTAACTTACAAGGCTATATTTGGATTGGCAATAACAGAAAACAGATACACAAGAACGCAAAGGTTGGCTCCGGCGGAGTCGGGTTTCTATTAAAGAATGAATTATTATTAGATTTTGATGTTTCTGTTTTAAATAACAACCGTGAAGGTGTTTTATGGCTAAAACTTAAACATAAAGTAGATCAGCTAACACTTATACCTTGTATATGTTACCTACCACCGGAAAATTCGAGTCGCCAGACAGACGTAGGCAATTTTTTTTAGTGCATGCTTACAGATATATATGAGTATCAGAATGAAGGAATTGTCTTTGTCTGTGGTGACTTGAATAGCCGTTGCGGGGATATTGATGATTATATAGTAGGAGTTGATAGTGTACCATCACGAAATGTTGTTGATTTTAAATCAAATGCATATGGAGATCATTTAGTACAATTTCTTGTCGATTGCAATATGTGTATTTTAAATGGACGCAACTGTATACAAAATGATTACACTTCAGTATTTGTAAAAGGTTGCTCCGTTGTGGACTATTGTCTTGTTAATCATGAAAACCTTCCTAATTTTACAGATTTTAAGGTTATACCTGCTTCTGATGTAGTAAGTGTTGTTGGTATTCAAAATGTAATGCCTGGAAGTCTACCAGATCACTCTGTATTGTCATGGATTATTCAAGTTGAGGTCGGACTGCAACGTCAAGCAAAAACTACATCTAACTCAGCTTCCAGTTATGAAAAATTTGATGTTGGTAATGTTCCATCAGACTTTTTGAAGCAAAATAAGTGTATTTCAGAAATTAATACAGTTATCTCTGAGTTAGAACAAGGCTTGAGATTACAATCCGACTTTGACAAAGCATACAATAGTTGCTGTAAAATTGTAAAAACAGAAATGTATGATAGACTGAATTTCAAGGAAATTTCCCCATTTAACAATTGTATAAGAAAACACCGCACCAGTAAACCATGGTGGAACTCGAATCTAACAGATTTATGGAAAAATCTTCAGGCCTAAGAACAAAACTGGCTGAAGTGTAAAGTTTCAGCACAAAAAATTAAGCTTTTTTTACTTTTATTTTATTTTATTTACAACAACAGGTAACATAACATGACATGCAAAATATGAAGGGTTTTACGTTCAGCAATGCATCATATATCATATATAGATTACAATGAAATGTCTTACTACCCGTACATATGGATAACATTATACTGATTATTAAAGTCTGAAATTTAAATAAATCTTTTACATTTGATATGATTTTTCTTTCCATCACAGCACTTCAATGCTTAACATTTGAAAATTTTAATTCGTTTCTGTGTTTCCAGATAGTAAATTTCGTTTCAAAAATGAAAGTATTTAAAACGTTAGAGTTTCTCGAATAAATTGTACTTATACCTAGTGCTATCTTGAAATAATCGAGAGTAATGTGCTCCTCGGGCAGAATTAAATGGAATATTTCGTTTACAAAAATCCATAATCGTTTAATATCACAGCATTCCCAAAAAAGATGTTTTAATGTTTCCATCTTCGTTTTACATATGTTGCATAACCCGTTAGATGTGTTCATTAAGAATAATTTGTGTTCCGTGAGTGCTCGAAGGGCAATATGATTTGTAAATGTTCATCCAAATTTTGTCCCAACTGAGAGAGGAAAGACTTAAATTTTGTTCCTATTTCAATTCAACTTTTGATGGTGATTTATTATCACAGTATACTAACTGTTTCATTATATCACGTACATGCAAGTTCGATTAATGTACCAATTTACACCCATTTGTCAAAAGTTCAAGATTTTTAAACTTAAAAAAGGGCTTATTTGCTGTTTTTGAGTCTTCATTTGACTTTAAAATAGATAAATACTTTGCTGGAATACTACTTCTTACAACTGACCATTCAGATATCCAATTTACCCTTCTTTTTAGCTTTTGAAAAATCTGATTACTTGATATAAATTGCTTTTTTTTCGAGATCCCATATATGTCTAATACTTATAATACCGCTTTCTAAAAAGGATTTAATGAGAATAGGATTCATATGAAAAAGTATACCTCTGTTATTAAATAAGGAAGTATCTAAAATATCTTCTACCGTCACTGGTTTTATTTTTTGAAGTAGTTTACTCCAGTGCTTTATTGCCAGTGCATAATACGAAGACATTCTTCTTTCATAATCGATATTACTTAAATATGAACATCTGCAAAGAAAGAATGTCTGTGAATAGATGTTATCTAACGACTGTAAATAATATTTACCAATTGAGTTCCAGTTATCTAACTTTGAGTGTATGGTTTTATAAATGATTTTAATGTTAAGTGATTCTCGTATATCTGAAATATTATATAAATTTATTCCCCCTTGCCATTTCTCTTTTTTCAACGTCAGTTTAGCAACAAGCGACTTTTTTCCGTTCCATTAAAAGTTCGAAATCAAATCTTCAAGCTCTTTTTTAATATTTTTCCGGAATACCTCTACTTTCAATTTCAAAATTCAATACAGAAAAAACATACGTTTTTATCAATAAAGATTTACCCTGTATGGTCAGATTTCTTGATTTCCAGACTTGTAAAGAGCTCTTTATTTTATTTATTTTAGCCCGCCATATTGCATCATTGTCGATATTGTAACCGTGGTGAACGCCAAGTGTTTTTACATAAGATTTTGTCCATTTGATTTCCTTGAAAGACGGCGTTTTCCCTTTTAGTTTGCCAATAAAAAGTCCAAATGTTTTATCTTTATTGAGTTAAGCACCGGATGCTTTTTCGTAATATGTCAAATCTTTGAATATGTATTTCAGCGACGTTTCATTTTTAGCAAAAAATTGTGTATCATCAACAAACTGATTTATTTTCGCCGTTAATATAAGATCTGTTGACGGTAGCGCTATGCCTTGAATATTTTCATTTTGTCTTATGCAGCATGCCATTGGCTCTGCTTGAATAATATATATAATTGGGGCGCACGGACAGCCCTGCTTTATAGACCTTGAAATAGGGAAGAACCCAGACAAAAAACCGTTTGTAATAATTGCTGTTTTTGAGAATTTAAGTAGTGTTGTTATCCAGTTCCGAAATTTCAAACCAAAACCAAATTTTTTAAGGCACATGTCGATCCACTGCCATTCACATCTATCAAAAGCTTTAGTTTGATCTAGAAATATGATAAGCCCCTCCTGATTTTCACGATCTGTATATTCTATCAAATCTTGTATAAATCTGTTTGCTTCCTTCAACGTAACCTTTTTGATCAGAATTTATTATAGTCGAAAGCAATGGTTTTATTCTATCCGATAAGCATTTAGCAATTATTTTATAGTCGACGTTTAAAAGGGTGATTGGCCTCCAGTTTTTTAATGTTTCGCGTTCTCCGTTTTTATACATGAGTGACAAAATACCTTTATATTGCGAATTCGTCAGAGTGTTATTATCTTGGATCAGTTTTGAAAGCGAGTGAAATTCATGTTTGACTAAGTACCAATTTTTTTTTATACCATTCCGCAGGTAGACCATCTTCTCCTGGAGATTTTGATTGTTTAAATTTGAAAACAGAGTTTTCTAGTTCTGAGAGTGAAATATACTCATCGAGTTTATCTGCATCTACCTGTGAAATTTTTGTTGAGACCTTCGACAGTAAATAGTTTGCAGCTTGTTCATTCACCCCTTCCGACGTAAATAACTTTTTATAGAACTGACATTGTTCTTTTAATATATTATCTATTCCATACTTTATTTGACCGGAATCTGGTCGAATTTTCGACCATAATTTTTGTTTTCCCCGTTTCTTTTCTAAATTGAAAAAGTAGGATGTTTATTTTTCATTTTCTTGTATATACTTCTCTTTTGAACGAATTTTTGCGGCTTCTGCTTGCTTTTCGTAATATTCATTTATTTCCGTTTTCAAAGAATCTATTTCAGCTTCATCTGAAGTCGAATTGTCTTGAAGTTTTTGAAGTTTATTTTCTAAAACGCCTATATTTATTTGCGAATTTCTTTTTGTTTTACAATAATCAGTTGTTATGTTTTTTACATCATGTTTGAACATATCCCACCAGTCCTGTATTGAATTAAATGTTTCCTTCCTTATTAGCCAAATATCCCAAAACTGTTCGATTAGTTCTATATAATCATTATCATTAAGTATACTGACATTTAATTTCCATATCCCCGGGCCCCTTTGAACATTCTCTGTATTTATTTTCATCGAGATAGAGTCATGGTCTGAGAACGGGAAATATGTAATACCGGTGTATTCTATTTCATTATCTATGCTTTTTGAAGTTAAAAGATAATCAATTCTCGACTTGGAATCGTTGCGTGAAAATGTGAATTCTTTTTTGGTCGGATTTCGTCTACGCCAGACGTCTTCTAAATCCAACAGTGATTGAAAGTCAAGGCGCTCACGTGAGGTGTTATCTTCATGTATCACGTGATTTTTTGCCGCGCGGTCATATTTATTATGTTGTGTACAGTTAAAATCGCCTCCCACAACTTGGTATGTAGACTGTGACTCGCATAAATATTCGCTTACTTTTTGAAAGAAAGACTTCCTATCAGAGCTATTATTAGGTGCATACAAACTAGATATTCTATAAAACTTTTCATGATTCAAAACAAGATCTACCGTTATTAACCTGCCCTCCGTATTAAATTTACGTGATGGTTTATTCGCTGTTATGTCTAGATTTGGTTTAATTAGAATAGCGACCCCTTTCGTCGCGCTGTTGCTACTTTCCCAAAAACTTGTCCCGCCCCATTGATTGCCCCATTGAATTTCTTCCGTATTATTTTTGCAGTGTGTTTCTTGTAACAATGCTATGTCAAATTTCTTTTCCTTTAACCATAAAAAACCTTATTTCTTTTCCTATTATCTCGAATGCCATTTACATTTAGAGAACATATGTGAAACATACAAAGAGTATAAACAGAAGTACAATAAAAATCTTAATCATAACAAAATTACACTTCATTTCTACCTTGTTTGGATTTTCGATCTGCCGACGACGGCGTTGTCGAGCTACTGCCCCTTGCACGCTTTCTAGAGTCAGTGGCAAGAGGAGTTACCGACTCAAGCTCGTCTGACTCACCCTCGAAGAAGAAAGCGAGAAAGGATTCATATAACTCTTCAGCACCCTCGTCAGAGACATGTACACCACTGGGATCTTGAGCATCAAACAAGTTTTTTCTAAACCTGCCCTCTGAGAAAAAGATCTGTTCATTGTCAAGATAATGAAAGTTCTTAGTAGTTTTGCAAAAGGCACGCACCACCGCGTTGACGGTTTTCGCACTCGCGTTTATAGCTTTTATAAGCTGATAATTTCCGCGCCGTGGGATGATGCTCGAGAAAGCAATAGGTGTATTTGGCCATTTTGTAGCTACATTTTCCATAGCACTTTTTACATTTTTGATGATTGTCTCTTTTTCACACGAAGCCATGTCTACAGTCCCTAAATGTATAACAACCGAGCCAATTTGCTCATTTTCTTCAAAAGTCACTTTTGAGATAAGAGTATCTACGGATGTCAGAGACTTCCCCGAATACGATACAGTACATTTTTGATATTTGCATTTTTAACATGAACACGCTTCATGTTTGAATCTCCTATGATCAAATGAACTTTAGTGAAGTTGAGCAAATATTTTTGTTCATATTATTTACACAATTTCCAAGTTCCTCAGTTTGCGTTTTCACATCATCTGGGAGAGCCTCATCATCATCATCATCATCGTTATCATCAGCCCCGTCGTCATCATCACTATTGCTTTTAGTATCATCATTTCTCACTAGGTTGATTCTGGTAAGGTCGTTCTTATTTTGAGCAGAATGTTCGGCTGACTGCTTTGTTTTGTTTATCTGTATACTTTTGATGGTCTCATCCTCGTTGCAGCGCTGACCTTCCAGAATCTCATCCTTATATTCGCCATATAAAGACGTCGGACATTCCATCTGAGTGTGCTCTTCTTGTAAACAAGAATGACAAATGATATCACGCGTACAGTTTTTTCTCTCATGGTCGTAACTTTTACAGTTAAAGCATTGCTTTGTTTTTACAACGGAACTGTATGTTGGTGATCTTTTGTCCCCCTCTGCTTGCCTGTCTGAGTGTTTATTTAGACATCTGAAGTAGGCATGATTGGTTTGGCCACATATTTTGCATGCCGTACGGTTATTGTCCGCAAAAAGGTGGAGGGTAAACCGACCTATTTCCATTGTGTAGGGGAGAAGTGGGACATAGTTCAGTATTTTGACATAACGTGTTCCATTTTCTATGTTTGTGTTTCGTAATTTGCCTCTAATAACACTGCCATTTAAAACCTCTCCAAACTGGCAAAGCTGACATAATATTGTAGTATCTGCCATTTCAAATGGAGCATCTTTGATCGTCAAATTTGTTATTATATTGTCAACAACAGATAACGGTATATAACGGTTATGTAACGTGAGTCCGCTCAGTATGAGACTTTGTTTTATATCTGAATCAGTCACAGTTATAATGCATTTTTTCTCAGTTATTTGAATCGCTTTAATTGTAGTCATTGGTACCTTTTCTTGTACAGCTTCCATTACTTCGTCATGTGTAAGTCTATTCAAATACTTTGTGTTGAAACTAAAAGACATCGGCCTTGACAAAAGGTCCGCCATTTTGTTACAACTCGGATCCTTTGTTCACTATGGCGCCAAGGAAAAACGAGTTCTAAACACACTATTTACATCCAAAAATATAAATTTCCACACAGAATACATAGCGAATATGCTAAACGTTTAAAGTTTGTGAAAAATCCATGAAACTGTAAGAATTTTTAAATTATGATAGAGATCCATGAACCACGTCTAGTCTGATCAAGACCGACAACTAAGCTTAAAGCTGTGTATGTAACTAACAGAAAGAAATTTGATAAGGAAGTTCAATGCTGCAAACGTTTTTACTGGCACCAAGAACAGGAAAATTTATTGAATAGTCTTAGCAGTAATGATGGAAAATTTTGGCAAAATTATGGAAGAACAGGCATTGCTTCACATAAGAAACAAATAATTCCAATGCAAGTTAAGCTAGAAGATGGATCTCTTTCATCTGATATGGATGATGTACTGGGACGCTGGAAAAAAGATTTTAGTATATTTCTAAATAATGATGATTTTATTGAAAATTTAGAAGATGGTTATGTTAACACTTCTATGGATGCTTTTTTGGACAGTAACATTAACATTTTAGAAGTTAAAAAAGCTGTTGACAAAGCTAAAATGGGTAAATCTCCTGGTATTGATACAATACCCAGCGAAGTTTTGAAAAATGATACATCAGTTGCAATATTACATGTTCTTTTTAATATCTGTTTTGAAACTGGTCGAATACCTTCTTTACGGACTAAAAATATCATACAATAAAACCATCTGTTCCCGACAACTGTATGTCGTTAAATCGAAATGATAACTGTAGATCAATAATCTGATAATTTTTCACTAGGATAACTGTAGGTCCTTTTACAATAAACTACCTCTTCACGACAACTGTAGGTCGTTAAATCAAAATGGTAACTGAAGATCAATAATCTGATAATTTTCACTAGGATAACTGTAGGTCCTTTTACAATAAACTATCTCTTCACGACAACTGTAGGTCGTTAAATCGGAATGGTAACTGTACATCATTAATCTGATAATTTTTCACTAGGATAACTGTAGATCCTTTTAAAGAACATTTATGAAAAAATTATCCGAATCTATTCACTATAACTAGATGCTGACCATAGTTCCTTTTTAAAATTATTTGGTTAGAAAGGCGTAACTTTAATATTGTATATGACAGTGCAGTTAGAGCTACAAAGGGAGGTAATCAAAGACAACAAATTCAAAGAAACCTAATATATTCATAAATATTCAAACTGTTGTCAAACATTATAGAAAAAAAAAATTCATACAAAGGATTTAAAGTTGAACATAAAATTCCCTTTTTTGACAAAACTTTAAAGCTTTTATTTGACCCTCAAATTTCATTTTTTCTATTTGACCCTCAAATCCTTTCACTTTACCTTTGATTTCATGTATATTTATATGCCGCAAATCCAGAATACGACTGTTTACGGATACGGTCAATGGATTTACACAGTAGAGCTGATGGTCTACTTCAACAATACATTTCTCATCTAAAAGCTCCAAAAATCGCTGATATGACATAATTGTGGTGTTTTAAATAATAGATTTTATTTTTCAAACTTACAGAACTTGGCGACGTCGCAAAAGGATTTTAAACCCGTTTCTGATTACATCTTTTATAAACGTGTTTACTTTCAGCTCTTGTAAACAAAAAACTACATTTTTTACAGTCTTTTACGGTAATTGATATACTTTTACGCTCAAATGGAATCAAAACATTTCAATTATCATACTTAACTTTACTTTCCGTTACTGTTGCCACCTGGCTGCTCTGTGATGACTGCTGGTTGGAGTGCCTGCTGTGGTCTGATAACTGTACAGGCAATCTCTAACGAAATGACCTGGCAAGTGACAGGAGAAGCACTGTCCGGAGAACCCTCCATTCCTGAATATTTCCTTCATGTGTCAACTTCTTGGCACTAAACGACCAAAAACTGAATACTAACTCGTCCAGAATAATGTCCCTTTATTTGTCCAACGCCTGCACAATTTGTGTTGTTATTTCGATATTGATGTGTCTTATGGAATCCGGAGGCGTTCCATTAGGAATTCTATGCTCGTTTTCCGCTGGGAAATAGATTCTCGTCTTCGCTGATTGAAAATACTATGCCAGGATTTGGCGAACCTGCATGTTATCGCTTTGTGTAGTAAACCTCGAATGAACTATAGCCCGCGCTAACTCATGAAAACTTCGTGCGTAAATTTAAACCAAATTTAACAAAAAACAAGAAAGGACCATAAAGTACCAAAAAGAAAAAGATAAGAAATGTGTCCCCATCAAAAGCATTTTGATCCAGTCGAAAGCATTTGGAAACCAGTCAAAAATAGTCAGCTGTCTGCAAACATTAATAGGTGGGGGCCAATAAGGTCTACCATGCATTCCCCACCCCCCACCCCAAGACTTTTTTTTCATAGGATCCAAATTGTTCGGCAGGACCAACCTTTTCGAAATAAAAAATGTTCCCTTGAAAAAACTCTTTTGAACTATATAAGATTTCACTGTTTCCATGGCAACCGTTCATTTTTGGAAAATACGCCCATATAGAGGATAATCAGTCATATCTTGGTCAGTTTTGGTGATAAAACAATAAAAATGGTGTCAAAATGGAGCTAAGACATTGGCCTTTGAATAGCAACATTTTTCTGTTAATTAACTTATTTGCATATTCATGAATATTAATGAGAATGTTACAAAATGACAAAATTTTATTATAAAATAATATTTTTTAAGTTTTAAATCAATTTAAATGTACCAAACAATTTTGATCTGTTCTGAAAGTCTCTCAGTGTTTTCTTAAATAGTACTTTGTAACACTGATGGTAACTTTTTTACTCCAAAATAGGTATGTTTAGCTAATTTGCATAAAATTAACCATAACCACAACCAACATCTAAGGAAACAAGATACCACTAAAATTTAATAAAATGATATAATTAAATGTTATTAATGAAATAACATTTATGTGAGCTATATTGTTTGGAAATGAAGTTTGAACACCTTTTTGAAGGAGGAATCAGTATGTAACACTTATAGATATATATATAAATAACTGGAGACAAGATATATGTTCAAGATCTTCTTTGTTTTTATATAAAGAATTAAAACAAGATTTTGAAATGTCAGAATATATTAGTAAAATGAATTGTCATAGTTTAATAAATATTTTAGCTAAATTACGTTTATCTTCACATCAGCTTTCTATTGAAACTGGTAGACATAGAAATATAGATAGAAACGATAGAAAATGCATACTTTGTCAAAGTAACGACCTTGAAGATGAATATCATTTTGTTTTAATATGTCCAATGTATGCCTTATTAAGAGCACAATATATTCCTAGATATTACTATAAACACCCAAGTATGTTAAAATTTATTCAATTGTTAAATTCTACAAATGTTAAAGTGTTGAATAAATTGGCTCTGTTTTGTAAAAAAGCCTTTAAGCTAAGATCAAATCATGTGAATTCATTGCAATAGATTATAATTATATTCTTTTTACTTGCATTACTTTATTGTCATTATTTGGTATTATTTATTACATTACTGCGTGCATGTATGATTTTATTTGTATATAACGATGAACTGTAAATGTTCAAGTTAGATATAATAAAATGTCTGTTCTGTTCTGTCTGTTCTGTAACATACTTTACACAAGTTACGTTACCATTTCAATAACCTTGTTTTGTTACATAAATTATTTAGAAAATATAGATCAGACAGTTTTGATCTGGTCTTTATGTCTCTCAGTGTTTTCTGGAATAGTATTTTATTACTGAGAAGGTAAATATTTTTTCTACATTAAGTATTTTAGCAAATTTGCATAAATTAATTTATGCTGAAACAGACATCTCTGAAAACAAAATATAACTAAAACTGAACAACATGATGAACTAAACTGTGATCAATAAACTTGTGTTATTTGAGCTAAAGCACATGAAAATGTAATGTAAATACTTATTTGAAGGAGGAATCTGTTTGTAACATACTTTACACATGTTACGTTACCATTCCAGTAATCTTGTTTTATTGTATCATTATTTTCTCAGAAAATAGTAGAGGAATATTTAGTTCTTCACTTTTGTCAACAAAGAAATCATCTGAAACATTCATTACACATTCAATGTTCCTTTTTCATTTTGAATTAATGCATCTATCAGTTTAATTAATCCCCCGCCGTGGCGGAGGGATAATAGGAATGGTCTGCGTCCGTCCTTCCGTCCTTCCTTCCGTCCGTTCGTCCTTCCGTCCGTAACAAAATCGTGTCCGGTCCATATCTCCTAAACCCCTTGAAGGATTTTCATGAAACTTGGGTCAAATGATCACCTCATCAAGACGATGTGCAGAATCCATGAGTCAGCCTTGTTGGTTCAAGGTCAAGGTCACAACTCAAGGTCAAAGGTTTGAGCCTGCCATTTTGTGTCCGCTCTATATCTCATAAACCCCTTGAAGGAATTTTATAAAGCTTGGGTCAAATGATCACCTCATCAAGACGATATGCAGAACCCACGAGTCAGCCATGCCGGCTCAAGGTCAAGGTCACAACTTAGGGTCAAAGGTTTTGAGCCTTCCATTCTGTTTCCGATCTATATCTTCTAAACTCCTTGAAGGATTTTCATGAAACTTGGGTCAAATGATCACCTCATCAAGACGATGTGCAGAACCCATGGGTCAGCCTTGTCGGCTCAAGGTCAAGGTCACAACTGAAGGTCAAAGGTTTGAGCCTTCCATTTTGTGTCCGCTCTATATCTCCTTAACCCCTTGAAGGAATTTTATCAAACTTGGGTCAAATGATCACCTCATCAAGACGATGTGCAGAACTCATGAGTCAGTCATGCCGGCTCAAGGTCAAGGTCACAACTTAGGGTCAAAGGTTTGAGCCTTCCATTTTGTGTCCGCTCTATATCTCCTAAACTCTTTGAAGGATTTTCATCAAACTTGGGTCAAACGATCACCTCATCAAGGCGATGTGCAGAACTTAAGAGTCAGCCATGTCGGCTCAAGGTCAAGGTCACAACTGAAGGTCAAAGGTTTGAACCTTCCATTTCGTGTCCGCTCTATATCTCCTAAACCCTTTGAAGGAATTTTATAAAACTTGGGTTAAATGATTACCTCATCAAAACGATGTGCAGAAATTATGAGTCAACCATGCCAGCTCAAGGTCAAGGTCACAACTAAGGGTCGAAGGTTTGAGCCTTCCATTTTGTGTCCACTCTGTATCTCCTAAACCCCTTGAAGGATTTTCATCAAACTTGGGTCAAATGATCACCTCATCAAGAACTCATGAGTCAGCCATGTCGGCTCAAGGTCAAGGTCACAACTGAAGGTCAAAGGTTTCAACTCTGTATCTCCTAAACCCCTTGAAGGATTTTCATGAAACTTGGGTCAAATGATCACCTCATCAAGACGTTGTGCAGAATTCATGAGTCAGCCATGTCAGTTCAAGGTCAAGGTCACAGCTAAAATCAAAGGTTTACCCTTTCACTATCCATAGCAGTGGCGGGGGATTTAGCTGTCTTTCAGACTGCCTTGTTATACTAATATCTGTTCCTTAAATATGTTGTTCTTTTATTTGATGGTTTCAATATTGTTGTCAATAACTACATTTTACATTGATTATATATTTTTATGTATATATTCTGTATATATTAATAATGCATACATCATTGCTAACATCCATACACTGATAATAGGGTTACAATTTGGGGCTGCCTTTCATGGAAAATGTTTTAATGGAATATTTATCTCGTTTTGTGTTATTGTGAAGTGCATCTATGCAGTTATTTACGTGAGAAATAAAGCATTTTGGTTTTTAGTTTCAGAAACACATGCATTGTATTGAGATATTCATGGGCTTATTGATGAAATATTCACTGTTGAAAAACTGCACTGAACAAAAACTAAAAAGCAAAATGAAATTTCAGGTACTTTAAGTAATCTTTAGATTTAAACTTGTAAAATTGGAAAAAGCAGTCAAGAATGTGAATGATATTAAGTGTTTGACAACCAAAATCGTTAGGAAAATAATCACATAATGCAATTTAAAACTGCTAGAAAGATACTGAGTGCTTTATGAACGGCACTTCAGAGTTGCTGAAAACATTTTGCAATAGACTTTAAGAAGATCCTTTTGAAGCAAAGATCGCAACCAAGTAAATAAATAGCAAACTCAGTAGGATCATGGCTGTTTATGAGAGGTTATGAAGTGTGAAAAGCACCTTACGCCCCCTAGCACTAGCTTAAGAGGAATTCGATTTTAGTAAGTATGGTCCAAAAGGACCAGAAAATCTAACAACACTGAAAGCGAGTACGAGGAGACTTTTTACAACCATCACATGGCACTTAAAGACTTTTTAAGGGGTAGCAAATTGTTTTTTTTTAAGATCATCCTTTGGAAGCATAACAACACAATCAAGCAAAATAATAGCCGACTTGATTTGATTATGTCTGTTCGTTAGATGTAGTGAAATGTGAAACTGCCCTCAAGCCCACTATTGCACTAGCTTAAACAGTGTTCTGTTGTAGAAAAAAAATATGGATTACTAAAAATTTGAACTTAAAATCAGATGAAATATCTGAAAAATATGAAATGCACACAATATGAGGCAGCAGTGTTACAAGGATCAAATTCTGCACGTCTTGACTGAGATGTTACTTACGATGTTTTCACTTTAATGTTAATATAGCATATTTGCTCTCTTGTTGGTTATCTGTTATGAATAATATGTTGCTTTATAGCATATTATTTATAAATTAGAAAGCAAATGACAAAAGAAGATCATAGGCTCTCAAAAATCACTTTAGTTTTGACATTTGATTACACCTTGATTCTGAAGTAATTTGTATCATACTCTCGAGTTTCTTGCTACAGTTTGAACTTTTGACAAAGAGAGGTCATGCCTTTGTCATAACCTTTGACATGTAACTTAATTGATAATCAAACTTTATTTGTTATGATTGATGCATAGTACTCTTAGTAGTGTTTCTCTTAATGTTCCGGTTTATCTGGGAATATTCCACCACATACTACAATTTAGTCCTTGTCTGTACAATTTAAAATACCAAAAAATATTTTGTACATCCTGTCATTCTTGTAAATGTTTTAAAATGATTACAACAGTCTTCTTTATTTCATATCTATAAAGTTTTATATATTTCTTTTATCTTGATTTGGTATCACTAAAACAGTTTTGTCCAGCTGGTTTTAGTTTTAAATCTAAAGTTTTTGCTTTAAATACCAGCATATTTTCTTTTGTTTATTAGTTTTGGTTTAGCACCGCTTTGCAACAGAAATTCAGTCATGTAATGTTGGGCAGTTAACCTAACAAGTGTCCATGGATTCTGTACTGGAACTACTCATTTCTCTGCAGGCAAGTGCTAAGTTCTCAGCATTGTACACGTGTAAATCTACTTCTACTAAGCTGACTTTAGACACGATGTCTTTATTTAATCGTCATGGAGAGCAAAGTCCTCATCCAGATATCTGACTCAGGACCCTATGATTCATCCTACAAAGCTAGAGTTGGTTTTGTATATGTTCTTATAATGCTACTTTTTCTAAAATTTAAAAAGTACTTTTATAAAACTTGACTTTTACTCACAGGAAGACTGAAAATATCAGCTGTATGATCATAATATTGTGGATGCACAGATGGATATTATTGCATGTTTTATTGAAATTCCATCTAAAATTACAGTTACATGGATGGTGCAATATATACTGTAGGCAATTTCTGAAATAACAAAAGAAAACCTTCTTAAAACTAACAGCTAACAGTTTAAATAAATCAGTTTGCGACAATATGGGCTTCAACTTCTTCTTAAATATCTTTTTAAAAAGCAATGGTAGTGGTAACGTATTTTAAAGTGTGTTACGGAAAAATACCACACTGTCTGACAAGTAAAGAAGTATATTGTATTATTATAGTACACAATAAGTAATATTAATCAAAGCGCTCAAAGCGCTGATGGTGGCTAGTAGTATATAACGAGGCATTTCGGAGAGTTGGGGCATTGGGGCAATGGTGCAATAGTGCAATGGGGCAGCGGGGCATTTTAATCCGACATAATCCCTAATCCGGTTTAATCCCCTCCTATTCGGGGCATTGGGGCAGCAGCGGCTGTTGAGCAGCGGGATTTACGTAAGTAGGACATAAGAGTGTTTCGGGAATTGCGTTTTGGTTCTAATCCTACTTAATCCCTAAGCCGACGACCCTATTACGGTCTTTATTTATTAGCAAACCGCACTGACAGCGAAGAACAGTCTGCAAAACGTTTCCGAGACGAAAAGACAAACCTCCTTCCTATTAGTTTGTGTCGTGATTTATTGAGGACTTAAATTATGAAGACAACTCGGTCTTGAAAAAAGTACAACACGGATTATTTTGTATAATACAAACGAAAGCGGTAAGCACATTTTACTTTGTTATTATTTGCACGTTTATCATTATCTTATTTATTTCCCATAATTTTAAGTAACTGAAAGAAAAACATACTCCGACGGGCCGTCTGCGACTTTTTTTTTTTTTTAGGTTTTCCTGTCTAAGAATTTATAAAATCTAGCACAAAGTTACAAAGTCATTTACTGCATAATATAGTACAAAGAATAGCAGTCAAAAATCAAATAATAAACCACAATCTGTAACCTTAGAGTAACCTTAGAGGACGAAAACATTTTATATTATGGCGCTGTTCAAGGTTATTACGTACGATGTTTTTTTTATCAGCGATTAGAAAGCTTACCTAAAACATAACACCCTCAGCCGGTTTACAAATAAAAGGTGATGTTTATATCCTTTTCTTTTCATTTTACGACTATGATACAGAGAACTAACATACGCGCTTATTCTTCAACAATATCGAGTCAACCGGTGCAAATTTAAAAATTAATTCGAAAGTTGAATGTTCAAAACTCAGATAAAGCAAATGTCTGTTTAGATGAAATACATTATTACACGAACAGAAAATCTCTACCTACAATATCACGCATGAACGTTTTAGTTATAGCGATAAAGGGAGGTAATCACAAACAATAAATTCACTAATATTTTCCACTATGTAAACAACATTCAGATCTTTGGCAGCTTCATCAGAAAAGTAAAAAGGTTGTTTCTGTTCTGTTCCGTTAAGTAAACATTTGACTTTCCATGTACATATTTTTCATTATTTTCAACCAGCACTTTATTCATCTTTCTGTGGCTATAGTAGACAACGGAAATCTTCCTAATTCACCATGAACTGCACAAGTCGGCGTTTGTTTCCGGTCTCCTCGTACATAATTGTAAAATCTTAAATGTAGTTTAACAACATCTTTATAATTATAGATAACCAATATCTCAGATCCGTACAATAACAAGGAACATCCAGAGAATCAAACAATAAAAGTTTTGTTTTCATATTCTATTTTATAAATACACGGGTTTTTTGTTTTATTTGCATTTATTTTAAGATACTTAATCAACTTCAATGCGCAATCGTTGACAATCGGGATTGTAAAGTAAAAAGCGCTACCGGAGTAACGAAAACCAACCTGTATTGTAGAAAAACAATAAGTGAAATTCTATTATAGGATGATACACTATCCTATTGTAACGTTAATCGCAAGTAATAGCACCAACATATATGGGAGAACGAAATTATGTATTATTATTACACTTACACAAAACGAAAAGATTAAATAATAATTACGAAATATTCTGTATTATACAAACGAGATATAGCGATAAGCGCATTTTACTTTATTATTATTTACACGTTTATCATTATCTTATTTATTCCCCATAATTTTAGGTAACTGAAAAGAACCTACCTCCGATTGGCCTTCTGCGTTTATTTTTCTTGGTTTTCCTGTCTAAGAATTTATAAAATCTAACACAAAGTTACAAAGTCATTTAATGTATAATATAGTAAAATGATAACAGTTAAATACCTATATGAAATATCTTAAATATAGTTTAACAACATCTTTATACTTATAGATAACCAATATCTCTGATCCGTACAATAATACGGAAACCACCAGAGAGTCAAAGAATTAATGTTTTGTTTTTATATTCAATTTTATTTATACACGGGATTTTTGTTTTATTTGCTTTTATTCTAAGATACTTAATCCCCCTCAAAGGGCAATCGTTGACAAACGGGATTAAAGTAAAACGTGCGACCGGAGTAACGTAAAACTAATCTCTATTAGAGAAAAAACAACAATAAGTAACATCATATTATAGGATGATACACTACCACTGTCGTAACGTTAATCGTAAAGAATAACACCAACGTTAATATATAATATAGTGTATCTGCAACATTAAAACACGAATGGTGGATAGGATAATCTTGTTAGGCATTTAATCTAGTATAGGAAGATATATTTTGACTTTTTCGTCTCATAGAGGGGAGCAAAGTGTAAATGCAAGTAAAAAACTTTACAAAGTTATTACTGTAGAACGAAATTATGTATGTATTAGTATCATAATAAAACAAAACGAAAAGTTTTGATAATAAAAGCGTTGAAGAGTACTAAATTAACTGAAAATGTAATACGTTAAAAAATCAAAGCGCTAAACGTACTGAAGTAATTTAAAGGTACGTTAAAATTAATGTTCTTAAAACTGTAAAACTAGAACGTTGACTGGTTGTAATCAAAGCGTTGAAAGTACTTTTATCATTTCAGTCGGGGATATCTTTCTTCGTTATTCATGGGAAGATCATTTTAATCAGCTCGGTGCCCTTCGTCGCCCTAATTGTAATCCCGAATACCGGTAGAATTACCTAAACTATAGACTGGTTTTAAAAACATGGAATCCGTAATTCACGCTCTGCTACGGGAGGGTGTAAGCGTAGATGAATTTTACAGTTTCGTCACCGAGTACGGAATCCAAGAAGACCCCTTTATTCAGGAGATACTCCATCAGCTGTTGATTGAACAAGTAGCTTTAAATCCCGGATCTCCCAGACAATGGATTACGGACGACGCAGATGATTTATTGGAATTATTAAAATCCCCGGAAAAGTCTTCTGATCGTCAAAATGAACGCGCTTTGTAAGTTCATTCATTCATTCGTTCGTTCGTTCGTTCGTTCATTCATTCATTCATTCATTCATTCATTCATTCATTCATTCATTCATTTTTCTAAGCATAAATCTGATTTTTTTTTTGCCACAAGTTTATAACATCATTTATCTATTTCAGGAGGGAGATAGACTCTAATGTTCTGCCTGGAACTTCGGGAGGTCAAATTGGGGCGGGTAAACAAACCCCCTTTATTTGCGTCCAGTGCGGAAAACAGTTTAGTCAACAATACAATTTAAATCAGCACATGAAAGGTGTACACGAAAAAGCGTTACTTCCGTGCCGCAAATGCGGTAAAACCTTTACCAGAAACACCAATCGACTAGAGCACGAGTCAAAATGTCGCGGGTCTGTGGCCTTCTCTAGCGGCAAGTGTCCCAAAGTATTGTCCGGAACTCCCAGAAAATGGACTACGGACGACGCCGATAATTTATTAGAATTATCAAAATTCCCGACAAAATCTTCTGATCACCAAAATAAACGCGCTTTGTGAGTTCATTCATTCATTCATTCATGGACTACTGACGATGCCGATAATTTATTGGAATTATCAAAACCCTCGGAAAAATCTTCTGATCATCAAAATAGACGCTCTTTTGTAAGTTCATTCATTCATTCATTCATTCATTCATACATTCATTCATTCATTTTTTTTTCTAAGCATAAATCTGATTTTTTTTGCCACAAGTTTATAACATCATTTATCTATTTCAGGAGGGAGATAGACTCCAATATTCTGTCTGGAACTTCGGGAGGTGAGATTGGGGCGGGTAAACAAACGCCTTTTATTTGCGTCCAGTGCGGAAAACAGTTTAGTCTACAACACAATTTAAATCAGCACATGAAAGGCGTGCACGAAAAAACGTTACTTTCGTGCCGCAAATGCGGTAAAACCTTTACCAGAAACGCCAAGCGCCTAGAGCACGAGTCAAAATGTTGCGGGTCTGTGGCCTTCCCTTGCCACAAGTGTCCCGAAGTATTGAAAACGGCCAGGCAACTAGAGTTTCACCAAAACCTTAAACATAAAGTCAAGCCGACCGCACGAAAAACAACAACAACAGGGAGCACACAGCACGGATCTTCTACTTACAACTGTCGGCGCTGCGACGCCAAATTCCAGCATCAGAAACAATTACAAGCGCATAACGCCAGGCAGCACGGCGGCGGTCCATCAGCTGGCGGCTCGAATCCAGAAGCCGGACCCAGTACCTATAAATGCCGCCGATGTCCCGCCCAGTTTCCGGATCGTCGGGCCTTGCACGCTCATACGATGGAACGACATTACCAAGTTGGCGCCGGCTTGCACCCGGAACCGTTTGCCGAAGGTCGGGAACCCTGGATACACGAGGACGGGAGTATCGACGAAGGGCTTCGGGACTGTTACCGTACCAACAGAGCACTAATCTTGGAGCGGTACAGGGAAGGTTCCGTGGACTCCGTCTACAATATACCCATGTTTCCAGGGATGTCCATGGGCGATATCGGCGAGGCCCTGCAGGGTATCTACGACCGTCAACGGCACTCCTTTAAAGTCAACCTGTCCTTCGGATTCATTATGAGGCACGTGGAGACGGGACGTCACAGGTACTTCCGGCCGTACGATAACGTCAACGTGTTCGACGCCCCGATTTTGATTTCACGCCGGTCCGATATTGGCAAAATATTGAAGAAATTAAAAGCGTTAGATATTATGGCGGAGTTGTCGAAAAATAGATCCGATACCAAATAGAGGCTGGTCCTCTTGACCAACATCCGAGTCAAAGTTTACAACACCAACTTTCCACTGGGCGCCATTAAAAATGCTGGGCTTCCGATTTATATTACCAGAAACATGTCAATCGTGCCACTAGACAAGGACCCCGTCACAAAACTGAAGTATAGCGACAACTTATGCCTTTTCCGATGTCTGTGTTTACACCGCTACGGGTCAGTTAACAAAACCAAAGTGTTAGAGCTTTATAACCAGTGGGAAAAGTCGCATAATCAACGAGAATACGAAGATTTTCTAGGCTGTCGAACTTCGGTCAAGATAACTCCGGCCTCACAATTTAAAGGATTTCAACTTCGAGACCTCCCGGAGTTCGAGCAGCGTTTCGAGTTGAACGTATACATGTACTGTCTGCACGAAGACGGGATAGTGTCGTCCGTATTCAAGTCTATGGACAGGTACGCGGACACAATGTACGTGAACCAGTACGAAAACCACTGCTCGTACGTTACAGAGTTTGCCCAATACGCAAAGACATTTAAGTGCGAATTGTGCGACCGGATGTTTGATGATAATTGGAATTTCAAGCGACATGCCAAAATATGCGACAAAAAGACCGAGTTCGAATACCCGGGTGGGTTCTACAAGGAACAGCGCACCGTGTTCGATTAATACGAGATCGGTATCAACGTACCTCAAGACGATCGTACGTATCCGTGGTTCGCCGTATTCGATTTCGAATCCATGCTACTTAAACTAGAAGGTGACGCCACGGAGAAACTGGAATGGACCCACCAGCACGTTCCCATCAGCGTCAGCATCTGCTCCAACGTCCCCTCTCACAAGGAACCCGTGTGTATCGTCAACGCGGAGCAAGACGAATTGCTGAATGAAATGGTGGAAGCCTTAACCAGAATACAAACAGCGGCCGCCACGTACGCAAGCGAAAAATGGGGCCAGTATTTTGAGAAACTGAAAAAGTATTTGGAGTCTCTAAATGAAGACGGCGAGGAAGGCGCGAAGGAAGTCGAAAAGACGAAACTTCTTTATGGCAAATTGAAGGCGTACATGTCTACGTTGCCCGTACTCGGCTTTAACAGGTAACTATTCATTTAGCTTAATCAAAGTACTGAAAGCACATTTTATATTCAATCGTAAAAGCCGCTAGGCGCCGGAAGTTGCATGAACTTTTACCATAAAATCACTTTCAACACGTAGGTCTTTAATTCTAAAAATCAAAGTATCGAAAGTACTTATAACACGTAGGTATTTATTTAAAAACCAAAGCATCGAAAATTCCATAAAACTATAAAATCAAAGAACTGAAAGTACTTATAGCACATTTGTCTTTAATTCTAAAAATCAAAGTACCGAAAGTACTTATACCACATAGGTCTTTATTTAAAAACCAAAGCACCGAAAGCATTTGTAAAAATAGTTACTAGTAGTAACACTTAGGATTATTATTAATTAATTGATTATTTTCAGCGCCAAATACGACCTGAATTTAGTAAAACAAAAGCTGGCCAAACATCTGCGCATGCACGAGCAAAAGTATGGGTTCGTGGTCAAAAAAGCCAATTCGTACGCCTGTCTGACGACCGACCGCTTCCGGTTTCTGGATATTAGCCACTTTTTGGCTCCTGGAACATCTTACGCCGGGTTCCTGAAAGCCTATAGGGTCGAGGAAACTAAAGGCTTCTTCCCCTACGAATGGCTCGATGACCCGGCCAAGCTGGAGCATACTGAGTTACCTCCTCACGAGGCCTTTTACAGCGCCCTTAAAAATGAGAATATCTCAGAGGAGGCATATACCTTTTGCCAGAAAGTGTGGACGGAACGCAACATGTCCACATTTAAAGACTTTCTTGTCTGGTATAATAACCTGGATGTGGGTCCCTTCGTCACGGCAGTGGAACGTCTACAAAAGTTTTATTTCGATAAAAGCATCGACGTGCTCAAGACGGCCATGAGCGTGCCAGGTATAGCCCGACAGCTGCTTTTTGAATCGGCGACAGAAAAGGGAGCCGAATTTTCATTGATCGATCGGAAGAACGCCGACCTCCATGCCACCATCAAAGATAATATCGTCGGAGGTAGGTTTATTTATTTATTCATTTATTTATTTATTTATTTTTATTTATTTATTTATCTATTTATTTATTTATTTATTTATTTATTTATTTATTTTTATTATTGTTGTTGGTATTCTTTCTTGTTTTATAATATATTTATTATATCATTCTAGGTCCTTCCATCATTTTCACCCGTCACCACCAGTCAGGAAAGACGAAAATCAGGGGAGGTAAGACTTGTGAAAAGGTGGTGGGGTACGACGCTAATGCCTTGTACCTGTGGGCAATTGGACAGGCTATGCCAGAAGGCATGTTCGTGCGTCGTAGAGTCGAAAACGCTTTCAAACCGGAACATAGGGATCAGTATATGCAGGCGTTTAACTGGTTGAATTATTTAAACCAGTACGAAGGGACCCATATCCTCCACCAAAGGAATCACGGCAAGGAGATCCGCTTCGGAAAATACCCCGTAGATGGTTATGACTCCGAGACCAAGACCATCTACGAATTTCAGGTAAATATCCTTCATTATTATTATCTCTATTATAATAATTATTTATATTACCATGCATAGTAATAACACTTTTCATTATCATAATTATCTCCCCTCTAATTATCTCCCCTCTTATTATCTCCCCTTAGGGATGTTATCACCACGGACACCAATGCGTCGTCACCAAAAACGTCACCAACGAAAGGTGGCATCAAATCAAAGACGCCCTGTTGGAGAGGACGGAAAAAAAGGTGGCTCAACTGCGCCGTATGGGCTTCAACGTCGTGGAGATGTGGGAGTGCGAGTTCCGGGACTATTGTAAAACCCATCCCAAAATCTACTGGATTCGGGATCAGTGTCGCCCTATATTTTGTCAAAAACACCGCGGCAAAGTGACCGAAAACCAAATTTTAAACGGGGTTCGAACTGGTGAGCTTTTTGGCATGGTAGAGTGCGACATCGAGGTCCCGGAAGAATGGGGTTGCGAAAAGTCTCACATATCTTTATCTCCCCAGCAATATTTCGAGGAAATGTGCCCTATTTTCTGCAATACGGAAGTTGGGTTTGACGATATCGGGGAGCATATGAGAGCCCACGTCTGGGAATACCAGTTGAGTGACAAACCAAGGCGACTTCTTGTGGGTGGTACTAAAGCTCGCCAAATCCTGCTCGCAACACCTCTTCTTAAATGGTACTTGGATCATGGACTTCAAGTGACTAAAATCTATCAGGTGGTTGAGTACAGAAAGAAAGCTTGCTTCGAAAGTTTCGTGAAGGAAGTCAGCGACGCCAGACGTGCCGGGGACGCATGTAAAGACATGGCCATCATCGCCGACACCATGAAGCTCATTGGCAATAGCGGGTAAGTGTATCTATTTATTCCTTTATTTTGTTTGCTAGTTACTTTTCAAGGTAATTTATTTGTATTTTTATCTATATAGTTTTAATGGTTTTTATTATTATTATTTATTTAAAACTTTATTTACATATTATTTTTTTTAAATCATTTATTTAATGTTTTCAGTTATGGTTCAATGATAATGGATAAAACCAAACACCGCAATGTGTTTTACGTGGAAGGGGAGAACAGGGCGTGCTTCGAGGTCAACAAACCGCAGTTCAGACAAACCATGTGTCTGGACGACGACGATCAATATTACGAAGTGGAGGCGGCTAAACAAAGAATCAAACTCGACCTTCCTGTGCAATTGGGTTTCTTTATTCTGCAGTACGCCAAACTAAGGATGCTGCAGTTTTATTACGACCTTTTGGACAAATACGTGGACCGCTCCGACTTTGAATATATGAAGATGGATACGGTGAGTTAATCTTTCGTTTTAAATTATAAAAAAAATTCAATCGATACGATTCGTTAGGTATATGAACGCAAAATGTTATTGTTTCGATTCGTTTCACGGATAATTATTTTCTCATTTCAGGTCTATGCGTACATGGCTATATCAGCTTCGAGTCTCCAGGAGGTCGTAAAGTCCGAAAAGCTGGCGGAATACCGGCATGGACTCACGGGACTGTGCGACGATAAGTACAATCCCGTTGGAGACCGCTGGTTTCCCCGCGAAAGCTGCGACAAGCACGCCAAATATGACAAAAGAGTGCCCGGACTCTTCAAAACGGAATATGAAGGTGAGGAGATGATAAGTCTCTGCTCTAAGACCTACATCGTAAAAAGCACAGAACAGGATTATAAATTCAGTTCTAAGGGTGTGTCTAAGCGCCTGGTTGAAGAACCTCTAAATATCTTTAAAGAGGTGCTGCGTACAGCAAAGCCCGCATCCGGTAAAAACAAGGGGTTCCGCGTAAGAAATAACGGGGTGTATTCTTATCAACAGACCAGGTGCGGATTCTCGTACTTTTATTGTAAGCGGAGAGTCCTGGACGATGGTATTCACACAGTACCTTTAGACATTGTTCTGTGCCCTAGAAAAGAGAAAACGTCTAACGGTCCAGAACCCATGGAGGTAGAGGATTTGATAGACGAACTTTCGGAACAGGATTTAGGGGACATGTTATCATAAAATGTATAGTGAAATTTGTATTTCAGTTTGGATATGTGTATTTCATTCAAAATGTTGTATAAAGTTTAAAACTTATTTTGGAAAGGTTTTGAATTCATTTTGAAAATTTATATTTATATGACTTTGTAAATTTGACAATTATCTGGTTCGAACCACAGTTTTGAAAAAAAAATGTTTATTTTGAACTTTGTGCTTTGTATCATTTTTGATTTTGTATTTCTTTTTTTATATTTTTTAATTTGTATATTTGAAATAATTTGTTAATGATTTTAAAGATTGTAAATGTTTTATCATTTGAAATGTATTGTAAATATATATGAAATGTTTTATATTAATTTGGAAACTTTATTTATTTGACGTGTATAATAAACATGAATACCTTTATCTGAATTCTCGTCTTATTATTATTATTATTATTATTGCAATATATCAGTTCTATATAAGAAACGGATTTAAGGTAATTTGTAAAAGATCCAAAATATAAAAAAGTTTCAAACCGTGCTGAAAAAAAGTCAGGCATATCATCAACTTAGTATCCATATAATTATATCTAAGAGCCAAATGTATGTTTGTTTTTATTTTGTTAAGGTAATAAGCATTTTCTGTGGCGTTCGGGTAAGTTTTTGTAAACGCTAATCAACTTCTTGTATAGAGTTAGTAAGTTTTTGTAAAGACTAATGATGTTTTTGCGCGAACAGCTTCAAAAAATGTTAAATCCCGTTAAATTATATAGTGTTAAAAATCGAGTTTTTGTTTAGTTCGAGTAAGTTTTTGTCAGTGTCGATCGATTTTTTGTATTAACCGGATCAATTTTTGTAAACTCTCAGGAAGTTTTTGTTAAAGGTAATGGCATATTTTGTTGCTTCCGGATAAGTTTTTGTAAACGCAAATCAACTTTTTGTATAACCTAAGTAGGTTTTGGTAAAGACTAATGATATTTTTGCGCGAACACCCACAAGAAATGTTAAACCCCGTTAAATTATATAGTGTTAAAAATCGAGTTTTTGTTTAGTTCGGGTAAGTTTTTGTCAGTGTCGATCGATTTTTTGTATTAACCGAATCAATTTTTGTAAACTCTCAGGAAGTTTTTGTTAAAGGTAATAGCATATTTTGTTGCATTCGGGTTTTTGTAGTTTAAATACAGCGTTCTTACACTATATGTGCTTGATATAAATGCGTAAGAAGGCACTCTGACCCACTTGAAATTCATCATAATGACTGACATGGAAAGAAATGTCGCTGAAAGGGATAGTTTAATTGGTTTTCCCAAATCTGATTCTGATATTCGCTCAAACGGAGACAAATGGAACTTATTAGGTACTAAAGTACCACAAGCGGAAATAGTCTTTTTTTTCTCAAATGATTATAATGTACGCCATCATACTTACGTCTATCATCAACTTTTCAATACAAAACGGATCAACGGAGCTGTGGATTAGTCTTCTCAGCAGTTGTATTGGACTCGCACTTCCTTCACCGAAACTAAGGAAGAAGTAATGTCCTTACTACCTTTTGAACCATGTTCTTCCATATGCGTATGCGCGCAGACGGGTGCTGGAAAGAGCAGATGGGTGTACAGATTCTTGATGCACGTGCACGACATGTATTCCAGAGAGCCTCCGGAACACGTGCTGTATTGCTACGGTATATATCAACCTCTATACGATGAGATGGAACGGACAATACCTAACTTAACATGTAAATTTGGACTACCTACGACCGAGGAATTGGACGACTTTACCAGGGATCGCAAACACAAGCTCATCATCATAGATGATTTGATACACGAGGTCGTACAACATAAAGAGATGGAGCTGCTCTTCAGCCAGGGAACGCATCATAGACGCATAAGCGTAATACTGCTTTCGCAAAACCTCTACCCAAGGGGTAAACATGCGCGAACAATAGCCTTAAATACGTGGTACCTCGTCCTAATGAAAAATCTAAGAGACGTTTCCCAAGTCAACGTTTTAGCGAGACAGCTGTACCCCGGTAAATCTAAGGGTTTCAACAAAGCCTATCAGGACGCATTATCCCAAAGATTCGGTTACCTAGTCATGGATATGAGCCCTCATTCGGACGACAAATATCGTTTGAGAACCTGTGTATTTCCCGGAGAGGACCCCGTTGTTTATAAACTAACGTAAGAGAGACAGACAGACAGAGAGTTGTAAGAGCGAATGAAGAGTCATGGATCTAATGAAGAGGCAGCGTTATTTTCTACATCTTTATTTGCGAACGTCACCGGCGCAGAGGAAGGCTTTACTAAACACTATCAGTGACCAGCAAATCAAGGCGCTCAGTCAAATAGCCTACAACGTAATTAAGTCAACCATTCGTATCCAGGAAGACGAAAAGAAGAGGCTTAAAAGGGACAAGAGAATTGTGCATTTACTGGGGACTAAACGAGTTAGCTACGACAAGAAAAGTTAGAGAATTCGTAATAAACCTAAACTGGTGCTGACCCTCGTGTCTTTGGCTCTGAGCTACTTTAAACAGACGCTAAATTAGATGGAGAAATCCATTCTCGTACCGTACGATAAATATCGACGTATGTTGGAAGCCATGAAACAAAATGGCGGTAGCGGCGGCGAAAGTGATGGAGAGAAGACTCCGGCAAAATCCGAGCATCAAACTATCGAACGGGCGGACGAAGGTGAAACTCAAAAGCGTGAGACCGTTAATGTTACCCGAAGTAAAAAAGGGATAAAGCGAAAGAAGAAATTGTATCCACAACCCCCGGGACAACGCCTTCAAAAAGGTGGTGGTGGTAAAAAGAAAACATATGACACTGAACAGACGTTAGAATTGAAGTGGCTGACCTTTTAGCAAGATTTCTATGGATATTATACTTACAACAAAAATATTTCTTTTGAAATACAAAATTTTATTAACTTCATACAAAATATTCAATTACGTTCACTGTACACTTGTTGAATAAATTTTACTAAAATGAACATTTATTTATCTTGAATATATAGCTTAAAAGTCTGTCGTTTATTTCCCGGTCAATCGCGTCAAATGGCCGCACAATATTGTCCATAGTCTCTCCCGAGTGTCTACACACGACATAATAAATGCAATACATTCCGCACAAGTCAGATTCAGAGTGTTGAATTTGATCTCGGAGCATTATGTACGACTTCGATGTCAAACTTCTCGGAAATCCGTAGTAAGCCGGCGTATGTCCCATTGAATCAGTTTTGTTTTCATATTCTATTTTATAAATACACGGGTTTTTTGTTTTATTTGCATTTATTTTAAGATACTTAATCAACTTCAATGCGCAATCGTTGACAATCGGGATTGTAAAGTAAAAAGCGCTACCGGAGTAACGAAAACCAACCTGTATTGTAGAAAAACAATAAGTGAAATTCTATTATAGGATGATACACTATCCTATTGTAACGTTAATCGCAAGTAATAGCACCAACATATATGGGAGAACGAAATTATGTATTATTATTACACTTACACAAAACGAAAAGATTAAATAATAATTACGAAATATTCTGTATTATACAAACGAATATAGCATAAGCCATTTTTACTTTTATTATTTAAAGTTTATCTTTATCTTAAATTTATTCCCATAATTTAGGTAACTAAAAAGAACCTACCTCCGTTTGGGGCCTTCTGCTTTTTATTTTTTTTGGTTTTTTCCTGTCAAAGGGTTTTTATAAAATCTAACAAAATTTACAAAGTCATTTAATGATAATATAGTAAAAATGAAAACTTTTTAAATACCTAAAAATATCTTAAATAAGTTAACAAATCTTTATTTTAAGAAACCAATATCTTGATCCGACAATAAACGGAAACCACCAAGATCAAAAAATTAATGTTTTGTTTTTTATATTCAATTTTTTTATAAAGGGGTTTTTGTTTTTTTTCTTTTTTCTAAATACTTAACCCCCCAAGGGCAACGTTGAAAAAGGGGTTTAAAAAGAAAAACGGCGCCGGGAAACAAAAACAAAATCTCATTAGGAAAAAAAAACATAATAACATCTATTATAGGATATACACTACACTGGTAACGTTAATCGTAAAGAAAACCCCAAAAACGTTAAAATAATATATGATCTGCAACTTTAAAAACACAAAGGGGATAGATAATTTGTTGGGCATTTAATCTAGTATAAGGAAGATATATTTTGATTTTTTTCGTCCATAGGGGGAGAAAGTGAAAATGCAAGTAAAAACTTTACAAAGTTATTATTGTAAAACAAAATTTTTTATGTATTAGTTTATAATAAAACAAAACAAAGTTTTGATAATAAAAGCTTTAAGAGTATAAATTCTGAAATTAAATACGTTAAAAAAATAAAAGCGCTAAACTACTGAAGTAATTTAAGGGGCTTTAAAAATTTTAAGTTTTTAAAAATTTGTAAAAAAAAACGTTTACTGGTTGTAATCAAAGCTTTGAAAAGTATTTACATTCAGTGGGGGTATCTTTCTTCGTATTCATGGGAATCATTTAATCATCGGTCCCCTGCGCCCTAATTGTAACCCCGAATCCCGGGTAGAATTACCTAAACTATAGACTTTTTTTAAAAACATGGAACCGAAATTCACGCTCTGACGGGGGTGTAAGCGTAGAAAATTTTTACAGTTTCTCCCGAGTGGGAATCCAAAAAACCCCCTTTTATTAGGAGATACCCCACCATTGTTGATTGAACAAACCCCTTAAATCCGGACCCCGACAATGGTTTACGGACGACGCAATGATTTTTTGGAATTTTAAAAACCCCCGGAAAAGTCTTTGCGTCAAAATGAACGCGCTTGTAAGTTCTTTCCCATTCTTCGTTCGTTCGTTCGTTCTTTCGTTCATTCATTCTTCATTCATTCATTCATTCATCATTCTTCATTTTTCTAACAAAAATTTGATTTTTTTTTGCCCAAGTTTAAACATCATTTTATCTTTTCAGGAGGGAGATAGACTCTAATGTTCTGCCTGGGAACTTCGGAGGTAAAATTTGGGGGGGTAAACAAACCTTTTTTTTTGGGTCAGTAGGGAAAAACTTTACAAAAAACATTTAAAAATCGCACATAAAAGGGTACACAAAAAAGCGTTATTTCCCGGGGCCGCAAATGCGTAAAACCTTTTACAAAAAACACCAATGACTAGAGCACGTTTCAAAATTTCGGGGGGTCTGGGGCCCTTTCCTACGGCAAGGCCCCCAAATATTGTCCCGGACCCCCAGAAAATGGACAGGGACGCGCCGATAATTTATTAAATTATCAAAATTCCAAAAAAAAATTTCTGATCCCAAAATAAACGCGCTTTGAGTTCTTTCTTATAATCTGGATATACGATGCCGTATTTATTGGAAAAAACAAAACCCTGGGAAAAACCGACACAAAATACGCCTTTTGTAATTCATTCATTCATTCATTCTTTCTTCTTACAATCACATTTTTTTTTCTAAGCATAAATCTGATTTTTTTTCCACAAGTTTATAACATCATTTTTCTATTTCGGGGGAATAGCCCCAAATATTCTGTCTGGAACTTGGGGAGGTGAATTGGGGCGGGAAAACCCAAACCCTTTTATTTCGTCCAGTGCGGAAAACATTTTTAGTCTAAAACCCAAATTTTAAATCAGCACAAAAAGGGCGGCACAAAAAAAGTTACTTTCGTCCCCAAATGGGGAAAAACCTATACCGAAACGCCCAATCCCCTGGCACACAAATTTTGGGGGTTGGGGCCTTCCCTTCCCACAAGTGTCCCGAAAATTGAAAAGGCCAGGCAATAGAGTTTAAACCAAAAACCTTTAAACAAAAGTCAAGCCGCCGCACAAAAAAACAACAACAACAGGACAACACCCGGGATCTTCTACTTACAACTGGGGCGCGCGACCCAAATTCCATCAGAAAAAAATTACAAGCGCAACCCCCGGGCAGCACGGGGGGCGGTCCACACTGGCGGCTCAATCCAAAAGGGGGCCCGCCTATAAATGCCGCCGATGTCCCCCCATTTCCGACGGGGGGTTTGCACCTAAAACAGGGCGACTTCCATTCCCCGGGCTTGCACCCAAAACCGTTTGCCAAAGGTGGGGAAACCCCTGGATACACAGGAGGGGTATCGAAGGGCTCGGGAGTTACCGTCCAACAGGCACTAATTTGGAGGGGAAAGGGGAAGGTCCGGGGACCCCGTCTAAAATATACCCGTTCCAGGGATTCCAGGGGCGATATCGGCGGGGCCCGCAGGGTTTCTAACCTAAGGGCACCCTTTAAAGTCAACCGTCCTCGATTCATTATGGGGCCGTGGAACGGGACGTCACGGGGTATTCCGGCGTACGAAACGTCAACGTGTTCGACGCCCCATTTTGATTTCACCCCCGGCCCATATTGGAAAAATTGAAGAAAAAAAACGTTAGATATTATGGCGGAGTTGTCAAAAAATTTAATCCATACAAATAGAGGGGGTCCTTTGCCAACATCCGAGTCAAAGTTTACAACCCCAAACTTTCCCGGGCGCCATTAAAAAAATCTGGCTTCCGATTATTTTCAAAAACATGTAAATCTGCCACTAGAAAGGACCCCGCACAAACAAAGTAAGCACAACTTATCCCTTTTTTCCAGCGGGTTTTTACACCGCTACGGTAGTTAACAAACCAAAGTTTAGAGTTTTAAAACCAGGGGGAAAAGTCGCATAATCAACGAAATACGAAGATTTTCAAGGCTGCGAACTTCGGTCAAGATAACCCCGGGCCCTCAAAATTTAAAGGTTTTAAACTTCGAGACCCCCCGGAGTTCGAGCGCGTTTCGGTTAACGTATACATGTCTTCTGCACGAAGACGGGATATGTCGTCCGTTTTCAAGTCTAGGCAGGTACGCGGACACAATGTACGGAAACCTACAAAAACCCACTGCTCGACGTTACAGAGTTTGCCCAATACCAAAACTTTTAAAAGGCGAATTTGCACCGGATGTTTGATGATTTTGGGTTTTAAAGCGACATCCCAAAATGCGAAAAAAAACCCGAGTTCGAATCCCCCCGGTGGTTCTACAAGGAACAGCGCACCGTGTTCGAAAATACGAATCGTATAACGTACCTCAAGACCGTAGAAACCGTGGGTTTCCGTTTTCGTTTTCAAACCCCATGCTACAAAACTAGAAGGTGACCCCAGGGGAGAAACTGGAATGGACCCACCACACTTTTCCCTCAGCGTCAGCATCTGCCCCAAAAACCCCCCCTCTCAAAAGGGAACCCGTGGGTATCGCAAGCGGAGCAAGACGAATTGCTGAAGAAATGGTGGAAGCCTTAAACCCAAAAATCAAACAGGGCCCGCCAGTACCAAGCGAAAATGGGCCAGTATTTGAGAAACTGAAAAAGTATTTGGATCTCTAAATGAAGAGGCGAAAAAAGGCCAAAGGAATCGAAAAGCAAACTTCTTTTGGCAAATTAAAGGGCGTCATGTCTACGTTGCCCGAATCGGCTTTAACGTAACAATTCATTTAGCTAACAAAGTACGAAAGCCATTTTTATACAATCGAAAAACCCCTTTGGCGCGGAAGTTGCTAATTTTTCCCCAAAAAATCACTTCAACCCGAGGCTTTAATTTTAAAAAATAAAAGTAAAAAGTACTTAAACACGAGGTATTTTTTAAAAAAAAACATCAAAAATTTCCCATAAACTATAAATAAAAAGAACTAAAAGTCTTATACACATTGTCTTTAATTCAAAATCAAGTCCAATATTAACCACTGGGTCTTTATTTAAAAACCAAAGCACCAAGCATTGTAAAAATTTTTACTAAGTCATTTGGGATTATTTTTAATTAATGGATTTTTTTCAGCGCCAATTACGACCTAATTTAGAAAAAAAAAGCGGGCCAAAACATCCCCAAAGCCAGCAAAATTGGGGTTCGTGGTCAAAAAACCAATTACCCTGTCGCGCCCGCCCGCTTTCCGGTTTCCGGGTTTTTTTACCCCTTTTTTTGGCCCTGAACTCTTACGCGGGTTCCTAAAAACCCTTGGGGCGGGGAAAACTAAAGGCTTTTTCCCTGAAGGTTCATGACCCGCCAAGCGGAGCAAAAGGGGTTTAACCCCCCTCACGGGTTTTTTTACGCCCCCTTAAAAATGAAAAAAACTCAAGGAGGCTATCCCCTTTTTGCCAGAAAGTGTGGACGGAACGCAACATGTCCACTTTAAAGCTTTTTTGTCGGGTATAAACCTGGATGTGGTCCCTTCGCACGGCAGGGGAACGTCTACAAAAGTTTTATTTCGAAAAAAGCATGGGTCTCAAAGGCCGACGTGCCGGAAAAACCCGCAGCTGCTTTTTGAATCGCGACAGAAAAGGGAGCCAAATTTTTCATTGATCGATGGGAAGAACGCCGACCTCCATGCCCCCACAAAGATAATACGTCGGAGGTGGGTTTTTATTTATTTATTTTTTTATTTATTTATTTTTTTATTATTTTTTTACATTTATTTATTTTTTTTTTATTATTTATTTTTTTATTTTTTGGGAATTCTTTTTTGTTTTAAAATATTTTTATTATTCATTCTGGTCCTTCCATCTTTTTCACCCTCACCAAGTCAGAAAGAGAAACAGGGAGGAAGACTTGTGAAAAGGGGGTGGGGTACCACCTAATGCCTTGTACCTTGGCAATTGGACGGGATGCCAAAAGGGCATTTTCGTGCTCGAGAGTCGAAAACGTTTTCCAACCGAACATAGGGTAGTTATGCGGGCTTTTAAACGGGTTTAAATTTATTTAAACCGTAAAAGGGGACCCAACCTCCCCCAAAGGAATCACGGCAAGGATCCGTTCGGAAATCCCCCTAATGGTTTTAACCGAAAAAACCATCTACGAATTTCAGGAAAATACCTTCATTTTTTAATTATCTCATAAAATAATTATTATATACCATGCATTTTAAATAACTTTTATTTTCATAATTACCCCCTTAATTATTCCCCTCTTATTACTCCCCTTAGGGTGTTTTCACCACGGCCCACCAATGCTTCGTCCCCAAAAAAATCACCAACAAAAAGGGGGCATCAAATAAAAGACGCCCTGTTGGAGAGGGACGGAAAAAAAAGGGGCTCAACTGCCCGAAATGGGTTTTCAACGTCGGGAAGTGGGAGGCATTCCCGGGACTTTTGTAAAACCCTCCCAAAATCACTGGATTCGGATCAGTGCGCCCATATTTTGTCAAAAACACCGCGAAAAGTGACCGAAAACCCAAAAATTTTAAACGGGGTTCGAACGGGGTAGCTTTTGGCAGGGGTAGAGGCGACATCGGGGCCCCCGGAAAAGGGGGGTTTGCAAAAGTCTCACAACTTTATCTCCCCAGCAATTTTTCAAAAAATGTGCCCTTTTTTCTGCAATAGGGAAGTTGGGTTTGACGATATCGGGGGCAATAACCCCACGTCGGGAAACCATTTGTGAAAAAACCAAAAGGCGACTTTTTGTGGGGGGTACAAAAGCCGCCAAATCCTGCTCGCAACCCCCTTTTTAAAAGGGGACTTGGATCAGGGACTTAAAGTGACAAAAATCATCGGTGTTGATACAGAAAAAAGCTTGTTTCGAAAGTTTCGTGAAGGAAGTCACGACCCCAGACTCCGGGGACCAGAAAAAACGGGGCCATCATCGCCGACACCAGGGAAGTCAGGGGCAAAGGGGGTAAGTTACTATTTATTCCTTTATTTTTTTTGCTAGTTATTTTTTAAAGGTAATTTATTTGTATTTTATCTTTTAAATTTTAAAAGGTTTTTTTTATTATTATTTATTTAAAATTTATTTACATATTTTTTTTTTTAAAATTCATTTATTAAGTTTTCATTTATGGTTCAATGATAATGGATAAAACCAAACCCGAATTTTTTTTTACGTGGAAGGGAGAACAGGGGCTTCATAAACAACCGCAGTTCAGACAAACCATGTGTCTGGACGACGACGATCAATTTTACGAAGGGAGGCGCAAAACAAAAATCAAACTCGCCCTTTCCCTTCAATTGGGTTTCTTTTTTCTGCTACGCCAAAAAAGGATGCGCATTTTTTACGACCTTTTTGGAAAAAACGTGGCCGCTCCATTTGAAATATAAAGATGGTCGGTGATTTAACTTTTTTTTTAAATTAAAAAAAAAATTCAAATCGATACATTTCTTTAGGATAAACGCAAAAGTTTTTGTTTGATTCTTTTCAGGGAAAATTTAATTTCTCATTTCAGGCATGCGTAATGGCATATCAGCTTCGATCCCAGGGGGTCGTAAAGTCCAAAAAAAGCGGCGGAATACCGGCATGGCTACGGGCGGGTGGCGACAAATCAACCCGTTGGGCCGCGGGTTTCCCCGCAAAACTGCGACAAGCACGCCAAATATGACAAAAGATGCCCGGATCTTCAAACGGAATATGAAGGTGAGGAAGAAAGTCTCTGTTTAAAGCCCACATCGAAAAAGCACAAAACGGGTTTTTAAAAATTCATTCTAAGGTGTGTCAAGCGCCGGTTGAAGAACCCAAAATATCTTTAAAGAGGTGCTGCGTACAGCAAAGCCCGCATCGAAAAAAAAAAAGGGGTTCCGCGTAAGAAAAACGGGGTGTATTCTTACAACAGACCGGGTGCGGATTCCGTACTTTTTTTTAAGCGGAGAGTCCTGGCGATGGATTCACACGTCCTTTAGACATTGTTCTGTCCCTAAAAAAGAGAAAACGCTAAGGGTCCAGAACCCAGGGAGGAGAGGTTTGATACACGAATTTTTGGGGAACAGGATTTGGGGGACATGTTAGATAAAATGTTTAGGAAATTTGTTTTTTCAGTTTGGATATGTGTTTTTTCATTAAAAAATTTTTATAAATTAAAAAAATTATTTAAAGGGGGTTTTAAATTCTTTTTAAAAATTTTATATTTATATAAACTTTGAAATTTGAAAATTACGGTTCAACCACAGTTTTTGAAAAAAAAATGTTTTTTGACTTTTTGTTTGTATCATTTTTGATTTTTTATTTCTTTTTTTTATTTTTTAATTTGTTATTTGAAATAATTTTTTAATGATTTAAAAAGGTTGAAAATGTTTTACCGCAAATGTAGGGGTAAATATTAAGGGGGAAATGTTTTATATTAATTTGGAAAATTTTTTTTTTTTCAGTGTAAAAACTGAATACCTTTACTGAATTCTGTTTATTTTTATTTTTAAATTTTTATTGCAATTTTCAGTTCATAAAGAAACGAAAAAGGAATTTGTAAAAGATCCAAAATTAAAAAATTTTCCCAAACCTCAAAAAAAGTCAGGATATCTCAACTTATTTCCCATAAAATTAAAATTAGACCAAATGTATGTTTGTTTTTATTTTTTAAAGGTAATGCATTTTCGTGGCTTCGGGAAAGTTTTGAAAACCCTAATAACTTCTTTATAAGTTATAATTTTTTGAAAGAAAAATGATTTTTTTTGCGCAACACTTAAAAAAATTTTAAACCCCTTTAAATTATATAGTGAAAAAAATCGGTTTTTTTTTAAAATTCGGTAATTTTTTGTCATGTCGACGATTTTTTGTATAACCGGATCATTTTTGAAAAACTCTCGGGAAAGTTTTTTTTAAAAGGTAATGGCATATTTTTTTTTTTTGGTTTATTTTTTTTTAAACGCAAATCAATTTTTTTGAAAAACCTAAGTGGGTTTGGGGAAAAGAAAAATGATTTTTTGCGAAAAACCCCCAAAAGAAAATTTTTTTAAACCCCGTTAAATTATTAGGTTAAAAATCGATTTTTTTGTTAGTTCGGTAATTTTTTGCAGGGCGCGTTTTTGTTTTAAACCCAAACAATTTTTGAAACCTCAGGAAGTTTTTGTTAAAGGAATAGAATTTTGTTTGCTGGGGGTTTTTTGATTTTAAAAATACAGCGTTCTTACACTATATTGTTTGATATAAATGCGTAAGAAGGCACTCTGACCCACTTAAAAATTATCAAAATACTGCCCTAAAAAAGAATTCGCTAAAAGGGGATAGTTTAATTTTTTTTCCCCCCAAATCTGTTTCTGTATTCGCTCAAAGGGGAGACAAAGGGAACTTATTGTATAAAGACCAAAGGGGAAATGTTTTTTTTTTCTCAAAGATTAAAAAGTACCCATCAATTTTACTTTATCATCAACTTTTCAATACAAAACGGATCAACGGAGCTGTGGATTATCTTCTCAGCAGTTGTTTTGGGACTCGCACTTCCTTCCCCGAACAAAGGGAAAAAAAGTTTTACACCTTTTGAACCATGTTCTTCCATATGCGATGCGGCAACGGGGCTGAAAGACAATGGTGTAAGATTTTTGATGCACTGCCGAATGTATTCCAGAGACCCCAAAACGTGCTTATTGCTACGGTTTTATCAACCTCTATACATAGATGGAACGGACAATACTAACTTAAAAGTAAATTTGGACAACCCACGACCGAGGAATTGGACGACTTTACCCGGGATCGCAAACACAAGCTCATCATCATAGATGATTTGATACACGAGTGTACAACATAAAGAGATGGGGCGCTCTTTACCAGGGAAAAAGCATCAAAGAGCATAAGCGTAAACTGCTTCGCAAAAACCCTTTCCCAAGGGGGAAACACGCGAACAAAAGCCTTTTAAAACGTGGTACCCGTCCTAAGAAAAATCAAGAGACGTTTCCCAAATCAAACCCTTTTTAGCGAGACAGCTGACCCCCGGAAATTTAAAGGGGGTTTAACAAAGCCTATCGGACGCTTTTCCCCAAAATTTGGTTTCCTATCTGGATAACCCCATTCGGGGCACAATCGTTTTAAACCGGTATTTCCGGGGAGGACCCCGTTTTTTTAAACTAAAGAAAGAGACAGAAGACAGAGATTTAAGAGCGAAAGAAATCATGGGGCTAATGAAGAGGCGCGTTATTTTCTAATCTTATTTGCGAAAAGTCACCGCGCAAGAAGGCTTTAAAACACATCAGGACCCAAAAACGCTCAGCAAATAGCCACACTTTTTTTTTCAACCATTTTTACCAGGAAACGAAAGAAAAGCTAAAAAGGGACAGAGAAAATTTTCATTTATGGACAAACGATTTGCTACACAAGAAATTTTTAAAAATTCGAAAAAACCCAAACTGGGTGACCCTCGTGCTTTTGGGTCTAGCACTTTAAACAGACCAAATTAATGGGAAATCCATTTCCGCCGACATAAATACGAGATGTTGGGAACCCCTGAAACAAAAAAGGGGGTAGCGGCGGCGAAAAGGGGGAGAAAGACTCCGGCAAAATCCGAGCACAAAATATCGAACGGCGGGCGAAGGGGAAACTCAAAGCGGAACCGTTTTGTTACCCAAGTAAAAAAGGGGTAAAGCGAAAGAAGAAATTGTATCCACAACCCCCCCCACAACCCTTTAAAAGGGGGTGGTGGAAAAAGAAAACATAGCACTGAACAGACTTTGAATTGAAGGGCGACCTTTTTAGCAAATTTTAAGGATATTAACTTACAAAAAAAAATATTTCTTTTTTAATAAAAATTTTTAACTTCTACAAAAAAATTTAAAAACTTCACTGTAACTTTTGAAAAAATTTTTAAAATGAACATTTATTTATCTTGAATATTTGCTTAAAAAATCTGCTTTATTTCCCCGGGCAATCGCGCAAAAGGGCCCCACAATTTTTCCAAAATCTCTCCGGTTTTCTACACGACATAAAAAAATGCAATACATTGCACAAGTCAATTTAGAGTGTTGAATTTGATCCGGAGCATTATGTACGACTTTGATGTCAAACTCTCGGAAAACCGTATAAAACCGGCGTATGCCCTTTTAATAAAAAAATTCGTTCGGGCCCCTTTTTTGGGAAAGTAGAATGTTTCCCGTGTTTTCCCCGGGGTCCCGGGACTTTTTGCAACGTAAAACCAAATTTTTTTGATTTTCCCACGGTGTCCGCCCAACAACGGGGGGCTGGTTTCCCTTTAAGTGGGTTTATAATTGAAATTTTTCCCTTTAAAATTTCCTTCTGGGTTTTTCATGTACATAAACCCCGGAAAAGGGGGTATTTTAAAGAATTCAAAATCCTGGGACGGCTTTGCAAATTTCAAATCCAAACGGCGGTCCCTTCTTTTGACGTCAAAAAGTGACGTAGGGGTGGCGCTTAAATACAAAAAAAATATCCTTTGGGAAACGTTTTGATCTATGTCCAAATCTCGCCAAGTTCCAGCGCCTGTAACAGCTACTTTTGTTCTTTTGGGCAAAAATTTTTTGGGGCAGCGGGTTTTTTAGGTACGACTACGGGCAACTAAAAGGGCAACGATTGCAAACGAACGGAGAAAATTCAAGGGGTTTTTCTTTTTATCTCCGGAAAGGGCTACTTTCCCCCCAAACCGAGAAAGAGTCGATTGGAACGAGCCCCGGAAAACGTATCGGGGTTACGTTATAATTTCCCCGCGGTCGGATAACGTTTTGATGACGCTACTTGATACGGGATAGGGGGGTGTCGTCCGAAAAAAAACTTCGTGACCACGATTTTTGGCCGATTTTAAACGTTAACGCAGGTTTTAAGGGCGCCACATCTGTAGTTTTACGACGTGTCCCCGGGCAGATGCGGAAGGGGTGTAATTTTTCCAAGTTTTTTGCGTGATCCCCCTTGACGATAATCCTGGTTGAAAAATGTCTAAACCGGCCTTTCCCTGCGACTTTCTTTCCCCCCTTTAACGTTTATGACGTAGGAAGAGTCCGAGATTATCACCATTTGCGTCCGTTTCGTCCAAATTTTCCGGGCTCTTTTAAGAACATTTGACTGTTACTGAGAATGGGGCGGGCTTTTACTTCTCGAAGAATGGATCTAGTAGCTCTTGAGGGGTAGTATCTTCCCCTTTTTGTTAAGGCGTCTTTTGAAAACGCACAATCTGTCGGAAAAATGGTGTAAATGGTTTATTGACTGGGGCACGTCCCCCTTTTAAAAGGCACGCCACGAGTCGAGACGTATTTCAAGGAGTAAACTTCTTTTCAAGTCCATTACTAGAGGGTTTACAGGAAATTTTAACTCGAGCCCCCGAGTTAACCCAGTTGGCTGCAAATTTCTATCCTTCTCTACTTTGCAGTGAAGTTCAGTTTGGAAAGGGGTTGAAATTGAATTTTCTCGGGTAGTATATCCTCCATGGGGGTTTTATCCGTCCATTGAGTTAAAATGAAACCCGGGTCTCTTTGGTTTTCTCGGCTTTTGGGCCCTTCTCCCTTTTTTTTTACGGGCTTCTTACCCATGTCGGCCTTTGGGGATTTTGATTGGTTCCGCCTTTGTTTCCCATTTTGCCCGCACGGCTCGCAGAGGGGACCTCCACCAAGGTCGATCATCGGGTTTTTCCTGCCTGAAGTTTTCTAAGGTGGCACCGCTACCACAACAACCGCCGTTCTTGTTTGGGCCCAGGTAACCTCGGCAACTCTTTCAAGGTCGTACCCCGTTCGAAATCGGCACGTACGGTACCATCCTTTTTCCTTCAATCAAACACTTCTACGGAACCCATCTTCCCAAAATGTAAAAAACGTAAAGCGCTCAAGTCCAAGTTTTGGGGTTACAATGATCCCATAAGGTGAGTCTGAAAATTTTCTGTCGCCCGGGCTAATAAAAAAGTAAAACAATCGTATACTCGATGGACGTCGTTTTTCTAGTATCAAAGCTGTTAACCCTGTTTCATTGTTCGTTTCACGTAGGACTCTTTAAGCAGGTCGCAACACAAAAAACACCCGCGACTGTCGGGTTTTTTTTTAAAAAAATATCCAAAATTTGAAATGCCACTCCCACACTTGTCGTTGAAATGAAAGCGGGGAGAACGTGACCCCTCTTCGCTCTTTCACGGAGAGGTCAAGTACACGTCAAGACTGATTTAGTTTTGGGTTGCTACTCACACGCCGTTCTTACGCTTTTTGTAGCTCGTTTACTTTACTTTTAGATCCAGCTGTTGTCTTATCGCCCACCCCTCCATTCACCCGCACTCATTTCCAGATTCTTTAAAACCTCTCTAAATTAATGTCCTTTTTTTTCCATATATTTTTGTAACTTGTTTTGAGTAGGAACGCTTTTTTCTCATTTCCCGCAGGTCTTTTAATTTTTAAAACAAATTTCCGGGCCTTTTTGCCTCTCTCAGCAACGATAAATCCCAGGGGCCTCTTTCGGTTTCTCGGCAAATACCCTTTTTTAAGGGGCAATTTTCATACCCATTTTTGAACCGAAGCGGGGGGGGCTGACTACCGGACGTCCCCTTTTCCCTTTCCTTATTGATTAAGCTATATTCCAAAGTTCCGCTTTTGTTTATCTTTGGGCACACCCCGGACTCCCCTTTATCCCTGTGGTACGTTTGTTGTAAAATGTCTGTTACTTTAGATAAAAATCAAACCAAAGTGAGTCCCATCCCCGGTCGTCGAGCGATCCGGCTTGATGGACTTTTAACGCCCCTTTGGCAAAGGCGCATTTTCTCTCGTTTAGGGAGTAAAATCTGGGCCCCGGACTTTTAAACCCCTTTTTGAAGCGTTTACTCTTTAAATCGGGCCCATCCCGTTCTAAGTTTCCCAACGGCGGTTTTTTATCGTCTTAAAGGGCCTTTTAACCTCCTCGCCGCGACTCTGCACAAATGTCCATACAAATTAAAAATTTCCCTCGATGAGAGTAGAAAATAGCAACCGCGTTATCATTTCATAGGGTTCAAAATTTTCCCTGCGCCTCCCACAATATCTAATACGAACTACGATTTTTGCGTTTGAATTTTGAATCCGCCTTTAGAAGAGATATGTCTCCTGTTTTATCAACCTTTCCTAATTTTGGCCTGTCCAGAACAAATTTTTCCCTCCTTTTTACGCTTCTGTAGATTTGTCTAAGCCGGAATACGAAGCCCGGGGGAGCAGGACGAAGTAATTTTTTTTAAATAGCGTTTTGGGACTTCTTTTCAATGTTCATTTTTTGATGGCCAGAGTAGGGTTCTTTTCCTGACAAATTCAGTCCTCCTGGGAAAGAGCCTTTTGAAATACGAAACGTGATAGTGTCTCCTTGTAAAAACAGGAAGAGTTGTGCCTGTCTGTAGGATCTTTCCCGGAAAAAGGTACTCGATCGCTCGCCACCACCTCAGCGTAACGTTTCTAAAAAACCGAATCTCTGTCCATAAGGTACCCCTCCTTCTACGATGTTCTTGCCAACGTATCATTCCATTTGACCAAATAAACCCTGACATTATTTGTCGATCCCGACATTCGATTTTCCCCAAATCTTGTAGAAAAGGAAACCTGATAAATTTTTGAGGGTCCAAAGTCGGTATTCCCCTTTTGTGCTGCTTCTTTCTCGTAAAGTATTTTAACTCAACGTGGGGGACACGACGTCTTCTATCCTCTCGGTGACTTTATTCCGGTGTTATTACTTTGCCCGTGTAAACAACTCATTGCTAAAGGACCCTTCCCGCACCCCTGCTGGGGAAATTTTCCCGGGTCGTGCCACACCGTTCTCGAGCAGACGCTCCAAGTCTAAAAACCGCCATTCGGACAGCGGGAAAGGTCAAAACACGGATCTATTAAAATTTGAACAACAGCCCAACTTTGCGAACCCGGGTATCGTCTCAGTCTGGGCATCCGTCTTTTAATCTCTGCTTTACCCCTACAGTTTATTTACCATTGCGAAAAACAAAAAATTACCGCCTATTCGTCATGGCCAAATTTTTAAACCGAAAAGGAGGACGGTGGATTTAAGTTGCTAACGTACCGAATTTACTCAAAACAATAAAGGGTTTAAACTGCGCGCACACGACTTTTGACCCTCATTCTTAGATTGCTGGTTAAAAAAGGATCTTACAGGCAAAAATTGGGGTTTAAACGGTCTGAATTGGGGAAACCCAAGAGCAAATATAACAAAAGCAAAAACGTGTATAAGTCAATCGGGTTTTTAAAATTTTTGTTTATACAAAAACATCAATCCCCATACATAAAAAAATTTAACATCAAAAGTATTTTTACATAAAGTCTCTAATAAAAAGTGTCAAAATAACGCAAATCATGTATATCCTGATACACCATTTTGGCGTGCATTCTGGGCATCGGCAAAAGTTTGTTTTTGTTGGGGTGAGCACGGGAAGACGTCGCGCAACCGGGGACAAAACATCTAACACCTTTGCCGTTCCTCAGCTCCTGAACGACCAGTTTAAAGACCGCCTTTTCTCGTAGCTTTAATGTCCTTGGCTCGTCCCGGAAACCAGAACTTTTTAATGTCCCCGCTTTGATCCATCGCACTGGACGACCCCGCTTCCACCCAAAGGGGCGTCGAAGAACGTTCCGGTCAACTCCTTTTGATTAAAATGCACCCCTCCACTTCCGGGAAGCTTTTTTAAAAAATTCGTTTCCCTTTGAAACGTGAGAGGATACCGTCTTTTTTCGGAATCTGTTTGTTAATTAATTTCCGTATATTTATTTAAACCTTTCCGAAAAACTGCTGTCAAATAGGAAATGTTTTTACCCCAAAAGCTGGTGTGGAGGGTTGGGTCCTGCTTCGCTATGGATTTCTTCGATTCCTTTGACCCTTTTTATTTTTTTTCCAATGTACTGCTCTTCACTGATATTTTTTGGGAAAATTTTTCACAAAAAATCACTTTTTACCCCAAAATTTTTTTTTACTTAATTTACACTATAAAATCAAAATTTTTTTTTTTAAATAATGTACGTTGTTTTACAAGATGTATACACGCTCGACCCCTTTTTAAAAGACGCTTAAAGGAACAAAAATCCAGTACGGGTTTAAACCCGCATTTTGATTGGTTGCGTGAGTAATGTAAGCGAAACTCCCGAAGGGGGGAAAAATACTAGGCCGACGTCACTGCTCCCCAAGCCCCCGATTAGGGGGGGATTTAACCGGAATTAAAACCTTGGGATTTAATCGGATTAAAACCCCCCTGCTCCATTGCACCATTGCCCCAATGCCCCAATTTACAAACCCCTTTAAAATCGTGATATTTCTTACACCGACCGGAATGGGCACATCTTTTTCCGCACTAAGAAACCCCACGGTCTGTTGGCCGCTTCCATGGCTTTGAACGTAATTGTATTAGGTAAAAATGTTCTTTTAAAATCGGGAGAAGGAATATAGCATCGACACTATTTGCTGTTTATGTGTGTTTTTTGAACCCCCAAAATTTAGGCAAAAAGTTAGGGCAATTTGCCACTTAATCCAGGGGTTTTGTGAGCTGACCCCAAAACAAATTTTTTTTGACCCGTTGCTGAAATTAACAACCGCTCCCCTTTTATGCAGCTGTAGTTTGGGGGGTTTTTGTAATAATTTTTAAGTATGCTCCGGGGAACCACTTCCCCGTGCCTTCCCAAGGGTCGTCGTTAGACCCCACTTCCCACATTTCGCGCAGTCAAAAAAAAAAACCTTTGTGGAAGTCCAAAATGAAACCAGCCTTTGATAAAGAAACTTTTCCCTCTTTTTTCTTGACCAAAGTTCAAAAGAATTTAATCTGTCTTCGTAAAACCGTTCGTTGCCCTTTTAAAAAACTAATTTTGATTTCTGGAAAAAAACCATTTAATCCTCATAAATCAGGAATTAAATAAAGGAAAAAGGTTTTTCTTTTGTCTCGAAAAATTTTTTGACTTTCTTCGCTGTCGTGGGTTTTTTTAATAAATAAACCCTAAAGGGTCGCGGGTTAGGGTTTTGTAGGATTAGAAACCCAAAAGCAATTCCCAAACACTCTTTTGCCACTTCGTAAATCCCGTTGCCAACAGCCGTTGCTGCCCCAATGCCCCCCATTTGGAGGGATTTAAAACCCGGTTGGGTTATGTCGGGTTAGGGGTTTTAAATCGGGAAAAAAACCCCCTGCCCCTTTTCACCATTTCACCCTTGCCTCAATGCCCCCAATCCCCAACTCTCCGAAACGCCCGTTATTTAAAATACGGGCTGTAAACAAAGTTTAAAAATTACAAAGAAAATGACAACTGAGGGGAATTTTTAAAAAAACTATAAGAAATTTTTTTGCATTTTTTTAATATTCGGCTTTGGGTTTCAAAAAAATCCCTTTTTTACTGCCCGTATTGTTTGCTTACACATGATTTGTCCCCTTTTAAAGAATAGTTTTGATTTTTGTGAGGAAAACGACACAAATTTAAAATCGAAAAAATGTTTTTCGAATAAATAAATAACTTTTTTTTCCAAATCTCGTTTTTTTAAATTTTCTTTTTTAAAAATTTGGGGGATGTCTGCATAATTATATACACCTGAAATTTGCCTTTTTCAGAAAACGTGGTTTCAGAGACTTTTTTGAAAGAAAAAAACACAAACAGCACCACAGATGCCCTAAATGTCATTCTGCAGCAGTGTATTTTGAGGGGCATTAATACACTCCTTGGGAAAAAAGCTGGACAAAAAGGGAGACAAATTACAATTTAGTCGACCGAAAAAAATCGAAATAAATTTAAAGGCAAAGAAAGTTTTTTCTTTTTATAATATTTTTTTAACCCGATTATTTTAACGCACATGGAAAACCCAAAAGGGGCTTTCGAAAAAGCAAAATCTGACCAGAGGGGTATGGATCCCAGTTTGATTTGGGCCCCTGCTGGCACAATCCTATGTTTTTTTTCTCATGGTCACTCAATGAAAATTTGCTGATGACAAATCTGTCTTGAAAAAAATTTAATTTTAAGTTGGTCAAATCTTTTTCCGACACTTTCTACAGCTACATATTCCTTTCAAAAAAGGGGAGATTAGACATCGCTGCCCCCACTTTATGGGGCTTACAATTTATGAAATCGGGCAGTAGCACCACTTTTTCCCCAAACGACTTTAACACTTCTCGCTTGGGGACCTGGGTTTCCACGTTTAAATTCGTGTTTTTCTGACGAAATTTTACCGAAAAACAGTGATCTATGCACAATAGTATCTTTTTAATGTACATTTGCTGAAGGAAATTATCCGTGGGGAAAATTATTAGAAAACAACATGCTTTTGATTCTCAGGCAGGGCCATTCAAACATTCAATGCCTTTTAACGAATGTTCTTATTTTTGTTCACTCCGTATTGTAAGCATTTTTTATAATTTTTTTTTCTTGATATAACTTTAAAGTAATTTCAATTTTTATCAAAAAGTACTGTTTTGTTTTATAAAACATCCCCCTAAATTTGCGCTAATTAGTGTTAATTGGCAGTATCAACGCCTGAAGAAATCCATATCACTGTTTCTATAAATAGCCTAATTAAAATGCGGTCATATTTTTGCGTGCTTGAAACGAAAACGAGACAATGCAGTCGAAAATTCAGTAACATTCTTAGATCACTAGGGTTGCATTAATATAATATCTTACAATTTGATAGCTATGACGAAATTTAAGTTTGTTCTGGCATATTTGAAAAGTATTACAACTTGCTAGAAAAGCTATCAGCAGTACAAACTGGTATTGTCTATGGACCGGAAATGTTTGGAAACTTTTCCGTTGAAATTCCGTTTCTATTTTTAGCCGCGGATTATTGCTGTCAGACGTCATTGTTCTTTATCAAATAAAGCCTTAAATTTCGGAAGTTATACATGTGAAACTGCGGTTAGGAAACATTTTTGAATTGTCAGTCTGGATTCCCAGGCTAGGTTTCTATATACATAAGCTACCTTTTTCAACGTTATAAGCTACGTGACCTCTGGGGCAGTACTATGCAATAGCTAATCAATATCATCGCTCCAGTTCAGGTGACATGAGGTCATCGTTTATTCACGTGACCATAAATTTGCATATTTGTATTCATACACGTTGTCGTTTTAATTAAAACGTTTACCTCAGTTTGTATTGATTTTAGTCGCCGAATTTACATTAAAAATGGTATTAAGGCATATATTGTAGCTTTTCAAATTATGCACGTTGTGTAGATAATTGTTTACCTAGAAAGCTTGGAACTATTTTTGGTTGTGTTGTTAGGATGGTCTTAAGAACTGACAAGATTTTTCAAACGGAGTATTCTTTTTGACACTGGTGGCAGCTAGCAGCCACCAATTATGTTTCTGGAATATTTTCTGAATAATTGATGCAATACAACAAGGTTGTTGAAATGGTTACGTAACATGTGTAATTATGTTACATTTTTATTCTTCCTTTAATAAAGTGTTAATACTATGTCTGCAAACATTAAAGACCACATAAAAATTGTTTTTTTCATTGATAACAATTAATTATATCATTTTATTCAGTTTTAGGGGTTTCAGAATTTTATTCGTTGTTTGTGATACTGGTTCATTTTATGCAAATTAGCTGAGCACATCCAGATTTTAGTAAACAAAAGTGCCATAAGAGTAACAAAATAATATATTGCAAAACACTGAGAGACTTTAAGACCAGAACAAAGCTGATTGGTACATTTAAATTGATTCGAAACTTAGAAAATGTTATTTTTTAACAACATTTTATTATTTTTTAACATACTCATTAATATTCATGAATATGCAAATTAGTTAATTAATATTAAAATGCTGCCATTTAAAGGCCAATGTCCTAGCTCCATGTTGACACCATTTTTATTGTTTTTTCACCAAAACTGACCAAGATATGACTGATTATCATCTATATGGTCGTCCTTTTCAAAAATGAACGGTTGCCATGGAAACAGTGAAATCATATATAGTTCAAAAGAGTTTTTTCATGAGAACATTTTTTATTTCGAAAGGGTTGGTCCTGCCGAACAATTTGGTACTTATGAAAAAAAGTCTAGTGGGGGATGCATGGTAGACCTTATTGGCCCCCGTACTATAAAGCATGCTAATGACAAACCAATTACCAAGGTGACAATCAGACCTTTTGACACGTTTATTGATTATCTGAGTGTGCAATCAACAATTTCCTGCTTGGCAGGTGATCATGTCATTAAATTTCAGACAAAAATATATTTTTTTTTCTAATTTTTACCGGACCGATTTTTTTCATTTTTTTTTCACTTCACGAATCAGTCTGAAAAGTAGAAAATCGGTCCAAAACCGACAAACCGGCAAATTTCAGGAGCCCTGTATATACAATCTTGTGCGCACCCAATCTCCTGAACCTATGCACACAATTGAATGAAACTTCACACATGTGATCAGTACTAACCCTAGTTGTGCATGGTGCATGTTAGGTTTTTTCAGAAAAAAAATCTGTAGAGTTATGGGACTTTATCATTTTCAGTGATAGCACTAATTGTAGTTTATTTAAACATAATTATTATAGTCTGGGAAATAATTACATTTAAGACAAGCTTTTATTAACAACAAAAAAGCATTCTGTTTAATTGTTGACAGGTTTTTAGCTCACCTGAGCCAAAGGCTCATGGTGAGCTTTTTTGACCGCCCAGTGTCCGTCGTGCATCGTCCGTCCGTCAACATTTTCTGAAAAAATCCTTGAAAACTACTGGGCAGATTTACACCAAACATACATCACAGGAATGATCCTTGGGTGGTCCCCTTTCAAAATTGATCAAAGAGAATTCCAAGCAGAACTCTGGTTGCCATGGCAACCGAAAGGAAAAACTTAAAAGATCTTCTTGTCCAAAACCACAGGTCCTTGGGGTTTTGTATTTGGTATGTAGCGTCATCTAGTGGTCCTCTATCAAGATTGTTCAAATTATCCCCCTAGGGTCAAATATGGCCCCGCCCTGGGGGTCGCATGATTTACATAGACTTATATAGGGAAAACTTTGAAAATCTTCTTGTTCATAACCACGGGTCCTAGGGTTTTGATATTTGGTATGTAGTATCATTTAGAGGTCCTCTATCAAGATTATTTAAATTATCCCCCTAGGATTAAGTATGGCCACATGGTTTATATAGACTTATATAGGGAAAAACTTTGAAAATCTTCTTATCTTAAACTACTGGGTCTAGGGCTTTGATATTTTGATATTTTGTATGTAGCATTATATAGTGGTCCTCTACCAAATTATCCCCCTAGGATCAAATATGGCCCCGCCCGGGCCCCAGGGGTTCACATGATTTATATAGACTTGTATAGGAAAAAACTTTAAAAATCTTCTTGTATTAAACCACAAGACATAGGCCTTTGATATTTGGTATGTAGCATTGCATGGTGGACCTCTATCAAGATTGTTCAAATTATTACCCTGGGGTGAAAGGAGGCCTCGCCCCTGGGGTCCCAAGTATTACACAGACATATAGGAATTTATTTTTAAAATCTTCTTGTCTGAAAGTTCAAGGCCTAGGCCTTTGATACTTGGTATGTAGCATTGCCTAGTGGTTCTCTAACAAGAATGTTCAAATTATGCCCCAGGGGTGAAAAGAGGGGTGTCACTTGTTATATGAGTTATATAGGAAAACTACTTTAAAACATTTCTGATCATATTTCCTAGTCTGTTTTATTATAATTACCTGATGACCCCAAGTAATTAGGGGTCACTTAACTTTGACCTTGACCTACTGACCTACTTTTTTGTTTTTTAAGATAGAGCCTTGAAATTTGGATGACAAATATAGTTTTGCACACCGATCTTAAACTGATTTCAGTGACCATGAATGTGACATACTGACCTACTTTCTGAATATTTTAACATCAATTGGACATTTGAAACATGTAGCTCATATTACTCAGGTGAGTGATCCAGGGTCATCGTGACCCTCTTGTTGGAGTGTACTGTGGAAGTGACTGTTACATGCCTTTCAGAAATAAAGAGAGAACTTTTTGAATTATTGTATTTTTTCACCTTGTGCGTAAGAAGATTGATATTATTTCCTATGCAATTTAAGGTAATGTATTTAGAACAGTTAATCAGATTTTGGTGGGGAAATTGATTTTGTTCGAACACTTATTTGTGTTAACTTACCTCTTAAGACCACTTACATTTTCACCAGAGGTATTTTTAAAATCTTATCCTTGTTTCTCAAACAAGGTAGCGTTATTTTGCAATCACTGATTTGAAAAACAGACATTTCCTAAGATAAGATATAACACATTGTAAAAGATTTGCATTACCAGTAATATATTTATATGGAATTCATTAGAAACACATGTTTGAAAAATAGTTATTACCTCCCTTTGCACATCCAAGATATATTGGAAAAAATGAATGCTGAAATAGTTTTTAGGCTGGCGCCAGACTATTATTACCACAAATCGAAAGTCACAAAGATCAACCGTGTGCTGAGACTGACAACATAAATCATTTCATGCGCAATTCCGTCAAGTGTATCAATTTTACCACGGATTTGTTTAAAGATTGTTTAACTCATAAGTTTCAATAAAAACTTTTTTCAACCATTTTATTATCGTGTCTTTCTTTTAAAGAAAAAATATTTGAAAGTAAAAACAGGCGTTTATAAAGGCGTCGCTAATTACATATTCAAATTTAGTACGCGTTTCTTTATTAGGCTGGTGTGACGTCACTCTGCTTGTTGATTCACTTTTGTATAGACCCATTCATTATGTATGGAAACAATTTATTTTTAGATTGTGGGATAGTCTGTTTTAAGTAGTGGTAGTGCGTTAAGTTCTTACACAAACTAATGCACTTAAAATCTTGCAGTTAGAGTTTCGATAACATTTTTATGTCTATTTATGAACCTAAATTATATTACATTTTTTGGGGCGATTAGCCCCAGAGTGAACAATGAGGTTCAGATTCTCTTAACACCATATGCCTACAAGCAACAGTAAACAATCGTCCCCTTACATTTCCGCAGAACAATAATAACATGTATGGCGTATAAATTTGTATAGCTGTCCAAAATGCATAGAATACTAATTTCTACGTGATTCTGTGAATGATTATGTCATGCATCTCTCTATTATCCTTTAAGATAACATTAGAAAATATTACATAAGGCTTTAAAAATTGTTTGTTTACCTACCCTTTATTTTTGGCCCGACCCTAAATTGTTTATTGCCTTGGGGAATATTTTTTTTCAACTTTTTGCCCTTTTTCTGCTTTAAACATGGTCAGTGATGTTAGAAATCAACTTACTGATGCTCTAAAGGTAAAACCCAGTTATTTGTATTCATTTTTTGACACAAAAATAATTTCTGAAAAGTCTCACTAGATTATGACCTCGGTCTATAAATAGCTCATTAAGCAAACGCTGGTCCCGAGCACAGTTTCATTCATAAGAAATGTCAATATGAATTATACTGCGCATTATTAATTAAATGTTTAATAAAAGTATTACTTTTACATGGTATGATTTTGCATATAATGCAATATAAAACAATGAGCACAAAATATGTATAATGTAAAAGCGAAGCATAAATTTTAGAAATCAATTCTTCCAGAACAATTGCTATAGGTTATACGGTACGTAACGTAATCGCTGCGTGGAACTGCCACAGTAACGTGAGAAGAAATGTAACGTTTGTACTGGCAACCACACGGCCAGACACACACAAATCCCGCCTGTGAAAAGCTAGCTCATCACCAAAGGTGATTTATTATGCCTATATACTGTCATTTTACTCCAATGACAATTGACAAGTTTACAAATTTGCATATTAATGGAATTACTTCCCTTTATGCATTCAGTAATGGTTACAGAAACAAATGACCACATTCTACGATGTGTATACCTAAACAGCGTACATGTTATATTTTGCTACAGAAATAATGTTTACATTAACAATAGAAACTATAATACTTGTTATAACGGCAGTTTTTTGGGGTTTTTTTTTTTTGGCTATTTTAATACTAAACAAGTTCGTTTTAAGAAACATTCTGACGAATGCTGAAAGTAATATTGTAAAAAGTGCTTTGTCTCTAATTCGCTTAATGGGTTGGGGCGTAGATGCAAGCGATTTTTGTTTAAACACACGTTTTCAACTGTATTTCAGGTTATATTAAGAAAGTGGACCAGTAATGGTAATGTTTAACAATTGCATTAATTTGATACAGTCCTGAAGTTAACATTATTTCGCACTGTGTTGCATTTTTAAACAACTTTTACTGTGTTTTTTTTTTGTTTGTTATAATTTATGTTATTTCCTCAAGCTCAAACAGAGACAAATTTCAAAGTGATAACCACTGCGCCCAAAGATCGCAAAGAATTCATTATACCAAATATTTTGCTAAAACTCAAAAGTTTTACGTAACAGTTATAAAACACAAAATAAAACTGTCGATAACAATTTTTCTGGGGAGCTTCAAGTAAAAGGATTTAATCGGACAGAAATTAAGCTCAAACACTGAAAAATTATCCGCTTTTGTACAACAAATCAATGATAGGAAGTCTTGAAAAAAAAAACAACAGTTTATCTTACTAGTTAAAAGAACTATAATGAAAAAAAATAAGTTTGGTCCTAGTGGGGCTTGAACTTACGCCCTCCTGAAAAATTAGTTAAAGTAGTCTCCTAAACACGGTATATTGATATGAGATGTTACTTATTTATAAGCAAGTCCATGCTATATTAAAGTCAATGAATCAACTTGGCTTTTTAGTGTTAACTTTGTTAAATTAACCTGTGGTGTGTTTGCCACCGACATTTACAAGACGGTGCCCGACTTTGTACCTTTCGTTGTTCATTTTGTCCCCGTTTGTCTATATTTTATGCCCCCAGCATCTACTGATGCGGGAGGCATATAGTGATTTTCCTATCCGTTCGTCCGTCCGTCCGTCCGTACGAGGTTAACCAAATGGGACCGTTTCATCTAGCATCAATACCCTATACTAGAATGACTTGATACTAATGCAGATGTAACCTGTGACCATTCCTCATCTTCAGACATCACCTGACCTCAGTTTGACCTTGACCTTGACCTCATTTTGGACTTAGGTTGCTTTATATGGGCCATCTCTTGGTTAACCAAATGGGACCGTTTCGTCTAGCATCAGTACCCCTTATAAGAATGAATTGATACTAATACAGATGTAAACTGTGACCATTCCTCATCTTCAAACATCACCTGACCTCAGTTTGACCTTGACCTTGACCTCGTTTTGGACTTAGGTGCAAAATCTATCGACAAGGATGCCACTGGGGGCATCAAGCGTTTATTGAACGCAGCTCCTTGTTTACTTCATTTATATTTTGAAGACATGTTTATGTGTACAAATCAATACATACACTGTTATGAGGTTGTGGTTTGATTGGATTGCGTTCTCGGAACCTGACTTTTTTGTTAAATATTAATCTTTGCGTTTTTCAGATTTTAAAGTGAGAATTATGCGCCGTTTGTCTCACTAATTATTTTATCCCCAATGGAGCAAACACAATGTATTTTTTTTCACCATCTATAGTCTGTAATATCCTTACACTACCTTCTCAAGTTAATCAAGATGATTCATCACAATAGTACCCTATGTCCGCCTTAGTTTTATGAGGAAAACCCATAATATCTAAGATTTTGCAAACATCTTTCCCGCACAGTTTTCATCCGGTGTTTTATGGTAGCCAGCCTTTCTGTACTTTCAGTACTTTGATTTAAGTATGGCTTGTTGTCAAACAATCACCCCTGCCTCCAAGCAAATCACATGATAATGGTAAAATCATGTGATCCTGAAATGGTGACATGCTTGGTAAATCAAAGGCTTGTACGGGCTTGTCATATTATATAGGCACGTACGTTAGAGTGGTCCGTATTCTGACACTGCGTAGAACATAACATTGAAGTTTTACTCAAATTATGTATCAGGTACATCAGTGGAAATTTGTGTTTTTGTTTTTCTAATGAAATAAGTTTGCCTTTAATTTGTTGTTTTCATTTTTGCATATTAAAGAAATTGAGTGCTGTAGAGTACGGAATTCCGTTAAGGCCATCGCCTTTGAATGTGTTGATCTGAAACGCAAATGCGACAATACGACCAATTTCACCATCGTACTGTCGCGTTTTCACTATAATATTATCGCGTTTTCGTTATCGTAGTATCGTGATTTCGCAATATCATTGTCGAACTATCGCGTTATCACCATCGTACTGTTGCATTGTCACCATCGTACTGTCGCATTATCATCATTGTACTGTCGCGTTATCATCACCGTACTGTCGCGTTATCACCATCGTACTGTTGCGTTATCATTATCGCACCATCGCCTTCCGGTGCGCATGTGCATGCTAAAAATGAGAAGATTAGAAGTTATGCTTTTAGAATTACAGCTCCTGCTCTAGCGACAGGGCGATATGCAGATTCGAACGCGGGTGCTCCTGTGTGAAAAGCTCCTGTGTGAAAATCATGATTTTTATTGATGATCCTCCTATAGCTACAGCTGCTAGTTAGTCAAAAGCAAAACATAATTGTATCATAGCTCGGTGTTTTTTCTTAACAAATCTGGTGCAGGAAAATCGTATACACTGAGTGCAGGGTGCGGTAACTAAAAGTGTGCAGGGGGCCTCCGTGGCCGAGTGGTTAAGGTCGCTGACTTCAAATCACTTGCCCCTCATCGATGTGGGTTCGAGCCTCACTCGGGGCGTTGAATTCTTCATGTGAGGAAGCCATCCAGCTGGCTTACGGAAGGTCGGTGGTTCTACCCAGTTGCCCGCTCGTGATGAAATAATGCACGGAGGGGCACCTGGGGTCGTCCTCCACCATTAAAGCTGGAAAGTCGCCATATGACCTATCATGTGTCGGTGCGACGTTAAATCCAACAAAAAAAAGTGTTCCGGTATTTAATAACCGCACGCTAGTTACCGCACTGTTGGATAGGAAAGTTTATCTTGCCTCTTACAAGTTTCTTGCATTTCTGTTGGTCAATAGACGTCACGTGGAGACAGGATATATTCCATATCCTGCTAGTACATTTCAGATATGAATTTTGATTTAAAAAAAATGGCTGCCGCTTTGTTAATTTACAAAATATTAGATAATAGCGTGTAAGTAAAGGGTAGTCGGCAAGATAAAATCGTTACACAGCTTGTTGGTGACAGGATACGGGATATACGCTGTCTCGAAAATCCATATCAGGCTCGAGCGAAACAAGCAGTGTAACTAATAACGCCAGCGTGTCTGGAACAGGATACAGCGAAGTGTATTTTATTGATTTTCTGCTCTCGCACTGGTTTATTTTACCTGGGATTTACATATTTGTAAAGCAATGATTTAAAGTACTCACTGAACTGTTGTATATTGCAATGTGGAACGCCTACTGAACTACCATATATGGATGTCTATGATACAAAACAGAAAGAACATTAAAACTCTCGGGTAAACGATTTATACTCGGGGGCTATGCCCCCTCGTACAAATCGTTTACCCTCGAGTTTCAATGCTCTTTCTATTAACCATTTATTTTGCATGCTTTTTCAGCTTTCGTCAATTTAAGAGGCATTTACAGAAAATTGAATTTAAGGTGACAAAGCGCGTGTGGTGTCGAACAGTTTCAGAATGCTGTGCAGATATAATTTTACTGCATTTCTCATTCTGTAAAATCATAAACAAAATGTCTGAGTAAAGGGGCATTAACTCTGTCACTTTTGATTGTAAACCGCTTTACTTTTTATTTTATTTTTGCAGAAAATTGCCAGACTTTGATGCATTAAAATGATAATATGTGCCATGAAAACTGCAAACAATATTCTTCGAATATATGCGATGCTCCAATTTCGGTGTTGTTATGCGTCTTACGTATACGGAATTCAACATCGATAACTTCAGTTTTACGAGACAAGCATTTGCTTTTCAGTGTAGAAATAAAAGCCATCATATTTGTGAAAATATTCATCATCATATTTGTGAAAATATTCATGTCAGACCAAAAAAACCGTCCTGATCATGGTAAATATAACATTTTTGTTGTTGTTATTAATCTTATACAATATAGAAAACTCAAAGCGATTGACCTGCATAGTTTTTGCCAAGGTACATATTTGGTTTTAGCTGAAAAACGTTTTACAACCCATTAGCAAGCAATAGAAATCATTTTGAATTTCAACAGTGCTTAAATAACAAGATAAATAGAAACCAAAACACTGGAGGGGAATGTCTTCTATGCGAATGGGCACCGGAAGGCGACAGTACGATGATGATAACGTGATAGTACGATGGTAATAACGCGAGAGTATGATGACGATAACATGACAGTACGATGGTGATAACGTGACAGTACGATGGTGATAACACGACAGTACGATGACAATAATGCGACAGTACGATGGTGATAACGTGACAGTACGATGGTGATAACGCGACAGTACGATGACAATAATGCGACAGAACGATGGCGATAACACGACAGTACGATGATGATAACACGACAGTACAATGGTGATAACATGACAATACGATGGTGATAATGCGATAGTACGATAATGAAATTGCGAAATCACGATACTACGATAACGAAAACGCGATAATACGATAGTGCGGTGGTGAAAACGCGACAGTACGATGGTGAAAACGCGATAGTATATCGTATTATCGCGTTTTCGTTATCGTAGTATCGCGTTATCATCATCGTGTTGTCGCTTTTTCGTTATTGTAGTTTCGTGATTTCGAGTTTTCATCATCATACTATCGAGTATCGCGTTTCAGATTAATACATTCAAAGGCGTTGGCCCTAACGGAATTCCGTAGTAGAGACACAAGTTCCTTCGCAAATTCATACTTGGTTCAGTTGTGAAATGACATTGAGATATTTAAGCCACATAAATTTAGGGACCAAATTTACTTCTCGATTTATCAAACGATTCCAATGTGGCATATCTTGTTGATTTTAAGGTAGTGGACCAGGAATGAAAATCGTCATTTTCCATTCGATCACATATTTTTGGTATACATGTACTATGATTGTATTTTCCCAGTTCACGGTTTACAAAATAAATTCGGTTGTGTCTAAAGGATGCTGAAATAGTATACAAGAACACATAATAAATCAGATGGAAATTGCCAATTGTTTATAGGGGTCCACTACCTTAAATATATCAAGCTACTGATATGGTTGCATCTACCTATCTGTATTACTGTGTCCAAGAATCAGTGCTACAATATTTAATCTGGTATTTTACATTAATGAGGTATCAGAATCAAAGCAGTTTATAGCAGAAGCATATCTTAATTAATTTAAACACTCCAAATTTGTTACATGCTGCACAGCATGATTGGCGTTTGAAATTATTTTGCAGGATGTATAACCTTTTCCTATCTGAATAAAGTTTTAAAAAAATATGCTTCTATTTATAATTATTTCTTAATCAAAGACTTTTAGAGAAGATTAGTACTGAAGTTTATCGAATATAAGTGTACAATTTGTATGTCAACTTCATGGTACATCTTTATAATTGCCAAAACTAGCTATATAGTATTGTCATAATGTCTTTAAACCACATTTGGTGTGATGGTCACACAGTCTTTGGAGTTGATACCAGTAAAACAACTGTGCCACATTTGTAAACATTGCAGTTGAAAATTATAGCATTCTCTGTATAGACTTATTTACCTGCTCAAGATATCAAAATACCAAATTTGATATCTGTTGCATTTTTAAAGGATAATAATCAGTTAATTGCACAACTTACTAAACAGAGCAGATTTTGCTATTGCTTTCCTGTAATTTCTTTTAGAATTATTGAATACAACCAAGCACTGAATATTTGATCTTGTCTATTCATGCAGGGCACTCGTTTGGCCATTTTTTTGGGGCCGAATATGGGTACCATTCCCCTCCTAAAATAATATGTTTTTTCCCCTTTCTCAGAAGAAAATTCCCCTGATGATAGGTTGTATGACACAAATAGATATGAACTGTTTCTTTTAATATTATATAGTGCCTCTAAGAAAGATTACTGTTGCAATATAGACACATCAGTTAGGAATGATTGAAAACAGTATTAATAAGTGTGAAAAGTAGTTACATATACATGGCTTAAACTTCCCCTTTTCGTCTTAAAATGCCGAAAAATTCCCCTTCCTGAGGGTATGGGTACCTGTCTCCAAAAGTTGTCAAGTGCCCTGTCATGAGAGGTAATGAGATGTGCAACACGCTCCCCCTCCCCACCCTACTCCACTCCCTCAGTTTCATTGCCATGATCAGGAGAGTAACCTTCAAGTTAGATACAATATATGCAGATTTTGACACCATATTATAAATGACCTATTTTCAGCTACTTGCAAGAAGTAATGCTATTATCATAGAGCACAGAAGTTGAAGGATGGCTAAATTCTTCTTCATATAATTGTTTGTTATTTAGATGCCCCATATTTCTAGAGATTATTCCCATTAAACCATTGTGTTCAATGCTGTATACCTGTTACAGTGCAGAAAGTCGGGTACATTATGTAAATGTGTTACATTTGAAATTTATTGTGTGTTTGCTATAGTATTTGTTGGAGCTTTAATATCTCCAGGTACAACCAGGCAACCATACAGGCACGAACTATGAGCATAGTTGCTTAACTTAAACTATTCCAAACCTTACGACTTCATTGATGAAATGCTATATCAGCAAAGCTGTTGCAAGTGTCCTATATACAGTCACAACACTCCTCTCTTTAACCTTAAAGGACCAGGCGTCAACTGAACATACTGACAGTTTCTAGTCTCCAGCATCAATTCAATATACTGACAGTTTCTGCTCTCCAATATCAACTGAACATACTGACAGTTTCTAGTCTCCGGCATCAATTGAACATACTGACAATTTCTGTCTCCAGCATCTATTAAACATACTGACAGTTTCTAGTCTCCATCATCAATTCAACATACTGACAGTTTCTAGTCTCCAGCATCAATTCAACATACTGACAGTTTCTAGTCTCCAGCACCAATTGAACATACTGACAGTTTCTAGTCTCCAGCATTAATTGAACATACTGACAGTTTCTGGTCTCAAGGGTCAACTGAACATACTGACAGTTTCTGGTCTCCACCATCAATTCAACATACTGACAGTTTCCGGTCTCCAATATTAACTGAACATTCTGACAGTTTCTACTCTCCAGCATCAATTCAACATACTGACAATTTCTGTCTCCAGCATCTATTGAAAATACTAACAGTTTCTAATCTCCATCATCACTTCAACATACTGATAGTTTCTAGTCTCAAGCATCAGTTCAATCTACTGACAGTTTCTAGTCTCCAGCATTAATTGAACAAACTGACAGTTTCTGGTCTCCAGGGTCAACTGAACATACTGACAGTTTCTAGCATCCAGCATCAATTGAACATACTGACAGTTTCTGATCTCCAGTATCAACTGAACATACTGACAGTTCTAGTCTTAAGCATCAATTGAACATACTAACAGTTTCTGTCTCCATCATCTATTGAACATACTGACAGTTTCTAGTCTCATTCATCAATTCAACATACTGACAGTTTCTAGTCTCCAGCATCAATTTAACATACTGACAGTTTCTAATCTCCAGCATCCATTCAACATACTGACAGTTTCTGTCTACAGCATTAATTGAACATACTGACAGTTTCTAGTCTCCAGTATCACTTCAACATACTGACAGTTTCTGGTTTCCAGCATTAATTAAACATACTGACAGTTTATAGTCACCAGCATCAATTGAACATACTGACAGTTTTTAGTCTCGAGCATCAATTGAACATACTGACAGTTTCTGGTCTCTAATATTAACTGAACATATTGACAGTTTCTGGTTTCCAATATCAACTGAACATACTGAAACTTTCTGGTCCCCAATATCAACTGAACATACTGACAGTTTCTAGTCTCCAGCATCAATTGAACATACTAACAATTTCTCTTCTCTAGCATCAATTGAACATTCTGACAGTTTATAGTCTCCAGCATCAATTGAACATACTGACAGTTTCTACTCTCCAGCATCAATTGACCATACTGACAGTTTCTAGTCTCCAGCATCAATTGAACATACTGACACTTTCTCTTTTCTAGCATCAATTGAACATACTGACAGTTTCTAGTCTCCAGCATCAATTGAACATACAGACAATTTCTCTTCTCTAGCACCAATTGAACATACTGACAGTTCCTAGCCTCCAGCATCAATTGAACATACTGAAAGTTTCTAGTTTCCAGAATCAATTGAACATACTGACAGTTTCTAGTCTCCAGCATCAGTTGAACATACCTACACTTTCTCTTCTCTAGCATCAATTGAACATACTGACAGTTTCTAGTCTTCAGCATCAATTGAGCATACTGAGAATTTATAGCATCCAGCATCAATTGAACATACTGACAGTTTCTAGTCTCGAGCATCAATTGAACATACTGACAGTTTCTGATCTCCACTATCAACTGAACATACTGACAGTTCTAGTCTAAAGCATCAAATGAACATACTAACAGTTTCTGTCTCCAGCATCTATTGAACATACTGACAGTTTCTAGTCTCAATCATCAATTCAGCATACTGACTGTTTCTAGTCTCCAGCATTAATTGAACATACTGACAGTTTCTAGTCTCCAGTATCATTTCAACATACTGACAGTTTCCAGTTTCCAGCATTGCTTGAACATTCTGACAGTTTCTAGTCACCAGCATCAATTGAACATACTGACAGTTTTTAGTCTCGCGCATCAATTGAACATACTGACGGTTTCTGGTCTCTAATATTAATTGAACATATTGACAGTTTCTGGTTACCAATATCAACTGAACATACTGAAACTTTCTGGTACCCAATATCAACTGAACATACTGACAGTTTCTTATCTCTAGGATCAACTGAACATACTGACCGTTTCTTGTCTCCAGCATCAATTGAACAAACTGACAGTTTCTAGTCTCCAGCATCAATTGAACATATTGACAGGTTCTATTCTCCAGCATCAATTGAAAATATTGACAATTTCTCTTCTAAAGCATCAATTGAACATACTGACAGTTTCTAGTCTCCAGCATCAATTGAACATACTGACAGTTTCTAGTCTCCAGAATCAATTGAACATACTGACAGTTTCTAGTCTCCAGCATCAATTGAACATACGTACACTTTCACTTCTCTAGCATCAATTGAACATACTGACAGTTTCTAGTCTCCAGCATCAATTGAACATACTGACAATGTCTAGCCTCCAGCATCAATTGATCATACTGACAGTTTCTAGTCTCGAGCATCAATTGAACATAATGACAGTTTCTAGTCTCCAGCATCAATTGAACATACTGTCAGTTTCTGGTGTCTAATATCAATTGAACATACTGACAGTTTCAGGACTCCAATATCAACTGAACATACTGAGAGTTTCTAGTCTCCAGAATTGACTGAACACACTGACAGTTTCTAGTCTCCAGCATCAATCGAACATACTGACAGTTTCTAGTCTCCAGCATCATTTGAACATACTGACAGTTTCTAGTCTCCAAGCATCAATTGAATATATTGTCAATTTCTCTTTTCCAGCATCAGTGGAACATACTGACAGTTTCTAGTCTCCAGCATCAATTGAACATACCGACAATTTTTCTTCTCTAGCATCAGTTGAACATGCTGACAGTTTCTAGTCTCCAGAATCAATTGAACATACTGACATTTTCTCTTCTCTAGCATCAATTGAACATACTTACAGTTTCTACTCTCCAGCATTAATTGAACATACTGACAATTTCTCTTCTCTAGCATCAATTGAACATACTGACAGTTTCTAATCTCCAGCATCAATGTAACATACTGACAGTTTCTAGTCTCCAGCATCAATTCAACATAATGACAGTTTCTGTCTACAGCATTAATTGAACATACGGACAGTTTCTAGTCTCCAGCATCAATTCAACATACTGACAGTTTCCGTTTTTCAGCATCAATTGAACATACTGACAGTTTCTAGTCTCCAGCATCAATTTAACAAACTGACAGTTTCTAGTCTCCAGCATCGATACAACATACTGACAGTTTCTGTCTACAGCATTAATTGAACATGCTGACAGTTTCTAGTCTCCAGCATCAATTCAACATACTGACAGTTTCTAGTCTCGAGCATCAATTGAACATACTGACAGTTTCTGGGTTCTAATATCAACTGAACATAATGACAGTTTCTGGTCTCCAATAGCAACTGAACATACTGCCAGTTTCTAGACTCTAGGATCAACTGAATTCACTGACAATTTCTAGTCTGCAGCATCAATTGAACATACTGACAGTTTCTAGGCTCCAGCATCAGTAGAACACACTGACAGTTTCTAGTCTCCAACATCAGTTGATCATACTGACAGTTTCTAGTACCCAGCATCAATTTAACACACTGACAGTTTCTAGTCTCCAGCATGAATTGAACATACTAACAATTTCTCTTCTCCTGCATCAATTGAACATACTGACAGTTTCTGTTCTCCTACATCAATTGAACATACTGACAGTTTCTAGTCTCAAGCATCAATTGAACATACTAACAATTTCTCTTCTCCAGCATCAGTTGAACATTCGGACAGTTTCTAGTCTCCAGCATCAATTGAACATACTGACAGTTTCTACTCTCCAGCATCAATTGAACATACTGACAGTTTCTAGTCTCCGGCATCAATTGAACATACTGACACTTTCTCTTTTCTAGCATCAATTAAACATACTGACAGTTTCTAGTCTCCAGCATCAATTGAACATACAGACAATTTCTCTTCTCTAGCACCAATTGAACATACTGACAGTTCCTAGCCTCCAGCATCAATTGAACATACTGAAAGTTTCTACTTTCCAGAATCAATTGAACATACTGACAGTTTCTAGTCTCCAGCATCAGTTGAACATACCTACACTTTCTCTTCTCTAGCATCATTGAACATACTGACAGTTTCTAGTCTTCAGCATCAATTGAGCATACTGAGAATTTATAGCATCCAGCATCAATTGAACATACTGACAGTTTCTAGTCTCGAGCATCAATTGAACATACTGACAGTTTCTGATCTCCACTATCAACTGAACATACTGACAGTTCTAGTCTAAAGCATCAAATGAACATACTAACAGTTTCTGTCTCCAGCATCTATTGAACATACTGACAGTTTCTAGTCTCAATCATCAATTCAGCATACTGACTGTTTCTAGTCTCCAGCATTAATTGAACATACTGACAGTTTCTAGTCTCAAGTATCATTTCAACATACTGACAGTTTCCGGTTTCCAGCATTGCTTGAACATTCTGACAGTTTCTAATCAACAGCATCAATTGAACATACTGACAGGTTTTAGTCTCGAGCATCAATTGAACATACTGACAGTTTCTGGTCTCTAATATTAATTGAACATATTGACAGTTTCTGGTTACCAATATCAACTGAACATACTGAAACTTTCTGGTACCCAATATCAACTGAACATACTGACATATTCTTATCTCTAGGATCAACTGAACATACTGACCGTTTCTTCTCTCCAGCATCAATTGAACAAACTGACAGTTTCTAGTATCCAGCATCAATTGAACATACTGACAGTTTCTATTCTCCAGCATCAATTGAACATACTGAAAATTTCTCTTGTCAAGCATCAATTGAACATACTGACAGTTTCTAGTCTCCAGCATCAATTGAACATACTGACAGTTTCTAGTCTCCAGAATCAATTGAACATACTGACAGTTTCTAGTCTCCAGCATCAATTGAACATACGTACACTTTCACTTCTCTAGCATCAATTGAACATACTGACAGTTTCTAGTCTCCAGCATCAATTGAACATACTGACAATTTCTCTTCTCTAGTATCAACTGAACATACTGACAGTTTCTAGTCTCCAGCATCAATTGAACATACTGACAATTTCTAGCCTCCAGCATCAATTGAACATACTGACAGTTTCTAGTCTCCAGCATCAATTGAACATACTGTCAGTTTCTGGTCTCTAATATCAATTGAACATACTGACAGTTTCTTGACTCCAATATCAACTGAACATACTGAGAGTTTCTAGTCTCCAGGATCGACTGAACACACTGACAGTTTCTAGTCTCCCGCATCAATCGAACATACTGACAGTTTATAGTCTCCAGCATCATTTGAACATACTGTCGGTTTCTAGTCTCCAAGGATCAATTGAATATATTGACAATTTCTCTTTTACAGCATCAGTGGAACATACTGACAGTTTCTAGTCTCCAGCATCAATTGAACATACCGACAATTTCTCTTCTTTAGCATCAATTGAACATACTGACGGTTTCTAGTCTCCAGAATCAATTGAACATACTGACATTTTCTTTTCTCTAGCATCAATTGAACATACTTACAGTTTCTACTCTCCAGCATTAATTGAACATACTGACAATTTCTCTTCTCTAGCATCAATTGAACATACTGACAGTTTCTAGTCTCCAGCATCAATTGAACATACTGACAATTTCTAGTCTCCAGTATCAATTGAACATACTGACAATTTCTCTTCTCTAGCATCAATTGAACATACTGACAGTTTCTGTTCTCCAACATCAATTGAACATACTGACAGTTTAAAGTCTCCAGTATCAATTGAACATACTGACAATTTCTACGCTCCAGCATCAGTTGAATACACTGACAGTTTCTAGTCTCCAGTATCAGTTGAACATAATGACAGTTTCTAGTCTCCAGCATCAATTCAACATACTGACAGTTTCTAGTCTCCAGCATCAATTGAACATACTGACAGTTTCTAGTCTCCAGCATCGATTCAACATACTGACAGTTTCTGTCTCCAGCATCAACTGAACATACTGACTGTTTCTAGTCTCCCCCATCAATTGAACATACTGACAGTTTCTAGTCTCCAGCATCAATTCAACATAATGACAGTTTCTGTCTACAGCATTAATTGAACATACGGACAGTTTCTAGTCTCCAGCATCAATTCAACATACTGACAGTTTCCGTTTTTCAGCATCAATTGAACATACTGATAGTTTCTAGTCTCCAGCATCAATTTAACATACTGACAGTTTCTAGTCTCCAGCATCGATTCAACATACTGACAGTTTCTGTCTACAGCATTAATTGAACATACTGACAGTTTCTAGTCTCCAGCATCAATTCAACATACTGATAGTTTCTAGTCTCGAGCATCAATTGAACATACTGACAGTTTCTGGGTTCTAATATCAACTGAACATACTGACAGTTTCTGGTCTCCAATAGCAACTGAACATACTGCCAGTTTCTAGACTCTAGGATCAACTGAACTCACTGACACTTTCTAGTCTCCAGCATCAATTGAACATACTGACAGTTTCTAGGCTCCAGCATCAGTAGAACACACTGACAGTTTCTAGTCTCTAACATCAATTGAACATACTGACAGTTTCTAGTACCCAGCATCAATTTAACACACTGACAGTTTCTAGTCTCCAGCATGAATTGAACATACTGACAGTTTCTCTTCTCCTGCATCAATTGAACATACTGACAGTTTCTGTTCTCCAACATCAATTGAACATACTGACAGTTTCTAGTCTCCTGCATCAATTCAGCATACTGAGATTTTCCGGTTTCCATCTTTAATTTAACATACTGACAGTTTCTAGTCTCCAGCATCAATTGAACATACTGACAGTTTCTAGTCTCGAGCATCAATTGAACATACTGACAGTTTCTGGTCTCTAATATCAACTGAACAGACTGACAGATTCTGCTCTCCAATATCAACTGAACATACTGACAGTTTCTTGTCTCCAATATCAATTGAACATACTGACAGATTCTGGTACATACTGACAGTTTCTAGTCTCCAGCATCAATTGAACATACTGACAGTTTCTAGACTCCAGCATCAATTGAAGATACTGACAGTTTCTGGTCGCCAGCATCAATTGAACATACTGACAATTTCTTTTCTGCAGCATCAATTGTACATACTGACAGTTTCTTTTCTCCAACATCAGTTGAACATACTGACAGTTTCTAGTCTCCAGTATCAATGGAACATACTGACACTTTCTTGTCTTCAGCATCAATTCAACATACTGACAGTTTCCGGTTTCCAGCATTAATTGAACATACTGACAGTTTCTAGTCTCCAGTATCTGTTGAACATAATGACAGTTTCTGTCTCCAGCATCAGTTGAACATACTGACTGTTTCTAGTCTCCGGCATCATTTGAACGTACTGACAGTTTCTAGTCTCCAGCATCAATTGAACATTCTGACAGTTTCTAGTATACAGCATCAATTCAACATACTGACAGTTTCCGGGTTTCCATCATTAATTGAAAATAATGACAGTTTCTAGTCTCGAGCATCAATTAAACATACTGACAATTTCTAGTCTCCAGCATCAATTGAACATACTGACAGTTTCTGGTCTCTAATATCAACTGAACATACTGACAGTTTCTGGTCTCCAATATCAACTGAACATACTAACAGTTTCTAGTCTCCAGCATCAACTGAACATGCTGTCAGTTTCTGGTCTCACGCATCAATTGAACATACTGACAGATTCTGGTACATACTGACAGTTTCTAGTCTCCAGCATCAATTGAACGTACTGACAGTTTCTGGTCTCCAGCATCATTTTAACATACTGACAATTTCTCTTCTGCAGCATCAATTGTACATACTGACAGATTCTGTTCTCCAACATCAGTTGAACATACTGACAGTTTCTAGTCTCCAATATCAATGGAACATACTGACACTTTCTAGTCTCCAGCATCAATTCAACATACTGACAGTTTCCGGTTTCCAGCATTAATTGAACATACTGACAGTTTCTAGTCTCCAGTATCAATTGAACATAATGACAGTTTCTGTCTCCAGCATCAATTGAACATACTGACTGTTTCTAGTCTCCGGCATCAATTGAACGTAACTGACAGTTTCTAGTCTCCAGCATCAATTGAACATACTGACAGTTTCTAGTATACAGCATCAATTCAACATACTGACAGTTTCCGTTTTCCAGCATTAATTGAACATAATGACAGTTTCTAGTCTCGAGCATCAATTAAACATACTGACAATTTCTTATCTCCAGCATCAATTGAACATACTGACAGTTTCTGGTATCTAATATCAACTGAACATACTGACAGTTTCTAGTCTCTAAGACTAATTGAACACACTGACAGTTTCTTGTCTCCGGCATCAATTGAACATATTGGCCATTTCTAGTCTCCAGCATCAATTGAACATACTGACAATTTCTCTTTTTAAGCAGCAATTGAACATACTGACAGTTTCTGGTCTCCAGCATCAGTTGAACAAGATGACAATTTCTAGTCTCCATCATCAATTGAACATACTGAGAGTTTCTAGTCTCGAACATCAATTGCACATACTGACAGTTTCTGGTCTCTAATATCAACTGAACATACTGACAGTTACTGGTCTCCAATATCAACTCAACATACTGACAGTCTCTGGTTTTCAATATCAACTGAACATACTGACAGTTTCTGGTCTCCAATATCAACTGAACATACTGACAGTTTCTAGTCTCTAGGATCCACTGAACACACTGACACTTTCTAGTCTCCAACATCAATTGAACATACTGACAGTTTCTGGTCTCCAACATACTGACAGTTTCTGGTCTCCAATATCAATTGAACATACTGACAGTTTCTGGTCTCCAATATCAATTGAACATACTGACAGTTTCTGGTCTCCAATATCAATTGAACATACTGTCAGTTTCTGGTCTCCAGCATCGATTCAACATACTGACAGTTTCTGGCTGCAGCTTCAATTCAACCTACTGACAGTTTCTGTTCTCCAGCATTAATTGAACTTATTGACAGTTTCAGGTCTCCAATATCAATTGAATATACTGACAGATTCTGGTCTCCAGCATCAGCTGAACATACTGACAGTTTCTGGTCTCCAATATCAGTTGAACATACTGACAGTTTCTGGTCTCCAATATCAATTCAATATACTGACAGTTTCTAGTCTCCAGCATCAATTAAACAAACTGACAGTTTCTGGTCTCCAATATCAACTGAAAATACTGACAGTTTCTGGTCTCCAATATCAATTGAACATACTGACACTTTCTGGTCTCCAATATGAATTGAACATACTGTCAGTTTCTGGTCTCAAGCATTAATTCAACATACTAACAGTTTCTAATCTCCAGCCTCAGCTGAACATACTGACAGTTTCTGGTCTCCAGCATCAGTTCAACATACTGACAGTTTCTAGTCACCAGCATCAATGCAACAAACCGACAGTTCCTGGTCTACAATATCAACACATTGACAGTTTTGGTCTCCATTATAAATTGAACATACTGACAGTTTCTGGTCTCCCAATATCACTCGAACATACTGTCCGTTTCTGGTCTCAAGCATTAATTCAGTATAATAACAGTTTCTAGTTTCCAGCATCAGCTGAACATACTGACAGTTTCTGGTCTCCAGCATCAATTCAACATGCTAACAGTTTCTAGTCTCCAGCATCAGTTGAACATACTGACAGTTTCTGTTCTCCAGCATCAATTCAACATACTAACAGTTTCTAGTCTCCAGCTTCAGCTGAACATACTGACAGTTTCTTTTCTCCAGCATCAATTGAACTCACTGGTACTTTCTGGTCTCCAGGAACAACTCCAGCATCAACTGGACATACTGACAGTTTCTAGTCTCTTGCATCAATTGAACATACAGAAAGTTTTTAGTCCCCAACATCAACTGAACATACTAACGGTTTCTAGTCACCAGCATCAATTGAATAAACTGATAGTTTCTTGTCTCAAGCACGAATTGAACATACTGATATATTATAACCCGGGCATCTACTGAACATTCTAACGGCATCAACTTTTAACCATACTCCAGCATCAATTGAACATACTAACGGTTCCTGATCTGCAGCATCAGTTGAACATGCTTATAGCTTCTTGTCTCCGCATCAACTGAACATGCTAGCAGTGTCTAGTCTAGTCTCCAGCATCAATTGAACATCCTGACAGTTTCTAGTCTCCAGCATCAATTCAACATACTAACAGTTTCTAGTCTCCAGCATCAATTGAACATACTGCCAGTTTCTGTTCTCCAGCATCAATTCAACATGCTAACAGTTTCTAGTCTCCATCATCAATTCAACATACTAACAGTTTCTGTTTCAAGCATCAATTGAACATACTGACAGTTTCTAGTCTCCAGCATCGATTCAACATACTGACAGTTTCTGGCTGCAGCTTAATTCAACCTACTGACAGTTTCTGTTCTCCAGCATTAATTGAACTTATTGACAGTTTCAGGTCTCCAATATCAATTGAATATACTGACAGTTTCTGGTCTCCAGCATCAGCTGAACATACTGACAGTTTCTGGTCTCCAATATCAGTTGAACATACTGACAGTTTCTGGTCTCCAATATCAATTCAATATACTGACAGTTTCTAGTCTCCAGCATCAATTAAACAAACTGACAGTTTCTGGTCTCCAATATCAACTGAAAATACTGACAGTTTCTGGTCTCCAATATCAATTGAACATACTGACACTTTCTGGTCTCCAATATGAATTGAACATACTGTCAGTTTCTGGTCTCAAGCATTAATTCAACATACTAACAGTTTCTAATCTCCAGCCTCAGCTGAACATACTGACAGTTTCTGGTCTCCAGCATCAGTTCAACATACTGACAGTTTCTAGTCACCAGCATCAATGCAACAAACCGACAGTTCCTGGTCTACAATATCAACACATTGACAGTTTTGGTCTCCATTATAAATTGAACATACTGACAGTTTCTGGTCTCCCAATATCACTCGAACATACTGTCCGTTTCTGGTCTCAAGCATTAATTCAGTATAATAACAGTTTCTAGTTTCCAGCATCAGCTGAACATACTGACAGTTTCTGGTCTCCAGCATCAATTCAACATACTAACAGTTTCTAGTCTCCAGCATCAGTTGAACATACTGACAGTTTCTGTTCTCCAGCATCAATTCAACATACTAACAGTTTCTAGTCTCCAGCTTCAGCTGAACATACTGACAGTTTCTTTTCTCAGCATCAATTGAACTCACTGGTACTTTCTGGTCTCCAGGAACAACTCCAGCATCAACTGGACATACTGACAGTTTCTAGTCTCTTGCATCAATTGAACATACAGAAAGTTTTTAGTCCCCAACATCAACTGAACATACTAACGGTTTCTAGTCACCAGCATCAATTGAATAAACTTATAGTTTCTTGTCTCAAGCACGAATTGAACATACTGATATATTATAACCCGGGCATCTACTGAACATTCTAACGGCATCAACTTTTAACCATACTCCAGCATCAATTGAACATACTAACGGTTCCTAATCTGCAGCATCAGTTGAACATGCTTATAGCTTCTTGTCTCCGCATCAACTGAACATGCTAGCAGTGTCTAGTCTAGTCTCCAGCATCAATTGAACATCCTGCCAGTTTCTAGTCTCCAGCATCAATTCAACATACTAACAGTTTCTAGTCTCCAGCATCAATTGAACATACTGCCAGTTTCTGTTCTCCAGCATCAATTCAACATGCTAACAGTTTCTAGTCTCCATCATCAATTCAACATACTGACAGTTTCTGTTTCAAGTATCAATTGAACATACTGACAGTTTCTAGTCTCAAGCATCAACTGAACATACAGACAGTTTCTGTTCTTCAGCATTTATTGAACATACTGACAGTTTCTGTTCTTCAGCATTTATTGAACATACTGACAGTTTCTGGTGTCCAGCATCAATTCAGCATACTGACAGTTTCTAATCTCCAGCATTAATTGAACATACTGACAGTTTCTGGTCTCCAATATCAATTGAAAATACTGACAGTTTCTGTTCTCCCGCATTAATTGAACATACTGACAGTATAAGGTCTCCAATATCAATTCAACATACTGATAGTTTCTGGTCTCCAGTATCAATGGAACATATGGACAGTTTCTGGTTCCCAGCATCAACTGGACATACTGACAATTTCTAATCTCAAGCATCAATTGAGCATACTGACAGTTTCTGGTCTCAAGCCTTAATTGAACATATTTACAGTTTCTGGTCTCCAATATCAATTGAACATACTGATAATTTCTGGTCTCCAATATCAATTGAACATACTGACAGTTTCTGGTTTCCAGCATTGATTGAACATACTGACAGTTTCTAATCTGCAGCATCAGCTGTACATACTGACAGTTTCTGGTCTCTAATATCAATTGAACATACTCACAGTTTCAGGTCTCTGATATCAATTCAATATACTGACAGTTTCTAGTCTCCAGCATCAGTTCAACAAACCGACAGTTTCTGGTCTCCAATATCAACTGAACATACTGACAGTTTCTGGTCACCAATATCAATTGAACATACTAACAGTTTCTGGTCTGCAATATCAATTGAACATACTGACAGTTTCTGGTCTCAAGCATTAATTCAACATACTAACAGTTTCTAATCTCCAGCATCAGCTGAACAAACTGACGGTTTCTGGTCTCAAGCATCAATTTAACATACTAACAGTTTCTAGTCTGCTGCATCAATTCAACATACTAACAGTTTCTAGTCTCCAGCATCAGCTGAACTTACTGACAGTTTCTGGTCTCCAGCATCAGTTGAACATACTGACAGTTTCTAGTCTCCAGCAGCAACTCCAGCATCAACTGGACATACTGACAGTTTCTAGTCTCTTGCATCAATTGAACATACAGAAAGTTTCAATTCCCCAGCATCAATTGAACACACTAACAGTTTCTAGTCACCAGCATCAATTGAACAAACTTATAGTTTCTTGTCTCAAGCATGAATTGAACATACTAATATATTATAGCCCGGGATCAACTGAACATTCTAGCGGCATCAACTTTTAACCATAATGACAGCTTCTAGTCTACAGCATCAACTGAACATACTAACGGTTCCTAATCTGCAGCATCAGTTGAACATGCTTTTAGCTTCTTGTCTCCAGCCAGCATCAACTGAACATGTTAGCAGTGTCTAGTCTAGTGTCCAGCACCAACTAAACAAGCTAACAGTTTAGTCTCCGGCATCAATGGAACATACTATTATTTTTAACTCTGGCATCAACTGAACATAGCAGTTATCAATTTCAATCCTGTCCCAGAGGCAGCATGGATCATCAATATAGAGCTTGCAAACTGTTCCAGACACTTAATCGTAAATAAGCTAGGTCAACAGCAAAGTTGTTCCGATCGCCCTTTATATAATCACTCTAATCTATTTTGGTCGGCCCTTATTGACAGTACAAAAGTAATACAAATGTACCTTCATTTCTGCTGTAGCTAAACGGAACGGCCTCTAGACCAGAGTTTCAGAATGGTTTGCCAGTAGAAGAGCGTAAAATGGTTATGTAATTGCCTGGAAACCAGATACAATTTTAGCCATGACATTGTTTAGATAGTTCTGGATACAACGGCATTAATCTTTTCATGAACATAATCATAATAAAAAGCAAATACGTATGTCTGGCTTTCAGGTGTAATTTTGTTGATATACATAGAAGGTTGTTATGCTTCCATAATAGTCTGGATATCGTAAAATAAGAAAGACAAAATGCGTCCAGTTTGGAGTGGATTGATTTGGAGGAATTTATGATTCATGCTTGAACCAATAGCATAACTATGGTGACGTTCAGCTAAAAATAACTTTTACAGATGTTTCAAACTTTTAAATGTGTTTAAAGAAGTAAATGTTTATTTTTCTCGCTAGTCAAATCGCGACGTTAAGATGTAACTACTATCAGACAGATCGAATGTTCCATTTGTTTCATTTATTCCCAAATGCCAACATGTCTTACAATCATGTATGATATTTCATTAAATGTTATATTTTGTTTGGTTGTAGGCGACCAGGCTCAATCTTCAGAGCCATTGTTGCCAATTTTGACCTTAGATACATCTGTTGAAATTTTTTTTTAAAAATTACACCAACTTAGATTTCCTGTTTTCGTGTAGCAACACCATTTTCGGACCATATAATTTTGGCCGTTTCTTTGCGATTTTTTTTTCTGTAACTTTAACTTTTAGAAAGCGCAAGCAATGCCAGATTAATACAATGTAGGCCTATATGATGCAAAATCCTGTTTTTGAGTGCAGTGCAATTTGACAGCTTTTTTTCATGATTTGAACCCGGCTACCATTTTGTCGGAAAAGTTTGTAGAAAAGGTGTACATATACAAAGTCTTTTGGAAAAGTAAATAGAGAATAATAGGTTAGTGCCGTAGATGAGAAAGTTTATCTGGCGAGGTGGAGGAGGTTATCGGGTGAGCCGAAGGCGAACCTGATAACGTCCGGAGCCGAGCCAGATAAACTTTCTCCATCTTAGGCACTAACCTATTATTCTATTTATCTTGTCATTACTTCATTTTCCGATATTTGGCAATTTATTTTACAAAAATAAGTGTGCGACAACCGCTTTAATGACGTCATATTCGTAATGACGTCACTTATATAATGACGTGATTACCGGCAAAATCGCAATAACTTCTTCGTTTTTGAATAAAAACTCATTATTTGACCAATCATTTTCTTAGTTCGGACATTTCCAACACAATGATGATGGTTTCGTTGCAAAATTTCTTATGACAACAATATCGATCATAAGGTCACATGATCAACTGACCGTATATCACTGGTCACATGATCAACTGACGGTATATCAAGAAAGATATACGGCACCCTGATATCGGGTCGAAAATACTGCAAGTGACAGGATAAAGAAATGATAAGACATCAATAAACAACAACAACAACAACAAACAGTTCTCTGGAATACTTTCAGAGAGATCAAAATAATTTGGAGAACCAAGGCAGCCTGAAATCAATTCAACCTCGGTTAAAATCATTTATTAAGTTTCGCCCGATCAAATAAATTCATGCGTAAGCTTTTCTAGTATGTTGATATATCTTTCTGGAATACCTCTTGATTCTATTTCATACGGCTTATTTTAGATACAAGATAACATGTTAAGTTTCGCATTTCCATACGTTTAAACGTGTTTTTATTTTGTTTGTTTTTTCCATCCATACTACATCATCGTCAATAGTATATCCATGGCAGATTCCTAATGTTTTTACAAACTTTTTGGTGCAATTTATATCTTTAAAATCTGGTTTTTTTATTCTTTATTTTACCTAATAACAACCCGGTGGTTTTTTCTTTATTTAATTTTGCTCCTGAAGCTTGTTCATATTTTGATAAATTGTGAAACATATATATGGTAAAGACTTTTCATTTTTACAAAAAAAATTGTGTGTCATCGACAAATTGACTGGTTCGCGCTTCTAGAGAAGAATTATTTTGTGATGGAAGTTCTATACCCTGAATACGTGTATCTTTCCGTATCGCACATGCCATAGCTTCCGCTTGTATAATGTAAATTAGAGGAGCGACCGGGCAGCCATGTCTGATTGAACGCGATATTTCGAAATAGTCTGACATAAACCCATTTGTTTGAATCGCTGTTTTTGAACCTTTTAGCAGCATATATATATCCACTTTCTAAAGTTTGTTCCAAAGTTGAATTCACACCCTATAAACGACCGTATTCCCCCTCTTCCTGTTGCGACCAATCAAAACAATAAACTGACAGCTAAAAGTTGAAAAAAAAACAACACCATTTTAAAGTGACTGATATGCTTTGATGGTATGTATATTTAAATTTTATTGGAAGCTGAACATTATTTGTTTCTGTATATAATGTGTTAGTCTGATTACAGGTAAAATTATAGCAAAAAAACTTGATTGATCACTGATTTTGTCCAGAAATTGTACATTGTCGGCGTCAAAAGTACATATTTTCTTGCTCGAAGAATGATCTACATGTAAACATCGGCAATATGTAGTTAATGCCCGTCTTATTCTTTTTCTTTTCTCTTTAATGTGACACTTAAAGGTAAAACAGGGTCTATTTTTCGTGTCCGTGCCATAACTTCTTCATGCATTAAGGGATTCTGAAATAATTTGGCACAAATGTTCACCATCATGAGACGATGTGCCCGCACAAGACTATACTCTAGAATTTCAACCCATTGAAACCGATATATCATCGCAAAGTACCCTGCGGCTGGTCATACAGCCGTCGTGTTTACTACCCGCCGTGATTTGACCGTTATTTCTCATATATTTATACTTACCAAATAACACACAGCTTTCAATTTAAATGTTTCTTTAAAATCTTCTGAATTTGCCGATGACGAGGCAGAACTCACGCCATTTTTAAACCAACGGAAGTGGATTGAGCCAGGCTTAGCAAAGAAAACAACTAAATCCGCAAGGACAGATTCCCGGCGTGTGCAAACGTTATCACTATCAAATGTAAATTATTTCAAACATGAGAAATAACGGTCAAATCACGACAGATAGTAAACACGACGGCTGTATGTCCAGCCGCAGGGTACTTGTGGGTGCAATAGTTTTTAAAAAGGCAGTGGCTACGATTACGGTACCGTAATCCTAGCCTCCGATTCTAGGATTACGGAAGTTCCGTATTCCTAGACAACCCTTTGAGGATGGATCATTTCGTTGGCAGACAGACAGACATACACACGGACAGACGGACGGGGGTCAACCTATAGTCCCCTCCTGTCTCATCTCATCGACATTTTGAAGTCGTCAGGTAACATTTCTTCGCGTGCATGTTGAACAATTCTCCTCTTAGGCGATCTTATCAGTACATCTACGGCACAAAATCTGATAAGCCATCAGACAGCGCAACTGATAACTTGCATTGATTTATATAGGAAAATGATACATTTACCATTGAAAATGTCATAAATTACACATTTCTATTTATTCTATTATACCATCCCGAATATTTCCTTAAAAACAATTCAATACCTTTACGATGGTATATTTTCCTTCAAAATAAGTCAATATTTGGTTGCTTCAAAATTCGTTTGAAAAACGTCACTCAAATTCAATAAACTCTCTATACATATTTGACAGAATTACGCGATAACCCTGTTTTTACTAAGTATTTTTGAAGGAAAAGTTAAAGTTCTACCACGGAAGAACTAAAAACAAAACTGAAATCGCTAGGAATCGTCACAAAAATTAGAAAACACAATATAAACTGATAGAGTTATTACGCAAAGCTACACTGATGTGTGACTTCCATAGGGAATTGACAGACGGTTAATTTCTTGCATGACATAGTAGGGACCCTGTGTATACTTTCAGTTTCTAATTCTGTATTTTATGATAGTATATGTCTGTAAAACCAACACGGAAAACTTGCATGTAAACGATTCTGAAGCATTCAATTCATTATATAATTAGGTAGGATAGCGAGTCACAGACCCTCCAACCCCCCCCCCCCCCCCGCACCCCCAGTGGATTAGTACATGCACAGCACGAGGGGTTCTACATTAAATGACATTATATACATGGCGACTGATCAATAGAGACAATTTGGTATGTATTTTTTTAAATTTTATTTACGCCCTTAAAGGACATAAATCGCCAACTGAAGTCGCAAAATGAAAAAGTGTCAGTCGCAAATACGAGTTCAGATCAAATATCAAAATTGGCAAGTCGGCATTCAGTGAATGTGTTTTACCGACTAGATAAAAAGTAATTTCTTTCAAAAACGCAACCAATATGCAACATCTTATTTACATATATGTATGGAGTATGCATGCTTATTTCAGAAAATATCATGGATTATTGGATTGCAAATCAATTTGACGTGTTATTCATCAGTTTCGTGACTTGGTCGAGTGAATTTTCATGCAATGAGTGTGATCAGTCAACATTTTGTAAACGCTACTTGTCTGTTTCATCTATTATATCACCATATACACATATTTATGTTAGACTTATCGTTAAACTTAAATACACATACCGTGTAAAGCAAAATAATTAATGTTAAGACGATTTCTTACCTTTGGCCTGTCTGTTTATTGTTTTGATCGGTCGCAACAGGAAGAGGGGGGTGGGGGAGGGGGGTACAGTCGTTTATAGCGTGTGGAATTTGTCTAAGCATTTATCAACCCATTCCCACTCCACGTGGTCAAATGCTTTTGACTGATCGAGGAAAATGATTACCCCTTCTTCATTTATTTCATAAATGTAGTTTATTACATCCTGAATGTAGCGATTTGCTTCACTTATATATCTTCGCCGCACATAACCTTTTTGACCGGAATGAATAAGTGATGGTAGAATTGGCTTTAATCGCTCAGCCTGGCATTTCGATATAAGTTTGTAATCTACATTTAGTAGCGTGATAGGCCGCCAATTTTTCAAATTTTCCCTTTCCCCGTTTTTATATATGAGTGATAAAATACCTTTGTACATAGAACATGATAACGAAATATTTTCTAATATTTCCGTCACAACTTCTGAAAAATCTGATTTAATAATATACCAAAATTTTAAATACCACTCAGTCACTAATACCATCTTCTCCCGGCGATTTTCACAGCTTAAATGTCTTTATGACAAGTTATGGGAGAAATCAAAAAACATAAATTGTGGTTTAATGGTCATAAAATGGCCTTGTTTATTTTACATAGAAAAAAACATATAACATGTTTATTGTATGACAGAAACAGGTTTCTGAATTTTTTTACCAAGTAAAATAAAATTATAAAAGTAAATAAAACGTGGAGGCTTCTTTAGAAATGACATTGGCCGAATGGAAACTTGGGATACTTCTATAACTGAATTTGAACTAGTGTGGAGATGGGGTAGGTGGTGGGTAAAATCAAAATTGTCTTTGTGTTTATGCAACCCACGCTGAAGAGAACTAGATCAAACCGGTTCCCGCATGGTATAAATTCCGTGAAGCCGTTCCTCCCACTGCCCGTCATAAATTTCGCTGATGCTACCTACGTAAGCAAAGCTTTTATTTATGACCAGTTATGGGAGAAATCAAAAAACATAAATTGTGGTTTAATGGTCATAAAATGACCTTGTTTATTTTTACATAGAAAAAACATATAACATGTTTATTGTATGACAGAAACAGGTTTCTGAAATTTTTTACCAAGTAAAATAAAATTATAAAAGTAAATAAAGTAAATAAAATGTGGAGGTTTCTTTAGAAATGGCCAAAAAGATAGGACCTGAAAGAGACTATCTTCTCCCACATTTTTAGGGAATTGTCGAAGGAGGAAGTGAGAGAGGCACCCTTTGAAACAAATTTGTGTAAAATATACATGAACTAATTAAGTCTTCTGTATACCAATCGCATAAGAAGCGGTTTACATATTCCTAAATGAAACGATATCAAAGACCTTAGTACATAGTATCTTTAACATTCAGTTACGATATAATTATAATGTGACTTAGTATGCCTTACAAAACAAGGTAAAAGATATATACATGTATAATATTATGCTAAAGTAAAATCATGTCCCCATAAAACAGGATGTATCTCAAACACGGTGACTAGCAACTTAAGCACATTAAACAGATAACTTATTGCACGTAAACTTGATTATTTGAACTCGATCTGTCCAATGAAATATAGGATATGAATACTTCTCAAACCTAACGTCCAAATGATAGCTGCCATAGAGCAAGTATTTAAAGTTACTTTTAAGCAATATAAACGTTTGTCTTCTCGGTTTATCCAATTACTAGCCCAAGCAAGTAAATGGTAGGTAACTGTTACTGTTTTTAATAAAAGTCATGTATATACAGACAAATGCATGCAATTATATGAAATGTTGATGATCAAACGCACCAAGATATTCAAATGTTTTCATTTAAGACCTCATCACCAAGAGGTCTGTAAAAGTACCTATAACTACAGCTATAGCCCAAGCAAGAGCTGATATGTTCAAGACAATAGACCTGATCCCTTATGAAACTTGGTATTCACCTGTTATTACAACGTTACATAATCAAAACAGTCTGCATTCTACTAATTTAGTTACCATAGTAACAATGTTTGTAGCCAAATTGTACCAATATCTAGCATTTGAAATGACTAGAGTATATATGGAATAAATTGAAATTTAAAAGCACATATTTACATTAAAGACGCTAATAAAATGTTAGCATTATCTATAAAGTTACTAATAAAAGTTCTTCTACCGTTATATATTTTTCTAAATTTGCCTTATTTTTAGTATCAAGTTTTTGATCTATATTTTTGAGCAAAGTTTTAGCAGCCGTTACATTAATAGCTAACGTACTTAACAACTTTCTTGTAGAATTTGCACCAATAAAATACCTTTAGTAAATAAAACACGATTCGTCTTAAGTTCGAACACGGCGGCTTAAGTGTTCCAGATATACGTGTAATTCAAAAAAGTATAAATGTCAAAAGAGTATATCGAATAATTCACTCAGATCTCCAAAACTGGAATGCTATTGGCAAATATTATTTGCAATCACAAGATGAGCGTTTCTCACAAACATATTTTATATGTAGATGTTCCTCTTTGAAAGGTTTAGGTTTTAATGTGAAAACGTCAAATATTTATTCAAAGGCGATTGATCATTGGATAGAATTTAGGAAAATTGTATCAATTCAAGGGAGAAAGTACCTGAAACATGAACCTCTTTTTGGGAATTTTGAAATTAAGTATAAAGAAAGGCCATTGTTTTTTGAGTCATTTGCTAAAAGTAATGTTATAAATATTGGGGATATATGGGACTCTTAAGAGAAAACTTTTATCAAAAGTACAAATCCTTTTAAAAAAAACTGCAATATAAAAGGAACTGGATTTCCAAATGGTCAATATTAACAAAAGTATACCACGATCGATAGTGGTAAAATTAAAAGAAAATGTTCTAGAAATTAAGTCTAATCTTCCTCTTAATCTTGCGGAGCTGCAAATTGTTAAGAAAGATATGACACCACTACATTGACTTGAAACAGAAAGATGTTTCGCAAATATATAATTTTTAAGCAAAATAAACTTGCAGTAGAATGTAAATGGGAGGCAATATTTGGCTCAAGCTTTCAATGGGAAAAAATATGGATTACTATTTATAAATCATTTGCTTCTTCTAAAGCGAACCAATTTCAATGGAAGTTTCTCCATAGAACTATTTTTACTGAACATAAATTGAATTTAATGGGAATGTCTAATGGCCTTTGTATCATTTGTAAGCAGGAAAGAGAGTCTTTAAGGCATCTTTTTTTTTTTTTTTTTTTGGAATGTAACTCTTGTGCCTTCTTTCTGGAGATTTGACGCTTCTAATGATCAAACATGTGTGAAACAGTCATGAATATTACATGCACTTGAATAAAATGTTGCTTTTGGGGGAAAGATTAGCAAAAAAAAAATCGGGAATGGGGTTGAGCCCCGGGAATGGAATTGCGCGTATACATTATATAATCAAATAGTCATTTTTACATCCCAATAGTTTTTACAATGTTCTTGTTTCCTGCTTATGTTATTTTTATTTATTTAGTGTTTGGCAAGAAAACTCCTTTTAGCCAGTGTCCTCAGCAGTTTACGGCCAACACTATGCTGAAAGTATACATAAAGATCATCCATTGGGATGTTTGCAAAAATTTGCTGTTCATTTTGAGGTTAAAATTTGCCTCAAGGAATATGACTTCGAATGTTCTTAATCGGCATTAGAGCGGGAAACACGATGTTGCCTTTTTGGGTTTAGCGCCGTTTTCAACCGGTGTTTCAGTTAAGTTTGGGTGGGCAGTTAACCTAGCCAGAGATTCGGTACCCTTAGTAACCTGTTTTCCATATGTAGCAATTTCTCCATATGAACTAGAGTTGGAGGACAAATGATTTTAGACTCAATGTCTTTTATCATAGCGGAGACCATACGCCTAAACCTTCTTAATTCTATCTACGTTTCTTCTCGTTGTTAGTCTGCTCTGGTTGTGCATGTTCATTATCATTTTGGGTTGAAAATTATTGCAGTTTGCACCAGCAAATGGCAAATTTGAATTTGTGGCTGCAGCGTTGGCGGCTTTATCCGTCACAAAAGCGATCTGCAAAACAACATCCCTCACAAGGCCGAACGGCTATATAAGTTACAAGGCCGATCTGCAGTACGGCTATATCCCTCACAATGCCGATCTGCAGAACGGCTACATCTCTCATAAGGCCGATCTGCAGAACGGCGACATCCCTCACAAGACCGATCTACAGAAAGGCTGTCGATTGGAAGATGCTAAGCGTGACTGTACATGCATCAAAATATTATTCTGATCACCGGACACGGTCGTTAGGCTTAAAAGACACTTTTGATAACAGCTTTCCTGAATGAATAATCTTAATTTGTCTATTATCCATTCGAACATTTGACATCGGAACTTTAGAGTGGGGATATCACCAATTCATTCTAAAATCTTGATACTACACATTCATACTAAATATGTCATATCACGATTATCTAGACTATTCGAAAAATATGTATAGAGCTGTTGCACTTGCTGTCATGCGTCGACGACCGCGTACGTGTCCCGATGAGATGAAACTTTTATATATTCTATTGCTTTTTCGTCTGATATTGGAGAATAAAACTCATCTGCTCGGAATATAATAGCCGTTTGATGGTGTATTTTCAAAGCATTGTTTAAAGGTATTTTAAGTAAGTTGTGTATCTCTTAAAATCTATGTTGAAATAGTGAATATTCTGCATGATGCAGAAAGCAAAACCTGTACACTTACACTTTCTTTTTTCTATTCGTGTGGTGAGGCACATCATATCCTTCTTACAACTTTCTTTCTGTGTGATTCAATGTCAGTAGCCTAGTTCTACAGTTAAAGAACAAATACAGAAGCTGACACCAACACTCGATACGGTATTAGGGAATTATTTGCAGTCGCATTCACATCATGAATGGTCAAACTAGTGGTAACTTTCTAAATTTAAAAGCCTCTGTGTGAAATTGATGGGACAAGTCATGAAATGTGTCGACCCTCCCCCTCCCAAAAAAAAGCAAGAAAAAACAACTAACATAAAAGTGGTCTTCGACAACAGGTGAAAAATATTTAAGAAATGATTTTTTTTCAGTGTTTCATGCGAAATGAATGAAGAATAGGATTGGCAAATCAATGAATCGCGCTAGCGATTCTTGTTTAATTTCCCGATCCTATTCTGGCGTCCGTTTTGCATCAACTCCGGAAAAAATGAATTCATTTCTTAAATTTACATTATATTTTTTCCTTCCATTTGAAAACAAGACTGTATTATAAATTGCATATTTTTGTTGCATTTAACATTAAAATCAGCTTCCCAGCCATTCTGTACACCAGACGGAACAACTGTAACGTCATCTAAGGAACGTTCTCCCTGACTATTATGCACACGTCGTCAAAACAGCGGCCTGTTATCACTTAACAGCACTGGCGTCACTTTGTTGCCTTTCCTTTTGCTGTTCATAGAAAATGCTCGATTTTCAATTGAAAAGAATAGGACGCATGTAAATACAACATATTGAAAGCGGATTCCTTGGTCATTAGACCGATGCCCAACACTTTATGCTACAGCGAATCGGAGACCAGTTCCTTTTCCGTGAAAGGCGATAAGACTTATCCTAATCGAACTCTAGTAATGACACCATATTTAGCCACCTGTCGATGATGACTGATGCCATGCAAACCGGCTTTACTGCTACATTCTTCATTAATATGGGATTCAGACAGAACTTGAAGACATATAGATGAATTAGTTCAATAACATCTCCTTCCACAAACAGCCACTCGTGTTTTCTTTATGAGTAGACAAATAAACTTCAATAAATTAATGTTGTCGTAAACATATGCCTTAATTATGTTCAGTGAAAATAAGCAGTTTGAAAGCTTTAAAATGTGAAAAATGTAATAATTTTGATTTTACAGGCTTAAATATACAGAGCCTTGAGTGAGAAATGTTTGCATCTCCTTTTTTTCATTTCATTAGGAGGGTATTACCGTTTTGCAATCGACCTCGGAGCCGATATATTATTCAGTAGAATTATAAACACATTATTTACAACTATCATGTACTCATTATGAGAACCCTGAAGAGCTCTAGCAGTTTCTCGCAAGGATCTGTGCCTGAGTATGATTCACCTGAAGTGTTCGAACAATCCCCAAACGCACAGACACGCCACAACCATCATCACGCGCTATCCCAGGCAGTAGCACCAGGCAGACTGATGGGGCCGTTATGTCGAATATATAAATTTAAAAATGCCTATTGTAATGTTCTTACAACAGTTTTATCAAAAATGTTTAAAATATCTTTGAGAAAACCCCTTTATTTACTCCGCTTTCCGATGTCCGCTCTCCGATCTCCGCCCTCCATCACACATGTCTATTGTTGTTACGTATATGTGCGACCTGTGTTGCAACATTTCAGCAGAAAGACATCTTGAAACAAATATATTTCGACAGAAGAGTGTCTGGAAGTACAGAGAAACTTCAATAGCATGGAATATGAGCTTTGTGTGAATGCAGTCAGCGACATTTGGTCAATGTTAGCAAACGTTGCACATTTGTTGGTCTGCTAATTGTCATATAATTATGCAAATGATATAGACAATGATAATAGCGCTGTTTAAAATACAGCACTTATGCATGTTTTTCTCATGACTATGTTCCCATTATAATTACACTAATATTTCTAAGGTCCACTGTACCATTGGTAGGTACAATGATACAATAAGATATTTTTAAGATATTATTTATTATTGTGACATGTGCATGAATAAAACATAATTACATAGCATATAATTGAAAATAAGGCACCCGGCCCATTGGGCCTATATGTCACCAGGATTATCAAGTAATTATATACGAAATTCGTAAATAGTTCACATTATATACATAGGTTAATTATGAAGTACAGATTATAAACAAAACGTTAGCAGCTGTGGGATTTGACATATAAAGGACTATAAATGCATTATACATCTATAGATACAAGGGATTTACTTTACATGGCATGATTGTGAAATGAGAAAAAAGAAAAGAATGCAAGGAACAGGACATACACCAATAATGCATTAGAGCAGTAGCGGTACAAGAAAGTATGCATTTCTTTTCTTCAAGAAAGCACATTCTAAAAATTAAGCAAGTCGATAAAATATGTGAAAGTCTCTTGTTTACATGCATTTGACCATTATCAACAAATAAATCTCTGAAAGTATTTTCTCGCAGATCATTATAAAGTTCACATTGAAATAAGAAATATTCTCATCTTCCACTTAACTTGACGAACAATGTCTACATAGTCTCTGATCAGGCTGCTCTCCAGCATACCTCCCCGTTTCAATTCTAAGTGGTAAAATACCAGTTCTGAATTGACACAATACCGAGCGTTCATTCTTACTTAAATTCACCATAACATAGTCTTCACATTTAAAGTTATTCTTAAATATACGGTATGTTCTAAGTTTTGATACACTTTGAACGTCTTCAGACCAGATATTAGAGTAATGGTTCACTAGTAATCCGTGGGCATGTGGTAAATTTATAACAGTTTTATTGTCATAATTAGCGGATAATCCCAGCGTGGTCACAACGTGTTTAATATCAAGTGACCAGTTATTTGTGCACTTTAAGTAGTCAAAATTAAACATTTTCTTTGTGATCCGTCTGTCATCCATTGAAATCAGTCTGTTCCACATACGTAATATGTTCCCCCATCGTCTGTAGACACTAGGTAACCACCCAGTGTCCCCAACAATCGCGAGAATTGGCGTGAAGCGATGAACACCGAGGAAATATCTCATGGCTCTATTCTGAACATTATCTATGTGCTGGTATTTTTTAAACCACCAACAGAAGAGCAATAGTCTAAGATAGGCACAACACATGATGTATACTGTTTATCGTAGGACTTAAAGCCAAACTCTTTTAGGTTATGAATTTTGTTGATAATTCCCCCAAGAGCACGACCGGCCGCTTTTCCAAGTGTTTCACTATTGTACGTAAAGTCATTTTTTTTCATGAAATATAACCCCTAGATATTTGTATCGGTCAACAGTTTCTAGCTTACTGTTGCCGATCTTAAACTCGAAATCACTTCGTGATGCCCGGCCTCTGCGAAAATGCATACATTTCGATTGATTTGCTTTAATTAAAACTCTCCAGCGCTTACACCAGTTATTGACAGTATCTAACATTGACTGCAGCTTCTCTTCGCTGTCCGCCATTAGGACAATATTGTCTGCGTACATTAACAGAGAGAGCTTAATGTCACCAACAGAGATGCCAATGTCAAAGTCGTTAATATCACGGGCAAGGTCATTGGCGAATATGGAAAATAATGTGGGAGACAAATTACAGCCTTGTTTTACGTCAGTTACACAGTTGAACCAGTCTGTAAGCTTGTTATTAATGCGAATACAGGATACCGAACTTGCGTAGGTGTTCTTAACTGAATTATACAGTTTGCCGTCTACATTATTTAACAACAGCTTGTACAGTAACGTATCTCTATCTATATAGTCGAAACAACGTTAAAGGTCAATGTAAGCAGTGAACACTGATTTATTGTTCCGTATTACGCTGTTCAAAGTAAACACGTGATCATCACATGATCGTTGCTTGCGGAAGCCATTTTGTTCGTCTACGAGAAAGTCTTGTTTTCCAAGTAACCCGTGAGACGTTTTTTTAGGAAAGATGTATATAATTTGCTGACACAAGACAGTAAACTTATCCCGCGGTAGTGCATAGGGACGCGCTTGTCCGAGTTTGGGTCCTTCAGTATTGGGCATATAACTGCCTTCCGCCACACAGACGGAATGATACTGCTATCGAAGATCAGCTGGAACAAACTATGTATTGCTTCTATGATTGCAGGAGTTTTTAACACATCGTAAGGAATTTCATCGATTCCACACGCAGATCCACTTTTTGCTTTCTGTACTATATACTCGATTTCCTGCAGTGTAATATTAAAATTCAGTTCACTGTTGGACTCGTACAGCGGATCGATCATATTATTCTCAAATAAAATTTTGTGCAATTTTGTTTGATCATAATGATTTTCATCAAAAGTAGTGAATATTATGATGGTTTTGGCGTTTTTGACCCCACTTGACCCCTTGTCCCTATTCTATAAGTGCACTTTAACCTTACCCTAAACTTTAGTAGAAACTAAGTTTCTGTCTTATAATACTAACTCGGTACACTTGTACCCTGAAAATCTTTGGTTAAACCAAATTAAACCTCCAGTTTAATCAAATGAAAAAACATATATTTAAAAATGAAAAAAAAAAAAAAAAAAGAAAACAGAAGGAAACTTTAAACTTCACACTAAAAACAATTTACAATAGTTTTGTCCTTATTAATTAAAATAATTTATAATTGTTTGTTCATTTACTCTTTGATTGTTAACTTTTAGTATTTTATACAGTAAATCATACAACGGTACTTTGTCTTGTAACATTTTAATGAAAAATAAACAATAATATCCACAGAGTGTACTTGTTTTGTCTTGATATTGAACATTGTTGTATTTTACATTTGGGATGTAATTAATTACTTCTTTCGGCGGAGGAAGTCCAAATGGATCGAAGTACAAAGTATTCAAGTAACAAATCCAATGTGTTCCAGGTCCAACAGAATCATCTAAATTTATAATTCCACATTCAACCTTTTCTTTCGTTTTTGGTAAACCTGCGGTCTCCGAGAGTTTCACTCTTGGTAAATTATTTCTACTGAAAACACCCCTAAAGTTTTTAATTTTCAATTGTTTTACCCATTGTTCAATTTCAAAGTTAGAAATTGGTTTGTTTATAAATTTTATTTTTTTTTACTATAGGAATTCGTCTGTAAGGTCTCCGTTGAGAATCAATCTGTAGTCCTTTTCCACTTAACAAAGATGTAATCAAAGGTATCCCTAGACTAGCGGCCAGCATACCCAAAAGCCGCCATTTTGTCTCTGTTTTTGTGTTAATTTAATCACTCCAGATTCCACTAGTTCCTTTCTTTGATTAGGTGTAAGATATGGCGATATAATATTTTTCTTATCATTAGCTACCGAAATCATACCATTTCCAAGTATTTTACTTAACCAGTACTGGCAAGCCCAGACAAAGCACCGATGCCTAGAGGGGCTAATATTTTTGGAACTATTTTTGCTGCCATTGGAAGAATTGTTTTTCCTAACAAACCAGCCAAAGCTCCTAAAAATCCACCATTTTGACCTTGACTGGGCATTTGTTTTTTTTGTTTTTTTGAAATTGTAATTTCTAATCCCTTGTTATTTCTAATAGACGTTTCAATTTGATTAATTTGTGTTTTTGTTAAAAGTAAAGGGAAGTTTCCACGCAATTGTTTATGTTTTAATCTAAACGTATGTGGAATTTTATTATTATAAGCTTGTGCTAAATTTTTCTTTTGTCCATCTGTTAAATTTACTTTATATTCAATATAATTTGATGTCATTATATACTTTATATTTATTTTAATTTTTACTTTATTTTAATTTATTTTTAAACAATAACAATTTCATTTCCTATAGTATTTATTTCAACTGTTTCTTCATACAATACAATTGCATAAACACGAATATTAGCTGCTGGTGGAATATTTAACATAACTGTTAATGTAATATGCTTAGGATCATCTGTTATTACTTCCTTTTTATATTCTAAGTTAAAATGAACAAATCCAAACAAACTTTGAAAATTAAATCTATTTAAAGGTCCAATACTAAGGAAAGTGAACATTTTAATTTCTTTTAAAAAGCACAGAAACTATTTCATTTTATTGGAAAATGAAAGTTGGTATGTAGAAATTCGAAATAAATCGCAGTATATGTACAATTATTTTTCTATGAAGTATGAAGAAAGTTAAAAAGACCTGGGGGGTCATTCTGTCGATTCATTGAAATTTCAACATAATACACCTACATTTCTTTGAGTTCCAAAGACCTTCTGTAAATTTTGACCTGCCAATCTTCATTATTTAGTGTCTTGCTGAAGTCTATGCACTGGCTATGAAAAAAATTGCCGACTCACTTTCCCTTAGTAATGGACCTTTAAGAGACTTTCAGTAGTTTTGTTATTTTGTTTATAATAATAATTAATTACATCATCATATATTCTTGATATACTTGTGTATTCTGTTTCTGGATAAAAAACACCATTACCAACTTCAAGACGACAAGAGCTCAAAGTGCAATTATCATTTGCTGCATTAATTTTAAATGTATCTAATAAATGTGGATTATGTTCTTGTGAATTACTTTTATCAGGTCGTTGTAAATAAACAAATACGTGTTGTGGTTTTGTTACACCAGCCGTTATTCTAAAAGTTATATTATTTTGGTTGTATATCAGTTGATTGTGTTACCATTTCCCGAAGGTATGACCGTCTTGCTTTTGTAAATCTTTCATCAATTAGATTAAGTCCAAAATCATTGAAAATCAAACGTGGAACCCATTGAATTAATTTTGTTACAATTACTCTACCATCATCAGCAGCAGTAGCTCTAAAAATTAATTCATCATCATCTGTCAGCTGCAGTGTTATTTGAATTTGACTTGGAGGTATAATATTAGTTTCTAAACCCTGAAAAAATGAATAATTATTAAATGGAATCTTAGCATTTACCTCATTACCACCCTGGATTAATAACTTCCTAGTAGCAAAACCTTTATTTTCATCAGTAGCAGCAGTAGCAGTAGTATCTAAATAAATAAATTCATTTGTTCCAGTTGATTCTGCATAATCTTTAGACAATTCAACCAAACTCTTTACATTTATTACTTTGTATAAATTATTACAATCATAAACAATTTTTCCATTTTGTTTAACCACTAACTGATCAATTAATGAAGCTGCATTATTAATTAAAGCAATTTGATCTCCACCAGCAAAATTATTACCATTAGCAAGTTTATTAACTATAAAACTTACTTCAAAATAACCATTAAACCAATCAAAATATGAGCTTCTATCATTAATTGTAAAGTGATATCCGTTTTTTTGTTGCTTAACATTATTTCCCAAGACAGGAATTAAAGCTGTATCTAATTGAATAGGAGTTAGTTCGTATCTTTCACAATACTGTTTTGTTCTAAACATGTATATTATATATTATTTTATTTTTTATTAATTAATCTGTTAATACGTTTACGCCAAGCTGAAGCTCCAGAACCTGACAATAATCTATTTAATGTTATATTAATATCCTCCTCCTCATTATTTTTACTGTTATTCATTTTTTGTAATTCCTTAACAATTAAATCACCAACTGCCGGAGCAGGTTTCTTTTTAAATTTTTCAACAATTTTATTAGCAGCTAAATTTCCAACTTCCGCCCCAACCTTTTTTGTTCCACTTTCAAGTGCTGCTTTTCCTGCTGTTTCCAGAGCTTTTTTTTCCAGCTGTGCTAATTGAAGATGCAACTCCACTTGAAAACAATTTCGTCAAAGTGTCAAAGATACCTGTACCGTGTGTATTTTCTTCTCCCGTGTGAGCATCAACATAAATAAATATTCCTTTATTTTTGTCATAAACTTTCTTGTACATTACATAAAACTAAAATTTATAATTTCATATTTCTTTTTAAATTAGTGTAAAACTTGTTTCAACCCCGTTAAAATTAATGATTCTACCAAATATGTCTGTAATATATATTCTTATTGAATTTATAATATTTTTATTAATTTCAGAATACCCAACTCTTTGTGGTTCTTTTGTAAATGGATAAGCTCTTGTTAAATCTGCAGTACTTAAAGCATAGATAATATCACTAAAATTACCATCAACAAGTGAATTATCAATAAGATCACAATGAATATAAATTGTATCCACAGAGTTAGTTATTTATGGTGTTGTAGTTCCCCATTCAGTTTTTCTCAATGCTTTTTTCTCAAATCCAAGCAATGTATGAAAATTTGACATTCTTAAATCCAACATAAAATTATCATGAATTGAAATCAAGATCTTAAAACTACTTAAATCAAATTCTAAACTTATTGGAGCAATGTCTGATTTATCAAATTTAAAATCATCATTGGTTATTAATGTTTCCCTTATATAATTATTAATGTCTGTGTAACTGTAAGAACCATTTTGAAATATAATATCTTTCCATTGTTTACCATTATTATAACGAATTCTTTTATTGTCATATTCGTCACTAATATTATGCCAAGAATAGGTCATAGTGTTAATACTATCCAAACCAACAGCATAAGTTTTATTTTAATCTAAAATTAAAGAACGACTAAATCTAATTGTAAAATCACTTGGAGTATTTTTGTTATCATCTTTAACTGTTTCAGAACTTAATACTATTTTTTGTTCCATTTATATATTCAAGAAAAATAATTTTTATATAAAAGTTCGTGTTGTTCTGGTAACAATTTATTCATTTTTAATAATTCATCAATTATACTAATACCTTCATTTTTTAGTTCTTCATCATTATTTCCAGCATCAATTGAACCACAAATTAACTCCAAGTCATTAAACAATTCTTCTGGATTACATGGACAAACGTCATAACCCTGTCCTCTAATTACTTTTTTAAATTTCATAGATCTTTAATTGATAGGCAGTCCTGATTTTTCTGTTAATTCTTCAAATATTTTTCTAGAATGAATTGAATGCTTTTTATTATTGTTATATCTTTTATTAATTAGACCAATCAAATCATTATCTACTTTAGTGTTAATTACTTCTTTTCCAGTTATTCTATCTTTAGCAATTAATTTGTTTTGACCATAAAGTTTATTAAGATCAATAATTAAATTTCCATATTGACCATTTGGTGAAACTTTATATGGGTTATGATATCTTATTCCTTTTCCCATATATTTTCCTTGTTTTAGAATATCTTCAATGGTTTCTCTATATTTTTTTTTAATTATTTGACTTAGCTATAATTGCTTTCTTTTGTTTTAGATCAATATCTGTTTTGTTTTTCTTTCTAGTTATTGCACCAGATTTATTACCTAATTGTTTAATATCCTTTGATGCCTTTTCTATGATATTTTCTACTTCTTTCCTAGTCATTATTTCATCTGGTTCTTTAGATTTGCTGTGAAAAAATTCAAGCACTTCTTGTGGTGTATTATATTTTTCACCTAAAAGTTCTAAATCAATGTCTTTATTAAGATCAACTGTAAATTCTTTTGGTCTTGCTCCCAATTCTTCTGATTTTTCAGTTGTATCATCAGATGTTTCAGTTATTCCCATCTTTTCTCTTCCATAATCTTCTAATTCTTTTAATTTATCTTCAGGTATCCGTCTAACAGGTTCATCTCCCAAATCTATTGGTATATATTCTTGTTGTCTTTTAGATTTTTCAACTTTTCCAGGAGACCCTGTAATTGGTTGCGGTTCTTGGAATAGCTGTGGTAAACCCTGATATGTTTGTATGTCTTTCATTTCATCACCTAGTAACGCTAATTGCTCCTTAATTCCAGGTAATGCTTTTAACTGACTTGATAATTGTTCTTTTTGACTTTCTACTCCTTCAGTAATTGGTTTATAAATTTCATTATACATATCCCGATTTGTAGCTTTTTTAATTTTTTCTCTCATTATTTCTTCTTTCTTAGCTCTCATCTTTTGCCCGACTAAATTTTTTCTTATTCTCATTTCATTACGTTTTGATTGCATTTATATAATAATGTAAAATAATGTAAGATAATGTAATATTATTATATAATGGAAATTCCAAATTATGATACAAAAAGTAATGCCAAGCACAATAACTTTAAACAAATTAAGCAATATCCTTTTATGCCAGATTCATGTTTTAGAATGTTAATATGTGGGTCTTCTGGATCTGGAAAAACAAATACATTAATGCATATGATACGAGAACCTCTTATATATTATGATAAATTATACCTATATGCTAAAAACCTAGAACAATCTAAATATCAGGATTTAATAAACTACTTAAATGGAACTGCAAGAAAAATTAAAGTAGATCCAAATGAAATACTCGAATATTCGGATGATCCCAACCAAATTGAACCCTGTGAGAATCTTGAATCAGAAAAACAAAAAGTAGTAATATTTGATGATTTTGTATGTGAAGATAAAAAGGTTCAAAATGAAATAACAAAATACTTTATTCAAGGACGTCACAAAAACTGTTGTGTTATTTATTTAAGTCAGTCTTACTATAAAGTACCAAAAGATATTCGGATTAACTGTTCACATTATATTTTATTTGAAAGTCCAAGTAAACGGGAAAATGATATGATTTGTAAGGAACAAAATATTAACCCTAACTCTTTTGCTAATGCAACAAAACAAAAATATGATTTCTTATAAGGAAGTTTTTAAGAAAAAACTTTACAGGAATTATAAAATAATTATATAATGGGGGTTTTTAATGATGTAAAACAAATAAGTGAACCTGATAGTATAAGTAAAGTTAAATTTGATATTGATTTAAGTGATTATGCTACTAAAAAACAATTTAAAAAACTTAAAAAGGAATCGGAATCATATCTTCACAGAAATAAGGAACTTGATAACACAATGAACAGAGCATTAGATATGGGAGGTAGTAACCTTATAAACCTAGGAGATCCAGATAAACCCAACGATGCAGTTTCAAGGCGGTTTGTGTTTAAAAAGGTTCAAAGTGTAATAGATGACTATAATCTTGAAGACATCAAATCTATAAAACAAACACTAGAAGAACAAGTAAAGAATATTGACGATTTAAAAAAAAGATTTTAAAAAGAATTCATTATTAATAGTTGAATTACAAGATAAAATTGAAGAAGAAATGAAAGCTATGCTTGATTCTATTAAAGAACTTGAAGAGAAATCTGATTTGACAGATGACAACATAAAAGAAGTATTTAGAGTCAATTTAAACATTTTACACAATCAAGTTCAGGAAATAAATGATAGTATGATTAAACATGAAGAACTAAAAGACAAGATTATTGAAGCTGAGAAAAAGTTACAAAATATGTATAAGTTAGAAATCAGAACAGAAATAAATAAACTAAACACTGAAACTGAAAAAAAGCATAAATTAATTTATTATCAAATAAATGTATTTATGGATACGTTTAACCTTACTTCTTAATCTTATTATGATAACGCGAATAATAGGTCGAACCATTCTGAGGGCGAATCATGTTACAGACAAGTATTAGTAAGCACAATAAAGTCCGATTAGTATTATCATAATTTATGCATAAATCGTCAGCCATCTTGTTGGATTAAAACACAAAGGAAAAAATTCATTGATCTTACCAATTAAACGGTAATACCATGCGTAATTTTTATTTGAACTTTGCAAAAAGTACGGATTAATATTTCGGATACGAATTATTATCTGTTCACACATGGACTTAACTGGTTTTGTGAATATTTGCAATATAAATATGAAATAACTCCGGACACGAGGTGCGTGTGTGTTGGGACTTTGTTAGTAAACAATATTTCGGAAGTTATCAACTTATCAGAGAAGTATGTCGATCCTGGTGTTGGGAACTTCACACATTCGTTGGCTTGAAATATACTTGTCACAAACAAACGGCGCCAATATGTTTAACCTCAATCCAACACCAGAAATCAATTTTTCAAGTATAAGCGGAGGAAAAATTGAAAATAGAGCACACTTAAGACGGTGGGAGACTACTATTTCATCACAGCGTCCCAAGTACTTAATTGTTCAGTTCGGAGGAAACGATTTGGATCGTCCAAACATGTCTGTGGATGCAGCAGAAACATTGTCCCTGCGCCTTGTGAATTTATGTATGCTGTACCAGACTCGTTATGGCATTTCCCAGATCGTGTTTATGCAGTTATTGCCGCGCCATTCTCCTCGCCATGTGACGAAGGAATTGTATATCCACCTAAATCATACAGCAAATAGAGTATTAAAACAGGAACTGAAACAATTGCCAAGTATCCGTTATTGGAATGTAAAAGGGGTAAAAGCACCAACTAAGGAACTTTACAGAGATGGTGTCCATTTCAACGATGTTGGTATGAAGAGATACGCAAATAATGTTCGCGGGGCAATAATTCAAATGCTCAAAAAATGACAAACATTATTAGTGGTTTTTAATTAATTTTCGAGAAGCTCTGCATTAGTCACAAAGACGTCACATGATCCAGTGTATTGTGAACGGCAAAGTGAACTCTGACAGGTTATCGGTTATCCAATAAGGCTGAAGAAGGATGACGAAACAATCTACATTTCGAGAGAAAAATACAAGAACAGTCACGTTTAATTTGCAACTGTGTTGCTTATGGGTTAAATTTTTGTAACCATTGTTGTATAATCAATGTTTATTAATCAGGAATACTGCTGTACAATTTAATTTTGATCGATTTGGTCTTTTATAACAAGTTGGTTCTGTCATTCCAATTTCCATTAAAGCATTTGGAGTTAAAACAAACAATGCCCCTTTTATCGTTTGGGCGGAAACTGAAAAATGATTAATATAAATCTGTTTTTTCTTTAGAATGGGTGAAATATAAATTAATGGTTATTTTTTTTTTTTTTTTGAGTGTTCGACTGCTTTAATTAATTCCATTTATAAGTGTTAAGTGGAAGTCCCAAATTAAATTATACATTGTCATAAAATTTCCCAATAAGAGCTTTACATTTCTATTACGTAAATTGTTTGATAGTCTAATTGTATCGTGTAAATACCTTTCTGTTATATTTGAGACCCATTTTCTCACAATTACGGTATATGGCTTACACCTTAACTTCAAGGTCTTTGAGCCCGATGAGAAAACCCTTAAATTTAAGGATAAACACTTGTGTGTCAGATATATATTAAAATATACATTATAGGACAGGTACAGGTTTATTGTCGAAATGACTGAATTTTAAGATAGTGGCACCCAATCGTTTTTGTTTATGCTTCAGATATAGATAGAAACTTTATAGAGAGGTTTTGTTACATAAACCTTAGTTCTAAGGTCTTCTGTGCCTGACGAGTACATCTTTAATCTTAAAGATATGCAAATCTTGGTTAGATTTTATATAATTTTGTATGACAGTAAGCACTGTATTTTCAAATAACCTTAATTTTAAGGTAACTGGCATGCAGAAAAGTAAGAATTAATTATAATGTTTAATTCCTTAATTTTAAGGATAAGAAAAATTGCAGCCATGGGTCGACTGCATTTGTATATATGATAAGGCAGTTTTAAGCCTTAATCAGAGGATTAGTGGCATAAACCTTAGTTTTAAGGTATTTGATGCCAGGTTAGCAGATCCTTAATTTTAAGGATAAACCTTAGTCTCACAAATACATGATTTTATTTCTCATGTGTTGGGAAATTTCATTACCTTAATTTAAGGAAATTGGTATGTGAAATAGGAAGAGTTATTTATAGTTTTAATTCCTTAATTTTAAGGATTAACAAAATTGCGGCCATGGGTCGATTTCACTTGTATTTACAGATAAGGCAGAAGCCTTAATCGGAGGCATGAACCTTAATTTTAAGGTCTTTGATGCCAGAGTAGTAAGTCCTTAAATTTAAGGATAAGCACTAGTCGGACAAATATATGATATGATTTTTTATTAACTTTTCAGGTGTGGGGAAATTATTCAAATGACCTTAATTATTAAGGTATTTGGCATGTAAGAATTATCGATCCTTAATTTTAAGGATAAGCTAAGAATTAACAGGGTATACACAGGTTAGTAGGTTGTGTGTTTTTACAATGCCATGTTAAACCTTAATTGTAAGGTTGAGAAAGGAATCCGAGTCTGAGATTTTAATGAATTAGCATATGTGTCAAGCAGTTAAGCGACTTTAATTTTTCACAGACTACTCTCTTGATAACAACAGAAGAGATTCACCAAACAATTTTTAATTTAACCGTATTTTGACTGTAGGAAATGCAAAACATTAGGCTTTACTGTATTAACTTGGATTTATAGTAATCGTAGTAATTTTCAGAAGCTAAGTTGGAGATAAGTTTAATTGCTGATAGAATTAAGGTGGTGGTTGTTGAGTCTTTAATTATGGTAGTGAACATTTCAAATAATTTAATCCATATAATGCAGTTTTCTATATTAAAAGTCTGACCTTTATTTTAAAATAGCCACAATGGTGGATATAGTTTGATATGTAAATTCGCCGACTTTGTAGACCGTAGCTACGTTTTACATATTTTAGAAATGATATGTTATAAGTACTACTTCTGTTTTTTCTATAGTTATGCAGCTCATCAGAACAAGTGTTGTGATGAACTGTTGTGAACACACTATGTCTGTTTGTACAAATAATTATATTCACAATACATATCAAGTTCCATATCCTTAACTTTAAGAATATCAGTGGTTAAAAAACTGACCCTTGTTTAATCCTGTTTCAGCCGAAATGCCACCTAAACGCAAAAGAAAACCAACACAAAAAGCAGCTGAAAATTTACGAAACAAACAACAGAAGTCTACATCAGAAACCCCTTCCATCCCTAAAGTTTCATCTAATTCGGCACCAGCTGCAATTACTTCAGCAGATAGGCAGCAGCTGATAGAAGAACTGGTCCCAAGTGTTACCAAAAGTGTGGTGGAAACTTTGGTCTCAATGAATCTTCTGCCCAAATTCTCCTGTAAATCCATTGGAGCCTTCTACTTCATCAGAGACACCTCCTACTTCCCATGTCATTCCAGTGGAGTCTTCTACTTCATCACAAGACCCCTCCACTTCAAAAGGTACAACTTGACTACATATTAATATGCATATTGACCACAAAACGAAAGGAAAAATTTGGGCAAATGAGTACGTGGATTTATCCAGTTTGTTGCAGTCCAATATGGGACATACTGAGGAGAAAGAGGCTTTCAGATTTGTTGAATCTACATCTGGTTTAGTTACTCTCAGGAGAGAAAAAGCCCCAAGACAAATAACAAGTCTTCCACAGTGGTTTACTGCTTTTCATACATTTGTAGCGGTATACGCTGAAAAATTTCCAGAAACAACCCCTGCACTGATGCAGTATATGGAAACCATACGAAAACTGGGACAGAGGGCTGGCGATGATGCGGCACTGCAGTATGATAGAACCTTCAGACGTTTGCGACAGGATAATCCGTCATTAGCCTTTGAAAGCCTGCACACTGACACATACACTGATGCATTGGCCATGGGTATAAGCCGCCAGTCAGCTCAGAGAATACGTCTGGGTCATGCCTTTCGCCAGTCAAAATCGCCAAATCCCTGTTACAGCTTTAACAACAATAACGGGAAATGTACCAGGAAACAGCGCCCCTACAAACACGTTTGCCAGCACTGTTCAGGCCCCCACAGCAAAAAGTCCTGTTCAAGAAATCAAGGTCAGCAAAAGGCAAACCCAGTTACCAAACTTGGTGCACAACTCACTGCTGCCAGATGATAACATGGTGTCTGAATTCCATTTCCTTTCCAAAACTATGTCTATATGCACTCCAATTAAAGTTGAAAAGCTTAAAAAATGGTTAACAGGTTACAATCTGTCGGAAACAGAATTCCTTGTAAATGGTTTCACAAATGGTTTTCATATACCCTTTACTGGAAAACGATTATTTCGGTATTCAAAAAATTTGACATCAGCCGTGAGTAATCTAGACGTTTTGAAAGAAAAAATAGCTATAGAAATAAAAGAAGGTCGGGTCGCGGGACCCTTTGATTCACCCCCCTTTAATAATTTACAGATCTCTCCATTAGGTTTGGTTCCCAAGAAGGAAGAGGGACAGTTCCGAGTGATTCATCACTTATCCTTTCCGGATACTTTGTCTATCAATGAGGGAATCCCAGACGAATTGTGTTCTGTTTCATACCAAAATATTGATAATGCAGTGAATCTTGTTAAAGTTTGTGGTCGTTCATCTTTCATGATGAAAGTCGATATAAAAAATGCCTACCGTATTGTCCCTATTCATCCAAATGATTTTGAACTTCTTGGATTTGCCATTGAAGATAAATACTACTTTGACAAAACGTTGCCTATGGGGTTGAGTTACTCATGTGTATTATTTGAACGAATAAGCTCAGCAATACAATGGATAGCAGAAACAAAACTTGGATTACCTCATTGTGCCCATATATTAGATGATTTCTTTTTTGTTGGAAATAATGAACATTTATGCAACACTGGTTTACAAATATTTTTGGATTGGTGTAAATGTGTGGGTATTCCGATTAATCCATCAAAAACTGTTAGACCGTGTACAACTTTGTCATTTGTTGGGATTGAAATTGATTCTGTTAAGATGGAAAAGAGGCTGCCACAAGATAAACTCGAAAAAATTCGTACACTTTTAGGAATGCTTAAACACAAGAAAAAAGTAACACTCCAAGAATTACAGTCGGTAATTGGGCTGCTTAATTTTGCTTGTTCAGTAGTTATCCCAGGTAGAGCATTTCTGCGCCGCATAATAGATTTGACAGTCGGTCTAAAACAGCCACACCATCACAAAAAATTAACAAAAGAAGCAAGAGCAGATTTTGAGGCTTGGTCATTGTTTATGGACAGTTTCAATGGGAAGTCTTTGTTCCTTTCTGAAAAATGGTTTTCATCTAAATCTTTAGATTTATATACTGACGCTAGCAGCATTGGTTTTGGAGGTTATCTATCAAGACAGTGGTTCTATTCTCGGTGGCCTGAAGACTGGGCTCATTATCATATAACAGTGAAAGAGTTTTTCCCAGTAGTTCTTGCAGTAGAACTATTCAGTGATGTACTCTCAAATAGGTGTATAAATTTCCATACAGATAATGAGGCTGTTGTTAGCATTGTCAATAAACAGTCTTCCAAAGACATAATCTTGATGACCCTAGTGCGACGTTTGGTAGTACAAACTCTAAAAAACAATATCTTGTTCAAAGCTGTGCACATTCCTGGTTTAAAAAATTCTCTAGCGGATTCCCTTTCTCGTTTACAGGTGTCCAAGTTCCTAAGGGATTTCCCATACCCAAATCCTGTGGAGCTACAGATTCCTCGGGAAAAAATTTGTCTTTAAGCGAAATCAGTTCTTTCCTGCTGGGCCAGGCTTTGTCAGCATCAAGTCAGCAGACGTATGAACGAGCCTGTAAGACATACAAGGAGTTCTCCGAAATCGAGCTGAAATACCTGCCAGTTTATCCTGCTTCTATTGCAAATTTATTGCTGTTTATCGCGTACTGCTTTAAAAGAGGTCTAGCACCAACGACTGTATCGACTTACATCTCTGCTATTGGCTACTATCATAAATTACACCAGTTACCAGATGCTACTACAAATTTTTTGGTAAAGAAAAGTTTGCAAGGCTATCACAATCACAAGAGACAAGTTGATACACGCTTGCCAATAACACTACCAATATTACATCAGTTGTTACATTCCTTGAAATTTACCACCACATCCTATTTCATCCGGTTATTATTGAAAGCAATGTATCTAGTGGCTTTCTATGCTTTTCTGAGAGTTGGCGAAATGACATCTTCAGGCAAACACACTGGACATGTTTTAGCCGTCACTGATGTTAAATGGGTTTGGTCAAATTCTAAAGTGCTTGAAGGGTTTGAATTAAGTATATCGCAATATAAGCATTCAAAAGGAGCTAGAAAGTCCCTTTTCATCAAAACCACCCAATCAATTTCTTGTCCGGTGTACGCATTAAAGGAGTACATGACCTTAAGGAAAGCAAGACAGGGACCTTTATTCGGATTTATGGATGGTTCTCCAATATCTCGAACCTTTTTTGGTCAGCAGCTTGCACTGTCTCTGAATTGGGCAGGTTTAGACTGTACAAGATATAAGGGCCACAGCTTCAGGATTGGGGCCGCTTCCGCTGCAGCTCAAAAAGGGATTCCAGAGGAACACATTAAACAAATGGGACGGTGGACTTCAGATGCATATAAGAAATACATTAGAATTCCTATGCTAAATGTATGATCAGTGTAATCACTTGGGTCAAAAACCTCTGACTTATCCAAAGAATTACACCAATTTGTCATGGGGCTAAGGACCTCTGACTAATTGATTCCACTTTTCAGCATTAAAAGTTTAGTCATTGACTTACGACTATTAGATCTCAGTTTTCAGTATTAAGAGTTTAGTCATGGGGTTAAGGACTTCTGACTAATAGATCTCAATTTTGCAGTATTACCAGTTTTGTCATGGGGTTAAGGATCTTTGACAAACTGGTAGAATTTACTCACACCAACTTCTAGCTTACGTTTGTGAATAATTGTTAACATGTTGTAAATAATTTTGATATCACATATACTTTGTTTATCAGTATTACCAATTTTGTCATGGGGTTAAGGACCTCTGACAATCTTCTTGAATGTGCTCGCACCAATCTTAAAAAATGTTGCTTCCGTCTAGTTTTACTGTATGAATAGCTTAGGGTGTTGTAAATATGTTTAATATTACAAGGATCATTTTGGTTACTGTTTACAGTTTTGTCTTGAGGTTAAGGACCTTTGGCAAACTCGTACAGTTTAGTAGCTTACATATAGCTTAACCGGGTGAATAGTTTTAAGATGTAAATATTTTTAGTCTTACAAGGACTTTGTTTTGTTATAATTCAATACATAGACATTTCCGCACTTAGCGTATAGAACAGACGAAAATTTCTAGTCATTTCAAGTTGTAAGCCAAATTATATCCAATATAGTGCCAAAATATAATTTATAGCTTTTGCCATTTATGTGAACATTTTCCCTACATGCTTTACGAAGTTTTGGTTGGGGGGAATTGTGTCCCACAATTTTGTGGCCAGTTGTTAAGGACCCAACCTTTGATATTACAACAGTATGACTAAGACAGTATATAATTTATATACTGTCAATTTTATTTCTTGTTGTATGTTTCAAACAAATTTTGATATTTTGTTATACATTGTTGTATGATATCATGTTTATATGTTCCGTCATTTATTATTAAATGACCTTTGCGATTCACATGGTTTTAGTCTTTTCTCTCTTGTATATCAAACAAAGAAAACTTCGTACATTCAAATTACTTTAAAAGGTAGACATAAAAATTAATTTATTATCAAATAAATGTATTTATGGATACGTTTAACCTTACTTCTTAATCTTATTATGATAACGCGAATAATAGGTCGAACCATTCTGAGGGCGAATCATGTTACAGACAAGTATTAGTAAGCACAATAAAGTCCGATTAGTATTATCATAATTTATGCATAAATCGTCAGCCATCTTGTTGGATTAAAACACAAAGGAAAAAATTCATTGCCCGCCCTCCCATCCCTTAAGCTTATTGAAGACATAATTGTAATTTCCATTTTCTGCAGTTATTTTCAAATATACTGCTAGTCATTTAGTATTTAGACTTGTATACAAATAATACCATCTGTGTTCTTAATATCATTTAATTGTGATATTTAGTTATACATTGTTGTATGATATCATGTTTATGTATTCCAGTTGTTAAGGACCCAACCTTTGATATTACAACAGTATGACTAAGACAGTATATAATTTATATACGGCCAGTTGTTAAGGACCCAACCTTTGATATTACAACAGTATGACTAAGACAGTATATAATTTATATACTGTCAATTTTATTTCTTGTTGTATGTTTCAAACAAATTTTGATATTTTGTTATACATTGTTGTATGATATCATGTTTATATGTTCCGTCATTTATTATTAAATGACCTTTTCGATTCACATGGTTTTAGTCTTTTCTCTCTTGTATATCAAACAAAGAAAACTTCGTACATTCAATTTACTTTAAAAGGTAGACATAAAAAGATTTATTAGAACTTATTTCAAATAAATTTGCAGAATATAAATCTGAACTGGAAAAGGCAGCTTCACAAAGAGGTGATGACCATGGCACAGCATTAGATAACCTTGAAAAAGAGCTCAATTCTAAAATAGATGACTTTAAGAAACAACTTCGAATTTGGATTAGTACTGTTGACACACGTCACAATTTAAAGTATGCAGACTTAAATAATATTACAAAAAAAAATACAAGAAGATATGACGCAGCTTAATGCTAAAGTTAAAGAACATAAAAATGAACTGGACTTTGTAGTTGAAAAATCAGTTAAACAAGGAGATTTAATTACTGCTAATACTGAAGCAATTAACACAATTAATGATCAGCTAAAAAATTTAAAGAAACAACTTCGAACCTTAATTAGTACTGTTGACACACGTCACAATTTAAAGTACGCGGAATTAAGTACACTTACAGGTTTATTACAAAAAGATATTAATGAATTTAATAATAAAAATAAAAAAAATAATAAATGATCTTGACTCTGTAGTTGAAATATCAGCTAAACAAGGAGAATCAATTATTGCTAATACCCAAGCAATTTCTACTAATACCCAAGTAATTACCACCAATACTGAAGCAATTAATATAATTAATGATCAGCTGGATGCATATGATAAACAAGACGCTGTTTTTGAAAGAAGAATAGAGAATTTATATCGTGAAACTAAAAGTTCTGGTGAAGTTACAACAAAACGAGCTGATGATTTAGCTGAAGTAATTCTTGAACATGAAAATAAATACAAGGAAATAGAAGAAGAAATAGAAAAAGCAAGACGTAAAGTGTTTCTTTTTGAATACAAAAGTAAAGATGATCATTTAATATCACTAGATGGTCTTAAAATATATACCCACATATTTATATCAATGAGAAAGTATTATGATAACCTCGATGTTTGGATATTATCATTATATACTTTGTTGGATTTCAGTGTCTTGGGAATTGATAGATTTGGACACAGGGTTGGGAATAGCCTGGTTAATGTGGGTTATTTAGATTTACTTAATTTGGAATCTGGAAATATCGTAGATTATAGGAATTTTATGGGCATAAACCAAGAATATAAACTAGCTGTACCGGATGTACCTTTAAAAAAATGTGTTTTCAGTCAAAAAAAAAGCCGGAATTTATATAATAGATATCAGGTTTTATTTAAAGTCAATTAGAGTGGGGGAAGCATGTCCAATATCACATTTGGTTTTTAGGTGGTGGCGAGAGGGCTTTATCGGTGAATTTCCCTCCGGGAGTGTATAACACCCGTGGTTAGTGACATCAATAACATCAGTGACTTCAGTGACCTTGATAAAGTAAGTGTGTTCCCTGACATGTCAGTATCTGTGTATGAGACAAAAATCAAAATTTATCTAACAGAAAAGACAATGTTTGACATTAATCCTTATAGCGATTCATTAATTAATATATTATCGAATAGCACAATATTTTATCTTTTGCCGGGTAGTTATGTCAAATTCTACATATTGGAGGAATATATAAATTATAAAGAAATTAAACTTCTGAATTAAAACATTATTTAAAGTTTTAATTAATTACTGTGTTTTTATTTAACTGGAATAATTAATATAATGAGAATATTCAATAATATAAACGAAAAAGTAAGTAAAATAGAAAAACAAATAATAAGAAAACCTCCATTGTTTTTAACATCTGCAACAGAAGACGTTGCTGGATTATTTCAATGGAAAGTTGATAATGCTAGTCCTGGTTTAGTTCAAAATGGTAATAATGTAACAATTAAACAAAATTGCATTTTAATTATTCTTACTGAAGCAATTAAATTAGATAAAGGAGAAGCTAAATTACAACTAAAAAATAAAGACAATGTAATTATTCAAAGTTACCATGTAAAAAATAACAGAAAAAATGAATCTATTTCTGTTAATTATGCAAATGAATTTAAAATGAATGATGTAATTTATATTGATTCTTTAAACGTTATGAATATTCAGTTAACAATTTATGGTTCTTTAATTTAAGAGTAAGCTAATGTATCAATACCATTATCAAGAATATATCTTTTATCGTCATAACATGATAAAGATGTTTTATTTATAACATAACTGGAAAGATTGTGTTTATCAGAACGAATAACTTTAAAGGTGTGATTACTTTGGGTTGAATTAAACAAAGTATCTTTATAATTTTTATGAACTATTGTTTTCTTAACAACATGTTTTTTAATTCCTTTACATTTTTTAGCATTAACTTCATTTTGTAATAAATATGAATACATTTTACTACGTAATCCTACAAATTCAACGGTTGGAATACCGGCAGCTTCATCTTTGAATTTTCCAATTACTTTTTTATTATTGTCGAAATAAAATTTTGAGTTGTTATCGTAATCACTATTATCAAATAAATCTTTGTCCTTATAAAAATCCTCATATGCATCTTTGGTTTTAATTTCATAACATAATGAATCAGTGTCAGTGAATAAAAGCTTTGCTGAGCTTCCATACTTTTCCTTAATATAATTATAATGAAAATCATACATTAAATATTTTGATAAATCTAGAATGCACATTCCAACATAACAAGGTCTGTTTAATAACAAACTTTCTTTTATTCTCTGAATACCAAATAAATTCTTGTTAAACATCGTTGAACTAACAAATGAAGGTTTGGCAATATATTTTAATAAAAGGTTTTCATTATGAGTTAATTTAATATTAACCCTCTTGCGTAAATTCTCCATCGTCTTACCGAATACAGAGTTGTTCATTAACTTAAAAAAAAGTCCTTTTCAAATGAATTTTTTGCTTTAGATCTTCTTTGAGTATTAAAATCAATATACACTTTTAACCAAGGACTTTCGTCAAAAGTTAATATTTTGTGTATTTTTGTTACTTTTAACCCTAATTGTGTATATAGTTCAAGATTTTTATAATGAACTACATAATTTTGTTTTTTTTTTCATTAAAGTTGGAACTAATTTTTTTACATTACTTTTTCCTATTTCAAATTCTGTTTTAATATTTTTACTATAATTTGAAAGCCATTCGTCTGGTATTTTGATTTTTTCAGGAGCTAAAGGATAATCATTGTGGGTTTTATGTAATTCTTTTGGATATTCAAGATCACATTCAACTATGAAGTTAGTTTTACCTTTTGAAATTAATTTCTTGAATTGTTTTTCAGATATAAATTTGAAGTTTCCAGAGGGTAAAGGTCGACACATGGCCCAACCATAAAAATTATTGGCATCGAGGTACATAATGTATTTAGATTCTAATTTAGGATCATAATCTTTCATATATTTATTGTTTGCTTTACTGTATCTGTTTGAAATATAACTTATTCCTCCTCTCAGTCCCTTTTCAATAAAAAGATACATATCAATATCAGTTATTAAATCTAACTGAATTCCAGTCATTTTTAACATTGCATCCCAAGCTAAACCAGGAGTACTAAAATAATGGCAAGGATCTAATTTGTAGTACTCTAAACACAACCTTCTAAAATTTTCGAATACATCAGCTAAAAGTAAAACGTCAGTTTGTAAATATAGATCATGATATTCTCCCAATGTTTTAATTTTAAATTTATTCCAAACATTTTTAGCATGTTCATATTCTTCATTAGATATGTGTGTTTCATTTAAATTTGAATAAAACTCTTTTTTAGGACGTAACTTTGTTTCTTTGAATTTTTTAAATGAATCCATGTAATCATATGGATAAACGCCTTTTGTTTTTAATAAATTAATGTTTTCGCAATTAAATTCTTGAGATAAATATTTAAATTCTGGAATATTTTTTACTAAGTTATCTAATGATTGAGACATAAATTGGAATGAATCAATAAAGACCAAGTCGGAAATCATAAATGCCATATATCTTTCCATATTGTTAGGAATAACATTAATTTCTTTTTTGAATTTCCCTATTTGTTGCATAATAAAATGACCGTCATAACCTCTTAAATTATGAAAAATAACAGGAATTTTGTGTGTTAGTTTAAAATTAATATTACATTCTGAGTGAGCACTTCCTCTAAATTTTCCTGTTATATGACAGTGGTCACGTACTTTGATTGAATCTTTTATATATTCTTTTTCACAGATATGACAAAACTTTTGTTTTTTAAATTCAATTTGGTCTTTTTTAGACATTCTCAAATCTTTGTTAAAATGTTCTTTAAATATTTCTTTACAATATTCCTCTTCCTCAAGCATTTTTTCAATAAACTTATAAACTGCATTAGGTCCTCTATAAATCTGGGTTGGTTTAGTATAACTGTTGTCATAACAACAAACAACTTTATAGCCGTAACCACAATCTATATGATTTTGATATGGTTCAGTAAATGAAGATTCAGGTGATGGAAAAGCAGTTAAAACTTTTTTAGTTATTGATTCAAAATCAGCATAAATTATAAAATGTACTGCTAAACCTTTATGATAATTTTTAAATTGTACTTTACTTCCCTCTTTTGGCATTTTTACGCCTTGGGTACCATTAATAGCTAAACAATTTGGTACGTGTTCATTTAATATTCTTTCTTGAGAAAAATGTTGCAGACAGCTTTTACAGAAGTGTTTTTTATTTGCATGTTTTGTTTTGTTAAACATTAATCTATTAAAGTCTTTTATCCAAGCATAATGTTGGACTACAGTCCTTGAGGGCTTACAGTCATCATCAGTTATTTCGTTATTATTAATTAGCAACATGTCACAGTGTTCTTCGTACTGATATTTTGATATGTACAATGGATAAATTCCCGTAGGTTCTTCATAACCAAATATATTAAATGATATATCATTTAAAACTTCAATTTTAGGTATTTGATTTAATGTAACAGGAAATTTAATTCCAGTATAATCAAGATCGTTTATATGTTTTTTATATTTTGAAATTTTTTGAGGATCTTTTTCAACAGGAAATTTATAAGCTAAATGACACCATCTAAAACATTCGTTATCATCATTCTTTATATTTATTAAGCCTTTCATCGGATGTTGAAATGGTTTTGGTAATTCTAAATAACTTGAAGCAGCCAGTGGTGTATATTTATATCTATTTATATAATGAGCATCAACTGACTCTATTCTCCAGCCACTTCCTTCTGAAATCCAGTTGCCAATTCTGTTTATTATTTCATCAAAAGCTTGACGTAAAGTGTTTTTTATTTCGTTTGTGTTAATAATTTCTAAAGCCTTTAATTGAAAATAAGCTGATTTATATATTGTATCTGTTGCACTCATTTTTACAAAAGTTATTTTTAAAACAACGTTTATTTTTATACCTTTTAAAGCTTTAAGTTCAGATTTAAGTATTTCGTAAGAGTCGTTTATAGTTAAATATAATTGACTTTTTGGATCTTGTCTATATGTAATTTTAATTTCAAATTTCTTATAATATTGATTTTTTGATCTCTCAATTTCCATCTATATATTATATTTGGAAAAAAAATCACTAAGGAAAAAAAGGATTTAAAAAAATAATAAAATAAATAAAGTTTAAGAAAAAATAAAATATTTGAATTTATATCTTTTCCCGCTGGTTCTTGATATTCCACTTTTAACTTGGTTTTTTCCTTTGCAGCACATTGTTATTAACCCAGAATTAACATCGAGGTCTTTGGATGCTGCATAAGTGCTTTTATATGTTTTTCTTCGTTAGTATCACAATCGGTTGCAATAACTTTTTTAGGATTGTTTCGAACATTATTTGGTCTGGGACAATCACATAATCTTACATTACTTTCCTCTTCTGCTAAAGGCACTACCGGAGGTACTGACATCAAACAACCACAGTCCCATTCAAATAAATTCCTTTCTAATAAATAAGGATCTATAACATTTTGTAATTTATCAATGACATGATTTTTATATTAATCGCTAACTATTTGATTAAGTTTTGATTTAATAACATTTCTTCTTTTAAAGGTGCATTACTAAGGGAAAGTGAGTTGGCAATTTTTTTCATAGCCAGTGCATAGACTTCTGCAAGACACTAAATAATGAAGATTGGCAGGTCAAAATTTACAGAAGGTCTTTGGAACTCAAAGAAATGTATGTGTATTATGTTGAAATTTCAATGAATCGACAGAATGACCCCCAGGTCTTTTTAACTTTCTTCATACTTCATAGAAAAATAATTGTACATATACTGCGATTTATTTCGAATTTCTACATACCAACTTTCATTTTCCAATAAAATGAAATAGTTTCTGTGCTTTTTAAATGAAATTAAAATGTTCACTTTCCTTAGTATTGGACCTTTAAGAACTTTTTATATGAATTATTGTCTGGATTCATTATTTCTCCTAAAATACTAGATAATTTTGGCATAATCATTCTATCTACCTTTCTATTAACCATCTATATAATATACTTATAGAAAAAAATCTCAAAAAACGCACGTAAAATTTAATACAGCTCTTCGTCTTTTTTACTTTTATATCCGTTAAGTTTAAATTCCTTCATATGCATTTCAAGAGGCATTGAATAGTTTTTTTCTTTCTGCATTTCTAACAGTATTGTAAAAATATCCTGAATAACATTATTTGGATCTTCTTTATTTACTTTTCCAATCCGTGCTTTTGTTATTAGTTGTTTTATTTTCTGGTGATGCAATTTTAAAATAGCTTTTTTGTCTTCAACTTTTAGTCTATTAATACAAATAGTAATTATTGATGGAACAGCGCCAGCAACTGCTACAAATATAGGAATAACTGGAACAAGTGCTAATGCAGCCGAGCAACCAAAAATACCTGCTGTAATCTGTAATCCTGTATTTACTCTTCCACAAAATTTATAACTTTTTCTGTAAGCAGCAGCTAGTTTAGTTAAGTGGATAATTAATTGATCTATTGTTTCTATTCCATTATTAGAGATTAGATTTTTATCACTCATTTATATAATATATTTTCAATTTAAATTTCTTCCAATTCACTAAATGTAGCAAACCATAGGTTTCTTATCGAATCGAAGATTCTGGAATCCAGCTATTAAATTTTTCATTGTAACCTTTCCATTTTACTAAAGCTTGTTTTTTCTTATAATCTCGTCTAATAACTTTTTCTATTCTAAAAACCTCTTGTGTAGTAGGTAAAAGTACTTGTTCATAAAATGAACCTTGAATTATTTCATCATTTAAATCTTTAATAGTGTATGTTCTGGGATGTGTATTATTAATTCCACGAATTATAAATATCTCCTCTGTCCAGTTTGGTATATATCCTTTTTCAAAATGTCTTTTCAGTTTGCTTAAGCGAACTCGACCACTCATTTTAAATTTTGGTTTACTCTTTGGTATCTTTAAATTACCGTATAAATTAAAGTAAACAGTACCTTTATTTAAGTTTTTGCAGGCTTCAGTTGGTGTCATTTTTATACTAGAATGTTTTGTTTTGTTATATTTATCAACCATTTCCTGCAAATTATCTAAATAAGTATAAGTATTATTTGCTGTAAAATATTTCCACATTATTCTTTTTAAACTTCTATTAAATCTTTCTATTACTACAGCCTTTCCTTCATTAAATGTATGGTACATGTTAATCTTACTTTTATTCAAAAATGATTCAAACTTTTTATTATAATATTCTTTTCCTTCATCTACCCATAAATTTGTTGGTGTTCTGTCTTCTGAAACTATTTTTTCAAATGCTTCAGTAACAGATTCTCCAGTTTTATTCTTTAATGGAATAACCCAAGCATATTTACTGAAAATATCAATAACGGTTAACAAGTACTTTACTCCTTTATTATATTTTGAAAAAGCTTGCATGTCAACTAAATCAGCAGACCAAGTATCATCAATGTCATGGACAATCACCCGTCGTTTCCTAAATTTTCTTTTAATTGGTTTGTGTAATTCTTCTGCTAATTCATCGCTCCAGCGGTAGCTTGGTGCAGTGATTTCAGGGGTATACTCTACCCCCTTTTCCCGTTTTCTGACTTTCGTTTTTGTCTGGGCGTTAAGCCCATAGGGAACTGTTGTTCCTGTCCGAGACCAAGTTTATATTTCGTTTTAATTATAGGTTTCACAACTAAATGTTTTGCAATCTTTTCCTCAAATGTTTTTGATTTAGTGTTATTTAAGTCGGAAAGCATTTGCTTATCGCATTTGTTTTTACTTATTCCTGAACTATAACAATAATCATGGTCCCTACATACTGTATCCAATTCATTTATGGGTTGTCCATTATCTAGGGGATTTCCCGGCCAACAATAGTTATATCCTGGAATTGTTAACCCATTTTAGGTAATAAAGGTAACATTGCTTTGTGAATATCAATTGCACCTCCTGTACTTTTAACAAACTTTGAATTCATTCTTCCACAAGACGAACAGGTAGCCATTATCATTTTTCTCCCGTTTTTTGCTGTAGCATAATGAGGGTTTATATTATCAGTAAATCTTCTTTCTTTCAAACAATATATTTTATTCTGTAAACTCATTATATTATATGTATTTAAATTTAATAGAACACTTATATCAAATCAGCTGTAAAACGTAAAGATTTAATAGAACACTTATATTAAATCAGCTGTAAAACATAAAGTGATCACAGGAAGTTTAAACGGGATTGTACTACAAAGTAAACATATCCGCTATATGAATGAAAGTAAATACCAATAAAACGACACCAGTGTCGCTTTACATTGAGCTAAAGTAGAAAATTATAAAAAAGTGCAAAAGCCCCGTCTGCTACACATTACTTTCAACCCCGACATCGGGTAATATCAATTATGTGCGCGCCCGATGCCGGGGTGAACATTCGGCCGTTCTTAAGCCACCTCACCTGTTGGTTCACCTGAAGTGAAGCATTGGTTCCTCTTAAGCCGTCCCACCTGTTGGCTCGCAGCAGGATCGTCTTTAACCCCATTGTTTGTTGTCTCTCGAAACCTTCGAAATTAGAGTCAAGAACGAGGTAAGACAAGCCCGGTGGCTATTACAGATTATAGGAAGATATCTATTATGCGCACAACCTTCAATTTGTAATAGTCACAGCTGCTGGCATCAAGCGGGTGGAACAGACCCAATACCGAACCTCTGAATCAATCAAGCTGCCATTAAACAGACAAAGCAGAGTCATACTAAGCCTTCCTTAACATAGCATGTAGCAGTCGCAACCTACTTAAACGTATTGAAAATTTTCCTTATATGTTTAACACTGCACTTCTGCAATCCACTTATCAATAAAGTATTAAAGTCATGCGTCATTAAACAATAAGGACAAAACTATTATAAACGTTTTTCAGTGTATGAATATTTCTTCCGGTTTTTTTTTAATTGTGTAAGTTAACCTTGGTCCTTTCAGCCTTACGTCTATCAAATCAAATGTTTTCATTTGGTTAAACTGAAGGTTTTCATTTGGTTTAACCAAAGATTTTCAGGGTACAAGTGTACCGAGTTAGCATTATAAGACAGAAACTTAGTTTCTACTAAAGTTTAGGGTAAGGTTAAAGTGCACTTATAGAATAGGGACAAGGGGTCAAGTGGGGTCAAAAACCATCATAATATTCACTACTATCAAAGTCATTAGGAATACTATTGTCTTAACGCGGTCCAAGTTGCTGTATTTTTCGCCAGAATTCATTTGGATCCGATGTCGACATTACCTCCATGTAAAGCGCCTTTGACCTTCTGTATGAACGTTCAGCTTGTTTCAAACATTTGTCAAATGTGTTTCTGGCATTTGTATAATTAATACGGAGGCGAGTTCTTGTCTGGTTACCGGCGCGGCATTCGAGAAATTCGTTTTCTGCTTTTAGGCTGGCGAATTTGTTCGCTAGACTATTATTACCACAAATCGAAAGTCACAAAGATTAACCGTGTGCTGAGACTGACAACGTTAACATAAATCATATCATGCGCAATTCAAATAGTTCCGTCATGTATATCAGTTTTACCACGGATTTGTTTAAAGATTGTTAAACTCATCTGTTCAATAAAATCTTTTTTTCAACCATTTTGTTTGATTCTGTAAATGATTATGTCATGCATCTCTCTGTTATCCTTTTAGATAACATTAGAAAATATACATAATGAAGGTAAATTAATTCGCCCCCTATGAATGAAATGTCCGTATGAATGGAACTTTTTCGTCTTTGGTAATGTAAAACTCAATGACATAATACACACACTGTGTAATATGCAGAGGTAAAGCTGATAAATCATGCGAAATGTAAAATGTATTTAACAAAAAAATACAACACATCGAATTAAAATTTTATCGAAACACTTAGATTATGTTTATGGTGTTTAAATGGAAACGGAATTCCAGCGACCACGTCGTTATAGATTATGACCTCGGTCTATAAATAGCTCATAAAACAAACTGGTTCCGGGCACAGTTTCATTCGTAACAGATGTCGATATGAATTATACTGCGCATTATTAATTAAATGTTTAACAAAAGTATTGCTTTTTACTTGGTATGATTTTGCATATAATACAATAAAATAATGAGCACAAAATATGTATGATGTAAAAGGTTATAACACACTAAATAGTTGTTGTTCTTTATTCTATATGAAACTGACCCATTTCCAATGACCGCAGCACACATCAGGACCCATTTTAAATTTCTGTAACTTACATTTTCTTGAAGAATATTGTCAGTGCTAACTAAAAATCAAAAGAAAAGTGGGGGTCATGTTTGATGCAAGAAAAATAATTTCAGTCAAACACACAAACTGCAAAATCAGCTAAAAAATGAGACCCCAAATTATACTGGTGGTGTATGATCTAAGTTTCCATGAAAAATTTTGTCATGTTGTTATTTCATTATGAAAATGCTACCTACATGTCAAGCATAGATCTGTCATGTGATTTTAGCAAAAAAAATTGCAAAGAAAATAAGGAAAATAGCCCTACAGAGCAAAAAATCTGAGGACTATTTGTGTCCGCCATTATGCGACTACCATTTTTTTCGCGCCATTTTTCTATTTAGTGTCTGTATGCCTAAAAGGGAAGCATAAGTTTTAAAAATCAATTCTTCCAGATCATTTGCTATAGGTTGTACGGGACGTAATCGCTGCGTGGAATTGCCACAGTAACGTGAGAAGAAACAAATGACAACATTCTACGATTTGTATACCGAAACAGCGTACATGCTATGTTTTGGACGTATTACACCAAACCGGAAGTGACAACTCAGTGAAGTAGTCCAAAATGTAGTTCAATGCTTTGGATGAAATCTGTTATAATGAGTGACATGAGGAGGTGACAGTTGAATATTTGGCTTATTTTCATTGCTTATTGTATTGAGAAAAGATCTAGACCATTTTCATAGTGAATTTCCTGGAATAAGTTTTATTCTTTGCGAAAAATGTCTACCTACGCGTAAGCTAAACGGCTGTTTTCATGGGGGCATTTTTAGAGGGTGATATTTCCCAGAACAGATTTTTTTCTTATATACAACATAACATGTCTATATTTTTCTATTTTTTACAAGAAGACATGTCATACTAAATGACCATATATGGTTTTCATGTCATTGAAATGCCTTAAAGTGCTGAAAATGAGGTCTGAATATTTTATTGTTAATATGAAATAAATAAGGAATTGAATTGGTAGAGTGTAACCTTTTGCTACAGAAATAACGTTTACATTTACAGTCAAAGCACTGGGAGTACTGATGGGGCGGTGCATTTCAGCTGTATTTGTAACATGGCAGAATTCACTTGCAGTGACCGTTAAGACAGCTAACAAAATCAGAGCACCAGCAAAATTTCTCCAGGACTTCCCTTTCGTCAAGTCATGATTTTTTTGCTTTTTTGACTGACTTATTGAGGGTTGTTCTGCTAGGGTTCTTACGTTTCCTTATTTCGTTAACCAGGAATCCCTCTCTACCACTAAGAATTTGTACTTGAAATTCAGTACACCTGAACCTTTTTTAAATATAAATGAATGCAAGTCAAACTGTATATCATCAGAATATAGCCCTAAAGACAATGACAAGCTTCGAAAGAAAGTACACAATTCAAATAGAGTAGGAACAACACCTAGAACACACTCTCATGCCTTGTCTATTACGAGAATGAATCAGATAGGTAGAACTGGACATCATCATAACTTACAGCTACTGAAACACCGTTAACCATTATAATGAAATTGTTTTTAACAGCACATGCTTTTAAAAAAAGCGCATTCAAGGGTATGGCAAGTCTGTCCATCTGCAAGCGGGTTTTCATTTAAAATCCCAGAGAATAATTCTTTGTGCCCAACAAATACCCCTGTACATTTGTGTGAAATACGTTACTTATCTATAATTAATAAAGAAAATAACAATATCATTGTTATAGATGTGTAAAAGCGCATTCAGACAATGGGGATGGGCACACGGCAAAGCATTTGTACTCGGCTAATTTCGAACAGGAGTTTTACCAATATAAATTATTCTCAGATGTGGATACTGTACTTCCAACTTCCAAACATGCCAATAATTTGCTTTAATTCAATTTGCCGATTTGTAAATATCAATGTCTTTCCTGGTTCCTTTTTAAGATCTGTCTAGTCAAACAATAGCCCGAAGATTAAAGATAAACAATAGCCAGAATATTATTAAATAAGAAGAAAGTAGTTTTTAGCAGGACAACAATACGCAGTATGAGCAGTGACAGTGTGTATCTAACTCCCCTTACATGTTACAGCAGCATAGATTCGGCAGCAAATGGTTCATACAAATTATTCCCTCTAAATATTCAAGAACTTTCTAAGAAATATGCCCGTGAAAACTCTTCATAGACAGTTTCGTACCCAAAGAGAATCGTTCTCAGGTGAAAAATGCGATAATTTTACTAGTAATAATTTTGTTTCCTTTTTTTTTTTTTATTCATTTTTGTTTTTTGAAAGTTTCTTTTCGGATTCCTTTGATAACAGCTAAAACATTTAAGCTTCAGAGATGTTTATGTGCTGTTACGGATCTCTCTTAAGTAAATGGACGCGACCATCAGATAATAGAAATAGCGCCAGACCAACTTTGCTATATAATATATAATCATTCCTTCTGAATCTTTTAAAAGATCTATGCGAAACTTGCAGCAGCGCCGCATTGCAAATTATGCTTGGTCGTTTGACAATGCAACAAGTTTAAGCTTCCTTCCAATATTGCGGCTTCCAGTAAACTGATCGCGTCTTTTTGTCCCTGTGACTTAGCATCTGTATTAGTACTCGTTTTATATTTCAAAATAATTAGCTTTTTCTTGCTTGGCTTAATATGAAATTAGGTGCTACCTAAAAGGCAGAGCTCCTTGAAAAATTCTTGAAGTGGTGTTATTGCAATGGCTGCAAATACCTGGAAATACGGATTACGGATCCGTTTTAGGAAGTTTATGTTCTATTATTAAAATCAATGATAATCCATAATTTCTGAATGCAATTTAAGTTTGTAATAAACCTTAGACATGTGAAAACTTGACAAATATTCTAAACAAAAGAAAGAACGGTATAAATACTTCAATACATATTAACATTGAAGCTATGGCTCCAAGCCTGTTGTTTTCGGTTATTTTACCTCACTAAATGTAGTCGTGTCTGGAAGCAGGATATATCCAAGCGGCAGGATGTAAGGAGTCCACCGATTGGTCACACCTACACACTTCGGTCCAACGGGCGTTTGCGTTTTATGACAGTCTATTATTAATTCAAGGGTGTTTCACGTACAATAATATGATAACAAAATGTATTTTATTGAAAATGAAGATCGCTTCATTTCAGACTTTACATATTTCAGTTATTTTAGTTACTATTGTGAAGAATTTATGGACATTTATACCTTTCAATTGTGAAGAATTTATGGACATTTATACCTTTCATAGTACGCACACCCCTGACATAATGTAATCTGCATTTTCTGGTTTTAGACTGCTTCTGTGCATGTTTTCACCGCTTAGTCATGTTTGCGAGAAAGACAGAGAAGTCGACTACTTCCAGTTTGTCTGACTAACAGTAACAAAGGAAAACCCTCATTTGGACTATAAATAGAACACGTCCGAGCGGATGCTTTTACACAATGTTTTCCGTTTTATGTGAACTGTTTTTGTGCTATACTTGCAGTCTTTTATATATTTCCTAGATTAAAAAACCAGGCAAGCCTTTCGTTTTAAAAGGAAACTTTATTTCGCATTTAAATTGCGTTCATGGAACTCATCGCTTTATGCGTATAGACTATATCAACGGAGAGTCACGTGGTCTGTTCCAGGTAAACAGCTGAAGGTGTCGGCCCGGTACAATTTCTCCTTCTTTGCTGTATAGTAAAACAAGCACTTTTGGACATGGATTGTGAATTTCACAACAAAATTGCAGCATTGACAGCACTGTATTTCTGAAGAGTAATACTATCCCAGTCAATATATCACAGAAAAACACCACCATCAACGATGAACTTTTTTGCTACACATCAAAGTATCTAGTCCATGTTTAAATTTCCCACTGACATCTGTCATGGCCACCAGTCTGGTGTAGTTTTTTAATCCTTCCGCACAGAAATGTAATCCTGAAAAACACACATAAAACAACTGTTAAAGACATCAGAAATGACAAAAAAATGTACACAGTATCAATAAATACATTTGGAATATAACATGTCAAAGTAGGGATAGCGTTAAATTGGGAACTTCAAAATTTCAAAGAACTACTTTCTAGGATACAACGACCCGGAAGTACTTCTATACCGGGGTGACACCTGAACTGCAGATGAACCCTAGGCAGTATTTACAACAGCAATACACTCGTAACACTGTCAACAAGGAAATTCACTGATGCAAGCATCAAAGACGCCGCCAAGTGTTGTGTTTGAAGTAAATTTATTGCAATATGAGAAATCATCTAATCATTACTTTATTAGACTGACTGGTTACAAATTATCAACATTAGCACATAATACAATATATGTTATAAACTATTAAAAAAAGTGAAGAATAAGCATGATAAAAAAGATAACCATGCAATACAAATCCTCTACCTGCAATGACCTTGACGTTGAGAGTAGGTGATCCCTTTACGAACAAAATTAAAGTGGCATGTTCTAATCTCTGGCCTGGCCTGGCCCGATGAGCTCTATTTTCGACTGGGCCGGGCCAGGCCAGGCCAGGCCAGGCCAGATTTTATTATACATAGAGAAATGAATGGCATAAAATCTAAATATACAATTACAATAGCAGGCAGTATTAACCTGCATTGTTTACTTGCTGCATGTCAACCAGTCCTCTGGAGAATCATTAATTAGCTGTCATTCATCTTATTTGAAATACAGATTTGCACTGAAGAAAATGGTGTAACTAAATGATAACTACCCATTTTTTCTGTAATCAAATTATTTAAAGTCAACTTTAACACTTGGTTTTAAAACTAATGGCATATTTCATTGATAAGTTTACCTGCTGCAATATAACTGAATATTTACATGCATTGAGAACACATCTCTCTGGGAATTGTAATTACAGGTTGTGTCCCTACTATCCTTAGCTGACCTTTTAACTGTTCAGTTGAACTTTTAATGTGTTTGGTTTAGTTAAGCTGATGTTCAATTTATGGAAGAGTAATGAAAATAATATTCATTAATTGTGGGACCTCTAACTCATGTTGTTGGCATTTTAGATTATTGATATTTTTCTTGCGCAAAAAAAAAGAATGGTGCATTGTGTTTATGTTATTTCTAAGTGATATATTTCATGCTAAAAGATGCTCTTGAGCCTGTTTCACAAGACTTTGTATGATTTTTTTCCACATACTTAGATCAATATAAAAACAATCTTACAAAAATATTCAGTATGTGTATAACCTAAACTACAAAATTTATATATCGCTTCCCCGCACCATACTATCCCATGTTCTAGAACGGAGGTAGCATTATTTTAGAAATTGAAAGTTGTTGTCCGTTAGTATTGACAGGTGCCACTCTTTATTTACATCATATTTAAAACCTGAAAATATCTAAATTGACCAAAATAACATGCAAAGTTTACCAATGGCACAGTAGCGTAGTGATAAGTTCTCCGACTTTCACACATGTTACCGTGGGTTCGATTTCAATTCAGATTGTTTTCATTAAATCAGTATAATGTCATTTTATTGATACTGGTTTTATTCTTACAACATTTTATGGTAATAACTTGTATGTAGAAGAATGTCAAATACTTGTGTATTTCTTTCAATAAATGAACAATAAATCACGATAAGTGATAATTTTCCTGCATTCTAAGTTTACAGAGGAAATTTAAAAAAAATGACAATGAAAATGGTCAAACAGGTGTTTCGAACTTTCAGTCCCGAGACTGGTAGCTGAACGTTTTGTCAGCACAGCTTTATCTGCATGTACGACCTGGCAGTAAAGAAATGTTTATATTTTATTTATGTTTGGGCACAATTTTTTTTTTACAGAAGCATACAAAATATATTCTTGAGTGCTAGTTCAATAATTTCGGACAATACTAAATAATCATCAATAGACAAAATAATAAAATTAGTTAGGTTATTCAATTTGGGGAAAACCAAACCACCAGTCAAGGATCAATTGAGGTGGAGATCCCCTGATAATAGTCATTACAATTAATCAGGCATCACCTTTAAATTAGACATAATAGTTATGTTAGCTACAGGCTTATTCCCAGGTGTATAATTTTACAGAGTGGGAGTTCAAAATGTATTTATATAATGTCTGAAATATCCAAACTTATTCCAAAAGTCAGCTTTTAAAGATGCTATAGAAATCACTTTCACGAAATTGAAATCTATGGCCTGGCCTGGCCTGGCCTGGCCCGGCTCAGTCGGAAATTGGGCTCATCGGGCCAGACCAGGCCAGGCCAGGGCAAGCCGGGTCAGGCCAGGCCAGAGATTAGAACATGCGAATTAAAGTAATTATTTCACCAACTAAGGTCAGCGCCTGTGAAAAGTTCTTATATGCAGGAGCATGTGTATGAAGTTTCACAGAAATGCAGTTCGTTGGGAAATGAGGAAATGTTGAAAGATAATTATTTCAAAGTTGTGATTCACAGAAACCATTATTTTTATTATTAAGACAAAAGGTTAAAAATAAGTTAACAGTGGTACTTCCAACGTTTATTCATTTCAATATATATATATGCTTATTGATTCCTTTCTTTAATTTGTTAATACGTTTTCTTTCAAGGAATTTTATGCAAACAAAGTGTAATTTTCCGTATCTTTATTTTTTTTTAAATATTCTCTTCGAAGTTTTTTGAAAGGTTATTGTAAAATACATGAACGCTCCCTTGTCCGCAATTCACGCGTTGCAGTATGGTATATCTGCGGTGTGTTCTATTTATAGAATACGAGTGAGCGCTAAGGTAAGTAGGTCATACCAAGGTCAGAAATAGAAAACTCGACTTACAGAGTAACCTCCCTTACCAATAAATCGGATCAACATTTTGACGAAATTGTAAATAAAAAAAAATAATTCTGCTCTACAAATAAGGAGAGGAAAGGTAGATAACATTGTTTTATATCACATAATAAGTTGCATACATACATTTTTTATGTTTTCTTTTTGCCATTATTTGTTTATTCACTAAAATCTATTGTGCAATATCGTGGGTCCTTTAACAAACTATTCATTGTGTTCAGTTTATCGTTCCGAAACTATTTATAACCATCTTTACAGGGTCCAAAATAAAAGTGTATCCCATACACTCGACTCCTGGCGGCGTCGAATAAGTTATTTGGTTTCTAAAAATAGCCTCAGTAGCCTAGTGATAGAGCGTCCGCTTCGAGTGCGGGAGGTCGTGGGTTCGATCCCCGGCCGCGTCATACCAAAGACGTGAAAAAATGGTACCAGTAGCTCTCTTGCTTGGCGCTCAGCATTAAAAGGGAAACTGGCCTCTTCTCTCATACCCTCGTGGCGATGGATTCCATCAGGAATGAGGTGTCGAGAGTGATTAATATAAGTTGTAGAACTTCCTTCACAATCGACCTAAAATAAATTATGTATAAACTAAAAATAGCTGTAAGTAGGCCATGTTCATGCGCTTTGTTGTAGCTGCACTTATTTTTCAGAGGCTGTAGAATCTGTAATTTGCCGTTTTGCACTAAAAACTATAATATTATTTGATTTAACGGCAGTTTATTTATTTGTTGTTTTTTGTTTTTGTTTTGCTATTTCTATACTAAACAAATTCGTTTTAGAAACATTCTGACGAATGTTGAAAGTGCTTTGTCTCCAATTTGCTTAAGTGAGTTGAGGGCATAGATGTAAGCGATTTTTCAGCTGTATTTCAGGTTATATTGAGATAGTGGACCCGTAATGGTAATGTTTAACAATTGCATTAACGGTATACAGTCTTGACATTGTTTCGCACTGTTCTGCATTTTTAAACAACTTTTACCGTGTCGTTTTTTATTTTTTGTTGTTTTTTCGGCGACGCCGTCTAAATTCGTTTTCGTTACCTATGCCACGTGACTTCAGTTAGCAAATCAAACTACTTGATAACGCATTATAGATAATTTATCAAAATGGAAGATTTATGCAACACTCTGCCTGATTGGACGAGAGTGTCAATTTCTTTCACTCTGTTGATTGTGCTACGCTGAGTGAAATGTAGACAAAGCGTTTATCCTAAACGACGCTGTTCACAGTTTTAAAGCTAACTTTGGCTCAGTATATTTAGCAAGAATATTGATATATCTCAAAATGATAAGTAAGATTAATAAATATGATAAAAACCTGTTCAAATACCAACATATATCAAATTAAAGAAAGAGCTGAATACGGTCTGCGTATCACATGAATAAGGGTGTGATAAGAGTCTTTTATGTAGAGAAGTGCTTTTTAAAAGATTTTCCTTGTTACAATTGTCGTCTGTATATGAAAAAGTTTCTTGCTTTTCTGACTTATTCAATTTGCATATTAAAATGAATACTTGTTTGCTTTGATATATTTGTTATAAATTATTTAACTGATTTATTATATATGAATATCTTTCTTTAGTATGGTATGCAAATATTGAACTCAGTTGAAATCTGTTTTATTATATATATGCTATATAATGACTGAATCTCATTACACTTAAATAGAGGTACGCTGCATACAGTTTATCTGTGTGATATGATTACGGTCAAACTTTGCTTATGAAACAGAAATATTGAAATAATTACAATTGTATGTTTTGCTTGACCTTCACTTTTTTATAGGTGTGACGTCATTGTCCAAAGATTCATGAATAGCGAATATGCATTTGTTAAAGCGGGATCAGCTGGCCTATTTTAGAAATAAATAAAAATAATAAATAAAACAATCCTTTAATTAATTTTTTCTCATGTATTCTAATCAAACTTGATTTGTAGCATCTTTATTAGGCCCGCAGCCAACTTTGTTCAGCTGGGACATTTAACCCTTTTTAGGAGCTGCTAGAGCTAAAACTAGAAATGCCTTTATACGGCGTCTCATGAACAGCTTGGTGGATCTTTGGCATACTTGGTCTGGAGCATCATTATAAGGTCCTCTTCCAAATTAATTTATATAGGAACTTGGGCCCTATTAGGGACCACTATAGCTAAAAGTAGATATGCCTTTCTTCGCATTAACCACTAAAATGTAATGGATTTTTATCAAACTCGATGTGTAACAATATCGTAATGTCTCTTGCTATTTTGTTACAAATGGGGGTAGGGACCAATTTAGCTAAAAATATAAACACGTTTAATGACCTATTCTCATGAACCGCTTCATGAGTCTTCATCAAACTACTGCTGTAATTATTCGTCTAAGGATAAACGAAACAAAATTGCAACCCCACGAAACCTTTGCGAAAAATTAAAAGAGAACCGTTTAAATTGTTAAAGTGCGGTGTTTAGTTTTGCAAAATGTTAGATGAAAGATGAATGTTAGATGAAAAATTCATAAACTTCTTTCCTTATTACAATTCGCCGACCATCATTTTTAAAGATATTTCTTGTTTTGTATAATTTATGTTATTTCCTCAAGACAAATTTCAAAGTGATAACCACTGCGCAAAGCGATCGCAGAGAATTCATTATACCAAATATTTTGCTAAAAGAAACCTCAAAGTATTGCGTAACAATTATAAAACACAAAATAAAACTGTCGATAACAGTTTTTTTTTCTGGGGAGCTTCAAGTAAAAGGATTTAATCGGACAGAAATTAAGCCCCAACACTGAAAAATTATGGCCTTGCTCTCTGTATTCAAAAAGAACCATAGGGCTGAAGTAGACCTACCTACATTTCTTCCAAAATTTGTAACCTAAAGAATAAATGCAAAATCAATAACTTTTACAACACGTAACTAAGTATTTTCAAAGATGTCTAAACCTTCACCCTTCTGTATCAGAAGTTTAATTCACTTTAAATAGCAAGAAATGGCTAATCAAATGAAAAATTTCCGCTTTTGTACAACAAATCAATGATAATAAATCCTGAAAAAACAGTTTATCTCTCTAGATAAAAGAAATATAATGAAAAAAATGTTTGATCCTAGTGGGGCTTGAACCTACGCCCTCCTGAAAAATTAGCTAAATTAGTCTTAGGGTAGGAATTGAATACTCTTCAAAAAAGGAGGTACACTATTACGGGTCCGTCAATTTTCCTAGCCATCGTATTAGGGAAGGAACAGGGCTAGGCCATAATCAGTAACAGTCCTGGTTTTAAGCGGGGTTCGAGCTCAAAATTTCCCTCATACCGACAAGAAAATCGCCCCATCAGTACTTCGGTGCTTTGATCTTGAAGATACATTAACAGACAGTATATAATATTTATAGGAATTTATTCCTTTGGCATTAAATTCACCGTAATTTACTAGAATATTATTAAATCAAAGCGCTCAAAGCATAGTACAGCCATATGGTGAAAAAATCGTGCTATTTGTGGGAAAAGCATCAAACTTGGTAGAAAGTGAGGGTATGGTGTCTTTAATTCAAAAGTGAAAGGAAGTTCGGAAAAAATCAATATGGCCAAAATTATTCAAAATGGCCGCCATTCATAAAAATACAAAGGAAAGTAAGGATCAATTAACAAACTCAATTTTCTTTTAGCCAGTTAATCTATGTTTTTAATCATTTTTATGCAAATACTGATTATAGATACTTTTATTAATAGATTTCAGCTATTTATTGTTTTTTTCTTTACTATATAGTTACAGAAATTGAGTTACTTCCCTTTGTTGCAGTTTCGCTATTTATACCTCAGACAGCTTGATCTCTTAGAATTTTTTGCAGAATGTTAAAAAATCTAAAAGATCAATAAGAATGATAGTCTGAATCCAAATGACAGAACAAATTGTACTAAAGATATTATCCGAACATTTTCTGACGCATACTGTAGTGAATACAACTCAATATTCGGCCTAAAGTGCTTAATGTGTGTTGTCATTTAGTTTGTTTTCGCCACATTAATTGAAATAAACACCTTTCCTTATATGAATATGGACTACTTTTCTACCATGTAGTAATATTTCCATAGAACTAATCGTTTTTGTTAATTAATTTATAATTACCAACATGTAGGAAAACAAAGTTATCTCAAACCTTATCAATGAATAAGTAATTTAACTTCAGTAAAATATATAACAAAAATAATAGGTTGATTTAAATATAATGTATATATTGCTTTTAACATAGATGTAGATATTAACGCATTTCGAAAGTACTGTCAAAATACATTAAATTAACCCAAGTTGAATATGGTGACTTTATCAAAGTCCGCCCAAGCCCTAACCAATGATGGAATTCAAAAAGGGAAAGTCACAAAGAATGCAGTCACCCATACAACATTTCAAACACTTCTTGATCTACTTTTGATGTATAAAATGTGTTATATACAAAGAATAGATATAAGAAACTTTTCATCGCCCAACTTCAATAAAAATACAACAATGGATATTTCAGATCATAAGATTTTTATATTGCTTAATATATTCGGTTTTCAATGAGTTTTGGTCAGTTAGATTCAGATGGTTGCTCCGCTTGTCATACATCAATGTTGAAGACTTTGGTACTTCTAGTGACACAGTGTCTTTTGACCTTGTGTCCCTGTTCTGTCCATAAAATTCTATCATGTTGTAAATAATAAAACTGAGAAAGATTGATTAGAAACCTTTAGGTTTGAGAATGTATTTTCCCTGTTAGCCAAATCCTTCTATAAAGGGGTTATTTGATTATGGTCGGATGTTCTAGTTATAATGTGAGCTGCTGAGTTCTGTACAAGCTGTTGTTTGTACAATGTGGTACTATGAATATCATGAAAGAATGCATTCCAATAGTCAAGTGCGAGATACGAAAACATTTGTAAAGGTGTTGATTGCATCAAAGGTTAGGTACCGTCTGATCTGACCTATTATGTGCAATTGTGGATATACAGTCCTGCATACAGAGTTGAACATGTTCAAGTCTAACACTGCCTGAGAGTCATCAATTCCTCACATACATAGTTGCAGAACCACTGGTCTTCCTCAACATGTTAACACTGACAGTACTTGGAATTACACTGTTATTTCTGTTCTGTCAGCATTGCGTTTGAGCATGTAACAGTATCGGCAATACCTAAATGTGGCTTGTATAGGCTTAAAAGAAAAATACAACTATGAGGTGTTGGTATAGTAACAACAAATAATTCTATAGCATCTCCTTTTTCACCAACGGTAAATATATTGTAACTTTTGGGATTTAGTTTGTGAACAGTAGGTACACTGTATTTCGTAAACATATCTCCCCATCAATGCACACCATTTCAGAGTGATTGCTTGGATAAATGACATCCGACCTTCAAAATGGAAAAAACACAGTCAGATTGTCAATGGTCATGGTTCTAGTACGGCTTGTAACATACATGTAGTTTGGTCATGGGGCTGAATAATGTTGGTCTGGAACTTCGTTAGGTCAACCTGGTTTTTCATTAGCGCATATTTAGTTGACTGAATTTTTCTATATGTAGATCGCAGTCCCTCAAGGATTTGTTCTTTTCTGGATTGTGCTCTTACTGTATATCAGCTACCGTCTTAAACCTTTTAAAATTAATGGGAGGTGAAATACAAAATTGTATGTTATTTTAGTGGCTGTTTGTTCTAGCCTATGATCGTATTTGCACTTTCTTAAATATCTTTGGTATGGAATGTATTTATATATTTTGCTGAAAATGGTTAGTGTTCCTCCAGTAGTTTCTTGAAATGTCATGTCTGCATCTTCTGTTGCATGAGCCACATCAACAAACAGTTTGTTTTAACATGACGTTCTATCACATTTTGAACATAAGTGATTTGTCTTGTGTGAGTGTGTAGCATTCCGTATGTTTTCAGATTTATTGATACAAAAGTTGCTGAAATTCTATTCAGTGCAAACTCCATTTCAGATAACTCAAAGGGAATTACAAGATCACTACTGTTTGTTTGTTTTGGGATTAACATTGTTTTCAACAGTATTTTAGTTATATAACGCCGGGCTGTAAACCATACCAGTGTCCATGGGTTTGTTACCAGTAAAAACCTGTTCTCTGCTAGAAACTTCAAGTAACTGCCAACTTAACCACATGAGTCAGAGGTGGAGGACAAATGGTTTCAGATATAATGTCTTTTTTATTTTATCAAATAGTCATAGGGATTGAACTCACAACCCTGCGATCCGTAGATCGGCGCTCTACCCAGGCGCGTAGCTGGGGCATTTTACATAGTACGCAGAGGTAATGTGGGGGTCGGAGTATCCTCCCCTTGATTATTTTTTTAATGTGAGAACGGCAAATGGTGCAAATTTTAGCGTATAGTTGAAGCATAAATATTGCAAGAATAATTTATTCTTTCTCATTTCTTTTATATAAAATGTATTGTTTTACTAGATATTCGTGTAATATTGCACATGTAAACTGTGGTTCATGTAGGCCTACATGCGTGCAAATATTTACTTAAAAAAAAATGGTTCGTGGTAACACACTTTCAAAATAATATTATGACTGGATATATCATTCAAGGGATATGCCTTGATATATACGATAGCTGTTAAAAGGAATTTTGCCGTCGTGATTCCGCGCTTCACGTATCGCCTGTCCATGATGGAGAAGCGTGACACGCGAAATGACGATGGTGAAGCGCGAGCTCATGATAGAAAAGTGCGAAATTAAGCAATGTTCGTGATTTCACGCTCTACTTTCTCTATGAATATGAGAAGCGCGAGGCCACGACGGCGAAATGGGAGATCGCAAAATTTTAGCAATTTCGTGCTTCGCCATTCGCGTATCACCTGCGCATGTTAGCGCAGCTTGAAGAGCGTAATAACGGTGGCGAAGCGTGAGATCACGATGACGAAGTGCGAAATTAAGAAAATTTCGAGTTTTTGCACTTGTGATCTCTTACTTTGGCGTCATTATTTCGTTTTTCGCCGTCGTGATCCAACGTTTCGCTTATCACTTCTGCATGATGGAGAAGCACAAAACGCAAAATTATGTTTGCGAAGCGCAAGACTGCAATGGCGAAGCGCGAAATTACGGAAAATTCACAATTTCGCGCTTCGCCATTGTGATCTCGTACCTCGCCATTGTGAGTTCACGCTAGCAAAATTAATGTATACAGTTAACTGAAAATACAACAAACACAGTTATAATGAACTTTCGGTTATAAGGAACAATTTAAAATGTCCCTTCAATGTCAAAGTGGTTATAGCAAACATGATTATAGAAAATATCGGGTGTAAGGAACATATTTCCATGTCCCAGTGTTAAAATATACATTGAAATAACATATATTAGGCTAATATTCCTTTTAAGAAGTTTTATACAAGGGTTGAACATTTGCAAATTAACAAATATTAAAACATAGCGTGATGGTTGATATATCTCAACGACATTTAAATATTACACTGAAATCTTGATCTGATAATTTTTAAGAATCTTGTTTAAGGTTTTCTGAAATATAATACATATAATTTAGTTACCTATTATGCCACTGAAAATTATGTAATCACCAATAATAAAGAAAGAAGATATTTATCTCAATGTAAACTGGATGTCACGAACTATCTGAATTACTCTCTAACCTCGGATGACTTGTACCGGTGTCATACCCGGGCAATAATTGGGTGTAATTATTTGATTTCTCTTTGATTTTATTTTCTTCAATAATGTGACCATGGAATAATTGATAATTGTATACACTTAAGTACAATTATAAGATATATTAGATATTCTATGGCGTCTGAAAATAACTTAATAACCATTATGCGTGAAAATTACGTCTGCAGTATTACATAATTATATCCTATTCAAAATTTCTTTTAGGCTTGAAAGCCACCAATTTCTTTTCAATTTTTGATATTGTGTTATAGTTCTATTATAGAAGTTTGCCTTTTTAAATCGTTAGCATAGACGGCGTACGATTGTAATATTTCACATGTTCAGGATTATTACAAAATAAGTAATCAAATAGTAGGATAGAGCGCTCTAGATAACGAAATAAATTACAAAACTGTACCTAAATCGTTAAACAGAATATGAAGTAAGCAATGATTGCGTAAGAAGCAACTTCCGTTGCGTGATATAGACTTCTTATTGCAACGAAAGAGATTAGCCAGTTTAATTGTGTATGTTTGCCAGATTTTCACTACGCAGCTGCGTATCTGCGTACAGGCAGCTACGCGCCTGCAGTACCTATTGCGCTAAGCGGGCTGGTTAGATGACTACTGTCTCCCATTGATTTTTGACGTCTTGGAAAAGGCCTATGCAGAGTAATAATAAATTCGATCCTGATCTTACCCATCACGTTATATTTAATTATTCATTTTGATATTGAATGTACGCCCCTTACGTTCAAGCTTGCTTTTTAGAAGTTTTGCCTGTTATTAGGTGCAACTTGGCCGACATACGACTATTTTGAACGTGCAAATGAATGCTATCTTTCAGTATCAAAATGAGGTTATGCATGGCACATGCATATATAATTAGAGGCTAGTTTCCAAAACAGTCATATGATAGTTTGATAACAAAGACTAGGATAATTAACTGCATACACACTGGAAACACACATGTAATCATGCTAGTAGTTTGTGGTCAACCCCTACTTGGGCTTGCCTTATGAAAACAGTGGATTTGGCTAAACACTTGCGATAAAGATGAGTATGGTTTGATGTTTAATGTCTTTATATTTTACACATGCTCTAGAAAAGGCAAATATTACCTCATCTGCAAAGGCAGTAATGCTATGTATAGCTATTTGCCAATGTGACTGTAATTATGACAATGGCTGATAAACTTGTAAATTTGGATAATAAACATAATATATACTCTTTGCATTTGCATGGTGCATAGATAAGAATTACCTTGGTAGGAATCAAATATGTATATATCTTGCTACATAAAGTGTTCAACTTGCCTTACAAATTACATAAAACAGTTATGTTAGATCTGTTGCTGAAATAGGCTATGTAAAATGGTTTTGTGTCTTTATCATCATTCCCATATAGATATGACAAGATTTGTTTTTAATTATTTCTCTTAAAAATTCATACTCATGATCAATATGTTCTTAATTTACAGTATAATGATGCTTCGGTTCATCCAATATGTGTCAGAAAAAACAGTATGCAGCCTTAAATATTAAACTGTGTAAATATTGAGCATTCGTTTCGGATTTAGTTTAGAAATATTTGGCATGAAAGCAGATTATGGGAAAAAATATTGGATTTTGGCGACCATTTTTAAAATGGCCGACAAGTCGGCCATCTTGCATAATACAGCAACTTCCTTTCGTTTTCTTATGTAGATATTACCCAGTAACATTTGTACCAAGTTTGATGCTTTTCCCACAAATGGCACGATTTTATGAACTTAAGTCACGATATGGCTGCACTAGCACTGATGGTGGCTGCTAATCAATGCGTAAAATATTAGAAAGAAAGTGACATCTGAGGAATTTTTACTATAAACCAGTAAAATTGTGAGACAGTAGTACCCCTTAGTCAAAGCGAGCCTGCAACATTTGTCAGTTTGGGCGACCTGTGGGTTTCCAATAGCCCGGGAATCGTTGATAATTCGTGTTTTGTCAGACAAAATTATACCTAATACATGTGTATCTATGCATAAAAAAATCCCAGTAAATTTGCGCTAATTAGTGTTAATTGGAATTTATCTAGTTTTTGATATTATTAACGCCTAAGGAATCACTGCTTGCTGATTATCGATTTTCTATAAATAGCCTAATTAACATGTGGTCAAATTTTCGCGTGTTTGAAATGCTGCCGAAAATTCGACAATATTCGGCGTAGATCACCAGGGTTGCATTATTATAATATCTTACAATTTTCTTAGATGGACGAACATCTAAGTTTATTCTGGCATATTCTGAAAATTGTTACAACTTGCTGGAAAAGCTATGGTTAGTAATGTTCGGAAATCTTCGTGATGTGTCTTTTCCGTTGAAATTTCGTTTCTATTTTTAGCCATGGATTATTGCTATCAGAAGTCATTGTTCTTTATCATATATAGTCTTATATTTCGGGTGACACTGCGGTCAGGAATCAAGGGTAGAAAAAAAATTAGAAATTGTCAGTCTGGATTCCCAGGCTAGGTTTCCACCTTTTCTACGTTATAAGCTACGTGACTTTTAGGACAGTACTAGGGTATGATACGATGATTAGGAACAACCAATAGCTAAAGTTCAGGTGACATGAGGTCATCGTTTATTCACTTGACCATAAATTTGCATATTTGTATTCATACACGTGATTGTTTTAATTAAAACGTTGACTTCAGTTTATGTTGATTTTAGTCGCCGAATTTACATTAAAATGTTATTAAGGCATACCTTGTAGCATTGCATATTCTGCACGTTGTGTAGATATTTTTTTCTCTGGAAAGCCTGGAACTATTTTTGGTTGTTAGGATGGTCTTAAGAACTGACAATATTTCTCAAACTTAGTATACTTTTTGACACTGGTGGCAGCAGCCACCAAAAATGCAAGTCTTTTCAACCTGATTAATGTTCATACATGATTTGGGGGATTGCATATCAAAGTATGGATGTTGTTTTTGTTACCTTTATATGTTATCTGATATTATGTCCCTCAATGTTGTTTTTTTTTTTCAAAAAGTAAAATATCGTTATATTATCGCTTCTTTATAAACATATATTAACGTTGACTGTCAAAATATGCGAAATCGTTACCAAAAGTTCAAGAGTAAAAGCCGATAGTTTATTCATAAAGTTTTAATTTGGCAACATAGGGTATTTTTCACATTCTTTACTTCTTCTTCTTCTTTTGTTACTCCATTTCTTGTCATTGTTCTTTACTATACCTCAATTTTGTTTGCAATGTTCCTAACCAGAAGAAAGTCTTGTATTGCTCTTGTTTGTACCCCTTAAAACTTACACATTGTAAGCAATTTCATTGTTCTTAGGATAGTCTCCTAAACACGGTATATTGATATGAGATTTTACTTATTTATATGCAAATCCATGCTATATTAAAGTCATTGAATCAACTTAGCTTTTTAGTGTTAACTTTGAAACCATGGCGGGGCCAATGATAAGGTTACAAACGTAGCATAAACCAGTTTAAATTAACCTGTGACGTGTTTGCAACTGGCATTTACAAGACGATGTCCGTCTGTGTTCCTTTCATTGTTCATTTTGCCCTCGTCTGTCTATAATTCTTACTTCGTTTATATTTTCAAAATATGTTTATGTGTACAAATCAATACATAAACTGTTACGGGGTTGCGGTTTGAATGGATTTCGTTCTCGGAACCTGACTTTTTTTTGTTAGAAATTAATATTTCGTCTCTCAGATTCCCAAGTGAGAATTATGTGCCGTTTTTTCTCAGTAAGGCGTAAAAAAATGTTTGTTTCGGGTATCCCGACCTACCCTAAATTTATGGCCCAACCCTAAATGTTTTTATGGCCTTGGAGAATAAATTTTTCAACTTCTTTCGGGGACTGTAGGAATGCGCTTTTCCGTCATTCCGTCCGTCCGTCTGTCCGTCCGTCCGTCCGTCCGCAATTTCGTGTCCGGTCCATAACTCTGTCATCCATGAAGGGATTTTAATATTACTTGGCACAAATGTTCCCCATGATGAGACGACGTGTCATGCGCAAAACCCGGACCCCTAGCTCAAAGGTCAAGGTCACAATTGGAGGTCAAAGGTCAACAGGGCTTTTTTCCTGTCCGGTCCATAACTCTCCCATCCATGAAGGGATTTTAATATTACTTGGCACAAATGTTCCCCATGATGAGACGACGTGTCATGCGCAAAACCCGGACCCCTAGCTCAAAGGTCAAGGTCACAGTTGGAGGTCAAAGGTCAACAGGGCTTTTTTCCTGTCCGGTCCATAACTCTCCCATCCATGAAGGGATTTTAATATTACTTGGCACAAATGTTCCCCATGATGAGACGACGTGTCTTGCACAAAACCCGGACCCCTAGCTCAAAGCTCAAGGTCACAATTTGAGGTCAAAGGTTAACAGGGTTTTTTTCCTGTCCGGTCCATAACTCTGCCGTCCATGAAGGGATTTTAATATTACTTGGCACAAATGTACCTCATAATAAGACGATGTGTCATGCACAACTTTCAGACCCCTGGCTCAAAGGTCAAGGTCACACTTAGCAGTCAAATGTTAACATAGCATGAACAGGGTCTGTTTCGTGTCCGGTCCATAACTCTGACATTCATTAAGGGATTTTAATATTACTTGGCACAAATGTTCCCCATGATGAGACGACGTGTCGTGCGCAAATCCCGGACCCTTAGCTCAAAGGTCAAGGTCACAATTGGAGGTCAAAGGTCAATAATTGTTTTTCCCTGTCCGATCCAGAACTCTGTCATCCATCAAGGGATTACAATATCACTTGGCATAATTGTTCCCCATGATGAGATGACATGTCATGCGCAACACCCAGTACCCTAGCTTAAAGGTCAAGGTCACACTTTGAGATCAAAGGTCAGTAGGATTTTTTTCCTGTCCAGTCTAAAACTTTGTCATGCAAAACAGGATTTAGATATCAGTTGGCACAAATATTCCTCTGGATGAGACAACATGTTATGCGCAAAACCCAAGCCCAGGGTCTAATGTCAAGGTCACGCTTAGAGACCAAAGGTCAGACACAAGAATGACTTTGTCTGAAGCATTTCTTCTTCATGCATGGAGGGATTTTGATGTAACTTGGCACAAATGTTCACCAACATAAGACGGATTGTCATGCGCAAAAACCAGGTCCCTAGGTCTAAGGTCAAGGTCATATTTAGAGGTCAAAGGTCAAATTCAAGAATGACTTTGTCCGGAGCATTTCTTCTTCATGCATTGAGGGATTTTGATGTAACTTGGACCAAATGTTTACCACCATGAGGCACCCTTGTTTTTAGAATTACGTCCCTTTGTTTTACTATAAATAGATTTTATTGTAACTTTTTATTATTGGCCGTAGAGAAAAATCGAGATCACTTTTCTGTGGTACAACATGCATGTTACATCCATTTTTAGGTGTATTTTGACCTATCTCTACCTGGTAAAGAGTTTCTTATGGACTTATATAGATTTTTTTTTTATTTTTTTTTTTTTAAGATAAATTTCCCTTTGTTGGTACTATAAATAACTTATATGATAACTTTTTTATAATCGGCAAAAACATTTCAGTATGAAAACAACTGTGGGTTTTTATATATGCACATTTTAATCCAGGTGTGTTGTTATAACATATTGTATATAATAGTACAATATTGTTTATACATCATTGACAGATATCAGTTCATGATGTTATACTGCAGTAGAGAAAGTTAAGTGCCTTCCAGTAGGGGACTTTGTATTGCATGGCAATACTTCATTCACTTGTTTGTATTCATTTTGACATAAAAATAATTTCGGAAAAGTCTCACTTAATAAAAAAAAATCCAAAAAAAAAAAAATTCGACCTACCTACCCTAATTTTTTAGCATGTTACTGGAAACAAAGAATTTTTAGGCCTAATTATGTTATTCCCAATGGAGCAAACACAATGTATTTTTTCACCATCTATAGTCTATAATATCCTTGCACTACCGTCTCAAGTTAATCAAGATGATTCATCACAACAGTACCCTATGCTCGCCTTACTTTGATATGGAAAAACCATAATATCTAAGATTTTGCAAACATCTTTCCCGCACAGTTTTCATCCGGTGTTTTGTGGTAGCCAGCCTTTCTGTACTTTCAGTACTTTGATTCGCATAAGGTTCCACAAAGCTTGAAGCTCTTCGTTCCAGTACTGTTTTCGATGCTTTAAGCGATTGTTAGTCGTGTTTGTACGCGCATATTTCGGTATTTTGGCTTCCATTTCCCTCTTTATTGTGCCACATAAATTCTCATAAATCAAATCTTTGTCTTCTTGGTTTTCCCATGGAGGTAATACATCTCTATATTATCTCCATGGTTTTCCCTTGCTCTTTCAATACAGATTATAATGTTGGCAATTGCCTGTCTAGACATATCACTGGTCATAAAATCCTCGGGCATACGTCGCAGATTATAATGCGCTTTGCGGGGGTCGTCTCGTCTGGCGATCTATGATCATTATAGTCTGTTTCAAATTCTGTTATCAAAACAGAGTGGTCCGGTAACTTTGATCTTGCCCGGAGTAATCCGTGTAATAAATGTGTATCAACAATTGACTGAACAGTTAAAACTTTGAAGTTCTTACACTTTTCGAGAACATCGTGCGGTACACAAATATAGTCCACAACTGATTTTCCTTTTCGAGAAACTGATGTAAAATTGTTGTTATACTCGTCAAAGCGGCCATTTAGAACACAGAATTTTGAGTCATTTAAGAATTCGAGGAAGTCATGTCCGCTCTTATTGATACTATTATCTATGTTTTTTCGCGTAGGTATAGAATCGCAAACATCAAGTACATCAGATAATGACCCAATTCTGGCATTGAAATCAGCTGCAATGAACATACTGTCACAATCGCTGTGTAAATAGATTTGTGCTAATAAATGTGCGTAGAAGGACTGTGCATCGCGACCTCTCGTTGACTTTTCAGGGCGAAGGTAGCACGAAAATATAATAAAATCAGTTTCTGTTTCTTTGTGGGTAAATTTCACAGCCAAGATACCGTCATATGATTTGTGTATAATGTAATTGTTATAATTATCACCAACCCAGGTTTTCACTATTAAATCCAAACTATATGTAATTTTCTAGTTCAATCACATTTTGATTACTGAGATGGGTTTCACAAATTGACGTAACGTCAGCGTCTATTGCGCGCACAATGCTTTCACGTAAATTATGGTTATCCTTAGTCACGTTTTGTGGCGGTGTGCCCTGAGTATCACGAGCACGAATACGCCCGTTTGCATCACCCCGAAAGTTATTTCCTTGCGGCAGCTGACGTAATAATGTTCTTGCATTGAGTTCTATGAGTCTTTCTGCGTGAGATTTACTACTTTTAAGGTGCACGTCCTTGTAAGTGACGGAGTCTTTCAATACCATTTTGTTTCTTAACACTAATACCTTTTCACGTACATTGCGAAAACTGATTTTAATTAGACCGGCCCTTCCTGGAATACGCGACTTAAATCTCGTGGCTCCCGTGATAGCAACTGCGGACGAGACTTCATTACCCAGTGCACGTATAATACCGGTGACCTTCTCCAGAGGGTCCTCGCCCCCTTGATGCGGTACTCCGCTCGCAGTTATACACACCTCTGGGTCGTTGAGGTTGTCTCTATGATAGCCATGGGGACAATGCCTCTGACCATCTTTGTCAACGTTCATCGCACGATTTTGAGGCGCCGCCTGTTCAACGGTGTCGTCTGCAGGGTTTGTAAATGTGTTGTGAGTTGATCTATACGGCTGCTTTCTCGACTGATATCCATGCTGATTTCATCACGTCTCATTTTACTGTTGATTGTTGTCATGAATTCATTTCTCATTTTATCTAGTTTTGAGTCAAAAGATTTCCTCATATCTTCTTGGCTGCTTTTTATTTCATTTACGGTTGTTAACACAAGTTTCATTTCTCCTTGCATTTCGCTCATGAAACTAGTTAAGTCATTTCCTTGTGTGGAGGATGACGCCACTGTTGACGTCTGATTGCCAGTTTTGTCTGTACCACTAGCCATATGTTTGTGTGTTGGCGAAAAACCCGCTGTACTATCAGGTGTTAATTCAGAGGTAGTCTCAAAAAGTACACTGTTTGCCTCTGACAAAGCGTCACTCACACTGATTTTTAATTGATTTTCATATTTGAGAATTGACCCCGCCAACATTTCAACATTAAATTTTGATCAAAATGTCGTTGAAAATTGATCAGTCGTTAAATTTTGATCAGTAATGGGGCCATTTTTTAAAAGTTATCTAAATTTAAGTTAAACGTTGGAGATCGTCTGTTTGTAGAGAGAAACACAATGGAAAGAACCAGAAACTATCACAGGCTTGCTGGATAGCTTCTTTATATATAATTTCACAAGGCCGAGCCCGGGCTAAAACCGCTAACTTCCCCGTGGTAGGCGAGATCATCTATATGTTGGACAGGAACTGTTGACGAAAGTTAACCACAAAGAGTGGATAGTGTGTGGTCGGACTTCGACAGGCACATCAAGACTTCCACACAGGAACTATCAAGATATTTATAAGGGATATCTCTGTAAATTATAGTGATATCTCTTTAACACAAAGAGATGTATTTTTACGTTATAAAGATATCTCTTTATGTTAAAGTATGGAAGCGTCCTAGTGCCAGGTTTGAAATATTTTATCTCATAATTAGGAGTTACTAAATCCTAATTTGCCCCATGTGGTTCTGGGACGATCTGTGTATGAAAAGAGCTGGAACCACTGCCTTACCCTTGCATGATCGTAAGAGGCGACTAATAGAGTCTTAACACTTGGTTTTGCAGTAACACTGTGATTCCAGCAGGTATGCAAATTTTGATTCCATACCTCATGTTTTTATTTCGATGTAAATGTGATGTGGAACCAAAATTTGTAGTCCTGTTTGGCGCCATATAACCTATACTGTGTTGGTGCGCCGTAAAACCCAACTAAATAAATAAATAAAATCCTAATTTACGAGATAGTAGAATTAGGACTTAATGAGATAAAAATATTACAATATCATCATTTTTCTAACCATTGATCAGTTTTATTTTTTGTATAATATCAAAGTAAATGCACCAACTATCCTTGTAAATACTTATTATATGTCATTTTACGAATGTGTATAATCTTCCTTTTAATTTCGTTTATAGAATGTACAGATATGGCTTTTAGATATAGTCTCTTATAATTCTGTTTAGAATGACCACATGTTTTAATGGTTTTGTACGGTGTATATAAATTGTAAATGTGGAGGAGACTTTAATAAACTATAAATCCACCTGGCACTAGAACGCTTCCATATTAAAGCGATAACTCTCTTGTGTAACAGGTATCTATTTTAGACGGTTTGTCATAGAAAAATGTGTAACTGGCAGAAGTGGTAGAGCTTATGGGCCCGGGACACGTGACTAATGGAAAGACGCCTGATCAGTGTTTGTAAACACCGAAATATGTTTTGACGTGTAAAAAAAGGCGCGTTTGAAAATACACCGGCGGCTTTGATGGATTGTTTCATTGGCTGAGCTAAGTAAAGTTTGAACTACAAAAAAGATGCCGCAAAGAAAGATCAGAGACGCCGACGCCGCGTATGAAGCGACGGTCTTTTAACCAGAACGAACGCCAAAGTGAAAATGTTTCATGTTCACATTAGCACTTTGGTCTACAAGCACGGTGGAGGGTCTGGGTGTATAGGATATCGACCGAGTACGAGGTCTTTCCTTAGCGACATGACTATCTCCTTCACGACAGAGCTATCTCTCACAATAAAAAGTGAATATTTTTTCTCCAGAACCATTTTCGGTACGTATTTTATTTCCAAATGCATTGTATATTTTACAGCTATCTCACGTCTACTCGGTGTGGTTCTTAATATTAGTTAAAATGTAAATATTTGACAATGAAAGTGCTATCATGGCGAAATGGCCAAATTTACTGCTAAATCAGCTTGTTGGTAAATATCCCCATGACCACAAATTAAGAATGAATTAGAAAACTTAAAGTTCTCTGTAAAGTTAAATCACATCTACATCGCCTACCATTCCCAGATTTTTGATATTCGGTACACTGCTTGAAAAAATGCAAAAAAATATGATGACACTCACCTTTGTTGATGTTCTTTTATCGCGACGTGCACTACCTCAGAAGTTGCGACAGAGCAGTTTACTGTATACCTCTTAAAGAGGTAGCTCTGTAGTATACCAGGCGTGTAAGATATGTCCTTAAGGAGGAACCATACTTTATTTTTTTTCAGAGCCCACGTTATTGACTGCTACCAACAAAAACTGGAAGATATTTCTGATTTAGATCTGTGTATATTTTTACGTTTAATGCATCAGTGACGTTTCCATGACGTCGCAAACATGACCACTTCGCGCACTTTTGACGTTAGATATACGGGGACAAAATCTGCCTTGAAATTATTGTACCGGCAATATTTTTTAACGTAAATCCATAAATTATACATGAAATGAAAGCTGACATGAATCTCCAGACGATGATTTAAGATGATTTAATCGGAATTGCTCTACGTTTTCACTTAATAAAATGAAAGCCAAAAAACGAGTTTTCTTTTTACTTAAATTTTCCACAAAAAATAGCTTCGCTCAGCATTAAAAAAATATCCATCCGTAATTTTTTTTTACCAAAATTGAATATGTTTTACACTAATACGTCCCGTAAATATATAGTAAAAAAAACAGAAAGTTTTACCGTGCCGTTTTGTGGCTGTAAGAACTTTTTAAGCATCACTACAGTAACATTTTTTCGACGCTGATGTGAATATATGGCCCTTAATTAAGGTGGAATGCGTCTAATTTGAAGTTATTGGGTTTCGTTTCGAAATTTTGATTAATATAAAATTCAGCATATTCCTCATAGACTGTGTATTTTACTTTTTTATTTTTCTGTAACTTTTTTCTCTTCAAACCTTCAAAAACGACCATTGACGTCCATTTTTGATTTCACGTCAATCAGACGATTTTTGTAAATCGTTCTGTTCATTCTACAAAAATTGATTTACTTGCTACTCATCATATTTTCATTTAAAAATGTCTTTAAAATGGTGTATAATTTATGGAGATCATTTTAACGTAAAAGTCGATATGTACGTTAAAGTGGCGTTAGAGCGACAAATATGACGTTGAGTTTCGAAGAAAAAGTTTACTTTAATCTTGTCTCATGTCAAATCCAAACGATAAAATTTGAGAAAAAACTAATATAATGATGAAATTTTTATTTTTTATCGATTTATGGAATAAAATTATGGGGTCACCGAATTCATTTTCGCGCAAAATTACATTACGCTACCCCTACCCCCAAATCACAACATAGCTATATTTACGTGTTTTTCTGATATATCTCTTTCCAAATCTTAGTATTTTACATTCTCATCCATCAAAGGCTCACTACAGACGTGAAACGAATCTTGGTTCGTGAGAAAGAGGCCGTTTTTCTTTTCAAAAGAGGTATTTATTACTTTAGGCCTATGCCATTTTGACAATGCAAAATTCCTATGTAAAACTGAGATTGTCGTAACAACGCGAGAAATGCACAGGGATCAAAAAGAAACTTATAATAATAAAAAAAATGTATCTCCGAATAAATTATAAAGTATCAATGACACTCAAAAACATGTCCCAACAGTGCACTAGAAGAAAATGCATAGAGATTTTCGGGGTAAGTATTTGGTACCGTAAGTCTCTCATATATATACAATATATATATATTCTTCAATCAAGGATATGTCAGTGTAAATGAGCTGAGCGTTAGTTTTCTAAGAAAACGTCGTAAAACTGTGTTACACGAATCACACGTGCACCGCTCTTTTACAAAAATATGTCCGCCATGTTTTCTTTGTTTTCTTCAGTGAACAAAATAAAAGGAGTAGAAGAACCGGTCAGTTCCTTGTAGCAAGTACTGGCTAGAGGGGAAAGAACTGACCAGTAAATTTCTTCCCCCACCTGACAGGTCAAGTATTTGATAGGGAGGAAAGAACTGAACGGTTTATTTCTTCCCACTTAACAGAGCAAGTACTGGCTAGGGGGGAAAGAACTGACCGGTCAATTTCTTCCCCCATCTGACAAAGCAAGTACTGGCTAGGGGGGAAAGAACTGACTGGTCAATTTCATTTCCCCACCTTACTGGTCAAGTACTGGCTACGTGGGAAAAGAACTGACCAGCAGTAATTTCCTTACTTAAGAAGAAATTGAAACAGGAAAAACGCAAATGAAACAAGAGCTGTCACTAATGGTGACAAATGCCCCCGCAGCGCCTTGACTTTTGACCTGGTGACCTTGACCTGGTGACCCCAAAGTCAGTAGGGGTCGTGTACTCAATAAGTACTATCAGCATGTGAAGTTTGAAGGTCCTGGGTGCAGTGGTTCACGAGTAAAGTGCCTTCATGCAAAAAGTTAACATTGTGACGGACTAACGAACGAACGGACGGACAGTTGAAAACTAATATGCCTCCCTTCGGGGGCATAAAAATACAACGGAAATTAAAATAAGTTCATTTAAAAACATTTCTTTAATTTACACAAATATATGAAACATATTTCTTATTTTATATGCAATTTAAATGAAAATCGACTATCGGAAATGAAAAACAGACTAGGTTGTTTTCCATGGGCGATTACCTTGTAAAACTGGTTTATATTGTTTATAATTAAATAGAACTGACATAATACTTATATCATTATAGCGCTCAAAATGCACTAAATTTGCCAATGTTTTGTATATGTTGGTTATTTTAGAGTATATATGTGTTTTGTACAAAACCTGCCGCTAACTAAGATGACATACAATTTGAGAATAACCTGGCCTTGCAAAAGTCGGTACGTGTACAAATGTTGTAGTCAGTTTCTAGTATATACGAGGGGTGTTCAAGAAATACCCGGAAAAGTGCTCTTATTTCTTTATTTCTAGTCTCATTTTGCTAAAATTTGAAAGTATGACGGATATGAACATACTGAATGCAAATACCCAAATTACAGAATTCAGGAGATGCACAATATTTATTTGTTGTCTCCTAGGCAACGCCATCACCTCAAAAGCGGCCCAACGTCATTATGATGCTGTCATATCACACTCAATTAATAAATACAACTCGTGATTACCACTGATTCAATGTTTATCACCATTAAATGCATTTTACACCTTCCTAAGAATAAATAAATACTGTTCATATGATGTTCCTGTCGTATTGAAGAAATTGGACACTAAACTGATGCCCTATCAAGGAGCTCTTTAATTTATCAAATGCGACTGAACGTTATTTTTCATGTCTGTAACACAAGTCGTCAGCAGTATTCTCCTGACCACTTTTAAACGTCACGCCCCACTAATAAAATTTTGTTTTCTTCAGGGCATTGTCCCTTAAACCTTTTTCAGCACAGCATTTGTCTCTTTCCTTGATTTTCGATTCAAAACACAAAATGTTATCTCACATCTCCGTTCAACACTGATTTTCAAGCGACGACCAACTCAATATGCCTGCCAAATATTTTAATGATGTCACATTTATAATTTGACGTTTTTGGCGTAACGCTTACTTTTCATATCAATATTCACCCAGTTTAAGAAAAGGTAGCTTGAAAAATAGGTAAGTGGCAAGTAATGTTTTAGCGCATGTAAAATAGAAAAAGAGACAAAATTGGGCCGGATGACGTCACATGACGTTGCCATGGGGACTCGCATTTACTTATTATTTATCCAAAGACAATCTAATTTTGACATATCAACTCAGTATTCCCTAGTCTATATTTTGTAGCATTTTCATTTATTTTTGATGATACATGAAGAATAAAGAGCACTTTTCCGGGTATTTATTGAACGTCCCTCGTAGGTTAATTTGGTGCAAATTAAAATTGAGAGCGACTTGAACAATCAAGAAATTGCTCTTATCAAATCTAATACTACCATTGTTGTAGCAATACTCACGGTGTATGATCAATCCTATATTGTTGGTATAAAAGTCGCGTCTTCAACTCACTGGTGCGTACAAGCACCTAACTTTTCCTATTAGCCATGGATAAACAAGATAAGTCAGAAGTGTAGTGACCTTATTTATCATCCCTTTATTCTTAAGTTCGTCTTTATTTCATATCGTCGATAGTTTTACGGAACAAATCGAAGATGTAAAAATGTAATCGACACAGTATTTTGCCAAACTTTGTATCCAATGTATGAAATAAAATGTGTTTTCAGTTTCATGTCATAGTAGAGGAAGGTAACATGTGTGTTGAAAATGCATTTAAAATACGAATCTTGGTATTTTGGTATTGTTCGGATGTTTAATTATATGGTATTTAATATTAGAATGCTGTTTATACATAAAAATAGCGGAAATAGCTTCTCGCAAATGCAAAAATCTTGCAAAATTTAGTTTTTAGTAAGTCAACTATATTTTTTGTATAAAGGCACCTATATTATGCCACAAATATTTCGTCCCAGAGCTTAGGAAACATTAATTTTGGGAGGTATTTGTGAGGGGCGACTGTTTCTGGCTGGAAAAATCCTTCCTTTATCCTTCGGCATATAGGCCTATTTGTCAATACATGCGCGTGCCAGTTTTTAAGTTTGTAAAAGACTTTGTTTATTATAGTGTCGACTTATTGAATGGTCAAGTCAAATTTGGACTATGAGACACATTTTCTCTGTGCGCATTACCTCCCGAATCCTATCCTTGTAGGTCAGGCGGCCTGACGGGATTCGAACTTCGATCTCCCGCTCTGAAGGCGGACGCTAGGTCAAAGGAGACGCAAACTTTGTATGTGTGTTCATTGGGTGTATCTGAGTAAATGTAGATATAGCGATCTCTCTCTCTCTCCCTTTCTCTCTCTCCCTCTCTGTCAATTTTAACCGCCTCGGTAGCCTAGTGGTAGAGCGTCCGCTTCGAGTGCGGGAGGTCTTGGGTTCGATTCCCGGCCGCGTCATACCAAAGACATAAAAATAGTACTAGCAGCTTCCTCGCTTGGCGCATTAAGGGGATAGTGCTAGGACTGGTCAGCCCGGTGTCAGTATAATGTGACTGGGTGGGGTATTATGCCACGTGTCTACGGCGTGATATTCCAGTGAGGCAACACTATAAAGATTGGCACAGAGCTCACTGCTACAAGTAGACACCGTCGTTTATATAAAAAAGTGTTGAAAAAGACGTTAAACCCGAACACACACACAATCTCTCAATTTATCTATCTTGATTCGCAATCGAGAACAAATAATACTATGTTGTATTTCAGTTGTATTAGTATATATTATACAAATTTTCATGATTACATTGATTAACTTAATAGTCCTTTTTTGGGCTAAAAATGTTCTCCCCGATCTACATACAAGCTTTGCTATTAAACAGTTGTTTACATAAGGCAGTGTAAACCTATATATACAAATGTATGAGGATAGGCTAAGAGTACGGAAGTGTTTATGAGCATGAAATTTACGTTAAAACATGCTTAAAGTTAATAAAAAATTCCTTAATGAAAAAGGCAATGGCGAAAGAAAGGCGTTTTATTTACCATGTTTTGAGCTTAAATCATTCGAGAATGACAACGATATTTCCTCCATGCAATGGTTTAATCAAAAATGGCGAACAGATAATGAAGAATTCAACGGCAGACATGTAACTCGCTATTTTAAGTAAAATAAGTAAGCTAACAACAACATAAATGTATATATTTACGTATACATTTCATGTCTCATAAATACTTTCGTAATCCTAGCCTGTCCTCATGGATTTATCTGGAGATACGGAACTTCGGTAATCACAGAATCGGTACCGTGACCCTAGCCACTGCCATTACATAATGTAAACTTCTCAAATAGCAAAATAGGCTATTTTTCAAACTCGTCCTTTGGTGACACAGTCTGTTTGTTATGTATACTGGGTTCATATAGTGTATGAATGCTTAATATAATACAAGAAATACAAGATACATTTCCCAACCGAATCTCTCGCTTGAACACCAGCGTATGTGGTACATATTACGGCAAAACCATGACTGCCTCGTCTGAAACATCTAATTTACAGAAAAGTTTGCGTAATCCTGTTACGTGACATTTAAATTAAATTGTTGTCCTTCGCCTTCCACAGCGTATATCGCGCAATCGCCACGCAGTTGTCCTTCCTTACACTCACATTCACCTCTGCAACAGGTTAATGTCAAGATTTTTTACGTAACTTTGAAACGACATTTTCACAAGGTTTAAGAATACTGGTACCCTCGGCACAATTAGTTTCTTCAACACAAAGTGTCTATTAAACAAATCATTTACTAGCATTCTAAATGCACGGACTATATTTGTGTTTCACACAGTAGATGATGATCTAACTCTGTAAATAGTGTGATTAGCAGCGGTACAAGGGAGAGCGTAGCTGCGTTTTTCTAAGTTACCACATCTACACGGTCTGTCAATGATCTTCGTTTTGGCGTATGGAGCTAAAGTAGCGATGAACGCCGCTTACCAGTCTTGGCACTGAAAAAAACAAAACATATTTGCTAAATATTACATTAAAATTTTGGAAAATAACGGAGGTGCCTCAGTTCCGTGTTATACGTAAAATATAGGACTGGTGCTTTATATTTTGATGAAATCGTGTTTTTAAAGAGTATAAATTGATTTTAAAAAATGGTTTCTTTTCTTTTACTGTTTCTACGGATAAAATTTTAATACATCTGTACGAAACTGTGCTCAAAACATCACGAATCTGTAAAAGAATTGCAATAAACGATTTACTTTTGCGTCATTTGTACAGCAGTACTCAAACTGTAACGATTATTTAGCGAAAACTGCTGAATCTTTTCATTTCATTTTTATGCAAGTGGAAGCTTAGAAGTTACTTAAGTTCCGTGATAACATAAGTAAAATCAACTTACGTCTCTAAAATCGTATTTTTCCACGTACTCGCCTCCTGCTCCGTAGCATGTTTACATTTTTGTACGTAAAAGTTCGTTGCTTATACCAAAAAGTGAAAGCACCGCAAGTTTTGTACCAAAAATATAGGACTGATCATACACTGTGATACTAGTACATTATTTAATTTTCGTCTGTTAGTAATAGCGTTTTAGCTATTTAATACTAAGAGGTTATTTAAATCCATTATAAAACCTAGGCTGCCGTATATCGTTATTTTTTTCAAAGGATATATTCATATACTTAGTAGTAGATGCGTGTTGAATATTTTAGGCAGTGGCTACGATTACGGTACCGTAATCCTAGCCTCCGATTCTAGGATTACGGAAGTTCCGTATTCCTAGACACAGCTATGAGGATAGGCTAGGATTACGGAAATACTTAAGAGGCATCAAATGTATGTTAGGACATGCACAAATGTTATTGTAAACTAACTTATTTCACTAAAAATATCGTGTGTGTTTTTTTTTCATGCCTGTCCTATTATTTCGTGCTATCGATCACCCATTTCGGGTTAGTATAATCTTAAAGAAACAGGCGAAATCAACATCCGTATGTATAAATAAGTTTTTCTTTCCAAAACCACACTTAATAAATATATTTCTTGTTTGAAAATTGGCAGACAAATGAAGAATTATATATATTCTTAATAATAGCTCAAAAATATTTTTTTAAATATTTATTCCTTAAAAGTTTATGATTTGATTTTGCCAGTCACTTTAGATTTCCTCGCATATAGAATCGGGCGAAATCAACACCCGTATTCGTTTTCGTATTTCATTTCGCTATTTTAAGTGAAAAAAGTAAGTTTACAACATCATTTATGCACGTATAATATTTGATGCCTCTTAAATACTTCCATAATCCTAGCCTATTCTCATAGGTATGTCTAGGAAAACGGAACTTCCGTAATCCTAGAATCGGAGGCTAGGATTACGGTACCGTAATCGTAGCCATTGCCAATATTATAATTGAACAAGAATTACAGTGTATTGTACACGGCAGAGAGTTTTATATTAGTCAACATTGTATTATACATAGACGCCATATGCACTTTTAGTCAATATAATGTCTAAAATAAATGAATTTAGGACAGGTACTGATGCCCGTGGTTTATACAACTGTATAGTCACGGTACTTTATAATGATATTTTGTATATTGATCATGCAGTGCGGACTTGTTTTAAAATGTTATCTTTATATGCAGTTTGCATACTGCAATGATATACTTTTAGTATGCAGATTAAGAGTTCTAGTTAGACCATGGGTAAAAACCATTTAACTGGTTTTAATTGGTAAGATTGGTTTGTAATTGGTACCATTTTCTTTTGAGCTTTCGTTCGGTGTAAATGTGCTGCGTATTACTGTGTTCATACTAATGGTGTAGATGATTATTTTCATGTCCTTTTCAATTCAAATGGTCAACAATATTAATAAACTAGAATTTATATTGTAGCTGTTTAGTATTAACAAAAGCAGACTCAGCTTTCATTTCTATTTTTTCAATACTATCCATCACTAGCGAAATTTCCGTTTATCATGAATACACAGAAACAATATTCAAAAAGTGCATCTATTTTTTTTGTAACTGTATCATTACAACCTACTTGTCTGATATTTGTGTTTTTTATTTCATATAATGCACCTGTCAATATTTTGCCCGCCCGGGGGAGCGGCGGGCATACACGGGACTTTAGACAGAAGGCCATTCCCGACAGGCGGGAATACGACAAACATTTGATGTACCAACAAGGCTCTAGGGTGGGATTTAGACAAAAAAGATTGTCTCTAGGGTGGGGATTTAGACAATTTTTTTGAAATGTCAAATTCCCCTGGGTCAGCCCGCCGCCCCCCCCCCCACCCCCCGGGCGGGCAAAATATTGACAGGTGCATAACATTTATAAAGTGTTGCCGATATATGCAGTGTTTGCATACTGAAGTGATTATATATATATAGATCGAGAATTCTAGCTAGATGTTGAGGGGTTTTAAACATGAAACTACTTGTTTGAACTTTTATTTAGGCATGATACTCAATTAGCTTCGAAATCGTAACAGAAAAATAACTGATTTACTTCACAATGCATGTATATATACAGATTGAGAGTTCGAGCTAGGCCATTTAAAAGGTATAAAATTGGCGCAAAAAATGAGACCTTTTGTTTGAACTTTTATGTTTGCTCTAAAACGAGACCATTCGCTTGAACTTTTACGTCGGCTCTAAAACGAGACCATTTGTTTGAACTTTTATGTCGGCTATAAAATGAGACCATTGCTTGAACTTTTATGTCGACTTCATATGTGACCATTTGCTTGAACGTTTATGTCGGCTCTAAAATGAAACCATTTGCTTGAACTTTTTATTTCGGCTCTAAAATGAGAACATAAGCTCGAACTTTTATGTCGGCTATAAAATGAGACCACTGCTTGAACTTTTATGTCGATTTTCACATGTGGCCATTTGCTTGAACTTTTATGTCGGTTCTAAAATGAGATCATTTGTTTGAACTTTTATGTCGACTCTAATATGAGACAATCTATTTGAACTTTTATGTCGGCATTTACGCAATTAGTTTCAAATCTGTAACTGGAGTACAAGATATACTAACTTCACAATGTAGATATTTGTAGAACTATTTTAGATAAAATACTGTTTGTTAATACCCGTTACTGTTCTGCGAAATTCATTGTGATATTATATCCTGGTCGGGCTTGAGCTTTTTTCGGTATTAATGTGTTGCGTATTGCGCTTTGTTGTTGAAGGTTATTTTCATGCCATATTCATTCCAACCTTTCAACACTATTTATAACCTAGAATTTGTATTGTAAAGTAAGCCGCTGTTTAGTATTCACAAAAGCAGATTCAGCTCTTACTCACCTTCTGTTTCATCAATATCCTTACAAGTGAACTTTCTGTAAATCATGCATTTTTGTAATGTTATCATTATTACCTGCTGGTTTTATGTTTATGTTTATTTTTCATATCTGCATGACACGTTATATGTTAGCATGCATGCAATTTGAAATATCATACCGTATTCTAGGTTTCTAACAAACCATGATAATAAGAAACGTATTACTTCGTAAAACATACGGTATCAAACATTATTTCGCTACGCTTAGTTACTAATCTTTCAAAATCATATAGAAGTTCATTAAGTCTCTATTTCTTTATTTTTTAATGCACGATGAAATTAAAAACAGTGCATTCAAATTATTCTAATTTCATTAATCGCTACATATCTTATTCTCAAAACATTAGTCCGATTTCAAATACTGATTTGTTTTATCACTCAAATCATGTTTTGTTTTATTTCTTTTTTCGTTTGTTTTCTTTGTATTATTCACGGTATTGGCGGGGTGTTACAACCGACAAGCATGATTTTCCTTCTAGGTAGTCCTGTAGTCTATTACTGTCTGGCGGCGCAGCACATAACAGTATCCGCCTTGATTACGTGTATGTTCTTTGACCATTGTGCGCGCAGTCCATTGATTTTGAAGTCCTATTACCTGTTACCGTATCTTGTAATAATCAGCGATTTCTTACTGATATTAACTTCGGTATATATATACTATGTACTTCTTTCAATCTCTGGAGATGTTCAACCCAATCCTGGCCCTGACACTACAGTGTCAGATACATCATCTATTTCTGGATACAGTGACGTGTTGAACAGTGGTCTTAGTGTTTTGCATCTAAATATACAGAGCTTGAAACCCAAGATCGAGATCCTTGAAGTTGAGTCTCAATCATATGACATTTTAGTTTTCACGGAGACTTGGCTGAATATATCTGTTGTATCTGATGACCTACTCTTGCCAAACTTTCAACCACCCTTTCGATGTGGTAGAATGAACCATATTGGTGGTGGTGTCGCCATTTATGTCCGAGAGGGTATCATTGCTTCAGAAAGAGTAGATCTTGCTATTACTGGTCTTGAGGCGCTTTGGTTAGAACTTATTGTTAACAAACGTAAAATTATCTTGGGAGGTATCTATCGACCACCTGACTCAAACAATAACCATTGGCTTCTCTTAGAACAAAGCATAGATCAAGCTTTCAACCAGTCGTGTAATAACATACTTGTTACAGGAGACTTTACCATCAATGTTCTTAACTCCACTTCAAATAAAATAACAGACCTAATGGCATCGTACAATGCAGAACAACTCATAACACTCCCTACCCACTTCACTGAACACTCTAATTCTCTAATTGACCTTATGTTTGTGAAGAACATGAACCAAGTCATTTCTAGTTTCGTTGCTGACCCTTTCATCCAAACCTCACTCGTTTTCATTGTCCAGTCGTTGCTGTTCTAAAATTAGACAAACCTAAACATACTTCATTTAAGCGCAAGATTTGGCTGTACGACAGAGGTAACTATGATGACTACATAGCAAAACTCCAAGCAACTAATTGGGAGACTCTGATGGACAGTAATGACCTCGAAAAGGTTACTCAAGACATTACAGAGAGGATCTTATCAGCTGCATCAGAACAGAAGAGAAGAGGTCCAAGTATGGACCCTTGAGGAACGCCAGCATTAATTTGAGACCAACTAGAAGAGGCATTTGCATAGACGACACGTTGTTTACGGGACGACAGATAGGAAGAAATCCACTGAATAAGTGAACCCTTTACACCCAGTGGACAGTTTCTGTAAAAGTCCACGATGCCACACCCGGTCAAAGGCTTTAGATATTTCTAAAGCCTTTGACCGGGTGTGGCATCGTGGACTTTTATGACCAGTATGGTACATACTCAGAAGAATGTCATGTTACAGACCCAGCGGAATGTCATGTTAGAGACAGTGCAGAATGCCATGTTACTGTAGAGGAAGGGTAGATTGTTATGTTGGACATCCCAGCACAGGAAACAGTAAAGTTTTAAGGTAGGTTAGACTGCTGGAAATTATATCTATCTTTTACTGGCAAAGTCATCAACTGTGCTTCTTGCTTTTATTTGATCAAGGTTTTGATTCTAGTCTAGACTCAAAACTCTTTCAAGCAGTGAGTTGGGTTTTACGGCGAATCGACACAAAATGGTCATATATCGCCGAGCAAGTCTGCCATCTGGCCTTATTTGTGGTTAGCTCCAGAATGGGATAAATTACACTACATAAGTTGTTGTTATAGTTAAAGGTCTATAATGCTTTTCAATGTTCAAGGTTTTGAATCTAGTCTCGACTCAAAAATCTTTCAAGCAAGTCTGCATCTGGCCTTATTTTTGGTTAGCTCAAGTAGCAAGTCTGCATCTGGCCTTATTTTTGGTTAGCTCAAGTTATAACCCCCAGAATGAGACATACACTACATAACTTGTTGTTATAGTTAAATTATCTGGTGAGCTTTTTGGACTGTTGGGTGTCTGTTGTCCATGTGTCTGTCTGTCATCCACAATGGCTTTAAAGAATATCTCCTTGTTGACCAATTTCTACAAAACTTCACAGGAATTTTCCTTGGATGGCCGCTTTTCAGTTTCATTCAAAGTGACTTAGGCCCATTTAGGCCTCTTGTTTTCTATTTCTGGACATTGTCTCTTTGTATCCTAATTCATCAATCTCCTCTCCCTCCTCCCTTCCTCCCTTAAAGATATATTACCTGTTCGGGAACTTGGATACCACAGTAAAAAACGAGTATGCGCTGATTCACTTTACAATTTTATTCTCTAGCGTAGCGTAGCGATTCTCTGAAATTACAAACAATTATACATATAATAAAAAGTATATTTAAATCACAGGTAAAAACATATATTCAACAATATATTCAAAGCGACAGTTACATTTCTTACGCAAATATCTCTAATTAAATTTCTTAAACACGCTAAATAGTATTCAAGTGCAAATATTTAATAAGCAACCTTTTAAAAACAAAACACTCAATTTCAATTCGATAAATCTTACCGATTTTTGATCTTTACCAAGTTTTACATCAAGTTCCTGAATTGAAATATATGTTTGCGCTAAGGGAAGCGACGTTCAAACAATAACAACAGAAAATGATGACGTCGACGTCAATGTTTGGACGTCGCGTAAAAGCACGTTAGAAAAGGCGGTAAAGACGTAAATTCAAATTAGAAATGTAATACGTTTCTAACATTACCTGCCCATACTTATTAGTTGAAACCTTTAATATCTTCTGATAAACAAGATCAGGGCCATGATGGCCCTGTATTGCTCACCGGAGTACCATTGCTCAAAATGATATGATCAAGTTTTGACATAGAGCACATAGGCATTCACATTAAATATCATCAGGATAAACATTTTCTTGTAACAGTCCCTTTTGACCTAGTCAGGGCCAATTTCCATATCAACTTTGAGGGTCCTAGGCTCAAATGCTGCATATTTGTAGTAACATGACTATTCCTTACCCTGGAAGACTTAAATAACATTTAAAACCAATCTCATTAGATGCTGCTAAGATATATTCGTTTACATAAAATAAAGGGAGGTAATTTGTCATAAATTCAGTCAAAAGTTATCTACCCTGATTGTCCGATTCCATCTGATGGCACCAATGACATTTCAAATCAGTATCTTCATTGGTTACTGAGATACACCCATTTTAAATTGAAACAAAGGGAAGTAATTTGACATAAAATCAGTCCATAGCTATCTATCCTGATTGCCTCAGTCCAACTAAAGACAATAATGAAATTTCAAATGAGTTCTATAAATATTTACTGAGATAAATCCATTTTAATTAAATTCAGGGGAGGTAATCATGCATTGGTATATGCATGTAGAAGATAAAGAGTACAAGCCTATACAACAATATATTAGTAAAGTATTCATATCGATAAATGTTCAATCAAGAGTTATCTAACATGACTATTTCTTACTATGGAAGACATAAATAACATTTCAAACCAATCTCATTTGAAGCTGCTAAGGGTATTCATTTCGATTAAAAAAATAAAGTGAGGTAATTTGTCATAAATTCAGTCAATATGTATCTTCACTGATTGTCCAAGTCCATCTGTTGACATAAATGAAATTTCACATCAGTATCTTCATTAGTTATGGAGATATACCCATTTTAATTTGAAATAAAGGGAGGTTATTTGACATAAAATCAGTCCATAGTTATCTACCCTGATTGTCTCAGTCCAACTAATGACAAAAATGAAATTTCAAATAAGTCCTATAAGTACTTACTGATATAAATCAATTTTGATTACAATCATAGGAGGTAATCAGATATAAAATAACTCTGGAACCTATGATTGGATCTGATGGATTCATCATGGAATCCAAGATTTATTGTTGTTGAAGATATTTTAGAAGTTTGTATTAAATCAAACCATAAATGAAGTCTCTATATAGCTGCAAAAGCCAAAATAGCAAATTTTGGACTTTTAAGGGGCCATAACTCTGGAACTCATGATGGAATCTGGCCAGTTTAAAAAAAGGAACCAAGATCTTGTGGTGATGCAAGTTGTGTGCAAGTTTGGTTAAAATCAAATCATAAATGAAGCTGCTATTGTGCAGACAAGGTCAAAATAGCTAATTCTGGCCCTTTCAGGGGCCATAACTCTGGAACCCATTATGGGATCTGGCCGGTTCAAGGAAGGAACTTATGGTGACACAAGTTTTGTGCCAGTTTGATTAAATTCAAATCATAAATGAAGCTGCTATTGTGCAGACAAGGTCAAAATAGCTAATTCTGGCCCTTTCAGGGGCCATCACTCTGAGACCCATAAGGGAATCTGGCCAGTTCAAGAAAAAAACCAAGGTCTTATGGTAATACAAGTTGTATGCAAGTTTGGTTAAAATCAAATCATAAATGAAGCTGCTATTGTGCAGACAAGGTCAAAATAGCTAATTCTGGCCCTTTCAGGGGCCATAACTCTGGAACCCATATTGGGATCTGGCCAGTTCAAGAAAGGAACCAAGATCTTATGGTGATACAAGTTGTGTGCAAGTTTAGTTAAAATAAAATTATAAATGAAACCACTATCGTGCAAACAAGAAATTGTTGATGGACTGACGGACGGACGCACGCACGGACTGACGACGGACGAAGGGTGATTGCAAAAGCTCACCTTGTCACTATGTGACAGGTGAGCTAAAAACACTGGCCATTCAAAATAAATTCTCAGATCTACTTTACTTGTGTGACCTACCAAAACTGTTGAAGCATTATATGTAACTCATGTGGCCTATATGGGTCATCATGGCCATCTTGTATGAAATTTATCATTTCCATGGTATACAACATTGCCTACTTAATTTAAACTGAAAGTATTTAATTTCATAAATCAAGTTAACAAACTGGTATAATTTACAGAGTATGAAGGGCATATATACATGAAGAAATTGGTTGCAAAAAGCAAGAAAATGGTCAAGAAAGTTAAGTAGACTAGATATTACTGCAATTTCATGTTTAGTCATAATTAACATTTAGCCTGCTGGTGGCAAGTGATAGTGCCTTTGCAGTCAGTGCAGACCATGATCAGCCTGCACAGAAGTGCAGGCTGATCATGGTCTGCAACTGTTCCCTATTTGGTCAGTAAATTTTCAGCAACCCCTTCGAATAATAAATGGTACTGCCCAAATTGAATGATAGATCAGTCCATTTTAGAAATTTAGCAGGCTAAAGGTCATAATGAAATGAAAATTTATTTCCTTGTAAAAACAGACAAGTTTGTGTCATTTAACAATTACACAACTCTAAAGTGAACCAGAAAACCAGACCCACTTGGCTGTGTCACGAGAAAGCAGATATAATGTGCCACAAATATCACATTCTACAGAGGTATAATGTCTAAAGCAAGAAATAAGTGTCCAGAAAGGCACAATACAGACAATAGTAACAACGATTAGGTAAAATGAGCTTACAACATTTAACACAATGCAAAGAGCTGAGGCAGCCAGGTTGGCAGACCAAATTTCTGTAAAGAGCTGAGGTAAACAGAGATTATGCAGAGAGCTAAGGCAGACAATTTCTGCAAAGAGCTGTGGCACACCAGAGTTTTATCAAAGAGCTGAGGCACACAGAGTTTCAGCAAAGAGCTAGGACAGACAGATTTCATTCAAGTAACTAAGGCAGACAAAGATTCTGCAAAGAGCTGAGACAGGCAAAAGTTTTAGCAAAGAGCTGAGGTATACAGAGTTTCAGCAAAGAGTCAGTGCAAGCAGAGGTTTGGTTCAGACAAAGAGCTGAGGCCTGTTGTCTGTCAGTAAATACTGAAACAAAAAGCTGTGGCAGGTAGAATCATTAAGTTAATGGTAAGTCATCAGTTTCCATCAAATATTACATTGTTATCAAGCCCGCTTGCAGATGTGAAGACATAGTTGTCCAAATGGCTGTTTGGTGTATGTCAGTGTGCGTGTCTGTGTGCGTGTGTCCGACCGGATTTGTTTGTCCGAAAAATAACTTTGACATGCATGGAGCAATCTTATTAGTCCCCTACAGTTTCGGGGACTATAGGAATGCGCTTTTCCGTCATTCTGTCATTCCGTCCGTCTGCAATTTCGTGTCCGGTCTAAAACTCTGTCATCCATGAAGGGATTTTAATATTACTTGGCAAAAAATGTTCCCCATGATAAGAAGACATGTCATACACAATACCCGGACCCCTAGCTCAGAGGTCAAGGTCACAATTGTAGGTCAAAGGCCAACAGGGTTTTTTTCCTGTCTGGTCCATAACTTTCCCATCCATGAAGGGATTTTAATATTACTTGGTACAAATGTACCTCATAATAAGACGATGTGTCATGCACAACTTTCAGACCCCTAACTCAAAGATCAAGGTCACACTTAGCAGTCAAATGTTAACATGGCATGAACAGGGTTTGTTTCATGTCCAGTTCATAACTTCGTCATTCATTGAAGGATTTTAATATCACTTGGCACAAATGTTCCCCATGATGAGACGATGTGTCACACGCAAAACCCGGACCCCTGGCTCAAAGGTAAAGGTCATAATTGTGGGTCAAAGGTCAACAGGGTTTTTTCCTGTCCGGTGCATGCAAGACAGGATTTAAATATCAGTTGGCACAGATATTCCTGTGGATGAGACAACATGTCAGGCGCAAAACCCGGGCCCTAGGTCAAATGTCAAGGTCACACTTAGAGGCCAAAGGTCAGATACAAAAATGACTTTGTGTGGAGCATTTCTTCTTCATGCATGGAGGGATTTTGATTAACTTGGCGCAAATGTTCACCACCATGAGACGGATTGTCTTGCGCAAGAACCAGGTCCCTAGGTCTAAGGTCATGGTCATACTCAGAGGTCAAAGGTTAAATTTAAGAATGACTTTGTACGGAGCATTTCTTTTTCATGCATGGAGGGATTTTGATGTAACTTGGCACAAATGTTCACCACCATGAGGCACCCTTGTTTATAGAATAACGTCCTTTTGTTGTTACTATAAATAGATTATATTGTTACTTTTTTATTAGGCATACAGACACTTAATAGCCTGAGCACCTATGAAAAAATGGTAGTCGCATAATGGCGGATTCAAATAGTTCTCAGTTCTTTTTGCTGTAAGAAGGTTTTTTCCTTGAAATCATTGCTATATATTGGTTGAAATCATATTGCATGCCTATACTTGACATACTGGTAGCATTTGCATGTTGAAAAAAGACTCCAAACTGATTTAACATGTGAAATTTATTCATACACCCCTACCCTAAATTGTGATTGTCATTTCAGTGTAAATATTACGGTGTGTCCATTTGACCAGAAATATTTTTCTTGCATCAAACATGACCCCTACTTTTCTTTGGATATTTTTACAGTATAAATGTTGCTCTACAAGAAAATGTAAGTTAAAGAAATTTAAAATGGGTCTAGGTGTGTATTGCAGCATTGTGAAAACTTGTCATTTTATATAGAATATATAGTGCTGGCTATTTAGTGTGTTATAACCTTATTACTTGCCTTAGGGAAACATTGAGACCACTTTCTGTGGTACAATTTTTAGGTGTATTTTGACCTATCTCTACCTGTTAAAGAGTTGTGTGGACTTATAATAGAATTTTTTTTAAGGATTAATTTCCCTTTGTTTTTACTATAAATAACTTATATGATAACTTTTTTATAATTGGCTAAAAAAAATCCATATGAACAACTGTAGGTTTTTATTTATGGAAATTTTAATCCAAGTGTTTTGTTATAACATATTGTATATATAGTACAATATTGTTTATACATCATTGACAGATATCAGTTCATTATGTTAAACTGCAGTAGAAAAAATTAGGTGCCTTCCAATAGGGGACTTTGTACTGCATGGCAATACTTCATTCACTTGTTTATATTTGGCATGAATGTTAACCTCAGTAAATTGGAGTGTCATGCACAGATCTAAGATTTGTCTTAAAGGTCAAGGTCACAGCTGGAGGTCAAAGGTGATGTCAGATCTTGTCCGGCCAATAACTTTGATATGCATTGAAGAATCTTATTTATATTTAGCATGAATGTTAACCTCAGTCAGACGGTGTGTCATGCGCAAACCCCAGGTTCCTATCTTAAAGGTCCCAGTTGGAGGTCTAAGGTCCAGATTTGTTTGTCCGAACCATAACTTTGTCATGCATTGAGCAATATTGTTTATATTTGGCATGAATTTTAATCTCAGTGAGAAATTTCTGAGACATGCACCTTGTGTCACATGATTATGGGTGATAAGGTGGAACATTTATTTTAAGTTTGAATCAAATCCATTTAGTAATAACTGAGATAATAGATTTCGCGACGCGCCAGGACACGACAAAACTGACTTCTATATAGCCTCCCCCCCCAAACATGTTTGGGTGGGGGTATAAATATTTGGCAAATATATTTACATTCAAACAGGGAAGCTAAATAAAGGGTTATTTTGTGTTTTCCTTGTATTGCAACATCTAATTTAAATCTCTGTAAAACATATTATACAAAATATAACTTTATACGTTTCTCGAGACAATTAATGACTTCAAGCTAAAGCATCATTCTAATGCTTTCTTTATAACAAAAGAAAATGGAATGTGTACTAAATGTACTGTTGTATTTATTAATGCTATTTTATACCATATTTAAGGATACTAATTTATCTAAATTTGATTCAGATTTCAAGTTTTAGAATTAGTCTAAATTCCGCTTTCTTGAAAAGAGCACTGGTATTCTATGACAGATTGACCTTTGTACGGTTTGAACCAACGACTTTCCTATTAATCTGGAAACACCTTTACCACTAGACTGCCTCTACTACTGAACCCCTCCACAGAGCCCTAGTTTTATGTTTATAATTATACGCGTTTCTGAAGTGCAGTTATTTACTGCCTGCACCCCAAGAACGCAAATAGTTACACATAAAAATTTGCTATAGATGAAAATATAATACAGACATAAAAGAAAGTCATGCCAAATAGATTTAGATGTAAATCTTTGAGCTACAGTTATCTAACATAAGCCTTTTAGACAAAAAACGAAACAGTGTACCTTTTATCTTAGGTTCCAAAATGGCCTATATACTAATATCATGTATGTAATAAAGAAATGATCATGCAGAACATGTATGTGTGGGTCAGAGTTGAGTATAATACTCTGCATCTCTGTATAGCCGATGGAGCTGAGACATTCAACAAGTGTAAAATGACTATTGCAGGCCGTCCTAGTTATAATCATAGCTGATATGTGCTCTTTGTCCGATATAGTGTTAGGAATATCTCTCAGTAGCGCAATCATAAGGCCTAGAGTAATTGCTTATTTAGGGTAACGCCCCAAGAATTTTGCTGTGAACTTACAAATGTTGAAAGAAAAGTTATGATGAGGTTACCCTAAACAAGTAATTTTAAATTTTAGGCATAACAACCCTTTCAATATTTAACTCAAACTGTAATAGGTTTGCCAGTATTTCCCTCTCTAGCACACGTCTTCAAAATTAAGGTTATCATCGAAACGAACCACAGGACCTATTTATCTAAATGTCAAATTTGAGATGTTATGTCCGAGTACGCAGCATTGGCTTGATACATTTATATCTGCCTTTGTATGCTATAAATGCCTGTCTACAACCAGCTTGATACAATGTTCTTTGCTACATACGTGAACATCTCTTAGGGGGTGGCTTTCAGTATGTCTTAATTGCTTAAGAAAATATATTCTCTGGCATCATTTCGGTATTTCCTTGCATGATAGAACAACCTACCCTTCCTGTTGTACATCATGTGCGCTTCTCAAGTCTTTTAACAAGGCATAGCCGTAGGTAAAGATATCCTATGCCTGCAAACGTATTGAGACTGTAGTATCACAACCAGATAATGCATTATAAAGAATGTTAGCTTTAAGTGTTGTATAGGTGCCTACGTTCTTTGATGTGTCTTTTCCTGTTTAAAAACGGCTTACTACGGAATTAGTCAGCATGTACCAGAACTGTCTGAAACGGCCAAACGAAGCTACAGCTTACAACTAGCAAACTGTTTTGCTATAGAAAACACCTGTGTGTCTCAGTGTCTGTTGCTCGTAACATTATCCCTTTGTGGTTTTGTTTTAATGCATCTGCGGCAAACAAATGCGTACCATGTACAGCTTTCTCATGGCTGCATATAACGTGCTGGATGTATCGTTGAGCGTTATGTTCTTTCATGTATTATTTGCGTTTGCAGGCATAAGCATTAAGAGAACCTTTATTTATGGCACTGCTTCATCGCATACCAGTTAGTGCACCACATGTTGTGAGTTTACACTTTTGAAACAATACATGGTCATGTTATAAACAAAGGCATCAACTGAGCTGTTAGTCAGTAAATGGAGCCAAACAAAGCCTTAAGGAAATAGATAGCTTGGAAACATCTAAACTACCTGATGTTCACATTTCTAATATGTCCATAGAACAATTTATTTATGAGGTCATGTTTGGGAAGAGTCATTAAGGTATAAACATACTAAAAGCTGGCATTCTTTATTCTAGACAAAATTGACAAATTTCAAATGGCTACAGCACACAACAGGACCCATTTTAAATGGCTGTAGCTTACATTTTCTTAATATTGTCAGTGCTGAAAAAAAAATCAAAAGAAAAGTGGAGGTCACGTTTTCAGTCAAACAAACAAACTGCAAAATCAGCTAAAAATAATACCCCAAATTGTATTGGTGGTATATAACCTAAGTTTCCATGATAAATCTGTCACGCAATCATATCATTATGAAAATGCTTCCTAAATGTCAAAGATAGATCTGTTATGTGATTTCAGCAAAAAATACAAAGAAAGGAAGGAAAATAGCTCTACAGAGCAAAAAAGGGAGGACTCTTTGAATCTGCCATTTTTTGACTACCATGATTTTTTCTGTGCCAGTTTCCTATTTAGTGTCTGTATATACTTTCATTGTGACCCTTGCATTGCTTAATTCTGTTGACTCTTGATGGACCAGTAATGACACTTCAGTTTCATTTCTGTGTACACTTCACAGAACCAATTAAATCAAGTGCAAAAACACAGTCAATTTGTCAAACAAATAAATTAGAGAAATATATATTGCTCCAAGTACACAGCAGGTTGAAGGTGATGATGCTGAAGAAGAACCAGTTGAGTCAGAACAGTTTATATATTTTAATCCTGATAGAATTGAGCAGAGAGAATATGATATAGGGACTGAAATTGGCTGTTATGTTTCTGCACCTCAAGTTGATGTAAATGAAAATATCCTGTCAGATATTGAATATAGAAAGCTGTTGCAGTGTTTAAATAGTAAACAGAAACAATTTTACAACCATGTGGTTCATTGGATAAAAACAAAGGATGCTCCTTTACATGTATTCCTTTCTGGTGGAGCTGGAGTTGGAAAAAGTCTAGTTATTCGAGCATTGTATCAGACTTTGTTTAGAATATTAAATATGACAGAAGGAGAAGATGCTGATCATACAAGGGTTCTTCTTTGTGCCTTTACAGGAAAAGCTGCATTTAATATCAACGGTTCTACAATCTCATCCGCATTTAAACAAAAGTATAAGCAGTCAGATCAAACATTAACTTGTGACAGTCTCAATACCTTTAGATCAAAGTACCGTGATTTGTCAGTTGTGATTATTGATGAAATTTCAATGGTTAGTAATTCTATGTTAAATTTTATTGATCAAAGACTTCAGCCATTGAAAGGAACTAGAACACCTTTTGGCGGTGTTAGCATTATTGCTGTTGGTGATCTTTATCAGTTGAAACCTGTGAGTGGTGATTGGATATTTAATGACATGAAACATGATGCTTCTGCACTATCAAGAAATCTATGGAAAGATTTATTTTCTATATTTGAATTAACAGAAATTATGAGACAGAAAGATGATCTTGAATTTGCAGAGTTGCTAAATAGATTAAGAGTCAATGCATTAACGACTGAAGACAAGACTAGATTGAAGCAATGTGAAGTTACAACAAATGATAATAAGTATAAAAACAAGAGCTGCCCGTACGACAGCCAAGCTCGGCTATTCGAAATATTGTCCCAGAAGCAGGAAAATATTACCCAAAAAGGTTAAATATCAAAAGAGTTTTTAGTTCAAAAGGGGGCATAATTTGACCAAAATGCATATCAGTTATGGGACTTGCTGCTATCAACTAGTTTTATAACCCCGAAGGCACATGTGAAGTTTCAATTCAATATCTGCATTAGTTTTGGAGATAGACACTCGCATGTAAAACTTTAACCAAAATTTTCTAAGTCCAAAAGGGGGCATAATTTGCCCAAAATACATGCCAGAGTTATGGGACTTGACCCAGTGAGGTTGGTAATTGATCTAGACGAGAAAAAAATAAGTTTCAAATCTATATTATGCCTTTTAGTAATAGCTGTATGTACTTGCACACAAAACTTCAACCAGAATTTGCTAAGTCCAAAAGGGGGCATAATTTGGCCAAAATGAAGGTCAGAGTTATTGGACTTGCTGCTATCAACTAGTTTTATAATCCCGAAGACACATGTGATGTTTCAAATCAATATCTGCATTAGTTTTGGAGATAGTAACTTGCATGTAAAACTTTAACCAAAATTTTCTAAGTCCAAAAGGGGGCATAATTTGCCCAAAATACATGTCAGAGTTATGGGACTTGACCCAGTGAGGTTGGTAATTGATCTAGAAAAAGAAAAAATAAGTTTCAAAGCTATATGCCTTTAATTGATGGCTGTATGTACTTGCATGCAAAAACTTAACCAAGGTGTGACGCCGACGCAGACGCCAGGGTGAGTAGAATAGCTAGACTATTCTTCGAATAGTCGAGCTAAAAATGCACCTCACCTTTTTGCAGAAAACTATTTCATGCATGTTTTTAATGATGAAATTATAAGAAATATGATCACAGAAAAGGTTGCAATACCATGTATGGATGCGTATGTCTCGGCCAAGTTATCTAAAGAAAAGATAGATTGTGCCCTCAAGAACCTAAAGAACGTAACAGATCCAAACCAAACAGCAAATTTACATTGCTCTTTGACAGTTGTTGTTGACATGATTTATGATTTAACAGTAAACATAAAAACAGAAGATGGACTAGCTAATGGAGCCTCATGTGTAGTTAAATTAATAGAGTATAAACTAGAAACCACAAGACGTCCAAGCATAATTTGGGTTCAATTTGATGACAAAAAAGCAGGAATGGAAACGAGAATCAAATACAAAAACAGAGGACTGTACCATAACAATATCGATGATAATTGGACTCCCATTTTTGATGTAAACAGATCCTTTACATATAACAGGAAGACATTTCAGAGAGTTCAGTTTCCTTTGCAACCTTCTGCAGGACGTTCTGTACATAGAGCCCAAGGTAGTACCCTTGAAAGAGTTGTCATTGACTTGTCACAACGCAAAACTCGCAAAGTTGCACATTTGCACTATGTTGCATTGAGCCGAGTAAGGTCAGTTGAAAATCTTCAGATCCTTAACTTAAATGAGAAAGCATTACATGTTGATGATCAAGTTAAATCAGAAATGCAGAGATTGCATGAAACATCAATCCTTGAACTATGTGATACTTCTTTAGAGTTGGTAGATCCAGTGTCACATTTCAAAGTTGCTTTCAAAAATTGGAGATCCTTAAACCTTCATTTTGATGATGTTAGACATGACAAAAATCTGTTGTCAACCCATATCTTTGGATTAGCAGAAACACGACTATATCAGCCTGATAATGATAGTGATTATGCAATAGAAGGCTATTGTTTGATTCGAAACGACCAAATTGGATACAATCCTTGTAAAAGACCTCCTCATGGATTAGCAATATATGTCAGAGATGATACCATTATAACACAGGAAAGAAAGTATAGTTCCGATACATTAGAATTCATCATGATAACTGCCAGCCATGTCTTTATTGAAACACAGATTATATTTTTGTATAAGTCACCTCAAATGTCAGACAGTAATTTTATTTCTTGTCTGAACCAGGAACTTATTCCGTATTTGAACCCACCAAAACCATTGGTGATAATTGGAGATTTCAATATTGACGGTTTGCTAAAACATAACATTGTAAAGAAATTAAGTGATATGTTTTCATGCAAAATGCTTATTAAAGAATATACTACAGATCATATGTCAATGCTTGATTTGGTATTTTCTAATATTAAGTTTTCCTCTGTTGCTGGCGCAGTTGGAACTTGTGAAACCTATTGGTCAGATCACAAAATTGTCTTTCTGCACATGAAAGCTACATAAGGTATTCACCCGCATGAGTTTTAAATGTACAAAAGCAACCTCATAGATTGAGGTTGCTTTTGTACAAGGTGTTTTTTTTAATGAGGGTGGCCACCATTTAACTTAGGGGTCCTGTCTTGCCTGCCACCTCTCTGGCCATTTATAGTGAGTCCTTGAATATCTGATATTAATTTAATAATCTTTGTACCTGTATTTTAAATTGAGACCAATAGATTGATAGGAAAAATGGTTTGTCTAGCATTCATATTAAAACAATTTTCTTCTTTGCCACCTCATAATAATTCCATGTTAAATTGAACAGACTGGTATTAATAAACTATAATTTATATTTCCATGTTAAATTGAGCGGACTACTATTGATAAACTAAAATGTATATTTCCATGTGAAATTGAGCGGACTGCTATTGATACACTAAAATGCATGTTTCCATGTGGAATCGAGCGGACTGCTATTAATATTATAAAGCAAAATGTGTTTCCATGGGAAATTTAGCAGAGCGCTATTAATAAACTAAAATATATATTTTGAGGTTGCATTTGTGAGTAGACATATTGCGAGGTACAACAGTGTATGAATTATTTTGAAACTGTTCAAGGAAGTACTAACTAGAATGTCATCAAAGACTAGCTTTGTTTGGTTCATTCATGTAATGTTTACAATCAGAATAGAATTGTCAAGGAAGATTTTCCATCCCATAACAAATTCTGTTTGTCAGATGCAATTTAGCTTTATGCACTAGTTTAAAGGATATATATATATATATATATATATATATATAGGTTGTATTATATAAGATGTCATGTATGTATTAAGAATACAACATTAGTATATTGGCAATGATGTAATACTACCACATTGTTATGCATTTATTCTGTTAGTCTTGTCATTAAAATAAAATATATATATTCAGGAGGCAAAGTATGTCAAATATCACAAGTACATGTGTTTTTAAATGTTTTTTTAAACAATAAATGACATAGGAAGGAACAATGTTTTTGCATCCACTGTATTTATACCAAGTCAGGGAGGTGGCTAGTAAGACCGGTTCTAATATCACTTTGTCTGCAATGTGAAAACATTGTTGTAAGCTGATTATCTGCATTTTTACTGTGTTTGCCAGCTTTGTCTAACTTGTTCATTCAGCTCCATTATCTTTTCTATGGTATTTCAAAGAAACAAGTTGGTATAACAATTATTTTGCCTTTCATTGTTTTTGACATTTTTAGATGAGTGTCCAGCTTGCTAAGGTGGTAGTTTTCTATTGAATACTTTAAAGTCAGATATATTATTTCTTATATTTGACAAATTCCTGTTGGATATAGATATGTGCAACAGCTTATTTTGATAGTGCTTCTTGAATAAATGAACATTTTTAGAATATTGTTCAATGCTCAATGTATTTAAATGATACAGCAAATCTGTGGAATACTTTACCACAACAAATGCATACTGTTAAATCTTTTCCTCAATGTAAAAGACAAATTATTAAGAGGAATTTATGGTAGTTTTTATCTTTGTTATATTTCTTATTCTGGAACTCCTATTTCTTAATTTTTTAGATGTCTTTTATGCCCCCTGTAGGGAGACATATAACAATTGCACTGTCTGTTCATTCATCTGTTTGTTACATTGATAAGTCAAGAACAGTTGGGTATAGGATTCTCAAACTTTATATGCTGGTTAGTCATTACTAGTAATTTACCCCTATTGTTTTTAGATCACTGGGTCAAAGGTCCACATCACTGTGACCTTCAGTAAAAACAAGAGCACCGCCTTGCGGGTGCTGACGCTCATCTGATTTTTTTTGTATAATAGAAATATTGTCCTACCCATGATTTTCTAAGTCTAAAAAGGGCCATCACTCTTGCAAAAAGCAGGATAGAGTTATGTTTCTTGATGTACAGTGTCCACTTATGATGGTGAAAAACTGTGACAAGTTTTAAAGCAATAGCTTTGATAGTTTATGAGAAAAGTTGACTTAAACATAATATTCAACCAAGAAAATGATTTTTCTAAGTCCAAAAGGGGCAATAATTATTGCAAAAAGCAGGATGGAGTTATGTTGCTTGCTGTACAGGGTCAGCTTATGATGGTGAACAAGAGTTACAAGTTTTAAAGCAATAGCTTTGATAGTTTAAGAGAAAAAGTTGACCTAAACATAAAACTTAACCAAGAAATCTGATATTTTCTAAGTCCAAAAGGGGCCATAAATCTTGCAAAAAGCAGGATGGAGTTATGTTTCTTGCTGTACAGGGTCAGCTTATGATGGTGAACAAGTGTTGCAAGTTTTAAAGGAATAGCTTTGATAGTTTAGGATAAAAGCTGACCTAAACATAAAACTTAACCAAGAAAACTGATTTTCTAAGTCCAAAAGGGGCAATAATTCTTGCAAAAAGCAAGATGGAGTTATGTTTCTTGATGTACAGGGTCAGCTTATGATGGTGAACAAGTATTCCAAGTTTCAAAGCAAAAGCTTTGATAGTTTAGGAGAAAAGTTGACCTAAACATAAAACTTAACCAAGAAATCTGATATTTTCTAAGTACAAAAGGGGCCATAAATCTTGCAAAAAGCAAGATGGAGTTATATTTCTTGCTATACAGGGTCAGCTTATGATGGTGAACAAGTATTCCAAGTTTCAAAGCAATAGCTTTGATAGTTTAGGAGAAAAACTGACCTAAACATAAAACTTAACCAGGCAAGGCCGACGCCGACGCCGACAACCGCTCAAGTGATGACAATAACTCATCATTTTTTTTCAAAAAATCAGATGAGCTAAAAAATATACTAAAATTTCTGCTCTGCGGTTAGTTTGGAAATGATGGTCAATTTTTACACTGTGTAGTTAAGGTTTTGGTGCTAACCAGTGATAGTCATGGTTAATAGATGGCCCTTATTGACTTTGAAGTCTACAGTCAAGGTCCTTGACCTTCAACAATGACTGTTTTTGATCAATAACTGCAGAATGCTTGGAACTAGTATCAACAAAAATTGACAGAAATGTTGGTCTTAGATGACCCCTTTTGATTTTCAGGTCACTAGGTCAAGGTCAGGTGCCATCATAGACCTTAGTGAGGCACAAATTAGCATATTATACTTCTTCTTTTAGTCAGAGTATACAATATTAGAGTTTCTATCACTTTTAACATGGTACATTCAAGAGCATTTGTCATCTTATTGTCCTAGCTCTTGTCTTTAATTGTTTTGCATCGTACTAGATGCAGTACTTTTAAATTTGATATTGAATATTTAGTGTATATCTAATGCTTATGTTAACTCCTAACATCAAGTATGTTTATGCTAGCCGAAGCATATTTTCATAGTCTGTTGTGTAGATATTCGAGGGTTCAACGCAATAAGGGCGTATCTACATATGATTATTATATGTAGATACGCCCTTATTGCGTTGAACCCTCGTATTGTAAATTTTCTATTTATACTTGTATATTGTTGTAGACCCTCATTGAAATTGGGTTCCACTAACGATTGCAAGCTCTGTTCTTGTTACAAAAATGCTAAGATCTAGCTTTAACTGTGTGTGATAACTTTTTCGTAGATGTTGAAGATTTTGACAAACAGTAACAATAATTATGTATTTGAGCATGGAATATTTTGTATTGTTTTTTATCAATTTTCATTTTGTTGTGATAAAAACCATGTAATAAGCATACCTTACATACTTATATACTAAAAACTTTATAAATCTTCTTGCCTGAAACCATATTGACCTGGGCTTAGATATTCGGCATGTAGCATTATGTAGTAGCCCTTTCAATATGATATTTTTATGTAAATACTTTTAACATCCTCAATCAAATATCTGTTGTTGTAGAATTACAATTGTACAATTGTATAATTGTACAATTGTATAATTATTTTAATTTATAGTTTTTGTGCAAACCTTATTTACCGGTAGTAAACTGAAAAATACAAGTACTGTCTTGTCATATTTTATTTATTTATTTTTTTCCTATTTTAAAGAAAATAATGTTTTACTTAAATTCAACTAATCAGTCATAATGAGGAAGCCATCCAGCTGGCTTACTGGAGGTCAATGGTTCTACCCAGGTGCCCCCTCTTCCTCCACCATTAAAGCTGGATAATCAATATATGACTGCAACATTAAATCAAACAAAAAATCAAAGTTGGCATAAAACAATCTTGAGAATGCTACCATTCAAGATGTGCAAATCTGTTTGTATCAGCTGTAAGATAAAGTACTGTACATATATAACCATGCAAGCACAAATATGCAGAAAAAATATTAGTATGCATATCTGATAAATGCATTGTTTTTCTTGAAGGAGAATAACAGTATTTATAGGAGATATTTAACACTGCATGCAGAATATTTACTGCTGAAGAATGACAGATGTTACAGTACAACTACGAAAAAAACAGTTGAAAGTAGAGCCAATATTATGACATAGATTGTGACTATGTGACACTAAACACAATAAAAACAAAACAGTGAACATGATTCAATATTATGTAACCATCATTTTGAATTTTCTAAAGCAAGTCAAAAGAACAATGATTTATGCAGATAAATTTTTAAACATAAATTCTGCATTTGACATGATGTATTTTTCAGTATGCTGCGTATTTAAATACAGACGCATTGTACATAAATAGTGAATTAGTTATCTGTAATGATTTTGACGTGTTGTTTATTGTTTGTCAGAATTACATGATATGTGTGTTTCTTAATAAAATCACTGCTGATGTAAATACTTAGTTATATTATCAACATTATTTTCAACATTCTATTAAATCTATTAAAAAAAAATAAGGAGTTTGTTATTATTCTGAGTTACACCAATTAATAACAGAAATGCTTGTACTAGAAATATATTATAGCCCTTCGCTGGCATAGGAGAAGAGGGGAAAGGCTTACAATGTCCATCAATAGTCAATTGTAAAAGAATTTTTATCCTCCCTCCCCCTTTCCAATAGTTTTTGGGGTCCGATCGGTAACTGAAGAACGCTTAGGTCTACAAACCTCATATTTCATAGAATGATTGCATATGGTTCAAAGAAAAAGCTTGTTAACATTGTACAAGCCACATTTATGACCCTATTTCATTAAAACTTGGTCCGAATGTTTTTCTTGATGATTCTGAGGCCATGTTTACAGGTGAGCGATATAGTGCCATCATGGCCCTCTTGTTAGGTTTAACGTCGCACCGACACAGTTCAGGTCATATGCCGACTTTCCAGCTTTGATGGTGCATTATTTCATCACGGGCGAGCACCTGGGTAGAACCACTGACCTTCCGTAAGCCAGCTGGATGGCTTCCTCACATGAAGAATTCAACGCCCCAAGTGAGGCTCGAACCAACATCGGTGAGGGGCTAGTAATTTGAAGTCAGCGACCTTAACCACTCGGCCATGGAGGCCCCTATGTACTATATTGAATGTATATATATTAAATTTATATATATTGAATGTATATAAAATGTTATTGAATAAATTTTGTGCCAAGTGTTATAATTGATTAAGGTCATGAATTAACCTTTTGGAAATTGTTCTAGATATATTTAATCGAAATAAATAAAATGTAGTTCCCCTTTGGGGCCTTTTTTTTATTGATTCAATCCAACAGATCCTATAATTATGTAACCCTTTTCTGATTCAGTATACTTTATTTACAAACTTTCATAATTCTTCATAAGAAACCTTTTCACACTTAGTTTTAAAATTAAAATTACAGTAAATATCTGATTACGTCCCTTTTTAGTATATATCTTGAGAAATGTGTATTTTAAGGGTAAACTTTTTATATTTGTCAATACCAAATGGTTGTCGGTCCAATTTAGTAATATTTTATCCATGTTTAGATCATATGAAACATTACTATATAGATAAATTTCAATTTAAAGGAAAAAATATTTTTTTCAAGACATTTTTACCTCCCTTTTTTTAAATTGATTTAAAAGGAGGTTCCGCCCGTGCGAAAATGGTACAGGAAATCCTGGGATTATCCCAGGAAGTCCCAGGACTATCCTGGGATAATGTCCTGAAAATATCTCAGGAATTCCTGGGATAGTCCTGGGACTTTCACGCCGTTAAATGGGAATGGGACAATCCCAGGATTTTCCTATAAACAGGAAAAAAACAGGACATCTGAGAATTCCAATCCTGCTATCCTGAAAATCCCAGGAATGTCCTGAGATTTCCTGAAGACAGGACATAAAAGTATAATATTGTCCTGTTCTCAGGAAATCCCAGGAATTCTTGAAGTCAGGATACCCCAGGACAATTGTCCTGTCATCAGGAAATCCCAGGAATTCCTGATGTCAGGAATTTACAGGACGCCTGTCTTCAGGAAATCCCAGGAATTCCTGATGACAGGAAATCTCAGGACAATTGTCCTGTCTTCAGGAAACCACAGAACATTGTATACCCTGTAAACATGATTTGAAATTCTCTTTGGCGGGAAATACAGTTAACAAATTGACTGTTAAAGTTCAACAGTATTTACAGTAAGAATATAAGGATTATTTTTTCCTAATATTAAAAAATATTTTTAGTTAAAAGGCATACATCATGTACATTGAAACAATACAACCTGTCATAGCAGAAATATTAATTTCTTGGCACATCTTAAATCAGCTCAAATATGTGCACTCATGGCAAAAAAAACACTAGGTGAAAGTACTACTATTTAGTCTAGAATCATTAAATTATGAGCTTCATACTGAGCAAAAAGCTCTTATCATTCTATGATCTGTTCACTGAGTGAAACTGTCTTTGATCAAACATGTACAGATATCCTAAACTGTAGTAACGCATTTCACTTTTTAATGCTCTGACTGATTTTAAAGAAAACTACTTTTCTAAGTAACTTATTGTTTTGTAAAATCATTAAATGAAGGAGTACATTTAGTATTATTTCTAAAAGTCTATACAGAAATAATTTGCTAACTTACCACAAATTTATAGAATATATTCCTGTTACACTGACAACACCACAAATCAGAAGTATATACTTAATGATACAGTTTCTCCAAAAACATGGGTCTTCAACACCAGGATGTAATTAACTTATTACACCATTACAAGATCATATTTCAAATTAATTACCATCTTTCAATCTGTATCTTTTAGAAAAAGTCCTGTCTTTTTCCTGCGAACAGGACAATTTTTCTATCAAAAGTCCTGTCTTTTAGTGTTAAAGACCTGTCTTCAGGACTTTCTTGCAGCCTTGCTAAAAGAACAGGAAAATATTTCTGCAAGGGAGGGCAGGTAGAGCATGTCTCCTCTTGTAGGATTTGGGATAACGTAAAAGTAATTCCATGCAAAATTTGGTGCTTTCTTCACAAACGGTAACATCTTTGCCATTTTTTGTTCCATATCTTACTCACTATAAATTGAATCACGTTAAAATGTATTTCGTTCAATTAAATGAATTTATTGTTTAACTGGCAGGTTCGTTTGCCCCGTTCGGAAGACCTGCTGGAATTAGAAGAGTTCTTCCGAGCTTCTGTGTTTCCATCCGATAGTCGGAGATATTAATCACATGATCAAAACAAGGCGGCAATTTGACATATAAACCTTACAAACTGAGTAATGAACTAGAACAACTAAAAATTTTGGAATATCTTTTTCAAATAGCACATTAACAATAAAAATATATGAAAAAAATACATTTAAAAAAAGAATGATACATTTTTTTACTTCCGGCAGACGTCCGTTCGATTGGGAGTCTCTCCTTGCTTTTTTAAAGCTTCTTGGGGGCAGTTGACAAAGATGATGTTTCAACCAATCAAAATGATAAACAAGAGGGCCATGATGGCCCTGTATCGCTCAACTGTGATAAGTTGCTTGCTTGAACAGTTAAAAGTTTTTACTTAACAAGTTTGATGAAGATCCATCAAGCAGTTCATGAAAAGAAGTCACTAATTGTTTTTCTATTTTCAGCTCAGGCTCCTAAAAGGGGCCAAGCTAAACCATTTTAACAAACTTGATAAAGATCCATGCCAGGATGCTACTGACCAAGTTTGGTGTAATTCTAACCATATCATTTGAGATAAGTATTGATATCTGTTTGAAAAATTATACATGGGGCTAAAATTTCTTTGCTAAAGCTTCAAAAACAAAAAAGTAGGTGAGTAAAAAAACTTATTTAAGCTAATTATTGAAATCTGTTAAAAACTTATACAGGTGGTGCAAATCTCCTAGCTGTAGCGTAGAGATAGTACCTAAGTTTCTCAAATCATAGGTATGAAGTTAAAAAGCTTTGAAATGAAGACAATTGTACATATATTTCTCAAAAATAGATATATTAACAATATTTTAAGCAGAAGCATAGAGTTATGAGCATTTAATATTTTCATGTAAAAGAAAATTTTGTGATCAAGAAAATGTAACTCTTCTTGGACCTGAAGAGCAGAAACATCAAAGGGACATAATATAGCGAATATTTTCTACTTGGGTGCATTTGATTTAACATTCAACTGTTATCTGGATTTCTAAATACTGATCCATGAGACTGTGTGCTAAAAATATAGAACAACTGGAACTGTCCTTTAACATCAAAAAGATGCTGTAGCAAAATGAAAATTGTTAAGCTCTGACTGGGCCTCGAACCCAGGACCTCTCACACCTAAGGCAGACACTCTACCACTTCCCTGTAACAGCAGTAGCTATAACTAAGCAGTTTAAGTGCACTGATTACATTACGTGAACTGGAACAGTTTTGTGACAATAACACATAATAAGCCTACTCCGGATTATCGGCGTATTCGCTTTGTTACCAAACGGCAATTTTCGTGAAAAGAAAAAATATAATCTAATGCTGCAAACGTTTTAATCGGTAAAAACTGCCCGAATTTCTCTGACATGTTTTTTAGAGTATGAACTTACTAACTGGTAGTACCAGTGAAATATAACTTACACTGAATGTTATATATTTGCCTATATAGCAGCTGGTGAATGACACTGGGCTTTGTCAAAACATAAGCAGTTACTTTACCAGTTTCGGGAGGACATCAATTGATAGGAAATTACCGTTATAAACTAAATACCTTTCTGCAACACATGGAGTCATTAGCATTCACTGTCAATCAGTATTATGACTAAGATCGGTGATCATTCATTCATTCAAATAATTTATAGACAGAGTCCGTTGTTTACATTTTTAATCGTAACCGGTGCTCTTGTAAAAACCACTTTTTTTGAAAAATCGAAGAATGCGAAGAGCTATGGTACGGTCTCTATGTAGCATCAAAAACAAGAAAGTAGGTCAGTAGGTCAGGGTTAAGAATATTAAAGATTGGTATTGAAATCTGTATCAAACATTATACATGTGATCCAAATTTCTTTGCTGTAACTTCAAAAACATGGAAGTAATTCAGTAGGTCATGGTTAAGACTATTCAAGATGAGTATTGAAATCTATATCAAACATTATACAAGTGGTCTAAATCTCTTTGCTGTAACTTCAAAAAAAAAGAAGGTCAGTAGGTCAGGGTCAAGAATATTGAAGACGAGTATTGAAATCTGTATCAAGTTATATACTTGGTCCAAATTTCTATGCTGTACCTTTAACAAGAGGACCATGATGGTCCTGAATCGCTCACCTGTCACCACATGACCCAGTTTTGAACTGAGAATGATGTTGGTTTTTTCTATTATTTGACATAGTGACCTAGTTTTTGAGCTCATGTGACCCAGTTTTAAACTTGACCTAGATATCATCAAGATAAAAATTCTGACCAATTTTCATGAAGATCCATTGAAAAATATGGCCTCTAGAGAGGTCACAAGGTTTTTCTATTATTTGACCTAATGACCTAGTTTTTGAAAGCATGTGACCCAGTTTTGAAGCTGACCTAGATATCATCAAGATGAACATTCTCACCAATTTTCATGAAGATTTCATGAAAAATGGCCTCTAGAGAGGTCACAAGATTTTTCTATTTTTAGACCTACTGACCTAGTTTTTGACCACAGTTGACCCAGTTTCGAACTTGACCTAGATATCATCAAAATGAACATTCAGACTAACTTTCATACAGATCCCATGAAAAATATGGCCTCTAGAGAGGTCACAAGGTTTTTTATTATTTGACTACTGACCTAGGTTTTGAAGGCATGTGACCCAGTTTCAAACTTGACCTAGATATTATCAAGGTGAACATTCCGACCAATTTTCATGAAGATCCATTCAAAAGTATGGCCTCTTGAGAGGTCAAAAGGTTTTTCTATTTTTAGACCTACTGAACTAGTTTTTGACCACAGTTGACCCAGTTTCAAACTTGACCTAGATATCATCAAGATGAACATTCACACCAACTTTCATACAGATCCCATGAAAAATATGGCCTCTAGAGAGGTCACGAGGTTTTTTATTATTTGACCTATGACCTAGTTTTTGAAGGCAAGTGACCCAGTTTCAAACTTGACTTAGATATCAAGGTAAACATTCTGACTAACTTTCATGAAGATCCATTGACAAATATGGCCTCTAGAGAGGTCACAAGGTTTTTCTATTTTTAGACCTACTGACCTAGTTTTGGACCACACGTGACCCAGTTTCAAACTTGACCTACATATCATCAAGATGAACATTCTGACCAACTTTTATAAAGATCCCATGAAAAATGTGACCTCTAGAGTGGTCACAAGCAAAAGATTACGGACACATGGACGGACGACAGACGCTGCACGATCACAAAAGCTCACCTTGTCACTTTGTGACATGTGAGCTAAAAACAAGGAAGTAGGTCATGATTAAGACTATTCAAGATGAGTATTGAAATCTGTATCAAAAATTATGCAGGTGATCCAAATTTCTATGCTGTAACTTCAAAAATGAGAAAGTAAGTCACAATCAAGACCATATATGATGAGTATTGAAATCTGTACCTTATAATACCGACCCAAGGGTCAGGATTTGAACAATCTTGGTAGAGAACCACTAGAGCATGTCACATACCAAACATCTAAGCTCTGGGCCTTATGGTTTTGAAAGGTGTTTCCCTATATAAATCAATGTAACAAGAGGACCATGATGGTCCTGAATCGCTCACCTCTTCCCACATGACCCAGTTTTGAGTATGACTCCCTTTTTTCTATTATTTGACATAGTGACCTAGTTTTTGAGCTCATGTGACCCAGTTTTGAACTTGACCTAGATATTATCAAGATAAAAATTCTGACCAATTTTCATGAAGATCCATTGAAAAATATGGTCTCTAGAGAGGTCACAAGGTTTTTCTATTATTTGACCTATTGACCTAGTTTTTTAAGGCTCGTGACCCAGTTTCAAACCTGACCTAGATATCATCAAGGTGAACATTCTGACCAATTTTCATGCAGATCCATTCAAGGGTATGGCCTCTAGAGAAGTCACAAGGTTTTTCTATTTCAAGACCTACTGACCTAGTTTTTGATCGCAGTTGACCCAGTTTCAAACTTGACCTAGATATCATCAAGATAAACATTCAGACCAATTTTCATACAGATCCCATGAAAAATATGGCCTCTAGAGAGGTCACAACATTTTTTCATTATTTGACCTACTGACCTACTTTTTGATGGCACGTGACCCACTTTCGAACTTGACCTAGATATCATCAAGATTAACATTCAGACCAATTTTCATACAGTTCCCATGAAAAATATGGCCTCTAGAGAGGTCACAAGGTTTTTCTATTATTTGACCTACTGACCTAGTTTTTGATGGCACGTGACCCACTTTCAAACTTGACCTACATATCATCAAGATGAACATTCTGACCAATTTTCATGAAGATCTCATGAAATATATGGCCTCTAGAGAGGTCACAAGGTTTTTCTATTTTTAGACCTACTGACCTAGTTTTTGATCGCACGTGACCCAGTTTCGAATCTGAACTAGATATCATCAAGATGAACATTCAGACCAACTTTCATACAGATCCCATGAAAAATACGGCCTTTAGAGAGGTCACAAGGTTTTTCTATTATTTGACCTACTGACCTAGTTTTTGAAGGCACATGACCCAGTTTCGAACTTGACCTAGATATCATCAAGGTGAACGTTCTGACCAATTTTCATGAAGATCTTGTGAAATATATGGCCTCTAGAGAGGTCACAAGATTTTTCTATTTTTAGACCTACTGACCTAGTTTTTGACCGCACGTGACCCAGTTTCAAACTTGACCTAGATATCATCAAGGTGAACATTCTGACCAATTTTCATGAAGATCTTGTGAAATATATGGCCTCTAGAGAGGTCACAAGGTTTTTCTATTTTTAGACCTACTGACCTAGTTTTTGATGGCACATGACCCAGTTTCGAACTTGACCTAGATATCATCAAGATGAACATTCTGACCAACTTTCATAAAGATCCCATGAAAAATGTGACCTCTAGAGTGGTCACAAGCAAAAGTTTACGGACGGACGGACGCACGGACGGACGACGGACACCGCACGATCACAAAAGCTCACCTTGTCACTTTGTGACAGGTGAGCTAAAAACTGGGCATAGACAATTTTGACGCCAGGGTTATGATTTGAACAAACTTGATAGTTGACCACTAGACAATCAAAATACCAAATATCTACGGTCTTGGCCTTATGGTTCTGGACAAGAAGATTTTTAAAGATTTTTCCTATGTAAAACAAGGGACCCCAACCACAGGGGTGGGAAATATTGACACCCAGGGTCAAGATTGTTCACTGTTAGAGAACCACTAGAGCATGCCTCATACTAAATATCTAAGCTCTGGGCTTTATGGTTTAAGACAAGAATTTTTCAAAGGTTTTTCCTTCTACAAGACTATTTAAATTATGTGCCCCCTGGGGCGGGGCCATTTTTAACCCTAGGGGGATAATTTGAACAATCTTGGAAAAGGACTACTATAATCTGCATACCAAATATCAAAGCCCTAGGCCATGTGGTTTTGTACAAGAAGATTTTCAAAGTTTTTCAACTATGTGACCCCCTAGGGCAGGGCCATATTTGACACTAGGGGGATATTTTGAACAATCTTGGTAGAGGTGCACTAGATGATGCTGGACAAGAAGATTTTTTAAGTTTTTCCTTTCGGTTGCCATAGCAACCAGAGTTCTGTATGGAATTCAATTCTTTGAACTAATTTTAAAGAAGACCATCCAAGGAGCATCCCTGTGAAGTAATATCAAAATTGGCCTGGTGGTTTAGGAGATACTGTTTAAAGGAAAGTGTGGAGGCGAGCTAAACAAGACAGTCATGATGACCCTGGATCACTCACCTGAGTAGTATAAGCTACATGTTTCAAATGTCAAAATGATGATAAAATATTAAGAAAGTCAGTAGGTCATATTCATGGTCAATGAAATTCAGTTTTACGATTTGTGTGCAAAACTGTGTATGTCATCAAAATTTCAAGGCTGTATCTTAAACAAGAGCTGTCCGTAAGACAGCCAAGCTCGACTATTCGAAATATTGTCCCAGAAGCAGGAAAATATTACCCAAAAAGGTTAAATATCAAAAGAGTTTTAAGTTCAAAAGGGGACATAATTTGACCAGAATGCATATCAGAGTTATGGGACTTGCTGCTATCAACTAGTCTTATAACCCCGAAGGCACATGTGAAGTTTCAATTCAATATCTGCATTAGCTATGGAGACAGTAACTTGCATGTAAAACTTTAACTAGAATTTTCCAAGTCCAAAAGGGGGCATAATTTGCTCAAAATACATGTCAGAGTTATGGGACTTGACCCAGTGAGGTTGGTAATTGATCTAGAAAAAGAAAAAATAAGTTTCAAATCTATATGCCTTTTAGTAATAGCTGTATATACTTGCACGCAAAACTTTAACCAGGATTTTCTAAGTCCAAAAGGGGGCATAATTTGGCCAAAATGAAGGTCAGAGTTATAGGACTTGGTGCAATCCACTAGTTTTATAACCCCGAAGGCACATGTGAAGTTTTAATTCAATTTCTGCATTAGTTTTGGAGATAGTAACTTGCATGTAAAACTTTAACCAGAATTTTCAAAAGGGGGCATAATTTGCTCAAAATACATGTCAGAGTTATGGAACTTGGCCAAGTGAGGTTGGTAATTGACCTAGAAAAAGAAAAAATAAGTTTCAAAGCTATATGCCTTTGAACGATAGCTGTATGTACTTGCATGCAAAAACTTAACCAAGGTGTGACGCCGACGTGAGTAGAATAGCTAGACTATTCTTCGAATAGTCGAGTTAAAAACAAGAAAGTAGGTCAGTAGGTCAAGGTCACAGTCAAGTGACATCATATTACTTTGGGTCATCAAGTAATTATAACTAAACAGTCTTGGAAATAGGATCAGATGATTTTTTAAGTATTTTTCCTAAATAACTCACATTAATAACTATGTGACCCCAGGGTGGGGCCTCTTTTAACCCCAGGTGCATAATTTGAACAATTTTGGTAGAGGACTACTAGACAATGCATCATACCAAATATCAAGCCTAGGTCGTATGGTTTCAGACAAGAAGATTTTTAAAGCTTTTTCCTATATAAGTCTATATAAAACTTGGGACCCAAGGGCAGGGCCTCTTTTCACCCAAGGAGTACAATTTGAACAATTTTGGTTGAGGACCATAAGACAATGCTACAAACCAAATATCAAAGGTTTAAGTGTTGTGGTTTCAGACAAGAAGATTTTTAAACTTTTTCCTATATAAGTCTATGTAAAACTTGGGACCCCGGGGCGGGGCCATATTTGACCCTAGGGGGATAATTTGAACAATCTTGGTAGAGGACCACAAGATGATGCTACATACCAAATATCAAAGCCCTAGGCCATGTGGTTTTTGTACAGGAAGATTTTCAAAGTTTTCCCTATATAAGTCTATATAAACCATGTGGCCCCCGGAGCTGGGCCATATTTGACCCTAGGGGGATAATTTGAATAATCGTGGTAGAGGACCACTAGATGATGCTACATACCAAATATCAAAGCCCTAGGCCATGTGGTTTTGTACAAGAAGATTTTCAAAGTTTTCCCTATATAAACCATGTGACCCCCGGGGCGGGGCCATATTTGACCCTAGGGGGATAATTTGAACAATTTTGGTAGAGGACCACTAGATGATGCTACACACCAGATATCAAAGCTCTAGGCCCTGTGGTTTTGGACAAGAAGATTTTTAAAGTTTTTCCTTTCCGTTGCCATGGCAACCAGAGTTGTGCATGGAATTCAATTCTTTGAACAATTTTGAAAGGGGGCCACCCAAGGATCATTCCTGTGAAGTCTGGTGTAATTCTACACAGTGGTTTTTAAGAAGATTTTTTTAGAAATTGTTGACGGATGACTGACGACGCACAACGGACATCAAGTGGTCACAATAGCTCACCTTGTCACTTCGTGACAGGTGAACTAAAAAAGAAACAAGAGGGCCATGATGGCACTATATCGCTCACCAGAGCTGATCCACCCACCAGAGTTGATCTGGCCTACTGACCAACTTTTTGATCCCACATGACCCAGATTCTAACTTGACCTAGAGGTCATCAAGACAAACATTCTGACCAATTCTCAGAGTTTCAAATTTAAAATGTGGTTTCAAGAGTGTTAACAAGAATTTCCTTTGATCTGGACTAGTGACCTAGTTTTTCACCCCACATGACCCAGTTTCGAACTTGGCCTAGAGATCATCAAAACAAACATTCTGACCAAGTTTCATAAAGATAAGTCACAACTGTGGCCTCTAGAGTGCTAACAAGTTTTTCCTTTGATTTGACCAGGTGACTTAGTTTTTTGACCCCACATGACCCAGATTCAAACCTGACCTAGAGATCACCAAGACAAACATTCTGACTATTCTCATGAGGTTCAAACTTAAATTGTAGAGTGTTAACAAGACTTTCCTTTGATCTATCCTAGTGACCTAATTTTTGAACCCACATGACCCAGTTTCGAATTTGACCTAGATATCATCAAGACAAACATTCTAAGTTTCATAAAGATTGAGTCACAGAGTGTTTACAAACTTTCTTTGATTTGAGGTGGTGACCTAGTTCTTGACCCCACATGACCAAGATTCGAACATGAACTAGAGATCATGAAGACAAACATTCTGACCAGGCTTCATAAAGATTTAGTCACAGCTGTGGCCTCTAGTGTTCACAAGCTTTTCCTCTGATCTGGCCTACTGACCTAGTTTTTGAACCTACATGACCCAGTTTCGAACTTGACCTAGAGATCATCGAGATGAACATTCTGACCAAGTTTTATAAAAATTGAATCACAACTGTGGCCTCTAGAGTGTTCACAAGGCAAATGCTGGTGTACCATGGATGCCGGACCATGACCGGTCACAATACTACCTCACCTTGAGCACTTTATCAACGGCCTAGGTCTTGTGGTTTCAGACAAGAAGATTTTTAAAGTTTTTTCCCTATATGTCTATGTAAAATTGGGACCCCCGGGACGGGGCCTCTTTCCACCCCAGGGTAATAATTAGAACAATCTTGGTAGAGGACCACCAGGCAATACTAAATAACAAATATCAAAAGCCTAGGTCTTGTGGTTTAAGACAAAAACATTTTTAAAGTTTTTTTCCTATACAAATCTATGTAAAACTTGGGATCCCTGGGGGAGGCCTCTTTTACCCCAGGGGCATAATTTGAACAATCTTGGTAGGGGACCACTAGATGATGCTACACACCAAATATCAAAGCCCTATGACCTGTGATTTTGGACAAGAAGATTTTCGAAGTTTTCCCTATAAAAGTCTATGTAAACCATGTGACCCCCAGGGCAGGGCCATATTTGACCCTAGGGGGATAATTTGAACAAGCTTGGTAGAGGATCACTAGATGATGCTACATACCAAATATAAAAGCCCTATGAACTCTGGTTTTGGACAAGAAGATATTTAAAGATTTTCCTTTCGGTTGCCATGGCAACCAGGGTTTTGTATGGAATTAAATTCTTCAAATAATTTTTAAAGAAGACCATCCAAGGAACATCCCTGTGAAGTTTCATCAAAATTGGCCAAGTGGTTAAGGAGGAGATGTTGTTTAAAGGAAAGTGTGGACAGTCGCCGAGCGGCTGGATGCTAGACGGTGAGCGATCACAATACCTTACCCTGTGCTCAGGTGAGCTAAAAAGCTTACTTGTAACAAACCAAATGAACACAGCAAATAAACGAGTTCTTATCATTATTTCTATATATTCATAATAAAAAGTACTCAGTAAACAATAACACAATGTATGGGAGATAATATTTTTACATCCCATTCTAGTATCATAGCCTTATGAGTATAGACATCAAGCTTATTTGTCCATGCTACAAGATCATTCTTGAATTTAAGCCTCAATAGTAGAGGCATCGAGTTTATTTGTCCATGCTACAAGATCATTCTTGAATTTAAGCCTCAATAGTAGAGGCATCGAGTTTATCTGTCCATGCAACAAGATCATCTACTTCTTTCTCCCATGGTTCTTCTTTTGCCTTCCCTGAGGGAGGGGGTGGCATAGTCTCTGTGGTGTGCAAACTTGCTGAAATAGAGAAAAAAACAAGTAGAGATTGGTTTAAGGTCTCGCAAGTTGTCTTGGTCCAATTTCAACAAAGCTATGCTTTGCTTATTACTCTGAAGCAGTACAAGACTATATGTGTGTCCACTATATGTATGACACTGGTACCTCCACTCCCTGTCACTGTATGGTCATATGTTACTAAGTGACAATGCAAGACTAAGAAAACTTTAATATTACCTTGGATTGGGTGTATGTGTCAGTGAAGGTATGGGTAGGAGTATATATACTACAAACATCATCTTGATACAAAAGGTAAAAGAAACTGAAAGAGTTTACCTTGCTGGCTGGTGGGAGTGGGAAAGGAGTAGTTGAGATTAAAACTCACGAAACACCTACATGTAGGTGCATAAATTCACATGCTGAATACTATTCCTGTAGGGCTAACACTTCCTGAGATATATAATTATGTGACACAAACTCTTAAGGCATTTATGCATACTTTTACTAGTCAAGTACCACAACTCTGGTCTAGAAGAGTTAAATTCCAAACAAAACCCCAGGTGCACAACTTCACATGCTGTTTAAGAATCCCCTAATGTTTCATGACTAGGTTAATACTTTTTGAGATGCATATTCTGAACTAAGTAAAAGGTAATACATTTTGAAACACACATGCAACACAAACTTTTAGGTCTTTTAAGTATATTTATGGCCTGAGTGAAATCCCAAACAAGCGGGCCATGATGGACCTTGATTGGTTGTATATCTATTGCCAAAATCTGGTCTGGTTGAGTGGTGAAACCCTTAACAAGAGGGCTATGATGCCCTTAAATCCCTCACTTGAGTTTCAGAGCTTAAACAGGCTAGAGGGTGTGCAACTTTGGAAGAGGACTATTATATGCTTACAGTATCAAACGTTCCAGAGACAGTAGAAGTTGATTGCACAAATTATTGCGACATATAACAGTCCAAACACTTAGTATTTCTATATTTTGCTGTAGCGATCACACTGAATAAATAATGATGCTACAGACCAAGTTTAATGAAGATCTATCAAGCAGTTCAGGAGAAGTCATTTAAAGGTGTTTCTATATTTACTGCTAGCCGCCCCTAAAGACACCAAGCACCCCCAGCTGAACAAAATAAGGAGAAAACCTGATAATGATGTTAAAAACAAGTTTAATGAAGATCCAAAAAGTGGTTCCTGAGAAGAAGTTGTTCAAAGTTATTTCTATATTAGCTCTAGTTGCACCTAAAAGGGGCTGGGGGCCTCCATTTAAACAAAACTGGGACAGGACCTTACCATGATGCTACAGACCAAGCTTGATGATGATCAATCAAGTGCTTCATGAGTAGTCATTGGCAGAGTGAAATCTTAAACAAAACTCCAGGTGCAAAACTTCACTTGCTGATTAAATGTCCTATGAGGTTTGGTGATATAGATCAGATACTTTTTGAGATATACATGTACCAATTCCGATGAATGGACAAATATACATGAAAAAGGCAAATCTAAAGTGCCCTGTCAAATATTCTGGATGGCATAAAAAGAGGCCGCAAAGCAAAACTAAACAAGAGCTCGTAGAAAACGAAATGCCCCCCATCCCACCCTTGATGCATTCAGTAATTGCACAAGGAAAAGAAATTATGTGGTCACTGTGCACTGGATGTTTGACGAACTGCCCTCAAATCAATAATTATGGGTCATTTACCAGTCATAAGTAAACTCTGTATCAAATGTGACCAAAGCATTCTCTAGTTATTTGGCAAAATAAAGTTCTACTGTTCTGGGTCAATGTGACCTTGACCTTTGACCTACTGAACACAAATTCAATAGGGGTCATCTGCTGGTCATTATCAACATCCCTATTGAGTTTCTTGATCCTAGGCCCAAGCATTCTCAAGTTAAAGTCCTGAAACCATTTAATTGCTCCGGGTCACTGTGACCTTTGACCTACTGACCTCAAAATCAATTGAGGTCATCTGCTAGTCATGATAATCCTCCCTATCAACTTTCATGATCTTAGACCCAAGCATTCTAGAGTTATCATCTGGAAACCGTTTAACTGTTCCAGGTCACTGTGACCTTGACCTATGACTTACTGACCTAAAAATCAATAGGGGTCATCTGATGGTCATGGCCAACCTCCCTATCAACTTTCATGATCTTATGCTCAAGCGTTCTTGAGTTATCATCCGGAAACCATTTAACTGTTCCCTGTCACTGACCTTGACCTTTGACCTCAAAATCAATAGGGGTCATCTACTGGTCATGGCCAACCTTCCTATCAACTTTCATGATCCTAGGCCCAAGTGTTCTTGAGTTATCATCCGGAAACAATTGGTTTACGGACCGACCAAAATCTGCAAAACAATACACCCCACTTTCTTCGAAACGGGGCATAATAAGTAACAGATATACCTCATTAAGGGAAAACAACCCAACTGAGAAAATTCCATGTTTGTGAAATTCAAGACTCAGGAGTATTCAGACCAACTTTCTGGAGTTAAGTATAAAACTGCGGCAAACAGTGGAAAATGTCCAGGGATTTCCGGAGATCTCTCTACAGACCTGTGTGAAAATTTTCAAGAGTTATTCCATGGATGTCTATCAATAATATTTTGGAGTATTCCATGGACTTCAGCGAACAATTTCCACACTGCTAAGAGTATTATTTAATAGCAATACATGCGATTTATGGGACTTTTTAGCAGGTTTCATAAAGTGAGCAATAACTCTTACAAGCACTATGATTTTATTGCATATGATCACTTTTGCACTTTCAAACACTAATGATAAACAAGGAAAATGAATCCTAATATATAGTAAATATTTGTCAGTTAAAATGGGTCATTAGAATACTTTTGAAACATATACATACATGTGAACAGGAGTGCCAGAATGTCGCAATATACTCCCGTCATAGCAAATTTCTTTACACTAGCACCTGTATTTGCAAATGGAATTTTAATTCTGTGGTTGTGTAGTAATTATTGTAATTCTTTTGTTTTTCTAAATCCACAAAAAATACTCCTTACCAGGTAGAGATACCTTAAAATACACCTAAAATTTGAAAGTAACATCTATGTTGTACCGCAGAAAAGAGGTCTTGGTTTTTCCCTACAACTAAGGGAGTGAACTAAAAAAAAATAAAAAACAAAAAATAAATTTCTAAGTCCACATAAAAATCCTTACCAGGTAGAGACAGGTCCAACTACACCACAAAAAAAGTGATCTCTATTTTTCCCTACGACTAGTAATGAAAAAGTTACAATATAAGCTATTTATAGTAACAACAAAGGGAAGTAATTCTAAAGAAGGGACCTGCGCATGACACTCCATCTCATGATGGTGAACAATTGTGCCAAGTTATATCAAAATCCCTCCATGCATGAAGAAGAAAAGCTCCGGACAAAGTTTTCATTCTTGTATCCTTTGACCTCTAAGTTGTGACCTTGACCTTAGACCTAGGGACCGGTTCTTGCGCATGACACTCCGTCTCATGATGGTGAACAATTGTGCCAAGTTCTATCAAAATCCCTCCATGCATGAAGAAGAAAAGCTCCGGACAAAGTTTTCATTCTTGTATCCTTTGACCTCTAAGTTGTGACCTTGACCTTAGACCTAGGGACGGGTTCTTGCGCACGACACTCTGTCTCATGATGGTGAACAATTGTGCCAAGTTATATCAAAATCCCTCCATGCATGAAGAAGATATGCTCCGGACAAAGTCATTCTTGAATTTGACCTTTGACCTCTAAGTGTGACCTTGACATTACACCTAGGGACCTGGTTCTTGTGCATGACACTCCGTCTCATGATGTTGAACAATTGTGCCAAGTTTCATCAAAATCCCTCCATGCATGAAGAAGATATGCTCCGGACAAAGTCTGTGGACGCCGCCCGCCTCCCATCCGCCCGGGGCATTTCCATTATACGTCCCGTTTTTCAAACGGGCGTTTAAAAAGTGCATTTTTTACTTTTTAGGGGTCATAACTCTGGAAATAGGGGGCGGAGCCAGACAAAAAGTAGGAGGTGCTTAAGTTCATATCATGATTAAGACTCATGCAAGGTTTGATCAATTTATATCAAATACTTTTCGAGCTAGGCAAATCACAATTTCTTTTTCAGATGGATGGATGCACGGACGGACGGATGGACGCACGAACAAGACCAAATCTATATGCCCCCATCACTCATAGTGGGGGCATAAAAAGTGTAGACAGATGGATTCACAGATGATGAGTGATCACAATAGCTCACCCCATGCACTTTGAGCTCAGTTGAGCTCAGTTGAGCTAAACACAGGTACCATGCGGCTGGACATATAGCCGTTGTGTTTACTACCCACTGTTATTTCTCATATTTGAAATTATTTACATTTAGAGTAACCAAATACCCCACAGCTTTCGACTTAAATGCTTCTTTAAAATATTCAGAATTTGCCGATGATATTTAAAACAAGAGGGCCAAGATGGCCCTAGGTCGCTCACCTGTGTAACACACCATAACTGTGTAAACATGTTCTACCTAGTGATTTCATGGAGACAAATATTCTGACCAATTTTCATTAACATTGGACCAAAAAACGTGGCCTCTTGAGTGTAAACAAGCATTTTCTTTGATTTGACCAAGTGACCTAGTTTTTTACCCCACATGATCCAGACTGGAACTTGTCTAAAATTTCATGAAAAACATTCTGACAAAATTTCGGGAAGATTGGGACAAAAAAATGGCCCCTAGAGCGTATACAAGCTTTTCCTATGATTTGACCTAGTGACTTAGTTTTTGACCCCACGTGACCCAGATTTGAAATCATCCAAGACTTCATGATAACATTCTGACCAAAATTTATGAAGATAGAATAAAAAATGTGCCCCCTAGGGTGTAAACAAGCTTATTCTTTGATTTGACCTGGTGACCTAGTTTTTGACCCCACATGACCCAGATAAAAATTCATAGGATATTTCATGCAGACAAACATTCCAAGTTTCATGTACATCAAATGGACAAGAGTGTTAACAAGCTTTTCCATTGATTTGACCTGATGACCTAGTTTCTGACCCCGTATGACCCAGTTTCAAATTTGGCCTAGAAATCATCAAGATAAACATTGACCAAGTTTCATGAAAATAGGGTCATAAATGGGGCCTCTAAGTTGTTAACAAGCTTTTCCTTTGATCTGACCTGATGACCTAGTTTCAATCCAGGCCTAGAGATCATCAAGATTATCATTCTGTACAAGTTTTATCAAATCAAAGCATAAATGAAACCTCTATATGGCTGAAATGGCCAAAATAGAAAATTTTACTCTAGAACCCATGATGGAATCTAGCCGGTTTTTGAAAGGAACCAAGATCTTATTGTGACTTAGGTTGTGTGTAAGTGTGGTTAAAATCAAATATAAAATGCCACTCCTGTCGTGTTCACAAGGTAAAAATTACCAAATTTTGGCTCTTTTAGGGGTCAATCAGGGGCCGCAACTCCGGAACCTATGATTGGATCTGACAAATTCATCATGGAATCCAAGATTTATTGTTGTTGAAGATATTTTGCAAGTTTGTATCAAATCAAACCATAAATGAAGTCTCTATATGGCTGCAAAAGCCAAAATAACAAATTTTGGCCCTTTAAGGGGCCATAACACTGCAAACCATGATGGGATCTGGCCAGTTTTTAAAAGGAACCTAGATATTATGCCGATACAAGTTGTGTGCAAGTTTGATTAAAGTTGATTGCAAAATGTGGTCTCTATCGTGTTCACAAGCAAAAAATAGCATATTTTGGCCCTTTAACTCTGCAACCCATGATGGAATCTGGCCAGTTTCGAAAGGAACCAAGATATTATGCCCATACAAGTAGAGATCATCTGCTAATCATGATCAACCTCCCTATCAAGTTTCATTATACTAGGCCCAAGCGTTCTCAAGTCATCATCCAGAAACCATTTGACTGTTCCAGGTCACTGTGACCTTGACCCCTTTGACCTACTGATCTTAAAATCAACAGAGGTCATCTGCTGGTCATGATCAACCTTCCTATCAATTTTCATGATCCTAGGCCCAAGGGTTCTCTAGTTATCATTCAGAAACCGTTTAACTGTTAAGGGTCACTGTGACCTTGACCTCTGACCTACTGACCTTAAAATCAATAGCGGTCATTTGCTGATTATGACCAACCTCCCTGTCAACTTTCATGATCCTAGGCCAAAGCATTCTTGAGTTATCATCTGGAAACCATTTAAATGTTCTGTGCCACTGTGACCTTGACCTCTGACCTACTGATCTCAAAATCAATAAGGGTCATTTGCTGGTCATGACCTACCTGCCTGTCAATTTTCATGATTCTAAGCTTAAGACCGACCAATTGACAGACATCTGCCAAACAATATACCCCTCCTTCGAAGGGGGGCATAACAATTTACACTGGCAAAACTAACAAGAGCTGGTAGAACAAGAAATGCCCCCCTTGATGCATTCAGTAATTGCACAAGGAACAGAAATTATTTGTTCACTGTGCACAAAAGTTCTAATGTTCTTGGCCAAAGTGACCTTGACCTTTGACCTATTGACCTAAAAATCAATAGGGGTCATCTGCTGTTTATGATAAACCTCCCTATTAAGTTTCGTGATCATAGGCCCAAGCATTCTCAAGTTATCTTCCGGACACATTTTAACTGTTCCAGGTCACTGTGACCTTGATCTTTGACCTACTGATCTCAAAATCAATAGGGGTCATCTACTGTTCATGATCAACCTCCCTGTTAAGTTTCGTGATCCTAGGCCCAAGCGTTCTCAAGTTATAGTCTGGAAACGGTTTTACTATTCCAGGTCCCTGTGTCCTTGACCTTTGGTCTACTGACCTCAAAATCAATAGGGGTCATCTGCTGGTCATGATCAACCTCCCTATCAACTTTTATGACCCTCGGCCCAAGCGTTCTCGAGTTATCATCCCGAAACGTTTTTACTGTTCCAGGTCCCTGTGTCCTTGACCTTTAACCTACTGACCTCAAAATCAATAGGGGTCATCTGCTGGTCATGACCAACCTCCCTATCAACTTTCATGATCCTAGGCCCAAGCGTTCTTGAGTTATCATCCGGAAACCATTTAACTGTTCTGGGTTACTGTGACGTTAAACTTTGACCCACTGATCTCAAAATCAATAGGGGTCATCTGCTAGTTATGAACAACCACCCTATCAACTTTCATGATCCTAAGCCCAAGTCTTCTTTAGTTATCATCCGGAAACGGACTGGTCTACATACCGACTGACCGACCGACGACAGACATCTGCAAAACAATATACCCCTCCTTCTTCGAAGAAGGGCATAATTAAGAAATAATATATCTCATTTAGTGATTTGTCGCTGAATAAATCATTGTTTGGAGTTCAGATGCGAAGGAATTATATCACGAGGGTGCAGCCAGAGTGATATTATAATACGCATCTGAACGACAAAGAATGATTTTATTCAAGAGCAAATCACTAATTGAGATATATTACTTCAATTCTAACATGTTACCAAAGACTTTAAAGTACATTCTTGACTGCTTTTCCAGCGCGCTGCTATGCCGTTAGACAATATGACGTAATAATTGTGACGTCAGAACAGTGAATTGTTGTATAATAATTCACTGTTTTCAAGCCTTCTTTGTTTAATAGGAAAATGAATCGGATCGTGTTAGAATATTCAATGTATCTAGGATCAGTTTTATCACAATCAAAAAAGCACAACCGACATCAGCGGAAGCAGCAACGAAAAACTGATCGGCACATGCGCAACACATCTCATTTAAGACTGAACGAAAAATAATTGAAGATTGACTGGTATTGTACAAAATTATATTCCAGTTTTCTATGCACATATCCTGAACAGAAGAAGAAAAGTAAACAAATTTTAACACATATAATTTTTGTTTTATTAGACTTTGTGAGTAGTTTAAGAGCTTCATTTATTGATTGTGTCATGCTGTACTTATTGTTTGTACCGTGACTTTATCATGTTCAAGACTTACTAGGTGAGATCCTAGGAGGTAGGTATATTTTTTTCATCTTGTTCAGTCGAGCAAGCTTCATAGCCTTTTCTTCCTCTTCAGATGGTTTAGCCTGAAATCGCCCATACATCAAGGTCTCATGTCTGAAACATTTTTTATGTAACAATTTACTAAAATTTGAACAAATGTGGAAACTGACTTTACAATGTTGCTACAGACCAAGTTTAATGAAGATCCATCAAACAGTTCATGAGAAAAAGTAATTTAAAAGTATTTCTATTTTAAGCTGTAGCGGCCCCTAACAGAGACCAAGCTGTCCCATTTGAACAAAACTGGGAGAGGACCTTAGATGCTACATGGCAAGTTTGAGGAAGATCCATCAAGAGCTCCATGAGAAGTCATTTCAAGTATTTCTATTTTCAGCTCTAGTGGCCCCTAAAATGGGCCCATTTGTATATCATTGAACAAGGACCCTATAATGATGCTACAGACAAAGTTTAATGGAGATCCATCTAGCAATTCTTTAGAAACAAGAGCTCGTAGAGCCCCCCTTGATGCATTCAGAAATTGCATAAGGAACAGAAATTATTTGCTCACTGTAAACAAAAGTTCTACTGTTCTGGTTCAATGTGACCTTGACCTTTGACCTATTGACCTCAAAATCAACAGGGGTCATCTGCTGGTCATGATCAACCTCCCTATTAAGTTTCGTGATCCTAGGCCTAAGCATTTTCAAGTTATCATCCGGAAAGGGTTTAACAGTTCCAGGTCAATGTGACCTAGACCTTTGACCTACTGACCTCAAAATCTATAGGGGTCATCTACTGGTCATGACCAATCTCCATATCAAGTTTCCTGATGCTAGGCCCAAGCGTTCTCAAGTAATCGTCTGGAAACAGTTCAACTGTTCCGGGTCACTGTAACCTTGACACTGACCTACTGACCTCAGAATCAATAGGGGTCATCAACTGGTCATGATTAACCTCTATCAACTTTCATGATCCTTGGCCCAAACGTTCTTGAGTAATCGTCCGGAAACCATTTAACTGTTCCTGGCCAATGTGACCTTAAACTTTGACCTAATGAACTCAAATTCAATAGGAGTCATCTGATGGTCATGACCAACTTCCCTTTTAATTTTCCTGATCCTAGGCCCAAGCGTTCTTGAGTTATCGTCCAGAAACCGTTTTACTGTTCCTGGTCACTGTGACCTTGACCTTTGACCTACTGACCTCAAAATCAATAGGGGTCATCTGCTGGTGATGACCAACCTCCCTATCAACTTTCACGAACTTAGGCCTAAGCATTCTTGAGTTATCATCCGGAAACCAATTAACTGTTCCGGGTCACTGTGACCTTGATCTTTGACCTATTGATCTCAAAATCAATAGGGGTCATCTGCTGGTCATGACCAACCTCCCTTTTAGAGTTATTATGAAATACGCATTATACTATGTTGTAAATATATGTATGAAACCGGATGTCTGATACAGAGTCGAACCTGACCTTTTCTTGTGAGAGTTATATTTAAATTTGGTGTAATACTCCCTGTCGGAGTATGGTATTGACTGTAGAATAATTGTCTTTAAGTCTGTTCGGATTGGTATTCTTTTAATTCATATTGCCGCTCATGTATCTGTAAGCTCATAAGTATTTAGTGTAATTTATTGTTTACTTTCAGGGTCACGACACTGTGGACACTTACGATACTTGTATTGTCATTTCGGTGTACCCTGCAACCTTATGCTATAAACTGTGAAGTAAATAGAAATAAAATGATGAACAGTACCAGTGTTGTGGTTCAAGCATATTTCTTGAGTTATCATCCAGGAAACCGTTCTGTTCCGGGTCACTGTGACCTTGACCTTTGACATACTGAACTCAAAATCAATAGGGGTCATCTGCTGGTCATGGCCAACCTCCCTATCAACTTTCATGATCCTAGGCCCAAGCATTTTTGAGTTATCATCCCGAAACAGATTGGTCTACATACCGACCGACAGACCGACCAACATCTGCAAAACAATATACCCGTCCTTCTCCGAAGGGGGGCATAAAAAGTTGTTTACAGATACAGGGGTGTGGAAATCCTAATATTTTTCACTTGTACATGGACATGTGAGACATATCAAGATGCCTATGAGCCACCTGTCAAAATGACTGGGAGTGCAAGAAAAAATCTAAGTCCACACAAAAATCCTTACCAGTAGAGATAGGTCATAATATACCTCAAAATTGGATGTAACATGCACGTTGTACTACAGAAAAGTGGTCTTGATTTTTCAATTTGAAGTAATAAAAAAGTATAAGCTATTTATAGTAACAACAAAGGGAAGTAATTCTAGGTTCTTGCCCTTGAACTTAGACCTAGGGACCTGGTTCTTGTGCATGGCACTCTGTCTCATAATAGTGAACATTCATGCCAAGTTACATAAAAATCCCACCATGCATTAAGAAGAAATGCTCTGGACAAACTCATTCTTCAATTTGACCTTTGACCGCCAACTGTGACCTTGACCTTTGAGATAGGAACTTTGGGGTTTGTGTGTGACACTCCTTCTCATTGATGTTAATATTCATGCCAAATATAAACAAGATTGCTCCATGCATGTCAAAGTTATGGTCCATACAAAATCGGAATGAATGACATCAAGGAAAAAGTACAGTTACCTATTGTTCCTATAGCCACCTAAGTATGCAAATGTGAGCTCGCACACACCCACGGACGGACGCACGCAAGTACACAGAACCGCCAAAAGTGGCGACTAAGTTGATCTCACCGCAAGCAGGCTCGACAAAAATCCGCTTTCCCACAGTCAAAATTCAACTTGTCTGAATTTTCAACCTACAAGAGGGCCACGATGGCCCTATATCGCTCACCTGAGTTTAATTGCTTGCTTGAACAAATTTCTTTGCTAAAGCTTCAAAAACAAAAAGAACTAGGTGAGAAGGTCATGGTAAAGATTCTTCAAGATAAGTACTGAAATTTGTTAAACAAGAGGGTCATGAAAGCCCTGTATCGCTCACCTGATCTATTGACCTAAAGATCATCAAGATTAATATTCTGACCAAGTTTCATTAAGATATGGTCATAAATGTGGCCTCTAAAGTGTTAACTAGCTTTTCCTTTGATTTGACCCAGTGACCTAGTTTTGACCCCATATGACCCAGATATGAACGTGACCTAAAGATCATCAAGATTAACATTCTGACTAAGTTTCATGAAGATACAATCATAAATGTGGCCTCTACGGTGTTAACAAGCTTGTCCTTTCATTTGACCTGGAGACCTAGTTTTTGATCCCAGATGACAAAATATCAAACTCGTCCAAGATTGTATTGAGGGTAACATTCTGACCAAGTTTCATTAAGATTGGGCCAAAATTGTGACCCTTAGACTGTTAACAAGCTTTTCCTTTGATTTGACCTGGTGACCTAGTTTTTGACCCCACCTGACCCAGATTTGAATGTGACCTATAGATCATCAAGATTAACATTATGACCAAGTTTCATTAAGATATGATCATAAATGTGGCCTCTACAGTGAAAACTAGCTTTTTCTTTGATTTGACCTGGTGACCTAGTTTTAAACCCTACATGACCCTGATTCAAACTGGACCTTGAGAGATTCAAGATTAACATTCTGACCAAGTTTTATGAAGATACAGTCATAAATGTCGCCTCTACAGTGTTAACAAGCTTTTCCTTTGATTTGACCTGGTGACCTAGTTTTTGACTCCAGATGACCCAATATCGAACTCACCCAAGATTTTATTGAGGGTAACATTCTGACCAAGTTTCATTAAGATTGGGCCAAAATTGTGACCTCTAGAGTGTTAACAAGCTTTTCCTTTGATTTGACCTGGTGACCTAGTTTTTGACCCCAGATGATCCAATATCGAACTCGTCCAAGATTTTATTGAGGGTAACATTCTGACCAAGTTTCATTAAGATTGGGTCAAAATTGTGACCTCTAGAGTGTTAACAACCTTTTCCTTTGATTTGGCCTGGTGACCTAGTTTTTGATCCCAGATGACCCAATATCGAACTCCTCCAAGATTTTATTGAGGGTAACATTCTGACCAAGTTTCATTAAGATTGGGCCAAAACTCTGACCTCTAGAGTGTTAACAAGCTTTTCCTTTGGTTTGACCTGGTGACCTAGTTTTTGACCCCAGATGACCCAATATCGAACTTGTCCAAGATTTTATTGAGGGTAACATTCTGACCAAGTTTCATTAAGATTGGGCCAAAATTGTGACCTCTAGAGTGTAAACAGTCAAACTGCTGACGACGGACGGACGGACGATGGATGGACGGACGGACGACGGACACAGGGCGATCACAAAAGCTCACCTTCACTTCGTGCTCAGGTGAGCTAAAAATGCACTAAAAATGTCCGCTGGTAAAAAGTCACGAGTCGGACAAGTCGAACATAGGAATTCCACACCAATACATTTACATTTCTATTTTTAGCTTGAGCAGCCCCTATCAGGGGCCAAGCGCCCCCATTTGAGGAAAGTTATAAGCAGACTTAAAAATGGTGCAACAGACCAAGTTTGTTAAAGATCCATTATGCAGTTCATTTATACTTTAGCTCTAGCAGCCCCTAAAAGGGGTCAAGTGCTTCAATTTGCACAAAGTTTGAAGAAGACCTTACAATGATGCTATAGACCAAGAAGTCACTTTAATGTTGTTGTTTTCTATTTTTACCTCTAGTGACCCCCTAAAAAGGTCCAAGTGCCCAAATTTGAACAAATTTTTAGAGTAGACTTAACTCATGCTACAGACCAAGTTTAATGATGATCCACCAAGCAGTTCATGAGAAGAAGTCGCTTAAATGACTTTCTACTTAAAAGGGGCCAAGCAGCTCACTTTGGAAAAGTTTGTGAAGACCTTATAATGATGGTTAAAAAAATCTTAAAAGATCTATCAAATGGTTCATGAGAAGAAGTCATTTAAAGGATTTTCTATTTCTACTTCTAGTGACCCCTAAAAGGTGCAAATCAGAGACATTAAAACAAATTTGATAGAGGACTATGCCAGGATGCTACTGACCAAGTTTGGTGCAAATCTGACAAACAATTTCAGAAGAGAGGTCATTTGAAGAAAAGAGTGAATGGACGGATGGACGACAGAATACAGAGAGCAATCACAATAGTTCATACTCAGGTAAGCTAAAAAGCAACAAAACTTATTAAAAGTTCTGATGATTTTTATCAGTATTTCATAAAATATTAATAATACTCATTACGCTGACTAATAATTCAGACACACTTTCATATAACACTAGTTTGAACATTTTCCTGGCGCATGTAAATTCTGGGTATTCCACTAGATCTATAATAATTTTGTTTGAATCTGCTAAAAATAGCAATGTCCCCATTCCTATTTTAGTCATTATTTACATATTTTCAAACAGCATAATTATAGTGTTTTATCACATATGACGGACTGCCTCTTTTTTAATAATTTATTTGAACTATTAAGTGTTGCTTTAAATATTTGACCTTTAAGAAGAGATCTCAGTCTGTATATACAACTTAAGGTGAATGTTTAAGTAAAGTTATTCAAATATTCATCCCTGTATGGCAAAGTTATTGAGCAGACAAGAATGAGAGAGCTGGTGGACAGAAAGACAGACAAGGCTCAACCTAAAGATACTGAATGAAACTGGGTTCAGTTATGTTTTCTGTAATGCACTACACTGTTCAACAACATGCATTTGTTGTACATTAAAAAGTAAAATATACAAATTAAAGACTTACTCTTCTAACTGTCGCTTCATCTGTTCCTCAATTTCCTCTTGAGGTAATCCAAGATGTGCTTTCTGCAATGCTGGATTATCTTTAATTGCTTCTAGTACTGAAAGCAGAAACAAGAGGGCCATGATGGCCCTATATCGCTCACCTGAGTAGAGTTGTTTGCTTGAACAAATTTCTTAGCTAAAGCTTTAACAAGAGGGTCATGATGACCCTGAATCGCTCACCTGAGTATTATGAGCCACATAGTTCAAATGACAAACTGATCCTAAAATATAAAGAAAGTAGGTCAGTAGGTCACATTCATGGTCACTAAAAGTCAGTTTTAAGATCTGTGTGCTTAACTGTACATGTCATCCAAATTTCAAGGTTGTATCTTAAAAAACAAGAAAGTAGGTCAGTAGGTCAAGGTCACAGTCAGGCAACCCCTAATCACTTGGAGTAATCAGGTAATTATAATTAAACAGTCTAGGAACAATTATCTAATAATTTTTTAGTACTTTTTCCTATATAACTCGTATAACAACTGACCCCCAGGACGGGGCCTCTTTTCAACCAAGGAGTATAATTTGAACAATCTTGTAAGAGATCAACTAGGCAATGCTACACACCAAATATCAAAGGCCTAGGCCTTGAACTTTAGGACAAGAAGATTTTTTAATTAAAAATCAAAAACTTGAGACCCCCCCCCCCCCCACCAGTGCAGGGCCTTTTTTCACCCCAGGGTAATAATTTGAACAATTTTGGTAGAGGACCACAAGGCAACATACCAAATATCAAAAGCCTAGGCCTTGCAGTTTCAGACAAGAAGATTTAAAAAAAAAAATCCTATATAAGTCTATGTAAAACTTGAGACCCCCACTCCCCCCCCCCCACACCCCCCGGGGCAGGGCCTCTTTTCATCCAGGGTAATGAATTGAACAATTTCGGTTGCCATGGCAACCAGAATTCTGCATGGAATTCAATTCTTTGAACAATTTTGAAAGGGGACCACCCAAGGATCATTCAGATTTTTATAGAAATTGTTGACGGACAGACAACGGACATTGAGCGGTCACAAAAGCTCAAGGTAAAGATTATGCAAAATTACTTTTGAAATCTGTTACAGGTGGCCAAATCATTTTGCTTTAGCTTAGAAAACAAGAAAGTAGGTCAGTAGGTCACATTGATGATCTCTGAATGTCTGTTTAGAGATCGGCATGCAAAAATATACATGTCATCCAAATTTCAAAGCTGTATCTTAAAAAACAAGAAAGTAGGTCAGTAGGTCACATTCAAGGTTACTGAAAATCAGTTTTAAGATTGGTGCGCAAAACTGTACATGTCATCCAAATTTCAAGGCTGTATCTTAAACAAGAGGGCCATGATGGCCCTATATCGCTCACCTGAGTTAAATTGCTTGCTTCAACAAATTTCTTTGCTAAAGCTTAAAAAACAAGAAAGTAGGTCAGTAGGTCATATTCATGATCACTGAAAGTCAGTTTTAAGATCGGTGTGCAAAACTGTACATGTCATCCAATTTTCAAGGCTGTATCTTAAAAAACAAGGAAGTAGGTCAGTAGGTCAAGGTCACAGTTGGGTGACCCCTTACCACTTACGGTCATCTGGTAAATATAATTAAACAGTCTAGGAAATATGATCTGATAATTTTTGAAGTATTTTTCCTATATAACTCATGTATCAAGTCACCTCTGGGGCAGGGCCTCTTTTCACCCCAGGGGCATAATTCGAACATTCTTGTTAGAGATCAACTAGGCAATGATTCATACAAAATATCAAAGGCATAGGCCTTGAACTTTCAGACAAGATTTTTAAAGTTTTTCCTATATAAGTCTATGTAAAAAGTGGGACCCCCAGGGCAGGGCCTCTTTCACCCCAGGGGCAAAATTTGAACAATTTTGGTAGTAGACCACTATGCAATGCAACATACCAAATATCAAAAGCATAGGCCTTGCAGTTTCAGACAAGAAGATTTTAAAAGTTCTTCCTATGTAAGTCTATGTAAAACTTTTCAACTCGGGGGGCATAACTCGAATAATCTTAATAGAGGACCACTAGGCAATGCAACATACCAAATATCAAAAGCATATGCCTTGTAATTTCAGACAAGAAGATTTTAATTTTTTTCCCCTATATGTCTATGTAAAATTTGGGCCCCCCGGGGTAGGGCCTCTTTTTACCCCAGGGACAAAATTTGAATAATCTTGGTAGAGAACCACAAGGCAATGCTACATACCAAACATCAAAGGCCTAGGTCTTTTGGTTTCAGACAAGAAGATTTTTTAAGTTTTTTCCTATATTAAAGTCTATGTAAAACTTGGGACCCCCGGGACGGGGCCTCTTTTCACAATAATTTGAACAATCTTTATAGAGGACCATTAGATGATGTCACATGCCAAATATTGAGGCTCTATGCCTTGTGGTTTTGGACAAGAAGATTTTCAAAGTTTTCCCTATATAAGTCTATGTAAACCATGTTACCCCCAGGGCCGGGCCATATTTGACCCTAGGGGGATAATTTGAACAATCCTGGTAGAGGACCACTAGATGATGCTATATGCCAAATATAAAAGTCCTATGACCTATGGTTTTGGACAAGAAGATTTTTAAAGTTTTTCCTTTCGGTTGCCATGGCAACCAGAGTTCTACATGGAATTAAATTCTTCGAACAATTTTTACAGAAGACCATCCAAGGAGCATCCCTGTGAAGTTTTATCAAAATTGGCCTGGTGCATTACGAGGAGATGTTGTTTAAAGGAAAGTGTGGACGGACGCCGGACGGACGGACAGATGACGGACGCCGGACGGTGAGCTATCACAATAGCTCAGCCTGAGCCTTTGGCTCAGGTGAGCTAATTATGCGTAAAATGGAGCTAAATTCAAAAACAACATTTACAGAAGTACATTTCAATTTTACGTTGTTTTCTAACACTGCAGTTAAGGAACCAATATATTCTTTAACAAATCGCCAGCTTGTAAAATAAGTTTTTACAACTTATCAAACATTGAAATCAATGTTAATATTTAAAAGCTTTTCTTACATGCAACCTCTGTTACAAATTATATTAAGTCTATCTTACATGCAAATTTCATGATAAAGTAGGGTGCCTCCATGGCCGAGTGGTTAAAGTCGCTGACTTCAAATCACTTGCCCCTCATCGATGTGGGTTCGAGCCTCACTTGGGGCATAGAATTCTACATGTGAGAAAGCCATCCAGCTGGCTTACGAAGGTGGGTGGTTCTACCCAGGTGCCTGGTCGTGATGAAATAATGCACGGAGGGGCACCTGGGGTCTTCCTCCACCTTCAAAGCTGGAAGTCGCCATATGACCTATAATTGTGTCGGTGCGACGTTAAATCCAACAAATTCATGATGTTTTCCTTATAATTTATGTTTGTTTGTTTTGGGTTTAATGACAATTTTCCACAGTATTTCAGTTATGCAACAGCAGGCAGTTAACCTAACCAGTGTTTCTGGATTCTTCACCAGTACAAACCTGTTATCCGCAAGTAACTCCCAACTTCTCCACATGAATCAGAGGACAAATGATTTTTGACACTATGTCTTTATAAGTTTTATCCCGGCATTTAAACTCACGACCCTGCAATCCGTAGATCTGCGCTCTCCCTATTGAGCTAAGCGGGTGGGCAACTTTTCTTATATGATAATCTTAGTACTGATAAGCTTTCCTAACATGATCTTAGTGCTGATAAGCTTTTCTTACATGATCATCTGAGTACTGGTAAGCTTTTCTAACATGATCATCTTAGCACTGATAAGCTGTTCTAGTACTGATAAGCTTTTTCTTACATAATAATATTAGGAATGATAAGCTTTTTTTACAAGATAACCTTAGTATTGATATTTTTTTCTTCTTTTTCTCCCTGGTTCATAGTTGATATTATTATTTAAAAATATATTTGAGCTTTTCCTTACATGGGTTTTTCAGATCATGTCTTGCTTTTGATGTAGCTATACCACTCCAAGTAATATGGTAATCCTCAAAGGAGAGTTTGGCAACCTTTGCTCCAGCCTGTATTCCACCACTCTGCTTTCTGTTACAATTCGCATCATCAGGAATTTTAAACCTCACTCTAGATTCTAGCCCTGAATGTGGTGCTTCTCCAACTAAATGGAATAAAGAAGCAACAATAATAACTTTAATGTATCTTTTAGTTACTTTAGCACAACTGGCACATAAAATGGACCATCCTTTCTTCCTTGCTTGAAAACAGAAAGCCATCACATGTAACACTGATTTTTTAAAGAAGTATTCTGGGCAACCCTTAACCAATTTAAATGACATTATTACAATGGTATGTCATGTAGCACAATGTCTCAGTACTGCATTTCTATTTCAAATGGATATTTACAATTTTAGGTACACAGAAAAACTTTTTTCCTTGTAGAAGTAATTAGCAAAAGTTTGCACTTTTTTGCCATTTGTATTATAACAAGAGCTGTCTGTAAGACAGCGCGCTCCACTATTCGGCGATTTGACAGTAAAATGAATTAATGTCTCAATAAGAGACCTCTATTTTATACACCAAGATATAAAAAGATACATTTTGAGTTTCAAGTCATTATCTTATATAATACCAGTTAAGTTATGTCCAGAAAACGAAGTTTGTCAAAAAATTTAAGTATGATAATACCAAAGTTATATGTCCAGAAAACGAAGTTTGTCAAAAAATTTAAGTATGAAAGGGCCATAATTTGGTCAAAGATACAAATCAGAGTTATGGGGATTGTTACCACATATGCAGATGATGATGATAAAGATACATTTTAAGTTTCAAGTCATTATCTTATATTGCACTAAAGTTATATCCAGAAAGCAAAGATTGTCAAAAAACTTTAAGTATGAAATGGGCATATTACTAGAAGATGCTTTTGTGGAAAAGCGCATGTCTCCCCCTCTGCATAGTCGTATAGGCAAGAAGTCAATAGCGGACAGGAGTGAAAGTCAAAGAGACATTGATGGTTGGCTGCAATCAGGATCATCTACTTGGCATGTCCAATCATCCCACTAAGTTTCAACATTCTGGGCCCAGTGGTTCTCAAGTTATGAATTTGAAATAGTTTTCCATGTTCAGGCCCCTGTGACCTTGACCTTTGAGCGAGTGACCCTAGAATCAGTATGGGTAATCTACTCTGCATGTCCAATAATTCTATTAAGTTTCAACTTTCTGGAACAAGTGGTTCTCAAGTTATTGATTGGAAAGAGTTTTGTATCTTCAGGCCCCTGTGACCTTGACCTTAGCTCAAGTGACCCCAAAAACAATAACGGTTATCTACTCTTCAAGTCCTATCACCCTATGAAGTTTGAAGGTTCTGGGTCAAATGGTTCTCAAGTTAATGATCGGAAACCATTTTCCATGTTCTGGTCTCTGTGACCTTGACTTATGATCAAGTGACCCATCTACTCTACATGTTTAGTCATCCTACGAAGTTTCAACATTCTGGGTCAAGTGGCTCTGGTTTTGATCAGAAATGGTTTTCCATGTTCAGGCCACTGTGACCTTGACCTCTGATTTAGTAACCACCACAAGAGGGTCATGAAGACCCTGAATTGCTCACCTGAGTAACATGAGCCACATGTTTCCAACTTCCCTTACCTACAATGTTCTATCGACTAGCGGCTGTTCACCTTGGAAATGCTGCGAATATGGGCACGGTCCGGCATGAGATTCACACCGTCTCACTCAGATTTTCACAGGCCGACCACTGGACAGCGCAAGAGCCGTACTGCTTTACAGGCACGTTCCTTACAAAGAAAAGAAAACTCTTTCCAGGGCCAGGGCCTACGTCTCCGAGGTCATTTGCGTTGCTGCACAAGCCCCTTGGGAGGCGCTCTCAGTGCTAGGATTCAGGAATATTAACCCGATTCCCTTTCTGCTGGAAGCAGGGTGTGCTTTTACCAACAGATAGACAATCATTTTGTGCAAGCGTCCCTCCCCGCTGCTCAGAACGGAGTTCCCCTATGCCTTAGGGTCGACTGACCCATGTTCAACTGCTGTTCACATGTAACCCTTCTTCAATTCAGTCTTCAAAGTTCTCGTTTGAATATTTGCTTCTACCACCAAGATCTGCACTCGTGGCGGCTCCAACCTCGATCACTCGCCGGGCTTCTATGCTCACCACGACAAATGGCCCTCCTACTCGTCGCCGCATTATGAGGCCTCAGGGAGCCATGCGGCGACAGCCCAGAATAGCCTTCAGCGCCATCCATTTTCAGGGCTAGTTGATCCGGCAAGTGATTTGTTACACACTCCTTAGCAGATTCCACTTCCGTGGCAATCATCCTGCTGTCTATATTAACCACCGATTCTGCTTACCATTAAAGTGACCCACATTTCTCATTTCTCACTTCACACTTCTTGATTTTGTTATCGAAATCATGAAATGAGAAAGTGAATTTCACATTCCACACTTCTCATTTCTCATTTCACGATTTCGATACCAAAGTTGAGAAGTGTGAAGTGAGAATTGAGAAATGTGAATTTCACATTTCTCATTTCACGATTTTGATACCAAAGTTCACATTTCACACTTCTCATTTCATAGTTTCTATATGTTTTATTGTGTAAATTGAGAAATGTGAAATGAGAAATAGGAAATGGGATTACTGAAATATGAAGACACCACCTGCCTTCGTACTTATGGATTTTTTGTCGAAATTGTTCCTGGTTATTGCATTAGACACAAAAAGACAACCACATGTAAATTTAATTTAAAATGTTGTTTGTACATGCATTTAGTCGACTTATAATATCACCTGTTTATATACATGTAAATTATGTGTGAATAGATAAAACAAATTGGATAAATTGACGGTGTTTGGATTTTTGTGTATAATTCAGTAACCAGGTAAAACTAGAAGATGCTTTAGTAAAAAAGCGCATGTCCCCCCCCAATGCATAGTCATGTATGCAAGAAGTCAATAGGGGACAATAGCTAAAGTCAAAGAGACACTGATGGTTGGCTGCAATAGGGATAGTTTCAACATTCTGGGCCTAGTGCTTCTCAAGTTATTGATTGGAAAGAGTTTTCTATGTTCAGCCCCCTGTGACCTTGACCTTTTAAGGAGTGGCCCCCAAAAACAATAGGGGTCACCTACTCTGTAATTCCTATCTCCCTACGAAGTTTGAAGGTACCAGGTCAAATGGTTCTCAAGTTATAAACCAGAAATGGATTTCAATTTTCTATCCGCTGCGACCTTGACTTTTAATAGCATGACCCCAAAATCAATAAGACTCATTTACTCTGCATGTCCAATCATCCTATGAAGTTGCAACATTCTGAGTCAAGTGGTTCTCAAGTCACTGACTGGATATTGTTTTCCATGTGCAGGCCCCTGTGACCTTGACCTTTAATCAAGTGACCCCAAAATCAAGAGGGTTCATCTCCTCTGCATGTCCAATCATCCTATGAAGTTTCAACATTCTAGGTCAAGTGGTTCTCAGGTTACTGACCTGAAATGGTTTTCCATGTTCAGGCCCCTGTGACCTTGACCTTTAATAGAGTGACCCCAAAATAGATATGGGTCATCTCCTCTGCATGACCAATCATCCTATGAAGTTTCAACATTCTGGGTACAGTGATTCTCAAGTTATTGACTGGAAATGGTTTTCAATGTTCAGGCCCCTGTGACCTTGACCTTTAATAGAGTGACCCCAAAATCAATAGGGGTCATCTACTCTGCATGACCAATCATCATATGAAGTTTCGACATTCTGGGTCAAGTGGTTCTCAAGTTATTGATCGGAAATGGTTTTCCATGTTCAGGCCCCTGTGACCTTGACCTTTGACTGAGTGACTCCAAAAGCAATAGGGGTCGTCTACTCCATAAGCCCTGCCATCCTATCAAGTTGGAAGGTTCTAGGTCAAATGGTTCTCCAGTTATTGATCGGAAATGAAGTGTGACGTACGGACGGACGGACAAGGCAAGGGGAGACATAATTCCAAAATAATTCCCTAAGACTTTGTTCTTCACAGTCTGCTTTACAGTTGGCTGTAACTATTTTTTACATGTATTGAATATATACTGAGTTTGACTGCATGTAAAATTGCAAAATTTTGTCATTTTGGTCAGAGAAAAATATTGAATAAAGGCATAATACAGGTAGTGAAATGCCATCCTTTTACTTGCATATGTTCACATAGATATTTAGAACATAATTATGATAAAATTATTGACTTTTATGTTACCATTTTGTCATCTTTTATTTCTATGAAAATTTGCATGTAAAACTTTGTGTAAAATGGCTGCCACTGTAGCAGTGTCTTAAAGTATGAACAAACCAATCTGTGTATATTGTATGCACTTGTAAAAAAGTTGCGTAATGAGCACTACCTTAATGGAGGGTGCACTTATAAACAGAGGCGAATATTACCTGATAGGATAGAAGGCAAACTGATGAAGTCGAAGCCTCTCCCTATAGGCATACATGCGCAGATCAGGAGAGGTGGTCCTAATTCCATTTCGGGAAGAAAAGGAAGGTCTTACCATATGCACAGGTGCACAGTGCGTCCACAAGTTTTGTCGTTTTTAGAAAGAGAATGAAGGAGAAAAAGAAGAAGATTTTCAAGAAGAAGAGGGGATAGAATGTGTAGGAGTAGAGGGTGGGTGTTAGGGAAGGCTTAATTTTGGTGAAATACTGCCAAAACGGTCCACTCTCACTTCGTTACATCTCAAAAGTTAACATTCTAATCATATACATCTACTCAAGGTCGGGTTTCACATGATGTACTCCAATATTTAGTTCTTATAAATTAACAAGCTCCTCACAGCGGTTACCTTCCATTGCATTTATTTAGTGTATAAATGCTCATTGACATAACGGGGATGGTATCTATGTGCAAATGGGTAGGTATCTTTGTTTATTTTCATCCAACGTCAGAGGTATGATCAAAAACGGGGACAGGGTGCATATAACTGAAAATTTATCAAACAAGAGCTGTCACTAATGGTGACAAATGCCCCCGCAGCGCCTTGACCTTTGACCTGGTGACCTTGACCTTTGATTAAGTGACTGCAAAGTCATTAGGGGTCGTGTACTCAATAAGTACTATCAGCACGTGAAGTTTAAAGGCCCTGCATGCAGTGTTTCGCGAGTAAAGTGCCTTCATGTAAAAAGTTAACACTGGCCCCTGGAACCTTGACCTTTGACCTGGTGACCCCAGTCAGTAGGGGTCGTGTACTCAATAAGTACTATCAGCATGTGAAATTTGAAGGTCCTAGGTGCAGTGGTTCGCGAGTATTATTAAGTGCCTTCATGCAAAAAGTTAATATTGGCCCCTGTGACCTTGACCTTTGACCTAGTGACCCCAATGTCAGTAGGGGTCGTGTACTCAATAAGTACTATCAGCATGTGAAGTTTGAAGGTCCTGGGTGCAGTCGTTCCCGAGTAAAGTGCCTTCATGCAAAAAGTTAACATCGGCCCCTGTGACCTTGACCTTTGACCTGGTGACCCCAAAGTCAGTAGGGGTCATGTAATCAATAAGTACTATCAGCATGTGAAGTTTAAAGGTCCTAGGTGAAGTGGTTCGCGAGTAAAGTGCCTTCATGCAAAAAGATAACATTGGCCTCTGTGACCCTGACCTTTGACCTGGTGACCCCAAAGTCAGTAGAGGTTGTGTACTCAATAAGTACTATCAGCACGTGAAGTTTGAAGGTCCTGGGTGCAGTGGTTCGCGAGTAAAGAGCCTTCATGCAAAAAGTTAACATTGGCCCCTGTGACCTTGACCTTTGACCTGGTGACCCCAATGTCATTAGGGGTTGTGAACTCAATAAGTACTATTAGCATGTGAAGTTTAAAGGTCCTGGGTGCAGTCGTTCCCAAGTAAAGTGCCTTCATGTAAAAAGTTAACATTGGCCCCTGTGACCTTGACCTTTGACATGGTGACCCCAATGTTAGTAGGGGTCGTGAACTCAATAAGTACTATCAGCATGTGAAGTTTGAAGGTCCTTGGTGCAGTCGTTCGTGAGTAAAGTGCCTTCATGCAAAAAGTTAACATTGGCCCCTGTGACCTTGACCTTTGACCTGGTGACCCCAAGGTCAGTAGGGGTTGTGTACTCAATAAGTACTATCAGCATGTGAAGTTTAAAGGTCCTGGGTGCAGTGGTTCGCAGGTAAAGTGCCTTCATGCAAAAAGTTAACATTGGTCCCTGTGACCTTGACCTTTGACCTGGTGACCCCAATGTCAGTAGGGGTCGTGTACTCAATAATTACTATCAGCACGTGAAGTTTGAAGGTCCTGGGTGCAGTGGTTTGCGAGTAAAGTGCCTTCATGCAAAAAATTAACACTGGCCCCTGTGACCTGTTGACCCCAGTATCAGTAGGGGTCGTGAACTCAATAAGTACTATCAGCATGTGAAGTTTGAAGGTCCTGGGTGCAGTCTTTCGCGAGTAAAGTGCCTTCATGCTGAAGTTAACGTTGGCCTTCATGCTGAAGTTAACGTTGGCCTTCATGCAAAAAGTTAACGTTGTGACGAAGGAACGAACGGACGGATAGTTGAAAACTAATATGCCTCCCTTAGGAGGCATAAAAAAATAAATTACAGGTTTAGGATCCATACGTTATGTAGTTGAGTATGTATAGTTCTACCAGGGAGACTGGCAAATTCAGTTATCAGAACTTTGAACAAAGAAAAGAAAGTCTCAAAACGTCCAAAGACATGAATTTTGATACATTTCTTCAAATTCTATAGTCATATCAGTATTACAGATGACTGATATTTTCACCAGTATGAACTAGAAGAAGCTTTTGTAAAAAAGCGCATGTCTCCCCCAATGCAAAGTCATATAGGCAAGAAGTCAATAGGGGTCAGGAGTGAAAGTCAAAGAGACACTGATGGTCGGCTGCAATAGGAATAACCTACTTGGCATGTCCAGTCATCCCGCTAAGTTTCAACATTCTTGGCCTAGTGGTTCTCAAGTTACTGTTCAGGCTCCTGTGACCTTGACCTTTGATCAAGTGACCCCAAAATAAATAGGGGTCATCTACTCTGCATGTCAAATCATCCTATAAGTTTCAACATTCTAAGTCAAGTGGTTCTCAAGTTACTGTCCGGAAATGATTTTACATGACCAAGCCCCTGTGACCTTGACCTTCAATAGACTGACCCAAAAATCAATAGGGGTCATCTACTCTGCATGTTCAATCATCCTATGAAGTTTCAACATTCTTGGTCAAGTGGTTCTCAAGTTATTGATCTGAAATGGTTTTCAATGTTCAGGCCTCTGTGACCTTGAACTTTAATGGAGTGACCCCAAAAACAACAGGGTCATCTATTCTGCATGACCAATCATCCTATGAAGTTTCAACATTCTGGGTCAAGTGGTTCTCAAGTTACTGACCGGAAACAGTTTTCCATGTTCAGGCCTTGACCTTTGATGGCGTGACCCCAAAAACAGTAGGGGTCGTCTACTCCAGCAGCCCAACCATCCTATGAAGTTTGAAGGTTCTAGGTCAAATGGTTCTACAGTTATTGATCGGAAATGAAGTGTGACGGATGGACGGACAGGGCAAACAATATGTCTCCCTCAGAGGGGTTGGGTGGGTTGGGGTGGGGGGGAGACATAATTAATGCATTGCTTCAAACGAATCTGTCTATAAAATGTTCAACATCCATAAATATGTGTCATACGTTGGTATTGTTTTTATTTACCCTAAACAGCCTACATTATATAAACCACTAGAGGACGGTATCGCTCACACAAGTAGGTAGCCGGATACCCAGTGTGTAGTTTACCAATATTGAATAATTAAAGGGCAATTTCTCAGTGCAAAATCAACTGACTAGAACAAGAAGACAATATGAGCATCCACTTTTGGGAGTGCAGCTTCCTATGAAGTTTCTATGAATTCCAGCTAGTGGTTGCATAATATACATATCTCCTCTTGGGGGCAAAATTTTTTTTTCTTGTGTGTGTGTGTGTGTGTGTGTGTGTGTGTGTTCGTGTGTCTGTGTGTGTGTGAGGGGGATGTAATGTGGCAGTGGGTGGTGGTGGGGTGGTGATTGTGCGGCAGCAGTGATAGAATACTAAGGCAAATGAAACTGAAAGTGAATTGGGTGGAAGGGTTTGTGTGTGAGTGGGGTGGGGTGGGGGGAGGGGGGAATAATGTGGATTGCTGCACTTATGAAATCACCTCATCACTACTCACCTGTATTCCAAATTTTAAGTCAATATCTTGAATAGTTTTTAAATTGTGTGCTGGACACAGAATACAAAGACAAATTTGAACTATTTAATGCATAACCTTTGCCTTTGACCAAGTTCATTATGCATTATGCACATCATCTCATCACTACCTACCTTGTAACATGACATGTTTAAAGTCAATATCTTGAATGGTTATCAAGTTATGCTTTGCACACAAAATAGGACATTGCTGTGACCTTGACTTTTAACCTACAGACCTAGATTATGTGCTCTCCAAACTGTCTCATTGCCACCTACCTATATGCCAAGATTAAAGTCAATACCTTAAATGGTTATTAAGTCAATCTCCTGGCACCAAATGTGAAGGGCTAATTTGACCTTTGAGCTCCACCTGCGACCTTGACCTTTGACCAACATAACTGGTTCATTTGCTTACAGTACATCATCTAATCACTAAGTACCTTTATGCAAAGTTTAACGTCAAAGTCAATACCTTGAACTGATATCAAGTTATACACCAGACACGAAATATGAGGGTCAAATCTGACCTTTAACCTTTCAGCTTACACCTTGACATTTGACCTACTGACCTGGTTCAATATGCTCTGCACATGGTCTCATAGCCATCTACCAACATGCCAATGGCAGTAAGGCATTAAAGGAACATTTTTTATAAAAGTATAGGTAATACTATGATTTTATGAGAAATAATGACAAAAAGTTCCAATTCCTATAGTTTTCTATTATCATTGAGCCATTTTTGACTTATCCCTTGAATACTGTCAGTACAATCATGATATACTGGCACTGTTTTATTCGGTGATTTTTTACTCCATGGTTTAGTACCATTTCCCAACAGTATACGCATTCTTTGGGGAAGATATAAAGGTATTACGGCCCCATAACAGAGACTTCAAATGAAAATATTGGAAACAATCAACATGATCGACAACATTGATTTCTTACATATTTCATGGAAATATAGATAAGTTGATGGACAATACTACTCTGTAGAATGCATCAGCAACAATGCAGAAAGTCATTTTAAAATCATGTTATTGTCATAGTCATACCAGTGAGAATCCAGTTTAAGGCAGAGCATTACCATAACCTGGTTCTAATAATGGTAGAATTACGATCAAGACAAGGATGTACATACTGTATTTGGCAGGATCAATTCCCTTGTAAGATCCCTCAACCCGCTGGCTAGCAACAACACAGTCTAGCACCATCTGTCTGTAGGCATGTGGTGATCTCATAATCATCTCTGCAGCCTCGGGGTTTATTGGCTTGTTCAAGTCTGGGTTTGCCAGCAAATCCTAAAATCAAAAGGATACCAATGTTACTATTCTACAGACATTTTGCTCACGACAAATTCTCTTACCGACAGAAAGTTTTGAGCATTAGTCTCAGACCTTCAGTGCAAGACAAGATATGAAAAATGGCCCCTTAATAATAAGAATATGAAAACTCCATAATTAAAATTTTAACTGTCTAAAAACAGAGAGATTAGATCATAATCGTTAAAACTATGACTTTAAAATACTTCAAAACCAAGTTATGTGTATGACTCAGACCTTTAAAGTACTCGAGGTACATAACTTTACCGTTTTCACATGAGATTTACACACTACATGCTCGATTTTCATTGTGAACTGGATCTCGTGTCAAGCTTAAGTTTTGCTGAGAAAATAAGGTTACCAAAGATACATCCGTCATAACAAATTTCTTTACACTAGCACCTGTATTTGCAAATGGAATTTTAATTCTGTGGTTGTGTAGTAATTATTGTAATTCTTTTGTTTTTCTAAGTCCACAAAAAAAAAACTCCTTACCATGTAGAGGTACCTTAAAATACACCTAAAATTTTACAGTAACATGTATGCTGTACCACAAAAAAGTGGTCTTGGTTTTTCCCTACGGTCAATTATAAAAAAAGTTACAATATAAGTTATTTATAGCAACAACTAAGGGAAGTTAAATTTTTTTTTTTTTTAAATTGTAAGTCCACATAAAAATCCTTACCATGTAGAGATAGTTCAAAATACACCTCAAAATTGGATGTAACATGCATTTTGTACTACAGAAAAGTGGTCTCGATTTTTCCCTATGACTTTTAAGGCTATATGTCGACATTATAGAAGAATTTGAAAAATAATCTTTGAGTTAAGGACTGTCTTTATAGTGAAATAAAAAAATCCCATCAAGACAAATATTTTGAATCAAGATCTAACCAGCAGATAGGTTAACAGCCAGTTAAAGATTCGAACAACTGGGCCATAATTGCCCAACAGTTGCTAAAGCCTGTACAGTACAGCAGCTGTGTCATAGAATTCTTCATAAAAAGTAATAAAAGTAGTCATACAATAATCTGAAAGTCTTGAGAAAGGTTTGCTGTTACTACCATACTGCCACATTACAAAAGCCTGTACTGATCTTTCGGTTCCGATGCTTTCGATTAATCGAATCGAACAGAGATCAGAATCGGACCGATTAATTGATTCTGCTTCAGCTGTCCATTTCTCATCACTAGTCATCAGGTAATTATAATTAAGTAGTCTAGGAAATATGATCTGATAATCTTTTTAAGTATTTATTCCTATATAACTCATATAATAAGTGACCCCAAGGGCGGAGCCTCTTTTCACCCCAGGGGCATAATTTGAACAATCTTGTTAGAGGTCCACTACACAATGTTATATACCAAATATCAAAGGCCTAGGCCTTGAACTTTCAGACAAGAAGATTTTTTTTTTAAAAATCCTATATAAGTCTATGTAAAACTTGGGACCCCCAACACAGGGCCTCTTTTCACCCCAGGAGCATAATTTGAATAATTTCTGTAGAGGACCACTAGGCAATGCTACATACCAAATATCAAAAGCCTAGACCTTGCAGTTTCAGGCAAGAAGATTTTTAAAGATTTTTCCTATACATATGTCTATATAAAATTTAGGATCCCCGGGGCAGGGCTTCTTTTCACCCCAAGGTAATAATATGAACAATCTTGGTAAAGAACCACAAGGTAATGCTACATACCAAATATCAAAGGCCTAGGTCTTGTAATTTCAGACAAGAAGATTTTTAAAGTTTTTTCCTATATAAGTTTATGTAAACCATGTGACCCCCCGGGATGGGGCCTCTTTTCACCCCAGGGGCATAATTTGAACAATCTTGATAGAGGACCATAAGATGATGTCACATGCGAAATATCAAGGCTCTATGCCTTGCGGTTTGGGACAAGAAGATTTTTTAAGTTTCTCCTTTCGGTTGCCATGGCAACCAGAGTTCTGCATGGAATTAAATTCTTTGAATAATTTTGAAAGGGGACCACCTAAGGATCATTCCTGTGAAGTTTAGTGTAATTCTGCCAAGTGGTTATCAAGAAGAATATTTTTTTATAAAATGTTGACGGACACACCACACACGACGGACGACGGACATTGAGCGGTCACAAAAAAGTAGGTCAGTAGGTCATGATGAAGACTATTCAAGATGAGTATTGAAATCTGTATCAAACATTGTACATGTGGTCCAAATCTTTTTGCTTTAGATTCAAAAACAAGAAAGTAGGTCAGTAGGGCTAATTTCTATGCTGTTAAGATCGGTGTGCAAAACTGTATGTCATCCAAATTTCAAAAAAGTAGGTCAGTAGGTCAAGATAACAGTCAAATGACCAGTAATTACTTGGGGTCATCAAGTAATTATAATTTTAAACAGTATAGGAAATATGATCAGATAATTTTTGAAGTATTTTTTCCTATCTAACTCATATAATAAGTGACCCCCGGGGCGGGGCCTCTTTTCACCCCAGGGGCATAATTTGAACAATCTTGTTAGAGAACCATTAGGCAATGCCACATACCAAATATCAAAGGCTTAAGCCTTGAACTTTCAGACAAGAAGATTTTTATTATTTTCCTAAATTAGTCTATGTAAAACTTTGGGCCCCTGAGGCAAGGCCTCTTTTCACCCCTGAGGCATAATTTGAACAATTATGGTATAGGACCACTATTCAATGCAACATACCAAATATCGAAAGCCTAGGCCTTGCAGTTTCAGGCAAGAAGATTTTTAAAGTTTTTTCCTTTATAAGTCTATGTAAAACTTGGGACCAGTTCAAGAAAGGAATCGAGATCTTATGGTGGTACAAGTTGTGTGCAAGTTTGGTTAAAATCAAATCATAAATGAAACCACTATCGTGCAGACAAGAAATTGTTGACGCACGCACGCACGAGACGCACGGACTGACGACGGATGATCACAAAAGCTCACCTTGTCACTATGTGACAGGTGAGCTAATAAAACTTCATATACATGTTCAACACTATGAGTTTTTGCGGACCGCCAAATTTCAGTCAGATTGCCATAGTAACACCAGAGTTATGGCCCTTAGAAGTTTCTAGTGTTAACTATATAAAGGGTACTATAAATATGGCAATTTCTGCATCATAACTTTTGATATATTTGACCTAGAACTATGAAACTTAAACAGACTTTAGATCACCATAATGTGGTTGTGTACACACAATTTCGTTTGGATTTATTTTGTAAATTAAGAGTTATTGCCCTTTAATTGTCTAAAAATCCACATATTTGTACATAACAAACTTACCATTTGGTAGAATTTCATTGAATTTCTTTCAATCTTTTCCATGAACATTTATTGTAAACATGTGAAGTTGTGTACCCACACCTGGTCACCCCCTTACCTTGATCACACCCCCTCCCGACATCCCCACCCCCCACCTCAAAAAAAAAAATTCAAAAAAAAAATTCCTTATTTTAGATTTTTTTTCAAACAAACATCATATACATGTTCACCACTATGAGGTTATAAGGCCCATCAAGTAGTAATATTGGTATACTACACACTATGAGTTTTTGCGGACCGCCAAGTTTCAGTCAGATTGCCCAAGTAACACCAGAGTTATGGCCCTTAGAAGTTTCTAGTGTTTACTATATAGGGTACAACAAATATGGCAATTTCTGCATCATGACTTTTGATATATTTGACCTAGAACTATGAAACTTAAACAGAATTTAGAGCACTATAATGTGGTTGTGTACACACAATTTCGTACAGATTTCTTTTGTAACTTCAGAGTTATTGCCCTTTAATTGTCTAAAGATCCACATATTTGTACAAAACAAACTTACCATTTGGCAGAATTTCATTAAATTTCTTTCATTTCTTTTCCCTGAACATTTATTATTAACATGTGAAGTTGTTCACCCACACCTGGTCACCCACTTGCCTTGGTCACACCCCCTCCCCCTCCCAACCCCACTCCCCTCCTAAAAAAACAAGAGGGCCAAGATGGCCCTAGGTCGCTCACCTGATAAACACACCATAACAGTGTAAACATGTTTGACATAGTGATTTCATGGAAACAAATATTCTGACCAATTTTCATTAAGATTGGATCAAAAATGTGGTCTCAAGTGTAAACAAGCATTTTATTCAATTTGACCTAGTTTTTGAGCTAAGATGACCTACATTTGAATCTGACCTAGATCTGATCAAGGCAATCATTCTGACTAAATTTCATCAACCTCGATTAAAAAATACAGCCTCTATCGCATACAAAACATTTTTCTTTGATATATCCTAGCGACCTAGTTTTTGACCCCAGGTGACCCATATTCAAACTTGACCTTTATTTCATCAAGGCTAGCATTCTGACCAAATTTCATGTAGATCAATTGAAAAATACAGTCTCTATTGCATATACAAAGGTTTTTCTTTGATTTGACCTAGTGACCTAGTTTTTGACCACAGATGACCCACATTCTAAAATGACCTAGATTTCGTCAAGGCAATCATTCTGACTAAATTTTATGAGAATCCAGTGTAAAATGCAGCCCCTATTGCATACACAAGGTTTTTCTTTAATTTGACCAGGTGACCTAGTTTTTTTATCCCAGATGACCCATATTCAAATTCCACCTAGACTTCATATAGACAAACATTCTGATAAAATTTCATGAAGATCCGGTGTAAAATGCAGCCCCTATTGTATACACAAGGTTTTTATTTGATTTGACCTAGTGACCTAGTTTTTGACCCCAGATGACCCATTTTCAAAACTTGTCTAGATTTCAAGCAAGGTTATCATTCTGACAAAATTTCATGAAGATCAGTTGAAAAATACAGCCTCTATCGCATACACAAGGTTTTTCTTTGATTTGACCTAGTGACCTACTTTTTAACCCAGATAACCCATTTTCGAACTCGGCCTAGATTTCATCAAGGTAATCATTCTGACCAAAATTCATGAAGATAAAATGAAAAATACAGCCTCTATCACATACACAAGGTTTTTCCTTGATTTGACCTAGTGACCTAGTTTTTGACCCCGGGTGACCCATTTTCGAACTTGGCCTAGATTTCATCGAGGTAATCATTCTGACAAAATTTCATGAAGATCAATTGAAAAATACAGCCTCTATTGCATACACAAGGTTTTTCCTTGATTTGACCTAGTGACCTAGTTTTTGACCCCAGATGACCCATTTTCGAACTTGGCCTAGATTTCATCAAGGTAATCATTCTGACCAAAATTCATGAAGATCAGTTGAAAAATACAGCCTCTATCGCATACACAAGCTAAATGTTGACGGACGACAGACAGACAGACGACAGACGCCGGACATCGAGCGATCAGAAAAACTCACCTGAGCATTGCTCAGGTGAGCTAAAAATATATATTTTTTTTTTTCATGCCTTATTTTAGATTTTTTTCAAACCTTCCATGAATATTTATCAACATGCAAGTTGTACCATTCCCCCACCTAGCATTTCAATTAACTGCATTTAATTTTAAAAGCTAAGCTTATTACAGTAAGCATATCCCATTCAAAATAAATTCTTTAGTCAGGATCAAAGTATCATACATTTATTATGTACTCTTTAATTAAACATTTGTTTTCTGTTAAATTGATTTTGACTAATGAAATTATTTGCTTCTTATTAGCATCCTTAACTTTTTGCCGGATATATTTTAAATTTTTTTGCCATTCCTCACCACAAACCCTTTCGGCGGGGGATACCAATTCATTGAATTTGCTTGTTTTACATGTCATAACGTTATCTCAACTAATATCTGAATGTTGTATTCATTGCATCATTTTTTTATTGAGAATTAAACTTTATAAATTATCAGATACTATTATTTATACAATCAAACCCTCAGAACCAAGTCTTTCAAATTTACAACATTTATAATAATTGATTGTTGATCTAAAACTGTCTGTGATAGGGAGAAATTTTTTAAATTGCAAACATATTTTATTAATAAACTTATGACTTGTTAATTAAAGTTAAGTAGTTAATAATTATTTTTAATAGTATATTTTAATTAAAGATTATTTGACTAATTTTACATTTTATTGTTATATGTTAATTTTTACTGCAATTACCTGGAGTATATAGCTTCTCATATGCCAATCTGAATCAGAATCAATGTGGCAACTTGTAATGGTAATGCAAGATTGTGTAGCCCTGCTGGTCTACCCATCAGTTGTTAAAGCAATAAACCTGTCACGTACTTCGTTTTTCACTTCTATTTCACTTTATTATACAGTTCTGGTATCATTTTGTCAGAGAAGTGTTGTCTCGAAGGAACTGTATACTTAGGTTCAAGCACTTTCACTAGGTTTTTGAATCCTGTATTTTCAACAACAGTGAATGGGCGAAGGTCCTTGACAATGAACTGGGTTATTGCAGATGTTATTGCCTTTGCTCTAGATGAAGTTGAAGGTAATTTTGCACCCAAAAGTCCTATCAGAGTGTTTTGCTTAATAGGCCTACTGGGTTCTGTGCTTTCACCTGTCACCATACTTGTGCTTTCTGTCGTACGTTTGTCACTTTCACTTTCGGTGAAAGCATTTGCAAGCTTACGCCTCATGTGGTCACTAAGATTTGTTGTGTTGCCACTATACTTTAAAATGTCTCGATCATGTGGTCACTAAGATTTGTTGTGTTGCCACTATACTTTAAAATGTCTCGATCATGTGGTCACTAAGATTTGCTGTGTTGCCACTATACTGAAAAATGTCTCGACAAAGCAGACATCCCACCCTTTTTTTTATCAAGAACATCCCCCTCTTTAACAAAGCCCAAATATCTCCATACACTCCATTTTGCATTTTGGTTTCTGACTATCTCAAACGAGTCGGCCATTTTGTTGCGAATGTCATCATGTTTAATAACCCTGAACGAGTCGAAAAAGATGAAAATTGATGGATCTGACTAAGCTATACTAGCACTAAATGAAGGGCCCTACCAAACAGTTTGCTGTATCATATAAGTAGCCTTCTTTCTCCATGTCCATAGTACTTTTTCTCATTTAAGATTAACAGGATATTTAAATATATTTAATCAAAGTTTCTAAGAAATGAAAATAAGAGAACTAAATTTATAAATTACCTCCCAGACATCTCAGTCTTTTATGGTAGTTTAAGTCCATGAGGTTAATCATTGTAATGGAGAAGTAAACATTTTCCGAGACGGAAATGAAAGCTGGCTCTGTTTCTTGGGTTATAAATTATTAATTATTTCTATATTTACTAAAATTTCAAAACTATCGAAACTATCGATTGTTGAAGGAACTATCGGCGATTGTTACTGGATCGTGACTTTTCTATCGATGCATACTGTTGGGATACTCAGCAGGGTTTGCCTTGACGCACATTTTTGTGTTTTAGCACACTGATTTTCAAAATGACCCTCAAAATAATTCTGAACGTGTCATTGTTGACGCAACTCAACTACTGGCCGAAATTACGGCAACACAAATTTTCGTACCCAATATTGTAAGTAAGTACCGATTCGCGCGTAGGTACAAGTAGTAAAGGTAGACTGCATTCTAGGTTTAACTAGAACTGTCACAGGAGTGACTCATACCCCCACCATACGGTCTTGTCACAGAAGAATGGCAACCATAAGAAATCTTAAAAATACTTTGGAGTACTTCATCCTGGGCTTCAACATATAAGTAATACTAGTATAATACTAGTATAGTAATACTAGTAAATATATTAAATCTCTAATATTAGAGATACACTAAAATATACACTAAAAGTGAATACAAAAAAGTGTCTTACCGACCCATGTTACCACAGAAAAATGTTTTTACTTTTTACACAGAACTTATAATAAACAAGAGGACCATGATGGTCCTGAATCGCTCACCTATCCCCACATGACCCAGTGTTGAACTGAGTATGACCTAGTTATTTCTATTATTTGACATAGTGACCTAGTTTTTGAGCACATGTGACCTAGATATCAAGATAAAAAATTCTGACCAATTTTTATGAAGATCCATTGAAAAATATGACCTCTAGAGAGGTCACAAGGTTTTTCTATTATTTGACCTAATGACCTAGTTTTTGAAGGCATGTGACCCACCTTTAAACTTGACCTAGATATCATCAAGGTGAACATTCTCACCAATTTTCATGAAGATCTCGTGAAAAATATGGCCTCTAGAAAGGTCACAAGGTTTTTCTATTTTTTGAACTACTGACCTAGTTTTTGACCGCACATGACCCAGTTATAAACTTGACCTAGATATCATCAAGATGAACATTCTCACCAATTTTCATGAAGATCCATTGAGAAATATGGCCTCTAGAGACATCACAAGATTTTTCTATTTTTAGACCTACTGACCTAGTTTTTGACCGCACGTAACCCAGTTTCGAACTTGACCTAGATATCATCAAGGTCAACATTCTGACTAATTTTCATGAAGATCTCTTGAAAAATATGGCCTCGAAAGAGGTCACAACGTTTTTCTATTTTTAGATCTACTGACCTAGTTATTGACCGCACGTGACCCAGTTTCGAACTTGACCTAGATATCATCAAGATGAACATTCTGACCAATTTTCATAAAGATCCCATGAAAAATATGGCCTCTAGAGAGGTCACAAAGTTTTTCTATTTTCAGACCTACTGACCTAGTTTTTGACCGTACGTGACCCAGTTTCAAACTTGACCTAGATATCATCAAGGTGAACATTCCAGGCCTCCTAGCAGGCCTGAACAAAAGTAAAGGTTTTTATAAAGGCTCCAATCTATGGAAATAAAGGCCTTTTAGTGTAAAATATTAAAAAATAAAGAGTAAATAAAGGCTATTTTTGTCGGAATTCTCATTGAAAACACATAATATCTTTAGGCATTTACTAAAAAAAGTTAATTTATATATGCAAACCCACACTCTAAAACCAGATATCAGAAATAGGCATGTTTGATATTATCTCATACTGTTTGAATTATACATTATGATTGATATACATACCGTACCCAACTTAATGGGTATACCTACTTTTAATGCACATTTATATCACCTATTTTGTATATGGTTCCTGTTTTATACATTGTACAGGCTTTCAAGCACTATTTGGCAAAAAATTAGGGCTAAAATAAGGGCTAAATTAGGACTAAATGCCCACAGGTCAACATGTCAAGCCCGTCCTTTTATATATTGTTGCTTTTTCCAGGGGCACCATTCTTGAACAAATGTGTCTCCAACATAAGTTTTTGAAATACAGGTATGAAATGGTGGACACTGGTGCCTTAAATATTGAGGTACTGGAGGGGTACTTGTCTCAATTGGGGGGAGGGGGAAAGGGGCTCTCCCCTGGAAAATTTTAAAATACAGGTATGAAATAGTGGGTGCTTGTGTATTTTTGTTCTAAATTTTGAGGCATAGGAGGGTGTAGTCCCCTAATTTTAGGGAGGTAAGGATGCTGCCACCCCTCTGAAAAAAATTAACATACAGGTATAAAATGCTTGATTGTAGTGCATGTTTTGGTCTAAATTTTGATGTGTGGTAGAGGGTATCCCTGTAGTTTTAGGAGGGTCAGGGGACTCTTCCTCTGGAAATGTTTTGAAATGTAGAGATCAATGGTGGCTTCTGGGGAACTTATATAAATTTTGAGGTACTGAAGAGGTAATCTCCTCATTGGAAGGGCAGTCAGGGGGTCCTCCCCCTGGAAAATTTTGTAATAGAGAAATGGAATGGTGGCCTCTGGTGCATTTGAGAAAATATTTATTCTTTCCCAAAATAGTTGAGAGCAACTCTGATGAGCCAAATGGGGGCACAGGCCTCCTGGGCCCAGCCATGGATCTAGGCCTGATCACTCAATGAAGTAAATCTATGTTTCATGAAGATGTAGCCTAGGAACTCACGAAACTGATAGTAGCAACCTCTGAAAATGAATCTTAAAGAAAATAAACTTCAATAAATTAATTGGATCATTATATGCATGACTTTGTGCAAAAAACAAATTTAAGTTCAGACAACTGTTACAAAAAATTAGGGACAATTGAAAAAAATAAGGGGGTCTTTAGGAATTTGGCCCTTTTTGAGTATTTCTTTTTTTTTTTTTTAGGAATTTTAGGGCCATTTGAAAGCCTGAATTTGTAGTGTCTACATCAACTTTGCTCAGAATGCTGTATCTTCACCAGACCTTGTCCACTGTTACCATAGTGTAAACATCATGTCACCAGACCATTTCAAGCATTCAGCTCCATGGTACCTTATGCTGAATACATGGAACACCCATGGTCTGGGAACACTACTGCAAACATCTACATGTATGTGGTCTGGTGAAAACAACAGCATTCTGAAAAACTCAATATGAAAGATACACAAGCAGTATCCTAATAACAACACTTAAGATGAGGGAAGACATACAGTAGTATAACCATTACTTGCTTTAAACTGGCGCGGCAAGCAGTCTGAACAAATATATAGGTTTTGAGTGAAAATTACAGGCTATTTGGCCGTTTTAAAGGTTTTCTCAGAAGATTTAAAGGTTTTAAAGGTTTGCTTTGAAATTAAAGGTTTTTAAAGGTTTTAAAGGTTTCACTAGGAGGCCTGACATTCTGACCATTTTTCATGAAGATCCATTGAGAAATATGGCCTCTAGAGAGGTCACAAGGTTTTTCTATTCTTGACCTACTGACCTAGTTTTTGACCCCATGTGAGCCAGTTTTGAACTTGACCTAGGTATCATCAAGGTGAACATTCTGACCAATATTCATGAAGATCTCATGAAAAATATGGTCTCTAGAGAGGTCACAAGGTTTTTCTATTTTTAGACCTAGTAACCTAGTTTTTGACCCCACGTAACCCAGTTTCGAACTTGACCTAGGTATCATCAAGGTGAACATTCTGACCAATATTCATGAAGATCTCATGAAAAATATGGCCTCTAGAGAGGTCACAAGGTTTTTCTATTTTTAGACCTACTGACCTAGTTTTTGACCCCACGTGACCCAGTTTCGAACTTGACCTAGATATCATCAAGGTGAACATTCTGACCAATTTTCATGAAGATCTCATGAAAAATATGGCCTCTAGAGAGGTCACAAGGTTTTTCTATTTTTAGATCTACTGACCTAGTTTTTGACCGCACCTGACCCAGTTTTGAACTTGACCTAGATATCATCAAGATGAACATTCTGACCAACTTTCATAAAGATCCCATGAAAAATGTGACCTCTAGAGTGGTCACAAGCAAAAGTTTATGGACGGACGGGCGGACGGACGGACGCACGTACGACGGACGCCACGCGATCACAAAAGCTCACCTTGTCACTTCATGACAGGTGAGCTAAAAAGTAAGAAAAATACCTAAAATATTGAAAATCTAAAAATAGGATTTCTAAAAATAGACTTATTCCTGGAATTTAAGGGGAAGAAACTCAGTACAAAAGTTAAAAAAAGGTTACTTCCCTTTGGCTCTAAGCCAATCAGAATGAGATATAGTGAAAATACATCAAAATTAACCTTAAATTCTAGGTAAAAGGGGACACAATTCAAGAAAAATTAGTGTCATAGTTATGCACCTTGTGTCACATGATGTGGGTGATGAGGTGGAACATCTGTTTTAAGTCTGAATCAAATCCATTCAGTAGTGACTGAGATATAGTGAAAATACATCAAAATCAACCTTAAATTCTAAGTAAAAAGGGGCATAATTCATGAAAAATTGGTGTCAGAGTTATGCACCTTGTGTCACATGATGTGGGTGATGAGGTGGAACATCTATTTTAAGTTTGAATCAAATCCATTTTGTAATAATTGAGATATAGTGAAAATACATCAAAATCAACCTTAAATTTAAAGTAAAAGGGGACATAATTCATAAAAAATTTATGTTAGAGTTAAGCACCTTATGTTACATCATCAGGGTGATAAGGTGGAACAACTATTTTAAGTTTTAATCAAATCCATTTAGTAACAACTGAAATATAGTGAAAATACAACAAAATTAACCTTAAATTCTAAGTAAAAGGGGACATAATTCATGAAAACTTGGTGTCAGAGTTATGCACCTTGTGTCACATGATGTGGGCACATGATGTGGGTGATGAGGTGGAACATCTATTTTAAGTCTGAATCAAATCTATTCAGTAGTAACTGAGATATAGTGAAAATACCTCAAAATCAACCTTAAATTCTAAGTAAAAAGCGGCATAATTCATAAAAAAATGGTGTCAGAGTTATGCACCTTGTGTCACATGATGTGGGTGATGAGGTGGAACATCTATTTTAAGTTTGAATCAAATCCATTTAGTGATAACTGAGATATAGTGAAAATACAACAAAATTAACCTTAAATTCTAAGTAAAAGGGGACATAATTCATGAAAACTTGGTGTCAAGAGTTATGCACCTTGTGTCACATGGTGTGGGTGATAAGGTGGAACATGTATTTTAAGTTTGAATCAAATCCATTTGGTAATAACTGAGATAATAGATTTCGGGACGCGACGGGACGGGACGGGACGCGATGGGACGCGACAAAACTGACTCCTATATACCCCCCTCAAACATGTTTGGTGGGGGTATAATTATCGGCTCGATATCGACGTCTCTTTATACGGTAAACCATTCAACAAAATGGTGCATCAACAAAAGATTACGTTTTCCTTGTCATCTGCACGGAGGAAAACCCTGTTGAAAGGTCCTCAACCCAAAATGTAAACATTCATATATATATCGTATGTCATCACTTCGAAATGAAATGCTGGCCATGTAACAAAGATTCAAAACAATGCTTTCGTATCGGGCTGCGAAAATTTTTGCAACACTACACTTAGGCAAACATTTCGTCACGAAACTTGTCGAAAGATCCCACAGATGCACTCAAAAGGTTGCAATTAACTGTCTGATTTCAAAAAATTGTAAAAATTTGATTTGTTGATGTACTAGTATTTCTTTTTGTTCTTTACAGGACATTGCAAGTTAATTTATCATAAACACATTGTTTTCTTTAAGATTTTTTATATAGATTTCAATACCATTTTATTAATTTTTTTAAAACTTAAAAAAAATGACCCCTTGAAATTGAAAATGACCCCCAAAGTCAAACATGAAGGGGTCATAATGACCCCCTATCAAAATTTCCAAGGGAAAACCCTGACTCAGGATCGCAATGCATCAATATTTCGATGTATCGTTACACCCCTAGAATTTAATTGGGTATTTATACAATATGCATACTCTGGGTCTGATTCTGGAATAATTACTATAAAAGCACATATTTTCGCTGTGTCAAAATTTCGCGAATTTGAAACTGTTATGTTCGCGAGGTTTAATATTCGAATAATTTGAATTATACTTATGGTGAATATTTACTTGAGGATTCATTTTCGTGAGATGAAGTCCCTCGCGAATATAGAGAAAATTAAACCCAGAATATTGCAAACATTTCTGCTTTTACAGTACCAAGAAGTCCAAACCTGCACAAACTAGAGCTGTCTCAAGAGTGACGAATTATACCCCCACAATACGGCCTTATAACAGAAGTAAGCCAATGTCAAAGTCAAACCTCAAAATCAATAGGGGTCATCTGCTGGTCATGATCAACCTCCCTATTAAGCTTCGTGATCCTAGGCCCAAACATTCTCAAGTTATTGTTTGGAAATCGTTTAACTGTTCTGGGTCACTGTGACCTTGACCTTTGACCTACTGACCTCAAAATCAATAGGGGTCATCTGCTGGTCATGACCAACCTCCCTATCAACCTTCATGATCCTAGGCCCAAGCGTACTGAAGTTATCATCCGAAAACCATTTAACTGTCCCAGGTCACTGTGACCTTGACCTTTGATATACTGACCTCAAAGTGGAACTTGACCTGTATTTTCTGATGTTACACATGTACACCAAAATTTATGATCCTAGGCCCAAGCATTCTCAAGTTATCATCCTGAAACCGTTTAACTGTTCCGGGTCACTGTGACCTTGAACTTTGACCTACTAACCTCAAAGTCGAACTTGACCTGTATTTTATGGTGTTAAAAATGTGCACAAAAATTTATGATCCTAGGCCCAAGCATTCTCAAGTTATCATCCGGAAACCGTTTAACTGTTACGGGTCATTGTGACCTTGAACTTTGTCCTACTGACCTCAAAGTCGAATTTGGCCTGTATTTTATGGTGTTAAACTTGTGTACCAAAATTTATGATCCTAGGCCCAAGCTTTCTCAAGTTATCATCCGGAAACCGTTAAACAGTTTCGGGTCATTGTGACCTTGACCTTTGACCTATTAGTCAAACTTGACCTGTATTTTATGTTGTTAAACCTGTGTACCAAAATTTATGATCCTATGCCCAAGTATTCTCAAGTTATCATCCGGAAACCGTTTAACTGTTTCGGGTCATTGTGACTTTGACCTTTGACGTACTGACCTCAAAGTCAAACTTCACTGTATTTTATGATGTTACACCTGTGTACCAAAAATTATTTAAATCTGTCAAGCCTTTCATGAGTTATCATCCAGAAACCATGAAAACCAACAGACCGACACACTTACCGGTCGACCGGCCGACAGACAAGCTCACTCCTATATACCCCCACAAACATCGTTTGCGGGGTATAATAAAAAACAATGATAAGATTTTTTCATTTTTTCACATCTTACCACATTTTCTTCCAGTATTTTGAATCAAGAATTTCTCAATTTGACTTCTGTATTCACATGCCTGTTACTGATACAGATTATGAAGACATGAACAGGACAAACAAAAGCATTGTTATTCATAATCTGATTGTATGAAGCCATGATATTGCCTAGCATGCTAATGCTACTAGTATTTTCAAGGTTATTACCTGTACAGTAGTAAGTATTTTTGTGAGACTGTTAGAATCCTTCCATTGTGAAAAGTCATCTAGAAAGTCTATACATGGTCTGCCAGACAACATATCAACTGAAACAATCAATATGCATTTTTAAAAAGATTATAGAAATTACTCTTTTTGATGTACAGCTATAAATATTTTATACTCAGCACAGAAAATATAATACATATATTCTTGCATAAAACTACTTTTTCACTGGATCAGGGCATGTATTTACTGGAGAAAAATCTTCTATTTACAAGTCAATTCACATGCTGTTAATACCAGATATTTACTTCAGGGCCAAATATATATGAAGCACTAGGGAGGCTTGCTTACTCTCTTTTTGAATTGGGCTTTAAGAAAAAGTTCAATGATAACTGTGAATATGTTGAATCACATGTAACTTGTGTGACTGTTTATTTTTATGATCATGCAATCATATCAACAGTTTTGGGAAGTACAGTCCATATGCTTTTGTTTGATATCTCGTAGATACTTCAGAATTCATATAAATCTTGGAAGCCGCATAAATGAGGTCAATGCATTCATACTCAAAACAAGCAAATTCAGAGAATTGGTATGCCCTACCTAGGATAAACAAGCAAATTCAGAGAATTGGTATGCCCTACCTAGGATAAACAAGCAAATTCAGAGAATTGGTATGCCCTACCTAGGATAAAGGTTTAACCCTTGAATAATCATTCTCTGCTGATGAAAAGCACTTTAATAAATGCAACTGAATTTCAGTCTTTCTAAAAGCTACTCATTCTAAATGATTGATCGAACACCATTTTTTCTACATCGAATATTTAGTAATAATGACCTTAATCCAAACTATCTAAAATGAAACAAAAACCCTGGTCTCTCTGAAAGCTACTTATTTACCAGGTTTAGTCTGCTTACCTCATTCCTAACTGAAATTATCAAAACCACTTTTCTATTTTTAGAACGATGATCTTGACATTGACCTAATTTACAACACAAAAAGATCTAAAACCATGGCCTCCAAATTCAAATATTGCAAACTTCCTAAATTCCAAGTTTGGATGCATATTTAAGTTATTGAGCAGAAACAATTTTCTATTTCTAGTACTAGCGAGCTTGAACCAGTGACCAGAAAATATACCATATATCAGTTTCCAAGAAATTTATACATGCAGGCCTTCCAGCACGGCCTTGCAAAAAAGTAGGAGGTCCCTACATAAAACAAGAGGACCATGATGGTCCTGAATCGCTCACCTCTTCCCACATGACCCAGTTTTGAGTATGACGTCGCTTTTTCTGTTATTTGACATAGTGACCTAGTTTTTGAGCTCATGTGACCCAGTTTTGAACTTGACCTAGCTATTATCAAGATAAAAATTCTGACCAATTTTCATGAAGATCCATTGAAAAATATGGTCTCTAGAGAGGTCGTAAGGTTTTTCTATTATTTGACCTATTGACCTAGTTTTCGAAGGTACATGACCCTGTTTTGAACTTTACCTAGATATCATCAAGGTGAACATTCTCACTAATTTTCATGAAGATCTCATGAAAAATATGGCCTCTAGAGAGGTCACAAGGTTTTTCTATTTTTATACCTACTGGCCTAGATTTTGACCGCACGTGACCCAGTTTCGAACTTGACCTAGATATCATCAAGGTGAACATTCAGATCAATTTTCATGAAGATCGATTGAAAAATATGGCCTCTAGAGAGGTCAAAAGATTTTAATAATTTTAGACCTACTGACCTAGTTTTTGAACGCAGTAATGACCCAGTTTCAAACTTGACCTAGATATCATCAAGATGAACATTCAGACCAACTTTCATACAGATACCATGAAAAGTATGGCCTCTAGAGAGGTCACAAGGTTTTTTTTATTATTTGACCTATTGACCTAGTTTTTGAAGGCACGTGACCCAGTTTCAAATTTGGCCTAGATATCATCAAGTTGAACATTCAGACAAATTTTTATGGAGATCCATTCATAAGTATGGCCTCTAGAGAGGTCACAAGGTTTTTCTATTTTTAGACCTACTGACCTAGTTTTTGACCACACATGACCCTGTTTCGAACTTGACCTAGATATCATCAAGATAAACATTCAGACCAACTTTCATACAGATCCCATAAAAAATATGGCCTCTAGAGAGGTCACAAGGTTTTTCTATTATTTGACCTACTGACCTAGTTTTTGATGGCACGTGACCCACTTTCAAACTTGACCTAGATATCATCAAGGTGAACATTCTGACCAATTTTCATGAAGATCTCATGAAATATATGGCCTCTAGAGAGGTCATAAGGTTTTTCTATTTTTAGACCTACTGACCTAGTTTTTGAACTAACGTGACCCAGTTTCAAACTTGACCTAGATATCATCAAGATGAACATTCAAACCAACTTTCATACAGATCCCATGAAAAATATGGCCTTTAGAGAGGTCACAAGGTTTTTCTATTATTTGACCTACTGACCTAGTTTTAAATGGCACGTGACCCAGTTTCGAACTTGACCTAGATATCATCAAAGTGAACGTTCTGACCAATTTTCATGAAGATCTTGTGAAATATATGGCCTCTAATGAGGTCACAAGGTTTTTCTATTTTTAGACCTACTGACCTAGTTTTTGAGGGCACGTGACCCAGTTTCAAACCTGACCTAGATATCATCAAGATGCATTCTGACCAATTTTCATGAAGATCTTTGAAATATATGGCCTCTAGAGAGGTCACAAGGTTTTTCTATTTTTAGACCTACTGACCTAGTTTTTGAGGGCACGTGACCCAGTTTCGAACTTGACCTAGATATCATCAAGATGAACATTCTAAACTTTCATAAAGATCCCATGAAAAATGTGACCTCTAGAGTGGTCACAAGCAAAAGATTATGGACGCACGCACGCATGCACTGACGGACGATGGACACCGCGCGATCACAAAAGCTCACCTTGTCACTTTGTGACAGGTGAGCTAAAAAGTAGGAAAAAACAGGAGGTTTGCGGACAAAAAAGTAGGAAAAGTAGGAGGTTATTAACATAAAATTTGCAATCCTTACCTTAATAGCTGTTAATACTACACCTACACCAGGCCCGGAATCAGAAATTTTTGACTTGGGGGCACCAGTCTAGATTAGTAGCAGAATGAAGATGTCACTGTAGAGGCCCATAGCAAGCGCTGAGAGCAAGGTATTGAAGGGGTGCCTTTGCCCATGTTAGTGGGGTCAGGGGGGTCTCCCCTTCGGAATTTTTTTTTAAAATACAGGTAAGAAATGGTGGCCTCTTGTGTATTTACTGGTGGCTGTAGTCCCCTAATTTAGGGGGGTCAGGGGGCTCTCCCCCTGGAGAATTTTGAAATGATGTCCTTTGGTGCATTTTTAGGTTTAAATTCTGAGGTAATGGAGGGGGAACACCCCTCTTGATGGGGGGGGGTCAGGGTGTTCTCCCCCTGGAAAATTTTTAAATACAGGTATGAAATGGTGACCTCTGGTGCATTTCTGGGTCTAAATTTTGAGAAAAAAATTATTCCTTTGCCAAAATAGTAAGGTGCATCTTTAATGAGTATACATCACTTCTCAGCCAACTGGGGTGCACAAGCCCCCTTGGCCAGGCCCTGGATACGAGCCTGTACACTGGCAACCGAATGATGACCCCAGATGTCTTGACTGGCAGTTTCTGTGCTTGAATCAGTGTGCACATATGATTTGGTAGGATTATACCCTTCTGTAAATATGCCACCTATTTCCATCATTTTCCATAATTTTTCATGGCATTGTATGGCATTCAGTGGCATCTGATGGACAATACTGGCATTTGATGGAAAATTGTTGCCTTTTCTTTACATTGCCACTGTTTGCCACCAAATGACAACACAATTTCCACCAAATACCACAGAACTGTAGTGGAAATCAGTGGAAAATTGAACTTAACCATTTTTATGAGTGTAAATCAGTGGAAAACACTTAGAATTTTTCTCTCATTCTGAGACTGGAAATTTCTGTGCTGATATCATTTGTGTAGTGATAAAGCTGAAACATTAGATTTAAGTAAAGACTTGTCATATTGAGTTCCTCTTGTAAAACATAATTATTTCAATCATAATCATAATTTTTGCTTATAATTATAATGAAGATGAACTATTATTTGAGTCACTCTTAAGCATGTAATTTATTGTTTAAATTTGCTGTTTCTACTGTGTAACAAGCCTCAATTGAAATAAACATCAAACTTATAGGTAGAAAATATTGTTTCATCATTGTATCTTACTCAAGTTACTGAGAACCTATTTGTTGACTGGCACTATTTATTATAGGGGCTGTTCTCTCACAGCATGGCCTTGATACCTGTACATTGTATAAAAATACAGTGTAAACACACAGCAGAGATAAAGGGTTAACTCTGGAATGCTGCTGTGTTATAAATAGAACTCTCAACCAATGGAAACAAGGAAATTCGTTGATGCAAGCATCAAAGACGCGGCCAAGTGTTGTGTCTGAAGTACATTTATTGCAATATGAGAAATCACCTAATCATTACTTTATTAGTCTGACTGGCTACAAGTTATCAACATTAGCACATAAAACAATATATGTTATAAACATGAAGAATATAACATTGCGAGTAGGTGGTTCCTTTACATACAAAATTAAAGTAATTATTTCTCTAACTAAGGTCACCTCCTGTGAAAAGTTGTGGTTCACAGAAACCATTATTTTTATTATCATGTAATGTAATGAGTGTTTTCTATTTACTGATGAAGTTGTATGGACCTTAGTCACCCACATTATAGATTTCAGAATGCAGATTATACACAGCAATTTACTGTTTCTGTTGCCAAAAACAACCAAAAATTTTGTCCAAGAAAAGAATGATATAACATAAATAATCTCTATATTGCCCCTATTCACAAAGCATGAATCTTTCTTATATACTTTTGAATATCATAGAATTCATTTTTTTTTCGGACGAACGGTAAACTTGAAGTCCTCGTTGAACTGTAAGGTTACTAGGAGTATGTCAGTGTCTAGATTCAAATCTGATATTACAAGAAATTTAGCAAGCATAATAACCCATTGCCAAAGTGTAGAAAATATTTCAATGCTTTGATAAGTTATGGTCCCATGGCTTTTGATATTTCGATCTAACCACATTTAAAGAACTATTAACTTGTCACTGACAAATTCAGCCAGATGCTCTTTAGCCTATTGCACACCTTAGTTGACAGTGTATATCTGTAAACAATGAGTAGATCTATATGACACATAAGCAAAAAAAAAAAAAAAAAAAAAAAAAAAGAAAAAAAAGAAAAAAACAAACAAACAAACAAAAAAAAAACAAATAGAAATAGGAATATGCAAAAGTGTGCGCATTCTGAAATTACATCACTGTACCTATCAACAAAGAAAATAAGACAAAAAGGTTAAAAATAAGTTAACAGAGGCACTTCCTTCGTTCATTTCAATATATCTCTGCTTATTGATTCCTTTATTTACGTTTTTCTTTCCAAGGAATTTTTATGTAGGCAAATTGTAATTTTCCATATTTTTTTTTTTAATATTCTCTTCGAAGTTTACTGCAAGATTATTGTAAAATACACGAACGCTCCCTTGTCCAGGTGATTTCACGCGTTTCATGTATATCTGCGGTGTGTTCTATTTATAGAAAATGAGATAGTTAAGTAGGTCATGCTAAGAATAGAAATAGAAAACTTTACTTACAGAGTAACCTCCCTTATCAATAAATCGGATCAACATTTTTGACGAAATTGTAAATAAAAAGATATGTTCTGCTCTACAAATAAGGAGAGGAAAGACAGATAGCATTGTTTTAAATCACATAATAAGTTGCATTACATACATTTTTTATGTTTTCTTTTTGCCATATTTTGTTTATTCACTAAAATGTATTGTGCAATATCGTTGATCCTTTTACAAACTATTCACTGTGTTCAGTTTATCACTCCGAAACTATTCATTACCATCTTTACAGGGTCCGAAACAAGAGATCACAGAGTGATCTTGGCGCCCACCAATGTGCCATTTTGGAGTGTTCCAAATTTCAAGACTTACTGACTAGCTCAAGGTCAAATTTCATTTCCGTACACAACACTGTGCATGTGGTCCAAATTCGAAAGCTGTAGCTTGAGAAATGTGAAAGTAGGTCACTAGATCAATCTTAAGGTCAAAGTTTAATTTGGTACAAAAAACTATGCAAGTGGTCCAAATTTGAAGGCTTAGCTTGAGAAATGTGTAAGTAGGTCACTAGGTCAAAATCAAGGGTCAAATTTCACTTCAGAACACAAATCTATGCATGTGGTCCAAATCTGAAGCCTGTACCTTCAAAAATGTGAAAGTAGGTCACTAGGTCAATGTCAAGGTCAAAGTTTGTTTCGGTACACAATCCTATGCACGTGGTCTAAATTTGAAGCCTGTAGCTACAGAAATGTGAAAGTAGGTCACTAGGTCAATCTTAAGGTCGAAGTTCATTTCGGTACACAAAACTATGCATGTAGTCCAAATTTGAAGGCTGTAGCTTGAGAAATGTGAAAGTAGGTCACTAGGTCAAAATCAAGGTCAAATTTTATTTCAGAATACAGAACTATGCATGTGGTCCAAATTTGAAGCTTGTACCTTCAAAAATGTGAAAGTAGGTCACTAGGTCAATGTAAAGGTCAAAGTTTGTTTCGGTACATAAAACCATGTATGTGGTCCAAATTTGAAGGCTGTAGCTTGAGAAATGAGAAAGTAGGTCACTGGGTCAAAATCAAGGTCAAATTTCATTTCGGAACACAAAACTATGCATGTGGTCCAAATTTGAAGACTGTACCTTCAAAAATGTGAAAGTAGGTCACTAGGTCAAAATCAATGTCAAATTTCATTTTGAAACACGAACTATGCATATGGTCCAAATTTGATACCTGTACCTTCAAAAATGTGAAAGTAGGTCACTAGGTCAAAATCAAGGTCAAAGTTTTTTCAAGTGCACAAAACTATGCATGTGGTCCAAATTTGAAGGCTGTAGCTACAGAAATGTGAAAGTAGGTCACTAGGTCAAAATCAAGGTCAACTCATGTCAAGGTTCATCTTGCCACTCAAAAATATACATGTCCAAATTTGAATGTTGTAGTTATTGACAAGAAGATTTTAAAAGCTTTTCCCTATATAAGTCTATATGAACCATGTGACCCCCGGGGCGGGGCCATATTTGACCCTAGGGGGATAATCGAACAAACTTGGTAGAGAACCACTAGATGATGCTACATTACAAGTATCAAAGCCCTAGGTTTTGTGGTTTGACAAGAAGATTTTCAAAGTTTTTCCCTATATAAGTCTATGTAAACCATATGACCCCCAGGGTGGGGCCATATTTGACCCTAGGGGTATAATTTGAATCATCTTAGTTGAAGACCACTAGATGATGTCACATACAAAATATCAAAGCCCTAGGCCCTGTAGTTTTGGACAGGAGGTTTTTCAAAGTTTTTCTCTATACAAGTCTATATAAACCATGTGACCCCCAGGGCGGGGCCACAATAGACCCCAGAGAAATAATTTGAATCATCTTGGTAGAGGACCACTAGATAATACTTCATACCAAATATCAAAGCCCTAGGCTCTGTGGTTTTGGACAAGAAGGTTTTCAAAGTTTTTCCCTATATAAATCTATGTAAATTATAGAAATAAACAAAGGGCCATAACTCACTCATAAATTGTTGAACCAGTCTGATTTTCAGGGGGACACAACTAGGGTACCAATACATCATTCTGACAAAGTTTGGTCAAAATCCCCCCAGTAGTTTCTGAGGAGATGCGATAACGAGAAATTGTTAACGGACGGACGGACGGAATGACGGACGGACGGATCACGGACACAGAGTGATTTTAATAGCCCACCATCTGATGATGGTGGGCTAAAAATGTCATTAAATATTGATTTAATGTGATTGACCACCTTTAAAAAAACTTTGACAGGATTTCAATTTAACCAAAACAGTGTTAACGATTCCCTTTAAAGTCATTTGATTTTTCACTGCCAATCCTATCTAAGGACATTACCAATTATTAACGTACTGAGATAAAGATATATACCCCTGATAGACATACTTGATCGAGTAAGAAAAAATCTTTTCCTAATCTGTTTTATGTAAAGAAATTCAGTAAATACGATTCTCTAATTCTCTATTCGGACCACTAACAAAACTAAATACTGCTAATATTACACGCAAGATAAATGATTTACGTTATATTAACACTGACATTATTTACACAAAAGACAAAAAATCAGGTCAAATGATCAAAGGAAATCTAGTAAAACATATGTCAGTACACAAGCATGCATTTCGAAAGCATGTTACTTTTTTGTTTTGTTTTGCTCTTTTTTTTTGGCAAAAAATGCTATATTTAGTATGGAAAAGTTTGCAATAATCATGATATGTAAGTGAAGAAGATCTTGTTACAAAATGCTAATTGATACAAAATCAAACAAGTATTTTTTTACTTCACTGATTTTATCAAAGGATCTGTTTAAAGGCGCCACTAATATTGTATTTCATAAATTTATATTCTTACTGAAGTTTGCTGCATATATGCAAAAGTTCTGTGTTTTATTTTGTTGTGTTTTAAGTCACATCAACACAACTTAAGAGCTTTTTTATGGTCTGAGCAGTATTTCAGGCACGGGCTGGCACTAACGGGACTTGGGCTGGCACTCGGACTGAAACATTGACTTTCAGCAAGGCAGCCAGTGAATGTATTATAAGGTTTGATCGATCCACACATAAATTTGTGCTAAAGGAGTTCATTCTCACAGCTGTGACCAGTGTGTGGATTGCAGTCAGCCTCACCTTGGTCACAAGCCAGCTTTACCCTGTCATGGTGGGGCAGATTATAAAGTCAGCCTTGAGCCTTTCCTTGCATGGTCACAGTGGATAATGTAGTCAGCCTTTAGCCCTGTAACCCTGTCATTGAGGGGTGGATAATAAAGTCAGCATTGTCATTGAGGGGTGGATAATAAAGTCAGCATTATCTTGGCCACAGAGGTGCAGATTAGTCAGCCTTACATCTGTCACAGTGAGACAAATAATGTAGTCTGACTTATTACCTTGGCCACAAAGGGACAAATTATTGTCAGCCTTATCTGACTAAGTCACAGAGGGGCAGATTATAGTCTGCCTTACCTTGGCCATAGGGAGATGGATAATTGTAGTCAGTCTTACCTTGTTTACCAAGGGGTGTATATGCAAGTTTCTTGGCATGTGGTTGTTACGGAGACTAGACTACCTATATTTGCATTATTGCAACAGAACACATGACCGTATGATGATATGCCAGCTCAATTCAAAGAAAATATTTGTTTCAGATGCAGGTATGTTCTGGAGATCCTTACCTAAAAATTATTTTCTTTTTCTATCCTACTGTTCTTCACAGACAATCAACTAGGCAAAACTGACATGGTATTATAAAACAGTAGAGCATATTTTGCTGCCTGTAAGTCAACAAGGCTGACACTGAGATGATATAAATCAATTCCACAGTTGCATATGATTTATCTTCTAGCACAGAAGTTTTATCATTTTACAATATTTATTATACCACCTACTTGGACATAAAAATAAAGGGAAGTAATTTAACAGTGTCAAATTGCCAACAATTAGAGCAAATGATGCTATTGTATTACATTTTATCAGTGTTTTGTCAATTTAATTCAATATCTCTTACAATTGAGAAGAAATTCTTCAAACAAATAAATGAACTAATGGTTCGATCAAGTTAGACTAGAAATTTGATCGGTATAATATGTATTACAAATTGGAAATTGAATTCCATAAATGAAATGGTATGTTCAATGTATATGGCAATTAAACGAGAGTTATCTAATAACAGCATGCTCGACTCTAGACCCTTCCAAGTATATTACGAGCTTACAAAAAGCTTAGACAATTTAGTTGAATTTAGTAAACTATAAGTCAGAGACTATCAAATGGAACCAGTGGCTCAGAAAAGTATGGTACTAAAGACTTATCATGAGTCTGAAAGCATTAGAACTGTAAAAATTATTACTAAAAAGTTCCTGAAAAAACCTGCGAACATGCAAGACACATCCACAAAATTTCTATGTTAAAAAGGGGCATAATTTTGACAAAATACAAGCTAGAGTTATATTACTTGTCCATAAGGTCCACTAATAATGTTGTAGACATGTGTGAAGTTTGAAAGCATTTTGTAACTTGGTAGTCGTTGAGAAATCTCAATATGCTTACGTATATGCAAAGCAACAGATATTGATGAAACGGGTGGCAACAAAAGCTCTACTATTTGAAAAACATTTCACAGTTCAACTATTCTAAATGTTGTCCCAGAAGCAGGAATAATTCCCCTAAATGTTAAAACATCTATACAGTTTCAATCTAGTATCTGCATTTAATTTAGTTTGGAGATAGTAACTTGCATACAAAAGTTTAACCTGCAGTTTTTAAGTTCAAAAGGGGACAAAATTCTGCAAAACACATGTCAGAGTTATGGGACTTGAGTGCTATGACCTAGTTTTATAAACCCGAAGAAATGTGTCAAGTTTCAATTCAATATTTGTATTAGTTTTTGAGACAGTAACTTGCATGCAAAACTTCAACTAGAATTTTCTAAGTCCAAAATGGGGCATAACTTGGCCAAAATAAATGTCAGAGTTATGGGACTGGATGCTATCACCTAGTTTTGTTTATAACCCCGAAGACACAGTGTGTCAGAAGTTTCAAATCAATATCTGCATTAGTTTTGGAGAAAGTAACTTGCATGCAAAACTTTATCCAGGATTTTCTAAGTCCAAAAGGGGTCATAATTTGGTAACAAGAGATCACAGAGTGATCTTGGCGCCCACCAATGTGCCATTTTTGAGTGTTCCAAATTTCAAGACTTACTGACTAGCTCAAGGTCAAATTTCATTTCCGTACACAACACAAATCTATGCAAGTGGTCCGAATTTGAAGGCTGTAGCTTGAGAAATGTAAAAGTAGGTCACTAGGTCAAAATCAAGGTCAAATTTTACTTCGGAATACAAAACTATGCATGTGGTCCAAATTTGAAGCCTGTACCTTCAAAAATGTGAAAGTAGGTCACTAGGTCAATGTAAAGGTCAAAGTTTGTTTCGGTACACAAAACTATGCATGTGGTCCAAATCTGAAGGCTGTAGCTTGAGAAATGTAAAAGTAGGTCACTAGGTCAAAATCAAGGTCAAATTTTATTTCGGAATACAAAACTATGCATGTGGTCCAAATTTGAAGCCTGTACCTTAAAAATGTGAAAGTAGGTCACTAGGTCAATGTAAAGGTCAAAGGTCATTTCAGTACACAAAACTATGCAAGTGGTCCAAATTTGAAGGCTGTAGCTTGAGAAATGTAAAAGTAGGTCACTAGGTCAAAATCAAGGTCAAATTTTATTTCAGAATACAAAACTATGCATGTGGTCCAAATTTGAAGCCTGTACCTTCAAAAATGTGAAAGTAGGTCACTAGGTCAATGTCAAGGTCAAAGTTTTTTTCGGTACACAAAACTATGCATGGAGTCCAAATTTGAAGGCTGTAGCTTGAGAAATGTGAAAGTAGGTCACTAGGTCAAAATCAATGTCAAATTTCATTTTGAAACAGGAAACTATGCATATGGTCCAAATTTGATGCCTGTACCTTCAAAAATGTGAAAGTAGGTCACTAGGTCAAAATAAAGGTCAAAGTTTTTTCCAGTGCACAAAATTATGCATGTGGTCCAAATTTGAAGGCTGTAGCTACAGAAATGTGAAAGTAGGTCACTAGGTCAAAATCAAGGTCAACTCATGTCAAGGTTCATCTTGCCACTCAAAAATATACATGTGGTCCAAGTTTGAATGTTGTAGTTACTGACAAGAACATTTTAAAAGCTTTTCCCTATATAAGTCTATATGAACCATGTGACCCCCGGGGCAGGGCCATATTTAACCCTAGGAGGATAATTTGAACAAACTTGGTAGAGAACCACTAGATGATGCTACATTACAAGTATCAAAGCCCTAGGCTTTGTGGTTTGGACAAGAAGATTTTCAAAGTTTTTCCCTATATAAGTCTATGTAAACCATATGACCCCCAGGGCGGGGCCATATTTGACCCTAGGGGTATAATTTGAACAATCTAAGTTGAAGACCACTAGATGATGTCACATACAAAATATCAAAGCCCTAGGCCCTGTGGTTTTGGACAAGAGGTTATTCAAAGTTTTTCCCTATATAAGTCTATATAAACCATGTGACCACCAGGGCGGGGCCATATTTGACCCCAGAGAAATAATTTGAATCATCTTGGTAGAGGACCACTAGATGATGCTTCATACCAAATATCAAAGCCCTAGGCTCTGTGGTTTTGGACAAGAAGGTTTTCAAAGTTTTTCCCTATATAAATCTATATAAATTATAGAAATAAACAAAGGGCCATAACTCACTCATAAATTGTTGAACCAGTCTGATTTTCAGGGGGACACAACTAGGGTACCAATACATCATTCTGACAAAGTTTGGTCAAAATCCCCCCAGTAGTTTCTGAGGAGATGCGATAACGAGAAATTGTTAACGGACGGACGGACGGACGGACGGACGGAATGACGGACGGACGGACCACGGACGCAGAGTGATTTTAATAGCCCACCATCATCATGATGGTGGGCTAAAAAGAAAACAAGAGATCACAGAGTGATCTTGGCCCCACCAATGTGCCATTTTTGAGTGTTCCAAATTTCAAGACTTACTGACTAGCTCAAGGTCAAATTTCATTTCCATACACAACACTTTGCATGTGGTCCAAATTCGAAAGCTGTAGCTTGAGAAATGTGAAAGTAGGTCACTAGATCAATTTCAAGGACGAAATGTGAAAGTAGGTCACTAGGTCAAAATCAAGGTCAAATTACACTTCAGAACACAAATTTATGCATGAGGTCCAAATTTAAAGCCTGTACCTTCAAAAATGTGAAAGTAGGTCACTAGGTCAATGTCAAGGTCAGAGTTTGTTTCGGTACACAATCCTATGCATGTGGTCTAAATTTGAAGCCTGTAGCTACAGAAATGTGAAAGTAGGTCACTAGGTCAATCTTAAGGTCAAAGTTCATTTCGGTACAAAAAACTATGCATGTGGTCCAAATTTGAAGGCTGTAGCTCGAGAAATGTGAAAGTAGGTCACTAGGTCAAAATCAAGGTCAAATTTTATTTCGGAACAGAACTATGCATGTGTTCCAAATCTGAAGCCTGTACCTTCAAAAATGTGAAAGTAGGTCACTAGGTCAATGTAAAGGTCAAAGTTTGTTTCGGTACACAAAACTATGCATGTGGTCCAAATTTGAAGGCTGTAGCTTGAGAAATGTGAAAGTAGGTCAGTACGTCAAAATCAAGGTCAAATTCCAATTCGGAACACAAAACTATGCATGTGGTCCAAATTTGAAGCCTGTACCTTCAAAAATGTGAAAGTAGGTCACTAGGTCAAAGTCAAGGTCAAAGTTTTTTTCAGTGCACAAAACTATGCAAGTGGTCCAAATTTAAAAGCTGTAGCTACAGAAATGTGAAAGTAGGTCACTAGGTCAAAATCAAGGTCAACTCATGTCAAGGTTCATCTTGCCACTCAAAACCATACATGTGGTCCAAATTTGAATGTTGTAGGTTATTGACAAGAAGATTTTAAAATCTTTTTCCTATATAAGTCTATATGAACCATGTGACCCCCCAGGGCGGGGCCATATTTGACTCTAGGGGGATAATTTGAACAAACTTGGTAGAAAACCACTAGATGATGCTACATTACAAATGCCAAAGCCCTAGGCTTTGTGGTTTGGACAAGAAAATTTTCAATGTTTTTCCCTATGTAAGTCTATGTAAACCATGTGACCCCCGGGGCGGAGCCATATTTGACCCTAGGGGGATAATTTGAACAATCTTAGTAGAAGACCACTAGATGATGTCATATACAAAATATCAAAGCCCTAGGCTCTGTGGTTTTGAACAAGAGGTTTTTCAAAGTTTTTCCCTATGTAAGTCTATATAAACCATGTGACCCCCGGGGCGGGGCCATATTAGACCCCAAGGAAATATTTTGAATCATCTTGGTAGAGGACCACTAGATGATGCTTCATACCAAATATCAAACCCTAGGCTCTGTGGTTTTGGACAAGAAGATTTTCAAAGTTTTTCCCTATATAAATCTATGTAAATTATAGAAATAAACAAAGGGCCATAACTTACTAAAAAATTGTTGAACCAGTCTGATTTTCAGGGGGACACAACTAGGGTACCAATACATCATTCTGACAAAGTTTGGTCAAAATCCCCCAGGTAGTTTCTGAGGAGATGCGATAACGAGAAATTGTTAACGGACGGAAGGACGGACGGACGGACGGACGGAAGGACGACGGACCACGGACGCAGAGTGATTTGAATAGCCCACCATCTGATGATGGTGGGCTAATAAAAGTGTATTCCATATACTCGACACCGCCTTCAGGGCGGCGTCGAATAAAGATATGTAGTGGAGCCAAAACACACAAAGTAATCCCAACAGTCCTGTTTTATTTCAAAGGCCTTTTAAATATTTAAAAATAGACAAATGAAACATATTCTCTCTTTAGTAGATATAAGTATTTGTTAAAACATTCTAGTGGAGATTCCTTCAACAATAGATAGCAAAATAGAAAGCTGCTCAAGAATATCAAAAGTTTAAAAGTAAACAGGAACTTCCTTGTTGGAGATATTCCTTTACACATGCAGCTGGAATTTAAACATTTTATGTTGCTAGAATAACTTCTAAATGGACACTGTAGGTAAGTACATCTATTTACTTATTTTCTATTTAAACATGTTTTATAACATTCAGGAAGCTTCAGATTAAACTTGAGTAAATTAAATGCTGACTCAATCTTTTCAAATGACCATTTATTCTTCAGTGATTCATCTCTTGTCAGTTTATATACAAACTAAATCAATGATAAACATAAAAAGGTTTTAATTCTTTTATCATAATTACTTTTCACATAAAGTACCAGGTGTGTATATGCAGTACCTGACATATGCCAAAACACACATGGATAAAATTATGAGGCCTGAGACATTTTCAGGCTTCAGTGATTTACACACTGCAGAATGAATGGTGCTCACAGAGAAAACCTATTGATGTGTAAACTTTTGTAAGTATGTCTGCAGGTACTTTAATCCAGCACAAAACTCACTGAACAGTGTTTATTGTAAGGAATGTTCTTGTAACATCTTTTTACTTAACAGTTCTAATAAACAATTTTCTTTCATCAAGCATATTCACTTCAAGATTTTCTTAGTCTAATGAGCAAAGTTGAATTAAGTGCTTTAATAATATCATGAAAATGATGTGAATTAATTGACAATTTAAAAAGGAAAAATTACATAAGCTGCTCTAATGATTATATTTCTTTCTTTCGTTATTTATTTCATATCATGTTTCAAACACATGCAGTGATGGTATACACCTCATGGACTTGATGGCAAATGGTGGAAAACAGTGGCATTCTTCATGTTGGTTAGTGGAAAATGATGGAGAAATATCCATGGCCAAACAGTGGCATTTAGAGAAAAACAGTGGCATATTTTACACTGATTGCCACAACAGTTATGGTGGCAAATAGTGGAAAATTTTAGTGGCAAATGGTGAAATACGTTCCAATACTCCACCGATAGTGGCATTCAATGGAAAATGATGGCAGTTTTTACATTAATATTTGACAGTGGCAAACAGTGAAAAACTTTAATGGCAAATAGTGAAAAATGTTCCAATACTCCACTGATACTGGCATTTGATGGAAAATGGTGGAAAATTTTGACTGGCCTTTCCATCCTCTGTTTTTTCAATGTTTTCCATCAGTTTCCACTCAAAGAGGCTTGTTCCAATACTCCACTGTTTTCCTATGATTTTTCAGTGGAAAAAGGTGGCACATTTACAGAACGGTAGGTACCTTGATATGAGGCAATATATTGCAGGGGGCACCAAATGGCTCCAGAAACTGCCAGCAACACATCAAGAGTCCATCATCTGCAAACATAACTACTGAAAAGGCTGTTGTTTTTTTTCCTTTTTATGTCAAGCAAAAAAGTAGGAGAAGTAGGAGGTTTTTATCAAAAAGTAGGAAAAAGTAGGAGGCATTTAAAAAAGTAGGAACGCCGGAAGGCCTGTACATGCACTAAGCTAGGTCACAATATCAGACAGCATCAAGAGCTCTTAGAACACAAAATGTCCCCCTTGACACATTCAGTATCTTCACAAGGAATGGAAATTATTTGGTCACTGTGCACTGGATGTTTGATATACAAACCTTAAATCAATAACTATTGGAAGTTTATGTAATATTTTTAACGTGGTTTATAAGAAATGTATGTATAGACGTGACGAATCTACTTTCGTTTCATAATTTTAAAGCTAGCGCGTAACGAATACATACATGTACTTCCGTTTACATTAGTGTAACCTTCGGAGCCTCGTTTTCATTAATGTATCATGTGACGATAAATACTTTAACGAATACACAATTCTACTTTCGTTTAACGTTGGAAAACATCAACTTCCGGAGCCTCGTCTTGAGAAATGAGAAATGCATCACGTGACGAATACACAAAATTTTGACACTCATTATAATAAATGCATCACGAGATCAAATCCAGCCACTGAAACATGAGCTCTTTGTTCAAAACCACGCTGAAGCATGTATCAGCCGCTGAAACACAGTTCTTTGTTTCTAGTCCGTGTTTAGAATCAACACAGCCGAGTAACAGCGTGCTTATTATAAATTTAACTAATTATATACCTATTCCCGATATGAAGGATTTGTTTACTCTAAAACATTCTGAAATTTAATCGAGTAAATTTTGTGACTGGATATTACTTGTCTGTTTTTACTATTAAGTTGGATATTGTAATTCTTTTAATCAAAGATTATGGAAAGCCGCCAATCAAGGGCGAAAAGTAGAAGAAATCGTGAACAATATGACATGAACTGTGTAGATAATTGGGGAGTAAAGGAATTTAGAGAGGCTTTGTGCAAGCGCGGAATTCATGTGCCATCGTCATTGAATAAGACAGCTCTTAAGGCCTTATACAAAGAAAACGAAAGTGTTAATCACCCGGACGAGCGTGTGGCATTGTCTAGAAGCAGGTCGCCTCCAAATGAAAATATCACTTCGTCTCAGCCACAAAATGCTAATTTCCCCCCAGAATTTTCTATGTGTCCACTCTGGCAAATACGATGTCTGCATTTACGGAGACTGTTAAATCTTTCGGACCGGCCTGTTCTTCAAGACTGCCTTCTAATGCCTTAGTGAATAGCACCGGAGATGGAATGCCAACATTGGAAGACATTTTTCCGACTCAAAATACGGATATCTCACAAAACGTGCAAATCGAAAACGAAATTGATAATCTACGTCACATCGCAGCTAGAACTCCCGGGGGTATTCCTGCCAGTAAACTTACTAATATTGATATAGTTTCGGACTCACTAAGACGCCAAATTCAAGCAGGACGTGACGTAAACCTGGCCTCTCTCCTTATCCCAGGTTACGACGGCGATATTAAAGACAGCAAAAACGACCCGAGATTATGCAAAAGATTAAATATAGAACAGTTTCGCTGCGCTTTCGGCAAGTTTAGGAGGATAATATGCCAAAAATGGCCCGAGAAAAGAGCAGAACTCGAGGAATACAAGATAGACATCAGAAGGATCCATGCTTTCTACGGTGAAAAATTTTATGATTATCACTTAGCCTTCTCAAGCAAATCTGCCGAGGCCGTTAAAAATCGCATTCGAATTAACTGGGCTATAAAGGACGTGGAAAATTTCAAGCTCATCCTCGGAGGATTACGTGCAAAACAATGCAACTTTTGCTGCTCTTCTCTACACGCATCAGAATTCTGCCCGAATAATCTAACCCATAATCAGCCTAGCTTCCAATATTGTCGCACCTCCACAAAGACACCACCCCTACGCTACCTTCAAGAACCGAGATACGGACAGGCAAGGAAGAAAGATTTCATTCTTCAACGGTTCAGAAATCTGCAACAATTATAACAACAATAAAAGATGTTTTTTAAAAAACTGCCAAAGGATTTACGTTTGCTCCACATGCAAACAATCAGGCCATGAAAAATCTTCATGCAAGAAGTTCGAAAGCAGCCACAGAAAGAAATGTAATGGACAAAAAGAATGACTATTCAAGGCTACAACCCCTATAGATATAACGGTTTTAAGACATGAATTAAGAAACCACGAAGACAGGAATTTTGTACAATATTTATGCCACGGATTAGAACATGGTTTCGACACTATGCTAAACTCTTTACCTGAAGATAATAAGATTTGCAATAATCTCCTTTCTGCTTTAAAACAACCCGCAGAAGTCAACCTTCTCTTAGAAACCGAACTGGATAATGAATTTATAAAAGGTCCCTATCAATCACCGCCATTTGAAAAGTACAGAATTTCTCCACTTGGAATTGCGGAACGTAAATATTCAGGTAAAAAACGACTAATTGTAGATTTGTCAGCACCACATAACTCGCAATGCCCTAGTATAAACAGTCTGATCGACAAAGAAATGTGCAGCTTAAGCTACGTCAAGACTGATGACGCAATAAAGTCAATAAAAGGCTACGGCAGATGTGCGATATTATGTAAAACGGATATATGCAACGCATTTAAGCTCTTACCAATTAAGCTAGAGCAGATGCCGTATTTCATGGTTAAGTGGAAAGGTCAATATTATGTTTACACCCGTTTAGTGTTCGGAAGCCGTTAATCCCCAAAAATATTTGACAATTTGTCGAGAGCGATATGTTGGATTGCTAAAAATAACTAGAAAATGCTTTTGTAAAAAAGCGCATGTCTCCCCCAATGCAAAGTCCTATAGGCAAGAAGTCAATAGGGGTCAGGAGCGAAAGTCAAAGAGACACTGATGGTTGGCTGCAATAGGGATCATCTACTTGGCATGTCCAGTCATCCCGCTAAATTTCAACACTCTTGGCCTAGTGGTTCTCAAGTCACTGTTCAGGCTCCTGTGACCTTGACCTTTGATCAAGTGACCTCAAAATAAATAGGGGTCATCTAGTCTGCATGTCCAATCATCCTATTAAGTTTCAACATTGTAGGTCAAGTGGTTCTCAAGTTATTTCCAAAAAATGATTTTACATGAACAGGCAACTGTGACCTTGACCTTTAATAGACTGACCCCAAAATCAATAGGGGTCATCTACTCTGCATGTTCAATCATCCTATGAAGTTTCAACATTCTGGGTAAAGTGGTTCTCAAGTTATTGATCGGAACTGGTTATCAATGTTCAGGCCTCTGTGACCTTGACCTTTAACGGAGTGACCCCAAAAACAATAGGGGTCATTTACTCTGCATGAACAATGATCCTATGAAGTTTCAACATTCTGGGTCGAGAGGTTCTCAAGTTATTGATTGGAAATGGTTTTCCATGTTCAGGCCCCTGTGACCTTGACCTTTCACAGAGTGACCCCAAAATCGTTAGGGGTCATCTACTCTGCATGACCAATCATCCTATTAAGTTTCAACATTCTGGGTGAAGTGGTTCTCAAGTTACTGACCGGAAATGGTTTTCAATGTTCAGGCCCCTGTGACCTTGACCTTTAATGGAGTGACCCCAAAATCGATAGGGGTCATCTACTTTGCATGTACAATCATCCTATGAAGTTTCAACATTCTGGATCAAGTGGTTCTCTAGTTATTGATCGGAAATGGTTTTCCATGTTCAGGCCCCGTGTGACCTTGACCTTTGATGGAGTGACCCCAATATCAATAGGGGTCATCTACTCTTCATGACCAATCATCCTATGAAGTTTCAACATTCTGGGTCAAGTGGTTCTCTAGTTATTGATCGGAAATGGTTTTCAATGTTCAGGCCCCTGTGACCTTGACCTTTGATGGAGTGACCCCAAAATCAATAGGGGTCATCTACTCTTCATGACCAATCATCCTATGAAGTTTCAACATTCTGGGTCAAGTGGTTCTCTAGTTATTGATCGGAAATGGTTTTCAATGTTCAGGCGCCTGTGACCTTGACCTTTGACGGAGTGACCCCAAAATCAATAGGGGTCATCTACTCTTCATGGCCAATCATCCTATGAAGTTTCAACATTCTGGGTCAAGTGGTTCTCTAGTTATTGATTGGAAATGGTTTTCAATGTTCAGGCCCCTGTGACCTTGACCTTTGGCGGAGTGACCCCAAAAACAATAGGGGTCGTCTACTCCAGCAGCCATACAACCCTATCAAGTTTGAAGGTTCTAGGTCAAACGGTTCTCCAGTTATTGCTCGGAAATGAAGTGTGACGTACGGACGGACGGATGGACAGGGCAAAAACAATATGTCTCCTAGGGGAGACATAATTACGGCATAGAGTCGATTTTTCACTTGCTAGATGATTTTCTGACTGTCCAGGCGCCAACCTCTAATGGAGATCGAACCATGGCACTGATTACTCTCATATTTAATAAACTTAAAATACCGATTTCTCCTTCAAAGACAGTAGGTCCAACTACACAGCTTGAGTATTTAGGAGTTATTTTGGACTCTGAGAAATTACAAGCAAGATTTCCTGATGATAAAGTTCAGAGAATTATTGAGTTTATCACAACATTTTTGCAGAAAAACTCAGTCACTAAACGAGAAGTGTTGCAACTTTTAGGTCATTTTCAATTTGCATCAAGAGTGATACTGCCAGGAAGAAGTTTCGTGTCGTATCTTATTAATGTTTCAACTACCGCAAAGGAACTTCATCATTATGTACATCTTAGTAAAGACTGTAAAGAAGACCTATCAATGTGGTTGAAATTTCTTAAAGATTGGAACGGTATTTCTATGTTTTACGATGACATTTACACTTCTTCAGAAGATATGGAGCTTTTTACCGACGCTAGTTCAACTAAAGGGTTACTATAAAAACAAATGGTTCTGTAACAAATGACCCGAACAAATTCCAGAAACGGCTTCTATGGCATTCCGCGAATTGTATCCTATCGTAACTGCAGCAGTGGTATGGAGTAAACTTTGGCAATGTAAAAAAGTTTATGCTTTATTGCGACAATGAAGCTACGGTAAATATTCTTAACAGAGGGCGATCAAAATGCTTAGACATTATGAAACTGATGAGGAAATTAACGTGGCTTGCTGCCGTGAACAATTTTACTTTCAAATCAAAACACATACCGGGAAAAATAAATGTAATCGCGGACTCTCTTTCCCGATTTTAGATGGACAGATTTCGAGCAGCAGCACCAGATGCAAGCACGCACCCAGAGCCATGTCAAAGCATTGCTCAAGTATTGTGGAATTATAAGCAGTAGTAAAACTGTAGTTTCTTATAATACCCTGAGTTTTATAAGAGACAACAAGAGGACCATGATGGTCCTGAATCGCTCACCTCTTCCCACATGACCCAGTTTTGAGTATGACGTCGTTTTTTCTATTATTTGACATAGTGACTTAGTTTTGAACTTGACCTAGGTATTATCAAGATAAAAATTCTGACCAATTTTCATGAAGATCCATTGAAAAATATGGTCTCTAGAGAGGTAACAAGGTTTTTCTATATTTGACCTACTGACCTAGTTTTCGAAGGTACGTGACCCTGTTTTGAACTTTACCTAGATATCATCAAGGTGAACATTCTCACTAATTTTCATGAAGATCTCATGAAAAATATGGCCTCTAGAGCGGTCACAAGGTTTTTCTATTTTTATACCTACTGGCCTAGTTTTTGACCACACGTGACCCAGTTTCGAAACTGACCTAGATATCATCAAGGTGAACATTCAGATCAATTTTCATGAAGATCCATTGAAAAATATGGCCTCTAGAGAGGTCACAAGGTTTTAATAATTTTAGACCTACTGACTAGTTTTTTTACCGCACGTGACCCAGTTTCAAACTTGACCTAGATATCATCAAGATGAACATTCAGACCAACTTCCATACAGATCCCATGAAAAGTATGGCCTCTAGAGAGGTCACAAGGTTTTTTTTTATTATTTGACCTACTGACCTAGTTTTTTAAGGCACGTGACCCAGTTTCAAACCTGACCTAGATATCATCAAGGTGAACATTCTGACCAATTTTCACGAAGATCCATTCAAAAGTATGGCCTCTAGAGAGGTCACAAGGTTTTTCTATTTTTAGACCTACTGACCTAGTTTTTGACAGCAGTTGACCCACTTTCGAACTTGACCTAGATATCATCAAAATGAACACTCAGACCAATTTTCATACAGATCCCGTGAAAAATATGGCCTTTAGAGAGATCACAAGGTTTTTCTATTATTTGACCTACTGACCTAGTTTTTGAAGGCACGTGACCCACTTTCGAACTTGACCTAGATATCATCAAGGTGAACATTCAGACCAACTTTCATACAGATCCCATGAAAAATATGGCCTCTAGAGAGGTCACAAGGTTTTTCTATTATTTGACCTACTGACCTAGTTTTTGATGGCACGTGACCCACTTTCGAACCTGACCTAGATATCATCAAGATGAACATTCTGACCAATTTTCATGAAGATCTCATGAAATATATGGCCTCTAGAGAGGTCACAAGGTTTTTCTATTTTTAGACCTACTGACCTAGTTTTTGACCGCACGTGACCCAGTTTCGAACTTGACCTAGATATCATCAAGATGAACATTCAGACTAATTTTCATACAGATCCCATGAAAAATATTGCCTTTAGAGAGGTCACAAGGTTTTTCTATTATTTGACCTACTGACCTAGTTTTTGATGGCACGTGACCCAGTTTCGAACTTGACCTAGATATCATCAAGGTGAACGTTCTGACCAATTTTCATGAAGATCTTGTGAAATATATGGCCTCTAGAGAGGTCACAAGGTTTTTCTATTTTTAGACCTACTGACCTAGTTTTAGACGGCATGTGACTCAGTTTCGAACTTGACCTAGATATCATCAAGGTGAACATTCTGACCAATTTTCATGAAGATCTTGTGAAATATATGGCCTCTAGAGAGGTCACAAGGTTTTTCTATTTTTAGACCTACTGACCTAGTTTTTGACAGCACGTGACCCAGTTTCGAACTTGACCTAGATATCATCAAGATGAACATTCTGACCAACTTTCATAAAGATCCCATGAAAAATGTGACCTCTAGAGTGGTCACAAGCAAAAGTTTACGGACGCACGGACGCACGGACGCACTGACGCACGGACGACGGACGACGGACACCGCGCGATCACAAAAGCTCACCTTGTCACTTTGTGACAGGTGAGCTAAAAACGGAACTACCTTCGTGCTTTCTAACGAAGCACACTAGGACCGAGAAAGTAACATCTTCCTAGTGAATTACTAATGTCCTGCATTGCTTGCTATTTTAGGGGTACAATCAGTGTGGCATTTATTTCGGTCAGAACTCTCAGATAGAAGTACTTGTGTATACACTGTTTATCTGAGTAAAGAGAAATCAGTTAGGAGTAAACTTGCCTATAGATAATATCAAAGTTCCAACAAAAATGAATGACAATATGCAAGGTACATTACCCTAACAAATAAGAAGATTCTCAGATGATCACTTTGTTTTCACTCTTGAAACAATCCAAGCAGGTTACATTTTAAGTAATGGTATTTTAAGTAGCAAGCTCGTACTATCAGGCATTACAACGGGCACAAACAAATACAACACGGGATTATTATGTTTATTTACTTAGCTTAAACCTTATGCAAATATTAATGCCACACAGATACACTTCCTTATAATCTTGTTTGCATGCATATATATGTGTTCAGAGTCCATGGTTTGACAGTTCAGTCATGTCGCTATCTAGACCTATAACCATAGGTCGCAACAGCGTGACAGCCAGCAACCACGTCATAACCCAGGTCTACAACGTAGGCCGCAACGGTGTGACAGTTTTCAGTCATGTCACTACCCAGACCTATAACAATGGGTGGCAACGGTGTGACAGTTTTCAGATATGTCACTACCCAGACCTATAACCATAGGTCGCAAAGGTATGACAAGTGCAACCAGCAACCACGTCATAACCCAGGTCTACAACGTAGGCCGCAACGGTGCGACAGTTTTCAGTCATGTCACTACCTAGACCTGTAACCATAGGTCACAACGGTGTGACAGTTTTTCTGTCATGTCTCTACCCAGACCAATAAACATAGGTCGCAATGGCGTGACAGTTTTCAGTTATGTCATTACCCAGACCTATATCCATAGGTCGCAACGGTGTGACAGCCAGCAACCACGTCATAACCCAGGTCTACAACGTAGGCCGCAAAGGTGTGACAGTTTTCAGTCATGTCACTACCCAGACCTATAACCATGGGTGGCAACGGTGTCACAGTTTTTCAGTCATGTCACTACCCAGACCTAAAACCATAGGTCACAACGGTGTGACATGTGCAACCAGCAACCACGTCATAACCCAGGTCTACAATGTAGGCTGCAATGGTGTGACAGTTTTCAGTCAGGTCACTACCCAGACCTATAACCAAAGGTCGCAACGATGTGACAGTTTTTCAGTCATGTTTCTACCCAGACCTATAACCATAGGTCGCAACGGTGTGACGGTTCGCAACCACGTCATAACCCAGGCCTACAACGTAGGCTGCAACGGTGTGACAGTTTTCAGTCATGTCACTACCCAGGCCTATAACCATAGGTCGCAACGGTGTGATAGTCCACAACCACGTCATAACCCAGGTCTACAATGTAGGTCGCAACGTTGTGACAGTTTTCAGTCATGTCACTACCCAGACCTATAACAATAGGTCGCAACGGTGTGACAGTTTTTTAGTCACGTTATTACCCAGACCTATAACCATAGGTCACAACGGTGTGACGGTTCGCAACCACGTCATAACCCAGGCCTACAACGTTGGCTGCAATGGTGTGACAGTTGTAGTCATGTCACTACCTAGACCTGTAACCATAGATCGCAAGTGTGATAATACGCAACCACGTCATAACCCAGGCCTACAACGTAGGCCGCAATGGTGTGACAGTTTTCAGTCATGTCACTACCCAGACCTAAAACCATAGGTCGCAACGGTGTGACATGTGCAACCAGCAACCAAGTCATAACCCAGGTCTACAACGTAGGCCGCAATGGTGTGACAGTTTTCAGTCATGTCACTACCCAGACCTATAACCATAGGTCGCAAAGGTGTGACAGTTTTTCAGTCATGTCACTACCCAGACCTATAACCATAGGTCACAACAGTGTGACAGTCAGCAACCATGTCATAACCCAGGTCTACATCGTAGGTCGCAACGGTGTGACAGTTGTCAGTCAAGACATTACCCAGACCTATAACCATAGGTCGCAACGGTGTGAAAGTTTTCAGTCATGTCACTGCCCCGACCTATAACCATAGGTCACAACGGTGTGACAGACCGCAACCACGTCATAACCCAGGCCTTCCAAGTAGGTCACAACGGTATGGCAGTCCGCAACCACGTCATTACCCAGGCCTATCACGTAGGTCGCAACAGTATGACAGTCGCAACCTCGTTATAACCCAGACCTACACTTAGGTCGCAACGGTGTGACAATTTTCAGCCATATCACGCGTCACAACCCAAACCTCAAGCAGGTTGTAATGGTGTGACAGTTTTGTTTGTTTTCAAACAAGTCTTGATGTAAGACCTACCATGTAGGTTGTATTGGTTTTATCATTTTCTATCATTGATGTAGTACTTTAGTTTTGTTCATAGAATACATATCTTTGACTTAAGTATTGCTCAACAAGGATTCCCACCTTCTTTCTTGGGGCTAAACATAAGATTTTAGAAGAAGCTATGCACCAAAAATCCTTATGTTCTTTTGGGCGTTAGGCTACTCCCAAGAAAGAAGGAGGCATACTGGCTCACTTTTTACACCAGACTTTATCTGATTTAAGTTCATCTATGTATATACTTGGAAATATGTCATTATTCTTATCTAGTCATACTTTTCAGTCTGGTGTTTGTTAAGGCCAGTTATGTCAAAATAAAAGAATATTTAAACCAAGTAACAACTTTGTATTATTTACTGATATAGACATTGAGTATAAAGGGTCATTTACTAGTCATAAGGCCAGCATTTTTTTATTTTCTGGTTTACGGGAGATTTTTCAAAAAGTTTGGGTCGGGGGGGACAAATAAAAATAAAAATAAAAATCCCAATTTTGAGCAGTCGACCAAATAAATAAAAATAAAACATCCAAAAGGATACAATTTTTTTATTTTTTGTACACCAAAGAAAACAAAAGCTTGCAAGTTTAAATTGCATACACACTCACAAATGGACTATTCTGAACTGATTTATATCTCATCATCTCAGTATACTGTTGTTTTCTTTATGTGTAGCTTGTATGAATAATGCAATTTTCAAAGTCACCAAAAATATGTATTATTTGTGTTTTTGTTTGTATCTATTTTGTAGTAAAAATATACTTGTGATATACGGATACCACAGCTGACATATCATAAGAACATTGCATAATGTTTATTATATAAACGTGAATAAAAACTGCTATTAGAATGGGGATATGCAATGACTACTTTACTTCTGCATCCTGCATACATGCATATTAATTGGCCTTAGATAAAAAGTCTTAAAAGACAGGCATTGTCATACTAGAATGCCAAAATTACAAATTGATAAACTGGCTTTAAAATTAAATGGCTTTGGTTAAGTTTCAGTGGCTTAAATACTGTTTTATATTTTGCCGATTGTCAGTGCCATCTATATTGTACGACATGTCAAAACAATCTGAATTTTGGTTCAGCTAAAATGTGTACAAAATGACAACCTTATCGGTAGATGTTCAAACAACAGTATCTGATATTTATAAGACTCTTCACTGAGATGGGACTTGGACTTAGTAAGTTATGAGTCCGAAAAAACATTTATTACTGGATATGTCATTATGTGTTCCTCAGTGTCAAAGGCACATGTGGCATATAGTGTCTGAATGTTTGTCCCAAACATACTTTCAAAGGGTCTTCTTACAGATTTTATCAGTATACTTCAAGTGAACAGGACTCATGAGAATATTGCTGAGAGTTTCCTGTTTGATAATTATCCTTTGAGTTACAGTACCTGGCTAGAACTTTAGTCAAACTAATTTGACACGATCCTAGGAAATATTGAGATAATTTTTTCATATGAGAAATATCTCCACTCAGATTAGATTGCCTGTAAAAAATAGTAAACAACCAATAATCTGACTGTCCAATTATTTCGACTACATGTGATGTAGTTTGAATTTTTTATCACATGTACATTTGTATCTTTGTCAAGCATTTGCAGGGACATGTGTCATTTTACATTGAAATGCACTTTGTTTTGAACAGAACTACTGAAAATTATGGTATTAGTTATTTTTTCTTGTCCAACCCCCAAGACTTCAAAGTAAAACAAGAAATATCTTTAAAAATGATGGTCGGCGAATTGTAATAAGGAAAGAAGTTTATGAATTTTTCATCTAACATTCATCTTTCATCTAACATTTTGCAAAACTAAACACCGCACTTTAACAATTTAAATGGTTCTCTTTTACTTTTTCGCAAAGGTTTCGTAGGGTTGCAATTTTGTTTCGTTTCTCCTTAGACGAATAATTACAGCAGTAGTTTGATGAAGATGCATGAAGCGGTTCATGAGAATAGGTCATTAAACGTGTTTTTATTTTTAGCTAAATTGGTCCCTACCCCCATTTGTAACAAAATAGCAAGAGACCTTACGATATTGTTACACATCGAGTTTGATAAAATTCCATTACATTTTAGTGGTTAATGCAAAGAAAGGCATGTCTACTTTTAGCTATAGTGGTCCCTAATAGGGCCCAAGTTCCTATATAAATTAATTTGGAAGAGGACCTTATAATGATGCTCCAGACCAAGTATGACAAAGATCCACCAAGCTGTTCATGAGACGCTGTATAAAGGCATTTCTAGTTTTAGCTCTAGCAGCCCCTAAAAGGGGTTAAATGTCCCAGCTGAACAAAGTTGGCTGCGGGCCTAATAAAGATGCTACAAATCAAGTTTGATTAGAATACATGAGAAAAAAATCAATTAAAGGATTTTTTTATTTATTATTTTTATTTATTTCTAAAATAGGCCAACTGATCCCGCTTTAACAAATGCATATTCGCTATTCATGAATCTTTGGACAATGACGTCACACCTATAAAAAAGTGAAGGTCAAGCAAAACATATAATTGTAATTATTTCAATATTTCTGTTTCATAAGCAAAGTTTGACCGTAGTCATATCACATATATAAACTGTATGCAGCGTACCTTCATTTCAGTGTAATGAGATTCAGTCATTATATAGCATATATATAATAAAACAGATTTCAACTGAGTTAAATATTTGCATACCATACTAAAGAAATATATTCATATATAATAAATCAGTTAAATAATTTATAACAAATATATCAAAGCAAACAAGTACTCATTTTAATATGCAAATTGAATTAGTCACAAAAGCAAGAAACTTTTTCATATACAGACGACAATTGTAACAAGGAAAATCTTTTAAAAAGCACTTCTCTACATAAAAGACTCTTATCACACCCTTATTCATGTGATACGCAGACCGTATTCAGCTCTTTCTTTAATTTGATTTATGTTGGTATTTGAACAGGTTTTTATCATATTTATTAAACTTACTTATCATTTTGAGATATATCAATTTCCTTGCTAAATATACTGAGCCAAAGTTAGCTTTAAAACTGTGAACAGCGTCGTTTAGGATAAACGCTTTGTCTACATTTTACTCAGCGTAGCACAATCAACAGAGTGAAAGAAATTGACACTCTCGTCCAATCAGGCAGAGTGTTGCATAAATCTTCCATTTTGATAAATTATCTATAATGCGTTATCAAGTAGTTTGATTTGCTAACTGAAGTCACGTGGCAAAGGTAAACGAAAACGAATTTAGACGGCGTCGCCGAAAAAAATTGTGTTTAGCAAGTTGATACTCACTTTTGCTCTTCCATTTTGCCATTTCTTTGGTTTCTTTCCTTCTTTCCTTTTTATCAATTGTGGTATTTTTCTGACACTCCCACATGAATTTGATCGTTGTCCAATTATAATATACAGACAACAAATCTCGTACATGTGATATGCCAGATTTTTCAACATCTGGACAGAGTTGATAGTGAAGGTCATTTTTCGTATGTGATTATTCCTAATGTTGAGCTTTAGGTTCTGTAATTTCTACTCAGATCCAATTTGCTTACAATACTTGTTATCTCTGCAAACTTATTCCAAAGATTATTGTCTGTTAACTTGTATATTTTTCCTATTTAATTCCACACAGTTAACATTCATGGAGGCCGCCATTTTCATGCATCTGCTGATCTTGATTAAAAACCTCTACCTTACAGTTAAACTTTTATTTTGGCAGCAGCAATTATAGACGGTCGGCGGATAAAATGAAAATAAATGTACTGAAAATCACTTTTATTTTTATTTTGTTTTGTCAAAAAATAGGGTCGGCGCTCCCGTAAACCAGAAAATTAAAAAATGCTGGCCTAAGTGACCTCCATATCAAATGTGATCTTAGGCCAAAGCATTCTCTAGATATATGGCAAAAAAAGTTATACTGTTCTGTGTCAATGTGACCTTGACCTTTGACCTACTGACATCAAAATCAACAGGGGTCATCTGCTGCCATGACCAACCTCCCTATCAACTTTCATCATCCTAGGCTCAGGAGTTCTTGAGTTATCATCCAGAAAGCAACCGGTTTACAGAAATAACCGACCAACAGACAGATAGACCAACCGATCAACATCAGCAGAACAACATACCCCTTCTTCTTCGAAGGGGAGCATAAACAAGAGTGGTCAGTAAGACAGCGCGCTCCACTATTCAGCGATTTGACAGTGAAATGAATATATGTCTCAATAAGAGACCTCTACTTAAAAAGGAAGATACACCAAGGGGCACAATTCTGTCAAGAACAGTTACTTCATCCTGGGCTTCCGCGGCACATATAAGTAATACTAGTATATGTGCCCAGGATGAGGTATGAGGTAAATATAAAAATCTCTAATAGCAAAGATACACTAAAAATGAATACAAAAAAGTGTCTTACCTACACATGTTACCACAGAAAAATGTATTTACTTTTAACATTGGACTAATAACAAGAGGGCCAAGATGGCCCTAGGTCGCTCACCTGATAAACACACCATAACAGTGTAAACATGTTTGACATAGTGATTTCATGGAAACAAATATTCTGACCAATTTTCATTAAGATTGGATAAAAAATGTGGTCTCTTAAGTGTAAACAAGCATTTTCTTCAATTTGACCTAGTGACCTAGTTTTTGAGCTAAGATGACCTACATTCGAATTTGACCTAGATTTGATCAAGGCAATCATTCTGACTAAGTTTCATCAACCTGGATTGAAAAATACAGCCTCTATCGCAAACAAAACGTTTTTCTTTGATATATCCTAGCAACCTAGTTTTTGACCCCAGATGACCCATATTCAAACTTGACCTTTATTTCATCAAGGCTAGCATTCTGGCCAAATTTCATGAAGATCAATTGAAAAATGCAGTCTCTATTGCATACACAAGGTTTTTCTTTGATTTGACCTAGTTTTTGACCACAGATGACCCATATTCTAACTTGACCTAGATTTAATCAAGGCAATCATTCTGACTAAATTTTATGAATATCCAGTGTAAAAAGCAACCCCTATTGCGTACACAAGGATTTTCTTTAATTAGACCGGGTGACCAGGTTTTTGACCCTAGATGACCCATATTCTAACTTGACCTAGATTTCATATAGACAAACATCCTGATTAAATTTCAAGAAGATCCAGTGTAAAATGCAGCCCCTATTGCATACACAAGGTTTCCATTTGATTTGATCTAGTGACCTAGTTTTTGATCCCAGATGACCCATATTCAAAATTGACCTAGATCTTATCAAGGCAATCATTCTGACCAAAATTGATGAAGATCAATTGAAAAATACAGCTTCTATCGCATACACAAGGTTTTTCTTTGATCTGACCTAGTGACCTAGTTTTTGACCCCAGATGACCCATTTTTAAACTTGGCCTAGATTTCATCAAGGTAATCATTCTTACAAAATTTCATGAAGATCAGTTGAAAAATACAGCCTCTATCGCATACAAAAGGTTTTTCTTTGATTTTACATAGTGACCTACTTTTTAACCCCAGATAACCCATTTTCAAACAAGAGATCACAGAGTGATCGTGGCGCCCACCAATGTGCCATTTTTGAGTGTTCCAAATTTCAAGACTTACTGACTAGCTCAAGGTCAAATTTCATTTCCATACACAACACTGTGCATGTGGTCCAAATTCGAAAGCTGTAGCTTGAGAAATGTGAAAGTAGGTCACTAGGTCAATGTCAAGGTCAAAGTTTGTGTCGGTACACAATAATATGCATGTGGTCTAAATTTGAAGCCTGTAGCTACAGAAATGTGAAAGTAGGTCACTAGGTCAATCTTAAGGTCAAAGTTCATTTCGGTACACAAAACTATGCAAGTGGTCCAAATCTGAAGGCTGTAGCTTGAGAAATGTAAAAGTAGGTCACTTGGTCAAAATCAAGATCAAATTCTATTTCGGAATACAAAACTATGCATGTGGTCCAAATTTGAAGCCTGTACCTTCAAAAATGTGAAAATAGGTCACTAGGTCAATGTAACGGTCAAAGTTCATTTCGGTACACAAAACTATGCATGTGGTCCAAATTTGAAGGCTGTAGCTTGAGAAATGTAAAAGTAGGTCACTAGGTCAAAATCAAGGTCAAATTTTATTTCAGAATACAAAACTATGCATGTGGTCCAAATTTGAAGCCTGTACCTTAAAAATGTGAAAGTAGGTCACTAGGTCAATGTAAAGGTCAAAGTTCATTTCAGTACACAAAACTATGCATGTGGTCCAAATCTGAAGGCTGTAGCTTGAGAAATGTAAAAGTAGGTCACTAGGTCAAAATCAAGGTCAAATTTTATTTTGGAATACAAAACTATGCATGTGGTCCAAATTTGAAGCCTGTAACTTCAAAAATGTGAAAGTAGGTCACTAGGTCAATGTGAAGGTCAAAGTTTTTTTCGGTACATAAAACTATGCATGTGGTCCAAATTTGAAGGCTGTAGCTTGAGAAATGTGAAAATAGGTCACTAGGTCAAAATCAATGTCAAATTTCATTTTGAAACACGGAACTATGCATATGGTCCAAATTTGACGCCTGTACCTTCAAAAATGTGAAAGTAGGTCACTAGGTCAAAATCAAGGTCAAAGTTTTTTCCAGTGCACAAAACTATGCATGTGGTCCAAATTTGAAGGCTGTAGCTACAGAAATGTGAAAGTAGGTCACTAGGTCAAAATCAAGGTCAACTCATGTCAAGGTTCATCTTGCCACTCAAAAATATACATGTGGTCCAAATTTGAAGGCTGTAGCTACAGAAATGTGAAAGTAGGTCACTAGGTCAAAATCAAGGTCAACTCATGTCAAGGTTCATCTTGCCACTCAAAAATATACATGTGGTCCAAATTTGAATGTTGTAGTTATTGACAAGAACATTTTAAAAGCTTTTCCCTATATATGTCTATATGAACCATGTGACCACCGGGGCAGGGCCATTTTTGACCCTAGGGGGATAATTTGAACAAATTTGGTAGAGAACCACTAGATGATGCTACATTACAAGTATCAAAGCCCTAGGCTTTGTGGTTTGGACAAGAAGATTTTCAAAGTTTTTCCTTATATAAGTCTATGTAAACCATATGACACCCAGGGCAGGGCCATATTTGACCCTAGGGGTATAATTTGAACAATCTTAGTTGAAGACCACTAGATGATGTCACATACAAAATATCAAAGCCCTAGGCCCCGTGGTTTTGGACAAGAGGTTATTCAAAGTTTTTCCCTATATAAGTCTATATAAACCATGTGACCCCCAGGGCGGGGCCATATTTGACCCTAGAGAAATAATTTGAATCATCTCGGTAGAAGTCCACTAGATGATGCTTCAAACCAAATATCAAAGCCCTAGGCTCTGTGGTTTTGGACAAGAAGGTTTTCAAAGCTTTTCCCTATATAAATCTATGTAAAATATAGAAATAAACAAAGGGCCATAACTCACTCATAAATTCTTGAACCAGTCTGACTTTCAGGGGGACACAACTAGGGTACCAATACATCATTCTGACAAAGTTTGGTCAAAATCCCCCCAGTAGTTTCTGAGGAGATGCGATAACGAGAAATTGTTAACGGACAGACGGACGGACGGAATGACGAACGGACGGACCACGGACGCAGAGTGATTTTAATAGCCCACCATCTGACGATGGTGGGCTAAAAAGGCCTAGATTTCATCAAGGTAATCATTCTGACCAAAATTCATGAAGATAAAATGAACAAGAGCTGTCCGTAAGACAGCCAAGCTCGACTATTCGAAATATTGTCACAGAAGCAGGAAATTATTACCCAAAATGTTAAATATCAAAAGAGTTTTAAGTTCGAAAGGGGACATAATTTGACCAAAATGCATATCAGAGTTATGGGACTTGATGCTATCAACTAGTTTTATAACCCCGAACACACATGTTAAGTTTCAATTCCATATCTGCATTAGTTTTGGAGATAGTAACTTGCATGTAAAACTTTAACCAGAATTTTCTAAGTCCAAAAGGGGGCATAATTTGCCCAAAATACAGGTCAGAGTTATGGGACTTGATTCTGTCAACTAGTTTTATAACCCCGAAGACACATGTGAAGTTTCAATTCAATATCTGCATTAGTTTTGGAGATAGTAACTTGCATGTAAAACTTTAACCAGAATTTTCTAAGTCCAAAAGGGGGCATAATTTGCCCAAAATACATGTCAGAGTTATGGGACTTGATTCTGTCAACTAGTTTTATAACCCCGAAGACACATGTGAAGTTTCAATTCAATATCAGCATTAGTTTTGGAGATAGTAACTTGCATGTAAAACTTTAACCACAATTTTCTAAATCCAAAAGGGTGCATAATTTGCCCAAAATACATGTCAGAGTTATGGGACTTGACCCAGTGAGGTAGGTAATTGATCTAGAAAAAGAAAAAATAAGTTTTAAATCCATATGCCTTTTAGTAATAGCTGTATGTACTAATGCACGCAAAACTTTAACCAGAATTTTCTAAGTCCAAAAGGGGGCATAATTTGGCCAAAATACATGTCAGAGTTATTGGACTTGACCTAGTGATGTAGGTAATTGATCTAGAAAAAGAAAAAATAACTTTCAAATCTATATGCCTTTTGGTAATAGCTATATGTACTTGCATGCAAAACTTTAACCAGAATTTTCTAAGTCCAAAAGGGGGCATAATTTGGCCAAAATGAAGGTCAGAGTTATGGGACTTGCTGCTATCAACTAGTTTTATAACCCCGAAGACACATGTGAAGTTTCAATTCAATATCTACATTAGTTTTGGAGATAGTAGCTTGCATGTAAAACTTTAACCAGAATTTTCTAAGTCCAAAAGGGGGCATAATTTGCTCAAAATACATGTTAGAGTTATGGAACTTGACCAAGTGAGGTTGGTAATTGACCTAGAAAAAGAATAAATAAGTTTCAAAGCTATATGCCTTTAAATGATAGCTGTATGTACTTGCATGCAAAAACTTAACCAAGGTGTGACGCCGACGCCGACGCCAGGGTGAGTAGAATAGCTAGACTATTCTTTGAATAGTCGAGCTAAAAATACAGCCTCTATCGCATACACAAGGTTTTTCCTTGATTTGACCTAGTGACCTAGTTTTTGACCCCGGGTGACCCATTTTCGAACTTAGCCTAGATTTTATCAAGGCAATCATTCTGACAAAATTTCATGAAGATCAATTGAAAAATACAGCCTCTATTGCATACACAAGGGTTTTCCTTGATTTGACCTAGTGACCTAGTTTTTGACCAGAGATGACCAATATTCTAACTTGACCTAGATTTAATCAAGGCAATCATTCTGACTAAATTTTATGAATATCCAGTGTAAAATGCAGCCCCTATTGCGTACACAAGGTTTTTCTTTAATTTGACTGGGTGACCTAGTTTTTGATCCTAGATGACCCATATTCTAACTTGACCTAAATTTCATAAAAGACAAACATTCTGATTAAATTTCATGAAGATCCAGTGTAAAATGCAGCCGATATTGCATACACAAGGTTTTCATTTGATTTGATCTAGTGACCTAGTTTTTGATCCCAGATGACCCATATTCAAACTTGACCTAGATCTTATCAAGGCAATCATTCTGACTAAAATTCATGAAGATCATTGAAAAATACAGCCTCTATCGCATACACAAGGTTTTTCTTTGATTTGACCTAGTGACCTAGTTTTTGACCCCAGATGACCCATTTTTGAACTTGGCCTAGATTTCATCAAGCTAATCATTCTTACAAACTTTCATGAAGATCAGTTGAAAAATACAGCCTCTATCGCATACAAAATGGTTTTTCTTTGATTTTACCTAGTGACCTACTTTTTTACCCCAGATAACCCATTTTCAAACTCGGCCTAGATTTCATCAAGGTAATCATTCTGACCAAAATTCATGAAGATAAAATGAAAAATACAGCCTCTATCGCATACACAAGGTTTTTCCTTGATTTGACCTAGTGACCTAGTTTTTGAACCCAGGTGACCCATTTTCAAATTTGGCCTAGATTTCATCAAGGTAATCATTCTGACAAAATTTCATGAAGATCAATTGAAAAATACAGCCTCTATTGCATACACAAGGTGTTTCCTTGATTTGACGTAGTGACCTAGTTTTTGACCCAGATGACCCATTTTCGAACTCGATCAAGGTAATCATTCTGACCAAAATTCATGAAGATCAGTTGAACAAGAGCTGTCACAGGAGACAGCGCGCTCGACTATTTCGATGCTGGATAGTGAAACTGGGCACACCTGAGGAAACTAGAGCTGTCACTGGAGTGTTTAATGACTCCAATTGTGGATGAAGATATTGCACAATAGCCTGAGTCTATGTCAAAAATATCAACTTAAAGTAATAAGAGAGGTAAAGAAAAAATGTATCAAAACACTATATAAGTATATCCTAAGCAAAAAGGGGCATAATTCATTAAATATTGGTGTCAGAGTTATGCGGCTTGTGTCATATAGTGTGGGTGATGATGTTGAACAACTATTTTAAGTTTGAATCAAATCCATTCAGTAATAACAGAGTCAGAGTGAAAGTGCATCAAAACTTTAACCTAAAATTCTAAGTAAAAAGGGGGAATAATAAATGAAAAATTGATGCCAGAGTTATGCACCTTGCGTCATATGGTGTGGGTGATGATGTTGAACAACTATTTTAAGTTTGAATCAAATCCATTCAGTCATATCAGAGACAGAGTGAAAGTGCATCAAAACTTTAACCTAAAATTCTAAGTAAAAAGGGGAAATAATTCATGAAAAATTGGTCCCAGAGTTATGCACCTTGTGTCATATGATAAGGGTAATGATGTTGAACAAATGTTTAAGTTTGAATCAGATCCATTCAGTAATAACAGAGATAGAGTGAATGTGCATAAAACTTTAACCTGAAATTCTAAGTAAAAAGGGGAATAATTCATGAAAAATTGTGCCAGAGTTATGCATCTTGTGTCATATGATGTGGGTGATGATGCTGAACAACTATTTTAAGTTTGAATCAAATCCATTCAGTAATAACAGAGGTAGAGTGAAAGTGCACCAAAACTTTAACCTGAAATTCTAAGTAAAAACGGGGAATAATTCATGAAAAAATGGTGCCAGAGTTATGCACCTTGTGTCATATGATGTGGGTGATGATGTTGAACAACTATTTTAAGTTTGAATAAAATCCATTCAGTAATAACAGAGATAGAGTGAAAGTGCATCAAAACTTTAACCTGAAAATCTAAGTGAAAAGGGGGGATAATTCATGAAATATTGGTGCCAGAGTTATGGCCCTTATGTTAGATGATGTGGATGATGATGAGGAATAAGTATTTCAAGTTTGAATCAAATCCTTCAAGTAATTACAGAGATAAGTTGAAAAAAGAGAAAGTGCACCAAAACTTTAACCAAGGTGGGGACGCGGAAAGACGCCGACGCCGGGGCGAGTAGGATAGCTCTCCTTATACTTCGTATAGTCGAGCTAAAAATACAGCATACACAAGCTAAATGTTGACGGACGACACTCAGTGACGACAGACAATAGACAGACGACAGACGCCGGACATCGAGCGATCAGAAAAACTCACCTCAGGTGAGCTAATAAAAGTTTGAAAAATACCTAAAAGACACAAAATCTAAAAATAGAATTTCTAAAAATAGACTAATTCTTGGAATTTAAGGGGAAGTAACTCAGTAAAAAGTTAAAAAGGTTACTTCCCTTTAGCTCTAAGCCAATCAGAATGATGTATAGTGAAAATGCATCAAAAGTAACCTTAAATTCTAAGTAAAAGAGGGCATAATTCATGAAAACTTGGTGTCAAGAGTTATGCACCTTGTGTCACATGATGTGGGTGATGAGGTGGAACATCTATTTTAAGTTTGAATCAAATCCATTTAGTTATAACTGAGATATAGTGAAAATGCATCAAAATTAACCTTAAATTCTAAGTAAAAGGGGCATAATTCATGAAAATTGGTGTCAGAGTTATGCACCTTGTGTCACATGATGCGGGTGATAAGGTGGAACATCTATTTTAAGTTTGAATCAAATCCATTTAGTAATAACGGAGATAATAGATTTGGCGACGGGACGGGATGCAACAAAACTGACTCCTATATAGCCCCCACACCCCCAACATGTTTGGTGGGGGTATAACAAAGATATGGACAGAAAAACAAAGGTCGCCAAAAAACTTTAACCTTAAAAATAACACCTTGGTGACCTTGACCTTATGTATAATGGACCCAGCCCCTGCACATACTTTGTTTATTTGCTGGACAATGTCTATGTGAACTTACAGTAAGATATAAGCAATAGTAACAAAGATATGACAGACAAGAGGGCCAAGATGGCCCTAGGTCGCTCACCTGAGAAACAAACCATAACAGTGTAAACATGTCTGACCTAGTGATTTCATAGAAACAAATATTCTGACCAATTTTCATTAAGATTGGACCAAAAATCTTGAGGGTAAACAAGTATTTTCTTTGATTTGACCTACCCAGCGGGCACACGACGTCATTTCAACGTTGAGATATGGTTGAAATATGGTCAGGTCATAAAACAACGTTGATCCAACGTTGATTCAACGTCGAACTCTAAACGAAGAGATGTTGTCGAAAATCAACGTTGTTTCAACGTTGAAATAAGGTTGATCTTTCAACGTCGAAATATGGTCGAAATTACGACGTTGTTTCAACGTTGAAAAATCGTTGATATCTGACCAATGTCAGAGATATAAACTATATATATATATATATATGCATTGTCTTGCCGGTTCTTTTAGTTTGAAACAAAACATAATTCAAATAGCATCTACAAATACCTATGTAGTATAAGAAATCTACCTTAATTTTCCACGAATGAACATGTATCTAACCTGTTGGGGAAAAAATATGAAATTAGATAGATATGTTGGTTCAAAAGTTTGATAAATTCCTTTATTCAGGGTTCTAGCCAGGTTTTTCTGAAGGCATGATGCAGAAGGATATTTTTTGACAAGCAAAGGGGTGGGTGCGGGAGGGGTGTCCCCTCCTGCATGGGGGGTATGGGGGTCAGCCCAGAAAATTTTGTGTTACTACAACTCAATTTGGTGCATTCTGGTGCATTTCAGAGTGAAAAACATAGTGGTATTTTCAGTGATTAATAAACATTATTTACATGTCCAACAAGAAAAGATATTAGGTCATAAAAATCCTATGGAGTTTATTTGCTGAATGACAATTAAAAGTTCATCAATTTTAAGTTGCTAAAAATGTTCATTTACTATTTATTGTACATAAAACAATACAATTTTAGCACTGCACACAGATCTATTTGTATTTTAAAGTTTATGTCTTCTATTCCTGCAGAGTTTTTTTGCTGAAAACTTATCAAATTTAAGGTTTTGAAAATGTCAACTGTTTGTTGTACATACATGTAAAACAACACAATCTGAGACTGTCATCCAGGGAAACGCTGGTTTCCATTTTGGATCAATGCCCGATTTCCTTTGGCCATTTGGCGTGGTTGGGAGGGATTCTGAAATTGTGACCGGGGCCTCCGTGGCCGAGTGGTTAAGGTCGCTGGCTTCAAATCACTTGCCCCTCATCGATGTGGGTTCGAGCCTCACTCGGGGCATTGAATTCTTCATTTGAGGAAGCCATCCAGCTGGCTTACGGAAGGTCGGTGGTTCTACCAAAGTGTCCGTTCGTGATGAAATAATGCACGGAGGGTATTTCAAACTTTTCTCTACAAGTTCTATTTTGAAAGTGACGACAGAAAACGTTAATTCTTGCATTGTCTTTTCGATATTCCGCCCGAGAAAACATTTCATTCATGTGAAAAACATTACTATTACAGAGATAATTGTTCAAAAGCATTTTGCCGTGTTGCACAATTGTTGACTTAATTCCTTACATTGTCTTTCCTTGATTGCGAAAAACATTCGGACGATAATTGTTGAATCAACTGTCATTATCTAATGATATGTATAATCTTAAAACCTGCGAAAACAGTCACTTTCATGTACACACCACAAGATACCGCCTGTCAAAGGATTTAAAGGCGGAGCTACGATGAAATTTACGTCACACGTTCCACATATAGGAAGCTGTCATTGGTTTATCGGTTATCTTAACTGGCATCGCTTTACCTAAACTATGGGGTAAGCACATGGAAGCTTTTCTAATCAGGGTGTTTATTGGGATGATTTTATGACATGTTGCTTCGTCAATTAAGGGATGACGGGGGGAATAAGGGATGTCGAATATACAACTCAAAGTCTGAAGGCATGTCGCACGCGACAGGCGATAATAGCCTGGCGAGAACCCTGTAATTCATTATAGAACTGACAGGTAAAAATTTTTTTATTGTATTTTCAAAATACAATGTATTTATTAGCGTTCCAAAATTCATGAAAATGGACTAAAACTTGTAGATGATACTTTTGCACTTCCCGAAAAATGTTCCTCATTGTTATTGTAATTCGGGTGTTGTCTAGCTCTTTTCGAAATGGTTTAATTACTTTTAATAATAATATTCATACATTTTAAAATATTCGGGATGATTATACTGGGATTTGTTGGGAAAATTTATAACACGTTTGTAACCATGGTAACTAAAGGTCCATCTCTCTCTACACATGTTATCTATTAGTCACGCCTGTTTCCTGGTATTAGTTTACACATTAATTCAGTTAGCCTGAAAGAGGTATAAGCTAGCTGTTTATACATCATGTACAAAAGGATGGTGCAGAGGAAGTGAGTACAATACTTTAAACATTATTATAACTTAGTAATTATATTCATCAATAATATTATATTTAAAAGACTGACGTGTATGTACTTTGATATCATTAGCTTTTTTTTTTTAATCTGCATTTTTCTTAAAAATCGACTCATACTTAAAAACTTGGATGGGATATAGCTTAATCAGAAAATGTTGATAATATTTAAATGCATCCATTAATTGTTTTATCAGCACTTTATTCATCATCACTGTTTTTGCATTTTTATTTAATTTAGATGAAAATTTTAATGATAGTTGTAAAACACTCAAATCCTTTAATACATTTCAGGTGATACCAGGTCCAGTTGGTTTGCCGTGATGAAGATTTTGAGAACTAAGCTATTAACGAACTTACTATGTTATTTTGATAAAAGACGACCACAGATCTATGAAATAAAGATCAGAAAATATACATGCTGATTACAAGTGCTAGATAAATAAAAACAATGCCTAAAATACCTGTTCTTTTATATTCGTTGGATTATGGTTGGAATTCACATTTAAAACAGACATTAATGCCTTATTTTTTCTTGTCATAAAGACATCATTATAATGCATCACAGAAATGTCTTTTAAGATAAGTCATATTTCAAATTTGAAAAACCGTCGGGATTTCAACCATATTTCAACCACCAACCATCAGGATTTCAACCATATTTCGACGGTTTTCAACCATATTTTCAACGTTGAAATATGGTTGAAATCCTGACGTTGTTTCAACGTTGAAATTTCAACGTCACTTCACCTTTCAAATCCAACTATATTTCAACCTTGTTTCAACATTGAAGTCTGACGTTGTTTCAACGTTGTTGTGCCCACTGGGTAGTGACCTACTTTTTGACCCCACATGACCCAGATTTGTGCTTGTCCAAGATTCCATAAAAACAAACATTCTGACAAGGTTTCAGGAAAAATTAAAAAAAGTGACCTCTAGAGTGTATACAATTTTTCTTTGATTTGACCTAGTGACCTAGTTATTGGCCCCACGCGACCCACATTCGAAATCATCCAAGACTTTAAACATCAATTTAAACATTTTGACCAAATTTCATGAAGATATGGTCATATATGTGGCCTCTAGAGTGTTATCAAGCTTTTCCTTTGATTTGACTGGATGACCTAGTTTTTGACCAAACATGACCCAGATTCAAACCTGACCTTGAAGTCATCAAGGCAAACATTGTGATCAAATTTCATGAAGATCCAGTGTAAAATGCAGTCCCTATTGCATACACAAGGTTTTTCTTTGATTTGACCTTGTGGCCTAGTTTTTGACCCCAGATGACCCATATTCGAACTTGACCTATGAAATATCATTCTGACCAAATTTCATGAACCTCAATTGAAAAATACAGCCTCTACTGCATACAAGTTTTTCTTTGATTTGTCCTAGTGACCTAGCTTTGACCCCAGATGACCCATATTCGAATATGACCTAGATTTCATCATGGCTATCATTCTGATCAAATTTTATGAATATCCAGTGTAAAATGCAGCCCCTATTGCATACTAAAGATTATACTTTGATTTGACCAGTTGACCTAGTTTTTGGCCCTAGATATTCGATCTAGACTGAGATTACATCCACACAAACATTCTGATCAAATAACATGAAGATCCAGTGTAAAATGCAGTCCCCACTGCATACACAAGGTTTTTCTTTGATTTGAGCTAGTGACCTAGTTTTTGATCACAGATGACCCATATTCAAAGCTGACCTTAATTTCATCAAGGCTATCATTCTGACCAAATTTCATGAAGATCAATTGAAAAATACAGCCTCTATTGCATACACAAGGTTTTTCTTTGAGTTGACCTAGTGACCTTGTTATTGATCCCAGATGACCCATATTCTAAACTGACCTAGATTTCATCAAGGCAATCATTCGGACTAATTTTTATGAATATCCAGTGTAAAATGCAGCCCCTATTGCGTACACAAGGTTTTTCTTTAATTTGACCTAGTGACCTAGTTTTTGACCCCAGATTACCCATATTCAAACTGGACCTAGATTTCATCCAGACAAATATTCTGATCAAATTTCATGAAGATCCGGTGTAAAATGCAGTCCCTATTGCATACACAAGGTTTTTCTTTGATTTGACCAAGTGACCTAGTTTTTGATCCTAGATGACCCATATTCAAACTTGACCTAGATTTCATAAAGGCAATTATTCTGACCAAAATTCATGAAGATCAATTGAAAAATACAGCCTCTATCGCATACACAAGGTTTTTCTTTCATTTGACCTAGTGACCTAGTTTTTGACCCCAGATGACCCATATTCGAACTCGGACTAGATTTCATCAAGGCAATCATTCTGACCAAATTTCATGAAGATCAATCGAAAAATACAGCCTCAATAGCATAGACAAGCTAAATGTTGACAGACAGACAGACAGACGACAGACGCCGAACATCGAGCCATCACATTAACTCACCTGAGCAGGTGAGCTAAAAAACAAAGGTTGCCGAAAAACTTTAACCTTAACAAGAGCTGTCCGTAAGACAGCCAATGCTCGACTATTTGAATTATTGTCCCAGAAGCAGGAAAATATTACCCTAAATGCTAAAACATCTATAGAGTTTCAATCCAGTATCTTCATTAGTTTTAGAGGTAGTAACTTGCATGCAAAACTTTAACCAGAAGTTTTAAGTACAAATGGGGACATCATTTGACCAAAATGCATGTAAGAGTTATGGGACTTGATGCAATCAACTAGTTTTATAACCTCGAAGGCACATGTGAAGTTTCAATTTAATATCTGCATTTGTTCTGCAGATAGTAACTTGCACACAAAACTTAACCAGAATTTTTTAAGTCCAAAAGGGGGCATAATTTGCCCAAAATACATGTCAGAGTTATGGGATTTGACCCAGTGAGGTTGGTAATTGATAGAAAAAGAAAAACTTTGCACACAAAACTTTAACCAGGATTTTCTAAGTACAAAAGGGGGCATAATTTAGCCAAAATGCATGTCAGAGTTATGGGACTTGATGCTATCAACTAGTTTTATAACCCTGGAGACACATGTGAAGTTTCAATTCAATATCTGCATAGCAGTTTTGAAGATAGTAACTTGTATGTAAAACTTTAACCAGGATTTTCAAAGTCCAAAAGGGGGCATAATTTGCCTAAAATACATGTCAGAGTTAAGAGAATTGACCCAGTGAGGTTGGTAATAGATCTACAAAAAGAAAAAAAATCAAATCCATATGCCTTTAAGTAATAGCTGTATATACTTGCACACAAAACTTTAACCAGGTCCAAATTTCTAAGTCCAAAAGGGGGCATAATTTTGCCAAAATGCAGGTCAGAGTTATGGGACTTGATGCTCTCAACTAATTTTATAACCCCAAAGACACATGTGAAGTTTCAATTCAATATCTGCATTAGTTTTGGAGATAGTAACTTGTATGTTAAACTTTAACCAGGATTTTCTAAGTCTAAAAGGGGGCATAATTTGCTCAAAATACATGTCAGAGTTATGGGACTTGACCCAGTGAGGTTGGTAATTGACCTAGAAAAAGAAAAAATAAGTTTCAAATCTATATGCCTTTTAGTAATAGCTGTATGTACTTGCATGCAAAACTTGAACCAGGGTTTTCTATTTAGTCCAAACGTGGGCATAATTTGGCCAAAATGCATGTAAGAGTTATGGGACTTGATGCTCTCAACTAATTTTATAACCCCAAAGACACATGTGAAGTTTCAATTCAATATCTGCATTAGTTTTGGAGATAGTAACTTGTATGTTAAACTTTAACCAGGATTTTCTAAGTCTAAAAGGGGGCATAATTTGCTCAAAATACATGTCAAAGTTATGGGACTTGACCCAGTGAGGTTAGTAAATGACCTAGAAAAAGAAAAAATAAGTTTCAAAGCTATAAGCCTTTAAATTATAGCCATATGTACTTGCATGCAAAACTTTAACCAAGGTAAGACGCGGACGCCGACATCAACGCCAGGGTGAGTAGAATAGTTAGACTATTCTTTGAATAGTCGAGCTAAAAATAACCTTATTTTATATAACACCTTGGTGACCTTGACCTTATGTATAATGGGCCCAGCCCCTGCACATACTTTGTTTGTATGCTGGACAATGTTTATGTGAAGATACAGTAAGATATAAGCAATAGTAACAAAGATATGACAGAAAAACAAAGGTTGCCAAAAAAATTTAACCTTAAAAACAACCTAAGTGAGCACCATGGTGACCTTGACCTTATGTATAATGGGCCCAGTCCCTGCACATATATTTGTATGCTGGACAATGTTTATGTGAAGTTACAGTAAGATATAAGCAATAGTAACAAAAATATGACAGAAAAACAAAGGTTGCCGGAAAACTTTAACCAAGAAAGCTCACGCCGACGCCGGGGCAAGTAGAAAAGCCCCCCCATTCTCCGAATAGAGGAGCTAAGAATGGACCTTAAAATGGGATCCCCATCCTAGCACTTGTTGTGATGGATGGGGGCTGTTATTGGAATAAGGCTGTAGGCCAAAATATAACATCAATAGAGCATCAAGGGGGGTATTCGATCTACTCCTTACCACCGAAACAAAATGGCGGCCAAAACTGAAAATGTGAGTTTTTCTCACTTTTTATCTTTTTTAAGGATTTCTAGACCATTACACATGGCTATCAACCTGCTCTACTGTTTTTTCTATCTATCGGTACCTTTCACTTTGGAAACAGTGCTGTAATTTGTCTGGAATGCTGGTCATGGGATTTGAATCGATGGAAAATTCTCCGTTAAACACGGGATAAGGAATAGTGCGATTAGCAAAAATGGTCTTTTTTCCAAATTATTCAAACAGCTGTGAGCTATTTTTCTGATTAGAAGTAAAATTTCAATATATATTTCCTTCATGGTTAGTCTGGAGCCGATTAAAAGTCGTAATTTTAAATTACACAGTTTTTTGTCTGATGGTAAGGAACAGTGTACGAAAATAAGAGGATAAGGTGCAGTTCACTTCTTCAAGCGACTTTTTTCTTCTCTCTTTTCAGAGACAATCAAGTAAAAATCTGATAAAATAATATTTTGGTGATCATTTGTAACTATCTCTTGCTCAATGTAGTAAGATTTAAAAGGTATCCACCTGTCTATCAGACACGTGATGTACTGAAAGCCAAAAGTTTAGCAAGTATTTAGTATAGTATCCCTTGCCAACATTTAACTATCTGTAAATTTCTTTTTAGTATAGGAGGGTTTACACTATGTGCTTTTACATTTGTGTTTTGACAAGTGGTGCTTATATGCTTCTAATGTTTTTGGAGTTCTCACTATATGTTAAAGCATACATGTTAATTTCAGGGGTGAAAGCAATATCATAAAATACGTTTGTCAAGACATCTAGTTCCATAAGTTTTATAAATAAACGAATCTAAATCTTAATATTATGATTTGAAAACACTACTGCTAACATCTTTTTATATTATAAAAAGGACTACACCTTATTTTCCAGAAGCCTTTCTCCTAATGGTGTATAATAATTCAAACATTTTAAAAGCTTTTTTGGGGATGTAATACACCCAAACTCATTAAAGTCTGTCCCACCAATCTGATTAACATCATTTTTAAAGTCATGATATGCGTTATGATGCCCTAAATTATGTTTTTATATAGTGCAGGTCCATATCTCTAGGCATTTTTTTCATTTTTCCAAAAAAAAACAAAAACTTTTTGAAGTTGATATGTTTACTTTTGTATTTTTCTCCATAGACCGTATATAAGCAACATGGCGGCGCCCTGTAATACTTGTTTTAGGGGACAACTCAAAATTATCGACGTTTAAATGTATTAGAAATTAAAACTCGGGCCGAGTTCACACTGTATTGCTAAAAAAATCTCATTGTTGTTTTATGAATTCAAATAAATGTTATTAATAAAAGATAATGAGGGGAACAATTGGCATGTTTAACTTCCAGTGTTACAGAGTAATTTAAACATATTTTTGATATATGAGAATTAATCGTTAGTAGATCTAAGAGCTTTCGTAAATTTGGGTTGATTTTAAGATTAGGCGCATATAGGTCGTACAATCTGAAAAAAAATAATTTTGAGGTATACAAGTGAGGTGCTTTCATTTCAAAATTAAACACAAAAAAATCAACCATGAAAATTTTCTCCGAAGAAAGTTATGATACATTAAAAAATATCACCACTTTTTCCTTTAGGGTTTTCAAAATACATACGTGACAACACCAGTGTTTAAAAAAGAACGGTTTTCGGGAACAGTTGCGCGGTTGACTGTGTCGATATGTTGAGTAGAATAGCTGAAAATATACCAGCATTTTAGCTACATACCGATTACACAAACTGCATTTATTTTTCCGGCTTCGTATATCAAACTAACAAGATTAATTGAAATCAAATTTTATTTACACATTCAGAGTGAACTAAACCAGTTTTTTTTCTATGTAATTTAAACGTAATAAAAACAATAGTTTTGTCTGAAGGAAAAGTCCTGGAATATTTACTGTCATTCTACCAACTTTGAGAACTTCTATTATATTTTCATTATACATAACACAAAATCGATGAGTATGCTCAAGGTAACGTATGTACCAGTTATGTAAATTATGCATATACAATGTATTTACCGGTACCACCTTTCGTTAATTTATTAAATTTTAAATCTTTTATATGCCCTTTGAATATGTTTCGATAACATTAAATTTTGTATTACTGTTAATGGGCAATAGTGTATTCTCATTTGAATTCAATCATCTATGATACTGCCCTGAAATTTATGTACGTCCTAAATTTCTAGTATATTGGTTCAAAACTATAATAAAGAAAATGTTGTAAAATGTTTAATCACTATTGAGGCAGTTATGCATATCATGTGAATTGCAGAAAAGAAGAATAAACAATATCGCGACAACAAATACGGTAGCTTTTTTTCAAAGCAAATACATACGTTACTGTACAGTTATACTGGCATGTAACCTCCTGCTGTACAAAAATAAGAATCTGCGTTATGTAATCGTCAAAAGTCTACGAAACAATATAAAATCCATCCTGTACGAATGAATTGAAGCATTAGGATTGATGTAAATGAATTACAGATCAAATGGAACTTGAATTACATTGTCAAATCATTACGGAAGGTCGGTGGTTCTACCCAGGTGCCCGCTCTTGATGAAATAATGCATGAAGGGGCACCTGGGGTCTTCCTCCACCATTAAAGCTGGAAAGTGGCCATATGACCTATCATGTGTCAGTGCGGCGTTAAATCCAACAAAAATAAACATTGTCAAATCAACATTGGAGATAAATAATGGCACCCGTTCAAAATTAAACATAATGCGAAAATACTTTTCTATCTATTCATATCCTGTTTATTCCGAACATGATATTCAAATTATTTTATTACTACATTACGAATGCCACAAAAGAAAGAAATGTTTTTTATTTGAAATTATACATACGTTACTATTGGTTACGTATGTATCACTCGAACACACTGTATCTTTACTTCTAAATACATTAATATATATGTAATGATTTCATTTGAAAATAATAAGCATATTCTATATTTAAAAACTATTAGATATGAAAATTTATTACGGTGTGATATTATTCTTTTATCATATCTATAGCATACAATTCTCAAAATTGAATTTGTTTACAATGTGTACGTGATAAAAGGTTATCAAAATTAAATTATCAAATTTAAAAGTTGGCGGCCTAAAAAGCTTGTAAACATGAAACCCTGCGTCACTGTTGACATATGCTGACGTAGGAGTTTGTTTTAAATATTTCTGTATCGTATGTATCGATCACGTATGTATCATTTCCTTATTTGATGCTCATAAAGGATATTAATAGATAGATATTTGTTGCCTAAAGGGTAATCAGCTATCAGATATGACAATGAACTTCGTCTTTAAGAGCATTAAAAAATTAATTAAATTGTGATATTCTACAATACGGTAACGGATGTATCAATCTGTTATATACGCTTTTGGGTAAGGTTTTCCACGCTGATATGGTATAAAATGTAACCCGAATTAACAGCATAAATGAGCAAGCATAATAGTTATATAATTTACGAACAGACACGTGTGAATACAGAAACATTATCATATTCTTTGGCATAACGTATGTTTCGTTATGGTTGAGACATCATTTTAAACGATGACTGATACGAAAGGAGTCCGGATAAATTTGTATCTATGTTTGATTATAAAATCACTTCCTATGTTACTTCATAAAAAATATATGTGATTGTGTTGACTACTGATGAATTTTAAGACAAGAACGTACATTAAACATAAAAAATGAGCTGGCGACAGTAACGTATGTATTGTTTACGGTAGTTTGAAGCTTCATAAATTACTAACAGACAAAGGTAACAGTCAAAGATTCGGTATAAAAATCAAACAAGCTTAGTGCTATATGACATGGAGACGAATTACTCTTCTGTTGATTTGTTAATAAGATAGTAAACAGTAACACACACACATGCACCTCACTAGTGATTTTTGGTGAATAATTCCTTTTGCATTTTTAAATGAAGACTGAATCCGAGTCCCCATAATCATAGCCATGTTTATGAAAATGTTTACATTTTTCCCTTTTTTCATGCAGGCTGATAACGAGACATCCTACTTGGAAGTCTTTCAAGTGAGATTGGATAACCGTATGTTTTAGCATACAGAATAGAGCATTGTCCAGTTCCGAATGCCTGGTTTATATATTTCAAAAGCACGACAACCAAATACTTATGCGGAAATACCATTCATTTTACACATGGAAATGCACAGCAACTGAAAATTGCTATTAGTATTATACTACACAAATTACAGTAAGATGATCAGAGTTTCACTTTAAATATGCAAATGAGATTGTGAAATATAAAAAGCAACAGTTCTTGGCCGTCATGAATAATCATAAATGTCTGCCAAGAGACCTAACCGATTTGTAATGTCCAGAAGAATCGTTGTTGTAAAAAATAATGTTTATATTTCGTGAAAAGCTTCTGAAGTTGAAATCAAACTTTTGTAGTATATCTTCTGAAGAGGAAACTGGTTGCTTTGTATATTTGACCAATGGAAAAATCGGTTACATTTGCTCCCTACTTAGCATTTGAATGGCCAAATATAAGTTCCTATAAAATGTTTGATTGGCCAAATATCTAGGTCAAAAGTGATATAAGACACCACGTAGAACAGAGAACAACAGTTTTGTTTAATCGACAATCACTGAAAAAGTCAAGTGTACTTACCTACTGACATATCTTGTCTGGTAATATGTTCATTCGGGGATTATGTTACTGTTCTACTCCTCAATCCGACCCCTTCAATTATTACATGGTAGAAAAATGTCAACTGGTTATCTCAGAAATGATGACAGAAAACTGTAAAATCCGTTTGAAAAAAATTGCACTGCACTCTATCCTCTAATTTTCGCATACTGTTCCTTACCATCGGACAAAAATTGTGTTTTTTTGAAAATACGAACTGTGATCTGCACAAAACGAACAGTATTAGATAAGTATGTGGAAATAGTCCTTCCAATCAGAAAAATAGCTTACAACCTGCGGTATATTAGGTAAAAAAAGACCATTTTTGCAAGTCGCACTATTCCTTATCCCGTGTTTAACGGAGGATTTTTCATCGATTCGAATCTCATGACCAGCATTCATGACAAATTACAGTACTGTTTCCAAAGTGAAAGGTACCGGTTGATAGAGAAAACAGTGGAGCAGGTTGATAGACATGTGTTAATGTCTAGATATCCTCGAAAAAGAGAAAAAGTAAGAAAAACTCACATTTTCAGTTTTGGCCGCCATTTTGTTTCGGTGGTAAGGAGTAGATCGAATACCCCCCTTGGAGCATGACTTCACTACAGTCACATCACAGAGAAAATTACTGACACCATGTGTAGCATACCATAAATCATAGAGTTTAAAGTAAGTTATGTTGTCTCAAAAGAACACATGGAAAGATCGAAAAAAATCCAAAAGGGAGGGCTGACTATGTATTTTGGCCTCCGTCCTTATTCCAAAACATCACAGCATTAGTGCCAAAGCATTATTAATAGTATTAAATAACAACATATTAAACTAGAAGGTGTTTTTGTCAAGAAAAACATACGTCTCCCCCCTTTGATTGTATACCTTTAGCTCTTTTGATCATTCTGTGCAGCGAAGCGGAACATGTCAGCGATACGCACAACTAGGCTTGGTACTGATCACTCCTGTGATGTTTTGTCAAAATCTAGCCAGCAGTTTTGACCTGTGAAAGCCGGACAAGATTTTTCTATTTTTATCTCTGGTGGCCATTTTGTGCAGTGAAGAGGAATGTGCCTGCGACATGCACAACTAGGGTTGGTACTGATCACTCCTGTGAAGTTTTGTTGAAATCCAGCCAGCAGTTTGACCTGTGAAAGCCGGACAAGATTTTACTATTTTTAGCTTTTGCGACCATTCTGTGCAGCGAGGCGGAACGTGTCGGCGATATGCACAACTAGGCTTGGTACTGATCACTCCTGTGATGTTTCGTCAAAATCGTGTGAAAGCCAGACATTATTTTTCTATTTTTAGCTCTGGTGGCCATTTTGTGCAGCGAAGAGGAACATGACGGCGATATGCACAACTAGGCTTGGTACTGATCACTCCTGTGAAGTTTTGTAGAAATCCAGCCAGCAGTTTAACCTGTGAAAGCCGGACAAGATTTTTCTATTTTTAGCTCTGGCCGCCATTTTGTGCAGCGAAGTGGAACGTGTCGGTGATATGCACAACTGGGGCCGATACTGATCACTCCTGTGAAGTTTTGTTGAAATCCAGCCAGCAGTTTGACCTGTGAATTAAAGCCAGGTAAGATTTTTCTATTTTTAGCTCTGCTGGCCATTTTGTGCAGCAAAGCGGAACATGCTTGCGATATGCACAACTGGGGTTGCTACTGATTACTCATGAAGTTTCCTTGAAATCCAGTCAGCAGTTTGACATGTGAAAGCCGAACTAGCTTATTCTATTTTTAGCTCTGGCGGCCATTTTGTACAGCGAAGCAGTACATGCCGGGGATATGCACAATATTTAGGGTTGGTACTGATCACTCCTGTGAAATTTCGTTGAAATCAAGTCAGTAGTTTGACCTGTTGACAAGATTTTTCTATTTTTAGCTCTGGCGGACATTTTGTGCCGCTAAGCAGAACCTGCCAGCAATATGCACAACTAGGCTTGGTACCGATCATTTCTGTGAAGCTTTGTTGAAATCCGGCCAGCAGTTTGACCTGTGAAAGCCAGACAAGCCTAATGCGGACAGACAGACAGATTGACAGACGGATGGACAATGGATGCCGGACAGTGAGAGATCACAATAGCTCACCCCAAGCACTTTGTGCTCAGGTGAGCTAAAAACACATATTGTACATAACTGTATATAAGTGAAATGATGTACTGCTTCATTTTATTTTGACAGCATGCCCAGATCTTTAATGTAAATAATGTACATACATGTAGTCCTTTTACAGATTTTTCTATATAAAAGTAAAAAAGAACTACCAGCTTCCTTGAAAGTGTGTTATTCAATGAAAATAGATGGAAAATAAGTGTAAAGGCTGTGAAATCAGGAAAATTCAGTGTAATTGTAAGTGTTTTGTGTTTATTCAAGCCTTGGAATTTAATTTAATACAAAATATATTGGATTTAACTCAAACCACAAGAAAGGTACAAGTATGCCCAATATGCATATGAAGTTTGGTTAGCCTGTATTTCATAATGACCCAGTTACAACCATTTTTGCACGACATGTGCATGTTGTTCAAAATCCTTGTACAGGATTTATCAGTTTATCACTTTTGCTGTAGACTCCAGCTATAGATAAACCCTTGGACTCTTATCAGAAATAAGTTATCAGGCATAATTCATAAAATATTGGTACCAGAGTTATGGACCTTGTGTCATATGATGTGGGTGGTAAGGTGGACAAACTATTTTAAGTTTGAATCAAATCCATTTAGCAATAACTGAGATAGAGTGAAAGTGCATCAAAACTTTAACCTGAAATTCTAAGTAAAAAGGGGGAATAATTCATGAAATATTGGTGTGAGAGTTATGGCCCTTGTGCCATATGATGTTGGTGATGATGAGGAATAACTATTTTAAGTTTGAAACAAATCCATCAAGTAATTACAGAGATAAAGTGAAAGTGCATCAAAACTTTAACCAAAGTGCGGATGCGGAAGGACGCCGACGCTGGGTCGAGTAGGACAGCTCTCCATACTTCGTATAGTCGAGTTAAAAATGAGACTCACAGACAGGTGGACGACAAGGGCAATTCTTAGTGCCCCCATTCTCCAAAAAGTTTAGGGAGCACAACAATGCATAAAAGTCTTACCATTTGGATGAAAAGGAATTGTATGAAAGCAAACTTCTGGTGGTCTCACATTGAAATTCTCATCAAACTTTATATAAAGGGTAAATGTCCCCCCTGAAATGTAAATGATAACATACAAATATATACACAACTAATATCTAAGCCCCCACTCACTGTGCAGAAATACTTTAAGTTATATCATGGCAGCATGTTTTCTAAACAAATCAAGAATTAACTAGAAGAGACTTTTGCAAAAAAGCGCATGTCTCCCCCAATGCAAAGTGGTATAGGCAAGAAGTCAATAGGAGTCAGGAGCGAAAGTCAAAGAGACACTGATGGTTGGCTGCAATAGGGATCATCTACTTGGCATGTCCAGTCATCCTGCTAAGTTTCAACACTCTTGGCCTAGTGGTTCTCAAGTCACTGTTCAGGCTCCTGTGACCTTGACCTTTGATCAAGTGACCCCAAAATAAATAGGGGTCATCTACTCTGCATGTCCAATCATCCTATTAAGTTTCAACATTCTAGGTCAAGTGGTTCTCAAGTTATTTTCCGGAAATGATTTCACATGACCAGGCCCCTGTGACCTTGACCTTTAATAGACTGACCCAAAACTCAATAGGGGTCATCTACTCTGCATGTTCAATTATCCTATGAAGTTTCAACATTCTGGATCAAGAGGTTCTCAAGTTATTGATCGGAAATGGTTATCAATGTTCAGGCCCCTGTGACCTTGACCTTTAACGGAGTGAACCCAAAATCGATCAGGGTCATCTACTATGCATGAGCAATCATCCTATGAAGTTTCAACATTCTGGGTTGAGTGGTTCTCAAGTTACTGACCGGAAATTGTTTTCCATGTTCAGGCCCCTCTGACCTTGACCTTTAATAGAGTGACCCCAAAATTAATTGGGGTCATTTACTATGTATGTCCAATTATCCTATAAAGTTTTAATATTCTGGGTCAAGAGGTTCTCAAGTTATTGATTGGAAACGGTTTTCCATGTTCAGGCCCCTGTGACCTTGACCTTTAACAGAGTGACCCCAAAATCGATAGGGGTCATCTACTCTGCATGACCAATCATCCTATTAAGTTTCAACATTCTGGGTCAAGTTGTTCTCAAGTTACTGACTGGAAATGGTTTTCAATGTTCAGGCCACTGTGACCTTGACCTTTAACAGAATGACCCCAAAATTGATAGGGGTCATCTGCTTTGCATGTACAATCATCCTATGAAGTTTCAACATTCTGGGTCAAGTGGTACTAAAGTTATTGATTGGAAATGGTTTTCAATGTTCAGGCTCCTGTGACCTTGACCTTTAACAGAGTGACCCCAAAAAACAATAGGGGTCATCTACTCTACATGACCAATCATCCTATGAAGTTTCAACATTCTGGGTCAAGTGGTTCTCTAGTTATTGATCGGAAATGGTTTTCAATGTTCAGGCCCCTGTGACCTTGACCTTTGATGGAGTGACCCCAAAATCAATAGGGGTCATCTACTCTTCATGACCAATCATCCTATTAAGTTTCAACATTTTGGGTCAAGTGGTTCTCTAGTTATTGATCGGAAATGGTTTTCAATGTTCAGGCCCCTGTGACCTTGACCTTTGATGGAGTGACCCCAACATCAATAGGGGTCATCTACTCTTCATGAACAATCATCCTATTACGTTTCAACATTCTGGGTCAAGTGGTTCTCTAGTTATTGATCGGAAATGGTTTTCAATGTTCAGGCCCCTGTGACCTTGACCTTTGATGGAGTGATCCCAACATCAATAGGGGTCATCTACTCTTCATGAACAATCATCCTATTAAGTTTCAACATTCTGGGTCAAGTGGTTCTCAAGTTATTGAACGGAAATGGTTTTCAATGTTCAGGCCCCTGTGACCTTGACCTTTGACGGAGTGACCCCAAAATCAATAGGGGTCATCTATTCTTCATGATCAATCATCCTATTAAGTTTCAACATTCTGGGTCAAGTGGTTCTCTAGTTATTGATCGGAAATGGTTTTCAATGTTCAGGCCCCTGTGACCTTGACCTTTGACAGAGTGACCCCAAAAACAATAGGGGTCGTCTACTCCAGCAGCCCTACAACCCTATGAAATTTGAAGGTTCTAGGTCAAATGGTTCTCCAGTTATTGCTCGGAAATGAAGTGTGACGGACGGACGGAAGGACAGGGCAAAAACAATATGTCTCCCCCAGAAGGGGGAGAAATAATAATTCTTGAAGCAGGTCAAAATAAATGGTTCAAATTCTAGCTTGCAAACTGATGAAATACAGTTGATAAAAAGGCAGATTTTCAACTTTCAATTTGTGCAATAAGTGTTTTTTTTTCAACTAGCTAAATAAGGCGATTGATGCTCCACAAAACTACTGTTTTTTTTTTTTCAACTAGCTAAATAAGGCAATTGATGCTCCATGAAACTACTGTTTTTTTTTTCAACTAGCTAAATAAGGCGATTGATGCTTCACGAAACTACCGTAGCATAAGGGGCATTTCAGTCATGGAGAGTGTGTTAAGGCGAAATGTAGTCAGCAAAACTTGTGGTTCTTTAACACTGCACTCCCTGATCTTTCTGATCTCTTATCAAAATGTAAAGTATCAAGTCAATACCTTACATAGTATTCAAATTAAGGTTTTCAAATGGACCTAATTCACTCACCTGAAGAAAACCTTAACCATCTGACTTTGCTTCCAACTAGATTTGGTGAAAATCCTTTAAGCTTTATATAAAGTTATATCCAGAAAGCAAAGATTGCCAAAAAAACTTAAAGTATGGTAGGGGCATAATTCTGTCAAAAATACAATTAGAGTTATGGGGATTGTAACCACATAATTATGCAGATGATGATTATAAAAAAAATACTTTTATATTCAAGTCATTATCTTTTAAAGTACCAAAGATATGTCTATAAAAGAAGCTTTCGAAAAAAATTTAACAAGAAAATAATTCAAGTATAACAACTTGGTTACCTTGAACTTGGGTATAATGGGCCCAGCCCCTGCGCAAACTTTGTTTGTATGCAGGACAATGTTTATGTGAAGTTACAGTAAGATATAAGAAATAGTAACAAAGATATGACAGAAAAAACAAAGGTTGCCAAAAAACTTTAACCTTAAAAATAACCTAAGTATAACACCTTGGTGACCTTGACCTTGTGTATAATGAGCCCAACCCCTGCATATGCTTGTTTTGTATGCTGGATAATGTTTATGTGAACTTACAGTAAGATATAAGCAATAGTAACAAAGATTATGACTGAAAAACAAAGGTTGCCGAAAAACTTCAACCTTAAAATTAAAAAAGTATAACACCTTGGTGACCTTGACCTTGGGCACAACGGGTCCAGCCCATGCACATACTTTGTTTGCATGCTTAACAATGTTAATGTGAAGTTACAGTGAGATATAAGCAATAGTAACAAAGAAAAACAAAGGTTGCCGAAAACCTTTAACCAAGAAAGCTCACTCCAACGCCAATGTCAATGCCAACGCGGGGGCGTGTAGAGTAGCACCCCTATTCTCCGAATAGTGGAGCTAAAAATGAATTCTCTACATGGCTGCAAAAGCAGAAAAAGCAAATTTTGGCCCTTTAAGGGGTCATAACTCCGGAAACCAATGATGGGATCTGGCCTGAGTTTTCGAAAGGAACCAAGATATTATGCCAATACAAGTTGCGTGCATTGCGTTTGATTAAAATCGATTGCAAATTGTGGTCTTTATCATGTTCAGAAGCCAAAATAGCAAATTTTGGCACTTTAAGGAGCCATAACTCTGGAACCAATGATGGGATTCGGCCAGTTTTCAAAAGGAACCAAGATACTATGCCAATACAAGTTGTATGCAAGTTTGATTAAAATCGATTGCAAAATGTGGTCTCTATCGTGTTTACAAGAAATTGTGGACGGATGACAGACGAAGGGCGATCACATCACCTTTGGTAGGCTAAACAAGAGCTGTCGGATGACAGAGCGCTCGACTATTTGAAGAATTGATTGAAGAATGGGGTCAAAATATTACCACAGATTTTCAGACAAAAGAAACAAGAAGCTGCGTTCAATAAACGCTTGATGCCCCAAGCGGCATCCTTGTCGATAGATTTTGCACCTAAGTCCAAAACGAGGTCAAGGTCAAACTGAGGTCAGGTGATGTTTGAAGATGAGGAATGGTCACAGTTTACATCTGCATTATTATCAATTCATTCTTGTAAGGGGTATTGATGCTAGACGAAACCCATTCCCAAGTCCCATTTGGTTAACCAAGAGATGGCCCATATAAAGCAACCTAAGTCCAAAATGAGGTCAAGGTCAAGGTCATCAGGTGATGTCTGAAGATAAGGAATGGTCACAGGTTATATCTGCATAAGTATCAAGTCATTCTAGTAAGGGGTATTGATGCTAGATGAAACAGTCCCATTTGGTTAACCTCGTATGGAAGAACGGACGGACAGGACAATCACTATATGCCTTCCGCATCAGTAGATGCTGAGGGCATAAAAAATAAATTAGACAAACCACATTCCTACGTTCCTGTATTTGTGGGTTTTGATAAGTCTTGCACTAAATGGCAATGTGTGACCATGATTGTAATGAAATGTTCAAAGTTTCAAAGTCAAACAGTTTAATCAAAATATGGAATGGTATAACTGATTTCCAAGTCCAAAAAGGGCCATAATTCAGCCAAAATAGTTGTCAGAATTATGTAATCTTGCCTGCAGATGGAAATCATGATGATAAACAAGTGTTCAAAGTTTAAAAGCCATATGTCAAATAATTTTGACAAAACGTAGACTTGTATGAAAACAGAACCAATTTCCAAGTCCAAAAAGGGCCATAATTCAGCCAAAATAAATGACAGAGTTATGTACTCTTGCCTACAGATAGAGACTATAATACTGAACAAGTGATAAAAGTTTCAAAGCCATATGTCAAACACTTTAAACAAAATATGAACTGGTACGAAAAACTTAACCAAGATTTCTAAGTCAAAAGGGGCCATAATTCAGCCTAAATCCTTGATGGAGTTATGTACTCTTGCCTATAACTGGACATGGTGATGGAAACAAGTGTTGAAAGTTTCAAAGCTTTATCTCAAAAGACTTTGTCAAAATGTGGACTGATACGAAAAACTTAACCAAGATTTCTAAGTCAAAAGGGGCCATAATTCAGCCAAAATCTTTGATGGAGTTATGTGCTCTTGCCTATAACTGGACATGGTGATGGTAAACAAGTGTTGAAAGTTTCAAAGCTTTATCTCAAAAGACTTTGTCAAAATATGAACCGGTACGAAAAACTTAACCAAGATTTGTAAGTCGAAAGGGGCCATAATTCAGCCAAAATCCTTGATGGAGTTATACATATATATACTCTTGCCTATAACTGGACATGGTGATGGTAAACAAGTGTTGGAAGTTTCAAAGCTTTACCTCAAAAGACTTTGTTAAAATATGAACTGGTACGAAAAACTTAACCATGATTTCTAAGTCAAAAGGGGCCATAAATCAGCCAAAATCCTTGATGGAGTTATGTGCTCTTGCCTATAACTGGACATGGTGACGGAAAACAAGTGTTGAAAGTTTCAAAGCTTTATCTCAAAAGACTTTGTCAAAATGTGGACTGGTACAAAAAACTTAACCAAGGTGTGATGCCAATGCTGACGCCGTGGTGAGTAGGATAGCTCTACTTATTCTTCGAATAGTAGAGCTAAAAACAAGAAAGTAGGTCAGTAGGTCAAGGTCGCAGTCAAGTGACCCCTAATTATTTGGGGTCACAAGGTAATTATAATTAAACAGTCCAGGAAATATGATCAGATAATTTTTGAAGTATTTTTTCCTATAGTGGGATATATTCTCGGTGCCAAATGTTTTTTAAGAGTTTTGAATTCACAGTGATTTCTCGGAAACTACTTCGACCGCGAATTATAAACCTTGTTTGTAAACAAAAGAAAGGAAAGTCACTCTTCCTACACATGCAAATAATATCAAACACGCAAATAAGTCTGTCATTGTTGTCTGAATAGAGACGCATATAGCGTATGATACTAGTAATAATTCAACACTTGTGCAAAATTTAGTTCTGTAGTGCATTGAAATAATCTCACCATTGTTTTACTAATACTAAATCACGTATAGAAACGCATGGTAGGTAGCTCCTTATGAGGTACTCGTACAAACCCCATGTTTATATTTAATTCAGCAATTACAATGAAAATGAATAAAAATAGAATCTCACTCACTCACAAAGCTTATTATTTGACTGATTCAATACACATGACGAGTTGTACACATACAATTTCCGTTTTTTTTATGAACATGTTTGTGCACATTTGATTCTTGTGTTCCTGGTGTTACGTGCATTCTAGTCTACGAAAATATTATAGAAAATGGCTACATAAAGGGAAGTGCGGTACTAAAAGGCTGCCTTTAATAATTTTGCAGGATCCAAAGAAATTAAATGATGAAGAAAAGACAAATGCAATTATCAAAAATTGATTTGTAACTTATAACCACAATATAACAATACCATGTTTTCACACCTTTATTTCTCATGTGCAGAATTCCTATATTTATAGGATTGAAGCAATTACTGATAAAGGGAATAGACGATAAACACTAGATCACCCTGTCATTGCCCGTCCCTTGGTGAAATGTGTATGTTCGCGGTAACAAAAAATTGCGGTGTTTAGATTTCGCGCTGTCATGTTGCCCGCGAATATAGTGAAAATTAAACCTCTGTGAATATAACCCGCTATACAATAACTCAGATAAAAACTAAGTGACCCTGGGGGTGGGGGGGTCTTTAAATGGACCCTGGGTCATGATTTGAACAACCTTAGTAAAGGACCGCTAGACAGTGCACATGTAAAATATCTAAGCTCTCACAGTGCCTCTCAGTTTAAAACAAGAACATTTTTTTTATCCTAGGCCCAAGCGTTCTCAAGTTATCGTCCGGAACAGTTAAACTGTTTCAACAGGGGTCATTTGCTGGTCATGATCAACCTCCCTATCAAGTTTTGTGATCCTAGGCCCAAATGTTTTCAAGTTATCGTCCGGAAACGGTTTAACTATTCCAGGTCACAGTGACCTTGACCTTAAACCTACCGATCTCAAAATCAATAGGAGTCATCTGCTGGTGACATTAACCTCGCTATCAACTTCCATAATCTTAGGTTCAAGGGTTCTTGAGTTATCATCAGGAAATCATTTAACTGTTCCAGGTCACTGTGATCTTGACCTTAAATCTACTGAACTCAAAATCAATAGGAGTCAACTGCTGGTCATGACCAACCTCCCTATCAACTTCCATGATCCTAGGTCAAAGGGTTCTTTAGTTATCATCTGGATCACTATGGTCACTATGACTTTGACCTCTGATCTACTGATCTCAAAATCAATAGGGGTCATCTGCTGGCTATGACCAACCTCCCTATCAACTTTTCTGACCGTCGGCCCAAGCGTTCTTGAGTTATCCTCCGGAAACTGTTTAACTATTCCAGATCACTGTAACCTTGACCTTTGCACTACTGATCTGAAAATCAATAGGGGACATCTCCTGGTTATGATCAACCTCCCTATCAACTTTCACGATCATAGGCCAAAGCATTCTTGAGTTATCATCCGGAAACTGATTGGTCTACATACCGACTGACATCTGCAAAACAATATACCCTACCTTTTTCGAAGGGGAGTTGTGGGCATAAAAATCAAGAATAGAATGTGGCCTCTAGAATGTCAACAAGATTTTTCTGGGATGGGATGGGATGGGATTGGGATTGGGATTGGGATTGGGATTGGGATTTGGACGGGACGGGACGGGACGGGACAGGACAGGAGGCGAGTCGAGGCGAGGCGAGGCCAGACAAGACGAGACGAGATAGATAGATAGATAGATTTCAGTATTATTAATATATGCATAAAACATGGTAAAACAAATCAACATACATGATAACACAATAAAACAAAAAACATGTACGAGACGAGAAACTAAGTCAATGCATCATACCTAGGATAACAAGAGGGTCATTGACCCTTAAGCGCTCACCTGTGCACAAAGCTTCAAGTGTGCTCCCTATCAATTTTCATGATCCTAGGCCCAGGCATTCTCAAGTTATCATCCAGAAACCGTTAAACTGTTCCAAGTCATTATGACCTTGACCTTTGACCTACTGACCTCAAAGTATAACTTGACCTGTATTTCATGATGTTACACCTGTGTACCAAAATTTATGATCCTAGGCCCAAGCGTTCTCAAGTTATCATCCGGAAACCATTTAACTGTTCCGAGTAACTGTGCCCTTGACCTTTGACCTACAGACCTCAAAGTCGAACTTGACCTGCATTTCATGATGTTACATCTGTGTACCAAAATTTATGATCCTAGGCCCAAGCATTCTCGAGTTATCATCCAGAAACTGTTTAACTGTTCTGAGTCACTGTGACATACTTAGCTTACATACAAAAACTTAACCAAAAACTGCTAAGTCGAAAAAGGGGCATAATTTTGTAAAAATGCAAAGTAGAGTTACGTAACCTGTGCATTACATGTCAGATCATGACAGTGAACAAGTGTGTGAAGTTTCAATCCATTCCAATTAGTGGATACTAACATACCAGCTTACATACAACAAGAGGGTCATTGATCCTGAAGTGCTCACCTGTGCACAAGGCTTCAAATGTGTTTGTATAAGTACAGAGTCTAAGGTTTCTTCTATGTTAGCCTATATTATATACATGTCACACACACACTTATGAACTTAGGGCAATAATTTGAACAATTATGGTAGAAATTACAAATCTGATATCACATGCCAAATATCAAGGCTCTAGCTATTATTGATTCAGAGAAGAAGAGTGATCACGCCCCCTGGCAGCCATGTTTCCTGACGCATCGGAATAATTTGAACAATCTTGGTAGAAGGTCACACAAGAACCATTTGTGTACAATTATTTTAAAATCGGGCTTGCAGTTTCAAACAAGATTTTTAAAGTTTCCACTATATACATATATTATAGGGAAAAGTGGCCGATGATGATGCCCTCTGGGAGCCATGTTTTTTGACAAATCAAAATAATTTGAACAATCTTGATAGAGGGTCACACATGGACCATTTGTGTAAAATTATTCTAAAATCGGGCTAGCAGTTTCACACAAGAAGATTTTTAAAGTTTCCACTATATACATATAGGGAAAATTGACCACGCCCTCTGGCGGCCATGTTTTTTGATGAATCAAAATAATTTGAACAATCTTGGTAGAAGGTCACACAATGACCATTTGTGTAAAATTATTCTAAAATTGGGCCAGCAGTTTCACACAAGAAGATTTTTAAAGTTTCCACTATATACATATTGGGAAAAGTGACCACGCACTCTGGGGGCCATGTTTTTTGACAAAACAAAATAATTTGAACAATCTTGGTAGAGGGTCACACAAGGACCATTTGTGTAAAATTATTCTAAAATCGGGCAAGCAGTTTCATACAAGAAGATTTTTAAAGTTTCCACTATATACATATAGGGAAAAGTGACCAAGCCCTCTAGTGGCCATGTTTTTTGACGAATCGGTATAATTTGAACAATCTTGGTAGAGGGTGACATAAGGACCATGTTTTCTATTTTTAGCCCTGGCAGCCCCTATGTGCAACCAAGCAGAACCGTTTGAACAAGTTTGGTAGAGGACCACCCATGGAACATCATGGTCAAGTTTCATCAAAATCCATTCATTGGTTTTGGAGGAGATGTTGTTTAAACACAAATGTTGATGATGGACAGACAACTTGATGGATGGACGCACGCACGCACAATGGACACAGCATGATCACAATAGCTCACCATGAGCACTTTGCTCAGGTGAGCTAAAAACTTAACCAAAAACTGCTAAGTCGAAAAAGGGGCATAATTTTGTAAAAATGCAAAGTAGAGTTATGTAAGCTGTGCATTACATGTCAGATCATGACAGTGAACAAGTGTATGATGTTTCAATCCATTCTGAGATACCAGCTTACACATATAAAACCTTAACAAAAAATTTCTAAGTCGAAAAAGGGGCATAATTTTGTAAAAAAACAAAATAGAGTTATAAAACCTGTGCAATGTCAGTCAGTTTATCACAGTGAATAAGTGTGTGAAGTTTCAATCGATTCCCATAAGTGGTTACTGAGATACCAGCTTACATTACAAAAACTTAAACCAAATCAGGATGCCGACGCAGACGCCAACGCATGAGTAAGTCCAATAGCTCTACCTATTCTTTGAATAGTCAAGCTAAAAACTGCTGAGTCGAAAAAGGGGCATAATTTTGTAAAAATGCAAAGTAGAGTTATGGAACTTGTGCACTGTAAGTCAGTTTATCATAGTGAATAAGTGTGAGAAGTTTCAATCCATTCCCATTAGTGGTTACTGAGACACCAGTTTACATACAAAAACTTTACCAAATTGGGACGCAGACGCGGACGCCGACACCGATGCATGGGTGAGTCCAATAGCTCTACCTATTCTTTGAATAGTCGAGCTAAAAATCTTATATTATTATGACACCAAATGTAATACACACCTTTAAATACATCTACAGAAACCAGTTTTAAAAGGATATTCACTTTACTATTTGGCTGGAAAATCAAAAATACATAATTATATATACTATATGTATTCTTTTTTTTTGTGTACAAAACTTATTTCATTCGAATTTTGACATTTTATGAACCAATAAGCTCCTCAGACATAATAAAGGTCATTTAGTTGCACAAACATGAGGTATATCATTTGACTAGACAGGTTAATATTATTTTACATGTACATGTATCTCTTCAAACTACAAACAGGCTGAATTAACATTGTATCTATCATTTACTTGCACAGATATTATGCTTATATTTAGCTGGACAGTCATAATGTGTATCATTTAGCTGTACAGACAATATATTCTTGCCTACCTATCGGGGGAAAGTATACATTTATCCAAGCACGCGCCGGGGATAGATATTCCTGTCTTTCCCTAGGGAAAAACCTTGTCTAAAATAGCGTGCACTAAGGTGACGTCACATAGTACTGGTACCATTGTGACATCATAAACTTTATTAATAATGTCAGGAAATACCAAAAACCTATTTGTCTCAACGATCTATTTTGAAAATGATAGGCAAGAAAAATGATCTAACATGTCTGCCTGTGTAAGACAGCTGTTTTCCCTACCCTCGGGACAGCATGGATAAAAAACCTCGCTAACGCTCAGTTTTCCATTCCGCACTGTCTCTCGGGTAGGGAAAACCCCGTCTTACACAGGCAGGCATGAAAGATCCTTATAAGTATAACAAGAGCTCGTCGAACATGAAATGCCCTCCTCGATGCATTCAGTAATTGCACAAGGAACAGAAATTATATGCTCACTGTAAACAAAAGTTCTACCGTTCTGGTTCAATCTGACCTTGACCTTTAACCTATTAACCTAACAAGAGATCACAGAGTGATCTTGGCACCCACCACTGAGCCCTTTTTGAATGTTCCAAATTTCAAGACTAGCTCAAGGTCAAAATCAAGGTCAAATTTCATATCGGTACAAAACACTTTGTATGTGGTCAAAATTTGAAGCTGTAGCTTCAGAAATGTGAAGGTAGGTCACTAGGTCAATCTCAAGATCAAAGTTCATTTCGGTACACAAAACCATGCATGGGGTTCAAATCTGAAGGCTGTAGTTTGAGAAATGTGAAAGTAGGTCACTAGGTCAAAATCAAGGTCAAATTTTATTTCAAAACACAAAACTGTGCGCGTGGTCCAAATTTGAAGCATGTACCTTCAGAAATGTGAAAGTAGGTCACTAGGTCAATCTCAAGATCAAAGTTCATTTCGGTATACGAAACTATGCTTGTGGTTCAAATTTGAAGGCTGTAGCTTGAGAAATGTGAAAAAAGGTCACTAGGTCAAAATCAAGGTCATATTTTATTTCGGAACACAAAACTAAGCATGTGGTCCAAATTTGAAATCTGTAGCTTCAAAAATGTGAAAGAGGTCACTAGGTCAATAACAAGGTCAAAGTTTGTTTCGGTACACAAACCTATGCATGTGGTCCAAATTTGAAGGCTGTAGCTACAGAAATGTGAAAGTAGGTCACTAGGTCAAGATCAAGGTCAACTCATGTCAAGCTTCATCTTGCCACTCAAAACTATACATGTGGTCCAAATTTGAATGATGTAGGTTATGGACATGAAGATTCTAAGTTTTTTGCCTAAAGTCTTTATGAACCATGTGACCCCCGGGGCGGGGCCATATTTGACCCTAGAGGGATAATTTGAACAAACTTGGTAGAGAACCACTAGATGATGCTACATTACAAATATCAAAGCCCTAGTCTTTGTGGTTTGGTCAAGAAGATTTTCAAAGTTTTCCCCTATATAAGTCCATATAAACCATGTGACCCCCAGGGCGGGGCCATATTTGACCCTAGGGGAATAATTTGAATAATCTTAGTAGAGGACCACTAGATGATGTCATATACAAAATATCAGAGCCCTAGGCCCTGTGGTTTTGGACAAGAGGTTTTTCAAAGTGTTTTCCTATATAATTCTATATAAACCATGTGACCTCTGGAGTGGGACCATATTTGACCCCAGGGAAATAATCTGAACAATCTTGGTAGCGGACGACTAGATTTTGCTACATACCAAATATCAAAGCCCTAGGCCCTGTGGTTTTTGACAAGAAGATCAGAAACTGTTCAACTGTTCCTGGCCAATGTGACCTTTACCTTTGACCTAATGACCTCAAAATCGATAGGGGTCATCTGCTGGTCATGACCAACCTCACTATCAATTTTCCTGACACTAGGCCCAAACGTTCTTGAGTTATTGCCCGGAAACCATTTTCCTGTTCCTGGTCACTGTGTCCTTGACCTTTGACATACTGACCTCAAAATCAATAGGGGTCATCTGCTGGTCATGAACAACCTCCCTATAAACTTTCATGACCCTAGGCCTTAGTGTTCTTGAGTTATCATCCGGAAACCGTTTAACTGTTCAGGGTCACTGTGACCTTGACCTTTAACATACTGACCTCAAAATCATTAGGGGTCATCTGCTGGTCATGACCAACCTCCCTATCAACTTTCATGATCCTAAGCCCAAGTGTTATTGAGTTATCATCCGGAAACTGTTTAACTATTCAGGGTCACTGTGACCTTGACCTTTGACATACAGACCTCAAAATCAATAGGGGTCATCTGCTGGTGATGATCAACCTCCCTATCAACTTTCATGATCCTAGGCCCAAGCGTTCTTCAGTTATCATCCGGAAATGGATTGGTCTACATTCTGACCGACTGACATCTGCAAAACAATATACCTCTCCTTCTTCGAAGGGGGGCATACTAATTCATAAGCTGTACAGACATTGTATGTACCATCTGGCTCCATAAACATTATATGTATTATCTTGCTGCACATACATGTATCATTAGCTGCCTAAACATTATATGTATCAATAGCTTCATATATATTATATTTCAATAGCTGCACAAACATTGCATTTCATCTGCATAAACATTATATGTAAAATTAACTGCACAAACACTGTATGTATAACTAGCTGCACAACCATTATATGTAACTTTTACCCGCATAAACAGTATATAAATCATCTGGCTGCACAAACATAAGTATCATCTGGCTGCACAGACAATATGTCTATATTATCTGCAAAGACATTATGTGTATCATCTGGCTGCACAAACATTATGTGTATCATTATCTGCACAGATATTATGTGTATCATCTGGCTGCACAGATATTATGTGTATCATCTGGCTGCACAGACATTATGTGTATCATCTGGCTGCACAAACATTATGTGTATCATTATCTGCACAGACATTATGTGTATCATCTGGCTGCACAGACATTATGTGTATCATCTGGCTGCACAGATATTATGTGTATCATCTGGCTGCACAGACATTATGTGTATCATTATCTGCACAGACATTATGTGTATCATTATCTGCACAGACATTATGTGTACCATCTGGCTGCACAAACATTATGTGTATCATCTGGCTGCACAGACATTATGTGTATCATCTGGCTGCACAAACATTATGTGTATCATTATCTGCACAGACATTATGTGTATCATTATCTGCACAGACATTATGTGTATCATTATCTGCACAGATATTATGTGTATCATCTGGCTGCACAAACATTATGTGTATCATTATCTGCACAGACATTATGTGTATCATTATCTGCACAGACATTATGTGTATCATCTGGCTGCACAAACATTATGTGTATCATTATCTGCACAGACATTATGTGTATCATCTGGCTGCACAAACATTATGTGTATCATTATCTGCACAAACATTATGTGTATCATTATCTGCACAGACATTATGTGTATCATTATCTGCACAGACATTATGTGTATCCTCTGGCTGCACAGACATTATGTGTATCATCTGGCTGCACAGACATTATGTGTATCATCTGGCTGCACAAACATTATGTGTATCATTATCTGCACAGACATTATGTGTATCATTATCTGCACAGATATTATCTGTATCATCTGGCTGCACAGATATTATCTGTATCATCTGGCTGCACAGACATTATGTGTATCATTATCTGCACAGATATTATGTGTATCATCTGGCTGCACAGATATTATGTGTATCATCTGGTTGCACAGACATTATGTGTATCATCTGGCTGCACAAACATTATGTGTATCATTATCTGCACAGATATTATGTGTATCATCTGGCTGCACAGACATTATGTGTATCATCTGGCTGCACAGATATTATGTGTATCATCTGGCTGCACAGACATTATGTGTATCATTATCTGCACAGATATTATGTGTATCATCTGGCTGCACAGATATTATGTGTATCATCTGGCTGCACAGACATTATGTGTATCATCTGGCTGCACAGACATTATGTGTATCATCTGGCTGCACAGATATTATGTGTATCATCTGGCTGCACAGATATTATGTGTATCATCTGCCTGCACATACATTATGTGTATCATCTGGCTGCACAGACATTATGTGTATCATCTGGCTGCACAGACATTATGTGTATCATCTGGCTGCACAGACATTATGTGTACCATCTGGCTGCACAAACATTGTGTGTTTCATCTGGCTGCACAGACATTATGTGTATCATCTGGCTGCACAAACATTATGTGTATCATCTGGCTGCACAGACATTATGTGTATCATCTTGCTGCACAGACATTATATGTATCATTATCTGCACAGACATTATGTGTATCATCTGGCTGCACAAACATTATGTGTATCATCTGGCTGCACAGACATTATGTGTACCATCTGGCTGCACAGACATTATATGTATCATCTGGCTGCACAGACATTAAGTGTATCATCTGGCTGCACAGACATTAAGTGTATCATTATCTGCACAGACATTAAGTGTATCATCTGGCTGCACAGACATTATGTGTATCATCTGGCTGCACAAACATTATGTGTATCATCTGGCTGCACAGACATTATGTGTATCATCTGGCTGCACAGACATTATGTGTGTCATCTGGCTGCACAGACATTATGTGTGTCATCTGGCTGCACAGACATTATGTGTGTCATCTGGCTGCGCAGACATTATGTGTATCATCTGGCTGCGCAGACATTATGTGTATCATCTGGCTGCGCAGACATTATGTGTACCATCTGGCTGCGCAGACATTATGTGTATCATCTGGCTGCACAGACATTATGTGTATCATCTGGCTGCACAGACATTATGTGTATCATCTGGCTGCACAGACATTAAGTGTATCATCTGGCTGCACAGACATTTTGTGTATCATCTGGCTGCACAGACATTATGTGTATCATTATCTGCACAGACATTCAGTGTATCATCTGGCTGCACAGACATTATGTGTACCATCTGGCTGCACAGACATTATATGTATCATCTGGCTGCACAGACATTATGTGTATCATCTGGCTGCACAGACATTATGTGTATCATCTGGCTGCACAGACATTATGTGTATCATCTGGCTGCACAGACATTATGTGTATCATCTGGCTGCACAGACATTATGTGTATCATCTGGCTGCACAGACATTATGTGTATCATCTGGCTGCACAGACATTATGTGTATCATTATCTGCACAAACATTAAGTGTATCATCTGGCTGCACAGACATAAAGTGTATCATCTGGCTGCACACACATTAAGTGTATCATCTGGCTGCATAGACATTATATGTATTATTATCTGCACAGACATATGTATCATCTGGCTGCACAGACATGAGTATCATCTGGCAGCACAGACATTATATGTATTATTAGCTGCACAAACATTATGTGTATCATCTGGCTGCACAGACATTATATGTATCATCTGGCTGCACTGACATTATATGTATCATCTGGCTGCACAGACATTATATGTATTATTAGCTGCACAGACATTAAGTGTATCATCTGGTTGCACAGACATTATGTGTATCATCTGGCTGCACAGACATTATGTGTATCATCTGGCTGCACAAACATTATGTTTATCATCTGGCTGCACAGACATTATGTGTATCATCTAGCTGCACTGACATTATGTGTATCATCTGGCTGCACAGACATTATGTGTATCATCTGGCTGCACAGACATTATATGTATCATGTGGCTGCACAGACATTAAGTGTATCATCTGGCTGCACAGACATTATGTGTATCATTATCTGCACAGACATTAAGTGTATCATCTGGCTGCACAGACATTAAGTGTATCATCTGGCTGCACAGACATTATGTGTATCATCTGGCTGCACACACATGAAGTGTATCATCTGGCTGCACAGACATTATATGTATTATTATCTGCACAGACGTATGTATCATCTGGCTGCACAGACATGAGTATCATCTGGCTGCACAGATATTATATGTATTATTAGCTGCACAAACATTATGTGTATTATCTGGCTGCACAGACATTATATGTATCATCTGGCTGCACTGACATTATATGTATCATCTGGCTGCACAGACATTATATGTATTATTAGCTGCACAGACATTATATGTATCATCTGGCTGCACAAACAAGACAAATATACACCAGACCTGTAAGTATATAAAACTTACATCATTTTAGTTATGAGATCTGATGAATCATTCATACATGTATCTTCATTGGCAAAAATTTATTTCCACTGTAAAGTTTTTATTAAATTTACATATCCATTTAACTGTATTAGTACATTATATTTACACATGTATACCTATAGAAACTATTAAACAAGTGTTGAGATCTGATAAGCAGTTCACTTACTAGACAAGCACTTATCACTCAGATACACTTGAGAACCTTAAACATCATTCATTCAGGATGATATCTGTATATATGTGGGATATTAAGATCATAATATGAGTGATATGATATTCACCTCTAAGCTTGAAAGTCAGTTTACATTTTTTGTTGTGGTCTACTACTACTTCAGTTGTCTAGAATGAAGTAGCACCCTTTTTTTATTCCTGGTTTTACTTGATACTTTTCAAGATCTTTTTCATTGTTTATTTTAACAGTTTCATTTAAGAGTTTTGATGTATATGTTTCACTGAAACTCCAAGACCCCTGTACATTTGTTGTGTTATCTCCATGCATCAGATTCTTCCTTGTCTTAAATGCTAAATTCATTCTGTGCATGGTGAGGTCCTCATTAAGATATATGTTATATGCCTTTTAAGTTTGGTCGATATGTGGATTTATCGACCCGATAAAAGCGATATAGGCCTCGGGCGCACCTCACTAAAAAGCAATAATTGTATAATATTTTTATTCTTCAACACATTTCTAGACTTTATAAACTCAGATTTGGCATCTCTGGACATGAATTGAACCAATATTTCTGTAACTTTATCTGCTTTGTGTTGACCAACCCTGTGTGATTTACTTATATCATGTTTCGTGATTCTTGCTCCACATTTTGTAGCTATATCTAACACAATATCATTTGTGATTTCTCATTTGTTCTCTTTGCAGTTGCCAATTCTTACATTATTTCTTCTGCTATATTTCAGATAGTTACAAAAATTGTCCACAACAGTTTTGGTCCTACATTAAATCAAGAAAGCAGGATTTTGGTGTCGCCCCACATAAGAACAAGGATGGCTTCTTTCACAGCGAGTCGAAAACAAAGGCGGAGATCCTAAACAACCAGTTTAGGTTCTTTTTCACTCAAGAGGACACAACGCACATACTGGACAAGGGACCTAGCCCTCATCCACCTATGGAGGACATCACAGTACACCCAAAAGGAGTCCGGAAACAGTTTACAAATCTGAATCTACACAAGGCCATGGATCCTGACTTGATTCCCACCTCCATACTCAAACTAGCTGCTAATGAACTCACCCCTGTTCTAGCCAGACTATACCAGCAGTCCTTGGATACAGGCATGGTACCAAATGATTGGCATGATGCACTAGTCGTTTCAGTCTTCAAGAAGGGCGAAAAACACCTGTCATCCAATTACCGACCTGTCTCCTTGACGTCTGTAGTGTGCAAGGTCCTACAGCATATCGTGTACAGCTCGGCAATGCGATTCTTCGACCAGCACCGCATACTCACAAAGTCACAGCATGGTTTTCAGGTCAGATGATCCTGTGAATCCCAGCTGCTGTGGACAATCCAAACCATTGGCAGTAAACTTCTTGACTTTGCAAAGGCGTTCACCTGTGCCTTTTGCACAAGTAACAGTACTACTGAGTGAGAGGGAAGACACTACGCTGGATAGAGGCTTTCCTCAGCAACCGCAAGCAACAGGTCCTCCTGGAAGGCGAGAAATCAACTCAGGCAGATGTCGTCTCTGGTGTGCCCCAGGGAACTGTTTTGGGTCCACTACTTTTTCTCATCTATATCAGCGACCTACCAAAATGTGCCGCTCACTCCGAAACCCATCTTTTAGCAGATGACAGTATCCTCTTCTGCTTAAATGGGAACCAACATGATGCTGACCTCCTCCAACAGGACCTTTAGGCCCTAGAGAATTGGGAGAGCAACTGGCAAATGATGCTTCACCAGCCAAATGTACAATACTGCATATCTGCCAGAACCACCGCCACTGGATTGAGACGAAGTATGCTCTCAAGTTTCAACATTCTGGGTCAAGTGGTTCTCAAGTTATTGATCAGAAACAGGTTTCCATGTTCAGGCCCCTGTGACCTTGACAGGTGATTTTTTAAATTTTTTCAAATGAGATCTCATCTTGGTAAAAGCAGGCTATGAATATATTATACATAAATTACATAGATAAAAGACACTTCAGAATAGTTCTTAAACTAAAAGCAACCATTCATAACTTTATCATGACATTACAGTACATTAGGGGTTCTAACTGACCAATCAGAGAGCTGCATTTTCGAGTACCTGCCAGTTTCCACTTGGGTATAACGAAGTATATTTACAATGAACATATAGTGACTTTAGAAATAAATATCTCACTATTTTAGAAATCAAATTAAGATTTTTCACTGCACATGCCCCAGATGATGCTACAAACAACAAAACTTTGAAGTTTCATTGAAATATTACATACCGAAGAATATTCCTCCGTCCGATAATCGATAGCGGTCAGATTTTCTATATAGAAATAAGAAGGACATGTACACATTTCACTTAATAACAAAATTACTAAAAATAAGAAACCTTAGTTGCAAAAATATTACCAAAGTTCAACATTTGATTCATCACACAGTATTTTTTAATTAAATTTTATTTTTATTTTCATTTTAGATTCGTTCCTGACATGATGTTTAATGCCATCATTTCGTCATTTTGTCCCTTCTATTTTTCATATAAAATGTGTAAAAATCTCATACATGCGTTTCTTAAAAGCAATTTTTTGGATAAAACCATTGATATGTAAGCTAAGGTGCAAATGATTTCCTACTCTCAAAAATTTATCTTTTGAATGATATTTATTTCATTTTTGTAAAATAAAAATCTGATTTGTTCTCAGACGGTTAATTTCCACTGATTTTGAAGAATAATTAACTTCAGTGCGAAGTTGTTGTTGTAGCGTCATGTGCAGACGACATATCAATGTCGCTTGAACATGCGGTATCATGATCAAAAGGTTAAAGTAAATGATTTAATCAGTTTAGTTAATTTGTGATTGAATGTTTTATTCGACACAATGAGTGTAAGTTTTTAACTCAATTTCATTTCACGAATAATTCCTTTCCTGTTAATATCACAAATTTTACAACATGAGAAATTCAATTAAATATTGCAGTTAAGATCCTAGTTCTAAAATGAAAGAGATGTGAATTTCTTCTTATATTGTTTTTCTTACCATTTTTAATTTTCATTTAAATATCAGTGTCAGTTATGCCAATTACAATGTATGTCAATTAAATATGAAACAAGAAAGATTTCTATTGGCCGTACAATGTTGAAAGGCTTATCTGGAGAAGAAAAAGTGAGGAACGCAAGGTATTTACAAAAAAACTTCGGTATAAATGTTATTTTTAGTTTTTAGATAATAAATTGCAAAAACTACACAGCGCAGCGTAACCAAATAAAATGAATAAAAAACAAGAGGGTCATGATGACCCTGGATCGCTCACCTGAGTAATATGAGCTACATGTTACAAATGTCAAACTGATGATAAAATATTAAGAAAGTCAGTAGGTCACATTCATGGTCAATGATATTTAGTTTTACGTTTGTGTGCAAAACTGTGTATGTCATCAAAATTTCAAGGCTGTATCTTAAAAAACAAGAAAGTAGGTCAGTAGGTCAAGGTCACAGTCAAGTTACTTGGGGTCATCAGGTAATTATAATTAAACAGTCTTGGAAATAGGATCAGATGGTTTTTTAAGTATTTTTCCTATATAACTCACATAATAACTAAGTGACCCCAGGGCCGGGCCTCTTTTAACCCCAGTGGCATAATTTGAACAATTTTGGTAGAGGACTACTAGACAATGCATAATACCAAATATCAAAAGCCTAGGTCGTATGGTTTCAGACAAGAAGATTTTTAAAGCTTTTTCCTATACAAGTCTATATCTTGGGACACCAAGGGCAGGGCCTCTTTTCACCCAAGGGGTACAATTTGAACAATTTTGGTTGAGGACCATAAGACAATTATGCTACAAGCCAAATATCAAACGTCTAAGTGTTGTGGTTTCAGACAAGATGATTATTAAACTTTTTTTCCTATATGTCTATGTAAAACTTGGGACCCCCGGGGCGGGACCACATTTGACCCTAGGGGGATAATTTGAACAATCTTGGTAGAGGACCACTAGATGATGCTACATACCAAATATCAAAGCCCTAGGCCATGCAGTTTTGTACAAGAAGATTTTCAAAGTTTTCCTTATATAAAACATGTGACCCCCGGGGCGGGGCCATATTTGACCCTAGGGGGATAATTTGAACAATCTTGGTAGAGGACCACTAGATGATGCTACAAACCAAATATCAAAGCCCTAGGCCATGTGAAATTCAGTTTTACCATTTGTGTGCAAGACTGTGTAAGTCATCAATATTTCAAGGCTGTATCTTAAAAAACAAGAAAGTAGGTCAGTAGGTCAAGGTCACAAGCAAGTGACATCATATTACTTGGGGTCATCAAGTAAATATAATTAAATAGTCTTGGAATTAGGATCAGATGATTCTGTAAGTATTTTTCCTGTATAACTCACATAATAACCAAGTGACCCCAGGGCCGGGCCTCTTTTAACCCCAGGGGCATAATTTGAATAATTTTGGTAGAGGACTACTAGACAATGCATAATACCAAATATCAAAAGCCTAGGTCGTATGGTTTCTGACAAGAAGATTTTTAAAGCTTTTTCCTATATAAGTCTATATAAAACTTGGGACCCCCAGGGCAGGGCCGCTTTTCACCCCAGGGGTACAATTTGAACAATTTTGGTTGAGGACCATAAGACAATTATGCTACAAGCCAAATATCAAACGTCTAAGCGTTGTGGTTTCAGACAAGAAGATTATTAAACTTTTTTTCCTATATGTCTATGTAAAACTTGGAACAATTTTGGTTGAGGACCATAAGACAATGCTACAAACCAAATATCAAAGGTCTAAGAGTTGTGGTTTCAGACAAGAAGATTTTTAAACTTTTTTTCCTATATAAGTCTATGTAAAATTTGTGACCCCCGGGTCGGGGCCATATTTGACCCTAGGGGGATAATTTGAAAAGTCTTGGTAGAGGACCACTAGATGATGCTACATACCAGATATCAAAGCCCTAGGCCCTGTGGTTTTGTACAAGAAGATTTTCAAAGTTTTTTCTATATAACTCTATATAAACCATGTGACCCTCGGGGCGGGGCCATATTTGACCCTAGGGGGATAATTTGAACAATCTTGGTAGAGGACCACTAGATAATGCTACATACCAAATATCAAAGCCCTAGGCAATGTGGTTTTGTACAAGAAGATTTTCAAAGTTTTCCCTATATAAGTCTATATAAACCATGTGACCTTCGGGGCGGGGCCATATTTGACCCTAGGGGGATAATTTGAAAAATTCTGGTAGAGGACCACTAGATGATGCTACACACCAGATATCAAAGCCCTAGGCCCTGTGGTTTTGGACAAGAAGATTTTTAAAGTTTTTCCTTTCGGTTGCCATGGCAACCAGAGTTCTGCATGGAATTCAATTCTTTGAACAATTTTGAAAGAGGGCCACCCAAGGATCATTCCTGTGAAGTTTGGTGTAATTCTGCCCAGTGGTTTTCAAGAAGAAGATTTTTTTAAGAAATGTTGACGGACGGACAACGGACGAAGCACGCCAGACATTGAGTGGTCACAATAGCTCACCATAAGCCTTTGGCTCAGGTGAGCTAAAAACTAAAAATATTATGATAACAGATAAATTTTCCATGAATGCAAGATAAATATAAAAATATTTTTAAGTCAGTGCTTTAAACTGCATCAGCAATATGTATGTTTTCATGATATCAACTAACGTTTTATGAAATTAGAAAACAAGAGGGTCATGATGACCCTGGATCGCTCACCTGAGGTATATGAGCTACATGTTTCAAATGTCAAACTGATGATTTTTAGAATTTTTTTGGAAAATTTTCAGATGTACAATCAAGTAATCCCTGGGGCGGGACCAATTTTACCCCGGGGGTCATGATTTGAACAAAGTTTGTAGAAGTCTACTAGGCAATGTTACATATCAAATATCTAAGATCTAGGCCTTCTAGTTTATTTTTAGCAAATTTATGAAGATTTCCCTATGTACAATCAAGTAACTCCTGCGGCTAGGTCAATTTCACCCTGGGGGGGTCAAGATTTGAACAAATTTTGTAGAGGTCCACTAGGCAATGCTACATTTCAAATATCTAAGCTGTAGGCCTTCTGGTTTATTTTTAGGAAATTTTGAAGATTTTTCTATGTACAATCAAGTAACCCCATGGGGTGGGGTCATGATTTGAACAAATTTTGTAGAAGTCTACTAGGCAATGCTACATGTCAAATATCTTAGATCTAGGCCTTCTGGTTTATTTTTAGAACATTTTTGAAGATTTTCCTATGTAAAATCAAGGACCCCTCGGGCGGGGTCAAATTGACCCCGGAGATCATGATTTGAACAAATTTTGTAGAGGTCCATTAGGAAATGCTACAAGTCAAATATCTAAGCTCTATGCCTTCTGCTTTATTTTTATAACATTTTTGAAGATTTTCCTATGTAAAATCAAGTGACCCCTCGGGCGGGGTCAATTTTGACCCGGGAGCCATAATTTGAATAAATTTTGTAGAGGTCCACTAGGCACTGCTACCTGTCAAATATCTAAGCTCTAGGCCTTCTGGTTTATTTTTAGAAAATTTTGAAGTTTTTTTTATGTACAATCAAGTAACCCTATGGGGCGGGGTCAATTTGACCCCGGGTCATGATCTGAACAAATTTTGTAGAAGTCTACTAGGCAATGCTACAAGTCAAATATCAAAGATCTAGGTCTTCTGGTTTATTTTTAGAAATTTTTTGAAGATTTTCCTATGTAAAATCAAGTGTCCCCTGGGGTGGGGTCAATTATGACCCCGTGGGTCATGATTTGAACAAATTTTGTAGATGTCCACTAGGCAATGCTACATCTGAAATATCTAAGCGCTAGGCCTTCTGGTTTATTTTAAGAAAATTTTTGAAGATTTTCCTATGTAAAATCAAGTGATCCCTGGGGCGGGGTCAATTTTGACCCTGGGGTCATGATTTGAAAATTTTTAGTAGAGGTCCACTAGGCAATGCTACATGTCAAATATCTAAGCTCTAGGCCTTCTGGTTTTTGAGAAGAAGAATTTTTAAGATTTTCCTATGTAAAATCAAGTGACCCCTGGGGCGGGGTCAATTTTGACCCTGGGGTCATAATTTGAACAAATTTGCTAGAGGTCCACTAGGCAATGCTTCATACCAAATATCTAAGCTCTAGGGCTTCTGGTTTTTGAGAAGAAGATTTTTAAAGTTTTTCCTTTCGGTTGCCATGGCAACCAGAGTTCTGCATGGAATTCAATTCTTTGAACAATTTTGAAAGGGGGCCATCAAGGATCATTCCTGTGAAGTTTGGAGTAATTCTGCCCAGTGGTTTTCAAGAAGAAGATTTGTTTAGAAAATGTTGACGGACACACGATGGACGACACACAACTGACGACAGACACTGAGCGGTCACAATAGCTCACCATGAGCCTTTGGCTCAGGTGAGCTAAAAATGATCATGATCATTTTTTTTTTTTATTATTGTGTGGAAAATTTAATATAATTTTACTTTCATGACAATTTGAACTGGTTTCATTATTTTTTTCAGTTATCATGAAAATCGTCATTATGAAACTTTCATAATTGATTGTACATGTTCAATTTGAAATGAATTTACATGAATGTCATTTCTATACTGTTATGATAGCCGATAGAAATTGTTGATCCATCACGGCCCCCAATTACCACTAAATAAGGAGCGTTAATACAACACAGACATATACAACACTGATAAGGCTATAAATGCGTTTTGAATGTAATTATAATGTCATTTTACTTTTTCGCGTCATTCTTTTTAAAAATTATTATTTTGCAACTGTTTGGTAAAATCTGTGCAGTTATATTCACACTGAATATGTCAAAATACCTGTACCACGCTGATTACCAATATTTTTTAAAAGAAAGAGAAAAATTTATGATCAATTTAACCAAGGGTGACACAAGTCTCCCTTTTATTTATTCTACAAACATATCATAATTTACGATTCATTTAATTTCTTACTTTCCCGATATATAAAGAATTACTTAATTGATATACGTATGATATTTAACCATTTTAGAGAAAAAAAATTAAATCAAATAAAATCTACACATGTAATAGTATAAATTGTAATCAACCATTTTCAAAAAATACAACTTATATATGTATTTTTGTGACTTAAAAATGGATGTGGTTGTAAAAATTTAACAAGGTCATTATCAGGATTTTAACCTGGGGTCTGAAACATTTGATAACATATACTACATGTCACACAGAAAAGAAAGAGCAGTTTTAACTATTATAAATCAACATGATTTTTACAATGTCAATTCTAAAATTTATTTGTTTTATTTATTGATATTTTGTGACTTGAAAGACAAAAAAATACAAAATAACATTTAAGAAACTACATATTAAGTATTGTTATGGTAAAAATGACATTTTTAATTTCTTTTACATACTTTGTAATTAAAAGTGCATGTCAGTTATGGAAAAGTTTGAGATTTTACACAGGGAGTCTATGATAAAGTCTGAGTAAAATGTAATCAATACCCAAGTGAAACAAGAGCACCGCCAAGCGGGGCAATATACGCCCGAAAGGTTACATCAGAGGATGGGTGCAAAATTTAAAGAACTTGACTGTTGAAGCCCAAAGGACAGGAACAACAAAGATATCATCAAGGTGAACATTCAGACCAATTTTCATGAAGATCCATTGAAAAATATGGCCTCTGGAGAGGTAAAAATGTTTTTCTATTTTTAGACCTACTGACCCAGTTTTTGACCGCAGTTGACCCAGTTTCAAACCTGACCTAGATATCATCAAGATGAACATTCAGACCAACTTTCATACAGATCCCATGAAAAATATGGCCTCTAGAGAGGTTACAAGTTTTTTTATAATTTGACCTACTGACCTAGTTTTTGACAGCACGTGACCCAGTTTCGAACTTGACCTAGATATCATTAAGGTGAACATTCTAACTTTCATGAAGATCCATTGAAAAGAATGGCCTCTAGAGAGGCCACAAGGTTTTTCTATTTTTAGACCTACTGACCTAGTTTTTGACCGCAGTTGACCCAGTTTCGAAACTGACCTAGATATCATCAAGATAAACATTCTGACAGACTTTCATAAAGATCCCATGAAAAATGTGACCTCTAGAGTGGTCACAAGCAAAAGGTTACGGATGGACGGACGGACGGACGCACGCACACACCCACGGACGACGGATGACAGACGCTGCGTGATCACAAAAGCTCACCTTGTCACTTTGTGACATGTGAGCTAAAAATTCTGACCTACCTACCCTAACTTTTTTGAGCATGTTACCGGAAACAAAGAATTTTTTAAGGCCTAATTATCCGAGAAGAAACCGTACGCCAGTACGTGAATATTTGGGGACAAAACACCGCAAATCTACCGACGATTAAAAGGTGAACTTGTTAAAATTAATGTTTCTTTCGAATTAATTATACCCTTTAATAATATGTCAATCACAAACACCAGCTAGAATGTAAAATTAAATCAAATTGAAGTGCATAAGTTCGTATTTTCGGGAAACAGGTACGAATTTTTTCGCCCGCTCCGTAACGGCTGCAATTATTTTCCTAAGTTGTGCAAATAAAAATTATTTAAAGGATCGTATCTTTCTCTATGAAAAATAAATAAGATAACACCTCTAAAAATCTGTTGATTTAATGCAATATATCTTTCCATAAACCCATTTCTATGCTACAAACTTCAACGGATACACGGGTGCAATTTTATCATTCAGTATCGTATTAAAATAGAACGCACCCCGTGACAGTTAGATGTTTTCTGACCATGTGACCAAAACAAGCTATTTGGTGTTGTTATAATAATCAAATTTAAATTAACTTTTCTAGCAGGAACTGAGTTTTAATTTAAAATGTTTACAAAAGATGCAACTTGGTTTTTATTACGCGGATGGTGCTGAAGCACTGTACTATTTTTTGTAGGTTATTTATAGTTTATTTTGGTCACATGATGAAGAATTGTTTTGGTCATGTGATCAAAGCAAGCATGCTCATTTTCATACGCTTTGTTTTTGTTATAAAATACAGATTACGACAAATATGTACTTAAGCAATGCATTTTTTGATAAAGTTGAATCTCAGAAGCTTTCTGAAAGTTAAACAGACTTTAATTATGTAAAATTTATGGAGGACATGGAACTACTTGTTGTTCAGTTTCGGACAAGTGTATCGACCGTAAATTTGTGGTGGTATGGTAAATCTGTGAGCACGCTAAAAATTGCTGCCCGCAGCAAAGTGTGGTCACAACTCACCTCAAAGACCCACCACGACCTAGTGACCTCCTTTTTTCACCCACAAAAACTTCATGAAAATCATTTTTATAATACAGGTAATATAACAGCTATACTACAAGTTTTCAGGTGGACAATTTAGGCCCTTCCTAAATAAAAATGTTTTCACAACTTTATCAGATTCTGCAAGCTTATTCAGTCAATCTCTTTTCAGCATTATAATTTTAAGAATATAGATGAATAACTGTCTTACACTGTAGAAACAAAATGTGATTGAAATTCAATTAAATGCACTGATTTATGCAGTGGTCTAGCTAGGTCCAATTTTTTGGGCGAAGTCACTTCTCCCTCAAGTTGGTTTAGGGAGAAGTGGGGAGACTTTAGGGAGGTGGGAATACTTGAGTGATTCGAAACGTGGCTGTAATTTTCTTGTTTCTAGATAAAAACATTGATGTGACCATTCATTTTCTTAGTTAGATCATTTCCCATACAGTGGTTATTGTTTCATTACAAAATTCTGAAAAAAGTTCTTTTCAAAATTCAAGACGATGCTGTAAATTTAACCCGCTGATTTTTTGCTATATCTTGTACGAACTGTTTATTATTAACACTGCGTCACCAACTCGGTGAACAGTATCTCACCTGAATAAAACTGAAAGTAAACTGTATAAACTAGAAATACATATTCAAATCAATTCATCGATGGAAGTCAATTTAACATAGTTACATTGCATGTCGTTGTTTAACCATAGACAACAACTAATTGTGTACAATATTCCAATTACAAGATTAATCAGCAATTTCTTTGTAAAACATTGTTTTTTTGCACTCGAACATGTTGACAATTAATGTAAAGTGTCAAAGACGTAACCGTGGCGCTAACTGGCTGAACACAATCGACTCTGTTGTATCGGGTAATTTGATTCGCTTTCACACTTCTCGGGAAAAATCTCGCAAGTACCTGAAGTAGGCGGAGCTTAAATTATGCTATCGGCCTGTGTGTATGTGTATTCAACACTCAATTTGACACCATGCAAATTGTCAAAAGTTAGGGTAGCAGTAATTAGCAAGTGTATTAAAGAAAATCGGGCAGCTTGCATTTCGCTTTGAGGTTAGATCTGAGCGAAGTTTGAAGTTCCAAAGCGACTATGTCGCTCAAGTCGCCCACTCGCGAGAGCCCTGATTTATGTACATATTACTACATTAATTCAATAAAATGTTAAGACATTAAACACATTGTCTTGGCCTAATATATGTCACCATACATGTGATCTCCCACGCGGGAGGGTCAAAATCCCGATTTTTTCACCTTGCCTCCCGTCTCCCGACCAAAACCATATTTCTCCCGCTTTTCAAAAAAAAAAAAAAAGTATATCAGTATTATGACTGGGTTGATAATTACCGAGGAGTGAACATGTTTGTACAGTAAATCAAAGTGTCACCCACTGCTATGTATTATACATGTTTGACACACATGTAGCTGGAGGAAAGAGTTGTTTTTCACAGGTGACTTATTAATTGTTTGTTTTGATAAGGGATTAGACAAGCAGAGCATTTTTCACCTGTCTCACGGGGTCAAATATCTGCCTATTCTCAATGCCAATTAAGCTCCATTTTTCACCAGTTCCCAGGCATAAGAAATAATTCCCAACTGAAATGAATTTTGATTATTCAAAGAAAAATTTTGCTCGGTAATAAAATCACATAAATAATTGTTGGAAAAACCATCCCATTACTATTTTTAGAACAGGAGTGTTATCTCCCCTTATGGAGTTACGCCATTTTCTTCCAATGTTTACCAAATTAATTTGCTACTAAATCGGACATATTTCATTGAAAATTGGATATAAACACACACTCATTTATTTGATAACATCAATCTACATTATTTTGGTAAGGGTAAATACATGTTTATGCATTTCTGTTTTCTATTTTTCATGTCAAAATCATCAGTATTTATACAAAAGTGGGTGGGGTAAGGAATTTACATAATTTATGAGTTGTGTTCAGACCAATTTAGAGCTTCATTTTTTTTAAAGTCCTCGAGTAGAATAATGTTAATGCATATTCACCTTCATTTCAGACCTAAATTGAGACTTGGTTTCTACAAATTTAATCTGTTAAGAAAGTTTAAAGTTAGAACAAGAAGGAGCTTCTGTAAGATAGCATGCTCGACTTTTCTCAGTGATTGACTCTGAATTAAAGCTTTGCCAGTAAAAGGGGCAATTAAAGCTTTGCTAGTAAAAGGGGAATAATAGTCAATAGCTTTGAATGTAACAGAGATATTAGACATTATATAAAACTTTAACAAAAAAAAAAGAAGTTAAAAAGTGGCATAACTCTGTCAAAATTCAAATCAAGAGTTATGAGGATTGTTTCTTCTGGTGTAGACTTATATACATTATTTTGTGGCCAAAAATGTTGGATTTTGCCTCTAAGTTATGTGTCTGCACGCTTAATTTATGTCGATGAAAAACCTCCAGTTTTGAGACCCCAACTCCAGCTGAAAAATGGCAAACCTCCAGTTTTGGGATTCTGAACATATCACATGTATGATGTCACTGTCAACTTGAAACTAAATTCAAGCTTGTATATCTCATATTTTTCATGCAAATCATGTATAATTACCATCATGGAAATACAAAAGAATACAGTTATTTTGATGTGCCTCTTTAATACACCAAGTACTGTGCACCCTACTAAATTAATTCAATAATATATTTAGACATTAAACACATTGTCATGGCCTTATATATGGCCTTATATATGTCACTGTCAATTTGTAACAAGATACTAGGCTTGTTATTTCTCCATTCATCATGGAAATACAAAAGAATACACTTACTTTCTATCAATATTTCTCAATACTTCATTAGAAAGTAAACTAACTACTGTAGGCTTACTTATTTTAGCGGTGTACTAATAACAGCGCTTTTAGCGCTATCTCACGTGCGCTAATTCATGTCCACGCATTAATTTGTCCAAACATTTTCATGTACATTTTCATTCGATGATGTTTTCTTCGAACTTTTGCAAATAATTACTCTTGAGAGTTTGCACTAGTTACACTGCTTGCTAATATTTTAAGGTTCGTATGATATTCCTGTTTATTGTTCATATTATTATTTTAAACATATGATCATGCAAAATAAAAATATTTAAGCTTGTAGTTTGTGTTTTTTCTCATTTGATCAAGTTGTTATCGATTTCCGTATCACCTTCGGGCATTTCCGTTGTTGCAGTCGCTCGTTTACGGAAAGGTGTGAACGTTTGTATTAAGACACAATGCATGTAGGACAAAGGGGATTCAATGATAAAAATGTGTGACAGTCTCGTTTTATTTCCGCAATTATAAGTATACAAAATATAAAACACGCAGATTATTATAATTAAATACAAGAAGACAATACAGTTACGTAGGCAATATTATACTTTACTGTACGCAAACATAAAGCTACAGTTGAAAGTATCATTGAAAAAACACAAGTGTCATCATGGCACATTATTTGAAAGTCATACTTGGTACATGTTTTTAGCTAACAAACTTTTTCGATTGCGTCCATTAGACCTGTAAGGCGCCACCCTGTCATGACTGATTCTTTTTTCACATTTCTGTGTGCATCGACCAGCCAGGCGGCATGGATAGGTTTTAGTCTACTCAATTTTAAGTTTACGTCAAGATTTTCAATCTCGATTCCTTCTGCGAGGGCATGTTCAATTTCATCACTGTACCAGCGCTGGAAACTTTGTTTGATATTTCGCTTGAACTCATCATTCCCAGATAGATCGAGTGGCTGCAACTCGCCGGTACAACCAGCAGGCACAAAACGGAATCGTATGTTTGCATCCTGTAAATAATACATAGATAGATGGTTTCTAGTCAAACACTTTCAATATAATTGTATCTGTCTTTGGGACCAGTGTAGAGCATGATTAAAATGCACAGTCATGCAGTCTGATCATGATCTGCACTGTTCGCTATTTAGTCAGTTATTCATGAAAACCCCTTTAAACTATAAATAGTTTTGTCCGCATTGAAAAAGGAGAAGTGATGATAATCAGTAAACATACAGACGGCGACAGACAATGGTAAACAAACAACAGGTAAACAGGAAGATTTAAGGTAAAAACTCTCACGCGTAATTTAGACGTCACGTACACAGGATTCGCGTGTAAAACATTTATTAGTTCATAGTTTTGCTTCAAACTTTCAGTATCGATAAAGAACATATATAACTAGAATACTAGAGCATTTTTAGTACGATACTAACATAAAAATAAGCAAAATTTAATAGAAACAGTCGAATTTTGATAAAATCAACTGCTTAATTTCATACAGCGCGATCTTAAATAACTTTTTTATATAATAAGTAAAGTAATTAATACCGATATGATCATTAAATTTAGACTTTAGGCTAGAAAGTGCAAAAAAAAAACAGATCTGAAAAACATTACAAAATGACAAAATGACAGCAATTTAAACACAGAGTGAAACGGTATCGTTAATTAGAATACTAGTATATAGAGTAAGCAAACTAGTATTCATTATGCAGTAGGCGTGGCGTGTAATTTATAAATAACCTGTGTACTGACAACAGTCGGACGTATAAATTTCATTTGTTTTGTTTACGCAAAACGGACGTTTCAGAACACACTACGGAATAGTCTTTTTAAAAAAAAATATTTTTATATGTTTATATCAGTGATATATATACCAGAAATAGTAATAATTCAGCAGTATTTAGATATTCTTGAACATTAATAATTTAGCACAGAATGAATGAGTTACCTTTAAAGCGGTTTTGAAGACATCAGTTTTGTGAGCGGCGAGCACATCGAATATAACAAGAGCTGGAGTGTTCAACTTCATAATTGGAAGATGGTCCCGCACACCCTCGACGTACGGTAACAGGACCTTTTCAACCAGTTCAAGCATAGTTTGTGTATTTGACCAGTGGTTCTCGGAGTGTGTAATATTCCAGTCATTCGGAAAATCAAACAAAGGATGGCATTTGTCGGTCGTTCCTTGATAAATGACCTGTGGAGGAAGCAGCTTTCCACTCAGTGTGCTAGCCAACACAACACTTATCTGAAAACATACATTCAATAAGTTCAAGCCCTAATCGAACCGCACTTTTTATCCATGCATTAAATGTATTTATTTATTTATTTATTTTTATTTATTTACAAGTAAAGATAATGAAGTTTAATCTTACCTGACGCTTATCTTCTAGTCCGATCACAGGCACTTGTTTCGAACCCTCCTTCTCCATTGTGTAGTGCCCAGCCGGAACAATATACACATCAGTTTGATCAAAGTTAATTATAAGTTCATCGGGAATATCATTTTGCCAGACCAATTTTTGAATCTCAGTAAGATACTCAGATTTAAGATCTTCAAAGTTGCTTGGCACCTTACGGGCAGCTTTGGTTCCTTTCCTTTTTACATATCCTTGACGTCTGAAGAAGGACTGGCACCAGATCTTGGAAAACTCTATGTGTCCCCCATATTCCTTCAGAAGTCTCCTATTTTGACTTTTAACAATTCCACGTCCAGCTGACTGTAATGTTGTCAAGCCGATGGGACAGCCCGCTAGCCTCTGATATTTTATATACGTTGCTAGCTCCTTATCAAATGCACCAAGCATAGGAGGCTTGCCACGATCCTTCTTTTCTAGAGTTTCTGGTTCTACTCCAGTTTCCTTCTTTAATTCCAAAAACTGTTTTTTCAAATTCCTCACAGAACTTTCGGGAACACCAAACTTCCTTGATGCATTCATTACCCCATTTTCGACGGCAAACCGTGCCATTTTTGCCCTTTTTTCAGCATCATAATCCATATAGCCTGAATGCTTCCTTTTTCTACTGCCAGTACTAGGTGAATTTGGCGATTCCAATAGTTCTTTATTAACCCTAGAAATAATTTCCCTATGTTCAGAGCATTGAGCACAAGAGGGACTGACAAGTCCAAAACTTTCTATGCAATCGTCATTGTCGCTGCAGCTGGTACTGGAGGAACAGTCAGCAGCATTTTCATTTCCACTTAACAGCCACTTTCGCAACATTACGATTGGAATTACAAATGAAAACTGAATTTTATTAGACTTTAATCAATCATCAGATATTTACTAGTAGTAACTAGTATTCACAATACGTTCACTGACCAATTATCGCATTTTCGAGAGATTTACGGTATAACACGTAAGTAAATAATTTCAAATAAATCGTACTTTCTTTAGCCCGCTAACAGTGAATAAAGTTGATTTCATAATCAGTAAGACGTATAATTACTAGTACAGCAGAAACACACTACATAAAAATTGCCGACGGTTAAGTTTATTTCCGAAAATCTTCGTGCATCTCCGTAAATCTCCGAGAGCCTCATCTCGGACATCGCTAAAATTAGAAATTAGCGGTCTCGCGAGAGCGCTAATTCACATCCACGCATTAATTAGAAATTTCACCAAAAATTGCGTTTGCCGCACTAATAAATGTACGCCTACAGTACTGTGAAATCATTAATATGCATGGAGGACTAATTTTCGTGGATTTAGTGGTTGAGTCAATCCACGAAATTTAATCCTAATAAACAAGTAATTCATTCATTTTATGTTCAAAAGCTGAAATCAACGATTTCATATCCTCACGAAATTGCAGTTTGGACTAAAAATTTCATGCCTACGAAATTAAATGATTTAACAGTATATAATGACAGTTATTATTATTAAATTCATACTACACCTTCCCAAACTGTATCTTGTAGTCCTTTTATTTTTGCCATCCATTCAAAAATGTTCTCTTGTCTAAGTGGATGAGCCTCTATACCCTGTAGCACATGAAATAGGAAAGAAGATATATAAAGCTTCTCCTATATATGTCTATGTAAAACAGGTGAATCCTAGGGTATTGCCAGCATGATTTGAACAAACAAACAACACAATGCTACAATGTCAAATATCTAAGCTCAGGTCAATGCATTTTTCCTGTATAACACCAAGGTGGGGAAGTTTTGACCCCAAGAACATAATTTGAAACAAGAGCTATAAGTGACAAATGCCCCCGAAGCGTGCCCAAGAATGCTACAGTTGTCTGCGCAAAAAAATCACACATCATTTGTGTGACTTTGACCCGAGAGACCCGGGTCATAAGCGCGACACACCTTCTCAATATGGTTAACATTTGTGTCAAATTTATGCCAAGTAATTTTAAAATCCCTTCATAGATGGCAAACCCGCCCACTTAGCTCAATAGGGAGAGCGTCGGTCTACAGATCGTGGGGTCATGAGTTCAATCCTCGGGCGGGGCGTAATACTATGTTCTCTGTGATGATTTGATAAAAGACATCGTGTCTGAAATCAATCATCCTCCACCTCTGGCTTTAACCCCTCGAAATGTTCCCCATAATGAGACGACATGTCATGCGCAAGATCCAAACTCCTAGCTCTCTAAGTTCAAAGTCACTGTTAGAGGTTAAAGGTTAACATGGTTTGTTTCTTGTCCGGTCCATAACTCTGCCATCGATGAATTTGTTTGTTTTGGGTTAAACAGTATTGCAGTCATGTAATGGTGGGCAGTTAACCTAACCAGTGTTCCTGGATTCTGTACCAGTACAAACCTGTTCTCCGCAAGTAACTGCCAACTTCCCGCCATGAATCAGAGGTGGAGGACTAATGATTTCAGACACAATGTTGTTTATCAAATAGTCACGGAGAACATACGCCCCGCCCGAGGATCAAACTCGAGACCCCGCGATCCGTAGACCAACGCTCTACCTACTGAGCTAAGCGGGCAGGTAGATTGAAGTGAGTTATCGTAATTTCCCATGTATCTTTTTCCAGACACGCGACTGGGAAAAGTTATGACGTCATAAATATGGCGGCTAAAGAGAAAATAAGAAAGGCAGAAAATGTATGACTGTGGAATAATTACAATTGACAACGTCTTTGAAAACTATGTAATGCTTGTAAAAATGATATATTTAGTGAAGATAATGTTTATTCTCGGAGATAAAACACTTTTATGAAAAATAAGATGGAACTGATTATGCTTAAAATGAAAAATATGCATAAAGATCAGAAATGACGAAAATGACTAAATAACGATATTATTAAGCGAGCAAGTTTCTGTTAAATGGCACAGTATGCTCGATTAAAAATAGAAATAGTCTGATACTCTATTACTTTCATTGTCAAATAACATCATTATATATATCTATGTACCCTTGTTATCTGTATGAGTGTGTCAGATCAGCTTAACGCCCCAATAGTGTGGTCAGAGAAACAAGAGCTGTCGGAGGACAGCAACGCTCGACTATTCAACAGCCTTGTCGATTGAATGAATACGAGTCGAAAAAGGGACATAATTAGTAAAAAAGCAAAACAGGGTTATGGAACCTGCATAGTGCTTATCAGCTCAGGACAGTGGACAAGTGTGTGAAGTTTCAATCCATTCCCATTAGTGGGTACTAAGATACCAGCTTACATAATAGGAATTTAACCAAAAACTCCTAAGTCAAAAAAGGGGCATAATTTTGTAAAATGCGAAGTTAAGTTATTGACCCTTTGCATTGCATGTCATATCATGACAGTGAACAAGTGTGTGCAATTTCAATCCTTTCCTATTAGTGGATACTGAGATACCAGCTTACATACAAAAACTTAACCAAAAATTTCTATGTTGACAAAGGGGCATAATTTTGAAAAAAAGCAAAATAAAGTTATGGGACCTGCTTTGTGCATGTCAGATCATGACAGTGAACAAGTGTGTGAAGTTTCAATCCATTCCAATTAGTGAGTACTGAGATACCAGCTTACATACAAAACCTTAACCAAAAAATTCTAAGTCGAAAAAGGGGCATAATTTTGTAAAAAAGCAAAATAGAGTTATGGAACCTGTGCAATGTAAGTCAGTTTATCAAAGTAAATAAGTTTGTGAAGTTTCAATCCATTCCCACAAGTGGTTATTGAGATACCAGCTTACATACAAAACCTTAACCAAAATTTTCTAAGTCGAAAAAGGGGCATAATTTTGTAAAAAAGCACAATAGAGTTATGGAACCTGTGCAATGTAGGTCAGTTTATCACAGTGAATAAGTGTGTGAAGTTTCAATCCATTCCCACAAGTGGTTGCTGAGATACCAGCTTACATACAAAAACTTAACCAAATCGGGACGCGGACGCGGACGCGGACGCAGACGCCGACGCGGACGCCGACACATGGGCGAGTCCAATAGCTCTACTATTCTATGAATAGTCGAGCTAAAAATCTGTTACATGGTGCAATCTTAAGAATGTTGTTTCTAATGATATAACAGCTTTAAATCGTAAATTATTATATAGTGCAGATTCTCATATTAAAATTGATAAATCCAATTAATACATACTTCCCCGTAAACCTGAATTAAAGACATCTACGAAAGGAATCATCAGAAGATTTCTCTATGTTTTAGTCCAGCATACTAGGTGGTCTATGATGTCATCGTCGTTTAACGCCTACAGTATATTTACGTTTTACATAAGGAAATTTATAGTACTTAGACCTACACCTTGAGTCTTTCTAATAAACAGGATTTGGCCACTAATCACATCCCTAAAGTTTGTATTTTCAAAGTTCGCAAGATTATGATGGATTCCTTAATTGCATATACAATCACATTAAGCTGGTTTCATAGATAATCTAACCTCTTTTACATGTACCAATACTAATTTATTTTATCGTATAACTTCATGTCTAACTGATATTTTACAACGCATGAAACGATATTGTGACAAAGTATATTCAAACTCTGAAGAAAAAATACATTCCTAAAAAAATTAAAATTCAACAATTACTGGATGTGCTGTTAGTTGTTTCCTATGATTCCTTTACTCTTTATACCTATTTACCTAATAATGTAATGAATGACAAAGGAACTGCTTAAATTAAATGCATTTTTGTGCATTTTATTTCAGTTAAGCCTTTCCTCTTTTTAATATTGCTATTTTTATCATGTGAACCTGTGAAGCAGTTTGTCAAACCCTCCCCTTATTGAACAACATCTATGTCCGGTCAGGGAATGCATTTTTTCGCGATGCAATAAGTAATCCATGAGAATTATTTTGCCTAGCTTGTCGCAAATATTTTTCGTTTGATTTAGAAAACGTTATACACAGTCAGGTGTCGTTACTATATCAACAATAATTAACGCATTCTTGATGATGTTTTCAAATACGGACAATCATTTGTTGCTCGAATAGTTGACATTTTTATGCCCGGGAGGGGCTGTTATTAAATGTAGACTACAAAACTGCATCGCTTGGGATCAACATACATGTATCTCCATATTTAAAATTGATTTAAGTACCGTAGATACCCATGTATAATGCGCAGTTTTTTGACCCCCGGGACCACCTTCGAATCGTGGGTGCGCATAATACACAGGTATAGACAATTTTCCAACTTCAAAACAAGTTTGTTACCGATGTTCGCCATTTTGGTAAAGGGAAACTACTCCCCGCGCTTACTGTCTCCGCTAAAATCTAAGATTGCTGTTACGTTCCATAAAAGATCGAATTGTTTATTTTTCTTTCAAACAAAATTAATTTCGTATAAATTTAAAAGTATTTTGACGAAAGAAATGTTTACAAATCACAAAAATTATGATATTTCTTTCAAACAAAATTAATTTCGTATAAATTTAAAAGTATTTTGACGAAAGAAATGTTTACAAATCACAAAAATTATGATACTAATTAAAGATCGAAAATTACCTTTAACCGAGATCAAACTGTGAACAACATAATTGACACAAGGTGACACGTTAATTGCCGGTAATTACTGGCTTTATGATCGTGACAAAAAGACTATCACATCTTTTGTTATCAGTTTGAATTGAGAAGCTCATGTCATTTTGAAAGATACCATTCCGAAATATTGAATCAGCTGCTATTTATTTATTCAAAATAGTGAATTAAAAATGGTAAAACAACAAATATAACAATAATTTACTGTTTTTATTTTCGAGAAAACAAAAATCGATAGTATCGTGAGACCGATGCTGCTCTCCGCCGCGGAGATAAAATTTATTACTGGTGTCGATGTAAACTCTACTTTCGTTTTCCATCCACCTCAAAATTGACCAAAAATTAATTTTTTTCCCAAGATTATGGACTAAGATCGGGGGTGCGCATTATACACGGGTGCGCATTATACATGGGTATCTACGGTTCACTGATTTACTCAAGCTTTTATTCTATCTAGATGGGTTGGGGAATGTTCCCCATACAATCTTTTGAAATATATCAGACCAGGTGGTTTGTCTCACAATAGCTGTAGATCATGTTGTCTGTCGGTTATATGCGGCGTTTAATAAATACCTTTTCCTTTACCTATGTCATATCTTAGCAAGAGCGACTTTCTAGAATTCAATAAACGTTATCAAAATATCCTTTTGCAGAAATACCGCTATTTTCAACTGCGAGAATATTCTACGAAATGTCAGTATCGTATTTAAGTGTGTTTTTACGTTTAATAGTAATTTAAAACACTTCTGTTACTAAGTGTATCAAAACAATTCAATGGAAATTTTCCCAGATGTATTTGGTAAAATGATGAAATGTTTTATCATATGCAGTTTGACCCATTTATTTCGAGATATATTGCATATTTGGTGTTCAGTCCTTTGTTAGCTGGATGCTAGACTTTCCTATTTGATCGTGTATAACGAAAGACGTGGACGACGCCATGCAAGCTAGTTCTTAAAACCCGCTTTGATATATTTCTGCTTTCCTGATTCGTCGGATCCATAATAATATTCTGCTGTTGTTCTGCTTTCTGCAACGGCATGGCGAACATGTGTATTATGGTTTGTTAAAAGTTTCAAGAAGATCCCTTGACAGTATAGAACTCAACTAATCAAAATAATAGAATACTCTGTTTGACTAAGTTTGTTCATGAGAGGTTTAGAAAGGTGAAATACCCTTACGCCCTTTAACACCAGCTTAAGCGGAGTTCTATTGTGATAACATTAAATGAACTCAATAAAACTAAAGGACCAGAGGTTTTTCATATAGATATTTACCCAATCATTTTTGTTTTTCACATAACGTGTCTTTATTTCCCTTTTGTGAATAAGACATTCAGCAGTTGAGGGCTTTATTATGTATTATACTGTTCTATCACATTGGAATATGGTGGGATATAGAGTGTGAGCATTGTTGCCAAAATACTGTTTTAAGCACACCAGCGTTGTTTTACAACTGACCTTTCGAAGGCGTTGCAGCACTGCGTTCTTTTCCATTATTTCACGTTTTGAGCTTTCTGTCTATATGCTTTACTTTGTTCATGTATTTATCATGTTCTAAACTATACATGCATTGCTGCAGTGTTACGGTTTAAAGAGGCGTTGCAGAGTATATCACATATCGGATCCTTTAAGAAAAACTTTCAGTTGCAGAGAAGGGATGATGAAAAAAAAAAAAGACAATGAAATGTCTACCAAAAGCCCCTGATGCCCTTCCTTCTGCAATTAACTGAATGTAATTGCAGAAAGCGCATATTAAACTCAGAATGTTTTCAATGCAGGGGTAATATATAACACTGTTTGTAGATAGCTTTGTTATCGCCAGGCTGAAGACGAATTAAGTAGAACATTTTCAGTGCTGATATCAAGTCTTAATGAATGAATATAATAACCAGTAATTCAGAGTAATTAAGAAGACTATCATGAATTTAACACTTGCATTAATTAAACAAGAGGACCATGATGGTCCTGAATCGCTCACCTCTTCCCACATGATTCAGTTTTGAGTACGACGTCGTTTTTTCTATTATTTGACATAGTGACCTTGTTTTTGAGCTCATGTGACCCAGTTTTGAACTTGACCTAGATATTATAAAGATAAAAATTCTGACCAATTTTCATGAAGATCCATTGAAAAATATGGTCTCTAGAGAGGTCACAAGGTTTTTCTATTATTTGACCTACTGACCTAGTTTTTTAAGGCACGTGACCCAGTTTCAAACTTGACCTAGATATCATCAAGGTGAACATTCTGACCAATTTTCATGAAGATCCATTCAAGGGTATGGCCTCTAGAGAGGTCACAAGGTTTTTCTATTTCAAGACCTACTGACCTAGTTTTTAATCGCATGTGACCCAGTTTCAAACTTGACCTAGATATCATCAAGATAAACATTCAGACCAACTTTCATACAGATCCCATGAAAAATATGGCCTTTAGAGAGGTCACAACGTTTTTTCATTATTTGACCTACTGACCTACTTTTTGAAGGCACGTGACCCACTTTCGAACTTGACTTAGATATCATCAAGGTAAACATTCTGACCAATTTTTATGAATATCCATTCACAAGTATGGCCTCTAGAGAGGTCACAAGGTTTTTCTATTTTTAGACCTACTGACCTAGTTTTTGACCGCACATGACCCTGTTTCGAATTTGACCTAGATATCATCAAGATGAACATTCAGACCAACTTTCATGAAGATCCATTGAAAAATATGGCCTTTAGAGAGGTCACAAGGTTTTTCTATTATTTGACCTACTGACTTAGTTTTTGACGGTAGGTGACCCACTTTCAAATTTGACCTAGATATCATCAAGATGAACATTCAGACCAACTTTCATACAGATCCCATGGAAAATATGGCCTCTAGTTAGGTCACAAGGTTTCTCTATTATTTGACCTACTGACCTAGTTTTTGATGGCACGTGACCCACTTTCGAACTTGACTTAGATATCATCAAGGTGAACATAATGACAAATTTTCATGAAGATTTCATGAAATATATGGCCTCTAGAGAGGTCACAAGGTTTTTCTATTTTTAGACCTACTGACCTAGTTTTTGACCGCACGTGACCCAGTTTCGAACTTGACCTAGATATCATCAGGATGACCATTCAGACCAACTTTCACACAGATCCCATGAAAAATATGGCCTTTAGAGAGGTCACAAGGTTTTTCTATTATTTGACCTACTGACCTAGTTTTTGATGGCACGTGACCCAGTTTCGAACTTGACCTAGATATCATCAAGGTGAACGTTCTGACCAATTTTCATGAAGATCTTGTGAAATATATGGCCTCTAGAAAGGTCACAAGTTTTTTCTATTTTTAGACCTACTGACCTAGTTTTTGATGGCACGTGACCCAGTTTCGAACTTGACCTAGATATCATCAAGGTGAACGTTCTGACCAATTTTCATGAAGATCTTGTGAAATATATGGCCTCTAGAAAGGTCACAAGGTTTTTCTATTTTTAGACCTATTGACCTAGTTTTTGATGGCATGTGACCCAGTTTCGAACTTGACCTAGAAATCATCAAGATGAACATTCAGACCAACTTTCATACAGATCCCATGAAAAATATGGCCTTTAGAGAGGTCACAAGGTTTTTCTATTATTTGACCTACTGACCTAGTTTTTAAAGGCACGTGACCCAGTTTCGAACTTGACCTAGATATCATCAAGGTGAACGTTCTGACCAACTTTCATGAACATTTTGTGAAATATATGGCCTCTAGAGAGGTCACAAGGTTTTTCTATTTTTAGACCTACTGACCTAGTTTTTGACCGCACGTGACCCAGTTTCGAACTTGACCTAGATATCATCAAGATGAACATTCTGACCAACTTTCATAAAGATCCCATGAAAAATGTGACCTCTAGAGTGGTCACAAGCAAAAGTTTACGGACGGACGGACGGACGCACGCACGCACGGACGGACGGACGACGGACACCGCGCGATCACAAAAGCTCACCTTGTCACTTTGTGACAGGTGAGCTAAAAAAAAACTGTTAAATTTCTACTAGCATAATCGTCTTGATCATGCTTAAATCTAATCAAAATGAACATGCAAACATACAATGCATGTAATTTGCACATAAACTTAAAATTAGAGCACAGACAACTATTTGTGTCGACACTGATTTGTACTGCATTTCAAATTCCTTCCCTTCTAGGTACTTATTAAAAGCAGATATTGGTAACAATTATTCCCTTATTGTATGTTATATTTCTTGTAACTTTCAGAAATTAACTTATTTCAAATACAATACCATAAGAATAGTCAAAAATAGTTAATATCAAGAGGTAGAAGCGATGTGTAACAACTTTGCATGTTGATAAATATTCATGGAAGGTTTGAAAAAAATAATAATAACAAGAGCACCGCCTTGCGGGTGCTGACGCTCATCTGATTTTTTTTGTATAATAGAAATATTGTCCTACCCATGATTTTCTAAGTCTAAAAAGGGCCATCACTCTTGCAAAAAGCAGGATAGAGTTATGTTTCTTGATGTACAGTGTCCACTTATGATGGTGAAAAACTGTTGCAAGTTTTAAAGCAATAGCTTTGATAGTTTATGAGAAAAGTTGACTTAAACATAATATTCAACCAAGAAAATGATTTTTCTAAGTCCAAAAGGGGCAATAATTATTGCAAAAAGCAGGATGGAGTTATGTTGCTTGCTGTACAGGGTCAGCTTATGATGGTGAACAAGAGTTGCAAGTTTTAAAGCAATAGCTTTGATAGTTTAAGAGAAAAAGTTGACCTAAACATAAAACTTAACCAAGAAATCTGATATTTTCTAAGTCCAAAAGGGGCCATAAATCTTGCAAAAAGCAGGATGGAGTTATGTTTCTTGCTGTACAGGGTCAGCTTATGATGGTGAACAAGTGTTGCAAGTTTTAAAGGAATAGCTTTGATAGTTTAGGATAAAAGCTGACCTAAACATAAAACTTAACCAAGAAAACTGATTTTCTAAGTCCAAAAGGGGCAATAATTCTTGCAAAAAGCAAGATGGAGTTATGTTTCTTGATGTACAGGGTCTGCTTATGATGATGAACAAGTATTCCAAGTTTCAAAGCAAAAGCTTTGATAGTTTAAGAGAAAAGTTGACCTAAACATAAAACTTAACCAAGAAATCTGATATATATTCTTGCTATACAGGGTCAGTTTATGATGGTGAACAAGTATTCCAAGTTTCAAAGCAATAGCTTTGATAGTTTAGGAGAAAAGCTGACCTAAACATAAAACTTAACCAGGCAACGCCGACGCAGACGCCGATGCCGACGCCGACGCCGACGCCGACGCCGACAACCGCTCAAGTGATGACAATAACTCATCATTTTTTTTCAAAAAATCAGATGAGCTAAAAATGCATTGTAAATTAAGTGGGTGGGGTACAAATTAAACAGCTAAAATAAATTGAATATATTTTTTCCTGAGAAAGTGTAAAATATAGATGTTTGAAATGTCCAACTGGCATGTTTAGTGACATGATATTCGATATTATAAGCAATTTTACTGATTATTTCAGAAATTATTCACCAGTATTATTTTTGTAATCGGCCGCCATATTGATGACGTCATTTCCAGGTCCAGTCGCGGTCCCCAAAAGAGATACGTACATATTGTTTTTGTCTTAGACCAAGGAATAACTTGGTATATGTGGCTATATTTCTCAACTACTTTCCAGCGGGATTACAAATGACCGTTGACTAATTCTGCCATATTCGTATATATTAAATAGTTTTGGCAAAGGAAAGTATTAAAATTATGAGGGAATTATAAAAGGAGGTAAGTTACTATCAGTTTTTTGTCAAGCTTGTGCTGTGAACAGAAAACAAGAGTTGACAGAACAGGTGACAAAACAGTTGTGACTGTTTCAGGGTTTTCATTTAGAGTCGGCAGCCGGCCAGATTGACCGTCACAAATGGAAATCGGGCAATCTCAAATCCCAAAAGTTGAAAAAACTAGAGCTATCACTAAAGGTGATGAATGTACCCTCCGCATGCACTGACACGTACAGTACATTGCAATTTGACGTACACAAGATTGCATAATTATGTGGACTGTATGTATATGGACTGTATGTATACAGTATAGTATTAGTAACAAAAAACAAAGTCCCATAACTATGCAGAATATTTATCTAAAAGAATGTAACATGCACCATGCACAACTAGGGTTGGTACTGATCACTTGTGTGAAGTTTCATTAAATTGTGTGTAAGGGTTTGGTAGATTAGGCACGCACAATATTGCATATGCAGACTGTATGTACATAGTATGTTAACAAGAAACAAAGTCCCATAACTCTGCAATTTTTGTCGCTGAAAGAACCTAACATGCCCCATGCACAACTACTGTTGTTACTGATCACTTGTGTGAAGTTTCATTAAATTGTGTCAAGGGGATGAGGAGAGATGGTGCGCACAAGATTGTGTCTATGTATATAGTATAGTAACAAAAAAACAAAGTCCCATAACTCTGCAAAAAAAATTTCTAAAAGAACCTAACATGCCCCATGCACAACTACTGTTGTTACTGATCACTTGTGTGAAGTTTCATTAAATTGTGTCAAGGGGATGAGGAGAGATGGTGCGCACAAGATTGTGTCTATGTATATAGTATAGTAACAAAAAAACAAAGTCCCATAACTCTGCAAAAAATTTTTCTAAAAGAACCTAACATGCCCCATGCACAACTACTGTTGGTACTGATCACTTGTGTGAAGATTCATTAAATTGTGACAAGGGGATGAGGAGAGATGGTGCACACAAGATTGTGTCTATGTATATAGTATAGTAACAAAAAAACAAAGTCCCATAACTCTGCAAATTTTTTTTCTAAAAGAACCTAACATGCCCCATGCACAACTACTGTTGGTACTGATCACTTGTGTGAAGTTTCATTAAATTCTGTCAAGGGGATAAGGAGAGATGGTGCGCACAAGATTGCGTCTACGGACAGACGGCCAGACAGACAGACAGACAGACAGACGGACAGACAGACAGACAACCTGAAACCAGTATACCCCCCCTTACAACTTTGTTGTCGGGGGGTACAAAAATCAGTAAATCTTGCGTTAGTCTGGAACTGGAAGACATATAATTCTTCTTGAATGCACGCATAGTGTGTAATCACGAAATCAACATCCGATAGAGGGGGCAAACTTGGTATTCCACAGTTCTAAAATTAGACTATTTGGCTGATTCACGTGTTATGAATGGTTCCTAATATGCAAATTTCACAAGCTGCTACATTGTCGTTACTTTCCGATAATCATCGGCAATGCAGTTTGCTATTAGGCTGTAAATAACGGGTTTTACCGGGCATATATTAGGTGTCATTAAGGAGCTACACGTTTATTTTTAGAATATGTACATGTTGATCATTACTGAATACATTTTAGTGATTGTTTTGCTTTTATCTCGGAAAATGATGTTACGTGCAACAGGTAAGTAATCATTTATTGCAATTTTCGCATGTATGTACGATACTGCTTGACGCCCATTTCAAACTATCCCTGTTTTAAAACAAAAAATACGCGTTTTTTCCCATCACCAAGAGAATATTATTTAACTTGAAAGACAAGAGCCCATTTGTCTGGAATCCTCGGCCTGTTACAGAGTCTGGAAGGACAGAACACGAATGACCACGTGCTGTTTGTTCCGACTATGGAGCCTCCCAAAAAGAAACAAGAGGACCATGATGGTCCTGAATCGCTCACCTCTTCCCACATGACCCAGTTTTGAGTATGACGTCGTTTTTTCTATTATCTGACATAGTGACCTAGTTTTTGGGCTCATGTGACCCAGTTTTGAACTTGACCTAGATATTATCAAGATAAAAATTCTGACCAATTTTCATGAAGATCCATTTAAAAATATGGTCTCTAGAGAGGTCAAAAGGTTTTTCTATTATTTGACCTATTGACCTAGTTTTCAAAGGTACGTGACCCTGTTTTGAACTTTATCTAGATATCATCACGGTGAACATTCTCACTAATTTTCATGAAGATCTCATGAAAAATATGGCCTCTAGAGAGGTCACAAGGTTTTTCTTTTTTTATACCTACTGGCCTAGTTTTTGACCGCACGTGATCCAGTTTCATAACTGACCTAGATATCATCAAGGTGAACACTCAGATCAATTTTCATGAAGATCCATTGAAAAATATGGCCTCTAGAGAGGTCAAAAGATTTTAATAATTTTAGACCTACTGACCTAGTTTTTGACCGCAGTTGACCCAGTTTCAAACTTGACCTAGATATCATCAAGATGAACATTCAGACCAACTTTCATACAGATCCCATGAAAAGTATGGCCTCTAGAGAGGTCACAAGGTTTTTCTATCATTTGACCTACTGACCTAGTTTTTTAAGGCACGTGACCCAGTTTCAAACTTGACCTAGATATCATCAAGGTGAACATTCTGACCAATTTTCATGAAGATCCATTCAAGGGTATGGCCTCTAGAGAGGTCACAAGGTTTTTCTATTTCAAGACCTACTGAACTAGTTTTTGATCACAGTTGACCCAGTTTCAAACTTGACCTATATATCTTCAAGATAAACATTCAGACCAACTTTCATACAGATCCCATGAAAAATATGGCCTCTAGAGAGGTCACAACGTTTTTTCATTATTTGACCTACTGACCTACTTTTTGAAGGCACGTGACCCAGTTTCGAACTTGGCCTAGATATCATCAAGATGAACATTCTGACCAATTTTTATGGAGATCCATTCATAAGTATGGCCTCTAGAGAGGTCACAAGGTTTTTCTATTTTTAGACCTAATGACCTAGTTTTTGACCGCAAATGACCCTGTTTCGAATTTGACCTAGATATCATCAAGATGAACATTCAGACCAATTTTCATACAGATCCCATGAAAAATACGGCCTTTAGAGAGGTCACAAGGTTTTTCTATTATTTGACCTACTGACCTAGTTTTTGATGGCACGTGACCCAGTTTCGAACTTGACCTAGATATCATCAAGATGAACATTCTGACCAACTTTCAAAAAAATCCCACAAAAAATGTGACCTCTAGAGTGGTCACAAGCAAAAGTTTACAGACGCACGCACGCACGCATGCACGTACAGACGACGGACGCCGCGCGATCACAAAAGCTCACCTTGTCACTTTGTGACAGGTGAGCTAAAAAAAGATCGAAGAAAATAAAACCCAGACATCATTGACGAATTTTTTTACAAAGTCAAATTCAGCAAAGAGTGAGGAGCACTCAAAAGGTAAATAAAAATCTACATTTGGTATTAAAATAAACACTTTAGAATAAGTTGCAGCACAGATTTTATAGTGAGTGAACACAAAACCCCACCCACTCATGGTACAACAACAGTGACATTCCAGTAATGGGCATGCATCCTATTTGAAGTTAAAATTGTTATTATTATCATTATTATTATTATTATCGAAAGAATTAAGAAGTCACTGCCAACACAGATAAGAACTTATGAGTTTAGGGCTTGGTGTTTTTTATGTTTCCAGTCATTTCTTTATGGACAGATACTGAAGCCGGTGCTTGCATTAATTACCAAGTGTAATATGTAACAAGAGGGCCAAGATGGCCCTAGGTCGCTCACCTGAAAAACACACCATAACAGTGTAAACATGTTTGACCTAGTGATTTCATGGAAAAAATATTCTGACCAATTATCATTAAAATTGGAGCAAAAACCTTGAGTATAAACAAGTATTTTCTTTGATTTGACCTAGTGACCTAGTTTTTGATCCAAGATGATCCATATTCGAACTTGACCTAGATTTCATCAGGGCTATCATTCTGACCAAATTTCATGAAGATCAATTGAAAAATACAGCCTCTATCGCATACACAAGGTTTTTCTTTGATTTGACCTTGTGACCTAGTTTTTGACCCTAGACACCCATATTCGAACTTGACCTAGATTTCATCAAGGCAACCATTCTGACTAAATTTCATGAAAATCCAGTGTAAAATGCAGCCCCTATTGCATACACAAGGTTTTTGCCTTGATTTGACCTAGTGACCTAGTTTTTAAACCCAGATGACCAATATTCGAACTTGACCTAGATTTTATCAAGGCTATCATTCTGACAAAATTTCATGAAGATCAGTTGAAAATACAGCCTCTATCACATACACGAGGTTTTTCTTTGATTTAATCTAGTGACCTACTTTTTGAACCCAGATGAAACATGATCAAACTCAACCTAGATTTCATCAAAGCAATCATTCTGACCAAATTTCATGAAGATCAATTGAAAAATACAGCCTCTATCACATACACAAGGTTTTCCTTTGATTTGACCTAGTGGCCTACTTTTTGATCCAAGATGACCCATATTCGACCTTGACCTAGATTCCATCTAGACAATCATTCTGACTTAATTTCATGAAGATCAATTGAAAAATATAGCCTCTATTGCTTACACAAAGTTTTTATTTGATTTGACCTAATGACCTACTTTTTGACCCCAGATGACCCATATTCAAACTTGACCTAGATTTTATCAATGCAATCATTCTGACCAAATTTCATGAAGATCAATTAAAAAATACAGCCTCTATCACATACACAAGGTTTTTCTTTGATTTGACCTAGTGACCTAATTTTTGACCCCAGATGACCCATTTTCGAAGCTGACCTAGATTTCATTTAGGCAATCATTCTAACCAAACTTTCATGAAGATTTATTGAAAAATACAGCCTCTATTGCATCACAAGGTTTCTCTTTGATTTGACCTACTGACCTAGTTTTTGACCCCAGATGACCCATTTTCAAACTCGGTCTAGATTTCATCAAGGTAATAATTCTGACCAAAATTCATGAAGACTAATTGAACAAGAGGACCATGATGGTCCTGAATCGCTCACCTCTTCCCACATGACCCAGTTTTGAGTATGACATCGTTTTTCTATTATTTGACATAGCGACCTAGTTTTTGAGCTCATGTGACCCAGTTTTGAACTTGACCTAGATATCATCAAGATGAACATTCAGACCAACTTTCATACAGATCCCATGAAAAGTATGGCCTCTAGAGAGGTCACAAGGTTTTTTTATTATTTGACCTACTGACCTAGTTTTTTAAGGTACATGACCCAGTTTCAAATTTGACCTAGATATCATCAAGGTGAACATTCTGACCAATTTTTATGGAGATCCATTCACAAGTATGGCCTCTAGAGAGGTCACAAGGTTTTCCTATTTTTAGACCTACTGACCTAGTTTTTGACTGAACGTGACCCAGTTTCGAACTTGATTTAGATATCATCAAGATGAACATTCAGACCAACTTTCATACAGATCCCATGAAAAATGTGACCTCTAGAGAGGTCACAAGGTTTTTCTATTATTTGACCTACTGACCTAGTTTTTGAAGGCACGTGACCCAGTTTCGAACTTGACATAGATATCATCAAGGTGAACATTCTGACCAATTTTTATGGAGATCCATTCACAAGTATGGCCTCTAGAGAGGTCATTAGGTTTTTCTATTTTTAGAGCTACTGACCTAGTTTTTGACTGCACATGCCCTGTTTCGAACTTGACCTAGATATCACTGAGATGAACATTCAGACCAATATTCATACAGATCCCATGAAAAATATGGCCTTTAGAGAGGTCACAAGGTTTTTCTATTATTTGACCTACTGACCTAGTTTTTGAGGGCACGTGACCCAGTTTCGAACTTGATCTAGATATCAAGATGAACATTCTGACCAATTTTCATACAGATCCCATGAAAAATATGGCCTCTAGAGAGGTCACAAGGTTTTTTTATTATTTGACCTACTGACCTAGTTTTTGACGGCACGTTACCCAATTTCGAACTTGACCTAGATATCATCAAGATGAACATTCTGACCAATTTTCATGAATATCTCATGAAATATATGGCCTCTAGAGAGGTCACAAGGTTTTTCTATTTTTAGACCTGCTGTCCTAGTTTTTGATCGCACGTGACCCAATTTCGAACCTGACCTAGATATCATCAAGATGAACATTCAGACCAACTTTCATACAGATCCAATGAAAAATATGGCCGTTAGAGAGGTCACAAGGTTTTTCTATTATTTGACCTACTGACCTAGTTTTTGAAGGCACGTGACCCAGTTTCAAACTTGACCTAGATATCATCAAGGTGAACGTTCTGACCAATTTTCATGAAGATCTTTTGAAATATATGGCCTCTAGAGAGGTCACAAGGTTTTTCTATTTTTAGACCTACTGACCTAGTTTTTGATGGCACGTGACCCAGTTTCAAACTTGACCTAGATATCATCAAGGTAAACATTCTGACCAATTTTCATGAAGATCTTGTGAAATATATGGCCTCTAGAGAGGTCACAAGGTTTTTCTATTTTTAGACCTACTGACCTAGTTTTTGATGGCACGTGACCCAGTTTCGAACTTAACCTAGATATCATCAAGATGAACATTCTGACCAACTTTCATTAAGATCCCATGAAAAATGTGACCTGTAGAGTGGTCACAAGCAAAAGTTTACGGACGGACGGACGCACGCACGACGGACGACGGACACCGCGCGATCACAAAAGCTCACCTTGTCACTTTGTGACAGGTGAGCTAAAAATACAGCCTCTATCGCAAACACAAGGTTTTTCTTTGATTTGACCTAGTGACCTAGTTTTTGACCCCAGATGACCCATTTTCAAACTCGGCCTAGATTTCATCAAGGTTATCATTCTGACCAAAATTTATGAAGACTAACTGAAAAATACAGCCTCTATTGCATACTCAAGGTTTTTCTTTGATTTGACCTATAGACCTAGTTTTTGACCCCAGATGACCCATTTTCGAACTCGGCCTAGATTTCATCAAGGTTATCATTCTGACCAAAATTCATGAAGACTTACTGAAAAATACAGCCTCTATCGCATACCTAAGGTTTTTCTTTGATCTCACCCAGTGACCTAGTTTTTGACCCCAGATGACCCATTTTCGAACTCTGCCTAGATTTCATCAAGGTAATTATTCTGACCAAATTTCATAAAGATGAGTTGAAAAATACAGCCTCTATCGCATACACAAGCTAAATGTTGACAGACGACAGACAGACAGACGGACGCCGGACATTGAATGATCACAAAAACTCACCTGAGCATTGCTCAGGTGAGCTAAAAATACAAGAGGGCCATGATGGCCCTACATCGCTCACCTGTTATCATTGCACTTGCAGACAAGAAGGTCCTCAGAAAAAATATCTAAGTTGATTTACACACTGCAGAATGAATGGTGCTCACAGAGAAAACCTATTGATGTGTAAACTTTTGTAAGTATGTCTGCAGGTACTTTAATCCAGCACAAAACTCACTGAACAGTGTTTATTGTAAGGAATGTTCTTGTAACATCTTTTTACTTAACAGTTCTAGTAAACAATTTTCTTTCATCAAGCATATTCACTTCAAGATTTTTTAAGTCTAATGAGCAAAGTTGAATTAAGTACTTTAATAATATCATGAAAATGATGTGAATTAATTGACAGTTTAAAAAGGAAAAATTACATAAGCTGCTCTAGTGATTATATTTCTTTCTTTCATTATTTATTTCATATCATGTTTCAAACACATGCAGTGATGGTATACACCTCATGGACTTGATGGCAAATGGTGGAAAACAGTGGCATTCTTCATGTTTGTAAGTGGAGAATGGTGGAGAAATATCCATGGCAAACAGTGGCATTTAGAGAAAAACAGTGGCATATTTTACACTGATTGCCACAACAGTTATGGTGGCAAATAGTGGAAAATTTTAGTGGCAAATGGTGAAATACGTTCCAATACTCCACTGATAGTGGCATTCAATGGAAAATGATGGCAGTTTTTACATTAATATGTGACAGTGGCAAACAGTGAAAAACTTTAATGGCAAATAGTGAAAAATGTTCCAATACTCCACTGATACTGGCATTTGATGGAAAATGGTGGAAAATTTTGACTGGCCTTTCCATCCTCTGTTTTTTCAATGTTTTCCATCAGTTTCCACTCAAAGAGGCTTGTTCCAATACTCCACTGTTTTCCAATGATTTTTCAGTGGAAAAAGGTGGCAAATTTACAGAAGGGCCTGCTGGGGCGGGCTTACTTCCAGATTTTTTTGGTAGCCCGACGAAAATTTCTGGTAGCCCTCGGGCTCCGGGCAATTGATTTGTTGGACACTGAAGCACACCGACCTACACATTTTGTATCACCACATTATAAACCAAATGTTTATTTACGACTGTGAGAAGTTTCATTAAAATCTAAATGTAGAAAAAATTTTATTCGCGAAAACGTTATGAAATTTGAGATTTTGCTATTGACTCCCATTTAATATGAAAAATTGCATGAGGTCCAAATTTTTCAGATCAATCTATCAAAAAAAAAGAACAGGACCGCATCTTTTTTAATCGCTGAATTTTCTAAGTATATTCTGAAGTTTTGAAAAATCAGGGTTTTATCAAATTCTACATTGTAGAAAAACATTTGATCTGAACATGCAGAACTACCTTAAAGGTTTTGTATTTTTAGCTTTAGATGCCCCTAAAAGGGGGGAAATGCCCCCATTTGAACTAGGTAAAGAGAGGACCTAATAATGATGCTTCACACCAAGTTTGATGCAGATCCATTAGCAGTTCATGAGAAGAAGTCTTTTAAAGGATATTCTATTTTTAAGTCACACTTCAGAGAAGATCTCGCCAGCATGCTACAGACCAAGTTTCATGTAATTCTTAACAGTAATTTCAGAGGTTAAAATGTTTAAGTAAAAATGCTGAGAACAGAGACAGTTACTAGTTGATGGATGCAGAACTATTCACCTATACTTTTAGCTCTCCTTCAATCTTTGGTTCAGGCAAGTTAAAAATGCCAGTTTACTACTTGTAGTGTTTGTAACACATTATACATACCCATGGTTTGTCCTTTTGAAAGTTTTCATATTCCTTTTCTATTAACAAATGTGCTCTTGAGAAAATCGTTGGTGTGCTGAAAATGAAAGACACAAAATAAAAGGTGGACTGATTATAAAGAATACAACAGATGTTTTTTTTTCAGTTTTTTAAATTTCTTCACAAAATTCTTACAGCAGTTAAAAGTAAGTCTATTCTGGAGATTTTCTCTGAGTAATGAAGGAGAGATACTACATACAGGATATAGACTGGGTCCATAATGCTAATTTCAAATATAAAACAAGAGCTGTCCTTAAGACACCACACTCAACTTTTCTCAGTGCTTGACTCTGAATTAGACAAGAGGGCCATGATGGCCCTGTATCGCTCACCTGAGTACCATTGCTCAAAATGATATGATTAAGTTTTGACATAGAGCACATAGGCATACACATTAAATATCATCAGGATAAACATTTTCTTGTAACAGTCGCTTTTGACCTAGTCAGGGCCAATTTCCATACCAAGTTTGAGGGTCCTAGGCTCAAATGCTGCATTTTTGTACTAACATGACTATTCCTTACCCTGGAAGACTTAAATAACATTTAAAACCAATCTCATTAGACGCTGCTGAGATATATTCGTTTACATAAAATAAAGGGAGGTAATCTATCATAAATTCAGTCAAAAGTTATCTACCCTGATTGTCCGGTTCCATCTGATGGCACAAATGACATTTCAAATCAGTATCTTAATTGGTTACTGAGATATACCCATTTTAATTTGAAACAAAAGGAGGTAATTTGACATAAAATCAGTCCACAGCTATCTACCCTGATTGCCTCTGTCCAACTAAAGACAATAATGAAATTTCAAATGAGTTCTGTAAGTATTTACCAAGATAAATCCATTTTTATTAAAATCAGGGGAGGTAATTTGACTATTTCTTACCATGGAAGACATAAATAATGTTTCAAACCAATCTCATAAGAAGCTGCTAAGGTGTCTTCATTTAGATAAAAATAAAGGGAGGTTATTTGTCATAAATTCAGTCAATATGTACCTCCACTGATTGTCCAAGTCCATCTGTTGACATGAAATTTCAGATCAGTATCTTCATTAGTTACGGAGATATACCCATTTTAATTTGAAATAAAGGGAGGTAATTTGACATAAAATCAGTCCATAGTTATCTACACTGATTGTCTAAGTCCAACTAATGACAATAATGAAATTTCAAATAAGTCCTACGAGTACTTACTGATATAAATTCATTTTGATTACAATCAAAGCCAATCGTGCAGGCAAGAAATTGTTGAAGGACGGACGGACTGACGCATAGACAACGGACGACGGGTGATCACAAAAGCTCACCTTGTCACTATGTGACAGGTGAGCTAAAATAGATTTTGTGCTGTCCTGTGCACAATTTATCAATGTCAATTTCCTGACCAGCTTCTTGGATTTTCACCAGACTTTACCATATTGACAATGTCTTTGATGAATTTGCTCAAACATTCCGTGCATACTAATATGTGTGCTGGCCAGTGATTAACCAGTGATGTGAACACAATATGTCCTGAACGGCTTCTTGGATTTTCACCAGACTTTACCAATGGATCTATACTGATGATGTCTCGGATGAGTTTGCTCATGGAGAAATTCTGAGAATACTTATGACCTACACTTGCCGCTGATGGTCAGTGTCGTTAATATGGTATCTCCTGAATGGCTGATTGGATTTACAGTTGAGTTTACCAGGAACTCTATTTAGACAATGTTTTGGATGAGTTTGCTCCTGGAGAAATTCCATGCATATAAGATGTGCTGGCCTGTGATTGGCTGATGTTGTTGTTGGATTTTTACCAGACTTTACCAGTGGATCTGTATAAACAATGTCTGGGATTTAAGTTCGCTCATAAGAGAAATTCCGCACATAGTACAGTAAACCTCACTTATAAGGAACTTGGATATAAGGAACACTCAGTTATAAGGAACAGTTTTCAATTCCCCGATCTAATTCCTTCTTTATTCAATGTAAAAATCCTCTGTTATAGGGAACTCGGTTATAAGGAACCCTCGGTTATAATTAAGGAACACTTTTTCCAGTCCCAAAGTACGAAATTCAATGGAAAACACCTCGGTTATAGCGAACAGACATAAAGAATTAAAATAATTGAAAACCGGAAATAAACAGCAGAATCGCTGATGACGTCAGAGTAACGCCAGCACTTTCACGCGCTTTCATGCACATGAATAAACACAAATTATTTCATTTCTATAATATTCATGGAAACAATAAAAAGAACATATATTTAATAGCATCATTAACACTTATATTTACTAAAAATTATGTACTACAACTACATGTATTGGGGTATTTCATGTTAACAATAGTGAACGAAAATCAGTCACGGTCACGGTCATACTATCCTAAACAAATGTGCTAATTACGCGTGATAAACAATGGCAAACACTCCAGTTTACCATATTTCCAATTGTAAAAAATAAAGCAGGTGCTAAGATGGACAGTAGGAAACTATAGGTATAATTTACTCTTTAATCCGTATATATGGCGCCGTTGTCTAGTCGCAATACACTGTATGTCAAAACATCCTACTTTTGAATCTTAATGGGTAGTCTAATTTATCATGTTTGTAATAAAAGTTTGAACATTTATTTAATATTAGTATTGATGACACATAACATGCAGTCGAGCAAGGTAAGGGGAGTAACTGCAACATATCTTATAGTCAAGATGAAGCGCTCTCTAAAAAAGAAGATAGGTATAACCAACAAAAAATAAACACAGATTACCGTCATATTAACCAACGTAAATTTTGGCTTAGGATTTAACACCGTGTTTCAACAGTGTCTCAGCCATATACATGGAGACCTTACCATCTCTCCAGGAAAGGAACTGTACTAGACTTGCAACTGATTCATGGTCGGTCCGGAGTGTGAGAGTGAGCCCTTTTCAAACGTTAGTCAAATAGTGTCTGCTATACAAAATGTGGTCGTTATACAAACCTCGGTTACAAGGAACTAGTTTGCTATACGGATATAAGGAACCTCGGTTAGAAGGAACAATTTTTAGAGGTCCCAAGCTGTTCCTTATAAGCCAGGTTTACTGTACTTAGCTGTACTGGCCTATGAGCGTTGCTTTTGTTAACTGGATATCCCATATAATGTAATGTTGGATTTAGACCAGACTTTACCAGTGAATATGTATGGACAATGTCTCTCATAGGCCAATATTAATAATGCAATATCCCTTAAATGGTCCTTAATTTTTACAAAACTGTACAATTTATTTACATTGTTTGAGGGTAGGGGTTTTTGAACCTCAAGGTCTTGTTTATTTTAGTCTACTCCCCTTATAGAAATGATATTAATTCATAGTATTATTACATGTGGCTGTTGAAAATAAAAAGTTTTTCACAATTACAACAAGAGCGCCGCCATGCGGGGCAATATACACCCGAAGGCTTACATCATAGGATTGGAGCAAAATTTTAAGAACTTGACTGTTGTAGCCCCAAAGCAAGGTCTTGTTTATTTTAGTCTACTCCCCTTATAGAAATGATATTAATTCATAGTATTATTACACGTGGCTGTTGAAAATAAAAAGTTTTTCACAATTACAACAAGAGCGTCGCCATGCGGGACAATATACACCCAAAGGCTTACATCATAGGATTGGAGCAAAATTTTAAAAACTTGACTGTTGTAGCCCCAAAGGACTGGAACAACAAAAGGAAAACTTCAAAAAACAAATCTAAGTCCACAAAAAAAAAAATCAAAGTCTACAAAAAAATCCTTATCAGGTATAGGTATGTAAAAATACACCTTAAAATTGGAGGTACCATCCATGTTGTACCACAGAAAAGTGGTCTCGGTTTTTCCCTACGGCCAATAATAAAAAAGTTTCAAAATAAGCTATTTATAGCAACATAAAAGGGAAGTAATTAAAAAAAAAATAAATTATTGTAAGTACAAAAAAGAGATCTGCCAAATAAAAACAAGACCACTGCAATGCAGAGCAATATACACAAAGCAAAGTCATATATGACCTTTGACCCTTAAGTGTGACCTTGACCTTGAAGCGAGTCATCCAGAACATGCGCTCTGCACATCGTTACAATGTGGTGAACATTTCTGCCAAGTTTCTTTGAAATCCTTCCAGCAGTTCAAGAGTTACAGAGCGGACACGAAACAAACTGATATGACTTTTGACCCCTGTGACCTTGACCTTGAAGCAAGTCTTCAGGAACATGCGCTCTGCACGTCGTCTTGGTGTGGTGAACATTTGTGTCAAGTTTCTTTGAAATCCTTCAAGGGGTTCAAGAGTTACAGAGCAGACACGAAACAAAATGATATGACCTTTGACTCCTAAGTGTGACCTTGACCTTGAAGTGAGACATCCAAAACATGCGGTCTGCACATCGTCTCGGTGTGGTGAACATTTGTGTAAAGTTTCCTTGAAATCCTTCAAGGGGTTCAAGAGTTACAGAGCGGACACGAAATTGCTAACGGACAGACGGACGGACGGACGGACGGACAGACGGACACCAGCGTCATAACATAATACGTCCCTTCGGGCGTATAAAAATTTAAAAGTCTTGTTTGTCATATGCTGTAAGCAAACAGTACAAAGTCTGATAAGACAGCTTTCAGGGGCTGTCTGATCTGGGTCTGAGCTGTCTGCAAAAGCATCTGTACATTTTATTAGCAAGAAAATGGTTAAATGTTCTCAATGTCAACAGTGAACAATGTCTGCCACAATTCTGTCAATAAACATTAAGTTTAAATATGTTTATTTGAGTTTATATTATTTTCTATGAAGAAAAAATACAGTTGCATTGTAATAATTTGCTATCTGCGAGTGTAACACTTAGCATTAATATGATGACTAAATAAAGTACAGGTATTTGGATTCCAAACTTGTTTATTTTAAACAAGTATGCATTGCACTCTTATGCAAAACAATTAAAACTGCTTATTTAAATAAAATATTGGTGTTGATGCTCCTGCGATAGATAAAGAAAGATACATGTTATCTCACATAACTGAAAAAATATCTTGCCATTTTTAATCAAATGTTACACTTGCAACATATTTCAACTGACGATCTTCATTTTGCTGTTATATTTGTATAAAAGCACTGATCTTAAAACTTCAGAATACTTTGTGTAGATAAAACATTAGTCTGTGAAAAATCATATACACTTTCATTACCTTTGCTTCACAAAAACTAAAAAAATACAGTTTATTTTGAAAATGGAGGTTTTTAGCTGTAAAAAAAATCCAACAAGTCATGTTACTTTGATGCACTAAATGAATACATCAGATGTTGGTGTATTAGAATACTATCCATATCCATATGCAACAATGTTCAAGGCATCGGTTAAAACAAATATTTTGCATATTCAAATAGCATTTTCTTTACACAGTCACTTTGAAAAACTTGTTTTTGTAAAAATGTTCCGAAAAAGTGTTACACTTCATACATGTGATCACTCTGCACTGCAAAAGTGGTAGATTTGTTTCCAAAAAGTGGTAGACTGGGTATCAAAAGTGGGAGATTTTTTTCTTGCCGTATTTACCTGGTTTACCGTTATGTTTCTTATGAAAGTAGATTGAAAAACGTGTCCGTAAATACAACAAGATTACTTGTGACACAAATCATTTATTATTACTATTATTCAATGAACACATTTTTTGTTTGTACAGAATACAGGCCTCTTTTGAAGATCTGAGAAGTTCTTTGCTCACACTAAACCTAAAAGTTCACTGTCCTCATTGAACTTACACCTCAATGAATTCAAATTTCTGTTTGCCAAATTGTCTCTGTGATCTGTTTGAATTTTTCTAACCATACTAAAACACCTCTAGAGATCAGCATTTCTGTCCGGCAGAAAAAGGACAGTTGAGCTGTCCAAACCTCTTTCCATCTTCAACCAGAAACTGTCAAGACTCATGTCTTCACTGATAAATGGCAGCTCCGAGTCTGGACTCAGCTCACCGGGTAGTCAGATACTCATCCATCAGCTGGTCTGCTTAAACATGGCACCCAAATCTGTTGGCCAGACTTAATACTGTAAAAAATAAACAAGAGCTGTCACTATTGGTGACAAATGCCCCCGAAGTAGGCCCAAGAATGCCACAGTTGTATTCGCAAAAAATCACATATCATTTTGTGACCTTGACCTATGAGGCCTCGGTCATAAGTGTGACACATCTTCTCAATATGGTTAACATTTGTGTCAAATTATTTTCAAATCCCTTGGTAAATGGCAGAGTTATGGACCAGACAAGAAACACCTTCTAAGTGTGACCTTGACCTTGGAGCTAGGGGTCTGGGTCTTGCACATGACACCTCATCTCATTATAGGGAACATTTATGCCAAGTAATTTCAAAATCCCTTCATCAATGGCAGAGTTATGGACCGGACAAGAAACAGACCATGCTAACCTTTGACCTCTAAGTGTGACCTTGACCTTGGAGCCAGGGGTCTGGGTCTTGCTCATGACATGTCATCTCATTATGGTGAACATTGATGCCAAGTAATTTCAAAATCCCTTCATGAATGGCAGACCTATGGACCGGACACGAAACATACCCTGTTAACCTTTGACTTGTAAGTGTGACTTTGACCTTGGAGCCAGGGGTCTTGGTCTTGCGCATGACACATTGTCTCATGATGGTAAACATTTCTGCCAAGTTCTTTCAAAATCCCTTCATGGATGGCAGAGTTATGGACCGGACACAAAACAGACCATGTTAACCATTGACCTCTAAGTGTGACCTTGACCTTGGAGCTAGGGGTCTGGGTCTTGCGCATGACACTTCGTCTCATTATGGTGAACATTTATGCCAAGTTATTTCAAAATCCCTTTATGGATGGAAGAGTTACAGCCCGGACAAGAATTTACCGGACGCACGGACGGACAGTGCGATTTTAATATGCCCACCTTCGGGGGCATAAAAAGACAAAATACTTATTTGCAGAATATATGTGAAAAAGACCTCATATTAAACAAGAGGGTCATGATGACCCTGGATCGCTCACCAGAGTAATATGAGCCACATGTTTCAAATGTCAAACTGATGATTTTTAGAAATTTTTTGGAAAATTTTCCGATGTACAATCAAGTAACCCCTAGGGCGGGGCCAATTTTACCCCGGGGGTCATGATTTGAACAAAGTTTGTAGAAGTCTATTAGGCAATGTTACATATCGAATATCTAAGATCTAGGCCTTCTGGTTTATTTTAAGCAAATTTATGAAGATTTCCCTATGTACAATCAAGTAACCCCTGGGGCTGGGTCAATTTGACCCCGGGGGGTCAAAATTTGAACAAATTTTGTAGAGGTCCACTAGGCAATGCTACATTTCAAATATCTAAGCTCTAGGCCTTCTGGTTTATTTTTAGAAAATTTTGAAGATTTTTCTATGTACAATTAAGTAACCCCATGGGGCGGGGCCAATTTGACCCTGGGGGTCATGATTTGAAGAAATTTTGTAGAAGTCTATTAGGCAATGCTACATGTCAATATCTAAGATCTAGGCCTTCTGGTTTATTTTTAGAAATTTTTTGAAGATTTTCCTATGTAAAATCAAGTGACCCCTGGGGCGGGGTCAATTTTGACCCTGGGGGTCATGATTTGAACAAATGTTGTAGAGGTCCACTAGGCAATGCTACAAGTGAAATATCTAAGCTCTAGGCCTTCTGGTTTATTTTAAGAAAATTTTTGAAGATTTTCCTTTGTAAAATCAAGTGACACCTAGGGCGGGGTCAATTTTGACCCCGGGGTCATGATTTGAATAATTTTAGTAGAGGTCCACTAGGCAATGCTACATGTCAAATATCTAAGCTCTAGGCCTTCTGCTTTTTGAGAAGAAGATTTTTTAAGATTTTCCTATGTAAAATCAAGTGATCCCTGGGGCGGGGTCAATTTTGACCCCGGGGGTCATGATTTGAACAAATTTTGTAGAGGTCCACTAGGCAATGCTACATGTGAAATATCTAAGCTCTAGGCCTTCTGGTTTATTTTTAGGAATTTTTTGAAGATTTTCATATGTAAAATCAAGTGACCCCTGGGGCGGGGTCAATTTTGACCCCGGGGTCGTGCTTTGAACAACTTTAGTAGAGGTCCACTAGGCAATGCTACATGTCAAATATCTAAGGTCTAGGGCTTCTGGTTTTTGAGAAGAAGATTTTTTAAGATTTTTCTATGTAAAATCAAGTGACCCCTGGGGCGGGGTCAATTTTGACCCCGGGGTCATGATTTGAACAAACTTGGTAGAGATCCACTAGGCAATGCTTCACACCAAATATCTAAGCTCTAGGGCTTCTGGTTTTTGAGAAGAAGATTTTTAAAGTTTTTCCTTTCGGTTGCCATGGCAACCAGAGTTCTGCATGGAATTCAATTCTTTGAACAATTTTTAAAGAGGACCATCCATGGAACATCCCTGTGAAGTTTCATCAAAATTGGCCTGGTGGTTTAGGAGGAGATGTTGTTTAAAGGAAAGTGTGGACGGACGGACGGGACGGACGACGGACGACGGACGGACGGACGCCGGACGGTGAGCGATCACAATATCTCACCCCGAGCACTTTGTGCTCAGGTGAGCTAAAAACAAGAGGGCCATGATGGCCCTATATCGCTCACCCGAGTACCATTGCTCAAAATGATATGATCAAGTTTTGACATAGAGCACATAGGCATACACATTAAATATCATCAGGATAAGTATTTTCTTGTAACAGTCCCTTCTGACCTAGTCACAGCCAATTTCCATACCAAGTTTGAGGGTCCTAGGCTCAAATGCTGCATTTTTTGTACTAATATGACTATTCCTTACCCTGGAAGACTTAAATAACATTTAAAACCAATCTCATTAGACGCTGCTGAGATATATTCATTTACATAAAATAAAGGGAGGTAATTTGTCATAAATTCAGTCAAAAGTCATCTACCCTGATTGTCCGTGTCCATCTGATGGCATAAATGACATTTCAAATCAGAATCTTTATTGGTTACTGAGATACACCCATTTTAATTTGAAACAAAGGGAGGTAATTTGATATAAAATCAGTCAATAGCTATCTACCCTGATTGCCTCAGTCCAACTAAAGACAATAATGAAATTTCAAATGAGTTCTATAAATATTTACCAAGATAAATCCAGTTTTATTAAAATCAGGGGAGGTAATCATACATTGGTATACGCATGTAGAAGATACAGAGTACAAGCCTATACAACAATATATTAGAAAAGTATTCATATCGATAAAATTTTATGTTCAATCAAGAGTTATCTAACATGACTATTTCTTACCATGGAAGACATAAATAACGTTTCAAACCAATCTCATTAGAAGCCGCTAAGGTGTATTCATTTACATAAAAAATAAAGGGAGGTAATGTGTCATAAATTCAGTCAATACGTATCCTCACTGATTGTCCAAGTCCATCTGCTGACATAGATAAAACTTCAGATCAGTATCTTCATTAGTTACGGAGATATAACCATTTTAATTTGAAATAAAGGGAGGTAATTTGACATAAAATCAGTCCATAGTTATCTACCCTGATTGTCTGAGTCCAACTAATGACAATAATGAAATTTCAAATGAGTCCTATAAGTACTTACTGATATAAATCCATTTTGATTACAATCAGGGGAGGTAATCAGATATAAAATAACTCAGGAACCTATGATTGGATCTGACAGATTCATCATGGAATCAAAGATTTATTGTTGTTGAAGATATTTTGCAAGTTTGTACCAAATCAAACCATAAATGAAGTCTCTATATGGCTACAAAAGCCAAAATAGCAAATTTTGGACATTTAAGGGGCCATAACTCTGGAACCCATGATGGAATCTGGCCAGTTTTCGAAAGGAACCCAGACATTATGCCAATACAGGTTGTGTACAAGTTTGATTAAAGTTGATTGCAAAATATTGTCTCTATCGTGTTCACAAGCCAAAAACAGCAAATTTTGGCCCTTTAAAGGGCCACAACTCTGGAACCTATGATGGGATTTGGCCAGTTTTCGAAAGGAACTGAGATATTATGCCAATACAAGTTGTGTGCAAGTTTGATTAAAGCTGATTGCAAAATGTGGTTTCTATCGTGTTCACAAGCCAAAAGTAGCAAACTTTGGCCATACCTCTGGAACCCATGATGGGATCTGGCCAGTTTTCGAAAGGAACCGAGATATTATGCCAATACAACTTGTGTGCAAGTTTTATTAAAGTTGATTGCAAAATGTGGTCTCTATCGTGTTCACAAGCCAAAAATAGTAAAATTTTGGCCCTTTAAGAAATCGAGATATTATGCCAATACAAGTTGTGTGAAAGTTTGATTAAAATTGATTGCAAATTGTGGTCTCTATCGTGTTCACAAGAAATTGTGGACGGACAAAGGGTGATCACAAAGCTCACCTTGTCACTATGTGACAGGTGAGCTAAAAATGCAAGTAGTTTTACACAGAAATGTGTGGGTAATTAGCACTTTGTACAGGCTTGTAGATAGACAGCACTGTTTCATTACCAAAACCTTTTAATAAAATGTTTAGATAAATAAAATTATGTCAGCTAGTATTTTTGCTGATCATACAAAATGAGGGGTCATAATTCATTAATTGCTCTGAAAAACGTAAATAAAAATTTAAAGAACAACATACCTCCAGCACCCTCTGAACTCGCTAACTGAAGCTGCTTGGCAGGTCATCTTTTCACACCTCCTGATTTCTGACCTTAGTGCTTTGATGTGTTTTTAATCCTGCCCAATTAACAACTTGATAAAGTCATAATTGACATGTCGACGTCCCAGAATTAGAAGGGCGTAAGTGGAAAACCATAGTTTTCGGCAAAATGAAACAAGAGGGCCAAGATGGCCCTAGGTCGCTCACCTAAGAAACACTCCATAACAGTGTAAAACATGTTTGACCTAGTGATTTCATGGAAACAAATATTCTGACCAATTTTCATTAAGATTGGACCAAAAAATTGGTCTCTTGCGATAAAACAAGCATTTTCTTAGATATGACCTAGTTTTTGACCCTAGATGACCCATGTTCAAACTCGACCTAGATTTTATCAAGGCAATCATTCTGACCAAAATTCATGAAGATCAACTGAAAAATACAGCCTCTATCACATACAGAAGTTTTTTCTTTGATTTGACCAAGTGACCTAGTTTTTGACCTCAGATGACCCATATTCAAATTCGACCTAGATTTCATTAAGGCAATCAACCTGACCAAATTTCATAAATATCAACTGAAAAAAAACAGTCTCTATCGCATACACAAGATTTTTCTTTAATTTGACCTAGTGACCTAGTTTTTGACCTCAGATAACCCATATTCAAAACGGACCTAGTTTTCATCAAGGCAATCACTCTGACCAAATTTCATGAAGATCAATTGAAAAATACATCCTCTATTGCATACACAAGGTTTTTCTTCGATTTGACCTAGTGACATAGTTTTTGACCCCAGATGACCCATTTTCGAAATCAGCCTAGATTTTATCAAGGTAATCATTCTGGCTAAATTTCATGAAGATCAGTTGAAAAATACAGCCTCTTTTGCATACACAAGGTTTTTCTTTGATTTGACCTAGTGACCTAGTTTTTGACCCCAGATGACCCATTTTCGAACTTGGTCTAAATTTCATAAAGGCAATCATTCTGACCAAAATTCATGAAGATCAATTGAAAAATACAGCCTCTATCGCATACACAAGGTTTTTACGTGATATGACCTAGTGACCTAGTTTTTGACCCCAGATGACCCATTTTCGAACTCGGCCTAGATTTCATCAAGGTAATCATTCTGACCAAAATTCATAAAGATCAATTGAAAAATACAGCCTCTATCGCATACACAAGGTTTTTCTTTGATTTGACCTAGTGACCTAGTTTTTGACCCCAGATGACCCATTTTCGATCTCGGCCTAGATTTCATCAAGGCAATCATTCTGACCAAAATTCATGAAGATCAATTGAAAAATACAGCCTCTATCGCATACACAAGGTTTTTCTTTGATTTGACCTAGTGACCAAGTTTTTGACCCCAGATGACCCATTTTCGATCTGGGCCTAGATTTCATCAAGGCAATCATTCTGACCAAAATTCATGAAGATCAATTGAAAAATACAGCCTCTATCGCATACACAAGGTTTTTCTTTGATTTGACCTAGTGACCTAGTTTTTGACCCGAGATGACCCATTTTCGAACTCGGCCTAGATTTTATCAAGGTTATCATTCTGACCAATATTCATGAAGAAGAATTGAAAAATACAGCCTCTATCGCATACACAAGGTTTTTCTTTGATTTGACCTAGTGACCTAGTTTTTGACCCCAGATGACCCATTTTCAAACTCGGCTTAGATTTCATCAAGGTTATCATTCTGACCAATATTCATGAAGATTAATTGAAAAATACCACCTCTATCGCATACACAAGGTTTTTCTTTGATTTGACCTAGTGACCTAGTTTTTGACCCGAGATGACCCATTTTCGAACTCGGTCTAGATTTCATCAAAGTTATCATTCTGACCAATATTCATGAAGATTAAATGAAAAATACAGCCTCTATCGCATACACAAGGTTTTTCTTTGATTTGACCTAGTGACCTAGTTTTTGACCCGAGATGATCCATTTTCGAACTCGGCCTAGATTTCATCAAGGTTATCATTCTGACCAATATTCATGAAGATTAATTGAAAAATACAGCCTCTATCGCATACACAAGCTAAATGTTGACAGACGACGGACGACAGACGCCAGACGACGGACGACGGATGCCGGACATCGAGCGATCAGAAAAACTCACCTGAGCTAAAAAAACTGTCTATGACAGATACGCCCTTCTAATTCTAAGGGCGTAAATGGACTTTTCTGGTACAACAATTAAGTGTAGATACGCCCTTCTATTACTGGGATTCTGAAAAACTTTTCACTTACGCCCTTTTATTATTGGTGAATTTGGTCAACATAGCAGTTTTTGACAAAAATTTTTTTTTACAGAATTATGCCCCTTAGTGTGTAGTTTCAAAAAATGTATGAATCATAAAAGGGCGTAACTAACACTTACGCCCTTCTTATTCTGGGGCGTCGATGTGTTTTTGTGTACAAAGTCCCAGGTCAAGGTAAACGTGACTGGGTTACATTCCAAAGCATCAAGTTAGACAAATGTTAATTGATATCATGTAACCATTCTCTACTTGTCTGCTTCACTGATTTTATCACAGTATATCATATGCATAACTCAAACTTCGCAAACCAGTCCCATTTTTTTGTTTACCGTAAAAAATCAGCTGTTTTAACAAACTAAAAAAATTTGTTGGCTATCTATTTAAAAAATCGGTAAATTGTCAACCAAAATCGGTAGCGCGGGAGTTACCATTGAAAAGCAGTAGTCTACCGCCAAAATCGGGAGAGATCACATGTATGACACTTGCAACAAATTTAGCCACATTTCCTTTCATTAAATTTGATTAACAGCATATATCATCATGAAACTTGCTACACACATTCTGGTCATAGAGACACATATTAAAACATAAAATCTGTGTTAAGAATCCTTTTATTTGTTTTTTTAAGTAAGTTTATTTGATCTGCCTCATTTTTTTTTTAATCACCCTTAACTGTATTTATGTTCTAGTAATCTTTGGCATTGATTTCGAGGAAAAGCCGGATTTGTGACACATACATCTATGTTGTTGGGCTGGAAAAAGATAGGTCCAATATTTAAACTAAAGGTATATTGCATACATGTAACTTCTGCATTATTACTGTGCATACAATTCAGTTGTTTAAACGTTAGAATATCGGAAAATTACAGGAAACAAAACAAATCTTTGAAAAAGTCCCGATCTTTCATCACTTCTTTGGTTGGCTCATGTTTACAAATTTAATGTTAGTAGTTATTTTGCAAGTGTCCAGACAAGTTGGCTTGTCTGAATTTAAATGTAGGCAGTGGCTAGAGAACCAGAATCGGTTCCCTAGACTGCGAACTTATTCGTCCGGAACCGGTTCTCTAAGCAAAATACCGTGCATAGGCTAGGGAACCGGCATTTTATTTCTATGCATAATACTGCCGAAATCCACTTTGGTTCTTTTGGTAAGTATCATGTGCATGTTCTTATCTTAATTAGTTAATTAATTTTACCATTATAGCAAGCTATGCCCTTTTATTTATTTGTGTTTACTGTGTCTCCAGAAGTGTACTCGCCGCATACTGTCCGCCATATTGGAATGATAAAATAAACTAGTACGAACGAATGCGAAATCGTCGACACTGGAGCCGAAATAAACTTGAAATTTAAACTTAAAAGGTATAAGACAATAAAAGAAACGATTAAAACAAAATAAGTAATTTCAGTATTGATTACATATCTTTGAACGTGAAATGCCGAGGACCAGTATTTAAAGTGATCAAAGAATATATATGAAGTTTTAAGGGCAATTAAATTAGTTTATTCATCTATAAACATGTAATGACGCAAATACAAACCAATATTATTTTATATTTAAATAATTTAAACATAATACAAGTTTAAAGCAAATAACATTTAAAAACTGCAAAGTAGTTTTCACGCATTCATTCGTACTAGTTTATATCATTTGAATACGGCAGACACGGTATATATGCGGCGAGTACACTCTGGGAGACAGCAAACGCAGATAAATGCAAGGGCATGGTAAAATTAATTAAGAAAATAATATGCATGACATTTACCAAGAAACAAAGTGGATTTCGGCAGTAATATGCATAGAAATAAAATTCCGGTTCCCTAGCCTATGCACGGTTTTTTGCTTAGAGAACCGGTTCCGGACGAATAAGTTCGCAGTCTAGGACATATATGGCCCAAAAACACAACACTTTCCACACCCTTCGTTTTTTGTATCCTGGTTACATAGGATACATAGGGATACACTTTGTATGTGCAGGTCTTTTGTTTTTACCATTGTAACATTATATTATTATTCTATCAATTTATTATTATTATTATGTTTTATTTCATTGAAACATTATAGATCTATTATTATTTGATTCCGGTTCTCTAGCCACTGCCTTAAATGTAAGTTATTTAAGGCTGTTGACTAGGCAGAATAAGATTGTTTACTATTTTATAAATGCATAATGTGTAAATTGCAGCAGGGTAGCCTCTATTGGTACTGAACTGGACATTTTGGATGTTCCACTTCGTGTCCTAGTAAACCTCCATAGCGTTATGGCAAGACAAGCACCTTTTCCATATAAGTGTATTATGTTGAGCGCAAATAACCATTCTGCGCTATTTACCAAACGCGCAGCGCATATAACAAATTTTTGTACGTTGGTTATATGCGCAACGATTTACCAATCGTTGTGCAGGATGAACTTAACCTGCGCGATTTACCAAATGCGCAGCGCAAATAACAAATGTAACTTTATATACCAGTAATTTGCATTTCATGTTTGATAAATCATGCAGTTGGTCAATTTATTAAACAAGAGGACCATGATGGTCCTGAATCGCTCACCTATCCCCACATGACCCAGTGTTGAACTGAGTATTACGTCATTATTTCTATTATTTGACATAGTGACCTAGTTTTTGAGCACATGTGACCTTGATATCATCAAGGTGAACATTCTCACCAATTTTCATGAAGATCTCGTGAAAAATATGGCCTCTAGAGAGGTCACAAGGTTTTTCTATTTTTCGACCTACTGACCTAGTTTTTGACCGCACATGACCCAGTTACAAACCTGACCTAGATATCATCAAGCTGAATATTCTCACCAATTTTCATGAAGATCCGTTGAGAAATATTGCCTCTAGAGAGGTCACAGTTTTTTCTATTTTTAGACCTACTGACCTAGTTTTTAACCCCACGTGACCCAGTTTCGAACTTGACTTAGATATCATCGAAGTGAACATTCTGACCAATAATCATGAAGATCTCATGAAAAATATGGCCTCAAGAGAGGTCACAAGGTTTTTCCATTTTTAGATCTACTGACCTAGTTTTTAACCCCACGTGACCCAGTTTCGAACTTGACCTAGATATCTTCAAGGTAAACACTCTGACCAATTTTCATGAAGATCCATTGAAAAATATCGCCTCTAGAGAGGTCACAAGGTTTTCCTATTTTAAGACCTACTGACCTAGTTTTTGACCGCACGTGACCCAGTTTCGAACTTGACCTAGATATCATCAAGGTGAACATTCTGACCAATTTTCATGAAGATCCATTGAGAAATATGGCCCCTAAAGAGGTCACAAGGTTTTTCTATTTTTAGATCTACTAACCTAGTTTTTGACCCCACATGACCCAGTTTCGAACTTGACCTAGATATCACCAAGGTGAATATTCTGACCAATATTCATGAAGATCTCATGAAAAATATGGCCTCTAGAGAGGTCACAAGGTTTTTCTATTTTTAGATCTACTGACCTAGTTTTTAACCCCACATGACCCAGTTTCGAACTTGACCTAGATATCATCAAGGTGACCATTCTGACCAATTTTCATGAAGATCCATTGAGATATATGGCCTCTAGAGAGGTCACAAGCTTTTTCTATTTTTAGACCTAATGACCTAGTTTTTGACCCTACGTGACCCAGTTTCGAACTTGACCTAGATATCATCAAGGTAAACATTCTGACCAATATTCATGAAGATCTCATGAAAAATATGGCCTCTAGCGAGGTCACAAGTTTTTTCTATTTTTAGACCTACTGACCTAGTTTTTGAACCCACGTGACCCAGTTTCAAACTTGACCTAGATATTATCAAGGTGAACATTCTGACCAATTTTCATGAAGATCTTATGAAATATATTGCCTCTAGAGAGGTCACAAGGTTTTTCTATTTTTAGACCTACTGACCTAGTTTTTGATGGCAAGTGACCCAGTTTCGAACTTGATCTAGATATCATCAAGATGAACATTCTGAGCAACTTTCATAAAGATCCCATGAAAAATGTGACCTCTAGAGTGGTCACAAGCAGAAGTTTACGGACGCACGGACGGACGACGGACACCGCGCGATCACAAAAGCTCACCTTGTCACTTTGTGACAGGTGAGCGCAAAATATAAATGTCAAATGCTGAATATCTTGGTACTTAAATTATGTGTCATAAATTTGTTTCTACATCAGTAAATTCACAGCAGTCGGTCACCAGGTTTCAATACCTCCGATCTGATCAAGATGCAATAAAACTCAAACATGCGTGAAGGTGTGATTTCCTCCAGCTTGCACACGTCGTCTTCTGGTATGTTTTAGGCTATTTTTATAATTTTCTATTTCACCCGAGCACTTGCTTAGTAAAATATCGTTTTTATTATATTGAAATACATTGAAATTTCACAATTAATATTCTTTTTACCAATGGGAGCGTATCTCTCAACATGGCTATGATAAAAGATGAAATAAATAGGTGACAGAATTAAAAGAAAATTCTTACAAATCTTATTGATATTATTATTATTTTTTTTTTTTTTTTTTTTTTACAGTACAAAATCGATAGAATAAAGAGTAGTTCTCGTCAAAACAAAATTTTACATTTTGTAGCTGCGCAAGATATTTGTTCGTTGCCCTGTGCTAAAAGAAAATCTGGAATTATTTACTCTGATCACTTGAATATCTTTTATAAATCATATTAACTTTTACTTTGATTTACGATTAAAGACTAAAATTATAGTTTTTATGCAAATCTGAAATATATAATGTTACATCTGTAACTTGCGCCGGAGATCAGTCCTGCGCTAATAGCAAAGTTTGAAATGACACTGATATTTCAAATAAATTTCATTCATAAAACATACTATTTATGAAACTTAAATATTGTTAAAAAGGAATGAAAAAAACAGTGATTTCTGTCATAATGAGAACGAAATATTACATTTTTTATCTACACAAGATGTGCGTCCTGCGCTAATAGTCAATCTGGAAACTACTCCGATATCTTGAATGTCTCTCATAAACTATGTTAACTTAAACTCTTTTTTTATGATAACAGACTAAAATTGTAGCTTTTGCAAATCTGAATATAATGTGGGATGTCGGTCCTGCACTAATAGCAATTCCTGAAATGACGCCGATATTTCAAAAAAAAAAACTTCATTTCTTAAACATACTATTTATGTATCTTTGAAAATTAAAAATATGTGTAAGAGTAGAAAATAAACAGAAAAAGAGTCATTTCCGTCGTAACGAGAACGAAAATTTTACATTTGTTATCTGCGCAAGATGTGTCCTGCGCTAACAGTAAATCTGGAAATTACTCCGATAACTTGAATTGGTTAAGTTTAACTCTCTTTTATGATTACAGACTAAAATTGTAGCTTCTGCAAAATTTGTTAAATTTGTAACATGCGCTATAATAGCAAATCCTGAAATGACGCCGATATTTCAAATATATTTCAATTCTAAAACATACCATCTATGTAACTTTAAAAACAAATTTAAGAGTAGAAAATAAATTTAAAAAAAGCCTTAAATTAGCGAACAGAATGGATCCTGACCAGACTGCGCGGATGTGCAGGCTCTTCTGGATCCATGCTGGCCACAAACGCACTATGTTGGTTTTCTCATGGCGCGGCTCAATTCTCTTCAACAATCATAGTATAAATAAAAAGTTACTAGTTCAATATTTACCAATTTATATTATTTTTATTGTAATATGTCTTTATTGTTACAAACAATTCAACGAACAACTTTAGAAATAAGCGCCAACTTAAACAAGAGGACCATGATGGTCCTGAATCGCTCACCTCTTCCCACATGACCCAGTTTTGAGTATGACGTCGTTTTTTCTATTTTTTGACATAGTGACCTAGTTTTTGAGCTCATGTGACTCAGTTTTGAACTTGACCTAGATATTATCAAGATAAAAATTCTGACCAATTTTCAAGAAGATCCATTGAAAAATATGGTCTCTAGAGAGGTCACAAGGTTTTTCTATTATTTAACCTACTGACCTAGTTTTCGAAGGTACGTGACCCTGTGTTGAATTTTACCTAGATATCATCAAGGTGAACATTCTCACTAATTTTCATGAAGATGTCATGAAAAATATGGCCTCTGAGAGGTCACAAGGTTTTTCTATTTTTATACCTACTGGCCTAGTTTTTGACCGCACATGACCCAATTTCGAAACTGACCTAGATATCATCAAGGTGAACATTCAGATCAATTTTCATGAAGATCCATTGAAAAATATGGCCTCTAGAGAGGTCAAAAGATTTTAATAATTTTAGACCTACTGACCTAGTTTTTGACCGCAGTTGACCCAGTTTCAAACTTGACCTAGATATCATCAAGATGAACATTCAGACCAACTTTCATACAGATCCCATGAAAAGTATGGCCTCTGAGAGGTCACAAGGTTTTTTCATTATTTGACCTACTGACCTAGTTTTTTAAGGAACGTGACCCAGTTTCAAACCTGACCTAGATATCATCAAGGTGAACATTCTGACCAAATTTTATGGAGATCCATTCAAAAGTATGGCCTCTAGTGAGGTCACAAGGTTTTTCTATTTTTAGACCTACTGACCTAGTTTTTGACCGCACATGACCCTGTTTCGAACTTGACCTAGATATCATCAAGATTAACATTCAGACCAACTTTCATACAGATCCTATGAAAAAGTATGGCCTTTAGAGAGGTCACAAGGTTTTCTATTATTTGACCTACTGACCTAGTTTTTGAAGGCACGTGACCCACTTTCGAAATTGACCTAGATATCATCAAGGTGAACATTCAGACCAACTTTCATACAGATCCCATGAAAAAATATGGCCTCTAGAAAGGTCACAAGGTTTTTCTATTATTTGACCTACTGACCTAGTTTTTGAAGGCACGTGACCCACTTTCGAACTTGACCTAGATATCATCAAGGTGAAAACTCTGACCAATTTTCATGAAGATCTCATGAAAAATATGGCCTTTAGAGAGGTCACAAGGTTTTTCTATTTTTAGACCTACTGACCTAGTTTTTGATTGCACGTGACCCAATTTCGAACTTGACCTAGATATCATCAAGATGAACATTCAGACCAACTTTCATACAGATCCCATGAAAAATGTGGCCTCTAGAGAGGTCACAAGGTTTTTCTATTATTTGACCTACTGACCTAGTTTACATGGCACGTGACCCAGTTTCGAACTTGACCTAGATATCATCAAGATGAACGTTCTGACCAATTTTCATGAAGATCTTGTGAAATATATGGCCTCTAGAGAGATCACAAGGTTTTTCTATTTTTAGAACTACTGACCTAGTTTTTGAGGGCACGTGACCCAGTTTCAAACTTGACCTAGATATCATCAAGGTGAACATTCTGACTAATTTTCATGAAGATCTTGTGAAATATATGGCCTCTAGAGAGGTCACAAGGTTTTTCTATTTTTAGACCTACTGACCTAGTTTTTGACGGCACGTGACCCAGTTTCGAACTTGACCTATATATTATCAAGGTGAACATTCTGACCAATTTTCATGAAGATCTTTTGAAATATTTGGCCTCTAGAGAGGTCACAAGGTTTTTCTATTTTTAGACCTACTGACCTAGTTTTGGAAGGCACGTGACCCAGTTTCGAACTTGACCTAGATATCATCAAGATGAACATTCTGACCAACTTTCATAAAGATCCCATGAAAAATATGACCTCTAGAGTGGTCACAAGCAAAAGTTTACAGACGGACACACGGACGCACAGAGGGACGGACGACGGACACCGCGTGATCACAAAAGCTCACCTTGTCACTTTGTGACAGGTGAGCTAAAAAAAAACATAAATCTCATAATCATGTATTTGTTTAATCATTTATTACATTGGTTAATTTCGCTGCTTGCCTGGCCTGCATAAATATCAAATCGTGAAAAAAATAATGTTAATAGGATGATAGAAACATCGTCTTCATTATAGGAATATATATTGACATTAGCACATAATCGACTTCTTTTAGTAGAAAGGGCATAGAATATGATATTATAATTTGTTATTGCAATATGCCTTTATTTTGCAAGCAATATCAAGAAATAACTTAAGAAATCCTCACCAAACTTTTAATAACATGAATCTCGTATATATTTATCTAATTACGCTGGTTATTTCCAAGGGTTACCTGGCCTGCGCTAAAAGCAAAATTACGCTGATATTTTAGGTATTTCTCTTCAATCTTTATTAATTCAAACGATATGCCCCCATATCTAAAACAATAACAAAATATTATACTTGTCATTTTTTGCTAACAGTTTATATATATGTGTGGCATGGTTTTATACTTACCTAAAATAGAAAGATTGATTGTTTAATTAAATGTAGAGGTATTACAAATCTGCTACTAATTTTGTATTATAAAAGCATGAAAAAATAATATCAATTAGATTTGTAAGAAATGACAAATATTTGAAATATCGTTGTCATTTCAGGAATTGCAATTGGTGCAGGACCGTCATCCCGCAGTAACTTTACATTCTAGCTACAATTTTAGTCTGTAATGGTATAACAAAATTAAAGTTGACATAGCGTATGAAATTATCGGAGTAATGTTAAAATTTTCTATTAGCGCAGGACATACGTCTTGCACAGATAAAACATAATATTCCATTCTCGTTATGACAGAAGTTGCTCTTTTTTCTATTTATTTTCTACTACATTTTTAAAAGGTACATAAATGATATATTTTATAAATGAAATATATTTGAATTCAGGATTTGCTATTAAGGCAGAACTTTCTTTCTAAATAGTTTCTACTCTGAAAACAATTTTTTAAGAAGTTTCATAAATAGTATCTTTTAGAATTGAAATATGTTTGAAATATCGGCGTCATTTCAGGATTAGCTATTATAATAGCACAGGACCGACATCCCGCGCAGGTAACAGATGTAACAAAATATTCATTTTGGCAAAAGCTACAATTTCAGCCTGTACTCTTAAAACAATGGTAAACTTAACATGGTTTATGAAAGATATTCAAGTTATCAGGATTATTTCCAGATTTTTTATTAGCGCAGGGCACACATCTTGCGCAGATAACAAATGTAATATTTCGTTCCCATTGTGACGAAAATCACTTTTCTTTCTAATTATTTTTTACTCTAAAAACATTTTAAGAAACTACATAAATAGTATCTTTTAGAATTGAAATATGTTTGAAATACCGGCGTCATTTCAGGATTTGCTATTAGCGCAGGACCAGCATCCCGCGCAGGATACAGATGTTACAAAATATTCATTTTGGCAAAAGCTACAATTTCAGCCTGTAATCGTAAAACAATGGTAAAGTTAACATGGTTTATGAAAGATATTCAAATCATCAGGATTATTTCCAGATTTTTTTATTAGCGCAGGATACACATCTTGCGCAGGTAACAAATGTAATATTTTGTTCTTGTTATGAGAAAAATCACTTTTCTTTCTAATTATTTTCTACTATGAAAACATTTTTAAGAAGTTACATAAATAGTATCTTTTAGAATTGAAATATGTTTGAAATATCGGCGTCAGTTCAGGATTTGCTATTAGCGCAAGAACAACATCCCACGCAGGCTACAGATGTAACATTATATTCAGATTTGCAAAGCTTAAATTTAAGATTGTAATCGGAAAACAAAGAGAAAGTTAACATGGTTTATAAAAGATATTCAAGTTATTGGAGTAATTTTCAGATTTTCTATTAGCGCAGGACACACCTCTTGCGCAGCTACAAAATGTAAAATTTCGTTCAGATTTTGACGAAAATTACTAGTTATTCTATCTATCTCAATATAAAACATTAAAAAATGATATAAGTATTAAAGATCTGTAAGAATTGTCTTTTAATTCTGCTTATTTTTATTTTATTTTTAATCTTAGCCATGTCAAGAGATATGCTCACGTTGGTAAAAAGAATTGCGCTTTTTCAATGTGATAAAAGCGATATGGTGAAATGTGCTAAGTGTGTGGCAATTCAATCTTTTATGTACGTCCTTTTTATGTTCAATATCCGATATAAAATGACTGTGTGTGATCAAATGAAGTAAAAATACTTTAGTTATAAAATATAGAGAGGACGATGTGTGCTATCCGAAGGAAATCACACCTTCACGCATGTTTGAGTTTTATTGCATGTTGTATCATATTGTAGATATTGAAACCTGGTGACCGACTGCTATGAATTTACTGATGTTGCAACAATTTTTAAAGATTTACAATTTTAGTCTGTAATTGTTAAACAATGTGAAAGTTAATGGCAGATATTCAAGTTATCAGAGTAATTTCCAGATTTTCTATTAGCGCAGGACATACATCTTGCGCAGCAATAAAAATGCGTTCACGTTCTGGCGAAAATTACTCTTTTGTACTATAAAACATTAAAAAATATCAATACAATCTGATCTGTAAGAAATGATATATATTTGAAATATCGGCGTCATTTCAGGATTTGCTATTAGCCTATTAGCGCTGGATCGACATTCCGTACAGGCTACGGCGTTTAAAAGTAAAAAAACAACCTTTTGTTATAAAATATACTTTGGATATTTGGTGTTATTTTAAAGTTTTCTAACACCTATGACAAATGACTCTTAATACCATCTTCAACAGAAATTTATAGTTCGTAAACAGTGCTCCAGCTAGCTATTTACAGCAGGGCGCATCGCCCGTTCTGAAATTTGTTCCGCCCTGTTGCCCCGCCAGGCACCCTGCCCGTTTTACAACTATTTATTTCTTATTTTAGCCAAACTTCCCTTTTTTGCCTCAGTGATTATAATACACTGCTTTATTGCCCCCTTTTTATCCATGCCTAAAGTGTGCCAAAAAAATCATGCCCAAATTATGCCAAATTCCATGCCTAAAGTATGTTAAAATGCAATGAATGCATGGATCTGTTATATTTTTTTCCCGGGGGAGCACGGTCCCGGACCAACCACCCCAGAAGTGCCCTTTTTCAGTGCCAGCACCCTGCCCTTTTTTAATCCTAGCTGGAGCACTGGTAAACTACCAGGGACGTGAACATCTCATTGAAATTACCGCATAAATATGCTGATTTACTTTTAAAAAATATAGATCTATGTATTTCTTGTTCTTTTCAAATTAAGCAAAGCGACCAAGTCAATTCACACCTTTACGCGTGCCTGATCACCGTCAGTTTTAAAATTAAACAATTTTATGTAGGCCAACAAGTCTAGCCCTCTTACGAGATTCAGTTTTATCGGGAGATATCATCCACTATGTTAAAAGCGCAGACTCATTTACCAAACGCGCAAGACAGTTACCCTGTGCATATAACAAATGTAAATAAGGTTGCCCGATTTACAAATCGTTGCGCAAATAACAAATTGGTTATTTGCGCTGCGCGATTTACCAAATGCGCAGATTGGCTATATGCGCGTAACATATCCCCACACAACCTATTTTCAACCGCCTAGGACTTTGTATGATAAAAATATTTACAGGTCAAATTTATCAGTTGTGATTGTTTCACTGTTAACAGCAGAGACAGAACATGTTAGGAACCTATTCGCAGTCAGTTTTGGTACTTAGAAAATTATATAAATTCCATTTATGTAGCAGTACTATGTTTTCATGAGGTTTTTCTTATTACTCAAAAACCTGCATCTTTCCTTGTCTACTACCTATTCTTGCTTAAGCCAATATCAGTATTTATATATCTTTTGCACTAAATGTTTATTGCTTAACACATGCTTACTACCAGAATTGGGAAGCATATTATTAATAAATTATTTTGACAATACAATCATGATGCCTGTCCTTGCAACATTTTTTTTCATTTTCTAAGCAATTTGAAATATTTGGAGTGTCAAAAGCTTAGCAATTATATAATACATTGTCATATGTGACAGCTATCAATGTAGCAGATGTGACACCATGGTTCTCTGGAGTAATTGAGCATATGATATAGTTCTTTAGATAATGTTCTAACTTTTGGCTGCCATTTACTTTACCCTACCCCCTGTAATTAAAGTACCAATTTAGGCAAGTGTACCTACAGTATATTGATCTGCCATGTTGGTTTTAGTGTTTGTTGCCAGACCTGAATTTTGGGTGTATTATGTTTGGCAGTGGCTAGGGTTACGGTACCGTAATCCTAGCCTCCGATTCTAGGATTACGGAAGTTCCGTATTTCTAGACAACCCTGTGAGAATAGGCCAGGATTACGGAAGTATTTAAAAGGAGTCAAATATATATATTAGGACATGCATAAATGATGTTTTAAACTTAATAGCAACTTTTTATGCCTGTCGTATTATTTCGTGTTATCGATCCGCCATTTTGGGTTAGTAAAAGAAGAAAGAGAAAAGAAAAAAAATAGAGAAGAACAATTAAAAATGAAAGAAAAAAAATGCAAAATCACGACTATGAAATAATAACGTACTCGAAAACAAAAACAAAATTACAGCAATATTTAAAAAAAAAAACAATAACAAAAAAACAACGATTATTTATTATGGAAATTGAAAAGAAAAAGAAATAGGCCATGAACTGAGCACCTCCTCGTGATGTAACCCGGATATAGTTGGACAATTATGTAAACATTGAAACATTACTATTTTCATTAAGAAGATTTTAACTTTTATCATTCATAATTATTCATCAACAGTGCATAAATAATTGTCCATCTATATTTTACTAACCCAAAATGGCGGATCGATAACACGAAATAATATGGCAGACATGAAAAATCGCTATTTTAAGTGAAACAAGTAAGTTAACAACATCATTTATGCATGTCCTAACATATATATTTGATTCCTCTTAAATACTTCCGTAATCCTAGCCTATTCTCGTAGGGTTGTCTAGAAATACGGAACTTCCGTAATCCTAGAATCGGAGGCTAGGATTACGGTACCGTAACCCTAGCCACTGCCATTATGTTTGCCATGTTGTAATGAAACTACAGTAAAAGTTTAGTGCTGTTTCATTTTGCTGGAAGGAAAATACCACCTGTGGTTGAATTTAGGTTGTAAATTTTCAGCATGACTTCCTACTGATGGCTTTCAAAATCATCCTGCCTGGGATTCGATCAGTTAGAAACTTGAAACTTAAATGGTATGCTTTTATAGCACTTATCCTGATAGAAAGTGTTAGACAATAAACCAAAGAGTTGGACTTGCATTTGTACAAAACTGCACAGAAAACTTGTTAAGTGGTTAAAAACTGGTTGTGCCGGGATATATACGGGGGAAAAAATTTCAATTTTTTTTTTCGTTTTCGGATTAAAAGCGTTTTTTTGGGGGGGGGTTAAAACTTTTTTTAGGGGGCCACCAAGTTTGGACGGGCACCTGTGCGGCAGATAGACACTTTATAATTTACTCGGAGATACATTTTTTCATTATTAATAGTTACTCTTTGATCTCCGTGCATTTCTCGCGACAATCTCAGTTTTACACAGGAATTATACATTGTCAAAATATCATAGTCCTTTAAAACAAATGTTCACCTGACGTCCATGTTTAGTTTTGTTTGGGGTGTTTCTAATATCTGTACCGTACCCGTACCATACATTCCTAGTTACAACAGTCTATTTTTAGATATGAAGTGTCTAGGGGTACGGTTCCGTACCTCTAGAATCTGATTCTATAGGTATGGATCTCTGGACAAGCCTGTTAGGGATTGTCTAAGGGTAGGACCTCCTTTTCCAAGATAATTATGGTTTACAGATGCCAGCGTTCAGCCGAATGTTTACATTTTCTTCCGAAACGTAAATAACCGAGGAACTCCAAATGAATGTATACAGTTCCGTGCCGATTAATTTATTTGACAAAAGATTGATGAGCGTATCTTGAATTAATCATATTGGACATTCGGCAGAAAAAAACAAACTAATTAAAAAAAAACAAAAAACTTAACGACATGACGTGGCATATGCACCTATTTGATATAAATTATGTAATCATTTTACAGTTATAATAATCGGCACGGAACAACTTGTTTTATAATCAATTGATAGACAGAAGTAAAAAGCTAGGGACTGTTTGTAAAATCTTCAATGTATCTCGTAATAGTTATCAATGTAAGGAAAACAACACCCTAAGTGTTATCTTAAAAAATTGTTTGTCACAAATTAATTAAACATTATTTTGTCTAATCTATTTTGTGCCTAGTCGATACCTCGTGATTTATCAAAGTTTGGTGTTCCTCAGTGAGAAAAATCTTGACTTATATGCGTAATTAGATCCATGAGTGACCAATAAGAAAGCGTCGTGTCACTTACCAATCAGAACACTGTTATATCTTATATCGGCCTATTAGAACGTTGCTTTGACTCTATTTATTACACTTCGCCCTGTGAATTTATTCAGTGCCACTTTGGATATCAAAGTGTAAGAATCAGGTAAGCTTACTTTGACGTATTTTACGCATGAGTGATTTCATTTCCGCTTTCCCATCGCGAGCTGATAGACGTTGTCAAACCATTTCGTAGGATACCAAACACGGGTATATTCGGTTAAGTAATAAAGGAGAAATCGTCATTTTACGCATGAGTGATTTCATATCCGGTTTGATGCCTGCAATTGTTAGTTCTCACCGAGACCTTTCGTTTGATACCAAGATCGTCAAAATAGGTTTTGGACATATAAATAGCCTATTTTCAATACATCCACTCTTAAATCAACATACGCTATATGGCTTCTGTTTTTATTTCTAAAAACGGCATATAAAATAGGTAAATTTCTAAAATGAGTAAACAGGAGAATTACAAGGCTAACTCCATTTTCATTCAACGTTTCGACTATTTTTATTAGTCTTCATCGGGAAGTAAACAAATATGATATGAAAAATCTAAATTAAATGGATTGTTCTGCTATTAAAGAGACAAACTACTTTTAGGAAATTTATTTCTCATTTATTAATGAAATGTTAAACTTTCATGACAGAAGCTGTTACATTTGTATATTTAAAAAGTGACCCATTTCTCTTTGAATTTTATATATAAAAGACCAAAATCAGCTAGATTACAAGCAATAAAAATCCAAGGTTTAAATAGAACGTTATAACGAACGTATAAAACTCTCAACTTAAAACAGCTGCTGTGGCAACCGGGTATAAAATATGCATGCAGTTGATCATATCATGCATTTCAATAGAAGTTAATTAAGGGCCACATCATATTTTTAATAACTTTTGCCCCCACCAAGTGCAATAAGACGCTTGCGTTCCAAGTCAGGAAATTTAATGTGACCACATGGACTCAGAGATGCAGGAAGTGCACTATCACGCCTGAGTGCCAAACGGAGAATTCAATGACTTTTTCATCCGGTACAAATTTACGCATGAATACCAAAGCTCAACCATCAAAGACTTGTTCGATTAATGACCACCGCCATGAGTATACAGTACTTAAAAAAAGTTGCACCGACGTCGGAAGTTCATTCAAAAATTAGATTATGAGTTTATTTGATTGACCTCTTATTAAAACAGATACATGGTCATCTACTTAGTGGACACCGAGGGGTACACATCGTCGACAAAAAAGTAATCTTCAGTAAATCTTGCTTTTTTAAACATGTATTTATCTTAAACAATGCTTAATGTTTTAGTTTTAATGTGATAAATATTTCGTTTTAGATTAGTAATGTTCCTTGTTTATCAATATAATCTGTTTTAATTAAAAAAAATAAAATGTATTTGTTCATTTAGGTCTGAAATAAATTTATATGGTTAAATATAATTAATATTCTATTTGATTTTCTTGTAATATTTTGTTTTCATGTTATCTCCCCGTCTAGGGCTGAGCACCTGACCCTCAATGTGCGCGACCACGCCTTAGATAGGTATACGGGTCAGCTCCGTATACTTCTGGGAGACATTTTCTATTAATAGAACATTCTAAAAATAAACCTCTGATGTCATTTTAAAAAGATACAAAATCGCCGCCGCGCATGTGCACTGAGTTCATTTCTTATATGCAAATGAGTTATTATTTTAAAAATCCAAGATGGCCGCCGCGCATGACGTCATCGGTCCAAGATGGCCGCCACGCATGCGCAGTCCTGGGGCCAAACCGGTCCCTATAGGCATGAAGGGGGCAATTAGCCGGATATGCCTCCGACGTCGAATGTAGTCCATATCAATATATAGTGCAATTTTCCCGCCAAGTAAAGGCCATTTTCATGCCACATATAAGCTTTATTGATGCTTGATTGTAAAAAGGTATGTCCGCAGATGATTTTTAGCTACGTTATATGCTTCAAAAGTTGATTTGAAGCTGCCTTGTAAAATGAAAGTGAAAGTAGGTATTTCCTGATGTCTACCTACGCAATATTAGCGTTTTCATCACGTGTCTCAGTCACGTGACCATGGTTTCACTGCAGTCAACCCCATATTTTTTGGGTATATTTTGATTGCCTAAAGACAGACCTTCAAGACAAGGGTAGTCTCACAGGAAGTGAAAGGCTAGAAATCTTGATAAAAATATGTTATAAGTTGTTAATTTTATATAGAAAATAGTAGCGGAGGCATTTAATACCATCATACCTAAAATGAAAAATTCGCACTTCGTGAAAATTGCTTCAACCGATGTAAAACTGGTACTTTCTGATCAGGATGGAGCAATAAACACCATTTTAAGACAAACGTGGCATATCATTTGCATATTTTGGGCAAATTTGAGCTTTTTTTCGGAAAGTAGGCAAAATTCTGATTTTTAAGGTGATTCCCCACATCTCAGTTTTGCATCAGCGACACCATTTTAGGTAAGAATGACAGAAATCGATTATTTTTCGTGTACTTCTAGCTGTTTCTTGCAAATAAATTCTAGAAATAAGAAAAGTAAGGCCGTATGATACTATATTTAATGAAAAATTGACATTATCTATGCCCCTGACACGTTTTTTTGCAGGTGCGGACTGTCTGTCTGAATGGGGCATAATTCCGACAGTAGCCATTCTTTCAAACTGAAAGTTGGCAAAATTGTTGACAATTGACTTACGTACAATAATTGACTGCAACAGAACGATTTTGAAAACTTTGGTATTTCTTATAGGTTATAACACACTAAATAGTTGTTCTTTATTCTAGTCTGTAACTGACATTTTCTTGAAGAATATTGTCAGTGCTAACTAAAAATCAAAAGAAAAGTGGGGGTCATGTTTTATGCAAGAAAAATAATTTCAGTCAAACACACAAACTGCAAAATCAGCTAAAAATGAGAACCCAAAATATACTGGTGGTGTATGATCTAAGTTTCCATGAAAATATTTGTCATGTTGTTATTTCATTATGAAAATGCTACCTACATGTCAAGCATAGATCGGTCATGTGATTTTAGCAAAATAATTGCAAAGAAAATAAGGAAAATAGCTCTACAGAGCAAAAAAGTTGAGGACTATTTGTATCCGCCATTATGCCATTTTTTTCGCGCCATTTTTCTATATAGTGTCTGTATGCCTATAAGAAAAACTTTTTTCTCTGACAATGTGCCAGTTTCATTTGAAATGTACAAGAAACCCAAATGCATGAAAAAATACAAGGTTTTAGCTTGATATCAATAGTTTCCATTATGCGGTTTTTCCATTTTTTTCGCGCCATTTTTCTATTTAATGTCTGTATGCCTATACTACTTATGTGATTGTCGTTTGTGTTTCTGTATATATGTACAATAAAATATGATTAAACTAAACTAACCTATATGAAAAGTGGAATCGAAAATGCAGTAATAACATGACTATTCTGAAAACGAAAGAAATTATAACTATTATTTTTTAACTATTGGTTATCATAAAACAAAGTCAAAACATTGAAATATAAGAATGAAAAGAAGTTTTGGATAGACGTACAGTTTATCAACTAAGCGTACAGTCCGGATTAAAAATTGCGATTAGTGGGCCAGTAATGTATCTATTAGTGGAACAGTGTAATCGGCATACATGTCTCAGAAAAACACATTTTCCTGAAAACGTATTAGTTAGCATAGAGCCATGCTAGTATGTATAGATGCGTAAGATATTTATCTACGAAGTAGCAAAGGTTTCAATTCTTTGCAAAAGCTCAACATATATGTATTTTAAAGAATTGATAGTTCCATTACAAAATCAAACCAATATCAACACGTGATTTGACTTGAAATTAAGTACATAATGAGTTCTATCAGGGGTTTTTGGTATCTACGTAAACAGTAGCTGGGTCATTCTAATTTTTTTAGGAACTTCTGTCCCCCTATTGTTTTTTCTACTTTTGATGACAAAAATGAATATAAAGTGTGTTAGTTACCTTTAGTAATACATATGTGACAGGTATCAGTTGTTTATTTTAATTTTTTATCGCATTACTAATAAAAACTTTCTTTTATCATAACCAGGGATAAGGAAAACTATGTGTCCCTCTACTGGGCGTAACTTCAACAAACTGATTTAATTCATACAGGAAATACTTATAAGCTATTTTCAGTGGACTTGTTTGCTTGAAATAAATTTATGAGCTCCTTGCAAGTAACATCATAATAATAACTGACATAGAAATTACAAAAAATATTGACTTTCATCTGTCCCTAAATTTTACCTCATGTCCATAAAAACAAAGAAAAATATCAATCAGGGAGTGCCACGCACCAAAAGCGCAGCCTCCTCAAAACGAACCCCCAGCACGCAAACGCGTGCACCACACACACACTCAAAGCTTACACATCAGGACAAAACGAACAACACACACACACACTCAATGCCAACACATAAGGACAAGACGAACAATAAGCATACAAACACGCGCGCACAACAAAAAGTCAACACACAAGGACAAAACGAACAAACAAAGGAACACAGTGGGGCACCGCCTTGGAACGGTCAGTGGCAAAATCACCACTGGGGAGCTTAAACCGGTTTATGGTGCGCACCCAACCTCACTCTTACCCCCACCATGTTCCAATATATATGCACCATGTTCCAATTTCATGATAGCTGAACCGATTTAAGTAGAATAGAAGAATATTGTGATGCTTGCATTTTAAGAACTTTGTCTTTTACAAAATAAAATGGAATATGTATATTCTGATGGTCAACATGCTTTATTCTTAGTGAGTATACTTTTTGTCTGTCATTACCGTAACTCTTATTTTAGCCTAATTGCTGTATCAAGATTTAAGAGCATTACACCCACTTGTAGATTTTGCGTATATGGTTCCACACCTTGAATTTAAAATACTTATTTAGACTAAATAAAGTAGTGATTTGACAAAATGTAAACAACTTGTCATTTCCGTAACTGTCATTTCCATAACGTGGTTGTTACGGAAATGATATTTTGTTATTAAAAACAGAGATTACATTACAGAACACAATTCTTCAATTTATGTTTTATACAATTGTTAAAAAGTGTTTTTGGAAACCTTACGTTAAAACGGAATTTAAACGTGATATATAGCGCCTGTTAACCGTACTAAGTCAATTCCGTAACTCTGATTGCGAGCAGACCTCTCATAATCTTTGTAGAAATATTTTTCATTTTACAAAGTCTTTTAACCTTTGAGACACGTTTGTTTTGCAAAATAATGTTTTCCATGATGTTGACAGATTCAAGTGTGTTCTAGTTAGAGGAAATAGTATCTGTGGTTACGGTATTGACAAAGTGTTTGGAAAAGGCAAACAAGAAACATATTTAAAATAATGTTAAAACGCTATTTTCCCACTGTGGATTAGTTTTCTACTTAAGAATAACCATCTGTACATGGCTAAACCAAAATTTTCTAAATTATATAGAAAATAAATTTTTCATTTTTTATCCCTTAAAGTTGAAAAATTAATAGAATGACCCAGCTCTTAGACAAGGTGGACGGACGTTTCGGCCACGGACGTTTTGGTCTGGACATTTTGGCCTAGGATGTTTTGGCCAGGCAAATTTTCTAGATAGGATGTTTTGTTCAACTTGAAATAAATTGTGTTCCATAACATACATAATATGGTCTTCAGAGTTAATAACGCCAGTGTCCTTAACCAGTTTTCTTTAATTATTATTGCTATCATTTCTTTGATATTTATGGTCAAAAACAAATTTTATAATGCAATGAAATTATAGGAACTGAATATAAAATTTTCTTGTGATCAATACATGTAAGTGTGACAATGAATTAATTAATTGCAGTGATCAAAGCAACTCGAAAATAAATCTTCACAAAAAACATTTTTAAAATATTTTTTCTTAAAATGACTTTAAACAACCCCAATGATCAATTATACTATATTCTAACACGGTCCGATTCATTTTCCTATTAAACAAAGAAGGCTGAAAACAGTGAATTATTATACAACAATTCACTTTTCTGACGTCAGAATTATTACGTCATAGCGCCAAACGGCATAGCGGCGCGCTGGAAAAGAAACCGATTGAAAACGGGCAAATATTTAATGAATGCCGTCAAGGATGTACTTTAAAGTCCTTGGTAACGTGTTAGAATCAAAATAATATATCTCATTTAGCGATTTGCTCTTGAATAAAATCATTGTTTGTCGTTCAGATGCGTATTATTATATCACTCGGGCTGCGCCCTCGTGATATAATTCCTTCGCATCTGAACTCCAAACAATGATTTATTCAGCGACAAATCATTAAATGAGATATATTATTTCTTAAACATATTAATATCCAGACCATATTTTGCATGTTATGGAAATGAAATTTAATTTTGGCCAAAACATCCTACCCCAAAAATTTGTCTGGCCAAAATGGGCGGATCCAGCGCGGGGGTCAAGGGGGTCTGCCCCCCCCCCCACCTTCCTAGAATTTTCAAAGTTAATGGTGAAAACTTTTATTAGACACAGTGATATGGTCGAAAGATTATTAAGACAGGCAACAGGCGGCTTTTTCAGTCGAGTCTTTTTGTTTAGGTCATGTGAATGGGCATAAATGTATGTTAATTATACTGGATCTATACAAACAAAACCCTATTTAAATAAAAAATATAATAAATAAATAAATAAATAAGTAAAAAGGTTCTAAAAGTGTAGACCTCCTCGTGGTTAGAACTTGTTACGTTTGAGATCAAACGGCAAACATCCCCATCGATAATAGCAATACATGATTTATATTATAATTTTGATAACCCTTTAGAAGTCGGCGAGTCATTGGCAGAGAGCTTAAACTTAGACATGGCCAATGATGAATTTTTCATCCTTGTTCATCTGTACCCCCACTATCATGGGAAAATTTGTAAAATAATATTGGATTTTAAATTTTCGAAGTGATGATTACATTTTATATGGGATTCAGATTCTTGTTTTTTCACTCTAAAACGCTCGAAATGCTTACATAAAGGAATTAGGAGCTGAAAACTGTGTAAGATTTTTATCATTTCAAAAGAAAGCATTTTTAGGAAAATAGGAAAAATGTGTTAAGAACTTATCCCTAACTGCTACAGATTTCAAGTTAGCAATGATTGGCTGAATCTTGACCTGTGTCTACGTCACGCTGCATATATTTAGAGTGTACTATGGGGCGCCGTTTTACTATTTTATAGGCATTTTTTGATATCAAAAATTCGATTTCTTGATAGAATTCCATTTCTTGATTTCAGAAAATCATTTCTTTATATCAAGAAATCAGTCACATTTTTTGATATCAGAAAATCGATTTCTTGATATCAAGAATTCATTTTCTGATATCAAGAAATCGATTTTCTGATATAAAAATAGAATTTTTGATATCAGGAAATGAATTTTTGATATAAAAAATCATGTTATTTCTTGATATCAAGAAATCGAATTCTTAATATCCATAAATGATTTTCTGATATCAAAAAATCGTGTTATTTCTTGATATCAAGAAATCGAATTCTTGATATCCATAAATGATTTTCTGATATCAAAAAATCGACGTCTTTATATCAAGAAATCAATTTTTTGATATCAAGAAATCAAGCCTATTTTTTGATATAAAAAAATCGGCACTTCCAGATCTAAATATAGATAGATTGAACAGGATCATATAGAATTGTATAATTCCCGCTATGGAACGCCTAGACTGTCTTGACATGATGATTATTACTTCATCATGTGCATTTCCCAATATATTCGGTACAAATTATAATCTTTCTTGTAGATAAAACAGTTTGTTATGTACATTTACTAGTTTGTACGGTACATTTCTTAGTTTGTATTGTGCATTCACCAGTTTGTGCTGTACAATTGATAGTTCGTCATGTGCATTTTCCAATATATTCGGTACAAATGAGTACATATTATATCAATTTATCTTGGGTTATAAATAGTATGATATAAAAATAGATCTAAGTAAGTGCTTGGAAAGCTAATATCAACCTGATTTGGTCTAAAAATAGGCGGCAATATTTCCAATTTCAATCGTTCATTTAAATGAGAATACAATTGTAATAACAAGACTGACTGTACATCAATTCATGTAATAAAACAATTATTGACTTTTCGAAGGCTCGGTGAATATAACTTTTTTTGGGGTTGATAAATCCTGATATCAACCTATGAAAAAGTCAATAATTGTATATTATCGATACATGTGCAATAAGCGTGTAGTCAATAAATAAGATAGATATCGAGCGTAAATACGTTGTTTCTATAAATGTGTTTTAAAGTTTTGATATAATACAACTGTTTAAATGTTATTAAAACAGGATTTAACTGACCAAAAGGTTCCTTCTAGCTTGTGTTAAATATTTTCTTTTCACAAATCTGTTTTTAGCATCATGTTACAGATGTTTAATAAAACAATGATGAAAAATAAGTTATGTTTATTGAGGTACATTCTTAACTAGAAATATCTAAAGTTATTTTACACAAACATTTATTGAACATAATAAAAGTTGGTATTCATATTTAGGTTGTTTCATAATGCAAAGTATTTTGTTTTCCTTAAATCAGAAGCAAGTGCAGTGCATTCCGTGCTATTTGAAGCATTGGATGCTATTGACATTACCACTCTCTATATTTATATTATGTAAGAAATTGTGTATCTTTCTTCATGAAACTGCTACCACTTTTTGTGTACTTTTTAACTTCATACATTTTCATTTTATTTATTGTTTATGGGTTTAAACGTTACAACATCCGAAGTATAGGCTGTATGGCATATATCTATTTTTGTGGCGGGCGGGGTGACTGCAAGTGCCTGTTCAAGCATTTTGTCATGAGCGGGGCATTTGGAAGTACCACCTATCTTCTGTAAGCTAACTGGATGGCCTCTTCACAGTTTCATTACGTGATTTTGTAATCGTTTTGAGTTCCTTCTTGTCAAAGGTCAAGGATGTGCCTTAGTCCATGCGTGGTCGGTAGGACACACCGGTCAAGACTGAATGGGTATGTGGCCTCATACCAGCCGATGCCTTAAGACAGAATGATTCTTTGTCTCGAGTTCAACATGTGTTCGATATATTAACCCGCTGTGATATAAAAGGGCGGTGTGATATAAAGGGGTGGCTACTGTCCCCTAGGTTTGACTCTGAGTATATCCATTGACTCTAAAATTCTGCAAATAAAGAAAGAAACAAACTGATAAAGTAAAATCCAGCCATTAAAGAAAGAACAAAACTGATAAACAGTTCAAGAATTCTATTCAATAGTAGAAAAGTTTCAGTTATAAATACAAAAGAGAATTTCACTAATAGCGAACCTGCATTATAATCCTTAAAAAATTGATAGATCTTCCGTTATTATAGCGACCTTGATAATTTTAAACCTGAAACCTTATCCTTTCTATACATTATCAATCAAATAAAAGTAGGAAAAGTTACCCTAAAACATTAACACATGTAGGCAATCATGCAGTACCTACGACAGTACTAACCAAATAACTTTAAATAAGCGTTTCCGCCTATTAAGTAATATCATCAGCCGACAATAAATAATAAATACCATCTATAAAAATTTCGGGAATCCACTGTCGGAACCAAGTTCCCTAGTAGCACAGATCAGAATTTGTCCGTCTGTCTGCCTCTTTTTAAATGCACACGAACGTGGATGGGATAAGACTTATATATTTGACTGAAATACAATCAGCTAAATATCGCATTAATGCAATGCACTGGACAGGAAAGTTCTACCAGAAATGCGAAACTCCCTTACATGCATGCAGCTCAAGAACGAAATTTAGCATTTACAAAACATTTTTCGATCCCAGCTGAGTCTGAGTTTGAAATTTTATTATCAATTTTAAGAAATCTTCAAGGTTAAATTTCAATTGAAACCGACTATAAATACTAAACGGCCACTTGAAAATAGTTATAAACTTGAAATTCAGTTTTAAACATGCTATTTAGATAGGAATGACATATTAAGTTTCATAATCAAACTCAGCTAAGACTGAATATGTTTTGTGAACACGGGGCCTGGTACAGTGAGTAATTAGCATCTTTCCTCGTTGTGACTGTCTCTTGTCTGTTGGAATAAGGCCAGTAATTCGAAAATGAGCTTCTGATGTGTAGTTGAAAGAATTCCATAGTAAATAGATACTAAATTTCCCATTTTCTAGCTTTCTCTAATTTATTGTCATTCCTTTATATATATAACAAAGTTTGCCTTTATCACGGCATTATGAATTTTAAGATGAATCTCTGTTACCTTTAAAACTGTTGTATTTGAATCTTCAATGATTAACTGTTATTCCACTTCTTTGAATATTATTTACTGGCCGAGCCTCTGTGGAAATTCATGTATCATTTGATCCAGTTAATTAATGATGAGTTTATGTGTATTATCTAAATTATAACGTCTACAACTATTACATTGAAAAATAGTATAATAATGTACATTATTTAACAGATATAGACGTATTATTTCATGATGCACTTTTATCAGCCATTTGTGGCGTCTAAACGTCGACGTCCATTTGGCGCGTCGACTTAATTTCCGTATTTCACGTATCATTGTGTATGTTATTGTCAACTGAAGAAGCTTATTAAAGCGAAACATGTTTTGACAAAACTGTGTTGGTTTATGAATTTTCAACACCATTTTCTGCATGAAATGAGACGGTTTTCATGTTTATAAACCCCAAATGGCAAGTTTTGTGGATCGAAACCGAAAGTAGGCGTTTATTATGCAGACAAGAGCAAATATGTGCTATTTTTTGGCTGGCAGACCACAACTGGCTGGCATTTCACTAGGAACTATTCAAACCCCTATTTTCTTTTCATTTTTGTCGTTAATTTATGATAAAACTTTCATGAAAAATATGTGTAGGAAAAAGTGATGTTCTATAAAGATACGCAAAGACGACCTGAAGTTGTCGTTTTTTATATGAGGCAAAATTACTGACCTTCAACCTGAAAGAACAGTCTATAAATTTCGTGATTCTTTATTAATTTATTGTCAAACTATGGGCCTTTTACTAGAAGATATTCATTGTTTGAAAATGTGAAAAATATTTGACGTCGTAGATTTACGTTCTTAATTTTGAAGATGCTGGCGCGTGGGTTTTATATACAAAGAAGTTTAAGATGGTAAGAAAGTTACGGTGTAAGAGTAACTTTCATCAAGGATACGACGTTTTTCAGCATTTCAACGGCATGCAATGCACCGCAATGTCAGTTATAGCTTTTTTAGCCTGTTTTCCGATCCAATGTTCAAAATATTAGCTCTCCGACAACTTGATGTTCTGAAGGGACTTTTTGGCTGTGAATTATGTGTCTCACTCCAACCTAACGCAAATACAGAGGAGTTACAGATATTGCGTCAAACTCGTCCAGAACTTGCCTCCATTTGCCAATACGGACATAGCCTTAAGCTGCCTTGGTGTTTCTCCAATAGGGACTGAAACTGACTACCGTAAACTTACATTTATGGTCGACTGTGTCGCATGCCCTGCTTTTTAGCTATACAGATCTTTATCAAACGGTTGCTTCACTACCACAACAATGAAAGGCAGATTTATGGGTTTATCCCCGATATTCACAGAAAACTTTCTAAATACAATTTGGCAGAATACTTACAAAATTATAAGTTTAGTTTAATTTTCCCCTCAGAGATATGCTGGATAAGAATTTTGCACAAGCATGTTTACGAATCTGAAAATCATGAAAGAATGGCAAGAATAAGGAGACTCTTCTCTTCATCAAACTGTGTGATAACATGTTTAATTTAAGTAAACCGTGTGACTTATGGTTGTTATGGAGATCATTTCCGAAAATGAAACAAAAATGTGCCACTCACTGCTGTAGAGGTTATAACTAAATTATTTTCTTTTAATAAAAGAGAATATTGCCTTCGATGTAGACGGTTTGTTGAAGACTATACTTTGCACTTATTACATTACTGTCAAAATACAAATAATTTGAGAACGGCATTGTGGGAAACTGTATTCCTCAGTGCAGGTGTAAATGCTTATATTAGAGTCATTTCAAAAAGATCCAGTTTCACAATTTGCGACCTTCTTTCAGGTCTTCCTGACTATCGGTTAGACGATACTATTTGTAGAAAAGTCCAGTTTGACTGTATGCATATAATTTATAAGATGTGTTCCCACATGAACTCGAAGAGATGTGTACTGTGATAACAACTAAGACTGGATACTTTCCTTCATTTTGAATGCGGTATTAGTCTGGGGCAGATATGATTTATAAAGTGTTGTCCTCAGATACATCTTTCATTTCGTTTCGGTAAGGTGTATTAAGAATGGACATATTATATTCATTGTTCAATTGTATATATAAATGCTCTGAAAACTGTGTTATTAAGGTTGAAATGTCATGACCGTGTACATGTTGCATTCAAGTATTTTATATTGTATTGTATCATATGTATCATATTTTTGATAGCTCTCCATAATGGAGGAAATAAAGAATCTCTCTCTCTCTCTCTCTCTCTCTCTCTCTCTCTCTCTCTCTCTCTATAATTATATATATAAAATAAAGAAGGAATAAATTCGGGACCGGGCGAAGAGTTCGAGCGATCCCGGGTGTGCGAAAGATCCGAGTTCGAGCCATTGAAGTTCAACTGTAAATATCAATACCTACGACTATGAAATTAACTATAATGTGTCTGCAGGACACAGGGTGTGGCCCCCACTGGTACATTTGTCACAAATAAGGGGCAATAATTCAAATGTTTGCAGTCTAAAGTGGGTATAGCCTCAACAAACATTTTATGAAAACGATTCATTATTCTAGGCCATGTACTTTTTGAGTTATGAGCATCACAGACATAAACTCCACTATTTTGGCTATTTCAAGGGTCATAACTCTGTAATAAGCGCAAAGATTCTCAAGAAAAATGCCAAGTGTGCAAGATCACATCATGATAAAGACTCAAGCAAGGTTTCATGAATTTACATTAAATATATTTTGAGCTAGGCTCATAATTAGGTGAAAATGTGCATTTTTTGCTATTTCAGGGGCCATAACTTTAAAAATAGGGAGTGGAGCCAGCCAAAAAATAAGAGGTGCACAAGTTTATATCATGATAAAGATTCATGCAAGTTTTCATCCATTTATATCATATACTTTTTGAGCTAGGTGGGTCACAAGGTGAAAATGTGCATTTCTGACTATTTCAGGGGCCATAACTCTGAAAATAGGGAGCACAGGCAGACAAAAAAAGGAGGTGCGCAAGTTTATATCATGATAAAGAATCATGCAAGGTTTAATAAATTTATATTAAATACTTTTTGAGCTAGGCACGTCACAAGGTGAAAATGTGCATTTTTGACTATTTCAGGGGCCATAACTCTGAAAATAGGGGGCAGACCCAGATGAAAAATAGAAGGTGCGCAAGATCATATCATGATAAAAACTCATGCAAGGTTTGATAAATTTATATTAAATACTTTTTGAGCTAGGCGCGTCACAAGGTGAAAATGTGCATTTTTGACTATTTCAGTTGCCATAACTCTGAAAATAAGGGGCGGGCCCAGATGAAAAATAGGAGTTGCGCAAGTTCATATCATGATTAAAACTCATGCAAGGTTTCGTGAATCTATATCAAATATTTTTTGAGCTAGGCGTGTCACAATGTGAAAATGTACATCTTTTGACTATATCATGGGCCATACCTCTGGAAATAGGGGGGCGGAGCCAGACGAAAAATAAATGATGCGCAAGTTCATATCACGATAAAGACTCATGCAAGGTTTCGTCAATTTATACCAAATACTTTTCGAGCTAGGCGCGTCACGAACTTCGGACGGACTGACGGATGCACGGGACAAGACAAAATCTATATGCCCCCACCACTCATGGAGGTGGGGCGGGCGGGGGGGGGGGGCACAGAAATACTGCAGAACATTTTCCTAATCCCCGTACCATACATCCATATTCGGGAAAAATCGGTTTTAAACGGAGAACTGCGGAGTCTATTTTTAGAAATATATATATACATGTATTTCGCGGTTATCCTTTTAATATGAAATTTAATAAGAATATGGTAAAACATAATGAGTAAAATTATATAAACATATTAAGCTATTTAAAGCAGAGAACTTTCAAATCACTGATTTGATTATGTAGTTGGAATAAAATAGCCTTCATGCAAACAATATTTGTAAAACATTGTCAGCAAAATGCATGGATATCTGTTTTGTTTAACACAAATTGTTTTATCTTCCATGATAGATAATCGATCAATTGACTATAATAATTATAATAAGTTGAGCGGTGGTCTCGGTCTGGGTTTGAGCCCTATAGGGTCACGGTCACGCCTTCTCATATGACACTAGTACTGGTTTTCTTGAAGCTGCAGTCACAATCTGGCTAAAATAAAATTTTAATATCGCCTCTTTAACAAGTTATTTTTTTGCACATTCCATTTTAGATGTGAACAGGAACATGTTTTAGTCCGTGAGCTGGACAAAAATTGGTACCATTTTTCAAGCAAATTCTCCCTGTCACTTTTTGAAAGATATATATGTATACTTCAAAAATAAAATCACAGGGGCCTGTCTAGGGCACAGCTTAAGGTCTGAAATCAAACGATTTCAAAATTGCGTCCAAAAGGGCGGCCTATTATTTGAAAATGTCAATTATCCTTATACATGTATTCACCATACCTACTACTTCTTAATATCTAAAGACATATTCTTAATAGTTTTCAAAACTTCCTGATGTGATACATACATTATTTTAAAGGAAACAACATTTTGACCTTCAAAAATTAGATTTCTGTTGCAATAAATTAATACCAACAATAACAACAATAATATACATAAAATGTAGCAAATTTTGTCGAAATGTATAATAAAATACTGTAAATGCAGTGAAAAAATAATCACTTCCTGGGTTTGTTTACATGACTGACCAATCAGAACGCACAGACGTTACCTTATTCCCAGGTATACACTTACCTCATCCCCAGTAAGTTCCCTGTACTTTTTTGAATTGGTGGTCTCTGACCTTAAAGGCAATTGTCTTGTTGATGGGTTTCTTATTTGTTGGTCATGTACTGTCCTTCTATTTCTGAGTTTATCTCCTGTTTGACCAATATAAAATTCATTACATCCATTACAAACCAGTACATATAATACATTTTGAACAGTACAGTCCATACTTTCTTTTACATGAAATATTTTATTATTTAAACTGAAAGAAGACCCTTCAATAATACAAATACATAAACTACATCTAGGGTCATTGCATTTTTGTACTGATGGAGAAGTTCAGTTTACATTAAATTCTGATTTAATAAGAATACTTTTTAAATCCGGAAGTTGTCTTTTACATTTTATGATTTTCGTGTCGTTTATTATTCTTTTCATAGTATCATCATTTTTTAAAATATCCAAGTCACTTTTTAATATCCCAAATAGCTCCCTGCTTTTAGGACTGTATGTAGAAATATATGGTATAATTTTTCCACTTTTATTATTCTGAATGCTTAATAAAGTACTTCTAGGTATTTGTATTGCTTTAATAACTCCTGTTTTAATAATTTGTAATGGATAATTTCTTTCTATCAGAACCGCGGCCAAATCTTTCAAACGTGCTTTAAGTATATTTTTGTCTGAAACAATTGTAAAAAATTGAAAAACACGTAAACTAAGCTATGTTGTGATTTGGGGATAGGGGTAGCGTAATGTAATTTTACGCGAAAATGAATTCGGTGACCCCATAATTTTATTCCTTCAATCGATAGAAAATAAAATTTTCATCATCATGTTAGTTTTTTCTCTAATTCTATCGTTTGGGTTTTACATGAGACAAGATTAAAGAATTTTTTTATTCGAAACTCAACGTCATATTTGTCGCTCTGACGTCACTTTAACGTAAATATCGACTTTTACGTTAAAATGATCTCCATAAATTATACACCATTTTAAAGACATTTTAAAATGAAAATATGATGAGAAGAAAGCAAATCGATTTTTGTGGAATGAACAGAACGATTTACAAAAATCGTCTGATGGACGCGAAATCGCGGTTCATCAAAAATGGACGTCAGTGGTCGTTTTTGAAAGTTTGCAGAGAAAAAAGTTACAGAAATATCAAAAAATTAAAATACGCAGTCTATGAGGAATATGCTGAATTTTATATTAATCAAAATTTCGGAACGAAACCCAATAACTTCAAATTAGGCGCATTCCACCTAGGGTTAAAGAAGCTGCAGGTATTTGACTTTTAAAGTTGGTAATTCGAAAATCAAATGTTTCGCTAAGACTCCGCGTTGAGTTGTAGTTTTCTTCACTTTCACATGTTTCTCAAATTCTAAAATGTATATTGTATTTTCGTATATTTCTCAAATTCTAATCTGAAATTCTTTACTGTATTTTCGTATGTCCTCAAATTCTATACTTCATTTCAACTATAAGTCGAGTATAGCTTAAGAGGTAGACTCTTCCACGCGTTTATTCGACGCCGCCCAGGATATTCTGTATTCGCTAAGACAGATCAGTGTAACAGACTAGCCTAAGAGGTAACGGGTCATAACAGGTTATTATTAAAACGTGACAGAATACGAAATGAAATCATACATATAAATTGGACATGCTGATAATAAATATTATACAAAACTGGAAAAAAAAACAGTACACGAAAACACTATTAACATTATCATACAAAATTTGGAAACGAGGTAGGAAAACTAAAAAAATTAGACATATTCAAATGAAGTTATACTTATATCATATGTATATATAAAATGAAAATGATCATATTACAAGTTGATATTATTATATTGTTAATAAAAGAAGACACGAAACAAAACGAAACCACACATATAAATTTGAACAAGCTCTGCTGATAATAAATATTACACAAAACTGGAAAATTAAACAGGACACGAATACAGTACACTTAATATTATTATACAAAACGTGGAGAGAAGAATAGATATGACAACACAATAATTTAAATATATTCAAATAATGTTAAAGCTAATAATAATCAAGACAAGAAACGCACAACACACAACAAAACACTTACTATTTTACAAAACACAAACGAAGCTATTTACACTATATTAACACACACACATACACACACACACACACACACACACACGCACACACACACACACACACACACACACACATTTTTCAGTCTATTTTTTCAGTTTTTGTACTTCACTCTGACTGACCGTCCTCTGATGTTTCTGCCCACATCCCCTGCGCAGATCGGCAATTTTACGTCGACTGCCTCGGTGTGTAGTAGCAGCACCAGCCTGTAGAATTGCAGCCACATGTTCCCGTTCCCCGCTTTGCTGTTTAGCCGGTGATGCCAGCCTCAAATTAAACATGTAGAATTAGATAGCCGTATAGATATAGCAATGTAAACATGTTAAAAAATTACATTCTTTTTATAAATCTATCATTTCAAACTATAATAATCAAGACAAGAAACGCACAACACACAACAAAACACTTTTTATTTTACAAAACAAAAATGGAACTACATGTATAACGTTTTCAAATGTACCCGCTCAAAGGAAATACTATAAAAGTGTTGCATATTTAACGCAGTATGAACGTATTAAGGAGGTAGGTTACCTTGTTACCAGGGTAAATTCAAATTAATTGAACCGCAGTGATTTTTTGTATTTCGTGTAATTTAATGTTTTAACTGCTACAATCTCAGTTCCGTTTATCTCTGTCCCTTCAAGTACAATATTTATCCAGGTTTGAAGTACATGACCCTCTTAAGGTATTTTATATAGAAAGAAGAAGGAAAATACGGATATTTAACACTTTTCAGTGTATTTTGGTTTCATTGTTATCCGTAGAAGTCTGCATAATTAATAGTTTTACTAGTATGCACATTAGCTTTCTAATAAAAGCTTAAAATGTATATGTCGCGGGGCTCGTGTTTCCATGGTAACGCATTTTCTCTCATTTTTCAACAATTATGTATGAAAACGGGTTTTTCGACGGCTTCAGTGCCATTCTGTTATTGACTAACATGGAATATTTGGGTAATATGATTAGCAAAATACCAAGATCTTTACATGGTACTATGTTTTTCTTAAAGTTTAGAGTAACCATGGCAACAGAGATGTTTAAAATAGCTTATATGTTGCTTTTTATCGTGATTTCATATAAAAAAATTTTATATAAAATTATCTTTCTTGTTAATGTAGCTTTAAAATATCTAATTTCTAACGTTAGTAATAGTTTCGTATGAATTGCAGTTAATTTAACAAATTTCACAGCTTAAAATACTTACAGCAGTGCCCGTCGTCTGACATTTTTATTGAATAATCGTTCTGCATGCTGCTATTATTCTCATGGATATTGTTGAAATGAAAATAAAATGCCGAAGCTGTGTTCCTTAAATAGACCAGTGTCAACGCTTTTGAATTTTACAATTAGACATATAGGTCACGGGCTTCGTTTCCATGGTAACATCAATTTAATTCAAGACATCACAATTTTATACTGAAATTTGAACAATTTTAGAGCTTAGTTTTAGTATTTAAGTAATAAATTATCAACGGAAACTGGGAAATAGGTATAACAAATCAAACTGCCCAATTTTTATTTGTAAATGACCGTAATAAGTTACCTTTCAGCCAACTTTATTCCCAATCACATCAGTTACCATCATCCATTTTCTTACATTCCCCATAACATTTCAATATAATTACATAAAAGAAGCAAAATATTGATCATTTTTCAGAGCAAAAGACTAATAAAAAGTATTTCAGCAAATAATGGCTGTTTAAAAATAGTTCAAATAAAGAAAAAGCACAGAATAACGTACTTTCAAAATAAAAGCTATTAATTTTGCGCGGTAACTGACACGTAACGTCATGACGTCATTTTAAGGCAACAATGTTTTGAAGCGTTTCTGCGGCAATTCATTCATTATTTCTGCATTATTAAACCATTAAACATAAGATCGGAGGCAGGTTCAAGATTTATTTCCAGAAGAATGGATATACAAATTAACACATTTAGTTTGTCGTAAACATCGTCGTAAATCGTCACGTTAGCTTCCGGTTGGACATGCGCACTTACAAATATCAAGGTCACCTACCTCCTTAAACAGATTTACGTCCGGATTAATATACTTTTTGTCACTTTATTCACATTTATTGATATCATTTATTTATTCATTCAACTTTATTTGTGTTAATTCATTTCGGGTATACAAACGGCTTTTCTTTTGGGGCTATCAAACTGAAATTCAGCGGGTATTCCAGCGGGATTCACACGAGTTTGGGGATTCTTGTGCGATTTCATTATGAAGCCAATTCTTTTTAAATTCTTCAACATTGCAAACCTCCGACCCAATGATTTCTTATTATTTGGCGGTTGATCATACTTGTTCATTCACAAAATAAGTACCTTAGTTTATTTGGAATTCAATAAATATACGTTTCAGCTTTGTTTATTTATTACATATATTTTGTAAATATTCGCACTAATTTATTTTTGTCTCCGCCAAATAGCGGTTACTTCGAGTGAAGAGTTCACTTTTTATTATATAATATGGTATAAATTCATCATATATGGTGATACATTTAATAACTTTTAAATTTGATAAAAAGTTTTAAGGTCTCAAGTTCATTCATCTTCAGCCGACATAGGTGCTTTTTCTTATAAAAAGGCAAAAGTTTTCATGTCTCTGGAGACTTCCTTTTGGTTAAGGGAAAGAAATAACTTGCACAACTCTAACTTCACTTCAACAGTTTAGCAATAAAACTTTTATTCTAACACGATCCGATTCATTTTCCTATTAAACAAAGAAGGCTGGAGACAGTGATTTATTAAACAACAATTCAGTGTTCTGACGTCACAACTATTACGTCATAGCGTCAAGCGGCGTAACGGCGCGCTGGAAAAGAACCCGATTGAAAACGGGCAAATATCTAATGCATGCCGACAAGGTGTACTTTAAAGTCCTTGATAACGTGTTAGAATCGAAATAATATATCTCATTTAGTGATTTGCTCTCGAATAAATCACTGTTTGTCGTTCAGATGCGTAGCATTATATCACTCGGGCTACGCCCTCGTGATATAATTCCTTCGCATCTGAACTCCAAACAGTGATTTATTCAGCGACAAATCACCGATGAGATATATTATTTCTTAAATAATTTGTAACGGATATTAACTTGATTTTAAACACAGATGCTTACTTATCTACTAACCTCGACAGCCAGCTTGTCGAAGGAAAATGGCGGCGATAAGTGAAACACACGTGTTTGTTAAATATCTGATTGGACCATAGATAAGTTTGATTGGCAGGTGGCGACTGGTCAATTGGTCACATGTATCAATAAATGTTTGGAAAGCCGGACTAAGAATATACCGGCTGGCGGGGGTCGGGGCGTCGGGATGGTACTGGGGCGATATCAAATGGAGGAAAAGCTAATCATTGCTATCCCGGACCCTTAAGGACCGGGGTGAATCCTACCGGATGTGTTAGCTGGAGTGCTGTCCCACCGGGGGTTGGGGGGGGGGCTGTGCTGCCAGATGGAGGAAAGCTAATCATGGCTATCCCGAACCCTTAAGGACGGGGTGAATCCTTTTGTCTGGCTGTGCTGTCCGGCTGCCTTTCGGCTCTGGTCACCCGGTAGTCGGTGTGAACAACTCATAAATAAAATGTGCTAATAAACCTATTATAACAAACAGAGATGCCTGAATTCGGGACCTAACTTAATTCACTCATAAAATAAATAGTCAGCTAGATAGGAGGAGAGAAGGTGACAGAACGAACAGAAAATGGGTGGGGACCTTCATTAAATGGGAGCAAACAATACTGCATATCTTTAAAACAGAAGTCCCGCACCAATGAAGCCTCCCAAACACATTGTATATAGTATTTAGTATTGTTATCTATATAATTTTGTTGTATATAAATGTAATTGCATGTAGATGTCATATATATATAACGTACAAATAACAAAAATGTATTTTAATAAAGGGAGGTAATTCTCATAAAGCTATATCAGTGTGTAAAAAACAACATTTAAATAACAGACCCAACAGGGACTGAAAAACTTCGCCCTTATCTAAAATAAAAGGAAATGAAGCGGAAAAAAGCAATCATTCGACAAGTCAAAACCTTAGAGCAGAATGACAAAAATAAATTAGAAGGTCTAGAACATCCATTTAATTATTACAACAAAAAAAAAACGCGCTAAAAAGCACTTTATTGACGAAATTGCACAAAAGAAAAACAATCCCTGCTGATACACAAAGGACGGAGTATTTGTTTTTGAATAAGTGTGAACTACTCCATTGTCCAATTACCACGCGACACAAGATTGACCATAATATCATTTTGAACACATTGTATTTACTTCGATTAAATATCAGCACTGTATAGTTTCAAACTATAAAATAGTCTAGCGTAACAAGGGCGCAACGGCCTCCGACCTCTAAAAATAATTCGTATCAAAAGATGGAAAATTATAATATTCAAGGTAATTGGGACTTTCAAAATGTGTTCGTATCTACCGATTATTCGTATGAAGCGAGTTCGCTATTAGCGAAATAATTTTACAAAGAAAATAGAAGGACTCGGCCGGGGAATCCGGATTTTGTTCGTTTAATCCGAAAATTCGTATCAAGCGAGTTCGTATTAAGTGGACTCTACTGTATATTTAAACCGCTGCGACCATTAAATTCAAACTTTCGGCCTGGAAATGCAAAAAAAAAAAAAAAAAAAAAAAAAAAAAACAGAATAGAAAAATATTGAAAAATGAAATAATGGCATCAATTTAAAAACATGGAGTAAAACGCTCTAGTCAACATACTTACACATTTATCGATACATATACAATAAGCGTGTAGTCTATAAATAAACTAGCTATCGGGCGTAAATAAATTGTTTTTATAAATGTGTTTTTTAATGTTTTAATATAATACAAGTTAAATCATAGCAAAGTCCCTTCTAGGGCACATCTATATAAATATATAATGATCATCTTGTAAAATTTGGGTTGCAATGTCTGTTTAAAGTATTGGTCATCAGAGTGCGGAACCCCAGAATCGGACACAAGGACAAGACCATTCTACCATATTGACATTCCGTATCCTCCCGTTTAATCAGGGAGTCAGTGACGCAGTGGTTAGCAGTTTGGACTACGCCAGCGATCCGCGTTTGATTACCGGACCCGGATCGATTCCCGGTTGCGGCTGATATCCCGACTAGTGTTCAGTACTGGGTGATTTACTTTAATTTGGTACTGTTTCCAACAGTATCGGTCTAGACTGGATGCTGGGGAGGTAAATGACGCCTGCCGTGAGCTCGGCTGGAAATAAGTTGTTCCATCCATTCCAGGTGAGGACTTTCGTCGGGAAGAAACTTTACTTACTTTTTAAGCGCACCTGGAGGCGTTACATTTTGCACCGAGTGCGTTTATTTCTGTATCAAAATAAAAAAAATATAAAAAAACACTAAAATTTAAAAAAAAGAACTATGTTGTTTTATACTGCCTAAAATGTCAAGTAGGTATTTATGCTAACATAAATTGTTAAATCCAACACCCAAGTAAATACGTTACCACTTTCAGTGGAGTAAATACGGCAATAAGAATACACTGGCTATACACATTTGACCCTGTCAATCCAATTCCACATGTTGCGTGAATTTGTTACATATAATTAGAGGGTCGCAATGGGATTTGTTTTCGCATATCGGACCATGCATTCAAAGGAAACGATAATATTTATTTTGTTGTTTACATGTAAATTTGCTGATATATGTCTATCTGTTTGTACAAATGTTATGCTCTTCAACAATGGAGGAAATAAAAGAATCAATCAATCATCCTATGTTATCCGTGGAACGCGTTCAGTCAGAGTCGTCTCAATTAGGAAGTAATATGTTTAACGTCAGAGATTATTTCTAAGGTCACGAGGTTTGATTGGCCGGCTCGTAATGACAACAGATTTCGAGGTCACTTGCTCAGTCAAGTGTGTCTTACCGGCCCTAAGTATTCCTTCTCAAGAGAAGGAACAATAAAGGTTTAAATGTTATAAAAAAATAAAGTAGTAGAGTATAGATGTAGTCCATGGACAGTGGCAGTTTTCCCCTTGCGTGTTTTGTGTGTAAGTCAGGAAGGGAACCGCGGTCTCCTCTTACATGATGTTGCTTAACAATATTAACTAAATATTCAATAATTTATTTAACTTTTGGCAATTGAGACAAAAATCATAGGAAAATAACAGTAAAAACATTGCAAAAACAAATAAAAACACATAGATCTATCATATTTTGGAACATATCCAGGCATCGACCTGTATTTGAGATCAGGTCTCCAAATTCAAATTTCGCTGGGCCTAGATTGATAAGTTTGGCCGGAAATGGCCAAAACTACGCAGCCTTTAGGAATAAGGTCAGTAATTCGGTCGAAAGTAGCGAAAGAATTCCGTAGTAAATATATCCTAATTTTCCCATTTTCTAGCGCAAATGTTTTAATTGCACCTTTTCACTGCTAGGATACATTCTGCATGAAATGAGACGGTTTTCATGTTTATACACCCCACAAGGCAAGTTTTGCAGATCGAAACCGAAAGTAGGGGTTTAATTGTGCGGACAAGAGCAAATATGTGCCATTTTTAGGGTAGCAGACCACAACTGACTGGCATTTCACTAGGAACTATTCAACCCCTATTTTCTTTTCATTTTGTCGTTAATTTATGATAGAACTTTCATGAAAAATAGGGGTAGGAAAAAGTGATGTTCTATAAAGATACGCAAAGACGACCTGATGTTGTCGTTTTTTATATGAGACAAAACTACTGACCTTCAACCTGTAAGAACAGTCTATAAATTTCGTGATTCTTTTTTACTTTATTGTCAAACTTTCATTAGAAGATATATGATATAATTTGTTGAAATGTTTCGGTTACAAGAAATCTTTTGCATTCATTGTTTGAAAATGTGAAAAATATTTGCCGTCGTAGATTTCCTTTCTTATTCTTGAGGATGCTGGCCGCGGCGTGGGGTTTCAAAACGAGGCTTAGTGTGAGTTTTGTTAACAAAGAAAAAAGATTAAGATGGTAAGAGGGTAACGGTTTAAGAGTAACTTTCATCAAGGATGCGACGTTTTTCAGCCTTTCAACGGTATGCAATGCACCGCAATATCAGTTATAGCTTTATTAGCCTTTTTTCCAATCCATTGTTACAGCTTTCCGGCGACAAGATGCTCTGCATCAAATTTTACTTGTTTTCTCTATGATAAAATTCGCAAAAATGTAATGAATACAGTCCATGAGCGAAAATGGAAACATATATGCAACCATACTCTCATCGGTTGTACGTTCCGTTGTATTCTGTCTTGATGAAACTTTTTTCATGTTTTCATATAAGACGCGCTTAAAGGTGGAATAGCACTTTGTAATTTTTTTATGAACCTGCATATGATTTTGATATCATATTAAAGTAGAAATTATCCCCGGCATGAAAGTGTAACTGTTTTCTTGGTTATTAGTGAAACTTTTTGGCTATGACGTCGCAAACATTACCATGCACGTCTGTTTTGGCGCCACGTTAAAAAGCGATAAAAAATCGGTTTATTTTCTCTCATTTGTTTATTTTTCAATTTACGGCAATGAAATTTACATCTTTATGTGTGTTATACAAAGGTCTACGGCGCTGGATGGTATTTGTCATTTTTGTTTTCAAAACGATGGAACAAAAATGAAGAAAAACGACATTCTCAAAATTTTAGTTTTATTGAAAAAATAGCACACCCGTTTAATTAACGGGAAAACGGCTCGAATTTTTTTTGCCAAAATTTTATATATTCAAGTTAAAATTATGTTTAATAAAATTTCAAAAAATTGAGAACTTTTACCATCTAGTATTCTTTTTAATCACTGATTTTGTCCCCTATCCGACGAACAAAAAGTGACGTCAAAGTGCGTTCTTACATACAACGCGGGTATGGTTTCCTAAGAATATTCTATATACATGTACTTAAGAAGGCATGTATGCACTGAATATTCCCCTATAAATGTACTTCATTTTTCTCAATTCTTAATTGTTATATAATAAAAATATTTCATGAAAGAATTTTGTTTGATCTGGCAAAAAATTGCCGTCATGTAGGCAATCAAAGTCATTTGAAAATATACCAATTTTTCATTTTTTACGAAAAGAAAATTGTTTGAAAATTTTAATAGCTGAAGAATGTAAAAGCTGAAGAACGTTAAAGAAGGATCTCGAGCCCGCCCGCTTCACTCAGTAGTGAGAGCGCAGATCTGCGGATCGCGGGTTTGTGAGTTTGAGCCCTGAGCGAGGCACGTTCTCCGTGACGATATGATAAAAGACAGTGTCTGAAACCATTTGTCCTCCACCTCTGGTTTATGAGGGGAAATTGGCAGTTACTTAGCGGAGAACATGTTTGTACTGGTACAGAATCCAGGAAGACTGGTTTGGTCAACTGCCCGCCGTACTTAAATGAAATACTGCTGAAAAACTCAAGACAAACAATCAAAAGAAGAATCTCATGACTACAGTGAGATCACACGAACATGTGACATAACAGATTCAATCAAGTGTAGTGATAAAGACAATGTCTTACAGGAAGACTTTTCCGCAGGCGGTAAATATCTTTTTTTTTTCTAAAATGTAGTAGTGTTTGACAATACCTTGTTTTCCTTTAAAATTATAAAACTTTGCAGTGATAGGTGTTGTAATATAGATGTTTAGATTTTATACATGTACTGTTACCTTTGCTAGTAACTTAAGTAACAGTTCGTGCTTTATTTTGTTGAGATTCAGAGTTGTCACAGTTTTGATAATTTCAGTTTCAGTTCACGCTTATTATTACATTGATAAATAAAATTCAGACGTATGCGTACATTTGTGATTAAAAACTTTTTCAAGCGGATGTTAATATATACTATGGTGGTATGTTTAGAACATGCATCTATGTTTTTAAAAAGATTAATTTTTTTCGCGCGCATGACATCTTATCTCGTGGTCACGACATCTTATCTCGTGTGCAAGAAATATTATCTGGAGCGCACGACATTTTGGCATTTTAAAACTAGCATGGCGCACCGGCCTTCCGCAGTCTCATTACTACACTACTATAAACGAAACCCGCTTCCAAAATGATAAAAATGGAATTACTAAATAATAAATTATAAAATATATAAAAAATTAGGCGCTGTGCCATTCAGTTATTTCGCCTATCTGAACATCTCCACCACTCCTACCGCCCCCCCCCCCCCCCCCGCCAATCAACAAAAAAGAAGATATTAATAGAAAAAGAAACGTCGTATCAAGTTTGGCCTTCCGGAATAATGAAATACGATTGAATTAATCAAAGTTGCGATAAAAAGTGGTGAAAGTAATGAATAATTATGATATATTTGTCTGTCCCCAACGAAATATTCGATATACTCTATCCCCACTTACCTGACCCCTATCCACCCCACATCCTGAACAGACCATCGGTGAGTCCAACAGTGACACGATGTGACTTTTAAATAACAAAATTTTTCATGTCAAATAGATACAGGGAAATATTCATGCATGAGTGCATGCAAGCGTGTGTACGTGTGTGCGCGCGTGCGTGCGTACGTCCGTCCGTCTGCCCGGTTAATCTTTGTCCAGATATTAACTTCATCGTATATTTTGAAAATATTCTATGCTTTACTCAGTGAGATTGATTCTCGCGAGCAAACATAGGACCTATATCTGTGAGGTAAATGTAACAATTGACTGAGGGGGTTAGACAAAGGTTGTGCTCACAAAAATCATCACACTGCATTTAGCATTTTCCCAATGTGGAGCAACAAAAATTAAACAGACGAATGTTGAGAATGACGTCGCACTGACACAGTTTTAATCATATAGCGGCTTTTCAGCTTTTGATGATGGCGGAGACCCTATGTTCCCGTTTGTGCATTATTCAAGGGAAGAGCGCAGTAGATTATATGCGCGCACGAGATGAAATGTCGAACACACAAGACAAGATGTCATGCGCTCGATATAGGACGTCGTGGGCTCGAGATAAGATGATTTAATCTAAAATAAATGTCTTTTTCCTAAACATAACATCGCATAATATAGTGCTGGTATTTCTTAAAATATTAACACTGTAAAGTTCGATCTTGTTTGTAGGGGTTTTCCTATGAAGAATAAAGACATTAAAAGTATGTCAACATTCAAATTATTTGCTACAATTATTTGCAACTTTTTTTTTCCAACAGGATGAAATGCTTACATTTGCACATTGTCGTGACCGTGAGCAGGGCATACGCGCAATATTAACTGACAAGGTCGGAAAAAGTGCTAGTGTAACTAACATGTCAAAAATAATGAACTCGTTGTCATCATATTTTGATAGCAAATGAAAATGTACTTTAGCAAATGCAATTTTAGTGTACGTTTCAGCGCTATTGTAAGAGCACATATACGACAGCAGTGAAATCACTCTACTCATCTGTTTATGCTTGTGTTAGGGTTAATTCCTTTAAGACAGACTGGTTCAGTGTACAAACTGGTTTGAGACAAGGATGTATGTTGTCACCCATATTGTTTAATTTGTATATCAATGACTTAGCATTGTATTTAAAGTCTCTGGCGATTGGTGTCTCGTTTGAAAATGAAAATATTTGTATTCTGATGTATGCAGATGACATAGTTTTACTAGCTGAAAATGCACATGACTTGCAAACTTTATTAAATGCTTTAAATGACTGGTGTAATACCAATTATATGAATATTAATAATGGTAAAAGTAAAGTTATACATTTTCGACCTGTGTCTGTTCCAAGATCAAACTGTATTTTTATGTGTGGTAATGTGATTGTCGATACTGTAGATAAGTATATATATCTTGGTATAGTCTTAAATGAATTTCTTGACTATAATGTAACTGCAAAAGCGGTAGCTCAAAGTGCAAGTCGTGCGCTTGGACTAGTTATTGCTAAATGTAAAGCCATTGGAGGGGTGCCTTATGATATCTGCTCTAAACTGTATGATACACTTGTTTGGCCGGTAATCAACTATGGGGCAGCTATATGGGGTTATCGGTCATACTCTTGTATTAATGCAGTGCATAATCGAGCCATGCGTTTTTTCTTATGTGTTGGTAAATATACACCTAGTGCAGCACTTGCTGGAGAGATGGCTTGGCAGCCCCCTATAGTACGTCAATATAAAACTGTTTCAAATTTTTGGGTGCGTCTTTGTAATACATCTGCGGATAGAATTAACAAGCGAATTGCACAATTGGCTATTTCTAAATCACGTGTGTCATGTAAGAATTGGTTTTTCTATGTTAGAAATATACTAACTGAATGTAATTTAAACAACTACTGTGGCATAAATAACCATGTGTCTAAACGAGTTGTCGTAGAAAATGTTGTGAAGATATCAATGGAAAAATTTGTACACAATTGGGCATACTCTATTAACAGAATTGACAGCACGTCTGGTAGAGGACGGAACAAACTTAGAACTTACTGTATTTTGAAATCCGGTTTTTGTGTAGAAAGTTATTGTAAAATGATAATGCCATTGCAACATAGGTCAGCATTTTGTAAATTTCGCTGTGGTGTTGCACCTATAAGGTTGGAAACAGGCCGGTACGAAAATTTAAGTCTGGAAGATAGAAAATGTCCATTTTGTGATGTTGTAGAAACAGAAAAACATGTAATTCTTAGTTGTAGCTTGTATGATGATTTGAGGGAGACTTTATTCCACCATGCATTGAATGCCGAACCTAATTTCCTTGCTTTATCAGAAACTGAACAGTTTATTGTGTTGTTCACATATCCATCATTAGTCAGAAGATGTGCCAAAACCTGTAGTGATATTTTAAGTAGAAGACAATTTTATCTTTGTAAATAATGCTAAGGTACACTTTTACAATTTTTTTACCTCTGTAAAAAAAAAAAAAAAAAAAAAATGTTTAGCTCCACTGTTCGAAGGAAATGGGTGCTACTCTCCTAGTGCCCTGTTGTCGGCGTGTGCCTTTTCTTTTTGGCTAAGTTTTTTTTTTCAGCAACCTTTGCTTTTCTTTGTTCTTTGTGCTTAAAGCTTAATGTAACTTCATGTTAACATTGCTCCGCATGCAAATTAAATATGCAGGGGCTGGGCCGATACTTAAGGTCAAGGTCACCAAGGTGTTATATTTAGATTATTTTCAAGGAATTTTTTTTTTTTTTTTTTTTTTTTTTTTTTTTTTTTTTTTTTTTTATATATATATATTTGTTACTATTGCTTGTATGCTATTGATAAATTGACATAAATACTGTCCGGCATGCAAACGGGGTATATGAGGGGACTAGGCACACTATACCTAAGGTCAAGGTCATGTTCCCGGATGCTTCCTTTATAGACATAGTGTTAGTATGTAAGTAGAGGTCTTTATTGTGAAATAAATTTATTTTACCTTCAAATTGCTGAATAGTGGAGCAAGCTGTCTTGTAGACAGCTCTTGATATTTGAATGATTGTTTTATTTTCATGTATAATTTTTGATAAGAAGTGGGTGCTAATTAGCTCATCAACAATTTGATGAGATAAAATCATTTTACTTTTTTTCAGTACTGCTAAATTTTAATTTGGCTGCTTTCTTATATATGGTTTTATGGGCATGCCTCAACATTTTATTTGAGCTTATTAGCAGCTACATCTTTCTTTTAACATGGTGTTTTAATAGTCAAAGTAATACTGATATGTTTTAGCTATAAGTCTCTTATAACTCTTTTATAGAGTGGCAGTGTGCATTTTATTGATATTCTATTATGTATATTATGTAATATATGTTGTACACTGATGAGACTGAAATAAAGAGAGTATATATACGAGTAGCATTTCATGTCTAAATTTCGTATTTTTTTAAACTCCCAAGTTGTTGAAATTCAGAATACGACAGCTTGTGCAATTTCATTGTACACGCTTAAAATGCACTTGTAAAACATAAATCTGTATGTGTAGCGGGCAAAATGATGGAATTTATTTTTAAAAATTATGCAAGTTTTTTTCTAACATCCATAGAAGTTCACTGCACGTACGTCTAACAGTTTGGGATCGCATCGATATTGCGCGGAACAACCTATATCGAATGGTTAATCAAATGCAATAATTCTATAAGACTATGTGTCTTTCATTCTTATCCTTTCCTACTTATCTTGTTCAAACTATGATGTATGTATTTAATTTGTATATGTATTACTGGGAATAAAATATGTTTAAACTAAATGCAATAATAATTTTTCCCAACTGTTATAAAAATGAGTTAATGCAGATACTGCTTGTGTTCTTTTCATTCAATATTCAACATTTTTCTCTTATGTTCAGTGGTTTATTCCTGTTATTAGATGTTTTTTTTTCAGTAAAAAATGTTCTGAATAGAAAATAGAATAGAATTCTTTTATTACCTCCACACAGGAAGAGTGCGTAATATGTTATACATGCGAGTAAACATTTAACATAAAGTATTTTTTAAAAAGAAAAATACATAAAACAAAAATACTTAAAGCTTGATACTTTGCTATTTCTGTCATATGCACATACAAACAAAGCGCAAGTGAAAACGTATTGTATCTGTTCATCCATATTATTCTACTGACGCAAGATGAATTAGATAGAGTTTATGCGTTATATTTTGACGTCACATTTTACTGACGGATATGTTTAATAAACCATTGATTAATCAAAGTACTGAGAGGACTGATGGGGGCAATGCTTTGCAGTTTCAAGACTTGATGTAACCTATTCATGTCAGGGAAGTACATACAGGCATAATGTAATGCACTTGCGTGTGGCAAGAAATGGAGTGATCACAACTTTAACAGTGCACAAAAATAAAAATTATTAACTTTGTGTTCAATACACTTCTATATTTTGTTCAAAAGGTAAAGATAAAAAATCTAGTCTTATCCAATAGCAGTTTTCATCGACAAACAAAAACCTTTTATTACCAGGTTTGATAAAATGAAAAAGATAAAGCTAGACAATGTATTTCAATCTCTTCAATACTTCTGTTTGCGCTCTATGTCCTGACATCATGTGTTCTTGACAGTCTAACAGAAACAGACAAACTTTGTAACACTTTATGAAAGTTTGGAAAGAAAGTCAAAATATTCAAATATGTGAAAGTTTAAAGGAACAGGATTTCCTTGAACTGACATTGAAAAAATCTAGACTATTTGTTCTAATGTGTACAATACTTATCAATTAAAAAAGTCAGGAATGTTTTTTGTTACTAATAAGCATCATTTTAATAAGGAGTCGTCATTAGTTAACACACAAACACCTGTAAAAATATTTTTATAGATTTTTTTCCCATTCCAGCTATTGCTAAAATTCAGTAACTGTTTTCTTAAAAGTACACATGATATATGATAATATTATTATCCATATTGTTTGGTATGTTTGTTGACCAAAATAACATTGTCTGTTTCAATTTTAGGTTATTTAATATACACTTGTATTTCAAACTATCATTATCATAATTATATAAGAAATACATTAAACACTATGAAAACGGTGATTCGTCATATCAATGAACCTACCGAATTGGCGTATACAGTTAGGTTCCAGTAAATTAGGATACGAAACGCCCGTGGAAAAAGAACAAGATTTCCCAGGTGGTTCTGCCTTCGAATATCACCATCAGAAAATATTTGCACCCTCAGATAGATGAAATACATAAAACTGGTAACATAAATGAACATCTACAGGGATGATTACCAATAAAATGAGGCCAAAATATAACGGGCACCTGTGGCAAGTTATCATCGCGGAATGGTTGATTACCTCCCATAGCAAAAATTACTCGGTCTGAAAAATGATGAAAACGTATGTGTACGCGCAGTTATAACAGTATTTAGCGCACTTTTTACGTTAAACGATAATTTTCCTGCAGATAAATACCAGTTTGATCAGCGTATATTCAGGAAGCTCTCTCCAATTCACAGTACATATTCATATCGACGCACTCTGCGAAATCTGCTATATCGGCGGTTTCTTTGCGTCGGCACTGCTGATTTTGTGCTATAAGCAGTGCCCAGGAGGGTATGGGAGGCGAAATATCGAGCTGCCATCCATGATCATAGGAATGCTGCTCAAAAATAAGTAGAGCACGGAACATAAGATTGTTTTTTCTATGTTTTATATTGACTTTACTTTTTAATTATCAGCGATTTTGCCCGCAACTCGATGTAATTTGTTGATGGTGTACTGACATGGAACACTAGTCCGACTTTTTCCACAGTCTTTAACCAGTTTTTGCTTTGATATCATACATATCAAGCACACTATTTGTATTCATTTATCAATATTCTTCCAAATAATAAAGATCAATAGGCCGAAATGTAAATGGATCTTTTTTTTTTAAACCACCATTCTCATCCATCAGATATCCGTCAAAATCCCGGGACGAACGTTCATCCGGGGAACCACGGTAGACCTCTGGTATGCGAGAATGAAAACCACTTACTTTTGGTTTTGTCGTGGCACCGCAGTCTCTCTGCATACCAGTTTTTTTTCCTTCTTTTTTTGCACAGGCAGGCTCTCTGCATTACGCACAGAGTGGCTTTAGGGCTAGTGACTTTTTGGAAACATTATAGCTTAATTAATTTGGAGTGCTTATCTGACTTTTTATAACTGCCAACCGGTTTACAGCGTAGCAAAGAATCGCCGGTGCCGACGCAAGAAACCGCCGATAAAGCATATATTTTGCAAAGGGTCCGCCGATATGGATATGCACCGTGCAATTGTGTATTAAATTTTAGTAACTATTTAGTTTAAACATATTTTATTTCAAACATATGTGCATATTACAATTTACAATTTACAATATTGTTATCATACATGCTGAAAAAGGATTAGATCCGAAAGCTGAGCTTATAAAGGTCTTCTCCTATATGGGATAACTTACAGTAAATTTGGCAGTTTGTTTGAAATGTGTTATGGAACAAAAATTTATTTGATATGCATTGAATCGAAAAAATGACATGAAACATTAGTATCAAGTTATATTAGGACAATGTTTTGAAAAAATCGAGATTAGAAAATAGAAGTTTATTGTAATTAGTAATTATAACATTAAAAAATGAAAGAAATTTTATGCATATTAAGAAGATTCCTTCCGATAATAAGATCTGCATAAACAAATAATAATATAAATAGTGAAGTAAAAGGCATCCAATAGAAATGAGAGGAAACAGAAATAAATGTATGAGGTTTGGTTTGGATTGATGAAGGTTTGGAGCAAAATGGAAAGTTTCTTAATGTAGTTAAGCTCATGGAAAACGTTTACTTTCCCTAATGTAGTTTTGAACTGCTAGGAATATACTGTTATTGATGTCATCGCTAAGATTCTGGTCACCGTACAGAAGAGTGTGCAGAGTGACAGTGCAGAAGCTGGAGGTTGTTTGAAGGAGTCTTCTACGGATATCGTTGTAACCTGGACATTCAAAGAAGAAATGATGATTGCTCTCAATGCTTCCGCACTGACAAAGGGGTGAAGGATAGATGTTTTTCTTGTAGAGATGTTGGTTCAGAGAGCTACACTCAGTACGCAGCCGGGCATGATAAATTTGCCATTTCCGTGCACCAATGTAGAAGTGTTTTGGACATGTACTGGTGTTTCGTGTTAGCTGTGATTTAAAGGAAGACAAGGTTGGTGAATTCTGTATTTCTGACGGTAAACTATTCCATTCTCTTAGAGCAGATGGTAGAAAGGAGTTGTAGTAAAGAGAAGTCCGAGTGCGTATACCTTGGATATCATCAACATTGCGTAGGTTGTATCGAGTTACTTCACCAACAGATGGGGGAACTAAAGCTGAAAGGTAGCCAGGAGAAAGGCCATTTTTCATTTTGTACAATAATATGAGTTTATGGTTTCGTCTCCGGGTTTCAAGAGATTCCCAAGGAACTTCTTTATGAAGTTCACGAAAAGATACTAGCTGAGTAGTTCCAGATACAATTCGGGATGCTTCATTCTGTATTTTGTCGAGTTCTTGTTTCTCATACTGAGTGCAGTTTGAAAAGATAACATCAGCGTATTCAAGAAGTGGTCTTATAAAAGAAAGATATATTATTTCCAAAGATTTCCTATCAAGTTGAAATTTTAGTTTGCGCATGATATGGATGCGTTTCCATGCCTTTTCTGTAATATAGGTGATATGCGTGTGCCAAGAGCCATCTTCAGATAAGTGAACGCCAAGGTGTTTATGGGAAGTAACAGAGGCTATTGGATGATTGTGCATAAGAAGAGGTGGATGGAAAGGTTTTGATGTTTTTCTTGAAATTACCATTGTTTCTGATTTAGATGGGTTGAATGTGACTAGCCATTTGTCAGCCAAATCTAAGATTTTGTTGATATCGGACTGAAGAATACCTGCAGCAGGTACCGGGTGATCAACAATTATGTGAAGACTAGTGTCATCGGCAAAAAGGTGAATATGAGAACCAATGTCTTCCACTATGTCGCTGATATACACTAAAAACAGAAGAGGGCCAAGGATAGAGCCTTGGGGAACTCCTACCTTTATTGTAGACCAACCAGACATGGTACCTGGTAGAATAACAGCCTGTCGCCTATCAGAAAGGTAATCATAAAACCAGTTTAGAAGAGGTCCCTACACACCAGCTTTTTGAAGCTTGAGAATTAAACCTTGGTGCCAAACTTTATCGAAAGCTTTGCTTATATCAAAAAAGACTGTGCGAACTTCAAGGCCATCATCTAATGCCTTACAAAAGCTATTATACAAATATGTGAGTTGGTTAACTGTTGAATCTCCAGGTTTGAATCCGGACTGGACAGAAAAGATTAAATTATTTTCATGAAGAAAGTTAAAAAGATATTTAAATATGATGCGCTCAAAAACCTTTTCAGTACAGCAAAGAAGAGAAATCGGTCTGTAGTTATTAGGCAGAGATGGATCGCCTTTTTTTGAAGATGGCACAGACATGAGCATCTTTCCAGATCTGAGGCACCTTTGCACATTGCAAGGAATAGTTGAACAAGGAACAGAGTGGAAATTTTATTTCTGAAGCTGTTTCTCGCAGGATACGGTTGCTTGTTTCATCAGGCCCTGAGGCTTTATTAATTTTTAAAGATTTGAGAGCGTCCTCAACGTCTTGGGGTGTGATGGAAATAGATAGAAGCTTATTTAAGGGTTCCTGGTAGAAGTTATTTTGCAAGTCTTTATTTGAGTTGTTAAGTGACGACTGACTACAAAAAAAATTGTTTAAGAGTTCAGATTTTATTTTCTTATCAAAAACCAGTTCTTGGGTGTTAGGTTGTTTTAGTGCAGGTATTGTTTGTTTATCGTTAGTGGATAAAAACTGTTTGATTAGCTTCCACCAGTCTTTTTGTGAAGTAGACTCTAATTTAAGCGACTCTGCCATTTTAAGGAAGTGGTCATGTTTTGCAGTGCGAATAAGTGTTACAACTTCATTTCGGATGTGTCTAAATTTATGCCAGTGAGATGGATTTTGTGTTCGCTTTGCTCTGTGATATAATTTCTTACGTTTACGAATCAGTTTCTTTATATGTGTTGTTATCCATGGATTGTCATTTGGTTTCACGGTGATTGTTCTTGTGGGAATAAATTCTTTTGAGAGTTGAAGAAGTTTGTTAGTGAATGACGTTGTGTAGATATCAATGTTATCATCCTTTAGAAGATCCCAATTAGTGTTCCTAATTTCACGTCTTAAAGCGTTGTAATCACCTCGATCGTATAACCATACATGCCATTTAAAGGTATTGGCTGGAGGTTTAGAGAATGCAAAAAGGGCATAGATAGGACAGTGATACCGTTGATTCTGGTCAAGTATTGGCTCTCCGACCCCAGAAGTTACAACACGGTGACTACACGAAACGAGAAAGAGATCAAGTAAAGAGGAAGAGAACTCTGTGAAGTGGGTTGGCTCAGTAATGAGTTGGTCGAGATTGAACTGTTGGCAGATAGAAAAAAGTTTGCGACACAAGTTCGGATTGGAGGGACTGAAATTAAAATCGCCAGTTACAATGATGTCTGGTAACAGATTCTATCTCTAGTAACTATTTGAAATTCAATTCATTTTTATGCAACTTCTGTGGACAAGACATTTTGATTAACGATTTACAGTTGCTTTCGACAGGAAGGTCTAATACGTATCAGTTGTTCCAGCTTTCGACATCAAAGTACATAAATATGCCTTTAATTACACAGTTTGATTAGTAATAGTATCTTGATAGTAGTTTGTTATAGTATACTATTAGCTCATTTGCATATGAATTTTTTACTAATTCTATACTAATGGTATACTGTATACGATTAGTTGTTTGTTATAGTAGTTTGTTACCCTGTTTTTTTTTCGTTTGGGAAGCTTTAAAAATGTTCTTTATAGTTGGTGTAAAACAGAAGTAATCTGTTCATAGTTGATTTTACGAATTCGAACAATGAGAGAAAAATCTACTGACGATTATTAGATTAGATAATAATTACAAAAAATCAAACTGTCAAATTAATTATCCCTCCATCTTCCCCCGAACCAAATAAGTCATAACTTCAAACTGACGGATAAGTATTGATTTTTCTACCTATTCTATTTCAAGTAAAACACTGTTTTTTTTTTATTTTATTTTTTATTATTACCTTTTATATAGTATTATTTTTTATAATAACATATCTCTTGAAAATATTTTCTTAGACATGCTAAAAGTATTTCATTTCAGCACTGTATTTTCTGAAATAATATTTTAGAAAAAACACCTGCACAGAAAAGATATTTTAACAGATTGCGAATCGGGATCTGTAGGATGTTGCCGCATATTTATAGATTCTCCTACTGATAAACGGTACTGACCGCCGCAAACTGATAAAGTTTCTCAATACACATCCACAACAGTGTCGAGGCACGGCGATGAAAAAAATCAATAATCTATCGGCTTATCAGTGGCGTTGCAATGCCATAGTAGTTGCTATTTTCACGCAGAATCATGAACACATTTTTTTGAGCGTATTGAAACTAGTTATTGGATTTCAGAATAGGTCACATGATCAAAACAAGTGTCGGTTTTTAGAATCGATCACGTGATCAAATCAAGCGTCTTTATTATTCTTACGCATAAGAAGAGCTATTATAATTTATATTTATAATGCAGTTTAGTTTTCTTCACATACTGTTGTTAATATAAAATGTGTAGATCTATTTAATTATGTCTGGATCAAAAATATAATTGCAAAATGCAATATGAAAGTTATGTTTGGTAAATACTTTGGAACTTGTTTTCTGTGTTATCAGGTTGGTCATAAGCTCGACAAGAAAGTTGAAAGACGGTTTGTTAACTCTGGGGTCATTGCCCCCAAAAAATAACTGGGTGGTAAAAGTACTTATTTTTTTCAATATTTCGTCAAACATAAGTTTATCTTGAAAATAAAAAAAAAATGGCAAAAATATTTCGAGCCATTTTTCCGTTTAATAGACAAGTGTGCCATTTTTTCTAAAAATCTAAAAAATTGAGAATGTCGTTTTTCTTCATTTTTTTTTCATAATTTTGAAAACAGAAGTGACAAATACTGTCTAGCGCCGTAGACCTTTGTATAACACACATAAAGATGTAAGTTTCATTGCTGTAAATATAAAAAAATAAATAAATGAGAGAAAATAAACCGATTTTTTATCGCTTTTTAACGTGGCGCCAAAACAAACGTGCATGGTAATGTTTGCAACGTCATAGCCAAAAAGTTTCACTAGTAACCAAGAAAACAGTTACACATTCATGCCGGGGATAACTTCTAGTTTAATATGATATCAAAATTATATGCATGTTGTAAAAAAATTACGGTGATAATAATATAATTTTCCCGTGCTCAGTATTAATCTTGATAATTATTTTATTTGTCGCTTTATCTTTTTAATACTCTCATATCACTTTATTTATCATTTTGGGGCATGACCTTTATTTATTCGAAATCCGGTTTATTACATATTTTTTTCGTATGTAAATATTTGATTTTCGGCAAAATAATAATGTTACTGTACAAAATTAGATCAACGATCATTTTTCCACATGATTAAAAATTCTAAATAGACAGACAGTAACAATATCCTTCATTGTTACAGGTATTACGCATATCCTTAGGACGGCCAGCACATATTTATGCAATCTCGCCAGGCATATATACTGAACAGCAAAAGAAACTATCCAGATGTATCACTGGTATATTTTGGAATAGAAATTGAATTTTTCAAATTTGAATTGTTTCTTCAAACCAAAATTACACTTGAAGATCTTCACGTGATAATTTTTTAAAAATCAATCAACCGTGAAGTCAGTAGTCCCACAATAGCCGTTTGAAAGGCTATATATTCTGCGCGTCAGTTGCGTTGTAACATCCCAAATGGGCGCTCGCGCTAAATTTGATTCAGTCGTGCGGTGCAACCAACAATATTTTTTAAACTTTATGCTGGTTTTTCGAGTTAGTCAATTATCAATATTTCCAATGACAATAAAATTTCAAAAAGAAAATTGTTAATTACAGGCGCACGTCAATTTCGTGCAAAACGGCCATTGTGCGACTACTGTCTTCACGGTTGATTGATTTTTTAAAATTTTACACGTGAAGTTCTTCAAGTGTAATGTGATATGAAAAACACAAGTGATTTATAAATTAAAGTTTTTAAATAAAAAATACCCCAGTTATAAAACTGGATAGTTTCTTTAGCTGTTCAGTATATATGTTTTTGACAACACAGAAAACTGATACGTATTATATATCGACATCTGCCCTGCATTAGGGATGTCGAAGGTTCGAGGCCGGTCGGAAGTCGTTTGTTGAATAAAAATCTGGAAGAATTGTAGTTCAAAGTCTGATAGCTGTATCCGTAAAATAATTATTGTTATTTATCACATTTATGTAGTTGTTTCCGGTCCCAGTCGCGGAGTCTACAGCCCGAGACGTAGATGTCGACAACACCTTACCAACAGAACCAGATCCCGGACCGATCTTCATGGACACAGACAGTGACGACAACAGTGATACCAGTATTTCATTCGACTTAGCTAACAGGCGCTTTATAGATTCCTTTCATCCAATTCAGGAACAGTAAGTCAACAATTTATATGGTAGATTTCTATTTTTGTAATCATAAGTTTAATATAAAGAAATATGTATTGAAATGGAGCACAGAAAAATATGTAATGTCAAATATGTGAAATATTCATAACACTTTTTTTCAGGTCCGACAGGTGTCCACCGTGAACATCTTTCGTTCAGCGCAGACGATAGCCGAACAGATCCTTCGTGAGAACGTCGATCCAGACAACGCCGTCATTCCTAAGAAGAAGTTACTGAAAGGAGTCGCCAACCGTACACGTACGAAACATCGTCCAGAAGAGCCAAAGACGCTCGATTTCGCGGTAGGCAATTGTCCGTTATTCATTTTAAGTATAGGTTAATAAATGGGAGAGCGGTGTCTTTGATTGATACTGGCCCTGGCAAGGTGATAATAGCCCGAGGGCTGTTATCTTCTTCCAGGGCCATTATCACTCAAAGGCACCGCTCTCCCATGTGTTTACCTGTTTATTACATGTTTACCTATAATATAGTAAGAAATGCTTTTTTTTGTGTCATTTTTATGGGTACTTGCATCTTCTGGCACAATAAATTTCAGCTTTTCAGTTTCTATATTATTTGTATAAGAGTCTATTTACTGTATAAAATAAAATACCTGGATAGTTGTACTTTCTTGCTTATTGCATAATTTAGGGATAAAAATACGTTATTTCACGAAGAATACACGATGTTACGCTCAAGATGATAAAATAAAACGGAAATATTCGCTGTTTTACCTCCATGAAACGCCATGACGTCGTTTCTGTTTACGGACGTTAATTTCCCGCGCTAACGCCAGGGCCATTATCGATAATGGCCCCGGGGCTTATTATGATGTATAGGTTAATATATGGGAGAGCGGTGCCTTTGAGTGATAATGGCCCTGGCAAGATGATAATAGCCCGAGGGCTATTACTCTTTCCAGGGCCATTATCACTCAAAGGAACCGCTCTCCCATGTATTTACCTGTTTATTACATGTTTACCTATAATATAGTAAGAAATGTTTTTGTGTCAATTTTATGGGCACTTGCATCTTCTGGCACAATAAATTTCAGCTTTTCAGTTTCTATATTATTTGTATAAAAGTCTATTTACTGTATAAAATCAAATACCTGGATAGTTGTACTTTCTTGCTTATTGCTTATTATGATAATGTGATAATGCATGACGCAATGCGATAATGGGAGAAATTTCAGCACAAATTTGTTACTATTTATAGGTACTCATGTAATAAAATACGTTATTTCACGAAGAATACACGATGTTACGCTCAAGATGATAAAATGAAACGGAAATATTCGCTGTTTTACCTCCATGAAACGCCATGACGTCATTTCTGTTTACGGACGTTAATTTCCCGCGCTAACGCCAGGGCCATTATCGATAATGGCCCCGGGGCTTATTATGATAATGTGATAATGCATGACACAATGCGATAATGGGAGAATTTTCAGCACAAATGTGTTACTCTTTATAGGTACTCATGTAATAAAATGTGATAATGCATGACGCAATGCGATAATGGGAGAAGTTTTAGCACAAATTTGTTACTATTTATAGGTACTCATGTAATAACTTGCTTTATAATACCTTTTAGCAAAAGTAAAAAAAAAAACAACAAAAAAAAACTACTGCTTACATATAGATACATTTGTCCGGTTCGAACCAGCAGTCTCCGTCATCAAATGTTGAGTACTCATTAAAATTATCATCACCATCAACATCATCATCATCATTATTGTTATTATTATCATTGTTATTAGTGTTATTTTATGAACATTTGTAGTAGGTTAACCTAAAGTACGTGCAGTGTGACGATTTCCTTGTGGACGACATTACGTTTGAGGGGCAGCGTCATTTCGTGTTCTACGCCGTACCAGCTGGAGTTACTGCAACGCTCGTCGGTGGTATATGAATGGCACATTTAAGGTAAATATCGCATAATATGTTAAGGATACGTTCTCTTATTGTATCTATATTGTTAATTCGTCATTTTAAGTGGAAACAAACAGAAGTTCTTGTACATACTCGACGAACGTTTGTTAATTTTGATTATAAGTCCGTTCTGTACAAAATAAAAATACCAAGGAATTTGTTAAACACGATGAAATGACGATAATTCATATGAATATATTTAATTTAAAGAATTCCTTTGGCATAATATGTGATATTTTGTTTTCTTTCAGGTTTTTGGCGCACCTTTCAAACGACAGGGCCAACTGATGTCCATTCACGCATTCGTGGAGAAGGACGGGGAGACACAGCAGTTTCCGTTAGCATTCTGTCTTATGTCAATTTGTTTGTTTGTTTTGGGTTTAACGCCGTTTTTCAGCAGTATTTCAGTCATGTAACGGCGGGCAGTTAACCTAACCAGGGTTCCTGGATTCTGTACCAGTACAAACCTGTTCTCCGCAAGTAACTGCCAACTTCCCCACATGAATTGTCAGAGGTGGAGGACGAATGATTTCAGACACAATGTCCTTTATCAAATCGTCACGGAGAACATACGCCCCGCCCGGGGATCGAACTCGCGACCCCGCGATCCGTAGACCAACGCTCTCCCTACTGAGCTAAGCGGGCGGGCTGTCTTATGTCGAGGAAAACCAAATCCGACTACATACAGGTCTTCTAGGCTCTGAAACGAAGCGTTGGTCAGGTTCGAGTCGAAGGCTTTGTACTTGACTTTGAGACAGGTAAGACATTAAACTAAAAACTTACTGATGTGCAGATATAGAAATTTTGATGCTGACCAGAATCCACATGTCGTTATCAGTCAGTGATTACCCATGTGGTAAGGAAACACAGGTCGTAAGGAACAAGTGAAGTTCAAATTACATTAAACTAAAAATTTACTGATGTAACATGTATGTCATAATTTTGATGCTGTCCAGTAATCCACATATCATTATCGGTCAGAGGTTACAACACAGGTTGCAAAGAAACACAAATTTTAAAGGTAACACATAAATAAGCGTTTAATTTTTGTTAGTTCTTAATATATAAATGGGCATACCTTTCGCCTTGTATTCGTATAATAATTATGGATTTCAATTACCTAACTATTTACACTTTCAGCGGCATGGTTAGCGGTACGGGAAGCGTTTCCATGTGTAGACATCAAGGAATGTGCCTTCCATTGGTCCCAAGCGATTTGGCGTCGTGTCGTAGATGTTGGTCTGGCTGAAACTTATCAGCGAAGAACAGGTGTTTACTCATTCATCCGCCAGATCCTGTCCCTCCATTTCCTGCCGTCTACGCATATACGTCGGGCATTCGACGCTCTACAAGTCAGGCAACGACAGGGGCTACGCAGCGTTTAACTGAGTACGTCGAACACCAGTGGATACACAGCTCTGTGTTCCCAGTTGAGTCTTGGCCTGTCTTTAGACAGACTGTTAGAACCAACAACGACGTTGAAGGTAAGTAGAAAAAATACAAATATAATATAAATAAAAGTGCTATTAAAATAGTATTAGTATGTATGAAAGACAAGAAAGAAAAAGTACATTTTTGTTAAGCAATAAGAGGATAAAATGAATTCTTCTGGAACATCTGGCGTTCTATACGTTATATATGTTATTAAAGTGTAAATACATGTAAATACAATAGTTTCGTTTTTGTTTTGTAAAATAAAAAGTGTTTTGTTGTGTGTTGTGCGTTTCTTGTCTTGATTATTATAGTTTGAAATGATAAATTTATAAAAAAGAATCTAATTTTTTAACGTGTTTACATTGCTATTTCTATACGGCTATCTAATTCTTATATATATCTATATAAATCTGGTATAATAATAATAGTAATAATAATAATAATTCAACATGTTTAATTTCAGGCTACAAAGCGGGGAACGGAAACGTTTGTGTTTTGTAAAATAGTAAATGTTTTGTTGTGTGTTGTGCGTTTCTTGTCTTGATTATTATTAGCTTTAACTTTATTTGAATATATTTAAATTATTGTGTTGTCATCTCTATTCTTGTCTCCACGTTTTGTATAATAAAATTAAGTATACTGTATTCGTGTCCTGTTTAATTTTCCAGTTTTGTGTAATATTTATTATCAGCAGAGCTTGTTCAAATTTATATGTGTGGTTTCGTTTTGTTTCGTGTCTTCTTTTATTAACAATATAATAATATCAATCTGACTAAAGTACATCTCCTATTACGCTACGCATAGGATCTGACAACGAGCTATTGATGGCCTCGTTCTGACAGCCCTCCCGCTAGCCAATCAAAAGCTAACTTACAACATTCTGCAAGCTTTAAAAAGCCTTGGTTTTTGATATCAACAATTTTTATGTCGAAAGATATCAGATAGGCGGTTAGCTCAGTCGGTAGAGCACTTGCTCTGTAAGCGAGAGGTCCCGGGTTCGAGCCCTGGATTAACTGCAAATTTTTCTTACTCTGACATTCGAACAAGTTGTCTGATTGGTTCAAACAAAAATAGATTTGCGAAAATAAAAATAGCAATATTGGAAATCCAAAATATACAGAAGACGAATGTGAATGGGTCGTTCTCAGATCTTCGTTTAGAAGATCAAGTACTTTAGTCAGATTGTAATAATATCAACTTGCAATATGATCATTTTCATTTTATATATACATATGATATAAGTATAACTTCATTTGAATATGTTTAATTTTTTTAGTTTTCCTACCTCGTTTCCAAATTTTGTATGATAATGTTAATAGTGTTTTCGTGTACTTGTTTGTTTTCCAGTTTTGTATGTATAATATTTATTATCAGCATGTCCAATTTATATGTATGATTTCATTTCGTATTCTGTCACGTTTTAATAATAACCTGTTATGTGCAATATTGTTATCAAAATTCAAGAGTAAAAGTCGAGAGTTAATTTGCCAACGGAGGGTAATTTTTGGTCACATTCTTTACTTTATCCTTTAGTTTAGTTCCTCTGTTTCTAGTTATTGTTCTTTATGATAGCTTATTTTTGTTTGCAATGTTCCTAACCAGTAGGAAGTCTTGTATTGCTAGATGCAATACTTCTCTCGTTTGTACCCCTTACAACTTACACATTATAAGCAATTTCATTGTCCTTTGCACAGTTTTCTAAACATGTGACTGCTTCTCGGTGTATCATATGATCTTTTTTTTTCTTTACGGGGTCCATCACCCCAAAACTAGCAAATTATCTAAACTTAGACATTATATTTTTACAAAAGACTGTCAATTTAAGTAAAGTCGAGTATGAGAAATGTTATTGAGGTAGTGGGCCCGGAAACACAATTGGCAAACTATAAACCCTCTAAATAATCTGCACCTAAATAATGCCATATCGACATTATAGGATAAATCCCGTCTTCCGGTATTTTCGTAAATAGGGTCGGGGGGAGGGGGGGGGGGGACTGGCTAGAATAACCGATATTCTCGATATCGACATTATAGGATAAATCCCGTTTTCCGGTATTAGCCACCAATAAAAGCCCATTCCCTGTTTTACTATTTTACGACCTCGGCAACAAAATCTTTGCAAAAATAATTTGTTAACCTTGAAAAATACGAATAATTTCACACCATCGGTATCGAGCCACGGAAGCGGCAGTGTAGAGTACAAGATAAAATTTCAAAAATAAAGTATACTTGGAGGATATTTTTGCTACATTTTAATTACAACAATATTTAATGATAATCTGCAATACTTGTTTATTCATTTTCTTTGTTAAAACCTTGAAGAAAGGATAATCTTAAACACTACCGCTATATAGCGTAATGGCCGATAACCCCTCACCGTAAAACCGGGAACGGACGTTTATTGGTGGCTAATACCGGAAAACGGGATATACCCTATAATGTCGATATCGAGAATAGTGACCCCGAGATACTTTGCATCAGGAACTGTTTCCAAGACTTGGCCATGGAGTGTATACTTTAAAAGGGTTTTTTGACATTGTTATGTTCATAACTGTGCATGTTGAGGGGTTAAACTCCATGTCCCACTTACTTTCCCATAACTGTAACCTAGTCAAGTCTTGCTTGAGGATGTTTTCTTGGGCAGGACTACTTATAGTTAAATAGACAGCAGTATCATCGGCGAATAAACGGACCTGTGAAATCAGATTTTCAGGCAGGTCATTTATGTAGAGTAAGAATAGAAGGGGGCCTAGGACGGAGCCCTGTGGGACTCCGGACGTTACTGGAACTTCATCTGATGCTTCACCATTCACAAGGACGGATTGGCGCCTTCCAATCAAGAAAGACTTGACCCATTGCAACGTGGTGCCCTTAACACCATGTTGATGAAATTTGTACAGAAGTTTCAGATTGTTAACCTTGTCGAATGCTTTAGAGAAGTCCAGAGTGAGTGAGAGAGTTGGGTTTTACGGCGAATCGACACAAAATGGTCATATATCGCCGAGAAGTCATATTGCAAACGCCAACTGTGAAGTCCAGAAGGATTAAGTCCGTATGGTGGCCTTGAATTAAGTTACGAGATAGATCTTCTACAAGTTCGAGTAACTCAGTTTCCATGACCTTTTCTCTCTGAACCGTTGCTGTAGGTCATAGAGGATATTGTTAACCTGGAAATGCTTGGTAATATTAGAAGCTATGATGTGTTCCAGTAACTTACAAAGAATACAAGTTAGGGAAATAGGCCGGAATTTGCAGGATTGCTTTTGTCGCCCTTCTTAAACAGAGGAGTGACATTGGCCTTGGACCAGTCAGCTGGGATAGTGCCCGTGTCAAGGGACCTTTGAAAGAGCTTAGTGACTAGTGGTGAGATTTGTTCACTAAGATTTTTAAGAAGGATCGGCTTGAGACCATCGGGACCACATGCTTTGTCTATTTTAAGGGACGAGAGGAGTTTCTGAACACCATTTATGCCGATAGTGACCTTTGTCATTAGCGGATATTTTGGCTGGTAATCAGTTGGTATAGAAAATAGAGACTGCCCTTTCATTTTACAGAGTTGGCCTAATTTGAGAGGTGACATTGGGGTGAATACAGATTGGAATTGACGATTGAGGATATTGGCCTTCTTTTTGTCATCCGTATGAAGTTGATCTTTTTACGCCTTGGGAATCTTGCTTGGCATTTTTGGCAAGGTAGAAAAGTTTCTTGCGAGAGAAGTTTTGACCTGTTTGGGGGTTATCCGGATCATCTTGACATTCACGGACATAATCTCTGTAGCTGTCATGAGCTTGTTTGATATTTTTCCTAACAAGATGTAATGTTGTTTGACCTTTGGATTAGTGTTATTTTTGACCTTTTGGAACATCTTATTTCGTTTTCTAATCTGACGTTTAATGCTTTGGATAACCATGGTGGTTGGGGTCTTGAGCCTATTCTCTTGGTTGGAATGAATAGATTGATACCTTCAGATAGTACCTCTTTGAATTCTGACCATATGTCTTCAACTGACCGTGTTTCTTGTAACCTTTAAACAGGGAAGAGGATTTAGACTTTATGAACTGCTGAAAATTTGACCAGTCTGCTTTTTTAAATAAGTGAACTAGGCGGGGTATCATTTTATTGAACCTTGGCTTAACATCTAAGTGCACTTGTACTATATCATGATCAGAAATTCCCGCCATAGTGTTTACATGCTTGACCAGAGTTGGGTTTGAGGTGAGGAAGAGGTCTAAAGTGTTGTTTAACCTTGTAGGAAGACTAACCATTTGTTGGAGGGAGAAATCATTTATGACAGAGAGAAGTTCTTCATAAATTCTACTGTTAGAGCAGCTAGGTTTCAGAGTTGGCGTGCCCTCGGGGTCCAAGGACAGTTTTGGGAAATTGAAGTCTCCGGCAATCCAAATTCTGCCTTTGAGTTTAGTGACCTTGTCTAAAGCTTTTCGAAATTCTGTTAAACTGTCTTCATCCTGTTCATGTGGTCTGTAGTAAGATGCAATGTGAAGGGGCTTAGAACCTACCAATTCCAGTTTTAACCATATGAGTTCACAATCCGTTTGTAACTCCTTCATTTCAGAGACCACTATGTTGTTTTAGACCAAAATGAAAACGCCCCAAACCGCTTGGCCTGTTTTCCTGTCTAATCTGTATGGAGTGTAACCTAGGGAAGGCGGGAATATTTCATTATCTTTATGATTTGATGTTAACCAGGATTCTGTACCAAAAATGATGTCCGGATTTTCAGTTTGAAGTAGGGAGTGCAGCTCGAATTTTTTGTTTACGATGGATTGAAAATTGACGATGAGGGTCTTGAGGCCAGAAAAATGGTTCTTTTTAATTGGACGAGGACTTTGGGTAGGATGGTGCTCAGTATCTTGGTCGGTCTCGGATAGCAAGGAGTAGCTGTTGTTAGACTCATAGGAGGAAAGCGATAAATTTGAAGCTACAATGAAGTTATTGGATTCACATATTGTACAGGACCATGAGAATGTTTGGTTGCTGCTTACCAGGTTGGAATAACATTCCGGGTCAAATGATTCACACTGGATGTGAAACCAGGAACCACAAGAGCCACAATCAATGGCTGGGTCGGTGTCCAAGACGCTAGTGCCACATGTGCCACAAGGGGAGTCGGTAGGGCCTGGATTTAACTCAATATCTGCTGAAAGTGAAAGTAACAAAATGAAAAGATACATTTTTGTGACTCTTGAGACGTCTACCATGTCTACATTCTTTTTCTTTTTAAAAATCAGGTAGCCAACCTGCAAACTTTGAATGACATAACTATTTGGTCTGTGACAGGGTCGAGGGATAGAGCTATCTAACTCTAGGACTTACCATTGCCACAAATTAAGATACTCATGGCAAAACAACAAAAAACTAACAAAATACCTGCAAAAGCCTTGTTGTTTAAACTTCCGGTTTAAAAAATTTGTAAACTTCTGGTTTGAGAAATGTGGTCAGAGGTCACGGTGGAAGTATGATAAAACGCAATGCCATTACAATTACCTGCTAGTCTCACCCAAGTTGAATTGGGACTTGAAAATAAAAATATTTTACCACAGTTTACACTATTTGGGAAAGCTAAAACACTCTAGGAACCTGTTTTTGAAAATAAAATACTCAGAGGAAGTAAAGAGCGTGTTAGTGTACGGCTCATGACAGATTCTTTGTTCTCTAGCAATATTATAAAATCTTCCTTTTTCTATAGGTAGTTTATGATTCATGCACCTGAATTTACATAGTGTAACAGCAAGATCATTTGGCAGAAGTTTGAAATATTTTTCAAATACAAAAACTTGTTTATACATTCTGTAATTCAAACATTTACTAGAATTATTAACAATACTGTTCTAGTTTTGTATAAACTGGTCGTTAAGCCTGGAGTTAACAATCCTTTTAAATGAGTTAAACGATGGAGTTTTTTGTTCAAACCAATAATTAGACATACCCATATTATTCAAATTATCTCGAACAAAGGAGATCCAACTAAATTTAATATTCAATCTTTCATGCAGAAAAAGTGATGTTCAACGTATATATAATATTGCAAATTTTATCTTCCTTGGAATTCACAAGCTTACATCAATAATTTAAAACTCTACTTTTGATACGATTTGAAAGTGGTATAATACCAAGTTCGCCATATAACATACAGTTAGGTGTGCTCTGCTTCAGATTCAAAATATATTTAAGATACTTCAATTGAAATTTGTCAGTAATATCAACGTTTTCAATTCCCCATACTTCCGAGCTATATAAAAGAATAGGTGCGACCATGGTGTCAAAAATCATCTTCATAAACCATATTGGCTGCGTAGCGCTAAGATGTTATTTTTATCGGTGCGTTGACCGTACGTATGGTATAGCAAAGTATCGACAAGTGTCATACTTAGCTTCGGTAGGTTCTCGAGTAGGGCAAACAGGCTCGTCCTGTGACTTATTCTTTACAACGGTATGCTCATAGAACCACTCGATTAATTAGTCGTCGTTGGAAATCTGCGTTGGATACCGGACAACTGCCACTTATAAAGTATTTAGGGTCTATTTATGTACGTGAAGGTATTTTGATCAAAATACCTAATCGTACACCACTTAAAATAACACATAAAAGTAGATAAATTGCATTAATATCAGGTATAAATCGTGCGCGACGCTGTCTATTGTTAGGCCGCAGGCGATATAAGGTTAACTGATCGTGTAGGTACAATAGCATTAACAAGTCAAATGGTTTATCGCGGCCAGAAATTTGTACAAACCGGACAGAAGTTGCGAAATTGTCATTTGTGCAAGAAAGAAGCGTTTACCATAATGTCCAGTACTGGACAGGTATAGTGACCATGAACGGACACCGCCAATTTTCTGAGGGGGTCCGATCCCCTGCCCCCACCCCACCCTGGAAATTTTGAAATTTAGCACTTCATTTTTTGCATTCTGGGACAGTTTTATGGACTAACCTGTTAAATTTGGGAAAATGATAAAATCAAGCTTTCTTGAAGGTAAAATTCATATTTTCTTTTAGATAAATAATATGAATTATGTCGGGGTCGTATGTAGCAGCAGCCGCATATACTTTACATGCAGTCCTAATGTTGCCTTTTTCGAAAAACATTTTCTTTCCTTCTTGTCCTCATTCCTTTTTAAAGATTTTCCAGAGGGGGTCCGCCCCCCCCCCCCCCCTCCGTCTCTGGATCCGCGCATGGTGATATATCATGCTTTCTGTTTATTTCTACTTGTGTTTGGTTAAATTTCAACAGAGCACAATTTCTGAACAGTGTACAAACTCATTACTGTTTTTTAGGCAAGGGTGGAAAAAAGTGGTAGACAATGAAAGCAGTAACAGTTTTATTTAAAAAAAAAAAAACGATGAGACAAACATTTCCAACATCTTTGGACGGTTCAAAAATCCCATGTTAAACATACGATAAAGCCCGAAACGCGTGAAAATGTTCCGAATGTAAATCGGGTGAAGTAGGCGCTCTATGTATACAGTTAGATTATGCGTCTAGATTGATTAAACTGGGCGAGTCTACTTACTTATTACTTGAGGATGAAAAAAAAACGTGTTTTTTAAATGTTGCTCTTAAACAAGGGTGGCGATTGAACTACTAAATGTACAACAACAGTTAATTCACAACAAATCGTACGGTATGTTTTATAATCAGTAGAAGCTAGTCGTATTTACGCTTATGAGACCTGTTTCACCCATAAGTAAAGAATTCACAGGTCCATCATGAAATATTTTCCCCAGCGCGCATATACTTTACCTATTCAATACTGCACTTTACTGTTAGTGTAGGTAATTTATAAGGTTTATACTGACTTATAGAGAGTCAGTTTCTAGGACATAGTGTAGGCATAGGAAATAGAGATCAATATAATTGCACCTTTACTAATCCTACCAGGTGTTCTGTATTACAAAAGTGGTATTGTGACATTTTGATACAAGCAAAACTATTATCTGCACTATTATTTACCTACTGGTACTTCATTTTATTATTGGCTTGTTAAAAGTTAATTTTTTTACCATATGTAAGTTGACAGAATCAAAGGAACCATGTCTTGAGGGGTAAATCAAACACAAATGAATAAATCCTAAATGATTTTGTTGTGCAAAAAAAGTATGATATTGTGTCTAAAACAGTTTTCATTTTCCACTCAATTGTGTAATTGCAAGGGAACTAATAGATCTCTACTTATAAGGTTACATTCTACCAATTCAATTCCTTATTTATTTCATATTAATAAGAAAACATTCAGACCTCATTTTCAGCACTTTAGAGCATTTCAATGATATGAAAACCATACATGATCATTTAGTATAACATGTCTTCTTATCAAAAATAGAAAAATATTGACATGTTATGTTGAATATAAGAAAAATAATCTGTTCTGAGGAACATCACCCTCTAAAAATGCCCCCATGAAAACAGCCGTCTAGCAGTTACGCGTAGGTAGACATTTTTCGCAAAGAATAAAACTTATTCCAAGAAATTTACAATGAAAATGGTCTAGATCTATTCTCAATACTATAAGCAATAAACAGAAGCCAAAAAATTTAACTGTCACCGCCTCATGTCACTCATTATGCCAGATTTCATCCATAGCATGGAACTACATTTTGGACTACTTCACAAGTAACACTGAGTAGTCACTTCCGGTTTGGTGTAATCCGTCCTTATAAGTACTAGCCCAAGGCAAGAGTTGTCATTCTTTGTGGATCACAACTTTAAATTAAAAATTAAAACTTATGTTATTGATATTAACAAAACTATCATAAACTTCACATTTGTGAAAGCATTTTTGGTTATTTCACGGACTTGGAAATCAATTTCTAGACTTTATTTAATGTAATACTATCACTGAAAATTTTAGGGTCTATCTCTACATAGTGTACAATATAGAAAATTGACGAATTGACATATATTGTGCATTTACAAATAAGATAGATAATTAAGCAAGTAGCTCATAAGTATAGGTTTATCAAATTAACAAATAAATAGATATATTAATATAAATAAATCAATCTTCCATAAATAGGCGCATACTTATATAGAAAATAGGTAAGTTTACGTATATCATTTACAAGAAATAATTAATAAATAACTAAATAACAGAACAATGGGAAAAAAGTCAGGAAAAAACAATAAGTCACCAGGGACACCATCACCCGGTACAACCCCCAAGATTAATGTCACGGGGACAGCCAGAAAGCTGTTAAGTGCAGATTTTGCACCAGTGGGTGGGTCTACGCTTGTAGACTCAATGCAGTCACTGGGGAAAGTAACAGGGAAAAAGAGGACGAGAGAGACATCTCTCAACTCGTCATCAGGGAGTCCCGTTAATAAAGTACAGGCCCTTTCCGACTCCACGGATGGGTCTTTGGGACTATCAAGCACAAGACTCAATCCATTGTGCAACGTTACCTACCCTGACCCAAGCCCGGTGGGAGTGGACCAATCCAACTCAACCGGAAGCCCTGGGAGGCTAACATCTGATAGTAACCCCCCCACTCCCTGTCAGAGGATAGCCTTCACCCTGGACAACCGGCCGCAGACAGGGATGGTATACCAGAAACCCCAATAATGTCCAAAGTAATTGACCGGGAAAGTAAGGCACAAGGTAACAAGCAAGGCCCAGGGACTGACACCAGGACATCACCACCCTGTGCAACTGGTGTCAGTCAACCGGAAAGATCAGGAAACAATCACCCTGGTTCACCACCAACCCAGGGGACTGACACCATTGATACCCTTTCCCATCCCATCACTAGGGAGGGTGTCCTACTTTTAGGATACGCAATGACAAGTTGGACCTGGCTAAGCAGTTTACGTTTGATAAATATAATTTCACTCTGGAACCGTTGATATCTGATAAACGTTCCAGTCAAAACACAAATAAAGTATCAAAAGGAGTCATACAAGTTAAAGACATCAACTACAATGACAACATAAAGCAGTTTGCCAGCGAAAATAACATCAAAGTTTATCACCGGGGATTCGAAATAATTAATGGAAGGAAGGTTCCGTCAGCAACAATTAAACTCGCATTTAGTTCAGAAAAAAGGCACCGCTGAAGGTGAAACTGAATGACGGAATCCATGTACCAGTTTACCCATCATTGTTATATTCCCTCCGGTGTAATAAATGTCAAAAACACGGGCACTCTGCAAACAAATGCACAGGAAAACCAATATGCCCACACTGTGCGGGCCCACACTCACACTATGAATGTCAATACCGCAACATAAAAAAAAAACCGCCTCGGTAGCCTAGTGGTAGAGCGTCCGCTTCGAGTGCAGGAGGTCGTGGGTTCGATCCCCGGCCGCGTCATACCAAAGACGTAAAAATGGTACTAGCAGCTTCTTCGCTTGGCGCTCAGCATTAAGGGGATAGTGCTAGGACTAGTCAGCCCGGTGTCAGTATAATGTGACTGGGTGGGGTATCATGCCACGTGTCTACGGCGTGATATTCCAGTGAGGTAGCACTATAAAGTTGGGCATTGTGCTCACTGCTACAAGTAGACACCGTCGTTTATATGACTGAAAAATTGTTGAAAAAGACGTTAAACCCGAACACACACACACAAACACACACACACATACACACACACACACACACACACACACACACGCAACATAAAAAAATGCGCTAACTGCAATGGCCACATAGCGCTGCATACAAAGGTTGTGTAGTGTACACCAACTACTTGCAAAGCATCCATAACAAAAACACAGCAATTAAACATGAATATGAAACCAGAATGAAAGACGCTGGTCTCACATCAACAGAAACACCGGACCATAAAACACAATCGCAGCAACCACAAAACATTTATGAATATATACACAAGTCAAAGGTTAAAGATATCATTATGCAACTAGCAACTAAGATACAAGGTCAAGATATTGATGGTCCAGCGATTGAAAAAATGGTTGATGAAGCAATATCAAAGGGCGACATCACACCAGAACAACAAGACCAACCACAAGAAACTGTGGCGGGGCAAACACATACCCCACCCACTTACACACAAACTGCCAGTGCACCCAGATACCACAGTAGGAGGTTATCTGGACCCCGACATTATAACAACGTAAACAGAAATGTAAGGCCACAGGGTGCAATAGGTCGCAGACGCCCTCGGTGGGTCCCTCACCCCCCCACCACCACCCCAGTGTTATGCCGGATGTGGTCCCTATTAGGTGACATCACTGTTAAGTAAAAAGAAAATGTAAAACAATAATCCCCATCTAATTAATTAATTAATAATGTCCGGTGTAGATTCCAAGACGGCAGGTAATCGTAATTTTAATATTATGTCTTGGAACGCCCGGGGGTTTGCAGGGGACAAAAAAGGTCACCGAATTAAACAGCTTCCTTAAGTCATCTACAGATACAGTACATGCCGTGTGTATTCAGGAAGCGTTTAGCTATGGTAAAAAAAATAACACCACCAAAGCTTTATGACTATGAAATAGCCACATATCAAAAACGCACAGATCAAAGAGGAGGCGGTACAATAATATATGCCAAACAGGGCATCAAATTCACAGTCGAAAAGTCAATAATTCACAATGAATATGAAATTAACGGCATAACTATATTTGGTCACAGTAAAAACAATCAGTAATTCTGGGAGATTTCAACATTAAAAACCCACTCTGGAATCCCCCGGGCGATCCAAGGTGTGACTCGGCCTCTGAGACTATGTTAAATTTATTATCACAGTAGTATATATTATGGGGGTTCTGGGACACTTTTTACCATTTTTTTGAAAAATTAAAAAAAAAATTTTTTTGTTTATTTCTATCTAAAAAATATTTTTCATTTTTTATTAAAAATAAACAATAACAACCACCCTGATTAACGGAAATAATTTATTATTACTTGCTCATTCCTTCCTTGGTTATTAGGTTTTAATATTTTATACAACAAATCATACAGCGGTTCTTCGTTTTGTAACATTTTTATGAAAAATAAACAATATATTCACATAATACACTCGTTTTGCTCTGATATTGAATATTGTTGTACTTTACATTTGGTATATACCTGATTACTTGTTTAGGTGGCGCCAAACCAAACGGATCAAAGTACAAAGTATTCAAGTAACAAACCCAATGTGTTCAAGGTCCCATAGAGTCATCTAAATTTATAATTCCACATTCATTCTTTAACTTTGTTTTTGGCAAATTATTTCTACTAAACACACCCCTGAAGTTTTTAATACCAAGTTGTTTAACCCATTGTTCAATTTCAAAGTTAGAAATAGGTTTGTTCATACATTTTTTTTTTTTACTATGGGAATTCGTCTGTAAGGTCTTCTTTGAGAATCGATTTGTATTCCCTGACCTTGTCCCTTACCACTTATAAAGGACGTGATCAAAGGTATTCCTAGACTAGCAGCTAACATACCTAAGAAGCCACCATTTTGTTTCTGTTTTTGTGTTAATGTAATTACACCAGATCCCCTTAATTGTTTTCTTTGATTAGGTGTAAGATATGGTGATATCATATTTTTCTTATCATTAGCTACCGAAATCATACCATTTCCAAATAATTTACTAACACCAGTACTAGCAAGTCCTGACAAAGCCCCAACGCCTAACGGCCCTAATATTTTTGGAGCTATTTTTGTAGCTACCGAAAGCACTGTCCGGCCTAACAGACCAGCCAAAGCTCCTAAGAAACCTCCGTTTTGACCTTGACTGGACATTTGTTTTTTTTTTTGAAATTGTAATTTCTAATCCCTTCTTATTCCTAATAGAGTTGTTAATTTGATTAATTTGTGTTTTTGTTAAAAGTAAAGGAAAGTTTCCACGTAATTGTTCATGTTTTAATCTAAAGGTATGTGGGATTTTATCATTGTAAGCTTGTGCTAAATTTTTCTTTTGCCCATCTGTTAAATTTACTTTATATTCAGTATAATTTGATACCATTATATGTTTTATATATATTTTATTTAAACAATAACAAGTTCATTTCCAAAAGTAATTATTTTAACTGTTTCTTCATACAATATAATTGCATAAACACGGATATTAGCTGTTGGCCGAACATTTAATTTAGCTGTTAATGTAATATGCTTAGGATCTTCTGTAATTTCTTCCTTTTTAAATTCTAAGATAAAATGAACAAATCCAAATAATTCTTTAAAATTAAATAAATTTAAGAGACTTCAAGTGGTTTTATTATTTTGTTTATGAAGATAATTAAGAACATCATCGTAAATTCTTGATATACTTGTATATTCCGTTTCAGGATAAAAACACCATTACCAACTTCAAGACGGCAAGATTCCAGCCTACAATCATTATCTGCTGCATTAGCTTTAAATAAATGTGGATTATGTTCTTGTGAATTACTTTTATCTGGTCGTTGTAAATAAACAAACACATGTTCAGGTTTTGTTACACCAGCTGTTATTCTAAAAGTTATATTATTTTGCTGTGTATCTGTTGATTGTGTTATCATTTCACGAAGGTATTTCCAACTTGCATTTGTATATCTTTCCGAAATTAAATTAAATCCATAATCATTGAAAATTAAACGCGGAACCCACAATATTAATCTAGTTACAACTACCCTACCTGCATCAGCAGCATTAGCTCTGTAAATTAATTCATCATCATTTGTTAATTGTAATGTTATTTGTATTTGGTTTGGGGGTAACATGTTTTGTTCCAGACCCTGAAAAAATGAATAATTATTTAACGGAATTTTAGCATTTACCTCATTACCACCCTGGATTAATACCTTTCTAATAGCAAAACCTTTATTATATCCATCTTGGTCATGCCTACTCTCAGCACTATCGATATTATCTAAATAAATAAATTCATTTGTTCCAGTTGATTCTGCATAATCCTTAGATAATTCAACCAAACCCTTTACATTTATTACCTTATATAAATTATTACAATCATTGACAATTTTTTCCATTTTGTTTAATTATTAACTGATCAATTATTGAAGCTGCATTATTAATTAAAGCAATTTGATCATCACCACCATAATTATTACCATTAGCAAGTTTATTAACTTTAAAACTTACTTCAAAATAACCATTAAACCAATCAAAATATGAACTTCTATCATTAATTGTAAAGTGATACCCACTTTTTTGTTGTTTAACATTATTTCCCAAGACAGAAATTAAAGGTGTATCTAATTGAATAGGAGTTAGTTCGTATCTTTCACAATACTGTTTTGTTCTAAACATGTATATTATATATTATTTTATTTTTTATAAATTAATCTGTTAATACGTTTACGCTGAGCTGAAGTCCCAGATCCTGACAATAATTTATTTAATCTCATATTAATATCCTCCTCATTATCATTATTATTTTTACTATTATTTTTTTCTTGTAATTTCTTGGCAATTAATTCACCAGCAGGCTTTTTAAAACTTTTAATTTTTTCTGTAATTTTATCAACAGCTAAAGTTGCGACTTCCGTTCCAGTCTTTTTTGTTCCACTTTCAAGTGCTGCTTTTCCTGCAGTTTCCAGAGCTTTTTTTCCAGCAGATGCAACAGAAGATGAAAACAATTTTGTTAAAATGTCAAGGATACCTGTACCAACAGGTCTACCTTGTATGATTCCTTCTCCAGTTTGAGCATCAACATAAATAAATATTCCTTTATTTTTATCATAAACTTTTTTATACATTATATATTAATTAATTTCTTTTAAAGTTAGCGTAAAACTTGTTTCAACTTGATTAAAATTAATTATTCTGCCAAATACATCTGTAATACATATTCTTATTGAATCTATAACATTTTTATTAATTTCAGAATATCCGACTCTGTTTGGCTCTTTTGTAAATGGATAAGCTCTTGTTAAATCTGCAGTACTTAAAGCATAGATAATATCACTAAAATTACCATCAACGAGTGAATTATCAATAAAATCACAATGAATGTAAATTGTATCCACAGTGTTAGTTATATTTGGTGTTGTAGTTCCCCATTCAGTATTTCTCAAAGGTTTCTTCTCAAATCCAAGCAATGTATGAAAATTTGACATTCTTAAATCCAATATAAAATTATCATGAATTGAAATTAATATCTTAAAACTACTTAAATCAAATTCTAAACTTATTGGAGCAATGTCTGATTTATCAAATTCAAAATCACCATTACTTATTAGTGTTTCCCTAATATAATTATTGATGTCGGTATAACTGTAAAAACCATTTGTAAATATGATATCTTTCAAATCTTTACCATTATCACAACAAATTCTTTTATTATTGTATTCATCACAAATATTATGCCAAGAGTAAGTCATAGTGTTAATACTATCCAAACCAACATCATAATCTTTATTTTTATCTAAAATTAAAAAACGACTGAATCTGACTGTAAAATCGCTTGGAGTATTTTTATTATCGTTTTTAACTGCTTCAGAATTTAATACTATTTTTTGTTCCATTTTATATATAATTTGTTAAAAATATTTTAATAAAAGTGTAAATTCAAGAAATATATTTTTATATAACATTTCATATTGTTCTGGTAACAATTTATTCATTTTAAATAGTTCAACAATTATACTAATACCTTCATTTTTTAGTTCTTCGTTATTATTTCCAGCATCAATTGAACCACAAATAAGTTACTAACCAGTTCTTTTGGATTACATGGACAAACGTTATAACCTTGACTGCCGGAGGTATTGATGGAATCACCCCTAATTACTTTTTTAAATTACGTAGATCTTTTATTGATAGGCAATCCTGATTTTTCTGTTAATTCTTTAAATATTTTCCTAGAAAGTATTGAATGTTTTTTATTTTTGTTATATCTTTTATTAATCAAATCAATTAAATCATTATCTACCTTAACGTTAATTACTTGTTTTCCAGTTCTTTGATCCTTAGCAACCAATTTGTTTTGACCATAGAGTTTATTAAGATCAATAATTAAATTACCATGTCCATTTGGTGAAACTTTATATGGATTTAGAAAATTTGATTTTTTAGGAAAACTTCGTTTTCGATTATGATATCTTATTCCTTTTCCAAATACCTCTGGGTCTTTAATTATTTTTAATAAGCATTCATTGCATTTTTAAAGATTTTTTTCTGTGTAATTCTAACTCCGAAACATACTCGCTTGCAGTCATAGGTTCTGCATCTTTAAATTTAATTATTTTATCTGGTTTTTCATCTTTATATTTATTTTTACCACTGGTTAAGTTCTTTAAATACTGCGTAACCTCTTTTCTTGTTTCTACCCAACGGTCTTTATCTTTTTTTAATAATTCTGATAATATGGGTAATTCATATCCTGATAATATATCTTTATCGATATTTATATCTAAATCTCCCTTCAATTCTTTTTCTGATTCTTCTAATTCATCAGTTTCATCATCCTCACCTTCTCCCAAAAATAATTTATTCGATTCTGCCATTTTTCTTGCTGATGATAACGGTGTTTCAGTTATTCCCATCTTTTCTCTTCCATAATCTTCTAATTTCTTAAATTCATCTTCAGGAACCCATTCGGTATATTCATCTCCCCTATCTATTGGTTTATAGATAGTTGGTTTTAAAGCTTGTTGTCTTTTAGATTCTTCCTGCATTCCTCTAGTTAATTCAGTGATACCTTGTGTCAGATCTTCTGATATGTTTTTCGGAAGTAACGCTAATTGTTCTTTAATTCCAGGTAATGCTTTTAACTGAATTGATAATTGTTCTTTTTGACTTTGTATTCCTTCTGAAATTGGTTTATAAATTTCACTATACATTTCTCGACCAGTAGCTTTTCTGTTTTTCTCTCTCATTATTTCATCTCTCTTAGCTCTTATCTTTTGCCCGACTAAGTTTTTTCTTATTCTCATTTCTTTAAGTTTTGCTAGCATTTATATAATAATATAAGATAATGTAAGATAATGTATGATAATGTAAGATAATGTAATATTATTATATAATGGAAATTCCTAATTATGATACAAAAAACAATAAATCTTATAACTTTAAGCAACTTTATCCTTTTATGCCAGATTCATGTTTTAGAATGTTAATATGTGGATCTTCCGGATCAGGAAAAACAAATACATTAATGCATATGCTTCGAAAACCTCTTATATATTATGATAAATTATACCTGTATGATAAAAACCTAGAACAATCTAAATATCAGGATTTAATAAATCACTTAAATGAAATTGCAGATGAAATTAAATTAGATCCAAATGAAATACTCGAATGTTCTAATAATGAAATAACTGACGTGAATGATCTTGAATCAGATAAACAAAAGGTAGTAATATTTGATGATTATATATGTGAAGAAAAAAAGGTTCAGAATGAAATAACAAAATACTTTATTCAAGGACGTCACAAAAACTGTTCTGTTATTTATTTAAGTCAGTCTTACTATAAAACACCGAAAGATATCCGAATTAACTGTTCACATTATATTTTATTTGAAAGTCAAGGTAAAAGAGAAAATGATATGATTTGTAATGAACAGAATATAGATTACAACTCTTTTGCTAATGCAACAAAACAAAAATATGATTTCTTATATGTTGGTAAACCAAGGAAGTTTCTAAGAAAAAACTTTACTGGTATAATATAATGGGAGTTTTTAATGATGTAAAACAAATAAGCGAACCCGACAGTATAAGTAAAGTTAAATTTGATACAGATTTAATTGATTATGCCACAAGAAACCAATTCAAAAAGCTTAAAAAGGAAACGGAATCGTATCTTCACAGAAATAAGGAACTTGATAACACAATGAACAGAGCATTAGATATGGGAGGTAATAGAATAATCAACCCAGGAAATCCAGATAAACCCGGTGATGCAGTTTCAAGACGGTTTGTGTTTAAAAAAATTCAAAGTGTAGTAGAAGACTATAATCTTGAAGATAATAAAAGTATAAAAGAGACACTAGAAGAAGTAAAGAATATTGAATAATCAGAAAAAGATTTTAAAAACAATTCTTTATTAATAATTGAATTACAAGGTAAAATTGAAGAAGAAATGAAAGCTATGGTTGATTCTATTAAAGAACTTGAAGAGAAATCTGATTTGACAGATATTCAGATGAAAGAAGTATTACGGGTTAATTCTGAAATGTTATACACTCAAGTTCAAGAATTACAAGATAGTATGATTAAACATGAAGAACTAAAAAACAAGATTATTGAAGCCGAGAAAAAGTTACAAAATATGTATCAGTTAGAAATCAGAACAGAAATAAATAAACTAAATACTGAAATGGCAAAAAACAATCAAGATTTGTTGGATACATTTTCAAATAAATTTGCAGAATACAAATCTGAACTGGAAAAGGTAGCTTCACAAAGAGGCGATGACCATGACACAGAATTAGACAATGTTAAGAAAGAGCTTAATTCTAACATAGAAAATTTTAAGAAACAACTTCGGATCTTGATTAGTAATGTCGACACACGTCACAATTTAAAGTACGCGGAATTAAGTACACTTACAGAAATATTACAAAAAGATATAGCACAGCTTCATGCTGAAGTTGAAGAAATTAAAAATGAACTGGACTTTGTTGTTGAAAAATCAGTTAAACAAGGAGAATCAATTACTGCTAATGCCAAAGCAATTTTCACTAATACCGAAGCAATTTCCACTAATGCAGAAGAAATTACAAAAGTAAACAGTGAATTTTTAAAACAAGAAACACGATTAGCCAGAACAAAAAATACTGTTGACAATTTATCTGCTTCTGAAGTTGCTACAACAAAACGAGTTGATGATTTAGCTGAAGTAATGCTTAAACTTAATGAAAATTATAAAGCAATAGAAGAAGAACTAGAAACAGGAATACTACAACAGCAGAAATCTTTCTGTAAAGGCTGTACTGAATAGATATATTACTGAAGATAGACAATTAGGGTAACAAGAAATAGATACAAATTTTTATGCTATGTTTGGAATACGAGTTAATAAGATTACAGATTATAAAAATTTTATTAAAACAAATCAAAAATATCATAATTCCAGTAGGTTTCTAATTAAACAAGCAAATTCGATGAATTGGTATCCCCCGCCGAAAGGGTTTGTGGTGAGAAATGGCAAAAAGATATATCCGGCAAAAAGTTAAGGATGTTAATAAGAAGCAAATAATTTCATTAGTCAAAATCAATTTAACAGAAAACAAATGTTTAATTAAAGAGTACATAACAAATGTATGATACTTTGATCCTGACTAAAGAATTTATTTTGAATGGGATATGCTTACTGTAATAAGCTTAGCTTTTAAAATTAAATGCAGTTAATTGAAATGTGAGCTTGAAGTTTAACTGGAACGAAATATTGTCTTTGAGTGGTTTGGCACCAGGTGTTGCTGTTTAACATGTACATTTGAACTTAAAAGAACAGATGTCCTTAAGAGAACACAGGTAAGATATCTTGAACATGGCTGAGGGCAAGGTTTGTGCAGTCACAACTTAACATGTTGAAGGTTTGAACATTTAAAAAAAAGGAATGGAAATATATATATCTATATATATAGATATATGTATATATTTATTTTTTTAGGGGGGTGGGGGTGCAGGGGAATGGGAGAGGAAACAAAATTTCACATGTTGATTATAAATATTGATTGAAAATTAAAAATGAAAAAAAAAAGGTAAAAGGGTGAAGTTGTGGGGGGGGGGGGGGCAGAGGATGCATGATCAGTGGTGGGCATGACTGGGTGGAGAAGTGAGGTGGCGGAATGGTACAACTTGGAAGGTTCGAAAAAAATCTAAAATAAGAAATGAAAAAAAAGGGAGGGGGATGGGGTGTGACCAAGGCAAGTGGGTGACCAGGTATGGGTGCGCAACTTCACATGTTTATGATAAATGTTCACAGAAAAGAATGAAAGAAATTTAATGAAATCAAATGGTAAGTTTGTTATGTACAAATATGTGGATTTTTAGACAATTAAAGGGCAATAACTCTGAAGTTACAAAAGAAATCCGTACAAAATTGTCTGTGCACAACCACATTATAGTGCTCTAAATTCTGTTAAAGTTTCATAGTTCTAGGTCAAATATATCAAAAGTTATGATGCAGAAATTGCCATATCTATAGATCTGTAGTACCCTATATAGTTAACACTAGAAACTTCTAAGGGCCATAACTCTGGTGTTACTTGGGCAATCTGTCTGAAACTTGACGGGCCGCAAGAACTCATAGTGGGAACATGTATATGAAGTTTTAAATAAATATTCCCAACCATTTCCTAGATATGGCTCCGGACGGACGGACGGAAAGACGGACTGACAACGCCAAAACTATATCCCTCCGACTTTCGTCGGGGGATAATAAGATGGAGATTTCATAATCGAAATTAATATTATCATTGGCTTCTTTCGTGAAAAAATTGATTATTTTTATTTTAATTGGCGGAGCGATCCCGATGGTCCGGATCGAACAAGTGGGGTGGAGAATATTTCACCTGAAGTTAAAAATACAACAAGTGTTTACAAGAAAAAAATTGAAATTAAACTAAAAAAAGGAATGATGTTTACGATTTTGCCAGATTTATCACCATCAAATACATGTGTTATAGAACCAGGAAGTTATGTCAGAGTCTATTTGGTTAATTAATTATTGTGTTTTTTATATAATGGGAATATTTAATAATATAAATGAAAAAATAAGTAAAATAGAAAGGCAAATAATAAGAAAACCTCCTTTGTTCTTAACATCTGCAACAGAAGATACCGATAGTGGCTTATTTCACTGGAAAGTTAGTAATGCTAGTCCTGGTTTAGTTCAAAATGGTAATAATGTAACAATCAAACAAAATTGCATTTTAATTATTCTTATAGATACAATTAAATTAGATAAAGGAGAAGTTAAATTAGAATTAAAAAACAAAGAAAATAAAATTCTTCAAAGTTACAATGCCAAAAATAACAGAAAAAAAAGAATCTATTTCTCTTAGTTATGCTAATCAATTTCAAACAAATGATGTTATTTATATTAATTCTTTAAACGTTAAAAATATTCAATTAACAATTTATGGTTCTGTAATTTAACGATAAGCTAATGTATCAATACCATTATCAAGAATATATCTTTTATCGTCATAACATGATAAAGATGTTTTATTAATAACATAACTAGAAATATTGTGCTTATCAGAACGAATAGCTTTAAAGGTATGGTTAGTTTGGGTTGAATTAAATAAGGTATCTTTATCATTTTTATGAACTATTGTTTTCTTTACAACATGTTTTTTTAATTCCTTTACATTTTTTAATATTCATTTCATTCACTAATAGATATGAATAGATTTTACTTCTTAATCCAACAAATTCAACAGTGGGAATGCCGGCGGCCTTATCTTTGAATTTTCCAATTACTTCTTTATTATTGCCGAAATAAAATTTTGAATTATTATCATAATTGCTATTATCAAATAAATCTTTGTCCTTATAAAAATTCTTATATGCATTCTTGGTTTTTATTTCATAACATAGAGAATCAGTGTCAGTGAATAAAAGCTTCGCTGAACTTCCATACTTTTCCTTAATGTAATTATAATGAAAATCATACATTAAATATTTTAATAAATCGAGAATACACATTCCAACTAAACTGGGTCTGTTTAATAGTAAACTTTCTTTTATTTTATGAATACCAAACAAATTCTTATTAAACATTGTTGAACTAACAAATGAAGGTTTGGCAATATATTTTAACAAAAGATTTTCATCATGTGTTAATTTAATTTTGATTCTTTTACGTAAATTCTCCATCGTCTTACCGAATACAGAGTTGTTCATTAAGTTAAAAAAGTCTTTTTCAAAAGAATTCTTTGCTTTAGATCTTTTTTTGAGTATTAAAATCAATATACGTTTTTAACCAAGGACTTTCGTCAAAAGTAAATACCCTATGAATTTTGATACTTTTAATCCTAATTGTGTATATAGTTCAAGATTTTTTATAATGAACAACATATTTTTCTTTTTTCCTTAAAGTCGGAACCAACTTCTTTACATTACTGTTTCCTATTTCAAATTCTTCTTAAATATTTTTACCATAATCAGAAAGCCATTCACCTGGTATTTTTAATTTTTTCAGGATTTAAAGGATAATCATTATGCGTAGCATGTAATTCTTTTGGATATTCAAGATCACATTCAATTATAAAGTTAGTTTTACCTTTTTTGATTAAGGTGTTGAATTGTTTTTCGGATATGAATTTAAAGTTCCCAGAGGGTAAAGGTCGCGACATGGCCCATCCGTAAAGGTTGTTGGCGTCAAGGTACATAATGTATTTAGTTTCTAATTCAGGATCATAATCTTTCATATATTTATTGTTTGCTTTGCTGAAACGATTAGCTATATAACTTATTCCACCTCTCAGTCCCTTTTCAATAAAAAGATACATATCAATATCAGTTATTAAATCCATATTTATTCCAGTCATTTTTAACATTGCATCCCAAGCTAACCCAGGACTACTAAAGTAATGACAAGGATCAAGTTTATAATATTCCAAACACAACCTTCTAAAATTTTCGAATGTATCAGCTAAAAGTAATACATCAGTTTTTAAATATAGATCATGATATTCTCCCATTGTTTTAATTTTGAATTTATTCCAAACATTTTTAGCATGCTCATATTCATTGTCAGATATATGTGTTTCGTTTAAAATTGAATAAAACTCTTCTTTAGGAGGTAATTTTATTTCTTTGAATTTATTAAATGAATCCATGTAATCATATGGATAAATACCTTTTGTTTTTAATAATTCAACGTTATCACTATCAAATTCTTGATATGTGTACTTAAATTCTGGAATATTTTTTACTAAGTTATCTAATGATTGAGACATAAATTGAAAACTATCTATAAAAATCAAACCACTTACCATAAATGCCATATATCTTTCCATATTGTTAGGAATTACATTAATTTCTTTTTTGAATTTTCCTATTTGTTGCATAATAAAATGATCATCATAACCTCTTAAATTATGAAAAATAACAGGAATTTTATGTGTTAATCTAAAATTAATATTACAGTCTTGATGAGCACTTCCTCTAAATTTCCTGTTATATGACAGTGATCTCTTACTGACACTTCGCCTTCTATATACTCTTTTCCGCAAATGTGGCAAGATTTCTGCTTTTTAAATTCAATTTCGTCTTTTTTAGACATTCTTAATTCTTTGTTAAAATGTTCTTTAAATATTTCCTTACAATATTCCTCTTCCTCAAGCATTTTCTCAATAAATTTATAAACAGCATTAGGACCTCTGTAGGTTAGTGTTGGTTTAGTACATTTATCGTCATAACAACAAACAACTTTATAACCATAACCACAATCTATATGTTTTTGATATGGTTCAGTAAATGAAGATTTAGACGAAGGTAAAGCAGTTGATATTTTTCTAGACTCAAAATCTGCATAAATTACAAAAGGGGCCATTAATTGTTTGTGATAATTTTTGAAATATATTTTTCTTCCCTCTTTTGGCATTTTTACAGCTTGAACACCATTAATAGCTTTTTTGTGAAAAATTTTGTAAACATGATTTGCAGAAATGCTTTTTTTCTTTATGTTTTGTTTTGTTAAACATTAATCTATTAAAGTCTTTTATCCAAACATAATGTGATTTTTCATCGTTATTAATCAACAACAAGTCACACCTTTCGGAATAATGATATTTTGATATGTACAATGGATAAATGTCTATGGGTTCTTCATAACCAAATATATTAAATGAAATATCATTTTGAGTTTCTATTTTAGGTATTTGATTTAATGTCCAGGGAATTTTATTCCTTTATAATTGAGTTCTTCTATATGGTTTTTGTAATTTGAAACTCTTTCGGAATGATTTTTTGCGGGAAATTTGTAAGCCAAATGACACCATCTAAAACATTCATTATCATCATTCTTTATATTTATCAATCCTTTCTTTGGATTCTGTAATGGTTTTGGTAATTCTAAATAACTTGAAGCGGCTAATGGATTATATTTATATCTGTTTATATAATGAGCATCAACTGACTCTATTCTCCAACCACTTCCTTCTGAAATCCAGTTGCCAATTTTATTTATTATTTCGTTAAAGGCTTGATGTAAAATGTTTATTATTTCAGATTTCCTTATAATAATTAGAGCCCTTGGCTAAAAATAAGCTTGTTTATATATTGTGTCTGTTTGAGTGCTTGCACTCATTTTCGCAAAAGTTATTTTTAGTACGATATTTATTTTTATACCTTTTAAAGTTTCAAGTTCAGATTTAAGTACTTCATAAGAGTCTTTTATAGTTAAATATAATTGATTCTTTGGATCTTGTCTATATTTAATTTTAATTTCAAATTTCTTAATGTATTGATTTTGGACCACCTTTCAATTTCCATCTATATATTATGTTTAGAAAAAAAATCTTCAAGCAAAAATGAAATAAAATTAAGAATATTTAAACTTATATCTTTTTCCATCAATTTTTGATATTCCGCATTTTACTCGGTTTGTCCCTTCACAACACATTTTAATTAGCCCAGCATTAATACCAAGGTCTTTGGATGCTTTGTAAGTGCTTTTATATGTTTTTTTCATTATTGGTATCTAATTCAGTTGCAATAATTGTTTTGGGGTTGTTTCGATAATTATTTGGTCTCGGGCAATCACATAACCTTCTGGCATATTCTTTCTCAGGTAATAAACAACCACAGTTCCATTCAAATAAATCTATATTCTTTTTATGAAGATAAGGATCTATAACAGTTTGTAATTTATCAATCACGTGTCTTTTATATTCATCACTAACTATTTGATCAAGTTTTGATTTAATAGATAATTTTGGCATAATCATTCTATCTACCTTTCTGTTAACCATCTATATAATATACTTATAGAAAAAAATCTTTAAAAACGCACGTAAAAAAATAAATATGTTTAATACAACTCTTCTTCTTTTTCGTTTCTATATCCGTTTAGTTTAAATTCTTTCATATGTATTTCAAGAGGCATTGAATAGTTCTTTTCTTTCTGCATTTCTAACAGTATTGTGAAAATATCTTGAATAACTTTTTTCTCTTCTTCTTTGAGTAGTACAAAAATATTTTAACATCATAGATGTATCATTACCTTCATTAGCTGACTGTAAATGGCACATCTGCCCAAGAATATCAAAATTTCAAATCTACACAGGAAGTTCTTTGACAGAGAGCAGAATAGAGTAAAAATTTGGGAGAGTGTTTCCCTAAATATTTTACTATGTGCAGCTTATTTCATCTTGGAAGTTAACAATAATTTACAGAATGCACCAGGTGAGTTCATAAAATTTATTTATTTTCAAACAGTAATCTAGATTACCTTTAACAATGTCAAAACTAGAACAATGGATTCTAACAGGAAGCAGGTGGTTTAGTTTTCTCCGTGTAATGCAACAAATGATTTTTACTTCATGTCAATTTGTTCCACTGCAACTATTATGCAGCTGCAATTTCAAATTTATCATGCTTTTAATTTATAAGAAGGAAAATTGGATATTCTTTTTAAATGAAAATATCAAATGGAGCAAAAAAAATAAGGCCAGAAGAGTTATCTCCACAAGTGGCACTACTGAGTAAACAATGCTACCAGTCTGCTGACTACAATATTACACAGTATATTCAGGGAATATTTGATTTTTTAAACTGTTATTATATGAAAATTATATTTAACAGAAAGAAATGTTTATGGATAATTTAGTTATTATTATAGATCATTATACCCTTTATTGAAACAGCAGAGCATTATATCGAAAATTTAGCAAAAATACACATATTAAGCAGCTTTTTATTATTTATAGGTACTTTTATTGTAACTTCTTCTTTTGTTAATTCTGATATCTTTAACTACATTTATCTCTTAGTCTAATTCTTTTCAATATTAATATGATTTTCAAATTTTCAACAAAAAAGTAGCATCTTTAATAATGGGAATTGCATGTCTAGTCCAAGACTATTATAACTTTTTAGAATTTTTATTTTTAGAATTGTGATTAGAGCCAGTCTATAATTATCTAAGGTCCAATATCATATGATAATATTAAAATCTGTAAATTAGACTGGCATTTGTCACAATAACATAAATTTTTAAAAATCACATTTTTTTCAATTTTGTGACAAGTTCTTTATTATCAGTCTTGCGGCTAGTCTAGTCTAGTCCATTTACTTATGATAGTCTTTATCTAATATATACCCATTTCAACAAAATAAACTGGAATGTACAAGTAAATAAAATTTCTATGTTCAAGGTTAAATGTAAAGATTTAGGTTTTCCCTTTAGGAGTCTTACAGAATATTGACATATATTATATTTGCAATGTTCAGGGAGATTATTTGAGCCTATCATACTTTAACTTATGGAAAATATATCAAACTTTCCATGACATTGAACAAAAGGCTAATACATATACACATCATTTTTATTACAAAATTTGTAAAGGCATATTTTATTTACTTTCAAGTAACTTCTTTTTATTACGAGGTGCAGTGAATAATGCATATATTATTCATAATTTGTAATTTTAAATGTGTGGCAAAATTTAAAAATTGTTTTACATAATCTTATGCAAAATTTGTTTAATAAGCAGTTATTTATACTTGTATTACAGCTTTTACAGCAGGGTTCAAGCTAGCCCAGAAAAATTGGGAGAAGTGACTTCTGCTTTCAGTGAAAATAGGTAGAAGTTTTCTCAGAACAGGGAGAAGTGAGGCTGCGGGTCAAAACAGTCATTAATTACACCGTATATTACAGTTTTGATGGTACAACACAAAGGAATAACAATTCAAAACAACACATATTTTACCTTATAAGAACAAAATGCCAAGCATCAAATACAAAGACACACAGTGAGCATGTATTTATGCAGTAGTTTGAAACAGTTATAATAAACAAGCAAATTCGATGAATTGGTATCCCCCGCCGAAAGGGTTTGTGGTGAGGAATAGCAAAAAGATATATCCGGCAAAAAGTTAAGGATGTTAATAAGAAGCAAATAATTTCATTAGTCAAAATCAATTTAACAGAAAACAAATGTTTAATGAAAGAGTACACAATAAATGTATGATACTTTGATCCGGACTAAAGAATTTATTTTGAATGGGATATGCTTACTGTAATAAGCTTAGCTTTTAAAATTAAATGCAGTTAATTGAAATGTGAGCTTGAAGTTTAACTTGAATGAAATATTGTCTTTGAGTGGTTTGGCACCAGGTGTTGCTGTTTTACATGTACATTTGAACTTAAAAGATCAGATGTCCTTAAGAGAACACAGATAAGATATCTTGAACATGGCTGAGGGCAAGGTTTGTGCAGTCACAACTTAACATGTTGAAGGTTTGAACATTTAAAAAAAAAAAAGGATGGAAATATATATATCTATATATAGATATATGTATATATTTATTTTTTTAGGGGGTGGGGGTGCAGGGGAACGGGAGAGGAAACAAAATTTCACATGCTGATTATAAATATTGATTGAAAATTAAAATTGAAAAAAAAAAGGTAAAAGGGTGAAGTTGGAGGGGGGGGGGGGGCAGAGGATGCATGATCAGTGGTGGGCATGACTGGGGGGAGAGGTGAGGTGGAGGAATAGTACAACTTGGAAGGTTTGAAAAAAATCTAAAATAAATGAAAAAAAAAAAATTTGGGAGTGGGGGGGAGTGGGGTTGGGAGGGGGAGGGGGTGTGACCAAGGCAAGTGGGTGACCAGGTGTGGGTGCGCAACTTCACATGATTATAATAAATGTTCACAGAAAAGAATGAGAGAAATGTAATGAAATTCTGCCAAATGGTAAGTTTGTTATGTACAAATATGTGGATTTTTAGACAATTAAAGGGCAATAACTCTGAAGTTAAAAAAAAGAAATCCGTACAAAATTGTCTGTGCACAACCACATTATAGTGCTCTAAATTCTGTTAAAGTTTCATAGTTCTAGGTCAAATATATCAAAAGTTATGATGCAGAAATTGGCATATCTATAGATCTATAGTACCCTATATAGTTAACACTAGAAACTTCTAAGGGCCATAACCCTGGTGTTACTTGGGCAATCTGTCTGAAACTTGATGGGCCCCATAACCTCATAGTGGTGAACATGTATATGAAGTTTGTTTGAAAAAAATCTAAAATAAGGAATGATTTTTTTTTTGTGGGGGGGGGGGGGGGGGGGGGGGGGGGGGGGGGGAGGTGTGTGATCAAGGTAAGGGGGCGACCAGGTGTGGGTACACAACTTCACATGTTTACAATAAATGTTCATGGAAAAGAATGAAAGAAATTTAATGAAATTCTACAAAATGAAGTTTGTTATGTACAAATATGTGGATTTTTATACAATTAAAGGGCAATAACTCTTAATTTACAAATAAATCCAAATGAAATTGTGTGTACACAACCACATTATGGTGATCTAAATTCTGTTTAAGTTTCATAGTTCTAGGTGAAATATATCAAAAGTTATGATGCAGAAATTGCCATATTTATAGTACCCTATATAGTTAACACTAGAAACTTCTAAGGGCCATAACTCTAGTGTTACTTGGGCAGTCTGACTGAAACTTGACGGGCCGCAAGAACTCATTGTGGTGAACATGTATATGAAGTTTTAAATAAATATTCCCAACCATTTCCTAGATATGGCTCCGGACGGACGGACGGACGGACGGAAAGACGGAAGGACGGACGGACGGAAGGACGGACGGACGGACGGACGGACAACGCCAAAACTATATCCCTCCGACTTTCGTCGGGGGATAATAATACTAAATCACCATCAGTATTATAACAGGCATGTGTGGTGTGAATTGTTGTTTGGCTTATGTGTCATGACCCCCTGCATATGCATTATTAAATTTTGCCAGTCTACATGTAACACAGTGTGATTTGCTAGGGTCATCTTCCTTAAACCAGTCAAAACTAACAATAGAAAATTATTTTTTCAATTCTTATCCCTGCACACCCCTGTCTTAAACCCTCACTGGTCAAAATCGTGATATCTAAAACTTTATGTCCGGATACTGATACACTTTCATAATCATTGTCCAGTTCTTCAGTTTAAAGAATATATTTGACAAATTGTGATGATGCAAAGACAGTTTAACAGCACTGGACAGTAACTAAAATAAAAGTCTACAATGACAATACCTTTTATTGAAGAAAATTAAGACAAATGTGGCAGTTTGTCACCGCAAGCATACGTTCTGACAGCCTACTTTCGATTTCAAAATTTTTTTTAAAAAAAGGTAAAAGCCAATGTGTCCTTATCTAAAACTGATTGTGATTGATTTTTATTGATTGAAATTAAATATCTGTTGTCTGAATTTCAATCTAAATTGTGTATAACACGGATATTTACGTCTGGCAGCCGCAGTTAAAACCATACATTACGGGTATGACTGAATAGCGAAATCTAGTAGATTTCGCGAAATCTAATCAAATTAGCGAAATCTAGACATAAAATGTAAACTAATGACTAATTTTAAAAATCCTTTTAACCTTTTATTAAAAATATAAATCTACATGAGCATGTCAATTTTCAAGAAAATATACTTATATTTAGGGTGGTTTTGAAGCGAAAAACTTATACGGGTCTTGATTTCGCCCGATTCTACATGCGCGGAAATCTCAAGTGACAGGTAAAATCAAGACATAAAATTTAAAGTGATGAAGTTTCTTTTTAAATCTTTTTAGGCATTTATTAAGAATATATTTCTTAGTTTGCATGTCAACTTTCAAGAAAAAATATTTATATATAAGGAGGTTTTGAAACGAAAAACGTATACGGGTGTTGATTTCGCCAGATTTTATATGCGCAGAAATTTCAAGTGACAGGCAAAATCAAGACATAAAATCTAAAGTGATCAATACTTTTTAAAAACCTTTTAAGCTTTCATTAAGAATATATTTCCACGTGTGCATGTCAATTTTCAAGAAAAAATATTTATACTAAGTATTAAGTAGAAACGAAAAATATATACGGATGTTGATTTTGCCAGATGGTCAGTGACATGCAAAATCAAGTCATAAAATTTAAAGTAATGAATAATTTTTAAAATCCTTTTAAATTTTATCGGGACTATAAATATACGTTTGCATGTCAATTTTCTTTTCAAGAAAAAATATTTATATTTAGGGTGGTTTTGAAGCGAAAAACGTATACGGGTCTTGATTTCGCCCGATTCTACATGCGCGGAAATCTCAAGTGACAGGTAAAATCAAGATATAAAATTTAAAGTGAAGGATATTTTTTTGAAAATCCTTTTAAGCTTTTATCAAATATATATTTCTACGCGTGCATGTCAATTTTCAAGAAAAAAATATTAATATTTAGTATGATTAATAAACGAAAAACTTATACGGATGTTGATTTCGCCAGATTTTATATCAAATCTTAAAATTTTAAGAATGAATATTAAAAAAAAATCCTTTTGAGTTTTTATTAGGAATATATTTCTACGTGTCCATTTTAAGTTTCAAGAGAAAAGAATAATATTAAGTATGGGTTTGAAAAGAAAGTGTATGCGGGTCTTGAATTCGACTGATTCTGTATGCGCAGAAATCTCAAGTGTCAGGCAAAATCAAGACATATAATCTAAAGTAATGAATATTTAAAAAATCCTTTTGAGCTTTTATTAGGAAAATATTTCTACGTGTCCATGTCAAAATTCAAGAATTTTTTTTTTATATTTAGTAAGGTTTTGAAAAGAAAATCCTATGCGAATGTTGATTTCGTCCTATTCTGCGCGGAAGCAAAATCAAATCGTAAAATTAAAAGTTTGTCGTATTCATTAAAATCGTGTTGAGCCGTTATTGAGAATATAATTCCACATTTATATGTCGAAAAATAATATTGTTTTGAAAAAAAAAACGTATACGGGTGTATCTTGATGCATTTTTCCGATATTAAATCTAAGTTGGGTTTTAAAGTTATTACTTATTTTCATAAAACCGGCAATACAATGAGTTAAGGAAGGTGTGAAAATAATTGGACCGTGTTGCTGTGGGACTGTGTTACATGCACGTGTCATAGTTATCAATCATCATCTAAATTGTTTAATACATGAAAGAAATTGTATTCAACAATAATTGGAGAAAGAATGCATATATGAATGAAATTAAGAAAATGGGCCATATCTTAAATATATAACTTGAATTTAATAACTGGACCGTGTTGCTGTGGGACTGTGTTACTTGCACGTGTCATAGTTATCAATCATCATCTAAATTGTTTAATACATGAAAGAAATTGTATTCAACAATAATTGGAGAAAGAATGCATATATGAATGAAATTAAGAAAATGGGCCATATCCTAAACATATAACTTGAATTTAATTCTTAGAAAGACGTTTTCATATGGTAAATGTGTTAATGAAAAATAAATTGCAAATCTAAATAATTACTGTTTGTTACATGTAATAATCTAATAATTGTCGGATGATATGGCACAATTTTGACCGAATGATTACCTGCTGCATTTCGCACCTCCTCAAACGTGTGAGAAAACCACCTTTGATTAAATTATCGTTTATCCCCGCTTAACTAATTGCATTAAATTTAATTTGATTAACTAATCAGCTGTATGTTACGAACAACTCTGGTTATTATTCAGAGCTTTTCTTGAACCCTATCCGTGAATTTGCGATGGGCTATCATCCTATAATCAGCTACTGACTCTTGCGCCAACATACTTGTGTTTTTGTGTTTATTTACCCTACTTTTGACAGTTTTTGGTTGTTTGTTTTCACACGTGATGCACACACTTTTTACCCGTGATGCACAAAATCAATTAAAGGCATTTTTGTTTCGCCGCGTTTGATTGGTGATTCAAAAGTTTTCGACCAATAAAAATCATCCTAACGATATTCGGTGACAAAGTTGTTGACAGGTGAAGTTCACGACCCGTAACGGGATAAGTTTACGCTAATTGATTATGTAATGTTTTTACAAGCTGATTAGAAGCTGATAGATGTGATATACACATGTATGATAACTGCCTCGGGCGCCAGGTTTTAGGGCGACTTGGTTTTCGCTTTTCTGTACAAACAGAGCGAAGTCATCAGAAATAAAGCGACCACTTCGCTCACGTCGCCTAGAAGCGTGGACCCTGATTACATATTGTTACATGTTAAATTACATAATATATAAATAACTTCTCCAACTGCTATGAAGCAAAAAAAAAGTATAAACAGTACTGTCAACTGATGAATGCATCAGAGACATTTTTGGTCTCATTATTCATCACTATGTACAGTTTCAATTTTAGATCATTATACCCAATAATAAACTATGAAAAAAATATGGACATCTAAGTGTGAAATTAAATCTATTTTTCAGGTACAGCATCATATGTGTATATAAAGTATCAGCACACATGAATGAATTGAGACATGTTTAGTGACCCAATGTATTGTGTTCAAAGGCTCCATCCAACAGTTCAAAGACATGTAAGTATATTGGCATTATATATTACTATAGTAATATACCAGTACACACACTACCATAGTTCTAGGTCAATTGACAATTTTCCCCAAACATGACTGAATGTATCAGCCGATTTCCAACAGGACCCATAGCAGGTTTTATAATTATTCCCCTTGTATCAAGTCCAGACCAATATTATTATATATAATGGTTAAAAAGTACCAAATTAAGTAATCACTTGGCAGTCAACACAACTTGGGATATCAATGCAGTTAACTGGTAGAAATAAAACTTGTTACTATTTATACAATAAGAGCAATGCATAAGTTCAACCTATTAATCACTAACCCAAAACACTGAAAATATCTGTCTGCCTTCATTGGAACCTTATTCTACCAACATTTGAAATCAAATTGAGAAATAAAGCTTTGTGAAAATGCAACAAGTAATGTTAAAGTAATTACTTGCTTAAATCTGCAGTGTTGCTTGTATCATAAAGATGCACTAACTTTGAATACCATGTAAGATATTAATTTTATTTTAAAACTATGAACTATGGACAATACTAATGAAGAAACTGCTTTAATGGTTTAATATCTAGTGATTCATTATTTCAGCAGGTCATAGCAGTGGAGCAAATGGTGGCAAATGATGGCTTTGTGGTTGTTAGTGAAAAACTGTGGCAATCTACATTGGTGGTGGCAAACACTGACAGAAAATTTCTGGACCAGCAGTGACATCAAGTTGAAAATAATGACATATTTTACACTGTACTGAAGATATAATTGCGAAAATTATTTAAGAAATAATATATCTCATTCAGTGATTTGTCGCTGAATAAATCATTGTTTGGAGTTCAGATGCGAAGGAATTATATCACGAGGGCGCAACATTACTGAAAGGATTTTCTTCAAACAACTACAATTACATTGCATCCAAAATCAGTGGCACAGAAACCGGTAGGGGACTATGTATTGCCTTGCAATACTTCAGCAGCTTGTTGTTTTATATGTGTAACCTGTAAATGAATATTGGTGTGTTTTATAAAGTTAAGAAGTCCTAGATGAAATTTTTAGTTTTTGATTTTAGTCTCACCTATGGACATGCACTGCTTAGGGGAGCTCATTTGTGATCATCCTTTGTCCAAGACCGTGAATCAAACCTACAACCTGCTGCACACAGCATTTTCATTTAGGATATAATCATATGGGATATAACTTTTTGCTATTTCAGGGCCCTTAGAACTAGGCTGGAAAATTTTGCAGGTTATACCAAACTCATTTTCCAGCATTCCCTTGAAAATTTACCATGGTAAAACGTGGAACATTTTCCAGCCTAATCCAGGCTATGCTGGAAAATGTTACAGGTTTTTCCAGACTTTGGTTAAAAAACGGTCCGAATACTCCAGGTTCATGGAAAAACAGGAATTTTATTCCAGGCAGCCTGGAAGATGTTCCAGATTTTACCATGGTATATTTTCCAGGGATGCTGGTATATCATGGTACATATTCCAGCCTTGGCTTTTTCAAATTTTCCGCATTGATAATTTGGTTAGGCTGGAAAAGGCTGAAAACTTAGTCCGAATACTCCAGGCTATTTTTTTCCATTGATTTCCATGGTAAACCCTGGAACTATTTCACCCGGGTATAATAATAATCGACCTGTATTTGGGAACGGGTCTCAAAATTCAAATTTCGATTGGCCTACGATTGATTAGTTTGACTGGAAACAGTCATAACTACGCAGTGCAGCGTAAACAAACAAAAATGAATAAAACAAAACAAAACAAAACCATGGTGTCAAATAGTTGCAGTTGCATATCAATAGGCAAGTGTAATTTTCTAGACTATTTGGAAAACATGGATTTGCGGGCTTGATCATTCAAATATGTTTTGATTTTACTAAATTACCCATTAAAAGAAAAAAATAACACCCAAATAAGAAAAATGGTCGACAATATCTAAAAGGGTTTCTTCAAAACGAAAGACAGGAAGATTACGGATACACCTCATTTTTTTCCAAAACATTACTACTTTAGTTTTCGAAGCATTAACTTTGAGGCCCCATAACTTACAATATTCTGACATAGCGTTCAAAGCTGTCTGGATATCAAGAGCACTTTCAGCTTATGTGACATATACCACAGCCGATAGATTTTACGCAATCTGTTTTCGTCGCACAAATCTCAGACAAATACGTCAAAATCACCCAGTCAAAGTTAGTATATTAGAAATCATGCATTACGTTCAGATATAAAATATATTTCAGAGCAACTTTGATAAAAAAAAAGTAACTGTTTAAAATCCAAAGTTATAATTAATTTTTCCCCAACAGTCAAATTTGACACATAGCGCAAAATGGCGGTATTTTACAAACACTTTAGGAACTTTCTAATTTTGAATTAGTTGTTGTTGTTAATCTTTTTTTGACCGGAAGGTCATGGCGATGACTGACGCCAATGAACACGTGCTGTTGTCGTCTTCTCGGTACTGTATTCTCCAGGTACTTTTACTCATGTTACTTAATTTACATAGCTTGAGGGACGTTGTTTTTAGTTAAATCTCTTCGTTTTCACTAAGAAATTTTGAAAGGCAGCGGCTATACCCTCTCTAACTGACTCAGGAGCCTCTTCAATCTCTCCAGCTAAAACTTTTAGAGTAACTGGCCCACACTGAATATAATTTCTGTGGAGCAAATCCTCCACAGTTTCCACCATTTCAATCCTCATACTGTCGTATCTCTCTCATTCAAATATAAAGTGTTCCACTGTCTCTGCAACCCCGCAGTGGTCACACTCCGGAACCTGTTCCACATTAATCTTGGCCATATGATGGTTTAATCTACAGTGTCCACTGATCATTTGGTTAAATATACTGAATGTGTTACGGCTGAATTCCCCAAATAAATCCCTGGTTCCTACAGATGTGTATATTTCCTGTATTTTGTCAACTTTGTCAGAGTGTATATACTTGTTGTTCCATTTTTGCATAACCTTTTCTTTCATAATTCTGACTGCATCCCTTGAGTCTAACATTCCTGTCCCTTCATCTGTACTGTCAATCATGCTTTTTGCTGCTAACTTTGCTTGTTGATCTGCAAGTTCATTGCCTTTCAGACCTTTGTGGCCAGGTATCCAGTGCACCGCGACTGTGTTCCGGCGATCTTCCAGTAAACCAATTTTGCCTTTTATTTTCAGTACTGTCTCCACTTTATATGCAGGTGTTTCTTTGCAGAAGACCGAAATGATAGCTGATTGGCAATTGGTAAAAAGGTGTATTTTCTTATCCATTATGTGAGTTGCCTCTACTAAAAAATCCATTGCTATTTCAATACCAACTACCTCTCATGAGAAATTGTTACCAATTTTGCTTACGGTACTCCTTTGTTTAAAAGGATTGGCTGTCAGATTTCAAAGGGTCTGTATTATGTTTCGCTGCTAATCTGATCACTTCTTGAGCCTGTCTGAGTTTGATGTGAAGATCAATTGGAGTGCAGTTTGTTAGTATCTCCAGTGTATCTGTGCTAGTACTACGAAGACATCCAGATGCTTTTAACATTGCACTTGTTTGGATCTTTTCCATATTTTGGCTGAAATTGTCTCCGGCAGAAACCAAAGCTGCAGCTCCATAGTCAACTACTGGTAGTACTAACGCCTTGTACAGTCTCATGAATGTTGATTGTGGGCAGCCAGCATGAGTGTTGGCAAAATTATCTAAGCTGTTCAAAGCACTAAATCCACTTGCAACCTTATCAGATATATGTTTATTGAAGTTAAGTTCATCGTCCAGAGTGATTCCTAATAGTTTTTTGTGTTTAACAATAGGGAGTGAACTACTGTTCATTTTCACAGCAGCATGTTGTCTGTCCATATCAGTGATATTGTCTCCAAAGATAAGTACCTCTGTTTTCTCAGGTGCTATTGACATGTTCCACTTATTACACCAAGTTGCTATGCTGTCTAGATCACTGTTTGTCTCCATAACTGTTTCTTGCAAACTACTGTCTGAGTTAAGCAGACTAGCATCATCAGCAAACTCTGCATGTATTCCCCTGGTGCTTTTGAGGGCGTCACTGGTGTACATGTTGCAAAGAATTGGTGATATGACTGACCCCTGTGGAATTCCAACTTTGGAAATGAATGTAGGAGACTTATAATCATTTACTTTAATATAGTATTGTCTATCCTTCAAAAAAGTTTTCAAATATAGCCAGAGTCTGCCATTCACACCATTACCTGCTGCCTTTTTCAATAGTCCTCCCCGCCAGATCCGTTCATAACACGACTCATAGTCCATGATTGTTAGAACAACATACTCTTTGGCTTTCTGTGTCATTTCTATTGCATTAACAATTCGCATCACAGTCTGTGTACATGACCTGTTTTTCCTATAAGCATTTTGTGACTCTGACAAACCCCCCTCAACTTCCAGTTTCCAAGTTAACCTGTTCGAAAGAATTCTTTCCATCATTTTACCTATTACGCTTTCTAGTGTTATTGGTCTATAAGATCTGACATTGTTGTAGTCAGTTTTGCCTGGTTTTGGAAGCATTACTTTTGGATCTAACTTAAAAGCTTCTGGTAGAACTCCCTTTGCCGATGACTTTTGAAATATGTACCAAAGGCCTTCATATATTGCTTCTCCTCCTTTCTTCGCCATTGTTGTAAATATCTTTTCTTCTGGACTTGGGGCACTATGGGATGCTGATATATTGATGGCACTGATCACCTCATCTAAAGTGATGTCACTGTTTTCACATTCACAGTAGGATGTGTAATTTCTTTTTGCTATTTTGGCCTTTTCATTGGTCTCCATGTTTGATACTTCTTGCTCAACTTCCTGGTACCAGTCTCTGTCATAGGTTATTACATCCAAAGTTTCCTTACCATACCTTTCCTTAAATTCAAAAAATATTTCTTCATCTGTGACAGCTATAGTCTTATCTCCTCTTACCAAGGGCTGGATTACACTTCTACTGATTTCTAACAGAACTGACCACAGTCCAGAATTTCTGGTTGTCTTTATAGTCCATTTTGGCCACAATTTGTTCTACATACTCGGATTTAGCTCTCTCTTCTTCTTCTTTAAATTCTTGCCTAGCAATGTTTAACTGCTGAAGGTTGTTCTCATCACTTCTTTTCTGGAAATGTCTTCTCATGGTCTTAAAAATTTTTTCTAACAGCGATAGCTTCTTTGTCCAGTAACCTTTACTGTATTTGCAAATTTTCTTTTTTGGTATGACTCTTTCAGCAGTGGTGAGGATTACATCAATAAATTCTTCATAATCCTCATTTACATGACTATTATGATTTCTTTTTTCCTTCCAAACTTCAACACATGCAGAACATTCTGCTTTCCGCCTCAGTCTGTCTTTTCGAAGTCCCATTTTTCTCTCACTATTAATTCTTTCTCAACTACTATTTCAAATGTTATCATGCTGTGATCAGTATTTAAGAAAATCTCTTGCTGTACTTTCCAATTGTAAATCTTCCTTGTAAGGTCTATGCTTGAAATAGTAAGATCTATAATTTTATCCTTCCTTGTAGGTTGTGCATCATTTAGTACATACAGATTGTTCTCTATAAGGTATTCATGTAGTATCAAACCAAGCTTGTTATGACTTTGATCATTCCAGTATTGATGATGTGCATTGTAGTCCCCAAGTAGTAACACTGGAAGGTCTTTATCCAATAATGCTCTGTCTGTCACATTAAATTAGTCTCTTGAGCATATCCTCATCCCCTGGTGGAATATACACTGACCCTACTAGATATCTATGTTCTTTTGAGTAAATATTACACCATACAGCTTCAATATCTTGTCTATACAAATCTTTTCTTTGAAGCACTTTTATATTTTTTGTCATCATTAAAGCAACTCCTCCACCTCTTTTACTGGTGCTTTCATTAGCTATCCAATGCCACTTATTTTTAATATTGTCTTTTATCTTTGTTTCAGGATGCCAAATTTCAGATAATGCAATAATGTCTATATTGTCTTTCAGTACAGCATTCTCTAGTAACTGAAATGAGGTATTTAATGACCTCACATTTGCTTGTGCAATTTTCATTTTGATTGTTTTTCTGATTTCTCCATTCAAAACAAATATAATCATACAAACAATTTCATGGAATCAACGATTGAAATTAAATAACTTTCATAAGGTAAAAAAACAAAAACAAAATCCTATATACACAATGTTGTTTTGTTAATCTATTGCCTATTTTGTAGTTTTGCCCGGAGACTGATGAAGGCAGCACACTGAGTTGAGCTTGCTGGGTGATGTCCCTCACAATTAGCACACCTTATTTGACCAGAGCATTTACCTGTATGATTATTACTGCACTTTTCACACTTAAGTTCTTTAGTACAAACTAAAGCAATATGACCAAACTGCTGACATCTAAAGCATCTAGTTGGTATATTACGCTTTGTTCTGTATGAATGCACTGACACTTTTTTGTGATTAACAACTATTTCTGACTGAAACAAATCCTTTATATTTTCATGTGACTCACATGTCACAACTGCTATTGGCAAAGGTTTATTTGTATCTCGATAGTATAGTCTTCTGCATTTAATAGTGATCCCTGTCTGCTAGAACACTGTGTCTTGAATTAGTTTTTCACTTACACAAGGGCTTACATTAGTTTGATAAAAACAGAATTATTATTCTTTAAAATGAAGTTTAAAGAGTATTTATTTATTAATTTTGTTGGGTTTAACGTCGCACCGACACAATTTTAGGTCATATGGCGACTTTCCTGCTTTAATGGTGGAGGAAGACCCCAGGTGCCCCTCCATGCACTATTTCATCACGAGCGGGCACCTGGGTAGAACCACCGACCTTCCGTAAGCCAGCTGGATGGCTTCCTCACGTGAAGAATTCTACGCCCCAAATGAGGTTTCGAACCCACATCGATGAGGGGCAAATGGTTTGAAGTCAACGACTCTAACCACTCGGCCACGGAGGCCCCTTTAAAGAGTAATATCTATATAAAACAAAAAAGTTTACAGCCGAAAGAATGTTTATGTACGATGCAAATATTTACGTTTTTTAATGTTTGTTCTTATAGTGACTCCATTTCTGTAAGAGAAATATACACATAGAGGAACATACTATTGAAATTTCATGCTAATTTCTTTTATTTCTAAATAGTATACTCACATGTGCTTGTTTGTTCATTATTAGACTTTTGAATTTTTTTCTCGGCTTAAGTTTGATAAATATAAGATACCACCAGCATCTAGGTTTCCTTTCAGATTTTCATGTATGCCGTGTCGATAGCTCACAAGACTAAGTCACGTGATGACGCATCAACAACATGTTCCGATAAAAGGGGTATAACGTTATGTTTTTACATAGGCAAATCGAAATGGTAAGTTTTTCTTGTTTATTAAATAGATTATATATGTAAAAAATTACCACGAGCATAGATTCCACCAAAGAAGTATAAAACTTATTTTTATAGCCACTCTAGCTGGTGCTTTGCCTTTCTGTACTTTCAATACTTTGATTAGAGTTGCTACTCTTCCTCGTGGAGGAAAACATATTATTGCAAATGGCGATCTAGCTCGGCAGGTGTTACAAAACTGTTAATGTATGATAGCAGCAATTAATTCTGTATTGATACATTAAAGGTGATGTACTTGATTCTGTCTTTTGCTTAAAGCTTAGCGTACAGTGCTTTCGATTAGTCAGTTCCGGATCACTTTTATGGTTCGATGGATCAAAGAAGTAGGGATATATATATTTTTTATAGCTCTGATGGATATTTGTTGTCTTGAAACTTGAACATCATCAAATAATAGAAAGAAAAAGTTGTTTGACACGAAAATTGAACAGCTTATAAAATATATATAAAAACCGATTGTCAATTTATTGAGAAATATTGTAACTGTGGGAAACTTACCAGGTGGAATCAGTCTGTACTTTATGCTAATTGGGACAATAGCCAAATAATATTGTCTAGCAACACCAGCAACGTCTTTTCGTGCTGCCCGCGCCAAGGGAAATCACTCTTGCTGTGTTCCGGGTTCAGGCTATCGCCCCGTAGGCCGTACCAGACCGTACGCGAGCACTACACTCCTCCCCGTCCTATTGAAAGGAGGTAGTCCCTACACCATGGAAGTAGACCATGGTGTCTTAGACCATGGAGGTATACCATGGTCTCTTGCTCATAAATATGAGATGTTCCTGGGTTTAACCAGTACTAGTATTGTGTCACTTTAGCCACAATACCACCGCTACCGGCGACCATGGATCTCCGCATCCATAGTGCACCGGGATCAGCCCCTATGGCTTAAACAGACTCAGTTCTTCTATAGATAGTCAATGCTATCATAAGAACTGTTCCTACTCCAAGAATGGTCAGCAGCCGAACACTTACCATAAAACAACCTTTAGTCAAACAGGCGGCTGACTCTTACCTCACACAGTTGTCTCTACCTGAGCTTTGCCTAACAGAGGGGGGCCTAGGTAACCTTACTGCTAGTCCAAGCAGAGCTCAAGTCTCCTCTGTGACAGGGCCTTGCGGTGCCTGCCCTATCCTAGTAAAACTGTGTGAGACCACACTTTCCTTGTCTGGGGTCTCTTGGACGAGGCTTCATCGGACTAATCTGTTTCAGAGTCCGATGTCTCAAAGAGGGAAGGCTATGACAGAGTTCAATAGCTTCCTCCTTCAGACTTTTCAGCATACCAAGATGTATGCCATCTTGACCTTAGTCACACTAACATAAAACACAATCTAACAGAAGAAATTGTTCCTTGTTTCACCGATTTGACTCAGCCGCTTGACTGGCACAAAACAGATCGGACCATGCCTGATCTGTCCTACCTCGTTACCAATCCAAAACAAACAGCAATCTCTAATCCTGTTTCAACACTTTACTCAGCTCCACTGAGAACCACCAACTATACAGTCCAGTTTTATCCCTCAGAGCTCCTAGATCCGGTACCGAGATGGAATTCTGAAGGCTAGACCCCAGACCCTTTGTAGAGTCAGAGGTACCTGTCGCACCCTTAAGCACGGCAAGTCTTTAGTTTGTCCTTTCCAGAGGAAAGGACCTTAGACTGTGAACTTGGTCGTCCTACAGTAGGCACTGAACCTGACTGTCCAGACGTGACTGTATTACCAAGGCTCTAAACAGCCCAGGTCTCAACCTTCCTTGTGGTCCATGTTCATGCTTACAACAGCATCCTTAAACATATCTACCACAAAGGAGCTTACTAACTCCCTCGGAGTAGTCTAAATCTATACCAGCACCAAAAATTACTTCATCTGGTAGGCTACTTTTCCCAGAAGGGTCATCCCGCATCTGAGACTACTATTGCAAGGACTGGCTTGCCACTCTTACCTTTGGTGTCATCTGTGGTTCCATCCTGATACCCGTAGACAGTCGTACCCATGCCAATGTTGGTCTCAGATTCCCCGGATGCTCTGTGATGTAAACTCCAGGTAACCCCTTTACCAACGGCACTGCGTCGTCTAAATCAAGAAACCCGTAGACAGTCGTACCCATGCCCTTGTTGGTCCTAGGTCCCTCAAACGCTCTATGATGGAAGCTTCGGTGTCCCCTATGACCAACGGCACTGCGTCGTCTACAAGGTTAAAGGACCCCAACTTTCGTTGTCTTCTTAACAGTAATTACACCTGCCACAAGGTAACTGCTCCAGTCGTGTCCCAGCATGATACTCATTGCAATGCTTCCAACCGGCATTCAAGACATTGCCTTAGCTTTATCATGCTCACGACCTACCCCGTGTTGCAGCACAATATTCAAACGAGACAGCTCCTCCGGCCACTGTCTCACCAGTTAACCTTGAGGCTCTTGGAACCCCATGAACCACCTCAAACTTGAGTGGTCATTCCGTACAATAAAGTCTACCAAATAAGAAACTACCATAATTACCATATGCAATGACCTTTTCCTTGCCGACCTGGACCTATGGTACCCATGCACTGATCTATTTATTCCATGCATTGGTGTAAAGCATAAACTCATCCATCCCCATCAGCAAGGCTAACCCAGGCGGTTGCATCAGAGCCTCTTATCAAAACTTCAAAAGCTCTGACCCACTCTCCCCGCCACACAAACCGAAGTTTGCCTGTCAAAGCATAAAACAGATTTTGCTTTTATAAAGCCTCTATGGTAGTTCACCAGATTCACCTCTACTGGATCTGACTGTCATGACTTCTTCAAATTTAAGCTCTAATTGCTTAAGTGCCTCAATGACAGTCCTATTATCTGGTGCCCCTTGTGTGCTACCGGCCATTTCTCCCACTGCAAAAATACGTTCCTCCTCTTCGCACCATTCCTCCTCTTCGAACGGCTTAGGTTGGTGCTTTGACATACCAAATATAGCCATGTGTGCCTGTTGGTATTTACAGACTACCTGCTTGGCCTGTTGGATACTCATAGGATCAAGCATAAACACATGATGGCCTGCATCCTTATCTAACAGGCCCTGACAGAAACGACTTATGACTTGATTAGTCACAAATGAATCTGGCAGGCCTCTGAACGCTCTTTCTGCAAGTGTCAAAAGCCGGTCTGCAAAATCATCTAACGACTCGCCCTCCTCCTGGCAACTCGTGCTCACCAAACCGCGCCTCAAGCTTACTATGTAAACCCTGGTAAGAGTTCACCTCACCACTATCATGTATCAGTACATAATAGTCCATAGCTTTGCCAGTAAGACACCAGCACAAGCCCTCAAATTTCTCAGCATCTGACCATCCGCATGTCTCAGCATATCTGGAAAACTTTAAATCAAAAGCTTCCCAGCTGCCCTTACCATCAAATGCCAAATGCTTTTGCAAAGAACTTAATTTCTTTGCCAGCTGACTATAGTCGGCTCCCACTCCCCCATCTGATGATGGTCTACTTGCATTGGCATTACCATCATCACCAAAAGGAGTGCTACCTTCACCAAGGTTGAAATTCAGTTTCGTTTCTGGTAACGATACCTTATTCCTGCCCAATGCTGGTGTCCCAAGGAATTCAGCTGGAGTTTTCAATAATGGCCTGTGCATACCAGAAGATACAGCATGCATTCTCGGTCTAGGGGTGATCAAGTCCCCAGGCCTAGCTAGAGTATTTCCGGTCTTAATTTGTGACCAAGCACTGGGCTCTTTTCTAGCCTCAGGCTCCTTATCACTGTCCTGAAGTGGCCATAGTTTATTCTGGGTAAAATCAATTCGACCCAGCTCAGACTCTGTAAATTTCTTACGACACAGCACGGACAAGACTTCCGGGGTTATGTTCCCCGTCGCCTCACGCACCAACAAAATTGCACTGGCAATTTTTGTATTAATTCCAGGTATCATTCTCAATTGCTCAAGGGTAGCAAAATTAATTGAAACCACTTGTGCACTAATACCAGATGTAACTGACTTACCTTCTGGACTCTTTTGTTGTGACATCTTTGATAAAAATCAAAATAACAACAACAAAATCAGAAATAAATTTAATTATTTCAATTCCAGAATGATCCAAAAAAAATTCTTTTAAGGATCCTAAAGCTTCAACAAAGGTAAACTACAATGCCAACTATAGGGATTTCCGATTGTGTAAGTCCCAACAAACTGTCTGGAAATGTCGAATAATTTTTCAATTATTCAACCTATTACACTTAAATAAGTGTTTTAGACCTAGAACGTAATCGACTAAATTCAATTACGCCTTACCTGGTCCCTTTTCCAACACAAGTCACAACCGTTTTTAGACTGGCAAGTTGGCCAAGCCTAAAAATAGAAGTTCGGTAGCGATTTATTGGTCGGCGAAATATGGGCTCAAAATGAACCGCTGCCACCAATATTGTAACTGTGGGAAACTTACCAGGTGGAATCAGTCTGTACTTTATGCTAATTGGGACAATAGCCAAATAATATTGTCTAGCAACACCAGCAACGTCTTTTCGTGCTGCACGCGCCAAGGGAAATCACTCTTGCTGTGTTCCGGGTTCAGGCTATCGCCCCGTAGGCCGTACCAGACCGTACGCGAGCACTACAGAAATGCTTGAATTCCGGAAAAGGGTCCAAATTAAATGATTAAGGGGCCGCACTTTGGACAGTGTAGCGACATTAAAATCTCACTGTTGTCAAAGAAATGTTGCTCATCTTTGTTTTGAAACATTTGCACCACTGTACAAGTGCTGAAATTTCAAATGACAAGGATAAACATGGTTTTCAGGAAGTTTGAAAATTGTTTATTTTCATTTCTTTACAAAGTGAATTGTTTTTCAAAGACAAAGGGGGACAACTTTTTGAAAATAAATACGAGACAGTATGGAACACAATGGGAAAACATGTATTGATTGGCTAGAATGTCGGTATAGATGTTGTTCATTTGCAAAACATTGTAGGTCAGAGACCACCAATTCAAAAAAGTACAGGGAACTTACTGGGAATGAGGAAAGTGTATACCTGGGAATAAGGTAACGTCTGCGCGTTCTGATTGGTCAGTCATGTAAACAAACCCAGGAAGTGATTATTTTTTCAAAATTGATATTTTTTCACTGCATTTACATTATTGTACTATACATTTTGACAAAATCTGGTCACCCTGATCAAACGATTTTCTCCCGCCATGTCAATGATGTAAATAGGGGGTCATCTCATTCACACGAAAATTACTTAAAGTATCACTATTCATATGTTTTTCGTCCAATATTTTGGTAGAACTAAGATAGTTTTTGAAAGACTTGTAATTAGATATACATGTTTCAATGTATGGAAGGCCGTACACACCATAATGTTACAATGTAAGTCTATGGGAAAACAATTGGTGGTCTCTGACCTATAATAGAGCTAAAACATGACTTTCGTCGGAAGCCATCACAGGTAATGTAAATGGCCACAAATCTGTTGTAAATGATGTAGAAAGACATTTTCGTGCAAAAATAAGCGTGAAATTTGATTTTTTTTAAATTGTGGCCTCATTTTTATCTGAGCTTTTGGGCCAGAAAGGATCATTTTTATCTCTGTAATGTTAGAGAATGATCAAAACTATTAGACCTTATTTCTATTTTTTACGGAATGAATCGTATTTCAGCTTCTAAGTCAAATCAAATGCAGATAACTGAAATTTTCACGAAAAATTGCAATCTGAAGACGACAGGGACTGAGTCTTGGCATATAAATCAACAGGGGGTGACCCCAGTAAACTGTCCATATCTTTCTTAAAACTGAACACTTCTTGATGAAACTTTGTAAGACATTTGGTAATGGATCATGTTTCACAATATCACTGTAAACTTGGAAAATGTGATACGGAACATTCATCTATAGGTCAGAGACAACCAATTCAAAAAAGTACAGGGAACTTACTGAGAATGAGGTAAGTGTTTACCTGGGAATAAGGTAACGTCTGCGCGTTCTGATTGGTCAGTCCTGTAAACAAACCCAGGAAGTGATTATTTTTTCAAAATTGATATTTTTTCACTGCATTTACATTATCGTACTATACATTTTGACAAAATCTGCTACATTTTATGTGTATTGAAAAAAAGTTTTATCAAACCTGGGTCACTCAAAATGAAAGACCCTGATCAAACGATTTTCTCCCGCCATGTCAATGATGTAAATAGGGGGTCATCTCATTCACACGAAAATTACTTAAATAAAGTATCACTATTCATATGTTTTTCGTCCGATATTTTGGTAGAACTAAGATAGTTTTTGAAAGACTTGTAATTAGATATACATGTTTCAATGTATGGAAGGCCGTACACACCATAATGTTACAATGTAAGTCTATGGGAAAACAATTGGTGGTCTCTGACCTATAATAGAGCTAAAACATGACTTTCGTCGGAAGCCATCACAGGTAATGTAAATGGCCACAAATCTGTTGTAAATGATGTAGAAAGACATTTTCGTGCAAAAATAAGCGTGAAATTTGATTTTTAGCTCACCTGTCACAAAGTGACAAGGTGAGCTTTTGTGATCGCGCGGCGTCCGTCGTCCGTGCGTGCGTCCGTAAACTTTTGCTTGTGACCACTCTAGAGGTCACATTTTCCATGGGATCTTTATGAAAATTGGTCAGAATGTTAACCTTGATAATATCTAGGTCAAGTTCGAAACTGGGTCACGTGCCATCAAAAACTAGGTCAGTAGGTCTAAAAATAGAAAAACCTTGTGACCTCTCTAGAGGCCATATATTTCACAAGATCTTCATGAAAATTGGTCAGAATGTTCACCTTGATGATATCTAGGTCAAGTTCGAAACTGGGTCACGTGGGGTCAAAAACTAGGTCAGTAGGTCTAAAAATAGAAAAACCTTGTGACCTCTCTAGAGGCCATATTTTTCATGAGATCTTCATGAATATTGGTCAGAATGTTCACCTTGATGATATCTAGGTCAAGTTCCAAACTGGGTCACGTGGGGTCAAAAACTAGGTCAGTAGGTCTAAAAATAGAAAAACCTTGTGACCTCTCTAGAGGCCATATTTTTCATGAGATCTTCATGAATATTGGTCAGAATGTTCACCTTGATGATATCTAGGTCAGGTTCGAAACTGGGTCACGTGGGGTCAAAAACTAGGTCATTAGGTCTAAAAATAGAAAAACCTTGTGACCTCTCTAGAGGCCATATTTCTCAATGGATCTTCATGAAAATTGGTCAGAATGTTCAGCTTGATGATATCTAGGTCAAGGTCGAAACTGGGTCACGTGGGGGTAAAAACTAGGTCAGTAGATCTAAAAATAGAAAAACCTTGTGACCTCTCTAGAGGCCATATTTTTCATGAGATCTTCATGAATATTGGTGAGAATGTTCACCTTGATGATATCTAGGTCAAGTTCGATACTGGGTCATGTGGGATCAAAAACTAGGTCAGTAGATCTAAAAATAGAAAAACCTTGTGACCTCTCTAGAGGCCATATTTCTCAATGGATCTTCATGAAAATTGGTCAGAATGTTCACCTTGATGATATGTAGGTCAAGTTTGAAACTGGGTCACGTGCGGTCAAAAACTAGGTCAGTAGGTCTGAAAATAGAAAAACCTTGTGACCTCTCTAGAGGCCATATTTTTCAATGGATCTTCATGAAAATTGGTCAGAATGTTTACCTTGATGATATCTAGATCAAGTTCGAAACTGGGTCACGTGGGGTTAAAAACTAGGTCAGTAGATCTAAAAATAGAAAAAACCTTGTGACCTCTCTAGAGGCCATATTTTTCATGAGATCTTCATGAATATTGGTCAGAAGGTTCACCTTGATGATATCTAGGTCAGGTTCGAAACTGGGTCACGTGGGGTCAAAAACTAGGTCAGTAGGTCTAAAAATAGAAAAACCTTGTGACCTCTCTAGAGGCCATATTTTTCATGAGATCTTCATGAAAATTGGTGAGACTGTTCAGCTTGATGATATCTAGGTCAGGTTCGTAACTGGGTCATGTGCCGTCAAAAACTAGGTCAGTAGGTCGAAAAATAGAAAAACCTTGTGACCTTTCTAGAGGCCATATTTTTCATGAGATCTTCATGAAAATTGGTGAGAATGTTCACCTTGATGATATCTAGGTCAAGTTTAAAAGTGGGTCACGTGCCTTCAAAAACTAGGTCATTAGGTCAAATAATAGAAAAACCTTGTGACCTCTCTAGAGGCCATATTTTTCAATGGATCTTCATGAAAATTGGTCAGAATTTTTTATCTTGATGATATCTAGGTCACATGTGCTGAAAAACTAGGTCACTTTGTCAAATAATAGAAATAACGACGTCATACTCAGTTCAACACTGGGTCATGTGGGGATAGGTGAGCGATTCAGGACCATCATGGTCCTCTTGTTTTTAAATTGTGGCCTCATTTTTATCTGAGCTTTTGGGCCAGAAAGGATCATTTTTATCTCTGTAATGTTAGAGAATGATCAAAACTATTAGACCTTATTTCTATTTTTTACGGAATGAATCGTATTTCAGCTTCTAAGTCAAATCAAATGCAGATAACTGAAATTTTCACGAAAAATTGCAATCTGAAGACGACAGGGACTGAGTCTTGGCATATAAATCAACAGGGGGTGACCCCAGTAAACTGTCCATATCTTTCTTAAAACTGAACACTTCTTGATGAAACTTTGTAAGACATTTGGTAATGGATCATGTTTCACAATATCACTGTAAACTTGGAAAATGTGATACGGAACATTCATCTATAGGTCAGAGACAACCAATTCAAAAAAGTACAGGGAACTTACTGAGAATGAGGTTAGTGTATACCTTGGAATAAGGTAACGTCTGCGCGTTCTGATTGGTCAGTCATGTAAACAAACCCAGGAAGTGATTATTTTTTCAAAATTGATATTTTTTCACTGCATTTACAGTATCTTATTATACATTTTGACAAAATCTGCTACATTTTATGTGTATTGAAAAAAAGTTTTATCAAACGATTTTCTCCCGCCATGTCAATGATGTAAATAGGGGGTCATCTGATTCACATGAAAATTACTTAAATAAAGTATCACTATTCATATGTTTTTCGTCCGATATTTTGGTAGAACTAAGATAGTTTTTGAAAGACTTGTAATTAGATATACATGTTTCAATGTATGGAAGGCCGTACATGCCATAATGTTACAATGTAAGTCTATAGGAAAACAATTGGTTGTCTCTGACCTGTAAGAACTTATTTTCAAGGTTTATAATTCTCTTTTTATTGATTAATCATTTCTGTTTCATGAAAGTAATTATGCACATTTGTTTACAATAGTTGTTTCCCTTTGATTTGATTGCAAATGGCAATCTGTCAAAAATGTTTATGGTGGACAAATAGAAAAAAAAAAAGTAAATCAATGACAATCTTACATAAGGTAAGAACATTCATCTACAATATCAAGTTCACTATTATCACAATAGAACTTATACTGATTCCTCTTGCGTTTTGACCTGCTGAACACAACAACTTAAAAGATATTATGAACCGACGTAAATTGAACGTCTCGCAATTGTCTTTACATGGACAACATCTTTACTCGGTCCAATATATGGTTAAATGCATTGTCCTGTACTGTTCCAAACATCAAATATTCACAAGAAGTTATTCCCCTTTAAAATAGAATTACATTTGTAAAGAAATAAAAACAATTAATTTTCAAAATTTTGTCACTATTAGTACCGAGTTGCCCTAATAATAATGGCAGTAAAACTAATAAGTGTTTATGGGGGAAGGGTTCTTCTTATTATTCCTTTGTGGTTCAATGAGCAATACAATGGTATACAGTTTACTATTTTAATAGATCTCTCTCTCTACTGGTACTAATGATAAACCCGGACAGATGATAAAGTCGACCACCTTGAAAATATTCGATTGCAATCGGTTATTTATAAAATTGAACACACCATCTAATAGTTTCCGCTTACAACACCAACTGGTGTAAATAAAAACAAAATTGGTAAATATTCTGTATAAATAAATGACTTACATTTATCTGTATAAAAAATATTTATCCAAAATTACTGGGGAAGAGGGTGTTTTTTGCGCATGCTTACTGTCGCCACATGAAGGCCTGACATTTGGTCACTTTTCATTACTTGATCAGGAATGACTGTTGCAGATTTTTGGGAAAATTATGTTTCAATATAATACTACGAAGAAAATTTTGTAAATGATAAAGTGTTCGAATTTATCATCAGTCAACCTTCGTACAGTCCCCATTTTACAAACCCCTTTCGGGGTCTCACTTCATGTGAGTTTGCTAACTAAATATAAATTTGAATTATGTAAAGTTTTCAGCAAATGTTAAGCTTTATTTTGATACCGACCATTAATTACAAATTGCAGAAATAAAAAAGTTACCAGTAAAAAACCTCATTTTCTGTTCGGGTTTATCATCAGTACCAGTATATGGTATGGTACAAAACAAATCCTGAAAATACATAATATGAACAATACTTACTAGAAGCTATAAATGCTTACAATCATGTAAGACACATAATTGTTGCACAAAATACTATACAGTTCATATTAAGCATATCTCTTCATAAAGTAATAACATTTCAGGATTAAACATAATTATACATGTGTGTGTAGTGGCATATTACAGCTAAAAATACATATACTTCAGGTAGTGTGTAAACATACGTATACCAGTGGTTCCATTTGACCCGGGACCCCGGGTCCGGACCCGGGAGATTTTCAAAAGACGCTCAAAGGACCCAGCATGATACTTGCCTGTGCGTCACTCGGGACCTGGAGGCATTTTCCTTTGATAATTCTTCCTCTTATCATTCATTTCCTACAGTAAAACTATGTCCACGATAAACACATGTACTCAATATAAACACTCGCGGTCATGCCCTCCTGCCTTTGATCTTCTGCTAAATCCCGCCCTTTATCCTGTAGACATGCCTGGCCGATTTTTCTTTATCAGCAAGTTACGTCACGGCAAGTGCACATAGGTAATGAGAATCAATGAAGTGTTAAGATTAACTGATAAAGCGTATTGATTGCGTACTGTCAAAAAAGGCGTCAATTATTAAATTATCTGTACCAGCTGATTACTGAGCATGTGAAAAGTGCCCTGCAAGATTTCTACATGCAAAGTTTAAATTAGACCATTGTTTAGTGATCGTACCTTAATTTCAACAAGAAAATCCACAAATTTTGATGAATTTGGAAAGCAAAAATATGTTTAGAATGTCCGTTCACGATTCTAATTACATCTGATGACATATGCAATTTTTTCAAAATTCACTAAAAAAACTGACTTTCAATGCAATTTTTAATGAAAAGTAGCATCATTATTTGAGGAACTATCTCTGGTTTACGTTAGTGGACCAAGTTAACTGAGCAAAAACAACATTCAGACGACTTTCCGAAAGTGTACCAGTATCCGGCTAGTACGTTTTGGATACATTTTTATGCCCCCCTTCGAAGAAGGAGGGGTATATTGTTTTGCAGATGTCGGTCGGTCGGTAGGTCGGTCGGAATGTAGACCAATCCGTTTCTGGATGATAACTCAAGAACGCTTGGGCCTAGGATCATGAAAGTTGATAGGGTGGTTGGTCATCACTAGCAGATGACCCCTATTGATTTTGAGGTCTGTATGTCAAAGGTCAAGGTCACAGTGACCCTGAATAGTAAAACGGTTTCCGGATGATAACTCAAGAACACTTGGGCCTAGGATCGTGAAAGTTGATAGGGAGGTTGGTAATGACCAGCAGATGACCCGTATTGATTTTGAGGTCAGTATGTTAAAGGTCAAGGTCACAGTGACCCTGAATAGTAAAACGGTTTCCGGATGATAACTCAAGAACTAAGTCTAGGGTCACGAAAGTTGATAGGGAGGTTGTTCATGACCAGCAGATGACCACTATTGATTTTGAGGTCAATAGGTCAAAGGTCAAGGTCACATTGGCCAAGAACAGTTAAACGGTTCCAAAACCATGGGGCCTAGGGCTTTGATATTTGTTATGTAGCATCATCTAGTGGTCCTCTACTAAGATTGTTCAATTTATTTCCCTAGAGTCAAATATGGCCCCGCCCTGGGGGTCACATGGTTTACATAGACTTATATAGGGAAAAACTTTGAAAATCTTCTTGTCCAAAACCACAGGGCCTAGGGCTTTGATATTTGGTATGTAGCATCATCTAATGGTCCTCTACTAAGATTGTTCAATTTATTTCCCTAGGGTCAAATATGGCCCCGCCCTGGGGGTCACATGGTTTACATAGACTTATACAGGGAAAAACTTTGATGAACCTTGACATGAGTTGACCTTGATCTTGACCTAGTGACCTACTTTCACATTTCTGTAGCTACAGCCTTCAAATTTAGACCGCTTGCATAGTTTTGTGTTCCGAAATAAAATTTGACCTTGATTTTGACCTAGTGACCTACTTTCACATTTCTCAAGCTACAGCCTTCAAATTTGAACCACATGCATAGTTTTGTGTACCAAAATGAACTTTGATCTTGAGATTGACCTAGTGACCTACTTTCACATTTCTGAAGCTACAGGCTTCAAATTTGGACCGCATGCATATTTTTGTGTTCGGAATTGAAATTTGACATTGATTTTTACCTATTACCTACTTTCACATTTCTCAAGCTACAGCCTCCAAATTTGAAGCACATGCATAGTTCTGTCTACCGAAATGAACTTTGACCTTGAAATTGATCTAGTGACCTGCTTTCACATTTCTCAAGCCACAGCTTTCAAATTTTGACCACATACATATTGTTTTGTACCAAAATGAAATTTGACCTTGATTTTGACCTTGAGCTAGTCTTGAAATTTGGAACATTCAAAAATGGCTCAGTGGATGGCGCCAAGATAACTCTGTAATCTCTTGTTAGGTTAATAGGTTAAAGGTCAAGGTCAGATTAAACCAGAATGGTAGAACTTTTGTTTACAGTGAGCATATAATTTCTGTTCCTTGTGCAATTACTGAATGCATCAAGGGGGGCATTTTGTGTTCGACGAGCTCTTGTTACAAAGTGTTTTAGCACTTTTCTGTTAAAAAAAATAAAATATTGAAGAAAAAACCTCATCAAATTTCATAACATGAATTTTGATAAATATTAATTTACAATATGAGGTTATATGACCTGAAACAGACACTCTTATTATGTTATAACATGACCTTGGTTTTATTGTTTCATTAGCTATGTAGTGATTTTTCACTATACAGGAGCCGAATTGCAAGAAATACAATGTTATCTGGATGAACAGTACATATACTTAAACAGCTACTTACAACCGATATTCTCGAGGCTGCAGCAGAATTATGAAGAGCAATGCAAAACACGTCTACACAGTAGGAGTGCTTGGACTCAACTGACGCTGGTTGGCTGGAATCCCCGCGTGCTACTTTGGTGACGTCACTTCTGCAGGTCGGCGACCCCTTCCATCGCTGATCACTGGCCACTATTCACTACTCACTACACTCCTCCCTTTCTTATAAACCAGGTCCCCGGGGTAGAATATTAGTGACTCCCGGGGGGTAAGGCTGAAGTCAGGTACTAACCCTGGCTTATAAGTTTGGTCCAGTGAAGCACTGTGACCTGCTAACCTAAGTGAAGGCAAGAGCCTAGCTAACCAAAAATTCAAGCCAAGTTTGGCCTCCAGGCGAGAATGTATGAACTGCCTCATTAAGAGTAACCCCCAGGGGTATCTATTGCCCTGGTGGAAAAAGAAGGGTCTACATAAAGTAACCAGCGTCCCAAAGAAAACATGGGTAGAAATCAATTAAAACAATGGGGACAACTCTGTAATTAATCTTTATCAATCCAACGGTGTTAGGTTTCTAGAGTAGTCAAAATTCCTGCATATTTAAAGTGTTTGACCTAGCCTGCATACGAGAAAAAGATAAAGCAACCCCCAGAAGTGTAATGTCTTCTTGAACAACATAAATAAAACGGGTGACATAATAATTAAATAACTGAAAGGTATAGCACCATGATCCGACTTTGTTTCATTTCAGGAAAACAGCCTGTTAGCATTTTCACAGCTTCTGGTCATTAGGGATCCTGGGGGGAACCCCAGGAGGTGTGGCATCAACAACAATGATGCCAAAGGGATGAGACATTAAACAAGTATTCCACGAAGGGCAAATGTGAAAGGTTTGATTCACACAGTAACGACCCGTGGAATACTCTATAGACTAACTAGTCTAACTGGCCGGTGTCGTAATTTCCTGCCTCATTGTTTATGCTGAAAGAGTGGTATGGGTAAGTATGCAGCCACTGCATGGCTAACAAGATCAGTGGGTCCCTGAAAGCAGTGCAGACAGATATATATTTAGAATATGAGAAATACTAGCCCTCTAGCATATTGCCAGTAGTATTAAGCTGTATTTCATATGTAACTTGTCCCAGGGGGCACCCCGGCATACAGGACCAAAACTCCCTAGGAGGGTACCATCCAAACCTCCCCTTGAATTTATTAATCCTGGCGAGCTGTCGGAAGCAATCTACACTGCATCATTGGAGAATGTATGGGGCCAAGGTCTGGCATTGGGTTAAAGGGAAAATCATTAGCCCAAATAAACGGGCCAAAGTCTGAGACCTACTGTTCCAATGGAGATGAAGTCCTAGTGTTCTACAGGGCAAATTACTAACCTTGGTCAAAACTGGGTTCTACTGACCCTTTCTCATATGGAAAGGTTTCAACTTCAGTCTTAAAGTACATCCCTGTACATCTATGCCAGAGTAAGAAATATTTGGCTTTGACACTGTACTTAATTACTCTAACAACTTGCAATCCAAAAAAGGGGAAAATTCATTTCCCCAAAATAAACGGGCCAAAAGTCGGGAGACCTACTTTCCCAAAGGGAATGAATTTCCCAGGGTTTACAGGGCCCCAAAATTTTAAAAACCTTTGGGTTCAAAACGGGGTTTACTCCCCCTTTTCCCTCTTTTTGGAAGGGTTTTAAACTTAAATTTTTAAAATTAAAATCCTTTTCTTTCAGGCCAGAGTAAGAAAATATTTGGCTTTGACACTTTTATTTAATTACTCTAAAAAATTTGGCAAATCCGCTGAAACATTTCACTGGGAAGTACCTCTTTTAGATAGACTCCCTTTATTTTTTAATTTAAAAACATTGGGAAAAACCAGAGTAACCATTTTATGGTCCCGGGGTTTGTTTCCTAAATTTATTTCGGGATGATCCCAGTACCAAGTGTATCCATTTTAATTTTAAAAACCCGGGGTTTGACCCCTTTGTTTTACCTTTTTAAAAAAAAATTTTTTTAGAAATGTCCCACTGCCCACATACATTACATCGGGGGATCCCGCCCAAATGGGTGTAACCATTTTATATATCCCTGGGTGTTTTTGGGGGAAATTACCTCCTTAAAAAAAAGAAGGGGAATTTTTTTAAAAGGGAAAAATTTTTCATTTGTCCACATACATTTATCGGGGGTGATCCCCGAAAAACCCAGAAAACCCATCTTATATTTAAAAGGGTGATCCCTGGATTTCCCCCCCCCAAAAATGGCTGGTACCAACCCAGCCCCCCCTTACAAGAGGGGAGGGGGGCGGTTTCCCCCCCCTTCCCCTTCCCCCCCCCCCCCCTTTCTCCCCAATCAAAGCTTTGTACCAGGCTCCGTCCTACAAAACACTCCAATTTTTAGCCTAAAACCGTGGAGGCCCCCAGTGGAAAGGCCACAAACCCTTGGGAAAACCGTGGGTTTTGGGCCCTACTTGATATTGGGGAATGGGGGGGGGACAATTGGGGTTTTTTTGAAACCCGGTTGATACCCGGCCCCAAAAAAAAACCCTGGTGGGGAACCGGGAATTTAAACAAAAAGGGGAAAAAATGACCCCCCAATTACTTGATCCCGAGCGCGGGTCGTACCACTTGGTTTTCATTTGTCACAGGTCCCCCTTTCACCTTACTCCCCCACAACACCCCTTGGGTTTTCCACATCCCCATGACCCCGTTTGGGAAAACGGGCCCGGGCCCGGGGATAGTTTTAAAGGATAGGGCCAATTCCAAAAAGGGTTTCCCGGAGGTTTTGTCAATATATTCCCCCCCCCTTTGGGGGGTCACGGCCCCACGGGAGTGAACCCAAATTTGGCCCCACTCTTTCCAAAAGGGGGGGGTGCAGGTATGTTTCCCCCCCCGTCACCCCACTTTTCCCCAGGGCTAAGGTTTCCCCAAACCTTTTCAAAGGGAAATGGCAAAAAATTTACTCCCCCCCTGGGGGCCCCAAAACTTCCACAGGGCTTTTCTAAAGGGGTTTTCGCTCCCTCCGTTGGGGTTTATTGCCCCTGTTTTTCCCCTGCCAAAAGTACCCCCAGGGGAAAATTTGTTTTCCATAAAATCTGCTAAAAAAATGGTGTTTAACATTTCCCCCCCGCGGCCCTCTATTCAGGGGTTCTGCAATAGGGTTTTCCCCTCCTTTGGGTCACAGTACACAGGGTAAATTCTGTCAATTGGGGCTTTTCCCCCCCCTGTGGTCACAGTTACAAAGGGGGGCCTTTCTTTTTTTTCCCAAAATAGGGCTTTTCCCCTCCCTGTGTGTCACGTTACACAGGGTGTTCTGTAAATTTTGGGCATTCCCCCCCCTGTGTTTTTACAGTTACCCCGGGGTTGATACTGTCCTTTAAGGGATTTTCCCCCGTGGGGTCACAGTTTCCCCAAGGGTGTTTCTGTTTCCCCCCTTGGGTTTCTTTTAAAGGGTGATTCTTTAAAATAGAATATTCCCCCGTGGGTCACTTTTAAAGGGGGTGATTCGTCTGGGGCTTTCCCTCTCCTTTTGGGTTCACAGTCCCCAAAAGGGTGCTGTTGGGGAGTCCCCAGAAAAATGTTGGGGAAAAATGGCCAACCAATCTCCCCCGGGGTCCTTTTTTTAAGGGTGATTTGGGTTTAAATGGGGCTTTTCCACTCCCTTTTGGGTCAAGTTCTGCAGGGGGTGATTTTGTCCAAAAGTTTTTTTCCCAAACCCCTGGGGAAAAGTTCCACGGGGTTTTTTTAAATTTTAAACCCAGAAAAATCCCCCTTTTCCTTTAATTGGTAAAAAGTTTTCCCCAAATTTTTGCGAAATTTTCTGTCAAGAATATTCCCCACCCTGTGGGTCACAGTTCCACAGACCCACAGGGTGATTCTGTCAGCAGAATATCCCCCTCCCTATTGGTCACAGTTTCACAGTGTGATTCTGTCAGTATGCTTACTGCATTTACAAGAAATGAGTCAAATAAGGCAATGTCACCTTGACAATCCGGCCATTTAACAGCACTATCCTCTCCCTTACCTAATTTACAAAGACTTTCTCCACCTTGATTGTACTGAATATCTGAGCATGTCGTGCTTTCGGAGTAGGTGGTAGGCCCGGTACCCTGCGGTAAATTAAGTTGGGACTTACTCCACCCCCCATTACATGCAAGGTATTTTCCTCCCTGTGGGTCACAGTTCCACAGGGTGAACATTTGGGTGATGTATTATTAGCCTCGTGAAAGTTCCAGATGTTCATCATCCAGGTACTGAAAAAACTGTTCTAGGTCATCATTCGAAAGAATAGATTTATCCAGCCGGTAACCCCCCATTACATGCAGGGTATTTTCCTCCCTGTGGGTCACAGTTCCACAGGGTGAACATTTGGGTGATGCATTATTAGCCTCTTGTGAGAGTTCCAGATGTTTATCATCCAGATACTGAAAAAACTGTTCTAGGTCATCATTCGAAAGAATAGGTTTATCCAGCCTGTAACCATTCCTATCTTGACACTGTTCCTCTTTGCCCTCAGTCTCTCGGGACAGTTCTTTGACCAAACTTACCATGGACTGACCATTGACCACAGTTTTATTAGACTGGCCCTCAGCCTCAGTAATAATGGACCAACCCTCAACATTATAAAAGGGTTCAACTTCAGTTTTATCATACTGACCCTCCATGTGATACAAGGGCTCCACCTCAGTTTTAATGTACTGACCCTCAACAGTATACGAGGGATCAACCTCACTTTTAATGTTCTGGCCCTCGCTGTTATAGTTCACAGTTAGTGAATTGAACCTCATTACAGCAATAGGGCTGACCCTCTGCCTCAGTAAAGGCAGTCTGATCCTCTACCTCAGTACTAGGCTGACCCTCGACCTCTGTATTTGGGGACTGACCCTTAGCCTGGTTATGTATGGTCTGACCCTTTACCTCGGTACAAGGGGTTTGACCTTCAACTTCAGCATTAGGAAACGGGTCAAGGGACTCTTCGTTACTGGTCTGACACCTTACCTCAGTATAGAGGGACTGTTGAGCATTAATTCCCTCGACTTCGATACGAGGGTAGTTGCTCTCGGCCTCTACCTTTTGGGTTTGATATTCAGTATGTAAAGCACTTTCTACCAAGGCTTCCAATAAGGAATCTTCAGATTTATCTTGGGACTGATTTTTAATAGGCTTAGGTACAGCATGTTGACCTGGTTTGATAAATACCTTGTATAAATTATCATAATCTTTCTTACATAATCTTTTGCTCTGTTTTACAGGGCTTAATGTTTTGGCCAACTTGCTAAATGGACTGATTATCGCCGAGGGGTTGAGGTCATAGGGCACGACGGATTATCGGTGACTGTTCCTTGTTGGGAATAGCATTTCTCAAGGAAAGCCTGATGTTGGAATGGCTTTGTAAAACAACCTGGTGACCTTGGTTGTTGGGGACCATACAAACTATGAGATGGATTTGGGTATCCAAAATCAGCTACTGCTCCCCGATCCAAAATTAGTTTCCAGACCCAGTCACCCGTGCGAAAAAGGAACAGGAAATCCTGGAATTATCCCAGGAAGTCCCAGGACTATCCTGGGATAATGTCCTGAAAATATCTCAGGACTTCCTGGGATAGTCCTGGGACTTTTCACGCCGTTAAATGGGAATGGGACAATCCCAGGATTTTCCTGTGAACAGGAAAAAAACAGGACACCAGAACACCAAGAAACCTATGCTGTCCTGCTATCCTGAAAATCCCAGGAATGTCCTGGGATTTCCTGATGTCAGGAAATAAAAGTATATATTGTCCTGTTTTCAGGAAATCCCAGGAATGTCTTGAGAATTCTTGAAGTCAGGATATCCCAGGACAATTGTCCTGTCTTCAGGAAATCCCAGGAATTCCTGATGTCAGGAAATTTCAGGAGAATTGTCCAGTTCCAGGAAATCCCAGGAATTCCTGTTGTCAGGAAATCTCAGGACACTTGTCCTGTCTTCAGGAAAGTTTCCAGGAAATGTAATTGAATACCCAGTAAACATGATTTGAAATTCTTTTTGGCGGGAAATACAGTTAACAAATTGAATGAATGTTAAATTTCAAATGTATTTACAGTAAGAATAATAATTAAGGATTATCATTTCAAAATATTAAAAATATTTTCTAGATAAAAAGTATACATCATGTACATTGAAACATGCAACCTGTCATAGCAAAAAGCTCTTATCATTCTATGATCTGTTTACTTTTAAGAGTGAAACTGCCTTTGATCAAACATGTACAGATGATCTAAACAGTACTAACATATTTCACTCTTTAATGCTCTGATTGATTTTAAAGAAAAATACTTCTCTAAATAACTAACTGGTATTGTTTTGTAAAATCATTAAATGAAGGTATATATTTAGTATTATTTCTAAAAGTTTAATACAGAAATAATTTGCTTACTTACCACAAATATAGAATATATTCCTGTTACTCCAACAACACCACAGCACAAGTGCTTAATGATACAAAACATGGGTCTTCAACACCAGGATGTAATTAACTTACTAGACCATTACAAGATCATGTTTCAAATTAATTACCATCTTTCAATCTGTATCTTTTAGAAAATGTCCTGTCTTTTTCCTGTGAACAGGACAATTTCCATCAAAAGTCCTGTCTTTTTCCTGTGAACAGGACAATTTCTATCAAAAGTCCTGTCTTTTAGTGTTAAAGTCCTGTCTTCAAGACTTTTATGCAGCCTTTCTAAAAGAATCTCAGGATATCCCAGGATAATCCTGAGATTTCCTGAGAACAGGAAAATAATTCTGCACGGGCACTGTCCTGCAAAAGCTGTGGCGAAGTAGACCAAGAAGTATCACAGGCCTGGGGTATATGTGAATCGGAGTTACTTTGCAAATGGGGGTTTTCCCCACTCTGCTCTGAAACATCCCACATGCTGGGATTAGGATCTAAGACTGCGTAGCTTTGTGTATGGGCATTGTCCCCGTTTCCGGGTGACATGCTCAATATGCTACTGTTCCCGTCAGGGCCTAAATGGTTTGGTGTATTGGAGCTGCCCTCAAACCTTGAGGGCAGAGTCCCTGTGTGAGGAACCCCATAAGAACCAAAGTGACGCTGTGTATGGGGGTAGTCCCCACACACAAGTGGCATATACCACCTGGTAGGATCCCAAACAGGACCTAATTGACATGGTGTATGAGGGCTTGGGTGGTATTGGTTATCTACATGGGCGGTTACCCCCGGCATCCTGGGGGGTTGTCCCAAACTGGATTGGGTTACCTGTGGTGGACCCCCACTAGCCTGATTCCAAGGTAAAGGATACCAGTGTGCGGGGGTAGTGTGGGAAGCGTCCCCCACAGTTTGTGCTGCAGGTGGAGGGTGCCAAGGAGGAGCAGTACCAGAGGGTAAGCCTTCATGCACGGCTGTCACTGCAGATAAGCACCATGCATTTTGAGTAGTCCCAGGTGGACCCCCAACTGATGGCATTGAACTTAGAGGTTGCCAGGGGTCTGGGAAGCTTGTCTTTGGTCCCTGATAGGTTGGGTTTGCTGGTGGAGGCTGCCAAGGTACGGGAACTGGCAGTGCCATAGATGGTGGGTACCCTGGTGAAGTAGTTTCAGTTGACCCCGTGGGCGGTACCCCGGTCTGTGGCATGCAAGGTGGGGATGTAGTGGGTGTTGTACCCACCAATTGATATACTGATGCTCCAGACAGGACATGACTGCTGTGTCCCGAGGTACCTGGGTAGGTACCAGGTTTAGTAAACAAGGGTTGGCAAGCGCCAATGTCCTCCTCATATGTAGGAAGGACATCCTGGCCAACGGTGGTTGGGCGTAGCCCCTGGGGATTGGACGCTTCAGCACCATAAACCCTTTGAGTATTGTCCCCTAGGTCCCTATACCTAGGTGGACAGGGATTTTCGCTATTGAAACACTTAATCTTGACGAGACATTGGGCCTTGACCTCCCATGGCGTTTCACAAGGATTGTTCTTGTTTGTTTGCTCCCTGGGGAAGGGTGTAGCCCTAATTACGAGGGTAGAGTTTTGTAAGTATTTGTCTTTGATTGTAGTGCCTTCACCACAGTCTAAAATCTCTAACCTTTCCTCTTCCCCCTCAATATCAAATTCCTCATCTTCCCACTCAAATGAACCACCCAAATCATAATTGTCAGTGAACATTATCCAGCTGGGTCTTCCTCCACCATTAAAGCTGGAAAGTCGCCATATGACCTATCATGTGTCGGTGCGACGTTAAATCCAACCAAAAAAAAAAAAAAAAAAAAAAAAAAAGAACATTATCCTCTTGATAATATCCTCCCCAATGCTGATGTTAGGCAATTGCATGAACATATCATACTCTATGTTGCCATACATTTTTCTGTGCACGGCGATTGCCTTTGCCCCCTCCCGGGATAGATCCGGGATTACCGACCGCATATCAAATATTTCAATGAAATTTATGAATATCGGGTCAGAAATGTCGGGTAATTGGTCTTAATGCTCTATGTTGAATGCAAAACTAAACAAAACAATGATTTACCAAAGTATTTATAAAATCAAACAGCGTACAATACAATATTGCGGCCTGCGAACAGTAGAATGCGCAGTATGTCTGCACAAGGAAACCGGAAGCCGGGACCACGCCACGCCCTCGCGCGCAGATGTTCTGCGCAGCGGTTTCCCTAACAAAATTTATAGACTATTATATTCCAATAAGCCAGAAATATCAAATCAAAAATATATTAGAAACATATTTAAACCTCCCTTATAGAATTCCCCACACCGGGATGACCTCCCGGTACGCTATAAGTTTATAGCTGTTAGTGCCCCGGGCCCATAAGGCCCAGGGGTGGTCGAAGACTCACAAAACACGACAATTCCTTGGGAATTGGGGACTTTTGGATGATTAGCGATGATGTATTTCGAGCCGCTAATACCCTACTCTCACCCAAAAACCTTTTCAGATTTGGCGGATGTGGGCCCGAAAACCACTCTGACACCAATATAGTGATTTTTCACTATACAGGAGCCGAATTGCAAGAAATACAATGTTATCTGGCTGCTTAGCTTAACAGACAACAAGGATGAACAGTACATACACTTAAACAACTACTTACAACCGATATTCTCGAGGCTGCAGCAGATTTATGAAGAGCAATGCAAAACACGTCTACACAATAGGAATGCTTGGACTCAACTGACGCTGGTTGGCTGGAATCCCCGCGTGCTGCTTCGATGACGTCACTTCTGCAGGTTGGCGACCCCTTCCATCGCTGATCAAAGTCCACTATTCACTACAGCTATTTATTATGTAGTAATATATTCAAGTGTATCGACGTGTTGGGACAGGACTCCTGTATTCTGGAAAAGGACCCTTCAAAATTTGGACCTAAGGGTCCTGGGACTCTTGGGTTTTCAGGTCTAGTGGAACCCCTGCATATACATAGTTATGTCTCCCCCAGGAGACATATTGTTTTTGCCCTGTCCGTCCGTCCGTACGTCACACTTCATTTCCGAGCAATAACTGGAGAACCATTTGACCTAGAACCTTCAAACTTTATAGGGTTGTAGGGCTGCTTGAGTAGACGACCCCTATTGTTTTTGGGGTCACTCTGTTAAAGGTCAAGGTCACAGGGGCCTGAACATTGAAAACCATTTCCGATCAATAACTAGAGAACCACTTGACCCAGAATGTTGAAACTTCATAGGATGATTGATCATGAAGAGTAGATGACCCCTATCGATTTTGGGGTCACTCCATCAAAGGTCAAGGTCACAGGGGCCTGAACATTGATAACCAGTTCCGATCAATAACTTGAGAACCACTTGACCAAGAATGTTGAAACTTCATAGGATGATTGAACATGCAGAGTAGATGACCCCTATTGATTTTGGAGTCAGTCAATTAAAGGTCAAGGTCACAGTGGCCTGTTCATGTAAAATCATTTTTTGGAAATAACTTGAGAACCACTTGACTTACAATGTTGAAACTTAATAGGATGATTGGACATTCAGAGTAGATGACCCCTATTTATTTTGAGGGCACTCTGTGAAAGGTCAAGGTCACAGGAGCTTGAACAGTGACTTGAGAACCACTAGGCCCAGAGTGTTGAAATTTAGAGGGATGACTGGACATGCCAAGTAGATGATCCCTATTGCAGCCAACCATCAGTGTCTCTTTGACTTTTGCTCCTGACCCCTATTGACTTCTTGCCTATAGGACTTTGCATTTGGGGAGACATGCGCTTTTTTACAAAAGCATTTTCTAGTTATATAATTGATTACAGGTTACAATTATGTTATGCTTACCAGGTTGTGGACCTAAATGCAGCATATGTTACTACAGCAGTACTCAGTCCAGCATAACACGCACGCACGCACGAAATTTCAGTACTCATACATTGTTGCAAATGCATCAAAACAAAGATGTGCAACATTTTTTTGAAAATGGTTAGATTTTATAGGCTCTGAACTGTCCAGAAGTGAGGCCCCTTATTGTAGTCCCTTTTCAGGAATTCAAGCATCTATCATTAAATTGACACTGGAATTTTAGAATAATTTACTTATAATTTAATATAATTTAAAGCTGTGCAATTTTCATGTAAAACAAGTATTTCTTTCTATGATTTTATGATGTTCCAATTTCAAGACGTCAAATATTCATCGAATCCTTAAAGGGCTATATTTGATCTGCCTCCTGAAAATGGTGGGATTCTTGGGTACTTAAATCTCATGTGAATGAATAAAAAAAATAGAAAAAGGCGTTTTTTATTTGCTGCAAGTTGCACTTATTTTTAAACATTATTACACTAAGGTATTAAATATACTGGCAGGTGTATGAGTTTTAAATGAATACTTTTATCAGTATGTGTAACATGCCATTTAGTTTGTAGTATACTCGACATCACTTATCTCGAGTCATCACTAATTTCGCGGTATTTGAGTTGCGCCACCTACATGGTGTTTACATGTCAAGTTCGTGACCTATTTTGCGCATGCTAGCGAAAAAATGTTCTTACCCGCAGTTCGGTGGCTAAATATCTGTCAGTATTTATTAAAATCGTATTTTTCACATATCTATTGCAAAAATAAAAAAAAAATCCATTAATTAAGCAAATATTTGCAATGTTTACAAGTTTGTCTACCAGCTGATCGGCATTTGTCCTAATTAATTATGCAAAGTAAGTCCGGCCTATAGGTTAGAGGACACCAAATTTTACATAACATCCCCCAGCTACACAAAAATGAAGGAAATATATTTTAGGTAACTGTCAGATAGAAAATATTCAGTAATAGTACAATTCTTAGGCTCCGGTACATTATGACCACGCCCGCGACCTTGTGATTTACTTGCAGAATATCTGGTGTGTCCACTGCCCAGAGGAGAATATTTTCGATAGTGCCAATGTATCAGATAATATAAAATGTTTAAATTGGTGTTGAATGACTTTTGAGTGTTCCTGTTAGTTTGACTTAGATAGCTTTTCAATGTTTGAATAATATTTAGTGTTTTTTAACCTATGATAGTTTGATTGACACAATTGTTGACCTATAACCGCGACATTAATGATGTGACGTCACATGATGACAATGGCTGACTATTGTTATTCAAAGTACACATGGATGTTTCTTGAATGATATCTTATTCATTTTCACACAGTTATTGATGCATACACAATGGGGATACCGTTTGGACCGGAATTGATACCCCTGACGATTTTTTCGTGTCATTTTCCGTCGATTCGGTGAGTAAATCTTGATTTTTCTTTGTTTTGTAAGGCGTTTGAAAAAATTCTTGCTGGCCAAAGTACCCAGTCTTGCCTCTAGTTGTAGACCGTAGTCCATTTTTCTGCCGAACACCTACAGTTAAGGAGAAGAATCGCTTCAAATGCGGTTTTGGTTCCTGCACCCCTGACGCAATTTCTATAATGTTTCACTTTTCTGCCGATTTGCCTTGTTTACTGGTAAGGCGTAAAAAAAATTGTTTGTTTCCAGTATCCCGACCTACCCTAAATTTTTGGCCTGACCCTAAATGTTTTTATGGCCTTGGAAAATAATTTTTTCAACTTCAAAACTGTACTTTTTATGATTAAAACATGGTCAGTGATGTTAGAAATCAACTTACTGATGCTCTAAAGGCATAACTCCCCAATTTGTATTCATTTTTTGACACAAAAATAATTTCTGAAAAGTCTCCCTTAATAAAAAAAAATTCCAAAAAAAAAAATGTTCCAAGCTACCTACCCTAATTTTTTTGAGCATGTTACCGGAAACAAAGAATTTTTTTTTTTAGGCCTAATTGGTCGTGTCCACTTGATTATATATTTAGACAAATAATTGGGATGCTGTCATATTTTGGGGCAAAACGAAAGGAGATACCATGAGAATACCCCTGACGTTTGCTGTCTGGGACGAATACCCTGCACGCTTCTTAATATGTTATATGATAAATTCAATGCTTATCTACCTTATTTGCTTGATACACGTGGATGATGTCAAAGGTACTGCGGGTTATATAAATAATTGTTTGAATATGTACTATTGTAAGAAGGTAATCCCAAGTTTCAATAGAGCTTGTAAAGTAAACTATTGATTTTCTGACCAGCGTCTCATTGCAAGAATAATTCGCATGTGCCCATATCACATGACTGACGTCATTTTTTTGGCTAATTGACAACAACTTCGTGAATTCAAAACTTTAAAGCAATGTTAGTTTTTTACCTCTTAGTCCAATTTGGCCAAATATAGCGCAGGCAAAGGCAAAAAATCTTCATTACACACTAAAGTAAAAGGTTTCATGAATAGACGAGCAGTTCTGGCTTGAAAACAGGAAAACTGTTCTCTTTTGAAAAAATTAGCATGCTAAGACGGCAAGCAATTGTCCCTTTTGACAGAAATAACGGGTCAGTGAGGACACTCAGGGCGTTCTGTGTCATTAAGATCCACAGGAAGTTATTTAAGGGTCTTTTGGAGACCTTAGATAGAAATAATGTGACTGAATTAATAGAAAATGTGGAAATATGCTAAGGCGGCAAGTCTGCTAATATCATAGTATGACAAGCCATTTTTAGCTCACCTGTCACATAGTGACAAGGTGAGCTTTTGTGATCACCTTCATCCGTCGTCCGTCGTCAGTGCATCCGTGCATCAACAATTCCTTGTCTGCACGATAGTGGTTTCATTTATGATTTTATTTTAACCAAACTTGCACACAACTTGTATCACCATAAGATCTTGGTTTTTTTCTTGAACTGGCCAGATCCCATTATGGGTTCTAGAGTTATGGCCCCTGAAAGGGCCAAAATTAGCTATTTTGACCTTGTCTGCACAATAGCAGCTTTATTTATGATTTGATTTTTACCAAACTGGCACACAACTTGTATCACCACGAGATCTTGGTTTCTTTTCTAGAACTGGCCAGATTCCATTATGGGTTCCAGAGTTATGGCCCCTGAAAGGGCCAGAATTAGCTATTTTGACCTTGTCTGCACAATAGGAGCTTCATTTACGATTTTATTTTAACCAAACTTGCACACAACTTGTATCACCATAAGATCTTCTTTCCTTTCTTGAACTGGCGAGATTCCGTTATGGGTTCCAGAGTCATGGCCCCTGAAAGGGCCAAAATTAGCTGTTTTGACCTTGTCTGCACAATAGCAGCTTCATTTATGATTTGATTTTAACCAAACTTGCACACAACTTGTATCACCACAAGATCTTGCTTCCTTTCTGGAACTGGCCAGATTCCATCATGGGTTCCGGAGTTATGGCCCTTTAAAGGTCCAAAATTGGCTGTTTTGGCTTTTGCAGCCATATAGAGACTTCATTTATGGTTTTATTTGATACAAATGTCCAAAATGTCTTCAACAACAATAAATCTTGGATTCCATGACAAATGAGATCCAATCGTAGGTTCCAGAGTTATTTTATATCTGATTACCTCCCCTGATTGTAATCAAAATGGATTTATATCAGTAAGTACTTATAGGAAGTATTTGAAATTTCATTATTGTTATTAGTTGGACTGAGACAATCAGGGTAGATAACTATGGACTGATTTTATGTCAAATTACCTCCCTTTATTTCAAATTAAAATGGGTATATCTCTGTAACTAATGAAGATACTGATCTGAAATTTCATTTATGTCAACAGATTTATTTGGCAGATCTTTCTTTTGTTCACTTACAATATATTTTTTTTTAATTACTTCCCTTTTTCGTTACTATAAATAGCTTATTTTTTGTATTTTTTTTATTATTGGCCGTAGGGAAAAACCGAGACCACTTTTCTGTGGTACAACATGGATGGTACCTCCAGTTTTTAGGTGTATTTTGACATATGTATACCTTGTAAGAATTTTTGTTTTCTTTTTGGTTAAATTTCTTCCCGTTGTTGTTCCTGTCCTTTGGACTTTGATATTTTTTCTGAGGACCTTCTTAAGTGCAATGATAACAGGTGAGCGATATAGGGCCATCATGGCCCTCTTATTTACTTTATCGTTCTATGAGTCGCACTTCTCAGCAAACATTCATTCGATGTTCTCCAAACGCAGATCATTCTACTCTTTACTACAGCAATTTTCAAAGACTAAAGATTATATTATACTTTTAGAAATTCATGTTCTACAGTTTTCTTGCGAGTTACCTTCTGACTTTGTCCGTCGAAAAATATAAATTCACAGACGAGCACATCAAAAATAAAACTTAACCAGGTCACTGTCACTGTCGAAATGTATCAATTTCTTAAAGAAGGGATCATTCGAAAGCATTCAGATGAAAGCAAACAATGAAAATTGCAGACTTGGTTCGACCATGTCTGTTCATGAGCAAATACGAAAAATGCAACACTGCTCACACCCTAAAGCATCTGCATCAACAGTATTAATTTTAAAAACTAGGTGTTGAAATCAATGATCCCGTTGGACCAGAAAGAATAATACTTCATGTAGTCAAACAATACCAATGCCTGCTGTTAAGAAGAATATATTTTTTCTGAAAGAAGGGAATTCATGAAAAGCACTGCACATAAACAATTAAACAGATTATGTTAAGTCAGAACAGCTATATGGTTAATGTGCACCTTTCCAAATACATCTAAAATTGTAGAACCACTTACTGAAGAAGTAATACATTGTACTTATGTTTAATATATTTCAGTATGACGGATTTAGCAGCAGAAGAACCTGTGCATATGTGTTCTGAATGTAGTAGTGCATATCATCATATATAGCAGGAACATATATCATAATAGCAGGAAAGCATATCATCATCATGAACTTCCATGAAATTACACACAGCGGGCACTACTGTTCACGTGTTGTTGCAAATACTATTCAACGACTCCTACATAAGTATAGGTAAAACGTTCTGTAGTTATTTGCCAATTCAAAATTCTTGATAATATACATCCGATATATGTTTGAATATTTTTAACACTCTTTTTCCCATAAAAATTCCGCCATCTATTTGCATCTAATTTAATATTGTGCTCTTAGCACGTCAATATCTAGATTACATCTTATAAGGAAATGGTGCCTTTGTGCTTTTTGTAAACATGAAAACTTTGTGCTTTTTATTTGTTTCATACAAGCGGGCTCTCAACCCCTCCCTTCAAAACACATATATTTTAATGTTGATTTATTTAATTTATAGGTGCACCTTCTTTCATAAAAGAGTTCAGTACAAGAGACGTGTAGCATGAGGCAAGAAAACGTGGAAAGCAATTATCATGTGATATTTGCAGCAATGACTGATTTAAGTGGAACACACAAATTATGTAGTGCTTTACTTTGAGCTGAGAGGAAATTATACGCAAAAAGTTTGACGGAAAATAGTGTGTTAAATTTAAAAAAAGAGGCATTGATATATTAAAACAACTTGCCATATATAATTTTTATTTTATTTGTGCTTTGAATACAGTAAAATTGGCATGGACATATTATTAATATTCAGTAACTGGAGCATTGTAACAATATATTCAGATGTATTTTGTAGGGATGGGAACGAATACTGAAATCAATATTCGAATATTCGGTTTGCCATATTCGAATATATTCGAATATTCGGTTTGTTTTAATGGAAGCTTTAAATTCTTATTAAATGATTGGCATATACACAACGTATTTATTTGTTTAAAGTGTGGATCATCGTACGTAATAAGGCCAAAAAAAATGGGTTTTTTTCGGGTAACCCGATCCTACCTAGCAAAACCCGCCGATCCTAGCGTTTTATTTCACTATTCTGCCAGTATAATCATGAACATATTTAACTAATTCAGTGTTTTAGGTTCAAAATGATACAAAAAATTCAAAACGATTATAATTTAGACCGTCGCAATTTTATCTAAAAATAGCAGATCGTCCCATTCAAACACGTGACGCGCTGTTGTATTACCTCCGCCATTTTGAAAATTTTCAATCAACGTGTAAAAATCGTCGTGTAAAAAGCAAGTAAGACTTAAACCTCCTTCAACATGAACTTATGCATCAATTATATGTTATTTCTTGATTTTCTTATAAAGTACTTCAAAATTTAATTCGAATACGGCCGATTGCGGATGAAAACTGATTCTGCGGATGGTCTGAAACGTCGTACAAAATATTGTGAAAAGATCGGCAATATCTACAAGTTTGGTATTGTTTTCGAAAAAAAAATATACAACTTGTTACATAAAACAGGCGCCAATAAAAATGAACAAAAGATAAAAAGATATCACATTTACGCCTAATACAAACTGCTAATCCGTACCGATGACCCCAGGTAATTATGCATTGCAATTTTCTTGTTAATTGGACATCATTTGACATGATCTGACACATTGACGCCTGTTACAAACTGTTAATCCGTAACGATGGCCCCTGCCAATTATGCATTGCTATTTTCTTGTTAATTGGACATCTTTTGATACTCGATAGACAAACATGACATGGTTTATTCTGTAGAATTAGCGTGCTCATATCGCCCAAAATCAATGATACTTATCTTGAAAAAAAAAAAAAAAAAATACAAATATTCGAATTTGATTTTCATATTCGAATATTCGACAGATTTTCGAATATTCGAATATTCGTTCCCATCCCTAGTATTTTGGAATGCACAGTTGTTGTAACTCTATACAGTATGAAAATACGGAGCATTCTGGAATTGTTATGTTCTGTTCATTTTTAGCTCATCTGATTTTTTGAAAAAAAATGATGAGTTATTGTCATCACTTGAGCGGTTGTCGGCGTCGGCGTCGGCGTCTGCGTCGGCGTTGCCTGGTTAAGTTTTATGTTTAGGTCAGCTTTTCTCCTAAACTATCAAAGCTATTGCTTTGAAACTTGGAATACTTGTTCACCATCATAAGCTGACCCTGTATAGCAAGAAACATAACTCCATCTTGCTTTTTGCAAGATTTATGGCCCCTTTTGTACTTAGAAAATATCAGATTTCTTGGTTAAGTTTTATGTTTAGGTCAAATTTTCTCCTAAACTATCAAAGCTATTGCTTTGAAACTTTGAAGACTTGTTCACCATCATAAGCTGACCCTGTACAGCAAGAAACATAACTCCATCTTGCTTTTTGCAAGAATTATTGCCCCTTTTGGACTTAGAAAATCAGTTTTCTTGGTTAAGTTTTATGTTTAGGTCAGCTTTTATCCTAAACTATCAAAGCTATTGCCTTAAAACTTGCAACACTTGTTCACCATCATAAGCTGACCCCGTACAGCAAGAAACATAACTCCATCCTGCTTTTTGCAAGATTTATGGCCCCTTTTGTACTTAGAAAATATCAGATTTCTTGGTTAAGTTTTATGTTTAGGTCAACTTTTTCTCTTAAACTATCAAAGCTATTGCTTTGAAACTTGCAACACTTGTTCACCATCATAAGCTGACCCTGTACAGCAAGCAACATAACTCCATCCTGCTTTTTGCAATAATTATTGCCCCTTTTGGACTTAGAAAATCATTTTCTTGGTTGAGTATTATGTTTAAGTCAACTTTTCTCATAAACTATCAAAGCTATTGCTTTAAAACTTGCAACAGTTTTTCACCATCATAAGTGGACACTGTACATCAAGAAACATAACTCTATCCTGCTTTTTGCAAGAATGATGGCCCTTTTTATACTTAGAAAATCATGGGTAGGACAATATTTCTATTATACAAAAAAATCAGATGAGCGTCAGCACCGCAAGGCGGTGCTCTTGTTAGAATTCCAGTAATGTCTGGAAATTCTGTAATTTTACTGAACAAGTCTCGAATCGCGCAAACGATGTTTCAGTTGTACCTAAATAGATTAATTACAAAAGTCGTGGATACAGAACAGATTAACAGACTGAAGAATACATAAAGTATAACAATAAAGCTATCAGATAACCACACACTGATATTTTTAGCTCACCAGTCACAAAGTGACAAGGTGAGCTTTTGTGATCGCACGGCGTCCGTCGTCTGTGCATCCGTGCGTTCGTAAACTTTTGCTTGTGACCACTCTAGAGGTCCACTCTAGAGGTCACATTTTTCATGGGATTTTTATAAAAGTTGGTCAGAATGTTCATCTTGATGATATCTAGGTCAAGTTCGAAACTGAGTCACGTGCGGTCTTAAAATATTAAACTAGGTCAGAAGGTCTAAAAATAGAAAAACCTTGTGACCTATCAAGAGGCCATATTTTTTCAATGGATCTTCATGAAAATTGGTCAGAACGTTCAACTTGATGATATCTAGATCAGTTTCGAAACTGGGTCACGTGCGGTCAAAAACTAGGTCAGTAGGTCAAATAATAGAAAACACTTGTGACCTCTCTAGAGGCCATATTTTTCATGGGATCTGTATGAATGTTTGTCTGAATATTCATCTTGATGATATCTAGGTCAAGTTCGAAACTGGGTTACGTGCGGTCAAAAACTAGGTCAGTAGGTCTAAAAATAAAAAAACCTTTTGACCTCTCTAGAGGCCATATTTGTCAATGGATATTCATGAAAATTGGTCAGAATGTTCATCTTGATATCTAGGTCAAGTTCAAAACTGGGTCACGTGCGGTCAAAAACTAGGTCAGTAGGTCTAAAAATAGAAAAACCTTGTGACTTCTCTAGAGGCCATACTTTTCATGAAATCTTCATGAAAATTGGTGAGAATGTTAACCTTGATGATATCTAGGTCAATTTCGAAACTGGGTCACGTGCGGTCAAAAACTAGGTCAGTAGGTTTAAAAATAGAAAAACCTTGTGACCTCTCTAGAGGCCATATTTTTCAATGGATCTTCATGAAAATTGGTCAGAATTTTTATCTTGATGATATCTAAGTCAGGTTCAAAACTGGGTCACATGAGCTCAAAAACTAGGTCACTATAGAATAGAAAAAACGACGTCATACTCAAAACTGGGTCATGTGGGGACAGGTGAGCGATTCAGGACCATCATGGTCCTCTTGTTTATTAATGTAATAGGGCTATTGTGGAAATGATCTATGGAATTTTAGAATTCTACATGCCAGCTACTATTTGGACTCTTAAAATACGCATGACAGTTTCATCTAGTCTTTCTTCTTTGGCGTTTGAAACCTCCAAACCAATGAAAGAGTTGTATGTGTGTTGATTTAATTCGCACAAATCATGAAGAACACATGCCTTTATCATTTTAGTTTGTAATTGATAACTTTAATAAAAAGAATAAAAAAAAACAGAGTTTCGATGCAAATACAAATTATACAGGTGTCCAGAAAGTTCGTTCCTACTTTCCGAGAACCATAAAATTATAGTGGCCTTTCAAAAATGTCTACCCTTTCTAAAAAGAAAACGTAAAATATGAACACTTGAAGATTTTAGCTAATGAAACTTCTGTCAAGCCAGCTAAAAGGACACCTTGAAATAACTATTCTATCAGTGACTGCTTTCAACTTGATGTTATATTTTGTAAGTTTTTTTTTAACTTAAAAGTAAATCTATTTTACTTATATGGGCATTACTTCTCTGATCTATGATACAGTCAAGTATTAGCACAATTGAATATTTTGTACAACAATGTGTACAAAGCATTAAAGTCCAGAAATATATAAAAGCCACGATGCACGATGATACAAGAAAATTTGTAGCATGAAATACATAAAAAATGTTATTCTGACATAATCTCTGAACAACAGGTGTGTCTGCACTGGCAATTAAAAGACCACCGTAATTAAATTGAGTTTCATTAGGTCACTGCCAACCCTGTTTGTCGGCAACACGATGCTTTTGTTTCTCCCCCCGTATACTCATCTCCAATTCAACGCTATAGCGTTTCTGTTACATTCCATCTTGGCATTTTTTATTTTTGCTGCCTTGGGTCGTCAAGTTCATGATCCCTGAAAACATATTTGACATGCTGTTACATGACGACCATGTGTAGATCTGTTAGGCTGGTCTTTGAAAAAAAAAAACACAAAAAAAAAAAACCACTCGGCAAGGACTCGCCCTGCATATTTCCTTCCATTCCTATATATGTTCTCTATCATCAGAGTGCTATTTCACCTGCAATGATAGCATTTATCATATGGATGAATTTAAGGAGGTAGGTTACCTTGATATTTGTAAGTGCGCATGTCCAACCGGAAGCTAACGTGACGATTTACGACAACGTTTACAACAAACTAAATGTGTTTGTATATCCATTCTTCTGGAAATAAATCTTGAACCTGCCTCCGATCTTATGTTTAATGGTTTAATAATGCAGAAATAATGAATGAATTGCCGCAGAAACGCTTCAAAACATTGTTGCCTTAAAATGACGTCATTGACGTCATGACGTTACGTGTCAGTTACCGCGCAAAATTAATAGCTTTTATTTTGAAAGTACGTTATTCTGTGCTTTTTCTTCATTTGAACGATTTTTAAACAGCCATTATTTGCTGAAATACTTTTTATTAGTCTTTTGGTCTGAAAAATGATCAATATTTTGCTTCTTTTATGTAATTATATTGAAATGTTATGCGGAATGTAAGAAAATGGATGATGGTAACTGATGTGATTGGGAATATAGTTGGCTGAAAAGGTAACTTATTACGGTCATTTACAAATAAGAATTGGGCAGTTTGATTTGTTATACCTATTTCCCAGTTTCCGTTGATAATTTGTTACTTAAATACTAAAACTAAGCTCGAAAATTGTTCAAATTTCAGTATAAAATTGTGGTGTCTTGAATTAAATTGATGTTACCATGGAAACGAAGCCCGTGACCTATATGTCTAATTGTAAAATTCAAAAGCGTTGGCACTGGTCTATTTAAGGAACACAGCTTCGGCTTTTTATTTTTATTTCAACAATATCCATGAGAATAATAGCAGCATGCAGAACGATTTTTCAATAAAAATGTCAGACGACGGGCACTGCTGTAAGTATTTTAAGCTGTGAAATTTGTTAAATTAACTGCAATTCATACGAAAATATTACTAACGTTAAAAATAAGATGTTTTAAAGCTACATTAACAAGAAAGATAATTTTATATAATATTTTTTTATAAGAAATTACGATAAAAAGCAACATATAAGCTATTTTAAACATCTCTGTTGCCATGGTTACTCTAAACTTTAAGAAAAACATAGTACCATGTAAAGTTCTTGGTATTTTGCTAATCATATTACCCAAATACTCCATGTTGGTCAATAACAGAATGGCACTGAAGCCGTCGAAAAACCCGTTTTCATACATAATTGTTGAAAAATGAGAGAAAATGCGTTACCATGGAAACACGAGCCCCGCGACATATACATTTTAAGCTTTTATTAGAAAGCTAATGCGCATACTAGTAAAACTATTAATTATGCAGACTTGTACGGATAACAATGAAACCAAAATACACTGAAAAGTGTTAAAAATCCGTATTTTCCTTCTTCTTTCTATATAAAATACCTTAAGAAGGTCGTGTACTTCAAACCTGGATAAAAATTGTACTTGAAGGGACAGAGATAAACGGAACTGAGATTGTAGCAGTTAAAACATTAAATTACACGAAATACAAAAAATCACTGCGGTTCAACTAATTTGAATTTACCCTGGTAACAAGGTAACCTACCTCCTTAATGCAAATGGGTATTGCACACAAGTGGCGGTATGTATCGCTGACAATATGTAAAACAATATGCTTCTAACGTTTAGATGATGCTAATGTCATCATAAATCTTTAAAAACAACAAAACAAAAAACACACACAAAAAAACAACAACATGCATACCTTCAATTGCATGGGGTGTTATCCTCAAATGGAGATTATTAAGTGTCATGAACGTCCTTTTTGGTGTCTGTGAGGAAGTGCACAGCCCAGTCAGACTGTAAACCTTCTTTCTTAAAGTTGTGCACTGAAACGACATGAAAAGATGTACATATGTATGTTTTATATATACATCTAAGAGTTATATCACCAATAACTAATAACATTTAAAGTCCTTCTAACTGAGGCGATGCATTTTTCGCTACTGTCCATATCAAACGAGATATTTGATTTAGATATCTAGTCCTTTGATACAGCTTTTTTATTTTTAGCTCACCTGAGCAATGCTCAGGTGAGTTTTTCTGATCGCTCGATGTCCGGCGTCCGTCGTCTGTCGTCTGTCTGTCGTCTGTCTGTCGTCTGTCTGTCAACATTTAGCTTGTGTATGCGATAGAGGCTGTATTTTTCAACTGATCTTCATGAAATTTGGTCAGAATGATCTCCTTGATAAAATCTAGGCCGAGTTCGAAAATGGGTCATCTGGGGTCAAAAACTAGGTCACTAGGTCAAATCAAAGAACAAGCTTGTGTATGCGATAGAGGCTGTGTTTTACAACTAATCTTCATGAATTTTGGTCAGAATGATTATCTTGATGAAATCTAGGCCGAGTTCGAAAATGGGTCATCTGGGGTCAAAAACTAGGTCACTAGGTCAAATCAAAGAAAAAGCTTGTGTATGCGATAGAGGCTGTATTTTACAATTAATCTTCATGAATATTGGTCAGAATGATTATCTTGATGAAATCTAGGCCGAGTTCGAAAATGGGTCATCTGGGGTCAAAAACTAGGTCACTAGGTCAAATCAAAGAAAAAGCTTGTGTATGCGATAGAGGCTGTATTTTTCAATTAATCTTCATGAATTTTGGTCAGGATGATTATCTTGATGAAATCTAGGCCGAGTTCGAAAACAGGTTATCTGGGGTCAAAAAATAGGTCACTAGGTCAAATCAAAGAAAAAGCTTGTGTATGCGATAGAGGCTGTATTTTTCAATTAATCTTCAGGAATTTTGGTCAGAATGATTATCTTGATAAAATCTAGGCCAGGTTCGAAAATGGGTCATCTGGGTTCAAAAACTAGGTCACTAGGTCAAATCAAAGGAAAAGCTTGTGTATGCGATAGAGGCTGTATTTTTCAATTAATCTTCATGAATTTTGGTCAGAATGATTATCTTGATGAAATCTAGGCCGAGTTCGAAAGTGGGTCATCTGAGTTCAAAAACTAGGTCACTAGGTCAAATCAAAGAAAAAGCTTTTGTATGCGATAGAGGCTGTATTTTTCAATTAATCTTCATGAATTTTGGTCAGAATGACTATCTTGATGAAATCTAGGCCGAGTTCGAAAACAGGTCATCTGAGGTCAAAAACTAGGTCACAAGATCAAATCAAAGAAAAAGCTTGTGTGTGCGATAGAGGCTGTATTTTTCAATTAATCTTCATGAATTTTGGTCAGAATGATTATCTTGATGAAATCTAGGCCGAGTTCGAAAATGGGTCATCTGGGGTCAAAAACTAGGTCACTAGGTCAAATCAAAGAAAAAGCCTGTGTATGTGATAGAGGCTGTATTTTTCAATTAATCTTCGTGAATTTTGGTCAGAATGATTATCTTGATGAAATCTAGGCCGAATATGAAAACGGGTCATCTGGGGTCAAAAACTAGGTCACTAGGTCAAATCAAAGAAAAAGCTTGTGTACGCGATAGAGGCTGTATTTTCAATTGATCTTCCTGAAATTAAGTCAAAATAATAACCTTAATGAAATCTAGGTTGAATTTGAAAATGGGTCATCTGGGGTTAAAAAGAAGGTCACTAGGTCAAATCTAAGAAAAAACCGTGTGTATGCCATAGAGGCTGTATTTTTCAATTGATCTACATGAAATTTTGTCAGAATGATTGCCTTGACGAAATCTAGGTCAAGTTTGAATATGGGTCATCTGGGGTCAAAAATTAGGTCACTAGGTCAAATCAAAGAAAAACATTGTGTATGCAATAGAGGCTACATTTTCCGATTGTTCTTCCTGAAATTAAGTCAGAATGATTGCCTTGATGAAATGTTGGTCAAATTTATATATGGGTCATCTTGGATCAAAAAGTAGGTCACTGGGTCAAATCAAAGAAAATACTTATTTATACTCAAGGTTTTTGCTCCAATTTTAATGATAATTGGTCAGAATATTTTTTTCCATGAAATCACTAGGTCAGATTATGGTGTGTTATGGTGTGTTTCTCAGGTGAGCGACCTAGGGCCATCTTGGCCCTCTTGTTTAAGTAACACCTGTTAAAATTTAATGAGATTCGTGACGTCTATGTCATTTAATACATGTATTATTGAGAGGTAATATGGTCTAGGATGAAAGCACTGTTATGTGGACCCAGTGGTAATGATTCCGCTCCCAAAAAAAATCGAAATTTAAAGTGCAGGCATTAAATCCCTGTGAATCGGTTATATGCACGACACCCTTCATATGCCCGTAGTTATGTGTTGTCCTGTCTGAAGAGACGATTGCTTGCTGTCTGAGCATGCTAATTTCTTTCTTTTTTTTTCAGATATTGACTTTCGCGTTTTCAGGCTAATACTGGTCATCTATTTATAATACCATTTATTTGTACGTGAAGTGTTCAATTTTTGCTTTTGCCTGCGCTATATTGGTAAAATTAAATTTGGCTTGCCGTATTAGTCAAAACACATCGTCATATGGTATGGGCACATGCGTATTATTCTTGCAATGAGACGCTGGTCAAAGAATAGATAGTATACAAACTCTATCGAGACTGGGGATTACCATCTTACAATAGTACATATTCAAACAATTATTTATATAACCCGCAGTATCTTCGACATCATCCACGTGTATTAAGCAAATGAGGTCGAGTAGCACTGAATTTATCATTTAACATAATTACTATGAAGCGTGCGGGGTGTCTGTCCCAGACAACAATTGTCAGGGGTATCCTCGCGGTACCTCCTTCCGTTTTGTCCCAAAATATGACAGCATCCCAGTTATTTGTCAAAATACATACATATGAATAAATATATAATCAAGCGGACACGACCAATTACCAGTAAACAAGGCAAATCGGCAGAAAAGTGAAACATTATAGAAATTGCGTCAGGGGTGTAGGAACCAAAACCGCATTTGAAGCGATTCTTCTCCTTAACTGTAGGTGTTCGGCAGAAAAATGGACTAAGGCCTACAACTAGAGGCAAGGGTACTTTGGCCAGCAAGAATTTTTGTGTCCCACCCCATGAGTGGTGGGGGCATATAGATTTGGTCTTGTCCGTGCATCCATGCATCCGTCCGAAGTTCGTGACACGCCTAGCTAAAAAAGTATTTGATATAGATTCATGAAACCTTGCATGAGTCTTGATCATGATATGAACTTGCGCACCTCCTATTTTTCGTCTGGGTCCGCCCCCTATTTTCAAAGTTATGGCCCCTGAAATAGTCAATAATGCACATTTTTACCTTGTGACATGCCTAGCTCAAAAGTATTTGATATAGATTCATGAAACCTTGCATGAGTCTTAAGCATGATATGAATTTGCGCATCTCCTATTTTTTATCTGGCTCCGCCCCCCATTTTCAGGGTTATGACCCCTGAAATAGTCAAAAATGTACATTTTCACCTTGTGACATGCCTAGCTCAAAAAGTATTTGATATAGATTCATGAAACCTTGCATGAGTCTTAATCATGATATGAACTTGCACACCTCCTATTTTTCATCTGGCTCTGCCCCCTATTTTTAGTGTTATGGCTCCTGAAATAGTCAAAAATGCACATTTTCACCTTGTGACACACCTAGCTCAAAAAGTATTTGATATAGATTCATGAAACCTTGCCTGAGTCTTAATCATGATATGAACTTGCGCACCTCCTATTTTTCATTTGGGTCCGCCCCATAGTTTTAGAGTTATGGCCCCTGAAATAGTCAAAAATGTACATTTTCACCTTGTGACGCACCTAGCTCAAAAAGTATTTAATATAATTGGTTGAAAACTTGCATAAGTCTTTATCATGATATAAACTTGCACACCTCTAATTCTTTGGCTGGTTCCACCCCCTATTTTTAAAGTTATGGCCCCTGAAATAGTAAAAAAATGCACTTTTTCACCTAATTATGTGCCTAGCTCAAAAAGTATTAGATGTAAATTCAGGAAACCTTGCAGGAGTCTTTATCATAATGTGGCCTTGCACACTTGGCATTCTTCTTGAGAATCTTACTGTTATTACAGAGTTATGGCCCTTGAAATAGCCAAAATAGTAGATTTTTTTGTTTGTGATGCTCATAGCTCAAAAACATAGGGCCTAGAATAATGAACCCTTTTCATAAAATGTTTGTTGAGGCTATACCCCATTAAGACTGCAAACATTTGAATTATTGCCCCTTATTTGTGACAAATGTACCAGTGGGGGGCACACGCTGTGTCCTACAGACACATTCTAGTTTTCAAATGCCTTTCAAAACAAAGAAAAATCAAGATTTACTCACCATGTCGATGGAAAATGACACGAAAAAAATCGTCAGGGGTATCACTTCCGATCCGAACGGTATCCCCATTGATACAACATGAAATATTGTGGTAAAGACAAGAAATACACTGTTGTTTTGCTGCGACAATACAGATGAACGGTATATTACCAGAAATAATAACTGTTCATTAATCTATCATTTATTATACCCCAACAAAACGAAGTTTGGGGTGTGTGTGTGGGGGGGGGGAGGGGGGAGGGGTATATGCTATATAGGAGTGAGCATGTCAGTTGGTTGGTCGGTCGGTCCGTTGGTTTTCATGGTTTCCAGACAATAACTCTTAAAAGGCTTGACAGATTAAATTAATTTTTGGTACACAAGTGTAACATTATAAAATACTTTGAGGTCAGTAGGTCAAAGGTCAAGGTCACTGACCCGGAACAGTTAAATGGTTTACGGATGATAACTTGAACGCTTGGGCCAAGGATCATAAATTTTGGTACACACTTAACATCATAAAATGCAGGTCAAGTTCGACTTTGAGGTCAGTAGGTCAAAGGTCAAGGTCACAATGAACCGGAACAGTTTAAACGGTTTCTGGATGATAACTTGAGAATGCTCAAGCCTAGGATCATAAATTTTGGTACACAGGTATAACATCATAAAATACAGGTTAAGTTTGACTTTGAGGTCAGTAGGTCAAGGGTCAAGGTCACAATGACCGGGAACAGTTAAACGGTTTCTGGATGATAACTTGAGAATGCTTGGGCCTAGGATCATATTATTATTTATTATTATTATTATACCAGATTTGTTGAGGGCCCTTTTCATATGTAATATACGTTCAAAGGCGCTTTACAATTAAACATGTGACACATCGCAGATATGTAGGAAAATAACAAAACATGACATATACAATCACCAAACTGAAACTGAACAATTTGATTTAACGCCTTTTTTATAAAAGATATTTTCAATGGCGTTGTACATAATAATAAAAAACAATAGTTATTACAACAATATCATAAATGAACAATGATAATATTTAAAGCCTTATTATAACAAACAGCCATGACCACACTCCCACCCCCGAGGTCGTTTTACCCCTATTGCCAATACCAGTGCTTTAAACATCTGGTACGCCCAGACGGGCTGCATATAGTGGTTCAACCTCACGGTAAATGGTGCCACCATGTACTGTTTTAGATAGAAATACCACACATTTCAAGTGAAACTCAAGTCTTGCGAAAAACACACACATAGAACGTCATAACCCTTAAAATGTGACATGATGAAATAAAAGTTGGATTGTCAGTTTAGTTAATTACATGATGAATTGTACAGTTAAGAGACCTTCGTCAGCGATGAATGAGTTGCTGTAGTTCTGTATTACAAAAATAATGAGTAGAAACAGTCACAGTTGGTATCTATGTGTTGTAGAAAATTTTTAAAAGGTGTGTTTTGAGAGCTCTTTTGAATGAATTAAGTGATGAATCTTTTCTGAGATTGTCAGGGAGAGAGTTCCATAGTTTTGTGGCAGCAACCCTGAAACTTCTATCCCCGTAGGTAACCAGTCGACTTTTTTGTGGCACAAGGGTTGTTGCTGCATTTGCTGACCTCAGATTTCTAGTTGGCACGTACACCTCCAATAAGTCTCTCATATACACCGGCGAATATAAGTTAATAAGTTAATAAGGAGGTTGGTCATGACATGCAGATAACCCCTATAGATTATGAGTTCAAAGGTCAAGGGCACAGTGACCCAGAACATTGAAACCATTTCCGGACGATATCTTGAGAACGCTTGGACCTAGGATCATAAATTTTGGTTCACAGGTGTAACATCATAAAATACAGGTCAAGTTCGACTTTGAGGTCAGTAGGTCAAAGGGCTGGATCATAATGACCTGGAACAGTTAAACCAATTCCGGATGATAACTTGAGAACGCTTTGGCCTAGGATCATGAAAGTTAATTCGAAGGTTGGCCATGACCAGCAGATGACACCTACTGATTTTGAGTCCAGTAGGTCAAAGGTTAAGGTCACAGTGACTCAGAACAGTTAAATCATTTCTGGACTTGAACCTACTTGAGAACACTTGGACCTAGTAGGATCAAGAAACTTAATAGGGGAGGTTGATCATGGCCAGCAGATGACCGCCTGTTGATTTTGAGGTTCAGCTTTGACATTGGCTTACTTCTGTGACAAGGCTGTATTGTCGGGGTATAATACATCACTCCTGTGACAGCTCTAGTTTGTTATGCCTACCTTCGAAGATTGGTGTATATTGTTTTGCAGAAATATTGCAATTGCAGATTAAAAAAAAAATGTTTTCCTACGCAAAAGCGACCATCAACGAATGGAATCATTCCTATCACGCATGAACTGTATGGGACAATGCTTATTGATTAATCTTCCACTGAAATTATCTGTGTTTATCAGTTGTGTATTGTTTAAACCTTCATAGTTGTAGGATTAACATGTTATGTTGCGCAAGTCAAGTTCTTTGCTTTTGAGGATTAAGACAATTTTCTATGAGCACTCAATACCAAGGTTTATATTGTGCTACATTTCTCTTAGGGAAAGTCTGGCTATTTTTAGCTTGACTATATGAAGTATATGGAGAGCTGTCCTACTCACCCTGGCGTCGGCCTCGGTGTCTTTCCGCGTCTGCACCTTGGTTAAAGTTTTTTTTACACTTTCTCTTTTTTTCTCCTTATCTCTGTAATTACTTGATGGATTTGCTTTAATCTTTAAATAGTTATTCCTAATCATCACCCACATCATATGGCACAAGGGCCATAACTCTCGCACCGATATTTCATTAATTATCCCCCTTTTTACTTAGAATTTCAGGTTAAAGTTTTGATGCACTTTCACTCTGTCTCAGTTATTCCTAAATGGATTTGATTCAAACTGAAAGTTGTTCCACATCATCTCCCACATCATATGACACAAGGCCCATAACTTTGGTGCCAATATTAAATGAATTATCCCCCCTTTTACTTAGAATTTCAGGTTAAAGTTTTGATGCACTTTCACTATATCTCAGTTATTATGCCCCCCTTCGAAGAAGGAGGGGTATATTGTTTTGCAGAAGTCTGTCGGTCGGTCAGTCGGTCGGTATGTAGACCAATCCGTTTCCGGATGATAACTCAAGAACGCTTGGGCCTAGAATCATGAAAGTTGATAGGGAGGTTGGTCATCACCAGCAGATGACCCCTATTGATTTTGAGATCTGTATGTCAAAGGTCAAGGTCACAGTGACCCTGATTAGTAAAACGGTTTCCAGATGATAACTAAAGAACGCTTGGGCCTAGGATCATGAAAGATGATAGGGAGGTTGGTCATCACCAGCAGGTGACCCCTATTGATTTTGAGGTCAGTATGTCAAAGGTCAAGGTCACAGTGACCCTGAACAGTTGAACTGTTTCCGGATGATATCTCAAGAACACTAGGGCCTAGGATCATGAATATTGATAGGGAGGTTGGTCATGACCAGCAGATGACCCCTATTGATTTTGAGGTCAGTATGTCAAAGGTCAAGGTCACAGTGACCAGGAACAGTAAAATCGTTTCCGGGCAATAACTCAAGAAAGCTTAGGCCTATTGTCAAGAAAATTGATAGTGAGGTTGGTCTTGACCAGTAGATGACCCCTATAGATTTTGAGGTCATTAGGTCAAAGGTCAAGGTCACATTTGCCAGGAACAGTTAAACGGTTTCTGATCTTCTTGTCCAAAATCACAGGGCCTAGGGCTTTGATATTTGGTATGTAGCAAAATCTAGTGATCCTCTACCAAGATTGTTCAGATTATTTCCCTGGGTTCAAATATGGCCCCACCCCGGGGGTCACATGGTTTATATAGACTTATATAGGAAAAAACTTTGAAAAACCTCTTGTCCAAAACCACAGGTCCTAGGACTTTGATATTTTGTATATGACATCATCTAGTGGTCCTCTATTAAGATTGTCCATATCACTCTAGGGTCAAATATGGCCCAACCCCGGTGTCACATGGTTCATATAGACTTATATAGGGAAAACTTTTAGAATCTTCATGTCTATAACCTATTATTCAAATTTGGACCACATGTATTGTTTTAAGTGGCAAGATGAACCTTGACATAAGTTGACCTTGATCTTGACCTAGTGACCTACTTTCACATTTCTGTAGCTACAGCCTTCAAATTTGGACCACTTGCATAGGTTTGTGTACCAAAACAAACTTTGACCTTGTTATTGACCTAGTGACCTACTTTCACATTTTTGAAGGTACATGCTTCAAATTTGGACCACATGCATAGTTTTGTGTTCTGAAATAAAATTTGACCTTTACATTGACCTAGTGACCTACTTTCACATTTCTCAAGCTACAGCTTTCAAATTTGGACCACTTGCATAGCTTTGTGTATCGAAATGAACTGATCTTGAGATTGACCTAGTGACCTACTTTCACATTTCTCAAGCTACAGGCTTCAAATTTGGACTGCCTGCATATTTTTGTGTTATGAATTGAAATTTGACATTGATTTTTACCTAGTACCAACTTTCACAGTCTCAAGCTACAGCCTCCAAATTTGAAGCACATGCATAGTTATGTCTACCGAAATGAACGTTGACCTTGAAATTGATCTAGTGACCTACTTTCACATTTCTCAAGTCACAGCTTTCAAATTTGGACCACATGCACAGTGTTTTGTACCGAAATGAAATTTGACCTTGATTTTGATCTTGAGCTAGTCTTGAACAAGGAGCATAACTCTGGCACCAATTTTTCATGAATAATGCCCCCTTTTACTTAGAATTTAAGGTTAATTTTGATGCATTTTCACTATATCTCAGTTATTATGTCTCCCACCACACAGTGGTGTGGGAGACATATTGATTTACTCCAGTCTGTCTGTCTGTGTGTCACAAATCTTGTCTGCACTCTTAAGTTGAACATTTTTCATCCGATCTTCACCAAACTTGAACAAAATGTGTTTGACCATAAGTCCATAAATTAGAATACTTTTTCCATTTTTAGTGAATGTCTCCCGATTGGGAATCACCCATGATGAAATACTTACATGCAACACATACTGTCCCCTGATATGGAGACAATACCCAATTCAGGAGAATTTCTCCTTTTTGGGGAATGATGCCCAACTGTGTACAGGATAGCTTTGGTAATTTTTTCCATTATTAGTTTTAAGTCCACATCTACACAAACTTCCCAAGATTTTTTAATTTTCCGCCTCGTGTGGTGGGGGGTTATAGGAATGGTCTCCGTCCATCCATCCCTCTGTCTGTCCGTAACACTTTCGTGTCTGCTCCATATCTCCTATTTACCCTTCTGTAAATTTGCCACCTTTTTCCACTGAAAAATCATTGGAAAACAGTGGAGTATTGGACGAGCCTCTTTGAGTGGAAACTGATGGAAAACATTGAAAAAGCAGAGGATGGAAAGGCCAGTCAAAATTTTCCACCATTTTCCATCAAATGCCAGTATCAGTGGAGTATTGGAACATTTTTCACTATTTGCCATTAAAGTTTTACACTGTTTGCCACTGTCAAATATTAATGTAAAAACTGCCATCATTTTCCATTGAATGCCACTATCAGTGGAGTATTGGAACGTATTTCACCATTTGCCACTAAAATTTTCCACTATTTGCCACCATAACTGTTGTGGCAATCAGTGTAAAATATGCCACTGTTTTTCTCTAAATGCCACTGTTTGGCCATGGATATCTCTCCACCATTCTCCACTAACCAACATGAAGAATGCCACTGTTTTCCACCATTTGCCATCAAGTCCATGAGGTGTATACCATCACTGCATGTGTTTGAAACATGATATGAAATAAATAATGAAAGAAAGAAATATAATCATTAGAGCAGCTTATGTAATTTTTCCTTTTTAAACTGTCAATTAATTCACATCATTTTCATGATATTATTAAAGCACTTAATTCAACTTTGCTCATTAGACTTAAAAAAATCTTGAAGTGAATATGCTTGATGAAAGAAAATTGTTTACTAGAACTGTTAAGTAAAAAGATGTTACAAGAACATTCCTTACAATAAACACTGTTCACTGTGAGTTTTGTGCTGGATTAAAGTACCTGCAGACATACTTACAAAAGTTTACACATCAATAGGTTTTCTCTGTGAGCACCATTCATTCTGCAGTGTGTAAATCACTGAAGCCTGAAAATGTCTCAGGCCCCATAATTTTATCCATGTGTGTTTTGGCATATGTCAGGTACTGCATATACACACACCTGGTACTTTATGTGAAAAGTAATTATGATAAAAGAATTAAAACCTTTTTATGTTTATCATTGATTTATTTTGTATATAAACTGACAAGAGATGAATCACTGAAGAATAAATGGTCATTTGAAAAGATTGAGTCAGCATTTAATTTACTCAAGTTTAATCTGAAGCTTCCTGAATGTTATAAAACATGTTTAAATAGAAAATAAGTAAATAGATGTACTTACCTACAGTGTCCATTTAGAAGTTATTCTAGCAACATAAAATGTTTAAATTCCAGCTGCATGTGTAAAGGAATATCTCCAACAAAGAAGTTCCTGTTTACTTTTAAACTTTTGATATTCTTGAGCAGCTTTCTATTTTGCTATCTATTGTTGAAGGAATCTCCACTAGAATGTTTTAACAAATACTTATATCTACTAAAGAGAGAATATGTTTCATTTGTCTATTTTTAGCCCACCATCATCAGATGGTGGGCTATTAAAATCACTCTGCATCCGTGGTCCGTTCGTCCATCATTCCGTCCGTCCGTCCGTCCGTTAACAATTTCTCGTTATCGCATCTCCTCAGAAACTACAGGGGGGATTTTGACCAAACTTTGTCAGAATGATGTATTGGTACCCTAGTTGTGTCCCCCTGAAAATCAGACTGGTTCAACAATTTATGAGTGAGTTATGGCCCTTTGTTTATTTTTATAATTTATATAGATTTATATAGGGAAAAACTTTGAAAACCTTCTTGTCCAAAACCACAGAGCCTAGGGCTTTGATATTTGGTATGAAGCATCATCTAGTGGTCCTCTACCAAGATGATTCAAATTATTTCTCTGGGGTCAAATATGGCCCCGCCCTGGGGGGGTCACATGGTTTATATAGACTTATATAGGGAAAAACTTTGAATAACCTCTTGTCCAAAACCACATGGCCTAGGGCTTTGATATTTTGTATATGACATCATCTAGTGGTCTTCAACTAAGATTGTTCAAATTATACCCCTAGTGTCAAATATGGCCCCGCCCTGGGGGTCATATGGTTTACATAGACTTATATAGGGAAAAACTTTGAAAATCTTCTTGTCCAAACCACAAAGCCTAGGGCTTTGATACTTGTAATGTAGCATCATCTAGTGGTTCTCTACCAAGTTTGTTCAAATTATCCTCCTAGGGTTAAATATGGCCCCGCCCCGGGGGTCACATGGTTCATATAGACTTATATAAGGAAAAGCTTTTAAAATGTTCTGGTCAGTAACTACAACATTCAAACTTGGACCACATGTATATTTTTGAGTGGCAAGATGAACCTTGACATGAGTTGACCTTGATTTTGACCTAGTGACCTACTTTCACATTTCTGTAGCTACAGCCTTCAAATTTGGACCACATGCATAATTTTGTGCACTGGAAAAAACTTTGACCTTTATTTTGACCTAGTGACCTACTTTCACATTTTTGAAGGTACAGGCATCAAATTTGGACCATATGCATAGTTTCGTGTTTCAAAATAAAATTTGACCTTGATTTTGACCTAGTGACCTACTTTTACATTTCTCAAGCTACAGCCGTCAAATTTGGACCACATGCATAGTTTTGTATACTGAAACAAACTTTGACCTTTACATTGACCTAGTGACCTACTTTCACATTTTTGAAGGTACAGGCTTCAAATTTTGACCACATGCATAGTTTTGTATTCCGAAGTAAAATTTGACCTGGATTTTGACCTAGTGACCTACTTTTACATTTCTCAAACTACAGCCTTCAAATTTAGACCTCTTGCATAGTTTTATGTACCGAAATGAACTTTGACCTTAAGATTGACCTAGTGACCTACTTCCAGATTTCTGTAGCTACAGGCTTCAAGTTTTGGACCTCATGCATAGTTTTGTATACCGAAACAAACTTTGAACTTGACATTGACCTAGTGACCTACTTTCACATTTTTGAAGGTACAGGCTTCAAATTTGGACCACATGCATAGATTTGTGTTGTGTTCAGAAATGAAATTTGACCTTGAGCTAGTCAATAAGTCTTGAAATTTGGAACACTCAAAAATGGCACATTGGTGGGCGCCAAGATCACTCTGTGATCTCTTGTTAAATATTTAAAAGGCCTTTGAAATAAAACAGGACTGTTGGGATTACTTTGTGTGTTTTGGCTCCATTACATATCTTTATTTCCATTGGTTGAGAGTTCTATTTATAACAAAGCAGCATTCCAGAGTTAAACCCTTTATCTCTGCTGTGTGTTTACACTGTATTTTTAGCCCACCATCATCAGATGGTGGGCTATTCAAATCACTCTGCGTCCGTGGTCCGGCGTCCTTCCGTCCGTCCGTCCGTCCGTGCGTCCTTCCGTTAACAATTTCTCGTTATCGCATCTCCTCAGAAACTACCAGGGGGATTTTGACCAAACTTTGTCAGAATGATGTATTGGTACCCTAGTTGTGTCCCCCTGAAAATCAGACTGGTTCAACAAATTTTTAGTAAGTTATGGCCCTTTGTTTGTTTCCATAATTTACATAGATTTATATAGGGAAAAACTTTGAAAATCTTCTTGCCCAAAACCACAGAGCCTAGGGCTTTGATATTTGGTATGAAGCATCATCTAGTGGTCCTCTACCAAGATGATTGAAATTATTTCCCTGGGGTCTAATATGGCCCCGCCCCGGGGGTCACATGGTTTATATAGACTTATATAGGGAAAAACTTTGAAAAACCTCTTGTCCAAAACCACAGGGCCTAGGTCTTTGATATTTTGTATGTGACATCATCTAGTGGTCTTCTACTAAGATTGTTCAAATTATCCCCCTAGGGTCAAATATGGCCCTGCCCCGGGGGTCACATGGTTTACATAGACTTATATAGGGAAAAACTTTGAAAATCTTCTTGTCCAAACCACAAAGCCTAGGGCTTTGATATTGTAATGTAGCATCGCCTGGTGGTTCTCTACCAAGTTTGTTAAAATTATCCCCCTAGGGTCAAATATGGCCCCGCCCTGGGGTCACATGGTTCATATAGACTTATTTAGGGAAAAGCTTTTAAAAACTTCTTGTCAATAACCTACAACATTCAAATTTGGACCACATATATGGTTTTGAGTGGCAAGATGAACCTTGACATGAGTTGACCTTGATTTTGACCTAGTGACCTACTTTCACATTTCTGTAGCTACAACCTTCAAATTTGGACCACATGCATAGTTTTGTGCACTGAAATAAACTTTGACCTTGACATTGACCTAGTGACCTACTTTCACATTTTTGAAGGTACAGGCTTCAAATTTGGACCACATGCATAATTTCGTGTTCCGAAATGAAATTTGACCTTGATTTTGACCCAGTGACCTACTTTCACATTTCTCAAGCTACAGCCTTCAAATTTGGACCACATGCATGGTTTTATGTACCAAAACAAACTTTAACCTTTACATTGACCTGGTGACCTACTTTCACATTTTTGAATTTACAGGCTTCAAATTTGGACCACATGCATAGTTTTGTATTCCAAAATAAAATTTGACCTTGATTTTGACCTAGTGACCTACTTTCACATTTCTCAAGCTACAGCCTTCAAATTTGGACCACTTGCGTAGTTTGTGTACCAGAATGAACTTTGACCTTAATTTTGACCTAGTGACCTACTTTCACATTTCTGTAGCTACAGGCTTCAAATTTAGACCACATGCATGGTTTTGTGTACCGAAACAAACTTTGACCTTTACATTGACCTAGTGACCTACTTTCACATTTCTCAAGCTACAGCCTTCAAATTTGGACCACTTGTGTAGTTTTGTGTACCGAAATGAACTTTGACCTTAAGATTGACCTAGTGACCTACTTTCACATTTCTGTAGCTTCAGGCTTCAAATTTAGACCACATGAATAGGATTGTGTACCGAAACAAACTGACCTTGACATTGACCTAGTGACCTACTTTCACATTTTTGAAGGCACAGGCTTCAATTTTGGACTTCATGCATAGATTTGTTTCTGAAGTGAAATTTGACCTTGATTTTGACTTAGTGACCTACTTTCACATTTCTCAAGCTACAGCCTTCAAATTTGGACCACTTGCATAGTTTTGTGTACCGAATTAAATTTTTGACCTTAAGATTGAACTAGTGACCTACTTTCACATTTCTCAAGCTACAGCTTTCGAATTTGGACCACATGCACAGTGTTGTGTACGGAAATGAAATTTGACCTTGAGCTAGTCAGTAAGTCTTGAAATTTGGAACACTCAAAAATGGCACATTGGTGGGCGCCAAGATCACTCTGTGATCTCTTGTTATACAATGTACAGGTATCAAGGCCATGCTGTGAGAGAACAGCCCCTATAATAAATAGTGCCAGTCAACAAATAGGTTCTCAGTAACTTGAGTAAGATACAATGATGAAACAATATTTTCTATCTATAAGTTTGATGTTTATTTCAATTGAGGCTTGTTACACAGTAGAAACAGCAAATTTAAACAATAAATTACATGCTTAAGAGTGACTCAAATAATAGTTCATCTTCATTATAATTATAAGCAAAAATTATGATTATGATTAAAATAATTATGTTTTACAAGAGGAACTCAATATGACAAGTCTTTACTTAAATCTAATGTTTCAGCTTTATCACTACACAAATGATATCAGCACAGAAATTTCCAGTCTCAGAATGAGGGGAAAATTCTAAGTATTTTCCACTGATTTACACTCATAAAAATGGCTAAGTTCAATTTTCCACTGATTTCCACTACAGTTCTGTGGTATTTGGTGCAAATTGTGTTGTCATTTGGTGGCAAACTGGCAATGTAAAGAAAAGGCAACAATTTTCCATCAAATGCCAGTATTGTCCATCATATTTTCCATCAGTTGCCACTGAATGCCATACAATGCCATGAAAAATAATGGAAAATGATGGAAATAGGTGGCATATTTACAGAAGGGAAACCCCTTGAAGGATTTTCATGAAACTTTGGTCAAATGATCACCTCATCAAGACGATGTGCAGAACTCAAGAAGTCAGCCATGTCCGCTCAAGGTCAAGGTCACAACTCAAGGTCAAAGGTTTTAGCCTTCCATTTCGTGTCCGCTCTGTATTTCCTAAACCCCTTGAAGGAATTTTATAAAACTTGGGTCAAATGATCACCTCATAAAGAGGATATGCAAAACTCACGAGTCAGCCATGCCGGCTCAAGGTCAAGGTCACAACTTAGGGTTAAAGGTTTGAGCCTTCCATTTTGTGTCCGCTCTGTATCTCCTAAACCCCTTGAAGGATTTTCATGAAACTTGGGTCAAATGATCACCTCATCAAGACGATGTGCAGAACTCATGAGTCAGCCATGCTGGCTCAAGGTCAAGGTCACAAAGGTTTGAGCCTTCCATTTTGTGTCCACTCTGTATCTCCTAAACCCCTTGAAGGATTTTCTTTAAACTTGGGTCAAATGATTACCACATCAAGAGCTCATAATTCAGCTATGTCAACTCAAGGTCAAGGTCACTGAAACTGAATAATTTGATTAAACGCCTATTTTTATACAATGATATATTCAATGGCATTGTACATAATAATAAAAATAATTATTATAATATTAATAATAACAATAATAACAGCCTTATTGTAACAAACAGTCATGACCGCACCCCTCACTTTGAGGTCATTTTACCCCTATTGCGAATACCAGTGCTTAAAGCATCACATGGTACGCCCAGACGAGCTGCATATAGAGGTTCAAACTCCCCGGTTAATGGTGCCATCATAAACGATTAGAGATAGAAATACTACACACTACCGTACCCATAGAGCCTTACCAACAAGTGCGTTTAATTAAACAAACCTTGGAAATATAAATGTTGAAATGTAAAACCTTTTACAAAAATTTAAGAACTATCATCTGCTGTTTTAGCATAATAAACAGTTATCAAAAAATTTAAAACAATGCCGCGAAATCTCTGAAATACAGTGTCTTAAGATTCTTTTTGAATGTGTCAAGTGATTTACTTTTGCGTAGTTCTAACGGCAGTTCATTCCAAAGTTTTGGACCAATAGTACAGAAACTTCTATCATTGAATGTTTTGCACTTGTTGTATGGAACAACATAACGACATTAGAATTTTCAGACGATCTCAAACCTTGTCTACTAGGAATACACTCTGTAAGCAATTCTGTTAAATACAGAGGTGCTCTGCCAGTGTGACAGCTATACATGAAAGAAAGTATCTTGAACTGAAAATGGGTGAAAGTTTTCCGGAAGTTCCGGATTTTCCATCTCGGCCGGGATCGTTTTTCCAAATTGTCTAAATCCGGGAGGGGGGGGGGAGGGTGTTGGTATTGTGTCATCAATCAACAAAGCTTGAAAAATCAGTCGATCGGCGACAAACACAATCGACTCTGTTTATCATATTTGCCGCTTGCAGCGCATCTCGCATATCGTCAATATGTAACGACAATTTTGATTGGCCCGCATAGGCGCTGTACTTCAATGAAAACAACTGTTACGTTTTTCATAAATTTTACATGTGCCGAAAAGTTCCCGCGCGTCAGAATTTGCACGGACTTTTGTCTGCAGCATGCATTTCTCGATTTTTTGCATGCACATGTAGCCGCCTCGTATATTGCGAGTTATGTCTTATACGAGTATTGGTGGGTTAAAGTCGGGATAGGGACGAGTGGACCTCTCTGTATGCTCATCCGATCGGACGCGTGGATTTTACCTCGTAACTTTACCAAATGCAGAAATTACATCCCTAAAAATAACCTGGATTGACTGGAATTTACCCGCGAATCGTAAAGATATCAAAATGCCATACCAGTAATTTTCCATTCCACGAACACGTGCGACCTATCGTAATAATAATATCTAATTTAGGCTAGATCGCCGTTACTTTTGTTTATCGACACGTACACAAAAAACGCGCGTAGTGCATTCATTTTTTAATATAATCGCTTCAAATTTTCAACACCGCTTGAGAAGTAATACAGTTTGAATTCTATAACGATTTTAATAAGATATCGACAGAAATGTAGGCAAAAGTCTATAAAAACGATCGAATTTTCATACATTTATTTGTAAAATTTCAAACAGCGCGATCTTAAATATTTATTTATTTCTAAAAGTAAATAAATACTACATTCTATTGTCATAAAATTCAGACTTTTGACAAGAAAGTACAAAAAACAGAATTAAAAAATCTTAAATAATAAAAAAGAAGCAGCTATTTCAATACATGAGTAAAACAATTTTTGGCAAACAGATTTCTGTGTAATGCGGCAGAATAGGTTACGTGACCTCGTGAATGTAAATAGAAATATTGTTTTAAAATAAAGCAGTATGATGTCGCTGTGGTTTTAAATAAGTTTGATAAGTAAATGAATATTTGTAGATGTATTTTTGACACGACACTTCTCAAACAATAATGTAAAAAAATTTAGGGCAAATAGGTCACTTATCGTTTGACACATTTACCTGTCAGTTTATACGGGATATTGCACATTCGCTTTTAAAAAAATTAAAGAAGATACTTTTTTTACTGTTTTAAAGAACCGAGGCGGTACGATCAGACAGTGATGTGTCACATGGCGCGAAAACATGACGTAATGCCATGACAATCTCGGGCAACTTTGATCTCCACTTCAGATGCCATGATACCGACACACTTCTTTTAGCTCTTTAAGGGGGGTTTAACTGATGACGAAAACAAGGCCAGTACTTATTTTATCAACGAATACTATGCCCCAACGATAACTTGATATTTACAAACATGACTATAAATAGATTAAAATGGAACATAGGGAATTCAGCATTTTTCTAGCATGTTACAATCTAAATATTTCTGGATTTTGTTCCAATTACAAATTAGCTCAGTGGTAAAGCATACTCTCCATGGTCAACAGATCTTTTGCCGTGTGGGTTCGAAACTCAGCATTGAGAATTAATTTTTATTTCACTTTTGCATAAAAATTTAGTTTCCTTCATGAGCTCTGTGACAATACGACAGAGAGGTATCTAAAGCCGATATGGCAGATCAGAATAGTTTATTATATATCAAAGATGATAGATTAAATGCATGCACTCAAGCCATGCGAATAATGAACATGCTATTGTGTTATATAAAGACATATATACAAATTCAAACCATCAAAGAAAGAAACAAAAGTAATGAAATAAAAATGAAAACGAATAGAAAAAAAAACTGAAAAAAAAGCCCTCATGAAGATTCGAACCCACAAAACGATTTGCTTATATCCAATTGTTGTCTGCAGTTTACCCAACTGAGCTATGTTGCCATATACATAGTGGCTATTTAAAATGAAAGAAATACTAATATTTAATTGTCAAGTAAATGGGTAACCATTATGAATTATTATTTCATCAGTTATCATGAAATAGACTCGTCCTTGCGTTTCGGCGGGAATCGCGTTATCATTGGGGATTAGTATTTACAGATAATTGTTAATGTTTTTTTTCCGCTTTGAACAGGGGTGGGTTGATAATTATTTTTCGGGATTTTCGAATCCAAAGCAATCTAGATCAGATAGGATACAAAAAAAATAATTAACAGCTGCATACTGATAAAAGGAAGCAAGATTCCTGTTTGTTTCATATTTAATGTTCGTCCCGGCAGTGCAGGACCGAATGTCCGGCCATTTTTGGCAACTTTCGTGATGTCTGGATTTTATTATACACACCTTGTAAAGAGTTCCAATTATAAAACAAGCGTCAACCACGGAAAAGTCACTTTTATAAAAAATATTGCAGTGATGATTACTCGATCCTGTTACGTACCGAAATTTACTTCAACTGTTTGTTTTAAAACATCATTTTAGACGACTGTTTATATAACTATTCACTCACGTTTTTCACGACTTTCACGTGCGCCTAAAAGTTGCCGCGTCAAAGTTTGCACGGACTTTCACACGCATGTCTTGATTTCTACGGTTTGCACGCTTTTTATCTCCAAAGTATCAATCTTTCCACGAGGAACAGGAGGAAGATCAAGATTTCTTTCGGGGATTAACACGCCGTAATTAGGGCTGCACGGGTTAGTGCGTGAAAAATAATGTTTTTACTGCCAGCGTACAATACTTAGGACTTAGAAAGCAAACATGGTAACAAATGGAGATGGGCTTGGCTATCTGAATGTGACACTGATGGTGATCGATGGGGTCTTTGGCTACGAAAACCGGGTATTGCAGGGTCTGCATTTTGTGAATGTTGTGCCAAAACATTAAAATATGGTGGCATGAAAAAACAAAAATGTTGCTAGAATTTTCAGGTAGTTTCAGTCTGAATCTTACAAAAATATGTTGAGGGTATATTGTTGAAACAAGTCCTTGACTTAGAAAAGTTACTGTTAACTGAAAATCATGCATTTTGTGCAATATAATAAGTAAATTTTTGGCACACATATAAGGGTAGAATAGGGCTGTTCTAAGCGTTCAAAATCACTAATTCTCAGAAGCTTCCGGGGGGCTTCGCCCCCCTGGCCCCACTACCAGGGCTTTGCCCTGGACCCACCGGCAGCCCTAGCGGGCCCCAAGCCCCCAGCAAATTTTTCAGGATTTTCAATATTCCATACTTTCACCCATGGTTCAACTCAATTCTTGCTTTCACCGGCAACCAATGTAAGTGATACAATGCTTGTTTAGAACTGTCATATTTCCTCCTGTTAAGGACAAGTTTTGCACACGTGTTTTGAATACGTTGCATCTTAGGCACCTCACAATTAGCTACACCATACAGTATGACATTGCAATAATCCAGATGTGAAATAACTAGAGACAAAACTAAAATTTCAGTGGCTGCTTTTATTAAGTATTTTTGGATGTTCCTAATTCGTAGGTAATTCAACATGGCTGTACAACATTAATTTTGCGATTTACATGATCTTTAAAGTTCAAAACAAAACTAAAATTTCAGTGGCTGCTTTTGTTAAGTATTTTCGGATGTTCCTAATTCGTAGAATCGTAGGTAATTCAACATGGCTGTACGACATTAATTTTGTGATTTACATGATCTTTAAAGTTCAAGGTTTTGTCAAGAAATGCACCAAGATATCTAATTGTGCTTTCACGTTTGACATCATCACCAGCAATGTTAATGGAATTTGTAAAACATTTGTTCAATTGAGGTCTGCTGCCAAACATAATAAATTCAGTTTTGGAAGTGTTCATTTTCAGTTTGTTTCTATTCATCCAGTCATTGATTATAACTGCGCACCTTTCAAGGTCTCCGATCGCTTGTGATTCTACGGTAACAGATGTAGGACGAAAGCTTTTATTTGCTATATGATCATCAGCAAAACTGTTGACTGATATGGATTTTCGAATGACATCAAAAAGAGTTCCAGCATAAGTGAGATACAGCAAGGACCAAGGCAACTGCCCTGGGGCACACTGCATTCAAGATGGCGGTCTGATGAATATGCATTGTTGATATTAATCTTACAAGTACGAGGCCTCAAATAGGAGTCTACCCATTGAAGAGCTGTATCACAGACGCCATATTGTGCTTTTAGAACATCTAGAAGAATGTCTTGATCGACAGTGTCAAATGCCGCACTTAAGTCAATCGTAATAAGGGCCGTGACTTCCTTTTTCTCCATACCACTTAGAAGATCATTGACTAACCGAAGTAGCACAGATTCACAGGAGTGGTATTTCCTATATGCAGACTGGTTCTTAGGCAAAAGACTGTTTTGATTTACATGTTTGTTTAATCTGTAAAGAACAGCTTTCTCAATAAGTTTCGATAGAAATGATAAATTACTCACAGGACAATAATTGGAAAGCTCTAGTTCAAGACCTGCTTTTTTTAGCAGAGGTCTAACAACTGCTTGTTTGTATTTCACAGGGAAAACACCTTGTTGTAATGAGAAATTCACCAATTTAGTGATACTAGAGAGAAGTTCATCTATATATGATTTCAGAATACGTGTTGGCAAAATATCTAGCTCTGATTGATGAGATTTTTCTCTTCATCTTGAGTCAGTTCGGTAAATTTGTTTAAATTTTGTATATCCTTTACTTGAGGTTCAAAGTTTTGGTATTCACTTAGGGATTGATGTATTTTTGAGATTTTTGCCATGAAAAAGTCGGGCAACGTTTCGGCCAGTGAATTATTAGACTCTCCTTGAGGCAGTGGGTTTTCAGATTTGGTACCAGTTAGTTCAGATACCAATCCATACAGAGTCTTTGAATCATCTTTAGCGTTGTCTATCTTTTCACTGAGTGTGTTTCTCTTTTGACGTTTGATTTCAAATTTGTATTCATTTCTTACTTGTTTATACGACTGACTGATCTGTTTTACCATAACACCTCCATGTACGCTCGGACTTTCTAACTTGTTGCTTTAGATGTTGCAATGTTTTATTGAACCACGGTTTGGGTGCTCTCTGAATTATAGTTTTTAGCTCGACTATTCGAAGAATAGTCTAGCTATTCTACTCACCCTGGTGTCGGCGTCATTGTCACACCTTGGTTAAAGTTTTGCATGCAAGTACATAAAGCTATCATTTAAAGGCATATAGCTTTGAAACTTATTTTTAGCTTACCAGAGCACTTTGTGAGCTATTGTGACCGGTCATTGTCTGGTGTCCGTCGGCGTTTGTCGTGCGTCGTTCGTCAACATTTGCCTTGTGAACACTCCAGAGGCCACATTTGTGACCCAATCTTTATGAAACTTGGTCAGAATGTTACCTAGTCTTGATGATCTCTAGGTCAGTTTTGGAACTGGGTCATGTGGGGTCAAAAACTAGGTCAGTAGGCCAGATCAAAGAAAAGCTTGTGTACACTCTAGAGGCCACAGTTGTGACCCAATATTTATGAAACTTGGTCAGAATGTTTGTCTTGATGATATCTAGGTCAAGTTTGAAACTGGGTCATGTGGGGTCAAAAACTAGGTCAGTAGGCCAGAAGCTTGTGAACACTCTAGAGGCCACAGTTTTGACCCAATCTTTATGAAACTTAGCCAGAATGTTTATCTTGATGATTTCTAAGTCAGTGTTGAAACTGGGTCATGTGGGGTCAAGAACTAGGTCACTAGGCCAGATCAAAGGAAAATCTTGTCAATACTCTAAAGACCACAATTTAAGTTTGAAACTCATGAGTCAGAGTGTTTGTCTTGATAATCTATAGGTCATGTTCGAATCTGGGTCATGTGGGGTTAAAAACTAGGTCAGTAGGCCAGATCAAAGGAAAAGCTTGTGAACACCCTAGAGGCCACAGTTTTGACTCAATCTTTATGAAATTTAGAGTGCAAATCTGCATTTTTTAAAAGAAATACCCCCAAAACAGTGAAAATGTGATTTTTTGGGTTTTTATCAATTTTTGCAGCAAAATTTCAATGAAATGTTCATTTTTTACCAAAATCTGACTAAACTAGTTCATTTATATCAATATCTGGACAAATCTCAATTTTTGCCCACAGTTTCTTATAGGTCACAATAGCCTAAATAGTTTTCCCTATATATTCTATATAAAACTGACCTTTTTCAAAGAGCTACCAAACATAGCTAGACCCATTTCAGAGAACAAATCCTTACCTCATTTTAAAGAGTTATGATAAAACTGATATAAAATGAAGAGAAAAGTAGGGGTCATGTATCTTCTAAGAGAGATTTCTCTGGTCACATTTACTTACTGTAAACTGACATCAAAATCACACTGCTGTGACCTGGAAGTACTACTCATACTAAAATTGAGCTTGACTTCACCAAATACAACCTGCTCTCACATTTTTCCTACCAAAATGTCAACAATACATCCACAATGAAATTTAAACAAAAACTAGCCTCAATTTAGACCTCTGTTGCCATGCCAAGTGAAAAATTAGTGTTCAGATACCTGGCAGCCATTACGCGACTAGACCAGATGGCTCCCACGCTGGTTCCTTTAGATTAGTTAGGCCTGTAGCGTGACTTATCAACAACAATGAATGGCCCCAAAAATAAATGTAGTTTCGCCAGTAAATGGCTTACACAAGATGATTATTCATCGTGGTTAAAGGAGTTTAAGTCGGACAAGCATAACAGTTTGTACGAAAAAGCTGAAACTACAGCTAAAATTGAATTTGTTACCCAGGCAAATGCTATGAGACGAGTGGCGAAAGAAAAACAAGAAGAAGTGAAGTCCCTTGAGGAAAAATTGAAAACTAGTCTTGAGAGCTTGAAAGACTTATAAGAAACATGTACTAGTATGTATACAGGCAAATATAGCTCATGAAAGGTAATCCCATTGAAGATCTCATAAAGGTTAAGATATGCTATTGTAGCTTATGGAAAATAAAACTGTTCTGTAACTTTTCTTCTATCATAATGCCTTATGAAGAGGCTAAATGGTTTTGTAACTTAAGATTTAAAGCGATTAAAATAGTCCTTGAAAATCGATAAAAAGTCCTTGAATTTTTTTTGCCAAGTCCTGTATGAACCATGTGCAAAACGTAAATTTGTTAAATGTTCAATAAATGATCTGCTGTTGTCAGAATAGAAACATTATTTTTTAAGAGTCACACGCTCGATATTACTATTTAGACACTATTTATTTAACTTAAATAAAACAAGATACGGAACTGCTCTGTCTTGCCACACAAATAATTTTGAACTGTGCAATGCTGCCACACTTTTTTTAGACCATGTCATATTTGGATGCCTATAACTCGTTGAATATTGCGTTTTGTCAGTTAAAAGTTGGACAACAGTCAGAGCAAACATTATTTTAAAGGTTGACGTTAACAATATAGCCGTATGTTGAAAAGTGAATTAAATATATTGAGATAAACTTTCGTTTTCGCATTTTTTCAACAAAATCACACTTTTAACTCGCCATAACTTACTCAGTATATGTTACTTTAAACAGGAAACACATGGTGTGTTCTTTGTTCATACTACTTTTTATAGAAATAAAGATCTTTAACATATTTTGCACCAACCGATTCTTGGATTGAAAATACTTACCCCAATACAGATGCCGGCAAAAATATCGGAGAACTGTTTTGTCTGCCACGAACTGTTTTGCTCACAACCAGTTAAACAGGTGTGTCATTCTATATTTATCAATGTTTACAAAAATAAACAGTTGCAATGGTTTATAAAAGTGCATGAGAAAAACTGAGAAAACTCGAAAGTTTCTGTAAGTCTGGAAACTAGAAACTGATCAACCATTATGTTTCATGTAAATATATGAAACGGTGGTGGCATTTTGCCTTTCGGTGAAAAATTATTTTAAAAAATCACAAATCACAATATGTGGGTTAGTCGCTTTGACTCGTCATAAATCACTAAATGTATGTTAGTTTGATATGGGAAACATTTGGCACGTTCTGTGTTCATGCTACTTTTCATAGAAACAAAGATGTTTTACATATTTGACACCAGTTGATTGTTGGATTGAAAATACTTACCCCAATACCAATCCTGGCAAAAATATTAGACAACTGTTTTGTAAGCCACAAACTGTTTTGCTTGCAGTCTGTTAACAGTGCGATTACAGTAATGCCAGGGCATTACAGCATGACACTAAATTAAATTATTTAGTAAGAAATATGTATTAAGGGCATACAAATTTGTATCGCATGTATCTCAGAAAGTATTTGACTTTGAGTTATAAAACATTAAGGGATTGTTATAAAAGATGTGATGTTGTGCACATGGTGTTCTGTTTGGGGGGCACTCAGAGTTATAGTGCTTAAATGTTTGTGTTTCATATCTCTTTAAAAATATTTGACCTCCATTCATGAATCCATATAGGAATATTATTCAGGATGTGAATTTTTGTTTCATGCAGTAAGATCAGAGTTATGGCCCTTGACTTAGTCAAAACGTGCATTTAGGGCATAAAAGTATGTGTATTTAAGTATTTAACTAAAAAGTTGTAAGACCTTAGGGGTATAGCATGTGTTGTAATATAGTTTGTTAAGTCATTGATAGTTTCTTGGAAATAGACAATATGTATGTGTGTGTGTGTGTGTAAAATTATTGATTTATCTGTCAATTTGTTCTGTCCTGTCCCACCGGCAACACCCTAACCCCCTCTGCCGTGCCCTTCCCTACCCCCTTTCCCCTGCCAACTAACACCTACCATACTACTTACCTATTTACTATTGTAATATTTTTATTTAAGGTGTGTGGTTACAGACTCTGGTGTTAGGTTTTGAGTCACATAGTCAACAGATGTTTTGAAACATTGCTGCCTTTATATTTAGCTTCATCCATCTTGAAGTCTGGAAAATCAACCCTCGTTTCTAAGTCAGGAAGGTTTCCACTGTAAAACATATAAGGAAGGTTTAGATGAATGATGTCCTAAACTCTACAATGGGTGAGCATTGCATTAGTTTAAATCAAAGTTGTGTCCAGTATATTGTGTCATATAATTTGGGTATGTATGCTGTGTTTGATTTTGATGTAGATCCCTCCTTTATTATGCCCCCCTTCATAGAAGGAGGGGTATATTGTTTTGCAGATGTCGGTCGGTCGGTCTGTATGTAGACTAATCCGTTTCCGGATGATAACTCAAGAACGCTTAGGCCTAGGATCATGAAAGTTGCAATCTGACCTGTAGATGACCCCTATAGATTTTGAGGTCTGAAGGCTAAAGATCAAGGTCACATTGACCCGGAACAGTTAAACCCTTTCCAGACAAAACCTTGAGAACGCTTGAGCCTAGGATCACTAAACTTTATAGGGAGGTTGATCATGACCAGCAGATGACCCCTGTTGATTTTGAGGTCAATAGGTCAAAGGTCAATGTCACATTGAACCAGAACAGTAGAACTTTTGTTTACAGTGAACAAATAATTTCTGTTCCTTGTGCTATTACTGAATGCATCAAGGGGGGCATTTCGTGTTCAACGAGCTCTTGTTAGCTTTGTTTTATGAACTTTGTTCAAGGTGGGATATTAGTATAGATGGAATGTCCGGAATCCATGGTCAATTGTCCGTCGTCCTGCGTCAACATTTTTACTTAAACATATTCTCCTCTGAAACTAATGGTCAGAATTACATCAAACTGCTTGAAGGATCTTCATGGAACTTGGTCTGTAGCATCAGTGTAAGGTCCTCTCTCAAGTGTATTCATATGGGAGCACTTGGAGCTGCTAGAGCTAAAATTAGAAATACCTGTAAACAACTTCTCATGAAATGCATGATGGATGTCTGTAGCATCAGTGTAAGGTCCTCTCTCAAGTGTATTCACATATGGGAGCGCTTGGAGCTGCTAGAGCTAAAATTAGAAATACCTGTAAACAACTTCTTCTCATGAAGTGCTTGATGGATATCTGTAACATCAGTGTAAGGTCCTCTCTCAAGTTTATTCAAATACCTTTTTTAGCTCATCTGAACTTTATTCAGGGTGAGCTATTAGTATAGGTGGATGGTGAGCTAAAAAAAGGATAACATTTAAAGAACTTCTGCTCTTGAACCGCGTGATGGATCTTCATCAAACTTGTTCTTTAGCATCATTATAAGGTCCTGTGCCAACTTTGATCAAATGGGGGCACTTGGCCCTATTATGGACCGCTAGAGCTAAAATTAGAAATACCTTTAAACGACTTCTTCTCATGAACTGCTAGACAGATCTTTATCAAGCTTTGTCTGTAGCATCATTATAAGGTCCTCTTTCAAATTTGTTCAAACAGGGGCACTTGGCCTCTTTTTAAGGGGCAACTTGAGCTAAAAATAGACAAACATTTAAAACACGTCTTCTCAGGAAACGCTCCATGGATCTTCATTAAACTTGGTCTGTACCATAGTTATACGGTCCTCTCCTAATATTATACATATGGGGGCATTTAGCCCCTTTTAGGCCACTAGAGCTTAAGTTTGAAATACCTTTAAATGACTGTGGATCTTCATCAAACATTGTTTGTTGCATCATTATAAGTCCTCTCCCAATTTTGTTCAAATGGGGATGATTGACCTCTTTTGGTGGCAACCAGAGCTAAAATTAGAAGTACCCTTAAATGACTCCTCATGAACATGATGGATCTTCATTAAACTTGATTTGTAGCATCATTATAAGGTCCTTCATAAACATTGTTCAATTAGGGGCACTTGACCCATTTTAGGGGCTGCTAGAGTTAAAAATAGAAATACTTTTTAACAACTTCTTCTAATGAACCACTTGATGGATCTTTATCAAACCTGGTCTAGAGTATCATTATAAGGTCCTTTCTCAAATTTGTTCCATTGAGGGCACTTAGCCCCTTTAAGGGGCCTAGAACTAAAAATAGAAATACATTTAAAAGACTTCTTCTCATGAATTGCTATATGGATCTTCACCAAACTTTGCCTGTAGCATCATTTTAAGGTCCTTCAACATTTGTTCAATTGGAGACACTTATTTAAATGGGGGCACTTGACCCATTTTAGGGGCCGCTAGGGGTAAAAATAAAGATGCCTATTAATGACTACTTCTCATGAACTACTCAATGGATTTTCATCAGACTTGGTCTGTAGCATCCTTATAAGGTCCTCACCAAAATTTTTTATTTGGGGGGCGTTTGGCCCCATTTAGGGGCCACCTAAGTAACTTCTTGTGATTAACTCCTTGATGGATCTTTATCAAACCTTGTCTAGAGCATCATTATAAGGTCCTTTACCATGTTTAGCCTGCCCACTTAGCTCAGTAATTAGAGCGCAGATCTACAGATCGCGGGGTCATGAGTTAGATCCCAAGGTGAGGCGTATGTTCTCCGTGACGATTTGATAGAAGACATTGTGTCTGAAATCATTTGTCTTCCACCTCTAAGTCATGTGGGAAAGTTGGAAGTTACTTGCGGAGAACACTTTACAGGTTTGTACTGGTACAGAATCCAGGAACACTGGTTAGGTTAACTGCTTTTTGTTAAAAACTGTTAAAAACGGTGTCAAACCCCAAAACAAAGAAAATTTACCATGTTTATTCAGTTGGGGGCACTTTGCCCTGTTAGGGGCCACTAAAGCTTAGAATAGAAATACCTTTAAAGTACTTCTTTTCATGAACTGCTTAATGGATCTTCATCAAACTTGGTCTGTAACATCATTATAAGGTCTTATGCCAAATTTGTTTAAATTGGGGCACTTGGGCCCCTTTTAGGGACCACCAGAGGTATAATAGAAATTCCTTCAAAGAACTTGTTCTAATGAACCATAGGATAGATCCTTAACAAACTTGGTCAGTAGCATCATTGTAATGTCTCCTCCCAACTTTTTTAGCTCAACTATTCGAATAGTCTTGCTATTCTACTCACCCTGGTGTCGGTGTCGGCGTCAACGTCATCCCTGGGTTAAAGTTTTGCATGCAAGTACATATGGCTATCATTTAAAGGCATAAAGCTTTGAAACTTATTTTTGTGCCCCCCCCCCCCCCCCCCCCCGCCCCAAACAATGGAATTACCACCTAATACATGAATCGTATGGGCGTCTGTCTGTCCGTCCGTCTGAAGTTCGTGACACACCTAGCTCAAAAAGTATTTGATATAAATTGATGAAACCTTGCTTGAGTCTTTATCATGATATGAACTTGCGCACCTCCTTATTTTCGTCTGGCTCCGCCCCCTATTTCCAGAGTTATGGCCCCTTAAATAGTCAAAAATGCACATTTTCACCTTGTGACACGCTTAGCTCAAAAAGTATTTGATATAGATTCATGAAACCTCGCATGAGTCTTAATCACGATATGAACTTGCGCACATCCTATTTTTCATCTGGGTCCGCCCCCTATTTCCAGAGTTATGGCCCCTGAAATAGTCAAAAATGCACATTTTCACCTTGTGATGCGCCTAGCTCAAAAAGTGTTTAATATAAATTGATGAAACCTTGCTTGAGTCTTAATCATGATATGAACTTGCGCACCTCCTATTTTTCATCTGAGTCTGCCCCCTATTTCCAGAGTTATGGCCCCTGAAATAGTCAAAAATGCACATTTTCACCTTGTAATGCGCCTAACTCAAAAAGTATTATATATAAATTGATTAAACCTTGCATGAGTCTTAATCATGATATGAACTTGCGGACCTCCTATTTTTTGTCTGCCTCCGCCCCCCTATTTTCAGAGTTATGGCCCCTGAAAAATGCACTTTTTCACCTTGTGATGCACCTAGCTCAAAAGGTATATATGAATAGATGAAAACTTGCATGAGTCTTTATCATGATATAAACTTGCACACCTCTTATTTTTTGGCTGGCTCCACCCCCTATTTTTAGCTCACCAGAGCCAAGGTGAGCTTTTGTGACCTCTCAGTGTCCGGCGTCCGTCGTGCGTTGTCTGTCCGTCAAAATTTCCTAAAAAAATCTTCTTCTTGAAAACCACTTGGCAGAATTACACCAAACTTCACAGGAATGATCCTTAGGTGGCCCCCTTTCAAAATTGTTTAAAGAATTTAATTCCATGCAGAACTCATGGCAACTGAAAGGAAAAACTTTAAAAATCTTCTTGTCCAAAACCACAGGACCTAGGGCTTTGATATCTGGTGTGTAGCATCATCTAGTGGTCCTCTACCAAAATTTTTCAAATTATCCCCCTAGGTCAAATATGGCCCCACCCCGGGGGTCACATGGTTTATATAGACTTATATAGGGAAAACTTTGAAAATCTGCTTGTACAAAACCACATGGCCTAGGGCTTTGATATTTGGTATGTAGCATCATCTAGTGGTCCTCTACCAAAATTGTTCAAATTATCCCCCTAGGATCAAATATGGCCTCGTCCTGGGGGTCCCAAGTTTTACATAGACTTGTATAGGAAAAAAAGTTTAAAAATCTTCTTGTCTGAAACCACAAGACATAGACCTTTGATATTTGGTTTGTAGCATTGTCTTATGGTCCTCAACCAAAATTGTTCAAATTGTACCCCTGGGGTGAAAAGAGGCCCTGCCCTGGGGGTCCCAAGTTTTAAATAGACATATATAGACTTTTATAGGAAAAAGCTTTTAAAATGTTCTTGTCTGAAACCATATGACCTAGGCTTTTGATATTTGGTATGATGAATTGTCTAGTAGTCCTCTACCAAAATTGTTCAAATTATGCCCCTGGGGTTAAAAGAGGCCCCCGCCCTGGGGTCACTTAGTTATTATCTGAGTTATATAGGAAAAAATACTTAAAAATCATCTGATCCTATTTCCAAGACTGTTTAATTATAATTACCTGATGACCCCAAGTAATATGATGTCACTTGACTGTGACCTTGACCTACTGACCTACTTTCTTGTTTTTTAAGATACAGCCTTGAAATTTTGATGACATACACAGTTTTGCACACAAATCTTAAAACTGAATTTCATTGACCATGAATGTGACCTACTGACTTTCTAAATATTTTATCATCAGTTTGACATTTGAAACATGTAGCTCATATTACTCAGGTGAGCGATTCAGGGTCATCATGACCCTCTTGTTAAAGATGGCCCCTGAAATAGTAAAAAATGCACATTTTCACCTAATTATGTGCCTAGCTCCAAAAGTATTTGATGTAAATCCATGAAACATTGCTTGAGTCTTTATCATGATGTGACTTTGCACACTTGGCATTCTTCTTCAGAATCTTAGCGCTTATTACAGAGTTATGGCCCTTGAAATAGCCAAAATAGTGGATTTTTTGTTTGTGATGCTCATAGCTCAAAAAGTATATGGCCTAGAATAATGAATCCTTTTCATAAATGTTTGTTGAGGCTATACCCCATTAAGACTGCAAACATTTGAATTATTATGTCTTCCCCAGGAGACATATTGTTTTTGCCCTGTCCGTCCGTCCGTCTGTCCATCCTTCCGTCCGTCCGTCCGTCCGTACGTCACACTTCATTTCCAAGCAATAACTGGAGAACCATTTGACCTAGAACCTTCAAACTTCATAGGGTTGTAGGGCTGCTGGAGTAGACGACCCCTATTGTTTTTGGGGTCACTCCATCAAAGGTCAAGGTCACAGGGGCCTGAACATTGAAAACCATTTCCGATCAATAACTAGAGAACCACTTGACCCAGAATGTTGAAACTTCATAGGATGATTGGTCATGAAGAGTAGATGACCCCTATCGATTTTAGGGTCACTCCGTCAAAGGTCAAGGTCACAGGGGCCTGAACATTGAAAACCATTTCTGATTAATAACTAGAGAACCACTTGACCCAGAATGTTGAAACTTCATACGATGATTGGTCATGAAGAGTAGATGACCCCTATTGATTTTTGGGTCACTCCATCAAAGGTCAAGGTCACAGGGGCCTGAACATTGAAAACCATTTCCGATCAATAACTAGAGAACCACTTGACCCAGAATGTTGAAACTTCATAGGATGATTGGTCATGCAGAGTAAATGACCCCTATTGATTTTGGGGTCACTCCATCAAAGGTCAAGGTCACAGGGGCCTGAACATGGAAAACCATTTCCGATCAATAACTAGAGAACCACTTGACCCAGAATGTTTAAACTTCATAGGATGATTGTACATGCAAAGTAGATGACCCCTATCGATTTTGGGGTCACTCCATTAAAGGTCAAGGTCACAGGGGCCTGAACATTGAAAACCATTTCCAGTCAGTAACTTGAGAACCACTTGACCCAGAATGTTGAAACTTAATAGGATGATTGGTCATGCAGAGTAGATGACCCCTAACGATTTTGGGGTCACTCTGTGAAAGGTTAAGGTCACAGGGGCCTGAACATTGAAAACCATTTCCGGTCAGTAACTTGAGAACCACTTGACCCAGAATGATGAAACTTAATAGGATGATTGGTCATGCAGAATAGATGACCCCTAATGATTTTAGGGTCACTCTTTTAAAGGTCAAGGCCACAGGGGCCTGAACATGGAAAACCATTTCCAATCAATAACTTGAGAACCTCTCGACCCAGAATGTTGAATTTTCATAGGATGATTGTTCATGCAGAGTAAATGACCCCTATTGTTTTTGGGGTCACTCCGTTAAAGGTCAAGGTCACAGAGGCCTGAACATTGATAACCATTTCCGATCAATAACTTGAGAACCACTTGACCCAGAATGTTGAAACTTCATAGGATGATTGAACATGCAGAGTAGATGACCCCATATTGATTGGTCATGCAGAGTAGATGACCCCTAATGATTTTAGGGTCACTCTGTTAAAGGTCAAGGTTACAGAGGCCTGAACATTGATAACCATTTCCGATCAATAACTTGAGAACCACTTGACCCAGAATGTTGAAACTTCATAGGATGATTGAACATGCAGAGTAGATGACCCCATATTGATTTTGAGGTCAGTCTATTAAAGGTCAAGGTCACAGTGGCCTGTTCATGTAAAATCATTTTTTGGAAATAACTTGAGAACCACTTGACCTACAATGTTGAAACTTAATAGGATGATTGGACATGCAGAGTAGATGACCCCTATTTATTTTGAGGTCACTTGATCAAAGGTCAAGATCACAGGAGCCTGAACAGTGACTTGAGAACCACTAGGCCAAGAGTGTTGAAATTTAGCGGGATGACTGGACATGCCAAGTAGATGATCCCCATTGCAGCCAACCATCAGTGTCTCTTTGACTTTCGCTCCTGACCCCTATTGTCTTCTTGCCTATAGGACTTTGCATTGGGGGAGACATGCGCTTTTTTACAAAAGCATTTTCTAGTTTCCCCTTATTTGTGACAAATGTACCAGTGGGGGGCACACCCTGTGTCCTACAGACACATTCTAGTTTAGCTTAACTATACGAAGTATGGAGAGCTGTCCTACTCGACCCAACGTCGGCATCGGCATCCTTCCGCGTCCGCACCTTGGTTAAAGTTTTGATGCACTTTCTCTTTATCTCTGTAATTACTTGATGGATTTGTTTCAGACTTAAAATAGTTATTCCTCATCATCACCCACATCATATGGCACAAGGGCCATAACTCTCACATCAATATTTCATGAATTATCCCCCCTTTTTACTTAGTATTAGAATTTCAGTTTAAAGTTTTGATGCACTTTCACTTAGTCAAAATTATTATGCCCCCCTTAGAAGAAGGAGGGGTATATTGTTTTGCAGATGTCAGTATGTCGGTCAGTCGGTATAATGTAGATCAATCCGTTTCTGGATAACTCAAGAACACTTGGGCCTAGGATCATGAAAGTTGATAGGGAGATTGGTCATAACCAGCAGATGACCCCTATTGATTTTGAGATCAGTAGGTCAAAGGTCAAGGTCACTGTGACCTAGAACAGTGAAATGGTTTCCAGATGATAACTCAAGAAAGCTTAAGCCTAGGATCATGAAAATGGACAGAAAGGTTGGTCATGGCCAGCAGATGACCTCTGTTGATTTTGAGGTCAATAGGTCAAAGGTCAAGGTCACAGTGACACGGAACAGTTAAATGGTTTCCAGATGGTAACTCAAGAATACTTTGGCCTAGGATCATGAAAGTTGACAGGGAGAATGGTCATGTCCAGCAGATGACCCCTATTGATTTTAATGTCAGTAGGTCAGAGGTCAAGGTCACAGTGACCATGAACAGTTAAAAAGTTTCTGAATGATAACTCAAGAACACTTGGGCCTAGGATCATGAAAATTAATGGGGAGGTTGATCATGACCAGCAGATGACCCCTATTGATTTTGTCAATAGGTCAGAGGTCAAGGTCACAGTGACCCAGAACAGTTATATGGTTTCTGGACGATAACTTGAGAATGCTTGGGCCTAGGATAAGGAAACTTGATAGGGAGTTTGATCATGATCAGCAGATGACCCCTGTTGATGTGGTCAGTAGGTCTAAGGTCAAGGTTACAGTGACCCAGAACAGTTGAACGGTGTCTGGATGATAACCCAAGAACGCTTAGGCCTATGATCATGAAACTTAATAGGGCGGTTGATCATGACCAGCAGATGACCTCTATTCATTTTAAGGTCAGTAGATCAAAGGTCAAGGTCACATTTCCCCAGAACAGAAGATCTTTTGTATACAATGACCAAATAATTTCTGTTCCTTGTGCAATTACTGAATGCATCAAGAGGGGCATTTCATGTTCTACGAGCTCTTGTTACTAGATGGATTTGATTCAAACTGAAAGTAGTTGTTTCACATCATCTCCCACATCATTTGACACAAGGTCCATAACTCTGATACCAATATTTAATGAATTATCCCCCCTTTTACTTAGAATTTCAGGTTAAAGTTTTGAGCACTTTGAAATTCACTCTGTCTCATTTATTACTAAATGGATTTTATTCAAACTTAAAATGGTTGTTCAGCATCATCACTCACATCATATGACACAAGGGCCATAAGGTTTGCACCAATATTTCATGAATTATTCCCCCTTTTTATTTAGAATTTCAGGTTAAAAGTACTTTCACTCTGTCTCAGTTATTACTAAATGGATTTGATTCAAACTTGAAGTAGTTGTTCCACATCATCACCCACATCATATGACAGAAGGTGCATAACTCTTGCACCAATATTTTATAAAATATGCCCCCTTTTTACTTAGAATTATACTTATTTAGTGTTTTGATACACTTTATCTTTATCTGTCTTATTACTTAATATTTTTGACACAGACTCAAGCTATTGTGCTGCAAAAATAAATTAAAATTAAAATATCTTCATCCGACATTAGAGTCATGTAACACTCCAGTGACAGCTCCAGCTTCCTCAGATGTGCCCAGTTTCACTATCCATCGTCGAAATAGTCGAGCACACTGTCTCCTGTGACAGCTTTTGTTCTTTTTTTAGGTCAATTATCAACCTCATTAGGTCAAGTCCTATAACTCTGGCATATATTTTGGCCAAATTATGCCCCCTTTTGGACTTAGAAAATCCTGGTTAAAGTTTTACATGCAATTTACTATCTCCAACACTTTTGCAGATATTGAATTGAAACTTCACATGTGTCTTCCGGGTCATAAAACTAGGTGATAGCATCAAGTCCCATAACTCTGACATGCATTTTTGCCAGATTATGCCCCCTTTTGGACTTTGAAAATTCTGGTTATAGTTTTGCATGCAAGTACATATGGCTATTATTTAAAGGCATATAGCTTTGAAACTTATTTTTTTCTTTTTTTAGGTCAATTACTAACCTCACTTGGTCAAGTTCCATAACTCTGACATGTATTTTGGCCAAATTATGCCCCCTTTTGGACTTAGGAAACCCTGGTTAAAGTATTACATGCATGTTGCTATCTCAAAAACTAATGCAGATATTGAATTGAAACTTCAGGTGTGTCTTTGGGGCCATAAAACTAGGTGATAGCATCAAGAGCCATAACTCTGACTTGCATTTTGGCTAAATAATGCCCCCTTTTGGACTTAGAAAATCCTGGTTAAAGTTTTGCATGCAAGTTCATATAGCTATTACTCAAAGGCACATAGCTCTGTAACTTATTTTTATGCCCCCGGCATCTGCTGATGCGTGAGGCATATAGTGATTTTCCTGTCCGTCCGCCCGTTCGTTTGTCCGTCCGTGCCCGCGAAATGATGGTTAAGTGACTGCATAACGGTACTTTCTCTTTGATGTCATTCATTCCGTTCTGTTTATGTGACTATTTTTCTTTTTATGTGACTGTTAGAACAATAGAGAGAACAATGGGGGAGTCACATAAAGACCGTTTCGTTAGAACGTCCATTCGTCTGTCCGTACGAGGTTAACCAAATGGGGCTGTTTCGTCTAGCATCAATACCCCTTACTAGAATAACTTGATACTAATACAGATGTCACCTGTGACCATTCCTCATCTTCAAACATCACCTGACCTCAGTTTGACCTTGACCTTGACCTCATTTTGGACTTAGGTTGCTTTATATGGGCAATCTCTTGGTTAACCAAATGGAGCCGTTTTGTCTAGCATCAATACCGCTTACAAGAATGAATTTATACTAATACAGATGTAACCTGTGACCATTCCTCATCTTCAAACATCACATGACCTCAGTTTGACCTTGACCTCGTTTTGGACTTGGGTTGCTTTGTATCGACAAGTTTGTGATGCTCATAGCTCAAAAAGTATAGGGCCTAGAATAATGAATCCTTTTCATAAAATGTTTGTTGAGGCTATACCCTATTAAGACTGCAAACATTTGAATTATTTCCCCTTATTTGTGACAAATGTACCAGTGGGGGGCACACCCTGTGTCCTACAGACACATTCTAGTTAAGTGAGTTATGGCCCTTTGTTTATTTTTAGCTCACCTGAGCACAAAGTGCTCAAGGTGAGCTTTTGTGATCGCCCTGTGTCCGTCGTCCGTCAGTCGTCCGTCCGTCATCGTCGTCAACAATTTGACTGTTAACACTCTAGAGGTCACAATTTTGGCCCAATCTTAATGAAACTTGGTCAGAATGTTACCCTCAATAAAATCTTGGACGAGTTCGATATTGGGTCATCCAGGGTCAAAAACTAGGTCACAAGGTCAAATCAAAGGAAAAGCTTGTTAACACTCTAGAGGTCACAATTTTGGCCCAATCTTAATGAAACTTGGTCAGAATGTTACCCTTAATAAAATCTTGGACGAGTTCAATATTGCATCATCTGGGGTCAGAAACTAGGTCACCAGATCAAATCAAAGGAAAAGCTTGTTAACACTGTAGAGGCCACATTTATGACTTTATCTTCATGAAATTTGGGCAGAATGTTAATCTTGATATCTCAAGGTCCAGTTTGAATCTGGGTCATGTAGGATCAAAAACTGGTCACCAGGTCAAATCAAAGGAAAAGCTAGTTAACACTCTTGAGGCCACATTTATGACCATATCTTAATAAAACTTGGTCAGAATGTTAATCTTTGTGATATAAATGTCAAGTTCAAATCTGGGTCCAATGGGGTCAGAAACTAGGTCACTAGGTCAAATCAAAGGAAAAGCTTGTTAACACTCTAGAGCCCACATTTATGACTGTATCTTCATGAAACTTGGTCAGAATGTTAATCTTGATGATCTTTAGGTCAAGTTCGAATCTGGGTCTTATTGGGTCAAAAACTAGGTCACCGGGTCAAATCAAAGGAAAAGCTTGTTAACACTCTAGAGGTCACAAGTTTGGCCCAATCTTAATGAAACTTGGTCAGAATGTTACCTTAAATAAAATCTTGGATGAGTTTGATATTGGGTCATCTGGGGCCAAAAACTAGGTCACCAGGTCAAATCAAAGGAAAAGCTTGTTAACACTGTAGAGGCCATATTTATGACTGTATCTTCATGAAACTTGGTCAGAATTTTAATCTTGATGATCTAAAGGTCCATTTTGAATCTAGGTCATGTAGGGTCAAAAACTAGGTAACCAGGTCAAATCAAAGAAAAAGCTAGTTAACACTCTAGAGGCCACATTTATGACCATATGTTAATTAAATTTGGTCAGAATGTTAATCTTAATGATTCCTAGGTCAGGTGAGCGATACAGGGCCTTCATGGCCCTCTTGTTATAATTTACATAGATTTATATAGGGAAAAACTTTGAAAATCTTCTTGTCCAAAACCACAGGGCCTAGGACTTTGATATTTGGTATGTAGCATCATCTAGCGGTCCTCTACCAAGATTATCCAAATTATTTCCCTAGGGTCAAACAGGCCCCGCCCCGGGGATCACATGGTTTATATAGACTTATATAGGGAAAAACTTTAAAAATCTTCTTGTCATAACCTGCAACATTCAAATTTGGACCTTATGTATAGTGGCTAGATGGACCTTGACATAAGTTGACCTTGATCTTGACCTAGTGACCTTCTTTCACATTTCTGTAGCTACAGCCTTCAAATTTGGACCTCATGCATAGGTTTGTGTTCCGAAATAAACTTTGACCTTGACATTGACCAAGTGACCTACTTTCACATTTAATTTGGACCACATGCATAGTTTTGTGTTCCGAAATGAAATTTGACCTTGATTTTAACCTAATGACCTTTCACATTTCTCAAGCTACTGCCTAGAGATTTGGACCACATGCATAGTTTTGTGTACCGAAATGAACTTTGACCTTGAGATTGACCTAGTGACCTACCGTACATAACCGCTTATAAGAGGTACTTTTAGGAGTCCTATTTCCAGGCCAAAGAGTGGGACGCGTCTTATAAGCGCATTCTACACGAAAATTAAAAGAAAATCTTCAAATTACAGCTCAGTACATCTTTATTTCTGTCAATGCAAACCACTACTTTCGTCTTTCGGCCGCCATTGCATAGCGGTGATAAAATCTTTAACAGCACGTACGTATTTCGGCCCGCTATAAAAATCGATACTAATTTATTTTACGATTCAAATGTATATATTTTTTTTTTTACAAATAGAATATTTTTCCTTTTAAAACACCAGAATGTATTGGCTTTAAATTCACTTGTAAATTGTAATGGACATTAACTGAAAATAGAAATATTTTCACAGCCCGCAAACCGAAAACAGTTAAAAGTTAATTGGCGCCAATTACAGAGAACTGTTCTAGGGTGTTAAACACACACTCGTTATAAAATATTTGATGTTTCAGATCCGCAAATAAACAGCTTTGTGATTGACACTGATTGATGTCAAAATTCGGCATCTTCAAAGAATGGTGAACGGAAATTATTTTGCACTAATCTTCTTGCCAAATGACGGGCATGTAGAGATGCCTAGCTAATCGAAACTCGAACATGATGGGGTAATATATCGAAGTGGGCATACCCGATTTGACTGACAGATGTCAAGCTATGATTGATTGACACATGTCATATCTGAAATCCCAGAAATAAAATCGGCGATATTATTTCGGCTGATTTGTAGACGTAATTTTGCCGTTTCCTAGTATTTTATTACGTATAAAATAGGATTTTAAAACATTCTGTTTAGTTTTACGTTTTATAAAACAAGTCTGCAAACTCTTGAACAATCTTTTCTAGATGTATTTTCACCGAATCTTGGTTATTTAAATGCAATTTATCATACATAAAAATACATTTTAAAATACTTTATTTTATTTCGTTGAGTAACATCGGCAAATATCATCAAAATTTCGGCCGATTTGTACACGTATTTTCGGCGTTTCCTAGGAGCTAAAATGTATTTTATTACATACGAAAAAGGATATACGTTTAATTAAACAAGTCTGCAGAGTTTTGAATAATCTTTGTGAATAACGCCAATCTTTTTTTAGACGTATTTTCGCCGTATCTTGGTTATTATCCCCTGACGAAAGTCGGAGGGATATAGTTTTGGCGTTGTCCGTCTGTCCGGAGCCATATCTAGGAAATGGTTGGGAATATTTAAAACTTCATATACATGTTCACCACTATGAGTTCTTGCGGCCCGTCAAGTTTCAGTCAGATTGCCCAAGTAACACCAGAGCTATGGCCCTTAGAAGTTTCTAGTGTTAACTATATAGGGTACTATAAATATGGCAATTTCTGCATCATAACTTTTGATATATTTCACCTAGAACTATGAAACTTAAACAGAATTTAGATCACCATAATGTGGTTGTGTACACACAATTTCGTTTGGATTTATTTGTAAATTTAGAGTTATTGCCCTTTAATTGTATAAAAATCCACATATTTGTACATAACAAACTTACCATTTGGTAGAATTTCATTAAATTTCTTTCATTCTTTTCCATGAACATTTATTGTAAACATGTGAAGTTGTGTACCCACACCTGGTCACCCCCTTACCTTGATCACACCCCTCCCCAGAACCCCCCCCCCCTGCCCCCGCTCAAAAAAAAAAAATTGGGGCCCATCAAGTTTCAGACAGATTGCCCAAGTAACACCAGAGTTATGGCCCTTAGAAGTTTCTAGTGTTAACTATAATATAGGGTACTATAGATCTATAGATATGGCAATTTCTGCATCATAACTTTTGATATATTTGACCTTGAACTATGAAACTTTAACAGAATTTAGAGCACTGTAATGTGGTTGTGCACACACAATTTTGTACCGTTTTCAGAGTTATTGCCCTTTAATTGTCTAAAAATCCACATATGTGTACATAACAAACTTACCATTTGGCAGAATTTCATTAAATTTCTTTCATTCTTTTCTGTGAACATTTATTATAAACATGTGAAGTTACGCACCCACACCTCGTCACCTACTTGCCTTGGTCACACTCCCCCCCCCCCCCCCCCCCCCAATTTTTTTTCATTTATTTTAGATTTTTTTCAAACCTTCCATGATTATTTATCAACATGCAAGTTGTACCATTTCCCCACCTCACTCCTCCATACAGTCATCCCCACCACTGATCATGCATCCTCTGCCCCCCCCCCCCCCCCCCCCCCCCCCCCCCCCAACCAAAAAAAAAAAAAAAATCCACATATTTGTACATAACAAACTTACCATTCGTGTGAAATTTTGTTTCCTCTCCCGTTCCCCCGCACCCGCACCCCTAAAAAAATAAATATATACATATATAATTATATTTCCATTCCTTTTTTTTTTTTTTTTTTTTTTTTTTTAAATGTTCAAACCTTCAACATGTTAAGTTGTGACTGCACAAACTTTGCCCTCAGCCATGTTCAAGGTATCTTACCTGTGTTCTCTTAAGGACATCTGTTCTTTTAAGTTCAAATGTACATGTTAATCAGCAACACCTGGTGCCAAACCACGCAAAGACAATATTTCGTTCCAGTTAACATTCAAGCTCACATTTCAATTTACTGCATTTAATTTTAAAAGCTAAGCTTATTACAATAAGCATATCCCATTCAAACTAAATTCTTTAGTCAGGATCAAAGTATCATACATTTATTGTGTACTCTTTAATTAAACATTTGTTTTCTGTTAAATTGATTTTGACTAATGAAATTATTTGCTTCTTATTAACATCCTTAACTTTTTACAGATATATTTTTTTGCCATTCCTCACCACAAACCCTTTCGGCGGGGATACCAATTCATCGAATTTGCTTGTTCATATGCATTTTATTATACATAAAAATATATTTTTAAAATTTTTTTATTTTATTTCATTGTGCAACATCGGCAAATATCGTCAAAATATCGGCTGTTTTGTAGACGTAAGTTCTCCTGGTTCTAATTCATTTCAATGTGTTTATCACAGAAAAATAATTGTATATAAGCTGATTATATATTTTAAAATTTAATAACTGAAGTTCGCATTTTTTTTAACAAAAAAAAAAAATCGGCGATTTTACCATTTTATTTTTCCCAAAACACAGAATGTTCGAAAAATAATGCATTTCTACAAATATTTGACATTGTTGATATCAAAAAATGACCGCGTCTTATACGAGGGTTAATGGAAAAGACCCAAGATGGCATGTCCAATGTCGGGATGCGTCTTATAAGCGAGTGCGGCTTATATGCGAGAACGTATGGTACTTTCACATTTCTGTAGCTACGGACCACATGCATAGGTTTGTGTACAGAAATAAACTTTGACCTTGACATTGACCTAGTGACCTACTTTCACATTTTTGAAGGTTCAGGCTTCAAATTTGGACCACATGCATAGTTTTGTGTACCAAAATGAAATTCGACCTTGATTTTGACCTAGTGACCTACTTTCACAATTCTTAAGCTACAGCCTTTAAATTTGGACCACATGCATAGTTTTGTGTACTGAAATGAACTTTGACCTTGAGATGACCTAGTGACCTACTTTCACATTTTTGAAGGTTCAGGCTTCAAATTTGGACCACATGCATAGTTTTGTGTACCAAAATGAAATTCGACCTTGATTTTGACCTAGTGACCTACTTTCACAATTCTTAAGCTACAGCCTTTAAATTTGGACCACATGCATAGTTTTGTGTACTGAAATGAACTTTGACCTTGAGATGACCTAGTGATCTACTTTCACATTTCTCAAGCTACAGGCTTTAAATTTGGACCACATGCATAGTTTTGTGTTCTGAATTGAAATTTGACCTTGATTTTTACCTAGTACCTACTTTCACATTTCTCATGCTACAGCCTTCAAATTTGAAGGACATGCAGTTTTGCGTACAGAAGTGGACTTTGACCTTGAAATTGATCTGGTGACCTACTTTCACATTTCTTAAGCTACAGCTTCAAATTTGGACCACATGCACAGTTTTGTGTACCAAAATGAACTTTGACCTTGATCTAGTCTTGAAATTTGGAACATTCAAAAATGGCTCAATGGTGGGCGCCAAGATGACACTCTGTGATCTCTTGGTTTTTTTTATCTTAGGGCAATAGTTTGGACAAATGTGGTAGAGAGACAAGCTCTCATATCACATGTTAAATATCAAAGCCCTAGAGAAAAGGACTAACCAAAAAGACCCGTATGTTCAATGAACCAGAACCATTTAACAACTTTGAAAGATGGCTACTCAGAGATCATTTTTGTAAAGTTTCATCAAAATGTTTTTTGAAGAATCAGAAATATTTAAACAATATTTGTAGAAGGTCACACAAGGATAATTTGTGTGAAATTGTTTTAAAATTGGGCTAACAGTTTTATACAAGAAGATTTTCTAAGTTTCTATTATATAGATAAAGGGAAAAGTGACCACGCCGCATGGCAGCCACAGTTTAAGTTTGACTCATGAGAATTGGTCAGAATGTTTGTCTTAATGACTTCAGAATGGATTGAAGCATCAGCTTGTCCACAGTTAAGGTGGTATCACGTTTTGAATTTCCGGTGAATGACAAAAGACAGAGAATATTCAGTTCTTTCCAAAAATCGTTATGTTATGATTCTTTTGTCCACCAGAAAGGAACAATTCTTATATCTTAATAACGAGGTTTGGTACCTTTATTACTGACAATTAACTAAAACAATAGAAATTCGTACGTGAATTCAGTGAGCTCAACAAAGCAATTTCAAGCACAAATATTGATGTTGAATGTAAAGTAAGTTGCACACTATAATGTCCTACCAAGAAACTTACAAAAACAATGCATTATGCAGAATGGAGATATAAAAATAATTTTGACAGATTGTGAAAACTATGACAAATTCTGACAGGTGTATGATGACTCGTGACCTAATTAAAAGTTTGCTGTTATTTCTACCTTCCACTTTAATTTCCTTAAAATGGCTCTTCTATATTGTAGCTTACAACTCTTAAATTAAAACAATAAAATAATATATTGTTACCTTACTGTCGTTTTGTCTATCTAAATCACGGTAAGAATTCCTATTGTTTCAGTCATTTGTCACTAATTAGAGCAACTCACAGTGTTGCAATCATAAAAAACACATCCCTTATTCAGGGCGGGTGATCACGTGACTTTTGTTTATGATCACATTGCGTCCACCTTAATGGCTGCCCCCATGTACTAGAAGGTTTTTTGTATTTTTCTGCAATTTCTCATTACATTTGAATATATTTTACCGACCATGTTCCAGCCAATAACTTTCCGGTTCCAACGATGTATCATGTTGCTATGTGAGTGTTGCCATTTTTAGCTCATCTGATTTTTTGAAAAAAAAAAAGATCAGTTATTGTCATCACTTGATCGGCGTTGGCGTTGCCTGGTTAAGTTTTATGTTTAGGTCAGCTTTTCTCCTAAACTATCAAAGCTATTGCTTTGAAACTTGCAACACTTGTTCACCAGCAGTAGCTGACCCTGTACAGCAAGAAACATAACTCCATCCTGCTTTTTGCAAGATTTATGGCCCCTTTTGAACTTAGAAAATATCAGATTTCTTGGTTAACTTATGTTTAGGTCAACTTTTTCTCATAAACTATCAAAGCTATTGCTTTAAAACTTGCAACACTTGTTCACCATCATAAGCTGACCATGTACAGCAAGAAACATAACTCTGTCCTGCTTTTTGCAAGACTTATGGCCCCTTTTGGACTTAGAAAATATCAGATTTATTGGTTAAGTTTTATGTTTAGGTCATCTTTTCTCCTAAACTATTCAACCTATTGCTTTGAAACTTGCAACAGTTGTTCACCATCATAAGCTGACTATGTACATCAAGAAACATAACTCCATCCTGCTTTTTGCAAGAATGATGGCCCTTTTTGGACTTAGAAAATCATGGGTAGGACAATTTTTCTATTATACAAAAAAAAAATCAGATGAGCGTCAGCACCCGCAAGGCGGTGCTCTTGTTCCATTTACCTTGCAGAGATTTTCGAAGTGGTGATTTTTCTCTTGAAAAAGTGTGGTCACATTGAGTCCCAAATTCCAAAAAATACATTTTATGCATTTTAACGGGTTTGTTGTTGGAAGGAATCGACTGAAAATGCACCGCAATCATGTAGTTTGCTTCACAATTGCAACTTGTAAATGTTTATGCGTGTTTTCTACAATGTTCTAGGGATTCATGTCTGAATGGTCACATTGTCTCATGGTCACATTGTGTCCAATAAATTTTGTAAATGGTATATATAGCAAGTAATTCCAGTCTTCTACATAATTAATAATTAGTCTTTTCAAGTGTTTTAGTGTTGCAATTCATTAAAGGAAAAAACATACTTAATAGGTAATCCAGAAGCACTTTTGAGCTTGTCACATGATGGCTAAAAGAAATAGTCATTTTTTCCCCAAGATTAAGTGTCATTTTCAATTTTCTGAAGCTAGTTCCTGTTTTTAGCTCACCTGAGCCAAAGGCTCATGGTGAGCTTTTGTGACCACTCAATGTGTGGCGTGCGTCGTCCGTTGTCCGTCGGTCAATATTTCCTAAAAAAAACTTCTTCTTGAAAACCACTTGGCAGAATTACACCAAACTTCACAGGAATGATCCTTGGGTGGCCCCCTTTCAAAATTGTTCAAAGAATTTAATTCCATGCAGAACTCTGTTTGCCATGGCAACCAAAAGGAAAAACTTTAAAAATCTTCTTGTCCAAAACCACAGGGCCTAGGGCTTTGATATCTGGTGTGTAGCATCATCTAGTGGTCCTCTACCAAGATTGTTCAAATTATTCCCCTAGGGTCAAATATGGCCCCGCCCCGGGGGTCTCTTGGTTTATATAGACTTATATAGGGAAAACTTTGAAAATCTTCTTGTACAAAACCACATGGCCTAGGGCTTTGATATTTGGTATGTAGCATTATCTAGTGGTCCTCTACTAAGACTGTTCAAATTATCCCCCTAGGGTTAAATATGGCCCTGCCCCAAGGGTCACGTGGTTTATTAACCAGGTTTTCAACGAAAACCTGAGTTATTAGATTGGGGTAGATGTCAGTCGGGCGGGCCGGCGGCGGCGGTGGTGGCGGCGGCGTCAAACTGGTGTTTCCGGTCAATAACTTTTGTTTCGGTAGAGGTATTTGAATAAAACTTGGTATGTATGTAGCTTATATCAAGACAAAGGCTGGGATTGATTTTGGGGTTTCTGGGGTCAAGGTCAAGGTCACTGTTACTTAAAATAGATTCCGGTCAATAACTTTTGTTTCGGTAAAGATATTTGAATAAAACTTGGTATGTATGTAGCTTATATCAAGACAAAGTCTGGGATTGATTTTGGGGTTTCTGGGGTCAAGGTCAAGGTCATTGTTACTAAAAATAGGGTTAGGGCTAGGTTAGAGTTAGGGTTAGCATATCATCTACATGCATGGACGGATTTTGATGAAAGTTGGCACAATTGTTCACCATCATAAGACAGAGTGTCATGCGCAAGAACCAGGTCCCTAGGTCTAAGGTCAAGGTCACACTTAGAGGTCAAAGGATACAAGAATGAAAACTTTGTCTGGAGCATATCTTCTTCATGCATAGAGGGATTTTGATGTAACTTGGCACAATTATACACCATCATGAGACGAAGTGTCTTGCGCAGTTCCCTTCTTTAGAATTACTTCCCTTTGTTGTTACTATAAATAGCTTATATTGTAACTTTTTCATTACTAGACGTAGGGAAAAATTGAGACCACTTTTCTGTAGTACAACATGCATGTTACATCCAATTTTGAGGTGTATTTTGACCAATCTCTACCTGGTAAGGATTTCTGTGTGGACTAACAATTTTTTTATTTTTTGTATTTTTTTTTTTTTTTTTTTTTTTTTTTTAAAGATTAACTTCACTTAGTTGTTACTATAAATAACTTATATTGTAACTTTTTTATAATTGACCGTAGGGAAAAACCAAGACCACTTTTCTGTGGTACAACATAGTTGTTACTTTCTAATTTTAGGTGTATTTTAAGGTATCTCTACCTGGTAAGGAGTTTTTTTGTGGACTTAGAAAAACAAAAGAATTACAATGATTACTAAACAACCACAAAATTAAAATTCCATTTGCAAATACAGGTGCTAGAGTAAAGAAATTTGCTGTGATGGGCGTATATTGTGACATTCTGGCGCTCTTGTTTATTCTTATGAAAAGTGTTGAAAACCTGGTTTCGTGGCATTGCCGCGTTTCTTGTATAGACTTTTATATAGGGAAAACTTTGAAAATCTTCTTGTACAAAACCACATGGCCTAGGGCTTTGATATTTGGTATGTAGCATTATCTAGTGGTCCTCTACCAAGATTGTTCAAATTATCCCCATAGGGTCAAATATGGCCCCGCCCCGGGGGTCCCAGTTTTACATAGACTTATATAGGAAAAAAAGTTTAAAATCTTCTTGTCTGAAACCACAACACTTAGACCTTTGATATTTGGTTTGTAGCATTGTCTTATGGTCCTCAACCAAAATTGTTCAAATTGTACCCCTGTGGTGAAAAGAGGCCCTGCCCTGGGGGTCCCAAGTTTTATATAGACTTATATAGGAAAAAGCTTTAAGTTTTCTTGTCTGAAACCATACGACCTAGGCTTTTGATATTTGGTATGATGAATTGTCTAGTAGTCCTCTACCAAAATTGTTTAAATTATGCCCCTGGGGTTAAAAGAGGCCCCGCCCTGGGGTCACTTAGTTATTATATGAGTTAAATAGGAAAAAATACTTAAAAATCATCTGATCCTATTTGCAAGACTGTTTAATTATAATACCTGATGACCCCAAGTAATATGATGTCACTTGACGGTGACCTTGACCTACTTTCTTGTTTTTAGCTCACCTGAGCCAAAGGCTCATGGTGAGCTTTTGTGACCGCTCAATGTCCGTCGTGTGTCGTGCATCGTGTGTCGTGTGTCCGTCAACATTTTCTAAAAAAATCTTCTTTGTGAAACCACTAGGCAGAATTGCACCAAACTTCACAGGAATGATCCTTGGGTGACCCCCTTCCAAAATTTTTCAAAGAATTAAATTCCATGCAGAACTCTGGTTGCCATGGCAACTGAAAGGAAAAACTTTAAAAATCTTCTTGTCCAAAACCACAGGGCCTAGGGCTTTGATATCTGGTATGTAGCATCATCTAGTGGTCCTCTACCAAGATTGTTCAAATTATCCCCCTAGGATCAAATATGGCCCCGCCCCGGGGGTCACATGGTTTATATAGATTTATATAAGTAAAACTTTGAAAATCTTCTTGTACAAAACCACAAGGCCTAGGGCTTTGATATTTGGTATGTCGCATCATCTAGTGGTCCTCTACCAAGATTGTTCAAATGATCCCCCTAGTGTCATATATGGTCCCGCCCTGGGGGTCCCAAGTTTTACATAGACTTATATAGGAAAAAAGTTTAAAAATCTTCTTGTCTGAAACCACAAGACATAGACCTTTGATATTTGGTTTGTAGCATTGTCTTATGGTCCTCAACAAAAATTGTTCAAATTGTACCCCTTGGGTGAAAAGAGGCCCTGCCCTGAGGTCACTTAGTTAATATATGAATTATATAGGAAAAAATACTTAAAAAATTATCTGATCCTATTACCTAGACTGTTTGATTATAATGACCTGATGACCACAAGTAATATGATTTCACTTAACTGTGACCTTGACCTGCTGACCTACTTTCTTGATTTTTAAGATACAGCCTTGAAATCTGGATGACATACACATTTTTGAACACCATTCATAAAACTGAATATCATTGACCATGATTGTGACCTACTGACTTTCTTAATATTTTAGCATCAGTTTGACATTTGAAACATGTAGCTCATATTACTCAGGTGAGCGATCCAGGGTCATAATGACCCTCTAGTTTAAGATACAGCCTTGAAATTTTGATGACATACACAGTTTTGCACACAAATCGTAAAACTGAATTTCATTGACCATGAATATGACCTACTGACTTTCTTAATTATGTCTCCTCCAGGAGACATATTGTTATTGCCCTGTCCGTCCGTCCGTCCTTCCTTCCGTCCGTCCGTCCGTACGTACGTCACACTTCATTTCCGAGCAATAACTGGAGAACCATTGACCTAGAACCTTCAAACTTCATAGGGTTGTAGAGCTGCTGGAGTAGACGACCCCTATTGTTTTTGGGGTCACTCCGTCAAAGGTCAAGGTCACAGGGGCCTGAACATTGAAAACCATTTCCGATCAATAACTAGAGAACCACTGTACCCAGAATGTTGAAACTTCATAGGATGATTGGCCATGAAGAGTAGATGACTCCTATTGATTTTGGGGTCACTCCGTCAAAGGTCAAGGTCACAGGGGCCTGAACATTGTAAACCATTTCCGATCAATAACAAGAGAACCACTTGACCCAGAATGTTGAAAGTTCATGGGATGATTGGTCATGAAGAGTAGATGACCCCTATTGATTTTGGGGTCAATCTATCAAAGGTCAAGGTCACAGGGGCCTGAACATTGAAAACCATTTCCGATCAATAACTAGAGAACCACTTGACCCAGAATGTTGAAACTTCATAGGATGATTGTACATGCAAAGTAGATGACCCCTATAGATTTTGAGGTCACTCCATTAAAGGTCAAGGTCACAGGGGCCTGAACATTGAAAACCATTTCCGGTCAGTAACTTGAGAACCACTTGACCCAGAATGTTGAAACTTAGTACGATGATTGGTCATGCAGAGTAGATGACCCCTAACGATTTTGGGGTCACTCTGTGAAAGGTCAAGGTCACAGGGGCCTGAACATTGAAAACCATTTCCGGTCAGTAACTTGAGAACCACTTGACCCAGAATAATGAAACTTCATAGGATGATTGGTCATGCAAAGTTGATGACCCCTATCGATTTTAGGGTCACTTGTTAAAGGTCAAGGCCACAGGGGCCTGAACATGGAAAACCATTTCCAATCAGTAACTTGAGAACCTCTCGACCCAGAATGTTGAGACTTCATAGAATGATTGTTCATGCAGAGTAAATGACCCCTATTGTTTATGGGGTCACTCTGTTAAAGGTCAAGGTCACAGAGGCCTGAACATTGATAACCAGTTCTGATCAATAACTTGAGAACCACTTGACCCAGAATGTTGAAACTTCATAGGATGATTGAACATGCAGAGTAGATGACCCCTATTGATTTTGGGGTGGGTCTATTAAAGGTCAAGGTCACAGTGGCCTGTTCATGTAATATCATTTTTTGGAAATAACTTGAGAACCACTTGACCTACAATGTTGAAACTTAATAGGATGATTGGACATGCAGAGTAGATGACCCCTATTTATTTTGAGGTCACTTGATTAAAGGTCAAGGTCACAGGAGCCTGAACAGTGACTTGAGAACCACTAGGCCAAGAGTGTTGAAATTTAGCGGGATGACTGGACATGCCAAGTAGATGATCCCTATTGCAGCCAGCCATCAGTGTCTCTTTGACTTTCGCTCCTGATCCCTATTGACTTCTTGCCTATAGGACTTTGCAGTGGGGGAGACATGCGCTTTTTTACAAAAGCATTTTCTAGTATTTTATCATCAGTTTGACATTTGAAACATGTAGCTCATATTACTCAGGTGAGCGATCCAGGGTCTTCATGACCCGCTTGTTACATCATTCTGGACCTATACTTGACATTTCGTACCATTTTCAAGGAGACTTTTTGTATTTATAGAAAAGTAAATGAGCCTTATTACACTGGTTCCATGTAAGAGTTAAAATTGCTCAGTTTTGTGTCGCTAAACCTATTGTACATTGTATCTAGAATCTTTTGGAATCATTCTCAAACTGTTTTCATTCATGACCTACCAAAATTCATCATCACTGGCACATAATTTTCATTGTCTGTGCATTCAAATATATATTGTCGCCAAAGCATAAATTAGATACGTAACCTTCATTCTGTTAAATTACTATGAAGTGAAACAAATGTGAAAATCTTATCTTTATTAGTAATGTCCATCCATTACAGACAACATTTATGATATGATTTTAAAGTTGATAAACAGTATGTTACTATAACAAAAGCCACATACATTATTGAATGATTGATGCATGATTTCACATTCAGCAATCAATTTTTTCTACTTTCCCTTATGTGAGCAGAAGAACACTGATCTCTTACATGAAATGCTGTATCTTTACGTACTTGGAATTGAAAAGGAAGAAGAATTTAGATGGGTGAAACCAGATACGTGATGAACAGATACGTTACAGAGATTTTAAATTCAGAATGTCACATGATTCTGTGTTTTAGAAATGCATAAGTGATAGAATTGATATCATATAATCACAAAAGATATGTAATAAATGTTTCAAAACGAGGAGTACAACTCAAACAAATTGTTACAATCTGAGTCTGATCTTTGTGAGACCTCTGTAAAAAAAACATAGTGTAATCACAGATGCTGATCAGCCTATATACCAACTGAGAGATCTTAGACATCATGTATGGCTGTCAATGCACCAATTAACACCATTTATAATGTTCTTAAAATAATTAAGATACATTTACATTGGATTTTATATCGAAATCTGTAATCAAAGCTTTGTATAAATCAATCGTTGTGGCAATTAATTTTTGGTTGCGGGTTTATCCCGCTACCAAAGTTAAAGTGTATTTCTGACAATCGTAGCATCTTTATTTTATTCCGAATCACATTCAAAGGATGTTCATGTGCTACACAAAATAGTCACATTCATGAACAGTGCGGATGAATTATCAATGAACAAGCAGTTCTTATTGTAACCCCCCCCCCCCCCCCCCCCCCCCCCCGGTATACTGGTTTCAGGTTGTCTGTCCGTCTGTCTGTATGTCCATAGACACAATCTTGTGCGCACCATCTCTCCTCATTTGTACCCCCCGACAACAAAGTTGTAAGGGGGTGTATACTGGTTTCAGGTTGTCTGTCTGTCTGTCTGTCTGTCCGTAGACACAATCTTGTGCGCACCATCTCTTCTCATCCCCTTGACACAATTTAATGAAACTTCACACAAGTGATCAGTAACAACAGTAGTTGTGCATGGGGCATGTTAGGTTCTTTCAGAAATTTTTTTTGCAGAGTTACGGGACTTTGTTTTTTGTTACTATACTATATACATAGACACAATCTTGTGTGCACCATCTCTCCTCATCCCCTTGACACAATTTCATGAAACTTCACACAAGTGATCAGTAACAACAGTAGTTGTGCATGGAGCATGTTAGGTTCTTTCAGATAAAAAAAATTGCAGAGTTACGGGACTTTGTTTTTTGTTACTATACTATATACATAGACACAATCTTGTGCGCACCATCTCTCCTCATCCTCTTGACACAATTTAATGAAACTTCACACAAGTGATCAGTAACAACAGTAGTTGTGCATGGGGCATGTTAGGTTCTTTCAGAAAAAAAATTTGCAGAGTTTGCAGACTTTGTTAGCTCACCTGTCACAAAGTGACAAGGTGAGCTTTTGTGATCGCGCGGTGTCCGTCGTCCGTCCGTGCGTCCGTGCGTGCGTGCGTCCGTAAACTTTTGCTTGTGACCACTCTAGAGGTCACATTTTTCATGGGATCTTTATGAAAGTTGGTCAGAATGTTCATCTTGATGATATCTAGGTCAAGTTCGAAACTGGGTCACGTGCCGTCAAAAACTAGGTCAGTAGGTCGAAACTGGGTCACGTGCCGTCAAAAACTAGGTCAGTAGGTCTAAAAATAGAAAAACCTTGTGACCTCTCTAGAGGCCATATATTTCACAAGATCTTCATGAAAATTGGTCAGAATGTTCACCTTGATGATATGTAGGTCAAGTTCGAAACTGGGTCACGTGCCATCAAAAACTAGTTCAGTAGGTCTAAAAATAGAAAAACCTTGTGACCTCTCTAGAGGCCATATATTTCACAAGATCTTCATGAAAATTGGTCAGAACATTCACCTTGATGATATCTAGGTCAAGTTCGAAATTGGGTCACGTGCCATCAAAAACTAGGTCAGTAGGTCTAAAAATAGAAAAACCTTGTGACCTCTATAGAGGCCATATATTTCACAAGATCTTCATGAAACTTGGTCAGAACATTCACCTTGATGATATCTAGGTCAAGTTCGAAACTGGGTCACATGCCTTCAAAAACTAGGTCAGTAGGTCAAATAATAGAAAAACCTTGTGACCTCTCTAAAGGCCATATTTTTCATGGGATCTGTATGAAAGTTGGTCTGAATGTTCATCTTGATGATATCTAGGTCAAGTTCGAAACTGGGTCACGTGCGGTAAAAAACTAGGTCAGTAGGTCTAAAAATAGATAAACTTTGTGACGTCTCTAGAGGCCATATATTTCATGAGATCTTCATGAAAATTGGCCAGAATGTTCACCTTGATGATATCTAGGTCAAGTTCGAAAGTGGGTCACGTGCCTTCAAAAACTAGGTCAGTAGGTCAAATAATAGAAAAACTTTGTGACCTCTCTAAAGGCCATATTTTTCATGGGATCTGTATGAAAGTTGGTCTGAATGTTCGTCTTGATGATATCTAGGTCAAGTTCGAAAGTGGGTCACGTGCCGTCAAAAACTAGGTCAGTAGGTCAAATAATGGAAAAACCTTTTGACCTCTCTAAAGGCCATATTTTTCATGGGATCTGTATGAAAATTGGTTGGAATGTTCATCTTGATGATATCTAGGTCAAGTTGGAAACAGGGTCATGTGCGGTCAAGAACTAGGTCAGTAGGTCTAAAAATAGAAAAACCTTGTGACCTCTCTAGAGGCCATACTTGTGAATGGATCTCCATAAAAATTGGTCAGAATGTTCATCTTGATGATATCTAGGTCAAGTTTGAAACTGGGTCACGTGCCTTAAAAAACTAGGTCAGTAGGTCAAATAATAAAAAAACCTTGTGACCTCTCTAGAGGCCATTCTTTTCATGGGATCTGTATGAAAGTTGGTCTGAATTTTCATCTTGATGATATCTAGGTCAAGTTTGAAACTGGGTCAACTGCGGTCAAAAACTAGGTCAGTAGGTCTAAAATTATTAAAATCTTTTGACCTCTCTAGAGGCCATATTTTTCAATGGATCTTCATGAAAATTGATCTGAATGTTCACCTTGATGATATCTAGATCAGTTTTGAAACTGGGTCACGTGCGGTCAAAAACTAGGCCAGTAGGTATAAAAATAGAAAAACCTTGTGACCTCTCTAGAGGCCATATTTTTCATGAGATCTTCATGAAAATTAGTGAGAATGTTCACCTTGATGATATCTAGGTAAAGGTCAAAACAGGGTCACGTACCTTCGAAAACTAGGTCAAGAGGTCAAATAATAGAAAAACCTTGTGACCTCTCTAGAGACCATCTTTTTCAATGGATCTTCATGAAAATTGGTCAGAGTTTTTATCTTGATAATATCTAGGTCAAGTTCAAAACTGGGTCACATGAGCTGAAAAACTAGGTCACTGTGTCAAATAATAGAAAAAACGACGTCATACTCAAAACTGGGTCATGTGGGAAGAGGTGAGCGATTCAGGACCATCATGGTCCTCTTGTTTTTTTTGTTACTGTACTAAATACATAGACACAATCTTGTGCGCACCATCTCTCCTCATCCCCTTGACACAATTTAATGAAACTTCACACAAGTGATCAGTATCAACAGTAGTTGTGCATGGGGCATGTGAGGTTCTTTCAGCGACAAAAATTGCAGAGTTATGGGACTTTGTTTCTTGTTAACATACTATGTACATACAGTCTGCATATGCAATCTTGTGCATGCCTAATCTACCAAACCCTTACACACAATTTAATTAAACTTCACACAAGTGATCAGTACCAACCCTAGTTGTGCATGGTGCATGTTACATTCTTTTAGATAAATATTCTGCATAGTTATGGGACTTTGTTTTTTGTTACTTTACTGCATACATACAGTCTATATACATACAGTCCACGTGATTATGCAATCTTGTGTGCGTCAAATTGCAATGTACTGTGTCAGTGCATGCGGGGGGTACATTCATCACCTTTAGTGATAGCTCTAGTTTATAATTTGATTTTTACCAAACTGGCACACAACTTGTATCACCACAAGATCTTTGTTCCTTTCTTGAACTGGCCAGATTCCTTTATGGGTTTCAGAGTTATGGCCCCTTAAAGGTCCAAAATTGGCTATTTTGGCTTTTGCAGCCATATAGAGACTTCATTTATGGTTTTATTTGATACAAACTTCCAAAATATCTTCAACAACAATAAAACTTGGATTCCATGACAAATCAGATCCATTCGTAGGTTCCAGAGTTATTTTATATCTGATTACCTCCCCTGATTGTAATCAAAATGGATTTATATCAGTAAGTACTTAAGGACTTTTTTGAAATTTCATTATTGTCATTAGTTGGACTGAGCCAATGAGGGTAGATAACTATGGGCTGATTTTATTAGCCCACCATCATCAGATGGTGGGCTATTAAAATCACTCTGCGTCCGTGGTCCGTCCGTCCGTCATCCCGTCCGTCCGTCCGTCCGTTAACAATTTCTCGTTATCGCATCTCCTCAGAAACTACTGGGGGGATTTTGACCAAACTTTGTCAGAATGATGTATTGGTACCCTAGTTGTGTCCCCCTGAAAATCAGACTGGTTCAACAATTTATGAGTGTGTTATGGCCCTTTGTTTATTTCTATAATTTATATAGATTTATATAGGGAAAAACTTTGAAAACCTTCTTGTCCAAAACCACAGAGCCTAGGGCTTTGATATTTGGTATGAAGCATCATCTAGTGGTCCTCTACCAAGATGATTCAAATTATTTCTCTGGGGTCAAATATGGCCCCGCCCTGGGGGTCACATGGTTTATATAGACTTATATAGGGAAAAACTTTGAATAACCTCTTGTCCAAAACCACAGGGCCTAGGGCTTTGATATTTTGTATGTGACATCATCAAGTAGTCTTCAACTAAGATTATTCAAATTATACCCCTAGGGTCAAATATGGCCCCGCCCTGGGGGTCATATGGTTTACATAGACTTATATAGGGAAAAACTTTGAAAATCTTCTTGTCCAAACCACAAAGCCTAGGGCTTTGATACTTGTCATGTAGCATCATCTAGTGGTTCTCTACCAAGTTTGTTCAAATTATCCTCCTAGGGTTAAATATGGCCCCGCCCCGGGGGTCACATGGTTCATATAGACTTATATAGGGAAAAGCTTTTAAAATGTTCTTGTCAGTAACTACAACATTCAAACTTGGACCACATGTATATTTTTGAGTGGCAAGATGAACCTTGACATGAGTTGACCTTGATTTTGACCTAGTGACCTACTTTCACATTTCTGTAGCTACAGCCTTCAAATTTGGACCACATGCATAATTTTGTGCACTGGAAAAAACTTTGACCTTTATTTTGACCTAGTGACCTACTTTCACATTTTTGAAGGTACAGGCATCAAATTTGGACCATATGCATAGTTTCATGTTTCAAAATGAAATTTGACATTGATTTTGACCTAGTGACCTACTTTCACATTCTCAAGCTACAGCCTTCAAATTTGGACTACATGCATAGTTTTGTGTACCGAAAAAACTTTGACCTTGACATTGACCTAGTGACCACTTTCACATTTTTGAAGGTACAGGCTTCAAATTTGGACCACATGCATAGTTTTGTATTCTGAAATGAAATTTGACCTTGATTTTGACCTAGTGACCTACTTTTACATTTCTCAAGCTACAGCCTTCAAATTTGGACCACTTGCATAGTTTTGTGTACTGAAATGACCTTTGACCTTTACATTGACCTAGTGACCTACTTTCACATTTTTAAGGTACAGGCTTCAAATTTGGACCACATGCATAGTTTTGTATACCGAAATAAAATTTGACCTTGATTTTGACCTAGTGACCTACTTTTACATTTCTCAAGCTACAGCCTTCAAATTTGGACCACGTGCATAGTTTTGTGTACCGAAACAAACTTTGACCTTTACATTGACCTAGTGACCTACTTTCACATTTTTGAAGGTACAGGCTTCTAATTTGGACCACATGCATAGTTTTGTATTCCCAAGTAAAATTTGACCTGGATTTTGACCTAGTGACCTACTTCTACATTTCTCAAGCTACAGCCTTCAAATTTGGACCACTTGCATAGTTTTGTGTACCGAAATGAACTTTGACCTTAAGATTGACCAAGTGACCTACTTTCACATTTCTGTAGCTACAGGCTTCAAATTTAGGACCACATGCATAGTTTTGTGTACCGAAACAAACTTTGACCTTGACATTGACCTAGTGACCTACTTTCACATTTTTGAAGGTACAGGCTTCAAATTTGGACCACATGCATAGATTTGTGTTGTGTACGGAAATGAAATTTGACCTTGAGCTAGTCAATAAGTCTTGAAATTTGGAACACTCAAAAATGGCACATTGGTGGGCGCCAAGATCACTCTGTGATCTCTTGTTTCAAATTACCTCCCTTTATTTCAAATTAAAATGGGTATATCTCCGCAACTAATGAAGATACTGATCTGAAATTTCATTTATGTCAACAGATTTATTTGGCAGATCCTTCTTTTGTTAACTTACAATCATTTTCTTTTAATTACTTCACTTTTACGTTACTATAAATAGCTTGTTTTTAGTAACTTTTTTATTATTGGCCGTAGGGAAAAACCAAGACCACTTTTCTGTGGTACAACATGGATGGTACCTCCAATTTTTAGGTGTATTTTGACATATCTGTACCTTGTAAGAATTTTTTTTTTCTTTTTGGTTTAATTTCTTCCCTTTGTTGTTCCTGTCCTTTGGACTTAGATATTTTTTCTGAGGACCTTCTTGTCCTCAAGTGCAATGATAACAGGTGAGCGATATAGGGCCATCATGGCCCTCTTGTTTTACATCTTATTACCTCCCCTGATTGTAATCAAAATGGATTTATATCAGTAAGTACTTAAGGACTTATTTGAAATTTCATTATTGTCATTAATTGGACTGAACCAATCAGGGTAGATAACTATGGACTGATTTTATGTCAAATTACCTCCCTTTATCCCCCCCCCCCCCCCCCCCCCCCCCCCCCCCCCCCCCCCAAAGGCGAAGGGGATATTAGAAATGCTCTCCGTGTGTGCGTCCGCAACAATCTTTGTCCGGAGCATAACTCCAAAAGTACTGGAGGGATTTTCTTCAAACTTCATACACTGATAGAACACATTGGGAGGAAGTGCAGTGTGCAAGAACAATAACTCTACCTTGCCTATTTTTTGAGTTATTCCCCTTTATCATATTTTCTTAAAAAATTTTGTCCGGATCATAACTCCAAAAGTACTGGAGGGATTTTCTTCAAACTGCATACACTGATAGAACACGTTAGGAGGAAGTGCAGTGTGCAAGAACAATAACTCTACCTTGCCTGTTTTTTGAGTTATTCCCCTTTATCATATTTTCTTAAAACATTTTGTCCGGATGCAAAGAGGGATTTTGATATAACTTGGCACAAATGTTCACCACCACGAGACGGAGTGTCATGCGCAAGATCCAGGTCACTAGACCTAAGGTCAAGGTCACACTTAGAGGCCAAAGGTCAGATACAAGAATGACTTTGTCCGAAGCATTTCTTCTTCATGCATGGAAGGATTTTGATGTAACTTGGCACAGTTATACACCATCATGAGACGAAGTGTCATGCGCAGTTCCCTTCTTTAGAATTACTTCCCTTTATTGGTACTTTAAATAGCTTTTATTGTAACTTTTTCATTACTAGTTGTAGGGAAAAATCGAGACCACTTTTCTGTAGTACAACAAGCGTGCTTAATCCAATTTTGAGGTGTATTTTGACCAATCTCTACCTGATAAAGATTTTTGTGTGGACTTGCAATTTTTTTTTTTTTTTTTTTAAGATTAACTTCCCTTAGTTGTTACTATAAATAACTTATATTGTAACATTTTAATAATTGACCCTAGGGAAAAAACAGGACCACTTTACTGTGGTACAACATAGATATTACTCACCAATTTTAGGTGTATTTTATTATATATAAGGTATCTCTACCTGGTAAGGAGTTTTTTTGTGGACTTTAAAAAACAAAAGACTTACAATGATTACTAAACAACCACAAAATTAACATTCCATTGTCAAATATAGCTGCTAGAGTAAAGAAATTTGCTTTGACGGGCATATATTGTGACATTCTGGCACTCTTGTTCCCTGTTTGCTTTCCATTCCTTCTTTTTACAGTAGCCATATAGAAAAACATCATAGCTATACTGTTCGTGAAAATTAATAAAATTTAGCAGTAAACCACCTCACTACTGACTTATTCTTTCTTCCACATCTTAAAACCCCTGATGCGGACCACAACTAAACCGTTCTTCAAAGCTTTCCCCAAAATTAATACTTTCAGACACTAACTTGCCAGGAACTTTAGCCTTCAATTATAATATGCCCGGCGGGGGGATTAGCCATGTGTAACATGGCTCTTGTTTCAAATTAAAATGGGTATATCTCCGTAACTAATGAAGATACTGATCTGAAATTTCATTTATGTCAACAGATTTATTTGGCAGATCCTTCTTTTGTTCACTTACATTAATTTTTAGCTCACCTGTCACAAAGTGACAAGGTGAGCTTTTGTGATCGGCGCGGTGTCCGTCGTCCGTCCGTGCGCCCGTAAACTTTTGCTTGTGACCACTCTAGAGGTCACATTTTTTGTGGGATCTTTATGAAAGTTGGTCAGAATGTTCATCATGATGATATCTAGGTCAAGTTCGAAACTGGGTCACGTGCCATCAAAAACTAGGTCAGTAGGTCTAAAAATAGAAAAACCTTGTGACCTCTCTAGAGGCCATATATTTCATAAGATCATCATGAAAATTGGTCAGAATGTTCAACTTGATGATATCTAGGTCAAGTTTGAAACTGGGTCATGTGCCTTCAAAAACTAGGTCAGTAGGTCAAATAATAGAAAAACCTTGTGACCTCCTTAAAGGCCATATTTTTCATCGGATCTGTATGAAAGTTGGTCTGAATGTTCATATTGATGATATCTAGGCCAAGTTCGAAAGTGGGTCACGTGCGGTCAAAAACTAGGTCAGTAGGTCTAAAAATAGGAAAACCTTGTGACCTCTCTAGAGGCCAAATATTTCATGAGATCTTCATGAAAATTTGTCAGAATGTTCACCTTGATGATATCTAGGTCAAGTTCGAAAGTGGGTCATGTGCCTTCAAAAACCAGGCAGTAGGTCAAATAATAGAAAAACCTTGTGACCTCGCTAGAGGCCATATTTTTCATGGGATCTGTATGAAAGTTGGTCTGAATGTTCATCTTGATGATATCTAGACCAAGTTCGAAAGTGGGTCACGTGCCATCAAAAACTAGGTCAGTAGGTCAAATAATAGAAAAACCTTTTGACCTCCCTAGAGGGCATATTTTTCATGGGATCTGTATGAAAGTTGGTCTGAATGTTCATCTTGATGATATCTAGATCAAATTTGAAAGTGGGTCACATGCCTTCAAAAACTAGGTCAGTAGGTCAAATAATAGAAAAACCTTGTGACCTCTCTAAAGGCCATATTTTTCATGGGATCTGTATGAAAGTTGGTCTGAATGTTCATCTTGATGATATCTAGGTCAAGTTTGAAACAGGGTCATGTGCGGTCAAAAACTAGGTCAGTAGATCTAAAAATAGAAAAACCTTGTGACCTCTCTAGAGGCCATACTTGTGAATGGATCTCCATAAAAATTGGTCAGAATGTTCATCTTGATGATATCTAATTCAAGGTTGAAAGTGGGTCACATGCCATCAAAAAGTAGGTCAGTAGGTCAAATAATGTAAAAACGTTGTGACCTCTCTAGAGGCCATACTTTTCATGGGATCTGTATGAAAGTTGGTCTGAATGTTTATCTTGATGATATCTAGGTCAAGTTTGAAACTGGGTCAACTGCGATCAAAAACTAGGTCAGTAGATCTTGAAATAGAAAAACCTTGTGACCTCTCTAGAGGCCATACCCTTGAATGGATCTTCATGAAAATTGGTCAGAATGTACACCTTGATGATATCTAGGTGAAGTTTGAAACTGGGTCACGTGCCTAAAAAAACTAGGTCAGTAGGTCAAATAATAAAAAAACCTGGTGACCTCTCTAGAGGCCATACTTTTCATGGGATCTGTATGAAAGTTGGTCTGAATGTTCATCTTGATGATATCTTTTAGACCTAGGTCAGTAGGTCTAAAATTAGAAAAATCTTTTGACCTCTCTAGAGGCCATATTTTTCAATGAATCTTCATGAAAATTGATCTGAATGTTCACCTTGATGATATCTAGATCAGTTTCGAAACTGGGTCACGTGCGGTCAAAAACTAGGCCAGTAGGTATAAAAATAGAAAAACCTTGTGACCTCTCTAGAGGCCATATTTTTCATGAGATCTTCATGAAAATTAGTGAGAATGTTCACATTGATGATATCTAGGTAAAGTTCAAAACAGGGTCACGTACCTTCGAAAACTAGGTGAATAGGTCAAATAACAAAAAAACCTTGTGACCTCTCTAGAGACCATATTTTTCAATGGATCTTCATGAAAATTGGTCAGAATTTTTTTCTTGATAATATCTAGGTCAAGTTCAAAACTGGGTCACATGAACTCAAAAACTAGGTCAGTATGTCAAATAATAAAAAAAACGACGTCATACTCAAAACTGGGTCATGTGGGAAGAGGTGAGCGATTCAGGACCATCATGGTCCTCTTGTTTTTTAATTACTTCCCTTTAACATTACTACAAATAGCTTATTTTTAGTAACTTTTAAGCTCACCTGTCAATGAGTGACAAGGTGAGCTTTTGTGATTACGCAGCGTCCGTAGTCCGTATGTGCGTCCGTCCGTCCGTCCGTCCGTGCGTAAACTTTTGCTTGTGACCACTCTAGAGGTCACATTTTTCATGGGATCTTTATGAAAGTTGGTCAGAATGTTCATCTTGATGATATCTAGGTCAAGTTCGAAACTGGGTCACATGCGGTTCAAAACTAGGTCTGTAGGTCTAAAAATAGAAAATCCTTGTGACCTCCCTAGAGGCCATATTTTTCAATGGATCTTCATGAAAATTGGTCAGAATGTTCACCTTGATGATATCTAGGTCAAGTTCGAAACTGGGTCATGTGTCTTCAAAAACTAGGTCAGTAGGTCAAATAATGAAAAAACCTTGTGACCTTTCTAGAGGCCATATTTTTCATGGGATCTGTATGAAAGTTGGTCTGAATGTTCATCTTGATGATATCTAGGTCAAAATTCAAAACTGTGTCATGTGCCTTCAAAAACTAGGTCAGTAGGTCAAATAATGAAAAAACCTTGTGACCTCTCTAGAGGCCATATTTTTCATGAGATCTGTATGAAAGTTGGTCTGAATGTTCATCTTGATGATATCTAGGTCAAGTTCGAAACTGGGTCACATACCTTCAAAAACTAGGTCAGTAGGTCAAATAATGAAAAAACCTTGTGACCTCTCTAGAGGCCATATTTTTCATGGGATCTGTATGAAAATTAATCTGAATGTTTATCTTGATGATATCTAAGTCAAATTTGAAACTGGGTCAACTGCGGTCAAAAACTAGGTCAGTAAGTCTAAAAATAGAAAAACATTTTGACCTCTCTAGAGGCCATACTTTTGAATGGATCTTCATGAAAATTGGTCAGAATGTTCACCTTGATGATATCTAGGTGAAGTTTGAAACTGGGTCACGTGCCTTCAAAAACTAGGTCAAATAATAAAAAAAACCTTGTGACCTCTCTAGAGGCCATATTTTTCATGAGATCTTCATTATAATTAGTGAGAATGTTCACCTTGGCGTGCATCTTCATGCATCAACATTTGCCTTGTTAACACTCTAGAGGTCACAGTTGTGACCCAGTCTTTATGAAAGTTGGTCAGAATGTTTGTCTTGATGATCTCTAGGTCAAACTCTAAACTGGGTCATGTGGGGTCAAAAACTAGGTCACCTGGTCAAATCAAAGGAAAGGCTTGTTAACACTTTTAGAGACCACATTTTAAGTTTGAAACTCATGATAATTAGTCAGAATGTTTGTCTTGATGAAATCTAGGTCAAATTTAAATATGAGTCATCTGGGGTCAAATCAAAGGAAAAACTTATTTACACTCTAGAGGCCACTTTTTTGCTCCAATCATCCCGAAACTTTATCAGAATGTTTTTCATGATATATTGGACAAATTCTAATCTTGGTCATGTGGGGTAAAAAAATAGGTCAAATCAAAGAAAATGCTTGTTTACACTCAAGTGGCCACATTTTTGGTCCAGTCTTAATGAAAATTGGTTAGAATATTTGTCTAGATCAAACATGTTTACACTGTTATGGTGCTTTACTCAGGTGAGCGGCCTAGGGCCATCTTGGCCCTCTTGTTGATTTATGATTTAATTTCTTCATAAAGATGTTGTAATCATAAGGATTATAAAGCTGTGATAATCACATATTGAAAACTGGAATCCCAGGCTAAATATAGATTTTTTTTAAACTTCTGCTTTCACTTTCAGAATGTTAATTGGCTAATGGAAACTTTGTCTGAACTTTACAAAAGTTGAAATTCATGATTTTATATCACCATGAAATAGCTGTTTTAGCCAAAGTCACAAAACATTCTGATAAATTTTTTCACAGTATTATGGTGAATTTAAAATAAGGACGAGCAACTAGAGGTGTTTGGGGGTTGAGAGGTGTTCCAGTGACGACAGGTATTTCAGTAAAGAGAGATTTTCCTTTGATGAAGTGTCCCAGCAACAAGAAGTAAAGAGATGTGTTGCACCAAACTGAATTTGAGTGAACAAAGCTAGACTGTATTAAAACATCAGAAAAATAGTGAATTTATGTTTGGATGGTTACCAGCACCTGCAATTCAGAGATGCACCATATTTCTCTCTATACAACATCATTGTGAAAGTTATGCAAGCACAAGTCCCATATTTGTGCCCCCCCATGAGTGGTGGGGGCATATAGATTTGGTCTTGTCCGTCCGTCCGAAGTTCGTGACACGCCTAGCTCAAAAAGCATTTGATATAAATTCATGAAATCTTGCATGAGTCTTTATCATGATATGAACTTGCGCACCTCCTATTTTTCGTCTGGCTCCGCCCCCTATTTTTAGAGTTATGGCCCCTGAAATAGTCAAAAATTCACATTATCACCTTGTGACGCGCCTAGCTCAAAAACTATTTGATATGGATTCATAAAACCTTGCATGTGTATTAATCATAATACGAACTTGCGCACCTCCTATTTTTCATTTTGGTCCGCCCCCTATTTTCAGAGTTATGGCCCCTGAAATAGTCAAAAATGCACATTTTCACCTTGTGACACGCCTAGCTCAAAAAGTATTTCATATAAATTGATGAAACCTTGCATGAGTCTTTATCATGATATGAACTTGCGCACCTCCTATTTTTCATATGGCTCCGCCCACTATTTTTAGAGTTATGGCCCCTGAAATAGTCAAAAATGCATATTTTCACCTTGTGACACGCCTAGCTCAAAAAGTATTTGATATAGATTCATGAAACCTTGCATGTATATTAATCATGATATGAACTTGTGCACCTCCTTTTTTTATTTAGGTCCGCCCCCTATTTTCAGAGTTATGGCCCATGAAATAGTCAAAAATGCACATTTTCACCTTGTGACACGCCTAGTTAAAAAAGTATTTCATATAAATTGATGAAACCTTGCATGATACTTTATCATGATATGAACTTGCGCACCTCCTATTTTTCATTTGGCTCCCCCCTATTTTTGAGTTATGGCCCCTGAAATAGTCAAAAATGCACATTTTCACCTTGTGACGCGCCTAGCTCAAAAAGTATTTGATATAGATTCATGAAACCTTGCTTGTGTATTAATCATGATAAGAACTTGTGCACCTCCTATTTTTCTTTGGGTCTGCCTCCTATTTTTTGAGTTATGGCCCCTGAAATAGTCAAAAATTCACATTTTCACCTTGTGACACCCCTAGCTAAAAAAGTATTTCATATAAATTGATGAAACCTTGCATGAGTCTATATGAAGATATGAACTTGCGTGCCTCCTATTTTTCGTCTAGCTATGCCCCCTATTTTTAGAGTTATGGCCCCTGAAATAGTCAAAAATGCACATTTTCATCTTGTGACGCGCCTAGCTCAAAAAGTATTTAATATAAATGGTTGAAAACTTGCATAAGTCTTTATCATGGTATAAACTTGCACACCTGTAATTTTTTGGCTGGTTCCACCCCTATTTTTAAAGTTATGGCCCCTGAAATAGTAAAAAAATGCACTTTTTCACCTAATTATGTGCCTAGCTCAAAAAGTATTAGATGTAAATTCAGGAAACCTTGCAGGAGTCTTTATCATGATGTGGCCTTGCACTCTTGGCATTCTTCTGGAGAATCTTACTCTTATTACAGAGTTATGGCCCTTGAAATAGCCAGAATAGTGGATTTTTTGTTTGTGATGCTCATAGCTCAAAAAGTATAGGGCCTAGAATAATGAACCCTTTTCATAAAATGTTTGTTGGGGCTATACCCCATTAAGACTGCAAACATTTGAATTATTGCCCCTTATTTGTGACTAATGTACCAGTGGGGGGCACACCCTGTGTCCTACAGACACATTCTAGTTTTTCTTAAATTTACAGCTGAAGTTCATATTGTGGTTGTAGGGGATAACAATGTTGGGAAGACATCACTGTGTATTACATTTTCTACCGGTCAGTTTCCAAGTTTGTTCACTCCAATGGAGTGCAATAGAGTTCCACATGAGAAGGATATGACAGTTGGTACAGAGACTGTCCATGTGAAGTGCACTGACACAGAAGGTCATGTAAGTATATTTAGCTAAAGTAAAGTGATTATGATCCCCCGATACAGGGCTTTCATAACCCTCTGGTTGTTTGCTTACATGAATTTGGTGAGCTTGTAAGTTTTTATACGCCCGTTTTGGAAAAACGGGATGTATTATGTGATGGTGTGTCTGTCCGTTTGTTCAATTCGTATCCGGAGCTTTACAACCATTAAAGGTACTGACCTTAAACTTGGCATATAGGTAGATGGCAATGAAATGATGTGCAGAGCACTTAAACCAGCTCTGTAGGTTAAAGGTCAAGGTCAAAATTGTCCATCATATTTTGTGTCCGGAGCGTAACTAAATAACCATGCAAGTTATTGACTTCAAATTTGACATGTAGGTACGTCTTGATGATATGATGTGCAGAGCACATGAACTGGGTCTGAAGGTCAAAGGTCAAGGTCACAAATTGAGCTCAAAGGGTAAATTTGTCATATTTCGTGTACAGAGTATAACTTATTAACCATTCAAGATTTTGACTTCAAATTTGAGATGTAAAGTAGGTGATAATGAAATGATGTGCAGATTGCATGAACAAGGATGGTAGGTCAAAGGTCAAGGTCACAGCAAGGTCAGATCTGCCCATATTTCGTGTCAAGAGCATAACTTAAAATATATTTTTAGCTCACCTGAGCAATTTTTGTGATCACTTGATGTCCAGCGTCTGTCTGTCGTCTGTCAACATTTAGCTTGTGTATGTGATAGAGGCTGTATTTTTAGCTTTTGTGATTGCCCGTCGTCGTCCACAATTTCTTGTCTGCACGATAGTGGTTTCATTTATGATTTTATTTTAACCAAACTTGCACACAACTTGTATCACCATAAGATCTTGGTTCTTTTCTTGAACTGGCCAGATCCCATTATGGGTTCTAGAGTTATGGCCCCTGAAAGGGCCAGAATTAGCTATTTTGACCTTGTCTGCACAATAGCAGCTTCATTTATGACTTGATTTTAACCAAACTTGCACACAACTTGTATCACCACAAGATCTTGGTTCCTTTCTTGAACTGGCCAGATTCCATTATGGGTTCCAGAGTTATGGCCCCTGATAGGGCCAGAATTAGCTATTTTGACCTTGTCTGCACAATAGCAGCTTCATTTATGATTATGTCTCCCCCAGGAGACATATTGTTTTTGCCCTGTCCGTCCGTCCGTACGTCACACTTCATTTCCGAGCAATAACTGGAGAACCATTTGACCTAGAACCTTCAAACTTCATAGGGTTGTAGGGCTGCTGGAGTAGACGACCCCTATTGTTTTTGGGGTCACTCCGTGAAAGATCAAGGTCACAGGGGCCTGAACATTGAAAACCATTTCCGATCAATAACTAGAGAACCACTTGACCCAGAATGTTGAAACTTCATACGATGATTGGTCATGAAGAGTAGATGACCCTTATTGATTTTGGGGTCACTCCGTCAAAGGTCAAGGTCACAGGGGCCTGAACATTGAAAACCATTTCCGATCAATAAATAGAGAACCACTTGACCCAGAATGTTGAAACTTCATACGATGATTGGTCATGAAGAGTAGATGACCCCTATTGATTTTGGGGTCACTCCGTCAAAGGTCAAGGTCACAGGGGCCTGGACATTGAAAACCATTTCCGATCAATAACTAGAGAACCACTTGACCCAGAATGTTGAAACTTCATAGGATGATTGGTCATAAAGAGTAGATGACCCCTATTGATTTTGGGGTCACTCCATCAAAGGTCAAGGTCACAGGGGCCTGAACATGGAAAACCATTTCCGATCAATAACTAGAGAACTACTTGACCCAGAATGTTGAAACTTCATAGGATGATTGTACATGCAAAGTAGATGACCCGTATCGATTTTGGGATCACTCCATTAAAGGTCAAGGTCACAGGAGCCTGAACATTGAAAACCATTTCCAGTCAGTAACTTGAGAACCAATTGACTCAGAATGTTGAAACTTTATAGGATGATTGTACATGCAAAGTAGATGACCCCTATCGATTTTGGGGTCACTCCATTAAAGGTCAAGGTCACAGGAGCCTGAACATTGAAAACCATTTCCGGTCAGTAACTTGAGAACCACTTAACCCAGAATGTTGAAACTTAATAGGATGATTGGTCATGCAGAGTAGATGACCCCTAACGACTTTGGGGTCACTCTGTGAAAGGTCAAGGTCACAGGGGCCTGAACATTGAAAACCATTTCCGGTCAGTAACTTGAGAACCACTTGACCCAGAATGATGAAACTTCATAGGATGATTGGTCATGCAGAATAGATGACCCCTAACGATTTTAGGGTCACTCTGTTAAAGGTCAAGGCCACAGGGGCCTGAACATGGAAAACCATTTCCAATCAATAACTTGAGAACCTCTCGACCCAGAATGTTGAAACTTCATAGAATGATTGTTCATTCAGAGTAAATGACCCCTAATGTTTTTGGGGTCACTCCGTTAAAGGTCAAGGTCACAGGGGCCTGAACATTGATAACCAGTTCCGATCAATAACTTGAGAACCACTTGACCCAGAATGATGAAACTTCATAGGATGATTGAACATGCAGAGTAGATGACCCCTATTGATTTTGGGGTCAGTCTATTAAAGGTCAAGGTCACAGTGGCCTGTTCATGTAAAATCATTTTTTGGAAATAACTTGAGAACCACTTGACCTACAATGTTGAAACTGAGTAGATGACCCCTTTTTATTTTGAGGTCACTTGATCAAAGGTCAAGGTCACAGGAGCCTGAACAGTGACTTGAGAACCACTAGGCCAAGAGTGTTGAAATTTAGCGGGATGACTGGACATGCCAAGTAGATGATCCCTATTGCAGCCAACCATCAGTGTCTCTTTGACTTTCGCTCCTGACCCCTATTGACTTCTTGCCTATAGGACTTTGCATTGGGGGAGACATGCACTTTTTTACAAAAGCATTTTCTAGTTAACCAGGTTTTCAACGAAAACCTGAGTTATTAGATTGGGGTAGATGTCGGTCGGGCGGGGGGCGGTGGCGGTGGCGGCGGCGTCGGCGTCAAACTGGTGTTTCCGGTCATTGACTTTTGTTTCGGTAAAGATATTTGAATAAAACTTGGTATGTATGTAGCTTATATCAAGACAAAGGCTGGGATTGATTTTTGGGTTTCTGGGGTCAAGGTCAAGGTCACTGTTACTTAAAATAGAAAAAGGGTTTCCGGTCAATAACTTTTGTTTCGGTAAAGATATTTGAATAAAACTTGGTACGTTTGTAGCTTATATCAAGACAAAGGCTGGGATTGATTTTGGGGTTTCTGGGGTCAAGGTCAAGGTCACTGTTACTTAAAATAGAAAAAAGGGTTAACGGTCAATAACTTAACTTAGGAATGAGCTATCATGATGAAACTTGGTGTATAGAAAACTTATATAAAGTTGTAGCTTGGGATTTATTTTGGGGTTTCTGGGATCAAGGTCAAGGTCATTGTTACTAAAAATAGGGTTAGGGTTAGGTTAGGGTTAGGGTTAGCATATCTTCTACATGCATGGAGGGATTTTGATGAAAGTTGGCACAATTGTTCACCATCATGAGACGGAGTGTCATGCACAAGAACCAGGTCCCTAGGTCTAGGTCAAGGTCACACTTAGAGGTCAAAGGATACAAGAATGAAAACTTTGTTCATGTATAGAGGGATTTTGATGTAACTTGGCACAATTATACACCATCATGAGACGAAGTGTCTTGTGCAGTTCCCTTCTTTAGAATTACTTCCCTTTGTTGTTACTATAAATAGCTTATATTGTAACTTTTTCATTACTAGACGTAGGGAAAAATCGAGACCACTTTTCTGTAGTACAACATGCATGTTACATCCAATTTTGAGGTGTATTTTGACCAATCTCTACCTTGTAAGGATTTCTGTGTGGACTTACAATTTTTGTTTTGTATTTTTTTTTTTTTTTTTTTTTTTTTTTTAAGATTAACTTCCCTTAGTTGTTACTATAAATAACTTATATTGTAACTTCTTTATAATTGACCGTAGGGAAAGACCAAGACCACTTTTCTGTGGTACAACATAGTTGTTACTTTCTAATTTTAGGTGTATTTTAAGGTATCTCTACCTGGTAAGGAGTTTTTTTGTGGACTTAGAAAAACAAAAGAATTACAATGATTACTAAACAACCACAAAATTAAAATTACATCTGCAAATACAGGTGCTAGAGTAAAGAAATTTGCTGTGATGGGCGTATATTGTGACATTCTGGCACTCTTGTTTATTCTTATGAAAAGTGTTGAAAACCTGGTTTCATGGCATTGCCGCGTTTCTTGTTTGAATTTAATCTGAAAGGGCCAGAATTAGCTATTTTGACCTTGTCTGCACAATAGCAGCTTCATTTATTACTTGATTTTAATCAAACTTGCACAAAACTTGTGTCACCATAAGGTCTCGGTTCCTTTCTTGAACCGGCCAGATCCCATAATGGGTTCCAGCGTTATGGCCCCTGAAAGGGCCAAAATTAGCTCTTTTGACCTTGTCTGCACAATAGCAGCTTCATTTATGATTTGATTTTAACCAAACTTGCAAATAACTTGTATCACCATAAGATCTTGATTCCTTTTTATACGCCCGAAGGGACGTTTTATGTTATCGCCTCGGTGTCCGTCTGTCTGTCTGTCTGTTGGTTAGCAATTTCCCTTCTGCTCTGTAACTCTTATACACAAATGTTCACCTCATCGAAATGACATGCAGAGCGCATGTTTAGGATGGCTCACTTCAAGGTCAAGGTCACACTTAGGGGTCAAAGGTCATATGACTTTGTTTTGTGTGTATATTGCTCTGCATTTGCATTGCATTGCAGTGCTCTTGTTTTTAGCTCACCTGAGCACGAAGTGCTCAAGGTAAGCTTTTGTGATCGCCCTGTGTCCGTCGTCGTCAGTCCGTTCATCCATCCGTCGTCAACAATTTGACTGTTAACACTCTAGAGGTCACAATTTTGACCTAATCTTAATGAAACTTGGTCAGAATGTTACCCTCAATAAAGTCTTGGACAAGTTCGATATTGGGTCATATGGGATCAAAAACTAGGTCACCAGGTCAAATCAAAGGAAAAGCTTGTCAACACTCTAGAGGTCACAATTTTGGCCCAATCTTAATGAAACTTGGTCAGAATGTTACCCTCAATAAAATCTTGGACGAATTCGATATTGGGTCATCTGGGGTTAAAAACTAGGTCACTAGGTCAAATTAAAGGAAAAGTTTGTTAACACTCTAGAGGTCACAATTTTGGCCCAATCTTAATGAAGCTAAGTCAGAATATTACTCTCAATAAAATCTTGGAAGAGTTCGATATTGGGTCATCTGGGGTCAAAAACTAGGTCACCAGGTCAAATCAAAAGAAAAGCTTGTTAACACTCTAGAGGTCACAATTTTGGCCCAATCTTAATGAAACTTGGTGAGAATGTTACCCTAAATAAAATCTTGGACAAGTTCGATATTGGGCCACTGGGGTCAAAAACTAGGTCACCAGGTCAAATCAAAGGAAAAGCTTGTTAACACTGTAGAGGCCACAAATATGACTGTATCTTCATGAAACTTGGTCAAAATGTTAATCTTGATGATCAGTAGGGCAAGTTCGAATCTGGGGTCAAAAACTAGGTCACCAGGTCAAATCAAAGGAAAAGTTAGTTAACACTCTAGAGGCCACATTAATGACCGTATATTATTGAAACTTTTTCAGAATACTAATCTTGATGATCTTTAGGCTGAGTTCAAATTTGGGTCAGCTAGGGTCAAAAACTAGGTCACCAGGTCAAATCAAAGGGAAAGGTAGTTAACACTCTGGTGGCCACATTTATGAGCATATCTTAATGAAACTTGTTCAGAATGTTAATCTTGATGATCTATAGGTGAAGTTTAAATCTTGGTCATGTGGGGTCAAAAACTAGGTCACCAGGTCAGATCAAAAGAAAAGCTAGTTAACACTTTTTTAGCCACATTTATGACCTTATCTTAATGAAACTTGGTCAGGATGTTAATCTTGATGGTCTTTAGGTCAAGGTTATATCTGGGTCAGGTGGGGTCAAAAACTAGGTCACCAGGTGAAATCAAAGGAAAAGCTTGTTAACACTCTAAAGGCCACATTAATGATGTATCTTCATAAAACTTGGTCAGAATGTTAACCTTGATAATCTTTAGGTCAAGTTCGAACATGGGTCATGTTGGGTGAAAAACTAGGTCACCAGGTCAAATCAAAGGAAAAGCTAGTGAACACTATAGAAACCACATTTATGGCCCTATCTTTATGAAACTTGGTCAGAATGTTAATCTAAATGATCTTAAGGTTAGGTTCCAATCTGGGTCAGGTGGGGTCAAAAACTAGGTTACCAGGTCAAATCAAAAGTAAAGCTTGTTAACAATCTAGAATCCACATTTAAGACTGTATCTTCATGAAACTTGGTCAGAATGTTAATCTTGATGATCTTTAGGTCAAGTTCGAATCTGGGTCATGTAGGATCAGAAACTAGTTTACTAGGTCAAATTAAAGGAAAAGCTAGTTAACACTTTAGAGGCCACATTTATGACCATATCTTAATGAAACTTGGTCAGAATGTTAATCTTGATGATCTTTAGGACAGTAGGTCAGGTGAGTGATACAGGGCCTTCTTGGCCGTCTTGTTTTATAGAATTACGTCCCTTTGTTATACCCCGACCAAACATGTTTGAGGGGGTATATAGGAGGCAGTTTTGTCGCGTCCCGTCGCGTCCCGTCCCGTCGCGTCCCGAAATCTATTATCTCAGTTATTACCAAATGGATTTGATTCAAACTTAAAATACATGTTCCACCTTATCACCCACATCATGTGACACAAGGTGCATAACTCTTGACACCAAGTTTTCATGAATTATGTCCCCTTTTACTTAGAATTTAAGGTTAATTTGTTGTATTTTCACTATATCTCAGTTATTACTAAATGGATTTGATTCAAACTTAAAATAGATGTTCCACCTCATCACCCACATCATGTGCCCACATCATGTGACACAAGGTGTATAACTCTGACACCAAGTTTTCATGAATTATGTCCCCTTTTACTTAGAATTTAAGGTTAATTTTGTTGTATTTTCACTATATCTCAGTTATTACTAAATGGATTTGATTCAAACTTAAAATAGTTGTTCCACCTCATCACCCAGATGATGTGTCATAAGGTGCTTAACTCTGACATAAATTTTTTATGTATTATGTCCCCTTTTACTTTAAATTTAAGGTTGATTTTGATGTATTTTCACTATATCTCAATTATTACAAAATGGATTTGATTCAAACTTAAAATAGATGTTCCATCTCATCACCCACATCATGTGACACAAGGTGCATAACTCTGACACCAATTTTTCATGAATTATGCCCCTTTTTACTTAGAATTTAAGGTAAATTTTGATGTATTTTCACTATATCTCAGTTACTACTGAATGGATTCGATCCAGACTTAAAATAGATGTTCCACCTCATCACCCACATCATGTGACACAAGGTGCATAACTCTGACACTAATTTTTCTTGAATTGTTTCCCCTTTTACCTAGAATTTAAGGTTAATTTTGATGTATTTTCACTATATCTCATTCTGATTGGCTTAGAGCCAAAGGGAAGTAACCTTTCTTTAACTTTTGTACTGAGTTTCTTCCCCTTAAATTCCAGGAATTAGTCTATTTTTAGAAATCCTATTTTTAGATTTTCAGTATTTTAGGTATTTTTCTAACTTTTTATCTCACCTGTCACAAAGTGACAAGGTGAGCTTTTGTGATCGCGCGGTGTCCGTCGTCCGTCCGTGCGTCCGTAAACTTTTGCTTGTGACCACTCTAGAGGTCACATTTTTAATGGGATCTTTATGAAAATTGGTCAGAATGTTCATCTTGATGATATCTAGGTCAAGTTCGAAACTGGGTCACGTGCCATCAAAAACTAGGTCAGTAGGTCTAAAAATAGAAAAACCTTGTGACCTCTCTAGAGGCCACATATTTCACAAGATCTTCATGAAAATTGGTCAGAATGTTCATCTTGATGATATCTAGGTCAAGTTCGAAACTGGGTCACGTGCCGTCAAAAACTAGGTCAGTAGGTCTAAAAATAGAAAAACCTTGTGACCTCTCTAGAGGCCATATTTTTCATGAGATCTTCATGAATGTTGGTCAGAATGTTTATCTTGATGATATCTAGGTCAAGTTCGAAACTGGGTCACGTAGGGTCAAAAACTAGGTCATTAGGTCTAAAAATAGAAAAACCTTGTGACCTCTCTAGAGGCCATACTTCTCAATGCATCTTCATGAAAATTGGTCAGAATGTTCATCTTGATGATATCTAGGTCAAGTTCGAAACTGGGTCACGTGGGGTTAAAAACTAGGTCAGTAGATCTAAAAATAGAAAAACCTTGTGACCTCTCTAGAGGCCATATTTTTAATGAGATCTTCATGAATATTGGTCAGAATGTTCACCTTGATGATATCTAGGTCAAGTTCGAAACTGGGTCATGTGGGGTCAAAAACTAGGTCAGTAGATCTAAAAATAGAAAAACCTTGTGACCTCTCTAGTGGCCATATTTCTCAATGGATCTTCATGAAAATTAGTCAGAATGTTCACTTTGATGATATCTAGGTCGAGTTCGAAACTGGGTCATGTGCGGTCAAAAACTAGGTCAGTAGGTCTAAAAATTGGAAAACCTTGTGACCTCTCTAGAGGCGATATTTTTCAATGGATCTTCATGAAAATTGGTCAGAATGTTAACCTTGAAGATATCTAGGTCAAGTTCCAAACTGGGTCACGTGGGGTTAAAAACTAGGTCAGTAGATCTAAAAATAGAAAAACCTTGTGACCTCTCTAGAGGCCATATTTTTCATGAGATCTTCATGAATATTGGTCAGAATGTTCATCTTGATGATATCTAAGTCAGATTCAAAACTGGGTCACGTGGGGTCAAAAACTAGGTCAGTAGGTCTAAAAATAGAAAAAACATTGTGACCTCTCTATAGGCCATATTTCTCAATGGATCTTCATGAAAATTGGTGAGAATGTTCAGCTTGATGATATCTAGGTCAGGTTCGTAACTGGGTCATGTGCGGTCAAAAAGTAGGTCAGAAGGTCGGAAAAAAGAAAAACCTTGTGACCTCTCTAGAGGCCATATTTTTCACGAGATCTTCATGAAAATTGGTGAGAATGTACACCTTGATGATATCTAGGTCAAGTTTAAAAGTGGGTCACATGCCTTCAAAAACTAGGTCATTAGGTCAAATAATAGAAAAACCTTGTGACCTCTCTAGAGGCTATGTTTTTCAATGGATCTTCATGAAAATTGGTCAGAATTTTTTATCTTGATGATATCTAGGTCACATGTGCTCAAAAACTAGGTCACTATGTCAAATAATAGAAATAACGATGTCATACTCAGTTGAACACTGGGTCATGTGGAGATAGGTGAGCGATTCAGGACCATCCTCTTGTTTATTATAAGTCCTATGTAGAAAGTAAAAACATTTTTCTGTGGTAACATGGGTCGGTAAGACCCTTTTTTGTATTCACTTTTAGTGTATCTCTAATATTAGAGATTTAATATATTTACTTGTATTACTATACTAGTATTATACTAGTATTACTTATATGTGGAAGCCCAGGATGAAGTACTCCAAAGTATTTTTAAGATTCCTTATGGTTTCCATTCTTCTGTGACAAGACCGTATGGTGGGGGTATGAGTCACTCCTTTGACAGTTCTAGTTGTTACTATAAATAGCTATAACATAACTTTTTAGCTCCACTATTCGGAGAATATGGGTGCTATTCTACTTGCCCCGGCGTCGGCTTGAGCTCTCTTGGTTAAAGTTTTTTAGCAACCTTTCTTTTTCTTTGTTACTATTGCTTATATCTTACTCTAACTTCACATTACCGTTGTTAAGCATGCAAACAAAGTATGTGCAGGGGCTGGGCCCATTATACCCAAGGTCAAGGTCACCAAGGTGTTATACTTAGATTATTTTAAAGGTTAAAGTTTTTTGGCAACCTTTGTTTATCTGTAATATTTTTAGCTCGACTATTGATAGAATATTAGAGCTATTGGACTCACCTGTGCGTCAGCATCCGCGTCTGCGTCCGCGTCCCGATTTGGTTAAGTTTTTGTATGTAAGCTGGTATCTCAGTAACCGCTTGTGAGAATGGATTGAAACTTTACACACTCACTTTGATAGACTGACGTACATTGCACAGGTTCCATAACTCTGTTTTGCTTTTTTACAAAATTTTGCCCCTTTTTCAACTTAGAAATTTTTGGTTAAGGTTTTGTATGTAAGCTGGTATCTCAGTACCCACTATGGGGAATTGATTGAAACTTCACACACTTGTTCGCTGTCATCATCTGACATGCACTAAGCAGATCACATAACTCTACTTTGCATATTTAGCTCACCTGTCACATAGTGACAAGGTGAGCTTTTGTGATCACCCTTCGTCCGTCGTCAGTCCGTCTGTGCGTCCATACATCAACAAATTCTTGTCTGTACGATAGAGGTTTCATTTATGATTTTATTGTACCCCCCGACAACAAAGTTGTAAGGGGGGGTATACTGGTTTCAGGTTGTCTGTCTGTCTGTCCGTCTGGCCTTCTGTCAGTCTGTCCGTAGACGCAATCTTGTGTGCACCATCTCTCCTTATCCCCTTGACAGAATTTAATGAAACTTCACACAAGTGATCAGTACCAACAGTAGTTGTGCATGGGGCATGTTAGGTTCTTTTAGAAAAAAAAATTTGCAGAGTTATGGGACTTTGTTTTTTTGTTACTATACTATATACATAGACACAATCTTGTGCGCACCATCTCTCCTCATCCCCTTAACACAATTTAATGAAACTTCACACAAGTGATCAGTACCAACAGTAGTTGTGCATAGGGCATGTTAGGTTCTTTTAGAAAACTTTTTTTGCAGAGTTATGGGACTTTGTTTTTTTGTTACTATACTATATACATAGACACAATCTTGTGCACACCATCTCTCCTCATCCCCTTGACACAATTTAATGAAACTTCACACAAGTGATCAGTAACAACAGTAGTTGTGCATGGGGCATGTTAGGTTCTTAAAGCGACAAAAATTGCAGAGTTATGGGACTTTGTTTCTTGTTAACATACTGTGTACATACAGTCTGCATATGCAATCTTGTGCGTGCCTAATCTACCAAACCCTTACACACAATTTAATGAAACTTCACACAAGTGATCAGTACCAACCCTAGTTGTGCATGGTGCATGCTACATTCTTTTAGATAAATATTCTGCATAGTTATGGGACTTCGTTTTTTGTTACTATACTGTATACATACAGTCTATATACATACAGTCCACATAATTATGCAATCTTGTGTGCGTCAAATTGCAATGTACTGTGTCAGTGCATGCTGGGGGTACATTCATCACCTTTAGTGATAGCTCTAGTTTTAACCAAACTTGCACACAACTTGTATCACCATAAGATCTCGGTTCCTTTCTTGAGCTGGCCAGATCCCATTATGGGTTCTACAGTTATGGCCCCTAAAAGGGCCAAAATTAGCTATTTTGACCTTGTCTGCAAAATAGCAGCTTTATTTGTGATTTGATGTTTACCAAATGTGCACACAACTTGTATCACCATAAGGTCTTGGTTCCTTTTTTGAACTGGCCAGATTCCTTCATGGGTTCCAGAGTTATGGCCCTGTAAAGGTCCAAAATTTGCTATTTTGGCTTTTGCAGCCATATAGAGACTTTATTTATGGTTTGTTTTGATACAAACTTCCAAATTTTGTATCTGATTACCTCCCTTGATTGTAATCAAACTGGATTTATATCAGTAAGTACTTATAGGACTTACTTGAAATTTCATTATTGTCATTAGTTGGACTGAGACAATCAGGGTAGATAACTATGGACTGATTTTATTTCAAATTACCTCCCTTTATTTCAAATTAAAATGGGCATATCTCCGTAACTAATGAAGATAGTGATCTGAAATTTCATTTATGTCAACAGAATGAACTTGGACAATCAGTGAAGTTTACATATTGACTGAATTTATGACAAATTACATCCCTTTATTTTTATCCAAATGAATACACCTTAGCAGCTTCTAATGAGATTGGTTTGAAACGTTAATGTCTTCCATGGTAAGAAATAGTCATATTAGATAACTCTATGTGATTGAACATTTATAGATATGAATACTTTACTAATATATTGTTGTATAGGCTTGTACTCTGTATCTTCTACATGCATATCTTCTACATGCATATACCAGTGCATGATTACCTCCCCTGATTTTAATAAAAATGGATTTATCTCGGTAAATATTTATAGAACTCATTTGAAATTTCATTATTGTCTTTAGTTGGACTGAGGCAATCAGGGTAGATAGGTATGGACTGTTTTTATGTCAAATTACCTCCCTTTGTTTCAAATTAAAATGGGTGTATCTCAGTAACCAGTGAAGATACTGAATTGAAATGTCACTTGTGCCATCAGATGGACTCGGACAATCAGGGTAGATAACTTTTGACTGAATTTATGACAAATTACCTCCCTTTATTTTATGTAAACAAATATATATCAGCAGCATCTAATGAGATTGGGTTTAAAGTCTTCCATGGTAAAGAATAGTCATGTTAGTACAAAAATGCAGCATTTGAGCCTAGGATCCTCAAACTTGGTGTGGAAATTGGCCCTGACTAGGTCAAAAAGGACTGTTACAAGAAAATGTTTATCCTGATGAAATTTAATGTGTATGCATATGTGCTCTATGTTAAAACTTGATCATATCATTTTCAGCAGTGGTACTCAGGTGAGCGATACAGGGCCATCATGGCCCTCTTGTTTTAAAATTATGCCCCTTTTTTCACTTGGCATTCTTCCCATCTGTAGAATGTCCAGGGATTTCCATGGAAAAGTACATGGAATTATTCCATGGAGTATTGGAACAGATTTCCATGGAAAAAATGCAGTGTTCCATGGAAAATTTGAAAGGTTTACTCTGTTAATATTTCTGGAAATATTCCATAGTATCCCTGGAAATATTCCCTGGTACACCTGGAAATATTCCCTAGTATCCCTGGAAATATTCCCTGGTACACCTGGAAATTTTCCATAGTATCCCTGGAAATATTCCATGATACACCTGGAAATATTCTATAGTATCCCTGGAAATATTCCCTGGTATCCCTGGAAATATTCCCTGGTACACCTGGAAATATTCCATAGTATCCCTGGAAATATTCCATGATACACCTGGAAATATTCCATAGTATCACTGGAAATATTCCCTGGTATCCCTGGAAATATTCCATGGTACACATGGAAATATTCCCTGATACACCAAGTTTCTTACTGAAAAATCATGTTGTTAGTAGCTCAATCAGAAACAAAAGATTTCTAATGATTACTTTCTTGGTTCATACTTTGACATGTGCACAATTTGTATTGAGTCTCAGGTCAGTCTGTGATATCTTTTCAACCTATAGCATGTTCATTGAAATACTCCAATTTCTCTGACCATATAAATTCATACATGTGTTGAGGACATACTTCTTATAAAACTTTATATGCACACACTTTCATTTGAAAGCTAAAATTATAACATTTAAAATGCAATGAAGACAGTGGTTCAAAGTGATTTAAGTACTAATTACCTAAATTATATACTGAATATGTCATCAAGTATTAGAAAAACTGTTGCTAAGGGGAGAAGTATATTTATTATCTATCATTCACACATACCTGAACAGAAATTACTTGTAACCAGATGAAAGTTTATGCCATTAAGATGAATAGAGTTCCTGCTTCAATCTATAATTTCCTAGTCCTGTGACATATTATATGTTTAAATTACATTTGAAATTAGAAAGTATTATGTTTTTACCTCAGGTGTCCCTCTAAAAGCATTTTAGAGTTTCCAGTTAGACAATATTTAGCTTCATTCCATGTGCCTCTAACAACTAGAACAAAGCACTTCCTGTTTACATTCAAATTTTTGGTATTCATGAGCAATTTTCTTCAGTACAATTAGTTGCTGATGTGAATATCCAGAATGTTATGAAAACAGATATACAGTAAACCTCACTTATAAGGAACTCAGATATAAGGAACACTCGGTTATAAGGAACAGTTTTCATTTCTCCGATTTAATTCCTTCTTTATTCAATGTAAAAATCCTCGGTTATAGGGAACTCGGTTATAAGGAACACTTTTTCTAGTCCCAAAGTACGAAATTCAATGGAAAACCCCTCGGTTATAGCGAACAGACATAAAGAATAAAAATTATTGAAAACTGGAAATAAACAGGAGAATTGCTGATGACGTCAGCTGACGTTCCTGAGTTATGTCGGCACTTTTACGCGCTTTTATGCACATGAATAAACACATATTATTTCATTTCTATGATCTTTAGTTTGTTTTATTTCACTGACATGTTAAAAAAAAAAAATTTAAATAATTCATCATTAATTTTATATTTACTCGAGATTATGTTTGAAAGCTACATGTATAAGGTATTTCATGATAACAATACTGAATGAAAATAAGTCGTGGACACAGTCATGTCTACTATCCTAAATAAATGTGTTAATTACGCGTGATTAACAAGGGCCCAAACAGTCCAGTTTCCCAAAATTTTTCAATTGTAAAAAATTATATCAGGTGCTAAAATGGGACAATAGCAAAACTATGGGTATAATTTACCTTTAGTCCGTATGTATGGCGCCGTTGTCTAGTCTTTAAATGCACTGTATGTCATAAACACCCTACTTTTAAAATTTTTAAAATTGGTAGTCTAATTTAAATTTTTATATTAATTATTTGAACATTTACTTTATTAGTATTGATGCCTATTCACATAACATGCTGCTGAGCAAGGTAAGGGCGGGCAACATATCTTATAATCATAATGTAGTGCTCTCCTAAAAAGAAGATAGAAATAGCCGACAATAATAAACACAAATCACGTCATTCTTACCGACATACATTTTGGCTTAGTTTAGGTTTAAACGCCGTGTTTCAACGCTATTTCAGTCATAAACACGCAGTCAGTTTATCTTACCATCTCTCTAGAGGACCGGTACTAGACTCACAACTTTCTCACATAAAGATTCATGGTCGACCTGGGGCCCTTTTCAAACGTCAGTCAAATAGTGTTTGCTATACAAATTGTGTTCGTTATACAAACCTCGGTTACAAGGAATTAGTTCGCTATACGGATATAAGGAACCTCGGTTATAAGGAACAATTTTTAGAGGTCCCAAGCTGTTCCTTATAAGCGAGGTTTACTGTATATACAATACAAATGTGAATTTGACCATCTTTTAGCTCACAGAATTTGCAAAGATCACAGGAAAACGAACAGAAAAATTGGGATTATTTTTGTTAGGTCACTAGTAGCCTGCATTTTTATTGGTTCTTAGGAATGTCCATGTGTTATCAGCTATATACATGTATATTTGCAAATGCTACAGTGTCCAGGGAATTTTTCCATTCATATTTTTAGTTAAGGGACATTTTCCATGCATATTTCTGTATGTCTGGAAACTTTCCAGTGTTTCCCTGGAATACAGGACACTTTTCCATGGAACACTTCCAGGGATTTACACTTTCCAGTGTCAACAGCATACTTTCCATGGAATTCCATGCACTTTCCATTGAATTCCATGCACTTTCCATGGAAAACCTTGCTTGTCCATGGACATTCTACAGACGGGTTCTTCTTCTCCTTCTATTTATGTTTAATTAGGGTCCATCCGCCCGTTAAGGCACAACATAGCTTTCGCTAATTAAGAGTACGGACCCCCAGCATGTCACCAGGCATGCTGTTAAAGATAAAAGTGAATCACTGTCACGGCCAATGAGACCTAAACGACAGAGACCCGTAAAGAGACGTGGTTGCTCGAAGGCGCCCTTAAAAGGGCGGTAAGTGCTGCAAGCCGCTGTCGCTGGAATCCTCCGCCGCTCCTCCGCTGTGGGTGATGTGCCCCTCCCCGCTCACCCCCCACGTTGAGCGTGGAGTTTGAGCGGCTTTTTCACTTGGCAGTTTTTTGTTAAGTTTTTGTATGTAAGCTGGTATCTCAGTATCTACTAATGGGAAGGGATGGAAACTTCACACACTTGTTCACTGTCATGAATGACATTCACTGTGCAGGTCCCATAACTCTACTTTGCATTTTTAGCTAACCTGAGCAATGCTCAGGTGAGTTTCTGATCGCTCGATGTCCGGCATCCGTCGTCTGTCGTCTGTCTGTCAACATTTAGCTTGTGTATGCGATAGAGGCTGTATTTTTCAATTAATCTTCATGAATATTGGTCAGAATGATAACCTTGATGAAATCTAGGCCGAGTTCGAAAATGGGTCATCTCGGGTCAAAAACTAGGTCACTAGGTCAAATCAAAGAAAAACCTTGTGTATGCGATAGAGGTTGTATTTTTATCCCCCGCCGATGAAATCGGGAGGGGGGGTATTGAAATGGCGTTGTCCGTCCGTCACGTCCCTGCATCCGTGGTGCGTGCGTGTGTCCGTCGCAGCCATTTCTCAGTAACTAGCAGGTTTGAATTTCATGAAACTTGAATAAACATGAACCCAAAATACTGGGATGATGCCCGTCAAGTTTTTTTTGGATTGGTCGATTTCCCTTAGAGTTATTGCCCCTTTATTTAATGAAAATGCCCAAAAATGTCCGGGCGCAGCCATTCTCAGTAATAGCAGGGGGAATTTCATGAAACTTGAAATAAATATGAACCAACATACTGCAGTGATGTCCATCAAGTTTTTTTTGGATTGGTCGATTTCCCTTAGAGTTTTTTTGCCCTTGATTTACTGAAAAATCCACGTCTGGGAGCCATTTCTCAGTAACAAGCTGGTAGAATTTCATGAAACTTAAAATAAATATGAATCAACATACTTTGATGATGTATGTCATTTTTTTTTTCAATTGGTCAATTTTCCTAAGAGTTATTGCCCTTTAATTATTGAAAATCTACAGATTTGTCATAACAAACCAACCAAATTTTAGAATTTCATAAAACTTCTTTCATTCTTTCAGTGAAATTTTTTATAAAAAATGTGAAGTTGTGTACCCACACCTGGTCACCACCTTGCTTTCGTCACACCCTCCCCTGACCCAAACCCCCCCCCCCACCCAAAAAAAAAATTCTTTCTTTTTAGCTCACCTGTCACAAAGTGACAAGGTGAGCTTTTGTGATCACGCGGTGTCCCCTCGTCCCTCGTCCGTCCGTGCGTCCGTAAATTTTGCTTGTGACCACTCTAGAGGTCACATTTTTCATGGGATCTTTATGAAAGTTGGTAGAATGTTCATCTTGATGATATCGGTCAAGTTCGAACTGGGTCACGTGCCACAAAACTAGGTCAGTAGGTCTAAAATAGAAAAAACCCTTTTGACCTCTCTTGAGGCCATATTTCACAAGATCTTCATGAAAATTGGTCAGAAGTTCACCTTGATGATATCTAGGTCAAGATCGAAATGGGTCACCCTGGGGTCAAAACTAGGTCAGTAGGTCCCAAAAATAGAAAAACCCTTGTGACCTCTTAGAGGCCATATTTTTCATGAGATCTTCATGAATGTTTTGGGCAGAATGTTTACCCTTTATGATATTAGGTTTAAGTTCGAAACTTGGTCAAAGTAGGGTCAAAAACAGGTCATTAGGTCTAAAAATAGAAAAACCTTGTGACCTTCTAGAGGCCATATTTTCAATGCATCTTCATGAAAATTGGTCAGAATGTTCATCTTGATGATATCTAGGTCAAGTTCGAAACTGGGTCACGGGGTTTAAAAAACTAGGTCAGTAGATCTAAAATAGAAAAACCTTGTGACCTCTTTAGAGGCCATATTTTTCATGAGATCTTCATGAATATTGGTCAGAATGTTCACCTTGATGATATCTAGGTCAAGTTCGAAACTGGGTCATGTGGGGTCAAAAACTAGGTCAGTAGATCTAAAAATAGAAAAACCTTGTGACCTCTCTAGTGGCCATATTTCTCAATGGATCTTCATGAAAATTGGTCAGAATGTTCACCTTGATGATATCTACGTCAAGTTCGAAACTGGGTCATGTGCGGTCAAAAACTAGGTCAGTAGGTCTAAAAATAGGAAAACCTTGTGACCTCTCTAGAGGTGATATTTTTCAATGGATCTTCATGAAAATTGGTCAGAATGTTTACCTTGAAAATATCTAGGTCAAGTTCGAAACTGGGTCACGTGGGGTTAAAAACTAGGTCAGTAGATCTAAAAATAGAAAAAACTTTGTGACCTCTCTAGAGGCCATATTTTTCATGAGATCTTCATGAATATTGGTCAGAATGTTCATCTTGATGATATCTAAATCAGATTCGAAACTGGGGTCACGTGGGGTCAAAAAAAACTAGGTCAGTAGGTCTAAAAATAGAAAAAACCTTGTGACCTCTCTAGAGGCCATATTTCTCAATGGATCTTCATGAAAATTGGTGAGAATGTTCAGCTTGATGATATCTAGGTCAGGTTCGTAACTGGGGTCATGTGCGGTCAAAAACTAGGTCAGTAGGTCGAAAAATAAGAAAAAGCTTGTGACCTCTTAGAGGCCATATTTTTCACGGAGATCTTCATGAAAATTGGTGAGAATGTTCACCTTGATGATATCTAGGTCAAGTTTAAAAGTGGGTCACGTGCCTTCAAAAACTAGGTCATTAGGTCAAATAATAGAAAAACCTTGTGACCTCTCTAGAGGCCATATTTTTCAATGGATCTTCATGAAAATTGGTCAGAATTTTTTATCTTGATGATATCTAGGTCACATGTGCTCAAAAACTAGGTCACTATGTCAAATAATAGAAATAACGATGTCATACTCAGTTGAACACTGGGTCATGTGGAGATAGGTGAGCGATTCAGGACCATCATGGTCCTCTTGTTATTATTATTTTTTTCAGACTTTCATGAATATTTATCAACATACAAAGTTGTACTGTTCCCCCACCTCACTCACTCCTCCACCCAGTCATCCCCCTCCCCCCCCCCCCCCCACATTTTTATTTTTTTTCATTTTTAATTTTCCATCCATATTTCAATATTTTAATCAACATCGATGATCAATGACAATAATCGATGTTTTGTACCCTCACCCAGTCCCCCGCTGCCCCTCCTCCCACCAAAAAAATAGCATTCATTTTCTGTTAAATTGATTTTGACAGATGAAATTATTTGCTTCTTTTGCTTCTTAGTAACATCCTTAACTTTTTGCCGGATATATTTTTTTGCCATTCCTGACCACAAACCCTTTCGGCGGGGGATACCAATTCATCGAATTTGCTTGTTCAACTAATCTTCATGAATATTGGTCAGAATGATAACCTTGATGAAATCTAGGCCGAGTTCGAAAATGGGTCATCTCGATTCAAAAACTAGGTCACTAGGTCAAATCAAAGAAAAACCTTGTGTATGCGATAGAGGCAGTATTTTTCAATTAATCTTCATGAATATTGGTCAGAAAGATAACCTTGATGAAATCTAAGCCGAATTTGAAAATGGGTCATCTCGGGTCAAAAACTAGGTCACTAGGTCAAATTAAAGAAAAACATTGTGTATGCGATAGAGGCTGTATTTTTCAATTCTTCTTCATGAATATTAGTCAGAATGATAACCTTGATGAAATCTAGGCCGAGTTCAAAAATTGGTCATCTAGGATCAAAAACTAGGTCACTAGGTCAAATCAAAGAAAAACCTTGTGTATGCGATAGAGGCTGTATTTTTCAATTGATCTTCATGAATATTGGTCAGAATGATTGCCTTGATGATATCTAGGCCGAGTTTGAAAATGGGTCATCTAGGATCTAAAACTAGGTCACTAGGTCAAATCAAAGAAAAACCTTGTGTATGCGATAGAGAATGTATTTTTCAATTGATCTTCATGAATTTTGGTCAGAATGATTACCTTGATGAAATCTAGGCTATTTTTGAAATTGGGTCATCTCGGGTCAAAAACTAGGTCACTAGGTCAAATCAAGGAAAAACCTTGTGTATGCGATAGAGAATATATTTTTCAATTGATCTTCATGAATTTTGGTCAGAATGATTACCTTGATGAAATTTAGACCAAGTTTGAAAATGGGTCATCTGGGGTCAAAAACTAGGTCACTAGGTCATATCAAAGAAAAACCTTGTGTATGCAATAGAGGCTGTATTTTTCCACTCATCTTCATGAAATATAGCCAGAATGATTACCTTGATAAAATCTAGGCCGAGTTCGAAACATGGGTCATCTTGGGTCAAAAACTAGGTCACTAGGTCAAATCGAAGAAAAAAAACATTGTGTATGCAATAGAGGATGTATTTTTCAATTGTCTTCAGGAAAATTTGGTCAGAGTGATTGCCTTGATGAAATCTAGGTTGATTTTGATAGGATTATCTGAGGTCAAAAACTAGGTCACTAGGTCAAATCAAAGAAAAACCTTGTGTATGCGATAGAGGCTGTATTTTTCAATTGATCTTCATGAATATTGGTCAGAATGATTGCCTTGATGATATCTAGGCCGAGTTTGAAAATGGGTCATCTAGGATCTAAAACTAGGTCACTAGGTCAAATCAAAGAAAAACCTTGTGTATGCGATAGAGAATGTATTTTTCAATTGATCTTCATGAATTTTGGTCAGAATGATTACCTTGATGAAATCTAGGCTATTTTTGAAATTGGGTCATCTCGGGTCAAAAACTAGGTCACTAGGTCAAATCAAGGAAAAACCTTGTGTATGCGATAGAGAATATATTTTTCAATTGATCTTCATGAATTTTGGTCAGAATGATTACCTTGATGAAATTTAGACCAAGTTTGAAAATGGGTCATCTGGGGTCAAAAACTAGGTCACTAGGTCATATCAAAGAAAAACCTTGTGTATGCAATAGAGGCTGTATTTTTCCACTCATCTTCATGAAATATAGCCAGAATGATTACCTTGATAAAATCTAGGCCGAGTTCGAAAATGGGTCATCTTGGGTCAAAAACTAGGTCACTAGGTCAAATCGAAGAAAAACATTGTGTATGCAATAGAGGATGTATTTTTCAATTGATCTTCAGGAAATTTGGTCAGAGTGATTGCCTTGATGAAATCTAGGTTGATTTTGAATATGGATTATCTGAGGTCAAAAACTAGGTCACCAGGTCAAATCAAAGAAAAATCTTGTGTATGCGATAGAGACTGTTTTTTTCAATTGATTTTTATGAAATTTGGTCAGGATGATTGCCTTAATGAAATCTAGGTCGAGTTTGAACATGGGTCATCTGAGGTCAAAAACTAGGTCACTTGGTCAAATCAAAGAAAAAACTTCTGTATGTGATAGAGGCTGTATTTTTCAATTGATCTTCATGAATTTTGGTCAGAATGATTGCCTTGATAAAATCTAGGTCAAGTTTGAACATGGGTCATCTAGGGTCAAAAACTAGGTCATATCTAAGAAAATGCTTGTTTTATCGCAAGAGACCAATTTTTTGGTCCAATCTTAATGAAAATTGGTCAGAATATTTGTTTCTATGAAATCACTAGGTCAAACATGTTTTACACTGTTATGGAGTGCTTCTTAGGTGAGCGACCTAGGGCCATCTTGGCCCTCTTGTTAAAAAATTATGCCCCTTTTTCGACTTAGCAGTTCGTACGTCACACTTCATTTCCGAGCAATAACTGGAGAACCATTTGACCTAGAACCTTCAAACTTTATAGGGTTGTAGGGCTGCTGGAGTAGACGACCCGTATTGTTTTTGGGGTCAGTCTGTCAAAGGTCAAGGTCATAGGGGCCTGAACATTGAAAACCGTTTCCGATCAATAACTAGAGAACCACTTGACCCAGGATGTTGAAACTTCATAGGATGATTGGTCATGAAGAGTAGATGACCTCTATTGATTTTGGGATCACTCCGTCAAAGGTCAAGGTCACAGGGGCCTGAACATTGAAAACCATTTCCGATCAGTAACTAGAGAACCACTTGACCCAGAATGTTGAAACTTCATAGGATGATTGGTCATGAAGAGTAGATGACCCCTATTGATTTTGGGGTCACTCCGTCAAAGGTCAAGGTCACAGGGGCCTGAACATTGAAAACCATTTCCGATCAATAACTAGAGAACCACTTGACCCAGAATGTTGAAACTTCATAGGATGATTGGTCATGAAGAGTAGATGACCCCTATTGATTTTGGGGTCATTATGTCAAAGGTCAAGATCACAGGGGCCTGATCATTGAAAACCATTTCCGATCAATAACTAGAGAACCACTTGACCCAGAATGTTGAAACTTCATAGGCTGATTGGTCATGAAGAGTAGATGACCCCTATTGATTTTGGTGTCACTCCATCAAAGGTCAAGGTCACAAAAGGTCAAGGTCACAGGGGCCTGAACATTGAAAACCATTTCCGATCAATAACTAGAGAACCACTTGACCCAGAATGTTGAAGCTTCATAGGATGATTGGTCATGAAGAGTAGATGACCCCTATTGATTTTGGGGTCACTCCGTCAAAGGTCAAGGTCACAGGGGCCTGAACATTAAAAACCATTTCCGATCAATAACTAGAGAACCACTTGATCCAGAATGTTGAAACTTCATAGGATGATTGGTCATAAAGAGTAGATGACTCCTATTAATTTTGGGGCCACTCCATCAAAGGTCAAGGTCACAGGGGCCTGAACATGGAAAACCATTTCCGATCAATAACTGGAGAACCACTTCACCCAGAATGTTGAAACTTCATAGGATGATTGTACATGCAAAGTAGATGACCCCTATCGATTTTGGGGTCACTCCATTAAAGGTCAAGGTCACAGGGGCCTGCACATTGAAAACCATTTCCGGTCAGTAGCTTGAGAACCACTTGACCCAGAATGTTGAAACTTAATAGGATGATTGGTCATGCAGAGTAGATGACCCCTAACGATTTTGGGGTCACTCTGTGAAAGGTTAAGGCCACAGGGGCCTGAACATGGAAAACCATTTCCAATCAATAACTTGAGAACCTCTCGACCCAGAATGTTGAAACTTCATAGGATGATTGTTCATACAGAGTAAATGACCCGTATTGTTTTTGGGGTCACTCCGTTAAAGGTCAAGGTCACAGGGGCCTGAACATTGATAACCAGTTCCGATCAATAACTTGAGAACCACTTGACCCAGAATGATGAAACTTCATAGGATGATTGAACATGCAGAGTAGATGACCCCTATTGATTTTGGAGTCAATCAATTAAAGGTCAAGGTCACAGTGGCCTGTTCATGTAAAATCATTTTTTGGAAATAACTTGAGAACCACTTGACCTACAATGTTGAAACTTAATAAAATGATTGGACATGCAGAGTAGATGACCCCTATTTATTTTGAGGTCACTTGATCAAAGGTCAAGGTCACAGGAGCTGGAACAGTGACTTGAGAACCACTAGGCCAAGAGTGTTGAAATTTAGCGGGATGACTGGACATGCCAAGTAGATGATCCCTATTGCAGCCAACCATCAGTGTCTCTTTGAATTTCGCTCCTGACCCCTATTGACTTCTTGCCTATAGGACTTTGCATTTGGGGAGACATGCGCTTTTTTACAAAAGCATTTTCTAGTTATTGCTTATTTCTTACTGTAACTTCACATAAATATTGTCCAGCATACAAACAAAGTATGTGCTGGGGCTGGGCCCAATATACATAAGGTCAAGGTCACCAAGTTGTTATACCTAGGTTATTTTTAAGGTTAAAGTTTTTCGGCAACCTTTGTTTTTCTGTCATATCTTTGTTACTATTGCTTATATCTTACTGTAAGTTCACATAAACATTGTTCAGCATACAAACAAAGTATTTGCAAGGGCTTGGCTCATTATACCCAAGGTCAAGGTCACCAAGTTGTTATACTTGGAATTATTTTTATGCCTGCCTTTAAAGAAGGTGGGGTATATTATTTTGCAGATGTCGATTGGTCGGTCGGTCAGTTGGTCCATAGACCAATCCATTTCCGGATGATACTCAAGAACACTTGGGCCTAGGATCATGAAAGTTGATAGGGGGGTTGGTCATGACCAGCAGATGACCCCTATAGATTTTGAGGTCAGTAGGTTAAAGGTCAAGGTCACAGTGACCACAAACAGTTAAATGGTTTCCGGATGATAACTCAAGAGCGCTTGGGCCTAGGATCATAAAAGTTGATATGGAGGTTGGGCTTTACCAGCAGATGACCCCTATTGATTTTGAGGTCAGTAGGTTAAAGGTCAAGGTCACAGAGACCAGGAACAGTTAAACAATTTCCGGATGATAAGTCAAGAACGCTTGGACCTAGGATCATGAAAGTTGATGGGGAGGTTGGTCATGACCAGTAGATGACCCCTATTGATTTTGAGGTCAGTAGGTCAAAGGTCAAGGTAACAGTGACTCGGAACAGTTAAATCGTTTCCAGACGATAACTTGAGAACGCTTGGATCTAGGATCACTAAACTTAATAGGGAGGTTGGTCATGACCAACAGATGACCCCTATTGATATTGAGGTCATTAAGGTCAAAGGTCAAGATTAAAGTGTCCTGGAACAGTTAAACTGTTTCCGGATGATATCTCAAGAACGCTTGGGCCTAGGATCATGAAAGTTGATAGGGAGGTTGATCATGATGGCAGATGACCTCGATTGATTTTGAAGTCAGTAGATTTAAGGTCAAGGTCAGCATTGACCAGGAACAGTTAAACTGTTTCCCGACGATAGCTTTGGACAGCTGGGGCCTAGGATCATGAAAGTTGAGGCCAGAGTTTTTTTATCTTTCGTTTTACGGGAGATTTTTGAAAAATGAGCAGGGGGAGGAGGGAATAAAAATAAAAATAAAAAGCTTGAAAGTCAGCATCTCGGAAAAAAATAAAAATAAAATAGAATTTTTTAAGATTTTTTTTTATTTTGATAAACTTTCGTTTCAAGTTTTGTTTACTTGTGTTTGTGTCCAGTATTTAATATTGTGATGTATTGTTATGTTTTAAGACTATAAAAGCCATTTATACAGGATGAACATTGAATAAAAGTGTCATGCATACTTGTGAATAAACTGCTTCAGGCACTGTAACTCACACTGGCAAGTCTTTAAAATTCAGAAAGCTTGTTTTACTTAATTTAAGTGGAAGACAAAAATTATTTTATCTGTTACAACAGCCACAGTGAATTTCAGTGACAGCAAGTAGAGACTAAACACGTCTGGTATAAAGTGGCTAAGTAGTATAGTAGTTTTGGTGGTTTGGTTTGCTTGCATCTTCTGCTGTGTAACCTCTGCTTTTTATACATAATATTTACTTATTGTATCTTTCACCAATATCATCTTTAACGAGCTAACTTTACAGTTAATGCCAGCTCATAATATACTGGATTTTATCAGCAAAATAAAGTATTTAATAACTTTGAATAACAGTCACAGTGCAGAGGGCAAGATTTTTTTTTTCAGTGATGAAAAACGAAAGATAATCTAGCAAAAAGTAATCGGAAAATTTACCTCATTTAACTCATTTGCACCTTTTTATAATACACTTAGTTCAAATACTGAAGTTGCTTCTGTAATTTGCACCTTTTTATACTACACTAAGTTCAAGTACTGAAGTTGCATCACTTTTTGTCAAAATATTGTCTCCAATAAAAAGTATTCTTTATTATTCTTTATACACTTATGAATTCTATTGAAGTTACAAAAGAAATGGACCATCTGTCTGAGATTTTGCCAACACTACCAGCTGCTTTATGCCAGACAGTCCCAAGCCTGTGTAAAGTGTGAGGGGTCACCATTGAAATAAAAATGTAAAAAAAAATCTGCTGTTACAAACATTTATTTGTTCTGCAAACAACTAATTAATGTTTTGAATAAAATTTAATGTCAAAGCAACTTTGATATTGTATTACCTTTCTATGGCAAACTTGTAAGTTGAATCTATTGAAAACAAAATGTGCGTAAGACAATCTTTAGACAATTTAATACTTTTAATATTGTCACTTTTATGAAATGAGTATTATGTACAATAGTATTATTTCCCGAAAAATATATATTTTGAAAAGTGTCTAAAAAGTTTTGGACACAATCATCGTCCATCCACCCGTGTAGAAAGAGAGAGAAAAAAACGTTAAAGATTATCGGTAATTATTCAGTGATAAACTAAGTAATGTTGACCTTGTTTTCATGATCAATTTACACCCCCTCAAAGAGCTAAAAGAAGTGTGTCAGTATCTTGACATCTGAAGCGGAGATCAAAGCGGTATTTTTGCTCGAGATTGTCATGGCATTACGTCATGTTTTCGCGCCATGTGCATGTATCACTGTCTGATCGTACCACATCGGTTCTTAAAATTGCTGAGAAATAGAAATCAATAAAAAATTTCTTCTTTAATTTGTTATCAAAAGCGAATGTGCTATATCCCGTATAAAAGGTAAATGTCTCAAACGATAGTTACTATAGTGGATATCCTACCTCTGTGACCTATTTGCCCTCAAGGAATTTACATTATTGTTTGACAAGAAAAACTTTTAAATTGTTGGTAAAAAAAATACATGTACAAAGATTCATTTCAAACTTATTAAAACCCGCAGTGACATCACATTGCTTTATTTTAAAATCGCATTTTTACTTACGTTCACGAGGTCACATAACCTATTCTGCCGCACTAACAGAAATCTGTTTGCCAAAAATCGTCTTACTCCATGTATTGTAATCGCAGCCGCTTTTTCATTATTTAAGATTTTTTTATTCTGTTTTTAGCTCACCTGAGCAATGCTCAGGTGAGTTTTTCTGATCGCTCGATGTCCGGCGTCTGTCGTCCGTCGTCTGTCGTCTGTCGTCTGTCGTCCGTCGTCTGTCAACATTTAGCTTGTGTATGCGATAGAGGCTGTATTTTTCAATTAATCTTCATGAATATTGGTCAGAATGATAACCTTGATAAAATCTAGGCCGAGTTCGAAAATGGGTCATCTCAGGTCAAAAACTAGGTCACTAGGTCAAATCAAAGAAAAACCTTGTGTATGCGATAGAGGCTGTATTTTTCATTTAATCTTCATGAATATTGGTCAGAATGATAACTTTGATGAAATCTAGGCCGAGTTCGAAAATGGGTCATCTCGGGTCAAAAACTAGGTCACTAGGTCAAATCAAAGAAAAACCTTGTGTATGCGATAGAGGCGGTATTTTTCAATTAATCTTCATGAATATTGGTCAGAATGATAACCTTGATGAAATCTAGGCCGAGTTCGAAAATGGGTCATCTCGGGTCAAAAACTAGGTCACTAGGTCAAATCAAAGAAAACCTTGTGTATGCGATAGAGGCTGTATTTTTCAATTCTTCTTCATGAATATTGGTCAGAATGATAACCTTGATGAAATCTAGGCCGAGTTCGAAAATGGGTCATCTCGGGTCAAAAACTAGGTCACTAGGTCAAATCAAAGAAAAACCTTGTGTATGCGATAGAGGCTGTATTTTTCAATTCTTCTTCATGAATTTTGGTCAGAATGATTGCCTTGATGAAATCTAGGCCGAGTTCGAAAATGGGTCATCTCGGGTCAAAAACTAGGTCACTAGGTCAAATCAAAGAAAAACCTTGTGTATGCGATAGAGGCGGTATTTTTCAATTGATCTTCATGAATTTTGGTCAGAATGATAACCTTGATGAAATCTAGGCCGAGTTCGAAAATGGGTCATCTGGGGTCAAAAACTAGGTCACTAGGTCATATCACGTAAAAACCTTGTGTATGCGATAGAGGCTGTATTTTTCAATTGATCTTCATGAATTTTGGTCAGAATGATTACCTTGATGAAATTTAGACAAAGTTCGAAAATGGGTCATCTGGGGTCAAAAACTAGGTCACTAGGTCAAATCAAAGAAAAACCTTGTGTATGCAATAGAGGCTGTATTTTTCAACTGATCTTCATGAAATTTAGCCAGAATGATTACCTTGATAAAATCTAGGCCGAGTTCGAAAATGGGTCATCTGGGGTCAAAAACTAGGTCAATAGGTCAAATCGAAGAAAAACATTGTGTATGCAATAGAGGATGTATTTTTCAATTGATCTTCATGAAATTTGGTCAGAGTGATTGCCTTGATGAAATCTAGGTTGATTTTGAATATGGGTTATCTGAGGTCAAAAACTAGGTCACTAGGTAAAATTAAAGAAAAATCTTGTGTATGCGATAGAGACTGTTTTTTTCAATTGATTTTTATGAAATTTGGTCAGGTTGATTGCCTTAATGAAATCTAGGTTGAATTTGAATATGGGTCATCTGAGGTCAAAAACTAGGTCACTTGGTCAAATCAAAGAAAAAACTTCTGTATGTGATAGAGGCTGTATTTTTCAGTTGATCTTCATGAATTTTGGTCAGAATAATTGCGTTGATAAAATCTAGGTCGAGTTTGAACATGGGTCTTCTAGGGTCAAAAACTCGGTCATATCTAAGAAAATGCTTGTTTTATCGCAAGAGACCAATTTTTTGGTCCAATCTTAATGAAAATTGGTCAGAATATTTGTTTCCATGAAATCACTAGGTCAAACATGTTTTACACTGTTATGGGGTGTTTCTTAGGTGAGCGACCTAGGGCCATCTTGGCCCTCTTGTTTGTACTTTCTGGTCAAAAGTCTGAATTTTAAGCCCATAGTATTCATCATTTATTTACTTTTAGAAAGAAATAAGTAACTAAGATCGCGCTGTTTGAATTTTTACAAATGATTATATGAAAATTCGACCGTTTTTATAGAATTTTGCCTACATTTCTGTCGATATCTTATTAAAATCATTATAGAAATCAAAAAGTATTATTTCTCAAGGGGTGTTGAAAACTTGAAGCGAAAATATTAAATAATGAATGCACTATGCACGGTTTTTGTGTACGTGTCGATGTAAATTAGATGTTACGATACTAAGGTCACACGTGCTTGTGGAATGGAAAATTACCGGCATGACGTTTTGATATCTTTACGATTCGCGGGTAAATTCCTGTCAATCCGGGTAGCGACTGAACCATCTCAAAGTTTGTTGACGTTTTGTAGATGTAATTTCTGAATTTTGGTAAAGTAAGGACGTAAAAAAACCACTCGCCCGATCGTCCGAGTACACAGCGAGGTCCACTCGTCCTACTCAGACTTAACTCGCCAATGCGAGCAGGCGAGTGGAATTTTACACCCTGTTAATGCCGATAAATGTGCGGCAAAACACGATATTTTGCACGCGTTAAACTCCCTTCCTGTGAAATTACATCCAGGTGAATACACTAATTTTATTTTCTTTGGGGCTGTAAACAGCCGACCGGCGGAAAAAATAAAATAAAACTCGGGAAAATGAATTTTAATTTTATTCCACTTTTGCAATATTTAGGACCGGCGCTCCCGTAAAACGAAAAATAAAAAAACTCTGGCCTGATAGTAAGGTTGGTCATGACCAGCAGATGACCCCTATTGATTTTGAGTCATTAAAGTCAAAGGTCAAGGTCACATTGTCCTGGAATATTTAAACTGTTTCCGAGCGATATCTCGAGAACGCTTGGGCCTAGGATCATGAAAGTTGATTGGGGGGTTGATCATGACCAGCAGATGACCCCTATTGATTTTGAGGTCAATAAGTTAAAGGTCAAGGTCACAGTGACCGCAAACATTTAAATGGTTTCCGGATGATATCTCAAGAACACTTGGGCCTAGGATCATGAAAGTTGATGTGGAGGTTTATCATGACCAGCAGATTACCCCTATTGATTTTGAGGTCAGTAGGTTCAAGGTCAAGGTCAACATTGACCTGGAACAGTTAAACGGTTTCCGGACGATGACTTAAAAACGCTTAGGCCTAGGATCACAAAGCTAGATAGGAAGATTGATCATGACCAGCAGATGACCCCTATAGATCTTTAAGTCAATAGGTCAGTGGTCAAGGTAACATTGACCCAGAACAATAGAACTTTCTTTGCCAAATAACTAGAGAATGCTTTGGTCTAAGGTTACATTTCGTACAAAGGTCACTCAATATGACCCATAATTATTGATTTCAGTACATCAAACATCCAGTTCACAATGACCAAATAATTTCTCTTCCTTGTGCAGTTACTGAATGCATCAAGGGGGGCATTTCCTGTTCAACAAGCTCTTGTCATGTTAAATTTTTTCAAATGCTTTGTTTATAGACATATCTTTGGTACTTAATGACTTGAAATTAAAAATATTTTTTATGCCCCCGAAGGTGGGCATATTAAAATCGCACTGTCCGTCCGTCCATGCGTGCGTGAGTCAGTGCGTCCCTGCGTCCGGTAAATTCTTGTCCGGGCTGTAACTCTTCCATCCATAAAGGGATTTTGAAATAACTTGGCATGAATGTTCACCATAATGAGACGACATGTCATGCGCAAGACCCAGACCCCTAGCTCCACAGTCACGGTCACACTTTGAGGTCAAAGGTTAACATTGTCTGTTTCATGTCCGGTCCATAACTCTGCCATCCATGAAGGGATTTTGAAACAACTTGGCATAAATGTTTACCATAATAAGACAACTTGTCATGCGCAAGACCCAGACCCCTAGCTCCAAGGTCAAGGTCACACTTACAAGTCAAAGGTTAACAGGGTATGTTTCGTGTTCGGTCCATAACTCTGCCATTCATTAAGGGATTTTGAAATTATTTGGCATAAATGTTCCTCATAATGAGACGATGTATCGTGAATAAGACCCAGACCCCTAGCTCCAAGGTCAAGGTCACACTTAGAGGTCAAAGGTTAACATGGTCTGTTTCTTGTCTGGTCTATAACTCTGCCATTGATGAAGGGATTTTGAAATTACTTGGCATAAATGTTCCCTATAATGAGATGAGGTGTATTGTGCAGGACCCAGACCCCTAGCTCCAAGGTCACACTTAGAAGTTAAAGGTGTTTCTTGTCTGGTCCATAACTCTGCCATTTATCAGGGGATTTGAAAATAATTTGACAAAAAATGTTAACCATATTGAGAAGATGTGTCACACTTATGACTGAGGCCTCTTAAGTCAAGGTCACAAAATGATAAGTGATTTTTTGCGCATACAACTGTGGCATTCTTGGGCCTACTTCGGGGGCATTTGTCACCAATAGTGACAGCTCTTGTTTTAAGAAATAATTTATAGCAAAAGAGTGTTTTATCACTATTTATGCACGATGGGCGGTTATACGTTGGGCATAATAAATTCATGAGGGCACAGCCTGAGTGAAATTATTTGTTCGATGTATTTGGTGTATAAATACACTGGGACCCCGTTATAACGCTGTCGTCTGGGTCCAAGGTTTGAGACCCGCGGATCTAGCGGGGTTAAATTTGTAACGCGGGTTGATCGTATCAGCGGTTTACGCAATACCCCACCTATTGGTAACGTATTTTGGACGCTGTTTTATGTTAATAAGAAATAAGAATCGTATAAACTGGACAATTATTTACCTTAAATGCTACTGAAAAATACATTAAAAGAATTATAACGCTGTGTCATCTTCTCATTTTGTCATGATTATAAAAGAAAATTGGATTTGTGTATCCCAGAAGTAAACATATATAACGCTGTGTGAGGAGTGCGCGGTCGTGAGAATTACATAATGATATGCACTGCAATTTGCACTGGGGGTTTACGTAACTAAAAGAGAAAAAAACGCGGACAGTCTTAAAAAAATTAATTTTGAATAGATCTACATGAAGGAAATCGAGAAATAAGATAGAAAAATTTTAAATCACCGTCGTTGATATACGATATTAAAAAGGGAGCACATTCTCAGAAAGGCTTTCAGTGCGTCGAATCTTCGTTATTTCCGATGAATTGAGTGTGATGATTACGAAAAACGGCTGCAGTTTATTACAAAATTCGATTTTTTTTTCACTCAGGTCATGTCATCTGCTTTATTGGTGCAAACTTAAACGGTTTGATAGTTGACTGACCAATGTTACGCGCTTGTTATGCAAACAATCTAATTTTGACACGGTACTGATTGCCTAATTGTCACAGGTCTACATGTATTGAAACTTAAACAAAGGCGATAGCAAACAAGTAAACTAGCAGACGATTATTAATTTTTGTGACAGTTGTCCTGGAAAGGTGTTAAAGTACACAGTAGTTTTAACACTGGTTATGATCAAATTAAGTAACATCCGCGGATTTTTTTTTTTTTTTTTTTTTTTTTTTTTTTACCCTCTAAAATTTGGGCGCCAAGGCCATACAGCATTATACCAAGGACCGCGGTATATCGAGTAGTGTTATAACGGGTTTCGAGTGTAGTGTTAAAACACGATTTTGCTATAAGTTATTTGGATTCTTATATGCCCTTAATCTAAAACAGTAGATAATTTATAGAAACGCTCTTTCTTTGTCGCAACAAAAACTTAGACGTCACCGCACGTTAACGTGACGTCATTATAGTGTAAGAGTGTTTTAACAGAGGCAAGCATATTAGAATATATAATAATCATCATCTGCATGTGTGGTTACAATCCCCATAACTCTAATTGTATTTTTGACAGAATTATGCCCCTTTCATACTTAAGTTTTTTGTCAATCTTTGCTTTCTGGATATAACTTTAGTACAATATAAGATAATGACTTTAAACTTAAAATGTATCTTTATCATTATCATCTGCATATGTGGAAACAATCCCCATAACTCTGATTTGTATTTTCGACCAAATTATACCCCTTTCAAACTTAATTTTCTTGACAAACTTCGTTTTCTGGACAACTTAGGTACAATATAAGATAATGACTTGAAACTCAAAATATATCTTTTTATATGGGTGGACGGATAGCTCAGTGGTTTGCACACTGGCCTCCCAATCCTGAGGTCAGGGGTTCGATCCCCAGCAGCAACTTGGGGAATTTTCAGAAACGCTTTTCAGTGTTTCCCACCCAACTAGAGGTGTACTGATCAGGAACCCAGGCAATCCTTGCATGTATCAGTGCTATACACTGGGCACGTTAAAGAACCAGGCTGTCTATTCGCAACGAGCTAGGCTATGTTAGCTGGACAAGCCTGTATCTGATTTCTGATCTCTTTGTCGTGGGGGCTTTGTCTCACTCTGTCCCTCTGGTCAGATCGCTCTGTGTCTGTACTAATAGAGGATGAATTATGCGCCCTGTGTGGCTGCATTTGAACTATGTTAAGCGCCTTTGAACGTGAATTTGATCATGAAAAGGGCGCTATACAAATCTGGTATAATAATAATAATAATTATTATATCTTGGTGTATCTTCCTTTTAAAGTAGAAGTCTCTTATTGAGACATAAATTCAATTTACTGTCAAATTGCTCAATAGTGGAGCGCGCTGTCTTACGGACAGCTCTTGTTTATTACCTCACCTGTCATGTAGTGACAAAGTGCTTTTGTGATCGCCCTTCGTCAGTCGTCCGTCAGCGTCCATCATCCATCCACAATTTCTTATGAACACTCTTAGAGACCACATTTTGTAACTGATTATAATCAAACTTCCACACTACTTGTATTGGCATAATATCTCGGTCCTGTCCGTCCGTCCGATTGGTACCTTAGGAGGTAGGAGGTGTGGCCTAGGACAATAGAAATCCTTTGCATTCATTCTGTAACCACTTAATTCCTTTGTTATCCCCCGACGAAAGTCAGAGGGATATAGTTTTGGCGTTGTCCGTCCGTCCGGAGCCATATCTAGGTTATGGTTCGGAATATTTATTTAAAACTTCATATACATGTTCACCACTATGAGTTCTTGCGGCCCGTCAAGTTTCAGTCAGATTGCCCAAGTAACATTAGAGTTATGGCCCTTAGAAGTTTCTAGTGTTAACTATATAGGGTACTATAAATATGGCAATTTCTGCATCATAACTTTTGATATGTTTGACCTAGAACTATGAAACTTAAACAGAATTTAGATCACCATAATGTGGTTGTGTACACACAATTTTGTTTAGATTTATTTGTAAATTAAGAGTTATTGCCCTTTAATTGTATAAAAATCCACATATTTGTACATAACAAACTTACCATTTGGTAGAATTTCATTAAATCTCTTTCATTCTTTTCCATGAACACTTATTGTAAACATGTGAAGTTGTGTACCCACACCTGGTCTCCCCCTTACCTTGATCACATCCCTCCCCCGACACCCCCCCCCCCACCAAAAAAAAAAAATCATTATTTTAGATTTTTTCAGACAAACTTCATAAACATGTTAACCACTATGAGGTTATGGGGCCCATCAAGTTTCAGACAGATTGCCCAAGTAACACCAGAGTTATGGCCCTTAGAAGTTTCTAGTGTTAACTCTATAGGGTACTATAGATATGGCAATTTCTGCATTATAACTTTTGATATATTTGACCTTGAACTATGAAACTTTAACAGAATTTAGAGCACTATAATGTGGTTGTGCACACACAATTTTATACGGATTTCTTTTGTAACTTCAGAGTTATTGCCCTTTAATTGTCTAAAAATCCTCATATTTGTACGTAACAAACTTACCATTTGGCAGAATTTCATTAAATTTCTTTCATTCTTTTCTGTGAACATTTATTATACACCCGAAGGGACGTATTATGTTATGACGCTGGTGTCCGTCTGTCCGTTAGCAATTTCGTGTCCGCTCTGTAACTCTTGAACCCCTTGAAGGATTTCAGGGAAACTTGACACAAATGTTAACCACACTGAGACGATGTGCAGAGCGCATGTTTTTGATGTCTCGCTTCAAGGTCAAGGTCACACTTAGGAGTAAAAGGTCATATCAGTTTGTTTCGTGTCCGCTCTGTAGCTCTTGAACTGCTGGAAGGATTTCAAAAAAACTTGGCAGAAATGTTCACCACACTGAGACGATGTGCAGAGCGCATGTTCCGGATGACTCACTTCAAGGTCAAGGTCACACTTAAGGGTCAAAGGTCATATATGACTTTGCTTTGTGTATATTGCTCTGCATTGCAGTGCTCTTGTTTTTATTTGGCAGATCTCTTTTTTGTACTTACAATTTTTTTTTTGAATTACTTCCCTTTTATGTTACTATAAATAGCTTATTTTGAAGCTTTCTTATTATTGGCTGTAGGGAAAAACCGAGACCACTTTTCTGTGGTACAACATGGATGGTACTTCCAATTTTTAGGTCTATTTTTACATACCTGTGCCTGATAAAGATTTTTTTGTAGGCCTTGAATATTTTTTTGTGGATTTGTTTTTTGAAGTTTTCCTTTTGTTGTTCCAGTCCTTTGGGCTACAACAGTCAAGTTCTTAAAATTTTGCTCCCATCCTATGATGTAAGCCTTCGGGCGTATATTGCCCTGCTTGGCGGCGCTCTTGTTATAAACATGTGAAGTTACGCACCACACCTGGTCACCCACTTGCCTTGGTCACACTCCCTCCCCCCCCCCCCCCCCCCCCCCCCCCCCCCCCCCCCCCCCCCAAAAAAATACAAATATTTTTTTTCATTTCTTATTTTAGATTTTTTTTTCAAACCTTCCATGATTATTTATGCAAGTTGTACCATTCCCCAACCTCACTCCTCCATACAGGCATGCCCACCATTGATCATGCATCCTCTGCCTCCCAACCCCCAAAAAAACCAAAAATCCACATATTTGTACATAACAAACTTGCCATTCGGCAAATTTCATTAAATTTCTTTCATTCTTTTCTGTGAACATTTATTATACACATGTAAAGTTGCGCACCCACACCTGGTCACCCACTTGCCTTGGTCACACACCCTCCCCCTCCCAACCCCCCTTCCCCCCAAAAAAACAAATAATAATTTATTTATTTTTCTTTTCTTATTTTAGATTTTTTTCAAACCTTCCATGATTATTTATCAACATGCAAGTTCCCCAACCTCACTCCTCCATACAGCCATGCCAACCACTGATCATGCATCCTCTGCCCCCTCCCCCCTCCCCTATCTCCACCCCAACTTCACCCTTTTACCCTTTTTTTTTTCACTTTTAATTTTCCATCAATATTTATAATCAGCATGTGAAATTTTGTTTCCTCTCCCGTTCCCCCGCACCCCCACCCCTTAAAAAAAATAAATATATACATATATATATTTCCATTCCATTCCTTTTTTTTTTTTTTTTTTTTTTTAAATGTTCAAATCTTCAACATAATAAGTTGTGACTGCACAAACCTTGCCCTCAGCCATGTTCAAGATATCTTACCTGTGTTCTCTTAAGGACATCAGATCTGTTTTTGTACATGTTAATCAGCAATACCTGGTGCCAAACCACTCAAAGACAATATTTCGTTCCAGTTAAACTTCAAGCTCACATTTCAATTAACTGCATTTAATTTTAAAAGCTAAGCTTATTACAATAAGCATATCCCATTCAAAATAAATTCTTTAGTCAGGATCAAAGTATCATACATTTATTATGTACTCTTTAATTAAACATTTGTTTTCTGTTAAATTGATTTTGACAACTGAAATTATTTGCTTCTAAGATTAACATCCTTAACTTTTTGACGGATATATTTTTTTGCCTTTCCTCACCACAAACCCTTTCGGCGGGGGATACCAATTCATTGAATTTGCTTGTTCCTTAAGTGGTCATTCTATTGTTTTCAAACAATGGACTGACCACCTAATACATGAATCGTATGGGAGTGCGTCCGTTCGTCTGTCCGTACGAGGTTAGCCAAATGGGAACGTTTCGTCTAGCATCAATACCCCTAACTAGAATGACTTGATACTAATGCAGATGACATTGAGTAACCCGTGACCATTCCTCATCTTCAGACATCACCTGACCTCAGTTTGACCTTGACCTTGAACTTGACCTTGTTTTGGACTTAGGTTGCTTTGTATCGACAAGGATGCCACCAAGCATTTATTGAACGCAGCTCCTTGTTATAAACTGGCCAGATCCCTTTATGGGTTCCAGAGTTATGGCCTCTTAAAGGGCCAGAATTTGCTAATTTGGCTTGTGAACATGATAGAGACCACATTTTGCAAACGATTTTAATCAAACTTGCACACAACTTGTATTGGCATAATATGTTGGTTCCTTTCGAAAACTGGCCAGATCCCTTCATGGGTTCTAGAGTTATGGCCCCTTAAAAGGCCAGAATTTGCTATTTTGGCTTTTGCAGCCATATAGATACTTCATTTATGGTTAGATTTGATAGAAACTTGCAAAATATCTTTAACAACAATAGATTTCAGATTCCATGATGAATCCTTTAGATCCAATCATAGGTTCTGGAGTAACAGCCCCTGATTGACCCCTGAAAGAGCCAAAATTTGTTAATTTTTAACTTGTGAATACGATAGAAGTGACATTTTACATTTGATTTTAACCACACGTACACACAACTTAAGGATGTACGGGCGCATTTTTCAGGATATCTGCCATATTGAAAAATGTTTCTTTGAATATTGCTTTCTAACAAAAGTTTTGCCAAAAATGCTAAATAATTAAAATATGGGTAATAAATTGTACATTTAACCAAATAGATTCTACTTTTTGCGAAAAAAATTTTTCACCCTTATTTTTGGCTGGCATTTGCCTAAAATTGACGTAAGATTTTTACAATGGGGTAGGGGTAGGTAATTTCAAATATCTATTCAAGTAGATCAGGTTTGGTTTTGATATTTTCCTGACTGGTATACATCAGGGCAGGTGATCACGTGACTTTTGTTTATGATCACATTGTGTCCACCTTAATGGCTGCCCCCATGTACTAGAAGTTTTTTTGTATTTTTCTGCAATTTCTCATTACATTTGAATATATTTTACCGACCATGTTCCAGCCAACATTTTTCCAGTTCCAACGATGTATCATGTTGCTATGTGAGTGTTGCCGTTTTTCCATTTACCTTGCAGAGATTTTCCAAGCGGTGATATTTCTCTTGAAAAAGTGTGGTCACATTGAGACCCAAATTCCAAAAAATACATTTTATGCATTTCAACAGGTTTGTTGTTGGTAGGAACCGACTGAAAGTGCACTGCAATCATGTAGTTTGCTTCTCATGGAACTTGTAAATGTTACATACCTGTTTTCTACAATGTTCTAGGGATTATTGTCTGAATGGTCACATTGTGTCCATTAAATTTAGTAAATGGTGTATTTAGCAAGTAATTCCAATCTTCTACATAATAGTGAGTCTTTTTATAAGTGTTTTAGTGTTGCAATTCATTAAAGGAATAAACATACTTAATAGGTAATCCAGAAGCACTTTCGAGCTTGTCACATAACGGCTGAAAGAAAAAATCCTTTTTTTTTCAAATTATTTTTCTGTAAGCTAGTTCCTATTTTTACATCATTGTGGACATATACTTGACATTTTGTAGCATTTTCAGGGAGGCTTTGTATAGACATGTAAACTTATTTCACATAAGAGTGTAAAATTTTCTTATTTTGTGTTGCTCAACAATCTTGACTAAACTTGTACATGTTGTACATTGTAACTTGTACACTGTATTACAGTATGAATCTTTTGGTATTATTTTTCAAACTGTCTTAATGCATGACTTACCAAAATTAATAATAAAGAATGCAGTGCATTACATAATTATCAATCTAATAAGCATAATTGTGCTGAAAATAGTGAAATCACTGTGCCATCAATTGTAAAGTTTAACAATTAATTCTTATTTTTCAGTCACTGCAATACTTAATTGTGATATTTTCCAGTAACTTCACTTTTTAAGACTTGAGCGATGGTTAAAATACACCGCATTTATTGATATATACTGTTTTATTGTCCATGCATTCAAGTATGTTTTGTCGCCAAAGCATTAATCATAAACGTTACCTTCATTTGTTAAATTACTAGGAAGTGAAACAAATGTGAAAATCTTATCTTTATAAGACTTTATTATTATTAACTTTATTAACTTTTACTTCCTCCAATATTGGAGAGTATAACATATTTACATCCATACAAAGATATTTACATACAAAATATTTACATACAAAGCAATATGCGCAAGCATAACAAAGTCATATGTAATATAGATATAACATTGAAAATCAAACATTGTCGTACAGCATCATCCAAGGTCAAATTGAATTTAGATTATTAATAAGACATCACACATGTATTACATGAATTTGCAATCGATTAGGAGTTGTTATGTTCCAAGAATAGACTTAAATCACAAAATTAAACTTAAAGCGTAACAATTAAGTCTATTGTCAACTCATAACAACTTTTGTCACATATTATGTGAAGCTCGAGGTACTAGAAACCCCAACATTGATAGTTCAGAACTTTTTTTTGTCACCTAGTAGGCGAAAATCGAAATACTAGAAGCCTTAAGTTCTAAAGCTATCGTGGATGTGCATGGATTATATACCGCGTGTACAGATCTAAAATTGATATAAGATACTGCTAATTACAGGTATTCACCAAAGCACTGTTAGCGTTAAAATTAGCACATTTTACAAATTGTTATAGCACATGTCGGAAATTTGAGTTTATTTTCTTCCATTTCAACAGCCGTTTGTAATAAAAAGTCACATTGCTCCAGCGGTGTCAATTGTATAAATGTCAGGTAGACATCAAATCCCTTACTTTGCATAATAAAACACCATAACATTTTATGATACTCGTGGTTTTTACTGCAAAAGCACAGTTTATGAAGCACTAAATCATTTGTAGCACAGTCGCATTTGAGGCATTTTCTGATGTATTTTCTTGACACATAGCGAGATATTAGAGTAAGAAGTTTCTTACAAAGGGGGGGTAATCTAGGGTTATTTTTGGCAACAATCCATAACTTGCAGGGCTTATCTCCCTGCAACAGAGCGTTCATGATGAAGGGACTTTTGACAGAAGCACATTCCAGTATTTGAAACACAGTTAAATAATTTTCGTTTCCATGCCCCTTTTGATGGAAAGATACCTTCAGCAAGATAAACATCTAATATATTGCACAAGTTGTATTTTTGAAGAATTCTATAGATATCTGGAATGAATCCGTGCGATTGACAATCATAGTTCATAAAATGAGTCAGTCGGTTGTTAAAAATATGTTTAGCAAGGTAGGCATTCGACAGCCTACACAGCTGTCCAAGAAACTGCAATTTTCGGATTTCAATAATAGTCTCTATTGGTAACATATTTATGGTTGACATTGCAAAAGTGGTTGAGGTCCCAGCAGGAAAAGATTGCATGTTTTTTAAACAAAATCGATGAGACCTTTCCAAACCACTAATGTCCGGAGCTGAGAGCAAGGTCCATAGTTCACATCTGTAAAGGGCCTTGGGTATGACTTTGGTCGTGTATATTGTCCTTGATGTAATCGGGTTTAACCCCTCTGGACTGATCCCGCTGTTAAGGATACTCAGATAGGTTCCCCTCAGTCTGTTGCAAACATCATCAACTATGTATTTGGTTGTAAGAAATGAATCTGTTTTTATACCAAGATGGACATAACTCGTCGTTTCGCGTAGTTTGGTGTCTCCTAATTTGAATGTACGTTGTCTGCGAGATAATAGCGCTCTCTCGTATTCTATAAATAGAACACACCACAGAGATACCATAATGCAACGCTCGAATTGCTGACAAGGGACCGTTGTTTATATATAACGTATATATACTAAACTTTTATATTAACCTTCAGTAAACTTCGAAGAGAATTTAAAAAGTAAAATACGGAAAATTCACTTTGCCTGCACAAAATTCCTTGAAAAACCTGCTAAATAAAGGAAGCAATAAGCATATATATTGAAATAAACGTAGGAAATATATAGATATATTATTTGAGCGTTTCGTTAGACCGGGGCCATTAAAAAGATGTGTTCAAATAAAAAAAAAATAAAAAGTACAGTACATTGCAGTAAAGTATAGCATCAGAAGGACTGGCTTAAAGTCTTTATCACAAATATACAATATTTTCAGATTAGAAACACCGGCGGTCGAAAAAGTAAGTGCAAGATTATAATTTTGATTCATGATTTTCAAAGCATATATCAGCACAATCATTAACACATGTACTTCTTTCCTTACATTTGGTTCACACAACACCGCACTGAGCCTCAATATGAGGTACTTGAAAGTGTGGTCCATTAAATACTTCATAATTGAAAAAATATCTGACAGGACGTAGGTAGAACTGCATGTTGTTGCATTAAATTAGCACCATGTTTTATCAGATCACATCTAAATATCATTGCTAAAAGTCAAATATCTACATGTCACACTAAGGTGTCATTTGTAACATATCATTATACTGATGCATTTCACAGAGATGTTAATTGTTTCAATGAAGAACCCTAAGTTATGAAATATTGCTGACTTTCAGTTATACATATTGTTCATGACATTTCGAAATTTCAATCGGATTACTAGGATGTGATCATGATATCTTATTTTTACATTTTGTAAAATACGCAGAATAGTGATAAATGTTTGAACACTTGCGAATGAGGTAAATAGCAAATAGATATAATTATATTGATATATGACCGTAACAGGAAATGTGTAAAAAACTAGTAGAACAACATCATCCTTTCATATACTGATGACAATTCGATGTGTTATTACTGACGTGGATTTTAAAAATTCTAAACTATGCTGTCAACATTTTTAAGAATGTCTTTGCATTGGAAGAACTGTTCAGTATTTAGGCGTAGTATATAGAAATTGAAACACATTCCTTTGATATGCATCAATTTTAAAATACACGAGGAGATAAATGCAAAATCTGTGAATTACTGATACTAATATACAGGGAAAGCACCTTACATATGAGACAGCGCTATTCACTTTCATTAAAAACGACAACAGCACATTTGTCGGCATTATAACTATATCTCCATCGTTTTGAATAGTTTTCACAAATGTCAAGCATCACATTAAGTCCTTTTACAGAATAAGAAATTAAAATCATATCATCAGCCACTGTTGGACAGCTAAGTCTTTTCTTATATAAGCAAATTCCGCAACCACTTGCCTCCAGAGCATTTATCAAACCATTTATGTATAAGAGATACAACATGGGCGAACTCTTACCACCTTGTCTGGTGCCCTGACATACATCAAACCAATTGGAATAAATACCTTGGTATCTTACACAACTTGTCATGTCCGTATAAAGTGCCTTAAACGCTAAGAGGATTGTAGAATCGACATTAGTTTCTGACAATAGTTTGTATAACATACCTTCGTGCCACACTGTGTCGAATGCCTTTCTACCGTCCAAATACACGACGTACACCGACGAATTAAACTCACGAGCATAATATATAGATTTTCTGAGTATAAAGGAAGTCATTAAACATGATAAGCCATCTTGAAAACCACCTTGTTGATTATTTAAACGGTCAGCAATGTCACGTTTTGATCTTGAAATCAACACTGATTCATAAATCTTTAGAATGACGGACGAAAGGGTTATTGCGCGATAATAATCTGGATTGTCTTTTCGTTTGTTTCCACCTTTATGCAATGTCACTATTGCACCTTTCTTCATTGATGATGGAACGTATGCACGTCTTAACATAAAAGTGAATAAGTTCGCTAACACAGGTGCTAATACATCTCTAGCGTAAATAAGATGTTGGTATTGTATCATATCGTATCCACTAGACTTGCCTTTGGAGCATTGATTAATGGCGGTTTTGACAGTTTCCGATAACACAATTACTGAATTGTCCGGTTGTAAGGTGTCCAATGAAGTCTGCAAAGTGTGTGTTATCACATTTTCAAAATCATGATCATACGACTCTTCATCATTTTTTGAATACAACTTCATAAAATAATCATGCCAACCCCGAGTTATATTAGCACGGTCTCTAACAATAGATCCATCAAAGTTGATACCAGCGCTGAGAGAGTTACATTCCCTTTTCTTACGATTATTTACCATTTTCCAAAACTTACAGGAGTCTACTTCTGCAGCTTGGTCAATTTCATTATTCAGTTTAATTAAGTACTCATTAACACAACGTCTATGCATACGTCGAAAATCACATTTAGCCTCCTTGTAATCTTCATAATAACTGTCATTTACGTCATGTGGTCTACCTTGACGACACCACTCCTGCCTAAAAACTTTCATCCGATTGTGAGCTCTAGTTAAGTCCTTATTCCAGTAAGGCTTTAAAAATTCCATGAATTGTTTCTTTGGCAAACATTTATTCGCATAAGTTAACACTTTGTCTATTAAAGTCGAATAAGCATCGTCTATGGCTGTTGAATCTAATAAATCGTTATGTGCTGATTGCATTAAATCATCGTCAGACAACAGTAAACTATTATACATACTGAAGTTTTCATCTGTACATTTACCCCAGTTGATATGAACAACATCATTTTCAATATACATATCATAGTTTGTAAAAACAAGGAAAAATAAAATGGCATAAAATAGGTCTGTGACTTGAGAAATTTAGACAATCATCATCCAAAATTTCACAGTTATGCACACAATCAACAGTTTCAAGTGGTATAGAAATGAAGTCTATCATTGTATGATATTTACCATCATAGGATACATATGAACTTCCTGCACCCCTACAGTTTCCTGTAACATTGATTGGGGTTACATTTGTATCTGTAAAGAATTGATATAAGTATATGTCTCTCGGGCGTAAACTATCACGATCATATTTCGCGCATATGCCCATAACAAATAGCATTTATGATATAATTTTAAATTTTGATAAAATGTATCTTATGATAACAAAATCCATATACATAACTGAATGATGCCTGAATGATTTCACAGTCAGCAATCGATTTTTTTCCCCCTTAGAGACACTGGAGAAATGCCCATACACACTTCACTAACAAGAAATTTTTAAGTAAACAAAATGGCAAAGGAAGAAGAATTTAGACATTGGAACTAGATACGTTACCAATATATGGATGCGAAAGTGATGGAATTACTATCAGATATTCATTAAATAGATGCAAAAAATGCCAGAAATGTGAAGTTTACATGAAAACGACATCTCTTAGTTGTACAGGCAATTTTATTAATATAAATGCATCATTGGTCAAAATCTTACAAGAACTATCACTTTTATAATCTTTTAAATTGGTCAAAAATATTTTTTCTAGTTTAATACAATTTGTAGTATTGAAAGTACAAAAACTGTATGAGGTTAAAGCCTACATAGGCACACTATGCTAGTTGAAAATACATTTTAAAGTGTATTCATTTAATGGTATTGAAAATTCGAAAACTACATACGTTATTATCAAGCTCTTTTTATAATAGGGCATTGATTTTGAGTTTCATCTATAAATGATAGATATATATTTGTTATATTTAGATTCCTTAAACTAAACTATAGATGCATGTCTTACTTTTTCATTTCTAGCTAAGATTATGTTTAGAAAGTTCTTGTGTTAAAGGAAGAAATAAAAATGAAGCCTACATCAAGTTAGATAAGTTTGACAGCCTGGCATTTAGTATAGTAATGTAAATTCTGGATCCTTAGAACACAAGTAGCAGCTTAAACATCATTATATAGTATTATCAATAATATCACAATTGAAATTCAGTCATACCTGATGTGAATATGTGCACTACGAATGCACACATCAATACCTGAGGTATTTTGTAACGTATCTGACACTATTTAAAACAGATGTACTTACTGCATAAAAGTGTTAATAATTAAATTCATGACCGCTAAAGATAAAAATTAATTGCCATAACAATTGATTTATACAAAGCTTTGGTTACAGATTCGATATAAAATCCAATGTGAACGTATCTGATTATTTTAGTAAACATTATAAATTGTGTCAATTTGTGCATTTACACCCATACATGATGTCTAAGATCTCTTAGTTGGTATATAGGCTGATCGCATCTGTGATTACACTATATTTTACGGAGGTCTCACAAAGATCAGACTCAGATTGTAACAATTTGTTTGAGTTGTACTCCTCGTTTCTGAAACATTTATTACATACCTTTTGTGATTATATGATATTAATTCTATCACTTATGCATTTCTAAAATGCAGAATCATGTAACATTCTGAATTTAAAATCTCTGTAACGTATCTGTTCATCACGTATCTGGTTTCACCCATCTAAATTCTTCTTCCTTTTCAATTCCAAGTAGGTAAAGATACAGCATTTCATGTAAGAGATCAGTGTTCTTCTGCTCACGTAAGGGAAAGTAGAAAAAATTGATTGCTGAATGTGAAATCATGCATCAATCATTCAATAATATATGTGGCTTTTGTTATAGTAACATACTGTTTCTCAAACTTTAAAATCATATCAAATGGTGTCTGTAATAGATGGACATTACTAATAAAGATAAGATTTTCACATTTGTTTCACTTCATAGTAATTTAACAGATGAAGGTAACGTATTTAATTTATGCATTGGCGACAATATATATTTGAATGCAAAGGCAATAAAAATTATGTGCCAGTGATGATGAATCTTTGGTAGGTCATGTATGAAAACAGTTTGAGAATTATTCCAAAAGATTCTAAATACAACGTACAATTGGTTTAGCGACACAAAATTAGGCAATTTTAACACTCTTACGTGGAATCAGTGTAATAAGGCTCATTTACTTTTCTATAAATGCAAAAAGTCTCCTTGAGAAAGGTATGAAATGTCAAGTTTAGGTCCAGAATTATGTAAAAACAGGAACTAGCTATAGAAAATTGAAAATGACACTTTATCTTGGGGAAAAATTGACTTTATTTCTTTTAGCCATCATGTGACAAGCTCGAAAATGCTTCTGGATTACCTATTAAGTATGTTTATTCCTTTAATGAATTGCAACACTAAAACACTTGAAAAGACTAATTATTATTTAGAAGATTGGAATTACTTGCTATATATACCATTTACAAAATTTATTGGACACAATGTGACCATGACACAATGTGACCATTCAGACATGAATCACTAGAACATTGTAGAAAACACGCATAAACATTTACAAGTCGGATGTGAAGCAAACTACATGATTGTGGTGCATTTTCAGTCGATTCCTTCCAACAACAAACCCGTTAAAATGCAATAAAATGTATTTTTTGGAATTTGGGTCTCAATGAGACCACACTTTTTCAAGAGAAATATCACCGCTTGGAAAATCTCTGCAAGGTAAATGGAAAAACGGCAACACTCACATAGCAACATGATACATCGTTGGAACTGGAAAAATGTTGGCTGGAACATGGTCGGTAAAATATATTCAAATGTAATGAGAAATTGCAGAAAAATACAAAAAAACTTCTAGTACATGGGGGCAGCCATTAAGGTGGACACAATGTGATCATAAACAAAAGTCACGTGATCACCTGCCCTGATACATATAATGATAAGCTATAATTGAAATAAAAGTTTTTAAGATAGAACTTTATATTATCTAGAAAATATAAATTAAAAAACAAAAAGAACAAAAAATATCAAAATTCACCAGTTTTTAGCTTATCTCATAGTGACAGGGTTGATGACAGGGTGAGGCTCAGGCGTGCAGGAAGACATAAATAAAGTGGATTCACCAAATAGGTGAATGGTATGTGAGGTCCCCATCGGGTCACGGACAGAGCCCTGGTAGGGGGCCAGTGGGACAAAGCCCCCCGGCCAAAAAAATGGTGTGCAGAAAAGTATATAATATTTCAAGCTGTTGATATTATCAATTAAAATTTTACAATTTATGGTAATTGAAGAAACCTAATAAACCTATACAAATTTTAAGTCATATATAGGCCAATTTTAGACCATAATTTTAAAAAATAGGAGACAAATCCTTGCACCCAATTTACATTTTGGCAAAGATGGTCACTGGTTTTTACTAAATTATTTTTAACTATAATTTTAGAACAGAATTTTAAAGATATTATGGCACAAATAAAAGTCAGAAATCTTAGTCTTTGTGTTTTCGTTTTTCGGCAAAGGCCGACTCTTGATTTTATCAATTCCAAAAAATTTAAAACCACATGACCTAGGCCTTTGATATTTTGTATGTAGCATTGCCTTGTGGTCCTCTACCAAAATTGTTCAAATTATACCCCTGGGGTGAAAAGAGGCCCTGCCCCGGGGGGTCTCATGTTTTACATAGACTTATATAGGAAAAACACTTTAAAAATCTTCTTGCCTGAAACTGCAAGGCCTAGGCTTTTGATATTAAATATGTTGCCTTTCCTAGTGTTTCTCTATCAAAATTATTCAAATTATGTCCCTAGGATGAAAAGAGACCCTGCCCTGAGGGTACCAAGTTTAACAGACTTACATAGGAAAAACAATTAAAGGTCTCCTTGTCTGAAAGTTCAAGGCCTAGGCATTTGATATTTAGTATGTAACATTGCCAGGTGGATTTCTAACAAGTTTGTTCAAATTATGCCCCTGGGGTGAAAAGAGGCCCGCCCTGGGGGTCACTTGTTATAATTATGAGTTATATAGGAAAAAATACCGTATTTTCCCTAGGTGTTGGGACTGCATGAAATAATTATTTTTTTTTCACTGTCCCAAGACTTATTTCCCGAAAAATAATTATTTTGAAAAGTGTCCCAAAAATATGGAAACAATAATAGTCATCGGGTAACATCCCCCACCCACCCAGGTTGAAAGCGAAAAAAACCCAACTTTTATCGGTAATTATTCTGTTGATAAACACAGTAATTGGCCTTGTTTTCATCATCAATTAACACCCCCTCAAAGACCTAAAAGAAGTGTGTCGGTATCATGACATTAGAAGTGGAGATCAAAGCGGTATAGTTTCCCCAAGATTTTCATGGCATTACGTCATGTTTTCACGCCATGTTGCACATCACTGTTTGATCGTACTGCCTCGGTTCTTGAAAGTGCTGAGAAGTAGATCTAGTGTTGTAAAAATCAATAAAAAAAAGCTTTTTAATTTGTTAAAGCGAATGTGCAGTATCCCGTATAAACTGACAGGTAAACGTGTCAAACTAAAATAGCGGATATCTTACCTCTGTGACCTATTTGCCCTCAAGGAAATTACAAAATGGTTTGAGAAGAATATCTTATTATAAAGTGTTGTGTCAAAAAATACATGTACAAAGATTCATTCAAAACTTATTAAAAAAACACAACGACATCATTATTTATTTTTTTTTTTTAACCGAATTTTCTATTTACGTTCACGAGGTCACGTAACAGAAATCTGTTTGCCAAAAATTGTGTTACTTCATATTTTTAGATTACTGCCGCTTTTTTAGCTCACATGTCACAAAGTGACAGTGTGAGCTTTTGTGATCGCGCAGCGTCCGTCGTCCGTGCGTCCGTGCGTAAACTTTTGCTTGTGACCTCTCTAGAGGTCACATTTTTCATGGGATCTTTATGAAAGTTGGTCAGAATGTTCATCTTGATGATATCTAGGTCAAGTTCGAAACTGGGTCACGTGCGGTCAAAAACTAGGTCAGTAGGTCTAAAAATAGAAAAACCTTGTGACCTCTCAAGAGGCCACATTTTTCACAAGATCTTCATGAAAATTGGTCAGAATGTTCACCTTGATGATATCTAGGTCAAGTTCGAAACTGGGTCACGTGCCTTCAAAAACTAGGTCAGTAGGTCAAATAATAGAAAAACCTTGTGACCTCTCTAGAGGCCATATTTTTCATGGGATCTGTATGAAAGTTGGTGTGAATGTTCATCTTGATGATATCTAGGTGAAGTTCGAAACTGGGTCAGCTGCGGTCAAAAACTAGGTCATTAGGTCTAAAAATAGAAAAACCTTGTGACCTCTCTAGAGGTCATACTTTTGAATGGATCTTCATGAAAATTGGTCAGAATGTTCACCTTGATGATATCTAGATCAAGTTTGAAACAGGGTGACGTGCCATCAATAACTAGGTCAGTAGGTCAAATAATAAAAAAACCTTGTGACCTCTCTAGAAGCCATATTTTTCATGGGAACTGTATGAAGGTTGGTCTGAATGTTCATCTTGATGATATCTAGGCCAAGTTCGAAACTGGGTCAACTGTGGTTAAAAACTAGGTCAGTAGGTCTAAAAATAGAAAAACCTTGTGACCTCTCTAGAGGCCATATTTTTCACAAGATCTTCATGAAAATTGGTCAGAATGTTCACCTTGATGATATCTAGGTCAAGTTTGAAACTGGGTCATGTTCCGTCAAAAACTAGGTCAGTAGGTCAAATAATAGAAAAACCTTGTGACCTCTCTAGAGGCCATATTTTTCATGGGATCTGTATGAAAGTTGGTCTGAATGTTCATCTTGATGATATCTAGATCGGTTTCGAATCTGGGTCAGCTGCGGTCAAAAACTAGGTCGTTAGGTCTAAAAATAGAAAAAGCTTGTGACCTCTCTAGAGGCCATACTTTTGAATGGATCTTCATGAAAATTGGTCAGAATGTTCATCTTGATGATATCTAGGTCAGGTTTGAAACTGGGTCACATGCCATCAATAACTAGGTCAGTAGGTCAAATAATGAAAAAACCTTGTGACCTCTCTAGAGGCCATATTTTTCATGGGATCTGTATGAAAGTTGGTCTGAATGTTCATCTTGATGATATCTAGGTCAGGTTCAAAACTGGGTCACATGAGCTCAAAAACTAGGTCACTATGTCAAATAATAGAAAAAAAACGACGTCATACTCAGTTCAAAACTGGGTCATGTTGGGACAGGTGAGCGATTCAGGACCATCATGGTCCTCTTGTCATTATTTAAGATTTTTCTATTCTGTTTTTAGTTCACCTATCACAAAGTGACAAGGTGAGCTTTTGTGATCGCGCGGTGTCCGTCGTCCGTCCGTGCGTCCATAAACTTTTCCTTGTGACCACTCTAGAGGTCACATTTTTTGTGGGATCTTTATGAAAATTGGTCAGAATGTTCATCTTGATGATATCTAGGTCAAGTTCGAAACTGGGTCACGTGCCTTCAAAAACTAGGTCAGTAGATCTAAAAATAGAAAAACCTTGTGACCTCTCTAGAGGCCATATATTTCACAAGATCTTCATGAAAATTGGTCAGAATGTTCATCTTGATGATATCTAGGTCAAGCTCGAAACTGGGTCACGTGCCATCAAAAACTAGGTCAGTAGGTCTAAAAATAGAAAAACCTTGTGACCTCTCTAGAGGCCATATATTTCACAAGATCTTCATGAAAATTGGTCAGAACATTCACCTTGATGATATCTAGGTCAAGTTCGAAACTGGGTCACGTGCCATCAAAAACTAGCTCAGTAGGTCAAATAATAGAAAAACCTTGTGACCTCTCTAAAGGCCATATTTTTTCTCTTGGGATCTGTATGAAAGTTGGTCTGAATGTTCATCTTGATGATATCTAGGTCAGGTTCGAAACTGGGTCACGTGCGGTCAAAAACTAGGTCATTAGGTCTAAAAATAGAAAAACCTTGTGACCTCTCTAGAGGCCATATTTCTCAATGGATCTTCATGAAAATTGGTCAGAATGTTCAGCTTGATGATATCTAGGTCAAGTTCGAAACTGGGTCACGTGGGGGTAAAAACTAGGTCAGTAGATCTAAAAATAGAAAAACCTTGTGACCTCTCTAGAGGCCATATTTTTCATGAGATCTTCATGATTATTGGTCAGAATGTTCACCTTGATGATATCTAGGTCAAGTTCGATACTGGGTCATGTGGGATCAAAAACTAGGTCAGTAGGTCTAAAAATAGAAAAACCTTGTGACCTCTCTAGAGGCCATATTTCTCAATGGATCTTCATGAAGATTGGTCAGAATGTTAACCTTGATAATATCTAGATCAAGTTCGAAACTGGGTCACGTGGGGTTAAAAACTAGGTCAGTAGATCTAAAAATAGAAAAACCTTGTGACCTCTCTAGAGGCCGTATTTTTCATGAGATCTTCATGAATATTGGTCAGAAGGTTCATCTTGATGATATCTAGGTCAGGTTTGAAACTGGGTCACGTGGGGTCAAAAACTAGGTCAGTAGGTCTAAAAATAGAAAAACCTTGTGACGTCTCTAAAGGCCATATTTCTCTATGGATCTTCATGAAAATTGGTGAGACTGTTCAGCTTGATGATATCTAGGTCAGGTTCATAACTGGGTCATGTGCCGTCAAAAACTAGGTCAGTAGGTCGAAAAATAGAAAAACCTTGTGACCTCTCTAGAGGCCATATTTTTCACGAGATCTTCATGAAAATTGGTGAGTATGTTCACCTTGATGATATCTAGGTCAAGTTCGAAACTGGGTCACATGCCATCAAAAACTAGCTCAGTAGGTCAAATAATAGAAAAACCTTGTGACCTCTCTAAAGGCCATATTTTTTCTCTTGGGATCTGTATGAAAGTTGGTCTGAATGTTCATCTTGATGATATCTAGGTCAGGTTCGAAACTGGGTCACGTGCGGTCAAAAACTAGGTCATTAGGTCTAAAAATAGAAAAACCTTGTGACCTCTCTAGAGGCCATATTTCTCAATGGATCTTCATGAAAATTGGTCAGAATGTTCAGCTTGATGATATCTAGGTCAAGTTCGAAACTGGGTCACGTGGGGGTAAAAACTAGGTCAGTAGATCTAAAAATAGAAAAACCTTGTGACCTCTCTAGAGGCCATATTTTTCATGAGATCTTCATGATTATTGGTCAGAATGTTCACCTTGATGATATCTAGGTCAAGTTCGATACTGGGTCATGTGGGATCAAAAACTAGGTCAGTAGGTCTAAAAATAGAAAAACCTTGTGACCTCTCTAGAGGCCATATTTTTCAAGGGATCTTCATGAAAATTGGTCAGAGTGTTAACCTTGATGATATCTAGATCAGGTTCGAAACTGGGTCACGTGGGGTTAAAAACTAGGTCAGTAGATCTAAAAATAGAAAAACCTTGTGACCTCTCTAGAGGCCGTATTTTTCATGATATCTTCATGAATATTGGTCAGAAGGTTCATCTTGATGATATCTAGCTCAGGTTTGAAACTGGGTCACGTGGGGTCAAAAACTAGGTCAGTAGGTCTAAAAATAGAAAAACCTTGTGACCTCTCTAAAGGCCATATTTCTCTATGGATCTTCATGAAAATTGGTGAGACTGTTCAGCTTGATGATATCTGGGTCAGGTTCATAACTGGGTCATGTGCCGTCAAAAACTAGGTCAGTAGGTCAAAAAATAGAAAAACCTTGTGACCTCTCTAGAGGCCATATTTTTCACGAGATCTTCATGAAAATTGGTGAGTATGTTCACCTTGATGATATCTAGGTCAAGTTTGAAAGTGGGTCATGTGCCTTCAAAAACTAGGTCATTCGGTCAAATAATAGAAAAACCTTGTGACCTCTCTAGAGGCCATATTTTTCAATGGATCTTCATGAAAATTGGTCAGAACTTTTTATCTTGATGATATCTATGTCACATGTGCTGAAAAACTAGGTCACTTTGTCAAATAATAGAAATAACGACGTCATACTCAGTTCAACACTGGGTCATGTGGGGATAGGTGAGCGATTCAGGACCATCATGGTCCTCTTGTTTATTATTGGCTGTAGGGAAAAACCGAGACCACTTTTCTGTGGTACAACATGGATGGTACCTCCAATTTTTAGGTGTATTTTGACATATCTGTACCTTGTAAGAATTTTGTTTTCTTTTTGGTTAAATTTCTTCCCTTTGTTGTTCCTGTCCTTGGACTTAGATATTTTTTCTGAGGACTTTTTTGTCCTCAAGTGCAATGATAACAGATGAGCGATATAGGGCCATCATGGCCCTCTTGTTTGAAACAAACTTCCAAAATATCTTCAACAACAATAAATCTTGGATTCCATGACAAATCAGATCCAATCGTAGGTTCCAGAGTTATTTTATATCTGATTACCTCCCCTGATTGTAATCAAAATGGATTTATATTAGTAAGTATAGGACTTATTTGAAATTTCATTATTGTCGTTAGTTGGACTGAGAAAATCAGGGTAGATAACTATGGACGGATTTTATATCAAATTACCTCCCTTATATCTCCGTAACTAGTGAAGATACTGATCTGAAATTTCATTTATGTCAACAGATTTATATGGCAGATCCTTCTTTTGTTCAGTTACAATAATTTTCTTTTTTATTACTTCCCTTTTACGTTACTATAAATAGCTTATTTTTAGTAACTTTTTTGTTATTGGCCGTAGGGAAAAACCGAGACCACTTTTCTGTGGTACAACATGGATGGTACCTCCAATTTTTAGGTGTATTTTGACATATCTGTACCTTTCTCTCCTTTGTTGTTCCTGTCCTTTGGACTTAGATATTTTTTCTGAGGACCTTCTTGTCCTCAAGTGCAGTGATAACAGGTGAGCGATATAGGGCCATCATGGCCCTCTTGTTACTCTTGTCCGCACTCTAATTCGAATATTTCTCATCCAATCTTCACCAAACTTAAACAAAATGTGTTTGACCATGAGACCTCAGCCAAGTTCGATAACTAGCCTAATCGGTCCAGGCATTTTGGAGTTACGGCCCTTGAATTATCGAAAAATTGGCCTTTTTAGCTCACCTGTCACATAGTGACAAGGTGAGCTTTTGTGATCACCCGTCATCCGTCGTCAGTCCGTGCGTCCGTCCGTCAACAATTTCTTGTCTGCACGATAGTGGTTTCATTTATGATTTTATTTTAACCAAACTTGCACATAACTTGTATCACCATAAGATCACGGTTCCTTTCTTGAACTGGCCAGATCCCATTATGGGTTCCAGAGTTATGGCCCCTGAAAGAGCCAAAATTAGCTATTTTGACCTTGTCTGCACAATAGCAGCTTTATTTATGATTTGATTTTTACCAAACTAGCACACAACTTGTATCACCATAAGATCTTGATTCCTTTCTTGAACTGGCCAGATTCCATTATGGGTTCCAGAGTTATGGCCCCTGAAAGGGCCAGAATTAGCTATTTTGACCTTGTCTGCACAATAGCAGCTTCATTTATGATTTTATTTTAACCAAACTTGCACACAACTTGTATCACCATCAGATCTCGGTTCCTTTCTTGAATGGGCCAGATTCCATTATGGGTTCCAGAGTTATGGCCCCTGAAAGGGCCAGAATTAGCTATTTTGACCTCATCTGCACAATAGCAGCTTCAATTATGATTTGAATTTAATCAAACTTGCACAAAACTTGTGTCACCATAAGATCTTGGTTCCTTTCTTGAACCAGCCAGATCCCTTAATGGGTTCCATAGTTATGGCCCCTGAAAGGGCCAAAATTAGCTATTTTGACCTTGTCTGCACAATAGCAGCTTCATTTATGATTTGAATTTAATCAAACTTGCACAAAACTTGTGTCACCATAAGATCTTGTTCCTTTCTTGAACCGGCCATATCCCTTAATGGGTTCCAGAGTTATGGCCCCTGAAAGAGCCAGAATTAGCTATTTTCACCTTGTCTGCACAATAGCAGCTTCATTTATGATTTGATTTTAACCAAACTTGCACACAACTTGTATCACCACAAGATCTTGCCTCCTTTTTTTAACTGGCCATATTCTGTCATGGGTTCCAGAGTTATGGCCCCTTAAAAGTTCAAAATTGGCTATTTCGGCTTTTGCAGCCATATAGAGACTCCATTTATGGTTTTATTAGTCCCCTACTGGTTGAAAACCAGTTTCGGGGACTATAGGAAAGCACTTTTCCGTCATTCCGTCCGTCCGTCCGTCCGTCCGCAATTTCGTGTCCGGTCCATAACTCTGCCATCCATGAAGGGATTTTAATATTACTTGGCACAAATGTTCCCCATGATGAGACGACGTGTCATGCGCAAAACCCGGACCTCTAGATCAAAGGTCAAGGTCACAATTGGAGGTCAAAGGTCAACAGGGCTTTTTTCCTGTCCGGTCCACAACTCTCCCATCCTTGAAGGGATTTTAGTATTACTTGGCACAAATGTTCCCCATGATGTGATGATGTGTCATGCGCAAATCCCGGACCCCTAGCTCAAAGGTCAAGGTCACAATTGGAGGTCAAAGGTCAACAGGGCTTTTTTCCTGTCCGGTCCATAACTCGCCCATCCATGAAGAGATTTTAATATTACTTGGCACAAATGTTCCCCATGAGGAGACGACGTGTCATGCGCAAAACCTGGACCCCTAGCTTAAAGGTCAAGGTCACAATTGGAGGTCAAAGGTCAACAAGGCTTTTTTCCTGTCCGGTCCATAACTTTCCCATCTATGAAGGGATTTTAATATTACTTGGCACAAATGTACCTCATAATAAGACGATGTGTCATGCACAACTTTCAGACCCCTAGCTCAAAGGTCAAGGTCACACTTAGCAGTCAAATGTTAACATAGCATGAACAGGGTCTGTTTCGTGTCCGGTCCATAACTCTGACATTCATTAAGGAATTTTAATATCACTTAGCACAAGTGTTCCCCATGATGAGACGACGTGTCATGCGCAAATCCCAGACCCCTAGCTCAAAGGTCAAGGTCACAATTGGGGGTCAAAGGTCAACAGAGTTTTTTTCCTCACCCGTCCATAACTCTGCCATCCATGAAGGGATTTTAATATTACTTGGCACAAATGTTCCCCATGATGAGACAACATGTCATGCGCAAAGCCCAGACCCTTAGCTCAAAGGTCAAGGTCACAATTGGAGGTCAAAGGTCAATAAGGTTTTTGCCCTGTCCGATCCAGAACTCTGTCATCCATCAAGGGATTACAGTATTACTTGGCTTAAATGTTTCCCATGATGAGACGACGTGTCATGCGCAACACCCAATACCCTAGCTTTAATGTCAAGGTCACACTTTGAGATCAAAGGTCAAGAGGATTTTTTTCCTGTCCGGTCTATAACTTTGTCATGCAAAGCAGGATTTAGATATCAGTTGGCACAAATATTCCCCTGGATGAGACAACATGTCATGCGCAAGAACCAGGTCCCTAGGTCTAAGGTCAAGGTCATATTTAGAGGTCAAAGGTCAAATTCAAGAATGACTTTGTACGGGACATTTCTTCTTCATGCATGGAGGGATTTTGATGTAACTTGGACCAAATGTTCACCACCATGAGGCACCCTTGTTTTTAGAATTACGTCCCTTTGTTATTACTATAAATAGATTTTATTGTAACTTTTTTATTACTGGCGGTAGAGAAAAATCGAGACCACTTTTCTGTGGTACAGCATGCATGTTACATCCAATTTTTAGGTGTATTTTGACCTATCTCTACCTGGTAAAAAGTTTCTTGTGGACTTGTATTATATAGATTTTTTTTTTTTTTTTTTTTTTTTTTTTTTTTTTTTTTTAAAAAAGATTAATTTCCCTTTGTTGTTACTACAAATAACTTACATGATAACATTTTTATAATCAGCCAATAAATTTTAATCCAAGTGTTTTGTTATAACATATTGTATATATAGTACAATATTGTTTATACATCATTGACAGATATCAGTTCATTATGTTATACTGCAGTAGAGAAAATTAGGTGCCTTCCAGTAGGGGACTTTGTATTGCATGGCAATACTTCATTCACTTGTTTGATACAAACTTCCAAAATATCTTCAACAACAATAAATCTTGGATTCCATGATAAATCAGATCCAATCATAGGTTCCAGAGTTATTTTATATCTGATTACCCCTCTGATTGGAATCAAAATGGATTTATATCAGTAAGTACTTACAGGACTTATTTGAAATTTCATTATTGTTATTAATTGGACTGAGACAATCAGGGTAGATAACTATGGACTAATTTTGTCAAATTACCTCCCTTTATTTCAAATTAAAATTGTTTTATCTCCATAACTAATGAAGATACTGATCTGAAATTTCATTTATGTCAACAGATTTATTTGGCAGATCCTTCTTTTGTCCACGTACAATATTTATTTTTTTTTAATTACTTCCCTTTTACGTTACCATAAATAGCTTATTTTTAGTAACTTTTTTATTATTGGCCATAGGGAAAACACGAGACCAGTTTTCTGTGGTACAACATGGATGGTACCTCCAATTTTTAGGTGTATTTTTAACATATCTATACCTTGTAAGATTTTTTTTTCTTTTTGGTTAAATTCCTTCCCTTTGTTGTTTCTGTCCTTTGGACTTAGATATTTTTTTTCTGAGGACCTTCTTGTCCTCAAGTGCAATGATAACAGGTGAGCGATATAGGGCCATCATGGCCCTCTTGTTACTCATGTCCGCACTCTTAATCAAACATTTCTCATCCGATCTTCACCAAACTTGAACAAAATGTGTTTGACCATGAGACCTCGGCCAAGTTCGATAACTAGCCAAATCGGTCCAGGCATTTTGGAGTTACGGCCCTTGAATTATCGAAAAATCGGCCTTTTTACTCTTGTCCGCACTCTAAGTCAAACATTTCTCATCCGCTCTTCACCAAACTTGAACAAAATGTGTTTGACCATGAGACCTCGGCCAAGTTGGATAACTAGCCAAATCGGTCCAGGCATTTTAGAGTTACGGCCCTTGAATTACCGAAAAAATCCGTCTGTTTACTCTTGTCTGCTCTCTAAGTCGAACATTTCTCATCAGATCTTCACCAAACTTGAACAAAATTTGTTTGGCCATAAGACCTTACCCAAGTTCAATAACTAGCCAAATCTGCCCAGGCACTTTTGATTTATGGCCCTTGAATTACTGATTGGATCCACTCATCCAGACCATCTAATGGATCCACTCGTCTAAAACATCTAGAGAAACTAACATTTTTCATAGGGGCAGTTGTGGGAGACATGCGCTTTTCTCAAAAGCGTCTCTAGTTTGTATCATTTATTTACATTTAGAAAGAAATAATTATTTAGGATCGCGCTGTTTGAAATTTTGCAAGTAATTATATGAAAATTGACCATTTTTATAAAATTTTGCCTACATTTCTGTCGATACCTTTTTAAAATCATTATAGAATTCAAACTATATTACCTATCAATCGGTGTTGAAAATCTGAATCGATAAAATCAAAAAATGAATGCGTGACACGCGTTTTTTGTATACGTGTCGATAAACAAAAGTAACGGCGTTGTAAGTTAGACATTACGATAGGTCGCATGTGCTCGTGGAATGGAAAATTACCGGCATGGCGTTTTGATATCTGTACAATTCGCGGGTAAATTCCAGTCGCAATCAATGTAAAATATGCCACTGTTTTCCTCTAAATGCCACTGTTTGCCATGGATATTTCTCCACCATTTTCCACTAACCAGCATGAAGAATGCCACTGTTTTCCACCATTTGCCATCAAGTTCATGAGGTGCATACCATCACTGCATGTGCTTGAAACATGATATGAAATAAAAGAAAGGAATATAATCATTAGAGCAGCTTGTGTATTTTTTCCTTTTTAAACTGTCAATTAATTCGCATCATTTTCATGGTATTATTAAAGCACTTAATTCAACTTTGCTCATTAGACTTAAACATTCTTGAAGTGAATATGCTTAGATAAAAGAAAATTGTTTTGTATTATGGAAGAAACTGAGACTGGGTGTTAAACAATCTAGCCACCTGCTGCCTACCCTAGTTACTGGGACACCCGCAGCAGTCGACAAATAAACACAGGATATGATGATGATGATGATAAGGTAGAAGTTTACTAGAACTGTTAAGTAAAAAGATGTTACAAGAACATTCCTTACAATAAACACTGTTCAATGAGTTTTGTGCTGGATTAAAGTACCTGCAGACATACTTCCAAAAGTTTACACATCAGTGGGGTTTTTCTGTGGGCACCATTCATTCTGCAGTGTGTAAATGACTGAAGCTTGAAAATGTCTCAGGCCTCATAATTCATCCATGTGTGTTTTGGCATAATTATGTCAGGTATTGCATGTACACACCTGATACTTTATCTGAAAAGTAATTTTGATAAAAGAATTAAAACCTTTTATGTTTATTATTGATTTAGTTAGTGTATAAACTGACAAGAGATGAATCACTGAAGAATAAATGGTCATTTGAAAATTTGAATCAGCATTTAATTTACTCAAGTTTATTCTGAAGCTTCCTGAATGTTATAAAACATATTTAAATAGAAAATAAGTAAATAGATGTACTTACCTAGTGTCCTTTTAAAAGTTATTTTAGCAACATTAAATGTTTAAATTCCAGCTGCATGTGTAAAGGAATATCTCCAACAAAGAAGTTCCTGTTTACTTTTAAACTTTTGATATTCTTGAGCAGCTTTCTATTTTGCTATCTATTGTTGAAGGAATCTCCACTAGAATGTTTTAACAAATACTTATATCTGCTAAAGAGAGAATATCTTTCATTTGTCTATTCTTAAATATTTAAAAGGCCTTTGAAATAAAACAGGACTGTTGGGATTACTTTGTGTGTTTTGGCTCCACTATATATCTTTATTTTCATTGGTTGAGAGTTCTATTTATAACACAGCAGCATTCCAGAGTTAACCCTTAATCTCTGCAGTGTGTTTACACTGTATTAATTTTGTATACAATGTACAGGTATCAAGGCCATGCTGTGAGAGAACAACAATTTGACTGTTAATACTCTATAGGTCACAATTTTGGCTCAATCTTAATGAAACTTGGTCAGAATGTTACTCTCAATAAAATCTTGGACGAGTTCGATATTGGGTCATCTGGGGTCAAAAACTAGGTCACCAGGTCAAATCAAAGGAAAAGCTTGTTAACACTCTAGAGGTCACAGTTTTGGCCAAATCTTAATGAAACTTAGTCAGAATGTTACCCTCAATAAAATCTTGGACAAGCTCGATATTGGGTCATCTGGGGTCAAAAACTAGGTCACCAGGTCAAATCAAAGGAAAAGCTTGTTAACACTCTAGAAGTCACATATTTGGCCCAATCTTAATGAAACTTGGTCAGAATGTTACCCTCAACAAAATCTTGGATGAATTTGATATTGGGTCATCTGGGATCAAAAACTAGGTCACCATGTCAAATCAAAGGAAAGGCTTTTTAACACTCTAGAGGTCACAATTTTGGCCCAATCTTAATAAAACTTGGTGAGAATGTTACTGTCAATAAAGTCTTGGACGAGTTTGATATTGGGTCATCCGGGGTCAAAAACTAGGTCACCATGTCAAATCAAAGGAAAAACTTGTTAACACTGTAGAGGCCACATTTATGACTATGTCTTCATGAAACTTGGTCAGAATGTTAAGCTTGATTATCTATAGGCCAAGTTCAAATCTGGGTCAGATGGGGTCAAAAACTAGGTCACTAGGTCATTTCAAAGGAAAAGCTTGTTAACACTCTAGAGACCACATTTATGACTTTATCTTCATGAAACTTAGTCAGAATGTTAATCTTGATGATCTTTATGTCAAGTTCGAATCTTGGTCATGTAGGGTCAAAAACTAGGTCACAGGGTCAAATCAAAGAGAAGGCTAGTTTACACTGTAGAGGCCACATTTATGACCATATCTTAATGAAACTTGGTCAGAATGTTAATCTTGATGATCTATAGGTCAAGTTCAAATCTGGTTCAGGTGGGGTCAAAAACTAGGTCACTAGGTCATTCAAAGGAAAAGCTTGTTAACACTCTAGAGGCCACATTTATGACTGTATCTTCATGAAACTTAGTCAGAATGTTAATCTTGGTGATCTTCAGGTCAAGTTCGAATCTTGGTCATGTGAGGTCAAAAACTAGGTCACAGGGTCAAATCAAAGGAATAGCTATTTAACATTTTAGAGGCCACATTTATGACCATATCTTAATGAAACTTGGTCAGAATGTTAATCTTGATGATCTTTAGGTCAATAGGTCAGGTGAGCGTTACAGGGCCTTCATGGCCCTCTTTTTAAGGTACAGCCTTGAAATTTGGATGACATGTACAGTTTTGCACACCAATCTTTAAACAGTCTTTCAATGACCATGAATGTGACCTACTTTCTAATATTTTAGCATCAGTTTGCCATTTGAAACATGTGGCTCATATTACTCAGGTGAGCGATTCAGGGTCATCATGACCCTCTTTTCTCAAAAAGCATCTTCTAGTATTGCATTTTTGGCTTGTGAACATGATAGAGACCACATTTTGCAATGCATGTTAATCAAACTTGCACAGAACTTTAATTGACATAATATCTCAGTTCCTTTCGAAAACTGTCCAGATCCCATCATGGGTTCAAGAGTTATGGCCCCTTAAATGCTAAAATTTGCTGTTTTGGCTTTTGCAGCCATAAAGAGACTTCATTATGCCCCCCTTTAAAGAAGGTGGGGTATATTGTTTTGGCAGATGTCTGTCTGTCGGTCGGTCGGTCTGTGGGTTTGTAGACCAATCCGTTTCCGGATGATAACTCAAGAACGCTTGGGCCTAGTTTATGGTTTGATTTGATATAAACTTGCAAAATATCTTTAGCAACAATATATCTTGGATTTCATGATGAATCCGTCAGATCCAATAATAGGTTCTGGAGTTACAGCCCCTGATTGACCCCTGAAAGAGCCAAAATTTGTTAAACACGATAAAAACTAGGTCACCCGGTCAAATCAAAGGAAAAGCTTGTTAACACACTAGAGGCCACATTTATGACCACATCTTCATGAAACTTGGTCAAAATGTTTATTTTGATGATTCCTAGGCCATGTTCGAAACTGGGTCATATGGGGTCAAAAACTAGGTCACCCGGTGAAATCAGAGGAAAAGCTTGTAAACACTCTTGAGGCCACATTTATGACCCAATCTTCATGAAACTTGGTCAATATGTTTATCTTGATGATTTCTAGGCCAAAAATGAAACTGGGTCATGTGGAGTCAAAAACTAGGTCACCTGGCCAAATCAAAGGAAAAGTTTGTTTACACTCATGAGGTCACAATTATGAACCTATCTTCATTAAACTTGGTCAAAATGTTTATCTTGGTAATTCCTAGGCCAGGTTTGAAACTGGGTCATGGGGGGTCAAAAACTAGGTCACCTACTCATATTAAAGGAAAAACTTTATTAACGCTCTGGAGACCATATTTATGACCATATCTTCATGAAACTTGGCCAGAATGAATATCTTGATGATTCCCATGCCAGGTTTGAAACTGGGTCATGTGGGGTCAAAACAAGGTCATCACTCAAATTAAAGGAAAAGCTTGTTAACACTGTTGAGGCCACATTTATAACCCTATCTCCATGAAACTTAGTCAGAATGTTTATCTTAATGATTTCAAGAGCAAGTTTAAGAGGTGAGTGATATAGGGTCATCATGACCCTCTTGTTTATATTTCCAGCTTTTGTGTTGTGTTTTATACAAAAATAGCATTAACAGTTGTTTGTTTTGTATAACAACAATCATGAGTCATAAAATGTTTAAGTTTGTAAAGTGGCTCTGCTAGAATTCACTAAAAGACAGCTAGAGGTAGAATTACACTTACACATTGACCACCATTTTATATGACTGAAAAATTGTCGAAAAAGACACACATTGACCGACAGTTGGTTTTGTATATGTAATTGTCACCAAAAACAACAATTTAATCATCTGATTGTGCCATAATATGATAATTGTGTTACTCTGGTTTCAGGAAGATTATGATGACACACGGCCAGAATCCTACAGTGATGCTGATATATTCTTATTATGCTTCTCTGTATCAGGACCATCATCTTTCCAAAATATAAAAACTAAGTGGATTCCTGAGTTGAAACGACATGCTCCAAAAGTGCCAATATTGCTGGTAGGATGTAAAGAAGGTGAATAATTTATATTTGTTCATATATCTAACAATTTCGACTGATCAGTACACATTCAGCTTTTTGTTTTGCTTATTTTGTAAAATATTGAGGGGCTGCCATAGCTCTGACCCTGAATTCAGTGTTATCAAAGTGTGAAAAGTTGGTAACTATCAAATAAAAGTTACAGGTCTTGTTCTGTGCACTTCTTAATATTGTCAAATCAAGTTTGATAGTTTTCAATAAATGCCCTAGGCACACATATTGAAAATATTCCAGATAAAGAGGTAAGGTCCATATTTTGGGAGAGGTATTTATTATGCCCCCCTTCGAAGAAGGAGGGGTATTATTGTTTTGCAGATGTCGGTTGGTCGGTTTGTCGGTCTGTATGTAGACCAATCTGTTTCTGGATGATAACTCAAGAACGCTTGGGCCTAGGATCATGAAAGTTGATAGGAAGGTTGTTCATCACCTGCAGATGACCCCTATTGATTTTGAGATCTGTATGTCAAAGGTCAAGGTCACAGTGAACCTGAACAGTTAAACGGTGTCCGGATGATAACTCAAGAACGCTAGGGCCTTGGATGATGAAAGTTGATAGGGAGGTTGGTCATGACCAACAGATGACCCCTATCGATTTTGAGGTCATTAGGTCAAAGTTCAAGGTCACAGTGACCAGGAACAGTTAAACGGTTTCTGGATAATAACTTGAGAATGCTTGGGCCAAAGGTCATGAAAGATGATAGAGAGGTTCATCATGACCAGCAGATGATCCCTATTGATTTTGATGTCAGTAGGTCAAAGGTCAAGGTTACAGTGACCAGGAACATTTAAACCGTTTCCAGACAACAACTTGAGAACACTTGGGCCTAGGATCATGAAACTTGATAGGGAGGTTGGTCATGACCTGTAGATGACCCCTATAGATTTTCAGATCAGTAGCTAAAGGTCAAGGTCACATTGACCCAGAACAGTTAAACCCTTTCTGGGCGATACCTTGAGAACGCTTGGGCTTAGGATCACTAAACTTAATAGGGAGGTTGATCATGACCAGCAGATGACCCCTGTTGATTTTGAGGTCAATAGGTCAAAGGTCAATGTCACATTGAACCAGAACAGTAGAACTTCTGTTTACAGTGAGCAAATAATTTCTGTTCCTTGTGCAATTACTGAATGCATCAAGGGGGGTATTTGGTGTTTGACGAGCTCTTGTTTTGTCTTGTCTGTCTTTCTGTTTCTATCATTTAGTCAAAGAGTTAGCTCTTACAACTCCTCTGAAGAACTGATCGAGTTTCAAACAAATGTAGGCTTGTTAACCAGATTTTCAGGAAAACTGGGCTGGCAGGGGGTGTCAAACTGATTATTTTCACTCAGATACTAAGCTTGCGTTGAGTTATTGAAATGAAAAATTGGCCTATACATTGCATATACTAAGGCCACGAGATTTGGGATAGCATTTTGGGCTTAGTGGAATCAAGATCAAGGTCACTGACACAAAAAAAAAACTGGAAAAAAAAAACAGTTTCATGTTTGTTTTTAGCCAACCATCATCAGATGGGCTATTCAGACACTGCGTCCGTGGTCCGTCATCCATCCATCCTTCCATTCGTTAACAATTTCTTGTTTTCGCATCTCCTCAGAAACTACATTGGGGATTTTGACCAAACTCTGTCAGATTGATGTATTAGTACCCTAGTTGTGTCCCCCTGAAAATCAGACTGGTTCAACAATTTTTGAATGAGTTATGGCCCTTTGTTTATTTATATAATTTACATAGATTTATATAGGGAAAAACTATGAAAATCTTCTTGTCCAAAACCACAGGGCCTAGGGCTTTTATATTTGGCTTGTAGCATCGTCTTGTGGTCCTGTACAAAGATTATCCAAATTATTTCCCTAGAGTCAAATATGGCCCCGCCCCAGGGGGTCACATGGTTTATATACACTTATATAGGGAAAAACCTTAAAAATCTTCTTGTCCATAACCTACAACATTCAAATTTTGACCACATGTATTGTTTTGAGTGGTTAGATGAACCTTGACATGAGTTGACCTTAATTTTGACCTAGTGACCTACTTTCACATTTCTGTAGCTTCAGCCTTCAAATTTGGACCACATGCATAGGTTTGTGTACCGAAATAAACTTTGACCTTGACATTGACCTAGTGACCTACTTTCACATTTTTATGCCCCCGAAGGGAGGCATATTAGTTTTCAACTGTCCGTCCGTTCGTTAGTTCGTTGGTCACAACGTTAACTTTTTGCATGAAGGCACTTTACTTGCGAACCACTGCACCCAGGACCTTCAAACTTCACATGCTGATAGTACTTATTGAGTACACGACCCCTACTGACTTTGGGGTCACTAGGTCAAAGGTCAAGATCACAAGGGCCATTGTTAACTTTTTGCATGAAGGCACTTTAATAGCGAACCACTGCACCCAGGACCTTCAAACTTCACATGCTGGTAGTACTTATTGAGTACACTACCCCTACTGACTTTGGGGTCAAAGGTCAAGGTCACAGGGGCCAACGTTAACTTTTTGCATGAAGGCACTTTACTCGTGAATCACTGCACCCAGGACCTTCAAACTTCACATGCTGATAGTACTTATTGAGTACACACGACCCCTACTGACTTTGGGGTCACCAGGTCAAAGGTCACAATTTTGGCCCAATCTTAATCAAACTTGATCAGAATGTTACCCTCAATAAAATCTTGGACGAGTTTGATATTGGGTCATCTGGGGTCAAAAACTAGGCCACCAGGTCAAATCAAAGGAAAAGCTTGTTAACACTGTAGAGGCTACATTTATGACTGTATCTTCATGAAACTTGGTCAGAATTGTTACACATGATGATCTCAAAGTCCAGTTTGAATCTGGGTCATGTAGGGTCAAAAACTAGGTCACCAGGTCAAATCAAAGGAAAAGCTAGTTAACACTCTAGAGGCCACATTTATGACCATATCTTAATGAAACTTGGTCAGAATGTTAATCTTGATGATCTTAAGGTCGTGTTCAAATCTGGGTCAGGTGGGTTCAAAAACTAGGTGACCGGGTCAAATCAAAGGAAAAGCTTGTTAACACTCTAGAGGCCACATTTAAGACTGTATCTTCATAAAATTTAGTCAGAATGTTAATCTTGATGATCTTTATGTCAAGTTCTAATCTGGGTCATGTGGGATCAAAAACTAGGTCACCAGGTCAAATCAAAGAAAAAGCTTGTTAACACGATAGAGGCCACATTTATGACTGTATCTTCATGAAACTTAGTCAGAATATTAATCTTGGTGATCTTTAGGTCAAGTTCAAATCTGGGTCATATGGGGTCAAAAACTAGGTCACCAGGTCAAATCAAAGAAAAAGCTAGTTAACACTCTAGAGGCCACATTTATGACCATATCTTAATGAAACTTGGTCAGAATGTTAATCTTGATGATCTATAGGTCATGTTCAAATTGGGTCAGGTAGGGTCAAAAACTAGGTCACCGGGTCAAATCAAATTAAAAGCTTGTTAACACGATAGAGGCCACATTTATGACTGTATCTTCATGAAACTTAGTCAGAATGTTTATCTTGATGATCTTTAGGTTAGTTTTGAATCTGGGTCATGTGGGGTCAAAAACTATGTCAACGGGTCAAATCATAGGAAAAGCTTGTTAACACTCTAGAGGCCACATTTAAGACTGTATCTTCATGAAACTTAGTCAGAATGTTAATCTTGATGATCTTTAGGTCATATTCAAATATGGGTCATATGGGGTCAAAAACTAGGTCACCAGGTCAAATCAAAGGGAAAGTTAGTTAACACTTTAGAGGCCACATTTATGACCATATCTTAATGAAACTATCTTGATGATCTTTAGGTCAATAGGTCAGGTGAGCGATACAGGGCCTTCATGGCCCTCTTGTTGAAATTTGAAATCGAAAGTAGATCGTCTGTGTTAGACTGCTTTGACGAAACGAAACATTTTTAGCTCACCTGAGCACAAAGTGCTCAAAGGTGAGCTTTTGTGATCGCCCTGTGTCCGTCGTCCGTCCGTCATCAACAGTTTGACTGTTAACACTCTAGAGGTCACAATTTTGGCCCAACCTTAATGAAACTTCGTCAGAAAGTTACCCTCAGTAAAATCTTGGACGAGTTCGATATTGGGTCATCTGGGGTCAGAAACTAGGTCACCAGGTCAAACCATAGGAAAATCTTGTTAACACTCTAGAGGTCACAATTTTGGCCCAATCTTAATGAAACTTGGTCAGAGTATTACTTTCAAAAAAATCTTGGATGAGTTCGATATTGGGTCATCTGGGGTCAAAAACTAGGTCACCAGGCCAAATCAAAGGAAAAGCTTGTTAACACTCTAGAGGTCACAATTTTTGCCCAATCTTAATGAAACTTGGTCAGAATATTACTTTCAATAAAATCTTGGACGAGTTCGATATTGGGTCATCTGGGGTCAAAAACTAGGTCACCAGGTCAAATCAAAGGAAAATCTTGTTAACACTCTAGAGGTCACAATTTTGGCCCAATCTTAATGAAACTTAGTCAGGTTAGTACTGCCACATGCATACAACTACAGATCAGATCGAACAGCTATGGTGTATTTTTTGGCGACTTTGCGTACAATTAAAATGATCGAGGGCACAATTTGTTCGTTGGGACTTAAATTCGTGGTTGAGCTCAACCACGAAATCCACGAAAATTTATCCCCCACGAATAACAATGATTTCACAGTATATCAGACTTATATTCTAGTCCTGAGGCATGACCTAAAAAATATGAAGTGACAGTCATTCATACTTTGGATATTGTAATACTAAAAAGAATCTAGGTAATATTTAGAAATTGAAACATATAATTTTCAGTTAGAAAATGCACCAAAGGCTGTATCAAGGGTCTACATTTTCAAAATTTTCTTGTGGTGATACCCCAAACCCTACTTGCAGGAGGGGGTATCCTCCCACACCCTGCCCCCATATTTCCACTTTACAGTTTGATACATTTGCCCTTTTACCAGCTGCCACAATGCCCATTTCAAAATCTGACTGCAATTCAAAGTGGGAAGGAACACCCCTCCCCACACCAACCCTGCTACTGACCACGTAAAAATGGCTCAAACATTTCTCAGCCAATTCTGGGCCTGTCTGTCTACATGAATCATAATGGATAATTGAACATGGACTTGGGGGCTACTGACATGGTTTTGAAGGGGTTAACAGGTCTGAAATAGAATAAATGATGGTTTTAACTTAAAAAGAACTGCATTTATTAATATTGGTTATCTTTTCCGAAATTGGTAGCTAGTCCGAGTAACTTCCCTTAGTTTTGAATGCGCAATTTTCCTGTCAGTGTAAACATTCATGACACTATAACTTTATTGACACTCAGCAACATTTACATATCTTATTGAACAATACCTAATGTATGACACGGTTATCGCCAGGCCCTTTATCTGTAAAATATCTGAACAGTTCTTTCGTCCATCCATTACAAATGGTATGTGGCAATCCGCTTTATAAAATTTCAATATATAAATTGTCATATTCAAATTTTATCATGTGCGAATATATACCAGCCGATAATTGCCTGTTTTGGTAATGCCCGAGGCAAATGTTTACAAGAAAAATATATATAGTCATGGGCAGTATCTTAGTGTCAGCTGTCAAATTGTAGTTTCAACATTTTTATTTTTGCCAACCACTCTTCAATTTTAGAGGAATATATTGGGTTTAAATACTTGTATAATGTCAATCAAAGTTTTACTAGGCATCGATTGAATGTCCAATTCATTGATATTTATTGTAACAAAATCTCTGTTCAGTTGGGAAAAAAAAACTAAAAACAAACTGAAACTGGTAGACTATACTACCAGTACATCAATCATTAGCCGACTCTCAGGCCCTTCAGGCCTTTGATTCAAATTATACCGATTTGTCAAAAAACATGGCCGCCAGGGGGCGTGGTCACTTTTCTCTATATGTATATAGTGAAAATTAAAAAAATCTTCTTGTGTGAAACTGCTGGTCCGATTTTAAAATAATGTTACACAAATGATCCTTGTGTGACCATCTACCAAGATTGTTCAAATTATTTTAATTTGTCAAAAAACATGGCCGAAGAGGGCGTGGTCACTTTTCCCTATATGTATATAGTGGAAACTTTGAAAATCCTCTTGTGTGAAACTGCTGGATCGATTTTAGAATAATTTTACACAAATGGTCCTTGTGTGACCCTCTACCAAGATTGTTCAAATTATACCGATTCGTCAAAAAACATAGCCACCAGAGGGCGTGGTCATTTTTCCCTATATGTATATAGCGGAAACTTTAAAAATCTTCTTGTTTGAAACTGCATGTTAGCTAGCCCGATTTCAAAATAATTTTGCACAAATGTTCTTGTGTGACCCTCTACCAAGATTGTTCAAATTATTCTGATTCGTCAAAAAACATGGTTGCCAGTGGATGTGGTCACTTTTCCCTTTATTTATAAAACTGTTAGCCTGATTTTAAAATAATTTCACACAAATGGTTTTTTTTAGCTCACCTGAGCACAAAGTGCTCAAAGGTGAGCTTTAGTGATCGCCCTGTGTCCGTCAGTCGTCAGTCGTCCGTCATCAACATTTTGACTGTTAACACTCTAGAGGTCACAGTTTTGACCCAAACTTAATGAAACTTGGTCAGAATGTTACCCTCAATAAAATCTTGGACGAGTTTGATATTGGGTCATCTGGGGTCAAAAACTAGGTCACCAGGTCCAATCAAAGGAAAAGCTTGTTAACACTCTAGAGGTCACAATTTTGGTCCAATCTTAATGAAACTTGGTCAGAATGTTACCCTCAATAAAATCTTGGACGAGTTCGATATTGGATCATCTGGGGTCAGAAACTAGGTCACTAGGTCAAATCAAAGGAAAAGTTTGTTAACACTGTAGAGGCCATATTTATGACTATATCTTCATGCAACTTGGTCAGATTGTCAATCATGATGATCTCAAGGTCAATTTTGAATCTGGGTCATGTAGGATCAAAAACTAGATCTCCAGGTCAAATCAAAGGAAAAGCTAGTTTACACTGTCGAGGCCACATTTGTGACCATATCTTAATGAAATTAGGTCAGAATGTTAATCTTGATGATCTTTAAGTCATATTCAAATCTGGGTCAGGTGGGATCAAAAACTAGGTCACTAGGTCAAATCAAAGGAAAAGTTTTTTAACACTCTAGAGGCCACATTTAAGACTGTATCTTCACGAAACTTAGAATGTTAATCTTGGTGATCTTTAGGTCAAGTTCGAATCTGGGTCATGTCTGGTCAAAAACTAGGTCACTGGGTCATATCGAAGGAAAAGCTATTTAACACTTTAGAGGCCACATTTATGACCATATCTTATTGAAACTTGGTCAGAATGTTAATCTTGATGATCTTTAGGTCAATAGGTCAGGTGAGCAATACAGGGCCTTCATAGCCCTCTTGTTGTTAAAAATAAGTCGAGCTACATTTTGAACATGTTGGACTTAACATATTGATTTGGTTTTCCAACAGTTTTGTTTTGTTAATTCAATCTTTCCTTTTCAGATTGTCATCCTGATTTCTAATGAAACAAGCATTGTAAATTTTATAAGAAAAACTATGTCTGTACCAGAGTGCTGTCCTCATATCCATTCAAGGAGAGATTGTAATATGCAGACTTTTTTATTAGCTCACCTGAGCCAAAAGCTCATGGTGAGCTATTGTGACCGCTCAATGTCCGGCGTCCGGCGTGCGGCATCCGTCCGTCAACATTTCCTAAAAAAACCTTCTTCTTGAAAACCACTGGGCAGAATTACACCAAACTTCACAGGAATGATCCTTGGGTGGCCCCCTTTCAAAATTGTTCAAAGAATTGAATTCCATGCAGAAATCTGTTTGCCATGGCAACTGAAAGGAAAAACTTTAAAAATCTTCTTGTCCAAAACCACATGGCCTAGGGCTTTGATATTTGGTGTGTAGCATCATCTAGTGGTCCTCTACCAAAATTTTTCAAATTATCCCCCTAGGGTCAAATATGGCCCCGCCCCGGGGGTCACATGGTTTAGATAGAGTTATATAGGGAAAACTTTGAAAATCTTCTTGTACAAAACCACATGGCCTAGGGCTTTGATATTTGGTAAGTAGCATCATCTAGTGGTCCTCTACCAAGATTGTTCAAATTATCCCCATAGGGTCAAATATGGCCCCGCCCCGGGGGTCACATGGTTTAGATAGAGTTATATAGGGAAAACTTTGAAAATCTTCTTGTACAAAACCACATGGCCAAGGGCTTTGATATTTGGTAAGTAGCATCATCTAGTGTCCTCTACCAAGATTGTTCAAATTTTCCCCTTAGGGTCAAATATGGCCCCGCCCCGGGGGTCACATGGTTTAGATAGAGTTATATAGGGAAAACTTTGAAAATCTTCTTGTACAAAACCACAAAGCCTAGGGCTTTGATATTTGGTATGTAGCATCATCTAATGGTCCTCTACCAAGATTGTTCAGATTATCCCCCTAGGGTCAAATATGGCCCCGCCCCGGAGGTCACATGGTTTATATAGACTTATATAGGGAAAACTTTGAAAATCTTCTTGTACAAAACCACATGGCCTGAGGCTTTGATATTTGGTATGTAGAACTATCTAGTGGTCCTCTACCAAGATTGTTCAAATTATCCCCCTAGGGTCAAATATGGCCCTGCCCTGGGGGTCCCAAGTTTTACATAGACTTATATAGGAAAAAATGTTTTAAAATCTTGTCTGAAACCACAACACTTAGACCTTCGATATTTGGTTTGTAGCATTGTCTAATGGTCTTCAGCAAAAATTGTTCAAATTGTGCCCATGGCATGAAAAGAGGCCCTGCCCTGGGGGTCCCAAGTTTTATATAGATATAGAAATAGCTTTAAAAATTTTCTTGTCTGAAGCCATACGACCTGGGCTTTTGATATTTGGTATGATGAATTGTCTAGCAGCCCTCTACCAAAATTGTTCAAATTATGTCCCTGGGGTTAAAAGAGGCCCCACCCTGGGGTCACTTAGTTATTATGTGAGTTATATAGGAAAAAATACTTAAAAATCATCTGATCCTATTTCCAAGACTGTTTAATTATAATTACCTGATGACCCCAAGTAATATTGACTGTTGACATACTTACCTACTTTCTTGTTTTTGTGCCCCCCATGAGTGGTGGGGGCATATAGATTTGCTCTTGTCCTTCCGTCCATCCGAAGTTCGTAACATGCCTAGCTCAAAAAGTATTTGATATAAATTTTTGAAACCTTGCCTGAGTCTTTATCATGATATGAACTTGCGCACCTTCTATTTTTCGTCTGGCTCCGCCCCCTAATTTTAGAGATATGGCCCCTGAAATACTCAAAAATGCACATTTTCACCTTGTGACACGCCTAGCTCAAAATGTATTTGATATAGATTCATGAAACCTTGCATGAGTCTTAATCATGATATGAACTTGCACACCTCCTATTTTTCATCTGGGTCCATCCCCTATTTCTAGAGTTATGGCCCCTGAAATAGTCAAAAATGCTCATTTTCACCTTGTCACACGCCTAGCTCAAAAAGTATTTGATATAAATTGATGAAACGTTGCATGAGTCTTTATCATGGTATGAACTTGCGCACCTCCTATTTTTCGTCTCGCTGCCCCCTAGTTTTAGAGTTATGGCCCCAGAAATAGTCAAAAATGCACATTTTCACCTTGTGACACGCCTAGCTCAAAATGTATTTGATATAGATTCATGAAACCTTGCATGAGTCTTAATCATGATTTGAACTTGTGCATCTCCTATTTTTCATCTCGCTGCCCCCTATTTCTAGAGTTATGGCCCCTGAAATAGTCAAAAATGCACATTTTCACCTTGTGACATGCCTAGCTCAAAAAGTTTTGGATATAAATTGATGAAACCTTGCATGAATCTTTATCATGATATGAACTTGCACACCTCCTATTTTTCATCTGGGTCTGCCCCCTATTTCCAGAGTTATGGCCCCAGAAATAGTTAAAAAATGCACATTTTCACCTAATTATGTGCCTCACTCAAAAAGTATTTAATGTAAATTCATGAATCTATGCTTGAGTTTTTATCATAATGTGACCTTGCACACTTGGCATTCTTTTTGAGAATTTTAGCTTTTATTACAGAGTTATGGCCCTTGAAATAGCCAAAATAGTGGATTTTTTTTGTGATGCTCATAGCTCAAAAAGAATATGGTATAGAATAATGAATCCATTTCATAAATTTTTTTTGAGGCTATACCCCATTAAGACTGCAAACATTTGAATGATTTCCCCTTATTTGTGACAAATGTACCAGTGGGGGGCACACCCTGTGTCCTACAGACACATTCTAGTTTAAGATACAGCCTTGAAATTTTGATGACATACACAGTTTTGCACACAAATCGTAAAACAGAATTTCATTGACCATGAATGTGACCTGCTGACTTTCTTAATATTTTATCATCAGTTTGACATTTGAAACATGTAGCTCATATTACTCAGGTGAGCGATCCAGGGTCATCATGACCCTCTTGTTATAAAAATCTTGCATTCAATAATCTTTCAATTTTTTTTTTTTTTAAATTTGCATAAGCTTATATTAAGAACTTTTTTATCAGTTTATATTTTGATATATAACAGACATATTGCTTGGTTTTCAGTTTGGAAAATATTTATATTCTGGGTCTATTGTTTATAAATCCAAATCCACTCAAGTTTCTTTATTCAAACTTTTAAATTGTTAGTAATTAAACAAGGCTTCAGCCATAACTCTTGTTAGGAATGAGATATTGCATTGGGACTTTGTCTGTAGGAAAGAATGGTTAAGGAATTGGGCTTTTTTGGCCACCAGGTTCAAGGTCAGTTAGGTCAAAGTCATTGTTCTTTGAAAAACTTGGTTTTAGGGGAATTTCTATGTCTCTTGTCTAATATCATGTAATAATACATATACTTATTTAAAGATTTGCTTGATAATGTTTTGTTTTAGAATAAATCTAAAGCATTATAGAACTTTAAAAATGTTAATTGATTCTTGTTAAATGGCACAATGCCAAACTAACAAACTGATATAGTTTTGGACAAATTAAAACTTCTCAATATTGACAGCTTTTAGCTTCACTATACAAAGTGTAAGGAGAGCTATCCTACTTGAGCGAGCGTCTCTGTTGGCGTCCTCTCCGCATCCATGCCTTGGGTTAAAGTTTTGATGCACTTTTCCTTTATCGCAGTAATTACATGATGGTTTTGCCATAATTGTGGCACCAATATTTCATGAATTATTCCCATTTTTACTTAGAATTCCAGGTTAAAACATTTCAGGTTCAAGTTTTGGTGCACGTTAACTTTATCCTTATGTTCAGGGTGAGCAATTAGTATAAGGTGGATGATCCGGCATCCATCATACTGCGTCCTGTGTCAGTATTTTACTTTAACATCATCCCTTCTGAAACAAATAATCAGAATTACTCCAGACTTGATCAGTAGCGTGCTGGCGTATGGACCTCTATCAAGTTGGTTCAAACTGTTCATTTTGACCCTTTTTAGGAGCCGCCAGAGTTTAAAATAGAAAAAAAGAAAAACTTTTAAATGACATCTTCTCATGAACCACTTCATATGGATCTTATCAAACTTGGTCTGTAGCATCATTTTAAGGTCATCTCATAAGAAATATTTTTAAACATTCTTAGCTCAATTATAAGGAGAATAGGGGTGCTAATCTACTCACCCCGGCATCGGCGTCAGCATGAGCTTTTTTGGTTAAAGTTTTTCAGCAACCTTTGTTTTTAGCTCACATGAGAAAGTGCTCATGGTGAGCTATTGTGATCACGCTGTGTCCGTCGTCCGTGCGTGCGTCAAGTCATCCGTCCGTCATCAGCATTTGTGTTTAAACGACATCTTCTCCAAAACCAATAAATGGATTTTGATGAAACGTGGCCATGATGTTCCTTGGGTGGTCCTGTACCAAAGTTATTCAAACGGTTCCACTTGGTTGCACATTGGGGCTGCCAGAGCTAAAAATAGAAACAAGAGGGCCATGATGGCCCTATATTGCTCACCTGGTTTAATTGCTTGGTTGAACAAATTTCTTTGCTAATGCTTCAAAAACAAACAAAAAATGGTGAAAAGGTCATGGTAAAGATTCTTCAAGATAAGTACTGAAATCTGTTAAAAAATTATACAGGTGGTCCAAATATCTTTGCTGTAGCTTCAGAAACAAGAAAGTAGGTCAGGTTTAATTATATTTAAGATCAGTATTGAAATCTGTATCAAAAGTTGTACATGTGGTCCAAATTTCCATGCTGTATCTTCAAAAACAAGAAAGTAGGTCAGAAGGTCACGATTAAGACTATTCAAGATGAGTATTGAAATCTGTATAAAAAATATACAGGTGGTCCAAATTTCTATACTGTAACTTCAAAAATGAAAAAGTAGGTCAGTAGGTCACGATTAAGACTATTCAAGATGAGTATTGAAATCTGTATCAAACATTATACATGTGGTCCGAATGTTTTTGCTGTAGCTTCAAAAACAAGAAAGTAGGTCAGTAGGTCAGGGCTACGAACATTAAAGATGAGTATTGAAATCTTTATCGAAAGTTATTGATGTGGTCCAAATTTCTATGCTGTTAAGATCGGTGTGCATAACTGTATATGTCATCCAAATTTCAAGGCTGTATCTTAAAAAAACAAAAGTAAGTCAGTAGGTCAAGGTCACACTCAAGTGACCCCTAATTACTTGGGGTCATCAGGTAATTATAATTAAACAGTCTAGGAAATATGATCAGATAATTTTTAAAGTATTTTTTCCTATATAACTCATACAAGTGACCCCCGGGGCAGGACCTCTTTTCTTCCCAGGGGCATAATTTGAACAATCTTGTTAGAGAACCACTAGGCAATGCTACATACTTAATATCAAAGGCTCAAGCCTTGAACTTTCAGACAAAGAAGATTTTTGTCGAGCCCGCTTGCGGATGCGAAGACATAGTTTTCCAAATGGCTGTTTGGTGTATGTGCGTGCGTGTGTGCGTGCGTGCGTCCGGATTTGTTTGTCCAGACCATAAGTTTGACATGCATGGAGCAATCTTGTTTATATTTGGCATGAATGTTAACCTCAGTGAGACGGAATATCATGCGCAAACCCCAGGTTCCTATCTCAAAGGTCAAGGTCACAATTACAGGTCAAAGGTCAAATTCAAAAATGACTTTGTCCGGAGCATTTCTTCTTCATGCATGGAGGGATTTTGATGTAACTTGGCACAAATGTTCACCACCATGAGGCGGAGTGTCATGCGCAAGAACCAGGTCCCTAGGTCTAAAGTCAAGGTCACACTTAGAGGTCAAAAGTCAGATATAAGGATGACTTTGTCAGGAGCATTTCTTTTTGATGCATAGAGGGATTTTGATGTTACTTGGCACAGTTGTTCATCATCATGAGACGAAGTGTCATGCGCAAGATCCTAGAATTACTTCCCTTTGTTGTTACTATAAATAGCTTATATTCATAACTTTTTTATTACTGGTCGTAGGGAAAAATCAAGACCACTTTTCTGTAGTACAACATGCATGTTACATCCAATTTTCAGGTGAATTTTGACCTATCTCTGCTGGTGAGGATTTTTGTGTGGACTTAGAAGATTTACGTCCCTTTGTTAATACTTTAAATAACTTATATTGTAACTTTTTGCAATCTCTTTTTTTATTTGGCATAAATGTTTGCCTCAATGAGACAAGGAGTGTCTTGTGCAACTCCCAGTCCTTTTGACAGCTGGCGGGCTCGACATGTTGCCCGTGGACATCTCGTTTAATTTTTTTTCCTATATAATTCCATGTAAAACTTGGGACCCCCGGATCAGGGTCTCTTTTCATCCTAGGGTAATAATTTAAACAATCTTGGTAGAGGACCACAAGGCAATGCTACATACAAAATATCAAAGGCCTAGGTCTTGTGGTTTCAGACAAGAAGATTTTTAAAGTTTTTTCCTATATAAGTCTATGTAAAACTTGGGACCCCGTGGGTGGGGCCTCTTTTAACCCCAGGGTCATAATTTGAATCATCTTGGTAGAGGACTGCAAGGCAATGCAATATACCAAATATCAAAAGCATAGGCCTTGCAGTTTCAGACAAGAAGATTTTTAAAGTTTTTTCCTATTCAAGTCTATGTAAAACTTGGGACCCCCGGGGCAGGGCCTCTTTTCACCCCAGGGTAATAATTTGAACAATCTTGGTAGAGGACCACAAGGCAATGCTACTTGCCAAATATCAAAGGCCTAGATCTTGTGGTTTCAGACAAGAAGATTTTTAAAGCTTTTTCCTATATAACTCTATGTAAAATTTGAGACCCCCGGGGTGAGGCCTCTTTTCATCCCAGGGACATAATTTGAATAAACTTCATAGAGGACCATTAGATGATGTTACATGCCAAATATTGAGGCTCTACGCTTCGTGGTTTTGGACAAGAAGATTTTCAAAGTTTTCCCTATGTAAGTCAGTGTAAACCATGTGACCCCCAGGGCAGGGACATATTTGACCCTAGGATGATAATTTGAACAATCTTGGTAGAGGACCACTAGATGATGCTACATGCTAAATATTTAAGCCCTATGACCTGTGGTTTTGGACAAGAAGATATTTAAAGTTTTTCCTTTCAGTTGCAGTGGCAACCAGAGTTCTGTATGGAATTCAATTCTTTGAACAATTTTTAAAGAAGACCATCAAAGGAACATCCCTGTGAAGTTTCATCAAAATTGGCCTGGTGGTTTAGGAGGAGATTTTGTTTAAAGGAAAGTGTGGACGGACGGTGAGCTATCACAATAGCTCATCCTGAGCCTTTGGCTCAGGTCAGCTAAAAACTTCAAACGACATCTCCTCCAAAATTGATGGTCTGATTTTGAAATAATTCCACACAAATGGTCCTTATGTCACCCTCTACCAAGAGTATTCAAATTATACCGATTTGTGAAAAAACATGGCCGCTAGAGGGCATGGCTACTTTTCCCTATTTATGTATTTTAAGTGGAAACTTCAAAAATCTTCTTGTATGAAACTGCTAGCCCAATTTTAGAATAATTTTACACAAATGGTCCTTGTGTGACCCTCTACCAAGATTATTGAAATTATTTTGATTTGTCAAAAAACATGGCCGCCAGAGGGCGTGGTCACTTTTCCCTATATGTATATAGTGGAAACTTTAAAAATCTTCTTGCGTGAAACTGCTTGCCCGATTTTTAGAATAATTTTACATAAATGGTCCTTGTGTGACCATCTACCAAGATTGTTCAAATTATTTTGATTCGTCAAAAAACATGGCCGCAGAGGGCGTTGTCACTTTTCCCTATATGTATATAATGGAAACTTTAAAAATCTTCTTGTTTGAAACTGCATGCCCAATTTTAAAATAATTTTACACAAATGGTTCTTGTGTGACCCTCTACCAAGATTGTTCAAATTATTCTGGTTCGTCAAAAAACATGGCTGCCACGGGGTGTGGTCACTTTTCTTCTCTGAATCAATAATAGCTAGAGCCTTGATATTTGGTGTGAGTTATCAGCTTTGTAATGTCTACCATAATTGTTCAAATTATTGCCCTAGGTTTAAAAGTGTGTGTGACATGTATATAATATAGGCTAACATAGGAGAAACCTATACAAACACACTTGTACTTATACAAACACACTTGAAGCCTTGTACACAGGTGAGCGCTTTAGGGTCAATGACCCTCTTGTTCTTTGTTACTATTGCTTATATCTTACTGTAACTTCACATTGACATTGTTCAGCATGCAAACAAAGTATGTGCAGGGGCTGGGCCCATTATACATAAGGTTAAGGTCACCAAGGTGTTATACTTAGGTTATTTCTAAGGTTAAAGTTTTTCGGCAACCTTTGTTTTTCTGTCATATCTTTGTTACTATTGCTTATATCTTACTGTAAGTTCACATAGACATTGTCCAGCATACAAAGTATTTGCAGGGGCTGGGCCCATTATACCCAAGGTCAAGGTCACCAAGTTGTTATACTTGGAATTATTTTCATGTTAAATGTTTTCGAATTAGCTTCGTTTATAGACATATCTTTGGTACTTTAAAAGAGAATGACTTGAAATTAAAAACGTTTCTTTATAATCATAATCTGCATGTGTGGTTACAATCCCCATAACTCTAATTGTATTGTTGACAGAATTATGTCCCCTTCATACTTTAAAGTTTTTTGGCAATCTTCGCTTTCTAGATATAACTTAAATAGTACAATATAAGATAATGACTTGAAACTTTAAATGTATCTTTATCATCATCATCATCAACTGCATGTGTGGTAATAATCCCCTTAATGCTGATTTGTATTTTTGACCAAATTATGCCCATTTCATACTTAAATTTTTTGACAAACTTCGTTTTCTGGACATAACTTTGGTACTATATATCTTCCTTTTAAAGTAGAGGTCTCTTATTGAGACATAAATTCATTTTACTGTCAAATCGCCAAATAGTGGAGCGTGCTGTCTTACGGACAGCTCTTGTTTTCTCATGAAGTGCTTTATTGATTTTCATCAAACTTGGTCTACAGCATCATGATATTACTTAGGTCCTCTCCGAATTTTGTGGGCACTTAAATTGGCCCATTTTAGGGGCCGCTAGAGCTAAAAATAGAAATACCTTTAAATTACTTCATGTCATGAGTCACTGGATGTCTTGTGATTTCCTCTCCCAAATTTGGTTAAATGGGGGCCGGCCCCATTTAGAGACTTGCAAGATCTAAAACTAGAAATACATTTAAACAACTTCTTGTCAAGAACTGTTTAATGAATTTCAATAAAATTTGGTCTGTAGCAGCAGATCCTCTCTAGAATTTCTTCAAATGGTGGTGCTTAGCCCCTTTAAGGCGTGGCTCCTCCAATCTTCATCTTATTATCTTTGGTTTTCCATCCTAGAATATTTGTTGTTGACGTAAAAACAATATTGAAGTATATAAACAATTAAATAATGTGAAATAATAAAGATATACCTTACCCCACTCACTTTATTTCAGCAGATCATTTTCTTGTTGAATATGTTTGGTATATGCTATACCATCAAAATATACGAATATCATCATATTCCAATAGTGTTGTAGCTGTTCATGTGTGCTACAAATGATCACTCAACCAATTTGTTGGCCCATTATTATTTCGCGTTGAACTCCACAGTGACTTTAAACATTTGCACTTAATCAAATGCAATGATTAGAATTCCTATCTTTCTTCTAACGTTTCTTTCTCGATAGATATGTTTTATTTTGATAGAAGCCTTTCAAGTTAGGATTAATAGTTTTCATAGGATCTCAAAACTTTATTGAACAATAATGGAGTCTTTAAACAATAAGCTTTCCATAGTCCATAGTTTGGATTTTTACCTTTATGTCGGTCATTTTAGCCCAGTCTGTGGCAAGCAATTCTTGACAAGAAAACTTTTTATAATGGGTATCAAGACAGGGTGATGAAATATTTGCCATCGTCTGTCATTCTGAGAACTCTTGAACGTTGTGTGATATTTTATCAATTGTCAAGGGCTGGCACAACATATAATAACATTTTTGGAGAATTTTCATAACAGTTCTACAACAGAATCTTTTTTCTTAAAATCACAACTGTCAACGGAAAAGAACATATGGCGACTATTCATAAAGTTTCTTGGAATATAGGCAACCTAATTAGAGAACGGTTGCCGTATATTATTATTAGCTATCTGATTCTAATGGGCTAAGAGTAGTCTACTTAAATACATAACCCGTGTAAGGAGTATTTTAGTTTTCATAATGTTTAAAGTATAATACAACGGCTGCAACCTGTAAATGTTATTACTTATAACCCCACGAATAGCTGCAGTAGGTTTGTGGATGTATGCGTACATGTAAGGGTTGAGCACATAAGATTCTGTGACGAGTTGGGAACGTGACTGTCCTTGACCTGTTCAAATTGGCTTTCTTGTTTTCCGCGGAAGGACCCAGAATCACGTGCAATGAAATAGGTATGGACCCAATAAGATCTTGATTATCAGCAGTAATTGTTACTGGCCCTGTAAGTACCAACCTGAGGGATGAGTATCATTTTTCCTTAAATAATTTAGCTGTAGAGGAAAGCTTTTGTTTGTTAACCTTTTCGTCCAAAAACTGAATTGCTATGTATTTGTTTCATCGACAATAGCTTGGCATATTTTGTGTTTATTGCCGAATTTAGACGTATTTGAAATATTGTAAGACTTTTTGATTGCCGTTTGTAATTTTTCACCCACAGAGTATTGGCCTATTTCAACAACTAATATTTGTGATTGCCTGTCTTGACAGAAAACAAACAGGCTTTTTATACGTCCGAAGGGAGCGTAGTATGTTACGCCCGTGTCCGTCTGTCAGCCCATTCGTAAGCAATTTCGTGTCCGCTCTGTGACTCTTGAACCCCTTGAAGGATTTCAAAGAAACTTGACACAAATGTTCACCACATCGAGACGACGTGCAGAGCGCATGTTTTGGATGAATGCTTCAAGGTCAAGGTCACACATGGTCAAATGTCATTTGAATCTTGTTTCGTGTCCGCTCTGTAACTCTAACTGATTGAAGGATTATAAAGACACTTGGCACAAATGTTCACCACATCGAGCCGACATGCACGAATGTTTCAGATGGCTGGCTCCAAGGTCAAGGTCACACTTAGGGGTCGAATGTCATACCTTCGGGCGTATATTGTTCCGCATTGCGGTGTTCTTGTTTCCTAAAAGAATCATTTATAACACTTCTAGTTAGTACTAGGCCGTCGTTTATATGACTGAAAAATTGTTGAAAAAGATGTTAAACCCGAACACACACACAGTTAGTACTAGGGGCGTTTGTTTATTTTCAGTCACATTCGACTCTATTGTTTTATCAAAAATAATCATTTCGTATCTAATTTTAGCACGATCCTTAAGTGGCTCTATCACAATCTGTTTACTAAGATGCATAGTCAGTCTATGATAGAAAATACAGTTGCGTAAGCGCTAGGGCACATTTTACCACCGTATGTTTAACATATCATACCTGTACATAGTTTCCATATCGTGCAAAGTTGTGCTACTGGAGCTTAGTATTGTTGTGATCAGACATTTTGATACATATTTACAGGTATAAAACAATAATATTTAAAAGAATACAGAGAAGATATTAAAAAACATATGTTAAAACATTGTCAAGAAAATGTTAGAAACAAATTTATTGATGTGTTTCATACAGCGGCTTAAACATTTCTGAAATGATTGTAAATGCTCCACAGACATCATGTCAGTTTTCACTGAATGCTGTGTATATTTTACGGAAGAGTGATATTTCATGATTTAAGGGTTTAGCGACAACACATCAATTTGAATGGGTCAATAGCGAAGGTACATTAATGTCAGAACAACAGCAAGGAAAAGTAGAAAGTAACTTCTAAATGTGAAAGACGAATTATATATAGTTATACTCTTTTATTCTATAGTATGTCCAGCTATGTTAAATACCAAGACAAAGGTCACTAGAAAGAAAATTCACTCATTCAGAAAGATAAGTTAAAAAGGGTCGTGAGTACAAGTCCCTGCAAGGTGATGGTGCTTTTACTTATAAGTTTGTCTAATCTATTATTACTGTTTTCAATTATGTAAGATTATTACTATTAGATAATTATCAACAGGTTTCTATTTTTGATTTACATTTAATTACGATGCAGCATAGAAATAACTTCATCAAAGCTTTTCCTTTATTTCACTTCCCTTTAAAGATGTACTATCCTCACTTTTTACATAAATATTTCATCATTGCATATTGATCTTTATCACATGTTTGACGTCACGGGAGTGTAATAAAGCCATTACATAAAAATGATAATACACTAGTGTAATAAAGCTTTGATGTCGACGTCATTTATAGTGTAACAGACATTGGTCAAAATGACTTGTTTATATAGGAAAAGAAAGTAGAATTTTTGATGTTTCGACAGGAAAAGCTAATATGTGATAAAAAGAATATTACATTTATGACTCTCCACATTTAATTTATTAAACTCGTTGAATAAAATTGATAAAATGCTCGGCAGAGCCTCGCATTTTATTATTTTATTCAACTCGTTTAATAAATTCAATATGAAAAGACACTCATGTGATATCCTCTATTAATCTAGAAAATCCTCATTAAACATCTTTTCCTTGGCTAAATATATAAACTAACTGTGTAAACTGCAATCACAATTAAATGTCTGTAAAGTAACAACCATTTGTTTCAAACAAACTTCCAGAGTTTTAGTAGCGTAATATATTCATACTGTGTTTACTTACACATTAATTAGTATGTAGTATTTAAACCTTACATACTACCTTTCATACTCGCAAACATGTTTATTTTATAAATTCCATTTTATTTTATAATTCCATTTTATAATTCCATAAATAATATGAGATAATTGTTCATATATTCAAATATGAAATTTGGGCATAATATATCTTTAACCCATTACTGCATAGACATGTAGCCTTATCAGCTACCTATTATGCATGTTTATGACAGGTTATCAGTAATCAATAATCAATACAGTCTTATCAGTTTATCTGCACTGTGTGCATAGAGGTAATTAGTGGAATTTGATAATTTTGACACCTCTGTTAGAAATGCCATTATTACCACATTTTTTAATCATTTGACAGTTTTTATGTCAATGTATGAAATGTTGGTAATAAAACTGGCTTTTTAATGATGTTTTTCTTCTTTTTCTACCTGGTATAGTTTTTCAAAATGATAGGGAAAAATGACAGAAACATAAAATTTACCTAGAAAAGTACTTTTAATTAATTTTTTTGGCATAAAATATGAATCTTTAAGTTAAATAATTGTATATAATTATATGTACAGATCAATCATATTCCAACAATATGTGTAATTTACAAAAATATTTAGTGACAAATGAACTATCAACAGCTATTTAGAAAATGCTAGTGCACTGAACTTTTCATAAAAAATAAAGTCATGGAGGACATGTACATTTTATGCACCCCAGAAGTTACGTCTTACATCAACATGGACAAATAATAACACTCTGGGGCAGACCAGAATAAATTTTAAAATGATTAAATTACCATTTTTATATTTTGCACGGTAGATTTATGCATTAGGCATACATGTATATAGCATTCATGTATATGTCACAGAGTTATGATTATGAATAGTATTTTTGATGAATTTGATATTATGCATTATTAATATTTGATAAATTTTTAAGTAGTTGTTGGGTCAAATCATGAATGCACAGCAGCTGCATATTTATTATGGTCTGGACAGAATTAAGTATGGATATTAGGCAAGGTGTGAGCTAATTAAGTGTACATAGCTTGTCTTTGATATAACATAATGTGCATGCTGGTTTTGTCTAGAAAGCAGCATGATCTACATACTGCAATTTGGTATGGTATTACTTGTTAAAAGTCACACATAGGTGAAAGTGCCTTTGATCTTTAGTTTTGGTGGGAAAAGATGGAATCATCATTAGTAACCTAATTAATGAATATTGACAAGTTATCTATTCTTTTACAAAGGCACTGATTGGTTAAGAAAGGGTCAGCCCTGGGAAATATGATACCTGTAGGTGTGGCTACGTTCAGAAGCTGCTCAAGTTTGTAAATTGTTGTGGTCAGAAGATTTTAAGACTAAGAACTGTTTAGGTCAGAATACTTTTAGGTTTAGAACTGTTTAGGTCAAAATTTGGAATTAGATGAGAAATTAAGAAATTATGAAGAAAATATTATTAATGAGATAATGAAGTGAACGATTTAAATAATGTTTTGGAAATATATTTTATTGTTTGATGGACATGAACGTTACATATATATTAGAACCATAGAAATAAAAGGAATGTAGTAAAATGGAATTGTTGGTTGACTTATTGATTATCATAATAAAATCAGGAGTTAATTCCCCTAACTTTACATATACACGTCATTGTAGTTTGTTATAAAATGTCACCGTGGGGCAGACGTGGCAAAATTTTTTGATACCGTTAAAACTGATTTAAATATTTTGTTTACGAGCTAAAACATTTTAACTGTATTGCCAATGCTAAAAAATTATCGCCAACCTTATTTTTTGTAAGTATGTATCGTTATGGGGGTGAATCTCCTCGTCCATTCATCAAAAACAGACCGATCTCGAGATCAGAGTCGGAGACGTTAAATTTAAAATCAGACAGATCTGAGGCAACGCTAATGTCGGACTCCGACGAAAAGCCATCAAAATCAGATTTAAATTCAACTTCAGTTGAATGTGTAACACTGTTTACAAATTCTTCGATTGTTATTTTACAAGATGCAGCCATTTTGTTTAGATACGTAAACGGACTACTTCAAGGTCACGCACCTGACCATGTGCTTTATGGGTTATGTAATTGACTGAATTGTGGGTCTAATATTCAAATTACCTGTTACGTCACGTCATCCGGGACTTCGGCCTACATATCAATGCACAATTTCGAACTATATTTTTCAGAGGACGCTCGATAAAACATTTATATTGACCAATGATTTTGGGGAAATACCAGCGCATGTGACTTATGGGTCTTACGATTGGATGTCATTTTCGGCTTAACTTTAAATAGAAACAGGTATTTTTTACTTCCAAAATTGGAGATAACATGTCAATGTACAAAGTGAACTGTTATTCGTACGGATCATTCGAAAAGAAAAAAAAGAGAAAAAAAATAAGAAAAAAGAAAAAAAAGAAGAAAAAAAGAAAAAATAAGAAAAAAAAGAAGAAAAAAAAGAAGAAAAAAAAAAAAAGAAAAAAAAAAAAAAAAAAAAAATAAGAAAAAATTAAAATGAAATGGGGTAATATAGTAATATTGAGGATAATTCATGTTAAAAACATATATTTTAAGAAAAAATGATTATAAGTAGCAGTAATAAAGCTATATGTTAACTAATAATACATAAATAAGGATATAATAGAGATAAGTATATGATAAAATGCTAGTTTATATATAAAATCAATAAAAATAGTAATAATATAGTATATGACAGTCCCAGATAAGATGGTGACTTTGAGATCCATATTATATATAGAAAGGGATGAGAGAAAATTATCCTAACTCATAGTTATTTAGATATATATTTGAACGGCTAAATACAAAAAACAGAATCTAAAAATATTAAAAAGTAAATCTTTTAGAAAGAAAATAAGGATGGGTGAAAATGGCTTTTTTTCAAAAGTAGATTTTTGGTTTTTGACGTCGGAAATTTTTTGGGTATGGGTGTGATATGAATGGTTGATAACATTAGATGCGCATATATACAAAGGACAAAATATGAAAATTTTGTTAAAAAAATATAATTTTTAAAAAAATTATCAAGAAAAAACGTTTTTTTAGAATTCTCTAAATTTACCATGTTTTCCTCCCCCCCTAAAAAACGTTAAAAAAACTAGTGGGAAAATATATTATATAATGAACTTCAAATATAACATTTAAAAAGGAGTTTCTGAAAGTTTGAATAAAAAACATCAAAAAATGGTTGCTTAGCAACCGTTTTCTATACATATATAAACATTCATGAAATGGCTGTATTTCCCCTAATATGTAATAGATTTTAATCATATTTGATAAAATAACACCTATATTATAGATAAACATAATAGACTAAATGTGATTTGAATATGTATAAAGATATAAGCACTAATGTGCTTTGAAATTTTTTACAAATCCTGACAGAAATGTTGATAGAACAACGTATTACACCCTGCAGGATACCTCAAAACAACCTAATTGGAGCCTCACATTCCATTAGAATCACGTGGTGTCTGGGTTATGTCTGCGCTATATTTAGTAACTTCGGTTAATTTTTAGAACATTTTAGTTCAACAATATAAGTAGGGAGAATTAGGATTAATGAATAAAAAACAAAACAAAATAAATACAGGAGACTGGCCGCACCGGAATAGTGAATCACTAGAAGGAATAGTCGAGACATACTATATCTATCTATAACCGGTCACCCCAGAGAACTCTAATAACTGCTAAGATATGAATTCAGCTATATTTACTAATAGCTGATGCAGTTAAGGAGAGAAAGACAGATGTAAATGAATAGAAGAAAAACAATAATTAACTAAAAATGTGTTTGTTGTTTGATGACCTGTATCCTTATAAGACAGTACAGACGCCATGGTGTACACGAATGTTTATATTAAAATTGCATAATTTTAATTGTTGCCATATCATGTGACCCTTATATGTAACTTGTATATATTTCACATGAAATTATTCTATATATTCTGTTATTTTAACAGTGGCCCTAATAAGTAAGCCGTGAAGCGGTGTCTTACATATATTTGATTGTTTTTATTACTTACATTTTAAATAGGGTCACATGAGAGGCATTGTCTTAAATGTTTTTGTCCAATATTGTTTATATGGGAGGTTGGAAGCTACATGTTGCCTGATATGTTAAAAGACTCCATATTGTACATAAATATTTTTTCCTCTTTTAACATATATAATTTTAGCAGTTTACTGCAATAATGGGCTCATTGTAAATAATATGGAGCATAAGTCACCTTGAGCCCATACAAGAGTGGGACTATCTTATATATGTTCATCAAGATAGCCGCACCACATATCAGGCAACACAGAAATTACTGATAGCAAAATGGGGCATTATTGTACAACTCAGAATTTTTCTGAGGGGTTTGACTCTCAATGTGTTATCTGGCAACATTGTTATTCATATATGGTCATCAGCAAAACCCAGTAATAATAAGGTCCAGACAATATACAAGTATGAAAATTAAATATAGATAAAATGACTGAGACAACATATAAATAATGGTAAATTGCTATTCAAAATTATTTTATTAAGTATTAAAAATGATTATTTTCCATCTACAGCAACAATCAGGTGGCTCAGTTCGGTTTTTCTGGATTTTCATAAAAATCGGATTGACCTACTTGATTTGTAAACAACTTTCAGTCAGCCAATCACGACAAAGGATGCAATGAGGTCTAAGCCAATCAACGCTGGCCTACCAAAAGCGTGGTTCGGCTGGTAAATGTAAACAAACCAAAGTTTCGTAGGGAATTTATGACTTTGTTGTCTCTGTCAGTCCTTGAATATAGTTTTTAAATAAAAAATAAGTTTTAATAAATGATATATCTTAAAATGGGGAAAGCAAAATGCCTTGATACACTATATGAGGTACATAACAGAGGCCTAATACATATAAATGATGACACACAATTAAGACAGTCTACTACTATTTTTCTTCTAACTGTAGTTTTTAAAGTAAATGTATGGGATTAAGTTCCCATCTTATTCACAGCCCACTGGCGGTTACTTTAACTTACTTTGGACTGTGAATTATGGTACACACTCTACATGTAGCATATAAAGTGTAGTTAATTAATTGTAGCTATGCTCGCCCATATGGTTTTTAACCGGTGGCGAGGGTAAACAACCTCAACACACACACACAAACGGATCATTCGTTCGGAAACATTAACAAATCGATGTCAAATATGAACGCGCTCAATAGCGCTTGCATGCGGAGATGGATAATGGCGCTTATCGGCGCTTCTATGCAGAGATCGAAAGCGGCGCTTCCATGCGGTAATAGATAGGGGCGCTCTTAGGCGCTTGTAGGCAGTAATGGGTTAATATTGTATAAATGACGTAACTTTTATTTAAAATAACATAATGCTAAATAATTATGTGTGTGTATGATGTAAACTACAACAAACTTCACTTTCAGCACCAAAAACAAACAACAATCAGTCATTTGAAGATGATTATAGATTTAATTTTTAAAAAATGGCCGCTATTTTGATGACATCATAACTCGGTCCAGTCGCCGAATTCAGACTGGCGACATGGCTTAGAATGAACTTCAGACATTACGGAACAGTCTGGTATATGTTGCCATTAATCTTTTTTTCCAGTCGCACGGGACCCAAAATATGGCTCTAAGCGAATACACTATTCTCTTGAACCATTCGATAGATCTTTGTCAAACTTAGTCTGCAGTAGTATTGTAAGGTCCTCTCACAATTTTTTTTCAAATGATGGCACTTGGCCCCTTCTAGGTGCCACAGGATTATGCTAAATATAGTTTTTACCATTCATGATTCTGTGTGTTATTATTATATTCAAGGTCAAACGGATTTGATTTAAAGTTTAAGTAGTTGTCCTTTTTCTTTATCCAGCATGGAAATAGTCAAGCACACTCTTTCCTTTGACAACTCTTGGTATGCATAGGGTATAGAGTTAGTAATTCTGTTTCCTTATTAAAAAGGCTCGGGAGCAATATAATTGATGACAGCTTTTCTGAAAATAGCCAAGTGTCCCTGCCCTGTGTCTAACTGACCACCTGCCTTGGGAAGTAATGTATTATGATACAAATATTACTGATTTTAATATGTCTTTTGATATCCAATTATAAAATTTACAGATACAAGACATGGGAAAGAATCCAGCAAGGATGTAATTAAAAAAGGACAGGGGAAGAAGATGAAGAAGGCAATAAAAGCATTGTCATATGTTGAGTGCAGTGCCTTGAAGAAAAATTGTGTAAATGAGTGTTTTCTAGAAGCAGTGAGTATAGATAGAACAAGACAGTGAGTTTGTTGAATTGGTTTCCTCAAATAATGTTTTGTCAGCTTAAAGGCACTGACCTCCAGATTTTGGCTAAAAAATGTTCTTTCTTTCAAATTGAAGTTTGGTCATATTATGAACATTAAAATATGAGTTTTTGTTTCAAAACTATTTCTAAAATGCCAAATCAAGACAAGAGGGTCATAATGACCCTGGATCGCTCACCTGAGTAATATGAGCTACATGTATCAAATATCAAACTGATGATAAAATATTAAGAAAGTATGTCAGTAGGTCATATTCAAGGTCACTGAAAGTCAGTTTTAAGATCAGTGTGCAAAACTGTACATGTCACCCAAATTTCAAGGCTGTATCTTAAAAAAACAAAGTAGGTCGGGGCAGGGCCTCTTTTTCACCCCAGGGGCATAATTCAAACAATCTTGTTAGAAATCAACTAGGCAATGATACATACCAAATATCAAAGGCCTATGCCTTGAACTTTCAGACAAAAAGATTTTTAGCTCATGGTGAGCTTTTGTGATCGCTCAATGTCTGTCGTGCGTCGTGTGTCCGTCAACATTTTCTAAAAAAATCTTCTGCTTGAAAACTACTGGGCAGAATTTCACTAATCTTCACAGGAATGCTACTTGGGTGGTCCCCTTTCAAAATTGTTCAAAGAATTTAATTCCATGCAGAACTCTGGTTGCCATGGCAACCGAAAGGAAAAACTTTAAAAATCTTCTTGTCCAAAACCGCAAGACGTAGAGCCTTGATATTTGGCATGTGACATCATCTTATGGTCCTCTATTAAGGTTATTCAAAGTGTGCCCCTGGGGTGAAAAGAGGCCCCACCCCGGGGGTCATAAGTTTTACATAGACATATAGGAAAAAACTTTGAAAATCTTCTTGTCTTAAACCACAAGACCTAGACCTTTGATATTTGGTATATAGCATTGCCTTGTGGAACTGTACCAAAATTATTCAAATTATTACCCTGGGGTGAAAAGAGGCCCCGCCCCGGGGGGCCTCAAGTTTTACATAGACTTATATAGGAAAAAACTTTAAAAATCTTGTCTGAAACTACAAGACCTAGGCCTTTGATATTTTGTTGTTTGTAGCATTGCCTTGTGGTCCTCTATGAAGATTGTTCAAATTGTGCACCTGGGGTGAAAAGAGGGGCACCGGGGGTCCCAAGTTTTACATTGACTTATATAAGAGAAAACTTTAAAAATCTTCTTGTCTAAAACTGCAAGGCCTAGGCTTTTGATATTTGGTGTGTTGCATATCAAAGCCCTAGGCCCTGTGGTTTTGGGCAAGAAGATTTTCAAAGTTTTTCCTTATAAAAGTCTATATAAACCATGTGACCCCCGGGGCGGGCCATATTTAATCCTAGGGGGATAATTTGAACAATCTCGGTAGAGGACCACTAGATGATGTTACATAAAAAATATCAAAGCCCTGTGGTTTTGGACAAGAAGATTTTCAAAGTTTTTCGTAAACCATATCACCAATAGGGTGGGGCCATATTTGACACTGGGGGATTATTGAACTAATTTGGTAGAGGACCATCAGATGATGCCACATGCCAAATATCAAAGCCCTAGCTACTGTGGTTCTGGACAAGAAGATTTTTAAAGTTTTTCCTTTCGGTTGCCATGGCAACCAGAGTCCTGCATGGATTTCAATTCTTTGGGCAATTTTGATAGTGGGGCACTCAAGGATCATTTCTGTGAAGTTTAGTGTAAATCTGCCCAGTGGTTTTGAAGAAGATTTTTGAAATTTACAGTACAGCCATATAGGGAAAATAAGCCCCGTCCCCTGGCGGCCATGTTTTTTACCGAAACAGAATGGCTTAGGCAATTTTGGTAGAGGGTCACCTAGAGATCATTTCCATAAAATATTTTTGAAATCTGGCTAACAGTTTCTGACAAGATTTTCAAAGTTTTTCCTTTCGGTTGCCATGGCAACCAGAGTTCTGCATGGAATTAATTTCTTTGATCAATTTTGAAAGGGAACCACCCAAGGATCATTCCTGTGAAGTTTGGTGTAAATCTGCCCAGTGGTTCTGAAGAAGAAGATTTTTTAGCTCACCTGTCACATAGATCACTCTTCGTCTGTCGTCAGTCCATGCATCCGTCCATCAACAATTTCTTGTCTGCACGATAGTGGTTTCATTTATGATTTTATTTTAACCAAACTTGCACACAACTTGTATCACCATAAGATCTCGGTTCCTTTCTGGCCAGATCCCTGTATGGGTTCCAGAGTTATGGCCCCTGAAGGGGCCAAAATTAGCTATTTTGACCTTGTCTGCACAATAGCAGCTTTATTTATGATTTGATTTTTACCAAACTTGCACAAAACTTGTATCACCATAAGATCTTGGTTCTTTCCTGGAACTGGCCAGATTCCGTAATGGGTTCCAGAGCTATGGCCCTTGAAGGGGTCAAAATTAGCTATTTTGACCTTGTCTGCACAATAGCAGCTTCATTATGTCTCCCCCAGGAGACACATTGTTTTTGCCCTGTCCGTCCGTCCGTCCGTACGTCACACTTCATTTCCGAGCAATAACTGGAGAACCATTTGACCTAGAACCTTCAAACTTCATAGGGTTGTAGGGCTGCTGGAGTGGACGACCCCTATAGTTTTTGGGGTCACTCCGTCAAAGGTCAAGGTCACAGGGGCCCGAACATTGAAAACCATTTCCGATCAATAACTAGAGAACCACTTGACCCAGAATGTTGAAACTTCATAGGATGATTGATCATAAAGAGTAGATGACCCCTATTGATTTTGGGGTCACTCCATTAAAGGTCAAGGTCACAGGGGCCTGAACATTGAAAACCATTTCTGGTCAGTAACTTGAGAACCACTTGACCCAGAATGTTGAAACTTCATAGGATGATTGGTCATGAAGAGTAGATGACCCCTATTGATTTTGGGGTCACTCTGTCAAAGGTCAAGGTCACAGGGACCTGAACATGGAAAACCATTTCCGATCAATAACTAGAGAACCACTTGACCCAGAATGTTGAAACTTCATAGGATGATTGGTCATGCAGATTAGATGACCCCTAATGATTTTAGGGTCACTCTGTTAAAGTAAAATCATTTTTTGGAAATAACTTGAGAACCACTTGACCTACAATGTTGAAACTTAATAGGATGATTGGACATGCAGAGTAGATGACCCCTATTTATTTTGAGGTCACTTGATCAAAGGTCAAGGTCACAGAAGCCTGAACAGTGACTTGAGAACCACTAGGCCAAGAGTGTTGAAATTTAGCGGGATGATTGGACATGCCAAGTAGATGATCCCTATCGCAGCCAACCATCAGTGTCTCTTTGACTTTCGCACCTGACCCCTATTGACTTCTTGCCTATAGGACTTTGCATTGGGGGAGACATGCGCTTTTTTACAAAAGCATTTTCTAGTTTATGATTTGATTTTAACCAAACTTGCACAAAACTTGTGCCACCATAAGATCTTGGTTCCTTTCTTGAACAGGCCAGTTCCCTTAATGAGTTCCAGAGTTATGGCCCCTGATAAGGCCGGAATTAGCTATTTTGACCTTGTCTGCACAATAGCAGCTTCATTTGTGATTTGAATTTAATCAAACTTGCATAAAACTTGTGTCACCATAAGATCTTGGTTCCTTTGTCTGCACAATAGCAGCTTCATTTATGATTTGATTTTAACCAAACTTGCACACAACTTGTATCACCATAACATCTCGATTCCTTTTTATATGCCCAAAGGGACGTATTATGTTATCGCCTCGGTGTCCGTCTGTCTGTCTGTGTGTTGCTTAGCAATTTCCCTTCCGCTCTGTAACCCCTTGATAGATTTCAGAGAAACCTGACACAAATGTTCACCTCATTGAAATGACATGCAGAGCGCATGTTTCGGATGGCTCACTTCAATGTTAAGGTCACGCTTAGGGGGTCAAAGGTCATATGACTTTGTTTGGTATGAATATTGCTCTACATTTGCGTTGCATTGCAGTGCTCTTGTTTTTATTAGCCCACCATCATCAGATGGTGGGCTATTCAAATCACTCTGCATCCGTGGTCTGGAAAGTACACTTCTAGATAATCATTCAACATATTTTTTTCAAAACTTGTAACAATGGTGCTGAAGAAGACTTGTGCAAAATTTCAAAAAGATCTGTGCTCTATGTTCTTTGAAATTTTGATATAAACTTCTGATGTTGCTTGCTCACTGTACACAAAAAGAGTGGCCATTTCTCTACCTGAACCTTTTTAGCTCACCTGTCACGAAGTGACAAGGTGAGCTTTTGTGATCGCGTGGCGTCCGTCGTCCGTCGTCCGTCCGTCCGTCTGTAAACTTTTGCTTGTGACCACTCTAGAGGTCACATTTTTCATGGGATCTTTATGAAAGTTGGTCAGAATGTTCATCTTGATGATATCTAGGTCAAGTTCGAAACTGGGTCAGGTGCGGTCAAAAACTAGGTCAGTAGATCTAAAAATAGAAAAACCTTGTGACCTCTCTAGAGGCCATATTTTTCATGAGATCTTCATGAAAATTGGTCAGAATGTTCACCTTGATGATATCTAGGTCAAGTTCGAAACTGGGTCACGTGGGATCAAAAACTAGGTCAGTAGGTCTAAAAATAGAAAAACCTTGTGACCTCTCTAGAGGCCATATTTTTCATGAGATCTTCATGAAAATTGGTCAGAATGTTCACCTTGATGATATCTAGGTCAAGTTCGAAACTGGGTCACGTGGGATCAAAAACTAGGTCAGTAGGTCTAAAAATAGAAAAACCTTGTGACCTCTCTAGAGGCCATTTTTTTCATGAGATCTTCATGAATATTTGTCAGAATATTCACCTTGATGATACCTAGGTCAAGTTCGAAACTGGGTCACGTGGGGTCAAAAACTAGGTCAGTAGGTCTAAAAATAGAAAAACCTTGTGACCTCTCTAGAGGCCATATTTTTCATGAGATCTTCATGAATATTGGTCAGAATGTTCACCTTGATGATACCTAGGTCAAGTTCGAAACTGGCTCACATGGGGTCAAAAACTAGGTCAGTAGGTCTAAAAATAGAAAAACCTTGTGACCTCTCTAGAGGCCATATTTCTCAATGGATCTTTATGAAAAATGGTCAGAATGTTCACCTTGATGATATCTAGGTCAAGTTTGAAACTGGGTCACGTACGGTCAAAAACTAGGTCAGTAGGTCTGAAAATAGAAAAACTTTGTGACCTCTCTAGAGGCCATATTTTTCATGGGATCTTTATGAAAATTGGTCAGAATGTTCATCTTGATGATATCTAGGTCAAGTTCGAAACTGGGTCACGTGCGGTCAATAACTAGGTCAGTAGATCTTAAAATAGAAAAACCTTGTTACCTCTTTAGAGGCCATATTTTTCAAGAGATCTTCATGAAAATTGGTCAGAATGTTGACCTTGATGATATCTAGGTCAAGTTCGAAACTGGGTTACGTGCGGTCAAAAACTAGGTCGGTAGGTCTAAAAATAGAAAAATCTTGTGATGTCTCTAGAGGTCATATTTTTCAATGGATCTTCATGAAAATTGGTCAGAATTTTTTATCTTGATGATACCTAGGTCACATGTGCTCAAAAACTAGGTCACTATGTCAAATAATAGAAATAACTAGGTCATACTCAGTTCAACACTGGGTCATGTGGGGATAGGTGAGCAATTCAGGACCATCATGGTCCTCTTGTTTATAGTTCTTCCCCGGCCTTTAAAATCTTCTTGTCAATAACCTACAGCATTCAGAGTTTGACCACATGTATAGTTTTGAGTGGCAAGATGAACCTTGACATGAGTTGACCTTGATTTTGACCTAGTGACCTACTTCCACATTTCTGTAGCTACAGCCTTCAAATTTGGACCACATGCATAGCTTTGTGCACCAAAAAAACGTTGACCTTGACATTGACCTAGTGACCTCCTTTCACATTTTTGAAGGTACAGGCTTTAAATTTGGACCACATGCAAAAACTAGGTCAGTAGGTCTAAAAATAGAAAAACGTTGTGACCTCTCTTAAGGCCATATTTTTCATGGGATCTGTATAAAAGTTGGTCTGAATGTTCATCTTGCTGATATCTAGATCAAGTTTGAAACAGGGTCACGTGCGGTCAAAAAGTAGGTCAGTAGGTCTAAAAACAGAAAAACCTTGTGACCTCTCTAGAGGCCATACTTTTGAATGGATCTCCATAAAAATTGGTCAGAATGTTTAGCTTGATGATATCTAGGTCAAGTTCAAAAATGGGTCATGTGCCATCAAAAAGTAGGTCAGTAGGTCAAATAATGAAAAAACGTTGTGACCTCTCTAGAGGCCATATTTTTCATAGGATCTGTATGGAAGTTGGTCGGAATGTTTATCTTGATGATATATGGGTCAAGTTTGAAACTGGGTCAACTGTGATTAAAAACTAGGTCAGTAGATCTTAAAATAGAAAAACCTTGTGACCTCTCTAGAGGCCATACCCTTGAATGGATCTTCATGAAAATTGGTCAGAATGTTCACCTTGATAATATCTAGGTCTAGTTTGAAACTGGGTCACGTGCCCTCAAAAACTAGGTCAGTATGTCAAATAATCAAAAATCATTGTGACCTCTCTAGAGGCCATACTTTTCATGGGATCTGTATGAAAGTTGATCTGATTGTTCATCTTGATGATATCTAGGTCAAGTTTGAAACTGGGTCAACTGCGATCAAAAACTAGGTCAGTAGGTTTAAAATTAGAAAAATCTTTTGACCTCTCTAGAGGCCATATTTTTCAATGGATCTTCATGAAAATTGGTCTGAATGTTCACCTTGATGATATCTAGATCATTTTCGAAACTGGGTCATGTGTGGTCAAAAACTAGGCCAGTAGGTATAAAAATAGAAAAACCTTGTGACCTCTCTAGAGGCCATATTTTTCATGAGATCTTCATGAAAATTAGTGAGAATGTTCATCTTGATGATATCTAGGTAATGTTCAGAACAGGGTCACTGACCTTCGATAACTAGGTCAATAGGTCAAATAATAGAGAAACCTTGTGACCTCTCTAGATCTTCATGAAAATTGGTCAGAATTTTTATCTTTATAATATCTAGGTCAAGTTCAAAACTGGGTCACATGAGCTCAAAAACTAGGTCACTATGTCAAATAATAGAAACAAGGCAGTCTGAAAGACAGCTAAATCCCCCGCCACTGCTATGGATAGTGAAAGGGTAAACCTTTGATTTTAGCTGTGACCTTGACCTTGAACTGACATGGCTGACTCATGAATTCTGCACAAAGTCTTGATGAGGTGATCATTTGACCCAAGTTTCATGAAAATCCTTCAAGGGTTTAGGAGATTCAGAGCTGAAACCTTTGACCTTCAGTTGTGACCTTTACCTTGAGTTGACATGGCTGACACATGAGTTCTTGATGAAGTGATCATTTGACCCAAGTTTGATGAAAATCCTTCAAGGGGTTTAGGAGATATAGAGCGGACACGAAATGGAAGGCTCAAACCTTTGACCTTCAGTTGTGACCTTGACCTTGAGCCGGCATGGCTGACTCATAAGTTCTGCACATCGCCTTGATGAGGTGATCGTTTGACCCAAGTTTGATGAAAATCCTTCAAGGAGTTTAGGAGATATAGAGCGGACACAAAATGGAAGGCTCAAACCTTTGACCCTAAGTTGTGACCTTGACCTTGAGCCGGCATGACTGACTCATGGGTTCTGCACATCATCTTGATGAGGTGATCATTTGACCCAAGTTTAATGAAATTCCTTCAAGGGGTTTAGGAGATATAGAGCGGACACAAAATGGCAGGCTCAAACCTTTGACCTTGAGTTGTGACCTTGACCTTGAGCCAACAAGGCTGACCCGTGGGTTCTGCACATCGTCTTGATGAGGTGATCATTTGACCCAAGTTTCATGAAAATCCTTCAAGGAGTTTAGAAGATATAGTGTGGACACAAAATGGAAGGCTCAAAACCTTTGACCCTAAGTTGTGACCTTGACCTTGAACCAGCATGGCTGACTCATGGGTTCTGAACATCGTCTTGATGAGGTGATCATTTGACCCAAGTTTTATAAAATTCCTTCAAGGGGTTTATGAGATATAGAGCGGACACAAAATGGCAGGCTCAAACCTTTGACTTTGGGTTGTGACCTTGACCTTGAACCAACAAGGCTGACTCATGGGTTCTGCACATCATCTTGATGAGGTAATCATTTGACCCAAGTTTGATGAAAATCCTTCAAGGGGTTTAGGAGATATGGACTGGACACGATTTTGTTACGGACAGAAGGACGGACGGATGCAGACCATTCCTATAATCCCTCCGCCACGGCGGGGGATTAAAAACAAGGTCATACTCAAAACTGGGTCATGTGGGAACAGGTGAGCGATTCAGGACCATCATGGGGCTCTTGTTACCTAGTACCTACTTTCATATTTTTCAAGCTACAGCCTCCAAATTTGAAGCACATGCATAGTTTTGTATACCGAAATGAACTTTGACCTTGAAATTGATCTAGTGACCTTCTTTCACATTTCTCAAGCTACAGTTTTCAAATTTGGACCACATAAATGGACCACATGCACAGTGTTGTGTACCGAAATGAAATTTGACCTTGATTTTGACCTTGAGCTAGATTTGAAATTTGGAACATTCAAAAATGGTTCAGTGGTGGGCGCCAAGATCACTCTGTGATCTCTTGTTTGGCAGATCCTTCTTTTGTTCGCTTACAATAAATTTTTTTTATTTATTTCCCTTTAATGTTACTATAAATAGCTTATTAAGTAACTTTTTTATGATTGGCCGTAGGGAGAAACCGAGACCACTTTTCTGTGGTACAACATGGATGGTACCTCCAATTTTTAGGTGTATTTTGACATATCTGTACCTTGTTAGAATTTTTAGCTCACCTGTCACATAGTGACAAGGTTAGCTTTTGTGATCACCCTTCGTCCGTCGTCAGTCCGTGCGTGCGTCCGTCAACAATTTCTTGTCTGCACAATAGTGGTTTCATTTATGATTTTATTTTAACCAAACTTGCACACAACTTTTATCACCATAAGATCTCGGTTCCTTTCTTGAACTGGCCAGATCCCATTATGGGTTCCAGAGTTATGGCCCCTGAAAGGGCCAAAATGAGCTATTTTGACCTTGTCTGCACAATAGCAGCTTTATTTATGATTTGATTTTTACCAAACTGGCACACAACTTGTATCACCATAAGATCTTGGTTCCTTTCTTGAGTTGGCCAGATTCCTTTATGGGATCTAGAGTTATGGCCCCTGAAAGGGCCAGACTTAGCTATTTTGACCTTGTCTGCACAAAAGCAGCTTCATTTATGATTTTATTTTAACCAAACTTGCACACAACTTGTATCATTATAAGATCTTGGTTCCTTTCTTGAACTGGCGAGATTCCATCATGGGTTCCAGAGTTATGGCCCCTGAAAGGGCCAGAATTAGCTATTTTGGCCTTGTCTGCACAATAGCAGCTTCATTTATGATTTGAATTTAATCAAACTTGCACAAAACTTGTGTCGCCATAAGATCTCAGTTCCTTTATTGAACCGGCCAGATCCCGTAATGGATTTCAGAGTTATGGCCCCTGAAAGGGCCAAACTTAGCTATTTTGACATTGTCTGCACAATAGCAGCTTCATTTATGATTTGATTTTAACCAAACTTGCACACAACTTGTATCACCACAAGATCTTGGTTGCTTTCTTGAACTGGCCAGATTCCATCATGGGTTCCAGAGTTATGGTCCCCTAAAGGTCCAAAATTGGGTATTTTGGCTTTTGCAGCCATATAGAGACTTCATTTATGGTTTTATTTGATACAAACTTCCAAAATATCTTCAACAACAATAAATCTTGGATTCCATGACAAATCAGATCCAATCGTAGGTTCCAGAGTTATTTTATATCTGATTACCTCCCCTGATTGTAATCAAAATGGATTTATATCAGTAAGTACTTATAAGACTTATTTGAAATTTCATTATTGCCATTAGTTGGACTGAGCCAATGAGGGTAGATAACTATGGACTGATTTTATGTCAAATTACCTCCCTTTGTTTCAAATTAAAATGGGTATATCTCCAAACTAATGAAGATACTGATCTAAAATTTCATTTATGTCAACAGATTTATTTGGCAGATCCTTCTTTAGTTCATTTACAATAATTTTGTTTTTAATTACTTCCCTTTTACGTTACTGTAAATAGCTTATTTTGAGTAACTTTTTTATTATTGGCCGTAGGGAAAAACCCTTTGTTGTTCCTGTCCTTTGGACTTAGATATTTTTTCTGAGGACCTTCTTGTCCTCAAGTGCAATGATAACAGGTGAGCGATATAGGGCCATCATGGCCCTCTTGTTTCTTTTTGTTTTTAGTTAAAGCAATGGTACTCAGGTGAGCGATATAGGGCCATCATGGCCCTCTTGTTAACTTAGTATTTTTGGTTAAAGATTTCGATAAAGTCAAATATCTCTGTTACTATCAAAGCTTTTGACTTGAAACTTAAAATACTTATTTACCATCACAGTCTACACCAGGAGAAACAATCTCCATAACTCTGGTTTGAATTTTGACAGAATTATGCCCCTTTTTAACTTGGAATTTTTTTACTGGCAAAGCTCTAATTCAGGGTCAAGCACTGAGTAAAGTCAAGCGCGCTGTCTTACGGACAGCTCTTGTTTTAATGTACGGTTCTTGAAAGTCGTTGACGTGAATGCCTCCATACAGAGCTTAATAATTGTTGACAATGCGGGTGTTATAAGATACATTAAAAGTGGTTTCCTTGGACAACAAAATGACGCACAGCAGTTTCAAATGATGCGACAAATAGGCATTGACTTGCCATTCCCTGACGATTGTTTTTTGCTAGGTGATAAAATATATCCTAATAGACACCCCATTATGACACCTTTCTCCTCTGCGCAGATTCTGAGAAAAGTGGGACGAGACAAAAGGAAATGTACAAAACTGAACAGATATATATCTCTTTACAGAATAACTGTACAATATTCAAATGCAGAATTGAAGTGTTACAAGAGCGTAAGCTCTGTATGGAGGCATTCACGACAACGACTTTCAAGAACCGTACATGTCTGTGCATCCCTTGTGTGTAGAAGAAAACATATCGGATTGATTGTATAAACTGAAAACTATCAACAAGAAATGGATTTCATTTCATTCATGTTTATGCCATAATACAGTATAAATGGGAAGATTTTTAGCCCACCATCATCAGATGTTGGGCTATTCAAATCACTCTGCGTCGGTGGTCCGTCCGTCCACCTCCCGTTAACAATTTCTCGTTATCGCATCTCCTCAGAAATTACTGGGGGGATTTTGACTAAACTTTGTCAGAATGATGTATTAGTACCCTAGTTTTGTCCCCCTGAAAATCAGACTGGTTCAACAATTTTTGAGTGAGTTATGGCACTTTGTTTATTTTTATAATTTACATAGATTTATGTAGGGAAAAACTTTGAAACACTTCTTGTCCAAACCCACAGGGCCTAGTGCTTTGATATTTGGTATGTAGCTTCATCTAGTGGTCCTCTACCAAGATCTTTCAAATTATTTACCAAGGGTCAAATATGGCCCCGCCCCGGGGGTCACATGGTTTATATAGACTTATATAGGGGAAATTTTTGAAAATCTTTTTGTCCAAACCACAAAGCCTAGGGCTTTAATATTTGTAATGTAGCATCATCTAGTGGTTATCTACCAAGTTTGTTCAAATTATTACCCTAAGGTCAAATATGGCCCCGCCCCGGGGGTCACATGATTTATATAGACTTATATAGGGAAAAACTTTAAAAATCTTTTTGTCTGTAACCTACAACATTCAAATTTGGACCACATGTATAGTTTTGAGTGGCTAGATAAACCTTGACATGAGTTGATCTTGATCTTGACCTAGTGACCTACTTTCAGATTTCTGTAGCTACAGCCTTCAAATTTGGCTACTTGCATAGGTTTGTTTACTGAAATAAACTTTGATCTTGACATTGACCTGGTGACCTACTTTCACATTTTTGAGGGTACAGGCTTCATATTTGGACCATATGCATAGTTTTGTGTTCCGAAATGAAATTTGTCCTTGATTTTGACCTAGTGACCTACTTCCACATTTCTCAAGCTACAGCCTTCAAATTTGGACCACATACTTAGTTTTATGTACCAAAATGAACATTGACCTTGATCTTGAGCTAGTGACCTACTTTCAGATTTCTGTAGCTACAGCCTTCAAATTTGGACCACTTGCATAGGTTTGTTTACTGAAATAAACTTTGATCTTGACATTGACCTGGTGACCTACTTTCACATTTTTGAAGGTACAGGCTTCAAATTCGGACCACATGCATAGTTTTGTGTTCAGAAATGAAATTTGACCATGATTTTGACCTAGTGACCTACTTTCACATTGTTCAAGCTGCAGCCTTCAAATTTGGACCACATGCATAGTTTTGTGTACCGAAATGAACTTTGACCTTGATCTTGACCCAGTGACCTACTTTCACATTTCTGTAGCTACAGCCTTCAAATTTGGACCACATGCATAGGTTTGTGGACCGAAATAAGCTTTGACCCTGACATTGACCTAGTGACCTACTTTTACATTTTTGAAGATACAGGCTTCAAATTTGGACCACATGTATAGTTTTGTGTTCCAAAATGAAATTTGTCCTTGATTTTGACCTAGGGACCTACTTTCTCATTTCTCAAGCTACAGCCTTCAAATTTGGACCACATGCATAGTTTTGTGTACGAAAATGATCTTTGACCTTGATTTTGACCTTGAACTAGTCTTGAAATTTGGAACATTAAAAAATGGCTCAGTGGTGGGCGCCAAGATCACTCTGTGATCTCTTGTTTATTTTGGTTTTTCCTATCTTCCGTTCATTTATCTAGCAAAAAAGCTGTCCATCTCTTCGTCCATCCACTACTGATAAATTAAAACAATAAAGTTATAATAATACAAAGTCTTTAACGTGGCTGTTACAGAAATAACAAGTGCTCCGCGAAGCGGGGCAATATACACCCGAAGGGTTTTATCAGAGGATGGGAGCAAAATTTAAAGAACTTAACTGTTGAAGCCCAAAGGCAAAAAGACAACAAAGGGAAGAAATTTCCTGAAAAACTCTTAAGTCCACTAAAAATGATTACCAGGTACAGGTATGTCAAAATACACCTTAACATTGCAGGTACTATCCATGTTGTACCACAGAAAAGTGGTCTCGGTTTTTCCCTAAGGCCAATAATAAAAAAAGTTACAAAATAACCTATTTATAGTAACATAAAAGGGAAGTAATTCAATAAAAAATATTGTAAGTGAACAAAAAGGGATCTGCCAAATAAAAACAAGAGCACCACAATGCAAAGCAACATAAAAACACAAAACAGTCATGTGACCTTTGACCCCTAAGTGTGAACTTGACCTTGAAGCGAGCCATGCGCTCTGCACGTCGTCTCAATGTGGTGAACATTTGTGCCAAGTTTCTTTAAAATCCTTCAAGCAGTGCATGAGTTACACATCGCACTCGAAACAAAGTTAGATGACCTTTGACCCCTAAGAGTGACATTGACCTTGTAGCCAGCCATCCAAAACATGCGCTCTGCACGTAGTCTAGATGTGGTAGACATTTGTGCAATGTTTCTTTAAAATCCTTTAAACAGATCAAGAGTTACAGAGCGGACATGCTACAAAGTCATATGACCTTGACCCCTAAGTGTGACCTTGACCTTAAAGCGAGCCACCTGATACAGGCGCTCTGCACGCAGTCTTGATATGGAGAACATTTGTATCAAGTTTGTTTGAAATCCTTCAAGGGGTTCACGAGTTACAGAGCAGAGTCAACACGAAATTGCTAATGGGCAGACGGACACACAGACAGACAGATGGCCAGATGAACACCTGGGGTATAACAAAATACAACCCTTCGGGCGTATAATAACAACAAAGGAATGGAGACGCAAGATATTACATTTTCTGCAGTCTTCACATGTTTTACCTGCTGACCTACAATTTGATCCCAGCTGACCCAGTTAAGATTTTTTCATGTCGGATGACGACGACGATTGAATACGGATACATTGCGATCAGACTAGCTCATCTTTTCAACTTTGTTGCAGATGCGCAACTTATAATATTGAAGAACATTTCAGGAAAGTGTTATGACGCTAGATCAAATACCTTTTGCGATATGTATAACAAAACATTTCTCTGGCAAACAGACGGACGGACAGACAAATCCAAATCTTATCCTGCGCGGTTACATAATAAGCCAGAACTAACTATCATTATAGGAATGTTTTCCTACCACACACAAATTAAAATAATCACGTTGAGATGGCCCCACTTGAAAAATCGATCGTCTTAGGTGTTCACAGTCCACGTAGACTTAATTCACAAATGTCTATTAGGACTAGGCATTGTGGGAGATATGGGCTTTTCTACAAAAGCATCTTCTAGTTCTTTCTAGAATTATGGCCCTTCCCTTGGTAAAAACTTTGCTATTTAGAGGATGGCGCAGTATGTGGGGTCATCCTTGACCTATGGAAATAATTATAGTTATGTCCCCCCCTCTTGAGGAGACATATTGTTTTTGCCCTGTCCGTCCGTCCTTCCATACGTCACACTTCATTTCCAGTCAATAACTGGAGAACCATTTGACCTAGAACCTTCAAACTTCATAAGATGACAAGGCTTATAATGGAGTAGACGACCCCTATTGTTTTGGGGGTCACTCCATCAAAGGTCAAGGTCACAGGGGCCTGAACATGGAAAACCATTTCCGATCAATAACTTGAGAACCACTTGACCCAGAATGTTGAAACTTCATAGAATGATTGGTCATGCAGAGTAGATGACCCCTATTGATTTTGGGGTCACTCTATTTAAGGTCAAGGTCACAGGGGCCTGAACATGGAAAACCATTTCCGATCAATAACTTGAGAACCACTTGACCCAGAATGTTGAAACTTCATAGGATTATTGGACATGCAGAGTAGATGACCCTATTGATTTTGGGGTCACTCTTGTTAAGGTCAAGGTCACAGGGGCCTGAACATGGAAAACCATTTCCGATCAATAACTTGAGAACCACTTGACCCAGAATGTTGAAACTTCATAGGATTATTGGACATGCAGAGTAGATGACCCTATTGATTTTGGGGTCACTAGTTAAGGTCAAGGTCACAGGGGCCTGAACATGGAAAACCATTTCCGATCAATAACTTGAGAACCACTTGACCCAGAATGTTAAAACTTCATAGGATGATTGGTCATGCAGAGTAGATGACCCCTATTGATTTTGCGGTCACTCTCTTAAAGGTTAAGGTCACAGGGGTCTGAACATGGAAAACCATTTCCAGTCAATAACTTGAGAACCACTTGACCCAGAATGTTGAAACTTCATAGGATGATTGGTCATGCAGAGTAGATGACCCCTATTGATTTTGGGGTCACTAGTTAAGGTCAAGGTCACAGGGGCCTGAACATGGAAAACCATTTCCGATCAATAACTTGAGAACCACTTGACCCAGAATGTTGAAACTTCATAGGATGATTGGTCATGCAGAGTAGATGACCCCTATTGATTTTGGGATCACTCTGTTGAATGGTCAGGGTCACTGGGGCCTGAACATGGAAAAACATTTCCAGTCAGTAACTTGAGAACCACTTGTCCCAGAATGTTGAAACTTTATAGGGTGATAGGACTTACAGAGTAGATGACCACTATTGTTCTTTTGGGTCAATCTTTTAATGGTCAAGGTTGCAGCTAACAGAACATGGAAATCCATTTTCAATCAATAACTCGAGAACCATTTGACGTAGAACCTTCAAATTTCATAAGATGATAGGACTTACAGAGTAGATGACCCCTATTGTTTTTGGGGTCACTCCATCAAAGGTCAAGGTCACAGGGGGCTGAACATTAAAACTCTTTCAATCAATAACTTGAGAATCTCTTGAACCAGAATGTTGTAACTTAATAGGATGATTGGACGTGCAGAGAAGATGACCCCTACTGATTTTGGGGTCACTCGATCACAGGTCAGGGGCCTGAACATGGAAAACCATTTCCAAGTCATAACTTGAGAACCACTAGGCCCAGAATGTTGAAACTTATTTGGATGATTCGACTTGAGATGATCCCTCTTGCAGCCAACCATCAGTTCTCTTTGACATTTACTCCTGTCCCCAGTTGATTTCTTGCCTATATGACTATGCAGTGGGGGAGACATGCACTTTTTAGTTCACTTGAGCCAAAGGCTCATGGTGAGCTTTTGTGACCGCTCAATATCCGTTGTCCATCGTGCCTCGTCTGTTGTGCGTCCGTCAACATTTTCTGAAAAAATCTTCTTCTTGAAAACCACTGGGCAGAATTACACCAAACTTCACAGGAATGATCCTTGGGTGGTCCCCATTCAAAATTGTTCAAAGAATTTAATTCCATGCAGAACTCTGGTTGATAAGACTTACAGAGTAGATGACCCCTATTGTTTTTAGGGGTACTCTATAAAAGGTTAAGGTCACAACGAACAGAACATGGAAATCCATTTCCAGTCAATAACTTGTACCTAACTCTAACCCATTTGACCTAGAACCTTCAAATTTTGATAGGAGTTGCAGAGTAGATGACCCCTATTGTTTTTGAGGTCACACCAAAATTCAAGGTCACGGGGCTGAACATAGAAAACTATTTTCAATCAATAGCTTGAGAACCACTTGACCCAGAATGTTGAAACTATATAGGATGATTGGACATGCAGAATAGGTGAATCCTACTGATTCTGGGGTCACTCGATCAAAGGTCAAGGTCACAGGGGCCTGAACATGGAAAACAGTTTCCAGTTCATAACTAATGAGAACCACTAAGCCAAGAATTTTGAACTTTGTGGAATGATTGAACATGCCAAGTAGATGATTCCTATTGCAGCCAATCATCAGTGTCGCTTTGACTTTTGCTCCTGTCCCCTATTGACTTCCTGCCTATATGACTATGCATTTGGGGAGACATGCGCTTTTCTACAAAAGCATCTTCTAGTTTTGTTTTCTGTATCTTGAATGTATTTAGGGAGCATATATCATTTCTCCAGATAGCTAATTTCTTCAATACTTGGACCAATTCTATTTAAAATATTGTTGCAGGTGAAAGTAGCTAAAGGTCAGTCAGATTCTGGTGGAACGTGTGGCTGTATAATGCTGTGAACAGCTAAGATTCAGGCAGAGGTGAAGGGCAAAAGCATCTTTATAATCAAGAATGCTGCTGTCATGGAAGAATGTTGAACATTATGCATACCATATATTGCTAAGTTTTAATTATTAACTGTAAAATTTTTATGCAAACATTTTGAAAAAAAATGTTGGACAACATTTCTTATACCCCCACCATTAAAAATGGGGGTCAGGTATATAGTATTTCCCCTTATCCGTATGTGCATGTGTCTGTGTATGTATGTTTGTGTGTGCACAAAAAAAATGTCTGAAGAATAACTTTGTTGTGTATTGTCAGATTTTGATATAATTTGGCACAAATAACCACTATAACAAGGCAATGTGTCGTATCAAAATCTAGACCCCTAGGTTAAAGATCATTCCGTAACTCTGTCCTTTGTCTTGGCAAAATTATTTCATCAGTGATTTTCACACAGCAGGTTAAAGATCATTCCATAACTCTGTCCTTTGTTTTAGCAAAATTATTTCCCCTTTTTCACTTGGACAGTATTTCTTTAAATATTTCTGAAACCTTTTCATGCTTTTCATTGAAACTTCTCATAAACCTTTGAGATAAATATGTAAGTTTACACATTAAGTTTGATAACTTTAATATTTGGAAAATTTTCTCCTGCTTTTTGACTTTGGAAAATGTGTCGAAGTTGAGTTTTTAGCTCACCTAAGGCGTCCGTCGTGTGTCCGTCAACATTTTCTAAAAAAATCTTGAAAACCACTGGGCAGAATTACACCAAACTTCACAGGAATGATCCTTGGATGGCCCTCTTTCAAAATTGTTCAAAGAATTGAATTCCATGCTGAACTCTGGTTGCCATGGCAACCGAAAGGAAAAACTTTAAAAATCTTCTTGTCTAAAATCGCAAGGTATAGAACCTTGATATTTGGCTTGTGACATAATCTAATGGTCCTCTATGAACATTGTTCAAATTGTGCCCCTGGGATGAAAAGAGGCCCCACCCCGGGGGGTCTCAAGGTTTACATAGTCATATATAGGAAAAACTTTAAAAATCTTCTTGTCTAAAACCAGAAGACCTAGGCCTTTGATATTTGGTATGTAGCATTGCCTTGTGGTCCGCTACCAAAATTGTTCAAATTATAACCCTGGGGTGAAAAGAGACCCTGGCTCAAATTGTTCAAGCAAGCAACTTAACTCAGGTGAGCGATATAGGGCCATCATGGCCCTCTTGTCCGATATGTCTATGTAAAACTTGGGACCCCCAGGGAAGGGCCTCTTTTTACCCCAGGGGAATAATTTGAACAATCATGGTAGAGGACCACAAGGCAATGCTACATACCAAATATCAAAAGCCTAGGTCTTGTGGTTTCAGACAAGAAGATTTTTAAAGTTTTTTTCCTATACAAGTCTATATAAACCATGTGACCCCACCCCCCTGGGCAGGGACATATTTCGTCCTAGGGGGATTATTTGAACAAACTTGTTAGAGGACCACTAGATGATGCTACATACCAAATATCAAAGCCCTAGGCCCTTTTGTTTTTGACAAGAAGATTTTCAAAGTTTTTCTCTATGTAAGTCTGTAGAAACAATGTGACCCCAAGGGCGGGGTCATATTATATCCTAGGGGGATAATTTGAACAATCTTTGTAAAGGCCCATTAGATGATGCTACATACTAAATATCAAAGCCCTAGACCTTACGGTTTTGGACAAGAAGATTTTCAAAGTTTTTCCCTATATAAGTCTATATAAACCATGACCCCTGGGGTGGGGCCATATTTGACCATAGGGGGATAATTTGAACAATCTTGGTAGAGGCCCACATGATGATGCTACATACCATTATCAAAGCCCTAGGCCTTGTGGTTTTGGACAAGAAGATTTTTAAGTTTTTCCTTTCAGTTGCCAAGGCAACCAGAGTTCTGTACAGAATTCAGTTCTTTGAACAATTTTTAAGAAGACCATACAAAGATCATCCCTGTGAAGTTTCATCAAAATTGGCTTGGTGGTTTAGGAGGAGATGTTGTTTAAAGGAAAGTGTGGACGGACGGTGGGCGATCACAATAGCTCACTCTGAGCCTTTGGCTCAGGTGAGCTAAAAAAACTTTAAAAATCTTCTTGTCTGAAACTGCAAGGCCTAGGCATTTGATATTTGGTATGTTGCATTGCCTTGTGGTCCTCTATCAAAAATATTCAAATTGTGCCCCTGGGATGAAAAGAGCCCTTCCCGGGGGTTCTCAAGTTTTACATAGACTTAATATAGTCCTGTTCAATAAGGTTGTTACTTCCCTTGCGTGAGTTGTCGTATTGATAAAAACTACTTCCGGTGAGCAAAAAAAATAAAATCAGAAAATGGCAACGAACAAAGGAATTGGGGGTTTATTTAAGAGATAGAGGTGCACATGTGTCAAGAAATAGGCCGGAATTAATAAAACGTGCTAAAGGACTTGTTAAATTAGGTACAAGGCCACTTTGTGAAATAAAAATCGAGGACGATCAGCGCTACAAACGACAATCAGAACTTTTTTGTACTCCTCACCGGAACCCAAGACTCCTTTATATGGACTTTGAAGGGACATTCTAATGAAAGGATCGAATTTGCATTTGGAATGAAATGTTGCCAAAATTAATTTCATTCTGCAAAGTAGCATTCACTCCAGAGTTGTTTTCAGAGCGTGTATTACGGGGAAAATCATTGTATTAAATTTGAAAAAGAATGAACATTTGTCTACAACTACTAACAGGTAAATGTTAAATTTCATTATGTCTTACTGTAAACAATGTTTCAGTGATTTGTTACTAAATACTTAACTGTCTAACTTTTGTACTGTTTCTATGTAAATAATTAAATGTCATAAAGTAGTGGATATTTTTAGTTTATTTTAGCAGCTTCTTCATCCTAAAATGGAACTTACCTACATATTGATCAGGAAGAGTTATTCCGCCTCTTAAATAGTTCAAATATTTCGCCAAACACAATATGACATATTATTTTCCATATATTTTTTCACAACTAGCTGACTTTTTTCGTGAATTTGAGAGAATTCTTAAAATAATTTTTAACTTTTTAAAACAAAACTCAACAATTGTCATATGGGAGTAATTTCAATATCACTGAGATGGCATAATGACTGGAGGGTTAGCTCATGATCAGTATATAAGCTGTCAAAAATGGCCTGAAAAGGACTATAAATTCAGCGAATCTTTTGTCACTGGGAAAAGGTCCGGTACCAACTGAATTGGGAAGAATTGCGGCATATAAAGAAGGAAAAAAATCGCTGAAATTAAGGTTTCAGTGCTATGAAATAAAACTGTTTCCCCTCCTGCTACCTACCAGTTAAAATGCTACAGTCTAAAACTGTTCTGGCCAGCAGGACTAAATCCTGTTCTAAACTTAACAGAGGTTCAATGTTCAAAGGTTGTGACTGGTTTAATATATAACTACATTCGGATAAGTAACTTAAGGACAGTACGTCTTTAGGTCAAAGTGATAAATGTGGCTGTTTAAATGAGGTTCAAAGTATCATGAAATTGAACACTGGTAACCGACTGCTTTAACCAGGTTCACTTTGGGGAACAAAGGTCTTCCTGCATATTAATAATTTTTAATCCTGTTCAACAATTTCTTTAATGAAATGTAACTGCAACCAGCAGGGTGAGCGAAGTTGCAAATTTTTCATTGTTCAAAAGCTTTAATAACAAACATACTAAATTTTAAAATAAACAGTATTTATTCAGTAAATCAACAAAATATTTACACATATTATACACATGAAAACTTTTGTACCTTTAATTATTTCTGATAACTTCCCATTTTGTCAAAGCGACTCATTCATACTTTTAGGTGAAATTTAATTTACCTCAAAAATCTTTTGAATGCGAATACTGCGAAAGTGGTCGAAGGTAGACGTTTGAATCATGATATCATTAGAATCATGATATCTTAGTAAATAAAAAAATATGCTGAAGGGAGTAAATAGTTGTTATTTAATGCTTCTCAGTGAAACACTGGAGTACATCAATGAAATAAAATCAATACTTTCACTGTTTTTTCAATTTTTCAATGGTACACTAAAGAACACGAATTATAAGCGATAGGAAATTCTATGTAAAAAATACTTCAATGTACAAATACCAACATGAACATAAAGATATATACACTTGCTCATAATCAAATGTAACAGAAACAGAAACTTCATAGCATCGAGAGACAAATTAATCCTGATGTCACAACATTGTGATGTCGTGACACAATGCACATAACATTGCACAGGTAAATAGATATATAATTTAATTAAGACCATTGACATTATATACAGTAAAAAGAAAATTTGTTTGTTTCAGTATAAGATATCAGTATAAGATATGTAAATATTTCACTTGCGGACACCATAATTTACATGCTGTCATGTGGCTGGCCACTCGTAGAAATATTACATAATTATTATGTTGTTCCAATCTGTGAAATATAAAAAAGGTAAAGGTAAAGGTCTTGTTTATTATAATGTCACCCCTATTGAAAGGGCCAGCCAATTTGGCTTATGAGACACCTTTATAGTGCGTACCAATTACCTCCCAATTCCTACCACTATGCCAGACGCCAGGCGGATAGAAGTCGGTAACCATTCATTTAACTAGCTCGCGGCTCATGAACCGGCCATTTCGGAACGAGTCCCATGACAAACATCCCTCAGACGAACGTTCCCCATGCGGCTTGAACCTTCGACCTCCCGATCCCGAGGCGGACGCCTTAACCACTGGGCCACAGTGACCGGTTATTTCAATCTTTAACTGAAACAATCGAGTATCCTTTCTATAAGTCTGTAATAGTGAGCTCGAAGAGCAGGCCCAAAGGGCCTGCACGAGAATCAAGCTTTACGGTAATGCAAGCATACTTTCACACAAGTTGCGTCGGAAGTTGTTAAAAAGCGCACCCTAGCGGAAGGAAGTACTTCTCTCCGCAGTGAATACAAAACTTCATTCGATTGCTGAAAATTATTTATCACTCAAAAATAATGCAAGAAAAATTTCCAGTTTGAAAAAAATATCATTTTCTTTTTAATCCCCCGCCGTGGCGGAGGGATTATAGGAATGGTCTGCGTCCTTCCGTCCGTAACAAAATCGTGTCCGGTCCATATCTCCTAAACCCCTTGAAGGATTTTCATGAAACTTGGGTCAAATGATCACCTCATCAAGACGATATGCAGAACTTATGAGTCAGCCATGTCGGCCCAAGGTCAAGGTCACAACTGAAGGTCAAAGGTTTGAGCCTTCCATTTTGTGTCCGCTCTATATCTCCTAAACCCCTTGAAGGAATTTTATAAAACTTGGGTAAAATGATTACCCCATCAAAACGATGTGCAGAAATTATGAGTCAACCATGCCAGCTCAAGGTCAAGGTCACAACTAAGAGTCGAAGGTTTGAACCTTCCATTTTGTGTCCACTCTGGCAACTCAAGGTCAAGGTCACAACTGAAGGTCAAAGGTTTCAGCTCTGTATCCCCTAAACCCCTTGAAGGATTTTCATGAAACTTGGGTCAAATGATCACCTCATCAAGACGTTGTGCAGAATTCATGAGTCAGCCATGTCAGTTCAAGGTCAAGGTCACAGCTAAAATCAAAGGTTTACCCTTTTACTATCCATAGCAGTGGCGGTGGATTTAGCTGTCTTTCAGACTGCCTTGTAAAAGATCAAGCATTGGCCAGAAAATGGGAAAAATGTCATTAATAAGCATAAAGCCACGAGAACGCTACGTCACCGTGACACCGGTTTCCCATAAATTTTGCAACATATGATATTCGATGTTAAAGGTATGATGACACTAAATGTAGACTCTTTCTTTTCAAGTGAATGGCTTCTCGCGAATTCTTTTGAGTAGTGAATAGTTTCTTTGTTACATATAAATGATGTATAAATTATATTCTTAGCTAAAACTGATTTCTTTGAGCTCCCTTTGAGGCTTTGCCTTATTAGCCCACCATCATCAGATGGTGGGCTATTCAAATCACTCTGCGTCCGTGGTCCGTCAGTCCGTCCTTCCGTCCATTAACAATTTCTCGTTATCGCATCTCCTCAGAAACTACCAGGGGGATTTTGACCAAACTTTGTCAGAATGATGTATTGGTACCCTAGTTGTGTCCCCCTGAAAATCAGACTGGTTCAACAATTTTTTAGTGAGTTATGGCCCCTTTGTTTATTTCTATAATTTACATAGATTTATATAGGGAAAAACTTTTAAAATCTTCCTGTCCAAAACCACAGAGCCTAGGGCTTTGATATTTGGTATGAAGCATCATCTAGTGGTCCTCTACCAAGATGATTCAAATTATTTCCCTGGGGTCTAATATGGCCCCGCCCCGGGGGTCACATGGTTTATATAGACTTATATAGGGAAAAACTTTGAAAAACCTCTTTTTCAAAACCTTAGGGCCTAGGGCTTTGATACTTTGTATGTGACATCATCAAGTGGTCTTCTACTAAGATTGTTCAAATTATCCCCCTAGGGTCAAATATGGCCCCGCCCCAGGGGTCACATGGTTTACATAGACTTATATAGGGAAAAACTTTGAAAATCTTCTTGTCCAAACCACAAAGCCTAGGGCTTTGGCATTTGTAATGTAGCATCATCTGGTGGTTCTCTACCAAGTTTGTTCAAATTATCCCCCTAGGGTCAAATATGGCCCCGCCCTGGGGGTCACATGGTTCATATAGACTTATATAGGGAGAAGCTTTTAAAATCTTCTTGTCAATAACCTACAACATTCAAATTTGGACCACATGTATGGTTTTGAGTGGCAAGATGAACCTTGACATGAGCTGACCTTGATTTTGACCTAGTGACCTACTTTCACATTTCTGTAGCTACAGCCTTCAAATTTGGACCACATGCATAGTTTTGTGTACTGAAAAAAACTTTGACATTGACCTAGTGACCTACTTCAACATTTTTGAAGGTACAGGCTTCAAATTTGGACCACATAAATAGTTTTGTGTTCCGAAATGAAATTTGACCTTGATTTTGACCTAGTGACCTACTTTCACATTTCTCAAGCTACAGCGTTCAAATTTGGACCACATGCATAGTTTTGTGTACCGAAACAAAACTTTTACCTTTACATTGACCTAGTGACCTACTTTCACATTTTTAGCTCACCTGTCACATTGTGACAAGGTGAGCTTTTGTGATCACCCTTCAACCGTCGTCTGTGCATGCGTCTGTTCGTCTGTCAACAAGTTCTTGTCTGCACGATAGTGGTTTCATTTCTGATTTTATTATGTCTCCCACCACACAGTGGTGTGGGAGACATATTGATTTACTCCAGTCTGTGTGTGTCTGTGTCTGTAGTGTGTGTGTGTCTGTCACAAAGCTTGTCCGCACTCTAAGTCGAACATTTCTCATCCTATTTTCACCACAAACTTAAACAAAATGTGTTTGACCATAAGACCTCAGTCAAGTTCGATAACTAGCCAAATAGGTCCAGGTGTCTTGGAGTTATGGCCCTTGAATTACCAAAAATCGGTCTTTTTACTCTTGTCCTCACTCTAATTCGAATATTTCTCATCCAATCTTCACCAAAGTTAAACAAAATGTGTTTGACCATGAGACCTCGGCCAAGTTCGATAACTAGCCAAATCGGTCCAGGCATTTTGGAGTTACGGCCCTTGAATTATCGAAAAATTGGCCTTTTTACTCATGTCTGCACTCTTAGTCAAACATTTCTCATCTGATCTTCACCAAACTTGAACAAAATGTGTTTGACCATGAGACCTCGGCCAAGTTCGATAACTAGCCAAATCGGTCCAGGCATTTTAGAGTTACGGCCCTTGAATTACCGAAAAAATCCGTCTGTTTACTCTTGTCTGCTCTCTAAGTCGGAACATTTCTCATCCGATCTTCACCAAACGTGAACAAAATGTGTTTTGCCATAAGACCTTACCCAAGTTCGATAACTAGCCAAATCCGCCAAGGCACTTTTGATTTATGGCCCTTGAATTACTTATTGGATCCACTCATCCAGACCATCTAATTGGATCGACTCGTCTAAAACATCTAGAGAAACTAACATTTTTCAAAGGGGCAGTTGTGGGAGACATGCGTTTTTCTCAAAAGCATCTCTAGTTTTAACCAAACTTGCACACAACTTTTATCATCATAAGATCTCGGTTCCTTTCTTGAACTGGCCAGATCCCATGATGGGTTCCAGAGTTATGGCCCCTGAAAGGGCCAAAATTAGCTATTTTGACCTTGTCTGCACAATAGCAGCTTTATTTATGATTTGATTTTTACCAAACTTGCATACAACTTGTATCACCATAAGATCTTGGTTCCTTTCTTAAACTGGCCAGATTCCATTATGGGTTCCAGAGTGATGGCCACTGAAAGGGCCAAAATTAGCTATTTTGACCTTGTCTGCACAATAGCAGCTTCATTTATAATTTGATTTTAACCAAACTTCTACACAACTTGTATCACCACAAAATCTTTGTTCCTTTCTTGAACTGGCCAGTTTCCGTAATGGGTTCCAGAGTTATGGCCCCTTAAATGTCCAGAATTTGATATTTTGGCTTTTGCAGCCATATATAGACTTCATTTATGGTTTGATTTGAAACAAACTTCCAAAATATCTTCAACAACAATAAATCTTGGATTCCATGACAAATCTGTCAGATGCAATCGTATGTTCCAGAGTTATTTTATATCTGATTACCTCCCCCGATTGTAATCAAAATGGATTTATGTCAGTAAGTACTTACAGGATTTATTAGAAATTTCATTATTGTCATTAGTTGGACTGCGACAATCAGGGTAGATAACTATGGACTGATTTTATATCTAATTACCTCCCTTTATTTCAAATTGAAATGGTATATCTCCGTAACTAATGAAGATACTGATCTGAAATTTCATTTATGTCAACAGGTAGACTTGGACAATCAGTGAAGATACATATTGACTGAATTTATGACAAATTACCTCCCTTTATTTTTTATCTAAATGAATACACCATAACAGATGCTAATGAGATTGGTTTGAAATGATCATATCATTTTGAGCAATGGTACTCAGGTGAGCAATACAGGGCCATCATGGCCCTCTTGTTGAAGGTACAGGCTTCAAATTTGGACCACATGCATAGTTCTGTGTTCCGAAATAAAATTTGACCTTGATTTTGACCTAGTGACCTACTTTCACATTTCTCGAGCTACAGCCTTCAAATTTGGACCACTTGCATAGTTTTGTGTACTGAAATGAACTTTGACGTTAAGATTGACCTAGTGACCTACTTTCACATTTCTGTAGCTACAGGCTTCAAATTTAGACCACATGTATAGGATTGTGTACCGAAACAAACTTTGACCTTGACATTGACCTAGTGACCTACTTTCACATTTTTGAAGGTACAGGCTTTAAATTTGGACCACATGCATAGATTTGTGTTCTGAAGTGTAATTTGACCTTGATATTGACCTAGTGACCTACTTTCACATTTCTCAAGCTACAGCCTTCAAATTTGGACCACTTGCATAGTTTTGTGTACCGAAATAAACTTTGACCTTAAGATTGACCTAGTGACCTACTTTCGAATTTCTCAAACTACAGCCTTCAAACTTGATGCACATGCATAGTTTTGTGTACAAAGAATTTTGTCCTTGAAATTGATTTAGTGACCTACTTTCACATTTCTCAAGCTACAGCTTTCGAATTTGGACCACTTGCACAGTGTTGTGTACGGAAATGAAATTTGACCTTGAGCTAGTCAGTAAGTTTTGAAATTTGGAACACTCGAAAATGGCACATTGGTGGGCGCCAAGATCACTCTGTGATCTCTTGTTTCATATTAATTTTAAAATATTTAAGAGGAAATCAACACTCACTTCACTTTTTAACAATGTTTGGCATTTATTTCAACTTCTTTAAAATGGTCTTTCTCAGTATCAGCTATACATGTATTTATAATTTAATGAAATTTTGTTGTCATTCTGTGATCTGTAACTTTACTATTTGTATTAAATTATTCTTTTAGATCAAGCAGCAGTGTCTGTGATATTTAAAAAAAAGTTCAAAAAGAATAAAATCAGTAAGGCTTAGAATTTCGTTTCAGATCCTGCATAAAACTAGGATATCAGGACACTCAAGATTTCAATTAATATTGCAGTCAAAGTAACAGAATTTCTCACATAACTGATAATGCAAGATCAGACCATATGACATGCTGTTTACATTTTTATGCCCCCGAAGGGAGGCATATAGTTTTTGAACCGTCTGTCGGTCTGTCCGCAATTTTCGTGTCCGGTCCATATCTTTGTCATCGATGGATGGATTTTCAAATAACTTGGCATGCATGTGTACCACAGTAAGACGACGTGCAGTGCGCAAGACCCAGGTCCGTAGCTCAGAGGTCAAGGTCACACTTAGACGTTAAAGGATAGTGCATTGATGGGCGTGTCCGGTCCATATCTTTGTCATCGATGGATGGATTTTCAAATAACTTGGCATGAATGTGTACCACAGTAAGACGACGTGCAGTGCGCAAGACCCAGGTCCGTAGCTCAAAGGTCAAGGTCACACTTAGACGTTAAAGGATAGTGCATTGATGGGCGTGTCCGGTCCATATCTTTGTCATCGATGGATGGATTTTCAAATAACTTGGCATGAATGTGTACCACAGTAAGACGACATGCAGTGCGCAAGACCCAGGTCCGTAGCTCAAAGGTCAAGGTCACACTTAGACGTTAAAGGATAGTGCATTGATGGGCGTGTCCGGTCCATATCTTTGTCATCGATGGATGGATTTTCAAATAACTTGGCATGAATGTGTACCACAATAAGACGACGTGTCACACGCAAGACCCAGGTCCGTAGCTCAAAGGTCAAGGTCACACTTAGACGTTAAAGATCATTTTTCATGATAGTGCATTGATGGGCATGTCCGGTCCATATCTTTGTCATTCATGCATGGATTTTAAAATAACTATGCATGAATGTGTGACACAGTAAGACGATGTGTCGCATGCAAGACCCAGCTCCGTAGGTCAAAGGTCCTAAACTCTAACATCGGCCATAACTATTCATTCAAAGTGCCATCGGGGGCATGTGTCATCCTACGGAGACAGCTCTTGTTTTGCTCGACTTTTGTGATCATCCGTCGTCAGTCCGTGCGTCAATGTGTCCGTGCGTCAACAATTTCTTGTCTGCACGATAATGGTTTCATTTATGGTTTTATTTTAACCAAACTTGCACACAACTAATAAGATCTCGGTTCCTTTCTTGAACTGGCCAGATCCCATTATGGGTTCCAGAGTTATGGCCCCTGAAAGGGCCAAAATTAGCTATTTTGACCTTGTCTGCACAATAGCAGCTTTATTTATGATTTGATTTTTACCAAACTTGCACACAACTTGTATCACCATAAGATCTTGGTTCTTTTCTTGAACTGGCGAGATTCCTTTATAGGTTCCAGAGTGATGGCCCCTGAAAGGGCCAGAATTAGCTATTTTGACCTTGTCTGCACAATAGCAGTTTCATTTATGATTTGATTTTAACCAAACTTGCACACAACTTGTATCACCACAAGATCTTGGTTCCTTTTCTTGAATTGGCCAGATTGCTTCATGGGTTCCAGAGTTATGGCCCCTTAATAACTGATATAAGAGGGCCATGATGGCCCTATATTGCTCACCGGAGTACCATTGCTCTTATTGATAAGATCAAGTTTTGAGATAGATCACATAGGCATACACATTAAATATCATCAGGATAAACATTTTCTTGTAACAGTCCCTTTTGACCTATTGGTCACGTACTAGTCAGGGCCAATCTCCATACCAAGTTTGAGGGTCCTAGGCTCAAATGCTGCATTTTTGTACTAGCATGACTATTCCTTACCCTGGAAGACTTAAATGACATTTAAAACCATTTTCAATAGATGCTGCTGAGGTATATTCATTTACATAAAATAAAGGGAGGTAATTTGTCATAAATTCAGTCAAAAGTTATCTACCCTGATTGTCCGAGTCCATCTGATGGCATAAATGACATTTCAAATCAGTATCTTCATTGGTTACTGAGATACACCCATTTTAATTTGAAACAAAGGGAGGTAATTTGACATAAAATCAGTCCATAGTTATCTACCCTGATTGTCTCAGTCCAACTAATGACAATAATGAAATTTCAAATGAGTCCTATAAATACTTACTGAGATAAATCCATTTTTATTAAAATCAGGGGAGGTAATCATGCATTGGTATATGCATGTAGAAGATACAGAGTACAAGCCTTAACTACAATATATTAGAAAAGTAAGTAAAAGTAGAAATTTCTTACCACCGAAGCCATAAATAACTTTTCAAACCAATCTCAATAGAAGCTACTAGGTATATTCATTTACATAAAAAATTAAAGGGAGGTAATTTGTCATAAATTCAGTCAATATGTATCTTCACTGATTGTCCAAGTCCATCTGATGGCATAAATGAAATTTCAGATCAGTATCTTCATTAGTTACGGATTTATACCCATTTTAATTTGAAATAAAGGGAGGTAATTTGACATAAAATCAGTCCATAATTATCTACCCTGATTGTCTGTGTCCAACTAATGACTATAATGAAACTTCAAATGAGTCCTATAAGTACTTACTGATATAAATCCATTTTGATTAAAATCAGAGGAGGTAATCAGTTTGTTTGTTTGTTTTGGGTTTAACGCCGTTTTTTCAACAGTTATAATTTCAGTCATGTAACGGCAGGCAGTTAACCTAACCAGTGTTCTTGGATTCTGTACCAGTACAAACCTGTTCTCCGCAAGTAACTGCCAACTACCCACATGAATCAGAGGTGGAGGACAAATGATTTCAGACACAATGTCGTTTATCAAATAGTCACGGAGAACATACGCCCCGCCCGAGGATCGAACTCACAACCCCAAGATCCGTAGACCAACGCTCTACCTACTGAGCTAACCGGGCAGGACAGGTAATCGGATATAAAGTAACTCCAGAACCTATGATTCATCATGGAATTGAAGATTTATTGTTGTTGAAGATATTTTGCAAGTTTGTATCAATTCAAACCATAAATGAAGTCTCTATATGACTGCAAAAGCCAAAATAGCAAATTTTGGACCTTTAAGGGGCCATAACTCTGGAACCTATGATGGGATTTGGCCAGTTTTCGAAAGGAACCAAGATATTATGCCAAAACAAGTTGCGTTCAAGTCTGATTAAAGTTGATTGCAAAATGTTGTCTCTATCGAGTTCACAAGCAAAAAATAGCAAATTTTGGCCCTTTATAAGTCTGAAAACCATGATGGGATCTGGCCAGTTTTCGAAAGGAACCTAGATATTATGCCAATACAAGTTGTGTGCAAGTTTGATTGAAGTTGATTGCAAAATGTTTATCTATCGTGTTCACAAGCCAAAAATAGCAAATTTTGGCCCTTTAAATAAACATGATAAATATTCAATTTCTATCAACAGATTGTAATCAGCAATTTGAAACATATGCAAATTCAGTTAATCATGTTTGCTCCCCCGTATTTTGGATGTATGCTGATCTTACCTTTTGGCACTGAAGAGTTCACAAGGGGAGTAATAAATCAGGGGAGATAACAACCCTTATTGAACAGGACTATATAGGAAAAAACTTTAAAAATCTTCTTGCCTGAAACTGCAAGGCATAGGCTTTTGATATTTTGTATGTTGCCTTGCCAAGTGTTCCTCTACCAAAATTGTTCAAATTATGCCCCTGGGGTGAAAAGAGGCCCTGTCCTGGGGGTCCCAAATTTAACTTAGACTTACATAGGAAAAAAAATCTTGTCTGAAAGTTCAAGGTATAGGCCTTTGATATTTGGTATGTAGCATTGCCTATTGGATCTCCAACAAGACTGTTCAAATTATGCCCCTGGGGTGAAAAGAGGCCCCACCCTGTGGATCACTTGCTATATAGGAATAAATACTTCAAAAATTATAAGATCATATTTCCTAGACTAATTATAACTAGAAAATGCTTTTGTAAAAAAGCGCATGTCTCCCCCAATGCAAAGTCCTATAGGCAAGAAGTCAATAGGGGTCAGGAGCGAAAGTCAAAGAGACACTGATGGTTGGCTGCAATAGAGATCATCTACTTGGCATGTCCAGTCATCCCGCTAAATTTCAACACTCGTGGCCTAGTGGTTCTCAAGTCACTGTTCAGGCTCCTGTGACCTTGACCTTTGATCAAGTGACCTCAAAATAAATAGGGGTCATCTACTCTGCATGTCCAATCATCCTATTAAGTTTCAACATTGTAGGTCAAGTGGTTCTCAAGTTATTTCCAAAAAATGATTTTACATGAACAGGCCACTGTGACCTTTACCTTTAATAGACTGACCCCAAAATCAATAGGGGTCATCTACTCTGCATGTTCAATCATCCTATGAAGTTTCAAGATTCTGGGTCAAGTGGTTCTCAAGTTATTGATCGGAACTGGTTATCAATGTTCAGGCACCTGTGACCTTGACCTTTAACGGAGTGACCCCAAAAACAATAAGGGTCATTTACTCTGCATGAACAATCATCCTATGAAGTTTCAATATTCTGGGTCAAGAGGTTCTCAAGTTATTGATTGGAAATGGTTTTCCATGTTCAGGCCCCTGTGGCCTTGAGCTTTAAAAGAGTGACCCTAAAATCGTTAGGGTTCATCTACTCTGCATGACCAATCATCCTCCGAAGTTTCATCATTCTGGGTCAAGTGGTTCTCAAGTTACTGACCGGAAATGGTTTTCAATGTTCGGGCCCCTGTGACCTTGACCTTTCACAGAGTGACCCAAAAATCGTTAGGGTTCATTTACTCTTTATGACCAATCATCCTATTAAGTTTCAACATTCTGGGTCAAGTGGTTCTCAAGTTACTGACCGGAAATGGTTTTCAATGTTCAGGCCCCTGTGACCTTGACCTTTAATGGAGTGACCCCAAAATCGATAGGGGTCATCTACTTTGCATGTACAATCATCCTATGAAGTTTCAACATTCTGGGTCAAGTGGTTCTCTAGTTATTGATCGGAAATGGTTTTCCATGTTCAGGCCCCTGTGACCTTGACCTTTGATGGAGTGACCCCAAAATCAATAGGGGTCATCTACTCTTCATGACCAATCAGCCTATGAAGTTTCAACATTCTGGGTCAAGTGGTTCTCTAGTTATTGATCGGAAATGGTTTTCAATGTTCAGGCCCCTGTGACCTTGACCTTTGACGGAGTGACCCTAAAATCAATAGGGGTCATCTACTCTTCATGGCCAATCATCCTATGAAGTTTCAACATTCTGGGTCAAGTGGTTCTCTAGTTATTGATCGGAAATGGTTTTCAATGTTCAGGCCCCTGTGACCTTGACCTTTGACAGAGTGACCCCAAAAACAATAGGGGTCGTCTACTCCAGCAGCCCTACAACCGTATGAAGTTTGAAGGTTCTAGGTCAAATGGTTCTCCAGTTATTGCTCGGAAATGAAGTGTGACGTACGGAAGGACGAACGGACAGGGCAAAAACAATATGTCTCCTGGGGGAGACATAATTACCTGATGACCCAAAGTGATTAGGGGTCACTTGACTGTGACCTTGACCTACTTACCTACTTTTTGTGCCCCCCAATGAGTGGTGGGGGCATATAGATTTGGTCTTGTCCGTGCATCCGTGTGTTTGTGCGTCCCTCCGAAGTTCGTGACGCGCCTAGCTCGAAAAGCATTTGATATAAATTGATGAAACCTTGCATGAGTCTTTATCTTGATATGAACTCGCGCATCTCCTATTTTTCGTCTGGCTCCGCCCCTATTTTCAGAGTTATGGCCCCTGAAATAGTCAAAAATGCACATTTTCACCTTGTGACACGCCTAGCTCAAAAAGTATTTAATATAGATTCGTGAAACCTTGCATGAGTCTTAATCATGATATGAACTTGCGCACCTCCTATTTTTCATTTGGGTCCACCCCATATTTTGAGAGTTATGGCCCCTGAAATAGTCAAAAATGCACATTTTCACCTTGTGACATGCCTAGCTCAAAAAGTATTTAATATAGATTCATGAAACCTTGCATGAGTCTTAATCATGATATGAACTTGCGCACCTCCTATTTTTCATCTGGCACCACCCCCTATTTTCAGAGTTATGGCCCCTGAAATAGTCAAAAATGCACATTTTCACCTCGTGACACGCCTAGCTCAAAAAGTATTTGATATAGATTCAAGAAACCTTGCATGAGTCTTAATCATGATATGAACTTGTGCACCTCCTATTTTTCATTTGGGTCCGCCCCCTATTAACAGAGTTATGGCCCCTGAAATTGTCAAAAATGTACATTTTCACCTTGTGATATGCCTAGCTCAAAAAGTATTTGATATAGATTCATGAAAGCTTGCATGAGTCTTAATCATGATATGAACTTGCGCACCTCCTACTTTTCATTTGGGTCCGCCCCCTATTTTTAGAGTAATTGCCCCTGAAATAGTCAAAAATGTACATTTTCACCTTGTGACGCACCTAGCTCAAAATGTATGTAATATAAATGGTTGAAAACGTGCATAAGTCTTTATCATGATATAAACTTGCACACCTCTAATATTTTGGCTGGCTCCACCCCCTATTTTTAAAGTTATGGCCCCTGAAATACCGTAGATACCCATGTATAATGCGCAGTTTTTTTACCCCCGGGACCACCCCCGAATCGTGGGTGCGCATACTACACAGGTATAGACAATTTTCCAACTTCAAAACAAGTTTGTTACCAATGTTTGCCATTTTGGTAAAGGGAAACAACTCCCCGCGCTTACTGTCATCGCTAAAATCTAAGATTGCCGTTCGTTCCGTAAAAGAATGATTTGTTTATTTTTCTTTCAAACAAAATTAATTTCATATAAATTTAAAAGTATTTTGATGAAAGACATGTTAATAAATCACAAAAATTATGATACTGATTAAAGATCGAGAATTATCTTTAACCTAGATCAAACTGTGAACAACATAATTGACACAAGTGACACATTAATTGCCGGTAATTACTGGCTATTTGATCGTGACAAAAAGACTATCACACCTTTTGTTATTGGTTTGAATTGAGAAGCTCATGTCATTTTGAAAGATACCGTTCCGAAATATTGAATCAGCTGCTGTTTATTTATTCAAAATAGATAATTAAAAAGGTAAAACAACAAATAAAACAATATTTTACTGGTTTTATTTTCGAGAAAACAAAAATCGATAGTACCGTGAGACCGATGCTGCTCTCGACCGCGGAAATAAAATTTATTACCTGTGTCGATGTAAACTACTTTCGTTTTCCATCCACCTCAAAATTGACCAAAAATGTTTTCTTCCCAGGATTTTGGGCCAAAATCAGGGGGGGGGGGGGGGGGGGGGGCTCTTATTACAGAGTTATGGCCCTTGAAATAGCCAAAATAGTGGATTTTTGTTTGCGATGCTCATAGCTCAAAAAATAGGGCCTAGAATAATGAATCCTTTTCATAAAATGTTTGTTAAGGCTATACCCCATTAAGACTGCAAACATTTGAATTATTGCCCCTTATTTGTGACAAATGTACCAGTAGGGGGCACACCCTGTGTCCTACAGACACATTCTAGTTTGTTTTTAAAGATACAGCCTTGAAATTTGGATGACATGTACAGTTTTGAACATTGATTTTCAGTGACCATGAATGTGACCTACTTTCTAATATTTCAGCATCAGTTTGCCATTTTAAACATGTGGCTCATATTACTCAGGTAAGCGATTCAGGGTTGTCATATCCCTCTTGTTCTAAAATTGAGCATCAAAGAAACCATTGAAGATATTGCAACAGGTTGTAAGGATCATAAGCAGTTCACACAGCAGGTTCCATAACTCTGTCTTGTTTTGAGAATATTATTTCCATTCTCACATGGAAAATTTTTCTAAATTGACATTTCTTTTAAAAGTTATGAAACTTATTTATGCATTTGATGGAAACTTCACACAAACCTGTGAGATTGGTATGTAAGTTTACCTCTAAACTCTTACCTTTAAACTCTACCTTTGATTTTAACAAAATGCTTTCCCTTTTTGACTTGGCAGATGTGTCAAATTGGAGGTTTTCTAAAACTGAACATCTCTGAAACCAAATGAAGATCATTTATTTTACTCCCAGATACTAGTATCTGGGGGCTATACTGGATTCCTGTCTGTCCATCTGTATACGGAATTTATCCGGGCTATTTCTCAGCAAATCAGCAAAAATATCAAATTCGTCCAAGATTTTATTGAGGGTGACATTCTGACCAAGTTTCATTAAGATTGGGCCAAAATTGTGACCTCTAGAGTGTTAACAAGCTTTTCCTTTGATTTGACCTGGTGACGTAGTTTTTGTTCCCAGATGACCCGGCCAATATAGAACTCGTCCAAGATTTTATTGAGGGTAACATTCTGACCAAGTTTTATTAAGATTGGGCCAAAATTGTGACCTCTAGAGTGTTAAGTTAACAGTCAAATTGTTGACGACGGACACAGGGTGATCACAAAAGCTCACCTTGAGCACTTTGTGCTCAGATGAGCTAAAAAGTAGGAAAAAGTAAGAGCCTCTCAAAAAAGTAAGGAAAAGTAGGGCCTGCTTGACAGCCTGTGTTCATTCAGTGAAATATATTTTGATCTTGTGCTGAAACAAACAAATATCCTTGTCACAAACTGACATACGGGCCTTATTTTATCTGTATTGTAAATGCAGGTATTGCATCATCTTTTTGTAAATTTTTGAGTTATTGAGGTAAATGTCAGATTTCACGCATGAAATACCTCTCATGTTTTTCTGTATTTCATAACTTGAATTTCCATGTAAATTTCATTAAATTCTGTTCAGTAATAAGAAAGTTGATATTTTATAAACTTCAGTAATTTATGTTTTTTTCCCCAAAACCACTATAATGGGCCTCAAATTGTCAATGTAAATTCGCGCCAAAGTAGTTAGATTCCCCGGCTATATCGTGAATCCCGTGAAAACACAAATAGTCGGAGTCCACGGCTTAGCCGTGAATCCCATGAAATTTAGTATTTGGCGGGACATTATCCTTTAAATAGACTGGACTAGATATGCCTTGCGCACACCACATTCCGACTTTATAGACGAATCTATGTCTGAATTATTTTCTTGCTAGAAATTTATGCTCGATCGAGGTAAGAAATTTATTTGTTAGATTTTTGTATGATTTTTGCATTACGATTTTTATTTGGTAAATTTTTGTTCATTCTACAGAATTCTGTAACATTTACTTTTCGGCATATGATTTTAGCTAGTTTCGGTATGTCAGGATGATTTATTAAATTTTTCAGACTTTTGTAAATTATTTCGAAAGAGGAATCTAAAATGTTTCGTTTATATAAGATGTAAAATTTGTACTGAAATTTGTAACATGATATTTATAAAGTACTTTGTTTCAAAAACTTATGTCAAACATTTTGTTAATTATGGAACGCCATTACTGCATTGTATTGTTATGTATAAATCTATATGGCAAGTCTAGTACCATGTATGTAATATATTATTGTAATTTGTAATTGTGTGCCAGTCTATAGCACATCTAATTAATGTCCGTTTTAGTGTATGGCATTTGATATTATATGGATGCCAACTATCATATAACGTTTGATTTACATTGAATTTTGTTAATTTGTAGTTGTAAATAATAGCTGCAGTTTATCATGTCCGTATCTATAATGTTTCATCATATACTTTTCATATCTTTTTCATACTTTAACTTTAACTTTTAAGTAAGTAATCTTTGTAATAATGGAAGTAATAAGTGACGTATTTTAATCATGTGACGTTTGAACTTAGTAGCACATATGTTTTGTATAAGTAGCACGTATTATTTATGGGAGCCTACGGAGGTATGGTGTACCCAAAGGAGCAGTTTTATGCCCTGACTTATTTGTTTTGCTATGGTGCTTACCATATGTTATATATTTTAGCTTCTTCCGCCAGACGATTTTACCTGGTGATGTCATAACCCGGAAGTACAATGCCCGAGGTTCACTTGTCTTCACTCGCCTGGATGTGATATTCCCAGCGCAGAGCTTTCGTCCCATGGTTGTGCCGTAAACCGCAAAGACGATGATTTTTGTTATCCTCTGAAGTCAGCTCAGGGATGCAATCACCTACCACCATAGGGAGCCAACACGGAATCAACGTATTCACGGTTTAAAGGGACTGGATTTTGAGATATGTTTCGTTTGTGCTACTTAAAGTTCACAATTGAATTAAAGAACTGTGTCACGTCAGATTAGAATGGAATTTAAGAACTTTTGTATCTAGAGATACTGAACTTTCTTTTTTTTTTCTTTCTTATAATCAGTTGTTTTTTTCTTTTCATATCTATTCATTGTTAATAATCATCTTTTGTAAATAAATTTGTAAATATTGTAAAGGGTGTTGATTTGTTCTGATGGTTACTGTCGCCGGTACGGCCTTTCCTGTCACAATCCTCTCTCTATATAATTATATACCTCTGTACTAAAACTGACACTAATAAACAGTTTTATTTTAACTATGTGTTGTTCTATTTTTGCAAGTGTGCAAGCTGCCAAAAAGCAGAAAGCTTAGGCTGGACAAGAGTAAAAATGATCGGGTTGTGTTATTAAGGTCACAATCTAATTCAATGAAAATAAGATATTGGCATAAATGATATCTTTAACTAAGCTTCAAGTAAATTAAATTTAGGTGTAATTGTTTTGTACTTAAAACACAGTGGTAATACCTTTTAGAATCAATTTTATTTGCAGCTTATTTATAACGTATCATTATACACTTGCAAGAAAGCAAATAACGCTAATGGCACAATACTTAGTACTGCACTAGAACAACAGCTCTTCTGTATGTATAAATAACAGTGCATAAATATGTGAACAACACTATCTTTGAACTAGAAGCTGCTTTTGTAGAAAAGCGCATTGTCTTCCCCAGTTGCCTCCTCCTTTTACAGACTGGGATCATTATGGTAAATAAGTATGCAAAATAATCAAAGCAATATCTCAGTGGACTTTGAAAATATTTGGGGTGGTACGCAAACTTTAACATTACAATAAGCATATTCTAAGTCGAAAAGGGGCCATAATTCAGTCAAAATGCTTGATAGAGTTGCCGCCTCCTTTTTACAGACTGGGGTCATGATGGTAAACAAGTCGTGGCCTCAACGCGAAACTAGTCTATCTGCTTCAATTTCTATATATACATAGACTAGTTTCGCGTTCAGGCGACGAAGTATGCAAAATATCAAAGCAATATCTCAATGGACTTTGAAAATATTTGTGGTGGTATGCAAACTTTAACATTACAATAAGCATATTCTAAGTCGAAAAGGGGCCATAATTCAGTCAAAATGCTTGATAGAGTTGCCTCCTCCTTTTTACAGACTGGGGTCATGATGGTAAACAAATATGCAAAATATCAAAGCAATATCTCGATGGACTTTGAAAATATTTGTGGTGGTATGCAAACTTTAACATTACAATAAGCATATTCTAAGTCGAAAAGGGGCCATAATTCAGTCAAAATGCTTGATAGAGTTGCCTCCTTCTTTTTACAGACTGGGGTCTTGATGGTAAACAAGTATGCAAAATATCAAAGCAATATCTCATTGGACTTTGAAAATATTTGGGGTGGTACGCAAACTTTAACATTTGTATGACGCTCACCCGACACCGGGGCGAGTAGGATAGCTCCCCTATTCTTCGAATAGTCGAGCTAAAAATATGCCAACCAGAGATTTTATATTATACCCTTTGCTCATGCAGTTTTCCGCATTGCATTTCAAGAAGTGGAGAAAATGTGGAAAATCCAAGGGCTTAACTACTATTACACACAAGTCGCCATATGACCTAAAATGTGTCGGTGCGACGTTAAACCCAACCAAAAAAAAAAAAAAAAAAAACTATTACACACAATACGCACAAGCTAATATAGTAAATTTTTCAAAGATTTTGAGCGGGGAGGTCCCCGTACGCCTGTAGGCAGGATGGGTACACCCCCTCCCATACTCACCGGCCCTTTCCTGAGCGTATATTTCATATCACCCTGGGTACGCCTTTGAAAGCTGCAGAAAAATTGAGGCATATTCTCCATAAAAAAATTTTACTTTACTTTAATCTGCAGATATGTGGAGAACATGTAGAATGACACTTAGACATTTTCATGATGCATTGAAGTTATACTTTGATATTTTCTGTTTCAGAAATTCTGACTGATTATTTTTATAATAGAGATATGATACTTTAAAGAATCTTAAAACGGGCAATTCGACATTTCTTCAGACAATTTTTTTTTATAAATCAATTAGATATTACAAGATATATTTGGAGTAAATGTTGGCGCACGTCTTATTATCTCAAAAGTTTTTTGTTTTTTTCAAAATGCAGACTGGAACAAAAAACTTAACTATTCTAAGGTGATGCCAATGCCGTGGTGAGTACGACTAAGCTTTAATTATTCTTCAGATTCATAGTCTAGCTGAAAAAATATTCGGAAATAAAAGAAATTATTAAATTACACATATTGATCATGTATTGACCCTCAGAAAAGCTAGGATTGTCAATAAAAATTGCCGTTCTATTTGTTTTAAATAATTTATACACTTTGTATCGAAAACAATAGTTTACGAGGCAGGATGAGTAAATGTCTACATGGAGAGTCAGACCAAATGTAAAAATGGGAACGAGTTGACTGGGGACGAATGTCATCGTAAGGACATCATTTACGCGCTTTCTTCGGAGTTGCGTCAAATTCACATTAAAATACAATGAAGATCAGTAAAACTTTACCATTTAAATGAAATTCATATATGTAACTGCCTGTTTTTATTGAAAAAAAAACCAACAAATATTGAGAAAATACAAACTCCCCATTGCTATTAGAAGACTGGTGCCGCCATGTTGTTTACCAGTAGATACCTCAGCCAATCAGCTTTACAGGAAATCGCTGGCTACCTGTCGCACTATTCTAAAGTTAGTGATCACAGGGGACCAGTACATTGTATTTTTGTATTGAAATATTTGATTGGTTATTATGAGACCGAGGGCCAACTGATTCGAGAGTTTCTATTGGTTGCCAAAGCTGTTGCATTTTTTTGCGCCATCTTTAAAAATTTTGTGCGACAACAACAAGATCAAACTCCCCGCAGTGATTACCTCCCCTTACAGGTACGTCAATGAATGCAAGGGAAGATAACCACTGTGAGGAGCTTGCAACAAGATATTTGTTGTGAAAGAAATACTTTTGTGCCAGATAATTTGGTAGTAGCATGTACCACGCTGACCAAAAATTGAATCATTGAGAAATCCTGTGACTTAATTCCTGAAGCAAAACACCTTTCCAAGTCAAAAGATAAATTTTAGTGTCTGATGGGGCTAGAAGTCCAGCGGAACAACATTTCAGTTTTCACAGACACAGGAACAGTCGTAACTAGTACGTCAATACTTTCTTTTGTATAATAATAAAAGTTCTGGAATCAATGTTACTTACGGAACACTTCCAGTTTAGCGGTCCCTGGTTGGAAATACGTCATGACTCCCATTACTTTAGTTACTTGATTATTGTTTTGCGGGGAGTGATGGCTGTCAAAAAATTTCAGCTCAGAGTCAGAGATGTCTATAAATTAATTATGCTCTAAGGCCTAAAAAAAATAATCTTTGTTTCCGGTAATATGCTCAAAAAATTTAGGGTAGGTAGGTCGGAAAATATTTTTGTTTTTGGAAATTTTTTTGGAGACTTCGGAAATTATTTTTGTGTCAAAAAATGATTACAAATTAAAGGGGGTTTTGCCTTTAGAGCATCAGTAAGTTGATCATTTCTAACATCACTGACCATGTTTAAAGCATTATAATAAGTGCAGTTTTGCAACTTTTTGTCAAAAAGTTGAAAAAATCATTCTCCAAGATTCTCCAAGGCGGTTAGGCCATAAAAACATTTAGGGTCGGGCCAGAAATTTAGGGTAGGTTGGGATACCGGAAACATATTTTTTACGCCAAATTGACGCAGCCATCAGAAGCTAAAAACTGGGCCATTTACCAAGCTAAAGTAGCCAGAACTATCTGTGACTAACTTCACTAAGTTCAAATAGATTTCTAATTCAAATATGGTGAAGATGTGGAGATGTGACAGACTCAGGCTAGCTCTTAGTAGGTAGAGCGTCCTCACAAGAGTTCGGGTTGTTATGGGTTCAAGTCGCAATAGATCTAGGGCAATATTTTCCATGGCAGGAATTATTATATGGCAGTTGTCTTAGTCTAGTAAGGCGTCCGGTAACTGGACCTTTAGACTATTCGTACAGGGCAGGCTAGAGGTCCAGTAATCAATATGAATACTAAGAAATCTATTAAAATTCACAGACACTTGGGGTTTGGACCACCACACACCCCATTCTCCTCCGCCCCTGGTTAAGTTTAGCCAATATTTTTTAGCATTTTACCATGTATTGAGCACAGGTGACGATCATAAAATGGCCATTTTGTAACATTTCAGCGTCTTTTAAAGAAAATATATTTTTACCATCAATGCTCTCAATATTACAAGATTTGAATCATCACACGAACAATGGGAACACTTGCTTGTGCTGGACCCTCGCTTTTTGTAGCGTGCAGTTACATGCAAGGAAATGTGCAAAAAGTATTTCATTCACAAACATACAAACTCTCCTATCATCTCTTAACATAAAAAGGCGACTTACAGATCCAGGCTCGGCAATTATACATACAAACAACCATAAATGATTATTTGATATGTCCGGCTCTATTGCATGTCAAGGTATCTTATAATGGTTCATGTATCTATGAAGGTACGTAGGTATGTACATAGTTATAGTGCATTGCATGGTACCAGTGATTTCTGGATATAGCTTTATTAAACTGTCGCCAATTACTTGAAAAATAATGACTTGCAGATCCAGGCTCGACCATTATTGTACATGTAAACATAAACGATTATAAGATATGAATTCCTGAGATATTTCATGTAAACAAATTAAACTTTTCTTGTTTCGTTTCGTTTCGCAAAGTACCAAACACAGTACTTTGCAAAACGGAACGAAACGAGAGAGGAAAGGTTTATTTCGTTATATATATATGTATTATGTAATTAAAGATGCTGACAACTACAAATTAAAAAAAACTTTGAAGGAGAATGAAATTTTATAACACACAGTTACATGCAAGGAAATATGCAAAAAGTATTTCCTTCACAAACATACAAACTCTCCTATCATCTCTAAACATAAAAAAGACGACTTGCAGATCCAGGCTTGGCAATTATACATACATACAACCATAAGTGATTATCTGATATGTCCGGCTCTATTGCATGTCAAGGTATCTTTTAATGGTACATGTATCTATGAAGGTACGTAGGTATGTACATAGTTATAGTGTGTTGAGTAATTTCCGGTTATGTCTTTGTTAAGCTGTTTGCTGTACACGCAAACATAAACTATTATTAGATATGAATTCCTGAAATATTTCATGTAAATAAATTAAACTTTTCTCGTTTCGTTCCGTTCCGCAAAGTACCAATACCCAGGAACAAAACGAGAAAGGAAAGGCTAATTTGGTTATATATATGTATTATGTAATTAAAGATGCTGACAACTACAAATTAAAAAAGGTAGTTAGAAGGAGAATCAGATTTTATAACACGCAGTTACATGTAAAACGTATTCCCTTCAAACATACAAATTCTCCTGTCATCTCAAAACATAAAAAAGGCGACTTGCAAACAACCATAAATGATTATTTGATATGTCCGGCTCTATTGCATGTCAAGGTATCTTTTAATGGTTCATGTATCTATGAAGGTACGTAGGTATGTACATAGTTATAGAACCGCCTCGGTAGCCTAGTGGTAGAGCGTCCACTTCGAGTGCGGAAGGTTGTGGGTTCGATCCCCGGCCGCGTCATACCAAAGACGTAAAAAATGGTACTGGCAGCTTCCTCGCTTGGCGCTCGGCATTAAGGGGATAGTGCTAGGACTGGTCAGCCCGGTGTCAGTATAATGTGACTGGGTGGGGTATCATGCCACGTGTCTACAGCGTGATATTCCAGTGAGGCAGCACTATAAAGTTGGGCATTGTGCTCACTGCTACAAGTAGACACCGTCGTTTATATCACTGAAAAATTGTTGAAAAAGACGTTAAACCCGAACACACACACACACACACAGTTATAGTGTGTTGCATGGTACCAGTGATTTCCAGATAACGAGAAGGTATTTCTAAACCCGTTTTTTATGGGGATGTGGTTTACAAACTTCGTAAGATATTGGGTCATGGTAATTTTCCAAATGTATTTGGTAAAATTATCAAACGTTTTATTACGACCCAACTGTTTTGAGACATACCGCATGTTTAGTGTTCAACCCGTTTACAGTTGGACACTACGCTTCCCTCTTTGATTGTGTCTGACGGAAGAGGGGGAGGACTCTATGATAGGCAGTTTATAAATCCTACCAGGACTGAACTGTTTTGATATTTGTCTTCTGGCCTGTTTCGTCGGGCCCTTAAGGGTGTTTCTCTTGTTGTTCTGTCTTCTGAAAAGGCATTGAGTACATTCGTTTTTGGTTCTTAAGGTTTGCTTTTTATATATTTATACACGAGCATTTTTGTGTTTTACATGCCATGCCTTTTTGTTTCCATTGCGTGTGTAAGAGATTCACCTGGAGGAGATTACTTTTATTTACACTGTCCCTTGTCTTTGGAACAGGTTGGGTGCGCACCATAAACCGGTTTAAGCTCCCCAGTGGTGTTTTTGCCACTGACCGTTCCAAGGCGGTGCCCCACTGTGTTCCTTTGTTTATTCGTTTTGTCCTGATGTGTTGGCTTTGTGTGTGTGTGTGTGTGTGTGTTCCTTTGTTTTGATCGTTTTGTCCTAATGTGTTGGCTGTGTGTGTGTGTGTGTGTATGTGGTGCACGCGTCTGCATGCTGTGGGTTTCGTTTTGAGGAGGCTGCGTTTTTGGTGCGTGGCATATCATAATCGGCGTGTTTAAATGGTGTGTTTATAAATTCTTAAAAAAAGTTTTAAATGATTCTTAAAAAAGTTTGTTGTTTGTTATTTATTGAAAAACATATTTGATAGATGATGTCAATTGTCAGCGATCCTTTACATTAAGGTCCTTTGATATGTAATTATCTTTCACATTTGGCTCATATGTTCAAACAAACAATTAGAACCAATCAAGATTATACTGACTATTCTAACACGACCAGCAAATAACCTATATACACATAGAAGAATATCAGTCAACGGTTATTTTGCGATAACCCATGTGTGTGCATCCAGGTGCGTAGCATGGTCGTTAAGAGTAGTTACCACTTTTTCTAACACTGTTGATACTAGTATGTCATGTTAGAATCAAAATAACAAGTTTCCAAGTGTGATTTATCGTAGAATAACCTGAGTTTTTTGTTCTTATGCGAAACAATATATCACTCAGGCCTACGGCCTTCGTGATATATTCTTACGCATTGGAACTCAAAACACTGGTTATTCTACGATAAACCACATTTGGGAACTTACTGTTTCTTAAATGTATAATGTATCAAGTACTTTTTAACATGACAAAATGTCGTCATATATGATATGAGTGCGTAAATATGGCAAAATAAACAGGTAAATCACAAATAGTAAATAGTAAATCACAAGAATTGTAATTTATTTAACTAATATAATGATCCTTTATAATACAGTTTATTAAAGCCAGCTACCTTTACTTACATGTTCATATATGATATGTATATTATAGAGCCGGCTACCTAGATTTTTAGTCTACCTAGCCACTGCCTTAATCAAATACAATTGTAATTATGAACACTGAAGATTATAAAAACCCAGTATTGCGATTAGATAATGAGTAATATTACGAAAAATGCACAAACGCTCCCACGGACATGATAAAACGTAATGTATCGCAATGTGTTGCAGACACTGGAACTACAGATGAGTTTGACACTTTCACAGCAAACATTCGTACACCATGTTTTTATATCATACCAAAGATACACAAACAACTGGACAACAAGTTACGCATGCAATATCCCGGAAGACCCATTGTTTCAGCGTTTAGTTCTTCGAAAATATTTCCAAATATATTGACTATATATTAAAGCCATACATGATCGGGTTGCTGAAGGATATTAAACTAGAAACTAAATCATATTTAGTAACGCTAGATGTAACATCACTTTATACAAAAACATCCCTCATGAGGACGGTATAAACGCCTGTAAGTCATTTTTACAACAAAGTATACACGGCAGAAATTTATCAGCTGACAAAATCGCCCGTCTAATAAGACTTTTACTTGAAAATAACTATTTCAAATTCTGTGAAGAGTTTTATTACGGCAATGGGTAGTTCCATGGCACAAGCATATGCATCTTTGTTCATGGAAAAACTTGAACAGGATTTTCTTCACTCAAGGGTAGTTAAACCATCTCTGTGGTTACGGTTCCTTGATGACATATTTTTATGATTTGGAACCTTTCGTTAGAGGAGTTAGAGTCGTTTATCACCGATCTTAACAAAAATTCATCCAAATATCAAATTTACTACTACAATATCAGAAAATACTGTTTCGTTCTTAGATATACAGGTATCCAAAAATAAATCGCTAGGAACTGACACTGATATTTACGTAAAAGAAACAAATACCCATCAATACCTAGATCATCTTGTGATCCAAAACAATGCAAAGATGGAATCCCATACAGTCAGGCAAAGCGGTACAGGAGAATTATTTCTAATGACGAAAAATTCAACTCATCTCTTAATGATTTACGGAACTACTTCATAGACAGAATCTGTGATAGACAGTGCATTCAATAAGGTGTCGCAGTCGTCACAAAACGAAGCCCTGATGCCTTCTGATAACATGATGGCCCTGTATCGCTGACCTGAGTACCATTGCTCAAAATGGTATGATCAAGTTTTGACATAGAGCACATACACATTAAATATCATCAGGATAAACATTTTCTTGTAACAGTCCCTTTTGACCTAGTCAGGGCCAATTTCCATACCAAGTTTGAGGGTCCTCGGCTCAAATGCTGCATTTTTGTACTAACATGACTATTCCTTTCCCTGGAAGACTTAAATAATATTAATAACCAATCTCATTAGATGCTGCTGATATATATTCCTTTACATAAAATAAAGGGAGGTAATTTGTCATAAATTCAGTCAAAAGTTATCTACCCTGATTGTCCGAGTCCATCTGATTGCACAAATGACATTTCAAATCAGTATCTTCATTGGTTACTGAGATACACCCATTCTAATTTGAAACAAAGGGAGGTAATTTGACATAAATCAGTCCATAGCTATCTACCCTGATTGCCTCAGTCCAACTAAAGATAATAATGAAATTTCAAGTGAGTTCTATAAATATTTACCGAGATAAATCCATTTTTATTAAAATCAGGGGAGGTTATCATGCATTGGTATATGCATGTAGAAGATACAGAGTACAAGCCTATACAACAATATATTAGTAAAGTATTCATATCGATAAATGTTCAATCAAGAGTTATCTAAGATGACTTTTTCTTACCATGGAAGATATAAATAATGTTTCAAACCAATCTCATTTGAAGCTGCTAAGGTGTATTCATTTAGATAAAAAAATAAAGGGAGGTAATTTGTCATAAATTTAGTCAATATGTATCTTCACTGATTGTCCAAGTCCATCTGTTGACATAAATGAAATTTCAGATCAGTATCTTCATTAATTACAGAGATATACCCATTTTAATTTGAAATAAAGGGAGGTAATTTGACATAAAATCAGTCCATAGTTATCTACCCTGATTGTCGCAGTCCAACTAATGACAATAATGAAATTTCAAATAAGTCCTATAAGGACTGACTGATATAAATCCATTTTGATCACAATCAGGGGAGGTAATCAGATATAACATAACTGGAACCTACAATTGGATCTGACATATTCACCATGGAATCCAAGATTTATTGTTGTTGAAGATATTTTGGAAGTTTGTATCAAATCAAACCATAAATGAAGTCTCGACATCATCTATATGGCTGCAAAAGCCAAAATAGCAAATGTTGACCTTTAAGGGGCCATAACTCTGGAACCCATGATGGAATCTGGCCAGTTCAAGAAAGGAACCAAGATCTTGTGGTGATACAAGTTGTATGCGAATTTGGTTAAAATCATGAAGCTGCTATTGTGCATACAAGGTCAAAATAGCTAATTTTGGCCCTTTCAGGGGCCATAACTCTGGAACCCATAATGGGATCTGGCCAGTTCAAGAAAGGAACCGAGATCTTATGGTGACACAAGTTTTGTGCAAGTTTGATTAAATTCATTTATTTATTTGGGTTTTACGGCGCACCAACACAGTATAGGTGATATGGCACCAAACAGGACTACAAATTTTGGATTCACTTCTCATTTATATCGAAATAAAAACATGAGGTATGGAATCAAAATTTGCATACCTGCTGGAATCACAGAGTTACAGCAAAACCAAGTGTGAAGACCCTATTAGTCGCCTCTTATGATCATGCAAGGGTAAGGCAGTGGTTCTTTTCATTCACAGATCGTCCCAGAACCACATGGGGCTTGATTAAATTCAAATCATAAATGAAGCTGCTATTGTGCAGACAAGGTCAAAATAGCTAATTCTGGCCCTTTCAGGGGCCATCACTCTGGAACCCATAATTCCTGTTTGGCCAGTTCAAGAAAGGAACCAAGATCTTATGGTGATACAAGTTGTGTGCATGTTTGGTTAAAACAAGCAAATTCGATGAATTGGTATCCCCCGCTTAAAGGGTTTGTGGTGAGGAATGGCAAAAAAATATATATGGCAAAAAGTTAACGATGTTACTAGGAAGCAAATAATTTAATTAGTCAAAAAACAAATGAGCCGTGCCATGAGAAAATCAACATAGTGGGTTTGCGACCAGCATGGATCCAGACCAGCCTGCGCATCCGCGCAGTCTGGTCAGGCTCCATGCTGTTCGCTTTTAAAGCCTATTGGAATTGGAGAAACTGTTCGCGAACAGCATGGATCCTGACCAGACTGCGCGGATGCGCAGGCTGGTCTGGATCCATGCTGGTCGCAAAGCCACTATGTTGGTTTTCTCATGGCACGGCTCAAATGTTTAATTAAAGAGTACATAATAAATGTATGATACTTTGATCCTGACTAAAGAATTTATTTTGAATGGAATATGCTTACTGTAATAAGCTTAGCATTTAAAATTAAATGCAGTTAATTGAAATGTGAGCTTGAAGTTTAACTGGAACGAAATATTGTCTTTGAGTGGTTTGGCACCAAGTGTTGCTGTTTAACATGTACATTTGAACTTAAAAGGACAGATGTCCTTAAGAGAACACAATCAAATAAGATATCTTGAACATGCCTGGGGGCAAGGTTGGTGCATGTTGAAGGTTTGAACATTTAAAGAAAAAAAAAAGGAATGGAGATATATATATATATATATTTTTATTTTTTTTTTTTTTTTTTTTTTTTTTTTTTTTTTTTTTTTTTTGGGGGGGGGGGGGGGGAATGGGTGAGGAAACAAAACTTCACATGTTGATTATAAATATTGATGAAAAATCAAAAATTAAAAAAAAAAAAATTGGGGTGAAGTGGGGGGTGGGCAGAGGATGCATGATCGGTGGCGGGCATGACTGGGTGGAGGAGCAACCCAGAAGATTGGTACAACTTGCATGTTAATATATATTCATGGAAGGTTTGTAAAAAAAAAAAGGAATGAAAAAAAAATATATTTTTTTTGGAGGGGGGGGGGGGGGGGGGGTTGGGACGGGGAGGGTGTGTGACTAAGGTAAGGGGGTGACCAGGTGTGGGTGCACAAATTCACATGTTCATAATAAACGTTCATGGAAAAGAATGAAAGAAATTCAATGAAATTCTACCAAATGGTAACCCTTACAGAAGCAAGCCTCTGTGGCGTACATGCTGCGTATTTGCTGTGTATATGCCGCGACCACAGTAGTACGCCAGAGGAGTACATTTTACATACACCGCATGCCGCGTACATGCCGCATACTATTTCGACGAGTACACAGCATGTACGCAGGAGGTCACTAGTACACTTCAAGTACGCAGCACAGACTCTGAAAATTTAAGGAGTACACTGCATGTACGCAGGAGGGACTTGTAGAAGAAAATAGTACACTGCATGTACACTGCAGATACTTTGAAATTTGTGCAGTACACTTCATATATGCGGGAAAGACTTGTACAATTTCTTTTGGCATTTAAACTTAGGTTCTTTTTTATAAGTTAAAGTCTGAAGTAAACTTCATATATGCGGGAGGGACTTGTTCATTTTCTTTTGGTGTTTATACTTTGAATTTTTTTAGGTAAAAGTCTGAAGTACACTTCATGCAGGAAGGATTTGTACATTTTTTTTTTTTTTTTGGAAGCAAGAACTTGATTTCCGAGTAACTTTTATCTTAATAGCATAGAATAGTTCAGATTACCGGTATTCTGAACAATGAAAATTTGCCAAACTATTTGCAATGTTCATTTTTGAAGCTTACATCTTAGTGATTTCTGAGCTGCACCTTGCATGCAGTGTAAAAATATATTCTTTTTCATTTTGAATTAATCCAAGAGCTTTCTAACTTGGATAATTGAAAAGCTTTATTTGAACTTCATTGCATCACATTTTGTAATACATGAAATAATTACCAAGATAATGCCTCAACAGCGCCCGAATGAGAAGAATTAATAGCTCTCACTGTTCTTTGAATACTCTTAAGCAAAACACCATTCTATCATGTTTTATTAAGGCTTTAATGCTCATTATGTTAACTCATTAAGGCCTCACCAAATTAAAAAGTTGTTCATCGGATTTGCCACTCGTATATTTTCAGAACGTTTTTGGCTAATTGCGCGCGCCCCATTGGAAAAAATCAATCCAAAATTTTTTGGTGTGCTACTTTTTACGGACGTAAAAGTGTATAAATGCTTATATAATTCCAGTCCTAGATTGTTCTCAGATGGATTTTAATCAAAATAAATACATACTATGCACACATCGTCTATAATAAATCATAACACTTATATTTACATTGTAGTTGCATTTAAGTTGTTTCCCCTTGATGCAGTTACGCCATTTTCTTCAAATGTTTACCAAATTACATGCTACAAAAATTGATTTATTTCATTGAAAAGTGGATGAAGAAAAGCATACTAATTTATTTGATAACATCAGTCTACATTATTTTGGTAAGGGTAAATACTTATTGATGCATGTCACTTATCTTTTTTGTTTTTTTCTGTCCAAATGATCAGCATTTGCATACGAAAGTTGGTGGGGTAAGGAATTTACATTATCACAGCACACAAGAGTACACAGCATGTATGCAGCAGGAGTACACAGCATGTACGCCGCAGGACTCGGGCCAGGAGTACACAGCATGTACGCCACAGGGGTAGTACACCGCAGGCTCATTTGCATGTGAAAAGTGTATGTGCCGCGTACATGCTGCGTACTATTTCCCGCATACTAAATTCCTCCAGCGTACATCATGTGTACTATGTAGTCCACAGCATGTACGCAGCAAGTAGTACGCGGCAGAGCTCATTTGCGTGTCAAAAGTGTACTACAAACGTACTATCGGTGTATGTGCGGTGTATATCCTGCGTACTATTTAAAGCCCTTGATTTCAGTACACATCATGTACGCATCATATACGCTTAATGTACACAGCAAGAGTACGCAGCAGGCCTTTTTCTTCTGTAAGGGAAGTTTGTTATGTACAAATATGTGGATTTTTAATAACTCTGAAGTTACCAAGGAAATCCGAACGACATTGTGTGTGCACAACCACATTATGGTGCTCTAAATTCTGTTTAAGTTTCATAGTTCAAGGTCAAATATATCAAAAGTTATGATGCAGAAATTGCCATATTTATAGTACCCTATATAGTTAACACTAGAAAGTTTAGAAACTTCTAAGGGCCATAACTCTGGTGTTACTTCGGCAATCTGACTGAAACTTGACGGGCCCCATAACCTTATAGTGGTGGACATGTATATGAAGTTTGTTTGAAAAAAATCTTAAATAAGGAATGATTTTTTTTGGGGGGATATAATAAATGTTCATGGAAAAGAATGAAAGAAATTCAATGAAATTCTAACTAATGGTAAGTTTGTTATGTACAAATATGTGGATTTTTATGCAATTAAAGGGCAATAACTCTGAAGTTACAAAATAAATCCAAACGAAATTGTGTGTACACAACCACATTATGGTGATCTAAATTCTGTTTAAGATTCATAGTTTTAAGGTCAAATACATCAAAAGTTATGATGCAGACATTGAATTATTTATAGTTCCCTATATAGTTAACATTAGAAACTTCTAAGAGCCATAACTCTGGTGTTACTAGGGCAATCTGACTGAAACTTGATGGGCCGCATAAACTCATAGTGGTGAACATGTATATGAAGTTTTATTTAAATATTCCTAACCACTTCCTAGATATGACATTGTGTTCACTGCTACAAGTAGACACCGTCGTTTATATGACTGAAAAATTGTTGAAAAAGACGTTAAACCCGAACACACACACTCCTAGATATGACTCTGGACGGACATTTATAGTACCCAATATAATTAACACTAGAAACGTCTAAGGGCCATAACTCTGGTGTTACTTGGGCAATCTGACTGAAACTTGACGGGCCGCATAACCTTATAGTGGTGGACATGTATATGAAGTTTTATTTAAATATTCCCAACCAGTTCCTAGATATGGCTCTGGACGGACATTTTTAGTACCTTTATAGTTAACACTAGAAACTTCTAAGGGCCATAACTCTGGTGTTACTTAGGCAATCTGACTGAAACTTGACGGGCCACATATCCTTATAGTGGTGAACATGTACATGAAGTTTTATTTAAATATTCCCAACTGCTTCCTAGATATGGCTCCGGACGGACAGACGGATGGAAAGACGGACGGACGGTCCATTACTTTCGTTAAGTGGGCCAACAGCCAAAGAGCCATTTTTAAAGGAGCCAAGAAGGGTCAACAATGGCCCCCAATAATCTGCTGATCAACCAAAATGGCCCCTTAATGGTCTCCGCCCTAGTTTTCGGATACATTGTGTAATGGGCCATTTCTTGAAAATACAATTTTTACCTCCCCTGAGGCCCTGTGACTTATTTACAGCAAAAAACAAAGGACCATGGCCTCTTGTTTATAAACGGCCCCCTAGTCACCTCTGGGCTACTAAAATGGCTGTTATCCCAGTTTAGAGGCACGGACAACGCCAAAACTATATCCCTCCGACTTTCGTCAGGGGATAATAAAATCATAAATGAAACTGCTATTATGCAGACAAGATCAAAATAGCTAATTCTGGCCCTTTCAGGGGCCATAACTCTGGAACCCTAAAAGGAATCTAGCCAGTTCAAGAAAGAAACCAAGATCTTATGGTGATACAAGTTGTGTGCAAGTTTGGTAAAAATCAAATCATAAATATAGATAATCCATCATTACCAAATATAGGTGGAACAATTCACAAGTATTGGGATCTTCTGAACACTGCAGAGTTATACAAATGTTAAATTTGTACATGACGAATACAAACCTGTAGTGGCATACAGACGTACAAGAAATTTAAGCGACTACTTAGTAAGTTCGGACTTCAGATTGAACATTGAAATGTACATCACGCAGAAATGTAACAGGAAACGATGTTCTCACTGTCTAAGTATCAACTCTGGATCCTCATTTAGCAGTACAGTTACAGGAGAAACATTTTCTTTACGATATGATACAAACTGTCAATCTAAAGATGTTGTATACTTAATAACGTGTAAAAGATGCAATATGTTGGGCAGACTATGCAGCCTGTTTCACAGCGCATGAATAGCCATACATTTGACATATCTAACTTTACAGATCCTGCATATTCCACGTTGGTTGCTGGTCATTTTAATCAAGATGACCATAGTATTGACAATTTCACATTTATGCCAATTGATGTGGTAAATAATCAAATTAACCGGTTATGCAAGGAAACATTCATAAGTTAACTAGAATGTGTCTGTAGGACACAGGGTGTGCCCCCCACTGGTACATTTGTCACAAATAAGGGGAAATAATTCAAATGTTTGCAGTCTAAAGGTTATAATGCAGTAATTCGGTCAAAAATGTGCTTCCGTGGTGTAGTCGAAAGAAGTCCCTAATAAATAGATCCTATTTTTTTCCATTTTTCGCGTAAATCGGGGGCCAAATGGGCACTATTTCACTTGTGGAATGAATTTTACATAAAATAGGACACTTTTCGTGCTAATATTCGCATGTTTTCGAGTTGTTTACTTGAAAACGAAAGTAGGGTGTTTATTCTGCGGACCGCTTTCTGAAATGCGGCAATATGAGGGTACCTGACTTCAGTTGACTTGCATTTCACTGCAAACTATTCAACACCCCTTTTTCTTTTCGTTTTCTTGAAGCAAATGTATAGATATCTAGTGGAAAATAGGTCTACGACGGAATGAAAATCTAGAAACTGTAACAAAATTGTTCTGAAGTAGCTGAATTTTATATGAAACAAAGAACAATTTCTTTTATTGGTATATAGCCTAAATGGGGTACAGCCTCAACAAACATTTTATGAAAAGGATTCATTATTCTAGGCCATAAACTTTTTGAGCTATGAGCATCACAAACAAAAAAATCCACTATTTTGGCTATTTCAAGAGCCATAACTTTGTAATCAACGCCAAGGTTCTCGGGAAGAATGCCAAGTGTGCAAGGACACATCATGATAACGACCCAAGCAAGGTTTCGTAAATTTACATCAAATAATTTTTGAGCTTAGGCACATAATTTGGTGAAAATGTGCATTTTTATACTATTTCAGGGGCCATAACTTTTAAAATAGGGGGTGGAGCCAGCCAAAAAATAAGAGGTGTGCAAGTTTATATCATGATAAAGACTTACGTAAGTTTTCAATCATTTATATTAAATACTTTTTGAACTCAGCCCGGCTGTACATATTCCAGAGTAACTGTGGAAAAATTGCGGACAAATGCAAAACTTCCATGGAAAGTAAGTACTTTCCATGGAATAGTCCGGAAAAGTCACCTGTTATATAACATGTCCAGAGTGATTGCAAATATTTTCCACGGACATCTCTGGAAATTACTCTGGACATCTATCAAAATGTTCATGGAATATTCACCGACACTGCGGAAATGTAGCACTTTGAAAAAATTCTGGTCATTTAACTCTGGAAAATAACTATAAATAAGGGATTTTAAACACATCAGAAAACAATTAGCATCAGACTGGGAATCCCATGTGATCAAGCTCAGCTAATTAGATGAACTGATCTTACAGAGGAATTTGAATTTTCAAAATGTGTAACTTGAAGTCTGATGTTAACAAATTGTGTAAAAATTAGTGAAACTTTATTATGTGAGGTAATTCAGTTCAAAGTTAATATTGAGGATTCTAGAAATTGCTCATGTAAGTTTGTTTACATAATTGACCAATGAAACATTACATATATTTGTAATTATGCTAATTAACACATGCATGCATATTTGTACATCAGTCATTATATAGCATAAAACAATGAATGCTTAAGTATAACCAAAGGCTTCACAAAGATTTTATAAATAATATGCATATATGAAAACAGATATCTTTAGGTACTTTCTTTGAATGATTTCATCATTAGTTACACTTATTTAAGTGTAACTAATCTTTGTTTGAAACTATGTATATGCTTAAAAAATATTCTAATCAGTCACTTTTAACTGGCAAAGATTAATTTTCCTTGTTCATATATATCATATAGTGTTTGAAACTGCAAAGGTGATCACATGCAATAAAATCATATTGCTTGTACTGAAGTGTTATTGCTCACTATACATGTACTGCAAAAAAGTCTATAAATCACATTTATTGCTATTGAATAATACTGTCAGCAGAACTTCCTGGACGACTGCGGAATAACTCTGGAAAATTGTTCACGGACGTCCATGGAATCACTCCGGAAAATTGTCCATGGAAAGTTCTCTATGGAAATCCATGGACATTTTTCTGCAGTTTTCCACAGTATTCCATATCAAGTTCGGAAAGTTTGTCCGATTACTCCAGAGTCCGGACTTCCATGGAAATTCAGACATTCCATGGAAACTTCTGGAATTTTGACAGCCGGGTTAAGTTGCATCACAAGGTGAAAATGTGCATTTTTGACTATTTCAGGGGCCATAACTCTGAAAATAGGGGGCTGACCAAAATGAAAAATAGGAGGTGCGCAAGTTCATATCATGATTAAGACTCATGCAAGGTTTCCTGAATCTATATCAAACACTTTTTGAGCTAGGTATGTCACAAGGTGAAAATGTGCATTTTTGACTATTTCAGGGGCCATAACTCAGAAAATAGGGGGTGGAGCCAGACGAAAAATAGGAGGTGCACAAGTTCATATCATGATTAAGACTCATGCAAAGTTTCATGAATCTATATCAAATACTTTTTGAGCTAGGCGTGTCACAACGTGAAAATGTGCATTTTTGACTATTTCAGGGGCCATAACTCTAAAAATAGGGGGCGGAGCCAGACGAAAAATACTAAATCCTGATGGACTTAATTTAAAAATATTGTTTAATGTGTAATGAATTTTACATATATATGAATTTGTTTAGTACTATTACATTTTTTCCTATTTATGGTTTTTAGGCTGGCGATTATTCGCCAGACTGTTATAAATATATATCGAGTTTCTGTAAAGTTCAACAGGTGCTGAGACTGACAACACAAAATATAATTTCATGCGCAATTCAAATAGTCTGCCACGTTTATCAGTTTTGCCATAGAGTTGTATAAAGATTGTTAAACTTACCTGTTTCAATAGATCTATTTGTTCAAACATGTTATAATAATGTTTTATTTTTCTAATGGTAAATACTTGAAAGATAACATTAGAAAATATTACATAATGATGGTAAATTAATTCGCCTCTATGAATGAAATGTCCGTATGAATGGAACTTTTTTGTAACTCAACACTACTGACCGCTTCGTTATAAATTATGACCCCGGTCTATAAATGCTAATCAAACAAACGCTGGTTCCGAGAAACAATTGTTGATATGAGTTATACTGCGCATTATTCGACGACCTGACAAGAAATATGAAATATCAATTAAAATGAACTTATAGTGATATGAGTTATGTCAGGTCTTATACTGAGGGCTTTAAGAATCTATTCTTCCAGATCATTTGCTATAGGCACTACGGGACGAAATCGATGCGTGAATTGCCAGAGTAACGTGAGAAGAAACAATTATGACCACATTCTACGTGTTATATACCTTAATAGGGTTAGGGTTAGTAGTTTTTTCTTTTTATTATTATTTTTATTATTATTATTTGCGTACATGCTATATTTTGTTACAGAAATAATGTTTACATTTACAACAGAAACTATAACATTACTTAATTTAACAGCAGGTTTTTTAAGGATATTTTCATACTAAATTCATTTTAAACATTCTGTCGAATTATGAAAGATATAATGTAAAAAATACATTATGACCAATTTGCTTAAAGGGCAGGGCGTAGATGTATGCGAGTTTTGTTTAAACATACGTTTTCAGCTGTTATCAGGTTATATTAAGATAATGGACCCGTATTGGTTATGTTTAAAAATTGCATTAACTTGATACTGTCCTAAAGGTAACATATTTTTGCACTGTGATTTATCTTTAAACCCGTTTCGTTGTTGCTTGTTTTTCCTTCTTCTTTTTTCTTATTATTCTTATTATTATTATTATTTGTTAATTTTGTATAAATTGTGTTTTTTTTTCCTCCAGCTGAAACAGAGACAAATTTCAAAGTTTTAGCCATTGCGCAAAACGATCGCAGAGAATTCATTTTACCAAATATTTTTCTAAATGAAACCTCAAAGTATTGCGTAACAATTATAAGACACAAAATAAAATTGTCGATAACAATTTTTCTAGGGAGCCTCGAGTAAAAGGATTTAATCGGACAGAAATTAAGCTCCAACTCTTAAAAATTATGGCCTTGCTCTCTGCATTCATAAAGAACCATAGGGCAGAAATAAAACCTACCTAACTACATTTCTTCCAAACTTTGTAAACTTAAGAATAAATGTAAAATTAAGAACTGTTACAAATGTAACTAAGTATTTTCAAAGATGTCACCCTTCAGGTTAAATTCATTTTAAAAAGCAAGAAATGGCTACTCAAATAAAACATTTCCGCTTTTGTATGACAGATCAATGATAATAAGTGTTGAAAAAAAGAGTTTATCTTGCTTGAAAAAAGAAATATAATAAACAAAGTTTGGTCCTAGTGGGGCCTGAACCTACGCCCTCCTGAAAAATTAGTTAAAGTAATCTCATGGTAGGAATTGAATACTCTTTTTAAAAAAAATATATTATTACGGGTACGTCAGTTTTCCTAACCATCGTATTAGGCAATAATCATTAACAGTCCGGTATGTAGCGTTATTCGAGCCCAAAATTTCCCTCATACCAACAAGAAAATCATCCCACCTGATCAGTGCCCACACATTCATTGATGTGTGTCGTGGAGGGGAGGGGGATTGCATATCGAAATATAGATGTTGTGTTTGATACCTTTATATTTTATCTGATATTATGTCCCTCAATGTTTATCATCGCTTCTTTAGAAATCTATATAAACGGTTATGGCACGCGAATTGTCCAATAATAATGTGAACCCAGGTTCACGGTTGAAAACCTAGGATTGACAATCGATAAAAACTAGGTTTTTCGAACGTAAAACCAGGTTTTTCTAATACTTACCCATATTTTTGAGCGAAAACACGCCCAGGTTTCAACTAGGTTTTTCAGTTGAACTTTTAATTTCGGCCGTTATTCAAAGTTCACGAGCGTGAACCTATGTTTACGGGAGTAAACCAGGGTTCACGAATGTAAAGCATGGTTTATGAACATGAACATATGTTAACGATCGAGAACTTAGGTTAACGACCGTGAACATGGGTTTACGACCGTAAACATAGGTTCACGCTCGTGAACATAGGATAATGACCAAAAATCATAGTTTTGTTCGAGAAACCCAAGTTTATCGAACGTAAACCTAGGTTCACGTTCGTAAACTATGGTTAACGCACGTAAACCCAAGTTCATGGTCGTAAACATAGGTTCACGTCCATAAACAATGGTTCTCGGCAATCAAATTATCCAATAATTACATTCTTGGTCGAAAAACTAGGATAATCGAATACAGTTACTAACATAAATTTTCGAGCGAACACACGGGATAACGGGCGTAAACTATAGTTTACTCTCTCGAACTAATGTTTACGTCCGATAAACTAGGTTTCTCGATTGAACTTTAACTTGGTTGTACAACGTGAACCTACACTTACAAGCATGAACTATGGTTTACGAAGTAATCCTATGTTTTTCTCGAAAGAATAGGTTTACATGCTTTTACGTTTGAAAAACCTAGTTTATCCATCGTTAAACCTAGTTTTTCGACTGTGAAGCTGTGTTCATGTTATTTAAGAAATAATATATCCTATTTAGTGATTTGTCGCTGAATAAATCATTGTTTGGAGTTCAGATGTGAAGGAATTATATCACGAGGGCAGAGTCCGAGTGATATAATAATATGCATCTGAACGACAAACAATGACTTTATTCAAGAGCAAATCACTAAATGAGATATGTTATTTCAATTCTAACACGTTACCAAGGATTATAAAGTACATCCTTGACGGCATAAATTAAATATTTGCCCGTTTTCAATCAGTCTCTTTTCCAGCGCGCCGCTATGCCGTTTGACGCTATGACGTAATAATTGTGACGTCAGAACAGTGAATTGTTGTATAATAATTAACTGTTTTCAGCCTTCTTTGTTTAATAGGAAAATGAATTGGATCGTGTTAAAATATTGGACAATTTCCATACATGTCACGTCCGTAAACTATGGTTCACTATCATAAACCTAGGCCCACGGTCGTAAACAGGGGTTTATGTTCATAAACTCGTAAATATAGGTTCACGGCCGTAAACCATAGTTGATTTTTAATTCTAATATACCGACCGTACACCATAGTTACTATTTGAAAAACTAGGTTTCTCGAATAAACAATGAATTTCGCTCGTTATCCTATGTGGTTTGATTGGATTACATGCTCGGAATTTGACTTTTTTGTAAGATTTTAATTTTTGTGATATTAGATTTCCAAGTGAGAATTATGTGCCGTTTGTATCACTAATGAAGCAAACACAATGTATTTTTCACCATCTATAGTCTGTAATATCCTTACATTACCTTCACAAGTTAACTAAGATGGTTCATCACAACAATACCCTATGCTCGCAAGTTTGATATGGAGAACCCTTATAATATCTAAGATTTTGCAAACATCCTTCCCGCACAGTTTTAATTCAGTGTTTTGTGGTAGCCAGCCTTTCTGTACTTTCAGTACTTTGATTATATATATACTGCTATAGGAAATTCAGTATTCTTATATCTGTATCAAACTAAACTTGTTATCTGTTATTCACATTAATTTATCTGATACTTAAAAACAGTACAAATGTACACGATTTTTCCGCCATTCAACGTAACGTTAACTTCATGACGTCACTCCCTTGTTTTATTATGTATTTATCCTGATGAAGGCGTAAGCGCCAAAATGATAAAAGATAAATATTCACGTCTTGTTGTTGAATTTTACCATCGTTTACTTCTTAGGTATTTCAAAATCCCACCATGCACCACTATGTCATACAGAGGGCAGGGATAACAATTTATGCCCAGGATGGAGTGAAAAAAAAAATGACTTGGTATAATGGTATACAATTCGAGTAACAAAAAAGTAAGTAAAAGTTTATTCAAACACCAGAAATATGTATAAAACACATAAAATGGCAATTATAATAAAAAATGCATAAATTTTCCACAAAAAAACAACAACAAAAAAATCAAACCTGAGATGATGTGCTCCTATAAGGAGTGAACAACTGTACATACACAGAATGTAAATGATCTGTGAACATTAAAAGTATAGTTAAATGGTACTTTGTATGAAATGATCTATGGACATAGTTTATGTACTTAGTACATAATGATCTACAAACGAAGTACTAATGATCTATGAGCACAGAATAATGAATGGTACTTGGTATGTAATGATCTATGGACATATACATAGTCTGTTTTGTTTGGTTTAACTCCTCACAGACACAATTATGTGTCATATGGCAATGTTCCAGTTCTGTTGGTGGAGGAAGACCTCAGGTGCTCCTCCTTGCATTACTTCATCACGGGTTGGCACCTGGGTAGAACCACCAACCTTCTGTAAGCCAGCTGGATAGCATCAGCGGCGAGGGACAAGTGATTTGAGGTCAGCGACCTTAACCGCATGGCCACGGTGGCCCCTTGTACATAGTATGTAATGATCTTTAGACATAGAATAGTTAAATGGTACTTAGTATGTAATGATCTATAGACATAGAATAGTTAAATGGTACTTAGTATGTAATGATCTATGAACACAGAAAAGTTAAATGTACATAGTATGTAAAGACCTATGAACATAGTATACTGGTATAATAGTAAACAAGAGCTGTTGGAGGACATAACATTCGACTATTCAACAACAACTGAATGGATATAAAAGTCGAAAAAAAGGAATAACTTTGTAAAAATGCAAAGAAGAATTATGAAACCTGTGCACTGCATGTCAGATCATCTCAGGAAATAAATGTATAAAGTTTCAATTAATTATCTTAAGTGGTTACTGAAAACCAAGCTTACATAAAATAATTCAACCAAAACAAGAGCTGACAGTGGACAGCGCGCTCGACTATTCTCAGTGCTTGATAGTATAAAATAAGCAATGAGTAAAACTTTAACATTACAATAAGCATATTCTAAGTTTAAAAGGGGCCATAATTCAGTCAAAATGCTTGACAGAGTTTCTCTTCCTTTTTACAGACTGGGGTCATGATGGTAAACAAGTATGCAAAATATAAAAGCAATATCTCAATGGACTTTGAAAATATTTGGGGTGGTACGCAAACTTTAACATTTGTGTGATGCTCACGCTAACGCCGACGCCAGGGCGAGTAGGATAGCTCCCCTATTCTTCGAATAGTCGAGCTAAAAATGTTAAGTTGATAAGGGGGCATAATTTTGGTATAAAGGCATAATAGTTTGTCTGCTGCACAGTAAATGGGCCAATTTAAAAAAAAAAAACTTGATGGAATTTGTGCACAGCAAGTCAGTTTATCACAGTGAATAAGTAATAACAGCTTACATATAAAAACTTAACCAAATCAGGATGCCAATGTTGCCGAATGGGAGAATCCATAACTCTACCTATTCTTCAAACAGATGAGTTAATAACTAGATGCCCACGGTCAACATGCCAAGCCCACCACCTGTCAAAAGGACTGATTGCGGCAAACATTTCTGCCAAGTTATTTCAGAACAACTCCATCCATGGCTAAGCCCAGACAAGAGAAACTGCATTAACTTTTGACCTTTGACCCCTAAGTGTGACCTTGACCTTTCAAGCACTTATGCCTGATAGACTGTCTCATTGAGGCAAACGATTGTGCCAAGTTATTTAAGAAACCCTCAATCCATGGCCGAGTTACAGCCCGGACAAGGAAAACTGCACCAAGTTTAATCTTTTGACCTCCATGTATGACCATGACCTTTGAGGTAGGGGTCTGGGAGTTGCATGTGACACTCTGTCTCATTGAGGCAAAATTTATGCGAAATAAAACAAGTGAATGAAGTATTGCCATGCAATACAAAGCCCCTACTGGAAGGCATCTAATTTTCTTTACTGTCATTTATAGTAACAACAAAGGGAAGTTAATCCTAAAATTATTTTTTGTATCTATACAATGTAAGTCCAAACAAAACTCTTTACAAGGTAGAGATAAGTCAACATAACCCTAACAAGAGGGTCATGATGACCCTAAATCGCTCACCTGAGTAATATCAGCCGCAAGTTTAAAATAGCACACTGATGCTAAAATATTAGAAAGTAGGTCAGTAGGTCACATTCATGATCACTGAAAGTCAGTTTTAAGATCGGTGTGCAAAACTGTTCATGCCATCCAAATTTCAAGGCTGTATCTTAAAAAACAAGAAAGTAGGTCAGTAGGTCAAGGTCACAGTCAAGTGACCCCTAATCGATTGGGGTCATCAGGTAGTTATAATTAAACAGTCTAGGAAATATGATCTGATAATTTTTGAAGTATATATTCCTATTTAACGCATATAACAAGTGACCCCCGAAGCAGGGCCTCTTTCGACCCAAGGGGCATAATTTGAACAATCTTGTTAGAGATCCACTAGGCAATGCTACATACCAAATATCAAAGGTCTAGGCATTGAACTTAAAGACAAGAAGATTTATATTTTTTCCCCTATATAATTCTATGTTAAATTTGGGACCCCTACGACTGGGCCTCTATTCACACCAGGGGCATAATTTGAACAATTTTGGTAAAGGACCACAAGGCAATGCAACATACCAAATATCAAAAGCCTAGGCCTTCCAGTTTCAGGCGAGAAGATTTTTAAAGTTTTTTCCTATATGTCTATGTAAAACTTAAGATCCTTAAGATGATGTCACATGCCAAATATTAAGGCTTTTACCCTTGGCGGTTTTGCACAAGAATATTTTTAAAGTTTTTCCTTTCGATTGCCATGGCACCCAGAGTTCTGCATGGAATTCAATTCTTTGAACAATTTTGGAAGGGGGCCACCCAAGGATCATTCCTGTGAAGTTTGGTGTAATTCTGCTCAGTGGTTTTCATGATGAAGATTTTTTTAGAAATTGTTGACGGACATTGAGCGGTCACAAAAGCTCACCATGAGCCTTTGGCTCAGGTGAGGTAAAAACAAGATAGTAGCTCAAGGTCTCAGTAAGGTGACCCTTAAACACTTGGGTACATCAGGTAAATATGATTTAACAGTCTAGGAAATATGATCTGATAATTTTTTAAGTATTTTTTTCTACATAACTCATATAACAAGTGGCCCCCAGGGCGGGGCCACTTTTTACCCCAGGGGCATAATTTGAACAATTCTGTTAGAGGTTCACTAGGCAATGCTACATACCAAATATCAAAAGCCTAGGCCTTTTAGTTTCAGACAAGAAGATTTTTAAAGTTTTCTCCTATATAAGTCTATGTAAAACTTGGGACTCCCGGGGTGGGGCCTCTTTTCACCCCAGGGGCACAATTTGAACAATCTTCATAGAGGACCACAAAAGCTCACCATGAGCCTTTGGCTCAGGTGAGGTAAAAACAAGATAGTAGCTCAAGGTCTCAGTAAGGTGACCCTTAAACACTTGGGTACATCAGGTAAATATGATTTAACAGTCTAGGAAATATGATCTGATAATTTTTTAAGTATTTTTTTCTACATAACTCATATAACAAGTGGCCCCCAGGGCGGGGCCACTTTTTACCCCAGGGGCATAATTTGAACAATTCTGTTAGAGGTTCACTAGGCAATGCTACATACCAAATATCAAAAGCCTAGGCCTTTTAGTTTCAGACAAGAAGATTTTTAAAGTTTTCTCCTATATAAGTCTATGTAAAACTTGGGACTCCCGGGGTGGGGCCTCTTTTCACCCCAGGGGCACAATTTGAACAATCTTCATAGAGGACCACAAGGCAAAGCTATATACAAACAAGAGATCACAGAGTGATCTTGGCGCCCACCACTGAGCCATTTTTGAATGTTCCGAATTTCAAGACTAGCTCAAGGTCAAATTTCATTTCAGTACACAACACTTTGCATGTGGTCAATGCATGTGGTCCAAATTTGAAGCCTATAGCTTCAGAAATGTGAAAGTAGGTCACAAGATCTATTTCAAGGTCAAAGTTCATTTCTGTATACAAAACTATGCATGTGCTTCATATTTGGAGGCTGCAGCTTGAGAAATGTGAAAGTAGGTACTAGGTAAAAATCAATGTCAAATTTCAATTCAGAACACAAAAATATGCATGTGGTCCAAATTTGAAGCCTGTAGCTTCAGAAATGTGGAAGTAGGTCACTAGGTCAATCTTAAGATCAAAGTTCATTTTGGTACACAAAACTATGCATGTGGTCCAAATTTGAAGGCTGTAGGTTGAGAAATGTGAAAGTAGGTCACTAGGTCAAAATCAAGGTCAAATTTCATTTCGGAACAAAAAAACTATGCATATGGTCCAAATTTGAAGCCTGTACCTTCAAAAATATGAAAGTAGGTCACTAGGTCGATGTCAAGGTCAAAGTTCATTTCGGTACACAAAACTATGCAAGTGGTCCAAATTGAAGGCTGTAGCTTGAGAAATGTTGAAGTAGGTCACTAGGTCAAAATCAAGGTCAAATTTCGGAACACAAAACTATGCATGTGGTCCAAATTTGAAGCTTGTACCTTCAAAAATGTGAAAGTAGGTCACTAGGTCAATGTCAAGGTCAGTTTTTTCTGGTGCACAAAACTATGCTTGTGGTCCGAACTTGAAGGCTGTAGCTACAGAAATGTGAAAGTAGGTCACTTGGTCAAAATCAAGGTCAACTCATGTCAAGGTTCATCTTGCCACTCAAAACTATACATGTGGTCCAAATTTGAATGTTGTAGGTTATTGACAAGAAGATTTTAAAAGCTTTTCCCTATATAAGTCTATATGAACCATGTGACCCCCAGGGCGGGGCCATATTTGACCCTAGTGGGATACTTTGAACAAACTTAGTAGAGAGCCACTAGATGATGCTACATTACAAATATCAAAGCCCTAGGCTTTGTGGTTTGGACAAGAAGATTTTCAAAGTTTTTCCCTATGTAAGTCTATGTAAACCATGTGAACCCCAGGGCGTGGCCATATCTGACCCTAGGGGGATAATTTGAACAATCTAAGTAGAAGACCACTAGATGATGTCACATACAAAATATCAAAGCCCTGAGGCCCTCTGGTTTTGGACAAGAGAAGAGGGTTTTCAAAGTTTTTCCCTATATAAGTCTATATAAACCATGTGACCACCAGGGGGCGGGGCCATATTTGACCCCAGGGAAATAATTTTAATCATCTTGGTAGAGGACCACTAGATGATGCTTCATACCAAATATCAAAGCCCTAGGCTCTGTGGTTTTGGACAAGAAGATTTTCAAAGTTTTTCCCTATATAAATCTATGTAAATTATAAATATAAACAAAGGGCCATAACTCAATCAAAAATTGTTGAACCAGTCTGATTTTCAGGGAGGACACAACTAGGGTACCAATACATCATTCTGACAACGTTTGGTCAAAATCCCCCCAGTAATTTCTGAGGAGATGTGATAGCGAGAAATTGTTAATGGATGGACGGATTCCGTCCGGTCCACTTCTTAAAGGTTTGTGGTGCCTCTAAACTGGGTTTTGGGGCCATTTTAGTAGCTCAGAGGTGAAAAGGGGGCCTTTTATAAACAAGGGGCCATGGCCTTTAGATTTTTGCTGTTAACTAGAGATGCTTTTGAGAAAAGCGCATGTCTCCCATAAGTGCCCCTATGAAAAATGTCTAGTGTCTCTAGATGGCTTAGATGAGTGGATCCAATTAGATGGTCTGGACGGGTGGATCCAGTCAGTAATTCAAGGGCCATAAATCAAAAAAGCTTGGGCAGATTTGGCTAGTCATCGAACTTGGCTAAGGTCTTATGGCCAAACACATTTTGTTCAAGTTTGGTGAAGTTCGGATGAGAAATGTTCGACTTAGAGAGCGGACAAGAGTAAAAAGGCCGATTTTTCAATAATTCAAGGGCTGTAACTCCAAAATGCCTGGACCGATTTGGCTAGTTATCAAACTTGGCCGGGGTCTCATGGTCAAACACATTTTGTTCAAGTTTGGTGAAGATTGGATGAGAAATGTTCGACTTAGAATGCGGACAAGAGTAAAAAGGCCGATTTTTCAATAATTCAAGGGCTGTAACTCCAAAATGCCTGGACCGATTTGGCTAGTTATCGAATTTGGCTGAGGTCTCATGGTCAAACACATTTTGTTCAAGTCTGGTGAGGATTGGATGAGAAATGTTTGAATTAAGAGTGCGGACAAGAGTAAAAAGGCCGATTTTTGGTAATTCAAGGGCCATAACTCCAAGACGCCTGGACCGATTTGGCTAGTTATCGAACTTGGCCGAGGTCTCATGGTCAAACACAGTTTGGTGAAAATCGGATGAGAAATGTTTGACTTAGAGTGCGGACAAGCTTTGTGACAGACACACACACAGACTGGAGTAAATCAATATGTCTCCCACACCACTGTGTGGTGGGAGACATAATGAATCAAAGGGCCTCAGGGGGGGTAAAAAGTGTGTTTTCAAGATATGGTCCATTACACAATGTGTCCAAAACTAGGGGGTGGGGGGACCCTTAAGGGGCCTTTTTGGTTGTTCAGCATGTTATTTGGGGCCATTGTTGGCCCCTTAAAAATGGCTCTTTGGCTGTTGGCGCTTTGGCTGAGGGACGGACCACGGACGCAGAGTGATTTGAATAGCCCACCATCTGATGATGGTGGGATAAATATCAAAGACCTAGGTCTTGTAGTTTCAGACAAGTAAATTTTTTAATTTTTTTCCTATATAAGTCTATGTAAAACTTGGGACCCCTGGGGCGGGGCCTCTTTTCATCCAAGGGGCACAATTTGAACAATCTTCATAGAGGACCATTAGATGATGTCACTTGCCAAATATCAAGGCACTATGCCTTGCAGTTTTGGACAAGAAGATTTTTAAAGTTTTTCCTTTCGGTTGCCATGGCAACCAGAGTTCTATATGGAATGAAATTCTTTTAACAATTTTGAAAGGGGACCACCCAAGGATCATTCCTGTGAAGTTTGGTGTAATTGTACCCAATGGTTTTCAAGAAGATTTTTTTAGAAAATGTTGACGGACACACGACTGACAACGGACGACTGACACCACACGATGGACAACGGACATTGACCGGTCACAAAAGCTCACCATGAGCCTTTGACTCAGGTGAGCTAAAAATTGGATGTAACATGCAGGCTGTACCACAGAATGGTGGTCTCGATTTTTCCCTACAGCCAGTAACAAAAGCTTGTAGAACACAAAATGCCCCCCTTGATGCATTCAGTCATTGCACAAGGAACAGAAATTATTTGGTCAATGTGCACTGGATGTTTGATATACTCACCTCAAATAAATAATTATGGGTCATTTACCAGTCATAAGTAACCTCTGTAATAAACGTGGTCTTACACCAAAGCATTCTCTAGTTGTTTGGCAAAAAAAGTTCTACTATTCTGGGTCACTGTGACCTTGACCTTTGACCTACTGACCCCAAAATCATAAGGGGTCATCTGCTGGTCATAATCAACCTCCCTATTAAGTTTTGTGATCCTTGGTCCAAGCGTTTTTCAAGTTATCATCCGGAAATGGTTTAACTGTTACAGGTCACGGTGACCTTGACCTTTGACCTACTGACCTCAAATCAATAGGGTCATCTGCTGGTCATGACCAATCTCCCTATTACTTTTTATGATCCTAGGCCCAAGCATTCTTGAGTTAAAATCCGGATATCGTTTAACTGTTCCAGGCCCCTGTGACCTTTGACCTACTGACCTCATCATCTATAGGGGTCATCTGCTGGTTATGACCAACCTGTTCGGGGTCACTGTGACCTTGGCCTTTGACCTACTGACCTCAAAATCAAAAGGGGTCATCTGCTGGCCATGACCAACCTCCCTATCAACTTTCATGATCCTAGCCCCAAGCTTTCTTAAGTTATCATCCGGAAACTGTTTAACTGTTCCAGGTCACTGTGACCTTGTCCTTTGACCTACTGACCTCAAAATCAATTGGGGTCATCTGCTGGTCATGATCAACCTCCCTATCAACTTTCATGATCCTAGGTCCAAGCCTTCTTGAGTTATCATCTGGAAATGGATTGGTCTACGGACCGACAGACATACCGACCAACATCTGCATAACAATATACCCCTCCTTCTCTGAAGGGAGGCATAATAAAAAAGTTACAATATAAGCTATTTATAGTAATAAAAAAGGGAAGAAATTTTAAAAGAAGAGCTGTCGGAGGACAGCAAAGCTCGACTATTCAACAGCCTTGTCAACTGAATGAATACAAAAGTCGAAAAAGGGGCATAATTTTGTAAAAATGGGAAAAAGGGTTATGGAACCTTCACAGTGCTTATCAGCTCATAAAAAGAACAAGTAGAAGTTTCATTCCTTTCCCATAAGTGGATACTAAAATACCTGCTTACATACAAAAACTTAACCAAAAACTGCTCAGTTGAAAAAGGGGCATAATTTTAAACAAGAGGGCCATGATGGCCCTATATCGCTCACCTGGTTAAATGGTTGCTATGAAGATTTGCATTTAAGCTTGACCCCGGGGTCATGATTTGAACAAACTTGGTAGAGATCCTCTAGGCAATGCTACATGTCAAATATCTAAGCTCTAGGCCTTCTAGCTTATTTCTAGACATTTTTTGGAAGATTTTCCTATGTACAATCAAGTAACCCCTGGGGCGGGGCCAATTTGAAGCCGGGGGTCATGATTTGAACAAAGTTTGTAGAAGTCTACTAGGCAATGTTACATATCAAATATCTAAGATCTAGGCCTTCTGGTTTATTTTTAGCTAGGGATGGCAACGAGTATCGATTTTGGTACTCGAGTACTCGCCGATTTTTTCGATCGAGTACTCAGTTACTCGTTAAAAATAGTTTCCGTAACCGGAACTATTAAAGAGAGATAATTCAAAATCATTAGTTGTTTCACCATGGCTCCTGTTAGCAGTGATATAATGTTTCAAACCATTTTTTTTTGTTGGATACAGCTGTAAATAATTACTTTGTGCTAAAGGGAAAACTCGAGAATGTAAAACCAATGCAGATGCTAAGAGTTTATACTAAGCCGAACTTCTGGAGCAAACTGCAAAGTCGGCATAAAATTTGACTGGTTTACTTTTTGAATTGTAAAGGATATCTTCTTTATGATGTACCACTAATTCTAACGTTTGCACACATGTGTGGTGTGATTTTCTAATTGTTTGTGACATAAGCTGTACTGTAATAAGCGGCATAATTACAATTTACAGCGATCATGATTTTTCAAACACATGTTACCTATCAGGGGTCATTATTGACCATTGTGCATCAATTCACACCTTCGTGTTTGTATAATCTGAATAATTGATTGAAAAGATGACAGGTAGACACTTTGGTGTCGTTTAAACGGCCGCGTTAAAATTGACATGTTTCTAGTCTTTTTTCTTTTATTTATTTTTTGTTTTTCGTTCGAATACTCGATTACTAAATTTCGTAATCGATACTCAGAACACTGAGCGAGTACTCGGTTAACCGTTGCCATCCCTATTTTTAGCAAATTTATGAAGATTTCCCTATGTACAATCAAGTAACCCCTGGGGCTGGGTCAATTTGACCCTGAGGGGTCAAGATTTGAACAAATTTTGTAGAGGTCCACTAGGCAATGCTACATGTCAAATATCTAAGCTCTAGGCCTTCTGGTTTATTTTTACAAAATTTTGAAGATTTTTCTATGTACAATCAAGTAACCCCATGGGGCAGGGTCAATTTGACCCTTGGGGTCATGATTTGAACAAATTTTGTAGAAGTCTACCAGGCAATGCTACATGTCAAATATCTAAGATCTAGGCCTTCTGGTTTATTTTTAGAAAATATTTGAAGATTTTCCTATGTAAAATCAAGTGACCCCTTGGGTGGGGTCAATTTTGACCCCGGGGGTAATGATTTCAACAAATTTTGTAGAGGTCCACTAGGCAATGCTACATGTTAAATATCTAAGCTTTAGGCCTTCTGGTTTATTTTTTTTTTTAAATTGAAGATTTTCCTATAGAAATCTATATAAAAATCAAGTGACCCCTGGGGGTGGGGTCATGATTTGAAAAATTTTAGTGGAGGTCCACTAGGCAATGCTACATGTCAAATATCTAAGCTCTAGGGCTTCCGGTTTTTTAGAAGAAGATTTTTTAAGATTTTCCAATGTAAAATCATATGACCCCTCGAGCGGGGTCAATTTTGACCCTGGGGTCATGATTTGAACAAATTTAGTAGAGGTCCACTAGGCAATGCTTCACACCAAATATCTAAGCTCTAGGGCTTCTGGCTTTTGAGAAGAAGATTTTAAAGTTTTTCCCTTCGGTTGCCATGGCAACAGAGTTCTGCATGGAATTCAATTCTTCGAACAATTTTTGTAGAGCTTCACCCAAGGAACATTCCTGTGAAGTTTGGATGAAATTGGCCTAGCGGTTTATGAGGAGATATCGTTTAAAGTAAAAGTTTACGGACGACGGACAGTGAGTGATCACAATAGCTCAGGTGAGCTAAAAAATGCAAAGTAGAGTTATGGGACCTACACAGTGCATGTCAGATCATGACAGTAAACATGTGTGTGAAGTTTCAATCCATTCCCATTAGTGGATACTGAGATACCAACTTACATACAAAACCTTAACCAAGAATTTCTAAGTCGAAAAAGGGGCATAATTTTGTAAACAAGAGGGCCATGAAGGCCCTATATCGCTCACCTGTTATCACTGCACTTGAGGACAAGAAGGTCCTCAGAAAAAATATCTAGGTCCAAAGGACAGGAACAACAAAGGAAAAAAATTGAACCAAAAAGAAAAACAAAATTCTTACAAGGTACAGATGTGTCAAAATACACCTAGAAATTGGAGGTACCATCCATGTTGTACCACAGAAAAGTGGTCTCGGTTTTTCTCTACGGCCAATAATAAAAAAGTTACTAAAAATAGGCTATTTATAGTAACGTAAAAGGGAAGTAATTCAAAAGAAAATTATTATAAGTTAACAAAAGAAGGATCTGCAAAATAAATTTGTTAACATAAATGAAATTTCAGATCAGTATCTTCATTAGTTACTGAGATATACCCATTTTAATTTCAAAAATAAAGGGAGGTAATTTGACATAAAATCAGTCCCTGATTGGCTCGGTCCAACTAATGACAATAATGAAATTTCAAATAAGTCCTGTAAGTACTTACTGATATAAATCCATAATGACTACCATCAGGGGAGGTAATCAGATATAAAATAACTCTGGAAACTACGAATGGATCTGATTTGTCATGGAATCCAAGATTTATTGTTGTTGAAGATATTTTGGAAGTTTGTATCAAATAAAACCATAAATGAAGTCTCTATATGGCTGCAAAAGCCAAAATAGCCAATTTTGGACATTTAAGGGGCCATAACTCTGGAACCCATGATGGAATCTGTCCGGTTTAAGAAAGGAACCAAGATCTTGTGGTGATACAAGTTGTATGTAAGTTTGGTTAAAATCAAATCATAAATGAAGTTGCTATTGTGCAGACAAGGTCAAAATAGCTAATTTTGGCCCTTTCAGGGACTATAACTCTGGAACCCATTAGGGGATCTGGCCGGTTCAACAAAGGAACTGAGATCTTATGGCAACACAAGTTTTGTGCAAGTTTGATTAAATTCAAATCATAAATGAAGCTGCTATTGTGCAGACAAGGGCAAAATAGCTAATTCTGGTCCTTTCAGGGGCCATAACTCTGGAACCCATAATTGAATCTGGCCAGTTCAAGAAAGGAACCAAGATCTTATGGTGATACAAGTTGTGTGCCAGTTTGGTAAAAATCAAATCATAAATAAAGCTGCTATTACGCAGACAAGGTCAAAATAGCTGATTTTGGCCCTTTCAGGGGCCATAACTCTGGAACCCATAATGGGATCTGGCCAGTTCAAGAAAGGAACTGAGATCTTATGGTGATACAAGTTGTGTGTAAGTTTGGTTAAAATAAAATCATAAATGAAACCACTATCGTGCAGACAAGAAATTGTTGACCGACGGACCACGAACGAAGAGTGATCACAAAAGCTCACCATGTCACTATGTGACACGTGAGCTAAAAAGCCAAATAGAGTTATTGAACCTGTGCAATGTAGGTCAGTTTATCACAGTGAATAAGTGTGTGAAGTTTCAATCCATTCCAACAAGTGGTTACTGAGATACCAGCTTACATCTTTAACCAAGAATTTCTAAGTCGAAAAAGGGGCATAATTTTGTAAAACAAGACGACCATGATGGTCCTGAATCGCTCACCTCTACCCACATGACCCAGTTTTGAGTATGACGTCGTTTTTTCTATTATTTGACATAGTGACCTAGTTTTTGAGCTCATGTGACCCAGTTTTGAACTTGACCTAGATATTATCAAGATAAAAATTCTGACCAATTTTCATGAAGATCCATTGAAAAATATGGTCTCTAGAGAGGTCACAAGGTTTTTCTATTATTTGACCTATTAACCTAGTTTTCGAAGGTACGTGACCCTGTTTTGAACTTTATCTAGATATCATCAAGGTGAACATTCTCACTAATTTTCATGCAGATCTCATGAAAAATATGGCCTCTAGAGAGGACACAAGGTTTTTCTATTTTTATACCTACTGGCCTAGTTTTTGACCGCACGTGACCCAGTTTTGAAACTGATCTAGATATCATCAAGGTGAACATTCAGATCAATTTTCATGAAGATCCATTGAAAAATATGGCCTTTAGAGAGGTCAAAAGATTTTAATAATTTTAGACCTACTGACCTAGTTTTTGACAGCAGTTGACCCAGTTTCAAACTTGACCTAGATATCATCAAAATGAACATTCAGACCAACTTTCATACAGATCCCATGAAAAGTATGGCCTCTAGAGAGGTCACAAGTTTTTTATTATTATTTGACCTACTGACCTAGTTTTTTAAGGCACATGACCCAGTTTCAAACTTGACCTAGATATCATCAAGGTGAACATTCTGACCAATTTTCATGAAGATCCATTCAAGGGTATGGCCTCTAGAGAGGTCACAAGGTTTTTCTATTTCAAGAGCTACTGACCTAGTTTTTGATCGCAGTTGACCCAGTTTCAAACTTGACCTAGATATCATCAAGATGAACATTCAGACCAACTTTCATAAAGATCCCATGAAAAATATGGCCTTTAGAGAGGTCACAAGGTTTTTGTATTATTTGACCTACTGACCTAGTTTTTAAAGGCACATGACCCACTTATGAACTTGATCTAGATATCATCAAGATGAACATTCAGACCAACTTTCATACAGATCCCATGAAAAATATGGCCTCTAGAGAGGTCACAAGGTTTTTCTATTATTTGATCTACTGACCTAGTTTTTGATGGCACATGACCCACTTTTGAACTTGACATAGATATCATCAAGGTGAACATTCTGACCAATTTTCATGAAGATCTCATGAAATATATGGCCTCTAGAGAGGTCACAAGGTTTTTCTAGTTTTAGACCTACTGACCTAGTTTTTGAAGGCACATGACCCAGTTTCGAACTTGACCTAGATATCATCAAGATGAATATTCAGACCAACTTTCATACAGATCCCATGAAAAATATGGCCTCTAGAGAGGTCACAAGGTTCTTTTGTTATTTGACCTACTGACCTAGTTTTTGAAGGCACGTGACCCAGTTTCAAACTTGACCTAGATATCATCAAGGTGAACGTTCAGACCAATTTACATGAAGATCTTGTTTAATATATGGCCTCTAGAGAGGTCAAAAGGTTTTTCTATTTTTAGACCTACTGAACTAGTTTTTGAACCCACGTGACCCAGTTTTGAACTTGACCTAGATATCATCAAGGTGAACATTCTGACCAATTTTCATGAAGATCTTTTGAAATATATGGCCTTTAGAGAGGTCACAAGGTTTTTCTATTATTTGACCTACTGACCTAGTTTTTGATGGCACATGACCCAGTTTCCAACTTGACCTAGATATCATCAAGATGAACATTCTGACCAACTTTCATAAAGATCCCACAAAAAATGTGACCTCTAGAGTGGTCACAAGCAAAAGTTTACGGACGGACGCACGGACGCTGCATGTTCACAAAAGCTCACAATGTCACTATGTGACAGGTGAGCTAAAAAGCAAAATAGGGTTATGGACCCTGTGCAATGTAGGTCAGTTTATCACAGTGAATAAGTGTGTGAAGTTTCAATCAATTCCCACAAGTGGTTACTGAGATACCAGCTTATGTATAAAACCTTAACTAAATCGGGACGCGGACGCCGACGCATAGGTGAGTCCAATAGCTCTACTATTCTTTGAATAGTCGAACCAAAACGGGTGCCTCACATTTTAGCCAAGTTACAACAAAATCCCTCCATGCATGAAGAATAAATGCTCCTGATAAAGTCATTTTTGTGTGACCGTGACCTTAGACCTAGGGACCTGGTTCTTGCGCATGACAATCTGTCTCAAGGTGGTGAACATTTGTGCCGAGTTACAAAATCCCTCCATGCATGAAGAAGAAATGCTCCGGACAAAATCATTCTTGTATCTGTCTAAGTGTGATCTTGACCACATCACCTTATTATGAGGTACATTTGTGCCAAGTAATATTAAAATCCCTTCATGGATGGCAGAGTTATGGACCAGACAGGAACAAGAGATCACAGAGTGATCTTGGCAGCCACCATTGAGCCATTTTTGAATGTTCCAAATTTCATGACTAGCTCAAGGTCAGAATCAAGGTCAAAGTTCATTTCGGTAAACAAAACTGTGCATATGGTCCATGTATGTGGTCCAAATTTGAAAGCTGTAGCTTGAGAAATGTGAAAGTAGGTACTAGATCAATTTCAAGGTCAAAGTTCATTTTGGTACACAAAACTATGCATGTGCTTCAAACTTGAAGACTGTAGCTTGAGAAATGTGAAAGTAGGTACTAGGTAAAAAGGTCAAATTTCAAACCAGAACACAAAACTATGCATGTGGTCCAAATTTGAAGCTTGTAGTTTGAGGAATGTAAAATTAGGTCACTAGGTCAATCTCAAGGTCAATGTTCATTTTGGTATACAAAACTATGCATATAGTCCAAATTTGAAGGCTGTAGCTTGAGAAATGTGGAAGTAGGTAACTATGTCAAAATCAAGGTCAAATTTCATTTCAGAACACAAAACTATGCATGTGGTCCAAATTTGAAGCCTGTACCTTCAACAAGAGATCACAGAGTGATCTTGGCGCCCACCAATGTGCCATTTTTGAGTGTTCCAAATTTCAAGACTTATTGACTAGCTCAAGGTCAAATTTCATGTGCATGTGGTATATCGAAAGGTGTAGCTTGAGAAATGTGAAAGTAGGTCACTACATAAATTTCAAGGACAAAGTTCTTTGTACACAAAACTATGCATGTGCATCAAGTTGAAGGCTGTAGTTTGAGAAATTTGAAAGTAGGTCACTAGGTCAATCTTAAGGTCAAAGTTTATTTCGGTACACAAAACTATGCAAGTGGTCCAAATTTGAAGGCTGTAGGTTGAGAAATGTGAAAGTAGGTCATTAGGTCAAAATCAAGGTCAAATTACACTTCAGAACACAAATCTATGCATGTGGCCCAAATTTAAAGCCTGTATCTTCAAAAATGTGAAAGTAGGCCACTAGGTCAATGTCAAGGTCAAAGTTTGTTTCGGTACACAATCCTATGCATGTGGTCTAAATTTGAAGGCTGTAGCTACAGAAATGTGAAAGTAAGCCACTAAGTCAATCTTAAGTCAAAGTTCATTTCGGTAAACAAAACTATGCATGTGGTCCAAATTTGAAGGCTGTAGCTCGAGAAATGTTGAAGTAGGTCAATAGGTCAAAATCAAGGTCAAATTTCATTCTGGAACACGAACTATGCATGTGGTCCAAATTTGAAGCCTGTACCTTCGAAAATGTGAAAGTAGGTCACTAGGTCAATGTCAAGGTCAAAGTTTTTTTCAGTGCACAAAACTATGCATGTGGTCCAAATTTGAAGGCTGTAGCTATAGAAATGTGAAAGTAGGTCACTAGGTCAAAATCAAGGTCAACTCATGTCAAGGTTCACCTTGCCACTCAAAACCATACATGTGGTCCAAATTTGAATGTTGTAGGTTATTGACAAGAAGATTTTAAAAGCTTTTCCCTATATAAGTCTTTTGTTTGTTTGTTTTGGGTTTAACGCCGTTTTTCAACAGTATTTCAGTCATGTAACGGCGAGCAGTTAACCTAACCAGTGTTCCTGGGTTCTGTACCAGTACAAACCTGTTCTCCGCAAGTAACTGCCAACTTCCCCACATGAATTATCAGAGGTGGAGGACTAATGATTTCAGACACAATGTCGTTTATCAAATAGTCACGGAGAACATACGCCCCGCCCGAGGATCGAACTCGCGACCCCGCGATCCGTAGACCAACGCTCTTACCTACTGAGCTAAGCGGGCGGGCTCTATATAAGTCTATATGAAACATGTGACCCCCAGGGCGAGGCCATATTTGACCCTAGGGGGATAATTTGAACAAACTTGGTAGAGAACCACTAGATGATGCTACATTACAAATGCCAATGCCCTAGACTTTGTGGTTTGGACAAGAAGATTTTCAAAGCTTATGTAAACAAAGCCTATGTAAACCATGTGACCCCTGGGGCGGGGCCATATTTGACCCTAGGGGGAATATTTGAACAATCTTAGTAGAAGACCATTAGATGATGTAACATACAAAATATCAAAGCCCTAGGCCCTGTGGTTTTCAACAAGAGGTTTTTCAAAGTTTTTCCCTATATAAGTCTATATAAACCATGTGATCCCCGGGGCGGGGCCATATTAGACCCCATGGAAATAATTTGAATCATCTTGGTAGAGAACCACTAGATGATGCTTCATACCAAATATCAAAGCCCTAGGCTCTGTGGTTTTGGATAAGAAGAGTTTCAAAGTTTTTCCCTATATAAATCTATGTAAATTATAAATATAAACAAAGAGCCATAACTCACTTAAAAATTGTTGAACCAGTCTGATTTTCAGGGGGACACAACTAGGGTACTAATACATCATTCTGACAAAGTTTGGTCAAAATCCCCCTGGTAGTTTCTGAGGAGATGCGATAACGAGAAATTGTTAACGGACGGAAGGACGGACGGACTGACTGACTGACGGACGGACGGACCGACAGACGGAAGGACGGACCACAGATGCAGAGTGATTTGAATAGCCCACCATCTGATGATGGTGGGCTTAAAATGTGAAAGAAGGTCACTAGGTCAATGTAAAGGTCAAAGTTTATTTCAGTACATAAACCTATGTATGTGGTCTGAATCTGAAGGCTGTAGCTGCAGAAATGTGAAAGTAGGTCACCAGGTCAAAATCAAGGTCAAAATTCATTTTGGTACACAAAACTAAGCATGTGGTCCCTAAGGGAATAATTTGAACAATCTTAGCAGAGGACCACTAGATGATGTCACATACAAAATATCAAAGCCCTAGGCCCTGTGGTTTTGGACAAGAATATTTTCAAATTTGGTCCCTGTATGTCTATATAAACCATGTGACCCCCGGGGCGGGGCCATATTTGACCCTAGGGAGATAATTTGAAAGATCTTGGTAGAGGACCACTAGATGATGCTACATACCAAATATCAAAGACCTAGGCCCTGTGGTTTTGGACAAAAAGATTTTCAAAGTTTTTCCCTATATAAATCTATGTAAATTATAAAAAGGGCCATAACTCTCTCAAAAATAGTTGAACCAGTCTGATTTTCAGGGGGACACAACTAGGGTACCGATACATCATTCTGACAAAGTTTGGTCAAAATCCCCCCAGTAGTTTCTGAGAAGATGCTATAATGAGAAATTAACGGATGGAAGGACGACGGACGCAGAGTGATTTGAAGAGCCCATCATCTGATGATGGCCCTGTTGACCTCCAATTGTGACCTTGACCATTGAGCTAGGTAACGAGGTTTTGCGCACGACACGTCATCTCATCATGAGGAACATTTGTGCCAAGTAATATTAAAATCCCTTCATAAATGACAAGAGTTATGTACCAGACACGAAAATGCGGATGGACGGATGATGGACAGAAAAGTGCATTCCGATAGTCCCCGAAATTTTGAACCAGTAAGGGACTAGAAATGATAACATGGCAAAGTTACAGCCCAGATAAGCTCTAAAATGACCTTTGCTGAAGCTTAAAATAGAAATATCCTTAACCAACTTGATAGATCTTCATTAAAATTGATCTGTAGCACCATGACCTTGACCTTTGAGATAGGGACCCAAGGTTTGCGCATTTATGCCAAAGAAAAAAAAAATTGCTCTATACTTATCTGACATGACATTTGACCTCCAACTGTGACCTTGACCTCTGAGATAGAAACCTGGGGTTTGCACATGACACTCCATCTCGCTAAGGTTAACATTCATGCCAAATATAAACAAGATTGCTCCATGCATGTCAGTCATTTCGGACGGACACACGCACACATGTCCGGCCGAAATGAAAGAGAGGGCCATTTCTTTTGTTATTTTCTTTTGTTTGAATGGGGGCCCTGACCCTTTAATCTATTGTTAACGGATTGAAGCTATTGTTCTCTTTTGTTCTCTTTACTGTTAGATGGCCCTCTCTCATTTCGATTGCCCGCATGGACTGATGCATGCACATACACCGAACAGCCATTTGGACAACTATGTCTTCACTTCCACAAGCGGGCTCAACAAAAACAAGAGATCACAGAGTGATCTTGGCGCCCACCAATGTGCCATTTTTGAGTGTTCCAAATTTCAAGACTTACTGACTAGCTCAAGGTCAAATTTCATTTCCATACACAACACAAATCTATGCAAGTGGTCCAAATTTGAAGGCTGTAGCTTGAGAAATGTAAAAGTAGGTCACTAGGTCAAAATCAAGGTCAAATTTTACTTCGGAATACAAAACTATGCATGTGGTCCAAATTTGAAGCCTGTACCTTCAAAAATGTGAAAGTAGGTCACTAGTTCAATGTAAAGGTCAAAGTTTGTTTCGGTACACAAAACTATGCATGTGGTCCAAATCTGAAGGCTGTAGCTTGAGAAATGTAAAAGTAGGTCACTAGGTCAAAATCAAGGTCAAATTTTATTTCGGAATACAAAACTATGCATGTGGTCCAAATTTGAAGCCTGTACCTTAAAAATGTGAAAGTAGGTCACTAGGTCAATGTAAAGGTCAAAGGTCATTTCAGTACACAAAACTATGCAAGTGGTCCAAATTTGAAGGCTGTAGCTTGAGAAATGTGAAAGTAAGTCACTAGGTCAAAATCAATGTCAAATTTCATTTTGAAACAGGAAACTATGCATATGGTCCAAATTTGATGCCTGTACCTTCAAAAATGTGAAAGTAGGTCACTAGGTCAAAATAAAGGTCAAAGTTTTTTCCAGTGCACAAAATTATGCATGTGGTCCAAATTTGAAGGCTGTAGCTACAGAAATGTGAAAGTAGGTCACTAGGTCAAAATCAAGGTCAACTCATGTCAAGTTTCATCTTGCCACTCAAAAATATACATGTGGTCCAAGTTTGAATGTTGTAGTTACTGACAAGAACATTTTAAAAGCTTTTCCCTATATAAGTCTATATGAACCATGTGACCCCTGGGGCGGGGCCATATTTAACCCTAGGAGGATAATTTGAACAAACTTGGTAGAGAACCACTAGATGATGCTACATTACAAATGCCAAAGCCCTAGGCTTTGTGGTTTGGACAAGAAGATTTTCAAAGTTTTTCCCTATATAAGTCTATGTAAACCATATGACCCCCAGGGCGGGGCCATATTTGACCCTAGGGGTATAATTTGAACAATCTTAGTCGAAGACCACTAGATGATGTCACATACAAATATCAAAGCCCTAGGCCTTGTGGTTTTGGACAAGAGGTTATTCAAAGTTTTTCCCTATATAAGTCTATATAAACCATGTGACCCCCAGGGCGGGGCCATATTTGACCCCAGAGAAATAATTTGAATCATTTTGGTAGAGGACCACTAGATGATGCTTCATACCAAATATCAAAGCCCTAGGCTCTGTGGTTTTGGACAAGAAGGTTTTCAAAGTTTTTCCCTATATAAATCTATATAAATTATAGAAATAAACAAAGGGCCATAACTCACTCATAAATTGTTGAACCAGTCTGATTTTCAGGGGGACACAACTAGGGTACCAATACATCATTCTGACAAAGTTTGGTCAAAATCCCCCCAGTAGTTTCTGAGGAGATGCGATAACGAGAAATTGTTAACGGACGGACGGACGGACGGACGGAATGACGGACGGACGGACCACGGACGCAGAGTGATTTTAATAGCCCACCATCATCATGATGGTGGGCTAATGATGTATAAACTATGCATACTTAAATGGGATATAGTATGAAATGAACTATGAAAATTGTCTACTTAAATGCAGGATATAGTATGAAATGTCTATGAAATTATCTATGAACATAGTATATTTAAATGGTACATAGTATGAAATTATTTATGAACATAGTATATTTAAATGGTACATAGTATGAAATTATCTATGAACATAGTATATTTAAATGGTATATAGTATGAAATTATGAACACAGTATACTAAAATGGTTCCTAGTATAAAATTATCTATAAACATAGTATGCGTAAATGGTACATAGTATAAAATTGTATATGAACATAGTATACTGTAATGGTATACAGCATAAACTTATCTACACAGTACACTTGAATGGTACATAGTATGAAATGATGTATAACCACAGCATATTTAAATGGTCTGTAGTATGAAAGCAATGACTGAATGTTATTTCTTGTGTGTTTATACTTGCAGTTTATACTTGCATAAAACATACTGGGACTTCTGGCAAATCCACGAATCATCAAAAGATTCTTTGATATTTACTAGAAGTCCCCATGTGGCATTACATTTTGAGGTTTCTATCAAAAATATCGACAAGAGGCCAAATTGGGCCTAAGTCACTCACCTGAAGAGGACTTGACCATCTGACCCTGCTTCTGTCACGAAGTTTGATGAACATCCTTTAAGAAGTTCATTGAAATTAAAGTTATTTAATGGTGTTTTTTTCTATATCTTGCTGTGATGGCCCAAAAATTTGTTACCATTAGAATAAACTTCAAGATAAAAAGTTATTCAATTTCTATTTTTAGCTCTTGCAGGCTTTCAAGCACTATTTGGCAAATAATTAGGGCTAAAATTAGGGTTATTTTTGCCAAAAATAAGGGCTAAATTAGGACTAAATGCTCACAGGTAACATGTCGAGCCTGCGGCACCCTTTGACCATATATATTGTTGCTTTTCATCATCACCAGGCAAGGGTCGTCCCCGGCGAGGTACATAGTGTGAGAGGGGGTAGGTGTGGGAGTAAGGCCTTTATCCATGTTGGGAAGAGTGGGGGTCTCTCCCCTGAAAGCTAATGATAATATTATACAGGTATGAAATGGTGGCCACTGGTGCATTATTTGGTGTAAATGTTGAGGTATTGGAGGGGGGTCAGGGGGCTCTCCCCCTGGAAAATTTTGAAATACAGGTATGAAATGGTGGGCGCTGGTGTATTTTTTGTTCTAAATTTTGAGGTATACATAGGAGGGTGTAGCCCCCTAATTTTTGGGAGGTCAGGAGGCTGCCCCCTCTGGACAATTTTGAAATACAGGTATGAAATGCTGGATTGTAGTGCATTTTTTGGTCTAAATTTTAATGTGTGGAAGGGGTATCCCTGTAATTTTATTTGGTGGGGGGAGGGGGGGCTCTCCATCTGGAAAATTTGTAAACACAGGTATGAAATAGTGGTATCTGGTGCATCTTTTATCTAAATTTTGAGGTACTGGAGGGGTACTCTCTTTATTTGAAGGGTGTCATGGGGATTTCCCCCTGGAAATTTTGATACAATAGTATGGAATGGTGGCCTCTGGTGCGTTTTTTGGGCTAAATTTTGAGATATAGTTGGGTGCAACTTAGATGATTACAGGTCACTTCTCAGCTAACTTGGGGGGGGGGGGGGGGGGGGGGGGGCACAGAATCATCCTCTGTAAATGAATCTTAAATAATTTTAACTTCAATAAATAAATTGGTTCATTATAATATTAATTATGCATGAATTTGTGCAAAATAATTTAAGCTCAGACAGAAATTACAAAACAAGAGGGCCATGATGGCCCTATATCGCTCACCTGTTATCATTGAACTTAAGGACAAGTCTTCAAGGTCAAAAGATCATAATAGAAATCAATCAAAAGAATTATGAGAAAATATAGTTGAAATTTTCTTTAAGTAACTTTAAAAACAAGATTTGAAAACTTTTTGTAGAGGTCCACTAGGCAATGCTACATGTCAAATATCTAAGCTCTTCTGGTTTATTTTTAGAAAATTTTGAAGATTTTTCTATGTACAATCAAGTAACCCCATGGGGCAGGGTCAATTTGACCCCAGGGGTCATGATTTGAAAAAACTTTGTAAAAGTCTAATAGGCAATGCTACATGTCAAATATCTAAGATCTAGGCCTTATGGTTTATTTTTAGAATTTTTTTTTAAGATTTTCCTATGTAAAATCAAGTGACCCCTAGGGCGGAGTCAATTTTGACCCCGGGGGACAAGGTTTGAACAAATTTTGTAGAGGTCCACTAGGCAATGCTACATGTCAAATATCTAGTCTCTAGGCCTTCTAGTTTATTTTTAGAAAAATTTTGAAGATTTTCCTATGTAAAATCAAGTGACCCCTGGGGCTGGTCAATTTTGACCCAGGGGGTCATGATATGAACAAATTTTGTAGAGGTCCACTAGGTAATACTACACGTGAAATATCTAAGCTCTAGGCCTTCTGGTTTATTTTTAGAAAACTTTTGAAGATTTTCCTATGTACAATCAAGTGACCCCTAGGGCGGGGTCAATTTTGACCCCCGGGTCATAATTTGAACAACTTTAGTAGAGGTCCACCAGGCAATGCTACAGGTCAAATATCTAAGCTCTAGGGCTTCTGGTTTTTGAGAAGATTTTTTAAATATTTTCCTATGTAAAATCAAGTGACCCCTGGGGCGGGGTCAATTTTGACCCCGGGGGCCATGATTTGAACAAATTTTGTAGAGGTCCACTAGGCAATGCTAAATGTGAAATATCTAAGCTCTAGGCCTTCTGGTTTATTTTTAGAAATGTTTTGAAGATTTTCCTATGTAAAATCAAGTGACCCCTGGGGCGGGGTCATGATTTGAACAATTTTAGTAGAGGTCCACTAGGCAATGCTACATGTCAAATATCTATGCTCTAAGGCTTCTGGTTTTCGAGAAGAAGATTTTTTAAGATTTTCTTATGTAAAATCAAGTGACCCCTGGGGCGGGGTCAATTTTGACCCCGGGGTCATGATTTGAACAAACTTGGTAGAGGTCCACTAGGCAATGCTTCACACCAAATATTTAAGCTCTAGGGCTTCTGGTTTTTGAGAAGAAGATTTTTAAAGTTTTTCCTTTCGGTTGCCATGGCAACCAGTGTTCTGCATGGAATTCAATTCTTTGAACAATTTTGAAAGGGGGCCATACAAGGTCCACCCCTATGAAGTTTCATCAAAATTGGCCTGTTGGTTTAGGAGGAGATGTTGTTTAAAGGAAAGTGTGGACGGACGACGGACGGACAGACGCACACCGGACGGTGAGCGATCACAATACCTCATCCTGAGCACTTTGTGCTCAGATGAGCTAAAAAATTGGATAATTTAAAAAAATAAGGGCTTTTTTTTAGGAATTTGGCCCTTTCTGGGTGATTTTTTAGGAATTTTAGCGACCAAGCAGAAGAATCATTAGAACAAATTTGGAAGAGGACCTTACAATGATGCCACAAACTAAGTTTGATGAAGATCCATAAAGCAACTGATGAAAAGTTGTTTAAAGGCATTTCTATTCTTACGACTTTTAGCCATAACAAATAACAAGAGGGCCATGATGGCCCTATATCGCTCACCTGTTATCATTGCACTTGAGGACAAGAAGGTTCTCAGAAAAAATATCTAAGTCCAAAGGACAGTAAAAACAAAGGGAAGAAATTTAACCAAAAAGAAAAAAAAATTCTTACAAGGTACAGATATGTCAAAATACACCTAAAAATTGGAGGTACCATCCATGTTGTACCATAGAAAAGTGGTCTCGGTTTTTCCCTACGGCCAATAATAAAAAAGTTACTAAAAATAAGCTATTTATAGTAACGTAAAAGGGAAGTAATTAAAAAAAAAATATATTGTATGTGAACAAAAGAAGGATCTGCCAAATAAATCTGTTGACATAAATGAAATTTCAGATCAGTATCTTCATTAGTTACGGAGATATACCCATTTTAATTTGAAATAAAGGGAGGTAATTTGACATAAAATGTGTCCATAGTTATCTACCCTGATTGTCTCAGTCCAACTAATGACAATAATGAAATTTCAAATAAGTCCAATAAGTACTTACTGATATAAATCCATTTTGATTACAATCAGGGGAGGTAATCAGGTATAAAATAACTCTGGAACCTACGATTGGATCTGATTTGTCATGGAATCCAAGATTTATTGTTGTTGAAGATATTTTGAAAGTTTGTATTAAATAAAACCATAAATGAAGTCTCTATATGGCTGCAAAAGCAAAAATAGCCAATTTTGGACATTTAAGGGGCCATAACTCTGGAACCCATGAAGGAATCTGGCCAGTTCAAAAAAGGAACCAAGATCTTGTGGTGATACATGTTGTGTGCAAGTTTGGTTAAAATCAAATCATAAATGAAGCTGCTATTGTGCAGACAAGGTCAAAATAGCTAGTTTTGGTCCTTTCAGGGGCCATAACTCTTGAACCCATTCAGATATCTGGCTGGTTCAACAAAAGAACCGAGATCTTATGGTGACACAAGTTTTGTGCAAGTTTGATTAAATTCATATCATAAATGAAGCTGCTATTGTGCAGACAAGGTCAAAATAGCTAATTCTGGCCCTTTCAGGGGCCATCACTCTGGAACCCATAATGGAATCTGGCCAGTTCAAGAAATGAATCAAGATCTTATGGTGATACAAGTTGAGTGCAAGTTTGGTTAAAATAAAATCATAAATGAAGCTGCTATTTTGCAGACAAGGTCGAAAAAGCTAATTCTGGCCCTTTCAGGGGCCATAACTCTGGAATCCATTAAGGAATCTGGGCAGTTCAAGAAAGGAACCAAGATCTTATGGTGATACAAGTTGTTTGCAAGTTTGGTAAAAATCAAATCATAGATAAAGTTGCTTTTGTGCAGACAAGGTCAAAATAACTAATTTTGGCCCTTTTAGGGGCCATAACTCTGGAACCCATAATGGGATCTGGCCAGTTCAAGAGAGGAACCAAGATCTCATGGTGATACAAGTTGTGTGCAAGTTTTTGTGCACAGACGACGGACGAAGGGTGCTCACAAAAGCTCACCTTGTCACTATGTGACAGGTGAGCTTAAAAGAGCATTATAGCATTTTATAACGAAAAATCTAAACTGCCTATAGCAGGATTCAAACCTGGGACACTCATGTGCTAGTCCAATGCTCTAAGAGTCTACTCCCTGATGCAGATGTCAGAGATTGGCTATAAACATGCATGCTATGTATAAGCACCCGTAACACTAATTTTAGCTCAAGGAGCCCCTAAAAGAGCCAAGTCAAATAAAGTGGTACTACAAATCAAGTTTGATCAAGATCCATCAAGTAATTCATGAAAAGAAGTGGTTTAAAGGGGCCAAATGCCTCCACTTGAACAAATTTTGGAGAGAACATGGCACTTACCCAGACCAATTTTAATGAAGATCTATCAAGTTGGTTAAAGACATTTCTATTTTAAGCTTTAGCAGCCCCTAAAAGGGACCAACTGCCCCCATTTAAACAAATTTGAGAGAGGACCTTATGATGATGCTACAGACCAAGTTTGATGAAGATCTATCAAGTAATTCATGAAAAGAAGTCATTTAAAGGCATTTCTATCTTTATCTCTAGCAGCTCCTAAAAGGGGCTCAGGGCGATCACAAAAGCTCACCCTGTCACTACGTGACAGGTGAGCTAAAAATAAATCATAAATATTTTGAAACTATTTAAAGATTGAGTATTATCTTTAACCGAGATCAAACTGTGAACAACAAATCTGACACGAGGTGACTCGCTAATTGCCGATAATTACTGGCCATTTGATCGTAACAAAAGACGATCACACCTTTTGTTATCAGTTTGAATTGAGAAGCTCTTGTCATTTTGTAATAAGTAATTAACTTCTTCAACGACGGCAAAGTGGCATGTTTTTGTAGGCGTCAACAAACTTTTCTTTGGTCAAAAATTGTGGTGAAGTCACGCGAAACTTAGCAATCAAGTGTTTCTCAAAAATCGGGTATCTTCGGCAATTCTCTCCTAAAAATTGGTTTTGGAAGAAACATGGCCGCTGAAAGGGGTCAAATACGGCGGTCCGGCGGCAATTCCAGTGGCTGCTGTCCGTGGAATGGAGGTGAAAAGCTGATCGGAGGTGACCGTTAGTACAGATAAGACTGTACCTTCAAAAACAAGTAGGTCAGTAGGTCATGATTAAGGCTATTCCAAGATGAGCACTGAAATCTGCATCAACAAGAGCTGTCCGTAAGACAGCCAAGCTCGACTATTCGAAATATTGTCACAGAAGCAGGAAATTATTACCCAAAATGTTAAATATCAAAAGAGTTTTAAGTTCGAAAGGGGACATAATTTGACCAAAATACATATCAGAGTTATGGGTGCTATCAACTAGTTTTATAACCCCGAAGAAACATATTAAGTTTCAATTCAATATCTGCATTAGTTTTGGGGATAGTAAGTTGCATGTAAAACTTTAACCAGAATTTTCTAAGTCCAAAAGGGGGCATAATTTGCTCAAAATACATGTTAAGAGTTATGGAACTTGACCCAGTGAGGTTGGTAATTGACCTAGAAAAAGAATAAATAAGTTTCAAAGCTATATGCCTTTTGGTAATAGCTGTATGTACTTGCACGCAAAACTTTAACCAGGATTTTCTAAGTCCAAAAGGGGGCATAATTTACCCAAAATACATGTCTGAGTTATAGGACTTGGTGCTATCAACAAGCTTTATAACCCCAAAGACACATGTGAAGTTTCAATTTAATATCTGTAGTAGTTTTGGAGATAGTTACTTGCATGTAAAACTTTAACCAGGATTTTCTAAGTCCAAAAGGGGGCATAATTTGCCCAAAATACATGTCAGAGTTATGGGACTTGACCCAGTGAGGTAGGTAATTGATCTAGAAAAAGAAAAAATAAGTTTCAAATCTATATGCCTTTTAGTAATAGCTGTATGTACTTGCACGCAAAACTTTAACCAGAATTTTCTAAGTCAAAAAGGGGGCATAATTTGGCCAAAATAAAGGTCAGAGTTATGGGACTTGGTGCTATCAACTAGTTTTATAACCCCGAAGACACATGTGAAGTTTCAATTCAATATCTGCATTAGATTTGGAGATAGTAACTTGCATGTAAAACTTTAACCAGAATTTTCTAAGTCCAAAAGGGGGCATAATTTGCTCAAAATACATGTTAGAGTTATGGAACTTGACCCAGTGAGGTTGGTAATTGACCTAGAAAAAGAATAAATAAGTTTCAAAGCTATATGCCTTTAAATGATAGCTGTATGTACTTGCATGCAAAAACTTAACCAAGGTGTGACGCCGACGCCGACGCCGACGCCGACGCCAGGGTGAGTAGAATAGCTAGACTATTCTTCGAATAGTCGAGCTAAAAATAATACAAGTGGTCCAAATTTCTATGCTGTTACTTCAACAAGAAGATTTTTAAAGTTTTCACTATATACATACAGGGAAAAGTGACTATGCCCTCAGTTGGCCATGTTTTTTGATGAATCAAAATAATTTGAACAATCTTGGTTGACAGTCAGAGCATTTGTGCAAAATTATTTTAAAGTCAGGTCAGCATTTTCACACAAAAGGGTTTTAAAGTTTTCACTATATATATATAGGGAAAAGTGACCATGCCCTCTGACAGCCATGTTTTTTGACGATTCAAAACTATTTGAACAATCTTGGTAGAAAGTCACAAAAGGACCATTTGTGTGAAATTTTCAAAATCGAGTGAGCTAAAATTATTTTATACAAGAAGATTTTTGAAGTTTCCAATATATACATATAGGGAAAAGTGACCATGTCCCATGGTGGCCGTGTTTTATGACAAATTAGGATAATTTGAACAATCTTGGTAGAGGCTTACATAAGGACCATTTGTTTGAAATTATTTCAAAATCAGACCAGCTGTTCAGGAAAAGATGTCATTTAAAGAATTTTCTATTTTAAGCCCTGGCGGTCCCTATGGGCAACCAAGCAGAACCATTTGAAGCACTTTGGAAGAGGACCACCCAAGCAACATCCAGGCCAAGTTTCATCAACTTCCACCTAATGGTTTCAGAGGAGATGTTGTTTAAAGGAAAGTATGGATGTCGATGCTCAGTGCTTTGTGCTCAGGTAAGGTCCTTACAATGATGCAAAAGACCAAGAGTGATGAAGATCCATAAAGCTGTTCATGAGAAGAAGTTGTTAAGGTATCCGGTCCACAAATAAGCAAGTTCTATGTAATGCTATCAAAATTATTAATATTGATGTCTGGTAAACTCATATAATTTTGGTGTCATTTGAAAGTGTATTGTCTACTGAAAAAGAAAATGTAAATTATATGGCAAAATATTTTTTTTTTTTTTTCACTTTATAGTTTTCAATGATACTTCAACAGAAATCCAGTTATTACAGTGCAAGATTTATCATTTTGCAATCAAAAAACATGACTGTAGTGAATCATGCATATTATTATGGTCATCTAATTTACTAATTCTTGTTCAGCAGACACAACTCTCAAATGATACAAAAAATAACATGGGGTCACCAGGCACCGAAATTTATCTATTTATGGATCAGATACCTTAATAGGATTTTCTAAAATCCATCAATGCATATAAAAGTTATGGAGAGGAAACAAACTTCTACTTGACCTTAAACAGTGACCTTGACCTTTAACCGAATAGCATAGATCATGTGTTGACACACTGTGGGGAGCATTTGTGATAATCAATCAATGCATATAAAAGTTATGGAGCAGAAACAATTTTTAATTGACCTTAAATAGGGACCTTGACCTGAGTCATGTACATGCATGACCTACATATTGCCCTCTATTCACATACCAAGTTTTATTAACCTAGCTTGAATACTTTTTGAGTAAATGCAGGATCCAGATTTGCAGATGGACAGGCAGATGGATGGAGGGCATTCCAGGTAGAGGACTAATTAGTTGCATAATTTTTAAAAGCAGAGCAATGGTAACTGACATACAACATTTTAAACAAGGTGTGACAATGATTCTGATGGCCTGGTAGAAGATTCTTGATCTATCACAATGACATTAAAACAACTTTTTACAATAATGTATGATTAATATCTTTGGTTTGTATAAACAATATTTAAAATACAATATTCAAACAAGTGACTGAGTATTGCAATGGCAATACAGAAGTCCCCTACCAGTGAAAAAACAATTTTACTTAACCTTCAATAGTGATCTTGACCTTTCACCAAAAACCATGGGTCATATGCGCGACACATAGTCTAATCACAGGGAACTTTCTGTGTAGTACTAAAACAAGAGGGCCATTGACCCTAAGAGTGCTCACCTGTGTACAAGGCTTCAAGTGTGTTTGTATAACGTAATGGTACAAGTACAGAGTTGGGTTTCTTCTTTGTTAGCCTATAATTATATACATGTCACACACATTTTTGAACCTAGGGCAATAACTTGAACAATTATGGTTGACACTAAAACCCTGATGTCACAGGCCAAATATCAAGGCTCTAGCTATTATGAATTCAGAGAAAGTTTCTTATATATCCTTAGGATGGCCAGAACATTTTTATACAATTTCTCCAGGCATAAGTATGTTTTTGACAACACAGAAAATGACGTCAGATGACCTTCAGCTTTTCCCAGAAGTATGAAAGAACACAGACTAAACTTGAAAACAAGTCTCATTTGCATTGTGCAATAGCCAGGGTTGACACGCAGGGGTTACACTGTCTAAATGTATGCGCATGAACTTCTTTTTTTTTTTTTTGGCTAATGAGAAGTCAATATTCAGCACTTTCTGATGATTTAAAAATACCTGGGCTTTAGCACGAACCTCGTCAAATCATTCAAAAGGTCCTTTTTGATGTTGTTTAGAAGTGTCAGTATATGCCTCGGATGTCAGATATTTCCATTTTTGAGAGCTGCAGACCTAGACATTTCAGAAATATTTTCAAAATCAATTTCGTGTAATAAATGTTGATTTTACAGAAGCATGAAAGGGCCATCAGATGCTAATACGTTTTATTATGTTACAGCCGCGGAAAAGATATACAGATTTCCTAAAATGCATTTTTTATAGCTATTTTTGTCTCAAATGTCTGTTTTTGTACAAACGTGTTAAAAAATCTTATAAAAACACTCATTTCTAGAAAAAATGATTTTCCTAATAACCTTAGGACGGCCAGCACATTTTTATACAATCTCGCCAGACATTATGTATGTTTTTAACAACACAGACAATGATGTCAGATGACCTTCAGCTTTTCCCGGAAGTAAAGAAAATGAAAGTACACAGACTATCATATTTTTCCCAAGTGTTGGGACAGCATAGAATAATTTTTTTTTTTCACTGTCCCAAGACTTTTTTCCAGAAAAATAATTATTTTGAAGTGTCCCAAAAAATATGGACACAATAATCATCATCGGGTAACCCTCATCCCAACACCCCCAACCCCTCCCATGTTAAAAGCAAAAAAAAGCAAAAACGTTAATAATTATCAGTAATTATTTTGTTGATAAACTTAAGTATGTGGCCTTGTTTTCATCATCAATTAACACCCCCGCTAAGTGGAGATCAAAGCGGTATAGCTGCCTGAGATTGTCATGGCATTACGTCATGTTTTTGCACCATATGGCACATCACTGTTTAATTGTACCACCTCGGTTCTTTAAATTTCCAAGATGTAGTGTTGTAAACAAACAGTAAATAAGACAACTTAAATTGAGATGCGAGTCACAGAAGTATAAGTTTGTTTTCCAATATATGTGCAATATACCGTAAAACCTGACAGGTAAGCGTGTCAAACACTGATAGTCCAAAATATCCTTATCCCACCTCTGTGACCTATTTGCCCTCAAAGGAACTAAAATACCAGTGAAGTAGGTATACATGTCAGAAAAAGCATGCTACTGTATGTACTTTAACAGAAGTGTATTTGCCAAATAACGTTTTACTCCATGTTTTAAACTGTTGCCATGTTTTTTCATTATTTAATATTTTTCTATTCTGTTTTTGGTATTTTCCTGTCCGGACGGGTCTGAATTTTATGCCTATAGTATGTTACACCTATTTACTTTTAGAACAAAATAAAAATTTAAGATCACGCTGTATGAAATTTTACAGGTAATTTTATGAAAAATAGACCGTTTTTATAGAATATTGCCTACATTTTTGTCAATATCTTATTATATCTGTTATAGAATTCAAACTGTATTATTTCTCAAGTGGTGTTGAAAATTTGAAACGTTAATATTAAACAAGAGGGCCAAGATGGCCCTAGGTCGCTCACCTAAGAAACACTCCATAACAGTGTAAAACATGTTTGACCTAGTGATTTCATGGAAACAAATATTCTGACCAATATTCATTAAGATTGGACCAAAAAATTGGTCTCTTGCAATAAAACAAGCATTTTCTTAGATATGACCTAGTTTTTGACCCTAGATGACCCCTGTTCAAACTCGACCTAGATTTTATCAAGGCAATCATTCTGACCAAAATTCATGAAGATCAACTGAAAAATACAGCCTCTATCACATACAGAAGTTTTTTCTTTGATTTGACCAAGTGACCTAGTTTTTGACCTCAGATGACCCATATTCAAATTCGACCTAGATTTCATTAAGGCAATCAACCTGACCAAATTTCATAAATATCAACTGAAAAAAAACTGTCTCTATCGCATACACAAGATTTTTCTTTAATTTGACCTAGTGACCTAGTTTTTGACCTCAGATAACCCATATTCAAAACCGACCTAGTTTTCATCAAGGCAATCACTCTGACCAAATTTCATGAAGATCAATTGAAAAATACATCCTCTAATGCATACACAGTGTTTTTCTTCGATTTGACCTAGTGACCTAGTTTTTGACCCCAGATGACCCATTTTCGAAATCAGCCTAGATTTTATCAAGGTAATCATTCTGGCTAAATTTCATGAAGATCAGTTGAAAAATACAGCCTCTACTGCATACACAAGGTTTTTCTTTGATTTGACCTAGTGACCTGGTTTTTGACCCCAGATGACCCATTTTCGAACTTGGTCTAAATTTCATCAAGGCAATCATTCTGACCAAAATTCATGAAGATCAATTGAAAAATACAGCCTCTATCGCATACACAAGGTTTTTACGTGATATGACCTAGTGACCTATTTTTTGACCCCAGATGACCCATTTTCAAACTCGGCCTAGATTTTATCAAGGTAATCATTCTGACCAAAATTCATGAAGATCAATTGAAAAATACCGCCTCTATCGCATACACAAGGTTTTTCTTTGATTTGACCTAGTGACCTAGTTTTTGATCCGAGATGACCCATTTTCGAACTCGGCCTAGATTTCATCAAGGCAATCATTCTGACTAAAATTCATGAAGATCAATTGAAAAATACAGCCTCTATCGCATACACAAGGTTTTTCTTTGATTTGACCTAGTGACCTAGTTTTTGACCCGAGATGACCCATTTTCGAACTCGGCCTAGATTTCATCAAGGTTATCATTCTGACCAAAATTCATGAAGATCAATTGAAAAATACAGCCTCTATCGCATACACAAGGTTTTTCTTTGATTTGACCTAGTGACCTAGTTTTTGACCCGAGATGACCCATTTTCGAACTCGGCTTAGATTTCATCAAGGTTATCATTCTGACCAATATTCATGAAGATCAATTGAAAAATACCACCTGTATCGCATACACAAGGTTTTTCTTTGATTTGACCTAGTGACCTAGTTTTTGACCCGAGATGACCCATTTTCGAACTTGGCCTAGATTTCATCAAGTTTATCATTCTGACCAATATTCATGAAGATTAAATAAAAAATACAGTCTCTATCGCATACACAAGGTTTTTCTTTGATTTGACCTAGTGACCTAGTTTTTGACCCGAGATGACCCACTTTCGAACTCGGCCTAGATTTCATCAAGGTTATCATTCTAACCAATATTCATGAAGATTAATTGAAAAATACAGCCTCTATCGCATACACAAGCTAAATGTTGACAGACGACGGACGACAGACGACAGACGACGGACGCCGGACGCCGGACATCGAGCGATCAGAAAAACTCACCTGAGCATTGCTCAGGTGAGCTAACAAGACAAACATTCTGACCAAAATTCATGAAGATAGGGTCATAAATGTGGCCTCTATACTAGGGTATTAACAAGCTTTTCCTTTGATCTGACCTGGTGACTTAGTTTTTGACCCTACATGACCCAGTTTCTAACTTGGCCTAGAGATCATCAAGATAAACATTCTGTGCAAGTTTGTAACAAATCAAAGCACTATGAAACTGTATGGCTGAAAGGGCCAAAATAGAAATTTTTGCACCTTTCAGGGGCAGTAATTCTAGAACCCATGATGGCATCTAGCCTGTTTTCAGAAGGAAACGAGATCTCATTGTGACTTAAGTTGTGTGTAAGTATGCTAAAAATAGAAAGTAAAATGTAACTTCTATTGAGTTCACAAGGTAAAAATTAACGAATATTGGCTCTTTTAGGGGTCAACCAGGGGCAGCAACTTGGATCTGACAGATTTATCAGGGAATCAAAGATCTATTGTTGTTCAAGATATTTTGCAAGTTTGTATCAAATCAAAGCACTATGAAACTGTATGGCTGAAAGGGCCAAAATAGAAGTTTTTGCACCTTTCAGGGGTAGTAATTCTAGAACCCATGATGGCATCTAGCCTGTTTTCAAAAGGAACCAAGATCTCATTGTGACTTAAGTTGTGTGTAAGTATGCTTAAAATAGAATGTAAAATGTCACTTCTATTGTGTTCACAAAGTAAAAATAAACGAATATTGGCTCTTTTAGGGGTCAACCAGGGGCTGCAACTTGGATCTGACAGATTCATCAGGGAATCAAAGATCTATTGTTGTTCAAGATATTTTGCAAGTTTGTATCAAATCAAACCATAAATGAAGTCTCTATATGGCTGCAAAAGGCAAAGTAGCAAATTTTGGGCCTTTAAGGGGCCATAAAGAAAAGGAAAGGAAAGATACTATGCCAATACAAGTTGTGAGCAAGTTTGATTAAAACTGATCGCAAAATGTGGCCTCTATCATGTTCACAAGAAATTGTGAAAGGACGACAGACGACAGATGAAGGGCGATCACAAAAGCTCACCTTGTCACTATGTGACAGGTGAGCAAAAATCCTTCAATGCAATTAAAAGTAATGGAGCAGAAACAAATGTTTACTTGACCTTGATGCGACAAGCATAGATAATGCGTTGACAGATTGTCTCATCATTGGGAATATATGTGTAGCATTAAGATAATCCATTAATGCATATAAAAGTTATGGAGTAGAAACAATTTTTATTTGACTTTCAATAGGGGCCTTGACCTTTGATCTACAAGCATAAGTCATGTACATGCATTATCTACATATTGCCCTCTATTTACATACCAAGTTTAATGAACCTAGCTTGAATATTTTTTGAGTAATTGCAGGATCCAGATTTGCTGATGGACGGAGGGCATTCCTATAGTCCTCTCTGGTGTTTCACCGGTAGAAGACTAATAAAACATATAAAATGACTGAAAAAAAACCTGAATACATTAAAGTACAGAATTCTCAAAGCACTGGTACCACATCCAAATAATGTATGGAACAAATTAAGTCAATATTTTGCCCATGATTGGAGGTATAAAATATGAGCTAGTATGTGTGTGCTAATCATTTAGGAAAATTTGTCTTTTGAGCAGTTTGTAATAAACATGATTATTTGTCAAGAAATCATCAACATTTTTTATGCAAAGCTAAATTATTGTAGGAATGATAGATGTGTTAATTCACGAAAATTATAAATAATAAATCTATATTTATATATATATATATATCTTCCTAATGCAACTTTTCCCCTAAATGATCAGTAGAACAATGCATTGTAAATACATACTTTTATCATCTTGGGTGTGCCTTTACTTGAAGTTCATGATATGAACTGCATTGGTTTTAAATTCAAGAACAATTGTCTATAATATCTCTTCTAAATCTTATTGAAGTTCTCAATCTAAGAACAATTTTAGTTTTCTGAGGTAATACAATACTGGTTCTCTTGTCAGAAATTGTAAACGGAAAACTAAAGTAAAATCACAACCTTATTGGTGAGACATATTTTTAAAAAAAAAAAGATATTTAATAATAAAGATTTCAATAAAATAATTCAGCTTGCAAAAAGTCAATGTAACTCAAAGACAAACTGTTTAACAACAGAACACAAATGGCCAAAAGCAATATTGATGAAATAAAGTCAATAAATTCAGACCAGTGGTTTTGTACCAGTATACCTGGTAACATATTGATGTCACTCCCTTAAAGGAATGGTAATCACTGAATAGGTCATAACTCATCAACTTGCACTGTATATGAAATTCCAGATGAAGTTTTCTCCATAGTGATGCATTTCCTTCAGTTTGGACCAGATCCTTTGAAAACTGCAAGAGGATAATTCTAAATAAGCATTTCATTCTTATCAGACAATAAACAGCATTTTATAAAATTTCAAAGAGTAAAACTTCCTATATTGGGTATGGTACATATGTGTGCATGGTTTGCTTCATAATGATGTTTTTCTGTAAGTTCTCTTGAAAATAGTATTAAGAATATCTGTACAAGCTTTCCATCTAATCAAATTAAACAAGAGCTCGTACAACACGAAATGCCCCCCTTGATGCATTGAGTAACTGCACAAGGATAAAAAATTATTGGTCACTGTGCACTGGACATTTGACATATTGACCTGAAATCAATAATTATGGGTCATTTGTAAACCAGTCATATTTAGTGACCTCCGTATCAAAAGCAATCAAAGTTATGCTCGAAATATAAATATATGATGGGCAAATGTTACCTTGCTGTGACCTTGTCCTTTGACCTACCACCCCACCTTCTCATCACCACCTACCTACATCCCAAGTTTGAAGTGAATACCTTCAATGGTTAACAAATTACGCTCCGGACACTAAATATGAACGACAGATTTGACCGTTGAGCTGAATTCGTGGCCTTGACCGTAAACCTACAGACAAGGTTAAGTCCATACCATGCATGGTTATTTAGTTATGCTCCGGAAACAAAATATGATGAACAGTTTTGACCTTTTAGCTCAATTTGAAACCTTGACCTTTGACTTACAGAGCCAGTTCAAGCACTCTGCTCATCGTCTCATCACCATCTACCTACATGCCAAGTTTAAAGTCAATACCTTTAATGGTCATAAAGTTACATTCCAGACATGAATAATGACGGACGGACAGACGCATGTGCAATCACATATGTCCCATTTTTCCAAATAAGCAAGACAAAGATATGGTTCTTCCATCTGCACTTCTTCTTAATGCCGTTTGTTATTGTGTAAAGTCTTAACTAATTCCCTTCGTTTTGGAGTTTTGTTCCATGGAAAGACATGGTCAGTAACCATAATCATACCCACTTCACCCTTCAGCCATATCTTCAAGGAATGGTAAAGACACACATCCTGACCTGGTTTCATGCACATAAGGTAGAAAAAGTGACTTCTAGGGTGTTCTAAAGGGTTTTATAAAATTTGACCAAAAACAGATGTAGTCAAGATTTGACACCAGATGATCCAGTTTCAAACATGGCCTCTATTTCCAAATAACAAAATTTAATATCCTGCCATGTTTCATTTCCATCAGATGGAAAATGTTGCCTTGTGAGCCACAATAACCCTGTCCTACAAACTGTCAATCTGACCTAGCTACAGAAAACCCAGTTTTGAACTTGAACTAGAATTCATCAAGTCAAACATTCGTAGCAAAATTCATATAAATCAGATAAAAAATGTTGGTATGTTAACTAGAATGTTAACATTTTATCAAGTGACCTAGGTTTTGAACCCTAACGACCCGACTCCAATCTTGACCTATATTTGAAAATGGCAAATTTTATAAGATTGAGGTATGAAATGAGGCCTTTAGAATATTAACAAAGTTTTTTATATAACTTGACCTGGTGGTTTACTTTTTAACCAAAGATAACCTAATTTCAAGACCTCAAGTGAACTAAAACAAAGTATAACTTCACTAGTTTCCTATCATTAAAGTTCCTTGTCAAATATGATTACACTTTACTAGTTTAAAACAATGCTGTTAGAATTACTTTTATAACAACAAAATACAAATAATTTCAAACCTTGTTAATACTAAATTTGCCCATTTCCCACCTTGCAAGTTGCTCAAGAATGGAAACTAGGCCACATTTAAAAAAGTCTTTGTTTGCTGTCTCCCAACCCTACCTTTTAAAGCTGGGTAGGTAGGTAGGCAATTTTGTTTTGTTTTGTTTTGGTGGGGGATTATACTTTTACCAGTAGATATATGATCATTTATTTAATATAGAATATTTCTTTTGTAAAAATAAGATAAATCTTTATATGTCGTATAAAAGCAGGAAATTAAATAATACAATTTAAACTTTCTAACTTATTATTTTGCTTACTTGAAATATATGCGACACTTTTCATATCACACCTTAAAAAAAATTTGACCACCATTGTCCAATAAAAACTTCTGGGGTGCAGCATTTTAAGTGGGTATGTAGGGAGACAGCAAACAAACATATTTTTAATTTTGGCCCTATGGACAATATACTAGTGCACTTTCTAGGTGAACAATGAAAAATATAACTAATCACCTTCATTCTTCAAGCCAGTGAAAATTTGTTCCTATCATTTTGTACAATTTCCTGTTGTGTGGAGCAAAAAATCTCCTTAGTTTCCTTTGAACTGTTGTATCGACATCAGGATGCTGTCTTCCTTTGCTATCAGCTAAGCATTTTTGTACATCATCAGTTTTTATGCAATAAAATCCCTTTGTCTTGTTGAAATAGAAATTGCTTGGCTTTATCTTGTGTTCAACTTGTAAAAACTCTTCAACTTCATACATAACTCCAGCTGGATTGTCAACAAGGTCCTGACTCTCTATGATGAATATCTGGTCTAAAGAAAAGAACTCGAGCCAGTGAGATAGATGTTTATGATAAATAGATCTTTTCACAGCCTTATAACTCCTATTTATGTTACCTTTCGAGTCTAGAACATGTTCCTCAAATGAGGCAACAGGCTTATTTTTGGATTTCTTCCCTTCTGCTATTTGTACATAATCAGAAAGGGTTCGCTCTGCAGGATCTCTAAACAGTAACAATAATTTGATTGTTTTATTCATACGATATATTCTTTCTGGCACTTCTTCTTCAGTGAAGTATGCTGGTGTCTTCTCCACTGTGATTTGGTCTCGGTATGAGAAAGGCATCTGTTTCCTGTATGACTCCAGTGACTGATGATAAAAGTCATCATCATCAAAAAAATGCATTTCTGGACCTTTCACAACTATATCTGGATGTATATTTAGATATGTCAACAACGCACGCGTTCCTGCTTTACGGGCTCCAATGATAATACACTGAGGTAGTCGTTTCTTCATATGATGAAATTTCACATGTTCTGATTTCAACTGGCCAAAATCTGACAGGTTGTTTTGTATCACTGTATTACACACTGCATTGTTTAAACAATGCCCCTTATGCAGACATGATATTGCTACCATGCCTACAGACAACAAAACAATAAACAACACACCAATTACTTTCAATCTTGATATCTTTGGAAAAGCAAACTTCCCTTTCTTTATATGAGATGTGTCAGAGGAATCTGTTGGAAGAGGTGAGTATCTGATGTGAGAAGCCATGGTGTGAACTTGTTCGTACATAACAATTTTTATCATTCACCATCCCAGAAAAGTTACAATACCTGAAAAAAATACAAGAGTTATTTATTTCTAATAAATGTTTCCTCTGAATACTTGCTAGGGGACATCTGGAGAATTACTTTAAAATGCCCACATTTTACACTATTGTAAATTTAAAACAGCATGGTAATACACAACATTGATTGACATTAGTCAATTCTTTGTATAATATCCACATTCAAACTAAAAGGTGCAAAAAAAAAGAAGAAAACTGTGTATCTTATTGAATTAAACTACATAGAGACCGTACTATAGCTCTTCGCATACTTTGATTTTTCAAACTAAAGTGATTTTTACAAGTGCACCGGTTACGATAAAAATATAAACAACGGACTCTGTCTATGAAACTTTGAAATGAATGAATGACAGTCGATCTTAGTCATAATACTGATTGACAGTGAATGCTAATGACTCCATGTGTTGCAGAAAGGTATTTAGTTTGTAACTGTAATTTCCCATCAATTGAAATCCTGTCAAAACTGGTAAAATAATTACTTATATTTGGACAAAACTCACCGTCTTTGCCGTTCGACAGCTGCAAAAAGGGCAAATATAAAAGATTCTGTGTAAGCAATATTTCACTGGTACTACCAGTTAGTAAGTTCATACTCTAAATAAAACGTCAGAGAAATTTGGGCAGATTTGTACGATTATGACGTTGGCAGCATTAGATTATATTTTTCTTTACACAAAAATTGCCGTTAGGTAACAAAGCGAATATGCCGATAATCCGGAGTTCACCGATTATTGTTCCAGTTCAGTGTAATCCAGCAATTTAACTGCATATCTATTAGCTACTGCTGTTATAGGGAAGTGGTAGAGTGTCTGCTTTAGGTGTGAGAGGTCCTGGGTTCGAGTCCCAGTTAGAGCTTAACTATTTAGATTCTGCTAAAGCATAGTTTTGCTGTTAATAGACTGTTCCAGATGTTCTGACATTTTAGCACACAGTATCATGATCATTATTTAGCAATCCAGATCAAAGTTGAATGTTAAATCAAATGCACCCAATTAGAAAATATTGACTATATTATGTCCCTTTGATGTTTATGCTCTCCATGTTCAAGAAGAGTTACATTTCCTTGATCACAAAATTTTCGTTAACATGAAAATATTAAATGCTCATAACTCCACACTTCTGGTTAAAATAGTGTCTATATTTCTGTTTTTGAGAAATATATGGACATCTGTCTTGATTTCAAAGCTTTTTAACTTCAAACCTATGATTTGAAAATATTAGGTACTATCTCTAAACTACATTGATGCGAATTTTTCCAAATTTTGAAAGTATACAAGTATTTTGTATCAAATTCAACATTTTAAAGAAAATACTAAAATCATAGGCCTGGTGTCCATATTTAAACAGCCAATTTTCAAGTAGTGCTGAAATACAAACATATATTTTAGTAAAATTTTTGTGGACTGAAATCATGAAAATATGGACATGTCTATTTTATCAAACTTTTTGAATAAATAAAATGATCCAGGAAATACATGTTTTTTTTATCATGACAGGTAAAAGTTGAAAAATACATGTTTTTTAAAGTGACTGATATGCTTTCATGGTACGTCTATTTATATTTTATTTGATTTGTTTTTGTATACAATGTGTTAGTCTGATAACAGGTAAAATTATAGCAAAAAACTCTATTGATCGCTGATTTTGTCCAGAAATTGTACATTGTCCGCGTCAAAAGTACATATTTTCTTGCTTGAAGAATGATCTACATGTAAATTCCACCATTTCATGGATAAAGAATTAATACTAGTTTGGTAAAATAAAATAAAATTATTGCTAAAATCTCCAATTTGTTTATAACCATCAATGAAAGAAGATTCGGTGTGATTTCCTGACTGTACGAGTGTTTGCGACTTACGTAAAAAAGACTGTATGCCTGTTTACAACTGACTTATTTATAAAATATTGGCGTTTCCTATGTTCCTGTAGTATTTCTTCATAATTACAGGGTTCCCACACTTTCACCTCTATGAAATTTAAGGACTTTTCCAGGACCTTGTTGCCATTTTCAAGGACCTCTGTATGACAAATAGGGTTGTACATTCCCGTCAATTTTTCTAGGTTCAGTGTGAAAATATAAGAACAAGAGGGCCATGAATGATGGCCCGATACTGCTTAAAAGTTTCTACTTAATAAATACAGGCTCTGCAAATTTTCTTCTTAATTTTTTTTTTAATATTTCATTTTGTTTCCTTATACTGTCCTCAAGCAAGCTTTTGTTTCTCAAGGAAACTATGAATTAATTACTTGTCTAGCATGCTGTGAAGACTTAATCAACTCCTTCATAATAACTACACCGCTGGTGCCACCTACATGATTTATATAATCTTTGATACACTTCTAGCAATTAAACTATTTTCAGTCAAGTTGATGTTTGATCGTGTCACTAATCAAGATTTTCACAATTATTCTAAAAAAAAATCGAATTTCACAGGGCTTCTTAAAAATCGACAGAAAATTTGACCGAAAGCATAGAATTAGTTTAAATATTCAAGCATAGCTACCTATATAGGTTGATCAACTACAAAAAACATTGGTATTTTTGAAAAAGGAAATTGAAATGACATCCGTGTCCGCCATTTTGAATCATGAATTACTTCCCTTAGCAAAATGGGATAATTCCCGGTATTTTCCCGTACCTTTGCCGTACACTCGCCAAATTCCCCGGAATTTCACGGCTGGGAGTCAATTTTTGAAATTCACGGACTTTTCCCGTTTTCCCGGATAGCGTGGGAACCCTGTAATTATAACCCACAAACGAAGTTTGAAGGAGGGTGGTATATAGGAGTCACCATGCGGTCAGTCTGTTCGGTCTGTTTGTAATTGTGTCCTCATAAATTTGGTCGTGCAATTACTTGAATACTATTACACCTACCTCTCTCAAAGTTTATATACAAACATCGGCAATATGTAGTTAATGCCTGTCTTATTCTTTTCCTTTTCTCTTTAATGTGACACTTAAATGTAAAACAGGGTCTGTTTTTCGTGTCCGTGCCATAACTTCTTTATGCACTAAGGGATTCTGAAATAACTTGGCACAAATGTTCACCATCATGAGACGATGTGTCGCGCACAAGACTACACTTTCTAGAATTTCAACCCATTGAAACCGATATATCATCGCAAACTACAAATAACAAGTGAATGAAGTATTGCCATGCAATACAAAGTCCCCTACTGGAAGGCACCTAATTTTCTCTACTGCAGTATAACATAATGAACTGATATCTGTCAATAATGTATAAACAATATTGTACTATATATACAATATGTTATAATAAAACACTTCGATTAAAATTTGTATATATAAAAACCTATAGTTGTTTTCATATAGCAGTTTTTTTGACAATTATCAAAAAGGTCTCATATAAGTTATTGATAAAAAAAAAGAGTAAAAACAAGAGCTGTCTCCATAGGATGACACATGCCCCCAATGGCACTTTGAATGAATAGTTTTGGCTGATGTTAAGGTTTAGGACCTTTGACCTACGGACCTGGGTTTTGCGCGCAACACGTCTTCTTACTGTGGTACACATTCATGCCCAATAATTTTAAAATCCATGCATGAATGACAAAGATATGGACCAGACACGCCCATCAATGCACTATCATGAAATATGACCTTTAACGTCTAAGTGTGACCTTGACCTTTGAGCTACAGACCTGGGTCTTGCGCGTGACACGTCATCTTACTGTGGTACACATTCATGCCAAGTTATTTGAAAATCCATCCATGGAAGACAAAGATATGGACCGGACACGAATGCACTATCATGAAAAATGACCTTTAACATCTAAGTGTGACCTTGACCTTTGAGCTACGGACCTGGGTCTTGCGCGCAACACGTTGTCTTACTGTGGTACACATTCATGCCAAGTTATTTGAAAATCCATCCATGGATGACAAAGATATGGACCGGACACGAATGCACTATCATGAAAAATGACCTTTTAAGTCTAAGTGTGACCTTGACCTTTGAGCTACGGACCTGGGTCTTGCGCACGACACGTCGTCTTACTGTGGTTCACATTCATGCCAAGTTATTTGAAAATCCATCCATCGATGTCAAAGATATGGACCGGACACGAAAATTGCGGACAGACTGACAGACCGACAGATGGTTCAAAAACTATATGCCTCCCTTCGGGGGCATAAAAAAAAAAAAAATTCTAGATAAGTCCACATAAAACTCTTTACCAGGTAGAGATACAAAATACACCTAAAAATTGGATGTAACATGCATGTTGTACCACAGAAAACTGGTCTCGATTTTTTCCTACGGCCTGTAATAAATAAGTTACAATATAAGCTATTTATAGTAAAACAAAGGGACATAATTCTAAAAACAAGGGTGCCTCATGGTGATGAACATTTGTGCCAAGTTACATCAAAATCCCTCCATGCATGAAGAAGAAATGCTCCAACAGTCATTCTTGTATTTGACCTTTTGCCTCTATGTGTGACCTTAGACCTAGGGACGCGGTTCTTGCGCACAACAATTCGTCTCATGGTAGTGAACATTTATGCCAAGTACATCAAAATGTTCCAGACAAAGTCATTCTTGTATCTGAACTTTGGCTTCTATGTGTGACCTTGACCTTCAACCTAGGGACCAGGTTCTTGCACATGACACTCCGTCTCATAGTGGTGAACTTTTGTGCCAAGTAATATTCAAATCCTGTTTTGCATGACAAAGTTATACACCGGACAGGAAAAATGTCCTATTGACCTTTGATCTCCAAGTGTGACCTTGACCTTTAAGCTAAGGTTCTGGGTGCTGCGCATGACACATCGTCTAATCATGGGGAACATTTATGCCAAGTAATATTAAAATCCCTTGATGGATGACAGAGTTCTGGACCGGACAGGAAAAAAAAACCTATTGACATTTGACCTCCAATTGTGACCTTGACCTTTGAGCTACCGTACATTCCCGCTTATAAGACGCACTCGCTTATAAGACGCATCCCAACATTGGACATGCAATCTGGGGTCTTTTCCACTAACCCTCGTATAAGATGCGGTCATTTTTTGATATCAACAATGTCAACTAGAAAATGCTTTTGTAAAAAAGCGCATGTCTCCCCCAATGCAAAGTCCTATAGGCAAGAGGTTAATAGGGGTCAGGAGCGAAAGTCAAAGAGACACTGATGGTTGGCTGCAATAGGGATCATCTACTTGGCATGTCCAGTCATCCCGCTAAATTTCAACACTCTTGGCCTAGTGGTTCTCAAGTCACTGTTCAGGCTCCTGTGACCTTGACCTTTGACCAAGTGACCTCAAAATAAGTAGGGGTCATCTACTCTGCATGAGCAATCATGCTATTAAGTTTCAACATTCTGGGTCAAGTGGTTCTCAAGTTATTTCCAAAAAATGATTTTACATGAACAGGCCACTGTGACCTACATGAACAGGCCACTGTGACCTTGACCTTTAATAGACTGACCCCAAAATCAATAGGGGTCATCTACTCTGCATGTTCAACCATCCTATTAAGTTTCAACATTCTGGGTCAAGTGGTTCTCTAGTTATTGATCGGAAATGGTTTTCAATGTTCAGGCCCCTGTGACCTTGACCTTTCACAGAGTGACCCCAAAATTGTTAAGGGTCATCTACTCTGCATGAGCAATCATCCTATTAAGTTTCAACATTCTGGGTCAAGTGGTTCTCAAGTTACTGACCGGAAATGGTTTTCAATGTTCAGGCCCCTGTGACCTTGACCTTTAATGGAGTGACCCCAAAATCGATAGGGGTCATCTACTTTGCATGTACAATCATCCTATGAAGTTTCAACATTCTGGGTCAAGTGGTTCTCTAGTTATTGATCGGAAATGGTTTTCCATGTTCAGGCCCCTGTGACCTTGACCTTTGATGGAGTGACCCCAAAATCAATAGGGGTCATCTACTCTTCATGATCAATCATCCTATGAAGTTTCAACATTCTGGGTCAAGTGGTTCTCTAGTTATTGCTCGGAAATGAAGTGTGACGTACGGACGGACGGACGGAAGGACAGATGGACGGACGGACGGACGGACGGATGGACAGGGCAAAAACAATATGTCTCCTTGGGGAGACATAAATATTTGTAGAAATGCATTATTTTTCGAACATGATGTGTTTTGGGAAAAATAAAATGGTAAAATTGCCGATTTTTTTTGCAAAAAAAATGCAAACTTCATTTATTAAATTTTAAAATATATAATCAGCTTATATACAATTATTTTTCTGTGATAAACACATTGAAATGAATTAGAAACGGAGAACTTACGTCTACAAAACAGCCGATATTTTGACGATATTTGCAGATGTTGCACAATGAAATGAAATAAATATTTTTTTAAATATTTTTATTTATAATAAAATGCATATGAATAACCAAGATACGGCGAAAATACGTCTAGAAAAAATTGGCGTTATTCACCAAGATTATTCAAAACTTTGCAGTCTTGTTTAATTAAACATAAATCCTTTTTTGTATGTAATAAAATACATTTTAGCTCCTAGGAAACGGCGAAATTACGTGTACAAATCAGCCGAAATTTTGACAATATTTGCCGATGTTACTCAACGAAATAAAATAAAGTATTTTAAAATGTATTTTAATGTATGATAAATTACATTTAAATAACGTATATTCGGTGAAAGTACGTCAGAAAAGATTATTCAAGAGTTTGCAAGACCTGTTTTATAAAACGTAAAACTTAACAGAATGTTTTAAAATCCTATTTTATACGTAATACAAGAAACGCGGCAATGCCACGAAACCAGGTTTTCAACACTTTTCATAAGAATAAACAAGAGTGCCAGAATGTCACAATATACGCCCGTCACAGCAAATTTCTTTACTCTAGCACCTGTATTTGCAGATGTAATTTTAATTTTGTGGTTGTTTAGTAATCATTGTAATTCTTTTGTTTTTCTAAGTCCATAAAAAAAATCCTTACCAGGTAGAGATACCTTAAAATATGCCTAAAATTAGAAAGTAACAACTATGTTGTACCACAGAAAAGTGGTCTTGGTTTTTCCCTACGGTCAATTATAAAAAAGTTACAATATAAGTTATTTATAGTAACAACTAAGGGAAGTTAATCTTAAAATACAAAAAAAAAAAAAAATACAAAAAATTTTTTTTCAAGTCCACACAGAAATCCTTACCAGGTAGAGATTGGTCAAAATACACCTCAAAATTGGATGTAACATGCATGTTGTACTACAGAATAGTGGTCTTGATTTTTCCCTACGTCTAGTAATGAAAAAGTTACAATATAAGCTATTTATAGTAACAACAAAGGGAAGTAATTCTAAAGAAGGGAACTTCGTCTCATGATGGTGTATAATTGTGCCAAGTTACATCAAAATCCCTCTATGCATGAAGAAGATATGCTCCGGACAAAGTTTTCATTCTTGTATCCTTTGACCTCTAAGTGTGACCTTGACCTTAGACCTAGGGACCTGGTTCTTGTGCATGACACTCCGTCTCATGATGGTGAACAATTGTGCCAACTTTCATCAAAATCCCTCCATGCATGTAGAAGATATGCTAACCCTAACCTAACCCTAACCCTATTTTTAGTAACAATGACCTTGACCTTGATCCCAGAAACCCCAAAATCAATCCCAGCCTTTGTCTTGATATAAGCTTCATACATACCAAGTTTTATTCAAATATCTTTACCGAAACAAAAGTTATTGACCGGAAACCCTTTTTCTATTTTAAGTAACAGTGACCTTGACCTTGACCCCAGAAACCCCAAAATCAATCCCAGCCTTTGTCTTGATATAAGCTACATACAAACCAAGTTTTATTCAAATATCTTTACCGAAACAAAAGTTATTGACCGGAAACACCGCCGTCACCGCCCGCCCGCCCGCCCGACATCTACCCCAATCTAATAACTCAGGTTTTCGTCGAAAACCTGGTTAAAAATACTAGGAAACGGCGAAATTACGTCTACAAATCGGCCGAAATAATATCGGCGACTTTATTGCTGGGCTTTCAAATATGACACGTGTCAATCAATCATAGATTGACATCTGCCAGTCAAATACAGGTATGCCCACTTCGATATATTACCCAATCGTGTTCGAGTTTCGAGTAGCTAGCCATCTCTACATGACCGTCATTTAGCAAGAAGATTAGTCCAAAATTATGCAAAATAATTTCCGTTCGCCATTCTTTGAAGATGCCGAAGTTTGACATCAATCAGTGTCAATCACAAAGCTGTTTATTTGCGGATCTGAAGCATCAAATATTTCATAACGAGTATGTTTTAACACCCTAAAACAGTTCTCTGTAATTGGCGCCAATTAACTTTTAATTGTCTTCTGTTTGCGGGCTGTGAAATATTTCTATGTTCCATTACAATTTACAAGTTAATTTAAAGCCAATACATTATGGTGTTTTAAAAGGAAAAATAATACATTTGTAAAAAAAAAATACTTTTTTGAATCGTAAAATAAATTAGTATCGATTTTTATAGCGGGCCGAAATACGGTACGTGCAGTTAAAGATTTTATCACAGCTATGTAAATGGTGGCCGAAAAACGAAAGTAGTGGTTTGCAGTGACAGAAATAAAGATGTACTGAGCTGTAATTTGAAGATTTTTTAAGATTTTCTTTTAATTTTCGTGTAGAACGCGCTTATAAGACGGGTCCCACACTTTGGCCCAGAAATATGACTCCTAAAAATGCGTCTTTTAAGCGGTTATGTAAGGTAGGTGTCCGGGTTTTGCGCACGACACGTCGTCTCATCATGGGAAACATTTGTGCCAAGTAATATTAAAATATCTTCATGGATGGCAGAGTTATGGACCGGACAGGAAAAAAGCCCTGTTGATCTTTGACCTCAAATTGTGACCTTGACATTTGAGCCAGGGGTCCGGGATTTCTGCATGACACATCGTCTCATCATGGGGAACATTTGTGCCAAGTGATATTAAAATCCCTTAATGAATGACAGAGTTATGGACCGGACACAAAACAGACCCTGTTCATGCCATGTTAACACTTGACTGCCAAGTGTGACCTTGACCTTTGAGCTAGGGGTCTGAAAGTTGTGCATGACACATCATCCTATTATGAGGTACATTTGTGCCAAGTAATATTAAAATCCCTTCAAGGATGGCAGAGTTATGGACCGGACAGGAAAAAAGCCCTGTTGACATTTGACCTCCAATTGTGACCTTGACCTTTAAGCTAGGGGTCTGGGTTTTGCGCACGACACGTCGTCTCATTATAGGGAACATTTGTGCCAAGTAATATTAACCCTTAGCCTGCTAGCAGCAGATGATTATGCCTTTGCGACCAGTGCAGACCAAGATCAGCCTGCACATCCGTGCAGTCTGATCATGGTCTGCACTGTTCGTTATTCAGTCAGTAAATTTGCAGCAAACACCCCTTCAAATAATAAATGGTATTGCCCAAACTGAATGATGGACCAGTCCATTTTAGAAATTTAGCAGGCTAAGGGTTACAAGAGATCACAGAGTGATCTTGGCGCCCACCAATGTGCCATTTTAGAGTGTTCCAAATTTCAAGACTTATTGACTAGCTCAAGGTCAAATTTCATTTCCGTACACAACACAAATCTATGCATGTGGTCCAAATTTGAAGCCTGTACCTTCAAAAATGTGAAAGTAGGTCACTAGGTCAATGTCAAGGTCAAAGTTTGTTTCGGTATACAAAACTATGCATGTGGTCCTAAATTTGAAGCCTGTAGCTACAGAAATGTGAAAGTAGGTCACTAGGTCAATCTTAAGGTCAAAGTTCATTTCAGTACATAAAACTATGCAAGTGGTCCAAATTTGAAGGCTGTAGTTTGAGAAATGTAAAAGTAGGTCACTAGGTCAAAATCCAGGTCAAATTTTACTTCGGAATACAAAACTATGCATGTGGTCAAAATTTGAAGCCTGTACCTTCAAAAATGTGAAAGTAGGTCACTAGGTCAATGTAAAGGTCAAAGTTTGTTTCAGTACACAAAACTATGCATGTGGTCCAAATTTGAAGGCTGTAGCTTGAGAAATGTAAAAGAAGGTCACTAGGTCAAAATCAAGGTCAAATTTTATTTCGGAATACAAAACTATGCATGTGGTCCAAATTTGAAGCCTGTACCTTATAAATTTGAAAGTAGGTCACTAGGTCAATGTAAAGGTCAAAGGTCATTTCAGTAAACAAAACTATGCAAGTGGTCCAAATTTGAAGGCTGTAGCTTGAGAAATGTAAAAGTAGGTCACTAGGTCAAAATCAAGGTCAAATTTTATTTCAGAATACAAAACTATGCAAGTGGTCCAAATTTGAAGCCTGTACCTTCAAAAATGTGAAAGTAGGTCACTAGGTCAATGTCAAGGTCAAAGTTTTTTTCGGTACACAAAACTATGCATGTAGTCCAAATTTGAAGGCTCTAGCTTGAGATATGTGAAAATAGGTCACTAGGTCAAAATCAATGTCAAATTTCATTTTGAAACACAAATCTATGCATGTGGTCCAAATTTGAAGCCTGTACCTTCAAAAATGTAAAAGTAGGTCACTAGGTCAATGTCAAGGTCAAAGTTTGTTTCGGTATACAAAACTATGCATGTGGTCCTAAATTTGAAGCCTGTAGCTACAGAAATGTGAAAGTAGGTCACTAGGTCAATCTTAAGGTCAAAGTTCATTTCGGTACATAAAACTATGCAAGTGGTCCAAATTTGAAGGCTGTAGTTTGAGAAATGTAAAAGTAGGTCACTAGGTCAAAATCCAGGTCAAATTTTACTTCGGAATACAAAACTATGCATGTGGTCAAAATTTGAAGCCTGTACCTTCAAAAATGTGAAAGTAGGTCACTAGGTCAATGTAAAGGTCAAAGTTTGTTTCAGTACACAAAACTATGCATGTGGTCCAAATTTGAAGGCTGTAGCTTGAGAAATGTAAAAGTAGGTCACTAGGTCAAAATCAAGGTCATATTTTATTTCGGAATACAAAACTATGCATGTGGTCCAAATTTGAAGCCTGTACTTTATAAATGTGAAAGTAGGTCACTAGGTCAATGTAAAGGTCAAAGGTCATTTCAGTACACAAAACTATGCAAGTGGTCCAAATTTGAAGGCTGTAGCTTGAGAAATGTAAAAGTAGGTCACTAGGTCAAAATCAAGGTCAAATTTTATTTCAGAATACAAAACTATGCAAGTGGTCCAAATTTGAAGCCTGTACCTTCAAAAATGTGAAAGTAGGTCACTAGGTCAATGTCAAGGTCAAAGTTTTTTTCGGTACACAAAACTATGCATGTAGTCCAAATTTGAAGGCTCTAGCTTGAGAAATGTGAAAATAGGTCACTAGGTCAAAATCAATGTCAAATTTCATTTTGAAACACGAAACTATGCATATGGTCCAAATTTGATGCCTGTACCTTCAAAAATGTGAAAGTAGGTCACTAGGTCAAAATAAAGGTCAAAGTTTTTTCCAGTGCACAAAATTATGCATGTGGTCCAAATTTGAAGGCTGTAGCTACAGAAATGTGAAAGTAGGTCACTAGGTCAAAATCAAGGTCAACTCATGTCAAGGTTCATCTTGCCACTCAAAAATATACATGTGGTCCAAGTTTGAATGTTGTAGTTACTGACAAGAACATTTTAAAAGCTTTTCCCTATATAAGTCTATATGAACCATGTGACCCCCGGGGCGGGGCAATATTTAACCCTAGGAGGATAATTTGAACAAACTTGGTAGAGAACCACTAGATGATGCTACATTACAAGTATCAAAGCCTTAGGCTTTGTGGTTTGGACAAGAAGATTTTCAAAGTTTTTCCCTATATAAGTCTATGTAAACCATATGACCCCCAGGGCGGGGCCATATTTGACCCTAGGGGTATAATTTGAACAATCTTAGTTGAAGACCACTAGATGATGTCACATACAAAATATCAAAGCCCTAGGCCCTGTGGTTTTGGACAAGAGGTTATTCAAAGTTTTTCCCTATATAAGTCTATATAAACCATGTGACCCCCAGGGCGGGGCCATATTTGACCCCAGAGAAATAATTTGAACCATCTTGGTAGAGGACCACTAGATGATGCTTCATACCAAATATCAAAGCCCTAGGCTCTGTGGTTTTGGACAAGAAGGTTTTCAAAGTTTTTCCCTATATAAATCTATGTAAATTATAAAAATAAACAAAGGGCCATAACTCACTCAAAAATTGTTGAACCAGTCTGATTTTCAGAGGGACACAACTAGGGTACCAATACATCATTCTGACAAAGTTTGGTCAAAATCCCCCCAGTAGTTTCTGAGGAGATGCGATAACGAGAAATTGTTAACGGACGGACGGACGGACGGACGGAATGACGGACGGACGGACCACGGACGCAGAGTGATTTTAAAAATCCCTTGATGGATGACAGAGTTATGGACCGGACACGAAATTGCGGACGGACGGAATGATGGACGGACGGAAAAGCGCATTCCTATAGTCCCCGAAACTGGTTTTCAACCAGTAGGGGACTAATAAGCTGTGAAAATATGAACCATAAATGGGGTGATTTGTAGTGAAACGGCGCCAGATTGAATCCACTAACCCTTTGTGGATCGCTTTCTTGACAGTGTCGCATAGTAAACAGCTCTATTTTAGTTTTATCTTTGTATTTGCCATAAACACAGGAAATTTAACATGAAACTTGTCTTATTTTACTGAAAATACATTCTGCGAATGAAATAAGCCCCCATTTTATAAGCAGAAGTGCCATAAAAGGAAACAAGAGGGCCATGAAGGCCCTGTATCGCTCACCTGACCTACTGACCTAAAGATCATCAAGATTTACATTCTGACCAAGTTTCATTAAGATATGGTCATAAATGTGGTCTCTAAAGTGTTAACTAGCTTTTCCTTTGATTTTGCCCAGTGACCTAGTTTTTGACCCCACATGACCCAGATCTGAACCTGACCTAAAGATCATCAAGATTAACATTCTGACTAAGTTTCATGAAGATACAGTCATAAATGTGGCCTCTAGAGTGTTAACAAGCTTTTCCTTTGATTTGACCTGGTGACCTAGTAATGAGCCCACCTGTCCCAGATTTGAACTTGACCTAAAGATCATCAAGATTAACATTCTGACTAAGTTTCATGAAGATATAGTCATAAATGTGGCCTCTACAGTGTTAACTACCTTTTCCTTTGATTTGACCTGGTGACCTAGTTTTTGATCCTACATGACCCAGATTCAAACTGGACCTTGAGACAATCATGATTAACATTCTGACCAAGATTCATGAAGATACAGTCATAAATGTGGCCTATACAGTGTTAACAAGCTTTTCCTTTGATTTGACCTGGATACCTAGTTTTTGACCCCAGATGACCCAATATCGAACCCGTCTAAGATTTTATTGAGGGTAACATTCTGATCAAGATTCATTAAGATTGAGCCAAAATTGTTACCTTAGATTGTTAACAAGCTTTTCCTTTGATTTGACCTGGTGACCTAGTTTTTGACCCCAGATGACCCAATATCGAACTCGTCTAAGATTTTATTAAGGGTAACATTCTGATCAAGTTTCATTAAGATTGAGCCAAAATTGTGACCTCTAGGGTGTTAACAAACTTTTCCTTTGATTTGACCTGGTGACCTAGTTTTGGACCCCAGATGACCCAATATCAAACTCGTCCAAGATTTTATTAAGGGTAACATTCTGATCAAGTTTCATTAAGATTGGGCCAAAATTGTGATCTCTAGAGTGTAAGCAAGCTGTTCCTTTGATTTGGCCTGGTGGCCTAGTTTTTTACCCCAGATGACCCAATATCCAAGTTGTCCAAGATTTTATTTAGGGTAACATTCTGACCAAGTTTCATTAAGATTGGGCCAAAATTGTGACCTCTAGAGTGTTAACAAGCTTTTCCTTTGATTTGACCTGGTGACCTAGTTTTGGACCCCAGATGACCCAATATCGAACTCGTCCAAGATTTTATTGAAAGTAACATTCTGACCAAGTTTCATTAAGATTGGGCCAAAATTGTGACCTCTAGAGTGTAAGCAAGCTTTTCCTTTGATTTGGCCTGGTGGCCTAGTTTTTTAACCCAGATGACCCAATATCGAATTCGCCCAAGATTTTATTGAGAGTAACATTCTGACCAAGTTTCATTAAGATTGGGCCAAAATTGTGACCTCTAGAGTGTTAACAGTCAAATTGTTGACAACGGACGGACGGACGACGACGGACACAGGGTGATCACAAAAGCTAACTTTTGAGCACTTTGTGCTCAGGTGAGCTAAAAATAGCAAATTTTGGCCGTTTAAGGGGCCATAACTCTTGAACCCATGATGGGATCTTGCTACTTTTCGAAAGGAACCGAGACATTATGCCAATACAAGTTGTGTGTAATTTTGATTAAAGTTGATTGCAAATGTGGTCTCTATTGTGTTCACAAGCCAAAAATGTCAAATTTTGGCACTCTAAGGGGCTATAACTCTGGAATCCATGATGGGATCTGGCCACTTTCAAAAGGAACAGAGATAATATGCCCATACAAGTTGTGTGTAACAAGAGCACCGCCCTGCGGGTGCTGAAGCTCATCTGATTTTTTTGTATAATTGAAATATTGTCCTACTCATGATTTTCTAAGTCTAAAAAGGACCATCATTCTTGCAAAAAGCAGGACAGAGTTATGTTTCTTGATGTACAGCATCCGCTTCTGATGGTGAAAAACTGTTGCAAGTTTTAAAGCAATAGCTTTGATAGTTTATGAGAAAAGCTGACTTAAACATAATACCCAACCAAGAAAACTGATTTTCTAAGTCCAAAAGGGGCAATAATTCTTGCAAAAAGCATGATGGAGTTATGTTTCTAGCTGTACAGGGTCAGCTTATGATGGTGAACAAGTGTTGCAAGTTTCAAAGCAATAGCTTTGATAGTTTAGGAGAAAAGTTGACCTAAACATAAAACTTAACCAAGAAATGACGCCGACACCGTTCAAGTGATGACAATAAAGCAATGGTCACATTTACGTTCACGCACGTAGTTGGTCGTAGTTCATTTTAAACGTAGTTTGTCGTACGTTGAAGTACGAACAACTACGTTCAACTACGAGTAAATGGGGTAGGGTTAACTAGGGTATCACTACGTCTTACCACGAGTTACTACGTTATACTACGTATATACTACGATCGAAGTACGAGCAACTACGACAAATTACGATCAACTACGTTGAGCTACGGAAAAGCGTTTAGCCGTAGTGGAGCCCTAGTTTAGTTTAGCCGTAGTGGAGCCCTAGTTGATCGTAGTTGAACCGTACTGTCGATGTGTTTTTCTTGTACTACGATCAAAAACGATACACACTACTGTTAAGTACGATCAAGTACGTTTAACTAAGATCAACTACGTTCAAACTACGGTCACAGTAGGGTCAAAACATCGCAGTTAATCGTAGTCAGATTTTGAACATGTCGAAAAATTATTTCCTTACTACGGACAAATCATAAGTTCGAACTACGATCATTACTACGTTTGACTACGATTATCTACGTGTAACTACGCTTAGTACGATAAACTACGATCAACTACGATCATTCCTTACTACGATTAACTACATGTAGTGTGACCACGCCATAACTCATCATTTTTTTTCAAAAAATCAGATGAGCTAAAAATCAAATATAAAATGTGGTCTGTATTGTGTTCACAAGGAAACTGTGGACGGACAGATGATGGACGAACGGACGGACGAAGGGCGATCACAAAAGCTCACACTGTCACTACCATACAGGTGAGCTAAATATAGTATATGTGCGTTTACTACATATTGTCCATGATTTGACCGTTATTTTTCATACATTTATACTTACCAAATAACACACACCTTTCGATTTAAATGTCTGAATTTGCCGATGGTATTAAAACAAAGACGAGGTAGAAATCACGCCATTTTTATACCAACGAAAGTGGATTGAGCCAGGCTTAGCAATGAAAATGACTAAATCTGCAAGGACAGATTACCGGCGTGTGCTAGCGTTATCACTATCAAATGTAAATTATTTCAAACATGAGAAATAACGGTTAAATCTCGACAGGTAGTAAACACAATGGCCATTCGCAGGGTACTTGTAGGTGCAATAGTTTTTTAAACAAGAGGACCATGATGGTCCTGAATCGCTCACCTCTTCCCACATGACCCAGTTTTGAGTATGACGTCGTTTTTTCTATTATTTGACATAGTGACCTAGTTTTTGAGCTCATGTGACCCAGTTCTGAACTTGACCTAGATATTATCAAGATAAAAATTCTGACCAATTTTCATGAAGATCCATTGAAAAATATGGTCTCTGGAGAGGTCACAAGGTTTTTCTATTATTTGACCTATTGACCTAATTTTCGAAGGTACGTGACCCTCTTTTGAACTTTACCTAGATACCATCAAGGTGAACATTCTCACTAATTTTCATGAAGATCTCATGAAAAATATGGCCTCTAGAGAGGTCACAAGGTTTTTCTATTTTTATACCTACTGGCCTAGTTTTTGACCGCACGTGACCCAGTTTCAAAACTGACCTACATATCATCAAGGTGAACATTCAGATCAATTTTCATGAAGAGCCATTGAAAAATATGGCCTCTAGAGAGGTCAAAAGATCTTAATAATTTTAGACCTACTGACCTAGTTTTTGACCGCAGTTGACCCAGTTTCAAATTTAACCTAGATATCATCAAGATGAACATTCAGACAAACTTTCATACAGATCCCATGAAAAGTATGGCCTCTAGAGAGGTCACAAGGTTTTTCTATTATTTGACCTACTGACCTAGTTTTTGACGGCACATGACCCAGTTTCAAACTTGACCTAGATATCACCAAGATGAACATTCTGACCAATTTTTATGGAGATCCATTCACAAGTATGGCCTCTAGAGAGGTCACAAGGTTTTTCTATTTTTAGACCTACTGACCTAGTTTTAAACGCACATGGCCCTGTTTCGAACTTGACCTAGATATCATCAAGATGAACATTCAGACCAATTTTCATACAGATCCCATGAAAAATATGGTCTTTAGAGAGGTCACAAGGTTTTTCTATTATCTGACCTACTGACCTAGTTTTTGATGGCACGTGACCCACTTTTGACCTAGATATCATCAAGATGAACATTCAGACCAACTTTCATACAGATCCCATGAAAAATATGGCCTCTAGAGAGGTCACAAGGTTTTTCTATTATTTGACCTACTGACCTAGTTTTTGTCGGCACGTGACCCACTTTCGATCTTGACCTAGATATCATCAAGGTGAACATTCAGACCAATTTTCATAAAGATCTCATGAAATATATGGCCTCTAGTGAGGTCACAGGGTTTTTCTATTTTTAGACCTACTGACCTAGTTTTTGACCGCACGTGACCCAGTTTCGAACTTGACCTAGATATCATCAAGATGAACATTCAGACCAACTTTCATACAGATCCGATGAAAAATATGGCCTTTACAGAGGTCACAAGGTTTTTCTATTATTTGACCTACTGACCTAGTTTTTGATGGCACGTGACCCGCTTTCAAAATTGATCTAGATATCATCAAGATGAACATTCAGACCAACTTTCATACAGATCCCATGAAAAATATGGCCTCTAGAGAGGTCACAAGGTTTTTCTATTATTTGACCTACTGACCTAGTTTTTGATGGCACGTGACCCACTTTCGAACCTGACCTAGATATCATCAAGGTGAACATTCTGACCAATTTTCATGAAGATCTCATGAAATATATGGCCTCTAGAGAGGTCACAAGGTTTTTCTATTTTTAGACCTACTGACCTAGTTTTTGACCGTACATGACCCAGTTTCGAACTTGACCTAGATATCATCAAGATGAACATTCAGACCAACTTTCATACAGATCCCATGAAAAATGTGGCCTTTAGAGAGGTCACAAGGTTTTTCTATTATTGGACCTACTGACCTAGTTTTTGACGGCACGTGACCCAGTTTCGAACTTGACCTAGATATCATCAAGATGAAGGTTCTGACCAATTTTCATAAAGATCTTGTGAAATACATAGCCTCTAGAGAGGTCACAAGGTTTTTCTATTTTTAGACCTACTGACCTAGTTTTTGACGGCACGTAACCCAGTTTCGAACTTGACCTAGATATCATCAAGGTGAACATTCTGACCAATTTTCATGAAGATCTTGTGAAATATATGGCCTCTAGAGAGGTCACAAGGTTTTTCTATTTTTAGACCTACTGACCTAGTTTTTGAAGGCACGTCACCCAGTTTCGAACTTGACCTAGATATCATCAAGATGAACATTCTGACCAACTTTCATAAAGATCCCATGAAAAATGTGACCTCTAGAGTGGTCACAAGCAAAAGTTTACGGACGGACGCACGCACGGAAGCACGCACGGACGGACGACGGACGACGGACACCGCGCGATCACAAAAGCTCACCTTGTCATTTTGTGACAGGTGAGCTAAAAATCAGAGGATCATTTTGTTGGCAGACAAACAAACAGATGGGAGTCAACCTATAGTCCCCTCCTGTCTCATCTCGTCGACATTTTGAAGTCGTCAGGTAACATTTCTTCGAGTGACTTCCATAGGGAATCGACAGACGGTTAATTTCTTGCATGACATAGTAGGGACCCTGTGTACACTTTCAGTTTCTAATCTGTATTTTATGGTAGTATATTTCTGTAAAACCAACACGGAATACTTGCATGTAAACGATTCTGAAGCATTCAATTCGTTATATAATTAAGTAGGATAGCGAGTCACAGACCCTCCACCCCCACCCCAATGGATTAGTACATGCATAGCACGAGGGGTTCGACATTAAATGGCATTATATACATGACGACTGATCAATAGAGACAATTTGGTATGTATTTTTTATTTCGTTTATGCCTTTAAAGGACATAAATCACCTACTGTAGTCGCAAAATGGAATACAGTGTCAGTCGCAAATATGCGTTCAGATCAAATATCAAAATTGGCAAGTCGGCATACAGTGAATCAGAGCTCCAGATAAGCTTTTGGTGCAACTGGGTATTTACCCATCACTTTTTGTCTGAATTGGGTACTGGAAATTTGAATTGGGTAAAAATAATATCATTATTCAGCCTTTTCAGAAGTAATTGGGTATTTGCTAAAACTAATTGGGTATTTTACTAATTTCACACAAACAACTGAATATTTTTTGCTTACAGTATATATCGTTAACCAGGATTGACTAACTACATAACGGTACTTTAATAGCACCCTTCAATGATTAATACAAAAATGTGTTTAAAACTGTAATAAAACGTGATTAATTAAAACAGTACACTGTCTTTTAAATTGCTTTTTATGCCCCCAGCATCCACTGATGCGGGAGGCATATACTGATTGTTGTGTCCGTTCGTCCCTTAGTCCGTCCGTCCGTACGAGGTTAACCAAATGGGACCATTTGGTCTAGCATCAATACCCCTTACTAGAATGACTTGATACTAATGCAGATGTAACCTGTGACCATTCCTCATCTTCAGACATCACCTGACCTCATTTTGACCTTGACCTTGACCTCATTTTGGACTAAGGTTGCTTTATATGGGCCATTTCTTGGTTAACCAAATGGACCCGTTTTGTCTAGCATCAATACCCCTTATAAGAATGAATAGATACTAATACAGATGTAAACTGTGACCATTCCTCATTTTCAAACATCACCTGACCTCAGTTTGACCTTGACCTTGACCTCGTTTAGTCCACTGATGCGGGAGGCATATACTGATTGTTGTGTCCGTTCGTCCCTTAGTCTGTTCGTCTGTCCGTACGAGGTTAACCAAATGGGACCGTTTCGTCTATCATCAATACCCCTTACTAGAATGACTTGATACTAATGCAGATGTAACCTGTGACCATTCCTCATCTTCAGACATCACCTGACCTCAGTTTGACCTTGACCTTGACCTCATTTTGGACTAAGGTTGCTTTATATGGGCCATTTCTTGGTTAACCAAATGGGACCATTTCGTCTAGCATCAATACCCATTACAAGAATGAATTGATACTAATACAGATGTAAACTGTGACCATTCCTCATTTTCAAACATCACCTGACCTCAGTTTGATCTTGACCTTGACCTCGTTTTGGACTTAGGTGCAAAATCTATCAACAAGGATGCCACTGGGGGAATCAAGCGTTTATTGAATGCAGCTCCTTGTGGTGTAATCAATGTAAACATGTGTATTTTAATTCATAGTACCCAAGATATTTTTTCTCTAATCATTCTGAGATACTTTTGTTCCATACTGTTGTTTACTTTTTCACTTTTAATGAAGTCAGAGATCAATTCATCAATATCCCGAAAGATGTGTTCACTTCAATATGCGTTCTTCCATAAGATTTCATCCATTATCGGTGTTATCGGTGACACTACATCGTCACAAGAAGATAACTGTCATTGTTGAACAGCAAAACATCCCACTAATTTGTTTGTGCTGCAACAATGTTTTTTCTGCCCTCTTTTACATTTTATCGGCATAAAGAAAATTGTTTACAAAACATCCAAATAACACCAATTAGCCAACTGAATGGTCGTGTGATTTTTCCGATAAATCACACCCTGTTTTGCGTACCGTATAACCAGTCATTTGTCTAGCGTTAAAGTCTTGTACCCATTCTAGTAAATAGAATAAGGAAAATGCGATACGCAAGCGATTTTTTATGAATTGGGTATTAGGAATTTTAATTGCGTTTTAATACGCACACTGTATGAATTCAGCTGGGTTTTCTACAATTTTAATTGCATAAATACGCAAATATGCAGCTTATTTGGAGCTCTGAGTGAATTTTTTTTACCGACTACACAAAAATTAATTTCTTTCAAAAATGCAACAGATATGCAACATCTTATTTACATATATTTATGGAGTATGCATGCTTATTTCAGAAAACATCATGGATTATTTGATTACAAATCATTTTGACATGTTATTCACCAGAAAAACTGTTTCGTGACTTGGTCGAGTGAATTTTCATGCAATGAGTGTGATCAGTCAACATTTTCTCAGCATTTTGTAAACATTACCTGTCAGTTTCATCTATTATATCACCATATACACATATTTATGTTAGACTTATCGTTAAACCTAAATACACATACAGTGTAAAGCAAAATAATTAATTTCAAGACGATTTCTTACCTTCTGCGTGTCTGTTATAATTGTTTTGATCAGTCGCAAGAGGAAGAGGGGGGTACAGTCGTTTATAGGGTGTGAAGTTACGTCCATGCCAAGTTAGTTGTACAAAAGTCTGGTCTAAAGTCTTGAAAACAACTGTAAGAAACAAATAATAGTGTTAGCTTTAACACTGACAATGAAACAGTAATAAATATATCCATTACACTTTTATGGTAGATACTTTTTCTATATAATCTATGACTTACTTCTTATTTCAAAGAACATTTTGTAATCCTGGTATAGCTGCTCATTTGATACAAAATAAATAAACAATAACAAGAGCTCCGCCAAGCTGGGTAATATACCTCCAAAGGGTTATATCACAGGAGGAAGCAAAATTTAAAGATTTTTTTCGGTGGGGGGGGGGGGGGGGGGGAAAGATGGAACCCTTCCAAAATAACAAGAAATGTGGAAATTCCACGGAAACCAGGTTTTCAACTGCATCATGCCAACAGGTTCTAACAAGAGGGTCATGATGACCCTGAATCGCTCACCTGAGTAATATGAGCTACATGTTTCAAATGTCAAACTGATGCTAAAATATTAAGAAAGTAGGTCATATTTATGGTCACTGAAAGTCAGTTTTAAGATCGGTATGCAAAACTGTACATGTCATCCAAATTTCAAGACTGTATCTTGAAAAACAAGAAAGTAGGTTAGTAGGTCACATTAATGGTCACTAAAATTCAGTTTTAAGATCAGTCTGCAAAACTGTACATATCATCCAACTTTCAAGGCTGTATTTTAAAAAACAAGAAAGTAGGTCAGTAGGTCAAATTCATGCAGGGCCTCCGCTGTCGATCGCCAATGTCGCCATTTGCGATGATTTTAAGAATCTGGCGCTAAATTTTGCGAACTGGCGAAAACGAGTGGCGCATAGCTTTTTTTGGGTCGTTTATGTCTTTTTTCCGTAATGATATAAGCGGGTCAAGAATTGGTTCTTGATACACGTGTTTACCTAAAGCGCTGGTTGTGAAAAAAATCGATAACCAGTCTAGGCGGTGTTTGTCAATTCGGATATTGATGTTGGTTGACACTTTGAGAAGATGATTGCGTAAGTATGTGTGAAATCATTAATCAGTTACAAAAACATCTGCAAACTCGTATATTTGAAGTGCGCCGAGGATTTGCCTAAATTAACGACAATTACGGCTTACTTTATGAGTTTGGATTTCTACAAAAAGGCCGACATGTATGTTTGTGACATGTAGATGTATGACGAATTTTTAATTAGTACGAAAGATACATTTAGTTTGTTAATGTTTGCAAACATTTTAGATAATTTTATAATTCGTCAATTAACTTAAAAGATTTTACCGACGGTTGTGAAAACAAAAAACAGAACTGACTTAATTGTTATCCTGGCTAATTTCTTTAAAATGTTCAGGCATTTTGGAATGGTATCAGTTGCTATCATGGCTTCTAAAAGACCTTTAGATGAGTGTTCTATTCCACCTTCAAAAATAGCAAACTTTCAAAATTCTCCTATCAGAAAATTTAAAGAGTCTTGGAAAATTGGACAGATTTTTATTGTGTTAAATGTGAATAAAAGACAGTATAGATTATACTACATGATAGTTAATATTCAACATTATATAAAAACAAGAAATGTTGAGTGCTAAATTGGTTGACGGATTTTTGTAGTGTAATATTTATGTAAATAAGACAGTATAGATTATACTATATGATAGTTTAAGTATATTTAACATTAAATATAGAAACTGAATTTTCCTTTGTTTTTACTTTTAAAATTATTTAATACACCTTATGATCATTCCTAATGTAATTTGAATCTATTTACAATAATTAATTTCCATATGCTCTGACACTAAAGACAACCAAATGAGAGAAATAAAAGTGGCTCAGAACTTTGGCTCAAAAGTGGCTCTTAAGTGGCTCCAACTTTTTCAAAGTGGCGAAAAGGTTGGCGACAAGTATGAAAAACCCAGAGGAGGCCCCGTCATGGTCGCTGAAAGTCAGTTTTAAGATCGGTGTGCAAATCTGTACATGTCATCCAAATTTCAAGGCTGTATCTTAAACAAGAGGGCCATGATGGCTCTATATCGCTCACCTGAGTTAAATTGCTTGCTTGAACAAATTTCTTTGCTAATGCTTCAAAAACAAAAACAAAATAGGTGAGAAGGTCATGGTAAAGATTCTTCAAGATAAGTACTGAAATCTGTTAAAAAATTATACAGGTGGTCAAAATCTCTTTGCTGTAGCTTCAAAAACAAGAAAGTAGGTCAGTATGACCGGTCAGGGTTAATAATATTTAAGATGAGTATTAAAATCTGTATCAAAAGTTCTACATGTGGTCCAAATTTCCATGCTGTATCTTCAAAAACAAGAAAGTAGGTCAGAAGGTCATGATTAAGACTATTCAAGATGAGTATTGAAACCTGTATCAAACATTATACATGTAGTCCAAATCTTTTTGCTGTAGCTTCAAAAACAAGAAAGTAGGTCAGGGCTAAGAACATTAAAGATGAGTATTCAAATCTTTATCGAAAGTTATTGACGTGGTCCTAATTTCTATGCTGTTAAGGTCACAGTCAAATGACCCCTAATTACTTGGGGTCATCACGTAATTATAATTTAACAGTCTAGGAAATATGATCAGATATATTTTAAAATATTTTTTCCTATATAACTCATACAAGTGACCCCCAGGGTGGGGCCTCTTTTCACCCCAGGGGCATAATTTTAACAATCTTTTTAGAGAACCACTAGGCAATGCTACATACCAAATACAAGAAGATTTTTTTTTTTTTTTTCGTATATGTCTTTGTAAAACTTGGGACCCCCAGGGCAGGGCCTCTTTTCATCCTAGGGTAGTAATTTGAACAACCTTTGTAGAGGACCATAAGGCAATGCTACATACCAAATATCAAAGGCCTAGGTCTTGTGGTTTCAGACAAGATGATTTTTAAAGTTTTTTCCTATATAAATCTATGTAAAACTTGGGACCCCCTGGGTGGGACCTCTTTTCACCCCAGGGTCATAATTTGAATAATCTTGGTAGAGGACCACTAGGCAGTACAACAAACCAAATATCAAAAGCCTAGGCCTTGCAGTTTCAGACAATAAGATTTTTAAAGTTTTTTCCTATACAAGTCTATGTAAAACTTGGCACCCCCGGGGCATGGCCTCTTTTCACCCCAGGGTAATTATTTGTTCAATCTTGGTAGAGGACCACAAGGCAATGCTACATGCCTAATATCAAAGGCCTAAATCTTGTGGTTTCAGACAAGAAGATTTTTAAAGTTTTTTTTCCTATATAACTCTATGTAATATTTGGGACCCCCATGGGCGGGGCCTCTTTTAACCCCAGGGGCATAATTTGAACAAACTTCATAGAAGACCCATTAGATGATGTTACATGCCAAATATTGAGGCTCTACTCTTTAAGGGGACGCATACTTTGAAATTAGAAAAAAGTGGGTGGGGTATTATAAAATTTACCTGCAAAAAAGTACAAGGTTTTGGTAAATGAAATGAATACTGTTTCAACTGTTATAAGTACACAAAGGATTGCTCACTAAAATAAAAATGAGAAAAACTGAAACAAGAAAGTTATTGTTGAATTACATAAGACTTCTTGTGTACATTCAAAGTCAACAATTAAGACTTTTTGGTGCGAAAATAATAGTGCTTCACTTTGTCCAAACATTTATCAATGTCCTACAGATTCTAATTTAAAGAAAGAATGTGAAATAAGTTCACTGTCTTGCTTTTCATTTCGCATATGTGAGCTAAAACACATTATTTTGTTTGTTTACAAAGTAGTGCATAAGAAAAGATACGGTGGTCAAGGAATGCCACATTACAAAACTAAAAGAGTATAGTCCCCTTAATACATTAAACATTTATCGTTACAGAAGTCTAGTGGCTTACAATAAAGGCCTAGAAATGTTGCCATTATTAATTTTTAACTTGGTATTCATGAACTACAATGCACTTAAATATCAAAACACATTCAACAAACTTTTGAATTGTATTGTCTTAAAAATCCCAAAAATAAGGTATGAAATTTGGTTGAGAGGTCCAATCAATGTGTATATGTGCAAAAGCAACATTCTAATCTTGTTCACAAAAGTTACTAATAAACAGCAGGAATGTCAATGATCAAAACTGGACGAATATACAGTTATCCTCACTTTAATGTCATTTATAATTTGTCCTTGAATTCTCCACCATACTTTTCATAAGTCTGTTTGCACGAGTTGCACGAGAATGCTGTCATTCACGTAAAAAAAAACGGGGTCAAATAAGTTGTAAATGCAATATCATCTAAACGTAATTAATGGATTATGCAGTTCATGATAAACTTTATCTCATAACGTAACGAACATGTATAATGTTGTAACAACAACTTTACTTACACTGATTTAAGTAGCAGTCGGTTTATAAGTGACTTTATTGATTCATTTTGTGTTTTGTTATTGTTGTCAAAAAGTATAACGGAAGTGCCTCACAACTGAAGCGGAAACCAGTTTGATGCGCAAAGTAGTCCACTGTAAGTAATATTATTTGACAAATGTCCACAGAAATTAATAATTTTCTAATATTAAAGACGAATATCTGAATAGGATTCATTATTTGATAAGAAATTATAATCATCGACATGTTTTTTAAAAAATCGTACACGTGCTGACACCTAAGTTGTCTCCCGTTGTTTATTAGAGTTACCTTTCGTCCGGCGCAGTAATACATTTGCAGTGAATCGCCGAGAAGTCGTGGGAAAATTAAAAACCATGTAAACAAACTAAAATTAACCACCTTTTCAAGATGAATTTCAAGTGATCGACATTATGCATTTAACCCGCCTGACCTGTGTAGCATCTTAGATATCTGTTCTAAGGTATTCATTGTGTAGAATGTCATGTTATGCCCTTGCAATGCTAATCCCACTCTGATTTTTTTGTTTACATTTTTTATCAATGACAAATATGGCGTCCATCCCGAGATGAACAGACGTGGCGTTAAATTTTTACATGTTTAAGCAAACCTGGTGTGTTAGAAAGAAAATCTCATCCCTTCAACATTATTTGGAACACTGTTATTGTAAAAAACCTGTTTTTTCCTTATACAAAAGCTTAATATTTTGTGTTGAATGTACTTTCACAAAGACCTCTGTTTTCCTATTACATTCATAGTACCACATCCTTATCCACAAAGTACTGAATATTACAGGTGTCCATCAGTATTATATCAGTTTAGGAACATGTTTTTTATTTTCCCACCATCGATTTCTTGAATATGCACCCCTTCCGCATTGCCATATGAACTGTGAATGTAGCAATATGCGTCCCCTTAAGATTTTCAAAGTTTTCCCTTTACAAGACAATGTAAACCATGTGACCCCCAAGGTGGGGCTATATTTGACCCTAGTTGGATAAATTTGAATAATCTTGGTAGAGGACCACTAGATGATGCTACATGCCAAATATTAAAGCCCTATGACCTGTGGTTTTGGACAAGAAGATGTTTAAAGTTTTTCCTTTCGGCTGCAATGGCAACCAGAGTTATGTATGGAATTCAATTCTTTGAATAATTTTTAAAGAAGACCATCCAAGGAACACCCCTGTGAAGTTTCATCAAAATTGGCCTGGTGCTTTAGGAGATATTGTTTAAAGGAAAGTGTGGCTGGACGCCGGACAGTGAGCCATCACAATAGCTCACCCTGAGCCTTTGGCTCAGGTGAGCTAAAAACAAGGAAGTAGGTCAGTAGGTCACATTCCATATGACCCAGATTCGAACCTGACTTAAAGATCATCAAGATAAACATTCTGACCAAATTTCATTAAGATATGGTCATAAATGTGGCTTCTAGAGTGTTAACTAGCTTTTCATTTGATTTGACCTGGTGACCCAGTTTTTGACCCCACCTGACCGAGATTTGAACCTGATCTAAAGATCATCAACATTAACATTCTGACCAAGATTCATGAAGATACAGTCATAAATGTGGCCTCTAGAGTTTTAACAAGCTTTTCCTTTGATTTGATCTGGTGACCTAGTTTTTGACCCTACCTGACCCAGATTTGAACTTGACCTAAAGATCATAAAGATTAACAGTCTGACTTAGTTACTAGAGATATTGTCATAAATGTGGCCACTACAGTGTTAACAAGTGAATGAAGTATTGCCATGCAATACAAAGTCCCCTGCTGGAAGGCACCTAATTTTCTCTACTGCAGAATAACATAATGAACTGATATCTGTCAAAGATGTATAAACAATATTGTACTATATAATCAATATGCTATAACAAAACACTCAGATTAAAATTTGCATTTACAAAAACCTACAGTTGTTGACTGTTTCATAACATCTATAAATATAAACAGGCATGCTAGAATGTCACAATATATGCGCATCATAGCAAATTTCTTTACACTAGCACCTGTATTTTCATAAGGAACTTTTTTGGCCAATTATAAAAAAGTTATAATATAAGTTATTTATAGTAACAACAAAGGGAAGTTAATCCTAAAAAAAAAATTTTTTAAATATAAAAAACAAGAGGTTCATTGACCCTAAAGCGCTCACCTGTGTACAAGGCTTGATGTGTATTTGTATAAGTACAGTGTTAGGTTTCTTCTATGTTAGCCTATATTATATACATGTCACACACACTTTTGAACCTAGGGCAATAATTTGAACAATTATGGTAGACGTTACAAATCTGATATCACACACAAAATATCAAGGCTCTAGCTATTATTGATTCAGAGAAGAAAAGTGACCACGCCCCTTGGCAGCCATGTTTTTGACGAATCGGAATAATTTAAACAATCTTGGTAGAGGATCACACTTAGGACCATTTGTGTAAAATTATTCTAAAATCGGGCCAGCAGTTTCACACAAGAAGATTTTTAAAGTTTCCACTACATACATATAGGGAAAAGTGACCATGCCCTCTGGTGGCCATGTTTTTTGACAAATCAAAATAATTTGAACAACCTTGGTAGAGGGTCACACATGGACAATTTGTGTAAAATTATTCTAAAATCAGGCTAGCAGTTTCACACAAGAAGATTTTTAAAGTTTCCACTACATACATGTAGGGAAAAGTGACCACACCCTCTGGTGGCCATGTTTTTTTATAAATCGGTATAATTTGAACAATCTTGGTAGAGGGTGACATAAGGACCATTTGTGTGAAATTACTTCAAAATTGGACCATCAGTTTAGGAGGAGATGTTGTTTGAAGTTCTTCTATTTTTAGCTCTGGCAGCCCCTATGTGCAACCAAGCGGAACCATTTGAATAATTTTGGTAGAGGACCACCCAAGGAACATCATGGCCAAGTTTCATCATAATCCATTCATTGGTTTTGGAGGAGATGTCATTTAAACACAAATGTTGACGACGGATGGACGACTTGACGCACGCACGATGGACACAGCGTGATCACAATAGCTCACCATGAGCATTGCTCAGGTGAGCTAAAAAATCTATATAATATACTATATAACTCTTTGTCAGGTAGACATAGCTTAAAATACACCTAACAAGAGGGCCAAGATGGCCCTAGGTCACTCACCTGTGTAACATACCATAACAGAATAAACACGTTTCACCTAGTCATTACATGGAAACAAATATTCTGACCAATTTTCAGTAAGATTGGACCAAAAAACCTGGCATCTTGAGAGTAAACAAGCATTTTCTTTGATCTGACCTAGTGACCTAGTTTTTTACCTCACATGACTCAGATACGAACTTGTCCAAGACTTCATGATAAACAAGAGATCACAGAGTGATCTTGGCGCCCACCATTGAGCCATTTTTGAATGTTCCAAATTTCAAGACTAGCTCAAGGTCAAAATCAAGGTCAAAGTTCATTTCGGTACACAAACTGTGCATGTGGTTCATGCATAAGTGGTCCAAATTTCAAAGCTGTAGCTTGAGAAATGTGAAAGTAGGTCACTAGATCAATTTCGAGGTCAAAGTTCATTTCGGTAAACAAAACTATGCATGTGTTTCAAATTTGAAGGCTGTAGCTCAAGAAATGTGAAAGTAGGTCACTAGGTCAAAATCAAGGTAAAATTTCATTTCGGAACACAAAACTATGCATGTGGTCAAAATTTGAAGCCTGTACCTTCAAAAAAGTGAAAGTAGGTCAATGTCAAAGTTTATTTTGGTACACAAACCTATGCATGTGGTCCAAATTTGAAGGGTATAGCTACAGAAATGTGAAAGTAGGTCACTAGGTCAAAATCAAGGTCAAATTTCATTTTGGAACATAAAATTATGCATGTGGTCCAAATTTGAAGCCTGTACCTTCAAAAATGTGAAAGTAGGTCACTAGGTCAATGTAATGGTCAAAGTTTGTTTCGGTACACAAACCTATGCATGTGGTCCAAATTTGAAGGCTGTAGCTACAGAAATGTGAAAGTAGGTCATTAGGTCAAGATCAAGGTCAACTTATGTCAAGGTTCATCTTGCCACTCAAAACTATACATGTGGTCCAAATTTGAATGGTGTAGGTTATGGACAAGAAGATTTTAAAAGTTTTTCCCTATATAAGTCTATATGTACCATGTGACCCCTGGGGCGGGGCCATATTTGACCCTAGGGGGATAATTTGAACATACTTGGTAGAGAACCACTAGATGATGCTACATTACAAATATCAAAGCCCTAGGCTTTGTGGTTTGGACAAGAAGATTTTTAAAGTTTTTCCCTATATAAGTCTATGTAAACCATGTGACCCCCAGGGCGGGGCTATATTTGACCCGAGGGGAATAATTTGAACAATCTTAGTAGAGGACCACTAGATGATGTCACATACAAAATATCCAAATCCTAGGCCCTGTGGTTTTGGACAAGAGGTTTTTCAAAGTTTTTCCTTTTATAAGTCACTAGGTCACAATCAAGGTCAAAGTTCATTTTGGTGCACAAAACTATGCATGTGGTACAAATTTAAAGGCTGTACCTTCAAAAATGTGAAAGTAGGTCACTAGGGCAAAATCAAGGTCAAATTTCATTTCGGAACCCAAAACTATGCATGTGGTCCAAATTTGAAGGCTGTAGCTACAGAAATGTGAAAGTAGGTCACTAGGTCAAGATCAAGGTCAACTCATGTCAAGGTTCAACTAGCCACTCAGAACTATACATGTGGTCCGAATTTGAATGTTGCAGGTTATGGACAAGAAGATTTTTAAAGTTTTTTCCCTATATAAGTCTATATAAACCATGTGACCCCCAGGGCGGGGCTATATTTGACCCTAGGGGAATAATTTGAACAAACTTGGTAGAGAAGTACTAGATGATGTTACATTACAAACATCAAAGCCCTAGGCTTTGTGGTTTTGGACAAGAAGATTTTCAAAGTTTTTCCCTATATAAATCTATGTAAATTATAACAAGAGGGCCAAGATGGCCCTAAGTCGCTCACCTGAGTAACACACAATAATAGTGTAAACATGTTTTACCTAGTGATTTCATAGAGACAAATATTCTTACCAATTTTCATTAAGACTTGACGAAAAAACGTGGCCTCTTGAGTGTAAACAAGCTTATTCTTTGATTAGACCAGGTGACCTATTTTTTTAACCTACATGACCCAGATAAAAATTCATGCGATATTTCATGCACACAAACATTCTGACCAAGTTTCATGCACATCAAATGAACAAGAGTGTTAACAAACTTTTCCTTTGATTTGACCGGGTGACCTAGTTTCTGACCCCATATGACCCACTTTCAGACTTAGCCTAGGAATCATCAAGATAAACATTCTGACCATGTTTCATGAAGATAGGGTCATAAATGTGGCCTCAACAGTGTTAACAAGCTTTTCCTTTGATCTGACGGGGTTACCTAGTTTTTGACCCCATATGACCCAGTTTCAATCCAGGCCTAGAAATCATCAACATAATCTTTCTATGCAAGCTTGCATCAAATCAAAGCATATATGAAACCTCTATATGGCTAAAAGGGCCAAACTAGAAAATTTTGCCCCTTTCAGGTGCAGTAACTCCAGAACCCATGATAGAATCTAGCCCGTTTTCGAAAGGAACTGAGATCTTATTGTGACTTAAGTTGTGTGTAAGTGTGGTTAAAATCAAATATACAAGGCAGTCTGAAAGACAGCTAAATCCCCCGCCACTGCTATGGATAGTGAAAGGGTAAACCTTTGATTTTAGCTGTGACCTTGACCTTGAACTGACATGGCTAACTCATGAATTCTGCACAACGTCTTGATGAGGTGATCATTTGACCCAAGTTTCATGAAAATCCTTCAAGGGGTTTAGGAGATACAGAGCTGAAACCTTTGACCTTCAGTTGTGACCTTGACCTTGAGTTGACATGGCTGACTCATGAGTTCTTGATGAGGTGATCATTTGACCCAAGTTTGATGAAAATCCTTGAAGGGGTTTAGATATACAGAGTGGACACAAAATGGAAGGCTCAAACCTTCGACCCTTAGTTGTGACCTTGACCTTGAGCTGGCATGGTTGACTCATAATTTCTGCACATCGTTTTGATGAGGTAATCATTTTACCCAAGTTTTATAAAATTCCTTCAAGGGGTTTAGGAGATATAGAGCGGACACGAAATGGAAGGCTCAAACCTTTGACCTTCAGTTGTGACCTTGACCTTGAGCTGACATGGCTGACTCATAAGTTCTGCACATTGCCTTGATGAGGTGATCGTTTGACCCAAGTTTGATGAAAATCCTTCAAGGAGTTTAGGAGATATAGAGCGGACACGAAATGGAAGGCTCAAACCTTTGACCTTCAGTTGTGACCTTGACCTTGAGCTGGCATGACTGACTCATGGGTTCTGCACATCGTCTTGATGAGGTGATCATTTGACCCAAGTTTGATAAAATTCCTTCAAGGGGTTTAGGAGATATAGAGCGGACACAAAATGGAAGGCTCAAACCTTTGACCTCGAGTTGTGACCTTGAACTTGAGCCGACAAGGCTGACCCTTGGGTTCTGCACATTGTCTTGATGAGGTGATCATTTGACCCAAGTTTCATGAAAATTCTTCAAGGAGTTTAGAAGATATAGAGCGGACACAAAATGGAAGGCTCAAAACCTTTGACCCTAAGTTGTGACCTTGACCTTGAGCTGGCATGGCTGACTCATGGGTTCTGCACATGGTTTTGATGAGGTGATCAATTGACCCAAGTTTTATAAAATTCCTTCAAGGGGTTTATGAGATATAGAGCGGACACAAAATGGCAGGCTCAAACCTTTGACCTTCAGTTGTGACCTTGACCTTGAAATGACAAGGCTGACTCATGGGTTCTGCACATCGTCTTGATGAGGTGATCATTTGACCCAAGTTTCATGAAAATCCTTCAAGGGGTTTAGGAGATATGGACCGGACACGATTTTGTTACGGACGGAAGGACGGACGGACAGACGCAGACCATTCCTATAATCCCTCCGCCACGGCGGGGGATTAAAAATGTCACTTCTATCGTGTTCACAAGGTAAAAATTAACAAATTTTGGCTCTTTCAGGGGTCAGTTAGGGGCTGTAACTCTGGAACCTATAATTGGATCTGACAGATTCATCATGGAATCCAAGATTTATTGTTGTTGGAGATATTTTGCAAGTTTGTATCAAATCAAACCATAAATGAAGTATCTATATGGCTGCAAAAGCCAAAATAGCATATTGTGACTTAAGTTGTGTGTAAATGTGGTTAAAATCAAATATAAAATGTGACTTCTATCGTGCTCACAAGGTAAAAATTACCAAATTTTGGCTCTTTCAGAGGTTAATCAGGGGCCGTAACTCTGGACCTATCATTGGATCTGACAGAATCATCATGGAATCAAAGATTTATTGTTGTTGAAGGTATTTTGCAAGTTTGTATCAAATCAAACCGTAAATGCAGTCTGTATATGACTGCAAAAGCCAAAAGAAGAAATTTTGACCCTTTAAGGGGCCATAACTCTGGATCCCATGATGGGAGCTGGCCAGTTTTCGAAAGGAACTGAGATATTATGCCAATACAAGTTGTGAGCAAGTCTGATTAAAGTTGATTGCAAAATGTGGTCTCTATCGTGTTCACAAGCCAAAAATAGCAAATTCTGGCCCTTTAAGGACCCATAACTCTGGGACCCACAAAGGGATCTGGCCAGTTTTCAAAAGGAACCGAGATATTATGCCAATACAACTTGTGTGTAAGTTTGATTAAAGTTGATTGCAAAATGTGGTCTCTATCGTGTTCACAAACCAAAAATAGCAAATTTTGGCCCTTTAAGGGGCCATAACTCTGGAACCCATGATGGGATCTGGCCAGTTTTCCAAAGGAACCGAGATATTATACCAATACAAGTTGTGTGCAAGTTTGATTAAAATTGATTGCAAAATGTGGTCTCTATCGTGTTCACAAGAAATTGCGAACGGACGACCGCCGGACGGACGCTGGACGGTGAGCGATCACAATAGCTCACTCTGAACCTTTGGCTCAGGTGAGCTAAAAATGGAAACTTGTAAGACAAAGTTCTGCCTCCTAATTTATTCGACGAAGGTTTTGTTTTATACGAATGTCACACAAAAAGGAAGAATATTCCGTATATGAAACAAAAAACATTAAATATGTAAGGAAATATAGATGCAAAAATGTTTTTTAAAAGTTATTATTTCTTCAAGTATGTGAAATAACTCGCTAAATTACTATAAATCCAAACAAGAGCTGTCCGTAAGACAGCCAAGCTCGACTATTCGAAATATTGTCACAAAAGCAGGAAATTATTACCCAAAATGTGAAATATCAAAAGAGTTTTAAGTTAGAAAGGGGACATAATTTGACCAAAATACATATCAGAGTTATGGGACTTGATGTTATCAACTAGTTTTATAACCCCGAAGAAACATGTTAAGTTTCAATTCAATATCTGCATTAGTTTTGGGGATAGTAACTTGCATGTAAAACTATAACCAGAATTTTCTAAGTCCAAAAGGGGGAATAATTTGCTCAAAATACATGTTAAGAGTTATGGAACTTGACCCAATGAGGTTGGTAATTGACCTAGAAAAAGAATAAATAGGTTTCAAAGCTATATGGCTTTTGGTAATAGCTGTATGTACTTGCACGCAAAACTTTAACCAGGATTTTCTAAGTCCAAAAGGGGGCATAATTTGCCCAAAATACATGTCAGAGTTATGGGACTTGGTGCTATCAACTAGTTTTATAACCCCGAAGACACGTGTGAAGTTTCAATTTAATATCTGTAGTAGTTTTGGAGATAGTTACTTGCATGTAAAACTTTAACCAGGATTTTCTAAGTCCAAAAGGGGGCATAATTTGCCCAAAATACATGTCAGAGTTATGGGACTTGACCCAGTGAGGTAGGTAATTGATCTAGAAAAAGAAAAAATAAGTTTCAAATCTATATGCCTTTTAGTAATAGCTGTATGTACTTGCACGCAAAACTTTAACCAGAATTTTCTAAGTCCAAATGGGGACATAATTTGGCCAAAATACATGTCAGAGTTATGGGACTTGACCCAGTGAGGTAGGTAATTGATCTGGAAAAAGAAAAAATAAGTTTCAAATCTATATGCCTTTTAGTAATAGCTGTATGTACTTGCACGCAAAACTTTAACCAGAATTTTCTAAGTCCAAAAGGGGACATAATTTGGCCAAAATACATGTCAGAGTTATGGGACTTGACCCAGTGAGGTAGGTAATTGATCTAGAAAAAGAAAAAATAAGTTTCAAATCTATATGCCTTTTAGTAATAGCTGTATGTACTTGCACGCAAAACTTTAACCAGAATTTTCTAAGTCCAAAAGGGGGCATAATTTGGCCAAAATGAAGGTCAGAGTTATGGGACTTGGTGCTATCAACTAGTTTTATAACCCCGAAGGCACATGTGAAGTTTCAATTCAATATCTGCATTAGTTTTGGAGATAGTAACTTGCATGTAAAACTTTAACCAGAATTTTCTAAGTCCAAAAGGGGGCATAATTTGCTCAAAATACATGTTAGAGTTATGGAACTTGACCCAGTGAGGTTGGTAATTGACCTAGAAAAAGAATAAATAAGTTTCAAAGCTATATGCCTTTAAATGATAGCTGTATGTACTTGCATGCAAAAACTTAACCAAGGTGTGACGCCGACGCCGACGCCGACGCCAGGGTGAGTAGAATAGCTAGACTATTCTTCGAATAGTCGAGCTAAAAATGCAAAACTGTTTCTATTTTGCTATGGTAACGCATATGAAATGAAAGTTTCGGATTTTAGTTTTAGAAATTTTCTTGATACGAAATAAAACGAAACAGACATAATAGTTAGATAATAAGCCTATGTAGATGTATAAAATAAAAAAATCCTATTTCTGAAAAGAGTTTTCGGCTGTCCTTACATGAAAGAGTTATCTCCCTTGCTTTTGCACGATCATTCTTAGAATACAAAATAAAAATTTGTTTCAAGAAGTTGGATCACTGTGTATTGTGATGACATACAATTTATAGGGTTCAGCAATATAAACTAAAATATATTGCAAAATAGTTTTCTATACCCCCATTCTAAATGATCAAATATCTTTTCAGCGTAAGTCTTATACAGATGTAATAATCAATTATTTTTGGTTCATTACCGACGTCTGGTCATTATATCCTGGTGAATTTTGAAAAATATAGTTAATTACCAATGGAATGGTGTTGTTTTACATGTGGAACGGATATGCTTATTTTCAGAAACTATTTCTTACTAGTCTACCGGTAACCATTTATTAAATAATCATATTAGGCAGTTTTAAGGTCTAAAACAAAGATGTTTTAAGCAGGGCTTCCATTAAGTGGCATCCTGGCGTAAAATACGCCAAAAATTATGATCCGTACGCCAATACACAATGTCAGAGGCGTACAAACGACTTCCGATTTTTTCAAAGGACGACAAAATCAATACACCGTGACGTATTTTCACTCGAATGACGTGATTAGCTCCGCCCCATAACTAATCTAAGTGGTATAACTCTATTGATAACCTCGTAAAAACTGCCGGCATTGTTTGAAGTACGAGACTAGTGTGAAAGCATCGTATTTGATAGAGACTGTCTGTAAATGTAAGCCGTTATCCAGATTGCCTACAAAAAAACATTACATGCATTTGGCTTGGATTAAGCTGATGAAACAATCTCCGAAGTCGGAAGACAAAGTAACTAATTGTGGAAAATTTATCGATAATTTCAGCACAAAAAACATCAGTAAGTAACTATATTCCAGGGCTCCAGATAATTTTTTTGGCCTATGAGTATTTACTCATCATAATTTTTGTGAACGAGTAAAATGGTAAAAAACTGAAACTGACTACGAGTAATTTTACTCCTCAAAATTTGTAAATATGAAAAATACAGAAATCAGTTTTATAACATATTTATTGGGTGTAACACCCATGAATTTGTTTGCAATTCAGTTTCAATTCAGAATTCAAGTTTTTGCTTTTCTCCATTGGCTTGCTTTGGCTTCGCTACCGAATCCAATAGAATATTCAAATACCTTTAACTATGTTTTGGGGATGATCATTCTTGTTGGTTTATAAAATGCGTAGTGTTTGTTCACTTTTTTCATTCTTAGAAAGGGACATTTTTGTTGTTTACTCCACACCGAAAGTTGATATTTTAAATTGACACCGCTTTAAAATACGTCTGTACCATCAATATTAATTCCCAACTATTTGATTTACACACGCATTGAGTGTTTTATAAATATTATAGTTTAACCTAGGTTTATAGAGTATTATTCAATGCGTGTGTTCAATGTGGGAGAATTAATGCCGACCGTGCTGTGTTACGTAAAGCATCCAGACGGTTCAGATTTTGTTTACACTAGTAAAAAGTCATTGCGTGCGTTCCTGTAATTTCATAATTTATATGTTTTTATATGCTTAAAAGTGATCAGATAAGCGTATATGCATTATTTCAAAGCATAATTTATGCTAATACGCATCTTATCTGGAGCCCTGATATTCTTCTAGCAAATGACATTTCACATCCAGTTTAAATTAAAACATTTTTTTCCCAATCGGTAATAAATTTGCTACTTATTTTGGATTTTCGTAAATGATAAATCCTACTTTCACAGTATTTTTTAGAAAAAAAAACACAAAAAAAACCCATTCAATTTGTCTCCTATTAAGAACTGATATCTCTGACACATTTTGATGAATAGCCTGAAATACACACAAGCACTTGGCAGCTAAATGTTGGCAAAATTTTCCTTTATTGATTTTCTTTGATGTGGGATGAAAGTTAACTGGTTGGGTATTGCCAGGTGAATAACATAATTTGACATAATTCTACTCCATGTAAAATGTACTTTAGATTTTTTAAAGTGGATTTTCCTTATGTAGCTGAACAACAGTAAGTCTGTTGATTTAATAAAAATGCTGACTGCTGCTATACATATAACAAGAGGGCCATGATGGTCCTGTATCGCTCACCTGTTATCATTGCACTTGAGGACAAGAAGGCTCTCAGAAAAAATATCTTAAGTCCAAAGGACAGGAACAACAAAGGGAAGAAATTTAACCAAAAAGAAAAACAAAATTCTTACAAGGTATAGATATGTCAAAATACACCTAAAAATTGGAGGTACCATCCATGTTGTACCACAGAAAAGTGGTCTCGGTTTTTCCCTACGGCCAATAATAAAAAAGTTACTAAAAATAAGCTATTTATAGTAACGTAAAAGGGAAGTAATTAAAAAAAATTGTAAGTGAACAAAAGAAGGATCTGCCAAATAAATCTGTTGACATAAATGAAATTTCAGATCAGTATCTTCATTAGTTACGGAGATATACCCATTTTAATTTGAAATAAAGGGAGGTAATTTGACATAAAATGTGTCCATAGTTATCTACCCTGATTGTCTCAGTCCAACTAATAACAATAATGAAATTTCAAATTAGTCCTATAAGTACTTACTGATATAAATCCATTTTGATGACAATCAGGGGAGGTAATCAGATATAAAATAACTCTGGAACCTACGATTGGATCTGATTTGTCATGGAATCCAAGATTTATTGTTGCTGAAGATAATTTGGAAGTTTGTATCAAATTAAATCATAAATGAAGTCTCTATATGGCTGCAAAAGCCAAAATAGCCAATTTTGGACCTTTAAGGGGCCATTACTCTGGAACCCATGAAGGAATCTGGCCAGTTCAAGAAAGGAAGCAAGATCTTGTGGTGATACAAGTTGTGCGCAAGTTTGGTTAAAATCAAATCATAAATGAAGCTGCTATTGTGCAGACAAGGTCAAAATAGCTAATTTTGGCCTTTTCAGGGGCCATAACTCTGGAATCCATAATGGGATCTGGCCGGTTCAAGAAAGAAACCAAGATCTTATGGTGATACAAGTTTTGTGCAAGTTTGATTAAATTCAAATCATAAATGAAGCTGCTATTGTGCAGACAAGGTCAAAATAGCTAATTCTGGCACTTTCATGGGCCATGACTCTGGAACCCATAATGGAATCTGGCCAGTTCAAGAAACAGTGCTCCAGCTAGCTATTTACAGCAGGGCGCATCGCCCGTTCCGAAATTCTTTCCGCCCTGTTGACCTGCCAGGCACCCTGCCCGTTTTACAACCATTCATTTCTTCTTTTTAGCCAAACTTCCCTTTTTTGCCTCTGTGATTATAATACACTGCTTTATTGCCTCCTTTTTATCGAGTGATACACGCCGGGGGGCATTGACATAATTAGCAAACAGTTAAACAATATTACCTGCTATAATCGTGCCCGAGGCAGACCATGATATTTTAGACTGCTCCACTAGCATTAAAATCATTGAACCTTAGTGTTAAAACAGTTTGCAAACCAGTCTGAAATCATTATCATTTCGCGCCACCTGTCAAAGTGTACTTTCGTTTTCGGTAATATAGTCGTAAAGACCCCTTTATACACAACTGAAACTTAAGTCCAGACAACAGACATTTATATGTAATTAATAAAAATCGATCACAATCAAATTTAAATAGGAAAATATTTTGATTTTATCGTTTTACAAGTTTTTGAAATCGAAAGTAAGTTGTCGTCTGCTTTGTGAAATTGCCGTTTTTTCATGAAGATTTCTTTGAAATTAGTTTACTAAGATGTAATGACAGGGTACACTTTAATGTCAGATACTGTGAAATGCTGTTAAACTGTCTTTGCATCGTAATATTTTTTCAAAAATAATGTTTAAACTGGACATTCGACGACTTTTAGAAAAAAGTGTAACCATATCCGGATATAAACTTTTGGATACCCGGAATATGTCTATTCCAAGTGCTAAAATTGCTTTTAGACTGTTGTAAGTTAAAAACTTTGCCTGATTTCATTTATTTAAATGGAAGTTTAAACTTTATTTTCTGTATATAATATGTTGCAGGTATAAATTTATAAATATCAAGTAGCCTACATGGAGAAGATGTGTACTGAAATTGTAGCAAGTAAAATAGGCCTAAACACATAGATATTGTTATTCAGTATGCAATTAAAAAGAAATGTTACAAGTTGAAAATCAATGTCAAGTAAAATACAAACAGCAGAATTTTTAGTTAATAAATAGGTGCATTAGAGATGACAGACATAGCCTTTTAAAAGACCATACCTAAAGTGTGCCAAAAAACATGCCTAAATTATGCCAAATTCCATGCCTAAAGTATGTTAAAATGCACTGTATGCATGGACCAGTTATATTTTTTTCCCGGGGGAGCACGGTCCCGGACCGACCACCACCCCAGAAGTGCCCTTTTCAGTACCAGCACCCTGCCCTTTTTTAATCCTAGCTGGAGCACTGAGAAAGGAACCAAGATCTTATGGTGATACAAATTGTGTGCCAGTTTGGTAAAAATCAAATCATAAATAAAGCTGCTATTGTGCAGAAAAGGTCAAAATAGCTAATTTTGGACCTTTCAGGGGCCATAACTCTGGAACCCATAATGGGATCTGGCCAGTTCAAGAAAGGAACCGTGATCTTATTGTGATACAAGTTGTGTGCAAGTTCGGTTAAAATAAAAATCATAAATGAAACCACTATCGTGCAGACAAGAAATTGTTGACGCACGGACTGACGACGGACGAAGGGTGATCACAAAGCTCACCTTGTCACTATGTGACAGGTGAGCTAATAAAACAATAAAAACAAGAGCTGTCTCCGTAGGATGACACATGCCCCCGATGGCACTTTGAATGAATAGTTATGGCCGATGTTAGAGTTTAGGACCTTTGACCTAAGGAGCTGGGTCTTGCGCACGACACAGCGTCTTACTGTGTCACACATTCATGCCAAGTTATTTGAAAATCCATGCATGAATGACAAAGATATTGACTGGACATGCCCATCAATGCACTATCATGGAAAATGATCTTTAACCTCTAAGTGTGACCTTGACTTTTGAGCTACGGACCTGGGTCTTGCGCACTGCATGTCGTCTTACTGTGGTACACATTCATGCCAAGTTATTTTAAAATCCATCCATCGATGACAAAGATATCGACCGGACACGCCCATCAATGCACTATCCTTTAACGTCTAAGTGTGACCTTGACCTTTGAGCTACGGACCTGGGTCTTGCGCACTGCATGTCGTCTTACTGTGGTACACATTCATGCCAAGTTATTTGAAAATCCATCCATCAATGACAAAGATATGGACCGGACACGCCCATCAATGCTATATCCTTTCACGTCTAAGTGTGACCTTGACCTCTGAGCTACGGACCTGGGTCTTGCACACTGCACGTCGTCTTACTGTGGTACACATTCATGCCAAGTTATTTGAAAATCCATCCATCGATGACAAAGATATGGACCGGACATGAAAATTGCGGACAGACCGACAGACTGACAGACCGACAGACAGACGGTTCAAAAACTATATGCCTCCCTTCGGGGGCATAAAAATTTTTGTAAAATAAAATATTTTCTAATCATTCTAGCAGTCAGGGGTGTAACTGTTTTAAGTTATATCAGGGATCATCCTACAAGGCGATTTGAGCGATATCGTCGCTTTAAAGTTGGCCACTTCGCCTAATTATCGCCTCAGGGCGAAATCCAAATCGAGGAGTTTTTCATCAAGTTATTATCTGTTTACTTAAAGTTGTAAAACTTGATGCATATTATAGATTAAATTATCGATAAATCCATAGTCAACCCCGTCTACTCGCCTGTCAACCTTCAGCCAATCGTAGCGTTAATATCCCACACTGTCAATCAATAATATTGTACGCCACCGCCATTTTGAAAATTTTCAATCGGCGTGTAAAAAGCTGATAAACTTAACGAGATGCAACAATATAAATTGTATATTATTCTTTCATTTTATTAAAGATTACTTCAAAAATTATTTCAATTACCTTAATTACGGTCAATTTCTGTAAATGAACGGCTCGGGTACTGTGGATAAAAAATGATTTCGCGGACGTCAGAACTGCCGTACAGTACAAAATATTGTAAAAAGATCGCCATTATCTACGAGTTTGATATTATTTTCGAAAAAAATACTAAATAAATAAATTAAATGTATAAATCTGAACAAGTTGATGCAAAAATCGGGCATTATAAAAGTACGAGAATCGAAACATGAATGAAAATTTTCACAGCGTTTTGATCGTGCACCTGTTAAATTTACGAGTTTCTGACATGTAAATTTCGGATAAAAATTTAAAGGCGACTTTTTCATAGCTAAGTTTATACTTTATTTAGAAATTATGAAAATGATAATGCAAGAATCAATTTCCTTAAATAATTACTGTTTATAAGTTACAGCTAGACCCACAGAAAGTGGATATATATAGGCAGGAAACTGAATGCTATGCCGATTCTTCTTAAATTCCTCAACTTCTCCCTAAATTCTGTGGAGAAGAAGTCACTTCTCCCATAAATTTTGACCTAGGATTATCCCTGTATATAACCTATTTCAGTTACTTTTTCAAGCATTTTATAACCTGTATTAGTTATAAAATATAGTTAACTCAGGAAAGTTATTCAAAAAAAGTCTTTCTGCTGTTCTCACAAACTGGCAGTGTAATTAGTAGCAAACTGAGGTTAATCAAATTCTCTTTTAGTCTGAGCATGACCTGATAAGCATAATGGGATAATAATGAGATATTAAGAGTTTTATAGCTTTAAAGCTTTTGCGTAAAACTTTATCAGCCTTGCGTAAAAAATTTTCCTGCATAGCTGGAAAGATAAAAGGTCAAGGATTCAGGAAATAATTGCATTAGTCTCATTCAAAATGAGGAATCGGCACAGGAGGGCTTTGTAATATTTTATGATAACTGAAACAAGTTATGAAAGTTTAACCAATAACTCAAATGGGTTATAAATTGCGATAACTTGAAACAGTTACACCCCTGACTGTCTAGTGGTCCTTTTTTCTATATTCTATTACTTTACACATTGTTCTGAACCAATTAGATATGATGATGATAGTAATGATGATGATGATGATATTGATGGTCATTGTACAAAGTGATACTATGTAGGACTCCAAGACAATAGCACACTCTTGTATGTAAGGATCTGTGACGTCACCGATAAGGTCTGCTATCTAAAAATAGCACAAGACTCAAATTGCGGACAAACAACCAGTGCATTCATTGTACAATAGCAAAAGTAAACCGTAAATTTTGCCTTTATTTCATTATTTTTGTTCAGGTTTCTAGCCTGCACATCGCAAACAAATGTTTTTTCTTCATTTTTTTTCACTAAACTAGCCGAGAAACTCTTTATTTTATATTCATGTTAAAAATAACATACCGTTTTTCCATCAATATATAATTTTATGTATGAATGGATGATGTTATTATATTATTCTGTTCATTTTTTGACACATCCAGTTTTAAAAAAGAATATTTTGAAATAATAGAATAACATTGAAAATGTATTAATACCAAATAGAGAGTATTATTTAAAACAAAAATGTATTCACAGATCCAAATTATTCTTCCTAGTTACCGTCATAAATATATGAACATTTTATTTTTGTAAAGAAAATTCTTCTTTTTTAAGTGTTTATAAATTTAATACATCTACCTGTGAATGTAAAAAGAAATCTTATGATCACATAATTTAAATTCATTGAAATTTCGAAATGTGATGAACAACATGTATATTTTAAAGTAAATTGTAATACACATTATTGTTTTCGGCCTCATAATATTATTTAGTTATTCGTTGAAACAATTAACACCTCTGTGATATACATATGTTGTGTTTTATTACAAATGGCCCCTTAGTGTGACACTTAGTTTGATAGTAATATTTATATGTTACAGTGCTCCAGCTAGCTATTTACAGCAGGGCGCATCGCCCGTTCCGAAATTCGTTCCGCCCTGTTGCCCCGTCAGGCACCCTGCCCGTTTTACAACAATTCATTTCCTTTTTAGCCAAACTTCCCTTTTTTGCCTCAGTGATTATAATACACTGCTTTACTGCCCCCTTTTTATCGAGTGATACACGCCGGGGGGCATTGACATAATTAGCAAAAAATTGCCTGCTGTGTAATCATGCCCGAGGCAGACCGTGATAATTTAGACTGCTCCACTAGTATTAAAATCACTGTACCTTGTTGTTAAAACAGTTTGCAAACCAGTCTGAAATTATTATTATTTTCGCGCCACCTGTCAAAGTGTACTTTCGTTTTCGGTAACATAGTCGTAAATATCTGTTCATACACAACTGAAACTCAAGTCAAGACAACAGACATTTAAATCTAATTAATTGAAATCGATTACAATCAAATTTAGATAAGAAAATATTTTGATTTTATCATTTTACAAGTTTTTAAAATCGAAAGTAGCTTGTCGTCTGCTGTGTGAAATTGCCGATTTTTCACGAAGATTTCTTTGAAATTAGTTTAATAAGATGTAATGACAGGGTACACTTTAATGCTAGATACTGTAAAATGCTGTTAAACTGTCTCTGCATCATAATATTTTTTCAAAAATATTGTTTAAACTGGACAATAGGCAACTTTTAGGAAAGTGTAACCATACCCGGATACAAAATTTTGGATACCCAGAATACGTTCTATTAGAAGAGATAAACTTGCTTTTAGACTGTTGTAAGTTATAAACTAAGCCTTATTTAGTTTATTTAAGTGGAAGTTTAAACTTTATCTTCTGTATGTTGCACTTATAAATTTATAAATATCAAGTACCTGGAGAAGATGTGTAAGTTGAAATTGTAACAAGGAAAATAGGCCTAAACACATAGATATTGTTATTCAATATGCAATTACAAAGAAATGTTACAAGTTGATAATCAATGCCAAGTAAACTACAAGTTACATATAAGCAGAATTTTAGTTAATAAATAGGTGTATCAGAGATGACAAACATAGCCTATCAAAAGACAAAGTATGCCTTATACCATGCCTAAATTATGCCAAATTCCATGCCTAAAGTATGTTAAAATGCACTGAATGCATGGACCAGTTACAATGTTTTCGCGGGGGAGCATACCCTCGGACCGACTCCCCTAGAAGTGCCCTTTTCAGTGCCAGCACCCTGCCCTTTTTAAATCCTAGCTGGAGCACTGTGTTATCTGATAATACACATGTTCGAATCTAATGCAACACCATTATTTTCTTCCAAATCATATACGTATTTTAATAAGGAAATGTTTGACGGGTCCACACCGACCACAGCTAACATCGGGGATCATAATCAATAATACTGCAAATGGTAGGCAATATAATGCCTCCTTAAGGGGGTAACCGGTCTACGTCTGTAAACAAAGGTTTTTATATATCAAAATGTTCGTAAGGAATTGTAGATTATAGAACTGCTTGATGCAGTTGCAATTTCTGTGGTAGATTACCGATATTCAAGATGGCGTCCAAGATGGCCGCCAAAATAGATATGTTTACATTTATTTACTTGTCTGTGTAAAATAATAGCATATATTGTGCTATTAAGCTGATACTGACTGGATAGTAAAATATAAATTAGAAAAATGCAGTAATATAGAGAAAAGAAACAAATAATACTACATTTAAGGAAGTTCAGGCCTAAAACAAACAGAAATAGTACATTTCATAAGGGTTTCCAAACGGTTTTGCTCTGCATGTATTCAATATTGGATAAATAGATTAACTATAGGTGGTCCCTTTTAATACTACTTAAACATTTTTGATTTATGGTACACAACATACATTTACTTTCCCAGCTGGTTATTTATCCGTGTATTTGACATACTTATTTCCCTTGTTACCATTTATGCCATGAAAAAAAATGAGAAAGAAAACAATTATAAAGTATAAGGTGCATAAATAATTTCTTGTAAGGACAATCTTCTTTTAAGATGTACTGTCCATAAGTAGATTTTGAACTGAATTTAAGAGTCATAACTTGTTCATACAAAAGTGGTGGTATATATGAACAAAAACAAGAACACCTCCGTTTTCAGACAATTAAAGGTATGGCATCCTTCGTACGAAGTACAAATGCAAGTCATATGTAAGTCATATAACTCTAGAAACTAGTACATTTATACAGAAACATTGTATAAAAATCCAAACGGTCTAGGAGGGTTTGAATCCATTTTTATGTATTTGTCAATGGGTAGTTACATAGTAGCTTTTGATCACTATTTTTGGAACTGAAAACCCAAATTGCCTAAAATGTCTAGAGGTACGTCCAATGATAATTTGTAAAATCTAAGGATCACCCGGGTAATTTGCTCAAGATTTCAGTCTTACGGCTTCACATGTATCGCTCAGATATCAGGACAAACTTGTTGAGGACATCAACTATGGGGTGGGAGAGGTAACTGATTTGAAGTTAGCAACATTAACCAATCGACTAAGGAAGTTCTTAATCCAAATTAAGTTGTCTTTCTCATTATAATGTCTCTATTTCTGTACTGTATCTTCCTTTTTCTTTTTGCTGACAGATCTTAATTTGTTTTCACAAGTTGAATTCTTTCTGCAGTTGTTTAAAATCATATCTGGCCAGGGCGCAGCAGTTCATATGTTTTTACGTTCAACAGAGTATGTTTCAAGACATAAATTAAACATAACTTTTATATTGTCTCGATTGTTTCTTGGTGATATTGATATCTGCAATGTCTAATCATGTGGCCTTGAAGTACAAAATAGACTTGACCAAACCAAGTATGCAACGAAGAGAATATTTTCAAAGGTGCTTACTGGCTGCTGTAAAGTCTCCCTACACGGTTATATTTTCGGTTCCATTTTAATCAAAGAGTCTAAAGATTATGTATGATAGAGATCCGCTTTAGTTAGATGTGTCAGGCGTGTTGCACATTTCATTTTTGCATTAGAAAACTCAGTCACATGTTTTGTTTTTTCCTTTGTTCTATGCTTTCATAAGATCTGCTTATCGAGTCTATTAATGAAGCAATAGTAACAGATTAGATATAGATACCAATTTCAATCAGTGTGTGTCATGTAAATGTTTTACATATACATTAATGTCAGTGATAAACACATATTCATAATGGTTAGAGACAGACGATTGAGTAAAGATAGAACCAAAATGTAAACTGTTGAATGTAACAGTTGAGTCTATCCTCTTAAACATGTTATCCCCCAAGTTGCTTTATCTGTTATGAAATACACACAATTGGCGTTGACAAAGAGTGCAATGTGTAAATGCATTTCCATAGGACAGTCCTGATTATTTGATATAAAAGGAATTATAACATTGTTGTCTTGAAAAGAAAATCTTATTCAACATCAAAAGGTCAAGTTGCACAGATGTCAAAATCAGTATTATAGGCAATTCAAAACTATCAAACACCTCATCAAACAAGAGCTGTCTCCGTATGATGACACATGCCCCCGATGGCACTTTGAATGAATAGTTATGGCCGATGTTAGAGTTTAGGACCTTTGACCTATGGAGCTGGGTCTTGCGCGCGACACATCGTCTTACTGTGTCACACACTCATGCATAGTTATTTTAAAATCCATGCATGAATGACAAAGATATGGACCGGACATGCCCATCAATGCACTATCATGAAAAATGATCTTTAACGTCTAAGTGTGACCTTGACCTTTGAGCTACGCACCTGGGTCTTGCGCACTGCACGTCGTCTTACTGTGGTACACATTAATGCCAAGTTATTTGAAAATCCATCCATCGATGACAAAGATATGGACCGGACACGCCCATCAATGCACTATCCTTTAACGTCTAAGTGTGACCTTGACCTTTGAGCTACGGACCTGGGTCTTGCACACTGCACGTCGTCTTACTGTGGTACACATTAATGCCAAGTTATTTGAAAATCCATCCATCGATGACAAAGATATGGACCGGACACGCCCATCAATGCACTATCCTTTAATGTCTAAGTGTGACCTTGACCTTTGAGCTACGGACCTGGGTCTTGCGCACTGCACGTCGTCTTACTGTGGTACACATTCATGCCAAGTTATTTGAAAATCCATCCATCGATGACAAAGATATGGACCGGACACGAAAATTGCGGACAGACCGACAGACTGACAGACCGACAGACGGTTCAAAAACTATATGCCTCCCTTCGGGGGCATAAAAAATAAATGTTATGTTATGAAACATACATCAAGAACATTCTAGACATCAAACAGTAAAATTAACTCGGAATGCATTGGTTAAACAAACATCTTAAACAGTTTCAGTTTGTTTTTTTCCCGGAGTTTCTGCACTCTCACTGACCCAACTATGTAAGAATGCCCTTTGAAAAACCAAATACCCAACTATGGCTGATATTGTCTTTGACCTCTGAGGTATCCTGAAACGCATTAAAACCTGAAGGTGGATAAGGCTGCTGGCCTAGATTGATTAAACCCATTGTCCTGAAGAAGCTCCGATATGAGATCCATGACAAAGTATTACTGATTTTTCAAAGATCCCTAAATATTGGTCAACTCCTATCGGAATGGACGAAGGCAAATGTTGCCGCACAGTTTAAAACACAGTGACCCCGCAAACTATAGGTCCATATCTCTAGCGTGTGTTCTATGCAAACTCTTAGAACATATTACTGCTTCTAGCCTATCCACACACTTCTCAAAACAGAACATTCTATATGAGCTGCAACAAGGGTTCCGGGAAAAACGGTCCTGTGAGACCCAGCTGATAGAACTTGTTGATGAAATATCAAGGAATCTTTCCTCTGCCAAACAAACCGACCTTATCATACAAGACTTCAGCAAAGCCTTCGACAAGGCCAACCACTTTAAATAATAATAATAAATTATTATTCAAACTCCAAGAACATGGTGTCCCCAAACAAACCAGGTTTTTGATCAGGTCCTGCCTAATAGGCACATCCCAGTCTGTCGTGGTCAACGGTCATATGTCTGATCAAGTCCCTGTCACATCAGGGGTCCCCCGGGCTCTGTCCCTGCTCTTCCTACTGTGCATTAACGATCTCCCTGATACAGTCACCTCCCAGGTACGGCTATCTGCAGATGACACAGCCGTGTACCTCACAGATTGCCAAAGGTTACAAAATGATCTTTCAAATGTTAGAAACTTGGGGGAAATGTGGGACATGGAATTTAACCCCAGCAAGTGCAAGGTCCTTCACATCACACGTAGCAGAAAGCCCACCCAGTTCCCCTATAAACTACATGGTCAAACACTGTCCCCAGTTAAGGATGCAAATTACCTTGGTGTCGACATCAGCCACGACCTCAACTGGAACACACGTATCAACAGAATAACAACAAATGCAAACAGAACACTAGGTTTCCTTAAACGCAACATCAAAACACGAAAACGTCTAAGCACTATCATACAAAACACAGGTCAGACCACAGTTAGAATGCGCCTCATCTGTATGGTCCCCCCACACAGGTTAACAAAGCTGGAAATGGTCCAGCGACACACAGTCAGATGGGTTACAAACGATCATTCACGATACAGTAGCTAGCGTAACGGACCTACAGAACACCTAAGGCTGGAGCACACTTGAGAAGAGACGTCTAGACTCCAAACTGGTCATGTTCTACAAGATTAATCACCATCTTATAGCCATCCCACTTTCAACCTGCAAAGAAGCCCCACCCAGGTTCACCAGAAAGATGCATCCCCTCAGTCTCCGCAAAATTCATCTCAACACAGACTTCTTTAAATTCTCCTTCTTCCCTAACACCACAGTCCTATGGAACAGGTTACCCCCGTCCTATGGAACAGGTTACCCCCGCATATTGCGACTCTGTCTGAACTTGAATCCTTCAAACAGGCAGTGGCCTTGTTCCAGCATTAAATACAACAGTTGTTTTTAACCTTCTTTTACTCTAGATCTATTACTGTTTTTAACATTTTAACAATCATGCTATGTCTCATAGTTTCACTATGTCTGGAAGACTTCTTCCAGTTCAACATTTATTCTTCACTAATACCCGACATGCACCCTGCCCATAATACTCACGAGAGGCGTGAGGCAGTAACCATAGATAGATAGATAGCTGTCATGAACACCAATTTGGATATTAATAATGTTCCATAAAAAAAAATTTATAATCGTCTTGACAACATAACATACATTTTAGTGCATTTCAATAAGATATATACAATTTAGCACTTCTGTATACACATAAGTCTCCATATTCAGAAATTTAACAATTTTTGGCGGCCATTTTGGATGCCATTTTTAATATCAATTATCTATCATACATGATGCAACTGTATCAAGCAATTCTGTAATCTAGAGAGTGAAATGTGTAAATGAATTTCCATAATACAGTATTGATTATTTGTTAAAGGAATTATAACATTGCCAGTTTGTCCACGAAGTCTTGAAACAAAAATTTTTCTCAATTTGGCAGCCATTGTGAACGCCATTTTTAGGCTGGCGAATTTATTCGCCAGACTATTATAACCATAAATCGAAATTCTGCAAAGTTCAACAAAAGTTCAAAGGTGCTGAGACTGACAACACAAAACCATTTCATGCGCAATTCAAATAGTTCGCCACGTTTATCAGTTTTGACACAGAGTTGTATAAAGATTGTTAAACTTACCTGTTTTAGTAAATCTATTTGCTTTAACATGTTATATTAATGTTTTATTTTTTTAACGGTAAATACTAGAAAGATAATATTAAAAAATATTACATAATGATGGTAAATTAATTCGCCCATATGAATGAAATGTCTGTATGAATGGAACTTTTTCAAAACTCAACACTGTTGACCATTTCGTTATAGATAATGACCCCGGTCTGTAAATAACTAATTAAACAAACGCTGGTTCCGAGAAACAATTGTCAATTTGAGTTACACTGCGTATTCGACGATCTGACATAACATGGAAAGTGAGAAATATGAAATATCAATTAAAATGAACTTATAGTGATACGAGTTATGTCAGGTCTTATATTTAGGGCTAAAGTTGTAAGAATCTATTCTTTCAGATCATTTGCTGTAGGTACTAAGGGACGTAATCGCTGCGTGGAATTGCCACAGTAACGTGAGAGGAAACAAATGACCACTTTCTACGAGTTGTATGTCTAAAGAGTGACCATGCTATATATTCTTTTTTTCTTTCTTTCTTTTTTTCTTTTTTGCTATTTCTATACTAAATTCATTTTAGAAACATTCTGGCGAATGCTGAAAGATATATTGCAAAAAGTGCCTTGTCACCATTTTGTTTAAAGGGCGTAGATGTAAGCGATTTTTGTTTAAACACACGTTTTTAAGCTGTATTTCAGGTTATTTTAAGATAGTGGACCCGTAACGGTAATGTTTAACAAATGCATTAATTGATACAGTCCTGAAGTTAACACTGTTTCGCACTGTGTTGCATCTTTAAACGACTTTTACTGCGTCATTGTTGTTTGATTGGTTTTTTTATTTGTAAATCTTGTATAAATTATGTTTTTTCCTCCAGCTGAAACAGAGACAAGTTTCAGAGTGATAGGCATTGCGCAAAACGGTCGCAGAGAAGTCATTTTACCTCATATTTTTCTAAATGAAACCTCAAAGTATTGCGTAACAATTATAAAACACAAAATAAAATTATCGATAACAATTTTTCTTGGGAGCCTCGAGTAAGAGAATTTAATCGGACAGAAATTAAGCTCCAACTCTTAAGAATTATAGCCTTGCTCTCTGCATTCAAAAAGAACCATACTATGATAGGGCAGAAGTAAGACCTACCTACATTTCTTCCAAACTTTGTAAACTAAAGAATAGATGCAAAATCAAGAACTTATGCAAAATGTAACAAAGTATTTTCAAAGATGTCTAAACATTCACCCTTCAGGTTAAATTCAATTTAAACAGCAAGAAATGGTTAATCAAATGAAAAATGTCCGCTTTTGTACGACAAATCAATGATAATAAGCATTGTAAAAAAACAACAGTTTTTCTTACTAGAAAGAAGAAATATAATGAACAAAGATTGGTCCTAGTGGGGCTTGAACCTATGCCTTCCTGAAAAATTAGTTAAAGCAGCCTATGGTAGGAATGGAATACTTTACAAAAAAAGGAGGTAAACTATTACGGGTCCGGCAATTTTCCTAATTATCGTATTAGGGAAGGAACAGGACTAGACCATAATCATGAACAGTCCGGTTTATAGTGGTATTCCCTCATACCGACAAGAAAATCACCCCATCTGATCAGTGTTCATACATTCATAAATGTGTTTGTGTATGTGTGTGGGTGGGGAGGGGGTTGCATATCGAAGTATAGATGTTGTGTTTGCTACCTTTATACTTTAACTGATATTATGTTCCTCAATGTTTATGATTGCTTCTTTATAAACATATATAAACGGTTATGGCACGCCAATTGCCCAATTATAACGTGAATCCAGATTCATGATCGAATCAAAGTACTGAAAGTACAGCAAGGCTGGCTACCACAAAACACTGAATGAAAATTGTGCTGGAAAGATGTTTGCAAAATCTTAGATATTATGGGTTTTCCATATCAAACTAAGGCGAGCATAGAGTATTTTTGTGATGAACCATCTTCATTAACTTGTGAATCAAAGTAAAAGTTCAATCGAGAAACCTAGTTTATCGGACGTAAACATGGGTTAAAGAGAGTAAACTATAGTTTACGCCCGTTATCCTGTGTGTTCGCTCGAAAATTTATGTTAGTATTCGATAATCCTAGTTTTTCGACCAAGAATGTAATTATTTGATAATTTGATTGCCGAGAACCATTGTTTACGGACGTGAACCTATGTTTACGGTCATGAACTTGGGTTTACGAGCGTGAACCATAGTTTACGAACTTGAACCTAGGTTTACGTTCGAAAAAATTTGGTTTCTCGAACAAAACTATGATTTCTTGTCATTATCCTATGTTCACGAGCGTAAACCTATGTTTACGGTCGTAAACCCATGTTCACGGTCGTAAACGTAAGTTCTCGATCGTTAACATATGTTCACGTTCGTAAACTATGGTTTACACTCGTGAACCCTGGTTTACTTCCGTAAACATAGGTCAACGCTCGTGAACATAGAATAACGGCCGAAATTCAAAGTTCAATTGAAAAACCTAGTTGAAACATGGGTTCACGGGCGTGTTTTTGCTCGAAAATATGGGTATGTGTTAGAAAAACCTGGTTTTACATTCGAAAGCCCTAGTTTATCTATTGTTAATCCTAGTTTTTCGACCGTGAACCTGGGTTATCGTTATTATTGAACAATTGGCATGCCATAACCGTTTATATATGTTTCTAAAGAAGCGATAATAAACATTGAGGGACATTATATCAGATAAAATATAAAGGTAACAAACTCCGCATCTATATTTCGATATGCAATCCCAACCACACACACACACACACACACACACACACACACATCATGTATGAACACTGATCAGATGCGGCGATTTTCTTGTCGGTATGAGGGAAATTTTGGGCTCGAACCCGGCTATAAACCGGACTGTTAATGATTATTGTTTAGTCACGTTCCTTCCCTATACGATGGTTAGGAAATTTGACGTACCCGTAATAATGTACAAGTGTTTTGTGGTAGCCAGCCTTTCTGTACTTTCAGTACTTTGATTGATATTAGTAATGTTTCATAAAAATAACTCTTTTATTATCCTCTTGACAACATAACATACATTTTAGTGTATTTCAATAAGATGTACACAATTTATCACCCCTGTATATCCATAAGGCTCCATATACAGAAATTTAACAATTTTCGGCGGCCATTTTGGACGCCATCTTGAATATCAGTTATCTACCACATATGATGCAACTGCATCATGCAGTTCTGTAATCTACAGAGCCTAACAAACATTTTGGTATATAGAAACCTTTGTTTACTGAGATAGACCGGTACCTTGTCACAAGTTGTCAGATATGCTTAGGTATTTGCAGTAGTACAAGTTTGCGTCTTGTGTTGTGTGAATCAGTTGTTTAAAGTGAAATACATGTAGTTATTGTAGATATGATTTTAATTCTGCTGATACATTTCTTTGAACGTCATGAATCAAAATGATTTAGCATTAAACGTTTCAACCACAAGACTTAGTGTTCTTAGGTGTGTCGCATTAGAAAATATTGTAATTTGTTATTAAGACTGTAAACCGTTCTTCCGATGCAAGATTTTAATAGTATAATTGGGGTAATGTGCATGCTACATGCTTTTAAATAGTGCTCTTTATTTGCTTAGTAGGCCCGTTTTGAATTGTTTTGTTAAATTTAGTATATTCCTTACATTCATTCCAATATATTTCTTTAATTAGTTATTTATAGTTTCATCTCTTTTATTTATACAGGTGGCATGTTACTTTTTTTAATTGCCAGATACTAGTAGTTGATGATTCGTTATATATAGAAAACGCTCCCTTGTCCGCAATTTGCGCATTGCATTATGGTATAACTTCTGCATGTTCTATTTATAGAACACGAGAGAGTGCTATTTAAGAGGGACTCCAAAATCTGAATGTTAGGCAGTCCTGACTCCATGAAATTGAATCCTAATGGAAGCCCTGTTTAAGTCTGGCCTAATTCATGTTCAGTCAACTGGGACTTTTCTACCTATTTTTGTATCTTTATAGTGAAAAGAGCATGCATTTCTTGCTTTTATCCTTTTCTTCATTTTATCTGAATTAGTAAATACAAGAAGGGCAGTTCAATAAGCTCTCATACAGCTACTTTATTCTTTGGTATTTTGAAACTTATGTCATTTTATACAGTATAAAGATATTTTTGTATCATCCTTTTTTCAGATAATTTTATCAGTAGGTTGTATTTCAAGCAAAGTATGATTTTTCTAATTTTGGCAGGAATATTTTTCTATATAATATATACTGAATTTTCTGCATGTACTTTGGCCAGATCTACAGATGCTCAAGGTAACGTTTATCTATTGTCGCCAGGCTGGTCATTTCTCCCTTTATCCTTCTTTCCTTTCACTAAATTTATAACTCAGATTTTATTTCCGAGTGTATTTCAGATTTATATAATTAGCATTGATAAAATGCAGTAAAACATTATAAGTAAAATAAAGTATTTATATACTGTGAACTGGTTTTCTTGTAGTTGCCAAACAAAATAGATTTCAGTTTATTAATAATGAACCTGGGTTAATTTAAATCAGGAATTGTGACCACTCTTCGTCCGTCTGTCTGTCCAGTGAAATCTTGATCAAGTTGATATGTTGGTCAGTCCTGTTACACATGCATATTTAGTGGGGGCCATTTTTGGTTCTTATCATATCCGGTCCTTTAGAAGAGTTCTATTAATTTCATTGTACAGTGGGGGAAAATGTCCAATCGGGCAATTCGGGGATTCCCCTAACACCTCGCCAGATCGGGAAATTTTGCGCTAAAAATTGCCAGATTGGGCAAGAAAATGGTCCATTTCTATATACCTTAGAAAAAATAATCTGTACATATGGATATTTGACCTAGAGATGATCTGAATGCTTGTTTCATATCAAAAAGGGTATATCTAAGATCCTACCATTCAAAATGTTTTTTGATTGTCTAGATTCGGAGATATTTAACGTTAAAAATTATCAATTCGGCCAGTTTTAATGCATTTTGTTCAATTTCCCGTTTTGGCAATTTACTTTCCAAATCGGGAAAGTGACTTTCCCAACCAGGAAAGTGAATGTATTCTAAATTGTGGGAAATGGCTAGCAGATTCACTAAAATATGTGGCACTGACTTTATGCATACTGATTGGAAAATTACAAAGGAAGAACGTATTCCTGTTCAATGAAATATTAACAATAAAAACCCTTAAAAATTGAGACAAAATTTACAAAAATGAGCAAAATACAACTATGATGTCCTTCTGTCAAGGGGCTGTTTCTTATGTGGAGAAGAACTGTAGTGGATTCCATCGCGCATTAATTAAATGAAGCTCTGCCTAAACAAATGATAGAAGCATCTTGCAGAACAGATGACACGAACTATGATGATAAATGTAATATAGATATCAGAGGTAATATAATGCATACACAATGAACATTTTTGGTAGAGCTAGTTCATAATATAGAGATAGACCCTAAAACTTTCAATGATAGTAATACATTAAATAAAGTCTAGAAATTGATTTCCAAGTCCTTGAAATAACCAAAAATGATTTCACAAATGTGAAGTTTATGATAGTTTTGTTAATATCAATAACAGAAGTTTTAAGTTTTAATTTAAAGTTGTGACCCATGAAGAATGACAACTCTTGCCTTAGGCTATTATTTATAAGCAGAGATATCTATTAGTTTACTTCCCTTGCAATTACATAATTGAGTGGAAAATGAAAACTGTTTTAGACACAATATCATACTTTTATGCACAACAAAAACATTTAGGGCTATATTCATAGACAATACTCCAACACCACTCATTGAGTACACTCAAATAAATTGCCTAACGGTCACGTCTTTACTCAGGAAAGATTCGATTTGTATTCATAAAGGTGAGTGAGAGTCGAGTCAACTCCCAAGAGTGAGTGAATGTTGAGGGAGGTCCTGGGGACACTTGAGTGTTTCTCAAGGTCTCATAGTGTAAGTTAAGATGATACATTTACAATATTTAATTAATTAGAAGGTAAGATAACAGTGTCATGTATGTATTTAAACCGAAAGTTCATATTTGTGCAAGGTATTTTGGAAAAATATATTATGTTCTTTTTTAATACATGTTGCTGAGGGCGACAAAAACGCAAAAAGACCCAACAAATCAAAGAGAGTAAATTGATGCAGACGGTTAAAATAGATACAGAAAATCAAATAAACATTTACGAAACCTAATCTAACGGGGCTCATCAGTCACTCCCATAATATCTGAAGAAGCTTTCGTGTGTATGGGCCCTCCATAAGGATTTTAATTTACCCAACATACAAAACTATTTCACCTATATAAGAATACAGTTCGGCAACAAATGGAGGTTTTAAGATCGGTCGTAGAAATCTAGCGGTGTGCCGTAACCATGGAAATGGCTACAGAAGCTGATAATCGCGGAAACTAAAAAACTTTCTTTTGTCATATTTCAAAAAGCAATGGTATTAGAAACTTGATTTTTTTCATATTTTTATTAAGTTATGAATACCTATTGTTTGCAGTGTTTATATTCTAAATATCTTATTTAATTTCTTAATTGTTGTCAGCACGAGCAAATTTAGTTATTGGCACGTGCATTCAGTTGTGAACCAACAAGGTGCCTCTTTTAATCAGAAAATATTTTCTGGACTTAATTACAACTATGGCTGATTTTTGGCTTGAAAATATTATAAAATACGCATGCAATTAAAATTCTAAAACTTTTGATACGTCAGTTTAACACCATTTCATATCTCAATGCAGTGGATTGCAATTGCATGTCATATACGTTATTCATTCACTTCCTTTTTCAATACACGTGGACAATGAAGTTAGGGAAAAACTCGGCTTGGAATATTTAACATATATAATATGAAAGAAAAAGATTATCAAATTAATTGTTGGAAAACATGTGGATAAATTATGTTGTTTTTTTGTGACATTGTTACCTGTCAGTATTGTATAGATACGCTTAACAGATAATGCATGCATAAAATTGTTCTTGTTTTTTGTTGATATTTTTACTATTACTGTAACGAATTCAAGTACATTTTCAAGACATCGTGCTGACCGGAGTATCAAGCTAACCAATATCGGGGTAACAATATTCAACTATATTTTAGATTTCATACTTCTATCACTTTAATAATTAATCATATAACCGGACTTTTCTCCATAATTTAGCGGTACAATAATGGGAGTTAACTAGGCCTAGACTAACGACTTCCAGGTGTGTAGAACGGTTCTACCAAGGTGATGCCAATGTACATGCTTATATTGAAAACCTGGTGCGCCATGTTATTTGTCAATTGTTAAATATCAGATAACAATGCTAAATGCCAAACACCTTATGCAAAATGTTTTGAAAAAGAAATGACATTTATTAAGTACTATGGAAGGCTATGGAAAGCCGGTGTGCCATGCTAATTGCAAAAAGCTAAATGACAAACAGTTATTGCAAAATGCTATTTGCTTTATGCCTAATGTCAAATATTGCCTATGAAATGCTACATTTGTAATTGTCAAACAATAAATGATAATTGTTAGTTGCAAATACGAGACAATAAATGCCAAATGCGTATTGCTAAGTACTTATTCAGATAAAGAGCTGAATATATCAGTGTATAAATGCATCCTGTAAATAGTCATTGGCCTTTGTAACATAGTGAAAAGTTTCGATCATGTCATCTCATAACACAAAGAACATGTTATTGCTTCAAATCAGGCTGATAGAACTTCATATGTTTTCACGTGATTAAAAGTAACATTCATTAATGTAAGGGATACAGATCATTAACTCACAAAGTTAAAGCATTTGACGGGTAGCATTTGTCATTTGGCAATAATTATAGGCATTTAGCACAAAGCATATGGCATATGGCATTTGATATGTATTGAAGGCCAGTGCGCCATGAATATAGCTAAATGTTAAATGACAATTATTTAATGCAAAATGCCAATAACTTAATGCAAAATGCCAAATACTTTACATAAAATGCAACATACCAAATGCGATATGCCTATGAAAGGTCAATGCGCAATGGTAACAGCAAAAATGTTAATGCAAAATGAAAAATGCTATTTACGAACTGCTTAACTTCAAATATTGGCTTTCGAATGGTAATTGTCAACGATAAATGCTTTTTTGATAAAACAACAAATGTCAAAATGCTCATTGCTAAGTTTAGATTGAAATAAAGTGCTGAGTATATCAGATATATAATCATTGTCCTTCGTTACATAACTTTTTTTCTCTGTTACATATCTTAGTCTATATATGATAAACATTTTACAGCAAAATGTTTCGGTTCCATGTCCCTGTAACATCTGCAACGTTATTGCTTTAAATTAGACAGGCAGCACATTTTTCCCCAAATGAGTAAAAGTTACATTCATTAGTTGCAGAGATAAAGATCAAGAAGATTGATAATTTGAGAACTACCATTTATCATTTGACAAAAAGAATTTGTTTTTATCTTCTTCTTCTCGTTCGCAACTACACTGTCAGACCAGTAGCCTTGACGAAACTTCTGGTTTGCCGCAGATCCTCAATGCCCCCATACAGTTTCTGGTGCGTTGAGGTATCTATCGGCCAAGTCGCAGCTCGCTCATGGTCATGCCTTTTTACATCTCCGAAGTATATGCTCCGCAGTCTGATCTTCCTCACCACATGAACAAGTTGGCAATGATGCCAGTCTGTATTTGATTTGCCCCGAGCGAAGCCTGACCAACATTACTTGTTAAAGGAGATGAAAAGCATCTTTCTCTATCCTTGGTCTCGTTAGTGCCTTGATGATGGTGTCTTTCTTCTTGTAACTCACAGGTTTTGTTGGTTATTCTGACTGAGCTTCTAGCTCAGCCAGTTGGTCTGCCTCTTCCTTGCCTGCAAGTCCGCAATAGATGTAATCCTCTGAAATGCTACTTTGCAGGTTATACTCAGGCTCTGCACTCTCCTGGCTAGTGCGGAGCTTTATTGTTGATCAGAACTTCCATAACAGACAGTGCATATGTGAGAAAGACGACTGAGGAGCTTTCTTCTGCCGAGTCTTCAACCACTGAGACGGCCTTTATGAGTGCTTCAGTCTCTGCCTTGTAATTGCTGCACTGTTTTCCTGTGGCTGCATGTAGAGTTTTTATGACATTTAGCATTTTGTATACGGCATTTAGTATTTTGTATGTAGCATTTAGCATTAAGTATGTGACATTAACATTACGCTATTGATATTTTGCATTAACAACTTCTTATTTAGCATTTGGCAGTTAGCATATCGCATCGGTCCCCACTAACTGCGCAGGAACAATGAGCCCCAGTGTTACGAAAAGAGAAGTTCGCCAAGCATGTAAGATGATGTTAGATGATCTGTTTTTGCAATTCAAAATGTAGTTCCATGTTGTTGATGAGATCTTATATATGAGTCATATAAGGATGTGACAGTTTTAGCTTTGGCTTAGCTGTATTGCTTATTGTATTGAGAAAAGATCTAGATCACTTTCACTGTGAATTTCCATGTCTACAAGTATACAGGTTATCGCTAAATGACAAATTTCATGGGAGTATTTTCAGATGGTGATGTTTTGGGACAGATAATGTTTCTTTAATATATATAACCTAACATCTCAATATATATATTTTCATTTTTGGTGAGAAGACATGTTATATTTAATGGCTATATATGTGTCTTTATATCATTGAAACGCTGTAAAGCACTGAAAATGAGGTCTCAAGATTTAATTGTTTATATGAAACAAATGAAGAATGTAACCTTGTACCATTTCGGTATTTTCCCTATAAGCAAATTGATTCTAATATAGTGTGCATATTGATAAGTACCGGAACAGTCGTACAAAGTTGCAATAAAGAATAAATCCTAGCACTGAGACGTCTAGGATTTATTCAAGTTGCTCAATTTGAGTAAGTGGTTGTGCGTGGGGGTGGGGGATCAGGGGTTTGGCCATCCGCAGTTATTCATTAACACTTGAAATTCGTCCTTACACATAGTCCTATACTTACGTTCTGTTTGCTTTTGAAAACGAGATTATGGTATATGTATGTTTTTCAATGGTTAGAATGTAAACCATCATAGTAAAACGATCATCTGGATTTCATTTTGTTTTTCAATTTGTCAATAAACTGTAAAGTGTTCCGTATATAAAATAACTAGAAATATGCGACTTATTGAAGCAACGGAGCAGGAATGAAAATGTATAAAGATATCATTGCAAACTGTCACTTTAACATATGTTTTTTTTCTTTGTAACCGCATGCAGAGGATGTATATTGCTACTACAAATGTGCATGAAAGAAATACAGACATACTCTTTCAAAAACATAATATTTTCCTTTTATTTTTTCCATCCGGTCTATATACAAAATATATAGTACTTGATAACATACAGATGGTGTTGATATCTCCGGAAAGTGTATTGCATAATACGAGATTTCAACAGAGTAACAATAACTGACCCACCCCGAAAATAAGAAATACGCAAAACATTATTATTTTTTCGCAAATTTTTTCGTACATTCTTTCTACATGTACATTAGCATCACTTTGGTAGAACCGCTCTACACACACTGGAAGCCTTTACTCTAGGCCTAGTTTACTCCCATAATGGTTCCGCTGAATTATGGAGAGAAGTCTGGTAATGTGATAAGTTATTAAAGAAATAGAAGTATCAAACCTAAAATACTTGATTTCGTAATGGTAATAGTAAAAATATCAACGAAAAAGGGAACAATTTTATGCCTGCATTATAATATGTTAAGCGTATCTATACAATACTGACAGCTAATAAAAGGCAATGTCACAAAAACAATTTATCCACATGTTTTCCAATAATTAATTAAATAAACTTTGTTGTTTTTCATACAATATCTATTAAATATTCCAAGACGATATTTAACACATTATTAATTAACTTCATTGTCCATATGTATTGAAAAAGGAAGCGAATTAATAGCTTATATGGAATGCAATCCGCTGCATTATTATAGAAAATGCTGATAAACTGACGTTTCAAAATTTTTAGAATTTTAATTGCATGCGTATAACACAACATATTTAGGCCAAAAATCAGCAATAGTTTTAATGAAGTCCAGAAAACATTTTCTGATTAAAAAGAGACATCTTGTCAGTTTACAACTGAATGCACGTGCTTATTACTAAAATTGCACGTGCTGATGACAATTAAGAAATTAAATAAGATATTTAGAATATAATGACTGCAAACAATAGGTATTCATAACTTAATGAAAATTTGAAAAAATCAAGTTTCTAATACTACTACCTTTTGAAATATGACAAAAGAAAGTTTTTTGAGTTTCCACGATTACCAGCTTCTGTAGCCGTTTCCATGGTTACGGCACACCGCTAGATTTCTACGACCGATCTTAAAAGTCAGTTCTTACTTTACTTAATTGTTTTATCATAGTAAAAAAGTTTTGTATGATGGGTAAATTAAGTATGGCATATATTTTGAAAGATTCCTCGTATATAAAAACACATCGTAGTAACAAATATTTAAATTTCACAAGCCTAGATATTGGTTAATTCATACATTCACTTAAATTTAATGCCATGAAGAAAACCTATATTTATTAAATCTCATTGTTTAAATGACAATGGAAACATTTATTTTATAAAAAAAATATCTTTTTAATAATTGAAATTTATTTTAAAAAATACGGCCTGGCATTCGGGAAACACAACAATTAATGGCAGAGTTAAAATTCAGTTGTTAAAATAAATTTCAATTTCAGCGAAAATTAAACTTGTGTACCTTTAAGTATACACTTCATTCTACTAATGCTGATGAGTAGACTGACTGACGGACGAGCGAACGGACTAAAGGACGTATTGTAAAACAAATGGACGGGCAGACGGACAAACATACAGCCTAGCAATAAGATGACAACTTCCGATTACAAAAATGATGATCAGCACTTTTGCATACCTTAGATGCTATTGTCATATAAACCGTTATAATCCGCTAAATCCATTGTGTACAATGAAACCATTACTCGAGCTGTCCTTCCGAAAGTTACGATTGAGTGGGATTTATGAATATGACTATCGAACTCCACTCACACTCCCGCAAGGTCTACTCCAGGTTCACTTGAGTGATACTTTCCCAAGTTTGAGTCAAGTGTTAGTTTGAGTGACGACTATGAATACGGCCCTTAGGATTTATTCATTTGTGTTTGATTTACCCCTCAAAACATGGTTCCTATGATTCTGTCAACTTACATAATTATGGTAAAAAATAACTTTTAACAAGCCAGTAATAAAATGAAGTACCAGTAAGTAATTAATCGTGCAGATAATACAGTTTTGCTTGTATCAAAATGTCACAATTGAAGCACTTTTGTAATACAGAACACCTGGTAGGATTAGTAAAGGTGCAATTAAATTGATCTCTATTTCCTATGCCTACATAATAGTTCTTTTAAAATACAAATCATAATTTATAATTCTTGATAGCAACGCACATGAATTTAAAACGCTTAATTTGATATTTGACTATTTAAAGATGCATGTACAGGCAATATATATATTAATACACAATTTTATGAAGTTCTAATTAATTTATATATACATTTGAATTAAAAACTAAATCAGCCATAACATAAAATAGCATATGAGCCGCCCCATGAGGAAACCAACATAGTGCATTTGCGACCAGCATGGATTCAGACCAGCCCACGCAGTCTGATCAAAATCCAAAACCTATGGAAATTAGAGACACTGTTAGTGAACTGAAGTGATCCTGATCAGAGCAAATGTGCAGGCTGGTCTGGATCAAAGCTGGTCGCAATGCATATTAAATTAAAAATACATGTATTTTATAAGACACATCCAAAATTTTATATTTCAGTATTGTCACAGGTCCTCCAGAGTCTATATATAGTTCACACCCAAGTCAACATGAAAGAGGTAGAGGTGTGATTCAACCAGTTAAGTGCATCATCACCTTGGGGAAAATCATTGAGGAAATTCTGATAGGCGCAACTGTATACTGAAAATAAAACTGTTTTTACTCACTCTAATTCAATTTTGTACCCATTTGCATACGTTCAAATGTTTTGTTTCTATTTGCAGGTTGAGCATTCTGGTGATAGAACACCGCCAAAAACTCTTGCGACAATGCCTGGTCAAACCATGAACTATTATGCACCGATTTAAAAGAATAAACCATTTATAGATACTTACTGTTCGTTTTGATGCTATATACTCTCTGGAAGTCACTTTCCCGATCTGGAAAGTAAGTTGCCATAACGGGAAAGTGAATTTTTAAGGCTAAATATCTCAGAGTCAAGACAATTCAAAAATATTTTGAACCGTAGGATTAGTGTTTCCTGCAGGCCTTTTTAACATGGCGCAGCGCCATGCCCCATTTGAAGTGCCGCCAAACTGCCCTTCAAACTGCCCGTTTGCGCCACGTGCCCTTTTATTCTATCAGGCTTGTGTATTTATCTTGACAAGTGCCCTTTCAAAACCAGCCTGGATAGCCAATGTCCGCGGGACATCTTCCGCGTATTGTATCGTCAATCAGCGGCTTTGATCAACAGGTCGACACGTGGTTGCATCAACCGTGAATGACCCTGATTAAGAACTGACAGGATTATGCAATCAATTACTGTTTTATGATACTTTAATTGGGAAACAGTATATGAAAAATTGTTGTTTTTAGCACGTCGGCGGAGAAGCTACATGTAGCCTTTTTTTGGAAGAGATGATTGAAAACGGTCAGTTAAACGATAATTATTTTAAAAGGTTGTAACCAATTAAAATGTAGATTGATTGTCGCACATTTCTGATGCGCTCATTACGCCTTTAAAAATAAAATATTGAATGTTTGCCCTTTGCCGATCGCCGACCAACCCATGAAAAACGACCAGACTCAAAATGTTTTACATCGATTTTATCTACAAGATATATTTTATTCCTTCAAGGGTATCATTTATAAAAATAATATAAGATAAACATTTAAGCTTTAGAATGATACCAAATTCATTAAAATCGACAAATGTCTTGGTTAATAATTACGAAGTCGTACTTTCCAAAGCAAATTCATGACGCGCCGACGCAGAAGTTGCCGCCATCTTGAAAATTTGAAAACGTAGTGATTAAGTTATAAAACCTGATCGAGATTTAAATGAATAAACTAAAAATGCAAGGCCCTAGTTTTGTTTTCGTAAATAATTTGTCAAAATGATTTTATAAGGCCGAAATTTAAGTTGAAAGTGCACAGCTGCATGCGTCAAGCAAGCCGAAATTTTTAGTTATTACTCGCAATGAACCATAGGTATTCACATTTATGTTTATATTACTTAATACTGTATGATTAGATGGACAAAAACCAGATTCATAGTCAATCATTGATTCAAACTAGTGTATGTATCGCAGAAAGGGAGTGATAAAAATAGTGGCAGACGATCTAATCTAGCAAATTTCACAGCATGTCCTTTTTACGTCGCATTCTACTTTCGTTTTCGCATGCCCAAAACACTAGAAAAATGTAACTTTCCATGTCGATTTGTTGTCTAAACCTTACTTACAACGAAGAACAATGGGTTTAATCAGCGATGTAGGTATAAAGTCATTGATTACGTGTAGATTTGATGAACTGCCTAGATGCTCTCAACGTCATTCAATGCCGAAATGATATGTGATGATTGACAAAATAAAGTTCTGCATTGATAGTTGTTCAATAAAACTTGTTACTTATTAAGTCATCACCTGATATCTGTCTCTGAAAATGCAAGCCAGCACTTCACGTTGGTAACAGAATAAGAATGTTTGAAAGTATGGTAAAATAGAGAAAAGTAGGAACTTCACAAGTCGCTAAACATCTAAGGAATAACACAAAATATCTACCCCATATCTGAGATATCAAAGATTCTCAAATGCAATGTGAAAATAGTATGTAAAATGGTGCCAGCAAGCGTACTTAGACGTATGCCCTTTCAGTGCCAAACCGCGTGTTAAAAGTGCCCTTTTTCAAGGGAAGCACCATGCCCCTTTTAGAGTCTGCAGGAAACACTATACCCTTTGTGATACGAAAATGTGCATTTAGATCATCTCTAGGTCAAATATTCTTATGCACAGGTAATTTTTTCTACGGTATATAGAAATGAACCATTTTCTTGCCCGATCTGGCAATTTTTGGTGCAAAATTTCCCAATTGGGCAAGGTGTTAGGGGAATCCCCGAATTGCCCGATCGGACAATTTCCCCCACTGTTGTAACAGACAATAATGAAGAAATATGATTTTACACTGCTCGCTAACGTTCCACAAATTCACAACATGTAACCAGTGAATTCAAAAAGAACAACAGGGGACAGTATTGACTGGTTCACCAGTTGGCGATTTGATGTGGTACATACTACATGGCTGTTATTTACATAGGATTTCAGCTTATGTCTTTCGGTTTGAAACTAACATATTTTTTACCGATATACTGATAAAAACGAGCAAGATTATCAGATAGTCCAACTAATTTAACGCAAAGGAAATATTGAGATAATTTTTTCATATGGGCAATATCCCCACTCGCGTCAAACACTCGAAAGACCAAAACAGTTGAAGCAATTTCTGATCAAATTCCATCGCTGCCGACGCTTTACGTGCTACTGGTTTCCCAGTAGTTTCTATGTTTATTATATTTTACAATGCAGAAAAATTTCCGAATCTGGTGTTAAAATGCACAGATGCAAATTTCATAAAACTCTATGTCCAACGTTTTTGCTCATCTTTTGGTCCGACATTACAGTTTGACAGTCACAATATAAAACAAACTGAAACTGTATGCGTCGGATTAATTCGACTAACCGGACCCCTAGCCACTTTCATAAAATAATTAAATACATGTATAAAACATACTAAGAACCATTGCATCTTCCTACTGGTCGTCAACGATCGAAAAACATTTCCGCAGTATGACTAGATACCCTAAACATGCTTAAGGGCCCTTTCCGCGGAAAGAGCTTAACTGATCGGAAAGTGCCTGCCAAATGTTTCTTACACTGGCACCAGAACCGCAAATTTAGCTTTGGGTGGCCTATTTTATAAAAAAATATGCCTTTTTTTTTTTCAGTTTATTAAAAAATATCAAAGGAATGGTGCCTTTTTATTTATAACTTTCCATAGAATTTAGCTATCGCTCGTACTCATGTACTGATCGGAAGGTCTTACATTAATTTAACAATGACAACAAGAAATCCTCACCAAAGAACCCTATTTTTGCAGAAATTAAGCGAATTTTATCGCTTTCGGAATTATTTACACCTCGACGACCCATCTACTTCCGCTTCTACTCGATGGTTTTGTAACGAGCGATCTCATTGGACGACACGGAAAGCGTCAAATGCCGCGATATTTGAATGTGAAAAATGTAAACAAAAACCGGCTTCTACCTAGAAAAGAATATTTTTCTGTGTGACTACTTATGAAAAAAGTCATGAATGATAAAATATCAGAAAAGACTTCTCAATCAGAAATAGTACAGTGGTATGCTGTTTTCATGTATAAAATAAGATACATTTTCAATTTTATTTGCCCCATTAGTCTGATTAGATCTGTTCCATTCCAAAGGTTTACCCCAACTTTAGTGTCATATGACAAAACAACGACACTTACCGGCAAAGTAAACATGGTTTGATAAACTAAAAAAAAGTCACCCTCGAGAAATTTAACGATTTTTTTCTGCTTTGCCAAACATCCAAATAAATGACAAATTTATATTTTCAACGGCAGTCTCCCATTGTAATTTCTTGTCGCCATTGGAGTTTGCTCTCTAAATTTGGAGTATTACGGGAAAATTCACGTGAATTTTATCGGGAGCGATTCAAGACTCATTTCGTTTATGAATGCATGAGTGAAATGAAATGTTGTATTTAAAAAAAAAAAAGCTATAACAATGAACACATTATTTAGATCTAACAAAAATGTAAATTGACTCACTTTTAACAAAGTTATATACACTCCAAAATTCTTCCAAGTCTTCAGTAGCTCTATCCAATCCTCGATGAGTAAATTGTAAACAAACAAGCTCTTTTAAACATCGGTGAAATTCAGGCATCAATCGCACCATGCCCTTGAAACGATGACTTGTTCAAAATAACATCATTTCCAAACGCATGGTTCAAAGATAACCTGTATTTTAGCATCCTTACTGAAGTATTTACAGTCCGCCACATATCCAATTTCTTTCACAATGGTCAGTTTTGAACTTCAATAAACAATATTCACCGGTTGTGTATGCAAGAGAATTCTTTTTCTCCGAAAGAAACTTGTGACGTATTAGACAAATGACGTAATCTTGCTGTGGCCATATGCAGATTTATATGAGGCGCACAAGGGAAATATTACCTCCAGGTTTAAATACACAATCAGCTGATAGAAGATAGAAATCTTGACGTAACTATGTCACGCTATCATTATACTTTACTTCTTGAAATATATATTTAAACAATGCTTAATTGTTTATTGTTTTATCAACCTATCTATTTTATTTCATTTCTTTTTTAAATTTTGCTGTTTATATATAGAAGCATCTCCTTTTTCTTTAAGCTCGTGACTTACTCTTGATCCGAGGGCTGCTAATTTAGATTTCTTTTAAAGCGAAATCGGACCGCGAACCCATTCTCTCTATTTATTGTTATCAAATCTATCATTATTATTATACCAGATTTATATTTGACTTAAATAACTTGTATGAACGATCCAGAGAGCAGTCATAGAGCCTACTCGGAATTTGAAGTTATTTGTAATGGCGATTCCAGAATTAAATTTATGGGGGAGGGGCGGTGTCGGACGGCAATCGAATCTTTTAATGACGGGTGGTGGGTTCCATCGGAAAATCATAATTATGGGTGGTGGGGTCCATCCAAAAATCATAATTATGGGTGGTGGTCCTCACAAAAACCGTCTTTATGGGTGATGGGTTAATTGTAAAAATGTATAAAATATGGGTGGGTGGGTGTTTGATCACCTCTATTAATTAATTACGGATGTTTTCCTTTCTTTTTAACTATAAGTTGCTACTTTAATGAACGCAATTTTGACATTACCGATCTAAGAAATATTATCTTTTTTGATAAATTTCTGTTCATTAAGCATTTCTTTTTTTCTGTCTCGTTCCCTTTGAATTTGAAGTCTTGGTCATGCTTTTAGCGTCCTTAATTAATCGCTGAAAGTATGTCAGTCAACATTTCCTGACGTAATAGAATCATGTCACCGATTATGTACTGTATATCCACGGGTGGTAAACGCGCAATCCAATTCCCGCCGGGAATACGCTTGAAATGGGTTGCGCAACGTCCGGTGCTGGTGTTGCGCGTAAAAAAAGACGAAATTGAGGTATGTGAAGTTATGATTTTGCTTAGTATGAGACAAGAATAAATTTTCTCGAAAAAAGCAAAATGCTATTCGACACAAATATGAAAATACATCATATGTGTAAAATATCTGGTTTGTAATTTATGATTCGGCTCTATTATCACAAAAACTCAGGCGACACGAAGCGTGAAAAAAGTATGAAATCAACAAAAATGGGAGTTTCTGACCTCATATGCCTAATCTGAGGACATCTGATGCTTTTTATGATAACTCAACTGTTATAAAGTAACGAATATCAAAATTATTTGCTTCAAATCCTGCTTACGGGGACATAATTGACAAAAAATAATCGGGAATGGGGTTGCGCACCGGGAATGGAGCTGCTCGTATACATCATAATGTATATAATGTATACGCGCAACTCCATTCCCGGGGCGCAACCCCATTCCCGATTATTTTTTGCCAATCTTTCCCCCAACAGTAACATTTCATTCAAGTATATGTAATATTCATGACTGTTTTACACGCGTTTGATCATTAGAAGCGTCACATTTCCAGAAAGAAGGCACAAGAGTTAGAAAATTTGCATTTTTCATGATTCCATGCTTTTTTGACAGCTCAAGCCAGCAGAGTTTTCGTGATGACAGGGCCTATTCTTAATTTAATAAATTGGTATTTCACACATATGATCTTTATTCATTTTTGTGTCGAATAGCATTTTGCTTTTTTCGAAAGCACTCATAAATGTGTCATTATTTACAAAAACCAAAACCCACCTACCTTGATTTTGTATATATCGGTGCGCAACACCAGCACCGGAAGTCGCGCAACCCATTTTTAGCGTATTCCCAGTGGGAATTGGATTGCGCGTTTACCACCCGTGATATCGCACTTGTGCAGAAGTCAATAAAATCCGTGGAGACTGATTGATACCTCACTTTTCCCGCCTTTCATTCACACTCGTGTATTCTGTCTGGCACGTTACGCGTATAAATATTTTTTGTTATGCCAAGGATATAGTTTCAGAAATGAAATCGAGGCAGGCCGAAAGGAAAACATGCGTGAATTGAGTAAAAATCTTAGCATGAAGATCACTGTTCCCAAAATTAGTCGAATTTTCCATGCACGCATAGATACTTAAAACAGGCGTACAGAATCCACGCGCAATTCCACACAAAATCGTATGTTAGTAAATAGTACCGATTTCATTATCCGCTGCCGACGTAAATATCATATCGTCATCATCTATATTAAGGACATACCTGGCACAGGTATTTCAATATATTTGTGAAGCATTAGCCGATTCGGATTTGTTTACAATAAAATGCTAAGTCGCTAAGAAAACCCACATCAATATTCATTCACGTCTATAATTAATTATGGGAAGTCACTAATGTCGCACACAATCATATTTGAAATGTTTTCTTTACTAATACGTGGTCTAACATGTATTTGAAATATTTAAACTGTTGCACACGCTGTTTGTCTATTTTTCTTTCGAACTGTTCGGTTAAATCGCTTATGCAAATCGCGAACATCAATTTCTTCTTTCTCAAAGCCAACATCGTAAAAAGAAAACCTTTTTAAAACTTATTTTACGTTGAAGTAAAAAAAAATTGACGTGCGAAATGTTTCATATCTTTTCCGAAACATTACCTGTCTTTACTATTTCTTTCATAGTTAAACAGTATGTGGCCAAAAAAATCACAAGTTGTTACTTTAGCGTTTAGCCATTTAAAGGCACTGACATCCAGATTTTTGTTTGAAGTTTGGTCAGATTTTGAATATATGAACACGAGGTTGTGTTGCTAATCTGTTTCAGAATGCCAAATTAAGAGATAAAAACATGCCCGAGTCGGGGATCGAACCCGGGCCGCCGCCGCGATAAAAATTTCACTGGGGTCGTGACCAATACATCACGGAGGAATATTTAAATAAATATAAAGCTTTATGATTAAGGCAGTTTACCTCCAGTATCCCGTTATTTTGAATAAATCGCCAAAAAAAAAAAAATAATAATAATAATAATAATTCTTATGTGTTTCTGTAACATAATCTAACATTAACTATTAAAACTTTCGTGAGAAATTTAGAAATAATTTTCTGATGTCTATTTTTTGTTGTTGTCATACTTTCTGGTGTCGATCTGTCAACTCTTTATTAACTGAGTTGCAATCGTTAATATGTACTATAGCACTACTTCATAACTGTAGTGGGCAGCTTCACCCCGAGTATTTTGGGCAACAAGAAAAAGATGCAATACACGCGCTACTTCAATCACTTTTATTCCTTACGTAGAACGTACAATAGTGTAGCTTAGCGAAGCGGTTATCTGAAAGTCAAAACATTCAAACTATCAGTAACCATAATACATAAAAGAATACGCATAAAACCGCATACGAACATACAAGTATTAACATAAAGAAAACATAATACATTGTACATCTTTAACAAAGAAATTGCGGGAATCCTGCACTAGTTATGTGAACAAAGCCATTACTTAATAAAAATACAAAATCATCTACCTTAACAATAAAATGTGTAATTGTTTCAAAAATAAATTATTTGAACAAATAATTCCTCCGAACAAGGCAGTAAAAACAAAAAATTAACTTACTGAACAATGCTATCTGTGCCCAAAACGTAGTGAATTGAAACATATAGAACTCGTGCCTTACTCGACAAATTCTAAAAATCAACTGCCCTCTGGCAAGGCGGCAAATTTTGCATTTGCATATAGTTATTATTTTCTAGGGACAGTTTGACCAACCACAATGCAGAAAGCGCCCTCTAAGCAGATAAATTCAAAATTTCATTTTCTATATATGGGTGACACTCATCTCTTGTGACCCTAAAGCGTTGGCAGGAACCAGAAAACTATAAATTAACATTACGTTGGACAGCGGACATGATAAATGTCCATCAAAAATTAGTAAACCCGATAATCAAAACCTGAACAAATATTCGGAGTCTGAAACATCTGGGGATCAGTGCTTTTAAAACAAATTTAGTAAAACATATACTGCGTGCAATTATTTTGAAAACGGGCTAAATTTCCTTAACCCGCCGGCTTAGCTCAGTAGGAAGAGCGTTGGTCTACGGATCGCGGGATCCTCGGACGGGGCGTATGTTCTCCGTGACGATTTGATAAAAAACATTGTGTCTGATATCACTCGTCCTCCACCTCTGATAATTAATGTGGGGAAGTTGGCAGTTACTTGCGGAGAACAGGTACTAGTACAGAATCCAGGAACACTGGTTAGGCTAACTGCCCGCCGTTACAAGACTGAAATACTTTTGAAAAACGACGTTGAACCCAAAGCCAAACAAACAAAAACAAATTTCCATAAATCATGTCCAATGAAATTACAAGCCTTGTCGGCGTCAGGGAATGATACTAGTTTTAATGACTCAACACGATTCTTACGAAACCATATTTCTGTAGAACCTGTGCTAGATCGATATATACATTTTCGTACATTGTTCGGCAGATGTTGAACACAACGTTAAGATGGAAACGGGAATAGTAACATAATGAAAATCCAGCTTAAATATACGTAAATATCGGGCCATCGTATACAACATAATGAATTTCTCCATAGAACCGGAAGCAGACGTTTCTTCTTCGTATTCTGGCGGGAAAACTGCATTGCCTTCCATGATGCTCCTTCGGAAATGACCGTGTGCTTATGGAAAATTACGTGTTGGCGTTATATTTTCGCGTCACCAGAAACGTTAAGTACTATGTTGAAACTATCATGTAATTGTAAACAAAATGCACTACTACAAAATGAAAATGCATGCTTTAGAGCTCGAATTTTTATATTGTGCATGTACGTCCGTGACAGACTCTGAAATGTCTGTATTTATAATATTTTTCATTCGAGTTTCAGTGACAGAAAAATTAATATAAGAATAATGCCCATGTGTTCTCAAAATAACGAGACGTTCGCACGCACATTTGTTTTTTTTTTTTTTTTTTTTAGAAATCACCTTGTTTTTTGTGTTTGTTTCTTTCTATTTTCTTATTTATTTATTTTATTTATTTATTTATTTTTCATTTTGAGGTGGCCTGTCACGAATTCCCCAAAGAATTAACATAACACAATAACAAACACAGTCTTTTCAAATATTAACTCGGGCATTTTAATTTTGAGTTAACCCCTAGTTTATTGCGCTACGGGCGCCGCCATATTGGAAAGTCGACGTAACGTCATATAGCATTACGGTCTATGGGGAAAAAAGAAAAATCCAAGATTATTTCTTTAATATATACTTTATTAAAGAAATGAAAAAAAGGTCTAGAGATATTGATGTATGGGATATAAATATGTTTTTTTGGACGATTTTACCGATACTGATAATTCAGAAACGAGGTAAACGTAATAGGTGGAACAGACTTTAGTTCTAAACTGGTCTGTGTGGCTGTGAAATAAACTTCAATAGATCCAGGCATATTAACTAGCTAGTTTTATTAAGGGACCCAGACTGTCCAAAATAAATGTTTAACATTAGGTATATGAGCATTTTCTTAAAAAATTTAGACCCCAGCCCAAAATCCATGGGCCAAGGGCTATAACTGTGCCCCTGCTAATTTATATCCCTGAGATCCATGTATAGAAAGGAACATTTACATTTCATAATTGGGAGACAAAAAGTGTTTTTTATGTTTCATTTTCAATGTGGAATGGGCATGATGAAAGTGAGAAGGGGATTTCTTAATGATCCTGGCTTTGAATTATCTCCCCTTGAGCAAAAGTATATCCTGGTCAGACATAACTAAAAAATTGTAAAATTGTAAGGCTCTGAGTTGACATAATTTCCTTACATGCTGAAAAAAGGATCACTGAGATGTATTGGTACAATATTCTACATAGTTCTATAACTCTGACCCAGCATTAAATTAATTACCTCCCTTTAAGGAATAAAAATGGAGTTTGTCTTGTAATTCTCCTGATCTCCCTTTAAAGAAGAACAAATACATGTAAAGGGATTGACTTAATGCTTTATCCAAGGCCTAAATCATTCTTTGTTTCCAGTAACATATTAAAAAAATCAGGGTAGGTAGGTCAGACTTTTTCAAATATTTTTTAATCTATTTAGTGAAACTTTTCATAAATTATTTCTTTGTCAAAGAATGAATACAAATAAGGGGGTTATGCCTATAGTAAGTTAATTTCCATGTTTAAAGCATAAAAAAGTGTTGTTTTTTTTGTTAAAAAGATGGGGAAAAAAATTCTCAAAGGCCATAAAACATTTAGGATTTCTTGTTGTCATTGTTAAATTAATGTAAGACTTTCCGATCAGTACATGAGTACCAGCGATAGCTAAATTCTATGGAAAGTTATGACCGGCGAAACGGGGCGAAGTGGGATCCCGTTCATTAGGCCTAAAAAAAATTATTGGTTTCCGGTAACATGCTCAAAAAAATTAGGGTAGGTAGGTCGGAAAAAATATTTTTTTTATTAAGGGAGACTTTTCGGAAATCATTTTTGTGTCAAAAAATGATTACAAATAAGGGGGTTATGCCTTTAGAGCATCAGTAAGTTGATTTCTAACATCACTGGCCATGTTTAAAGCAGAAACAGTGATGTTTTGCAACTTTTTGTGAAAAAGTTGAAAAAAAAATTCTTCAAGGCAATAAAAACATTTAGGATCGGGCCAAAAATTTAGGGTAGGTCGTGATACCGGAAACAAACATTTTTTTTTACGCCTTACCATGTTTTAATATAAGAACAGAGGGCAGGGGCGTAATAAATAAAAAGGCACCATTCCTTTAATATTTTTTAATAAACTGAAAAAAGGCATATTTTTTTATAAAATAGGCCATCCAAAGCTAAATTTGCAGTTCTGGCGCCAGTGGTTTCTTATTGGGATTTATTCCATTATTGAATTTCTTCATATTTTATTTAGGCTAACAGCTAAATGAGAAAATAAATTGTGAAACATTTTTTATAAGTTTTTGAATTTTAAATGAATTATGGACAAAATGTGTATCAGGAAACTTAAAGGAATAAGGTCAGTAATTCGGTCGAAAATATGCTTCCGTGATGTAGTCAGAAGAAGTCCATAATAAATGAACAGCAAAAGAAAAGGCGCGAAAGTTACGTCATCGCTGCTTAGTGATAACCTGCCGCTGTTTTGAGGACGTCCGCGTATAGTCAGGGAGAACGTTCTTAGATGACGTCGCAGTTATTCTGTCTGGTGCACATAATGGCCGGGAAGCTGATTTTAATGTTTAATGCCACAACATATGTGCGATTTATAATATTATCTTGTTTACAAATGGAAAGGAAAATATAATGTAAATATAAAAAATGAAACTTCTTTTTTCGGTGTTCATGCGAAATGAACGACAGAATAGGATCGGCAAATTAAACATGAATCGCTAGCGGATTTGCCGATCCTATTTTGTCGTTCATTTCGCATGAACACCGAAAAAAAATCATTTCATTTCTTAAATGGATACTTACAAACAAATTTTTGTTCCGTTGATTTCTCAATATGATAATCATATTGACTGAAAAGTTTTGATCTGGTTGACGTAAGGCCATTATTGCAATAAACAAATTTAATCTATACGGTTATACCAGTCAATCTTTCACACCTATTGATTGAATTACCGGCTGTAAAAACATAATCAAAGATGACATCGATCAATTATGTTATTGTAGTTACATTTTCTTTGTGTTCTATGTGTTAACATTATGATATCCATAAACAATATAGGCCTATGTACAGCAGTTCGTCCATTTATAATAACATTTATCAGTATTACTTTATGTGATACTTTTGATGAAACGGCATTTTTAAGCACTTATTGAAAATTGTGATAAACCAAAATTACTAGCAAAACGACATGCATAGCATCCTTAATAAATTTCATGGTGAAGTCTAAGGACATTTCAACTTGTAAAATTGTATTGATATTTCATCGGTTTTTAAATTCATGTTTGAAGCTTCGTTTTTGATCAAGTTTTCATATTAATGTTTAACAGTGGCAATGTTGGCTTTTATTAACATAACTTTAATACATTTTTGGTTTTCCCCAATTAAAATAGTTTTATCGTAGCACATCGGGAAACTCGGAAAACATTAAAGAACTTGTGGCTAGATTATCTCTCACGTAATTAGATATTCGATCTTATATTTATTCTGGGTTAATAATATATATAATACTTACATATAAAATAGAAAGAATTTTATTATATGTATATAAAAAACCTAATCAAAATGCTTTATCATAGTCATAAGTTCTTTTATGATTTCCGGATTTTCCAAATTTTCAAATAGAAAAATGCAGCGGTTGTGACTATCAAATTATATAACTAAACATTGATATTTTCTACTTCTTTTTATGTATGCGATAAAATTATATTCTCGTTTTGATATTTATGAAAAACAGATTAATTGCTTTAATAGTACTTTAACTCTTTATAGCACTTTTATAATTTCCGGATTATCCAAAGTGATACAAATCCAATAAAAAAATCGTTATTTTGACGATCATACTACCTCATTAAGTGTAAATATTTTCTACTTCTTTCTACATATGTCGTAGCATAAAGGTTCCGCTAAAGATAAATATAAAAAATTAACTTAATTACTTTAAAGTTTGAAACACTTCTATGATTTCCCCGTTTTCGAAAATGCTACTTTGTCACATAGAAAAATACGCTATTTTGACGATCAGATTACTAAATGCGAATACTTTCTATTTCTTTTTACATATGTCTTTACATTGAGGTGCCACTATAGAGACATTTAAAAAATAAATTATTTGCTTTAAATTTAAATAAGTTACCAGCATTTTTGTGATTTCCGGGTTTTCCAAAATGCTACTATTTCACATAGAAAATGCATTATTTTGGCAACCAAATTACTCTATTAAATATTAGCTTTTTCTATTTATTTTTATAAATATTGGAGTATAGAGTCTCTTGTTTAGACATTTACCAAAATTAGACAAATCCCCTTTAAAATGATTATTTTATGACCTCTTAAGTGATTTCCGCAAATTAGCCGTAAAATTTCCGGGTTTTCCAGGAAATACACTTTTCCATATTTGGCCAGCAGCAAGTTTCACCTGTTATCTTTGTGGCCTAATCAGAATTTTGTGACACATCTATACTGGCATTAGTAAAGCATGATGATGAAATAATAAAAAAAAGTTTCCAACTTAAATTTATTTTCTTTACAATATTTCAATTACACCTGTTGCAGCCTTGTATTAAATTTTATGCTAAAAAACCTGTATGTAGAGAAAATAATTTGTGAAAACTAAATTAACTTTTTAAAATATGTCCTAAACAGTATGCCCAACCACGTGATCGTGTTACGTATATAAAATATAAACAATCTCTAAAAGTAGCTAAATAATAGGTTTTGTATAGTGAGTTGAATGGTAACATTATGCAGTATTGTGTATTTCACGGAAATCAATGAAGTTCTACGAAAAAATACGAAAATCCGCGCATGCGCTATGATGCTGAAGGTGAGTAGTATAAATAGCGGACCACAGCCGATAGACGGTCATTATCGCTACTGCTGCCATAGAGGTAAGACGTACATAAAGGCATTAGAAAAGATAGGAGAAAAATAAATATTAATAATTTAAATAGGTGAATGTCTTATGCTTGGTTGCCCTCTAAGTTGCAGTTCGCTCAGCTCTGAGGGTAATTAGGCTTACTAGAAAGTTTTGATATTTTGTTGCAAACAGTTGAAGCATCCCACTAACTAAAATCTGAAAAGTAAATCCCTCGGAAGCACCGAGAACAATGCAATCAGTGAAAATTGCAGACTCGGTTTGATTGATAATAACGGTAGCCCTGTTGAAGAAGTTTATTTGTAATATATTGGTTAGGTTCATTGAAATCCTCAACATGACTACACACTCTTGCAAACCGAATTAACTGAGAAATATAATATCATATCCCATAAGATGTAGCCTGAGGTACATCCCCATCCAAATGGGGAAAATTTACAATATTAAAATTAAAATCATCCCTCTTGTCATAAATTTTGGTATGTGTAATATCTCTATAGCCAATCATGTACCAGTAGGCGTGGCTTAAATGTAATGCATGCATGCCACTGACCAGGGTTAGTTAGTTCTAGGATAGTCGTGAAATGCAGTACTAGAAACAATGTAAATAAACCAGTATAAACCAGCTATGTTGTCTTCCTATATCTTGTGTAAAAACATAACACCCCGACACATTACATTGGCGACGAGGATGAAGGATTTAATTGTGGAAAAAAGACAAAATGGAATGAACAACATAAAACAATAAAATTTAATACTAGTGAAGCAGGACTATTAGTGATTTTTAAAGCAAACAAAGACAATCATGGCTGCAAAACTTGATGTGTCAACACCTCCGCAGTTTATAGTAACAGGACAACACACACATTTGGCAAAACAATGGGAACAATATATCAAACGTTTTAATTATTTCATCAGTGCCGCAAATATAACCAAAGATGAACAGAAACGTAATTTACCGTTACACGTATCGGGAGAACAAATTCAAGATATATTCGAAACATTGCCAGAAACAGGAACATCATACAATGAACCAGTTACCTCACTTAACCAATATTTTGCACCAAAGAAAAATGTGGCGTATGAGAGGTATATATTCCGTCAAGCGGGACAAGAACAGAATGAAACAATTGATAATTTCGCGGTGAGGCTGTCGAAATTGGCAATATCGTGCGAATTTCCAGAGACCAAGAAAAATGACATGATTCGCGATCAAATAATTGAAAATGCTAAAGTAGTGCATTGCGTCGAAAACTATTACAAGAAACAGAACTGACCTTAGAAAAAGTCCAAACAATTGCAAGAACATTTGAACTGTCGGCATTACATACAGAAAAAATGACAGAAAACAACAACTTCGCAGTAAACAACATCCAAACGCAAAAAAGACGGAACTCAGAATACAGTTCTGTCAAACCAAACAGACAAAATATCAAACCAAGTAGACAAACAGACAGACATTTGGAAAAAACAATATAGTGCACAAACAGCAGTTTGCTATCGTTGCGGAAACAAGGGGCACTATGGGAAAGATTGTCGGAAATCGCGAAATGTTACGTGTTCTGCCTGCACCAAAATCGGACACTTCGCTAAAATGTGTAAAACCAAAAGTGTAAATAGTCTGGGAAATCGCAGGATACAGGAAAAACAATATAGTGAACACACAGCAATTTGCTATCGTTGTGGAGACCAGGGACACTATGGAAAAGATTGTTGGAAATCGAGAAGTATTACGTGTTTAGCCTGCAAAAATATCGGACACTTCGCAAAAATGTATAAAACAAAAGGAGTAAATAATCTTGGAAATCGGGAACAGTGCGAGGAATATGAGCTATTCAACATGTCGGACAAAAGCAATCCCGCTACTATGGATTTGTGTATAAACGGTAAAATTACAAATATCTTAATCGATTCCGGTAGCTCAGTCAATGTTATAGATAAACAAACTTATGACAGTGTAGCGTGCACGGTCTAGCTCAGTATATTAAATATAATTTTATTTTCCTATGGGCTTCCTTGCCGACTGATTGGAAAACAAATGATTTTTAAAATGATTGGTGAACTATACAATAATTAATGTGAATCAATCTATCTCAATTTAACTGATGATGAGCGCTCAAAACTAGTGGATGGGATCTTGTAGTATGGAGATTCACAACAAACAATGCCTGAGGTGAATACCATACATTAAGATTTTACCAAAATACTACTAGATGTCAAGTTCCTGTCGTCGTGGCCCTTAAACGAAACGCAATGTTTTGAGTAAGAACTCAGACTATGACAGGAGGTCAAGAACCCAATAGTATATGATAATTATTTCTTATTTATTATCGCTCGGCAGCTTGGCAGATTCATATAATATATTTACTTTGACGTTGTTGACTCCTCGGTAGCCAGGCAGGTTCTCATCTCTTCGTGGTGCTGGCCGCGTATTTATAAGTTTCATCCAACTGTAATTAATGAGCGCTCAGTGATTATGACAAAATCAAGCTCCTTAGTACAATGATCATGGAAGTGCGTAATTTGTCCTTAATTTGTGTATTTTCCGTAATTAGAGTCTAAAACTGTCGTAATTAACGGGTCAGTAGATAGAACTTTCTTTTCTAGGAATTCATGAAAGATTAGTGCTTATTTCATTTAGTCTATCATCTAAAATATTGAATTATGACGGATCATCGGCGGTTCGAATATGATTGGGTCTAACTATTCTAGGTACGAATCATAAGGTATGCGGTGACTAAATTATATCAAACATCCTGATAGAGGCATCTCGCCACATTACCCTCTCCTCCGAGTTCATGCGCCCCGCATGACATTTAGAAACATAACTTCGTATTCATAAATTACGACAAACTGAAAAATGCAGAGTATATCGAGGCATTGTTTAAATATTTCTCTCTGAAACAATGCATACATAAGACAATATCTTTCCTTTAATCTTAAGTTGTTATCAATCACATAGCATATTGAAAGTCAGTTTTTCTAAATCTCAGACTGTCATCATATTTCAAAGATGATAATCAGAATCACATGTTCATCAGCTCTTCCACTGAGATCTAGCCATTATCGTCAACGTAAAATTTGATACTTGATGAATAAGGTTTATAAATAGTTTCACTATGTTGCATTTTCATATGCTTTTTCAAGTATGCAAGTTTTAACATAACTTTATTACATATGTTACATGTCCTCTCTAAATCATTCTTCTTTGAACACTCGACAATATGGTTTTCAAACCTTATACCTTCTGGTATATGTGTCCTGCACACTGGGCATATTGGCAAAAGTTGACGTTTCTTCGTCTTGTCCGCCATGCTAATATCTTTGCAAACATTTGTATTTTGTAAGGAGTCTACGTTTTGGACTTTACTGTCGCTGTCTGTATGAACCTTTCTTTTCCTATGGCGTGTCCGTCTTTTATTCGGTTCATCAACTTGTCCTGGCTGACCAACTTGGTAACAACCTATTCTTCCTGTACAGAACAAGTCGAAAGTTTGTCCACGGATTTGGATGGTATTTTGTACAATGTCTATGCTTACATCATACATCCGCATAAAATCAAGGCCCAGTACCACGTCCATGTCGATCTCTGCAACTATGACAGTAGTACGCCAATATCTGTTGTTACCAAATAAAATTGACAGCTCTGTCTGTCCTTTGACTTTCAAATAATGCCCACTCGTTGATGAAACTTGGAAGTCAAATTCTTTCAGAGTGTGATTATGCTCAATTGAGCTCCAAAATTTGTCGGATATGAGAGTCAAAGTTGCTCCCGTATCTATCAAACAATCTACTGACTTCCTGTCAATACTTGCTGTGACATATAAACCTGATTTTGGCACGCTTGGTTTATTGAATCTGCGGTCGTCTCTTCTTTTGCCTGCCTCCGATCTCAATTCTGAGCTGCCTGGTTTAAAATTATAATGGAACTCTCGTTTTCTATTCTTGGGAGGAGAGTTTGTAACACCCGAATTTGAATGTTGGTATCGTCTTTTCAATCTATCATCATTTGATCGGTGATAAGGTGCTTGTCTGTATTTACCTTGTTGTACTCGTCGTCTATCATAACCGTATGGTCTATGCATGGATCTATTTTCAGTCTTATTGTATTGTCCTTGGCGTTTCAAACTATCTACGCTATGTTTAAGATTCAAAACTACGTTTTTAAGATCTTCAATTTCTTTTGACTGTCCCTCATTTTCTGCGCTTCTAAAGATTCCCTGTTGTTTCTTTTCAGCACGATAGAAGGCCTCCAACTCCACTGCATGTCTGACGGCATCGTTTAGATCCGTAGGCCTGGCCTGCTTAATTTTGAGACGCATTTCTGAACTCACAAGGGCGTCGATGAATTGTTCCTTAGCCAGAGTCTCCCGAACGTCGGCTGGGGCATTAGGATATGCCAAGTTAGCTAGACGTCGGATATCCTGTCCCAGTTCGGCCATTGACTCTGTAGCTTTCTGTTGTCTGTCTCTCAACTGAACCCTATATAACTCGGTTTGATTTCTCGGTGAAAACCTATCTTCTAAAGCTCTTATTAATTCATGATAATCCGTAGTCTTTGAATTAAGGTTGCCAAAAACTCCCTGGGCTTGTCCTCGTAGTGATACGGATAGATATAAGCCTTTCTTGTTGTCATCCCAGCCATTTAAAGTAGCACATGCATCAAAGTGTGCCTTATAATCTGTCCATGCACTTGTCCCGTCGTATGTGGCTGGTTTCACCAAAGTCGTCTTACTGGAGCTTGATATTTTTGTTCCATCACTTGAATCTAAGGTTTGCTTATCCTCGATTTTTGGTGGATGGGCAACCTTTTTTATGCGCTCCGTCACAAATCTATCTGGTTTTAATGACTCCACTTTGTCTTTTGATGTAGGTGTTTCTGGTAACAGACGTCTAGGCTTCAATGGTCCTTTATGTATCGTGGATAACCCTTCGTCAGGTCTGCCTGGTGGTATCATTTTAAAGACATACTTTTTATCACTCTGTATTGGGGTTGAGGTACCAATATCACTCAAGGTCTTATCTATTTCTTATTGTAACTTTGAAATCTCTCGTTCAAGTATCAAAATTCTATTTTGTCTCCTCAACCTCTCAACCTCTTCAACCATGGTTTCGTCGTGATGAGGTAACCCAGAAATGTGCTCAGCCATCTTTTAACGTGGATAAGATAGCCTATATGAAGCTATGAATATGTCCCCCGTTGGGCGCCAAATTTTGTAGCGTGCACGGTCTAGCTCAGTATATTAAATATAATATAATTTTCCTATGGGCTTCCTTGCCGACTGATTGGAAAACAAATGATTTTTAAAATGATTGGTGAACTATACAATAATTAATGTGAATCAATCTATCTCAATTTAACTGATGATGAGCACTCAAAACTAGTGGATGGGATCTTGTAGTATGGAGATTCACAACAAACAATGCCTGAGGTGAATACCATACATTAAGATTTTACCAAAATACTACTAGATGTCAAGTTCCTGTCGTCGTGGCCCTTAAACGAAACGTAATGTTTTGAGTAAGAACTCAGACTATGACAGGAGGTCAAGAACCCAATAGTATATGATAATTATTTCTTATTTATTATCGCTCGGCAGCTTGGCAGATTCATATAATATATTTACTTTGACGTTGTTGACTCCTCGGTAGCCAGGCAGGTTCTCATCTCTTCGTGGCGCTGGCCGCGTATTTATAAGTTTCATCCAACTGTAATTAATGAGCGCTCAGTGATTATGACAAAATCAAGCTCCTTAGTACAATGATCATGGAAGTGCGTAATTTGTCCTTAATTTGTGTATTTTAGGTAATTAGAGTCTAAAACTGTCGTAATTAACGGGTCAGTAGATAGAACTTTCTTTTCTAGGAATTCATGAAAGATTAGTGCTTATTTCATTTAGTCTATCATCTAAAATATTGAATTATGACGGATCATCGGCGGTTCGAATATGATTGGGTCTAACTATTCTAGGTACGAATCTTAAGGTATGCAGTGACTAAATTATATCAAATATCCTGATAGAGGCATCTCGCCACAACAGCTTAATCAAGCCAATCATTGAAAAGTCAAATGCAAAAATCTATCCATATGGCAGCAAGTCACCATTGAAAATTCTTGGGAAAACAAAGCTGCAGGTCAAGTTCAATAACACAGATCATGAAACTGAGTTTCAAGTCATAAATCAACCTGGACTGGGAATCTTAGGTCATAAATCGGCTGTGCTTATTGGATTATTACGCATCGGAATGTTAAACAATATGCAGAGTTCACTAGTACCGGAACATCTCGGGTCAAACAAACACAGATAAAATCCTAAGGTAATTTCAGGACAGATTCGAGGGCATAGGAAAATTGAAAGATGTTCAATTTAAATCAGTCGATCAAACCAACTGCTAAATCTCGAGAAAATTACCGTTCAAAATCAGAAAGGATTTTAAAAACAAAACTGATAAGTTAGAGAATGTACTCACGTGTCGCGCAACACAATATTGCATACTACAGAACTGTTATTCAATAGGAAAATAAAAAACCAAGTTACCGGTGTACATTCAGAATAAAGTGCCAACACAGTTAAAGTCAAGAGACAAAGAGCGCAAACAAAAATTAAACAAAATGCTGACAAAACAAAAAAACCGTAAAGTGACAAAATTTAATCCAGGACAAAAAGTTTTAATCTTAAAACAACAAAGGAATAAACCTCTTCAGTGTGGGAAAACAAACCAATGGAAATAGTTAATCAAAAAGGGACATGTGTTGTTATAAAAATCAGCGGATGGCACTGTTACCCGACGCCACGTATCTCATGTCAGGCCGTTTTATGAAAAACATTATCATTCTAATAGCGGGATTCATCGCATGAACAAACAAAATGACCGGTCAAACAGCAGAATGTCACAACGCAAAACCAATTTGCCGTCAAAATTTAGAGATTTTCATGTGCAAAGATATGGAAATAATTAAACTAATAGCCATAATACCGAGGTATGGACATGCGAACCGTCCTAGCTGTTGTGATCTTTACTTGTTAAAAGAAGGAAAATAAACAGATAACAAATCCAGAAATGTTTAAAAACAGACAGTTTATCAATTTAATGTATTATGTTTACAGGACATTAACTCTAGAAGTGCAAAATTTATCAAAACCAGACACGGGATAATATTCAGAGAAAATTTATAGGACTCTTCAAGTGCACAATATGTTTTAATTCATTATTATGGTTTACAATTACCTGCACTTAAATCAATCAAAATAAATAGAAAAGATTTGCCGTAAAAAGTCGCCCCGACTTCATCTCAGTGTTGTTATATTTTCTGGTCCTTCGGGATCATTGATTTCAACTCATTTAGATTTGAAGATTGAATACTGCTTAAGCCGGTGCTAGGGGGCGTGGGCAGTGTTGCATTTTCCATTGCTGCTCATGAACAGACTCAATCAAACCGAGTCTGCAATTTTCACTGTTTGCCTTGTTCTCGGTGCTTCCGAAGGATCTACTTTCCAGATTTTATTATGAACATGTATTCATGTATGTGATAATTATGTCGTAATGTTGAGATTCTTAAATGCTATACATGTATTTTCTTATACAAAAAAAAATGATTGTCATTTCGTTTAAAACAAGAGAAGGATGTAATATCTCTATAGCCAATCATGTACCAGTAGGCGTGGCTTAAATGTAATGCATGCATGCCACTAACCAGGGTTAGTTAGTTCTAGGATAGTCGTGAAATGCAGTACTAGAAACAATGTAAATAAACCAGTATAAACCAACTATGTTGTCTTCCTATATCTTGTAAACATAACACCCCGATACATTACAGTATGTATAAAATTGTCGTAAACAGAGAGATGCAAATCTAGAAATGAAGCAGTAGTATCCGAGTTGTTAGTTTCATTTAATTGCAGCTCCCGGGGATAAATATTATCCATCAACTGATCAAAAACGGATTATCCATATTAAGTATATCATCTAGATAGCGTGATGTGCTATTAAATGCAGTAATAATGTCTGCCTGTGTATCTGGAGAAAGGCCCAACATAAAATCTCTTTCATAACAATATAAAAACAAATCTGCGACAAGGGGTGCACAATTTGTTCCCATGGGAATACCAATTGTCTGAAAACTGCATTCCCAAACCTGACGTAAATATTGTTCAATAAAAAGGAAATGGCTTTACAAACTTCGTCACAGGTCCACATAGTATAATTCTTTACAATGCTACTAGTAAAAAATGCTTTATCGAAATTGCAAGCGAGAAAAGTAGCATTTTCCCTGGCAACAGTCTTTTGAATTAGGGCAGTTAGTTTTTCATTTATTAAGTTATATGGTAAAGTCGTATACAAAGTAGAAAAATCGTATGTACTGACTGAAGACACCTTGTAATTAATTCTAAATTTATCCAGGATTTCGCCAGAATTTTTTACCGACTAAAATAAGTTTTTACCAGAGTTTTCGTATACTTTGTCACAATATCTTTCTCATAACACTGAGATGAAGTCGGGGCGATTTTGTTACGGCCGCCACGCAGCATTTAACACACGCTGTTGTGAAATAAATAAAATCTGAAAAGTAAATCCATCGGAAGCACCTAGAACAAGGCAAACAGTGAAAATTGCAGACTCGGTTTGATCGAGTCTGTTCATGAGCAGTAATGGAAAATGCAACACTGCCCACGTCCCCTAGCATCGGCTTAAGCAGTATTCAATCTTCAAATCTAAATGAGTTAAAACCAATGAACCCGAAGAACCAGAAAATATAACAACACTGAGATGAAGTCGGGGCGACTTTTTACGGCCGCCGCACAGCACTTAACACCCGCTGTTGTGAAGTAAATACAATCTGAAAAGTAAATCCATCGGAAGCACCGAGAAAAAGGCAAACAGTGAAATTACAGACTCGGTTTAATCGAGTCTGTTCATGAGCAGTAATGGAAAATGCAACACTGCCAACGCCCCCTAGCACCGGCTTAAGCAGTGTTCAATCTTCGAATCTAAATGAGTTGAAATCAATGATCCCGAAGAACCAGAAAATATAACAACACTGAGATGAAGTCGGGGCGACTTTCTACGGCCGCCACACAGCACTTAAGGATTACATGGTGTAATAGCCATATTTCGTATCTTGTAACTGGATGATAATATCTAAATGAAATTTGGTCACTTTAAAGACAGTCAAAATTAAAAACGTTTCACCGAGAGATTTTTCGAATTTTGTCATTTTTAGGGGAGATAATCGGTATTGAAGTTAACATTGATGCCTATGGGAAATATCTGATTTCTTTGATTATGGGAATCTGAGCTTGAGTTTCGAGAAAATTTTGCGGTAGAAAGCTGCATTATATGATTCTGATACAAATATAAAAAAAGAAATCGAAAATTCACCGTAGGGAAAACGAGAAAATTATTTTTTCTAGTTTTCAGGGGAGATAATTCATGAAAAACCAAAATTATCAGGGGAGGTAATCTAAAGGAAATTTTTGAGAACTTCTGTCACTATATAACTTGTCAATATGCACCTTATTTCTTTCGTTTGACATTTTCAAAGCTTACATTATCAAGTTGTATGTACGCTTTTGGTGAAATTGAGGCCTATTACGGGTAGTCATCCTTAACACCCGCTGTTGTGAAGTAAATAAAATCTGAAAAGTAAATCCCTCGGAAGCACCGAGAAAAGGGAAAACAGTGAAAATTTCAGACTCGGTTTGATTGAGCCTGTTCATGAGAAGTAATGGAAAATGCAACACTGCCCACGCTCCCTAGCACGGGCTTAAGCAGTATTCAATATTTAAATCTAAATGTGTTGAAATCAATGATCCCGAAGAACCAGAAAATATAACAACACTGAGATGAAGTCGGGGCGACCTTTTACAGCCGCCACACAGCACTTGACACCTGCTGTTGTAAAGTAAATAAACTCTGAAAAGTAAATAACTAAGCTGCAGTTCGCTCAGACCTGTTAGTTCATTTGTTTCAGCTCTAGAGCACGGTCCAAAAAAGTAAGAGTTTCACATCTAATTAAGCTATTAAGGTTTGAGACATAGGTTTGATAGAGAATTTTTAAAACTGAACTCGGACGTTAATACTTTATAATTTTATTGCATGATAATTAAGTTTAATCACTTCAGTTATAAGAATCATTAATCTAATCACTTGTACTTAATCAGGAAAGCAAAACAGCTTGAGGAAAATTTATTCATATTGTTTCGAACAGATCAGTGCTTCATTCTGTTATGTTATGAAGTTCATACTTGTGTTTTTATATGTCTTTTTGTTGAATATCCGCTCGAGACCACACGCCACGTTACAAAATTTGGTGGCAGCGGTGGGATAGAATAAACAGTGGTGATATAGTTTGAAACTTGACTATAATACCGTTAATAAAATCTGGAAAGTAGATTCCTCGGAAGCACCTAGAACAAGGCAAACAGTGAAAATTGCAGACTCGGTTTGATCGAGTCTGTTCATGAGCAGTAATGGAAAATGCAACACTGCCCACGCCCCCTAGCACCGGCTTAAGCAGTATTCAATCTTCAAATCTAAATGAGCTGAAACCAACGATCCCGAAGAACCAGAAAATATAACAACACTGAGATGAAGTCGGGGCGACTTTTTACGGCCGCCGCACAGCACTTAACACCCGCTGTTGTGAAGTAAATACAATCTGAAAAGTAAATCCATCGGAAGCACCGAGAAAAAGGCAAACAGTGAAAATTACAGACTCGGTTTAATTGAGTCTGTTCATGAGCAGCAATGGAAAATGCCACTCTGACCACGCCCCCTAGCACCGGTCTAAGCAGTATTCAATCTTCAAATCTAAATGAGTTGAAATCAATGATCCCGAAGGACCAGAAAATATAACAACACTGAGATGACATTGTCCCGAACCAAAATGGCCGATTGTAAAGATGCTGAGATGGAAAACCTCATTCAAGAGCTTCAGGCGCTGAGACAAGACAATTAAAGGTTGAAAATTGAAAACGAAATGTTGGAACGACAAATAACAGAACTACAGACCTCTTCTCCAGTAGGGCCATATGAAAAACCGCATATAATGGCACGGACTGATGAGACTATAGATGAAACTGCAGACTCGCAGATCAGAGGTCATTACAAACTTCAACAATCACCTTACAATAAGTATTTTGAAACTCTACATATTCCTGAAATGTAAGAAGGTTACACTTAAAACTATGGCTGAAGCCCCCAACAATGATCAGCCGTCTCAGAAAAGAAGTGTAATGGCGAAACCTGCTACGTATGATGGACCTTTTTCCTGGAAAGATTACAGAGCACATTTAGCTGTGTCTCTTCGGGGTCAGGCCCGAGGCATTTTCAGCAATTTGTCCGCGAAAACAAATGATTATGAAAAATTAGCAGCTGCCTTGGAAGAAAGATTTTTGCCTCCAAACCAAACAGATTTGTATAGGGTTCAGCTAAGAGAAAGAAGGCAGAAACCAAGGGAAAATCTATCAGAACTAGCCCAGGACATTCGACGGCTAACCTACCTTGCTTACCCTACAGCCCAAGCCGATGTTAAAGAGATACTCTTGCTAAGGAACAGCTTGTTGATTCCCTGCATAGTTCCGAGATAAGGATACGGACGAAACAAGCAAGATCAGAACTCGAAGCAGAGCTGAACGAAGGACAGTTGAAGGTATCAGCAACATCTCCATGTCTGAAGATCAAAGAGAAGATGAAACAACTACGAGCTAGAGCAATGAACGACTTAGGGTGGCAGCTTCGAACATTTTCATACCAGAATCAGTTTCATAACCATTCGAACAGAGACAGAACATACCTGATCAGACAGGAAGATAACTAGTTGAATGTGTTTCAACATCAGGGGATGAACTAGAGGTAAAAGGAATCACTGAGGTTGATATACAACTACATACAACTCTATACATATTCTGTGTTGTTGTTGGTAATATCCACACAGATGTAATTATAGGGTAAGACTTTTATGTTGTGTTTGTGTATTGTTTAATTTTTCAGCTTGAACATTTCTGATTGGGTGGTTCTAATACTCCGCTATAAAAGCTTTGGGTATTGTTTAATCACGCCTTGTTGTGATTAATGGTGCCTGCTTTTTGATTCTGTCTTTTGGCAGTTTCTGTAATATGCAGGCTCCATAACCAGAGATCCCCTCTCTAAATTCCAGTTTGTTTAGTTCTGCCAATTGTTTTCTCGTTTAGGGCAAAGCCATTATTTTATCTGGGGACCATACACGCTTCTTATGGAATTGCTCTCTGTGCATCATTGAAGGTTCCATGTGCACCGCCATATGAATACATCTGCGGATGTCTCTAAATTATATTCTGGTATTTATAACATGTGTAAATGTTGAGTTCTGCTCATCCCTGGGCTAGAGGGTGTGGACGGTAGCTTACATTTCCACTACCGTCTATGAACAGGCTCAGTCAAACCGACCCCGCAAATCTGAAGCTTACATCTAGAAAGTGTTCCTATTTGTAAAAGAGGTAGAGTTCCTTGGGCACATCGTATCTACTGATGGAATCTGCACAGTCCCTAAGAAAACAGAAAGTATTAAAACTTGGCCTGAGCCAAAATGTATGAAAGACATTCGCTCCTTTTTGGGTTTGTGTATCTATTACAGGAAGTTTATATACTGTTTTTCAGAAATAGCAAAACCACTGCATAAGTTGACATAGAAGGGTTCAAGGTTTCAATGGACTTCAGAATGTTCATCTGCTTTTGAATACTTAAAAAGGAAATCGGCTGAAGCTCCTATTTTAGCTCATCCTGACTTCGAGCAAATATTCATACTTGATACAGATGCAAGCGAGCTAGCAATTTTGGGAGTTTTATCACAGAAAATCGATGGAGAAGAACATGTGATAGCCTATGCAAGCAGAACGTTAATCAAGACCAGAGACGTGAATGTGTTACACGGAAGGAGTTACTTGCTGTAGTACATTTCGTTAAATATTTCAGACATTATCTGTACGGTCGACAGTTTCTGCTGAGAACTGATCACGAATCCTTGAGGTGGATAATGAACATGAAAAATCCAGAGGGACAAGTAGCAAGATGACTAGAGGTGTTATCAACCTACGACATGAAATCGAACATAGACACGGAAGGTTGCACAAAAATGCTGATGCTTTAAGGTATTAGGTCACTAATAGTAATGTTTACAAAATGGCCTTTGCTTGGTATATTCTGAAAGGTAACCGTGTTTTGCACTATTTTGCAAATTTTAAACAACTTTACCGTGCCGTTTTATTATAAATTTTGAATAACTTATGGTATCTCCTCAAGCTCAAGTACAGACAAATTTCAAAGTGATAGCCACTATCCAAAACGTTTGCAGAGAACTCATTTTACAATTAATTTCAATAGAAGAAACATGAAACTATTGGTAAACAATTATAAAACACAAAATAAAAATGTCAATATCATTTTTTCTATGGTGCCTCAAGTAAACGGATTTAATGAGACAGAATTCATACTTCAACATTGAAAAAATAAGGACGAATGATGTGTTTCTGTTTTGGAGTTTGCTTACTCCATTTAAAAATAACCTTAGGGAAGACGTAAAACCTACCTAAATTTCTTCCACAATATATAATCTAAGAGTGAAAGTAAAATAGAGAACTTTCACCGCGTGTAACTCAATATTTTTAAAGATGTGTAACTCTACCCCTTCTGTTTAAGTAGTATATTCACTTTGAACACCAAGAAATCGCTTATAAGATTCATCTTTTTCCATTTTTGTACAAAAAATCAATAATAAGTCTTGAAAGAAGTAAAACCTTACTAGTAAAAAAGGAAAATAAGGGAAAAAATTTTGGTCCCAGTAGGGCTTGAACCTACGCACCCCTAAGAACTGCAGTAAAAGTAGGTTTATGGTAGGAATTGAATACTCTTCAAAAAGGAGGTTCTCTATTAGTGATCTAATACCTTAAGTCGAAGCATGCGAACAGTGTGGAATGAACTGTCGAAACATAAGTAAGATAGCAGAAGATTAAGTCCAAGTTTCAGGTATTCACATTAATGAGATCAATAATTGTGGTATGTATGATGTTCAAGCTTAGGACGAAGATATTGTTAAAATCAAAGATTGGTTGGAACTTACCACAAGACCTAGTTATACAGCAATATCCGAAGAGAGCTTTTCCATCAAGTCGTTAACCAGCTTAACAGACACCGCTTAAAAGGTTTATTAGTTAGACGCTGGGATAATCTTGAAACAGGAGAAATATTCTGGCAAGCCATAGTACTGATAGGACACCGAAGAACTGTCCTGAAGTATGCACATGGCATAAAGGTGTCCGGACACTTGGGTATGAAGAGGACTATAGGAAAGATAAGGCAACATTTTGATTTGTCTGGATTTCACGCTGATGTCAAAAGATATGTCAATGGATGTAATTATGTATGAAACGGAAAGGACCAAGACAGACAAAGAAGGCTACTTCGTAGTGGATATCCCATGGAACGAATAGCTGTTGACATATTGGGAGAACTGCCTGAAACAGACAGAAGAAATAAGTACATATTAGTTGTATCAGATTTCCTTAAAAAATGGACAGAAAGTTACCCTATATCTAATATGGAAGCTAGTACAGTCGCTAATATAATGGTAGAACAGTATATCAAGGTATGGCATTCCGAAACAGATACATTCCGATCAAGGCACGCAGTTCAAAAGGAAATTGTTCATGGAGATGTGTCGACTACTACAGATAGAGAAAACAAGAACCACACCTTACAATTCAGAATCTGACGGTATGGCAGAGGGGTTGAATAGAACGTTGTGCACCATGCTCAGTGCATTTGTTTCTGACTGGGACCAACAGTAGATATTGTCTATGATATGCCAGCTAGTATCAAACTCATCCCTGTTAATCAATATGTACGGGAATTACAGGATAACATGGCACGGGCACATAAGTTTGTCCGAGACTATACCTGAAAAGCTATTAATAGGCAAAAGAGATATCATGATACACGGCTTTATAACGGAAACCTGAAACAAGGTGATACCGTCTATGTCTATTTCCCAGTCAAGAAAGTCGGTCAATCTTCAAAGTTTACATCTTACTGGAAAGAACCATATCTGGTTGAAGAACATTACCAACTTTTAGTAACATCGATCTATCGGAAAATCGATAAATTTGCCTATATAAACAAAGAAGGAAAAAATCACTTAAACTTAAATAGAAAAAGTTCTATTTGGAAATCAAAAATTCGATACCCCACAAATTAAAGTTTAATTTATTCCGGATATTATGAATATTTATTTTAAAAAATATTTTAATATTTGGTTGGTCCTTTTTTACTTTAAATAGACCAACCTCAGTTCATATAGACTCTGTAGGAAACGGGTTAAAAAATTTGACTTTTTCAAATATAACAGATAAAATGAGATATTTTCCGCAAATAATCAAAAATTCGATACCCCTAAAAATGTAGAAAAATTATTCAATTTTCGTTATGTGTAATTTGTTTTAAATTTGATAATGGTTTGTTTGGTCCTTTTTGCATTTTAGTGTGTACAGTGAACATTTCTTTAAAAATCCGGCTTTTTCCGCCGTTATCCGTAAGTACTCGGAAGCTGTTACGGAAAATACTGTCGTCTGCTAGCCTGACTGTCGGTTCAAGTTGTTATAGTCAAAGCCTATGAATTGTAGGCAACTTCACATTGACAAAAAAAAACAAAAAAACAACAACAAAAAACTGAGATTGTAATAAGACAAATTAAAACAAATTAATTGTTGAACTCAGAAACTCCGAAACCTAGATCTGCTGTCGTTTAAAATAACGCTATGGAGGATTAAGTGTTCAATTCGCATCTATAAAATATACAAATGCTTTTAATTTTCATCGCAAAAAAGATACTTAAAGCAACTAATTCTCATGTGTTTCCGTAAAATATAGTCTGTCAGTAATTGAGTTTCAAAGCATTCTTAAGAAATATAGCGATAATTAATTTCAAGATACCTATATTACCTATATTATTTTTTGCCGCTGGTGACTTTTTTATTGCCGCGGCGGTCAGGGTCCGATCTCCAACGCGGTCAACTTTTTTTCTTCATATGGGATTTTTTTAATAATTTTGAAACAAAAAAATCATTTTCTATTATTCATAATATGACCAAACTTTAATTTGAAAGATAGCCTTGATGAACTGATAATTCTGCTTCTTTCCTAATCTACTTTGTATATATTATTCTGTATTCTTAAATTAATGCATGTTGTTGGTACATTCTTAAATCATTCGTTTAAAAATTGCGATATCTGTTATTTGTTTTAGTCCCAAGATTGCACACAATCACATCAAGCATAAAATAATTTAATTGTAACAAATATCTTAAAATTACCCTTTGACTTTTATTGTGTATTACAATATTGCCTAGGGGTAAACAGTATCCGTTCATTGTTGTTTCAAGTCGGGTAATAAAAAATATGTTACCCCACTTACTACAAGTGATAGGTATTTTTATGGTTTTATGGTTTTTGCGTTTTAATATATTTATTTCACTTTCTTCTGTCTTTATATAGTCTTTTCCCTTTCTTTCAGGAACTTTGTTTTTACGATTTGTACACTTATTTCATGAATCGTATGACAGTACAAATTTAGAATTCACGTCGTTAATAGAGTTGTTCCGTAAATATTTACTGAGTAAAGATCTTGGCCCAAATTTCACGAAAAAAACTTATTTATTCTAAAATTATAATTTAGTAAGTCTGCTGTTCTAAAATTGAGATATTGATTAAGTTATTGTTATTTAATGTTGATTTTTTCCTGTAACGATATATTTATAGTTAAATTATACTATGGTAGTAGTATTTGTCAGCAGTACCTATTCAAGTCACGCAAATATGATATTTCTATTTAGGCACGATATAAGAAGCTTAATCCTTACCATGCTAAATTACAATAATAAACTTGTCAATCTTTCAATTTGGACAGTACTATGAAAAGGGTGCATACAAAAAAGTTACTGGCTGAATGGCAGACAGTGTAGATGATGATCAGTCTGCACATCCGTGCAGACTGATCATGATCTGCACCGATCGCAAAGGAAGAACAAATCGTGTCTAGCATGGTAAGGGTTAAGTATTTCCTTTTAAAAGTATAAGTCTTATTTCTATACTTCTTTTTCTTTAAAGCGACTGGTCCCCAAATCGTTCGACAACAAAAATACTTTTTAGATATCTTGAAAAAAAGCTATATTTCTTATGAAGGCTTCAAAACTTAATTACTGACAAACTTTATGTTACGGAAATACATGAGAACTTGCTGTTTATTTCTACCCTTTACGATAAAAATCGAAAAGCGTTAGTGATTTAGAATTTTGAAAATATTTTAGAAACAAAAGCTCATACTCCAATGTTTATAATATGTGAAAGAAAGCGCGTATAGAGGAAGTATATACGCTTTCTAAATATTTTAGATAACATATTCATATTCATGAATATTTATTTTATTTACAGACAGTTTCTTGTGCATAAATATTTCTTTTCTGTAAATAGATATATGTTAGCATGATGTTTCATGTATTAAAAAGAAAGTAAATCTATGTGTTCGATGTATAAAATGTAACGATTTCTAAATATTTCAGATAACATATTCATATTCTTAAATATTACTTTTATTTGACAATTAATAAAGTATTAAATAATGATTTTCACTTTAATAATTATTAAAACTTCATTCAGGTATATCATATAGAAAACCGCCCGCCTGTAAATGCATCAGATAATGACCAAAGCTGTTAATAATTTTTATTTCACGCGTTTCGAAGTATAGCGTGAAATATTTGTCTGAACGCGGAACGCTTTACAAAGGGTGATAATTGATATTGGTCAGTATGGATTTTGCACGGGGTTTTTCAGTGAAGCGTACATGTATGTACATATAAATAGATGTGTAATCAGATACTGGTCATTCTACCAGACGACTCCGAACAAGTTAAATTTGTTAGATAACACGTGGTAGCCGGATAAAATGGAGGAGGAAAATGCCATGCTTTCGCGCTTAGAGACAATGATAAACAGCAAATTTGAGGCTTTTGAGAAAAGGATTAGTGATAACCAGAAGGAATTATCACAGTCACAGATTTCAGTGATTCAAGAAAATCTTCATGATAATTACGTATTTAAGAAAAAGGGACATGAACAACAGTACAAAGTTAATTCGCAAGTTATAGACAAATTGCGTAGAGCAGAGGGTTTTGTAAAAGAGGCGAGCAGAGATTCTTCAAACGAGGCCGCAGATAATGCCATCAGCAAAATTACCGAAGGTATTGATATTCTTCAGCATCGTCAAAAATGTATTAAGCTCGCTGATTCATCGGAACACGGTTGGAAAGTAGTACACGAATACGAAGCTCACCCACTGGCAGACGATTCCGATGACGAGAAAAAGATATACAGAGCCCAAATGCAGGCAGAACGTAAAGTTCAGCGGGAGAGACGTACGAGGAGCAGACGTTACGTTCCCTACACAAACCCCGGTAACCAGTCCAGCGGTACAGCGTCCATATCAACGAGACCACAGACGCAGTCGGCAAACAGGAAACCAGGTTCTTGTTTCCGGTGCGGCAAGCCAGGCCACTGGAGGGTTGATTGTCGTGTGGCGCAAACTGAGTCTCAGTCGGACAAGAATGTACAGATAAGTACTTTTGTTAGTTCTTTTAGCTGTAAAGATTTGAACTCCGGGGAGAGAGAAAATGATTTTCTGCTAAGTTCAAAATTGTCTGAAAATACCAAAATATTAAACAAAAATTGTAAGTCTGAGTTAGCGCAGACGAAAAATGCAGAATCTCCTGTTGGTAGACTGAAGTCTTCTTTCAGACACTGGCAAGATGCCGGTGCAGGGGAGTATATTTTAGACATAATTCAGAACGGTTACAAGTTACCTTTCCAGAAGGTGTCCAGTTCTATAGAATTAAACAATAATAAATCAGCCCGTGATAATGCATCATTCGTTTCAAAAGAAATTCAAAGTTTATTATCAAAAGGCTGTATTCGAGAAGTATCAGCACCGCCGAAAGTGATAAATCCACTTACTGTAGCAATCAATCGTTCAGGCAAGAAAAGGCTCGTTTTGGACTGTAGGCACTTGAATTTAGATTTGTTTAAGTATAAATGTTGTTTTGAAAATCATTCGGTAGCCAGAGACATATTTTCAAAAGGAGACTATTTATTCAGTTTTGACATAAAGGGGGCTTATCATCATATAATGATTTTCCCCGAGCATACGACGTATCTCGGATTTGCTTGGCTGGAAAACGGTGTGAAACGTTATTACGTTTTTCAAGTTTTACCATTTGGAATTTCTACTGCCGGATTTATATTTACAAAAATTTTAAGAATCTGTGTTAAAAAATGGAGGGAAATTGGGTTCAAAATCGTATTATTCCTAGACGATGGTTTGGGAGGAGCAAGTACTTTTGAAACAGCCTTTACTACTGCAAAATTCATAAGGCAAGATTTACTTAATTTCGGGTTTTTATTAGCAGAAGACAAATGTCACTGGTTACCGTGTTTATATGCGGTTTGGTTGGGCTATGAATGGTACATGTCGGATGGTATCCTAAAAGTGACCGAAGATAGAATCTGTCGTACTGAAAAGTTGCTTGATGACTTGATTAACCAAATTGGTAACGGTTCAGTTCTTGTGCCCGTGAGAAAAATAGCTTGTTTGATAGGCCAGCTCATTTCTATGCAGAGTGCTATCGGTGATACGGTTAGGTTACGTTCAAGGTCACTGTATGATTGTGTAGCTTCCAGATCAGGCTGGAACGCCCCAGTTCAGGTTAGTTCTACCGCCTTATGTGAAATAATGTTTTGGAAAGATAATTTGAGAAAACTGAACATGAATGATTTAGAAACAAAATCTGTTAATCGGGCATACGTCACTGTTGACGCCAGTGAAGCTAGATATGTAGAATATGCTAACGTCTTTGTTGACGCCAGTGGAGCTGGATTTGGTGGTTTTATCGAAGAAAGCGAGAATAGCGAAGTAACCGGAAGTTGGTTAGGTTCCGAAAGTATTTTGAGTTCCACATGGAGAGAATTAGAGTCTGTTTACCGCGTGATGAAAAGTCATGTTACAAATTTGCAGGATAAAAAAGTAATTGTACATACAGATAACAAAAATGCAACCTCAGTTTTACGAATCGGCAGTAATAAGCCGTTATTGCAAGATGTTTCATTAAAAGTGAACGGTTTCTGTTCAGAAAATAACATTTCTTTATTTCCTAGGTGGTTGCCAAGGGCAGATAACTCTGAGGCAGATTACCTTAGTCGATGTTCAGACAGTGACGACTGGTCCATTTTAGATTCTATATTCAGGGCGTTAGACGAAAAATGGGGACCACACTCTGTAGATCGTTTCGCTTGTCATTACAACACAAAATGCAGTAATTTTAATTCTAGGTACTGGTGTCCTGGCACAACGGGCGTTGATGCAAATTTGGTCTGAAGAGAACAACTGGATTGTTCCTCCGCCTAGATTGATTTTGAAGTGTATTCGTAAGATATTAGCCGACAGATGTCACTGTACAATTGTAGTTCCTCAGTGGAAGTCTGCGCCATACTGGCCAGAATTATTTCCGGGCGGAAGTCAAGCTATATTTATTAAAGACTGTGTTTATTTTCAGCCTGGAAAGTTGACAAAAAGAGGAAAAGGTAGAAACGGGATTTTTGACGGCAGACAATTATTGTTTGGCTTTGTTGCTGTAAGAATTGAATAACTTGTGAAACAGAAATTGTTTTTATCCTTCAGGTTTGAGCTTGCAGCAATGCATTGCCAGTGAAGTCGAGAAGACTGGATTATCAGACAGATCTTTTGATGACCTTACCCATAAAATGGCCGGATTTTTAGTGAACTCTAAGAGTGACAATACAGTTAAGAAGTACTTTCATTATTTTCAAAAATGGGAACATTTCGCAAGTTCAAAAGGAGGTCAGTCTATACCTGTCTCTCCAATTATTGTGTGTCTATATTTGACAGATCTTTTGGATAAAAATTTTTCAGATAATGTTATTTCATCGACAGTATATAGCATTAAGTGGGCACATTCATTGAGAAATCTTACTGATCCAACAGACAATTTATTTGTGAAGAATTTATTAGATTCTGCGAAACGTATTTCTCACAGAACTGTAAATAAAAAGGATCCTGTTTCTTCACAGTTGTTGATAGAGCTTTGTAGCAAACATGTAAATACGAGAGATGTTCTTGTTCTCAGAGATTTGTGCATGATTCTTTTAGGTTTTTCAGCCTTTTTAAGGTACGACGAAATCAGGAATCTTCATTGTAATGATGTAAAGTTTCATGAAGATCATTTCAGTTTATTTATTCGCAAAAGCAAAACTGACCAATATCGTTTCGGTAACGAAGTTGTCGTTTCAAAAGGTTCTACCTCAGCATGTCCGTTTTCAATGCTTCAGCGTTATTTAGATGTGTCTGGTCAAACTTCTGATAGTGAACAGTTTTTGTTTAGACCTTGTTTCAGGTCGCATGGCAAAAGCCGTCTCATATATAAAAACAAACCTCTGAGTTATACAAGGGCCAGGGAAACTATAGTTTCTAGACTTAAAGAAAACACAGCTGCTGGAGATTTAAATTTAAGTTTGCATTCACTTCGTGCAGGTGGCGCTTCAGCAGCTGCAAATTCCGGTGTAAATGAACGCTGTTGGAAAAGACACGGTAGGTGGAAAAGCGAAAACAGTAAGGACGGATATGTCGCTGATTCTTTAGAGAGTAGACTCGCAGTTTCTAAACAGTTATTTTTATAACAACACCAGCCCGCTCTTTTCGAATTCTACACTCACGTCTGGTCATGCATATGGTGTTGTTTGTGTTTTATTAGTGTAGTACAGACTTTTTATTTCACGCGTTTCGAAGTATAGCGTGAAATATTTGTCTGAACGCGGAACGCTTTACAAAGGGTGATAATTGATATTGGTCAGTATGGATTTTGCACGGGGTTTTTCAGTGAAGCGTACATGTATGTACATATAAATAGATGTGTAATCAGATACTGGTCATTCTACCAGACGACTCCGAACAAGTTAAATTTGTTTCAAAAATTTAAGGGGGAAGATCTAATGTTAGTTATTAAAATACATGGCGGCAAAATTTTTGCATATTTTTTAAAACATCATTTCCCGTAGAATATAGGCTTATGTACTTTGCAAAGAAAATATGACTTTGTTTGATTTGATCTATATTAAGTTTCAGTTTTCATATTCAATGTATTGTGATTTTTTCTTTCTTTTCAAATACGAAGTACATTTCAAAAGACATTTTTGTACACTCCAACGTCATCTATTAAATGGCGAAGTCAAAATATGTGTATATTAAGTCTAGTCAAAATATGTGTATATTAAGTCTTCTTGATATTTAACATTTTGATCTATATTTAGTTTCAGTTTTCATATTCAATGCATTGTGTAAATTTTTACAAATATGAAATACGTTTCAAAGACATGTTTGCTTATTCCAAGGTCATCTAATGACGAAGTAAATATTAATACATGAAGTCATCTTGACATTTATTATTTTGTTTTACTAGTATTCTATAAATTCAGTATTTGAGCAAATGATGTAAAATCTCACTTTAACTGATTTATAATATTATTATGATATCATACGTCTACATACGCATTATGAATGGGGTCCAACATTCAGTGATCTGACATTTGACAAAAGGACACAGGTTTCTCAGAGAAATTTCATAAAAAAAAAAAAAAAAAAAAAAGAAAAAAAAAAAAAAAAATGTTTTGATCTCTGTGTTTTTCCTGGGCGAGTCAGTTCGCGACAGCGTGCCTTCGGATTAAATCAGATATTGGCTATGATTTTTACGCACTAGTTTTGTTTCTTCATCTAGTTTTGAAGGCAAGAGACGTATGGTATTATCTGTGTGACCAAAAAAAAAAAAAAAAAAAATGTTTCATTTTGTGATGTATTGTAATTATCCGGCTGCTTACATTGCCTTAATAAACACTCACGTCTGGTCATGCATATGGTGTTGTTTGTGTTTTATTAGTGTAGTACAGACTCGATTTTTGCCCCCGTGTTACTACAACAACAACAATTAGTACGGAAATCAACGAATCCGTCCGGTAGCGATGATATTGGATTATTGGTTTTATTGATTTTTATGATAGGTAGATCTGCCCCGCTTTATCGGTTTAGAGATGTTACTAAAAGTTGGTAATGAAAAATGTCTGATGTATTGTACAAGGTGAACTATGGAAAATCAATGTCATCGGAAATAATACATGTTGACGGATTAAGAAAAGCTTCTAAGAATCATTTATCTAATAATTTGTACTTAATCAGGAAAGCAAAATAGCTGGAGAAAAATTTACATATCTTGTTTCGAACAGATCAGTGCTTCATACTTGTGTTTTTATATGTATTTTTATTGAATATCCGCTCGAGACCACACGCCACGTTACATGTATAATTGGAACAGTACATACTGGCGACATGCTTTTTGTGTATGTATTTTGAGAAATAGTGATTAGTTGGATATTATAGACTTTTATATTCAACTGGTTACTTACGTCTATTACATTTGTAAGGATTCGCGTAAATTGGTTTTGTACTGAAAGCGGTTAAAAAAAACTGGACATCCATATCTGATAACTAATTACTAGTGTGTATTTATTTTTCAAAAACGGAAATTGATATAGAACTCAAAAATGTAATACAGCTTAACAAGGCTAATACCTCAGATTTAGATGTTATATTTTATACTTGAACTTACAACTGTGAAGAGTAATTCAGAAACAAACATATATGATAATAGAGACAATTTCAATTTTGAATTGTCAACTTTCCCCACCTTGATGGGGATGTCCCTCGAGCGACATCATGCGATGTCAATATTTCACAACTTATTCGTTTTGCAAGAGCTAGCTTACTCAGAGTTAGAGGATTTTAATGATCTGTCAACATTCACATATCAATATTTCGATAATATTTAGTTACGCAAAAATATACTTTTATTAATTTAACTACCAAAGTCCATTTTTAAAAAGTCGCAAAAACGCACACGAAAGATGTGTTTTTAGAAAATGAATATATACAATTTATAGAAATAAGGACCTGTAGATTTTGATTTTTTACCAGAAAATGTTTAAATTTCACACACATTTTAAATGCTCTTTTACGATAGGTCATGACAACGCCATTATTTTGTTTTGGTGTCATTTTCTTCCCTTATAATGTTTTTCGCTTGTTTGTAAATTCTAAATATTCGGTTAAAGTCGTAAAATTGGCGAATTTATATGATAGCATAATTTGTTATTTTTAAATTGTGAAAACTTATCAACAGCATATATTGTTCTAAACCTAGACTAAATTTCAGAATTGTACGTTCAGTTAAATTACTGGCAAAAGAACTAATGACGGGTTATCAGTTTTGTTCAGTATATGTTGTCTATAGCAATCATCAATGCTCTTTCAAACTTATAATTATGTTTACATCAAAATACTTAATTCCTGAAGACATATCGGCTCAAAGATTTAGGATCAGTAGATATTAGTAAAATCTATGCACATTCCAAACACAGAAGGGCCCTAAATTTCGTTCCTAAATAAACTAAATGGATCATTTACAAGCTGAGATATATAGATCTTAAACATTCTGCTGAAATTACCATTATGTCTTGAATATGAAATGAAAAACATGATAAGATGATATTTCTTTATCAAATCCCTTAATCAATTCTGAATATCTTCACGGGCAAGGAAAGCCTGACAAAAAGTTAATTTCATATGAAAGTCATCCTCAAGCCTTTCATGACGCCGAAAAAAAGATAAAATCGGACCACTTATGAAAAAGATATGGCAGTTTGAAATTTAAGAAAATGGCTGATCGTGGAGGCGGCCATTTTAGTGTGTTTATGACGTCATTTACACATTTCTGAATTCTTTATTTTGGAAATAACCTTTAAAATAGATTTAGTTCATGTGTTTCTTGAGTGCAAGATGTAAAACATGGTAATTTCTTTCAATATAGCTGGAAAAAGTGGAGAAATTATTTTACAGAAATAAGATAACACATTTCAAATATGTATCTAGAAATTTAATAAATCCGCCATTTTGTCTTTTGTTGCCATGGAAACAAAATGGCCGCCATTTTGATAAAATATTTAAATTGTGACAGGATGGTCGAACCGGGGACATAATTACAGGAACAATTTAACACTCACTACAATATTTACAAGTTTATTTACAGAAAAAAAATGATTATTTACAATGAATGAAAAAGAAACTAAATAGAAGAAAAGAAAAAAAAACTGAGCTCAAAATCCGATTAATTACAGTTCATTTTCATCTTGACGTATAACAGGTGTTTCCTTTTATTTAAGACTTAAAGCAGCACTAAGAACTAATCTTTGGTAAAATAATGTCCCACTAAATCGCAAAGACGTTGACTCCTTTTTGGCTCCCCATGTCCGATGTTTGTAGGTGTTTGTATCCCTGAGCTGTCTCAGCTGACTACAAAAATCAGCGTCTTGGCGGTTAAGGCACAACCATGGGAAGAAAGATCTCTACGCTGGGAAATCACATCCAGGCGAGTACAGACAAGTAAACCTCGGGTATAGGAGGGTCGTGACATCATCAGGTAAAAAGTCGTCTGGTGGAAGAAGCTAAAATATATAACATATGGTAAGCACCATAGCAAATACAAATAAGGGCATAAAACTGCTCCTTTGGGTACACCATACCTCCGTAGGCTCCCATAAATAATACGTGCTACTTATACAAATTATATGTGCTACTAAGTTCATACGTCACGTGATTACGATACGTCACTTATTACTTTCATTATTTCTCAAATTAATTACTTTCTAGTCTAAAGTTAAAGTATGATAAAGATATGAAAAGGTTATGTTGAAAAATTATAGATAAGATTATGATAACTGCAGCTATTATTTACAACCACAAATTAACACATTGCAATGCAAATAAAACGTAGCAAAATAGCTGGTATGAATGTATTATCAACTACCATACAACAAAACGGACATTGTATAGATATGCTATAGACTGGCACACAATAATTTCAAATTACAATTACATATTAAATGTACACGGTACTAGACTTGTCTACACATACATTTATACATTACAATGCAATGCAGTATTGGCGTTCCATAATTTACAACGAAAAGATTGACATATACAATTTATGACAAAGATAACTTTCTAATTATCATGTTACACAATTTTCAATATAAATTGTACAAATTATACTAACGAAACATTTTAGATCCCTCTTTCGAAATAAATAATTTACAAAAGTCTGAAAAATTCAATAAATTAGCCTGACATATCGAAACTAGCTAATCCCTTGCCGAAAAGTAAACGTTTTACAAAACTCTGTAGAATTAACAAAAATTTACTAAATAAAAATCGCAATTCAAAAATTATACAAAAGTCTAACAAATAAATTACTTACCTCGATCGAGCAAAATTTTATTTCTACCAAGAATATCAGAGTGACATAATTTCGTCTCAAGACTGTAATGGGGTGTGCGCTAAAGATATCTAGTCCAGTCTATTTGTATGCTTATGTCCCGCCAAATATTGGATTTTCACGGGAATCACGACATAGCCGTGAACTCTGACAATTTGAATTTTCACGGGAATCACGACATAGCCGTGAGCTCCGACTACTTTGGCGCGAATGTGAATCGGACAATTTAAGCCCCGTTATAGTGGTTTTGGGGATAAAAACATAAATTACTGAAGTTTAGAAAATTACTGAACCGAATTTAATAAAATTTACATGGAAATTTAAGTTATGAAATACAGAAAAACATGAGAGGTATTTATGCGTAAAATCTGACATTTACCTCAATAACTCAAAAATTTACAAAAAGATGATGCAATACCTGCATTTCAACTACAGATACATTGAGGCCCGTATGTCAGTTTGTGACATAAATGCTCAAAACTTTTTCATTTTTAAGCTGATTTTAAAAATTCTTTCATTTCTTTAAATGATTTAACAAATGCTAGCAGACGCAATTAACATCAGAACATCATTGCTTTTCCCTTTAATAATCTAAATATGACAGCGGAGTTTCATAGACTAATAATAAAAATAATAATAATAATAATAATAAACATCTATGGTTTTAACTGAAAATCGTTTCTCAAAGTCCAATGGTTTATCATCAACTTGTTTAACACAAGTTAAAGGTAATTTCTGTACCCTGTGTCATCATGTGTCCTCACTGTCGGGTGGGATCGGATTTCTACTAAAGGAGGATTTTGCAGATCTACATGAAATTATTGTAATAAATAAAAATATTGATGGTATTTTATGGTTATGTCTTACAGAAAAGGTTTCATCTCAGTGTTGTTATATTTTCTGGTCCTTCGGGATCATTGATTTCAACTCATTTAGATTTGAAAATTTAATACTGCTTAAGCCGGTGCTAGGGGGCGTGGGCAGTGTTGCATTTTCCATTACTGCTCATGAACAGACTCAATCAAACCGAGTCTGCAATTTTCACTGTTTGCCTTGTTCTCGATGCTTCCGAGGGATCTACTTTCCAGATTTTATTAAATAAAACCATTACGTTTGTGTTTGTTATTTGCCGCCTATCCAGTCCACTAGGAGAATAGAATTAAACGAATTTTATGAAAGAATGTTGACAAGCATTTACACTTTTCAAAATGATGGTACCTTATACATTGGAGGTGATTTTAAAAGCCACATTAGTGATTATTCTGATTTTATTTCTGGCATTTATATGTTACCAGAATGAGACATTATTGATCATGTGTCTAATACTTATGGGGATAATTTGAAAGAATTTTTAATTGACTGTAATTTATGTGCCCTCAAAAGTAGAAATAAATTTTGAAAAAATGATATTACGTCTACTTCAAACAAAGTTGTAGACTATTGTTTAGTTCAACATGAACAATTGAATAAAATTGACAACTGTACTGTTACACGTACTACAGAGTTAATATCGAAGTTGATTGGTAGAAATATTCCATCTACTTCGATTCCAGATCATTCAGTATTGACTTTTATTGTTGATTTAATGGAGGAAGATTCTCAACGTGCTAGTCATTTAAGTTCTGAAAATGACAGAAATGATTCTCAGGCATCTAACTCTTTTGATAAATTTGATCTGAAATCAATGCCTAGCGATTTTTACAAGATGATAATGTAAATAGTCTGTTACATCAGCATATTTTAACTTGGAGCAAAGTTTAAGACATAAACAAGATATTGATACTACTTACTCTAGTATTTGTGGTATTTTGAAGCAAGAAATGTATAGTAAAATCGATCACAAAACTATTGTAGTAAATAATAAACGGTCTAATAAGAAACGAAAGATTAGCAAACCATGGTTGAATGATTATCTTTCTAGCCTTTGGAATGCATTTTTGAGGCTGAAAGAAAATGGCTAAAATGCACCAGTCCACATGACAAGGCTAGGTTAAAGCAAAGAGCTATAAAATAAATGGATCGGCAACTTGAAAGGCATATAAAGGAAATCTCGCCAATATCACGTAGGAACTGAATGAGATCTCGTTTTACCGGTGTATGAAACAGACAGCAAAATGATAAAAATCTGTGTCGTGAAAACCTTTCTATCAGATCGTTTGTTTATAATGGTAATGGTGCTTTTAGCTCACCTGAGCCTAAGGCTCAAGGTGAGTTTTTGTGACCGCTCAATGTCCGTCGTCCGTCGTGCGTAGTCCATCGTGCGTCCGTCAACATATTCTAAAAAATCTTCTCCTAGAAAACCACCGGGCAGAATTACATCAAACTTCACAGGAATGATTCTTGGGTTTCTCCCTTTCAAAATTATTCAAAGAATTGAATTCCATGCAGAACTCTGGGTGCCATGGCAACCGAAAGGAAAAACTTTAAAAATCTTCTTGTCCAAAATCTCAAGGCGTAGAGCCTTGATATTTGGCATGTGACATCATCTTACGGTCCTCTATCAAGATTGTTCAAATTGTGTCCCTTGGGTGAAAAGAGGCCCCGCACCGTGGGGTCTCATGTTTTACATTGACTTATATAGGAAAAAAATTAAAAATCTTCTTGTCTGAAACTGCAAGGCTTTTGCTTTTGATATTTGGTATTTTGCATTGCCTTGTGGTCCTCAACCAAAATTATTCAAATTATGCCCCTGGGGTGAAAAGAAGAGGCCCTGCCCCGGGGGGTCTCAAGATTTACATAGACTTTTATAGGGAAACAACTTTAAAAATCTTCTTGCCTGAAACTGCAAGACCTAGGCTTTTGATATTTGGTATGTTGCCTTTCCTAGTGTTTCTCTACCAAACGTTTTCAATTATGTCCCTGGGGTGAAAAGAGGCCCTGCCCTGGGGGTCCCAAATGTAACATAGACTTATATAGGAAAAAACATTAAAGATCTTCTTGTCTGAAAGTTCAAGGCCTAGGCATTTGATATTTGCTATATAGCACTGCCTAGTGCATCTTTAACAAGAGTGTTGAAATTATGCCCCTGGGGTAAAAAGAGGCCCCGCCCTGAGGGTCACTTGTTATATACGTTATATAGGAAAAATACTTCAAAAATTATCAGATTATATTTCTTAGACTTTTAAATCATAATTACCTGATGACCTCAAGCGATTAGGGATCACTTAACTGTGACCTTGACCTACTGACCTTCTTTCTTGTTTTTTAAGATACAGCCTTGAAATTTGGATGACATGTACAGTTTAGCACACCAATCTTAAAACTGACTTTCAGTGACCATGAATGTGACCTACTGACCTAGTCCTACTTTCTTGTTTTTAAAGATGCAGCCTTGAAATTTTGATGACCTGTACAGTTTTGCACGACGATCTTAAAACTGACTTTCAGTGACCATAAATGTGACCTACTGACCTACTTTCTTAATATTTATGATCAGTTTGACATTTGAAACATGTTGCTCATATTACTCAGGTGAGCGATCCATGGTCATCATGACCCTCTTGTTTTTTTAATGTTATTAGTATTTTCTACATGGGGAAGGAATTTATGATTTGAAGTATGAGAAATCAACAGCTGTCGTTTGAAAATTGGACCCGATTCGGTTTATTACGTGCCGGTGTAACATTATTGACCCCGTTGAAAATTGACCCCATATGGGTCCTTTTTCAACGTTGAGAATTGACCCCGCCAATATTTCAACATTAAATTTTGATCAAAATGTCGTTGAAAACTGATCAGTCGTTAATTTTTTATCAGTAATTGGGTCATTTTTTAACAGTTCAAATTAAGTTAAACGCCGGAGATGGTCTGTTTGTAGAAGAAAAACACAATGGACAGAACCAGAAACTATCACAGGCTTGCTGGATAGCTTTTCTATAAATAATTTCACAAGACCGAGCCCGGGCTCAAACCGCTAACTTCCTCGAGGTAAGCGAGATCATCTATATGTTGGACAGAAACTGTTAACAAAAGTGATTTTGTGGTCAGACTTCGACAGGTACACCAAGACTTCTACACAGGAAGTATCAATATATTTATAAGGGACATCTCTGTACATTATAGTGATATCTCTTTAATACAACGAGATGTATTTTAACGTCATAAAGATATCTCTTTATGGTAAAGTATAGAAGCGTCCTAGTGCCAGGTTTGAAATAGTTTATCTCAAAATTAGGAGTTAATAAATGCTAATTACTAGAATTAAGACTTAATAGCTTCTAATTACGAGATAAAAATATTACAATATCACCATTTTTCTAACCTTTGATCAGTTTTTTGTCTAATATCAAAGTAAATGCACCAACTATTCTTGTAAATACTTATTATATGCCATTTTACGAATGTGTATAATCTTCCTTTTAAGTTCGGTTATAGAATGTACATATATGGCTTTTAGATACAGTCACTTATAATTCTGTTTAGAATGACCACATGTTTTAATGGATTTATATGATGTGTAAAAATTGTAAATGTGGATGAGACTTAGAATAAGATTTAAGTAAGAAATAGAGATACAGAAGACATCTTTATTACCTCCTCATAATAATAATGATAATAATTTCACCGAGTCTTAAACTGTGAATGGTTTGACTTGATCCACACATAATATATTAGGCATTCATATCAGTTAGTGTTTTATGTTCGGTCATGTAAAAGTGGTGTAACATATTTAGACCCCGTCGGTTATGTAATAGAAAGAGCATTGAAACTCGAGGGTAAACGATTTGTACGAAGGGGCATAGCCCCCGAGTATAAATCGTTTACCCGAGAGTTTTAATGTTCTTTCTGTTTTGTATCATAGCCATCCATATATGATAATTGTAGGCGTCCCACATTGCCATATACAGCTGTTCAGTGAGTACTTAAAATCCTTGCTTTACAAATGTGTAAAGCCCAGGTAAAATAAACCAATGCGAGAGCAGAAAATCAACAGCACATTCTCTAATCAGCCCTTGTGTCTATTTTTAGAATGACCTGATAAAACTCAGGTTTATGGTTTCAGAATTCGGGCAAACATTCAGAGAGATGTGTGTTATTTATTTAGACTCAATGAATGTTATGTGATGGTTGAATATTGTTTTACACATTATTTTTTCTGTTTAAGAACTTAAATATATTCAGACATGTCATAGAACTCTGTTGACTGAATTACAGAAACATCTATTTTACCTGATGTTATTATAACATGCAGTAAACAGTTTTCACACCAAATTAGATCACTAGTATATCTTATTTGTGTTGAAATTTAATTAGATTGACTATACTGAGAGCTATGACATTAGTTATAACAAATAATAACTCAGGAAAACTTGATGAATAAAAAATAACATTAAAAATTGGTTTTAACTAAGATTATCATAAAATCAAATGACATATTGTTCTGTATTATCATTGGTGAATGTAAACAACAGATGACACCGATAGGAAAATAAACCATCTGTTATTGAAGCCTTAGATTGAAATCTATATCAGAAAAAAATACATATTAATATGAAAGTTACATAATGTGATCTGTCAGTATAAAACAATTTTCCCTTTTTTAAGCACCAGAGTGGGGAGATCATGAACAACCGTCTTAACTTTGTACGAATTATTTTTTTTTTAAACTAAAACATATTCAGTATTTTAGCCAACTCAGTGTGACCAATCCAGATGTTGCGAGTTTGATCTCGGTGACAATTTGACTAGAGAGAGTAAATAAGAAATAATTTGTTCTGGATCCAAATCTTGTGGGGAAGTTGTATGACAGTTTACATTACTTCAGAGACTCATGATATAGGCCTTTAGCCTAAATAGAACTAAAACGATAGTAATGCTGCAACAAACAAAGAAAAAAAGTAGAATCTGTCAGAACAAATGTTACAAATTTATTATGGAACAAAAATCAAAAACAATATATTTTTCTGCATTTTTTACTGTCATTCAAGATTATATTAATAATCATTATGTGTAAAAGTTACTAAATTCGAATTTAAATTTCCGTCTTAAACAAAAGCAGAGATTGTTACAAAATACAATTAACAGATATCATCTAATAACTTCGTGGAAAATGATAGTTTAAAAGTTAGTCCAGTACCTTTACTAGGTACATTAACTAAGTAGCTTAAAATGGGCTATAAAATTACAACCCATTAATTTTTTAAGTTAAACTATCGTATATATATAAATCATGCAGATGTTCTGATTTTAACTGCCCATTTCGCCAATTGTTAAGACATTTTATAAGCATTTTTTTACTGAGAATAAGTCTCATAGATATGTATACATGATCAATTATTACATGTATATTCCATTCATGATTATATTAAAAGATATGAACAAAATATTCAAATATTCAACCATCTTAGTGAATAAGCATTTTAGTGCCTTAATATAAACAAATTTTGCAACACTGGCCAGGTACATCATTTACTGTGAAATAAGAATGTGCAAATGCAATCCTTACACTAATTAACTCTATGTGCTACAGGATTCTACTGTCCGAAAATCTCTCTGCCACGAGTGTTTGTTACTAATAATAGGGATGACCGCATTGCGTGTGACGTAGTGATACCTGTAATCTGAAAATGTGCTATAAGATACACTTCGCTGTCTACTGTTCCAGACATGCTGGCATACTTTCCTATCCAACAGTGCGGTAACTAGCGTGCGGGTATTAAATACCTGCACACATTTAGTTACCGCACCCTGTACTCGGTGTATACGATTTACCAGTACCAAATTTGTTAAGAAAAAGCACCGAGCTATGATACAATTACATAGGGATCATTTTAAAACGTTTAAAATTCACCTCATTAGTCATTTTAACGTATTATCATCATTACATGACAGACCCATGAAACATTCTAGCATAAAACTGCTGTTCTTGTCACTTTTCGGGGGTGTTTTAACAGGAGAGAAAACGTGTGTTAACAGAGATTCTCGCGCTCACGTGCTGTTACAACACATTCTTATATATGCGCGTTCCTGGCAAAGCATAAACGTATATACGGTCCCAAAACGGATAATTCAAATGGAAATGACGTTAACGTGAAAAAACCAACTCAGACATCCCCGCGCATTTCTTGGAAATTTTATGACTGTACTGCGACTCGAACCAACGGTCCTAAATCGATGAGAGCTTTTGAATTTAACTTTGAAATATGACCCGACAGTAGTTGATCAGTTTTCAGACATACAGTCCATACATTACAAATATAGTCACCAATTTTACAGATAGATATTAATAAGCATCTTAAGATGTGTAGCTGGGTTTTAATTTCTAAATCTGACTAGTATCTGCAGAGTTATGGCCGATGAATTGGCAAATAATTTGACGTATTATTAGCTTGTGGCGCGCTCGAATGTATAACTAAACGTTTATTACTTACAGTCCTGAAAAAATACAAAAATGTTAATCTTTGATATGTATGGTAATTTAGGCAAATTATTAGGATTAGTTTTTAACGTTGAAATATGATTTGACTATAGTTGATCAATTTTCAACGAGGGTCAAATTTTCACGCGTGGATGGGTCATTAAATAACGGGCGGGGTCAATTTTCAACGTTGAAAATTGATCAATCATCCGTTGAAAAAAGACCCATGGGGTCAATATTTAATGTTACACCGGCCGTATTGCCATTGTAATACTTTAATAATATAAACGTGATCAAGTCAGCAAACGCTTCAATAAGATAACGCGGTGACACGAGCTTACGCGATATTATTTCCATTCCTTATTGCCATTTTGTGTATTTTACACTTCTTTGGGTAAAGGTTGTTCCATAGTTGCTAGGTAATCTTTAAATGCAGCGAACTAAACGGGCTTACTGGCTAAAGCTACAAAACGACATTTTGCCTGAGTGTAAAGTAATAAAGTTTGGAAAACTATAGGTAAGGTAACGGTATCGAAATCCAGAAATAATACAAGTTAAAGCATAGCAAAATTTCCTTCTAGGGCACATCTATATAAATATATAATGATCATCTTGTAAAATTTTGGTTGCAATGTCTGTTTTAAATATTGGTCAATCAGTGTGTGGAACTCTAAGATTCGACGCAATGACAAGACCATTCCACCTTATTGACATTCCGTATCCCCCGTTTAAGGGTCACGTGGGCGTTACATTTTGCACCAAGGGGCGTTCCCAGTGGGCATTCGACGTCGTAACGACGTTGATACGACGTCGGATACGGACGTCGATTCAACGTTGCAGGTCAGAGACCACCAATTCAAAAAAGTACAGGGAACTTACTGGGAATAAGGTAACATCTGTGCGTTCTGATTGGTCAGTCATGTAAACAAACTCAGGAAGTGATTATTTTTTCAAAATTGATATTTTTTCACTGCATTTACAGTATTTTATTATACAATTTGACAAAATTTGCTACATTTTATGTGTATTGAAAAAAAGTTTTATCAAACGAGTTTCTCCCGCCATGTCAATGATGTAAACAGGGGGTCATCTCATTCACACGAAAATTACTTAAATAAAGTATCACTATTTATACGTTTTTCGTCCGATATTTTGGTAGAACTAAGATAGTTCTTGAAAAACTTGTAATTAGATATACATGTTTCGATGTATGGAAGGCCGTACACTCCATAATGTTACAATGTAAGTCTATGGGAAAACAATTGGTGGTATCTAACCTGCATTTTGGTTGAAAATGTAAGTTTTTTTAGACGTCGAAGTCTGACGTCGATTCAACGTCGGTTTTCTGACGTCGATTCAACGTCGCGTTTCTGACGTTGTTTAGACGTCATATTTATGATATTCTTTCCAAGAAACAACATTAATCATTTCATCTTTATAAATAATTTTATTTATAATGTAACATTAAAATTCTTTTCAATCGACATCTATCGTCATGATAAATAAGGTCAACATAAATTCGTTGTAGTCAGTGGAGAACTTTCTGCTTTGATTGTTGAATCTCTCAAAATCATCACAATTATCAGTGCAAACTTCATCTGAAATATATAAAATGTGAATGTTCAGTTATTTCAAAGGCATTCTGAAAGTTTAAATTTTAAACATTATATTCAATGTTAACTCTTCTATCAAGTATGTTTATAAGTTTTATTTTATAGTTAAAAGTTTCTTGTACTTACGAATTGTATGAATTTTCTAAGGCGGATAATAATTGATATGATAAGTTAAATAATTAAGAAATAAATATTGAAATACTTACTTTCTACAAATCGTGTTGAATATTAATCCATATAGTTGCTCTAAATGTCTGCAAAACTCTCGCGAATGTATCAAATTACCATGAGAATGTGTAAACATCTCTGCGAGTTGCGTGTGTCTAACTGAGCTACATGTGTAAAGTTCAACGCTGGGTCAGATTTCGTAACTAATGTTCCCGTTTTGATCCAGGTATATCATCTGACATCATAGTTTAAAATGGCATGTTCTAATCTCTGGTCTGGCCCGATGAGCCCAATTTTCGACTGGGCCGGGCCAGGCCAGGGCAGGCCATAGATTTCAATTTTGTTAAAGGTGAAAGTGATTTCTACAGCATCTTTAAAATCTGACTTTTGAATTTGTTAATTGAAGAATATGTTTGGATATTTCAGACATTATATAAATACATTTTGAATTCCTACTCAGCAAAATTATACACCTGGGAATAAGCCTGTAGCTAACAAAACTATTAAGTCTAATTTAAAGGTGATGCCTGGATTAAATGTTATGACTATTATCAGGGGATCTCCACCTCAATTCACACTTGACTGGTGTCTTGGTTTTACCCCATTTGAATATTAAACCTATCTGCATGTATTTTTTTATCTATTGAGGATTATTTAGTATTGTCCGAAACTATTAAACTGTCACTCAAGAATATTCCGTATGCTTCCGTAAATAAATTTTCGGTGCCAAAACTTAAATAAAAATATAAATATTGAAAACCAAATAAAATATAAACATTTCTTTATCACCAGGTCGTATATGCAGATTATAGTTGTGCTGACAAAAATTTCAGCTACCAATCTCGGGGATGTGAGTTCGAGACACCTGTTTGACCATTTTCATTTTTTTTTAAATTTCATCCGTAAACTTAGAATGCAGGAAAACTGTCACACTTATCGTGATTTATTTTTCATTTATTGAAAGAAATACACAAGTTTTTGACATTCTTCTATGTACAATTTATTACCAAGAGTGTTAGATATATTTGACAAAATGTTAAAAGGATAAAAACAGTATCGATAAAATGACATTATATCGAATTAATGAAAACAGTCTGAATTGAAATCGAACCCATGGTAACGTGCGTGCAAGTCTGAGAACTTATCACTACGCCACTGTGCCATTGGTAAACTATGCAGGTTATTTTGGTCAATTTAGATATTTTCAGGTTACAAATATGGTGTAAAATAAAGAAAACGCCCGAAAATATTGGCGAAGATTAATGAGTGCCACCTGTCAATACTTACGGACATCAACTGTTATCCCCGTTCCAGGATCTGGGATAATATGATGTGGGGAAGTGATAAATAAATTTTGTAGTCTAGGTTATATACATACTGAATATTTTTTGTAAGACTGCTTTTATATTGTTCTAAGTATGGGGAAAAAATCCTACAAAGCTTTATGAAACAGGCTGAAGAGCATCTTTTAGCGTTTAAATAAATGTATATCAATTAGAAATAACATAAACACAATGATAAATATTTTTGTAATATATAACATAACAACATATTACATACTAAAAATCATTTACATGCATATATTAATCAAGAATAAAGATTACCGTAGGTTGCTTCACATATCAACCACTAGTTCTCCATTGGCAATGAAGATGGGCAACAAAGATGAAAAGACTCTGAATGGCAGTTATTGGGGATGTGTTGTGGATGAAGTCTTGATGAGTAAGAAACAATACTGAGAAACACAGTCAAGTAAAAGTAAAAACTGTCAAAGTAAAAATATATAACAGGACTCATCTCAAAAAAACTTTAAGAACTGCAACAAAGATGGGAGTTGTGAAGGGATATTAAGAGACTAAGCGAAAACCATTACTTCCTTCCGGATAGACAGATGAACAGACAAATGCCGGCGCCATTAGTGGGGTGGGGGAGGGTTTCAGCTCTGTAATAGCTCTCGTGACTTTATCACAGGAAGTGAAAAGAAAACTTAGATGCTAATTAATTTTTGTGTTAGAAAACTATCAAATAATCTAAAATGCCAACACCCTGACCACTTATAAGAGGCCCCACAGTGAATATTATTTTTATTACTCATCCATAAATTGAACATCAGCTTGATTAATTACAATTCCCAAAGAGATGCATTCACTGCATTCAAATATTCAGCTATATTGCAGCAGGTAAACTTATTAATGAAATTATCCATTAGTTTTAAAACTAAGTGTTATAGTTGACTTTAAATAATTTGATTACAGAAAAAACCTGGTAGTTATCATTTAGTTACACCATTTTCTTCAGTGCAAATCCCTATTTCAAATAAGATGAATGATGGCTAATTAATGATTCTCCAGAGGACTGGTTTCTCATTCTGTTTGACCTGCAGCAAGTAAACAATACAGGTTAATACTGCCTGCTACTGTAATTGTATATTTAAATTTTATGCCATTCATTTCTGGCCTGGCCTGGCCTGGCCCGGCCCAGTCGAAAATTTGGCTCATCGGGCCAGGCCAGAGATTAGAACATGCCGTTTAAAACTGAGCCAAAATGAAATTCTTGCGCCAGACCAATTTAGTTTGTTAAATGCATACTAATAACTACTCATTCCCTCGGTTACAGGTCGGATGTTTTGGTTATTTTTATTTATTCAGACATAGTTTTATAGAAGTGCCTGTTCAACCTATACTTAACAGCTACATCATGTAAAATAAAATTGAAATTATGATTTTGTGTTAAACTCAAATGTGTCCATTCAAGGAACGAGTTCATCATTGGAAAATATAATTGTGTTTTTGCTGCGAAATATTTAAAAAATCCGACATGTATCCAACGTCGCTTAAATGTCTACTACCAATGTCTGTTAGACGTCGTGGTTTCAACGTCTTTTCGACGTTGCATTTAGGTCGCCGAGGTCGCGACCTAAATCAAACCGATATCCAACGTCGATTCGACGTCTACTACCGACGTCTGTTAGACGTCGGGGTTTCAACGTCTTTTCGACGTTGCATTTAGGTTGACGACATCGCGACCTAAATTCAACCAATATCCAACGTCGATTCGACGTCTACTACCGACGTCTGTTAGACGTCGGGGTTTCAACGTCTTTTCGACGTTGCATTTAGGTCGACGACATCGCGACCTAAATTCAACCAATATCCAACGTCGATTCGACGTCTACTACCGACGTCTGTTAGACGTCGGGGTTTCAACGTCTTTTCGACGTTGCATTTGGTCAGAGACCACCAATTCCAAAAAGTACAGGGAACTTACTGGGAATGAGGTAAGTGTATACCTGGGAATAAGGTAACGTCTGTGCGTTCTGATTGGTCAGTCATGTAAACAAACCCAGGAAGTGATTATTTTTTCAAAATTGATATTTTTTCACTGCATTTACAGTATTTTATTATACATTTTGACAAAATTTGCTACATTTTATGTGTATTGAAAAAAAGTTTTATCAAACGAATTTCTCCCGCCATGTCAATGATGTAAACAGGGGGTCATCTCATTCACACGAAAATTACTTAAATAAAGTATCACTATTCATATGTTTTTCGTCCGATATTTTGGTAGAACTAAGATAGTTCTTGAAAAACTTGTAATCAGATATACATGTTTCGATGTATGGAAGGCCGTACACGCCATAATGTTACAATGTAAGTCTATGGGAAAACAATTGGTGGTCTCTGACCATTTAGGTGGACGACGTCGCGACCTAAATTCAACCAATATCCAACGTCGATTCGACGTCGTATGACTGCTGGGTTTATTTCTGCACCAAAATACAAGAAATCAAAGTACTGAGAGGACTGATGGGGGCAGTGAATTGCAGTTTCAAGACTTAATGTAACTCATTCATGTCGGGGAAGTACATACAGGCATTATGTAATGCACTGGTGTGTGGCAAAAATGCAGTGGTCACAACTTTTACAGTGAACAACAATAAAAAGAAACAAGTTCTTGTTTCAATAAATTTATTAACTTTGTGTTCTATACACTTCTATGTTTTGTTCAAAAGGTAACGATAAAAAATCTAGTCTTGTTTAACAGCAATTATTTATCGACAAACAAAAACCTTTCATTACCAGGTTTGATAAAATGAAAAAGATATGGAGAATAATAGGTTAGTGCCGTAGATGAGAAAGTTTATCTGGCGAGGTGGAGGAGGTTATCGGGTGAGCCGAAGGCGAACCTGATAACGTCCGGAGCCGAGCCAGATAAACTTTCTCCATCTTAGGCACTAACCTATTATTCTATTTATCTTGTCATTACTTCATTTTCCGATATTTGGCAATTTATTTTACAAAAATAAGTGTGCGACAACCGCTTTAATGACGTCATATTCGTAATGACGTCACTTATATAATGACGTGATTACCGGCAAAATCGCAATAACTTCTTCGTTTTTGAATAAAAACTCATTATTTGACCACTCATTTTCTTAGTTCGGACATTTCCAACACAATGATGATGGTTTCGTTGCAAATTTTCTTATGACAACAATATGGATCATAAGGTCACATGATCAACTGACCGTATATCACTGGTCACATGATCAACTGACGGTATATCAAGAAAGATATACGGCACCCTGATATCGGGTCGAAAATACTGCAAGTGACAGGATAAAAATGTATACATTTTGTATTTCAGTTTCCTCAATACTTCAGTTTGCACTCTTAGTCCTCACTCTTGTGTTATTGACAGTCTAACAAAAAACAGGCATATTTAAAAAATAAATAACACAACTCATCTCTAAGATATTTTCCCTTCCTAATCATCCTGATAGAATAAAGATATAATTCTATTTTTATTGAGTTCACAGTAACACGCCTGCCATAAATTCCTGAGTTATATTTATACAATTTGTATTTAAATCACTGTTGCAAAACTATATCAATGCAAAAAGTATACTATTTAGATATGTTACCTGTTTTATTAAAATGTAAAACGGATACTTACATGTCACTATAACTATCGTTTAAATGAAATAAGATACGTAGCTCTTTATATGCAAATTTACGATCTTTTGTGGTTTTGTCTAGATCTCCTTCTGCTACATAAAAATGGCGGATATCACGTGACAAGCAACTAGACCACTAAATTATTTCAATCAAATTATTCAGTATAATAAATGGTAGATCTATGTGTTTCAGCTGTTCGCACAAAAATGTTCTACATTTATCAGATGTGAGGCAATCCTAAAATTTTCACAGACGGTGCAAACTTTGATACTTTCAGTTAAGAAACTTCTGAACTTGCACCACTGGGCATTTGCCTGAATTCTTTACAAATTCGTAGATCTATCAACCATACACTAAAGGGAGAATAAGTAGTCGGTTCAAAAGCTCACATTAGCTATATTGTAGTTGGTTGCTATGTTGCCGACTTTAGATAAATTTAATCTTATGTAACTAACCAACAGTCTGGCACACACACAGCTACATCTATTTCTTATTCTCGTATACAGGATATTAAGGGGACGCATACTTTGAAATTAGAAAAAAGTGGGTGGGGTATGATAAAATTTACATGCAAAAAAGTACAAGGTTTTGGTACATGAAATGGATACTGTTTCAACTGTTATAAGTACATAAAGGATTGCTCACTAAAATAAAAATGAGAAAACTGAAACAAGAAAGTTATTGTTGAATTACATAAGACTTCTTGTGTACATTCAATGTCAACAATTAAGACTTTTTGGTGCGAAAATAATAGTGCTTCACCTTGTCCAAACATTTATCAATGTCCTACAGATTCTAATTTAAAGAAAGAATGTGAAATATGGTCACTGTCTTGCTTTTCATTTCGCATATGTAAGCTAAAACACATTATTTAGTTTGTTTACAAAGTAGTGCATAAGAAAAGATACGGTGGTCAAGGAATGCCACATTCCAAAACTAAAAGAGTATATTCCCCTTAATACATTAAACATTTATGGTTACAGAAGTCTAGTAGCTTATAATAAGGGCCTAGAAATGTTGCCATTATTAATTTTTAACTTGGTATTCATGAACTACAATGCACTTAAATATCAAAACACATTCAACAAACTTTTGAAAATGTATTGTCTTAAAAATCCCTAAAATAAGGTATGAAATTTGGTTGAGAGGTCCAATCAATGTGTATATGTGCAAAAGTAACATTCTAATCTTGTTCACAAAAGTTACTAATACACAGCAGGAATGTCAATGATAAAAACTGACGAATATACAGTTATCCTCACTTTAATGTCATTTATAATTTGTCCTTGAATTCTCCACCATACTTTTCATAACTCTGTTTGCACGAGTTGCACGAGAATGCTGTCATTCACGTAAAAAATGGGGTCAAATAAGTTGTAAATGCAATATCATCTAAACGTAATTAATGGATTATGCAGTTCAAGATAAACTTTATCTCATAACGTAACGAACATGTATAATGTTGTAACAACAATTTTACTTACACTGATTTAAGTAGCAGTCGGTTTATAAGTGACTTTATTGATTCATTTTGTGTTTTGTTATTGTTGACAAAAAGTATAACGGAAGTGCCTCACAACTGAAGCGGAAACCAGTTTGATGCGCAAAGTAGTCCGATGTAAGTAATATTTTTTGACAAATGTCCACAGAAATTAATAATTTTCTAATATTAAAGACGAATATCTGAATATGATTCATTATTTGATAAGAAATTATAATCATCGACATGTTTTTTTAGAAATCGTACACGTGCTGACACCTAAGTTGTCTCCCGTTGTTTATTAGAGTTACCTTTCGTCCGGCGCAGTAATACATTTGCACTGAATCGCCGAGAAGTCGTGGGAAAATTAAAAACCATGTAAATAAACTAAAATTAACCACCTTTTCAAGATGAATTTCAAGTGATCGCCATTATGCATTTAACCCGCCTGACCTGTGTAGCATCTTAGATATCTGTTCTAAGGTATTCATTGTGTAGAATGTCATGTTATGCCCTTGCTATGCTAATCCCACTCTGATATTTTTAGTTTACATTTTTATCAATGAGAAATATGGCGTCCATCCCGAGCTGAAATGACGTGGCGTTAAATTTTTACATGTTTAAGCAAACCTGGTATGTTAGAAAGAAAATCTCATCCCTTCAACATTATTTTGAACACTGTTATTGTAAAAAACCTGTTTTTTCCTTATACAAAAGCTTAATATATTGTGTTGAATGTACTTTCACAAAGACCTCTGTTTTCCTATTACATTCATAGTACCACATCCTTATCCACAAAATACTGAATATTACAGGTGTCCATCAGTATTATATCAGTTTAGGAATATGTTTTTTATTTTCCCACCATTGATTTCTTGAATATGCACCCCTTCCACATTTCTGTATGAACTGTGAATGTAGCAATATGCGTCCCCTTAATGGAATTACAAGTCAAAGACTGGTCATTAACGCAACAATAGTATTTGACGAGTATAATGCAACACAATATGTTAATTTAATTAATACATGAAATGAATTTTGCTTACGATAATGAAGAATCAGTGCTCAGCTTAGGGGAGGATACCCCATGATACTCCCCTACCAAACTTGCGCCTTCGGCTCTAGATCTGCCGGGCCTGCAACTTATAAAAAGCCAGTTACGCCCCTGATTTGATTACATTTTATAAAAAGAATACAATATTTAGCGCAATCTCCGGTTTGAGCGTCTGCAATGAGTGATGTATATATTTAGCCTGTTTAAGCATATAAACGTTATGTATTTACGTTTTTCATTGTCCATTCAAGAGAAATAATATTTCCACAACTTTATTTCACAATTAGACAAATGCAGCGCTATTTGATTGTATGTCCAGGGCTTCAAAAGAAGAATGTAAAAAATGGCACACTTGATTAGAACAATACATATTTTGACCGATTAAGTTAGCCCCTACAACTGCAGATAGTTCAGCGCCTAGTCATATGAGTATCATAAGAATAACTCAATGATTGCTAAAACACAGAGGCTTGACGGGGCGCTATGGCCCATTTGGCCCCTGGACAAGGCTTTGTCATGAATGCACAGGGGATCACTTGCCGCCCCCAACCACCGTCGAAAAGGTTTGCCCCCCCCCCCCCCCCCTCTCCCAAAGGTAAACTCGCTCCTACGCCTATGTATATTCGGCAACCTTATTTCTTATTTACCGGCCATCTACCTTACACTGAAACAATCGTAGCTCTACCTATTTTCCTCATTTTTTTTAGATTAATATTTGCATAAGCCAGAGATTAACTCCTCCCCGCCAGGTCAAATAAAACGCACTATAAAACTTTATAAAAACAACTTTTTTATGCCCGATATATGTCCGTACACAGCTAGTTTATTTTTTGACTACACGCTTATCGCATATGTATAGATAAAATTTATGTGCAAGTATGTTGACTGTCTAGAGCGTTTTACTCCATGCTTTTAAATTGATGCCATTATTTCATTTGTCAATATTTTTCTATCCTGTTTTTTGCATTACCAGGCAAAAAGTTTGAATTTAATGGTCGCGGCGGTTTAAATATATTTACTTATAAAATAAAATAGCTATTTACGATCGCGCTGTATGAATTTTAATGGTAATATTGTTGAAAATCGGCTGTTTTTGTATAATTTTGCATACAAATGCGTTGATATCTTATCAAAAATACCTAGCATTCGAGCTATATCTATTCTTTATCGATAGTGAAAGTTTGAAGCGTTTTGTTTTTCGTCTGCAGTAGTACACTCTAAATACACGCAGCGTGACGTAGACATAGGTCAAGACTCAGCCAATCATTGCTCGCTGGAAATCTCTAGCAGTTAGGGATAAGTTCTTTACACATTTTTCTTATTTTCCTAAAAATGCTATCTTTTGAAATAATAAAAATTTTATGCAGTTTCCAGCTCCTAATTCCTTTATGTAACCATTTCAATAACTGTCTTATATTTCTTTTATTTACAATATCATTTTTTCATTGTCACATTTAATAACTTCTCTATATCAATGGCAAAATCTTAAAGCGTATCAATTAGGTTTCAGGATGGGTCACATGATCAAAACAAGTGTCGGTTTCAGAATCGATCACGTGATCAAATCAAGCGTCTTTATTATTCATACGTTTAAGTAGATCTATTATTTATATTTACAATACATTTTAGTTTTCTTCAGATACTGTTGTTAATATAAAATGTTGTTTGTTGTTTGATCATATTTGGATAAAAAATATAATTGCAAAACGTCAAAATTGAAGTTATGTTTGGTAAATACTTTGGAACTTGTTTTCTTTGTGTTGTCAGGTTGGTCATAAGCTCGACAAGGACATTGACAGACGGTTTGTTGAATCTGGGGGCACTGCCCCTAAAAACTAAAATTTTGAAAAGAACTATGTTGTTTTCTGTTGCCTGAAAAAATATCAAGTCCGCTATTTCCACAGTATTTACGCTAACATAAGTTGTTAAATCCAACAACAATGTAAATCCGTTACTACTTTCAGTTGAGAAAATACGGCAATTAAGAAAACACTGGCTGTACACATTGACCCGATTTAAACTCAGTCCAAAAATGCCCACGTGTTATTGGAAAATCGTACACGCGTGTAGAATTTTAGCACTAGTTTAACTTACCAATACGTTTTGAGAAGTTTATAGAGCTTATAGCAGACTATGACAGTAGCGGACATTAAAAGTGAATAGTGGATATTTTACGGAACTTGGTGTTTTTTTTTCTAACATGTAAAATAGATATTTTACGGAAGTGTTTGATTTTAATCAGTTAATTTTTGTTCACCTCTTCAAAGCTAGTAAGTCATTTTTGTGCTAGATATATGGTAGGATCCTAATGTACTACTGATTTGATGCGCTCACAGTCTACGAACTCGCACACAAACTTAGTGGTCATTGGTCAAGTAATTCATGGCTGTAATTTAGTAGTATCTGTCCTAAATCTCGTGAATGTGACATCCGGGCATTCCATTCGTGAATTTATTACGCACAATGAGACGGTCGCAATTGGGTTTGTTTTCACATATTAAACATGCATTCGAAGGTAACGACGTATGTTAACCTTTGTGATAAATGAAATGTTTGGCCTGCTTCAATAACTACACTTTTCCATCCTCGGGTTTAGTAATGTGTGATCCGCAGAACGCGTTCAGCCAGACAGTCGCCTCAATTAGGAAAGAATAATTCTAACGTCAGAGGTTATAAATTTCTAAGGTCACGGAGTTTGATTTGCCAGCTTGTAATGACAACAGCTTTCGAGGTCAGTTGCTCAGTCAAGTGTGACCTACCGATTCTAAGTGTTCCTTCTCAAGAGAATGAACAACTATACCTATATATGGAAGTACTTCTAGAAGGAACTGTTTCAAAGGATATTCATGCATGTTGTACTTAACAAACGGAAAAATGATTTTAGTCAACTTTTTACATCGTCATTTATGGCAAATGATAAGATTAATGTTATTTTAGATAGAAATATATCTTTAAATGACAGTAATAGTTTGAATGTATATATAAATTATTTGAGGTACAAAATGCTATTTTAAAAGCAAGGATTGGTAAAGCATATGGTTATGATAATATACCAATGGAGATTCTTAAAAATGATGAATGCGGTGTTTCTTTTCTGCATATTTTCTATAATGTATTATCTGTGATAAGATTGAGAATGCATTGGTGTCAGTATTTAAGGCTGACTGGTATAATTCTCTGAATAATGATAGAGGAACAAGTGGTAGAGGTGACAATTAGCTAAAAACCTACAATTTATTTAAACAAAATTATGAATTGGAACCTTACTTGGGGATGTTTATGCCTAAGAAACATATAAGTGTTTATGCGAAATTTCGATGTGGTGTGGCCCCACTTCGTATTGAGACGGGGCGGTATGAAAATCTTCCAGTTGAAAACAGACTGAAAATAGAATGTCCAATTTGCAGATCATCTGCAGAAAATGAAGCATGATGAGAAAATAGTGTTTTTATTTTCCAACAATGATATGGTAAAATGTGTAGCCAAAACCTGTTACTTGGTGTTACAGTTGAGAAACAATATTCTCTACCCATAGATGTGACAAATGTTTTATGACCTTATTGTAAATATTGTAAAACATTGAAGTTTTGTTGTAACACAATAATTTCAATAGAAAATAAATATTCTAGATTGATTTTAAAGTGTAAGAAAATATGTGTTCAATGTTTTTAACAAATGTATAATATAGGCTCTTGCAATCCTTATATACTATAGATTTGCCTTGTGGTACAATTTAAATATAAATATAGATATTATATGTATGTATTATATAAATGTGCACAAAATTGAGATTCTAATGAAATGTTGAACTGTTGAACTAATGAAACGAAGTCCCAAGTAAAATCGTTGTATGATCACATTAACATTTAACTACTTCAATTAATGTTAACATCGTTTTCATGTTACACTATATAGCTTCCGATCGTATGGATTAGGGATTATACCATACATTTTATATGTGACGTACGTTAAAATTATAATAAATATCAATACCTACGACTAAGAAATTAACTATAATGTGTCTGCAGGACACAGGGTGTGCCCCCCCACTGGTACATTTGTCACAAATAAGGGGCAATAATTCAAATGTTTGCAGTCTTAAGTGGGTATAGCCTCAACAAACATTTTATGAAAACGATTCATTATTCTAGGCCATGTACTTTTTGAGTTATGAGCATCACAGACATAAACTCCACTATTTTGGCTATTTCAAGGGTCATAACTCTGTAATAAGCGCAAAGATTCTCAAGAAAAATTCCAAGTGTGCAAGATCACATCATGATTAAGACTCAAGCAAGGTTTCATGAATTTACATTAAATATATTTTGAGCTAGGCTCATAATTAGGTGAAAATGTGCATTTTTTACTATTTCAGGGGCCATAACTTTAAAAATAGGGGGTGGAGCCAGCCAAAAAATAAGAGGTGCACAAGTTTATATCATGATAAAGATTCATGCAAGTTTTCATCCATTTATATCATATACTTTTTGAGCTAGGTGCGTCACAAGGTGAAAATGTGCATTTCTGACTATTTCAGGGGCCATAACTCTGAAAATAGGGAGCACAGGCAAACAAAAAAGGAGGTGCGCAAGTTAATATCATGATAAAAAATCATGCAAGGTTTAATAAATTTATATTAAATACTTTTTGAGCTAGGCACGTCACAAGGTGAAAATGTGCATTTTTGACTATTTCAGGGGCCATAACTCTAAAAATAGGGGGCAGACCCAGATGAAAAATAGGAGGTGCGCAAGATCATATCATGATAAAGACTCATGCAAGGTTTGATAAATTTATATTAAATACTTTTTGAGCTAGGCGCGTTACAAGGTGAAAATGTGCATTTTTGACTATTTCAGTTGCCATAACTCTGAAAATAAGGGGCGGGCCCAGATGAAAAATAGGAGTTGCGCAAGTTCATATCAGGATTAAAACTCATGCAAGGTTTCGTGAATCTATATCAAATATTTTTTGAGCTAGGCGTGTCACAATGTTGACTATTTCAGGGGCCATAACTCTGGAAATAGGGGGGCGGAGCCAGACGAAAAATAAATGATGCGCAAGTTCATATCACGATAAAGACTCATGCAAGGTTTCATCAATTTATACCAAACACTTTTCGAGCTAGGCGCGTCACGAACTTCGGACGGACGGACGGATGCACGGGACAAGACAAAATCTATATGCCCCCACCACTCATGGGGGTGGGGGGGGGGGCACAGAAATACTGCAAAACATTTTCCTAATCCCCGTACCATACATCCATATTCGGGAAAAATCGGTTTTAAACGGAGAACTGCGAAGTCTATTTTTAGAAATATATATATACATGTATTTCGCGGTTATCCTTTTAATATGAAATTTAATTAGAATATGGTAAAACATAATGAGTAAAATTATATAAACATATTAAGCTATTTAAAGCAGAGAACTTTCATATTAACACTGATTTGATTATGTAGTTGGAATAAAATAGCCTTCATGCAAACAATATTTGTAAAACATTGTCAGCAAAATGCATGGATATCTGTTTTGTTTAACACAAATTGTTTTATCTTCCATGACAGACAAATAGATAATCGATCAGTTGACTATAATAATTATAATAAGTTGAGCGGTGGTCTCGGTCTGGGTTTGAGCCCCATAGGGTCACGGTCACGCCTTCTCATATGACACTAGTACTGGTTTTCTTGCAACTGCAGTCACAATCTGGCTAAAATGAAATTTTAATATCGCCTCTTTAACAAGTTATTTTTTTGCACATTCCATTTTAGATGTGAACAGGAACATGCTTTAGTCCGTGAGCTGGACAAAAAATTGGTACCATTTTTCAAGCAAATTCTCCCTGTCACTTTTTGAAAGATATATATGTATACTTCAAAAATAAAATCACAGGGGCCTGTCTAGGGCACAGCTTAAGGTCTGAAATCAAACGATTTCAAAATTGCGTCCAAAAGGGCGGCCTATTATTTGAAAATGTCAGTTATCCTTATACATGTATTCACCCTACCTACTACTTCTTAATATCTAAAGACATATTCTTAATAGTTTTCAAAACTTCCTGATGTGATACATACATTATTTAAAGGAAACAACATTTTGACATTCAAAAATAAGATTTCTGTTGCAATAAATTAATACCAACAATAACAACAATAATACACATAAAATGTAGCAAATTTTGTCAAAATGTATAATGAAATACTGTAAATGCAGTAAATATATTCAATTTTGAAAAAAATAATCACTTCTTGGGTTTGTTTACATGACTGACCAGTCAGAACGCACAGATGCTACCTTATTCCCAGGTATACACTTACCTCATTCCCAGTAAGTTCCCTGTACTTTTTTGAATTGGTGGTCTCTGACCTTTAAGGTGGGAAAAGTATACATTTTCGGTTAGAGTGAAACTTTGCTCGTGTAGTCCTTTTTTAAGTTATAAGCATTTTCATTTTTTAGCTCGACTATTCATAGAATAGTGAGCTATTGCACTCGCCCATGCGTCGGCGTCCGCGTCGGCGTCGGCGTCGGCGTCCGCGTCCGCGTCCCGATTTTGGTTAAGGTTTTGTATGTAAGCTGGTATCTCAGTAACCACTCGTGGGAATGAATGGATTGAAACTTCACACACTTATTCACTGTGACAAACTGACTTACATTGCACAGGTTCCATAACTCTATTTTGCTTTTTAACAAAATTATGCCCCTTTTTCGACTTAGAAATTTTTGGTTAAGGTTTTGTATATAAGCTGGTAACTCAGTAACTACTTGTGGGAATGGATTGAAACTTCACACACTTATTCACTGTGATGAACTGATCTACATTGCACAGGTTCCATAACTCTATTTTGCTTTTTTTTACAAAATTATGCCCCTTTTTCGACTTAGAAATTTTTGGTTAAGGTTTTGTATGTAAGCTGGTATCTCAGTACTTACTAATGGGAATGGATTGAAACTTCACATACTTGTTCACTATCATGTTCTGACATGCACTAAGCAAGTCCCATAACTCTACTCTCTTTTTTCTTCAAAATTATGCCCCTTTTTCGACTTAGCAGTTTTTGGTTAAATTTTTGTATGTAATCTGATATCTCAGTATCCACTAATTGGAATGGATTGAAACTTCACACACTTGTTCACTGTCATGATCTAACATGAACTGTGAAGGTCCCATAACTCTACTTGGCATTTTTACAAAATTATGCCCCTTTGACTTAGCAGTTTTTTGTTAAGTTTTTGTATGTAAGCTGGTATCTCAGTATCCACAAATTGGAAAGGATTGAAACTTCACACACTTGTTCACTGTCATGATATGACATGCAGTACAGAGGTTCAATACCTCTACTTTGCATTTTACAAAATTATGCCCCTTTTTCAACTTTTGTATTCATTCAATTGACAAGGCTGTTGAATAGTCGAGCGTTGCTGTCCTCCGACAGCTCTTGTTAACAAATGTTAGGGCGAGGTTACCAACGTATCCCGAGGGATTCTGCAAATGTTATAACACGAAATGAACATGCACTAACGCTATTCTAGCATAAAACACGAAAAAACTGATGAAAGAAAAAAATGTCACTCAAATGTCAAATTTCTATGAAATGCGCGGAATGTCTGAGTTGTTTTTAACGTTGACGTCATTTCGTTTTGAATTATCCGTTTTGGGGCCGAATGACATTTACGCTTTGTCACGGAACGCGCATATATAAAAACGTGTTATAACAGCATGTGAGCGCGAGAATCTCTCTGTTAAAACACGTTTTCTCTCCTGTTAAAACACCCCCGAAAAGTGACAAGAACAGCAGTTTTATGCTAGAATGTTGGAAAAATTCAAATTTTTGTGTGTATCAAACTTTGTCTTTGGTCGCGATGGGGGTGGGGTGAAAATCAAAATTTTCTACGTTGTAGGCCTAGAGGTTTCAATTTTAAGGATATGAAGAATACGGGTATCGATAGAGGTACCAGTTTTTATTCCACGAAAATATTTAGATCTACATTTTAAAAAGCGTAAGGGGCTAATTTATTAATTTAAATCAAGCAGAATATTGTGTTCTGTCGGCACCTCACTACATCTGCAAATTGTGTGAAGACAGAATGCTGTGTAAAGCTAAAGTTCCTACCGATATATCGGAAAAGGGGTGGGGGTTATATTTATTTTACATATATTCAATATTAAAGAATGGCCGTTCGACATGTATGAAATATGCACTGTTTCTGTATGCCCTGGAAATGCATAAATAAAACATGTGTCCATAACAACCTAAAAAGGTCGACTTCAATCGGCAAATGTCAGCTGAATAGTCTTGTTGGGTTTTTTATATATATATATATATTTCCAGGCACTTTAGTTATGCTTTATGCAAGAATAGCGATAAAACACGTTTGTTTCGTGAAACAACATCTGCAGAATCCCTCGGGCACGAGCCCGTACCAACCAATCCCTCCTAATTCTGCAGATGTTGTTACACGAAAAAACAATACGTGCGTTAACCCTACAATGACAAGTATACATGCAAGTTTATAAAATTATTATTTAACTTTGTTTTTCTCGGTTGCGCAACCATGATAGATTATTCTAGCATAAAGCTGATGTTCTTGTCATTTTTCGGGGGTGTTTTAACAGGAGGGAAAGCGTGTGTTAACAGAGGAATTCTCGCGCCCGCGTGCTGTTAAAACACCTTTTATATATGCGCGTTCCGTTGCAAAGCGTAAACGTCATTCGATCCCAAAACGGATAAGTCAAAAGGAAATGACGTCAACGTAAAAAACCAACTCAGACATTCCCGCGAAATTCTTGGAAATTTAATGACGTTGAGTGACAGTGTAGCGCTATTCATTTATCAGTTTTTTACGCATTTATGCTAGAATAGCCTCAGCGCATGTTCATTTCGGGTTATACCGGGCTCGGGCACCAACCGATCCCCCAGGATTCTGCAGATGTTATAACACGAAAAAACATGCGTTATCCCTACTAAAATAGATGAATTGCAAAGCTGTTTTTAAACTTGACGTTTGCTTCAGGTGGTATAAATATCCCAATATTTATCAAATGCAAATGTAAAACTAGAAATCATATTGAAATCAAAAGAAATAGACCACTTATTTAAACACCTTTATATTAATTCCAATATAGGGATCTACTCTATGTAATGGATCTTTTTGTTCCTTAAATAAATCTCTTACAGAATATATGAAAACTGAAAAAAAAGTCATAACATGTTGCTCAAATGTGATTAACCTTTAAAGCCATGGGGCCGTATTCACAAAGCATCTTAAGTATAAGTATAAGAAATTGATTATTTACTTAAGTATTACATAGGTAAGAAAAACTTAATAAATAATTCTTCGCTTTTATTGTGGACGAAAACATTAAAAAACAACATTAATTTCAGACAGATACAACATGCACAATTATGTTTAAAGTGTTTTTATTTGAAAAACAACACTTTAATCGTACTCACGACGCCATTTTGTTTTCTGACTTAAGTCATTTCTTACGTATCTTAAGTTTAAGCTGTTTTATGAATAGGACTTAATTTTTTTCTTAGACTTAAGCTGAAATCACCACAAACTTAAGTAAAATCTTCAACTTAAGTCAAAACTTATACTTAAGATGCTTTATGAATACGGCTTCTGGTGTTTACCATCAACTTGCCTGACACAATTTACAAATCATTTCTACACCTGAACTATTTGTTTATTATAAAAAAAATTCAAGCCGACCTAAAATAAAACTTATCTTATCTTACAGTATCTTAAAATAAATTAACATATAATTACTTTAACCAATTTTAGCTCCGTTTTCGTGTAAAGCATTAACATGTACCATAAATTTCATGATTTATTATTCTGTGCATTAAAGCAGAATTCTAATTATAAAAATTAATGTCCCCAAAGCTATCGTTTAAAGAATATTTTGTATAATTATTGTATTAAGTATTGTCTCAACATTTACTTTCATGTAATAATTTAATCTATAGTGAATAATTAAGAATTCTAACACGATCCGATTCATTTTCCTGTTAAACAAAGAAGGCTGAAAACAGTGAATTATTATACAACAATTCACTGTTCTGACGTCACAATTATTACGTCATAGCGTCAAACGGCATAGCGGCGCGCTGGAAAAGAAACCAATTGAAAACGGGCAAATATTTAATGAATGCCGTCAATGATGTTCTTTAAAGTCCTTGGTATCGTGTAAGAATCGAAATAATATATCTCATTTAGTGATTTGCTCTTGAATAAAATCATTGTCGTTCAGATGCGTATTATTATATCACTCGGGCAGCGCCCTCGTGATATAATTCCTTCGCATCTGAACTCCAAACAATGATTTATTCAGCGACAAATCACTAAATGCGATATATTATTTCTTAAATAATGTATAGAAAAATCGTGTTTTAACGTTATTAACACACGAAAAAGAGGTTATACGTCCGCAGAATAATTCCACGAAGACGAAGCCAAATGGAATTATTCTGGCAATATATAACTGATTTTGAATGTAGTAATTCAAGTAAACACGATTTTGCTTTATGCCCTTAAACTTAAACGGAAGGTGAAATATAGTAGCGCTCTTTCTCGGTCGCAACAAAAACATTGACTTCACTGCCCGTTAACATGACGTCATTTTAGCGTAAACGTATTTTAACAGAAACAAACATATTAGAATAGTGTATTAAAGACAAGAGACCCAAATGGGCATAAATCGCGCTCTTCTGGAGAAAACCTTAACCATCTGACTTTGCTTCTAACTATGTTTAGTGAAAATCCTTTAAGCTCTAGTTGTTTAAATTTTCAATCTATATTTTGCAGTCACTCATCCAAAATGTATAACCATCAGAAGAACTCATTTAAAGGTACATCTATTCTAACTTTATTGGTGCCTGAATGGGCCGAAGTGTCACATTTGAACAAATTTGACATAAGACCTGATAATAATGTTACAGACCAAGTTTGATGAAGGTCAATCAAGTGGTTCATGAGAAGAAGTACTTTAAAGGCATTTCTATTTTAAGCTCTAGTGGTCCTTAGAAGGAGCCAAGTGCCCCCCAACACATGGTAAAGGACCTTATAACGTTGGTGCACGAGACAACGTTTGATGAAGACCCATGCAGGAGTTAAAGAGAGAAGTCGTTTAAAGGTATTTCAATTTTTAACTCTAGCAGCCCCTAAAAGGGGCAAATGTCTCCATTTTTACAAATTTGTTAAAAGACCTTATAATGATGCTACAAATCAAGTTTGATGAAGATCCATCAAGCAGTTCATGAGAAAAGGTCATTTTAACTATAGTGGCCCCCAAAAAGGACCAAGCGCTTCCAATTAATAAAACTTTGCAGAGGACCTTATAATGATGCTACAGACCATGTTTTATGAAAATCCCTTAAGCGGTTCATGAGACTGAATAGTCGTTAAAGGGTATTTATATTTTTAGCCCTAGCGGCTCCTTAAAGAGGTCAAGTATCCCGATTTGAATAAAATTGAGTGAAAATGTATTAATGATGCTACAGGCCAAGTTTGATGAAGATCCATCAAGCGGTTCATGAGAAGTCTTTTAAAGGTATTTCTATTTCTAGTTCTAGTGGTCCGTAAATGGGTCAGGTGTCTCCAATCGAATAAATTTGAGAAAAGACATTGGAACGATCCTCTAGCTCAGGTTTGATGAAGATCAGTCAAGCGGTTCATGAGAAGAAGTCATTTAAAGGCATTTCTGATTTAACTCTGGTAGCCCTAAAAGGGGTCAATCATCCCCATTTGAACAAAATTGGGAAAGGACCTTATAATTATGAACAGCCATCCAGCAGTTCATGTGAAGAAGTCGTTTAAAGATATTTCTAACTTTAGCTCTAGCGACCCTTAAAAGGGGCCCAGTGCCCCCATATGTATAGAATTGGTAGAGGATCTTATAAGGATGCTACAGACCAAGTTTGATGAAGATCCATTGAGCAGTCTTTTAAAGTTTTCTTTTTCTATTCTTAGCTCAAATGGCCTCTTAAAGGGGCCAAGTGCCCCCATTCGAACAAACTTGGGAAATGACCTATAATGATTGATGAAGATCCATCTAGCGGTTCATGAGAAGAAATTGTTTAACGGTATTTCTAATTTTAGTTCTAGCGGCCTTAAAAGCTGCCAAGTGCCCCCATTTGTACAAAATTTGGAGAGGACCTTATAATATTGCTACAGACCAAGTTTGATGAAGATCCATTAGGGGCTGGTGAATGAGAATAAGTTCTTTAAAGTTGTTTTCTAGTTTTAACTCCGGCGGCCACTAAGAGGGGCCAAAGAAAACTATTTGAACAAACTTGATAGAAGTCTATGCCAGGATGCTACTGGCTAAGTTTTGTGTAATTTTGACCAGTAGTTTCAGAGTAGAAGATGTTTCAGTAAAAATGTTTACGCAGGGACAACTGACGATTGACGATGGACGACGGACTATCCACATTTACTAATAGCTCACCCTAAACAAAGTTCAGGTGAGCTTATAATAACTACCGCGAAATACATCTTTAAACATAAGCTCCTAAGTGGTGTTTTTGCCACTGACCGTTCCAAGGGGGTGTCGCACTGTGTTCCTTTATTTGTTCGTTTTGTTCTCGTGTGTTTGCTTTGTATGTGAGTGTGTGAGTTGGCAGTGTGCACATCTGCGTGCTGTGAGTTTCGTTTTGGGGAGGCTCCCCGTTTGAGATTTATCCTTGTTTTTTTTCGTACTTTTCCGCTATTTTCCGTACAAAACCGATTGTTCCCGAATATGGATGTACGGTACGGGGATATTAGGATCAACGTAAAAAATCCCTAGACTCTTCCACTCGTTATCTAGAGCTACATATAACTGTATATTGTATTGCTTAGACAGATCAGTGGAACATACTAAAAAATCACATTCATGCAATAATGATAATGAGCAATGATATATAAAAGATATAATACAAACAACCGCGATATATATCTCGAAAAATAGACTTCGGTTTCTGTATATATTTCCGCCATTGTCCGTAAGTTCAAGTTCAAGTTTATTCAATATGAAGGCTTAATTACAAGCATGTAAAAAGAATAAGATATATATAAACACAAAATTGAAAAACAGTAGCAAGACGTGTGACAAAAATGAAACAAAACGAACATCATATGTATTATTCAAGGAATGTACAAGACTAAATTACGGAATGAATAAACCCACAAAAGTAGCCGTACAGAATGCCCAGACTGAAAAAGTACCAGAAAATATCTGTTAAAGTTTAGAATTTTGTGAGTGGAGAATGAGTCTAATTAAAACAAGCTATTTAAATATTCTTACAAAATAAAGCAAGTTTAACAAGTCTAGATTTACTACTATCATTCATGAGCTTACTTAACTTTAGAGAATTTGGATGTCTTGCATAATAATTTGGAATGTATTTTTTTCCTCAAATTTGTGAGAAATTCGTCACCTAAGCAATTATAGTTATAAAGTTGACAAGTACGTTTATCTATTTCAGTGCCAAAAAAAAACTACCTTTTTGAATAGGGGTTTTATTATTCATAATTCTAAATTTACAGAGTGCATGTACTAAATTGTTAGGTAAAATATCTAAGTACTTTTCATAAACAAACCCAGTTTTATACATTCTATAAACTAAACACTTAGGAGACTGTTCTACTTGACTGTGCCAGTTCTGAAGAAACTGATCAGTAAGTCTGGTTTTAACCATTGATTTAAAACTATTTGTACTAATGACTGACTGACTACGAAACACATCCGATAAGCCAAGTTCATCTAAAGTTTTGTGAACATAAGTTACCCATGGGGTTTGTAATACATTGCCAATATAAAGACCTAGAACAGTTCTATACAGAACTTTACAAATTTTATCATCCTTAGCATTCAACAGTTTACCCCAATAGGACAACACCCTATGTTTAGCTAATAATGATATAAATTTTTGTACCAAGCTCACCATAAACCATGCAGTCTGGAGTTGACATTTTAACATTTAAAATTAACTTATAAAACCTCAACTGAAACTGATCCAGTGCTTTGGTATTTTCTATACACCATACTTTACTGCCATATAGCAATATAGGTGTTACCATAGCGTCGAACAAATGTAACTGAACTGAAAATGGTAAATTAAGCTTTCGAGCCTTTTTAACAATGCAAACATAGCTTTCCTAGCTTGTTCAATAAGCCGTGCTTCTGTCTTAACAAACGAGAAATTATAATTAAATTGCACACCAAGGTATGAAAAGTCTTCAACAATATCCAGTCTAACATTATTATAATAAAATTCACAAGTTCTTAAGTTTCTTTTGGACTTACTGAAAATAACAACTTTGGTCTTACTGGCATTCGCTTTCAAACATCATTGTGTACAATAATCATACATAGCATTTAAAGCTTTCTGAAGCTCATTAGGACTCTCCGCTAAGACAACATAGGCATAATGTAATAAAAACAATCTTAAATAAACTTCAGCATCATCATTACTTAGGACATCAAAAGTTACATAAGATAAAAATGCCAAGCCACTAAAACGAATTGACATAAATTCAGTTACATCATTTAAAAATAAAGAAAAGAGCACCGGTGAAAGGTTTTCACCTTGACGAACACCTGCAAAACTTACGAAGAAATTAGAAAGTGAGTTACTCACCTTTACGCAAGACTTAGCTTTTGAATACATATCATGAATAATTCTTATATATTTGGCAAGCCATCTATTTTGTACTGTAACAATTTACGCAAAAGAGCCAATCTGTTTACTGAGTCGAAAGCCTTTTTATAGTCGATAAAAGCACAATAAAGTTTATGCTTTTTAGCTAAATAAAAGTCTATGATCACTTTCAAAGAAAAGATATGATCAACAGTGCTATAATGCCTACGAAATCCAGCTGCTTGCTCTTCACACAATATATTATGAGATTCTAAATATGTATTTAACCTTGAATTCAAGCCATAGTGAACAACTTGCCAAAACAACTAAGTATAGTTATACCTCTATAATTATCTGGGTCTTTAATATCGCCTTCCTTCTTATAAACAGGCAAAATAACTCCTTTACTCAACAAGTCTGGAAAAATGCCAGAATCCAGTATGACATTGAAAAGTTTACAAACAAGAGGCAGAAAGATTGCTCTGTTGGAATATTTAAACTATTCAATAAGTATGTTATCGAACAAAGATGGACTTTTATTATTTTTAAAACTATTAACAGCTGTATGAATTTCTTCCAGAGTAAAAGGAGCATTCAAATGTGTATTATTATTTATAGCAATAGTGTCAAATCTAATGGCAGTTTGCCATAGTTTGTTTCAACAGCACTAATTCTTCATCTTGATCAGTAAGGGATTGGATTTCCTGCATTTTCCTGTCAGATGTGTGTAGACTTGAGATGACCAAATGCACTTGCATGTCCATCCCAGCAGAAAGGTCAGGAAATGTATCATTCAGGAATTTCCTACTGAGACTGTCTGCGACTGGGACCTGTTTTGAAGGGTAGTGTTTAATGTCAAGGTCATACATTTGTAACTGAAGAGCCATTCTTTGGAGTCTTGCAGGAATGGCACTGATGGGCTTCCTTAATATGGATATTAATGGGAGGTGGTCTGACTGCACAAGAACCTTTCGGCTATAAACAAACTGATGAAATCTCCTGGCCCCAAACAGTATCTCAAACATTTCTTTTTCAATTTGTGCAAAATTAACTTCCTATGGGGTTAATGACTTGGACGCATATGCCACCGGCTTATCCTCTTGTATAAGCGCGGCTCCTAGTCCATATTTGCTCGCATCAACTTGGAGGGTAATGGTCTTACTGGGATCAGAGTATGCAAGTACCAGACCAAGTGTAGTGATTATTTGTTTAACAGTTTTGAATGCGTCACTTTGTGGCTTTTGCCAGCAGAACTCTACATGTTTTGATAATAATTGCCTCATAGGAGCGGTGACCTGAGAAAGGTTGGGAGCAAACCGGGACAAATAATTCACCATGCCCAATATGGTCTCAATTTCTGCCTTGTTCGAAGGTGGCTGCATGCTTTCTACTGCTATGACCTTGGCCGGGTCGGGTTTCAACCCATCTGCAGCCAGCAAGTGACCGAAATACCCTACTTCGGAAAGGCCAACCTCAAGTTTGCTATCATTAAATCTGATTCCATTCTCTAAGGACCTTTGTAGGACTGCTTTAAGATTTTCATCGTGTTCGAGTCTTGTTTTCCGTAACAAAGGATGTCGTCTACTATCAGAACTACGCCCCGTAAATCTGCATACAGTTCATCCATTCTACGGACGAACAAGTCCCCACTAAGTTTGAGGCCAAAGGGTACCCTGAGATATCTATACCGACCGAAAATGGAATTGAAGCATGTGAGCAGGGAGGACTCAAGGTCAAGATTCGAGGTCCAGTATCCAGATATGGCATCTAGTTTTGTAAAATATCTGGCGCCTGACAACTGTGGCAATATGTCACCAAGTATCCATAATGGATAATGAGGGCGTAAAATGGCTTTATTAAGGTCCCGGGGTTCCAAACAAATTATTATGTCCCCATTGCTTTTCTCTGTGACTACCATGGAACTGACCCACTCTTATGGTTCAGTTACCTTGCAAATGACACCTAGCTCTTCCATTCTCGATAGTTCAGCTTTAACCTTGTCATGAAGTGCAAGTGGTATTTTACGGGGAGGGTGTATATCATTGGTCAACATGGATTTTACATTCACTAGGGAGGTTGCCAGTACGCTTAAACACTGCAGGATATTGTTTCATGACTAATTCTTTTGTGAGATGTAGCTCAGACTGGTTCATCTGGGATTCCACTGAGTAAGTGAGCTTAATCAAATTGAATCCAATACATGACTGGAGCCCTAATAATGGGGGTGACCTTGTATTGACAACATGAAACAGCACATTACTGCTTGAACTAGTGCCAGGGTGATTGCATTGTAGCTTAATGCATCATATAAGATCTAACTCATTTCCAATGTAGGCAGACAATTTGATTTTGAATTTTTCAAGGCCAGTGCTTATTCCCAGATTCTGAAATACCCTGTGTGGTAACACATTTACCTGGCTACCCGTGTCAAGTTTAAACCTAACAAATGTTTTTGAAGGACCTACCTCAAATTGTGCAAATACCTGCCCATTTATCACACTTGATTCTATACAATCAATAAACAAATCCTTAGTATTGTCATTATCCAAGCTATCTTTTTCTGACATGAGAATTTCATTAACACTGGATTTACATACAGATCCAAAATGGTTCCACTTTTTACATTTAAAACATTGTTTCCCTTTGGCAGGGCAAATCTGCATTTTATCATGTGTTTTTCCACAATTGTAGCAGTTTTTCCTGACGTTGTTTTGTTGCGTGTTTGGTCGGTATCCCTTCCTCTCCTGGCCTGAGACATTGTGACCAGGCTGGTCTGAGGTGTTATGACCAGATAGCATACTCAAATGACTGGCAGACCTGTGTAGCTTTGTCTAAGGTGAGTTTCTCACCTTCACTTATTAGTTTTTCTCTTATTTTTTTTGTGAATTGACTCCAAAAACGATTTTGTCTCTGATCATTTGATCCCTGTCCGCATAGTCGCAGTCATTAGCTAACATTTTAAGCTTGGTTAGAAACTGTTCAAATGTCTTTTCACCCTGAACCTCGTTTTTGAAACGATATCTCGTAAATACTGGATTGATTGATGGCTGTAAGTGTTTTTCACTGCATCACATATAGGCTTTAACTTTTTCCTGTTGGCTTCTGAGATAGTTAATGTTCTCTGCCCTTTTCGCCAACCCACAATAATAGATATGTCACTTTGACTTCTTCATCTGTGTCTTTCATGGGCCCCTTAAAAATGAGGTCACAATGTTCTACAAATTTGTGCCATGTTTCAGGCAAGTTTGTACTCCTCCAATCCATGTAAGGAGTTGGGACCGCAGTTAGGTCCATTTTTATAGCTGGAGTTGTGGCTTCATTTGACATTGTGAACTTCACTCATAAATCCGTAATTATAAATCCATGAGAAAATTAAATTAAATTATTCTAGTTGAATGTTCACAATTAAATGGTGTGCAAGTTCATAAATCCAGTCTTTCTGACACCATGTAATGATATAATGTAGGACTTGATATAGAATGACAACACTGGAAATCTAACTACTTTATTTACTATGACTGATGCCTACTGACTGAGCTGCAGTGAGCCAGTGCCTGGGTATTATTATACAAGATAAGGGAGGCTACCTCTGTAGAAATGCTACCTAAGCATATCATGTTACATTTTCCTTATTGCTTGACGGATTTTTGAGTCGGCTAAAGGCTGAAAGCCTTTTGACGAGTCCTTGCTGTTCAGCGATTCTCTAAATGGACCGAATAACACGTGAAGGGATGTAGTTCCATTAGATTTCTCAAACTTCAAACAGTTCACTGCATGAATGAAGTTAAGTTGTGTCAATTCCCTTTGCTATGACCAATATACGATGTAATCTGTCATATTTATGACTTGTAATTGTGCAATACTCGAATGTAACTCATTACGCATAAATGTGCATTTTAAGAATTGCGCAGGCTTACAAAGCTTGGGTAACATCCAGCGAAAGACAAAAAATAGTTCCACAGGGCTCCAGATAAGATGCGTATTAGCGTAAATTACGTATAGAAATAATGCAAATACGCATGTCTAATAATTTCTAAGCATATAAAAACGTATATAAAATTACAGAAACGCACACAATGCTTTTTTAAAAACAAAATCTGAATCGTCTGGATGCGTTAGGTAACATAGCCGATCAGCCTTAATTCTCCCACATTGAACGTAAACACGCATCGTATGATTTCTATAAACTTTGCGTGGGTTGAATTTTGCAGTCAGTAAACGGATAAATTATCGGAAGAAGAAGCTCTTACTGGTTTGTTTAGTTACTACTGATATTAAAAATGATTTTAATTCTTATTTTTCGAGAAATAAACAAATCGGCGAAACATTAAATTGTATTTTCTTGTGGTTTTTGAAATCGAAAGTAGATCGTCTATGCTTGGCTGCTTTCACGAAACGAAACAACTTTTTAATGAAAAGATTTAAATAAGAGGTAATTTAACAATAAACTTCAATGTCAGATACTGCCAATTGCTGCTAAATGTCTTCGTATCATCACAATTTGTAAAATATATTGTTGAAACTGGAGAAAAGTGTAATCGTATCCGGATATAATATTTTGGGTAAATATCGAGCTGTATTATGAAATTTTAAGAAAAAAACTAAAAAGAAACTGAAACTGGTAGACTATACTGTCAGTACATCAATCATTAGCCGACTCAGGCCCTTCAGGCCTTTGATTATAAGATAAAGAGCGTCGAAGAGAGCAAAATGAGTGTTTTCTTCCGTACAGAGCGTCTGCCGTCAGTTCTCTGTACTTTTCTCAAACACTTCGCCTAACTGCTTTTTCGTGGAAAAACTGTATAGATAACGTACACACTTTCTTCCAAAACGATCAGTTTTTTTCACGAAAGTCAGTAGAAGTCTATAGCAGAAATATTATAGCGCATGATTTAATTTAACCGTATATATTAAAACCTACAAGATTGGTTGGAACACTATCTGTTAAATGAGAAATCTTACAGATGGGATATCGTACACACATATAATATAATGTATGATATCGTTCACACTGATTTCATGAATTAACCAGGATCATGTTAGAATTATATTAATTTTTTAAAGTTTTAGTGTCAAGTAAAGAACTTTTATATCACTGTCTCGGTGATTTCTATTTAAGAAATTATAAATATGTCCCTATATTTTATCAGTTAATAAATATGGGCAGGAGTTCGGATGTGTAATAATTAAATCACGAGTGCGTAGCACGAGTGATTCAATATTCGCATCGAATGACTGTCCGTATTTTATTAACTGATAAAGTTATTGGAACATATTTATTATTTCGATTCTAACCAGGCAAATTCTTCGCATTTTACAGCACTACATTTTAGCTCGATATGTCATTCGGCTGGCCATATGCTATTATTAAAACCTTCCCATGAATGGAAAGCGTTGCATAAAACGGAATTTTCCGATATTAAGCAGTTACTGCTGTGAAAATGTTGTTTTCAATAACATCTAAGATAGGATATAGAAATCAGAAGTAAATACTTCGTTCAAAGTTTATATATGCAGTTTCTAAAAACAGTACACGTCACCTACATGATGGCACTGAAACATACACGCCAGAACATTGCGGCATATAAACACGTACGCACTTGAGTTATTTACTGTCAAAGTAGAATCTAGTTGACATTTGTGGTGCCTACAACGCAGAAATTGTAAACTAGGCACACGACCAGATATAGATGCACTGATGTTGAAGTTGAAACTTACCGGGCTGAAACATTTTCTTACGGTAAAAATATAAACAAATAAATTCATCAGTTAGAAATTGTTTGTTTCAGAAACTTGATGTACATTTCATTAGCCCAACATCAGATGGTGGGCTTTTCAAATCACTCTGCGTCCGTGGTCCGTGGTCCTTCCGTCCGGCCTTCCGGCCGTTAACAATTTCTCGTTATCGCATCTCCTCAGAAACTACTGGATGGATTTTGACCAAACTTTGTCAGAATGATGTATTGGTACCCTAGTTGTGTCTCTCTGAAAATCAGACTGGTTCAACAATTTGTGAGTGAGTTATGGCCCTTTGTTTATTTTTATAATTTACATAGATTTATATAGGGAAAAAAATTGAAAATCTTCTTGTCCAAACCCACAGGGCCTAGGGCTTTGATATTTGGTATGTAGCATCATCTAGTGGTCCTCTGCCAAGATTGATCAAATTATTTCCCTGGGGTCAAATATAGCCCCACCCTTGGGGTCACATGGTTTACATAGACTTATATAGGGAAAACTTTAAAAATCTTCTTGTCCAAACCACAAAGCCTAGGGCTTTGATATTTGTAATGTAGCATCATCTAGTGGTTCTCTACCAAGTTTGTTCAAATTATCCCCCTAGGGTCAAATATGGCCCCGCCCCAGGGGTCACATGGTTCATATAGACTTATATAGGGAAAAACTTTTAAAATCTTCTTGTCCATAACCTACAACATTCAAATTTGGACCACATGTATAGTTTTGAGTGGCAAGATGAACCTTGACATAAGTTGACCTTGATCTTATACTAATGACCTACTTTCACATTTCTGTAGCTACAGCCTTCAAATTTGGACCACATGCATAATTTTATGTTCCAAAATGAAATTTGACCTTGATTTTGACCTAGTGACCTACTTTCACATTTCTCGAGGTACAGCCTTCAAATTTGGACCACATGCATAGTTTTATGTACCAAAATGAACTTTGACCTTGAGATTGACCTAGTGACCAACTTTCACATTTCTGAAGCTGCAGGCTTCAAATTTAGACCAGATGCATTGTTTTGTGTTCTGAATTGAAATTTGACATTGATTTTTTTCCTAATACCTACTTTTACATTTCTCAAGCTACAGCCTTCAAATTTGAAGCACATGCATAGTTTTGTGTACCGAAATGAACTTTGACCTTGAAATTGATCTAGTGACCTACTTTTACATTTCTCAAGCTACAGCTTTCAAATTTGGACCACATGCACGGACCACATGCACAGTGTTGTGTACCGAAATAAAATTTGACCTTGATTTTGACCTTGAGCTAGTCTTGAAATTTGGTACATTCAAAAATGACTCATTGGTGGGCGCCAAGATCACTCTGTGATCTCTTGTTACTGCTACTTAGCACTGAAAAAGTCGAGTATTTAGTCAGCATATAACGGAAGCAGAGTACGTAGAATCTCACAGTCATATGTTACAATCATAGGGTGGAATGGAACAGCTATATTTTATCGTAGATTCATGTATAGGCGGTTTTGCTATATGTTTATATAGCAACAGCTGCGGATCGTGTTAGAATTTAGGTTATATCTTTTCTATTCATAAAAAAGTATACCAAAGTAATGAAATTGAATGCAATTATTATATATAAGTGTTTGTTCTTTTTGAACAAGAATGTGTGTCTTGTTTTACATGTACTTTGACTGTCCGTTGTCATACTTGTATAAAATATCAAACTTCTTATTCAAAATTTCGGATTTAGGCTATCTGTGCGGCCAACATATTCATTCTATGTACTCCAAGTAGTGGACATCAATATTGAAATATAGCCGTGAATTCGTAATTTTGGCAGTTTTATTTTCACTTTCATTTTGCAGTTTGTTTTTAAAGAGCATGTTTTGTAACATGTTCAGCACCCTTACCTCCTAAATAAATACATTTACATACACAGTAATCATAATCATAATGACAGTATAAGTGTGAGAAATATATTCAGTACGAAACTGACCAGGAAAGTAGAAGTACAGGTTATGAAGGGCAAATATATACATGTTCCAAACAAGATAAACATTTTAGAAAGTATTTCCTACTTTTTCTCGTCAATTCAACATGATTGTTTGTGTATAGTGATTAAATGGTCTTTAAGATTAGAAATCAAACAAGGGGCATATTAAACACTTTTTCTGAACTTTGTGTGTGTTTTCCTGAAAAGAATATGGCCCACATTAATATACAATTTATGAATCTGCATCTTTTTCAGAAATGAGTGAAAACAGTTATATCTGTTCAGCTTGTGGGAAATCCCTAAAGAGTGCCGAAGCTCTACAACAGCATGAAAAGAGACACAACAATAGTGCCCCTTACATATGCATTGGGAGAAGCTTCTTTCCGAAAGACATGAAATTAATCTTCACACAGAGGTTGAATCACATCAGTGTATAGATTGTGGAAAAGCTTTTGCGACAAGATGTGACTTACAAAGGCATAAAAGAAGAAAGGCAAGAGAGTTAGCTGTGAAGTGTGACATATGTGGTTTTACCGAGGAAGATGCCATTAAACTTAAAGACCATATGTCAAAGCACAACGAGTTGAGGGCACATAGATGTAGTAGGGGCGACATGTCTTACAAGTACCGTGAGCAGCAGTCTCAGTCGACACATACTAGAAAACTAGAATGTGTCTGTAGGACACAGGGTGTGCCACCCACTGGTACATTTGTCACAGATAAGGGGCAATAATTCAAATGTTTGCAGTCTTAATGGGGTATAGCCTCAACAAACATTTTATGAAAAGGGTTCATTATTCTAGGCCCTATACTTTTTGAGCTATGAGCATCACAAACAAAAAATCTACTATTTTGGCTATTTCAAGGGCCATAACTCTGTAAAAAGAGTAAGATTCTCAAGAACAATGCCAAGTGTGCAAGGCCACATCATGATAAAGACTCCTGCAAGGTTTCCTGAATTTATATCTAATACTTTTTGAGCTAGGCACATAATTAGGTGAAAAAGTGCATATTTTTACTATTTCAGGGGCCATAACTTTAAAAACAGGGGGTGGAACCAGCCAAAAAATTAGAGGTGTGCAAGTTTATATCATGATAAAGACTTATGCAAGTTTTCAACCATTTATATTAAATACTTTTTGAGCTAGATGCGTCACAAGGTGAAAATGTACATTTTTGACTATTTCAGGGGCCATAACTCTAAAAAAAGGGGGACGGACCCAAATGAAAAATAGGAGGTGCGCAACTTCATATCATGATTAAGACTCATGCAAGGTTTCATGAATCTGTATCACATACCTTTTGAGCTAGGCATGTCACAAGGTGAAAATGTGCATTTTTGACTATTTCAGGGGCCATATCTCTAAAAATAGGGGGCGGACCCAAACGAAAAATAGAAGGTGCGCAAGTTCATATCATGATTAAGACTCATGCAAGGTTTCATGAATCTAAATCAAATACTTTTTGAGCTAGGCGTGTCACAATGTGAAAATGTGCATTTTTTACTATTTCAGGGGCCATAACTCTAAAAATAGGGGGCGGAGCCAGATGAAAAATAGGAGGTGCGCAAGTACATATCATGATTAAGGCTCTTGCAAGGTTTCATGAATCTGTATCAAATACTTTTTGAGTTAGGCATGTCACAAGGTGAAAATGTGCATTTTTGACTATTTCAGGGGCCATAACTCTAAAATAGGGGGCGGAGCCAGATGAAAAATAGGAGGTGCGCAAGTTCATATTATGATTAAGACTTATGCAAGGTTTCATGAATCTATATCAAATACTTTTTGAGCTAGGCCTGTCACAAGATAAAAATGTGCATTTTTGACTATTTCAGGGGCCATAACTCTGAAAATAGGGGGCGGCGCCAGACGAAAAATAGGAGGTGCGCAAGTTCATATCATGATAAAGACTCATGCAAGGTTTCATGAATCTATATCAAATACTTTTCGAGCTAGGCGTATCACGAACTTCGGACGGACGGACGCACGCATGGACGGATGCACGGAAGTTCTAACGAAACGGTATTTATGTGACACCCCCATTGTTCTCTCTATTGTTCTAACAGTCACATAAAAAGAAAAAGGTCACATAAACAGAACGGAATGAATGACATCAAAGAGAAAGTACCGTTATGCAGTCACTTAACCATCATTTCGCGGGCACGGACGGACGCACGGACGGACGTTCTAACGAAACGGTCTTTATATGACTTCCCCATTGTTCTCTCTATTGTTCTAATAGTCACATAAAAAGAAAAATAGTCACATAAACAGAACGGAATGAATGACATCAAAGAGAAAGTACCGTTATGCAGTCACTTAACCATCATTTCGCGGGCACGGACGGACGCACGGACAAGACCAAATCTATATGCCCCACCACTCATGGGGGGGGGGGGGGGGGGGGGGGCACAAAAACACAAGTGAATTTTAACATTTATATTTGATAACTTTATTCCGTAATACAAGTTTCCTTGATTAGGTTAGAAGGCAGATATATATAACGTTTCAGTCAAATAGAAAGATAGCATGGTAAAACTATTGTAAATTAACCAAGTTAACGGCCATAATCTTGAAAGGAAATGTATTGATGCGTAAAAACAGTTTGGTATTAGGCTCCAATTTAAGACATAAATATTGTCCCTTTAAAATAAATCACAATAACACTACGGAACATAAGCGAATGGTTAAATGGTTATTATTTAATTAGATTTCGTTTCTCATATTTTCATGGAACGTGATTCAAGCTGAAATTAAAGGCTTTTTTATATTTGTAGATTTTATAAGCAATAAACAACTGCATCTGTAAACTGTGTCCGCTATAACGTATTGTGTATATAGAATAATATTTTCATGGAATGTGATTCAAGCTGAAATTAAAAGCTTTTTTATATTTGTAGATTTTATAAGCAATAAACAACTGCATCTGTAAACTGTGTCTGCTATAACATATTGTGTATATAGAATAATATTAAATGTACTAGTATATCATTGACAGATATCAGATCATTAGTTGAGATAATTAGTCACCTTCCAGTAGGGGACTTTGTATTGCTGGGCAATACGTCCTTCACTTCTTTGAATTATCTTCATATTTGTGAATTACCTCCCATTTTTAACTTACATTTAAGACAATATCTTTGACTACACTGAAGGTAATTTAAATGTATTAAGACAAGTTTTAAACAATCGAACTTTTGTCCAAAAAGTGGTATGAACCATATTTTGGGATAGCTTTAGTTTGATCTCTTCCAACTGAGCTGCGATTTTTACTTAATTGCACTGTTATTCACTTCTGTGATTTTGTCACTTTGATAATACCAATAAACATATTAATGAAATAAACAAATCAAAATATTTAATACACTGTCTTGTCTTTTTAATGGGAATCAGTGCATAAACATATATGTATATTGTCTGATATGAAGGTTTTGCATTGTAATATATAAACTGTTCATATTAATTATATCTATCAAATATACATTTTCACACTCCTGTACCAAACTGAGCTCACACAATTAATTACATGCACTTGGTTCTTCCCATGTCAACGTCACCAACTGATTTCGTTAATCCTTGCTTCAGCTTTTTTGCCGTCCAATGTTGAACAGCAAGATTTTCCTTCCATTGCTTCAGACAAAGACTTAATTGCGTCGAGAAGTATACTTAGTTTTCTTGAAATATCGTCGTCTTCAAGCATACCATAAGGATTAAATTTTCGGACAATGTCTAAACTAGGTACAGCGAAATTAATATCCGCCTCGTTAGGAGCACAGAGTCCTTTTTGAGCTTTCTCACTTACAATTTGTTCAGAGCTTTAATACCCAGACATAAAATGAATGAATCTACCGCCAAATGTTCTTATTCCCTAATTTCAAGAACTTTTTGGTATCCTCTGAGTAACGCATACTACTGGTACTTTCACAGATATGCAATGTAACTACTTCTGTCCAGAGCAAAAACGCTATGTTTGATAATGGAAATCTTTTGAAAGCAACTTGCCGAAAGAATTCTAAAAGCATCTCGTCTAATCCTTTCTCAGCAAGATTGTCCAACGCTTTAGGAAGAAGCTGACTCATTTCTTTGTGTATTTCTGACTGCTCATCTTCTGTATTATCACGTTCAGACAGTTTCAAGGTCTTGGTCAAGTGTCTCTTTCTTAGACGGTTTAAATTCAGATGAGGCTTCTTTCGTGTCATCGTGCTGGAAGCAGAAAGTTATCAAAGATTTAGCTAACAAAAGATAGGAAATTGGACCTTCAACAAAATTCTAGCTTTTTCTTAAGTATTTTTTTTATTAAATCAATATTCCGTTTTACCACGGAAAATGACACTGAAACAAAACAGTCAGGTTAAAGTTTTTCACATTGTTTTATGTAATTGTATTTTAGTAGGCTTGTATGTTGTTAAATACAGATGATCACATGGTAAGGCACAGACGTTATTATAGATTCTGTAGTGTGAACGATATCATACATAATACATGTGTGTACGATATCCAATTCGAAAGATTTCTCATTAAACAACTATTGTTTCATCCAATCTTGTAGGTTTTAATATATACGGTTAAATTGAATCATGCGCTATTATATTTTTGCTGTAGACTTCTACTGACTTTCGTTGATCTTGAAAAAAACTGATCGTTTTGGAAGAAAGTGTGTACGTTATCTAGTCTACGCAGTTTTTCCACGAAAAAGCAGTTGGGCGAAGTGTTTGAGAAAAGTACAGAGAACTGACGGCAGACGCCTTGTGCGGAAGAAAGCACTCATTTTGCTGTCTTCGACGCTCTTTATCTGATAAATATAGGCTGAACACCACTAAATCCAGCTGTTCTTTATTTCATATAAAATCCACTCACTTCATAACGGTGTTTCGACATTTTCTAGCATATCAGATTTTCAGAGACTTATATTCCCATAAAGAACTAGATCGCTACTTTAGAAAAACAAAAAGAAAAGGGTGTGTTAACTTTTATATAAGAAAACTACAGTTCGTTAAATACAACCCGCTGAATTTACTACTGTTTGCTTCTTTCAATTTCTCTTTTCGTGACATTAAATTCTTACGCCGCCATTTTTATCTAGCATGCGATAGGAACATGCCGATTTCATTACAATGCAAAGTGATACATACTGAAACGCTGTAGGGTAAAAGTAAGCACGTTGCTGTCGAGAAAATGCACTAGGAAAGGAAAAAAGATTAGTACTATTTATATTTGGACTACTTGTGACTAGACCTGCGGAGGCTTACATTCTATTTGGTAGTGATCAGCCTAAAAATACGTGAAGTAATAATAAAAATATAGGCAAAAATATTACCTGAATCGCCCATTACTAAAACACGGAACGGAACGGAATGGAAGACTAGAAAACACTGAACAGAAATTAAAAAGACGGAACATATATTACGGAATAATTTCAAATGGAACAGAATAAAAATACGGAACAGTGTATCAAAATATGGAACATTACCACTATTTTAGAATAAACGGAACATATATAGATCTGTATATAACGGAATAAGTTCAAAATAAGAAAAAAACATGGTCATATTTGACATAAATTAAAATGGAACATAGATGAAAATACGGAACACTTCTATTTTTAGAATAGAAAACAGCGGAGCAGTAGTTAAAATACGAAACACTGCTATTTTTAGATTTTTTTTTTCGGATTTTCCAAAAGAAATATCTAAAAATAGAACATATTTTGCACACGGAACTGTACATTTTCGACGGAACAGGAATTAAAAAATACGGAACACGGAACACTTCTATTTTTGGGTCGGGGCTTTGCTCCGACTCAAGGCTGAACTCAAGGCTGAACACCACTAAATCCAGCTGTTCTTTATTTCATATAAAATCCACTCACTTCATAACGGTTTTTCGACATTTTCTAGCATATCAGATTTTCAGAGACTTATATTCCCATCAAGAACTACATCGCTACTTTAGACAAACAAAAAGAAAAGGGGTGTTAACTTTCATATAAGAAAACTACAGTTCGTTAAATACAACCCGCTGAATTTACTACTTTTCGCTTCTTTCAATTTCTCTTTTCGTGACATTAAATTCTTACGCCGCCATTTTTATCTAGAATGCAAAGTGATACATATCAGGGCGCTTTTGTTTGCAAAAGGTTTTGGTTTGGATAAAAAATAATGATAAACTTAAACTGGTTTCTGTTAAAATGAGTTCTTGAACAAACAGGCGGTTTGTATGAAAAAAATGACGAATCTAGAAAAACTGGTGATTAAATTTATTCTAAATGGAGATAAAAGACAGATTTTGTATCTAAGAGCCAAACATATTAAATAACATGTACTACTATTACTACTCCTCATGTGCCGACACTATTTAACATGTGTATAAAGCAAGGCTAATTATGGCATAGACAGTTGAGTCACTGCCTTTTGCATTCAACAACATAAGCCATTAGACCAATTGAGTGAATACAAATGTCTGTTTTTGTTAAGTTAAATGTCAGACTGATAGAATTATAGGTCATATTTCAACTTTCAATGCATTATTTAAGGCATGGGCGGGCAGCTAGGTTAAGTCACTGTCCTTTAGGTCAGCTGGATTACTTAAAAATCCACACATGAAAGAATTCTACACCCTGAGCAAGGTTTCGAACACACAGCAGTGAAAGACAAATAATTTAAAATCAACTACCCTAACCATCCGGCCACAAAGACTAAGACTGAGATGTAATCATTTAACTGTATCCACTATCCAGCAGACTTTTTTTTTATTTCAATTTGCTGAAAATTAGAGATTAAGTGTTTTGTAACAGGGATAACTCCTAAAATTGAAATCATTGCCGTTTCCTTGTTTTAGACACACTCAGCAAAGTTTGACAGTTGTGATGTAGTTAATGTGCAAAAATAGATGATGTTATACTACTCAAGGTTCAAGCAAAGCACATATACTCTGACTCTGGTGCTGGACTGATTTAAGTAACCAGTTGTATTTTAGGCCAGCGAGTGTATCTTACCTCACAAAAACTTGTTTAAATAAATATTAATTAAGATTCTTCAAAAAATGGTTGACATATTTAATCTCTGACATTTTTTTCTGATGACACACTGTACATCCAAAATCTGGCAACAATGAGTTGGATGGCATCCAATGACACCCATGACTTGATCAGATAATACTTAATATTTTGAACTTTTATGTCACTGTATTAAGGGGGACCAGAAACCATGGATATACATTATTAAACATAATTGATACTTATGTATATAATTATATGTATTTCGGTAAATTGAAATTTCTCTACACTACACGCAGCCACAGGAAAACACTGCAGCAATTACAAGGCAGAGACTGAACCACTCATGAAGGCCGTCTCAATGATTGAAGACTCGGCAGAAGAAAGCTTCTAGTCGTCTTTCTCACAGATGCACTGTCTGTCATGGAAGCTCTGATCAACAATAAAGCTCCGCAGCTAGCCAGGAGAATGCAGAGCCTGAGTATAACCTACAAAGTAGCACTTCAGTGGATTCCATCCCATTGTGGACTTGCAGGCAATGAAGAGGCAGACAAACTGGCTAAGCTAGGAGCTCAGTCAGAACAATCAACATAACCTGTGAGTTACAAGGAGAAAGTCACCATCATCAAGGCACTAACGAGACAATGCATTATCAATTGAAACAAACTTGTGCAAACTTGTTTCCGAAGTTAGCATTGTAATACATTTGTAAATTGTACAACATTTGACAACAAGGATCAGCTCTTTTTACAGACTTAATAGTCATTTTATTTTTGTTGTCTATATTGAAATGGCTATTTCATGGGGACACGAATTTATGGAATTCAACTTTTGAAGATAAAAACGATGGTATTTTTCGGCTTGTTAGAAATTAATTACACAACTATGAAATCCATGAAAATTAGTCCCCCACAAGTATTTATGACTTTGCAGTGTTTTTCGGCCATTTTTCTGCATAAGTTAACAGGTCCTAGAGGTGTCAGTCAATTTATTTTCAATTAATATCTTGTCAGGGATAAAAAAAAAACAAAAAATGAAAATTTAGTTGGAAAATGAAATGTTCATTGATATGAATAGTTGTATGCATGAAAATAAAAAAAATACTCATTTTGCTCTTAAAATTTAAAACTGCACCTTTTAGTCAGGCTAGAGAACTGCTTTGCATATGTATTTATATACTAATGATGTTTATGTGCATATAAAGTTATGTCAATGTGCATAGGGCTTCTTGCTAGGACTTGAACTTAGAATTCATACAAAAGTAAGTGTGTTTCTTTACACTACAACAAGTGATCCCTTGCTTAGCAACAGAGACATTTATTTAAATGCAAAATATTGCATATGTATGTTATCCTTCAGAAACAGACACATTTACTATAAATTAAAACTTTATTCTATAACAGTTATTGGATTTTGGACTGTTGGAGGTCGAATAATCTTGGAACGAAATGAATGGAATATTTCGATGGTTAGAGAAACTGATGAAAACGATGTATGCCAATCAAAGAGAATGTTTTTGGAAGTAATTATTGACAAATGAATTCGGTTGAGCATAAAGATTACCACGGGTTTTCACCATAAATGAACCAATTCTTAATTTTTTTCTTTACCCGTTTCTATTTTGGTCCACACAGTCCGTCATATTTTCTCGAACTGCAATAAATTTCGGATACAACAAACCGAACAAACCGCCTCCGGGGGCAGTTTGGTCGGTTTGACAAACCGGTTAGCGGTTTTTGGAAACAAATGACACACCTTTTCGAGATCAAAACCAGTTTTACAAAACAAATCGAAAGTTTGGCAAACCGGTTTGAAACCGAACTGAATTTGTTACAAATAAAAGCGCCCTCATTTTAACAGAAACCAGTTTAAGTTTGTCATTATTTTTTATCCAAACCAAAACCTAAAACCCAAACCGGATTTTTGCAAACAAAAGCGCCCAGTGTAGTATCTAACGCGTGGAAGAGTCTATCTGTACGTGTGTGTACACAGTTTTTCCACGAAAAGCAGTTGGGCGAAGTGTTTGAGAAAAGTACAGAGAACTGACGGCAAACGCTCTGTACGGAAGAAAACACTCATTTTGCTCTCTTCGACGCTCTTTATCTTATAAAAATCCGTAATAAGGAAAATATAGGCAAATCGGATCGAGACGTTTTCTCGCGTGTTCGACATCCAAAAATCACGCGGGTTGGCCACCCTGGGTAGGGTCTGCCTTAATACAGTAATGTACAGTAATGTAGCAAAATGATGCGTAATGTTGCAAAATGGGGCGTAATGTATATATGAATTTAATACCAGAGCTAAAATACTTGAATAGTGGCATGTTTTATTGCATATAAAACTTTTTATATCATAAACTGAGAAACAAAAGTGTATAAATTGTTAAACACATTATCTAGATAGCATTCAACGCTCGGGTCGGCATAATGATGCCCGCTAAGTCTGGTAGAAGCGTAATGTATATATAAATTTAATACCAGTGGTAAAATTGTTGCACAAGGACATCTTTTTATGGAATATAAATTATTATCTTTCATAAATTAATGAAAAATATTATTTTATAAATGGTAAAACATATTATTTGTATAGCATTCAAATCTCAGGTCAGCGTAATGATACCCTGTTAGACTGGTAGAATCGTAATGTAAATATAAATTTAATACCAGTGGTAAAATGCTTGTACAATGACATCTTTTATGGAATAAAAATCATAATCTTTCATAAATTGATGAAAAATATTATTTTGTAAGTGGCAAAACATATTATTTATATAGCATTCAAAGCTCAGGTCAGCGTAATGATGCCCTGTAAGACTGGTAGAATCGTAATGTATGTATAAATATAATACCAGTGGTAAAATGCTTGAACAATGACATCTTTTACTGGTAGAAGCGTAATGTATGTATAAAATTAATAACAGTGGTAAAATACTGGCATAGTGACATCTTTTATGGAATATAAATCACTATCTTTCATAAAATGATGAAAAATATTATTTTGTAAATAGTAAAATACATTATCTAGATAGCACTCAAAGCTCAGATCGGCGTAATGATACCCTGTAATACCGGTAAAAGCGTAATGTAGGTGTAAATTTAATACCAATGATAAAATACTTGCACAATGACATCTTTCATGGAATATTAACCATTATTTTTCATAAATTAATGAGAAATATTATTTTATATGCGGCTAAACACATTATATAGATCGCTCTCGGAGCTAAACAATGATCACCAGTAAAGCTTGTAGAGGTGTAATGTATGTATAAATTTTATACCAAAGGCTAAAATACTCGCCGAGTGACAAGTTTTATTGAGTACAAAAAAAAATCTATGGTAAATTGATATTAGATATCTAAAAAAATATATATATAAGGTTATACTTGATCAACTAAACTTATTTTAATATAAACTTAAATTCCTAAAAGTTACACTATTACTAATGTGAAAGTCATAATTTAAACGTTTTCTTGAACACAGGACAATTTTGACTTAAAATACCTTTCGTGTTAATTGAGATCCTAATTGGTGCGGTCTTTTAATAATTTCAGTAATGACATATTTTTGTCAATCAAATATGACACGTGTGACATACACGGTAGTTGATTAAAGAAGACATGTGTGATATACACTGTAGTAGCACGTTATCGTTCCTGCGCTTGATTAACAAACATTCCTCGATAGTGCGATATAATTTTGATTTAATCAAACATGATAATGGTTTTTAAGAATTTGATCCGCGGTATCCTTTGAAAATATAAAGGCATTTAATGGCTTTATAATATATAGAAAATGATCCTGAATAAGACTTTTAAAGAAATTAACAAAATCGCAAAAAAAAAAAAAAAATTAATGCCGTTTATAAATAATTTTTCATTGCCTTAAAACAGCCCTTCTTCGTGTCTGTTGATACTTTTTTGTAGTTAGACATTTTTATATATTCCTCAATTGTAATTCATAACATGCTAGAATATATACTGAATTAGTTTTACATTTTCTTGTTTCTAGTTTTAGGATCAAATCATAAATATTATTTACCGAGTAATTATAGACTGAAAATGTAAAGTAATATATGGAGGCGTAATGTGTATTATGTATTTTTTTCACCACAGCATTGATGTGTTCAAACATAAGCAATGGAATGACCGCAATATTTATTTACTAAATCTATTTAGTAGAGCAAAAGGATTTAAAATTACCAAGACATCACACTCTTTACTAGTTCCGACTTTTATGTCTTTGTCAAAAATAACAACGAATTAAAACGGTAAACGCAAAGTCTATGAAATATGGAAAATGTTTTATCAATGTTATCAAACTTTCATAAGTAGTTGATATTTTCGGTGTGACTAATGCTGTGTATTTTTCTTACGTATTCGAAAGTTTAATTACGGGTACGGTACGGAGATTAGGAATCGCTTTGTGTTTCCGGTTTCGTAACTGGAAGAAACTGATTTTCGGACTGTGTGTCACAATCTCACAATCGTTGCAGGTATTAAAGTATTTGGTGTGCAGTTTCTGAGGTTTTGAAAGATTAAACAGCATGCGCAACTCGGCGGCACGAAATACCCAAATCTTGATAGGAATGATCAAATCTTCGTAGATTATGAATATTTATAATATCATTTTGATGTATTATAACGATAATTAACTAGAAAAATCGTCGTTGAATTGAAATTGCTCAATATTTGTAAATATTTGTAAATATCACAGTCAAGTATATTCTTACATTGGTGCTGTACGTAAGAATAATTGACTGTAATATTTACGAATTTCCCCATTTGGAGATCTATGAATCTCTTAATTTCATTTATTTCAAAACTATGGAAAAAAATGAAAAGAAAATATATCTTTATCATGATTGATGAATTATATTAACGTTTTTTTTTTTTTACAATCATTGTTTTGGATGATAAGCCCGACGAGAGGCAACATTCATTTTCAGGAGTTCAGGATTTAAATTTTCTATAATTCAAGTCGTGAAACGTGATATTCTAAGCTATTTTAATACAAAACATACCATATATTGATAAACTTTGTGCGGTTACGTCGAATTAAAATGGCGGCATCCATCACGTTTTCGGTTGCAGCGCCTACGAGTTTAATCGGGAAAGGTGTTTTTGAATGAAGAGCAGTATTATTCTAAGGCCAAGAAATGGACAGGAAATATTAGTTTCCGCTTTTGTTTACATGGACCCCAAAAGAGTCTGGAGTAGCCCTTCCGCAGACACAATATCCGTCATGGAATGCACATGATTCTTTCCCGCCAAAATGCTTATAACATTAGAACGGACAGCAATAAACAGCAGACAACTATGTGCATATAAATAGTTTCTTGTTGTGTACGACGCTTTCTATAAGATAAGAAAACCGAAGGTAGGATTGGGTAGGGGGTCTGTAGGCATGCCCCACAGAAAAATAATGAAATGCATGTATATTCGTGCAATCTTATGCATTCCGGATGTATTTCCATGTCTTTTTTTTTCTTTTTGAAGGAAGAGGGGGGTGGGTGGGGGGGGGAATTGAATGAAGGCACGGGCCAACAAAGCCTATATAGGGTACCACGCGAAAGTAATATTATCAAATATGTATCGGTTATATTCTTGGTATCTAAAATGTGGTCGGAAAAAAACATCAGCGAGAAAGAATTTTTCAAGAAATATTGTTTAGTGTTTTGAAGCATTGCACAAATTTTAGTTAAATCTAGCACTTCTTTCATGAAATTCAACCTTCAACCATATGTGATTCATTCAAAACAAACAATCTGAGAATGTGTTTATTTCTGTGACAGGGTTTGCTCTAATGAGTAACTTTATCTTGCATTTTAATTCCTTTTGCTATGTGTTCTAGTATATATAGTACCATGGAACTACACTCTTGCTCGACAGACACGTATAACAAAAACTTCCATAAAATAAGTATAAGATTGATAGCAAAATGCCAAAATCTTACTCCAGTAGAACATCTGTAGGGGTGTCTTGTTTCGGATAAAGAATGGAAAAAAAAGACTTATGTATATTGAATACATAGTCGATACAAAGCTAGTCGGAAAACCAAATCAAAGTTCCCATGCTCCAAAAATATACTGACTTTCAAATAAAATATTTCGTCAGTATAGTGTTAATATATTTTGAAAAAAAAGAAAGAAACACTGCTTTTTCAGTAAAAATAATGTTTCGCATAATTACACGAAATACAGCTAAATCATTTTCTCGTGCATAGTCGCATATATTAAAATTATATGTCAGACATCCAATGAAATATGTGTATCTTATGTAAGTTGGTTTAGTGTTAATTGACAAATTAAACGAAACTTACCATAAGTTGAAGTTTGATGTTAATTTTGTTAGTCCTAATCTACCAAGAATCACAGGAGTGAACGTGGTCACGTGACACGCAAATTCAGACTTTAGAGAGGTATCATCATGAACCATGGAAGAAAGCCCAATCTCCTAATAGGGTTGGTTAAATGGGTGGGCCTGTGATTCTTGGTAGATTAGGACTAACAAAATTAACATCAAACTTCAACTTATGGTAAGTTTCGTTTAATTTGTCAATTTTGTTATCCTAATCTACCTAATCAGAATCACTGGAGTTTTTAGAGTCCATGGTCATGGTGATCCTGTTTCTTTTAGGCCTAAATTATAACTGGAAACAAATAACCAATTTTTACATGAAATAAAACTTTATGTACACTATATACAAACATAAACATAGCAAACATTATGCAAAAGTTGTAAACAGCATAAAATACATCCATGTATGTGTGTATAAAAATCAAAAACATGTATAACAGTTGTATAGATATGAAATATAAGATACACTACTACCAACTAAACTGACTAGTTAACTATTACGAAATTTATACGACTAGAAAACAAAAAGTAAACTTAATCAAAAATTTTGACTAGCAAGTCATTATAAAATTGACTAGTGAAAATATTATGCCCTGATTATAACTGTACATCCTGAAATAATTTTAACAACTTAGTCCTCACACAACAGTTTTGTCTCATGATAATTTTTTCATGCTTTTCCCTGATTTAGCTTTAAGATCCCATTACTGAAATCACTATTGTTTGTTATGTCCCTTTTATAGAACTTTCTAAAAACACAATCTCTTTTCCAACCAGCAGTTCTAAGGATTGTATCAATTGGCACTCTGTTAGTTAGTGCACTTGTGGATGCCCCACGAGTACTATGAGCAGTGAATACTGACATGTCGATTCCGGCTTTGCCTAACACGGATTTAATCCATTTTGCTATAGTACAACTAGATACTGGTTTGAATGGTTTTTTGGAACTTATGAAAACTTTTGTTGTGTCTTCGCGTTTTTGTTCTGTTCGTTGAACATATTCTTTCAGAGTTTTAACAACACAGAGTTTTTCATCTGGATATGCTTCAATATATATTTCTCCCAGATGACAGTTCACTTTTGATTGTTTAAGTGGATCTCCTATCCGTATTTTCACGTCAGTGTCAGTTAAAACAATATTTTTAAGATCCATGAAGAAAAGCGTTTGAGTTCTTTGGCCTGTCGTTAGTGCGAGAAGTGTCGCTAATCTTGTTCCTAACTCTTGAATTGATAATTGATTTACAAGTTTATGTAAACTGAAAAATTTTAGCACAAGAGCAGCGTCCCAAGTACAGTTGTACTTCGGAAGAGCAGGTCTATTTTCAGACACTCCCTTCATGAACTGTTTAATAAGTATATGGTTTCCAAGTTGTTTATTGCTCAAAAAATTTATTACGCTAGATATTGCTGACTTTGCAGTGTTAATTGCCCTATACTGTAAACCCTGGTCATACAATGTTGTCAAGAACTGTATTAGCATATTTACAGATGGTGAAAATGGAGGGATCTGTTGTTCACTACAAAATGACAGCCATTGGGAGAGATACGTCCCATACTGTTTTTTAGTGGTCGATCTCCAGGATGCAAGGATAATGTCGGCAGCTGCCTCTGGAATGCCTCGACTGCACAATTCTGTCCTGATATCTTGAAAACACACAGTTGTAGTTTTTCCATCGGGTGGTGTTTTCTGGTTAATGGGTTTTGGAGAATGTGATTTCCTTTTGGTAACAAAAATGGATGTGCTGTTACCATTTTCAGTAGCCGTGGGAACCATGGTTGCGTCGTAAACAAGGGTGCCACTAACACCACTGATGCCTGTTCTGCTTCTACTTTCTGTAACACTGCTCCCACTACACTGAAAGGTGGAAACATGTAACAATTTAGATCAGTCCATTTCAAAAGAAAAAGCGTTTATAGCATAAGCACGAGGGTCTGGTAGGTATGAAACATACCGAGGCAGTCTGTAATTATTGTTTGCTGCGAACATATCTATTTCACACGGTCCATATCTATTCATGATTACATAAAAAAATTTGTGATCTAACATCCATTCCATATCCGCATTTAATTTTTGTCTACTGAGAGCATCTGCATAAATACTACATTTTCCTGGGATGTGAAAAGCTGTTAAAGTTATGTTTTTTGTAACACACCACTCCCAGATTTCCCTTGTTAAGTCATTGAGGTCAGACTTTCGACCCCCCATTTTTGATATGTTTTTGATAGCCGTAGTGTTATCAAGTAGGATTTGAACATGTTCATTGTCATTACTTAATGACTTTAACCCCTGAAAAGCAGCTTTAAGTTCAAGATAATTAATATGAAATTTTAAATAAGCTTCTGTCCAAACCCCGCTCGAAATTTTCCCAGTTGTCACATCTCGAGCCCCATACCCTGTTCTACTACTGTCAGTTTCTATCACCCGATCTGGTGACTTAGGTGCAATTGGTCTAAAGGCCTTTCCTATATTTTCAATCCACCATTGTAGACAATGTTTGGATTTTGAGTTTACAGTCATGTCCGCATGAAAATTGCCTTTATTGTTTTTCAACTCTTCTGCCTTTTGTATTTCTAAAGGCTTATAATATAATGGAGCTAATGATACCCCGGGTTCAGCTGCAACAAGTTTACCAATGATTTTTGCAAATTCAGTAATTGTGATTTTTTCCTTTCGTAAAATGAGAGAGCAGTTCAAAGCAATATCTGAAACTTTTCTAGGGGTCAAACGGACTGTCATATTTACTGAATTTAGAAGGAACCCGACAAACTCTATTTCTTGAGTTGGTATAAAAATTGACTTTTCTGGATGTGTTGTCAACCCTAAACTGTCAGTAAGTTTCACTGTATCAGACACATTATTTATGCAGTCCTGGTGTGTGTCACTTTGAAGCAAAACATCATCAATATATGATACATTAATGTGCCCATCTTTCCGTAAACTAGAAAATACAGGTTTTAAAAGTTTAGTAAAAATGCGAGGTGCACAAGAAAGCCCATTTGGGAGGCAAGTAAATTGCATCAACTTTCCTTTCCATGTAAACCTGAGGAACTTGCGTGAGTCAAACGAGATGGGCACACTATAATAAGCATCTTTAAGATCTAATTTTGCAAAATAACATGAGGGCTTTATCAACGGCAAAGCTGATTTTAAAGTTTCCATTTTAAAGTGCTTTTTCTCAATATGTTCATTTAGATTGCTCAAGTTCAAAATTACCCTATGTGAGCCATCTGATTTAGTCCGAATGAAAATGCTAGATAAAACTTGTCCGTCCGTGTGTGTTGTCTCTTCTATCACTTGTTTTTCTAATAATTTATTCAGAAGTGAATCAATTACTTCTGTTTCGGTAGAATTAAAATGAATTTCACCTCTTGAACATGAATTACAAGGCTTTGTCTCAAAATCAATATTGTAACCTTGACAAACAATTGTCAAAAGGTTTTTGTCACAGGTGATGTGTTTCCAATTTTCATGAAAATCTGATATCTTTCCACCTTTAAAGTTTTCTGGGGTATTAATCAAATTTCCAATTTTTGAAGTACTTACACTGTCGGAATTATGTATTATTTCTGTTGATGGCCCCCGGTCTTCTTGTAGCCCTTCTGTGATGATTGATGGCTTAGACCGTGAGGCCTCTTTCGTCCTAAAAAAGGCTTCTGTTGATTGTGAAATCTGTTTCCATGATGAAGGTTACCAGATTTTTTGTCAAATTGGCGGTGTTCTCTGTAAACTGCCTGGTGTTTAGATGAAGAAGTCCTTTGTTTCCAAGCCGAACTGCCCACAAGTTCATTTTCCAGCTTCCTACTCTCATCCAACTCTTTCATCTGTTTGCTCAAGTCATCTCCAAAGAACTGTGTAGGTGTTACCGGTGATGAATCCTGACACAGCGCTCGGTATTTCCTATTAATTGCAGGGGTTAATAATCTCTTCCGTTGAGTGGACAAATCTCTGTGGGCATACGCCAATAGAGTGAACGCGTCCATCGCCAAATCAATCACTTCTTCAGAATCTATTGAGTCATTTTTTAAGCATTTGTCCATTAGTCAAACCAAAGGTGTAATACCTGTAGTTAAGTAACCCTGGGTTCTCTGCAGCAATTTGTCAGAGTCTTTCACTTCTTTATTTGTGTTTTTACTTGTCCACAATGATTTTTCTACCTTTGGTACAGATAGGAATTCACAGTTCTCTGGACGGACATATTTACTCATAAGCTGCTTTACATGTTCCCGCTTATGTTCTACAGCATTTTTGAGACCTTCATTTACTGTTTCTGCTAGTTGATCACTAACAGATGGAGCAAACACAGTTTCTTTTACAAACAGTTTCTGCCTAGATTTCAATTTCTCGAATTTTCTACTTTCAGGGGTAGATGTGCATTCCTCTTCAATTTTCTGAGCCTTAGGGGACAAGCATCTTTCATCATCGGAATCATTTGACTCAGATATTTCACCTTCGTCCAAACTTCTTTCACTATCCGAAATGTACGGCGTTGTTGCTACCGGTCGTTTCCCATTCTCGTTATCAGATGAAATTGTAACAGTTTGTGCCACAACGTCTGCCGGATTATCCAAAATTACAACGTTATTTGCGGATTCCGACATGCTTTTGCGGGGTTCCACGAGAAACAAAGAACTATCAATCGTCCCCGATAAATCGTCTATTCCCTTGGAATCAGAGCAATCCGCAAAGGGATGAAGCTAGGATTATGTACATAAATGTTAGTTTTCGCTATTTCCGTTGTTATTAATCCAAATACTTCGTTAATTTTTGTATATTTATGAAAAACGTTTGTTTCAATAATTGTTCGTCTAAAAGCGTGTTTGTTGAACCTCGTTCTGAATTTGCGTGTCACGTGACCACGTTCACTCCAGTGATTCTGATTAGGTAGATTAGGATAACAAAATATCTTTTGAGGAAAAATTATCAACTTGTATCATTTGCAAGATGGTATATTCTTATTAAAATGTGTTTTCTCTGTAGAGGTTGATGTGCAATTTTAAAACAGGCACGTGCAATTTCAGTTCCCTAATTTTTAAACATGTCAGTTTCATATATGTATTAATCCTAACTTCACGTTTTAACCCGCAAAGAATCTTCAATTGCAAGAAATATATATTTAATTGTAATGAAAATGAACTCTCCCAGGTAACACACTACACATTTGTAAATATATTTCAGTTTTTCATAGTCTTAACATTCAATTATTTTTGAGGGTTTGCACTGACGGGTATAATAGAGTCAATAAAATTAAAAATGCACCAAATTTTACCAATTTATACTATAATTATTTAATATTTAAAACAAAATAAAAATGATTTTAGAATAGAAACATAAATGCTTCAAACTTTTCAAAGAATCTGCCTTGAATCGGTCTTGTAGCTAATATCAATACATGACAAAGCATGTGACATGTATTTTTTTCTTCAAAATAAACCCGAATGGACAAGATGATGACTCTTATTTTGGTCATTCACGTAAGCGAAGAATATTTCCGTCAGAAATCGTATACAGAAATAACTTTTAATAAACTTCTCTCGGTTTTATTCATTTATGTTCAGTCTGATTGAATAGGGTTGTGCATCTTACAAAAATAATAAAAAAAGTAGTTTCTTATAGAGAGATTTAGGAAATTCATTTACGAATGCGCAAATTTTCGCGTGCTCTCGTGGAAATTCAAACTCGTATTTATTATAAAAACGTTTTACGCGGATGTATATTACTTTCCTATTGAAAGATTAATTATTCATATTATATATACGAATGAATGCTGCCATAAGTCCTGCAAAAACACCATTTAATAAAAAAAAGAAAAAAAGAGCTACGGCTGCATTTCGGTAATGGAAATTTCCCGCTGGTTCACAATTCCAATTTCGTATAAAACATTCTGCGCGAATGTGTTTTATTTTCCTTTCGTAGGTTAATTATCTATGTTACATATGATCGAATTCTTTTAAAAACAATCAGGTTATGGAAAGTGTATTCCGATCATGTCCATCATGTCTAGCTTTTTTGTCTGTCCTTTTAATTTAAAAGGTATACCGGCTCATATAAAGTCGTCCTTAAAATTAACTTTATATGAATTACTTTGTATAAATTTAAAAAAGCTGTAAATTTAATTAATTTTACGTCACAAAAATATACAGGTCATGTATTCCAGTAGCTTGATTCTGTTTATTGAATGCTGGCCGTAGTGCACAGTGGCTGTGTATTGCGCCTGGCTGGTGGTCATAAAGATAGGCGGAACCGTTGGCTATTTAATTAATTGACATCGTTACTGACCAATCAGCTATCACCAATAAAAAATTACGTTCTGAGTGGTGCATTAAAAAATATATATGTAACTTAAATCACATCTAAATGTGGAATGCATATTTTGCATTGAATTGAATTTATGTAAATTACTATCAAATTGCAATCTAAATTTTTTTTACTTTCAATTTACTTTGCGTTTAATTTTTCATGAAATTCTTAAATTTTCTTTGTATTTCAGCTGTTGTAAAATACTATAAAATTTCTGACTGTAACTTTAGGACAATAATTCTGCTGATTTATATGAAGTTAGTGCTTCTCCTTGCAAGTAAACTTTGAAAGCCACTGATCAAATTTCACACAATGACCAAGGGTTTTTTCAATAAATGTATAGGTTATGTTTAAATCCCGACCCTAAGGGTCGTCAGGACTCGAACATTGGTGCCATGTTCAAAGGCGAGAAAAGCGCCAAAATACATCTTATTTGTCTAAAAAAACTCTGTTGTACATCAACTTGGAATCAGAAGTAGCAGGCTTTTGTGCATAACTATTATTTCTATGGAAATGAATACTTTTGTGTAAGTTGTGTCCCTCTGTATGATCTATAGACTTGTTTAATAGTAATGTAAGTAAACATTTCTTTCGTAAGCAAATAATACATAGATCAATCTTTTATTCCTTCATAAGAAGAGAAGCATATATCAATACAAATATTATCACAATCACATGCAAGATATAATTCGATAACTATTTGAAATATACACATTGATGGTGAAATTTCGTTTTGGATGTTATCAACAAACAGTCGTGATATACATATTTAATATATAATTGTTTCATGCCTTTCTACCACAGATCTAAACAGATACATAATTCATATATAATAATTCATACGGTTCCGTCGTAGGAACCTCTCAAAATGTACTATTTTCCGTTAAAATATGTCAATGAGGGGTGGAATATGTCTTTATTACCCGATGTCCGATTTTATTAAAATAATACGTTGTTGGAACACGAGAACAAGCCAGTACATGATACCTTGTTTGAAAGAACAAATCAGTACCTAAATAAAAAAGGCCAGGGGAGTTCGAACAAGAATCAAAACGCAACTTTCTTTAAAAAGTCGTGATTTCGTTGTTGTTGTTTTTTTTTTGGCACGTAGCTAAAAAGCCCTTTTTTTATTCAGGCCACTGGGTTTAGTGTATCACTATTAAGAGTATAAATGAAAGAATTGACATTATCAGCCAACCACTGTTTAAACATTAACATCCTTTCTTTTTGGAAGCTGATCACATCATTTATATACTTAGAACTTGAATGAAATATATTATAACCTCAACCATTTTAGAGACGGTCACTGGTCTACAGAAATGAAATAATTTCAAGCTCTGAAGCATGTATTTTCATTTGGTTGTAAAACATTTTGCTTACAATTCCATGAAAATTTAACATAGCTACTGACACGAAAATAAAATGCACGTAAAACGCGGTCAGTAGCAAAGGAGCATCATTGAAGGCACGTGCAATTTTCCCGTCAAAATAATTGAAGAATATAACACAAAATCAATGTACTAAATTTGCTGTTAACAGTGTCGCGTTTTCGTTAAGGCTGGCTCTTTACAACTTACTCCCACGTGCAACCAAATATTCGGACAATTCTGCCCGTCAGTGTAGGAAAATGTATAGAAGATCTATGTCGAGCTAGCATATTTTCTACGGAAATACGGTTTTGGAAAAAAAATCATATTATGCCAAGGGCATTTTTATTCTAAAACTTGCACGTATCATGTCCCGACGCCGACAAGGCTTTCTAACTTTACTGTTGGTGATTTAAATGAGTGGAGTGATCCTGCTCCATTTCATTTTTCATTGTATTGTACATTCACAGATGTCCCGAAGTTTGAGCCAGTGGAAACCATTAATTATGATATAAATACAAATGTATGCTTTTACTTTATACATTTCCTTGAAGTTTGAGCAAGTTGAACTAATGATTTTATTTCATATCAATGGGGAATTTTGTCGAATTCTACATTGGGCTTTCCGCCATTGATCTTGAATATTCATTTATATTATTCCTTGTGGTTTGCGCCAGAAACCGTCATTTACTATCAGATAGATTTGTTTTTGTTAATACATTTCCTTGAGGTTTGAGCCAGTGGATTTAGTAATTTTATCTCGTATAAAAATCAAATATTGTCAGATTCTACCTTGTGGTTGCGGCACTTGAAACTGTCATTTCTTACCAGATAGACATGGTTTGACAATACACATTTCCTTGTAGTTTGAGCCATTAAACTGACATATGACAGTGTCCAATTAGACAAATATGTTAGTATATCACAAGCCAGGGATAGCCACAGTAAACTAACATTTTACTTGTTCTATCTGTCGATATGAGTAAATTACCGGCTGCAGGGTACTAACACTTTTTTTTTTTGATTTGTTCATTATAGAAGTATATTAGAAATCAAGGATGGACACAGTAAAATAACATTTTATTTCGTTCGATCTGTCCAATAAGGAAATATATTACAGGCAACTGATAGCTGCAGTGAACTGACTTCAGTTTCCTAGTTATGACCAATATATATGAAAAGAAAGGACCACGGATAGCCACAGTGAAATGACGCTTTACTTTGTTTGATTTCACCAATATATAAGCGTATGACAGGCCATGGATAGCCACAGTGAAAGGGCACTTTACTTCGTTCGATTTGTCCAATATTTAAGTATATTACAGACCACGGATAGCCACAGTGAAAGGGCACTTTACTTTGTTCTATTTGTCCAATATATTATTATACAACAGACCAAGGATAGCCACAGTGAAATATCACTTTACTTTGTTTGATTTCTCCAATATATAAGCGTATGACAGGCCATGGATAGCCACAGTGAAAGGACACTTTACTTTGTTCTATTTGTCCAGTATTTAAGTATATTACAGACCAGGGATAGCCACAGTGAAATGACGCTTTACATTGTTCGATTTGTCCAATGTATCATTATACAACAGACCAGGGATAGCCTCCGTGAAAGGGCACTTTACTTTTGTTTTTCACCAATATATAAGCGTATGACAGGCCACGGGTAGCCACAGTGAAATGAAATGTTCGAAAGGGCACTTTATAATAGACACAGTGAAAATGTATATCACGTTCTTCTCAATACCAATGTGTAGTTTATGTAATGTTATTTCAATATTTTAGTATAGTCCAGTATTCCAAATGTTATCAAAGTTCTATGTTCAAAATACAGTTAAAGATAAACACAACCAAGACAAGCACCAAATTTGTATTCTATACTGTTAATTTAGTTTGGCAATGTTGCTTGTTCAAAATTTCAAAGAAGACTGATTTTTAGTTGGAACACAAATTATAAGTTTTCAAGGACAATCTCCAGGGTAACCATATTAGCCAATAAAAATTTAAAAGTAATTTTATATTTAAACCAATGAAAATTATTGTAACAAAAAGGTGAAATCATTTACTTAAGAATTTAGAAGTTTACTTAAGAACATGCCTGGGCTTCACACTTAATCAGCCAAGGAAGCCAAGGTGTTTCTTAACAAAAGCACCTAATGCAAAGTGCTAAAAGCAAAATCTGTTTTATAATCAAAATTGTTTAGAAAGTGATGAAGTAAAAATTTCTGACATGTTTAAGCAGGAAAATAATAAGTTAAGTAACACATGTCCAAGCAAATAATGTTACAAAATAGAAAAATCAATTTTGAATAATTTTTACTTAATTCACAAAATTTGAAATTAAAATAATAAAATTTTAATTTATCATTAAAATTTTATGAAAGAATTTGGCTGATTTTATAGCCTGGTTACACATTAGCCAAGGATAGCCATGGTGGAATCATATATCTCTTTGCCTTAATTATGACGTCACTTATGATGTATATTACCGTCCAAGAATAGACACAGTGAAATGTCCTATGACTGTAAGATAAGACAAGATAAGATAAATTTTATTTTGAGTCGGCAAGACAACAAACAATACAACATAAGCACTCTAGGTACTTTTGAACCGACTATAAACCAAGGATAGCCACAGTGGAATCATATATCTACTATCAACTAACTGTGCTAGTTGTGTCCAGTAAACTACAGGCCATGAATACCCGTAGAAAAATGACATATGACTTCATTTTATATCATTATTAGAGATGCATATCACAATATTAAAGCTTATTACAGGCCATATATGGAATATGAATTTATTGGATATCATCAATATCGAAATATTTTACAGGCCACAGATAGACATAGTAAAACACAATATGGCTTTGTTTGATATTTTACATGCCATGGATATCTAAACAGTAAAATGCCACATGAATTTGTTTTATATCATCAGTATCAAAGTGTTACAGATTGTAAGGACAGATAGACAGAGAACATTAATTTCCCTCCCCCATAGCCTATCGTAGCGGAGGATTAATTTAGTGGTACACAACCGATTCCTTTCACCGATAGCCAGAATTGTATACTGTACAGGGATAGCCAAAAGGCGTGTCCGATTTTTCTAGTTAATTATCGTTATAATACATCAAAATGATATATTTATGTTGAAATATATTATAAATATTCATAATCTATGAAGATTTGATCATTCCTATCAAGATTTGGGTAGATTTGGGTAAGATTTGGGTAGATTTGGGTTTTTCGTGCTGCCCTGCGCAACTCTCATTTTTAACGCTTAGCCTTATGTTTTGAGAAAAAAATATTCAAGCAACACCAAATCATAGAAAGATAAGGGTTGTTTAATCGGTACTGGTACTGATGATAAACCCGGACAGATGATAAAGTCGACCACCTTAGAAATATTCGATTGCAATCGGTTATTTATAAAATTGAACACACCATCTAATAGTTTTCACTTACAACACCAACTGTTGTAAACAAAAACAAAATCGGTAAATATTCTGTATAAATAAATGACTTACATTTATTTGTATAAAAAATATTTATCCAAAATTACTGGGCAAGAGGGTGTTTTTTTCGCATGCTCACTGTCGAAACATGAAGGCCTGACATTTGGTAACTTTTCATTACTTGATCAGGAATGACTGTTGCAGCTTTTTGGGGAAAGTTTCAATATAATAATACCAAGAAAATTTTGTAAATGACAAAGTGTTCGAATTTATCATCAGTCAACGTTCATACAGGCCCCATTTTACATACCCCTTTCAGGGCCTTACTTCGTGTGAGTTTGCTTACTAAATATAAATTTGAATTATGTAAAGTTTTCAGCAAAGGTTAAGCTTTATTTTGATACCGACCATTGATTACAATTTGCAGAAATAAAAAAGTTACAGGTAAAAAACCTCATTTTCTGTTCGGGTTTATCATCAGTACCAGTAGTCGAACTAATCCGACGTATACAGTTTGTTTTATATTGTGACGGTCAAACTGTAACGTCGGACCAAAATATGCCAAAAACCGAGTGGAAATTGAGTTTTATGAAGTTTGCATTTAACACCAAATTTTCACATTTTACTGCACTCTAGCCTGGTTTCTCATGATACCGGGGTACTTAACATGAGCAAAACGAACGAAACTAAAGAAAACAATTCACCTCAGTTTTTTATTTCTTTGCTGCTTCCTACACCCTTCCTCATTATTATAATGAATTGAAAACTTTAATTATCTGGTTATTGTTTATTAATTCCCGACGAGTATAATGCCATGTTGAAATCTGACAAGTCAAAGCTGTTTCCCATGATACCGGTGTAATCATAAAAAAAGTGTCAACTATGGAAAGCCTAATACACAATGATATTAATATTTCTCAATATTTAAGGTAAGTTTACAGTCCATGATTTCAGACAAATTTCAAAAGTTTTTTTTTTCAACACAAAAAGAATACTGAACAATCCTACATTTAGAGTGCTTATTACCAAAGTTACACTTTTTCCAAGTGATATCTAGATCTTTTCTTTTAGACCTAGATCTATCTAGGTCAAAAATTTTGGCAAGAATTTCACCAGCTACCATATTAAAAGAGTAGCAAAGTTATCTTGTGAGAATATACATTAAAATCTTTTTTAAATGACAGACCCATATATATATCAACTGGGGCTTAATTGGGTATCATTATATGCATATTGCTGTAATTCCATTATTTTTGCTTTAACGGCTTGCCATACTTTCATTTTTAAGAAATGTCCTAAATATAGAAACAACATGGCTTCCAGTTTGGTGACGTCATCAGCATTCTGTCAGACGATATTTTTGCTAAAAATTCCAGATGATAAACATTGTTTACAGGAGATATAGATGTTTTTTAGACACATGGGTTGGGGACCAAATGTGAAAAAAATCATGTTTTAGATGTTTTTTATTAAAAGGTACATAAATCACCAGTAATCCTGACATTTTCACGAAAAAATGTGCGATATGGAAGAGCGGCTTCAGGTTTACTCTGCTAATTATGTCAACATCCAGTAGGCGGGGCTAACATAAAAGTCTCCCGAGAAAACTGTTTACACCGGTATCATGGAAGCCCTGGTACCATGAGAACGGAGTATACTTTTTATACACAATAAATAAAGATGAATACCTGATAATCTTGCTTGTTTCTATAAGTAAATCGGTAAAAAATATGTTAGTTTCAAAACGAAACACGTTAGCTGAAATCCTATGTAAACAACCGCCCAACTTTGGTGAAATATGTACCGCGTCAAATCGCCCTACCGGTGAACCGGTCAATTTCGTCTCCTGTTTTTTTTTCGTAATGCACCTCTTACATGTTTTGAATTTGTTGAACGTAAGTGAGTATTGTAAAATCATTTTTTCTCCATGTTTTTTTTTTGTCTGTTACAATGAAATTAATAGAAATCTTCTAAATTCACAAATGTATTATCGTTCCAAACAACAAAATGTAAAAGAAAAGTCAAAGGATCCATGCATTAAATTTGACATTATATTTTGCTTTGTTTTGTTTTTCTTTAATAAATGTTTTATTTGCAGGGTTTATGACTGAATTTAACCACATACAAACGTATAATAAAAATAATTGATTTTTGAAACGAAAATAAAGTACGTTCGCGCAAAATGGTCTTATGCGAGATTGAAATTCGGTGAGCGCCAGGAAATTTCCATAACCGTAATGCACCCGTTTTTTTAGCTCACCTGTCACAAAGTGACAAGGTGAGCTTTTGTGATCGCGTGGTGTCCGTCGTCCGTCCGTGCTTCTGTAAACTTTTGCTTGTGACCACTCTAGAGGTCACATTTTTCATGGGATCTTTATGAAAGTTGGTCAGAATGTTCATCTTGATGATATCTAGGTCAGGTTCGAAACTGGGTCACGTGCCATCAAAAACTAGGTCAGTAGGTCTAAAAATAGAAAAACCTTGTGACCTCTCTAGAGGTCATATATTTCACAAGATCTTCATGAAAATTGGTCAGAATGTTCACCTTGATGATATCTAGGTCAAGTTCGAAACTGGGTCACATGCCATCAAAAACTAGGTCAGTAGTTCTATAAATAGAAAAACCTTGCGACCTCTCTAGAGGCCATATACTTCAAAGATCTTCATGAAAATTGGTCAGAACGTTCACCTTGATGATATCTAGGTCAAGTTAGAAACTGGGTCACGTGCGGTTAAAAACTAGGTCAGTAGGTCTAAAAATAGAAAAACATTGTGACCTCTCTAGAGGCCATATATTTCACAAGATCTTCATGAAAATTGGTCAGAACGTTCATTTTGATGATATCTAGGTCAAGTTCGAAACTGGGTCACGTGCCCTCAAAAACTAGGTCAGTAGGTCAAATAATAGAAAAACCTTGTGACCTCTCTAAAGGCCATATTTTTCATGGGATCTGTATGAAATTTGGTCTGAGTGTTCATCTTGATGATATCCATGTCAAGTTCAAAACTGGGTCACGTGCGGTCAAAAACTAGGTCAGTAGATCTAAAAATAGAAAAACCGTGTGACCTCTCTAGAGGCCATATATTCATGAGATCTTCATGAAAATTGGTCTGAATGTTCATCTTGATGATATCTAGGTCTGTTTCGAAAGTGGGTCATGTGCCCTCAAAAACTAGGTCAGTAGGTCAAATAATAGAAAAACCTTGTGACCTCTCTAAAGGCCATATTTTTCATGGGATCTGTATGAAAATTGGTCTGAATGTTCACCATGATGATATCCAGGTCAAGTTCGAAACTGGGTCAACTGCAGTCAAAATCTAGGTCAGTAGGTCTAAAAATAGAAAAACCTTGTGACCTCTCTAGAGGCCATACTTATGAATGGATCTTCATGATTTGGTGTTTGGTGGTCTCTGACCTAGGGAGGCATGTTTTTGTTTACTTCCGGAAATTTATTTTTAAAAAAAACGTATTTTAAACAGTTTAACAGTATCCTGGTGAATTTTTAGTATAAACGGAGTAATTATGGAGTTGATAAGAACCTTTTTATTGCTGACTTTTTATCTGGTACGTTCCAGAGTATGTATATTGGAAGAAAGATATGGGTACCCCACCCACCCGCTTCAACGATTTTCTGAACATTACGTATTGTCGGATAGTGCACTGAATTCGGACAACACTACAAGTATTTCGTACAGTCATCTGACATTTTATAACAACTATGTGACAAGCTTTATGAATATAACAAAGAAGCAGAAATCATCATATTCTTCAGTTAAATGTAATAACTGGTTACCAGTCAGTATTCTTCTATGTGGGGACATACATCCTTGCCCCGGTCCAAAATCAACAGATGAAGTTTCTTCAGAATATAAAGTTTTTAATAAACGTGGACTTCATTTTATTCATCTAAATGTAAGAAGTCTTTTACCCAAAATTGATGACATTCGTTTACTTGCTCATAAAACTAGAGCAGCATGTATTGGAATTTCTGAAACTTGGCTGGACGATTCCATCTTTGATACCGAAATTCACATTGAAAACTACAACATCTTACGAAAAGACAGAAACAGGAATGGTGGAGGTGTCTGTATCTACATAAGGAGTGATTTAGCTTTTAATCCACGGAAAGATCTTTTACATGATGAACTTGAAGCAATCTGGTGTGAACTTTTACTACCGAAGACGAAACCCATCATTTTTGGCGTTATCTACCGTCCTCCAAAACAGTCGAACTTTTATAATATTTTAGAACCAGTATGTTTGAATACATCACATTTTACTTCATTTGAAACAGTGATTTTAGGAGACTTCAACACTGATGTGTCTAAAAATAACAAAAAGTGTACTTTATCATCTACTTTGAGAACTTTTATTGACATGTTTCATTTTAAACAGTTAATTGTTGATTTTACAAGGATTGGTAAATTGTCATCTACTATAATTGATCTCATTCTAGTGTCTGACATTGACAAGATTATACAGTCTGGTGTGATAAATACATGTATAAGTGATCATCAAATGACATATTGTACAAGAAAAGTTAGTAAAAGTTTTATAGGTGTGCATAATAATGTTAAAGTAAGATCCATGAAAAATTATAATAGAGAAGATTTTCAGAATATTTTATTGAATGCAGACTGGAGCTCTGTTATTTTGTGTGATAATGTTTCTTTTGCTTGGGAATCATTCAAATCTATATTTTTAACGGCTGTAAATAACGTAGCACCTGTCAAACAGGTTAGAATAAAACAACGCACTGAGCCCTGGATTACCCAAGAAATTCTACAAAGTATAAATGAACGAGATAAGTCATTTCATGTGTATAAAAAGGACAGGTCAGATGTTAGTTTGGAAAATTTTAAGCAGCTCAGAAATAAAACTCAATACTTAATTCATAAGGCAAAACAGAATTTTTTTAAAGAGAAAATAGAAGAAAACAAGTCTGATTCTAAGTCTCTTTGGGATGCACTCAAGAGCCTTGGCTTGCCGTCTAAGAAGTCTAATACATCATCTCGTTCTAACATTGGTCTTAAAATGGATGATGATAATGAGATATGTTTTAATAAGCAAAAAGTTTCTGAGAAATTCAATGTTTTTTACACAACAGTTGCTTCTAAATTGGTAGATAAATTGCCTAGGTCCCTCCAAAGATATGGAAGGAATTTTGTTTTTTCTTTTTACTCACAAAAAGGTGTTTTTCCTAATAATTTTTCTTTTTCAGTCATGTCTGAGAATAAAATTTTAAAATATTTAAGTAAACTCAGTGTAAGTAAATCTACTGGACTGGATGGTATTCCTTGTAAGTTTGTTAGAGATAGTGCATCTATTATAGCTTGTCCTCTCACACATATCATAAATTTGTCTTTAATTCAAGGGGTAGTACCAGATGAGTTGAAATCTGCAAGAGTTGTTCCCCTTTTTAAGAAAAATGATAAAACAGATGTTGGTAATTACCGCCCTGTGTCCATACTTAGTATAATTTCCAAGATTTTTGAGAGGGTTGTTTATGACCAAGTTGATTCCTATCTCAATGACAAAAATTTATTGTACAAGTTTCAGTCTGGTTTCAGAAGAGGATTTTCAACTGATACATATCTCATACATCTTTCTGATTATATCAAGTTTGAAATGGATAAAGGTCATCTCATAGGCATGATTTTACTTGATCTCCAGAAGGCATTTGACACTGTGGATCGTTCTATCCTTCTTATGAAACTTGAAGGCCTTGGTCTTGGCCCTGATGTATTACGTTGGTTCAGATCATATTTATCTGACAGACAACAACTTGTAGATGTCTCTGGAACCTTTTCTAAGCCTTGTAAAATTACTTGTGGTGTTCCGCAAGGGTCAATACTAGGACCTCTTTTGTTTTTAATTTATGTGAATGATATGTCTGCAGTGGTTAAAAATAAACTGTTACTCTATGCTGATGATTCTGCTATAATGGTCTCTGGTAAAACTAAGTCATCTATTGAAAATGATCTAGCTAAAGATCTTGAAATGGTTAGTCAATGGTTAATTGATAATAAATTGTCTCTACATCTGGGTAAAACTGAATCTATTATATTTGGTTCGAAGCCTAAACTTAGGACTAATAGGGACCTTAATATAAAGTGTAATGGTCAAATTATTAATCCTACCTCAGCTGTCAAATACTTGGGTGCAACCTTAGATCAGAGTTTAACTGGTGAATCTATGGCTAGTTCCATTATTAAGAAAGCTAATGCCAGGTTAAAATTTCTTTATAGAAAGAAGGCCTATCTTAATGAACATACTAAAAGACTTTTGGTTTTATCCCTTATTCAATGCCATTTTGACTATGCTTGTTCATTTTGGTATCCTGGTTTAACAAAATTTTGGAAGGACAAACTACAGGTTACACAAAATAAATTGATCCGATTTGTATTGAACTTGGAACACAGATGTCATATTGAACAACATCATTTTATTTCCCTAGACTGGTTACCCGTTTCCAGAAGAGTTGAACAAATTACTCTTTGTCATGTTTTTAAAATAAAAAATGGTCAATCCCCTGATTACATGGGTCATCATATCGTTAAACAGGATTCTGTTCACACATACCAAACTAGATCTAGCCAAAATGGGTCATTTGTGCCACCGAAAGTTAAAGGTTTTGGCCTAAAGTCTTTTTCCTACTTGGGCTGCAAGTTATGGAACATGCTGCCTCCCCACATAAGACAATTGCCCAACATATCTAGTTTTAAAAGGGCGGTAAAGGACCACTTTCTTAACGATAAGTTTCATTGCTGAACTTATGTGTTCTTTCTGTTATCTAGTCCCTGGTTGTAATGCATTTTTTTAAGAAATTATATTTTTACAATGTACTGTGATATTGATGTGATATTGGTGTCTATTTATTCATATGTCTTTCATTTAATTAAGAATCATAAATTGAGCAATTATAATTACATATGCATAACATATACGTTATTTTATAATAATGAACTCGGTAATTTTTTATATATATTCATGTTAATGTTTCATGCCTCTCTATGTCAGACCATTGGTACCAAGGACCACAATGGAAATAAGAGATTTTTTTTCTCTTTCTTGTGTCATCCTTGATATTGATGTGACTGACATAGTTCATAACACATTACTTCATATGACAACTTTTATATTTGATTATAAATTTTATTATATGCATGTATTGTAACTATGTTATGTTTTGCTCAATCATCGAAATAAATCTATCTAAATCTATGAAAATTGGTCAGAATGTTCACCTTGATGATATCTAGGTCAAGTTTGAAACTGGGTCACATGCCTTAAAAAACTAGGTCAGTAGGTCAAATAATAAAAAAAACCTTGTTACCTCTCTAGAGGCCATACTTTTCAGGGGATCTGTATGAAAGTTGGTCTGAGTGTTCATCTTGATGATATCTAGGTCAAGTTTGAAACTGGGTCAACTGCGGTAAAAAACTAGGTCAGTAGGTCTAAAATTATTAAAATCTTTTGACCTCTCTAGAGGCCATATTTTTCAATGGATCTTCATGAAAATTGATCTGAATGTTCACCTTGGTGATATCTAGGTCAGATTCGAAACTGGGTCACATGCGGTCAAAAACTAGGCCAGTAGGTATAAAAATAGAAAAACCTTGTGACCTCTCTAGAGGCCATATTTTTCATGAGATCTTCATGAAAATTAGTGAGAATGTTCACCTTGATGATATGTAGGTAAAGTTCAAAACAGGGTCACGTACCTTCGAAAACTAGGTCAATAGGTCAAATAATAGATAAACCTTGTGACCTCTCTAGAGACCATATTTTTCAATGGATCTTCATGAAAATTGGTCAGAATTTTTATCTTGATAATATCTAGGTCAAGTTCAAAACTGGGTCACATGAGCTCAAAAACTAGGTCACTATGTCAAATAATAGAAGAAACGACGTCATACTTAAAACTGGGTCATGTGGGAAGAGGTGAGCGATTCAGGACCATCATGGTCCTCTTGTTTAAGTAAGTGGTATTTTTGTTGGCTTTATGACAAAATTCATTCGTATATAACATGAATAATTGAAATACAAAAGAAAAATGAAATATATGCACACAAAACTTTTTTATAACACATTGAAAATCGGCGAGCCTAAGGCCGGCAATATGAACTCAAATTACCTAAACTTCTCTTATATAAACAACTGTTTTAATTATTTTTTGGAAGATCTATAACCCTGTTCAATCAGAAAAAAATAACTGAGAGAAGTTTATTAAAAGTTATTTCTGTATACGAGATTTATGGAAATGGTGTTCGCGATATAAGAGTAGATATCTCCAAGAAATAAATGTTTATTTCTGATCATCATCTTGACTACTCGGGTTTACTTTGAAAGATTTTTTAATACCCGTCACATGCTTTTTTAGTTAAATAATGTATTGATACCAGTTACAAGACCGATTCCAAATCGGCAAATTCTTTGGAAAGTTCGAAGCATAGATTTTTTTATTTATTCTAAATAATTTTAATTACGTTTTGAAGATTAGATAATTGTAATTAATCGTCTGTCACAATCAAATAGATTACCAATAATTGCAACAGGGGTGCAAATTGATATATAAAGTCTTTTTAAGCTGAATTTGTTTGCAAATTAATTGACATCTCGTTTGCAATAAGTTTTACTTCAGTAAATGCCCTTAGATTCCTCGGACAGCAAAATAATTTTTTTTTTTAATTAATAATGAAAAAACGACTTTTAACAACGCATTGTTGGCGAAATATTGAATGTCGCAAGTTTTCTTTAAATACAGTCACTATGCCGATTTACAAAAGATACGCATATTACGCGAAATATATAATTTGTAATTCATTATATTTATAAGAAATATAACCACGCATAGCTATTTGATTTTGTTATCTGAAGAAAAAAACTAAAATATGCATAAGTACAACAGAAAGGAGCTCGTTTGTTAAGGTCCGTTAGTTAGTACGTTAGTAACATGTGTCACCATCATACATTATACAGTCAACAATATAAAATCAAGTTGATTAGAGACATACATTGATAACACTTTCAAGTTATCAAAGGAAATACGGTAGATCTAATGAAATTTCCCGCGCGCTTGCCGAATTTCAATCTCGAATAAAATATTTTTGCACTAACGTGACAAGGTGAGCTTTTGTGATCGCGCGGTGTCCGTCGTCCGTCCGTGCGTGCGTCCGTAAACTTTTGCTTGTGACCACTCTAGAGGTCACATTTTTCATGGAATCTTAATGAAAGTTGGTCAGAATGTTCATCTTGATGATATCTAGGTCAAGTTCGAAACTGGGTCACGTGCCATTAAAAACTAGGTCAGTAGGTCTAAAAATAGAAAAACCTTGTGACCTCTCTAGAGGCCATATATTTCACAAGATCTTCATGAAAGTTGGTCAGAATGTTCACCTTGATCATATCTAGGTCAAGTTCGAAACTGGGTCACGTTCCTTCAAAAACTAGGTCAGTAGGTCTAAAAATAGAAAAACCTTGTGACCTCTCTAGAGGCCATATATTTCACAAGATCTTCATGAAAATTGGTCAGAACGTTCACCTTGATAATATCTAGGTCAAGTTCGAAACTGGGTCATGTGCCATTAAAAACTAGGTCAGTAGGTCAAATAATAGAAAAACCTTGTGACCTCTCTAAAGGCCATATTTTTCATGGGATCTGTATGAAAGTTGGTCTGAATGTTCGTCTTGATGATATCTAGGTCAAGTTCGAAACTGGGTCATGTGCGGTCAAAAACTAGGTCAGTAGGTCTAAAAATAGAAAAACCTTGTGACCTCTCTAGAGGCCATATATTTCGTGAGATCTTCATGAAAATTGGTCAGAATGTTCACCTTGATGATATTTAGGCCAAGTTTGAAAGTGGGTCATGTGCCATCAAAAACTAGGTCAGTAGGTCAAATAATAGAAAAACCTTGTGACCTCTCTAGAGGCCATATTTTTTATGGGATCTGTATGAAAGTTGGTCTGAATGTTCATCTTGATGATATCTAGGTCAAGTTCGAAAGTGGGTCACGTGCCTTCAAAAACTAGGTCAGTAGGTCAAATAATAGAAAAACCTTGTGACCTCTCTAAAGGCCATATTTTTCATGGGATCTGTATGAAAATTGGTCTGAATGTTCATCTTGATGATATCTAGGTCAAGTTCTAAACAGGGTCATGTGCGGTCAAAAACTAGGTCAGTAGGTTTTAAAAATAGAAAAACCTTGTGACCTCTCTAGAGGCCATACTTGTGAATGGATCTCCATAAAAATTGGTCCGAATGTTCATCTGATGATATCTAGGTCAAATTTGAAACTGGGTCACGTGCCTTAAAAACTAGGTCAGTAGGTCAAATAATAAAAAAACCTTGTGACCTCTCTGGAGGCCATACTTTTCATGGGATCTGTATGAAAGTTGGTCTGAATGTTCATCTTAATGATGATATCTAGGTCAAGTTTGAAACTGGGTCAACTGCGGTCAAAAACTAGGTCAGTAGGTCTAAAATTATTAAAATCTTTTGACTTCTCTAGAGGCGATATTTTTCAATGGATCTTCATGAAAATTGATTTGAATGTTCACCTTGATGATTTCTAGGTCAGTTTCTAAACTGGGTCACGTGCGGTCAAAAACTAGACCAGTAGGTATAAAGATAGAAAAACCTTGTGACCTCTCTAGAGGCCATATTTTTCATGAGATCTTCATGAAAATTAGTGAGAATGTTCACCTTGATGATATCTAGGTAAAGTTCAGAACAGGGTCACGTACCTTTGATAACTAGGTCAATAGGTCAAATAATAGAAAAACCTTGTGACCTCTCTAGAGACCATATTTTTCAATGGATCTTCATGAAAATTGGTCCGAATTTTTATCTTGATAATATCTAGGTCAAGTTCAAAACTGGGTCACATGAGCTCAAAAACTAGGTCACTATGTCAAATAATAGAAAAAACGACGTCATACTCAAAACTGGGTCATGTGGGAAGAGGTGAGCGATTCAGGACCATCATGGTCCTCTTGTTTTTATATTCTTCTCGTAAGTAAATTATTTATGAAAGTATTTTATTGAATTCTCTAAAAAATTCAAAACTAACTTAGTTAAAAAATAAAGGTGTAATACGGTGAAACGTGTGATCCCTTCTCAAGTCTGAAACCATGTATGTTACTTCTTCCCAGGACGACACAGCTGTAAGCTCCTTCGGTTTTGAGCATTTCAATAAATACGCACATGTCGTCCCTACTTAACTGGTCTTAGTATTTGCCTACGCAAGAAGTTTAGTAAAATATTTTACTGACAGTGACGTGAAAACAATCACGGGATCTGAAAATTGTTTGAGAGGGCCGACCTGGAAAATATATGTACAGTAACTTTAAATACACACCGTGAGGTTTGTACACATAGACAAAGTGACTTTTTATATTCTCTAGGCTGTTTTTATGTATATATATTTTTTTCTGTATGTTGTTCATGCGCTTTAAATAATAAACAACACAGTATACATCATATTTCGTGTTCATTTCTTTTAAATTCATAATGACGTAAAAAAAACGAGAATTCAGCGTACAGGTTTCCACAGATTCTCCAATACTTGAAATGTAAATGCTGTAAGGTGCGCGTTTTCTGATTGGTCGATAAGGATCAAAACAACGCATCATAAAATATCATGGCTGAAAAACAAGGTCAATATTGTGGGATAGTTGTGGATTTATGGCCGGTATAAAGTAATGCTGTGTATTTCAAGAATATCATTGGTGCAGATCGCGAGAAAAAGGGTATTTCTTCGTGGACATGGTATATATTTCATAGTGTTTAACAATTTCCATTCATGTATTTGAGATGCGAGCAAATATTGCTCGCAGCAGATCCCAGGTTTTTGACATACTTTGGCTTGTCGCGATGGCTGCAAAAGTCAGAAATTAAAAAGCAGCCACTCAGCGACAGTAAGCTTGTCTAGTTTAATCGGTCATGCTAAACACTGCTAAGACACACAAAGACAGTCACAAAGACATATATTTGAATGTGTATATATATATTAATGTTTGTACAGTGATTTTAAAGTAAGTTTATTAAAAAAAGAAAGAATAAATAACAAAAATTGTAAAAAATTATGTAGAAACTCAACAGAGATGAGTATTCATAACTTTATCATGACATCACAGTACATTACATCAAATTGACCAATCAGAGAGCTGCATTTTCGAGTACCTGCCATTTTCCACTTGGGTATAATGAAGTATATTTACAATGAACAGTGATAGTGACTTTAGAAATAAATATCACACAATTTTAGAAATCAAATTAAGATTTTTCACTGCACATGCCCCAGATGATGCTACAAACAACAAAACTTTGAAGTTTCATTGAAATATTATATTGATTTAATACCTTTATATTAGTTAAAAGTTTGAGATTTTACACAGGGAGTCTATGATAAAGTCCGAGTAAAATGTAATCAATATCCAAGTGAAATAAGTATCATTCCGCAATGCTTTGGACATGTTGAAATTATGAATTGGCAGAAAAAGACTTAATTACAGAAATTTTAAGTTACAAATATGTTTTTATCTATTGTCTAAATCAAAGAAGTATAAAATACACAGAATGGCAACTGGCTGTAATCTCGCGTCCGAGCGTGATTCGGCGTTATCTTAGTGAAGAAGCATGGAGTTGCAATTTGTACCTTTAAAACTACATGTAACATACATGTTAGCTTCTAAAACAACATTTGTTTAATATGAAATAGTCTTAAGCACAAAATACATGTTTCTTACTATAAAAAAGCCTGGTCATACGGTGATAATTGATTAACTGACAGAGTCATTATTTCGCATACAAAATGGTGCGTGGAGAACTTCCGATAACGAGATCTCGTTTGCAGCCGCGGGATGTTGGCGAGATTTGCTCTTTATGCCTTTCAAGTTGCCGATCTATTTATTTTTATTACTCTTTGTCTGAATATAATAATGATGTGATTATGAAGTGTAATTATTGTAAATTATTATAAATAATAAATATTTAATATCAAAGTTTTTTTTGTTTTTTTTTAAAAAAATATGCTAAATAAAAACTGAAAACTGAAACTGTTTTATTTGATTAAATGCCTATTTTTACGTAAAACATATTCAGTGGTGTTTTACAAATACATAAAAAATACAACAAAAATTAAGACATTTTAAATGACATAACCGCATAAATATCATTGTGAATAAACTATTTAGTAAGCATTAAACAAAAGATCAGGCATCAGATAAGATTAATAAAATCAGTGTCCAACAAATCAATTGCCCGGAGCCTGCGGGCTACCAGAAATTTTCGTCGGGCAACCAAAACAATACGGAAGTAAGCCCGCTGGGCAACCATAAATCTAAAGCATCAGTATCCCGGTCATTGTTGATTTACAAAATTAATATCTGGTTGTTTACTCGATTTCAGCTTGCAATAAACAACAACTCACCATGTGTAACAATTATCCGGTCGTAACTGGTTCAAACCAGTTGATATTTAACCCGCCCATTATCAACGGTAGCTGCAGAAACACTCTTCGCGCTGATTTTTTTTATCAACTAATTACGTCACAGCGAGTGCATAGGTAATGAGAATCATTGAAGTGTTAATATTTATTGGTAAAGGGTATTGATCCATAAAAAAGTGGAAAACCATGACAAAAACTCGCCAATTAATGAATTATCCGTAACGGCCAGCTGATCACCGAGCACGTGAAAAGTGCCCTATAAGGTTTCTTCATGCAAGCTTTAAATTACACCATTGTTTACTGTAATAAGTATATAACTAAGCAGTCTGGTCCTACCGTAATTTCAACTAGAAAATCCACATTTTTTAATGAATTTCGAAGGCAAAGATGAGTTTAGAATGTCCGTTCACGATTCTAATAACACTCGATGTCATATGCAAATTTTCCATATTAATTCCTTCAAAAAAGCTGTCAGTGTATTTTTTTTTATGCTAATTAACATCAAAATTTGAGGAACTATCTCTGGTTTACATTAGTGAGTCAAGTAATCTGAGCGAAAACCACTTTCACACAACATTCTGAAAGTGTACTGTGCACAATTTTACAGCCCTTTGAAGAAGCAACAATTCGAATACAAGCAGATGTGAGTGTTACGGCCAGTTTAACTATTCCAATCACAATTTGATTAAAACAAGCTATGGACAAAATCTGTTCCAAATAAAACAGTAAAATGACTCAATCGTTGAAAGCATCATTGCAGATTGCTTTCTAACTATTAAAATGATGATTTGTTCAAAATGTCATCTCCAGTAGAACGACTGTTTAGTATTGCAGGAAAAATCGTTAGATCTGAACAATTTTGTCTAAGTGATGAAAACTTTCACAAATTAATGATTATCAAGGACAATGATACCCTACAGTGAGACTGACGTAAGTAAGCAGCCCCAGGCCTGACCAGTACCCGGATAGTATATTTTGGATATATCTTTTTAACAGACTGTTTTAACATGTTTCTGTTAATGAAATATTGATGAAAGACCTAATCAATACAACATGAATTTTGATAAATATTAGTGTACAATGTAACCTGAAACAGACCTTCTTATTATGTTGTAACATGATCTTGGTTTCAAACTTAAAGGCCCTCCACAATTTCATATTTATTTCATGAGTAAGTTGACATCCTTGGTGACATTTTCTAAGCAAAAGACTTGAATACTTTGACAAAAATATAAAGTAATGTAAAAACTCTTGGTAAACACTGGTAACGGTTTTGAGAAGATATCATTTACCACTTTATTCTGTGATAAATATTCAAAATTAATGCAATGATCATAAATGTATTGAATACTTAACTATAAACATCAAGAAATGCTTTTTTTGAGCTCTAGAAATAACACTAAATTTAACAAGAGTCAATTGGTACCAGTTAAAATTTCTATGAATAAAGAGAATGAAATATTGACCTTTTTAGCTCACCTATCACAAAGTGACAAGGTGAGCTTTTGTGATCACGCGTCGTCCGTCCGTCAGTCAGTGCGTGTGTGCGTAAACTTTTGCTTGTGACCACTCTAGAGGTCACATTTTTCATGGGATCTTTATGAATTTTGGTCAGAATGTTCATCTTGATGATATCTAGGTCAAGTTCGAAACTGGGTCATGTGCACTCCAAATCTAGGTCAGTAGGTCTAAAAATAGAAAATCCTTGTGACTTCCCTAGAGGCCATATTTTTCTATGGATCTTCATAAAAATTGGTCAGAATGTTCATCTTGATGATGTCTATGTCAAGTTTGAAACTGGGTCATGTGCAGTCCAAAACTAGGTCAGTAGATCTAAAAATAGAAAAAGCTTGTGACCTCTCTAGAGGCCATATATTTCAAAAGATCTTCATGAAAACTGGTCAGAACGTTCACCTTGATGATATCTAGGTCAAGTTTGAAACTGGGTCACGTGCCTTCAAAAACTAGGTCATTAGGTCAAATAATAGATAAACCTTGTGACCTCTCTAAGAGCCATATTTTTCATGGGATCTGTATGAAAGTTGGTCTGAATGTTCATCTTGATGATATCTAGGTCAAGTTTGAAACTGGGTCACGTGCGGTCAAAAACTAGGTCAGTAGGTCTAAAAATAGAAAAACCTTGTGACCTCTCTAGAGGCCATATATTTTATGAGATCTTCATGAAAATTGGTCAGAATGTTCACTTTGATGATATCTAGGTCAGATCCGAAACTGGGTCATGTGCAATCCAAAACTAGGTCAGTAGGTCTAAAAATAGAAAAACCTTGTGACCTCTCTAGAGGCCAAATATTTCACAAGATCTTCATGAAAATTGGTCAGAACGTTCACCTTGATGATATCTAGGTCAAGTTTGAAACAGGGTCACGTGCCTTCAAAAACTAGGTCATTAGGTCAAATAATAGATAAACCTTGTGACCTCTCTAAGAGCCATATTTTTCATGGGATCTGTATGAAAGTTGGTCTGAATGTTCATCTTGATGATATCTAGGTCAGGTTTGAAACTGGGTCACGTGCGGTCAAAAACTAGGTCAGTAGGTCAAATAATAGAAAAACCTTGTGACCTCTCTAAAGGCCATATTTTTAATGGAATCTGTATGAAAATTGGTCTGAAAGTTCATCTTGATGATATCTAGGTCAAGGTCGAAACAGGGTCATGTGTGGTCAAATACTAGGTCAGTAGGTCTAAAAATAGAAAAACCTTGTGACCTCTCTAGAGGCCATACTTGTGAATGGATCTCCATAAAAATTGGTCAGAATGTTCATCTTGATGATATCTAAATCAAGTTCGAAAGTGGGTCACATGCCATCAAAAAGTAGGTCAGTAGGTCAAATAATAAAAAAACGTTGTGACCTCTCTAGAGGCCATATTTTTCATGGGATCTGTATAAAAGTTGGTCTGAATGTTTATCTTGATGATATATAGGTCAAGTTTGAAACTGAGTCAACTGCGATCAAAAGCTCGGTCAGTAGGTCTTAAAATAGAAAAACCTTGTGACCTCTCTAGAGGCCATACCCTTGAATGGATCTTCATGAAAATTGGTCAGAATGTTCACCTTGATAATATCTAGGTCAAGTTTGAAACTGGGTCACGTGCCTTAAAAAACTAGGTCAGTAGGTCAAATAATAAAAAAACCTTGTGACCTCTCTAGAGGCCATACTTTTCATGGGATCTGTATGAAAGTTGGTCTGAATGTTCATCTTGATGATATCTAGGTCAAGTTCGAAACTGGGTCAAGTGCCATCAAAAACTAGGTCAGTAGGTCAAATAATAGAAAAACCTTGTGACCTCTCTAAAGGCCATATTTTTCATGGAATCTGTATGAAAATTGGTCTGAATGTTCATCTTGATGATATCTAGGTCAAGTTCGAAACAGGGTCATGTGCGGTCAAATACTAGGTCAGTAGGTCTAAAAATAGAAAAACCTTGTGACCTCTCTAGAGGCCATACTTGTGAATGGATCTCCATAAAAATTGGTCAGAATGTTCATCTTGATGATATCTAAATCAAGTTCGAAAGTGGGTCACATGCCATCAAAAAGTAGGTCAGTAGGTCAAATAATAAAAAAGCGTTGTGACCTCTCTAGAGGCCATATTTTTCATGGGATCTGTATAAAAGTTGGTCTGAATGTTTATCTTGATGATATATAGGTCAAGTTTGAAACTGAGTCAACTGCGATCAAAAGCTAGGTCAGTAGGTCTTAAAATAGAAAAACCTTGTGACCTCTCTAGAGGCCATACCCTTGAATGGATCTTCATGAAAATTGGTCAGAATGTTCACCTTGATAATATCTAGGTCAAGTTTGAAACTGGGTCACGTGCCTTAAAAAACTAGGTCAGTAGGTCAAATAATAAAAAAACCTTGTGACCTCTCTAGAGGCCATACTTTTCATGGGATCTGTATGAAAGTTGGTCTGAATGTTCATCTTGATGATATCTAGGTCAAGTTTGAAACTGGGTCAACTGCGGTCAAAAACTAGGTCAGTAGGTCTTAAATTGCAAAACTCTTTTGACCTCTCTAGAGGCCATATTTTTCAATGGATCTGCATGAAAATTGATCTGAATGTTCATCTTGATGATCGAAACTGGGTCACATGCGGTCAAAAACTAGGCCAGTTGGTATAAAAATAGAAAAACCTTGTGACTTCTCTAGAGGCCATATTTTTCATGAGATCTTCAGAGAATGTTCACCTTGATGATATCTAGGTAAAGTTCAAAACAGGGTCACGTACCTTCGAAAACTAGGTCAATAGGTCAAATAATAGAAAAACCTTGTGACGTCTCTAAAGACCATATTTTTCAATGGATTTTCATGAAGATTGGTCCGAATTTTTATCTTGATAATATCTAGGTCAAGTTCAAAACTGGGTCGCATGAGCTCAAAAACTAATTCACTATGTCAGATAATAGAAAAAACGACGTCATACTCAAAACTGGGTCATGTGGGAAGAGGTGAGCGATTCAGGACCATCATGGTCCTCTTGTTTCTGTTTTCCATTATTCTTAACAAAAGGGGTCTGTAACATGTACAATATCAACATCAAAATAAACATTTATTGTCATTCAAATATATATATATAGACTAATACGATATGAATGTGTCTGCAGAACTGAAACAAACACACGGGTTTATTTTGATGTTTTTAAATTTATTAAACATTGTTACAGACCCCTTTGATTCTCACATCTCAGTAAGTCGGGTTCGGATAGAGCAAGTTTATACTTTCGGGGTTTAAATTGCTGGGCAACTACAAAAAAATGCTGGGCTACCAGAAAAAAAACTCTGGTAGCCCTGGCTACCAGCAAGATTATAAATTTGTCGGACACTGAAAATATTAGAGTATTAAGATACAGTAAGATAGCTGTTTGTTATTAAGTAAGAATAAGCAGGTTATTGTGACATGTCCAGAAGTTATTACAAACAACTGTATTTTTGTATTTGTTATAAAATAGTTCTTATTCGAATGTATTTACACAATAAAATCATCTACAGTACAGCTAGGGCGGCACCTTCAAAAACCCTTCGACCCTCGCGGGTAAAAAAAAAATCGGGTGTTCAGTTGCGATGGCCGGACACCCGTCGGCCCTCGCGGTCATGATCACAGTGGTTCGCCTTGATGGCCGCGAGGATTCGCAGTGTTCACGCGCGAGGGACCATCGCGGTCAACGTTTTATTTTAACATTAAATTTTTAACAGTATATTGTAGCACTTAATTGTTAAATTTATCATCTATAATAATAATGTATTTATTGTAAATATGCAATGTATATCATTTATTCATTTTACTTGTCCACCTTTAAGGGGCCTTTCTTTTGTATAGGAACTGTTGTTATCTACGTCCGATATCTTTAATGTTTTGATTTTAGTTTATTGCCATTGACGATTATATCTTTTTCAATAAATTATATCCAAATTGTAAGTAATTGTGTTAAGGGATGTATTAATGTACATTAGCGATTGACTTGCTAGAAAGTATTCCAGATGATTTCTCTGTGAAATACTTAGCAAATTGTGAACCAAAATGCACCAAGATAGCTGTCAAAGAGGCTTAATTGTTTTACTAAAGATTATGTACATGACATTAAGGTTGACTCAGAAGAAACCACGACAAAAGCTAGTGCCAAATGCTGGCGTTCTCAAAGAAAAAACACTTCCCGTCTTTCACTAGATCATTGCTGACAGGATTGTTGAGTCCTTATGCAGATGCATGGTATAATTATAATCTTAGTTATCTTTTAAGCAACATTTCAAAAGAAATTACGTCTTAGATTATGATATAAATTATTTGATCAAAATATTATGTCCACTTCTGTCGTAGAGACTGTATTTCAACGCTAAGCTAATACGATAAAAATATCAAACACCATGTGCAGTCACATATGGTGAAGTAATTTCTTACATCAAGATAACATTTTCAACAGATAAACAAATTTATTAATTGGTTCAATAGCTTTTTATTAACGTTGCGTAATACTCTACTGTTCTTATTTTACAAGTATGTTTTGTGCTCGCGCTGATTGTGGACCTGTCGATCACCGCTGTGATATCAATTAAGTTAATTATTCCCATTATATTATAATATATATTTGTAAAATACCACGCAGCTGTCTTAAAAATAAACATATGTCCGTGCTTGGTGTATATTTCAGAACTAATTTTTGCGTGCCAACTTACAAAATTTTGAATATTTGGTAGTGTTATTATGTCTCCCACCAAACAGTGGTGTGGGAGACGTATTGATTTACTCCAGCCTGTCTGTGTGTCTGTCACAAAGCTTGTCTGCACTCTTAAGTCGAACATTTCTCATCCGATTTTCACCAAACTTAAACAAAATGTGTTTGACCATAAGACCTCAGCCAGGTTAGATAACTAGCCAAATTGGTCCAGGCATTTTGGAGTTATGGCCTTTGAATTACCAAAAATCGGCCTTTTTACTCTTGTCCGCACTCTAAGTCGAACATTTCTCATTCTCTGCGGATGGGCGGATGGGCGGGCGGGCGGGCGGCATCCACAGACCTTGTCCGGAGCATATCTTCTACATGCATGGAGGGATTTTGATGAAACTTGGCACAGTTGTTCACCATCATGAGACGGAGTGTCATGCGCAAGAACCAGGTCCCTAGGTCTAAGGTCAAGGTCACACTTAGAGGTCAAAGGTCAAATTCAAGAATGACTTTGTCCGGAGCGTATCTTCTTCATGCATGGAGGGATTTTGATGAAAGTTGGCACAATTGTTCATCATCATGAGACAGAGTGTCATGCGCAAAAACCAGGTCCCTAGGTCTAAGGTCAAGGTCAAGGTCACACTTAGAGGCCAAAGGATACAAGAATGAAAAATTCAAGAATGACTTTGTCCGGAGCATATCTTCTTCATGCATGGAAGGATTTTGATGTAGCTTGGCACAGTTGTTCACCATAATGAGACGGAGTGTCATGCGCAAGAACCAGGTCTAAGGTCAAGGTCACACTTAGCGGTCAAAGGATACAAGTATGAAAACTTTGTCCGGAGCATATCTTCTTCATGCATGAAAGGACTTTGATGTAGCTTGGCACAATTGTTCACCATCATGAGACGGAGTGTCATGCGCAAGAACCAGGTCCCTAGGGGTAAGGTCAAGGTCACACTTAGAGGTCAAGGATACAAGAATGAAAACTTTGTCCGGAGCATTTCTTCTTCATGCATTGAGGGATTTTGATACAACTTGGCACAAATGTTCACAAGCATGAGACGGAGTGTCATGCGCAAGAACCAGGTCCCTAGATCTAAGGTCAAGGTCACACTTAGATGCCAAAGGTCAGATACAAGAATGACTTTGTCCAGAGCATTTTTTCTTCATGCATGGAGGGATTTTGATGTTACTTGGCAGAATTGTACAGCATCATGAGACGGAGTGTCATGCACTGGTCCCTTCTTTTGAATTACTTCCCTTTGCTGTTTCTATAAATAGCTTATATTGTAACTTTTTCATTACAAGTCGTAGGGAAAAATCGAGACCACTTTTCTGTAGTACAACATGCATGTTACATCCAATTCTGAAGTGTATTTTGAGCTATCTCTACCTGGTAAGGATTTTTGTATGGACTTGTAATTTTTTTATTTTTTATTATTATTATTTTTTTTTGTTTTTTTTTTCTCTTTAAAGATTAACTTCCCTTAGTTGTTACTATAAATAACTTACATTGTAACTTTTTTATAACTGACCGTAGGGAAAATCCAAGACCACTTTTCTGTGGTACAACATTGATGTTACTTTCAAATTTTGGGTGTATTTTAAGGTATCTCTACCTGGTAAGGATTTTTTTGTGGACTTAAAAAAAATAAAAGAATTACAATAATTTCTAAAAAAAAGAAAAATATTGTAAACAACTAGAAAATTAAAATTCCATTTGCAAATACAGGTGCTAGTGTAAAGAAATTTGCTGTGACGGGCGTATATTGTGACATTTTGGCACTCTTGTTACTCTTGTCCGCTCTCTAAGTGGAACATTTCTGATTCAATCTTCTCCAAACTTGAACAAAATGTGTTTGACCATAAGACCTCCGCCAAGTTCGATAACTAGCCATATCCGCCCAGGCACTTTTGAATTATGGTCCTTGAATTACTGATTGGATCCACTCGTCCAGACCATCTAATTGGATCCACTCGTCTAAACCATCTAGAGAAACTAGACATTTTTCATAGGGGCAGTTGTGGGAGACATGCGCTTTTCTCAAAAGCATCTCTAGTTAATTTTGTTTTCAGTGCGGCCGGACATTGCTCGCATATCATAGGGCTGATTAAATCTCCTCCAAAATTAAATTAAACAAATTCCAGACCAGCAAAGTTGCACAAGTCTATCACAGCAATGACACAAACCAAGACGGACAAAGATCTTGCCGAAACCTATTAACCATGTTGTTGTTGCTTGACTGCTGAAAACAAGGAAACGAAAACCTGTGATCTGTCAACTTGAAAGTTCATATAATTAAATAAATTATGTCTTCATTTTGCAAAAAAAAAAAGAAAAAAAAAAGAAAAATGAAAAAAGAGAAAACAAACAGAAAAACTGAGTCCATTTGCATTTATTATATCATACTATTAATGGTAGTTATAAATAGTTTACGATAGTCGTAAGGTAAAATAAATATATTAAACAAAATAATCAGCGATATTCTAAACCGCATGGACATGTGCGTATATGTTTTGTTTTGTTTAATTGCATGTAAGACAAGCAACTGACAGGAAAATCAGTTTAAACTTATCAATTGTCAGACTTCCTATAATAAAACAGAATGGTGTCGAAACAGGTGGTACTGTTGTCATACTTGCTGTTTACAAATACGAAAGAAATATCATTACATAATAAATAATTGAGAAAGTATTAAAATCCACTCCGGAATATTTATCTTTATGCTCTTGATTTAATGTCTGATTAATAAAAGCTTACGTTTTATCTTTGAAATAAAGTTAATATGCCGTGCACTGTCCAGATCTTATTTTTGAATAATGATGTTGGTATTCCATGTAAAATTATTTTACATGTATATGTTTTGACTTTATTAATGACTCCTTCAGTGTGCGCTCTATGTTTAACATTGTTCTGTGTAAGAAGATTGGTCACTTAATAAAGCAATTTTATGTAGTATAGTTAACATACAGTCAAATGTGAAAATATAGATCATACTTTCAATTGCGAGAATACATTGTTGAAGAAGGTTAGCTGTAACTTTTGTATGAAATAAGATATAAATGACTTATATACTAGTATCTAATGTCTTGAACTGAATAATTCCGCGATCGGCCTAAATTAAAATAAATTGAGCCAATTCATATTAAAACTCCGATCATAGACTAATGAGTAAAGAAAGACAGACAATTCATGATGTATTATGTATGTTATTATATTATACCATGCACATTAGTGACACACACGGCAGTTTTAATATAAAGTTTATTAGAATTACATTTGAGCAGATTGCTTATTGATCCGTTCAACGTTCAACGCTTACATTTTTCTAAATCTGCCTTTGGTTTACGGAAAAAATAAATGTTCCCCCTTCTAGCCTTTCCGGGTACCGCTCGTTGGGGTTACATATTCCTAACACACACCTCAACACCACTTCCTTTGAAAAAAAAATGTATCAAACTTAAAAGAATAGGTCAGTAACGGTTTCTAAGTGAAAGCTTGTGGGAAGCAATGGCTGGTTAGCAACAAGGTAAGTGCATTGAATAATCCGCGTTATCTTATTCAAGTTATTGGTCAATATCATAGATAACAATTAGTTTGATTGACAGCCCGGATCCATCCATTGTAGTGTAAAATATGAAGGGTTAAATGAGTAATACTGTCTATAATAACAGGGTCACTCAAAATTTTTGAAAGACCCTGATAATAATGAATGTGTAGGGTATGGGTGACAAAAATAAACAGAAGATGTACTTAATCTGTTAAAAAGTAAAAGGTACTCCATTTGTATGTTGCAAGATACTCATTTTACAGAGGTGGAAGAAAAATATATAAGAAGTCAATGGGGTTATGAATGTTTTTTTAGTAGCTACAGTAGTCAATCTCAGGGAGTTGCAACTCTTGTAAACAATAACTTCGACTTTAAATTGATTAAAAGTGAATGTGATAAAGGAGGTAATTTATTAATCTTAAATTGTAAAATTTGTGATAAAGATATTACGTTGATAAACATATACGGTCCAAACAGAGACAATCTAAATTTTTACCAGGAGATGTATGATAAAATGTCCAGTTATAACAATTCTCTTTTCATTTTGGCGGGAGATTTTAATTTAATTCTTAACCTGGAAGTAGATTCGTATAATTACGTTAACGTAAATAATCCTAATGCCAGAGATAAAGTAACAAGCATGATGTCAGCTTTTAATCTAATAGACTGTTGGAGAGAGAATCACTTTATAGAAAATAAAGAATATACATGGTTCAGGAGAAATCCAGTTAAAAAAGCTTAGACTCGACTTTCTTCTTATAACTGATACACTGTTTACAGATTTGGAAAATGGACAGACCATTCTTTAGTTTTTATTTCATTAAAATTTGGTAAATTTAAGAAAGGAATATCATACTCTGTTAAAGGACACAACTTATGTAAGTGAAATAAAGAAGGTTATAAAAACCATAAAATCTCAATATGCAATAAATTTGCTTGAAACATATAATGACATAAATGATGTGCCTTTGCAAGACCTAATATTTAGCATAAATGATCAGTTGTTCTTTGAATCTTTGCTTTTAGCAGTTAGAGGAAAAACCATTTCTTACGCATCCTATAAAAAGAAACTAGAAATTGATAAAGAAGATCTCATTGGGAAAGAAATTGAGAAAATAGAAAAACAAACAGTTATTAATTATGATTTATTAGACAGTAAAAAGAAGGAACTTTTAGATTTGAGGAATAAAAAAATGGAAGGAGTTATGGTTAGATCAAGAGCTAGATGGCTTCAAGAAGGTGAAAAACCGACAAAATATTTTTGCAATTTAAAAAACAGGAATTATGTATCTAAGTTCATGAACACATTAAAAACGGAAAATGGGAAATTTCTAAACACTCAGGAAGAAATACTGACAGAAAGTAAACGTCATTATGAAAAACTTTATAAAGCCACTGACACGGAAGATGTATCTTTACATGATTTATTTAATAATATACAAGTTCCAAAACGAAAACATATCCATCAAGGGAGAACTAACATACTTAGAAATGCTAAATAGCCTAAAGAGAATGTCCAATAACACCAGTCTGGGGAATGATGGTTTCACTGTAGAGTTTTTTAAGTTTTTCTGGAATGACATAGGCATATTTTTGGTAAGGTCTATCAATTATTCATACTCTGTTGGAGAACTTTCTATGACACAAAAGCAAGGAGTAATAACATGTATACCAAAAGGTAACAAAGATAGATCTCTCTTGAAGAATTGGCGACCTATTTCTTTATTAAATGTGTCCTACAAAATCGCATCCGCTTCCATAGCCTTTAGAATAAAGAACATAATTATTACATAATATCATTAATGAAGACCAAACAGGATTGCCAGGCAGGCTTATGGCAACTAAAATTAGACTATTGTATGACATTTTGTATTTTACAGAAAAACATAACATTCCTGGTCTCCTACTACTAATCGCCTGTGCAGCAGTGTTTGATAACAGTATCGTGGAGTTTTATGGCTAAAGTTCTCGAACTTTTTAAATTTGGTCCCTCAGTCAGAAAATGGATTTCGTTATTTTATACTAATATTGAATCATGTGTAATAATTAATGGTCATAATTGTCAGACTGGTTCTTCTTGCAAAGAGGCTGTCATCAAGGTGATGCTCTGTCGCCCTACCTATTCATTCTTTGTGCAGAAATTCTTGCAGTTTTACTAAGAAATAACCCAAATATAAAAGGTATAAAAATACACGGTAAAGAATATGTTATCTCTCAGTAAGCTGATGACACTAGTCTTACTTTAGATGGCTCCCGTGAATCTTTAATAAACACAGTGTTAGTTTTAAAATTCTATGGCAGACTCTATGGCCTTAATATAAATACAGATAAAACAAAGGTTATATGGTTTGGAGCACGAAAATATAGTACAATGGTTCTCTGCCCAGAATATAACTTATCTTGGGAAAACACTGTTTTTACTGTACTTAGGATGAAATTCTCTGTTAAGAGTGATCTCACCGTTAGGAAAACTTGTTGTGATAAAAACATTGGCTCCCGCCAAACTAAACCATCTAATCTTAGCAGTACCTAATCCTTCACAAGAAAAACTTAATGTAATGCAAAGGTTATTTTTCAATTTTCTTTGGAATAATGCTAAAGATAAAGTAAAACGAAGCATAATTTTACAAGACTATAAATACTGTGGCCTTAAAATGATTTTTATTAAGACTTTTGTTCATAGTTTAAAAGCCACATGGTTAAGATGTTTGTTAGACATGAATAATAAATTCAGTCACTTGGTTGAATATATTTGTCCGGCTTTACAAGACATTTATAAATATGGCTCAGACTATACAAAAAGAAAGATGTATCAAGAGCAAAATCCTTTTTGGAAAGATGTATTGTATAGTTATCTTTCTCTAACGTTAAATATAAATCCCACGTGCAGTAGCCAATATGGCGCGGTTATCTGTGGTTAACCCAGGTATTAAGGTCGGAGGTTCAAGTGTATGTTATAGAAGATGGCTTGCAAAGGGTGTAATTTTTTAGGCGATCTCATTAATGCTGAAGGAAATTTCTTCACATATTACAATGTTATTTCCTTTTATAACATTAGGACTAATTTTCTCGAGTACAGTGGCCTTTTGGCATCAGTCAGGAGTTTCCTTGAAGTTAAGGGTATTGGATACTTACCTGTAAAAAGCTACAATCCGCTTATACCATTATGTCTTACTTTGTTAAAAAAGGATATTAAAGGTTGTAGATCAATCTGTAAGCAGATAAACAAGAGGACCATGATGGTCCTGAATCGCTCACCTCTTCCCACATGACCCAGTTTTGAGTATTACGTCGTTTTTTCTATTATTTGACATAGTGACCTAGTTTTTGAGCTCATGTGACCCAGTTTTGAACTTGACCTAGATATTATCAAGATAAAAATTCTGACCAATTTTCATGAAGATCCATTGAAAAATATGGTCTCTAGAGAGGTCACAAGGTTTTCTATTATTTGACCTATTGACCTAGTTTTCGAAGGTACGTTACCCTTTTTTGAATTTTAACTAGATATCATCAAGGTAAACATTCTCACTAATTTTCATGAAGATCTCATGAAAAATATGGCCTCTAGAGAGGTCACAAGGTTTTTCTATTTTTATACCTACTGGCCTAGTTTTTGACCGCACATGACCCAGTTTCGAAACTGACCTAGATATCATCAAGTTGAACATTCAGATCAATTTTCATGAAGATCCATTGAAAAATATGGCCTCTAGAGAGGTCAAAAGATTTTTCTAATTTTAGACCTACTGACCTAGTTTTTGACCACAGTTGACCCAGTTTCAAACTTGACCTAGATATCATCAAGATGAACATTCAGACCAACTTCCATACAGATCCCATGAAAAGTATGGCCTCTAGAGAGATCACAAGGTTTTTTTATTATTTGACCTACTGACCTAGTTGTTTAAGGCACGTGACCCAGTTTCAAACTTGACCTAGATATCATCAAGGTGAACATTCTGACCAACTTTCATGAAGATCCATTCAAGGGTATGGCCTCTAGAGAGGTCACAAGGTTTTTCTATTTTTAGACCTACTGACCTAGTTTTTAACCGCACATGACTCTGTTTCGAACTTGACCTAGAAATCATCAAGATAAGCATTCAGACCAACTTTCATACAGATCTCATGAAAAATATGGCCTTTAGAGAGGTCACAAGGTTTTTCAATTATTTGACCTACTGACTTAGTTTTTGAAGGCACGTGACCCACTTTCGAACTTGACCTAGACATCATCAAGGTGAACATTCAGACCAATTTTCATACAGATCCCATGAAAAATATGGCCTCTAGAGAGGTCACAAGGTTTTTCTATTATTTGACCTACTGACCTAGTTTTTAAAGGCACGTGACCCACTTTCGAACTTGACCTAGATATCATCAAGGTGAACATTCTGACCAATTTTCATGAAGATCTCATGAAATATATGGCCTCTAGAGAGGTCACAAGGTTTTTCTATTTTTAGACCTACTGACCTAGTTTTTTGATCACACGTGACCCAGTTTCGATCTTGACCTAGATATCATCAAGAAAAACATTCAGACCAACTTTCATACAGATCCCATGAAAAATATGGCCTTTAGAGAGGTCACAAGGTTTTTCTATTATTTGACCTACTGACTTAGTTTTTGAAGGCACGTGACCCAGTTTCGAACTTGACCTAGATATCATCAAGATGAACATTCAGACCAACTTTCATAAAGATCCCATGAAAAATATGGCCTTAAGAGAGGTCACAAGGTTGTTCTATTATTTGACCTACTGACCTAATTTTTGATGGCACGTGACCCAGTTTTGAACCTGACCTAGATATCATCAAGGTGAACGTTCTAACCAATTTTCATGAAGATCTTTTGAAATATATGGCCTCTAGAGAGGTCACAAGGTTTTTCTATTTTTAGACCTACTGACCTAGTTTTTGATGGCACGTGACCCAGTTTCGAACTTGACCTAGATATCATCAAGGTGAACATTCTGACCAATTTTCATGAAGATCTTGTGAAATATATGGCCTCTAGAGAGGTCACAAGGTTTTTCTATTTTTAGACCTACTGACCTAGTTTTTAGTGGCACGTGACCCAGTTTCGAACTTGACCTAGATATCATCAAGATGAACATTCTGCCCAACTTTCATAAAGATCCCATGAAAAATGTGACCTCTAGAGTGGTCACAAGCAAAAGTTTACGGACGCACGGACGACGGGCGCTGCACGATCACAAAAGCTCACCTTGTCACTTTGTGACAGGTGAGCTAATAAAAAGGGAGAGTACCCAAAATCATTTCAAAAATTGCAAGAGGAGTTAATTTACAAGTTAATAATATACCTAACGATTCAATATACAACATTGTTTTTGAATTACTAAAGACCCAAAATTAATTTGGTTTCAGTATAGGATAAACCACAGATTTTTAGCCACAAACTATTTATTAAAGAAAATGAATATAACTGGTAATGATATCTGTACTTTTTGTAACAATTTCCAAGAAACCATAATACATCTATTCTGGAATTGTGAGATAACTAAGCTTTTATGGACCCAACTATTAAATTATATAAGAAATAAATGTAAGGTTAATTTAGCAGAATTGAATCCTTCAGATATTTTGTTCGGTAATAGAAAGTTTGATGTACCTATTAACATTATTCTGTTGCAGGCCAAACACTTCTTATATTATAACAAAATACAAGGTCAGATGCCATCACTTGATGTGTTTAAAAGAAAAATGATCTCTTACTACAAAACGGAAAGATATATTGCTTTCAAAAATTTTGAAATGACTAAATTTGAAACTAAATGTGGAAAATATAAAAATCTTTTTCAAGAGTAATACATTGAAGTTTTCTTTCAGTTCACAAGGTTAAATAACTTCTAAAACACTATACAACGATATAGAATATATGAAAGAATATACGTGTTTATCTTGCCTCCTACAAGTTTCTTGCATTTCTATTGGTCAATAGACGTCACGTGGAGACAGGATATATTCAATATCCTGCTAGTATATTTCAGATATGAATTTTGATCACAACAAAATGGCTGCCACACTGCTGGCGTAATTGAATCAAGTCAGATTATTTATAAGCTCCAACGAGAGTATCGTTTCCGAGAGTAAATTTAGTGTTTTCTTGCCAATTTCATTCTATATCTAAGTTGAGGCTCATGAAGTTTGACAAAATTAGCCGTAAAAGCGGAATAACTCTATATGGGATAACGGAAGTTGAACAGTTGAAATCTTGTTTTGGAAGTTAAATAGTTAAATCATCTTGAAATAAAGGAATTGACATAATTGTTACTCAGCAGTTTGTTGTAGGATCATTTAATCTACGTGCAAGATAAATGATTTAACAATAAACGGGATGAAAGCCGAAGTATCAAGACATTTATGACATCGTGATATCCGGTAACTTTCCAAGGGCTGCAACAAGAAGTGTTTTAGTGTTTCTAACCTAAACCAGTTCATAACCTGCGTAAATGAGCTTTTGTGTTTTGTGATTTAACCAAAAGACAGGTCATTGTGCATTTTATGACTGGTGTAGATCAACTAGTGATGACCCAACAAATGATTGTGAGATTCCAGACTGCCCTTCTGTAAATTTGCCACCATTTTCCACTGAAAAATCATTGGAAAACACTGGAGTATTGGAACAAGCCTCTTTGAGTGGAAACTGATGGAAAACATTGAAAAAATAGAGGTTGGAAAGGCCAATAAAAATTTTCCACCATTTTCCATTAAATGCCAGTATCAGTGGAGTATTGGAACATTTTTCACTATTTGCCATTAAAGTTTTTCACTGTTTGCCACTGTCACAGATTGATGTAAAAACTGCCATTGTTTTCCATTGAATGCCACTATCAGTGGAGTATTGGAACGTATTTCACCATTTGCCACTAAAATTGTCCACTGTTTGCCACCATAACTGTTGTGGCAATCAGTGTAAAATATGCCACTGTTTTTCTCTAAATGCCACTATTTGCCATGGATATTTCTCCACCATTCTCCACTAACCAGCATGGAGAATGCCACTGTTTTCCACCATTTGCCATCAAGACCATGAGGTGTGACCATCACTGCATGTGTTTGAAACATGATATGAAATAAATAATGAAAGAAAGGAATATACATGTAATCATTAGAGCAGCTTATATAATTTTTCTTTTTTAAACACATCATTTTCATAATATTATTAAAGAACTTAATTCAACATTGCTCATTAGACATAAAAATTCTTGAAGTCAATATGCTAAGATGAAAGAAACTTGTTTTGTATTTTTTGTTTTTTTTTTTTGTTGTTGGGTTTAACGTCGCACCGACACAATTTTAGGTCATATGGCGACTTTCCAGCTTTAATGGTGGAGGAAGACCCCAGGTGCCCCTCCGTGCATAATTTCATCACGAGCGGGCACCTGGGTAGAACCACTGTTTTGTATTAAAGACAGAATTTTACTAGAACTGTTAAGTAAAAAGATACTACAAGAACATTCCTTACAATAAACACTCTTCAATGAGTTTTGTGCTGGATTAAAGTACCTGCAGACATACTTACAAAAGTTTACACATCAATAGGGTTTCTCTGTGAGCACCATTTATTCTGCAGTGTGTAAATCACTGAAGCCTGAAAATGTCGCAGGCCTCATAACTTTATCCATTTGTGTTTTGGCATATGTCAGGTACTGCATATACACACCTGATACTTTATCTGAAAAGTAATTATGATAAAAGAATTTAAACCTTTTTATGTTTATAAGCTCACCTGAGCAATGCTCAGGTGAGTTTTTCTGATCGCTCGATGTCCGGCGTCCGTCGTCTGTCGTCCGTCGTCTGTCAACATTTAGATTGTGTATGCGATAGAGGCTGTATTTTTCAATTAATCTTCATGAATATTGGTCAGAATGATAACCTTGATGAAATCTAGGCCGAGTTCGAAAATGGGTCATCTCGGGTCAAAAACTAGGTCACTAGGTCAAATCAAAGAAAAACCTTGTGTATGGGATAAAGGCTGTATTTTTCAATTGATCTTCATGAATTTTGGTCAGAATGATTGCCTTGATGAAATCTAGGCCGAGTTCGAAAATGGGTCATCTGGGGTCAAAAACTAGGTCACTAGGTCAAATCAAAGAAAAACCTTGTGTATGCGATAGAGGCGGTATTTTTCAATTTATCTTCAAGACTTTTGGTCAGAATGATACCCTTGATGAAATTTAGACCAAGTTCGAAAATGGGTCATCTGGGGTCAAAAACTAGGTCACTAGGTCAAATCAAAGAAAAACCTTGTGTATGCAATAGAGGCTGTATTTTTCAACTGATCTTCATTAAATTTAGCCAGAATGATTACCTTGATAAAATCTAGTCCGAGTTCGAAAATGGGTCATCTGGGGTCAAAAACTAGGTCACTAGGTCAAATCGAAGAAAAACATTGTGTATGCAATAGAGGATGTATTTTTCAATTGATCTTCATGAAATTTGGTCAGAGTGATTGCGTTGATGAAATCTAGGTCGATTTTGAATATGGGTTATCTGGGGTCAAAAACTAGGTCACTAGGTCAAATGAAAGAAAAATCTTGTGTATGCGATAGAGACTGTTTTTTTCAATTGATTTTTATGAAATTCGGTCAGGTTGATTGCCTTAATGAAATCTAGGTCGAATTTGAATATGGGTCATCTGAGGTCAAAAACTAGGTCACTTGGTCAAATCAAAGAAAAAACTTATGTATGTGATAGAGGCTGTATTTTTCAGTTGATCTTCATGAATTTTGGTCAGAATGATTGCCTTGATAAAATCTAGGTCGAATTTGAACATGGGTCATCTAGGGTCAAAAACTAGGTCATATCTAAGAAAATGCTTGTTTTATCGCAAGAGACCAATTTTTTGGTCCAATCTTAATGAAAATTGGTCAGAATATTTGTTTCCATGAAATCACTAGGTCAAACATGTTTTACACTGTTACAGAGTGTTTCTTAGGTGAGCGACCTAGGGCCATCTTGGCCCTCTTGTTACTGATTTAGTTTGTGTATAAACTGACAAAAGATGAATCACTGAAGAATAAATGATCATTTGAAAAGATTGAGTCAGCATTTAATTTTATCAAGTTTAATCTGAAGCTTCCTGAATGTTATATAACATGTTTAAATAGAAAATAAGTAAATAGATGCACTTACCCAGTGTCCATTTAAGTTATTTTAGCAACATAAACTGTTTAAATTCCAGCTGCATGTGTAAAGGAATATCTCCAACAAAGAAGTTCCTGTTTACTTTTAAACTTTTGATATTTTTGAGCAGTTTTCTATTTTACTATCTATTGTTGAAGGAATCTCCACTAGAATGTTTTAACAAATACTTATATTTAATAAAGAGAGAACATCTTTCATTGTCTATTTTTAAATATTTAAAAGGCCTTTGAAATAAAACAGGACTGTTTGGATTACTTTGTGTGTTTTGGCTCCACTACATATCTTTATTTTCATTGGTTGAGGGTTCTATTTATAACACAGCAGCATTCCAGAGTTAACCCTTTATCTCTGCAGTGTGTTAACACTGTATTTTTATACAATGTACAGGTATCAAGGCCATGCTGTGAGAGAACAGCCCCTATAATAAATATTGTCAGTTAACAAATAGATTCTCAGTAACTTAATGAGTAAGATACAATGAAACAATATTATCTATCAGCGCAGTTTTGCAACTTTTTGTCAAAAAGTTGAAAAAATAAGGCCATAAAAATATTTAGGGTCAGGCCAAAAATTTAGGGTAGGTCGGGATACCGGAAACAAACAAATTTTTTTTACGCCTTATGATTAAAATAATTTCGTTTTGCAAGAGGAACTCAATGTGACAAGTCTTTACTTAAATTTTATGTTTCAGCTTTATCACTACACAAATGATTTCTACACAGAAATTTCCAGTCTCAGAATTACAGAAAAATTCTAAGTGTTTTCCACTGGTTTACACTCATAAAAATGGCAAAGTTCAATTTTCCACTGATTTCCACTACAGTTCTGTGGCATTTGTTGGAACTTGTGTTGTCATTTGGTGGCAAACAGTGGCAATGTAAGGAAAAGGCAACAATTTCCCATCAAATGCCAGTATTGTCCATCATATTTTCCATCAGATGTCACTGAATGCCATACAATGCCATGGAAAATGATGGACATTTGTGGCATACCCAGTAGGCATTTGATGTCGGTTAGATGTCGTATAGACGTCGGACCCCGACGTCGGATTAATGTTGGATTTTGGTTGGATTTGCAAACCATTTAGACGTCGGATCCCGACGTTGGCTAGACGTCGCAATCCGACCATTTTCCAACCTAAATCTAACCACTTTTCAACCAAAATCTGACCAAATTTTCTACGTAATTTGCGGTCTAACAAGTGATCAACACATGTATTTTATCATCTTTATTTTATATTATGACGACGTAAGTCAAATACAATAAGTCCAAAAAGTAATCCGATAATTGAAACTTTCAAGTTTCGTCAGTTTTGCATGATTCTTCAACTTCGTTAATATTTCCATCTGAAATGTATAAAAATTTGTCAGTTTCATCATTTCATAAAATAGAAAATTTATATAAATATACTAGTGCTATTAATAACAGCTTAATTACTAGGTGCAAAACAAATATGTAATATTTTAAATTCTATGAAAAATCTTCTATAAATTCGTAAAATGTAAAAGTTCGGTGTTAATTGAAATTGCTTTACAAACAAAAATGCATCAGCTTGTGAAAAAATACGGAACATTAATCAGTATAACTATTAAAATAAGTATGATTTTTATAAAAATCTTTACTCACGTTGCGGATCCCTCCCTTTGTGAAAAGTATTTATAAACTTGCTCTATCTTATCCCAACAAATATCAAATTACAGGAAGACTGTGTAAACTGATGCAGGCTTATCTCGCGGATGTATGACTAATAAATTAATATGTGTAGAAGAGAAGATCCTTAGGTAGAATAATTTATACATGTGTATAGAATGCACTTTTATCTTGAACAGTTTAAAATTCGTGAACAAATCCGTTTCCGAAAATAGACAATCTCATGCGATATTATAATATAATTAACAATATTTGATGTGCTAATGAACTATTATTTATAAGCGCATGTCCAGGCCTTTATGAAAACAGTATAATAAATAGTAAATATCCTGAAACTATACTAGCAAAATTATACTAGTTTAAAAGTTTTATAATTCAAAACATTTATCAGACTTTCTATCCAACCTAATTCCAACGTCTTCTAGACGTCTAAGTCTGACGTCTATTAGACGTCGGATTCCAGTCGCCGACGTCGCGACCAAAATCCAACGTCTAACCAACGTCGATATGACGTCAGGTGTTTACTGGGTATTTACAGAAGGGTGCACTGTAAGTAGCTTTGTTAATTTACAAAATGCGTTGATTATAGCATGTAAGTAAAGGGTAGTCGGCAAGATAAAATCGTTACGCTGCTTGTTGGTGACAGGATACGGGATAGACGCTCTCGCCTGATATGGATTTCCTCGACAGCGTATATCCCGTATCCTGTCGCCAACAAGCAGCGTAACTAATAATACTTTTACTTTTGACATTATGTTTCGTTTGTATCACATATAAAATGACCCCTCTGCATGTCCAGACCAACCCAGGTTTTTCATTTTTCACTCTCTTTTGCCCGAAACTTGTTTTTTTTTTTATTCTACATAAAATACCTATAATCACACAGAAAGTAAAATGTTTTTTTTTTCAAACTGGAGGCCTTTTTATGCCCCCGAAGGGAGGCATATAGTTTTTGAACCGTCTGTCAGTCTGTCGGTCTGTCAGTCTGTCAGTCTGTCCGCAATTTTCGTGTCAGGTCCATATCTTTGTCATCGATGGATGGATTTTCAAATTACTTGGCAAGAATGTGTACCACAGTAATACGACGTGTCGCACGCAAGACCCAGGTCTGTAGCTCAAAGATCAAGGTCACACTTAGACGTTAAAGGTCATTTTTAATATAGTGCATTCGTGTCCGGTCCATATCTTTGTCATCCATGGATGGATTTTCAAATAACTTGGCATGAATGTGTACCACAGTAAGACGACGTGTCGCGCGCAAGACCCAGGTCCGTAGCTCAAAGGTCAAGGTCACACTTAGACATTAAAGGTCATTTTTCATGATAGTGCATTCGTGTCCGGTCCTTATCTTTGTCATCCATGGATGGATTTTCAAATAACTTTCGTTTTGTCTTCATTGAAACTTATATTAATGACATGTTTATGTTATTACTTTAGAGTCATTAAACTGTGATTTTTTTCTCTGAAATATCAGCTAGTTAATTGTTGAAATGAAACTTAATTCTGAATCATGTATGATAAGATATTTGTAAACCTGAAAACATTTAGTCAAAAGAAACTTCGTCAAATTTTACTTGTCATTTCGTTTCGAACAAGTTCTATTTCACTGGTCCTAAACTCTAACATCGGCCATAACTATTCATTCAAAGTGCCATCGGGGGCATGTGTCATCCTGTGGAGACAGCTTTTGTTTATCTTCGAAATGCAGATATGTCTCATTATACTTTAAGTGAAATATTATCCTTAGTATGCAGAAATGTTTATAAATAGCTAGACAATGGACAGACAGTATGTTTTACAATTCAACCAGCATAATATTATATATTATTTAATTTGTTTTTATCTAAAAAATTGTCTAATTAACTAATATTATACATGTAATTTTTTATGAAGTACATAATTAAATAGATTAGGTAAATATAGTTTAGCTGTTAAACAAAGCTTCACTTAAATTGTATTTTAAGAAGGTATTAGTCCCTATTATCCAAAAAAAATCCCCAAGAAATTTATTACAACAGTACATTAGCTAATATGATTATACATTAGATGTAATAGCAATCATGTTATTCTTTGTAAGGTGTAATAGGGGATGGATCCCCGACCCCCTCACATCCATGACAGGGACAATAAATGGGTTACCTCGGTAGCCGAAAAAATCTTTCACTTTCAGATAGTGAAAATAATAGATAAAAGCAGTAACTAAATAATGGATTAATCTGTAACCAAGACATCAACAGGTATTGGATTTTACTCAGATTTAATAACTTCATCATACCATATCATTAAAATCCAAAACTGCCTACATCAAACAACTTCTACATTTACAATCATACAATGTGATTTGTACTAAAACATGTTGAAAAATTAGCATTCTGGTATTTGTATTATTCCTGTTATTTGAATATTTTGTACTGACAAATAGGTTATTCAGATATCTGAAATCCACTGTACTTGTGAAACTGTTACTTGCTTTACAGTAATGGCAGTTTCTGGAAGTGGAGACAATATCCGCACAGTTGATGGAAGTGAACTTGAAGGAGTAAGTGCTAATAGTTATTTTTAACTCCACTACACGTGTATTAGGAAGACTACTGTACCTGCCTCGTTGTTGCTTTCAGTGTCAGTTTAAAGTTTCATGGTAAGCTTCTCAATTTTATTACTGTGAAATCAATTTTATTTGCGTAGGACGATTTTTCGCGTATTTCGCGCTAGGACCTATGCGCGAATTTAAGACCGCGCTATTATTATTTTTTATTATATTTTTCATTGCTAAAATTGAAAATGCGCGAATTAAAGCCCGCGCGAAACAGTCCTTCCTCACGTTTGCGCAAAATTTCATGCCAGTGAATTTAAATGATTTCACAGTATATTATAACTCCTACCCCCAATTATCTCATCAGTTAGCCTTCCTTAGGGGTAGACATCTTTTTAGCTCGACTATTCAAAGAATAGGTAGAGCTATTGGACTCACCCATGCTTCGGCGTCCACATCTGCGTCTGCGTCCTGATTTGGTTAAGTTTTTGCATGTAACCTTGTATCTCAGAAACCACTTGTTGGAATGGATTGAAACTTCACACACTTATTCACTGTGATAAACTGACTTACATTGTGCAGGTTCCATAACTGCTTGTTAAAAAAATTATGCCCATTTTTTGACCAAATTGTTTTTAAGGTTTTATAATTATGTAAGCTAGTATCTTAGAACCCAATAATGGGAATGGATTGAAACTTCACACACTTGTTTACTGTGATGATCTGACATGCAGTGCACAGGTTCCATAACTCTTAATTTGCATTTTTACAAACCCTTTTTTGACTTAGCAGTTTTTGGTTAAGGTCTTTTTGGCTGGGTTTTAGAAGGAAAATCCGGCTTGTAGATTAGGTCTGTCGGTGCAGATGGGCGGGCGAATGGATGGAAATAATGAGTCACCTAGGACCTTGAAACTTCATAGGTATGTTGGTCTTGATGTGTACATGACCCCTACTGATTTCAGGGTCACTGGGTCAAAGGTCAAGGTCACAGGGTCCTGAACATTGAAAATGGTTTCCACTCAATATCTGGACAAGTATTTCACCTAGGACCTTGAATGTTCATAGGTATGTTGTTCTTGATGTGTACATGACCCCTATTGATTTTGGGTTGACTGGGTCAAAGGTCAAGGTTACAGGGATCTGAACATTGAAAATGGTTTCCGCTCAATATCTGGACATGTATTTCACCTAGGACCTTGAAACTTCATTGGTATGTTGGTCTCGATGTGTACATGACTCCTAATGGTTTCAGGGTCACTGGGTCAAAGGTCAAGGTCACAGGGACCTGAACATTGAAAATGGTTTCCGCTCAATATCTGGACAAGTATTTCACCTAGGACCTTGAAACTTCATACGTATGTTGGTCTTGATGTGTACATGACTCCTATTGATTTCAGGGTCAAAGGTCAAGGTCTCAGAGATATAAACATTGAAATTGGTGTTTTTCTCTCTCTTTTTTTTTACACCAATTTGTTTCTTTAATTTCATTTTCTACCTGTCCATTTCTTTTTTTCCCTTTTTCCTTCAATAGTGCTTATTAATTTGGAGGTTATTTAGAGTATGCTTTTATTATACGCCCGAAGGGACGTATTATGTTATGACGCTGGTGTCCATCCTTCCGTCCGTCCATCTGTCTGTCCGTTAGCAATTTCGTGTCTGCTCTGTAACTCTTGAACCCCTTGAAGGATTTCAAGGAAACTTGACACAAATGTTCACCACACCGAGACGACATGCAGAGCGCATGTTTTGGATGTCTCGCTTCAAGGTCAAGGTCACACTTAAGGGTCAAAAGTCATATATGACTGCTTTGTGTATATTGCTCTGCATTGCAGTGCTCTTGTTTTTATTTGGCAGATCTCTTTTTTGTTCACTTACAATAATTTTTGTTTTTTAATTACTTCCCTTTTATGTTACTATAAATAGCTTATTTTGAAACTTTTTCATTATTGGTCATAGGGAAAAACCGAGACCACTTTTCTGTGGTACAACATGGATGGTACCTTTAATTTTTAGGTGTATTTTTACTGTACCTGATAAGGATTTTTTTTGTGGACTTTGAATATTTTTTTTGTGGACTTGTGGATTTGTTTTTTGAAGTTTTCCTTTTGTTGTTCCTTTGTTTTGGGCTACAACAGTCAAGTTCTTTAAATTTTGCTCCCATCCTATGATGTAATCCTTCGGGTGTATATTGCCCCGCTTGGCGGAGCTCTTGTTAGAACTTTAACTCATTATCACTTAATTCAGAAAATCCAGCCAAAATGCCGTCAGGCGTTACCTGCTTGTTTTTAGCTCGACTATTTAAAGAATAGGTAGAGGTATTGGACTTACTCATGCGTCAGCGTCCCCGACCACGTCTGTGTCCCGGTTTGGTTAAGTTTTTGTATGTAAGCTGGTATCTCAGTAACCACTTATAGGAATGGATTGAAACTTCACACATTTATTCACTGTGATAAACTGACTTGCATTGCACAGATTCCATAACTCTATTTTGCTTCATTACAAAATTATGCTCCTTTTACGACTTTTGGCTAAGGTTTTATATGTAAGCTGGTATCTCATTACCCACTAATGGGAATGGATTGAAACATCACACACTTGTTCACTGTGATGATCTGACATGCAGTGCACAGGTTTCATAACTCTGCTTTGCATTTTTACAAAATTATGCCCCTTTTTCGACTTAGCAGTTTTTGGTTAGGTTTTTGTATGTAAGTTGGTATCTCAGTACCCACTAATGGGAATGGATTGAAACTTCACACAATTGTCCATTGCCATTAACTGATATGCATTTTACAGGTTCCATATTCCTGTTTTACAAAATTATTCCCCTTTTTTTAACTGACAAGGCTGTTGAATAGTCGAGCGTTGCTGTCCTCTGACAGCTCTTGTTATGTAAGCTGGTATTCTTTGTACCCACTAATGGGAATGGATAGAAACTTCACACACTTGTTCACTGTCATGATCTGACATGCAGTGCATAGGTTCCATAAATCTGCTTTGCATTTTTACAAAATTATGCCCCTTTTTTGACTTAGCAGTATTTGGTAAGTTTTTGTATGTAAGCTGGTATCTCAGTACCCACTAATGGGAATGGATTGAAACTTCACACACATGTTCACTGTTATGATCTGACATGCACTGCGTAGGTTTCATAACTCTACTTTGCATTTTTAGCTCACCTGAGCAATGCTCATGGTGAGCTATTGTGATCAAGCTGTGTCCGTCGTGCATGCGTGTGTGCGTCCGTCCGTTGGTCGTCAACAATTGTGTTTAAAAGATTTCTCCTCCAAAATCACTGAATGTATTTTGATGAAACTTGGCATGGATGATCCTGTACCAAAATTTTTCACGGTTTCGCATGGTTGCACATAGGGGCGTCAGAGCTAAAAATAGAAAAATCTTCAAACAACATTTCCTCCTGAACCCATGGTCCAATTTTGAAATGTAACTCAAATGGTCCTTATGTAACCCTCTACCAAGATTTTACAAATTATACCGATTTGTCAGAAAACATTGCCGCCAGGGGGCGTGGTCACTTTTACCTATATGTATATAGTGGAAATTAAAAAAAAATCTTCTTGTGTGAAACTGTTGGCTCGATTTTAGAATAATTGTACACAAACGGCCTTGTGTGACCCTCTACAAAGATTGTCCAAATTATTTTGATTCGTCAAAAGACTTGGTCGCCAGAGGGCGTGGTCACTTTCCATCAACAATTTCTTTAAACAACATCTCCTGTAAATCCACTGAATGGATTTTGATGAAACTTTACACAAATGATATCTGGGTAACCCTCTTTCAAATTTGTTCAAAAGGTTACAGTTCATTGAACATTAGGGTCTTTTTGGTTAAAAATAGGTGTTCAGCTATCAGACTTTAACTAGAACTGTCACTGGAGTGACGAATACCCCCACAATACGGTCTTGTCACAGAAGAATGGCAACCATTAGAAAGACATGGCCACAAGAATGTACAATTTAAATCGAACTTGACCTGTATTTTATTATGTTACTCCTGTGTACCAAAACTTATCTAAATCTGTCAAGCCTTTCGTGAGTTATTGTCCGGCAACCATGAGTTTGACAAATTCTTAGTTAGAAAGGGGCCATAGCTACATATAAAATTGGTGGTTTGTAGCCAAAGTCGAACTTTACCTGTATTTTATGATGTTACACCTGTGTACCAAAAGCATTTAAATCTGTCAGGAACTGTCAATTATACTTATATAGTGTTTTGATACACTTTATCTGTACCTCTGTTATTATTTGATATTTTTTTAACACAGACTCAAGCTATTGTGCAATATTCATCCACCATTGGAGTGTTTAATGACTCCAATTGTGGTTGAATATTGCACAATAGCTTGAGTCTATGTTAAAAAATATCAATTAATAAGAGAGGTACAGACAAAGTGTATCAAAACATTATATAAGTATAATTCTAAGCAAAAAGGGGGCATTATTCATGAAAAATTGGTGTCAGAGTTATGGACCTTGTGTCACATGATGTGGATGATAAGGTGAAACATCTGTTTTAAGTTTGAATCAAATCCATTTAGTAATAACTGAGATATTGTGAAAATGCATCAAAATTAACCTTAAATTCTAAGTAAAAGGGAGAATAATTCATGAAAAATTGGTGTCAGAGTTATGGACCTTGTGTCACATGATGTGGGTGATAAGTTGGAACATCTATTTTAAGTTTGAATCAAATCCATTTAGTAATAACTGAGATATAGTGAAAATGCATCAAAATTAACCTTAAATTCTATGTAAAAGGGGGCATAAGTCATGAAAAATTGGTGTCAGAGTTTTGGACCTTGTGTCACATGATGTTGGTGATAAGGTGGAACATCTATTTTAAGTTTAAAGCAGAGACATATATAGTAATAACTGAGATATAGATTTCAGGACGCGACAAAACTGACTCTTATATAGCCCCCCACCCTCCCACCAAACATGTATGGTGGGGGTATAAAAATCTTTTCTGTAGAGCTCTGACATAGGCTAACATAGAAGAAACCTAACACTGTACTTGTACCATTATGTTATACAAACACACCTGAAACCTTGTACACAGGTGAGCACTTTAGGGTCAGTGACCCTTTTGTTTAAGATACAGCCTTAAAATTTGGATGACATGTACAGTTTTATACACTGATCTTAAAACTGACTTTCAGTGACCATGAATGTGATCTACTGACCTACTTTTCTAAATATTTTAGCATCAATTTGACATTTGAAACAAACAAAAAATTGTAGCTCATATTACTCGAGTGAGCAATACAGGGTCATCATGACCCTGTTGGTATACAGGTGGGAGCAGTTGGCCCTTTTAGGGGCTGCTAGAACTAAAATTTGAGATACCTTTAAACAACTTCTTCCCATGAACTGCTGAATTGATCTTTATCAAACATGGTTTTTATACACCCGTTTGAAAAACAGGACGAATTATGGGAACGCCCCTGGTGGGCGGGCATGAGGATGGGCGGCATCCACAAACTTTGTCTTGAGCATATCCTCTTCATGCATGGAAGGATTTTGATGTAACTTGGCACTAATTTTCACCATATATTATTTCTTACAGACAAGAAATTTGTCAGTGCATGTGTTGAATACACATTCTTATGTTGTCTTTCTCCTTTCCCTCTAACATATTAAGAAAGCTCAGTTTTCTTACATCCTGTAACATATGAGGGGAAAGAGAGGACACTTGAAATAGAGTACTGTATCAGTTTATAATAGAAACAATGTAAACATTTATGTTGTAGGGTGGCCAAATTCTAAGAAATACAGTTGCTATCTGTTGTCTTTTACAAGAGTGTGTGAAGGTTGTGAAAATCAGAGCTGGAAGGAGTAATGCAGGTCTCAGGTAATATCTTAAGGTAGTATATCTCAGTCAAGTAGCACAATATTGCCAGTGACATACAATAATAGCACTCTCTGTTGTACTATAAATAGAACATACAGCAGTTACTGTAATTAAATTTATTGGCCCGAAATTTTGTGGTTTTGGCCAAAACGGCTGTTTCATGGGGATGTAAATTCGTGGATTTTCAATTTTCAATTTTTTATGCCCCCGAAGGGAGGCATATAGTTTTTGAACCGTCTGTCGGTCTGTCAGTCTGTCCGCAATTTTCATGTCCGGTCCATATCTTTGTCATCGATGGATGGATTTTCAAATAACTTGGCATGAATGTGTACCACAGTTAGACGACATGTCGCGCGCAAAACCCAGGTCCGTAGCTCAAAGGTCAAGGTCACACTTAGACATTAAAGGATAGTGCATTGATGGGCGTGTCCGGTCCATATCTTTGTCATCGATGGATGGATTTTCAAATAACTTGGCATGAATGTGTACCACAGTAAGACGACGTGTCTCGCGCAAGACCCTGGTCCGTAGCTCAAAGGTCAAGGTCACACTTACACTTTAAAGGATAGTGCATTGATGGCCGTGTCCGGTCCATATCTTTGTCATCCATGGATGGATTTTCAAATAACTTGGCATGAATGTGTACCACAGTAAGACAACGTGTCGCGCGCAAGACCCAGGTCCGTAGCTCAAAGGTCAAGGTCACACTTAGACGTTAAAGGACAGTGCATTGATGGGCGTGTCCGGTCCATATCTTTGTCATCCATGGATGGATTTTCAAATTACTTGGCATGAATGTGTACCACAGTAAGACGACGTGTCATGCGCAAGACCCAGGTCCATAGCTCAAAGGTCAAGGTCACACTTTGACGTTAAAGGTCATTTTTCATGATAGTGCATTGATGGGCGTGTCCGGTCCATATCTTTGTCATTCATGCATGGATTTTAAAATAACTACGCATGAATGTGTGACACAGTAAGACGACGTGTCGCGCTCAAGACCCAGCTCCGTAGGTCAAAGGTCCTAAACTCTAACATCGGCCATAACTATTCATTCAAAGTGCCATCGGGGGGCATGTGTCATCCTATGGAGACAGCTCTTGTTTTTCATAATTTCCAAAGGAATAGATCTAGTGGATCATTTTGTTCTAACATGTCAAACAGCGCTACCATGGTAACCATATTTGCAATCTACACCGCGGGAGATTAGCAATTGATCATGTGCCAGTTAACCATTGACCATGTTATCTATAATTATACGACCCCTAATTTGCTGAACTTAATGAATTTGTGAAATGTTCAATAAGAAAAGTCCGCGCCAATTAAAAAGTGTCAAAACTGTAGCACCTGGGATATAGTCTTGCACAATTAGCATTCATAATCAAAACAAATATAAAATAGAGAAAAGTGGAAACTTCACAGGTCGCCCAAAACGACAAAAACGAAAATGTTGCAGGCTCGGTTTGATTGAGCCTGTTCATGGACGGTAGTGGAAATGCATGTTACCGTCCACGCCCTCTAGCCCCGGGTTGAGCAGAACTCAACATTTACACGTTAAAAGTACAAAAAGCAATTTAGAGACATCTGCAGATGTATTCAAACGGCAGTGAACATAGAACCTTCAATGATACACATGTTGAGGTGTGTAATTCCATGAAGAGCGGTGTTTGGTCCCCAGATAAAGTAAAGGGTTTGCCCCAAACGAGAAAACAATGGGCAGAACTAAACAAACTGGAATTTAGAAAGGGGATCTGGGGCTATGGAGCCTGCGTATCACAGGAACTGTCAAGGACAAAATTAAAAAGCAGGCACCATATCCAAGGGGTGATTATACAATACCCGAGGCTATGAAAGCGGGAGTATTGGAACCACCCAGGCCAAAATGGTCATGTTGAGAAACTAAACAGTACCAGTAACATGACATAAAAGTCGTGCTGAACGATCTGAGAAGATCGAAATATAACAGCCCTGATTGAAGAAGTTCATCACATTGATCATTTGATGGTGTTTGACAAACAAGAAGTAGATTTTGTATTGCAAATCAAAAACAAACTATTATAGATTTAATGATTTTTGAGTCGGCTATAGGCTGAAAGCCTTTTGATGAGTCCTTGCTGTTCAGCGATTCTCTAAATGGACCGAATAACACGTGAAGGGATGTAGTTCCATTAGATTTCTCAAACTTCAAACAGTTCACTGCACGAATGAAGTTAAGTTGTGTCAATTCCCTTTGCTATGACCAATATACGATGTAATCTGTCATATTTATGACTTGTAATTGTGCAATACTCGAATGTAACTCATTAAGCATAAATGTGCATTTTAAGAATTGCGCAGGCTTACAAAGCTTGGGTAACATCCAGCGAAAGACAAAAAATAGTTCCACAGGGCTCCAGATAAGATGCGTATTAGCGTAAATTACGTATAGAAATAATGCGAATACGCATGTCTAATATTAGAAAAACGTATATAAAATTACAGAAACGCACACAATGCTTTTTTAAAAACAAAATCTGAATCGTCTGGATGCGTTAGGTAACATAGCCGATCAGCCTTAATTCTCCCACATTGAACGTAAACACGCATCGTATGATTTCTATAAACTTTGCGTGGGTTGAATTTTGCAGTCAGTAAACGGATAAATTATCGGAAGAAGAAGTTCTAACTGGTTTGTTTAGTTACTACTGATATTAAAAATGATTTTAATTCTTATTTTTCGAGAAATAAACAAATCTGCGAAACATTAAATTGTATTTTCTTGTAGTTTTTGAAATCGAAAGTAGATCGTCTATGTTTGGCTGCTTTCACAAAACGAAACAACTTTTTTATGAAAAGATTTAAATAAGAGGTAATTTAACCGTAATCTTCAATGTCAGATACTGCCAATTGCTGCTAAATGTCTTCGTATCATCACAATTTGTAAAATATATTGTTGAAACTGGAGAAAAGTGTAATCGTGTCCGGATATAATATTTTGGGTAAATATCGAGCTGTGTTATGAAATTTTAAGAAAAAAACTAAAATCAAACTGAAACTGGTAGACTATACTGTCAGTACATCAATCATTAGCCGACTCAGGCCCTTCAGGCCTTTGATATATTGCTAAAAATGTGTTATTGCACACGATTGATAAAGTATAATTGGTTTAGAATCATGAAAGGAATTTCCGTACATGCCTATTGTTAAATGCGTGTGCGCATCTTAAATAACAAGCTGTTGAACTTGTGCAATTGTTATTTTCTGTCGAGAAACATGTACAGTAAACCTCGCTTATAAGAAACAGCTTGGGATCTGTAAAAATTTTTCCTTATAACCGAAGTTCCTTATATCCGTATAGCGAACTAGTTCCTTGTAAGCGAGGTTTGTATAACGAACACAGTTTGTATAGCGAACACTACTTGACTGACGTTTGAAAAGGGTTATGTGTTCACACTCCGGGCTGACCATGAATCTTTATGTGAGAAAGTTGCAAGTCTAGTACAGGTCATTTCCTGGAGAGATGGTAAAGTCAGCTGCCTGCATGTATATGACTGAAATAGTGTTGAAACACGGCGTTAAACCTAAACTAAGCCAAAAATGTACGTCAGTAAGAATGACTGTAATTTGTGTTTATTTTTTGGCAGTTATTTCTATCTTCTTTTTTAGAGAGCGCTACATTATGATTATAAGATGTGTTGCAGTTACTCCCCTTGTCCGACTTCATGTTATGTCAATAGGCATCAATATAAATATAAAATAAATGTTCAAATTTTTATTATTACAAAAATGTTAAATTGGACTACCCATTAAAGTAGGGTGTTTATGACATACAGTGTATTACGACTAGACAACGGCGCCATACATACGGATTAAAGTGTAAATTATACCTATAGTTTTGCTATTGACCATTTTAGCACCTGCTATATTTTTAACATTTGGAAATTTGGTAAACTGAACTGTTTGCCGTTATTAATCACGCGTAATTAGCACATTCATTTAGGATAGTATGACCATGATTGATTTTCATTCACTGTTGTTAACATGAAATACCTAATACATTTAGCTCTCTGTAGCTCTCATAAATATAAGTCTACTATCGTCTAGTATCTGGTAAATGTTAATGTTATGATGATATTATATATTTTCTTTTTAACGTATCCGTGAATATCATAGAAATGAAATAGTTTGTGTTTAATCATGTGCATGAAAGCGCATGAAAGTGCCGACGTTACTCTGACGTCATCAGCGATTCTCCTTTTTATTTCTGGTTTCCAGTAATTTTTATTCTTTATGTCTGTTCGCTATAACCGAGGTGATTTCCATTGAATTTCGTACTTTGGGACTGGAAAAAATGTTCCTTATAACCGGGTGCTCCTTATAACCGAGTACCCTATAACCAAGGATTTTTACGTTGAATAAAGAAGGAATTAGATCGGGGAATTGAAAACTGCTCCTTACAACCAAGTGTTCCTTATATCCGAGTTCCTTATAAGTGAGGTTTACTGTAATGTGAATTGGGTAATAATGCATCGGACACAAATCTAGCAATTAATTTATAATAGTTAATAGTCCCAAAGTAGTAGAAGTTTACTACATAACAGTAAATGTTAACATTGCATAGGGGTCGAAAAAAATCAGATAACTGCCGCAGCATAGTTGGCATGTGACGCTACGTCAAACTTCTATTTTTAGCTCGACTATTCGAAGAATAGTAGAGCTATTGGACTCGCACGTGTGTCCGCATCCGCATTGGCGTCCGCATCCCAATTTGGTTAAGTTTTTATATGTAAGCTGGTATCTCAGTAACCACTTGTGGGAATGGATTTAAACTTCACATACTTATTCACTGTGATAAACTGACTTACATTGCACAGGTTCCATAACTCTAATTTGCTTCTTTACAAAATTATGCCCCTTTTTCGACTTTTTGGTTAAGGTTTTGTATGTAAGCTGGTATCTCAGTACTCGGTAATGGGAATGGATTGAAACTTCACACACTTGTTCGCTGTCATGATCTGACATGCACTAAGGAGGTCCCATAACTCTACTTTTTTTTTTCAAAATTATGCCCCTTTTTCTACTTAGCATTTTTTGGTTAAGTTTTTGTATGTAAGCTGGTATCTCATTATCCACTAATGGGAATGAATTGAAACTTCACATACTTGTTCACTGTCATGATCTGACATGAAATGCACAGGTCCCATAACTCTACTTTGCATTTTTACAAAATTATGCCCCTTTTTTGACTTAGAAAGTTTTGGTTAACGTTTTGTATGTAAGCTGGTATCTCAGTACTCACTAATGAGAATGGATTGAAACTTCACACACTAAGTTGTCCACTGTCATAAGCTGATATGCACTGTGCAGGTTCCATAACCCTGTTTTGCATTTTTACAAGATTATGCCCCTTTTTCGACTTCTGTCTTCTTTCAGTTGACAAGGCTGTTGAATAGTGGAGCATTGCTGTCCTCCGACAGCTCTTGTTTGACATAGAAATTAGTTAAGTTTTGCATACCATTCCATATTTTGTCCGAACTGTTTGATATAATGCTTTGAAACCTTGAACACTTGCTTACCATCATGGTTACACATTGCAATATAGTGCAAGGCTTATCCAAATCCACAAATACAGGTATATTGTTTGTCTTATCTATTATTTTTCTTTTTAGCTCACCTGTCACGAAGTGACAAGGTGACCTATTGTGACCGCTTGATGTCCGTCGTGCATAGTGCGTCGTTCATCGTGCGTAGTGCGTCGTCCGCCAACAATTTCTAAAAAGATCTTCTTGAAAACCACTGGGCAGAATTACACCAAACTTGAATGACCCTTTGGTGGCCCCCTTTCAAAATTGTTCAAAGAATTGAATTCCATGCAGAACTCTGGTTGCCATGGCAATCAAAAGGAAAAACTTTAAAAATCTTCTTCTCAAAAACCAGAAGCCCTAGAACTTAGATATTTGGTGTGAAGCATTGCCTAGTGGACCTCTACCAAGTTTGTTCAAATCATGACCCCGGGGACAAAATTGACCCCGCCCCAGGGGTCACTTGATTTTACATAGGAAAATCTTCAAAAATCTTCTTCTCAAAAACCAGAAGCCCTAGAGCTTAGATATTTGACATGTAGCATTGCCTAGTTGACCTCTACTAAAGTTGTTCAAATCATGACCCCGGGGTCACTTGATTTTACATAGGAAAATCTTCAAAAATTTTCTTAAAATAAACCAGAAGGCCTAGAGCTTAGATATTTCACATGTAGCATTGCCTAGTTGACCTCTACAAAATATGTTCAAATCATGACCCCCGGTTAAAAATTGACCCCGCCCCAGGGGTCACTTGATTTAATATAGGAAAATCTTCAAAACTTTCTAAAAATAAACCAGAAGGCCTAGATCTTAGATATTTCACATGAAGCATTGCCTAATGGACCTCTACAAAATTTGTTCAAAACATGACCCCCTGGGTCAAAATTTACCCCGCCCCAGGGGTCACTTGATTTTACATAGGAAAATCTTCAAAAACTTTCTTAAAATAAACCAGAAGGCCTAGAGCTTAGATATTTCACATGTAGCATTGCCTAGTAGACTTCTACAAAATTTGTTCAAATCATGACCCCCGGGGTCAAATTGCCCCCGCCCCAGGGGTCACTTGATTTTACATACGAAATTCTTCAAAAGTTTTCTAAATATAAACCAGAAGGCTTAGATCTTAGATATTTCACATGTAGCATTGCCTAGTGGACCTCTACAAAATTTATTCAAATCATGACCCCTTGGTTAAAATTGGCCCCGCCCCAGGGGTTACTTGATTGTACATCGGAAAATCTTCCAAAAAATATCTAAAAATCATCAGTTTGACATTTAAAACATGTGGCTCATATTACTCAGATGAGTGATCCACGGTCATAATGACCCTCTTGTTTCTGAAAATCTCTGGTAAAATTTTGACCTAATACTTCCATCAATTCTGCGAATAGTCAAGCGCGCTGTCAACAGACAGCTCTTGTTAGTATCTGTTTTTACTTTGACGAGCATGTCGTAAACAAACCACGGGTAAATGTCTTAATGATACAGTCAGTTTTATTCCGATGCATACCTATGTTTAATCGTTGATGGGGCCTCCATAAACTACACAAAAGCTGCAGATTAGTACTGCCACATGCACAAAACTATGGACCAGATCGGACGGCTATGGTGTCCTTTTTGGCGACAATTTACATTATCGTGGGCATAATTTATTCGTTGGGACTTAATTTCGTGGTTGAGTTGAACCACGAAATCCACAAAAATTAAACCCCAATGAATAATAATGATTTCACAGTATACCATTATACAATGGGCGAATTGCCGACAAGGAAATGTTTGCTATATATTACGAATATATACAAAATTTTATCATCAACATTCTCAATAAACTTCAAATGGAATTAAAAAATAGCAAGCAGAAAATTACACTTTGCCTGAATAAAATCAGTATGATGCACCTTTTAACAGAATAGATAAAAGAAACAATAACTAATTTCACAAATATATTGGAACAAACGTAGGAAATATATGGACATTCAAAACAGGGTAAGCAAATAAAAAACAAACTGTTGCATGCACATTACACCATATTCAGCAGATAATATTAATAATATCTTGCATCACAAGAATAGTTTGAACAAGGACGTACATTTTAGATATTTACGGCCTCTGTTTAAAAGGGAAATTATTATGCAATGTTGTTCTTGTGTTCATTCTTAAATGATTTAAAAAGGTGAGTTTTAAAGTAGAAAGTTATGAGCATTTCCATTTATGATCAAAATGGCGGCCGTTTTGTTTCCAATGCAACAAAAAAATAAAATGGCAGTTTTATTGTTGAGCCCACTTGCGGAAGCAAAGACATAGTTGTCCAAATGGCTGTTTGGTGCATGTACGTGCATTGTGCATGCGTCCGGATTTGTTTGTCCGGACCATAACTTTGACATGCATGGAGCAATCTTGTTATGTCTCCCCCACGGAGAATATTGTTTTTGCCCTGTCCGTCCTTCCGTCCGTCTGTCACACTTCATTTCCGATCAATAACTTGAGAACCATTTGACCTAGAACCTTCAAACTAAATAGGCTGGCAGGGCTTATGGAGTAGACAAACCCTATTGTTTTTCGGGTCACTCCATCAAAGGTCAGGGTCACAGGGGCCTGAACATGGAAAACCATTTCTGATCAATAACTTTAGAACCACTTGACCCAGAATGTTGAAACTTCATAGGATGATTGGTTATGCAGAGTAGATGACCCCTATTGATTTTGGGGTCACTCTGTTAAAGGTGAAGGTCACCAGGGCCTGAACATGGAAAACCATCTCCGGTCAATAACTTGAGAACCACTTGACCCAGAATGTTGAAACTTCATAGGATAATTGGTTATGCAGAGTAGATGACCCCTTTTGATTTCAGGGTCACTCTGTTAAAGATCATGGTCACAGGGGCCTGAACATGGAAAACCATTTCTGATCAATAACTTGAGAACCACTTGACCCAGAATGTTTAAACTTAATAGGATGATAAAACGTGCCGAGTAGACGACCTCTACTGATTTTGGGGTCACTCGATCAAAGTTCATGGTCACAGGGGCCTGAACATTGAAAACTGTTTCTAATTCATAACTTGAGAACCACTAGGCCCAGAATGTTGAAACTTAGTGGGGTGATTGGACATGCATGGAGCAATCTTGTTATATCTCCTCAACCACTGGGGGAGACATATTGTTTTTGCCCTGTCTGTCTGTCCTTCCGTACGCCACACTTCATTCCGATCAATAACTAGAGAACCATTTGACCTGGAACCTTCCAACTTCATAGGGTGGCAGGGCTTTTGGAGTAGACGACCATAATGTTTTTGGGGTCACTCCATCAAAGGTCAAGGTCACAGGGGCCTGAACATGGAAAACCATTTCCGATCAATAACTTGAGAACCACTTGACCCAGAATGTTGAAACTTCATAGGATGATTGGTCATGCAGAGTAAATGACCCCTATAACTTTGGGGTCACTCTGTTAAAGGTGAAGGTCACAGGGGCCCGAACATAGAAAACCATTTCCGATCAATAACTTGAGTACTACTTGATCCACAATGTTGAGACTTCATAGGATGATTAGACATGCATAGTAAATGACCCCTATCAATTTTGGGGTCACTCGATCAAAGGTCAAGGTCACAGGGGCCTGAACATGGAAAACCATTTCCGATCAATAACTTGAGAACCACTTGACCCAGAATGTTGAAACTTCATAGGATGATTGGTCATGCAGAGCAGATGACCCCTATAACTTTGGGGTCACTCTGTTAAAGGTGAAGGTCACAGGGGCCCGAACATAGAAAACCATTTCCGATCAATAACTTGAGTACTACTTGATCCACAATGTTGAGACTTCATAGGATGATTAGACATGCATAGTAAATGACCCCTATCAATTTTGGGGTCACTCGATCAAAGGTCAAGGTCACAGGGGCCCGAACTTGGAAAACCATTTCTGGTTAGTAACTTGAGAACCACCTGACTCAGAATGTTTAAACTTCATAGGATGATTGAACATGCAGAGCAGATGACCCCTTTTGATTTTGGGGTCACTCAATTAAAGGTCAAGGTCACAGGGGCACGAACATGAAAAACCTTTTCCGGTCAGTAACTTGAGAACCACCTGACCCAGGATGTTGAAGCTTCACAGGATGATTGGACATGCAGAATAGATGACGCCTATTGATTTTGGGATCACTCTGTTAAAGGTCAAGGTCGCAGCGGACAAAACATGGAAATCCATTTCCAGTCAATAACTTAAGAACCATTTGACCTAGAACCTTCAAACTTCATAGGGTGATAGGACTTACAGAGTAGATGACCCCTATTATTTTTGGGGTCACTCCATGAAAGGTGAAGGTCACAGGGGGCTGAACATCGAAAATGCTTTCGAATCAGTAACTTGAGAACCACTTGGCCCAAAATGTTGAAACTTAATAGGATGATTGGACATGCAGAGTAGATGACCCCAACTGATTTTGGGGTCACTCAATCAAAGGTCAAGGTCTCAGGGGCTGAACATAGAAAACGGTTTCCAATTCATAACTTGAGAACCATTAGGCCCAGAATGTTGAAACTGAGTGGGATGATTGGACATGCCAAGTAGATGATCCCTATTGTAGCCAACCATCAGTGTCTCTTTGATTTCTGCTCCTGTCCCCTGTTGACTGCTTGCTTAGACAACTATGCATTGGGGGAGACATGCGCTTTTCTACAAAAGCATCTTCTAGGTATACACTGTTTCACTATCCCCCATCGAAATAGCTGAGCACCCTGTCTCCTGTAACAGTTATTGTACTTCCTCCTTCTCTGATCTAAAACTTCACACATATATTGCCCAGCTTTGCAGCTCTTATTATAAATAAAAAATACACTTTTACATATTGTCTGTTTTTAGACCACAGCATCTGACTGGTATACAGTTGATTTGTGAAATATGTAGTGGAAAGCTAGTTGGTGGCATTGTCAGCTCAACAGAGATACAGTTTTATCCAGGCAAAGTTAAATCAGATAACTACCTCGCTGATACACACACTGCAGGGTATTGTGATGATTTATTTTAAGCTCACCGGAGCACAACGTGCTAGGTGAGCTATTGTGATCACTCACAGTCCGTCATCAATCTTTCTGCTGTACTTCCACACTTTTCTTCAAATGACATCTCCTCTGAAGTCATGTGGTAGAAGTTGATGGAACTTAGCTTGGATATTCCTTGGGTGGTATTTTTCTAAAATAATTCAAATAGTTGTGCTTCACATAAGGGCTGTCAGATCTAAAAAATCAAAAAAATCTTCAAACAACAACTCCTCCTAAATTGCAAGTTATTCTGATACATCAGAAAAACATGGCCACCAGGATAGCTGAGCACCCTGTCTCCTGATACAGGGGAAACATAAAAAATCTTCTTGTATGAAACTGCTGGCCCGATTCTAAAATGGTTTCACACATATGTTCCTTGTATGACCCTCTAACAAATTATTCAGATTCACCAAAGGGCATGGCCACTCGACTATATGTGTATAATGGAAACTTTAGTAATCTTCTTATATGAAACTATTGGCTTGATTCTAAAATGATGTCACATCAATGGTTTTTAGCTCGACTATAGAAAGTATATGGAGAGCTATCCTACTCAACCCGGCGTTGGCTACTGCATCCTTCCTGTGCTCTCACCTTGGTTAAAGTTTTTTTTACACTTTCTTTTTTCTACTTATCACTGTAATTACTTGATGGATTTGTTTCAAACTTAAAATATTTATTCCTCATCATCACCCACATCATATGGCACAAGGGCCATAACTCTCACACCAATATTTCATGAATTATCCCCCCTTTTTACTTAGAATTTCAGGTTAAAGTTTTGATGCACTTTCACTCTATCTTATTTATTACTAAATGGATTTGGTTCAAACTGAAAGTAGTTGTTCCACATCATCTCCCACATCATATGACACAAGGTCCATAACTCTGGTACCAATATTTAATGAATTATCCCCCACTTTTAGTTAGAATTTCAGGGTAAAGTTTTGATGCACTTTCACTCTATCTCAGTTATTACTAAATGTAGTTGTTCAACATCATCACTCACATCATATGACACAAGAGCCATAACTCTTGCACCAATATTTGATGAATTATCTCCCCTTTTTAATTAAAATTTCAGGTTAAAGTTTTGGTGCACTTTCACTCTATCTCAGTTATTACTAAATGGATTTGATTCAAACTTAAAATAGTTGTTCCACCTTATCACCCACATCATATGACACAAGGTGCATAACTTTGGCACCAATTTTTCAAGAATTATGCCCCCTTTTACGTAGAAATTAAGGTTAATTATGTCTCCCCCAGGAGACAAATTGTTTTTGCCCTGTCCGTCCTTCCCTCCGTCCGTCTGTCCGTCCATACGTCACACTTCATTTTCGAGCAATAACTTGAGAACCATTTGACCTAGAACCTTCAAACTTCATAGGGTTGTAGGGCTGCTGGAGTAGACGACCCCTATTGTTTTTGGGGTCAGTCCGTCAAAGGTCAAGGTCACAGGGGCCCGAACATTGAAAACCATTTCAGATCAATAACTAGAGAACCACTTGGCCCAGAATGTTGAAACTTCATAGGATGATTGGTCATAAAGAGATGATGACCCCTATTGATTTTGGGGTCACTCCATCAAAGGTCAAGGTCACAGGGGCCCGAACATGGAAAACCATTTCCGATCAATAACTAGAGAACCACTTGACCCAGAATGTTGAAACTTCATAGGATGATTGTACATGCAAAGTAGATGACCCCTATTGATTTTGGGGTCACTCCATTAAAGGTCAAGGTCACAGGGGCCCGAACATTGAAAACCATTTCCGGTCAGTAACTTGAGAACCACTTGACCCAGAATGTTGAAACTTCATAGGATGATTGGTCATGAAGAGTAGATGACCCCTATTGATTTTGGGGTCACTCTGTCAAAGGTCAAGGTCACAGGGGCCTGAACATGGAAAACAATTTCCGATCAATAACTAGAGAACCACTTGACCCAGAATGTTGAAACTTCATAGGATGATTGTACATGCAAAGTAGATGACCCGTATTTATTTTGGGGTCACTCCATTAAAGGTCAAGGTCACAGGGGCCCGAACATGGAAAACCATTTCCGATCAATAACTAGAGAACCACTTGACCCAGAATGTTGAAACTTCATAGGATGATTGTACATGCAAAGTAGATGACCCCTATCGATTTGGGGGTCACTCCATTAAAGGTCAAGGTCACAGGGGCCCGAACATTGAAAACCATTTCTGGTCAGTAACTTGAGAACCACTTGACCCAGAATGTTGAAACTTCATAGGATGATTGGTCATGAAGAGTAGATGACCCCTATTGATTTTGGGGTCACTCTGTCAAAGGTCAAGGTCACAGGGGCCTGAACATTGAAAAACATTTCCGATCAATAATTAGAGAACCACTTGACCCAGAATGTTGAAAATGAAGAGTAGATGACCCCTATTGATTTTGGGGTCACTCCGTCAAAGGTCAAGGTCACAGGGGCCTGAACATCGAAAACCATTTCCGATCAATAACTAGAGAACCACTTGACCCAGAATGTTGAAACTTCATAGGATGATTGGTCATAAAGAGTAGATGACCCCTATTGATTTTGGGGTCACTCCATCAAAGGTCAAGGTCACAGGGGCCTGAACATGGAAAACCATTTCCGATCAATAACTAGAGAACCGCTTGACCCAGAATGTTGAAACTTCATAGGATGATTGGTCATGCAGAGTAGATGACTCCTAACGATTTTAGGATCACTCTGTTAAAGGCCAAGGCCACAGGGGCCTGAACATGGAAAACCATTTCCAATCAATAACTTGAGAACCTCTCCGCCCAGAATGTTAAAACTTCATAGGATGATTGTTCATGCAGAGTAAATGACCCCTAGTGTTTTTGGGGTCACTCTGTTAAAGGTCAAGGTCACAGGGGCCTGAACATTGATAACCAGTTCCGATCAATAACTTGAGAACCACTTGACCCAGAATGTTGAAACTTCATAGGATGATTGAACATGCAGAGTAGATGACCCCTATTGATTTTGGGGTCAGTCTATTAAAGGTCAAGGTCACAGTGGCCTGTTCATGTAAAATCATTTTTTGGAAATAACTTGAGAACCACTTGACCTACAATGTTGAAACTTAATAGGATGATTGGACATGCAGAGTAGATGACCCCTATTTATTTTGAGGTCACTTGATCAAAGGTCAAGGTCACAGAAGCCTGAACAGTGACTTGAGAACCACTAGGCCAAGAGTGTTGAAATTTAGCAAGATGATTGGACATGCCAAGTAGATGATCCCTGTTGCAGCCAACCATCGGTGTCTCTTTGACAATCGCTCCTGACCCTTATTGACTTCTTGCCTATAGGACTTTGCATTGGGGGAGACATGCGCTTTTTTACAAAAGCATTTTCTAGTTTTGATGCATTTTCACTATATCTTAGTAATTACTGAATGGATTTGATTCAAACTTAAAATAGTTGTTCCACCTAATCACCCACATCATATGACAAAGATGCATAACTCTGATGCCAATTTTTCATGAATTATGCCCCCTTTTACTTAGAAATTAAGGTTAATTTTGATGCATTTTCACTATATCTTAGTAATTACTAAATGGATTTGATTCAAACTTGAAGTAGTTGTTCCACATCATCACCCACATCATATGATACAAGGTGTATAACTCTTGCACCAATATTTTATGAATTATGCCCCCTTTTTGCTTAGATTATACTTATTTAGTGTTTGATACACTTTATCTTTATCTCTCTTAGAACTTAATATTTTTGACACAGGCTCAAGCTATTGTGCGATATCTTCATCCACCTTTGGAGTCATTAAACACTCCAGTGACAGCTCCAGCTTCCTCAGATGTGCCCAGTTTCACTATCCAGCATCGAAATAGTTGAGCGTGCTGTCTCCTGTGACAGCTCTTGTTATTTCATCCTTTACCAAGAAGGATCAAATTATTCTGATTTCTCCAAAAAGCAGCTGCTTTTTAGCTCACCTGTCACACAGTGACAAGGTGAGCTTTTGTGACCACCCTTTGTCCGTCGTCCGTGCGTCAACAATTTCTTGTCTGCACGATAGTGGTTTCATTTATGATTTTATTTTAATCAAACTTGCATACAACTTGTATCACCATACGATCTCGGTTCCTTTCTTCCAGGTCCCATTATGGGTTCCAGAGTTATGGCCCCTGAAAGGGCAAGAATTAGCTATTTTGACCTTGTCTGCACAATAGCAGCTTCATTTATGATTTGAATTTAATCAAACTTGCTCAAAACTTGTGTCACCATAAGATCTCGATTCCTTTCTTGAACCGGCCAGATCCCATTATGGGTTTTAGAGTTATGGCCCCTGAAAGGGCCAAAATCAGCTATTTTGACCGTGTCTGCACAATATCAGCTTCATTTATGATTTGATTTTAACCAAACCTGCACACAACTTGTATCACCACAAAATCTTGGTTTCTTTCTTGAACTGGCCAGATTCTTTATGGGTACCAGTGTTATGGCCCCTGAAAGGGCCAGAATTAGCTATTTTGACCTTGTCTGCACAATAGCAGCTTCATTTATGATTTGAATTTAATCAAACTTGCACAAAACTTGTGTCACCATAAGATCTCGATTCCTTTCTTGAACCGGCCAGATCCCATTATGGGTTCCAGAGTTATGGCCCCTGAAAGGGCCAAAATTAGCTATTTTGACCTTGTCTGCACAATATCAGCTTCATTTATGATTTGATTTTAACTAAACCTGCACACAACTTGTATCACCACAAGATCTTGGTTCCTTTCTTGAACTGGCCAGATTCCTTATGGGTACCAGAGTTATGGCCCCTGATAGAGCCAGAATTAGCTATTTTGCCCTTGTCTGCACAATAGCAGTTTCATTTATGATTTGAATTTAATCAAACTTGCACAAAACTTGTGTCACCATAAGATCTTGGTTCCTTTATTGAACCGGCCAGATTCCCTAATGGGTTCCAGAGTTATTGCCCCTGAAAGGGCCAAAATTAGCTATTTTGACCATGTCTGCACAATAGCAGGTTCATTTATGATTTTATTTTAACCAAACCTGCACACAACTTGTATCACCACAAGATCTTGGTTCCTTTCTTGAACTGGCCAGAATTCGTCATGGGTTCCAGAGTTATGGCCCCTTAAAGGTCCAGAATTTGCTAATTTGGCTTTTGCAGCCATATGGAGACTTCATTTATGGTTTGATTTGATACCAACATCCAAAATATCTTCAACAACAATAAATCTTGGATTCCATGACGAATCTGTCAGATCCAGAGTTATTTTATATCTGATTACCTCCCCTGATTGTAATCAAAATGGAATTATATCAGTAAGTACTTGCAGGACTTATTTGAAATTTCATTATTGTCATTAGTTGGACTGAGACAATCAGGGTAGATAACTATGGACTGATTTTATGTCAAATTACCTCCCTTTATTTCAAATAAAAATGGGTATATCTCCGTAACTAATGAAGATACTGATCTGAAATTTCATTTATGTCAACAGATGTACTTGAACAATCAGTGAAGATACATATTGACTGAATTTATGACAAATTACCTCCCTTTATTTTATGTAAACCAATATGTCTCAGCAGCATCTAATGAGATTGGTTTTAAATGTTATTTAAGTCTTCCAGGGTAAGGAATAGTCATGTTAGTACAAAAATGCAGCATTTGAGCCTAGGACCCTCAAACTTGGTATTGATATTGGCCCTGACTTGGTCAAAAGGGACTGTTACAAGAAAATGTTTATCCTGATGATATTTAATGTGTATGCCTATGTGCTCTATGTCAAAACTTGATCATATCATTTTGAGCAATGGTACTAAGGTGAGCGATACAGGGCCATCATGGCCCTCTTGTTCCTATATGTATATAGTTGAAACTGTTTGATATGTCTCTAAGTATCCTAAGTCATCATTCCTCCAATGTCTAACCCCACCTGCCCTCCCATAAATGAAAAATAAGAATGTGATATATATGAGTTATATTGAATATAAAGTAAATCTAACAAAAATAAAAACATTTCAAAAGGTTATAATGATAAATGCCCTCATACTTTTAGGTTGAAATATGAAAAACTGCATGGTAATTTTCCTATACTTTTAACAAAAGCTTGGATAAATCAAATTGAAAAATCTGTTAAAAATAAGAAAGGATTAGAAATTAAAATTTCAAGGGAACAAATGAAAAGTCAAGGTCAAAGCAGAGGATTTTTGAGTGCTTTAGAGCAGAGTTATTCCCACTGGCACCGGACCAGAAAGAAAATGCGTCTGTACATGTTATACCCTACCCCTAGGTATCATATAAGAACCATGGTCGTGAACGGGAAAATATACTAACCCATTTCAATCGCGTATTTCATACCTAAAACATGCAGTTCAGTAAATGTGTACTATTGATATTAAACAAGTGGTAATTTATCTTCTGTTTTGTACCGGTCACATTTCTTCAATACTTCTTATCTTAGAAAAACAACATGTAGTTTACAGTTTTTTCAAAGGTACACAAAAACTTGCTTGAACTTCCCTGGTGAAGTTCCGGTCTAGATTACAGACACACTCTGATTGGATGATGTGAAAATGTATGTCAGTCGTCGTTTTACTACAAGTGTACGCTAAAATGTTTATATGCAGCATAAATGTGCAAAATGAATTAAATAAACAGAATAGATGTATACCAATGTATGATTTCAAACTCAAAATCATATACAAGATGAATTTCATTCATCATTTCGAGTCTTATTGTAAAACTGTGAATATAATGCATTCTGTTTTTGTTTGTTTACATTTCGCTTAACATGTGCACACTGCCGTGACCTCTAGACCGGATGTTCATTAGGGGAGTTCACGCAAGTGTTTTCTGTAACGTTGACTAAAGCATAAAATATATGGAGCATCTCTGCAATATGGAATATTGAGACAATGTGACTAGTGCATGATGGAAGATAAATTATCGCTTGTTTTATATCAATAGTACACATTTACTGAACTGCGTATTTTAGGTATGAAATACGCGATTGAAATGGGTTAGTATATTTTCCCGTTCATGACCATGGTTCTTATATGATACCTAGGGGTAGGGTATAACATGTACAGAGGCATTTTCTTTCTGGTCTGGTGCCAGTGGTTATTCCTAGGACTTTCCAACATACAAATTTTCATGTATAAATCTTGTCACCTATAAGCATAACCAATCTACAATTTCCTTTTTTAATCATGCCATGGGGCAAATGTGTACTTGAGAAATCAATAATGTATAGTGACCGATAGTGTTACTAATAATTGGCTCATTTTCTGCCAACTGTCAAATTGTACTTTCGTTTTCACACATGACAGTTTTTTGGTGATCCACTCTTTTATTTTGAGGGGAATACATCGGGTTCAAGTACTTGTATATGTCACACAAATTTTTATAATGCATGCACAGAGTGTTTTTACAGGAGGTAGTTCATTAGTTTAGGATTGGTAAAGTGTTGGCACATCAGATTTTACATGCAAAATTAGGTATGTGCTAGGTGGGTGCTGAAAAACTGGCAGACCAAAGACCAAAAGGTATCCAGGGTAACCATAGCAAAAGAACATTTGGGGCATTTTTACCATTTTGAACTGTATTGTCACTGGGAATAAAATGTAGGTTCATTATACTGAACTTGAAATAAAAGCTCAGCTAAAGAAGTGGAAACCAGCTCCCAAGAAGTTTAAGTTGTCTCCTTCTGCTGGCAAAGTTATGCTGACTCACAGTAAATATGCTTTTTGGGATTCACAGTGAATAATACTGGCTCATTTCATGCCAAAAGGTCAAAAAACCTTCGCACAGGAATATTGTCAAACATAATCATCCCTGCCTTCAAGCAAGTCACATGATGATGGTAAAACCATGTGATCCTAAAATGGTGACATGCTTAGCAACGCTTGGTAAATCAAATGCTTGCCATCATCTACAGGTAAATTGACATTTATGCCACAACCTTTAAGAACATAATGAAATTATTTTATGTATCTATAATCTGCAGTATGCAATCCGTCAAAGTCTCTGACTGTACCGGTGTAACAGCCCAGTTTTTCCCCCTTCATTTTTGTACACAAAAGGGGAGAAAAATCCAACCAGTTGGTTTTTTCTCCCCCATGATTATTTTTATGCCCTCCAAAGCTGGGCATATTAAATAAAATTGCACTGTACATTCGTACATCCATGCGTGCATATGTGTTAATTCTTTACCGGGCTGTAACTCTGCTATCCATAAAGGGATTTTGAAATAACTTTGCATAAATGTTCACCATAATGAGACGATGTGTCATGAGCAAGACCCAGACTCATAGCTCTAAGGTCAAGGTCACAATTAGAGGTAAAATGTTAACAGGTCTGTTTCATGTCTGGTCCATAACTATGCCATCCATGATCTCATCCGACAGACTGATCAACAAAAATGCTAAATTAAGGGCAACATGTTAGAACTAAAAATACTGGTGGAGAAAGAACCAACAAATCATTCAGGTATGTACATAGTAGGGGAAAAGGAACCAACCAGTCAGTTTCTTCCCCACTTCACTGTATTTTATTCAGAAATGTAGATACATACATACTAGGGGGAAAGAACCAATCAGTCAGTTTCTTCCCCCTTCATCGCTTGTTATTCATACATGCTGATACATACACAATAGGGGGAAAGGACCAACTAGTCAGCTTCTTCCCCCTGCACTGTGTATTATTCAGCCAGTCATTTTCTTCCCCCTTCACCGCCTATTATTCACACTTGTAGATACATACACACTAGTGGGAAAGAACCAACCAGTCAGTTTCTTCCCCCTTCACTGCCCATTACTCACACTTGCAGATACATACACACTAGTGGGGAAGAATAAACCAGTCAGTTTCTTCCCCCTTCACCGCCTATTACTCACACATGTAGATACATACACACTAGGGGGAAAGAACCAACTAGTCAGTTTCTTCCCCCTTTATTGTACATTAATCACACATGCAGACACATACATACTAGGGGGGAAAGAGCCAACCAGTCAGTTTCTTTCCCCTTTACCGCCTATTACTCACACATGTAGATACATACACACTAGGGAGAAAGAACCGATCAGTCAGTTTCTTCCCCCTTCACCCTTATTATTCACACATGTAGACACATACATACTAGGGGGGAAAGAACCAACCAGTCAGTTTCTTCCCCCTTCACCACCTATTATTCACACATGCAGACACATACATACTAGGGGGGGAAGAGCCAACCAGTCAGTTTCTTTCCCCTTCACTGCTTATTATTCACACATGTAGACACATACATACTAGTGGGGCAAGAACCAACCAGTCGGTTTCTTCCCCCTTCACCACCTATTATTCACACATGCAGACACATACATAATAGGGGGGGGGGGGAACCAATCAGTCAGTTTCTTCCCCCTTCACCGCCTATTACTCACACATGTAGACACATACACTTGTACATACTAGGGGAGAAAGAACCAACCAGTCATTTTCTTTCCCCTTCACCCCCTATTACTCACACATGTAGATACATACACGCTAGGGGGAAAGAACCAACCAGTCAGTTTCTTCCCCCTTCCCTGCCTATTATTCACACATGTAGACATACGTACTAGGGGGAAAGAACCAACCAGTCAGTTTCTTCCCCCTTCACCACCTATTACTCACACATGTAGATACATAAACTTGTACATACTAGGGGGGAAAGAACCAACCAGTCATTTTCTTCCCCCTTCACCGCCTATTATTCACACATGTAGATACATACACACTAGGGGGAAAGAACCAATCAGTCAGTTTGTTCCCCCTTCACCGCCTATTATTTACACATGTAGATACATACACACTAGGGGGAAAGAACCAACCAGTCAGTTTCTTCCCTCTTCACCACCTATTACTCACACATGTAGATACATACACACTAGGGGGAAAGAACCAATCAGTCAGTTTCTTCCCCCTTCATCGCCTATTATTCACATATACATACTAGGGGAGAAAGAACCAACCAGTCAGTTTCTTCCCCCTTCACTGCCTATTATTCACACATGTAGACACATACATACTAGGGGTCAGTTTCATCACCCTTCATGCACAGTGTATCATTCAGACATGTAGATACATTGTACATGCACACTAGGGCAAAAGAACCAAATAGTCAGTTTCTTCCCCCGTCACAGTGTATTATTCAGACATGCAGATTCATGCATACCCTGAGGGAAAGGACCAACTAGTCAGTTTCATCCAATTTACCATGTATTGTTCAGATATGCAAATACATACCAGGGTGGAAAGATTTGAAACCAACTAGACAGTTTCCTCCTCCTTCTTTTTGTATTATTGAGACATGCAGATACATACATACTGGAGGGGGACCAACTACTCTGTTTCTTCCCCCTTCAGTGTGTATTATTCAGACATGCAGATACATACATATGTACAGGGTGGAAAGATTTAGAACCAACTAGACAGTTTCTCCCATCTTCACCATGTATTATTCAGACATGAAGACACATGCACACTACAGGGGGAAAGAACCGTTTTGTCTGTTTCTTCCCCCTTCACTGTGTATTATTCAAACATGCAAATACATGCACACTAGGAGGTGAAAGAACCAGCTATTCAGTTTCTTCCCAGCTTCACTATGTTATATTTTGACATGCAGATACATACATACCATACCATACCATACCATGGTATAAATACCATACCATACGTACCCCTACCCCTACCCCTACCCTACCTCAAGGGGGGACCAACAAGTCAGTTTCTTTTCCCTTCACTGTCTATTATTCAGACATGCAGATACATAATTACATACTAAGAGAGAAAGAACAAACTAGTCAGTTTCTCCCCCCTTTACTGTGTATTATTCAGATATGCAAATACATGCACACTAGGGGGGAAAGGACCAACTAGTCAGTTTGTTCTCCACTCAATATACTGTCAAATAATTTTATTGTTTACATTTTTAGCAGTTGCACATCAGAACAATAGAAAAAGAAGTAATTTTTGTATTTAGTATCACAGCATTATTTTTAGCTCACCTGAGCAAAGCTCATGGTAAGCTATTGTGATCACGCTGTGTCTGTCATCCCTTGTGTGTGCGTCCGTCCGTCGTCAACATTTTGTGTTTAAAAGACATCTCCTCCAAAACCACTGAATGGATTTTGATGAAACTTGGCATGGATGTTACTTGGATGGTCCTCTACCAAAGTTGTTCAAACGGTTCCACTTGGTTGCACATAGGGCCGCCAGAGCTAAAAAAAATAGAAAAATATTCAAATGACATCTCCTAAACAGATGATTTGATTTTGAAATAATTTTACACAAATGGTCCTTATGCCACCCTCTACAAAGATTGTTCAAATTATACCGATTAGACAAAAAACATGGCCACTTGGGGGCGTGATCACTTTTCCCTATATGTATATAGTGGAAACTTTAAAAATCTTCTTGTGTGAAACTGCTGGCCTGATTTTAGAATAATTTTACACAAATTATTCTGATTCGTCAAAAAACATGGCTGCCATCTGAGGGCATGGTCACTTTTCCTTATATGTATATAGTGGAAACTTTAAAAATCTTCTTGTGTGAAACTGCTAGCCCGATTTTAGAATAATTTTACACAAATGGTCCATGTTTGACCCTCTACCAAGATTGTTCAAATTATTTTGATTCGTCAAAAACCATGGCTGCCAGAGAACTGGTCACTTTTCTCTCTCTCTATATAATGGAAACTTAGAAAATCTTCTTGTGTGAAACTGCTAGCCTGATTTTAAAATAATTTTACACAAATAGTTCTTAATTGTGTGACCCTCTACCAAGATTGTTCAAATTATTCTGATTCTTCAAAAAACATGGCTGCCAGGGGGCGTGGTCACTTTTCCCTTTATGTATATAGTAGAAACTTAGAAAATCTTCTTGTATAAAACTGTTAGATCTAGCCCAATTTTAAAATAATTTCACACAAATTGTTCTTGTGTGACATTCTACAAATATTGTTCAAATATTTGGCCACCAGGGGATGTGGTCACTTTTCATCAACAATTTCTTTAAACAACATCTCCTCCAAACCCACTGAATGGATTTTGATGAAACTTCACACAAACGATCTCTGGATAGCCCTCTTTCAAAGTTGTTCAAATGGTTCTGGTTCATTGAACATAATAATAATATTATGGGCCTTTTTTGGTTAAAAATAGGTTTCAGCTAACAGACTTTAAAAATCCTTTTCTCTAGAGCTTTGGCATGTGATATAAGGGTTTGACTCTCTACCATACTTGTCCAATTTATTGCCCTAAGGTCAATAAAATGGCCACAACCGTGTGTCTGATATGTACTTGCTTTAGGCCTCTTCTCTGAATCAATAATAGCTATAGCCCTATTTGGCGTGTGATATCAGATTTGTAATGTCTACCGTAATTGTTCAGGTTATTGCCCTAGGTTCAAAAATGTGCGTGACATGTATATAATATAGGCTAAAATAGAAAAAACCTAACTCTGTACTTGTACAACACACACTTGAAGCCTTGTTCACCAGTGAACGCTTTAGGGTCAATGACCCTCTTGTTTTGTTGGTTTTATAAGCAAATTATATAATATTTAGTTAGTGAGATACAAACTTTGTACAAAAATATTTGGAAAATGATTAATACAACTCGTCTGTTCAAATTTAGTCCAATTTTTACATGATAGCAGTATCTACTGTACGGATAAGGGGGAAGTGACACTGTGTTGGAGTTTGAAGGTCAAACTGTGACTGCTAGATACTGTTCAGAAATAATTCTAAAAAAAACTAAAAAAAAAAACTCTAAGGCTTGCTAGGCCAGAGAAAAATGTCCTTCTCTTGCATGACAATGCCCTCTCTCATACTTATCTACAGTAGAACTTATTAACTCCTTCAAGTGGCAATTGTTGTCCCACCCTTTGCACAGCCCAGACTTTGCCCCGTGCGATTTTCATTTGTTTTCCAGAACTGAAAAAGGCTCGCTGAAAACAAATATGACACCAGGGCGGCTTTGATTTCAGCTTTAAATCAGTACCTCAGCAGTAGGTCTACTTCATGGTTTGCAGAGGGAATACAAAAGCTCCCACAAAGATGGAAGATTAGTGTAAAGATGCAGGTGGGGAATACTCTGGAAAAGAATAAAAAGAAATCTTGAAAAATATTGAACGGTTTTTGAGAAAGAGCTAAAAGTCTAGATATTTTAGGACTGCCCCTCCTATGTCTAGGAATCATTGGAATGAATGAATGAGTCGGTCATAGGCATAATACTGACTGACAGGGGAACCTAATGACTTTATGTGATGCAGAGAGATAACTAGTTTATTACTATAATATCCTTTCCATTGAAACCCTCTTGAAACTTGTAAAATTGTTGCTGAAATTTGGAAATAGCTTTCTGTCTTCAACTTTTGCCTGCTGCTAAAAGGGCTAATATAAAAGATTTGGTGTAAGTAATATTTCACTGGTACTGCCAGTTAGGAATTTATAACACGTCAGAGAAATTTGGGCACTTTTGATTGATTTAAAATGATGGAAAAAATAGATTATATTTATTCTTTATACAAAAGTTGCCGTAAGCAAACAAAGTCAATACACCGATAATCCTGAGTATTCTGAACATGTTATTGTCCACCGTGTCCAACGTATACGCCGCATTTATGGCGTGTACGCTACATACATGGTATATTGTACACTCCATTACCAACATTCTGTATGGTGAGGTAAGAAAAACTACTTATTTTCATTGAAGTTCAGCGTGTTTAAAGAAGCGATATATTCATTACGAGCTGCAGGTCATTCACGCTGCCCATGGTAATATGATTTTGGCCAGTAATTCTCTAGTTTCTTCAAACATTCGAGTAAACTAATGTGTGAATTCGGTTTCAGACTCGGACGTTCACTTTCAGGTTCTTTTTCTGTCTCTTAAAATCATTCTGTTGCATTTTGACCTGTTTGACGCGAGAATAGTATATCAAGTTACAAATAAACATATACAGTGTAACTTCCGAAAACCGGACCTTCTGAAAACTGGAAACCTTTGAAAACCACACGAAACTCAAGGTCCCGGTTTTTTTCTGTTCTTATTTCTATATATCTTTAACCTCTGAAAACCGGAACTTCCCAATTCTGAAAACCGGACGACTTTTGAAGCACCATTTATATCTTAACACTAAAATTGACTTCTGAAAACTGAACAGCAAAATATTGCTGGATTAAAAGTGTCACCTGATAATCCAGAAATGCTGTCAACATGTTCTTTTGTTTATTTATTAGAGGTGGGTGTTTATTTTGACACGCTATGATTATTTGATGCAAAATAAGGAAGTAATTAGTGATTATTTTCATTTGTATTCAATTTATGAAAACGTGATGAATTAAATATCTTATGTGTTAAAAACTTTCTTAATGTTTGAACGAAAGAAAGATAGATATTGTTTTAAATGATTTAGTTACATCGATTAAACTTTGCATTGTCAACATTAATTGTCAAAATTTTAGGGAGAAGTGACTTCTCCCTCCACAGAATTTAGGGAGAAGTTGAGGAATTTAAGGAGAAGAATCGGCATAGCATTCAGTTTCCTGCCTATATATATCCACTTTCTCAGGGTCTAGCTGTAACTTATAAACAGTAATTATTTAAGGAAATTGATTCTTGCATTATCATTTTCATGAATTTCTAAATAAAGTATACACTTAGCTATGAAAAAGTCGCCTTTAAATTTTTATCCGAAATTTACATGTCCGAAACTCATAAATTTAACAGAAAATTTTCATTCATGTTTCGATTCTCGTGCTTTTATAATGCCTGATTTTTGCATCAACTTGTTCAGATTTATACATTTAATTAATTTATTTATTGATTTTTTCGAAAATAATACCAAACTCGTAGATAATGGCGATCTTTTTACAATATTTTGTACGGCAGTTATGACGGCGGCGAAATCATTTTTTATCCACAGTACCCGAGCAATTCATTTACAGAAATTGACCGTAATCATGGTAATTGAAATAATTTTTGAAGTAATCTTTAATAAAATGAAAGAATATACAATTGTTGCATACAATTGTTGCATAAGATCATGCTCTCGTTAAGTTTATCGGCTTTTTATACGCCGATTGAAAATTTTCAAAATGGCGGCGGCTTACAATATTATTGATTGACACTGTGGGATATTAACACTACGATTGGCTGAAGTTTGACAGGCGAGTAGGCGGGGTTGACTGGATTTATCGATAATTTAATCTAGAATATGCATCAAGTTTTACAACTTTAAGTAAACAGATAATAACTCGCTGAAAAACTCGGCGATTCGGATTTCGCCCGGAGGCGATAATTAGGCGAAGTGGCCGACTTCAAATCGCCTTGTAGGATGATCCCTGTGTACGCCCTATAAAACGGCGCGCATACAGAAGTACACCATATAAAAAGGCGGTTATATTTTTTATAGCAACTGATTACATATGTCTTCACTCGCATCTATTCTTTCATTATTTTTACATTTTTTATGCCCCCGAAGGGAGGCATATTAGTTTTCAACTGTCCATCCATTCGTTAGTTCGTCACAACGTTAACTTTTTGCATGAAGGCACTTTACTCGCGAACCACTGCACCCAGGACCTTCAAACTTCACATGCTGATAGTACTTATTGAGTACACGACCCCTACTGACTTTGGGGTGACCAGGTCAAAGGTCAAGGTCAAAGGTCAAGGCGCTGCAGGGGCATTTGTCACCCTTAGTGACAGCTCTTGTTTAACATTTATAAAGGTTTTGGAATTATATTATGTAATAACAGTAATATTGATTATTCGAAAGATAAAATAAACGTGCTGTTTTGTATATTAAACAGTACGGTATAGAATTGCCCGTGGGAATCATGAATATTCCATATATTGCATATTTTCGTAAATTTATCTTTGGTGTCTGAACTTAAAACGAATTAAAAACTGAAAATGTATTTCACAAGTAACATAATGTCGCATTTACAGGTAGCAGTGCGTACACAACGTTTCTCGCTCCTAATTTCGCAAATTTGTTTTTGGTGCTTACTTTTTTTTTCAAATTTTATCTGCAGACATAACAGGAAGGAAAATTCTAATAAGGGAGAACTAGGTTGAATGTGCCATTTTTCATATTTTGCCTTCTTCTCGGGCGCTGTTTCAGTTTATCAGTACATTAAGACTATGTTTACATGAATTAACATTTCCGTTAAAAATAAGATGTAACAACCGCGAATATAGTCTTTAGATGGTGTACGTGGCTAATTTTGGCATAAAGCTCCCCACAAACATGAATTTACGCCATGATATATATTTGTATTTGTAACTTGTTATATTATTCTCAAGTTAAACAGATGATAAGTCAATAGAATGAGACAGAAAAGGAACCTGAAAGTGAACATCCGTGTTTGATACCGACTTCACACGCCAGTTTACTCGAATGTTTGAAGAAACTAGAGAATTACTGGCCAAAACCACATTACCATGGGCAGCGTGAATGATCTGCAGCTCGTACTGAATATATCGTTTCTTTATACACGTTGAACTTCAATGAAAATAAGTAGTTTTTCTTACCTCACCATACAGAATGTTGACAAAATCAACAGGAAATGCCGGTAATGGAGCGTACAATATACTGTGTATGTAGCGTACCAGCCGTAAATGCGACGTATACGTTGGACACAGTCTTGTCACAAAAATTTTCCAGTTCATGTAATGTAGTTGGGTAGAGAATAAGGGTACACTTACACTATTCTAGCTGTACAACTAAAGACTGCTGTTATAACAAAGTGGTATAGTGTCTGCCTTAAATTAGGTGTGAGAGGTCCTTAGTTTGAGTTCTGTTACAGCATAATTTATCTGAAGGTTATCAGACTGTTCCAGATGTTCTATATTTTTAGGGAACAGTTTATTAGATCATTGTTTAGCAGTCCAGATCACTGTTAAATGTACATCCAAATAGAAAATATCCAATTTATTATACCCTTTTGATGTTTCTGCTCAACATGTCCTAGAATAGTACATTTCCTTGATAACAAAATTTTCTTTTATATAAAAGTATCAGATATTCATAACTAAGAGATTTAGATCCGATCATAGGTTCTGGAGTTATGGCCCCTAAATGACCCCTGAAAGAGCCAAAATTTGTTAATGTTTACCTTGTGAACATGATAAAGTGACATTTTACATTCGATTTTAACCACACTTACACACAACTTTAGTCACCAAAAGATCTCGGTTACTTTCGAAAACTGGCTAGATTCCATCATGGGTACTAGAGTTACTGCCCCTGAAAAGGGCAAATTTTTCTGTTTTGGCCCTTTCAAAAATATAGTAGTTTCATTTATGCTTTGATTTGATACAAACTTGCACAGAATGTTTATCTTGATGATCTCCAGGCCAAGTTCGAAACTGGGTCATGTAGGGTCAAAAACTAGGTCACCAGGTCAAAACAAAGGAAAAGCTTGTTAACACCCTAAAGGCCACATTTATGACCATATTTTCATGAAACTTGGTAAGAATGTTTATCTTGATGATTCCAAGGCCAGGTTTAACAGGTGAGCGATATATTTTCATTTTGACCCTCTTGTTTATTTGATGTTCATAAAAAAATTTCAGATTGTTTGTCTTCATGAAAGCTTGATGAAATTTAAAACCAGGTTACATATGGCCAGAAATTAGGTCACTAAGTCAAATCAAGGAACTTTAAACGCTAGAGGCAACATTTTCTGTTTGATCATCATAAATATTTTCAAAATGTTTGTGTCTGTAAAAACTAGGTAAAGTTCAAAGCATTGTTACCCAAGGTCTTAAACTAGGTCTCTAGGTCAAATCATAGAAAAACATTGTTCACACTTGAGGCCTCATTTACTACTCTATCTTCTTATCACTCTGTGAGAATGTCTCTTTGAAGTCTAAGTCGGGTTCAAGACTGGGTTATTTCAGATCTAAAACTAGGACACTAAGTTGAATCATAGAAACACCTTGTTAACATGCTAGAGACCACATTTTCTATTTGATCTTCATAAAACTTTGTCAGAAAGTTTGTCTTTATGAAATCTAGGTCGAAGAACCAAACTGGATTATCTAGATCAAAAATAGGCCACAAGACCACATTTTCTACCTGATCTTCATGAGATATGATTGGAATGTTTGTTTAAAATCTAGGATAAATCTACTGGGTCACTTTGGGGAAAACTAGAGCATTAGGTCAAATTATAGATAAACGTTGTAAGCACTTTAGAGGCGCTTTTTCAACTTAGCCATCATAAAAATCAGTCAAAATGTTTGTCTGTATGAAACAGAAGTCAAGTTCAAAAGTGGGATACATGTGTTGAGAAACTATGACTCTAGGTCCTATCATTGAAAAACCTGGTTAACAGTCTATCTGTTTACATATTACATGGTCAAAATGTTTGTCTGTTTGAAATCTAGGCCAAATTAGATACTATATTATCTGGGGTTAGAACAAGGTAAGGTGAGTGAGACAGGGTCTTCAGGGCACTGTTGTTTAATCATGGTTAGGCTGAGGTAGAGGGAACCCCACTATCAAAGGAACTGTTTTGTAAAATTTAAAAAGGTCAAGGTCTCTTTGATTAACATTGCCATTTACAATATTAGCATAATTATAATCAGGTATCAGAAATATTAATATTTTTTTATGATGTAACAGTATCTGTATCCTTACAAGGAGGTTTAAGGAAAGGATCACAGAAATATCCCTACAAAGTAGTCTGAGGAATGGATCATAGAAATATCCTTACCAAGTGGTCAGAGGATTGGATGAAAGAAATGTCCTTACCAAGTGGTCAGAGGAATGGATCATAGAAATGTCCTTACCGAGTGGTCAAAGGAATGGAATGGATCATAGAAATATCCTTACCAAGTGGTCAGAGGAATGGATCATAGAAATATCCTTACCAAGTGGTCAGAGGAATGGATCATAGAAATATGCTTACCAAGTAGTCAGAGGAATGGATGATAGAAATCTGCTTACCAAGTAGTCAGAGGAATGGATCATAGAAATGTGCTTACCAAGTGGTCAGATGAATGGATCATAGAAATGTGCTTACCAAGTGGTCAGAGGAATGGATCATAGAAATGTGCTTACCAAGTGGTCTGAGGAATGGATCATAGGAATGTGCTTACCAAGTGGTCAGAGGAATGGATCATAGGAATGTGTTTACCAAGTAGTCAGAGAAATGGATCATAGGAATGTGTTTACCAAGTAGTCAGAGAAATGGATCATAGAAATGTGCTTACCAAGTAGTCAGAGGAATGGATCATAGAAATGTGCTTACCAAGTGGTCAGAGGAATGGATCATAGAAATGTGCTTACCAAGTGGTCAGAGGAATGGATCATAGAAATATCCTTACCAAGTGGTCAGAGGAATGGATCATAGAAATATCCTTACCAAGTGGTCAGAGGATTGGATCATAGAAATATCCTTACAAAGTGGTCAAATGAATGGATGATAGAAATATCCTTACCAAGTAGTCAGAGGAATGGATCATAGAAATATTCCAAAAAATGTCAGAGGAATGCCTGCCATACATTTTCCAACCAGTCAGTTGGATGACAGAAATACCACTGCCAAACAGTTTTTATAGAAAGACACCAACATTGTTCCTGCCAGCAAGTTGTTCTTATAGTATCACATAGAAATGCCTGACCACCTTGTCTACTTTGTTTCAATAGAAACTTTTCAATTATTTTCCAGGAGTGTATGTTTGTTGATGCAGGCAGCTCTACCATGTTTTCTTATGGGAAATGGTCCAGGGACTATGACATTGAGAGGCGGTACTAATGCAGAAATGGCTCCACCTATAGACTATACTGTCATGGTATGTACTTTAAATACTGTTAAGTTACTACAAACTCCACTTTCAGGATGCAAGGGAATGACCCAAATGCTCAAGTTATCCATGTTTTTGAGCAATCAGTACATAGACAAACGTTGGAAATTTAGACTTGTTATAGTCAGTTTTAAGTCACCTGAGAATGAAGTTTGGGATGAGGTATTGTGACCACTCACTGTCAGTCTGTCTGTCAATCCATCCTTTGTCTGTCCTGTCCCCAATTTTCTTCATAAGACATCTCCTTGGAAACTGCTGGTCAGAATTGCACCATATTTGGGCATGGTCCTCTATCACATTTGTTTAAATGTGTTAGCTTGGCCCTTCCAAGAGGGCATCAGAGCTAAAGATAAGATACCTTTAAATGAATCTGCATCAATCTGTAGCATCGTTATAATGGCTTGTCCAAAGTTTGTTATCTCATGCCAAATTGGCGTTGTCTGTCCGTTCGTCAGTCCTTGTATGACCCTCTACCAAGATTGTTAAAATTATTCGGATTTGTCTAAAAAAATGGATGCCAGGGGGCGTGGTCACTTTTCCCTATATGTATATAGTGGAAATTTAAAAAATATTCTTGTGTGAAACTGCTGGCCCGATTCTTAGCTCACCTGTCACAAAGTGACAAGGTGAGCTTTTGTGATCGCCCTTCGTCCGTCGTCAGTCCGTCCACAGTTTCTTGTAAACACAATAGAGACCACATTTTGCAATTGATTTTAATCAAACTTGCACACAACTTGTATTGGCTTAATATCTCGGTTCCTTTTGAGAAATGGCCAGATCCCATCATGGGTTCCAGAGTTATGGCCCCTTAAATGGCCAAAATTTGCTATTTTGGCTTGTGAACACTATTAATAGAGACCACGTTTTGCAATCAGTTTTGATAAAACTAGCACACAACTTGTATTGGCATAATATCTCTGATCCTTTCGAAAACTGGCCAAATCCCATTATGGATTCCAGAGTTATGGCCCCTTAAAGGGCCAAAATTTGCTATTTTGGCTTTTGCAGCCATATAGAGACTTCATTTATGGTTTGAGTTGATACAAACTTGCAAAATATTTTTAACAAAAATAAATCTTGGATTCCATAATGAATCCAGCAGATCCAGTCATAGGTTCCGGAGTTAAGGCCCCTGATTGACCCCTGAAAGAGTCAAAATTTGTTGATTTTTACCTTGTGAACACGATAGAATTGACACTTTACATTCGGTTATAACCACACTTACACACAACTTAAGTCATGATAAGATCTCAGTATCTTTCGAAAACCGGCTAGATTCTATCATGGGTTCTAGAGTTACTGCCCCTGAAATGTTTCTATTTTGGCCCTTTCGGCCATATAGAGGTTTCATTTATGCTTTGGTTTGATACAGACTTGCACAGAAAGTTTATCTTGATGATCTGTAGGCCAAGTTTGAAACTGGTTTTGTCGGGTCAAAAACTAGGTCACAAGGTCAAAACAAAGGAAAAGCTTGTTAACACCCTAGAGGCCACATTTATGATCCTATCTTCATGAAACTTGGTCAGGATCTTTGATGATTTCTAGGCCAAGTTTGAAACTGGGTCATATGGGGTCAAAAATAAGGCCACTTAATCAAATCAAAGGAAAAGCTTGTTAAAACTCTTAAGGCCACATTTATGACCCTTTCTTCATAAAAACTTGGTCAGAATGTTTATCTTGATGATTCCTAGGACAAGTTTGAAACTGGGTCATGTGGGGTCAGAAACTAGGTCACCCACTCAAATCAAAGGAAATGCTTGTTAACACTCTAGAGGCCATAATTATCTTTGACCCTATCTTCATGAAACTTGGTAAGAATGTTTATCTTGATAATTCCTTTGCCAAATCCGAAACTGGGTCTTGTGGGGTCAAAAACTAGGTGATCTGCTGGCTGGATTTCAAAATAATTTTACACAAATAGTCCTTGTGTGGCATTTTACCAAGATTGTTCAAATTATTCTGATTTGTCACAAAGCATGGCTACTATGTATATAGTAGAAAATTAGAAAATCTTCTTGTATAAAACTGTTAGCACAATTTTAAAATAATTTCACACAAGTAGCTCTTGTGTGATGTTCTACAATTAGTGTTAAAATTTTTCTCATTTGTCAAAAAACATGGCCACCAGTGGGCGTGGTCACTTTTCATCAACAGTTTCTTTAAACAACATCTCCTCCAAAACCACTATAAGTTTTCAGCTATCAGACTTTAAAAATCTTTTTCTCTAGAGCATTGATATTTGGCATGTGCTATAAGGGTGTGACTCTCTACCATATTAAATTTTGTCCAAATTATTGCCCTAAGGTCAAAAATGGCCATGCCCCTATGTGTGACATGTACTTACTATAGACTTACATATAAGAAACTTTGAAAATCTTCTCTGAATCAATAGTAGTTAGAGCCTTGATATTTGTCATGTGAGATCAGAGTTGTACTGTCTACCATAATAGTTCAAATAATTGCCATAAGTTCAAAAATGTGGTCATGCCCCTGTGTGTGACATGTACTTACTATAGACTTATATATAAGAAACTTTGAAAATCTTCTTCTCTGAATCAATAGTAGCTAGAGCTTTGATATTTGTCATGTGATATCAGAGTTGTACTGTCTACCATAATAGTTCAAATTATTGCCCTAAGTTCAAAAATGTGTGTGACATGTATATAATATAGGCTATAACATAGAAGAAACCTAACTTTGTACTTGTACCATTATGTTACTCAAACACACTTGAAGCCTTGTACACAACGCTTTAGGGTTGATGATCCTCTTGTTTAACAGATTTCAGTAGTTTTCTTGAATAATCTTTACCATGACTTACTAGTTTTTAGCTAAACTATACAAAGTATAGAGAGCTTTTCTACCCAATCCAGCATTGGCTTCCTTCCCACATCCGCACCTTGGTTAAAATTTTAGTGCACTTTCTCTTTATCTCGGTAATTACTTGATGGATTTGTTTCATATTTAAATAGTTATTCCTCATCATCACCCACATCATTTGGCTCAAGGGTCATAACTCTTGCACCAATATTTAGTGAATTATCCCACTTTTTACTTAGAATTTCAGGTTAAAGTTTTCATACACTTTCACTCTATCTCAGTAATTACTAAATGGCTTTAATTCAATCTTAAAATAGTTGTTCCACATCATCACTCACATCATATGACACAAGGTCTGTAACTCTGGCACCAATTTTTAGCTCATCTGAGCACGAAAGTGAGCTATTGTGACCTGTCATTGTCCAGCGTCCGTCATCGTGCGCCATCCATCGTCAGTCATGCGTCAACATTTGCCTTGTAAACACTCTAGAGGGCACAGTTTTGACCCAATCTTTATTTAACTTGGTCATAATGTTTGATTTGATGATCTCTAGGCCAAGTTTGAAACTGGGACATGTGGGTCAAAAAATAGGTCAGTAGGCCAGATCAAAGGAAAGTCTTGTTGACACTGTAGAGTCCAGAGTTTAAGTTTGAAACAAATTAGAATTGGTCAGAATGTTTGCCTTGATGACCTCTAGGTGAATTTTGAAACTGGGTCATGTTGGGTCAAAAACTAGGTCACCCAGTCAAATCAAAGGAAAAGCTTGTTAACACTCTAGAGGCTTGGTCGGAATGTTTATCTTGATGATCTTCAGGCCAAGTTAAAAACTAGGTCATATGAGGTCAAAAACTAGGTTGCTAGGCCAGATCAAAGGAAAATCTTGTTAACACTCTAGAGACCACATTTTAAGTTTGAAACTCATGAGAATTGGTCAGAATGTTAGTCTTGATGATCTCTAGGTCAACATAGAATCTGGGTCATTAGGGGTCAAAAACTAGGTCACCCAATCAAAAAGCAAAGAAAAACATTAAGTATGCAATATGGACTGCATTTTACACTGGATTTTCATAAATTTGATCAGAATGTTTGTCTTGATGAAGTCTAGGTCAAGATCGAATATGGGTCATCTGGGGTCCAAAATTATTTCACCAATCTAAGGAAAGCTTTGTGTATGCAATAGGGGCTGCATTTTTCACTGGATCTTCATGAATTTTGATCAGAATGTTTGTCTTTATGAAATCTAGGTCAAGTATGAATATGGGTCATCTGGGTCAAAATCTAGGTCATCTGGTCAAATCAAAGAAAAACTTTGTGTATGCAATAGGGGCTGCATTTTTAGCTCACCTGAGCCAAAGGCTCAGGGTGAGCTATTGTGATCACTCACCGTCTGGCATCCGGCGTCCGTCCGTCTGTCCACACTTTCTTTTAAACAACATCTCCTCCTAAACCATCAGGCCAATTTTTATGAAACTTCACAGGGATGTTCCTTGGATGGTGTTCTTTAAAAATTATTCAAAGTATTGAATTCCATGTAGAACTCTGGTTGCCATGGCAACCGAAAGGAAAATTTTTAAAAATCTTCTTGTCCAAAACCACAGGTCATAGTGCTTTTATATTTGGTATGTAGCATCATCTAGTGGTCCTCTACCAAGATTATTCAAATTATTCCCCTAGGGTCAAATATGGCCCCACCCTGGGGGTCACATGGTTTACATAGACTTATATAGGGAAAACTTTGAAAATCTTCTTGTCAAAAACCACAATGCATAGAGTCTCAATATTTGGCATGTGACATCATCTAATGGTCCTCTATAAAGATTGTTCAAATTATGCCCCCGGGTTGAAAAGAGGCCCTGTCCTGGTAGTCCCAAGTTTTACATAGTCTTACATAGGAAAAAAATTTAAAAATCTTCTTGTCAGAAACCAAAAGACCTAGGCCTTTGGTATTTGGTAGGTAGCATTGCCTTTTGTTTCCCTACCAAAAATGTTCAAATTATGCCCCTGGGATGAAAAGAGGCCCCACCCCAGGGGTCTCAAGTTTTACATAGACTTAAAAAGGAAAAAAATTCTTCTTGTCTGAAACCACAAGACCTTGGCCTTTGATGTTTGGTATGTAGCATTGCCTTGTGGTTCTCTACCAAGATTGTTCAAATTATGCCCTTGGGGTGAAAAGAGGCCCCACCCAGGGGGTCCCAAGTTTTACATAGGCTTATGTAGGAAAAAACTTCAAAAATCTTGTCTGAAACTGCAAGGCCTAGGCTTTTGATTTTTGGTATGTTGCATTGCCTAGTGGTCCTTTACCAAGATTGTTCAAATTATGCCTCTGGGGTAAAAAGAGGCCCTGCCCTGGGGAGTCCCAAGTTTTACATAGACTTACATAGGAAAAAAACTTTTTGTTGACTGAAAGTAGTATGTAGCATTGCCTAGTGGCTCTCTAACAAGATTATTCAAATTATGCCCCCGGGGTGAAAAGAGGCCCCGCCCGAGGGTCACATAGTTTTTATTTTGTGACCGCTCAATGTCCGTCGTCCGTTGTATGTAGTGCGTCGTCCGTCCGTCAACATTTTCTAAAAAAAAATCATCTTGAAAAAACCACTGGGCAGAATTACACCAACCTTCACAGAAATGATCCTTGGATGGTCCCCTTTCAAAATTGTTCAAAGAATTTAATTTCATGCAGAACTCTGGTTGCCATGGCAACCGAAAGGAAAAACTTTAAAAAGCTTCTTGTCAAAAACCGCAAGGCATAGAGCCTTGATATTTGGACTGTGACATCATCTTATGGTCCTCTATCAAGATTATTCAAATTGTGCCCCAGGGATGAAAAGAGGCCCAGCCCCGGGAGTCACAAATTTACATAAACTTATATAGTAAAAAACTTTAAAAAATATTCTTGTCTAAAACCACAAGACCTAGGCCTTTGATATTTTGTGTGTAGCATGGCCTTGTGGTCCTCTACCAAAATTGTTCAAATTATGCCCTTGGGGTGAAAAGAGGCCCTGTCCTGAGGGGTCTCAAGTTTTACATAGACTTATATAGGAAAAAACTTTAAAAATCTTCTTGCCTGAAAATGCAAAGTCGAGGCTTTTGGTATTAAGTATGTTGCCTTTCCTAGTGTTTCTCTACCAAATTTGTTCAAATTATGTCCCTAGGGTGAAAAGAGGCCCTGCCCTGGGGGTACCAAGCTTTGCATAGACTTATATAGGAAAGAAAATAAAGATCTTCTTGTCTGAAAGTTCAAGGCCTAGGCCTTTGATATTTGGTATGTAGCATTGTCTGGTGGATCTTTAAACAAGTTTGTTCAAATTTTGCCCCTGGGATGAAAAGACTGTGACCTTGACCTGCTGACCTACTTTCTTGTTTTTTAAGATACAGCCTTTAAATTTGGATGACATACACAGTTTTGCACACCGATTATAAAACTGAATTTCATTGACCATGAATGTGGCCTACTGACTTTCTTAATATTTTAGCATCAGTTCGACATTTGAAACATGTAGCTCATATTACTCAGGTGAGCGATCCAGGGTCATCATGACCCTCTTGTTTACAGATTTCAGTACTTATCTATCTTGAAGAATCTTTACCATGACCTTCTCACCTAGTTTTTTATGCCCCTGAAGGGAAGCATATTAGTTTTCAACTCTCCGTTCGTTCGTTAGTCACAGGGGCCAACGTTAACTTTTTGCATGAAGGCACTTTACTCGCGAACTGCTGCACCCAGGAACTTCAAACTTCACATGCTGATAGTACTCATTGAGTACACAACCCCTACTGACTTTGGGGTTGCCAGGTCAAAGGTCAAGGTCACAGGGGCCAATGTTAACTTTTTGCATGAAAGCACTTTACTTGCGAACCACTGCACCTAGGACCTTCAGACTTCACGTGCTGATAATACTTATTGAGTACACGACCCCTACTGACTGGGGTGACCAGGTCAAAGGTCAAGGCCACAGGGGCCAACGTTAACTTTTTGCATGAAGGCACTTTACTCGCGAACCACTGCACCCAGGACCTTCAAACTTCACGTGCTGATAATACTTATTGAGTACACGACCCCTACTGACTTTGGGGTCACCAGGTCAAAGGTCAAGGTCACAGGGGCCAATGTGAACTTTTTGCATGAAGGCACTTTACTCAAGAACCACTGCACCCAGGACCATCAATCAGCACATGCTGATAGTATTTATTGAGTACATGGTTGGGGTCACCATGTCAAAGGTCAATGTCACAGGGGCTAACGTTAACTTTTTGCATGAAGGCACTTTACTCGCGAAACCACTGCACCCAGGACCTTCAAAGCATCCAGGACCTTCAAACTTCACGTGCTGATAGTACTCATTGAGTACATGACCCCTACTGACATTTGGGTTGCCAGGTCAAAGGTCAAGGTCACAGGGGCCAACGTTAACTTTTTGCATGAAGGCAAATTACTCGCGAACCACTGCACTCAGGGCCTTCAAACTTTACATGCTGATAGTACTTATTGAGTACATGATCCCTACTGACTTTGGGGTCACCAGGTCAAAGGTCAAGGTCACAGGGGCCAACGTTAACTTTTTGCATGGAAGCACTTTACTTGCGAACCACTGACCTAGGACCTTCAACTTCACATGCTGATAGTACTTATTGAATACACGACCTCTACTGAATTTGGGGTCACCAGGTCAAAGGTAAAGGTCACAGGGGCCAATGTTAACTTTTTGCATGAAGGCACTTTACTCGCGAACCACTGCATCCAGGACCTTCAAACTTCACATGCTAATAGTACTTATTGAGTACACGACCCCTGTTGACTTTGGGGTCACCATGTCAAAGGTCAAAGTCACCAGGTCAAAGGTCAAGGTGCTGCGGGGGCATTTGTCACCATTAGTGACAGCTCTTGTTGTTTTTTTTAGCTCACCTAAGCCAAAGGCTCATGGTGAGCTTTTGTGACCGCTCAGTGTCCGTCGTCCATTGTGTGTCGTGCGTCGTGTGTCGTGCGTCGTGCGTCAGTCAACATTTTCTAAAAAAATTTTCTTCTTGAAAACCACTGGACAGAATTACATCAAACTTCACAGGAATGATCCTTGGGTGGTCCCCTTTCACAATTGTTCAAAGAATCGAATTCCATTCAGAACTATGGTTGCCATGGCAACCAAAAGGAAAAATCTTCTTGTCCAAAACTGCAAGGCGTAGAGTCTTGATATTTGGCGTGTGACATCATCTAATAGTCCTCTATGAAAATTGTTCAAATTGTATCCCTGGGGTAAAAAGAGGCTCAGGCCCGGGGTCCCAAGTTTTACATAGACTTATATAGGAAAAAACTTTAAAAATCTTCTTGCCTGAAACTGCAAGGCCTAGGCTTTTCATATTTAGTATGTTGCATTGCCTTGTGGTCCTCTAGTAAAATTATTCAAATTATGCCCGTGGGGTGAACAGAGGCCCTGCCTTGCGAGTCCCAAATTTAACGTAGACATATAGGGAAAAAAAATCTTCTTGTCTGGAAGTTCAAGGCCTAGGCCTTTGATATTTGGTATGTAGCATTGCCTAGTTGATGTCTAACAAGATTGTTCAAATTATTCCCCAGGGGTGAAAAGAGGCCCGGCCCTATGGGTCACTTGCTATATGAGTTATATAGGAATAAATACTTAAAAAATTATCAGATCATATTTCCTGTTTAATTATAATTATCTGATGACCCCAAGTAATTAAGGGTCACCTGTCTGTTACCTTGACCTACTGCCCTACTTCCTTGTTTTTAGCCCACCATCATCAGATGGTGGGCTATTAAAATCACTCTGCGTCCGTGGTCCGTCCGTCCGTCATTCCGTCCGTCCGTCCGTCAGTCCGTCCGTCCATCCGTCCGTTAACAATTTCTCGTTATCGCATCTCCTCAGAAACTACTGGGGGGATTTTGACCAAACTTTGTCAGAATGATGTATTGGTACCCTAGTTGTGTCCCCCTGAAAATCAGACTGGTTCAACAATTTATGAGTGAGTTATGGCCCTTTGTTTATTTCTATATTTTACATAGATTTATATAGGGAAAAACTTTGAAAACCTTTTTATCCAAAACCACAGAGCCTAGGGCTTCGATATTTGGTTTGAAGCATCATCTAGTGGTCTTCTACCAAGATGATTCAAATTACTTCTCTAGGGTCAAATATGGCCCCGCCCTGGGGGTCACATAGTTTATAATGACTTATATAGGGAAAAACTTTGAATAACCCCTTGTCCAAAACCACAGGGCCTAGGGCTTTGATATTTTGTATGTGACATCATCTAGTGGTCTTCAACTAAGATTGTTCATATTATACCCCTAGGGTCAAATATGGCCCCGCCCTTGGGGTCATATGGTTTACATAGACTTACATAAGGAAAAACTTTGAAAATCTTCTTGTCCAAACCACAAAGCCTAAGGCTTTGATACTTGTAATGTAGCATCATCTAGTGGTTCTCTACCAAGTTTGTTCAAATTATCGCCCTAGGGTCAAAAATGGCCTCGCCCTGGGGGTCACATGGTTCATATAGACTTATATAGGGAAAAGCTTTTAAAATGTTCTTGTCAATAACTAAAACATTCAAATTTGGACCACATGTATATTTTTGAGTGGCAAGATGAACCTTGACACGAGTTGACCTTGATTTTGACCTAGTGACCTACTTTCACATTTCTGTAGCTACAGCCTTCAAATTTGGACCACTTGTATATTTTTGAGTGGCAAGATGAACCTTGACATGAGTTGACCTTGATTTTGACCTAGTGACCTACTTTTACATTTCTCAAGCTACAGCCTTCAAATTTGGACCACTTGCATAGTTTTGTGTACCAAAATGAACTTTGACCTTTACATTGACCTAGTGACCTACTTTCACATTTTTTAGGTACAGGCTTCAAATTTGGACCACATGCATAGTTTTGTATTCTGAAATAGAATTTGACCTTGATTTTGACCTAGTGACCTACTTTTACATTTCTCAAGCTATAGCCTTCAAATTTGGACCACATGCATAGTTTTGTGTATCGAAATGAACCTTGACCTTTACATTGACCTAGTGACCTACTTTCACATTTCTGTAGCTACAGGCTTCAAATTTAGACCACATGCATAGGATTGTGTACTGAAACAAACTTTGACCTTGACATTGACCTAGTGACCTACTTTCACATTTCTCAAGCTACAGCTTTTGAATTTGGATCACATGCACAGTGTTGTGTACGGAAATGAAATTTGACCTTGAGGTAGTCAATAAGTCTTGAAATTTGGAACACTCAAAAATGGCACATTGGTGGGCGCCAAGATCACTCTGTGATCTCTTGTTTAAGATACAGCCTTATAAAATTTGGATGACATGTACAGTTTTGCACACCTATCTTAAAACTGACTTTCAGTGACCATGAATATGACCTACTGACCTACTTTGTAATATTTTAGCATCAGTTTGCCATTTTAAACATGTGGCTCATATTACTCAGGTGAGCGATTCAGGGTCATCATGACCCTCTTGTTGAAGCTTTAGCAAAGAAATTTGTTCAAGCAAGCAATTAAACTCAGGTGAGCGATATAGGGTCATCATAGCCCTCTTGTTTAAGATACAGCCTTGAAACTTGGATGACATGTAGAGTTTTGCATACTGATCTTAAAACTGATTTTCAGTGACCTTGAATATGACCTCCTGACCTACTTTGTTTTTTAAAATACAGCTTTGAAATTTGGATGACATGTATAGTCAGACTTTCAGTGACCATCATTATGACCTACTGACCTACTTTCTTGTATTCTAAGCTACAGCAAAAGGATTTGGACCACCTGTAATATTTTTTTTACAGATTTTAAAAGTAATCTTGCATGATCTTTAGCTTGACCCACTCTCCTAGTTTTCTTTTTATACGCCCGAAGGGACGTATTATGTTATGGTCCCGGTGTCCGTCCATCCTTCCATTAGCAATTTCGTGTCCGCTCTGTAACTCTTGAACCCCTTGAAGTGTTTCAAAGCAACTTTACGCAAATGTTCACCATACCGAGACGACGTGCAGAGCACATGTTTTGGATGTCTCATTTCAAGGTCAAGGTCACACTTAGGGGTCAAAGGTCATATGAATGTGTTTTGTGTCCACTCTGTTACTCTTGAACTGCTTGAAGGATTTCAAAGAAACTTGGCACAAATGTTCACCACACTGAGACGACGTGCAGAGCATTTGTTTCGGATGACTAGCTTCAAGGTCAAGGTCACACTTAGGAGTCAAAGGTCATATGAATGTGTTTTGTGTCCACTCTGTTACTCTTGAACTGCTTGAAGGATTTCAAAGAAACTTGGCACAAATGTTCACCACACTGAGACGACGTGCAGAGCATTTGTTTCGGATGACTAGCTTCAAGGTCAAGGTCACACTTAGGAGTGAAAGGTCATACATGACTTTGCTGTGTCCGCTCTGTAACTCTTGAACTGCTTGAAGGATTTCAAAGAAACTTCGCACAAATGTTCACCACACTGAGGCAACCTGCATGCCCATGTTTTGGATGACTTGCTTCAAGGTCAAGGTCACACTTAGGAGTCAAGTGTCATATATGACTTTGCTTTGTGTATATTGCTATGCATTGCAGTGCTCTTGTTTTTATTTGGCAGATCCCTTTTTGTTCTCTTACAATAATTTTTTTTGAATTACTTCCCTTTTTATACGCCCGTTTGAAAAACGGGACGTATTATGGGAACGCCCCTGGCGGGCGGGCGGGCGGGCGGGCGGGCAGGCGGCGTCCACAGACCTTGTCGGGAGCATATCTTCGACATGCATGGAGGGATTTTGATGAAACTTGGCACAGTTGTTCACCATCATGAGACGGAGTGTCATGTGCAAGAACCAGGTCCCTAGGTCTAAGGTCAAGGTCACACTTAGAGGTCAAAGGTCAAATTCAAGTATGACTTTGTCCGGAGCATATCTTCTTCATGCATAGAGGGATTTTGATGAAAGTTGGCACAATTGTTTATCATCATGAGACGGAGTGTCATGCGCAAGAACCAGGTCCCTAGGTCTAAGGTCAAGGTCACACTTAGAGGTCAAAGGATACAAGAATGAAAACTTTGTCCGGAGCATATCTTCTTCATGCATAGATTGATTTTTGATGAAAGTTGGCACAATTGTTCATCATCATGAGACGGAGTGTCATGCGCAAGAACCAGGTCCCTAGGTCTAAGGTCAAGGTCACACTTAGAGGTCAAAGGATACAAGAATGAAAACTTTGTCCGGAGCATTTCTTCTTCATGCATGGAGGGATTTTGATATAACTTGGCACAAATGTTCACCACCACAAGACGGAGTGTCATGCGCAAGAACCAGGTCCCTAGGTCTTAGGTCAAGGTCACACTTAGAGGCCAAAGGTCAGATACAAGAATGACTGTCCAAAGCATTTCTTCTTCATGCATAGAGGGATTTTGATGTAACTTGGCACAATTATACACCATCATGAGACGAAGTGTCATGCGCAGTTCCCTTCTTTAGAATTACTTCCCTTTGTTGTTACTATAAATAGCTTATATTGTAACTTTTTCATTACTAGACGTAGGGAAAAATCGAGACCACTTTTCTGTAGTACAACATGCATGTTAGATCCAATTTTGAGGTGTATTTTGACCAATCTCTACCTGGTAAGGATTTTTGTGTGGACTTACAATTATTTTTTTTTGGAAATTTTTTTTTTTTTTTTTTTTTTTTTTTTTAAGATCAACTTCCCTTAGTTGTTACTATAAATAACTTATATTGTAACTTTTTTATAATTGACCGTAGGGAAAAACCAAGACCACTTTTCTGTGGTACAACATAGTTGTTACTTTCTAATTTTAGGTGTATTTTAAGGTATCTCTACCTGGTAAGGAGTTTTTCTGTGGACTTAGAAAAACAAAAGAATTACAATGATTACTAAACAACCACAAAATTAAAATTACATCTGCAAATACAGGTGCTAGAGTAAAGAAATTTGCTGTGACGGGCGTATATTGTGACATTCTGGCACTCTTGCTTATTGCTATAAATAACTTATTTTGAAACTTCTTTATATTGGCAATAGGGAAAAACCGAGACCACTTTTCTGTGGTACAACATGCATGATGCATCCAATTTTTAGATGTATTTTGACATAACTTTACCTGGTAAGAATTTTTTTGTTGACTTAGAATTTTTTATTTTTTTTTTTGAATTTCTTCTTTTGTTGTTCCTGTCCTTTGGGCTTCAACAGTCAAGTTCTTTAAATTTTGCTCCCATCCTCTGATGTAACCCTTCGGGCATATATTGCACCGCTTGGAGGCGCTCTTGTTTTAAAGATTTAGCTAAGAAATTTGTTCAAGCAAACAACTCTACTCAAGTGAGCGATATAGGGCCATCATGGCCCTCTTGTTTACTGAATATTTGTGGAATTTGATCAGAATGTTTGTCTTGATCAAATCTAGGTCAAGTTCTAATCTGGGTAATGTGGGGTCAAAAACTAGGTCACTTGGTCAAATCAAAGAAAATGCTTGTTTACACTCAAGAGCCACATTTTTGGTCCAGTCTTAATGAAAATTGGTTAGAATATTTGTCTCCATGAAATCACTAGGTCAAACATGTTTAGTTTAGTTTAAACAGTATTTATTAACTATATCATGTACATAAATCACATACATACAATAAAATTTACAATCAAAATAATGTAAGGGATCTGAAAACAAGCTTTCATCGCAGAAAGGATTTGATTCAAACTTAAAATAGTTGTTCCGCATCATCACTCACATCTTATGACACAAGGGCCATAATTGTGGCATTTATATCTCATGAATTATTCCCCTTTTCCGTTGTTTGTCCTTCCACACTTCCCTTTAAACAACATCTACTCCTAAACCACCTGGCCAATTTTGATGAAACTTCACAGGGATGTTCCTTGGATGGTCCTCTTTAAAGATTGTTCAAAGAATTGAATTCCATACAAAACTCTGGTTGCCATGGCAACCGAAAGGAAAAACTTTAAAAATCTTCTTGTCCAAAACCACAGGTCCTAGGGCTTTGATATTTGGTATGTAGCATCATCTAGTGGTCCACTACCAAGATTATTCAAATGATCTCCCTAGGGTCAAATATGGCCCTGCCCTGGGGCTCACATGGTTTACATAGACTTATATAGGGAAAACTTTGAAAATCTTCTTGTCCAAAACAACAGGGCCTAGGGCTTTGATATTTGGTATGTAGCATCATCTAGTGGTCCTCTGCCAAATTTTTTTCAAATTATCCCCCTAGGGTCAAATATGGCCCCGCCCTGGGGATCACATGTTTTATTGTCGAGCCCGCTTGCGGATGCGAAGACATAGTTGTCCAAATGGCTGTTCGGTGTATGTGCGTGCGTGAGTGCGTCCGGATTTGTTTGTCCGGACCATAACTTTGACATGCATGGAGCAATCTTGTTTATATTTGGCACAAATGTTAACCTCAGTGAGACGGAGTGTCGTGCGCAAACCCCAGGTTGCTATCTCCAAGATCAAGGTCACAATTACAGGTCAAAGGTCAAATTCAAAAATGACTTTGTCCGGAGCATTTCTTCTTCATGCATGGAGGGATTTTGATGTAACTTGGCACAATTGTTCACCATCATGAGACAGAGTGTCATGCGCAGGAACCAGGTCCTTAGGTCTAAGGTCAAGGTCACACTCAGAGGTCAAAGGATACAAGAATGACAACTTTGTCCGGAGCATTTCTTATTCATGCATGGAGGCATTTTGATGTTGCTTGGCACAAATGTTCACCACCATGAGGCGGAGTGTCATGCGCAAGAACCAGGTCCCTAGGTCTAAGGTTAAGGTCACACTTAGAGGTCAAAAGTCAGATATAAGAATGACTTTGTCTGGAGCATTTCTTTTTGATGCATAGAGGGATTTTGATGTAACTTGGCACAGTTGTTCATCATCATGAGACGGAGTGTCATGCGCAAGATATTAGAATTACTTCCCTTTTGTTGTTACTATAAATAGCTTATATTCGTAACTTTTTTATTGCTGGTTGTAGGAAAAAAAAAAATCAAGACCACTTTCCTGTAGTACAACATGCATGTTACATCCAATTTTCAGGTGAATTTTAATCTGTCTCTGCTGGTGAGGATTTTTGTGTGGACTTATTTTTTTTTTTAAGATTTACGTCCCTTTGTTGTTACTTTAAATAACTTATATTGTAACTTTCTGCAATCTCTTTTTATGCGCCCGAAGGGAGGCATATAGTTTTTGAACCGTCTGTCCGTCTGTCAGTCTGTCAGTCTGTCCGCAATTTTCGTGTCCGGTCCATATCTTTGTCATTGATGGATGGATTTTCAAATAACTTGGGATGAATGTGTACCACAGTAAGACGACGTGTTGCGCGCAAGACCCAGGTCCGTAGCTCAAAGGTCAAGGTCACACTTAGACATTAAAGGATAGTGCATTGATGGGCGTGTCCGGTCCATATCTTTGTCATCCATGGATGGATTTTCAAATAACTTGGCATGAATGTGTACCACAGTAAGACGACATGTCGCGTGCAAGACCCAGGTCTGTAGCTCAAAGGTCAAGGTCACACTTAGACATGAAAGGATAGTGCATTGATGGGCGTGTCCGGGCCATATCTTTGTCATCGATGGATAGATTTTCAAATAACTTGGCATGAATGTGTACCACAGTAAGACGACATGTCACGCGCAAGAATCAGGTCCGTAGCTCAAAGGTCAAGGTCACACTTAGACTTTAAAGGATAGTGCATTGATGGGCGTGTCCGGTCCATATCTTTGTCATCCATGGATGGATTTTCAAATAACTTGGCATGAATGTGTACCACAGTAAGACGACGTGTCGCGCGCAAGACCCAGGTCCGTAGCTCAAAGGTCAAGGTCACACTTAGACGTTAAAGGATAGTGCATTGATGGGCGTGTCCGGTCCATATCTTTGTCATCCATGGATGGATTTTCAAATAACTTGGCATGAATGTGTACCACAGTAAGACGACGTGTCGTGCGCAAGACCCAGGTCCGTAGCTCAAAGGTCAAGGTCACACTTAGACGTTAAAGGTCATTTTTCATGATAGTGCATTGATGGGCGTGTCCGGTCCATATCTTTGTCATTCATGCATGGATTTTAAAATAACTACGCATGAATGTGTGACACAGTAAGACAACTTGTCGCGCGCAAGACCCAGCTCCGTAGGTCAAAGGTCCTAAACTCTAACATCGGCCATATCTATTCATTCAAAGTGCCATCGGGGGCATGTGTCATCCTATGGAGACAGCTGTTGTTTTATTTGGCATAAATCTTGTGCAACTCCCAGTCCTTTTGACAGCTGGCGGGCTCGACATGTTGCCCGTGGGCATCTAGTATTGACTTATATAGGGAAAAACTTTGAAAATCTTCGTCTCCAAAACCACAGGGCCTAGGGCTTTGATATTTGATTTGTAGCATCATCTAGTGGTCCTCTATCAAGATTGATCAAATTATCCCCCTAGGATCAAATATGGCCCCGCCCTGGGTGTCACATGGTTTATAAAAATTATATAGAGAAAAACTTCGAAAATCTTCTTGTACCACATAGCCTAGGGCTTTGATATTTGGTATGTAGCATCATATAGTAGTCCTTTACCAAGATTGTTCAAATTATCCCCCTGGGGTTAAAACTGGCTCCGCCCTGGGGGTCACATGGTTTAAATAGACTTGTATTCCCTTCTGTAAATTTGCCACCTTTTCCACTGAAAAATCATTGGAAGACAGTGGAGTATTGGAACAAGCCTCTTTGAGTGGAAACTGATGGAAAACAGTGAAAATATAGAGGATGGAAAGGCCGGTCAAAATTTTCCACCATTTTCCATCAAATACCAGTATCAGTGGAGTATTGGAACATTTTTCACCATTTGCTATTAAAGTTTTTCACTGTTTGCCACTGTCACATATTGATGTAAAAACATCGTTTTCCTTTGAATGCCACTATCAGTGGAGTATTGGAACGTTTTTTATAGTTTGCCACTAAAATTCTCCACTATTTGCCACCATAACTGTTGTGGCAATCAATGTAAAATGTGCCACTGTTTTTCTCTAAATGCCACTGTTTGCCATGGATATTTCTCCACCATTTTCCGCCATCCAAAGTGACCTGAATGTATAGCCATGATGGCATGTCTATATACCCAAGATACCCAGAATGGTGTGTATGTAAATCAAAGATACTCTTAGTAGCCTATATATACAACTGTATAGACAGGATGACATGCCTGTATACCCAGAATATCCAGAGTTGCAAGGAAACTCGGTTGGCCCTTCTGTATGTCCAGAATACCCAGAATTGCCTGTCTTTATATTCAGTATACCAGCATTTGCCGTATGTATACATGTGTATCCAATGTGACCTGTCTGTATGCACGGAATACCCAGGCCTTTCTGTATACCCATGATACCCATAGTGACCTGTATGTATAGCCAGGGTGGCTATACATGTATGCACAAAACAGGCAGAGTGAATGATTGTATAACTAAGATAGCCATAGTGGAATGTACATGTATGTATACCCAGGATGATTTTCCTGTATAACTAGGATACCCATTTTATCTGTCTCTATATCCAGGCTACCTATTGTTGCCTATATGTATAGCCAGGTTTTCCCTAGATGTCTGTATGTATAGCAAGAAGGGCCAGTCTGTATACACAGGATACCCAGAATGGCATGTGTGTGTACCCTCAATACCGATAATGGCATCAAAATTTAGCCCCGATGGCGTGTCCGTAAACAAATGATACCAAAAATGGCCTGACTATATATCACTGATACACAATTTGCCTGTCTGTATCCTAAGAATATCCATAGTGGCCTGTATGAAAAGCCAAGTTTGCCTGCCGATATACCGAAGATATCCATAGTTGCCTTCTCTATACCTCTAGATACATTGGGTGCCCAGTCGTTATACCAAGTATACTATTGATACCAATTTAGGCTGTCCTGTCTGTAAACCCAATATATGTTTTAAATAGTATATTGTTTAAGTATTCGTCAAAATACTGCAAAACCTTACATAAAACCTTTTGTACATTCTCCAGTATATTAGAAAAACTGAACATACTGACTTCTTGACGGCCATTGTGAAAAGTGGCTGTCTTACTAGTTGTCTGAGATGGTGTCAACCTGATTTAAAATAGTAGTGTTTTTTCAATCACAATACTAAATTACATAAAACAACTATGTAAACTCTATAATGTATGCAAAGAAACCTTAACATATTGACTTTTGGCAGCCATTTTGAAAAATGAGCGCCATATTGGTTATCTGAGGTTGCCTACATGGCATATGGTCTTATTATCAGTTGTATTTATCAATCTTAATACTGCAATAAATTACACTAAAACATATGTAAATGCTCATATATATGCATACTTTTAAACATACCTTTAGTGGTCATCTTGGTGGTCGCCATTTTAAAAATATGGCAGCCATATTGGCCGGCAGATATGTACCGAATACAAAAGACATGCCTTGCTTTTGTGAAAACAAATACACAACTGTGCTAAAGATAACTGTTGGTCAAAAGTCAACTCACCCCACCCACTTCAAGCAGTATCTACACATAAAACACATATGATGGCGATATAAACAGTTTATCAATAGAATCCCACATATCATTTGTTACCTTTCTATTTTTCAAATCATGAAAATTATATATAAAACAATAAATATTGTACAGCTGTACATACCTGCCAATTTTTATCGTAATTATACCCCCACAAAAAAAAATTTTGGGGGAGGGTATATAGGAGTGAGCTTGGCAGTAGGTCGGTCGGTCGGTTGGTCGTCGGTCCGTTGGTTTTCATGGTTTCCGGATGATAACTCTTGAAAGGCTTGAACGATTTAAATAATTTTTGGTATACAGGTGAAACATCAGAAAATAAAGGTCAAGTTGGAATTTCAGATCAGTAGGTCAAAGGTCAAGGTCACAGTGACCATGAACAGTAAAATGGTTTCTGGATGATAACTCATGAAAGGCTTGACCGATTTAAATAATGTTTGGTACATAGGTGTAAAATCTTAAAATACAGGTCAAGTTCGACTTTGAGGTCTGTAGGTCAAAGGTCAAGGTCACAGTGACTCGGAACAGTTAAATGTTTTCCGGATGTTAACTTGAGAACACTTGGGCCTAGGATCATGAAAATTGATAGGGAGGTTGGTTATGACCAGCAGATGACCCCGAATGATTTTGAGGTCAGTAGGTGAAAGGTCAAAGTCACAGTGACCCGGAACATTTAAACTGTTTTCGGACAATAACTTCAAGACGCTTGGGACTAGGATCACGAAACTTAATAGGGAGGTTTGTCATAACCAGCAGATGACCTGTATTGATTTTGAGTTCCAAAGGTCAAAGGTCAGAGTGACCCGGAACATTTAAACCTTTTTCGGACAATAACTTGAGAACACTTAGGCCGAGGATCTTGAAACTTCATAGGGAGGTTGATCATGACCAGCAGATGACCTCTATTGATTTTGAGATAAGTAGGTCAAAGGTCAAGTAAGTTCAGCTTTGACATTGGCTTAGTTCTATGATAAGGCCATATTGTGGGGGTATAATTCGTCACTCCTGTGACAACTAGTTTTGTACGATTTTGACGCTTTCATTAATATTAATTAATATGCAAATGAGCTAATTTGCATATAGTGATTTTACTTCATAGTTAAATACATTGGCTTCAATTAAATACCATTTTTGCTCACTTATTTCATCAAATGGCGAAGATATGATGCCATATAAGTGAAATTTGTATGACCTTTGACCTAATTTCTTGACCTGAATTTGACCTTAGGATTGTGACTACCAGCATCAGTGAACTACTTATATACTTCAACACAAGTAGACACCGTCGTTTATATTACTGAAAAATTGTTGAAAAGGACGTTAAACCTGAACACACACACACACACACACACACACACACACATAAAAGTTGCATCTTCACGAAATGCCTACACAGGTGTTATCCAGCCACATATATGAAAATAATTATTAACTAATAGAAAACAGTCCACATCTCGCATTTTGTTTACATTGACACCGGTAAACGAGTAACTTCCCTTGATAAATCAGTATCATCGAAGTGCTTCATTATGTCGCACAGCGCTATTTGATGAAACACCAACAAAAATTACATGAAATTACACGACAATGTCAAGAAATACTCGCATGAAATACTATTCTGCGTGCCCGGCAATTATTTGTGGCCTATTTTATTTATTTGGCCAGAGCCGGATGAATCGGCGGCAAAAATAAAATAAAATTCAGGAATTTCACTTATTTTTATTTCAATTTCTTGGAAATTAGGACCGGCGCTCCCGTAAAACGACAAATAAAAAAAACTCTGGCCTGATCCTTGTGTGAACCTCTACCAAGATTGTTCAAATTATTCCGATTTGTCAAAAAATATGGCTGCCAGGGGGCGTGGTCACTTTTCCCTATATGTATATAGTAGAAACTTAGAAAATCTTCTTGTATAAAACTGTTTCTTTAAACAACATCTCCTCCAAAACCACTGAATGGATTTTGATGAAACTTTACACAAACGATCTCTGAGTACCCCTCTTACAAATTTGTTCAAATGGTTCCGGTTCATTGAACGTATGGATCTTTTTGGTTAGAAATAGGTTTTCAGCTATCACTCTTTAAAAATCTTTTTCTCTAGAGCTTTGATATTTGGCATATGATATAAGAGTTTGACTCTCTACCATAATTGACCAAATTATTGCCCTAATGTCAAAAATGGCCATGCCCCTGTATGTGACATGTACTTACTATAGGCTTTTATGTAAGAAACTTTGAAAATCTTCTTCTCTGAATCAATAATAGCTAGAGCCTTGATATTTGGCATATGTTATCAGAGTTGTACTGTCTAATACAGTTTTACAAATTATTGCCCTAGGTTAAAAAATGTGTGTGACATGTATGTAATATAGGCTAACATAGAAGAAACCTATAAGAAAATCTATACTTGTACCATTACGTTATACAAACACACTTAAAGCCTTATTCACAGCTGAGCGCTTAAGGGTCAGTAACCCTCTTGTTACTTAAAATTTCTGGTCAATCAACTATTGCAAGACATGATTTATGTATACACATAACAATTTTAGCTCACCTGAGCACAAAGTGCTTGGGGTGAGCTATTGTGATCCCTCACCTTCTGGCGTCCACACTTTCCTTTAAACAACATCTGCTCTGAAACAATTTGGTGGAAGTTGTTGAATCTTGGCCTGGATGTTCCTTGGGTGGTCCTTGAAAAGTTGTTCAAATGCTTCTGCTTGGTTGCATATAGGGGCCGCCAGGGCTAAAAATAGAAAAAGTCTTTAAACAACGTCTTCTCTTAAACCGTTGGTCCGATTTTGAAATGTTTTCACACAAGTGGTCCTTGTGTGATTTTCTACCCATTGAGTTTGTTCCAAGTTATTCTGATTCACCAAAAAACATGGCCACCAGGGAGTCACTTTTCCCTATATGTATATATAGTGGAAACTTTAAAAATCTTCTTTTATGAAGCTGCTGGCCGGATTTAAAAATAATTTCACACAAATGGTCCTTGTGTAACCCTCTGTCAAGATTATTCAAACTATTACGATTTGTCAAAAAACATGGCCGCCAGAGGGCATGGTCTCTTTTCACTATATAGTGGAAATTTTAAAAATATTCTTTTTCCAAAACAGCAAGGCCTAAAGGCTTTGATATTTTGTATGTAGCATCATCTAGTGGTCCTTTACCCAGATTGTTCCAATTATCCCCCTATGGTCTAATATGGCCCTGCCCTGGGGGTCACATGGTATATATAGACTTCGAAAATATTCTTGTATAAAACTGCATGACCTAGGGCTTTGTTATTTGGTATTTAACATTGTGTAGTAGTCCTTTACCAAGATTGTTCAAATTATCCCACTGGGGTTAAAACTTGCCCAAACCAGGAGGTCGGGGGCACATGGTTTAAGCAAGCAATTTAACTCAGGTAAGCGAAATAGGCCCATCATGGCCCTCTTGTTAATTATGTCTCCCACCACACAGTGGTATGGGAGACATATTGATTTACTCCTGTCTGTGTATGTGTCTGTGTCTGTCACAAATCTTGTCCGCACTTTAAGTCGAAAATTTCTCATCCGATCTTCACCAAACTTGAACAAAATGTGTTTGCCAATAAGTCCTTGGCCAAGTTCAATAACTAGCGAGATTGGCCCAGGCACTTCTGAATAATACCCCGCACATTGTGTCTGAAATCATTAGTCCTCCACCTCTGATAATTCATGTGGGGAAGTTGGCAGTTACTTTCGGAGAACAGGTTTGTACTGGTACAGAATCCAGGAACACTGGTTAGGTTAACTGCCCGCTGTTACATGACTGAAATACTGTTGAAAAACGGCGTTAAACCCCAACAAGAAATATCTTTAAAAATGATGGTCGGCGAATTGTAATAAGGAAAGAAGTTTATGAATTTTTCATCTAACATTCATCTGTCATCTAACATTTTTCAAATTGCAAAACTAAACCCCGCACTTTAACAATTTAAATGGTTCTCTTTTAATTTTTCGCAAAGGTTTCGTAGGGTTGCAATTTTGTTTCTTTTATCCTTAGACGAATAATTACAGCAGTAGTTTGATGAAGATTCATGAAGCGGTTCATGAGAAGAGGTCATTAAACGTGTTTATATTTTTAGCTAACTTGGTCCCTATCCCCATTTGTAACAAAATAGCAGGAGACCTTACGATATTATTACACATCGAGTTTGATAAAAATCCATTACATTTTAGTGGTTAATGCGAAAAAAGGCATATAGATCTACTGTGAGCTATAGTGTCCCTAATTGGGCCCAAGTTCCTATATAAATAAATTTGGAAGAGGACCTTATAATGATGCTCCAGACCAAGTATGACAAAGATCCACCAAGCTGTTCATGAGACGCTGTATAAAGGCATTTCTAGTTTTAGCTCTAGCAGCCCCTAAAAGGGGTTAAATGTCCCAGCTGAACAAAGTTGGCTGCGGGCCTAATAAAGATGCTACAAATCAAGTTTGATTAGAATACATGAGAAAAAATCAAAGGATTTTTTTATTTATTATTTTTATTTATTTCTAAAATAGGCCAACTGATCCCGCTTTAACAAATAGCATATTTGCTATTCATGAATCTTTGGACAATGACGTCACACCTATAAAAAAGTGAAGGTCAAGCAAAACATACAATTGTAATTATTTCTGTTTCATAAGCAAAGTTTGACCGTAGTCATATCACATAGATAAACTGTATGCAGCGTACCTTCATTTCAGTGTAATGAGATTCAGTCATTATATAGCATATATATAATATAAAACAGATTTCAACTGAGTTCAATATTTGCATACCATACTAAAGAAAAATATTCATATATAATAAATCAGTTAAATAATTTATAACAAATATATCAAAGCAAACAAGTACTCATTTTAATATGCAATCTGAATAAGTCACAAAAGCAAGAAACCTTTTCATATACAGACGACAATTGTAACAAGGAAAATTTTTTAAAAAGCACTTCTCTACATAAAATACTCTTATCACACCCTTATTCATGTGATACGCAGACCGTATTCAGCTCTTTCTTAAATTTGATATATGTTGGTATTTGAACAGGTTTTTGTCATATTTATTAAACTTACTTATCATTTTGAGATATATCAATATTCTTGCTAAATATACTGAGCCAAAGTTAGCTTTAAAACTGTGAACAGCGTCGTTTAGGATAAGCGCTTTGTCTACATTTCACTCAGCGTAGCACAATCAACAGAGTGAAAGAAATTGACACTCTCGTCCAATCAAGCAGAGTGTTGCATAAATCTTCCATTTTGATAAATTATCTATAATGCGTTATCAAGTAGTTTGATTTGCAAACTGAAGTCACGTGGCATAGGTAACGAAAACGAATTTAGACGGCGTCGCCGAAAAAAAAAAAAAAAAAAAAAAAAAACTTCTGAATAATGGCCCTTAAAACTTGTTTTTGATAATCAAAGCACTGAAAGTCTGATAGGGCAGTTGAGGTCTTGGTGCATGTTTGACTCATATACTACTATTCAGATGATTAGGCAGTTGTGGGAGACATGCGATTTTCTCAAAAGCAGCTCTAGTTTTTAGCTCACCTGAGCACAAAGTGCTCATGGTGAGGTATTGTGATCACGCTGTGTCCATCGTCAGTGCGTGCCTGCGTGCGTCAAGTCGTCTGTCGTCAACATTTGTGTTTAAACAACATCTCCTCTAAAACCACTGAATGGATTTTGATGAAACTTGGCCATGATGTTCCTTGGGTGGACCTCTACCAAAGTTGTTCAAACAGTTCCTCTTGGTTGCGCCTAGGGGCTGCCAGAGCTAAAAATAGAAAAAACTTCAAACGACATCTCCTCCTAAACCGATGGTCCGATTTTGGAATAATTTCACTCAAATGGTCCTTATGTGACCCTCAACCAAGAATGTTCAAATTATACCGATTCGTCAAAAAACATGGCAGTTAGATGGCGTGGTCACTTTTCCCTATATGTATATAGTGGAAACTTTAAAAATCTTCTTGTATGAAACTGCTTGCCCGATTTTAGAATAATTTTACACAAATGGTCCTTGTGTGACCCTCTACCAAGATTGTTCAAATTATTTTGATTTGTCAAAAGACATGGCCGCCAGAGGGCGTGGTCACTTTTCCTTATACATGTATGTATATAATGGAAACTTTAAAAATCTTCTTGTGTGAAACTGCTAGCCCGATTTTAGAATAATTTTACCCAAATGGTCCTCGTGTGACCCACTACCAAGATTGTTCAAATTATTTTGATTTGTCAGAAAACATGGCCGCCAGAGGGCGTGGTCACTTTTCCCTATATGCATATAGTGGAAACTTTAAAAATCTTCTTGTGTGAAACTTCTAGCCCGATTTTAAAATAATTTTACACAAATGGTCCTTGTGTGACCCTCTACCAAGATTGTTCAAATTATTTTGATTCGTCAAAAAACATGGCTGCCAGTGGGCGTGGTCACTTTTCCCAATATGTATATAGCAGACATGATTTTTTTCCGCTTTTAAGTGGAAATCCGCTTCTAACTCCCTCAAAGACCGATTTTTTATGATCGTTTCCGATTTTTTTATGACCACTGAAAAATCCGATTTTTTCGAATCCGTTTCGGTATTTTCACCACATTTCGGCATTTAGAATCGCACAGCTTCCGCTTCTAAACTCAGCAGCCCTTTTTTACGCCAATTTTGGGGCCGAAATTCGGCCCCATTCCCCAGGCAAAATAATATACTTTTATCCCCAACTACACTAAAATTTTGTAAGTCGTTTTTATCAGTGAAAATTTCCACCACCGCCGATGGATTATTAGATCTTAATGTATATTGTGGCCTCAACGCGAAATTAGTCTATCTGCTTCTTTTTCTATATACACATAGACTAGTTTCGAGTTGAGGCGACGATATGCGTTCTAACAAACGCCGCAATTGGAACATCTCAGATATTACCGTTAGCGTCTCACGGTAATTTTCCTTTCCAAAGAAAAAACCTTTCTGTTCCGGAATTATAATAATAACAAGCTGATTCGTGGAACGAAAAAATTGGAAATATTGTAACTTAAGTGGAAGGCTCACAAATAATTTGATAAATGACCTTATATTAAGTTTGAAATACAAAGGTCAAAAATAAAGAACTAAATATTAATGCTTAATAAACATCTAAGTAGTGAAAAATACCCATTAAAGGGAGATAATTCAAAAATTGCAAACTACTAAAGGAATAATTATTTAATTAATTATTATTATATTTCTTATAAATATGAATGAATTTTTATGAAATAACAAAAAGAACCACTTAAAAAACATGAGTTTTGAAATTGAAATTAGATGCCAGGAGAAGCCTAGAATGCAGGATTTTTCACCATTTACCCAAGAGCTTCTGGGGGCCTTAATTTTCAGCTTTTTTGGCTAGGTTGCAAAATCATGTCTGATATAGTGGAAACTTTAAAAATCTTCTTGTTTGAAACTGCTAGCCCAATTTTAGAATAATTTTACACAAATGGTCCTTGTGTGACCCTCTACCATTAGTGATAGATCTTGTTTCATCTGATAGAATCTAGTGTACTGTATATCTTTGTATCTTTTACAGGTATTTAAACCTGTTGCTGAGCGGTTTGGAGTGAAATTTGAATGTGATATAACAAGGAGGTGAGAATAACATGTTTGTTAAAAATCATGTCAAGAGAAGTATGATGAAAGAAAACAGTTGACTCTACAAAACTTACTGATTTACTGACCAGCATGATAATCTCCATTGGGCCAGCATTTTTAGCTCATCTGATTTTTTGAAAAAAAAAATGACGAGTTATTGTCATCACTTGGTCGGCGTCGGCGTTGGCGTTCCCTGGTTAAGTTTTATGTTTAGGTCAGCTTTTCTCCTTAACTATCAAAGGTATTGCTTTGAAACTTGCAACACTGTTCACCATCAATAGCTGACCCTGTACAGCAAGAAACATAACTCCATCCTGCTTTTTGCAAGAATTATGGCCCCTTTTGGACTTAGAAAATGTCAGATTTCTTTGTTAAGTTTTATGTTTAGGTAAACTTTTCTCCTAAACTATCAAAACTATTCCTTTGAAACTTGCAACACTTGTTCACCATCATAAGCTGACCCTGTACATCAAGAAGCCCCTTTTGGACTTAGAAAATCAGATTTCTTGGTTAAGTTTTGTGTTTAGGTCAGCTTTCCTTCTAAACTATCAAAGTTATTGCTTTAAAACTTGCAACACTTGTTCACAATCATAAGCTGACCCTGTACAGCAAGAAACATAACTCCGTCCTGCTTTTTGCAAGAATTATGAGCCCTATTGGACTTAGAAAATATCAAATTTATTGGTAAGTTTTATGTTTAAGTAAACTTTACTCCTAAACTATCAAAGCTATTGCATTGAAACTTGCAACACTTGTTCACCATCATAAGCTGACCCTGTACATCAAGAAACATAACTCCATTCTGCTTTTTGCAAGAATTATGGCCCTTTTTGGACGTAGAAAATCATATGTAGGACAATATTTCTGTTTCACAAAAAAATCAGATGAGAGTCAGCACCCACAAGGCGGTGCTCTTGTTTTATTTTCTGGTTTACGGGAGATTTTTCAAAAAATTTGGGTCGGGGGTGGGGTGGGGGGGACAAATAAAAACCCCAGTTTTGAGCAGTCGACCAAATAAATAAAAATAAAATGTCCAAAAGGATACAATTTTTAGCTCACCTGAGCACAAAGTGCTCAAGGTGAGCTTTTGTGATCGCCCTGTGTCCGTCGTCGTCTATCCGTCCGTCATCAACAATTTGACTGTTAACACTCTAGAGGCCACAATTTTGGACTAGTCTTAATGAAACTTGGTCAGAATTTTACCCTCATAAAAATCTTGGACGAGTTCGATATTGGGTCATCTGGGGTCAAAAACTAGGTCACCAGGTCAAATCAAAGGAAAAGCTTGTTAACACATTAGAGGTCACAATTTTGGCCCAATTTTAATGAAACTTGGTCAGAATGTTACCCTCAATAAAATCTTGGATGAGTTCGATATTGGGTCATCTGGGGTCAAAAACTAGGTCACCGGGTCAAATCAAAGGAAAAGCTTGTTAACACTCTAGAGGTCACAATTTTGGCCAAATCTTAATGATACTTGCTCAGAATGCTACCCTCAATAAAATCTTTGACACGTTTGATATTGGGTCATCTGGGGTTAAAAACTAGGTCACCAGGTCAAATCAAAGGAAAAACTTGTTAACACTCTAGAGGTCACAATTTTAATCCAATCTAAATGAAGCTTGGTCAGAATGTTACCCTTAATAAAATCTTGGATGAGTTTGAAATTGGGTCATCTGGGGTCAAAAACTAGGTCACCAGGTCAAATCAAAGGAAAAGGTTGTTAACACTGTAGAGGCCACATTTATGACTGTATCTTCATGAAACTTGGTCAGAATGTTACTCATGATGACCACAAAGTCCAGTTTGAATCTAGGTCATGTAGGGTAAAAAACTAGGTCACCAGGTCAGATTAAAGGAAAAGCTTGTTAACACTCTAGAGGCCACATTTATGACCATATCTTAATGAAACATGGTCAGAATGTTAATCTTGATGATCTATAGGTCATTTTTAACTCTGGGTCAGGTGCGGTCAAAAACTAGGTCACCAGGTCAAATCAAAGGTAAAGCTTGTTAACATTCTAGAGGCCACATTTAAGACTGTATCTTTATGAAACTTAATCAGAATGTTAGTCTTGATGATCTTTAGGTCAGGTTCGAATCTGGGTCATGTGGGTTCAAAAACTAGATCACCGGGTCAAATCAAAGGAAAAGCTTGTTACACTAGAGGCCACATTTATGACAGTATCTTCATAAAACTTAGTCAGAATGTTACTTATGATGATCTCAAAGTCCAGTTTGAATCTGCGTCATGTAGGGTCAAAAACTAGGTCACCAGGTCAAATCAAAGGAATAGCCAGTTAACACTCTACAGTCCACATTTATGCCCATATCTTAATGAAACCTGGTCAGAATGTTAATCTTGATGATCTATAGGTCATGTTTAAATCTGGGTCAGGTGGGGTCAAAAACTAGGTCACCGTGTCAAATCATAGGAAAAGATTGTTAACACTCTAGAGGTCACATTTATGACTCTACCTTTATGAATCTTAGTCAGAATGTTAATCTTGATGATCTTTAGGCCAAGTTCAAATCTGGGTCATGTGGGGTCAAAAACTAGGTCACTGGGTCAAATCAAAGGAAAAGCTTGTTAACACTCTAGAGGCCACATTTATGACTGTATCTTCATGAAACTTAGTCAGAATATTAATCTTGATGATCTTTAGGTCAAGTTCGAATCTGGGTCATATGGGGTCTAAAACTAGGTCACCAGGTCAAATCAAAGGAAAAGTTTGTTAACACTTTAGAGGCCATATTTATCACCATATCGTAATGAAACTATCTTGATGATCTTTAGGTCAATAGGTCAGGTGAGCGATACAGGGCCTTCATGGCCCTCTTGTTTTATTTTTGTACACCACGGAAAACAAAAGCTTTCAAGCTTAAATTGCATACACACTCACAAATGAACTATTCTGAACTGGTTTATATCTCATCATCTCAGTATACTATTGTTTTCTTTATGTGTAGCTTGTATGCATAATGCCATTTTCAAAGTCACCAAGGATATGTATTATTTGTGTTTTTGTATGTATCTATTTTGTTATAAAATTGACTTGTGGAAACATTTTTCATAATAAAATATACAGATACCACAGTTGACATATCATAAGAACATTGCATAATGTTTATTATTTAAACATGAATAAAAACTGCTATTGAAATGGGGATATGCACTGACTACTTTAGGTCTGTATCCTGCATACATGCAATTGGCTGGAGATGCAAAGTCTTAAAAGACAGGCATTGTCATACTAGAAAGCAAAGATTACGAATTGATAAATATTATGCACACTGGCTTTTGGCATTTGATTCGTCATATGCAGTAATTTAACTAACAACATCAATATTGTTGTAGATTTGGTTAAGTTTTAGTGGCTTGAATATTGTTTTATATTTTGCCGACTGTCAGTGCCACCTATATTGTACAACAAGCCGAAACAATCTGAATTTTGGTTCAGCTAAAATGTGTACAAAATAACAACCTTGTCAGCTGATGTTCAAACAACAGTTTCGGAGAGAAGACCCTTCACTGAGATGGGACTTGGACTTAGTAAGTTATGACTCCGAGAAAACATTTATTACCGGATATGTCATTATGTGTTCCTCAGTGTCAAAGGCACATGTGGCATATAGTGTCTGAATGTTTGTCCCATACATACTTTCAAAAGGTCTTCTTACAGATTTTATCAATATACTTCAAGTGGACATGAGAATATTGCTGGGAGTTTCATGTTTGATAATTATGTCTCCTGGAGACATATTGATTTACTCCAGTCTGTGTGTGTGTGTGTCTGTCTGTGTGTCTGTCTGTCACAAAGCTTGTCCGCACTCTAAGTCAAACATTTCTCATCCGATCTTCACCAAACTTGAACAAAATGTGTTTGACCATAAAACCTCTTTTGAATTATGGCCCTTGAATTACTGATTGGGTCCACTCGTCTAAGCCATCTAATTGGGTCCATTCGTCTAAACCATCTAGAGAAACTAGACATTTTTCATTGGGGCAGTTGTGGGAGTTATGCGCTTTTCTCAGAAGCATCTCTAGTTATCTTTTGAGTTACAGTACCTGGCTAGAACTTTAGTCAAACTAATTTGATGCGATCCTAGGAAATATTGAGATAATCTTTTCATATGGGCAATATCTCCACTCAGTTAGATTGCCCATCACAAATATTAAACAACCATTAATCTGACTGTCCAATTATTTTGACTAGTTTGAATTTTTTATCACATGCATCATTGTCAAGCATTTGCAGGGACATGTGTTATTTTACATTGAAATTATACTTTGTTTTATACAGAACTACTGAAAATTGTGGTATTAGTTATTTTTTCTTCTCTAACCCTCAAGACTTAAAAGTAAAAAAAAATGTGTTAGCAAGTTGATACTCACTTTTGCTCTTCCATTTTGCTATTTCTTTGGTTTCTTTCCTTTTAAGCTCACCTGAGCACGAAGTGCTCAAAGGTGAGCTTTTGTGATCGCCCTGTGTCCGTTGTCCATCGTCCATCATCAACAGTTTGACTGTTAACACTCTAGAGGTCACAATTTTGGCCCAATCTTAATGAAACTTGGTCAGAATGTTACCCTGAATAAAATCTTGGACGAATTCGCTATTAGGTCAACTGGGGTCAAAAACTAGGTCACCGGGTCAAATCAAAGGAAAAGCTTGTTAACACTCTACAGGTCACAGTTTTGGCCCAATCTTAATGAAACTTAGTCAGAATGTTACTCTCAATAAAATCTTGGACGAATTCGATATTGGGTCATCTGGGGTCAAAAACTAGGTCACCAGGTCAAATCAAAGGAAAAGCTTGTTAACACTCTAGAGGTCACAATTTTGGCCCAATCTTAATGAAACTTTGTCAGAATGTTACCCATAATAAAATCTTGGATGACTTAGATATTGGGTCAGGATCTGGGGTCAAAAACTAGGTCATCAGGTCAAATCAAAGGAAAAGCTTGTTAACACTGTAGTGTAGAGGCCACATTTATGACTGTACCTTCATGAATCTTGGGCAGAATGTTGATCTTGATGGTCTTAAGGTCAAGTTTGAATCTGGGTCATGTAGGATCAAAAACTAGGTCACCAGGTCATCTGGGGTCAAAAATCTTGGATGACTTAGATATTGGGTCAGGATCTGGGGTCAAAAACTAGGTCATCAGGTCAAATCAAAGGAAAAGCTTGTTAACACTGTAGAGGCCACATTTATGACTGTACCTTCATGAATCTTGGGCAGAATGTTAATCTTGATGGTCTTAAGGTCCAGTTTGAATCTGGGTCATGCAGGATCAAAAACTAGGTCACCAGGTCAAATCAAAGGAAAAGCTTGTTAACACAGTAGAGGCCACATTTATGAATGTATCTTCATGAGTCTTGGGCAGAATGTTAATCTTGATGGTCTTAAGGTCCAGTTTGAATCTGGGTCATGTAGGATCAAAAACTAGGTCACCAGGTCAAATCAAAGGAAAAGCTAGTTAACACTGTAGAGGCCACATTTATGACCATATCTTAATGAAACTTGGTTAGAATGTTAATCTTGATGATCTTTAGGTCAAGGTCAAATCTGGGTCAGGTGGGGTCAAAAACTAGGTCACTAGGTCAAATCGAGGGAAAAGCTTGTTAACACTCTAGAGGCCACATTTATGACTGTATCTTCATGAAACTTAGTCAGAATGTTAATCTTGATGATCTTGAGGTCAAGTTCGAATCTGGGTCATGTGGGGTCAAAAACTAGGTCACCGGGTCAAATCAAGGGAAAAGCTAGTTAACACTTTAGAGACCACATTTATGACCATATCTGAATGAAACTTGGTCAGAATGTTAATCTTGATGATCTTTAGTCAATAGGTCAGGTGAGCGATACAGGGCCATCATGGCCCTCTTGTTATCAATTGTGGTCTTTCTTGACAGTCCCACATGAATTTGATTGTTGTCCAATTATAATATACAGACAACAAATCTCGTACATGTGATACGCCAGATTTTTCAACATCTGGACAGCGTTGATAAAGGTAATTTTTTGTAGTTTTACGTGATTATTCCTAATGTTGAGCTTTAGGTGCTGTAATTTCTACTCAGAACCAATTTGTTTACAATACTTGTTATCTCTGCCAACTTATTCCAAAGATTATTGTCTGTTAACTTGTATATTTTTCCTATTTAATTTCACACAGTTTACATTCATGCAGGCCGCCATTTTTCATGCGTCTGCTGATCTTGATCAAAAACCTCTACCATACAGTTAAACTTTTGTTTTTGGCAGCAGTAATTATGGACGGTCGGCAGGTAAAATGAAAATAAAAGTACTGAAAATGACTTTTATTTTTATTTTGTTTTGTCAAAAAATAGGGTCGGCGCTCCCGTAAACCAGAAAATGAAAAAATGCTGGCCTTGTGCATTGTTTTGGCTATATAACTTTGACTTGTGAGTTCTTCATATGAAACTTAAGCTGTGTTTACATTTACAGTTTAACATATCAAAGCTCTTTTTAGCCCACCATCATCAGATGGTGGGCTATTCAAATCACTCTGCATCTGTGGTCTGTCGTCCATCCGTCCGTTAACAATCTCTCGTTATCGCATCTCCTCAGAAACTACTGGGGAGATTTTGACCAAACTTTGTCAGAATGATGTATTATATCCTAGTTATGTCCCTCTGAAAATCAGACTGATTCAAAAAAATTTGAGTGAGTTATGACCCTTTGTTTATTTTTATAGTTTACATAGATTTATATAGGGAAAAACTTTGAAAATCTTCTTGTCCAAAACCACAGAGCCTAGGGCTTTGATATTTGGTATGTAGCATCATCTAATGGTCCTCTACCAAGATTATTCAAATTATTTCCGTTGGGTTAAATATGGCCCCGCCACGGGGGTCACATGGTTTATATAGACTTATTTAGGGAAAAACTTTGAAAATCTTCCTGTCCAAACAAAAAGCTTAGGGCTTTGATATTTGTAATGTAGGGAAAAACTTTGAAAAACCACAGGGCCTAGGGCTTTGATAATTTGTATGTGACATCATCTAGTGGTCCTCTGCTAAGATTATTCAAATTATTTCCTTAGGGTCAAATATTGCCTCGCCCTTTGGGGGTCACATGGTTTACATAGACTTATATAGGGAAAAACTTTGAAAATCTTCCTGTCCAAACAAAAAGCTTAGGGCTTTGATATTTGTAATGTAGCATCATCTAGTGGGTCTTCACCAAATTTGTTCAAATTATCCCCCTAGGGTCAAATATGGCCCCGCCCCAGGGGTCACATGGTTCATATAGACTTATATAGGGAAAAACTTTAAAATCATTTTGTCCTTAACCTACAACATTCAAATTTGGACCACATGTATATTTTTGTGTGGCAAGATGAATCTTGACATGAGTTGACCTTGGTCTTGACCTAGTGACCTACTTTCATATTTCTGTAGCTACAGCCTTCAGATTTGGATCACATGTATAGTTTTGTGTACTGAAAAAAACTTTGACCTTAACATTGACCTAGTGACCTACTTTCACATTTTTGAAGGTACAGGCTTCAAATTTGGACTACATGCATAGTTTTGTGTTCTGAAATAAAATTTGACCTGGATTTTGACCTAGTGACCTACTTTCACATTTCTCAAGCTACAGCCTTCAAATTTGAACTTTGACCTTGAAATTGATCTAGTGGCCTACTTTCACATTTCTCAAGCTGCAGCTTTAAAATTTAGACCACATGCATGAACCACATGCACAGTGTTGTGTACCGAAATGAAATTTGACCTTGAGCTAGTCTTGAAATTTGGAACATTCAAAAATGGCTCAGTGGTGGGCGCCAAGATCACTCTGTGCTCTCTTGTTACAATATGGCGAAATTTGTAAGGGCGATTCCAGAATTAACTGTATTGGGGTTCGAATTAACTGTATGGGGTTTCAGACAGCAACGAAATTTTTTATTGACAGGTGGTGGTGTCCATCGGAAAATCATAATTATGGGTGGTGGTGTCCATCGGAAAATCATAATTATGGGTGGTGGGGTCCATCAGAAAATCATAATTATGGGTGGTGGTCCTCACAAAAATCGTCTTTATGGGTGGTGAGCCTTCCAATTTGTGTCCGCTCTGTTTCTCCTAAACCCCTGGAAGGATTTTCATTAAACTTTGGTCAAATGATCACCTCATCAAGAAACTCATGGTTCAGCTATGTCAACTCAAGGTCAAGGTCACAACTAAAGGTCAAAGGTTTGAGCTCTATATCCACTAAACCCCTTGAAGGATTTTTATGAAACTTGGGTCAAATGATCACCTCATCAAGATGATATGCAAAATTCATGAGTCAGTCATGTCATTTCAAGGTCAAGGTCTCAGCTCAAGGTCAAAGGTTTACCCTTTCACTATCCATAACAGTGGCGGGGAATATAGCTGTCTTTCAGACTTTGCATTTTTAGCTATTCAGATCACTCTGCGTCCGTGGTCCATCGTCCTTCCATCCGTTAACAATTTCTCGTTATCGCATCTCCTCAGAAACTACTGGGGAGATTTTGACCAAACTTTGTCAGAATGATGTATTGGTACCCTAGTTGTGTCCCTCTGAAAATCAGAATATATAATTTACATATAGATTTATATAGGGAAAAGCCCCGCCCTGGGGGTCAAATGGTTTATATAGACTTATATAGGGAAAAACTTTGAAAATCTTCTTGTCCATAACCTACAACATTCAAATTTGGATAACATGTTAAGTTTTGAGTGGCTATATGAACCTTGACCTTGAGTCCACATTTTAAGTTTGAAACTCATGATAATTGGTCAGAATGTTTGCCTTGGTGGTCTCTAGGTCAAGTTCGAATCTGGGTCATGTGGGGTTTAAAGCTAGGTCATTCATTCAAATCAAAGGAAAAGGTTGTTAACACTCTTGAGGCAACATTTATGACCCTATCTTATGAGACTTGGTCAGAATGTTTGTCTTGTTGACCTCTAGGCCAAGTTCGAATCATGGTCATGCTGGGTTAAAAACTAGGTTTCTAGAGTAAATCAAAGGAAAATATTGTTAACACTCTAGAGAACACATTTTAAGTTTGAAACTCACGACAGTTGGTCAGAATGTTTGTCTTGATGACCTCTAGGTCAAGTTTGAATATGGTTTATCTGGGGTCAGCAACTAGGTCACCTGGTCAAATCAAAGAAAAACTGTGTTTGTGCAATAGGGACTGCATTTTCAATGGTTCTTCTTGAAAGTTGATCAGAATGTTGTTTTTGATGAAACCTAGGTCAGGTATGAATATTGGTCATCTGGAGTCAAAAACTAGGTCTCAAGGTCAAATCAAAGAAAAAGCTTGTTTACACTCTAGAGGCCACTTTTTAGCTCACCTGAGCATGAAGTGCTCAAGGTGAGCTTTTGTGATCGCCCTGTGTCTGTTGTCATCCGTTGTCAACAGTTTGACTGTTAACACTAGAGGTCACAATTTTGGCCCAATCTTAATGAAACTTGGTCATCTAGGGTCAGAAACTAGGTCACCAGGTCAAATCAAAGGAAAAGCTTTTTAACATTCTAGATGCCACATTTATGACAGTATCTCTATGAAAATTGGTCAGAATGTTAGTCTTGGTGATCTTAAGGCCAAGTTTAAATCTTGGTCAAAAACTATGTCACCAGGTCAGATCAAAGGAAAGGCTAATTAACACTCTACAGGCCACATTTATGACCATATCTTAATGAAACTTGGTCAGAATGGTAATCTTGAAGATCTCTAGGTCAAGTTCCAATTTGGGTCAGGTAGGGTCAAAAACTAGGTCACCAGTTCAAATCAAAGGTAAAGCTTGTTAACACTCTAGAAGCCTAATTTTAAACTTGAAACTCTTGAGAATTCATCTGAATGTTTGTCTTGATGACCTCTAAATCAAGTTCGAATCTTGGTAATGGGGGGTCAAAAACTAGGTCACCAGGTCAATTCAAATCAAAGGAAAAGTTTGTTAACACTCTAGAGGTCACATTTATGGCTGTAACTTGGTCAGAATGTTAATCTTGATCATCTTTAGGTCAAGTTTGAATCTAGATAATGATGGGTCAAAAACTAGGTCACCAGGTCAAGTCAAATGGAAAGCTTATTAAGAATTTAGAGGTCACATTTATGACTGTATCTCCATGAAACTTAGTCAGAATGTTAATCTTGATGATCTTTAGGTCAAGGTATAACCTGTGTCATGTGGGGTCAAAAACAAGGTCACTAGGTCAAATCAAAGGAAAAGCTTGTTAATTCTCTAGAGGCCACATTTATGACCATATCTTAATATAACCTTGGTCAGAATGTTAATCTTGATGATCTTTAGGTCAAGTTCCAATCTTGGTCAGGTGGGGTCAAAAACTAGGTCACCAGTTCAAATCAAAGGTTAAGCTTGTTAACATTCTAAGAGACCTAAGTTTAAGTTTAAAACTCATGAGAATTGAACAGAATGTTTGTCTTGATGACCTCTAGGTCAAAATCGAATCTGTGTCATGTGTGGTCAAAAACTAGGTCACCAGTTCAAATAAAAAGCTTGTTAACACTCTAGAATCCACATTATGACCATATCTTCATGAAACTTGGTCAGAATGTTATTCTTGATGATCTTTAGGTCAAGTTTGAATCTAGATCATGATGGGTCAAAAACTAGGTCACCAGGTCAAATCAACTGAAAAGCTTGTTAACACTCTTGAAGCAACATTCATGACCATATCTTCATGAAACTTGGTCAGAATGTTATTCTTGATGATCTTTAGGTCAAGTTTGAATCTGGGTCATGTGGGGTCAAAAACTAGGTCTCCAAGTCAAATCAAAGGAAAAGCTTGTTAACTCTTATGACCCTATTTTCATGAAACTTAGTCAGAATTTTTGTCTTTGTCAAAATGTTTGTCTCAATGAAATGAAGGCCAGCTTAGATTCTAACTTATCAGGGGTTAGAATTTGGTCAGATGAGCGATACAAGGCCTTCAGGGCCCTCTTGTTTGCTACAAACTTCATGAAACTTTGTCAGAATATTTGTTTTCATGAAATCTGGGACGAGTTGTAATCTGGGTCATGTGGGGTCAAAAACTAGGTCACTAGTTCAAATCAAAGAAAAGGCCACATTTTTAGTCCAATCTTGTTGAAAATTGGTCAGGATATTTATCTCAGGGAAATTTTGGACGGGTTAAAAATTTTGTCAGGTTGGATTAAAAACTAGCTCTCAAGGTCAAATTAAAGAAAAACCTTTTTTACACTCTAGAGGCCCCATTTTTGCTCCAATCTTCATGAAACTTGGTCAGAATGTTTTATCTTCTTGAAATTGGGTCATGTGGTGACAAAAACTGGGTCACTAGGTCAAACATGTTTACACTGTTATGGTGTGTTACTCAGGTGAGCTATTTAGGGCCATCTTGTTTTAAATTTTACGTTGAAGTAAAAAAAAATGTGACTTGCGAAATATTTCATATCTTTTCCTGAACATTGCCTGTCTTAATTATTTCCATTATACGTTAAACAGTATGTGTGGCCAAAAAGATCACAAGTTGTTATTTTCGCGTTTAGCCATTTAAAGGCACTGACCTCCAGATTTCGGTTGAAGTTGGTTTATGTTTTGAACATTGGAACACGAGTTTTTGTTTCTAATCTGTCTTAAAAATGTCAAATAAAGAGAGAAAAAAACATGCTAGGGTCGGGAATCAAACCCAGGCCACCGCGGCATTATATATCATATATTTATTTAAAAAATGCACTATTTGAAAGGGGAGGCATTTCTGTTCATTTATACCGAAAATCATCACAATATGAGATGGTGCCGAAATTCATGAGGAAGTAACGAGACATGTTAAGGCAGTTTACCTCTAACAAGATTGTTCAAATTATGCCCCTGGTGTGAAAAGAGGCCCCGGGGCGTCCTAGGGGTCACTTGTTATGTGAGTTATATAGGAAAAAATACTTCAAAATTATCAAATCATCTTTCCTAGACTGTTCAGTTATAAGTACCTGATGACCCTAAGCGATTAGGGATCACTTGACTATGACCTTGACCTTCTAACCTAATTTCTTGTTAGCTCACCAGAGCACAAAGTGCTCAAGGTGAGCTTTTGTAATCGCCCTGTGTCCGTCGTCCATCGTCGTCCGTCGTTGTCAACAATTTGACTGTTTACACTCTAGAGGTCACAATTTTGGCCCAATCTTAATGAAACTTGGTCAGAATGTTACCCTCAATAAAATCTTGGACGAGTTCGATATTGGGTCATCTGGGGTTTAAAAACTAGGTCACCAGGTCAGATCAAAGGAAAAGCTTGTTAACACTCTAGAGGCCACATTTATGATCCTATCCTCGTGAAACTTGGTCAGAATGTTTATCTTGATTACCTCTAGGCCAAGTTCGAAACAGGGTCATGTGAGGTCAAAAACTAGGTTACCCGGTCAAATCAAAGGAAAAGCTTGTTAACACTCATGACTCTAAAAACCACGGTTGTGACTCAATCTTCATGAAACTTGGTCAGAATGTTTTGTCTTGATGATCTCTAGGTCATGTTCGAAACTGTGTCATGTGGGATCAAAAACTGGGTCACTAGGTCAGATAAAAGGAAAAGCTTCTGAACACTCTAGAGGCCACAATTGTGACTCAATCTTGATGAAACTTAATCAGAATGTTGGTCTTGATGATCTCTAGTTCAAGTTCTAATCTGGGTCATGTGGGGTCAAAAACTAGATCACCCGGTTAAATCAAAGGAAAAGCTTATGAACACTAGAGGCCACAGTTGTGATTCAGTCTTTATGAAACTTGGTCAGAATGTTTGTCTTGATGATTTCTAGGTCAAGTTTGAATCAGGGTCATGTGGGGTCAAAAACTAGGTCACCCGGTCAACTCAAAGGAAAAGCTTCTGAACACTATAGAAGCCACAGTTATGACTCAATCTTCATGAAACTTGGTCAGAATGTTTGTCTTGATGATCTCTAGGTCAAGTTCGAAACTGGGTCATGTAGGGTCAAAAACTAGGTCAGTAGGCAAAATCATAGGAAAAGCTTGTGAACACTCTAGAGGCCACAGTTGTGACTCAATCTTCCTGAAACTTGGTCAGAATGTTTGTATGATCTCTAGGTAAAGTTTGAAACTGGGTCATATGGGATCAAAAACTAGGTCAAATCAAAGATTGAAACTCATGAGAATTGGTCAGAATGTTTGTCTTGATGACTTCTAGGTCAAGTTCAAATCTGGGTCATACAGGGTCAGAAACTAGGTCAAATCAAAGTTATAAGCTTGTGAACATTCTAGAGACCACATTTGTGACTCAATCTTTATGAAACTTGGTTAGAATATTTCTCTTAATGATTTCTAGGCCAAAATGGAAATAGGGTCATGTGGAGACAAACAGACTAGGCCACCAGGTCAGATCAAAGGAAAATCATGTTAACACTCTAGAGTCCACAGTTTGAAACTCATGAGAATTGGTGAGAATGTTTGTCTTGATGATCTCTAGGTCAAGTTCGAATCTGGGTCATGTTGGGTCAGAAACTAGGTCATCTGATCAAATCAAAGGAAAAGCTTGATGACACTCCAGAGGCTACGTTTATGATCCTGTCTTATAAAACTTTGTCAAAATGATGATCTTGATGATCTTTAGCACAAATTCAAATCTGGATCATCTGGCTTCAAAAACTAGGTCACCTGTTAAAATCAAAGAAAAACCTTGTGCATGCAATAGGGGCTGCATTTTTAGCTCACTTGTCACGTAGTGAAAAGGTGATCTTTGATGATCGCCCTTCGTCCGTCCGTCGTCTGTTCACAATTTCTTGTGAACACGATAGAGACCACATTTTGCAATCAGTTTTAATCAAACTTGCTCACAACTTGTATTGGCATAATATCTCAGTTCATTTCGAAAACTGGCAAGATTCCATCCAGACTTAGCCAGAGTTATGGCCCCTTAAAGGGCCAAAATTTGCTATTTTTGGCTTGTGAACACAAGAAAGACCACATTTTGCAATCAACTTTAATCAAACTTGCACACAACTTGTATTGGTATAATGTCTCAGTTCCTTTCAAAAACTGGCCAGATCTCTTCATGGGTTCCAGAGTTATGGCCCCTTAAAGGGCCAAAATTTGCTATTTTTGGCTTGTGAACATGACAAGAGACCACATTTTGCAATCAACTTTAATCAAACTTGCACACAACTTGTATTGGCATAATATCTCGGTTCATTTCGAAAACTGGCAAGATTCCATCCAGACTTAGCCAGAGTTATGGCCCCTTAAAGGGCCAAAATTTGCTATTTTTGGCTTGTGAACACAATAGAGACCACATTTTGCAATCAACTTTAATCAAACTTGCACACAACTTGTTTTGGCATAATGTCTCAGTTCCTTTCAAAAACAGGCCAGATTTCTTCATGGGTTCTAGAGTTATGGCCCCTTAAAGGGCCAAAATTTGCTATTTTTGGCTTGTGAACATGGCAGAGACCACATTTTGCAATCAACTTTAATCAAACTTGCACACAACTTGTATTGGTATAATATTTCGGTTCCTTTCGAAAACTAGCCAGATCCCATCATTGGTTCCAGAGTAATGGCCCCTTAAAAGGCCAAAATTTGCTAATTTTGGCTTTTGCAGCCATATAGAGACTTCATTTATGGTTTGATTTGATACAAACTTGCAAAATATCTTCAACAACAATCTTGGATTCCATGATGAATCTGTCAGATCCAATCATAAGTTCTAGAGTTAGGCCCCTGATTAACCCCTGAAAGATCCAACATTTGTTTTACCATGTAAACATGATAGAAGTGACATTTTGATTTTAACCACCCTTACACACAACTTAAGTCACAATAAGATCTCGGTTCCTTTCGAAAACTGGCTAGATTCCATCAGAGGTTCTAAAACTTGGTCAGAATGTTTGTTATTCCATCATAGGTTCATAAAACTTTGTCAGAATGTTTGTTATCATGAAGTCTTGCATGATTTCAAATCTGGGTCACGTGGGGTCAAAAACTAATCGAAATACTGCCAAGTCAAAAAAGGGGCATAATTTTGTATAAATGCAAAGTAGAGTTATGGAACCTGTGTGCTGCATGTCTGATAATGACAGTGAACAAGTGTGTGAAGTTTCAATCCATTCCCATTAGCTGGTACTGAGATAGAAGTTTACATACAAAAACTTAACCAAAAATTTCTAACACGAAAAAGGGGCATAATTTTGTGAAAAAGCAAAATAGAGTTATGGAACCTATGCAGTGTAAGTCAGTTTGTCACAGTGAATAAGTGCATGAAGTTTCAATCCATTCCCACAAGTGGTTACTGAGATACCAGCTTACATACAAAAACTTAACCAAATCGGGACGCCGAAGCCGACGCATGGGTGAGTCCAATAGCTCTACCCATTCTTTGAATAGTCGAGCTAAAAAAGTGTGTAGTCCGTCAAAGAATATTTGTTAAGCTAATTGCTTGTATTGATAAGTATCAGTTTGTTTAAACCTTAACATTACATAACACCTTCACCGCCTCGGTAGCCTAGTGGTAGAGTGTCCGCTTCAAGTGCGGGAGGTCGTGGGTTCGATTCCCGGCCGCGTCATACCAAAGACGTAAAAAAATGGTACTAGCAGCTTCCTCGCTTGGCGCTTAGCATTAAGGGGATAGTGCTAGGACTGGTCAGCCTGGTATCAGTATATTGTGACTGGGTGGGGTATGATGCCACGTGTCTACGGCGTGATATTCCAGTGAAGCAGCACTATAAAGTTGGGCATTGTGCTCACTGCTACAAGTAGACACCGTCGTTTATATGACTGAAAAATTGTTGAAAAAGACGTTAAACCCAAACACACACACAACACCTTCGATAACTGGGGGAGACATATTGTTTTTGCCCTGTCTGTCCGTCATACCTAATTTCCGATCAATAACTGGAGAACCATTTGACCTACAACCTTCAAACTTAATAGAATGGCAGGGCTTATGAAGTAGACAACCCCTATTTTTTTGGGGGTCACTCCATTAAAGGTCAAGGTCACAGGAGTCTGAACATGGAAAACCATTTCTGATCAATAACTTGAGAACCACTTGACCCAAAATGTTTAAACTTCATTGGGTGATTTGACATGCAGAGTAGATGACTCCTGTTGATTTTGGGGTCACCCTGTTTACGGTCAAGGTAATAGGGGCCTGAACATAGAAAACCATTTCCGATCAATAACTTGAGAACCACTTGACCTAGAATGTTGAAACTTCATAGGATGATTGGACATGCAGAGTAGATGGCCCCTTTTGATTTTGGGTCACTACATCAAAGCTTTTAGGGTCACTCCATCAAAGGTCAAGTCACAGGGGTCATCTGTCTGTCACACTTGATTTTTTATCAATAACTGGAAAACCATTTGACCTAGAACCTCCAAACTTTATAGGGTGATAGGGCTTAGTAGATAACCGTTTTGGGGTTTTCAAAGGTCAAGATCACAAGGGCCTAAACATGGAAAACCGTTCCTGATCAGTAACTTGAGGACCGCTTGACCCAGAACGTTGAAACTTCATAGGATGATTGGACAAGTAAGGTAGATGACCCCTAATGATTTATTGGTCTTTTGATCAAAGGTCAATATCACAGGGACCAGAATATGGAAAACAGTTTCCGATCAATAACTTGAGAACCATTTGACCCAGAATCTTCAAACTTTATAGGATGATAGGACTTTCAGAGTGATAACCCTTAACATTTTTCGGGTCACTTTAGCTAAGGTCAGGGTCACAGGGGCCTGAACATGGAACACCCTTTCCGATCAATAACTGGAGAACCACTTGACTCAGAATGTTGAAACTTCATAGAATGATTGGACATGCAGAGTAGATGACCCATATTGATTTTAGGGTCACTTGATCAAAGGTCAAGGTCACAGGAGTCTGAACATGGAAAACGGTTTCCGATCAATAACTTGAGAACCACTTGACCCAGAATGTTGAAACTTCATAGGATGATTGAACATGCCAAGTAGAAGAACCCTATTGTAGCCAACCATCAATGTCTCTTTGACTTTTGCTCCTGTCCCCTTTTTACTTCTTGGCTATTACGACTATGCATTGGGGGAGACATGCACTTTTCTACAAAAGCATCTTCTAGTTTATTTTAACAGTTTAATACTTGCATCATTATCAAATTTATCACAATTGCGTTTTTTTACCTATCAAGAAATAAAATCAAGTAATTAAAAATAAACTATCGAGTTTTAGGTTTAAATTCAGCCTTTAGTAGTACAGGTAAATAATACTTTCTTACGCAAACAAAATATGATAAATTATATTAATTTATTACACTATTCATCAACCAACTGCATGATTACCAGATGCCTAGAGAACCCAAAGCTTTGAACTAGGCATCCGGTTATCAGACGGTTAGACACTTCTTTTTAGTCCCCTTCAGGTGGAGCACCAGAGGGACTATAGAAATGCCCTCCATCTGTCTGTTCATCTGTCTGTCAGACCATCCACAAATCTGGATCCTGCAATTTATCAAAATGTATTCAAGCTAGGTTCATAAAATTTGGTATGTGAATAGAGGTCAGTATGTAGATTATGCAAGTACTATGCTTGTAGGTCATAGGTCAACATTCCCCATGTTAAGACAGTATGTCAACACATGACCTATGCTTGTCAGTTAAAGGTCAAGGTCACTGTTTAAGGTCAAGTAAAAATTTGTTTCCAATCCATAACTTTTATATGCATTGAAGGATTTTCTTACCACTACAAGCAAATGTTCCTTGTGACCATTGACACCACAGACAATATGTCGCATACTAGACCCATGCTTGGTGATAAAAGATCAAGAAGGGAGCTATTCTACTAGCCCCGGCATTGGCGTGAGCTTTCTTGGTTAAAGTTTTTTGGCAACCTTTGTTTTTAGCTCGTGGTGAGGTATTGTTGTTCACGCTGTGTCCGGCGTCCGTTGTGCGTGCGTGCATCCGTTCGTCAAGTCATCCATCCGTCGTCAACAATTGTGTTTAAAAGACATCTCCTCCATAACCACTGAATGGATTTTGATGAAATTTGGCATGAATGTTCCTTGGGTGGTCCTCTACTAAAGTTATTCAGACGGTTCCGCTTGGTTGCACATAGGGGCCGCCAGAGCTAAAACTAGAAAAATCTTCAAATGACATCTCCTTCTAAACCGATGGTCCGATTTTGAAATAATTTCACACAAATGGTCCTTATGTCACCCTCTACCAAGAATATTCAAATTATACTGATTTGTCAAAAAACATGGCCGCCAGAGTGCGTGGTCACTTTTCCTTATTATAGTGGAAACTTTAAAAATCTTCTTGTGTGAAACTGCTTGCCCGATTTTAGAATAATTTTACACACATGTTCCTTGTGTGACCCTCTACCAAGATTATTATGTCTCCCACCACACAGTGGTGTGGGAGACATATTGATTTACTACAGTCTGTGTGTCTCTCTGTCACAAAGCTTGTCCGCACTCGAACATTTCTCATCCGATTTTCACCAAACTTAAGCAAAATGTGTCTGACAATAAGACCTCGGCTAAGTTCGATAACTAGCCAAATCAGTCCAGGCGTATTGGAGTTATGGCCCTTGAATTACCAAAAATCGGCCTTTTTACTCTTGTCCGCACTCTAAGTCGAACATTTCTCATCTGATCTTCACCAAACTTTAACAGAATGTGTATGATAATCAAACCTCGGCCAAGTTCGATAACTAGCCAAATCGGTTCAGGCATTTTGGAGTTATGGCCCTTGAATTACCGAAAAATCGGCCTTTTTACTCTTGTCCGCACTCTAAGTCAAATATTTCTCATCTAATCTTCACCAAACTTGAACAAAATGTGTTTTTCCATGACACCTCGGCCAAGTTCGATAACTAGCCAAATCGGTCCAGGCATTTTGGAGTTACGGCCCTTGAAATTAAAGAAAAATCAGTCTTTTTACTCGTGTCCACTCTCTAAGTCGAACATTTCTCATCCGATCTTCACCAAACTTGAACAAAATATGTTTGACCATAAGACCTCAGCCAAGTTCCATAACTAGCCAAATCTGCTAAGGCACTTTTGAATTATGGCCCTTGAATTACTGATTAGATCCACTCGTCCAGACCATCTAATTGGATCCACTCGCCTAAACCATCTAGAGTAACTAGACATTTTTCATTGGGGCAGTTGTGGGAGACATGCGCTTTTCTCAAAAGCATCTCTAGTTCAAATTATTTTGATTTGTCAAAAGACATGGCTGCCAGAGGGTCTGGTCACTTTTCCCTATATGTGTATAGTGGAAACTTCAAAAATCTTCTTGTGTAAAACTGCTGGCCTGATTCTAAAATAATTTTACACAAATGGTCCTTGTGTGACCCTCTACGAAGGTTATTCAAATTATCTTGATTCGTCAAAAAATATGGCTGCCAGAGGGCGTGGTCACTTTTCCCTATATGTATATAGTGGAAACTTTAAAAACCTTCTTGTGTGAAACTGCTTGCCCGATTTTAGAATAATTTTACACAAATACATGGGTGAAAGTTTTCCGGAATACTCCGGAAGTTCCGGATTTTCCCTCTCGGCCGGGATCGTTTTTCCAAATCGTCTAAATCCGGGTCGACATTCGTGGGGGGGGGGGAGGGTTGGTATTGTGTCATCAATCAACAAAGCTTGAAAAATCAGTCGATCGGCGACAAACACAATCGACTCTGTTTATCACATTTGCCGTTTGCAGCGCATCTCGCATATCGTCAATATGTAACGACAATTTTGATTAGCCCGCATAGGCGCTGTACTTCAATGAAAACAACTGTTACGTTTTTCATAAATTTTACATGCGCCCCGAAAAGTTCCGGCGCGTCAGAATTTGCACGGACTTCTGTCTGCAGCATGCATTTCTCGATTTCTTGCATGCAATTTTATCTTCAAACACCACGGACATGTAGCCGCCTCGTATATTGCGAGTTATGTCTTATACGAGTATTGGTGGGTTAAAGTCTGGATAGGGACGAGTGGACCTCTCTATGCTCATCCGATCGGACGCGTGGATTTTACCTCGTAACTTTACCAAATGCAGAAATTACATCCCTAAAAATAACCTGGATTGCCTGGAATTTACCCGCGAATCGTAAAGATATCAAAACGTCATACCAGTAATTTTCCATTCCACGAACACGTGCGACCTATCGTAATAATAACATCTAATTTAGGCTAGATCGCCGTTACTTTTGTTTATCGACACACAAAAAACGCGCATAGTGCATTCATTTTTTAATATAATCGCTTCAGATTTTCAGCATCGCTTGAGAAGTAATACAGTTTGAATTCTATAACGATTTTAATAAGATATCAACAGAAATGTAGGCAAAAGTCTATAAAAACGATCGAATTTTCATACATTTATTTATAAAATTTCAAACAGCGCGATCTTAAATATTTATTTATTTCTAAAAGTAAATAAATACTACATTCTATGGTCATAAAATTCAGACTTTTGACAAGAAAGTACAAAAAACAGAATTAAAAAATCTTAAATAATAAAAAAGCGGCAGCTTTTTCAATACACGAGTAAAACAATTTTTGGCAAACAGATTTCTGTGTAATGCGGCAGAATAGGTTACGTGACCTCGTGAACGTAAATAGAAATATGGTTTTAAAATAAAGCAGTATGATATCGCTGTGGTTTTAAATAAGTTTGATAAGTAAATGAATATTTGTAGATGTATTTTTGACACGACACTATGTGAGATATTCTTCTCAAACAATAATGTAAATTTTTTTAGGGCAAATAGGTCACTTATCGTTTGACACATTTACCTGTCAGTTTATACGGGATATTGCACATTCGCTTTTAAAAAAATTAAAGAAGATACTTTTTTTTTTTACTGTTTTAAAGAACCGAGGCGGTACGATCAGACAGTGATGTGTCACATGGCGCGAAAACATGACGTAATGCCATGCCAATCTCGGGCAACTTTGATCTCCACTTCAGATGCCATGATACCGACACACTTCTTTTAGCTCTTTAAGGGGGTTTTAACTGATGACGAAAACAAGGCCAGTACTTATTTTATCAACAGAATATTTACCGATAATTGTTAATGTTTTTTTCCGCTTTGAACAGGGGTGGGTTGATGATAATTATTTTTCGGGATTTTCGAATCCAAAACAATCTAGATCAGATAGGATACAAGAAAAATTAACAGCTGCATACTGATAAAAGGAAGCAAGATTCCTGTTTGTTTCATATTTAATGTTCATCCCGGCAGTGCAGGACCGAATGTCCGGCCATTTTTGGCAACTTTCGTGATGTCTGGATTTTATTATACACACCTTGTAAAGAGTTCCAATTATAAAACAAGCGTCAACCACGGAAAAGTCACTTTTATAAAAAATACTGCAGTGATGATTACTCGATCCCGTTACGTACCGAAATTTACTTCAACTGTTTGTTTTAAAACATCATTTTAGACGACCGTTTATGTAACTATTCACTCACGTTTTTCATGACTTTCACGTGCGCCTAAAAGTTGCCGCGTCAAAGTTTGCACGGACTTTCACACGCATGTCTTGATTTCTACGGTTTGCACGCTTTTTATCTCCAAAGTATCAATCTTTCCACGAGGAACAGGAGGAAGATCAAGATTTCTTTCGGGGATTAACACGCCGTAATTAGGGCTGCACGGGATAGTGCCTGAAAAATAATGTTTTTACCGCCAGCGTACAATACTTAGGACTTAGAAAGCAAACATGGTAACAAATGGAGATGGGCTTGGCTATCTGAATGTGACACTGATGGTGATCGATGGGGTCTTTGGCTACGAAAACCGGATATTGCAGGGTCTGCATTTTGTGAATGTTGTGCCAAAACATTAAAATATGGTGGCATGAAAAAACAAAAATGTTGCTAGAATTTTCAGGTAGTTTCAGTCTGAATCTTACAAAAATATGTTGAGGGTATATTGTTGAAACAAGTCCTTGACTTAGAAAAGTTACTGTTAACTGAAAATCATGCATTTTGTGCAATACAATAAGTAAATTTTTGGCTCACATATAAGGGTAGAATAGGGCTGTTCTAAGCGTTCAAAATCACTAATTCTCATAAGCTTCCAGGGGGGCTTTGCCCCCCTGGCCCCCCTTCCAGGGCTTTGCCCTGGACCCACCGGGGGCCCTAGTGGCCCCCAAGCCCCCAGCAAATTTTTCAGGATTTTCAATATTCCATACTTTCACCCATGCAAATAGTCCTTGTGTGACCCTCTACCAAGATTGTTTAAATTATTTTGATTTGTCTAAAAACATGGCCGCCAAAGGGAGTGGTCACTTTTCCCTATATGTATATAGTGGAAACTTTAAAAATCTTCTTGTGTGAAACTGCTTGCCCGATTTTAGAATAATTTTACACAAATGGTCCTTGTGTGACCTTCTACCAAGATTGTTAATCCCCCGCCGTGGCGGAGGGATTATAGGAATGGTCTGCGTCCATCCTTTCGTCCGTCCATCCTTCCGTCTTTCCGTCCTTCCGTCCGTAACAAAATCGTGTCTGGTCCATATCTCCTAAATCCCTTGAAGGATTTTCATGAAACTTGGGTCAAATGATCACCTCATCAAGACGATGTGCAGAACCCATGAATCAGCCTTGTCGGTTCAAGATCAAGGTCACAACTCAAGGTCAAAGGCTTGAGCCTGCCATTTTGTGTCCGCTCTATATCTCCTAAACCCCTTGAAGGAATTTTTTGAAACTTGGGTCAAATGATCACCTCATCAAGACAATGTGCAGAACCCATGAGTCAGCCATGCCGGCTCAAGGTCAAGGTCACAACTCAAGGTCAAAGGTTTGAGCCTTCCATTTTGTGTCCGCTCTATATCTCTTAAACCCCTTGAAGGAATTTTATAGAACTTGGGTCAAATGATCACCTCATCAAGACGATGTGCAGAACCCATGAGTCAGTCATGCCGGCTCAAGGTCAAGGTCACAACTTAGGGTCAAAGGTTTGAGCCTTCCATTTTGTGTCCGCTCTATATCTCCTAAACCCCTTGAAGGATTTTCATCAAACTTGGGTCAAACGATCACCTCATCAAGGCGATGTGCAGAACTTATGAGTCAGCCATGTCGGCTCAAGGTCAAGGTCACAACTGAAGGTCAAAGGTTTCAGCTCTGTATCTCCTAAACCCCTTGAAGGAATTTTATAAAACTTGGGTCAAATGATTACCTCATCAGAACGATGTGCAGAAATTATGAGTCAACCATGGCAGCTCAGGGTCAAGGTCACAACTAAGGGTCGAAGGTTTGAGCCTTCAATTTGGTGTCCACTCTGTATCTCCTTAACCCCTTGAAAGATTTTCATCAAACTTTGGTCAAATGATCACCTCATCAAGAACTCATGAGTCAGCCATGTCAACTCAAGGTCAAGGTCACAACTGAAGGTCAAAGGTTTCAGCTCTGTATCTCCTAAACCCCTTGAAGGATTTTCATGAAACTTTGGTCAAATGATTACCTCACCAAGACGTTGTGCAGAATTCATGAGTCAGCCATGTCAGTTCAAGGTCAAGGTCACAGCTAAAATCAAAGGTTTTACCCTTTCACTATCCATAGCAGTGGCGGGGGATTTATCTGTCTTTCAGACTGCCTTGTTCAAATTATCTTGATTTGTCAAAAAACATGGCTGCCAGGGGGCGTGGTCACTTTTCCCTTTATGTATACCATACTTGTCCAAATTATTGCCCTAAGGTAAAGAAAATGGCCACAACCCTGCGTCTTACATGTACTTACTATAGGCTTTTATATTAGAAACTCTGAAAATCTTCTCTGAATCAATAATAGCTAGAGCCTTGATATTTGGCGTGTGATGTCAGATTTGTAATGTCTACCGTAATTGTTCAAATTATTCCTATAGGTTCAAAAGTGTATGTGACATGTATATAATATAGGCTTACATAGAAGAAACCTAACTCTGTACTTATACAAACACACTTGAAGCTTTGTACTCAGGTGAGCGCTTTAGGGTCAATGACCCTCTTGTTCTTTGTTACTATTGCTTATATCTTACTGTAACATCACATTAACATTGTTCAGCATGCAAACAAAGTATGTGCAGGGGCTGGGTCCATTATACATAAGGTCAAGGTCACCAAGGTGTTATACTTAGGTTATTTTTAAGGTTAAAGTTATTTGGCAACCTTTGTTTGAAACTTATTATTTTCTTTTTCTAGGTCAATTGCCAACCTCACTGGATCAAGTCCCATAACTGACATGTATTTTGGCCAAATTATGCCCCCTTTTGGACTTAGAAAATCCTGGGTAAAATTTTACCTGCAAGTTACTATCTCCAAAACTAATGCAGATATAGAATTGAAACTTCACATGTGTCTTTGGGGTTATAAAACTAGATGATAGTAGCAAGTCCCATAACTCTGACATGCATTTTGGTCAAATTATGCCCCCTTTTGGACTGAGAAAATCCTGGTAAAAGTTTTGCGTGCAAGTACATACAGCTATTACTTAAAGGCATATAGCTTTTAAACTTCGTTTTTCTTTTTCTAGGTAAATTACCACCCTCACTGGGTTAAGTCCCATAACTCTGACATGTATTTTGAGCAAATTATGCCCCCTAATGGCCTTAGAAAACTTTGGTTTAAGTTTTGCATGCAAGTTTCTACCTACAAAATTAATGCAGATATTGAATTGAAACTTCACTTGTGTCTTCGGGGTTATGAAACTAGTTGATAGCATCAAGTCCATAACTCTGACATGCATTTTGGTCAAATTATGCCCCCTTTTTGACTTAGAAAATCCTGTTTAAGTTTTGCGTGCAAGTACATACAGCTATTACTTACAGGCATATAGGTTTGAAACTTTTTTTATGCCCCCACCAAAAAGACCCAGACCCCTAGCTCCAAGGTCAAGGTCACAGTTACAAGTCAAAGGTGTTTCTTGTTTGGTCCATTTATCAAGGGATTTGAAAATAATTTGACACAAATGTTAACCATAATTGAGAAGATGTGTCAAACTTATGACCGAGGCCTCTTAGGTCAAGGTCACAAAATGATATGTGAGTTTTTGCACATACAACTGTGGCATTCTTGGGCCTACTTTGGGGGCTTTTGTCACCAATAGTGACATCTCTTGTTTTTTTTTGTTTTGTTTTTAGCTCACCTGAGCAATGCTCAGGTGAGTTTTTCTGATCGCTCGATGTCCGGCGTCCGGCGTCCGTCGTCTGTCGTCCGGCGTCTGTCAACATTTAGCTTGTGTATGCGATAGAGGCTGTATTTTTCAATTAATCTTCATGAATATTGGTCAGAATGATAACCTTGATGAAATCTAGGCCGAGTTCGAAAATGGGTCATCTCAGGTCAAAAACTAGGTCACTAGGTCAAATCAAAGAAAAACCTTGTGTATGGGATAGAGGCTGTATTTTCCATTTAATCTTCATGAATATTGGTCAGAATGATAACTTTGATGAAATCTAGGCCGAGTTCGAAAATGGGTCATCTCGGGTCAAAAACTAGGTCACTAGGTCAAATCAAAGAAAAACCTTGTGTATGCGATAGAGGTGGTATTTTTCAATTAATCTTCATGAATATTGGTGAGAATGATAACCTTGATGAAATCTAAGCCGAGTTCGAAAATGGGTCATCTCGGGTCAAAAACTAGGTCACTAGGTCAAATCAAAGAAAAACCTTGTGTATGCGATAGAGGCTGTATTTTTCAATTCTTCTTCATGAATATTGGTCAGAATGATAACCTTGACGAAATCTAGGCCGAGTTCGAAAATGGGTCATCTCGGGTCAAAAACTAGGTCACTAGGTCAAATCAAAGAAAAACCTTGTGTATGCGATAGAGGCTGTATTTTTCAATTGATCTTCATGAATTTTGGTCAGAATGATTGCCTTGATGAAATCTAGGCCGAGTTCGAAAATGGGTCATCTGAGGTCAAAAACTAGGTCACTAGGTCAAATCAAAGAAAAACCTTGTGTATGCGATAGAGGCTGTATTTTTCAATTGATCTTCATGAATTTTGGTCAGAATGATTACCTTGATGAAGTCTAGGCCGAGATCGAAAATGGGTCATCTGGGGTCAAAAACTAGGTCACTAGGTCATATCACGTAAAAACCTTGTGTATGCGATAGAGGCTGTATTTTTCAATTGATCTTCATGAATTTTGGTCAGAATAATTGCCTTGATGAAATTTAGACCAAGTTCGAAAATGGGTCATCTGGGGTCAAAAACTAGGTCACTAGGTCAAATCAAAGAAAAAACTTTGTGTATGCAATAGAGGCTGTATTTTTCAACTGATTTTCATGAAATTTAGCCAGAATGATTACCTTGATAAAATCTAGGCTGGTTTCGAAAATGGGTCATCTGGGGTCAAAAACTAGGTCACTAGATCAAATCGAAGAAAAACATTGTGTATGCAATAGAGGATGTATTTTTCAATTGATCTTCATGAAATTTGGTCAGAGTGATTGCCTTGATGAAAACTAGGTCGGTTTTGAATATGGGTTATCTGAGGTCAAAAACTAGGTCACTAGGTCAAATTAAAGAAAAATCTTGTGTATGCGATAGAGACTGTTTTTTTCAGTTGATATTTATGAAATTTGGTCAGGTTGATTGCCTTAATGAAATCTAGGTTGAATTTGAATATGGGTCATCTGAGGTCAAAATCTAGGTCACTTGGTCAAATCAAAGAAAAAACTTCTGTATGTGATAGAGGCTGTATTTTTCAGTTGATCTTCATGAATTTTGGTCAGAATGATTGCCTTGATAAAATCTAGGTCGAGTTTGAACATGGGTCATCTAGGGTCAAAAAGTAGGTCATATCTAAGAAAATGCTTGTTTTATCGCAAGAGACCAATTTTTTGGTCCAATCTTAATGAAAATTGGTCAGAATATTTGTTTCCATGAAATCACTAGGTCAAACATGTTTTACACTGTTATGGAGTGTTTCTTAGGTGAGCGACCTAGGGCCATCTTGGCCCTCTTGTTTGTTACTCCACTTGACTCAATTTAATGAAACTTCACACAAGAAATTAGTAACAACAGTAGTTGTGCATGGGGCATGTTAGGTTCTTTCAGAAGAAAAATTTGTAGAGTTATGGGACTTTGTTAGTCCCCTACTGGTTGAAAACCAGTTTCGGGGACTATAGGAATGCGCTTTTCCGTCCGTTCGTCATTCCGTCCGTCTTTCCGCCCGCAATTTCGTGTCCGGTCCATAACTCTGTCATCCATGAAGGGATTTTAATATTACTTGGCAAAAATGTTCCCCATGATGAGACAACGTGTCTTGCGCAAAACCCGGACACCTAGCTTAAAGGTCAAGATCACAATTTGAGGTCAAAGGTAACATGGCTTTTTTCCTGTTTGGTCCATAACTCTGCCATCCATGAAGGGATTTTAATATTACTTGGCACAAATGTACCTCATAATAAGACAATGTGTTATGCACAACTTTAAGACCCCTAGCTCAAAGGTCAAGGTCACACTTGGCAGTCAAATGTTAACATGGCATGAACAGGGTCTGTTTCGTGTCTGGTCCATAACTCTGCCATCCATGAAGGTATTTTAATATTACTTGGCACAAATGTTTCCCATGATGAGACGACATGCCATGCGCAAAACCCGGACCCCTAGCTAAAAGGTCAAGGTCACAATTGGAGGTCAAAGGTCAATAGGGTTTTTAGCTCGACTATTCATAGAATAGTAGAGCTATTGGACTCGCCCATGCGTTGGCGTCCGCGTCCCGATTTTGGTTAAGGTTTTGTATGTAAGCTGGTATCTCAGTAACCACTTGTGGGAATGGATTGAAACTTCACACACTTATTCACTGTGACAAACTGACTTACATTGCACAGGTTCCATAACTCTATTTTGCTTTTTTACAAAATTATGCCCCTTTTTCTACTTAGAAATTTTTGGTTAAGGTTTTGTATGTAAGCTGGTAACTCAGTAACCACTTGTGGGAATGGATTTAAACTTCACACAGTTATTCACTGTGATGAACTGACTTACATTGCACAGGTTCCATAACTCTATTTTGCTTTTTTACAAAATTATGCCCCTTTTTCTACTTAGAAATTTTTGATTAAGGTTTTGTATGTAAGCTGGTAACTCAGTAACCACTTGTGGGAATGGATTGAAACTTCACACACTTATTCACTGTGATGAACTGACCTACATTGCACAGGTTTCATAACTCTATTTTGCTTTTTTACAAAATTATGCCCCTTTTTCGACTTAGAAATTTTTGGTTAAGGTTTTGTATGTAAGCTGGTATCTCAGTACTTACTAATGGGAATGGATTGAAACTTCACATACTTGTTCACTGTCATGATCTGACATGCACTAAGCAAGTCCCATAACTCTACTCTTTTTTTTTTCAAAATTATGCCCCTTTTTCAACTTAGCAGTTTTTGGTTAAATATGTAATCTGATATCTCAGTATCCACTAATTGGAATGGATTGAAACTTCACACACTTGTCACTGACAAGGCTGTTGAATAGTCGAGCGTTGCTGTCCTCCGACAGCTCTTGTTTTCCTGTCCGGTCCAGAACTCTCATCCATCAAGGGATTTTAATATTATTGGCATAAATTTTCCCATGATGAGACGACATGTCTTGCACAACACCCAGAACCCTAGCTTAAAGGTCAAGGTCACACTTGGAGATGAAAAGTCATAGGGATATTTTTCCTGTCCGGTGTATAACTTTGTCAGGCAAAACAGGATATGAATATTATTTGGCACAAATGTTCACCACTATGAGACGAACCTGGTCCCTAGGTCAAAGGTCAAGGTCAAACATAGACGCCAAAGGTCAGTTACAAGAATGACTTTGTCTGGAACACTTCTTCTTCATGCATGAAAGGATTTTGATGTTACTTGGCATAAATGTTCGCTACCATGAGACAGATTGTTATGCACAAGAATCAGGTCCCTAGGTCTAAGGTCAAGGCCACTCTTGGAGGTCAAATGCCAAATTCAAGAATGACTTTGTCCGGAGCATTTCTTCTTTATGCATGGAGGGATTTTGATGTAACTTGGCACAATTGTTCACCACCATGAGGCACTCTTGTTTTTAGCTCACCTTTCACAAAGTGACAAGGTGAGCTGTTGTGACCTCTTGATGTCCGTCCTGCGTTGTCCGTCATCAATTTCTAAAAAATCTTCTTCTTGAAAACCACTGGGCAGAATTACACCAAACTTCACAGGAATGATCCTTGGGTGGCCCCCTTTCAAAATTGTTAAAAGAATTGAATTCCATGCAGAACTCTGGTTGCCATCGCAACCGAAAGGAAAAACTTTAAAAATCTTCTTGTCCAAAACCACAGGGCCTAGGGCTTTGATATCTGGTGTGAAGCATCATCTAGTGGTCCTCTACCAAGATTGTTCAAATTATCCCCCTAGGATCAAATATGGCCCTGCCCTGGGGGTCACATGGTTTATATAGACTTATATAGGGAAAACTTTGAAAATCTTCTTGTACAAAACCACATGGCCTAGGGCTTTGATATTTGGTATGTAGCATCATCTAGTGGTCCTCTACCAAGATTGTTCAAATTATCCCCCTAGGGTCAAATATGGCCCTGCCCTGGGGGTCCCAAGTTTTACATAGACTTATATAGGAAAAAAAGTTTAAAAATCTTCTTGTCTGAAACCACAACACTTACACCTTTGATATTTGGTTTATAGCATTGTCTTATGGTCCTCAACCAAAATTGTTCAAATTGTACCCCTTGGGTGAAAAGAGGCCCTGCCCAGGGGGTCCCAAGTTTTATATAGACTTATATAGGAAACAGCTTTAAAAATTTTCTTGTCTGAAACCATACAACCTAGGCTTTTGATATTTGGTATGATGCATTGTCTAATAGTCCTCTACCAAAATTGTTCAAATTATGCCCCTGGGCTTAAAAGAGGCCCACCCTGGGGTCACTTAGTTATTATGTGAGTTATATAGGAAAAAAATACTTAAAAACCATCTGATCCTATTTCCAAGACTGTTTAATTATAATTACCTGATGACCCCAAGCAATATGATGTCACTTGACTGTGACCTTAACCTATTGACCTACTTTCTTGTTTTTTTAAGATACAGCCTTGAAATATTGATGACATACACAGTTTTGCACACAAATCGTAAAACTGAATTTCATTGACCATGAATGTGACCTACTGACTTTCTTAATATTTTATCATCAGTTTGACATTTGAAACATGTAGCTCATATTACTCAGGTGAGCGATCCAGGGTCATCATGACCCCCTTGTTTAGAATTATGTCCCTTTGTTTTATTATAAATAGCTTATATTGTAACTTACTTATTACAGGCCGAAGGGAAAAATTGAGACCAGTTTTCTGTGGTACAACATGCATGTTACATCCAATTTTTAGGTGTATTTTGACCTGGTCAAGAGTTTTGTGTGGACTTATATAGAATTTTTTTTTTTTTTTTTTTTTTTATGCCCCCAAAGGGAGGCATATAGTTTTTGAACCATCTGTCGGACTGTCAGTCTGTCCGCAATTTTAGTGTCCAGTCCATATCTTTGTCATCGATGGATGGATTTTCAAATAACTTGGCATGAATGTGTACCACAGTAAGACGACGTGTCGCGCGCAATACCCAGGTCCGTAGCTCAAAGGTCAAGGTCACACTTAGACGTTAAAGGATAGTGCATTGATGGGCGTGTCCGGTTCATATCTTTGTCATCGATGGATGGATATTCAAATAACTTGTTTTTACTATAAATAACTAAATAAATATGATACCTTTTTGATAATTGGCCAAAAAAATGCCGTATGAAAACAACAATAGGGTTTTATATATACAAATTTTAATCCAAGTGTTTTGTTTGTAACATATTGCATATATATTACAATATTGTTTATACATTATTGACAGATATCAGTTCATTATGTTATACTGCAGTAGAGAAATTTAGGTGCCTTCCAGTAGGGGACTTTGTATTGCATGGCAATACTTCATTCACTTGTTTTTAGCTCACCTGTCACATAGTGACAAGGTGAGCTTTTGTGATCACCTTTCGTCCGTCGTCAGTCAGTCCGTGCGTGCGTCCGTCAACAATTTCTTGTCTGCACGATAGTGGTTTCAATTATGATTTTATTTTAACCAAACTTGCACACAACTTGTATCACCATAAGATCACGGTTCCTTTCTTGAACTGGCCAGATCCCATTATGAGTTCCAGAGTTATGGCCCCTGACAGGGCCAAAATTAGCTATTTTGACCTTGTCTGCACAATAGCAGCTTTATTTATGATTTGATTTTTACCAAACTGGCACACAACTTGTATCACCATAAGATCCCGGTTCCTTTCTTGAACTGGCCAGATTCCATTATGGGTTCCAGAGTAATGGCCCCTGAAAGGCCAAGAATTAGCTATTTTGACCTTGTCTGCACAATAGCAGCTTCATTTATGATTTTATTTTAACCAAACTTGCACACAACTTGTATTACCATAAGATCTTGGTTCCTTTCTTGAACTGGCAAGATTCCATTATGGATTCCAGAGTGATGGCCCCTGAAAGGGCCAGAATTAGCTATTTTGACCTTGTCTGCACAATAGCAGCTTCATTTATGATTTGAATTTAATCAAACTTGCACAAAACTTGTGTCACCATAAGATCTCGGTTCCTTTCTTGAATTGGCCAGATTCCATTATGGGTTCCAGAGTTATGGCCCCTGAAAGGGCCAAAATTAGCTATTTTGACCTTGTCTGCACAATAGCATTTTCATTTATGATTTGAATTTAACCAAACTTGCACACAACTTGTGTCACCAAAAGATCTTGCTTCCTTTCTACAGCTGGCCAGATTCCATCATGAGATCCAGAGTTATGGCCCCTTAAAGGTCCAAAATTGGCTATTTTGGCTTTTGCAGCCATAAAGAGACTTCATTTATGTTTTATTTGATACAAACTTCCAAAATATCTTCAACAACAATAAATCTTGGATTCCATGACAAATCAGATCCAATCGTAGGTTCCAGAGTTATTTTATATCTGATTACCTCCCCTGATTGTAATTAAAATGGATTTATATCAGTAAGTACTTCTAGGACCTATTTGAAATTTCATTATTGTCATTAGTTGGACTGAGACAATCAGGGTAGATAACTATGAACTGATTTTATGTCAAATTACCTCCCTTTATTAACCAGGTTTTCAACGAAAACCTGAGTTATTAGATTGGGGTAGATGTCGGTCGAGCGGGCGGGCGGCAGCGGCGTCAAACTGGTGTTTCCGGTCAATAACTTTTGTTTCGGTAAAGATATTTGAATAAAACTTGGTATGTATGTAGCTTATATCAAGACAAAGGCTGGGATTGATTTTGGAGTTTCTGGGGTCAAGGTCAAGGTCACTGTTACTTAAAATAGAAAAAGGGTTTCCGGTCAATAACTTTTGTTTCGGTAAAGATATTTGAATAAAACTTGGTACGTATGTAGCTTATATCAAGACAAAGGCTGGGATTGATTTTGGTGTTTCTGGGGTCAAGGTCAAGGTCACTGTTACTTAAAATAGAAAAAGGGTTTCCGGTCAATAACTTTTGTTTCGGTAAAGATATTTGAATAAAACTTGGTATGTATGTAGCTTATATCAAGACAAAGGCTGGGATTGATTTTGGGGTTTCTGGGGTCAAGGTCAAGGTCACTGTTACTTAAAATAGAAAAAGGGTTTCCGGTCAATAACTTTTGTTTCGGTAAAGATATTTGAATAAATCTTGGTATGTATGTAGCTTATATCAAGACAAAGGCTGGGATTGATTTTGGGGTTTCTGGGGTCAAGGTCAAGGTGACTGTTACTTAAAATAGAAAAAGTGTTTCCGGTCAATAACTTAACTTAGGAATGAGCTATCATGATGAAACTTGGTGTATAGAAAACTTATTTAAAGTTGTAGCTTGGGATTGATTTTGGGGTTTCTGGGATCAAGGTCAAGGTCATTGTTACTAAAAATAGGGTTAGGTTAGGGTTAGGGTTAGCATATCTTCTACATGCATGGAGGGATTTTGATGAAAGTTGGCACAATTGTTCACCATCATGAGACGGATTGTCATGCGCAAGAACCAGGTCCCTAGGTCTAAGGTCAAGGTCACACTTAGAGGTCAAAGGATACAAGAATGAAAAGTTTGTCCGGAGCATATCTTCTTCATGCATAGAGGGATTTTGATGTAACTTGGCACAATTATACACCATCATGAGACGAAGTGTCTTGCGCAGTTCCATTCTTTAGAATTACTTCCCTTTGTTGTTACTATAAATAGCTTATATTGTAACATTTTCATTACTAGATGTAGGGAAAAATCGAGACCACTTTTCTGTAGTACAACATGCATGTTACATCCAAATTTGAGGTGTATTTTGACCAATCTCTACCTTGTAAGGATTTCTGTGTGGACTTACAATTTTTTTTTTTGTATTTTTTTTTTTTTTTTTTTTTTTTTTTAAGATTAACTTCCCTTAGTTGTTACTATAAATAACTTATATTGTAACTTTTTTATAATTGACCGTAGGGAAAAACCAAGACCACTTTTCTGTGGTACAACATAGTTGTTACTTTCTAATTTTAGGTGTATTTTAAGGTATCTCTACCTGGTAAGGAGTTTTTTTGTTGCCTTAGAAAAACAAATGAATTACAGTGATTACTAAACAACCACAAAATTAAAATTACATCTGCAAATACAGGTGCTAGAGTAAAGAAATTTGCTGTGACGGGCGTATATTGTGACATTCTGGCACTCTTGTTTATTCTTAAGAAAAGTGTTGAAAACCTGGTTTCGTGGCATTGCCGCGTTTCTTGTTTCAAATGAAAATTGGTATATCTCCATAACTAATGAAGATACTGATCTGAAATTTCATTTATGTCAACAGATTTATTTGGCAGATCCTTCTTTTGATCACTTACAATATTTATTTTTTTTAATTACTTCCCTTTTACGTTACTATAAATAGCTTATTTTTAGTAACTTTTTTATTATTGGCCATAGGGAAAAACTGAGACCACTTTTCTGTGGTACAACATGGATGGTACCTCCAATTTTTAGGTGTATTTTGACATATCTATACCTTGTAAGAATTTTTTTTTCTTTTTGGTTAAATTTCTTCGCTTTGTTGTTTCTGTCCTTTGGACTTAGATATTTTTTCTGAGGACCTTCCTCAAGTGCAATGATAACAGGTGAGCGATATAGGGCCATCATGGCCCTCTTGTTTGTTAACATACTATTTACATACAGTCTGCATATGCAATCTTGTGCACGCCTAATCTCCCGAACCCTTGCACACAATTTAATGAAACTTCACACAAGTGATCAGTACCAACCCTAGTTGTGCTTGGTGCATGTTACGTTTTTTAGATAAATATTCTGCAGAGTTATGGGACTTTGTTTTTTGTTTCTATACTGCATACATACAGTCTATATACATACAATCCACATAATTAAGCAATCTTGTGTGTGTCAGATTGCAGTGTACTGTGTCAAATTGCAATGTACTGTGTCAGTGCGTGCAGGAGATACATTCATCACCTTTAGTGATAGCTCTAGTTTGACAAACTTCGTTGTCTGGACATAATCACTTGAAACTCAAAATATATCTTTACCATCATCATCTGCATGTGTGTATCTCCCTTTTAAAGTAGAGGTCTCTTATTAGCCCACCATCATGAGATGGTGGGTTCAAATCACTCTGCGTCTGTGGTCTGTCGTCCTTCCGTCCGTCTGTTAACAGTTTCTCGTTATCGCATCTCCTCAGAAACTACTGAGGGGATTTTGACCAAACTTTGTCAGAAAGATGTATTGGTACACTAGTTGTGTCCCTCTGAAAATCAGACTGGTTCAACAATTTTTAAATGAGTTCTGGCCCTTTGTTTATTTTTATAACTTACATAGATTTATATAGGGAAAAACTTTGAAAATCTTCTTGTCCAAAACCCAGGGCCTAGGGCTTTGATATTTGGTATGTAGCATCATCTAGTGGTCCTCTACTAAGATTGTTCAAATTATTTCCCTGGGGTCAAACATGGCCTCGCCCCGGGGGTCACATGGTTTATATAGACATATAGGGAAAAATTTGAAAAACCTCTTGTCCAAAACCACAGGGCCTAGGGCTTTGATATTTTGTATGTGACATCATCTAGTGGTCCTCTACTAAGATTATTCAAATCATTCCCCTAGGGTCAAATAAGGCCCTGCCCTGGGAGTCACATGGTTTACATAGACTTATATAGGGAAAAACTTTGAAAATCTTCTTGTCCAAACCACAAAGCCTAGGACTTTGATATTTGTAATGTAGCATCATCTAGTGGTTCTCTACCAAGTTTGTTCAAATTATTATGCCCCCCTTCGAAGAAGGAGGGGTATATTGTTTTGCAGATGTCGGTCGGTCGGTCGGAATGTAGACCAAACCGTTTCCGGATGATAACTCAAGAATGCTTGGGCCTAGGATCATGAAAGTTGATAGGAAGGTTGGTCATCACCAGCAGATGACCCCTATTAATTTTGACAAAGGTCAAGGTCTAGTGACCCTGAATAGTAAAACGGTTTCCGGATGATAACTCAATATCACTTGGGCTTAGGATCATGAAAGTTGATAGGGAGGTTGGTCATGACCAGCAGATGACCCCTATTGATTTTGAGGTCAGTATGTCAAAGGTCAAGGTCACAGTGACCCTGAACAGTTAAACGGTTTCCAGATGATAACTCAAGAACACTTAGGTCTAGGGTCATGAAAGTTGATAAGGAGGTTGGTCATGACCAGCAGATGACCCCTGTTGATTTTGAGGTCAGTATATCAAAGGTCAAGGTCACAGTGACCAGGAACAGTAAAATGGTTTCCGGGCAATAACTCAAGAACGCTTGGGCCTAGTTTCAGGAAAAATGATAGGGAGGTTGGTCATGACCAGCAGATGACCCCTATTGATTTTGAGGTCATTAGGTCAAAGGTCAAGGTCACATTGGCCAGGAACAGTTAAATGGTTTCTGATCTTCTTGTCCAAAACCACAGGGCCTAGGGCTTTTATATTTGGTATGTAGCAAAATCTAGTGGTCCTCTACCAAGATTGTTCAGATTATTTCCCTGGGGTCAAATATGACCCCACCCCGTGGGTCACATGGTTTATATAGACTTAATTAGGAAAAAACTTTGAAAAACCTCTTGTCCAAAACCACAGGGCCTAGGGCTTTGATATTTTTGTATATGACACCATCTAGTGGTCCTCTACTAAGATTATTCAAATTATTCCACAAGGGTCAAATATGGCCCGCCCAGGGAGTCAGATGGTTTACATAGACTTATATAGGGAAAAACTTTGAAAATCTTCTTGTCCAAACCACAAAGACTAGGGCTTTGATATTTGTAATGTAGCATCATCTAGTGGTTCTCTACCTAGTTTGTTCAAATTATCTCTCTAGGGTCAAATATGGCCCCGCCCCGGGGGTCACATGGTTCATATAGACTTATATAGGGAAAAACTTAAAATCTTCATGTCCATAACCTACATCATTCAAATTTGGTAAACTTTTGTTTACAGTGAGCATATAATTTCTGTTCCTTGTGCAATTACTGAATGCATCAAGTGGGGCATTTCGTGTTCGACGAGCTCTTGTCTCCCTAATGTCAAATATGGCCCCGCCCGGGGGGTCATATAGACTTATATAGGGAAAATCTTTTAAAATCTTCTTGTCCATAACCCACAACATTCAAATTTGGACCACATGTATAGTTTTGAGTGGCAAGATGAACCTTGACACGAGATGACCTTGATCTTGACCTAGTGAACTTCTTTCACAGTTCTGTAGCTACAGCCTTCAAATTTGGACCACATGCATAGGTTTGTGTACTGAAACAAACTTTGACTTTGACATTGACCTAGTGACATACTTTCACATTTTTGAAGGTACAAGCTTCAGATTAGGACCACATGCATAGTTTTGTGTTACGAAGTGAAATTTGACCTTGATTTTGACCAAGTGACCTACTTTCACATTTCTCAAGCTACAGCCTTCAAATTCGGACCACATGCATAGTTTTGTGTACCGAAATGAAATTTGATCTTGAGATTGACCTAGTGATTTACTTTCACATTTCTGAAGCTACAGGCTTCAAATTAGGACCACATATGCGTATTTTTGTGTTCTTAATTGAAATTTGACATTTATTTTTTTACCTAGTACCTCGTAACTTTCACATTTCTCAAGCTACAGCCTCCAAATTTGAAGCACATGTATAGTTTTGTGTACCGAAATGAACTTTGACCTTGAAATTGATCTAGTGACTTACTTTCACATTTCTCAAGCTACAGCTTTCAAATTTGGACCACATGCCTGGACCACAAATGCAGTGTTGTGTACCGAAATGAAATTTGATTTTGATTTTGACCTTGAGCTAGTCTTGAATTTGGAACATTCAGAAATGGCTCAATGGTGGGTGCCAAGATCATTCTGTGATGTCTTGTTGAGACATAAATTCATTTTACTGTCAAATCGCCGAATATTGGAACGCGCTGTCTTATGGACAGCTCTTGGTTTATACACTCTCACACATGTTCCCCAAAACCAGATGATGTGTTGCTTGTATGACCCATGCCTGTCAGTCAGAAGTACCATTGAAGGTCAAGTATAAAACTTTCTGCTCCATAACTTTTAATTGCATTTATTTGGTAGGTCTGTCCACAAATGCTCCAGTTTTCCTGCATATGATTCCAGTGTGGTTGACTAACCCTGTTGCCAAAAACCACAAGGGACAAACACTAACAATGTTTTCCACTGGTAGAGGACTTCTGTATTGCCACTGCAATAAGTCACTTGTTTGCCTACTGATAAAATTAAAAATGCCATAATACTATGCGATACTGACAGTGTAAATGTTTTTAAAATTATTAAAGTTTTGAGATGAAATTACTGTTGTCTCTCTTGGCTTAACCTGCATGGAAATTGCATACAGGTATTTTGGCTTCAAACAAAATCTAGGGCATATGGCAGTATTTAAGCATAATGAAAGAATGATGACAAATTCAGGCTAGTTTTGCATTATGTGTCAGCATTTGCTAGTTGAATGAAAAACAAACAAACAAAAAAGAATGAATTGCCATGGTCAAGGTGACATGATACTAAGTAATACCTTATAAGTCTCTTTCTGTTTTTAGCTCACCTGTTACATAGTGACAAGGTGAGCTTTTGTGATCACCCTTCGTCCGTCATCAGTCCGTCCGTCCGTCCTTTCGTGCGTGCATCAACAGTGGTTTCATTTATGATTTTATTTTAACCAAACTTGCACACAACTTGTATCACCATAAGATCTCGGTTCCTTTCTTGAACTGGCCAGATCCCATTATGGGTTCCAGAGTTATGGCCCCTGAAAGGGCCAAAATTAGCTATTTTGACCTTGTCTGCACAATAGCAGCTTCATTTATGATTTGAATTTAATCAAACTTACACAAAACTTGTGTCACCATAAGATCTTGGTTCCTTTCTTGAATTGGCCAGATCCCAATATGGGTTCCAGAGTTATGGCCCCTGAAAAGGCCGAAATTAGCTATTTTGACCTTGTCTGCACAATAGCAGCTTTATAATGATATGATTTTAACCAAACTTGCACACAACTTGTATCACCATAAGATCTTGGTTCCTTTCTTGAACTGGCCAGATTCCATTATGGGTTCCAGAGTTATGGCCCCTGAAAGGGCCAGAATTAGCTATTTTGACCTTGTCTGCACAATAGCAGTTTCATTTATGATTTGAATTTAATCAAACTTGCACAAAACTTGTGGCACCATAAGATCTTGATTCCTTAGTTGAACCGGCCAGATCTCATAATGGGTTCCAGAGTTATGGCCCTTGGAAGGGCCAAAATGAGCTATTTTGACCTTGTCTGCGCAATAGCAGCTTCATTTATGAGTCAGTTTTAACCAAACTTGCACACAACTTGTATCACCATAAGATCTTGGTTCCTCTTGAACTGGCCAGATTTCCTCATGGATTCTAGAGTTATGGCCCCTTAAAGGTCCAAAATTGGCTATTTTGGCTTTTGCAGCCATATAGAGACTTCATTTATGGTTTTATTTGATACAAACTTCCAAAATAACTTCAACAACAATAATTCTTGGATTCCATGACAAATCAGATCCAAGCGTAGGTTCAGAGTTATTTTATATCTGATTACCTCCCCTGATTGTAATTAAAATGGATTTATTTCAGTAAGTACTTATAGGACTTATTTGAAATTTCATTATTGTCATTAGTTGGACTGAGCCGATCAGGGTAGATAACTATGGACTGATTTTATGTCAAATTACCTCCCTTTATTTCAAATTAAAATGAGTATATCTCTGTAACTAATGAAGATACTGATCTGAAATTTCATTTATGCCAACAGATTTATTTGGCAGATCCTTCTTTTGTTCACTTACAATATTTATTTTTTTTTAATTACTTCCCTTTTACGTTACTATAAATAGTTTATTTTTAGTAACTTTTTTATTATTGGCAGTAGGGAAAAACCGAGACCACTTTTCTGTGGTACAACATGGATGGTACCTCCAATTTTAAGGTGTATTTTGACATATCTGTACCTTGTAAGACTTTTTTTAGCTCACCTGTCACATGGTGACAAGGTGAGCTTTTGTGATCACCCTTCGTCTGTCGTCCATCGTCAGTCCGTGCGTGCGTCTGTCAACAATTTCGTGTCTGCACGATAGTGGTTTCATTTATGATTTTATTTTAACCAAACTTGCACACAACTTGTATCACCATAAGATCTCGGTTCCTTTCTTGAACTGGCCAGATCCCATTATGGGTTCCAGAGTTATGGCCCCTGAAAGGGCCAAAATCAGCTATTTTGACCTTGTCTGCACAATAGCAGCTTCATTTATGATTGGAATTTAATCAAACTTGCACAAAACTTGTGTCACCATAAAATCTTGGTTCCTTTCTTGAACCAGCCAGATCCCATTATGGGTTCCAGAGTTATGGCCCCTGAAAGGGCCAAAATTATCTATTTTGACCTTGTCTGCACAATAGCAGCTTCATTTATGATTCAATTTTAACCAAACTTGCACACAACTTGTACCACCATAAGGTCTTGGTTCCTTTCTTGAACTGGCCAGATTCCGTTATGGGTTCCAGAGTTATGGCCCCTGAAAGGGCCAGAATTAGCTATTTTGACCTTGTTTGCACAATAGCAGCTTCATTTATGATTTGAATTTAATCAAACTTGCACAAAACTTGTGTCACCATAAGATCTTGATTCCTTAGTTGAACCGGCCAGATCCCATAATGGGTTCCAGAGTTATGGCCCTTGGAAGGGCCAAAATTAGCTATTTTGACCTTGTCTGCACAATAGCAGCTTCATTTATGATTCAATTTTAACCAAACTTGCACACAACTTGTATCACCACAAGATCTTGGTTCCTCTTTTAAACTGGCCAGATTTCCTCATGGGTTCTAGAGTGATGGCCCCTTAAAGGTCCAAAATCGGCTATTTTGGCTTTTGCAGCCATATAGAGACTTCATTGATGGTTTTATTTAATACAAACTTCCAAAATAACTTCAGCAACAATAATTCTTGGATTCCATGACAAATCAGATCCAAACGTAGGTTCAGAGTTATTTTATATCTGATTACCTCCCGTGATTGTAATCAAAATGGATTTATATCAGTAAGTACTTATAGGACTTATTTGAAATTTCATTATTGTCATTAGTTGGACTGAGCCAATCAGGGTAGATAACTATGGACTGATTTTATGTCAAATTACCTCCCTTTATTTCAAATTAAAATGAGTATATCTCTGTAACTAATGAAGATACTGATCTGAAATTTCATTTATGCCAACAGATTTATTTGGCAGATCCTTCTTTTGTTCACTTACAATAATTTTTTTTTATTACTTCCCTTTTACGTTACTATAAATAGCTTATTTTTAGTAACTTTTTAACCAGGTTTTCAACGAAAACCTGAGTTATAAGATTGGGGTATGTCGTTGGTCGGGCGGGCAGGCGGCGGCGTCAAACTGGTGTTTCCGGTCAATAACTTTTGTTTCGGTAAAGATATTTGAATAAAACTTGGTATGTATGTAGCTTATATCAAGACAAAGGCTGGGATTGATTTTGGGGTTTCTGGGGTCAAGGTCAAGGTCACTGTTACTTAAAATAGAAAAAGTGTTTCTGGTCAATAACTTTTGTTTCGGTAAAGATATTTGAATAAAACTTGGTATGTATGTAGCTTATATCAAGACAAAGGCTGGGATTGATTTTGGGGTTTCTTGGGTCAAGGTCAAGGTCACTGTTACTTAAAATAGAAAAAGGGTTTCCAGTCAATAACTTAACTTAGGAATGAGCTATCATGATGAAACTTGGTGTATAGAAAACTTATATAAAGTTGTAGCTTGGGATTGATTTTGGGGTTTCTGGGATCAAGGTCAAGGTCATTGTTACTAAAAATAGGGTTAGGGTTAGGTTAGGGTTAGGGTTAGGGTTGTGCTTTAAAGTGGTGCACTGTGATTCAGTATACTTTTTTATTCTTATGAAAAGTAGATTGGGGTATGTCGTTGGTCGGGCGGGCGGGCGGATGGGCAGGCAGCGGTGTCAAACTGGTGTTTCCAGTCAATAACTTTTGTTTCAATAAAGATATTTGAATAAAACTTGGTATGTATGTAGCTTATATCAAGACAAAGGCTGGGATTGATTTTGGGGTTTCTGGGGTCAAGGTCAAGGTCATTGTTACTAAAAATAGGGTTAGGGTTAGGTTAGGGTTAGGGTTAGGGTTGTGCTTTAAAGTGGTGCACTGTGATTCAGTATACTTTTTTATTCTTATGAAAAGTAGATTGGGGTATGTCGTTGGTCGGGCGGGCGGGCGGATGGGCAGGCAGCGGTGTCAAACTGGTGTTTCCAGTCAATAACTTTTGTTTCAATAAAGATATTTGAATAAAACTTGGTATGTATGTAGCTTATATCAAGACAAAGGCTGGGATTGATTTTGGGGTTTCTGGGGTCAAGGTCAAGGTCACTGTTACTTAAAATAGAAAAAGGGTTTCCGGTCAATAGCTTAACTTAGGAATGAGCTATCATGATGAAACTTGGTGTATAGAAAACTTATATAAAGTTGTAGCTTGGGATTGATTTTGGGGTTTCTGGGATCAAGGTCAAGGTCATTGTTACTAAAAATAGGGTTAGGGTTAGGGTTAGGTTTAGGTTAGGGTTAGGGTTGTGCTTTAAAGTGGTGCACTGTGATTCAGTATACTTTTTTATTCTTATGAAAAGTAGATTGGGGTATGTCGTTGGTCGGGCGGGCGGGCGGATGGGCGGGCAGCGGCGTCAAACTGGTGTTTCCAGTCAATAACTTTTGTTTCGGTAAAGATATTTGAATAAAACTTGGTATGTATGTAGCTTATATCAAGACAAAGGCTGGGATTGATTTTGGGGTTTCTGGGGTCAAGGTCAGTGTTACTTAAAATAGAAAAAGGGTTTCCGGTCAATAACTTAACTAAGGAATGAGCTATCATGATGAAACTTGGTATATAGAAAACTTATATAAAGTTGTAGCTTGGGATTTATTTTGGGGTTTCTGGGATCAAGGTCAAGGTCATTGTTACTAAAAATAGGGTTAGGGTTAGGGTTGTGCTTTAAAGTGGTGCACTGTGATTCAGTATACTTTTTTATTCTTATGAAAAGTGTTGAAAACCTGGTTTCGTGGCATTGCCGCGTTTCTTGTTTATTATTGGCAGTAGGGCAAAACCAAGACCACTTTTCTGTGGTACAACATGGATGGTACCGTTAATTTTAAGGTGTATTTTGACATATCTGTACCTTGTAAGAATTTTTTTTTCTTTTTGGTTAAATTTCTTCCCTTTGTTGTTACTGTCCTTTGGACTTAGATATGCTTTCTGAGGACCTTCTTGTCCTCAAGTGCAATGATAACAGGTGAGCGATTTAGGGCCATCATGGCCCTCTTTTTTTCTTTTTGGTTAAATTTCTTCCCTTTGTTGTTACTGTCCTTTGGACTTAGATATTTTTTCTGAGGACCTTCTTGTCCTTAAGTGCAATGATAACAGGTGAGCGATATAGGGCCATCATGGCCCTCTTGTTTCTTTATCACAATATGTCTGTGGATATAGCAGATCAATTCTCCTTCCTATTTTGCAGAGGTTACTTTCCTAAAGGCGGTGGAGAAGTTTATGTTAAAGTCTATCCAGTGAAAGAACTGTCTCCAGTGACAATGCTAGACCGAGGCAAGGTTACCAGGATCTTTGGCAGGGCATTTGTTGCTGGAGTTTTACCTGTGAGAGTAAGTAACCTCTTAACTTAAATTTAGAGCTTGCTGAAACAAATGTTTGAGGGGTGACTGTAGATACCCATATATAATGTATCCTGTAATATGTACAGTTGTATAATGCACACTTCAATTTGAGCCTATAATCTTAGAGAAAAAAACATTTCTTGTCAATCCAGAAGGAAACAAAATAAAAAATGTAAACATCTGGTGATCAAATTAACCTCCGCTGGAGAGAGTATGAAAGTGATTTAACCATCAGTTTATGTTACCTTAGGAAAAGTATGAATTCTATTTCATAGATATATCAAGTCTGTAACTTATTTTAAATAGTGGTCTTATCCATATGTGTTCAAATCAGTATAGCCTGGGAATCTAGTCTGACATTTTTAGCTCACCTGAGCCAAAGGCTCAGGGTGAGCTATTGTGATCGCTCACCGTCCGGCCGGCTGGCATCCGGCTGTCCACACTTTCCTTTAAACAACATCTCCTCCTAAACCATCAGGCCAATTTTGATGAAACTTCACAGGGATGTTCCTTGGATGGTCTTCTTTAAAAATTGTTCAAAGAATTTTATTCCATATAGAACTCTGGTTGCCATGGCAATCGAAAGGAAAAACTTTGAAAATCTTCTTGTCCAAAACCACAGGTCATAGGGCCTTTATATTTGGTATGTAGCATCATCTAGTGGTCCTCTACCAAGATTGTTCAAATTATTCCCCTAGGGTCAAATATGGCTCCGCCCTGGGGGTCACTTTACATAGACTTATATAGGAAAAACTTTGAAAATCTTCTTGTCAAAAACCACAAGGCATAGAGCCTCAATATTTGGCAAGTGACATCATCTAATGGCATGCTTCCCTCCCAATTCAATCAGGATTCTCCCGATTAGGAAGCCAAAACCCGATCACCCCGATCAGCATTCAAAAAACCCGATTTGAATATTTCCCAATGTTATGTGTAATGAAAATAGCTTTGGGGCATTGTTATGATGTTATGGTTGTGATAGATTGCCCTTTCCAAACGAGCCAGATTAGCCTATGTCCGCGAGATATATTCCGTGTACTGTACCGTTAATTATAGCAGCTTTGATCAACAGGCCGACACGTGGGTGCATCAACCGTGAATGAGCCTGATTAAGAACTGACAGGATTTAGCAATCAGTTTCTGTTTTATGATACTTTATTTGGGAATAATAGAAAAAATTTGTCGGCAGTGAAGCTACATGTTGCCTTTTATGGAAGAGATGATTGAAAACGGTCAATTAAACGATAATTAGCTCACCTGTCACAAAGTGACAAGGTGAGCTTTTGTGATCGGGCAGCGTCCGTCGTCTGTCGTCCGTCCGTGCGTCCTTCAGTTCGTGCGTGCTAACTTTTGCTTGTGACCACTCTAGAGGTCACATTTTTCATGGGATCTTTATGAAAATTGGTCATAATGTTCCCCTTGATGATATCTAGGTCAAGTTCGAAACTGGGTCACGTGCGGTCAAAAACTAGGTCAGTAGGTCTAAAAATAGAAAAACCTTGTGACCTCTCTAGAGGCCATATATTTCACAAGATCTTCATGAAAATTAGTGAGAATGTTCACCTTGATGATATCTAGGTCAAGTTCGAAACTGGGTCATGTGGCATCAAAAACTAGGTCAGTAGGTCAAATAATAGAAAAACCTTTTGACCTCTCTAAACGCCATATTTTTCATGGGATCTGTATGAAAGTTGGTCTGAATGTTCATCTTGATGATATCTAGGTCAAGTTCGAAAGTGGGTCACGTGCCATTAAAAACTAGGTCAGTAGGTCAAATAATAGAAAAACCTTGTGACCTCTCTAGAGGCCATATTTGTCATGGGATCTGTGTGAAAGTTGGTCTGAATGTTCATCTTAATGATATCTAGGTCAAGTTCGAAACAGGGTCATGTGGGGTCAAAAACTAGGTCAGTAGGTCTAAAAATAGAAAAACCTTGTGACCTCTCTAGAGGCCATACTTGTGAATGGATCTCCATAAAAATTGGTCAGAATGTTTATCTTGATGATATCTAGGTCAAGTTCGAAAGTGGGTCATGTGCCATCAAAAAGTAGGTCAGTAGGTCAAATAATGAAAAAACGTTGTGACCTCTCTAGAGGCCATATTTTTCATGGGATCTGTATGAAAGTTGGTCTGAATGTTTATCTTGACGATATATAGGTCAAGTTTGAAACTGGGTCAACTGCGATCAAAAACTAGGTCAGTAGGTCTTAAAATAGAAAAACCTTGTGACCTCTCTGGAGGCGATACCCTTGAATGGATCTTCATGAAAATTGGTCTGAATGTTCACCTTGATGATATCTTGGTCAAGTTTGAAACTGGGTCACGTGCCTTAAAAAACTAGGTCAGTAGGCAGGGCTTTTTCAGGGGGTTTTGGGAAAAAGGCCCCTGGTCATATTGGGAATTTTTAACGTGGTAAATTGTCAAATTTGGGAAAATATACTGACAAATTAAGTGAGTTTTTAATTAATATATGATTAGTTTAAATTGTCAGTTTCAAATTTTACTGGTAGACAGTATCCCCTTGTGAAATTTTGAGAATTTTTTTCAGGATTGTGTTCCAATATTGCCTAAAAATACAGTAACTATTTATTTGTCATGCAATAATTTTTGTTTAGTTTGTTTTCAACAAAGTTATAACTGAAATTATCCAAAAAGTAGAATGGCAAAGTGCCTGTATTATCGAGTGTAAAAACTGGGTCGCGAAAATATGTGACAATTGATTTTAATGGTATAAGAACTACCTGTCAACATGTTTTGGGTACTTTATTCAATTAATATTTGTGTTTTTATGCATTTTGAGAGGTTTTTGCATACAAATCACACATTTCTTCAGCAAAATCTTGTAATTATTTTTTGCCGAGGTTGCAGATGGTCACGTTACTAAAAATAGAAACGAGTTGGTTTTTCCAACATTTTGTTTAATTTACTTGGCAAACAAAACTAATTGTGCAAGAATTATTATTGAAAAACAGAAAGTAACTGATTTCAATTGGGAAATTTTTCATTGGATTGGGAATTTTTTGCTCCAGATTGGGAAAAATAGAGCATTTTTGGCATTGGGAATGGGGCCGAATATCGGCCCCGTGAGATAGGGTGAAAAAGCCCTGGTAGGTCAAATAATAAAAAAAACCTTGTGACCTCTCTAGAGGCCATACTTTTCATGGGATATGTATGAAAGTTGGTCTGAATGTTCATCTTGATGATATCTAGGTCAGGTTTGAAACTGGGTCAACTGCGGTCAAAAACTAGGTCAGTAGGTCTAAAATTAGAAAAATCTTTTGACCTCTCTAGAGGACATATTTTTCAATGGATCTTCATGAAAATTGATCTGAATGTTCACCTTGCTGATATCTAGGTCAGTTTAGAAACTGGGTCACGTGCGGTCAAAAACTAGGCCAGTAGGTATAAAAATAGAAAAACCTTGTGACCTCTCTAGAGGCCATATTTTTCATGAGATCTTCATGAAAATTAGTGAGAATGTTCACCTTGATGATATCTAGGTAAAGTTCAAAACAGGGTCACGTACCTTCGAAAACCATATTTTTCAATGGATCTTCATGAAAATTGGTCAGAATTTTTATCTTGATAATATCTAGGTCAAGTTCAAAACTGGGTCACATGAGCTCAAAAACTAGGTCACTATGTCAAATAATAGAAAAAACGACGTCATACTCAAAACTGGATCATGTGGGAAGAGGTGAGCGATTCAGGACCATCATGGTCCTCTTGTTAATTTAACAGGTTGTAATCATTTAAAATGTAGATTGATTATCGCACATTTTCGACCCGCTCATTAGACCTTTAGAAATTAAATATTGAATACATGTTTGCCCTTTGCCGATCACCAACCAAATACCAAATTCAGTAAAATCAGTTTATAATTACGAAGTCGTAGCACCTGACGCGCCGATGCAGAAGTCGCCGCCATCTTAAAAATTTGAAAACATAGATTCTACATCCGTATGAATATAACCGATAGCTTAGCGATAAAGTTATAAACACTTATTGAGATTTAAATGAATAAACTAAAAATGCAGTGCCACAGTATTGTGTTCGTAAATAATTTGTAATCAAATGTAATCTTGCATAATCTTTACCTTGACCCACTCTCCTAATTTTCTTGTTTTTAAAGCTTTAGCTAAGAAATTTGTTCAAGCAAACAACTCTACTCAGGTGAGCGATATAGGGCCATTATGGCCCTCTTGTTTAATTTACATTTTCTTGCCGCCTCGGGAAGTATATTTTTCAGTTGCCGGACTAACTGTGTTACACCCGAAATATACAAAGCGTATGATAAGGACTGTTGAATTGACCTGGAAATGACCAATTGTAATTGTATTATTTCTAGATTAAAAGTATTACTTACTTAGCTCCTTTTAGGGGCCACTAGAGCTAAAAATAGAAAAACCTTTAAAAGACTTCTTATCAGGAACTGCTCAGTGGATCTTCATCAAACTTGGTCTTTAGTATCATTATCTCCTAATTTTATACATATAGGGGCACTTGGCCGATTTTAGGAGACGCTAGAGCTGAAGTTAGAAATACCTTTAAACAATTTCTCATGAACTGCAGGATGAATCTTCATCAAACATGGCTTGTAGCATCATTATAAGGTCCTCTCCCAATTTTGTTCAAATGGGGAGGATTGATCCCATTTAAGGGCTACCAGAGCTAAAATTAGAAATGCCTTTAAATGACTCCTTCTCATGATCCACTTGATGGATCTTCATCAAACTTGATTTGTAGAATCATTATAAGGTCCTTCAACAACTTTGTTCAGTTTGGGGCACTTGGCCTCTTTTAAGGGCTGCTAGAGTTAAAAATAGAAATATCTTTAAATAAATTCTTCTCATGAACCGCTAGATGGATCTTCATCAAACCTGGTCTAGAGGATCATTAAAAGGTCCTTTCTCAAATTTGTTCGATTGGGGGCACTTTGACCCTTTTAAGGGCCACTAGAGCTAAAAATAGAAATACCTTTAAAAGACTTCTCATTAGCCGTGTGATGGATCTTCATCAAACGTGGCCTTTAGCATCGTTACACTGTAGGTCAGAGACCACCAATACAAACCAAAGGACTGAAAGTACTGGAGGATCGATTGTCTCTGAACAACAGATTGTACAAGATTTTGACGATTAGCATTTATCATTTATCAATTAACATTAGCTATTTGACATTTAGCATTAGGAATTCAGCATTAATTATATGGCATAAAGCATTTGGTATGAAGCACTAAGCATTAAGTAACTGTCATTTAGCAATAAGTAATTGCCATTTTGCATTAACTTATTGGCATTTGACATTAATTATTCAGCATTTTGCATTTGACAATTAGCATTGCGCACTGGCCTTTCATAGATATGGCTTTCTCCGCATGTAAAAATATGACTGTTTAATACATACTCCTCATCAATGCTTTTCTCGGAACATATAATTTATTAGCCTCTGATCGGTTATCTGTGTACATAAAAACTAAAATACTGCAAGTAAGGTAAGACAGAGCCCTTTGCAATCTTTTGCGTGACCGATAAAACCATAACCCGCCATCAGTATTAGTAATTGCATTCATGAATACTTCTGATCGTTTATCTGAACTTGATGCTTTTAAGCATTTAGAAACAAATTATTGTTTGATTTACTAGTGCATAATATATTTTTCAAAAAATAAAACATTTTTTACAGATTTCAAAAGTGAAGGTCTGTAAAACCAGTGGAAGATGTAGTCCCTGAAATAATTTCTGTTCCGTTTTGAAAACGTTTTAGCACTTTATAAAAGTTTTATCTAATCCAATCCATATCTAACCATCATTGGACCAATATCTCTTTTATATAGGATAGAACAGAACAGAATTTTATTAAAGAGTCTACTTGTACATGGTACATCGTCATGCATAATAAACAACATAATATTATAATATAATGTCACGTTAACATGATCTTTTAAACAAATAATAATGATTGTTCAACAAATAGTAATGTTTAATTATGGAGGATGAACAGTTATGATATAATATTCATAATATATTTATAATGATTCTATCAACAAGATAGATATCGTAAAATGATGTCAGACTATCATGGTTTTGCTCACTGGTTTTAAGTCGGACCTATATTATGTCTAGGTCCAATATCGATCAGGTATCAAACTGTGTATCAGTCACTGGTGATACTCCGTATTTTATGCAGTTCACTGCTATTGACACAAGAAAATCATCAACGTTGAAATCGGCATGCCAAACAGTTTACATTTATTACATTTAAGTTGCATTTCTTACTACATCTGACCAATACTTGACCTTTGTTGTTTTTGATGTGTTTAACACATATGAATGGTTAGGTACTGACTGAGGGGATTTTTGTGCTCCCCCCCCCCCCTCCCCCCCAATATGTGGTGGGGGCATATAGATTTGCTCTTGTCCGTCCTTCCGAGAATGTTGTGTCGCGCCTAGCTCCAAAAGTATTTGACGTCGAGTCACAAAACTTTGTAGGAATGTTGGTCAGCATGTGTAGTTGTGCACCTGGGGTTTCGCGTCAGGATTCATTCAGGCATGTAGGAGTTATGGCCCCTCACTTTGTAGAAATTGGTCATTTTAGTGTTGTGTCGCGCCTAGCTCCAAAAGTATTTGACGTAGAGTCACAAAAATTTACAGGAATGTTGGTCAGCATGTGTTCTTGTGCACCTGGGGTTTCGCGTCAGGATTCATTCAGGCATGTAGGAGTTATGGCCCCTCACTTTGTAAAAATTGGTCATTTTAGTGTTGTGTCGCGCCTAGCTCCAAAAGTATTTGACGTAGAGTCACAAAAATTTACAGGAATGTTGGTCAGCATGTGTTGTTGTGCACCTGGGGTTTCCCGTCCGGATTCATTCAGTCATGTAGGAGTTATGGCCCCTGACTTAGTAAATAATTGGTCATTTTAATGTTGTGTCGCACGTACCTCCAAAAGTATTTGACCTAGAGTCACCCAAGTTTACAGGAATGTTGGTCAGCATGTGCAGTTGTGCACCTGGGGTTTCGCATCTGGATTTATTCAGTTGTGTAGGAGTTATGGCCCCTGACTTAGTTAAAAATTTGTCATTTTAATGTTGTGTCTCGCATAGCTCCAAAAGTATTTGACTAGAGTCACCAAAGTTTACAGGAATGTTGGTCAGCATGTGCAGTTGTGCACCTGGGGTTTCGCGTCCAGATTCATTCAGTGTTGTAGGAGTTATGGCCCCTGACCTAAGAAAAAATTGTCATTTTAATGTTTTGTCGCGCGTAGCTCCGAAAATATTTTACCGTAAATGTATTAGCCAGAATCCAAAATAGTCGTAAATATATTAGCCAATAAATCTATTTATATCTTAGACGTTTGTTCAGTGACCTAGTTTTCGCGTATTTATATGTTACTGCAGTCAGAAAAAAAAACTAAAAGAAATGTATAGTACACTGACTGAAAAATACATTAAAATTTTGACGTTCGACAGTTGAAATACAGTTGTGACAAAATAATTATATTTTGATGGTTAAATAAATGTATGGCATTGAGATTAAAATTGAGATTTTTTTACTGCATTTACAGTATTTTATTATATATTTTGACAAAATTTGCTACATTTTATGTGTATTGAAAAAAGTTTTATCAACCACATTTCTCCTACCATGCTTATGATGTAAACAGGGGGCCATCTCATTCACACAAAAATTACTTAAATAAAGTATCACTACTCATAATAATCTTTCGTCCGATATTTTGGTAGAACTAAGATAGTTCTTGAAAAACATGTAATTAGATATACATGTTTCGATTTATGGAAGGCTGTACACGCCACAATGTTATAATGTAAGTCTACGGGAAAACAATTGGTGGTCTCTAACTTATAAGGTCCTCTCATAATTTTATCCAAATGGGGGAACTTGGCCCCTGTTAGGGGCCACTTGGGCTAGAAATAAAAATACCTTCTAATGACTTCTCATGAACCGCTCAATGGATTGTCATCAAACTTGCTCTGTAGCATCATTATAAGGTCATCCCCAAAATTTGTTTAATTTCGGGATGCTTTGCCTCTTTTAGGGGCCACTAGAAGTAAAACTAGAAATTCTTTATATGACTTCTTCTCATGAACCACCTGATGGATCTTCATCAAACTTGATTTGTAGCATCTTTATAAGGTCCTTTAACAACTTTGTTCAATTGGAGACCATTTAAGGGCTGCTAGAGTTAAAAATAGAAATACCTTTAACTAACATCTTCTCATTAACTCCTGGATGGATTTTCATCAAACCTTGTCTGGAGCATGATTATAAGGTCCTTTACCATGTTTGTTCAAAGGGGCCATTAGAGCTTAAGATAGAAAGAAATTTTTGAGAGGGATTAATTTTCGCTGTTTTCCCCAAGGTCTTTCATCTCGTTAAAATTTATCCTCGAGAAAATATTCACCATTAAATATTGTTATTACACAAACTTTCCTCAACATACACAAATGTATTAAATTGAAACGGTCATATTTACAAAAATCGGATATGTTCTGTTTTTTCCGTAAGTTCTGAAGGATAGTACAATTTTAAGAACCACAGCGGAACATACGAACATTTTGTTTTATTATACTCACATTGGTCTGGTTTATTTTCATTGATGTCAGTTTATTTTGATACAATCGCAATAATTAAACGCTTTCACAAACAAACCAGTGTCACTGCTCATCTTGTATGTTTGCAGTGTGTTTAAGAAAACAAACATTGAAATTTACACCCCGGGACATAGATTGCATCTAAAGCCGTGATTTTACAATCATTATGATATTTGTTACAGGTATAAAACCGTCAAGGGTTTACAGGTAATCGATAAGAGTGTTAAAACATCCATACAATTTACAGCAATCGATCGTTATCAGTTAAAACATAATGTCTATAGGTAACCCTTCACACACGCTTTCTACATATGGGATGATGATAGACTATTATGTTGAACACGATGATTTTTACAATGTGTAAGTTTTATGGACACCGACATGTTAAAAAGAAGAAACAAGCAGGATACCATTTTTACAATTTCGCGAATATTAAACCTCAAAAACATGCTCGACTTGGTGTAGAACATTACTATATGCTCTTATGTCAAATATGTTCAAATGGGGGGCTCTTGGGCCCTTTAAGTGGCCACTAGAGTTAAAATAGGAATACCTTTAAATGATTTCTTCTGATGGTTGTGTGTTTTTGGTGTGTGACTGCAAAATGTAGAGTTTTCTTTAAATAACTTTTGTTTTAATGAACAGCTCAAAAGATTTTCGCCAAACCTAGAATGATAGAAGCAAAGTCAGATGGTTAAGGTTTTCCTCAGGTAAGCAACTTAGGCCAAAATGAGCCTCTTGTTACCTGATATTCATAAAACTTTGTCAGAATGTTTGTCTCAATGAATTCCAAGATAACTTTAAAACTGGTTTACCTGAGGTCAAAAACTAGGTCACCATGTCAAATCATAGAAAAACTTTGTTAACACTATAGAGGCCACATTTTCCATTTGATCTTCATAAAAAAATTGCCAGAATGTTTGTTTCTGTGAAGAATAGGTCAGGTCCAAAACTTGGTTACTAGATTGAATTATAGCAAAATCTTACTAACACTCCAGATTCCACTTTTTCTACTTGATCTTCATGAAATTTTGTCAATGAAATTTAGATTAATTTTAAAACTTGGTTATAAATTATCTGACTTTTTAATCTAGGTCAGAGTCAAATCATAGAAAATACTTGAGAAGCAACATTTTTGACTTGATTCTTCTCGAAACATTGTCAGAATGTTTGTCTCTATGAAATCTAGAATAAGATCAAAACTGATTTATCTGAGGTCAAAAACTAGGTCACTAGATCAAATAATAGAAAAGCCTTGTTAACACTCCTTTAGAGACCACATTTTCCAAATGATCTTTATACAAAAATCTTCATGAAATATAGGCCAAGTTCAAAACTGGGTTACCAGAGATCTTAAACTAGGTCATTAGGTCAGAGACCACCAATTGTTTTCCCATAGACTTACATTGTAACATTATGGCGTGTACGGCCTTCCATACATCTAATTACAAGTTTTTCAAGAACTATCTTAGTTCTACCAAAATATCGGAAGAAAAACATATGAATAGTGATACTTTATTTAAGTAATTTTCGTGTGAATGAGATGACCCCCTGTTTACATCATTGACATGGCGGGAGAAATTCGTTTGATAAAACTTTTTTTCAATGCACAAAATGTAGCAAATTTTGTCAAAATGTATAATAAAATACTGTAAATGCAGTGAAAAAATATCAATTTTGAAAAAATAATCACTTTCTGGGTTTGTTTACATGACTGACCAATCAGAACGCACAGACGTTACCTTATTCCCAGGTATACACTTACCTTATTCCCAGTAAGTTCCCTGTACTTTTTGGAATTGGTGGTCTCTGACCATTAGGTCAAATTACAAAAAAACAACTTGTTAACACTCCAGAGACCTCACTTTCTACTTAGACCAGAATTTTTTTAATTTTCTGGTTCTCTGGAGTGCCGGCCAGATTTTTTCGATTTTGAAGTAAAAATAAAAGTGATTTTCGCTAATTTTATTTTAATTTTCCCCGCCGATAGTCCGGAGTGAATACAAGCGAAAATAAAATTGTAAACGGCCATTTTGATTGTTTCGCTAAAAGCGCTGCGCCCTGCTCTGTTTTGGCACCACGCTTCTGCCCAAATTGCCGCCCTTTTGCCTTTCTTCAGCGCCCTTTTGCCCTTTCAGCACTGCCCCTTTGAATTACCCACCAGTCATTTGTCAAAATAGGAGACGTCCCAAAAACTGTCACTCGATATGCAGATATGACACTCGGCGACTTCACACAGGTGCTGTGTATTTGCCTAAGGCATGTATGCAGAGTAACGGTAATTAAAACGATTAAGAGACTGTGACCGACTGAAGTGCAAAAACAACATTTAGGCCACACCAAATTGATAAGTTGTTCATCGGATTTTTTTCTGAAAAATTTGAAGCGGCGAGCGAAAAAATAATTTAAATTTTTTTTTTGGTTTTTGAGAAAATCGGGAGCGAGCGAAGAGCGAAGAAATATATTTGTCTTCATTTGGCTCTTGACTGACTAATAAAACCTTAAAATAGAATGTATAGCCCTTTTAAATTAAAAAGTAAGTCCCCAGGGATTGAGAAAATCTAACCCGCAGACGCACAACAACGCCAACTCGTGAAAAAAGGTAATAACATTGTCATACAGTACAGTGTAATCAAATATCGAATCGAATATTTACTGCTATGAAAATGTAGCATTCTTAGCTGACTTTACAAAGTTTTTGATACATCAAATATCTATGTGAGTGTTGCTAGATCTATTAAAGCTTCTGATTTGAAACTTAGAACAGTTATTAACTGTCAAAGTCTACACCAGGAGAAACAATACTGAATCTACAGAGTTACGCCCCTTTTTAACATAGAATATTTTTAATTAAGTTTTATATAATGACCAGTAGCTCTGTACTTCAATAGCTTCTGACTGTTATGTCCCTTGTAATATATTAAATTTGTTGAAACAAAGTCACAATTAAAGTCTGAAATGGAGATTAACGTGCATTAACGTTAGTCTACTAAATGATTGGAAAATTGAAAATCAAAACTGTCCTGAAAACAACTCGTAATGTAAATTCCTTACCCCACCAACTTTCGTATGCAAATGCTGATCATTTGGACAGGAAAAAAACAGAAAACAGATAAGTGACATGCATCAATAAGTATTTACCCTTACCAAAATAATGTAGATTGATGTTATCAAACAAATTAGTATGTTTTTCTTCATCCAGTTTCAATGAAATAAATCGATTTTTTGTAGTATGTAATTTGGTAAACATTTGAAGAAAATGGCGTAACTGCATAAAGGGGAAATAACTTTAATGCAACTAGATATAAGTATTATGATTTATTAAGACGATGTGTGCGTAGTATGTATTAATTTTGATTAAAATCCATTTGAGAACAATCTGGGACTGGAAGTATAAGCATTTATACACTTTTACGTCCGTAAAAAGTAGCGCACCAAAAAATTTTGGATTGATTTTTTTCAATGGGGCGAGCGCAAGCCAAAAACAAAAAAAAAATATTTTTTTTGTGTTTCTGAAAATATACGAGCGGCAAATCCGATGAACAACTTTTTAATTTGGTGAGGCCTTAGAGAGGTCTGCAATCAAAGCAAACTGGAAAACAGAATGAAAAGGGAGAGAAAACGTAATTTAGAACACAGTCTGCTGTTTATTAAATGGCAAGTAATTATCCGCAATTAGCGTGACACCTCGTGTCAGTTTTGTTGTTCACAGTTTGATCTCAGTTGGAGATAATACTCGATCTTTATTAGTCCGCTACTGGTTGAAAACCAGTTTCGGGGACTATAGGAATGCGCTTTTCCGTCATTCCGTCCATCCGTCCGTCCGCAATTTCGTGTCTGGTCCATAACTCTCCCATCCATGAAGGGAATTTAATATTAGTTGGCACAAATGTTCCCCATGATGAGACGACGTGTCATGCGCAAAACCCGGACACCTAGCTCAAAGGTCAAGGTCACAATTGGAGGTCAAAGGTCAACAGGGCTTTTTTCCTGTCCTGTCCATAACTCTCCCATCCATGAAGGGATTTTAATATTACTTGGCACAAATGTACCTCATAATAAGACGATGTGTCATGCACAACTTTCAGACCCCTAGCTCAGAGGTCAAGGTCACACTTAGCAATCAAATGTTAACATAGCATGAACAGGGTCTGTTTCGTGTCCGGTCCATAACTCTGACATTCATTAAGGGATTTTAATATTACTTGGCATAAATGTTCCCCATGATGAGACAATGTGTCATGCGCAGATCCCGGACCCTAAGCTGAAAGGTCAAGGTCACAGTTGAAGGTCAAAGATCAATAAGGTTTTTTTCCTGTCTGATCCAGAACTCTGTCATCCATCAAGGGATTACAATATTACTTGGCATAAATGTTCCCCATGATGAGATGACATGTCATGCACAACACCCAGTACCCTAGCTTAAAAGTCAAGGTTACACTTTGAGATCAAAGGTCAGTAGGATTTTTTTTCCTGTCCAGTCTATAACTTTGTCATGCAAAACAGGATTTAGATATCAGTTGGCACAAATATTCCCCTGGATGAGACAACATGTTATGCGCAAAACCAAGGCCAGGGTCTAATGTCAAGGTCACACTTAAGAGACCAAAGGTCAGACACAAGAATGACTTTGTCTGAAGCATTTCTTCTTCATGCATGGAGGGATTTTGATGTAACTTGGCACAAATGTTCACCAACATAAGACGGATTTTCATGCGCAAGAACAAAGGGCCCTAGGTTTAAGGTCAAGGTCATATTTAGAGGTCAAAGGTCAAATTCAAGAATGACTTTGTCCGGAGCATTTCTTCTTCATGCATTGAGGGATTTTGATGTAACTTGGACCAAATGTTCACCACCATGAGGCACCCTTGTTTTTAGAATTACGTCCCATTATTATTACTATAAATAGATTTTATTGTAACTTTTTTATTACTGGCCGGAGAGAAAAATCGAGACCACTTTTCTGTGGTACAACATGCATGTTACATCCAATTTTTAGGTGTATTTTGACCTATCTTTACCTGGTAAAGAGATTCTTGTGGACTTATATTATATAGATTTTTTTTTTTTTTTTTTATATATTTAAGATTAATTTCCCTTTGTTGGTACTATAAATAACTTACATGATAACTTTTTAGAATCTGCAAAAAACATTTCAATATGAAAACAACTGTGGGTGTTTATATATGCACATTTTAATCCAAGCGTGTTGTTATAACATGTTGTATATATGGTACAATATTGTTTATACATCATTGACAGATATCAGTTCATTATGTTATACTGCAGTAGAGAAAATAAGGTGCCTTCCAGTATGGGACTTTGTATTGCATGGCAATACTTCATTCACTTGTTAGTATCATAAAATCTATGATTTTTTATATTTCTTCCTTCAAAATAATATTAAATTTATATGAAATTAAAATTGTTTAAGAAAAAAAAACACTCGATCTTTTACAGTATGTAACGGCAATCTTAGATTTTAGTGTAGACAGTTAGCGCTGAGAGTAGTTTCCCTTTATCAAAATGGCGAAAATCGTAAATAAACTTATTTTGAAGTTAGAAAATCGTCTATACCCGTGAATACTACGCACTCACGACTCAGGGGTGGTCCCGGGGGTCATAAATCTGCGCATTTTACACGAGTATCAACGGTATGTTCAGTAATATGATGAATGTATAATGACATTGAAAATTTATTCAGATTTGCACTAGAAGAAACTTGCAATGAATTCGAATGAAAAAAAACCCCAACAACAAAACATTATTCCTGTTTGTTTAATAGATATATACTGTTTGTTTTATGATTGCATTCATTATTTTTGTCTTGCAAATTTTCTTCATAAGAAATATCATAAAATGTTACGTTCTGCATAAAGATTGTATTGCACACCCTAATATACAATGTAGTAACTTACAAAACTTACCAAAAACCATGGAAATCTACCTTTTGATTTTTGTAGACAAAGGTGTGCAATACGCAGAATGCACCCTACCCCTTTTTAGCTCACCTGTCACGTAGTGACAGGGTGAGCTTTTGTGATCGCCCTTCGTCTGTCGTCCGTCCACAATTTCTTGTCTGCACAATAGAGGTTTCATTTATGATTTTATTTTAACCAAACTGGCACACAACTTGTATCACCATAAGATCTCGGTTCCTTTCTTGAACTGGCCAGATCCCATTATGGGTTCCATAGTTATGGCCCCTGAAAAGGCCAAAATTAGCTATTTTGACCTTGTCTGCACAATAGCAACTTTATTTATGATTTGATTTTTACCAAACTTGCACACAACTTGTATCACTATAAGATCTTGGTTCCTTTCTTGAACTGGCTAGATTCCATTATGGGTTCCAGAGTTATGGCCCCTGAAAGGGCCAAAATTGGCTATTTTGACCTTGTCTGCACAGTAGCAGCTTCATTTATGATCTGATTTTTACCAAACTTGCACACAACTTGTATCACCATAAGATCTTGGTTCCTTTATTGAAATGGCCAGATTTCTTTATGGGTTCCAGAGTTATGGCCCCTGAAAGGGCCGAAATTAGCTATTTTGACCTTGTCTGCACAATAGCAGCTTCATTTATGATTTGATTTTAACCAAACTGGCATACAACTTGTATCACCATAAGATCTTGGTTCCTTTCTTGAACTGGTGAGATTCCATTATGGGTTCCAGAGTTATGGCCCCTGAAAGGGCCAAAATTAGCTATTTTGACCTTGTCTGCACAGTAGCAGCTTTATTTATGATTTGATTTTTACCAAACTTGCACACAACTTGTATCACCATAAGATCTTGGTTCCTTTCTTGAACTGGCCAGATCCCATTATGGTTTCCAGAGTTATGGCCCCTGAAAGGGCCAAAATTAGCTATTTTGACCTTGTCTGCACAATAGCAGCTTCATTTATGATTCGATTTTAACCAAACTTGCGCACAACTTGTATCACCACAAGATCTTGGTTCCTTTGTTGAACTGGCCAGATTTCTTCATGGGTTCCAGAGTTATGGCCCCTTAAAGGTCCAAAATTGGCTATTTTGGCTTTTGCAGCCATATAGAGACTTCATTTATGGTTTTATTATGCCCCCCTTTGAAGAAGGAGGGGTATATTGTTTTGCAGATGTCGGTCGGTAGGTCTGTCGGTTGGTCGGTCGGTCGGTCGGTCGGAATGTAGACCAATCCGTTTCCGGATGATAACTCAAGAACGCTTTGGCCTAGGATCATGAAAGTTGATAGGGAGTTTGGTCATCACCAGCAGATGACCCCTATTGATTTTGAGGTCTGTGAAAGGTCAAGGTCACAGTGACCCTGAATAGTAAAACGGTTTCCGGATTATAACTCAAGAACACTTGGGCCTAGGATCATGAAAGTTGATAGGGAGGTTGGTAATGACCAGCAGATGACCCCTATTGATTTTGAGGTCAGTATGTCAAAGGTCAAGGTCACAGTGACCCTGAACAGTAAAATGGTTTCCAGGCAATAACTCTAGAACGCTTGGGCCTAATGTCAGGAAAATTGATAGTTAGGTTGGCCATGACCAGCAGATGACCCCTATTGATTTTGAGGTCATTAGGTCAAAGGCCAAGGTCACATTGGCCAGGAACAGTTAAAACGGTTTCTGATCTTCTTGTCCAAAACCATAGGGCCTAGGGCTTTGATATTTGGTATGTAGCAAAATCTAGTGGTCCTCTACCAAGATTGTTCAGATTATTTCCCTGGGGTCAAATATGGCCCCACCCCGGGGGTCACATAGTTTATATAGACTTATATAGGAAAAACTTTGAAAAACCTCTTGTCCAAAATCACAGGACCTAGGGCTTTGATATTTTGTATATGACATCATCTAGTGGTCCTCTACTAAGATTATTCAAATTATTCCCCTAGGGTCAAATATGGCTCCGTCCTGGGGGTCACATGGTTTACATAGACTTATATAGGGAAAAACTTTGAAAATCTTCTTGTCCAAACCACAAAGACTATGGCTTTGATATTTTGTAATGTAGCATCATTTAGTGGTTCTCTACCAAGTTTGTTCAAATTATCACTCTAGGGTCAAATATGGCCCCGCCCCAGGGGTCATATGGTTCATATAGACTTATATAGGGAAAAACTTAGAACCTTCATGTCCATAACTTACATCATTCAAATTTGGACCACATGTATAGTTTTGAGTAGCAAGATGAACCTTGACATGAGTTGACCTTGATCTTGACCTAGTGACCTACTTTCACATTTCTGTAGCTACAGCCTTCAAATTTGGACCACATGCATAGGTTTGTGTACCGAAAAAAACTTTGGCCTTGTTATTGACCAAGTGACCTACTTTCACATTTTTGAAGGTACAGGCTTCAAATTTGGACCACGTGCATAGTTTTTTGTTCCAAAATAAAATTTGAACTTGATTTTGACCTAGTGACCTACTTTCACATTTCTCAAGCCACAGCCTTCAAATTTGAACCACAAGCATAGTTTTGTGTACTGAAATGAACTTTGATCTTGAGATTGACCTAGTGACCTACTTTCACATTTCTGAAGGTACAGGCTTCAAATTTGGACCACTTGCATAGTTTTTTGTTCCGAAATTGAAATTTGACCTTGATTTTGACCTAGTGACCTACTTTCACATTTCTCAAGCTACAGCTTTCAAATTTGAACCACATGCATAGTTTTGTGTACCGAAATGAACTTTGATCTTGAGATTGACATAGTAACCTACTTTCACATTTCTGAAGCTACAGGCTTCAAATTTGGACTGAATGCATATTTTTGTGTTCTGAATTGAAATTTGACATTGATTTTTACCTATTACCTACTTTCACATTTCTCAGACTACAGCCTTCAAATTTGAAGCACATGCATAGTTCTGTCTACCGAAATGAACTTTGACCTTGAAATTGATCTAGTGACCTGCTTTCACATTTCTCAAGCCACAGCTTTCAAATTTGGACCACATACACATTGTTTTGTACCGAAATGAAATTTGACATTGATTTTGACCTTGAGCTAGTCTTGAAATTTGGAACATTCAAAAATGGCTTAGTGGATGGGCCAAGATCACTCTGTAATCTCTTGTTAGGCTAATAGGTTAAAGGTCAAGGTCAGATTAAACCAGAATGGTAGAACTTTTGTTTACAGTGAGCATATAATTTCTGTTCCTTGTGCAATAACTGAATGCATCAAGGGGGGCATTTCGTGTTCGACGAGCTCTTGTTTGATACAAACTTCCAAAATAACTTCAACAACAATAATTCTTGGATTCCATGACAAATCAGATCCAAGCGTAGGTTCAGAGTTATTTTATATCTGATTACCTCCCCTGATTGTAATCAAAATGGATTTATATCAGTAAGTACTTAAAGTACTTATTTGAAATTTCATTATTGTCATTAGTTGGATTGAGCCAATCAGGGTAGATAACTATGGACTGATTTTATATCAGATTACCTCCCTTTATTTCAAATTAAAATGGGTATATCTCTGCAACTAATGAAGATACTGATCTGAAATTTCATTTATGTCAACAGATTTATTTGGCAGATCCTTCTTTTCTTCACTTACAATATATTTTTTTTTTTTTTTAATTACTTCCCTTTTACGTTACTATAAATAGCTTATTTTTAGCAACTTTTTTATTATTGGCCGTAGGGAAAAACCGAGACCACTTTTCTGTGGTACAACATGGATGGTGCCTCCAATTTGTAGGTGTATTTTGACATAGCTGTACCTTGTAAGAATTTTTATTTTCTTTTTGGTTAAATTTCTTCCCTTTGTTGTTACTGTCATTTGGACTTAGATATTTTTTCTGAGGACCTTCTTGTCCTCAAGTGCAGTGATAACACGTGAGCGATATAGGGCCATCATGGCCCTCTTGTTAGCAGTACCCTGCCCTTTTTAAAGCTCTAGATAAACCCCTATAAAGTATAAATGCACATCTTTCCATTTAAAAGAGTCTGTTCTGTCGATAATATTCGTTGTGCATCTGCATGATCGAGATCAAATATGGATTCTGCAGCATACTTCAAAGTCCCTGTAAAGTCTGTTAAAAGCATTTGGAAAAGAACCAAATATGCAAGATTCCATTACATTATTCGATAGGGCGTTATCTTGGCGAATTTTAGAAGATGAACATGTACTAATCGGATGTGTTTCCAGGGATAATTTTGATAATTGAACTCGATACCCCAGTTGAAGTTATTTATGTTTTTGGGTGCATAGGTGCATAATATATTCTTGGATAAGCAGGAGATTGAGTAACAAACCTCCGACCTAGATGAAGCAAGTCATCACTAGAAATGCCCCAAAAAAGGAAAAAATAAAACTGTAGAAAATAAATATGAAGAGAAGGGAGCAGAAACTGAAAAAAAAAGAACGTTTTTTAAAAAAATGTGCTGATATTTGGGGCACATAAAAAATAAATGCCATTTTGGTGCTTTTATTTTTTTTTTCATCTCGACTCAAGGATTTGAACACTTTTATTTTTATTTTTATTTTCTCCTCCTACCCAAGATCGATCTGGCAAAAATCTCCCGAGAACCAAGAAATAAAAAAATTGTGGCCTTATCTTCATAAAACTTTGTTAGAATGTTTGTCTCTATGAAATATAGTTCAAGCTCGAAACTGGAATATAAAACATAAGTCGATAACTAGGTTACTAGGTCAAATCATAGAAAGTCATTCATAATACTCAAAAGACTACATTTTCTACCTGATTTTCTTAAGACTTGATTGAAATTATGACTCCCACCACACAGTGGTGTGGGAGACATATTGATTTACTCCTCTGTGTGTGTCTGTCAGTGTGTGTGTGTGTGTATGACTGTCACAAATCTTGTTCGCACTCTTAGTGGAACATTTCTCATCCAATCTTCACCAGACTTGAATAAAATGTGTTTGACCATAAGTCCTCAGCCAAGTTCGATAACTAGCTAAATCGGCCCAGGCACTTGGGAATTATGGCCCTTGAATTACCGAAAATCAGTCTTTGTACTCCTGTCAGCGCACTAAGTTGAACGGTTCTCATCCTATCTTCACCAAATGAAAATAACAAAGCAGTTCAGGATCATGAAAGTTGAAAGGGAGGTTGGTCAAAACCAGCAGATGACCCCAATTGATTTTGAGATCAGTAGGTCAAAGGTCAAGGTCACAGTGACCCAGAACAGTTAAACGGTTTCCAGATGATAACTCAAGAATGCTTGGTCCAAGGATCATGAAAATTAATAGGGAGGTTGGTCATGACCAGCAGATGACCCCTATTGATATTTAGGTCAGTAGGCCAAAGGTCAAGGTCACATTGACCTGGTAAAGTTAAACGGTTTCCTGATGATAACTTGAGAATGCTTGGTCCTAGGATCATTAAACTTAATAGGGAGGTTGATCATGACCAGCAGATAACCCTATTAATTTTGAGGTCAATAGGTCAAAGGTCAAGGTCACATTGACCCAGAACAGTAGAACTTTTGTGTACAGTCACCAAATAATTTCTGTTCCTTGTGCAATTACTAAATGCATCAAGGGGGGCATTTTGTGTTCTTTGAGCTCTTGTTATTTTAAATTGCCAGTAAATAAACCTGCAGTTTTTTCTTTCTTTGATTGTGTTTATTTGGAATTCCAGTTGTGATTTTTTTTCTTAGGTTGCTCATGAAATGGCAGAAAATTGTGAGAGAGCCATAAGACAAGAAGAAAAGGATATACCCATTAAGATAGATATTGTGAAGGAGACAAACTGTGTAGGAAATGGGACAGGAATCATGTAAGATATACATTATATTAGGTTACTGTCTTTCTGAACACAAGGCTCTGCCTAGGGGTATAAACATTTTGGAGATGGACTGGATAAACCTAAGTTCAGAAAGACAATAACCTTTATTAGTCCCTTTCTTGGTTCAAAACCAGTTTCGGGGACTATAGGATAGTGATGGGACATCGGTTGGAATTGGTTAGCAAACCAATGCAATGTATCAGAAAAATTTACTTATTTGGGTGTTATTTATTTTCATACTTGTTTATTCAGATATTTATATCTTTAAAGTGACTGTTTTACTTAAAATTCGTATGCCCTTTTGAAAAAAAAAGAACTGCCATTATTCAGATGTTGTAAAGCTGGTTCCAGAAACTTGTTTAGTAATCACTAATTCGTTGCGGACAGGGAAACCACAATAAATTGCAATCCAGTGTACATGTATCATAAACTCTTAGCTGTCATTTGTGACAGTTGACTGGTATACCTGTACCTGTAACATATCTAGCATAGTCAGCAAGGAAGTACAAAATATTTCAGTCTTTCTCTGGCTGACAAAATCAGTGATTGTAGAAGATCATTAAATGAATTCAGTCATTTTTTTTTTGGGTAATATTAATATTACAGTGGTTACCATAGCCACACTACTGAGTTGCACCATGTTCCTACTACTTGTTGCTATGGCATATAACAATGTCATGAAGCTTACGTAAAAAGATGATCAGATAAAAATCAGAGTTCAACCTGTTTTAATATGTACACTGGTCAGTGGAACTGGGACAAGTAGAATTTTGGCAGAAAAAATTCATGACAACTGCAGCTGCATAAAAATACCAAAGTTCTTTCCACTGAAATTACATCATGGACACAGAAATTTGACGGCATTATTGGACAGCTTCAACAGATAAATTCCCTCGGACATACCGTTATAAAATATGAAGATTTATCAAAGTTTCTCTAATTTTTTGCCCAACTTTTATTGATGCTATGGACGCTGCCATGTTAACAGCTGTGCCTAACTGTAAGATGTTAAATCCATTTTTATTGGATAGTTGAAACGAAATACTAACGTTTGATTGTTGGCATACTTCTGTTTTAACCGTTATGCATTCAGTAAGTCCATATTTCGGATATTTCTAGGTAAACATAAATTCTCACGCACCAAATTTCCCTTCGGAAGCATTCGTTTGTACACGTGTAGATTCGTAACCACTATCGACTTTGAGAAAACATTATCGATTATCGGAATCGGTTGGGCTTTTCTAGCCGTCAATCGGTTGTACCCGCTAATCGGCCCATCACTACTATAGGATTGCACTTTTCCATCTGTTATGACTATTCAGTCATTCTGTCATTCTGCTGTCCATCCATCCTTTCTGGTTAATAACTCTGTTATCCATTAAATGATTTTAATATTACTTGACACAAATTTTCTCTATAATGGAACAATGTGTCATGTGCAATACCCAAACCCCTAGCTCAAAAGTCAACATTAATCTTTTCCTGTCTAGTCTGTAAAATATTTTGATAAGCTCATGTGTCATAAAATAATGGAACCAATTAAAAGATGTGCTAGTTTATTATCCCCCGACAAAGTTGGGGCAATATAGTTTTGGCGTTGTCCGTCTGTCCGGAGCCATATCTAGGAAGTGGTTGAGAATATTTAAAAAAAAACTTAATATACATGTTCACCACTATGAGGTTATGCGGCCCGTCAAGTTTCAGTCACATTGCCCAAGTAACACCAGAGTTATGGCCCTTAGAAGTTTCTTGTGTTAACTATATAGGGTACTATAAATATGGCAATTTCTGCTTCATAACTTGTGATATATTTGACCTAGAACTATGAAACTTGAATTCAATTGAGATCACCATAATGTGGTTGAGCACACAATTTTGTCCGGATCTTTTTACTAACATCAGAGTTATTGCCTTTTAATTGTTAGCTCACCTGTCACATAGTGACAGGGTGAGCTTTTGTGATCGCCCTTCGACCGTCGTCTGTCCACAATTTCTTGTCTGCACGATAGTGGTTTCATTTATGATTTTATTGTAACCAAACTTGCATACAACTTGTATCACCAAGAGATCTTGGTTCCTTTCTTGAACTGGCCAGATCCCATTATGGGTTCCAGAGTTATAGCCCCTGAAAGGGCCAGAATTAGCTATTTTGACCTTGTCTGCACAATAGCAGCTTTATTTATTATTTGATTTTTACCAATCTTGCACACAACTTTAATCACCATAAGATCTTGGTTCCTTTCTTGAACTGGCCAGATCCCATTATTGGTTCCAGAGTTATGGCCCCTGAAAGGGCCAAAATTAGCTATTTTGACCTTGTCTGCACAATAGCAGCTTTATTTATAATTTGATTTTTACCAAACTTGCACACAACTTGTATCACCATAAGATCTTGGTTCCTTTATTGAACTGGCCAGATTCCTTTATGGGTTCCAGAGTGATGGCCCCTGAAAGGGCCAGAATTAGGTATTTTGACCTTGTCTGCACAATAGCAGCTTCATTTATGATTTGAATTTAATCAAACTTGCACAAAACTTGTGTCACCATAAGATCTTGGTTCCTTTCTTGATCCGGCCAGATCCCACAATGGGTTTCAGAGTAATGGCCCCTGAAAAGGCCAAAATTAGCTATTTTGACCTTGTCTGCACAATAGCAGCTTCATTTATGATTTGATTTTAACCAAACTTGCACACAACTTGTATCACCACAATATCTTGGTTCCTTTCTTGAACTGGCCAGATTCCTTTATGGGTTCCAGAGTTACGGCCCCTGATAGGGCCAGAATTAGCTATTTTGATCTTGTCTGCACAATACAAGCTTCATTTATGATTTGAATTTAATCAAACTTGCACAAAACTTGTGTCACCATAAGATCTTGGTTCCCTTCTTGAACTGGCCAGATCCCATAATGGGTTCCAAAGTTATGGCCCCTGAAAGGGCCAAAATTAGCTATTTTGACCTTGTCTGCACAATAGCAGCTTCATTTATGATTTGATTTTAACCAGACTTGCACACAACTTATATCACCATAAGATCTTCTGTTGGTTAGCAATTTTCCTTCTGCTCTGTAACTCTTGAACCCCTTGAAGGATTTCAAAGAAACCTGACACAAATGTTCACCTCATCAAAACAATGTGCAGAGCGCATGTTTCGGATGGCTCACTTCAAGATCAAGGTCACACTTAGGGGTCAAAGATCATAATATTATGACTTTGTTTTGTGGGTATATTGCTCCTCATTTGCGTTGCATTGCAGTGCTCTTGTTTTTATTTGGCAGATCCTTCTTTTGTTCACTTACAATAATTTTTATGCCCCCCTTCGAAGAAGGAGGGGTATATTGTTTTGCAGATGTCGGTCGGTCTGTCGGTCGGTCGGTAGGTCGGTCGGTCGGTCGGTCGGTCGGTCGGAATGTAGACCAATCCGTTTCCGGATGATAACTCAAGAACGCTTGGGCCTAGGATCATGAAAGTTGATAGGGAGGTTGGTCATCACCAGCAGATGACCCCTATTGATTTTGAGGTCTGTATGTCAAAGGTCAAGGTCACAGTGACCCTGAATAGTAAAACGGTTTCCGGATGATAACTCAAGAACACTTGGGACTAGGATCATTAAAGTTGATAGGGAGGTTGATAATGACCAGCAGATGACCCATATTGATTTTGAGGTCTGTATGTCAAAGGTCAAGGTCACAGTGACCCTGAATAGTAAAACGGTTTCCGGATGATAACTCAAGAACACTTGGGCCTAGGATCATTAAAGTTGATAGGGAGGTTGATAATGACCAGCAGATGACCCCTATTGATTTTGAGGTCAGTATGTTAAAGGTCAAGGTCACAGTGACCCTGAACAGTAAAACGGTTTCTGAATGATAACTCAAGAACGCTTAGGCCTAGGGTCACGAAAGTTGTTAGGGATGTTGGTCATGAGCAGCAGATGGCACCTATTGATTTTGAGGTCAGTATGTTAAAGGTCAAGGTCACAGTGACCAGGAACATTAAAATGGTTTCCGGGCAATAACTGAAGAAAGCTTGGGTCTAGTGTCAGGAAAATTGATAGTTAGGTTGGCCATGACCAGCAGATGACCCCTATCGATTTTGAGGTCATTAGGTCAAAGGTCAAGGTCACATTGGCCAGGAACAGTTAAACAGTTTCTGATCTTCTTGTCCAAAACCATAGGGCCTAGGGCTTTGATATTTGGTATGTAGCAAAATCTAGTGGACCTCTACTAAGATTGTTCAAATTATTTCCCTGGGGTCAAATACGGCCCCACCCCGGGGGTCACATGGTTTATATAGACTTATATAGGAAAAACTTTGAAAAACCTCTTGTCCAAAACCACAGGACCTAGGGCTTTGATATTTTGTATATGACATCATCTAGTGGTCCTCTACTAAGATTGTTCAAATTATTCCCCAAGGGTCAAATATGGCTTCGCCCTGGGGGTCACATGGTTTACATAGACTTATATAGGGAAAAACTTTGAAATTCTTCTTGTCCAAACCACAAAGACTATGGCTTTGATATTTTGTAATGTAGCATCATTAAGTGGTTCTCTACTAAGTTTGTTCAAATTATCCCTCTAGGGTCAAATATGGCCCCGTCCCAGGGGTCATATGGTTCATATAGACTTATATAGGGAAAAACTTAGAATCTTCATGTCCATAACTTACATCGTTCAAATTTGGACCACATGTAAAATTTTGAATGGCAAGATGAACCTTGACATGAGTTGACCTTGATCTTGACCTAGTGACCTACTTTCACATTTCTGTAGCTACAGCCTTCAAATTTGGACCACATGCATAGGTTTGTGTACCAAAAAAACTTTGACCTTGTTATTGACCAAGTGACCTACTTTCACATTTTTGAAGGTACAGGCTTCAAATTTGGACCACATGCATAGTTTTTTGTTCAAAAATAAAATTTGACCCTGATTTTGACCTAGTGACCTACTTCCACATTTCTCAGGCTACAGCCTTCAAATTTGAACCACAAGCATAGTTTTGTGTACTGAAATGAACTTTGATCTTGAGATTGACCTAGTGACCTCCTTTCACATTTCTGAAGGTACAGGCTTCAAATTTGGGCCACTTGCATAGTTTTGTGTTCCGAAATAAAATTTGACCTTGATTTTGACCTAGTGACCTACTTTCACATTTCTCAAGCTACAGTCTTCAAATTTGAACCACATGCATAGTTTTGTGTACAGAAATGAACTTTGATTTGAGATTGACCTAGTGACCTCCTTTCACATTTCTGAAGCTATAGGCTTCAAATTTGGACCGCTTGCATATTTTTGTGTTCTGAATTGAAATTTGACATTGAGTTTTACCTATTACCTACTTTCACATTTCTCAAGCTACAGCCTCCAAATTTGAAGCACATGCATAATTCTGTCTACCGAAATGAACTTTGACCTTGAAATTGATCTAGTGACCTGTTTTCACATTTCTCAATCCACAGCTTTCAAATTTGGACCACATACACATTGTTTTGTACCAAAATGAAATTTGACTTGATTTTGACCTTTAGTTAGTCTTGAAATTTGGAACATTAAAAAATGGCTCAGTGGATGGCGCCAAGATCACTCTGTAATCTCTTGTTAGGTTAATAGGTTAAAGGTCAAGGTCAGATTAAACCAGAATGGTAGAACTTCTGTTTTCAATGAGCATATAATTTCTGTTCCTTGTGCAATTACTGAATGAATCAAGGTGGGCATTTCGTGTTCGACGAGCTCTTGCTTTTAATTACTTCCCTTTTATGTTACTATAAATAGCTTATTTAGTAACTTTTTAGCTCATCTGATTTTTTGAAAAAAAAATGATGAGTTATTGTCATCACTTGAGCGGTTGTCGGCGTCGGCGTCGGCATCTGCATCGGCGTTGCACTTGTTCACAAGCTGACCCTGTATAGCAAGAAACATAACTCCATCTTGATTTTTGCAAGATTTATGGCCCCTTTTGTACTTAGAAAATATCAGATTTCTTGGTTAAGTTTTATGTTTAGGTCAACTTTTCTCCTAAACTATCAAAGCTATTGCTTTGAAACTTGAAATACTTGTTCACCATCATAAGCAGACCCTGTACATCAAGAAACATAACCCCATCTTGCTTTTTGCAAGAATTATTGCCCCTTTTGGACTTAGAAAATCAGTTTTCTTGGTTAAGTTTTATGTTTAGGTCAGCTTTTCTCCTAAACTGTCAAAGCTATTGCTTTAAAACTTGCAACACTTGTTCACCATCATAAGTTGACCCTGTACAGCAAGAAACATAACTCCATCCTGCTTTTTGCAAGATTTATGGCCCCTTTTGGACTTAGAAAATATCAGATTTCTTGGTTAAGTTTTATGTTTAGGTCAACTTTTTCTCTTAAACTATCAAAGCTATTGCTTTGAAACTTGCAACACTTGTTCACCATCATAAGCTGACCCTGTACAGCAAGCAACATAACTCCATCCTGCTTTTTTGCAATAATTATTGCCCCTTTTGGACTTAGAAAATCATTTTCTTGGTTGAGTATTATGTTTAAGTCAACTTTTCTCATAAACTATCAAAGCTATTGCTTTAAAACTTGCAACAGTTTTTCACCATCATAAGTGGACACTGAACATCAAGAAACATAACTCTATCCTGCTTTTTGCAAGAATGATGCCCCTTTTTAGACTTAGAAAATCATGGGTAGGACAATATTTCTATTACACAAAAAAAAATCAGATGAGCGTCAGCACCCGCAAGGCGGTGCTCTTGTTTATTATTGGCCATAGGGAAAAATCGAGTCCACTTTCCTGTGATACAACATGGATGGTACCTCCAATTTTTAGGTGTATTTAGACATATCTGTACCTTTAAGAAAATTTCAACTATATTTTCTCATGATTCTTTTGATGATCTTGATTATGATTTTTGTCGAGCCCGCTTGCGGAAGCTAAGACACAGTTGTCCAAATGGCTGTTCGGTGTATGTGCGTGTGTCCGTGCGTGCGTCTGTCCGGATTTGTTTGTCCGGACCATAACTTTGACATGCATGGAGCAATCTTGTTTATATTTTGCATGAATGTTAACCTCAATGAGACGGAATGTCATGCACAAACCCCAGATTCCTATCTCAAAGGTCAAGGTCACACCAAGAGGTCAAAGGTCAAATTCAATAATGACTTTGTCCGGAGCATTTCTTCTTCATGCATGGAGGAATTTTGATGTAACTTGGCACAATTGTTCACCATCATGAGACGCAGTGTAATGCGCAAGAATCAGGTCCCTGGGTCTAAGGTCAAGGTCACACTTCGAGGTCAAAGGATACAAGAATGACAACTTTGTCCGGAGCATTTCTTCTTCATACATGGAGGGATTTTGATGTTACTTGGCACAAATGTTCACCACTATGAGACCGAGTGGCCTAAGGTCAAGGTCACACTTAGAGGTCTAAGGTCAGATACAAGAATGACTTTGTCCGGAGCATTTCTTTTTCGTGCATTGAGGGATTTTGATGTAACTTGGCACAATTGTTCACCATCATGAGACAGAGTGTCATGCGCAAGAACCTAGAATTACTTCCCTTTGTTGTTAGTATAAATAGCTTATATTGTAGCTTTTTTTATTACTGGTCATAGGGAAAAAGCAAGACCACTTTTCTGTAGTACAACATGCATGTTACATCCAATTTTGAGGTGTATTTTGACCTATCTCTACTGGTAAGGATTTTAGTGTGGACTTTTTTCTTTTTTTTAAGATTTACTTCCCTTTGTTGTTACTACAAATAACTTATTTTGTAACTTTTTGCAATCTTTTTTTTATTTGGCATAAATGTTTGCCTCAATGAGACAGAGTGTCGTGTGCAACTCCCAGTCCTTTTGACAGCTGACGGACTCGACATGTTGCCCATGGGCATCTAGTTTGACCTTCTTGTCCTTATATGCAATGATAACAGGTGAGCAATATAGGGCCATTATGGCCCACTTGTTTAAAAATCCACAGATTTGTACATAACAAACCAACCAATTAATAGAATTTCATTAAACTTCTTTCATTCTTTTCCATGAACATTTATTATAAACACGTGAAGTTGTGTACCCACACGTGGTCACCCCCTTGCCTTGGTGACACCCCCTCCCCCCCCCCCCCCCCCCCCCCGTTTTTTCAATCTTTATTTTTAGCTCACCTGTCACATTATGGGTTCCAGAGTTATGGCCCCTGAAAGGGCAAGAATTAGCTATTTTGACCTTGTCTGCACAATAGCAGCTTCATTTATGATTTTATTTTAACCAAACTTGCACACAACTTGTATCACCATAAGATCTTAGTTCCTTTCTTCAACTGGTGAGATTCCTTTATGGGTTCCAGAGTTATGGCCCCTAAAAGGCCAAAATTAGCTATTTTGACCTTGTCTGCACAAAAGCAGCTTCATTTATGATTTGAATTTAATCAGACTTGCACAAAACTTGTGTCACCATAAGATCTCGATTCCTTTTTTAAACCGGCCAGATCCCTTAATGGGTTCCAGAGTTATGGCCCCTGAAAGGGCCAAAATTAGCTATTTTGACCTTTTCTGCACAATAGCAGCTTCATTTATGATTTGATTTTAACCAATCTTGCACACAACTTGTATTACCACAAGATCTTGGATCCTTTCTTGAACTGGCCAGATTCCATCATGGGTTCCAGAGTTATGGCCCCTTAAAGGTCCAAAATTGGCTATTTTGGCTTTTGCAGCCATATAGAGACTTCATTTATGGTTTTATTTGATACAAACTTCCAAAATATCTTCAGCAACAATAAATCTTGGATTCCATGACAAATCAGATCCAATCGTAGGTTCCAGAGTTACTTTATATCTGATTACCTCCCCTGATTGTAATCAAAATGGATTTATATCAGTAAGTAATTATAGGTTTTATTTGAAATTTCATTATTGTCATTAGTTGGACTGAGCCAATCAGGGTAGATAACTATGGACTGATTTCAAATTAAAATGGGTATATCTCCGTAACTAATGAAGATACTGATCTGAAATTTCATTTATGTCAACAGATTTATTTGGCAGATCCTTCTTTTGTTCACTTACAGTAATTTTTTTTTAATTATTTCCCTTTTACGTTACAATAAATAGCTTATTTTTAGTAACTTTTTTATTATTGGCCGTAGGGAAAAACCGAGACAACTTTTCTGTGGTACAACATGGATGGTACCTCCAATTTTTAGGTGTATTTTGACATAGACTGTACCTTGTAAGAATTTTTTTTTCTTTTTGGTTGAATTTCTTCCCTTTGTTGTTCCTGTCCTTTGGACTTAGATATTTTTCTGAGGACCTTCTTGTCCTCAAGTGCAATGATAACAGGTGAGCGATATTTTAAATTTTTTTCAAACCTTCCATGAATATTTATCAACATGCAAAGTTGTACCGTTCCCCCACCTCGCTACTTCACCCAGTCAGGCCCACCACCCTGATCATGCATCTTCCCCCCCCCCCCCCCCCCCCCCCCCCCATTCTTTTTTTTATTTGATTTTTTTTTTTTTTTTTTTTTTTTTTTTTTTTTTTTTCATTTTTAATTTTCCATCAATATTTATTTTATAATCAACATGTGAAGTTTTGTACCCTCACCTGGTCACCCCTGCCCCCACCCCCCAAATTTTTTTTTCCATTCCTTTTTTTAAAAAATGTTCAAACCTTCAACATCCACATACACCCCGCCGCCAGGCCATGTTCAAGATATCTTACTTGATTGTGCTCTCTTAAGGACATTCTGTTCTTTTAAGTTCAAATGTTCATGTTAAATAGCAACACTTGGTGCCAAACTACTTGAAGACAATATTTCATTCTAGTTACACTTTAAGCTCACATTTCAAATAACTCCATTTAATTCTAAAAGCTAAGCTTATTACAGTAAACATATTCCATTCAAAATAATTTCATTAGTCAGGATCAACATAACATACATTTATTATGTACACTTAAAACATTCATTTTCTGTTAAATTGATTTTGACTAGATTAAATGAAATTATTTGCTTCTTAGTAAAATCCTTACTTTTTGCCGGATATATATTTTTGCCATTCCTCACCACAAACCCTTTTGGCAGGGGATACCAATATATCAAATTTGCTTGTTTTCTTCTAAATTACTTCCCTTTGATATGATGATTTCTTATATTTTTTCTCATATTTTCCCTCCAATTTCAAAATAAAATTTTATCAAATTGAAATTAATACTTGTTTTTATATTTATGAATGTTTTAAGCAATCAACAACTGTAGGCTTTTGTATATGCAAACTTTAATCCATATTGATTCATTAAAAATAATTTTCAACCTGCTTTAACTTGCATTTAATGCTTACTGTCTTGACATGCACCTGTTTAGACATATTATTAGGCCAGAGAAAGTAAGGTTTTAGATTTGCATCTTGATTTATGAAAAAGATGTGGCAAATTGGCACTTTTTGATTTTTTTGGGGCACTTGGCCCCTTTTAGAGGCCACAAGAGCTAAGAATAGAAATACATTTAAATGACATATTCTCATGAACTGCCAGATGGATCTTTATCAAAGTTTGTCTGTAGCATCATCATAAGGTCCTCCCTTAAGTTTCTTCAAAAGGGAGCTGCTGGCCCCTTTTAGGGACCACTTGAGCTATAAATAGAAAACCCTTTAAACGTCAGCTCTTCATGAACCACTTGATGGATCTTCATTCAACTTTGTCTTTAAGGTCCTCTCAAAAATTTCTTCAAATGGGGGCACTAGAGCTGAAAATTTAAATATTTCTAAACAACTTTTTCTCATGAAACACACGATAGATCTTCATCAGACTTGGTCTGCAGGATCACTGTAAGGTCTTCCCCCAAGTTTGTTGAAATGGAAGCAGTTGGCCCTTTGAACGACTTCTTCTCATGAGCCACTGGATGTATCTTCATCAAACTTGGTCTGTTGCATCATGATTAGGTCCTCTTTCAGTTTTATTCAAGTAGCGGTGGTTGGTCTTTTTTAGGGTCTGCCAAAGGTAAAAAATAGGACCTTTAAACTATTTCTTTTCGTAAACTTACTGCCAGACCTTCATCAAACTTGGTCTGTAGCATCATTATAAGGTCTTCTCCCAAGTTTGTTCAAATGGGGGCACTTGGCTCCTGTTAAGGGCTGCTTAAGCTAAGAATATAAACAACATCTTTTCATGAACCGCTAGATGGATCTTCATCAAACTTTGTCTGAAGCATCATAATAAAGTCCTCTCTCAGTTTTTTTTAGCTCACCTGTCACAAAGTGACAAGGTGAGCTTTTGTGATCGCGTGGCGTCCGTAGTTCGTCCGTCCGTGCATCCGTAACTTTTGCTTGTGACCACTCTAGAGGTCACATTTTTCATGGGATCTTTATGAAAGTCGGTCAGAATGTTTATCTTGATGATATCTAGGTCAAGTTCGAAACTGGGTTAACTGCGGTTAAAAACAAGGTCAGTAGGTCTAAAAATAGAAAAACCTTGTGACCTCTCTAGAGGCCATACTTTTCAATTAGTCAGAATGTTTACCTTGATGATATCTAGGTCAAGTTCGAAACTGGGTCACGTGCTGTCAAAAACTAGGTCAGTAGGTCAAATAATAGAAAAACCTTGTGACCTCTCTAGAGGCCATATTTTTCACGGGATCTGTATGAATGTTGGTTTGAGTGTTCATCTTAATGATATCTAGGTCAAGTTCGAAACTGGGTCAGCTGCGGTCAAAAACTAGGTCAGTAGGTCTAAAAATAGAAAAACCTTGTGATCTCTCTAGAGGCCATACTTTTCAATGGATCTTCATGAAAATTGGTCAGAATGTTCACCTTGATGATGGCTAGATCAAGTTCGAAACTGGGTCACGTGCCTTCAAAAACTAGGTCAGTAGGTCAAATAATAGAAAAACCTTGTGACCTCTCTAGAGGCCATATTTTTCATGGGATCTGTATGAAACTTGGTCTGAATGTTCTTCTTGATGATATCTAGGTCAAGTTCGAAACTGGGTCAACTGCAGTCAAAAGCTAGGTCAGTAGGTCTAAAAATAGAAAAACCTTGTGACCTCTCTAAAGGCCATACTTTTCAATGGATCTTCATGAAAATTGGTCAGAATGTTCATCTTGATGATATCTAGGTGAACTTTGAAACTGGGTCATGTGCAATCAAAAACTAGGTCAGTAGGTCAAATAATAGAAAAACCTTGTGTCCTCTCTAGAGGCCATATTTTTCATGGGATCTGTATGAAAGTTGGTCTGAAATATTCATCTTGATGATATCTAGGTCAAGTTCGAAAACTGGGTCAACTGCGGTCAAAAAACTAGGTCAGTAGGTCTAAAAATAGAAAACCTTTTGACCACTCTAGAGGCCATATTTTTTCAATGGATCTTCATGAAAATTTGTCTGAATGTCACCTTGATGATATCTAGATAAAATTTGAAACTGGGTCACGTGTGGTCAAAACTAGGTCAGTAGGTATAAAAATAGAAAATCCTTGTGACCTCTCTAGAGGCCATACTCTTCATGAGATCTTCATGAAAATTGGTGAGAATGTTCACCTTGATAATATCTAGATCAAGTTCAAAACTGGGTCATGTGCCTTCAAAAACTAGGTCATTAGGTCAAATAATAAAAAAACCTTGGGACCTCTCTAGAAGCCATATTTTTCAATGGATCTTCATGAAAATTGGGTCATGTGGAGACAGGTGAGCAATTCTGGACCATCATGGTCCTCTTGTTTAATCCCCCGCCATGAGTGGTGGGGGTGGGGGGGGGGGGTTAATAGCTCACCTGAGCACAAAGTGCTCATGGTGAGCTATTTTGATCATGCTGTGTCCATCGTGCGTCCGTCCGTCTGTGCGTCCGTCAAGTCGTCCGTCCGTTATCAACATTTGTGTTTAAATGACATCTCCTCCAAAACCAGTGAATGGATTTTGATGAAACTTGGCCATGATGTTTCTTGGGTGGTCCTCTACCAAAGTTGTTCAACGGCTCCACTTGGTTTGCACATAGGGGCTACCAGAGCTAAAAATAGAAAAAACTTCAAACAACATCTGCTCCTAAACCCATGGTCCGATTTTGAAATAATTTCACACAAATGGTCCTTATGTCACCCTCTACCAAGATTGTTCAAATTATACCGATTCATCAAAAAACATGGCCGCTAGAGGGCATGGTCACTTTTCTCTATATGTATATAGTGGAAACTTTAAAAATCTTCTTGTATGAAACTGCTTGCCCGATTTTAAAATACTTTTACACAAATGGTCCTTGTGAGACCCTCTACCAAGATTGTTCAAATTTTTTTGATTCGTCAAAAAACATGGCCCCCCAGAGGGCGTGGTCACTTTTCCCTATATGTATATAGTGGAACTTTAAAAATCTTCTTGTGTGAAACTGCTGGCCTGATTTTAGAATAATTTTACACAAATGGGCCTTGTGTGACCCTCTACCAAGATTGTTCAAATTATTTTGATTCGTCAAAAAACATGGATGCTAGAGGACGTGGTCACTTTTCCCTATATGTATATAGTGGAAACTTTAAAAATCTTCTTGTATGAAACTGCTTGCCCGATTTTAAAATACTTTTACACAAATGGTCCTTGTGAGACCCTCTACCAAGATTATTCAAATTATTTTGATTCGTCAAAAAACACGGCCCCCAGAGGGCGTGGTCACTTTTCCCTATATGTATATAGTGGAACTTTAAAAATCTTCTTGTGTGAAACTGCTGGCCTGATTTTAGAATAATTTTATACAAATGGTCCTTGTGTGACCCTCTACCAAGATTGTTCAAATTATTTTGATTCGTCAAAAAACATGGATGCCAGAGGACGTGGTCACTTTTCCCCATATGTATATAGTGGAAACTTTAAAAATCTTGTTGTGTGAAACTGCAAGCCTGATTTTAAAATAATTTTACACAAATGGTTCTTGTGTGACCCTCTACCAAGATTGTTCAAATTATTCCTAGTAGTCAAAAAACATGGCCGCCAGAGGGCGTGGTCACTTTTCCCTATATGTATATAGTGGAAACTTTAAAAATCTTGTTGTGTGAAACTGCAAGCCTGATTTTAAAATAATTTTACACAAATGGTTCTTGTGTGACCCTCTACCAAGATTGTTCAAATTTTTCCGATTAGTCATAAAACATGGCCGCCAGAGGGCGTGGTCACTTTTCCCTATATGTATATAGTGGAAACTTTAAAAATCTTGTTGTGTGAAACTGCAAGCCCAATTTAAAAATAATTTTACACAAATGGTTCTTGTGTGACCCTCTACCAAGATTTTTCAAATTATTCCCATTCGTTAAAAAACATGGCTGCCAGGGGGTGTGGTTACTTTTCCCTTTATGTATACCATACTTGTCCAAATTATTGCCCTAAGGTAAAAAAAAATGGCCACGCCCCTGTGTCTGACATGTACTAACTATAGGCTTTTACATTAGAAACTTTAAAAGTTCTTTTCTGAATCAATAATAGCTAAAGCCTTGATATTTGGCGTGTGATATCAGATTTGTAATGTCTACTGTAATTGTTCAAATTATTGCCCTAGGTTCAAAAGTTTGTGTGACATGTATATAATATAGGCTTACAAAGAAGAAACCTAACCGTTATATATTGCGCCAAGTGTAGGCTGCATTTCATTTCGCTGACATTTATTTGATTATTTCTCGAGAATTACTAAACATATATATGTGGAAGTTGTCTTGAGTTTGTATTGGTTGATTGTGGGAAGATTGATGTAAATAGTTTTGTGAAATATTGTGAAATACTTGCATTTTGTTGGTATTTTTTCAATTTATTTGTGCATTTTTTTTTCAGAATAACGTTGAAATTTTCAACTGATTTCTCTTCACACACAATGATTGGCCAATTATCACTTGTAGCTTTTCATGTCAAACACCAATACAATAGACGTGAACTACTTGATATTGGAAAGTATGCCCGGGGGAAATTTCGGCCAGATATTCCTCTTTTAACAACAATAAAACAGTTAGGTATTTTAAAATACAGAGGTTCAAGAGGAGGTAAACATAAAGTTAAATCAATATGGGATGTCAATAAAGGGGTCCATTTGTATAATTTACAAGTACTTCCTGAAGAAATCACAATTATAGTTCGACCACGAAATGAAAATCTGTATAAACAGTTCAAATTGTATGGATAGCCAAAACCTTGAAATTCAGCAGCATAATACCAAAATGTTACCAAAATTAGATGTGAATCCATTACAACAGGAAGAAGTGAGAAGAAAATTCGTGTATGCAGTTTCAATCCAAGATCTGTCAAAAATAAGACAGTTCTCTGTGTGATCACATAGTTTCAAATGATTTTGATTTGGTAGCACTCACTGAGACTTGGCTCGGAACTACCATGGATAAAACGTGTATTGGCGAACTTGTACCGAATGGATATTCAATTAAAAGTGTGGCACGGTGCAGCGGCAGCCGTGGAGGGGGTGTGGCTCATACATAAAGTCTGCATTATACTCTTCGTGTTGTTGCATCTAGTCGTGACAAAGATTTTAAACAATTTGATACATGGATTGTAATTTGAGCATCAATGGATTTTCTGCACGAGTGGCAGTGATATATAGACCCACCACCAACAAAACAAAACGGTTTAAGACTAGTGTGTTTCTAGAGGAAGAATGGCCTACTTTCCTTAGGCAGGTATGCTACAGTTGATAAAGACATCATCAATTGTGGGAGACATGAATTTCCATCTGATATTCCATCAGACCGAGGATGCTGTCAGATTTAAAAGTGTACTTCAGTCATGTGGTATGCATCAACATGTGAACGGACCAACCCATGCCCGCGGTCATACATTAGATGTTGTAATAACCAGGAACGACAGCAAAATAATATCATGTGTCGAGGTCTCGACCAGGTCTTTGTGACAATACTGGTAATTATGTCACAGGATCACCATGCAATTCACTTCAACGCCAGTGCCGCAAAACCAGCTCCGATACGGAAGCAAGTTTCTTTTCGGAAACTACGCTCTATTGACGTAAGTTCTTTCAAACAAGACATCTCAGCGTCCCTTGCACTAAATAACGCTTCCAGAAGGCGCAGACGTGGATCAGCTAGTAAATGCATATTCAAAAGGATTATCCTTACTGATAGATAAACACGCTCCTTTACGCACAAAAACTATCGTTCTTCGACCTAGCTGTCCGTGGTTTACAGACGAACTTCATGAGGCTAAACACTTAAAACGCAAGCTTGAGCGGAATGGCGTAAATCCAAACTAACAATCGACCATCAACTTTATGGACCAATGTGCTACCATGAATAAACTCCTAATTCAGGCCCGAACCGACTACTTCTTGATAAGGTGAGTCGTGTGGCACTGACCACAAAGTTTGGCCAAGATAACCAAAAATCTACTAGGAGACAGCCAAGATGCTTCCCGTCCCTCTAACACATCACCAAAGAACTTGCGCAGAAGTTTAGTGACTTTTTCATCGAGAAAATTGAGAACATTAGGAATGATATTATTTCGCATAGCCAAAACTGATCGTGATTCAGTAGACTTGCATTGTCCAGAACACCAAGAGTAGCAAACTGTCTTATTGATTTGGCTCCTACAACGATAGAAGAGGTAGAAAAATTATACAAAAATCTCCAAACAAATCCTGCGAACTTGACCCTTTACCAACATGGCTTCTGAAGAAAATGTCTCGATGAGCTCTTGCCGCTGATAACAAACATCATAAATACATCAATGGAATTAGGTTATGTACCAAAAGAGTTAAAAGTGCTAGGATAAGACCCTGCTTAAGAAAACCAGGTCTTGAACCAAACATTCTCAAAAACTACAGGCCTGTATCTAACTCCCTTTCATTTCAAAAATCTTAGAAAAGTAGTAGATGCGCGTCTTGAGCGGCACTTGAGTGAAAATGAGCTACATGAGGGACTGCAGTCTGCTTACAGAAAGTTTCATTCAACTGAGTCGGCTTTGATAAAGGTACAGAAATGACATCCTCACATCTCTCGATCAAAATTCTGTAACAGTCCTCGTGCTACTCCGATCTTTCTGCGGCTTTCGACACGATTGATCACCAAACACTGTTACAACACCGGCTCGAACATCATTTTGGAGTCACACACAAAGCACTTGCATGGATGTCATCATATCTTAGTGACCGCTATCAAACTGTATGCGTTGATGGTGAGTTGTCGACGCCTACGTTGATGAATACAGTGTGCCCCAGGGATCAGTGCTTGGTCCAAAGAACTATATCATGTACACTAAACCCGTGGGTGCCATATGCAGACGTCATGGACTTCTTCATCATTTCTACGCTGATGACTCTCAATTATTACCTATCTTTTAAGCCGATAGAGGCTGTGGCCAGAAGTGAAGCTTTGCGCCGCATTGAGAGCTGTACTGACTGAAATTGTCTCGTGGATGAATTCCAACATGCTGAAGCTCATGCTGACAAAACTGAGGTAATGCTATTGACATCAAAGCGTAACTCCAAGTACATTGATGACGTTTTCTGTGAAGGTCGGTGATTCTGTGATAAAATCCACGAAATGTGTTAGGAATCTTGGGCAGTATTTGACAGCGGTATGGATATGGAACAACAAGTCAACTCGTGTGCCGGGCTGGATATGCACAACTTCGCAGAATAGGTCACATCAGACGGTATCTTACCAGTGATGCCACAAAAACCTTATAAACAGCCTGGTTACTTCACGGTTAGACTACTGTAATGCCTTGTTAATGGTATACCAAACAGCACACTTAACAAGTTGCAACATGCCAGAACACTGCAGCTCGCGTAATCACTAAGACGCGCCCCGTCGCAATCATATAAACACCGGTTCTGAAGGAGCTTCACTGGTTGCCAGTGAAATACAGGGTGCAGTACAAGGTTCTGACCCACACCTTTAAGGCGTTACACAATCAGTTCCCCTGCCTATATTAGGGATATGCTAGAAGTGTATAAACCGGTCAGGACCCTAAGATCGCAGGACACGCTGTCACTGGTTATGCCAAAATCTAATACCATGATGTATGGCAATCGCAGCTTTTCGTGCACTGCTCCAAAGCTTTGGAACTCTCTTCCTGTCAAAATCAGGGAAGCTGACACGCTAGCTGCTTTCAAAAGCCTGCTCAAAACCCACTTCTTTGTACAATATTTTGTTAACTGACCGATACATTTATTTTTTTTTATCTTGTTTTTTTTTTTTTTTTTTAAATTATACTTGTTTTCATTCATGATTTTTGTTAATGTGGAATGCATTATCTTTGTATACGTATTTGTTTGTATTTTTGCAATTTATTCTGTAAAGCACTTTTGAACGTGTACAAGTGCATGAAAAGAGTGCTATATAAATGTGGTATAATAATAATAATAACTCTGTACTTATACAAACACACTTGAAGCCTTGTACACAGGTGAACGCTTTAGGGTCAGTGGCCCTCTTGTCTTTGTTACAATTGCTTATATCTTACTGTAACTTCACATAAACATTGTCCAGCATACAAACAAAGTATGTGTAGGGGCTGGGCCCATTATACCCAAGGTCAAGGTCACCAAGTTGTTATACTTGGAATTATTTCCATGTTAAATTTTTTCAAAAGCTTCGTTTATAGACATATCTTTAGTACTTTAAAAGATAATGACTTGAAATTAGAAAGATTCCTTTATCACGGGTGGTAAACGCGCAATCCAATACCCACTGGGAATACGCTTAAAATGGGTTGCGTGACTTCCGGTGCTGGTGTTGCGCATCAATATATACAAATTCGAGGTAGGTTGGTTTTTGTTTTTGTAAATAATGACACATTAATATGAGTGTTTTCGAAAAAAGAAAAATGCTATTCGACACAAAAATGAATAAAGATCATATGTTTGAAATACCAAATTTTTAATTTAAGAATCAGCCCTGATACCATGAAAACTCTGCTGGCTCGGTCTGTCAAAAAAGTTTGGAATTCATGAAAAATGCAAATTTTCTAACTCTTGTGCCTTCTTTCTGGAAATGTGACGCTTCTAATAATCAAACGCGTGTATAACAGTCATGAATATTACATACACTTGAACGAAATGTTGCTTTTGTGGGGAAAGATTGGCAAATAAACAATCGGGAATGGGGTTGCGCCCTGGGAATGGAGTTGCGCGTATACATTATATACATTATGATGTATACGAGCAACTCCATTGCCGGTGCGCAACCCCATTCCCGATGATATTTTGTCAATTATGTCCCCGTAAGCTGGATTTGAAGCAAATGATTTTGATATCCGTTACTTCATAATAGTTGAGTTATCATAAAAAGCATCAGATGTCCTCAGATTAGGTATATGAGGTCAGAAACTTCCATTTTTGTTGATTTCATACTTTATTCACGCTTCGTGTCGCCAGAGTTTTTGTGATAATAGAGCCGAATCATAAATTACAAACTTGAACAAAATGTGTTTGACCATAAGTCCTCGGCCAAGTTCGGTAACTAGCCAAATCGACCCAGGCACTTTGGAATTATGGCCATTGAATTACCGAAAATCGGCCTTTTTACTCTCGTTCGCGCTCTAAGTCCAACATTTCTCATCTGATCTTCACCAAACTTGAATCAAATGTTTTTGACCATAACTCCTTGGCCAGGTTCATCAACTAGCCAAATCGCCTGAGGCGCTCCAGAATTGTGGCCCTTGAATTACCCAAAATCGGCCTTTTTACTCTTCAAAGGTATATTTGTAGTGAGTAAACAGTATATTAAGTCAGACTTGCTATTTAGATGATTAGGCAGTTGTGGGAGACATACGCTTTTCTCAAAAGCAACTCTAGTTTGGATATAACATAGTACAATATAGGATACTGACTTGATATTCTTTATTTTGATGCAATAAAGAATGTCAGTACCCCTTCCATACTTGACCTTTAACCCCTCTCAGTAGTAGTGTCTTTTTAGCTCATCTTATTTTTGGAAAAAAATGATGAGGTATTGTCATCACTTGATCGGCGTCAGCGTTGGCGTTGCCAGGTTAAGTTTTATGTTTAGGTCAGCTTTTCTCCTAAACTATCAAAGCTATTGCTTTGAAACTTGCAACACTTGTTCACCATCAAAAGCTGACTCTGTACAGCAAGAAACATAACTCCATCCTGCTTTTTGCAAGAATTATGGCCCTTTTTGGACTTAGAAAATATCAGATTTCTTGGCTAAGTTTTATGTTTAAGTCAACTTTTCTCCTAAACTATCAAAGCTATTTCTTTGATACTTGCAACACTTATTCACCATCATAAGCTGACTCTGTTCAGTGAGAAACATAACTCCATCCTGCTTTTTGCAAGAATTATGACCCTTTTTGGACTTAGAAAATTAGATTTCTTGGTTAAGTTTTGTGTTTAGGTCAGCTTTTCTCCTAAACTATCAAAGCTACTGCTTTAAAACTTGCAACACTTGTTCACCATCAAAAGCTGACTTTGTACAGCAAGAAACATAATTCCATCCTGCTTTTTGCAAGAATTATGGCCTCTTTTAGACTTATAAATTATCAGATTTTTTGGTTAAGTTTTGCGTTTAGGTCACGTTTTCTTCTTAATGGTCAAAGCTATTGCTTTAAAGCTTGGAGCAGTTATTTGCAATTCAAAGCTGACTCTGCACAGCAAGTACCGTAACTGTACATTGCTTTTTGCAAGAATTATGGCCCCTTTTGGACTTAGAAGATCATGGGTAGGACAGTATTTCTATTATACAGAGACAGAAAAATCAGATGAGCGTCTGCACCCGCATGGCGGTGCTCTTGTTATATCTTGGTGTATATTCCTTTTAAAGTAGAGATCTCTTATTGAGACATAAATTCATTATACTGTCAAATCGCCGAATAGTGGAGCACGCTGCCTTTCGGACAGCTCTTGTTGAATTATCTCCCTTGTTTTTGAAAACCTTGTGTTTTGTTGTCACATACCTTGACCACCAATAGCGCCATAATAAAGCTTGCCAAAATTGAGTGTTGTGCAGTACAGGATTATTTTGATACTGAACATGATTTCTTGAACACTTATGCAAAAAAATGCTTTCAATAATATGTTTTGCTGTATTTTCATTTGCAGAATTTGTGCAGAAACAGACACTGGATGTATACTCAGTGCTAATGCATTGGGAAAGAAAGGTATCTGTTTTAAGGTATTTTCTTGCTAAGTTATCTGACACTAACCTCCCTTTCATTATGCTCTCTGAAGGGAAGCCTTATAGTTGCCACTTCGTCCATGACTCTGTCGAGCAATTCTTGTCAAGCATTTCTCAACAATCACAGGAATTTAGTGAAACTTCACAGGAAGCTTCATGAGGAGATGCACATAGTTTCATTTTCTGGTCAGATGGTTTTTAGCTTGACTATTATGTGGAGAGCTCTCCTACACGGCCTAGCGTTGGTATCTGTTCCGCATCAACACCTTGGGTTAAAGTTTTGATGTACTTTCACTTTATCTCTGTTATTATACCACCTGAACAATGAAGTTGTAAAGGGGGGTATACTGGTTTCAGGTTGTCTGTTCGTCTGTCTGTCTGTAGACACAATCTTGTGCACATCAACTCTCCTCATCCCCTTGACACAATTTAATGAAACTTAACACAAGTGATCAGTAACAACAGTAGTTGTGCATGGTGCATGTTAGGTTCTTTCAGAAAAAATGTTTGCAGAGTTACGGGACTTTGTTTTTTGTTACTATACTATATACATAAGAGTCTGCATATGCAAACTTGTCTCCTAATCTCCTGAACCCATGCACACGATTTAATGAAACTCAAAAAGAGCGATCAGTAGTAACCCTAGTTGTGCATGGTGCATGTTAGGTTTTTTAGAAAAAAAGCTTCACAAAAGTGGTCAGTACCAACCTTACTTGTGCATGGTGCATGATAGGTTCTTTCAGAAAAACATTCCACAGAGTTATGAGACTTTGTTTTTAGCTCATCTAAGCACAAAGTTCTGAAGGTGAGCTGTTGTGAGGGGTCATTGTCTGGCGTCCGTCGTGTGTCATGCCTCATCCGTCAACATTTGCCTTAACACGCTAGAGGCCACAGTTTTCACCCAATCTTTATGAAACTTGGTCAGAATGTTTATCTTGATGATCTCTAGGTCAGGTTCGAAACTAGGTCATGTGGGGTCAAAAACTAGGTCAGTAGGCCAGATCAAAGGAAAATCTTGTTAACGCTCGAGAGACCACATTTTAAGTTTGAAACTTGAGAATTGGTCAGAATGTTTGTCTTGATGACCTCTAGGTCAATTTAGAATCTGAGTCATTGGGGTTAAAAATTAGGTCATTAGACTAAAAATCAAAGAAAAACAATGTGTATGCAATAGCGGCTGCATTTTTCAATGGATCTTCATGAAATTTCATCAGAATGTTTGTCTTGATGACTCTTAGGTCAAGAATGAATCTGGGTCATGTGTGATCAAAAACTAGGTCATGCAGTCAAATCAAAGGAAAAGCTTGTTTACACGCTAGAGGCCACATTTATGACCATATCTTCATGCAACTTGGTCAGAATGTCTATCTTGATGATCTTTAGCCCAAGTTCAAAACTGGGTCATGTGGGGTCAAAAACTAGGTCACTAGGCCAGATCACAGGAAAATCTTGTTAACACTCTAGAGACCACATTTTAAGTTTGAAACTCATGAGAATTGGGCAGAATGTTTGTCTTGATGACCTCTAGGTCACATGATCAAAAATCAAAGGAAAACCTTCTGTATGCAATAGAGGCATTTTACGCTGGATCTTCATGAAATTTGATCAGAATATTGTCTTGATAAAATCTAGGTCAAGTTTGAATCTGGGTCATGTGGGGTCAAAAACTAGGTCACCCGGTCAAATCAAAGATAAACCTTGTGTATGCAATAGGGGCTGCATTTTTCATTGGATCTTCATGAAATTTGAGCAGAATGTGTGTCTTGATGAAATCTAGGTCAAGTTCGAATATGGGTCATATGGATAAAAGACTAGGTCACCTATTCCAATCAAAGATAAACCTTGTGTATTCAATAGGGGCTGCATTTTTCACTCAGTATTCTTGGAATTTGATCAGAATGTTTCTCTTGATGAAATCTAGGCCAAGATCGAATATGGGTCATCTATGGTCAAGAACTATATCACCCGGTCAAATCAAAGAAAACTGTGTGTGCTGCATTTTTCACTAGATATTTGTGAAATTGGATCAGAATGATGTTCTTGATGTAATCTGGGTCAAGTTTGAATATGGGTCATCTGGAGTCAAATCAAGGAAAAACCTTGAGTATGCAATAAGGGCTGCATTTTAGTTAATCTGAGCACATGACTTTGTGAGCTATTGTGATATTGCTCACCGTCTGTCGTCTGTCCGTGCATATGTCATCTGTCTTCCATCCACACTTCCCTTTAAACAACATCTCCTCCTAAACCACCAGGCCAATTTTTGATGAAACTTCATAGGGATGTTCCTTGGATTGTCTTCTTAAAAATTGTTCAAAGAATTGTTTTTCATACAGAACTCTGGTTGCCATGGCAACCGAAAGGAAAAACTTAAAAAATCCTCTTGTTCAAAACCACAGGTCCTAGGGCTTTGATATAATTTTGTTATGTAGCATCATCTAGTGGTCCTCTACCAAGATTGTTCAAATTATCCCCCTAGGATCAAATATGTCACATGGGGGTCACATGGTTTATACAGACATATAAGGAAAAATTTGAAAATCTTCCAGTCCAAAACCATAGGGCCAAGGGCATTGATATTTGGTATGTAGCATCATCTAGTGGGCCTCTACTAAGATTATACAATTTATCTCCTTAGGGTCAAAAATGGTCGCCAAGCTGGTCCCAAGTTTTGCATAGACTTATATAGGAAAAAACTTTAAAAATCTTCTTGCCTGAAACTGCAAGGCCTAGGCTTTAGATATTTGGTATGTTGCATTGCCTAATGGTCCTCTACCAATAATGTTCAAATTATGCCCCTGGGGTGAAAAGAGGCCCTGCACTGGGGCTCCAAACTTTTAAATAGACATATAGGAAAAACCTTAATAAATACCATAATTGTTCATATTACTGCCCTAAGTTCAAAAATGTGTGACATGTATATAATATAGAGTGGGCAGACCAATGCTCGGCGCATACCAACGCTCGGCGTATATCACGTTTCTCTGGGAATTTCTTAATATATATATAAAATATCAGCTCTTATGAGTCCCCTTTCGTTTGTTTACATCATGCGTAATTTTATCCCAGTGCGGTTCATTTCCGGTATGGTCACGTGGTCACAGTAGAGCAGACGATGCAAGGCTAAAAGCCGTTCAGTTTTGTGTTCTACTCTCATTAAAACAGATTTTCTGGTAAAATTGGTATTAAAAAAGTAGCTTGCAGGCCGAATTATGGAGAATAAAAGCATTTTCATTTTTAGCTCATCTGATTTTTTGAAAAAAAATGATGAGTTATTGTCATCACTTGAGCGGTTGTCGGCGTCGGCGTCGGCGTCTGCGTCGGCGTTGCCTGGTTAAGTTTTATGTTTAGGTCAGCTTTTCTCCTAAACTATCAAAGCTATTGCTTTGAAACTTGGAATACTTAATCACCATCATAAGCTGACCCTGTATAGCAAGAAACATAACTCCATCTTGATTTTTGCAAGATTTATGGCCCCTTTTGTACTTAGAAAATATCAGATTTCTTGGTTAAGTTTTATGTTTAGGTCAACTTTTCTCCTAAACTATCAAAGCTATTGCTTTGAAACTTGGAATACTTGTTCACCATCATAAGCAGACCCTGTACATCAAGAAACATAATTCCATCTTGCTTTTTGCAAGAATTATTGCCCCTTTTGGACTTAGAAAATCAGTTTTCTTGGTTAAGTTTTGTTTAGGTCAGCTTTTCTCCTAAACTGTCAAAGCTAATGCTTTAAAACTTGCAACACTTGTTCACCATCTTAAGTTGACCCTGTACAGCAAGAAACATAACTCCATCCTGCTTTTTGCAAGATTTATGGCCCCTTTTGGACTTAGAAAATATCAGATTTCTTGGTTAAGTTTTATGTTTAGGTCAACTTTTTCTCTTAAACTATCAAAGCTATTGCTTTGAAACTTGCAACACTTGTTCACCATCATAAGCTGACCCTGTACAGCAAGCAACATAACTCCATCCTGCTTTTTGCAATAATTATTGCCCCTTTTGGACTTAGAAAATCATTTTCTTGCTTGAGTATTATGTTTAAGTCCACTTTTCTCATAAACTATCAAACCTATTGCTTTAAAACTTGCAACAGTTTTTCACCATCATATGTGGACACTGAACATCAAGAAACATAACTCTATCCTGCTTTTTGCAAGAATGATGCCCCTTTTAAGACTTAGAAAATCATGGGTAGGACAATATTTCTATTACACAAAAAAAAATCAGATGAGCTTCATCACCCGCAAGGCGGTGCTCTTGTTAATTATTCTATTTCTTTATACTTAAATAAACTATAAACCCTTATCATGGCATTTTATACGGACCCATTGTACTGCACTTTTCTGTAGCTTATGCTGTCGAAGTAATTGATACACTATGTGGACTAATGACACTTTTGAAAAGATTTCCAAAAATAATGGAAATAAATCATCAGATATCATAATTTATTGATTTCTTGAAGTTAGACTCACAGAATTGTGATAAATTATCTTCAAATGAATTCCTTAAGATAATTGTTGTATAAAATGTGTTTATTCAATTTATAGATGCAGAATAGAGAGAGGGGTAATTTACGTAACTGTTTATGTACTTTAGAAAATCAGTTAATCAATACAACCTATGTCTTGTGTTAGATATGTCTTATACTTTACTTTAATACATAAATAGTTCAAAATTACAACCTGCAGATTAATATGCCGTACGCCGAGCGTTGGTATACTTCCGCATGAACCGCATAGGTTTTACTGGTACTATTTTTAGCTCCCGCCTATTACGTCACGGTGTGACTAGAAATATGTAAAGAATATGGTTGAATACTAAAAGATTGTTCTACAAACTGACGATAAAAAAGTACGGTAAGTTAATGTAAAATCAGTTTTTAAATTTAAAATATGTAGTTTTTACACCGAGCATTGGTCTGCCCACTCTAGGCTATAACATAGAAGAAACCTAACTTTGTACTTGTACCATTATGTTACTCAAACACACTTGAAGCCTTGTACACAGGTGAGCACCCTCTTGTTATTAGCTCACCTGTCACAAAGTGACAAGGTGAGCTTTTGTGATCGCGCGGCGTCCGTCGTCCGTCGTCCGTCCGTCCGTCCGTGCGTCCGTGCGTCCGTAAACTTTTGCTTGTGACCACTCTAGAGGTCACATTTTTCATGGGATCTTTATGAAAGTTGGTCAGAATGTTCACCTTGATGATATCTAGGTCAAGTTCGAAACTGGGTCACGTGCCATCAAAAACTACGTCAGTAGGTCTAAAAATAGAAAAACCTTGTGACCTCTCTAGAGGCCATATATTTCACAAGAGCTTCATGAAAATTGGTCAGAACGTTCACCTTGATGATATCTAGGTCAAGTTCGAAACTGGGTAACGTGCCTTCAAAAACTAGGTCAGTAGGTCAAATAATAGAAAAACCTTGTGACCTCTCTAGAGGCCATATTTTTCATGGGATCTTTATGAAAGTTGGTCTGAATGTTCATCTTGATGATATCTAGGTCAAGTTCGAAACTGGGTCACGTGCGGTCAAAAACTAGGTCAGTAGGTCTAAAAATAGAAAAACCTTGTGACCTCTCTAGAGGCCATATATTTCAAGAGATCTTCATGAAAATGGGTCAGAATGTTCACCTTGATGATATCTAGGTCAGGTTCGAAAGTGGGTCACGTGCCTTCAAAAACTAGGTCAGTAGGTCTAAAAATAGAAAAACCTTGTGACCTTTCTAGAGGCCATATATTTCACAAGATCTTCATGAAAATTAATCAGAACGTTCACCTTGATGATATCTAGGTCAAGTTCGAAACTGGGTCACGTGCCATCAAAAACTAGGTCAGTAGGTCAAATAATAGAAAAACCTTGTGACCTCTCTAAAGGCCATATTTTTCATGGGATCTGTATGAAAGTTGGTCTGAATGTTCATCTTGATGATATCTAGGTCAAGTTCGAAACTGGGTCACGTTCGGTCAAAAGCTAGGTCAGTAGGTCTAAAAATAGAAAAACCTTGTGACCTCTCTAGAGGCCATATATTTCATGAAATCTTCATGAAAATTAATCAGAATGTTCACCTTGATGATATCTAAATCAAGTTCGAAAGTGGGTCACATGCCATCAAAAGCTAGGTCAGTAGGTCAAATAATAGAAAAACCTTGTGACCTCTCTAGAGGCCATATTTTCCATGGGATCTGTATGAAAGTTGGTCTGAATGTTCATCTTGATGATATCTAGGTCAAGTTCGAAAGTGGGTCACGTGCCGTCAAAAACTAGGTCAGTAGGTCAAATAATAGAAAAACCTTGTGACCTCTCTAAAGGCCATATTTTTCAATGGATCTTCATGAAGGTTGGTTTGAATGTTCATCTTGATGATATCTAGGTCAAGTTCGAAACAGGGTCATGTGCGGTCAAAAACTAGGTCAGTAGGTCTAAAAATAGAAAAACCTTGTGACCTCTCTAGAGGCCATACTTGTGAATGGATCTCCATAAAAATTGGTCAGAATGTTCATCTTGATGATATTTAGGTCAAGTTCGAAAGTGGGTCACGTGCCATCAAAAAGTAGGTCAGTAGGTCAAATAATGAAAAAACGTTGTGACCTCTCTAGAGGCCATATTTTTCATGGGATCTGTATGAAAGTTGGTCTGAATGTTTATCTTGATGATATCTAGGTCAAGTTTGAAACTGGGTCAACTGTGATCAAAAACTAGGTCAGTAGGTCTTGAAATAGAAAAACCTTGTGACCTCTAGAGGCCATACCCTTGAATGGATCTTCATGAAAATTGGTCAGAATGTTCACCTTGATGATATCTAGGTCAAGTTCGAAACTGGGTCACGTGCCTTAAAAAACTAGGTCAATAGGTCAAATAATAGAAAAACCTTGTGACCTCTCTAGAGACCATATTTTTCAATGGATCTTCATGAAAATTGGTTAGAATTTTTATCTTGATAATATCTAGGTCAAGTTCAAAACTGGGTCACATGAGCTCAAAAACTAGGTCACTATGTCAAATAATAGAAAAAACGACGTCATACTCAAAACTGGATCATGTGGGAAGAGGTGAGCGATTCAGGACCATCATGGTCCTCTTGTTTAAAATATTGTGAATGCTTGCGGAAAACAACCTTAGGAAGAATGAATGCTTGTTGCTTTAACTGAAAACTTTGAAACAACAAATATTCTATTTTCAAGGAAGAGTGCAAAATGTAATGCAAGAATGTCCTGTCCATAGAGGCCATGCTCTTCTATGCTACACACACACAGGATGTAAACACTGGCTCCCACTTTTTATGGAGGTGAGTTGCAAAAAGAACCAATGATACTTCTGAGGTGGCGCTAATGACTGGAACTACACGAGAAATGTAAACAAACACAGAGGGTGAGGTTATCTTTACTTTCTGTAACAAATTTAAGTCCTTATTTCAAAAAAGGAGCAATGTTATTCCACACATAATTGGTTAGACTTCTTATGTTTGCAGGTCAGACTGCAGAGCGAAGGCATTTCTTGACGTGAGAACTTTTGAAAGTTGTGAAATAGGACCGAATTAAATCGAAAGTGGACATATGTCTATGTATTTCGCCCTAATTTACACAAGTCAGAGATTTCAAAGTCATCGTTCGGAGGTTGTTGAAAAGAATGTCTTATTACTGTATAATCTACGTGATTTGATGGCGGATTACTACCATCTATGTGTATTTTTGGCCAAGAGGAGCCACAGAGAAGGCGCTTAGAACCAGAGTGGGAGCCAAGGCACATTTAATATCAGGGTGTTAAATGCTTTTAACTTAATAGCAAACAATCTGTTTTCCATAAACTACACTTAGATATATATCTTATATATCTTCCTCTTGTCTATATTGTTACATGTGTAATGAAACTGGAACATAGAGTAATTAGTTGTATACATTTGCAATGTAAGGGGACTTTCCCATAATTATGACAACAGTCTTCATAACCAACAAACTTCAGAATTTGAGTAGTGAAAACTTTTTGGCAATTGATATGATTACAAGTTTTGTTTATTTTCGGAATTACACGTTTATTTTCAATATTTGCTTTGCTTTGATTTAGTGACACTTTTACACTTAAAGGTTTTACTGAAAGTTTTACTGATGGACTTGTAAAAAGCCTTGTTTCAGTAAGAAAATATGAAACAACATCACTAAATTTTACAGCTAAAAGTTATTATCCCACATATTCGAAAGGTAACAAACAAATTTAAAATGGCATGTTTTGGAGATATTTATTCCCCAATTCAAATTGAAGGATTTCGTCTTATCATTGTCTGTATCTGTTCGTCTGTCGTTCTAAAGCCATAGCTGTGTTTTTAGCTCACCTGTCACATAGTGACAAGGTGAGCTTTTGTTATCACCCTTCTTCCGTCGTCCATCGGCAGTCAGTGCGTCAACAATTTCTTGTCTGCACGATAGAGGTTTCATTTATGATTTTATTTTAACCAAACTTGCACACAACTTGTATCACCATGAGATCTCAGTTCCTTTCTTGAACTGGCCAGATCCCATTATGGGTTCCAGAGTTATGGCCCCTGTAAGGGCCAAAATTAGCTACCGTATAGCGGGTTATTTCTGCGGTCAAAATATTCTGCGTTTTGGCCCCAAAAATTGTGAAACAAATTTCTGCGTGTTTAATTTCTGCGTTTTCACATAAAAGGAAGAGAAATTTCTGCGTTTATGATGCCAAATAGGAGGTAGTTCCTCGCATGATCGGGCGTTGTGAGAATGATAGCGTATGAAAACAATAAACTAAATTACCGGTAACTGATGTAAAATAACTTTGCATTTAATGAAAACATTGTAGGATACAATAACATGTGAATTGAAAAAATATAAGTACAACAACAATTGCACAAACAACAACTGCAAGCTACGGTATATCGGCATAACGGTTATACTTATATAAAGGTTATTAAAGTATAGTTCGGAAGATATCTATTACAAGGGTTTAATAAGAATAACACAACTAAAATTCACTCAATTATTTCATTCACAGAAGAAAAATGTTTTCTGAGGGATTAACAGTTAGGGCTTTGATTGACCATCACACCTAATTATACAATTATCGGTAATTGTCAGATTGCGACGGTAATTTCCAATAACTACTTCGGATTACCTAGGGAAACATAACATGAAACAACGTTGGGGAAAAATGCAGTTTTTTTGCGTTTTAAATTTTTGCTGGATGAATATTCTGCTGGAAATATTTTTGCGATTCTACCGAGAGACCGCAGAAACGCAGAAATATTCCCCCCGTAGAAATAACCCGCTATACGGTATTTTGACCTTGTCTGCACAATAGCAGCTTTATTTATGATTTGATTTTTACCAAGCTTGCACACAACTTGTATCACCATAAGATCTTGGTTCCTTTCTTGAACTGGCCAGATTCCGTTATGGGTTCCAGAGTTATGGCGCCTGAAAGGGCCAGAATTAGCTATTTTGACATTCTCTGCACAATAGCAGCTTCATTTTTGATTTAAATTTAATCAAACTTGCACAAAACTTGTGTCACCATCAGATCTCGATGCCTTTCTTGAACTGGCCAGAACCCCTAATGGGTTCCAGAGTTATGGCTCCTGAAAGAGCAAAAATTAGCTATTTTGACCTTGTCTGCACAATAGCAGCTTCATTTATAACTTGATTTTAACCAAACTTGCACACAACTTGTATCACCACAAGATCTTGGTTCATTTCTTGAACTGGCCAGATTCCATCATGGGTTTCAGAGTTATGTCCCCTTAAAGGTCCAAAATTTGCTATTTTGGCTTTTGCAGCCATATAGAGACTTCTTTCATGGTTTGATTTGATACAAACTTATAAAATATCTTCAACAACAATAAATCTTGGGATCCATGACGAATCTGTCAGATCCAGTCGTAGGTTCCAGAGTTATTTTATATCTGATTACCTCCCCTGATTGTAATCAAAATAGATTTATATCAGTAAGTACTTATAGGACTTATTTGAAATTTCATTATTGTCATTAGTTGGACTGAGACAATCAGGGTAGATAACTATGGACTGATTTTATGTTAAATTACCTCCCTTTATTTGAAATTAAAATGGGTATATCTCCTTAACTAATGAAGATACTGATCTGAAATTTCATTTATGTCAACAGATGGACTTGGACAATCAGTGAAGATACATATTGACTGAATTTATGACAAATTACTTCCCTTTATTTTTTATCTAAATGAATACACCTTAGCAGCTTCTAATGAGATTGGTTTGAAATGTTATTTATGTCTTCCATGGTAAGAAATAGTCATATTAGATAACTCTTGATTGAACATTTATCGATATGAATACTTTGCTAATATATTGTTGTATAGGCTTGTACTCTGTATCTTCTACATGCATATACCAATGCATGATTACCTCCCCTAATTTTAATAAAAATGGATTTATCTTGGTAAATATTTATAAAACTCACTTGAAATTTCATTAAAGTCTTTAGTTGGACTGAGGCAATCGGTAGATAGCTATTGACTGATTTTATGTCAAATTACCTCCCTTTGTTTCAAATTAAAATGGGTGTATCTCAGTAACCAATGAAGATACTGATTTGAAATGTCATTTGTGCCATCAGATGGACTCAGACAATCAGGGTAGATAACTTTTGACTGAATTTACAACAGATTACCTCCCTATTACGTAAAAAAAAATTATATCAGCAGCATTAAATGAGATTGGTTTTAAATGTTATTTAAGTCTTCCAGGGTAAGGAATAGTCATGTTAGTACAAAAATGCAGCACTTGAGCCTAGGATCCTCAAACTTGGTATGGAAATTGGCCCTGATTAGGTCAGAAGGGACTGTTACAAGAAAATGTTTATCCTGATGATATTTAATGTGTATGCCTATGTGCTCTATGGCAAAACTTGATCATATCATTTTGAGCAATTGTACTCAGGTGAGCGATACAGGGCCATCATGGCCCTCTTGTTAGCTCATCTGAAAGGAGGGCTTTTGTGATCGCCCTGTGTCCATCGTCCATCCGTTGACGTTGTCAACAATTTCACTGTTAACACTCTAGAGGTCACAGTTTTGGCCCAATCTTAATTAAACTTGGTCAGAATGTTACTCTCAATAAAATCTTGGACGAGTTCGATATTGGGTCATCTGGGTCACAATTTTGGCCCAATCTTAATGAAACTTGGTCAAAATGTTACTCTCAATCAAATCTTGGACAAGTTCGATATTGGGTCATCTGGGGTCAGAAACTAGGTCACCAGGTCAAATCAAAGGAAAAGCTAGTTAACACTTTAGAGGCCACATTTATGACCATACCATAGTGAAACTTAGTCAGAATGTTAATCTTGATGATCTTAAGGTCAAGTTCAAATCTGGTTCAGGTAGGGTCAAAAACTAGGTCACCAGGTCAAATCAAATGTAAATCTTACTAACACTCTAGAGGCCACATTTATGATAATATCTCTATGAAACTTGGTCAGAATGTTAATCTTGATGATCGTTAGGTCAAGTTCAAATCTAGGTTAAGTGAAGTCAGAAACTAGGTCACCAGGTCTAATCAAAGGAAAAGTTTGTTAACACTCTAGAGGCCACATTTATGACTATATCTAAATGAAACTTGGTCAGAATGTTTACCTTGATGATTTTTAGGTCAAGTTCGAATCTGGGTCAGGTGGGGTTAAAAACTAGGTCACCAGGTCAAATCAAAGGAAAAGCTAGTTAATACTCTAGAGGCCGCATTTATGACCATACCATAATGAAACTTTGTCAGAATGTTAATCTTGATGATCTTTAGGTCAAGTTCAAATCTAGGTCAGGTGGGGTCAAAAACTAGGTCACCAGGTCAAATCAAAGGAAAAGCTTGTTAACACTCTAGAGGCCACATTTATGACTATATCTTAATGAAACTTGGTCAGAATGTTTACCTTGATGATTTTTAGGTCAAGTTCGAATCTGGGTCAGGTGGGGTTAAAAACTAGGTCACCAGGTCCACTCCAGAGGCCACATTTATGACTGTATCTTCATGAAACTTGGTCAGAATGTTAACCTTGATGAGCTTTAGGTCAAGTTCAAATCTGGGTTATGTGGAATTTGACCTACTGACCTACTTTCTTGCTTTTTAAGATACAGCCTTTAAATTGGACGACATGTACAGTTTTGCACACTGATCTTAAAACTGACTTCAGTGACCATGAATGTGACCTACTGACCTACTTTCTTCAGGTGAGCGATACAGGGCCTTTAGGGCCCTCTTGTTTAAGATACAGCCTGGAAATTTGGATGACATGTACAGTTTTGCACACTGATCTTAAAACTGACTTCATTGACCGTGAATGTTACATACTGACCTATTTTCTTCAGGTGAGCGATACAGGGCCTTCAGGGCACCCTTGTTATTTTTTTTTTTAAATTAACTTTGTATGAGTGGGTGTTTGTATTTTTAGCTCTTCATGACCGTTCAATGTCCGTCGTGTGACGTGCGTTGTGCGTTCATCAACATTTTCTAAAAAAATCTTCTTGAAAACCACTGGGCAGAATTACACCAAACTTTACAGGAATGATCCTTGGATGGCCCCCTTTCAAAATTGTTCAAATAATTGAATTCCATGCAGAACTCTAGGTGCCATGGCAACCGAAAGGAAAAACTTAAAAAATCTTCTTGTCCAAAGCCACAGTTCATACGGCTTTTATATTTGGTATGTAGCATCATCTAGTGGTCCTCTACCAAGATTGTTCAAGTTATGCCCCAGGGGTGAAAAGAGGCCCCGCCCTGGGGGTCACATGGTTTACATAGACTTATAGGGAACACTTTGAAAATCTTCTTGTCCAAAACCATACGTCCTAGGTCTTTGATATTTGGTGTGTAGCATCATCTAGTGGTCCTCTACTAAGATTGTTCAGATTATCCCCCTAGGGTCAAATATGGCCCCACCCTGGGGGTCACATTGTTTACATTGTCTTATGTAGGGAAAAACTTTGAAAATCTTTTTGTCAAAAACCACAGGGCCTAGGGCTTTGATATCTGGTATGTAGCATTATCCAGTGGTCCTGTACCAAGATTGTTCAAATTATGCCCTTGGGGTGAAAAGAGGCCTTGCTCCGGCGGTCTCAAGTTTTACATAAACTTGTATAGGAAAAAAAATTTAAAATCTTGCCTTAAACCACAAGACCTAGGCCTTTGGTATTTGGTATGTAGCATTGTCTGGTGGTCCTCTACCAAGATTGTTCAAATTATGCCACTGGGGTGAAAAGAGGCCCCACCCCAGGGGTCCCAATTTTACATAGACATATAGGAAAAAAAAATCTTCTTGTCTGAAACCACAAGACCTAGGCCTTTGATATTTGGTATGTAGCATTGCCTTATGGTCCTCTACCAAGATTTTTCAAATTATTACCCTGGGGTGAAAAGTGGCCCCACCCCGGAGGTCCCAAGTTTTACATAGACTTATATAGGATTTTTTAGCTCACCTGAGCAATGCTCATGGTGAGCTATTGTGATCACGTTGTGTCTATCATGTGTGCGTCCGTCCGTTGTCAACAATTGTGTTTAAAAGACATCTCCTCCATAACCACTAAATGGATTTTGATGAAACTTGGCATGGATGTTCCTTGGATGGTCCTCTGCCAGAGTTGTTCAAACGGTTCCACTTGGTTGCACAGCCAGAGCTAAAAATAGAAAAAGCTTCAAACAACATCTCCTAAACCGATGGTCCGATTTTGAAATAATTTCACACAAATGGTCTTTATGTCACCCTCTACCGAGATTTTTCAAATTATTATGATTTGTCAAAAAACATGGCCACCAGGGGGCATGGTCACTTTTCCCTATATGTATATAGTGGAAACTTTAAAAATCTTCTTGTGTAAAACTGCTGGCCCAATTTTAGAATAATTTTACACAAATGGTCCTTGTGTCACCCTCTACCAAGATTGTTCAAATTATTTTGATTAGTCAAAAAACATGGCTGCCAGAGGACTTGGTCACTTTTCCCTATATGTATATAGTTGAAACTTTAAAAATCTTCTTGTTTGAAACTGCAAGCCCGATTTTAAAATAATTTTACACAAATGGTTCTTGTGTGACCTTCTACTAAGATTGTTCAAATTATTCCGATTTGTCAAAAAACATGGCTGCCAGGGGGCGTGATCACTTTTCTTCTCTGAATCAATAATAGCTAGAGCCTTGATATTTGGCATGTGATATCAGATTTGTAATGTCTGCCATAATTGTTGAAATGATTGCCCTAGGTTCAAAAGTATGTGTGACATGTATATAATATAGGCTAACATAGAAACCTAATACCTAACTCTGTACTTGTACAAACACACTTGAAGCCTTGTACACCGGTGAGCACTTTAGGGTCAATGACTCTCTTGTTTCAATTTTCCTACTTGTAACTTTTTGTAATCTGTTTTCATATGTCTTTAATCAAATTGTACTTGACTACTGTAAAGAACATGTCCAGCATATCTTACACTACTGAGTTCAATTTCAAAAGTCATTGGCCGTGAAAACTCAACAGTTGTCGAATGAGAAATTCCCTTTACATTGAAAATATCATATACAACTAATGACTCTATGTTCGAGAACCATTACACATGTAACAATAGAGAGAAGAGAAAGATATATATATCTAAATGCAGTTTAAGAAAAGCAGATCGTTTGCTAATAACTTGAAGGCGTTAACACCCTGTTATTAAATATGTCTTGGCTCCCTGACTCTGGTTCTAAGCGCCTCCTCTGTGTCGCTGCTCCTCATCTTGGCCAAAAATACATAATAGATTGTAGTAATCCGCCAACTTATCACATAGATTATACAGTAATAAGACATTCTTTTCAACAACATCAGAAGAATGACTTTGAAATCTCTGACTTGTGTAAATTAGGGTGAAATACATAGACATAAGTCCACTTTCGGTTTAATTCGGTCCTATTTCACCACTTTCAAAAGATCGCCCTGCATACATAAGAAGTTTAACCAATTCTGAGTGGAATAACATTTCCTCATTTTTGAAATAAGGACTTAAATTTGTTACAGAAAGTAAAAAATAAACTCATCCTCTGTGTTTGTTTACATTTCTCGTGTAGTTCTGGTCATTAGCGCTGCCTCGGAAATATCACTGGCTCTTTTTTCAACTCACCTCCATAAAGAGTGGGAGCCAGTGTTTACAGCCCGTGACACAAGCAACATCTAAAATGATTGGCATGCTTAAAGGTTGTTTACTACTATGAAATTATATAAGAGATATCAGTGTTAGACAAAGTAAAAAGAAGTAGCATGATAAAATGTATCAAAATGTCCTGTTCGTAGAAAACTGTCTCATCTGTAGTCACTGAAATCATTTAGGACACAAAAAAAAGTGCCCTTCAAATATTGTTGAAAGTCCTGGAGTTTGCTTTAACCCTTACCAAAATAACATATATGCCATTTTTAGCTCACCTGAGCAATGCTCAGGTGAGTTTTTCTGATCACTCAATGTCCGGCGTCTGTCTGTCGTCTGTCCGTCAACATTTAGCTTGTGTATGTGATAGAGGCTGTATGTTTCAACTGATCTTCATGAAATTTGGTCAGAATGATTACCCTGATGAAATCTAGGCCGAGTTCGAAAATGGGTCATCTCGGGTCAAAAACTAGGTCACTAGGTCAGATCAAAGAAAAAACTTGTGTATGCAATAGAGGCTGTATTTTTAGCTCACCTGAGCATTGCTCAGGTGAGTTTTTCTGATCGCTCAATGTCCGGCGTCCGTCGTCCGTCGTCTGTCGTCCGTCTGTCAACATTTAGCTTGTGTATGCGATAGAGGCTGTATTTTTCAATTAATCTTCATGAATATTGGTCAGAATGATAACCTTGATGAAATCTAGGCCGAGTTCGAAAATCGGTCATCTCGGGTCAAAAACTAGGTCACTAGGTCAAATCAAAGAAAAACCTTGTGTATGCGATAGAGGCTGTATTTTTCAACTAATCTTCATGAATATTGGTCAGAATTTTAACCTTGATAAAATCTAAGGCAAGTTCAAAAATGGGTCATCTCGGGTCAAAAACTAGGTCACTAGGTCAAATTAAAGAAAAACCTTGTGTATGCGATAGAGGCTGTATTTTTCAGTTGATCTTCATGAATATTGGTCAGAATGATTGCCTTGATGAAATCTAGGCCGAGTTTGAAAATGGGTCATCTCGGGTCAAAAACTAGGTCAATAGGTCAAATCAAAGAAAAACCTTGTGTATGCGATAGAGGCTGTATTTTTCAATTGATCTTCATGAATATTGGTCAGAATGATTGCCTTGATGAAATCTAGGCTGAGTTCGAAAATGGGTCATCTCGGGTCAAAAACTAGGTCACTAGGTCAAATCAAAGAAAAACCTTGTGTATGCGATAGAGGCGGTATTTTTCAATTGATCTTCATGAATTTTGGTCAGAATGATTACCTTGATGAAATCTAGGCCGAGTTCGAAAATTGGTCATCTGGGGTTAAAAACTAGGTCACTAGGTCAAATCAAGGAAAAACCTTGTGTATGCGATAGAGGCTGTATTTTTCAACTGATCTTCATGAAATTTAGCCAGAATGATTACCTTGATAAAATCTAGGCCGAGTTCGAAAATGGGTCATCTGGGGTCAAAAACTAGGTCACTAGGTCAAATCGAAGAAAAACAGTGTGTATGCAATAGAGGATGTAGTTTTCAATTGATCTTCATGAAATTTGGTCAGAGTGATTGCCTTGATGAAATCTAGTTAGAGTTTGAATATGGGTTATCTGAGGTCAAAAACTAGGTCACTAGGTCAAATTAATGCGATAGAGACTGTTTTTTTCAATTGATTTTTATGAAATTTGGTCAGGATGATTGCCTTAATGAAATCTAGGTCAAATTTGAATATGGGTCATCTGAGGTCAAAAACTAGGTCACTTGGTCAAATCAAAGAAAAAACTTGTATATGTGATAGAGGCTGTATTTTTCAATTGATCTTCATGAATTTTGGTCAGAATGATTGCCTTGATAAAATCTAGGTCGAGTTTGAACATGGGTCATCTAGGGTCAAAAACTAGGTCATATTATAATCTAAGAAATGCTTGTTTTATCACAAGAGACCAATTGTTTGGTCCAATCTTAATGAAAATTGGTCAGAATATTTGTTTCCATGAAATCACTAGGTCAAACATGTTTTACACTGTTATGGTGTGTTTCTTAGGTGAGCGACCTAGGGCCATCTTGGCCCTCTTGTTTAATTAATCTTCATGAATATTGGTCAGAATGATAACCTTGATGAAATCTAGGCCGAGTTCGAAAATGGGTCATCTTGGGTCAAAAACTAGGTCACTAGGTCAAATCAAAGAAAAACCTTGTGTATGCGATAGAGGCTGTATTTTTCAATTGATCTTCATGATTATTGGTCAGAATGATTGCCTTGATGAAATCTAGGCCGAGTTCGAAAATGGGTCATCTCGGGTCAAAAACTAGGTCACTAGGTCAAATCAAAGAGAAACCTTGTGTATGCGATAGAGGCTGTATTTTTCAATTATTCTTCATGAATATTGGTCAGAATGATAATCTTGATGAAATCTAGGCCGAGTTCAAAAATGGGTCATCTCGGGTCAAAAACTAGGTCACTAGGTCAAATCAAAGAAAAACCTTGTGTATGCGATAGAGGCTGTATTTTTCAATTGATCTTCATGATTATTGGTCAGAATGATTGCCTTGATGAAATCTAGGCCGAGTTCGAAAATGGGTCATCTCAGGTCTAAAACTAGGTCACTAGGTCAAATCAAAGAGAAACCTTGTGTATGCGATAGAGGCGGTATTTTTCAATTGATCTTCATGAAATTTGGTCAGAATGATTACCTTGATGAAATCTAGGCCGAGTTCGAAAATGGGTCATCTGGGTTCAATTGATCTTCATGAATTTTGGTCAGAATGATTACCTTGATGAAATTTAGACCAAGTTCGAAAATGGGTCATCTGGGGTCAAAAACTAGGTCACTAGGTCAAATCAAAGAAAAACCTTGTGTATGCAATAGAGGCTGTATTTTTCAACTGATCTTCATGAAATTTAGCCAGAATGATTACCTTGATAAAATCTAGGCTGATTTCGAAAATGGGTCATCTGGGGTCAAAAACTAGGTCACTAGGTCAAAACGAAGAAAAACATTGTGTATGCAATAGAGGATGTATTTTTCAATTGATCTTCATGAAATTTGGTCAGAGTGATTGCCTTGATGAAATCTAGGTCGAGTTTGAATATGGTTATCTGAGATCAAAAACTAGGTCACTAGGTCAAATTAAAGAAAAATCTTGTGTATGCGATAGAGACTGTTTTTTTCAATTGATTTTTATGAAATTTGGTCAGGATGATTGCCTTAATGAAATCTAGGTCGAATTTGAATATGGGTCATCTGAGGTCAAAAACTAGGTCACTTGGTCAAATCAAAGAAAAAACTTGTGTATGTGATAGAGGCTGTATTTTTCAATTGATCTTTATGAATTTTGGTCAGAATGATTGCCTTGATAAAATCTAGGACGAGTTTGAATATGGGTCATCTAGGGTCAAAAACTAGGTCATATCTAAGAAATTGCTTGTTTTATCGCAAGAGACCAATTTTTTGGTCCAATCTTAATGAAAATTGGTCAGAATATTTGTTTCCATGAAATCACTAGGTCAAACTTGTTTTACACTGTTATGGTGTGTTTCTTAGGTGAGCAACCTAGGGCCATCTTGGCCCTCTTGTTATAATTATGGGAGTTATACTTCACATAGTCAATCTACCTATAAGTCACTTATATGGGACTTGTTAGCATTTTACATGCAAATTAGATGTATGTGAAGTATAATTATGTAACATATAGGTATATGGGAAGTACATAAGTGACTTGTATGTCACATATAAGTGAGTAATATGTCACATATAAATGACTTATATGTTGCACTACATGTGACATATATAATCATTTATAAGTGACATATAAGTCCAATATAAATGATAGTACATGTCGATTTGTGGGAATATGGGTCGCCGTGAGAAAAATATTGAGAAATATAGAGACCTATACCACATTGTAGATTGAAGTGAGTTATCGTTATTTCCCATGTATCTCTTTCCGGACATGCGACTGGAAAAAGTTATGACGTCATAAATATGGTGGATAAAGAGAAAATAAGAAAGGCAGAAAATGTGTGACTGCTGAATAATTACAGGTGACAACGTCTTTGAAAACTATGTTATGATTGTAAAACTGATATATTTAGTTAAGGTAATGTTTATTCTAGCAGATAAAACACTTTTATGAAAAATAAGATGAAATTAATTATGCTTAAAAAAAAAAAAAATATCCATAAATATCAGAAAATGACGAAAATGACTAAATAACGATATTAAGTGAGAAAATTTCTGTTAAATGGCACAGTATGCTCGCTTAAAAATAGAAATAGTCTAATACTCTATCACTTCCATCGTCAACATTATATATACCTGGGTGAAAGTTTTCCGGAATACTCCGGAAGTTCCGGATTTTCCATCTCGGCCGGGATCGTTTTTCCAAATCGTCTAAATCCGGGTTGAAATTTTGGGGCTGGGGGGTGTATAGGGTGTCATCATTCAACAAAGCTTGAAAAATCAATCCATCGCCAACAAACACAATCAACTCTATTTATCACATATGCCGTTTGCAGCGCATTTCGCATATCATCAGTATGAAACGACAATTTTGATTGGCCCGCATAGGCGCTGTACTTCCATGAAAACAACTGTTACGTTTTTCATAAATTTTACATGCGCCGAAAAGTTTCCGCGCGTCAGAATTTGCATGAACTTTTGTCTGCAGCATGCATTTCGCTATTTCTTGCATGCAATTTTATCTTCAAACACGAAGAACATGTAGACTCCACGTATATTGCGAGTTATGTCTTATGTGAGTATTGGCAGGTTGAAGTCTGGATAGGGACGAGTGGACCTCTCTGTATACTCGGCCGATCGGGCGAGTGGATTTTACCTCGTAACTTTACCAAATTCAGAAATTACATCCCTAAAAATAACCTGGATTGACTGGAATTTACCCGCAAATCGTAAAGATATCAAAAGGTCATGCCAGTAATTTTCCATCCACGAACGTGTGCGTCCTATCGTAATAATAATATCTAATTTAGGCTACATCGCCGTTACTTTTGTTTATCGACACGTACACAAAAAACGCGCATAGTGCATTCATTTTTAATATAATCGCTTCAAATTTTCAGCATCGCTTGAGAAGTAATACAGCTTGAATTCTATAACGATTTTAATAAGATATGGACAGAAATGTAGGCAAAATTCTATAAAAACCATCGAATTTTAATACAATTATTTGTAAAATTTCAAACAGCACGATCTCAATTATTTATTTATTTCTAAAAGTGAATAAATAATACATTCTATGGTCATAAAATTCAGACTTTTGACAAGAAAGTACAATAAAACAGAATTAAAAAATCTTAAATAATAAAAAAGCGGCAGCTATTTCAATACATCGAGTAAAACAATTTTTTGCAAACAGATTTCTCTAATGCGGCAGAATAGGTTTACGTGACCTCGTGAACGTAAATAGAAATGTGGTTTTAAAATAAAGCAGTATGATGTAGCTGTGGTTTTAAATAAGTTTAATAAGTAAACGAATCTTTGTACATATATTTTTGACACAACACTATGTAAGATATTCTTCTCAAACAATAATGTAAATTCCTTGAGGGCAGATAAGTCACTTATCGTTTCACACATTTACCTGTCTGTTTATACGGGATATTGCACATTCGCTTTTAAAAAAATAAAGAAGATACTTTTTTTACTGATTTAAAGAACCGAGGCGGTACGATCAGACAGTGATGTGTCACATGGCGCGAAAAAATTTGACGTAATGCCATGACAATCTCGGGCAGCTTTGATCTCCACTTCAAATGCCATGATACCGACACACTTCTTTTAGCTCTTTGAGGGGTTTTATCTGATGATGAAAACAAGGCCAGTACTTATTTTATCAACAGAATAATTACCAATAATTGTTAATGTTTTTTTTCCCGCTTTGAACAGGGGTGGATTGATGATAATTATTGTGTCCATATTTTTTGGACACTTCTCAAAATAATTATTTTTCGGGATTTTCGAATCCAAAGCAATCTAGATCAGATAGGATACAAGAAAAATATATCAACAGCTGCATACTGATAAAAGGAAGCAAGATTCCTGTTTGTTTCATATTTAATGTTCGTCCCGGCAGTGCAGGACCGAATGTCCGGCCATTTTTGGCAACTTCCGTGATGTCTGGATTTTATTATACACACCTTGTAAAGAGTTCCAATTATAAAAACAAGCGTCAACCACGGAAGAGTCACTTTTAAAAAAAATATTGCAGTGATGATTACTCGATCCCGTTACGTACCCAAATTTACTTCAACTGTTTGTTTTAAAACATCAATGTAGACGACTGTTTATATAACTATTCACTCAGGTTTTTCATGACGTTCACGTGCGCCTAAAAGTTGCCGCGTCAAAGTTTGCACGGACTTTCACACACATGTCTTGATTTCTATGCTTTGCACGCTTTTTATCTCCAAAGTATTAATCTTTCCACGAGGAACACGAAGAAGATGAAGATTTCTTTCGGGGATTAACACGCCGTAATTAGGGCTGCATGGGATAGTGCGTGAAAAATGAAGTTTTTACCGCCTGCATACAATACTTAGGACTTAGAAAGCGGTAACAAATGGAGATGGGCTTGGCTATCTGAATGTGACACTGATGGTGATCGATGGGGTCTTTGGCTACGAAAACCGGATATTGCAGGGTCTGCATTTTGTGAATGTTGTGCCAAAACATTAAAATATGGTGGCATGAAAAAACAAAAATATTGCTAGAATTTTCAGGTTGTTTCAGTCTGAATCTTACGAAAATATGTTGAGGGTATATTGTTGAAACAAATCCTTGACTTAGAAAAGTTACTGTTAACTGAAAATCATGCATTTTGTGCATTATAATTAGTAAATTTTTGGCACACATATAAGGCTAGAATAGGGCTGTTCTAAGCGTTCAAAATCACTAATTCTCAGGAGCTTCCGGGGGGCTTCACCCCCCTGGCCCCCCTTCCACAGCTTTGCCCTGGACCCACGGGGGGCCCTAGCGGCCCCCAAGCCCCCAGCAAATTTTTCAGGATTTCCAATATTCCAAACTTTCACCCATGTATATATCTATATATACCCTTGTTATCTGTATGAGTGTGTCAGATCGGCTTAACGCCCCGACAGTGAAATCAATAGAAAAACAATCTGTTACATGGTGCAATCTTAAGAATCTAATGATATAACAGCTTTAAAACATGAACTATTTTATATTGCAGATTCTCCTATTAAAATTGATTAATCCAATTAATACATACTTCCCCGTAAACCTGAGTTAAAGACATCTATGAAAGAAATCATTAGAAGATTTCTGTATGTACATTTTAGTCCAGCATACTAGGTGGTCTATGATGTCATAGTCGTTTAACGCCTACAGTATATTTACGTTTTACATAAGGAAATTTATAGTACTTTAACATACAACTTGAGTCCTTCTAATGAACAGGATTTGGCCACTAATCACATCCCTGAAGTTTGTACTTTCAAAGTTTGCATAGATGATCAGCAAGATTATGATGGATTCCTTAATTGCGTATACAATCACATTAAGCTCGTTTCATAGATAATTTAACCTATTTTACATGTACCAATACTAATTTATTTTATCGTATAACTTCATGTCTAACTGACATTTTACCCCGCGTGAAACGATATTGCGACAAAGTATATACAAACTCTGAAAAAAAAAACATTCCTAGAAAAATTAAAATCCAACAATTACAAGGTGTGTTGTTAGTTGTTTCATATGATTTCTTTACTTTTTAGCTCACCTGAGCCAAAGGTTCATGGTGAGCTTTTGTGACTGCTCAATGTCCGTCGTGCGTCATCAGTCGTGCATCGTGCGTCCGTCAACAATTTCTAAAAAAATATTCTTTTTGAAAACCACTGGGCAGCATTACACCAAACTTCACAGGAATGATCCTTGGGTGTCCCCCTTCCAAAATTATTCAAAGAATTGAATTCCATGCAGAACTCTGGTTGCCATGGCAACCGAAAGGAAAAATTTTGAAAATCTTCTTGTCCAAAACCGCAAGGCATAGAGCTTCGATATTTGGCATGTGACATCATCTAATGGTCCTCTATGAAGATTGTTCAAATTGTGCCCTTGGGGTGAAAAGAGACCCCGCCCTGGGGGTCACAAATTTTACATAAACTTATATAGGAAAAAACTTTAAAAATCTTCTTGTCTAAAACCACAAGACCTAGGTCTTTTATATTTGGTAGGTAGCATTGCCTTGTGGTCCTTTACCAAAATTGTTCAAATGATAACACCTGGAGTGAAAAGAGGCCCTGCCCCGGGTGGTCTCAAATTTTACATAGACTTGTATAGTAAAAAACTTTAAAAATCTTCTCACCTGAAACTGGAAGGCCTAGGCTTTTGATGTTTGGTATGTTGCATTGCCTTTTGGTCCTCTACCAAAATTGTTCAAATTATGCCCCTGGGATGAATAGAGGCCCTGCACTGGGGGTCCCAAATTTAACATAGAATTATATAGGGGAAAAAGACAAATTTTCTTGTCTTTAAGTTCAAGGCCTAGACCTTTGATATTTGGTATGTAGCATTGCCTAGTGGATCTCTAACAAGATTGTTCAAATTATGCCCCTTGGGTGGAAAGAGGCCCTGCCCCGGGGGTCACTTGTTATATGAGTTATATAGGAACATATACTTCAAACATTATCAGATCATATTTCCTAGACTGTTCAGTTATAATTACCTTATGACCCCAGTCGATTAGGATTCACTTAACTGTGACCTTGACCTACTGACCTATTTTCTTGGTTTTTAGCCCACCATCATCATGATGGTGGGCTATTCAAATCACTCTGCATCCGTGGTCCGTCCGTCTGTCTGTCCGTTAACAATTTCTCGTTATCGCATCTCCTCAGAAACTACTGGGGGGATTTCGACCAAACTTTGTCAGAATGATGTATTGATACCCTAGTTATGTCCCCCTGAAAATCAGACTGGTTCAACAATTGTTTAGTGAGTTATGGCCCTTTGTTTATTTCTATAATTTACATAGATTTATATAGGGAAAAACTTTGAAAATCTTCTTGTCCAAAACCACAGAGTCTAAGGCTTTGATATTTGGTATGAAGCATCATCTAGTGGTCCTCTACCAAGATGATTCAAATTCTTTCCCTGGGTTCTAATATGGCCCCGCCCCGGGGGTCACATGGTTTATATAGACTTATATAGGGAAAAACTTTGAAAAACCTCTTATTCAAAACATGAGGGCCTAGGGCTTTGATATTTTGTATGTGACATCATCTAGTGGTCATCTACTAAGATTGTTCAAATTATCCCCCTAGGGTCAAATATGGCCCCGCCCCGGGGGTCACATGGTTTACATAGACTTATATAGGGAAAAACTTTTAAAATCTTCTTGTCCAAACCACAAAGCCTAGGGCTTTGGTATTTGTAATGTAGCATCATCTAGTGGTTCTCTACCAAGTTTGTTCAAATTATCCCCCTAGGGTCAAATATGGCCCCGCCCTTGGGGTCACATGGTTCATATAGACTTATATAGGGAAAAGCTTTTAAAATCTTCTCGTCAATAACCTACAACATTCAAATTTGGACCACATGTATGGTTTTGAGTGGCAAGATTAACCTTGACATGAGATGACCTTGATTTTGACCTAGTGACCTACTTTCACATTTCTGTAGCTACAGCCTTAAAATTTGGACCACATGCATAGTTTTGTGCACTGAAAAAAATTTTGACCTTGACATTGACCTAGTGACCTACTTTCACATTTTTGAAGGTACAGGCTTCAAATTTGGACGACATGCATAGTTTCATGTTCCAAAATGAAATTTGACCTTGATTTTGACCTAGTGACCTATTTTCACATTTCTCAAGCTACAGCCTTCAAATTCGGACCACATGCATAGTTTTGTGTACCGAAACAAACTTTGACCTTTACATTGACCTAGTGACCTACTTTCACATTTTTGAAGGTACAGGCTTCAAATTTGGACCACATGCATAGTTTTGTGTTCCGAAATAAAATTTGACCTTGATTTTGACCTAGTGACCTACTTTCACATTTCTCGAGCTACAGCCTTCAAATTTGGACCACTTGCATAGTTTTGTGTACCAAAATGAACTTTGACCTTAAAATTGACCTAGTGACCTACTTTCACATTTCTGTAGCTACAGGCTTCAAATTTAGACCACATGCATAGGATTGTGTACCGAAACAAACTTTGACCTTGACATTGACCTAGTGACCTACTTTCACATTTTTGAAGGTACAGGCTTCAAATTTGGACCACATGCATAGATTTGTGTTCTGAAGTGTAATTTAACCTTTTATTTTGACCTAGTGACCTACTTTCACATTTCTCAAGCTACAGCCTTCAAATTTGGACCACTTGCATAGTTTTGTGTACCGAAATAAACTGACCTTAAGATTGACCAAGTGACCTACTTTCAAATTTCTCAAACTACAGCCTTCAAACTTGATGCACATGCATAGTTTTGTGTACAAAGAACTTTGTCCTTGAAATTGAGCTAGTGACCTACTTTCACATTTCTCAAGCTACAGCTTTCGAATTTGGACCAAATGCACAGTGTTATGTACGGAAATGAAAATTTGACCTTGAGCTAGTCAATAAGTCTTGAAATTTGGAACACTCAAAAATGGCACATTGGTGGGCGCCAAGATCACTCTGTGATCTCTTGTTAAGATACAGCCTTGAAATTTGGATGACATGTACAGTTTTGCACACCAATCTTAAAATTGACTCAGTGACCATAAATGTGACCTACTGACCTACTTTCTAATATTTTAGGATCAGTGTGCCATTTTAAACATGTGGCTCATATTACTCGGTGAGTGATTCAGGGTCATCATGACCCTCTTGTTATACCTAGTTACCTAATAATCTAATGAATGACAAAGGAACTGCTTAAATTAAATGCATATTTGAGTCGGCTAAACGCTGAAAGCGTTTGACGAGTCCTTGCTATCGCCCGATTTCTCATTCTTCTTAAATGGACGAACAACACAGTGCATTGATGTAGTTCCATTAGATTGTCTCTAATTTCAAAGAGTTCATTGATTGTTTAAAGTTTAGTTATGTCAATTATATTTGCTATGATCAATATACGATGTAATCTGTCAAATTTATGAAGTGTATTTGTGCAATACTCGAATAAAGCCACGTATTTTCTTCCACGGTAACTCATTAAGCGTAAGCATGATTTATGATTCTGGGGGATTTAGTTATACTAGTTTGCGCATAATGATAATGGTGACTAATTTTATGCCCTTATGCAAAGAAGAATAAATACACAGAATGGCAACTGGCTGTAATCTCGGGTGATCTCGTGTCAGAGCGTGAATAGGCGTTATCTTAGTAAAAACAAACATCGGCGAGCATAGACTTACAATTTATACCTTTAAAACTACATTTAAAATACATGTTAGCTTGTAATACAACATTAGTTTAATGTGAAATAGTCTTAAGACACAGAGTACATGTTTCTTACCATAAAAAAATGCGTGATCATAAGGTGATAATTAATTTACCGATGAATAATTGCTTTCGCATACAAAATGGCGCGTGGAGAACGCTTCACTTCTGGTAAACGGGATCTCATTCAGTTGTCACGGGATGTTGGCGAGATTTGCTCTATATGCCTTTCAAGTTGCCAATCTATTTATTTTTATAGGTATTTGCCTTATGTCACAGAATAGCAAATATTATGTTAACAAATTCAAATGAAAACTGCATATTGAATTTATTAGCCAAATTTATCCATTTGTTACCCTGCCCATTTCAAAAAGTAATCTTTAAAATCATTGCGCAAGTAACTAATTTTTTGCTGTGCATTTCATGAATTGCACAGATTTACCAAGCTCTCGTAACATCCAGTGAAAGACAAAATATAGTTCCAGAACATACTTCTAGTATTTTTGATTGAGTCGGGTACCTCTGAAAGCATTGGAATGTCTTTTATCAAAGAGTTTTTCCACATCGATGAAATTAAATTATGACGGCTTCATTTTAAATGACCCATGTAAGATTTGTGCAGTACGTTAATTCTTCCGCGAGACCTCGCGGATGAATCCTGATTACATGGGGCACTTGTCGGTGAACACACGTGACCTGTTTATAACAATGGATTGTAGTTTCTATGAATTTACGTTTGAAAATATGGACTACGATTTACCAAAGAATACTGCAGAGATCGGCCAGATCAAAATGATGCAAAATCAGTAGTGGTGAAAATGGAAATGTCTACATATAACTTTGTTCTTAATCGTAACCTTTCTAGAATTTTGACTGGTTCGGATAATTTGCTTTCGATTCAGGTCGCAAAAAAATCGATACTGATAACCATTCTGCGTTGTAGTTTTTGAAATCGAAAGTAGATTCTAGATCGTCTGCAAACTGTGTGAAACTGCCGTTTTTCATGAATGATTTTAATAAGAGGTAATGTCACCGTAAACTTTAATGTCAGATACTGCCAAATGCTGCTAAATTGTCTTTGTATCATCACAATTTGTAAAACATATTGTTGAAACTGGAGATTTGGGCGGTATTTAGAAAAGTGTAATCATATCCGGATATAATATTTTTGGATAAATATCGAGCTGTGTTCTGATATTTTAACATTAAAGTAACAGACATGATAGCTATTATTGTAACAGAAATGATTCTAGAATTTATTTTTATACCACATTCTTCTTCTTCTTCTTGCAGGAGAGGGTATCCTCCCACACCCTCCCCCTTTTTGCCACTTTGCAGTTTGATACATCTGCCCTTCTACCAGCTGCCACCATGCCCATTTCAAAATCTTGCTGCAATTCAGAGCAGGAAGGAACACCCCTCCCCACACTCACCCTGCTACCGACCGCGTAAAAAATGGCTCAAACATTTTTTCAGCCCAGTCTGGGCCCTCACAGTCTGTCTACATGAATCAAAATGGATAATTAATTGAAAGTGTAGTGCACAGACTTAGGGACTACTGAACAGGTCTGAAATATAATAAATGATGGTTTTAACTAAAAAAGAACTGCATCTATTAATATCAGTTATCTTTTCCGAAATTGGTAGCTAGTCCGAGTAACTTCCCTTAGTTTTGAATGCGCAATTTTCCTGTCAGTGTAAACATTCATTAAACCATATATTGACAGTAACATTTACATATCTTTAATCGCAAAAGTAAGTATACTTTTAATTCACATCACTTATAATATGATTGAACAATACCATGCGATTAGTTGGAATATTGTACACAATTAGTTGTTGTCTATGGTAAAAGAACAACATGTAATGTAACTAAAAGAAAACAAAAAACCCTAAAAACAAACTGAAACTGGTAGATCTAGAACTTGTTGAACATTTAATATTGTCTGTTCCATCTTCAGCAAGCAGGCAGATGGCTATTTCAATCAAAATAATTGCAAATCTTTAAAGATTAAAACCTGTGACTCTTGGCGAAAATAGGCCAACGGGAAACTAAAGAGTATTTCGGACAGCACATGACATGTATATTTAATACTCTCTGTCTTATTGAACACAATTATGTATATCTTGAAATAAAATACATGTATCTTTCAAAATATACTAAAACAACTTTAATAATTTGGCAGCGCTTATTAATTCACTGAATATAATGCTTGTTCTTTCTATATGTATACTTCGCTGATCAGTATGCTTGTTATGGTCCCTAAAAGTGGGGAAGCATAGTTATAGCCACCTTGTTCATCACACTTTCTGTCCAAAGGATACTGAAGATACCAAGTTGTAACTTTTACATGAGATCCATTTCGGTATACTTTATTTCTAGATCTGATCCTTTTCAGATCATTCCTGTGGGTTTGTTAGAACTTTGATACTATTGATGGAAATTGTATGAATCTTAAAAATGATTAGTATTGAAGCCTCAATGTTCATACACTACTTTAATCGATTTCATTGATTTATTACCATACATAATCTGAGGAAAAATATATTTGAAATAAGTTGCATAGAAGCATATTATTTTTACCCACAAAACCAGTCATTTGTGTGCATCCTGTATTCATTATTCCTGTTGTTTGATATTATAACTTTGCCATTTAGACTGTACAACCAGTACATCAATCACTAGCCGAGTGCGGGAGGTCGTAGGTTCGATCCCCGGCCGCGTAATACCAAAGACGTAAAAAATGGTATTAGTAGCTTCCTCGCTTGGCATAATGTGACTGGGTGGGGTATCATGCCACGTGTCTACGGCGTGATATTCCAGTGAGGCAGCGCTATAAAGTTGGGCCTTGTGCTCACTGCTACAAGTAGACACCGTCGTTTATAAGACTGAAAAATTGTTGAAAAAGACGTTAAACCCGAACACACACGCACACACACTAGCCGACTCTCAGGCCCTTCAGGCCTTTGATTATATAATTCACGCATTCTTGATGATCTTTTCAAATACGGACAATCAGTTGTTGCTCGAATAGTTGACATTTTTATGCCAGGGAGGTACAGTTATTAAATGTAGACTACAGTACTGCATCGCTTGGGATTGACATACATGTATCTTCATATTTAAAATTGATTTAAGTACACTGATTTACCCAAGCTTTTAATCTATTTAGATGGGGTGGGGGATGTTCTCCATACAATCTTTTGAAATATATCGGACCAGGTAGGTATCTGTTACTAGATGTTTGGTTTGTCTCACAATAGCTGTAGGTCATGTTGTCTGTCGGTTATATGCAACGTTTAATAAATACATTTTCCTTTACCTTTATGTAATCGTCATATCTTTGCAAGAAGATATTCAAGATTTCAATGAACGTTATCAATATGTCCTTTTGCAGAAATACCGCTATTATCAACTGCGAGAATATTCTACTAAATGTCAGTATCGTAATTCAGTGTGTGTTTTTTTTACATTTAATAGCAATTTAAAACACTTCTGTTACTAAGTGTATCAAAACAATAGTTATTTATCAAATTTAATGGAAATTTTCCCAAATGTATTTGGTAAAATGATAAAATATTTTATCATATGCGGTTTTGACCCACTTATTTCGAGATATATTGCATATTTGATGTTCAGTCCTTTGTCAGCTGGATGCTAGATTTTCCTATTTGATCATGTCTAACAAAAGAGGTGGACAACGCCATGATAGTTTTTAAAGCCCACTATATAATACTGAGCTGCTTTGATATGTTTTTGCTTTCCTGATTCGTCTGATCCTTAATAATATTCTGCTGTTGTTCTGCTTTCTGCAACGGCATGGAGAACATGAGCAAATGGTTTGTTAAAAGCTTCAAGAAGATCCCTTGAAAGTATAGGACTCAACTAATCAAAATAATAAAAGACTCGGTTTGACTAGTTTGTTCTTGAGAGGTTTAGAAAGGTGAAATACCCTCACGGCCAAAGCACCAGCTTAAGCGGAATTCTAGTATGATGATATTAAATGACCTGCATAAAACTAAAGGACCAGAGGTTTTTCATATAGATATTTATCCAATCATTTTTGTTTTTCACATAACGTGCCTTTAGTTTCCCTTTCATGAATAAGACATTCAGCAGCCAAGGGCTTAATTTTATGTATACTGTTCTATCACATTGGAATATGGTGGGGATATAGAGTGTGAGCATTGTTGCCAAAATACTGTTTTAAGCACACCAGCGTTGTCTTACAACTGACTGTTCCAAGGCTTTGCCGCACTGCGTTCTTTTCCTTTATTTTATGTTTTGAGCTTTCTGTCTATATGCTTTACTTTGTTCGTGTATTTATCATGTTCTAAACTATACATGCAATGTTGCTGCATTGTTACGGTTTAAAGAGGTGTTGCAGAGTGTATCACATGTCTGATCTTTGAGAAATACTTTCAGTTGCAGAGAAGGAATGATGAAAAAAAGACAACGAAATGACTACCCCATGCCCCTGATGCCCTTCCTTCTGCAATTAGCTGAACGTAATTTCGGAAAGCCCATATTAAACTCAGAACGTTTTAAATGCAGAGGTAATGAATAATACTGTTTGTAGATAGCTTTGTTATTGCAGGGCTGAAGACGAATTAAGTAGAACACATTCAGTGTTGATGTCAAGTCTTAATGAATATAATTAACCGAAAATGGGTCATCTGGGGTCAAAAACTAGGTCACTAGGTCAGATCAAAGAAAATCCTTGTGTATGCGATAGAGGCTGTATTTTTCAACTAATCTTCATGAAATTTGGTCAGAATAATAACCTTGATGAAATCTAGGCTGAGTTCGAAAATTGGTTATCTGGGGTCAAAAGTAGGTCACTAGGTCAAATCAAAGAAAAACCTTGTGTATGTGATAGAGGCTGTATTTTTCAATTAATCTTCACGAATTTTGGTCAGAATGATCACCTTGATGAAATCTAGGATGAGTTCGAAAATGGGTCATCTGGGGTCAAAAACTAGGTCACTAGGTCAAATCAAAGAAAAACCTTGTGTATGCAATAGAGGCTGTATTTTTAGCTCACCTGAGCATTGTGAGTTTTTGTGATCGCTGGATGTCCGGCGTCTGTCTGTCGTCTGTCATCTGTCTCTCGTCTGTCAACATTTAGCTTGTGTATGCGATAGAGGCTGTATTTTTCAACTGATCTTCATGAAATTTGGTCAGAATGATTATCTTGATGAAATCTAGGCCAAGTTTGAAACCGGGTCATCTGGGGTCAAAAACTAGGTCATTAGGTCAAATCAAAGAAAAACCTTGTGTTTGCGATAGAGGCTGTATTTTTCAATTAATCTTCATGAATTTTGGTCAGAATGATTACCTTGATGAAATCTAGGCCAAGTTCGAAAATGGGTCATCTGGGTTCAAAAACTAGGTCACTAGGTCAAATCAAAGAAAAACTTTGTGTATGCAATAGAGGCTGTATTTTTCAATTAATCTTCATGAATTTTAGTCAGAATGATTACCTTCATGAAATCTTGGCCGGGTTCAAATATGGGTCATCTGGGGTCAAAAACTAGGTCATTAGGTCAAATAAAAGAAAAACCTTGTGTATGCGATAGAGGCTGTATTTTTCAACTAATCTTCATGAATTTTCGTCAGAATGATTACCTTGATGAAATCTAGGCCGAGTTTGAAAATGGATCATCTGGGGTCAAAAACTAGGTCACTACGCCAAATCAAAGAAAAACCTTGTGTATGCGTTAGAGGCTGTATTTTTCAATTAATCTTCATGAATTTTGGTCAGAATGATTACCTTGATAAAATCTAGGCAAAGTTCGAAAATGGTTTATCTGGGTTCAAAAACTAGGTCACTAGGTCAAATCAAAGAAAAACCTTGTGTATGCGATAGAGGCTGTATTTTTCAATTAATCTTCATGAATTATAGTCAGAATGATTACCTTGATAAAATCTAGGCAAAGTTCGAAAATAGGTCATCTGGGGTCAAAAACTAGGTCACTAGGTCAAATCAAAGAAAAACATTGTGTATGTGATAGAGACTGTATTTTTCAATTAATCTTCATGAATTTTGGTCAGAATGATTGCCTTGATGAAATTTAGGTCAAGTTTGAATATAGGTCATCTGGGATCAAAAACTAGGTCACTAGGTCAAATCAAAGGAAAAGCTTGTATATGTGATAGAGGCTTTATTTTTCAGTTGATCTTCCTGAAATTAAGTCAAAATGATAACCTTAATGAAATCTAGGCCAAGTTTGAAAATGGGTCATCAGGGGTCAAAAGCTAGGTCACTAAGTCAAATCAAAGAAAAACCTTGTGTATGCGATAGAGGCTGTATTTTTCAATTGATCTTCATGAAATTTGGTCCGAATGATTACCTTGATAAAATCTAGGTCAAGTTTGAATATGGGTCATCTGGGTTCAAAAATTAGGTCACTAGGTCAAATCAAAGAAAAACTTTGTGTATGCGATAGAGGCTATATTTTTCAATTGATCTTCCTGAAATTAAGTCAGAATGATTGCCTTGATGAAATCTAGGTCAAGTTTGAATATGGGTCAACTTGGGTCAAAAAGTAGGTCACTAGGTCAAATCAAAGAAAAACCTTGTGTATGCAATAGAGGCTGTATTTTTCAATAGATCTTCATGAAATTTGGTCAGAATGATTGCCTTGATAAAGTCTACGTTAAGTTTGATTATGGGTCATCTTGGGTCAAAAAGTAGGTCACTAGATCAAATCAAAGAAAACCCTTCTGTATGCAATAGAGGCTGTATTTTTCGATTGATCTTCATGAAATTTGGTCAGAATGATTGCCTTGATGAAATCTAAGTCAAGTTCGAATATGGGTCATCTGGGTCAAAAAGTAGGTCTCTAGGTTAAATCAAAGGAAAACGTGGATGCGATAGAGGCTAAATTTTTTCAACTGATCTTCATGAAATTTTGTCAGAATGATAGCCTTGATGAAATCTAGGTTAAGTTCGAATATGGGTCATCTGGGTTTTAAAACTAGGTCACTAAGTCAAATCAAGGAAAAACCTTGTGTATGCAATAGGGGCTGCATTTTACACTGGATTTTCATAAAATCTGGTCAGAATTGTTGCCTTGATGAAATCTAGGTCAGGTTGGAATATGGGTAGTCTGGGTTCAAAAACTAAGTCAATAGGTCAAATCAAAGAAAAACCTTGTGTATGCGATAGAGGCTGTATTTTTCAATTGATCTTCATGAAATTTGGTCAGAATGATAGCCTTGATGAAATCTAGGTCAAATTCGAATAAGGGTCATCTGGGATAAAACAACTAGGTCACTAGGTCAAATCAAAGAAAATACTTTTTATACTCAAGATTTTTGCCCCAATTTTAATGATAATTGGTCAGAATATTTTTTTCCATGAAATTACTAGGTCAAACATGTTTACACTGTTATGGTGTGTTATGGTGTGTTTCACAGGTGAGCGACCTAGGGCCATCTTGGCCCTCTTGTTGTATGTTATATTTCTTGTAACTTTCAGAAATTAACTTATTTCAAATTCAACACCATAAGAATAGTCGAAAATAGTTAATATCAAGAGGTAGAAGCGATGTGTAAAATGCATTGTAAATTAAGTGGGTGGGGTACAAATTAAACAGTTAAAATAAATTGAATATATTGTTTCCTGAGAAAGTGTAAATATAGATATTTGAAATGTCCCATTGGCTTGTTTAATGACATGATATTCGATATTATAAGCAATTTTACTGATTCTTTTCAGAAATTATTCAGCAATATTATTTTCGTAATCGGCCGCCATATTGATGTCCACTGATCTCTTTTCACTGAAAAATTTAAAACTAAGATAAAACTATATACATGTAAACAGCCAATATTCACTGCATTTTCTATAAATGTTTTTGTTTTTTGCAAGATGCTGCCAAAGTTGACCTTGTATCTGGTTGATCGCCTGAACAACATCTTTCTCAGTGCAGTTCCTCTTTGTACACACATAATCTGGAAAAGAACTTGATATAATTCTCAATCGCAGATTTTATTGATGGGAAAAGACCAAATTTTTTTTAATGAATTATACCAAAAAATAACAAATTTGCAAATCTCATCATAACATAGCATTCTTAAATTATCATATTCAATTATAAAGAGTCTTTTTGTTATGCCCCGCTTCGAAGAAGGAGGGGTATATTGTTTTGCAGATGTCAGTCAGTCGGTATGTAGTCCAATCTGTTTCCAGATGATAACTCAAGAACTCAGATGACCCCTATTGATTTTGAGGTCTATAGGTCAAAGGTCAAGGTCACATTGACCGAGAACAATAGAACTTTTGTGTACAGTGACCAAATGATTTCTATTCTTTGTGCAATTACATCTCTGTCGCGTCGTGTCCAGAAATCTATTATCTCAGTTATTACTAAATGGATTTGATTCAAACTTAAAATAGATGTTCCACCTTATCACCTGCATCATGTGACACAAGGTGCATAACTCTGACACCAATTTTCCATGAATTATGCCCCCTTTTACTTAGAATTTAAGGTTAATTTTGATGCATTTTCACTAATATATATCATTCTGATTGGCTTAGAGCCAAAGGGAAGTAACCTTTTTTAAACTTTTGTACTGAGTTACTTCCCCTTAAATTCCAAGAATTAGTCTATTTTTAGATTTTCAATATTTTAGGTATTTTTCTAACTTTTTTATTATTAGTCCTATGTAAAAAGTAAATACATTTTTCTGTGTTAACATGTGTCGGTAAGACACTTTTTTGTATTCATTGTTAGTGTATCTCTAATATTATTGATTTTTATATTTACCTCATCCCTCATCCTGGGCACATATACTAGTATTACTTATATGTGCCGTGGAAGCGCAGGATGAAGTACTCCAAAGACGAGTAAAAAAATTTATTTTAAGTATTAAGTTTTTTTATGTTTTATATCATTCTAAGTATTTTTTAATCCCCCGCCACAAATGGTGGACGGTTATAGGAATGGTCTCCGTCCTTCCGTCTGTCCGTAACACTTTCGTGTCCGCTCTGTATCTCCTAAACCCCTTAATGGATTTTCATGAAACTTGGGTCAAATGATCACCACATCAAGATGATATGCAGAACCCATGAGTCAGCCTTGTCGGCTCAAGGTCAAGGTCACAACTCAAGGTCAAAGGTTTGAGCCTTCCATTTTGTGTCCGCTCTATATCTCCTAAACCCCTTGAAGGAATTTTATAAAACTTGGGTCAAATGATCACCTCATCAAGGCGATGTGCAGAACTTATGAGTCAGCCATTCTGGTTAAAGGTCAAGGTCACAACTGAGGGTCAAAGGTTCGAGCCTTCCATTTTGTGTCTGCTCTGTATGTCCTAATTCCCTTGAAAGATTCATATGAAACTTGAGTCAAATGATCACCTCATCAAGGCGATGTGCAGAACTCATGAGTCAGCCATGCTGGCTCAAGGTCAAGGTCACAACTCAAGGTCAAAGGTTTTAGCCTTCCATTTTGTGTCCGCTCTATATCTCCTAAACCCCTTGAAGGAATTTGATAAAACTTGGGTCAAATGATCACCTCATCAAAACGATGTGCAGAACTTATGAGTCAGCCATGCTGGCTCAAGGTCAAGGTCACAACTTAGGGTGAAAGGTTTGAGGCTTCCATTTTGTGTCCACTCTGTATCTCCTAAACCCCTTTTTCAGGATTTTCACCAAACTTGGGTCAAATGATCACCTCATCAAGAACTCATTAGTCAGCCATGTCAACTCAAGGTCAAGGTCACAACTCAAGGTCAAAGGTTTGAGCTCTGTATCTCCTAAACCCCTTGAAGGATTTTCTTGAAACTTGGGTCAAATGATCACCTCATCAAGACATTGTGCAGAATTCATGAGTCAGCCATGTCAGTTCAAGGTCAAGGTAACACCTTAAGGTCAAAGGTTTACCCTTTCACTATCCATAGCATTGGTGGGGGATTTAGCTGTCTTTCAGACTGCCACGTTAAATTTCTTATGGTTGCCATTCTTCTGTGACAAGACCGTATTGTGGGGGTATAAGTCACTCCTGTGACAGTTCTAGTAGCATCAGTTTGCCATTTTAAACATGTGGCTCATATTACTCAGTTGAGCGATTCAGGGTCATGACCCTCTTGTTAAGCTTAGTCATTTATTCATAAATTCAATACCCATGTATTTGTTGCTTTTTCATTCATCTTTTTAGCTCACCAGAGCCAAAGGCTCAGGGTGAGCTATTAGGATGGGTCACCCTCCGGCGTCCGGCGTCCGTCGTCCGTAAACTTTTAATTCAAACGATATCTCCTCATAAACCGCTAGGCAAATTTCATCCAAACTTGGGTGAAGCTCTACAAAAATTGTTCAAAGAATTGAATTCCATGCAGAACTCTGGTTACCATGGCAACCGAAAGGAAAAACTTTAAAAATCTTCTTTTCAAAAACCAGAAGCCCTAGAGCTTAGATATTTGGTGTGAAGCATTGCCTTGTGGACCTCTACCAACTTTGTTCAAATTATGACCCTGGGGTCAAAATTGACCCCGCCCCAGGGGTCACTATTTTTTACATAGAAAAATCTTCAAAAATCTTCTTCTCAAAAACCAGAAGCCCTAGAGCTTAGATATTTGACATGTAGCATTGCATAGTGGACCTCTACTAAAGTTTTTCAAATCATGACCCCGGGGTCAAAATTGACCCTGCCCCAGGGGTCACTTCATTTTACATAAGAAAATCTTCAAAAATTTTCTAAAAATAAACCAGAAGGCCTAGAGCTTAGATATTTCACTTGTAGCATTGCCTAGTGGACCTCTACAAAATTTGTTCAAATCATGACCCCCGGGGTCAAAATTGACCCTGCCTCGGGGGTCACTTGATTTTACATAGGAAAATCTTCAAAAATTTTCTAAATATAAACCAAAATGCCTATATCTTAGATATTTGACGTGTAGCATTGCCTAGTAGATTTCTAAAAAAATTTGTTCAAATCATGACCCCTGGGGTCAAATTGACCCCGCTCCATGGGGTTACTTGATTGTACATAGAAAAATATTCAAAATTTTCTAAAAATAAACCAGAAGGCCTAGAGCTAAGATATTTGACATGTAGCATTGCCTAGTGGACCTCTACAAAATCTGTTCAAATCATGACCCCCGGGGTCAAAATTGACCCCGCCCCAGGGGTCACTTGATTTTACAAAGTAAAATCTTTAAAATTTTCTAAAAATAAACCAGAAGGCCTAGATCTTAGATATTTGACATGTAGCATTGCCTAGTAGACTTCTACAAAATTTGTTCACAAATCATGACCCCTGCGGTAAAATTGGCCCCGCCCCAGGGGTTACTTGATTGTACATCAGAAAATTTCTAAAAATCATCAGTTTGACATTTGAAACATGTAGCTCATATTATTCTGGTGAGTGATCCAGGGTCATCATGACCCTTTTGTTTTTTTTTGTACGAAGTATTTAAACTGTATTTCACTGATAAATATTATTATTACCCCAACTAACTTCGGGGTGGCGGTTTCATGGGAATCATTTAGTTCATCCATCCCATTTATATCCCCCTTTTTAGCTCACCTGTCACAAAGTGACAAGGTGAGCTTTTGTGATCGCGCGGCGTCCGTCGTCCATCCGTGCGTCCGTAAACTTTTGCTTGTGACCACTCTAGAGGTCACATTTTTCATGGGATCTTTATGAAAGTTGGTCAGAATGTTCACCTTGATGATATCTAGGTCAAGTTTGAAACTGGGTCACATGCCTTCAAAACTAGGTCAGTAGGTCTAAAAATAGAAAAACCTTGTGACCTCTTTAGAGGCCATATATTTCATGAGATCTTCATGAAAATTGGTCAGAATGTTCACCTTGATGATATCTAGGTCAAGTTCAAAACTGGGTCACGTGCAATCAAAATCTAGGTCAGTAGGTCTAAAAATAGAAAAACCTTGTGACCTCTCTAGAGGCCATATATTTCAAATGATCTTCATGAAAATTGGTCAGAACATTCAACTTGATGATATCTAGGTCAAGTTTGAAACTGGATCACGTGCCGTCAAAAACTAGGTCAGCAGGTCAAATAATAGAAAAACCTTGTGACCTCTCTAAAGGCCATATTTTTCATGGGATCTGTATGAAATTTGGTCTGAATGTTCATCTTGATGATATCTAGGTCAAGTTCGAAACTGGGTCACGTGCGGTCAAAAACTAGGTCAGTAGGTCTAAAAATAGAAAAACCTTGTGACCTCTCTAGAGGACATATTTTTCATGAGATCTTCATGAAAATTTGTCAGAATGTTAATCTTGATGATATCTAGGTCAAGTTCGAAAGTGGGCCATGTGCCTTCAAAAACTAGGTCAGTAGGTCAAATAATAGAAAAACCTTGTGACCTCTCTAGAGGCCATATTTTTCTGGGATCTGTATGAAAGTTGGTCTGAATGTTCATCTTGATGATATCTAGGTCAAGTTCGAAACAGGGTCATGTGGGGTCAAAAACTAGGTCAGTAGGTCTAAAAATAGAAAAACCTTGTGACCTCTGTAGAGGCCATACTTATGAATGGGATCTGTATGAAAGTTGGTCTGAATGTTCATCTTGATGATATCTAGGTCAAGTTCGAAACAGGGTCATGTGGGGTCAAAAACTAGGTCAGTAGGTCTAAAAATAGAAAAACCTTGTGACCTCTCTAGAGGCCATACTTATGAATGGATCTCCATAAAAATTGGTCAGAATGTTCATCTCTATGATATCTAGGTCAAATTTGAAGTGGGTCACGTGCCATCAAAAAGTAGGTCAGTAGGTCAAATAATGAAAAAACGTTGTGACCTCTCTAGTGGCCATATTTTTCAGGGGATCTGTATGAAAGTTGGTCTGAATGTTTATCTTGATGATATATAGGTCAAGTTTGAAACTGGGTCAACTGCAATCAAAAAATAGGTCAGTAGGTCTTGAAATAGAAAAATTTTGTGACCTCTCTAGAGACCATACCCTTGAATGGATCTTCATGAAAATTGGTCAGAATTTTTATCTTGATTATATCTAGTTCAAGTTCAAAACTGGGTCACATGAGCTCAAAAACTAGGTCACTATGTCAAATAATAGAAAAAACGACGTCATACTCAAAACTGGGTCATGTGGGAAGAGGTGAGCGATTCAGGACCATCATGGTCCTCTTGTTTGTCTTAGAAAATGTCACTTTAATATATATATGCAACATGTACATGCATCTGTTCAGACCTTTCTGCTAGTAAAGCAAGTTGTCTCACTATAATGCATAACTCTTGACATTTATTTTGACAGAACTTCTGTTCATTTTCCTCCAAAACCATTAATAATTAGTATAATAAAAATCCTCTCTTGTAAGTCAGGGGTTCAAGGTGATTTTAGTACTAATTACAAGAAATAAATAATTGAAAACTGCCATTAAGTATTAGATAAATTGTTGATACAGAAACAACATATACATGAAGAAAAGTTACCTGTAACCAGGTGAAAGTTCAAGCCATAAGATGTTCCTGCTTCAGTCTATTTTTAGCTCACCTGAGCCAAAGAATCATGGTGAGCTTTTGTGACTGTTCAATGTCTGTCGTGCGTCATGTGTCGTGCATCCGTCAACATTTTCTATAAAAAATCTTCTTCTTCAAAACCACTGGGCAGAATAACACCAAACTTCACAGGAATGATCCTTGGGTGGCCCTCTTTCAAAATTATTCAAAGAATTGAATTCCATGCAAAACTCTAGTTGCCATGGCAACCGAAAGGAAAATCTCATCTTCTTATCCAAAACCACAGGGCCTAGGGCTTTGATATCTGGTATGTAGCATCATCCAGTGGTCCTCTACCAACATTGTTCAAATTATCCCCCTAGGATCAAATATGGCCCCACCCTGGGTGTCACATGGTTTATATAGACTTATATAGGGAAAACTTTGAAAATCTTCTTGTACAAAACCACATAGCCTAGGGCTTTGATATCTGGTGTGTAGCATTATCCAGTGGTCCTCTACCAAGATTGTTCAAATTATCCACCTAGGGTCAAATATGGCCCTGCCCCGGGGGTCACATGGTTTACATAGACTTATATATGGAAAACTTTGAAAATCTTCTTGTACAAAATCACACGGCCTAGGGCTTGGGGGTCCAAATTTTTAGCTCGCCTATACGAAATATGGAGAGCTATCCTGCTCAACCCGGTGTCGGCGTCCTTCCGCGTCCACACTTTGGTTAAAGTTTTGATGCACTTTCTCTTTATCTTTGTTATTACTTGATGGATTTGCTTCAAACTTAAAATAGTTGTTCCTCATCATCATATGGCACAAAGGTCATAACTCTTGCACCATTTTTTGTGCCCCCCATGAGTGGTGGGGGGCATATAGATTTGGTCTTGTCTGTGCGTCTGTCCGTCCGAGCACACGATTGGTACCTTAGGTGGTAGGAGGTGTGGCCTAGGACAATAGAAATCCTTTGTATTCATTCCGTAACTGCTTAATTCTTTTGTTCCTTAAATGGTCATTCTATTGTTTTCAAACAATGGAATGACCACCTAATACACGAATCGTATGGGCATTTGTCCGTCCATGCGTATGTCCGTCCGTCTGTCCGAAGTTTGTGACGCGCCTAGCTCAGAAAGTATTTGATATAAATTGATGAAACCTTGCATGAGTCTTTATCATGATATGAACTTGCGCACCTTCTATTTTTCGTCTGGCTCCGCCCCCTATTTTTAGAGTTACGGCCCCTGAAATAGTCAAAAATGTGCATTTTCACCTTGTGACATGCCTAGCTCAAAAAGTATTTGATATAGATTCATGAAACATTGCATGAATCTTAATCATGTTATGAACTTGCGCACCTCCTATTTTTCATTTTGGTCTGCCCCCTATTTTTAGAGTTATGGCCCCTGAAATAGGCAAAAATGCCCATTTTCACCTTGTGACGCACCTAGCTCAAAAAGTTTTTCATATAAATTGATTAAACCTTGTATGAGTCTTTATCATGATATGAAATTGTGCACCTCCTATTTTTTGTCTGGCTCCGCCCCCTGTTTTCAGAGTTACGGCCCCTGAAATAGTCAAAAATGCACATTTTCACCTTGTGACATGCCTAGCTCAAAAAGTATTTGATATAATTTGATTAAACCTTGTATGAGTCTTTGTCATGATATGAACCTGCGCACCTCCTATTTTTTGTCTGGCTCTGCCCCCTATTTTTAGAGATATGGTCCCTAAAACTAGAAATGTGTCCATGGGACACAGATGCCCCCACTACATGACAAATGACACAAATTTTTTCCAAGGTCAGGGGCCATAACTCCTACAATACTGAATGAATCCAGACACGAAACCCCAGGTGCACAACCGCAAATGCTGACCAACATTCCTTTAAACTTTGGTGACTCTAGGTCAAATACTTCTGGAGCTATGCACGACAACATTAAAATGACCAATTTTTAACTAAGTCAGGGACCATAACTCCTACATAACTGAATGAATCCGGACGCGAAACCCCAGGTGCACAACTGCACATGCTGACCAACATTCCTGTAAAGTTTTGTGACTCTAGTTAAAATACTTTTGGAGCTATGCGCGACACAACATAAAAATGACCAATTTTTACAAAGTCAGGGGCCATAACTCCTACACGACTGAATGAATCTGGAGGCGAAACCCCAGAACTACACATGCAGACCAACATTCCTGTAAAGTTTTATGACTCTACATCAAATAATTTTGGAGCTACGCGCGACACAACATTCTCGGAAGGACGGACGGAGGACGGACGGACGGACAAGGGCAAATCTATATGCCCCCCCCAAAAAGTGGGGCACAATAATCAAAAATGCACATTTTCACCTTTTGACGCACCTAGCTCAAAAAGTATTTAATATAAATGGTTGAAAACTTGCGTAAGTCTTTATCATGATATAAATTTGCACACCTCTTATTTTTTGGCCGGCTCCATCCCCTATTTTTAAAGTTGTGGCCCCTGAAATAGTAAAAAAATGCACATTTTCACCTAATTATGTGCCCAGCTCAAGAAGTATTTAATGTAAATTCACGAAACCTTGCTTGAGTCTTTATCATGATGTGACCTTTCACACTTGGTATTCTTTTGAGAATCTTTGCACTTATTACAGAGTTATGGCCCTTGAAATAGCCAAATAGTGGATTTTTTGTTTGTGATGCTCATAGCTCAAAAATATATGGCCTAGAATAATGAATCCTTTTCATAAAATGTTTGTTTAGGCTAAACCCCATTAACACTGCAAACATCTGAATTATTGCCCCTTATTTGTGACAAATGTACCAATGGGGGGCACACCCTGTGTCCTACAGACACATTCTAGTTCATGAATTATCCCCCCTTTTTACTTAGAATTTCAGGTTAAAGTTATGATGCACTTCCACTCTATCTCAGTTATTATACGCCCGAAGGGACGTATTATGTTATGACGCCAGTGTCCGTCCGTCTGTTAGCAATTTCATGTCTTCTCTGTAACTCTTGAACCCTTTGAAGGATTTCAAAGAAACTTTACGCATATGTTCACCACACTGAGGCGACATGCAGAGCGCATGTTTTGGATGTCTCGCTTCAAGGTCAAGGTCACACTTAGGAGTCAAAGGTCATATCAGTTTGTTTCGTGTCTGCTCTGTAACTCTTGAACTGGTTGAAGGATTTCAAAGAAACTTGGCACAAATGTTCACCACACCGAGACGACATGCAGAGCATGTGTTCTGGATGACTCGCTTCAAGGTCACACTTAGGGATCAAAGGTCATATATGACTTTGCTTTGTGTATATTGCTCTGCATTGCCGTGCTCTTGTTTTTATTTGGCAGATCCCTCTTTCGTTCACTTACAACAAAATTTTTTTGAATTATTTCCCTTTTATGTTACTATAAATAGCATATTTTTAAACTTTTTTATTATTTGCTGTATGGAAAAACCGAGACCACTTTTCTGTGGTACAACATGGATGGTACCTCTAATTTTTAGGTGTATTTTGACATACCTGTACCTGGTAATTCATAAATGGATTTGATTCAAACTTAAATAGTTGTTCCACATCATCTCCCACATCATATGACACAAGGCTTATAACTCTGGTACCAATATTTCATGAATTATCCCCCCCTTTTCTTAGAATTTCAGGTTAAAGTTTTGATGCACTACCACTCTATCTCAGTAATTCCTAAATGGATTTGATGCAAACTTAAAATAGTTGTTCAACATCATCACTCACATCATATGACACAAAGGTCATAACTCTTGCACCAATTTTTCATGAATTATGCCCCCTTTTTACTTAGAATTTCAGTAAATATTTTGATACACTTTCACTCTATCTCATTTATTACCTCACCTGAGCACGAAGTGTGATCACACTGTGTCCGTCGTCCGTTCGTCAAGTCGTCCGTCGTCAACATTTGTGTTTAAACGACATTAGCTCCAAAACCACTGAATGGATTTTGATGAAACTTGGCCATGATGTTCCTTGGGTGGTCCTCTACCAAAGTTGTTCAAACAGTTCCGCTTGGTTGCACATAAGGTCTGCCAGAGCTAAAAATAGAAAAAACTTCAAACAACATCTCCGCCTAAACCGATGGTCTGATTTTGAAATAATTTCACACAAATGATCCTTATTTTAGAATAATTTTACACAAATGGTCCTTGTCTGACCCTCTTCCAAGATTGTTCAAATTATACCGATTCGTCACAAAAGATGGCCGCCAGAGGGCGTGGTCACTTTTCCCTATATGTATATAGTGGAAACTTTAAAAATCTTCTTGTATGAAACTGCTTGTCGATTTAAGAATAATTTTACACAAATGGTCCTTGTGTGACTCTCTACCAAGATTGTTCAAATTATTTTGGTTCGTCAAAAAACATGGCTGCCAGAGGGCATGGTCACTTTTCCCTATATGTATTTAGTGGAAACTTTAAAAATCTTTCTTGTGTGAAACTTCAAGATCGATTTTAAAATAATTTTGCACAAATGGTTCTTGTGTGACCCTCTACCAAGATTGTTCAAATTTTTCTGATTCGTAAAAAACATGGCTGCCAGGGGGTGTGGTCACTTTTCTTCTCTGAATCAATAATAGCTAGAGCCTTGATATTTGGCGTGTGAGGTCAGATTTGTAATGTCTACCATAATTATGCCCCTGGGGTGAAAAGAGGCCCTGCCCATGGGGGTCCCAAATTTAACATAAGACTTATATAGGGAAAAAAATTTTTTTTTTCTGAAAGTTCAAGGCCTAGGCCTTTGATATTTGGTATGTAGCATTGCCTTGTGGATCTCTAACAAGATTGTTCAAATTATGCCCCTGGGGTGAAAAGAGGCCCCACCCTGGGGTCACTTGTTATATGAGTTATATGGGAATAAATACTTCAAAAATTATCAGATCATATTTCCTAGACTGTTTAATTATAATTACCTGATGACCCCGAGCAATTAGGGGTCACTTGACTGTGACCTTGACCTACTGACCTACTTTCTTGTTTTTTAAGATACAGCCTTGAAATTTGGATGACATGTACAGTTTTGCACACCGATCTTAAAACTGACTTCCAGTGACCATGAATGTGACCTACTGACCTACTTTCAAATATTTTAGCATCAGTTTGCCATTTTAAACATGTGGCTCATATTACTCAGATGAGCGATTCAGGGTCATCATGACCCTCTTGTTTCAAAATTATGCCACTTTTTGAACTTACCAGTTTTTGGTTAAGTTTTTGTATGTAAGCTGGTATCTCATTATCCGCTGATCGGAATGAATTGAAACTTCACACACTTGTTCACTGTCATGATCTGACATGCACTGTGCAGGTTCAATAACTCTACTTTGCATTTTTTCAAAATTATGCCCCTTTTTCAACTTAGCAGTTTTTTGGTTAAGCTTTTGTATGTAAGCTGGTATCTCAGTATCCACTAATGGGAATGGATTGAAACTTCACACACTTGTTCACTGTCATGATATGACATGCAGTACATAGGTTCAATAACTCTACTTTGCATTTTTACAAAATTTATGCCCCTTTTTAGCTCGACTATTCATAGAATAGTAGAGCTATTGGACTTGCCCATGTGTCCGCGTCAACGTCCGCGTCTGCGTCCGCGTGGTTAAGTTTTTGTATGTAAGCTGGTATCTCAGCAACCACTTGTGGGAATGGATTGAAACTTCCCACACTATTCACTGTGATAAACTGACTTACATTGCACAGGTTCCATAACTCTGTTTTGGTTTTTTACAAAATTATGCCCCTTTTTCGACTTAGAATTTTTTGGTTAAGGTTTTGTATGTAAGCTGGTATCTCAGTACTCACTAATGGGAATGGATTGAAACTTCACACACTTGTTCACTGTCATGATCTGACATGCACAAAGCAGGTCCCATAACTTTATTTTGCTTTTTTACAAAATTATGCCCCTTTTTCAATATAGAATTTTTTGGTTAAGTTTTTGTATGTAAGCTGGTATCTCAGTATCCACTAATGGGAAAGAATTGAAACTTCACACACTAGTTCACTGTCATGATATGACATGCAGTGCAAAGGGTCAATAACTCAACTTCGCATTTTACAAAATTATGCTCCTTTTTCAACTTACATCCACAACTTTGAGCGTAAAATATACGAGAACCGCAACTCTTGTTGGTATTGATTTTTTGCCTTGAGCGCCGTTGTAGTTGTTTCCCTTTACACTAAAATATCGATAAACAGGTAAACTAGGCTATCTATCTCCCGATTGTAGACTTCACGCGCTTCAACCGACAAGAAATTAGTAGGATAAGAAATAAAAAGAAGGAAGCGGGTAACTGTATATATGGCTTTTTGAAAAGCGCATCTTCAGTCTTGGTAAGATGGAATTATTGAAGTATGCAAATTAAAGCAGAATATAACACATCTTTCAGGTACTGTAATCAATTGTATTTTAATCGAAAAAAAATGTGGACTCTGCTAGATACCGACCTTGTACCATGAATTTAATAATTATATGTTTAAACAGCAAGCAAAATGTACAAAATATTCTGCCGTAATGCACAATGAGTTTCTAATGAAACTGCATGGATTTTACAGTAAAAATACTTGTTCAGAATGACAACACTGCGAAAAAAGGGTCAATATACGGGAGTGTACGGTCCCGTATATTTCGGAAATACGGGAGTATACGGGATGTATATTACAAATATACGGACCTAATATACGATCCCGTATTCGGAACATCTAGTATACGGGAAGTCCGTATATTTGTCATGCATATACGGGATCCCGTATACGCCGAATATACATAAATGTATATTTCCCGTATATATGCAATATACGAACTTTAAAAAAAAAATCCCTAGAAAGGGTTTTTATTCGGTCCTGCTTTAACGTAAGTTTCATTTTCAGTATTCAAAGGGTTTGAGATTTTTTTTCCCGTATACTTCCCGTTTTTAAAATTTTAACGGAACACTAACGAGCTGTTATTCAAAAATTACTTTTAAAACGGATCCGTTTTTTTATCAATCGGACTTTGATTGATCTAATACGGGGCTATACGGACTTTTTTTTTTTTCTAAATACGGGCTTGGTTTTTTCCGTATAGCATATACGTTATAGGGGATCCCGTATTTTTGTCAATGGACGGATTGCATCAAATATCGGGGCATTTAGACTTGATTTTCTAATATAGGGGCTTCGGTTTTTCCGTTTACCATGATATACTAATTTCGGCCCCTATTTTTGTATATACGGACTGGGGTTCATCAAATAAGGGGGTATCGGTTGTATTTTCTAATATGGGCTTCGGTTTTTTTTCCGTATCGCATGTTTTACTAAGTATAGGGATCCCGTACTTTTTCTATACGGGGCATAACAAACTGTTTTTTGATATAGGGGCAAACGGACTAGCCCGTTATGCATGGTATCGCAATATGGACCCCTACTTGTGTCATATAGGGAAAATACAAAACTGTATTTTTTACTATCGGTACGGCTAGTCCCGTTTTTTGGGGTATACCAAATATAGGGACCCCGTACTTGTGTCAAAAACGGAATGTATTTGCATCTGATATAGGGGGATAAACCCCTTGTTTTGATATACGGGCCGGTTTTTCCCCCGTTTATGAAAAGATATGCAGGTATACAGATTCCATATTTGTGTCACTTTTGACGAATTTGGTTTTCGTTTGGGGGAAATTCAGGACCAGTATTTCTAAAAGAAAATTTTCCAGATTTTCCCGTTTGCAGGGTTAGTATAAAAACCCCCGTATTTTTTTTTTAGTGAAATGTTTTTTGTATTGGGGGCACCACGGAAAGTGACAAAATGAAGGGTGATCCCTACGCAAAATACGTATTTTAAAATAAGCAAGACAAGACAGGGTATGAAAAAAAATAAATTTGTTATTAATTGGGGGACATGTCAGATTAAACAAACATTTTACCCAATTAAATATTTTAAATCAGTTTTTCAAACGGTTTGAACTTTTCATTTCTTGTCCAAAGAAAAAAGCAAATTTAAAAGGGAGTAATCTAAAACACAAGCATTTTTAAATATTTTTATGTTATTTTAATTGGGAAAAAACAGAAATTCGCAATTTAATTTGCGGGTTGATCAACAAAACAGTTGATTCACTTCTTTTACTTTTGTCTTTTCATTTTTTCGTTTTCCCTATAATGCTGATTCCCGCTTTGCTTTCGTTTGCCGTTTCAAAAAGGCAGTACACCCCCCCAAATGCCCGAAGTGTATTTTAAAAAAGACGTATGTTGGTTCTGTACAAAACACGATATGTAAGCAGGTTACAAATGTGAACCCTGGAAATATTAGTTTCGTCTCAATAAGTTAAGCTTTTATCTGTTTTTAGAATGTCCTGAAACGAAGGGCTCATCCGGGCTGTCGTTGATTTTTTGACCAAACTAGTAGAAATTCACAATAAGAAAATTTTCCTACTAAAAAAAAATAGTCGTCCCGTTTTTGATTCCAGTAAAAATTTTGTAAACCGGAAAAAAAAAAAATGCAGCTTTAAAATTTATAAAAAATGGCCTGCAATTAAGTAGATAATTATATCTATTAAATGATGTGAAAATTATGCGAAAAAAATACTGTGGGCAGGGTGACACTCTTAAGGTTGAAGCCCATACTATTTCGTCGCAAAAAGAAATTAATATCATTAAAGGGCCTGTTGATATTAATATAGTTATCTATTATGTTTTTATTTGCTTTTATGGTTAATTAGTTAAAATCTATCCCCCATTTATTTAATATAAAAATGCATGGGGGTTTTATATGCCGTCACATGTTGTTCCCGGTAAATCCTACCTAATTTTGATGGATTTGTTTAAACGGGAATACCGAAAATAACATAAAAATTAGGGAGACTTTTTTCAAGAGGATTTTACAAAACTTAAAAGAAAAAATAAAGTGCGGAATGGGGTTTAAAAACACTTCCCCATTTTTTTCCTTCAAAATGCAAAACTACAGCCAGGTTTTTTAAAAAACAACGCAGTGTTAACGAAATAGCTAAATTAGTGTCCTTAACTTCCCGCCATTTTGAAAAATCCTCCGTGTTAGAACTTATTAAAAATTGCACAAAAATTTCTTTTTGTACAGTTGGAAAAAAAATTAATCAGAGTGACATAACGCATTCTCGAACAAGGGGGCTACCGGGTTCCCCGGGGTTTTTTGAAAAAACATGACTAAAAAAAACATAACAGTCGGTTTTTAAGCTTTTTTTTTTAATTTAAATTTTCAAATCTTTTTAAATTGTGATGAAAGTTCTGAACGATATTTTGCCTTAAACGTTTTAAATTTTGGTTGAACAATTGAAAGTTTCCCAAAATTTTCCAATCTCGCGGTCAGAATAATATTTTTGACAAAAAAATGTTCTCATAAATCCCATCTCTTTATCATGTTAAATAAATTAATGCATCTGTAAATCTGGATTTAAAATTAAACCCCAATTCATAGTTAAAACCCTAACAAAAATAAAATAAAAAATATCAGGGTATCAATAATTTACATTTTTTTATATTGAGTTCCCAAAATATTCGATAAAATTATGTAACGGTTAAGTTTAATTTGTTGAAAAATGAAAGAAATGGTACTAGTTTGTTTAAAAGTTTGAAATCAAATTTACGACATACCGATTTCTTTCCAATAAATGACCACTTTGTTTTAAAAATGATTGGTTTTGCACAGCGCATGCCCTCACTTAAACAGGCCTGGCTAGAGTAACAAAAAACGATAGAATCAAAGATAGACCTTCCCCGATGTTTATTGTTCTCAAAGTTTTTTTTTTTTGGAAAATATAGACCCCAGGCAAACAGGTTTTAAATTTTCCTTAATAAAATATTCCTTAAATGCCGGGATATGCTTGCGATAAAAATTTACAAAAAACATTAGGGAGTAAAAAATTGAAAGGGAGGTTGAAAAAAAAGCAAAATTTGTTCTAAAGGATCCCTTTTAAAGCTGAAGTTGTCACATTATGAAACTTAAAATAGGAATTTTTTTGTTTCTATAAAACTATTAAAAAATGTCTTATAGAAAAAAGTTTTTTTCCGGGGAAACGAACCCTGACCGCAGGGAAATAAAGGGTTTTCCACGTCTTACCAATTAAAACCAAAGGGGGGGTTTTTAGTGTTTAAGGGGTTAAATAAAATTTTTTATAAAAAAAATTTTTAAAAAAATCTAATTTTCCAGGGTTTTTCCCGCAATTATAGCTGTCATAACGTGCATAATTTCACCTTAAAACCATATATCAAAAAAAAAATAAAATGCCGTCCAAGAAAACCCAACTAGTGGGTTGGCCCATGGATCGAGACCAGCTTGCGCATCCGTGCAGTCTGGTCAGGTCCATGCTTTTCCCTTTAAAACCCTAGGGAATTGAAAAACAGTTAGCGAACGCATGGATCCGAGGGGACTGCGGGGATGCGGTCGAAACTAAACTATGTTGGTTTTCTCATGGCAGGCTCAATTTTTTTTTTTTTTTTTCTGTTTTTGGGACGATGTGGGGCCCGGGGCCTTTTTTTTGTATTGTTTAAACATTGCGTTTTTTTTTAAATTTTTTTAACCCCAAGATTGCATACAGTTACCTAAAAAAAAGAAAATTTTTAATTGTGTCAAATGTTTAATCCCCCTTTTAAATTTCATTGGTATTAAAAATATTGCTGGGTAAGAAATATTCGGTCATGTTTTTTAAAGCGGGGTCATAAAAATATTTTAAAAACCCCCTTACAAAATATAGGTTTTTAAAATTTTATTTTTTTAATGGTTAACCCTTTTAAGTACAAATTTTGCGCCCGCTAAAAAAAAAAAGACTTTTGGGGTTCATTTTTAAAGATTTAAGCGAAAAAGGAGTAAAAACAGAGAACTGGAAAAATCCGTCAAGGGAAAAATTCGCAATTTTAAAATTTTTAAAAAATGTAAAAAGGGGCCGTTAAAAATCTTTAAAATACAGACTAAGCTGAGCAATTTAATTTATTTTTTAAAATGTATAGTCCTGAAAGAAATCTTTGTTTTAGATTATAATATGAAACGATTTTAAATTGTTGTCCATTATATTACTAAATTTATTTTTTTTTAACAAAAAAAAGTATTATTTTTCATGTTCGACTTTTTCCCGCATTTCATTTTATATTAATTTAAACTTTTAAGTACATGTTAGAAAAACCTTTTCCCGTAAATGCACGAAAAAAATTTTATAATGACAAAGTATTTTTATCGATTCACCCCCCCCCCACCCCGTGTTACAACAAACTTTAGGGCGAAAAATTTTGGATTATTTGTTCCCCCCTTTTATGGGTTTTAAAGATGTTACAAAAATTGGTAAGCAAAAAGATTTTATATGTATTATTTTGGTCACATAATTTTATATTTTCCCGATTAATAAAAAAATTTCTACATAATAAAAATTTTTTATTATTACCAACCTTTCTTTTTAATATTTTGGAAAAAAAATACCATCAAACCCGCTTAATAGACTTACAAAGTCTGTAAGTAAAATAATCTTTTTTGTATTAATTTCTTCATCGACAGTATTTTGCAGAGAAAAACATTTTCTCTCAGGGCAGAGGCAAGAGGGGTTGTAATTTTTTGCAAAAGTGCCATCTAAAAAAAAGCGTTATTTTGTCGATTACGGTACCCCATTTTCTAAAAAAAAAAAGATTGAATTATTAACTTTATTTTGCTTTTCCGAATTTTCCCGTTTTAATCGAATGAATGAAAGTCGTGCCCCCCATTCCTTTTAAAGCTAGCCCCGGCTACCCGTTTACGAAATAAAAAATTTTATACGGAGTTGTTTTTGTCCTTTCAAACTTTTAATTGTTTAACCCCAAAGGTATTCTTCAAAAAGATTTTTTTACGATATTTTTTTTTTATTTCAAACATTGCAACATCAACTTTGGGGATGAATCCTTTTAACTTCGGGGTGAAAGAATGAAGAAATAAATTTAAGATTATTTTGGGAAAAAAAATCAATCGAAGAATGAAAGAATGAATATTTAAGGTATTTGAATTTTTTTTTATATTAAAAAAAAATTAAATGACCTTTTTTACGCTTCTGAATTTGTTAAAGCAATAAAAGCAACCCGTTTTCTGATTATTGAAAAATTTAATTATGTTTGGTTTTTTCAAAAAAAATAGTTTTTTAAAATTTAAAACTTAAATCAAATAAACTTACTCGGCTCTTTCCCCAAATATGCAAAAAACAGATAACCGTGCGGATTGAGCCCGATGTTTTTCGCTGGGGAATGAACGCGCAAGCGTGAGAAGGGGGGTTTTCCCATATTGGATCCTAATATCATGCATTAAAGATCCCAAATTCTTTGCGCAATTTTTGTTAATTGGATTCATCGAGTTTTGGTTTGTCAATTTGCAGGTAGAAAAAAAGTTAGAAATTGTCAGATGGATTACCAGGCTTAGGGACATGGGTCTATCGTTTTTTGTCAATATGCAAAAAATTTTACAAATTTAAAGTTGCAGTAAAACTGTTCGGCAGAAATATATGCAGTTTTTTTCGTGGGATGGGTAAATCAGTGTAAATGCTTTTTCATTTGATTTAATGAAAGACCTCAATCTTTGCCCAAAATTTTTCGAGGTTTTTTGTAATTTTAAACAAAAATTTTTATTTTATACGCAATCAGTGCCGCCATCCCGTTACCCCGGTTTAAAATAAGTGATTTATCGTACTGTTTTATCTTTTTAAATTTTATTTTTCTCTTAAAGTATTTTTTTTTTTGTCCGTGACTGTAATGTGTCTTTCTTTTTGTCTGAATATTTTAAATAATTGATTTTTTACAAAGGGGGAATAATAACTTTTAATAAAAGGACCAAAAATACGGTGCGTTTGAAAATAAGGGAAATTTGAAAAAAATTAGGGGAAAAGGTATGCCAAAAATCGAACCCCACCCTGTATTGGAGCTAAAACCTATGCCGCCCGCACCTGACATGGAAGTATAATATCAACTAAGAATTATAATTATATTTGTATCGCTATTCTGTTTGGACATTTAAAAAGAATTTTTGGGAAAAAGAAATATTCAATGGGGTAGGTCAATACAAAAAACCCCCATCCCCGAGAAAAAAATAGTCTGAAGTGTAATACAGTGGAATAGAGGGGGAAAAGGAAACATTTTTTTATCACGTGCACACTGTTTGAACCCCCCGCACATGTTAGTACCCCGTGCGTGTTCTGATTAACACGGCGCACGTAATAAATATTTAGCTAACCGTTCCATGGATACATCAGTTCGAGTTTTAAGTGCCGGGCGAAGTGAAATATTCCAAAGAAACTAAACGAGAATCGTTTTTTCAAAAAAAAGAAACACTTATTTGAAAAATTTCAGTAACTAAATAAAAATTCCTTTTGAAAGCATGCATTTAGAAAAAATTTCAGATCTTTCACGCTTTTTTTATTTATCAGCTAAAAACATGCGCACGTGGTAGTTATCAATGGGGACATGGAGATAAAGTGCTGTCATTGCGCAGTGATAGTTATCCCCCAATGTGAAAACCACATACGCCCTGGTACTAACACGTGCGACAGAAAAAATAAAAATATTTCCCATGCCCCCGCTATGCCACCTTTTAAAAACATAGAACATCTGCAGAATTACTTCGAAAAAAAGTCAAGGAAGAAAATAGTTTTTGCTTAATGATTTATAATTTAAATACAGTTGAAATGAACATTGAATAAAAAGGGATAAAATCATTTTTTCTCTTTGAATTTATTAAACGAAAAATTCGGAGTTTTTTGTTCTTTATTACCAAATGTATGTTATCTCTGTTGGTTAAAGTTGCCCCCCGAAGTGGGGTTTTCCCTGCGAGTGGTTTGACGTGACTTCAAACCCCGTTGCCATCAGATGCGGGGTCAAGCCTCACTCAGGTGTTAAAATTTCCATGTAGGAAACTTAAAGCGGGCTCCTCGTAGAGAAATAATGCACTTAGGGCACCCGGGTTTTCCAAACAAAAACGGAAAGTCGTAAAAGGGCCAATAAGTGCGTCAGCGAACGTTAAACCCCAAAAAACACAAAAAAGACCCTTCTCGGCGGGAAACAACATACTGTTTAAATCGAACGAAGGCGTTTGTCGAAATTTTGCGCAGACAATTATATCGATTATTTTTTGTCGTAAAAAAAATTTGAATTGATTTATAAGTAAAGAACAATACATGTTTTTTCTTTTTAGTACAAAATAAAATTGATTAAATTTCCCCTTTTTTCTATAAATATTTATTGTATGCACAAGCGTGGAATGTGCGAAAAAAAGAGTAATTATGCTTTCCTTAGTTTTTAAATGGGGTGTCCCCCCCGGGTGTATTTTTCATACAAAAAATAGGGAGAATTTTATTAATCCTTTTCTTTTTCCAATGGCTATTTATATTTAATGTTTAAAAAAATCGGGAACCCCGGTAGATGAATAAAGGATTCCTTATGTTTGATTTTAAATTTTACCGTTTGGTCCGGAATGTTTTTTTTAGTTCATGTATATTAGATTAAACATTTCTTTTTTTCTTTGGCATTCATTTTACAAAAAGAAAAGTTGAAAAAAATGCAAATTTGACCTTTGAAAAGGCGGAGAATATTTTTTTCCTACCATACTGATTGATCCCCTTTTTTGAAATATATAAATTATTTAAACCCCGTATTTCCGGCTATACGGGAAATATACGGGGTTGTTTACCCAAACATATACGGACCCCAAAACGCCCTATTTTCGAAAAATACAAAATTTTTTAAAACCGTATTCCGGCATAACGGGAAATTTACGGGTTGTATGAAGAAATAAAGGGAAATTTTTAAATCCCTGTATTTTTAAAAAAACAAACTATACAACCGTATTCCCCCAATTACGGGAAATTACGGGGGTTGTATACAAAGAATAACGGGAAATTTTGTCCCGATTTTTAAATATAAAATTATTTAAATCCGTATTTCTGGCATATAGGGAATATACGGAGTTGTAACCAAGCTATACGGGACATATAGTGCCGTATTTTCGAAATATACAAATTATTTAAACCCCATTCCCGGGAAAATCGGGAAAAAATCGGATTTTTATACGAAAAAATTTCGGGGGAAATTTAAACCCCGTATTTTTTGAAAAAATACAAATTACAATCCGTATATCCGAATTACGGGGAAATATAGGGGGTTTTATATGAAACATATCGGGGCATATGTCCCCTTTTTTTGAAATATACAAATTATTTAAACCAAAATTTTGGCATATACGGGAAATACGGATTTTTTCAAAAAATATAGGGAAATTTAATCCCCGTATTTTCGAAAAAATACAAAATATACTTTTTCCCCTATACCGAATAACGGGAAATAACGGGGTTGTATATGAAACATTCGGGAAATTTCCCCTATTTTCGTAATATACGGATTTAGTATTCCCGTCACCAACAATCGGGGGAAAAACGGTGTTGTATACGATCAAAAAACCCTTTTGAATTTCCGTTTTTTCAATATATACGGGGTTCGTATCTAAGAATTCCGTATTTCTAGTTACGGGAAACCGATTTTATTAGTATACGGACTTTTAAATTACAAGCCCCGTACACGCCCGTATTTTAGTTTTCCCGTATTTCTTCCCGTACACGGGTAATATACGGGATCCCGTACACTCCCGTATATTAACTCTTTTTTCGCAGTGCAATTCATTATGCGTATGTAAGGTGTATTTTCGGTCATGTATATGCTCATACTGCTGGGTTAAGTTAGAAGTTTCGTTTAATGTATGGGCCGAAAATATGAAAGTCAAAAATGCCACCTTTTAATCGTAAAGGATGTACATAAAATATCACACAACTCTTTTTTTTAAATCCCCTTTTTAAAGCCCTTTTCTCCCTTGTTGCTGTGAAACGAAATGTTATAAATTGTTCTCAATGTTTTGTTGTTGTTGTTTTTTTTATTTATCGCCCTGCAAACTTCAATTTTCACATTGCTGCATATTGACTATAAGTGTTTTACGCGTGATGTTTTATGGGCCTTTGCGAATACACAGGATGGAGACGAGATAGACACCCCAGGCTATGCTAATTACCCCAAAATACGTCTGTAATAAAAATCAAGAGTTGCAAGAGACTGTAATGTACATTTGTTAAAAAAATTAATTTTATAATAGTTTTAAACACATTTTATCTTACATTTTACAATTAATCTAAAATATCTGTATGCTCATGATTAAAATTATTGTATTATTTTCTTTTTCACATTTATAAAACTTCAGTGTTTCACAATATTCGCAGTAAGACCATAAAACACTTGTCAAGCATATGGGTAGAGAAGTGTCTCCCACGCTAATCCAATATACAACCTCTGTCTTATCTGCTGCTTATCAGCGATTATGTAATAGTCGCTAATTGATGGACACTTTTGCACAACAGGGGTCCCTATTAGACCATGAATATTTGTGGAGTAGGAATTAATTTAGAATAATAATAATATAATTATAACAATAAAACACAGATATAGTGTAAACTAAAAAATGTCTTTGTAATATATCATGATAATGAAAAAGGTCATATACCGGTGAAAGTGATTATTGTATTTAATAAATATTTTACTTGTGTGTGTTTTTTCTTTTTTCTTATTATTTAATAATAAGTTGCATAAAATGCGCCCTTTTTCATCTTCTACTTTATAACACTGAAATGCACTCACGAGTAAATTAATCACAATATCATCACAATTAAAATCACCACCATTCCTTAATTTGTAATTCATACTTTTACATTCATGCAGTGATCAGAGAACGTAAAGAAGCTATGCTTGTATGTAACATTTTAGGCACATGTATATATGTGAATCCAACACAAAATTTTCGCGAAATGTTTCAATTAAACGAAGTATGGTTTATTGTAACATCATCAAAAATCATACCGGCACACAGTTTGTGTACAGCAATTACATAGAATTAATTCTAATTGCTTTTTTTTTTTTTAAGACTTAAAGTTTGTCAATTCAAAAAAGTTTTACCTTTAATCATTATATCAAACAGAATATAGAATTGGCACCAGAGACGGATAAATAAATAAATAAATAAATAAATCGCTCGAACGGATATGCAACACATTGATACACCTTGCCTTGTACCGCCGTACCGTCAAGTAAATGTACTAGTATGTGAAAACGTGCTCAAGATTGCGATTTCTTCATTTTCAAATTAAAATGGAAGCAATTTGTCATTCTTCAATTTTAAAATAAAACATACCTAAACAATGTTCAGACAATGGAGAATACTTCACGAGGTTATAAAATAATGTCATTTTGACAGAAAATAATTTTAAAGCCTTTTAAAACCTGACATATACGGTATTTTCCACATTTTTATATAGAAATACATAGAAACCATAGTCATCAACTTCAAACAAAAATGGAAGCAATAAGTTTTTGTACCACATCGATAAAAAATACTTTGAAATAAAGGGCAAAAAATGAAGATTACTTTACGAGGTTATAAAATTTCGTTAAATAACGATAAAAATACGTTTTTAATGTTTGAAATATATTTTCCTATACAAATCTATGGTAAAACTGTTTATCGATAAATGTTATCGGGTCCGCGATCCATGTATATTCAAGGGAGACTACTTTTGCCGAAACTACTGGTCAGTGTATTGGAATGTTGGCCATGAGGAGTTTTGGGTTAAATTCTTATATCCTTTCGGCTACCGTAGCAGACTAATACGTACCATAAAAACGGGGGTCGCTATTACCGCTATCATACACCGACTGACTACCGCAGACGACTAAAACGTACCATTAAAACGGGGGTCCAGATTACCGACATCGTACAGCGTAGGACTACCGGAATTTTTTAATTTTTCTTTGTATCTGGGGGGAATTTGAATGTTTTTTATTTATTGCAGAATTTGATCTAAGTGTAAACTTTCATTTATGTTATTAACAAAACGGTATAAAATCAGTTAAACTAATAAGTTAAATTATTCATATGACATAAAAAATAATATTACGCAACAAATTACAGGTCTCCATAAAATTCAAAAACAAAACCAAACGTCTCGTGCGCAATAATGTTCTAAAATCATTGTTATCGCAATTTGTTGATAAGAAAATCCTTTTCAGACAATCAAGGGATCATTACTCTCCAAAAATACTTATTAGTTTTGATGGTTGCTCGTCGCGGTAATTACCGAACTCAGTTTTTAAAACTTAATTAATTACTCATTTTTACGCTACGGTATTTAAAGCTATTTTACTACGTCTGCATTATGCGGCTCCGGCATTCTAGAAGTCTGAAAACCACGGGTCTGCCACAGATGCGTTTTGTAGACTTTTCACCAGTTACTTTCACTGTGGCACTACGGTAGTTCTCAACGTTTTTCCATGAAATACAAAATTTCACTGTGGTAATCAGAAATAGTGTACATTTATACACTACGGCAGTAATATCTTAAATTGTTATTGCACATGGAAAATACATAAATACACTGTGGTAATTCTCTACAGAACGCTTCATCGTTTTTACGCCGCAACGGTAATACATATGCACACATCGCTTCTTCCATTTGCATACTAGACGTGTGTAAATAATCCACTATGGAAGTATTGTACTTTTCAAATTTAAAACTCAAACTTTAGGTAAGAATACATTTAAATTATCCCAAAGTACACAATGGTAATTTTGACTTTGAGCTCCATGCATTATGAATTATAATGCGTGGATACTCCGGAATGCTTTATAAATGCTACAGTATTCAGTGTTTCACATGTGCCTTTGTCTACTCATTATATTAATTTATAGTCCGAGTCCGTAATGTAGGAGATACATTCGTGCACTTGTAATCTCTGAATCCTCTCACTGACGGAGGATCGCAGGTTCGAGCTGTGCTACCGACTAGGATATTCTATGTGAGAAAGTAGGCAGTTGCTTACGGACTTTGGCGTCTGGTACTGGTCTTTCCCAGGAACAATGGTTAGTTGAACTGGCTGCCTGATATAACTAGAATAATGTTAAAAATGACCGTAAATTCAAACAAAAACAAACTCTAAAATGATCTGTTTCCAAAACCGTACATGAATGTGCTTTCGGTGAAATGAGATCTTATAATTCTTCATTATATGATTAAACAATTGATACCGTAATTGTGACATTAAAGAAAAGTATAAACGGAATACAGCTCGCAACTGGGATACGCTCTAATTTAGATATAATGCTATTAATAAATTAAGTTATTTTAAAATCTGTTTGAAAGTCAGTAAGGCATAACAAACTAAGAAAAAGACACTTTTAGCTACTATTATAAGTTTTACCACGAAGTGTCATTCGACATTTTTGAGTTTTGTTTTGGTACTTGCATCGTACACACCACAAAACAGATTGTGAATATGAATAAATTTAAATGAACCTTAACGTATAGTTGACGCGTTTACATGTCCGATCCGCTGACATAACTGGCAGGCGACTAAAAGTAAAATGCAACGAAAACATTTTTATAACAGAAAATAATAAGATAAAACAAAGTTAACGACTAAATGAAAACACTAAAGTACAGGCAATCTCCTATGAACCGGTATGAGTAAGAAGAATCATATATCAAATGCTACACAACCTGAACAACGTATTTTGGACTAAATTTTATGATAGACAGTCTACCTATACTCCGATCCGGAGAAACGGGTAGGAGACTTAAAGTAAAACATTAAAAGCAAACAAAAACATTTGACAGAAAATGAAAAAAAAATATTTAAACGAAAGCGAGTTGTAAAAGCTATAACAGATGAGGATCATTCATTACTTAAAATTCATCGCAAAAGGTAACATAGAGCATATGTAATGATACACAAAAATTCACTAAAAGTCGTAAAAAACTTCCTGTTTTTTTTTTGTTGAATTTGTACTGTAGTCCGTTTAAACTGAGTAAGAATGAAACAATTTTGTCAACAACTTACGACAATAACCGTTAATCTATATATACATGTACTTTTTGAATAGCCCTCTAAAGGCAAGGGGGTGGGGGTAGGGTAATTAGCATTTTTAATGACGCATAGAAAGATAAAATGTCTAAAATTCACTGTGATAAGCATGTCATCGGTAGAACTGTTTATTAAGTTAGTAGTGTGTCTATATTTAATATGCCCGGTTGTATGATTATTATTTTTATACTATATTACAATATATCAAAATTCACAAGAAGCCAAACTTTATGAAACATGTTTTTCTTGAATATCAAAATTTTAACTCTAAACCCTTTTCCCTTGAGACAGCTCATATTAGAAAAGTATATTGCATGTGAAAATAAATTATCAAAAGATGAATCAATCAAACTTTCTCATTCGTACTAAAAACATAACGTACATATACACACGACACAAAGTAAAAATGTGTACACCATGTAATGTTGTCACTAATCTTAGACACTGTCTGTTTCTTTCTCCAGTTTGTGCTTAATGTCCGCTAGTCAGACAGTCATTTCTTCTTCGTCGATTTCCAAGATAATTTTGTTGGCATTTTACGGGGTGTTTCTATTTTAATATGTACCTTCCTGGGTGATTTTTTTGCAATCGTTATGTAGCTAAATTGAAGGAAAGGATTTCTTATTAAAATGTAGTAATAATGAGCAATAATAAAAAATATCAAATTATAACATTTAGTGATTTGCAATGGTTATATATACAAATATATATATAATCGATTTTCTGGAGTTTCCAGTTTTGCTCTTTTTGCCATAAGTTTTACGGATGTCCTTTAGTTAGCCAGTCCCAGTTCTGGACGCATGATACGAAAGAAAGCATTCCCTGAAAGTATTATTTAAAAGATCACGGGGATAAACCCTGAAAATAGATGACAAATATTTTTTATGTAAGCAAAAAAGAAACAAAGACAAATATCAAACAGGGAATGCCACGCACCAAAAACGCAGCCTCCTCAAAACCAAATCCCCAGCACGCAGACGCGTGCACCACACACGCACACGCACACACACACACACACATACACAAAGCCAACACATAAGGACAAAACGAACAAACAAAGGAACACAGTGGGGCACCGCCTTGGAACGGTCAGTGGCAAAAACACCACTGGGGAGCTTAAACCGGTTTATGGTGCGCACCCAACCTCACTCTTACCCCCACCATGTTCCAAAGACACGGGGCAGTGTAAATAAAAGTAATCCCCTCCAGGTGAATCTCTTACACACGTAATGGAAACAAAAAGACATGGCATGTAAAACACAGAAATGCTCGTATATAAATATATAAAAAGCAAACCTTAAGAACCAAAAACGTATGCACTCAATGCCTTTTCAGAGGACAGAACAACTACAATTATTGCACAACTTCTCTGGAACTGGCTTTTGTACTTGAGAGCTGGATTTTGTCGAAATATTTTATCCTGTACTAAGAAGATTAACCTATTAAGAGCAGTCGAATAATGCAATAACAAACTTTTCCTCTTCTGACATGCTTAAATATTTCGAGAAATTTAACCCAGAGCGATAATTTGAGTACATTTTTGGATTTGAGCAATTTGTTGACTCAGACCCAGTATATATACATGGAGTAAAAGAAAGTACGTTCACGTAACATAGCAATGACTCAATAAGACCATGAAACCTTTAAAACTACTCATTAGATCAATATAACTTTTTAATAAGAAGAGTATTGTTATACCTGTGTAAATTGTCTTTACACTGCTTACAAACAAATGATGACGTTGGTGTTCAGAGACCACCGACGGTCTTTAGTTTCTTCATACTGCAAAACTGACAAGCATTTGTTCGCCCTGACATTGAGATAATTTCATGCGAGTCTGCAAACTCTCGGTATCAACTGCCTGCGTTTGTTTGGGTTTCCTAATTCCTGAACGGTAACCTTCCATACTCTAGCGTGTTTCCATCTTTGATTTGACGTGTCATATGCTGTCCATTGTTCATTATACTAACCAAAACCAGAAATTATATTGTATTATATGTATTACATTATTCCTGCCGAAACATCCTTCTGTCGGACTAATTTCTGCGGTTTCAAATCATATGGCAAGAATTTTCGCCCTTATTAAAAGACCCACAAAGATGGGTTGAGCTGGCAAGGAACGCCTGTGCCAAAGGTCTAGAAGCACTATACGGTCCAATCAGATGTTCAACAACCTTCCTCGTTAGTTTTACTTCTTTTTTTCCTCTAATATAAACTTTAAACTTCCATAGATATACAGAAATTGCATCTGCTAAAACGACTATTTTAAAGCCTCTCTTTAATACATACTATTAACTAAATGTTTATCTATTTATCTTTTATACTGCATCACTCCTCTTTACTAGTATTACATGCAGCTGCGCGCTTGTACAAGAATTTTAAAAATAGAATGGACAAGAGAATAAAAGTAATACACGTTGTGTATTGCAAGCATGAATACAGTTGATAGTGTTAAAAACAAGAAGGATTTACAGATAAAAGCAGTTTAAAGAAACAGGTCTATCATGTTAAGCATTGTGTGCAAGTTTGGTTACACCCTGCCTAAACTGGTTCAGGGTTGGGGCTTGCATAAGTTGTACTGGAAGGGAATTCGAAAGCACTATGGTGCCTGGAAAAAAGAGTACTTAAAGTAATTACAGGGAGTGAGGATCTAGGTATAGGAGTGGGGAAGCATATGTCTTGTTAGACGGGATTGGGGAGGAGGGGGGAGGGGAGGGGCTGACATAGGGAGGAAGTGGTACAGCAACCAAACCATTCTGCAAATAATTACCAGAGTAGACGTTTGCAGGAAGAACGAATTTCAATGTAGTACCACAGTGTAGTTTTACTCGTCCTGTTACTAAGAACTATAGTAGACTTTTGTGAGAAACTTTTATTTTAAGGCAGTGCCATAGTGTAGTTATACATATTAAATGAAATTAAGTGCACTTCCACAGTGCTGAGAAAGTTATCCTACAAAAGGATTATACTAGTAATCAAAACTTATCCTGTAGGCATTATTGATTTCCCCGATTACCACAGTAGTTTAATGCAGGGCATGCGAAACTAAAGAGAGTGCCGCAGCGTATTAATACATATTCACATAAAATAGCATGTACTGCCACAGTGATGCAGTGGCGGTTTAAATATGCGACTTTTAATAAATAACATTAACTGTTTGTTTAATCTGCATATAGATACCATAGTAGACTATTGCAGGAAACAAGAAACTATCAGTTGTGCCACAGTGTAGTTATACCAATAACCACACATGGACATAACTACCATAGTGTAGCAACCGTTTTACATAAAAAATACCGCAGCATAAAAATGTAGTGTATTTTTGTTAATTCCTTCTATTTTCAATTGCGAAAAAATACAATTTTTACCTAAATACTGCATTATGCGCTATGGAAATGAACACCCCCATTTTTCTGGTACGTAATAGTCGTCTGCGGTAGCCCGCCTGCAAAACAGTAGCGGTACTGGAGAACCCCAAAAATATAGTCTGCATTTGGCGTCTCAGGTAGTGCGTCGGTGTACGATAGCGGTAGTCGAAAGGATATGTAAGCTGGTATCTCAGTACCCACTAATGGGAATGGATTGAAACTTCATACACTTGTCCACTGTCATGAGCTGATAAGCACTGTGCAAGTTCCATAACCCTATTTTACTTTTTTACTACATTATGCCCCTTTTTCGACTTCCGTATTCATTCAAGCGACAAGGCTGTTGAATAGTCGAGCATTGCTGTCCTCCGACAGCTCTGGTTCAACTTAGCTGTTTTTGGTTATTTTTTTTTTAGGTAAGGTAGTATCTCAGTACCCACTAATTGGAATTCTATTATGCTAAGTGGCCAATCGGAATTATATGAGATGAACACGTGACCACGGCCTGATAAGCCCTCAGAACTAGTTTGGCTTTCGGCCATTAATGACCTTCAGATAATTTTAGAGTGAAAAATTTTCAATTTCTTGCGTTATTTTATGGATTTTCGAGTACATAAAGTGATTAAACAAAGCAAGGATAATTTCCTGTTCATTTTTCATTAACATTACGGACTAAATACGATGACTTTTTCAGTTATTTGTGATTAACCATTGACTGGTCAGGAAACCCAGTGAAACAAAGGAATTAGGTCAAATTTTGACCACATCGATTTTGAAACAATGAACGGGGCTCCAAATGGGAATTCCCCGATAAATGATACCACACATGGTGGGGTTCTCGTTGATGGTCAATTTGCGGGCCCAGAGAACTGTATTTATATCGTACAAGACGATGAATTTTCGGCCCTTCGAAAATTAGGGGGTCAGCCATTGATTCAGTCGAGCGTGGAGCGCGTCAATGACTGTAACAAAACACGTGATCAAATACGCATGGCTCCAGATCGCGCTGAAAACGAGAGTTTCCGAGATAAAAACAAAAGGGAGGATACTCGTGGACTAGAATCTGGTATAGGAGGCAGTAAACAGTTTTCTGAGCTTCTCGGCCTAGAGTCGCCTACCTAACTTTCAAAACCTCACACAAAAGTCTGTAACCACACACCTGAAATAAAGATATTGCAACATTAACATCAATGTCTATCGTTACAAACCATCTGCAATACATCTCTAATATCTAGTTTTCTGTTTACAAGACCTGAATTTTGTGCTCTCCCGGTCGCGGAAACTGATGACGAAAAAAGCTAAATTTGCCAATTTTTCAATCGCTGCAGAAAATTCCCTGAAAATGTTGCCCCAATTGCTACACTGTTTCATACTCCAGTAACACGGTAAAATCTGAAAATAAGCTGAAATATATGGGCCATCCGTACCGTTTTTTCACTATTCCACTTTTTCTGAGGCCCCTGCTAAAATGACAACCCCACTTTAAGCCAGCTCAGAGGAAGCATGTATACGCTCCTGCAAGTCATTACGTCATACTATCAAGATCAAGGCTACTCAACTGATTTTCTTTAAATAAGTGAAACTCAATTCTAGCCGCTGAAACTTCAATTCTAGCAATTATTATTATTTACAAGTTCAAATATGCACTTCATTCCGTAAATTCCCTCTTATTTGTAAATTTCACCCCGGCCAGTTCGACACTAACAGCTGAAAACTGTTTACTGCCTCCTTAAGGGAGACAAAAGTGACCCCAATAGTATGACATTTGCTGTTAATTTTGTAATTTAATCAATTATGACCAAAAGAAACCCAATTTCATACATATCCAACATATGCTGTTGAAAATTTTGACAACTGGAGTACATCATGTATGCAAAAATTCTACCAGGAACGCGTACCGAAATTAACTAGTAACATTATAGTTTCATTTAAGGCCCGTTGCATACAAAAATGAGGTCTCAACCATGTTTTTAGTATATAGATATGTTCAACTGCCAAGCTGGCTGAATATTATAGCAATTTTAAGTCACTGGTACTGTGCTGGACCTACTTCAGGAAGCTACAAGCACATGCATGAGCACCATATGTCACCGTCTTAACGTTTCACAAAATATACCACTACATGCTAATTTGTCTATTCCAAGACACTAAATGGTGTCTGTTTGAAGATAATTATCTGCACTGTGCTATTTAGCTATGATGTACATGACTTTCAACCCATAGAACTGACTGCATCAGACCACGAGTCCATGTTAAGACCTCAATTTGATAATGATCACTTTCCGCGAGTGATGAAATATGAGAAAAACGTTACTTTTGAGACAAACCTTTCAAAACCCATCTATTTCAGGGAAAAAGATGTCTATTCTCTAAACTTTGTGTGCTGTGACTGGAGTCTATGTTATATGCAATATGTACATAAATTCTAAACTGAAACGAACAACGAAATACTGATTCAGAGGACATACTGCCGCAAGTACCCCCCGAGGTCTGTTCCGCAGTTCGAGCCGCTATTTTGCTGTTAAAAAGCTTACTGAATTAATAGAAATCAATGAATTTGCATGTAAATGCCTTATTTGATGACTTTAATGTCACAGTAGGCATATGTCTAAGTAAAATGCTGTCATAACAGATATATCTTTCATTATATCGGCTCGGAAAACACTATTAAACTGACTTTCATGTCTGAATCGCGGTTACCTCCCCTTAGTTATTGCTCTTAAAAACTCTCATTTTGCTTCAAATTAACTTTAAAACTCATATTCCTTCACAAATCATACTGAAAATCCTCTAGGACATCAAATAAATGCACATGGAAGAACTTACAAATTTTCAAGATTTGCTCTTAAGGAGGCAGTAAACAGTTTTCTGAGCTTCTCGGCCTAGAGTCACCTACCTAACTTTCAAAACCTCACACAAAAGTCTGTAACCACACACCTGAAATAAAGATATTGCAACATTAACATCACTGTATGTCTATCGTTACAAACCATCTGCAATACATCTCTAATATCTAGTTTTCTGTTTACAAGACCTGAATTTTGTGCTCTCCCGGTCGCGGAAACTGATGACGAAAAAAGCTAAATTTGCCAATTTTTCAATCGCTGCAGAAAATTCCCTGAAAATGATAGCCCCAATTGCTACACTGTTCCATACTCCAGTAACACAATAAAATCTGAAAATAAGCTGAAATATTTGGGCCATCCGTACCGTTTTTTCACTATTCCACTTTTTCTGAGGCCCCTGCTAAAATGACAACCCCACTTTAAGCCAGCTCAGAGGAAGCATGTATACGCTCCTGCAAGTCATCAGGGTGGCCAACCCACGTGACTTTTGGATATCGAACACGCGAGAAAACGTCTCGATTCAGGTAATATTTTTGTCTATATTTTCCTTATTACTTGACGGATTTTTATAAGATAAAGAGCGTCGAAGACACCAAAATGAGTGCTTTCTTCCGCACAAAGCCTCCGCCGTCAGTTCTCTGTACTTTTCTCAAACACTTCGCCCAACTGCTTTTTCGTGGAAAAACTGTGTAGATAACGTACACACTTTCTTCTAAAACAATCAGTTTTTTCAAGATCAACAAACTTCAGTAGAAATTTATAGCAGAAATATTATAGCGCATGATTTTATTTAACCGTATATAATAAAACCTACAAGATTGGAGGAAACACTAGTTGTTTAATGAGAAATCTTGCGAATTGGATATCGTACACACATGTTTTATGTATGATATCGTTCACACTGTGCAGCATCTATAATAACGTCTGTGCGTTGACATGTGATCATTTGTATTTAACAACATGTAACCGTACTAAAATACAATTACATAAAACAATGTGAAAAACATTTACCTTACTGTTTTAGTTCAGTCTCATTTCCCATGTTAAAGCTGAATATTGATTTAATGAAAAAAAACTTAAGAACATGCTAGAAATGTGTTAAAATTCCAATTTCCTATCTCTTTGATAACTTTTTTCTTCCAGCACCATGACACGAAAGAAAAAAAAACAAAGACAAATATCAAACAGGGAATGCCACGTACCAAAATCGCAGCCTGCCCAAAACGAAACCTACAGCAAGCCTCATCTGAATTTAAGCCGTCTAGGAAAGAGAAAAAAAGGTTCAGATAAAGAAATGGAGTCAACTTCTTCCAAAAGTGTTGGACAATCTTGATGAGGAAGGATTAGACGAGATGCTTTAAGAATTCTTTCGAAAGATTTCCATTATCAGATATAGCGTTTTGGCTCTGGATTTAATAGCTATGAAAGTATCAGTATTATGCGTTACTCGGAGGATAAAAAAAGTTCTGGAAATTCGGATATAGAACATTTGGAGGCAGATTCATTCATTTTATGTCTAGGTACAAAAGCTCTGAACAAATTGTAAGTGAGAAAGCTCAAAAGGGACTCTGTGCTCCAGTCGAGGCGGATATTAATTTCGCTGTACCTAGTTTAGACAATGTCAGAAAATTTAATCCTTATAGTATGCTTGAAGACGACATTTTTTCACTAAAACAGGTATATTTCTCAATACAATTAATCTTTGTCTGAAGCAATGGAAGGAGACACTTGCTGTTTAACATTCGATGGCCAAAAGCTGCACCAAGGATTAACAAAATCAAATAACCAAGTGTCTGTAATTAGTTATGTGAGCTCAGATTGGTACAGGAGTGTGAAGATGTATATTTGGTAGATACAATAAGAATAGTTTATACATTAGAAAGCAAAATCTTTATATCATACAATGCACACACATGTATATGTTTATGCATTGATTCCAATTAAAAAGACAAGACAGTGTATTCAATAGTTTGATTTGTTTAATCCATTAATATGTTTTATTGGTATTATCAAAGTGACGAAATACAATCACAGCAATAAATCACAGTACAGTTAAGTAAAAATCACAGTTCATCAAACTAAAGCTAACCAAAACAAAATAAATAAATATGATTCGTACCCCTTTTCGGACAAAAGATTGACTGTTTAAAACTTGCATAAATACAGTAAAACTACCTTCAGTGTAGTCATCAAAGATTGTCTTAAATGTAAGTATGTAAAACATTGGAGATAATTCACAAAAATGCCCAAAGAAGTGAAGGAAGTATTGCCCAGCAATACGAAATCCCCTACTTGAAGGTGACTAATTATCTCAACTTCAGCATAACCTCTGTGAATGATATACTAGAACATGAAAAAAAATGTACTATATACATGATATGTTAAAGCAGACATCGCTTGGATTAAACTTTGCATATATAAAAAGATACAGTTGTTTATTGCTTATAACATCTACAAATATGAAAAAGCTTTTAATTTCAACTTAATCAAATTCCATGCAAATATGAGAAAATGAAACTTAGAAAAGCAACATATTTAACGAAAGTACTTCTGAAAAAAAACAACAACAATATTTGAATTCGGCCCATATGACACATGCGCAGCGCTTCTGTTAAAATATTTTCAAGACTGGATAGGAAAAGATCAGTTTTGAATTTGACCTTCAAGTGTGACTTTGACCTTTGAGATACGGTTTGGGCGTTCTTCATGACAAGTTGTCCTATTATTTTAAACATATGTGCTACGTAATATTAAAGTCCCTCAATGGATGACAGAGAAATGGATTCGACAGGGGAAAAAACTCTATTGACCTTTGACTTCAAAGTGTGACATTGACATTTGAGCTAGGGACTTGGCTTTGCGCATGACAAATTATCTGATTATCGAAGTAATACTGTAATTCCTTAATGAATGACAGAGGTCTGGACCGGATACGAAACAGACCCTGTTTATGCAATGTTAACTTTTGACTACCAGTTGTGACCTTCACCTATAAGCTGGGGGTATGAACGTTATGCTTGACAAATTGTCTCATTATCGGATACGAAACAAACCCTGTTCATACAATATTAACGTGTGACCTTGACCTTTCAGCTAGGAATCCTAGGTTTGCGCGTGACACACTGTCTCATTATGAAAAACATTTTTGCCAAGTTGTATTAAATGACAGACCGGACAGGACAATATATTGAGGACGGACGGAATTACAGAATGACATGCAGACGGAAAAGCGCAGTCCTACAGTCTCCGAAAATGGTTTTCGACCAGTAGAGGACTTAAATGCTCGGGAGAGATATAGTTTGGAAATCTAGTAACATTTGAAAAATATATAAGTTTGCTATTTTGCAAACTGATATCAACAACAATCAATGTCAAGTTTTTAATATATATAATGATGGCAGCTAAAACGTTATCTGCCTTCTAACCGATTCATGGAAACTTGTATTACGGAATACAGTAATCAAATATAAATGTTAAAACATCACTAAAGTCTTGTGTTTTTTCTTTATGTGTCGACTGAGACTGCTGCTTACGGTACCTGCAAGTAAGGTTGCACCTTCTACATCTATGTGCCCTCAACTCGTTATGCTTTGATATATAGTCTTTAAGTTTACTGTTATCCTCCTCGGTAAAATCACAAATGTCACATCTTGTCACAAAAGCTTTTCCACAATCTATACACAGATGTGATTTAACCTCTCCGTCAACATTGCATTCATGTCTCTTCAGGTTAGCTTTCAAAAAAACGTTTACCCACAGCATATGTAAGGTGCACTGTTGTTGTGTTTCTTTTCGTGCTGTTGTAGTGCTTCAGCACTCTTTAGGGATTTCCCAAGCCGTACAGATGTAACGTTTTTCGCACTCATTTCTGAAAAAGATGCAGATTCATAAATTGTATATTAATGTTGGCCATATGTTGTTGTTTGTTTTTTCAGGAAAGCACACAAAGTTCAGAAAAAGCGTTTAGATATCCGCCTTGTGTGATTCTTAATTTTGGAAATTTATACCTTAAAGACCATTTTATCACTATACACAATCATGCTGAGTAGGAAATACTTTTTGAAATGTTCAATGAATCTTGTTTGGAAGTACATTTCTACTTACCTGGTCAGTTTCGTACTGAATATATTTCTCACACTTACACTGTCATTATGATTATGATTACTACGTATGTAGATATATTCATTTAGAAAGTAAGGGTGTTGAACATGTTACAAAATAAGGTCTTTACAAACAAATTGCAAAATGAAAGGGAAAGTAGAACTGCCAACATTACGAAAACACGGCTATACTTCAATATTGATGTTCACTACTTGGAGTACGTAGAATAAATATATTGTATGCTAATCACACAAGTAGCCTGAACCCGTGAAAATACATAATTTTGAATAAAAAAACTTGATATTTTATACAAATATGACAACAGACGGTCGAAGTACATGTAAAATAAGACCCACATTCTTGTTCAAAAGAGAACAAACACTATTTATAATAATTGCATCTTCAATTTTATTACTTTTGGTGTACCTTTTTATGAATAGAAAAGATATGTGAGGCATTATTACCTAAAATAGAATTCATCGAAACAGTGCAGTGATATTAAAGTTTTTTACTTGAACATAAAACTTAGAAAAATCAATGTAATTCTAACATTATCCTGGTTAGTTCATAAAATCAGTGTGAACGATATCATACATTATATATGTGTGTACGATATCCAGTTCGCAAGATTTCTCATTAAACAACTAGTGTTTCATCCAATCTTGTAGGTTTTATTATTTACGGTTAAATTAAATCATGCGCTATAATATTTCTGCTATAGATTTCTACTGAAGTTTGTTGATCTTGAAAAAACTGATCGTTTTGGAATAAAGTGTGTACGTTATCTACACAGTTTTTCCACGAAAAAGCAGTTGGGCGAAGTGTTTGAGAAAAGTACAGAGAACTGACGGCGGAGGCTTTGTGCGGAAGAAAGCACTCATTTTGCTCTCTTCGACCCTTTTTATCTTATAAAATTCCGTCAAGTAATAAGGAAAATATAGGCAAAAATATTACCTGAATCGAGACGTTTTCTCGCGTGTTCGATATCCAAAAGTCACGTGGGTTGGCCACCCTGGTCATTACGTCATACTATCAAGATCAAGGCTACTCAACTGATTTTCTTTAAATAAGTGAAACTCAATTCTAGCCGCTGAAACTTCAATTCTAGCCATTATTATTATTTACAAGTTCAAATATGCACTTCATTCCGTAAATTCCCTCTTATTTGTAAATTTCACCCCGGCCAATTCGACACTAACAGCTGAAAACTGTTTACTGCCTCCATATGTCAAAATGAGAATAAATTGGATATTCTTACGGCTTCGATGCAGAAATTGGTAGAAAAAGTTGATCAGTTGTTACCAGGAACAGAGAAGAAACGAAACAAATCGATTTTAACGAATGATGCCCGAGATTTACCTGAAAATAATGACAGTGACAATGATAGTGTTGCGTATTCGGGCAATGCACAGTTCGGATACGGTGACGATTCGGACTTCGAAGATGATTATGTGAGAGTCAGTTCTAACCACCAGGATGGTAAAAATCAATCAGTTTCGGAAACCAATCATAAATTGGTCAAACTCCAGTCAGCTAATGAAACTTTAGATGGTAGTAACAGTTTTGGACCGAAAATAAACGAGTCCATCTCTTCAATGATAAATAAATCTATAGCCAAGAATTTTGACATTGAGAAAGGAAAGAAACTGTGTGACACGGTCAAAATACCTGAGAATTGCAAGATGCTAACTGTTCCCAAGATAAATGAGGAGTTGTGGAACGATGATGTGCTAGACAAGAGACTGCGCATGCAAGATTGTTTATTTCAAAACACACAAGCCTATGTGGGTAAAGCAATGGTTCCCATGTTGAAGCTTATGGATTTGCTACTTGAACAAAAATCTGAAGAAAGCACAACTTGGTTCAATCTGGCTTTCGACAGCATAAACATGATGACATTTGCACACCGTGATCTTAGCAATGTTAGACGTAGAATGATTAAGCCAGGATTAAAACCAGAGTTTCGAAAATTCTGTCAGCCACAGGTTGAAATTACTGAAAATCTGCTTGGGGAAAATTTGTCGGAAAGGGTCAAAACCATCAATGAAATGAAAAGGCTTGGAAAAGTCATGACTTCAAGTGGGAAAAAACCACAGCCTAGAAAAAGACCAGTGGAAACGACAGCAGTATTCAGAGGGGAGAGACAAGAGCGTCCCAATAACATATATGGCTCGTATGGTTCTCCACCACCAAAGAGGCAATATCAACATTCTGGTAATTTTTTAGCCAAACGGGCCCTGCCACAAGGGAAACAATACCCCAACCAGAAATCTCGCATGCAGGGCCGTCCACAGAAAAATTAGATGATGTACAATATGTAAGTACCTCATATGCTAAGCTTTGCAACACTTATGAGAATTTTCAAGCTGGAAATGTGACAAAAAATTACTCTGTTTGGACTCAGTTAACCTCTGACAAATGGATCTTAGATATTATTAAGTGGGGTTACCAGATCGAGTTTGATTGTGACACTGTACATTTAAAGGTACCATCGCAGGCACAAATAGTATTTAATAAAAAGGAAATGTCAGTCATTGATAATCAGCTGCAAGAATTTTTACATCAAAACATTATAGAAATGTCAGAGCGGTCAAAAGATGATGTACTGTCAAATATATTCTTAAGGCCTAAAAAAGATGGAACATTTAGACTCATTCTCAATCTTAAACAGTTAAATCAATATGTTACTAAACATCATTTTAAAATGGAAACTTTGAAATCAGCTTTAACATTGGTAAAGAAAAATGCTTGGTTTGCTAGTATTGACCTCCGTCAGGCATATTACAGTATTCCAGTTCATGAAATGTCTAGAAAATACCTCAAATTCATTTGGAAAAATAACTGTTATCAATTTACTTGCTTACCTAATGGGCTTGCAAGTGCACCAAGAACATATACAAAGGTTCTCAAACCTGTGTTTTCATCTTTAAGAAAGATGGGACATACAAATGTTGTTTATATAGATGACAGCCTTCTGCAGGGAGACACCTATGAGGACTGTCTGACAAATGTAAATGACACACTGACATTGGTTGATGATTTAGGTTTCACAGTTCATACAGAAAAATCAGTTGTTATCCCCACGCAGCGCATAACATTTGTGGGATTCTTATTAGATTCGGTATCTATGACTATTCGGCTCACGCCTGAAAAATGCAGGGACATTCTTGAGCACTGTAAGAAACTATTAGGGCAGAAATACGTGTCAATCAGGGAGTTAGCTACAATTATTGGCAAATTAGTGGCAAGTGAACCAGGGGTTTTGTATGCACCATTATATTACAAAAAATTGGAAATAGAAAGAGATCAAGCTTTAAGTAAATACAAAGGTGATTTTGAGGCAAATATTACCCTGTCCGCGGAAAGTATGAATTGCTTAACTTGGTGGATAAGCAATATCCATACGTCCTATAAACCAATTCAAACATCAGATCCAGATGTCATTATCGAGTCGGATAGTTCACAATTCGGTTGGGGTGGTTTTGACAAGACAAACAATATAAAAGTCTCTGGGCATTGGTCGGATTTAGACAAACTTAGACACATCAACTACCTTGAATTAAAAGCTGCATTTTACGTCCTCCAATTTTTGTGTGAAAATTTACATGATGTACATGTTCAGTTATATTTAGATAATACTGTTGCCATAAAATATTTATCAAAGATGGGGGGACGTGTCCAGGAACTAAATGATTTGACATGTAAAATTTGGTCGTGGTGTGTAAACAAAAGTATATGGTTGAGTGTTTATCATATCCCTGGGAAAGATGATATAACAGCGGATAAACTATCTAGGAGTCTTAGTGATGACATGGAATGGGCGTTGCGAGATGAAGTGTTTCTCGACATCTGTCAAAAATTGAATGTTACATGTGATATTGACATGTTTGCGTCAAATCTTACCAAAAAGCTTCCAATGTTTGTCTCCTACATACCTGAAAAAAGTGCTTATGCTATAAATGCGTTTTCGTTGTCATGGAACAAATATTCATGTATATATATGTTTCCTCCATTTAGTTTGCTGGCAGCAGTCTTACAGAAACTGGATCGGGAGAAGGCAAATGCAGTGCTTATTGCACCAATATTCCCAACACAGGTGTGGTTTCCAAGGCTACTCAACATGGTAATAAAACAGCCACACATTTTACCAAAAGTGGACAGTGTTCTGTACCACCCAAAACATCCACAGAAAAAGCACCCTCTCAGTCAAATGAGATTGGGTGTTTTCGAGATATCTGGGAACAACTCGTTAGTGTTGGAATACCGAAAGACTCTGCTAAGCTCATCCTATCATCATGGAAATCGACGACTGCACAACAACATTACACGTATTTCAAGAAATGGGTGCAGTTTTGTGAACAAAGGAAAATTAATAAATTTGATCCCAATGTAAATCATATTCTGGAGTTTTTAACAAATTTATACAATACTGGATTAAATTATAGTGGGCTTAATACCACAAGATCAGCATTATCGTCTCTTTTAGAAATAACTTCAAATTTTCAAATTGGACAGCATGTACTTATTAAAAGATTATTGAAGTCAATATTCATCAAAAAACCATCATTGCCCAGATATATGTATACCTGGGATACAGGAAAAGTGTTAAATTATTTAAAATTGTTAGGTCATAATAATAATTTAGATCTTATGTCATTGTCATTTAAATTAATTACGCTTTTAGCTCTGACTACAGGACAAAGGTGTCAGACCTTATTTCTTATAGATATCAGAAACATAGATGTAACTAACAGTTCTGTGAAATTTAGAATTGGTGACTTACTCAAACAATCTACACCACATAACCATTTACATGAACTCTTCATTGAAAAATATACTCTGGAGAAAAATCTATGTGTCGTGAATACTTTACAAGCTTACTTAGAATTCACTAAAGACTTGAGACAATCATCCTAATTGTTTTTAAGTTACCAAAGACCTTATCAAGCAGTGACTAAGGCTACACTTGCACGATGGATTAAAACTGTACTGAGAAATGCAGGTATAGATATGTCTCTATTTAAACCCCATAGTATTCGTGCTGCATCTTGCAGCAAAGCTGCAAAGGGAACTCCTATTGAAACTGTGTTAAAAACTGCGGGGTGGTCAAAGGACTGCACATTCAGAAAATATTATAACAGACCTGTGACAAATGATTCAGCATTCAGTAAAACAGTTTTAGACAGTGGAAGATCTTAATTAATCTAGATGAAACGTATCGCAGCCATCAGAACATGTATTATTATTAGCTGAAACTGTTGGATCTTTATAAATCTGGGCGGAACTTCACATAATATTATATCAAAAAATATTATTATTGTCACATGTATGTATTCTGTGTGCTCATGCAATTGTTTATGTAGTTGATACTGTAGCTAAATGTTGTTTACTGTAGAATTAAAAATGTTAATTTAGTTGAAATTATAGTTACATTTTACATTTCGCTAGTTGATAGAAGAATTTACTATTTGCATGGACTCTAAAATCTCATATAATTCCGATTGGCCACTTAGCATAATAGAATTGAAAGATTAAACGAGACTTACCTGTTGAAGTTTGATCTTAATTCTGTTATGCTAAGTGGCAGGAATTATATGCCCACCCAAACCCTCCCATACAATGGGACTTTTCCATGCAAATAGCATTACTCTAAAGTCTGAGGGCTTATCAGGCCGTGGTCACGTGTTCATCTCATATAATTCCTGCCACTTAGCATAACAGAATTAAGATCAAACTTCAACAGGTAAGTCTCGTTTAATCTTTCAATGAATTGAAACTTCACACACTTGTTCACTGTCATGAGCTGATAAGCACTGTGCAGGTTCTGTAATCCTGTTTTGCATTTGTACAAAATTATACCCCTTTTTCCTTATATGTTTATATTGGAAACTGAAAATCAGAAAAAGCAGGCCCAATTTTAAAATAACTTTACCGAAATATTCCTTTGGTGACGCTTCATGATGATTGTTAAAATTATTCTGATTCGTCAATGACCATCTATAACCACCAGTTGGCTTGGTCACTTCCCCATATGTATATATTGGAAACTTTAAAAATCTCCTGGTCAGAAACTGCTGACCAAATTTTAAAATGATTTCACACAAATGGTCCTTGTGTGACCCTCTACCAAGATGTTCAAATTATTTTGATTCGTTAATAAACATGGTAGCCAGATGGCATAATTTTTCCCTATATGTATATATTGGAAAATTTGAGAATCTTCCTTGTCAGAAACAACAAGGGAAATTTTAAGATAATTTAGCACAAATGTTCCTTCGGTGACTCTTTACAAAGACTATACAAATTATTCTGTTTTGTCAAAAAACATGGCTGCCAGGGGTTGCTGTTACTTTTTCCTATATGTATGTAGTAGAAACTGATACAGTCTCTTAATACAAGGTCTGTTCAGAAAGTTGCAAGACCCATCAGATTTGTACCAATTACAGACACAAGTCTTGTTAATATAATTTCAAAATCTGAACATTCTTTATTGATGCACTGAATAGTTATTAAGTATCCATAGCAACCTCATACACCTAATACCAGCTGGCACCATTTTTAGCTCACCTGAGCACGAACTGCTCAAGGTGAACTTTTGTGATCGCCCTGTGTCCGTCGTCGTCAGTCGTGCGTTCATCCGTCGTCAACAATTTGACTGTTAACACTCAAGAGGTCACAATTTTGACCTAATCTTAATGAAACTTGGTCAGAATGTTACCCTCAATAAAATCTTGGATGATTTCGATATTGGGTCATCTGGGGTCAAAAACTAGGTCACCAGGTCAGATCAAAGGAAAAGCTTGTTAACACTCCAAAGGCCACATTTATGACTGTATCTTCATGAAAAATGGTCAGAATGTTAACCTTTATGATCTTTAGGTAAAGTTTGAATCTGGATCATGTGGAATATGACCTACTGACCTACTTTCTTGTTTTTAGCTAACGTGAGCCAAAGGTTCATGGTGAGCTTTTGTGACCGCTCAATGTCCATCGTGCGGCGTGCATCATGCGGCCGTCAACAATTTAAAAAAAATCATCTTCTTGAAAACCACTGAGCAGAATTACACCAAACTTCACAGGAATGATCCCCGGCTGTACATATTCCAGAGTAACTGTGGAAAAATTGCGGACAAATGCAAAACTTCCATGGAAAGTAGTTACTCTAGAGGTCACAATTTTGGCCTAATCTTAATGAAACTTGGTCAGAATGTTACCCTCAATAAAATCTTGGATGAGTTCGATATTGGGTCATCTGGGGTCAAAAACAAAGTCACCAGGTCAAATCAAAGGAAAAGCTTGTTAACACTCCAAAGGCCACATTTATGACTGTATCTTCATATAACATGTCCAGAGTGATTGCAAATGTTTTCCACGGACATCTCTGGAAATTATACTGGACATCTATCAAAGTGTTCATGGAATATTCACCGACACTGTGGAAATGTAGCACTTTGAAAAAATTCTGGTCATTTAACTCTGGAAAATAACTCTGTCATTTTCTAAGGGATTTTAAACACATCAGAAAACAATTAGCATCAGACTGAGAATACCATGTGATCAAGCTCAGCCAATTAGATGAACTGATGTTACAGAGGAATTTTCAAAATGTGTAACTCACAGGAAGTCTGATGTTAACAAGTTGTGTAAAAATTAGTGAAACTTTATTATGTGAGGTAATTCAGTTCAAAGTTAATATTGAGGATTCTAGAAATTGCTCAAGTAAGTTTGTTTACATAATTGACCAATGAAACAATACATACATTTGTAACTATGCTAATTAACACATGCATGTATATTTGTACATCAGTCATATTATATAGCATATACAATGAATGCTAAAGTATAACCAAAGGCTTCACAAAGATTTTATAAATAATATGCATATATGAAAACAGATATCTTTAGGTACTTTCTTTGAATGATTTCTTCATTATTTTAGTGTAACTAATGTTTGTTTGAAACTATGTATATGCTTAAAAAATATTCTAATCAGTCACTTTTAACTGGCAAAGATTTATTTTCCTTGTTCATATATATCATATAGTGTTTGAAACTGCAAAAGTGATCACATGCAATAAAATCATATTGCTTGTACTGAAGTGTTATTGCTCACTATACATGTACTGCAAAAAAGTCTATAAATCACATTTATTGCTATTGAATAATACTGTCAGCAGAACTTCCTGCATGACTGCGGAATAACTCTGGAAAATTGTTCACGGACGTCGGTGGAATCACTCCGGAAAATTGTCCATGGAAAGTTCTCCGGAAATCCCTGGACATTTTTCTGCAGTTTTCCTCAGTATTCCATATCAAGCTCCGGAAAGTTTGTCCGATTACTCCAGAGTCCGGACTTCCATGGAAATTCAAAGACATTCCATGGAAACTTCTGGAATTTTGACAGCCGGGTCCTTGGGTGACCCACTTTCAAAATTGTTCAAAGAATTGAATTCCATGCAGAACTCTGGTATCCATGGAATCCGAAAGGAAAAACTTTAAAAATCTTCTTGTCCAAAACCGCAAGGCGTAGAGCCTTGATACTTGGCAACATTCAAGAAGGAGGGGTATATCGTTTTGCAGATGTCAGTCGGTTTGTCGGACGGTCCATATGTAGACCAATCCGTTTCCGGATGATAACTCAAGAACGCTTGGGCCTAGGATCATGAAAGTTAATAGGGAGGTTGGTCATGAGGAGCAGATGACCCCTATTGATTTTGAGATCAGTAGGTTAGAGGTCAAGGTCACAGTGACCCAGAACAGTTAAAAGGTTTCTGGATGTTAACTCAAGAACACTTGGGCCTAGGATCATGAAAGTTGATAGGGAAGTTGATCATGACCAGCAGATGACCCCTAATGATTTTGAGATCAGTAGGTCAAGGATCAAGGTCACTGTGACCCAGAACAGTTAAACGGTTTCCGGATGATAATTCAAGAGCGCTTGGGCCTAGGATCATGAAAGTTGATTGAGAGCTTGGTCATGACCAGCAGATGACCACTATTGATTTTGAGATCAGTAGGTCAAAGGTCAAGGTCACAGTGATGCAGAACAGTTAAACCATTTCTGGATGATAACTCAAGAACGCTTGGGCCTAGGATCATGAAAGTTGATAGGGCGGTTAGTCATGAGGAGCAGATGACCCCTATTGTTTTTGATGTTGGTAGGTCAAAGGTCAAGGTCACAGTGACCAGGAACAGTTAAATGATTTCCGAATGATAACTCAAGAACGCTTGGGCCTAGGATCATGAAAGTTGATAGGGAGGTTTATCATGACCAGAAGATGACCCTTAATGATTTTTAGGTCAGTAGGTCAAAGGTCAAGGTCACAGTGACCCGGAATGGTTAAACCATTTCTTGACGACAACTTGAGAATGCTTGTTCCTGGGATCACAAACCTTGATAGGGAAGTTGATCATGATCAGCAGATGACCCCTATTGATCTTAAATTCACTAGGTCAAAGGACAATATCACAGTGACACGGAACAGTTAAATGATTTTCGGATGATAACTCAAGAACGCTTGGGCCTAGGATCATGAAAGTTGATAGGGAGGTTTATCATGACCAGCAGATGACCCCTAATGAATTTTAGGTCAGAAGGTCAAGGTCACAGTGACCCAGAATGGTTAAACCGTTTCTTCATGACAACTTGAGAACGCTTGGGCCTAGGATCACAAAACTTGATAGGGATGTTGATCATGATCAGCAGATGGCCCCTATTGATTTTGAGTTCAGTAGGTCAAAGGTCAAGATCACAGTGACCCTGACAGTTAAATGATTTCCAGATTTTCTCGAGAACGCTTGGGCCTAGGATCATGAAAGTTGATAGGGATGTTGGTCATGACCAGCAAATGATCCCTATGAATTTTGAGACCAGAGGTCAAGGTCACATTGACCCAGAACAGTTAAACTGTTTCCGGATGATAACTTGAGAATGCTTGAGCCTAGGATTGTGAAAGTTGATAGGGAGGTTAATCATGACCAGCAGATGACCCCTATTGATTTTGAGGTCAATAGGTCAAAGGTCAAGGTCACATTGACCCAGAACAGTAGAACTTTTGTGTACAGTGACTAAATAATTTCTGTTCCTTGTGCAATTACTGAATGCATCAAGGGGTGGGGGGGGGGGGCATTTCGTGTTCTACGAGCTCTTGTTAAGATACAGCCTTGAAATTTGGATGGCATGTGCAGTTTTTCAGACTGATCTTAAAACTGAATTTCAGTGACCATGAATGTGACCTACTGACTTACTTTCTTCACCCTCCATAGTAAAAGCAAATGTTAATTATATTTTGTATTAAATGCACTGAAAATAGCCCCATGTAGTACATAAGAGTAGTGTTAAATTCTTGGCAGCCATCTTAGTGACCATATTGGACTTTTTTGCACCATACTATGATATGACACCATCACCCTCAATTAAATAAGGTGAGGGATTAAACTAATCATGCAAAATTGATTTGATTAATGTGATTATGTATACTAAAATTACTATTTTAGGGGTACCTGCCCATGTTGTTGGAAGACAGGTTGGGGAAATGTTACTTAATCAGCTATATCATGGTGGTTGTGTTGATGATTTTTTACAAGATCAGGTAGGTTTTGTTGGTTATTAGCTTACCTGAGCACAAAGTGCTCAAAGATGAGCTTTTGTGATTGCCCTGTGTCTGTCGTCGGTCGTCATCGTCCGTCTGTCGTCAACAATTTGATTGTTATCACTCTAGAGGTTACAATTTTGGCCCATTCTTAATGAAACTTTGTCAGAATGTTACTCTCAATGAAATCTTGGAAGAGTTCGATATTGGGTCATCTGGTTTCAAAAACTAGGTCACCAGGTCAAATCAAAGAAAAAGCTTGTTAACACTCTAGAGGTCACATTTATGACCTTTAGGTCAGGTTCGAATCTGGATCAGGTGGGGTCAAAAACTAGGTCACCAGGTCAAATCAAAGGAAAAGCTTGTTAACGCGCTAGAGGCCACATATATGACTGTATCTTCATGAAACTTGGTCAGAATGTTGATATTGATGATATTTAGGTCAAGTTCAAATCTAGGTCAAGTGGAGTTAGAAACTAGGTCACCAGGTCAAATCAAAGGTATGGCTTGTTAACACTAGAGGCCACACTTATGACTATATCTTATTGAAACTTGGTCAGAATGTTAACCTTGATGATCTTTAGGTCAAGGTTAAATCTGGGTTAGTTGGGGTCAAAAACTAGGTCACCAGGTCAAATCAAAGGAAAAGCTTGTTACTCTAGAGGCAACATTCATGACCATAACTTAATGGAACTTGATCAGAATGTTAACCTTGATGATCTTTAGGTCAAGTTTAAATCTGGGTCAGGTAGGGTCAAGAACTAGGTCACTAGGTCAAATCAAAAGAAAGCTTGTTAACACTCAAGAGACCACATTGATGACTGTATCTTCATGAAACTTGGTCAGAATGTTAACCTTGTTGATCTTTAGGTCAAGTTCGAATCTGGGTCATGTGGAATGTGACCTACTGACCTACTTTTTTTTAAGATACTGCCTTGAAATTTGGATGACATGTATAGTTTTGCACACCAATCTTAAAACTGACTTCAGTGACCATGAATGTGACCTACTGACCTACTCTCTTATGGTGAGTGATACAGGGCCTTCATGGCCCTCTTGTTTCCTTTGGGATCAGGTAGGTTGTGTTGATGATTTTTTACAAGATCAGGTAGGTTGTATTGATGGTTTCCCACAAGATCAGGTAGGTTGTATTGATGGTTTCCCACAGGATCAGGTAGGTTGTGTTGATGATTTTTTACAAGATCATGTAGATTGTGTTGATGGTTTCCCACAGGATCAGGTAGGTTGTGTTGATGGTTTCTTACAGGAACATGTAGGTTGTCTTGGTGATTTCCTTTTGGGAACAGGTAGGTTTTGTTGATGGTTTCCCACAGGATCAGGTAGGTTGTGTTGGTGATTTCCTTTGGGAACAAGTAGATTGTGTTGATGGTTTCCCACAGGATCAGGTAGGTTGCGTTGATGGTTTCTTACAGGATCAGGTAGGTTGTGTTGATGGTTTCTTACAGGATCAGGTAGGTTGTGTTGATGGTTTCTTACAGGATCAGGTAGGTTGTGTTGATGGTTTCTTACAGGATCAGGTAGGTTGTGTTGATGGTTTCTTGCAGGATCAGGTAGGTTGTGTTGATGGTTTCTTACAGGAACAGGTAGGTTGTGTTGGTGATTTCCTTTTGGGAACAGGTAGGTTTTGTTGATGGGTTCCTACAGGAACAGGTAGGTTGTGTTGATAGTTTCCGGATCAGGTAGGTTGTGTTGATGGTTTCTTACAGGATCAGATAGGTTGTGTTGATAGTTTCTTACAGGATCAGGTAGGTTGTGTTGATAGTTTCTTACAGGAACAGGTAGGTTGTGTTGGTGATTTCCTTTTGGGAACAGATAGGTTTTGTTGATGGTTTCCTATAGGATCAGGTAGGTTGTGTTGATGGTTTTCCACAGGATCAGGTAGGTTGTGTTGATGGTTTCCTACGGGATCAGGTAGGTTGTGGTGATGATTTCCTACAGGAGCAGGTACATTATGTTGAAAGTTTCCTACAGGATCAGGTAGGTTGTGTTGGTGATTTCCTTTTGGAACAGATAGGTTGTGTTGATGGTTTCCTACGGGATCAGGTAGGTTGTGTTGATGATTTCCTACAGGAGCAGGTACATTATGTTGATGGTTTCCTATAGGATCAGGTAGGATGTGTTGATGATTTCCTACAGGAGCAGGTACATTATGTTGATGGTTTCCTATAGGATCAGGTAGGTTGTGTTGATAGTTTCCCACAGGATCAGGGAGGTTGTGTTGATGATTTCCTACAGGATCAGGTAGGTTGTGTCAAAGATTTTCCACATGATCAGGTAAGTTGTGTTGATGATTTCCCAAAGGATCAGGCCCTGTGTTCACAAAACATTTTTCGGTCTCAGCTGAGTTTGAGTTTGAAATTTTAATATCAATTTTACTAAAACTTCAAGGTTAAATTCTAGCTGAGACTGACCATCATTACTGAAAAATCGTTTGAAAATCGTTATTAACTTAAAATTTAGTTTTAGTCATGCTATTTAGATGTAAATGACAAAAACAGTTTCATTATCAAGCTCAGCTGAGACTGAAAATGTTTTGTGAACACGGGGCCTGGTCAGTTGTGTTGATGATTTCCCACAGGATCAGGTAGGTTGTGTTGAGGATTTCCCAAAGGATCAGGTAGGTTGTGTTGAGGATTTTCCACAGGATCAGGTAGGTTGTGTTGATAATTATGTCCCCCCCCCACCCCCCCCACTGGGGGAGACATATTGTTTTTACCCTGTCCGTCCTTCCGTATGTCACACTTCATTTCTGATCAATAACTAGAGAACCATTTGACCTAGAACCTTCAAACTTCATAGGTTGACAGGGCTTATGGAGTAGATGACCCCTATTGATTTTGGGGTCACTGTGTTAAAGGTCATGGTCACAGGGGCCCGAACATGGAAAACCATTTCCGATCAATAACTTGAGTATTACTTGACCCACAATGTTGAAACTTCATAGGATGATGGGACATGCAGAGTAGATGACCCCAAACGATTTTGGGGTCACTCGATCAAAGGTCAAGGTCACAGGGGCCCAAACATGGAAAACCATTTCCGGTTAGTAACTTGAGAACCACCTGACCAAGAATGTTGAAACTTAATAGGATGATTTGTCATGCAGAGTAAATGACCCCTATTTTTTTGGGGGGTCGCTCTTTTAAAGGTCAAGGTCACAGGGGCTTGAACATGGAAAACCATTTCTGATCAATAACTTGATAATGGCTTAACCCAAAATGTTGAAACTTCATAGGATGATCGGACATGCAGAGCAGATGACCCCTATTGATTTTGGGGTCACTTTATTAAAGGTCAAGGTCACAGGGGCATGAACATGGAAAACCACTTCCGGTCAGTAACCTGAGAACCACCTGACCCAGGATGTTGAAACTTCATAGGATGATTGGACATACAGAGTATACAGGGGCTTGAACATGGAAAACCATTTCTGATCAATAACTTGATAATGGCTTAACCCAAAATGTTGAAACTTCATAGGATGATCGGACATGCAGAGCAGATGACCCCTTTTGATTTTGGGATCACTTAATAAAGGTCAAGGTCACAGTGGACAGAATATGGAAATCCATTTCCGGTCAATAACTTGAGAACCATTTGACCTAGAACCTTCAAACTTCATAGGATGATAGGACTTACAGAGTAGATGACCCCTATTATTTTTGGGGTCACTCCATGAATGGTCAAGGTCACAGGGGGCTGAACATTGAAAACGCTTTCCAATCAGTAACTTGAGAACCACTTGACCCAGAATGTTGAAACTTAATAGGATGATTATACATGCAGAGTGGATGACCCCTACTGATTTTGGGGTCACTCAGTCAAAGGTCAAGGTCACAGGAGCTGAACATAGAAAACAGTTTCCAATTCATAACTTGAGAACCATTAGGCCCAGAATGTTGAAACTTATTGGGATGATTGGACATGCCAAGTAAATGATCCCTATTGTAGCCAACCATCAGTGCCTCTTTGACTTTTGCTCCTGTCCCCTGTTGACTTCTTGCTTATACGACAATGCATTGGGGGAGACATGCGCTTTTATACAAAAGCATCTTCTAGTTTCCCACATGATCAGAGCAGTTGTTTTGATGATTTCCCACAGGATTAGGTAGATTGTGTTGATGATTTCCCACAGGATTAGGTAGGTTGTGTTGATGATTTCCCACAGGATCAGGTAGGTTGTGTTGATGACTTCTTACTTGACCAAGAAGGTTGTGTCATGATTTCTTTGTGTTAATGATTTCCCACATGATCAGGCAGTTGTGTTCATGATTTCTTACATGATCAGGTAGGTTGTGTTGATGGTTTCCCAAAAGATCAGGTCAGTTGTGTTGATGATTTCTTACATGATCAGGAAGTTTGTGTCATAATTTCCTGCAGGACCAGGTTGTATTAATGATTTCCCACATGATCATGCAGGTTGTGTTGATGATTTCTTACATGATCAGGTAGGTTGTGTTGATAATTTCCCACAGGATCTGGTCAGCTGTGTTGATGATTTCCCACAGGATTAGGTTGATTGTGTTGATGATTTCCCACAGGATTAGGTAGGTTGTGTTGATGATTTCCCACAGGATCAGGTAGGTTGTGTTGATGACTTCTTACTTGACCAAGAAGGTTGTGTCATGATTTCTTTGTGTTAATGATTTCCCACATGATCAGGCAGTTGTGTTCATGATTTCTTACATGATCAGGTAGGTTGTGTTGATGGTTTCCCAAAAGATCAGGTCAGTTGTGTTGATGATTTCTTACATGATCAGGAAGTTTGTGTCATAATTTCCTGCAGGACCAGGTTGTATTAATGATTTCCCACATGATCATGCAGGTTGTGTTGATGATTTCTTACATGATCAGGTAGGTTGTGTTGATAATTTCCCACAGGATCTGGTCAGCTGTGTTGATGATTTCCCACAGGATTAGGTTGATTGTGTTGATGATTTCCCACAGGATTAGGTAGGTTGTGTTGATGATTTCCCACAGGATCAGGTAGGTTGTGTTGATGACTTCTTACATGATCAAGAAGGTTGTGTCATGATTTCTTTGTGTTAATGATTTCCCACATGATCAGGCAAGTTGTGTTCATGATTTCTTACATGATCAGGTAGGTTGTGTTGATGGTTTCCCAAAAGATCAGGTCAGCTGTGTTGATGATTTCCCACAGGAGTAGGTTGATTGTGTTGATGATTTCCCACAGGACCAGGTAGGTTGTGTTGATTATTTCTTACATGATCAGGCAGGTTGTGTCATGATTTCCTACAGGATCAGGTTGTGTTAATGATTTCCCACATTATCAGGTAGGTTGTGTTGATTATTTCTTAATGATCAGGAAGGTTGTGTCATGATTTCCTGCAGGATCAGGTTGTGTTAATGATTTCCCACATTATCAGGCAGGTTGTGTTGATTATTTCTTACATGATCAGGAAGGTTGTGTCATGATTTCCTTCAGGATCAGGTTGTGTTAATGATTTCTCACAGTATCAGGTAGGTTGTGTTGATGATTTCTTACATGATCAGGAAGGTTGTGTGGTGATTTCCTGCAGGATCAGGTTGTGTTGGTGATTTCTTGCAGGAATAGGTAGGTTCCAGAATGCACTCTTATATTTACTTTATCTCACACACTTTTGATGCACTTTTTCACAATAAACTGGACAATCCAACCCCGCTCACCAGAGCACAAGGTCCCCCAGGTGAACTGTTGTGACCACTCACTATTCGTCATCAGACATCCACTTTCTTCAAATAATATCTCCTGTTAAACCATTTGATTGAAGTTGATGAAACTTGGCATAGATATTGGGCTGTTTTTATGACCAATGTGTTGACACAGGATGCATATATTTGAACTGCTTGTCAATCTGTCCTTAGTCACTCACTCAGTCCCTCACTCTTGTGAGGTCAACTCCTACGGTTTCCATCTGATTCCAGTGAAACTTTTTATACATCATCAGCATGAAGTAAGTTTTTATACCCCCACCAAACATGTTTGGGGGGGCTATATAGGAGTCAGTTTTGTCACGTCAAGTCGTGTCCTGTCCCGTCCCGTAGTTTTGTCGCGTCCCGTCCCGTCTCAAAATCTATATCTCAGTTATTACTAAATGGATTTGATTCAAACTTAAAATGGCTGTTCCACCTTATCACCCACATCATGTGACACAAGGTGCATAACTCTGACACCAATTTTTAGCCCACCATCATCAGATAGTGGGCTATTCAAATCACTCTGCATCCGTGGTCCATCGTCCTTCCGTCCGTCCGTTAACTATTTCTCGTTATCGCATCTTCTCAGAAACTACTGGGGGGATTTCGACCAAACTTTGTCAAAATGATGTATTGGTACCCTAGTTGTGTCCCCCTGAAAATCAGACTGGTTCAACAATTTTTGAGTGAGTTATGGCCCTTTGTTTGTTTTTATAATTTACATAGATTTATATAGGGAAAAACTTAGGGAAAATATTCTTGTCCAAAACCACAGGGCCTAGGGCTTTGATATTTGGTTGTAGCATCATTTAGTGGTCCTCTACCAAGATTTTACAAATTATTTCCTTGGGGTCAAGTATGGCCCTACCCCAGGGGTCACATGGTTTATATAGACTTATATAGGGAAAAACTTTGAAAAACTTCTTGTCCAAAACCACAAGGCCTAGGGCTTTGATATTTTGTATGTGACATCATCTAGTGGTCCTCTACTAAGAGTGTTCAAACTATTCCCCTAGGATCAAATATGGCCCCGCCCTGGGGGTCACATGGTTTACATAGACTTGTATAGGGAAAAACTTCGAAAATCTTCTTGTCCAAACCACAGAGCCTAGGGCTTTTATATTTGTAATGTAGCATCAGCTGGTGGTTCTCTACCAAGTTTGTTCAAATTATCCCCCCAGGGGATCACATGATTCATATACACTTGTATAGGTAAAAACTTTTAAAATCTTCTGGTCCATAACCTACAATATTCAAATTTGGACCACATGTATAGTTTTGATTGGCAAAATGAACCTTGACATGAGTTGACCTTGATCTTGACCTAGTGACCTACTTTCACATTTCTGTAGCTACAGCCTTCAAATTTGGACCACATGCATAGGTTTGTGTAACGAAACAAACTTTGACCTTGACATTGACCTAGTGACCTACTGTCACATTTTTGAAGGTACAGGCTTCAAATTTGGACCACATGCATAGTTTTGTGTTCGAAATGAACTTTGACCTTGAGATTGATTTAGTGACCTACTTTCACATTTCTGAAGCTACAGGCTTCAAATTTCGACCACATGCATAGTTTTTTGTTTTGAATTGAAATTCGACCTTGATTTTTAGCTCACCTGTCACAAAGTGACAAGGTGAGCTTTTGTGATCGCACGGTGTCCGTCGTCTGTCGTCCGTCAGTGCGTCCGTAAACTTTTGCTTGTGACCACTCTAGAGGTCACATTTTTTGTGGGATCTTTATGAAAGTTGGTCAGAATGTTCATCTTGATGATATCTAGGTCAAGTTCGAAAGTGGGTCACGTGCCATCAAAAACTAGGTCAGTAGGTCTAAAAATAGAAAAACCTTGTGACCTCTCTAGAGGCCATATATTTCACAAGATCTTCATGAAAATTGGTCAGAATGTTCACCTTGATGATATCTAGGTCAAGTTCGAAACTGGGTCACATGCCATCAAAAACTAGGTCAGTAGGTCTAAAAATAGAAAAACCTTGTGACCTCTCTAGAGGCCATATATTTCAAAAGATCTTCATGAAAATTGGTCAGAACGTTCACCTTGATGATATCTAGGTCAAGTTCGAAACTGGGTCACATGCCATCTAAAACTAGGTCAGTAGGTCAAATAATAGAAAAACCTTGTGACCTCTCTAAAGGCCATTTTATGATGGGATCTGTATGAAAGTTGGTCTGAATGTTCCTCTTGATGATATCTAGGTTAAGTTCGAAACTGGGTCAAGTGCGGTCAAAAACTAGGTCAGTAGGTCTAAAAATAGAAAAACCTTGTGACCTCTCTAGAGGCCATATATTTCATGAGATCTTCATGAAAATTGGTCAGAATGTTCACCTTGATGATATCTAGGTCAAGTTCGAAAGTGGGTCACGTGCCTTCAAAAACTAGGTCAGTAGGTCAAATAATAGAAAAACCTTGTGACCTCTCTAGAGGCCATATTTTTCATGGGATCTGTATGAAAATTGGTCTGAATGTTCATCTTGATGATATCTAGATCAAGTTCGAAAGTGGGTCACGTGCGATCAAAAACTAGGTCAGTATGTCAAATAATAGAAAAACCTTGTTACCTCTCTAATGGCCATATTTTTCATGGGATCTGTATGGAAGTTGGTCTGAATGTTCATCTTGATGATATCTAGGTCAAGTTCAAAACAGGGTCATGTGCGGTCAAAAACTAGGTCAGTAGGTCTAAAAATAGAAAAACCTTGTGACCTCTCTAGAGGCCATACTTGTAAATGGATCTCCATAAAAATTGGTCAGAATGTTCATCTTGATGATATCTAGGTCAAGTTCAAAAGTGGGTCAGGTGCCATCAAAAAGTAGGTCAGTAGGTCAAATAATGAAAAAACGTGACCTCTCTAGAGGCCATATTTTTCATAGGATCTGTATGAAAGTTGGTCTGAATGTTTATCTTGATGATATATAGGTCAAGTTTGAAACTGGGTCAACTGCGATAAAAAACTAGGTCAGTAAGTAGGTCTTGAAATAGAAAAACCTTGTGACCTCTCTAGAGGCCATACCCTTGAATGGATCTTCATGAAAATTTGTCAGAATGTTCACCTTGATGATATCTAGGTCAAGTTTGAAACTGGGTCACGTGCCATAAAAAACTAGGTCAGTAGGTCAAATAATAAAAAAACCTTGTGACCTCTCTAGAGGCCATACTTTTCATGGGATCTGTATGAAAATTGGTCTGAATGTTCATCTTGATGATATCTAGGTCAAGTTTGAAACTGGGTCAACTTCGGTCAAAAACTAGGTCAGTAGGTCTAAAATTAGAAAAATCTTTTGACCTCTTTAGAGGCCATATTTTTCAATGGATCTTCATGAAAATTGATCTGAATGTTCACCTTGATGATATCTAGATCAGTTTCGAAACTGGGTCAGATGCGGACAAAAACTAGGCCAGTAGGTATAAAAATAGAAAAACCTTGTGACCTCTCTAGAGGCCATATTTTTCATGAGATCTTCATGAAAATTAGTGAGAATGTTCACCTTGGTGATATCTAGGTAAAGTTCAAAACAGGGTCAGGTACCTTCGAAAACTAGGTCAATAGGTCAAATAACAGAAAAACCTTGTGACCTCTCTAGAGACCATATTTTTCAATGGATCTTCATGAAAATTGGTCAGAGTTTTTATCTTGATAATATCTAGGTCAAGTTCAAAACTAGGTCACATGAGCTCAAAAACTAGGTCACTATGTCAAATAATAGAAAAAACGACGTCATACTCAAAACTGGGTCATATGGGAAGAGGTGAGCAATTCAGGACCATCATGGTCCTCTTGTTACCTAGTACCTATTTTCACATTTCTCAAGCTACAGCCTTCAAATTTGAAGCACATGCATAGCTTTTTGTTCCGATATGAACTTTGACCTCGAAATTGATCTAGTGACCTACTTTCACATTTCTCAAGCTACAGCTTTCAAATTGGACCACATGCACAGTTTTGTGTACCGAAATGAAATTTGACCTTGATTTTGACCTTGAGATAGTCTTGAAAATTGGAACATTCAAAAATGGCTCAATGGTGGGCGCCAAGATCACTCTGTGATCTCTTGTCCATGAATTATGCCCCCTTTTACTTAGAATATAAGGTTAATTTTGATGCATTTTCACTATATCTCAGTTATTACAAAATGGATTTAATTCAAACTTAAAATAGAGGTTCCACCTTATCACCCACATCATATGACACAAGGTGCATAACTCTGACACCAATTTTTAGCTCACCCTAGCCAAAGGCTCAGGTTGAGCTATTCTGATCACTCACCGTCCGGCGTCCGTTGTCCATAAACTTTTACTTTAAATGACATCTCCTCATAAACCGCTAGGCCAATTTCATCCAAACTTCACAGGAATGTTCCTTGGGTGAAGCTCTACAAAAATTGTTCAAAGAATTGAATTCCATGCAGAACTCTGGTTGCCATGGCAACCGAAAGGAAAAACTTTAAAAATCTTCTTCTCAAAAACCAGAAGCCCTAGAGCTTAGATATTTGGTGTGAAGCATTGCCTAGTGGACCTCTACCAAATTTGTTCAAATCATGACCCCGGGATCAAAATTGACGCCGCCCCAGGGGTCACTTGATTTTACATAGGAAAATCTTAAAAAATCTTCTTCTCAAAAACCAGAAGCCTTAGAGCTTAGATATTTGACATGTAGCATTGCCTATTGGACCTCTACTAAAATTGATCAAATCATGACCCCGGGGTCAAAATTGACCTCGCCCCAGGGGTCACTTGATTTTACATAGATTTCTATAGGAAAATCTTCAAAAAAATTTAAAAAATAAACCAGAAAGCCTAGAGCTTAGATATTTGACATGTAGCATTGCCTAGTGGACCTCTACAAAATTTATTCAAATATGACCCCCTGGGTCAAAATTGACCCCGCCCCAGGGGTCACTTGATTTTACATAGATTTCTATAGGAAAATCTTCAAAAAAATTTAAAAAATAAACCAGAAAGCCTAGAGATTAGATATTTGACATGTAGCATTGCCTAGTGGACCTCTACAAAATTTATTCAAATCATGACCCCCTGGGTCAAAATTGACCCCGCCCCAGGGGTCACTTGATTTTACAAAGGAAAATCTTCAGAAATTTTCTAAAAATAAACCAGAAGGCCTAGAGCTTAGATATTTCACCTGTAGCATTTCCTAGTGGACCTCTACAAAATTTGTTCAAATCATGACCCCCAGGGTCAAATTGACCCTGCCCCATAGGGTTACTTGATTGTACATAGAAAAATCTTCAAAAATTTCTAAAAATAAACCAGAAGGCCTTGAGCTTAGATATTTGACATGTAGCATTGCCTAATAGACTTCTACAAAATTTGTTCAAATCATGACGCCCGGGGTCAAAATTGATCCCGCCCCAGGGGTCACTTGATTTTACAAAGAAAATCTTCAAAAATTTTCTAAAAATAAACCAGAAGGCCTAGATCTTAGATATTTGACATGTAGCATTGCCTAATAGACTTCTACAAAATTTGTTCAAATCATGAACCCCGGGGTCAAATTGACCCTGCCCCATGGGGTTACTTGATTGTACATAGAAAAATCTTCAAAATTTTCTAAAAATAAACCAAAAGGCCTTGAGCTTAGATATTTGATATGTAGCATTGCCTAGTAGATCTCTACAAAATTTGTTCAAATCTTGACCCCCAAGGGTCAAATTGACCCAGCCCCAGGGGTTACTTGATTGTACTTAGAAAAATCTTTAAAGTTTTCTAAAAATAAACCAGAAGGCCTAGAGCTTAGATATTTGGTATGTAACATTGCCTAGTAGACTTCTACAAACTTTGTTCAAATCATGACCCCCGGGGTAAAATTGGCCCCGCCCCAGGGATCACTTGAATTTACATAGGTTTTTTTATCTTCAAAAAATTTCTAAAAATAAACCAGAAGGCCTAGAGCTTAGATATTTCACATGTAGCATTGCCTAGTGGACCTCTACAAAATTTGTTCAAATCATGGCCCCGCCCCATGGGGTTACTTGATTGTACATAGAAATATCTTTAAAATTTTCTAAAAATAAACCAGAAGGCCTAGAGCTTAGATATTTGACCTGTAGCATTGCCTAGTGGACCTCTACAAAATTTATTCAAATCATGACCCCCTGGGTCAAAATTGACCCCGACCCAGGGGTCACTTGAATTTACATAGGAAAATCTTCAAAAAATTTCTAAAAATAAACCAGAATGCCTAGATCTTAGATATTTGACATGTAGCATTGCCTAGTAGACTTCTACAAAATTTGTTCAAATCATGACCTCCGGGATTAAATTGACTCCGCCCCATAGGGTTACTTGATTGTACATAGAGCCCGCCCGCTTAGCTCAGTAGGTAGAGCGTTGGTCTACGGATCGCGGGGTCGCGAGTTCGATCCTCGGGCTGGGCGTATGTTCTCTGTGACTATTTGATAAACGACATTGTGTCTGACATCATTAGTCCTCCACCTCTGATTCATGTGGGGAAGTTGGCAGTTACTTGCGGAGAACAGGTTTGTACTGGTACAGAATCCAGGAACACTGGTTAGGTTAACTGCCCGCCGTTACATGACTGAAATACTGTTGAAAAACGGCGTTAAACCCAAAACAAACAAACAAACATAGAAAAATCTTCAGAATTTTCTAAAAATAAACCAGAAGGCCTACAGCTTAGGTATGTCAAATGTAGCATTGCCTAGTAGTCCTCTACAAAATTTGTTCAAATCTTGACCCCCCCCAGGGTCAAATTGACCCAGGCCCAGGGGTTACTTGATTGTACATAGGGAAATCTTCATAAATTTGCTAAAAATAAACCAGAAGGCCTAGATCTTAGATATTTGATATGTAACATTGCCTAGTAGACTTCTGCAAACTTTGTTCAGATCATGACCCCCGGGGTAAAATTGGCCCTGCCCCAGGGGTTACTTGATTGTACATTGGAAAATCTTCCAAAAAAATTCTAAAAATCATCAGTTAGACATTTGAAACATGTAGCTTATATTACTCCGGTGAGCGATCCAGGGTCATCATGACCCTCTTGTTCATGAATTATGCCCCCTTTTACTTAGAATTTAAGGTTAATTTTGATGCATTTTCACTCAGTTATTACCAAATGGATTTGATTCAAACTTAAAATAGATGTTTCACCTTATCACCCACATCATGTGACACAAGGTGCATAACTCTGACACCAATTTTTCATGAATTATGCCCCCTTTTATTTAAAATTCAAGGTTAATTTTGATGCATTTTCACTATATCTCAGTTATTACGTAATGCATTTGTTTCAAACATGAAGTAGTTGTTCCACATCATCACCCACATCATATGACACAAGATGCATAACTCTTGCACCAATATTTCCTGAATTATGCCCCATTTTTGCTTAGAATTACACTTATATATAGTGTTTTGATACACTTTATCTGTACCTCTCTTATTATTTGATATTTTTTAACACAGACTCAAGCTATTGTGCAATATTCATCCAAAATTGGAGTCATTAAACACTCCAGTGACAGTTCTTGACAGATTTAAATGTTTTACGTACACAAGTGTAACATCATAAAATACAGCCTTTAAATTTAGCTGTGGAGATTTTTGATACAGACTATAATTGGGGAAATCCTAAAATCATTGAAAAATGGTCAATACAAGAGTTGTCCATTTTGCTTCATATATTTTGAGAATGTCATTTTTTAAATATCAAATATTTCTATTTTTACATGAAGAGGATGAAAACCATAAATATATTTAGTAAATCGTGGGCTGAGCGCGAAACTATTGTAACTGTATATAAATAAAGAACAAGATACAATAGTTTCGCGCTCAGCCCTCGAAATATATTTAGTAAAATGGTGCACTTAGCTATCATTTCACTCTGGAAAAAAATATGCAAAGATGAATTTGAATTGTTTAGGTACCATCTCTACTATAAACATTCCTTTTAAAATCTTCGAACAGTAAATTATGTAGCTCTAAATATACATGTATGAACAAAGCAATGAACACAGTGTACATGAGAAAAGAGTAATACTTCCTTAAAAAGGAATAACTAAATAAACAAGAACTGTCTGTTGACAGCGCGCTCGACTATTCAAAGAATTGATGGAAGTATGAGGTCAGAATATTATCAGAGATTTTCAGACAAAAGAATATATAAGACAAACAATGTACCTGCATTTGTGGATTTGGATAAGCCCTGCACTATATGGCAATGTGTGACCATGATGGTAAACAAGTGGTCAAAGTTTCGAAGCCATATATCAAACAGTTTAGACAAAATATGGAATGGTATGCGAAACGTAACTAATTTCTTTGTCAAAAATGGGCCATCTAAAGTCCTTCTCCTAGTTATGTAGTCTTGCCTACATATGTAGCTTATGATGGTAAACAAGAGGTCAAAATTTCAAAGCCATATGACAAAACAGGTTAGGCAAAATATGGACTGGTATGAAAAACTAAACTGATTTCCAAGTCAAAAAATAGCCATAATTCAGCCAAAATACTTGACAGAGTTATGTTCTCTTGACTACAGGTGGAAATCTTGATGATTAACAAGTGTTCAAAGTTTCAAAGCCACATGTCAAATAGTTTTGACAAAACATGAACTTGTACGAAAACTGAACCAATTTCCAAGCCAAAAAAGGGCCATAATTCAGCAAAAATACTTGACAGACTTATGTACTCTTTCCTACAGATAAAAATTATGATGATGAGCAAGTGTTCAAAGTTTCAAAGCCACATGTCAAATAGTTTTGACAAAACATGGACTTGTACGAAAACTGAACCAATTTCCAAGTCAAAAAAGGGCCATAATTCAGCCAAAATATTTGACAGAGTTATGTACTCTTGCCTACAGATGGAAATCATGATGATAAACAATTGTTCAAAGTTTCAAAGCCACATGTCAAATAGTTTTGACAAAACAATGACTTGTACAAAAATTGCAAAAAGGGCCATAATTCAGCCAAAATAGTTGACAGACTTATGCACTCATGCCTACAGATAGAGACTGTTCGCTTCGAGTGCGGGAGGTCATGGGTTCGATTCCCGGCCGCGTGATACCAAAGACATAAAAAATGGTACTAGTAGCTTCCTCACTTGGCGCTCAGCATTAAGAGGGTAGTGCTAGGACTGGTCAGCTCGGTGTCAGTATAATGTGACTGGGTGGGGATCATGTCACATGTCTACGGCGTGATATTCCAGTGAGGCAGCACTATAAAGTTGGGCATTGTGCTCACTGCTACAAGTAGACACCGTCGTTTATATGACTGAAAAAGACGTTAAACCTGAACGCACGCACGCACACACAACACAGCACCCCTGAGCCATATCTCAAACACTTTACACATATTGTGAATTGGTACAAAAATTTAACCAAGATTTGTAAGTTAAGAGGGGCCATAATTCAGAATCCTTTATGTAGTTATGTACTCCTGCCTAAAACTGGACAAGGTGATGGTGCACAAGTGTTGAAAGTTTCAAAGCTTTATCTCTAAAGATTTAAATTAAAATAATGTCAAAATGTGGACTGATACAAAAAACTTTACCAAAGTGTGACGCCGACACCAACACCAACGTGTGCTGAGTAGGATAGCTTTACTTATTCTTCGAATAGTCAAGCTAAAAATGATAAATTAATTGACTGACTGACTCGATCGGATCCAACTGGATCCGACCCGGCCCGGCCTTAATGATGATTGATTACAATCTTGACTTACCGAGTAATCGAATGATTGACAGAATGTCAATGAATAAGATTGTAATATTAAATGAACAATCATATTGTGCATGAATAAACATAAAGAAATGTAGAACTGAATGAATGATGAAACTGATAATTGATTGATTGAATCAACAGCAGGAATATTCTACTAAATATTACTATCCTAATTTAGATTTATGTTATCTTTTTAGCTTCTATGACTGCTTGATGTCCTTCGTCCGTCTGTCAACATTTTCTAAAAAATCTTCTTCAAAACCACTGGGCAGATTTACACCAAACTTCACAGGAATGATCCTTGGGTGCCTCCCCCACTTTTAAAATTGTTCAAAGAATTGAATTCCATACAGAACTCTGGTTACCATGACAACCGGAAGGAAAAACTTAAAAAATCTTCTTGTCCAAAACCTCAAGGCATAGAGCCTCGATATTTGGCATGTGACATCATCCAATGGTCCTCTATGAAGATTATTCAAATCATGCCCCTGGAGTGAAAAGAGGCCCTGCCCTGCGGGGGTCCCAAGATTTACATAGACATATAGGAAAAAACTTTAAAAGTCTTCTTGCCTGAAACTGCAAGGCCTAGGCTTTTTATCCTCCACCAAAGGTTGAGGGATATAGTTTTGACGTCTTCCCTTTGACCGTCTGGAGCCATATCTAGGAAGTGGTTTAGAATATTTAAATAAAACTTCATATACATGTTCACCACTAGGGAATTGTGGCCTGTTAAGTTTGAGTCAGATTGCCCAAGTAACACCAGAGTTATGGCCCTTAGTAGTTTCTAGTGTTTACTGTATAGGGTACTATAGATATGGCAATTTCTCTTCATAACTTGTGACATATTTGACCTAGAACTATGAAACTTGAGTTAAATTTATATCACCATAATGTGGTAGTACACACCCAATTTCTTCAGGATCTCTTTAGTAACTTCAGAGTTATCGCCCTTTTTTTAAAAATCCAAATATTTGTACATAACAAACTAACCAATGTTAGAATTTCAGAGCTTGGGTGACCGCCTGTCATCCGTCCATCCACAGTTTCTTGTGAACATGATAGATTTCACATTTTTCAGTTGATTTTAATCAAACTTGCACACAACTTATATTGGCATCTCGGTTCCTTTCGTAAACTGGCCAGATCCCATCATGGGTTCCAGAGTTATGGCCCCTTAAAGGGCCAAAATTTGCTATTTTGGCTTGTGAACACAGCAGAGACCACATTTTACAATCAATTTTAATCAAACTTTCACACAAGTTTTATTGGCATAATATTAATAATATTGGCATCTTGGTTCCTTTCGAAAACTGGCTACATCCCATAATGGGTTCCAGAGTTACGGCCCCTTAAAGGGCCAAAATTTGCTGTTTTGGCTTGTGAACACAATAGACCATATTTTGCAATTGATTTTAATAAAACTTTCACACAACTTGTATTGGCGTAATATCTTGCTTCCTTTCAAAAACTGGCCAGATCTCATCATTGGTTCCAGAGTAATGGCCCCTTAAAGGGCCTAAATTCGCTATTTTGGCTTTTGCAGCCATATAGAGACTTCATTTATGGTTTGATCTGATACTAACTTGCAAAACATCTTTAACAACAATAGATCTTGGATTCCGTGATGAATCCATCAGATCCAATCATAGATTCCTGAGTAACGACTCCTGATTGAATCTGAAAGAGCCAAAATTTGATAATTTTTACCTTGTGAACACCATAGAAGTGACATTTTTTATTTGATTTTAACCACTCTTACTCACAACTAATTAATAAGTCACAATATGATCTTTGTTCCTTTCGAATATCGGCTAGATTCCATCATGAGTTCTAGAGTTAATGCCACTGAAATGGGCAAAATTTTGTATTTTGGCCCTTTCAGCCATAAAGGTTTCATTTGTGCTTTGATTTGCTACAAACTTGCACAGAATGTTTATCTTGATGATCTCGAGGCCAAGTTCGAACTGGGTCATGTGAGGCCACATTTATGACCCTATCTTCATGAAACTTGGTAAGAATGTTTATCTTGATGATTCCTAGGACAAGTTCGAAACTGGGTCATGTGGGGTCAAAAACTAGGTCACCCGCTCAAATCAATGGAAAGGCTTGTTAACACTGTGGAGGCTAGCCTGGGAATTCATTCTGACAATTTTGAACTTTTTTTCTACCTGCAAATTGACAAGCCTGGGGAAACCTGTTTTCTGACCGTAGCGCCACCTATATTACACCCGAAATATGCGGGTGCTTGATAAAGAATGATAACTTCTGAAAGCAATAATTCATGGCTAAAAATAGAAACGGAATTCTCACGGAAAAAACAGATTGAAATCGTGTACTTCCGAAGGTTTCTGAACATTTCCGGGTCATAGACAAATACCAGTTTGTACCTCCCATAGCTTTTCCAGCAAGTTGTAATAACTTTTAAATATGTCAGTAAACTTAAGTTTGCGTCATAGCCATCAAGATATTATATAAATGCAGACCTAGTGATCTACGAAATTGTCTCGTTTTCGTTTCAAACAGGCGCATTATATGATCACATGTTAATTAGGCTAATTATAGAAAATCAATAATCAGTAGTGACATGGAAACTCCTTCAGATTTCCTCAGGCATTGATAATATCAGAAACTCGATGAATGCCAATTAACACTAATTAGTGCAAATTAAGTGGGATCTAAAATTGTGTCGGTGCGACGTTAAACCCGACAAAATAAATAAATATTAAGTGGGATCTTTAATGCATAGATATTATGTATTATTTCTTCTGACAAAGCACAAATATTATCAACGGCTTCCCAGGCTATGTGGAGGCCATTATGTTCCTATCTTCATGAAACATGGTCAGAATGTTTATCTTGATGATTCCCAGGCCAAGTTTAACAGGTGAGCGATATAGGGTCATCATGACCCTCTTTCTTCATTTTTTCGTTGTTGTTTTTTTTTATCTTAAATGTTCTATGAATATTTATCAACATGCTAAGTACCAATCCCACTTTGCTAACACACTCAGTCACACCCACCACCCCGATCATGCATCCCCCCCGCCTCCCAACAGTTTTTGTTTTTTTTTATGCTCCCCATAGGCGAGCTATAGTTGCTGCTTTGTCCGCCCGTCTGTCCGAACAAACAGAGAATATTTGTTGGGTACAGAGGACAGTAGGTAACGGTAAATTCTATTCATTCCGTACTGCTTATTGGGTACTTTCTGTCACTTGTTGGGTACTTTATAACAAAAGAAATGCCCAATAAAGCTCTGTTTGTAAGAAATTTTGTACGTCAGTCTGTCAATCGATTTGTCATTTTTTTGTCTGGAGTATAACTTGAAAAGTATTAATGTCATTTCATTGAACTTCACATAATGATAGAGGCCATGAAGACAAAGTGCATTGTCAAAGAATCATTTTTCTACCTTACCCAGTTATTGAATTATCTCCCTTTATTATACAAAATAAGGCTTGTCCGGAGCATTACTTGAAAAGTATTAATGGCATTTCATTGAAATTTCACAAGATGATAGAGGCTATTGACGGGAAGTGCAGTGTCAAAGAACCATAACTCTATCTTAGTTTTTTAAATTATCTCCCTTTATTCCATTTTCTTCTTTTGTGCCCCCAAAGGGAGGCATATTAGTTTTCAACTGTCCATCCGTTCGTTAGTTTGTTCGTTCGTTCGTTCGTCACAACGTTAACTTTTTCCATGAAGGCACTTTACTCGCGAACCACTGCACCCAGGACCTTCAGACTTTACGTGCTGATAGTACTTATTGAGAACACGACCCGTACTGACTTTGGGGTCACAAGGTCAAAGGTCAAGGTCACAGGGGCCAATGTTAACTTTTTGCATGAAGGCACTTTACTTGCAAACCGCTGCACCCAGGACCTTCAAACTTCACATGCTGATAGAACTTATTGAGTACATGACCCCTACTTACTTTGGGGTCACCAGGTCAAAGGTCAAGGTCAGAGGGGCCAATGTTAACTTTTTGCATGAAGGCTCTTTACTCGCGAACCACTGCACCCAGGACCTTCAAACTTCACATGCTGATAGTACTTATTGAGTACACTACCTCTACTGACTTTAGGGTCACCAGGTCAAAGGTCACCAGGTCACAGAGGCCAATGTTAACTTTTTGCATGAAGGCACTTTATTCGCGAACCACTGCACCCAGGACCTTCAAACTTCACATGCTGATAGTACGTATTGAGTATACGACCCCTACTTACTTCGGGGACACCAGGTCAAAGGTCAAGGCGCTGCGGGGGCATTTGTCACCATTAGTAACAGCTCTTGTTTAGCTCACTTGAGCACAAAGTGCTCATGGTGAGCTATTGTGATCATGCTGTGTCCGTGGTGCGTCTGTCCGTCCGTCAAGTCGTCCTTCCGTCGTCAACATTTGTGTTTAAACGACATCTCCTCCAAAACCAAACACACTTGAAGCCTTGTACACAGGTGAGTGCTTTAGGGTCAGTGAACCTCTTGTTCTTAAAATGTGTTAATATAAACATTGAAACGCTACATTAGCTTGTTTCATAACATGATAGAAGGTCCGCCCGCTTAGCTCAGTAAGGAGAGTGTTGGTCTACGGGTCGCAAGTTCGATCCTCAGGCAGGGCCTATGTTCTCCATGACGATTTGATAAAAGACATTGTGTCTGAAATCATACGTCCTCCACTCTGATAACTCACGTGGGGAAGTTGGCAGTTACTTGCGGAGAACAGGTTTGTACTAGAACAGAATCCAGGAACACTGGTTAGGTTAACTGCCCATCATTACATGACTGAAATACTGTTGAAAAACGGCGTTAAACCCAAAACAAACAAAAAATTCAGACATTACATTAACAGTGTTACTTTTATATTTGGTCACCATATTGATGACGTTATTTCTGGAATCTGGATACAGCTGTGGTCCCCAGAAGAGATTGTAAATAATATATGTTTTAGACCAAGGAATAATATGGTATAATTATGTGGTTATATTTCTCAGTTATTTTCTAGTGGAATAACGAACAGCATTAATGTTGCTGTCTTCGATGCTCTTTATCTTACAGTAGTCTGTCAAGTAATAAGGAAAATATAGGCAAAATATTACCTGAAAGTCATGTGGGTAAGCCACCCTGTAGTAGTTCTAGAAAGTTTTATGCACTATTACTTCTTCAAATTTCTGTTTACTCATTACAGAGTAGTCTGCATATAAAAAGTATTTTAACAGATTACATGATTGTGATAGGGTGAGATTTTGTCTGTCTGTGGATGTCACTAGCGTTTACTCATACTACTTCTTCAAAACATAAAATATTCAAGGAAGGAAAAGAACTAGGACTAATGTTGTAAACATTTTGTGGTTGATTGAATTTTTGCAGAGTTTGGACTTTTTATTGCTGGTAGTCTTTAGCTAAATGTCTGGTAGTCTGTAGCTGAATGTCTGATAGTCTGTTGCTAAATGTCTGGTAGTCTGTAGCTAAATGTCTGGTAGTCTGTAGCTGAATGTCTGATAGTCTGGTAGCCTGTGGCTGGTAGTCTTTAGCTAAATATCTGGTAGTCTGTAGCTGAATGTCTGATAGTCTGTTGCTAAATGTCTGGTAGTCTGTAGCTGAATGTCTGATAGTCTGTTGCTAAATGTCTGGTAGTCTGTAGCTAAATGTCTGGTAGTCTGTAGCTGAATGTCTGATAGTCTGGTAGCCTGTGGCTGATAGTCTGTAGCTAAATGTCTGGTAGTCTGTAGCTAAATGTCTGGTAGTCTGTAGCTGAATGTCTGATAGTCTGTACATAGTTAAATCTCTGGTAGTCTGAAGCTAAATGTCTGGTAGTCTGTAGCTAAAAGTCTGGTAGTCTTTAGCTGAATGTCTGATAGTCTGTAGCTAAATGTCTTGTAGTCTGTAGCTAAATGTCTGGTAGTCTGTAGCTGAATGTCTGATAGTCTGTAGCTTAATGTCTGATAGTCTGTAGCTAAATGTCTGGTAGTCTGTAGCTGAATGTCTGATAGTCTGTAGCTAAATGTCTGGTAGACTGTCGCTAAATGTCTGGTAGTCTGTAGCTGAATATCTGGTAGTCTGTAGCTGAATGTCTGATATTCTTTAGCTAAATGCCTGGTAGTCTGTAGCTGAATGTCTGATAGTCTGTACATAGCTAATTGTCTGGTAGTCTGCAGCTCAAATGTCTGGTAGTCTGTAGCTGAATGTCTGATAGTCTGTACATAGCTAATTGTCTAGTAGTCTGCAGCTAAATGTCTGGTAATCTGTAGCTAAATGTCTGGTAGTCTGTAGCTGAATGTCTGATAGTCTGTAGCTAAATGTCTAGTAGTCTGTAGCTGAATGTCTGATAGTCTGTAGCTAAATGTCTGGTAGTATGTAGCTAAATGTCTGGTAGTATGTAGCTAAATGTCTGGTAGTCTGTAGCTAAATGTCTGATAGTCTGTAGCTGAATTTTTGGTAGTCTTTAGCTAAATGTCTGATATTCTTTAGCTAAATGTCTGGTAGTCTGTAGCTAAATGTCTGATTGTCTGTAGCTAAATGTAAGGTAGAATTTTCAAAAGGAATATGCATTATTTGTTGAAAATCAGGTGTATCTTTGCACATTGGTTTGTCTTTCATTTCACGTGGTACTACATGATTACTGGAGTGACTTGGCCTGTTGTAACTTGGACAATCATCAGCTGTTTGTCAGCAAATAGGTTTAGTTTTGCAAAAGTGACTGGAGGCAATTGTATTAGCGGATATTAGCAAGCAGGTTGCATTTTTGTGTCATGACCATTGAAATATATAGAAAAATTTCAGTTCTTTGGAGCCTATGCTACTGGATGGTTTCAGTTTGAAGTGATTGTAAGTTAAAATTACACTTTTCATTTCACAAAATTTTACTTATGCTCTCTAAACAGAGTAGAGGCAGAGACATATCTTTTTCAGCTATTGTGACCATCGTGTGTCTGGCATTGTGCAATGTATGCCATCAACAATTTGACTGTTAACATTTTAGCCCAATCTGAATGAAACTTGGTCAGAACATTACCCTCAATAAAATTTCGAAGGAATTTATTAATGGGTCATCCGAGTTCAAAAAGTGATGGCCTCTATGAAATCAGGGACCATTTTAAAAGTGGATTACCTGAGGTCAAAACCTAGGTCACTAGGTCAAATCATAGAAAAACCTTGTTAGCACTCTAGAGGCTGCATTTTCTGTTTGACTGTTTTAAAACTTTGTCAGGATGTTTGTCTCAATGAAATCTAGGTAAAGTTCAAAACTCGATTGCCAGAAATAAAAAAACTGGTTCAAATCATAGAAAAACCTTGTTAACACTCTAAAGGCCACATTTCTGGTTGATCTAAAAATTATTATGAAATCTAGGTTAATTTTAAAACACAGTAAGAAACTAGGTCAGATCATGGAATCATTGTTACCACTTTAGAAGCACCAATTTCAGTTTGATCTTCTTAAAACTCTTGTTTGTCTCTATGAAATCTAAATTGGTTTACAACTAGGGTATCTAGGTCAAATCATAGGAAGATATTGTTAACACTCAAAAGGCCACATTTTCTACCTGATCTTGATGAGACTTGTTGGAATGTTTGTCTATTAAAATCAAGGATGAATTTGTAACTATGTCACTTGAGAAAGAACTAGGTCATTAGGTCAAATCATAGAAAAACTTTGTTAACACGTAGAGGCCACTTCAACTTGATCATCATAAATCTGTGTAAGAATGTTTGTCTGTATGGAATCTAGGTCAAGTTCAAAAGTGAAGTCAAAAACTATGTAACTAGGTCAAATCATTGAAAAACTTGTTACATGATCGACATAAAACATGATCAAAATGTTTGTCGCTATGAAATCTAGGCCAATGGAAAAGGAATTAATATAAGCATTTACTTGCTTGTTTCCTAATCCAACATTTCACAAATATAGTTTGCACAATGACTAGGTTATTTGATTGAAAGAAATAAAATATGTTTAAACTAAATCTAGGCCAAATTAGATATAAAGTTACCTAGTGTAAGAACTAGGTCAGGTGAGCGATACAGGGCCTTCAGGGCCTTCTTGTTTCAATTTCAGTTGATTATCCTAATGGCTCTTGCTAAAGGCAAGTCTTCAATTCGCTGTGGACCAGTCACATTACACACAGATACAGCAATACATGTAGCTAGACAACTCACTGATGTAAGTAGAATAAAATATAGGTAGATATAAGTGTGTTATTTCAAGGTACCCCAAAATTCACACTTAGACTTACCCTTATCTGTCTGAATTAGTGTCCTGCATGTCTCAAAAAGAGTTTGACCTAGAGTCATCACACCTCAAAGGATTGTTACCCATGATTTGTTTAAAAAAAAAATGAAATGCTTATAATTCATAAAGTATTTCAATTAGAATCACCAAACCTTATATACCTGTTGTCCCCCGCCTTTTTCAAAGAAAAAATGGGGGAGATAGAAATAGGGTGCATCCTTCCATCCGTCGCACTTTGTGTCCGGTCCATAACGCTGCCATCCATGAACGGATTTTGAAATAACTTGACATAAATGTTCACCATAATGAGACGATGTGTCATGCACAAGATCCAGACCCCTGGCTCCAAGGTGAAGGTCACACTTAGAGGTCAAAGGCTAACAGGGTCTGTTTTGTGTTCGGTCCTTAACTCTGCCATCCATGAAGAGATTTTGAAATAACTTGGCATAAATGTTTACCATTATGAGACAATGTGTCATGCACAAGACCCAGATCTCTAGCTCCAAGGTCAAGGTCACACTTAGAAGTCAAATGTTAACAGGGTCTGTTTTGTGTTTGGTTCAGAATTCTGCCATTCATCAAGAGATTTTTAAATTACTTGGTACAAATGTTCCCCATAATGAGGTGACATGTCATGTGCAAGACCCTGACCCCTAGCTCTAAGGTCAAGGTCACACTTAGAAGTCAAAGGTTAACATGGTCTGTTTCTTTTCTGGTCCATATCTCTGCCATTTATCAAGGGATTTTAAAATTACTTGGCACAAATGTTCCCCATAAAGAGTTAATTTATCATGTGCAGACCCAGACCCCTAGCTCCAAGATCAAGGTCACATATAGACACTTTTTTTATGCATTTTTGTATATTCAAATAATTTGGCATAAATATTCACCATTACAAGACATTATGTCATGTGCAAAGGTCATGGTCACAGGCACCCAGGTTAACTTTGTTTTTTGTGTTGTTTTTTTTTGTTCATGAAATTACCTTCCTTTTATATGATAAAGTACAATACATGTGTTTTTATATCAGTTTTCCCATTAATTTGAAAATGAAATTATGTTTAAAGTAAGATGATTGGAATTGATAGATATAAAAAGCTATTAACAATTGTAGACTTGTAGAATGCAAACCCAGGCACAAGTTATAACTTAATGGTATATATAGCATGGCTACTTAACCCTAGTGCCACCACAAAAAGTGGTGATAAGGGAAAGAGCTATCGACATTTCCGTGGTGCAGCTATCACCGGTTTCAAAATGTAAACAGGGGAGTAAAATTTATATACGTTACATTTTCGTTGATATAAATTATTTCAAAAATCGGAGAATGTAATGCCGGGTAAGAACATTATTACTACAGGTTGACTGTAATTTCGTTAAGATATTACATAAATTCTGGTGCCAAGAGCTTTTCTCCTGATTCCGACGTTTGTAAATTTTGACATCTGTATGCATTCCAGCTAAATTTCAATGCATAGACACACTATATGAACATTATCGTGCTTGCAAATAGTCTAAATGTGTATGATACTCGCACAGACATACACTGAGTATTGACAACATGTCCTGTAAATGAAATACACCAGCATTTTTAGCTCATCTGATTTTTTGAAAAAAAATGATGAGTTATTGTCATCACTTGAGCGGTTGTCGGCGTCGGCGTCGGCGTTGCCTGGTTAAGTTTTATGTTTAGGTCAGCTTTTCTCCTAAACTATCAAAGCTATTGCTTTGAAACTTGAAATACTTGTTCACCATCATAAGCTGACCCTGTATAGCAAGAAACATAACTCCATCTTGCTTTTTGCAAGATTTATGGCCCCTTTTGTACTTAGAAAATATCAGATTTCTTGGTTAAGTTTTATGTTTAGGTCAACTTTTCTCCTAAACTATCAAAGCTATTGCTTTGAAACTTGGAATACTTGTTCACCATCATAAGCAGACCCTGTACATCAAGAAACATAACTCCATCTTGCTTTTTGCAAGATTAGTTGCCCCTTTTGGACTTAGAAAATCAGTTTTCTTGGTTAAGTTTTATGTTTAGGTCAGCTTTTATCCTATACTATCAAAGCTATTGATTTAAAACTTGCAACACTTGTTCACCATCATAAGTTGACCCTGTATAGCAAGAAACATAACTCCGTCCTGCTTTTTGCAAGATTTATGGCCCCTTTTGGACTTAGAAAATATCAGATTTCTTGGTTAAGTTTTATGTTTAGGTCAACTTTTTCTCTTAAACTATCAAAGCTATTGCTTTGAAACTTGCAACACTTGTTCACCATCATAAGCTGACCCTGTACAGCAAGCAACATAACTCCATCCTGCTTTTTGCAATAATTATTGCCCCTTTTGGACTTAGAAAATCATTTTCTTGGTTGAGTATTATGTTTAAGTCAACTTTTCTCATAACTATCAAAGCTATTGCTTTAAAACTTGCAACAGTTTTTCACCATCATAAGTGGACACTGTACATCAAGAAACATAACTCTATCCTGCTTTTTTCAAGAATGATGGCCCTTTTTAGACTTAGAAAATCATGGGTAGGACAATATTTCTATTACACAAAAAAAATCAGATGAGCGTCAGCACCCGCAAGGCGGTGCTCTTGTTAAAAGTGGTGGCGCTTTCACATCAGTGATGGCGCTATACAGTGGTGGTAGCGCTGTGGGCGGACAGTTTGCGCTAGAACGTCTGACAACAAATAAGTAGTTATTATTCATAACAAATAAGGTATAATTACAGGGATTGTCATTTACCTTTTTAAATCTAATGTCTTAAAGTTATTTTGAAGCATGTGTGTGAATAATGATTGAACGACTAATTTTTTAGCTCCACTAGGGGAGCTATTCTACTCGCGTCGGCATGACCTTTCTTGGTTAAAGTTTTTCAGCAACCTTTGTTTTTCTGTCATATCTTTGTTACTATTGCTTATATCTTACTGTAACTTCACATAAACATTGTCCAGCATACAAACAAAGTATGTGCAGGGGCTAGGCCCATTATACATGAGGTCAAGGTCACCAAGGTGTTATACTTAGAATATTTTTAAGGAAAGTTTTTTGGCAACCTTTGTTTTTCTGTCATATCTTTGTTACTGTTGCTTATATCTTACTGTAAGTTCACATTAACATTTTCCAGCATACAAACAAAGTATGTGCAGGGGCTGGGCCCATTATACCCAAGGTCAAGGTCACCAAGGTGTTATACTTAGGTTATTTTTAAGGTTGAAGTTTTTTGGCAACCTTTGTTTTTCTGTCATATCTTTGTTACTATTGCTTATATCTTACTGTAAATTCACATAAACATTGTCCAGCATACAAACAAAGTATGTGCAGGGGCTGGGCCTTTATACCAAAGGTCAAGGTCACAAAGGTGTTATACTTAGGTTACTTTTAAGGTTAAAGTTTTCAGCAACCTTTGTTTTTCTTTCATATCTTGATTACTATTGCTTATATCTTACTGTAATTTCACATAAACATTGTCCAGTATACAAACAAAGTATGTGCACGGGCTGGGCCCATTATACCCAAGGTCAAGATCACAAAGTTGTTATACTTGGAATTATTTTTATGTTAAATTTTTTCGAAAGCTTCGTTTATAGACATATCTTTGGTACTTTAAAAGATAATGACTTGAAATTAAAAGCAGAATTATACTTATATTTATACTTAAAGTTTTTTGGAAATCTTCACTTTCTTGATATAACTTTAGTACGATATAAGGTAAAGACCTGAAACTTAAAATGTATGTTTATCATCATCATCTGTATGTGTGGTAACAATTCCTTTAACTCTGATTTGTATTTTTGACCAAATTATGCCCCTTTCATACTTAAATTTTTGACAAACTTCATTTTCTGGACATAACATTGGTACTATATAAGATAAAGACTTGAAACTCAAAATATATCTTTACCATCATCATCTGCATGTGTGGTAACAATCCCAATAACTCTAATTGGTGTTTTTGACAGAATTATGCCCCTTGGAGTATCTTTCTTTTGAAGTAGAGGTTTCTTATTGAGACATATGTTCATTTTACTGTCAAATCACCGAATAGTGGAGCGTGCTGTCTTACGGACAGCTCTTGTTAATCAAATGGTAAATATTGACTTTACTTGACTTGAACATGTCATTAAGTTATCACGCTGTTCTGAAAACATCCTATTATTTAAACTACTGAATGGGGTTGTCACATCGGTCCTCATTTAGGGGGCAATGTTAGAGGTAAGCTTTGTTTAGTAAAGAAGAAGAATCTTTTATTTCGACTTGTACATCATCATAAATACATACAAATTCAAATTTACAATCAATTCCTATGTCATTATGACTATAAAAGTAATACAGTATCAAATGACAACCGTTGCTGCATCTAAGTAACAAGAGAGGAAGAGAAAGCAAAACAGAGGATGAAATGTAATTAATTGTGTAACAATGATATTCTATGAGTAAGAGCTAGTTTAATATATTTCGCCAAGTTAAGTAATATAGATCTATTATCAGACATTAACATATGAATCAATAAATTTTTGCATACTCGGTCTTGTATAATAATAACTTTTAATGTATTTTTTCTTATATCAGAATAACATGGACACTTGAGTATAAAATGAAATTCATCTTCAATATCACATGTGTTGCAATAAGTACAATAACGCTCATTTCTTTCTATTCTGTTTATACCATATCTAAAGTCTGTTCCACCTATTACGTTTACCTCGTTTCTGAATTATCAGTATCGGTAACATCGTCCAAAAAAAATATTTATATACCATACATCAATAACTCTAGACCTTTTTTTCATTTTTTCAATAAAATGTATTTCAAAGAGATAATCTTGGATTTTTCTTTTTTCCCCATAGACCGTAATGCTATATGACGTTACGCCGACTTTCCAATATGGCGGCGCCCGTATCGCAATAAACTAGGGGTCAACTCAAAATTAAAACGCCCGAGTTAATATTTGAAAACACTGTTCTTGTTATCATATTATGTTAATTCTTGGGGAAATTCAGGTTAGGCCACCTCAACATGAAAATAAATAAATAAATAAATATATAAGAAAATAGAAAGAAACAAACACAAAAGAACAAGGGCATTCTAAAAAGAAAAACAAAATTAATGTGCGTGCGAACGTCTCGATATTTTAGTAACACATGGGCATTCTCCTTATATCATGTTTTCTGTCGTTGAAAGAAAATTATATATATCTTGACTTCAGTTGATGTGACCTAAATAGATATTTTCTCTCGGAAGTATCTTTATGGATTTAATTAATAAAAGTGAAAACTAAACTTCGCAGTCCGTCAGGATATTCCCGCAGTCCGTCAGGATATTCCCTTTCAACACGTCGCATTACTGAATTTGAACGGACAGGGCAAGGAAAAAACTATTTTAAACATAAAAGGGTTAGATGTCTACAACTCGAAATATTTGCGTTAAAATAATTTCATACATACAAAAACCATCGTGACCGTTTAGAATTACAAATATTAGGTTTTCCTAAATAATCTTGTTAATATTTCTGTATTTTTAAGTTATATTTAGGACCCAGATCTAACAAAGAAATATCAGTTTATGTAAATGTTCCACTGAAACACCAAATTTTAAACTCTGACCAGTGAGCATTCGGAAAACATACAGAAAAATAATAACTTAAAAAGATTTTTTCTTTAAGACTCCATAATTATGTTGCATGTAAAATCCTTTAGTAACCACTGTGGATAAAAAATCATTAATGTAGAACGGACCATGGCCTCTTTTTCAAAGGTAACAATTTAACGTTTTGTATTGTTATTATTAAAATAACATTTGATAGCAACATTGGTTAATCATACCCATTTCGATCCGTATCTTGCACATGTTTGTCCTCAAAAACGGAGAGTATATGTACCTGTCAATATTTTGCCCGCCCGGGGCAGCGGCGGGCATACAGGGGCTTTAGACAGAAGAGCATTCCAGACAGGCGGGAATTTGACAAACATTTGATGTACCAACCAGGCTCTAGGGTGGGATTTAGACAAAAAAGGTTGTCTCTGGGGTGGGGATTTAGGCAACAACATTTTTGAAATGTCAAATTCCCCTGGGTCAGCCCGCGGGCAAAATATTGACAGGTCCAATATGAGCTTGTAAGACTACGAGATGTACAGGGATATATTAAACATTGTTCAGCTGGCAATTAATTTTTTGTCCGCCAGAATAAGTGAAAAGTCATTTTGTGATTCAACTTGACGTCCTTTTTGAAGTTTAACGCATAATCAAAATATTAATATTTCCGCAAGAAAATTTTCATAAACATATAGTCACCGTCGTACAGAAACGAAATTCATTCACGCTCAGAATCGCGTATTTTCATTTGGTAAACTTACAGAATAATTCAAGATTACGTTCTATAATAAAATCAGAATCGTTTCTGTTGATACAAAACCATGACGGCAACATGAAACTTTATGCTAATGAACCGGTGGAGCGCAATAAAAAAACGTGCAGTTTTCCCGCCAAAATTAGGAACGGATAACATAAAACACATAACAATTACATATACATAGAGATATTAATTCCCGCGGAACTGCACGGCAAAAAGCCTGTATGATTATTTGACATACATTTTGCATGAGCAAAACTGTCCTTTTTAATCATCTTCAACCCGATTTTGGCTCCCGACGTGCATGCTTTTATTTCGGTTTAGGTTTCGGCGTATATATGAAAACCTTCGTCAGCTATAAAGCATTCTATTTTTTCAGGTTCAGGTTTGGTATGCATAGTTATGTTAAATCTCTCTCTCTCAAAGTTCATTACATTAGAACAGTATGTTTCTATAATCTTTGGACTATTTGCGTTTCATCAAATTCTTATGTAAATGCTCTCTCAAATGGACTTTTCTGTTACTTCTATGGAAAAATCTCTTGTTTTAATTAAAAGTGCGGGGAACGACGGGGAGTGGTGGAGGGGAGGTGGGGGGGGGGGGGGGGGGGGGGGCAAACAAAATACATGCTGTACACCATATTTGTGGGTGTCCTTCAGGTCCCGCTGCTCCTACGCCTATGTTACACTTTCTGCTTATCATTTTGAACATTCTATTATATTTTCTTCGATCACGTGCCAATTATGATACACGTGTGAGCAAAGGCCGAAAAAAAAAGAATTATTAATCGGTCTCCGTGGACTTTATCAACAAGACTTTGTGCCAGAGACAATAATTAAGCTGTGCTCGTTTAATCCAGCAGAAAACTGAAGTGACGTAACACTTGCGACGATTACGCACAATGTCATATCTTGTGGAATTTAAAAGCATACTCCAGTCTACATATTCAACAGAAATGTACGATATATGAAAATAATGAACAGGAACAAAAAGAAAATATCAAACCTTTGTTAAAAACCCTGACTGGCAGTTTCAAGAATAATTTAAGACTAAAGTAAAACTTTAACGGAAAAAAGTTTCAGCTCACATTACCGTTAATTATTCATGAATGATCTGAAAATAGTATTTGAATGTTTAGATCTGTTTCTGGACATCGTACCTCCGGTGGACAATAAAAATTGATAAAATGATAGTTCGGGGATATATTTCATAATTGAAATCGGCGGTTTTAAATAACAATATTCTACGCTCTATGACTTCTCTCTGAGTCAAATATAAATCTGACATAATAATTATAATAATGATCATAATAATAATTTAATAAACAGAGAGAATGTGTTGGCGATCCGATTTCGCTTTTAAAGAAATCTAAATTAGCAGCCTTCGGATCAAGAGTAAGTCACAGGTTTAAAAAGAGATGCTTTCATATAGGCCTAAACTGCAAAATTATAATAATAAAAAAAAACAAACAAAAAAAAAACAGATAGGTTGATGAAATGATAAGCAATTAAGCATTTTTTAAACATATATTTCAAAAAGTAAAATTTAATTCTAGCGTGATGTACGTCAAGATGTCTATCTTCTATCGGCTAATTGTGTATCTACACCTGTGTTAATCTTCCCTTGTGCGCCTCGAATAAATCTGCATATTGCCAGCAATACTACGTCATTTATCTTATACGTCATAAGTTTCTTTCGGAGAAAAAGAAGCATACACAACCGGGACTCGGTATGGCGAATATTGTGTTTTGAAAACTGAAAATTGTGAAAGAAATTGGATATGTGGCGGACTGTAAATACTTCAGTAAGGATGCTAAAATACAGGTTATCTTTGAACCATGCGTTTGGAAATGATGTTAAATTGAGCAAGTCGTCGTTTCAAGGGCATGGTGCGATTGATGCCTGAATTTCATCGATGTGTAAAAGAGCTTGTTTGTTACCAAATGATTCACTGAGGACTGGATAGAGCTACAGAGGACTAGGAAGATTTTTGGAGTGTTTACACCTTTGATAGGTTAAAAGTGAGTCAATTGACATTTTTGTTAAATCTAAATAACATATTTTTAAACACAAAATTTCAGTTCACTCAATGCATTTACATGTAGGGAATTGTAAACGAAATGAGTTTTGAGTCGCTCCTGATAAAATTCACGTGAATTTTCCCGTTATACTTAAATTTAGAGAGCAAACTCCAATGGCGACAAGAAATTACAATGGGAGACTGCCGTTGAAAATATAAATTTGTCATTTATTTGGATATTTGGCAAAGCAGAAAAAAATCGTTAAAATTCTCGAGGGTGACTTTTTTTTAGTTTATCAAACCATGTTTACTTTGCCGGTAAGTGTCGTAGTTTTGTCATATGACACCAAAGTTGGGGTAAACCTTTGGAATGGAACAGACTTTACCAGTATGCATTCGTAGTGAGTGAGAAGAAACTCGGATTCTACTAAGTAAATGTCTTAAGTTACATGGTAAAATATCTAGATACGTTTCACATTTAAATACTGGTTTTATATTATTGTAAAGATTTAACACAGAACTATGTTGCTTATCAGCATGCCATCTTTGAATGAAACTGTCTACCAGACGTTGTTTAAATAACATTATAAACATATCACAAGAAACACTTTGAGGATATTCCCAGACATAATTGAATCCATAATCAAATAAAAGTTTTTTACATCTGTCACCCAATTACGTTTTCCATTAATACAATCAATATATGCTATTTTATACACTTCGTTTAGAATAATATTGTCAGAATTCAATATTTTAAACCAATATTTCATAATATTAACATATCTCGAAATGTACAGAGGGTAACAAGCAATTTCGCCATAAACAGCTGCATTAATTAGGGGTATTCATTCTGACGTTAAGTATTTTCTTGCAAAATTTAAGATGAATTCTTTCTATTTCTTTAGATTTACTACAACCCCAAATTTTTGATGCATAATTTAAAATAGACCCTACAAAGGAATCAAACAGCTGACAAAGTAATTTTGGTTTAAGTTTATACTTAGAACAATGATATAATAAAGTATTTAATGCTTTCAAGGCCTTGTCAACTAAATGTTCTTGATTTAATGCAAAGTTTCCTGTATAGTTAAAAACCATACCAAGGTAATTGAAATCATTTACAACTTCAAGTTTACTACCATTATACAAAAATTCCTCATTATGTAATATTCCACCTCGTTTTCGAAACACCATTACTTTAGTCTTTTCTACATTAACTTCTAAACTCCATTTTTAGCTCACCTGAGCAATGCTCAGGTGAGTTTTTCTGATCGCTCGATGTCCGGCGTCTGTCGTCCGTCGTCTGTCGTCTGTCGTCCGTCGTCTGTCAACATTTAGCTTGTGTATGCGATAGAGGCTGTATTTTTCAATTAATCTTCATGAATATTGGTCAGAATGATAACCTTGATGAAATCTAGGCCGAGTTCGAAAATGGGTCATCTCGGGTCAAAAACTAGGTCACTAGGTCAAATCAAAGAAAAACCTTGTGTATGCGATAGAGGCTGTATTTTTCATTTAATCTTCATGAATATTGGTCAGAATGATAACTTTGATGAAATCTAGGCCGAGTTCGAAAATGGGTCATCTCGGGTCAAAAACTAGGTCACTAGGTCAAATCAAAGAAAAACCTTGTGTATGCGATAGAGGCGGTATTTTTCAATTAATCTTCATGAATATTGGTCAGAATGATAACCTTGATGAAATCTAAGCGGAGTTCGAAAATGGGTCATCTCGGGTCAAAAACTAGGTCACTAGGTCAAATCAAAGAAAAACCTTGTGTATGCGATAGAGGCTGTATTTTTCAATTCTTCTTCATTAATATTGGTCAGAATGATAACCTTTATGAAATCTAGGCCGAATTCGAAAATGGGTCATCTTGGGTCAAAAACTAGGTCACTAGGTCAAATCAAAGAAAAACTTTGTGTATGCGATAGAGGCTGTATTTTTCAATTGATCTTCATGAATTTTGGTCAGAATGATTGCCTTGATAAAATTTAGGCCGAGTTCGAAAATGGATCATCTCGGGTCAAAAACTAGGTCACTAGGTCAAATCAAAGAAAAACCTTGTGTATGCGATAGAGGCGGTATTTTTCAATTGATCTTCATGAATTTTGGTCAGAATGATTACCTTGATGAAATTTAGACCAAGTTCGAAAATGGATCATCTGGGGTCAAAAACTAGGTCACTAGGTCAAATCAAAGAAAAACCTTGTGTATGCAATAGAGGCTGTATTTTTCAACTGATCTTCATGAAATTTAGCCAGAATGATTACCTTGATGAAATCTAGGCCGAGTTCGAAAATGGGTCATCTGGGGTAAAAAACTAGGTCACTAGGTCAAATCGAAGAAAAACATTGTGTATGCAATAGAGGATGTATTTTTCAATTGATCTTCATGAAATTTGGTCAGAATGATTGCCTTGATGAAATCTAGGTCAATTTTGAATATGGGTTATCTGAGGTCAAAAACTAGGTCACTAGGTCAAATTAAAGAAAAATCTTGTGTATGCGATAGAGACTGTTTTTTTTAATTGATTTTTATGAAATTTGGTCAGGTGGATTGCCTTAATGAAATCTAGGTCGAATTTGAATATGGGTCATCTGAGGTCAAAAACTAGGTCACTTGGTCAAATCAAAGAAAAAACTTCTGTATGTGATAGAGGCTGTATTTTTCAGTTGATCTTCATGAATTTTGGTCAGAATGATTGCCTTGATAAAATCTAGGTCGAGTTTGAACATGGGTCATCTAGGGTCAAAACCTAGGTCATGTCTAAGAAAATGCTTGTTTTATCACAAGAGACCAATTTTTTGGTCCAATCTTAATGAAAATTGGTCAGAATATTTGTTTCCATGAAATCACTAGGTCAAACATGTTTTACACTGTTATGGAGTGTTTCTTAGGTGAGCGACCTAGGGCCATCTTGGCCCTCTTGTTTACAATATACATTCAACAATTTTAAACTTTCGTTAATTTCTTTAACTGAATTTCCAAGGATAACCATATCATCTGCAAAAAGTAACAGTATTAAAACAATATCGTTAATTTTAAGACCACAGTTTATTTAGTAAACATGGCAAATAAACACTATAAACCGTAAAAACTTGAATATATGACGCAGTTTTTTTACGATTTTTTTAATTTTCTTAAAGGGATGCGTAATATATACCAAGGTAGAGCTTCAAACATTTTTTCCAGCTTGAAAACCCGAAAATATCGGCGAAAATCGGACAATTTTGTCAACTGTCATGTGTTTACATTTTGGGCCGTGCTTTTTTAACCTCCTCTTGAAGAGCGTTTTATTGGGCGGGTCTAAAAACACGTACGGAACAGAACCTCTGATGATATATGGTAAAGTTGATTTTATTTGTGAGTTTAAATTTTTTGTATTTGTAAATTTAATTAATAAGTATCGTACATATCCAAAGCACCGGATAATGTGTCAGTTTAATAATTAGGCAAAATACAAAATTTCGCCATTCCGGGTTGTTGGTGTTTGATCATTAAAATCATTATCTTTCAATGATGCTCAAATAAATTGCAAGTAAAACAAATCGTTTGTTATTTATTTCCAGCAAATTATTACTGATCAATATAGCAGCTCGTACATTGTTAAACAAACACGCTAATTAGCCGCGATTTTCTCGTTTGATGTGCCCATAATTATGAGATGTTGTTCGCACGTCTGTTGAAGTGCTAAGGTGTTTGACAGCTTAGAAAGTTCTCAAATACTTTAGAAAGAATTTGTCTGCAGTTATGTCATGTTGTCTGTAAACGATATGCAGCAGTTGTGATTTTCACGAGAAATCGTTTTTACGCATGCCGCTAATGGCCGATTTCGATTAGTAAACAACTTTTCGACTGATTTTTGGTGCGTGATTATTCCAATGTAGTATTTTCCAAGATTTTGATACAAGATCGAGGGTGTGTCATATACATGCTAGCGTGATATATTCGAGTTTTTACGGTAGGTATCCAGTAACATACTTCCAGAGTTATGGCCCCTGAAGGGCCAAAATTAGCTATTTTGACCTTGTCTGCACAATAGCAACTTCATTTATGATTTGATTTTTACCAAATTTGCACACAACTTGTATCACCAGAATATCTTGGTTCCTTTCTTGAACTGGCCAGATTCCATCATGGGTTTTAGAGTTATGGCCCCTGAAAGAGCCAGAATTAACTATTTTGACCTTGTCTGCACAATAGCAGCTTCATTTATGATTTGAATTTAACCAAACTTGCACACAACTTGTATCACCATAAGGTCTTTGTTCCTTTCTTGAACTGGCCAGATTCCATTATGGGTTCCAGAGTTATGGCCCCTGAAAGGGCCAAAATTAGCTATTTTGACCTTGTCTGCACAATAGCAGCTTCGTTTATGATTTGAATTTAATCAAACTTGCAGAAAACTTGTGTCACTATAAGATCTCGGTTCCTTTCTTGAACCGACCAGATCCCATAATTGGTTCCAGAGTTATGGCCCCTGAAAGGGCCAAAATTAGCTATTTTGACCTTGTCTGCACAATAGCAGCTTCATTTATGATTTGATTTTAATCAAACTTGCACAAAACTTGTGTCACCATAAGATCTTGGTACCTTTCTTGAACCGGCCAGATCCCGTAATGGGTTCCAGAGTTATGGCCCCTGAAAGTGCCAAAATTAGCTATTTTGACCTTTTCTGCACAATAGCAGCTTCATTTATGATTTGATTTTAACCAAACTTGCACACAACTTGTATCACCATAAGATCTCGATTTCCTTCCACTCTGTAACTCTTGAACCCCTTGAAGGATTTCAAAGAAACCTGACACAAATGTTCACCTCATCGAAATTACGTGCAGAGCGCATATTTCGGATGGCTCACTTCAAGGTCAAGGTCACACTTAGGGGTCAAAGGTCATATGACTTTGTTTTGTGTGAATATTGCACTGCATTTGCGTTGATTGCAGTGTTCTTGTTGTTATTTGGCATATGCTTCTTTTGTTGACGTACAATAATTTTTTTCAGTTACTTCCCTTTTATGTTACTATAAATAGCATATTTAGTAACTTTTTTATTATTGGCCGTAGGGAAAAACCGAGACCACTTTTCTGTGGTACAACATGGATGGTACCTCCAATTTTTAGGTGTATTTTGACATATCTGTACCTTGTAAGAATTTTTCTTTTCTTTTTGGTTAAATTCTTCCCTTTGTTGTTCCTGTCCTTTGGACTTAGATATTTTTTCTGAGGACTTAGATTTATTTTTAATTTCTTCCCTTTGTTGTTCCTGTCCTTTGGGCTGCATCAGTCAAAATTTTGCTGCTATCCTCCTCTGATGTAATCCTTCGGGCATGAAACTTCTGGCCTGATTTGAAAATAATTTTATTTGAAGTAACTTTGATAAAATTTCAACTATATTTTCTCATAATTCTTTTGATTGATCTTGATTGTGATTTTTTGACCTTCTTGTCCTTAAGTGCAATGATAACAGGTGAGTGATATAGGGCCATTTTGGCCCTCTTGTTTATGCTAGTCGTTTACATGTACAGGGTTGCCAGAAAATTTTTGTTGAACAGGTTGAAGAAGAAAAGTAGGCGACGAGCTAGCGGAGTCCGGGGGTATGCGACCCCCCACCTTCCCCCCCCCCGGAAAATTTTGAAATTCAGAGCTGCATTTTGGGAGCATTTAAGAACACCTTTTCCATCGCAATTATATACACAATATACCCCTTATTTTCACGTTTTTATGAGCTCACCTGTTAAATTTGGGAAAAATAATAAAATTACGTTTTCTTAAAGGTAAAAATTCTTTGTTTCTTTGAAATAATTAACATAAATATGAATTACGTCAAGGTTGTATGTTATTGTAGCAGCAGCCACATACACTTTGAATGTGGTCCAAATGTTGCCCTTTTTAGCTCACCTGAGCAATGCTCAGGAGAGTTTTTGTGATCGCTCGATGTCCAGCGTCTGTCTGTCTGTCGTCTGTCTGTCGTTTGTCGACATTTAGCTTGTGTATGCGATAGAGGCTGTATTTTTCAACTGATCTTTATGAAATTTTGGTCAGAATGATTACCTTGATGAAATCTAGGTCTCGTTCTAAAATGGGTCATCTGAGGTCAAAAACTAGGTCACTAGGTTAGATCAAAGAAAAACCTTGTGTATGCGACAGAGGCTGTATTTTTAGCCCACCATCATCAGATGGTGGGCTATTCAAATCACTCTGCGTCCGTGGTCCGTTGTCCTTCCATCCGTCCATCCTTCCGTTAACAATTTCTCATTATCGCATCCCATCAGAAACTACCAGGGGGATTTTGACCAAACTTTGTTAGAATGATGTATTGGTACCCTAGTTGTGTCCCCCTGAAAATCAGACTGGTTCAACAATTTTTTAGTAAGTTATGGCCCTTTGTTTATTTCTATAATTTACATAGATTTATTTAGAGAAAAACCACAGAGCCTAGGGCTTTGATATTTGGTATGAAGCATCATCTACTGGTTCTCTACCAAGATGACTCAAATTATTTCCCTGGGGTCTAATATGGCCCCACCCCGGGGTCACATGGTTTATATAGACTTATATAGGGAAAAACTTTGAAAAACCTCTTGTCCAAAACCACAGGGCCTAGGGCTTTGATATTTTGTATGTGACATCACCTAGTGGTCTTCTACTAAGATTGTTCAAATTATCCCCTAGGGTCAAATATGGCCCCGCCCCGAGGGTCACATGGTTTACATAGACTTATATAGGGAAAAACTTCGAAAAATCTTCTTGTCCAAACCACAAAGCCTAGGGCTTTGATATTTGTAATGTAGCATCATCTAGTGGTTCTCTACCAAGTGTGTTCAAATTATCCACCTAGGGTCAAATATGGCCCTGCCCTGGGGGTCACATGGTTCATATAGACTTATATTGGGAAAAGCTTTTAAAAAGTTCTTGTCAATAACCTACAACATTCAAATTTGGACCACATGTATGGTTTTGAGTGGCAAGATGAACCTTGACATGAGTTGACCTAGATTTTGACCTAGTGACCTACTTTCACATTTCTGTAGCTACAACCTTCAAATTTGGACCACATGCATAGTTTTGTGCACTGAAAAAAACTTTGACCTTGACATTGACCTAGTGACCTATTTTCACATTTTTGAAGGTACAGGCTTCAAATTTGGACCACATGCATAGTTCTGTATTCCGAAATAAAATTTGACCTTGATTTTGACCTAGTGACCTACTTTCACATTTCTCAAGCTACAGCCTTCAAATTTGGACCACATGCATGGTTTTGTGTACCGAAACAAACTTTGACCTTTACATTGACCTAGTGACCTACTTTCACATTTTTGAAGGTACAGCTTTCAAATTTGGACCACATGCATAGTTTTGTATTCCGAAATAAAATTTGACCTTGATTTTGACCTAGTGACCTACTTTCACATTTCTCAAGCTACAGCCTTCAAATTTGGACCACTTGCATAGTTTTGTGTACCGAAATGAACTTTGACCTTAAGATTGACCTAGTGACCTACTTTCACATTTCTGTAGCTACAGGCTTCAAATTTAGACCACATGCATAGGATTGTGTACTGAAACAAACTTTGACCTTGACATTGACCTAGTGACCTACTTTCACATTTTTGAAAATACAGGCTTCAGATTTGGACCACATGCATAGATTTGTGTTCTGAAGTGAAATTTGACCTTGATTTTGACCTAGTGACCTACTTTCACATTTCTCAAGCTACAGCCTTCAAATTTGGACCACTTGCATAGTTTTGTGTACCAAAATAAACTTTGACCTTAAGATTGACCTAGTGACCTACTTTCAAATTTCTCAAACTACAGCCTTCAAACTTGATGCACATGCATAGTTTTATGTACAAAGAACTTTGTCCTTGAAATTGATCTAGTGACCTACTTTCACATTTCTCAAGCTACAGCTTTCGAATTTGGACCACATGCACAGTGTTGTGTATGGAAATGAAATTTGACCTTGAGCTAGTCAATAAGTCTTGAAATTGGGAACACTCAAAAATGGCACATTGGTGGGCGCCAAGATCACTCTTTGATCTCTTGTTCACTTAATCTTCATGAATTTTGGTCAGAATGATTGCCTTGATGAAATCTAGGCCGAGTTTGAAAATGGGTCATCTGGGATCAAAAACTAGGTCACTAGGTCAAATCAAAGAAAAACCTTGTGTATGCAATAGAGGCTGTATTTTTCAATTAATCTTCATGAATTTTGGTCAGAATGATTGCCTTGATGAAATCTAGGCCGAGTTTGAAAATGGGTCATCTAAGATTAAAAACTAGGTCACTAGGTCAAATCAAAGAAAAACCTTGTGTATGCGATAGAGGCTGTATTTTTAGCTCACCTGTCACAAAGTGACAAGGTGAGCTTATGTGATTGCGTGTTGTCCGTCGTCCGTTCGTCCGTGCGTGCGTAAACTTTTGCTTGTGACCACTCTAAAGGCAACATTTTTCATTGGATCTTTATGAAAGTTGGTCAGAATGTTCATCTTGATGATATCTAGGTCAAATTCGAAACTGGGTCGCGTGCGATCAAAAATGAGGTCAGTAGGTCTAAAAATAGAAAAACCTTGTGACCTCTCTAGAGGCCATATTTTTTCATGAGATCTTCATGAAAATTGGTCAGAATGTTCACCTTGATGATATCTATTTTAAATTCGAAACTGGGTCATGTGGGATCAAAATCTAGGTCAGTAGGTCTAAAAATAGAAAAAGCTTGTGACCTCTCTAGAGGCCATATTTCTCAATGGATCTTCATGAAAATTGGTCAGAAGGTTCACTTTGATGATATCTAGGTCAAGTTTGAAACTGGGTCACATGCGGTCAAAAACTAGGTCAGTAGGTCTGAAAATAGAAACTTTGTGACCTCTCTAGAGGACATATTTTTCATGGGATCTTTATGAAAATTGATCAGAATGTTCAACTTGATGATATCTAGGTCAAGTTCAAAACTGGGTCACGTGCGGTCAATAACTAGGTCAGTAGATCTAAAAATAGAAAAACCTTGTGACCTCTCTAGAGGCCATATTTTTCAAGAGATCTTCATGAAAATTGATCAGAATGTTCACCTTGATGATATCTAGGTCAAGTTCGAAACTGGGTCCCGTGCAATCAAAAACTAGGTCAGTAGGTCTAAAAATAGAAAAACCTTGTGACCTCTCTAGAGGCCATATTTCTCAAAAGATCTTCATGAAAATTGGTGAGAGTATTCAGCTTGATGATGTCTAGGTTAATTTGAAACTGGGTCATGTGCGGTCAAAAACTAGGTCAGTAGGTCGAAAAATTGAAAAACCTTGTGACCTCTCTAGAGGCCATATTTTTCATGAGATCTTCATGAAAATTGGTGAGAATGTTCACCTTGGTGATATCTAGGTCAAGTTCAAAAATGGGTCATGTGCCTTCAAAAACTAGGTCATTAGATCAAATAATAGAAAAACCTTGTGACCTCTCTAGAGGTCATATTTTTCAATGGATCTTCATTAAAATTGGTCAGAATTTTTTATCTTGATGGTATCTAGGTCACATTTGCTCAAAAACTAGGTTACTGTGTCAAATAATAGAAATAACAACGTCATACTCAGTTCAACACTGGGTCATGTGGGGATAGGTGAGCGATTCAGGACCATCATGGTCCTCTTGTTCAATTAATCTTCATGAATTTTGGTCAGAATTATAATTGATGAAATCTAGGTTAAGTTTGAATATGGGTCATCGGGGGTCAGAAAGTAGGTCATTAGGTCAGATCAAAAAAAAACTTTGTGTATGCGATAGAGGCTATATTTTTCAATTGATCTTCATGAAATTAAGTCAGAATGATTGCCTTGATGAAATCTAGGTCAAGTTTGAAAATGGGTTATCTTGGGTCAAAAATAAGGTCGCTAGGTCAAATCAAAGAAAAACCTAGTGTTTGCAATTGAGGCTGTATTTTTCAATTGATCTTCACGAAATCTCGTCAGAATGATTGCCTTGATAAAATCTAGGTTGAGTTTGATTATTGATCATCTGGGGTCAAAAAGTAGGTCACTAGGTCAAATCAAAGAAAAACCTTTTGTATGCAATAGAGGCAGTATTTTTCAATTGATCTTCATGAAATTTGGTCAGAATGATTGCCTTGATGAAATCTAGGTCAAGCTTGAATATGGGTCATCTGGGATCAAAAAATAGGTCACTAGGTCAAATCAAAGAAAAACCTTGTGTATGCGATAGAGGTTGTATTTTGCAATTGATCTTCATGAAATTTGGTGAGAATGATAGCCTTGATGAAATCTAGGTCAAGTTCGAATATGGGTCATCTTGGGTGAAAAACTAGGTCACTAGGTCAAGTCAAAGAAAATACTTGTTTTTGCTCCCAATTTTAATGATAATTGGTCAGAATATTTTTTTCCCTTGAAATCACTAGGTCAAACATGTTTACACTGTTATGGTGTATTATGGTGTGTTTCTCAGGTGAGCGACCTAGGGCCATCTTGGCCCTCTTGTTCAATTAGTCTTCATGAATTTTAGTCAGAATGATGACCTTGATGAAAACTAGGCCGAGTTCGAATATGGGTCATCTGGGGTAAAAAGTAGGTCACTAGGTCAAATCAAAGGAAACCTTGTGTAAGCGATAGAGGCTGTATTTTTCAGTTGATCTTCATGAAATTAAGTCAGAATGGTAACCTTGATAAAATCTATGCCGAGTTTGAAAATAAATCATCTGAGGTCAAAAAGTAGGTCACTACGTTGAATCAAAGAAAAATCTTGTTTGAATGATCTTCACGAAATCTGGTCAGAATGATTGCCTTGATAAAATCTAGGTTGAGTTTGATTATTGATCATCTGGGGTCAAAAAGTAGGTCACTAGGTGAAATCAATGAAAAACCTTGTGTATGCAATAGAGGCTGTATTTTTCAATTGATCTTCATGAAATTTGGTAAGAATGGTAGCCTTGAAGAAATTTCTTGTTTATACTCAAGATTTTTGCTCCAATTTTAATGATAATTGGTCAGAATATTTATTTCCATGAAATCACTAGGTCACACATGTTTACAGTCTGTTATAGTTTGTTTCTTAGGTGAGCGACCTATGGCCATCTTGGCCTTCTTGTCTTTCCTTCTTCTCCTGTTTTTTTTTTTTTTTTTTTTTTTTTTTTTTCCAGGGGGGGGGGGGGGGGGGTCCGGACGCCACCCCCCCTCTGGATCCACACATGCAAGAACTACGAAACTTGAAATAAATTTCATTGAGCGTTATAGCTATTCGGGCTCAAACTAATAACTTCGGATTCCGGGGAAAATTGTATTTAACAATTTATGAAACAGTTGAAATGGGCCCAAACCAAATATGACAAATCATTTAATAAAAGTATATGATAATTTTAGTTTTAAACCCATCTGATTGTTTTAAAAGAAATGATGAGTTATTGTCATGACTTGATCGGCGTCGGCGTTGATGTTGCCATTGTCTGGTTAAGTTTTGTGTTTAGGTCAGCTTTCTCCTAAACTATCAAAGCTATTGCTTCAAAACTTGCAACACATGTTCACCATCAAAAGCTGACGCTGAACAGCAAGAAACATGACTCCATCCTGCTTTTTGCAAGAATTATGGCCCCTTTTGGACATAGAAAATATCAGATTTGTTGGTTAAGTTCTGCGTTTAAGTCAACTTTTCTCCTTTCAGTTTACCAATCATTGAAACTGAAGAACTAAACTCAGATCCTTCATAAGAAACTGTAAACTTTCTAACCTAAACAGATTTGATTGGTAGCAAGGCTCAACCCATGACTCCCAGTGAAAGGTTACGGTGATTGCAAGTGAGGAACACTGACCACTTGATCACGAAAAAATAAAACACAAAGGAACCCTATGAAAGTAATACTGAAACATACATATGAATGATCAATAATTAGATTTTTCCTCGGCATAAGAAACATGTGCCAATCGCTTATGTAGACTACACATAGAATAGATAGGTAATAAAATTTTAATGTATGTTTGATTGTCGAGCAATGTCAACGAATTCGTTGAATTAGCAGCAGAAAATTGATTTCAGAAAGTAATTTCAAGGAATACAGTGAAAACAGTTAATTAATTTGTAATGGATATATTTGATTTTCCTATGGTGAAAGAGGGTCCTTTTATTTCAGTGAAGGTCGAAATAATGAATGAGTTTGTATATAATTTTCAAATTTTATAATAACTGAAGATCATTTGAATTAGCATTTTAAAATAGTCTCATCCATCTGTAATACGGCTGCAGCACATAGTTTTTAAACTCTTTCGGAGTTGAACGCACGTTTTCAACAGCTTTTTCGATGATGTAATGGGTGGGGCATGGCATATTAAGTACATGCAACTGACAGTAATTTGAAAGCAAACACGTAAAGTAAAAGAAAAAATGTATCTCAGCACAACATTCAGTGCTTCATTATGTATACTCGGACTCATACTGATACAAATTTGTAATAACAATACTTAGTGCACTTTCTACTTTCGTCTCATCCGCTATACCTTCTTTGGAAACAGTGTCTTAAGATATTCTGTATTATTCCAATTTGATGTGAAAAGTGTGACGATTATGAAGATTAGTGAATCTGAAAGTCCGGGACCATCAGACATGCAGCTTGTATGCACTGCCCTTCAAATCACATAAAATGTTCGTTTTAAGATTATATGCATCGTAGATCTTATATTTACGATAATCTCCACCTTCACAAACTGGCGAGAGGAAAAAGGAAAATATAAATAAACGTTGACCTATAATTTTTAAGCAGGCGAAATATGTGATCTTAATAAATGCCAGTTAAATTAGAAATATTGCCTATTGGTCTACAAGATAACGTGATTATAAAGCTTCGAATATAAATATAAACAAATGACTTTATCTTCTAAATATATAAGTAACAATGTAAGATGATATTGACACGATATCATTCGTAATTATATTAGCCTTCCATCTGTAAGTTTCCGGCACTTTCCATACAATAGAAATCGGCTATTTCCATTGTTTGGGCCGGTCTGGGTTTTATTAATAACCAAATCATATGTGACAGAGCATGAGATTTTGGGTCCAAATGCAATTTTGGTCAAAAATGGGGTTTTGGGCTAATCTGACAGACTGACCCGTTCTGAGTAAAAATCTTCAATTTGACAACAAAATTCAGTCGTTGTCATGGAGATATTACCACTTTTCAGACACCATGTTTTTGTCTAACTGTATCAAAATTGATGCAGTATATCTTAATATTGACACCATATTTAAATAATATTAGAATAAAATACGTGATAAAATAACAAAAGCAACATGCAATTAATGGAATATATTTCTTTTTGTCTCTTTCTTTCATGCAGTATAAAAATATTTATGTTCTAAAAATCGTTTCTATAGCTACACTGTTGTTTAACCTCTTTTTTAACAGTCTCTTGATGAATCTAGCAATAAATTACATAGAATGTGAAATAAATACACAATTAACTTTTTCTAGTGTGCAAACAGTTTACAGACAACTGTTTTATGACATTCTTTTGAACAAGATACAGATTTTATTTGATATCAAATTAGACAACATCCCAAAAACTAGGACATTAATCTTATTATTATAGACACCTTATCTATTAAACAGTAAGAAAGAAAATCAGGCAAGAAGATATAATTATTAGACTGTTATTATCAACTGTGAGTTTGCTAGAATTTCAAAAGACTTAGATATACTGATCAGTGAATCATTACCATGGCAACGATGTGGTATTTTCTTACAAAAATACTAACATTACCATGGCAACGATGTGGTATTTTCTTACAAAAATACTAACATTTTTGGCAATTTCTTTGTAATAAGTTGAATATTGGAAGTGTTTTTCCATATATTTACATCAAAAGCTGTCTGTTTTCTTATTTAAAAGTAAGAGAGTAGACATCATTCCATGAAAATTAATGTAATATGGTTTGAGAAATACATAATTTTCAGATACACCTCTCTCAGTTACAACCATGTGTAATAACATAGTGCTTTGTTGATGCATATGAAAATATATTCTCTAACATAATACAGCTTAACATATATAACATATGAACAAGAAATATGTTATTTACATATGATGATATCCAAAATAATTTAAAAGTTAAATTAATGTTACCATGGCAACAGTGCACTATTTTCTTAAAATAGTAGGTTTTTTTTGTAAATTTTCCAGAAATAGTCAGAACATTCATTTAGCATCTGTTCAGTATACATTTGTTTTACACCACAAATGGTCAATTATGATCATTTATAAAAAAACAAACACCATTTTATGTAATATAACTTGTCTTTGAGAACTACATATTTTCCTGATATGCCTACTTGCATTACAGTTCTGCCATTTTATGGCAGATTTGTGTTATAACATGTTTTGTTGATGGTTATACATAAAAGATATTTTCTTGCATTAGCAGAATATAAACAAGACACATGCTGTTTACATAATCAAACAAATCTAAATTTAAGTCAAATTTGTGTTACCATGGCAACTCACAATGTTTTGCAAAAAAATTAGCTATTTCTGCAAAGGTCATGTCATGTACAAATATCTTTTAACACAATTATAACCATGGATTAACATGATTAATTCTTGAAATAAAATATATTATATTTAGCCAGTAACAAATATTTTCTGCTATATTGGTAGTTTTCTGCCATTTCTGGAAAAATCCTTCCTACACTCACACTGGCAAGCCAAGGCAGTTTTTATTGTAAAAAGGTTTCCTCCAAAGGATGTGCTTTAATGTCACACATGTTGTAGTTTTGAAACAACTAGGATTCATTCAACAGACATGTCTTAGTATTTCATGCATGCAGTTTTTGAAAATTTATAAGTTAAATTCTGTATTGTTAGAACAATTAGGATAGTGCTTCTCAAACAACTTCACAGCTGTCATGACATCAAAACACTACTTTTACCCAATATTTCTCACAGTTGACTAAGTTTTACTTTTTCTTGAAACACAGTTGCAATTTGAACTAGAATTTTTAACTTTTTCAGGTCATGAGGGCAGGAAACATGACCTTATTTGTGCAATATAGAGTTATTTGCTCATATCAGTATCTGTGACATGCATTCTATTCCACAGGCATGATTTCAGCTGGATTATCAGTAGAACATATTAATTCCTTCTGTTTCATTCCCATTTACATATTGATAGTTCTTTCATCACTGCAAAAGAAAAATTCATCAACATTAGAACTTCATTTTAATAAGATTAGTATAAGGTTACAGAATATAAGACTGTAAAGCATCTTTTTAAGCTTAAGAGAGTCTTTTTGTTAAAAGCTGAATGAAAGCAGATTGATAAGTATAAACTCATCCAAGAATCTTACAGTATTCATGCAGAAAAGGTTTTTTTTTTCAAAAATACATAAACTAGCTAAGATTCCTACAGACTAGACATACAATTCATGCAATCATACTTAATGTAAACACAAATACTGTAAAAATAATTTTGAAAATATGAAAAAATACATACATGGTATATTCAATTATTGTATGTCATTACTTATTCACTTTTTAATATATTACACATTTGTTGAATTGGTCTATAATCAAAATCATTTCTCTTAAAACGTTATGAATGAAATAGATCATTTATGTTTATGCTACTTTGATGTCTTTATCTTTCTTAGAATAGCAGTATAGTAACTGTAAAAATGTATGAAGAAATTTACAAACCCCCATAAAATCCAGCTTGTTGTGTATAGACCTTCCTGGAAAATCAGTTCACTGTTTAAGGTCATTGCATCAAGCCAAACAATCCTCAGTGGTTGATCTGTAAAATGAAAAAAATACTCAAAAAGGCTGAAATGCAAGATAAAAATGCCCTGGGCAGTTAGCTCAGTACATATTTAGCACAAAGACTTCTATACAAAGAGTAATAGGTTTGAATTCCTGGCAAGGCTTTCAAAACAAAATGTATCTAAAGTTTATTTATTTTACTAAGTGGTTTTTAGTCACTTGCCAAGAACAGTACAAAATGGTGAGGAATCCAGAAATAATGGCCAAGTGAACAGTATGCAAATTTAACACGAAAAGCTTTGGAAAAAACTGTCTCTTTCCAAGTAAAAACAATATCTATGCCTTGTAGAAGTTTTATGTTTGGACTGATTGGACATACATGTAAGAAATTAGTGGTTGAAGCTGACAATAAATGTGTTTCAACTATATCTAATCAGTCACTTTCATGGCATGGCTGTATTTATAAAATGATCAGGGCTTTAACTTTAATATGTAACTAAACATTATGACTGGCTGTTGTAATTATGTCTCCCCCAGGAGACATATTGTTTTTGCCCTGTCCGTCCGTCTGTACGTCACACTTCATTTCCGAGCAATAACTGGAGAACCATTTGACCTAGAACCTTCAAACTTCATAGGGTTGTAGGGCTGCTGGAGTAGACGACCCCTATTGTTTTTGGGGTCACTCCGTCAAAGGTCAAGGTCACAGGGGCCTGAAAATTGAAAACCATTTCCGATCAATAACTAGAGAACCACTTTACCCAGAATGTTGAAACTTCATAGGATGATTGGTCATGAAAAGTAGATGACCCCTATTGATTTTGGGGTCACTCCGTCAAAGGTCAAGGTCACAGGGGCCTGAACATTGAAAACCATTTCCGATCAATAACTAGAGAACCACTTGACCCAGAATGTTGAAACTTCATAGGATGATTGGTCATGAAGAGTAAATGACCCCTATTGTTTTTGGGGTCACTCCGTCAAAGGTCAAGGTAACAGGGGCCTGAACGTTGAAAACCATTTCCGATCAATAACTAGAGAACCGCTTGACCCAGAATGTTGAAACTTCATAGGATGATTGGTCATGAAGAGTAAATGACCCCTATTGTTTTTGGGGTCACTCCGTCAAAGGTCAAGGTAACAGGGGCCTGAACATTGAAAACCATTTCCGATCAATAACTAGAGAACCACTTGACCCAGAATGATGAAACTTCATAGGATGATTGGTCATGAAAAGTAGATGACCCCTATTGATTTTGGGGTCACTCCATCAAAGGTCAAGGTCACAGGGGCCTGAAAATTGAAAACCATTTCCGATCAATAACTAGAGAACCACTTTACCCAGAATGTTGAAACTTCATAGGATGATTGTGCATGCAAAGTAGATGACCCCTATCGATTTTGGGGTCACTCCATAAAGGTCAAGGTCACAGTGGCCTGAACATTGAAAACCATTTCCGGTCAGTAATTAGAGAACCACTTGACCCAGAATGTTGAAACTTAATAGGATGATTGGTCATGCAGAGTAGATGACCCCTAACGATTTTGGGGTCACTGTGAAAGGTCAAGGTCACAGGGGCCTGAACATTGAAAACCATTTCTGGTCAGTAACTTGAGAACCACTTGACCAAGAATGTTGAAACTTCATAGGATGATTGGTCATGCAGAGTAGATGACCCCTAACAATTTTAGGGTCACTCTGTTAAAGGTCAAGGCCACAGGGGCTTGAACATGGAAAACCATTTCCAATCAATAATTTGAGAACCTGTCGACCCAGAATGTTGAAACTTCATAGGATGATTGTTCATGCAGAGCAAATGACCCCTATTGTTTTTGGGGTCACTCCGTTAAAGGTCAAGGTCACAGAGGCCTGAACATTGATAACCAGTTCCGATCAATAACTTGAGAACCACTTGACCCAGAATGTTGAAACTTCATAGGATGATTGAACATGCAGAGTAGATGACCCCTACTGATTTTGGGGTCAGTCTATTAAAGGTCAAGGTCACAGTGGCCTGTTCATGTAAAATCATTTTTTGGAAATAACTTGAGAACCACTTGACCTACAATGTTGAAACTTAATAGGATGATTGGACATGCAGAGTAGATGAGCCCTATTTATTTTGAGGTCACTTGATTAAAGGTCAAGGTCACAGGAGCCTGAACAGTGACTTGAGAACCACTAGGCCAAGAGTGTTGAAATTTAGCGGGATGACTGGACATGCAGTGTCTCTTCGACTTTCGCTCCTGACCCCTATTGACTTCTTGCCTATAGGACTTTGCATTGGGGGAGACATGTGCTTTTTTACAAAAGCATTTTCTAGTTTTGTCTGGCACCAGAGTCACAAGGTCTTCATGTAATTGTCTTGCATACTGATTCTACTGAATACTTCTTGTAATTGTCTTGCATACAGATTCTACTGAATAAGAGTCAAAACCGATTTAAAAAAGTTAAATTCATGGCAAATTTAGTAAATAAAATATAGTCTACAATATATTGATACTTGTAAATAAAATGTGAACTGCGCTAAATCTACCTCAAATCTGTCATTAGTGTCAAATCAGGGCTATTTTTGGAAAAGATATCGGACAAAACTGTCGATATGAACTCAAATAATATTTTTAACACTACATATCGTTTAAATACTTACTTACCTAGAGATTCGCTAACTGTCATTCCTTATACAATCGAAATAAATCGTCAAATAATTGTTTTTGATAGTTTCATTTTCTCCGCGACCTTCGATGTTTACAAATGGCGTGTCGATTCAAAGGGCGATAAATTATCAATCATTTAAAATTTTTAAAGAAACGGAATTGCAAAACACGGAAAGGTTTATAAATGTCACTTCATTCTTTCTTGTGGCAAGGTAGAGTATTATTGAAAACAAGAAATGCATTAATTGCAGCGAACACGTGGTAACGTCCACCATTTTTTTTTTTGCGACGTATCTTTAATTGATGTTTTCTCAAATAACGTAATGCCGAATTTGGACCCAAAATGTCATGGTGCGTCACATATTTCCGGGTGTTTATAAAGAACGATAACTTCTGAAAGCAATAATCCATGGCTAAAAATAGAAACGGAATTCTCGCGAAAAAGACAGATCGGAATGGTGTATTTCCGAAGGTTTCCAAACATTTCCGGGCCATAGACAAATACCACTTTGTACCTCCCGTAGCTTTTCCAGCAAGTTGTAACAACTTTTAAATGTCAGTATAAACTTAAATTTGCATCATAGCTGTCAAGATGTTATATTAATGCAAACCTAGTGATCTACGAAAATTGACGAATTTTCGGCAGCATTGCCTCATTTTCATTTCAAACAAGTGCAAATATGATCACATGTTAATTAGGCTAATTATAGAAAATCGATAATCAGTAGTGACATGGAAACTCCTTCAGATTTCCCCCAGGCGTTGATAATATCAGAAACTCGATGAATGCCAAATTATGCCAATTAACACTAATTAGTGCAAATTAAGTGGGATCTTTAATGCATAGATATTAGGTATGGTTTCTTCTGACAAAGCACAAATATTATCAATGGCATCCCAGGCTAGTTACATATGTATAACGATACATTTCTCGGGGAAAATGGCCATAGGATATATTATGTGGCGGACACTTTTATTTCAGAAATGCTTAGCTACGAAATGTTTAATTTCTTTTATGTGTGTTTATATTGATTGAAGATTTGCTGTTTATAAAAAAATTATACGAAAAATAAAACTTTAGTTTGTTCAGATCTTAAACAAGATAGACGTATAAGTGGGTAGCCACAATTGAAAAAAAGAAAACGCATGCCATAGTGCCACCACTACTGTATAGCGTCATCACTGATGCGATAGCGCCACCACTTTTAAAAATACTGGCATATTTCTTTTAAGGGAGATTTCATTACTGCTGATGTTTGCCTGTGTAAAGTATCATACATATTTAGACCATTCATGCATCAAATTACAGCTCGAATACAGACAGATATCAAAATGTGCCATTGTACAAATCAGGAGAAAAACTCTTGACACCACAATTTTTAAGATATTTTAATGAAATTACTCGCATCTCAGAAACTACAGGGTGGATTTTGACCAAACTTTGCCAGAATGATGTATTGGTACCCTAGTTGTGTCCCCCTGAAACACTGGTTCAACAATTTTTGAGTGAGTTATGACCCTTTGTTTATTTTGATTTCTAATATAATTTTATATCCAGTGGCCCTCCAAGTAGTTAATTGGTTTTTTATGGCCTTACCTGTAGAAGGGTCATACAGTCTGCAGACACAAATGAGATAATGATTCAAGTTGTTCATTATTTTCCTATTACACCTCAGCAGTGGATGGACTAGCCTAGTAGATTGATGATTAATTTGTTTAGCACTCAAATTTCAGGGTTTATTTATTTTTATAATTTACATAGATTTATATATGGAAAAACTTTGAAAACTTTGAAAATCTTATTGTCCAAAACCACAGGGCCTAAGACTTTGATATTTGATATGTAGCATCATCTAGTGGTCCTCTACCAAGATCTTTCAAATTATTTCCCTAGTGTCAAATATGGCCCCGCCCCAGGGGTCACATTGTTATTATAGACTTATATAGGGAAAAACTTTGAAAATCTTCTTGTCCAAACCACAAAGTCTAGGGTGTTGATATTTGTAACGTAGCATCATCTAGTGGTTCCCTACCAAGCTTGTTCAAATTATCCCCCTAGGGCCAAATATGGCCCCGCCCAGTGGGGCACATAGTTTATATTGACTTATATAGGGAAAAGCTTTAAAAAAAATGTTGTCTATAACCTACAACATTCAAATTTGGACCATATGTATAGTTTTGAGTGGCTAGATGAACCTGGCATGAGTTGACCTTGATCTTGACTAGTGACCTACTTCCACATTTCTGTAGGTACAGCCTTCAAATTTGGACCACATGCATAGGTTTGTGTACCTAAATAAACTTTGACCTTGACATTGACCTAGTGACCTACTTTCACATTTTGGAAGGTACAGGCTTCAAATTTGGACCACACGCATAGTTTTGTATTCCAAAATGAAATTTGATCTTGATTTCGACCTAGTGACCTACTTTCACCTTTCTGTAGCTACAGCCTTCAAATTTGGACCACATGCATAGGTTTGTGCACCGAAATAAACTATGACCTTGACATTGACCTAGTGACCGACTTTTATATTTTTGAAGGTACAGGCTTCAAATTTGGACCACATGCATAGTTTTGTGTTCCGAAATGAAATTTGACCTGGTGACCTACTTTCACATTTCTCATGCTACAGCCTTCAAATTTGGACCACATGCATAGTTTTGTGTACCGAAATGAACTTTGATCTTGATCTTGACTTAGTGACCTACTTTCACATTTTTGAAGGTACAGGCTTCAAATTTGGACCACATGCATAGTTTTGTGTTCCGAAATTAAATTTGACTTTGATTTTGACCTAGTGACCTACTTTCACATTTCTCAAGCTACAGCCTTCAAATTTGGACAAAATGCTTAGTTTTGTGTACCGAAATGAACTTTGACCTTGACATTGACCTATGGACCTACTTTCACATTTTTTTAAAGGTACAGGCTTCAAATTTAGACCACATGCTTAGTTTTGTGTTCCAAAATGAAATTTGACCTTGATTTGACCTAGTGACTTACTTTCACATTTCTCAAGCTACAGCCTTCAAATTTGGACCACATGTATAGTTTTGTGTACCGAAATGAACTTTGATCTTGAAATTGATCTAGTGACCTACTTTCATATTTCTCAAGCTACAGCTTTCAAATTTGGACCACATGCACAGTTTTGTGTATCGAAATGAACTTTGACCTTAATTTTGACCTTGAGCTAGTCTTGAAATTTGGAACATTAAAAAATGGCTCAATGGTGGGCGCCAAGATCACTCTGTGATCTCTTGTTTAAATAAGTTTTATCAATAAAAATATAAGACAGAATGTTAACATTTACAGTTGAAAGTGGTGATAGCTGCACCACGGAAATGTCGATAGCTCTTTTCCTTATCACCACTTTTGGTGGTGGCACTAGCTGTGTATAGGTTAATGCAGCTTTATGCTGCGTTTACACTTAGCCACGATGTCCACGATTTGAGTGAAGTGTGGTAAGCGTGGAGGGTCGTGGAATCGAATCGTGGTGATCTTGAGGGAACTTGATGGAATCGTGATGATCGTAAGGATCGTGACAAAATTTTTGACAGTCAAAAATTTTGCCACGATTATCTCAATTTTCGTTAAATCTTGAGAGAGCGTGATGGAACGTGGAAATCGTAGTAGAGCGTAGTACAGCTTAACAGACCTCAACGTAGGGCATCAGACATTAAAGATCCATCTTGTCGAACTTGGAAACACGATTCCTTAAGTTCCACTATGATTCTACTACGTTTCTCTCATGCTCTATCACCGTCTACTACGATTCATCAAGATTTACCGTGTAGTATCAGTAATTCCATCACGCATGAGGCACATTCCATTGCTTCTCGAACTTGTCTGCTATGGCTTTCCATTCTTCAAAGGTTACAGAGCAAGAGACAGTCTCATCTTTTTATGTTTAGACAATTGCCTTACAAACTACTGGAACAATTTGGCATATTGAGGAACGACTACATCTGACGGCATAAGGTAGTGATGGGTATTTATCACCATTGGCCAGACGTCTAAGATCCAATACTGGTGATAGAGGTTCTCGTCTGGTACTTTGCCTCTCTATGCTTGGTGCTATTGTTTCCAGGATCTCATCAAATAAATTTGGAGGCATCCTTTCATAGCTGACGAAGGAGCCAACATCTTCTTGCCTGAGTTTTCTGTTGAGAAGTTGAGATTATTGTCCCAACTGGTGTCTTCAGTTAACACTTAACCACGATCTTACCCAGTAGGTCCTGGGCCTTCTATTTCTTCTTCTCCTCCCTCTCTCTTCTATCCTGCCCTGTTCCACCCCTTGCTGCTGCCGACGGGGTACTATATAGGCATACATGAGAATTGCCAACTCAGCATCTTCTTCATCTCTTGGATTCATAGTTCGTTTATCTTTGGAACCTCTGGAGAGAATGAGAGGATGACCCATACCTCCTATTTATACTCCAATCGTGCTCAAAACGTGACAATCTTGATAAAATCGTGGCCATAAATCGCAGGAGAACTTAACAGAACTTGATAACGTGAGAGATCTAAACAGAACATGACAAAACGTGACAGCATATCGTGGTAATTGTAAGAGAACTTGAGAGATCTTGAGAGAACGTGATGAAAATCATGGCAGATCTTGACCAGAATTGTGTTGGTCTCATAACAAAATGCTACAGGTAGTAACAAAACGTACTGAGAGCGTAAGAAAGCATAGGGAAACGTAGTAATACAAAATTCATGCAATAAATTGTGGAGCTCTGCGCTTTTTCTTAAATCGTGGATATCGTGGCTAAGTGTAAACGCAGCATTACTATGGTTGCAAAGCATTTGGTTGATATGTAGTGCAGCTCTGCATTGACCAACAGTAGAATTAACTTTTTCTGGTGTGTAACTTAAAAAAGTTTTTTAGTACTACATAAGTGTCATGCCCCATGTGGTTCTGAGATGATCTATGTATGAAAAGAATTGGAACCACTGCCTTACCCTTGCATGATCGTAAGAGGCGACTAATAGGGTCTTAACACTTGGTTTTGCTGTAACTCTGTGATTCCAGCAGGTATGCAAATTTTGATTCCATACCTCATGTTTTTATTTCGATGTAAATGAGATGTGAAACCAAAATTTGTAGTCCTGTTTGGTGCCATATAACCTATACTGTGTTGGTGCGCCATTTAACCCAAATAAATAAATAAACATAAGTGTCATGCTTTTAATTGTTTATTAATTACCTCCCTTTAATATGATAAAATATTTCATTATATTTTTATTTATTTTTAGCTCACCTGAGCACAAAGTGCTCAAGGTGAGCTATTGTGACGGGTCATTGTCCGTCAACATTTGCCTTGTTAACACTCTAGAAGCCACAGTTGTGACCCAATCTAGGTCAGTAGGCCAGATCAAAGAAAAATCTTGTTAACACCCTATAGAGTCCACAGTTTAAGTTTGAAACTCATGAGAGTTGGTCAGAATGTTTGTCTTTATGACCTCTTCGTCAAGTTCAAATCTGGGTCATGTGTGGTAAAAAAATAGCTCACACAGTCAAAGGAAAAGCTTGTTAGCACTCTAGAGGCCACAATTATTACCCTTTCTTCATGAAACTTAGTTAAACTGTTTATCTTGATGATCTTTAGGGCAAGTTTGAATCTGGGTCATGTGAGGCCAAAAACTTGTAGGTCAGATCAAAGGAAAATCTGTAGACCACATTTTAAGTTTGAAACTCAAAAGAAGTGGTCAAAATGTTTGTCTTGATGAAATCTAGATCAGGTTTGAATATGGGTCATCTGGGGTCAAAAACAAGGTCACTAGTTGAAATCAAAGAAAAACTGTGTGTGTGCAATAGGGGCTGCATTTTTGACTGGATATTTGTGAAATTAGATCAGTATTATAGATCAAGTTCGAATCTGGGGCATGTGGGGTCAAAAACTAGGTCACCTGCTCAAATCAAAGGAAAAGCTTGTTTACACTATAGGGGCCACATTTTTAGCTCACCTGTCACATAGTGACAGAGTGAGCTTTTGTGATCGCATTTTGTCCGTTCACAATTTCTTGTGAACATGATAGAGACCACATTTTGCAATCAATTTAAATCAAACTTGCACACAACTTGTATTGGCATAATATCCCGGTTCCTTTCGAAAACTGGCCAGATCCCTTAGTCACTGGGGTTCAACAATTATGACCCCTTAAAGTGCCAAAATTTGCTATTTTTGGCTTGTGAACATGATAGAGACCACATTTTGCAATCAACTTTAATCAGACTTGCACACAACTTGTATTGGCATAATATCTCGGTCCCTTTTGAAAACTGGCCAAATCCCATCATTAGTTCCAGAGTTATGGCCCCTTAAAGGGGCCAAAATTTGCTATTTTTGGCTTGTGAACACGATAGAGACAACATTTTGCAACCAACTTTAATCAAACTTGCACACAACTTGTATTGGCATAATATCTCGGTTCCTTTTGAAAACTGGCCAGATCCCATCATGGGTTCCAGAGTTATGGCCCCTTAAAGGGCCAAAATTTGCTATTTTGGCTTTTGCAGCCATATAGAGACTTCATTGTACCCCCCGACAACAAAGTTGTAAGGGGGGGTATACTGGTTTCAGGTTGTCTGTCTGTCTGTCCGTATGTCTGTCTGTCCGTCTGGCTGTCTGACCATAGACGCAATCTTGTGCGCAACATCTCTCCTTATCCCCTTGACAGAATTGAATGAAACTTCACACAAGTGATCAGTACCAACAGTAGATGTGCATGGGGCATGTGAGGTTCTTTTAGAAAAAAATTTTGCAGAGTTATGGGACTTTGTTTTTTTGTTACTTTACTATATACATAGACACAATCTTGTGCGCACCATCTCTCCTCATCCCCTTGACACAATTTAATGAAACTTCACACAAGTGATCAGTACCAACAGTAGTTGTGCATGGGGCATGTTAGGTTCTTTTAGAAAAAAAATTTGCAGAGTTATGGGACTTTGTTTTTTTTGTTACTATACTATATACATAGACACAGTCTTGTGCGCACCATCTCTCCTCATCCCCTTGACACAATTTAATGAAACTTCACACAAGTGATCAGTACCAACAGTAGTTGTGCATGGGGCATGTTAGGTTCTTTTAGAAAAAAAATTTGCAGAGTTATGGGACTTTGTTTTTTTGTTACTATACTATATACATAGACACAATCTTGTGCGCACCATCTCTCCTCATCCCCTTGACACAATTTAATGAAACTTCACACAAGTGATCAGTAACAACAGCAGTTGTGCATGGGGCATGTTAGGTTCTTTCAGAAAAAAAACTTGCAGAGTTATGGGACTTTGTTTTTTTGTTACTATACTATATACATAGACACAATCTTGTGCGCACCATCTCTCCTCATCCCCTTGACACAATTTAATGAAATTACACACGAGTGATCAGTAACAACAGTAGTTGTGCATGGGTCATGTTAGGTTCTTTCAGCGACAAAAATTGCAGAGTTATGGGACTTAATCTTCATGTTTCTTGTTAACATACTATGTACATACAGTCTGCATAAGCAATCTTGTGCGTGCCTAATCTACCAAACCCTTACACACAATTTAATGAAACTTCAGACAAGTGATCAGTACCAACCCTAGTTGTGCATGGTGCATGTTACATTCTTTTAGATAAATATTCTGCATAGTTATGGGACTTTGTTTTTTGTTACTATACTGTATACATACAGTCTATATACATACAGTCCACATAATTATGCAATCTTGTGTGCGTCAAATTGCAATGTACTGTGTCAGTGCATGGGGGGGGGGGGTACATTCTTCACCTTTAGTAATAGCTCTAGTTTATGGTTTGATTTGATACAAACTTGCAAAATGTCTTCAACAACAATAAATCTTGGATTCCATGATGAATCTGTCAGATCCAATTATAGGTTCTGTAGTTACGACCCCTGATTGACCCATAAAAGAGACAAAATTTGTAAATTTTTATCTTGTGAACATGATAGAATTGACATTTTATATTTGATTTTAACCACACTTACACACAACTTAAGTCAAAATAAGATCTAAATGCCTTTCGAAAACCAGCTAGATTCCTTCATGAGTTCTGGAGTTACTGCCCCTGAAAGGCGCAAAATTTTCTAGTTTGGCCCTTTCAACCATATAGAAGTTTCATTTATGCTTTTTTTGATACAAACTTGCACAGAATGATTATCTTGATGATTTCTAGGCCTGGATCGAAATTGGGTCATATCGGGTCAAAGACTAGGTCATCAGGTCAAATCAAAGGAAATGCTTGTAAACAACCTAGAGGTCACATTTATAACCCTATTTTCATGAAACTTGGTCAGATTGTTTATCTTGATGATTTCTAGGCCAGATTCAAAACTGGGTCGCATGAGGTCAAAAACTAGGTCACCCAGTCAAATCAAAGGAAAAGCTTGTTAACACACTTGAGGCCACATTTATGACCCTATTTTCATGAAACTTGGTCAGAATGTTTATCTTGATGATTCTAAGTGTGAAACTGGGTCATGTGGGGTCAAAAACTAGGTCACCTGTTCAAATCAAAGGAAAAGCTTGTTAACACTCTTGTTCATTTGATGTGCATGAAACTAGGTCAGAATGTTTGTGTGAAATATCGGATGAATTTTTATCTGGGTCATGTAGGGTAAAAAACTAGGTCACCAGGTCAATTCAAAGAATAAGCTTGTTTACACTCAAGAGGTCATGTTTTTTGGTCCAATCTTAATGAAAATTTGTCAGAATATTTGTCTCCGTAAAATCATTAGGTAAAACATGTTTACACTGTTATTGTGTGTTACTCAGGTGAGCGACTTAGGGCCATCTTGGCCCTCTTGTTTATTTTATCTTCATAAACCTTGGTCAGGATATTTGTTATCATGAAGTCTTAGATGATTTTGAATCTGGGTCATGTGGGGTCAAAAAGTAGGTCACTAGGTCAAATCAAAAGAACAGGTTGTTTACACTCTAGAGGCCACTTTTTTGCTCCAATATTCCTGAAACTGTCAGAATGTTTGTTTTCATGAAATCTTGGATGAGTTCTAATCTGGGTCATAAGGGGTCAAAAAGTAGGTCACTACGTCAAATCAAAGAAATGCTTGTTTACACTCAAGAGGCCACATTTTTTGTCCAATCTTAATGAAAATTGGTCAGAATATTTGTCTCCATGACATCACTAAGTTAAACATGTTTACACTGTTATGGTGTGTTACTCAGTTGAGCGACCTAAGGCCATCTTGGCCCTCTTGTTCCTTTAAAATACCAATTTAAAAATAAAATAAAATTAAATATTTAATAAACAGATATTAGCATTGGAAAGCATTCATTTATTATAGATTTCCAGACATTTTCAAACTTCATAATGTCTTCATGAATGATATGCTATTTTTTAGCAGTTTTCCCCTTTGATAAAATCAAATTCAATCTTTAAACAACAGATATTAGCATTAGTGTAGATTTCCAGACATTTTCAAACTTCATAATGTCTTCATGAATGATGTGCTATTTTCTTTCAGAAGTTTTCCCCTTTGATTCGGTAAAAATAGAAAATGCTTGTAATTCAAAAAAGTATTTCAGCTAGTATTACCAAACCTCACATGACCTTTGCTCACATGTATTATTCCCCTTGACCCAGTAAAATCAGAGTTGACCCCTTGATTTTGATAAACAAGAGGGTCATTGACCCTAAAGCCCTCACCTGTGTACAAGGCTTCAAGTGTGTTTGTGTAACGTAATGGTACAAGTACAAAGTTAGGTTTCTTCTATGTTAGCCTATTTTTCATCTGGCTCTGTCCCCTATTTCCAGAGTTACGGCCCGTGAAATAGTAAAAAAATGCACTTTTATACCTTGTGACGCACCTAGCTCAAAAAGAATTTGATATAGATTGATGAAACCTTGCATGAGTCTTAATCATGATATGAACTTGCGCATCTCCTATTTTTCTTCTGGCTCCGCACCCTATTACCAGAGTTATGGCCACTGAAATAGTCAAAATGCACATTTCCACCTTGTGACGTGCCTAGCTCAAGAAGTATTTCATATAAATTGATTAAACCATGTATGAGTTTTTATCATGATATGAACTTGTGCACCTTCTATTTTTCGTCTGCCACCGCCCCCTATTTCCAGAGTTATGGCCCCTGAATTAGAAATGTACATTTTCACCTTGTGACGTGCCTAGGTTTTCGTTGGATTTCCATGATTCTTGTTGTACCTTTTGTTGTCCTGATGGTAATGTACTTTGTATTTTCAGGCTACATTCACAATAAAGGAGATTCATGCAGGACAGACTGTGATAGAATGTGATGGTATTGGTCTCCAAAATGATCAGATAGCTGAACAATACAAATGTTAAATTGTTAAAAAAGCTATTTAAATGAAATATTATTAAAGTACACTTTCAAACAATCATGTAAAAATATTTGTAAAGTGCAGAAACTGCTTAAAATATGGTCTGTAGCTTAAAGATAGACAAGAACAATTCCTGGTTATTTCCTTAAGTGTTGACCTGGGACTCATTGATCTAGCGTTTTTGTTATTTGATGCTTTTTTTGTATTCTTAAGATATCTACATTAACTAAAATAACCTATATAATTTACCAATGGCACGTTGGGGTAGTGGTAAGCTCTCCAACTTTCATGCACATTACCATGGGTTCAAATTCTCTTAAGACCATTTTTTCGATTTCATTGCAATGTAATTTTACTTTTATTCTTACATTATTTTGTGAAACATATTTCAGGATTTATGACATGTACATAGAGGAATGTTGAATACTTGTGCATTTCTTTCAATAAATGAACAATAAATCATGATGTGTGACAATTTTCCCAATCTGTTAAGTTTACAGAAATAAAGAATGATATGGTCAGACAGAGATCTCAAACCCACAACGAAGTGAAAGGTAGCTGAATGTTTTGTCCGCAAAGCTGTATCTACACAGGTCACTTGATGATAAAAAAATATACATCTTGTATTGGATTTTCAGTATCCACATTGCTAATTAGGTTTGGGCACCGAATATTAATTTACAGAAACATACAGGCTATTATGAGTTCCAGGTCAATACTTACGCAAAATACTTGTGTCATATTACCAAATAATTGCATTTTCGATGCAGGGCTTATGTTTTCATTTAGCATCCATATGCTTTAACAATGCTCAGATGTTCAAAATCGCAATGCACTTTTCCTGATTAAATATTTCTAAAAGTTACATTCTTGTCAGAGTTTTAGTTCTATATCATAGTTTCAAAGAACATAAACAGACTGCACCCTTAATTTTGGCAAAAGAGGCTTTTTTAGGAATAAGCAGTTTTTCTGTTGGCCAAGGCCAGAAATTTTAAAAGTTTTAATACATAAATTAGGCAAAGGTTTAGCAATATCACAGTGTTATGCTATCCTTCAGGTGAATTTAAAGGTTGATGTTAGGTCACACTTTGAGGTCAAAGGTTAGTATGGATTTTTAGGGCGAGCTGTTGTGATCGCTCACCATCTGGCATTCATCCGTCCGTCGTCCGTCCACACTTTCATTTAAACAACATCTTCTGAAGCACCCAGTCAATTTTGCTAAAACTTCACAGGGATGTTTCTTGGATGGTCCTCTTTAAAAAGTGTTCAAAGAATGGAATCCTATACTGAACTTAAAAAATCTTCTTGTCCAAAACCACAGGTCCTAGGGCTTTGATATTTGGTATGTAGCATCATCTAGTGTTCAAATTATAGTGGTCTTCTACTAATTGTCCCCTAGGATCAAATATGGCCCCACCCTTGGGGTCACATGGTTTAAAAAGACATATAGGGAAAACTTTGTACAAAACCACATGACCTACAGCTTTGATATTTGATATGTAGCATTGTGTAGTATTTCTTTAGCAAGATTTTCACATTATCCCCCTGGGGTTTAAACTGGCTGTGCCCCAGGGGGCACATGATTTAAATAGACTTGTTTAGGGAAAAACCTTTAAAAAAAAATTTGTCTTAAAGCATGAGGCCCAGAGCTTAGATATTTAGTATGAGGCATGCTCTAGTGGTTCTCTACTAAGATTGTTCAAATCATAACCCTGGGGTCAATATATGCCACACCCAGGGGGTCTCTTGTTTTACATTGACTTATATAGGTACAATCTTAAAAAAATTTCTTGTCTTAAATCAGTTTGAAAATGGGTCATCTGGGTTCAAAAACTAGGTCACTAGGTCAAATCAAAGAAAAACCTTGTGTATGCCATAGAGGCTGTATTTTTCAATTAATCTTCATGAATTTTGGTCAGAATGATTGCCTTGATGAAATCTAGGTCAAGTTTGAATATGGGTCATCTGGGGTCAAAAAGTAGGTCACTAGGTCAAATCAAAGAAAACCCTTCTGTATGCGATAGTGGCTGTTTTTTTCAATTAATCTTCATGAAATTTGGTCAGAATGACTGCCTTGATGAAATCTAGGTCAAGTTGGAATATGGGTCATTTGGGTCAAAAAGTAGGTCACTAGGTTAAATCAAAGAAAAACCTTGTGTATGCGATAGAGGCTGTATTTTTCAACTGATCTTCATGAAATTTTGTCAGAATGATAGATAGCCTTGATGAAATCTAGGTCAGGTTCAAATATGGGTCATCTGGATTTAAAAACTATGTCACTAGGTCAAATCAAAGAAAAAGCTTGTGTATGCAATAGGGGCTGCATTTTACACTGGATTTTCATAAAATTTGGTCAGAATGGTTGCCTTGATGAAATCTAGGTCAGGGTTGAATACTGGTAGTCTGGGGTCAAAAACTAAGTCAAATAAAAAAAAACCCTTGTGTATGCGATAGAGGCTGTATTTTTCAACTGATCGTCATGAAACTTTGTCAGAATGATAGCCTTGATGAAATTTAGGTCAGGTTCAAATATGGGTTATCTGGATTTAAAAACTAGGTCACTAGGTCAAATCAAAGAAAAAGCTTGTGTATGCAATAGGGGCTGCATTTTACACTGGATTTTCATAAAATTTGGTCAGAATGGTTGCCTTGATGAAATCTAGGTCAAGGTTGAATACTGGTAGTCTGGGGTCAAAAACTAGGTCAAATCAAAGAAAAACCTTGTGTATGCGATAGAGGCTGTATTTTTCAATTGATCTTCATGAAATTTGGTCAGAATGATAGCCTTGATGAAATCTAGATCAGGTTCGAATATGGGTCATCTGGGCTCAAAAACTAGGTCACTAGGTCAAATAAAGAAAATACTTATTTATACTCAAGATTTTTTGCTCCAATTTTAATGATAATTGGTCAGAATATTACTTTTCCATGAAATCACTACGTCAAACATGTTTACACTGTTATGGTGTGTGTCTCAGGTGAGCGACCTAGGGCCATCTTGGCCCTCTTGTATAGGAAATATCTTTAAAAAAAATTCTTGTTTAAGTTACAGCACAGAAATTTGGACCACATGTATAGTTTTTAGCTCGACTATTCAAAGAATAGTAGAGCTATTGGACTCACCCGTGCGTCTGCGTTGGCTTCCCGATTTGGTTAAGTTTTTGTATGTAAGCTGGTATCTCAGTAACCACTTGTGGGAATGGATTGAAACTGCACACACTTATTCACTGTGATAAACTGACTGACATTGCACAGGTTTCATAACTCTGTTTTGCTTTATTATAAAATTATGCCCCTTTTTCGACTTAAAAATTTTTGGTTAAGGTTTTGTATGTAAGCTGGTATCTCTGTACCCACTGATGGGAATGGATTGAAACTTCACACACTTGTTCACTGTCATCATCTGACATGCACTAAGCAGGTCCTATAACTCTACTTTGTTGTTTTTTTAGCTCACCTGTCACGTAGTGATAGGGTGAGCTTTTGTGATTGCTCTTTGTCCATCGTCCGTTGTCCATCCATCCACAATTTCCTTGTGAACACTATAGAGACAACATTTTGTATTTGATTTTAATCAAACTTGCAGGTCAGAGACCACCAATTCCAAAAAGTACAGGGAACTTACTGGGAATGAGGTAAGTGTATACTTGGGAATAAGGTAGCATATGTGCGTTCTGATTGGTCAGTCATGTAAACAAACCCAAGAAGTGATTATTTTTTTCAAAATGGAATATTTTTACTGCATTTACAGTATTTCATTATACATTTTGACAAAATTTGCTACATTTTATGTGTATTGAAAAAAAGTTTCATCAAATGAATTTCTCCCGCCATGACAACGATGTAAACAGGGGGTCATCTCATTCACACGAAAATTACTTAAATAAAGTATCACTGTTCATATGTTTTTCATCTGATATTTTGGTGGAACTAAGATAGTTCTTGAAAAAAATCTGATTGGATATACATATTTCGATATATGGAAGGCCGTACACGCCATAGTGTTATAATGGAAGTCTATGGGAAAACAATTGGTGTTCTCTACCCTGCACACAACTTGTATGGGCATAATATCTTGGGAACTGGCCAGATCCCATCATGGATTCCAGAGTTATGGCCCCTTAAAGGGCCAAAATATGCTATTTTTGGCTTGTGAACATGATAGAGACCACATTTCGCAATCAACTTTAATCAAACTTGCACACAACTTGTATTGGCATAATATCTCAGTTCCTTTTGAAAACTGGCCAGATCCCATCCAGAACACTGGTTGCCATGGCAACCAAAAGGAAAAACTTTAAAAATCTTCTTGTCCAAAACTGCAAGGCATAGAGCCTTGATATTTGGCATGTGACATCATCTTATGGTCCTCTATCAAGATTGTTCAAATTGTGCCCCTGGGGTGAAAAGAGGCCCCGCCCCAGGGGACACAAGTTTTACATAGACTTATCTAGAAAAAAACTTTAAAAATCTTCTTGTCAAAAACCACATGACCAAGGCCTTTGATATTTTGTATGTAGCATTGCCTTGTGGTCCTCTACCAAAATTGTTCAAATTATGCCCCTGAAAAAATCTTCTTCTTGAAAACCACTGGGCAGAATTACACCAAACTTCACAGGAATGATCCTTTGGTGGCCCACTTTCAAAATTGTTCAGAGAATTGAATTCCATGCAGAACTCTGGTTGCCATGGCAACCGAAAGGAAAAACTTTAAAAATCTTCTTGTCCAAAACCACAGGGCCAAGGGCTTTGATATTTGGTATATAGCGTCATCTAGTGGTCCTCTACCAAGACTGTTCAAATTATCCCCCTAGGGTCAAATATGGTCCCGCCCCAAGGGTCACATGGTTTATATAGACTTATATAGGGAAAACTTTGAAAATCTTTTTGTACAAAACCACATGGCCTAGGGCTTTGATATTTGGTGTGTAGCATCATCTAGTAGTCCTCTACCAAGATTATTCAAATTATCCCCCTAGGGTCAAATATGGCCCCACCCCGGTGGTCCCAAGTTTTACATAGACTTATATAGGAAAAAAAAATTAAAAATCTTTTTGTCTGAAACCACAACACTTAGACCTTTGATATTTGGTTTGTAGCATTGTCTAATGGTCCTCAACCAAAATTGTTCAAATTGTACCCCTTGGGTGAAAAGAGGCCCTGCCTTGGGGGTCCCAAGTTTTATATAGACTTATATAGGAAAAAGCCTTAAAAATCGTCTTGTCTGAAACCATACGACCTGGGCTTTTGATATTTGGTATGATGCATTGTCTAGTAGTCCTCTACCAAAATTGTTCAAATTATGCCCCTGGGGTTAAAAGTGGCCAGCTTTGGGGTCACTTAGTTATTATGTGACTTATTTAGGAAAAATACTTAAAAAATCATCTGATACTATTTCCAAGACTGTTTAATTATAATTACCTGATGACCCCAAGTAATATGATGTCACTTGACTGTGACCTTGACCTACTGACCTACTTTCTTGTTTTTTAAGATACAGCCTTGAAATTTTGATGACATACACAGTTTTGCACACAAATCTTAAAACTGACTTTCAGTGACCATGAATGTGACCTACTGACTTTCTTAATATTTTATCATCAGTTTGACATTTGAAACATGTACCTCATATTACTCAGGTGAGCGATCTAGGGTCATCATGACCCTCTTGTTACATAGACTTACATAAGAAAAAAAACTTTAAAAATCTTTTTGCCTGAAACTGCAAGGCCTAGGCTTTTGATATTAAGTCTGTTGCCTTTCCTAGTGTTTCTCTACCAAAATTATTCAAATTATGTCCCTAGGGTGAAAAGAGGCCCTGCCCTGGGGTACCAAGTTTAACATAGACCTATAGGAAAAAAATTAAAGATCTTCTTGTCTGAAAGTTCAAGGCCTAGGCATTAGATATTTGGTGTGTAACATTGCCTGGTGGATCTCTAACAAGTTTGTTCAAATTATGCACCTGGGGTGAAAAGAGGCCCTACCCTGGTGGTCACTTGTTACAATTATGAGTTATATAGGAAAAAATACTTCAAAAATTATCAGGTCATATTTCCTAGACTGTTTAATTATGATTACCTGATGACACAAGCGATTAGGGATCACTTGACTGTGACCTTGACCTACTGACCTACTTTCTTGTTTGCTCAGGTGAGTTATTGTGATCGCTCGATGTCAGGCGTCCGTCAACATTTAGCTTGTGTATGCGATAGAGGCTGTATTTTTCAACTGATCTTCATGAAATTTTGTCAGAATGATTGCCTTGATAAAATCTAGGCCGAGTTCAAAAATGGGTCATCTGGGGTCAAAAACTAGGTCACTAGGTCAAATCAAAGAAAAACCTTGTGTATGCGATAGAGGCTGTATTTTTCAATTGATCTTCATGAATTTTGGTCAGAATGATTACCTTGATGATATCTAGGCCAGGTTCGAAAATGGGTCATCTGGGGTCAAAAACTAGGTCACTAGGTCAAATAAAAAAAAAACATTGTGTATGTGATAGAGGCTGTATTTTTTAATTGATCTTCATGAATTTTGGTCAGAATGATTGCCTTGCTGATATCTAGGCCAATTCGAAAATGGGTCATCTGGGGTCAAAAACTAGGTCACTAGGTCAAATCAAAGAAAAACTTTGTGTATGCGATAGAGGCTGTATTTTCAACGGATTTTCATGAAATTTTGTCAGAACAATTGCCTTGATGAAATCTAGGCCAAGTTCGAAAATGGGTCATCTGGGGTCAAAAACTAGGTCACTAGGTCAAATCAAAGTAAAACCTCATGTATGTGATAGAGGCTGTATTTTTTAACTGATCCTCATGAAATTTTGTCAGAATGATAGCCTTGATGAAATCTAGGTCAAGTTCGAATATGGGTCATCTGGGTCTTCAAAAACTATGTCAATAGGTCAAATCAAGGCAAAACATTGTGTATGCAATAGGGGCTGCATTTTACACTGGACTTTCATAAAATTTAGTCAGAAAGATTGCCTTGATGAAATCTATGTCAAGTTCGAATATGGGTGTTTGGGGTCAAAACTAGGTCACTAGGTCAAATCAAAGTAAAACGTTGTGTATGCGATAGAGGCTGTATTTTTCAATTGATCTTCATGAAGTTTGGTCAGAATGATAACCTTGATGAAATCTAGGTCAAGTTCGAATATGGGTCATCTGGGGTCAAAAACTAGGTCACTAGGTCAAATCAAAGAAAATACTTGTTTATACTCAAGGTTTTTGCTCCAATTTTAATGATAATTGGTCAGAATATTATTTTTTCCATGAAATCACTAGGTCAAACGTGTTTACACTATTATGGTGTGTTTCTCAGGTGAGCGACCTAGGGCCATCTTGGTCCTCTTGTTCAATGTTGGAGTTAGAATTCTGTCTCATTAAATCTGTTTACTTGAGGCACCCTTGTCAGAATAATTTGTATATTTGATATTTTGATAACGTAACACATAAGCACAGATAGTGCTTGACTCCCTTTTCATGGTGTCATTGCTATAATTACTGTTGAATTGCTGTAAATAATAGGATTTGGGTCATTTCTGGCTAATTTGGGTTCATTATGTTGATAGCTGGATCCCAGCATCACACACTGTCATATACAGCAGTTAAAAGGAACCAGATATTTGATAGAGCAAGTACTCGTTGTAAAACGCTATGTTTAAATTTGGACCAATCAGAAACAAGTTCTATAAATAGCACGTCTGCTAGGGTATAAATAGATAAATGGATGACAGAGAGGTTCATTCGGTATTGAGGAAGACACATCGAGGATTCAACTAATAATTTATCCCAGTACCTTGAGAAGGAGGTTATTGCAACTACCCTGTCAGGGCGGATAAATTATTAAAAAATAAGACGTTCGAAGTTCATAGACTAAAGAAGAGTTGCAGAATTTCAACAAGCTTTCGAGCTATAGGGCCAGTGCATAGGAGTTTTACCTTTATGGTAGTTGAATGCTATAGACTATAGTACATATAGGCTGAGCATCGGAAAGCTGAGACGGAGACCCAGAGTTTGGTAATCTACTGAGAGTAGGAGAGTTCCAGCTTATAGACGGTTTAGCGTTATTGGCGAGGTACAGCCAAGGCATCGGGGGATATACCTATATGGTAGTCGAATGCTACATGTGGTAGCATATAGGCGCTGAGCATCCAGGAGTCGGGGCAATTATTTAAAGTTGCAACTTCAATTAAGAGGACAGAGGCCGAGCATCTTTACGATAAGACTCGTATGTTGTTGATTCAAAGACATTGGCTGACGGGAACTTCAACAAAAAGACTAGTCAAGTTATAGGAGTTTGAGCTAATCATTATTAATTGAAGATTGTTAGTTTGAAACATTTAGTGATTTGCCTGATCCCTGAAATTATTTAGCTCATAATAGAAATCATTTACGAATCATTGGTAAACGAATCATTTAGGCAAGGTAGCCAGAGGAAAATTCTATATATATTTGGTTTCACCAGCTATACGTTTTAATAAAGGACATTCTATTTCGTTTGTCAGCTAGTCTAAGACATAGCCACCTTAGGGATAGGACCCATTCCATTGTTCAAGATACTAAAGGCGTAGGCACTTCCCTGGGTCATACAACTCGTATCCTGACAATTTGGAGGCTCGTCCGGGATCTATATCCAAGGAGGTACAGAGACTAGTGGTTTTAACGTTCTGTTGGTGTACCAGAAGGCGTTGTGACTGAAGGTAGTCTGAGCTATATATATTTTAGTTGCAGAATTACTTCCAGCTTAGAGGTTCGAGATGAACTACGCTATATGGGTGAAAGAATGGGCTTTTCGGGTACGGAGCTGAGTGACTATGTAGATAGAAAAGAGAAGGAATATACTGAACGTGAGGAACGTATGCTGAGGCGAGATGAAGATAGGCGGAGATTTGAGGCTCAAGAAACTGAGAATGTTTGAGCTTGAACAGGCCGAGAAGTTACGGCATTATGTGGAAGAACAGGCAGAGAAGAAAAGATTATTTGAGTTGGAATGTTTAGAAAAGGAAAGAGCTTTAAAAGAGGAAGAACGATCTTTAGAGAGTAAAACGAGTTTTGAAACAGCAGGAGTTGGAAATGCTTAAAATAAAGGCTGAAGCCGGAGCATTAGGAACTGATAAAGGTGCTGAGCACTTGAGCAATAAAACATTGCGGCCAAGGCTGCCAAAGTTCGAGGAAAGTAAAGATGATATGGATGCATACCTCGAACGATTTGAGCAGTTTGCAAAAAGCCAGGGATGGAAAGAAGAGACATGGGCTGTCATTACTCACAGGAAAAGGCCTGGACGTATATACATGCATGCCTCCAGACCTAGCCAATGACTATCCTGCATTGAAGAAAGCAGTGCTGAAGCGTTATCAGAGGAATGTTTTAGATTGAAGTTCAGGGAATGCAAGCCAGAGCGAGGTGAAACTGTTTTTCAGTTCATGGCAAGGCTGGACAGGTATTTCAGTCGATGGACAGAGATGGCAAAAGTTGACAATACGTTTGAAATGCTGAAAGACCTTATGATCAGAGAACAGTTCATCCAAACTTGTTCCAAGGACCTTGCTTTATTCTTAAAGGAAAGAGTTGCAAAGTCGAGAGCTGAGATTACCCAGTTGGCAGAACAGTATATTGAAGCTCATGGTGGCTCTATCACATCTAACCGGATGAATAGAAGTAATTTGTCATACAGCAAAGAGCCACAGCCTTCGACCGAGGTTCAGCCAGTGTCTCAGCCTACACAAAGAGAAAATCCAGCTTTTAAAAAGCCCATATGTTTTATATGTAATAAGGAAGGTCATATAGCATGAGAATGCAGAGACCTATCCAAGAGGAAAGTAAGCGGTGCAGCTTTAGCTAGTAGGGGATCCTTTGAGGAAAGACAGAGAAATTGGCATGGAATGCAAGATTCTACACCCACAGACTGGAGAAAGGAAGGCCAAGCGCAGAAAGGCAGACAGTCGGATGACAGAAAAATTTCAGCTTCATGCATAGCTGTACCATTAGATGACAAAAAGGTAAAAGACAACATAGAAGATGGACGACTTGTGTTAGGAGATGGACAGTCATGTTTCGGTCATAGCAAGCCCCTGTACCATTGATTCAGCAACAGGTGAAAGGAACTTGGTATTGAAGAAAGGATATATAGGTGATAAAGAAGTTCAGGTTTTGAGGGATACAGGGTGTGAGCTGGCAGCTGTCAGGAAAGATCTCTTATCAGAGAATCAAATGTTAGACAAGAAGTATCTTATGGTTGCGATTGATGGACATTCAAAGACCGTACCTGCAGCAAAGATACAGGTTGATACACCATATTTTATTGGTGAAGTTGAGGCAATGGTTTTGCCGACCATGACATGCGATTTGATAATCGGAAATATAAAAGGAGTTTCAGATAGGCCAGACATAAACTGGAAAACCCGAGATGAAAGACAGTTTTCATCCGGCGAAGATGTCGCTGCAACTGCGATGTCAGAGACCCAGCTTGCAATAAATATAGGAAATGCGAAACCATCTGTGGTTTGCAAAGCCAAAGACCAGACATTAAATAGTGAGCAAATAAAGAATGCTCAGAAAGACGGTGAGACGTTGAAGAAACTTTGGACTTATGCAAAAGATAAGGCAAAACTGAAAACAAAAAGAGGTTTAACGTTTCATTATGAAGTGAGGAAAAATGTATTATATAGAATCTTCGAGAAGAAGGGCATAGTTGTTAAACAAATAGTAGTCCCAACACAGTTCCGGAGAAGTGTTATGACATTAGCTCATAAGTCAAAAGTCAGGGGACACTTATCAGCTAAAGAGACAGTTGATGAAATGCGAACTAGTTTTCACTGGCCTGGTATAACAAATGAAGTAACAAGGTTTTGCCGGTCATGTGATGTATGCCAGAAAGTTAAGAATGACTTAGCATCAAAGAGCAGTAATGGTAGACATGTCTTGCAAGAATATAGGCATCATGATAGAACAGAAAGAAACTGGAGACAATATGATGACAGACCAGAGTCACAAAATTGTGATGATAGAGGATTGAACCGATATCATGAGAGGTCATCTATTAAGTATATGAACAGATGATCACGTTGGCAGAAAGGGCATAGATAGAGATATTAACAGACGAGATGATAGGGGTTATAAAGACCATGGCCCAAATAAATCTGTGCATAAGAAGTCATGGAGACAAAATGACATGAGAGATGATCTCAGTAAAGGGTTTATACGTAGGTCTGACAGGAGCTATCGTGTAAAAGGAGGTTTTGGTGATAACAATTATTATGTCAACAGAAAAGATGACAAGTACTCTTACGATCAGAGAAACAAATGAATATCATTGATGATAGTAAAATAAAAAGGTCAGGAGATGAACGTTGTATGATATTCTTGAAATCATATACTTTATGTTGAGTCTTTTAGAGATGTTTGATCTTTGATACTACAGATGACATCGTACTTGCGCCCACCTCTGTTAAGCGATTTTTGTATTAAATGGCCGGTCAAAATCCCTCCCAAACGTTTTCAGTACATAAATTCATTCTATTTAACGGCTTTTTCATTCAACGACAAGCGACCACATTTAGACCACATTAATGTAGTCCCGACAGGTAAAATATTCGACAAAAGTATCTATTAAGCAACCGGGTACCAAATTCCCGCCTGGCATTTCTTCACCTCTGTAATTAGCGAGTACATTTTGCACCTGCCTGAATGCAATTAACGTATGTAACATTCGGCCTGACGAACAATCCAGCTAAAATTTTCACAGTTTGTGAAATATATATACATATAATGTATGTTCATAATAAATACAATTACATTAACAGTTAAAATGACTTTTCTCTTCCCCTGACTGAAATTCATTAAGAGACCATTCCATTATGAGACCACTTTTTAGCAGTCCCTTGGGCGGTCTCTTAATACAATGTCGACTGTAATTTAATCAGTATATTACTGAATGTATGTTAATGATAGCAGTGATACATGATTTGTACAAATCGAGGAATAGTAAAAAGAAAAGGGAGATTTTGTACACAAATTATTCCTTAAGTTTTTGAAGAAACTAAAAGTATTTTCTTGAGAAGGGGGCTATTTGTCAGAATAATTTGTATATCTGATATTTTGATAACGTAACACATAAGCACGGATAGTGTTTGACTCCCTTTTCATGGTGGCATTGCTATAATTATTGTTGAATTGCTGTAAATAATAGGATTTGGGTCATTTCTGGCTAATTAGGGTTCATTATGTTGATAGCTGGACCCCAGCATCACACACTATGTCATATACAACAGTTAAAAGGAACCAGGTATTTGATAGAGCAAGTACTCGTTGTAAAACGCAATGTTTAGATTTGGACCAATCAGAAACAAGTTCTATAAATAGCACGTCTGCTAGGGTATAAATAGATAGATGGATGACAGATTCATTCGGGCAGGGACCTCCGTGGCCGAGTGGTTAAGGTCGCTGACTTCAAATCACTTGCCACTCATCGATGTGGGTTCGAGCCTCACTCGGGGCACTGAATTCTTCATGCGAGGAAGCCATCCAGCTGAAGGTCGGTGGTTCTACTCAGGTGCCCGCACGTGATGAATTAATGCACGGAGGGGCACCTGGGGTCTTCCTCCACCATCAAAGCTGGAAAGTCGCCATATGACCTAGCATGTGTCGGTGCGACGTTAAATCCAACCAATAGATTCATTCGGTATCTAGCGATTGAAGAAGACACATCGAGGATTCAACTAATAATTTATCCCAGTACCTTGAGAAGGAGGTTATTGTAACAACCCTGTCAGGGTGGATAAATTATTAAAAAATAAGACGTTTGAAGTTCATAGACTAAAGAAGAGTTGCAGAATTTCAACAAGGTTTCGAGCTATAGGGCCAGCGCATAGGAGTTTTACCTTTATGGTAGTTGAATGCTACAGACTATAGCACATATAGGCTGAGCATCGGAAAGCTGAGACAGAGACCCAGAGTTTGGTAATCTACTGAGAGTAGGAGAGTTCCAGCTTATAGACGGTTCAGCGTTATTGGCGAAGTGCCAAGGCATCGGGGGATATACCTATATGGTAGTTGAATGCTACATGTGATAGCATATAGGCGCTGAGCATCATGGAGTCAGGGCAATTATATAGAGTTGCAACTTCAATTAAGAGGACAGAGGCCGAGCATCTATACGATAAGACTCGTATGTTGTTGATTCAAAGACATTGTCTGACGGGAACTTCAACAAAAAGACTAGTCAAGTATAGAGTCTCCAGCCTATAGGAGTTTGAGCTAATCATTATTAATTGAAGATTGTTAGTTTGAAACATTTAGTGATTTGCCTGATCCCTGAAATTATTTAGCTCATAATAGAAATCATTTACGAATCTTTGGTACACGAATCATTTAGGCAAGGTAGCCAGAGGAAAATTCTATATATGAGATATTTGGTCTCACCAGCTATACGTTTTAATAAAGGACATTCTATTTTCGTTTGTCAGCTAGTCTAAGACATAGTCACCTTAGGGATAGGGCCCATACCATTGTTCAAGATACTAAAGGCGTGGGCAATTCCCTGGGTCATATAACTCGTATCCTGGCAACCCTAGAAAAAAATGATATTTACAGTTTTATTTTGTATTTTATAATTGTTTAACAATAGTTTGATGTTTCTTTTATCAAAATTAATGCTGAAATGAATTCTCTGCAAACGTTTTAGATAGTGGCCATCACATTGAAATTTGTCTCTACTTGAGCTTGAGGAAATACCATAAATTATACAAAATTTACAAAAAACGGCACGGTAAAAGTTGTTTAAAATTTGCAACATAGTGCGAAACATGGTCAACTTTAAGAATATACCAAGCAAATGCCATTTTTTAAACATTACTATTAGAGGTCCAATACCTTAAGGGGCCATAACACTGGAACCCATGATGGGATCTGACTAATTTTCGAAAGGAATCGAGATATTATGCCAATACAACTTGTGTGCAAGTTTTATTAAAGTTGATCGCAAAATGTTGTCTCTATCGTGTTCACAAACTAAAAATAGCAAATTCTGGCCCTTTAAGGGGCCATAACAGTGGAACCCATGACAGGATCTGGCCAGTTTTCGAAAGGAACCGAGATATTATGCCCATGCAAGTTGTGTGCAAGTTTGATAAAAATCAAATACAAAATGTTGTCTATATCGTGTTCACATGGAAACTGTGGATGGACGGACGAAGGGCGATCACAAAAGCTCACCCTGTCACTACTGCCACTACGTGACAGGTGAACTAAAAATACTACATTCAAGCACATTAATATAGTATTTTTTTAAACGTGATCTGTTTCAGGCCGCAATAAACATGCCTGGGAGATTCGTGTTCGTGGACTGAAATGAAAACACCGAACATGAGTAAGTATGACCAGCTGCTGCTAAATCTTTTACAAATTGAAATGAAGGAGTTCTCATTTCAAATGTGTTATTGAATAGGGAATTATAATGCGAAGTAGATTTTTCTACCAAACGAAAATAGTACAGACTTAACTGATATTTACATTAAAGACTATAATTTACAGCTTTTTCATCTTTTATATAAAATATTTTGTTTACTTAAAATACCCATTTAACTGTTAGTGCTATTTGGATTATAACACCTTTCTTAATCTGCGTGTTGGGGGTCAAATTTGTTACCAGTAATCATTTAAGGGGACGCATACTTTGAAATTAGAAAAAGTGGGTGGGGTATTATAAAATTTACCTGCAAAAAAGTACAAGGTTTTGGTAAATGAAATGAATACTGTTTCAACTGTTATAAGTTCACAAAGGATTGCTCACTAAAATAAAAATGAGAAAAACTGAAACAAGAAAGTTATTGTTGAATTACATAAGACTTCTTGTGTACATTCAAAGTCAACAATTAAGACTTTTTGGTGCGAAAATAATTGTGCTTCACCTTGTCCAAACATTTATCAATGTCCTACAGATTCTAATTTAAAGAAAGAATGTGAAATAAGTTCACTGTCCTGCTTTTCATTTGGCAAATGTGAGCTAAAACACATTATTTAGTTTGTTTACAAAGTAGTGCATAAGAAAAGATACGGTGGTCAAGGAATGCCACATTACAAAACTAAAAGAGTATATTCCCCTTAATACATTAAACATTTATCATTACAGAAGTGTAGTGGCTTACAATAAAGGCCTAGAAATGTTGCCATTATTAATTTTTAACTTGGTATTCATGAATTGCAATGCACTTAAATATCAAAACACATTCAACAAACTTTTGAAAATGTTCTGTCTTAAAAATCCCTAAAATAAGGTATGAAATTTGGTTGAGAGGTCCAATCAATGTGTATATGTGCAAAAGCAACATTCTAATCTTGTTCACAAAAGTTACTAATACACAGCAGGAATGTCAATGATCAAAACTGGACGAATATACAGTTATCCTCATTTTAATGTCATTTATAATTTGTCCTTGAATTCTCCACCATACTTTTCATAACTCTGTTTGCACAAGTTGCACGAGAATGCTGTCATTCACGTAAAAAAATGGGGTCAAATAAGTTGTAAATGCAATATCATGTAAACGTAGTTAATGGATTATGCAGTTCAAGATAAACTTTATTTCATAACGTAACGAACATGTATAATGTTGTAACAACAACTTTACTTACACTGATTTAAGTAGCAGTCGGTTTATAAGTGACTTTATTGATTAATTTTGTGTTTTGTTATTGTTGTCCAAAGTATAACGGAAGTGCCTCACAACTGAAGCGGAAACCAGTTTGATGCGCAAAGTAGTCCACTGTAGGTAATATTTTTTGACAAATGTCCACAGAAATTAATAATTTTCTAATATTAAAGACGAATATCTGAATAGGATTCATTATTTGATAAGAAATTATAATCATCGACATGTTTTTTTTTTAAAATCGTACACGTGCTGACACCTAAGTTGTCTCCCGTTGTTTATTAGAGTTACCTTTCGTCCGGCGCAGTAATACATTTGCAGTGAATCGCCGAGAAGTCGTGGGAAAATTAAAAACCATGTAAACAAACTAAAATTAACCACCTTTTCAAGATGAATTTCAAGTGATCGACATTATGCATTTAACCCGCCTGACCTGTGTAGCATCTTAGATATCTGTTCTAAGGTATTCATTGTGTAGAATGTCATGTTATGCCCTTGCAATGCTAATCCCACTCTGATTTTTTTGTTTACATTTTTTATCAATGAGAAATATGGCGTCCATCCCGAGATGAACTGACGTGGCGTTAAATTTTTACATGTTTAAGCAAACCTGGTGTGTTAGAAAGAAAATCTCATCCCTTCAACATTATTTGGAACACTGTTATTGTAAAAAACCTGTTTTTTCCTTATACAAAAGCTTAATATTTTGTGTTGAATGTACTTTCACAAACACCTCTGTTTTCCTATTACATTCATAGTACCACATCCTTATCCACAAAATACTGAATATTACAGGTGTCCATCAGTATTATATCAGTTTAGGAATATGTTTTTTATTTTCCCACCATCGATTTCTTGAATATGCACCCCTTCCGCATTGTTGTATGAACTGTGAATGTAGCAATATGCGTCCCCTTAATTGATAGCGCTAATTAGATTATAGCATTCTAATCGCAATTGATTGAGAAACTAGTGCACTGGCGGTTAAATTTGATTAAAAATAATGCCAAGCGGCTCATTTGATGCTTTATATGAATAGATATAATTGTGATTTATGATATCTTGCTATATATACTTGTTTCATTTTCTTTTGATATGCCAAAAATACAGAGACTTACGAGTAAGATATTTATCTAATTACTTCTGTCGATGGCCATCCTTGAACAAGTTTGAAACTCTTTTATCTTCGAAATCATGAACATCTATGCAGTGCCTTGCTAAATTTTTGTATTTTGAATTCAAGCGAAGGGGGAACTAGTTCGTTCTTTTTCACAATATATTCTGTATTCGTTAGCTCTAGTAATACAAGAAATATCAAGGTCAAATTTGTAGTGAGAGCATGGTTTTTTTAGGCTCTGGAAATTAACGTAAAAAATGTGTTTAAAGTGGATTATTTTGGACAAAAATGGACTAAATTATTTCTTTATGTATTTTACAAATGTCGGACAATAAGAAAACACCAAATCCGAGGAACGGAAATAAGAAAAAAACGAAAAAGCAAACGACAAGCTACATCGCCATTGTTAGACGAGTGCACGGAATTCACGGATAAATCCACTGATAATGATAAACAACCTACACAGGTGAACAATCGGACTAAAAAATATATATAAAAACTGTATGGACAAACAGTAAGTGATTTTCATAATATACAAACTTTCGGAAATCAAATTATGGCTTTTCAACAACCTGCTGGTATCGAGACAATACTCCTCTGGGACAATACACCCTTGGACTTTACTCCTCCAGGTCTTTACATCCTAGGACTTTACACCTCCCTTATTTATATACTATAGATATCTATTGTGTAGGCAGTAATAATTATTGATTATTTAAGTTGAAATTGATTTGATTAAATAGAGGGAGTTTGTCACACTTACACTGAGTAATTGATAATTTTGGAAGGAAATTAAGAAACAGTATGTAAAAGGCTCTGTAAATTCAAATGAACTGAATATATCGGAGTTATACAATCACTTTAATAATTTATATAGCACTGACGCACGAGTTGAGAATTTAAATTTAGATACAAATATTATAGAAGACGATGATCTTGACGGAGTTATAAGCATTTCCGAAATCAAAGACGCGGTGTTTTCACAGAATAATAACAAAAGCGCGGGCATAGATACTTTAATCGCGGAAATATATAAGCACTCTTTTGATATCATCTCTCCCTTCTTAGCTGTAACCTTTAATAGGATTTTTGAAAGTGGAGAATATCCAAAAAAATGGGGTGCTGGAATTATAGTCCCAATATTCAAGGGAGGAAATATCGAAGAAGCCAAAAACTATAGAGGAATCACCTTGATAAATATTATCGCGAAAATATACTCGCAGATATTACTTAATCGCTTGACAAAATGGTCGGTAAAACATAATAAAATCATTGATAACCAGTTTGGATTCCAAAAGGGAAAATCGACTGTGGATTGTATCTTTTTATTACATTCTATTATCGCCAGATCACTTTCAGAAAACAAAAAGGTTTATTGCTTATTTTTGGATTTCGAAAAATGTTTTGATAAATTGGATCGATTTTCTATATTCCAGAAACTTTTGTCAGAAAGAGTTAGTTCCAAATTTGTAAAAGCTATTCAAAGTATGTATAATACTGTTAAAGCCGCTGTTAAATTCAAAAATGAAGTGTCATCTTATTTTGATTCAAATATAGGTGCAAAACAAGGGGACCCTAGTTCAACATTACTTTTTTTGTTTTTCGTAAACGACATATTGGGTAGTATTAACTCCAATATAGATGGCCTTTTTACTATTGATGACATAAAGGTATTCATGTTATTGTTTGCAGACGATGCTGTGCTATTTGCACATACACCTACAGCTCTTCAGTCAATGCTGAATGACCTAAAGATTTATTGCGAAACTTGGGGCCTAAAAGTAAACACAAATAAAACGAAAGTCATGATATTCGAGCTAGGACGACATACTCAATACAACTTTACATACGGTGATACTATCCTAGAAAACGTGACATCTTTTAAATACCTCGGAATAAACTTATTCAAAAATGGACACTGGCATCGTACACAAAAGAAATTAGCCCAGCATTCATTATTTGCATTACATAATCTATTTATAGTATTTAATCAACTAGAAGTATCTATAACTGATAAATGTAAACTTTTTGATAGCCTAGTCGGATCTATCTTGAATTATGGTGCAGAAGTTTTTGGTTATAATGAAGGGAAAAATATAGAACTCATTCATTGCAAGTTTCTGCGAAAAATTTTGTGCGTTAAAAAATCAACTAACCTAGATGGATTATACGGAGAAACGGGGCGATATCCAATGCGAATTCAACGAAAACTGATTTTAATAAAATATTGGTTAAAATTAATATCACTAGATAATAACTGCTTGTTGAAACGTATGTATAGAACACTAAAAACTGATGCTGATAATGATAACTCTTATAGTGGGAAAAACTGGGCCCATCAAATCAAATCCATTTTAAATGAAATCGGAATGACATACTTATGGATTAACCAAGAAAATATCCAGATCAACTTTCAAGTTATTAAAAACAGAATAATTGATATATATAAACAAGTGTGGTACTCAAACATTAATAATTCTAGCAGACTGGCTTCGTATAGCCTTTACAAACACTCATTTCAACTTGAAGAATACCTTAATCATGTAAATATTAGCAAATATAGAATATCACTGGCAAAATTTAGGCTATCTTCTCATAACCTAGCGGTAGAATCAGGGAGATATGAACAAGTCAGACGGGAAGACAGACTATGTTTAAACTGCAACATGAATGTAGTAGAAAACGAATATCATTTTCTATTAGTCTGTCCAAAATATTATATGTTACGTAAAAATTTTTGAAACCATATTTTTGCCACTGGCCAACTGTTCATAAGTTTGAAACATTAATGTCTTCAAAAAATTCTGTGACACTTAATAATCTATCCAAGTACCTTTATTTTGCTAATAAGGAACGAAATAATGTGTAATAGATTCTATTTTGTGCTTTACTTTAAATAGTTTGCATTGTTATTGAAATGCTTTTTTATCTACAAGTATTCTTATTATATTTGTCTTACTTAGTAAATATACTTCATGTTAGGACTTTCTCTGAAAATGTCACATGTTCTACTCCATGCATGCATTGAAATAGTTTGGCTATAAATGTAAATGTGTCTAATGCCAAATAAATGATATGTTATGTTATGTTATGTTAATTAAAAGTTAGGCATGTGGATATTAATCCACTGTTGATATTAATGAAATAGATTGAAATTGTTTGGGAAATAAAAGTTAATTGGGTATTTTTGTAGGCTCTCAACACAAAATATTTAGCCAAATCTGACTGATATTTTCCAAATAGATTTTAATTCTTTTGTAAATGTTTTAAGAATGGATGCTGGTTCAAAATTCTGTCTTGTTGAAATTTGTTTTTTTTTTTCAGATTTATGTATTATTCAGCTTTCTGATTAATAAATCATTTTTTAACATATTTATTTATAATTATTATATTTTAATTAATAACTCATTATTAAACATTTTTTTAATTATTACAGTATTAAAATTTTTATAACTCTGTTTCAAACTTAATGTGAATTGTAATTGACCAATTTAGGATTATTTGTCAAATATTGTGAAGGTAGAAAGATTATATATTAAAAATGATAATTAAAAGGTGTTTGTCAATGCATTTTGTATCAGTCATTACATTTTATAAAACAATATTAAAATATTTTTTAATGTATTATGAAGTTATTTAATTTAAAAGATAATATACATATATTTGAGACAACATTTGTCTGTTTAAAAACTGATCTCATTGCTTTATGATATATATTGTCCAAAATAGAAGAATTAATTCTAGTCTTAAATTACATGTTAATATTATCTTTCACATTCCTGTGAAATTCCAATTCAAGCAAGTGTCACTGTTTGATAGTAATGTCACATTCCAGAGATGCTATTATGTCTAGCAATTAGTTAATTCCCACATATCACATGCCTATATTGTTTTATTAAAGTATACATGGAAAAAACTTAAAGAAGGAAAAGAACAAATTCAAAGATATATCACTTTTTTTTTAATAATTTTCATAATTTATCATTTCATTCTCATGTAACACTGTAACAAATTAACATATAAAAATGTACTTATATGTATATCTAATAATCAATCATGCACTTCACATCTTAGAAATTTTACTCATATTACTCATAGTCATTTTTAGCCAAGATATCACAAAATACACAGTCCTAACAAATATATGTCTCTTAATTTATCTAAGTGTTCGCTTTCTTAAATGCATATCAGAATACACAAATTTAAAACATAATATCCTAGTAAATTATATGTGTGTCTAATCAGCAATCATGCACTTCACGCCTTAGATATTTACAGTCATATATATTTTTCACTTAGCCATATACCCGGCTGGTCCATAAACATGGCTGATTCCTTGAAGGAATTTGGTTGCATTCAGTTCCTTTTTTTCATACTGATCCCAAAGCTGATCCCAAAGCTCGAATATTTCTTTCTCACAATGTCTAGTTTGGCGACGCTGTTGTCTTCCAACACCATGGTCAAGTAGTTCATCGATGTCGATCTCGGCATCAAGGGCCTGTTTCCGCAGTGACCGGTACCCACAATCACTGTTTAGACGGTTGTGCCAACCTGAAAGGGAGATATATAAAATTATATTAATGTATTTGAAATTGAATACAGTAAATAGAATTTAATTCAAAAGGGATTATTGATCTAACCCATCATTGCTTTATTATAATTCACTTGTATATTCCTTGTGTGATGTATTATATTCTAATAATTCTTTCTAATAATACATGTTTTTAATTCTTAAAAATATCAGTATTATCTAAGTCTGTAAGAACAATGCATTTAAAATTAAAATGTAATTTAAATCGTTGTTTGTAATTATTGCTATGCTTGAATGTTATTTTGTTTATGGTGTCAGGTAGATTTAAAACAGATCATTTTCTGCTGAAGAAAAGTGCCAGTTTGATTCTGGTTTAAAAAGAAATGTCTTTTATACTAATGTAATTTAAAAGCACTTACCAGTGTTTCCGCATTTGATATGCTGCCATTTTCCACAGCTGTCACACGACAAGGCAAGATGACGTGTAGCAACAGTCTTAGAACAAAAAGCACACTTATTTGACATTGTAATCCAGTATAGAATAACGGTGTAACATAAATGAAATCTTAGAATAAGACATTATTCCAAGGTAGTCTTAACATAAATTCCCGGTCAGATAATTAGTGTGCATTGTTCCGATTATGAGTATATCACACAAAACATTTAATTCTTTTAATTTTTTTAATTGCAATCATCATCAAAGGATCAATTAACCTTTGAAATTCTTGTTACTATATTTGGGTGTGCAAACTTGGTAAATTATTGTGTTTATAAGATGCTAATGCTTTAAATATTATCAATCAGTGGTCATTAAAACATCAAAGATTCAGGTGTTAATGTTTCTTTTGTGATGATCAATTGATTAACATAACAATTATATTAAGGTTACTTTAATCTTGAACTTAGAAAAGTGTGACACAAATCATTATCACTTTTGTATTAATACAGCTATAAAGTTTGATTTTTAAAAAATAAACAAGATTTTAAACTCATAATTTTGAATAAAATAATTAAATATATGAAAAAGTTGTAAAAATATATATATAAAACCTTGGACTTTACACCTGCTTATGGAATGCAGTCACCTTACATTCAGAACCCACCCCACACCCAGTTGAGTGGTGGAGGGTATGTTGGAATGCAGGCAGGACCACCACCATGGGCCATCGAACTCCTCGACGACATGAAACAAATTAAACAAAAAATGCAAACGATGAAATAAAAAAAATCTGTAAATATGATAAACTCAAACGTGTCTGACATTGAAACAAAATTCAAAACTTTAGAAACTATAGGGTATCTGAAACAGAAACAGCTTGCCAATTTGCATCAAGTGCGGCAGAAAATAACAGAAGTGAACTGAAAAGTACTAAGGAGGAAATTAAGTATTTACGGAAAAAATGTGAAACTCTAGAAAAGGAATCGAAAGAATTTAAGGAGGTAAATACGGAACTATAGACAGCAAAATGGTTGACCTCGAAACGAGGTCAATGCGCGATAGCTTGTGATTTTATGGAATAACAGAGGGAGGGAATGATGAGAACTGTGATGCACTTTTAAAAACTCTATTCAAGGAGCAACTGAAAATTGATGCGACAACGGCGGATGGGATCTTATTGGATCGGGTACATAGGATACGTACATACAAATGTATGCATTACTACATGCATAAAACATGAAATTGACAATATTTTATGATAATATATACGCAAACATCGTCCAGTCTTTTTGAATGCATCCAATATACTTTTGGTATATACGCGTGTTTCAGCATCTATAATCAATTTAAACCACAAAAAAAAAACACCAAATATGTTGCTTTAATAAATAAAAAAATCGCTCATGTTCGATATTTACCTGCAGTCATGTTCATTGGCATAACACAGATCGCCCGTATTGTATTCTGTATAAATAACAACCTTTAATGTGCTTGAATGTAGTACATTTTTGGTATGTACATGTATTTAAGTTCAAACCACAAACACATAATATATTGCTTTAATAGAGTAATAATCGCTTATGTTTGGTATTTGCCAGTCTGTTCACGAACATGAATCAGATCGCCAGTCTTCTATTTTATATAAATTAACAGCATTAATATGCTTGAATTTTAAATATTTTTGGTATGCACTAGTATTTTATCATAAATAATCAATTTAAATCACAAAAATATAATATATTGTTTTAATAAAATAATAATCGCTCATGTTCGGTATTTACCAGTCATGTCCGCGAACAAGACTCACGTTATCTAAATAAAATCGACAGATGTACTTTAAAGGCATTTATATTCAACTGGTTATTTATGTTGTTTATAGAACTAAGGATTCCTGCGTGCAAATAATTATTGTGTAGAATAAATATATTCTTGTATCCATTTGTAAGATAACGAAAGTCAGACGAAATGGAAACGGTCATCCATCCATACAGATCAGCTCAAATTTGCGGGAAAAGTAAACGGTTTTGAGACACTTTTCTTCCCACCATTATTTTCGTGTGGTCACATTCTTTAAATATATACATATGTTTTAGATTAGTCATTTGCAGTTAATACGGTACATGCCGCGCAAGGTGTGCATTTTGGGCCATTTTTGCCTGAAAATTTCGCGTCCTGTAACCGGCGTTTTACTCGTTTCTATAATAGAAACAATGGAATCGGCAGGCTGAAAATGTCCCATGATGAAATGCTAAGTGTGTGCAATACATCCGCTCAACAATTCGCTGGAATTTTTCAAAATTGGATTTTTTAAGATTTTCGCACTGGTATCAGCGCAGATTCGTGGAATTTTCAAATTTACCGTCCCTTGCCTCCCGCCATAAAGGTTATATAGCAGTAATTCGGACAAAAATGTGAAATGTGCTTCCGTTGGTGGGTGTGGCTACAACTTCACATGTTGAAGGTTTGAACATTTAAAAAAAAAAGGAATGGAAAAAAAAAATATATATATATAATTATATATGAGGGTACAAAACTTCACATGTTGATAAATATTGATGGAAAATATTATGTACATTGATGGAAAATAAAAAATGGAAAAAAATATGTGTGTGTGGGGGGGGTGCATGATCGGGATGGTGGGCATGACTGGCTGGAGGAGCGAGGCGGGGAGACGGTACATGATAAATATTTAAATATTCATGGAAGGTTTGAAAAAAAAATTTAAAAAGGAATAAAAAAAATGGGGGGGGGGGGGGGGGGGTTGGGGGGGTGTGACCAGGGCGGTGGGGGTGACCGGGTATGGGTACACAACTTCACATGATAATAAATGTTCATGGGGAAAAAATGAAAGAAGTTTAATGAAATTCTACCAATTTGTTAGTTTGTTATGTACAAATACATGTATGTGGATTTTTAAACAAAGGGCAATAACTCGGGAGTTACTAGAGAGATCCTGACGAAATTGTGCGTGCACAACCACATTATGGTGATCTAAGTTCAATTTAAGTTTCATAGTTCTAGGTCAAATATGTCACAAGTTATGAAGCAGAAATTGCCATATTTATAGTACCCTATATAGTTAACACTAGAAAATTTTAAGGGCCGTAACTCAGGTGTTACTTAGGCAATCTGACTGAAACTTGACGGGCCGCATTTTCCTATAGTGGCGAACATGTACATGGAGTTTTATTTAAATATTCCCAACCACTTCCTAGATATGGTTTCGGACGGACAGAGGTATCAAGTCAACTCGTCCCCCAGTCAACTCATTCCCGATTTGGTCATTTCGTCCCCTAAAATTGGTCATTTCGTCCCCCTCATGATAAAATTTGGTCAACTCGGTACAAGATACAAGATACAAGAATCTTTATTTTGAGTCGGATGTTTTAACAATATAACATTAGCATTAGTAATAAGCTATTTGCCGACTATTTAACAAAGACATAAGTAGCAAATAAATATAACAAACAGCCTGTAACTAAAAGATTAAGTTATGATTATAAAATACATATACATATTTAAAACATTACATATGGTTTTAAAAAACAAACAATGACAAGCAAAGTAAGGGTCCAAAGTAAGATAATATACTATTAAAATTAATCATTTTCGACACTATTTCCATATACATATCTACACGTACACCCATACACATACATACGCATGCACATATATACATTACATAACATACATATACATATTTACGAGCATACATACATGTATGCACTTGCCCACACATATAATAAGTATACACATATAATCTAAAAGCACATGAAATATAGCACATTTAAGCACATTTAAAGCACATTTAAAATTTTAAAAATCTGTGGGAGAGCTGCTGATCCTGACCAATGGCCTAAAAACTGCTATAAAACTACATGTAAATAAGAAACTGAAATTGCAAAACCAGCACAAAAGTGCGACAGGGAAGAAAAATAGTCTTAAGAAATCAAATATCCCCTCGGTCCCCTTTTGGTCATTTCGTCCTCCTTTTGGTAATTTTGTCCCCCTAAATATGAGGTATTTTCGCTTTTTTATCATATCTTTGACTTTGAAAATTGGTATTTAAAATCATCGTGAGTTTTGAAGTAGTTATATTGGAGATGGTTAACCTTAGATAATAAGGTTGGATAAAATAATAAAAGAAATATACTGAAAATATAAGACAATTAACTGAAATAACATAAAAAAATTCAATGCCTTTAGTAATAAAAATATAATGTAATAATTAACTTTTTTAAAAAAATCATAGTAAGAAAAGAGAGAGAGAGAGCAATAAATCCTTATCCCTGGTCATAATAAAAGAAAGTTTTAATTAGAAATACAATTTAAAAAAAAAAACAACAAAAAACCCCAACTGATATCTGTCATATATGTATTACTAAAGATAACCAACATGCTTTATATTCATTTTTATTTTCGTTAAAATAAAAAAAAGTCGTGGGACAGGGGGTTCTAAAAAATGTACAGTTAGCCTATATCTTTATATACGAATGGTGTTAAAGGTTATTTAATCACATTAAAAGTCGTTGATTGGGCTGATTGGGAGGTGTTAATGGTATTGAATTGCATGAGAAGTTGTTGATTGACTAATGAAATGGGTTAATAGTTGATTGGATTGAGGATATTATTTGTTATAGAAATGTTTAATCTTATTCAAGTGTTTGAAAACAAGCAGCATCAAAGACGAACATTAAAAAGCAATCATGTTGTAGCAGACTTATAAAAAAAACAAAACAAAAACAAAAACAAAAACAGAAAATTCTCTTCGAAGCAAAACAGTTCTTAAAACAAATGAAAACTTATGTATATTTTAGCATTAAATATACTTATTTGAAAAAAAAACGACTTCATTTATCTTAGTATGATAATTTTTTCAAAAATACGTTTAAAAATGGGGGGCAAAAAAAAGGGGACGAAATGACCAATTTGAAATCGCCGAGGGGGACGAAATGACCAAATCGGGGACGACTTGACTGGAGGACGAGTTGACTAGAGGACGAGTTGACTGTAAATCTGGACAGATGGACGGACGGAAAGACGGACGGAAGGACCGACAACGCCAAAACTATATTCCTTCGACTTCGTCGGGGGATAACAAAGAATAATTAATTTCTTTTATTGGTATATAGCGGCTAGCCTAAACGCGTGACGCGACGGCTTTTAGTGGTATCTGAACGAACACTGCTAATCTGGTTCCCTTTCTGAATGAGGGGACCAGTCGAACCAAAACATCAACAATAACAACAACAACAAATATGTCAAAGTCTTTTGTATCTTGTAACAGTTTTAAAGGATCGTTTGCTGCACAAAATACTGAAAGTGTACGTAGTTTTAGAATTACATAGAAAGGGTTTTATTTGGTTGTGGTCTATTAGCCAGTAGGTTTTGAAGAATTCCAGACGTTTCACTCCCAAGACTTTTCCTCCCCTAGACATTTCACCCTCAAGACATTTCATCCCAAGACTTTTCACCCCCAATTTTACAAACCCTAGACTTTTCACCCTCAATTTTCAATATAAACTGAAAATATCGTGAAATATTTTGTCATTTGATATTTAAAATCATTTTATTATATTTTGTTGGGGTTGTTAGGGCATTTATGAAGATAATTTATTACTTTACTGGCATGCGAGTAGTCCCCGGACAGCAGTAGTCCCTGAACAGCAGTAGTCCCCGGACACCCGCCCGCAACGCTCTATTTTCACGATTTGTGTACTTATTTTTTGTGCCTAATCATACAGATGCTTGTTTTGGAGAAGTTTATCAAGTTCATTTTTTCACAGGTAATCATTTGAGTATAATTATCATGGAAATCCTACCCGAAGGTTCACTGGCGGGGCTTCCGTTTTAATGCGCATGTGCAAGAGAGGTCCCTCTGGAGGGTTTAAAATTAACATTGGGGGAAACTTCCCAATCGGGAAATCGGGACTTCCCCTTTTTTGTTACTATATTAAGACATTTTTTCCCGTTTGGGAAACAAAATCACAGTTTTTTAATAGGGTCAGAAAAACTGATCAGTGCATAAGGATTTTCAAGTTACAGAAATATTTATGGTACCATTGTACAGAAGAAATGTAGTTCTAAAATTCTACCGTTCAGAATTTGTTTTAATGATTTTGTTATCTTTTTATTGTCTTCGAAAGTTGGCACTTCTACTTAGAGTTAGTGCAAAATATGCATTTCCCGAATTAGAAATGCAATTTCCCGTTTGGGAAAGGTAAATGGCTTCCAAAAGTGCTGGATATAATTTTGCTTAAAAAAACCTCTAACCCATTTCATTTATTCTGTCTGAAATATTAGCAATGCCAGAAGTATTGGAATACGGAGAAACGTATACAAGTGAAATATACAAAGTCGTTGATGCCATTGTATAGAATTTGCAAAGATGAACAATACTCAACAACAGCAGCATAGAAACACAAACAGAGTCTTGGTATCATGGGCAAATATAAGTAATAGCGATATAACTACAGATATAAAGATCACTGTCATATCAGAATTACATACATTGCAAATGCTGTGATCAAGTTGTATAGTTGCAGCTTATATACAATTTACCATAATTTTCTCAGATCCGAACTGCTGTTCTTTAAATAACTGGCTAATTTTATAATAGAGTTTCCTTTTCAAATGATGTAGAAATGTAAATTTTACCTTAAAGCCATTAGTACGGGTCTATTGCCATCATACTGAGTATGTTTTTCTAATGTAAGAAGTGAAATCATTATTTGCATTTTGAGAACTTATAGACCAGTCATTCATTTTGTATGAACAATGAAACATAGCATACAAAAGCCATTGACATTTCAGTCTGTTTGTGCATTGTTTATTACCTGTTTTAAACTAGAGCACTCTGAGGTAAAAACCTAAGCAAAAAAATCCTATCAAAGTTGAAAAATAGACATAATTTTGTAAAAAATGCAAAATTTACAAAACCTGTACAGTGAGCAAGTGTGTGAAGTTCCAATCCATTTCAATCAGTGGTTATGGAGATACAAACTTACAAAGGACTAGAACTGTGTCCATAGAAAACAGATGCCCCACATACTGTCTGTATAGCAAAAACTTTTGAGGTGCCATAACTGCAGTAAAACATTCACTTTACGGACATCTGCACATCAGATTTGTTCATCTGTGAACGTTTGATGCAAATCAGGCTAATAGCATGGAAGAGGTTGGACACACAAGACTTTTCTCTACATTCCATATAGTAAAAAAAAAACATCAAAGGGCTATAACTGCAGTAAAAATAGCTGCGGAAAAACAATTCTTCCTTTATGGATATCTGCACATCTAGCTTGTTCATTCTGTGAAAGTATGAAGCAAAACAGCAAATCAGGCTTGTTGTGTGAGAGGAGTTGGACACACAACATTTCGGGACGTACGGTCTGACGGACTGACATACATACAGACACTGTCACAGCAGCAACAATATATGCCCTCTACATAAATGTGTGGGGGTATAGAAAATGTAGATCGTACTACTATTGTTAGCTGAAATAAGAAGTTTGTTTTCTTTATGACTGTTTTTGCTATATATTATTTTCTTGAGAAAAACAAACCATAATTTACTAGGGTTGGCTCGTATTGCCTCAAAACTTTTTACTGATTGATTCTTTTTCAAATCTGTTTTCTTTATCCAAGATATTTTTTTTTAAAAAGTAATGTTAATTTATGACTACTAGGTGTTGATATCTGCGATGAAAAATCATTCAGGTTTGATCAAATCAATATAAAAAAATGTCTTTTAAGCGAATAAAAGGGCTTTGGGACCACAGAAATATAGAATATAACATAATAAAATTATGCTCTGATAAAAATAACATTTTAATGGGATTGTTTTAGTATTGGGTAAAATATTTAAGGTATTTCGTTCCAGTTGATGATGTCTAAAAATATTAAACCTTTTTATACCTAGATCTCTATCTGCTCTGGAAGCCGTTTCCCCGTTGGAAAATCAGAAGCAAAATCTGTAATAGATGACTCTAAAATACTATCTTCCATGTACAAAGATGTGTATTTGTTAAGGCAGCTCAACTTGAAAGTATATAAATGGAAGCGGAGTAAAGCTATTATTGCCTTTTTAGGGGGCGTTACTTCAGATATTGGCACTAAGCCTTGTTTACTTAACAAATGCATTGCAATTGAACATATTTACAGTTTATGTAACTCTTACTTAGTAGCAACTTTGTCTTTTATTTGGAACCTAATTCAGTATGAAGCTGCACAGAGTAAATTTGTCATAAATCTGAACGCAAAGTTAGGTCCTTCTCTCAATTATCCAACAACTGTCTCAGAACACTTAACGTCATTACATTTCCTAAATGTTGACTGTATAGTAGCTTTTGATAATAATTAATGGGAAAATCTGACAAGAAGTTGAATGCTTCATGGAGACATGTTACTAATATTATAAACAGTATATATGACATCAACTATGGGGAGTTATATAAAAGTTCGGACAATATTGTAAAAAAAAATGTTTATGAAGAGCAAATGCAGACACACAGTCATGTCACTGGTGTTAGTGACTGCATCGATCAATCGTTTTACAGATTTTATCAAACTGACAAAATTTTGCGACCAAAAAAATAACACATTTTATATGCTTTACCTTTGGACTGCAGCTCATATGATTCAGTTAGACTTGTACTTTATCGTAGAAATGGTTTAGAAGCTGGTGTTGAAAAATATATTATGTCACAAGAAACCAAAATAGAATCGGCATTGGGTATTTCTCGGTATTGTGTGACAGTTTACCATATGTGCAGATAAGCTTATACATGACAAAATGTAGCGACTCCATTCGTGGTACTGCAGGTCAAAATATATCTTTGAATTTGATTGGGTTGTTACACCTTTAGGTCACTTTGAAATGAACATGATTTTTTAACTAAACTTTGAACCCTGTTTAAAAAGTCTTGCTGTTTTGATTATGTGTAGGTAAAAAAAGCTTTAAATTGTGCTAAACTCTGTTGATATAATCGCAAATCTTGGCAGATGCTAACAATATTTCCTTTTGGATCATTACCATATGTCAGGGAGGCCATTAAGAACAATAACGTCCCTTTTGCAGAGGGATACATACATTGATATAAAAGGTGAAAAAATCCAAATCAGTTGTATATGCATGAGCAAGTGTTAAGTATGGAACCTAAAGATCATTATAAAACCTGTATGGATACAAAAATGAATTAGTTTGAAAATGAAATTTTATATGGAGACAGTTTTTAAGGAAGAAAGGTTATGAGATTAATTTGATTCTGGTTTCATATCTCATAACTTTTACCAACTTTGCAACAGTTAATCACCAAGTTTTCTTTGACAATGAAATATCATAGAGGTCCTGTGTATGTAACATCCACTGAAAGACTAACTGAAGAGAGCAATAATCAGTCAAAGGAAGCAGTTTACAAATTAATTGAGAGTTGTTTGTACAGGCTAAAGAATGAATGAAGATATGCAACAGTATTATACAGAGAATACACGCCTTGAGTTTTGTGTAAATGTTTTGTTTCCAGAATTTCAATAAAAATAGTTATTATTACTCGCTTTTGTTTAAAGACCCACCACAACCTAGTGACCTACTTTTTTCACTCTCGAAAACTTTGTGAAAATCTTTCTTAAAATACAGGTAATATACAGCTATACTACAAGTTCTCAGCTGGACAATTAAGGCCTTTCCTGAATAAATGTGTTTTGACAACTTCATCTGCAAAGTTCTTCAGTCGATCTGTTTTCAGCATAGTTTCAAATATATAGCTAAATAATTATAATACAACGTAAAAACAAAATGTGATTGAAATATAACTTAATACACTGATTTCTGTACATATTGCTACAGTCATTAAATGAAATGTTAAAACATTTAACACATCCTCTTGGCCTAAAATCTGTCACTGTCAATTCTTTACTAGATACTTGTCATTTCTTATTTTCTTCATGCAAAGCATGTATAATTACCATCAGGGAAACACAAAAGAATACAGTTATTTTGTGGTGCCTCTTTAAACATTTCCTGAATGGGAAATCAAGAGTTAAACAGTAAACTGCTGCATTTCCCAATTGGGAAATTGCATTTCTAATTCGGGAAATGCAGGCTTTGAGCAAAGATTGAGCAAATATGCTTATTTCGGATGACAAATAAAAAATAACAAGACCGTTTAAAGATATTCTGAACGGTAGAATTTTAGAACAACAGTTCTTGTGTACATTGATATTATCATTATCTCTGTAACTTGAATATCCTTATGCACTGATAAATTTTTCTGACCCTATTAAAAAACAGCAATTTTGTTTCCCGAACGGGCAAAAATGTCTTAATATAGTAACAAAAAAGGGGAAGTCCCGATTTCCCTATCGGGAAGTTTCCCCCACTGATTAAGGCTACATGTCTTTACTTCACGACTAGCAGACGATACATATACACTTTCAACAAGAAAAGTTATTTTCTTTGTGACAACAATACTAATTTGCCAAAATATTAAGAGGTGTTATAGCGCTACATTTTCTTGCATACCAGACGGGGATTTCCGGTATTTTTAATCAACACATTTTGATTGACAGAAATAGTCAATATTTTACTCTCTTCATAGTTGTTGTGATTTAATCAACACCTTTTGATTGACAGGAATAAGTGTTAAAATATAAATGGATTAACTGGCTAACCTGTAGTATATTAAACTTTAATTAATCTAAACCTTGACTGATCTTATGGAAATCAAAAAACAAACAAAATCATACTCATCACTCAAAAATGATGTTGCTTCAAAAATGAAACTTTCAATATCTTGTCTTTAAAGAAGTTTATTTGCAAAATAAATGAATTTTGACATATTCAGTAATTCCTTCCTATTTTCCGTAGACATCAGATTATCAGATTTACAGAGTGGGCCATCTACAGTAACATTGGTTTTAAACATTTTCTTCGTAATTTTTTATACAATGGACATACAAGAAGAAAGTGATATTCATTTTCTAAAGAACTAAGATTACAAAATCTACATTTTATATCATTTTGATCCATGTTGTTATATCTACCTCTTACTATTTCAAAATTATGTTTAAAAATGATATTCTAAATCTGCTAAGCGCAATTCGAAATTTTTTATGCCCCCACTGTTGTGGGGTGGGGGGCATATAGATTTGCTCTTGTCCGTCCGTCCTTCCGAAAAAGTTGTGTCGCGCCTAGCTCCAAAAGTATTTGACGTAGAGTCACAAAACTTTACAGGAATGTTGATCAGCATGTGTTGTTGTGCACCTGGGGTTTTGCGTCCGGATTCATTCAGTCATGTAGGAGTTATGGCCCCTGACTTTGTAAAAATTGGTCATTTTAGTGTTGTGTCGCACGTAGCTCCAAAAGTATTTGATAGAGAGTCACAAAACTTTACAGGAATGTTGATCAGCATGTGTAGTTGTGCATCTGGGTTTCGCGTCCGGATTCATTAAGTCTTGTAGGAGTTATGGCTCCTGACTTAGTAAAAAATTGGTCATTTTAATGTTGTGTCGCGCCTAGCTCCAAAAGTATTTGATGTAGAGTCACCAAAGTTTACAGGAATGTTGGTCAGCATGTGCAGTTGTGCACCTGGGGTTTCGCGTCTGGATTCATTCAGTCATGTAGGAGTTATGGCCCCTGACTTAGTTAAAAATTGGTCATTTTAATGTTGTGTCGCGCCTAGCTCCAAAAGTATTTGACCTAGAGTCACTAAAGTTTACAGGAACATTGGTCAGCATGTGCAGTTGTGTACCTGGGGTTTCGCGTCCAGATTCATTCAGTCTTGTATGAGTTATGTTCCCTGACCTAGGAAAAAAATTATGTCCTTTGTCATGTAGTGGGGGCATCTGTGTCCCATGGACACATTTCTAGTTTCTTCAATTATATTTAAGTAATTTTTAAGATTAAGGAATGTTTAAATCTACTATAAGAGTAATCCTTGAGAATTGTTAATGTTAGCATATCAAGTTTGATATTAATTGTCCAATATTCTCTGTAGATGAAGAATTACTGTTACTGTCTTGACTTATCCATATATCCGACAATCCCAGGTTTTATAACAGCATTTTTAGCTCGACTATTCGAAGAATAGTCTAGCTATTCTACTCACCCTGGCGTCGGCGTCGGCGTCGGCGTCGGCGTCACACCTTGGTTAAGTTTTTGCATGCAAGTACATACAGCTATCATTTAAAGGCATATAGCTTTGAAACTTATTTATTCTTTTTCTAGGTCAATTACCAACCTCACTGGGTCAAGTTCCATAACTCTAACATGTATTTTGAGCAAATTATGCCCCCTTTTGGACTTAGAAAATTCTGGTTAAAGTTTTACATGCAAGTTACTATCTCCAAAACTAATGCAGATATTGAATTGAAACTTCACATGTGTCTTTGGGGTTATAAAACTAGTTGATAGCACCAAGTCCCATAACTCTGACCTTCATTTTGGCCAAATTATGCCCCCTTTTGTACTTAGAAAATTTTGGTTAAAGTTTTGCGTGCAAGTACATACAGCTATTACTAAAAGGCATATAGATTTGAAACTTATTTTTTCTTTTTCTAGATCAATTACCTACCTCACTGGGTCAAGTCCCATAACTCTGACATGTATTTTGGCCAAATTATGCCCCCTTTTGGACTTAGAAAATTCTGGTTAAAGTTTTGCGTGCAAGTACATACAGCTATTACTAAAAGGCATATTGATTTGAAACTTATTTTTTCTTTTTCTAGATCAATTACCTACCTCACTGGGCCAAGTCCCATAACTCTGACATGTATTTTGAGCAAATTATGCCCCCTTTTGGACTTAGAAAATCCTGGTTAAAGTTTTACATGCAAGTTACTATCTCCAAAACTAATGCAGATATTAAATTGAAACTTCACATGTGTCTTCGGGGTTATAAAACTAGTTGATAGAATCAAGTCCCATAACTCTGACATGTATTTTGGGCAAATTATGCCCCCTTTTGGACTTACAAAATCCTGGTTAAAGTTTTGCGTACAAGTACATACAGCTATTACCAAAAGGCATATAGCTTTGAAACTTATTTATTCTTTTTCTAGGTCAGTTACCAACCTCACTGGGTCAAGTTCCATAACTCTTAACATGTATTTTGAGCAAATTATGTCCCCTTTTGGACTTAGAAAATTCTGGTTAAAGTTTTACATGCAAGTTACTATCTCCAAAACTAATGCAGATATGGAATTGAAACTTCACATGTTTCTTCGGGGTTATTAAACTAGTTGATAGCATCAAGTCCCATAACTGATATGCATTTTGGTCAAATTATGTCCCGTTTCGAACTTAAAACTCTTTTGATATTTAACATTTTGGGTAATAATTTCCTGCTTCTGTGACAATATTTCGAATAGTCGAGCTTGGCTGTCTTACGGACAGCTCTTGTTATTTGAAACGCCCAGTTTGAATTATTATATGTACAATAATGTTATTGTTTGCATCGTTACGCAGCATATGATAAATTCTTTTTTGTAGTGAGTTTTCATTCGAATTCAGTAAACGGAGCCAGCAGCTTACCATATTTATCCTTTTTTAGCTCACCTGAGCAATGCTCAGGTGAGTTTTTCTGATCGCTCGATGTCCGGCGTCCGTCGTCCGTCGTCTGTCGTCTGTCGTCCGTCGTCTGTCAACATTTAGCTTGTGTATGCGATAGAGGCTGTATTTTTCAATTAATCTTCATGAATATTGGTCAGAATGATAACCTTGATGAAATCTAGGCCGAGTTCGAAAATGGGTCATCTCGGGTCAAAAACTAGGTCACTAGGTCAAATCAAAGAAAAACCTTGTGTATGCGATAGAGGCTGTATTTTTCATTTAATCTTCATGAATATTGGTCAGAATGATAACTTTGATGAAATCTAGGCCGAGTTCGAAAATGTGTCATCTCGGAACAAAAACTAGGTCACTAGGTCAAATCAAAGAAAAACCTTGTGTATGCGATAGAGGTGGTATTTTTCAATTAATCTTCATGAATGTTGGTCAGAATGATAACCTTGATGAAATCTAGGCCGAGTTCGAAAATGGGTCATCTCGGGTCAAAAACTAGGTCACTAGGTCAAATCAAAGAAAAACCTTGTGTATGCGATAGAGGCTGTATTTTTCAATTCTTCTTCATGAATATTGGTCAGAATGATAACCTTGATGAAATCTAGGCTGAGTTCGAAAATGGGTCATCTCGGGTCAAAAACTAGGTCACTAGGTCAAATCAAAGAAAAACCTTGTGTATGCGATACAGGCTGTATTTTTCAATTGATCTTCATGAATATTGGTCAGAATGATTGCCTTGATGAAATCTAGGCCGAGTTCGAAAATGGGTCATCTCGGGTCAAAAACTAGGTCACTAGGTCAAATCAAAGAAAAACCTTGTGTATGCGATAGAGGCGGTATTTTTCAATTGATCTTCATGAATTTTGGTCAGAATGATAACCTTGATGAAATCTAGGCCGAGTTCGAAAATGGGTCATCTGGGGTCAAAAACTAGGTCACTAGGTCATATCACGTAAAAACCTTGTGTATGCGATAGAGGCTGTATTTTTCAATTGATCTTCATGAATTTTAGTCAGAATGATTGCCTTGATGAAATTTAGACCAAGTTCGAAAATGGGTCATCTGGGTCAAAAACTAGGTCACTAGGTCAAATCAAAGAAAAACCTTGTGTATGCAATAGAGGCTGTATTTTTCAACTGATCTTCATGAAATTTAGCCAGAATGATTACCTTGATAAAATCTAGGCTGATTTCGAAAATGGGTCATCTGGGGTCAAAAACTAGGTCACTAGGTCAAATCGAAGAAAAACATTGTGTATGCAATAGAGGATGTATTTTTCAATTGATCTTCATGAAATTTGGTCAGAGTGATTGCCTTGATGAAAACTAGGTCGGTTTTGAATATGGGTTATCTGAGGTCAAAAACTAGGTCACTAGGTCAAATTAAAGAAAAATCTTGTGTATGCGATAGAGACTGTTTTTTTCAGTTGATATTTATGAAATTTGGTCAAGTTGATTGCCTTAATGAAATCTAGGTCGAATTTGAATATGGGTCATCTGAGGTCAAAAACTAGGTCACTTGGTCAAATCAAAGAAAAAACTTCTGTATGTGATAGAGGCTGTATTTTTCAGTTGATCTTCATGAATTTTGGTCAGAATGATTGCCTTGATAAAATCTAGGTCGAGTTTGAACATGGGTCATCTAGGGTCAAAAACTAGGTCATATCTAAGAAAATGCTTGTTTTATCGCAAGAGACCAATTTTTTGGTCCAATCTTAATGAAAATTGGTCAGAATATTTGTTTCCATGAAATCAGTAGGTCAAACATGTTTTACACTGTTATGGAGTGTTTCTTAGGTGAGCGACCTAGGGCCATCTTGGCCCTCTTGTTTCTTATTCTATTATACTTAGTACGCATGCTTGTAAAATTAATTCCATTTTCCTCATTTTTGTCTTTCGCAAAATGTATTTCTTGCTTTCTTGAAATTATTTTTTGCTATATGTAACAAGATTCATCAAACCATTTTGACTTATTAGATAATCTATTGATATAACTTGAACATGTACAGTTTATCATTTTAAGGACCAATATACTAAAACATGCAAGAGAATGCTGCCAATTAATTAACGGTTGATAGACTTAATGTATCTTGCATCACTTGCCAATAAAGGATAACAAAAACTAACAATTAAGTTGTCAACAACAAACGATGTGCGCTATAAACAATTTTAATATAACATTTTTTTCCACAGTAGATTTATTGCTTATTTCCTACGCAAAATCAGCATAATATTTGGACAAAATTAATTAAATTCCGAAAATCCCCAAAGTTTGTTTTAATCATCCAAATCATTAATCTTCTAACACTTGATTGACTTATATAAATTATTTTTCTCACAATATAACAAACAAGAAAAATGGGTCATTTTTTTATTCAAACTTATTTTTTACCATTGATAATTTATTGTACAAAATTTGCATATACTTAGATATTTCTATACTATGATGTAAATTATTTGATAGCGGCTTTTAGCAGTGTATTTTTTTGTTGCCACAACACTGTTAATTGATAGCAAACTTTCAAACGTTGAACAACAAGGCTAATTTTAACATCAATAAAATATTTTACTTTGTAGTTATTATTATCAAAAGTACTTTTATTTTTTTTCAATCACTGGACATCAAACAAATAGATTAAAATATTTTTTTTTAGTTTTGTAACTATTATCAAAAGTACCTTTAATCTGTTAATCATCAAAGTCACATTTTCAATCATTGAACAAACAAATGGATTAAAAGACAACCTTGTAAATAACTTATGTTTAAAGTTTATGGTCATCTCTACTAACAAACATCATAAAATATTTTTTTAATGTTTTAACCTAATTATAATACATATTGAATTATTAATAACTATACAACCCCCTCCCCCCAAAAAACATTATAATAATATTTAATAATAAAAGCAAATAGGGGGTGAAAAGTCTTGGGAGGAACAGTCTTGGGGGTGAAACGTCTGACACCCGGTTTTGAACATCATTCCGCCGCTATTATATCGATATGTCATTTAAAACGGTTATTCATTTTGAAAAGATATTTGAATATGAAAAGTGTAAGTGTTTCAAAACTTTTTGAATTTTGAAAATCCATAACTCATGAGCTAAAAGTTATCAAGAATTAAAAATTCTGATCCCATACACAATGTAAAAACATTTGTTTTGCACACCCCCAGATTAACAGATGTTAATGTGTGACATCACGGCGATCATTCCTATATAAAATAAGGCAGTGGCTTAGGAGAACCGGAATCGGTTCCCTAGACAGCGAATTTATTCGTCCGGAACCGGTTCTCTAAGCAAAATACCATAGGCTAGGGAACCGGAATTTTGTTTCTATGCATAATGCTGCCGAAATCCACTTGTTTTCTTGGTAAGTGTCATGCATATTATTATCTTAATTAATTTTACCATGCCCTTGCATTTATCTGCGTTTACTGTCTCCAAAAGTGTACCGCCGCATACCGTGTCCGCCATATTGTAATGATACAAACTAGTACGAACTACTTTGATGTTTTTTTTGTTGTTTTTTGTATTTTTAGCTCACCTGTCACAAAGTGACAAGGTGAGCTTTTGTGATCGCGCGGTGTCCGTCGTCCGTCGTCCGTCCGTGCGTCCGTAAACTTTTGCTTGTGACCACTCTAGAGGTCACATTTTTCATGGGATCTTTATGAAATTTGGTCAGAATGTTCATCTTGATGATATCTAGGTCAAGTTCGAAACTGGGTCACGTGCCTTCAAAAACTAGGTCAGTAGGTCTAAAAATAGAAAAACCTTGTGACCTCTCTAGAGGCCATATATTTCATAAGAGCTTCATGAAAATTGGTCAGAATGTTCACCTTGATGATATCTAGGTCAAGTTCGAAACTGGGTCACGTGGGTTCAAAAACTAGGTCAGTAGGTCTAAAAATAGAAAAACCTTGTGACCTCTCTAGAGGCCATATTTTTCATGAGATCTTCATGAATATTGGTCAGAATGTTTATCTTGATGATATCTAAGTCAAGTTCGAAACTGGGTCACGTAGGGTCAAAAATTAGGTCATTAGGTCTAAAAATAGAAAAACCTTGTGACCTCTCTAGAGGCCATATTTCTCAATGGATCTTCATGAAAATTGGTCAGAATGTTCATCTTGATGATATCTAGGTCAAGTTCGAAACTGGGTCACGTGGGGTTAAAAACTAGGTCAGTAGATCTAAAAATAGAAAAACCTTGTGACCTCTCTAGAGGCCATATTTTTCATGAGATCTTCATGAATATTGGTCAGAATGTTCATCTTGATGATATCTAGGTCAAGTTCGAAACTGGGTCATGTGGGGTCAAAAACTAGGTCAGTAGATCTAAAAATAGAAAAACCTTGTGACCTCTCTAGAGGCCATATTTCTCAATGGATCTTCATGAAAATTGGTCAGAATGTTCACCTTGATGATATCTAGGTCAAGTTCGAAACTGGGTCACGTGCGGTCAAAAACTAGGTCAGTAGGTCTAAAAATAGGAAAACCTTGTGACCTCTAGAGGCGATATTTTTCAATGGATCTTCATGAAAATTGGTCAGAGTGTTAACCTTGAAGATATCTGGTTCAAGTTCGAAACTGGGTCACGTGGGTTTAAAAACTAGGTCAGTAGATCTAAAAATAGAAAAACCTTGTGACCTCTCTAGAGGCCATATTTTTCATGAGATCTTCATGATTATTGGTCAGAATGTTCACCTTGATGATATCTAAGTCAAGTTCGAAACTGGGTCACGTGGGGTTAAAAACTAGGTCAGTAGGTCTAAAAATAGAAAAAACCTTGTGACCTCTCTAGAGGCCATATTTCTCACCGGATCTTCATGAAAATTGGTGAGAATGTTCAGCTTGATGATATCTAGGTCAGATTTGTAACTGAGTCATGTGCGGTCAAAAACTAGGTCAGTAGGTCGAAAAATAGAAAAACCTTGTGACCTCCCTAGAGGCCATATTTTTCAAGAGATCTTCATGAAAATTGGTGAGAATGTTCACCTTGATGATATCTAGGTCAAGTTTAAAAGTGGGTCACGTGCCTTCAAAAACTAGGCCATTAGGTCAAATAATAGAAAAACCTTGTGACCTCTCTAGAGGCCATATTTTTCAATGGATTTTCATGAAAATTGGTCAGAATTTTTTATCTTGATGATATCTAGGTCACATGTGCTCAAAAACTAGGTCACTATGTCAAATAATAGAAATAATGACGTCATACTCAGTTCAACACTGGGTCATGTGGGGATAGGTGAGCGATTCAGGACCATCATGGTCCTCTTGTTTTTTAAATGTTATTTGCTTTAAACATGTACTACGTTTAAATTGTTTAAATATGAAATAATATTGATTTCTATTAGTGTCATTACATGTTTATACATGTACAAACTAATTTAATTCCAATTAAAACTTCCTGCGGATTCTTTGATCATTTAAAATACTGGTTTGTAACACTTCAGCACTTCACGTTTTAAGATATGTGATCAATACAAATTAACAGAAATTACTTAATTTGTTTTTAATTGTTTCTTTTATTTTATTGTACCTTTTAAGTTTAAATTTCAAGTTTATTTCGGCTTGCTCCAATGCCGACGATTTCCGCATTCATTCATACTAGTTTTATCATTCCAATATGGCGGACAGTATGCGGTGAGTATACTTTTGGAGACACAGTAAACACAAATAAATGAAAGGGCATGGCTTGCTGAAATGGTAAAATGAATCAAGATAATAAACATGCATGATACTTACCAAAAGAAACAGTGATTTTCTGCGGCTTTATGCATCGAAATAAAATTCCGGTTTCCTAGCCTATGCACGGTAGTTTGGCTAGAGAACCGGTTCCGGACGAATAAGTTCGCTGTCTAGGGAACCGATTCCGGTTCTCTAGCCACTCCCATAAAACAAACTTATCTATCTATAAATACTGCATAACACCCTTGCGAGTATTTTATGCAGGTGCGCGTCAGTGCATAAGAGTTTAAAAGCAGGAATGTACAGGAGAAATAAAGTAATACATAATGTATTTGTGAGAATTTGAGACAAAGCTGATAGTGCTAGTAAAAAGGCGAAATGTACAGTAAAAGGATTAAAAACAGCCTGGTCACTCAGAAGTCCTGGCCCAGCTTGTTTACCCCTTGCCTAAACTGGTCCAGGGTAGGTGCCTGAGCAATGTCAGCCAGCAAAGAATTCCAGAGTATGATGGTAGCGGGATAGAAGGAGAACTTGTAATAATTACAGGGTGTTTGAATGTGCCGAAATGATAGGGAATGCATATGTCTAGTGAGCCGGGTAGGAGGTAAAATATAAGATGGCATTGGCACTGCAACCAGTCCATGGACAATCTTGTAAAACATCAGTAGCCTGGCATCATTCCTTCTGTTTGCAAGGGAACGCCACCCCAGTTGTTCTAACATGTGTGTGACACTGCTGTAATTTGAGTAGTCACTGGTGACCCATCGAGCGGCCCTGCGTTGGACCATCTCGATTTTATGTATGTTGTGCTGTGTATGTGGACTCCACACTGAGCTGCAGTACTCTAGTTGTGGTCTAACGAGGGTTTTGTAGGCAAATTCCCTAATATTTTGCTGTTTGGAGGGAATATTGCGCTTAATGAAGTTAAGTGTTTGACTAGCTGTTGAAGTGACCTGGTTTATGTGTTTGTTCCAGTTTAGATCTGAAGTGATGGTAACACTACTTTACCTGTAGGATGATTTTGGGCTCTGTAGTACAGACTAGGTCCTTTTTAAGCCCCTCTTCTTGCAGACTTTATTTATGACCATATTAGTTCTCAAAACAAATTTGGTAGTTGTGTTGGTATTTACAGATAGGGGCCTAAAGAGTACTTAATTACAAACAATCGTCCCATGACAACATCTGTGCTGGTCTCAGAACTGGTACAGCATGTCTCCCTGCCAGTGATGGTCAAGAACTAAATTACAGAATGTGTACCCTTACTAGATGTTTTTTCTTTACAAGAAGATGCTCATGTATACATAAAAAATATACTACTTGTGTTATATATAAGTTCTTTCTAGCAATTATCTACATGTATTTTCGTTTTCATAAACCTTTGAAAAGATAATTTTATTAAAACCGTTCATTAATTCCTTTCATCAGCCAGTCAACTTTCAGTTGATACATGTAAGTCACTTTCAATTTTTAGCACCTAGTTTTCAGTCAGTCAGAAAAGGTGATTTATAACCATTAACACCTTTTCGTATAATTAAATGAGGGTTAAAGCAGCATGGTATATAGTGAATTACAGGTAAATATTTTGCCATTGGCACGACTATTATAATTAAAAGAAGAAAATTAGTCAGTCATGTCTATACTAACCCTTACCCTGCTAAATTTCTATAATGAACTTGTCCATCTTTCAATTTAGACAGCACCATTACATGTTAAAAGGGGTGTTTACCAAAAAGATACTGACTGAATGGCGAACAGTGTAGATCATGATCAGACTGCAGGGATGTGCAGGCTGATCATGATCTAAACTGGTCGCAAAGGCAGTATCAGTCGTGTCTAGCATGATAAGGGCTAACTTATTAAAAATTAAATATTATAACAAAGTAAACGCTACAACTACTTGAATATAACTTTATAACAAAAGTATAAAGCACCGACAGATTAACATGTTTATTACAGTCAAAGTAATATTTACTTGCTTCTTTATATGTTTCTGTCGCTAATCCATTAATTGATAAACAGTTTATATGCTATTTTAGTAAAGGTTAGTGTTTATTAATATGTATTGACAAAGTTTAATCAGCTATGAGTGGTGCAGCCGTGAGGCTGATTAAGTTTTATAAATAAACATTAACTAGAAAATGCTTTTGTAAAAAAGCACATGTCTCCCCCAATGCAAAGTCCTATAGGCAAGAAGTCAATAGGGGTCAGGAGCGAAAGTCAAAGAGACACTGATGGTTGGCTGCAATAGGGATCATCTACTTGGCATGTCCAGTCATCCCGCTAAATTTCAACACTCGTGGCCTAGTGGTTTTCAAGTCACTGTTCAGGCTCCAGTGACCTTGACCTTTGATCAAGTGACCTCAAAATAAATAGGGGTCATCTACTCTGCATGTCCAATCATCCTATTAAGTTTCAACATTGTAGGTCAAGTGGTTCTCAAGTTATTTCCAAAGAATGATTTTACATGAACAGGCCACTGTGACCTTGACCTTTAATAGACTGACCCCAAAATCTATAGGGTTCATCTACTCTGCATGTTCAATCATCCTATGAAGTTTCAACATTCTGGGTCAAGTGGTTCTCAAGTTATTGATCGGAACTGTTCAGGCCCCTGTGACCTTGACTTTTAACGGAGTGACCCCAAAAACAATAAGGGTCATTTACTCTGCATGAACAATCATCCTATGAAGTTTCAACATTTTGGGTCGAGAGGTTCTCAAGTTATTGATTGGAAATGGTTTTCCATGTTCAGGCCCCTGTGGCCTTGACCTTTAACAGAGTGACCCTAAAATCGTTAGGGTTCATCTACTCTGCATGACCAATCATCCTACGAAGTTTCATCATTCTGGGTCAAGTGGTTCTCAAGCTACTGACCGGAAATGGTTTTCAATGTCCGGGCCCCTGTGACTTTGACCTTTCACAGAGTGACCCCAAAATCATTAGGGGTCATCTACTCTTTATGACCAATCATCCTATTAAGTTTCATCATTCTGGGTCAAGTGGTTCTCAAGTTACTGACCGGAATGGTTTTTCAATGTTTAGGACTGTGACTTGACCTTTAATGGAGTGACCCCAAAATCGATTGGGGTCATCTTACTTTGGCATGTACATTAATTCTATGTAGTTTCAACATTCTGGGTCAAGTGGTTCTTCTAGTTATTGTCAGAATGGTTTTCAATGGTACAGCCCCTGTGACCTTGACCTTGACAGAGTGACCCCAAAATCAAATAGGGGTATCTACTCTCATGATCAATCAGCTATGAAGTTTCAACATTCTGGGTCAAACTGGGTTCTCTAGTTATTGATCGAAATGGTTTTCTATGTCAGGCCCCTGTGACCTTGCCCTTTGACGGAGGTGACCCCAACATCATTAGGGGTATCTACCCTTTCATGATCCAATCATCTATGAAGTTTCAACATTCTGGGTCAAGTGGTTCCTTCTAGTTATTGCTCGGAAATGGTTTTCAATGTTAGGCCCCTGTGACCTTGACTTTGATGGAGTGACCCAAAAACAATTGGGGTCGTCTACTCAGCAGCCCTACAACCCTATGAATGTTTGAAGGTTCTAGATCAAATGGTTTCACAGTTATTGCTCGGACTGAAGTGTGACGTACGGATGGCAGAAGGACGTAGGACGAACGGAAGGGCAAAAACAATATTGTTCTCCTGGGGAGACATAATAAAACTACTGGAACTACTTTAGTTGGTTTGAAATTATTTTTTGTTTTCCAGATGACGTCAGAGCGAACAAAAATCAATAACATACCTTTGTTTTTATACACCTCGCTAACTGATTATAAACGACTGCTAGTTAATGGGAGAGGGCCTAACGAAACAGGCCGCGCATGGTTGCCAAAGTGCGCATGTGCAATTATCGTGTAAATATAAGCCCATCTAAAATTAAGCCCGTACATGTTGGATCCCATAGAAATATTTTAGATAAAATTGTCGTTTTCCGGTTTCGTTCATCATAGAATGGGATAAGGAATTATTATATAAATTGTTCATATCATTCTTTTACTGGCATGCAAACAGGGACACTCATGACATACATTTTAAATGTTTGCTTTTTTTGTTATTTTTCCATAGTCATCAATATGAAAATTGAAGCTATCCTCTACTGACTAAATCAGTTGTGATATGTAAAAAAACATCATTGATAGGAAAAAGTATTTGATAGAAATTTAAAAAGCTGAATGTTTTGAAATGCGTTAATACATTATTATCTGTTTTATAGTAAAAAAATTATTGGAAGTTTGTTTAGATGTGGAGTTTAAATAATAAGGAGATAATGACAAAGCGATCCTGTAACCCTAAAATCGGCGCATATGTAACAATGGCTTTGGAGAGAAAAAAACACGTGAATCTCTTTAAAAGCTGATATGTTTTGAAAAGAAAATAGCTGTTTTCTGTCTGAATATAAGAAAAAAAACTACTATATTTCAATTTTTTGAATTGGAGAATGGAAAATAGTTTAGCGATCTGCTATACCCTAAAAGCACAGTAGAAAGTAAAAAAAAAAAAAAAAGGAAAAATTATTGTTAGAGTGCAATGTTCGCTCATTTTTTTTTAGGGTTTGTCAGAGTCGAAGCCGCTCAAGTAATGAAGTTGTTGATAAGTGGTTTTAACTGGCAATAGGTGAATTGAAATGAAACTGCTATATAACATTTTATATAACAATTAGTAGAGTAGTAAATATTACCGACTGTTTTTCAGAGTATTCAGAAACAGTAAAGCCCTCAACAGACGGTAGGTTTTTGTTAATTTAACATTTAAATTAATCCTTTAAATTTAACATAAAATTTTAACATGTACAGACCCAATATCAACCATGTGTATGATTTCGTAAATCTTAAGTCTTGATTACAAATAGGAACATGTTCTATTTCGTAAGTATAGCCTTAGTTCCACCCACGATGAAAGCAAACAAATTGGTAAATAATTAGTTGATAAAAAAGGGAGGGGGGCCCCCCCCAGGTGAATTAAATTCCAGATAATTTCCAAATAATAAACACTAATCGCATATAAATTGCTTCCATTGATTAATGGAAATTGGGTTGACACTAAAAAGTTAAATGATTGTGCGCGCCATGAGAAAACATACCGCAGTGGTTTACTGACCGCATCCGTGCAGTCTGGTCTTGTTTGTTCATAACGGTTTCTTCTAGTGTGCAATAGTCTTTGAAAGGAAATATCATTGTCACTTTGTTAACTATGTAATTCTCTATGTTTTATATGGAAGTGGAAAATGACTGTCTGTATTGACAAATGTACAATTTAAAATTGTACATCTTTGAGATGATTAGTGTTGTACAACTAGACCTACCGTCTGTTGAGGCCTTTTAGTAAGTGCAGACAAGCATGTTTTGATGGTCAGGTACTGTAAATCAATGCCCTTTGTGTTCTCGTAGTTCGATAGCTACGGCTGGTGCATGGTATTGTGAGTACCATAGATTATCTTCGCATATTTTCGTGCTTCAAAAAGCATCAGGCTGGAACTTGGTATAATGGAAGTATTTCTAGATAACAATGCTCTGGACTGTTGTCCTGGTTAGATATTAACAGCGGTCTTGGTATATATCAGGGAAGTGACTCGGGGTCCAGTAACCGGACCTCTTTGATAACCCATAGATGGATAGGCTAGAGGTCCGGTAATCAATAAGAATACTGAGAACGGTATATATTTGATCATAATAGATGTCGGGGATACTATATTTTATCTTTAATAACGAACGTTGATTTCAAAATTTGTTTTTTTTTTAAACACATGGTTAGTCACAGGAATTAGGTATTTATTTTTTTTTGCTCAGGGGAACCAAATACGTCGCAAATTCGACAACTTAATATACTATGTACTAGTTCCATGTACTGTATTCCAATGTAGAGCTCTATAAGGCAATTGCTGGTAAAGTTTTGATTAATTGTCAAAAAGTTTTTATTTCGTTTTGTTTTGGTTAAATTTTATATATATACTGAGCTGTCACTGAAAAGTTACCACTCTAATGGCCTTATATTTTAAAATCGCACTGATGTGTTTTAAAAGTATAACAGGACTTCATTTTTGGCGCCGCTGAGTCGGCACTGGGTGTAAAGATTTGTCAATTTCGCTTATCTCCATTTGAGACAGAGCTGCTCGTGCAAAATGAACCTTTTTCCTGCAATGTCGCATGTACGATTTTTCTATCTCAAATCATTCATCGCACTTGAAAGTTAGTCGACAGTTTCGAAAGGATTACGTTATAAAAAACAGAATATCCTTGCTTAAGAATGCACGTTTAAGGCATGATCACCGCCTTCAGGCCCCGTGTTCACAAAACATTTTTTGAACTCACGCTGTGTTTGAGTTGTGGAAATTTTAATATCAATTTTTTTAAAACTCAAGGTAAATTTCAACTGAGAGTGCCATCAATACTGAATAGCCACTTGAAAAAGAGTTATTAGCTTAAAATTTAGTTTTTAAAAAATGATATTTAGATATAAATGACAATGAAGTTTCATTATCAAATCAGCTGAGACTGGAAAATGTTTTGTGAACATGGGCCTGCCAGGCCATTGGCATGGTTTGACGCACGAAATTTTAATGTCGCGAAAGTGCTCGTCGTATATGTGTTCACACCTGGTCAGTCATGAAATGGGTTTGAGACATGATCCATCACAGGTCTATGAGTAATAGACGCGCACATGGAAGCCATGTAAAAGGTTGACGTCGATATTGTATTAAAATAGTAAAGAGGTATAATTTACGTGGTTCTTTACAGTGGACGCGGTGTATTTTATAAGCTCTCCACTCAGGTTCCGACGCATATATAGGATGAATATGAGATTTTAACTGCGATTTTCGGTAGTCACTGTTATCATTTACTCAAACAGTTTAAAACGAATTCAACAATATTGAACAAAACTTTTTTAAATTACTGAAGGAAAACGTTATGCAGTTTATATTATTATTCATCTGTCTCCGAGAAGAAAAAAACAAAAATGAGAACATATCAAAGCATCCGATCTCCGGCGTACATGTTACTACTAATTATTTGCCGAATCTGCAATCGTTAGTTTTCTCCGGGATTCCCCTCCCCCCACCCACCCCCCCACCCCCCCCCCCCTGGGATTAAGGAATTATAATTGCTTCTGTTTCCTGTGAGTTACCATACATCTAATCATTAAAGCTATGAGAAAATACGAGATCTAATTTTTACAAAATCGTCAACCATTTATATAGAATAAAATATATGGTTGCTCTTGTAATTTCTCAGTATTCATATTGATACCAGACCTCTAGCATGTGCCTGTGTATGTCTAGTGGTTCCGGTAATCAGGTCCTCTTGACTCCTGGTCATAGTTGTGGGTAACCGGGCCCCTAGATACTTCCAGATATCATACTATAGCTCACCATGCTCCAACCGTTTGTCGTGTTTTCTGTTGCATCAGCTGAGGGCTGTAAAATTTCAGAACTGTTTAGTTTATCCATGCCAAAACTGTAGTGATGGTTCTGTAGCAAAATGCTTGTGCACGGTCCATACAGGTTCTATAAATAACATGCCGTTTCTGTTTACCATGGTTTAGTAACACAGGTAGACTAGTATTTATAAGGCACTATCGTTAAGTAGGACCATAACTGTTATGGTTAGGTAAGACAGCAACAGATTAAGATACGGTAATATTAGTACTTATACCCTAACTTTTCTCTTGGTTTTGACAAAACGAAGAATTTTTTTGTTTTATATTCAGTTACTTAGTTTACTATGACCCAACTGTAATTGCATCCTGCTTAAGCAGGGTATATATTGCGTACTAAAAAATATACCATGTCCCAAGATTGTCACGCGTCTGGTAACATAACAGCGGGAGCATGATATATATCAGTATCTAGTTAACCATTATTTGACCTTTGTCGTGGTTTGGTAGGTAACAGCAGGAGAACGGTATATTTGCGTACTATAAATAACCATGTTCGATCTGTTGTCATGGTTTTGTTACAACAGGATAGAGCATGGTTTATATCAGTATTACAGATGACCAGGTTTTACGGCTGTGTTTGTGGCTCTGTAAACAACGTGGTGCATGGGGAAATATGAGTACTTAGATAACCATGCCCCATCTGTTGTCATGGTTTGGTAAGTTCGGGAAGAGCATGGTATTTATCTGTATTACAGATGACCATGTTTCCGGTGTTGTTATGGTTCAGTAAACAACAGTGGGTGCATGGTAAATAAGGTACTATAGATAACATGCCCCCAAACTGTTGTCATGCTTTAGTAACATCAGAAGAAATGCAGGGTATATATCGTATTTTACAGATGACCTTGTTCTGGCTGTTGTATGGGTTGATAACATCTGTAGGTCCATGGTCAAATTTGAGTACTATCGATAACCATGCCCCAATGTTGTCTTGGTTTGGTAACAACAGGAAGAGCATGGTATATATCTGTTTACAGATGACGATGTTCTGGCTGTTGGCGTGGTTCGATCAACAACTGCTGGATGGACGGTAAATAAGAGTAATATAGAATAAACATGCCCTAAACTGTTGTCATGGTTTGATAACAACAGGAAGAGGCTTGTTTTTATATCAGTAGGTACTGATGAATTATGTTTTGGCTGTTTGGTGTGGTTTAGAGTTTATATGTGTTCTATTGAAAACATTGCTCTAACTATTGTCAAAGTTGATGACAACTGCTGGGAGCATCTCGTTATATCAGTATATAGTTTTATCTGACCACAGTAGAACAGCTGAACATGGTACACAAGACGTAATATAAATAACAATGCACTGGATCTTTTCTGGTTAATAGCAACAGCCGTGCTGTAGTTATGTTCGGTAGCAGCAACTGTAACATGATATATGTGTATCTATGGATGAGAGTAGTTTTATCAGTACTATCAGTACTATAGGTTTAAACATGGACCAAACTGTAGGCGGGTGGTTCGGTAGCAAAAGATTACAAAAAGAATCCTTGTCTGGCTGTTGTTGTAGCCACATTTACCAGTGAGAGTTTTTCGTGTCATAAGAGCATTGCTACGTATGATTCCAAAAGGCTAAGATAAAAAGGGCTGCAAAGTGGAAAAAACTTAAAAGGTTAACATTTACAGAAGGTAAACCTGAAATGAATATGTTTCTATGGACCTACTTTTCATTGTATTAAAACTGATAATCATCACGGAAAGGAACTCAGCTTCTATAAAATCTGATTTACTTGCCGATCTACAATGCCAAAACGTTCCATTATATAAAAAAGGGAGGACTTCTCTAGCTTTGCTTCTGATGGAACAATTATCTTTAGAATTCCATCAGTAACTTCAAGAATATTCATTCTGAAAATGCAGCCAGTCGACATGCACTATCAGAACCATAATGTTGGAAGTAAGTGATATCTCTGATATTGAAGAGTTGTTCAAACTACCAAGAGTTGTTTTGTTTTAGGGGGAGGTTACTATATACTGAATCAGATGGGGAAAAAGATTCTTTTACTAATATCTAGAAGGGATTGTTGAAGCTTTTTGTGTGGTGTAATTGTGATTACAAGTTTAAACATTATCTGGAATTTTATACACCTTTTACCAACATTTCTATTTGTACTAAGTGCACATATTTCCTTAGTCCTTGTAAATCATGTCATAGGGAGCTGTGTGAAGTTGGGCTAATCAAACGTATACGACATTCGAACTTTTGAATGTCGTCCATTGCGCGGAATACGACATTTGACATTCGAATAATTTTGAAAGTCGTTCAGTGCGCGTCATACGAATAGAAGACATTCGATTTTTGACAAAATAATTTGATTGTCGTTAAGTGCATGACCATACGACTTACGATACATTCGTAAAAGATGAATTCCGGTCGTGCAAAATATGTCTTTCATATTTCTTTGTCAAAGTTTCTGACATGTCGTATGTCCAATGTTTTTTGCACGACATTCAACTTTTTTCAAATGGCGTATGTCGCGCACTGGAACGACATTTAATTTTTTTGGGCAATGTGAATGTGGTATGTCGGCTATGGGCGACAATCAAAATTTTCGAGAATGTCGTCTGTTGTATGTCGCACAATGAATAGACATTCAATTTTTTTTGGTCAAAGTCGAATTTCGTATGTCTAAGGTCGTTTTCTGCTCGGACATTAAAAATTTTTTCCGAATGTCCTATGTCGCTTACCGGAACGACATTCAATTATTTTCTTTTTGGCAATGTTTAGAATGTCGTATGTCCAATGTCGCTTTTTGCATCGACATTCAACTTTTTTGCAAATGTCGTTTGCGATGGCCGGCGCGGAACGATATCAAATTTTTATTGTTCAAAGTTCGATTGTCTTTGTGTCAATGTCGGTTTCTGCTCGACATTCAACATTTTCTAATGTCGTATGTCGCTCATGAACGACATTCATTTTTTTTGTTCTATTCGAAAATGTCATTGTGTATGGTGCACTATGATAGACATCAATTATTTTTGGTTCAAAGTTAGAATGTCGTTATGTCGTATGTCGCACCCCCCAAATTTTTTGTACGACATTCAATTTTTTTTTTTGTCAAAGATCGAATGTCGTATGTCGCGCAATGGAGGACATTCAAAAATTTTCAATGTGTCTGTTGTATATGTTGCACACTGAACGACATTCAATTTTTTTTGTCAAAGTTCGAAGGTCGTATGTCCAAGGTCGTTTGTTGCACGGTCTTCATCTTTTTTCGAATGTCGTATGTCTATGTCGCCCACGGAACGACATAAATTGTTTTGTCAAAGTCGAATGTCGTATGTCGCACAAATGTAATGACATTCAATTTTTTTGCCTAATGTTCGATGTAGTTGTTCATTGTCGTATTTTGAACGACATTCAACTGTTTTCTCGAATGTCGTATGTCGTATGTCATGCACTGAACGACATTCATTTTTTTTGAGTCAAAGATCGGAATGTCGTTATGTCGCGCAATGGACGACATTCAAAATTTTCGAATTTCGTTATGTGTATGTCGCGCAATGGATGAATTCAAAATTTTCGAATGTCGTATTATGTCGCGCACTGAAACGACATTCTATTTTTTTTCAAAGTTTGAAAGTCGTAAGCCAATGTCGTTTCTTTGCACGACATTCAAATTTTTTGGGCAAGTCCGATTGTCGTATGTCGTATGTCGAGCAAATGGACGACATTCAAAAATTTTCGTCTTCGTATGTCGTTATGTCTCGCAATGGACGACATTCAAATTTTCAGATGTCGTATGCGTTTGTTTAGCCAATTTCACACGCTGTCAAAGGGTTGGTTAGTTTTGTTTAAGTGCATCTTGTGACGTTATGGCATCCCAATAAAATCAGCATTATTGCAATTTTTCAGAGTACTAAGTGCACTTAACTACATTGAACCTTCGAATTATTTTGCATTTTGTTGTATGCCAGATTGTATCGATTACAAATTTTAACTATAAAACATATTTAATTGTGAGAAGTCCTTTTATAGTCTTCCCATATTCATAACACATTGTTTGACATATATATAACTAATATACCTAATATTCCCATTCAATTAAAAAGTTTATCTGTCTAAAAACTTTCTTTGCGTTTTCCGCCACTGTTTGAAAATTGGACATTTACCGTTCTGGCTTTAACCCTCGATTCTCAGTATTACGATAGAATGTTCTGCTGTTGCTGTGGTTCGGTAACAACAGCTGGAGCCTGGTATAATGTGAAACTATAGATAACCAGCTCCGTTTTAGTAATGGTGCGTTCTTATAACATCTTGCAGCATGGTATGGATTTGAACAGACAATGCTCCTGCTGTTGTAAACAACATCCATGACAACGTTGGTGCCTTATTATCTTCCGTTTACTGAGTACAGATGCTCCGGCTGTTGGTGATCGGACCATGTCAACAGGTCAGTGAGATGTTTATCTATGTATGATACAATTCAATGATATAATTGATTGTTACACATCCTTGGAATCGTTGGGTACTGAGTTCTATAGTACTGATTCAGACCGGAGTCTAGCTGTTGTTACACAAACATGACAACAGTTGCGCATGTTTTTCTATAGTGCTAATATAGACGATTCTCTAGCTGTTGTAACACAAACCATGATAACATTTTGGCCTGGTTGGTTCTTTTTTTATTGTAAGTCTGGTATCAAACATGCTCTAGCTGTTGTTACACAACACGACAACAATTTGGGCCAGGTTACTTTTAGTACTGAAGGAAAACCATGATTTATCTGTTGTTATCCGGTCATTGACAACAGGCGGAGCATGTTTACTATTGTTTGATAAGTACATGCTCTAGCTGTTGCTACCGGGCCTGACAACAGCCGGAGCAAGGTATTGTACTGTTACAAACCATAATTCTAGCTGTTGTTACACAACCACGACAATTTGTTGGGACCTGGTATCTACAATACTGATAAGATCAAGCTGTAGTGTTTTACCGGGTCCATGACACAGCAGAGAATGTTTATCTATAGTATGATACATTCTAACCATGCTCAGCTGTTTGTAACGCAACCTTAACCTATTGTTGGGGGACTGTTTATTATGGTATCTAATTACAGACCATGCTCTACCTGTTCTTTACAAAACCATGAGATACAGTGGGGGACAGGTTTCTTAAGCAAATGACACAGACCATGCGCCTGTCTATTTGTTCCGGTCCATGACAATAGTCAGAGTTTGGTTAACCTATATTACGGTTTAAGATCATACTCGAACCCACATCGCTCAGGCTCGTACTGTTGTTACACAACCCATGACAACCGTTGGGGCCTTGTTATCTAAAGTAGTGGATGCAGTAAAATGCTCCACTGTTGTGCACAACCATGACAAAGTTGGGGCCTTGTTATCTATAGTGCGGGTATAGAAGATGCTCCAGCTGTTGTAACAGAACCTTGAAAAAGTTGGGCCCCTGGTTACATTTAGTGCGCATACAAACCATGCTAGCTGTTGTTCCACAGCATGATAACAGTTAGGGGGCCTGGTTATCTATGTACTGTTACAAACAGGTCTGTCGTTTTTTCCTCAGTCATGACAACAGCGGAGCATCTTTATCTATGGTACTGATATAGTTCTGGCTCATCTGTTGCTTCCAGACCATGTACAACAGCCGTTACAGAGTTTTGTACTGATACGAACCATCCTCTGGCTGTTGTAACAAACCACTGAGGGAAGTTGTTGTCCTTGGTATCTACAGTACTATATACAGGACATGCTGTAGCTGTGGTAACCGGACCTTGAATACAGCCGGAGCATGTATTCTATAGTACTGATACAGACCATGCTCCAGATGGTGTTTCCGGTTATGTACTCAGCCGGAGCATGTTTTTCTTAGTACTGATACCGATTCATGCTCCAGCTGTTGTAACGAAACTTTGTCAAATTGGTGGCGCCAGTTTATCTATTAGTACTGATACATTATCATGCTCCAGCTGTTGTAACGCAACTTTGACAACAGCCGTAGCAGGTTATTGTACTGATATGGACCATTCTGGCTGTTGTACACAACCATGATGTGGGTAAGTTGGGTCCTAGGTATCTACAGTTCTAATACAGGACTTGCTGCTAGCGGTTGTAACCGGACCTTGACAAACAGCGGGAGCAGGATCGTTCTATAGTACGATAAAGACCATGCTCCAGCTGTTGGTTCCGGATCATGTCAAACAGTCGGTGCCTGTATATTCTGATAGTACTGTTAAATATCATGCTCCAGCTGTTGTAACGCAACTGACAATGTGGGCATGTTTTTATCTATAGTACTAATACAGACCATGCTCTACCGATTTTACACATCCTGGACATCAGTTTGGGCCAGGTTATCATTAGTATGATACAGATTATGCTCCGACTCTTGGTACCTGACCATGACCACAGTCATGAGCATGTTTACCTATAGTACTTATACAGAACATTGCTCTAATGTTGTTACCCCAACCATGGACAAACAGTTGGGGTTGGTTATCTATACTACGATACAGCAATGCTTCAAGCTGTTGTAACACAACCATGACAACATTTAGGGGTCTGCGTTATCTAAGTAATGATGCAAGACCATAATTTAGCCTGTTGCATCACATCCACGTCAACAGTTTGGGGCTGGTATCTAGAGTTACTGTAACAGACATACTATAGCGGTTGTCACCACAACATGACAATAGTTGGGGCATTGTTATCTAAAGTATTGATACAGAACTGTCAGCTACTGTGTAAAACAACCAGGACCAACAGTTGGGGGCCAGGGTATCTAAAGTAATGATCGACCATGATGTAGCGGTTGTAAACAACCAAACAAAAGTTGGGGATATGTTTATCTAAAGTTCTGTAAAGACAATGTTCCTGCTGTTGTAACACAAACATGAAGGATTTGGGCCTGGTTATATTTTATAGTACAGATTACAGATCATGCTCTAGCTGGTTGTTACACGACCATGAGAATAGTTTGGCTTTTGTTATCTACATTTATGATACAGACATTGCTTGTAGCTGTTGTAACCGGACCATGACAAAGCTGGGCATGTTCATCTATAGTACTGATAAGACCATTGCTCTAGATAGTGTTACTCAAACATGAAAACAGTTGGGGCTGTTTATCCATAGTACTAATAAGACCATGCTCCATCAGTTAGTTAACGATCCATAACAACAGCGGAGCATTTTATCACATGCACTGATATAGACAATGCTCTAGCTGAGTTCCGGATCATGACAAACGCTGTAGCATGTTCATTATGTTACTGATACAGGACCATGCTCCAGCTGTTGTTACAAACTGACAACAGTTGGAGCCTGTTTATCCATAGTACTAATACAGACCATGCTCTTAGTGTTGTTACACAACCATGGACATAGTTAGGGTCAGTTTATCGTTAGTACGATACAGATTATGCTCAGCTGTTGGTACCAGACCATTACCACAGTCAGAAGCATGTTACCTATAGACTTTATACAGAACATGCTCTAAAACTGTTGTTACCCAACCATGGCAACAGTTGGCGGTCTGGTATCTATTGTATTGATTCAGACAGGCTGCAGCTGTTGTAACAAACATGTCAACCATTTGGGATCTGGTTATCTATAATAATGGATGCAGACCATGTTGTAAGCCTTCTGATTATATTTTGTATTGATTCAGACCATGCTTTAACTGTTCGCTTACCGGTCAATGAAACAGCGCAGAATAATTTATATATGGGAATGATAGAGACTATGTCTAGCTATTGCTACGGACATTGACTCACTGACTGAGCGGTTTATCTTTGTACTGATAAAGACATGCTCTAGCCTGGTTGTAACACAACCATGAGAAAAGTTGGGACGTTGGTATCTATAGTACCAATGCAGACTATGCTCTAGCTGTTCGTTTACATAATCCATGAGTAGAGTTTGGGCCTTGTTACATTACTGATTACAGACCATGGTGTAGCTGTTGTAGCCGGACACATGACCGCCGGGAGCATGTTCATCTTTAGTACTAATACAGACAATGCTCCAGTTGTTGTTATCAACTATGACAACAGTTGGGGCCTGTTGTAATTTATAGTACTTATTCAGACCATGCTCCATCTGTTGTTACCGGCCCATGACATCTGCCGGAGCATGGTTATCTATTGTTATGATATAGGACTATGCTCTAGCTGTTCTACCGGTCAATGACAACAGCCGGAGCAGTGTATCTGTTGTGTATCTGTTTTATACCTACTCCAGCTGTTGTAACACAACAATGACAAACAGTGGGGTCTGGATATCTGTAGTACTCGAGATAGACCATGCTCTAGCTGTTGTTAACAGGGTCTGTGACAACAGTCGCAGCATGTGTATCTGTTGTATGATACAGCTATGCTCTAGATGTTGCTACCGGACATGTGTCAGCAGGCGGAGCAAGTGTATCTATTGTGATGTTACCGATCATGCTCTAGCTGTTGTAACCAACATGACAACAGTTGGGGCTAGTTGATTGTTTGTACAAATACAGATATTCCTCAGGCTATTGTTACCGGACCATGGCTCACAGTCAGAGGCTCTGTTTACATGTAGTACTGCTACAGACCATGCCCTAACTGCTGTTTACCACAATCATGACATCGTTGGGCTAGTTTTTGTTATTACTAATACGATTATTCTCCGGCTATTGTTTTACGGGACCATGGCCACAGTCAGAGCCTGTTTACATTGTAGTACTGATAACAGACCATGCTGTTGCTTTTTTGTTAACTCACCCATGACAACAGTTGGGGGTCTGGTTATCTAACGTAATGTTGCAGACTATGTTGTACCTGTTGATAACATACCATGACTATAATGGGGTCTGGGTAGCTAAAGTACTGATACAGACCATGATGTAGCTGCTGTTTGTAACATCATGACAAAAGTTTGGGCATGGTTATCTAAAGTAATGATACAGACTATGTTTCCAGCTGTGGTAACACAATCTGAAAGCAGTTGAGGGGACCTGGTTATATTTAGTACAGATACAGATCATGCTCTAGCTGTTGTTACACAACCATGCAACAGTTGGGGCCTTGTATCTATAGTACTGATACCAAAAACCCATGGCTCTATCTGTTTGTAAAACGAACCATGGACAACAGCTGGAGCATTTCTATCTATTGTACTGATTTATACTATACTCAGCTGTTGTAAACACACCATGAAAACCAGTTGGGGCCTGGTTATCTATAGTATGATTACGACCATGTCTACCTGTCGTTACCGGTCAATGACAACAGAACAAATAAAACAACCCCCCCCAAAGAAATAAAAAACCCGCAGAATGTTTATCTAGCATTGTAATGATATAGACTTTGCTCTAGCTGTTGCTACGGTCAATGACAACAGACCGCAGCAGGTTTATCGATTGTACTGATACAGACCATGCTTAGCTGTTGTAACTCAACATAAGAAAATTTGATCGGTTCGTATCTAAGAGTACTAATACAGACATGCTCTAGTTTGTTAACAACCTTGACAACTGTTGAGGCCTTGTTATCTATAGTTACTTATACACACCATGCTCTAATGTTGGTAACAACCATGACAACAGTTGGGGCTGGTTATTATAGTACTTGTACAAACACTATTTAGCTGTTGTTACCGGTCAGACATCAGTTCGAGCTTTTTTCTATCTGTATTTAGTTACAGATCTTGCCTATGACCTGACAACAGTGGGTGCATGGCTAAAAGGTATTCGAACAGTTACAAAAACGTTTGTAGAAAAAAAATGATGCATAAATATGATGAAATCTGCACATTTTTACTTTGTGTATACCATTCTATATAGCACTAATATTTCAATTGGTGCGCTTGTCGTAGAAAGATTCGTGAGAGCTTATCTTTCATGTATATGTCATATATTGAGCAGCCATTTCAATAGTATGTTGCCACAAAAGTGTACTTATGATACCGTGTTTTTTGCCTCGTAAGTGGCTTATAGGTGGCTCCATGAGGAGGATATGTCCCAGGGTCGTGAGAAAAATGTACAGCGTGACCTGGACTCGAACCACTGGGGCCTTTAGCTTACAGACGAACTCTTTTGACAGAGCTACCCGATCCCTACACATTTTTATCCACTTCTAACATTAGTTTGAATTTTGAGAACGGCATTCATTTTTTCTCGTTAGTTTTCACAAGGGCAGTGACTGTGACAAGCTGCATAACATCTAAAGGGATATGTGAAATTAGAATCTTTAATCAAATAAACATCACACATTAGGGTTGAAATGGGGAGCGGTGTGGTCTTGTGGATAAGGTGTCGTCGCCTCAATCCAGGGGTCGTCGGGTTCGTGCCCCACTGGGGTCACGACCATGACTTCTATATGACACCAGTACTGGGTTTTTCAGGAAGCGGACTCGAGAGTGGAAGTTTACAATAAGATTGAGCTTTCATCACAATCGAGCTAAAACTAATTAGGTTTAGGATATACATGCGGTTTTGCTTCCTCTGAAGTTACATGTCTAACTAACAATTTTATACATGAAATGCAATGATGTCTACAAAGGAAAACCATAAGTGACAGGGAGTTTTGTTGCATATATGTTTTATATTGATACATTATTTTTAAATGTTCTGCTGGCGATTTTGTGTATTTGTATATCTGTTACTTGCTTTACTGAATTAAATATTTGATCCATACCTCAAAACTTTCTATTTCAAGGTAATTTATTATTTTGAACAAAAAATTGCATTAAACGGGGCGTATCATGGTGTATGTGTAACCTATGTATATAAGAAAAATATACGAATTCAACAGCACTAAACCACTTCCAGTTAAATGAAAACTACTACATCGTTATTCATCCGCAGAGACGTGTCCACTTGATAGTTTCAAGGCCACATAAACGGAAATAAGAGTCATATCAGGCTAATAATCATTTTGTTGTATGTTACATACGTTGACACCTTGCTAAGTTCATTCTGTACGGTAGGTTCTTTATCGCACAATATGGAACTTAAATGATATGTAAAATATTGGGAATTTCCGTCGTCTTAAAAAAGTAACTAATTGACGCATGAGCATTTTTTGCAACCATGCGCGGCCTGTTGTCGTTATCCCTCTCCCCAAGTGAATGCTGATTTACTCAAATAAATTTCCCGAAAAAATTTGAAAAGTACTGCAATGCCATTGGACAAAAAAATAATTTCAAACACTAATAACTCTTCTTTATATTTCTGTAACACTGTATTTACCTCATCAGCTATTTTCTAAAGTTTAAATTTCAAGTTAATGTCATCTTATTTTGACGCTCAGGTTAATAGATTCCCGCCCTTTCCCACATATTATACTCAAAATTTTTATAAGAACTTTATTATATTTAAGCTTAGAGAGCGATTTCCTATATTCTGGTTTCGGAATAAAGTGAAACATTAAAGGATTTCAAATATTTAGAGCTGGCTAGTCCCATGAACAAAGCCACATCAAAGATTCCCTTATATTTTTTAGCTCACCTGGCACGTAGTGACAGGGTGAGCTTTTGTGATCGCATTTTGTCCGTCGTCTGTTCGTTCACAATTTCTTGTGAACACGATAGAGACCACATTTTGCAATTAATTGTGATCAAGCTTGCACACAACTTGTATGTGCATAATATCTCGGTTTCTTTCAAAAACTGGGCAGATCCCATCATGGGTTCCAGAGTTATGGCCCCTTTAAGGACCAAAATTTGCTATTTTTGTCTTGTGGACGTGATAGAGACCACATTTTGCAATCAACTTTAATCAGACTTGCACACAATTTTTACTGGCATAATATCTCTGTTCCTTTCTAAAACCAGCCAGATCCCATTATGGGTTTCAGAGTTATGGCCCCTTCAAGGGCCAAAATTTGCTATTTTTGGCTTCTGAACAGGATAGAGACCATATTTTGCAATCAACTTTAATCAAACTTGCACACAACTTTTGTTGGCATAATATCTCAGTTCCTTTTGAAACTGCCCAGACCCCATCATGGGCTCCAAAATTACGGCCCCTAAAAGGGCCAAAATTTGCTATTTTGACGTTTGCAGCCATATAGAGACTTCATTTATGGTTTGATTTGATACAGACTTGCAAAAAATATCTTAAACAACAATAACTCTTGGATTGCATGATGAATCTGTCAGATCCATTCATAAGTTCCGGAGTAAGAGCCCCTGATTGACCACGGTGCACAATCACGTGACTTGTGACGTTTCAACTGGGGTATCACGCCAAGCAGAATTCGTAAACAAAACATTATTTTTGAAGGTAAAGTTTTTAAAGATATATTTTTGTGAAATGACACCTAGCTGGTGCAAGTCCTTATATCAATGCGTACCTCCGGTGATATAACATATGTCCATGTCTGCTTTAGTGTTTGCTGGTTACCTGGACAAACCACAATGCTTCCACAGCAAGTGTATTTTCAAATGGCTTGAAAACCAAACCCAAGTGACTGTTCCTTGATAAACGACCAACTAGTTGTCACCCCTGGGTTCTCTTTGATATCTAAGATCATTTTGGTAGGACTTTCGCTAAGATAATGGCGTATTTCTGGATAGATCGCCAACTCGAAAAATGTCCATTCTTAAGTCCAAAAGCTTTCATAGAAAGCACTATTTTAAATTGTGATTTTCTCGTTCCTCTCGTTGAATGCAATGCCGCAATTAATGCAGGTAACGTTTTTCCCTACCAACGCAATACTTTGTAAAGTTTACTGCACGTGGATAGTGATATTTTCAAGAAAATGTGGGTAACTCAAAAACGTGCTCCCACAGCCAGTTACTTTAGACAAATGCTGCCACATCAAGCATAAATCTTTAGCTGACAGTTTAACCACTTCCTACTGTTAATTTGCCAAGAAGATAAAGCAAAATGATTCTTATGGAATTGTGCCACTGATTATTTACTGTATCTCGCACTTGTGTAAGATGTCGATAAAATCCGTGGAGACCGATTGATTCCTCCATTTTCCCGCCATGTATCCAGTTGGCACGTGGCGTTTCATTGATCAAGAACTCATGAATATTCCATATGTTTCCGTTATTAATTTTCGGTGTGTGAACTTAAATAACGATAATCATTGAAAAACCAATAAAATACATTTATTAATTAACATCATAATTAATATCACATGTATTGAACCATCTCGTTGTTATAGGATCGAGTCCTCTGTGTTACCATATCATTTTGTTTTTTATATGTTAACTTAACAGGCACGCTTAACATGATTATCGTTAATTTTCTAGAAGAACTATTCTACTATTCAACATTCTTCTTCATGCATAATAGTTCCGCAAAACCGTTTTACGAAATGTCGATATTTCGGACAATGATTTCATTTACTTCAATGTAATGGCTGTTTCGCATACGCACCAAAACTGAACAGGGAAAAGAAATAGAATGCAATGCAGCTAACGAGAGTTCCAGAAATGGAAACGAAGCTGAAACAAAAACGTGCTTGAATTGAGAACAAATTCTCTGTATAAACATCCCTTTTTCCTAAAACTAGTCGAATTTTTCTTTGCTCATACAAATACAATGTAGTAAAACAATTGCACAGAATCCTCATGATTCGCATGTTTATAAATCACATGTACCCTTTTTATTATCCGGCGGCGACATAGTGCCTTTGTATGATTAGATACCATAGCAGTAACATAAATATCATCGCTATCCATAGACAGGAATTTCTATATATTTGTGAAAGCACTAGCCTCTTCCGAAACGATTTTATAAGAAAATATATAAGTCGCTAGGAAACCCGGTATCATAATGATCCCCGACAGTCCTCAATTATCAAACAGCTAACTTACTGACTGCAGTTTTTACACTCTTTTTCTGTGCAAAGATGTGACATGAAATTGCTAGCCCAACATGTATTGAAGCTGTTGCGCACGTGTTTTGTCTGGGTTTTTTCTGTCAAATTGTTTGGTTAGATTGCCAAAATCAATAAGGATATGTATCAGTGCAATGTTAAACTCGAAAATTCGAGAATATCATTTTTCTCTCAAATATTTATGTGAAGAAAACATTATATTTCCATGATTGATTGATTTGCGAGGTGAATTTAGCTTAGAACTGTTAGTTTCAAATCGTATTTCGTCGCCTGATTAAAGCTTATGATAGGTAGCCCTGCAACTTACTTTTTTTGCTTTAAACTATTATTGACAAAGCCAGCTATTTTACGATGTAGTAAAAAAAATTGTGGCTTGCCAAATATTTGATATCGTTTCTGAAGCATTATCCATCTTAATGATTTCTGTTATTCGTTAAGTAGTATGTGGCCAAAATGATCACAATGTGTTAATTTCGCATTTTAGCCATTTAATAAAAATGTTATAAAACATGTTTATTAAAACATGTACCTCGTGATAATTCATTATTCTAAAAACTCATGACTAGTTTTTTGATAAATCCTGTCCAATGAAATGACCAGCCATGTCGGCGTTGGGACATGATACATGTATACTTCAAAATAATGCCGTTGGCTCAACAGGACTTTCCAAAACCATATTTCTGTAGAAATTGTACTAGATCAATATAGATCTTCTATACATTTTCGTCAACTGACCGGCAGATTTTCCGAATATTTGGTTGAACGAAGAGCCAGCCTAAACGAATGAAAACACACTCAAATATGCGTCAATATCGGGCAATCTAAATATACGCCATAAAGGATTTCCAAATGGAACGGGAAGCAGACGATCATTTTGGCGGGAAAACAGCACGTGCCTTCCATGATGCTCCTTTTGTATTGACCGCATGTAATAGCAAACTTAGTATTTGCGTTATATCTTTTGATTATTCAAGTGTTGTCTCGATACAACTAAATTCATGTGAAATCCAATTGGGAAAGGACTATATGTCAAATAAGAATAATTTTGCTTTATCTTCTTGGCAAAATTAACAGTAGAAAGTGGTTAAACTGTCAGCTAAAGATTTTTGCTTGATGTGACAGCTTTGAGAGCATGTTTTTGAGCTACCCACATTTTCTTAAAAATATCACTATCCACGTGCAGTAAGCTTTACTGCGTTGGTAGGGAAGAACGTTACCTGCATTAATTGCGGCATTGCATTCAACAAAGGAACGAGAAAATCGCGATTTAAAATAGTGCTTTCTGTGAGAGCTTTTGGACTTTAGAACGGACATTTTTCGAGTTCGGCGATCTATCCAGAAATACGCCATTATCTTAGCGAAAGTCCTACCAAAATGATCTTAGATATCAAAGAGAACCCAGGGGTGACAACTAGTTGGTCGTTTATCAAGGAACAGTCGCTTGGGTTTGGTTTTCAAGCCATTTGAAAATACACTTGCTGTGGAAGCATTGTGGTTTGTCCAGGTAACCAGCAAACACTAAAGCAGACACGGACATATGTTATATCACCGGAGGTATGCATTGATATAAGGACTTGCACCAGCTAGGTGTCATTTCACAAAAATATATCTTTAAAAACTTTACCTTCAAAAACACCGTTTTGTTTACAAATTCTGCTTGGCGTGATACCCCAGTTGAAACGTCACAAGTCACGTGATTGTGCACCGTGTTGACCCACGAAAGAGCCAAAATTTGTTAATTTTTACCTTGTGAACACGACAGAAGTGACATTTTATATTTGATTTTAACCACATTAACACACAACTTAAGTCACAATAAGATCTCGTTTCCTTTCGAAAACTGGCTAGATTCCATCATGAGTTTTAGAGTTACTGCCCCTGAAAGGGGCAAAATTTTCTATTTTGGCCCTTTCAGCCATATAGAGGTTTTATTTATTCTTTGATTTGAAACTTTGTCAGAATGTTTATCTTGATGATTTCTAGGCCGAGTTCGAAACTGGGTCATATGGGGTCAAAAACTAGGTCACCCGGTCAAATCAAAGGAAAAGCTTGTTAACACTCTTGAGGCCACATTTAAGACCCTATCTCCATGAACCTTGGTCAGAATGTTTATCTTGATGATTCCTAGGCCAAGTTCGAAACTGGGTTATATGGGATCAAAAACAAGATCACCCGGTCAAATCAAAGGAAAAGCTTGTTAACACTCTTGTTCATTTGATGTGCATGAAACTTGGGCAGAATGTTTGTCTGTATGAAATATCGCGTGAATTTTTATCTGGGTCATGTGGGGTCAAAAACTAGGTCACCAGGTCAAATCAAAGAATAAGCATGTTTACACCCTAGGGGCACATTTTTGATTCTATCTTTAAAACTCGGTCAGAATATTTGTTATCATGAAGTCTTGGATGATTTCCTATCTGGGTCACGTCGGGTCAAAAACTAGGTCACTAGGTCAAATCAAAGGGAAAAGTCTTAGCTTGTATACACTCTTGAGGCCACTGTTTTGCTTCAATCTTCCAGAAACTTTGTCTGAATGTTTGTTTTTATAAAAATTTGGACAAGTTCGAATCTGGGTCATTTGGGGTAAAAAACTAGGTCACTTGGTCAAATTTTAAAAAAATGCTTGTTTACACTCAAGAGGCCACATTTTTTGGTCCAATCTTAATGAAAATTGGTCACAGTATTTGTCTTCATTAAATAACTAGGTAAAACATGTTTACACTGTTACGGTGTGTTACTCAGGTGAGCGATTTAGGGCCAAAATAAAGTACAGTCTATTGCAGTTGACCATAACCATCTCACACCTACAAGGAACCAGAACTACTTGATCCCACAATCTTAGAGCGTGGACGAAATGAAGTAATATATGCAGGGGGGAAGAAATGACTTAAACGGAGACAAGTTGATCGAATATTTCAGGAGGGGGGACAAAGTGACCAAATTTGGGGGACAAAATGACCAAAATGGGGATGAGTTGACTGGGGGACAAGTTGACTAGGGGACGAGTTGACTTGATACCCGCTTGTCAGGGACAGACTGTTAAAAGATGAGCAAGCTCATTAGGTGCAAAGTTAAAAGGAACTACAATTACTAAGATTAAAAACATAGATATAGATTAGATGGTTACAGTTGCCAGCCTCTCAGTGAATACCGGTAGGTTCAAACTGGGGCTGGACTCTACAATGTATTATGTAGGGGGAGACCAGTCCAGGAACAAATTGTTCTTGGAAAAGAGTTAAAATGGTATGGCGTATGAGATTGTGGGATCAAGTAGTTCAGGTTCCTTATAGGTGTGAGATGTAAGGAGTAAGATTGTACTTTATATTAATAAATATGATAAAGGAATTTTTGATGCAGCTTTGTTCAATGGATTGCCAGTTGAGATCTTTAAGCAAATTGGGTGACACAGCCCTTTTGACCATAGATGTTACATACGTATCGAGCTGCAGATCATTGTACTTGATCATTGTACGCGCTGTCCAATTCCCACTGGGAATACACTGAAAATGGGTTGCGTGACATTCAGTGCTGGTGTTGCATGTAAAAAAGATGAAATTGAGGTTTGCGAAGTTATGATTTTGCTCAGTATGAGACGACAATAAATTTTCTGGAAAAAAGCAAAATGCTATTCGACACAAATATGATAATACATCACATATGAAAAATATTTGGTTTGTAATTTATGATTCGGCTCTTAGTATAATAATCACAAAAATACGAAGCGTGAAAAAAGTATGAAATCAACAAAAATGGCAATTTCTGACCTCATATGCCTAACCTGCGGACATCTAACGCTTATGATAAACTTACTGTAATAAAATAGCGAATATCACATTTATTTGCTTCAAATCCTGCATACTGGGACATAATTGACAAAACATCATCGGCAATGGGGTTGCGCCTCAGGAATAGAGTTTCTCGTATACACCATAATGTCAAACTTTTCTGTCATATATTTGACTGCACAACAAGTTTGCGCCTACATATATACTTATAACTGTATCGTTTCAATGGAAATAACTGCCTGAACAGTGAATATGTCAAGAAAAATGGGACCATGATTTGGAATCCATCGGAGATAAAGAAACACGCATTGTATCATTGTAGGAACCAATGGTACAGTGGACCTTAGAAATGTTAGTGTAATTATAATGGAAATATAGTCATGAGGAAAACATGCATATAAGTATTATATTTTAAACCATGTTATTATAGGCCCGAAGGGACGTATTATGTTATTCCACCGGTGTCCGTCTGTCCGACCGTCTATTAGCAATTTCGTGTCAGTTCTGTAACTCTTGAACCCCTTGAAGGATTTTAAAGAAACTTGACACAAATGTTCACCACCCCGAGACGACATGCAGAGTGCATGTTTTGGATGTCTCGCTTCAAGGTCAAGGTCACACTTAGGGGTCAAAGATCTTATCGGTTTGTTTCGTGTCTGCTCTGTAACTCTTGAACTGCTTGAAGGATTTCAAAGAAACTTGGCACAAATGTTCACCACACCAAGACAACGTGCAAAGCACATGTTTCGGATGACTCGCTACAAGGTCAAGGTCACACTTAAGGGTCAAAGGTCATATATGACTTTGCTTTGTGTATATTGCTCTGCATTTCAGTGCTCTTGTTTTTATTTGGCAGATCCCTTTTTTGTTCACTTAAAATAATATTTTGGAATTACTTCCCTTTTATGTTACTATTAATAGCTTATTTTGAAACTTTTTTATTATTGGCCGTAGGGAAAAACCGAGACCATTTTTCTGTGGTACAACATGGATGGTACCTCCAATTTTTAGGTGTATTTTGACATACCTGTACCTGATAAGGATTTTTTTGTGGACTTGGAATTTCTTTTGGAATTTCTTCCCTTTGTTGTTCCTGTCCTTTGGGCTTCAACAGTCAAGTTCTTTAAATTTTGCTCCCATCCTGTGATGTAACCCTTCGGGCATATATTGCCCCGCTTGGCGAAGCTCTTGTTATCATTGTCTATATCATTTGCACAATTACATGGCAATTAGCAGACAAACAAATGTGCAACGTTTGCAATTCTGGACTAACATTGACCAAATGCCGTTGACTGCATTTACACAAATCTAATATTCCATGGAGTGCTGCTAGTGAAGTTTCTCAGCATTTCCGGACACTTCTGTCTGAGTATTGTTGTTGCAAGAATTAATGTCTTCCTGCTGAAATGTTGCTACACAGGTCGCACATAATTATACAAAACAGCAATAATCTTGGAGAGAGCAGATCTACGTATCCCAGGGTTATGAGTTCGATCCTTTGGTGAGGCGTATGGTGTCCACTATGATAAAATACTTCTAGTCTGGAATAATTTGTCCTCCAACTCTTATTCATGTGGAGAAGTTGGCTTATACGGAATACAGGTTCCTATGGGTACCGAATCTCTGGCTAGGTTAACTGCCCACCCACCTTTTTGTGTACTTTCAGCCTAGCATTGACCGTATACTGCTATTATAAGGATACTGACTACAAAAGAGTCTTCTTGCCAAAAACTAAATAAATGAAAAAAATATAAGAAGGAAACAAGGACATTGTAAAACAAGTGGGATGTAAAAATGATTATTTGATTATACAATTTATACGTGGAACCCCATTCCCGGGGCGCAACCCCATTCCCGATTACTTTTTGCCAATCTTTTTCCCAGAAACAACATTTCTTTCTAGTACAAGTAATTATTCATGACTGTTTTACACCTGTTTGATAATTAGTAGCGTCACATTTCCAGAAGGCACAGAAGTTAGAAAATTTGCCTTTTTAATAATGCCATACATTTTAGCTCACCTTTCACATAGTGAGGACCAGAAAATGGAAAACCGTTTCCAATCCATAACTTGAGAACCACTACACGCCCGGTAATCTCCAGAATCATAACCTTTTGGTTATGTATGAAAATGCTTCTGCTCTAATTTCCGGTTATGATGGTTTTCACGTAAGAACAGTGACACAGGTAAGGAATTCTTACGTTTTCTTTCTAATATTACTATAAATTAAAAATCAGCGAATGCTATTCGATGCACAATTGAACAATGATTACATACGTACCAGATTTTCTGTGCAGTGACCAACTGTTTGTTTACTGTCAACTTTAGTTGTACACATGATGACATTTTAGCATTTCTGTGCCACCCATACCGCTTTCTGCTATTGTTTTCGAACACATACGTTTTCTTGTGGCAAAAAGTCGGCGTCAGTCTATCAATTATACATAAACGTTTTATCCCAATAAAAACCTGTGAGGGCGTCGTTTACGACGGAAATATTGCAGTTTATAAGGTGTTATGATTTGGTTGATGATGTTATGATTCTTCAAAGGGGGTTATGATTCTTCGTTTAACAATATCTGCCATAGGAAATCCAAAACTTTTCTGTCATGAAAAGCAAAATTAAGCCATGGATGTGCAGATTACCATTATCCTTTCCATTATCTCAGTTGTTTTACAATAAAGTCGCACTTTAAATTTTCATATTAGAAATTATATCGTAGGAAATTTCAATACTTTCAATTCTCATTACTTCTTTTTAGCTCACCTGAGCAAAGTTTTTCTGATCACACGATGTCCGGCGTCCGTCGTCTGTCTGTCTGTCGTCTGTCAACATTTAGCTTGTGTATGCGATAGAGGCTGTATTTTTCAATTAATCTTCATGAGTATTGGTCAGAATGATAATCTTGATAAAATCTAGGCCGAGTTTGAAAATGGGTCATCTTGGGTCAAAAACTAGGTCACTAGGTCAAATCAAAGAAAAACCTTGTGTATTCGATAGAAGCTGTATTTTTCAGTTAATCTTCATGAATATTGGTCAGAATGATAACCTTGATGAAATCTAGGCCGAGTTCGAAAATGGGTTAGCTCGGGTCAAAAACTAGGTCACTAGGTCAAATCAAGGAAAAACCTTGTGTATGCGATAGAGGCTGTATTTTTCAATTGATCTTCATGAATTTTGGTCAGAATGATTACCTTGATGAAATCTAGGCTGAGTTCGAATATGGGTCATCTGGGATCAAAAACTAGGTCACTAGGTCAAATCAAGGAAAAACCTTGTGTATGCGATAGAGGCTGTATTTTTCAACTGATCTTCATGAAATTTAGCCAGAATGATTACCTTGATAAAATCTAGGCCGAGTTCGAAAAAGGGTCATCTGGGATCAAAAACTAAGTCACTAGGTCAAATCGAAGAAAAACATTGTGTATGCAATAGAGGATGTAGTTTTCAATTGATCTTCATGAAATTTGGTCAGAATGATTGCCTTGATGAAATCTAGGTCGAGTTTGAATATGGGTTATCTGAGGTCAAAAACTAGGTCACTAGGTCAAATTAAAGAAAAATCTTGTGTATGCGATAGAGAGTGTTTTTTTCAATTGATTTTAATGAAATTTGGTCAGGATGATTGCCTTAATGAAATCTAGGTCGAATTTGAATATGGGTCATCTGAGGTCAAAAACTAGGTCACTTGGTCAAATCAAAGAAAAAACTTGTGTATGTGATAGAGACTGTATTTTTCAATTGATCTTCATGAATTTTGGTCAGAATGATTGCCTTGATAAAATCTAGGTCGAGTTTGAACATGGGTCATCTAGGGTCAAAAACTAGGTCATATCTAAGAAAATGCTTGTTTTATCGCAAGAGACCAATTTTTTGGTCCAATCTTAATGAAAATTGGTCAGAATATTTGTTTCCATAAAAGCGCTAGGTCAAACATGTTTTACACTGTTATGGTGTGTTTCTTAGGTGAGCGACCTAGGGCCATCTTGGCCCTCTTGTTTAAAGTACCACATATACAAAAAAAAGAAAAAAAAAGAACACCATTTAAAGTAAATATTAAAAAATGTTTTCTAAAATTAAGGGACGTGGAATTAAAAAAGACACTCAGCTGCAATGTGTTTGCAGCATGTCGATCTGTCACTGCTGTTTGAAATCTTAGAGGAAGGCATTCATTAATGTTGTAAGGACTTGTTGCCCAGTCGTCTTTGCTTTACTTCTTTATGCTGTGTATATGATCTGTTATTGTAATTATGTAAAATAAAATATGATTAAACTAAACTACGTCTTTTATTTCCATTTATATATAAGAAAAAGAAGACACAAACTTACAGCTACACAATGAAAATCCATAAAACTTAACCTGAAGTACATTTTTATACACTTGAAAATGTCTACAGTTCACTTAGGTCACCTCGCAATGTCAAACAGGTTAACTTTCAACCCAGCTCAAAGACATGACAGAGTAAAGCCAAAGTGGTGTTGTTTTTTTGTTGTTGTTTTTTTAACAACCTGAATTTTTTGTGGTCCAACGGACCAGCTAGCTTTTAGGGTTCACTTCTCCGACCGAAAATACACTGTCCCCGGGTCATCAGACCAGCGTTTGTGTGTCGATCCATGCATTTGTGGTTAAATTCCGTTTCGACAGATATTGTTTTACGAAGAATCATAACCCCCTTTGAAGAATCATAACATCATCAACCGAATCATAACACCTAATTAACTACAATATTTCCGTCGTAAACAACGCCCTCACACACTTTTGTGGGGATAAATTGAAACGTTTGTGTAACATTGATCAACTGACGCCGACTATTTGCCACAAAAAAAACGTATATGTTCGAAAACAATAGCAAAAAGCGGTATGGGTGGCACAGAAACGTTGAAATGTCAATATGTGTACAACTTCTAAAGTTGACAGGAAGCAAACAGTTAGTAGCTGCACGGAAAATCTGGTATGTATGTAACCATTGTTCAATCGTGCATCGAATAGCATCCCTTACAGAAGAAAAAGGCCTGCTGCGTACTCTTGCTGTGTACATACAGCGTATATGATGCGTACATGATGTGTACTGAAATCAAGGGCTTTAAATAGTACGCAGGATATACACCGCACATACACCGATAGTAGGTTTGTAGTACACTTTTGACATGCAAATGAGCTCTGCCGCGTACTACTTGCTGCGTACATGCTGTGGACTACATAGTACACATGATGTACGCTGGAGGAATTTAGTATGCGGGAAATAGTACGCAGCATGTACGCGGCACATACACTTTTCACATGCAAATGCGCCTGCGGTGTACTACCCCTGCGGCGTACTTGCTGTGTACTCCTGCGGCGTACATGCTGTGTACTCCTAGCCCGAGTCCTGCGGCGTACATGCTGTGTACTCCTGCTGCATACATGCTGTGTACTCTTGTGTGCTGTGATAATGTAAATTCCTTACCCCACCAACTTTCGTATGCAAATGCTGATCATTTGGACAGAAAAAAACAGAAAAAAGATAAGTGACATGCATCAATAAGTATTTACCCTTACCAAAATAATGTAGATTGATGTTATCAAATAAATTAGTATGCTTTTCTTCATCCACTTTTCAATGAAATAAATCAATTTTTGTAGCATGTAATTTGGTAAACATTTGAAGAAAATGGCGTTACTGCATCAAGGGGAAACAACTTAAATGCAACTAAATATAAGTGTTATGATTTATTATAGACGATGTGTGCGTAGTATGTATTTATTTTGATTAAAATCCATCTGAGAACAATCTAGGACTGGAATTATATAAGCATTTATACACTTTTACGTCCGTAAAAAGTAGCACACCAAAAAATTTTGGATTGATTTTTTCCAATGGGGCGAGCGCAATTAGCCAAAAACGTTCTGAAAATATACGAGTGGCAAATCCGATGAACAACTTTTTAATTTGGTGAGGCCTTAATGAGTTAACATAATGAGCATTAAAGCCTTTATAAAACATGATAGAATGGTGTTTTGCTTAAGAGTATTCAAATAACAGTGAGAGCTATTAATTCTTCTCATTCGGGCGCTGTTGAGGCATTATCTTGGTAATTATTTCATGTATTACAAAATATAATGCAATGAAGTTCAAATAAGGCTTTTCAATTATCCAAGTTAGAAAGCTCCAGGATTAATTCAAAATGAAAAAGAATATATTTTTACACTGCATGCAAGGTGCAGCTCAGAAATCACTAAGATGTAAGCTTCAAAAATGAACATTGCAAATAGTTCGGCAAATTTTCATTGTTCAGAATACCGGTAATCTGAACTATTCTATGCTATTAAGATAAAAGTTACTCGGAAATCAAGTTCTTGCTTCCCCAAAAAAAAAAAAATGTACAAATCCTTCCTGCATGAAGTGTACTTCAGACTTTTACCTAAAAAAATTCAAAGTATAAACATCAAAAGAAAATGAACAAGTCCCTCCCGCATATATGAAGTTTACTTCAGACTTTAACTTATAAAAAAAACCCCTAAGTTTAAATGCCAAAAGAAATTGTACAAGTCTTTCCCGCGTATATGAAGTGTACTGCACAAATTTCAAAGTATCTGCGGTGTACATGCAGTGTACTATTTTCTTGTACAAGTCCCTCCTGCATACATGCAGTGTACTCCTTAAATTTTCAGAGTCTGTGCTGCGTACTTGAAGTGTACTAGTGACCTCCTGCGTATATGCTGTGTACTCGTCGAAATAGTATGCGGCATGTACGCGGCATGCGGTGTATGTAAAATGTACTCTTCTGGTGTACTACTGTGTTCGCGGCATATACACAGCAAATACGCAGCATGTACGCCACAGAGGCTTGCTTCTGTAAGGGATTCGCTGATTTTTAATTTATAGTAATATTAGAAGGAAAACGTAAGAATTCCTTACCTGTGTCACTGTTTTTACGTGAAAACCATCATAACCGAAATCACAGCAGAAGCATTTTCATACATAACCAAAAGGTTATGATTCTGGAGATTACCGGGCGTGCACTAGGCCTGGAATGTTGAAACCTTGTGGGAATATTGGACATGCGGAGTAGATGATCCCTATTGCAGCCAGCCATCAGTGTCTCTTTGACTTTCGCTCCTGTCCCCTATTGACTTATTGCCTATTACTACTATACATTGGGGGAGACATGTGCTTTTCTACAAAAGCATCTACTAGTTACATTTTGTTACACTGGAGAATTTTGTCTTTGTGTCTGTTCATATGTCTCTTCAGGTTTGATTTTGTTGAGAATGTTTGATAGTACAGTCGAATATCATTACCTCGATATCCGTTAGCTGGATACTCCAGTTAGCTCATGGCGAGCTATTGTGATTGCTCTCCATCCGGCGTCCTTCTGGCGTCTGTGCACACTTTCCTTTAAACAACATCTCCTATGAAACCATTTGGTGGAAGTTGATGAAACTTGGCCTGGATGTTCCTCTTCCAAATCTGTTCAAATGATCCTGCTTGGTTGCCAGGGCTAAAAATAGAAAAATCTTAAACAACATCTCTTAAACCGCTAGTCCGATTTCAAAATAATTTCACACAGAATTTAATGGTTCTTGTGTGATCCTCTACCAAGTTTGTTCAAATTTTTCTGATTTGTCAAAAAACATGGCCACAAGGGAGCATGTTCACTTTTCCCTGTATGTATATAGTGGAAACTTTAAAAATCTTCTTTTCTGAAACTGCTGGCTCGATTTTGAAATAATTTCAGGATGTTAAGTAAATGATTGAGTTTTGTTATAAATTTAAATTTGTGAAAACATAAGCACTGGTAGAATAGGGAAGATGTCAAATATGAAATGTTCGCCACACCAGAACAGTTGTGGTGTTTTACATACCACACCTTACATATTTTGAAGTTAGAAAAGAAACTTGTGAAATAATACTAAAGTTCTTCTTGGGTGCCTCAAATATGAGATATATGGGGTCTGCAGTAAAATGCCATTCTGCTCTCATTCTAAGAATAGCTGTTACGTATAAGGTAGATTAAGCGTTTCCGAGATAGGACATGCTGTTTTTTCCTCTAAATATCACAGCCTTAAACAGTTTTTGTTTAAGTTTCTTATCTGCCTGCATGTAAATGTAAAATTTAAACATAGACAAGCATTGTAGACTTTTCTAAACTGAATGTAATGACCAATTATACAAGTAAATGGTTTTGACGTACATATAGGAGATGCAAATACATATTTCTACCATTACCAGGACAGTTGTAATGTTGAGACCTCGCGATACTGTCACATATTTTCAGTTATCGTTGCGAGATTGCAACATTTGTGTAGAGTTTATGATAGTTTTTGTACTTAGTTTGTTCGATTTTCCAAATTGCTAATAATAGCAAAATTAATATAGCTATCTCACTTCAACATCACCTGTTTACTCATGAAAACATAGAATCAATGTTGTATTACACATAATAATTGAATCAAGAAGGTCGCATGGAGCGACACCATAACTTTTGTCATTGAGATGTTGTCACAATAGTTGAGACATGACTTACGTTGGAACATACCTCTCCTGGAGTAGGCTCAGAGTAGGTAGTATCATCGCGGAGACATAGCTTTTTCAGATTTTTTGTCTTAACAATGAAGATGATTTGAAAGTTTACTTAGTCAGTAGCACATGATCTTAACACTGAAGTAAATGGTGTCACAAGTGTTCATATATTAAAGTTCAGTTTTGTTGCTTCTTATTTTTACAGACAATACTTGAGTGTAGAGTTTGTGACGAAGTGTTCCAACTCCAAGGAGACAAAGTTCCACGACTGTTGATTTGTGGACACACTGTGTGCCACTACTGCTTGAGTAGACTCACAGTAAATGACCATGTCATTCTGTGTCCTTTTGACCGTCAGCCAACAGATATAGGTAATTTTAAAAAATGATTATGGAACCTTCAAGGGATGTAGACAATGAGATTTCTGTCTTTTGAAGTGATATTTGATGTTTACAGTAAATGTGTTTGAAATCAGCAAGAGTGCACAACTACCACTATATACTAAAGTATTGCACAGTATTATGGCTTTTTGAAATGTAAACACAAACAAAAGAATGACACAAAATTAAGTCCATATACAACGTTTTAGATGCAAACACTAATTCTTTGTTTGCCAAGCAGTAATGTGCTCCATTTCCTCCTTTTTCATTGCGAGTTCGAATCCCAGGCCACCATGATTTTTATGATTAAGACTATTTTATTTCTTATTTTTTAGTAAGGCTCTACGAAGAAAACTCTAATTAGTTAATTACGTTCTAACATTTTCACTAATGGAGAATTATCTCATTATCAACAGTTAAATCTGTTTGAATACAGTTTGTGTTAAAAATGAAATGTTTTTTAAGCTCTCTTTTGATATTTTAAAGCACCCACAATTTCTTGTGAACATGATAGCAAGGGTGTAGCATACATTACGCACAGTACGCATATGCGTAATGTAAAAAATTACAGGTATGTTTGTTGCCAAAATAAGAGTTACTAAATTATAGCATCTTTAATACAAGCAGGCGAGTATCATACCTCCAACAGTGACTAATTTCACTGAATTAGGGGTTCATTCCCCATCACATATATGCTTAAACATAGTGCTTGTGCAAGTAATGTAAGACATCTGTCGTTACCAGACAATATTATAAAAAAAAAAAAAAAAAGACTGAAAAAAACAGGAAAAAATATAAAATATAAAAAACTCATGGGGAAAGCTATTAGTGTTGTCGCGCCCATCACTGCCTGAAAGTGGTTGAAACAGTTTATGTCAATGTTAATATTTCTCATAATCTTTCTCAGACTGGTACTTTCAGCAGTTAAAATTTTCGAAATACTGACCTGTTAATCCAAAGTCCCCTAGAATTTTATGCCAGAAAATGTGTCAGATTGCACTATTTTTATCTAAGTCTCCAAAACTTCCCGGGGAGCCTTTTAGAGGTTAAAATGTTCAAAATATTGACCTTTTAAATGTCCGAAGACCCCTTGCATTATATGCCACAAAATGCGCCAGAATGCACCATTTTTATTCGCCCAAAGGGACATATTATGTTATATCCCCGGTGTCCGTCTGTCCGTCCAGCCTTCAGGCGTATTATGTTATACTCCCAGTGTCCGTCCGTCCGTTAGCAATTTTGTGTCCGCTCTGTAACTCTTGAACCTCTTGAAGGATTTCGAACAAACTTTGCACAAATGTTCACCACATCAAGACGACATGCAGAGCGCATGTTTCGGATGGCTGTCTTCAAGGTCTAGGTATCACTTAAGGGTCAAAGGTCATATGGCTTTGTTTTATGTCCGCTCTATAACTCTTGAACTGCTTGAAGGATTTTAAAGAAATTTGGCACATACATACATGTCAAGTTCCGTGGACAATTTTCCAGGAGATTTCGGTTGAAAATCCAGGAGTTTTGATGAAAATCCAGGAGATTTTATCAACCAGCATTTTTTAGGAAATTTTTGGTTGAATATAAAACTGTATAACAGATTAGATCTAAATCATTTTCCTTTCTGACCTGATTAACTGATTTGGGCAATGTTTTAAGGGGCTAAGTTGCATTTTAAAACATTTTAACCCTTATCATGCTGAACACGATTGATTCTGCTTTTGAAACCAGTGTAGATTGTCCATGCAGTCTGATCATGATCTGCACTGTTTGCCATTTAGTCAGTATCTTTTTGGTAAGCACCCCATTTTTACAGTTAATGGTACTGTCCAAAATGAAAGATGGACAAGTTCAATATAGAAATTAAGCAAGGTAAACAAAAAAGTATTGATTTAAATTTATTTAATTATTATCTTTTAAGCAGAGGAATTGGATGAAATTTGCAGGCGAGTCTCTTTTATGTGAATAATCTGAAGGTCTTTTTGACATTCCTAGATTTTTAGCACATGAGCAGTAGCTAACATAGATTGGAAATACACCTATTTCACCATTTTAAATATATTTTGAAAAGTGCTTTTTACTCATAAAAATGAAATACAAAATCATAGCTGTGAAAAAAATGTTTAAACCTATCTCACTTAATTATGCCAAAAAGCTGTGAGTCTCCCAGACAATCCGGGAAACTTGACATGTCTGCACATATGTTCACCACATCCAGACGACGTGCAGAGCGCATGTTTCGGATGGCTGGCTTGAAGGTCAAGGTCACACTTAGGGGTCAAAGGTCATATGGCTTTGTTTCGTGTCTGCTCTAACTCTTGAACTGCTTGAAGGATTTTAAAGAAACTTGGCACAAATGGTGAAATGTTCACCAAATCGAGGCAACATGCAGAGGGCATCAAGGTCAAGGTCACACTTAGCGGTCAAAGGTCATATGACTTTGTTTCCTGTTTATATTGCTCTGCATTGCAGTTCTTTTGCTTGAAGGTCAAGGTCACACTTAGGGATCAAAGGTCATATGGCTTTGTTTCGTGTCCGCTCTGTAACTCTTGAACTTCTTGAAGGATTATAAAGAAACTTAGCAAAAATGGTGAAATGTTCACTACATCGAGGCGACATGCAGAGCGCATCAAGGTCAAGGTCACATTTAGCGGTCAAAGGTCATATGACTTTGTTTTGTGTTTACATTGCTCTGCATTGCGGTTCTTTTGTTTTTATTTGGCATATCCATTTTTTGTTCACTTACAATAATTCTTTTACTTCCCTTTTATGTTACTATAAATAGCTTATTTTGTAACTTTTTTATTATTGGCCGTAGGGAAAAACCGGGACCACTTTTCTGTGGTACAACATGGATGGTACCTCCAATTTTTAGCTCGACTTTTCGAAGAAAAAGTAGAGCTAGTGCACTCGCCCCGGCGTCGGCATCAGTGTCGGCATCGCCATTGGTTAAAATGTTTGATAAAGTCAAATATCTCTGTTACTATCAAAGCTATTGACTTGAAACTTAAAATAGTTATTTACTATCAAAGTCTGCACCAGGAGAAATAATCCCCATAACTCTGATTTGAATTTTGACAGAATTATGCCCCTTTTTAACTTAGAATTTTGGTTAAAGTTTTTGATAAAGTCAAATATCTCTGTTACTGTCAAAGTTATTAACTTGAAACTTAAAACACTTATTTACCATCAAAGGTTACACCAGAAGAAACAATTGCCATAACTCTGGTTTGAATTTTGACAGAATTATGCCCCTTTTTAACTTAAGAATTTTTTTTTTTAAATTTGATAAAGTCAAATATCTCTGTTACTATTAAAGCTTTTGACTTGAAACTCAAAATAGTTATATACAATCAAAGTCTGCACCAAGAGACACAATTCCCATAACTCTGGTTTGAATTTTGACAGAATTATGCCCCTTTTTAACTTATAATTTTTTGTTAAAAGTCAAATATCTCTGTTACTGTTAAAGCTTTTGACTTGAAACTCAAAATAGTTATATACAATCAAAGTCTGCACCAAGAGACACAATTCCGATAACTCTGGTTTGAATTTTGACAGAATTATGCCCCTTTTTAACTTAAGAATTTTTAAATTTTTTTTTGATAAAGTCAAATATCTCTGTTAGTGTTAAAGCTTTTGACTTGAAACTCAAAATAGTTATTTACTATCAAAGTCTACACCAGGAGACACAATTCCCATAACTCTGATTTGAATTTTGACAGAGTTATGTCCCTTTTTTTACTTGCAAAGCTCTAATTCAGAGTCAAGCACTGAGAAAAGTCGAGCGCGCTGTCTTACAGACAGCTCTTGTTAGGTGTATTTTTACATATCTGTGCCTGATGATGATTTTTTTTGTGGACTTGTTTTGTGGAGAATATTTTTTTGAATTTCTTCCCTTTGTTGTTCCTGTCCTTTGTGTTTCAACATTCAAGTTCTTTAAATTTTGCCCCCTTCCGTGATAAAACCTTTCGGGCGTTTATTGCCTTGCTTGGCCAAGCTCTTCTTTGTCTAAGTCTCCAAAATATGGACCCCCATCAGCGGGAGGGGGAAACCCCTCCCTCACCCTCCCCCACTTTGTGCCTCCATGTGCGTATCCTTTTTGAAGCTCTGGCTACGCCTATGGATAGAGATCACAGTTTGCAATAAATTTTAATCAAACTTGCACACAACTTATATTGGCATAATATCTCGGTTCCTTTTGAAAACAGGCCAGATCCCATCATGGATTCCAGAGTTATGGCCCCTAAAATGGCCAAAATTTGCTTTTTGACTAGAGACCACATTTTGCAATTGATTTTATGGGTTCCAGAGTTATAGCCCCTTAAAGGGCCAAAATTTGCTATTTGGGCTTTTGCAGCCATATAGAGACATCATTTTATGGTTTGATTTGAAACAAACTTGCAAAATATTTTTAACAACAATAGATCTTGGATTCCATGATGAATTCATCAGATCCAATCATAGGTTTCGGAGTTACGGCTCCTTATTGACCCCTGAAAGAGCCAAAATGTGTTAATTTTTATCTTGTGAACTCGATAAAGTTACATTTTACATTCGATCGTAACCACATTTACACACAACTTCAGTCACAATAAGATCTCAGTTCCTTTCGAAAACTGGCTATATTCCATCATGGGTTCTAGAGTTATTGTCCCTGAAAGGGGCAAACTTTTCTATATTGGCCCTTCCAGCCATATATAGGTTTTATCTATGCTTTGATTTGATACAAACTTGCACAGAATGGTTATCTTGATAATCTCTAGGCCAAGTTAGGGGTCCTGTGGGGTCAGAAACTAGGTTACCAGGTCAAATCAATGGAAAAGCTTGTTAACACCCTGGAGGCTACATTTATGACCCTGTCTTCATGAAACTTGGTCAGAATTTTTATCTTGATGATTCCTAGGCCAAGTTTAAAACTGGGTCATGTGGGGTGAAGAACTAGGTCACAAGGTCAAATCAAAGGAAAAGCTTGTTAACACCCTAGAGGCCACGTTTATAATCTATCTTCATGGAACTTGGTCAGAATGTTTATCTTGATGATTCCTAGGCCAAGTTTGAAACTGGGTCATATGGGTTTAAAAACTAGGTCACCTGGTCAAATCAAAGGAAAAGCATGTTAACACTGTAGAGGCCACATTTATGACCCTATCTTCATGAAACTTGGTCAGAATATTTGAATTAAACATACATTTACACAAATCAAGGATTGAATAGAAAGCTAAGCTTATATAGAAACTCGTTCCTTGTTTATCTTCATGAAGATTCATTAAAGACTTTTTCGAATTTCTTGAAGACGTTATTTCCAAGTACCCCAATCTCATGATCATGGGAGATTTCAATCTACATATACATGACGACACCAACACTATTTCTGAATTCAACAGTTGTTTATGTGCTATGGGGTTGCAACAACATGTACATTTCCCAACACAAGTGTTCGGTCAGAGTCTTGATCTTGTGATCACAGAGGTCGCAAATGGTGTTGAACTTATCTCATGTGAACCCGGTCCTTTCTTATCCGACCATCGTGTAGTAAAAGTCATTACAAAAGTGAAAAAGGAAAACATCATCAGCAAGTCTATTACTTACTGGAACTTTAATGACATAAATGACTCAGATTTTGCTAGTGACCTTGCTGATTTGAAAATTGAAAGTGATTCAATTGAGACATATGTTGACATTTTCCAAGATGAAATGAAAAATATCATTGACAAGCACGCTCCTTTAAAAGAGAAAACTATTATTTGTCGAAATCCGAAACCGTGGTTTAATGAGGATATCCGCCACTTAAAACAAATTCTGCGCAAATCCGAACGTTTGTGGAGGAGGTACCAAAATCCACAGGACTATGAAATTTTCAAGACTGCTCTTAATAAATATCACCATGAACTGAAACTAGAAAAACAGAGAACTCTTAGCCAAAAAGTGCTCGAATACAAAGGTGATTCCAAAAAACTTTACAAATTTGTGACAGATCTCACCGGCGGCAAGTCGGAGAATCCAATGCCTGTTGTTGAAAATGAAAATACGCTAGCTGACAAATTTGCTGACTTTTTCATGGAAAAGATTCAGAAAATACGGGACAGCTTAAAAGGTTTTGAAAACTATAAACCATCAATGAGAAATGTGCCGGAATTTGGAAAATTTGATGAACTTAGTGAGGATGAAGTTAGAAAACTCATTAACCAGTTACAAACAAAGTCGTGTGAAATTGATGTTATTCCAACAAAAGTGTTGAAGTCATATTTAAATGAGCTCCTCCCAATTATAACTAGACTAGTGAATCTTTCATTGACTCAAGGAGTCTTCCCAGTGCAGTGGAAACAGGCAATAGTTAGACCTCTGTTAAAGAAAGCTGGTCTCGAACTTATATTCTCAAACTATAGGCCAGTGAGCAACTTATCATTCTTGTCCAAATTGATAGAGAAAGCAGCACTGTATTTACTTAATAAACATGTAAATGAACATAATCTCCTTCCGAAAAATCAGTCCGCATACAGGCAACATCATTCGTGCGAATCGGCTTTATTGAGACTTATCAATGACATCTTGGACGCTATGGAACATCAAGAAGTGACTGCATTGATAGCATTAGACCTTAGTGCAGCTTTTGATACGGTAGATCACGATATTCTTTTGGACGTTTTGAAATGTCAGTATGGTGTCTCTGGTGTTGCATTGGACTGGTTGAACTCATATCTGAGGCCACGGAGCTGCCGCGTGAGTGTGAATCAAACAGTGTCATCAGCACGTGAGCTTACGTGTAGTGTCCCCCAGGGAAGCTGTTTAGGGCCGGGGCTCTATCTCACGTACGCAGGAACGATTTTTGACATTGTTCCCCCGTCCATTTCCGTCTTTGGCTTTGCCGACGACCACACCGCAAGCACACGTTTTAAGCCCGAACCATCCATCGAGGTTAAATCCATTGGTGAACTAGAGGAGTTTGCTACAGATTCAAATGAGTGGATGAACAGTAACAAACTAAAAATGAATTCCTCAAAAACTGAACATATTGCCTTTGGAAGTGCCCCTCAGTTGAATAAGTTAAACATTCACGAGATAGATATTTGTGGTGATAAAATCAAGAGACAGAGTAACATCAGATATTTGGGGGCCTATTTGGACGAAACTTTAACTTTCAAAGAGCATATAAAAATAAAGTGTAGAACGGCAATGTTGAATTTTTTCCGAATCAAAAACATTCGCAAATATTTGACTCAGGATGCAACTGAAACCTTAGTGCTATCGCTGGTTATTTCGCATTTAGACTACTGTAATGTTATTTTATACGGTATTTCTGATTGTGACATCGCAAAACTGCAACGCATTCAAAATATGTGTGCGAAGTTAGTTCTGAATCGTAGAAGAAGAGACAGTTCTAAGCAGGCACTCTACGATTTGCACTGGCTGCCGATCAAAGCCAGAATAAACTTTAAGATCTTGACGTACATGTTCAGTTGCCATGTTGGAAATGCGCCTGCATATTTGATTGAACTCTTAACACCGAAAATCCCCCAGCGCTCCCTCAGATCCTCGGAGTCATCAGTTGACTGTTACATCGTCCCTTTCAACAAGCGAAAAACTTTTAGTGATAGAAGCTTTAGTACTATAGGGCCAAAGTTGTGGAACAATTTGCCGTTGAACATCAGACAAAGTTCTTCAATTGACTGCTTTAGGAAAAAGTTGAAAACGCATTTCTTCAGAGACTACTTTGCATTATTCTAAGTTTTGACTGAGTTTTAAACAGTGATGCTGGTGACAGTGATAGAAATTTAATGTTTGTCTGTGATAATTGTATGTTAGTAATATTTTAAAATATAGTATTATCATTGACTTTAAATTAATAATTGCTATTTTGATTCGTTTTAATTAATCTTATTTAAAATATTTTATATTTAATATTTCATTTCAACTTGTATTGTAAAACGCCATTGAATATGTTTTAAATGTAGAAATAGGCGTTTAAGCAAATAAACCAGTTTCAGTTTCAGTTTCAGTTTCATGATTCTTAGGCCAAGTTCGAAACTGGGTCATGTGGGGTCAAAAACTAGGTCACCCGGTCAAATCAAAGGAAAGGCTTGTTAACACCCTTGAGGATACATTTATGATCCTATTTTCATGAAACATGGTCAGAATGTTTATCTTGATGATTCCTAGACCATGTTTAACAGGTGAGTGATATAGGGTCATCATGACCCTCTTGTTAGCTCATCTGAGCACAAAGTGCTCAGGGTGAGGTATTGTGATCGCTCGCCGTCCGGCGTCCGTCCGTCTGTTCGTCCGTCCGTCCGTCCGTCCGTTGTACGTCCGTCCACACTTTCCTTTAAACAACATCTCCTCCTAAACCAACAGGCCAATTTTGATGAAACTTCACAGGGATGTTCCTTGGATGGCGCCCTTTCAAAATTGTTCAAAGAATTGAATTCCATGCAGAACACTGGTTGCCATGGCAACCGAAAGGAAAAACTTTAAAAATCTTCTTCTCAAAAACCAGAAGCCTAGAGCTTAGATATTTCGTGTGAAGCATTGCCTAGTGGACCTCTACCAAGTTTGTTCAAATCATGACCCCCTGGGTCAAAATTGACCCTGCCCCAGGGGTCACTTGATTTTACATAGGAAAATCTTCAAAATTTTTCTAAAAATAAACTAGAAGGCCTAGAGACTAGATATTTGACATGTAGCATTGCCTAGTGGACCTCTACAAAATTTGTTCAAACCTTGTCCCCCGGGGTCAAAATTGACTCCACCCTAGGGGTCACTTGATTTTACATAGGAAAATCTTAAAAAAAAATTCTAAAAATAAACCAGAAGGCCTAGATCTTAGATATTTGACATGTAGCATTGCCTAGTAGACTTTTACAAAGTTGATTCAAATCATGACCCCTGGGGTCAAATTGACCCTGCCGCATGGGGTTACTTGATTGTACATAGAAAAACCTTCAATATTTTCTAAAAATAAACCAGAAGAGCTTAGATATTTGACATGTAGCATTGCCTAGTGGACCTCTACAAAAAGTTTTCAAATCTTGTTTTTAAAGTTACTTAAAGAAAATTTCAACTATATTTTCTCATAATTCTTTTGATTGATTTCTATTATGATCTTTTGACCTTGAAGATTTGTCCTTAAGTGCAATGATAACAGGTGAGCGATATAGGGCCATCATGGCCCTCTTGTTTTATTTTTATGACAGTCTTATACCTCACTATAAATAGCACTGCCATAATTTCAGTATTGATTATTTTAAAGATACTGCCCTTTTTATACGAAAATAAGAACAAAACAATGAATTAGAAAGATTAGAAAAAACTCGCACAAAGTATGTAATGTAAAAAAAACAAGAGGGCCAAGATGGCCCTAGGTCCCTCACCTGAGATACACACCATAACAGCGTAAACATGTTTGACCTAGTGATTTCATGGAAACAAATATACTGACCAATTTTCATTAAGATTGGACCAAACATGTGGTCTCTTAAGTGTAAACAAGTATTTTCTTCAGTTTGACCTAGTGACCTAGTTTTTGAGCCAAGATGACCTACATTTAAACTTGACCTAGATTTCATCAAGGCAATCATTCTGACCAAATTTCATCAACCTCAATTGACAAAATACAGCCTCTATCGCATACAAAACGTTTTTCTTTGATTTGTCCTAGCAACCTAGTTTTTGACCCCAGATGACCCATATTCAAACTTGACCTTAGTTTTACCAAGTCTATCATTCTGACCAAAATTCATGAAGATCAATTGAAAAATACAGTCTCTGTTGTATACAAAAGGTTTTTCTTTGATTTGACCTAGTGACCTAGTTTTTGACCACAGATGACCCATATTTTAACTTGACCTTGATTTAATCAAGGCAATCATTCTGACTAAATTTTATGAATATCCAATGTAAAATGCAGCCCCTGTTGCGTACACAAGGTTTTTCTTTAATTTGACCGGGTGACCTAGTTTTTGACCCTAGATGATCCATGTTCCAGCTCCACCTAGATTTCATCCAGACGAACATTCTGATCAAATTTCATGAAGATCTAGTGTAAAATACAGCCCCTATTGCAAACACAAGATTTTTCTTTGATTTGACCTAGTGACCTAGTTTTTAATCCCAGATGACCCATTTTCAAACTTGGCCTAGATTTCATCAAGGTAATCATTCTGACCAAAATTCATGAAGATCAATTGAAAAAAACATCCTCTATCATATACACAAGGTTTTTCTTTGATTTGACCTAATGACCTAGTTTTTGACCCCAGATGACCTATTTTCGAACTTAGCCTAGATTTCATCAAGGTTATCATTCTGACAAAATTTCATGAAGATCAGTTGAAAAGTACAGCCTCTATCGCATACACAAGCTAAATGTTGACAGACGACAGACAGACAGACGCCGGAGCATTGCTCAGGTGAGCTAAAAATGGACAGATGCAATATTCAAACTGTCAGCAGTATCACATGATATTGTGTCCATCCAATGGTCCCTTGCGTCAACAAGCCAAATATTGATTTTACTTTGTATAATTTTGATCTAAAATTGAGAATGCTACTGATTGTTTTTTACACCCTTTTACACACTGCTAAAATTAAAATGCCATGATATTTGTACTAATAGACAAAGTTGTAATTGTTGTCTTCTACCAGTGTATTAGTGAAGTGATCCCATCTGCTCATCTGTCCCTCCATCATGAAAAGTTGATCCTGTGATTGAACTTACTTTGTACATACAGTGACTGACATCAGCAGTTCATTGTAACATAGGTTGCCTGCTGGTTTAGTGATCTTCAAAATATTCTCTCAAAATGTTTGGCTTCAATAAATCTTGTGATTTACTTGAGGACAAAAATTACGTCACTAAGTCAGATCATAGAGAAAACCTTGTTAACATTCTAAAGTCCACATTTTACATTTGATCTTCATACAAATTTTTCAGAATGTTTCAATCTTCTATGAAATCTAGATCAGGTCTAAAAGTGGATTATCTGAGGTCACTAGATCAAATTATAGAAAAATCTTATTAACACCCTAGAGGCCACATGTTTTCCTTGGTCATCATACATTTTTGTCAGAATGTTTTTCTCTATGAAAGGTACGTCAGCTTTAAAATTGGGTTACCTGAGACCTTTAATTAGGTCATTAGGTCAAATCATAGAAACATCTTGTTAACACTCTGGATGTCACAATTTCTATTTGATCTTAATAAAACTTTGCCAGAATTTTTTTTTTTTGAAAATAAGATCATATTTAAAACTGGGCTATCTGAGATTTAAACTAGGTCAAATCATTGAAAAACTTTGATTACGCTCTGAAGGACATAATATGATTTTGTAATCTTTGACAGATTTTTGTCTCTGTTAATCTATTTCAAGTAGAGACCGTACCATAGCTCTTCGCGTACTTTGATTTTTCAAAATAAAGTGATTTTTACAAGTGCACCGGTTACGAAAAAGATATAAACAACGGACTCTGTCTATGAAACTTTGAAATGAATGAATGACAGTTGATCTTAGTCATAATACTGATTGACAGTGAATGCTAATGACTCCATGTGTTGCAGAAAGGTATTTAGTTTGTAACTGTAATTTCCCATCAATTGAAATCCTCTCAAAACTGGTAAAATAATTACTTATATTTGGACAAAACTCACCGTCTTTGCCATTCGACAGCTGCAAAAAGGGCAAATATAAAAGATTCAGTGTAAGTAATATTTCACTGGTACTACCAGTTAGTAAGTTCATACTCTGAACCGAGAGATTTGACCGATTATGACGTTGGCAGCATTAAATTATATTTTTTCTTTACACAAAATTGCCGTTAGGTAACAAAGCGAATACGCCGATAATCCGGAGTTCACCGATTATTGTTCCAGTTTACGCAATGTAATCCAACAATTAAACTGCATAGCTATTAGCTACTGCTGTTATAGGGAAGTGGTAGAGTGTCTGCCTTAGGTGTGAGAGGTCCTGGGTTCGAGTCCCAGTTAGAGCTTAACTATTTAGATTCTGCTAAAGTATAGTTTTGCTGTGTTAATAGACTGTTCCAGATGTCCTAAATGTTTAGCACACAGCATCATGGATCAGTATTTAGCAATCCAGATCAAAGTTGAATGTTAAATCAAATGCACCCAATTAGAAAATATTGACTATATTATGTCCCTTTGATGTCTTATGCTCTCCATGTTCAAGAAGAGTTACATTTCCTTGATCACAAAATTTTCGTTATCATGAAAATATTAAATGCTCGTAACTCCGCACTTCTGGTTAAAATATTGTCTATATTTCTGTTTTTGAGAAATATATTGACATTTGTCTTCATTTCAAAGCTTTTTAACTTCAAACCTATGATTTGAAAAACTTAGGTACTATCTCTATTTCAAGCTGGAAAGTGGAATGCCTGAGGTCAAAAACTAGGTCACTAGCTTTAAAGAAAATCTTTTTAGCCCGTCTGATTTTTAAAAATCAAAGCCCTGAGAGGACTGTAGGGAAGCATAGCTGAACCGGTATGCATTTTAATAGAGAAGCCTGGCAAGAAAAGATTCCATCATTTTGCAATATTTCACTAAATGCTACTATTTTTTTGTACTCATTGAACCAAAAAAATAACCCACATCCAGACCAAAGTCGGTAAAGGCTACTCAAATCATAATCTTTGACTTGACTCTAGATCTAATAGATCTAATAGGGAACGAATGTCTGTACATATGAAATCTGATCATCAATAAAAGCAGACTAAGACTTTAGAGGTTGCATTGACCTCGACACCAAAATCGATAGGGGTTGTTTATGTCTTTGGCAAGGTTCTAAGAAAATCAAACGGACCAGACTGATTCGACAGACAGTCATGACAGGATCTTCCAAAGTGAGATGTCAATGCATAAAACCAAGAGAACAAACAGAAAAAATATCAAAATATTTATCTAAACTGTGTAACAATTTTTAGCTCACCTGAGCAATGCTCAGGTGAGTTTTTGTGATCGCTCGATGTCAAGCGTCTGTCTGTCGTCTGTCAACATTTAGCTTGTGTATGCGATAGAGGCTGTATTTTTCAACTGATCTTCATGAAATTTGGTCACAATGATTACCTTGATGAAATCTAGGCCGAGTTCGAAAATGGGTCATCTGAGGTAAAAAACTAGGTCACTAGGTCAAATCAAAGAAAAACCTTGTGTATGCGATAGAGGCTGTATTTTTCAATTAATCTTCATGAATTTTGGTCAGAATGATTACCTTGATAAAATCTAGGCCGAGGTTGAAAATGGGTCATCTGGGGTCAAAAACTAGGTCACTAGGTCAAATCAAAGAAAACCTTGTGTATGCAATAGAGGCTGTATTTTTAGCTCATGCTCAGGTGAGTTTTTCTGATCGCTCGATGTCCGGCGTCTGTCGTCTGTCTGTCGTCCGTCTGTCGTCTGTCTGTCTGTCAACATTTAGCTTGTGTATGCGATAGAGGCTGTATTTTTCAACTGATTTTCATGAAATTTGATCAGAATGATAACCTTGATGAAATCTAGGCCGAGTTCGAAAATGGGTCATCTGGGGTCAGAACTAGGTCACTAGGTCAAATCAAAGAAAAACCTTGTGTATGCGATAGAGGCTGTATTTTTAGCCCACCATCATCAGATGGTGGGCTATTAAAATCACTCTGCGTCCGTGGTCCGTCCGTCCGTCATTCCGTCCGTCCGTCCGTCCGTCTGTTAACAATTTCTCGTTATCGCATCTCCTCAGAAACTACTGGGGGGATTTTGACCAAACTTTGTCAGAATGATGTATTGGTACCCTAGTTGTGTCCCCCTGAAAATCAGACTGGTTCAACAATTTATGAGTGAGTTATGGCCCTTTGTTTATTTCTATAATTTATATAGATTTATATAGGGAAAAACTTTGAAAACCTTCTTGTCCAAAACCACAGAGCCTAGGGCTTTGATATTTGGTATGAAGCATCATCTAGTGGTCCTCTACCAAGATGATTCAAATTATTTCTCTGGGGTCAAATATGGCCCCGCCCTGGGGGTCACATGGTTTATATAGACTTATATAGGGAAAAACTTGGAATAACCTCTTGTCCAAAACCACAGGGCCTAGGGCTTTGATATTTTGTATGTGACATCATCTAGTGGTCTTCAACTAAGTTTGTTCAAATTATACCCCTAGGGTCAAATATGGCCCCGCCCTGGGGGTCATATGGTTTACATAGACTTATATAGGGAAAAACTTTGAAAATCTTCTTGTCTAAACCACAAAGCCTAGGGCTTTGATACTTGTAATGTAGCATCATCTAGTGGTTCTCTACCAATTTTGTTCAAATTATCCTCCTAGGGTTAAATATGGCCCCGCCCCGGGGGTCACATGGTTCATATAGACTTATATAGGGAAAAGCTTTTAAAATGTTCTTGTCAGTAACTACAACATTCAAACTTGGACCACATGTATATTTTTGAGTGGCAAGATGAACCTTGACATGAGTTGACCTTGATTTTGACCTAGTGACCTACTTTCACATTTCTATAGCTACAGCCTTCAAATTTGGACCACATGCATAATTTTGTGCACTGGAAAAAACTTTGACCTTTATTTTGACCTACTTTCACATTTTTTAAGTTACAGGCATCAAATTTGGACCATATGCGTAGTTTCGTGTTTCAAAATGAAATTTGACATTGATTTTGACCTAGTGACCTACTTTCACATTTCTCAAGCTACAGCCTTCAAATTTGGACTACATGCATAGTTTTGTGTACCGAAAAAACTTTGACCTTGACATTGACCTAGTGACCTACTTTCACATTTTTGAAGGTACAGGCTTCAAATTTGGACCACATGCATAGTTTTGTATTCTGAAATAAAATTTGACCTTGATTTTGACCTAGTGACCTACTTTTACATTTCTCAAGCTACAGCCTTCAAATTTGGACCACTTGCATAGTTTTGTGTACTGAAATGACCTTTGACCTTTACATTGACCTAGTGACCTACTTTCACACTTTTAAGGTACAGGCTTCAAATTTGGACCACATGCATAGTTTTGTATTCCGAAATAAAATTTGACCTTGATTTTGACCTAGTGACCTACTTTTACATTTCTCAAGCTACAGCCTTCAAATTTGGACCACATGCATAGTTTTATGTACCGAAACAAACTTTGACCTTTACATTGACCTAGTGACCTACTTTCACATTTTTGAAGGTACAGGCTTCGAATTTGAACCACATGCATAGTTTTGCATTCCGAAGTAAAATTTGACATGGATTTTGACCTAGTGACCTACTTTTACATTTCTCAAGCTACAGCCTTCAAATTTGGACCACTTGCATAGTTTTGTGTACCGAAATGAACTTTGACCTTAAGATTGACCTAGTGACCTACTTTCACATTTCTGTAGCTACAGGCTTCAAATTTAGGACCAAATGCATAGTTTTGTGTACCGAAATAAGCTTTGACCTTAACATTGACCTAGTGACCTACTTTCACATTTTTGAAGGTACAGGCTTCAAATTTGGACCACATGCATAGATTTGTGTTGTGTACGGAAATGAAATTTGAGCTTGAGCTAGTCAATCAGTCTTGAAATTTGGAACACTCAAAAATGGCACATTGGTGGGCGCCAAGAGCACTCTCTGATCTCTTGTTTAATTAATCTTCATGAATATTGGTCAGAATGATAACCTTGATGAAATCTAGGCCGAGGTCGAAAATGGGTCATCTCTGGTCAAAAACTAGGTCACTAGGTCAAATCAAAGAAAAACCTTGTGTATGCGATATAGGCTGTATTTTTCAATTGATCTTCATGAATATTGGTCAGAATGATTGCCTTGATGAAATCTAGGCTGAGTTCCAAAATGGGTCATCTCGGATCAAAAACTAGGTCACTTAAGGTCAAATCAAAGAAAAACCTTGTGTATGCGATAGAGGCTGTATTTTTCAATTGATCTTCATGACATTTGGTCAGAACGATTGCATTGATGAAATATAGGTCAAGTTTGAATATGGGTCATCTAGGATCAAAAAGTAGGTCACTAAATCAAATCCAAGAAAAACCTTGTGTATGCGATAGAGGCTATATTTTTCAATTGATCTACCTGAAATTAAGTCAGAATGATTGCCTTGATGAAATCTAGGTCGAATTTGAATATGGGTCATCTTAGGTCAAAAACTAGGTCACTAGGTCAAATTAAAGAAAAATCTTATGTATGCGACAGAGGCTGTATATTTCAATTGATATTCATGAAATTTCGTCAGAATGATTGCCTTGATAAAATCTACGTTGAGTTTGATTATGGGTCATTGGACTCAAAAAGTAGGCCACTAGGTCAATTCAAAGAAAAACCTTCTGTATGCGATAGAGGCTTTATTTTTCAATTAATCTTCATGAAATTTGGTCAGAATGATTGCCTTGATGTAATCTAGGTCAAGTTCAATTATGGATCATCTGGGTCAAAAAGTAGGTCACTAGGTTAAATCAAAGAAAAATCTTGTGTATGCGATAGAGGCTCTATTTTTTAACTGATCTTCATGAAATTTTGTCAGAATGATAGCCTTGATGAAATCTATGTCAAGTTCGAATATGGGTCATCTGGGTTTACAAACTAGGTCACTAAGTCAAATCAAGGAAAAACTGTGTGTATGCAGTAGGGACTGCATTTTACACTGGATTTCATAAAATTTGGTCAGAATGGTTGGCTTGATGAAATCTAGGTTAAGTTCGAATATGGGTAGTCTGGGATCAAAAACTAGGTCAGTAGGTCAAATCAAAGAAAATACTTACTTTTATTTTATGCTAACTAATAAAATACTGTATTATATCAGTTAAATATTTTCATATCTCATCACTCACACTGTGAAAATATGAAATCTATATTTTCACACTGTGAGAGATATAGCTCCGCCCCCTCAATGCATTGTGTATGAATTTTAAATTATTTGCTTAAAACAGGATAAAAACTGTAGTCACACTTTGTTCTTTATAGTATATTTCTCGATTCAAATTATTTTACTTAAAGAGAATTTCATACCGTTATGCAGCAAAAAATAAAATAAAATGGAACTTTATGTTGCATGCGTCTTTATTACGTCACAGCACGTCTGACGTCATGTCTGTTTACGCACGTCTGTTTCCCGCGCTGAGATTAAAACAGTTGCAAAATGCACATCTCAACATAATTGAGCATAAAATAAAAAGAAAATTTGTTTGTTTTTCGTGAATATGGAATATTTCTCACTTCTCAGTGAAATATATTCCATATTCACTCAAAACAAACAAATATCCTCTATATACTCAAGATTATTTGCTCCAATTTTAATAATTGGTCAGAATATTTTTTTCCATGAAATCATTAGGTCAAACATGTTTACACTGTTATGGTGTGTTATGGTGTGTTTATCAGGTGAGCGACCTAGGGCCATCTTGGCCCTCTTGTTTAATTAATCTTCATGAATTTTGGTCAGAATGATTGCCTTGATGAAATCTAGGTCAAGTTTGAATATGGGTCATCTGGGATTAAAAACTAGGACACTAGGTCAAATCGAAGGAAAAGCTTGTATATGCGATAGAGGCTGTATTTTTCAATTGATCTTCCTGTAATTAAGTCAAAATGACAATCTGAATGAAATCTAGGCTGAATTTGAAAAGGGTTATCTTGGATCAAAAAGTAGGTCACTAGGTCAAATCAAAGAAAAACCTTTTGTATGCGATAGAGGCTGTATTTTTCAATTGATCTTCATGAAATTTGGTCAGAATGATTGCATTGATGAAATCTAAGTCAGATTTGAATATTGGTCATCTGGGGTCAAAAATTAGGTCACTAAGTCAAATCAAAGAAAAACCTTGTGTATGCGATAGAGGCTATATTTTTCAACTGATCTTCCTGAAATTAAGTCAGAATGATTGCCTTGATGAAATCTACATTAAATTTGATTATGGGTCATCTTGGGTCAAAAACTAGGTCACTAGGTCAAATCAAAGAAAACTCTTCTTTATGCAATAGTGGCTGTATTTTTCAATTGATCTTCATGAAATTTTGTCAGAATGATAGCCTTGATGAAATCTAGGTCAAGTTTGAATATGGTTCATCTGGGTTTAAAAATTAGGTCACTAGGTAAAATCAAGGAAAATTCTTGTGTATGCAATAGGGGCAGCATTTTACCCTGGATTTTCATAAAATCTGGTCAGAATGGTTGCCTTGATGAAATCTAGGTCAAGTTTGAATATGGGTAGTCTGGGGTCAAAAACTAGGTCACTAGGTCAAATCAAAGAAAAACCTTGTGTATGCGATAGAGGCTGTGTTTTTCAATTGATCTTCATGAAATTTGATCAGAATGATAGCCTTGATGAAATCTAGGTCAAGTTCTGATATGGGTCATCTGGGGTCAAAAACTAGGTCACTAGGTCAAATCAAAGAAAATACTTACTTATACTCAAGATTTTTGCTCCAATTTTAATGATAATTGGTCAGAATATTTTTTTCCATGAAATAACTAGGTCAGACATGTTTACTCTGTTTAATATGTTGTGTTATGGTGTGTTTCTCAGGTGAGCGACCTAGGGCCATCTTGGCCCTCTTGTTTTAAACTCTTACAAACCTGTGTATCATTTTTTTTTAAAATCTTTCAAAAGTGTGTAACAATTTTTAGCTCACCTGAGCACGAAGTGCTCAAGGTGAGCTTTTGTGATCGCCCTGTGTCCATCGTCCGTCGTCGTCAGTTGTCTGTCCGTCGTCAACAACTTGACTGTTAACACTCTAGAGGTCACAATTTTGGCCTAATCTTAATGAGACTTGGTCAGAATGTTACCCTCAATAAAATCTTGGACGAGTTTGATATTACGTCATCTGGGGTCAAAAACTAGGTCACCAGGTCAAATAAAAGGAAAAGCTTGTTAACACTTTAGAGGTCACAATTTTGGCTCAGTCTTAATGAAACTTGGTCAGAATGTTATTCTCAATTAAAATGTTGGATGAGTTAGATATTGGGTCATCTGGGGTCAAAAACTAGGACACCAGGTCAAATCAAAGAAAAAGCTTGTTAACACTTTAGAGGTCACAATTTGAATATGGGTCATCTGTAGTCAAAAGGTAGGTCACTAGGTTAAATCAAAGAAAAACCTCGTGTATGTGATAGAGGCTGTATTTTTCAACTGATCTTCATGAAATTTGGTCAGAATGATAGCCTTGATGATATCTAGGTCAAGTTCGAATATGGGTCATCTGGGGTCAAAAACTAGGTCACTAGGTCAAATCAAAGAAAACACTTGTTTTTGCATCAATTTTAATGATAATTGGTCAGAATATTTTTTTCCATGAAATCACTAGGTCAAACATGTTTACACTGTTATGGTATATTGTGGTGTGTTTCTCAGGTGAGCGACCTAGGCCATCTTGGCCCTCTTGTTTAGAATTATGTCCCTTTGTTGTTACTATAAATAGCTTATATTGTTACTTGCTTATTAGATGCTGTAGGGAAAAATCGAGACCAGTTTTCTGTGGTACAACATGCATGTTACATCCAATTTTTGGTAAAGAGTTTTGTGTGGACTTATATGGATTTTTTTTTTTTTTTTTTTTTTTTTATACTATAAATAACGTTACCTTTTTGATAATCAGCCAAAAATGCTATATGAAAACAACTATAGGGTTTTATATATACAAATTTTAATCCAAGTCTTTTGTTTATAACATACTGTATATATAGTACAATATTGTTTATACATCATTGAAAGAATCTGATATCAGTTCATTATGCTATACTGCAATAGAGAAAATTAGGTGCCTTCCAGTAGGGGACTTTGTATTGCATGGCAATACTTCATTCACTTGTTAACACTGTAGAGGCCACATTTATGACTGTATCTTCATGAAACTTATTCAGAATGTTAATCTTGATGATGTCAAGGTCCAGTTTGAATCTGGGTCATGTGGGGTCAAAAACTAGGTCACCAGGTCAAATCATAGGAAAATCTAGTTAACACTGTAGAGGCCACAGTTATGACCATATCTTAATGAAACTTGATCAGAATGTTAATCTTGATGATCTATAGGTCAAGTTCAAATCTTGGTCAGGCGGTGTCAAAGACTAGGTCACTTGTCAAATCAAAGGAAAAGCTTGTTAACACTCAAGAGGCCACATTTATGACTGTATCTTCATGAAACTCTGTCACAATGTTAATCTTGATGATCTTTAGGTCAAGTTCGAATCTGGGTCATGTGGGGTCAAAAACTAGGTCACCAGGTCAAATAAAAGGAAAAGCTTGTTAACACTTTAGAGGTCACAATTTTGGCTCAGTCTTAATGAAACTTGGTCAGAATGTTATTCTCAATTAAAATGTTGGACGAGTTAGATATTGGGTCATCTGGGGTCAAAAACTAGGACACCAGGTCAAATCAAAGAAAAAGCTTGTTAACAATTTGAATATGGGTCATCTGTAGTCAAAAGGTAGGTCACTAGGTTAAATCAAAGAAAAACCTCGTGTATGTGATAGAGGCTGTATTTTTCAACTGATCTTCATGAAATTTGGTCAGAATGATAGCCTTGATGAAATCTAGGTCAAGTTCGAATATGGGTCATCTGGGGTCAAAAACTAGGTCACTAGGTCAAATCAAAGAAAACACTTGTTTTTGCATCAATTTTAATGATAATTGGTCAGAATATTTTTTCCATGAAATCACTAGGTCAAACATGTTTACACTGTTATGGTATATTGTGGTGTGTTTCTCAGGTGAGCGACCTAGGCCATCTTGGCCCTCTTGTTTAGAATTATGTCCCTTTGTTGTTACTATAAATAGCTTATATTGTTACTTGCTTATTAGATGCTGTAGGGAAAAATCGAGACCAGTTTTCTGTGGTACAACATGCATGTTACATCCAGTTTTTGGTAAAGAGTTTTGTGTGGACTTATATGGATTTTTTTTTTTTTTACTTTTTTTTTTTTTTTTTTTTTTTTTTTTTTTATACTATAAATAACGTTACCTTTTTGATAATCAGCCAAAAATGCTATATGAAAACAACTATAGGGTTTTATATATACAAATTTTAATCCAAGTCTTTTGTTTATAACATACTGTATATATAGTACAATATTGTTTATACATCATTGACAGAATCTGATATCAGTTCATTATGCTATACTGCAATAGAGAAAATTAGGTGCCTTCCAGTAGGGGACTTTGTATTGCATGGCAATACTTCATTCACTTGTTAACACTGTAGAGCCCACATTTATGACTGTATCTTCATGAAACTTATTCAGAATGTTAATCTTGATGATGTCAAGGTCCAGTTTGAATCTGGGTCATGTGGGGTCAAAAACTAGGTCACCAGGTCAAATCATAGGAAAATCTAGTTAACACTGTAGAGGCCACATTTATGACCATATCTTAATGAAACTTGATCAGAATGTTAATCTTGATGATCTATAGGTCAAGTTCAAATCTTGGTCAGGCGGTGTCAAAGACTAGGTCACTTGTCAAATCAAAGGAAAAGCTTGTTAACACTCAAGAGGCCACATTTATGACTGTATTTTCATGAAACTCTGTCACAATGTTAATCTTGATGATCTTTAGGTCAAGTTCGAATCTGGGTCATGTGGGGTCAAAAACTAGGTCACCAGGTCAAATCAAAGGAAAAGCTAGTTAACACTTTAGAGGCCACATTTATGACCATATCTTAATGAAACTTGGTCAGAATGTTAATCTTGATGATCTTTAGGTCAGTAGGTCAGGTGAGCGATACAGGGCCTTCTTGGCCCTCTTGTTTAAAACTCTTACAAAAAAAAACAAAGATTAAACATTCAGTATGTAGTAGGCCCAATATTTTCTAAATGTCATGAAATTCAACTGATTCACTTAAGAGTATTGTGTGCACACTTGAAAATAATTGGGCCAGACTAGCAGCATATCAACAAAATACCACAAGAGGGTTGGCAAGACTAGCATCATATCAGTAATATATAAGAAAGGGGCCCTATTGGCATTTTTAATTATGAGTGACTACCATTTTTTTTTGCAAATACTTAATAAAAAATCTATATCCGTGATTTTCACGTTATAAAGATTGGTGCTACCGACGACTTATATTTTTAGCGGATAAATATAGTTTTCTGTGTGTAATTCGCCTTTCTCACATGACAAATATTTACCGCGTAATTAAGGTAGTTCAACACGTAGACAAAAATCAGTACATTTATAAAATTTACAAGTCACATTTTTTACTTAGTTAAAACACTGAAGTACTGATGGGGCGATTTTCTTGTCGGTATGAGGGAAATTGGCTCGAATCCCGCTACCAACCGGAGTGTTAATGATTATGGTCTGGTCCTTTTCCTTCAAAAATACGATGGTTAGGAAAATTGATGGACCCGCAATAGTGAACCTCCTTTTCTGAAGAGTATTCAATTCCTACCATAAACCTACTTTAACTAATTTTTCAGGAGGGCGTATGTTCAAACCCCACTAGGACCAAACTTTGATTCATTATATTTCTTTTATCTAGTAAGACGAATTGAATTTTTAGCTCGACTATTCATAGAATAGTAGAGCTATTGGACTCGCCCATGCGGCGGCATCCGCGTCCGCGTCCCGATTTGGTTAAGTTTTTGTATGTAAGCTGGTATCTCAGCAACCACTTGTGGGAATGGATTGAAACTTCACACACTTATTCACAGTGATAAACTGACTTACATTGCACAGGTTCCATAACTCTGTTTTGCTTTTTTACAAAATTATGCCCCTTTTTTGACTTAGAAATTTTTGGTTAAGGTTTTGTATGTAAGCTGGTATCTCAGTAACCACTTGTGGGAATGGATTGAAACTTCACACACTTATTTACTGTGATAAACTGACTTACATTGCACAGGTTCCATAACTCTATTGTGCTTTTTTACAAAATTATGCCCCTTTTTCGACTTAGAATTTTTTGGTTAAGGTTTTGTGTGTAAGCTGGTATCTCAGTACTCACTAATGGGAATGGATTGAAACTTCACACACTTGTTCACTGTCATGATCTGACATGCCCAAAGCAGGTCCCATATAACTTTATTTTGTTTTTTTACAAAATTATGCCCCTTTTTCAACATAGAAATTTTTGGTTAAGTTTTTGTATGTAAGCTGGTATCTCAGTATCCACTAATGGGAAAGGATTGAAACTTCACATACTAGTTCACTGTCATGAGTTGATAAGCACTATGCAGGTTCCATAACCCTATTTTACTTTTTTACTAAATTATGCCCCTATTTCGACTTTCTTATTCATTCAAGCGACAAGGCTGTTAAATAGTCGAGCGTTGCTGTCCTCCGACAGCTCTTGTTTCAAGACTTATTATTGATTTGTTGTACAAAAGTGGAAAAATTTCATTTGATTAGCCATTTCTTGCTGTTTAAAGTGAAGTTAACCTCTGATACAGATAGATGAAGGTTTAGACGCCTTTGAAAATACAGAGTTACATCTGGTAAAAGTTCTTTATTTTGCATTTATTCTGTGGAAGAATGTAGGTAGGTTTTACTTCTGTCCTATGGTTATTTTTGAATGCAGAGAGAAAGGTAATATTTTTTCAGTGTTGTAGCTTAATTTCTGTCCAATTAAATACTTCTACTTTTGGCTTCACAGAAAAAATGTGATCAACAGATTTCTGCTATGTTTTATAATTGTTACGCAAGACTTTGATGTTTCTTTTATCAGTGTGGGGAATCACGTGACCCAAAATGGTACGGAACACGGAAATCAACATGGCGGATTTCTGACTTTTTTACCTATTTTCAAAGGTTAGTAAAAACTATAGCATCTATTTCGCTCGTATTATAGCGCAGTCTATGCGCATTTTAATGCTCTTTCCAGCGATGTATGTGTCTTCTCTATGTTTCTTCTAGTTTCTGAGTTACCTTTGAGGTTTTGACCGAACCGAGGATAATTTCTGTAAAAACGCAATGGTACGATACACGTAATTACTCTTTGCACACAAAAATCTATGTAATACGCAGTTTTTCATACTTGTTTCAATCTGTAACTGTTAGATCTTTATCATATGGTAACCCTGCACAGTGTTTCTTTATGATTTTTCGTGAATTCTTGTAAAAGATCGACAAACTATTGAAATGGTACTCGACACGTGCTATGATACGCAACACGTATTAACTGTTGGCAGTGTGATACGCAACGCGTGCATGTGTCACCAACGGCGATTTAACTTCCAATTCGCATCATAATTAATTTATTGAACTATTTCAAACTTGGTTTTCAGTTTTTAAAATCGTTCAGAAGCACTGCAATCTTTATTTATGTTTAAACAGGTCAGCACGCTCAGACTTTCATGTTTCAAAATTACATAAAATCTATTAATCTTATTTCAAAATGGCGCAGTTGTTTAGTTTTCTAATCTTGTATACTTTTCTTCTACAGAAATGGCAAAACCTAAGAAGAAACGGAGTCTGACACTTGGGAAAAAGAAGTGGATAAAGAAGCAAAACAAGAATATCAATATTAAACTAACTTCCCAATTGCCGCAATGCGCCAGGAAATCACCAGCGAGAAAACCAACAAAAAGACTGCTTACACCATCTGAATCCCCTCTACAACTTATATCCAGCAAACTGAAGAATTAAGTCATTTAGGTCACCTGTCGCTTCCAAAAAACAAACATACAATAACTCTCGATTAAAGTTAAAGTCTTCAAGAACACTTTTTTGACCTGTAGAGGAAAACAGTGATATATACAGACGATGTAGAGCACTTCTTAAACACTGGATTGCAAGTGTGAAGAGCTGCATAATACACACAATGTAGTCCCTGTTGATGTGGCTGATGAAGCAGTTAATGAAAATCTATTGTCAGAAGTTTTCTTGGTATTATAAGAGGAAGATGGACTTGATGAAGTAATGATAAAATTTCTAAAATTGGTTAAAGATAAAAAATTCCACTGAAGAGTATAGCATTTTTTTGTGGCTGGAGGTTGTTTGTTGGTTTGGGTGCACTAATACAACACAAATGAGATACTCGAACAAAACTAAAATGTTTTGGAAACTTTGCTGGAGAATGTTTGGAGGACAGTTTATTCGTTTTATGAGCGGATACAAAAATAGGGAAGAGAACGTATTGGGAATGTCAGATCCAGGGCTGGCATCACCCTAAACATCTTTTGATAAACATTTCCGTACCAGATTTGCTAGTGTTTATACCATTTAGTTACAAAGTTACAAATAAGTTTTACAAAGCTGACTTTTTTTAATGAAAACCATATTAAGTATCGTGCTAAAATCATCTAAAATTTGAACTAATTATTGAACTCTAAATAAATGTTACAATATACCTTTCTGACGCATTTTTAGTCGACAGTTTCGATAGTTTCTTCATGGAAATATTTAACAGGAAACGTTTTATTTTGCAGTATCATTGAAAAAAATACTACACTACAGTTTGTATATATGGTCTGGGAAACATACCCCCCTTGGCCAGGCCAACATTATCTGCTACCCCCTGTACAGTATCTTTTAACGTTATGGTACATCCCGAGACATAAAACAATCATACAAAATAAATAGTCTTCATCGGATCACGTTTTGAAAAGTTCACCCACCACACCATGTTTGCGAACTGGGTGAGCTTTTATATTATGTACGACTGTTCTATGTCTCGGGATGTACAATACTGTATATGGGCGTAGCTAATATGGGGGTCTGGCCAAGCGGGCATGTTTTTAAGACCCCATGTGTCTGTGTGATATTTTTGGAGCGAAAAAATCGTCTTGGTATATCTGTAATTGTCATAATACTCTACTCGCGATTTTATGGATTTTGTGTTACTATGTTTATAGTTGGCATTTTTATGTGACGGTATCACCATTTTGACGTTGTTTCTAGTTTCAGTTTTGTTTATCCGTATATATATATATATATATATAGTAGAGAGAATTTATACGAACTAAATCACCACCACAATATATCAGACCAATTAAGGCAAAGCGCCTAGCAGTATAAACAAACACGCACATGCCACAGCAAGTCCACTAACCCAATAAGATTAGTTTCGATGCTGCTTTATATACGAGCCCGAATTATACTACACATTCGTACTGCTTCAACATTTGCATATATATACTCAAATCTCTGTTTTCATGTCTCACAAATCAGTAGTGACATTTTAGTCTTTTTAACTGATTGGGACCAGAGAAGCCATATTTTCTTGTCTCTGAAAGTTAACTGGATCTCGAGGATACATTGAGTATATAGAGATAGTTTGCATTAAGGGATATAATTATATTCAGAACAGTTGACTTTACCATACGTGAGATCCGCTAGGATACAAGTTCACAGTGTGTGTGTGTGTGTGTGTGTGTGTGTGTGTGTGTGTGTGTGTGTGTGTGTGTGTGTGTGTGTGTGTGCACTTGCAATTTGCTCAAGTATTATTTATATGTGGGTAAAGTGTGATTTAACCAGGAGTTCAAGTTAAATAAGCATTTTATATTTACATACAAAAGATGAACAATTAATAAATAATTATAATAATTCATAATTTTGCTTTTTGGTGGCTATATTGTCCATTGAAACAGTATTCCAGATACTTAGAAGCGGAAAGAGGCTTTGGAAGAACCAACACAAGATCCAAACTACCTAGTTTTCTCATATAAAGAGGCTGTTATTAGTTGGGCTCTAACGTAAACCCTCTATCTTTTCAATTTCACAGTAATTAGAAACTTGAGTAACAGTTCAGATACTTCTTTATTGCAATTAAAAACATAATTAAACAAAATTATGTCACAAAAACATGTACAAACAAGAGCTGTCTCCATAGGATGACACATGCCCCCGATGGCACTTTGAATGAATAGTTATGGCCGATGTTAGAGTTTAGGACCTTTGACCTACAGACCTGGGTCTTGCGCCCGACACGTCGTCTTACTGTGCCACATATTTATGCGTAGTTACTTGAAAATCCATCCATGGATGACAAAGATATGGACCGGACACGCCCATCAATGCACTATCATGAAAAATGACCTTTAACGTCTAAATGTGACCTTGACCTTTGAGCTACGGACCTGGGTCTTGCGCGCGACACGTCATCTTACTGTGGTACACATTTATGCAAAGTTATTTGAAAATCCATCCATGGATGACAAAGATATGGACCGGACACGAAAATTGCGGACAGACCGACAGACGGTTCAAAAACTATATGCTCCCTTTCGGGGGCATAAAAAAATCATATCATTTTTTTCAATTGACAAAAAAGCTATCAAAGCTCATTTTCATTATCTATACAGAATCTAAACAGCAAGCTTCCAACAATAAATTAAAACAAAATCAAAGAAGAACACTGTCATTAGAAATTTCTTTTTCTCAATGTCATCAAGTCTTTCTATTCCCATTGAGTATGCCAATTTATATCACATAATGTCCTTTTGCATAAAATTTAGCCCCATAATTGTACTCACACTGTTTTCACATTGTTTACTGAATATATCAATTTTTCCCTAATGTTTACTATTAAAAACATCGGTTCTTTCTTCACTCAGTATCTATTTCACTTCCCGTAATTGTATTAAATTCCTCGTCTCATTTAGTGTAGATTTATATCACATTCCTTTTCACATTAAGTACTCAAATATTTTTTCTTTTCTCCAATTGTATTTATATCATCCTCCTTTTATTTTCGGTACTGATATCGTAACTATTTCTTTTCTCGTTCATATGCACTTCTCAGTCCAGTCCCATCCCCTTCATCTGTAGCATTTTAGATTCATTCGTCCTAGCCTTCTCCCACCTTATACACAGAGCTCCTTTCTGAACTGCGTTCCTTGATGTACTAACAGTACCCTGTTTTCTTCTCACAGGAAGTCTCTTTCTCCTTGCAGTATCGAACATGTGATTTCTTCACATTTCTTCACACAGTAATTCGTGTTTAAGAAGCGTTCTACATCGTTTCTGGTATCACTGTTTTCCTCTACATGTCCAGAAAGTGATCTTGAAGACTTTCATCGGGAGTTATTGTAAACTGTTGTTTTTTTTTGGAAACGTCAGGTGACCAAATTCACTTTATTTTTTATTTGCTGGAGATATGTTGTACATAGGGGATTTAGATGGCGTAAGCAGCCTTTTCGCTTGTGATTTCTTGACGGATTGCGGCAATTGGAAAGTTACTTTGATATTGACATTCTTGTTTTGCTTCTTTATCCACTTCTTTTCCCAAGTGTCAGACCCGGTTTCTTCTTAGGTTTGGCGATTTCTGTAAAAGAAAAATAAACAAGATTAGAAAACTGCGCCATTCTGAAATAAAATAAATATTTTAAGTAATTTTGAAACATGAAAGTCTTAGAGTGCTGACCTCTTTAAACATAAATAATGATTGCAGTGCTTCCGAACGATCTTAAAAAGTGAAAACCACGTTTGAAATAGTTAATAAATTAATTATGACTCAATTTTGAAGTTAAATCCCTGTTGGTGACACATGCACGTGTTGCGTATCAGACTGCCAACAGTTAGTACGTGTTGCGTATCATAGCAAGTGTCGCGTACCATTTCAATAGTTTGTCGATTTTTCGCAAGAATTCGCGAAAAATCGTAAACAAACTGTGCATAGTTACTGCATGATAAAGATCTAACAGTTACAGAATGAAACAAGTTCGAAAAACTGCATATTACATAGATTTTTATGAGCAAAGAGTAATTACGTGTATCGTACCATTGCGTTTTTAAAGAAATTATCCTCGGCTCGGTCAAAACCTTGAAGGTAACTCAGAAACTAGAGAGAACGTAGACAAGACACATACATCGCTGGAAAGAGCATTAAAATGCGCATAGACTGCGCTATAATACGAGCGAAATAGATGCTGTAGTTTTTACTAACCTTTGAAAATTGGTAAAAAAGTCAGAAATCCCCCATGTTGATTTCCGTGTTCCGTACCATTTTGGGTCACGTGATTCCCCACACTGTTTATACAAATTTTTGGTATAGAATTCTCTGCGATTGTTTTGTGCAGTGGTTGTCACTTTGAAATTTGTCTAAGATTTAGCTTAAGGAAATAACATAAATTGTACAAAATTTAAAAAGAAAAACACGGTAAAAGTTGTTTAAAAAATGCAACACAGGGCAAAACAATGTTAACTTCAAGACTGTATCAAGTTTATGCAATTATTAAACATTACCATTACAGGTCCACAATCTTAGTATAACCTGCAATACAATTGAAAACAGGTGTTTAAACAAAAATCGCTTACATCTACCCCCACCCCACACACACCGAAACAAATTCGACACAAAGCACTTTTTACAATATTGATAGATATATGATAGATTTATTCAGTATATACAATATTACTTTCAGCATTTGTGAGAATGTTTCTAAAATGAACTTGTTTAGTATAAAAATGCTAAAAAACAACTAAAAAACAAACAAAGTGCCCTTAAATCAAATTCCATTGTAAATATAAACATTATTTATGTAGCAAAATATAACATGTAAGCTGTTTCGGTATACAAATCGTAGAAAGTGGTCATTTGTTTCTTCTCGCGTAACTGTGGCAATTCCACGCAGCCCTTACCTCCCCTAGAACCTATCACCCCAGTCACACATACGGCGTGATACCTACGTCTAGCCACGGATAGAACTGTTGTAATCTGTACCTGAGCCATACCTTAAAGTAGTAATCCGTATCAATCCGTACAGCTCAGGTACGGATTGGTACGGATTACTACGTTTCTATCCATGGCTAGACATAGCTATCCGCGCCGTATGTGTGACTGGAGTATATAGCAACTGATCTCGAAGTAAACATTATTTCTGTAGCAAAATATAACATGCAAACTGTTTCGGTATACAAATCATAGAATGTGGTCATTTGTTTCTTCTCGCGTAACTGTGGCAATTCCACGCAGTGCTTACCTTCCCTAGAACCTATAGCAACTGATCTGGAAGAAGTAAGTTTTAAAACTTAAGCTTCCCTTTTACATTATTCGTATTTTGTGCTCATTATTTATTGTATTATATGCAAAAATCAAACCTAGTAAAAGTAATACTTTTATTAAACATATAATCAATAATGCGCAGTATAATTCATATCGACGTTTGTTATGAATGAAGCTGTGCTCGGAACCAGTGCTTGTTTAATGACCTATTTATAAACCGAGGTCATAAGCTATAACGAAGTGGTTGCTGGAATCCCGTTTCCATTTAAAAAACATAAATGATTATCTAAATCTTAATTCGATGTGTTGCATATATTTATGTTAAATACGTCTTACATTTCGTATGATTTATTAGCTTTATCTCTGCATATTACACATTGTGTGTATTCTGTCAATGAGTTTTACCTTACCAAAGACGAAAAAGTTCCATTCATACGAATATTTCATTCATAGGACGCGAATTAATTTACCTTCGTTATATAAAATTTTATAATGTTATCTGAAAGGATAACAGAGAGCTGCATGACATAATGATTTACAGAATAACATAGAAAATATAGTATTCTATTCATTTTGGACGGCAAACACATTTATATGCCATACATGATATTACTGTCCTGCAGAAATTTTAATGTTATATAGGATCGACTATTTCGGGGGATATTGTTTACTGTTGTGTGTAGGCATATGGTATTCAGAAAATCTGAATTGCATTGTTGTACCCCCCGACAACAAAGTTGTAAGTGGGGGTATACTGGTTTCAGGTTGTCTGTCTGTCTGTCCATCCATCCGTCTGTCTGTCTGTCTGTCCGTCCGTCTGTCTGTCCATAGACACAATCTTATGTGCACCATCTCTCCTCATCCCCTTGACACAATTTAATGAAACTTCACCCAAATGATCAGTAACAACAGTAGTTGTGCATGGGGCATGTTAGGTTCTTTCAGAAAAAAAAATTGCAGAGTTATGGGACTTTGTTTTTTGTTACTATACTATATACATAGACACAATCTTGTGCGCACTATCTCTCCTCATCCCCTTGACACAGTTTAATGAAACTTCACACAAGTGATCAGTAACAACAGTAGTTGTGCATGGGGCATGTTAGGTTCTTTCAGAAAAAAAATTTGCAGAGTTACTGGACTTTGTTTTTTGTTACTATACTATATACACAGACACAATCTTGTGCACACCATCTCTCCTCATCCCCTGGACACAATTTAATGAAACTTCACACAAGTGATCAGTAACAACAGTAGTTGTGCATGGGGCATGTGAGGTTCTTTCAACGACAAAAATTGCAGAGTTATGGGACTTTGTTTCTTGTTAACATACTATGTACATACAGTCTGCATATGCAATCTTGTGCGCGCCTAATCTTCCGAACCCTTGCACACAATTTAATGAAACTTCACACAAGTGATCAGTACCAACCCTAGTTGTGCATGGTGCATGTTACGTTCTTTTAGATAAATATTCTGCATAGTTATGGGACTTTGTTTTTTGTTACTATACTGTATACATACAGTCTATATACATACAGTCCACATAATTATGCAATCTTGTGTGCGTCAAATTACAATGTACTGTGTCTGTGCATGCGGGGGGTACATTCATCACCTTTAGTGATAGCTCTAGTTCACTCTGGGACTAATCGCCCCAAAATTAATTGGTTTTCACATTAAATTTTATTACATATCCATACTAAATTGCATTGATCTGTTTCCTCTCATATCTTTCAATCCCTTGTAAGTATTGAACTACTTTTACGGCACATGAATGGAGAAAGGTAGCGCTGAACCGGAACCATGTGTTCTTGGTCTTGGTCGCGTGATAAATATTTATGTCATAAAGTAGTACAACGCGTAGACAAAGTTCTTTACAAGAGCTTATAATCCCTGCCATATTTTTCATTTACAAATCATAAATGTTCACATTTATTGCATGTGCTAAATAAATGGTATCGATCTGTTTACTCTCAGACCCTTGAATGTTATAGAAGTACTGAACTACTTTTATGGCGTATGTTTGGAGAAAGGAAATAACGACATTTGTAACTACAATTTCACCAATGTCAGTATAAGTAGTTTGGTGACTTTGGGATTGCTATGCTTCCCAAAAATCTATGAGGTATTGTCGTCACTTGATCATTGGCATTTGCTTTGGTTAAAATTTCTGTTTAGGTCCACCTTTTCTCAAAAACTATAAGCTTTGAAACTTGTTTATCATCATTATGTAACTAAAAGGGTGGTAGGTCTAAGGTCAAGGTCACAGCAGGTCAAATCTGCCCATCATATTTTGTGTCCAGAGCATGACCAAAAAAATATTAAAGGTATTGACTTGAAACTATATAGGCAGGTGGCGATGGAACGATTTGCAGAGGCCATACTTTTGGTGAAGCCATACTTTGGTTGCATGTTGCTTGGACATGCACCGAAAGTATGTGCCATTCGAATGTGGGAGGTAGAATAAAGCATTGTCTAAAATAAGTGAATATCGTTGTTTATAACGGATGCAAATTCATCATCTGCTGACATAGATTATCAGACAGTTGTTAAGTAGTGTAGAGATTTTGGCAAACACCAGCTGAAATTTATAAAACCACATAAATATTGTCATCTGTGCCTCGGTCTTCAAGTGATATAAATGATTCGCAAATACAGGGTTTCCTCTGGGTCAATTTCACTTTGCGCCAACCAATTCGCCAATCAGAAAAATTTGGCGCCAGTGGCTCTCAAGTTGGAGCAAATAGTCTGTGATGGGCGACATACCATTTTCTTTTTCAATCTCTTTTTATTTAATGCTTTACAGTAACCATGCAATTTGCTCTTGAACCAGTCTATACTAATATCACATTGAATCAAAAATAGCTTTTAATCTTCTCAACCATTTTCAAGAACATTTTCTAAACAAAAGTAATTGCTCAATCTATAAAATTATCCCTTTATATAGTTTGCCATTTTTAATTATCTCCCTTTAAGGATCATTTTCACTAAATAAGATGTTTTTAAAACATGAATATTTATCCTAATATCACATTGAATCAAAAATAGTTTTTAAATCTTCTCAACCATTTTCAAGAACATTTTCTAAACAAAAGTAATTGCTCAATCTATAGAATTATCCCTTTATATAGTTTCCCATTTTTAATTATCTCCCTTTAAGGGTCATTTTCACAAAATAGATGTTTTTAAAACATGAATATTTATCTCTTTATTCTTTTAACTTTTTATTTCAAAATTTATTCTGGTCATTTATCAAAAACAGTGTTGTTTTATATTATTTTATAACTTTTAAAAAGCTTTTTAAAATGCTTAAGTTTCATTATATATAAAACTAAATTTCTATCCTTTTTTTTTTTTTACTGTATAGCGAAAATACCACCTACAGGTATTATTAGCACTTTGTTTTAAAGCTCTGGGATTGAGCTTCTTTAAAATTATCCCCGTGTGTCAATGCTTTACGTTGGGCACGCAAAAGAACTGCTTTAGTTCATTTGTATCTCAAAAATTCTTCGATTGAAATTATAAGACCGCGATGAACGCGTAGATTTATTTAACAACGCTTATGCAAAATTTATCTATTACGATCGGAGAATATGTGTATCTTTTGATCGCGCTTTGACGTGTCATTATTTCCGGCATTTTCTCTGTCTTGATTACTTCGGCGAATTGAATTGTCATTAAAATAACCTGTAAATTTATCTCGCGTTTTTTGCATCATAAAAAAGGTGGTGCATTAGACGAAGCACGCAGCTAATATTTCGTTTCATTTGCTTTCGTGTAAGTAGGCGGGGCTAAATTTGGCGAATCAAATGGACTGATAATCGTTCTTGCGTGGAGGAACGCTCTAGTGACTCGGCGAAGTTTTAAATTATGCCCCGAGGTGTAAATCGATATTGACACGTTGTGTATTGTCTTCGTGTAGTGTTAAATATCGGATAATCCGTTATTGCGTCCTTGAGAAAGATCAGAAGATCAGATCGACGATTATCTTGTAGGCGCCAATGAAATTCGTCAATTGAAGATTTTTAGCGCCAGAATTTACATTTTGTCGCATTTGGCGCCATTGGCGACCAACAGCGGGAACCCTGAAATAGCCCAGAATTGCTAGAAGACAGTGAAGATTGAGGGAGTAAACAAAATATCTGCGATTCGATGTTAACTTCAATCTATGACACCAACTACATGCAGTGTGCAACCTGTTTGAAATGCCTGGTATAAGAGTTCATACTGTTTCTGGTATTTTAACCAAATAACTTGTTATAACTTAGATATTGTTATTGTACCCCCCGACAACAAAGTTGTAAGGGGGGGTATACTGGTTTCAGGTTGTCTGTCTCTCTGTCGGTCCATCTGTCTGTCTGGCCGTCTGTCCGTAGACGCAGTCTTGTGCGCACCATCTCTCCTTATCCCCTTGACAGAATTTAATGAAACTTCACACAAGTGATCAGTACCAACAGTAGTTGTGCATGGGGTATGTTAGGTTCTTTCAGAAAAAAAATTTGCAGAGTTATGGGACTTTGTTTTTTTGTTACTATACTATATACATAGACACAATCTTGTGCGCACCATCTCTCCTCATCCCCTTGACACAATTTAATGAAACTTCACACAAGTGATCAGTACCAACAGTAGTTGTGTATGGGGCATGTTAGGTTCTTTTAGAAAAAAAATTTGCAGAGTTATGGGACTTTGTTTTTTTGTTACTATACTATATACATAGACACAATCTTGTGCGCACCATCTCTCCTCATCCCCTTAACACAATTTAATGAAACTTTACACAAGTGATCAGTAACAACAGTAGTTGTGCATGGGGCATGTTAGGTTCTTTCAGAAAAAAAAATTGCAGAGTTATGGGACTTTGTTTTTTTTGTAACTATACTATATACATAGACACAGTCTTGTGCGCACCATCTCTCCTCATCCCCTTAACACAATTTAATGAAACTTCACACAAGTGATCAGTAACAACAGTAGTTGTGCATGGGGCATGTTAGAATCTTTCAGCGACAAAAATTTTAGAGTTATGGGACTTTGTTTCTTGTTAACATACTATGTACATACAGTCTGCATATGCAGTCTTGTGCGTGCCTAATCTACCAAACCCTTACACACAATTTAATGAAACTTTACACAAGTGATCAGTACCAACCCTAGTTGTGCATGGTGCATGTTACATTCTTTTAGATAAATATTCTGCATAGTTATGGGACTTTGTTTTTTGTTACTATACTGTATACATACAGTCTATATACATACAGTCCACATAATTATGCAATCTTGTGTGCGTCAAATTGCAATGTACTGTGTCATCACCTTTAGTGATAGCTCTAGTTCAAAATTGGTAAAGGAAATTTACTAATATAAATTAATGCAAACTATAATAAAAGCACCTCGATGTAGTTACAACATTGTTAACGTTGTTGAATTATGATCACCATGCGCTGGTTTTCGTGAAGATGACTGTTTTGGAGGAGACATACCTATTACTGCATTATCTTAATCACGTCAAATTTGTGGTTAAATTAGTAGAAAGATTGCAAATGATGACGGTGTATTTCTTGCTTTGCTTCATTAATGTGTATAAAAGCTGTAGACAAAGTCTACCTTATTTTTGAACAGCCCTCGTAACTCTGAAAGTACTGGTACTAAATATATGTAAAACTTTCTTTGAATTTGAATTATATTTGTATGTATTGTATGTTTTACAAAAGCAGTAACTTGTTGAAAAGAGAGCATTTACTGCTATATCAAAGCGCTTGAGGAATTGAAAAAGTATGACTTTAACTTTTACTATGTTACAGGAGATTCTGGTATATGGGGATTAAAGAAGAATTTTGCTCTGCTGGAGTTGTTGGAAAGATTACAGTTCAGTCCTCAGACCACAGCTCCACCTTCCAGTTTTTCACAGGAATCCATAGCCAAGGAAAAAGAGGTAATATCCAAAACACTTCAAGAACATTACTGTCTTTTACTGCAGCAAATTAGAGGTTGAATAAACTGCAGGCCAAGAAAATTAGTAGTTCCCTCCTATTTAATCTTACATGTATCAGTGTTTTCCAAGTGCTAAGTTGTTGCAAAACAAAAATTAACCAGGACATCTTAACAAGGTGCTATATTACTATAACATTGACTAGATTTTATTATAACCCCACCAAACAAGGTTTATAGGTGTAAGAATCATTTTGTCTTGTCTCTAATCTAATTACATACCAAGTTGTTTTCCTGACCTGGAAACGGGCTTTGAGAATCATGAGACCAGTTCATGAATAGTTTCTTTGCTTAGAGCCATATCTTTGCTCCTATGCCGTTGAAAAGAAAATTAATCATGACAGTTATACCAGTTTGTTCCTTACTGTCTGCAGTTCATTTTAACCCATGTTGCCAGTCTGAAAATCAATGGCCAGTTTATGATGGCAGCCATTTTTTAAAAATTAAAACTAAATCTTTAAATGTTTGTTTTTGATGCTAAAGCGGGTCATATGTATTTACATGGTACACATACATAATGTTTTCTTATTATATTATTTTGAATAAAAGGAATGTCATATATACAATATTAAAGCTGTGTTATACCAAAATGTCATAATTATGTAAAGATGTGAACTATTACAACAGCATATTACCTATGTAAACATAAACTAAACATGTTTGTGTGTATATACACACTCATTTATATCTGATAATAACAACTGTATATAGTTGAAAAATTATCTTTGAATAAAACAAAAGTGAAATGAAAAAACTATAACATCAGGGCTTGAACTCACAACCCCTTGAAAAAAATATTGTAATTTTCTAATTTCATTTTAATATACTACATATGATAAGTTATTCAACATGACATTGTGGACTTCATGAATCTTTCTGAATGAGAGAGGTCACTTGAGAACCACTTTGTCCAGAATGTTGAAACTTCATAGGGTGATTGGACATGCAGAGTAGATGACCTCTATTGATTTTGGGTTCACTTGATCAGAGGTCAAGGTCACAGGGGCCAGAACATGGAAAACCATTTCCAATCCATAACTTGAAAACCACTAGGCCCAGAATGTTGAAACTTCTTGTGATGATTGGACATGCCAAGTAGATGATCCCTATTGCAGCCAACCATTGGTGTCTCTTGGACTTTTGCTCCTGTCCCCTATTGACTTCTTGCCTATTACTACAAAAGCATCCTCTAGTTTGTTTGTTAGATTTCTATGCTTTCAAATGATTGTCTTGCACTGAAATTGCATGATGTATGTAAATCTGCAAAATGCTATAATGGTCATGAAACAACATTTATTGGTTCTCATCATAAACAATACTTTGAATGGAAATAAAGCACATGATATTGCTTCTTACATAGTACATCTATCTATCTATCTGCCGTTGACGTCAAACCCCTTGCGGGAACGTAGATATTTTGCGCGTCAGAAACAAAAAGAGAAAGAAAATAGTGATAAAAAAATTTAGAGTGGAAGAAACAAAAAATGAATTTGGTGATATAAAAAAGGTTTAAACTTGGGTTTGCAGGATAACTAGGGCGAGACATGTTCTAGGCTGCAATCTGCAGCACTGAACTGCTCTAGGGTAGGGAGGTGGGCGACACTGGGGGGAAGTTGGTTCCAATGGTACACTGTTCTTGGAAAATAAGAAAACTTGTAGTAGTCATTGGTTGCAGTAATTAACCTATAACTTAGGGAATGGCCATAGCGGACACGACGGGTCATTGGGGTCAGGTAATCTACGATTGGGATAGCAACCAGATCATGATGAATCTTATAGAAGGGTGATAACCTAGAATCTATACGCCTTAAATCCAGTCGACAAAGGTTTAGGGAGTGTAGCATATCTGTTACACTGGAAGTACGGCCATAGTCAGTCTTGATCCAACAGGCGGCTCTCCTTTGGACGCTTTCAATTTGGTCAATTTCAGTTTGGGTGTGGGGCGACCATACCTCGGAGGCATATTCGAGCTGGGGTCGGACTAGAGTCTGGTAAGCGATGGTCTTATTTATCCCCCCGCCATAGGCGAAGGGGATATTAGAAATGCTCTCCGTCCGTGGGTGCGTCCGTCCGTCCGTCCGTCCGTCCGCAACAATCTTTGTCCGGAGCATAACTCCAAAAGTACTGGAGGGATTTTCTTCAAACTTCATACACTGATAGAACACATTGGGAGGAAGTGCAGTGTGCAAGAACAATAACTCTACCTTGCCTGTTTTTTTAGTTATTCCCCTTTATCATATTTTCTTAAAAAAATTTGTCCAGAGCGTAACTCCAAAAGTACTGGAGGGATTTTCTTCAAACTTTATACACTGATAGAACACATTAAGCGGAAGTGCAATGTGCAAGAACAATAACTACCTTGCCTTTTTTTTAGTTATTCCCCTTTATCATATTTTCTTAAAACATTTTGTCCGGAGCATAACCCCAAAAGTACTGGAGGGATTTTCTTCAAACTTCATACACTGATAGAACACATTGGGAGGAAGTGCAGTGTGCAAGAACAATAACTCTACCTTGCCTATTTTTTGAGTTATTCCCCTTTATCATATTTTCTTTAAAAAATTTGTCCGGAGCATATCTTCTTCATGCATGGAGGGATTTTGATATATCTTGGCACAAATGTTTACCACCACGAGGCGGAGTGTCATGCGCAAGAACCAGGTCCCTAGGTCTAAGGTCAAGGTCACACTTAGAGGTCAAAGGATACAAGAATAAAAACCTTGTCCAGAGCATTTCTTCTTCATGCATAGAGGGATTTTGATACAACTTGGCACAAATGTTCACCACCACGAGACGGAGTGTAATGCGCAAGATCCAGGTCACTAGGCCTAAGGTCAAGGTCACACTTAGAGGCCAAGGTCAGATACAAGAATGACTTTGTCCGAAGCATTTCTTCTTCATGCATGGAGGGATTTTGATGTAACTTGGCACAATTATACACCATCATGAGACGAAGTGTCATGCGCAGTTCCCTTCTTTAGAAATACTTCCCTTTGTTGTTACTTTAAATAGCTTTTATTGTAACTTTTTCATTACTAGTCGTAGGGAAAAATCGAGACCACTATTCTGTAGTACAACAAGCATGCTAAATCCAATTTTGAGGTGTATTTTGACCAATCTCTACCTGATAAAGATTTTTGTGTGGACTTGCAATTTTTTTTTTTTTTTTTTTCTTTTTTTTTTTAAAGATTAACTTCCCTTAGTTGTTACTATAAATAACTTATATTGTAACATTTTTATAATTGACCCTAGGGAAAAACAAGACCACTTTTCTGTGGTACAACATAGATGTTACTCTCCAGTTTTAGGTGTATTTTATTAATTTTATTATATATAAGGTATCTCTACCTGGTAAGGAGTTTTTTGTGGACTTTAAAAAACAAAAGACTTACAATGATTACTAAACAACCACAAAATTAACATTCCAAATTGCAAATACAGCTGCTAGAGTAAAGAAATTTGCTTTGACGGGCATATTATATTGTGACGTTCTGGCACTCTAGTTCCCTGTTAGCTTTCCATTCCTTCTTTTTACAGTAGCCATATAGAAAAACATCATAGCTATACTGTTCATGAAAATTAATAAAATTTAGCAGTAAACCACCTCACTACTGACTTATTCTTTCTTCCACATCTTAAAACCCCTGATGCGGACCACATCCTTCAATTATAATATGCCCGGCGGGGGGATTAGCCATGTCTAACATGGCTCTTGTTGGGTTGGGATTTGACCTTAATGTTTCTTCGTAAAAACGTTAGGGTTTGGTTAGCTTTCTTGGTTGACCTGTTTATGTGATTGTCCCATGATAGGTCATTTGAGATATCCACGCCTAGGTATTAGACATTTGCGAATTAAGTCTACGTGGACTGTGGACACATAAGACGATCGATTTTTCAATGGGACCGTCTCAACATAATTTGATTATATTATGCGTGGTAGGAAATAGTTTATAACCGCAATAGGGTTTGGGTTATTATACCATCACCATACGGTAGGTGATATAAATTTGGATGTGCCTGTTTTTAGCTCGACTTTTCGAAGAAAAAGTAGTGCTATTGCATTCGCTCCGGTGTCGCCATTGGTTAAAGTTTTTGATAAAGTCAAATATCTCTGTTAATATCAAAGCTATTGACTTGAAACTTAAAATACTTATTAACTATCAAAGTCTACACCAGGAGAAACAATCCATATAACTCTGGTTTGAATTTTGACAGAATTATGCCCCATTTTAACTTAGAATTTTTGGTTAAAGTTCTTGATAAAGTCAAATATCTCGGTTACTATCAAAGCTTAGATAATTGACTTGAAACTTAGAATAGTTATTTACTATCGAAGTCTACACTAGGAAAAAAGAATCCTCATAACTCTGAATTGAATTTTGACAGAATTATGTCCCTTTTTAACTTAGAATTTTTGGTTAAAGTTTTAGAAAAAGTCAAATATCAGAGGATGGGAGCAAAATTTAAAGAACTTTACTGTTGAAGCCCTCATAAAGGAAAAGGACAACAAAGGGAAGAAATTCCCCGAAAAACTCTGAGTCCACTAAAAATCATTACCAGGTACAGATATGTCAAAATACACCTTAACTTTGCAGGTACTGTCCATGTTGTACCAAAGAAAAGTGGTCTCGGTTTTCACCTATGGCAAACAAAATAAAGTTACAAAATAACCTATTTATAGTAACATAAAAGGGAAGTAATTCAATAAAAAATATGTAAGTGAACAAAAAAGGAATCTGCCAAATAAAAACAAGAGCACCGCAATGCAAAGCAACATAACACAAAACAAAGTCATGTGACCTTTAACCTCTAAGTGTGACCTTTACCTTGAAGCGAGCTATGTGCTCTGCACGTCGTCTCAATGTGGTGAACATTTGTGCCAATTTTTTAAAAAATCCTTTAAGCAGTTCAAGAGTTACACATCGCACTCGAAACAAAGTTATATGACCTTTGACCCCTAAGTGTGACATTGATCTTGTAGCCAGTCATCCAAAACATGCTCTCTGATGGACATTTGTGCAGTGTTTCTGTAAAATCCTTCAAACAGATTAAGAGTTACAGAGCGGACACGAAACAAAGTCATATGACCTCGACCCCTAAGTGTAACCTTTACCTTAAAGCGAGCCACCTGATACAGGCGCTGTACACGTCGTCTTGATGTGGAGAACATTTGTATCAAGTTTGTTTAAAATCCTTCAAGGGGTTCACAAGTTACAGAGCAGAGTCAACACGAAATTGCTAACGGACAGACGGACACACAGACAGACAGATGCGCAGAGGAACACCTGGGGTATCCCAGAATACGTTCCTTCGGGCGTATAATAACAACAAAGGAATGGAGACACAAGATATTACGTTTTCTACAGTTTTCACAATGTTTTACCTGCTGACCTACATTTTGATCCCAGCTGACCCAGTTTAGATTTTTTTTTTCATTTCGGATGACGACGCCGATGGAATACGGATACATTGCGATCAGATTAGCTCATCTTTTCAACTTTGTCGCAGATGCGCAACTTATAATATTGAAGAACATTTCAGGAAAGTGTTATGACCCTAGATCCATACTTTTTGCGATATGCATAACAAAACATTTCTCTATTGAGACGGTCCCCTTGAAAAATCGATCGTCTTAGGTGTTCACAGTCCAAGTAGATTTAATTCGCAAATGTCTATTTAGCTGAGCTGACCGATTCAAGTTGGACTCCATGTAGGTAATACTGGGTAGGGATAGGATGTTTCCTTCTAGTGGCGTGGATCACTTGACACTGGGAGGGGTTGAACTCCATATCCCACTCCATCTCCCACTTTTCTAGAAGTTTGAGGTCATTTTAACGTTTTTCTACATTAATAGATAGACAGATAGGTGCGGCCACGAAAATACGACTAACAACGGCAGTTACGACATGAGCCCTTTCTGTGTGTCTTGTTACCTCCGGAGACAATAAGTAATTATCTGGATTATAGGAATTTAAATATAAGAAAAAGATAAGTAAACGTATATTCTTAATATTGCTGTCTTCACTTGTATCATTAAATACCACACTAAGTTTAGTATTTTATATTTTTTAACACTTTCAAAAGTTCTAATTTTCAAATTGTATTAGTTTATAGACTTCTAAAAGACATCTCGATAGAAGAGTCATTCAACAAAAATCTTGTGTATATAACATAAAACAACAAAATATTGCTTTTACCAGAATATTTTTGCAATGGGAGGTTTTAGAAGAAGCACATATAAATCTTTAATAACAGTATATTGTTATGTACTCGTCCAAAACTATAAATGTCCTGTAAAGTGTTTGTTTTGTACAGAAATTGCATTTTCATACACGGTTACGATTTTTTCGACAATTTGAACTGGCACTGTAACTTCTGTTTGAAATTTTATAGATAATAAAGCCACTTATATGTCTGCTCTCTAAGTCAAACAGTTTTCATCCAGTCTTCACCAAACTTGCTAACAATGTTTGTGGGCATAATATCTCAGCCAAGTTTGATAATCAGCCAAATTGCCCCAGGCACTCTTGGATTATGGCCCTTGAATTACTCGAAAATCTGCGAGTTTAGCATTGTCTGCTCTCTAAGTAGAACAGTTTTCATCCGATCTTCACCAAACTTGCTGACAATGTTTGTGTGCATAATATCTTGGCCAAGTTCAGTAACCGCCCAAATCGCCTCAGGCATTCTTGGATTATGGCCCTTGAATTACTCGAAAAACTGCGAGTTTAGCCTTGTCTGCTCTCTAAGTAGAACAGTTTTCATCCGATCTTCACCAAACTTGCTGACAATGTTTGTGTGCATAATATCTCGGCCAAGTTCAATAACCACCCAAATCGCCTCAGGCACTCTTGGATTATGGCCCTTGAATTACTCGAAAAACTGCTAGTTTAGCCTTGTCCGCTCTCTAAGTCGAACAGTTTTCATCCGATCTTCACCAAACTTGCTGACAATGTTTGTGTGCATAATATCTCAGCCAAGTTCAATAACCACCCAAATCGCCTCAGACACTCTTGGATTATGGCCCTTGAATTACTCGAAAACTGCAAATTTAGCCTTGTCCGCACTTTAAGTCGAACAGTTTTCATCCGATCTTCACCAAACTTCCTGACAATGTTTGTGGGCAAAATATCTTGGCCAAGTACGATAACCACCCAAATCGCCTCAGGCACTCTTGGATTATGCCCCTTGAATTAGGCAAAGTTTGATGACGGGCTTATTTTGTGACAGTCTGGCACTCCTGTTTAGATATGCATGACACAAATTTAGAAGGTCAGACCAGTGAAGGGACAGATGTACAGACAAGAGAAAATCTAAGTTCTAAAATTTTGGGAGGCACAAAAATCATAATTATTTTAATTCACATGCAGATAACAAATCTTCTTGTTCAACACTTGATATTTGCAAATATTTGTCGCTAAAACATTAAGTCTTATGATTAATTGAAAAAAATAGATTTTATATCATATTATGGACTATAATTGGTCAATTCAGATAATCAAAGTACTGAAAGTACAGAAAGGATGGCTACCACAAAACACTAAGTAACTGTGTGGGAAACCTGTTTGCAAAATCTGAAATATTATGGGGTTTCCATATCAAACTAAGGCAAGCATAGTGTATTGTTGAGAGTAATCATCTTAATTAACTTGCAATTGAAAAAGGTAGTGTTAGGATATTACAGACTATAGATGGTGAAAAACACATGTAAACAGACATTACAAGGTTTTAAGCAAGGAAACATTAATGTTTTTGCTTGACTATCCGCAGAAAAGTCTTAGCTGTTTTACTCACCCTGGCACCAGCATCACCCTTGGTTGAAGTTTTGCATGCAAGTACATATATGGCTATCATTTAAAGGCATATACCTTTGAAATTTATTTTTTTCTTTTTCTATGTCAATTACCAATCTCACTGGGTCAAGTCCAATAACTCTGACATGTATTTAAATTTGGCCAAATTATGCCCCCTTTTGGACATAGAAAATCCTGGTTAAAGTTTTGCCTGCAAGTTACTATCTCCAAAACTGATGCAGATTTTGAATTGAAACTTCACATGTGACTTTGGGTTTATAAAACTAGGTGATAGCATCAAGTCCCATAAGTCTGACATGCATTTTGGCCAAATTATGTCCCCTTTTGGACTTAGAAAATCCTTGTTAAAGTTATGTATGCAAGTACATATAGCTATCATTTAAAGGCATATAGCTTTGTAGCTTACTTTTTCTGTTTTTAGGTCAATAACCAACCTCATAGGATCAAGTCCCATAACTCTGACATTTGTTTTTGCCAAATTATGGCCCCTTAAGTTTTGCATGCAAGTTACTATCTCAAAAACTAATGTAGATATTGAATTGAAACTTCACACATTTCTTCGGGTTTATAATACTAGGTCATAGCATCAAGTCCCATAACTCTGACCTGTATTTTGCAAAATTATGTCCCCTTTTGAACTTAAAAACTTCTGGTTAAAGTTTTGCATGTAAGTTACTATCTCCAAAACTAATGCAGATACTGGATTGAAACTCTATAGATATTTTAACACTTAGGATAGTATTCCTGCATCTTGGACAACAATTTGAATAGTCGAGCATTGGCTGTCTTATGGACAGCTCTTGTTTTTATTTGTAGTCATAATTTTTTCGCCAGTTAATAGTATTTATTCAATTCTTTCTAAATATATACATTGTCATATTAAGAAATGATTTATAGCAAAACAGTGCTTTATCACTATTTATACACGATGAGCGGTTATACGTCGGGCGTAATAATTTCAGGAGGGCGCAGCCCAGTGAAATTATTTCGGATGACATATAACCGCCTGAGTGTATAAATAGTGATAAGGCACTGTTTTGCTATCAATTATTTCGATTCTAATATGTTCTTTATTGTAAAATTTATATCAAATATGATGGAACTGTTTCTTCGCGCAAGCATGGCGCCAATAGCAGGTATTTGTTAAAACATGCCAGGACCGGAAACGGTAATACGTCTTGCGGCAGAATTCAGTTTGAGCGAAAATTATTGCGAATTATTCAGCAAAGCGAATAACTAATTCAGTATGTATATAAATTAATCAAAACATTTGTGCAGTGTGACATTTCGTTCAAAACATGTTATTAAGGTATTGGACCCCTAATAGTAATGTTTAAAAAATGGCATTTGCTTGGTATATTCTTAAAGTTGACCATGTTTCACACTGTGTTGCAAATTTTAAACAACTTTTATCGTGCCGTTTTTTGAAAATTTTGTATAATTTATGGTATTTCCTCACGCTCAAGAAGAGACAAAATTCAATGTGATGGCCACTATCTAAAACGTTTGCAGAGAATTCATTACAACATTAATTTTGATAAAAGAAACATCAAACAATTATAAAACACAAAATAAAACTTTAAAAATCATTTTTGTCTAGGGTGCCTCAAGTAAACAGATTTAATGAGACAGAATACTAACTCCAACATTGAAAAAATAAGGTCGAATCCTGTGGGTCTGTTTTGAATTTTGCTCACTTCATTCAAAAATAACCTTGGGACAATAGTAAAACCTACCTGCATTTCTTCCACAATATGTAATCTAAAGAATGAAGGCAAACTAGAGAACTTTTACCGCACGTAACTCAGTATTTTTAAAGATGTCTAACTCTACCCCTCCTGATTCAGAGGTAAATTCACATTGAACAGCAAAAAATCGCTTATAAAATGAAAATTTTCCACTTTTTGTACAATTCATCCATAATTAGTCTTGAAAGAAGTAAAAACTTACTAGAAAAAAAGGAAAACATGGAAAAAAAAATTTGAACCTACGCCCCCCTGAAAACTGCAGTCAAAGTAGGTTTATGGTAGGAATTGAATACCCTTCAAAAAGGAGATACTCTATTATGGGTCCAATACCTTAAGTAAAATATTTCATGAATTTTGAAAGCGCTATTTTCTTGATGCGTACATGGCGCTAAATATCACGTTGACATGACGTCAACATAACATCGTTGTGATGATTAAAGCATTGTTAGCCATATTAGAATGTTGAATATTCCCCTTTAAAAGAATATAGTCCCATAACTCTGACATGTATTTTGGGCAAGTTATGCCCCCTTTTGGACTTGTTCCTGGTTAAAATTTTGCATGCAAGTCACTATCTTCAAAACTAATGCAAATACTGGATTGAAACTCTATAGATATTTTAAGATTTTGGGTAATACTCCTGCTTCTGGGACTATTAGAATAGTCAAGCATTGGCTGTCTTACAGACAGCTCTTGATTTAATTAGAATATGATTGAAACATTTTATATCAAATGAAATATTATAGAAATTATAGAAATACAATGAAATAATCTTGAAACTTCCTTGATTTAAAGTCTACAGATAAGTTATCACGAAAGTCTATTTTTCATAGAATACTGTGCTCTAAACAAATATAACCATACTTTTTCTATATTCTACTATCTATAGAACTTTTAGAATGGCATAATTCTATCAAATGTAAATATAAGACCTGACATAACTTGTGACATTTTACATCTTTTATTTTCCATGTCCAAAAAAAGCTTTGATAGAGTAAAAGTGTAAAATGTAAGGATGTTGAACGTCAAATGACAACTTTTTTGGCATCTAATTTTTTGGACTATATCAAATGCTTATTCAGAGCAGCTGTATACAAATAAAGATAAAGAATTTGTTCATAGTGGTATTTACTTAAGGTAGTAGACCCGTAATAGTAATGTTTAATCAAAGCACTGAGAGGACTCATGTGGGCAGCGGTTGACAGTTGCTGGTAATGGGCATGAACAGTTAGCTTAAGTTTGGTGATTCTAGTTAAATTACTTTTGATGAATAAGCATTTTCAACTTTTTTTACCAAATCAAGGAGGAAAAATCTGCTTTTACTCAGTCAAGGGGGATAAAAGCAATATATAAGCAAAGCTCATGTCCTTATTGATAAGTTTGTGAGGTTTGGTTATTCTTGCTCAAAATCTTTTTTGAATTATAAGCATTTTCATTTTTTATCAAATCAATGAAAAAACACACTACTTTTACTGGAACAAGTGGGATAACAGTAAATGCGAGCGGAGGTCATGCATTAATTGATAATTATGTGATGTTTGGAGATTCTAGTTATAACAAGAGCTCGTAGAACACGAAATTTCCCATTAATGCATTCAGTAACTGCACAAGGAACAGCAATCATTTGGTCACTGAGCACTGGACATTTGACGAACTGACCTCAAATCAATAATTATGAGTCATTTAACAGTCATAAGTGACCTCCGTATCAAATGTGATCTTGGACCAAAGCATTCTTTCGTTATCTGGTAAAACGTGCTGTTGTTCTGGGTCACTGTGACCTTGACCTTTGACCTACTGATCGCAAAATCAGTAGAGGTCATCTGTTTATCATGACAAACCTCCCGATCAACATGTATGATCCTAGGCCCAAGCGTTCTTGAGTTATCATCTGGAAACTGATTGGTCTACAGACCAACCGACAGCCATCATCAAACAATAATATTTACAATACACCCCTCCTCCTTTGAAGGGGGGCAATTAATTTTTAAACTAGAAGATGCTTTTGTAGAAAAGCCCTTGTCTCCCCTAATGCATAGTCAAAATAGGCAAGAAGTCAATAGGGGATAGGAGCAAAAGGCAAAGAGGCACTAATGGTTGGCTGCAATAGGGATCATCTACTCTGCATGTCCAATCATTCTATGAAGTTTCAACATTCTGGGCCAAGTGGTTCTCAAGTTATTGATCAGAAACTGTTTCCCATGTTCAGGCCCCTGTGACCTTGAGGTTTTGTTTTTTTTTAATTCAAATGAGATCTCATCTTGGTAAAAGCAGGCTATGAATATATTACACATGAATTACATAGATTAACTTAGCCTGCTGGTGGCAAGTGATTCTGCCTTTGTGACCAGTGCAGATCAAGATCAGCTTACACATTCATGCAGGCTGAACATAGTCTGTATTGTTTGCTACTCAGTCAGTAAATTTTCAATGAATGCCCCTTTGAATAATAAATGGTACTGCCCAAATTGAATGATAGACCAGTCCATTTTAGAAATTTAGCAGGGTTAAGGTTAAAGAAATTTCTGAATAGTTCTTAAACTAAAAGCAATGATAAAAGAATATTTACAATGAAATTAAAGTGTTTAAATTCAACTTTCAAAACAATTAAAACAACTACTAGTGTCTCCATTATCAGCATACATTATGACATTCAGGTTGCATTCAGTCATGTTTTCAGCTGTAGATTAATGTAATTATTAATATGCCTCATAATACAACATGCGTGTTTTTGTTAAAAATGCAAATATTGAAAATTGAAAATTGAAAATTGTCTAAATAAGTTTGAATCATCGCAAATTTTTCATTGCAGTCTTCCGATACCCACTATAGTTTAAATATCCGGGAAGAAATCGTACGCCGGTACGTGAATATTTGGGGACGAAACACCGCCCAAACGTTACAAAATGTTTTCTGATCATGTGACAAAAACAAGCCCTTTGATTTTGTTATAAAAATAAAATTTCGATTAACATTTTTAGCAGCGAGTTTTAATTCAAAATATAAACAAAAGACACAACTTGGTTTTAATGTGGTGCTGAAGTACTATTTTTGTAGGTTATTTGGTTTATTTTGGTCACATGATCAAGACCTGTTTTGGTCATGCGATCAAAGCAAGCGTGCTCATTTTCATACACTTTGTTGTACCCACCGACAACAAAGTTGTAAGGGGGGGTATACTGGTTTCAGGTTGTCTGTCTGTCTGTCAGTCTGTCCGTAGACGCAATCTTGTGCGCACCATCTCTCCTTATCCCCTTGACAGAATTTAATGAAACTTCACACAAGTGATCAGTACCAACAGTAGTTGTGCATGGGGTATGTTAGGTTCTTTCAGAAAAAAAATTTGCAGAGTTATGGGACTTTGTTTTTTTGTTACTATACTATATACATAGACACAATCTTGTGCGCACCATCTCTCCTCATCCCCTTGACACAATTTAATGAAACTTCACACAAGTGGTCAGTACCAACAGTAGTTTTGCATGGGGCATGTTAGGTTCTTTTAGAAAAACAATTTGCAGAGTTATGGGACTTTGTTTTTTTGTTACTATACAATATACATAGACACAATCTTGTGCGCACCATCTCTCCTCATCCCCTTGACACAATTTCATGAAACTTCACACAAGTGATCAGTAACAACAGTAGTTGTGCATGGGGCATGTTAGGTTCTTGCAGCTACAAAAATTGCAGAGTTATGGGACTTTGTTTCTTGTTAACATACAATGTACATACAGTCTGCATATGCAATCTTGTGCGTGCCTAATCTACCAAACCCTTGCACACAACCATGGTCAACCATGGTCCCCAACCACAGTCGACCATGGTAATTATTGGCTATCAAAAACCATGGTGCCATTTAACAAAACGTGGTCGACCATGGTCAACCATGGTCATATGACCATGAACTACCACGGTAGACCATAGTAGTCCATGGTCATATGACCTTCATTTCGCCTGGGGTCACTGTCAGTGCATGCGGGGGGTACATTCATCACCTTAAGTGATAGCTCTAGTTTTTATTAGCTCACCTGAGCCAAAGGCTCATGGTGAGCTTTTGTGACCGCTCAATGTCCGTCATTTGGCGTGTGTCATGCGTCCGTCAACATTTTCTAAAAAAATCTTCTTCTTGAAAACCACTGGGCAAAATTACACCAAACTTCACAGGAATGATCCTTGGGTGGTCCCCTTTCAAAATTGTTCAAAGAATTTAATTCCATGCAGAACTCTGGTTGAAAAACTTTAAAAATCTTCTTGTCCAAAACCACAAGGCCTAGGGCTTTGATATTTGGTATGTAGCATCATCTAGTGGGTCTATACCAGGATTGTTCAAATTATCCCCCTAGGGTCACATGGTTTATACCCTTGCGAAAATGCAGTTGAAAATCCATGGAATTCTTTGAAAATTCATTGGAAATCATTGCAGTAAAGTTCAAGGAATTTCTAAGAATTCTTTGCAAAAGTTTGGAAAGGTTTGATGGAAAAACATTGGAAAACATTGCTGGTATTGGCACAAAATTCCAATGAATTCCAATGAAATTTGTGATGAAAATCCAAACAATTTCAAAGAATTGCAACCTAGAAAAAGATTGGAAATCTTTGGAATATCAATAACGCTTTGCACTGAGGAAAAGATTGCAATTCATTGAAATTTTTTACTATTGTACCTAAATAGATACAATTTTAACTATGGAAAACTTTAGAATACCTTGAAATTCTAAAGAAATTTCAAGAAATCCAAAGAAAAAAAGGAAATAATATCGTTACAAAATTATTTTAATGTAATATTGAGACATATCTGGGCTTCACAAAACACAAAAAAAGTATTAAATTCAAAGAGGAATAAACATCTGTCAGCAACTTTTACATTCTGTGGTTAAAAATAATAAAAATTCACTAAGCTTAAACTTAAAAATTAAACTAAAAGATATATCAAATAAAAAAAATTATTTGATACAAAGTTATGAATACAACAAAATCATTTTTGGAGTATTGTAGGCTCAGTATAAGGTGGCATCAGAATGTCTCTTTGCTTTTCCAAAACCATCACCAGGGTCAGGAACTTCATTCCAACCATTTCTGAAAATGATATAACATATATAGAAACAAATTATATTAATAATAATTATTGCAATTAAAATATAATATTAGACAATACAATATAACCTAGTATAGTAGTATGTGAAATGAAAACTCTAAAGCCAGTTTTAATTTGTAGTTACCATTTAAACATTCTACAAAAACCATTTAATTATTGGACACTGAAATGAAAATATTGAGAGCACTGCCTGTAGGTACAATCCCTCATCTTTGTAAGTGCTTGACCATACAATATGCAAGGTTTTTTTTTAATCTGTGTGACGTTAACCCCAATAAAATAAATAAATTATCAACCTTTTATAGTAATTTGTATAGTATAAGTGTTTGCAAAGTTTAACTTACAATTTAGTTGAAATATTCTGTAATTTATGTTTGATGGAATTTCTATCTGTGATCTCATATCATCCTGTAGCAGTCACTGAAGCCATCTGATTTCTCTGACTACATCAATACATACATATGTGTTGATTAGGCATACTTCTAATAACTAAATATTAAAGGCATTTATTTTGAAAATATTAACTCAGAAGTAACCAATTAAATTAAGGCCTATGCTATTTTGACAATGCAATATTCCTATGTAAAACTGATATTGTCGTAACAACGCGAGAAATGCACGGGGATCAAAAAGAAACTAATAATTATAAGAAAATGTATCTCCGAATAAATTATAAAGTATTAATGACACTCAAAAACATGTCCCAACAGTGCACTAGAAGAAAATGCATAGAAATTTTCGGGATAAGTATTTGGTACCGTAAGTCTCTCATATATATACAATATATATATTCTTCAATCAAGGATATGTCAGTGTAAATAAGCTGAGCGTTAGTTTTCTAAGAAAACGTCGTTAAACTGAGTTACACCAATCACACTTGCACACAAAAATATGTCCGCCATGTTTTCTTCAGTGAACGAAATAAAAGGAGTATTTTACCTTAGATTTCCTTATTGTAGAATACAGTTGACTTTCTAATCTAAATAAAGCATCATTTTTCATAACATCCAACTGTCCGATCTTTCTGATCACTTAATGATCACTCACAATTACAAAATAAAACCAAGGTGTCATCAAAATTATCACTTTACACGGCTTCATGGACATCACGGCCTACTAACATTAAATTTGTAATCATGCGCCAAGCAAACAAATGATGAAAGATCGAGACTTTTTCAAAGATAAGTTTTATTTCCTGTTATTTTCTGATATTCTAACCTTTAAACAACCGAATTGTATGCACAAAAATAATGAAAAATTTATGCAATATAGCTTTTAGCTTAAATTTTGGACCTATCTTTTTTCCAGCCCAACAACAGACATGTATATGTCACAAACCCGGCCTGTCCTCGAAATCAGTGTCAAAGGTTACTAGACCATAAATACAATAAATAAACAACCGCTTACTATGTTCTTGTAAGTCCTGTAAGATGAAACGGCTCGTGTTTATACATTCATATATATTCCATATCGGGAACAGTGACAACCACAAGTCGATCCTTACCACGAACATGAAAACAGTTACTTTTATGCCTTTGTTTACATTTCAAACATGACGATTCACATATACGTTCAAGAACGTAAATTTCGTGCTTTCCGACCCACATGGTGTGTAAACTTTTGTAATTAAAAGTATGGTGTATTCAGCAAACCATTTGTAATTTCTGACGTGGTAAATGTCATTGAGAGTACCGTATTTACCCTAAGTCTTGGGACACCCTAAATCTTGGGACACCCTTAAAATCTGGAAAAATAATTATTTTTCTTGTCCCTAATTTTTCGGACATGTATTTTCTCAGCATATTTTTCGTCCCTAAGTGTTGGGACTATGGTTGTTACTGATTCATGATGTAAGTCAAATACCGTTATTATACATTGTATGGTTTTTGTATCGATCAAAATGTCAAATAATTATAAGAACCAAAGATTATTTTTTTAACATTTTCGTGTCGTGTTTTTACTGGATATTCTTTTGACAGTAAAGTGTTTTTTTACCATACCAGTTAAGTGTTGTATATTTTTTTTTACTGCAGCCAGGAAGTCCGTTTTCCGTTAGTTAGTTATTTTTATTTACCACTGACTGGAATTTACCCGCGAATCGTACAGCTATCAAAAGGCCATGCCGGTAATTTTCCATTCCACGAGCACGTGCGACCTATCGTAATGTCTAACTTACAACGCCGTTACTTTTGTTTATTGACTTGTATACAAAAAACGCGTGTCACACATTCATTTTTTGATTTTATCGCTTCAGATTTTCAACGTAGATTGAGAAGTTATATAATTTGAATGCTATAACGATTTTAAAAAGGTACCGACAGAAATGTAGGCAAAATTCTATAAAAACGGTCGAATTTTCATAAAATTACATGCAAAATTTCAAAGAGCGCGATCCTAAATACTTATTTCTTTCTAAAAGTAAACAAATGATGCAAACTATAGGCATAAAATTCAGACTTTTGACCACAGAGTGCAAAAAACAGAATAGAAAAATCTTAAATAATGAAAAAGCGGCAGCAATTTAAAAATATGAAGTAAAACGATTTTTGGCAAACAGATTTCTGTTACGTGACCTCGTGAACGTAAATAGAAAATCGGGACGCGGTTTAAAGAAACAAAAACAATGATGTTGTTGCGTTTTTTTTAATAAGTTTTGAATGAATTTTTGTGCATGTACATGTATTTTTTGACATGACACTTTATAATAAGATATTCTTCTCAAACCGTTTTGAAATTTCCTTGAGGGCAAATAGGTCACAGAGGTAAGATATCCGCTATTATAGTTTGACACATTTACCTGTCAGTTTATACGGGATATTGCACATTCACTTTAACAAATTAAAAAGAAGTTTTTTTCATTGATTTTCACAACACTTGATCTACTTCTCAGCTCTTTAAAGAACTGAGGCTGTACGATCAAACAGTGATGTACAACTTGGCGCAAAAACATGACGTAATGCCATGAAAATCTCGGGGAAACTATACCGCTTTGATCTCCACTTCTAATGTCATGATACCGACACACTTTTAGCTCTTTGAGGGGTGTTAATTGATGATGAAAACAAGGCCAATTACTTTGTTTATCAACAGAATAATTACGGATAATCGTTAAACGTTTATTTTTTCGCTTTCAACACGGGTGGGTGGGGGATGTTACCCGATGACCGAGAATTGTGTCCATATTTTTGGGACACTTTTCAAAATAATTATTTTTCGGGAAATAAGTCTTGGGACAGTGAAAAAAATAATTATTTTATGCTGTCCCAAGACTTAGGGTAAATACGGTATCAGTTATGTTTACAAAATTTAATTGAATATTTATGTTTTATACTTGCAAAAGAAAACTTTATGGTCATGGTCGCTGGCTTCAAACTGAGGTTATTGTCTCGATCTAGGTACTAGTCTGAGCCCCCCAAAAATGTCTGGAGGGGCCCCTGGAGCCTTTCCCCACCAACAAAACCTGGGAAAAGTTCATTGTGTCGTTTCAGTGTTACTCTCAATCAAACAAAATAAACGTTTTTGTTTGTTTGTTTGTTTATATTTTTATATAAATGAATATGCAAACAGGGTTTGTTTGTTTCAGTGTAACGTCAAAATATAATATTACAGTTATATATCAACAGTGAACGCCACATGCATTATATTTTCACGAGGGGTTAATGCTTTAATCTTACAGGTAAAACAAACATATTCCTAATGTATAAAAGGTAAAGGTAAATATACATGTATATGTGTGTGTACTCAAGGAATGAAATGTTGAGTGTAAAAAGTATATATTCACAGTGCAAATCATCCATGCTAAATAATACGTACGATATGTTTGCTTTCTCACTGTCTAACATGTCCGAAACGATTTATTTGATTTTTTCTCACAGAGTTCTAGTTTATTTTTCACCTTAAATTAAAGCAAACGTGTTCCATATAAATTTAAACAAACTTTGAAGTTTAGTAGGTTGTAGCATTCTCTAGGTCAAGGGTATTTTTATTACCTTCTGTAGTCAGTCATTATCTACTGTAAAAAACTCTTTTTTAACCAAAGTGGAAAATTTCAGGTACTTGAAAATGCAGCTTTCTAAAGTTAGAATTCTCGATGTCATTTGTCAGACATACCTTGTAAATAAATAATATTATTACAAAATTAATACTGCTGTTTCTTTTGTTGCACTTTGCAGACTTATGATAAAGTTATATATATATATTTATCTAAGCAGTACAATTCCTGTAAATGAGCACTATGTAAGCGCTCAGGCCCTTCTCGCACACCATACCTATAGTTCGGACTTCTTTCATGTGTAAAGGCATGTGCACAAGAATGACAAATTTTGCCAACACATGGTAAATTGTAATGTGTTTTTTAGAAAAGTAATAAACGGAAATAGAAAAATAGCTCTCAGCTCATTTACACGGATAGTTTAGCTTTATTATGTATGTTATATTTTTTTGCAGTTATGCACCATGACATAGAATACTTACCCCAAAAATTGTGACACAAACATACTGATAACTTTTCCCACTTTACTTTTTTAATTAAAGGAAGAGTTCAGCACTTCATGGTTTTGATGTATTGTCACATTGGAGTAATGTTTGTTTTACAGTAACTTTGAAATTCCTCAGAAATAATATCATGTACCCCACCCACCTAATTCATAATTTCAAAATAGCATAGGCCTTAAACACTTTATAAAATTTGAATATTGACATTGTTGGATTAAACAGATACCTTTCTGGCTTTCATGTTGGCATTGTCCTTTTACTCCTCATACAATAAACAAATGTGTTTGTAAACATGGAGGGTTCCAAACTGAAGGGGATTCATGCTAAAAAATAATGACAAAATACAATACGTGTAGGTTACTAACCGACTAGGAGGTGTTCATGAATTGAAAATACCCGTGCTCGGCGAATCATGACACCGAGAGCGCATAGCGCTCGAGGTGTTACCGCACAAGCGCGGGTATTTTCAATTCATGAACACCGATCTAAGAGGTAAGTAACTGACTTACACAACGTCATTTTAATTTGTTAGTTTTTATTAATTTATTTATTTGTAAGTCTTTCCTTCTCCCAGTCAGAAAAAATGATTGTGGGAATTACATTAACTTCTACAGGTAAATTGAAATACGTAAAATGATATTAAAAAAAGTTTATGAAGGTTCTGCTAATTCGCCAAATTTGAATGTAAATGCATTTTTGTAAGCCGATTATTTGTTAGGAGTTTTTCTTTGTTTCATTTTACAGAAAAACAAAGAACGCACCAGTATGGTCTCTGTAACATTAATATTTCACATTCTGAAGTTCACATTCTCATGAAATGATATTCAACAATTGTGTATCCGAAAATGGTATCGTCTGTGTATCTGTTCAACTGAATGAAAAGTCTGCAATTTGTTTCATTGTTTGTTGTTGTTGTTTTTTTTTTATCTTTTAATGCACAACTTCATACTTCGGTTGCATGTTTATAAAACATTTTTCATGATAAACTTAGCTTCGGATTCTGCATTTACGGTTTCGTCGTAGTCGTGGCCGTCGTGTTCGTCACCATCATCATCATCATCATCTAACAATAATAATTAAAATGATTATCTTCTTCTTATACTCCTTCTAGTTAAGTACTGAGCCGTGAATATATCTTGTAGATGAAAAAACATAACGATCGTAATTTAAAGGTCAAAATATACAATATTTGAAAAAATAAGTATACACTTATAAATGCTGTAACATGACGCAGGTATTGTCTGTTGTCCCTAAGTACTGACCTGGTACGCATTAATCTTCGCCAGTATTTTTGGGGTTTCCATTAATTTAAGAAATATTTTTATCCTAAAATAACCAATATAAATAACCAATGGCACAGTGGCATAGTGGTAGCTGTCTGACTGTCACGTATGATACCAAGAGTTCAAAATCATCTCAGACCATTTTTTAAAATTCAGTTGTTTTCTCTTGTAGATGTAGTATTCATTTTCAGGAAACGCTGGTGAGAAATACTTTATCTTTTTATCTAACTAAGATACTTTTAAATATGTTATATTCGACATTTGCCATAACGTTTATAGACCATAAGGTTTGATCAGGTAAGCATGGCAATATTTCTACCGATAAAATTTGGGGGAAAATGGTCCGTACGCAGGAGTTGAAGTACACATACAGTTTAGCAGCTAAACGTTTTGTCCGCCATCTATTTGCACATGTGACATTGTGAAAATTATAAAGAAATATATACACAATATTTATATCGCTATTTGACTTCAGACACCGAGAATAAATTTACGGAAAATATTAGGAATATTCTTGAGTGTCAGGTCAATACTTACAGACAAAACATGGTATTAAATAAACATTACAGTTTGAACTCATCTAACATTCTTTTCACGTGCTCAGGTATGGTATGATACCTGTGCACAAGCGCAGGTATGATATGATACCTGTACACGTGCGCAGGTATGGTATGTAGGTATTCATTTTGGTTATTAACCCGCAGAGAACAATAGAACAGTTGTGTAAATATCGCATATCTGTAGCCCTGACCAACCTCTATTTTATAAGTACAACAACACTGCTGACCCATTTAAAGGAGGAGTTATAATTTCAGTGTTGTTTTAAGCAGATGCAAATTTTACAATTAAACACGTGTGACATTATATGGTAGTTGACTAAAGAAGACACATGTAATATACACAGTAGAAGCATGTTATTGTCCCCTCTCTTGATTAATAAACAATCATCAATTGCGGTATAATTTTGAATTATAATTGTAACCATGGTATCATTTGAAACAATACAAAGGTAGTAAATAGCATTTGACTCAATACTTACAATAAAATTGATACTGATTTTTTAATTGATCTCGAATGCCCTTGTATTAAAAAATTCTTTCATAATATAATTATGCCCGTTTCAAAGGAGGGGTATATTGTTTTGCAGATGTCGGACGGTCTGTTGGTCAGTCCGTAGATCAGATAACTCAAGAACGCTTTGGCCTAAGATCATGAAAGTTGATATAGACAGGGTTTCCACTTCCCTTGAAAAGTCAGGGAAATCTTGATAATGGTCAGGGAAAATGAAATTCTGGGCCGATGTTTAAAATGTTCAGTGGCTATGGCAGTCTTCAAGCAGTATTTATAAGTATTTCCAAACACAATTTGGTGTAATTGTGTAAAAACATAATTTTAATTGTGTTTGAGTCAATTTCATTTTTATATTAACTTTGGAATTTGATATTTGTTAATGAAAGTTTGTTATATCTGAAACAAAATAAATATAAAAGGGTGGATTGGATGGCTGTAGGGGAGGAGGAGGCCGGAAAAATATGGTGGTATTGGTCAGTGAAAAGAATGGTTTAGTCAGGGAAAAGTCAGGGAAAGGTCAGGGAATTTCGTTTTCTCAACTAAGTCGCAACCCCGAGAGAGGTTGGTCATGACCAGCAGATGAGCCCTAATGATTTTGAGGTCAGTAGGTCAAAAATCAAGGTCACAGTGACCTGGAACAGTTAAACAGTTTCCGGACGATAACTCAAGAACGCTTGGGCCTAGGATCATAAAAGTTGATCATGACCAGCAGGTGACCACTATTGATTTTGAGGTCAGTAGGTCAAAGGTCAAGGTCACAGTGACCCGGAACAGTTAAACAGTTTCCATATGATAACTCAAGAACACTTGGGCCTAGGATCATAAAAGTTGATAGGGAGGTTGATCATGACCAGCAGATGACCGATATTGATTTTGAGGTCAGCAGGTCAAAGGTCAAGGTTAGAGTGACCGGAAAAAGTTAAACAGTTTCCAGATGATAACTCAAGAACGCTTGAGCCTAGAATCATAACAGTTGATAGGGAGGTTGATCATGACCAGCTGATGACCCCTATCGACTTTGAGGTCAGTAGGTCAAAAGTCAAGATCACAGTGACCCGGAACAGTTAAACAGTTTTCGTATGATAACACAAGAACACTGGGGCCTAGAATCATAAAAGTTGATAAGGAGGTTGATCATGACCAGCAGATGACCCCTATTGCTTTTGAAATCAGTAGGTCAAAGGTCAAGGTCACAGTGACCCGGAACAGTTAAAGGTTTCCGGACGAAAACTTTAGAATGCTTGGGTCTAGGATCTGAAACTTAACAGGGAGGTTGATCATGACCAGCAGATTACCCCTATTGATTTTGAGGTCAGTAAGTCAGAGGACAAGATCACAGTGACCTGGAACAATTAAACCATTTCTGGACGATAACTTGGGAACACCTGCGTCTAGGATCACAAAACTTAATAGGGAGGTTGATCTTGAGCAGCAGATGACCCGTACTGATTTTGAGTTCAATAGGTCAAAGGTCAAGGTCACATTGACCCAGAACAGTAGAACTTTTTTGCCAGATAACTAGCGAATGCTTTGGTTCAAGAGCACATTTGATACTGAGGTCACTTATGACTGGTAAATGACCATAAATATTGATCAGTACGTCAAATGTCCAGTGAACAGTGACCAAATAATTTCTGTTCCTTGTGCAATTACTGAATGCTTCAAGGGGGATATTTCGTGTTCTACGAGCTCTTATTACTACTAAAAAATACAAAGGGGAAGAAATGTCTAAATATAAGAAAAACATTGCCGTTCCCTGTATCAAATTGATGCAAATTAAGGAAATTGCATGAATGAAAGAAATTGACCTCAAAAGGGTATTACCGGGCCTAATATATAAAGAGGACAGTCATGATTCAATTCAGTATTGTCAAAAGGGATTCTGAATAACGTCTTTATAAGAAATGAACAAAATCATGATAAATGAATTTGGTTTATAAATAATTTTCATTGCTTTAATAAGTCCTTCTTAATGTTTTTTTTTTGATACTACTTTGTAGATAGATATTTCCTAATTGTAACACATTACATTATAATACTTGAATATGACTTAATAACTTCTACAACTTTCATCTTTAAAGAATAATATCTAAATTATATTATTAGCCGATCAATTATAGACTTTAAATGTTTTGCTGTTATGAAATAGTTTTGAATATATCTATGCCTGATTTTTTTAGGCTATAAATGTGTAATTTCGTGCTACAAAATCTTTTTCCTTCCATTATAACTTTCAATATCCAAGATGTATACATTACACCCATCCCCTCACACATTATATAGCATTACGCCACATTTGCATCATTACTTGCAGAATATACATTACTGTATTAAGGTACACAACAAAATATGCGCATGCGATGTTTTGGTTTGCTGCCCACGTTATGATATATAAGTGTCTATAAATACGGTGGCTTCTCGTTCTATATTTATCAATGTTTACAAAAGAAAATCATTGCAACACAGGAGAAAAACTGTGAAAACTCGGATGTTCCCGTAATTCTTTAAACAAGAAACTTATCAACCATTAAGTTTCATGTAAACATATAAAACAGTGGTGGCACTTTGCCTTTCGGGGATATTTATTTAAAAATATCATAAACCATAATGTGTGGGTTAGTCGTTTTAAGATTGTTGGCCTCTGTTATTAAAGGGAAAAAAACAACTTGGTGTCAAGATTGAAGGCAATAATTAAAGACTGTTTAGACTGTATTGTTTTGTTTTTAAAGGATCATGTATTGTTCGTAAGTATTGACCTGGCGCTCATGAATATTCCGTATGTTTCTGTAAATTAATTTTCAGCGTCCAAACCTAAACAACGATATAACTGTTGAAAAACCAGTTATATACCACCATGTATCATAAGCAGATATAGCTGTGCGGACATAGCGTTCTGCCACTAATCTCAGGGTTGTGTGTTTGAGTCCTCCGTCTGACCAAATTTAAAAAAAGAATTTATCTGTAAAATTCACACAATTGTCAAACTTATCGTGATTTATCAACGAAATACTCTATTATCCATAAACATTCTTCTATATACGTACATATCAGTAAACCATTCTACAAAATGTCTAAAAAGTAATCATTCATACAACGGATAAATCAAAGGACTGTTGTTAATGAGAAAATGAAATGTTTCATAAAATAATGTAATATAGATACAAATACAGACACACAGAATTATATAAAAAAAATGGTTAGAACTGAATTTGAACCCAAGGCAACATGCTTCCAAGTCAGAGAGCTAACCATTACACCACTGTGCCATTTGTTAACTAATTTGGTTATTATGTCTCCCACCACACAGTGGTGTGGGAGACATATTGATTTACTCCAGTCTGTGTGTCTGTCACAAAGCTTGTCCGCACTCTAAGTCAAATATTTCTCATCCAATTTTCACCAAACTTGAACAAAATGTGTTTTACCATAAGACCTCGACTAAGTTCGATAACTAGCCAAATCGGTCCAGGCATCTTGGAGTTATGGCCCTTGAATTACCAAAAATCGGTCTTTTTACTCTTGTCCGCACTCTTAACTCGAATATTTCTCATCCAATCTTCACCAAACTTAAACAAAATGTGTTTGACCATAAGACCTCAACCAAGTTCAATAACTAGCCAAATCGGTCCAGGCATTTTGGAGTTACGGCCCTTGAATTATCGAAAAATTGGCCTTTTTACTCATGTCCGCACTCTTAATCAAACATTTCTCATCCGATCTTCACCAAACTTGAACAAAATGTGTTTGACCATGAGACCTCGGCCAAGTTCGATAACTAGCCAAATCGGTCCAGGCATTTTAGAGTTACGGCCCTTGAATTACCGAAAAAATCCGTCTGTTTACTCTTGTCCGCTCTCTAAGTCGAACATTTCTCATCCGATCTTCACCAAACTTGAACAAAATGTGTTTGGCCATAAGACCTTACCCAAGTTCGATAACTAGCCAAATCCGCCCAGGCACTTCTGATTTATGGCCCTTGAATTACTGATTGGATCCACTCATCCAGACCATCTAATTGGATCCACTCGTCTAAAACATCTAGAGAAACTAACATTTTTCAGAGGGGCAGTTGTGGGAGACATGCGCTTTTCTCAAAAGCATCTCTAGTTTTGATTAATCTAGATAGTTTCAGGACACAAATAAATATCGCGTAAAATAACGAAAACGCCCGAAAATATTGGCAAAGATTAATGAGTGCCAGTCAATACTTACGGACAATAAACCTTTACAAAATTCTGTATATTTGGGAGTCTTAGTTGCTATATCATAATATACCCTATAGCAAGACTAGTGATATACTATGATTTGAAATTTCTTATCTTACAGTAACTAATTATCTCCAAGATAAACATAATGAGTATAAACTGTTTGTGAGGGTATGATTTACATTTAGTGATAGATCTAGTTTTATTTCAGAAGTTGTAAAATTAGGAAAGAATTGATTGATCATAATACTAATTATGCTGTATTTGCATTTTCAGTTTGATATACTCTGTGATGAGAATGAGGCACATACAGCTGTTGTGTATTGTATCACCTGTGAGACACATCTTTGCATGGAATGCTCAGATACTATTCATAATACAAGGACATTGATTAAGCATAAAAGGGTGCCAATATCGGAAAAACCAAGAGAAAATCCAAAATGTATTTATCATCCAATGCATTTTGTAGAGTTTTCCTGTTTAGAAGATGAGTGTAAAACAAATCCATTAATGTGTTACATATGTAAGGATTATGGAAGACATGTTAAGCATAAGGTATGTAATCTTAGTGGGAGGTATATTGTTTGGCATTGTCCACCCAGCTGTTCTTCCATCCATCTGCACATATGCATCTAGGCATCCATTCGTTTGAAATTGAAAATTGTTTCATTCAAAAAGCATTTCAGCTAGAATCACCAAACCTCACATATTTAAATTATTAATAAGCAAATGACCTTTGCTCAGATATTGTGTTTTTCTCCTTGGTTAGTTAAAAAAAATGAAAATGATCGTAATTCAAGAAGTATTTAGGCTACAATCACCAAACCTCACATGAGTAATAATTAACACAAGTTTGACCCTTTCTCAGGTATTGTATTATCCCCTTTGACCTAGTAAAAGCAGAGGCTTTTCCCCTTGATATGAAAGAAAAAATGCTTATAATTCAAAAAGTATTTTAATTAGAAACGCCAGACCTCCATAATGACTAATTAGCTCACATGTTGTATTGCCCCCATTGACTCAGTAAAAGCAGAGTTTTCCCCCCTGATTTGGTAAAACATCTATCTAAGTACTAACCTGTTGATAGATATTCATGAGACATTAAACAAATGTAAATCACTATAGGGAAATGGTGTACACATCAGGATCACTTCATTTACCAGAGTTATTGCCCTTTATTATTTTACAGTCCATACATTTCCACATAACAAAATAAGCCATTGATGGATCTTCATGATATTTAACACAAACATAGGGTGGTAGTGCATGTGTATCTTTCATCAGGATCTCTTCAGTAACTGCAGAGTTATTGCCCTTTAATTGTTTTAAAATTCATGAATTCCAACAAAACAAAGTATCCCATAGATGGATATTCATGAAATTGAAAACAAATATAGATCACTATAGGGCAGAGCTTTTCCCCATGATTTTGCAAAACAAAAGTAGGAACCAACAAACCAGTGTATAGTCCTTTTGTACATAACTTTACCTAATTCCTTCAATCCATGAAAAATTTTGAAAAAAATATGGCTGCGTAGAGATGGGGCTACTTTTCACTAGTATATGATTGTATTGAAAACTTGAAATCTACAGTTGCTGACCTATATTCAAAATAAATTCACATAGTTGTTCCTTGAGTGACCTGCTACCAGACTTATTCAAGTTACCCTTAGCCCACAGCACAGAGTTGCCCTTGTCTGTCTGTCAGTCCATCCGAATTTGTGGCATGCATATTTCAAAAGTATTTAACCCAGACAAGATAGTCAATCAGCATGAGAAGTTGTGCACCAGGTGTTTGTATTGGGATTTCATTCAGCCACACCAGAGTTATGGTACTTGACTTAATTTGTAACATATTTTTATTCTAGTCTTTCACTCTTGTGAGACTACCCTTGTCTTAAAAGTCTATCTTTAGGCAATTAAATGATACCAAAAAATATGGGGTTGACCATTATGCAGTGAAACCATGGTCACGTGACTGAGACACTTGATGAAAACACTAATATTGCGTAGGCAAACATCAGGAAATATCAACTTTCACTTTTATTTTACCAAACAGCTTCAGCTCAACTTTTGAAGCATATAACTTAGCTTAAAATCATCCGCAGACATTCCACTTTACAATCAAACATCAATAAAGCTTATATCTGGCATGAAAATGGCCTTTACTAGGTGGGAAAATTGCACTATATATTGATATGGACTACATTCAAGTGGACCATGGAGATATATCCGGCAAATTACTACCTTCATGCCTGTAAGGAATATCATTCAGCATGTGAAGTTATGCACCTGGGGTTTTGTTGAGCCAGACCAGAGTTATGACCCTTGTCTTAGTAAAAAATATGCATAAAAGTTTGTGTCGCCTGCATCTCAAAAAGTATTTGACTTAAGAGTTGTAAAACATTACAAAATTGTTATATATCTTGTGAAGTTGTGCAGCTTGTGTTCTGTTTGGGATTTTACACAGCCAGACTAGAGTTACTGCCCTTGACTTAGTGGAAAAGTATGCTTTAAGTGCTGAAAAACTTGTGTTGCATATATCTTAAAAGATATTTGACCTAGAGCTCTTCAACCATGCAGGAGCATTATTCAGCATGTGAGTTTGTCGCGCCCGCTTGCGTAAGCAAAGACATAGTTGTCCAAATGGCTGTTTGGTGGATGTGCATGTGTTTGTGCGTCCGTCCAACCGTTCGGATTTGTTTATCTAAACCATAACTTTGACATGCATGGAGCAATCTTGTTTATATTTGGCATGAACGCTAACCTCAGTGAGATGGAGTGTCATGCGTAAACCCTATGGGATTCCTATTTCAAAGGTCAAGGTCACAGTTAAGAGGTTAAAGGTCATGTCAGATCTTGTCCGGCCCATAACTTTGACATGCATTGAGGAATTTTGTTTAGATTTGGCATGAATGTTTAACTCAATGAGACAGAGTGTCATGTGCAAACCCCAGGTTCCAGTCTGAAAGGTCAAGTCACAGTTAGGGGTCAAAGGTATGGAGCAATCTTTTTTTTTCTTTGGCCTTAATGTTCACCTCTATGAGATGGAATGTTGTGCACAAACCTCGGGTCCCTATCTCAAAGGTCAAGGTCACACTTGGGGATCAAAGGTCATTTTAGAGCTTGTCCGGACTGTAACTTTGCCATGCATAAAGCAGTCTTTTTTTTATTTGGCCTAAATGTTTGCCTCAATAAGACAGAGTGTTACATGCAACTCCCAGATCCCTACCTCAAAGGTCAATGTCATACTTAGAGGTCAAAGGTCAAACTTTGGTGCAGTTTTCCTTGTCCGGGTTGTAACTCAGCCATAGATTGAGGGTTTCTTAAGTAACTTTGCACAGTTGTTTGCCTTGTTTGCCTCAATGAGACAGTCTGTCAAGCTTGAGTAATTGAAAGGTGAAGGTCACAGTTAGGGGTCAAAGGTCAATCTCTTGTCTGGGCTGTAACTTAGGATGGAGATGTTCTTAAATAACTTGGCAGAAATGTTTGCCATAATCAGTCCTTTTGGCTCAACATTTGTTTATTTTGGATTTCACTTTGTGAGACCAGAGTTATGGCCCTTGACATAGTCAGAAATATACATTAAAGCTGCTCCTCCACAGTGTGAAATATTTTAACATGTTCATTTCCATCAAGTTTGGCATAGAATGTATATATGGAATTAAAAAATGGTAACTCTCACACCGATATTTCATGAATTATCCCCCCTTTTTACTTAGAATTTGAAGTTTTGATGCACTTTCACTCCATCCCAATTATTATCCCCCGTTGATGAAATCGGGAGGAGGGTATTGAAATGACGTTGTCCCTCCGTCACGTCCGTGCATCCGTCCACAGCCATTTCTCATTAACTAGCTGGTAGAATTTCATGAAAGTTGAAATAAACATGAACCAACATACTGCGATGATGCCTGTCAAGCTTTTTTTTGATTGGTCAATTTCCCTTAGAGTTATTGCCCTTGAATTAATGAAAAATGCCTAAAAATGTCCGTCCGCAGCCATTTCTCCGTAATTAGCAGGTAGAATTTCATGAACTTGAAATAAACATGAACCAACATACTGCGATGATGCCCATCAAGATTTTTTTTGATTGGTCAATTTCCCTTAGAGTTATTGCCCTTGATTTTATGAAAAATCCGCGTCTGCAGCCATTTCTCAGTAACAAGCTGGTAGAATTTCATTAAACTTGAAATAAATATGAACCAACATACTTCGATGATGCCCATCATTTTTTTTTTTAATTGGTCAATTTTCCTTAGAGTTATTGCCCTTTAATTGTTTAAAAATCCACAGATTTTTACATAACAAACCAACCAATTGGTAGAATTTCATTAAACTTCTTTCATTTTTTTCCATGAACATTTATTATAAACTTATAAACATGTGAAGTTGTGAACCCACACCTGGTCACCACCTTGCCTTGGTCACACACCCTTCCCCCCCCCACCCCCCCCCCCCCCCCCCCCCCCCAATTTTTTTTTATTTTTTTCATTCCTTTCATTCCTTTCAAACTGTCCAAGAATATTTATCAACATGCAAAGTTGTACCGTTCCCCAACCTCACTCCTCCACCCAGTCATGCCCACCACCCCGATCATGCATTCCACCTCCCCACCCCCCATTTTTTTATAAATTTTTTTTTTTCATTTTTAAATTTTCCATCAATATTTATAATCAGCAATCAACATGTGAAGTTTTGTACCCACACCCAGTCACCCCCACTGCCCCCCCCCCCAAAAAAAAAACCCAAACAAAAAACATTCATTTTGTGTTTAATTGATTTTGACTAATGAAATTATTTGCTTCTTAGTAACAGCCTTAACTATTTGCCGGATATATTTTTTTGCCATTCCTCACCACAAACCCTTTCGGCGGGGGATACCAATTCATCGAATTTGCTTGTTACTAAATGGATTTGATTCAAACTGAAAGTGGTTGTTCCACATCATCTCCCACATCATATGACGCAAGGTCCGTAACTCTTGTACCAATATTTAATAAATTATCCCCCACTTTTACCTAGAATTTTAGGTTGAACTTCTCTATCTTAGTTATTACCATATGGATTTGATTCAAACTTAAGATAGTTGTTCAACATCATCACTCACATCATATGACACAAGAGCCACAACTCTTGCACCAATATTTCATGAACTATCTCCCCGTTTCACTTAGAATTTCAGGTTAAAGTTTTGATGCACTTTCACTCTATCTCAGTTATTACTAAATGGATTTGATTGAAACTTAAAATAGTTGTTCCAACCTTATCACCCACATCATATGACACAAAGTGCATAACTCTGGTAATAATTTTTCATGAATTATGCCCCCTTTTACATAGAATTTAAGGTTAATTTTGATGCATTTTCACTATATCTTAGTATTACTAAACAGATTTGATTTAAACTTGAAGTAGTTGTTCCACATCATCACCAGTATCATATGACACAAGGTGCATAACTCTTGCACCAATCTTTTATGAATTATGCCCCCTTTTGGCTTAGAAATATACTTATTTAGTGTTTTGATACACTTTATCTTTATCTCTCTTATTACTTAATATTTTTGACACAGACTCAAGCTATTGTGCAATATCTTCATCCATCATTGGAGTCATTAAACACTCGTGACAGCACCAACTTCCACAGATGTACCCAATTTCTCTATCCAGCATCGAAATAGTCGAGCGCGCTGTCTTCTGTGACAGCTCTTGTTATAACTTGGCACAAATGTTCCCCATGATGAGACAACTTGTCATGCGCAAAACCCGGACCCTTAGCTCAAAGGTCACAATTGGAGGTCAAAGGTCAACAGGGCTTTTTTTCCTGTCCAGTCCAGAACTCTATCATCCATCAAGGAATTACAATATTACTTAGCATAAATGTTCCCAATGGTGAGATGACGTGTCATGCGCAACACCCAGAACCCTAGCTCAAAGGTCAAGGTCACACTTGCACACTTGGAGATCAAAGGTCAATAGGATTTTTTTCCTGTCGGGTCTATAACTTTGTCATGCAAAACAGAATTTAAATATCAGTTTGCACAAATATTCCCCTGGATGAGACAATGTGTCATGTGCAAAACCTGCGCCCTTAGCTGCAAGGTTAAGGTCACACTCTGAAGTCAAAGGCCAAAAGGGCTTTTTTCCTGTCCAGTCTGTAACTCAACAATCCTTAAAGGGTTTTTAATATTACTTGTTCACCACCATGAGACGGAGTGTCATGGGCAAGAGCCAGGTCCCTAGGTCTTTGCTCTGAGCATTTCTTCTCCATGCATGGAGGGATTTTGATGTAACTTGGCACAAATGTTCACCACCATGAGACACCCATGTTTTTATACTCCTGTTAGAAAAATGGGACGTATTATGGGAACGCCCCTGGCGGGCGGATGGGCGGGCGGGGGGCGGGTGGCATCCACAGACTTTGTCCGGAGCATATCTTCTACATGCATGGAGGGATTTTGATGAAACTTGGCACAGTTGTTCATCATCATGAGACGGAGTGTCATGTGCAAGAACCAGGTCCCTAGGTCTAAGGTCAAGGTCACACTTAGAGGTCAAAGGTCAAATTCAAGAATGACTTTGTCCGGAGCATATCTTCTTCATGCATGGAGGGATTTTGATGAAAGTTGGCACAATTGTTCATCATCATGAGACGGAGTGTCATGCGCAAGAACCAGGTCCCTGGGTCTAAGGTCAAGGTCACACTTAGAGGTCAAAGGATACAAGAATGAAAAATTCAAGAATGACTTTGTCCGGAGCATATCTTCTTCATGCATAGAAGGATTTTGATGTAGCTTGGCACAATTGTTCACCATAATGAGAGGGAGTGTCGTGCGCAAGAACCAGGTCCCTAGGTCTAAGGTCAAGGTCACACATAGAGGTCAAAGGATACAAGAATGAAAACTTTGTCCGGAGCATATCTTCTTCATGCATGAAAGGACTTTGATGTAGCTTGGCACAGTTGTTCACTATAATGAGACGGAGTGTCATGCGCAAAAACCAGGTCCCTAGGTCTAAGGTCAAGGTCATACTTAGAGGTCAAAGATACAAGAATGAAAACTTTGTCCGGAGCATTTCTTCTTCATGCATTGAGGGATTTTGATACAACTTGGCACAAATGTTCACAAGCATGAGATGGAGTGTCATGCGCAAGAACCAGGTGCCTAGGTCTAAGGTCAAGGTCACACTTAGAGGCCAAAGGTCAGATACAAGAATGACTTTGTCCGGAGCATTTCTTTTTCATGCATGGAGGGATTTTGATGTAACTTGGCACAATTGTACGCCATCATGAGACAGAGTGTCATGCACTGGTCCCTTCTTTTGAATTACTTCCCTTTGCTGTTACTATAAATAGCTTATATTGTAACTTTTTCATTACAAATCGTAGGGAAAAATCGAGACCACTTTTCTGTAGTACAACATGCATGTTACATCCAATTCTGAGGTGTATTTTGAGCTATCTCTACCTGGTAAGGATTTTTATATGGACTTGCAATTTTTTTTTTTTTTTTTTTTTTTTTTTTTCTCTTTAAAGATTAACTTCCCTTAGTTGTTACTATAAATAACTTACATTGTAACTTTTTTATAATTGACCGTAGGGAAAAACCAAGACCACTTTTCTGTGGTACAACATTGATGTTACTTTCAAATTTTGGGTGTATTTTAAGGTATCTCTACCTGGTAAGGATTTTTTTTGTGGACTTAGAAAAATAAAAGAATTACAAGAAAAATAAAAGAATTACAATAATTTCTTTAAAAAACATTGTAAACAACTACAAAATTAAAATTCCATTTGCAAATACAGGTGCTAGTGTAAAGAAATTTGCTGTGACGGGCGTATATTGTGACATTCTGGCACTCTTGTTAGAATTACATTCCTTTGTTTTTACTATAAATAGATTATATTGTAACTTTTTGGCTTACCTAAGCCAAAGGCTCAGGGTGAACTATTGTGATCGCTCACCATCCGGCATCCGTCTGTCCATTGTCCGTCCGACGTTCGTCCACATTTTCCTTTAAACAACATGTCCTCCGAAACCATCAGGCCAATTTTGATGAAACTTCACAAGGATGTTCCTTGAATGGCCTTCTTTAAAATTGTCTAAAGAATTGAATTCCATATAGAACTCTGGTTGCCATGGCAACTGAAAGGAAAAACTTTAAAAATCTTCTTGTCCAAAACCACAGGTCATAGGGCTTTTATATTTGGTATGTGGCATTATCTAGTGGTCCTCTACCAATGTAGTTCAAATTATTCCCCTAGGGTCAAATATGGCCCCACCCAGGGGGTCACATGGTTTACATAGACTTATATAAGGAAAACTTTGAAAATCTTCTTGTCCAAAAGGACAAGGCTTAGAGCCTCAATATTTAGCATGTGACATCATCTAATGGTCCTCTATAAAGATTTTTCAAATTATGCCCCTGGGGTTAAAAGAGGCCCCGTCTCGGGGGTCCCAAGTTTTACATAGACTTATATAGGAAAAAACTTAAAAAATCTTCTTGTCTGAAACCAAAAGATCTAGGCCTTTGATATTTGGTATGTAGCATTACTTTTGATTCCCCTTGGGTGAAAAGAGGCCCCGCCCCGGGGGGTCTCAAGTTTTACATAGATTTAAATAAGAATTTTTTTTTTAAATCTTCTTGTCTAAAACCAAAAGATCTAGGCCTTTGATATTTGGTATGTAGCATTGCTTTTGATTCCCCTTGAAAAGAGGCCCCACCCCGGGGGGTCTCAAGTTTTACAGAGACTTAAATAAGAAAAAAAAAAAAAATCTTCTTGTCTGAAACCACAAGACCTAGGCCTGTAGCATTGCCTTGTGGTTCTCTGCCAAGATTGTTCAGATTATGCCCCTGGTATAAAAACAGGCCCCATCCCGGGGGTCCCAAGTTTTACATAGACATATATAGGAAAATATAAATAAAAATCTTCTTGTCTGAAACTGCAAGGCCTAGGCTTTTGATTTTTGATATGTTGTTTTACCAAGATTGTTCAAATTATGCCTCTAGGGTAAAAGGAGGCCCTGCCCTGGGGGTCCCAAGTTTTACATAGACTTACATAGGAAAAACTTTTAAAAATCTTCTTGACTGAAAGTTTAAGGCCTATGCTTTTGATATTCAGTATGTAACATTGCCTAGTGGCTCTATAACAATATTGTTCAAATTATGCCCCTGGGGTGAAAAGAGGCCCCGCCCCGAGGGTCACATAGTTTTTATGTGAGTTATATAGGAAAAAATACTTAAAAAATTATCTGATCATATTTCCTAGACTGTTTAATTATAATTAGCGTATGACCCCAAGTAATTAGGGGTCATTTGACTCTAACCTTGACCTACTGACCTACTTTCTTGTTTTTTAGCTCACTTGAGCCAAAGGCTCATTGTGAGCTTTTGTGACCGCTCAGTGTCTGTCGTGCAACGTGTGTCGTGGGTCCGTTAACATTTTCTAAAAAAATCTTCTTCTTCTAAGGCCCCAAGTAATTAGGGGTCATTTGACTCTAACCTTGACCTACTGACCTACTTACTTGTTTTTTAGCTCACTTGAGCCAAAGGCTCATTGTGAGCTTTTGTGACTGCTCAATGTCCGTCGTGCGACGTATGTCGTGGGTCCGTTAACATTTTCTAAAAAAATCTTCTTCTTCTAAGGCCCCAAGTAATTAGGGGTCATTTGACTCTAACCTTGACCTACTGACCTACTTTCTTGTTTTTTAGCTCACTTGAGCAAAAGGCTCATTGTGAGCTTTTGTGACTGCTCAATGTCCGTCATGCGACGTATGTCGTGGGTTCGTCAACATTTTCTAAAAAATCTTCTTGAAAACCACTGGGCAGATTTACACCAAACTTCACAGGAATGATCCTTGGGTGGCCCCCTTTCTAAATTGTTCAAAGAATTGAATTCCATGCAGAACTCTGGTTGCCATGGCAACTGAAAGAAAAACCGCAAGGCATAGAGCTTTGATATTTGGCATGTGACACCATCTAATGGTCCTCTATGAAGATTGTTCAAATTGTGCCCCTGGGGTTAAAAGAGACCCTGCCCCGAGGGTCACAAGTTTTACATAGACTTATATAGGAAAAAACTTTAAAAAACTTCTTGTCTAAAACCACAAGACCTAGGCATTTGATATTTGGTATGTAGCATTGCCTTGTGGTCCCCTATCAAAATTGTTCAAATTATAACCCTGGGGTGAAAAGAGGCCCTGCCTTGGGGGTCTCAAGTTTTACATAAACTTAAATGGGAAAACACTTTAAAAATCTTCTTGTCTGACACTGCAAGGCCTAGGCTTTTGATATTTGGTATGTTGCATTGCCTTGTGGTTCTCTACCAAAATTGTTCAAATATGCCCCTGGGGTGAAAAGAGGCCCTGCCCAGGGGGGTCACAAGTTTTACATAGACTTAATATATAGAAAAAATGCAAGGCTTTTGATATTTGGTATGTTGCCTTGCCTAGTGTTCCTCTACCAAAATTGTTCAAATTATGGCCCTGGGATGAAAAGAGGCCCTGCCCTGGGGGTCCCAGATTTAACATAGACATATTTATAGGGGAAAAAAAATCTTCTTGTCTGAAAGTTCAAGGCCTAGGCCTTTGATATTTGGTATGTAGCATAGCCTAGTGGATCTCTAACAAGATTGCCCAAATTATGCCCCAGGGGTGAAGAGACCCCGCCCTTGGGGTCACTTGTTATATGAGTTATATAGGAATAAATACTACAAAAATCATCACGTCATATTTCCTAGACTGTTAAATTATAATTACCTGATGACCCCAAGTGATTAGGGATCACCTGACTGTGACCTTGACCTACTGACCTACTTTCTTGTTTTTTAAGATGCAGCCTTGAAATTTGGATGACATGTACAGTTTTGCACACTGATCTTAAAACTGACTTTCAGTGACCATGAATGTGACCTACTGACCTACTTTCTAATATTTTAGCATCAGTTTGCCATTTTAAACATGTGGCTCATATTACTCAGGTGAGCGATTCAGGGTCATCATGACCCTCTTTTTTAAGATACAGCCTTGAAATTTGGACTATATGTACAGTTTTGCACACTGATCTTAAAACTGACTTTCAGTGACCATGAATATGACCTACTTACCTACTTTCTAATATTTTAGCATCAGTTTGCCATTTTAAACATGTGGCTCATATTACTCAGGTGAGCAATTCAGGGTCATCATGACCCTCTTGTTAAGATACAGACTTGAAATTTGGATGACATGTACAGTTTTGCACACCGATCTTAAAACTGACTTTCAGTGATCATGAATATGACCTACTGACCTACTTTCTTGTGTTTTAAGATACAGCCTTGAAATTTGGATGACATGCACAGTTTTGCACACCGATCTTAAAACTGATTTTCAGTGACCTTGAATATGACCTACTGATCTACTTTCTTGTTTTCTGAGCTACAGCAAAAGGATTTGGACCACCTGTAATATTTTTATTTACAGATTTCAAAAGTAATCTTGCATAATCTTTACCTTGACCTACTCTTATAATTTTCTTGTTTTAAAAGCTTTTGCTAAGAAATTTGTTCAAGCAAGCAACTCTACTCAGGTGAGCGATATAGGACCATCATGGCCCTCTTGTTTATTACTGGCCATAGGGAAAAATCAAGTCAACTTTTTCTGTGGTACAACATGCATGTTACATCCAATCTTTAGGTGTATTTTGACCTATCTCTACCTGGTAAAGAGTTTCTTGTGGATTTATATTATATAGAATTTTAAGCTCACCTGTCACGTAGTGACAAGGTGAGCTTTTGTGATCATCAGTTCGTCCGTCGTCTGTCCACAATTGCTTGTGAACACGATAGAAACCACATTTTGCAATCAATTTTAATCAAACTTGCACACAACTTGTATTGGTATAATATCTCGGTTCCTTTCGAAAACTGGCCAGATCTCTTCATGAGTTCCAGAGTTATGGCCCCTTAAAGGGCCAAAATTTGCTCTTTTTGGCTTGTGAACACGATAGAGACCACATTTTGCAATCAACTTTAATCAAACTTGCACACAACTTGTACTGTCATAATATCTTAGTTCCTTTCGAAAACTAGCCAGATCCCATCATGGGTTCCAGAGTTATGGCCCCTTACATGGCCAAAATTTGCTATTTTTGGATTGTGAACACGATAGAGACCACATTTTGCAGCCAACTTTAATCAGACTTGCACACAACTTGTATTGGCAAAATATATCGGTTCCTTTAGAAACTGGCCAGATTCCATCATGGGTTCCTTAACCTTTAGCATGCTAGATAAATTGTCGTCTGCTGGAAATGTCGTCTGCTAAAATTGTAAAGTTCATTCAATTTGCTCCAAAATTGGAAGAAATATTGTCAGAGTAGCAAACAGCTTGGAACCTGATCAGACGCCGATTTAATCGGCGTCTGATCTGGTTCCAAGCTGTTTGCAAAGGCTGTTAAATTCGCCTGCAGCAGGCTAAGGGTTAAAGGGCCAGAATTTGCTATTTTTGGCTTGTGAACGCGATAGAGACCACATTTTGCAATTGATTTTAATTAAACTTGCACACAACTTGTTTTGGCATAGGGAAAAACAAGATAGAAGGCAATATGGAGGAATCCTCTCGGATCCTTTTGAAAACTGACTAGATCCCATCATGTCAAGGGCCAAAATTTGCTATTTTTGGCTTGTGAACGCAATAGAGACCACATTTTGCAATTGATTTTAATTAAACTTGCACACAGCTTGTTTTGGCATAATATCTCAGATCCTTTTGAAAACTGACTAGATCCCATGATGGGTTCTGGCCCATTAAAGGGCCAAAATTTACTATTTTTGGCTTGTGAACACAATAGAGACCATATTTTGCAATCAACTTTAATCAAACTTGCACACAACTTGTATAGGCATAATATCTCGGTTCCTTTCGAAAACTGGCCAGATCCCTTAATTGGTTCCAGAGTTATGGCCCCTTAAAGGGCCAAAATTTGCTAATGGCTTGTGAACACAATAGAGACCACATTTTGCAATCAACTTTAATCAAACTTGCACACAGCTTGTATTGGCATAATATTTCGATTCCTTTCGAAAACTGGCCAGATCCCATCATGGGTTCCAGAGTTATGGTCCCTTAAAGGGCCAAAATTTGCTATTTTTGGCTTGTGAACATGATAGAGACCACATTTTGCAATGAACTTTAATCCCCCCAATCAAACGAGACTTACCTGAAGTTGATGTTTGGTTGGGATTCTATGTAGTCATACAGCTACTCGAAGGGATCATATGAGATGCGCGCCAACCGTGACCGTGATTATTCAGTATTAAAAGCTTTAGATCAAAAATTTTGGTCTAAACAGCAAAGTTTCAAACCTTTTATACATGATTGTATTCATAAAAGCTTAGAGCGTAAACTTAGGGAGGGATACATATGCTTTCAGGGTGGGCATATGATCCCTTCGAGTAGCTGTATGACTACATAGAATCCCAACCAAACATCAACTTCAGGTAAGTCTCGTTTGATTGGGGGGATTCTATTACGTCATACGCTACTCTCGTGCTCATATGAGACTTCAAAGCAAAAGGACAAAATTTTTGGTCTCAAATGATTAATAGAAAATTGAACACAGCACATACCTGCTGAAATTGGAATTAACAGGACAACACAGCATCTGCAAATGTTGCCTCTTCCTGCTGAATGTCTTTATGGTAAAGTCTGTGAATTTGTCCATCCTGCCACACTTAATATATCATGTATAGGAATATGGCAGTTCTTGGCTTTCGATGTTGAAGCTGACCTGACACTATGAGCTTTGAATAAAGATATGTCTATGCCAGATAAACTCATAATAGTTTTTAACCATCTGCTTATGGTACTTGAGGTAACAGCTGCATGTGGTTTCAAATAACTTATAAACAGTGACTGTTCATTATTCCTTAATGGTTCAGTCCGTTTAATGTACTCACTTAATGTATTTACAACACATAAACTTGCATCCGGATAACTTTTTAACATAACATAATTTATGGTAAACGCCTTCCTGGCTTTGACTGTTTTAAAGAACCTTTAAACTGTAACACATAAAACTCAGAACCTTTCCTTAGGTTTTCTAACGTCAACAGCTGTAAGGACTGAGCTCTAGAAGCTTGAGTAAGAGCAATTAACATCGCTAATTTTAAAGTTAATAATTTCAAAGACAATTTTTCAAGTGGCATCAGAGTTTTTAAATAAGTAATTGTCTTGCTTACATCCCACTTCTCCTTGTACCTTGCTTTAGGTGGACGAATGTTATATGTTCCCTTACAAAATCTAGTGACGACTGGATGTTTGCCAACAATGAAGCCATCAAGAACGATTCCTAGAGCTGATAATGCACTCCTTGCAATATTAATACTTTCATAAGACAGTCCTGAATCAAACAATCTTGTTAAGAAGTCTATAACATTATTCACAGTAACTTGAACTGAATTAACTTGTTTTTCACTACAGAACTGAAACCATCTCTTAATGTAAACTGAGTACTGCTTTTGTGTTGAAGAATTCCACGAGGACATGATAATGTCTGCAGCTCTCTCTGAAATGTTTCTATCTTGGAAAGATTGCCTGATAACCGAGAAGCAACTAAATTTAGTTTGCCTACCAGTGGATGTACTTTGTCTGTGTATGGAATCTGAAGTACCTTGGATGTCACTGGTATTATGTACGGAATGTCTATCAACAGTTCTAGGAGGTCGTTCCACCAATTCTGTGTGGGCCAAAGTGGCACTATCATAATACAGTCTCCTTGGTCTTGTCTCAGCTTCTGTAGAGCTCGTGCCACCAAACTGAAAGGACAGAAAATGTACATAAACATTTTAGACCAGTCTAAGGAGAAAGCATCCACAAAAAATGCTTCAGCATCAGGTTTCCATGAAACATACTTTGGCAACTGACAGTTTAACCTTGATGCAAACATATCTACTTCTGGTTTGCCCCAGATACTTGTAACATTGTCAAAGATTTGCTCATTGAGCTTCCATTCGACATTATCATTGAAATTTCTTGATCCATGATCAGAAATATTGTCTTTTCCAGGAATATGTGTAGAAGATAACCATACTGATCTCTCCATACACCAAACCCACAGTTTGTGCACTAATTAATTGCATTCTAAAGACCTACAACCACCCATGTTCCTTAAGTAGGACACTGCACATGTGTTATCTAACTGTACTTGCACATGTATATTTTTCTTACGCATGCAGAATGCTTTGACTGACAAACTGGCTGCCAATAGTTCCAAATAATTGATATGATGCCCTGCTTCTGCAGTAGTCCATCTACCACCTATTTCCTGATTCTCACATATTCCTGCCCATCCAAAGGATGATGCATCAGTCACAATCACTAAATCTGCATTACCATGATCTATAACTCTTTCCTGGGAAGACAGATTGTCTATCCACCATTTCAGTTCAGTTCTCATTTCATCTGTGACATACATTTTCGAAGAAAAATCACCTTTCGAGTTTTTCAATGCTTGAATTTTTTCTTTTTCTATTTTTCGGTAGAACAGGTGGCCAAATTCAACAGCAGAAAAGCTTGAAACCATAAGGCCAAGAACTCTTGCTACATTTTGAATAGACACTTTTGATTTCCGATGTAATTGTTTGCATTCTTCTAGAAGTGTGAAAACTTTTTTCTGTGGAAGAGTAACGACCATTTTTTCATAGTCTATGTCGTTACCAAGAAAGGTGATTTTTCTTGTAGGAATTAAAACTGATTTCTTTTTGTTTATCATGAAACCAACATCTGACATCAAGCTCACCGTGTCTTTGACATTTTGCTCACATTCTGAAAATAAGTTACCAGACAAAAAAGAATCATCTATATACCCTGAATTTTTGTATCCACGTACACGAAGTGACGCATATATTGGTTTCATAAGCTTTGTAAATAATCTAGGGGCAAAAGAAATACCATTTGGTAAAGCTTGGTATTGATATAAAATACCACGATGCTCAAATCTCAACTTCACTTGGTCTTCTTCCGCAATGAATACAAAATAATATGCATCTTGAAGATCTACAGATGCCATGAAGCAATCTGGAGAAACTAAACTTAAAATAGATTCAAACGTATCCATTTTAAAATGATGATACGGTATGAATTGGTTCAGTTTTTTCAAATTCAATATCATTCTGTATTCACCAGGATTTGCTTTTGGTACAAGGAAAATTGGAGAAATAAACTCGTTAGGATGATGAGATACTTTTTTGATAACTTTCATGTTCAGTAACTTTTTAATCTCTGTATCTACAATCAGTGACTCTTTTTCACTGAATTTTGTGACAAAACATCTTGTTTGTATAGGATTTACAGAATCCAAAAATTCAATACGACAGTGTCTATCAATGTCTAAAATATTTTCATCACGAGTAATTTCTCTCCAATTTTCCTCATGAAATCTGAGTCTACCAGCCTCAAATTGCTGACTAACCTGTTTTACTTCTTCTGCCCCTCCTTGGAGTTTTTTGTGTAGTTGGAACTGGGTATAGCAGCCGTTCCAGCAGGCCTGTAACCACGACCCCTATATCCACGTCTGAATCCTCCATGACCTCCCCTTCGATACGGAAAACTTCTGTATCCTCTACCACGTGGAGTACGCCCAACTTTACCGATTCTACTCATATCTTGAATGTCCTTAACATTCTTGTTTATATCCGTCTCATTCCCATAGAGGAACTCTGTATAGGGTAAGCTGGGTGACGTCAGTGGAAAGTATTTAGGGTCAAAATCATTCTTGTGGGATTCTTTCCGTCTGTTATTAATAAGTTTGTTAGAATAGCCCAGCAGCGCCAAGGCATTACTTCCCAACTCAAATGCTTGTGAATCGGTGTCTCCCTGTTTGTGCAACAACTTTACAATGTTAATTGATGCTTTGACAACACAATTTTGAATCAACTGCATTTTTGCATCCTCAGTTTGGGTGTGTGCCTTTAGCAATCTCCACATACCCGGATTAACTCTGGTTTTTGTCAAAGCTTCACAGTTCTGTGGTCTGTGTACTTCTTTTAGGATTTCTTGAATTGTTTCCTCTGGAACACCGTTTCTAAAAGATCTATTGACAAAGTCTGCAAGATCTTCGTTTACATTCGTGTCCACTTTATCTGCAAGCAGAAACTTGTCAGAAAGACCCTGAAATAATGTCTTCGGTTTCTTGAATGGGGGTTCAGCCGGGTGTGGATCAATCTGGACATCTTCATTTCCAACTGAATGATCATTATCAGAATAATTAGGGGGGTTATTCTCGTCGCCCTCATCATCATAATCATATGAATCATCCTAGCATCCCTGGTTACTGTCAAAGGAGTCCTGGTTACTGTCATTGCCCTGATACAACGTATCAACTCTTTCAGACAATATTTTCAAGTCCTGACCTTGCTTATTTATGTTAGAGTTCATTTCCTGTAATATTTTCAGAACTTCTTTATTCAAGTCCTTCTTGCACGTGATAGGAGCCTTTGACTTTGCTGATGACTTTACAGGCTGTTTTTCTGACTTTTTTCCAGTTTCTTTCCTCCCCGAGGAACCTTCTGGCTGAATTGCATCGGCATCTGGCTTCTGCGAAGCACCTGTTTCTTTAGCTTGCATTATTTGGGGTGAATTTTTGGCCGAATTTTTATTTTGCAGCATACTTTCCGCCATGTTGAACAGCTGATTACAGGAAGAATAATCTCCAACCCAAACAATTAGGTTGGAAAATTTCCATAAACGGAAGTTTATAAATAACTGAAATACAATTATTCAGTAGGATTTAAGCAATCACGTTGCTTATAAATTTTTTATTTCAAAAAAATACAACCTCGTTGTATTTATCAAAGAAATTAAACCAGTACACTTTGTTTAGAGACTATAAAGTTTATCAAGACACCTTGATAAAAGTTTACTGCACGGTCACAGTATTAATCTACAGCACCTGTAGACGGAGATTCGTCTGCTCTCGACGAAATCTCAAAGCGCACTGAATAATCACGGTCACGGTTGGCGCGCATCTCATATGAGCACGAGAGTAGCGTATGACGTAATAGAATCAAACTTGCACACAACTTGTATATGCATAATATCTCAGTTCCTTTCAAAAACTGGCCAGATCCCATCATGGGTTCCAGAGTTATGGCCCCTTAAAGGGCCAAAATTTGCTATTCTGGCTTATGCAGTCATATAGAGACTTCATTTATGGTTTGATTTGATACAAACTTGCAAAATATCCTCAACAACAATAAATTTTGGATTCCATGATGAATCTGTCAGATCCAATCGTTACATATTTGTTATGCAAACAATCTAATTTTGACACAGTCCTGATTGCCTAATTGTCAGATGCCTACAATATGTATTCAAAGTTTAACAAAGGTGTTATGCAACTAAGAAAGCTAGCAGACAATTATAGATTGATTATTATTGGAAACTTTAAATATGTTCTTGTCAGAAACAGCAGGCCCAATTTTAAAACAAATTGACACAAATGTTTCTTGGGTGACCTTTTACAAAGAATGTACAAATTATTCAGTGTTTCGTCAAAAACAGCCGCTGGTGGTCACTTTTCCCTATATGTATATAGTGGAAAGCATCTTCTTATTTGACATGTAATGGAAAAATCTTCTTGTTTGATATTGTCATATCACATCAATCCCCCAGTTATTCTACAGAAATGTTCCTTCGGTGATTTGGTTTTCAAAAAATGCATAATCACTTTTAGCTCACCTGAACATGAAGTACTCATGGTGAGCTTTTACGAGGATGGGATCAAAAGTAATGCCACTGGCTATTGATAACCGCTATTTTTAGCACGAGTGCAAAATTCATGCCTTGCAAGTGTTCCCCTTTGTAATAGCTTTCAATCGACGTATAAACTATACATGTAGACACAATATCTCACTCACAATTCACATTTGCACAAACCCTATTCGTAGGCAGTTAGACAGAATGATAGGAGAATGATAAAAGTGTAAAAAATGCGAACAAAATTAGGTCTTACATTAAGACTTGCACTTCACTCGGAAGAGGTTCAAAGGACATTTATGCTGACATATGTGCTGTTTATGGTAGTAATGAAATGTCCTTTTCCACAGTTTGCAGATGGGTTAGGAAATTTTGTGCAGGCGTGGAGTCTGTCAAAAATGCGCCTAAAACTGGTCGACCTAAGTCTGCAAGTAGTCCAAGGATTGTTGAAAAAATCAAACAAATAGTACTTTCTGATGCAAGATATACTTCTCAGCAGATTGCGGACATGGTTGGCATTTCAAAAGCATCTGTGTTGCGCATTCTGCGAAATATTTTGAAATTGAAGAAAAGTGCTAGGTGGGTCCCGCATTTGCTCACTGATGAGCAAAAACTCACACGTTAAGATGGCGCGCAAGCTTTTGAAAAGGTTTCCAAGATACGATAAAAAAACATTTATGAATGTAGTAACAGGTGATGAGTCTTGGATACATTTCTTTGAACCGCATTGAAAAATTAGTAACCGAGTATGGTTCACCAAAAATGCCAGAAGGCCTTGTATTGCCAAAAGGATTGCAAGTGTGAAAAAGGTTATGTATGCCATATTTTTCACTACTAAAGGTCTCGCCATCCAGGTTCCTGTACCTAAAGGCAAGTCAATGAATGCCAAGTTTTATAAGAAAAAAGTTCTTAAAAAGCTTCTCAAGTATTTCCAGAAACGTCTACCAAAGACGGGTATCCGAGGCATTCATTTGTTAATGACAACGCCTCGAGTCACAAGGCTGGGATTGTGACGTCATTTTTAAATGAACAGGGAGTATATGTTCTAGAACACCCACCCTATTCTCCGGATCTAGCCCCCTGTGACTTTTTCCTTTTCCCTCGTCTCAAGAAAAAGCTTGCAGGCAGAAAATATACATCCCGCCAAAAGTTGGGGGCCGCCATATTTAACCTCCTTAGTGATATACCTGAAAAAGACTATCAGAAAGCTTTTAAGGATTGGATTAAAAGATTGAGACGTTGTGTATCTGTCAAAGGAGATTACTTTGAAGGTTTGAAATAAAGATTTTCTTAATCCAACCTTCAGTTCTCTTTTAACACCATTGGTTGCATTACTTTTGATCCCACCCTCGTAAAATTGTAAATCCATCGTCCATTCATCAGCCATAATTTCTTTAAAGCACAAAGCTAATTTCAATTAAACTTCACCGTAGTGGTGGCCCCTTTGCAGATTCTTTCAAATCTAGGTCATACATGCAGAATTCTGGTTGCCATGGCAACCAAAAGGAAAAACTAAAAAAAAAAACATATTTAAAAAATCATATCCTGAGAAACTGCTGGCAGATTTTGAAATAACCATTTGCTGAATTCCTTCTTATCATTTGAAGCATAAATACAACATCATTGCCACCAATTATTGAAATTTCTGCTAAAGTACAACCTCTCCAGAGCGACCCTCTCTTAAGCAAAAACCTCTCTTTTACAACATCATCAAAATTCCTCTAAGCTAAAATATACTATCAAATTTACCTCTCCAGAACAACAACCTCTTCATAACAGTCAATATTTGTATCTCCCAAAGGGTGTTGCTCTACAGAGGTTGCACTGTATTTGCCAAAAAGGAATATTAGTATTTTCTTTGCTGATAGCTTTCTTTGAATATGATAAAGGTATAGTCTAACATTAGCAATGCTTGCTCTTTCTTTTTTAAAGCATGCTTTATTAGAAGTAGAGGCTGAGCAGGTCCGTACATTTATGCTGAATGCAGTGCAACATGTCAAGTCATTTGGTGAAGAAGTGAATGATGCTATACATAGAATTGGTTCAACAATACAACAGTTGGAGGGTGGTTACCAACACATCCAAAATCCAGAGAGTACTAGCGTCTCACAACAGGTATATCCCATCCAGTGTTGTCATATTTTAATTAAGGGGTTTGCTTAGAGGGACAGGTAGTGCATCATGTATAGGTCATAATTTTGTTTCCAATGTTTTACCTAACCTGTGTGCAAACTGCTCATGGTGATTTTTTTAGGATCATTGAATGTCAGCTGTCTGTCATCCGTCCATCAATTTGTTGTCCACTGTTTCTTTAAAGAACATACCCTCGTAAACTTCTAAGCAAGTTTTAACCAACTTCACAGTTATATTCATTAGATGGTTCCCTTTCAGAATCCTTCAAATTTAGGTCATGAAAGTATATTTCTGCTTGCCTCGGTAACCAAAAGGAAAAACTGTAAATATCTTCTCCTCAGAAACTGCTGGTCTGATTGTGAAATATTTTCACGTAAATGTTCCAAGGATGACCTCTACCAAACTCTTTTAGACAATTCTGTTTCTTTAAAAAACATGGCTGCCAGGGGGCGGGGCTAATTTTCCTGACATGGCTTATGGAAAATTTTGAAAATCTTCTTCCTTGAAAGCAATGACCCATTTTTAGCTTCATCCCTTCGTCAGGTCGTCTTATCTGTCATCAGCAATTGTGTTTAACTCCCTGGGGCCGAAATGCGACTATAGGCGTTATATTTTCTACTCCTGTAGCGTTGGTATCCGACTACGGGTGTTATCAGGACTCTCCAGGACGGCGATTGACTAGTATAGACGCAGTACCGAGACCATGCTGATTGTGTCACATACTTGTTGATTTTTGATAATCCTGACAAAAGCAAAATTATTTTGCATACTGGCTATTATTTCTTAGATGTTATAATTATTAATTGTGCTAATAATTAGTTCCCTTGTTAAAATAAATGTTTGTAATTATGCGGTCACGTAAAGGAAATAAAAAACAGTATAATAATGTCGTCTGCCAGAGATATTTCTTAAAAAGAAGAAAATATTCATTATCATGCTGATTCTTACATATCAGTTCCGTCGGATGATTATTCCGACGATGAAATCCCATTGTCAGAGAAATGAATGGTCGGAAAAGTTAAGTTTTAGAAGGCTGAAATATCCGTACACTTACATACCATACGATACGATACAAATGGATAAAAATAACACAACAAAACATGTTTCATGAAATACAAAAAAATATGTGTGTAAATAAACGCATGTTTGTAAATTTAATAATTCTTCAAAGATGGGTGTAAATATTACAACCTAACTGTCTCAGCGCGTGTCACAAAACGTTTGTGTACATGATACATCAAAATAAACCGTCGATATTCTCACAAAAAACGGGTTTAAATTTCGAGTAATGCTGATATAAATATTCTGTGTTAATAATGTTTTTTTTTTCTATTTAATATTTGAATTTAATGTTTACATGTGAAAAAAGTAAGAAAATCAGAAATGTTCAAATATTTATTAAACGCAATAGGCGTGTTAAAATTGTGAATATTTCGAAGTGAAAATATTATTCTATTTGGAAATAAGTTATGGACGAAATTGGATATAAAAATATTTGTTCAAACTTCGAAGATTTTGTAAGTTTATTTTAATATATACCCAAGTTAATAATGTTTTCTTGCATGATTTCAATAGCCTGCATGCTTATGATAAGATCAGATAATGTTCTTCGACGTCAGGTGGTAATTCTTATCTCGCCGCAGCATGTATGTTACAATATCGGCCTCAGGGAGTTAAACGACATCTCCTCCAAAACCACTGAATGGATTTTGATGAAACTTGGCCATGATGTTCCTTGGGTGGTCCTCTACCAAAGTTGTTCAAACGGTTCACTTGGTTGCACATAGGGGCTGCCAGAGCTAAAAATAGAAAAAACTTCAAACAACATCTCCACCTAAACCGATGGTCCGATTTTGAAATAATTTCACACAAATGGTCCTTATGTCACCTTCTACCAAGATTATACAAATTATACCAATTCATCAAAAACATGGCTGCAAGGGGGCGTGGTCACTTTCCCTATATGTATGTAGTGGAAATTAAAAAAAATCTTGTGAAACCACTAGCCTGATTTTAAAATAATTTTACACAAATAGTCCTTGTGTGACCCACTACCAAGATTGTTCAAATTATTTGATTCATCAAAAAACATTGCCGACAGAGGGTGTGGTTACTTTTCCCTATATGTATATAGTGGAAACATTAAAAATCTTCTCATGTGAAACTACTGTCCTGATTTTAAAACAATTTTTCACAAATGGTCCTTGTGTGACCCTTCACTAAGATTATTCAAATTATTCCGATTCATCAAAAAACATGGCTGCCAGGGGGCATGGTCACTTTTCCCTATATGTAACTAAGTAGAAACAGAAAATCTTCTTGTATAAAACTGTTAGCACAATTTTAAAAGAATTTCACACAAATGGTCCTTGTGTGACCTTTTACAAATATTGTTCAAATTTTTATGATTAGTTAAAAAAACATGGCCGCCAGGAGGCGTGGTCAATTTTCATCAACAATTTTTTTTGACATCTCCTCCAAAACCACTGAATGGATTTTGATGAAACTACACAAATGATCTCTGGATCGCCATCTTTCAAAGTTGTTCAAATGGTTCTGGTTCATTGGAGATATGGGTCTTTTTGGTTAGAAATAGGTTTTCAGCTATTAGACTATAAAAATTTTTTCTCAAGAGCTTTGATATTTTGCATGTGATATAAGGGTGTGACTCTCTACCATAATTGTCCAAATTATTGCCCTAAGGTCAAAAATGGCCATCCCCCTGTGTGTGACATGTACATACTATAGGCTTATATATAAGAAACTTCTTCTCTGAATCAATAATAGCTAGAGTCTTGATATTTGGCATGTGATATCAGAGTTAAGTGGGAGCATCCATGTCCTATGGACACAATTCTAGCTTTTGTACTCAACTCCTTCAGTTTTCAGGCAAATCAAGTAAAACTTAATATTTATCAACAGCATAAAGTGTGTGTGTGTTCGGGTTTAACGTCTTTTTCAACAATTTTTCAGTCATATAAACGACGGTTTCTACAGTGAGCACAATGTCCAACTTTATAGTGCTGCCTCACTGGAATATCACGCCGTAGACACGTGGCATGATACCCCACCCAGTCACATTATACGGACACCGGGCTGACCAGTCCTAGCACTATCCCCTTAATGCTGAGCGCCAAGCGAGGAAGCTGCTTGTACCATTTTTTGAGTCGGCTAAAGGCTGAAAGCCTTTTGACGAGTCCTTGCTATCCAACGATTCTCTAAATGGACCGAATAACATGTGAAGGGATGTAGTTCCATTAGATTTCTCAAATTTCAAACAGTTCACTGCATGAATGAAGTTAAGTTGTGTCAATTCCCTTTGCCAAGACCAATATACGATGTAATCTGTCATATTTATGACTTGTAATTGTGCAATTCTCGAATGTAACTCATTAAGCATAAATGTGCATTTTAAGAATTGCGCAGGCTTACAAAGCTTGGGTAACATCCAGCGAAAGACAAAAAATAGTTTCACTGCAGGGCTCCAGATAAGATGCGTATTAGCGTAAATTACGTATAGAAATAATGCAAATACGCATGTCTAATAATTTCTAAGCGTATAAAAACGTATATAAAATTACAGAAACGCACACAATGCTTTTTTAAAAACAAAATCTGAATCGTCTGGATGCGTTAGGTAACATAGCCGATCAGCCTTAATTCTCCCACATTGAACGTAAACACGCATCGTATGATTTCTATAAACTTTGCGTGGGTTGAATTTTGCAGTCAGTAAACGGATAAATTATCGGAAGAAGAAGCTCTTACTGGTTTGTTTAGTTACTACTGATATTAAAAATGATTTTAATTCTTATTTTTCGAGAAATAAACAAATCGGCGAAACATTAAATTGTATTTTCTTGTAGTTTTTGAAATCGAAAGTAGATCGTCTATGTTTGGCGAAACGAAACAACTTTTTTATGAAAAGATTTAAATAAGAGGTAATTTAACCGTAAACTTCAATGTCAGATACTGCCAATTGCTGCTAAATGTCTTCGTATCATCACAATTTGTAAAATATATTGTTCAAACTGGAGAAAAGTGTAATCCTATCCGGATATAATATTTTGGGTAAATATCGAGCTGTGTTATGAAATTTTAAGAAAAAAACTAAAAACAAACTGAAACTGGTAGACTATACTGTCAGTACATCAATCATTAGCCGTCTCAGGCCATTCAGGCCTTTGATTGTTATTACGTCTTTGGTATGACGCGGCCGGGGATCGAACCCACGACCTCCCGCACTCGAAGCGGACGCTCTACCACTAGGCTACCGAGGCGGTACTTACCAGCATGAAGTGGAACTGTGTATATTTTCATGACTTTTATGTCTTATTCCTATTTTTGTCGAGCCTGCTTGCGGAGTGAAGACATAGTCATACAAATAGCTGTTCAGTGTTTGTGCATTAGTTAAAGTGTAAGTGCGTGTGTCTGTCCGGATTTTTTTTTTTTTGTCCAGTCAGTAACTTTTGACTTGCATGGAGCAATCTTTTATATTTGGCATGTATGTTAACCCAACCCCAGGTTCCTATCTTAAAGGTCAAGGTCACACTTGGAGCTCAAAGGTCATGTAAGATATTGTCCAGGCCATAACTTTGACATGCATAAAGAAATCTTGTTTATATTTGGCATGAATGTTTACCACAATGAGACAGAGTGTCTTGCGCAAACCCCAGGTTCCTATCTTATAGTTCAAAGGTCACAATTAGAGGTCAGAGGTCATTTTAGAGCTTGTCCGGGCCATAACTTTGATAAGTATGGAGCAATCTTTTTTATAAATATCAAAAATCATCAAGTCCCATAACTCTGACATGCATTTTGGCCCAATTATGCTCCCTTTTGGACTTAGAAAATCCTGGTTAAAGATTTGCAAGTACATATAGCTATTATTTAAAGGCATATAGCTTTGAAACTTATGTTTTCTTTTTCTAGGTCAGTAACCAAGCTCACAAGATCAAGTCCCGTAACTCTGACATGTATTTTTAGGCAAATTATGCCCACTTTTGGACTTAGAAAATCCTGGTTAAAGTTTTACATGCAAGTAACTGTCTCTATAACTAGATCATAGCCTCCAGTCCCATAACTCTGACATGTATTTTGCAAAAGTATGTCCCCATTTTAACATAAAAACTTCTGGTTTAAGTTTTGCAAGCAAGTTACTATCTCCAAAACTAATGCAGATATTGGATTGAAACTCTATAGATATTTTAACATTTAGGATATTTTCCTGCTTGTGGGACAATAATTCAAATAGTCAAGCATTGGTTGTCTTATGGACAGCTTTTGTTTGTTTTTTTTGTGTGTTTTTTTGAGAAACAGCATTTAAGTGGTACATTTTATGTATGTATTGCATTGATAGGCACAATTTGTCTCAACTGTTTGCAAGATACAATGGTTCCTCATGAAAAAAAATGAATCATACTACAATTATTTAAAAAATCCAGTTATTTTGATTATTTTGTTAGGTTATTAAACTTGCTAAAATGTAACTTGAATGGTTAGGCTATTTAATTTAGATAGGAAGTGTCAAACTAAATTGGAATAACCTGTTACAGCAAGCCTTTCAATGCTTTAAGACAATTACATTGTCAAAAATTGATATTTAAAAGCCAGTTTTGAAACAACCTTGTAAGATTTCATTTGAAGTTGATAGTTGTTTCAAAGAGAGAAAATTTCCCATTTTTATTAGCTCACCTGAGCCAAAGGCTCAATTTGAGCTTTTATGATCGCTCGATGTCGGTCATCCGTCATGTGTCAACATCCTCAGTCGTCCATCGTGTGTCAACAATTTCTAAAAAAAATCTTCTTCTTCAAAACCACTGGGCAGATTTACACCAAACTTCAAAGGAATTATCTTTTGGTGCCCCCCCGTTCAAAATTGCCCAAACAATTGAAATCCATGCAGAACCTTGGTTGCCATGGCAACCAAAAGGAAAAATCTTTAAAAATCTTCTTCTTAGAAACTGTTGGCTGGATTAAAAAATATTTTGCAGAAATTATCTCTAGGCAACCCTCTACCAAAATTGCTTAAGCTGTTTTATTTCGCTAAAAAAACATGGCTGCCAGGCGGTGGGGCTTATTTTCCCTATATGGCTATGTTGTATATTTCAAAAATCTTCTTCTGCAAAACCACTGGGCAGACTTACACCAAACCTCACAGAAATGGTCCTTGGATGGCCCCCTTTCAAAATTGCCTAAAGAATTAAAATCCACAAGAAACTTGTGGTTGCAATGGCAACTGAAAGGAAAATCTTTAAAATTCTTCTTCTCAGAAACTGTTATCTAGATTTCAAAAATATTTTGTAGAAATGATCTCGAGGTGACTTACAACCAAAATTGCTTAAGCCATTCTATTTCAGTAAAAAACATGGCCGCCAGGGCAGGGGGCTTATTTTCCCTATATGACTATATTGTAATTTTCAAAAATCTTCTCTGAAACCTGAAGACCTAGAGCTTAGATATTTGGTATGTGGCATTGTCTAGCGGACTTTACCCAAGATTGTTCTAGTTATGATCCTAGTGTCAATAATTTGGTCCCGCCCCGTGGTCCCTTGAATTTACATAGAGTTCTATTGGAAAAACATAAAAAAATGAAACCGAATGGCACAGAGCTTAGATATTTTACATGTGGCATTGTCTAGTGGTCCTTTACTAAGATTGTTCAAATCATGACCCAGGGTCCATTTAAAGCCCTGCCCCGGGCCACTTATTTTTTATATGAGATTAATAGGAAAAAGTACTTCAAAAATTATCTGATCATATTTCCTAGACTGTTTAATTATAATCACCTGATGATCCCAAGTAATTAGGGGTCACTTTGCTGTGACCTTGACCTACTGACCTACTTTCTTGTTTTGTTTAGATACAGCCTTGAAATTTGGATGACATATACAGTTTTGCACACCGATCTTAAAACTGACTTTCATTGACCATGAATATAATCTACTGGCCTACTTTCTTAATATCTTAGCATCAGTTTGACATTTGAAACATGTTCAGGTGAGTGATCCAGGGTCATCATGACCCTCTTGTTTCCATAAGTCTATTAGGTGAAGGTCCTGTCTACATTTTATGTTAAATGATGTGAAGTTATATGCTAGGTTGTAAATGTAGGTACCTTAATGTAAAGAAATAAAACCAGTAGGGGAATTGTATTGACTTACTTCATTTTCTGTTTATGATAAGCCTTTGTTACCAACAACATCAACATGGTGTTAATAATCCAGATATCAGCAAAGTCAAGAATAAAAAGAAATTTTATTTTAGCAACCTGGAACAATAGAAGAGGCAAGAATAAAAATACGAAACTATTTTCATACACTGCGTGAGACATTAAACAGACAAGAGATTACTGCTCTAACTACAGTAGACACTCACATCCGAGAGAAATTGTGCATGTTACAGCAACAACAGGAAGATATGGCCATGCTGTTGTCACAGATATCAGCTGTTTGTCATCAGTGTGAAACCACTCTTAAGAGTGTGAGTAATAAATGCATTGCTGTCTGTTTTCACCTACACGTTGCACTTGCTTATAGTACACACCCCAGAGTTAAGACTGACAATTTAGAGGATTTTGCATTGATTCTCCTATAAGATGCAATCAAAATTTCTTATCAATACAGAAAAATGGTTGTCAGTCAATAATTGACTTAAGAATGAAAAATTGTAACCAAAGTTGTTCTAATAGGTAGCTTTTAGAGATACCAAAATTCAGTTGCATTTCAGATTGATCTCTCGGACAGAAATAATTTTGGTTAGTAACAAGTTAGGAATGAGGGATTTCAAATTAAACTTGGTACACTTGTACTTCAAACAGCCTTGTTTTTACTCCGCAACTTCTGTAAGAAATGAGGTATTTTTACTAAAATATGTGAGCTGTTTCAGCTATATTAATTAAGTAAAGAATGAGGCATTTGGATCAAACTGACATCCTTTGAAAATATAAATGATTTTTGTAAGCAGAGAATGCTACAGATTTATCTTGCTTGTCTTGAGTGCATGCAGTAAAGGGGTAGGTCACCATCAGTGTGAAGCTACTTGTCTAGAGTGCATGTAATAAAGGGGCTAGGTCACCATCAGTGTGAAGCTACTTGTCTAGAGTGCATGTAATAAAGGGGTTAGGTCACCATCAGTGTGAAGCTACTTGTCTAGAGTGCATGTAATAAAGGGGTTAGGGTGCCATCAGTGTGAAGCTACTTGTCTAGAGTGCATGTAATAAAGGGGTTAGGTCACCATCTGTGTAAAACTGCTTGTCTAGAGTGCATGTAATAAAGGAGTTAGGTCACCATCAGTGCGAAACTGCTTGCCTAGAGTGCATGTAATAAAGGGGTTAGGTCACCATCTGTGTGAAGCTACTTGTCTAGAGTGCATGTAATAAAGGGGTTAGGTCACCATCAATGTGAAGCTACTTGTCTTAAGTGCATGTAATAAAGGGGTTAGGTCACCATCAGTGTAAAACTGCTTGTCTATAGTGCATGTAATAAAGGAGTTAGGTCACCATCAGTGCAAAACTGCTTGCCTAGAGTGCATGTAATAAAGGGGTTAGGTCACCATCAGTGTGAAGCTACTTGTCTAGAGCGCATGTAATAAAGGGGTTAGGTCACCATCAGTGTAAAACTGCTTGTCTAGAGTGCATGTAATAAAGGAGTTAGGTCACCATCAGTGCAAACTGCTTGCCTAGAGTGCATGTAATAAAGGGGTTAGGTCACCATCAGTGTGAAGCTACTTGTCTAGAGTGCATGTAATAAGGGGGTTAGGTCACCATCAGTGTGAAGCTACTTGTCTAGAGTGCATGTAATAAAGGGGTTAGGTCACCATCAGTGTAAAACTGCTTGTCTAGAGTGCATGTAATAAAGGAGTTAGGTCACCATCAGTGCAAAACTGCTTGCCTAGAGTGCATGTAATAAAGGAGTTAGGTCACCATCAGTGTGAAGCTACTTGTCTAGAGTGCATGTAATAAAGGGGTTAGGTCACCATCAGTGTAAAACTGCTTGTCTAGAGTGCATGTAATAAAGGAGTTAGGTCACCATCAGTGCAAACTGCTTGCCTAGAGTGCATGTAATAAAGGGGTTAGGTCACCATCAGTGTGAAGCTACTTGTCTAGAGTGCATGTATTAAAGGGGTTAGGTCACCATCAGTGTAAAACTGCTTGCCTAGAGTGCATGTATTAAAGGGGTTAGGTCACCATCAGTGTAAAACTGCTTGCCTGGAGTGCATGTAATAAAGGGGTTAGGTCACCATCAGTGTAAAACTACTTGTCTAGAGTGCATGTAATAAATGTGTTGGGTCAACATCAGTGTAAAACTGCTTGCCTAGAGTGCATTTAATTAAGGGGTTAGGTCACTATCAGTGTAAAATTGCTTGTCTTAGTACATGTAATAAAGGGGTTAGGTCAGGATCAGTGTGAAGCTACTTGTCTAGAATGCATGTAATAAAGGGGTTAGGTCACAATCAGTGTGAAGCTACTTGTCTAGTGTGCATGTAATAAGGGGTTAGGTCTCCATCAGTGTAAAACTGCTTGCTTGGATTGCATGTAATAAAGAAGTTAGGTCACCATCAGTATGAAACTATTTGTCTAGAGTGCATGTAATAAAGGGTTTAGGTCACCATCAGTGTAAAACTGCTTGCCTGGTGTGCATATAATAAAGGGGTTAGGTCAGTAGATGAACCCTGTTGTTGTTGTTTTTTGGTCACAGTGACCTTGAAATTAACTATATACTGAAAATGGTAAATGATAAAACTAGAGAATACTTTGGCACAGGATAGTCAAAATTTGATAGGATGATTGCCTGTGGTCAGTAGATGAATCCTATTGTAATTTGGAATCATTTTGTTAAAGATCAATGTCACAGAGGCTGAAATCAGTGTTTATTCAATAAGATCAAAGTCACAGAGGCTAAAATCAGTGCCCAATCAATAAGATCAAGGTCACAGAGGCTGAAATCAGTGTCCATTCAATAAGATCAAGGTCACAGAGGCTGAAATCAGTGTCCATTCAATAAGATCAAGGTCACAGAGGCTGAAATCAGTGTCCATTCAATAAGATCAAGATCACAGAGGCTGAAATCAGTGTCCATTCAATAAGATCAAGGTCACAGAGGCTGAAATCAGTGTCCATTCAATAAGATCAAGGTCACAGAGGCTGAAAACAGTGTCCATTCAATAAGATCAAGGTCACAGAGGCTGAAAACAGTGTCCACTCAATAGTAAGGGGATTGCTTGGGCATACAGTAGTCAAACTTCTTAGTTAAATTTTGTTTGGTCAATGAAGGGTGACTAAGAGTTATCAGTAGGTAAAAGGTGTTCAGTATCACAAAATACAAACTACAAAAAGGACTAAAACCTACTTTGATTAATCATATGTAATGGTTACAATTGTATGTTGAAAACTGCTGACAGACTTAGCCCTTGTGCAGCACACATATGATTATTATTATATATTATTTTTTCTGTGATTGCAGGATGATACAAAAGTACTACTGGCAAAGCCTGAAGTGGGTGTACTTCTAGAGACAGTACAGAAACAACAACAACAGTTTTCTGATCTACAGGAGCATATTACGCTTGATCCCCAGATACCCATTACATTCACTAAGGTTAGGAAAAAAAACAGATCAATATTGTATAGTAAGCTCACTAGAGCTGAAGGTTTCGGATTAGCTGTAAGTATAGGTGGGTACTCTTGAAACTGCTTCACTGCTTGTCCAATGTGGTTCTGGGACAACTTGTGTATGAAAAGAATTGGAACAACATATTTTTATTTTGGTGTAGATGTGAAACTAATTTATTGAGTCCTGTTTTGATGCCATATAACTAGTACTCTGTGAGATAAGATGCTTTACAAGAAGAATGGGCTGGTGGGCCTCTATAAAGCTTGACCATGCCTGGTCCCTGGCACCAAATTTGTAGCTAATACAGGGACCATTGTTTCAACAGTTAAAGTTATTGCCCTTTTCAATTTACAGAATTTATTATATTGTATACATGTAATAAATAAATAAGAATTAAAAGGTCTCTGACAGTTTCAATGTATAATTCCCTGACTTATAGAAATATGATAGTATACAGTGAATTTGCACACATTATCAGTTAATAAGTTCTGTCCTTTTGAAATTTTATAGAAATGCTGTATATGACTTGTTGGAGTATTCTTGTTCCAACATTTACTGGAAATGTTCAGTAAGGTGAACTTGTACATATATTCAGGGAATACATACAGAGTGTCTAGTTTAGGAGTTAATGCCACAATTGTGCAATGAGATTGAGAGGTTTGTCTTGAGAACTGTTCTTACATGTTTGAAGGGGTCTGTTGCATATTTTTCAGAAATGTATCAAAATGGGATGTAGAACATTTGCCCCCACCCAAATGAAAAATTTGCCTCCTAGTTGAAATGGTAGATAGGACATTTTCTCACCCACCACCACCCCAACCCCTAGATAGGACATTTTCTCACCCACCACCACCCCAACCCCTATTGCCTATTATTAGTCCCTTACTGGTGGAACTGATATAGAAATGACCTCTGTTCATCCATCTGTCTGTCTGTCTGTCAGTCTGTCCGTCCGTCCAAAAATCTGGATCCTGCGATAACTCAAAAAAGTATTCAAGCTAGGTTCATAAAACTTGTTATGTGAATACAAGGTAATATGTAGATTATGCAAGTACATGACTTATGGTTGTAAGTCAAAGGTCAAGGTCACTTTTGAAGGTCAAGTAAAAAAAAATTTCTGCTTCAAAAGTTTAATATGTATTGATGAATTGTCTTAGTGCTACAACTGTTCCCGATGATGAGACAATGTGTCAGTGCATGATCTATTCTTGTCGGTGAAAGGTCAAGGTCACTGTTCAAGGTCACGTAAAATTTGTTTCTGCTCCATTACTTTTAATTGTATTGAAGGATTTTTTAATTTAAAAATGTTCCCCATAATTAGACTATGTGTTGGCCACATGTGCCATGGTTGACCCATGGTCAAAGGTCAAGGTCACAATTTATTTCACCGGTAGGGGACTTCTGTATTGCCACTGCAGTTGTCAGTTGTTGGAGTGAACATTTGCTCCCAATATTCATGCAATACTTTGTCTTATGTTCCAGTAGATATATTTGTTTTTATATGCACGTTTGAAAAACGGGACGTATAATGGGAACGCCCCTGACGGGCGGGCGGTTGGGCGGGCGGGCGGCATCCACAGACTTTGTCTGGAGCATATCTTCTTCATGTATGGAGGGATTTTGATTTAACTTGGCACAATTGTTCACCATCATGAGACGGAATGTCATGCGCAAGAACCAGGTCCGTAGGTCTAAGGTCAAGGTCACACTTTGAGGTCAAAGGATACAAGAATGAAAACTGTCCGGAGCATTTCCTCTTTATGCATGGAGAGATTTTGATGGAACTTGGCACATTTGTTTACCATCATGAGACGGAGTGTCATGCGCAAGAACCAGGTCCCTAGATCTAAGGTCAAGGTCACACGAGGAGGTCAAAGTATACAAGAATGAAAACTATGTCCGAACCATATCTTCTTCATGCATGGAGGGATTTTGATGTTACTTGGCACAATTGTAAACCATCATGAGATGGAGTGTCATGTGCAGGTCCCTTCTTTAGAATTACTTCCCTTTGTTGTTACTATAGATAGCTCATATTGCAACTTTTTCATTACTAGTTGTAGGGAAAAATCAAGACCACTTTTCTGTAGTACAACATGCATATAACATCCAATGTTGAGGTGTATTTTGACCTTTCTCTACTGGGTAAGGATTTTTGTGTGGACTTACAAAATTTTTTTTGATTTTTTTTTTTTTTTTTTTTTTTTCCCTTAGTTGTAAATAACCTATATTGTAACCTATATTGTAACCTATATTGTAACTTCTTTTAATTGACCGTAGGAAAAAACCAAGACCACTTTTCTGTGGTACAACATAGTTGTTACTTTCAAATTTTAGGTGTATTTTAAGGTATCTCTACTTGGTAAGGAGTTTTTTTGTGGACTTAGAAAAACAAAAGAATTACAATAATTACTAAACAATCACAAAATTGAAGATTCCATTTGCAAATACAGGTGCTATTTGCTAATTTGCTGCGACGGGTGTATATTGTGACATTCTTGCACTCTTGTTTATGTTATTTTGTTATTTTGTCTTTTGTTATCAAAACTTCTCTAAAAGTCAATTTTAAGTCCAAAACTAATGTTTTACTGGTAAATTTTTTTACAAATATGCTAATTACATTCAGGTGTAATACCCCAGTCACACATACGGCGCGGATAGCTACGTCTAGCTATGGACAGAAACGTAGTAATCCTTATCAATCCGTACCTGAGCCGTACCTCAGAGTAGTCATTCGTATTAATCCGTACCAAAACGTGGTCAAAACGTATTCAAAACTTATTCCAAACTTGCAAGTTTCGCCAACTTTTGAACATGCACAAAAGTTTGAGCGAACCATAGCCATTTGAGCGTGACTTTAGTCCAACTTGGCTGAAACTTATTCATCCATAGTTAAACGTACTTAAACGTAGTTATCCGTGCTGTTACGTACCTCGCCTTAGCGGAACGTAGTTATCCGAGGCTGCTCGTACTTAAGCATAGTTCAACGTAGTTTACCGCAGACCCGTCCGTGCGCTGGGCAAGTTGCAAGGCGAAGTAAAACGTAATTCAACATAGTACCTCGTACCTATCTGTACTTATTCGCGTCCTGTATTATTTTGTTTGTTTCTGTTTCTCACCATTTTTCCCGTACTAAGACGTACTGCTCCTTAGTTATACACCCACAGACTTATCCTATCCGCACCGTACCTCAACGCACGGACATATCCGTATGTGTGACTGTAGCTTAAAGTTAAATAATAGACTATTAATAAGTAACAAAAGTGGTCATAAAGACATTATAATGGTTTGATTTTGACAACTAAACTTGTAAATTAGACAAATATCTACTTAACAGTTGTTACAAAGAAAGATATTGTTACCTGCAATAAGATAATGATCTTTTCTGAAGTTCCAACAACCTATTTGGAACAGAAATATGATGGGGGCCAAATGTCCATGTTGGAAATAAGCACTGGAGGTGGGGGTTAATGTCCTACCTTCCATTTTATTGGGAGAGGAGGGGCAGATGTCAAACAGTCAGCTTAACTTATTCATTTGGGAACAAACTTCGTGTGTGTGTGTGTTGAAGGTGGGGGGGGGGGGGGGGGGGGGGGGGGGCGGAATGTGAAGTAAACTTATAACTGTGGTATGCTATTGAGGCCATCAAGGCTCGCTTAATTCCTAACATTGAAATCTTTCTTTTTAATATCGCTATTTTTTGTAATCTAATAAAAAAATGCAGCACTTCTTATGCTCACTAGCACAGGCTTAAGCAGAACTATTTCATGAAATAGTGATAAAACAAGAGCTGTCCGTAAGACAGTGCGCTCGACTTTTCTCAGTGCTTGACACTGAATTAGAGCTTTGCCAGTAAAATCGTTATAAAACTTTAACCAAAAAATTCTAAGTTAAAAAGGGCCATAACTCTGTCAAAATTCAAAGAGTTATGGGGATTGTTTCTCCTGGTGTAGACTTTGATAGTAAATAACTATTTTAAGTTTAAAGTCAATAGCTTTGAAAGTAACAGAGATATTTGACTTAATCAAATACCTTAACCAAAAATTCTAAGTTAAAAAGGGGCATAACTCTATCAAAATTCAAATCAGAGTTATGGGGATTATTTCTCCTGATGTAGACTTTGATAATAAATAACTATTTGAAGTTTCAAGTCAAAATCTTTGATAATAACAGAGATATTTGACTTTATCAAAAACTTTAACCAAAAATTCTAAGTAAAAAAGGGGCATAACTCCATCAAAATCCAAATAAGATTTATGGGGATTGTTTCTCATGATGTAGACTTTGATAGTAAATAACTATTTCAAGTTTCAAGTCAATAGCTTTGATAGTTAAAGAGATATTTGACTTTATCAAAAACTTTAACCAATGGCGGCGCCGACGCTGATGCTGGGGCGAGTGCAATAGCTCTACTTTTTCTCCGAAAAGTCGAGCTAAAAACAAAAAAAGAATATAATAACACTAATTCCAAGTATATTTCATCAGAATGGACTTGAATTATTGTAATGACTAAATATTCTTATTCAAATAGCATTCTTTGAGAAGATACGCTGTCACATTCTTTTATTATGTTTTATATACAGGATAATCGTGTTCATATTGGACCAAAGATAGAGATGCGAGTGGTGATATTAGGTCTGGATGGTGCTGGGAAAACTAGTCTTCTTTTCAAAATGAAAAATAATGAGTTTATTACAACAATTCCCACAATAGGTGAGTAAAAATGTTCTATTGGTGTAAGTGACACACCAGTGATGAATGTGGTTTACAGCTAGATTACTGGTAGTGTTTCTTCAATACATTTCATAATCAATTTATACATACTTACAGCGGAATGTATCTCACAATAATTCCATCATATCAATTAATTCAAGCAATTTGAGTGGTTTAACCAAGAAATTCACATATAACTGCTGTACTGTAAGAATGACCATATGGACGAGTTTGTGTCATGCATATCTCAAAATGTATTTGACACAGAGTAATCAAACCTTACAAGATGTGAAGTTGTAACCTGGGATTGGGATTTTTGCACAGTCAGAGTTATGGCCCTTGACCTAGACAAAAATTTGCATAAAAGGACCTTAAAATTTGTGTCTCATGAATCTTAAAATGTATTTGACCTGTGGTCAAATATTATTCAGCAAGTGAAATTTTGCATCTGGGGTTTTGTTAGCTCACCTCAGCACAAAGTGCTCAAGGGTGAGCCATTAAATTGATCAGTGATTTTCCATTGTGCGTTGTCTGTCAACATTTTTCTTTAAACAACATCTCCTCCTAAACCACCAGGCCAATTCTGATGAAACTTCACAGGAATGTTCCTTGGATGGTCTTCTTTAAAAGTTATTCAAATAATTGAAGTACGTGCAGAACTCTTGTTGCCATGGCAACTGAAAGAAAAAAAATTTCCTGCCCAAAACCATGGGGCCTAGGGCTTTGATATCAGGTATCTAGCATCATCTAGTGGTCCTCTTCCAAGATGGTTCAAATTATCCCCCTAGGGTCAAATATGAATCGAATCCTTGGGGTCACATGGAAATCTTCTTGTACAAAATAACATAGCCTTGGGCTTTGATATTTGGTATATAGCATTATATAGTAGTCCTTTACTAAGAGTTTTCAAATTATCCCCCTGGGTTAAATATGGCCCCGCCCTGGGGCTCACATGGTTTATATAGACTTCTATAGGGAAAACCTTGAAAATCTTCTGGTACAATGCCACATGGCCTACGGCCTTGATATTTGGTATGTAGCATCATATAGTAGTCCTTCACCAAGATTTTTCAAATTATCTCTCTGGGGTTAAAAATGGCCATGACCCAGGAGTTGAATAGACTTGTATAGGGAAAAACCAAAATTCTTGTCTTAAACCATAAGGCCCAGAGCTTAGATATTTAGTATGTGGCATGCTCTAGTGGTTCTCTACCAAGATTCTTCAAATCATGACCCTTGGGGTCAATATGTACCATGCCCGATGGGAGGGGGTCCCTTATTTTACATTGACTTATATAGGAAAAATCTTTTTGTCTAAGACCATAAGGCCCAGACCTTAGATATCTTAGATATTTGGCATTTAGTATTGTCCAGTGGTCAACTACCAAGTTTGTTCAAATCATGACCATGGGGACAAAATTGTGGTGGTCCCTTGTTTTACATGAACTTATTTGTTTTTGAAGGAATGGCAAAGAAATTTGGACCACAAGTGTAATATTTGATACAGATACAAATAAATTATCCACTCCTTTACTGTACATTAATCTGATACCGCTAATAAGGACAGTGCTGTAAACAGTTTTCGAATATTTTCACACATGTCTACCCCTGTTGATTGTTGTTTATTACAGGATATAACAAAGCTAGGTGTTGATTAATGTGTCTTTCCGATTAAAATGATAAGTGGGTAACACGTTTATCATAATTTAAACGGTGATTTGATTAGACATAATTATAACATTACTGTCAGGTTTCAGTGATCTACACTTGGTTTATAATGTGTTAGTAAATCATTTTTCCTGATGACTGATTGTATCCTGACATGTGAAAAAACCTTCAAATGTTGATTAAGGGGACGCATACTTCGAAATTAGAAAAAAGTGGCTGGGGTATTATAAAATTTACCTGCAAAAAAGTACAAGGTTTTGGTAAATGAAATGAATACTGTTTCAACTGTTATAAGTACACAAAGTATTGCTTACTAAAATAAAAATGAGAAAAACTGAAAGAAGAAAGTTATTGTTGAATTACATAAGACTTCTTGTGTACATTCAAAGTCAACAATTAAGACTTTTTGGTGCGAAAATAATAGTGCTTCACTTTGTCCAAACATTTATCAATGTCCTACAGATTCTAATTTAAAGAAAAAATGTGAAATAAGTTCACTGTCTTGCTTTTCATTTCGCATATGTGAGCTAAAACTCATTATTTAGTTTGTTTACAAAGTAGTGCATAAGAAAAGATACGGTGGTCAGGGAATGCCACATTCCAAAACTAAAAGAGTATGTTCCCCTTAATACATTAAACATTTATCGTTACAGAAGTCTAGTGGCTTACAATAAAGGCCTAGAAATGTTGCCATTATTAATTTTTAACTTGGTATTCATGAACTACAATGCACTTAAATATCAAAACACATTCAACAAACTTTTGAAAATGTATTGTCTTAAAAATCCCTAAAGTAAGGTATGAAATTTGGTTGAGAGGTCCAGTCAATGTGTATATGTGGAAAAGCAACATTCTAATCTTGTTTACAAAAGTTACTAATACACAGCAGGAATGTCAATGATCAAAACTGGACGAATATACAGTTATCCTCACTTTAATGTCATTTATAATTTGTCCTTGAATTCTCCACCATACTTTTCATAACTCTGTTTGCACGAGTTGCACGAGAATGCTGTCATTCACGTAAAAAAACGGGGTCAAATAAGTTGTAAATGCAATATCATCTAAACGTAATTAATGGATTATGCAGTTCAAGATAAACTTTATCTCATAACGTAACGAACATGTATAATGTTGTAACAACAACTTTACTTACACTGATTTAAGTAGCAGTCGGTTTATAAGTGACTTTTTTGATTCATTTTGTGTTTTGTTATTGTCAAAAAGTATAACGGAAGTGCCTCACAACTGAAGCGGAAACCAGTTTGATGCGCAAAGTAGTCCACTGTAAGTAATATTTTTTGACAAATGTCCACAGAAATTAATAATTTTCTAATATTAAAGACGAATATCTGAATAGGATTCATTATTTGATAAGAAATTATAATCATCGACATGTTTTTTTAAAAATCGTACACGTGCTGACACCTAAGTTGTCTCCCGTTGTTTATTAGAGTTACCTTTCCTCAGGCGCAGTAATACATTTGCAGTGAATCGCCGAGAAGTCGTGGGAAAATTAAAAACCATGTAAACAAAGTAAAATTAACCACCTTTTCAAGATGAATTTCAAGTGATCGACATTATGCATTTAACCCGCCTGACCTGTGTAGCATCTTAGATATCTTTTCTAAGGTATTCATTGTGTAGAATGTCATGTTATGCCCTTGCAATGCTAATCCCACTCTGATTTTTTTGTTTACTTTTTTTATCAATGAGAAATATGGCGTCCATCCCGAGATTAACAGACGTGGCGTTAAATTTTTACATGTTTAAGCAAACCTGGTGTGTTAGAAAGAAAATCTCATCCCTTCAACATTATTTGGAACACTGTTATTGTAAAAAACCTGTATTTTCCTTATACAAAAGCTTAATATTTTGTGTTGAATGTACTTTCACAAAGACCTCTGTTTTCCTATTACATTCATAGTACCACATCCTTATCCACAAAATACTGAATATTACAGGTGTCCATCAGTATTATATCAGTTTAGGAATATGTTTTTTATTTTCCCACCATCGATTTCTTGAATATGCACCCCTTCCGCATTGCTGTATGAACTGTGAATGTAGCAATATGCGTCCCCTTAATTTGAAATAGTTTGGTAGTTCCGCCTGCTTTGCACGTGAAAATTGCTTGTAAGGCTTTCTGACTATATAAACATCTGTGTTGTACACAACTGAAATTGAAATCCAGACAACAGATTTTAATCAATAAAAATCAATGTCAATCAAATGTTGATAAGAGACTGTATTGGCTTTACCTTTTTCTGTAAGTTTTTGAAATCTTCACACACTAAGACCTGTGGAGTTTCCACTTTTCTATTTTATTATCACAGCAGGGCTAAAAAGTCTCCCCATACATTCAATCAGGGCTGTTATATTTCGATCTTCTCAGATCGTTCAGCACGACTTTTATGTCGTGTTATTGGTACTGCTTAGTTTCTCAGCTTGAACATTTCGGCCTTGGTGGTTCCAATACTCCCGCTTTCATAGCTTTGGGTATTGCATAATCACCCCTTTGATATGGTGCCTGCTTTTTAATTTTGTGTTTTGGCAGTTCCTGTGATATGCAGGCTCTATAACCTCAGATCCCCTTTCTAAATTCCAGTTTGTTTAGTTCTGCTCATTGTTTTCTCGTTTAGGGCAAGCCCATTACTTTAACTGGGGGACCATACGCTGCTTTTCATGGAATTACATGCAAGCGTACCATTGAAGGTGCCATGTGCATTGCCGTATGAACACATCTGTGGATGTCTCTAAATTATTTTTGTACTTGTAGCATGTGTAAATGTTGAGTTCTGCTCAACCCCGGGCTAGAGGGCGTGGACGGTAGCATGCATTTCCACTACGGTCCATGAACGGGCCGCAACATTTTCATTTTTGTTGTGTTGAGTGACCTGTGGAGTTTCCACTTTTCTATTTTATAACAATCCTCTAATGTTTTATGACACCAAGTCAAGTACTTTTCGAGATACATGCGATGCAAACTTGAATGCCCTTTATGCATAGTTTTTAGCTCGACTATTCGAAGAATAAGTAGAGCTATCCTACTTACCATGGCGTTGGCGTCGGCGTCACACCTTGGTTAAGTTTTTCGTACCAGTCCACATTTTGACAAAGTCTTTTGAGATAAGGCTTTGAAACTTTCAACACTTGTTTACCACCACCATGGCCAGTTATAGGCAAGAGCACATAACTCCATCAAGGATTTTGGCTGAATTATGGCCCCTTTTGACTTAGAAATCATGGTTAAGTTTTTCGTACCAGTTCATATTTTGACAAAGTCTTTTAAGATAAAGCTTTGAAACTTTCAACACTTCTTAACCATCACCATGGCCAGTTATAGGCAAGAGTACATAACTCCATCAAGGATTTTGGCTGAATTATGGCCCCTTTCGGCTTAGATATCTTGGTTAAGTTTTTCGTACCTGAGTTCGTATTTTGACAAAGTCTTTTGAGATAAAGCTTTGAAACTTTCAACACTTGTTTACCATCACCATGTCCAGTTATAGGCAAGAGCACATAACTCCATCAAGGATTTTGGCTGAATTATGGCCCTTTTTGACTTAGAAATCTGGATTAATATTTCGTACCAGTTCATATTTTGACAAAGTCTTTTGAGATAAAGCTTTGAAACTTTCAACACCTGTTTACCATCACCATATCCAGTTATAGTCAAGAGTACATAACTCCATCATGGATTTTGGCTGAATTATGGCCCTTTTTGACTTAGAAATCTTGGTTAAGTTTTCCGTACCAGTTCATATTTTTTGTAAAGTGTTTGACATATGGCTTTGAAACTTTTATCACTTGTTTAGTATAATAGTCTCTATCTGTGGGAAAGAGTACATAACTCTGTCGTCTATTTTGGCTGAATTATGGCCCTTTTTGGACTTTGAAATTGGTTCTGTTTTCATACAAGTCCACGTTTTGTCAAAACTATTTGACATATGGCTTTTAAACTTTGAACACTTGTTTATCATTATGATTTCCATCTGTAGGCAAGAGTACATAACTATTTTGACTGAATTATGGCCCTTTTTGGACTTTGAAATTGGTTCATACATTGCCATTTAGTGTAAGACTTATCGAAATCAAAGAAATACAGGAACATTGTTTGTCTAATCTATTTATTTCTTTTGTCTGAATATCTGTGGAAATATTTTGACCCCATTCTTCAATCAATTCTTCGAATAGTCGAGCGCGCTGTCATCAGATAGCTCTTGTTACTAAATAAAAGGCCGTAACTCTGGTCTGACTAATAGAAATTCCAAACAAGAGGGCCATAATGGCCCTATATTGCTCACCTGAGTTTAGTTGCTTGCTTGAACAGTTAGAAGTTTCTACTAAATAAAAGGGGCCAAACCATTGAGCCTTGATATTTGTCATTTGATACCAGGGTTTGACTCTCTAGGATAATTGTTCAAAGTATTGCCCTAGGTTCAAAAATGGCCACGCCCCAGAGTGTGACATACGTTTATCATGGGCTTATATAAAGTCTTCTTCTCTGAAGCCTTAAAGCTAGAGCCTTGATATTTTGCATGTGATACAGGTTTGACCTTAATTGTTAAGTTATTGCCCTAGGTTAAAAAATGGCCACACCACTGAGTGTGACATGGGGTCCAATCACACTTGAAGTCTTGTACACAGGAGAGCGCTTTAGGGTCAATGACCCTGTTGTTTATATAATACAAAATGCAGTCTCCTGCATTGAATTTGATACTTGAAACTTATCATTTTCATTGTGGTAAATTATGTTACAGAAAGTTGCTTTCCATCTCTTGTGTGATATTTTATCTGTAGTCTCTTTATTCCAATTAGAATTGTGATATATTGTCTGTTCATGTTAATAAAAATACCCATACTGAATTCATAGTACCGTATAATTCCGGCCATACGTCGAGGTTTTTGGACCAAATTATTAGTTCTGAAGTCAAGGGTCGACTTTTGGCTGCATAACCAGATGCAGTCATGGTCCTTTCTCCATTTTCGGATCAAACACAGTGCATTTAAGACACTCAAAATAAGTTTTTTTTATGATTTTCGCCATTTTGGTAAAGGGAAACTACTCTTTGCGCACTAATTGTCTAGGCTAAAAACAACGGTGTATTTAAACAAAATTAGTTTCTTTTAAAGTTAATAGTATTTTGAAGAGAAAAAAATGTGAAAAAATCGTAAATTTTATTATACTGATAAAAGATCGACTATTACCTTTACATTTTTGATGTTGTTTAACGAATGATACATGCCGGGGGTATTAATTATCTTACCATCTTTTGTCACAATCGGCAAACAATTAACGGTTTAATAGTACTGATCCACCTATAGCAAACTGCCACATTTTCAATCTTGCTAATCAGAGTCAATTTAAATCAGTTAATTCTAACCGCTTACAACCTTCAAATGTACAACTCCCCTTTGCTTTGAAATTCCACAGCTTCAAAAGACTTAAATTGTCTTGACAAGCTGTAAACAACATCCCAGGAGTTGTTTTGAAGTATGCCGAGATAAATGACCAGGGCTCCAGATAATTTTTTTGGCCCATGAGTATTTACTCATCATAATTTTTGTGAATGAGTAAAATGGTAAAATCTGAAATTTTTGACAAGGAGTAAGTTTACTCCTGAAAATTTGTAAATGTGAAAAAGTGTAACACCCATGAATTTGTTTGCAGTTCAGTTTCAATTCAGCATTCAAGTTTCCCTTGGCTTGCTTTGACTTCACACTCACTACTGAATCCAACAGAATATTCAATATACCTTAAACTATGTTTTGGGGATCATTTTTTTGTTGGTTTAAAGAATGCATAGAGTGTTTGTTCACTTTTTACATTCTTAGACAGGGACATTTTTGTTGTTTACTCCGCACCGGAACTTGATATTTAGATCGACACCGCTTTAAAATACACTACCGTACCATCAATATTAATTCCCAGCTATTTGATTTACGCACGCATTGATTGTATAATTTAGTTTAACCTAGGTTTATAGAGTACCATTTCAATGTGTGTATACGTTCAATGTGGGGGAATTTAAATGCTGACTGTGCTCTGTTAAGTAAAGCATCAGGACAATTCAGATTTTGTTTAAGCTAGTAAAACGCCAGTAAAAAGTCATTGGGTGCGTTTCTGTAATTTCATATGCGTTTTTATAGGCTTAAAAATTATCAGACATGCATATATGCATTATTTCAAAGCATAATTTACGCTAATACGCATCTTATCTGGAGCCCTGAATGACATGTCTCACTGAAAAACAATGGCTCTTTATCGATCTGTGGTTGGCTAAGGGCAGTTTGATTGACAGCGGAGGGCGGGTAGAAGACAACATAATTTGCTGCAACTGCATTGATTTGTTGACAGTTTTATTGCGTTTTATCAGTGTTTTTTTTATCTAAATGGATCATCAATTTATGATGAAGAGGACAAAGAGGGTTTTGATCCCTATGGCGATTTAGCGTCATTACTGGCAGACAATACTTGATAGTGATTCTGTTAGTGAGTTTGATGGATAAACCACTGAAATGTATGTAGAACTGTAAATGTATCTGAAAACAAATCTATAATTTTGTTCATGTGTCTGATTATTGATTTTTTTTCACTTAGTAATTTTTCACGCTTATCAATGGTGCTAGATAAATATATTTTTTAACCAGGTTTTCAACGAAAACCTGAGTTATTAGATTGGGGTAGATGTTGGTCGGTCGGGCGGGCGGTGGCGGCGGCGTCAAACTGGTGTTTCCGGTCAATAACTTTTGTTTCGGTAAAGATATTTGAATAAAACTTGGTTTGTATGTAGCTTATATCAAGACAAAGGCTGGGATTGATTTTGGGGTTTCTGGGGTCAAGGTCAAGGTCACTGTTACTTAAAATAGAAAAAGGGTTTCCGGTCAATAACTTTTGTTTCAGTAAAGATATTTGAATAAAACTTGGTATGTATGTAGCTTATATCAAGACAAAGGCTGGGATTGATTTTGGGGTTTCTGGGGTCAAGGTCAAGGTCACTGTTACTTAAAATAGAAAAAGGGTTTCCGGTCAATAACTTTTGTTTCAGTTAAGATATTTGAATAAAACTTGGTATGTATGTAGCTTATATCAAGACAAAGGCTGGGATTGATTTTGGGGTTTCTGGGGTCAAGGTCAAGGTCACTGTTACTTAAAATAGAAAAAGGGTTTCCGGTCAATAACTTAACTTGGGAATGAGCTATCATGATGAAACTTGGTGTATAGAAAACTTATATAAAGTTGTAGCTTGGGATTGATTTTAGGGTTTCTGGGATCAAGGTCAAGGTCATTGTTACTAAAAATAGGGTTAGGTTAGGGTTAGGGTTAGCATATCTTCTACATGCATGGAGGGATTTTGATGAAAGTTGGCATAATTGTTCACCATCATGAGACGGAGTATCATGCGCAAGAACCAGGTCCCTAGGTCTAAGGTCAAGGTCACACTTAGAAGTCAAAGGATACAAGAATGAAAACTTTGTCCGGAGCATATCTTCTTCATGCATAGAGGGATTTTGATGTAACTTGGCACAATTATACACCATCATGAGACGAAGTGTCTTGCGCAGTTCCCTTCTTTAGAATTACTTCCCTTTGTTGTTACTATAAATAGCTTATATTGTAACTTTTTCATTACTAGACGTAGGGAAAAATCGAGACCACTTTTCTGTAATACAACATGCATGTTACATCCAATTTTGAGGTGTATTTTGACCAATCTCTACCTGGTAAGGATTTCTGTGTGGACTTACAATTTTTTTTTTTTTTTTTTTTTTTAAGATTAACTTCCCTTAGTTGTTACTATAAATAACTTATATTGTAACTTTTTTATAATTGACCGTAGGGAAAAACCAAGACCACTTTTCTGTGGTACAACATAGTTGTTACTTTCTAATTTTAGGTGTATTTTAAGGTATCTCTACCTGGTAAGGAGTTTTTTTGTGGACTTAGAAAAACAAAAGAATTACAATGATTACTAAACAACCACAAAATTAAAATTACATCTGCAAATACAGGTGCTAGAGTAAAGAAATTTGCTGTGACGGGCGTATATTGTGACATTCTGGCACTCTGTTTATTCTTATGAAAAGTGTTGAAAACCTGGTTTCGTGGCATTGCCGCGTTTCTTGTTTAATGCTTGTTTGCACGGTAATTAACAAATGTTTGGCTACCGTTATAAACACATTTATTGGTCATTATGAAATGAAATAAAGGAAAATCATGATCAGTTATTATGTCATATGTACTGGTAATAAAGAAACAAATTTTTTGTTTTTTATTTTTGTTTGTTATTTATGTATGCCTTTACTGTAAAACTAACAGTATACTTTTAACACTATTACAGCACAAATAATTTATCGCGGAAACATAACAAAATCATGAGCGAAAATATAAAGATAACTTGCTAGAACCAATTTTTTTCACAGTATTTTGTGCCATAGCAGTTGTTAAAATGTATTGTTGTTTCATAAATTGTCCGTGATCGTGACAAGAAGAACAAACTGAGAAATAAATAATCAGTCTCATAATTTTGCTACCAAGCATGTTCCAGCATTACACTTGACAAGTTCAGCATTTATGATACCAGGACATATCTATGATTTTTTATCCAGAGTAGTCCCACGTGTTATGGCCGAAGTCGACGTATGGCCGGAAATATACGGTTATTTGAAATCAGCGTCAGGTTATGTCAAATTTTTGTCACAAGACATCAACTTAACCTTACATAACATGCCAGCATTTTCGTCACAGTACTTCCCAAGCCAGTAGGCAGTTGTGTTCCACCCCAATTTCACAACACAATTAGTAATGCTATGCAGATCCTAGATAAATATTTCCTAGCTGTTTCTATTATTTAATTCTGCAGCTTGGTTTACCTAGGCCTTTCGGTTATTCCCCAGTTGTTTATGTTTTTTGTGTTGCTTTTTAATCTTTCAGCATGTGGACCTTTGTGTGGTAAACAAAGCAAGCTTCCGGTCATTCTGTGAACTGACAACATTGACCAGAAAACTTTTAGATATGAATACTTATCTATTGACATTTGCCACTGTCTGTTAATCGCAGGTCATGTATTTTTAGCTCAGGTGAGCTATTGTGATCGCTCGATGTCCATCGTCTGTGGTCTGTCTGTCTGTCGTCTGTCAACATTAAGCTTGTGTATGCGATAGAGGCTGTATTTTTCAACTGATCTTCATGAAATTTGGTCAGAATGATGACCTTGATAAAATCTAGGCCAAGTTCGAAAATGGATCATCTCGGGTCAAAAACTAGGTCTCTCTGTCAAATCAAAGAAAAACCTTGTGTATGCGATAGAGGCTGTATTTCTCAATTGATCTTCATGAAATTTAATCAGAATGTTTGTCTATATGAAATCTAGGAAAAATTCGAAAATGGGTCATCTAGGATCAAAAACTAGGTCACTAGGTCAAATCAAAGAAAAACCTTGTGTATGCGATAAAGGCTGTATTTTTCAATTGATCTTCATGAACTTTTGTCAGAATGATAACTTTGATAAAATCTAGGCCGAGTTCGAAAATGGGTCATCTGGGGTCAAAAATTAGGTCACTAGGTCAAATCAAATTAAAAACCTTGTTTATGTGATAGAGGCTGTATTTTTCAATTGATCTTCATGAAATCTGGTCAGAATGATTGCCTTGATAAAATCTAGGTCAAGTTAGAATGTGGCTCATCTGGGATCAAAAACTAGGTCACTAGGTCAAATCAAAGAAAAACCTTGTGTATGTGATAGAAGCTGTATTTTTCAATTGATCTTCATGAAATTTGGTCAGAATGATTGTCTTTATGAAATCTAGGTCAAGTTTGAATATGGGTTATCTGGGATTAAAAACTAGGTCACAAGGTTAAATCAACAAAAAACCTTGTGTATGCGATAGAGGCTGTATTTATGTCTCCCACCACACAGTGGTGTGGGAGACATATTGATTTACTCCAGTCTGTCTGTGTGTGTGTGTGTGTGTGTCTGTCTGTCTGTCACAAAGCTTGTCCGCACTCTAAGTTGAACATTTCTCATCGGATTTTCACCAAACTTAAACAAAATGTGTTTGACCATAAGACCTCAGCCAAGTTTGATAACTAGCCAAATCGGTCCAGGCATATTGGAGTTATGGCCCTTGAATTACCAAAAATCGGCCTTTTTACTCTTGTCTGCACTCTTAAGTCAAACATTTCTCATCCGGTCTTCACCAAACTTGAACAAAATGTGTTTGACCATGAGACCTTGGCCAAGTTCGATAACTAGCCAAATCAGTCCAGGCATTTCAGAGTTACGGCCCTTGAATTACCGAAAAATCGGCCTTTTTACTCTTGTCCGCACTCTGGGTCGAACATTTCTCATTCAATCTTCACTAAAGTTGAACAAAATGTGTTTGACCATGAGACCTCGGCCAAGTTCGATAACTAGCCAAATTGGTCCAGGCATTTTGGAGTTACGACCCTTGAATTACCGAAAAATCCGCCTTTTCACTCTTGTCTGCTCTCTAAGTCGAACATTTTTCATCCGATCTTCACCAAACTTGAACAAAATGTGTTTGGCCATAAGACCTTAGCCAAGTTCAATAACTAGCCAAATCCGCCCAGGCACTTTTGATTTATGACCCTTGAATTACTGATTGGATCCACTCGTCCAGACCATCTAATTGGATCCACTCGTCTAAACCATCTAGAGAAACTAGACATTTTTCATAGGGGCAGTTGTGGGAGACATGCGCTTTTCTCAAAAGCATCTCTAGTTTTCAATTGATCTTCATGAAATTTGGTCAGAATGATTGCCTTGATGAAATCTAGATAGGTCAGATATGGGTCATCTGGGTTCAAAAAGTAGGTCACTAGGTTAAAGCAAAGAAAAATGTTGTGTATGCAATAGAGGCAGTATTTTTCAATTGATCTTCATGAAATTTGGTCAGAATGATTGCCTTGATAAAATGTAGGTCAAGTTTGAATATGGGTCATCTGGGGTCAAAAACTAGATTACTAGGTCATATCAAAGAAAATACTTGTTTAAACTCGAGAACGCATTTTTGGTCCAATCCTAATGAAAATTGGCCAGAATATTTGTTTCCATGAAATCACTAGGTCAAACATGTTTACACTGTTATGGTATGTTTCTCAGGTGAGCGACCTAGGGCCATCTTGGCCCTCTTCTTTTAAAAAGACATTCAAATGCATTTTTTGTCTTTAAAAATAAAATGGCGTGTTCTTAATATCACAGACCTAAAATCACCAATATCCGATATCACTGTGCAAAATAACCAGGATTATTTAGCAGATGCATCATAATGCACCATGCTTGATCACAGTGTATATGGGCATTATCTCAGTATGATAACCAGCCAGACACTTCCAGTCACGCTTAAGTTTAATATGGCTCTTGAATAAATGAAAATTGTGAAAATTGACAGTGTCCGCTTATAAACAGTAGCAGTCCTTATCCATTATTCACCATTATCTTGGTCAGGTTTGATGACCACATGGATAGTCTTTGTTGCTTTGGTGTTACAGCGCTTATGTTAGTTGAAATTGAGAAAATTGACTACTAGTGTGTATGAGCAATAAGTACAGTATTTTAAAAATCAAAGGTAATTTGCTGTGACAGCTCACCACTTTTTTTAGTTGTTAAGTTCATTTTGATTGGTCCTTTCACACAAGTTGTAATTTTGGAAACAGAGTTTGACTCAAAGACAGGGATCGGGTGTATATAGGACCATGAAGTTCGAGTCAATATTGGGACAGTTGTTGACTCAAAGACAGGGATAGGGTGTTAATATAGGACCCTGTAGTTCGAGTCAATAGTGAGAAATGCAGGACATCAAAATATGGTCCTTATGTGGGATAATTTGTTGTCAGAGTCTTCCCTGTAAACATTTTATTTTACATATGATAAAGAATTGGAAAATTGGGATCTTAGAAATTGTTTGTTATAATCAGAAATTCATTGTAACCATATATGTTTTGAGTGAAGTTTACACTGTTTTATTTCAGGGTTTAATGTTGAAACAGTGGAGTATAAAAATGTGAAGCTGACGATATGGGATGTTGGTGGACAACACAAGATTAGACCATTGTGGAAGCACTATTATTTTAATACACAAGGTTTGTCCTTAAATTTGGATATATTTATAGAGATGGTACCTAAAATTTCAAATTACACCTGATATTATTTTCTGTTGAAAACTTAATACTGGAGTACCTCAATTATAAAATGGTATAACTTTCATACTTCATTTTTCATGCTGAAAAGCAATATTTAATCCGAAAAATTTGGTCCTACATGGAAAAGTGAAGCCAGTGACAGATAACTCTTCTAGGACTATTTAGCTATGCGAACAAAGTACGCATAAATTCGGATGTGTTTCCCAGAAATATAGTTTACTTCAAGATCTATGAATCATCATTCAAACAAAAATTTGAGCATTATATCTTTTATTTTGGAACGAAATAATTCAAAGACAATTATTTTTAGCTCACCTGTCACAAAGTGACAAGGTGAGCTTTTGTGATCGCGCGGTGTCCGTCGTCCGTCCGTGCGTCCGTCCGTGCATGCGTCCGTAAACTTTTGCTTGTGACCACTCTAGAGGTCACATTTTTCATGGGATCTTTATGAAAGTTGGTCAGAATGTTCATCTTGATGATATCTAGGTCAAGTTCGAAACTGGGTCACGTGCCTTCAAAAACTAGGTCAGTAGGTCTAAAAATAGAAAAACCATGTGACCTCTCTAGAGGCCATATATTTCACGAGCTCTTCATGAAAATTGGTCAGAATGTTCACCTTGATGATATCTAGGTCAAGTTCAAAACTGGGTCACGTGCCATCAAAAACTAGGTCAGTAGGTCTAAAAATAGAAAAACCTTGTGACCTCTCTAGAGGCCATATATTTCACAAGATCTTCATGAAAATTGGTCAGAACGTTCATCTTGATGATATCTAGGTCAAGTTCGAAACTGGGTCACGTGCCGTCAAAAACTAGGTCAGTAGGTCAAATAATAGAAAAACCTTGTGACCTCTCTAAAGGCTACATTTTTCATGGGATCTGTATGAAAGTTGGTCTGAATGTTCATCTTGATGATATCTAGATCAAGTTCGAAACTGGGTCACGTGCGGTCAAAAACTAGGTCAGTAGGTCTAAAAATAGAAAAACCTTGTGACCTCTCTAGAGGCCATATATTTCATGAGATCTTCATGAAAATTGGTCAGAATGTTCACCTTGATGATATCTAGGTCAAGTTCGAAACTGGGTCATGTTCCGTCAAAAACTAGGTCAGTAGGTCAAATAATAGAAAAACCTTGTGACCTCTCCAGAGGCCATATTTTTCATGGGATCTGTATGCAAGTTGGTCTGAATGTTCATCTTGATGATATCTAGGTCAGTTTCAAAAGTGGGTCACGTGCCTTCAGAAACTAGGTCAGTAGGTCAAATAATAGAAAAACTTTGTGACCTGTGTAAAGGCCATATTTTTCATGGGATCTGTATGAAATTTGGTCTGAATATTCATCTTGATGATATCTAGGTCGAGTTCGAAACAGGGTCATGTGCAGTCAAAAACTAGGTCAGTAGGTCTAAAAATAGAAAAACCTTGTGACCTCTCTAGAGGCCATACTTGTGAATGGATCTCCATAAAAATTAGTCAGAATGTTCACCTTGATGATATCTAGGTCAAGTTTGAAACTGGGTCACGTGCCTTAAAAAACTAGGTCAGTAGGTCAAATAATAAAAAAAACCTTGTGACCTCCCTAGGGGCCATACTTTTCATGGGATCTGTATGAAAGTTGGTCTGAATGTTCATCTTGATGATATCTAGGTCAAGTTTGAAACTGGGTCAACTGCGGTCAAAAACTAGGTCAGTAGGTCTAAAATTATTTAAATCGTTTGACCTCTCTAGAGGCCATATTTTTCAATGGATCTTCATGAAAATTGATCTGAATGTTCACCTTGATGATATCTAGGTCAGTTTCGAAACTGGGTCACGTGTGGTCAAAAACTAGGCCAGTAGGTATAAAAATAGAAAAACCTTGTGACCTCTCTAGAGGCCATATTTTTCATGAAATCTTCATGAAAATTAGTGAGAATGTTCACCTTGATGATATCTAGATAAAATTCTAAACAGGGTCACGTACCTTCGAAAACTAGGTCAATAGGTCAAATAATAGAAAAACCTTGTGACCTCTCTAGAGACCATATTTTTCAATGGATCTTCTAGAAAGTTGGTCAGAAATTTTATCTTGATAATATTTAGGTCAAGTTCAAAACTGGGTCACATGAGCTCAAAAACTAGGTCACTATGTCAAATAATAGAAAAAACGACGTCATACTCAAAACTGGGTCATGTGGGAAGAGGTGAGCGATTCAGGACCATTATGGTCCTCTTGCTTAGTTATTACTGCCGATAATTTACAGTACTGTATGATCATAGGAAAGAAAACATTTTTCGTGAGAAAAAATATAAATAAACTAAGAATTTTATGACATCGAATCCCTCAACATTTTACAAAATTCGTTTGCCAAGAATAATCAAGGCCTCAAAATGTATGAGTTAAAAACAGAGCAATATAAAAATGTATATTTCTATCTGATGGTCACACCAAAATCATACCAAAAACTGTGCCGAAAGAAGTTATTTCACTTTTTATGACACGCACCTTGTGTTTACAAACGTACCTAATTTGCATATTGACCGAGGTGTGCGGAATCGCATTTACCTTGCCGATTCTGCCATTACAGAAACTTCTGTTAATATAATGCAGACGTTCTTTAGTATGAATAAAATGGTTGTGTTAGTTAAAAAGAAATGACAATCACCTTTCTTTAGCTAATCCATCAAATAACGAAGCCGGTTTCGCTGTCAAAAGTTCTCGTATTTACTGTACGGTGCTATGTTAAAATTTTGCTAGCATGAGATAAGCGATATGCGCTTCAGTTTTGCACCTGATTTGTTGTTGTTGTCGTTGAATACGTAGCCTTAGGTACCATCTCTAATATTTAGTAGTTCCTTCCTAAAGCCTACCTTCTTCCTTCATTGATAACTCTGATTGACTTGTTTATAATTCCGCTTTCCAGTATATTTATTCAATTGCATTGTTAGCTCACTGGAGTGTAAGTGCTCAGGATGAGCAATAGTGATCACTTTCCATTTGTTATCCATCCACGTTTTCTTTAAGCAGCATTCCTTCTGAAACTATTTAAAAGAAGAGGGGAACATAGAAATAGGCTGCGTCCTTCTGTCGATACATCCGTCACACTTCGTGTCTGGTCAGTTACTCTGCTGTCCATGAAGGGATTTTAAAATAACTTGGCATAAATGTTCCCCATAATGCGACGATATACTGTGCGCAAGACCCAGACCCTTAGCTCCAAGGTCGAGGTCAAAGGTTAATAGGGTATATATCGTGTTCAGTCCATAACTCTGCCATTCATCAAGGGATTTTAAAATTTCTTTGCACAAATGTTCCCCATAAGAAGATGTGTAATGCGCAAGATCCAGACCCCTAGCTTCAAGGTCAAGGTCACACTTAGAAGTCAAAGGTTAGCAGAGTCTGTTTTGTGTCCAGTCCATAACTCTGCCATTCATGAAGAGATTTTGAAATTACTAGGCACAGATGTTTCCCATAAAGAGACGACATGTCATGCCCAAGACCCAAACCCCTAGCCTCAAGGTCAGGGTCACACTTAGAGGTTAAAGGTTAGAGGTTAAAGGTTAACATGGTCTGTTTCTTGTCCGGTCAATAATTCGGCAATTCATCAAGAGATTTTAAAATTACTTTGCACAAATGTTCCTTATAATAAGTTGATTTGTCATGCGCAAGACCCAAACCCCTAGCTCCAAGGTCAAGATCACATTTAGAGATAGAACTTTTTTTTTGTCTGTTCTGTAACTTTTTAGCTCACCTGAGCCAAAGGCTCATGGTTAGCTTTTGTGACTGCTTGATGTCTGTCGTGCGTCGTGTGTCCGTCAACATTTTCTAAAAAAATTTCTTCTTGAAAACCACTGGGCAAAATTACACCAAACTTCACAGGAATGATCCTTGGGTGGTCCCCTTTCAACATTGTTCAAAGAATTTAATTCCATGCAGAACTCTGGTTGCCATGCCAACTGAAAGGAAAAACTTAAAAAATCTTCTTGTCCAAAACCGCAAGGCATAGAGCCTTGATATTTGGCTTGTGACATCACCTATTGGTCCTCTATCAAGATTGTTCAAATTGTGTCCCTGGAATGAAAAGAGGCCCCGCCCAGGGGCTCCCAAGTTTTACATACACTTGAGAGGAAAAATGTTTAAAAATCTTCTTGTCTAAAACCACAAGACGTAGGCCTTTGATATTTGGTATGTAGCATTGCCTTGTGGTCTTCTACCAAAATTGTTCAAATTATTACCCAGGGGTGAAAAGAGGCCCTGCCTCGGGGGATCTCAAGTTTTACATAGACTTATATAGGTAAAAACTTAAAAAATCTTCTTGCCTGAAACTGCAGGGCCTAGGCTTTTGATAGTTGGTATATTGCATTGCCTTGTGGTCCTCTACCAAAATTATTCAAATTATGCACCTTGGATGAAAAAAGGCCCTGCCCTGGGGGTCCCAAATTTAACTTAGACTTATATAGGGAAAAAAAAAAATATCTTCTTGTCTGAAAGTTCAAGGCCTAGGCCTTTGATATTTGGTATGTAGCATTGCCTGGTGGATCTCTAACAAGATTGTTCAAATTATGCCCCTGAAGTGAAAAGAGGCCCTGCCCTGTTATATGAGTTATAGAGGAATAAATACTTCAAATATTATGAGATCATATTTCCTAGACTGTTTAGATATATTTACCAGATGACCCCAAGCAAATAGAGGTCACTTGACTGTGACCTTGACCTACTGACCTACATTCTTGTTTTTTAAGATACAGCCTTGAAATTTGGATGACATGTACAGTTTTGCACACCGAAGTTATTTCACTTTTTATGACACGCACCTGGTGTTTACAAACGTACCTAATTTGCATATTGACGGAGGTGTGCGGAATCGCATTTACCTTGCCGATTCTGCCATTACAGAAACTTCTGTTAATACAATGCAGACGTTCTTTAGTATGAATAAAATGGTTGTGTTAGTTAAAAAGAAATGACAATCACCTTTCTTAAGCTAATCCATCAAATAACGAAGCCAGTTTCTCTGTCAGAAGTTCTCGTATTTACTGTACGGTGCTATGTTAAAATATTGCTAGCATGAGATAAGCGATATGCGCTTCAGTTTTGCACCTGATTTGTTGTTGTTGTCGTTGAATACGTAGCCTTAGGTACCATCTCTAATATTTAGTAGTTCCTTCCTAAAGCCTACCTTCTTCCTTCATTGATAACTCTGATTGACTTGTTTATAATTCCGCTTACCAGTATATTTATTCAATTGCATTGTTAGCTCACTGGAGTGTAAGTGCTTAGGATGAACAATAGTGATCACTTTCCATTTGTTATCCATCCACGTTTTCTTTAAGCAGCATTCCTTCTGAAACTATTTAAAAGAAGAGGGGAACATAGAAATAGGCTGCGTCCTTCTGTCGATACATCCGACACACTTCGTGTCTAGTCAATTGCTCTGCTGTCCATGAAGGGATTTTAAAATAACATGGCATAAATGTTCCCCATAATGCTACGATATACTGTGCGCAAGACCCAGACCCTTAGCTCCAAGGCCGAGGTCAAAGGTTAATAGGGTATATATCGTGTTCAGTCCATAACTCTGCCATTCATCAAGGGATTTTAAAATTTCTTTGCACAAATGTTCCCCATAAGAAGATGTGTAATGCGCAAGATCCAGACCCCTAGCTTCAAGGTCAAGGTCACACTTAGAAGTCAAAGGTTAGCAGAGTCTGTTTTGTGTCCAGTCCATAACTCTGCCATTCATGAAGAGATTTTGAAATTACTAGGCACAGATGTTTCCCATAAAGAGACGACATGTCATGCCCAAGACCCAAACCCCTAGCCTCAAGGTCAGGGTCACACTTAGAGGTTAAAGGTTAGAGGTTAAAGGTTAACATGGTCTGTTTCTTGTCTGGTCAATAATTCGGCAATTCATCAAGAGATTTTAAAATTACTTTGCACAAATGTTCCTTATAATAAGTTGATTTGTCATGCGCAAGACCCAAACCCCTAGCTCCAAGGTCAAGATCACATTTAGAGATAGAACTTTTTTTTTGTCTGTTCTGTAACTTTTTAGCTCACCTGAGCCAAACGCTCATGGTTAGCTTTTGTGACTGCTTGATGTCTGTCGTGCATCGAGTGTCCGTCAACATTTTCTAAAAAAATTTCTTCTTGAAAACCACTGGGCAAAATTACACCAAACTTCACAGGAATGATCCTTGGGTGGTCCCCTTTCAACATTGTTCAAAGAATTTAATTCCATGCAGAACTCTGGTTGCCATGCCAACTGAAAGGAAAAACTTAAAAAATCTTCTTGTCCAAAACCGCAAGGCATAGAGCCTTGATATTTGGCTTGTGACATCACCTATTGGTCCTCTATCAAGATTGTTCAAATTGTGTCCCTGGGATGAAAAGAGGCCCCGCCCAGGGGCTCGCAAGTTTTACATACACTTGAGAGGAAAAAACTTTAAAAATCTTCTTGTCTAAAACCACAAGACGTAGGCCTTTGATATTTGGTATGTAGCATTGCCTTGTGGTCTGCTACCAAAATTGTTCAAATTATTACCCAGGGGTGAAAAGAGGCCCTGCCCCGGGGGATCTCAAGTTTTACATAGACTTATATAGGTAAAAACTTAAAAAATCTTCTTGCCTGAAACTGCAGGGCCTAGGCTTTTGATAGTTGGTATGTTGCATTGCCTTGTGGTTCTCTACCAAAATTATTCAAATTATGCACCTTGGATGAAAAAAGGCCCTGCCCTGGGGGTCCCAAATTTAACTTAGACTTATATAGGGAAAAAAGATAAATATCTTCTTGTCTGAAAGTTCAAGGCCTAGGCCTTTGATATTTGGTATGTAGCATTGCTTGGTGGATCTCTAACAAGATTGTTCAAATTATGCCCCTGAAGTGAAAAGAGGCTCTGCCCTGTTATATGAGTTATAGAGGAATAAATACTTCAAATATTATGAGATCATATTTCCTAGACTGTTTAGATATATTTACCAGATGACCCCAAGCAAATAGAGGTCACTTGACTGTGACCTTGACCTACTGACCTACATTCTTGTTTTTTAAGATACAGCCTTGAAATTTGGATGACATGTACAGTTTTGCACACCGATCTTAAATCTGACTTTCATTGACCATGAAAGTGATCTACTGACCTACTTTCTAATATTTATGCCCCCCTTTGAAGAAGGAGGGGTATATTATTTTGCAGATGTCGGTCGGTATGTAGACCAATCCGTTTCCGGATGATAACTCAAGAACGCTTGGGCCTAGGATCATGAAAGTTAATAGGGAGGTTGGTCATCACCAGCAGATGACCTCTATTGATTTTGAGATCAGTATGTCAAAGGTCAAGGTCACACTGACCCGGAACAGTTAAATGGTTTCCAAATGATAACTCGAGAAGGCTTGGGCCTAGGATCATGAAAGTTGATAGAGAGGTGGTCAGGACCAGCAGATGACCCCTATTGATTTTGAGGTCATTAGGTCAAAGATCAAGGTAACAGTGATCCGGAACAGTTAAATGGTTTCCAGATGATCTCAAGACTGCTTGGAGCTAGGATCGTGAAAGTTGATAGGGAGGTTGGTCATGACCAGCAGATGTTCCCCATTGATTTGAGATCAGTAGGTCAAAGGTCAAGGTCACAGTGACCAGGAACAGTAAACGCTTGGGCCTAGGATCAGGAAAATTTACAGGGAGGTTTGTCATGACCAGCAGATGACCCCTATCGATTTTGAGGTCATAAGTTCAATGTTCAAGATCACATTGGCCAGGAACAGTTAAATGGTTCCTTGACGATAACTCAAGTAGGCTTGGGCCAAGGATCATGAAAGTTCATAGAGAGATTAATCATGACCAGTAGATGACCCCTGTGGAATTTGAGGTCAGTAGGTCAAAGGTCAAGGTTACAGTGACCGGAACAGTTAAACCGTTTCCAGACGATTACTTGAGAAGGCATGGGCCTACGATTAGGAAACTTGATAGGGAGATTGGTCATGACCAGTAGATGACCCCAATAGATTTTGAGGTCAGTAGGCCAAAGGTCAAAGTCACATTGACCAGGAACAGTTAAACCCTTTCCGGATGGTAACTTGAAAACGCTTTGGCCTAGGATCACAAAACTTTATAGGGGGGTTGATCTTGACCAGCAGGTGACCCCTTTAGATTTTGAGGTCAGTAGGTCAAAGGTCAAGGTCACATTGAACCAAAACAGTAGAACTTTTGTTTACAGTGAGCAAATAATTTCTGTTCCTTGTCCATTTACTGAATGCATTAAGGGGGACATTTCGTGTTCTGCAAGCTCTTGTTTAGCATCAGTTTGCCATTTCAAACGTGGCTCATATTACTCAGGTGATCAATTCAGGGTCATTATGACCCTCTTGTTTATGCATTGGTGTATATTCAGATAACTTGGCATAAATATTCACCATTAGAAGACATTGTGTCATGTGCTAAGGTCAAGGTCACAGGTACCCGAGTTAACTTTGCACTCCTGTTCTGGTGTGTAATTGTTATTTTAGTACCATAAAGGTGTCGTGCATTTCCTTTGTTGTGCCCCCACTATGAGTGGTGGGCATATATGTCAGTGCATGTGTGTGTCCGTCCATCCGAAAAAAGTTTGTGACGTGCCTAGCGCAAAAAGTATTTGATATAAATTGATGAAACCTTGCAAGAGTCTTTATCATGATATGAACTCATGCACTTTCTATTTTTTGTCTGGCTCAACCCCCTATATCCAGAGTAATGTCCCCTGAAATAGTCAAAAATTCACATTTTCGCCTTGTGACACGCCTAGCTCAAAAAGTATTTGATATGAATTGATGAAACCTTGCATGAGTCTTATTCATAATATGAACTTGAGCACCTGCTATTTTTAGCTCCACTATTCGGAGAATAGGGATGCTATTCTACTCTCCCTGGCATCGGCTTCGGCATCAGCGTGAGCTTTCTTGGTTAAAGTTTTTCGGCAACCTTTGTTTTCCTTTGTTACTATTGCTTATATCTTACTGTAACTTCACATTAACATTGTTCAGCATACAAAGTATGTGCAGGGGTTGGGCCCATTATACCCAAGGTCAAGGTCACCAAGGTGTTATACTTAGGTTATTTTTAAGGTTAAAGTTTTATCGGCAACCTTTGTTTTTCTGTCATATCTTTGTTACTGTTAATTTCTTATATCTTACTGTAACTTCACATAAACATTGTCCAGCATGCAAACAAAGTATGTGCAGGGGCTGGGCTCATTATACCCAAAGTCAAGGTCACCAAGTTGTTATACTTTATTTTTATGTTAAATTTTTTCGAATGCTTCGTTTATAGACATATCTTTGGTACTTTAAAAGATAATAACTTGAACTTAAAATGATTTCTTTATAATCATCATCTTCATATGTGGTTATAATCCCCATAACTCTAATTTATTTTTGACAGAATTATGCCCCTTTCATACTTAAATTTTTTTGGCAGTCTTCGCTTTCAGGATATAACTTTAGTACAATTAATATAAGATAACGACTTGAAACTTAAAATATAACTTTATCATCATCATCTGCATGTGTGGTAACAATTCCCATAACTCTGATTTGTATTTTTGACCAAATCATGCCACTTTCATACTTTAATTTTTTGACAAACTTCATTTTCTGGACATAACTTTGGTACTATATAAGATAATGACTTGAAACTCAAAATATATCTTTACCACCATCATCTTGGTGTGTCTTCCTTTTAAAGTAGAGGTCTCTTATTGAGACATAAATTCATTTTACTGTCAAATCGCATAATAGTGGAGTGCGCTGTCTTACGGACAACTCTTGTTTGTCTGGCTATGCCCCTTATTTCCAGAGTTATGGCCCCTGAAATAGTCAAAAATGCACATTTTCTCCTTGTGACATGCCTAGCTCAAAAAGTGTTTCATATAAATTGATGAAACCTTGCATGAGTCTTTATCATGATATAAACTTGCCTTGCGTACCTCTTATTGTACCCCCCGACAACAAAGTTGTAAGGGGGGGTATACTGGTTTCAGGTTGTCTGTCCGTCTGGCCGTCTGTCTGTAGACGCAATCTTGTGCGCACCATCTCTCCTTATCCCCTTGACAGAATTTAATGAAACTTCACACAAGTGATCAGTACCAACAGTAGTTGTGTATGGGGCATGTAAGGTTCTTTTAGAAAAAAAATTTGCAGAGTTATGGGACTTTGTTTTTTTGTTACTATACTATATACCTAGACACAATCTTGTGCGCACCATCTCTCCTCATCCCCATGACACAATTTAATGAAACTTCACACAAGTGATCAGTAACAACAGTAGTTGTGCATGGGGCATGTTAGGTTCTTTCAGCGACAAAAATTGCAGAGTTATGGGACTTTGTTTCTTGTTAACATACTATGTACATACAGTCTGCATATGCAATCTTGTGTGTGCCTAATCTACCAAACCCTTACACACAATTTAATGAAACTTCACACAAGTGATCAGTACCAACCCTAGTTGTGCATGGTGCATGTTACATTCTTTTAGATAAATATTCTGCATAGTTATGGGACTTTGTTTTTTGTTACTATACTGTATACATACAGTCTATATACATACAGTCCACATAATTATGCAATCTTGTGTGCGTCAAATTGCAATGTACTGTGTCAGTGCATACGGGGGGTACATTCATCACCTTTAGTGATAGCTCTAGTTTTTGTCTGGCTCCACCCACTATTTCCAAAGTTATTGCCCCTGAAATAGTAAAAAATACACATTTTCACCTAATGACATGCCTAGCTCAAAAAGTATTTGATGTAAATTCATGAAAACTTGCATGAGTTCTGATCATGATGTGACCTTTCACACTTGGCATTCATCTTAATATGATTTTAGCGCTAGTTACAGAGTTATGACCCTTGAAGTAGCCAAATAGTAGGTTTTTAGCTCACCTGTCACAAAGTGACAAGGTGAGCTTTTGTGATTGCGCAGCGTCCGTCGTCTGTCCATCCGTGCGTGCGTCCGTGCATAAACTTTTGCTTGTGACCACTCTAGAGGACACAGTTTTCATGGGATCTTTATGAAAATTGGTCAAAATGTTCACCTTGATGATATCTAGGTCAAGTTTGAAACTGGGTTACGTGCTTTCAAAAACTAGGTCAGTAGGTCTAAAAATAGAAAAATCTTGTGACCTCTCTAGAAGCCATATTTTTCATAAGATCTTCATGAAAATTGGTCAGAATGTTCATCTTGATGATATCTAGGTCAAGTTTGAAACTGGGTCACGTCCGGTCCAAAACTAGGTCAGTAGGTCAAATAATAGAAAAACCTTGTGACCTCTGTAGAGGCCGTATTTTTCATGGGATCTGCATGAAAATTGGTCAGAATGTTCATCTTGATGATATCTAGGTTAAGTTCAAAACTGGGTCAACTGCGGTCAAAAACTAGGTCAGTAGGTCAAATAATAGAAAAACCTTGTGACCTCTCTAGAGGCCATATTTTTCACAAGATCTTCATGAAAATTGATCAGAATGTTCATCTGGATTATATCTAGGTCAAGTTCAAAACTGGGTCACGTCCAGTCCAAAACTAGGTCAGTAGGTCAAATAATAGAAAAACCATGTGACCTCTGTAGAGGCCGTATTTTTCATTGGATCTGCATGAAAATTGGTCAGAATGTTCATCTTGATGATATCTAGGTCAAATTCGAAACTGGTTTATGTGCGGTCCAAAACTAGGTCAGTAGGTCTAAAAAATAGAAAATCCTTGTGACCTCCCTAGAGGCCATATTTTTCAATGTATCTTCATGAAAATTGGTCAGAATGTTCACCTTGATGATGTCTAAGTCAAGTTTGAAACTGGTTCATGTGCGGTCTAAAAGTAGGTCATTAGGTCAAATAATACAAAAACCTTGTCACCTCTCCAAAGGTCATATTTTTCATGGGATCTGCATGAAAATTGGTCAAAATGTTCATTTTGATGATATCTAGATCAAGTTCGAAACTAGGTCATGTGCGTTCAAAAACTAGGTCAGTAGGTCAGATAATAGAAAAACCTTGTGACCTCTGTAGAGGCCATATTTATGCCCCCCTTTGAAAAAGGAGGGGTATATTGTTTTGCAGATGTCTGTCGGTCGGTCGGTGGGAATGTAGACCAATCCGTTTCCGGATGATAACTCAAGAATGCTTGGGCCTAGGATCATGAATGTTGATAGGGAGGTTGGTCATCACCAGCAGATGACCCCTATTGATTTTGAGGTCTGAATGTCAAAGGTCAAGGTCACAGTGACCCTGAATAGTAAAACGGTTTCCGCATGATAACTCAAGAACACTTGGGCCTAGGATCATGAAAGTTAATAGGGAGGTTGATAATGACCAGCAGATGACCCCTATTGATTTTGAGGTCAGTATGTTAAAGGTCAAGGTCACAGTGACCCTGAACAGTAAAACGGTTTCCGGATGATAACTCAAGAACACTTGGGCCTAGGATCATGAAAGTTGATAGGGAGGTTGATAATGACCAGCAGATGACCCCTATTGATTTGAAGGTCAGTATGTTAAAGGTCAAGGTCACAGTGACCCTGAACAGTAAAACGGTTTCCGGATGATAACTCAAGAATGCTTAGGCCTAGGGTCACAAAAATTGATAGGGAGGTTGGTAATGACCAGCAGATGACCCCTATTGATTTTGAGGTCAGTATGTCAAAGGTCAAGGTCACAGTGACCAGGAACAGTAAAATGGTTTCCAGGCAATAACTCAAGAACGCTTGGGCCTAGTGTCAGGAAAATTGATAGTTAGGTTGGCCATGACCAGCAGATGACCCCTTTAGATTTTGAGGTCATTAGGTCAAAGGTCAAGGTTACATTGGCCAGGAACAGTTAAATGGTTTCTGATCTTCTTGTCCAAAACCATAGGGCCTAGGGCTTTGATATTTGGTATGTAGCAAAATCTAGTGGTCCTCTACCAAGATTGTTCAGATTATTTCCCTGGGGTCAAATATGGCCCCACCCCAGGGTTTGGACCACATGCATAGTTTTTTGTTCCAAAATAAAATTTGACCTTGATTTTGACTTAGTGACCTACTTTCACATTTCTCAAGCTACAGTCTTCAAATTTGAACCACAAGCATATTTTTGTGTACTGAAATGAATTTTGATCTTGAGATTGACCTAGTGACCTACTTTCACATTTCTGAAGGTACATGCTTCAAATTTGGACCACTTGCATAGTTTTGTGTTCCGAAATGGAATTTGTGTTTACAGTGAGCATATAATTTCTGTTCCTTGTGCAATTACTGAATGCATCAAGGGGGGCATTTCGTGTTCGACGAGCTCTTGTTTTCATGGGATCTGCATGAAAACTGGTCAGAATGTTCATCTTGATGATATCTAGGACAAGTTTGAAACTGGGTCACATGCGGTCAAAAACTAGGTCAGTAGGTCAAATAATAGAAAAACCTTGTGACCACTCTAGAGGCCATATTTTTCATGGGATCTGTATGAAAGTTGGTCTGAATGTTCATCTTGATGATATCTAGGTCAAGCTTGAAACCGGGTCAACTGCGGTCAAAAACTAGGTCACTAGGTCTAAACATGGAAAAACCTTTTGACCTCTCTAGAGGCCATATTTTTCAATGGATCTTCATGAAAATTGGTGAGAATGTTCACCTTGATGATATCTAGGTCAAGTTTGAAACTGGGTCATGTGCGATCAAAAAGTAAGTCAGTAGGTCTAAAAATAGAAAAACCTTAGGACCTCTCTGAAGGCCATATTTTTCATGAGATCTTCATGAAAATTGGTGAGGATGTTCACCTTGATGATATCTAGGTCAAGTACAAAACTGGGTCACATGCCTTCAAAAACTAGGTCACCAGGTGAGCGATATAGGGCCATTTTGGCCCTCTTGTTTTGTTTGTGATGTTCATAGCACAAAAAGTGTATGGCCTAGAATACTGAATCCTTTATATAAATTTTTTTTTGAGGCTTTTAATACCCTCTTAAGACTGAAAATATTTTATTGCCCCTTATTTTAGACAAATACTGTATACCAGTAGAGGCACACCCTGTGTCCTACAGACACATTTTAGTTTATTAATTACCTCCCTTTAATATGATAAAATATTTTGTTACATTTTATTAGCTCCACTATTCAAAGAATAGGTAGAGCTATTGGACTCACCCTTGCGTCACCGTTTGCATACAAAAGTATGCCCATTGTTCAACATAGAAATTTTGGTTAAGGTTTTGTATCTAAGCTGCTATCTCAGTACCCATGAATGAGAATGGATTAAAACTTCACAAACTTGTTCACTTTCATGTTCTGACATGCTATGCACAGGTTCCATAACTCCATTGGCATTTTTACAAAATTATGCCCTTTTTTCGACTTGGCATGTTTTGGTCAAGTTTTTGTATGTGAGCTGGTATCTCAGTACCCGCTAATGGGAATGGATTGAAACTTTATTCACACAATTGTCCATTGTCATGAGCTGATATGCACTGTACAAGTTCCATAACCCTGTTTTGCAATTTTGCAAAAATATGCCCCTTTTTTGACTTAAATATTAATTTAATTGACAAGGCTGTTGAATAGTCGAGCATTGCTGTGCTCCAACAGCTCTTGTTTACTTTTCCTTACCAGTTTAAAAATAGAATCACATTAAATCTTTTAAATACAGATATTAGCATTTGAAAGCATTCACCAGTTATAGATTTCCAGACATTTTCAAACTTCATATATATGATATAAAGTTATGACTTATGTACATTGTTGGTATGTTTCTCTGTTACTTACAATAATATTATGTTGTATTGGCATGCAATATGTTTTGTGAAAAATGTTCCTAGGCCGAGGATGTTGGTAACTGTGTTACAAATTCTTGTTTATTCAGCGTGCATGTTCCTTGGATGCTCTTCAAGTGTTCACACAATTTTATTTAACTGCACATAGGGTCATCATATAATCTTCCAGAAATTGAAATAGAAAAATCTTCTGACAAGAGGTTGTCACTGAGATTGAATCATGTACCCCTCACCTCTTTAGGTTAGAAACATAGTTGGGGGCGTAGAATTACTTCCTGTGTGGAAGTCACCTAGCTGGCTTACAGAAGGTCTGTGGTTTTATCCGAGTGCCTGCTTATGCCTAAAATAATGCATGGAGGGGCACCTGGGGTTTTCTTCCACCATCAAAACTGGAAAGTCACTATTGACCTTTAACTGTGTCAGTGTGACATTTAACCCAACAGTCCCTTTCAATTAAAATGAAAATATAAAATTATATTTTTTATATTAATATATTTTTAGCTCACCTGTCACATAGTGACAATGTGAGCTTTTGTGATCACCCTTCGTACGTCGTCAGTCCATGCGAGCGTGCGTCCGTCCGTCAACAATTTCTAATCTGCACGATAGAGGTTTCATTTATGATTTTATTTTAACCAAACTTGCACACAACTTGTATCACCATAAGATCTCGGTTTCTTTCTTGAACTGGCCAGATCCCATTATGGGTTCCAGAGTTATGGCCCCTGAAAGGGCCAAAATTAGCTATTTTGACCTTGTCTGCACAATAGCAGCTTTAATTATGATTTGATTTTTACCAAACTTGCATACAAATTGTATCACCATAAGCTCTTGGTTCCTTTCTTGAACTGGCCAGATTCCGATATGGGTTCCAGAGTTATGGCCCCTGAAAGGGCTAGAATTAGCTATTTTGACCTTGTCTGCACAATAGCAGCTTCATTTATGATTTGAATTTAATCAAACTTGCACAAAACTTGTGTCACCATAAGATCTTGTTTCCTTTCTTGAACTGGCCAGATCCCATTATGGGTTCCAGAGTTATGGCCCCTGAAAGGGCCAAAATTAGCTATTTTGACCTTGTCTGCACAATAGCAGCTTCATTTATGATTTGATTTTAACCAAACTTGCACACAACTTGTATCACCACAAGATCTTGGTTCTTCACTTGAACTGGCCAGATTCCATCATGGGTTCCAGTGTTATGGCCCCTTAAAGGTCCAAAATTTGCTATTTTGGCTTTTGCAGCCATATAGAGACTTCATTTCGGTTATGGTTTGATTTGATACAAACTTCCAAAATATCTTCAACAACAATAAATCTTGGATTCCATGACGAATCTGTCAGATCCAGTCGTAGGTTCCAGAGTTATTTTATATCTGATTACTTCCCCTGATTGTAATCAAAATGGATTTATATCAGTAAGTACTTATAGGACTTATTTGAAATTTCATTATTGTCATTAGTTGGACTGAGACAATCAGGGTAGATAACTATGGACTGATTTTATTTCAAATTACCTCCCTTTATTTCAAATTAAAGTGGCTATATCTCTATAACTAATGAAGATACTGATCTGAAATTTCATTTGTGTCAACAGATGGACTTAGACAATCAGTGAAGATACATATTGACTGAATTTAAGACAAATTACCTCCCTTTATTTTTTATCTAAATGAATACACCTTAGCAGCTTCTAATGAGATTGGTTTGAAACATTATTTATGTCTTCCATGGTAAGAAATAGTCATATTAGATAACTCTTGAGTGAACATTTATTGATATGAATACTTTACTAATATATTGTTGTATAGGCTTGTACTCTGTATCTTCTACATGCATATATCAATGCATGATTACCTCCCCTGATTTTAATAAAAATGGATTTATCTCTGTAAATATTTATAGAACTCATTTGAAATTTCATTATTGTCTTTAGTTGGACTGAGGCAATCAGGGTAGATAGCTATGGACTGATTTTATGTCAAATTACCTCCGTTTGTTTAAAATTAAAATGGGTGTATCTCAGTAACCAATGAATATACAGATTTGAAATATCATTTGTGCCATCAGATGGACTCGGACAATCAGGGTAGATAACTTTTGACTGAATTTATGACAAATTACCTCCCTTTATTTTATGTAAAGAAATATATATTAGCAGCATCTAATGAGATTGGTTTTAAATGTTATTTAAGTCTTCCAGGGTAAGGAATAGTCATGTTAGTACAAAAATGCAGCATTTGAGCCTAGGACCCTCAAACTTGGTATGGAAATTGGCCCTGACTAGGTCAAAAGGGAGGGTTACAAGAAAATGTTTATCCTGATGATATTTTATGTGTATGCCTATGTGCTCTATGGCAAAACTTGATCATATCATTTTGAGCAATGTAGTATTTTATAATGAAGATAATACAGTTTTGCTTGTATTAAAATGTTACATTTACAAACTGGTGTTGTAATACCTGACAGGTAGACTTAGTTTAGGTGCAGATATGTTGATGCTTAAAATTTGTTATCATACCACCCCCCTTCAAAGAAGTGGGGTATATTGCTTTGCACCTGTCAATCCGGATGGTCCTTCTGTCAGTAGAATGAACTGTTTCCACTCAATGATTTGAGAACCACTTGACCTAGAACTTTCAAACTTAGATGGATGATTGGGCTTATAAAGTTGATGACTCCTATAGTTTTTAGCTCACCTGAGCACAAAGAGCTATTGTGATTGCTTGTCCATCCACACTTCCCTTTAAACAACATCTACTCTGAAACCATTTGGTGGAAATTGATGAAACTTGGCCTGGATGTTTCTAAGGTGGTCCTCTTCCAAAATTATTCAAATGGTTCTGCTTGGTTGCACATAGGGGCTGCCAGGGCTTAAATAAGAAATATATTAAAATGACATCTCCTATACCTCTGGTTCGATTTAGACATAATTTCACACAAATGGGCATTGTGTGATCCTCTGCCAAGTTTGTTCAAATTATTCAGATTCATCAAAAAACATAGCCGCCAGGGGGCATGGTCACTTTTTCCTAAAAAATTATTTAAATGACATCTCCTAAATCGCTGGTCCAATTTTAAAATAATGTTGTATAAATGGTTGTTATGTAACCCACTACCAAGATTGTTCAGATTATCCTGATTCGTCAAAAAACACGGCCACCAGGGGACAGTTTGCTCGATTTTGAAATAATTTCACACAAATGGTCCTTGTGTTACTGTCTACCAAGATTGTTCAAATAATTTTAATTCGTCAAAAAACGTGGCTGCCAGAAGGCATGGTCACTTTTCCCTATATGTATATATTGCGCACCTTGTGTTCTCTTTGGGATTTCACTCACGCAGCTAGGCCTTAGTTATGGTCCTTCACTTAAATACACATAAAGTTCTTGAAAGTTTGTGTTGCAAACATCATAAAGATGAAAAGATAGTTCTCATTAAGTCATGCAGGGTTCGCACAGGCCTTGAAAAGTCCTTGAATTCGATGGTAGTCCTTGAAAACTCCTTGAAAATGACAAAAACCCTAAAAAACCTGGAAAAGTACTTGAATTTTGAAAAAAACTCCTTGAATTTGACCTTTCACTCCTTGAAAATATTCTTTCCGTAACTTTGCTTTGTTAGAATTTAAGGCTTAAAATAAATCGGAGAAAATGAAAATAAATTCGTGAAATTGCAGGATCGGGTCACTCGTATGCTATTATAGTGGTCTACGGCCACACTTTATCGATATCTACAGAGTGCTATTTCTACTGTATCACCGTTTGCTTGTTTCCGTTTCCGTTTAAAAAATACGGGGAATAATAACTCGCAATTTTTAGCTATTTGCGCGTGTTTCCAGTGAATTAAAATGTGTAAGAAAAATAAACATGTTTACTCAAGTAAGCGGGAGACAAAAGACGAATATAAACAGTGGCTGAAGCCCTGTAGAGCAGACAGAACGAAGTGTATTTGTACGTCGCGTGACAAAATTTTGAGGTATCATTAGTAGGAGTGCGCTAAAAAATCACAAGAAAAGCGTTAAACCTCAGCAAAATAGTGAATCACATCAATCTAATAATCGAATTACGTCATTTTCAAAGGTGTGACAAGTGATGGTTGTTTTATTTTTGCATTACATAATAAAAGTTGTTCAGATTAGGTCGTGGTTTTGAAAAAAAATAGTGCTTGAAAAATTGTAAAAAGTGCTTGAAAAGTACTTGAATTTTGTCTCTGATATTATGTATGAACCATGTCATGAAACCATATACAGTGACAGGAGTGGGGGATGCACCTGTGTCCTGTGGACACATCTATTCTCTTTTTAGGTGAGTTATTGTGATCGCTTGATGACTGGCGTCTGTCTGTCTTTCGTCTGTCAGTCTGTCTGTCAACATTTAACTTGTGTATGCGATAGAGGCTGTATTTTTCAATTGATCTTCATGAAATTTGGTCAGAATGATAACCTTGATGAAATCTAGGCCAAGTTTGAAAATGGGTCATCTGGGATCAAAAACTAGGTCACTAGGTCAAATCAAAGAAAAACCTTGTGTATGCAATAGTGGCTGCATTTTACACTGGATCTTCATGAAATTTGATCAAAATGTTTGTCTTGATGAAATCTAGGTCGAGTTCAGATAGGGGTTATCTGGGGTCAAGAACTAGGTCACCCAGTAAAACCAAAGAAAAACTTTGTGAATGCAATAGGGGCTACATTTTAGGCAGGATGTTCATGAAATTTGATGAAAATGTTTGCTTTGATGAAATCTAGGTCAAGTTTGAATATGGGTCATGTTGGGACAAAAACTAGGTCACCAGGTCAAATCAGAGAATAACCTTGTGTATGCAATAGGGGCTGCATTTTTCAGTGGATCTTCATGAAATTTGATCAGAATGTTTGTTTTGATGAAATCTAGATTGAGTTCAAATATGGGTAATCTGGGATCAAGAACTAGGTCACCCAATAAAATCAAAGAAAAACTTTGTGAATGCAATAGGGGCTACATTTTAGGCAGGATGTTCATGAAATTTGATGAAAATGTTTGCTTTGATGAAATTCAGGTCAAGTTCAAATATGGGTCATGTTGGGTCAAAAACTATGTCAGCTAGTCAAATCAAAGAATAACCTTGTGTATGCAGTAAGGGCTGCATTTTTCAGTGGATCTTCATGAAATTTGATCAGAATGTTTGTCTTGATGAAAGCTAGGTCTAGTTCAAATATGGGTAATGTTGGGTCAAAAACTAGGTCACCTGGTCAAATCAAAGAAATACCTTGCCTATGCAAAAGGGGTCACATTTTAAGCAGGATTTTCATTAAATTTGATCAAGCTGTTCTCAGATGAGCGACCTAGGATCATTTGGTCCTCTTGTTTATAAGTATAGGTGGATGGTCTGTCATACATCATCCACATTTTCACTTAAACATCTTCTTCTCTGAAACTACTGGTCAGAAATACACCAAATATGGTCAGTAGAATCATGGCATGGCTCTCTATCAAGTTTATTAAAATGGTTTAGTTTGGCCTCTTTTAGGGGCCGCCAGAGCTAAAAATAGAAAAACCTTTAAAAGAACTTCTTCTCATGAATTGCTGGATGGATCTTCATCAAACTTGGTCTTTAGCACCATTATAAGGTCTGTCACGTATTTGTTCAAATGGGGCACTTGGCCCCTTTTAGGGGCCGCTAGAGCCAAAATTAGAAATACCTTTAAATGACTCTTCTCAAGAACCACTTGAAGGCTTTTCATTAAACTTGGATCTAGGGCCAAAATTAGAAATACCTCTAAACGAAAAATACATTTTAATGACTACTTATCGTGAACCACTCAGTTGGTATTCATCAAACATGGTCTTTGGCATCAATATTAGGTCCTCTTATAAATTTGTTCAGTTTGGGGTGTTTGGTCCCTTTTAGGGTCAGATGGTTAAGGTCCTCTTCAGGTGTGCGACTTAGGCCCATTTGGGCATATATTGCCCAGCTTTGCAGAGCTCTTGTTTCTTGTTCAAGTAATATTAAAACCCATGCACGATGCATTTTGTGCTCAATGGTATTGCATGCATCTGTTTCATGTATTTGAATAATAACTTTTTATTACTTAATTACAGCAGTGATATTTGTCATAGACAGCCACAACAATGATAGACTGATTGAGGCCCATAGTGCTTTTGTCAAACTGGTGCAAGAGAAGGAATTGAAAGATGCCTCACTGCTAATATTTGCAAATAAACAGGTATGGTCTAAGGGTTTTATATCTTCCCTTGATGGAGAGATATAGATATTTATTATACGCCCAGATCGCTATTTTTCGGTCCTTATATGCCAGACTTTTATCAAACCTTGTAATTATCATTGGTACTAAATCAAGTTGTGCATGTGCAAAGCATGTTCCATTTGGATGATTTTTCTCATAGTTATGGCCCTTTATTAATTTTTTCTTTATATGTATATGGAAAACATTTGTCTGCGCTATTTCTCAGTCATTGTATGCCAGAATTTTATTAGTCCCCTACTGGTTGAAAACCAGTTTGGGGGACTATAGGAATGCACTTTTCCGTCCATCCCTCCGTCCGCATTTTCCTATAAACAACATCTCCTCCTAAACCACGAGCCTAATTTTTATGAAACTTCTTAGGGATGTTCCTTGGATGGTCTACTTCAAAAATTGTTCAAAGAATTGAATTCCATACAGAACTCTGGTTGCCATGGCAACCAAAAGGAAAAACTTTAAAAATCTTTTTGTCCAAAACCATAGGTCCTAGGGCTCTGATATTTGGTATGTAGCATCATCTAATGGTCCTCTACCAAGATTGTTCAAATTATTCCCCTAGGGGTAAATATGGACCCGCCCTGGGGGTCACTTGGTTTATATAGACTTATATAGGAAAAAATAAATAAAAATCTTCTTGTCCAAAACCACAGGGGCAAGGGCTTTGATATTTGGTATGTAGCATCATCTAGCAGTCCTCTACCAAGACTGTTCAAATTATCCCCTTAGAGCCAAATGTTGCCCCGCTTTGGGGGTCACATGGTTTATATAGACTTATATAGGGAAAAACTTTGAAAATCTTCTTGTCCAAAACCACAGGGCCTAGGGCTTTGATATTTTGGTATTTAGCATCATCTAGCAGTTATCTACCAAGATTTTACAAATTATCCCCCTAGGGTCAAATATGGCCCCGCTCTGGGGGTCACATGGTTTATATAGACTTATATAGGGAAAATTTTTGAAAATCTTCTTGTCCAAAACAACAGGGCCTAGGGTTTTGATATTTTGTATGTAGCATCATCTAGTGGTCCTCTACAAAGATTGTTTAAATTGTTCCCCTAGGGTCGGATATGGCCCCGCCCTGGGGGTCACATGGTTGATATAGACTTATATAGGGAAAAATTTGGAAAATCATCTTGTCCTAAACCACAGGGCCTAGGGCTTTGATATTTAGTATGTAGCATCATCTAGTGGGGGTGACATGGTTTGTATAGACTTATATAGGGAAACATTTTGAAAATCTTCTTGTCCGAAACCACAGGGCCTAGGGCTTTGATATTTGGTATGTAGCATCATCTAGTAGTCCTCTACCAAGATTGTTCAAATTATCCCCCTATTGTCAGATATGGCCCCGTCCTGGGGTCACATTGTTTATATAGAACTATATAGGGGAAAACTTTGAAAATCTTGTACAAAACCACATAGGCCAGAGCTTTGATATTTGGTATGTAGCATTGTGTAGTGGTCTTTTACCAAGATTGTTCAAATAATCCCCTGGGGTTTAAACTGGCCCCACCCAGGGAGGGGGGGCACATGGGAGGCACATGGTTTAAATAGAAGTCAAGAGATTTGGACCACTTGTATATTTATGTCTCCCACCACACTGTGGTGTGGGAGACATATTGATTTACTCCTGTCTCTGTGTGTGTCTGTCTGTCACAAAGCTTGTCCGCACTCTCAAGTCGAACATTTCTCATCTGATCTTCACTAAACTTGAAACAAAATGTGTTTGCCAATGAGTCCTCGGCCAAGTTTGGTAACTAGCCAAATCAGCCCGGGAGGCACTTCGGAATTATGGCCCTTGAAACTTGTTTTTGATAATCAAAGCACTCAGAGTCTGATGAGGCAGTTGAGGTCTTGGTGCATGGTTGACTCAGATACTACTATTCAGATGATTAGGCAGTTGTGGGAGACATGTGCTTTTCTCAAAAGTATCACTAGTTTTTAAAAAATTTCAGCAGTTATCTTAAATAACCTTTACCATGACCTACTTACCTAGTTTTTTGTTTTTGAAGCTTTAGGAAAGAAATTTGTTCAAGTAAGCAATTAATCTCAGGTGGATAATATAGGGCCATCATGGTCCTCTTGTCTTAGAAAAATGCCCGATTATTTTTCTCTATAATATCTAGGTCAAGTTCAAAACTGGCCTTCCTGAGCTTTAAACTAGGTCACAGAGTCAAATCTTTATAAGGTCTATAGTGGTCTCATTCTTTTAAATCTTTGTCATAATACTAGTAGTTGTTAGAAAGAATTTTGGTCATTTTCAAAACTGGGTTACTTGAGGTCTTAACCTATTCCCCAGGTAAAATCATAGAAAAACCTTGTTAAAACTCCAGCCACATTTTTTAGCTCGACTATTCGAAGAATAGTCTAGCTATTCTACTCACCCTGGCGTCGGCGTCGGCGTCACACCTTGGTTAAGTTTTTGCATGCAAGTACATACAGCCATCAATTAAAGGCATATAGCTTTGAAACTTATTTTTTTCTTTTTCTAGATCAATTACTAACCTCACTGGATCAAGTCCCATAACTCTTACATGTATTTTGAGCAAATTATTCCCCTTTTTGGACTTAGAAAAATCCTGGTTAAAGTTTTGCGTGCAAGTACATACGGCAATTACTAAAAGGCATATAGATTTGAAACTTATTTTTTCTTTTTCTAGATCAATTACCAACCTCACTGGGTCAAGTCCCATAACTCTGGCATGTATTTTGGGCAAATTATGCCCCCTTTTGGAATTTGAAAATTCTGGTTAAAGTTTTACATGCGAGTTTCTATCTCCAAAACTAATGCAGATATTGAATTGAAACTTCACATGTGCCTTCGGGGTTATAAAACTAGTTGATAGCAGCAAGTCCCATAACTGATATGCATTTTGGTCAAATTATGCCCCCTTTTGAACTTAAAACTCTTTTGATATTTAACCTTTTTGGGTAATATTTTCCTGCTTCTGGGACAATATTTCGAATAGTCGAGCTTGGCTGTCTTACGGACAGCTCTTGTTTTACATGATTATCATAAATTTTTATCAAAATTTTTTTTCTCCATAAAGTACAGGTTAAGTTAAAAATTTAGTTGCTTGAGGTAGAAAACTAGGTCACTAGGTCAAATCATTGAAAACCCCTGTTAACATTGTAAAAGCCATATTTTCTGCTTGATCTCCATACCTGTGTGCCACAATAATTGCTTCTATCAAATCCAGGTCAAGGTCAAAACAGTGGCACTTGAGATCAGAAACTAGTTCATTAGGTTAAATCATAGAAACATATTCACACTCTTAAGGCCACATTTTCATTCTGATCTTCTTAAAAATTGCCAGAATATTTTTCTTTATGAAATCTATGTCAGATTTAAAACTGAGTTACTTTAGGTCTTCAGCTTGATCACCAAGTCAGATCATAGAAAAACCTTTTATCACACAGAGGTCATGTTTTACCTTATCATGTTTGAAAACTTTTCTCTATGAAATCTAGCTCATGCTTAAAACTGGAATGCCTGAGGTTAAAAAACAGGTCACTAGGTTAAGTCATAGAAAAAAAGTTAATACTTTAGAGGCCATATTTTCTACTTGATTATCATAAAACTTATCAGAATGTTTGTCTTTATAAAATTTAGGTCATATTTAAAACTGAATTATTTAGGTCAAAAACTAGGCTACTATATCAAATCAAAGAAAGACAGAGCTAACATTCAAAAGGCCAAATTTTCTACCTCATCTTCATGATACTTGGTCAAAATAAATTTTTGTTAAAAATCTAGGATAAATTTATAACTTGGTCACAGAAAAACTTGGTTAATGATCTACCTGATTTAATAAAATATGTTTAGAATGTTTGTCTCTGTGAAATCTACTTTTAAATAATATCAAAGAATTGTCCTTTGGTGACCATATACTACGTTTGTCCATATTATTCCAATTTGTTGAAAACATGACCACCAGAGTAGGTAGTCACTTTTTACATTTACTACATGTATATAGTGGTTACAAAAACACTGAATAAATTTAGAAATACAGTCCAAATTCATTATTTGAAGTCATAAGGACCTTGAAAAAAGATCGAGATAAAGAAAACTCAAAGGTATCCAACAATGCTTCGTACATATATACTTTCTGCATGTGTTTGAGTGCAGAAAATACGTTTTTTCTGTGGTAAATTTATGTATAAAATATTACCTTTGACATTTTGTGCCCCTGTGCGAGGGTCGGGGATGGGGGGGTGGGAGGGCACTTATAGTTGCCTTTGTCCATCCGTCTGTCCATCTGAATTTGTGTCATTCATATCTCAAATAGTATTTGACCTGATCAAACTTCACAGGATTGTTACTCAGCGCAGGGAAGTTGTGCACCAGGGGTTTTAATTTGGATCTCATACAAATAGACCACAGTTATGGCCTTTGACTAAGTCAACTTTGTATTGCATGTATCTTAAAAAGTATTCGACCCAGTATTATGAAACATATTACAGGAATATTATCCAGCATGTGAAGTTGTGCACCTGAGGTTTTCTTAGGGATGTGGACCTTGACTTAGTCAAAAATATGCATAAAAGGCATAAAAGTTGAGTTGCACATATCTCAAAAAGTATTTGACCTAGGGTCATGAAACATCATCGTAGTATTACTCAGCATGTGAAGTTGTGCACCTGGGATTTTGTTCTAGATTTCTATCTGTCAGACCAGAATTATGGCCCTTGATTTAATAGAAATGATTAAATGGGATACAAGTTTGTGTGTCATGTATCTCAAAAAGTATTTGACTTAGAGTCATAAAACATTAGGCAATTGTTAAATAGCATGTGAAGTTGCGCACCTGATTTTCAGTTTGGGATTTCACTCAACCAGACTGCAGTTATGGTCCGTGACTTAATGATAATTAAACAAAAAGTGCTTAAAATTGAGGGACAAGAGTAGGGAGCCCCTGTGTCCCATGGACACACATCTAGTGTCCAGTATAAATGTTTCTGCTTGTATGAGGTCCGACTGTAATTGCACAAATATTTTCAAGGCTCATCAAGACTCATCTCTTTCTTAATCACCAAACCAAACTTCAAAGGAATGTTGCTTAAGTGGTCCCATTACAGATTCTAGGTCTTTCATGCTGAATTCTGGTTGCTATGACAACCAAATGGAAAACTTTAAAAGTCTTCTCCTCAGAAACTGCTGGCCAATTTTAAAAACGTTTTACAGCAGTGTACATTGGCTCTCTGGCAGATCATTGTTATGTGAAAAAAATGGACACCAGGGAGTAGGGCTAGTTTTCCCTATATGAGTATGTGGAATATATGGAAAACTTTTAAAATCTTCTCCTCCAAAACCGCTAGCTGTATTTCAAAATGATTACACAGCAAGCAAATCATCCTGTTTCATTAAAATGCATGGCTAGTTTTCCTTATATGACTATATAGAAAAATTTGAAAATCTTCTCGTCTGAAACTGCTTGCCTGATTTCAAAGTAATTTGTTCTTTGGGCGACCCTGCATCAAATTTCATGAAATCTTTCTGTTTCAGTTAAACACATGGCTGCCATGGGCAGGACTAGTTGCCCCTGTATTACTATATGGAAAACTTCGAAAATCTTCTTTGAAATGGCTCATCCAAGTTAGAAATAATTTGACCCTCTACTAGATTCTTTCAACATTCTGTATAGTTAAAAAGCATAACTGTCAGGGGACAGGGCTAGTTTTCCTTATATGTCTATATGGAAAATTTTGAAAACCTTATCCACTGAATCTGCTGGTCTGATTTTAAAATAAATTGACCAGATTATTCCATGTATGACTCTCTACCAAATTCATTGAAACCATTGTGTTTCATTTATAAACATGACTGCCATCAACAGGTCTAGTTGTCCCTATATGACCATATGGAAACGTGCTAAAGAGAGCTATGCCCATATTTTAATATCCCCTGAGCAAAAATAGCTCAGTCAGCTGATATGACAGTTAGTCATTGTCATTATGTCTGTCCACACTTTCCTTCAAACAAAGTCTCCTCTGAAACTAGTTGATGAAACTTGCTACAGATGTAACTTTGATGATCCTAAGTTGATCAGAGAAATACATAGCATGCAGAACTTGATTTGCCATGATAACAGGAAGGGAAAACTTTAAATTGTTTACCAAATCACAAAAATGTTCCTTGAGTGAGCCAAGAGTGTTCAGATTTTCGCATTTGATCAAGATATGGCCACTTGAGTGTGTGTGCTTACTTTTCCTTAAATGTATATAGTAGAAACAAAGATCTGTCAAAAACTGTTGGCTCAGTTATGAAATAATTTCACAAAAATGTTCCACCAGTCAGTTGTTCAAATTATTTTGAATTGTGACTCGCTAGAGCTAGCTAAATTAAAATACAAAAAAACAAGGCAATCGGTAACACTGATGGATGCTCCCCAAAATTGCTGCAGCATAAGGGGCTTTTCAGTCATGGAGAAATGTGGTTTGCAAGAGTTGCACTCACTCTGACTGATTTTTAGCTCACCAGAGCCAAAGGCTCAGGGTGAGCTATTCTGATCACTCACCGTCCGGCGTCAATCGTCCGTTGTCCGTCCGTAAACTTTTACTTTAAACGACATCTTCTCATAAACCGCTAGGCCAATTTCATCCAAACTTCACAGGAATGTTCCTTGGGTGAAGCTCTACAAAAGTTATTCAAAGAATTGAATTCCATGCAGAACTGTGTTTGCCATGGCAACCGAAAGGAAAAACTTTAAAAATCTTCTTCTCAAAAACCAGAAGCCCTAGTGCTTAGATATTTGACATGTAGCATTGCCTAGTGGACCTCTACTAAAATTATTCAAATCATGACCCCGGGGTCAAAATTGACCCCGCCCCAGGGGTCACTTGATTTTACATAGGAAAATCTTCAAAAATTTTCTAAAAATAAACCAGAAGGTCTAGAGCTTAGATATTTCACTTGTAGCATTGCCTAGTGGACCTCTACAAAATTTATTCAAATCATGACCCACAGGGTCAAAATCAACCCCGCCCCAGGGGTCACTTGATTTTACATAGGAAAATCTTCAAAAATTTTCTAAACATAAACCAGAAGGCCTAGAGCTTAGATATTTCACATGTAGCATTGCCTAGTGGGCCTCTAAAAAAATTTTTCAAATCATGATCCCCGGGGTCAAAATTGACCCCGCCCCAGGGGTCACTTGATTTTACATAGGAAATCTTTAAAAAAATTCTAAAAATAAACCAGAAGGCTTAGATCTTAGATATTTGACATGTAGCATTGCCTAGTAGACTTCTACAAAATTTATGCAAATCATGACCCCCGGGGTCAAATTGACCCCGCCTCATGGGGTTACTTGATTGTACATAGAAAAATCTTCAAAATTTTCTAAAAATAAACCAGAAGGCCTAGAGCTTAGATATTTGACATTTTGCATGGCCTAGTGGACCTCTACAAAATTTGTTCAAATCTTGACCCCGCCCCAGGGGTTACTTGATTGTACAAAGGGAAATCTTTATAAATTTGCTAAAAATAAACCAGAAGGCCTAAATCTTAGATATTTGATATGTAACATTGCCTAGTAGACTTCTACAAACTTTGTTCAAATCATGACCCCCGAGGTAAAATTGGCCCAGCCCCAGGGGTTAAACCCACTTGATTGTACATCGGAAAATCTTCCAAAAAATTTCTAAAAATCATCAGTTTGACATTTGAAACATGTAGCTCATATTACTCAGGTGAGCAATCCAGGGTCATCACGACCCTCTTGTTATAAATATGTAAAGTATGAAGTCAATATCTTACATAGTGTTCAAGTTATTCCCTGGACAAGTTTCAAGTTTATTTTGAAGTCAGGGCCCTTATGGGCATCTGACATAAACATAACATACAATGTAACATACAACATCATGGCATATTAAACAAGATGTCAGTATTGATTAGGTTTTCAAAAAAAAGGAGATAATTTAAAAAAAAAGGACCACATACAGTTATGGTTCCTTGTCACTGCAATCGCTCTTACTGACCTCTATCAGTATGTAAAGTATCAAGTCAGTACCTTACATAGTATTTGAATTATGCTCCGGACAAGGTTTTCAAAAAAGGGAGATAATTCAAAAATGGGTCCACCTATAGTTATGGTTCCTTGTCACTGCACTTTCTCTCAATGTGCTCTATCATTGTATAAAGTTATAACTTGTTACCATCAATACTTTTTGAGTTATCTTCTGGACAAGAAGTGTGACAGATGGACAGACAGATCAACGGACAGACAGAGAGCACAAAAATCTTTAGACACTAACCCTTAACCATTGGACGGAGTTTGATATAATTTCCCAGAAATGTTCCTTCCATGGCTATTTACTAAAAAAATGGGGGCCTCTGAGTGGTCAAGTTGGCTGACTTTGAATCACTTGCCCCTCACCAATGTGGGTTTGAGCCTTACTCGGGGCAATGAATTCTTCATGTCAGGATACCACACAAATGGCATACAAAAGGCCGGTGATTCTACACAGGTGCCCACCTGTGATGCAGGGAAGGGTATCTGGGGTTTTCCTCCACTGTCAACTTTAAATCCCCACCCCTCTCTCCCCCCCCCCCCCCCCCAAAAAAAAAAAAAACAACAAAACAAAACATGTCGGAGCAATCTTGAGGGTGGTGGGACGAGTTTTGAAAATTTTGAAATCTGCAGAGTTATGGACCTTGAGTCATATGATATGAGTGTTGATGTGAAACAACTATTTTAAATTTGAATCAAATCCACTTAGTAATAACAGAGGTAGAGTGAAAGTGCACCAAATTGTTTTGAAGAAATTCATTTTAAAGAAATTTGGTATAAATGTTTCTTGCATGATTTTCTACCAAAATTATTTCCTACTTGAGCTGATAAACTTAGGTGAAAGATCTAGGGCCATCATTGCTGTCTTGTTGGTAAATATTTTTTTGCACTTTTCATTTTATCACTCTATATTTATGCCCCCCATTGAAAATAGAGGCGGTATTTTGTTTTTCTCATTGTCATGTGGAATAAGGTCAGTAATTCACTCGTAAATGTGCTTCCTTGGTGTAATTTGAAAGAAGCCCAAAAGTAAATAGATCCTAATTTTCCCATTTTTGGCGCAAATTCGTGTAGAATGAGTGCTTTAATCACACTTTTTCACTGCTAGAATACATTCTGAATGAAATTGGATGTTTTTCATGTTTAGAGCAAATATGTGCCATTTTTAGGGTAGCAGACCACAACTGACTGGCATTTCACTTGGAACTAATCAACCCCCCATTTTCTTTTCATATTTGCCCTGTCCGTCCGTCCGACCCTCCGTACGTCACACTTCATTTCCGAGCAATAACTGGAGAACCATTTGACACAGAACCTTCAAACTTCATAGGGTTGTAGGGCTGCTGGAGTAGACGATCCCTATTGTTTTTGGGGTCACTCCGTCGAAGGTCAAGGTCACAGGGTCCTGAACATTGAAAACCGTTTCCGATCAATAACTAGAGAACCACTTGACCCAGAATGTTGAAACTTCATAGGATGATAGGTCATGAAGAGTAGATGACCCCTATTGATTTTGGGGTCACTCCGTCAAAGGTCAAGGTCACAGGGGCCTGAACATTGAAAACCATGGAAAACCGTTTCCAGTCAATAACTTGAGAACCTCTCGACCCAGAATGTTGAAACTTCACAGGATGATTGTTCATGCATAGTAAATGATCCATATCGTTTTTGGGGTCACTCCATTAAAGGTCAAGGTCACAGTGGCCTGAACATTGATAACCAGTTCTGATCAATAACTTGAGAACCTCTTGATCCAGAATGTTGAAACTTCATAGGATGATTGAACATGCAGAGTAGATGACCTCTATGGATTTTGGGGTCACTCTGTTAAAGGTCAAGGTCTCAGGAGCCTGAACATGGAAAACAATTTCTGATCAATAACTAGAGAACCACTTGACCCAGAATGTTGAAGCTTCATAAGATGATTGAACATGCAGAGTAGATGACCCTATTGATTTTGGGGTCAGTTTATTAAAGGTCAAGGTCACAGGGGCCTGGTCATGTAAAATCATTTCTGGAAAATAACTTGAGAACCACTTGACCTAGAATGTTGAAACTTAATAGGATGATTGGACATGCAGAGTAGATGACCCCTATTTATTTTGAGGACACTTGATCAAAGGTCAATGTCACAGGAGCCTGAACAGTGACTTGAGAACCACTAGGCCAAGAGTGTTGAAACTTAGCGGGATGACTGGACATGCCAAGTAGATGATCCCTATTGCAGCCAACCATCAGTGTCTCTTTGACTTTCGCTCCTGACCCCTATTGACTTCTTGCCTATAGGACTTTGCATTGGGGGAGACATGGGCTTTTTTACAAAAGCAATTTCTAGTTTATGTATGAATTTTCATGAGAAATGGATGTAGGAAAAAGTGATGTTCTATAAAGTTAACCTGAAGTTGTCGTTTTTTTATATGAAACAAAGAATGATTTGAATTACCTTACTGACCTTCAACCTATACAAGCTTATAAAACTTTTATCGGAACACATCACAATTAGTCTTAGTAGTCATAAATCTGTTTGTATGTGTTATAATATGATGTTTCCAATGTAAAATAATAATGAAATTTGAAAATTTTTGAATTTCAACTATATTTTGCACAGATTGATGCGCCTAATTCTGCAGCGATTTCTGGGATAAAAAGGCAAAGTTTTGGCTCCAGAATATCAGAAAATGCACAAATTACATCCATCTGGCCCTGTTCATGACAGAATGAATGATATTTTGGAATCCAAGTAAAAAATCATGCAAACAAGTGAAACTTTTACCAAAAATACAGTAAAGTGACCATAGGGCCTAAATTTAGCACAGTAAATGGGTAGGGGATGGCTTCAATTAAATGTCTATATTTCTCTAAAATCTTAAATTTTCACAATTAAACTTGGTTTAGTATTACAACTTTCTTGAAAATAGAGCTGAAAATGTTATGAAATTTGATAAGAAATATTTCTTATAGGAATAAGGTCAGTAATTCAGTTGAAAATGTGCTTCCGTAGTATAGTCGAAAGAAGTCCGAAGTAAAGAGATCTTAATTTTCCCATTTTTTTTGTGCAAATTTGTGTAGAATGAGTGCTTTAATCACATTTTTATGCCCCCAAAGGGAGGCATATTCGTTTTCAACTGTCCGTCCGTTCGTCGCACCAATGTCCGTTAGTTCGTCACACCAATGTTAACTTTTTGCATGAAGGCACTTTACTCGCAAACCACTGCACCCAGGACCTTCAAACTTCACATGCTTGTAGTACTTATTGAGTACACGACCCCTACTGACTTTGGGTCACCAGGTCAAAGGTCAAGGTCACAGGGGCCAATGTTAACTTTTTGCATGAAGGCTCTTTACTCGCGAACCACTGCACCCAGGACCTTCAAACTTCACATGCTGGTAGTACTTGTTGAGTACACGACCCCTACTGACTTTGGGGTCACCAGGTCAAAGGTCAAGGTCACACTGGCCAATGTTAACTTTTTGCATGAAGGCTCTTTACTCGCAACCACTGCACCCAGGACCTTCAAACATCACATGCTGGTAGTACTTATTTAGTACACGACCCCTACTGACTTTGGGGTCAAAGGTCAAGGACACAGGGGCCAATGTTAACTTTTTGCATGAAGGCACTTAAATTACTCGCGAACCACTGCACCCAGGACCTTCAAACTTCACATGCTGGTAGTACTTATTGAGTACACGACCCCTACTGACTTTGGGGTCACCAGGTTAAAGGTCAAGGTCACAGGGGCCAATGTTAACTTTTTGCATGAAGGCTCTTGTCTCACGAACCACTGCATCCAGGACCTTCAAACTTCACATGCTGATAGTACTTATTGAGTACATGACCCCTATTGACTTTGGGGTCACCAGGTCAAAGGTCAAGGTCACCAAGTCAAAGGTCAAGGTGCTGCGGGGGCATTTGTCACCATTAGTGACAGCTCTTGTTTCTCAGCTAAAATACATTCTGCATGAAATGAGATGGTTCTCATGTTTATACACCCCCACACAGCAAGTTTTTCAGATCGAAACTGAAAGTAGGGGTTTATTGTGCGGACAAGAGCAAATATGCGCCATTTTTAGGGTAGCAGACCACAACTGACAGGTATTTCACTAGGAACTATTCAACCCCCTATTTTCTTTTTTCGTTAATTTATGATAGAACTTTCATGAAAAATAGATGTAGGAAAAAGTGATGTTCTACAAAGATACGTAAAGACAACCTGAAGTTGTCATTTTTATATGAAACAAAGAAGGATTTGAATTACTGACCTTCAACCTTGTTCTATCGACAACTTGTTAGACCATTAAGTTTTTTATCAATAATGGGAGATTGCTTTGGCGAACTTCATAGGCTGATTGCCTTTGGTCAGAAGATGACTCCTATAATTTTCGGGGTCCATAAAACAAAGGTTAATGTCACATTGTCCTAGAGACAAGAAAATAGTTTCTGTTCTATAACAAAAGAACCATAAGGCCAATTTTGTCAAACTTTATAGTTTGACTAGTTGTGATAAGAAGATGATCTTTATTGTTTTGGGGGTCCATATGTAAAAGGTCAAGGTCACGGTGACCTCGAGTTTGAAAATGATTTCCACTCAATAAATAAAGAAAGCTTTGGCTTACAATCCTGAAACTCTACAGGAGGACTGCCTATGGTCAGTAGATGACCTGTGAAATCTAGTGTCTTTGTACGTCAAAGTTTAAAGTCACAGTGAAACAGTTTCTGCTCAAAAGATAAGGATGCTTTGACCTACAGTTATAAAACTGAATAAGATAATTGCCTGTGATCAGTAGATGACCTCTGTTATATCTTGGGTCAGAAGGTCAAGGTCACTTTGACCTCAAGACTGAAAGCAGTTTCCACTCCATAACTAAAGAACGCTTTGGCTTGCAGTCATTGAACTTCATAAGGTGATTGCCTGTGGTCACTAGATGGCCCCAGTAAAGATCACAGTGATATCCAGACTAACAGTGGTCACTAGATGGCCCCAGTAAAGATCACAGTGATATCCAGACTAAGAGTGGTTTTTTGTTATAACTAAAGAAGGCTTTGGCGTGCAGTTGTTAAACATTGTAATTGTTTGTTGTCAGTATATCAACCCTATTGTTTTTGAAGTAATTTGTTCAAAGGTCAAGACTACAGTGACATTGAGACTATAAAATGACATATAAACTTGGCCCAGACAGGTCATCATATTGGAGGAGGGGGAATATGTATTTATTATGCCCCCCTTTGAAAAAGGAGGGGTATATTGTTTTGCAGATGTCGGTCGGTCGGTCTGTCGGTCATTCGGTCGGAATGTAGACCAATCCGTTTCCGGATGATAACTCAAGAACGCTTGGGCCTAGGATCATGAAAGTTGATAGGGAGGTTGGTCATCACCAGCAGATGACCCCTATTGATTTTGAGGTCTGTATGTCAAAGGTCAAGGTCACAGTGACCTGAATAGTAAAACGGTTTCCGGATGATAACTGAAGAACACTTGGGCCTAGGATCATGAAAGTTGATAGGAAGGTTGGTAATGACCAGCAGATGACCCCTATTGATTTTGAGGTCAGTATGTTAAAGGTCAAGGTCACAGTGACCCTGAACAGTAAAACAGTTTCCGGATGGTAACTCAAGAACACTTGGGCCTAGGATCCTGAAAGTTGATAGGGAGGTTGGTAATGACCAGCAGATGACCCCTATTGATTTTGAGGTCAGTATGTTAAAGGTCAAGGTCACAGTGACCCTGAACAGTAAAACGGTTTCCAGATGATAACTCAAGAACGCTTAGGCCTAGGGTCACGAAAGTTGATAGGGAGGTTGGTAATGACCAGCAGATGACCCCTATTGATTTTGAGGTCAGTATGTCAAAGGTCAAGGTCACAATGACCAGGAACAGTAAAATGGTTTCCAGGCAATAACTCAAGAACGCTTGGGCCTAGTGTCAGGAAAATTTATAGTTAGGTTGGCCATGACCAGCAGATGACCCCTATTGATTTTGAGGTCATTAGGTCAAAGGTCAAGGTTACATTGGCCAGGAACAGTTAAATAGTTTCTGATCTTCTTGTCCAAAACCACAGGGCCTAGGGCTTTGATATTTTGTATACGATATCATCTAGTGGTCCTCTACTAAGATTATTCAAATTATTCCCCTAGGGTCAAATATGGCTCCACCCTGGGGGTCACATGGTTTACATATACTTATATAGGGAAAAACTTTGAAAATCTTCTTGTCCAAACCACAAAGACTATGGCTTTGGTAATTTGTAATGTAGCATCATTTAGTGGTTCTCTACCAAGTTTGTTCAAGTTATCCCTCTCGGGTCAAATATGGCCCTGCCCCAGAGGTCATATGGTTCATACAGACTTATACAGGGAAAAACTTAGAATCTTCATGTCCATAACTTACATCATTCAAATTTGGACCACATGTATAGTTTTGAGTGGCGAGATGAACCTTGACATGAGTTGACCTTGATCTTGACCTAGTGACCTACTTTCACATTTCTGTACCTACAGCCTTCAAGTTTGGATCACATGCATAGGTTTGTGTACTGAAAAAAACTTTGACCTTGTTATTGATTGTCTGAAGGTACAGGCTTCAAATTTGGACCACTTGCATAGTTTTGTGTTCCAAAATGGAATTTGACCTTGATTTTGACCTAGTGACCTACTTACACATTTCTCAAGCTACAGCCTCCAAATTTGAAGCACATGAATAGTTCTGTCTGCCGAAATGAACTTTACCTTGAAATTGATCTAGTGACCTGCTTTCACATTTCTCAAGCCACTGCTTTCAATTTTGGACCACATACACATTGTTTTATACCTAAATGAAATTTGACCTTGATTTTGACCTTGAGCTAGTCTTGAAATTTGGAACATTCAAAAATGGCTCAGTGAATGGCGCCAAGATCAATCTGTAATCTCTTGTTAGGTTAATAGGTTAAAGGTCAAGGTCAGATTAAACCAGAATGGTAGAACTTTTGTTTACAGTGAGCATATAATTTCTGTTCCTTGTGCAATTACTAAATGCATCAAGGGGGGCATTTCGTGTTCGACGAGCTCTTGTTTTAGTTGCTTAGTGAGTTTCCACCATTTTGAATTATTACTATGAGGCACATTAATGTCAACTTAGATCCAAACAGCGATGATGAAAAACAAGGATGAGTTCTTCTGATCCATGTAAGTTAGTTATGTTAACTTATAATATATTTTACTTTGTATGTTTTGGAAATTAAAGGAATACTTACACAGCTGCAATATCTGTAGAATTTTATTTCAGGACTTGAATCCCAGTGTATCAATTGAGGAGTTGACAGAACAGTTTGGGTTGTTTAAACTGTGCTGTAACAGAAGCTGGCATATACAAGCCTGTGATGCTAACACTGGGATGGGTCTACAGGAAGGCCTCGAATGGTTGTCCAGACAAATTGTTGCTGCTGGTGCACCTGATCTGCCATGATTAACTCCCTGAGGCCGATATCATAACATACCTGCTGCAGTGAGATAAGAATTACCACCTGAAGTCGAGGAAGATTATCTGATCTTATCATAATCACAGATTGAAATCATGCAGGAAAACATTAATAACGTGGAAATAAATTTAAATAAACTTACAAAACCTTCGAATTTTGAAAAAAAATATTATTCAATTTTGTCCGTAACTTGTATCTACATAGATTGGTATATTCACTTCGAAATATTCACAGTTTTAACACACCTAATACGTTTAATAAATATCAGAACATTTCTGATTTTCTTACCTTTTTCAAATTTAAACATATTGAATTCCAAAAAATATAAATACATTATTAACGCAGAATATTTACATCAGCATTGCTTGAAATTTATGCCGTTTTTGTATGAATATAGACGACTTTTGTGTATAATTTATTTATAAACATGTACACGGACATTGTGTGATACAAGCTGAGAGCTTCTGTAAAGTACAGAGAAGTTGTGATATTTAATTTATTTTTGAAGAATTATTAAATTCACAAACATGACATTTGCGTATATTAACACACATTTTTATGCCCCCAAAGGGAGGCATATTAGTTTTCAACTGTCCGTCCGATCGTTCGTTCATCACAACGTTAACTTTTTGCATGAAGGCACTTTACTCGCGAACCACTGTGCCCAGGACCTTCAAACTTCACATGCTGGTAGTACTTATTGAGTACACGACCCTACAGACTTTGGGGTCACCAGGTCAAAGGTCAAGGTCACAGGGGCCAATGTTAACTTTTTGCATGAAGGCACTTTACTCGCGAACCACTGCACCCAGGACCTTCAAACTTCACATGCTGATAGTACTTATTGAGTACATGACCCCTACTGACTTTGGGGTCACCAGGTCAAAGGTCAAGGTCACAGGGGGCAATGTTAACTTTTTGCGTGAAGGCACTTTACTCGCGAACCACTGCACCCAGGACCTTCAAACTTCACATGCTGATAGTACTTATTGAGCACACAATCCCTACTGACTTTGGGATCACCAGGTCAAAGGTCAAAGTCACAGGGGCCATTGTTAACTTTTTGCATGAAGGCACTTTACTAGCGAACCACTGCACCCAGGACCTTCAAACTTCACATGCTGATAGTACTTGTTGACTACACGACCCCTATTGACTTTGGGGTCACCAGGTCAAAGGTCAAGGTGCTGTGGGGGCATTTGTCACCATTAGTGACAGCTCTTGTTTTATTTTATGAAACATATTTTGTTGTGTTAATTTTATTCATTTGTACAGCTTGAGATGTACGTATACAAATACTTCAACCTTTTGAAACTTAACATTTCCACGGGACTGAGAATGTAAATGATTATTTTCTTCATTTTCAAAAACATCACTCGCAGACGACATTATTTTACTCTTGAAAAGTCAAATACAGTTTGAATGAAACACAGAGCAGTTCGTCTTTTCTATTTTCTTTACATGACCGCGTAATTACAAACATTTATTTGAACAAGGGAACTAATTATTAATTCAATTAATAACTAGAACATCTAAGAAATAGTAGCAGGTATGCAAATTAATTTTGCTTTTGTAAGGATCATCAAAAACTAACAAGTACATGATGCAATCAGCATGATCTCGGTATGATATTAAAACTTTTGATACACTGCATAATTCCAAAATAATGTCTTGAAATGAGCTTGTAATGTGCAAATCTCTTTTATCCTGGGCAAAGCACAATGGTGATGGAGAGAAGGCACATTATGAAGCAATGCTAGAACAACAGTTGGTAAAAACACAATATCAAATTGGGTCTTTATCATCATGCCTTCACTCCATCACTAGTGGCTATCACTTTTTTAGCTCCACTATTCGGAGAATAGTGGTGCTATTCTACTCGCCCCGGCGTCGGCATGTCCTTGGTTAAAGTTTTTTGGCAAACTTTGTTTTTCTGTCATATCTTTGTTACTATTGCTTATATCTTACTGTAACTTCACATAAAGATTGTCCAACTACAAGCTCACAAAGTACATGCAGGGGCTGGGCCCATTATACTCAAGGTCAAAGTTACCAAGTTGTTATACTTGGAATTATTTTCATGTTGAATTTTTTCAAAAGCTTCGTTTATAGACATATCTTTGTTACTTTAAAAGATAATGACTTGAAATTAAAAATGTTTCTTTATAATCATCATCTGTATGTGTGGTTACAAACCCCATAACTGTAAATATATTTTTGACAGAATTATGCCCTTATTTAAAGTTTTTTTTGGCAATCTTCAATCTTAACTTTAGTACAATAAAAGATAATGATGTGAAACTTAAAATGTATTTTTATCATCATCATCTGCTATAATATATAAATAAAATAAATAAAAAATGAATAGAAATATAATTTGAGTTTAGCAAAGTCTTTACACTTTATCTGCATATAGTTTCTTGGACTGTTTTTCCTGATAAAATTTAATTTCATCAAATAAAGAATGTCAGTACCCCTTCCATACTCGACCTTTAACCCCTCTGAGTAGTAGGGTCTTTTTATATCTTGGTGTATGTTCCTTTTAAAGTAGAGGTCTCTTATTGAGACATAATTTCATTTCACTGTCAAATCTGCGAATAGTGGAGCGCGCTGTCTTACGGACAGCTCTTGTTAAAGTAATACTGCTTCTTTGTCATTGTGCTGTCGTAACTATCATGTCAGCTTACTGTTGTGGCGTCGCGTGTACCTGATGCGATAACGATAACGCGATGACCTTAACATTGTAGCATTATCGCAAGCCTGTCTGACATGGGCATAAACTCATAACAATAAAATCTGTAATTTGATCGAGTCTGTTCATCGTAGAGAGGTATGGAAAGTGTAACATCCATCACGACCCCTAGTACCGGCTTAAGTGGAATTCTACTGCATACATATCAAATAGACTTCATGATCCCAAAGGACCAGAAAATATAACAAGATTGAATCCAAGTACGGGGAGACTTTCTACGGCTGCCACATGGCACTTAAAGATTGCTATTAATTAATTTATAAGTTGATCCTTTGGAAGCACAGAATGCAACCAAACAGAATAATAGCAGACTCGGTTTGAGGTTTGAGTCTGCTCTTAAGAGGTTATGGAAAGGGCAAGTCACAAATGTTGTAACTTAGACTTCGAACTTCTAAACTGTCAAACCAGTTTCACACTAACAACCATTACATGCAATTCAGTTTAAAGTTCAATTATAATACCTACATTTTAAAAAACAGTGTCCCGGAATCTGTCACAGTAGTCTTCCATTAGTTTTTGATAGCTATATGTTTGGAAAAATGGCTTTTCAATGTAACTCATCACAGATGGAATCTGAGATACCTAGATTATTGTGTGTTTTACCTAAGAATTAAACCATTGAAACATTTGTTCGTATTTTGATTTTTATTGAGTCGGCTAAAGGCTGAAAGCCTTTTGACGAGTCCTTGCTGTTCAGCGATTCTCTAAATGGACCGTATAACACGTGAAGGGATGTAGTTCCATTAGATTTCTCAAACTTCAAACAGTTCACTGCATGAATGAAGTTAAGTTGTGTCAATTCCCTTTGCTATGACCAATATACGATGTAATCTGTCATATTTATGACTTGTAATTGTGCAGTACTCGAATGTAACTCATTAAGCATAAATGTGCATTTTAAGAATTGCGCAGGCTTACAAAGCTTGGGTAACATCCAGCGAAAGACAAAAAATAGTTCCACAGGGCTCCAGATAAGATGCGTATAAGCGTAAATTACGTATAGAAATAATGCAAATACGCATGTCTAATAATTTCTAAGCGTATACAAAACGTATATAAAATTACAGAAACGCACACAATGCTTTTTTAAAAACAAAATCTGAATCGTCTGGATGCGTTAGGTAACATAGCCGATCAGCCTTAATTCTCCCACATTGAACGTAAACACGCATCGTATGATTTCTATAAACTTTGCGTGGGTTGAATTTTGCAGTCAGTAAACGGATAAATTATCGGAAGAAGAAGCTCTTACTGGTTTGTTTAGTTACTACTGATATTAAAAATAATTTTAATTCTTATTTTTCGAGAAATAAACAAATCGGCGAAACATTAAATTGTATTTTCTTGTAGTTTTTGAAATCGAAAGTAGATCGTCTATGTTTGGCTGCTTTCACGAAACGAAACAACTTTTTTATGAAAAGATTTAAATAAGAGGTAATTTAACCGTAAACTTCAATGGCAGATACTGCCAATTGCTGCTAAATGTCTTCGTATCATCACAATTTGTAAAATATATTGTTGAAACTGGAGAAAAGTGTAATCTTATCCGGATATAATATTTTGGGTAAATATCGAGCTGTGTTATGAAATTTTAAGAAAAAAACTAAAAACAAACTGAAACTGGTAGACTATACTGTCAGTACATCAATCATTAGCCGACTCAGGCCCTTCAGGCCTTTGATTGCTTTTAAATTATTGAAAATAATTGAAAGTATGTGTATCCCAACCCATTTTCCTCAAGTTCCTCATTATTTTAATACTCGAAACAACAAAGAAACACCGTGCTATATGCTCCACATTTAATTTTATTCAGCACCTTGAATAACAGATGTATATGTAATATCATAGATTGAATGGCTCCGAAAATAAAATTTTAAACAACATATAAATACAACAGTATCTAAGGTTGGGTTTTGTTGACCACTCGGAGATGAGGAAAGAATGAACTTTGACTGAAAGGAGACCAGGTGCGTCAGAGCGATATAGCAAAACTGTAGGGGTATAATTAACATTGCAACACCACTGTTGTAGAACTGTTTGACAGTGAAGCACCGAGTAATGTGGCAGATGTACACCTAAACAGGATGGCTGTGCATTGCAACGACCGAGCCAGTGGGGTCACATGAAAGGGACTGACCATCCACTGGTAGCCGACAACGGCCGGTAACTACCGTGTGGCCCACTGTGTGAAGGTAAGCACATAGTTGCATGCAAAGGGTTGAGAATGCAATACATATAGCAATACAGGAGTACCAACTACATTTCGCTTAACACTAGGGCCAAACCTATTCAACCGAAGCCACCTAGCCACAAACTTGATTTGAAAGAATATCCATGAACTTATATAAGGTTATTGCCTTTTCACATACACCAACTGTGATACATGAAACAGATGCCGGTTATTTCCTTTTATTGGAAACTGACAGTTAAAATTGGTAATACAAAAAGTCAATGATTGTTTAATATATGTATATGCTAACACTCGGACAGTGTTTGCCCATAAAGGGGTCAACTTTAAGTAGATCAATGTGAAGGTCTTTCCCAAGGGTTATTATGTCCAAATATCATTCAAATCTTTAAATTTTATATTCAGTATGCCTCAGACCCGAGTGAGAGGTTATTATAAATAAACAAAAAAAAAAAAAAAACTAATCATAACTTTTACCAGCTATAACCTTATACACTGGTAATACATAATTAACTATATGGGTAGGGGTCGGACGGCAACCGAAATTTGTGGGTCCATCGGAAAACCATAATTAGGGGTGGTTGTCCTCACAAAAATCGTCTTTATGGATGGTGGGTTGATTGTAAAATATATAGAAATATAGGTGGGTGGTTGATTGATCACCTCCCTTACAGAAGAAAAAGGCCTGCTGCGTACCCTTGCTGTGTACATACAGCGTATATGATGTGTACTGAAACCAAGGGCTTTAAATAGTACGCAGGATATACACCGATAGTACGTTTGTAGTACACTTTTGACATGCAAATGAGCTCTGCCGCGTACTACTTGCTGCGTACATGCTGTGGACTACATAGTACACATGATGTACGCTGGAGGAATTTAGTATGCGGGAAATAGTACGCAGCATGTACGCGGCACATACACTTTTCACATGCAAATGAGCCTGCGGTGTACTACCCCTGCGGCGTACATGCTGTGTACTCCTGCAGCGTACATGCTGTGTACTCCTGGCCCGAGTCCTGCGGCGTACATGCTGTGTACTCCTGCTGCATACATGCTGTGTACTCTTGTGTGCTGTGATAATGTAAATTCCTTACCCCACCAACTTTCGTATGCAAATGCTGATCATTTGGACAGAAAAAAGATAAGTGACATGCATCAGTAAGTATTTACCCTTACCAAAATAATGTAGATTGATGTTATCAAATAAATTAGTATGCTTTTCTTCATCCACTTTTCAATGAAATAAATCAATTTTTGTAGCATGTAATTTGGTAAACATTTGAAGAAAATGGCGTAACTGCATCAAGGGGAAACAACTTAAATGCAACTAAATATAAATGTTATGATTTATTATAGACGATGTGTGCGTAGTATGTATTTATTTTGATTAAAATCCATCTGAGAACAATCTAGGACTGGAATTATATAAGCATTTATACACTTTTACGTCCGTAAAAAGTAGCACACCAAAAAATTTTGGATTGATTTTTTCCAATGGGGCGAGCGCAATTAGCCAAAAACGTTCTGAAAATATACGAGTGGCAAATCCGATGAACAACTTTTTAATTTGGTGAGGCCTTAATGAGTTAACATAATGAGCATTAAAGCCTTTATAAAACATGATAGAATGGTGTTTTGCTTAAGAGTATTCAAAGAACAGTGAGAGCTATTAATTCTTCTCATTCGGGCGCTGTTGAGGCATTATCTTGGTAATTATTTCATGTATTACAAAATGTAATGCAATGAAGTTCAAATAAGGCTTTTCAATTATCCAAGTTAGAAAGCTCCAGGATTAATTCAAACTGAAAAAGAATATATTTTTACACTGCATGCAAGGTGCAGCTCAGAAATCACTAAGATGTAAGCTTCAAAAATGAACATTGCAAATAGTTTGGCAAATTTTCATTGTTCAGAATACCGGTAATCTGAACTATTCTATGCTATTAAGATAAAAGTTACTCGGAAATCAAGTTCTTGCTTTCAAAAAAAAAAAAAAATGTACAAATCCTTCCTGCATGAAGTGTACTTCAGACTTTTACCTAAAAAATTCAAAGTATAAACACCAAAAGAAAATGAACAAGTCCCTCCCGCATATATGAAGTTTACTTCAGACTTTAACTTATAAAAAAAAAAACCCTAAGTTTAAATGCCAAAAGAAATTGTACAATCCCGCGTATATGAAGTGTACTGCACAAATTTCAAAGTATCTGCGGTGTACATGCAGTGTACTATTTTCTTGTACAAGTCCCTCCTGCGTACATGCAGTGTACTCCTTAAATTTTCAGAGTCTGTGCTGCGTACTTGAAGTGTACTAGTGACCTCCTGTGTACATGCTGTGTACTCGTCGAAATAGTATGCGGCATGTACGCGGCATGCGGTGTATGTAAAATGTACTCCTCTGGCATACTACTGTGTTCGCGGCATATACACAGCAAATACGCAGCATGTACGCCACAAAGGCTTGCATCTGTAAGGGCTCCCTTAATTAGTTACGGACATTTTCCTTTCTTTTTAACTACAAGTCGTTACTTTACTGACCGCGATACACGGAACGCAGTTTTGACATCACCGATCTAAGAAATATGACCTTCTTTATTTCTGTTCATTAAATTTTTCATTTTTCTGTCTCGTTCCCGTTGAATTTGCAGTCAGCGCCCTTCATCGCCGAAAGAATGTCAATTGACATTTCTTTACGTAATAGAATCGTGTCACCGACCATGTACTATATCTCGCACTTGTGCAGAAGTCAGTAAGTCCATGAAGACCTATTGATACTTTATTTTCCGGCCTTTCATTCGAACTTGTGTATTCTGACTGGCACGACGTGACGCGTATAAATAAATGTTTGAAATCAAGACGGGCCGAAACATAAAATTTAAAGTGATGAATTTTCTTTTTAAATCTTTTTAGGCTTTTATTAAGAATATATTTCTAAGTTTGCATGTCAATTTTCAAGAAAAAATATTTATATATAAGGTGGTTTTAAAACGAGAAACATATACGGGTGTTGATTTCGCCAGATTTTATATGCGAAGAAATCTCAAGTGACAGGCAAAATCAAGACATAAAATCTAAATCTAAAGTGATGAATACTTTTTAAAAATCCTTTTAAGCTTTAATTAAGAATATATTTCTACGTGTGCATGTCAATTTTCAAGAAAAAATATTTATACTAAGTATTAATTAGAAACGAAAAAATATACACGGGTGTTGATTTTGCCAGATGGTCAGTGACGTGCAAAATCAAGACATTGATAGGTATTTTTTGAAAATCCTTTTAAGCTTTTATCAAGAATATACTTCTACGCGTACATGTCAATTTTCAGGAAAAAATATTAATATTTAGTATGATTATAAACGAAAAACTTATACGGATGTAGATTTCGCCAGATTTTATATCAAATGTTAAAATTTTAAGGAATGGATATTTTTTTAAAAATCCTTTTGAGCTTTTATTAGGAATATATTTCTACGTGTCTATTTTAAGTTTCAAGAGAAAAGAATAATATTTAGTATGGTTTTGAAGAGAAAGCGTATGCGGGTCTTGAATACGCCTGATTCTGTATGTGCAGAAATCTCAAGTGTCAGGCAAAATCAAGACATATAACCTAAAGTAATGAATAGTTTTAAAAATCCTTTTGAGCTTTTATTAGGAATATATTTCTACGTGTCCGTGTCAAGTTTCAAGAAAAACTATTTATATTTAGCAAGGTTTTGAAAAGAAAATCCTATGCGAGTGTTGATTTCGTCCTATTCTGCGCGGAAGCAAAATCAAATCGTAAAATTAAAAGTTTGTATTATTTATTAAAATCGTGTTGAGCCGTTATTGAGAATATAATTCCACATTTATATGTCGAAAAATAGTATCGTTTTGAAAAAAGTTTATTGGGGTGTATCTTGATGCATTATTCCGATATTAAATCTGTGTTGGTTTTAAAGTTATTACTTATTTTCATAATAAACCGGTAATACAATGGATTAAAGGTGTGAAAATAAAAGCTTAAAAGGATTTTCAAAAAATATCCATCACTTTAACTCTTGATTTTACCTGTCACTTGAGATTTCCGCGCATGTTACTAAGAATCGGGCGAAATCAAGACCCGTATACGTTTTCCGCTTCAAAACCACCCTAAATGTAAATATCTTTTCTTGAAAATTGACATGCAAACGTATATTTATATTCCTGATAAAAGCTTAAAAGGATTTTAAAAATTATTCATTACTTTAAATTTTATGACTTGATTTTGCAAGTAACTGACCATCTGGCAAAATCAACACCCGTGTATATGTTCCGTTTCTAAATAATACTAAGTACATGTGTATAAATATTTTTTCTTGAAAATTGACATGCACACGTAGAAATATATTCTTAATTAAAGCTTAAAAGGATTTTTAAAAAGTATTCATCACTTCAGATTCTATGTCTATATTTTGCCTGTCACTTGAGATTTCTTCGCATATAAAATCTGACGAAATTAACACCCGTATATGTTTTTCGTTTTAAAACCAAACTATATATAAATATTTTTTCTTGAAAATTAACATGCACACTAAGAAATATATTCTGAATAAAAGCTTAAAAGGATTTTTTTTAAAAATCATCACTTTAAATTTTATGTCGTGATTTTGCCTGTCACTTGAAATTTCTGGGCACAGGGTAAAACGCAGACCACATACAGATAGAGTGACTGCAGACCACATACACAAAGAAGGGATTTCCCTTATGCAGACCATATAGGTAAAGAAGGATATTGGAAAAGGCAGACATCATAGAATATGAATAAAATATAAATGAATGAGTTTAATTGCTAATTATGGCACATTGATTAAGAAAACTGTTAAAAGTTATAGCTTTCATCTTTAATTTTAATTAACTGGGTACCATTGAAATTAATAAGTTTAATTAGTTCATTTAATTAGAGATGAACTGTTTGAGTTTAATATCGGATGTTTGAAGACAAGAATTGTTTGATCTTTTTATAATAATTAATATGATCTTTTGATAATAATACAATACAATACAATACAAAGATTTTATTAGCATTAAACATGTTATAGTGTTTATAGCCACAATATAATATATATATAGCCACATATATTGGTGTGGTGAGAGTTAATACAGAGGCATTGATAGATCATTTTAACATTCACAGTGATACACATAAGGCCACACCAAACTGATTAATTGGTCAACGGATTTCCCGCTCCATTTTTTTCCAAAATCAGAAACAAATATTTTTTTTTGAAAATCAGCTTCCGCTCGCTTCAGTTTTTGCAGACCGATTTCAAAATTTCAGAGCGGGCGTTTTTCACTGTTTAAGGGCCTTATTATCACTGTGAAGTGACAGTAATTCATAAAATTTAATACTTTTAATCATAATTGTCCGTTAAAATACCAGAAGAACATGTTCGAGGCTCTGTGTTGCCCCAGTGTGCAAAACTGACAGCCGAAATGACAGTTAGATTGTGTAAATAAATCCTTGGAAGATCACCAGAAAGAGTTTCCGTAGAACATTTTTTTCTCAAGATGAACATCAATATATATCTCATTATTTAAAACAGTGTCATTTAATAATGGCTGGTGATTAAAACGTTTTGCTGCAATCCTTAAAATTATACACATATATCAGCAGTAATTCGGTAGTACTTAAATGATGAACAGGCGGTATAATTCAGTTCTGACTTCACATACAGTGTTACATCAAAAATAATGTATTGTTGAAATAACTTTGATTTTAAGGACTGGAACATTGCTTCTGTCAGCTATGTAAAATGAACACAACTTTCTTGCGGAGAAGGGGTACGCACATGGAACGTTATTACGGCAAAGGAATCCTAAAGAGCTTACAAACTCACAATCCAAGAAAGCATGCAATAAATGCTTACTTTTTTATTTTTCAAGTAGAGTTGAAAAACAAGAATATTATATAACTGTTAATAGATTCTTTTTCAGATTTGTTAAATGGGTACCATCAGATATATTTATCCAAAAAAAACTGAAGATGATAATGCATTTATTGTTAAGACTTGCATCATCAAAAGTAAGTCTTTCCTTATCTGCCAAAGTTAAATGTGAAATCAAAGAACAACAGAAAGTGCAAAATTTGTCATTGAATTTACAAGTGAATTTGGCCATCAGTGGATGATGGATTTCCTGGTATGTTGTGAAATTGCATTGAAAGTTGACAGACACTATGATATATAGGTCATGAGCAGAGCTCCGGAAATTTTGATAACGAAAATCCTGACATCGGCGCTACCCCACCCACCGCATTCCCAATATTACATATTTTGTTAAACGTGATAGGGTAAAGAAATAAGCATGTCATGCATTAAAACTGAGTTACTAGTCACCGCGCGTTACCATACAATGAAGACAGTTATTCAGTGTTATGTGTGATCGTTACTTTGTTTAAATTTCGATGTTCCTTTTCCGAGATAATACGAGGCATTGACACCGTGTGCGTAACTAGTCTAAAAGCCAATGCACGTGACTTCGATACCGTATACACGGCAGATACTTTGTGATGTTTCCTCATTCTTTGAAGGAATTCTATAAAATACAATGCGTCAAAGTGAGTTACACGACACATATTCTCTGCTAAACAGCCTCAGTATTTAAAGAATACTCTGCCGCGGACCGAATGTGTACGTTATTTGAACGCTGAGATCAAATTTCCCGCATGTATAGTACCAAAACGTCACGCGGGTTGGCCACGGATATTTCATTTCACTTACGTTGCACTTCAATAAGCAACTACATTTTGATAAAGTTATATGTTCTCTTCTGATGTAAACAAAATTCCATTTTGAAACGTTTTTTAAAAGACCGATTTGATAAACAGTGCCACTCCGGTTTTCTTTATCATTCGTGGTTGCCCGTCCATTTTTTTCTTTTTTGTACAGTCGGGTTGCAAAGACGATTTTCTGCGGTACGCCTATACTGGTTTCAGAACAGTTTCCGATAAAAAATGAGGGTTTTCATTATATTTATTTTTAAATACAAATTGTTTACAAAAGTAATCTACAAATCTTTAAACCCTAGTCTTTACTCTTTGCAAGGATGTAAACAATACCGGCCTTATCTGCGCATGCGTCCAAAAACAGGGGCTCCGAAAGGGCAGTCTAATTAACGTTAATTGGTTTATCTACAGTACCAGTTTCCGATAAATGGTTTTTTAAGCAGCTTTAGAATTGTTTTGACTGAAAATCTTTTATAATTTTGATTTTAAATTATGTAATTAACCTTTACTACTTTTTCCCATAAATCGTACAGGGTATGGCTACCTTCCGTTCCGTTACGTACGGTACCGTACAGCACCTGTACAATCATATTATGCAACACTTCAGACAAGCACCTTTCACATCGTGTATTTGTCTAGCTTTGTAAACAGTAGTTTATTTGATTACTGTATACATTGTACCCCCGGTATATGGGAGTTTTATATTGATTTTAAGTCCTTAAGCTGTGTTATATAGATTTTAAAAAAGTGATAAAAAAAGATAAAAGTTTAAGTCGAGGCTGGGATTCGAACCCACGTCCTCTTACACCTGAAGCGAGCGCTCTACCTTGTTACTAAATACCCATGTGATGTACTATGAAAATTGACTGCTTAATAAAGAAGGTAGAATTTCTCTGTAAACACTTGCCATTGATGAACGAAATTTCACCTGATGTTTGCTTGTGAAACAGCCTTCCAAAACACATAGTACTCCCTTTATGAAGGGTAACATGAAAGGAGAAATTACGAGAATTCGGATACTGTTACTGTTCGGGTACTGTGCCGATACCAGTAGTGCGCAATGGAAGTAAAGTGCGCAATGGTGCGAAATGGAGGTAAAGTGCGCAATGGAGTCAATTTTTTTATTGCGTCGATTATTGGGTAAACTTGCTGGCTATAGTTAATGGAAACGTTCCAAGAAATGAAAATGGCACACAAGCAGCATATATTTGTGTTAATTCAAATTGTGTGCAATGGAGGTGAAGTGCGCTAAGAACCTTTTTAGGAGCGATGTTCAAATATTTAGAAAATACTCACAGTTGTATGTTTAAAACTGTTTGAAAGATTTTATTTACTCTCGGTAAATGCTATTGCAATAAAATGATAGATGTATCATAATTATAATTATAGTTATATCTATCATTAATAATAACCCTTATATAACTGCCGACTTAAAAAAAAAAATTCAATCAATTTTATTGTATAGTCGTTGTATACGAACGATTATTATTGTGTAAACTTGTTTGAAATAATGGAATTGTCGTGAAAAATCTTTAAAAAAGGCACATAACAGATGTTTGAGCTAAATCACTGACACGCAATGGAGGCAAAGTGCGCAATGGAAACATTCTATTAGGAGCGATAACTTGATTAAAAAAAATACCCCCAGCTACAGTTTTCTGTTTAAAATAGTTTTACTTAATTTATTATCGGTAAATAATATTGCAATAAAATGATAGATATATCATAATTATAACTTTAACGAATTTTAATAACCCTTTTATTGCTTTGTCTACAAATATACTGCCGACTGATTAAGGTGTATAACTGAATTATCAGGATTATCACACCTATGCTAACTGATTAAATCACGCATCTGGTAAGTACTTCACGCTATTTTAATTGGTTACATCAAGAAAGAGCGCACGTGTTTATTGATCTAATTATCGCTGTATAATGCCTTTTAATGTATAAAAGAGTAATTAAGTAAGCTTTGAGATTAAATATCCTAATGCTACGAATGTTCCAAGTTGTATTATCGCCTTTCTTAGATATACAAGTACAAATTTTTCTGAAAAATGTTAACACATTATAGATAAAGGGTCATAGGTTTACTGAGCAGTGTGTAAATATTATATATTTTTTGTTTATATGTACCATACTATTGTTATTAAATATATCATTTTATATTTCTTATCTTATCTGTATAAAGATGTATTAAGATTTACATGTTTTTGCCATTTTTTTTCTTTTAAATATGATCCTTCCTTTTTACAATTGATATTAAACTAGTAGACTTTTAGCATGCTTTTATAGTGAGTTTCAAATTCACGTGTTTGTATGTTTTACATATAATTTATAACCTTTTTGGGAAAATTGTTTAGAGAAATAAAACTATTAACGTAGTATTGTATAATACCATAGGTGAAATAAAGTTATCTGTATGTCTGTCTGTCTGTCTATCTATATTTTTTTCAAAATGTTAAATTATGGGTTCGAATCTTTCTAGAATCAAATGTTTGTGTATATTGTTCTAACGTAATTTATTTGTTTAAGTTCGGTTGTTTGTTGTTTTGAACTTTGTCTGTACTTCAGGAAATATTGATATAGAAAAAATATTTTATGATTGTTATTAAGTTAAAAAAAGACTTAGAGCCGCGCATATATGACATATATTATATGTTTAAAAATGTATGAAATCTAAATGTTTTTACTATGTTTTCATCGCATTGTTTGTTTTAAATATATTATTTCTGTTTAAGAAAAAAATGAAATTAAACTGCATTTACGATTTACAACGTGTTGTAAATGATTACTTTCAAATCTATTAAATTCATGTTTGTATATTTTTAACATCATATATATATCATTCAAATACGTTTAAACTTAGTATAAATATATAAAAAATAACATGTAAAAATATATAATTATTTGATGTTTGTGTTTCCTTTTTAGTTATTATTATTTAATTACCCTTACAATGATATTTCCTTTAAATAAATAATCATTCCTAAAAAAAATTGACTCCATTGCGCACTTTACTTCCATTTCGCACCATTGCGCACTTTATCTCCATTGCGCACTATAGGCGTACCCGATTTTCTGCTTTTGTTTCAACTGGAGCCCCAACAAATGAATCATGTAATTTTTTCAAATGAAGTAATTATAAAAATTATTTTTATCGGTTTTCCGTGTGATGTCTCATTAAATCAAAGACCTATAATGTACAATTATAGCTCTTTGATTAAAATTAAATTCCTTTGATTAAATGCAGCGACCATTTGTTTGTTACCGTGATCAAACATAGCCTTTTGAAATAAACCATCCGTCGGATTCTAAATAAAAGAAGTGGATCCCCGTCGAAATGATTTGGATCCAGTCAGAAACGTTAGGAAACCAGTCAGAAATGTTTAATACACCGCAGTCGGCTGTCTGCAAACATTAAAGGATGTGCCGCGCGAGCACTGATTGCGTCACGCGCTAATTACGGACCGATTATCAAAGTGACAATCAGACCGATTGACACGTTTATTGATTATCTGAAGGTGCGACCAACAATTTCCTGCTTGGCAGGTGATCGTGTATTTATACTTTTCTCCATTTTTACGGGACCGATTGTTTTCGTTTTTTCACTTCACGAATCGGTCTGAAAAGTCAAAAATCGGTCCAAAACCGACAAACCGGCAAATTTCCGAAGCCCTGGTCATGAGTGCCTAATGTACTGGTGAGGTGATTGCAGTATTTTCCATACATACATAAGGATTTCTGTTATACACTACATGAGAGTAACAGCTTTCTTATTCTTATTTAGTGACATAGAATCTAAGGCAAAACCATTTATGTGGCCAGGGTACTGGCTTGCCTAGGATAAAGCTTAGCAAACACATTAGTTCTATACACTAGAAATATGGTCAAGTTGCCAGATTTTCTTGTATCCGCCTGTTGTCCCCCCCCCCCCCCCCCCCCAGTTTGTTTAAATGTCTAAATGTTTGTAATGTATTTTGCGAACAGTTTGTATATAATTAAACCTTCAACATTTAATGATCTTTGGTTCTTTTATGTCTTTTCAAGCCATTTTGATAAGTTTTTGCAGTGCTTGTTGACTTTTGTGACAAGGCTTTTTATTTTTTTCTTCAAATCGCTCCTTGCCTGCTCCAAAAGTAGGTGAAATCCAAAAACAAATATTTTTATTTTTAATTCGCTCGCTCCCTCCTAAATTTTTTGGAAAAAATCCGATGACCAAGAAATTAATTTGGTGTGGCCTAATAAAAAAATTGTATACACAACTGTTTAATTGATGAGCTAATTAGAGTATTTTAATATGTCTGAAGAGGCAAGATGCGTTTGATCTGTTTATGACATAAAACATGAAATAAATAGCGAAAAATAAATAAATGAACTCCATAATTAACTTGTCGTTGTTATTCACAGTAAATTTAAATAAAAATGAAGTAGAGCAAGTATATTATAATCTTCTTAATATTTTTAAAGTTGTTCAAAATCTGCTATGATACTTGATGTATTACATTGATATTTTCATTGCGTTTTGATTTTGTGAATATTGCCTGTTGCACAATAAATGGGCCAATTTTTAAAAAAAGCATGTAATGCCCTGTTTTTTAAAAAGAAAATGTTTCTAGAACCATTTGTTTGGTTTTATTTTTTTTACCTCATTACAAAGTAAATGTATTTGAAAGTTTTTATTTTTTTTTCAATTAGATCACCAGAAAAAAAAACAGCCAAATTAGTACATGAAAAACACCCAGTTTTACCTTATGTTAATGTGTTAGCATCTGTTGTTTTTTTTATTTTCAAATTGCAAGTTCTATTTTCCAATTGAACAAATCATTTTTTTACTGTTAAAAAGAATATTTTATTACCTTTACATTGATATATATAATAATTGAAGACATATAGTGCAGTATTTTTATTACTATAACTTTTTACAAAATAAAAATAAAATAATAAAAAAAAATACTTTCTTCTTCCTGAAATCTTGGGATTCAACAAGTGAAAAAAAATTAGATATAATAGATTCTATCAGAAATATTTCTGTTTCCTTTGTTAAGGAGAACCCATATAACAACAAAAATAAGAAATTGACATCTAAACAGCAGAAAACCTCTTCAGAATATAACATTTAATATGTGTATGTAACATCTGTCCCCTTGCTAGACTGCCCGAGAAAAAACTAAAAAAAAAAAAAAGAAATACATGTAATAACTTTCTTAATTCTTTACTTGTCAGAATGACAATATAGACATACTACGGCCTTGAAATATATCATCCCGCCGCTTTTCTATGCAGTCTAATAACTCTGTTTTTTTTTTACGACAATATGCCTTCTTCAAGGAAATCGATTTGACAATTAATAGATGTAACTAAAACAAATTTTGTGAATATTTTTTTTTCTCCAAATATCACATATTGCTGAAAAAAGCTAGTAGAAAACAGAGTTAAAAATATCGAGTGATTTAATTTCCTCCGCGTAGGAGACAAAAATATTTTTAATATGACATTTTCAAAATATATATTTACTTATTTAATTCATGAAAATAACTGAATACAATGAATCTGAATTAAAAAGCACAGTATTGAAATAAATTCGAATTGATCAAATTATAGTGACGGATAGATTTTTTTTATATTTATTGAAAATTTATACTTTTACAACTTCAAATAGAGATATTTGACTTTATCAAAAACTAAACCAACGCTGACGCCGGGGCAAGTGCCATAGCTCTACATTTTCTTCGAAAAGTCGAGCTAAAAATCGCGAACATCAATTCCTTCTTTAAAATACTTGCATGATTTATGTCGAGCATGATAAAAAAAAACAAAGCCATGTGTTCATTTGATTTGCAAGTTGAACTTATCTTTTATTAGTTTCCAGTCATATTTTGCCCCCAGATTGATGCAAATGATAGAAAGAGGGCATTTTTTACACTTTAAAGCACTAATGACAAAGCCAGCATCGTAAGAAAAGAAAACCTTTTCAAAACTTGTGTTTCGTTGAAGTAAAAAAATGTGACTTGCGAAATATTTCATATCTTTTCCTAAATATTACTACATCTTAATTATTTCCATTACATTGAACAGTATGTGGACAAAAAGATCACAAGTTGTTACTTTCGCATTTAGCCATTTAAAGGCATGACCTCCAGATCTTCGCTTGAAGTTTGGTCAAGTTTTGAACATTAGAACACGAGTTTTTAATCTGTCTTAGAATGCCAAATCAAGAGAGAGAAAAAAAACATGCTCAAGTCGGGAATCAAACCGGAACCGCAATAAAAAAAATCTGCGGTCTGGACCAATACACCAGAGAGGAATTTGCGCGTAACGGCCGTTAAATAGATATAATAAAAGGTTTATGATTAAGGACGTATGCTAGAATTTGGTGCGAAAATTTTCCCAATAACAGAATTTCTTCAAACTTTGGATATTGAAGGACAATTATCTAAGAAACAAAAAAATGCAATAAAAATCATAGGTCACTGGTATCGAAAAAGAGTTATCTGCCCTTGAAAACGGCATTTCCCCCAAAAATGACGTTTTCAAGGGCAGATAACTCTTTTTCGAATCCGGTGACCTATGATTTTTATGGCATTTTTTTGTTTCTTAGATGATTGTCCTTCAATATCCAAAGTTTAAAGAAATTCTGTTATTGGGAAAATTTTCGCCCATCTCATATACAGGGAATTCTAGCATACGCCTTTAAAGCAGTTTACTAACACTATCCCGATATTTTGAATGGAAAAAATCGCAAAATCAACTACTAGTAATTCTTAGGTGTTTCTATAAAATAATCTGTCAGTAACTAAGTTTTAAAACCTTAAGAAATATAGCAATAATTTTCTGATATCAGTAGTTTAGATTATAGCGCGGCTAGCGCTATTTGACCTCATTTGACCTTTAGCCCTTGGTCAAAAGTGACCAATGCCGACCAATTTAAAACCCACAGGTTTTGAACCCGATGAAAAATTAAAAAGTTTTAAATACATATGATATAGATGAGTTTACAGAATAAAATATATTGTTTGAAAGAAAGAAAATTTACTGATAATGTAAATCCTCATTATGTTACAGCAAAAAAAAATGGAAGAAAAATGATAATGGCTACCTGTTCAGCTTGTGGAAGAATGAAATCAAAGTTTGTTAAAAGTACAGGAGGTAATTTAGATATTCATAAAGCAATGTTACCTTTATTACCTAAGAGAGGTTTAACACTCCCAGGATATAACTATTGTGGGCCAGGAAATCCCTTAGATAACGGACCTCCTGTTAATGAACTAGACGCAGTATGTATGGACCATGACTTTTGCTATGACAGTGGTGTAAAAAAAGGTACATGTGACAAGCAAATGCTTTCCAACTTAAATAACACTAAATCAAAAACATTTGGAGAAAAGATTGCAAAACATTTAGATGTAAAACCAGCAATTAAAAGGAAATACAAACTTGGGCTCGGACAAAAACAAAAGTCAAAAAACGGGAAAAGGGGGTAGACTATTTACTCAAAAAGGCCCCTGAAATAACATGGAGTGATGAATTAGCAGAAGAATTACATAAAGGTTACATTCTACCAATTCAATTTCTTCTTTATTTCATATTTACAATAAAATATTCAGACCTCATTGTCAGCATTTTAGAGCATTTCAATGATATGAAAACCATATATGGTCATTTAGTATGACATGTCTTCTTATCAAAAATAGAAAAATATTGACATGTTATGTTGTATATAAGAAACATAATCTGTTCTGAGAAACATCACCCTCTAAAAATGCCCTCATGAAAACAGCCGTTTAGCAGTTACACGTAAGTAAACATTTTTCGCAAAGAACAAAACTTATTCTAGGAAATTCACAATGAAAATGGTCTAGATCTTTTCTCAATACAATAAGCAATTAAAGTAAGCCAAAAATATAACTGTCACCTCCTCATGTCACTCATTATACCAGATTTCATCCATACCATGGAACTACATTTTGGACTACTTCACAAATAATACTTACACTTATTTAGATAATTTGCAGGATATGGTTGACAAATATAACAAAAGAAAACATTCTAGTATAAAAATGACACCAACTGAAGCCAGTAAAAACTTATATAAAGGTACTGTTTACTTTAATTTATATGGTAATTTAAAGATACCAAAGAGTAAACCAAAATTTAAAATTGGTGATCGAGTTCGCTTAAGCAAACTTAAACGGCATTTTGAAAAAGGATATACACCAAATTGGACAGAGGAAATATTTATAATTTATGGAATTAATAACACAAATCCCAGAACATACACTATTAAAGATTTGAATAATGAAATAATTCAGGGTTCATTTTATGAGCAAGAACTTTTACCTACTAAACAAGAGGTTTTAAGAATAGAAAAAGTTATTAGACGAGACTATAAGAAAAAACAAGCTTTAGTAAAATAGAAAGGTTATAATGAAAAATTTAATAGCTGGATTCCGTTTAGTGAATTGGAAGAAATTTAATTTAAAAAATATATTATATAAATGAGTAATAAAAATCTAATTTCTAATGTAATAGAAACAATAGATCAATTAATAGACCACTTAACTAAACTTGCTGCTGCTTATAGAAAAAGTTATAAATTTTGTGGAAGAGTAAATACAGGATTACAAATTACAGCAGGTATTTTTGGTTGCTCGACTGCATTAGTACTTGTTCCTGCTATTCCTATATTTATGGCATTTGCTGGCGCTGTTCCAGCAGTAATTACAATATTTATTAAAGGTTTGAAGGTTGAAGACAAGAAAGATATTTTAAAGTCACATCATAAAAAGATAAAACAACTAATAACAAAAGCACGGATTGGAAAAGTAAGTAAAGAAGATGAGAAAGAAGTTATTGAAGATATTTTTATAATACTGCTAGAAATGCAGAAAGAAAAAGACTATTCAATGCCTCTTGAAATGCATATGAAGGAATTTAAGCTTAACGGATATAAAAATAAAAAAGAAGAGTTGTATTAAATTTAGATTGCTGAATTTATTTCTTTACGTGCGTTTTTTAAAGATTTTTTTCTATAAGTATATTATATAGATGTTAATAGAAAGGTAGATAGAATGATTATGCCAAAATTATCTAGCACTTTAGGAGAAATAATGAATGAAGATAAAAAATCATATAAAAAGTACCAAAAAGAAGAAACGTTATTAAATCAAAACTTGATCAAATAGTTAGCGATGATTATAAAAGACATGTGGTTGATAAATTACAAAATGTTATAGATCCTTATCTTTTAAAAAAGAATTTGTTTGAATGGGATTGTGGTTGTTTAATGTTAAAAGAGTAAAATAACGCACCCTCGGGTACTAAAACCTCTGATTTTAAAATATTATGTGATTGTCCCAGACCAAATAATCATCGAAACGATCCTAAAAAAGTTACTGCAACAGATTGTGATACTAATGAAGAAAAAATATATACAAGCACTTACGCAGCATTTTAAGACCTTGATATTAATTCTGGGTTAATAAAAATGTGCTGTGAAGGGAAAACAGAGTAAAAAGTGGAATATCAAAAACTAATGGAAAAAGATATAAATTTGAATATTTTATTCCTTCTTAAACTTTATTTTTTTTGACTTAGCGATTTTTTTTTCTAAATATCATATATAGATGGCTGTTAGAGAAATTGAGAAGTCTACAAAGCAATATTTTAAGAAAGTTGAAATTAAAATTACATATAGACAAGATCCAAAAAATCAGTTATATTTAAATATAGAAGACTCATTTGATATTCTTAAATCTGAACTTAAAACTTTAAAAGGTATAAAAATAAATGTTGTTTTAAAAATTACTTTTGTGAAAATGAGTAAAACAGATACAATATATAAATCAGCTTATTTTCAATCAAAGGCTTTAGAAATTATTAACACAAACGAAATAAAAAACACTTTACGCCAAATTTTTGATGAAATAATAAATAGGACTGGTAATTGGATTTCAGAAGGAAGTGGCTGGAGAATAGAGACAGTTGATGCTCATTATATAAATAGATATATAGATAGATATATAATCCATCAGCTGCTTCAAGTTGTTTAGAATTACCAAAACCATAACAAAATTCAATGAAAGGATTGATAAATATAAAGAATGATGATAATGAATGTTTTAGATGGTGCCATTTGGCTTACAAATTTCCTGTTGAAAAAGATCCTCAAAGAGTTTCAAAATATAAAAAGCATATAGAAAAACTTAATTATAAAGGAATAAAATTTCCTGTTACAATAAATCAAATACCTAAAATAGAAACTCAGAATGTTGTTTCATTTAATATATTTGGTTATGAAGATAATAATGTTTATCCATTGTATGTATCAAAATATCAATATGAAGAACACTGTGACATGTTGTTAATCAGTAATAACGAAATAACACATTATGTTTGGATAAAAGACTTTAATAGATTAATGTTTGAAAAAACAAAATATCAACATAAAAAAAAACATTTTTGCAAACCATGTTTACAAAATTTTTCACAAGAAAGAATATTAAATGAACATATACCAAATTGTTTAGCTATTAATGGTGTTCAAACTGTAAAAATGCCAAAAGAGGGAAGTAAAATACATTTTAAAAATTATCATAAAGGTTCAGCAGTACCTTTTGTAATTTATGCTGATTTTAAATCAATAACTGAAAAAAATATAAACTGCTTTACCATCACCTGAATCTTCATTTACTGAACCATATCAAAAACATATAGATTGTGGTTACGGTTATAAAGTTGTTTGTTATGATGATAAATATACTAAACCAACACAAGTTTACAGAGGTCCTAATGCAGTTTATAAGTTTATTGAAAAAATGCTTGAGGAAGAAGAGTATTGTAAGAAAATATTTAATGAAAACTTTAACAAAGAATTAAGAATGTCTGAAGAAGACGAAGCTTTATTTAAAAAACAAAAGTTTTGTCATATCTGTGAAAAAGAATATAAGAAATCTGACATTCCAGTACGAGACCATTGCCATATAACAGGAAAATTTGGAGGAAGTGCTCATCAAGACTGTAATATTAATTTTAGATTAACACACAAAATTCCTGTTAATTTTCATAATTTAAGAGGTTATGATGGTCATTTCATTATGCAACAAATAGGAAAATTCAAAAAAGAAATTGATGTAATTCCTAACAATATGGAAAGATATATGGCATTTATGGTAAGTGATTTGATTTTTATAGATAGTTTTCAATTTATGTCTCAATCATTGGATAACTTAGAAAAAAATATTCCAGAATTTAAGTACACATCTCAAGAATTTAGTAAAAGTAAACTTGAATTATTAAAAACAAAAGGTATTTATCCATATGATTATATGGATTCATTTGAAAAATTTAAAGAAACAGAATTACCTCCTAAAGAAGAGTTTTATTCAATTTTAAACGAAACACATATATCTGACAATGAATATGAGCATGCTAAAAATGTTTGGAATAAATTTAAAATAAAAACAATGGAAGAATATAATGATCTATATTTAAAAACTGACGTATTACTTTTAGCTGATGTTTTTGAAAATTTTAGAAAACTATGTTTGGAATATTATAAACTTGACCCTTGTCATTACTTTAGTAGTCCTGGGTTAGCTTGGGATGCAATGTTAAAAATGATTGGAATAAATCTGGATTTATAAACTGATATTGATATGTATCTTTTTATTGAAAAGGGACTAAGAGGGGGAATAAGTTATATAGCTAATCGTTACAGCAAAGCAAACAATAAGTATATGCAAGATTATGATCCTGAATTAGAAACTAAATACATTATGTACTTAGATGCTAATAACCTCTACGGTTGGGCTATGTGTCGACCTTTACCCTCTGGAAATTTTAAATGGGCCACTGAAAAACAATATAAGAAATTAATTGCAAAAGATAAAACTAACTTTATAATTGAATGTGATCTTGAATATCCAAAAGAATTACATGGTCTTCACAATGATTAACCTTTAGCTCCTGAAAAAATTAAAATTCCAGACCAATGGCTTTCAAATTATAGTAAAAATATTAAAACAAAATTTGAAATAGGAAAAAGTGATGTAAAAAAATTAGTTCCAACTTTAATGAAAAAACAAAATTATGTTGTTCATTATAAAAATCTTGAACTTTATGCACAATTAGGATTAAAAATAACAAAAATACACAGAATATTAACTTTTGACGAAAGTCCTTGATTAAAAGGATATATTGATTTTAATACACAAAAATATCTAAAGCAAAGAATTCTTTTGAAAAAGACTTTTTTAAACTCATGAACAACTCTGTATTCGGTAAGACGATGGAGAATTTACGTAAAAGAATTAATATTAAATTAACACATGATGAAAATCTTTTATTAAAATATATAGCAAAACCTTCATTTGTTAGTTCAACAATGTTTAATAAGAATTTGTTTGGTATTCATAAAATAAAAGAAAGTTTATTATTAAACAGACCTTGTTATGTTGGAATGTGTATTTTAGATTTATCAAAATATTTTATGTATGATTTTCATTATAATTACATTAAGGAAAAGTATGAGGATTCAGCAAAGCTTTTATTTACTGACACAGATTCATTATGTTATGAAAAAAAAACCAAAGATACATATAAGGATTTTTATAAAGATTCAGAACTGTTTGATAATAGTGATTACAACCCAAATTCAAAATTTTATTTTGATTACAACAAAAAAGTAATTGGAAAATTTAAAGATGAAGCTGCCGGCATTCCCATTGTTGAATTTGTCGGATTAAGAAGTAAAATGTATTATTAGAAAATGAAAATAATATTAAAAAATATAAAGGAATTAAAAAGGCATGTTGTAAAGAAAACAATAGTTCATAAAAATTACAAAGATACCTTATTTAATTCAACTCAAAGTAATCACACCTTTAAAGCTATTCGTTCTGATAAGCATAATATTTCCAGTTATGTTATAAATAAAACGTCTTTATCATGTTATGACGATAAAAGAGATATTCTTGATAATGGTATTGATACATTAGTTTCTCATTAAATTACAGAACCATAAATTGTTAATTGAATATTCATAACGTTTAAACCATCTATATAAATAACATCATTCATTTTAAATTTATTAGCATAATTAATATAAATAGATTCATTTTTTCTGTAATTTTGTGCATAATATCTTTGAAGAACTTTATTTTCTTTGTTTTTTAATTCCAATTTAACTTCTCCTTTATCTGATTTAATTGCACCTATAAGAATAATTAAAATGCAATTTTGTTTGATTGTTACATTATTACAATTGAACCACAAATAAGTTCTAAGTTATTAACCAGTTCTTCTGGATTACATGGACAAACGTCATAACCTTGTCCCCTAATTACTTTTTTAAATTTCATGGATCTTTTATTGATAGGTAATCCTGATTTTTCTGTTAATTCTTTAAATATTTTTCTAGAAAGTATTGAATGTTTTTTATTATTGTTATATCTTTTATTAATCAAATCATTTAAATCATTATCTACCATAACATTAATTACTTCTTTTCCAGTTCTTTGATCCTTAGCAATTAATTTATTTTGACCATAAAGTTTATTAAGATCAATAATTAAATTACCATAATTGAATTACCATATTGTCCATTTGGTAAAACTTTATATGGATTATGATGTTTTATTCCTTGTCCATATGTAGAAGCCATATCAAGAATACACAGCAACCGACCTTTGTACTTTATTAGTTCGGTTTGTTCATGTTTTAATTCTTTTACTTCTTTTTTATTTGGATCTTTCGATTTTGATTTGCCAGCTATTGGATAAACTTAATAAACTTTATGGTCAAAATAAATTAATTGTCTGTTAAGGCTGGATTTAGTTGAAAAACTCTTCCAACAAACAGTGCACTGGTGGCTTTGGATCGTAACTGTAATTATAAAAAAAAACAAGAGGGTCATAATAACACTACCCTGAATATCTTGGCTCTATATTTAAAGGTACATAATTCAAGTAAATTATATTACGAGTAAAGGTATTTAAAGGAAATAAAATCGTGAAAAGACTTTGACCTTTGCTTCAAGGGTCAACTACTTGTTAGTTTCAGCCTTCCTATATAGTTAAGTGTCCTAGGCGCAAATAGTGTCAACATGTAACTTAAGATCAAGGCATTGCAACATGACCTCGTGGCTTTTACATATACCTCCCCATTATTACATTCTTAGGATTTATGCTGTCGGTGCTAAAACATGTTATAAAGACATAACATAAAAACACTGTTTCATTTACATATTCACGCGAAGTATGCTGTTCATAATGCAGCCGGCAAACATGTGCAAAATATCTGTCCTGTCTTTAGATATCGTGCTTATAAACAAAAGGGGGTTGTTGTGGACGTAACAGCCACAAATATAGCGTGGTATAATAATAATATATCACGTAAAATCTATCTTTGTGCATAGGAAACAAAATGCAAGTAGTGTTTGAATTTCAATTACTGCTAAATTATTTAGCTTACCGACGGAAGAGAAGGTATCTGCTTCGATCTCTGCTCCGATCTCTGCTCCAGTCTCTGCTCCAATCTCTGCTTCTTCCGTTTCTCCTTAAAAATAAAATATAGCTTGAATCAAAACATGCATTAATACTTTCTTTCTCTGAGTAAATCTATTTACGAGCCGTGCCATAAGAAAACCAACAGAGTGCGTTTGCGACTATCATGGAACCAGACATGCAGCCTGCGAATCCACGAAGTCAGAATCCATGCTGTTCGCTTTCAAAGCCTTTAGCAATTACGGAAACTGTTAGCGAACAGCATGGATCTTGACCAGACTGAGTGGATGCACAGACTGGTCTGGATCCATGCTTATCGCAAACGCACTATGTTGGTTTCCTCATGGTACCGCTCTTATATAATTATTAAGAGCTGCACTGATTTAACGTTAACCTCATTTGAATGTAGATTAAACAAGCAAATTCGATGAATTGTAAAAATAAAATTCTACCAGGTAGTTACTGAGAAATGGCTGCGGACGGACGGACGGACGGACTGACGGACGGACAACGCCATTTCAATACCCCCTCCCGATTTCATCGGCGGGGGATAATTAACGATATTCTTGCAGAGATTCTAGATTTACCTGAAAATGAGAAATTGTAATATGCCCGATGAGATTGTATCGAAATGATATTTAAAATAAAATAAAATAAAATAATAATAATAAAAACACCTCCAAAGCGTCCAGAGAGACCTGAATTTACTTGCAACAAAGGCACAGGAGTGATGTTGAAATATGCGCATAAAATTTAATATTTATGCGCACATTTCAACATTCGAAAAACAGCGATCATTAATTACTTCTAAACGAAACTTATTTAACTGTGAACAGTTAAATTATTTCCAATCTGATGGTAATAGTTTCGATTCAATATCTGATAAACTTTGAAGTTGTTTTCGGGTGTTTTTTTTTTTCTATAAAAGAGAAATTTATATAAAAGCTCCTCATCTGAAGATTTATCGTCCAAGTCTTTTAATCAATGTGAAAGTATCAATCTCTCAACGGGAGATATGAAAAAAATTCACATGCGCAGAAAAAACGAAATAGCTCTGTTGCGCATGAAATTGAAAATACTGATTTTGCGCATGAGATAAGATATATAAAATCAATGGGGGATATGATATGTTATTCCTGTTAAACTTATGGGAAATTTTCATTTGACATTTATGAGAGGTATAATAAAATAAGTAATTGTACTATGGCAACTATATTGATCTATCAAATACTTTGTATCTATTAAAAAACCATTAACGCTCTTTGAACACTGATAAACGCCTATGCTCAAATTGAAAAACACCGACTATGATTCTATTTTATATCAAAACGATCCTTAGAATAAAAAAATACCCTACATATGAACATCTAGGGCCTACTTTATATCAGGATAATTCTATACTCACATCTATTTTCTAGAAGGGCTCTGGTCTGCCAGGTTCAATGGGAGGTATCCGTGCTTGTACGAACGTTCAGTGGGACAATTTAATAAAAAAACAAAACCTATAATCTAGACATCCAAGCGAATGGCTCTACTGCCACCTCCACACTCTTATGTAATCTTATTTCAATCAAAATGTGCATGTTTACCTCTTGTGGCGATCACATCCTGAGCCATGTCATCCAATATTGATGATACAGCGTTTACTTTCATGTTCAGGCCTAAATCCATGGTAGATGACTGAAATAAAAAAAAATCAAATGTATCTATCAATTTAATTCAAATATCTCTATCCGGCTTTAAAATGATCGCGTCATTGATGACGTATCATAGTGTGACAATGTCATAATTTATACACGGGTGGTAAACGCGCAATCCAATTCCCGCCGGGAATACGCTTAAAATGGGTTGCGCAACGTCCGGTGCTGGTGTTGCGCGTAAAAAAAGACGAAACTGAGGTATGTGAAGTTATGATTTTGCTTAGTATGAGACAAGAATAAATTTTCTCGATAAAAGCAAAATGCTATTCGACACAGATATGATAATACATCATATGTGTAAAATATCTGGTTTGTAATTTATGATTCGGCTGTATTATCACAAAAACTCTGGAGACACGAAACGTGAAAAAAGTATGAAATCAACAAAAATGGCAGTTTCTGACCTCATATGCCTAATCTGAGGACATCTGATGCTTTTTATGATAACTCAACTGTTATAAATTAACGAATATCAAAAATATTTGTTTCAAATCCTGCTTACGGGGACATAATTGACAAAATAATCATCGGGAGTGGGGTTGCGCACCGGGAATGGAGTTGCTCATATACATCATAATGTGTATAATGTATACGCGCAACTCCATTCCCGGGGCGCAACCCCATTACCGATTATTGTTTTGCCAAACTTTCCCCCAAAAGCAACATTTCATTTAAGTGTATGTAATATTCATGACTGTTTTACACGTGTTTGATCATTCGAAGCGTCACATTTCCAGAAAGAAGGCACAAGAGTTAGAAAATTTGCATTTTTCATGATTCCATGCTTTTTTTTGACAGCTCGAGCCATGAGAGTTTTCGTGATAACAGAGCCGATTCTAAAACTAATAAGTTGGTATTTCACACATATGATCCTTATTCATTTTTGTGTCGAATAGCATTTTGCTTTTTTTCGAAAGCACTCGTAAATGTGTAATTATTTACAAAAACAAAAACCCACCTACCTCGATTTTGTATATATTGATGCGCAACACCAGCACCGGAAGTCGCGCAATCCATTTTTAGCGTATTCCCAGTGGGAATTGGATTGCGTGTTTACCACCCGTGTTATACCTAAAAGCATACGATTTATTTATTGTGCACACAGCTACTGTCCCCCGCCACCCTTTAATTCATTATTATTTAGTACAGGCTTCGAGTATGAAACCGACGTATGTTAAAATGACTGTGCACAACGAAGAAACATGAAATGGTAGTCTATATATCGATAAAAATGCATTTTGTCCACTGTCGGATCCTGAAAACTCTTGAAAATATCGTTTTTCATAAATTCCACCAGTTCGTACGTATGCCTTTTTATTTTGGTGTACCGCCGACTCGGACGTAAGACAGAACCTTCGCCGACGGCCGGGTTTTGCCGGGCTATGTGATTTTTGAAACTGCATATAACAGTGACCGATCTGTTAAAGTGGGTATATTGTACATGTATAACTAAATCACAGGACATTTTAACAGTAATTTATCCATTTAAAGCGAGAAAACTACGGTATGGTATCCAAATACGTGTTTTTTAGTGAACATTTCCTGAATGTTAGAAAAAAATACGAATGACATGAAAAATTCAATACATTATCACCATCAAAGCGCGTCCATTATAGGTCATCCTCGGCCAATTCTTAATAATAAAGCTTTAAAAATGAAAAAACTACGAAGGAAAATATTACCTCGACCGGGGAAAACAACCGCAAAAAGCGACCTGCTCGCACGTAATTATACCACCGGTCAACGCTTACGTTGAGACTCGGTGTGCTCTGTCGCAACTTCCGAGGTAGTGCACGTCGCGATAAAAGAACATCAGCAAAGGTGAGTGTCATCACATTTTTTTGCATTTTTACAAGCAGTGTATCGAATATAAAAAAATGGGGAATGGTAGATGTAATGTGAATTTGATTTAACTTTACAGAGAACTTAAAGTTTGCTAATTCATTCTTAATTTGTGGTCGTGGTGATGTTTACCAACAAGCTGATTTTGCAGTAAATTTGGCCATTTCGTCATGAAAGCACTTTTATTGTCAAATATTTACATTTTAACGAATATTAAGAACAAACCGAGTAGGCGTGAGATAGCTGTAAAATATACAATTCATTTGGAAATAAAATATGTACCGAAAATGGTTCGGGAGTAAAATTATTCACTTTTTATCGAGAGAGATAGCTCTGTCGTGAAGGAGATAGTAAGGTCGCTAAGGAGATAGCTCTGTGTTGCATTAACAGTTTTGAGCAGTGTTGAATGTATCCGGATAGTAGTTATGTCCACTTACGAGATACAATTCAATTATCTCATTTTTATATTTATGCATCATTTGTATAATACATATTGTTTATATTTTCTTATATTTATTTTGTTTGTTTTGTATTTAGTGCCGTTTTAACAAGTACTTCTGGATTCAGCACTAGTACTAACTTGCTCTCAGTAACTAACTATCAAGTCCTCCTGCAGACACATTGTAAAATAGTCAGGGGGATCAAACTCAAAGCCCATGATCAATAGATCTGCACTTTCACTATTGATCTAAGCGAGGTGCTATATTTTCTAAGAATCGGCATGTGCTACTTTTTCTATAAAAAAGATAAATTCAGTTAGAGAATAATTAATGCGTGAAATTATCTTGTGAAAAGCAAGGGTTGCCCGTAACTTTAGTGAAAGTGGCTCTGATACTTGTTTACACTACCTATTACACTATATTACATTCAGATATGATTTTACAAGACTTGTAAAATCATATCTGAATATAATGATACGTGGAGGCTAATCATAATGCATTTAGTGTTTTAAAAATGTACGCATTTAATTAGCAACCTCAATTAAACATACAATTATTGACATAATTACTGCAGTGATTGAATTCTAAATTTAAGAACTTTCTTTATAATTGAAATTCTAATATTCTCGGCTATTTTTATTTCTATCAATTTATCTTTTATCTGTACCAATCAGACGCGTTTGTCGAAAGGGTCGTGACTTCAGATTTGGAGTAATTGCTTTAGGATTTGAATTTTGTCATATCATGACGTAAGAACATTAGCATCTTTAAATTAGGAAATTATGAGAAAAACATGCCCGAGCCGGTAATCACATTTCCTTATTCATGTATTGTGAAATCATTTAAATTCGCTAGCATGAAATTGCGCGCAAACGGCAAAAAGGCAGTTTCGCGCGGGCTTTAATTCGCGTATTTTCAATTTAATTTTTTTTTCATAAATCGCCAGCATCGCATTTGTCCGGTATAAAATACAGTTCCAAATGCAAACACATTTCTTTTCTTTAATTTTTCCCTAGTGACCTAGCTTTTGTTCCAAGATAACCCATATTAAAAGTTGACCTAGATTTCATCAAGGCAATCATTCTGACCAAATTTCATGAAAATCAATTGAAAAACTTCAGCCTCTATCACATATTCAAAGCTTTCCTTTGATTTAACCAGGTGACCTAGTTTTTTATTCAAGTTAACCCATATTCAAATTTGTCCTACATTATATCCAGACAAACATTCTCATCAAATTTCATAAAGATAGAGTGTAAAATGCAGTTCCTATTGCATAGATAAGGTATTTCTCTGATTTGACCTAGTGACCTAGTTTTTGACCCCAGATAACACATTTTCTTACTTGACCTAGATTTAAACCAGACAACCATTTTGACTTAATTTCATGAAGATCAATTGAAAAATACAGCCTCTATTGCATACACAAGCTAAATGTTGACAGAGAGACAGACAGACGACTGACGACGGACATCGAGTGATCACAATAACTCACCCGAGCAAAAAAGTAAACAGAATGTACAACTATTCAAAATTTACAATTAAAACCTCATGAAAAACCTTTATCAAAACAATACTTGGAAAATTCATAATATGTATATCAAATGGAACAGTAACTTTATATTATTTCAAATGAGGACAACCCAATGTAATATTAAAACGTTTAAATTATGAACACAGAGCTCTGTTCATGCAACACAGAGCCATCTCCTTAGCGACATGACTATCTCCTTCACGACAGATCTATCTCTCACAATAAAGAGTGAATAATTTTAATCCCGAACCATTTTCGGTACATATTTCATTTCCAAATGCATTGTATATTTTACAGCTATCTCACGCCTACTCGGTTTGCTTCTTAATATTAGTTAAAATGTAAATATTTGAGAATGAAAGTGCTTTCATGACGAAATGGCCAAATTTACTGCAAGATCAGCTTGTTGGTAAACATCACCACGACCACAAATTAAGAATGAATTAGCAAACTTTAAGTTCTCTGTAAAGTTAAATCATATCTACATTTCTACCATTCCCCGATTTTTGATATTCGATACACTGCTTGTAAAAATGCAAATAATGTGATGACACTCACCTTTGCTGATGTTCTTTTATCGCGACGTGCACTACCTCGGAAGTTGCGACAGAGCAGTTTATCGTATACCTCTTAAAGAGGTAGCTCTGTAGTTTACCATGCGTGTGATAAAGACCGATTCATATTATTTATTTCCTATATTTAATTTTATCTTCTGATATTTCTTTTCACGATTGATGTAAAATTGAGTCAAAATATTTGTTTAAGTTTTACTATTTTTATGTAAATTTAGTTTTAGTATATATTGCTACATTGCTTCAATGTGTCAATATAAAGGGCGGATGGACCGTAATTAAACTTAATTAGAATGTGTCAATATAAATAACACGTTACATTTGTAATGTTATGCATGCAATCGTGCTGCATCTGCACGGTTTTTATGTTACATGTTTGTTTCAATATGTCATATTACATAGACTTATTTCATTATTTACAAGATAAATATTGGCATTCCCTGTAAATCGTAAATGTCTCGATTTTAGCGGGACTTGACGATGACATTTAACAACGTTACGCCAGTTCCGGATTTGTATTACAATTGTTGTTGAACTGAAAGAACTCCGTGGTGTAGAAATTTACTCGAAATTTGTCATTTTGATTAAGGGCATAAGGCCGAAACGTTAATAAAACAGAGTCCTTAAAATTGATCGTTAAGCAAAATAGAATCAAAGAAGTACATAACAAGTGATTAGTTATGTAGAATATCACATGGGGTCGTTTGCATGATGTGAAGTTTCTCGAGGTTGGCCTACATATGTGTCCCCGATTAATGAAACTGTTTGATTTCATTTAAGCAAAATAAAATCAAAGCATCACAAGGGGGCTTTTTCGTCTTCTCTCGATGTAACCCTACAATGAAAATTCCATTCATGTGCCCCGCCAGCGCTTCGCTTAGTGACTTGCAGCTATTTAAGTTATTATTATCATTATTATACCTAACTTATATAGCACTCTTTTCATACAAAATATGTACGTTCAAAAGTGCTTTACATAAAGAACACATACATACACATATATACATGAAAATATACCGGCAAAAGATTAAAATGAATAAAATTTAAAACAAGATCATCCATAAATTATGTTCAACGTTAAATTACATTACGAGACCAATCCCTTTCTCAACACGAAACAAACCTTTCATGGTTTTCGGTTTAACGCCATTTTCAACAGTATTTCAGATTTTGTTATTTATTTATAACATGTGAGAATGTGATTTGGTTTAACGCCATTTTCAACAGTATTCCAGGTTTTGTTATTTATTTATAACATATGTGAAAAAGATGCGTTTTCAAAGATTTTTTAAATGCGAACAGTGAGCTTGAATCTCTGATGCTAGCTGGGAGGGCAGTCCAAAGCTTTGGAGCTGCATGCTTGAAACTTCTGTCACCATACTTTACTGTTCGACTCCTCGGTACAACCAAAGACACCGAGCCATTTGCCGACCTTAAGTCTCTACGAGGCTTGTACATGTCCAGCATATCGACAATGTACTTAGGAGATTCATTGTGCATGGCTTTGTATGTAAGTGTAAAGATTTTGAACTCAATGCGGTGCTGAACCGGAAGCCAATGCAACTCCTTCAAGACCGGCGTGATGTGTTCGTATCTTGGAGTCCTGGTTATGATGCGGGCCGCTGTGTTTTGTACACATTGAAGTTTTTGCAATGAGTCTTTGGAAATTCCATACAGCAGCGAGTTACAGTAGTCTGCTTTCGATGTAACCAGAGAGTTCACAAGAGACTTGGTAGCAACAGCTGCGATGTACTGCCTGATGTGGTCAATTTGCCGAAGTTGTGCGTAACTAGCTCTACAGAGAGTGTTAACATGCTGTGCCATGACCATGTTTGAATCAATTCTAGCACCGAGATTCTTCACACAAATTGATGGTTTAATCTGAGAGGGTCCTACTTTCACGCATATCTTCGGGTATTTTTGTGTGATTTGTGTGAAACAAAATGGCCTCAGTTTTGTCAGTATTGAGCTTCAGCATGTTCTGATGCATCCAAGAGACTATGTCGTTGAGACAGATTTCAATCCGAGATAGGGCTTCGTGTTGATGGGAAATATTTTTTGGTTTAAACGATAAGTATAGTTGTGAGTCATCGGCATAAAAGTGATGATTTAGTCCATGGCTTCTGCAGATTGAACCAACGGGTTTTGTGTACATGATGTAGTTTTTCGATCCTAGGACAGATCCTTGTGGTACACTGTATTTCATATGGACTGGAGTAGATAGTTCGCCATTTACTGAGACTGTTTGGTAGCGGTCATTCAGATAAGAAGTCATCCACTGTAGTGGTTTGCCAATGATCCCGAAGTCCTTTTCCAAGCGTTTAAGCAACGTTTCATGGTCGATAGTATGAAACGCAGCTGATAAGTCAAGCATTACCAAGATTGTGATTTCGTTTTGATTCAGGGATTGAAGAATGTCATTTTGAACTTTGAGAAGTGCGGTTTCTGTCGAGTGATGCTTTTTGTATGCAGACTGATGCTGTTCATGTAGGTTCTTCCAAGTCAGGTGGCACTCAGTGCGTTTATCTACTACTTTTTCCAGTACTTTGGAGACAAAAGGTAGGTTTGAAACAGGCCTGTAGTTCTTTAGTTCATTGGAATCAAGGCCTGTTTTTTTCAAAAGAGGTCTAACGTGAGACTTTTTAACTTCTTTTGGAACATACGCGGTTTCCAGTGATGTGTTGATAATTTTTGTCAAAGCCGGAAGGAGCTCGTCAAGGCATGTCTTTAAAAGCCAAGCTGGTATTGGATCTAATTCACACGACTTACATGGAGATGCCTGAATAATATTCTTCACTTCTTCAGGTGTTGCTGGAGTAAAACAGTTAAGGCAGTCCTCCATTGATGGTTGTGTTTGATTGTCATCAGTAATGTCAGATACAAAACAGGATGCTATGTCTGTCCGTATTTTGTCTATTTTGCTTATGAAAAAGTCACTAAAGTCTTGAGTGAGTTGTTTGAAGGATGCAGCTTTTGGTAAAGTGATGTCATTTGTAGCACCTAACAGATGCTTTGTGATTTTGAAAAGACTCTTTGAATCTTTTTAGCAAGATTCTACCTTATCCGAGAAGAAATGTATTTTTGCCTTTTTTAGTAACCTATTTACTGTTGCACACTGTTCTTTGTAAAGCTTGCGCCTTAAATGTTTAGCATTATGAAGTTTTTGTGTATACCAGGGACAGGTTTGTCTCTGAATAATGGTTTTTGTGCGCAATGGTGCATGCTTGTCAATAATTGATGTAAGTTCCTGTATGTATATGTTCACTAACTCATCAACATCTGTCTTTTGCATGATTGCTTTCAAGGACTCTGAGTTCAGAAGATCCCCTTTGAATGAGTCAACATCAATTGCCCTAAGTTTTCGAAAGGAAACAGTTTTTCTCACCGGTGGAGGTCTGACAGCCTTTGCTTTAAAAGTCACAGAAAAATGATCGCGAGCGACCGTACCACTGTTGTCTGACAAACCTGGATCAGTGACTTCAATGTTTGACACGATACCATCGTTATCTCTAGTAATGACAACATCCTGGATATGTCCACCGACATGAGTGGCTTCATTTACATGCTGTCTCATTCAGTGTGCATCCAAAGTACTTACAAGGTTAGCTGTGTGTCAGTCGGAATGTCAAAATGAAAGTTTAAATCTCCAACAATGATAATTTGTTTGTCAATTGTTGCAAATCTAGATAGAAAATTGGACCATTCATTCTCAAGAAAGTCTTTTATTTAAGTCCATTTCCCCGGGATGGTGGTGGTCTATAAACGACAGTTAGACGCAAAATGAAATTTTTCATGTTCAAATTGCAGTCCATATATTCGAAAGTTGAGAAATCAAAGTTCAATATATATCTTCTGAAAAAAAAGATCCGTATTCCTTAATTGTCAAAACATTCATAACACGATTTGCATGTGTACAGTTCCTTTCTTTTATCTGAAAACTGTGGGGAAGTAACAACAGCAGGATTTTGGGGTAGATAGGTCTAGTTTCCCGTTTGGTGGATCCCACTGACTTCTACTGTTGTTTTAGCAGGGTCGGTCGTTTGTAGAAACTTTTCTTAACAAGGTAGCGGAGTTTAAAGGCAACAGCCCATGAATTAAAGAAGTGGGGTTGCAACACTTCTGATGTATTGGTGTCATGATTAAGTCGATACATGGTATTTCTAGGGCCGGCTAAACTAGAAGTTGATTTCGCATAAATGTGTAGAATTATACAACCCGTGCTCCATGAATTGTGAAAGTTGGTGTATTATGTGATATCGTGTTGAATTTTGAAAAAAAAAAAAACAATTAGATTTTTCTATTCTACTCGATACTTTCAACCTAGCTACATGGAAATACTTTTAAAATTATGTCTTCTAGCTTATAGTTAAGAATAAGAGAAGGGACCCATGATCCTTATTAGTCAAAACATTATTCTATATATCTGAAAATTGTGTTTTTGTTTTGTGAAAGTCGACACAATGACTGTTCTTAATTAGTAGCCTTATTTATTTAATACATAACGTTTTGTCAAGAAAACATTTACTCAAATATTATATGTACAATAGACTGCTGAACATAGAAAGTAGCATTGATTACGTCAAAAATATATATTATTTGTTATTGATGTAGCCCGCTGCCTACTGTAGATTTGTTCTTTATTTTTCGAAACGCTATAATATACAAACCTGGCAAACATTGATAGTCTTGGGAGTTGAGCAAATTTATAATCTTGGAGATCTGATTACTTTGAGAATCATCTTGGAGTTGAACTTTTGAGGTGTTGAATTCTTGGAGTTGAACTTTTCTGGGTGTTGTGGCTGACGAAAGTGCATTCTAGTACTGTACGATGTGCATTGCCTGTAGTCGTCTGATTCTACGATATTATTTTCATATCCTTCTAATTTACGCTTGATAATTCTTTTGATTTACTAATTTATCACCACAATTTAGTAATTCTTTGAAATATGATTCAGCTTACAATTATAAAAAGAACTTGACACATAGCAAACATAAATAATATTGGAGCTGAACTGTTGGAGATCTGATTACTTGGAGAATAGTCTGATAACCTTATGAGCAGTAGGACCACAATGACTTTTTGTTTGTTTTATCTTTCTTAAATGATATGCGCAGTTTGGGAACACCGGGAGCGCATTTATGTACACAATGATTTTGTAGTTACTATTGAATAAACATGGTTTTAGAAAACATCGTCTGCTACTGATTAAGTCATACCTAAGAGAGTCCGTCACCAGTGCCTTTGTTTAGGCTGCGTTGACCTACTCTCCGTTGTTTTCATTTGTTCAAGGTGCACAGACATTGACTTACCCTCTATTTTTCTCATTACATCGTCTGCTCAGATTCTAGATCGATATCGGAGATATATTTACTACTTTATTACATGCTCTTTGTGTAGAAAAATATCTGAGGAGATGCACATGACTACTTATGTGAGTCAAGCCATGGTCACGTGACTGATACACGTGATGGAAACGCTAATATTGTATAGGTAGACATCAAGAAATACATACTTTTACTTTCTTTTTACCAAACAGCTTCGACTAACTTTTTGAAGCATATAACGTAACTTAAAAACATCAACAGAATTCTTCTTTACAATCGAGCATCAATAAAGCTGATATTTGACATGAAAATAGCCTTTACTAGTCGGGAAAATTGCACTATATATTAATATGGACTACAATTGAGTAGACTGCGGTGGCATATCCGGCGAATAACTACCTTCATTCCTTTAATACCAGTTCCTTTGAAAGTGAAGGCTACATACACACTTCTTCCCAGAACAACATGTATTTCTTCAGATTATAATTTGTTAACAGCATATCGAAAGGTTTCAATCTTTCTGTGCTTTCAGCGCTTTGATTAATGAATTGGGTACAACTTTCGTTTTGATAACTATCGCATTCTTGTATGAGACTCAGAGTCCTGATTTTGTCATTAATTAAAAGCACAAAACATGCACACAATTTATAAAAGGCCATCCTGATCCTGTACATTAGGGAAGTGCAATATTACTACTCGCTACAAGTAAGCCTGGCCGTGCCCAAACTGTTCGGATCCAAGTGTACCCTGCTACCTAATAGTGTGTCCAGGCCATAGACTCTTCCACGTGTTTATACTACATATTTATTATTGGGAAGCGAAGCCTTCCCAAAGTCGCCAAACTACCTATACCGACACTGGTGAAATTTTACTTACAAATGCCATTACTTCCTTTCTCCGTACATACGCTATAAAAGTAGTTCAGTTCTTCTATGAAATTCAAGGGTCTGAGAGTAAACAGATCTATACCATTTATTTAGCATATGCAATAGATGTGAACACTCACGATTTGTAAATGAAAAATATGGCAGCTCTCTGTTATCCTTTCAGATAGCATTAGAAAATTTTACATAACGAAGGTAAATCAATTCGCCCCCTATGAATGAAATATCCGTATGAATGGAACTATTTCGTGTTTGGTAAGGTAAAACTCAATGACAGAATACACAAAATATGTAATGTGCAGAGATAAAGCTAATAAATCATGCGAAATATAAGACGTATTTAACAAAAATATACATCGAATTAAAATCTAATCGAAACACTTAGATAATATTTATGTTGTTAAACTGAAACGGGATTCCAGCGACCACTTCGTTATATAGGACGGATTACACCAAACCGGGAGTGACTACTCAGTGTTACATGTGAAGTAGTCCAAAATGTAGTTCCATGCTATGGATGAAATCTGGTATAATGAGTGACATGACGAGGTGACAGTTAAATTTTTGGCTTATGTTTATTGCTTATAGTATTGAGAATAGATCTAGACCATTTTCATTGTAAATTTCTTGGAATAAGTTTTATTCTTTGCGAAAAATGTCTACCTTCGCATAACTGCTAAACGGCTGTTTTCATGGGGGCATTCATTACCAACTTTTAGTAACATCGATCTATTGGAAAATCGATAAATTTGCCTATATAAACAAAGAAGGAAAAAAATACTTAAACTTAAACAGAAAAAGTTCTATTTGGAAATCAAAAATTCGATACCCCACAAATTAAAGTTTAATTTATTCCGGATATTATGAATATTTTTTTAAAAAAATATTTTAATATTTGGTTGGTCCTTTTTGACTTTAAATAGACCCACCTCAGTTCATATAGACTCTGAAGGAAACGGGTCAAAAAAACTGACTTTTTCAAATATAACAGATAAAATGAGATATTTTCCGCAAAAAATCAAAAATTCGATACCCCTAAAAATGTAGAAAAATTATTCAGTTTTCGTTATGTGTAATTTGTTTTAAATTTTATAATGGTTTGTTTGGTCCTTTTTGCATTTTAGTGTGTACAGTGAACATTTCTTAAAAAATTCCGGCTTTTTCCGCCGTCATCCATAAGTACTCGGAAGCTGTTAAGGAAAATATTGTCGTCTGCTAGTCTGACTTTGTCGGTACAAATTGTTATAGCTCAAAGCCTATAAATTGTAGGCAACTTCACATTGCATTAACAAAAAAAATGTAATTAGACAATTTAAAACAAATTAGTTGTTGAACTCAGAAACGCCGAAATCTAGATCCGCTGTCGTTTAAAATAACGCTATGGAGGATTTAGTGTTCAATTCGCATTAAATATACGAATGCTTTTAATTTTCATCGCAAAATATACTTAAAGCAACTAATTCTCATATGTTTCCGTAAAATATAGTCTGTCAGTAATTGAGTTTCAAAGCATTCTTAAGAAATATAACGATGATTAATTTATTAATTTCCAGATACCTGTATTACTTTTTGCCGAACGATCTGGAGACTTTTTTATTGCGGCAGCGGTCCGGGTCCGATCTCCGACGTGGTCATCTTTTTTTCTTCATACGGGATTTTTTAAAAAAAAATTAAACAAAAAAAATAATAATTTTCTATTATTCATAATATGACCAAACTTTAATTTGAAAGATAGCCTTGATGAACTGATAATTCTGCTTCTTTCCGAACCTCCTTTGTATATATAATTCTGTATTCTTAAATTTATGCATGTTTTTGGTACATTCTTTAATCATTCGTTTTAAAAAATTGAGATATCTATTATTTGATTTAATTGTAACAAATATCTTAAAATTACCCTTTGACTTTTATTGTGTATTGCAATATTGCCTAGGGGTAAACAATATCCGGTTAGTGTTGTTTCAAGGCGGGTCATAAAAAATATGTTACCCCACTTACTATAAGTGATAGGTATTTTTATGGTTTTATGGTTTTTGCGTTGTAATATATGTCTTTCACTTTCTTCTGTCTTTATATAGTCTTTCCCATTTCTTTCATGAAATTTGTTTTTACGATTTTTACCCTTATTTCATGAATCGTATGACAGTAGAAAGAATCAGTACAAATTTAGAATTCACATCGTTAACAGAGTTGTTCCGTAAATAATTATTGAGTAAAGATCCTGGCCCAAATTTCACGAAAAATCTTAAGTTATTACTTAGTTAAGTCTGCTATTCTAAAATTGAGATATTGATGAAGTTATTGTAATTTAATGTTATTGTTTTTTCCCTGTAACAATATATTTATAGTTAAAGTATACTATGGTAGTAGTATTTGTCAGCAGTATTTATTCAAGTCACGCAAATATGATATTTCTATTTAGGCACGATATAAGAAACTTAATCCTTACCATGCTAAATTACAATAATGAACTTGTCTATCTTTCAATTTGGACAGTACTATTAATTATGAAAAGGGTGCATACCAAAAAATTACTGGCTGAATGGAAGACAGTGCAGATCATGATCATTCTGCACGGATGTGCAGGCTGATCATGATCTACACTGATTGCAAAGGAAGAACCAATCGTGTCCAGCATGGTAAGGGTTAAGTATTTCCTTTAAAAAGTATAAGTCTTATATCTATACTTCTTTTTCTTTAAAGCGACCGGCCTCCAGATCGTTCGATAACAAAAATACTTTTTAGATATCTTGAAAAAAAATGCTATATTTCTTATGAAGGCTTCAAAACTTAATTACTGACAAACTTTATGTTATGGAAATACATGGGAATTTGCTGTTTTTAATACCTTTTACGATGAAAATCGAAAAACGTGAGTGGTTTAGAATTTTGAAAATATTTTAGAATCAAAAACTCATATTCTAATGTTCATAATATGTGAAAGAAAGCGCGTATAGAGGAAGTATATAAGCTTTCTAAATATTTTAGATAACATATTCATATTCTTAAATATTTGTTTTATTTACAGACAGTTTCTTGTGCGTAAATATTTCTTTTCTGTACATAGATTAATACGTTAGCATGATGTTTCATGTATTAAAAAGAAAGTAAATCTATGTGTTCCATGTATAAAATGTAACGATTTCTAAATATTTTAGATAACATATTCATATTCTTAAATATTACTTTTATTTGACAATTAATCAAGTAATATATAAATTTTCGACTTGTTCCGATTTTCACTTTAATAATTATCAAAACTTCATTCAATTCAAGTATATCGTTTAGCAAACCACCCGCCTGTAAATGCAAAGATGTTAATTATCGATTTTCCCCCGTGTTACTACAACAACAACAATTAGTACGGAAATCAACGAATCCGTCCGGTAGCGATGATATTGGATTATTGGTTTTTATTGATTTTTATGATAGGTAGATCTGTCCCGCTTTATCGGTTTCGAGATGTTACTAAAAGTTGGTAATGTTTAGAGGGTGATGTTTCTCAGAACAGATTATTTTTCTTATATTCAACATAACATGTCAATATTTTTCTATTTTTGATAAGAAGACATGTTATACTAAATGACCATATATGGTTTTCATATCATTGAAATGCTCTAAAGTGCTGAAAATGAGGTCTGAATGTTTTGTTATTAATATGAAATAAATAAGGAATTGAATTGGTAGAATGTAACCTATATAGCTTATGACCTCGGTCTATAAATAGCTCATTTAAACAAACGCTGGTTCCGGTCAGTTTCATTCATAACAAATGTCGACATGAATTATACTGCGCATTATTGATTATATGTTTTATAAAATTGTTACTTTTACTAGGTATGATTTTTTGCATGAAATACAATAAATAATGAGAACAAAATATGATTAATGTAAAGAGGAAGCTTAAGTTTTAAAACTAAATTCTCCAGATCAGCTGCTATAGGTTCTAGGGGAGGTAAGTGCTATGTGGAATTGCCACAGTTACGCGAGAAGAAACAAATGACCACATTCTACGGTTTGTATACCGAAACAGCTTACATGTTATATTTTGCTACATAAATAATGTTTACATTTACAATAGAAACTAATAATATTATACAAGTTCGTTTTAGAAACATTCTCACAAATGCTGAAAGTATTATTTTATATACTGAATATAACTATCATATATCATTGTTTCGCACTAGATTGCATTTTTAAACAATTATTACAGCGTCCTTTTTTTTAATTTCGTATAATTTATGTTATTTTTATGTTATTTCCTCAAGCTCAAACAGAGCCAAATTTCAAAGTGATAACCACTGCGCAAAACACTCGCAGAGAATTCATTATACCATTTTTAAAAAAAAAAAGAAACCTCAAAGTATTGCATAACATACAAAACACAACATAAATCTCTGTATTCTTTTTTTTATTTAAGTAGTTTTTATTGTAGCCCTCATGTATATAATGAATGTATTTGTCTCATGTTTTGTATATGTGTACGAACTGAGAGTTAAATGAAACAAACTTGAAACTTGAAATCTGCCGAGAACATTTTTTTCTAGGAGCCTCAAGTAAAATTATTTAAACGGACAGAAATTAAGCTCCAACACTGAAAAAATAATACCTTACTATCTGCATCCAAAAATAATCATAGTGCAGAAGTAAAACCTACCTACATTTCTGCCACAGAATAAACGCAAAATAAAAAACTTTTACTAGATGTAGCTCTGTATTTTCAAAGATGTCTAAACCTTCACCTCTCTGTATCAGAGGTTAAATTCACTTTAAACAGCAAGAAATAGCTAATCAAATGATTTTTTCCGCTTTTGTACAACAAGTCAATAATAAGTCTTGAAAAAAATATTTTAATAGATAAAACAACAAGTATAATGAATAAAAGTTTGGTCCTAGTGGGGTTTGAACTTACGCCCTCCTGAAAACTTAGTTAAAGTAGGTTTATGGTAGGAACTGAATACTCTTCCAAAATGCGGTACACTATTACGTGTCCGTCAATTTTCCTAACTATCGCATTTTTTTAAGGAAAATGACTAGATCATAATCATTAACAGTCCGGTTGATAGCGGGGTCCGAGCCAAAAATTTCCCTCAGACCGACAAGAAAATCGCCCCGTCAGTACTTCAGTGCATTGATTAAATAAAAATTTAGATTTAATCGGATACACTTGTAAGTTTTATAAATGTATTGATTGTTGTCTACGTGTTGAACTACTTAGTTTAACAACTGTAATTACGCGGTAAATATTTGTCAGGTGGCAAAGGCGAATGACACACGGAAAGCTATATTAATCAGCTAAAATAGTCGTCGGTAGTACCAATCTTATTAACGTGAAAATCACGGATATAGATTTTTCATGAAGTATTTGCAAAAAAATAGTAGTCACTCATAATTTAAAATGCCATTAGGACCCCTTTCTTATATATTCCTGATATGATGCTAGTCTTGCCAACCTTCTTGTGGTATTTTGTTGATGTTCTGCTAGTCTGGCACAACTATTTTCAAGTGCGCACAAAATATTTTTAAGTGAAAATCCGTTAGATTTCTTGAAATATAGAAAATATTGGACTTTAAACATACTGAACGTAAAATCTCACTTTGTTTTTTGTAAGATTTAAAAAAAAAATGTAACACAGGTTTGTAAGATTTCAAAAAAAAAAATTGTTACACAGTTAAGATAAATATTTTGACATTTTATCTGTTTGTTGTCTTGCTTTTATGCATTGACATTTCACTTTGGAAGATCCTTTTATGATTGTCTATCGAACCTTCTTTCTGTCTAGTCCGTTTGATTTTCTTTGAACCTTGCCGAAGACATGAACAACCCCTTATGATTTTGGTGTCGAGGTAAAAGCGAGCTTTAAAACCTTAGTCTGCTTTTACTGATGATCAGATTTCATACATACAGACATTGGTTCCCTATTAGATCTATTAGATCTAGAGTCGAGTAAAATATTATGATTTGTTTGTTTGTTTGGTTTAACGTTGCACCGACACAATTATAGGTCATATGGCGACTTTCCAGCTTTGATGATGGAGGAAGACCCCAGGTGTCTCTTCGTGCGTTATTACATCACGAGCGGTTACCTGGGTAGAACCACCGACCTTCCGTAGGCCAGCTGGATGGCTTCCTCACATTTAGAATTCCACGTCCCGAGTGAGGCGCGAACCCACATCGATGTGGGGCAAGTGGTTTAAAGTCAGTGACCTTAACCACTCGGCCACGGAGGCCCCAGATTATGGTTAGAGTAACCTTTACCGACTTTGGTCTGGATGTGGGTTACTTTTTTGGTTCAATGAGTTAAACAAGAAATTTTTTAAAAAAGATGGTCGGCGTGATGTAACTGAAGCACAAGTTATATATGGGCAGAAACCTGTATTTTAAATCTTTTTGCAATGTTGAAAGGGGCCTTTGTAAAGTTTTGTATAAATGGGGACAGTAGTTCTGAAGAAGACTGTGTTTAGAAATTGTGGAGGGACACACGACGGACACCAAACAATCACAAAAGCTCACTTTGAGCCTTTGGTACTTAAAAGATGGTAACAGTAAGCAAACAATATTGAAATACGTTCTATACTTTCTTTCTGGAATTGTTGGAAGCAACATGAACCCTTACCCTACTTCAGATTATTATCAAATTTGTCTATCATTCAGAATATGTACAGTACTGTTTTCACCGGAAAGATTAATTTAAAATTTAGAGTCTAAAATTTAACAGTATCGGACATGTTGTTGCAGGTTAGTAATGATATGCACTGGTTAGAAATTGTTGCTGTAATGCAGGGTAAGAGTTAATGACTGTATAAAACAAATAACCTTTTTGTAAAAACAAAACTTAAGGAAAGGAAACTTAACAAAACAGAAATAACTTAACAAGAAAACTTAACAAAACAGAAATATGTCCAGATGAGCAGATGAATATTTGGTTACGCACACCTGTTCAAGTGGTACGCATACAACCCGATGGTGCTGTACTTATAGAGGTTATAGATGACGAACGCGTTGTCATTTCACTCAGTGTCACACATGACTCAGTGAAGCATTTTCAGCCTTTTTCATACAAAATCTCTCATTATTTCAAAATGAAAAAGTGCAGAAATTAATTAACAGAAATAAGTAAATATAATTAAAATATGTATCTAGAAAATCAATAAATCCGCCATTTTGTTTTTCTTGGCATGGGAACAAAATGGCTGCCATTTTGATCAAATATCTAAATGCTCATAGCTTTTTCATTTTTAAGCCGATTTTGAAAATTCTTTCATTTCTTTAAATGATTAAAGAAATCCTAGCAGACGGAATTAACATAACAACAACATTGCCTTTCCGTTAAAAAGATATAGTCAGTGCATAAAACTCGCTGATCTGGTCATTTATTGTAGAATGAAAGAAATAATTAAATACTTCCCAATAATAAACCTATGACAGGCCCTTTCCGACCATGTTAAACCCCTTCCGATCAGAGTGTTTTATGCACTGACTCATGTTTTGTCTATATTTCATTTAAAATTCGAAATTATACATTTTTCATAATATATTTTCTTTTTAAATTGCTCATTGAATTCTGGAGAAATTATTAAATAGTTCCCAATAGTAAACGTATGGCTGGGTCTTTCTGATCATGTTTAAGGTGATCAATCACATTTGAGCAATATTTTATGACATTTTTCAGTTTTCATATATTCTGTTAGTGATTTATTCAAGGAACAAAAAGACCAGTTACAAAGAGTTAGATCCCTGTATTACTTTTCATGAAATTTTGTAATTGCCTTCCCCTTAAAATTAAAGTATCTAAAAAGTGGACTGTTTCGTTAGACTTCAATATAATTTCTAGTTTTACATTTACATTTGATATATATATTGGGATATTTCAACTACCAGACACAGAAGGCAAGTTTTAAAACAACATGTAGCTTTGGAATTCATCTATTTTCAATCTTATCTTGGTTGCAAATATAGGCAAAGGGAGGTATTTCTTATAAGTTTTGGCAAAAATATATACTTGTTAGTGCAAATCTTTGACCAGTGTTTATATTCATATCATTCCCTAGGAAAAAATATATTTCTTTATCCCATGTTTGACATCGCGAATGTGAAATAAAGCCATTACATATAATTGATAATACACTAGTGTATTAAATCTTTGTCGTCGACATCGTTTAAAGTAGTATAGGAGACGTTGGTCAAAATGACTTATTTATAGTAGTTAAAGCAAGTAGATTTTTTATGTTTATGGAAGAAAAGTCATCATGTGATAAAAAGAATATTACATTTGTGACTTGTCACATTGAATTTATTATATTTGTTGGATAAAATTGAAAAAATGCTCGGCAGATCCTCGATTTATTATTTTATTCAACTCGTTTCATAATTTCAATATGAAAAGACACTCACATGTAATATCCTCTATTCTAACATGACTTGATTCATTTTCCCTTTAAACAAAGAAGGCTGAAAGTTGTGTGTTATTTTACATCAATTCACTGTTCTGACATCACAATTATTATGTCATAGAGTCAAACGGCATAGCGGCACATTGAAAAAGTAACCAACAAGAAACAGGCAAATATTTGACCGATGTCGTCAATGATGTACATAGAAATCTTTGGTAACGTGTTAGAATCGAAATAATATATCTCATTTAGTGATTCACTCTTGAATAAAATTATTGTTTGTTGTTCAGATGCATATTATTATATCACTCGGGTTACGCCCTCGTGATATAAGTCCTTCGCATCTGAACTCCAAACAATGATTTTATTCATGGATGAGATATATTATTTCTTAATTAATTCATATTTATGCTAAAATAATGCTATCTTGGTCGGGCAACCAGGATAAGAAAATCAAATTTTAGAAATACTTCCAGTAAAAATCTAACATGTACTTAGAACTCAGTGAACACAAATTTACAAGATGACCAAAATCTGATTAACCACCTTTCCTATAGGCTGATCACTACCAAATAGAATGTAAGCCTCCGCAGGTCTAGTCACAAGTAGTCCAAATATAAATAGTACTAATCTTTTTTCCTTTCCTAGTGCATTTTCTCGGCAGCAACGTGCTTACTTTTACCCTACCGCGTTTCAGTATGTATCACTTTGCATTCTAATGAAATCGGCATGTTCCTATTGCATGCTAGATAAAAATGGCGGCGTAAGAATTTAATGTCACGAAAAGAGAAATTGAAAGAAGCGAAAAGTAGTAAATTCAGCGGGTTGTATTTAACGAACTGTAGTTTTCTTATATAAAAGTTAACACCCCCTTTTCTTTTTGTTTTTCTAAAGTAGCGATCTAGTTCTTTATGGGAATATAAGTGTCTGAAAATCTGATATGCTAGAAAATGTCGAAACACCGTTATGAAGTGAGTGGATTCTATATGAAATAAAGAACAGCTGGATTTAGTGGTGTTCAGCCTTTTATAAGCGGGTAGGCCTAAAGTGCGAAAATAAGGTTATTTTCGCGAAAATAAGATTTTTTTACGAAAATAAGCCATATATTTTTTATTATATATCTAATTAAAATTTATTTTATATCATTATATAGAGATGATCATTTGACACTTACAAAACAAAAATAAAACGATTTTAGTCCAACAATTAGGAAATTATTAGCGATTTTAATTAACATGCGTCAAAATAGGAGAGATCGCCGTGACGTCACGCGTTAACATCTGTTTATCTGGTGGTTGGCAAAACAAATGATTTTAACACCGTTTGCGTATTGAATCAGAATTTTTAATTTTTAATAACTTTTTTGCTCATTTATGGATTTTCAAAATTCAAAAAGATTTGAAATACTAACAATCTTCATATTTTTGTATCCAAATATCTTTTTTCAATGAATAACCGTTTTAAATGACATATAATTTTAAAAGCGGCATAGTGATTTTCACAACCTTTAGAAAAACAGTGTAAGTTAAGCGTTCATAATTAATCCATTTTATTTCGAAATAACAATTAAAAGTAATCAATAAATTGCTTGTTTTATAACCTTTCCATTGATCAAAAAATTATTTATGTAATTTGTGTTTTAAGAAAGTTTAGACCGTTAGAAAAACATCACTGTTTACAAAAAACATGGACGGTCGGCCTCTGCCCACCCGATCACTGTCTTATCAGTTCTAAAAATAGAATTTGTATACAAACACGATCTCTCCTATCCTTGCGAAAATAACTTTTTATGTGCGAAAATAAGCTATATTTTATTTATTTATTATCTAGCGAGCTCAGATTATGTCTATAATTCATTTAAAAAGCGAAAGTTGATATTTTTGATAATTTGTTTTCTTTTTAAATAAAAGAAATATGAAGAAATTATTAAATAATTTTCATCGGGCCCTTTCCGATCATTTTAAGCTTTCTCCGCGGAAAGAGCCCTTTCTGGTATCTAGACTTGCGAGATCATGTGACTCATGACTTGGTCAAAATGGCGGTAGAACAGAAATAAAAATAAGTTTTCGTTTTTCTGTATAAATGGCAGATGGAAGTTCAAAATACAATTGTTTAAAGAAGGAATTTATTACAAACAGTAAACGATTGACAAGTGATGTGACGTTTTTAGACAATATGAGCGAAGAAAATACAGCTCACATAAGTTCAGGAGAAATTGAAAGTAAAAGAACACAAAAATGCAACGAACTTCTACTTAGTCCTGTAATGCTGTGTACAGCGGCTGAACCACCGTCAGAAACAGAGATCACAAGAATTAAACTAACGAAATCTGTTATGCCAAAAATTCTTAACAGCAGGTATATGCAGTCATCAAGATTTTTTAGACTACATGATGATGATCCAATAGAAAATGAAAACAGTGATTTAGCATTGGGAGAATGTGGTCATAATATCAAATGTCACAATGATGAGAAAAGACCACATGATTTGTTGAAAAGATCTCAAAACTCAAACAAATACAATGAAGATTATTCTTTGAAAGCAGAACCAACGTCCTTAAATACAGACAATTACCACTCCAATATATGTGACTGCAGAAACTGTTTAATAAGCTCGGCTGGACACAAAAGTTTACCAATACTGCCAACACAAGATTCATTATATGGAAAATCAATATCTAATCAAACTTATTTGAAGAAGCATAAAAGCATACCGTACCTCCAGTCAGCACTTTCAAAACAGACCTTTGATGAAGTTGAAATAGAGCAGAGTGAAAAAGTTAAGAATAAACTTATATCAGTTTGGAATAATGTTAGATATGGTAGGTATTATTGTCTGAAAATTAGATTCTATGTTTCCTAATTTCCTAACTGCAGACATTGCTGATGGGAGCTTTAAACAGTCAGGGGTGTAACGGGATCACTAACTGTTTCAAGTTATCGCAGTTTATTATTAAACTTTATAACCCATTCGAGTTATTGCTTATACTTTCATAACTTGTTTCAGTTATCATAAAATATTACAAAACCCTCCTGTGTCAATTCCTCATTTTGAATGAGACTAATGCAATTATTTCCTGAATCCTTGACCTTTTATCTTTCCAGCTATGCAGTAAAATTTTTTACGCAAGACTGATAAAGTTTTACGCAAAGGTTTTAAAGCTATAAAACTCTTAACATCCCATTATGCTTATCAGGTCATGATCAGGCTAAAAGAGAATTTGATTAACCACAGTTTGCTACTAATTTCACTTTAAAGGTCACTTTGTGAGAACAGCAAAAAGACTTTTTTTGAATAACTTACCTGAGTTAACTATATTTTATAACTAATACAGGTTATAAAATGCTTGAAAAAGTAACTGAAATAGGTTACATAACTTAAAACAGTTACACCCGACTGTTTAAGGGTTCTGGTAATAAACACAATTTTCGACTGTTTGGAAATGATAGAACTGACGGGAATCCAAATTATTTAATAACTTCCCCATATTTACTCAAAGTTTTTGGTGATGATCAAAGCAGCTTGTTAATTTTTTCTTGCTTTTGATAAAAAAAACAACGCGGTGCTCGGTTCTTCAATCATCGCTACAAACAAATTAAGGACAGGTTTGTTTGGATAGCGGTTTACAATTAGACAAGTATAAGGTACATGTACAGTATATAGTCTGCTTTTAATATTGTACTCTGATGATATTATTTTTCTATGCAATTTCCGACTGTGTAAGTAAAAATCATACATCCAAAATTAAATAAAAAACAGTTCTTTTTAGTAGCTTTTTTGATGACCTGATTGATCTATCTTCAGGTTGATTCTATCTTCATAAAACTTGGTCAGAATGTTTGTGATCCATGGCAACCGAAAGGAAAATATATAAAAATCTTCTTGTCCAAAACCACAGGTCATAGGGTTTTTATATTTGGTATGTACATGTACCATCATCTAGTGGTCCTCTACCAAGATTGTTCAAATTATCCCCCTAGGGTCAAATATGACCCCGCCCTGGGGGTTACATGGTTCACATAGACTTATATAGGGAAAACTTTAAAAGTCTTCTTGTCCAAAACCACAGGTCCTTGGGCTTTGATATTTGGTATGTAGCATCATCTAGTGGTCCTCTACCAAGACTGTTCAAATTATCCAACTAGGGTTAAACATGTTAAATATGGCCCTGTCCCAGGGGTCACATGGTTCATAAAGACTTATATATGGAAAACACTTTGAAAACCTTCTTTTCCAAAACCACATGGCCTAGGTCTTTGATATTTGGTATGTAGCATCATCTAGTGGTCCTCTACCATGTTTGTTCTGAAATAGGTCCCTTGTTTTATATAGACATTTTTGTTTTTGACGCAGTGGCAAAGAAATTTGGACCACAAGTATAATGTTTGATACAGATTTCAATATTCATCTTGAATTGTCCTAGTCATGACCTACTGACCTACTTTCTTGTTTTTGAAGGTACAGCATAGAAATTTGCACCACATTTATAACTTTTGATACTGATTTCAGTACTCATCTTTAATATATTTAACCCTGAACTACTGACCTACTTTCTTGTTTTTGAAGCTACAGCAAAGAAATTTGGACCACCAGTTTAAATTGTTAAACAGATTTCAGTAGTTATCTTGAATACTCTTTACCATGACTGACTCACCTAGTTTTTGTTAGTGAAGCTTAAGCAAAGAAATTTGTTTAAGCAAGCAACTAAACTCAAGTGAGCGATATAAGGCCATCATGGCCCTCTTGTTTAAGATACAGTTTTGCACACCGATCTTAAAACTCACTTCAGTGACCAAGAATGTGACCTGCTGACCTACTTTCTTCAGGTGAGCGATACAGGGCCTTCAGGACCCTCTTGTTTAAGATACTGCCTTGAAATTTGGATGACATGTACAGTTAAGCACCGCGATCTTAAAACTGACTTTCAGTGACTATGAATATGACCTACTGACCTACTTTCTTGATTTTTAAGATACAGCCTTGTCTGCCTTGAAATTTGGATGACATGTATTGTATAGTTTTGCAGACTGATCTTAAAACTGACTTTCAGTGACCATGTATGTGACCTACTTTCTTGATTTTTAAGATACAGCCTTGAAATTTGGATGACATGTATTGTATAGTTTTGCAGACTGATCTTAAAACTGACTTTCAGTGACCATGAATGTGACCTACTGACCTACTTTCTTGTTTTTAGCTCATCTGAGCAATGCTCAGGTGAGTTTTTTCTGATCGCTCGATGTCCGGCGTCTGTCTGTCGTCTGTCGTCTGTCTGTCCGTCAACATTTAGCTTGTGTATGCGATAGAGGCTGTATTTTTCAACTGATCTTCATGAAAATTGGTCAGAATGATAACCTTGATGAAATCTAGGCCGAGTTTGAAAATGGGTCATCTCGGGTCAAAAACTAGGTCACTAGGTCAAATCAAAGAAAAACCTTGTGTATGCGATAGAGGCTGTATTTTTCAATTAATCTTCATGAATATTGGTCAGAATGATAACCTTGATGAAATCTAGGCCGAGTTCGAAAATGGGTCATCTTGGGTCAAAAACTAGGTCACTAGGTCAAATCAAAGAAAAACCTTGTGTATGTGATAGAGGCTGTATTTTTCAGTTGATCTTCATGAATATTGGTCAGAATATTTGCCTTGATGAAATCTAGGCCGAGTTTGAAAATGGGTCATCTGGGTTCAAAAACTAGGTCACTAGGTCAAATCAAGGAAAAACCTTGTGTATGCGATAGAGGCTGTATTTTTCAGTTGATCTTCATGAAATTTTGTCAGATTAATTACCTTGATGAAATCTAGGCCGAGTTCGAAAATGGGTCACCCGGGGTCAAAAACTAGGTCACTAGGTCAAATCAAGGAAAAACCTTGTGTATGCGATAGAGGCTGTATTTTTCATTTTATCTTCATGAATATTGGTCAGAATGATTACCTTGATGAAATCTAGGCCAAGTTTGAAAGTGGGTTATCTGGGGTTAAAAAATAGGTCACTAGGTCAAATCAAAGAAAACCCTTGTGCATGCGATAGAGGCTGTATTTTTCAACTGATCTTCATGAAATTTTGTCAGAATGATAGCCTTGATGAAATCTAGACCAGTTTTGAAAATGGATCATCTTGGGTCGAAAACTAGGTCAAATCAAAGAAAAACGTTTTGTATGCGATAGAGGCTGTATATTTTAATCGAGGTTGATGAAATTTAGTCAGAATGATTGCCTTGATCAAATCTAGGTCAAATTTGAATATAGGTCATCTTAGCTCAAAAACTAGGTCATTAGGTCAAATTGAAGAAAATGCTTGTTTACACTTAAGAGACCACATTTTTGATCCAATCTTAATGAAAATTGGTCAGAATATTGGGTCACACATTAAACCGGAATCCACCTAAAAACCGGAATACACCGGAATACACTTTGCATAACCGGAATACACCTGTATTTTTTAATTTAAAGGTATTTTTGAAGTGTTTTTGATATAATTCAATCATATTTATCATAAATAATTAACATACGAAAGGAAAATAAAATACGTTCACGCAAAATGATTTTATAGGAGATTGAAATTCGGCGACCGGGCCGGAAATTTCCATAACCGAAATACACCCGTATTTTATTAATAAATGGTATTTTGTAGTGTTTTTTTTTTCAGAAATCATTCGTGTTTAATATAAATAATAAGTTTACAAAAGGAAAATAAAATACTTAACACAAAACGATTTATACGAGATTGAAATTTGGCGACCGCTCGGGAAGTTACCATAACCGAAACACACCCGTATTTCTTCAACAAATGGTATTTTTGAAGTGGTTTATGACTGAATTCAAACATATTTATCATAAATAATTAATTTTCGAAAGGATATTAAAATACTTTTGCGCATTACGTCTTGTACACGATTGAAAATCGGCGTGCGCACTAAAAATTTGCGCATTCGTGAATGAATTTCCATGTCCTAAAATTCTGTAATATACACCCGTATTTCTTAAATCAATCGTATTTTTAGGGTTTATGACAGAATTAAAACATATCTAAAATGAATAATTAATTTACAAAAGCAAATTAAAACGCGCAAAACGTTTTTATACGAGGTTGAAAATTTGTTGAGCGCGTGCACGGGAAATTTGCGCAGTCTTGCATGAACCACAATCGCCATAATTTTGTTAGCTTTCAACTTAGGGCTACTGGTAAATTTCTTTCAAGTTTCATTTTTTTATTTCAAATTATTTCAAAATATCTTTTTATGCTAATATGATATTCGGTAATTCCTTTATGACATATTTCAGGTAACAGGGGAATTATTTTACCGCCATGAATGAAGAAATAATGATACTTATAAATTCTGAGTTATTAAAATCATCGTTTTTTTTCTCTCTCTCTCTTTCAGACCACGCTTTATTTACTGAACTTTAATGATAACCAATATGAAATATACATTTAAATCTTATTGCTTATCATTCTGTTAAAAGTGCCTTATAATTGTTAATAACGAACAGGCATGTTATTCGAGTGTCACCTGTCAATCAACAAGTTGAGCACTGATTGCTATAGTATCAATCAAAATATTTAAAGAAAGTTAAAGATGTTTTAGGGCTTTTTGTTGTGAAAATAATCTGCCGTCGAGTAAATATGCTTCATTCAATAATATGATATATTAACCATAGACAAAAATATTTGGTGACAGTTAGGTTACACGTTTATAGGTTATACGTTTAAGTATATACTGAATGTACCTGTTTTTATTCAATTTTTCAATTTGCAATAATATCGACAATTAAATAAAAGCTTATCATATTTAACTGCACTTCCCTCGTTAGACATTATTTGTCACATGTCACTTGTGTGTGCGTTCAAATATACTGATTAATTGATTATCAATAGGTGTGATAATCCAATCAAACTCTATCGGGACTAATCAGAGACACGTGTTTGTTACGCCGCATATATTTAAAGGATATTAATTACCAATACCAAAGATTTTATTCGCATAAAACATTTGTGCTATGGCAATGAATGCAGTAAACGTTTGTATATTTATATATTAAACATGATATAATTCTTTTGAAAACTGATTTTTCAAAATATACTTTCTTCTTAAACATGTTAAATTATCAGATTAATTCTGAGGAAATAATTCAATTAGTTCCAATAATAAACATAGGGCCGGTCCTTTCCGATCAGCGCGGCTTATGCGCTGACATGTGTTTTGTGTATAATTCATTTAAAAATCGAATATTGATATTGTTTTCTCAATTTATTTTCTTTTTTATTTGTTATACGAAATCTGAAGAAATAATTAAATAATTTCCAATAATAAACACATGACATACCCCTTCCGTCCGATCAGCGCGGTTTATGCCACTCGTATTTTGTCTATAATTCATTTTAAAATCGAAAATTGCTATTTTATAATTCCTAATTTATTTTCTCTTTTATTTGTTAAATGAAATATGAAGAAACAATTAATAATTTCAAACAATAAACATATGACAAGCCCTTTAAATTAAAAAATACAGGTGTATTCCGGTTATGCAAAGTGTATGCCGGTGTATTCCGGTTTTTAGGTGGATTCCGGTTTAATGTGTGACCGAGAATATTTGTTTCCATGAAATCACTATGTCAAACATGTTAACACTGTTATGGTGTTTTTATCAGGTGAGCGACCTAGGGCCATCTTGGCCCTCTTGTTTAAGATACAGTCTTGAAATTTGGATGACATTAATTTTACAGTTTTGCACACCGATCTTAAAACTGACTTTCAGTAACCATCATTGTAACCTACTGACCTACTTTCTTAATATTTTAGCATCAGTTTGACATTTGAAACCTGTAGCTCATATTACTTAGGTAAGCGATCCAGGTAATATCAGAATTTTTGTCTTGATCATCTTTAGGGTAAATTTGAATTTGGGTTATGTGGGGTAAAAAACTAGGTCATATGCTGAAATCACAGGAAAAGCTTGTTAACTCTCTAGAGGCCACATTTATGATCCTATCTTCATGAAACTTAGTCAGAATGTTTATCTTGATGATCTCTGTGCCATGTTTGAATCTGGGTCATATGTACTATAATGTAGTCAAAAACTAGGTCACCCGGCTTGAAATTTGAATGACGTGTACAGTTTTGCACACTAACCTTATAACTGACTTTTAGTGACCATGAATGTGACCTACTGACCTACTTTCTTGTTTTTTAAGATACAGCCTTGAAATTCTCAATTGTGACTTACTGACTTACTTTCTTGTTTTTGAAGTCACAGCAACGAAATTTGGATTACCTGTATGATATTTGGTATGTGTTTCATTACTCATATTGAATAGCCTTAATGATGACCTACTTTCTTGTTTTGAAGTTACAGCAATGAAATTTGGACCACATTTATAATATTTGATACAGATTTCAGTACTCATAGCCAACTTAGATTTTAACTTATCAGGGGTCTGTAAAATGTAATCCTAGGCTACATTATTTGGTTGGTAGCAAAAAACTAGCATTCTGACATTGACCCATCTCAGATTTGTTCATATGGTTCAGCATCTATAGGCTCTTTTGGGGTTGCAAAGGCTAAGAATAGAAAAACCTGTAAATGTCTTCTTCCGATGAACTACAGAATAATTCTTCCCCAAACTTGGTCTGTAGCATCATTATGGGGTCCTCTTTTGGACTTTCTGAAGTTGGGGACACTTGGCCCATTTTCAGAGGCTGTTAGAGCTAAAAATAGAAAAACCTGGAATATGTCTTTATCCAATGAACTACAGAATAGAAGATCTTCCTCAAACTTGTTCTGTAGCATCATTATAAGGTCCTTTATCAAACTTTTTGAAGTTGGGGACACTTGACCCTTTTTAGGGGCTGTTAGAGCTAAAAATAGAAAAACTTGTTAACATCCTATTCTCATGAACCGTCCGACAATCTTATTCTGTAGCATGCTTGTATGGTTCTCTCTTAATTTTGTGCAAATGATTTTGCTTGGCCCCTTTCATGAACTCCCAAAGCTAAAAATTGAAAACAAAATTGATTATGAACAACATTATGAATTTTCCAAACTATTGACCTCTCTCAGATTTGTACTAATGGTTGTGATTATACTCTTTTTAGGGGTAGCAATAGTATTAATTAGAAACGGTTTTTAACAACTAATGAACCATCTATGGATTTTCACTAAATTTAAATGGTAGCATCCTCACTTAGACCCCTCACAGTTTTGTTTAATGGTTGTGCATTTTTGGTGCTTACAGCTAAAAATGGAAAATCCTTTAAATAATTTTTCATTAACTTGGTCAAAAGCAAGTCAAAAGTCAATAGATCAAGGTTCTCCTCAGTTGAGAAACTACATCCCAATCTGGACTCTTGTTAGTCCCACAAAACAGAACTAAAAACTGATCAATAGCACAAACGGTGGAACAGCAATGTACATAAACAGTCACATAATAATAGGCTTTATTTGCCTGAATTGAATTTCCTTTTTATACGCCCTGTGGGATGTATTTTGTCATACCCTCAGTGTCAGTCTCTCTGTCCGTTAGCAATTTCATGCCGCTCTGTAACTCTTGAACCCCTTGAAGGATTACGAAGAAACTTGACACAAATGTGTACCACATGGAGACAACATGCAGACCACATGTTCTGGATGGCTCTCATCAAAGTCAAGGTCACACATAGGGATCAAAGGTCATATGAGTTTGTTTCGTTCTGCTCTGTAACTCTTGAACTGCTTGAAGGATTTTAAAGAACTTTGGCACAGATGTTCACCACATCAAGAGGATGTGTAGAGCGCATGTTTCAGATGGCTTGCTTCAAGGTCACACTTAGGGGTCAAAGGTCATATGACTATTTCCTGTCCCCTCTGTAACTCTTGAACCACTTGAAGGATTTTAAAGAAACTTGGCACAAATGTTCACCACATCAAGACAATGTAAAGAGCGCATGTTTCGGATGACACACTTCGAGGTCAAATGACTTTGTTTTGTGTGTGTATTGCTCTGCATTGTGGTGCTATTGTAAGCTCACCTGAGCCAAAGGCTCTTGGTGAGCTTTTGTGACCACTTGATGACCTTCGTGCATTGTCAATCCGTCAACAATCTAAAAAAAATCTTCTGCTTGAAAACCACTGGGCAGATTTACACCAAACTTTGCAGGAATGATCCTTGGGTGCCCCCCTTTCAAAATTGTTCAAAGAATCAGTTGCACACAAAACTCTGGTTGCCATGGCAACTGAAAGGAAAAACTTAAAAAATATTTTTATCCAAAACCGCAAGGCATAGAGCCTTGATATTTGTGACATCATCTAATGGTCCTGTATGAAGATTGTTCAAATTGTGCCACTAGGGTGAAAAGAGGCCCCACCCCAGGGGTCACAAGTTTTACAAAGACTTATATAGGAAAAAACTTTAAAAATCTTCTTGTTTAAACCACAAGACCTAGGCCTTTGATATTTGGTGTGTAGCATAGCCTTGTGGTCCTCTATGTCTTTCCGCGTCCCCACATTGGTTAAAGTTTTTTTGCACTTTCTCTTTTTTCAACTTATCTCTGTAATTACTTGATGGATTTGATTCAAACTTGAAATAGTTATTCCTCATCATCATCCACATCTTCTGACATAAGGGTTATAACTCTGGCACCAATATTTCATGATTTATCCCCCCTTTTCACTTAGATTTTCAGGTTAAAGTTTTGATGCACTTTCACTTTATCTCTGTTATTACTGAATGGATTTGATTCAAACTTAAAATAGATGTTCAGCATAATCACTCACATCATATGACACAAGGTGCATAACTCTGGCACCAGTTGTTCATGAATTATTCCCCCTTTTTACTTAGAATTTCAGGTTAAAGTTTTGATGCACTTTCACTCTACCTTTGTTATTACTGAATGGATTTGATTCAAACTTAAAATAGTTGTTCAACATCATCACCCACATCATATGACACAAGATGCATAACTCTGGCACTATTTTTCATGAATTATTCCCCCTTTTTACTTAGAATTTCAGGTTAAAGTTTTGATGCACTTTCACTCTATCTCTTGTTATTACTGAATGGATCTGATTCAAACTTAAAATAATTGTTCAACACCATCACCCACATTATATGACACAAGATGCATCACTCTGGCACCAATTTTTCATGAATTATGCCCCCTTTTACTTAGAATTTAAGGTTAATTTTGATGCATTTTCACTATATCTCAGTTATTTAACTTATTATTAAATGCATTTGATTCAAACTTGAAGTAGTTGTTCCACATGATCACCCACATCATATGACACAAGATGTATAACTCTTGCACCAATATTTAATGTCCCCTTTTTGCTTAGAATATACCTATATTTCTTTACCTCTCTTAAATTATTACTTAATATTTTTGACACAGACTTAGGCTATTGTGCAATATCTTTATCCACAATTGGAGTCATTCAACATTCCAGTGACAGCTCCAGTTTCCTCAGATGTGCCCAGTTTCACTATCCAGCATCGAAATAGTCGAGTGCGCTGTCTCCTGTGACAGCTCTTGTTAAAATAAGCATTGAAATTTGGATGACATGTACAGTTTTGCACACCGATCTTAAAACTGACTTTCAGGGACCATGAATGTGACCTACTGACCTACTTTCAAATATTTTAGCATCAGTGTGCCATTTTAAACATGTGGCTCATATTACTCAGGTGAGCGATTCAGGGTCATCATGACCCTCTTGTTTTCAAAAGTGAGTACTTGGCCTCTTCAAGGAGCAAGTAGAGCTTGAAATATAATCTTTAAAGCAATTTCTTCTCATAAACAGCTTAATGGGTCTCTATTTAACTTGGTATGAAAAATCATTGTAAGGTCCTCACACAGATTTGTTTAAATGAGGGCACTTGACATATTTTATGCTTTTAAAACACAGATATAACATGTACCATTCATGATTCAGTGTGTCATATTTTTATTCAAGGTCAAATATTCAAGGGCAGGTGTGCTACGACAGGTCAGATCTCTGCATTGATCCAGGCAAACTGTGACACTGAAGAGAGTGATCTATGGTTACCCTGGTCATTTTATTTATACAATGTTTTTACATGTCAGTGTTTCAGCTAGCGCGGAATAGAGGGGCGCGGCACCCTGCCCCTTTCTCAAAGCGCCCTGCCATTTTTAATAGCGCCCTGTGCCCTTTTGAGTCCAGTAAATATATGCCTTAGTGTAAAAAAGCCCCTAGTGTCCTGTTTATTGTCCTCTCCCGCTGCGAGAGCTGCTTCCGTTATGCAATATACAACATCACTTTATTACACCTGTCACCAATCTTCAGGGTCGCTTCCGTATACACACGTGACCGCCTTTTAGGTCCACCCAACACTGTCAACTTGTGAAGTCGATAATTAACTCAAAATATTTTCGGGATCTTTTTTGAGCATCACTTTCATAATTATCATTATTAGAGGCAATTAAAACTTTTGATTTAGCAGTCGTTATCTAGATGTAAGTATACTAATCTAATGAAGGTGAGACTTAGTCTTTGAAAATACCTCGGCGGCTTTTTGGGTGGACGGATAGCTCAGTGGTTTGCACACTGGCCTTCCAATCCTGAGGTCGGGGTTCGATCCCCGGCAGCTACTCGGGAATTTTCAGAAACGCTTTTCAGTGTTTCCCACCCAACTAGAGGTGTACTGGTCAGGAACCCAGGCAATCCTTGCGTGTATCAGTGCTATACACTGGGCACGTTAAAGAACCAGGTTGTCTATTCGAAACGAGCTAGGCTAAGTTAGCCGGATAAGCCTGTATCTGATTTCTGATCTCTCTGTCGTGGGGGCTTTGTCTCACTCTGTCCCTCTGGTCAGATCGCTCTGTGTCTGTATTAGTAGAGGATGAATTATGCGCCCTGTGTGGCTGCATTTGAACTATGAAAAGCGCCTTTGGCGCTATATAAATCTGGTATAATTTAATGTACAACGCCGGTGAATATACTATGTGTAAAATTAGGCGTTTAATCAAATAAAGCAGTTTCAGTTTCAGTTTCTTTTCACAAATGTTACAAACAAATAACACCATTAAACTTTGAAAATATTTGAATGCACGTAAAGAATCCCAAAACATTTTGTTCTTGATTCTCCATTGAACACTACTGATTGATTAACAAAAGTTCATTCGAAGTCGTCTGCTGCAACATGGTTGTCCGTTCTTAAGGGGGGAAAAAAACGGTATTGAACCACAAAAAATATACAGTCAAACTCGCTTTATACGAACTCTTCGGGACCTGGGGAATATGCTCGTATCAAACGAAATTCGTATTAACGAATGTATGACTCCCGGATAATTTGCCCGAGCCAGTTGGGCAGTATCACCGGTATCGCAGGTGAATAGCTCCCGATAAATAAAAATACAGCAGTGAATAGATAATCATTAGTAGTTTTAACTGATCAAGTGTGTGTATTCAGTTAACAGTGAAATAAGTCAACAAAAGTCATACTTAAACAGGTAAAAATGTATGAAAAATAAATTTTAATGTACAAATGTATTGTACAAGTGTTTAAAGCACATATAGATCTAGCACATATAGATACACAGAAATACTGTAACGTGTATGTATACGTCAATGCATTTTTGAAACCGGTACTTTACACATGGTATTTCAAACTTTTACTTGAAAAAACTGGTAATTTTTGGTTGTATTTTACTATTATTTAGTTCCTGAATGCCAAATGCCTCTAGTTCTAAGCAATATTTGAATAATTTTTCCTTTGAGCCTTTATCCTCCAGAAACTTTCTAATGCTATCTACCGATATTTAATTTACTGTCTGGTACAAAATTTTAATTTGCAGACGCCAGTACTTAACATGCATAAATAATGAAAAGCTCGTGCAACGTGAAATTTACTTTAAGGGATTAACTGACAGATCGCAGTTAAATAAACATTGAGATGGTATAGTGTTTGGACAACAGTTTAGGCGTCATGTAATTGGACAATTTTCACAAGCATGCATTTAACAGTTTATGACAATTGATGATTTAACCTTATAATCCTGCTATTGTGATATTTGTCGGTAATACAATAGAATCAAACAAACATCCATTTTATTATCAAATAGGTATTGCACAAGTAAACGCATTCACTTTTTACAGGTGATAATCACTTCGACTAAATATCAGCACCTACTGTACAGATTCAAACTATTAAAAAATCAAGCAAAGCAAAAAAGTGGCCGCCAACATCTAAAATTAGTTCGTATCAAAAAATGGAAACTTGTAACATTTTAGCTCATTGGGACTTCCAAAATGTGTTCGTATCTCCCGAAAATTCGTATGAAGCGAGTTCGCTATTACCGAAATAATTTTACAAAGAAATAGAAGGACTCAGCCGGGGAATCCAGGTTTTGTTTGTTATTGCCGAAAATTCGTATCAAGCGAGTTCGTATTAAGTGGACTCGACTGTATATACAAAACTGCAAGAACCTTTTGTTTTTGTTTGTAACATCTGGGGATACTTTTGGTCATTGATTGTGCACGCTTGCGAAAATTATTACTTAGTGGACACGTTATTATAATTTCGGCGGGAAAGAAACACGTGCGTTTCATGACGGATATTATTATTATTATACCAGATTTATATATGAGCTGCGCCATGGGAAAACCAACATAGTGGGTTTGCCACCAGCATGGATCCAGACCAGCGTGCGCATCCGCACAGTCTGGTCAGGATCCACGCTGTTCGCTAACAGTTTCTCCTATTCCAATAAGCTTTATAAGCGAACAGCATGGATCCTGACCAGACTGCGTGGATGCGCATGCTGGTCTGGATCCATGCTGGTCGCAAACCCACTATGTTGGTTTTCTCATGACGCGGCTCATATTGTGTTTGCGGAAGGGGTACTCCAGTCTCTGTTCAGGTCAATATACCGCTAAATCAAAAGAAAATTTACAGAGGAAACTAACATTTCCTGTCCATTTCTGGTCATGAGAAGATTAACCTTTTGTCTTTTTGTCTTTTTCATTCGATACACTTTTCCCGATTAAACTCATATCACCATACAAAATTCATCAATTTATCGGATGTTAATATGAAAATAGCTAAGAATCGTGCATTTTACGACTTGAAATACAGACCGTAAACAAAAATCCTGAACTCTGAGCACTAAAAATGAATTTATTGCTGATGCACACTGTATTATATTTTGGCGGGAAAATAAGACACGTGCGTTTCGTGTCGTCGAATGATTCATTATTAAATGTGAGCATATTTTCCTCATGACATAATTATGCGAATAGATTTCAACATTTAGAGGTTTATGTAAATTACTTTAAGTTAAGTTTCTGAAATGTAGATTGTCTTTGCACACAGTATTTATGGAAAGTGTTAGATTGACGTCTGGAGATTGGGAGATTGGGAGTGTGACCCTTTTAGGTGAATCCTTTTAATTAAACCACATTACCATGGATCCGTAGCCTCATCAGATATCACTCTCTCCCCCTACATTAAGTTCGTCTGATAAAAAACCCAATGAACAAAATTAAATTATCAAAAAAACTAAACCCTACGGAATTGAAATACATTTTACACCACCACACATCCTACCCAGACTGAGGACCACCTCTCCCACTCTCTCGCAAGTGCCCTTTCGGCCAGTAGCACCCTGCCCTTTTCACATCATGGCTGGATGTAATTCAAATGTATGCTTGTTTCTGTTAAAAGACACACTAAAATGATGTCATGCTAATGAGCGATGACGTCAATGTTTTTCTTGCGACCAAGAAAGAGTGCTACTAAAATTAAGCTTTTGTTTCAGATAAAGGGCATATTAGAATCGAAATAATGTATAGCAAAATCATGTTTTACTTAAATTAATACATTCAAAATCAGTTATACATCGCCAGAATAATTTAAGTGGGCTATGCCCTTGAGAAATTATTCTTAATTCTTTTATTATTAACGTTAAAACACGATTTTTCTATACATTATTTCATGAATAGAAATCACCTGTTGTGATAGCTTAAGCTAACTAACTACATTTTCTTTTTTAGGTTGGACCTTGAAAACTGAAACAAAGTTTGGAAAAGACAGTCCAATATTTCTGCTTGGACGATGCTATCATAAAAGACCAAATGGTAAATTTGAATTAGGGACAACCTCAACCATGGTACAATCTTGACTCCCCAGAACAGTATCAGAAATATAAGATATAAATGTGGTTCAGTAATCCATTCAGATCATTTTTAGCTCACCTGTCATTAAGTGACAGGGTGAGCTTTTGTGATCGCCCTTTGTCCGTCCGTCCACAATTTCTTGTGAACACGATAGAGACCGCATTTTGCAATAAATTTTAATCAAACTTACACACAACTTGTATTGGCATAATATCTCGGTTCCTTTCGAAAACTTGCCAGATCCCATCAGGGGTTCCAGAGTTAAGGCCCCTAAAAGGGACAAAATTTGCTTTTTTGGCTTGTGAACATGATAGAGACCACATTTTGCAATTAACTTTAATAAAACTTGCACACAACTTGTATTGGCATAATATCTCGGATCCTCTACCAAAATTGTTCAAATTATTACCTTACGGGGGGTCCCAAGTTTTACATGGACTAGTGTAGGAAAAAACTTTAAAAAACTTCTTGTCTGAAACTGCAAGGCCAAGGCTTTTGTTATTTGGTATGTTGCATTGCCTAGTGGACCTCTACCAAGATGATTCAAATTATGCCCCTGAGTTGAAAAGAGACCTCACCCAGGGGTCCCAAGTTTTACATAGACTTATATAGGAAAAAACTTGCTGACACTGTAGAGGCCATATTTATGACCCTATCTTTATGAAACTTGGTAAGAATATTTATCGTGATGATTCCTAGGCCAAGTTTGAAACTCGGTCATATGGGGTTAAAAACAAGGTCACCCGCTCAGATCAAAGGAAAAGCTTGTTAACACTGTAGAGGCCATATTTATGACCCTATCTTCATGAAACTTGGTCAGAATGTTTATCTTAATGATTCCAAGGCCAAATTTAACAGGTGAGCAATATAGGGTCATCATGACCCTCTTGTTAGTATATGTATACAGTAGAAACTTAAAAAATCTTCTTGTATGCAACTGTTGGCCTGATTGAAAAAAAAAATCACTCAAATTGTTCTTGTTTGACGTTTTACCAAGAATTTTCGAATTACTTTGATTAATTAGTCAAAAACATGGCTGCCAGAGGGTGTGGTAACTTTTCCCTATATGTATCAGGGGTTCTATTTGACCCGGGACCCCAGGTCCAGACGCGGGAGATTTTCAAAAGACAAAGGACCCGCCATGATACTTGCCTGTGCGTCACTCGGGACCCGGGGGCATTTTCCTTTGATAATCCTTTCTCTTATCATTCATTTCCTACAATAAACCTGGGTTCACAATTAACTCACGTAATCTAAATAAACACTCGCGGTCATACACTAATAATGATATGGGTGATGTAAGCAGTAAGGTATTGAAGAGGGAGTTAAACCACCGTTGACAGGCGATCGCAAGGTGGGACTTGTCTAATGACAGCAGGAAATTGGTGAAAATGATCCGAAGCTACGTTTGTTACACGGTGTTAGTGGACCAAAAAGATGTGAAAAATCTATAGTCTCTGTAATAACATCCGTTATTGAAAGGAGGGGAGCCAATTTGCAACAGTTTTATTTGATTAGGCATTCAATTGGTGATAATTAGATTACTGAATAAAAATTGGATAATTATATTCATTATTTTATGTGCTTGATATGATTTTATAAGCGATGTTGGCCGTTACAATATAGCATTTTTATTTTACCGAGTCTTAGTTTGGGGGAAAAATGCTTTAAATAAGCAGAAGTTGTAAGTTTTGAATAGCTTATTTTTATTATGATGAAAAAAAAATATAAATAGGTATTTTAGCAAGAATTATGTCTTAACTTTCGTTTTCCATATTTGTCACCTGTTTTCGCGAACGTGGTTTTCGACATATCTGTCCTTTCTAACGAGATTTTCTTGTGCAATTTTAATAATTAGTCAAAAAAGTCTGTATTTAACAAAAATATGGCATATTTTGCAAAATCAGCTAACATTTTGAAGCATTTTTATACGCCCGAAGGGACGTATTATGTTATGGTCCTGGTGTCCGTCCGTTAGCTATTCCCCTTGAAAGGATTTCAAAGAAACTTGACACAAATACTCACCACTCCGAGATGACGTGCAGAGTGCATGTTTTGGATGTCTCATTTCAAGGTCAAGGTCACTTTTAGGGGTCAAAGGTCATATGAGTGTGTTTCATGTCCGCTCTGTAACTCTTGAACTGCTTGAAGGGTTTCAAAGAAACTTGGCACAAATGTTCACCACACTGAGACGACGTGCAGAGTGCTTGTTTCGGATGACTAGCTTCAAGGTCAAGGTCACACTTAGGAGTGAAAGGTCATATATGACTTTGCTGTGTCCGCTCTGTAACACTTGAACTGCTTGAAGGATTTCAAAGAAACTTGGCACAAATGTTCACCACACTGAGGCGACGTGCAGAGCGCATGTTTTGGATGACTCGCTTCAAGGTCAAGGTCACACTTAAGGGTCAAAGGTCATATATGACTTTGCTTTGTGTATATTGATATGCATTGCAGTGCTCTTGTTTTTAGCTCCACTATTCGGAGAATAGGGGGGCTATACTACTCGCCCCGGCGTGGGTGTGACCCTTCTTGATTAAAGTTTTTTGGCAACTTTTGTTTTTCTGTCATATCTTTGTTACTATTGCCTATATCTTACTGTAACTTCACATAAACATTGTCCAGTATACAAACAATATATGTGTAGGGGCTGAGCCCATTATACCCAAGGTCAAGGTCATCAAGGTCTTATACTTAGGTTATTTTTAAGGTTAAAGTTTTTTGGCAACCTTTGTTTTTCTGTCATATCTTTGTTACTATTGCTTATATCTAACTGTAACTTTACATAAACATTGTCCAGTATGCATACAAAATATTTACAGGGACTGGGCACATTTTATCCAAGGTCAAGGTCACCAAGGTCTTATACTTAGGTTATTTTTAAGGTTAAAGTTTTTCAGCAACCTTTGTTTTTCTGTCATAACTTAGTTACTTTTGCTTATATCTTACTGTAAGTTCTCATAAACATTGTCCAGCATACAAACATAGTATATGCAGGGGCTGGGCCCATTATACCCAAGGTCAAGGTCACAAAGGAGTTATACTTGGAATTATTTTCATGTTAAATTTTTTCGAAAGCTTTATTTATAGACATATCTTTGGTACTTTAAAAGATTATGAATTGAAATTAAAAACCTTTGTTTATAATCATCATCTGCATGTGTGGTTACATACCCCATAACTCTAATTGTATTTTTGACAGAATTATGCCCCTTTTGTACTTAAATTTTTTTGCAATCTTCGCTTTCTGGATATTACTTTAATGCAATAAAAGATAAAGACTTGAAACTTAAACTGTATCTTTATCACCATCATCTGCATGTGTGGTAACAATCCCCATAACTCTGATTTGTATTTTTGACCAAATTATGCCCCTTTTATACTAATTTCTTTTAACAAACTTCGTTTTCTGGACATAACTTTGGTACTGCATTTGTTGTAACAATCCTAATAACTCTAATTTGTGTATTTGATGGAATTATGCCCCTTGGTGTATCTCCCTTTTATAGTAGAGATCTCTTATTCAGACATATATTCATTTTACTGTCAAATCCCGAATAGTGGAGCGCGCTGTCTTACGGACAGCTCTTGTTATTTGGCAGATCCCTTTTTGTTCTCTTACAATAATTTTTTTTTTGAATTACTTCCCTTTTTTTGTTACTATAAATAGCTTATTTTGAAACTTTTTTTATTATTGGCAGTAGGGAAAAACCAAGACCACTTTTCTGTGGTACAACATGGATGGTACATCCAATTTTTTGATGTATTTTGACATAACTTTACCAGGTTAGAATTTTTTTGTGGACGTCGAAATTTTTTTATGGGGAATTTCTTCTTTTTCTTGTTCTTGTCCTTTGGGCTTCAACAGTAAAGTTCTTTAAATTTTGCTCCCATCCTCTGATGTAACTCTTCGGGTGTATATTGCCCCGCTTGGCGGCGCTCTTGTTGATAATACATGTATAACATGCAAAGGTATCAAACCCCACCCACCATTGTTGTAATAGCTTATAACTTAAAATTGAATAAGCCCTATAATATTAATAAACAACTTTTGGTTAATATTATTGTATTACCAGCTGCGTATTACTATGTAAGAAAATTTAGTTCATAATATTGACATTCGGACCCAAGGGTCCTGGGACTTTTAGGTTTTCAGGTCTAGTGGAACCTCTGTGTATATAGTGGAAACTTAAAAAATCTTCTTATATGAGTTGTCATAAAACATGGCTGCTGGAGGGAGTTGTAACTGTCCCCTATATGTTTTCATGTCAGAAATAGCAGGCCTAATTTAAAACAATTTTACACAAAATTAATGTTTCTTGGATATTTGGCCTATGATATCATGGTTTGACTGTCTACCTTAATTGTTCATAGTATGGCCATAGGTTCAGAAATGACCATGCCCATGTGTTTGACATGTATATAATATAGGCTGATATAAAAGAAACTATGAATCATCTTCTTTAAATCTATTAACCTGAAGACCTAGAGCTTAGATATTTGGTATGTGGCATTGTCTAGTGGACTTTTACCAAGATTGTTCTAGTTATGATCCCAGGGTCAATATTGGTCCCGCCCCATTGGTCCCTTGAATTTACATAGAGTTTTACTGTAAAACATAAAAAATGTTCTTCTCTGAAACCGAGAGGCACAAAGCTTAGATACTTTACATGTGGCATTGTCCTTAAATATACTTTATTATAAATTGAAAAGGCGACATCTATGTTGAAAAATTATCTGATCATATTTCCTACACTGTTTAATTATAATTACCTGATTACCCCAAGTAATTAGGGGTCACTTGGCTGTGACCTTGACCTACTGACCTACTTTTTTTCAAGATACAGCCTTGAAATTTGGATGACAAATACAGTTTTGCGCACCGTTCTTAAAACTGACTTTAGTGACCATGAATGTTACCTAATGACCTACTTTCTTAATATTTTAGCATCAGTTTGACATTTGAAACGTGTTCAAAACAACTGGAAAAAGATTTCAGTGCATACTTATATTTGACTTTCTCACTTGACTTTCTGACCTACTTTCTTGTTATTGATGACATGTAGCTCATTACTGAGGTGAGCAACCCAGGGTCATCATGACCTTCTTGTCTGTTCTATTTGGAATCAATTACATGTGTTTCATGTCATTGCCAGATTGATATATTATTAAAAGTATGGAACATTTTGTCAATTAATTTAAATTTACTATCCATTTCACTGATGCAGATGATGACCCAGAACCAGGGGAAGTTATCCATACACCACCAAGCATGGAATTGTTCAAGCAAGATTTTCAGAGTCGGCTCTGGTTTACTTATCGCAGAGATTTTCAAGTATTACCACAAACAAAGTTTACAACAGACTGTGGCTGGGGATGCATGTTGCGTAGCAGTCAGATGATGTTAGCTCAAGCTTTTATTTGCCATTTTCTCGGAAGAGGTACTTTCTGTTTTATTTGAAATCTTGTGACACTGTTTTAATCAGTTTTGAATTAAACTTGTCACACTGTTTTAATCAGTTTTGATTTAAACTTTGTTACACTGTTTTTATCAGTTTTGAACTAAACTTGTCACACTGTTTTTAGCTCACCTGAGCCAAAGGCTCATGGTGAGCTTTTGTGACAGCTCAATGGCCGTCGTCAGTCGTCCGTCCCTCAACATTTTCTAAAAAAATCTTCTTGAAAACCACTGGGCAGAATTACACCAAACTTCACTGGAATGATCCTTGGGTGGCCCCTTTTCAAATTGTTCAAAGAATTGAATTCCATGCAGAACTCTGGTTGCCATGGCAACCAAAAGGAAAATTTTTAAAAATCTTCTTGTCCAAAACCGCAAGGTGTAGAGCCTTGATATTTGGCATGTGACATTATCTAATGGCCCTCTATGAAGATTGTTCAAATTGTGCCCCTGGGGTGAAAAGAGGCCCCACCCCGGAGGGTCACAAGTTGTACATAGACTTATATAGGAAAAAACTTTAAAAATCTTCTTGTCTAAAACCACAAGACCTAGGCCTTTGATATTTGGTATGTTGCATTGCCTTGTGGTCCTCTACCAAAATTGTTGAAATTATAACCCTGGGGTGAAAAGAGGCCCTGCCCCGGGGGGTCTCAAGTTTTACATAGACTTATATAGGAAAAAACTTTAAAAATCTTCTTGCCTGAAACTGCGAGGCTTAGGCTTTTGATATTTGGTATGTTGCACTGCCTTGTGGTCCTCTACCAAAATTGTTCAAATTATGCCCTTGGGGTGAAAAGAGCCCCTGGGGGTCCCAAATTTAACATAGACTTATATAGGGGAAAAAAATTTTCTTGTCTGAAAGTTCAAGGCCTAGGCCTTTGATATTTGGTATGTAGCATTGCCTAGTAGATCTCTTACAAGATTGTTCAAATTATGCCCCTGGGGTGAAAAGAGGCCCTGCCCTGGGGTCACTTGTTATATGAGTTATATAGGAATAAATAGTTCAGAAATTATCAGATCATATTTCCTAGACTGTTTAATTATAATTACCTGATGACCCCAAGCAATTAGGGGTCACTTGAATTAACCTTGACCTACTGACCTACTTTCTTGTTTTTTAAGATACAGCTTTGAAATTTGGATGACATGTACAGTTTTGCACACTGATCTTAATACTGACACTCAGAGACCATGAATGTGACCTACTGACCTACTTTCTAATATTTTAGCATCAGTTTGCCATTTTAAACATGTGGCTCATATTACTCAGGTGAGCGTTTCAGGGTCATCATGACCCTCTTGTTCATTTGTGTCCTAGCAGATAAAGACTCTTACTTGGCATCTTAAATTATTTCATTAGAAATGGCTTGCAGAAGGGTGATGGTTATACCTAGGTGCCATTCTGTGTTGAAAAGTCCCCTGGGCCTCAAAAAGCTTTGAAGTCACCTCTCACATGACATGAATTATGTCTCTTTGGCTTAAAACCAACTGGTTCAAATCAGCAAAAAAAAAACAACATTTGTTCAACAAAATATTTTCTCTACAGAGTATTTTACATTATGTATTGTAAAAACTCCAAAAAACTGACCCTCCAAAACAGGAATTCAAAGTCCCAAGTTTTTTCTTCAATTAAAAAAGCACTCTGAATACTGGTAACTCTGAGTACCGTTAACTCTGAATACTGGTAACCCTGAATTCTGAAAACCAGATGATTTTTCATGTCCTCAGAGAAATATTATACATAAAAAATCCTCTGAAATCAGGATTGTACATGTCAAACTGTTTTGTATTATTCCTCTGATTTGATTTTAAAAACAAAATACATGTACAGTTCGTTTTCGTAAACATTGTATTTGTAAACATTAAAGATTGCATTTTGTAACCTTAACCAAGGGTTCCATATTTTAGTGCGTCTTGTATAAGAAAAAATGTGAGCTCAAGCTAAAACAACACATAAAAAGTAGAAACGTCATTTTGTAAGTAGAGAAATTTTGGGTTGAAAACGTGGAAACACGGATGACCTAGTAATCAAACTGTATCAAGCAGGTGACAATTTTGTTTACCAACTAACAATCACAAATGTTACCTACGTGTGAACATTGTGAAAAACATTTATCTGTGTGTTTTAATAGCTTTAAAGAGCAAAATATTTTTATGTAAAAGGGAGCAGCTAATTGATCTATTGTGGTACAGGTTTTTATGCCCCCCTTCGAAGAAGGAAGGGTATATTGTTACGCAGATGTCGGTTGGTCGGTATGTAGACCAATCCGTTTCCGGAGGATAACTCAAGAACACTAGGGCCTAGGATCATGAAAGTTGATAGGAAGGTTGGTCATGACCAGCAGATGACCCCTATTGATTTTGAGATCAGTAGGTCTAAGTTCAAGGTCACAGTGACCCGGAACATTTAAACGGTTTCCTGATGATAACACAAGAATGCTTGGGCCTAGGGTTATAGAAGTTAAGGGGGATGTTAACCATGACCAGCAGATGACCCCTTTTGATTTTGAGGTCAGTAGGACAAAGGTCAAGGTCACAGTGACACGGAACAGTTAAATGGTTTCCTGATGATAAGTCAAGAACGCTTTGGCCTAGGATCACGAAACTTAATAGTGAGGTTGATCATGACCAGCAGATGACCCCTGTTGATTTTGAGATCAATAGGTCAAAGATCAAGGTCACATTGACCCAGAACAGTAGAACTTTTGTATACAGTGACCAAATAATTTCTGTTTCTTGTGAAATTACTGAATGCATTCAAGGGGGGCATTTCGTGTTCTACAAGCTCTTGTTTTTAGCTCATCTGAGCCAAAGGCTCAGGGTGAGCTATTGTGATCGCTCACCATCCATCGTCCGTCTGTCTGTCCACACTTTCCTTTAAACAACATCTCCTCCTTAAAAAATCAGGCCAATTTTGATGAAACTTCACAGGGATGTTCCTTTGTTCAAAGATTGTTCAAAGAATTGAATTCCATATAGAACTCTGGTTGCCATGGCAACTCTGAGAAAGGAAAAACTTTAAAAATCTTCTTGCCCAAAACCACTGGTCATAGGGCTGTTATATTTGGTATGTAGCATCATCTAGTGGTTCTCTACCAAGATTATTCAAATTATTCCCCTAGGGTCAAATATGGCCCCGCTTTGGGGGTCACATTGTTTACATACATTATGTATACTTATATAGGGAAAATGTTGAAAATCTTCTTGTCCAAAACCACAAGGCATAGAGCCTCAATATTTGGCATGTGACATCATCTAATGGTCCTCTATAAAGATTGTTTAAATTATGCCCCTGGGGTGAAAGGAGGCCCCATCCCGGGGGTCCCAAGTTTTACATAGACTTATATAGGAAAAAACTTAAAAAATCTTCTTGTCTGAAACCAAAAGATCTAGGCCTTTGATATTTTGTATGTAGCATTGCCTTTTGGTTACCTACCAAAATTATTCAAATTATGCCCTTAGGGTGAAAAGAGGCCCCACTCCTGGAGTCTCAAGTTTTACATAGACTTATATAGGAAAAAACTTAAAAAATCTTCTTGTCTGAAACCACAAGACCTAGGCCTTTGATGTTTGGTATGTAGCATTGCCTTGTGGTTCTCTACCAAGATTGTTCAAATTATGCCCCTGGGGTAAAAAGAGGCCCCATCCCGGGGGTCCCAAGTTTTACATAAACTTATATTGAATTTTTTTTTTTAAATCTTCTTGTCTGAAACTGCAAGGCCTAGGCTTTTGATTTTTGCTATGTTGCATTGCCTAGTGGTGCTTTACCAAGATTGTTCAAATTATGCCTCTGGGGTCAAAAGAGGCCCTGCCCTGGGGGTCCCAAGTTTTACATAGACTTACGTAGGAAAAACTTTTAAAAATCTTCTTGTCTGAAAGTTATTTTTTATAAGTTATCTGATCATATTTCCTAGACTGTTTAATTATAATTGCCTTATGACTCCAAGCAATTAGGGGTCACTTGACTGTAACCTTGTCCTACTGACCTACTTTCTTGTTTTTTAAGATACAGCCTTGAAATTTGGATGACATTCATTGTCAGAGCTCCAGATAAGCTGCGTATTTGCATATTTACGCAATCAAAATTGCAGAAAACCCAATTGAATTCATACACTGAAACGCAATTAAAATTCCTAATACCCAATTCATAAACAATCTCCTGCATATCGCATTCCTTATTACTAGAACGGGTACGAGACTTTAACCGCTAGACAACTGACTGGTTATACGTTACTGCAGAACAGGTTGCAGTTTATCGGAAAAATCACAGGACCATTCAGTTGGCTGGTCCGAGTTTTCTGGATGCTTTGTAAACAATTCTACGCCGATAAAATGTAAAGAGGTCGCAGAAAAACATTGCTGCAGCACTAACAAACAAATAAGTGTGATAGTTTGCTATAAAGCAATGATAGTTATCTGTTTGTGACGATGTAGTGTCACCGATACTGGATGACATCTTATGGGAGAACTCATATTGCGGTGAACACATTGTTCAGTATTGTGGATGAATTTTTTTAGACAATACTGTACTGTTTTAATAAATCACATTTCATTACAATTTTAAATACATTTTTGTATAAACATTAAAGGGTGCCATTAAAGTACTTTTATGTAGTTAGTAAATCCTGTTAATGATATATACCATGTATACTGTAAGCAGAAGATACTCAATTATTTGTGCGAGATTGGTGAAATACCCAACTGATTTTGGCAAATACCCAATTACTTTTGAAAAGGCTGGGTAATGATATTATTTTTACCCACTTCAGATTTCCAATACCCAATTCAAATAAAAAGTGATGGGTAAATACCCAATTGCACCAAAAACTTATCTGGAGCTCTGCATTGTACAGTTTTGCACACCAATCTTAAAAGTGATTTTCAGTGACCTTGAATGTGACCTACTGACCTACTTTCTTGTTTTTTAAGATACAGCTTTGAAATTTAGATGACATGTATAGTTTTTCATGCAGATCTTTAAACAGACTTGTACTGACCACCAATATGACCTACTGACCTACTTTCTTATTTTCTAAGCTACAGCAAAAGGATTTGGACCACCTGTAATATTTTTTTACAGATTTCAAAAGTAATCTTGCATAATCTTCACCTTGACCCACTCTCCTAATTTTCTTGTTTTTAGCTAAGAAATTTGTTCAAGCAAACAACTCTACTCAGGTGAGCCATATAGGGCCATCATTGCTCTCTTGTTATAAAATTACATTTTTTTTTTTAAATATGAAAAAGATAAAATTGTTATTAATCATTAAATATTGATATTCACATGATGCATGTTCCAGGATTTATAAGAGCCAGTCTGTTCATATCTTCATGATAAGAGAAACATTCTTTTCATCATAAAGTATCATTTTAAGTGGTGTTTTTCTGTTGAAATGATTCAGTTTTAATATATAACCGAGAGGTACAGTGCAGATTTTGAAAAAGAAAAGGACATTGCTCATAATATGGTCAGATGAAATAAATATGAATATACATATAGAGCCTGTAAACAGGGTTTTTACTTTACTTGTTGCAAATGATATACATTGTAAATTGTTACAATCTAAATATTTTCTTCAGATGCATAAAGTGGTTATTTAAGAAATAATCAAGGCCTTCGAGTGGTTTATCGTCTAATTTACCATGGTTCAGAGTTCAGATGCGTAGGAATTGAAGTTAAATACTGAAGCATCTGAACGATGACCCGTGAAATCACAAGAGGGCCTTGATTGTTTTCATTCTGACATGCTCATTGACATATTTTAATAAATATTATGCTGGACTTCATTTACCCGAGGCGTAATGTATCGGATGTCATTCTGCATTTTGACGTCATAATTGACGTCATGAAACTGAAACTGAATAATTTGATTAAACGCCTATTTTTATACAATGATATATTCAATGGTGTTGTACATAATAATAATAATAAAAGTTATTATAACAATATTAATAATGACAATAATAATAATAATAACAGCCTTATTGTAATAAACAGTCATGACCGCACCCCTTCCCTTGAGGTCATTTTACCCCTATTGCCAATACCAGTGCTTAAAGCCTCTGGTACGCCCAGACAAGCTGCATATAGAGGTTCAAAGTTAACCACCCAGTTAATGGTGCCATCATATACTATTTAAGAAAGAAATACTACACACTACCCTACCCATATAGAGCCTTAACAACGAGTGCGTTTATTAAACAAACCTTGGAGATATAAATGTTGAAATGTAAAACCTTTTACAAAAATTTAAGAACTATCACCTGTTGTTTTCGCATGATAAACAGTTATCAATGCTCTCTTACAGGTCTGCGCATCAACCATTGTTTATCGCAGAATAAACAGAGCTTGATTTTCTTCTTTGTTTTACTGGAAATCAAATCGAGCCATGTTAGAATAGTTTTTTCTATATAATTTTAGACTGGAGAGTACATAATCAAACGAAAGAGCAAGAAACATTTTATCGTCAAATCATTCAATGGTTTGGTGATTCATTAAGTGACCAGTCTCCATTTTCTTTGCATCATCTGGTTGAGTTAGGAAAGGTCTTTGGCAAACAACCAGGAGAGTGGTATGGTCCTTCTTCTGTTGCTTACATTATCAGGTATAGTAAACTCTATTATACTGAACTAAATACTCATTTACATAGGATATGTATATACTTTTGGTCCTCACAAAAACCTATTCCTGTGTATGTTTTCTTTTTATCCCAAATCAAAGATGGAAGGGTATATTTTTGGCATGATCCATCTGTCTGATATCATGTCTGATTTATGTCTTTTAAATCCAGTTAAGTATATTATGAGACTTTGCAGGACTGTTCAGCTCATCAAGACAACATGCTGAACCTATGATGTAATTATGATATATGATTAGAATATCTTACATGAATTCTTTGAGTCATCCTAAAAGACAAAGTTCATCATTCAAGAATATAATTTCACCAAAGTCTTAGGTTATAGCGCACTACCACAAAATCAGTAGTCTGCAGCAGTGCATGTATTGATGTGTATGTTTTTAATATAAACACAAAATTGAAAGTACAAGGTAAACATACAGAAAATAAGCATTCAGTTAAAATAATACAGTGTTGCACCAACTGTCAGTGGTAAAAACACCAACTGGTTTATGGTGCACTAAAGCTCACTGTTTATCCACAACATGTTACAGGAGAGAGAAATAAAAGTTATTCCAACCAAGTGAATTTCTGTAGGATATAGAAATATCAAAGATGAATGTGTACCTTCCAACTGTAAAGAGGTTCTACACCAAACAAGTGGTCATCACTGCCTACTTGTATGTTTTGCACACTTTTCCACTTTTAGCTAATTTTAAACATGTAGGCATATAATATGGATTTTCTTTTTATGCCCCCGAAGGGAGGCATATAGTTTTTGAACCGTCTGTCGGTCTGTTGGTCTGTCGGTCTGTCAGTCTGTCGGTCTGTCCGCAATTTTCGTGTCCGGTCCATATCTTTGTCATCCATGGATGGATTTTCAAATAACTTAGCATGAATGTGTACCACAGTAAGACGACGTGCAGTGCGCAAGACCCAGGTCCGTAGCTCAAAGGTCAAGGTCACACTTAGACGTTAAAGGATAGTGCATTGATGGGCGTGTCCGGTCCATATATTTGTCGTCGATGGATGGATTTTCAAATAACTTGGCATGAATGTTTACCACAGTAAGACGACATGCAGTACGCAAGACCCAGGTCCGTAGCTCAAAGGTCAAGGTCACACTTAGACGTTAAAGGATAGTGCATTGATGGGGGTGTCCGGTCCATATCTTTGTCATCGATGGATGGATTTTCAAATAACTTGGCATTAATGTGTACCACAGTAAGACGACGTGTCCTGCGCAAGACCCAGGTTCGTAGCTCAAAGGTCAAGGTCACACTTAGATGTTAAAGGATAGTGCATTGATGGGCGTGTCCGGTCCATATCTTTGTCATCGATGGATGGATTTTCAAATAACTTGGCATGAATGTGTACCACAGTAAGACGACGTGTCACACGCAAGACCCAGGTCCGTAGCTCAAAGGTCAAGGTCACACTTAGACGTTAAAGATCATTTTTCATGATAGTGCATTGATGGGCATGTCCGGTCCATATCTTTGTCATTCATGTATGGGTTTTAAAAGAACTATGCATGAATGTGTGACACAGTAAGACGATGTGTCGCGCGCAAGACCCAGCTCCGTAGGTCAAAGGTCCTAAACTCTAACATCGACCATAACTATTCATTCAAAGTGCCATCGGGGGCATGTGTCATCCTACGGAGACAGCTCTTGTTATACATTCAGCTGATTTTTAGAGCTGTGTATGCTTTAGGCATTGCCTTTGTTAGATTTTTTAGATTCTTTTAGTGAAATCTTCTGTATGTCCATTTTAATGGCTTTGAGTTAAACTATTATTTCAATCTCTTTCAGAGATGCAGTTATTAAAGCATCAACATCTCAACCAGTGCTAAAAGATGTGTGTGTTTATGTTGCTCAGGACTGTACTGGTATGTATGTCTCTATTAAGGTATTGGACCCGTAATAGAGTACCTCCTTTTTGAAGAGTATTCAAATCCAACCATAAACCTACTTTGACTGCAATTTTCAGGGGGGCGTAGGTTCAAGCCCTACTGGGACCAAAATTTTTTTTCCATATTTTCCTTTTTTCTAGTAAGTTTTTGCTTCTTTCAAGACTTATTATGGATGTATTGTACAAAAGTGGAAAATTTTCATTTTATATGCGATTTCTTGATGTTCAAAGTGAATTTACCTCTGAATCAAGAGGGGTAGAGTTAGACATCTTTAAAAATATTGAGTTACATGCGGTAAAAGTTCTCTATTCTGCCTTCATTCTTTAGATAACATATTGTGGAAGAAATGCAGGTAGGTTTTACTTCTGCCCCAAGGTTATTTTTGAATGAAGTGAGCAAAATTCAAAACAGACCCACAGGATTCGACCTTAATTTTTCAATGTTGGAGTTTGAATTCTGTCTCATTAAATCTGTTTACTTGAGACACCCTAGAAAAAATGGTATTTACAGTTTTATTTTGTGTTTTATAATTGTTAAGCAATAGTTTGATGTTTCTTTTATCAAAGTTTATGCTGTAATGAATTCTCTGCAAACGTTTTAGATAGTGGCCATCACATTGAAATTTGTCTCTACTTTAGCTTGAGGAGATACCATAAATTATACAAATTTTACAAAAAGCGGCACGGTAAAAGTTGTTTAAAATTTGCAACACAGTGCGAAACATGGTCAACTTTAAGAATATACCAAGCAAATGCCATTTTCAAAACATTACTATTAGGGGTCCAATACCTTAAAGCTGTAGTTGTTGCTCAGGACTGTACTGGTATGTATGTCTCTATTAAAGCTGTAGTTGTTGCTCAGCACTGTACTGGTATGTATGTCTCTATTAAAGCTGTGGTTGTTGCTCAGGACTGTACTGGTATGTATGTCTCTATTAAAGCTGTAGTTGTTGCTCAGGACTGTACTGGTATGTATGTCTTCTATTAAAGCTGTAGTTGTTGCTCAGGACTGTACTGGCATGTATGTCTCTATTAAAGCTGTAGTTGTTGCTCAGGACTGTACTGGTATGTATGTCTCTATTAAAGCTGCGGTTGTTGCTCAAGGTCATATGTCTCTATTAAAGCTGTGTTTGTTGCTCAAGGTCATATTGGTATGTATGTCTTTATTAAAGCTGTGTTTGTTGCTCAAGGTCGTATTGGTATGTATGTCTTTATTAAAGCTGTGTTTGTTGCTCAAGGTCGTATTGGTATGTTTGTCTCTATTAAATCTGTGGTTGTTGCTTAAGGTCATATTGGTATGTATGTCTCTATTAAAGCTGTGGTTGTTGCTCAGGGTCATATTGGTACGTAGGGTTGGATATCGTTAAGGACGAAGCGGTCCAATACCGATACTGATACCAACGAAATGATATGGTATTTTTAACAATTTCGATACTGATACCATGCTTTGTAGTACATCACATAAGCAATGATTGGTTAATATTAAATACACCTATGTAAGTAGTTATACAGGAAAATTTGCTTTGATAAATAAACATTTAAAGTCTGTTAAAGGAATGTTATATTAGATTATGAAAGAGTAAAAAAATAAACATATCTTACAAACTAGAGTTTTCCAAAATAAAAAACTAGAGTAGATACCTCGCTCACTATGCAAATTAAATCTATGAATACACTCACTGTAGTAATGCTTTTAAAGCTCAGCACTGACTAGAACTGTTAAACTGAACACTTATTAGCTTTCAAATTACCCCTCTAACAAGTCAGACTCATTGTCACTCATGATAATCTTCGACCAGGTTGACTAGTAATGTTTTTAAAGTGCAACAGTCACTTTTGCAACACATTTTTAATTGAACAATAACCTTCAAAACACTTGAAACAACCAACATTCCAACAATAACATATTTCTAATGGTTCGCGAAAACCGATTACTTGTTTACGTAGGTTACAGCTTAGTCTCGTAACCTTTTATTTAGATAATTTTTTTCATTTGTTTTAATAGAATATGGCAAAGAAAAATAGTGTCATATATTTTGGAATTAAGTATTGGTTTACGTAGTTTGAAATGAGAAGTTTTTCAAGTAATATTTAGCATACAAAACTATTCGCAAGGTTAGCTCTCCATGTTATTTCAAGGGAGGTTACTCGGAGCGGTGTCACAGTAAACAATGTCAATCACGTTATTACGATATTTGCTTAAATTTCTGCTTTATTTTGCCGCAGATTTAGTAAGAATTTTGTTTTTACTTTTATGGAAATACCGAAATCGGAACCGGTTCTTTTATGAAACGGTATATACAGGTACTTTTCGAAGTGATTATTCGGTATTGTACCGATACCGGGAACCTGTGTCCAACCCTATTGGTACGTATGTCTCTACTAAAGCTGTGTTTGTTGCTCAAGGTTGTATTGGTACGCATGTCTCTATTAAAGCTGTGTTTGTTGCTCAAGGTCATATGTCTCTATTAAAGCTGTGTTTGTTGCTCAAAGTCGGATTGATATGTATGTCTCTATTATAGCTGTGTTTGTTACTCAAGGTCATCCTGGTATGTATATCTCTATTAAAGCTGTGTTTATTGTTCAAGGCTGTACTGGTACATATGTCTCTATTAAAGCTGTGTATGTTGCTGAAGGTTATACTGGTATGTGTATCTCTATTAAAGCTGTGTTTGTTGCTCAAGGTCGTATTGGCATGTATATCTCTATTTAAGCTGAGTATGTTGCTGAAGATGTACTCATATGTAAATCTCTGTTTATGCTGTATTTGTTGCTAAGGCCATTCTTGTATGTATTTCTCAATTAAAGCTGTGTCTGTTGCTCAAGGTCGTACTGTTAATAACTTTAATAGAGATACACATAACAGTTATGTGTAATTCTATTAGAGCTGTGTATGTTGCTCAAGGTCATACTTGAATGTCTATCTCTATTTAAGCTGTGTATGTTGCTCAAGGCTGTACTGGTATGTATATCTCTATTAAAGCTCTGTATGTTGCTTATGGTCGTACTGGTATGTATGTCTCTGTTTTAGCTAGTTTGTTGCTCAAAGTCGGATTGATATGTATGTCTCTATTATATGTGTATGTGTATCTCTATTAGAGCTGTGTATGTTGCTCAAGGTCATACTAGTATGTATATCTCTGTTTATGCTGTATTTGTTGCTTAAGGCCATTTTGGTATGTATTTCTCTAGTAAAACTGTGTATGTTGCTCAAGGCCATTCTGGTATGTATTTCTCTAGTGAAACTGTGTATGTTGCTCAAGGTGGAACTGGTATGTGTATCTCTTTTAAAGCTGTGTTTGTTGCTCAAGGTGGAACTGGTATGTGTATCTCTTTTTAAGCTGTGTATGTTGCTCAAGGCGGTACTGGTATGTGTATCTCTTTTGAAGCTGTGTTTGTTGCTCAGTGCCATACTGGTTTATATCTCTGTAAAACTCAGTGTGTTGCTCAAGACCATATTGTATGTATATCTCTATTAAAGCTGTGTTTGTTTCTTAAGGTTGTACTGGTATGTGTATCTATTAAAGCTGTGTTTGTTGCTCAATGCAGTACTGGTATGTATATCTCTATTAAAGCTGTGTTTGTTGCTCAAGGCGGTACCGGTATGTGTATCTCCTTTATAGCTGTGTTTGTTGCTCAATGCCATATTGGTTTGTATATCTCTATTAAAACTCTTGTGTGTTGCTCAAGGCGGTACTGGTATGTGTATCTCTATTAAAGCTGTGTTTGTTTCTTAAGGTCATACTGGTATGTGTATCTCTATTAAAGGTGTGTTTTTTGCTCAAGGCGGTACTGGCATGTGTATCTAGTAAAGCTGTGTGTGTTGCTCAAGGTGGTACTGGTATGTGTATCTCTATTAAGGCTGTGTTTATAGCTCAAGGCCATACTGGTATGTATATCTCTATTAAAGCTCTGTTTGTTGCTCAAGGCCATACTGGTATGTATATCTCTATTTAAGCTGTGTGTATTGCTCAAGGTCTTACTGGTATGTGTATCTTTATTTAAGCTGTGGTTTTTTGCTCAAGGACATACTGGTATGTACATCTCTATTAAAGCTGTGTTTGTTGCTCAAGGCCATTCTGGTATTTATTTCTATGTTTAAGCTGTGTATGTTGCTCATGGCGGAACTGGTATGTGTATCTCTATTAAAGCTGTGTTTGTTGCTCAAGGCCATATGGGTATGTGTATCTCTATTAAAGCTGTGTTTGTTGCTCAAGGCCATACGGGTATGTATACCTCTATTAAAGCTGTGTATGATGCTCAAGGTCAAACTGGTATGTATATTTCTTTTTAAGCTGTATTTGTTGCTCACGGCCATTTTGGTATATACATGTATACCTCTATTTAAGCTGTGTACTTGGCTCTAGACCATACTTATATGTGTATCTCTGTTTAAGCTTTGTTTGGGGGAGACAAATTGATTTTGCCCTGTCTGTTCGTCCATCACACTTCGTTCTTGATCAATAACTGGAGAACCATTTCACCTAGAACCTTTAAACTTAATAGGATGATTGGGCTGATCGAGTATGGCAAACCCTTTCTGATCAATAACTTGGGAACGATGTGACCCAGAGTGTTGAAACTTTATAGAATGATTGGACATACAAAGTAGATGACCCCTGTAGATTTTGGGGTCACTACATCAAAGGTAGCTCACAAGGGCCTGAACATGGAAAACAGTTTATAATCAATAACTTGAGAACCACTTTACCCAGAATGTTGAAACTTCATAGAATGGTTGGACGTACAGAATAGATGATCGCTATTGATTTTGGGATCACTCAATCAAAGGTCAAGGTCACAGAAGCCCGAACATGGAAAACTGTTTCCAATCAATAACTTGAGAACCACTTGACCCAGAATGTTGAAACTTCATAGGATGATTGGACATGCAGATTAATTGACCCCATTTGATTTTGGGCTCAGTTGATCAAAGGTCAAAGTCACAGTGGCCTGAGCATGGAAAACCATTTCTGATCAATAACTGGAGAATCATTTGACCTAGAACCTTCAAACTTCATATGGTGATAGGGCTTACGGAGTAGATGAGCCCTATAATTTTTACAGTCACTGTATCAAAGGTCAGGGTCACAGGGGTTTGAACCTGGAAAACCATTCTGATCAATAACTTGAGAACCACTTGACCTAAAATGTTGAAACTTCATAGAATGCTTGGACATGCAGAATAAATGACCCCTTTTGATTTCGTGGGTCACTCAGTCAAAGGTTAAGGTCACAGAGGCCTGAACATAGAAAACAGATTCTGATCAATAACTTGGGAACCACTGGAGCCAGAATGTTGAAACTTCATGGGTTGATTGGATATGCCTAGTAGATGACTCTTATTGATCTTGGGGCCATTCTTTCAGAGGCCAAGGTCACAGGGGCCTGAACATGGAAAACTTCTTCCAATCCATAACATGAGAATCACTTTGACCCAGAACATTGGAACTTCATGGGATGATTGGACTTGCTGAGTAGATGATTCATATTGCATTTCAGTCACTATGCCAACCATCAGTGTCTCTTTGACTTTTGCTCCTGTCCCTTATTGACTTCTTGCCTATTACTAATATGCTTTGGTTGAGACATGTGCTTTTCTACAAAAGTATCTTCTGGTTCTAAAATGAAAAATCCATTCACATTTCTGTTAAAATAAGGCAATTATTGACATCATGTCAACATGTTATTTGGCACCATGCAGACACTGAGACAGAATGCTTGCATATTTGATCTGTTATTTTATATAAACTCACTGGACACCTAAGCACTCCCAAGTTACTCAGTGGGACATGTTACTTTCCGTATCATATCAATCTGCTATGTTTGGCACCATACCTGCCCCATGAAATAGTACTTCCATATTTTGTCTGCTTGTTTACATGAAAGATATATTTGAACTGAAATATTATATAACAGAACGATGTGTTAATATATCTCAACAGTTTGAATCGGTTATTTGCCACATGTATAATTCACTCAGGCTACCTCCTCGTGAAATTACTCTGCTGGTGTATAACTGCTTCATATTGTTTCAGTATGTTTAAACATTGTTCTGCTATATATTATTTCTTAATTAAACTAACAGTGCAGAAATGTACAGGAAATTCAACAGTTTGACTCCCCAAGCAGACATTCTGACGATCTACTTCTTAAAAAAAACAAAAACTTTTAGAATAAGATAAAATGAATATATTTTCTCATATAAATTGTAATCAGTTTCCTGAAACTAAATATCTGTTGTCTCCACTTCACTGTTTTGTTGTTACATTTAATTTGTCGATACCGGCTTGGTGGAGCATGGAGGTGGTAATACTGTTTGACCATTTCATTTAATCCACCTATATTTGATTTTAATAGAATGTAACAAAAGTAAAAACACACATCAGGCTAAGTGGTTTACTAGTAGAAATAGCTGCAATTTTTTTTTTGCCATCAAACTCTTGACTATTGTTTATTTTGCAGTGTATAAACAAGATATTATGGAGATGTGTTCCACAAGACCAAGAAATTTGACAAGTTCAGATGACAGTGATAAACAAGATAATGGATGCTCTAGTCAGATCAGTAGCTCAAGTTCTCAAAATAATCGAGACTGGAAAAGATCTGTGATTATTTTTATACCAGTACGGCTTGGTGGGGAAGAATTTAATCCTATCTATTCACCATGTATAAAAAATCTCATGGCTCAAGAATCTTGTCTAGGAATCATTGGTGGAAAGCCAAAGCATTCTTTGTATTTCATTGGATGGCAAGGTGTGTATTTGATTCTATTTTTAAGCTTATAGGATTGTTTTTCAGCGTGAGAAATTGTGCACCTTAGGTTTTGTTTGAGATTTCAATTAGTTAGACCAGAGCCAAGGCTCTCGACAGTGAAAAATATGCATAAAGGCCTATATAAGTTTGTGCCATGTATCTCACATAATATTTGACTTAGAGTCATTAAATATTTTAGGATTATTATTCGTTCAACTTTGCAGGTGAGAGACATCGGGCTCACTTAGCCCTCTTATAAAACCAATGAAAATGATGTCTTTTGTCATAAATAACTTAGTGATAAATTTATTTTTGTTTCAGAAGATAAATTGATATACCTAGATCCGCATTTTTGTCAAGATTATGTTGACATTTTAAAGAGGGACTTTAAGATTGAGGTAAGTTTTCTTTCTTTGAGTCTGTATAAAAGGCACATTGTCCATTTTAGTTCAAGGTTTTGGCATCAGCTGTTAATACAGGTGAATAATCATGCCTCACTCCTCCACACATGCCATTATGAGATTTATCAGGACAGGAGGCAATGCACTGAAACAATAGCCTTGACACTGTTTTGAAACACAAATTGGAGGAAAGAGAATAAACAAGTGATTCATGGCTATGTTAAATTTAAAAAAAAAATTCTGTCTGAACTTCTCTTTGGAAATCAGCCATGTTCAAACTTTCCAATTCTGCAGTCCATGGATTATGTCTTATTTAAAATTTGAAATACCATTGAAGTTTTTTGAAATGTGAACCTAAGATGTATATAGATTTTATCTAGGTAAAAGGAGCAGAGTCTGCATATGTGCATTCTTAAATATTTTCTATGTGACAGGTATAAAGTACATAAAGAACTTGTGAAAACAGTTTTTACTTTCAGAATATTTTGACCTTTGCAATGTCTACTTATTAAAATGACAAAATCAGTTTATAAACTTGTATAATTAATACAGTTGACATATTGAATATGTCTAGTATTGACCAGTAAAGCACACATGAACAAATATTATTGACAAAAATGCTTTTTAGCCAATAGTAATAGTTTTGCTCTGACAATTAGTTCTGTTCCACATTATAATAATGTATTAAAATCTCTACATAATTCAGTAATGAACAAATTTTCAAAATTTAAATGGTATAGTTTCATTATTTGCTATTTTGTAAAATTACTTCAAAAATTGTATTTAACCTAACCGATTATGATTTGGCTAAACATGAAAGAGGCTTTTTGTGTCCCCAAAAATTTTTTGGTGGGAAGGGGCACTCGGAGATGCCCTTTTTCATCTGTCCGTCCAAATTTATGTTGTGTATATCTCAAAAAGTATTTGACTCAGAGCCGTCAAACCTCACAGCATGGGAAGTTGTGCACCTGATGTTTTAATTTGTATCTCACTCATCAAGACCAGAGTTATGGCCCTTGACATATTCAAAAATATGCATAAAAAGGACCTAAGTTGTTGCATGTGTCTCAAAAAGTATTTGACCCAGGACTATTAAACATTACAGGAATATTATTCATCATGTGAAGTTGTGCACCTGGGGTTCTGTTAGAGATATTGCTCAGCCAGATTAGAGTTATGACCTTTGACTTTAAGTCAAAAACATGTATAAATGGGCATAAAAGTTTGTGCCACATACAAAGTATTTGACCTTGGGTCATGAAACATCACAGGAATATTGTTCAGCATGCAAAGTTGTACACCTGGAATTCTGTTCCGGATTTCTACCAGTCAGTTATGGCCACTGCTTGTCAAAAATATGCATAAAGGGCATACAAGTTTGTGTATGTATCTCAAAAAGTATCTGACTAAGAGTCATAAAACATTAAGGGATTATTATATAGCATGTGAAGTTGCACACCAGTCTGCTTTGGGTTTTACACAACCAGACCAGAATTATAGGCCTTTACAAAATGAAAAATATGCATAAAGGGCTTAAAAGTTTGTGTTGCATATACATGTATATAAATATATATATAAAAATAGTTCACCTAGAGTCATGAAACCATGTAGGAATATTATCCAGCATGTGAATTTATGCACTAAGTTTTTAGCTCGACTGTTCATAGAATAGTAGAGCTATTGGACTCGCCCGTGCGTCGGTGTCCGCGTCGGCATCGGCGTCCCGATTTGGTTACGGTTTTGTATGTAAGCTGGTATCTCAGCAACCACATGTGGGAATGGATTGAAACTTCACACACTTATTCACTGTGATAGACTTACTTACATTGCACAAGTAACTCTACTTTGCTTTTTTACAAAATTATGCCCCTTTTTCGACTTAAATTTTTTTATGCCCACGAAGGGAGGCATAATAGTTTTCAACTGTCCATCCGTTTGTTAGTTTGTTCGTTCGTCACAACGTTAACTTTTTGCATGAAGGCATTTTACTCGCGAACCACTGCACCCAGGACCTTCAAACTTCATATGCTGATAGTACTTATTGAGTATACGACCCCTACTGACTTTGGGGTCACGAGGTCAAAGGTCAAGGTCACAGGGGCCAACGGTAACGTTTTGCATGAAGGCACTTTACTCGACAACCACTGCACCCAGGACCTTCAAACTTCACATGCTGAAAGTACTTACTGGCACGACCCCTACTGACTTTGGGGTCAAAGGTCAGGGTCACAGGGGCCAATGTTAACTTTTTGCATGAAGGCTCTTTACTCGCGAACCATTGCACCCAGGACCTTCAAACTTCACATACTGATAGTACTTATTGAGTACACGACCCCTACTGACTTAAGGGTCACCAGGTCAAAGGTCAAGGTCACAGGGGCCAATGTTAACTTTTTGTTTGAAGGGATTTTACTCGCGAACCACCTCACCCAGGACCTTCAAACTTCACATGCTAATAGTACTTATTGAGTACACAACCCCTATTGACTTTGGGGTCACCAGGTCAAAGGTCAAGGTCACCAGGTCAAAGGTCAAGGTGCTGCGGGGGCATTTGTCACCATTAGTGGCAGCTCTTGTTGGTTAAGGTTTTGTATGTAAGCTGGTATCTCAGTACTCACAAATGGGAATGGATTGAAACTTCACACACTTGTTCACTGTCATGATCTGACATGCACTAAGCAGGTTCCATAACTCTACTTTGTTTTTTTGTTTTTTCAAAATTATGTCCCTTTTTCGACTTAGCAGTTTTTAGTCCTCTGACAGCTCTTGTTTTATTTCACGTTGCAAGACCAGAGTTATGTACAGTGACAAGAGTGGTGGCACCAGTGTCCTATGGACACACATCTTGTTAACTTGTGCAAATTGGAAGAACAAATATGTTTTGTCGTCCACTGACAGTTGTAAATGCATGCAGAAATTCAGTTTTTATGCCCCTGAAGGTGGGCTTATTAAAATCGCACTGTCCGTCCATGGGTCCGTCTGACTGTGCGTGCGTCCATGTAAATTCTTGCCTGGGCTGTAACTCTGCCATCCATATAGGACTTTTGAAATAACTTGGCATAAATGTTCACTATAATGAGACGACATGTCATGCACAAGACCCAGACCCCTAGCTCCAAGGTCAAGGTCAAACTAAGAGGTCAAAGGTTAACAGGGTCTGTTTCCATTCCGGACCATAACTCTGCCATCCATGAAAGGATTTTGAAATGAATTGACATAAATGTTTACCATAATGGGACGACATGTTATGCGCAAGACCCAGACCCCTAGCTCCAAGGTCAAGGTCACACTTGGAAGTCAAAGGTTAACAGGGTCTGTTTCGTGTCTGGTTTATAACTCTGCCATTCAGTAAGGGATTTTGAAATTACCTGGCATAAATGTTCCCCATAATAAGGCAAGGTCCAGACCCCTAGCTCTAAGGTCAAGGTCACACTTAGAGGTTAAAGGTTAACATGGTATATTTCTTGTCTGGTCCATAACTCTGCCATTGATGAAGGGATTTTAAAATTACTTGGTGTAAATGTTCACTATATTGAGATGACGTGTTGTGCTTAAGAGCCAGACCCCTAGCTCCAAGGTCAAGGTCACACTTAGAAGTCAAAGGTTTTTCTTGTTTGGTCCATCACTCCATTTATCAAAGGATTTGAAAATTATTTGACACAGATGTTAATGATATTGAGAAGGTGTGTCACACTGATGACACGGGTCCCTCAGGTCAAGGTCAAGGTCACAAAATGATATGCGATTTTTTTTTGCGCAGACAACTGTAGTATTCTTGGACATGCTTCAGGGGCATTTTTCACTAATAGTGACATCTCTATGAATCAAAACATCCAGTTGTAATTACAATTCATATTTCAAATTGATTGATTTAAAAACACCTCTTTCAGAAAGTCCACCTTGTCTCAGTTGACTAAGTTTAACTACCCACCTTATTTTATAAGAATAATACACCTAGTCAGATTCCATCTACTTCTAAAAAGCAATAACAGTAACTGGTTTTAAAGAAAGTCCATCTTCCTGTTAGGCAGACTTTTTAAGATCATCCATGTCCACTTAAGGGTCTTCTTCAAATATCACTTCTTATGTGGAATCTGCCTGGAATAAGCTTTGTGTTTGGATGGATTTTATCTTAGCCTTTCTAAATACAGGTAGGTCCAGTCATAGAGAAAAAAGTGTGAAGTTTGCACTTCTGAAGCAACATTTTCTGTCTGAGCTATATAAAACCAGATCAGAATGTTTGTTTGTATTAAAAACAGACCAAGTTGAGAACTTCTGGGGTAAAAACTGGGTCACATGGTCAAATAATAGAATTTCTTTTTTAATGCTTTGAAAGCCAGATTTTCTACCTGAACGACATAAAACCTGGTCAGAATGTTTGTTTGTATGAAATCTATGTTAAGTGCGAAACTGTTATAAGGATTCAAAAACTCAGTCACCAGGTCAAATTATAGAATCACTAAAGGTGTATTTTTCTACCAGATCAGTACGACACCTGGTCAGAATGTTCATTATATAGGTAGAGAGTGACGTCACTGCTTTTGTCTAACTTCTATCAAATGCATTTCAAAAAATATTTGACAGAGTCATAAAACATTAGATGATTTTATATAGCATGTGAAGTTGTGCACCTGGTGTCCTGTTTGGGATGTTACTTGGCAAGAACAGGGTTATGGTCCTTGGGTTAGTGAAAAATACACATTAAGTGCTTAAAAGTTGGTGTTGCATGTATCTTAAGGAATATTTTACCTATAGTCAGGCTCCTGTTTTAAGCTCACCTGAGTTTTGTTCAGGGTGAGCTATTAGTATAGGTGGATGGTCTGGCATCGGTCATCCATCGTCCTGCATCCATCGTCCTGCTTCAACATCTTTACTTAAACATCTTCTCCTCTGAAAAGAACTTATCAGAATTACACGAAACTTGGTCAGTAGCATTCTGGGATGGACCTGTATCAAGTTTGATCAAATGGTTCACCTTGGCCCCTTTTAGGGGCCACCAGAGCTAAAGATAGAATTTTCTTTTAAGAACTTCTTCTCATGAACCCCTTAATGGATCTTCATCAAACTTGGTCTGTAGCATCAATCAGGTCCTCTCCCAAATTTGTTCAAATGGGGGCACTTGACCCATTTTTTGGGCCACTAGAGTTAAAACTAGAAATACCTTTAAAAGACTTCTTCTCATGATCCGTTCAATGGATCTTCATAAAAGTTGGTATGTAGCATCATTAAAAGGTCCTCTCCCAATTTTTAGCTCACCTGAGCCAAAGGCTCAGGCTGAGATATTGTCATAGCTCACCGTCCGGCGTCCTTCTGGCGTCCGTCCACACTTTCCTTTAAACAACGTCTCCTCCTAAACCACCTGACCAATTTTGATGAAACTTCACAGGGATTTTCCTTGGATGGTCTTCTTTAAAAATTGTTAAAAAAAAATGAATTCCATTCAGAACTCTGGTTGCCATGGCAACCAAAAGGAAAATCTTTAAAAATCTTCTTGTCCAAAACCACAGGGCCTAGGGCTTTGATATTTTTATATGTAGCATCATATAGTGGTCCTCTACCACGAGTGTTAAAAGTATCCCCCTAGGGTCAAATATGGCCCAGCCCTGGGGGTTACATGGTTTATATAGACTTATACAGTGGAACCTGTCTAATCCGAACATGCTCGGACCAGAAAAAAAGTTCGGATTAGAAAGGTTTCTATTTTAGAACGAAAAAACATGTATTTGTTACACATGATGTGTAGATTCATCTTTTTGTGAACAGACTAATAAAAATAATTAAATTATAAGCAACTTGTAGATTGCTTTAGTGTAATGTAAATTTCATTTCAATATCACTTGTAAACCGCAGAAGGTAGCAAAAAGGAGAATATTTTACTTGTCCACATTTTAACAATCCCATTTAGTACCACTTCCAGTGTTCAAATCAATTTGCTGCTTTGAATGAACAAATTGTACAAAATTATGTGAGGAAGGTACAGCTTAATAAGGATCTATTACATTGGCAATGCTTATTACATATATGTCTATTATTACAAATTTCTGTTCAAACAAACTACTTGTACATGCTTCTTTCACACATGTGCTTATTGTATACATAGAGCTACAAAGCAAAAATCTTACAAGACTTTTGATTACAAGAGTTGGGCTTATTGCTGTTGACACCTTTATAAAGAGTATTTATAGCTAAAATTGTGAACAGACACAAAAATGTCAAAAGTGAGCAAGACTTACATCAGAAACATTGACTTAGGTTCGGATTAGAAGGGTAGATTTTAATGTAATTAGATATAAAAATCTAGTAGAGAGGTTTCGGATTACAAGGGTATTCTTACAATAGAGAATGAACAAGAAAAAATAGGACCAAATAATTTGTTCGGTTTAGACAGGTTTTCGGATTAGAGGGGTTTGGATTAGGGAGGTTCCACTGTATTGGAAAAAACTTGAAAAATCTTCTTGTCTGAAACCACAAGACCTAGGCCTTCGATATTTGGTACGTAATATTGCCTTGTGATCCTCTACTAAGATTGTTCAAATTATACCCCTAGGGTGAAAAGAGGCCCCACCCCGGGGTACCAAGTTTTACATAGACTTATATAGGACAAACTTTAAAAATCTGTTTGTCTGAAACTGCAAGGCCTAGACTTTTGATATTTGGTTTGTAGCATTGCCTAGTGATCCTTTACCAAGATTATTCAAATTATTCCCCTGAGGTGAAAAGAGGCCCCACCCAGGGGGTCCCAAGTTTTACATAGACTTATATAGGAAAAAGCTTTAAAAATCTTCTTGACTGAAACTGCAAGGCCTAGACTTTTGATATTTGTTAAGTTGCATTGCCTAGTGGTCCTCTATCATAAGTATTCAAATTATGCCCCTGGGGTGAAAAGAGGCCCGGCCTCGGGGGCCCCAAGTTTTACATAGACTTACATAGGAAATTTTTTTAGAAATCTTCTTGTCTGAAAGTTTAAGGCTTAAGCATTTGATATTTGGTATGTAGCATTGCCTAGTGGTTCTCTAACAAGATTGTTCAAATTATGCCCCTGGGGTGAAAAGAGGCCCTCGCCCCATGGGTCATTTGTATATGAGTTCTATAGGAAAAAATAAAATTATCGGATCATATTTCCTAGACTGTTTAATTATAAATACCTGATGACCCCAAGTAATTAGGGGGTCACTTGACTGTGACCTTGACCTACTGACCTACTTTTTTGTTTTTTAAGGTACAGCCTTGAAATTTGGATGACATATACAGTTTTGCACACCGATCTTAACAGCATAGAAATTTGGACCACGTCAATAACTTTCGTTAAAGATTTCAATTCTTATCTTTAATTTCTTAGCCCTGACCTACTTTCTTGTTTTTGAAGCTACAGCAAAAAGATTTGGACCACATGTATAATGTTTGATATAGATTTAAATACTCATCTTGAATAGTCTTAATCATGACCTGCTTTTTCATTTTTGAAGTTACAGTATAGAAATTTGGACCACCTGTATAATTTTTTATACAGATTTCAATACTCATCTTGAATAGTCTGAATCGTGACCTTCTGACCTTTTTTCTTGTTTTTGAAGATACATCATGGAAATTTGGACGGCATGTAGAAGTTTTGATACAGATTTCAATACTCATCTTAAATATTATTAACCCTGACATACTGACCTACTTTCCTGTTTTTGAAGCTACAGCAAAGAGATTTGGACCACCTTTATAATTTTTTAACACATTTCAGTACTTATCTTGAAGAATCTTTACCATGACCTCCTCACATAACTTTTTTGTTTTTGAAGCTTTAGCAAAGAAATTTGTTCAAGCAAGCAATTAAACGCAGGTGAGCGATATAGGGCTACCAGAGCTATAATTAGAAATGCCTTAAAATAACTCCTCATGAACCACTTGATGAATCTTCATGAAACTTGATTTGTAGCATCATTATAAGGTCCTTCACCAACATTGTTCAGTTGGGGATACGTGGTCCCTTTTAAGTGCTGCTAAAACAGAAATACCTTTAAAAAGCCTCTTCTCATGAATTGCTTGATGGATCTTCATCAAACATGGTCTAGAGGATCATTACGAGGGTTGTCCCAGAAAATCACGAATTTTTTTTAAGCGACGCATCAAATAATTATTTCAACTGATGTTATTTCAATGCATGTTCCACAGGACTATAGACTTTAAAATTAAATATCTGTCATATAATTTGAGTAAATTTAGATAATGGATAATGGCAGTCATTGCTAGTCGGCGCACGCTCAGTTTTCCTCCTACCAAAAAAAAAAAAGCGGCTTCCTTTTAAATTCATGTAACTTACCCGATAAAAATCTCACAGGATTAAAATTTATATGGTCATTAATGGCAATGTTTGGCGCACAATTATGTTGCATTTCAAGTATTTGACATCACTTACGTTCAGATAGTAACGTAATTATGTCTCCCCCAGGAGACATATTGTTTTTGCCCTGTCCGTCCGTCCGTCTGTCCGTCTGTCCTTCCGTCCGTCCGTCCGTACGTCACACTTCATTTCCGAGCAATAACTGGAGAACCATTTGACCTAGAACCTTCAAACTTTATAGGGTTGTAGGGCTGCTGGAGTAGACGACCCCTAACGATTTTGGGGTCACTCCATCAAAGGTCAAGGTCACAGGGGCCTGAACATTGAAAACCATTTCTGATCAATAACTAGAGAACCACTTGACCCAGAATGTTGAAACTTCATAGGATGATTGGTCATGAAGAGTAGATGACCCCTATTGATTTTGGGGTCACTCCGTCAAAGGTCAAGGTCACAGGGGCCTGAACATTGAAAACCATTTCCGATCAATAACTAGAGAACCACTTGACCCAGAATGTTGAAACTTCATAGGATGATTGGTCATGAAGAATAGATGACCCCTATTGATTTTGGGGTCACTCCGTCAAAGGTCAAGGTCACAGGGGCCTGAACATTGAAAACCATTTCCGATCAATAACTAGAGAACCACTTGACCCAGAATGTTGAAACTTAATAGGATGATTGGTCATGAAGAGTAGATGACCCCTATCGATTTTTGGGTCACTCCATTAAAGGTCAAGGTCACAGGGGCCTGAACATTGAAAACCATTTCCGGTCAGTAACTTGAGAACCACTTGACCCAGAATGTTGAAACTTAACAGGATGATTGGTCATGAAGAGTAGATGACCCCTAATGATTTTGGGGTCACTCTGTTAAAGGTCAAGGCGACAGGGGCCTGAACATTGAAAACCATTTCCGGTCAGTAACTTGAGAACCACTTGACCCAGAATGATGAAACTTCATAGGATGATTGGTCATGCAGAGTAGATGACCCCTAACGATTTTGGGGTCACTCTGTTAAAGGTCAAGGCCACAGGGGCCTGAACATGGAAAACCATTTCCAATCAATAACTTGAGAACCTCTCGACCCAGAATGTTGAAACTTCATAGGATGATTGTTCATACAGAGTAAATGACCCCTATTGTTTTTGGGGTCACTCCGTTAAAGGTCAAGGTCACAGGGGCCTGAACATTGATAACCAGTTCCGATCAATAACTTGAGAACCACTTGACCCAGACTGTTGAAACTTTATAGGATGATTGAACATGCAAAGTTGATGACCCCTATTGATTTTGGAGTCAGTCAATTAAAGGTCAAGGTCACAGTGGCCTGTTCATGTAAAATAATTTTTTGGAAATAACTTGAGAACCACTTGACCTATAATGTTGAAACTTAACAGGATGATTGGACATGCAGAGTAGATGACCCCTATTTATTTTGAGGTCACTTGATCGAAGGTCAAGGTCACAGGAGCCTGAACAGTGACTTGAGAACCACTAGGCCAAGAGTGTTGAAATTTAGCGGGATGACTGGACATGCCAAGTAGATGATCCCTATTGCAGCCAACCATCAGTGTCTCTTTGACTTTCGCTCCTGACCCCTATTGACTTCTTGCCTATAGGACTTTGCATTTGGGGAGACATGCTCTTTTTTACAAAAGCATTTTCTAGTTTTGAAAGTAACGGTCGCACTTTCAGAAATGGCGACGTCAGATAAGTTCGTGGTGCAAAAAAGTATTAATAATATATTGTGTAGATCACGGTTGAATCACTCGCCCAAACTTCCTTCAAACGTTTGTGCCATGTCGTTTTGTTTGTGAAGGAGTCACACCGCGATCTACACAATATTTTATTTATACTTTCTGTGCTGCTAACTTATCTGACATTGCCATTTCTGAAAGTGTGTGCGATAGTTACTTTCAAAATGACGTTACTTTTTTAGCTCACCTGTGAGCTATTGTGACCACTTCATGTCCATCGTCCGTCGTGCATAGTCTGTCGTGCGTAGTCCGTCGCGTGTGGTGCGTCAACAATTTCTAAAAAAATCTTCTTGAAAACCACTGGGCAAAATTACACCAAACTTCACAGGAATGATCCTTGGATGGCCCCCTTTCAAAATTATTCAAAGAATTGAATTCCATTCAGAACTCTGGTTGCCATGGCAACCGAAAGGAAAAACTTTAAAAATCTTCTTCTCCATAACCACAGGGCCTAGGGCTTTGATATCTGGCGTGTAGCATCATCTAGTGGTCCTCTACCAAAATTTTTCAAATTATCTTCCTAGGGTCAAATATGGCCCCGCCCGGGGGGGTCACATGGTTTATATAGACTTATATAGGGAAAACTTTGAAAATCTTCTTGTACAAAACCACATGGCCTAGGGCTTGGATATTTAGTATGTAGCATCATCTAGTGGTCCTCTACCAAGATTGTTCAACTTATCCCCCTAGGGTCAAATATGGCTCTTCCCCAGGGGTCACATGGTTCATATAGACTTATATAGGGAAAACTTTGAAACTCTTTTTGTACAAAACCACATGGCCTAGGGCTTTGATATTTGGTATGTAGCATCATCTAGTGGTCCTCTGCCAAGATTGTACACATTATCCCCCTAGGGTCAAATATGGCCCCGCCACGGGGGTCCCAACTTTTACATAGACTTATATAGGAAAAAAAGTTTAAAAATCTTCTTGTCTAAAACCACAAGACCTTTGATATTTGGTATGTAGCATTGCCTTGTGGTCCTCTACCAAAATTATTCAAATTATAACCCTGGGGTGAAAAGAGGCCCAGCCCCAGGGGGTCTCAAGTTATACATAGCCTTATATAGGAAAAAAATCTCCTTGTCCAAAACCGCAAGGCGTAGAGCCTTGATATTTGGCATGTGACATCATCTTATGGTCTTCTATGAAGATTGATCAAATTGTGACCCTAGGTTGAAGAGAGGCCCTTCTCCGTGGGGTCACAAGTTTTACATAGACCTATATAGGAAAATACTTTAAAAATCTTCTTGCCTTAAACTGCAAGGCCTAGGTTTTTGATATTTGATATGTTGCATTCCTTTTTGGTCCTCTACCAAAATTGTTCAAATTATGCCCCTTGGGTGAAAAGAGGCCCTGAACTGGGGGTCCCAAATTTAACATAGACTTACATAGGGAGAAAAAAAATCTTCTTGTCTCAAAGTTCAAGGTCGTCTAGGCCTTTGATATTTGATATGTAGCATTGCCTAGTGGATTTCTAACAAGATTGTTCAAATTATGCCCCTGGGGTGAAAAAAGAGGCCCCACACTGGGGGTCACTTGTTATATGAGTTATATAGGAATATATACTCAAAAAATTATCAGATCATATTTCCTAGACTTTTTAATTATAATTACCTGATGACCACAAGCGATTAGGGGTCACTTGACTGTGACCTTGACCTACTGACTTACTTTCTTGTTTTTTAAGATACAGCCTTGAAATTTGGATGACATGTACAGTTTTGCACACCGGTCTTAAAACCAACTTTCTGTGACCTTGTGAACCTTGTCTGGAGCATCATTAATTAATTATAAGGTCCTTTACCATGTTTGTTCAATTAGGCCAGCATTTTTTTTATTTTCTGGTTTACGGGAGCGCCGCCACTATCTTTGGACAAAACAGAATAAAAATAAAAGTCAGTTTCAGTACTTATATTTTCACTTTACCCGCCGACCGTCCTTAATTGCTCTTCCAAAAATAAAAGTTTTGCTGTATGGTAGAGGGATTTTGTTTATCAACAGACACATGAAAAATGGCGGCCAGCAAGAATGTAAATTATGTGTGAAGGATTAAATAGGAAAATATACAAGTTAATAGACAATAATCTTTGGAATAAATTGGCAAAGATAACAAGTATTGTAAACAAATTGGGAGAAACTAGGTCACCAGGTTAAATCAAAGGTAAGGCTTTATAACACCCTAGAGGTCACATTTATGAATGTACCATAATGAAACTTGGTCAGAATGTTAATCTTGATGATTTTTAGGTCAAGTTGAAAATCTGGGTCAGGTGGTGTCAAAAACTAGGTCACCAGGTCAAATCAAAGTAAAAGCTAGTTAACACTCTAGAGGCCACATTCATGACCATATCTTAATGAAACTTGGTCAGAATGTTAACCTTGATGATCTTTAGGTCAAGTTTAAAATTGGGTCAGGTGGGGACAAGAACTAGGTCACCAGGTCAAATCAATTGTAAAGCTTGTTAAAACTCTAGATGTCACATTTATGATAATATCTCTATGAAACTTGGTCAGAACGTTAACCTTGATGATCTTTAGGTCAACTTCAAATCTAGGTCAACTTCAAGTCTGGGTCAGGTTGGTTCAAAAACTAGGTCAACAGGTCAATTTAAATGTAAAGCTTGTTAACACTCTAGAGGCCACATTTATGATAATATCTCTATTAAACTTGGTCAGAAATATTTACCTTGATGATTTTTAGGTCAGGTTCAAACCTAGGTCAAGTGGAGTCAGAAACTAGGTCACCAGGTCAAATCAAAGGAAAAGCTTGTTAACTCTCTAGAGGTCACAATTTTGGCCCAGTCTTAATGAAACTTGGTCAGAATGTTAATCTTGATGATCTTTAGGTTAAGTTCAAATCTGGGTCAGGTGGGGTCAAAACGTAGGTCACCAGGTGAAATCAAAGGAAAAGCTTGTTAACACTCTAGAGCCCACATTTTTGACTGTTTATCATGAAACTTGGTCAGAATGTTAACCTTGATGATCTTTAGGTCAATTTGAATCTGGGTCATGTGGAATGTGACCTACTGACCACCTTTTTTGTTTTTTAAGATACAGCCTTGAAATTTGGATGACTTGTACAGTTTTGCACACTGATCTTAAAACTGACTTCAGTGACCATGAATGTGACCTACTGACCTACTTTCTTCAGGTGAGCGATACAGGGCCTTCAGGGCCCTCTTGTTAGAAGATCTGTTCAAAACAAAGTGCACTGTCAATGTTTAATGACACATGTTCCCTGCAAATGTTTGACCGAACAATACATGTGATTAAAAGTTCAAGCTAGTCAAAATAATGGGATGGTCAGATTGTTTTATATTTTTTATAAATTAGTTTGACTAGTGTTCAAGCCAGGTACCATAACTCAAAAGATAATTATCAAATATGAAACTCCCAGAAATATTCTTATGTCCACTTGCAATAAAATCTGTAAGAAGACCCTTTAAAAGTACATATGGGCCGAACATTATATAACACTATATACCACATGTCATGTGCCTTTGACACTGAGGAACACATAATGATATTTCCAGTAATAAATGTTTTTTGGGACTCATAACTTTCTAAGTCCATGAGAAATATTATAAGTCCCATCTCATTGACGGGTCTTCTCTCAGAAACTGTTGTTTGCATACCTGACCTGACTCAACATGTCAGGTATAGAAAGGATATGTATTGTTTGTGTTTTTGTTAATGTACTGTATGCAAGTTTTTTATAGACTTATATAGGATAAAACTTTAAAAATCTTCTCGCCTGAAACTGAAAGGCCAAGGCTTTTGATATTTTATGTTTGCATTGCCTTGTGGTCCTCTACCAGAATTGTTCAAATTATGCCCCTGGGGTGAAAAGAGGCCCTGCCCTGGGGGTCCCAAATTTAACATAGAATTATATAGGGGAAAAAATACGAATCTTCTTGTCTTTAAGTTCAAGGTTAGGCCTTTGATATTTGGTATGTAGCATTGCCTAGTGCATCTCTAACAAGATTGTTCAAATTATGCCCCTTGGGTGGAAAGAGGCCCTGCCCCAGTGGTCACTTGTTATATGAGTTATATAGGAATATATACTTAAAAAATTATCAGATCATATTTCCTAGACTGTTTAATTATAATTACCTGATGACCCCAATCGATTAGGGGTCACTTGACTGTGACCTTGACCTACTTTCTTGTTTTTTAAGATACAGCCTTGAAATTTGATGACATGTACAGTTTTGCACACCAATCTTAAAACTGACTTTCATTGACCATGAATGTGACCTACTGACCTTCTTTCTAATATTTTAGCATCATTGTTCCATTTTAAACATGTGGCTCATATTACTCAGATGAGCGATTTCATGACCCTCTTGTTTTTATTTTTATTTGTTCCCCCCAACCCAGATTTTTTAAAAAATCTCCAGTAAACCAGAAAATAAAAAAATGCTGGCCTTAGGGGCACTTTTTGGGGCCACTAGAGCTTAACATAGAAATAGAAGTACCTATAAAGTACTTCTTCTGATGAACCTCTTGATAGATCTTCATCAAACTTGGTTTGTAACATTATCATAAGGTCTTGTGCCAAATTTGTTCAAATGGGGATACTTTAGCCCTTTTAGGGGCCAAAAGAGTTAAAATAGAAATACCCTTAAATGATTTCTTCTGATGGTTATGCTTTTTTGGTGTGTGACAGCAAAATATAGAAAAAAACCTTTAAATAACTTTGTTTTAATGAACATCTTAAAGGGTTTTTACCAAACCTAGTTAGAAGCAAAGTCAGATGGTTAAGGTTTTCTTCAGGTGAGCAACTTAGGCCCTTTTGGGCCTCCTCTTGTTTTTGTTCCACCCTGAAAAACCAGAGTTATGACCCTTGACTTCGTCAAAACTATACATTAAGGGCTTAAAATTTTTGTGCCTCCTAAAACAGGGAGGCATATGGTAGCTGGACTTTCTATCTATCTGTTTCTGATCAAAAACTTAAGAAAGCTTAAGCCTACAGGCATCAAACTTCATATAATGATTGCCCAAGGTTATTATTATTGACTATTATTGTTTTGGGGGTCAGTTGGTCAAAGATCAAGGTCACAGTGACCTTGAGATTGAAAATTGGCCTACAGTCAAACTTTATAGGACAGTTGCCTGTGGTTAGTAGAAGAGGCTAATTTTTTTAGCTCACCTGAGCACAAAGTGCTCAAAGGTGAGCTTTTATGATCACCCTGTGTCCGTCGTCGTCCGTCGTCATCGGCGTCGGCATCAACAGGGTTTGCACAGGCTTGAAAAGTACTTGAAAATGAAGGGCAGTCTTGAAAAGTCCTTGAAAACAAAATTTGTCTTGAAAAGTGCTTGAAAATTGCCCAAAGACCTTGAAAAGTACTTGAATTTCTTATTTTCTAGTATGCTAGACAATTAAAATCTCCCTGAAAATCAAAAGTAAATCTTTTAGAATAAAATCGGCAAGTTTCGAGCAATGGGCAGAGCTACGAAAACACCGTAATAAAAAAGGTCGAATGTGTTCGGGACGAAAGCAAAGTTTGGGTACGAATGTTTAGTGTTGTCTCCCCTGACTAAAATGGCGTCAATTCGTCACGGTAATCTGTGTAAGTATTATTTATAAATAAGTCCTTGAAAACTATAAGACTAGTGCTTGAAAAGTCCTTGAATTTGACTTGGCCTTGTCTGTATGAACCCTGATCAACAATTTGACTGTTAACACTCTAGGGGTCACAGTTTTGAGCCAATCTTAATGAAACTTAGTCAGAATGTTACCCTCAATGAAATCTTGGACGAGTTCAATATTGGGTCATCTGGGGTCAAAAACTAGGTCACGAGGTCAAATCAAAGGAAAAGCTTGTTAACACTCTAGAGGTCACAATTTTGGCCCAGTCTTAATGAAACTTGGTCAGAATGTAACCTTCAATAAACTCTTGGACGAGTTTGACATTGGGTCATCTGGGGTCAAAAACTAGGTCACCAGGTCAAACCAAAGGAAAAGCTTGTTAACACTCTAGAGGCCATATTTATGACTGTATCTTCATGAGATTTAGTCAGAATGGTAAACTTGATGATCTTTAGGACAAGTTTGAATCTGGGTCATGTCGGGTCAAAAACTAGGTCACCAGGTCAAATCAAAGGAAAAGCTAGTTAACACTTTAGAGGCCACATTTATGACCATATCTTAATGAAACTTGGTCAGAATGTTAATCTTGATGATCTTTAGGTCAAGTTCAAATCTGGGTCAGGTGGGGTGAAAAACTAGGTCACTAGGTCATATCAAAGGAAAAGCTTGTTTAAGTTTAGGCCACATTTATGATTGTATCTTCATGAAACTTAGTCAGAATGCTAATCTTGATGATCTTTAGGTCAAGTTCGAATCTGTGTCATGTCGGGTCAAAAAATAGGTCACGGGGTCAAATCAAAGGAATAGCTAGTTAACACTTCAGAGGCCACATTTATGACCATATCTTAATGAAACTTGGTCAGAATGTTAATCTTGATGATCTTTAGGTCAATAGGTCAGGTGAGCAATACAGGGCCTTCATGGCCCTCTTTTTTAAAATTTTGATGCATCTCAATATATCTCTGTGAATACAAAATTTTCAAACTTAATATATAGCTGTTCCACATTATCATCCACATTGTATGACACAAGAGTCATAACTCTTGCTTCAATATTTCATGAATTATTCCTCCTTTGCTATGTACTTAAAATTTCAGGTTAAATTTCATTCACTTTTGCTCTTTCTTTGTTATTAGTCATTGGATTTGATTCAGACATAAAATAGTTCTTCCACATCATTGTCCTCATCATATGACTCAAGGTCCGTAACTCTGGCTCAAATATTTCACAGATTATGCCCCCTTTCCTTTATTTCCATATAATTTGCATTGCTTTTTTCGACATATCTCTGATAACTAAATGGATTTGATTCAAACTTGAGGTAATTGTTCCACATTATGAGCATCATGATATGACAGATGGTGCATTACTCTTGCAAAAATATTCCATGAATTATGTCCCTTTTATAGTTAGTTTTGATACGCTTTCAATCTATCTCTGTTATTACTTAATATTTGACTTGGACTTAAGATATTGTGCAATATCATCAGCCACATTTGAGTCATTAAACATTCCAGTTATAGCTCCAGTCTCCTCAGATGTGTACAATTTCACTATCCAGCAGCAAAATATTTGGGCATGCTGTGACAGCTTTTGTTTGGTTGCCAAGTCAGGGTAATATAATTCTGTAGACTTACAGTAGTTGGGCATGCTGTGACAGCTTTTGTTTGGTTGCCAAGTCAGGGTAATATAATTCTGTGGACTTACAGTAGTTGGGCATGCTGTGTCAGCTTTTGTTTGGTTGCCAAGTCAGGGTAATATAATTCTGTGGACTTACAGTAGTTGGGCATGCTGTGACAGCTTTTGTTTGGTTGCCAAGTCAGGGTAACATAATTCTGTAGACTTACAGTAGTTGGGCATGCTGTGACAGCTTTTGTTTGGTTGCCAAGTCAGGGTAACATAATTCTGTAGACTTACAGTAGTTGGGCATGCTGTGACAGCTTTTGTTTGGTTGCCAAGTCAGGGTAACATAATTCTGTAGACTTACAGTAGTTGGGCATGCTGTGACAGCTTTTGTTTGGTTGCCAAGTCAGGGTAACATAATTCTGTAGACTTACAGTAGTTGGGCATGCTGTGACAGCTTTTGTTTGGTTGCCAAGTCAGTGTAACATAATTCTGTAGACTTACAGTAGTTGGGCATGCTGTGACAGCTTTTGTTCGGTTGCCAAGTCAGGGTAACATAATTCTGTAGACTTACAGTAGTTGGGCATGCTGTGACAGCTTTTGTTCGGTTGCCAAGTCAGGGTAACATAATTCCGTAGACTTACAGTAGTTGGGCATGCTGTGACAGCTTTTGTTCGGTTGCCAAGTCAGGGTAACATAATTCTGTAGACTTACAGTATGCTCTTTCTTTTCAGTCCTTTCACTGCTTCTCTCCTCGTAAAGTATCTCTGAGCAAGATGGATCCAAGTGCAACTGTAGGCTTTTATTGCAGGACAAAGGAAGACTTTGACAGATTTGTGGAACATGCAGAAGAGGTGGAGTGTATAGATAACTCTTTCAAATATGTTAAAAATATAATTCATTATATTTAAACTAGGGATGGGAACGAATATTCAAATATTCGAAAATCGGCCGAAGATTCGAATATGAAAATCGAATTTGAATATTCGTAAATTAGTGTATAGTTTTTTCAAAATAGTTATCATTGACTTTAAGTAATCTAAGCATGCTAATTATGCAGAATGAGACCGTTTGTTCTGTTTTGTTTGTTTATCGCATGTCAAACATTGTCCAATTAACAAGAAAATTGCAATGCATAATTGGCAGGGGTCAGTGGTACGGATTAACAGTTTGCATTATGCGTAAATGTGATGTCTTTTGATCTTTTGTTCACTTTAATTGGCGCCCGTTTTATGTAACAAATTTTAAAAATTGTTTGTCTCACAATGTTCCAGGAGTAACGTCATGTCTTATGAAATCAAACAACCAATCACGCTTATAACTCTAATAATACAACTCTTTCGTTGTCCAATCATTCAGAATAACTCAAATGTTTTCTTGTAATAAATATGTTTGAAAACATGTTTAACAACTTTATTTTAAGTTTGATCTTCGCTTAATAATACTGACTTACGTTCTAACAATTAACATACCTCCTTTGCGTGTTTGGACTTATTTCACGCGGTCTGCTGATAGAACACAAGCAACGTGTAATCTATGCAATCAGCAATTCGTATTCAAAGGAACAACTTCAAATTTGTTGAACCATCTAAATGGACAGCATCCATCTACTCCCAAGAAAGGTAATTACAAAAATTTCTTCTTTTTTTTGCAACAAAGGGACATAATTTCTTTTCTTTAAATTCATATTTATCGACTATCTAGAACTGTTGCATTTTTCTTTTTAGCTCACCTGTCACATAGTGACAAGGTGAGCTTTTGTGATCACGCAGCGTCCGTCGTCCGTCGTCCGTCCGTCAGTCCGTGCGTGCGTGCGTGCGTGCGTCCGTGCGTCAGTAAACTTTTGCTTGTGACCACTCTAGAGGTCACATTTTTTGTGGGATCTTTATGAAAGTTGGTCAGAATGTTCATCTTGATGATATCTAGGTCAAGTTCGAAACTGGGTCACGTGCCTTCAAAAACTAGGTCAGTAGATCTAAAAATAGAAAAACCTTGTGACCTCTCTAGAGGCCATATATTTCAAAAGATCTTCATGAAAATTGGTCAGAATGTTCAACTTGATGATATCTAGGTCAAGTTCGAAACTGGGTAACGTGCCATCAAAAACTAGGTCAGTAGGTCTAAAAATAGAAAAACCTTGTGACCTCTCTAGAGGCCATATATTTCACAAGATCTTCATGAAAATTGGTCAGAACGTTCATCTTGATGATATCTAGGTCAAGTTTGAAACTGGGTCACGTGCCGTCAAAAACTAGGTCAGTAGGTCAAATAATAGAAAAACCTTGTGACCTCTCTAGTAGGCATATATTTCATGAGATATCTTAAATGAAATTGGTCAAGATGTCACCTTGATGATTTCTAGGTCAAGTTCGGAAAGTGGGTCACGTGCCATCAAAAACTAGGTCAGTAGGTCAAATAATAGAAAAACCTTGTGACCTCTCTAGAGGCCATATTTTTCATGGGATCTGTATGAAAGTTGGTCTGAATGTTCATCTTGATGATATCTAGGTCAATTTCGAAAGTGGGTCACGTGCCGTCAAAAACTAGGTCAGTAGGTCAAACAATAGAAAAACCTTGTGACCTCTCTAGAGGTCATATTTTTCATGGGATCTGTATGAAAGTTGGTCTGAATGTTCATCTTGATGATATCTAGGTCAAGTTCGAAACAGGGTCATGTGCGATCAAAAACTAGGTCAGTAGGTCTAAAAATAGAAAAACCTTGTGACCTCTCTAGAGGCCATACTTGTGAATGGATCTCCATAAAAATTGGTCAGAATGTTCACCTTGATGATATCTAGGTCAAGTTTGAAACTGGGTCACGTGCCTTAAAAAACTAGGTCAGTAGGTCAAATAATAAAAAAACCTTGTGACCTCTCTAGAGGCCATACTTTTCATGGGATCTGTATGAAAATTGGTCTGAATATTCATCTTAATGATATCTAGATCAAGTTTGAAACTGGGTCAACTGCGGTCAAAAACTAGGTCAGTAGGTCTAAAATTATTAAAATCTTTTGACCTCTCTAGAGGCCATATTTTTCAATGGATCTTCATGAAAATTGATCTGAATGTTCACCTTGATGATATCTAGGTCAGTTTCGAAACTGGGTCACGTGCGGTCAAAAACTAGGCCAGTAGGTATAAAAATAGAAAAACCTTGTGACCTCTCTAGAGGCCATATTTTTCATGAGATCATCATGAAAATTAGTGAGAATGTTCACCTTGATGATATCTAGGTAAAATTCAAAACAGGGTCACGTACCTTCGAAAACTAGGTCAATAGGTCAAATAATAGAAAAACCTTGTGACCTCTCTAGAGACCATATTTTTCAATGGATCTTCATGAAAATTGGTCAGAATTTTTATCTTGATAATATTTAGGTCAAGTTCAAAACTGGGTCACATGAGCTCAAAAACTAGGTCACTATGTCAAATAATAGAAAAAACGATGTCATACTCAAAACTGGGTCATGTGGGAAGAGGTGAGCGATTCAGGACCATCATGGTCCTCTTGTTTTGATATTTCATTCTTACAAATATTTTACTTTAGTTAAAGATAAAAAACCTTTGAAATATTATCCTAACGTATACTTGAAAATTTATTTACTCCTTTCTATATAACCTAAGTTAGAAATCAATGTATTTTAGAAAAGGGAGATAATCACTTTTACTTTAATTCAACTTTATCGACTATCTTGAAAGAGTATTAATTTGATTTCTTAGTATTTAAAACTTACAAATAATTTACATGAGACAGAGATAAAATAGTTCAAATGTTCTCAAAACTTTTACCTTTTCAACATTAATTACTGCTTGCCTTATATACCATTTTTAGCTCACCTGTCACAAAGTGACAAGGTGAGCTTTTGTGATCGCGCAGCGTCCGTCGTCCGTGCGTGCGTCCGTCCGTGTGTGCGTGCGTAAACTTTTGCTTGTGACCACTCTAGAGGTCACGTTTTTTTATGGGATCTTAATGAAAATTGGTCAGAATGTTCCCCTTGATGATATCTAGGACAAGTTCGAAACTGGGACACGTGCAGTCAAAAACTAGGTCATTAGGTCTAAAAATAGAAAAACCTTGTGACCTCTCTAGAGGCCATATATTTCACAAGATCTTCACGAAAATTGGTCAGAATGTTCACCTTGATGATATCTAGGTCAAGTTCGAAACTGGGTCACGTGGGGTCAAAAACTAGGTCATTAGGTTTAAAAATAGAAAAACCTTGTGACCTCTCTAGAGGCCATATTTCTCAATGGATCTTCATGAAAATTAATCAGAATGTTCACCTTGATGATATCTAGGTCAAGTTCGAAACTGGGTCACGTGGTAAAAACTAGGTCAGTAGATCTAAAAATAGAAAAACCTTGTGACCTCTCTAGAGGCCATATATTTCATGAGATCTTCACGAATATTGGTCAGAATGTTCACCTTGATGATATCTAGGTCAAGTTCGAAACTGGGTCATGTGGGGTCAAAAACTAGGTCAGTAGGTCTAAAAATAGAAAAACCTTGTGACCTCTCTAGAGGCCATATTTCTCAATGGATCTTCATGAAAATTGGTCAGAATGTTCACCTTGATGATATCTAGGTCAAGTTCGAAACTGGGTCACGTGGGGTTAAAAACTAGGTCAGTAGATCTAAAAATGGAAAAACCTTGTGACCTCTCTAGAGGCCATATTTTTCATGAGATCTTCATGAATATTGGTCAGAATGTTCACCTTGATGATATCTAGGTCAAGTTCGAAACTGGGTCACGTGGGGTCAAAAACAAGGCCAGTAGGTCTAAAAATAGAAAAACCTTGTGACCTCTCTAGAGGCCATATTTCTCAATGGATCTTCATGAAAATTGGTCAGAATGTTCACCTTGATGATATCTAGGTCAAGTTCGAAACTGGGTCACGTGGGGTTAAAAACTAGGTCAGTAGATCTAAAAATGGAAAAACCTTGTGACCTCTCTAGAGGCCATATTTTTCATGAGATCTTCATGAATATTGGTCAGAATGTTCACCTTGATGATATCTAGGTCAAGTTCGAAACTGGGTCACGTGGGGTCAAAAACAAGGCCAGTAGGTCTAAAAATAGAAAAACCTTGTGACCTCTCTAGAGGCCATATTTCTCAATGGATCTTCATGAAAATTGGTGAGAATGTTCAGCTTGATGATATCTAGGTCAGGTTCGAAATTGGGTCATGTGCGGTCAAAAACTAGATCAGTAGGTCGAAAAATAGAAAAACCTTGTGACCTCTCTAGAGGCCATATTTTTCATGGGATCTTCATGAAAATTGGTGAGAATGTTCACCTTGATGATATCTAGGTCAAGTTTATAAGTGGGTCACGTGCCTTCAAAAACTAGGTCATTAGGTCAAATAATAGAAAAACCTTGTGACCTCTCTAGAGGCCATATTTTTCAATGAATCTTCATGAAAATTGGTCAGAATTTTTTATCTTGATGATATCTAGGTCACATGTGCTCAAAAACTAGGTCACTATGTCAAATAATAGAAATAACGACGTCATACTCAGTTCAACACTGGATCATATGGGGATAGGTGAGCGATTCAGGACCATCATGGTCCTCTTGTTTAAGAAAAAAAATCTGTATTCAAACTGAAGAAGGTATCCTCCTTAGGATGGAGTCATGATAATAGTTTAGCTTGGAATACTGCAATCGTTTTTTTACAAAGATTTTTTTCATATTAACTGTCTTCACTTATATATTTTTCAGATGTAACAAAACAGTCCTCAATGGCGTCGTTCCTCGGTACACCAAAGAAGGTAGACAACGTGCATGTTACACAGGCTATTGCAGATATGATCGTGTCTGATTACGTACTGCTGAGTATAGTTGAAGGTCAGGGTTTCCAGCGACACATATCGTTGCTCCAGATTACACCGTACCATGTAGAAAAACAATTTGATCAAGGATCCAGAAATGCTACGATGTTGAGAGAGACTATTTAAAATCTGAACTTGAGTGTGTGTCATCCGCAGCTATTACAACAGACACCTGGACCTCCAACTCTACAGAAAGTTATACCACTGTGACTGAACACCATGATAGTGAGAAATGGGAACTTAAGTCTAATGTGCTGATGACGCGTGCTATGCCGGAACGCCATACCGGAGAGAATCTCGCGAACAGACTGAAGGACTGTGTTTCAGAGTTTAGTTACTTGGATAGTAAAGTGAAAACTTGTGTTCATGATAATGCGCGAAATATGGATTGTGCTGGGAAATTATGTGAGGACTGGGGAGATCTGGGATGCTTCGGGCATACATTACAGTTGTGCTTAAAACCAGCTATGGAATTAACAGCAGTTTCTAAAGTGATATCCAGGTGTAGGAAATTAGTCGGACATTTCGAGCACTCCGCAACACTTACAGCTGAAATGCACGAACGACAGAAGGCAATGGGAGTTCCGTAGCATACGCTGGTTCAAGACGTCGTAACACGGTGGAATTCTATTTACAGATGATGACCCGTTTAGTTGAACAGCGACGAGTTGTGTCAGACATTCTCCTAGATCCAAAGTTAAGTAAGAAAGAGGACAGTGTTCTAAACTTGAAGGAATATGAGTGGGATCTGATAGGTGAACTTAGTGACATTCTTCGCCCATTAGCGGATACTACCGAGTACATGTGTACAGAACGCTGTGTGTCAAACATGGACAGTAACATTGCGTCGAGAGTGAAAGAGGTGATACGTGAAGATTTGATACGACGTTACCAGCCTTCATCAGACACGGCAGCAGAGTCAACGGCAGCACTAGGCGCTCTTCTGGACCCACGGTATAAGAAGTTGCCATTCTTCTCCTCCCAGCAACGTAAGATCACACATGGTGCTCTTGAATCTTGTCTTGAAGACCTGCCGCTCAGACTTCCTGCCTGTGACGTAAACAACTGTGAGGAAACACCATCAAAGCGCCGTAAGTTAGACTTTCTCGATTTCAGTTCACCTGAACGTACCTCAGAGGATGAGGTACAGAGTTACCTAAGTGAAAAAATGGTGTCGGACACTGATCCTCTTCTTTGGTGGAGAGATAATGAGGAGAGATTTCCCAAAATTGCAATCGTTGCAAAAAGAGTTCTCGCAGTTCCAGCAACTTCTGTACCTTCAGAACGGATATTCAGCGCAACGGGACTACTCATTAATAAGTTGAGAAATAGACTATCTAGCGAGATAGTGGACAGCATAATCTTTTTGAGCAAAAATGAGGTGAACATTACTGAAGCTGATTAATGTATTAGAGACTGATGTTCATTTGATGCTTTGATAGATTAACGAAACTTTATACATGTGGATCATATTATGTAGTTACTAGTTACCATCGTGATTGTGATACTTTTAGTACCTGCATAAGATACAATAGAATAAAAGTTGCAACGATGATTTATGTATCAATGTTAAACATTATCAATGTTTATTTATTGATTTTGATGCTTTGATAAATTGACAAAACTGTATATATGTACATCTATACGTAGTTACCATCGTATGTTTATAATAGAGATACGTTTTCTACCTGTATAAGCTACAATTGGATAAAAGTTGATACGATGATTATGTATGTAAATAAAAATATCAATGTTTAATATTTATTGATTTGTTTTCTCGCATATTGATTGAAAAAATAAAGCCCATTTCATTTAACCAACAGTCCATATTTCTTAAGATACCTTACGTTTTGAAAAATGGCATGTATTGTGTATATGCCAATCACTTATTAAGTATTTAAAACTTCCATTTAACAAACCGAATATTTGAATATATTCGAATATGGTCAATCGAATATTCGAATATTGATTTCAGTATTTGTTCCCATCCCTAATTTAAACCTATGACAAATACTGTGGAATCTTTAATTTCACAGCACATAATATGGTTTGGACTAAAACAGCTGTTTTGCAGGATGTGAATTGATGGATTTCAACTATTGAGCATAAAATGGGATGAGCTGTTGTGATGACTCACTGTCCGTCTGTCTGTCATCCATCTACATTTTTCTTCAAATAACATCTCCTCTGGAACCAGTTGTTTGAAGTTGATGGAACTTGGCCTGGATGTTCCTTGGATGGCACTCTGCAAAATTGTTTGCTATGGCTACCAAATAGGAAAACATGAGGCCCAGGTTCAGAGCTTAGATATTTGGTTTCTAGTATTGTGTAGTTGTTGGATGCAAGTTACTATCGCCAAAACTAATGCAGATATTGAAATGATACTTTACATGTGTCTTCGGGGTTATAAATATAGGTCAGGTTCGAAACTGGGTCACGTGCAATCAAAAACTAGGTCAGTAGGTCTAAAAATAGAAAAACCTTGTGACCTCTCTAGGGGCCATATTTTTCATGAGATCTTCATGAAATGATATCTAGGTCAAGTTCAAACCTGGGTCACGTGCCTTCAAAAACTAGGTCATTAGGTCAAATAGTAGAAAACCTTGTGACCTCTCTAGAGGCCATATTTTTCAATGGATCTTCATGAAAATTGGTCAGAATTTTTATCTTGATGATATCTAGGTCAAGTTCAAAACTGGGTCACATAAGCTCAAAAACTAGGTCACTATGTCAAATAATAGAAAAAACGACATCATACTCCGTTCAAAACTGGGTCAAGTGGGGACAGGTGAGCATTTCAGGACCATCATGGTCCTCTTGTTTCTTTTTCTAGGTCAATTACCAACCTCACTGGGTCAAGTCCCATAACTGTGACGTATTTTGGGCAAATTATGCCCCCTTTTGGACTAAGAAAATTCTGGTTAAAGTTTTGCGTGCAAGTTACTATCTGCAAAACAAACGCAGCTATTAAATTGAAACTTCACATGTGTCTTCGGGGTTATAAAACTAGTTGATTGCATCAAGTCCCATAACTCTGACATGAATTTTGGCCAAAATATGCCCCCTTTTGAACTTAGAAAATTCTGGATAAAGTTTTACATGCAAGTTAATATCTCCAAAACTAATGCAGCTTTTAAATTGAAACTTCATATGTGTCTTCAATGTTATAAAAGTAGTTCATTGCATCAAGTCCCATAACTCTGACATGAATTTTGGCCAAATTATGCACCCTTTTGAACTTAGAAAATTCTGGTTAAAGTTTTACATGCAAGTTACTATCTCCAAAACTAATGCAGATACTGGATTGAAACTCTGATATTTTAACATTAGGGTAATATTTCTGCTTTTGGGACAACAATTCAAATAGTCGAGCACTGGCTGTCTTACGGACAGCTCTTGTTATGCTCCCTGAAGGGGAAGCATATATTCGCTGCTTTGTCCATCTGTCCATCCGTCTGTCCATCCATCCTGCATTTCTTGTCCGGAGTATTTCTCAGCAACCAAGACCTGGAATTTAGCGGAACTTCATAGGAAGCTTCACTATCAAGAGGAAATGCGCATATTATCTTCTTGTCCTGCAAACACTGCCCTTGTTTAATGACATATTATTTTCATTTTGCAGATGGTTACACCAAAGAAAGGCAGTGGTTTGTATCCAATGTTTGTTTTTAGTGAAGGAAAAGGGAGTGATATGAACATACATGACTTAAGTCTCAGTATAGAAAAATCAGTGAGAGTTCGTCATGTCACAGTTGACCAGTGGGGCAAAACTAGATCATCAACAATTGACTCTGAAGAATTTGTAGTGTTATAGTATACCTGAAATATGCAGTATTTAAGAAACAGCAGTTGTTGCCTACATGAAACACCAGAAGATACGTAGGAAATATGCATATTCAAGATACAACAGAAGATAGCTACATGAAACACCGGAAGATACATAGGAAATATGCAGTATTCAAGATACAACAGAAGATAGCTACATGAAACACCGGAAGATACATAGGAAATATGCATATTCAAGATACAACAGAAGATAGCTACATGAAACACCGGAAGATACATAGGAAATATGCATATTCAAGATACAACAGAAGATAGATACATGAAACACTGGAAGTGATTGTGTAATGTTATTTATCTATACAACATAAAATCAAGTCCAGATCCTGTATATAGAAACTTAAACCATGAATATATGGCAACATGAACTGATAAATATATGACCAGAACTAAAAGTTTGATTGAGGTACAAATTTTTCAAATCAGTCTAGCAAAAATGAAACACATGATCCCGTCTTTTTTATTTTCCGAATGTTCTTAGTATGTGTTATCTTTTGAAAAACTGTGGTTTAATGATATTCTACGTTGATCTGAAAATGCAGAATTTCCTTAAAATTCATGTTATAGATTCTTGTGATATATAACCTTGCATGTCAGTCAGTCAGTCAGTTATGTAGTGACTGGAGAACACATGGACATACAAACGTACTTATTGGCAAATTGATTGACAAGGATGTGTTTAACTAAAAGATTGTAGTATTTTTTATGACTGTAAACAGTTGACTTGAAAATGCCTAGACTAAAATGTGATTAATAATTATAATTAATGATTTAAACAAAATTTGCAACTCATAAAAGGCACTAAGGAACATGAGAAAGGATATTTATATCCTTATAAAATGTTAAGGATGAGAAACTGGTATAGGTGGATGGTCCATTGCTCATCATCCTGTTTCAACATTTTACTTAAATATCTCCTGAAATTATTACACAGAATTACGTTAAAGTTTGTTATTGTATTAGGGGTAGGGATTAGGGATTTAACGTCGCACAGACACATGATAGGTCATATGGCGACTTTCCAGCTTTAATGGTGGAGGAAGACCCCAGGTGCCCCTCCGTGCATTATTTCATCACGAGTGGGCACCTGGGTAGAACCACCAACCTTCCGTACTGATGCTTAATGGTTTAATAATACAGAAATAATGAATGAATTGCCGCAGAAACGCTTCAAAACGTAAAAATGCCTTAAAATGACGTCATTGGCGTCGTGACGTTACGTGTCAGTCACCGCACAAAATTAATAGCTTTTATTTTGAAAGTACATAATTTTGTGCATTTTGTTTATTATAACCCCACCAAACATGTTTGAGGGGGTTATATAGGAGTTAGTTTTGCCGCGTCCCATCCCGTCGCGTCCCGAAATCTATTATCTCAGTTATTACCAAATGGATTTGATTCAAACTTAAAATACATGTTACACCTTATCACCCACATCATGTGACACAAGGTGCATAACTCTTGACACCAAGTTTTCATGAATTATGTCCCCTTTTACTTAGAATTTAAGGTTAATTTTGTTGTATTTTCACTATATCTCAGTTATTACTAAATGGATTTGATTCAAACTTAAAATAGATGTTCCACCTCATCACCCACATCATATGACACAAGGTGCATAACCCTGACGCCATTTTTTTTATGAATTATGCCCCTTTTTACTTAGAATTTAAGGTTAATTTTGTTGTATTTTCACTATATCTCAGTTACTACTGAATGGATTTGATTCAAACTTAAAACAGATGTTCCACCTCATCACCCACATCATGTGACACAAGGTGCATAACTCTGACACCAAGTTTTCATGAATTATGTCCCCTTTTACTTAGAATTTAAGGTTAATTTTGTTGTATTTTCACTATATCTCAGTTATTACTAAATGGATTTGATTCAAACTTAAAATAGTTGTTCCACCTCATCACCCAGATGATGTGACATAAGGTGCTTAACTCTGACATAAATTTTTTATGAATTATGTCCCCTTTTACTTTAAATTTAAGGTTGATTTTGATGTATTTTCGCTATATCTCAATTATTACAAAATGGATTTGATTCAAACTTAAAATAGATGTTCCACCTCATCACCCACATCATGTGACACAAGGTGCATAACTCTGACACCAATTTTTCATGAATTATGCCCCTTTTTACTTAGAATTTAAGGTTAATTTTGATGTATTTTCACTATATCTCAATTACTACTGAATGGATTTGATTCAGACTTAAAATAGATGTTCCACCTCATCACCCACATCATGTGACACAAGGTGCATAACTCTGACACTATTTTTCTTGAATTGTGTCCCCTTTTACCTAGAATTTAGGTTATAACACACTAAATAGCCACCACTATATATTCTATATAAAATGACAAGTTTTCACAATGCTGCAATACACATCTAGACCCATTTTAAATTTCTTTAACTTACATTTTCTTGTAGAGCAACATTAATACTGTAAAAATATCCAAAGAAAAGTAGAGGTCATGTTTGATGCAAGAAAAATATTTCTGGTCAAACGGACACACCGTAATTTTTACATTGAAATGACAATCACAATTTAGGGTAGGGGTGTATGAATAAATTTCACATGTTAAATCAGTTTGGAGTCTTTTTTCAACATGCAAATGCTACCAGTATGTCAAGTATAGGCATGCAATATGATTTCAACCAGTATATAGCAATGATTTCAAGGAAAAATCCTTCTTACAGCAAAAAAAACTGAGAACTATTTGAATCCGCCATTATGCGACTACCATTTTTTCATAGGTGCTCAGGCTATTTAGTGTCTGTATGCCTATAAGGAAATATGAAATTTTTTTTTTCAGCTTTTTTGCTCTCTATGTGAAGTTTCATCTATATTCAGCTTATAAAACAAGTTTCAGCCCAAACAAACCAGTAGTTTTCTCAAAATCACTATTTTTGTACAGCCATCATTTTGTCCAAAGACTGCGGTTTAAGCTGTTAAATTTGGCTGAATCACATATAGTCATTAAGCGCTGTTTTTTTTCAAAAAACCCGTAAGATATTACATCAAATATACCACCAGCAAGTGCGGAATAGACAACCACACAGAAAAAAACTGATAATTATGCAACTGTGATAAAATATAGAACAAAATTAGTGTTGAGTGAATTTTTTTTGTTAAAAAAAAGCTTATTTTTCAGTAAAAAATGGGAAAATTGTCTTTTTTTTCATCTCAAATGCAACACTACTGCATATTTTTGCATTCTATAGCTAAAGTCATATCTCATGGCCATGGTATTCAAGTTCTCTCCAACTATTCCTGTCAAAATGTAACTAAAAAGGTGTTGATACTGCACACCTGGTCTCTGCTCAAATGGAATGAAATGGTATCTAAGGATATTACTAAAGATCTTCAGATTTCACACCACACAGGTGATGGAGATTCTAAAGGTCATTCTGATGTAGACAAAGGTCAAGGAACTTAAACTGTGCACTTGAAAGATGTGAGGCACCTAGCAAATTCTCTAAAAAGGCAAATTAACCGGGCACCATTTAGAGACAAAATGTTCCGTGGTAAACAGAAGTCTAATCTAAAAACAGATTTGCTCTATCTATTAAATCTAGGTGTGTTTCAGAGCTATCAAGTGCACATAAGAAGTACAAAAGCAATTTGAAAGTAATAAAACACAAAATGCCTAATATAATTTCAGAAATAGTACTATGTTTCAAAGGTTACTGTGGTACCTCATGTTCTAAATACAGCTTGGTTTGTTCTGGCAACTACAGAAAAGCAAAAAACTATATGCCAGACAATGTCAGGCTTAAAATGACTGATGATGATGAGACTTTACTCAGGAAATGTATTGAAATTCTCCTTGGTCCAGAAAGCATAGAAAAAACTAAATTTTTAACATCTACACAGAAATGTGAAGCAGTGAACAGATCCTATAATGCATGCTTGCCCAAAAATGTTACATTTCTCCGCAACTGCCATGGCCGTATCCATGGCCAGATTCTAAGACTAAATCATGGGCTTGCTGACACTGTTATCCTTAAAGCTAGGGTAAATGGTGTAAAACTGTCACATGGCTCTTCTGTTATCAGACACCTTTTAAGAACAGAGTACTACGACAAGTTGTGTAAAACTACTAGGTACATATCGCGAGCAAGACACAGTTGTTTTGCATCACGCCAGTATAGGTACAAATTACATACAGATTTACACTATTCAAAGGGTCTCACTGACCCCAAGCCTGACTTTTCTAGCACCCCACACCTAAAAGATCATGCTTATGAATAGAATGTGATATTAGGATGAAATAAAGATGGTTATAAGTAAAATTATTGTGCTGCCTTGTGGCCAGCTGAGCCGGCACTGCACACATATAACAAGTTATATTAACCGCACAAATGTAAATAAGCCTTGTATAAGTTGTATATGTAATAGTGCTATATTTATCAAAAATATTATACAAAAATAGTAAACTACTGTATACCATAGAATACAGTCCTTGAAAGAAAACTCCCTAAACTTATGGCCTGAGCATTGGTCCCCACATTTCTGCCTTTCATTATTTATGAACTGGGGTTCAATGCTCAAATGTTCCGGGTTCACACACAGAGAAAAGTGGCATATATGCGACACGTGTAGGCCTTCGGGTATTTTTAAAATATTTCTAGTGGCCTGACACATAAGTCTGTGCACATAATATTGTTTTCTGACAGTTTCTCCAGGCAGTTTTGTGGTTATTTTTCCATAGCTAGGATTTTTATTTACTGTCGTACAACCAAGCCATTTCCGACACCCTTTTCCCCCCACCGGTATAGAATTATCATTTATTTTTTGCTTAATTCTTTCAAAAATCAATTGTCTGGGTTGATGTGCCATGTTTACAAAAAAAAATTTATTTGCAGATGACAGAAAATTTTAGTAATTCTACCGGGTGACAATTCTTATAGGTTATAACACACTAAATAGCCACCACTATATATTCTATATAAAATGACAAGTTTTCACAATGCTGCAATACACACCTAGACCCATTTTAAATTTCTTTAACTTACATTTTCTTGTAGAGCAACATTAATACTGTAAAAATATCCAAAGAAAAGTAGGGGTCATGTTTGATGCAAGAAAAATATTTCTGGTCAAACGGACACACCGTAATTTTTACACTGAAATGACAATCACAATTTAGGGTAGGGGTGTATGAATAAATTTCACATGTTAAATGAGTTTGGAGTCTTTTTTCAACATGCAAATGCTACCAGTATGTCAAGTATAGGCATGCAATATGATTTCAACCAATATATAGCAATGATTTCAAGGAAAAATCCTTCTTACAGCAAAAAAAACTGAGAACTATTTGAATCCGCCATTATGCGACTACCATTTTTTCATAGGTGCTCAGGCTATTTAGTGTCTGTATGCCTTTAAGGTTAATTTTGATGTATTTTCACTATAGCTCATTCTGATTGGCTTAGAGCCAAAGGGAAGTAACCTTTTTTTAACCTTTGTACTGAGTTTCTTCCCCTTAAATTCCAGGAATTAGTCTATTTTTAGAAATCCTATTTTTAGATTTTCAATATTTTAGGTATTTTTCTAACTTTTTTATTATAAGTCCTATGTAAAAAGTAAAAACATTTTTCCGTGGTAACATGGGTCGGTAAGACACTTTTTTGTCTAATATTAGAGATTTTATATATTTACTAGTATTACTATACTAGTATTATACTAGTATTACTTATATGTGGAAGCCCAGGATGAAGTACTCCAAAGTATTTTTAAGATTCCTTATGGTTGCCATTCTTCTGTGACAAGACGGTATGGTGGGGGTATGAGTCACTCCTGTGACAGTTCTAGTTTGAACTATTTTCAAACAGCCATTATTTGCTGAAATAATTTTTATGAGTCTTTTGCTCTGAATAATAATCAATATTTTGCTTCTTTTATGTAGTTATATCGAAATGTTTTGTGGAATGTAAGAAAATGGATGATAGTAACCAATGTTATTTGGAATATAGTTGGATGAAAGGTTACTTGTTATGGCCATTTTCAAATAAAAAAACTGGCAATTTAATTTGTAATGCCTATTTTTCAGTTTCCATTGATAATTTGTTACTTGTATACTAAAACTAAGCTCTAAACCTGTTCAAATTTCAGTAGAAAATTGTAGTTTCTTGAATTGAATTGATGTTACCATGGAAACAACCCGTGACCTATATATCTAAATGTAAAATTCAAAAGCGTTGACACTGGTCTATTTAAGGAACACAGCTTCGGCTTTTTAGCTCACCTGTGACATAGTGTCAAGGTGAGCTTTTGTGATCACCCTTCATCCGTCGTCAGTCCGTGCGTCCGTCGTCGACTTCTTCTTGTCTGCACAATAGAGGTTTCATTTATGATTTTATTTTAACCAAACTTGCACACAACTTGTATCACCATAAGATCTTGGTTCTTTTCTTGAACTGGCCAGATCCCATCATGGGTTCCAGAGTTACGGCCCCTGAAAGGGCAGAATTAGCTATTTTGACCTTGTCTGCACAAATGCAGCTTCATTTATGATTTTATTTTAACCAAACTTGTTAAACGACATATACATTTTAAGCTTATATTAGAAAGCTAACATGCATACTAGTAAAATTATCAATTATCCACACTTCCAACGGATATCAATGAAACCAAAATACACTGAAAAGTTTTAAATATCCGTATTTTCCTTCTATCAATATAAAATACCTTTGGAGGGTCATGTTCTTCAAACCTGGATAAAAATTGAACTTGAAGGGACAGAGATAAACGAAATCGAGATTGTAGCAGTTAAAACATCATATTACACGAAATAGAAAAAATTGCTGTGGTTCAGCTAATTTGAATTTACCCTGGTAACAAGGTAACCTACCTCCTTAATATTTGTTAATCATACCCTCTCAGTGACTCGCTTAAGTTCTACTTCTGTTTTCACTTGAAATGATTCACACATTGACAAATAAAGACTGACAAATCATTCTCGTAACTTGTCTTCATTTAGATTTAATTTTTATATGCCCGTTTGAAAAACGGGACGTATTATGGGAACGCCCCTGGCGGGCGGGTGGCCGGGCGGCGTCGACAGACTTTGTCTGGAGCATATCTTCTTCATGCATGGAGGGGTTTTGATGAAACTTGGCACAGTTGTTTACCATTATGAGACGGAGTGTCATGCGCAAGAACCAGGTCCCTAGGTCTAAGGTCAAGATCACTCTTAGAGGTCAAAGGATACAAGAATGAAAACTTTGTCTGGAGCAACTCTTCTTCGTGCATGGAGGGATTTTGATATAACTTGGCACAAATGTTCACCACCATGAGACAGAGTGTCGTGCGCAAGAACCAGGTCCCTAGGTCTAAGAACAAGGTCACACTTAGAGGCCAAAGGTCAGATTCAAGAATGACTTTGTCCGATGCATTTCTTCTTCATCCATGGAGGGATTTTGATGTAACTTGGCACAATTGTACACCATCATGAGACGAAGTGTCATGCGCAGGTCCCTTATTTAGAATTACTTCCCTTCGTTGTTACTATAAATAGCTTATATTGTAACTTTTTCATTACTAGTCGTAGGGAAAAATCGAGACCACTTTTTTATGTAGTACAACATGCATGTTACATCCAATTTTGAGGTATATTTTGACCTATATCTACCTAGTAAGGATTTTTGTGTGGACTTACAATTTTTTCTTTTTAAAGATTATCTTCCTTTAGTTGTTACTATAAATAACTTGTATTGTAACTCTTTTATAATTGACAGTAGGGAAAAACCAAGACCACTTTTCTGTGGTACAACATAGATGTTACTTTCAAATTTTAGGTGTATTTCAAGGTATCTCTTCCTGGTAAGGAGTTTTTATGTGGATTTAGAAAAACAAAAGAATTACAATAATTACTTAACAACCACAAAATTAAAATTCCATTTGCAAATACAGGTGCCAGTGTAAAGAAATTTGCTGTGACGGGCGAATATTGTGACATTCTGGCACTCTTGTTTAGTTTTATTAGTCCCTACTGGTTGAAAACCAGTTTGGGGACTATAAGAAAGCACTTTTCCATTCGTCCGTCATTCCGCTCGTCCGCCTGCAGTTTTGTGTCCAGTCCATAACTCTGTCATTCATCAAGGAATTTTTATATTACTTGGCACAAATGTTCTCCATGATGAGACGATGTGTCATGCACAAAACCCGGACCCCTAGCTTAAAAGTCACAATCGGAGGTCAAAGGTCAACAGGGCTTTTCTCCTGTCCAGTCCATAACTCTGCTATCCATGAAGGTATTTAAATATTACTTTGCACAAATGTACCCAATAATAGGACAATGTGTTGTGCATAACTTTCTGACCCCTATCTCAAAGGTCAAGGTCACAATTGGCAAAAGTTAACATGGCATAAACAGGGTCTGTTTCATGTCCAGTCCATAACTGTCCATCAAGGGATTACAAATTACTTGGCATAAATGTTCCCCATGATGAGACAACATGTCATGCACAACACCCAGAACCCTAACATGAAGGTCAAGGTCACACTTGGAGATCAAAGGTTAATAGTGTTTTTTTTCCTGTCCGGTCTATAACCAAACTCTTGTCATGCAAAACAGGATTTAAATCTCAGTTGGGACAAATATTCTGGATGAGACGTCTCATGCACAAAACCTGGACCCTTAGCTGAAAGGTCAAGGTCACACCCGGAAGTCAAAGGCCAAAAGGGCTTTTTTCCTGTCTGGTCTATAACAAAACAATCCTGAAAGGGATTTTAATATTACTTGGCACAAATATACCCCATAATAAGATGACGTCATGTGCAACACCTAAACCCATAACTTAATGGTCAAGGTCATACTTGAAGGTCAAAGGTCCATAGGGTTTTTTCCTGTATGATCAATAACTCTGTCATCTATGAAAGGATTTTAACATTGCTTAGCATAAATGTTTTCCATAATGAGACAACTTGTCTTACCCAACCCTTTATCCCTAACTCAAAGGTCAGTAGGATTTTTTTTTCCCTTTCAGGTCCATAACTGTGTCGTCAATTAAGGGATTTAATATTATTTGAAACAAATGTTCACCATAATGAGACAACATGTCATGTGCAATACCCGGACCACTAGTGCAAAGGTCAAAAGTCAACATTGATCTTTTCCGGTCCAGTCTGTAAGATATTTTTATATAAGCTCATGTTACATATAGACCCAATTAAAAAAGAGTGTTTGTGTATTTTCTTCAGACTTACTTCTCTTATAATTATATGATGATTTCTTACATTTTTTCTCATATTTTCACACCAATTTCAAAATGAAGTGTTATCAAAATTGAAATTAAATACTTTTTAGCTCACCTGTCACATAGTGACAGGGTGAGCTTTTGTGATCACCCTTCGTCCGTCGTCCATCGTCCCTCCGTCTGTCCACAATTTCTTGTGAACAAGATAGAGACCACATTTTGCAAGCAATTTTGATCAAACTTGTACAAAACTTGTATTGGCATGATATCTCAGTTTCTTTCGAAAACTGGCCAGTGAGACGGAGTGTCATGCGCAAACCCCAGGTTCCTATCTCAAAGGTCAAGGTCACACATACAGGTCAAAGGTCATATTCAAAAATGACTTTTTCCGGAGCATTTCTTCTTCATGAATGGAAGGATTTTGATGTAACTTGGCACAATTGTTCACTATCATGAGACGGAGTGTCGTGTGCAAGAACCAGTTCCTTAGGTCTAAGGTCAAGGTCACACTTAGAGGTCAAAGGATACAAGAATGACAACTTTGTTCGGAGCATTTCTTCTTCATGCATGGAGGGATTTTGATGTCGCTTGGCACAAATGTTCACCATCATGAGACGGTGTCATGCACAAGAACCAGGTCTCTAGGTCTAAGGTCAAGGTCACACTTAGAGGTCAAAAGTTAGATACAAGAATGACTTTGTCTGGAGCATTTCTTTTTGATGCATAGAGGGATTTTGATGTAACTTGGCACAATTGTTTATCATCATGAGACGGAGTGTCATGCGCAAGATCCTAGAATTACTTCCCTTTGTTGTTACTATAAATAGCTTATATTCGTAACTTTTTTATTACTGGTCATAGGGAAAAATCAAGACCACTTTTCTGTAGTACAACATGCATGTTACATCCAATTTTCAGGTGAATTTTGACCTATCTCTACTGGTCAGGATTTTTGTGTGGACTTAGAATTTTTTATTATGTCTCCCACCACACAGTAGTATGGGAGACATATTGATTTACTACAGTCTGTGTGTGTGTGTGTCTGTGTGTGTGTGTCTGTCACAAAGCTTGTCCGCATTCTAAGTTGAACATTTCTCATCCGATTTTCACCAAACTTGAACAAAATGTGTTTGACCATAAGACCTCGGCCAAGTTCGATAACTAGCCAAATCAGTCCAGGCTTCTTGGAGTTATGGCCCTTGAATTACCAAAAATCGGTCTTTAGCTCACCTGTCACATAGTGACAAGGTGAGCTTTTGTGATCACCCTTCATCCGTCGTCAGTCCGTGCATGCATCAACAATTTCGTGTCTGCATGATAGTAGTTTCATTTATGATTTTATTTTAACCAAACTTGCACACAACTTGTATCACCATGAGATCTTGATTCCTTTCTTGAACTGGCTAGAACCCATTATGGGTTCCAGAGTTATGGCCCCTGAAAGGGCCAAAATTAGCTATTTTGACCTTGTCTGCACAATAGCAGCTTCATTTACGATTTGAATTTAATCAAACTTACACAAAACTTGTGTCACCATAAAATCTTGGTTCCTTTCTTGAACCAGCGAGATCCCATTATGGGTTCCAGAGTTATGGCCCCTGAAAGGGCCAAAATTAGCTATTTTGACCTTGTCTGCACAATAGCAGCTTCATTTATGATTTGATTTTAACCAAATTTGCACACAACTTGCATCACCATAAGATCTTGGTTCCTTTCTTGAACTGGCCAGATCCCATAATGGGTACCAGAGTTATGGCCCCTGAAAGGGCCAAAATTAGCTATTTTGTCCTTGTCTGCACAATATCAACTTTATTTATGATTTGATTTTACCAAACTGGCACACAACTTGTATCACTGTAAGATCTTGGTTCCTTTCTTGAACTGGCCAGATTCCATTATGGGTTCCAGAGTGATGGCCCCTGAAAGGGCCAGAATTAGCTATTTTGACCTTGTCTGCACAATAGCAGCTTCATTTATGATTTTATTTTAACCAAACTTGCACACAACTTGTATCACCATAAGATCTTGGTTCTTTTTTTGAACTGGCCAGATTCCCTTTTGGGTTCCAGAGTGATGGCCCCTGAAAGGGCCAGAATTGGCTATTTTGACCTTGTCTGCACAATGGCAGCTTCTTTTATGATTTGAATTTAATCAAACTTGCACAAAACTTGTGTCACCATAAGATCTCGATTCCTTTTCTGAACCAGCCAGATCCCATAATGGGTTCCAGAGTTATGGCCCCTGAAAGGACCAAAATTTGCTGTTTTGACCTTGTCTGCACAATAGCAGCTTCATTTATGATTTGATTTTAACCAAACTTGCACACAACTTGTATCACCACAAGATCTTGCTTCCTTTCTTCAACTGGCCAGATTCCATCATGGGTTCCAGAGTTATGGCCCCTTAAAGGTCCAGAATTGGCTATTTTGGCTTTTGCAGTCATATAGAGACTTCATTTATGGTTTTATTTGATACAAACTTCCACAATATCTTCAACAACAATAAATCTTGGATTCCATGACAAATCAGATCCAATCGTAGGTTCCAGAGTTATTTTATATCTGATTACCTCCCCTGATTGTCATCAAAATGGATTTATATCAGTAAGTACTTATAGGACTTATTTGAAATTTCATTATTTGTACTAGTTGGACTGAGACAATCAGGGTAGATAACTATGGACTGATTTTATGTCAAATTACCTCCCTTTATTTCAAATTAAAATGGGTATATCTCCATAATTAATGAAGATACTGATCTGAAATTTCATTTATGTCAACAGATTTGTTTGGCAGATCCTTCTTTTGTTCACTTACAATATTATTTTTTTTTTTTAAGTACTTCCCTTTTACGTTACTATAAATAGCTTATTTTTAGTAACTTTTTTATTACTGGCCGTAGGGAAAAACCGAGACCACTTTCCTGTGGTACAACATGGATGGTACCTCCACTTTTTAGGTGTATTTTGACATATCTATACCTTGTAAGAATTTTTTTTTTCTTTTTGGTTAAATTTCTTCCCTTTGTTGTACCATCCTGTCCTTCGGACTATTTTTTCTGAGGACCTTCTTGTCCTCAAGTGCAATGATAACAGGTGAGCGATATAGGGCCATCATGGCCCTCTTGTTTTACTCTTGTCCACACTCTAATTCGAATATTTCTCATCCAGTTTTCACCAAACTTAAACAAAATGTGTTTGACCATGAGACCTCGGCCAAGTTCGATAACTAGCCAAATCGCTCCAGGCATTTTGGAGTTACGGCCCTTGACTTATCGAAAAATTGGCCTTTTTACTCATGTCTGCACTCTTAATCAAACATTTCTCATCCGATCTTCACCAAACTTGAACAAAATGTGTTTGACCATGAGACCTCGGCCAAGTTTGATAACTAGCCAAATCGGTCCAGGCATTTTAGAGTTACGGCCCTTGAATTACCGAAAAAATCCGTTGTTTACTCTTGTCCGCTCTCTAAGTCGAAGATTTCTCATCTGCTCTTCACCAGACTAGAACAAAATGTGTTTGGCCATAAGACCTTACCAAAGTTCGATAACTAGCCAAATCCGCCCAGGCACTTTTGATTTATGGCCCTTGAATTACTGATTGGATCCACTCATCCAGACCATCTAATTGGATCCACTCCTCTAAAACATCTAGAGGAACTAACATTTTTCATAGGGGCAGTTGTGGGAGACATGCGCTTTTCTCAAAAGCATCTCTAGTTTTTTTTTTAAGATTTACGTCCCTTTGTTGTTACTTTAAATAACTTATATTGTAACTTTTTGCAATCTCTTTTTTATTTGGCATAAATGTTTGCCTCAGTGAGACAGGGAGTGTCATGTGCAACTCCCAGTCCTTTTGACAGCGGGCGGGCTCGACATGTTGCCCATGGGCATCTAGTTTTAACCAAACTTGCACACAACTTGTATCTCTATAAGATCTTGGTTCCTTTCTTGAACTGGCCAGATCCCGTTATGGGTTCCAGAGTTATGGCCCCTGAAGGGCCAAAATTAGCTATTTTGACCTTGTCTGCACAATAGCAGCTTCATTTATGATTTTAGTTTAACTAAACTTGCACACAACTTGTATCACCATAAGATCTTGGCTCTTTTCTTGAAATGGCCAGATTCCATCATGGGTTCCAGAGTTATGGCCCCTGAAAGGGCCAAAATTAGCTTTTTTGACCTTGTCTGCACAATAGCAGCTTCATCAATGATTTTATTTTAATCAAACTTGCACAAAACTTGTATCACCATAAGATCTCAGTTCCTTTCTTGAACCGACCAGATCCCATAACGGGTTCCAGAGTTATGGCCCCTGAAAGGGCCAAAATTAGCTATTTTGACCTTGTCTGCACAATAGCAGCTTCATTTATGATTTGAATTTAATTAAACTTGCAGAAAACTTGTGTCACCATAAGATCTCAGTTCCTTTCTTGAACCGACCAGATCCCATAATGGGTTCCAGAGTTATGGCTTCTGAAAGGGCCAAAATTAGCTTTTTTGACCTTGTCTGCACAATAGCAGCTTCATTAATGATTTGATTTTAATCAAACTTGCACAAAACTTGTATCACCATAAGATCTCGATTCCTGTCTTGAACCAACCAGATCCCTTAACGGGTTCCAGAGTTATGGCCCCTGAAAGGGCCAAAACTATCTTTTTTGACCTTGTCTGCACAATTGCAGCTTCATTTATGATTTGATTTTAATCAAACATGCACACAACTTGTATCACCACAAGATCTTGGTTCCTTTCTTGAAATGGCCAGATTCCATGATGGGTTCCAGAGTTATGGCCCCTGATAGGGCCAGAATTAGCTATTTTGACTTTGTCTGCACAATAGCAGCTTCATTTATGATTTGAATTTAATCAAACTTGCACGCAACTTGTGTCACCATAAGGTCTTGGTTCCTTTCTTGAACCGGCCAGATCCCATTATGGGTTCCAGAGTTATGGCCCCTGAAAGGGCCAAAACTAGCTTTTTTGACCTTGTCTGCACAATAACAGCTTCATTTATGATTTGAATTTAATCAAACTTGCACGCAACTTGTGTCACCATAAGGTCTTGGTTCCTTTCTTGAACCGGCCAGATCCTATTATGGGTTCCAGAGTTATGGCCCCTGAAAGGGCCAAAACTAGCTTTTTTGACCTTGTCTGCACAATAACAGCTTCATTTATGATTTGATTTTAACCAAACTTGCACACAACTTGTATCACCATAAGATCTCGATTTCTTTTTACAAAGGGACATATTATGTTATCGCCTCGGTGTCCGTCTATCTGTATGTCTGTTGGTTAGCAATTTCCCTTCCGTTCTGTAACTCTTGAACCCCTTAAAGGATTTCAAAGAAACCTGACACAAATGTTCACCTCATCGAATCGACGTGCAGAGCGCATATTTCGGATGGCTCACTTCAAGGTCAAGGTCACACTTAGGGGTCAAAGGTCATATGACTTTGTTTTGTGTGTATATTGCTCTGCATTTGCGTCGATTGCAGTGCTCTTGTTTTTATTTGGCAGATCCTTCTTTTGTTGACTTACAGTAATGTTTTTCAATTACTTCCCTTTTATGTTACTTTAAATAGCTTATTTAGTAACGTTTTTAGCTTGACTTTTCGAAGAAAATGTAGAGCTATTGCACTCGCCCCGGCGTCGGCGTTGGTTAATGTTTTTGATAACGTCAAATATCTCTGTTACTATCAAAGCTATTGACTTGAAACTTAAAATAGTTATTTACTATCAAAGTCTACACCAGGAGAAACAATCCCCATAACTCTGATTTGAATTTTGACAGAATAATGCCCCTTTTTAACTTAGAATTTTTGGTTAAAGTTTTTGATAAAGTCAAATATCTCTGTTACTGTCAAAGCTATTGACTTGAAACTTAAAATACTTATTTACCATCAAAATCTACACCAGGAGAAACAATCCCCACAACTCTGATTGAATTTTGACAGAATTATGCCCCTTTTTAATTTGGATTTTTTGTTTAATTTTTTGATAAAGTCAAATATCTCTGTTACCATCAAAGCTTTTGACTTGAAACTTAAAATACTTATTTACCATCAAAGTCTACACCAGGAGAAACAATCTCCATAACTCTGATTTGAATTTTGACAGAATTATGCCCCTTTTTAACTTAGAACTTTTTGTTAAAATATTTGATAAAGTCAAATATCTCTGTTACTATTAAAGCTTTTGACTTGAAACTCAAAACAGTTATTTACTATCAAAGTCTACACCAGGAGACACAATTCCCATAACTCTGATTTGAATTTTGACAAAATTATGCCCCTTTTTAACTTAGATTTAAAAAAAAAAATTTGATAAAGTCAGATATCTCTGTTACTATTAAAGCTTTTGACTTGAAACTCAAAATAGTTATTTTCTATCAAAGTTTTGACAGAATTATGCCCCTTTTTAACTTGGAATTTTTTTACTGGCAAAGCTGTAATTCAGAGTCAAGCACTGAGAAAAGTCGAGCGCGCTGTCATATGGACAGCTCTTGTTATTGGCCATAGGGAAAAACCGAGACCACTTTTCTGTGGTACAACATGGATGGTACCTCCAATTTTTAGGTGTATTTTGACATATCTGTATTTTGTAAGAATTTTTTTTTTCTTTTTGGTTAAATTCTTCCCTTTGTTGTTCCTGTCCTTTGGACTTAAGATATTTTTCTGAGGACTTAAGATTTATTTTTAATTTCTTCCCTTTGTTGTTCCTGTCCTTTGGGCTTCATCAGTCAAAATTTTGCTCCTATCCTCCTCTGATTTAATCCTTCGGGCATGAAACTACTGGCCTGATTTGAAAATAATTTTATTTGAAGTAACTTTAAGAAAATTTCAACTATATTTTCTCATAATTCTTTTGATTGATCTTGATTATGATTTTTTGACCTTCTTGTCCTTAAGTGCAATGATAACAGGTGAGCGATATAGGGCCATCTTGGCCCTCTTGTTTATATTTATAGATGTTATTAAACAATCAACAACTGTAGATTTTTGTATATGTAAATTTTAATCCAATTGTTGCGTTATAACATATTGTATATATAGTACAATATTGTTTATACATTATTGACAGATATCAGATCATTATGTTACACTGCAGTAGAGAAAATGAGGTGCCTTCCAGTAGGGAACTATGTAGGAAGGCTCGGTACCTAATTTTACACATTGTCAGGATTTTCTTGGTGAATTTTTTATACGTTAGGTGTTGGAAACCAAAGAGGTTTATAGTGTTTGATTTAGCCATCTCATATTTTTGTCAACTCAACTCATACAGTTTCCACCCCATTGAAATGAAGCTTGCTTAATGTGGTGCCAAGCCAACATTATATGGGATCAGCCTAGGCCTGGTTCTGGCTGAATTGTTCTCACAGTGGGATGGAAGAGAATTTATAATTGAGACGTTTAATGTTTGAAAACTTTTAACAGTAAAGCCTTACCATAATAAATAAGTTACAGGTATATCACTTTTTCTTACAGAAGTGTTTTTAGTGGTAAAGCTTAAGAGATTTAATCATGTTTGCTTGTTTAGTCCCATGTTTGTGATTTGATAATGGTATACCTTTATGTTTGTATGTAAATAAGTCCTTGTATTGTTACTACTACATTTCAATTGATAATACTAGTTCATGGAATCTTGTATGGTAAATGTTTTAAGTCCTACAAGTCTCTACGGATCAAATGGTCAGACAATTTGTCAAGATTATCGAGTTATCTTTTGCTGTCTAGACTAACTCTTTATGGTTGACACAACTGTTAAAAATTAGTTAAACATTTACTCAATCTTCAATATCGCATATAAGTATGGTGTGCAGAGCACATAAACCAGGTCATTAGGTGAAGGGTCAGGGTCACAGATGGAGCTCAAAGGTCAAATTTGTCCTTTATATTTTGTGTCAGGAGCATAACTTAATAACCATCCAAGGTATTGAACAAAATTCAACGTAGAGTCTATAAAGTACGGTGCCCATAAAGTGACATGTTACACACTTTTCCAATTAGGTAATGTGAGACTTTTTTTATTTCGTTTAAACGAAATGATTTCGTTTAAACAAAATAAGTTATTTCAATTACGAAATCATTTCGTTTAAACGAAATAAGTTATTTCGTTTAAACAAAATGATTTCGTTTAAACGAAATAAGTTATTTCGTTTAAACAAAATAAAAAAAAGTCTCACATTACCTAATTGGAAAAAATGTGTGTAACATGTCACTTTAGGGGCACCGTAATAAAGACCACCCATGGGAGAAACAAAAAGTGGTCTTTATTCACAGATTAAAATACACTGTAAATGTTAGAATATGAAACAAAACCAGTGGTCTTAAAGCCAGGTTACAAAACGTTGATTTGGTTTAATTTGGTACAGTTGCTCTCATGGAGCATTTCTGTGAAATTATTTCTTAGTTGGGCCAGCATTTTCTTAGAAAAGTTTTAAAGATTCCCCTATTGGTGCCAAGTAAACAAGAATTCAGCAAGGATGACTTAGATTTGAAGGAGACTACCAAAGGAACATCCCTATTAAGCCTGCTTGAAATTGGTTTGGTAGTTTAGGAGATGTTCTTTAAAGAAAATGTTGACAAATGACATATGGAGGACAGAAAAACATTCAATGATCTAAAAAGCTCACCTGATGGGCACTTCATGTTCCAGTGAGCTAAAACACACCTGACCAACATCATTCTGTCTAACGTCATACCCACAATGTCTAACAGAGTCTTAATAGATGTTGCATTTAGGTTGGATTGGAGGTGTGTTATATGCCGTTCCTTATTACCCAAGTATTTAAATGGGTACAGCAATATTATTTCGGTAATCCATTTGCAAACACAGCTATATTTTGACATTCTTGCACTCTTGTTTAAAAATATGTTATAGTGTTTATGATAATTATGACAAAACCTTCAAATTTAAAGGAAAATCATTTTTAGTCAAAATCTTGAGCCCAGTCTCTTTGAGAAAGCCAATCTAATTTTACCAGTGCATCAGGTTCATTTATTAAAAAGTATTAAAGGCACTGACCTTCAGAATTTGGCTAAAAATGACCAATCTTTAAAACTGAAGTTTGGTGATATTATGAACATTAGAACATGAGTTTTTGTTTCTAAACTAACTTAAAAATGCCAAATCAAGAAAAGAAAAAAGACAAGCCCGAGTCGGGAATCGAACCTGGGCAGTAAATATTTTCTTGCAGTCTTGACCAATACACCACGGACTGGAATAAATACTTAACGGTCGTAAAATATAAAGTTTTATAATTAAGACAGTTTACCTAAGATACCCCATTTCAAAAGCTTTTCAATTTTGAATAGAAAAATCAGTAAAACTAATTCTTACGTGTTTCCATAATTTATGATCTGTCAATAACTAAGTTTCAAAGCCTTCTTAAGGATGTACGAGCGTTTTCTCTGTTAAAGTAGATCAGGTTTGATTTTGACATTTTCCCGACTGATACATACAATGATAAGCTATAATCAAAATAAAAGTTTTCAAGATAGCACTTGATATTATCTAGAAAATATAAATTAAAACAAAAAAAACAAAAAATAAAAATTCACCAATTTTTAACAGTTTTTTATGCCCCCAAAGGGAGGCATATTAGTTTTCAACTGTCCGTCCGTTCGTTAGTTTGTTCGTTCGTTTGTTCGTCACAACGTTAACTTTTTGCATGAAGGCACTTTACTCGCGAACCACTGCACCCAGGACCTTAAAACTTCACGTGCTGATAGTACTTATTGAGTACACGACCCCTACTGACTTTGGGCTCAGCAGGTCAAAGGTCAAGGTCACAGGGGCCATATGTTAACTTTTTGCATGAAGGCACTTTACTCGCGAACCACTGCATCCAGGACCTTCAAATTTCTCATGCTGATAGTACTTATTGAGTACACGACCCCTACTGACTTTGGGGACACCAGGTCAAAGGTCAAGGTCACAGGGGCATATGTAAACTTTTTGCATGAAGGCACTTTACTCGCGAACCACTGCACCCAGGACCTTCAAACTTCACCTGCTGATAGTACTTATTGAGTACACGACTCCTACTGACTTTGGGGTCACCAGGTCAAAGATCAAGGTCAGAGGGGCCAATGTTAACCGTTTGCATTAGGGTCCTTTACTCGCGAACCACTGCACCCAGGACCTTCAAACTTCAAATGCTGATAGTACTTATTGAGTACAGGACCCCTACTGACTTTGGAGTCACCAGGTCAAAGGTCAAGGTCACAGGGGCCAATGTTAACTTTTTGCATGAAGGCACTTTACTCGCGAACCACTGCACCCAGGACTTTCAAACTTCACATGCTGATAGTACTTATTGAGTACACGACCCCTACTGACTTTGGGGTCACCAGGTCAAAGGTCAAGGTCACATGGTCCAATGTTAACTTTTTGCATGAAGGCACTTTCCTCGTGAACCACTGCACCCAGGACCTTCAAACTTCACATACTGATAGTACTTATTGAGTACCCAACCCCTACTGACTTTGGGGTCACCAGGTCAAAGGTCAAGGTCACCAGGTCAAAGGTCAAGGCGCTGCGGGTGCATTTGTCACCATTAGTGACATCTCTTGTTTCTTACTAAATCTCTTTGATGCACGGTGACCCCAACTTCGTTTCTTTCCATATTGAGGCATTTGTATGTGTCATTAAGGCTGCAAAATATTTTGAAAATCTTAACGTCAGAATATTTTTTGTAGATCTAAATACGTTTTTTCCATTGAAAATAAAGTGGGTGGGGTAATAACGTCAACATGTAAAAATGAAAGAGATTTGTTAGTGACATTTATGCTTATATAATACTGACATCACCTTGTATTCATATAAACCTGTAAGACCTGAAATCCCTATAACATTAAGTGGGATATTATGTGTTTTATAAAGTACCACCATTTTTTCAATTTAACAAAATTTCAGAAATGCTTAAACAGTGGGTGAAGAAAATGGCCTATAAAATTAAAACGAGTTCGGTTATGGCGTGTAATGTGTTGCAATATTATATCTTCTGTAATTATTGTCTATCTTTATATATTTATTCAATGTCTTAAAATATTTATTGTAAAACAGAAATATGTTTTCAATGTTTTCATATTTTTTTCTATGTTTTGAAATAATAATTGTAAAAAAGTATGTAATGCGACAAAATATTTATTCGGTATTTTCAATTTATTTATTCGATCCTACAAAATATTTTTTGCAAAATAAAAAATATTTATTTTATATCACAAAATATTTATTCTAAAATTTAATATTTTTATTCAATCTTACAAAATTTTTGTTCGATGCAACAGTAATAATTTTGTATAAAACGGAAATATGTATTGTATCTGCTTAAAATATTTGTTCGAAAGAATTCTGGGTAAATTGCTATTTTGCGGCCAATCTGAGGAAACTGCGGCGCATTTTATTAATATACCCGTTTTGGAAAAGAAACGGACGTATTAGCCTATGTGCTGGTGCGTGCGTCCGTCTATTCGTCCGTCTGTCTGTTCGTCCGTCATAATTCGTGTCCGAAGCATAACTTTATAACCATTGACTTTAAACTTGGCATATAGGTAGATGGCGATGAAGCACTTAAATCGGCTCTTCAGGTGAAAGGTCAAGGTCACAAACTGAGCTAAAAGGTCAAAACTGATCATCATATTTCGTGTCCGGAACATAGCTAAATAACCATGCATGGTATTGACTTCAAATTTGGCATGTTCTTAGGTGGCGATGAGACAATATACAGAGCACTTAAACCGGCTCTGAAGATCAAAGGTCAAGGTCACAGATTGAGCTTAAAGATGAAATTTGTTTAATTTCATGTCCGGAAAAAAAACTTATTAACCAATCAAAGTATCGACTCCAAACTTGGGGTGTAGGTATGTGGTGATGAGACGATGTGCAGAGTGCTGAAACCAGGGTGGATAAGGTCACAGCAAGGTCAGATCTCCCCATCATAGTTCATGTCCAGAGCATATTCATCCCCCGGACCACAAAAAAACATGTTTTATTTTTCATTTACACCCCATCCCCATCTACATTGTACCATCACCCCCTGCCCAACCAACCCTACACCCCTACAATTATTTGTTCTCATTCCCCCCCCCCTTTTTTTATGCCCCCACTTTGGAGGGGGCGGGGGGAGGGCATATAGATTTGCTCTTGTCCGCCCATCCTTACTTCCGAGAAGTATTTGACGTAGAGTCACAAAACTTTACAGGAATGTTGGTCAGCATGTATATTTGTGCATCTGGGGTTTCGCGTCCGGATTCATTCAGTCATGTAGGAGTTATGACCCCTGACTTAGTTAAAGATTGGTCATTTTAATGTTGTGTTGCGCGTAGCTCTAAAAGTATTTGACCTAGAGTCACCAAAGTTTACAAAAATGTTGGTGAGCATGTGAAGTTGTGCACCTGTGGTTTCATGTCCGGACTCATTCAGTCTTGTAGGAGTTATGGCCCCTGACTTATTTAAAAATTGGTCATTTTAATGTTGTGTCGCTTGTAGCTCCAAAAGTATTTGACCTAGAGGCACTAAAGTTTACAGGAATGTTGGTCAGCATGTGCAGTTGTGCACCTGGGGTTTCGCGTCCGAATTCATTCAGTCATGTAGGAGTTATGGCCCCTGACTTAGTTAAAAATTGGTCTTTTTAATGTTGTGTTGCGCGTAGCTCCAAAAGTACTTGACCTAGAGTCACCAAAGTTTACAGGAATGTTGGTCAGCATGTGAAGTTGTGCACCTAGGGTTTCGCGTCCGGATTCATTCAGTATTGTATGAGTTATGGCCCCTGACCTAGAAAAAAATGCCATTTTAATGTCATGTAGTGGGGGCATCAGTGTCCTATGGACACATTTCTAGTTTTATTGAGCTTCTTGCCCTTGAGTATTATGTCACATCCAAACCCCAAACACTCCCGCACCCTGCATTTTTTATTATCCCCCGACGAAAGTCGGAGGGATATAGTTTTGGCGTTGTCCGTCCGTCCGTCTTTCCGTCCGTCCTTCTGTCCGTCTTTCCGTCCGTCCGGAGCCATATCTAGGAAATGGTTGGGAATATTTATATAAAACTTCATATACATGTTCACCACTATGAGTTCTTGCGGCCCGTCAGGTTTCAGTCAGATTGCCCTAGTAACACCAGAGTTATGGCCCTTAGAAGTTTCTAGTGTTAACTATATAGGGTACTATAGATATGGCAATTTCTGCATCATAACTTTTGATATATTTGACTTAGAACTATGAAACTTAAACAGAATTTAGATCACCATAATGTGGTTGTGTACACACAATTTCGTTCGGATTTATTTGTAAATTAAGAGTTATTGCCCTTTAATTGTACAAAAATCCACATATTTGTACATAACAAACTTACCATTTGGTAGAATTTCATTAAATTTCTTTCATTCTTTTCCATTATTATTTACTGTTAACATGTGAAGTTGTGTACCCACACCTGGTCACCCCCTTACTTTGAACACACCCCTCCCCCTCCCCCCCCCCCCCCCCCCCCCCTCCAAAAAAAAAGAATAAAAATAAAAAAAATCCCTTATTTTAGATTTTTTTCAAACAAACTTCATATACATGTTCACCACTATGAGGTTGAGGGGCCCATCAAGTTTCAGTCAGATTGCCCAAGTAACAACAGAGTTATGGCCTTTAGAAGTTTCTAGTGTTAACTATATAGGGTACTATTGATCTATAGATATGGCAATTTCTGCATCATAACTTTAGATATATTTGACCTTGAACTATGAAACTTAAACAGAATTTAGATCACCATAATGTGGTTGTGCACACACAATTTCGTACGGATTTCTTTTGTAACTTCAGAGTTATTGCCCTTTAATTGTCTAAAAATCCACATATTTGTACATAACAAACTTACCATTTGGCAAAATTTTATTAAATTTCTTTCATTCTTTTCTATGAACATTTACTATAAACATGTGAAGTTGCGCACCCACACCTGGTCACCCACTTGCCTTGGTCACTCCCCCTCCCCCCCCCCCCCCCCACCCACAAAAAAAAATATATATATATTTTATCATTCCTTATTTTAGATTTTTTTCAAACCTTCCATGAATATTTATCAACATGCAAGTTGTACCATTCTCCCACCCTGCTCCTCCACCCAGTCATGCCCACCACTGATCATGCATCCTCTGCCCCCCCCCCCCCCCCCCCTTCACCCATTTTTTTTTTGTTTTTCATTTTTAATTTTCCATCAATATTTATAATCAACATGTGAATTTTTTTTCCTCACCCCGTTTCCCCGCAGCCCCACCCCCTAAAAAAATAAATATATACATATATCTATATATATAGATATATATATATTTCCATTCCTTTCTTTTTTTCTAATGTTCAAACCTTCAACATGTTAAGCTTTGACTGCACAAACATTGCCCTCAGCCATGTTCAAGATATCTTACTTGATTGTGATATCTTAAGGACATCTGTTCTTTTAAGTTCAACTGTACATGTTAATCAGAAACACCTGGTGCCAAACCACTCAAAGACAATATTTCGTTTCAGTTAAACTTCAAGCTCACATTTCAATTAACTGCATTTAATTTTAAAATCTAAGCTTATTACAGTAAGCATATCCCATTCAAAATAAATTCTTTAGTCAGGATCAAAGTATCATACATTTATTATGTACTCTTTAATTATGTCTCCCCCCCCCTCCCCCCCTCTGGGGGAGACATACTGTTTTTGCCCTGTCCGTCCGTCCTTCAGTACGTCACACTTCATTTCCGAGCAATAACTGGAGAACCATTTGACCTAGAACCTTCAAACTTCATAAGGTTGTAGGGCTGCTGGAGTAGACGACCCCTATTGTTTTTGGGGTCACTCTGTCAAAGGTCAAGGACACAGGGGCCTGAACATTGAAAACCATTTCCGATCAATAACTAGAGAACCACTTGACCCAGAATGTTGAAACTTCATAGGATGATTGGTCATGAAGAGTAGATGACCCCTATTGATTTTGTGGTCACTCCGTCAAAGGTCAAGGTCATAGGGGCCTGAACATTGAAAACCATTTCCGATCAATAACTAGAGAACCACTTGACCCAGAATGTTGAAACTTAATAGGATGATTGGTCATGAAGAGTAGATGACCCCTATTGATTTTGGGGTCACTCCGTCAAAGGTCAAGGTCACAGGGGCCTGAACATTGAAAATGATTTCCGATCAATAACTAGAGAACCACTTGACCCAGAATGTTGAAACTTAATAGGATGATTTTGGGGTCACTCTGTTAAAGGTCAAGGTCACAGGGGCCTGAACATGGAAAACTGTTTCTGATCAATAACTTGCGAACCTCTTGTCCCGAATGTTAAAACTTTATAGGATAATTGGACATACAGAGTAAATGACCCCAATTAATTTTGGGGTCACTCTATTAAAGGTCAAGGTCACAGGGGCCTGAACATGGAAAACAATTTCCGGTCAGTAACTTGAGAACCACTCAACCCAGAATGTTGAAACTTCATAGGATGATTGCTTATGCAGAGTGGATGACCCCTATCGATTTTGGGGTCACTCCGTTAAAGGTCAAGGTCACAGGGGCCTGAACATTGATAACCCCTATAGATGACCCCTATTGATTTTTGGGTCAGTCTATTAAAGGTCAAGGTCACAGGGGCCTGGTCATGTGAAATCATTTCTGGAAAATAACTTGAGAACCACTTGACCTAGAATGTTGAAACTTAATAGGATGATTGGACATGCAGAGTAGATGACCCCTATTTATTTTGGGGTCACTTGATCAAAGGTCAAGGTCACAGGAGCCTGAACAGTGACTTGAGAACCACTAGGCCAAGAGTGTTGAAACTTAGGAGGATGACTGGACATGCCAAGTAGATGATCCCTACTGCAGCAAACCATCAGTGTCTCTTTCGCTCATGACTCCTATTGACTTCTTGCCTATACCACTTTGCATTGGGGGAGACATGCGCTTTTTTGCAAAAGCATCTTCTAGTTAAACATTTGTTTTCTGTTAAATTGATTTTGACTAATGAAATTATTTGCTTCTTATTCACATCCTTAACTTTTTGCCGGATATATTTTTTTGCCATTCCTCACCACAAACCCTTTCGGCGGGGGATACCAATTCATCGAATTTGCTTGTTAGTTTCTAGCTCTTAAGTAAACTGTCTCCTGTCACCAGCACCACACACACATTCTTCTCCCCCTCCCCTCCCAATCCCTCACTTGCCCCGCCAAAAAATTTAGATATGTGTCTTCTTTAAATTGTGCTTCCCTCCCTCTCTAAAAAACCCTCCGGGCGTATATTCGCTAGAAGATCTATACCCTCTAGCGTTTTTTACTGAAAAAAATCAGTGATAAGCATAGAGTACATGTAATTGTAATATCATCGAGGTAATAAGATTTCTCCGCATGACCGCAGAATAGGAATGTGCGCAAAATAGCAATTTACTCAGAATTCTTTCGAACAAATATTTTAAGCAGATAGAATGAATATTTACGTTTTACACACAATTATTATCGTTGCATCGAATAAAAGTTTTGTAGGATTGAACAAATAATTTGAAAACATTGAATAAATATTTTTTCACATTGCATAATTTTTTTTAGTTTTACAAAAAATATTTCAAAAGATAAAAAAAATATATGAAACATTGAAAAAAAAAAAAGATGTCTGTTTTACAACAAATATTTTAAGACATTGAATGAATATATAAAGATACACAATAATTATAGAAGATATAATATTGCAACACATTACACACCATATTCGATGACCTGTGTTTTTTCTTCTCTTGTTTGTCTTGGAAACTGCCCATGTGGTTCTGGGACGATTTGTGTATGAAAAGGATTAGAACCACTGCCTTACCCATGCATGATCGTAAGAGGCGACAAATAGGGTCTTAACACTTGGTTTTGCTGTAACTCTGTGATTTCAGCAGGTATGCAAATTTTGATTCCATACCTCATGTTTTTATTTCGATGTAAATGAGATGTGAAACCAAAATTTGTAGTCCTGTTTGGCGCCATATAACCTATACTGTGTTGGTGCACCGTAAAACCCAAATAGATAAATAAATAAATTGTCTTGGAAACTAATGTTCTTAAAGCTCACAGAGTATGAAAAAAATCTTAACGTTAGTAAAAATTCGTTCCTACATCCTTAAGAAATATATAGCAATAATTTACTGATATCTAAAAAACCCTCTTTTTTGTTGTCGTATAATTGGGGGTCACACTGCCTTTAACCCTTAGCATACTGGACACGATTGAATCTGCCTTTGCGACCAGTGTAGATCATGATCAGCCTGCACATCCGTGCAGACTGATCAAGATCTGCACTGTTCGCTATTCAGGCAGTATCTTTTTGGTAGGCATCCCTTTTAACAGTTTATGGTACTGTCCAAATTGAAAGACGGATAAGTTCATTTAGAAATTTAGTAGAGTAAGGGTTAAGATCATTTCTTAGCTCATCCCGAACTGAAGGGTCAGGTGGAGTTATTAGTATAGGTGGATGGTCCTGCGTTCATAGCCTGTAGTCTATCGTCCAGAAGTGTCATAAACATCTTCTTTGAAACTAGGCCAGAATTACACTAAACTTGATCTACGGCACTCTTGCAAGTTCCTTTTTCAAGATAATTCAAATGGGTCTACTTTACTGCTTTTAGGGGCAGTTACAGCTAAAAATAGGAAAACCTTTATAAAACTTCTTCTCATGAACCTCTTCCTTGATCTTCACCAAACCTGTTCTGTAGCAACATTATAACATTGTCTTTGAAATTTACAAATTTGGGAGCTCGGCCCCTTGTACACGTCGCTTGAGCTAAAAATAGAAATACTTTTAAACAACTTCTTCTCAAATATCGCCTGATGGATCTTCATCAAGATTGGTTTGAAGCATTATTATAAGGTCTTCTGCAAAAGTCAAATGGTGGCACTCGCCCCATTTTAGGGACCGCTAGAACTAAAAATAGAATTACCTTTAGACTCCTTTTTCTCTTGAACTGCTTGATGGATCTTCATCAAACTTGCTCTGTAGCGTCATTTTAAGGTCCTCTCTAAAGTATGTTCAAAATAGGGATGTTGGCCCCTTTCAGCGGCCACTAAAGTTAAAATTAGAAATACCTTGAAACTAATTCTTCTCGTGAATCACTTCACGGTACTTCATTAAACTTGGTCTGTGGCATTATTGTAAAGTTGATAGGATCTTCCCCCAAATTTGCCCAAATGGTGGCTCTTAGTCCCTTTTAGATGCCACTAGATTATACTTAACACAGATGTAACCATTCATGATCCAGCGTGTCATACTTAATTATATTCAAGGTCAAACAGTCAAAGTCAGATGAGCGACTTCGTTAAAATTAAGAATGAAATATGCTTATGATTTACATCATTTACGTAGTTTACATGATTTTGAATAAATAAACATGTATCTTTAATTTAGATGTTGCGGTTTTAATAGTTTTGATATTGAGATGTACCAATAAATATTTATATATAATTTAATAATTGTTCAGCGAAATATAGTACAGTCCAACTTTGTTCAAGTGCTCCAACTTGCTCGGCCCATGGAAATTTATTCGAGTCATAGGTAGTTCGAACCAACTGAATTTCAAATATAATTAGGTAAGACTTAGACTAGCTCCTAGACTATGATATATTTTTTAAAAATTTTATTTTTAAAATTTTGAATGTAACCAGTCTATATCTTATGTCCAATATCGATAATATTACAACCCAAACTGCGAAAATCTCTAAAATAGACTTGCATTTGTCACTATCACATAAAATAAGAGAAAAATTACAAAAGTTGAAATTTTGTGACAAATTCTTTATTATCAGTCTAGTGGCTAGTCTAGGTAAGACTTACTGGAGAAAAATGATGTACTGCATATCTTACTAAGCAATTGACTAAGGAAAGTATGGAAATGCTATAAAATACAGTTTTATGCTTATTTAAAACAATCACATTAATTGTATACCATAATTATGTAGATAGGGCGTTTTATTAAAAGAGGTTACGACCCAACTGTTTTGAGACATACCGCATGTTTAGTGTTCAACCCGTTTACAGTTGGACACTACGCTTCCCTCTTTGATTGCGTCTGACGGAAGAGGGGGAGGACTCTATGATGAGCAGTTTTTAAATCCTAACAGGACTGAACTGTTTGATATTTGTCTTCTGGCCTGTTTCGTCGGGCCCTTAAGGGTGTTTCTCTTGTTGCTCTGTCTTCTGAAAAGGCATTGAGTACATACGTTTTTGGTTCTTAAGGTTTGCTTTTTATATATTTATACACGAGCATTTTTGTGTTTTACATGCCATGCCTTTTTGTTTCCATTACGTGTGTTAGAGATTCACCTGGAGGGGATTACTTTTATTTACACTGTCCCATGTCTTTGGAACATGGTGGGGGTAAGAGTGAGGTTGGGTGCGCACCATAAACCGGTTAAAGCTCCCCAGTGGTGTTTTTGCCACTGACCGTTCCAAGGCGGTGCCCCACTGTGTTCCTTTGTTTGTTCGTTTTGTCCTTGTGTGTTGACTTTGTGTGCGCGCGTGTGTGTATGCTTATTGTTCGTCTTGTCCTTATGTGTTGGCTTTGAGTGTGTGTGTGTGTGTGTTTTGTTCGTTTTGTCCTGATGTGTAAGCTTTGAGTGTGTGTGTGGTGCACGCGTTTGCGTGCTGGGGGGTTCGTTTTGAGGAGGCTGCGCTTTTGGTGCGTGGCATTCCCTGTTTGATATTTTTCTTTGTTTTTATAAGAACCAAAGGTGGAGTTCAAGCGAAGCAGGCTATTCGATCGTTCTAAGTTCATGCAAATGAAGTTGGATATACCATAAAACTTTATACCATGCACTCAGAGTCTTTCATCCGTAAAACCTTTTCGTTATATTTTACAGCTATAATTCCAGTAACTTTATGCTGCCTTAAGATAATTACTTTTAAAAACAGTGCTGTGTTCATAAAGAATAAAAAAAAAATAATATTCATACATTTTTCATGCATTTGGCTTAACATTATGTACTCAGACAGACTGGAAAGCAAATATGTATCATTGTTGGAACCTTTCAACAAGTGAATAAATAAATTATAAAATCATGTATCTGGTCAGTCTTATTTCTGCAGACCATAGTTCTAAAGGTGAGGCATTGCCACTGATCATATCAGATCATGGCCAGATTCCTTTATGGGTTCCAGAGTTATGGCCCCTGAAAGGGCCAAAATCAGCTATTTTGACCTTGTCTGCACAATAGCAGCTTTATTTATGATTTGATTTTTACCAAACTGGCACACAATTTGTATCACCATAAGATCTTGGTTCCTTTTATGAACTGGCCAGATTCCTTTATGGGTTCCAGAGTTATGGCCCCTGAAAGGGACAGAATTAGCTATTTTGACCTTGTCTGCACAATAGCAGCTTCATTTATGATTTTCTTTTAACCAAACTTGCACACAACTTGTATCACTATAAGACCTTGGTTCCTTTCTTGAACTGGCTAGATTCCATTATAGGTTCCAGAGTTATGGTCCCTGAAATGGCCAGAATTAGCTATTTTGACCTTGTCTGCACCATAGCAGCTTCATTTATGATTTGAATTTAATCAAACTTGCACAAAACTTGTGTTGCCATAAGATCTCAGTTCCTTTGTTGAACCGGCCAGATCCCATAATGGGTTCCAGAGTTATGGCCCCTGAAAGGGGCAAAATTAGCTATTTTGACCATGTCTGCACAATAGCAACTTCATTTATGATTTGATTTTAACCAAACTTGCACACAACTTGTATCACCGCAAGATCTTGGTTCCTTTCTTGAACTGGCCAGATTCCGTCATGGGTTCCAGAGTTATGGCCCCTTAAAGGTCCAAAATTGGCTAATTTGACTTTTGCAGCCATATAAAGACTTCATTTATGGTTTTATTTGATACAAACTTCCAAAATATCTTCAACAACAATAAATCTTGGATTCCATGACAAATCAGATCTAATTGTAGGTTCCAGAGTTATTTTATATCTGATTACCCCCCCCCCCCCCCGATTGTAGTCATTAGTTGGACTGAGACAATCAGGGTAGATAACTATGGACTGATTTTATGTCAGATTACCTCCTTTTATTTCAAATTAATATGGGTATATCTCCGTAACTAATGAAGATACTGATCTGAAATTTCATTTATGTCAACAGATTTATTTGGCAGATCCTTTTTTTTGTACATTTTCTTTTTAATTACTTCCCTTTTACGTTACTATAAATAGCTTATTTTTAGTAACTTTTTTATTATTGGCCGTGGGGAAAAACCGAGACCACTTTTCTGTGGTACAACATGGATGGTACCTCTAATTTTAGGTGTATTTTGACATATCTTTACCTTGTAAGAATTATTTTTCTTTTTGGTTAAATTTCTTTCCTTTGTTGTATCTGTCCTTTGGACTTAGATATTTTTTCTGAGGACCTTCTTGTCCTCAAGTGCAATGATAACAGGTGAGCGATATAGGGCCATCATGGCCCTCTTGTTAGCTCACCTGAGCACTTCGTGCTCAAGGTGAGCTTTTGTGATCGCCCTGTGTCCTCGTCCATCGGCGTCCGTCGTCGTCCGTCGTCATCAACAATTTGACTGTTAACACTCTAGAGGTCACAATTTAGGAGCAATCTTAATGAAACTTGGTCAGAATGTTACCCTCAATAAAATCTTGGACGAGTTCGATATTGGGTCATCTGGGGTCAAAAACTATGTCAAAAGGTCAAATCAAAGGAAAAGCTTGTTAACACTCTAGAGGTCACATTTTTGGCCCAATCTTAATGAAACTTGGTCAGAATGTTACCCTCAATGAAATCTTAAACGAGTTTGATATTGGGTCATCTGGGTTCAAAAACTAGTTCACCAAGTCAAATCAAAGGAAAAAGCTTGTTAACACTCTAGAGGTCACAATTTTGGCCCAATCTTAATGAACTTGGTCAGAATGTTACCCTTAATAAAATCTTGGACAAGTTCGATATTGGGTCATCTGGGGTCAAAAACTAGGTCAACAGGTCAAATCAAAGGAAAAGCTTGTTAACACTGTAGAGGCCACATTTATGACTGTATCTTCATGAAACTTTGTCAGAATATTAATCTTGATGATTTTAAGGTCCAGTTTGAATCGGGTCATGTAGGATCAAAAACTAGGTCACCAGGTGAAATCAAAGGAAAAGCTAGTTTACACTGTAGAGGCCACATTTAGGACCGTATCTTAATGAAACTTGGTCAGAATGTTAATCTTGATGATCTATAGGTCAAGTGCAAATCTGATTCAGGTGGGGTCAAAAACTAGGTCACTAGGTCAAATCAAAGGAAAAGCTAGTTAACACTCTAGAGGCCACATTTATGACTTTATCTTAATGGAACTTGGTCAGAATGTTACTCTTGATGATCTTTAAGTCAATAGGTCAGGTGGGCGATACAGGGCCTTCATGGCCCTCTTGTTTTTTAAATAGCAACATATCGTTTCCCAAAGTTGATCTGTGTCATTTGTCATGTAGTGGAGGCATCTGTGTCCCAAGGACACATTTTAAATTTCGATGTAAATGAGATGTGAAACCAAAATTTGTAGTCATGTTTGGCGCCATATAAACTATACTGTGTTGGTGCGCCGTAAAACCCAAATGAATAAATAAATCAATGCATAAACCACTAGTTTCCATTATCAGCACGTGAGTCATCTGGCATGGGGTGCCAGATGGGTTTTTGCCGGCATGGGTCAGATCACCGGAAACGCCAGTCCGATGTGCAAGAAAAGAAGATAAAACTGTTTGATACTGATAATTTGATGAAAAAATGTTAGAATAAAAGTAAAAACAGCAGTGTCACCAATTTTTAACCAACAACAATAAAATACATCCTGAATAAACTCAGTCATAGTACCATGTGAACACGAAACCTCTGTATAATTCATCCTGATTTTGTGAAGAATAGTGTATAGTATATAATGTAGAATGTTTTCTAAGAATTTCAAAACACACTAGTAAGCTGTTCATGATTTTAGACTGTCCACTGATGCTGTTTTCATACACTAAATATATTTCCTTTGTAAACTTAATGATTTAAAACAATATATTTTACCTTGTCTTTGGACACTCTAAAATTATTTTCAACACACACACACACACGATGTTCAAAATCTACTTTGAACGTAATAGGTCACTTGATTTTACATAAAAAAATCTTTAAAAAATCTTCTTCTCAAAAACCAGAAGCCTAGACCTTAGATATTTGACATGTAGCATTGCCTAGTGGACCTCTACTAAAGTTGTTCAAATCATGACCCCGGGGTCAAAATTGACCCCGCCCCAGGGGTCACTTGATTTTACATAGATTTCTGTAGGAAAATTTTTAAAAAATAAACCAGAATAGTCTGCCTATATATCCAGAAAAGTGGCCTAGAAATTGCCTTTGATGGCATTTTTTGTTAATGCCCGGCAGCCATGTTCATTGTTAACTTTATAAAAATTGGAAAAGTTTCAGGGGGGCTTTCGCCTTCTAAGGGTCATAGTAAGGTCACAGCACAAGGTCAAAGGTGAATAAGTGCATATTTGTTATAAACATCAGATTTTGCCATTTTTGCTACCTTTTAATATAAACTTGTAATTTTTCGGTGATAATTATGAATTTTAGAAGTAAATAAGTTACTTCGTGTAGATTTATTGCATTTGAGACTGGCAAAATTCAAAACGACTAGAGTTATTTCTATAGAATGAGCTTAATTTTTCGTACGCTCTGATATTTTGTTCATTTATAAAAGCTATCTTTTCATGTTTGATATTCTAAAACTTCCATTTTCAGGCTAACACTTTTTAAAAAAGGCTATTTGATTGCCTATATGATTGTCTGTATGAACAGTACAGGTAGAAAAATTCTATGGCGCATATTATAAGACTGATACAGTTAAACTTCGTTTGCTCGAATTAGGATTATTCGCGTACTACTCTTGGCTCGAACTCATCGTCAGGTCTATATAATGTGTACTTCACGTTGGCCTGTACTACTGATATCTCGAACACATTTTGCTTGTCCCTTCGAGCACTAGCGAACATAGTTTGACTGTAATAACTATTGACAGATCTAAAGATTCTTTCTGAAGCATAGAACTCAAGGACGTAAAATAGCAAACTCAGTTTGATTAAGTCTGTTTGTGAGATAGTATGAAATGTGCAAATTCTCTCAAGCATTACCTAAAATGGTCTATCCTGTCAATTAAAAATCTATTCCAGTGGTTTACGCATGTGATGTAGTAATTTCAGGAATGCGTGGGCATTTAGAAATACTATCTATGTACAAAAAGTAAGCGATATCAAAGGTTGAATATAGATATTAGATAACCGTAAATGTTATGTTGTTTTTATTTTCATTTCATTAGCATCATGAAAATGGTACTCATCATATTTTTGAATCAGCTAAAAAATATTTCTTTGCACATTAACATTAGGCTATTATAAGGACTGATAACCGCTCTTCAAGTGTTTTCAATATCTACAATTTTGTAACTACCAGTGTTTGTTTATGTTGGTTCTATCAATGTCACACTCAAAAAGGCTTAATAATTGTCAGTGAATTTGAAAGTATATCGAATATTATTAGTATTATCTTTATGACTGTGAATATAGGGGTAAGCATGTTTGTTTGCCTGTTACACCGCCTTTAGATTTCCGAGTATTTGATTGGTGATAGAACCGGGTAGAGCAAACTTACCAATGTATCACAAAGGAATCTGATGTTATAAAATGAAACAAATGGGAGCACATGCTATAGACGTCTTAGCCTGACATATTCAGTCGACAGTATTTGTTTATTTTAAATCCATCGTTTTTAATTTCAAATCTCTTCTTCATGCTCAGTCTTCTCATCATGAAGAAAGTTATTTTTACACATTGTATATCTCTAAGTTACTATCGAACGGCCATAATTCATCATTTTGATTAGCTGAACCATCATCTGTCAGTAATCATGAAGATATCGAAAGGTATATTTTCAATATTTCACTGAATCTGCCTTAATGTTACTATTATAATAAATCTAAAGCAGCCTTTCTGATGTTTTTTAGCTCACCTGAGCAATGCTCAGGTGAGTTTTTCTGATCGCTCGATGTCCGGCGTCTGTCGTCCGTCGTCTGTCGTCTGTCTGTCGTCTGTCGTCCATCGTCTGTCAACATTTAGCTTGTGTATGCGATAGAGGCTGTATTTTTCAATTAATCTTCATGAATATTGGTCAGAATGATAACCTTGATGAAATCTAGGCCGAGTTCGAAAATGGGTCATCTCGGGTCAAAAACTAGGTCACTAGGTCAAATCAAAGAAAAACCTTGTGTATGCGATAGATGCGGTATTTTTCAATTAATCTTCATGAATTTTGATCAGAATGATAACCTTGATGAAATCTAGGCCGAGTTCGAAAATGGGTCATCTCGGGTCAAAAACTAGGTCACTAGGTCAAATCAAAGAAAAACCTTGTGTATGCGATAGAGGCTGTATTTTTCAATTGATCTTCATGAATTTTGGTCAGAATGATTGCCTTGATAAAATCTAGGCCGAGTTCGAAAATGGGTCATCTCGGGTCAAAAACTAGGTCACTAGGTCAAATCAAAGAAAAACCTTGTGTATGCGATAGAGGCTGTATTTTTCAATTGATCTTCATGAATTTTGGTCAGAATGATTTCCTTGATGAAATCTAGGCCGAATTTGAAAATGGGTCATCTCGGGTCAAAAACTAGGTCACTAGGTCAAATCAAAGAAAAACCTTGTGTATGCGATAGAGGCGGTATTTTTCAATTGATCTTTATGAATTTTGGTCAGAATGATTACCTTGATGAAATCTAGGCCGAGTTCGAAAATGGGTCATCTCGGGTCAAAAACTAGGTCACTAGGTCATATCACGTAAAAACCTTGTGTAGGCAATAGAGGCTGTATTTTTCAATTGATCTTCATGAATTTTGGTCAGAATGATTACCTTGATGAAATTTAGACCAAGTTCGAAAATGGGTCATCTGGGGTCAAAAACTAGGTCACTTGGTCAAATCAAAGAAAAACCTTGTGTATGCAATAGAGGCTGTATTTTTCAACTGATCTTCATGAAATTTAGCCAGAATGATTACCTTGATAAAATCTAGGCCGAGTTCAAAAATGGGTCATCTGTGGTCAAAAACTAGGTCACTAGGTCAAATCGAAGAAAAACATTGTGTATGCAATAGAGGATGTATTTTTCAATTGATCTTCATGAAATTTGGTCAGAGTGATTGCCTTGATGAAATCTAGGTCGATTTTGAATATGGGTTATCAAAAACTAGGTCACTAGGTCAAATTAAAGAAAAATCTTGTGTATGCGATAGAGACTGTTTTTTTCAATTGATTTTTATGAAATTTGGTCAGGTTGATTGCCTTAATGAAATCTAGGTCGAATTTGAATATGGGTCATCTGAGGTCAAAAACTAGGTCACTTGGTCAAATCAAAGAAAAAACTTCTGTATGTGATAGAGGCTGTATTTTTCAGTTGATCTTCATGATTTTGGTCAGAATGATTGCCTTGATAAAATCTAGGTCGAGTTTGAACATGGGTCATCTAGGGTCAAAAACTAGGTCATATCTAAGAAAATGGTTGTTTTATCGCAAGAGACCAATCTTAATGAAAATTGGTCAGAATATTTGTTTCCATGAAATCACTAGGTCAAACGTGTTTTACACTGTTATGGAGTGTTTCTTAGGTGAGCGACCTAGGGCCATCTTGGCCCTCTTGTTATATCTTTATTTTTACATTTTAATTTGTAAAACATATGAATGATTAATGTTTCAGTGTCAAGATACTAGCTTTCTTTTCACAATGTAATCAAAGACATCCTGTCTGAAACCAAGTGTCAGAAGTGTAAATTGTTATGATCTGATTCGTTTTCAACTGTTGTTTTGAACAGAAAGTGAGCGTGTGGAAACAAAGCCAAAAATTATAAGATTCGAAAAAGAAATAGCGTGCTGAATTTTTAGAATAAAATAATGCAAATATCGCATTAAGAGCTTCGTTGATAGTTCTTGAAATGTTCTACTTTATTAAATTACAAATACATAAAATATGATGATAAATGTCTGACTGTTAGTAAAAAAGGAAACAAATTACAGCAAATCAAAGACATGGTGTATAGAGTAACTAGTTGAATTCCTACAGATCTGTTCTGTTTTGTTTATTACCGTACATGTTCTGTGTATTGTGACCTATATTTCAGTTATTCCTCTAAAATGGTCCTATTTAACAATCACCGCGTGGACAAATTAACATAAATATATATCATATTATAATGAATTATCACCAGTATTGAAATGATTACTTTAGAAGCTGGAGAAGCATTCCATATATGTAAATGTTACTTTCAACAGTACCTCAATCATGTAACGGCGGTCAATTAACCTAATCAGTGTTTCTGGAGTCTCTACAAGTATTAGCCTTTTCCCCGCAAGTAACTGCCAACTTTTCCATATGATTCAGAAGTGGAGGACGCAGTTACTCCTTACAATGTCTATTATCAAATTATTATGGAGAACATACACCTCTCCTTGGGATCAAACTTACGACCCCGCGATCCTTAGATCTGCGCTCTCCTTATTGAGCTAAAATACTTGGTTGTATTCATGACAGTAAAGTGATTTTAACTGTTTATGTGAGAATTTTATATATATATTTATATGTAATTCATTTTCGTTGTAGTCTTCCTCCTCAAAACCAACCACATTTTTCCTTTCGCACACATTTATCAAAAGGTGTACAGTATGTAAATAATCTTTTGATAGTCAGTTCAAAGCTTAAATTCAAATTTTATTGCTAACTGACTTTTGTTTTTATCTTTGCCAAATTTTGACAGATTTGAATGAAAATTGGACACATTGTTTAATGACCAGTTCAGTTAAATAAACGTAACAGCGATATCAACTGTGCGTACATTCATTGAGCCATATGTCAGTTCAAATAAGGTAACCTAAAAATAAAACGTCACAGAATGTTACCCTTACGGTTAAATGAATATAATTCAGGCTATGATCGTTTTTATGTTTTATTATAATAAAATAATCATTAAACATTGTGTAGAACATCATTCAAATCTGTCAAAATTTGGCGACAAAAGAAAAAAAAAAACAGGTGTGGAGTTAGAAAAGTTGTTGAGTTTATTATTAATAAATGCACTATTTTGCTTCCTTTAGTACCTTAGAAGTCATTTTCAAAAGTTCATTTTTGACCTTGACATGTCTGTGACCTTGAAATTACATTAAAATAACCCTTGGATACGACAGTACCAAAAATATTTTTGCAGTTGATCTACATATTAGATTGGCAAACATGTCAAGTATAACACACTTTGCCATCGTTTTCCACTTTTCCTAGATATATATTATTCTATATATAATATATATATATATTATGCATATATATTTTATATTATCATCAGTTTTATTTACAAAATACTAAAGAGCGTTGAAAAACAATATTTAAACCAATTTAGATGTTTTATAAAAATAAAACGAGTGAACAGCGGTATAGTTTATCTGTAAATGCACTCATTTGACCTTTGACCCCATTATACTGTAATGAGGAACCCCATAAGGCGACAGCCCCTTTTAAATTTAATGTTTGATCCTAAGGAACACTTTTATAATAATATCCGAGCATTAACAAAAAATGCCATCATAAGTCACATTTTCCTCAGATATTGGCAGACTAGAAGGCCTAGAGCTTAGATATTTGACATGTAGCATTGCCTAGTTGACCTCTGCAAAATTTGTTCAAATCATGACCCCCGGGTTCAAAATTGACCCCGCTCCTGGGGTCACTTGATTTTACATAGGAAAATCTTCAAAATTTTTCTAAAAATAAACCAGAAGGCCTAGAGCTTAGTTATTTCAAATGTAGCATTGCCTAGTGGACCTCTACAAAATTTGTTCAAATCATGACCCCCAGGGTCAAATTGACCCCGCCCCAAGGGGTGTCTAGATTGTACATAGAAAAATCTTCAAAATTTTCTAACAATAAACCACAAGGCCTAAAGCTTAGGTATTTGACATGTAGCATTACCTAGTGGACCTCTACAAAATTTGTTCAAATCATGACCCCCGGGGTCAAAATTGTCCCCGCCCCAGGGGTCACTTGATTTTACATGGGAAAATCTTCAAAAAAATTCTAAAAATAAACCAGAAGGCCTAGAGCTTAGATATTTGACATGTAGCATTGCCTAGTGAACCTCTACAAATTTTTTTCAAATCATGACCACCGGGGTCATAATTGACCCCACCCCAGGGGTCACTTGATTTTACATAGAAAAATCTTCAAAATTTTCTAAAAATAAACCAGAAGGCCTAGAGCTTAGATATTTGACGTGTAGCATTGCCTAGTGGACCTCTACAAAATTTGTTCAAATCTTGACCCCCCAGGGTCAAATTGACTCAGCCCCAGGGGTTACTTGATTGTACATAGGGAAAACTTCATAAATTTCCTAATAATAAACCAGAAGGCCTAGATCTTAGATATCTGATATGTAACATTGCCTAGTAGACTTCTACAAACTTTGTTCAAATCATGGCCCGGGGTAAAATTGGCCCCGCCCCAGGGCTTACTTGATTTTACATCGGAAAATCTTCCCCAAAATTTCTAAAAATCATCAGTCTGACATTTGGAACATGTAGCTCATATTGCTCAGGTGAGCGATCCAGAGTCATCATGACCCTCTTGTTGTTTTTTTTTGGTTGGGTTTAACGTCGCACCGACACATTTTAGGTCATATGGCGACTTTCCAGCTTTGATGGTGGAGGAAGACCCCAGGTGCCCCTCCGTGCACCTGGGTAGAACCACCGACCATCCGTAAGCCAGCTGGATGGCTTCCTCACATGAAGAATTCAACGCCCCGAGTGAGGCTCGAACCCACATCGATGAGGGGCAAGTGATTTGAGGTCAGCGACTTTAACCACTCGGCCACGGAGGCCCCTCATGAAACTTTGTCAGAATGTTAATCTTGATGATTCCTAGGCCAAGTTTGAAATTGGGTCATATGGGGTCAAAAAATAGGTCACCTGCTCAAATCAAAGAAAAAGCTTGGTAACACTGTAGAGGCCACATTTATGACCCTATCTTCATGATTCTTGGTCTGAATGTTTTTCTTCATGATTCCAACAGGTTAGCGATATAGGGTCATCATGACCCTCTTGTAGAAAAACGTAGGTCAGACACATTTTTTTAGCTCACCTGAGCACAAAGTGCTTGGGGTAAGCTATTGTGATCGCTCACCGTCCGTCGTCCGTCCGTCCACACTTTCCTTTAAACAACATCTCCTCATAAACCATTAAGCCAATTTCATCCAAACTTTACAGGAATGTTCCTTGGGTGAAGCTCTACAAAAATCTTTCAAAAAATTGAATTCCATGCAGAACTCTGGTTGCCATGGCATCCGAAAGGAAAAACTTCAAAAATCTTCTTCTCAAAAACCAGAAGCCCTAGAGCTTAGATATTTGGTGTGAAGCATTGCCTAGTGGACCTCTACCAAGTTTATTCAAATCATGACCCCGGGGTCAAAATTGACCCCGCCCCAGGGGTCACTTGATTTTACATAGGAAAATCTTAAAAAATCTTCTTCTCAAAAACCAGAAGCCCTAGAGCTTAGATATTTCACATGTAGCATTGCCTAGTGGACCTCTACTAAAGTTGTTCAAATCATGACCCTGGGGTCAAAATTGACCCCGCCCCAGGGGTCACTTTATTTTACATAGGAAAGTCTTCAAAAAATTTCTTAAAATAAACCAGAAGGCCTAGAGCTTCGATATTTCACATGTAGCATTGCCTAGTGGACCTCTACAAAATTTGTTCAAATCATGACCCCTGGGGTGAAAATTGACCCCGCCCCAGGGGTCACTTCAAAAATTTTCTAAAAAATAAACCAGAAGGCCTATATCTTAGATATTTCACATGTAGCATTGCCTAGTAGACTTCTACAAACTTTGTTCAAATCATGACCCCCGGGGTCAAAATTGACCCCGCCCCAGGGGTCACTTGATTTTACATAGGAAAATCTTCAAAAAATTTCTAAAAATAAACCAGATGGCCTAGATCTTAGACATTTGACATGTAGCATTGCCTAGTAGACTTCTACAAAATTTGTTCAAATCATGACCCCCGGGGTAAAATTGGCCCCGTCCCAGGGGTTACTTGATTGTACACCGGAAAATCTTCCCAAAAAAATCTAAAAATCATCAGTTTGACATTTGAAACATGTAGCTCATATTACTCTGGTGAGCGATCCAGGGTCATCATGACCCTCTTGTTTCTTTTGTCAGGGCATGGATGGGCAGCGTTGCTTATGGCGGGAAATGATACGAAAAACAGAAAAGCAGCAAAGGGCTTTGTAAAGGATATCACTGATGTACATGAAGTAATAACTTCAAAATTTCCACTTGTTATGGGTGTCAGGTAATTGAAATTGCATTTCTTTTAAGTCACCTATTGAGACATAAATTATTTTCAACAGTTGGTAAAAAACTTGTAGTTATGATGTCTGTATATATATATTAATATAAAAATTTAGTTAAACAAAACAATTTACTGTTGTTGTGTTGATGTTCTTTTTGCAGAAAGGAGCATGTGGCGATAGTTCGCCCGGAAAAGCCAGGTAATGCTGAAAAATTCAAGGGAAAGAACGGGCAGTTAGATGAAGCTTTTAAAATGCTTAAAGAAATAAACAACACTCAAACACTACTGATCTACTTCTCCGGTCATTACTATGGTGGAAAGGGTTTTCAGCTTGGAAGTGATGAGGAGTTTTTGTCACTGGAAGAACTTCAGACTAAAGTTTTGTCTTGTTTAAGTGGCGTTGATTATAAGTCACCCACTTTTCCATTAAGCAGCAAGCGTCTCATAGTATTTTTAGACTGCTGCTCAGCGCCAGGAATGAAAGTACCACGTTTTGAGGAGAAATCTTGCTTAAGCCTTGTGCAGCTGAATGCATGCCGACCAAACCAAGAGGCCTATGGGGATGCTGAAAACGGTAGTAAATTTACATTATTCTTTAAACAGGGATTGACCGGAAGAGCTCTTGGTAAACAATGCTATAACATTATGGAAGGAAAGATTAAACAATGCCAAGAGTGTGAACTTTCAGGAGATTTGGTAACTCTTCAAGACTTGAATAAATATATAACTCGCCATCTTAAACCTTATGAGACCAGTTACCAAACAGTTATATATTATGATAATGCGAGTGATCTCGATACCAAAATTGGTTATGCAATACAATACAGTATTGGACTACGCTTCACATTTAAACTGGGTGATGACGAAAAAAGAAACAGTATTCAACAACGAATGTTCACCAATATGATATCACTTCGGACAATTTTATCTGACAAATTCATAGGTATGTACAGTTATAACATGCATTTTAGAGGTTAGGGATTCCGTGGCCGAGTGGTTAAGGTCGCTAACTTCAAATCACTGCCCTTCATCGATGTGGGCTCGAGCCTCACTCGGGGCGTTGAATTCTTCACGTGAAGAAGCTATCCAGCTGGCTTATTGAAGGTCGTTGGCTCCACCCAGGTGCCTGCTCGTGATGAAATATTGCCTGGAGGGGCACCTGGAGTCTTCCCCCACCATCAAAGCTGGAATGTTGCCATATGACCTAATTGTGTTGGTGCGATGTTTAACCCAACAAAATAAAAAAAAAATTGAGGTGTGTCAGTTAAGTGCGACTGCAATCCTAAGAGCAAAACCTTTATTAGGGTGCAATGATTGGTTTACTTGAATGACTCGCAAAAATTGTCTGAGTGTAGTTTTATTAGCCAGGTTTTCATAGAAAACCAGTTATAAGATTGGGGTAGGATGGGCGGGCGGATGTCAAACCACACAATTACTTTAGTTTGGAACAAGCTATAGACACGAATTTTGGCCTGTAGATAGATGGTAAGGAGACGAAGGATTGCATTCGGGGTCATTTGGATCAAGGTCAAAGTCGCTGTTGCTAAAAATAGAAAAAAAATGTTTTCCGCTCAACCGCTCAATAACTTTAGTTTGCATTGATTTATTGAAATTAAAGTTGGCCTGTAGGTAGCTAAATAGAAAAACCAAGGTTGGGATTGTATATGGGGTTATTGGGATCAAGTTCAAGGTCAGAATAACTTATTTAATCTTCACACTTAGAAAAATTCGCAGTGGCACAGTGGTCTAGAACTTTGGGCCAAAAGCTACTTTTAAGTCAGTGGGACGGAAGGGCGTCGGTTAAAATTCTACTGAGATCCAATTGTTAAAAAAAATTTTTTAGCATGAATGTTAACCTCAGTGAGACGGAGTGTCATGCACAAACCCGAGGTTCCTATCTCAAAGGTCAATGTCAGACTTAGAGGTCTTAATGTCAAATTCAATTATGACTGTCCGTCCGGAGCATTTCTTCCTCATGCATGGAGGGATTTCGATTCAACTTGGCACAATTGTTCACCATCATGAAATGGAGTGTCATGCACAAGAACTAGGTCCCTAGGTCTAAGGTCAAAGTCACACTTAGAGGTTAAAGGATACAAGAATGACAACTTTGGCCGGAGCATTTCTTCTTCATGCATGGAGGGATTTTGTAACTTGGCACAAATGTTCACCACCATGAGACGGAGTGTCAAACGCAAGAACCAGGTCCTTAGGTCTAAGGCCAAGGTCACACTTAGAGGTCAGAGGTAAGATACAAGAATGACTTTGTCTGGAGCATTTTTGTTTCATGCATGGAGTGATTTTGATATAATTTGGCACAATTGTTCACCATTATGGGCCAGAGTGTCATGCGCAAGAACCAGGTCCCTGGTTTAGAATTACTTTCCTTTGTTGTTACTATAAATATCTTATATTGTAACTTTTTATTACTGGTCGTAGGGAAAAACCAAGACCACTTTTCTGTAGTACAACATGCATGTTAAATCCACTTCTGAGGTGTAATCTCTACTGGTAAGGATTTTTGTGTGGACTTAGAATTTTTTTAGTTCACCTGAGCACAGGGTGAGCTATTGCGATCGCTCACCGGCGTCCGTCCACACTTTCCTTTTAACAACATCTTCTTCTTAACCACCAGGCCAATTTTGATGAAACTTCACAGGGATGTTCCTTGGATAGTCTTCTTTAAAAATTGTTCAAAGAATTGAATTCCATGCAGAACTCTGGTTGCCATGACAACCGAAAGGAAAATCTTTAAAAATCTTCTTGTCCAAAACCACAGGTCCCAGGGCTTTGATATTTGGTATGTAGCATTATCAAGTGGTCCTCTACCAAGATTGTTCAAATTATCCCCCTAGGATCAAATATGGCTCCGCCCCGGCGGTCACATGGTTTATATAGACTTATATAGGGAAAAACTTTGAAAATCTTCTTGTCCAAAACCACAAAGCCTAGGGCTTTGATATTTGGTATGTAGCATCATCTAATGGTCTTCTGCCAGGTTTATTCAAATTATCCCCCTAGGGTCAAATATGGCCCCCGCTCCGGGGGTCACTTAGTTTATGTAGACTTATATAGGGAAAAACTTTGAAAATCTTCTTGTCCAAAACCACAGGGAATAGGGCTTTGATATATGGTGTGTAGCATCATCTAATGGTCCTCGACAAAGATTATTCAAATTATCCTCCTAGGGTCAAATATGGCCCGACCCTGGGGGTCACATGGTTTAAACAGACTTATATAGGGCAAAACTTTGAAAATCCTCTTGTACAAATCCACATGGCTTAGGGCTTTGATATTTAATATGTAGCATTCTATAGTAGTCCTTTAGCAAGATTGTTTAAATTATCTCCCTGTGGTTAAATATGGCCCCGCCCTGGGGTCACGTGGTTTATATAGACTTATATAGGGAAAATCTTCATGCACAAAACCACATAGCCTAGGGCTTTAATATTTGTTATATTGCATCATATAGTAGTCCTTTACCAAGACTGTTCAAATTATTCCCCTAGGGTTAAAAATGGCCCATTGTGGGGCACATTGTTTAAATAGACTTGTACAGGGAAAAACGTTTTAAAAAATTCTCGTCTTAAACGATAAGGCCCAAAGCTTAGATATTTAATATATGGCATGCTCTAGTGGTTCTCTAACAAGATTGCTCAAATCATGACCCTGGGGTTAATATAGACCACGCCTTGTTTGTTTTTTAAGCTTAAGCAAAGAAATTTGTTCAAGCAAGCAACTAAACGCAGGTGAGCGATATAGTGCCATCATGACCCTCTTGTTTAAGATACGGCCTAGCAATTGAGATGACATGTTCAGTTTTGCACACCGATCATAAAACTGACTTTCAGTGACCATGAATGTGACCTACTGACCTACTTCCTTAATATTTTAGCATCAGTTAGCCATTTGAAACATGTGGCTCATATTACTCAGGTGAGCGATCCAGGGTCATTATGGCCCTCTTGTTTAAAGATTAACTTCCCTTTGTTGTTACTATAAATAACTTATATTGTAACGTTTTGCAGTCTTTTTATACGCCCGAAGGGACGTATTATGTTATGGTATCGGTGTCTGTCTGTCCGCCGTCCGTTAGCAATTTCGTGTCCGCTTTGTAACTCTTGAACCCCTTGAAGGATTTCAAGGAAACTTGACACAAATGTTCACCACACTGAGGTGACGTGCAGAGCGCATGTTTTGGATGTCTCATTTCAAGGTCAAAGTCACATTTAGGAGTCAAAGGTCATATGAGTGTGTTTCGTGTCCGCTCTGTAACTCTTGAACTGCTTGAAGGATTTCAAAGAAACTTGGCACATATGTTCACCACACTGAGACGACGTGCAGAGCGCTTGTTTCGTATGACTAGCTTCAAGGTCAAGGTCACACTTAGGAGTGAAAGGTCATATATGACTTTGCTGTGTCCGCTCTGAAACTCTTGAACTACTTGAAGGATTTTAAAGAAACTTGGCACAAATGTTCACCACACTTAGGCGACCTGCAGAGCGCATGTTTTGGATGACTCGCTTCAAGGTCAAGGTCACACTTAGGGGTCAAAGGTCATATATGACTTTGTGTATATTGCTATGCATTGCAGTGCTCTTATTTTTATTTGGCAGATCCCTTTTTGTTCTCTTACAAATTTTTTTTTTTGAATTACTTCCCTTTTTTGTTACTATAAATAGCTTATTTTGAAACTTTTTTAATAAAGGCAGTAGGGAAAAACCGAGACCACTTTTCTGTGGTACAACATGGATGGTACATCTAATTTTTAGATGTATTTTGACATAACTTTACCTGGTAAGAATTTTTTTTCGGACTTAGAATTTTTATTTTTGGAATTTTTTCTTTTTGTTTTTCCTGTCCTTTGGGCTTCAACAGTCAAGTTTTTCCTTTCAAATTTTACTCCCATCCTCTGATGTAACCCTTCGGGCGTATATTGTCCCGCTTGGCGGCGCTCTTGTTTTATTTGGCATAAATGTTTGCCTCAATGAGACAGAGTGTCGTGTGCAACTCCCAGCCTTTTTGACAACTGGCGGGCTCGACATGTTGCCCTTGGGCATTTAGTTTTTAAGAACCTGTTGGCATGATGTAAAGTTTGAAAGCCTGGTTTTCGTAGAATTTCCACGTTTCTTGTTTGATCTGTTTACTTGCTCAAAAGCTAGGTATCTGAGGGTAATGTCAAAAGTATCAGTAAATTAATTTTCAACATCAATCTTATTATCCCCCGCCGATGAAATCGGGAGGGGGGTATTGAAATGGCGTTGTCCGTCCGTGCGTCCGTCCGCAGCCATTTCTCAGTAACTAGCAGGTAGAATTCCATAAAACTTGAAATAAACATGAACCAACATACTGCGATGATGCCCGTTTTTTTTTTGGATCGGTCAATTTCCCTTAAAGTTATTCCCCATGATTTAATGAAAAATCCACGTCTGCAGCCATTTCTCAATAACAAGCTGGTAGAATTTCATGAAACTTGAAATAAATATGAACCAACATACTTTGATGATGCCCGTCGTTTTTTTTTATTGGTCAATTTTCCTTAGAGTTATTGCCCTGTAATTGTTTAAAAAATCCACAGATTTGTACATAACAAACCAACCAATTGGTAGAATTTCATTAAACTTGTTTCATTCTTTTCCATGAACATTTATTATAAACATGTGAAGTTGTTGTATACCCACACCTGGTCACCACCTTGCCTTGGTCACACCCCTCCCCCTCCCACCCCACCTCCAAATTTTTTTTTTTCATTCCTTTTTTTTTCCAAACCTTCCATGAATATTTATCAACATGCAAAGTTGTACCGTTTCCCCACCTCACTCCTCCACCCAGTCATGCTTACCACCCCGATCATGCATTCCCTCCCCCACCTCCATTTTTTTTTCATTTTTAATTTTCCATCAATATTTATATCAAGTATATTATCAACATGTGAAGTTTTGTACCCTCACCCGGTCACCCCCGCTGATCCCCACCCCGAAAAAAAAGCATTCATTTTTCTGTTAAATTGATTTTGGCTAATGAAATTATTTGCTTCTTAGTAACATCCTGAACTTTTTGCCGGATATATTTTTTGCCGTTCCTCACCACAAACCCTTTCGGCGGGGGATACCAATTCATCGAATTTACTTGTTGTTTCTTCTGTAGGTCTGATGTTTATAGTAGATACGTTCATGTGAAACCATGCCATTCTACTGAATCTGCTAAAAAACATCTTGTAAAAACACTAAAGAGTATCCAAAACAAATTGTTCCGGAATACGACGATTTTCTTTAATGGAAAGGCCAAATCTGTTACAGAGTAGAATTCCAGTTCAAACTCGACTGTAATTCCTCCAGTTCATTGTTTGAACTTTCACTGGCGTGGTTTCAACATTCATCGTCATAGTTTCGACTCCCTCCTTCCTGGTATGCATAACACTCGGCCTGTCTATATGCTGCTATTTATAACATCAGTGAAATACTTATGTCTCATTCATTATCCTGCATTTGCAAGACAGGACAGATTGATGTAGCGCTAGAATGTTATGAATATTTACCAAGTCGTGCTGTTGAGATCACACAGCACAAAGTCAAACCAACAGTGGAATAGGTAATAGAAGGAGTAGGGGTTCACGAGAATAATTAGGTTGTTACGCCTTCTCGAAATAACCTCGTTATTCGAGTGGCCCCTATGCTTTTTGTTTTGTATCATCGTCCGCCAATATGAACAACGCATTCTGCTACTAATTTTGATTGAACATTCAATTTTAAGCGTTGGTACTATCACGTGACAAGCGTACTCTAACTGAAAAAGAGAACGGTTTCAGAAAGTTCAACATACAGCATTCTATATGTAGGCTGGAGCTAAGACATGTTCTCTAACTTATTTAGAGTATGGCTTATTGCCAAGCCTTTTCCTTAGTTAAAGAATATTGCAGATAGAAGTTAACAGTTATAATGTCAATGCAGGTAAACCATGATACAATGGAAGATAAAAGCATGTTGATATAATCGAAAGCGCAATAGTGAAAATATTTGTTTCGTGAGTTCGTGTTTTCACTATCATAGTTTCGTACTTTTCGAGTTTCACCATCCAGGTCAATATCAGCTTGATACTTTAATCGTCGCAGTTGTTTGTTTTCGATTTTTTAGCCCACCATCATCAGATGGTGGGCTATTCAAATCACTCCGCGTCCGTGGTCCGTCCGTCCGTCCTTCCGTCCGTTAACAATTTCTCGTTATCGCATCTCCTCAGAAACTACCTGGGGGATTTTGACCAAACTTTGTCAGAATGATGTATTGGTACCCTAGTTGTGTCCCCCTGAAAATCAGACTGGTTCAACAATTTTTTAGTAAGTTATGGCCCTTTGTTTATTTCTATAATTCACATAGATTTATATAGGGAAAAACTTTGAAAATCTTCTTGTCCAAAACCACAGAGCCTAGGGCTTTGATATTTGGTATGAAGCATCATCTAGTGGTCCTCTACCAAGATGATTCAAAATATTTCCTTGGGGTCTAATATGGCCCCGCCCCGGGGGTCACATGGTTTATATAGACTTATATAGGGAAAAACTTTGAAAAACCTCTTGTTCAAAACCACAGGGCCTAGGGCTTTGATATTTTGTATATGACATCATCTAGTGGTCTTCTACTAAGATTGTTCAAATTATCCGCCTAGGGTCAAATATGGCTCCGCCCCGGGGGTCACATGGTTTACATAGACTTACATAGGGAAAAACATTGAAAATTTTCTTGTCCAAACCACAAAGCCTAGGGCTTTGGCATTTGTAATGTAGCATCATCTAGTGGTTCTCTACCAAGTTTGTTCAAATTATCCCCCTAGAGTCAAATATGGCCCCGTCCTGGGGGGTCACATGGTTCATATAGACTTATATAGGGAAAAGATTTTAAAATCTTCTTGTCAATAACCTACAACATTCAAATTTGGACCACATGTATAGTTTTGAGTGGCAAGATGAACCTTGACATGAGTTGACCTTGATTTTGACCTAGTGACCTACTTTCACATTTCTGTAGCTACAGCCTTTAAATTTGGACCACTTGCATAGTTTTGTGCACTGAAAAAAACTTTGACCTTGACTTTGACCTAGTGACCTACTTTCACATTTTTGAAGGTACAGGCTTCAAATTTGGACCACATGCATAGTTTTGTGTTCCGAATTGGAATTTGACCTTGATTTTGACCTACTGACCTACTTTCACATTTCTCAAGCTACAGCCTTCAGATTTGGACCACATGCATAGTTTTGTGTACCGAAACAAACTTTGACCTTTACATTGACCTAGTGACCTACTTTCACATTTTTGAAGGTACAGGCTTCAAATTTGGAACACATGCATAGTTCTGTGTTCCGAAATAAAATTTGACCTTGATTTTGACCTAGTGACCTACTTTCACATTTCTCGAGCTACAGCCTTCAAATTTGGACCACATGCATAGTTTTGTGCACCGAAATGAACTTTGACCTTAAGATTGACTTAGTGACCTACTTTCACATTTCTGTAGCTACAGGCTTCAAATTTAGACCACATGCATAGGATTGTGTACCGAAACAAACTTTGACCTTGACATTGACCTAGTGACCTACTTTCACATTTTTGAAGGTACAGACTTTAAATTTGGACCACATGCATAAATTTGTGTTCTGAAGTGTAATTTGACCTTGATTTTGACCTAGTGACCTACTTTCACATTTCGTCCTTGAAATTGATCTAGTGACCTACTTTCACATTTCTCAAGCTACAGCTTTCGAATTTGGACCACATGCAAAGTGTTGTGTACGGAAATGAAATTTGACCTTGAGCTAGTCAGTAAGTCTTGAAATTTGGAACACTCAAAAATGGCACATTGGTGGGCGCCAAGATCACTCTGTGATCTCTTGTATTTTCTTGGTTTCATGGTTTTTCATCAATTACGATTAAAACATTTATCATTTTATTTGAGAGCGTATTAGGTGGGGGAGAAAAATATAAAACGCGATAGTCCTAAAGGAAGTACAGTCAGTCTAAGATAAGAACATGGCACCACTCTGCTCTGCTTTGTGTTAACTAGCTATGCTCCATAATACTTAAGATCTTGAATTTGAAATGTTGCACGATGGTAAAATACTCATAATTTATAAACCACGAAGAGGATACTTCAGTTTTGAATTTTTAATTTTAATAGAGGTGATGCAACCTGGCAGTAGTGAAGAGCCACCATTAGAGACAGAGGGAGTCCGTGACATACTATGTATCGAAATAGAACATGGTCCAAAGTATGTGCATAGGGACGAGCTGGATTCTTTGGAGAGGGTTATGGGAGCATGGTATGCTAAACGAGACCTGATTGTGTCTTTGAGGAGACTGTCTGATATTCGTAATGGAAAGGTTGGAATGTTCTTACCGGCAGGTTATTCAGTGAAACCGATTAAAGAATATCTTGGCCAGAATGAATGCTTCCAAGTAAGTTTATTTCTATTGTTTTTCATCTACGTGACGTTCATCGATACCTTAAGACAAAGGGACGCATGACCACTTTGGCTCAAAATTTCATTTTTATATACTGCTTAGGATACATATTTGCGATAAAGTTATATAATTATATCTATGCAAAGCCATAGTTTCATTGTATAGTATGCTATTCAGCAGTATTTACATTCAGAACCCTTCCAAATGATAACCGTATTTATGTTGATTTTTGTTTGTCAAACTTCAATCAATATAAAAATACAAAGGTCAAAACTAAAAGACAGAGATGAATCAAAGCTAAACAACGATAAGAGTTAAAAGCTGTAACAGAAATTGAAGACTCACTTTTCCTTGTGATACCAAACTAGATTTGATCACGATGGTGCGAATAGCTGCCACATTCAAATATGTTAATCAAAATAGAGCGATCCCAGTATTCCAGTGGTTAAACTGTCTGACTACGAAACTAAATAAAAATTACTATTCCCCTACTGGTTTTCAACCAGTTTCAGGGACTGTAGGAATGCGCTTTTCCGTCCGTCCGTCATTCCGTCCGTCCATCCGCAATTTCGTGTCCGGTCCATAACTCTGTCATTCATTCAAGGAATTTAATATTACCTAGCACAAATGTTCCCCTTGATGAGTCGATGTGTTATGCGCAAAACCCAGACCCCTGGCTCAAAGGTCAAGGTCACAACTGGAGGTCAAAGGTCAACAAGGTTTTTTTCCTGTCCGGTCGTTAACTCTGCCATCCATGAAGGGATTCTAATAATACTTGGCAGAAATGTACCTCATAATAAGACGATGTGTCATACGCAACTTTCAGACCCCTAGCTCAAAGGTCAAAGTCACACTTGGCAGTCAAATGTTAACATGGCATGAACAGGGTCTGTTTTGTGTCCGGTCCGTAACTCTGTCATTCATAAAGGATTTTAATACTACTTGGCACAAACGTTCCCCATGATGAGACGACATGTCATGCACAAAACCCGGACCCCTTGCTTAAAGGTCAAGGTCACAATTGAAGGTCAAAGGTCAATGTGTTTTTTCCCTTTCCGGTCCAGAACTCGTCATCCATCAAGGGATTACAATATTACTCGGCGAAAACGTTCTCCGTGATGAGACGGTGTGTCACGCGCAACACCCAGAACCCTAGCTTAAAGGTCAAGGTCACAATTGGAAGTCAGATGTCAACAGGGTTATTTTCCTGTCCGGTCCATAACTCTGCCATCCATGAAGGGATTTTAATATTGGCACAGTTGTTCCCCATGATGAGACGACGTGTCATGCGCAAAACCCGGACCCCTAGCTCAAAGGTCAAGGCCACAATTCGAGGCCAAATGGTAATATGTTTTTTTTCCTGGCCGGTCCAGAGCTCGGATTACAATATTACTGGTATAAATGTTCCCTTGCATGAAACAACGTGTCGTGTGCACAACCCGGGCCCTTAGCTGAAAGTTCAAGGTTACATTCAGAGGTTAGAGGTCAAAGGTCAAATTCAAGAATTACTTTGTTCGGAGCATTTCTTCTTCGTGCATGGAGGGATTTTAATTTAACTTTGCACAAATGTTCACCACCATGAGGCACCCTTGTTTTTAGAATTACTTCCCTTTGTTATACCCCCACAAAACTAAGTTTGGGGCGGGTATATAGGAGTGAGCTTGTTGGTCGGCCTGTCTGTCGGTCCGTTGGTTTTCATGGTTTCCAGACAGTAACTCTTGAAAGGCTTTACCGATTTAAATAGTTTTTGGTACACAGGTGTAACATCAGAAAATACAGGTCAAGTTCATCTTTGAGGTCTGCAGGTGAAAGGTCAAGGTCACAGTGACCTGGAACAGTTTAACGGTTTCCGGATGATAACTTGAGAACGCTTGGGCCTAGGATCATACATTTTTGTACACAAGTGTAACATGATAAAATACAGGTCAAGTTCGACTTTGAGGTTAGTATGTCAAAGGTCAAGGTCACATTGACACGAAACAGTTAAACGGTTTCCGGATGATAACTTGAGAATGCTTGGCCTAGGATAATTAAAATTGATAGGGAGGTTGGTCATGACCAGCAGATGACCCCTAATGATTTTGAGGTCAGTAGGTCACAGGTCAAGGTCACAGTGACCCGGAAAATTTAAACAGTTTTTTGACAATAACTTCAGAACGCTTGGGCCTTGGATCACGAAACTTAACAGTGCTCATGACCAGCAGATGACCCCTATTGATTTCGAGTTGAAAAGGACATTTAAACCTTTTCCGGACAATAACATGAGAACGCTTGGGCCGAGGATCAGGAAACTTCATAGGGAGGTTGATCATGACCAGCCGATGACCCTTATTGATTTTGAGGTCAGTAGGTCAAAGGTCAAGCAGGTTCGGCTTTGACATTGGCTTAGTTCTGTGACAAGGCCATATTGTGGGGGTATAATTCGTCACTCCTGTGACAACTCTAGTTGTTACTAAAAATAGCTTTTATTAAATCTTTTCCATTACTGGCCGTAAGGAAAAATCGAGACCACTTTTCTGTGGTACAACATGCACGTTACATCCATTTTTTATGCCCCTGACATCTACTGATGCGGGAGGCATATAGTGATTGACCTGTCCGTTCGTTCGTTCGTTCGTCCGTCCGTACGAGGTTAACCAAATGGGACCGTTTCGTCTAGCATCAATACCCCTTACTAGAATGACTTGATACTAATGCAGATGTAACCTGCGACCATTCGTCATCTTCAGACATCATCTGACCTCAGTTTGACCTTGACCTTGAACTTGACCTCGTTTTGGACTCAGGTTACTTGGTATCGACAAGGATGCCACCGGCATCAAGCGTTTATTGAACGCAGCTTCTTGTTAGGTGTATTTTGGCCTATCTCTACCTGACAAAGAGTTTCGTGTGGACTTATATTATATAGATATTTTTTTAGGATTAACTGCCCTTTGTTGTTACTATAAGTAACTTGTATTATAACTTTTTTATCATTGGCCAAAAATATTCTATATAAAAATACAGGTGCTAGTGTAAAGAATTTGCTATTATGGGCATATATTGTGACATTCTAGCAAGCTTGTTTATAGATGTTATGAAACAATCAACAACTGTAGGTTTTTGTATATGCAAATTTTAATCCAAGTGTTTTGTTATAACATATTGATTATATAGTACAATATTGTTTATACATCATTGACAGATATCGGTTCATTATGTTATTCTGCAGTAGAGAAAATTAGGTGCCTTCCAGTAGGGGACTTTGTATTGCATGGCAATACTTCATTCACTTCTTAACATTGTGATAAGAGTCCTTTATATTGGTGCTTTACACCTGGTACGCTACAGAACCAGTGAAGCTTTAGGAATTGGAGCGCCGTCTATGCCTTGCACTATCCTCATACTAACGTTACTAACAGTCTCCATTATGGGTTAAACACGTTTACAAACAAACAAACATGTTATTCGAAAACAGACACAGTGATTTAGTTGAAACACCGTCTGAATAGGAATTGTTAATTCGACGCCCTTTTCCTAAAAAAGGTAGCCGTATGAAGTTTGTGGGTGAGACGTTAAACCCAAAAGAAATGCACCTGCAAAAAATAACTTGCATTCGAATAAGAGTCTCGTGTACAGGTTCTTTAATAGATTAATTTTCATATGTTACTTGAGTGTAAGGTGTAAAACATGATAGCCCGCCCGCTTAGCTCAGTAGGTAGAGCGTCGGTCTACGGATCGCGGGGTCGTGAGTTCGATCCTCGGGCGGGGCGTATGTTCTCCGTGACTATTTGATAAACGACATTGTGTCTGAAATCATTAGTCCTCCACCTCTGATTCATGTGGGGAAGTTGGCAGTTACTTGCGGAGAACAGGTTTGTACTGGTACATAATCCAGGAACACTGGTTAGGTTAACTGCCCGCCGTTACATGACTGAAATACTGTTGAAAAACGGCGTTAAACCCAAAACAAACAAATAAAACATGATAATTTCTTTCATTAGTGTAAGGTGTAAAACATGATACTTTCTTTCATTATCGCTGGAAAAATTAGGAAAATTATTTTACAGAAACAAGTAAATACAGTTCAAATGTGTATCTAAAGATTTAATAAATCCGCCATTTTGTTTTTTGTTGCCATGGAAACAAAATGGTCGCCAATTTCACCAAATATTTAAATGCGCATAACTTTCTCATTTTAACTCCGATTTTAAAAATTATTTCACTTTGTAGCTCACCTGTTATTGTGATCGCTCGATGTCCGGCGTCCGTCGTTTGTCTGTCTGCCGTCTGTCAACATTTAGCTTGTGTATGCGATAGGGGCTGTATTTTTCAATTGATCTTCATGAAATTTGGTCAGAATGATTGCCTTGATAAAATCTAGGTCAAGTTCGAATATGGGTAATCTGTGGTCAAAAACTAGGTCAATAGGTCAAATAAAAGAAAAACCGTATGTATGCGATAGAGGCTGTATTTTTCAATTGATCTTCATGAAATTTGGTCGGAATGATAGCCGTGAAGAAATCTAGGTCAAGTTCAAATATGGGTCATGTGGGTTCAAAAACTAGGTCACTAGGTGAAATCAAAGCAAAACCTTGTGTAAGCAATAGGGACTACATTTTACACCGGATCTTCATGAAATTTTATCAGAATGTTTTCCTGGATGAAATCTAGGTCGAGTTTGAATATAAGTCGTCTGGGGTCAAAAACAAGGTCAACCAGTCAAATTAAAGAAAAACTTTGCGTACGCAATAGGAGCTGCATTTTACACTGGATATTCATAAAATTTAGTCAGAATGATTGCCTTGATAAAATCTAGGTAAATTTCGAATATGGATCATCTGGGGTCAAAAACCAGGTCACTAGGACAAATCAAAGAAAATCGTTGTGTATGCGATAGAGGTTGTATTTTTCAATTGATCTTCATGAAATTTAGTCAGAATGATTGCCTTGATAAAATCTAGGTTAAATTCGAATATAGGTCATTTTGGATCTAAAACTAGGTAACTAGGCCAAATCAAAGAAAAACCTTGTGTAAGCAACAGGGACTGCAATTTACACCGGATCTTCATGAAATTTGATAAAAATGTATGTCTGGATGACATCTAGGTCAAGTTCGAATATGGGTCATCTGGTGTCAAAAACTAGGTCGCCTGGTCAAATCAAAGAAAAACCTTTTGTACACAATAGGGGCTGCATTTTACACTGAATATTCATAAAATTTAGTCAGAATGGCTGCCTTGATGAAATCTAGGTCAAGTTTGAATATGGGTAATAGGTCGCAAGGTCAAATCAAAGAAAAACCTTGTGTATGCAATAGGGACTGCATTTTACACTGGATCTTCATGAAAGTTTATCACAGTGTTTGTCTTGATAACATCTTAGTCAGGTTTGAATCTGGATCATGTTGGGTCAAAAACTAGGTCATCCAGTCAAATCAAAGGAAAAGCTTAATAACACTTTAGAGGCCACATTTATGACCATATCTTCATGAAATTTGATCTAAATGTTTATCTTGATTATCTTTGGCCCAATTTCGAATCAGGGTCATCTGAGGTCAAAAAGTAGGTCACCTGTTAAAATAAAAGAAAAACCTTGTGTATGCAATAGGGGCTGCATTTTTCATTTAAAGTGCATGAAACTTATCTGGGTCACATGGGGTTAAAAACAAGGTCACCAGGCAAATCAAAGGATAAGCTTGTTCACACTCTAGGGGCCATCTTCATAAAACTTGGTCAGAATGTTTCTTATCATAAGTCTTGGATGATTTCGAATGTGGGTCACGTAAGGCCAAAAACTAGGTCACTGTGTCAAATCAAAGGAAAAGCTTGTATACACTCTAGGGGTCACTTTTTTGTTCAGTTCTTCCTGAAACTTTGTCAGAATGTTTGTTTTTATGGAATCTTGGACAAGCACGAATCTGGGTCATGTGGAGTCAAAAACTAGGTCACTAGGTCAAATCAAAGAAAATACTTGTTTGCATTCAAGATTTTTGGTCAAATCTTTATGAAAGAACAATGTTGACTTTCCCTTTAAGTGTTCCTGGAGTCTGTAACTGTATCAGTACTAATATGTACCATGAAAGTAAACCTAACTTTTCCATGTAAATCTGAGATTAAAGGCCAACGATTTCAGACACAAGGTTTTCTACCAATCTTCACGGAGAACATGTACGCCTCGACCTTGGATCAAACTCGCGGCCTCAAGATCCATAGATCATCTGCGCTCTTTCTACTGAGCTAAGGCATGAAATTTATCTCGCAATATCTCATGGGTATATTATTCTTGAAACAAAGTTGTCCATTTTTAACGGCACTACTGTGAATTAATAGCTTTATCAAAGTTTCTATTCAATATTGTTTGCTAGAAAATTGCCACACGATTAAGAATGGTCTCGATTTGCAATGTTATTGTTAAGTTTTACTATTAGGAACTGGGACCAAACAGTGAAGAGGATACAGTGTACTCAGTCAAGCTTGAGTCCCTGAGTGAGATTGCAGTACAGGAAGATAACCCATCATTGGAAAAATTTGGCAGCATTCTGGTAGATTTGGAGGATGCATTATCTGTAAATGTTTTTCTTACTTCGCCTTTACCTACGGGCTCCACCTAAGCAGAATGCAGCCTTATCAGAAAATTATAAATTGTTTCGTTAATTAATGAGGTTATTTAATATCCCATAGTTCAGTTTACAGGACCTTGCCTTATGTTTTGATGATTTATGGAGTGTAGAACTAATGAGCCTTGCAGTTTCCGTTGCCATTTCCAAAACAAGCTTAAAAGTTCCGGGAGAAATTCCTATGTTGGCTAACATCTTTGTTTTTTCGATAAATTGATTTTAAAATCATTTGAGCAACAGACTTCATAGCCGTACGTTTGCCACAGTCCGTCGTTTCTTGTTACGTTTCCTGAAGTCCGCCAGTACTATTTCTATAGCACTTTAGCCTAGTTTACGAAGAAGATTTATAACCCATGTAATAGTAATTTCACCATCCTATTTGACTTGGTAGCCGCGAAATTCCAAGCAGTATGCTGTCCATTTTGTCACATATTTGCGCGCGCACAGCTTCACTGCGAATTGTTGAATTTAAGTAAATGTATAAATATATTTGTAAAGATTTGTGTAGGAATAGTATTTCAGCCCCGACAAACCATTTGAATTTGTCTTTAACAACAACCATGAACAGTGCGTGAACTAAATTATTATACAAAGATAAGACATGTTAAAATTTATTTGTAAAGATTTGTGTAGGAATAATATTTCGGCCCAGACAAAGCATTTGAATTTGCCTTTAAAAACGACCATGAACAGTATGTGAACTAAATTACTGTACAAAGATAAGACACTGTAGGCCCATTAGAGCATAGCAGTTCAGATGTCTTCTTGTTAATTTATATATCTATGTGCAAGAATTGATTTAATCTTGCATATATTATGTTTTAATTGGCAAGTTAATCAAGCAAGACATATGTTTGTCTTTCAGAAAGAAAAGGAGTACAAGATGCTGCACATCATTTTTCCTGGCGCACATGGAAAACAAAGAAATGACTTCATCTGTTTTCAGATTGTGAAACAGAATGAAGAGGATTAAGGATTAGACAGAGATAGGACAGTAATCCTGTTGGATAATAAGTAGTTCCAACACATTTAGATGATCTCCTTTTGTATTAAAGCTCACCTGAACCAGAGGCTCATGGTGAGCTTTTGTGACCGCTCAATGTCAGTCGTCCGTCGTCCGTCAACATTTTCTATAAAAATCTTCTTGAAAACCACTGGGCAGAATTACACCAAACTTCACAGGAATGATCCTTGGGTGGTCCCCTTTCAAAATTGTTCAAAGAATTTAATTCCATGCAGAACTCTAGTTGCCATGGCAACCGAAAGGAAAAACTTTTAAATATTCTTGTCCGGCCCGCAAGGTGTAGAACCTTCATATTTGGCATGTGACATCATCTTATGGTCCTCTATCAAGTTTGTTCAAATTGGGCCCCTGGGGTGAAAAGAGGCCCTGCCCCGGGGGTCCGGGGGTCACAAGTTTTACATAGACTTACATAGTAAATTTTTTTTTTTTAACTTCTTGTCTAAAACAACATGACCTAGTCCTTTGATATTTTGTATGTAGCATTGGCTTGTGGTCCTCTACCCAAATTGTTCAAATTATGCCCCTGGGGTAAAAAGAGGCCCTGCCCCGGGGGTCTCATGTTTTACATAGACTTAAATAGGAAAAAAACTTCTTGCCTGAAAAATCTTCTTGCCTGAAACTGCAAGGCCTAGGCTTTTGATATTAAGTATGTTGCCTTTCCTAGTGTTTCTCTACCAAAATTATTCAAATTATATCCCTAGGGTGTAAAGAGGCCCTGCCCTTGGGGTATCAAGTTTAACATAGACTTATATGGGGAAAAAAATAAAGATCTTCTTGTCTGAATGTTCAAGTCCTAAGCATTTGATATTTGGTTTATAACATTGCCTGGTTGATCTCTATCAAGTTTCTTCAAATTATGCCCCTGGGGTGAAAAGAGGCCCCACCCTGCGGGTCTCTTGTTATAATTATGAGTTACATAGGAAAAAATACTTCAAAAATTATCAGGTCATATTTCCTAGACAGTTTAATTATAATTACCTGATGACTCAAGCGATTAGGATCACTTGACTATGACCTTGACCTACTGACCTACTTTCTTGTTTTTAGCTCACCTGAGCACAAAGTGCTCACGGTGAGCTTTTGTGATCGCCCTGTGTCCGTCGTCCGTCCTCTGTCCGTCGTCCGTCGTCATCAACAATTTGACCTGTTAACACTCTAGAGGTCACAATTTTGGCACAATCTTAATGAATCTTGGTCAGAATGTTACCCTCAATAAAATCTTGGACGAGTTCGATATTGGGTCATCTGGGATCAAAAACTAGGTCACCAGGTCAAATCAAAGGAAAAGCTTGTTAACACTCTAGAGGTCACAATTTTGGCCCAATCATCATGAAACTTGGTCAGAATGTTACCCTCAATAAAATCTTGGACATGTTCTATATTGGGTTATCTGGGGTCAAAAACTAGGTCACCAGGTCAAATCAAAGGAAAAGCTTGTTAACACTCTAGAGGCCACATTTATGACTATATTTGGTCCGAATGTTAATCCTGATGATCTCAAAGTCCAGTTTGAATCTGGGTCACGTAGGGTCAAAAACTAGCTCACCAGGTCAAAGCGAAGGAAAAGCTAGTAAACACTGTAGAGGCCACATTTATAACCATATCTTAATGAGACTTTGTCAGAATGTTAATCTTGATGATATATAAGACAAGTTCAAATCTGGGTCAGATGGGGTCAAAAACTAGGTCACTAGGTCAAATCAAAGGTAAAGCTTGTTAACACTCTAGAGGCCACATTTATGACCGTATCTTCATGAAACTTAGTCAAAATGTTAATCTTGATGATCTTTATGTCAGGTTCGAATCTGCGGCTTATGGTGTCAAAAACTAGGTCACCGGGTCAAATCAAAGGAAAAGCTAGTTAACACTCTAGAGGTCACAGTTATGGCCCAATCTTAATGAAATTTGGTCAGAATGTTACCCTCATTAAAATCTTGGACGAGTTCGATATTGAGTCATCTGGGGTCAAAAACTAGGTCACCTGGTCAAATTAAAGGAAAAGCTTGTTAACACTGTAGAGACCACATTTATGATTGTATCTTCATGAAACTTGGTCAGAAATTTAATCTTGATGATCTCAAGGCCCAGTTTGAATATGGGTCATGTAGGGTCAAAAACTAGGTCACCAGGTCAAATCAAAGAAAAGGCTAGTTAACACTCTAAAGGACATATTTATGACCATATCTAAATGAAATTTGGTCAGAATGTTAATCTTGATGATTCCTAGGTAAGGTGAGCGATACAGGGCCTTCATGGCCCTCTTGTTTAAGATACAGCCTTGAAGTACAGTTCTGCACATCAGTCTTTAAAATGTCTTTCAGTGACCATGAATGTGACCAACTGACCTACTTTCTAATATTTTAGCGTCAGTTTGCCATTTGAAACGTGGCTCATATTACTCAGTTGAGCGATTCAGGGTCATCATGACCCTCTTGTTTAATATTAAATGAAACTGATCATGACATTGGAAATGTCGTTGGGCGGACGGATGAATTAATGCACTGTGCGCTGTCAAACTCGTCTCTGAACAATAACTTTAGTCTGGGTTCACACTTTGGAATAGCACTTGCCCTATAGTTAGCGTAAAGTAAGACTAAGGTTGGAAATACCTATAGGGTCAGTTAGATCATTGTGACATGTTTTAAAACTAGAGAGAAAAGGCAATGCCCGCTCAATAACTTTTGCTCAGAATGATATACGCTCAAAGATCGAAGAAAACTTGATGGATTTGAACCAAGATGGTTATTATTATGCCCCTCTTCGAAGGAGGGGTATATTGTTTTGCAGATGTCGGTCATTCGGAATGAAGACCAATCCGTTTCCGGATGATAACTCAAGAACGCTTGGGCCTAGGATCATAAAAGTTGATAGGAATGCTGGTCATGACCAGCAGATGACCCCAATTGATTTTGAGGTCAGTATATATAAGGTCAAGGTCACAGTGACCCTGAACAGTTTAACGGTTTCCGGATGATAACTCAAGATTGCTTAGGCCTAGGACCATGAAAGTTGATAGGGAGGTTGATCATGACCAGCAGATGACCCCTATTGATTTTGAGATCAGTAGGTCAAAGATCAAGGTCACAGTGACAAGGAACAGTAAAATGGTTTACGGACGATAACTAAAAACCGCTTGGGCCTATGATCATGAAAAATTGCGGTCATTAGGTTGAAGTTCAAGGCCACATTGTTTCCAGACAATTAAACTATTTCTAGACAATAACTTGAGAATGCTTGGGCCAAGGATCATGAAACTTGATAGGGAGGTTGATCATGACCAGTAGATGTCCCCTGCAGATTTTGAGGTCAGTTAGCCAAAGGTGAAGGTCACATTGACCTGTAACAGTTAAACCCTTTCCAGAGGATACTTTGAGAACGCTTGGGCCTAGGGTCACGAAACTTAATAGGGAGCTTGATCATGACCAGCAGATGACCCATGTTGATTTTTAGGTCAGAAGTTTAAAGGTCATTGTCAGATTGAACCAGAACAATAGAACTTTTGTTTACAGTGAGCATATAATGTCTGTTCCTTGTGTAATTACTGAATGCATCAAGGGGGGCATTTCGTTGTTCGACGAGCTCTTGTTATTATTTATATGCATAATAAATAGTGATATTGTGGTGTAAATTATCCTGTGCTGCACGTCCAGATTAGTATTATTCGAATATATAGAGGTTCGATTGTATTAAAAAATGTCGAATATATGTTTTAGTTGCTACATCGTTAAATGATTAGATAAATTGAACAGTATTTGCAAAGTTAAAGGTTAAGTTGAAATCCTAGATCACAGGCTGTCAAGGCATACCTTCGAAAATGTCATTGTATAGCCTACGCCTTTTTGTGCCCCCCCCCCCCCCACACACACACACATGAGTGGTGGGGGCATATAGATTTAGTCTTGTCCGTGCATCCGTCCGTTCGTCCGAAGTTCGTGACGCGCCTAGCTCGAAGAGTATTTGATATAGATTCATGAAACCTTGCAAACAGTACCTTGTGACACGCCTAGCGCAAAAAGTATTTGATTTAGATTCATGAAACCTTGCATGAGTCTTAATCATGATATGAACTTGCGCACCTCCTATTTTTTATTTAGGTCTGCCCCCTATTTTCAGGGTTATGGCCCCTGAAATAGTCAAAAATGCACTTTTTCACCTTGTGACATGCCTAGCTCAAAAGTATTTGATATATATTCATGAAACCTTGCACGAGTCTTAATCATGATATGAACTTGTGCACCTCCTATTTTTCATTTGGAGTTTTAGCCCCTGAAATAGTCAAAAATGTACATTTTCACCTTGTGACGCACCTAGCTCAAAAAAGGTACTTAATAAAAATGGTTAAAAACTTGCATAAGTCTTTATCATGATATAAACTTGCACACCTTTAATTTTTTGGATGCCCCCCCCCCCCTATTTTTTAAATTTATGGCCCCTGAAATAGTAAAAAATGCACTTTTTCTCGTAATTATGTACCTAGCTCAAAAAGTATTAGATGTAAATTCAGGAAACCTTGCTGGAGTCTTTATCGTGATGTGACCTTGCACACTTGGCATTCTTCTTGAGAATCTTAGCTCTTATTACAGAGTTATGGCCCTTGAAATAGCCAAAATAGTGGATTTTTTGTTTGTGATGCTCATAGCTCAAAAAGTGTAGGGCCTAAAATAATGAATCCTTTTCATAAAATGTTTGTTTAGGCTATACCCTATTAAGACTGCACACATTTGAATTATTGCCCCTTATTTGTGACAAATGTACCAGTGGGGAGCACACCTGTGTCCTACAGACACATTCTAGTTATACATTGATTACCATGGTCATCAACGGGAAACTATACTTGCCAATTTCCATCGCGCAATTCTCACCTAAAATGAGAGGTTTGACAAATGGATTCTATGCATATTGGACAATTAAAAATCTATCTACTATCGTGCACCAGTCATATTTTCTCAGTGTCTCTTGTCGCAGAGACGCTCAACGTATTTTATGTTTTCGTCAACGTTATAACTCGTCTGGTCTCCTAGACAACTTAATATCAACATATAAAGATGACTACGGTCATCATAGTATATATAGTGGTAGAAAGTATTACATTTATTCTGGTCTAGTGGCAGGGTTAAGTTATAGTATTTCAATAAAGATTTTGAGAAACGTTATTAGATTATTACGTTCAGTTTAATAAGTCGCATAAGGAAGTTTCTCATGAGTTTGTAATCGACTTCAGTATGTAATGACATTTAATTTTTTAAGTGCGCGTTGTGAAATTTGTATCCCATAAGCTACAGCACGAGTTCCGCGTGCACAAATGACAGTCATGCTTCAAGTATGGCAAACAAAACCACTCATACTAAAATAATTGCATACAAGTTCCAAGAATGAAAGAACTGCATATATCAATGTGGCGTTTCTCAAGACCGTAAGTGTATAGTGGGGATTCTTCACCTATTGGTAGCTTATAGAAAAAACTAGGATGGAATTGCATATTTTTTCCAGTGGGATCAACATCAAATTAAATATTACTGAATTATACTGTATATTTTTAAAAGCTGCAGCTCAGGTGTCTTGGGCGTTATTCTATTTCTAAAGACACACCTTTTCAATGGTAACAATACAATTCCAGATGGCAGCAGTTTTTTCTTTCCTTTTACTAATAAGAAAAGAGAACAGTTTGATCAAATTCACCATTACTAAATATTTGCATAAGCTTTGGTCTATGAAACCTTTTTTGCTCACCAGAGCAAAAAGTGCTCAAGGTGAGCTATTGTGACCAGTCATTGTCCGGCGTCGTCATGCGTCGTGCGTCAACATTTGCCTTGTGAACACTGTAGAGTCCAAATTTGTGACCCAATCTTTATGAAACTTAGTCAGAATGTTAGTCTTGATGATCTCTAGGTTAAGTTTGAAACTGGGTCATGTGGGGTCAAAAACTAGGTCAGTAGGTCAGATCAAAGGAAAAGCTTGTGAACACTCTAGAGACCACATTTTTCGCTCACCTGTCACATAGTGACAAGGTGAGCTTTTGTGATCACCCTTCGTCCGTCGTCTGTGCGTGTGTGCGTCCGTCAACAATTTCACGATAGGTCACCAGGTCAAATCAAAGGAAAGGCTTGTTAACACTCTAGAGGTCACAATTTTAACCCAATCTTAATGAAACTTGGTCCGAATGTTACCCTCAATAAAATCTTGGATGAATTCGATATTGCGTCATCTGGGGTCAAAAACTAGGTCACCAGGTCAAATCAAAGGAAAAGCTAGTTAACACTCTAGAGGTCACAATTTTGGCCCAATCTTAATGAAACTTGGTCAGAATGTTACTCTAAGTAAAATCTTGGATGATTTTGATATTGGGTGATCAGGGGTCAAAAACTAGGTCACCAGGTCAAATCAAGGGAAAGGCTTGTTAACACTCTAGAGGTCACAATTTTGGCCCAATCTTAATGAAACTTGGTCAGAATGTTATCCTCAGTAAAATCTTTGACGAGTTCGATATTGGACTATCTGGGGTCAAAAACTAGGTCACCAGGTCAAATCATCAAATCAAAGGAAAATCTTGTTAACACTGTAGAGGCCACATTTATGACTGTATCTTCCTGAATCTTGGTCAGAATGTTAATCTTGATGGTCTCAAGGTCCAGTTTGAATCTGGGTCATGTAGGATCAAAAACTAGGTCACCAGGTCAAATCAAAGGAAAAGCTAGTTGACACTGTAGAGGCCACATTTATGACCATATCTTAGTGAAACTTGGTCAGAATGTTGATCTTGATGATCTATAGGTCAAGTTCAAATCTGGATCAGGTGGGGTCAAAAATTAGGTCACCAGGTCAAATCATCAAATCAAAGGAAAAGCTTGTTAACACTGTAGAGGCCACATTTATGACTGTATCTTCATGAAACTTGGTCAGAATGTAAATCTTGATCTTTAGGTCAGATTCGAATCTGGGTCATGTGGGGTCAGAAACTAGGGCACCGGGTAAAATCAAAGGAAAAGCTAAGTAACACTTTAGAGATCATATTTATGACCATATCTTTATGAAACTTGGTCAGAATGTTAATCTTGATGATCTTTAGGTCAAATGGTCAGGTGAGCGATACAGGGCCTTCATGGCCCTCTTGTTTATGCCTTTGGTATGACTCTGCCGGGGATCGAACCCACGACCTCCCGCACTCAAAGCGGACGCTCTGCCACTAGGCTACCAAGGCGGTTAAGACCACATTTTTGACCCAATCTTTATGAAACTTGGTCAGAATGTAAGTCTTGATGATCTCTAGGCCATGTTTGAAACTGGGTCATGTGGGGTAAGTAACTAGGTCAGTAGGTGAGATCAAAGGAAAAGCTTGTGAACAGTCTAGAGACTACATTTTTGACCCAATCTTTATAAAACTTGGTCTGAATGTAAGCCTTGATGATCTCTAGGTCAAGTTGGAAAGTGGGTCATGTTGGGTTAAAAAATTAGGTCACTAGGTCAGATCAAAGGAAAAGCTTGTGAACACTCTAGAGACCACATTTGTGTCCCAATCTTTATGAAACTTGGCCAGAATGTTAGCCTTGATGATCTCTTGGTCAGTTCGAAGCTGATTCATGAAGGGTGAAAAACTAGGTCAGTAGGTCAGATAAAAGGAATAGCTTGTGAGCTCTCTAGAGACCACATTTTTGACCCAATTTTTATGAAACTTAGTCAGAATGTAAGTCTTGATGATCTCTAGGTCAAGTTTGAAACTGGGTCATGTGAGGTCAAAAGAATAGGTCAGTCGGTCAGATCAAGAGAAAAGCTTGTTAACACTCTTGAGACCACATTTGTGACACAATCTTTACGAAACGTGATCAAAATGTTAGTCTTTATGATCTCTAGGTCCTGATTGAATCTAGGTCATGTTGGGTCAAAAACTAGGTCAGTAGGTCAAATCAAAGGAAAAGTTTGTGTACACTCTATAGGCCACAGTTGTGATCCAATATATATGAAACTTAGTCAGAAAGTTTGGCTTGATGATTTCTAGGTTAAATTGAATCTGGGTCATGTGGGGTCAAAAACTAGGTCACCTGGTCAAATCAAAGAAATAGCTTGTGAACACTTTAGAGGTCACATTTGTGACTCAATGTTTATGAAACTGGGTCAGAATGTTTGTCTTAATCATTTCTAGGTCAAGTTTGAATCTGGGTCATGTGGGGTCAAAAACTAAGTCAGATCAATGGAAAATCTTTTCAACACTCTAGAGACCACAATTTAAGTTTGAAACTCATGAGAATTAGTCAGAATGTTTGTTTTGATAATATATAGGTCAAGTTCTAATCTGGGTCATGTTGGGGCAAAAACTAGGTCACACGTTCATATCAAAGGAAAAGCTTGTGAACACTAGAGGCCACAGTTGTAACCAAATCTTTATGAAATTTAGTCAGAATGTTCAATTCAACTCTTGGTCATTTGGAGTCAAAAACTAGGTCAGTAGGCCAGATTAACTCTGGTGAGCGATATATAGGGCCATCATGGCCCTCTTGTTTATATAATTTTTTGCAGTCATGGTGGTGGTGTTTTTGTAGAACAGAGTAAATATGTTGTATCAATAATTTGAAATTGTAAATGTAGATCTGTGTATAACGCTAATTTCAATGTTTATCAATCTTGGATGCCATATTTTCCACATTCTTTTTTCTTTTAAATTTAAAAAAAAAATAATCCTATATATCACAGCCCCACTCTCATACCCCCACCCCACCTAAAAAAAAGAATAAATAAATGAATAGATGTTTATCTACCTATCAATAGAATTTTTCAAAAAAAAAGCCCCATGTGGTTCTGTGACGATCTGTGTATGAAAAGAATTGGAACCACTGCCTTGACCTTGCATGATCGTAAGAGGCGACTAATAGGGTCTTAACACTTGGTTTTGCAGTAAATGGATTCCAGCAGGTATGCAAATTTTTATTCCATACCTCATGTTTTTATTTCGATGTAAATGAGATATGAAACCAAAATTTGTAGTCCTGTTTGGCGTCATATAACCTATACTGTCTTGGTGCGCCGTAAAACCCAAATAAATAATTTAAGAAAAAACGCGGCAAACCACGAAATTTGCGGTTATTATGCAAATAAATAAATGTCACACCATTTTGATTAAGTTTTCTTCTAATTATGTCTGTAGAATTCCATGAACACTTGATAATTCCTGCAATGATATGACATAACCATTCTTTAAATAAAGACTTGAAACGAATTTTGTGACTTGAGAAAAACTGTCTGTCCCTTTACCCACTGCAGTTTATACCATTATTTTATAGAGGTTTAAAAGCAGACTTTATGAAAAAATAATAAAAAAAAAATAATAATTTTAGGTTATTTTCCATGATGTGTTTATTTGTTATGTCATATTGTATCAAAAATAATTTGTGCTGTTAAATATGTAAACGATAGGACAGTCATTGGAAAACCGGCTTATGTTATCTTATATTGAACTAGTAACTGTTTTTATAATACTGCAAGTATGTAATCAACTTTATGTTTGTTTTTATATTTTTTACTGAAATGTGTATACAAATATGATATATTGTTAGCTCACCTGAGCACGAAGTGCTTAAGGTGAGCTTTTGTGATCGCCCTGTGTCCGTCGTCGTCCGTCGGAGCCCACATTTGCATACTTAAGTGGCTATAGGAACAATAGGTAACTTACTTTTTCTTTGATGTCATTAATTCCGAAACTTGGTCAGAATGTCAATCTTGATGATTTATAGGCCAAGTACAAATCTGGGTCAAATGGGGTCAAAAACTAGGTCACCAGGTCAAATCAAAGGAAAAGCTTGTTAACACTCAAGAGGTCACAATTGTGGCCCAATCTAAATGAAACTTGGTCAGAGTGTTACCCTCAATAAAATCTTGGACGAATTTGATATTGGGTCATCTGGGGTCAAAAACTAGGTCACCATGTCAAGTCAAAGGAAAAGCTTGTTAACACTGTAGAAGCCACATTTATGACCATTTCTTAATGAAACTTGGTCAGAATGTTAATCTTGATGATCTATAAATTCAAATCTGGGTCAGGTGGGGTCAAAAACTAGGTCACTAAGTCAAATCAGAGGAAAAGCTTGTTAACACTCTGGAGGCCACATTTGTGACTGTATCTTCATGAAACTTAATCAGAATGTTAATCTTGATGATCTTTAGGTCAAGTTTGAATGTGGGGTCAAAAACTAGGTCACCGCGTCAAATCAAAGGAAAAGCTAATTAACACTCCAGAGGCTACATTTATGACCATATCTTAATGAGACTTGGTCAGAATGTTGATCTTGATGATCTTTAGGCCAATAGGTCAGGTGAGCGATACAGGGCCTTCATGGCCCTCTTGTTTTTAACCCTTACCTTGCTAAATTTCTATAATGAAAGTCTCCTTCTTTCAGTTTGGACAGTACCATTAACTGTTAAAGGGGGTGCTTACCAAAAAGATACTGACTGAATGGCAAACTGTGCAGACCATGATCAGCCAGCACAGATGTGCAGGCTGATCTTGGTCTGCACTGGTTGCAAAGCCAGAATCACTTGCCGCCGGCAGGCTAAGGGTTAATGACCGAACGCTTTTTTCATTTGTCAAAAATTGAATGTAGATAGCGTGGCAAGGAAATGGATTATTTTGATGGTTAGCCCATTTTTGAATGCTGATTTATTAAAAATTAGCGATTTAGTACTAAGTATGTGATTATATGTTTTATGTAATGTTTAGAATGATCATTCACTTTATTTTTCATTGAATTGTGTTTTATTCAAGTAAGAGATGGTTAATCAGATTTTGGGCAACAAATGGACATTTAACAACTGATCATTTACATTTATTTGTGTTTACTGAGTTCTAAATACATGTTCGATTTTCATTGGAGGTATTTTTAAGATTTGGTTTTCCCATCTTGGTTGCCCTGGTAGCTTTATTTTAGCATTTGTATAAATTTAATAAAATCTGGAAATTAGATCCCTCGGAAGCATCAAGAACAAGGCAAACAGTGAAAATTGCAGACTCGGTTTGATTGAGTCTGTTCATGGGCAGTAATGGAAAATGCACTTTTCAAAAGGAATTTCATTTAAAAGGAATGTAGGAAATATTGACAATTGTGCTTAATGTTTCAAATGTAGTCATACTGAATTATCAAATACAGATGTTGTTTGTGATAAACCAAATCAAGTGGCAAGAGTTCTGCAGGCTACATTAATTTTAACATTACTTTTAGTATTATAGCGAACGTGTGGCTCAGGAATTGGGTTTAGATCGCCCTGTGTTTATCGCCGACAACACTTTGTTCCAAAGGACGTATAACAATCCACAAATTCCAACCTCATGGGAATGTATCTTGGGTTGTCAACTTTCAGGTACGTTCAAATCAAAATTCGTTCACACAAATGTTCCCCAAACCTATGAACTTTCACTACATTGTTTCCAACAATCGTGGTTCGTTAAAACCTTGCTGGGTAGGACGTATGGTCACTTTCACGCCCTATAAACGACTGTATTTCCCCTCTTCCTCTTGCGAGTGATCAAAACAATAAACTGACAGCTAAACGTTGAAAAACAGCATTTTAAAGTGACTGATTTGCTTTAAAGGTATATATATTTCCATTTTATTAGAACCTGAACATGACTTGTTTCTGTATATAATGTGCTAGTCTGATGACAGGTAGAAGTATAGCAAAAACTCGATTGATCACTGATTTTGTCCAGAAATTATACATTGTCGGCGTCACAAGTACTTATTTTCTTGCTGGAAGAATGACCTATATGTAAATTCCACTGTTTCATGGATAAAGAAACAATACTAGTTTGGTAAAATGAAATAAAATCATTGATAAATTCTCGAATTTGTTTATAACCGTAAAGGAAAGAAGATTCAGTGCTATTTCCTGACTGTATGCATGCTTGCTTAATTTCTGTACAAGTTCTTGTGAGTTTGGTAGAAAGACTGTATGCCTGTTTGTGAGTGACTTCTTTACAAAATGTCAGCGTCTCCTATGCTCCTGTAGTATTTCTTCATATTTAGAACCCGCAAACAATGTTTGAAGGAGGGTGGTATAAAGCAGTCACCATGCGGTCTGTCTGTTCGATCTGTTTGTATATGTGTCCTCGTGCAATTACTTCAGTGCTATTGCACCTACCTTTCTCAAAGTTTTCATACAAACATCGGCCATATGTAGTTAATGCCCATCTCTGTGTTTCGTGCCAGTGCCATAACTTCTTTATGCATTTAGGGATTTTGAAATAACTTGGCACAAATGTTCACCATCATGAGACTGTAATGCGACGATGTGTCTCATACAAGACTATATTTTCTAGAATTTCAAACCAACTAATATATAATCGCAACTGCAATTAATAACATGTGAGAATATGAACAGTAAATGGGGTGAAGCGGCGCCAGATTGAATTCACTAATCCTTTGTGGATCGCTTTCTTGACAGCGTCGCACAGTAATCAGCTTTATTTTAGGTTTGTCTTTGTATTTGCCATAAACACATGCACTTTAACATGAACCTTGTCTTATTCTACTGAAAATGCATTCTGAGAATGAAATAAGTCCCCATTTTACAAGCAGAAGTGCCATTAGAGGAAAAAAATGAAGGTCTATTACCTCACCTGAGCAAGAAGTGCTCTAGAAGAGCTTTTGTGATTAACCTGTGTCCGTCGTCTGTTGTTGTCAGGTATTTTTCCCGATATCTGGAGTAATGGTGTTATTTACCTTTGTACAAGAACAAGGGTAGCATTAATAACCCTTACAATTACAGGGGCATAACTATATTAAGCTGTTTTGGAAAGTTATTCACGTCTTTATAAAACACTAGGTTAAACACTTTAGAGGTCAATAACATATTGTGTGAAGAACAGGCTGGATTTAGAAAACATTATAGCCCTGTTGATCATATATTTTCTTTAAAATTGTTAATAGATATGTATTTTGTCAATAATAAAAAACTGTACTGTGCTTTTTTGGATTAACCAAATTTCCCTCAACTCAGTCAATTGTATTGCTCTGCGGCGAAAGATTCTAAGTTACAATATTGATGGTAAATGTTTTAAAATTATTCTCAACATGTATGATAACTTGAGCGAAGTCTTGTGTAAAATCAAACAATACTCTATCTGAATTTTTTGTGATACAGGAGTTAGACAAGGTGAAAATCTCTTTCCTATTCTACTTTTTTTTATTCTGGAATGATTAATAGCTTTTTGTCTAGTAAATTTCATGGTCTTCAGTTATTTTCTGATAATGCTAGTAATATGTTAAGTGATAACGATTTTGAAGTTTTCTTCTTCAAGTTGTATTTGCTATTGTATGCTGATGACACAGTCATCTTAGCAGAGACCCCTAATGACCTCGAGTCAGCTCTTAATGCTATGTCAGAGTATTGCACCTCATAGGGGCTAAAATTGTCATATTTTTGAAAAATGAGAGGTATACGTAATGCTTCAGTATTTCAATTTGAGAGTGGTAATATTTTAGAAATTGCTGACTACTTCTCATACCTAGGTATTCAATTTTCATTCAATGGCAAGTTCGGTAGAACTGAGGCTCATTTAGTTGATCAAGCACGCAAAGCTATGTTTGCAGTTATTAGTAAATTCAGGAAGTTGTTTTTACCTATTTATTTGCAGTTGCACCTTTTCGATACCATGGTTACTCCTATTGTCTTGTACGGCTCAGAGGTATGGGGGAGGGGTTGAAAATTTAGATATTGTTGATAAATTTCAGTTGAAATATATAAAACTTATTTTAAATTTGAAGCAGAGTACCCCTAATAACATGTTGTATGGTGATCTTGGTATTTTACCACTTTCGAGTCGTAGAGTGTTAAGTTTTTGAAGTAAGTTAATAAGCTCCAAGGAAAATAAAATTTGTAATATTTTGTACAGAACTTCTCTCACTGTCTCAGAGGCAAAATTAGTCGTTAGATCAGAAGATTCGCTCTTGTAACTCCTTCTAAAATGTTGTTAACACTTGACTTAAAGATCAGTTTATACAAAACTGGAACTATTCAGTTACTAACCCAAGCAAATGTTTAAATTATAGAATGTATAAACACGAATTTGTATTTGAAAAATATTTCAAGCTTTTACCTTTTGACCTTAGCATTTCACATTGTAAATTCAGATGCATGAATCATGTTGCCAATAGAAAAAGGTAGATTTGAAAACAATGCAGGAGAACAAAGTACTTGTCATCTGTGTAACAGTAACATATTTAGGAGATGAATTTCCTTTTTATTACAAATATATATTTCAATGTTGATAAAAAATGTAATATATATTTTTCTATCAACATAATATTCATCTATATATTTAATATAAAGATGAATATTATTTTAAATATCTAGGTACTCTCAAATTGTCTGACCTTATGAACAATTACAATAAGAATATTTTATTAAAACTGGCTGTTTTCTGTAAGAAAATTATGTCTGCTTTTAGATAAATAGTTAGTTCTCATCCTCCACATCATCAGTTACTTCTGCAACGATTTGTCAGATTTTGATTAATAAACTGTAAAAAGCAATGAAAACGACCAAATCCGCAAGGACATATTCCTGGCGTGTGTGCGTTATCACTATCAAATGCAAACTATTTCTAACATGAGAAATAGCGGTAAATCTTGACAGTCAGTAAACATGACGGCTGTATTTGTAATGACAACATGTTTGAATCTTGTTGACTGATTCACCATGAAGTTAACTCTGAATTACTAACAAGGACTTAATCGACTTTTCCGATAATATATTCGTTATCCTTTTCTATTTATACGTTCATCCGTAGGATACTTGCGGGTGAAATAGTTTGTTTGTTGTTTTTAGCTCACCTGAGCACAAAGTGCTCAGGGTGAGGTATTGTGATCGCTCACCGTCCGGCGTCCGTCCGTCCGTCCGTTGTACGTCCGTCCGTTGTACGTCCGTCCACACTTTCCTTTAAACAACATCTCCTCCTAAACCAACAGGCCAATTTTGATGAAACTTCACAGGGATGTTCCTTGGATGGCCCCCTTTCAAAATTGTTCAAAGAATTGAATTCCATGCAGAACACTGGTTGCCATGGCAACCGAAAGGAAAAACTTTAAAAATCTTCTTCTCAAAAACCAGAAGCCCTAGAGCTTAGATATTTGGTGTGAAGCATTGCCTAGTGGACCTCTACCAAGTTTGTTCAAATCATGACCCCGGGGTCAAAATTGACCCCGCCCCAGGGGTCACTTGATTTTACATAAGAAAATCTTAAAAAATCTTCTTCTCAAAAACCAGAAGCCTTAGAGCTTAGATATTGACATGTAGCATTGCCTAGTGGACCTCTACTAAAATTGTTCAAATCATGACCCCGGGGTCAAAATTGATCCCGCCCCAGGGGTCACTTGATTTTACATAGGAAAATCTTCAAAAAATTTCTAAAAATAAACCAGAAGGCCTAGAGCTTAGATATTTCACATGTAGCATTGCCTAGTGGACCTCTACAAAATTTGTTCAAATCATGGCCCCCGGGGTCAAAATTGACCCCGCCCCAGGGGTCACTTGATTTTACATAGGAAAATATTTAAAAAATCTTCTTCTCAAAAACCAAAGCCCTAGAGCTTAGATATTTGACATGTAGCATTGCCTATTGGACCTCTACTAAAGTTGTTCAAATTATGACCCGGGGGTCAAAATTGACCCCGCCTAGGGGTCACTTGACTTTACATAGGAAAATCTTCAAAAGTTTTCTAAAAATAAACCAGAAGGCCTAGAGCTTAGATATTTCACATGTAGCATTACCTAGTGGACCTCTACAAAATTTGTTCATATCATGACCCCCTGGGTCAAAATTGACCCAGCCCCAGGGTCACTTGATTTTACATAGGAAAATCTTCAAAAATTTTCTAAAAATAAACTAGAAGGCCTAGAGACTAGATATTTGACATGTAGCATTGCCTAGTGGACCTCTACAAAATTTGTTCAAACCTTGTCCCCGGGGTCAAAATTGACTCCGCCCTAGGGGTCACCTGATTTTACATAGGAAAATCTTAAAAAAAAATTCTAAAAATAAACCAGAAGGCCTAGATCTTAGATATTTGACATGTAGCATTGCCTATTAGACTTTTACAAAGTTTATTCAAATCATGACCCCTGGGGTCAAATTGACCCTGCCCCATGGGGTTACTTGATTGTACATAGAAAAATCTTCAAAATTTTCTAAAAATAAACCAGAAGAGCTTAGATATTTGACATGTAGCATTGCCTAGTGGACCTCTACAAAAAGTTTTCAAATCTTGTTTTTAAAGTTACTTAAAGAAAATTTCAACTATATTTTCTCATAATTCTTTTGATTGATTTCTATTATGATCTTTTGACCTTGAAGACTTGTCCTTAAGTGCAATGATAACAGGTGAGCGATATAGGGCCATCATGGCCCTCTTGTTAAATCAGAGGATCATTTTCTTGCAGACGGACAGACAGACGGGAGTCAACCTATAGTCCTCTCACTGATATGTTGAAATCGTAAGGTAACATTACTTCGTGCGATTTCCATAGGGAATCAACGATTAATTTCTTGCAAGACATGGTAGGGACCTTGTGTATACATTCATTTTCTAATTCGTATTTTATGATAGTATATGTGTGTAAAGCCAACTCTGAACACTTGCTTGTAAACGATGCTGAAGCATTCAATTAATTATTTAATTAAGTAGGATAGCAAGTCACAGACACTCAAATCCAACCACCCCCAATGGATTAGTATAAGCATCACATGGGGGGGGGGGGGGTTGGGTTCGACATTTAATGGCAGTATAAACATGACGACTGATTAAAAGGAACAATTTTATATGCATATTTTTTATTTCATTTACGCATTTCAAGGACGTAAATCGCCTATTGTAATCGCAAGATGGAATACGGTATCATTCGCAAATACGAATTCAGATCAAATATCAAAATTGGCAAGCCGGCATACAGTAAATGTTTTTTTACCAACTAGAGAAAAATTAATTTCATTCAAAAACGCAACAGAAACAAAACATTTTATTTACATACATTTATGGAGTATGCATACTTATTACAGAAAACAAAATGGATAATTGGATTACAAATCAATTTGGCGTGATATTCATCAATTTCGTGACATCGTCGAGAGAATTTTCATGCAATGAGTGTGATCAGTCAACATTTTTTAAACATTACCTGTCAGTTGCATCTATTATATCATCATATACACATATTTATGTTAGACTTATCGTTTAACTTAAATACACATAGAGTGTAAACCCAAATAATGAATTTAATGACGATTCGTACCTTTTCCGTGTCATTCTATTGTTTTGATCACTCGCAAGAGGAAGCGGGGGATACAGTCGTTTATAGGGTGTGACTTTGCTCTGTATTCATTTAGTGGAAAATAACAAAAATACTTGTTCCGGTTGCAACATGATTTTACAGAAATGTTTATTAGTGATCTTCTAACAGTTGTCAACACACCGGTCTAATTTGTTAAACTGCTGGCCTGATTTATCAAGTATTTTACGGGCCACCCCTTCCTGACATGGTTCATAATATCTGAAATCATGAAAAAAAACATGGCCATCACAGAGAGTTGTCACTTTTCCCAACACGAATAAATTTAAAACTACAAACCTTTTCTTGCGAGAGCGTCTACAAAAAACAATTTTAATTACTCAAAAGCATAGCCAGCAGGGCTGAAAATGGGCAACTCTGCAGACGACATTTCCTCCTTAGTGGTTCGAGTCGTAAATTCGGCCACTTTTTGTGTTTTTTTCATAAATATTTCTTTATACAATTGACTTGTACAAAATTTCTACCATATGTTCTTTAATACAGCAACATTGATTGTTATCATTAATGGCCGTTTACAGTATGGTTAACAATAAAACGGCGCTTAAGATAACGGACAGGTTTAGCCTCCACATTTTATCTTCTAGAGGTTGTAAATATTCGGCCACTTTTTTAAAAATAAAGTTGGTTATATTTTCAACATTGTCTTGGAAATGAATCGATGCTACTACAGCCAAAAATCGTTCTTCATCAACAAACTACAGTCACTTTTCAAAAGCATACCTCGTGGGAAATATTTGCCAACAGATCTTTAAAAAGCGCCTGTCATCCTCTTCACACCAGCATGACGCAGTTTAATTTTTACGTCACTGCTTATCACATATTCTAGCATAAAACTGCTGTTCTTGTCACTTATCAAGGGTGTTTTAACAGGAAAGTAAAGAGATTCTCGCGCTCACGTGCTGTTATAATACCTTTTTGTGATCGCCCTTTGTCCGGCGTCGGCGTCGTCGTCGTCAACAATTTTACTGTTAACACTCTAGAGGTCACAATTTTGGCCCAATCTTAATGAAACTTGGTCAGAATGTTACCCTCAATAAAATCTTGGACGAGTTCGATATTGGGTCATCTGGGTTCAAAAATAGGTCACCAGGTCAAATCAAAGGAAAAGCTTGTTAACACTCTAGAGGTCACAAGTTTGACCCAATCTTAATGAAACTTGGTCAGAATGTTACCCTCAATAATATCTTGGATGAGTTCGATATTGGGTCATCTGGGGTCAAAAACTAGGTCACCAGGTCAAATCAAAGGAAAAGCTTGTTAACACTCTAGAGGTCACATATTTGGCCCAATCTTAATGAAACTTGGTCAGAATGTTACTCTCAATAAAATCTTGGATGAGTTTGATATTGGGTCATCTGGGGTCAAAAACTAGGTCACCAGGTCAAATCAAGGGAAAGGCTTGTTAACACTAGATATCACAATTTGGGCCCAATCTTAATAAAACTTGGTCAGAATGTTACCCTCAATAGTCTTGGACGAGTTTGATATTGGGTCATCTGGGTTCAAAAACTAGGTCACCAGGTCAAATCAAAGGAAAAACTTGTTAACACTGTAGAGGCAACATTTTTATGACTTTATCTTCATGAAACTTGGCCAGAATGTTAATCTTGATGATCTATAGGTCAAGTTCAAATCTGGGTCAGGTGGGGTCAAAAACTAGGTCACTAGGTCATTTCAAAGGAAAAGCTTCTTTACACTCTGGAGGCCACATTTATGACTGTATTTTCATGAAACTTAGTCAGAATATTAATCTTGATGATCTTTAGGTCAAGTTTGAATCTGGGTCATGTGGGGTCAAAAGCCAGGTCACAGGATCATTCGACGAGAATTATTTTTTCCTCAATGATGATGTAAAAATCATTGTTTTACATCGACAAATATAAATGGAAAGAAAATCGCCGTTTTTGACTTAAAATTAACGTTCAGTTTTGCAGCTTTCGGATTTAAATCGGCATATTAAAAATCCCTGAATTAAATTTTTGATTTTTTTTCAATAAACGGTGTTTAAAATGTATACCAAGTCCAAATGACAAATAAAACTGGGGGTCACCGACTTAGGTTTTTCGGTACATGTGATTTTATTCCCTTTTCTTGTTTTGATCACGATGGCCCCATTTTCAAAATGCATACCGTAAAAGACGTTACAAAAATATCATTTAAATGTTGCTTTCATTTATTTTAAAACTAAACTTGTTACTCTCAATTTTCATTCAAAGTCTTGTGAATATAGCTATTATAATGTAATATTAATTTGTATCAGATTGGCTGCCTGATAGATGTTACATATACAGTGTATCCTAGTAAATTAACGAGAAATCGAGAATCAAACATATAACGAGATTGTCACTTTCTTTTAAAAATCAAGTAAAAAAGATCATTGTACAAGTAGTTATGTTTTTTAAACATTTGAAAGGATTTATAAAGATTATGTTTGAATGCAAAATTGCATTTTAAGTCACAATTCAGCTAAGTATTTACGACCTCTTTTTAAAGGACAAAGCCCTATCAGATAACACAAACGGAAATTAGCATATACAGTTCAGAACCCATCAAAGCAATTGATGATATATATATTGATGTACCTTTTGGAGGTGCTTGATCGTTTTATGTGTTTTGTTTGAAAAAGAAATTTTCAGATATATCACAATGCCAAATCCCTTCAATATCCTCCAACAAAACATTTCAATGCGTATGCCTCTGAAATAGTGCCAAACTATTATGAATACATCTATAGTCATGCATTTGCTTACTAAATGGTATTGTTGTAATTAATATTTAAAGTAACGTAAGTTTCAATCCATTTTAGGATGTAGCTTAATGATATTACTACGAAGAAATCGTCACAATTTGAAATAAATTGTTACAGCGAGCCTTTAATTGATTTGGAACAGTTACGTGAGCAAACCGCTAATATCTGAAAGTCAGTATTGAAACAATCTATTAAAAATTTGTGTGCAGCCAGGAATACTTTCAAAGAGAGAGAATTCCCGCATTTTTCATACACGCGGTTTACTCAAATGAGTATAATTTTTGTTTGACATATAGTAGAAAACCTATTTACCTATACATGTATACAGTGAAGCTATACATTGTTTACCTATACATGTATACAGTGAAGCTATACATTGTTTACTTATACATGTATACAGTGAAGCTAATGCATTGTTTACCTATACATGTATACAGTGAAGCTATGCATTGTTTACCTATACATGTATACAGTGAAGCTAATGCATTGTTTACCTATACATGTATACAGTGAAGCTAATGCATTGTTTACCTATACATGTATACAGTGAAGCTAATGCATTGTTTACTATACATGTATACAGTGAAGCTAATGCATTGTTTAACCCATACATGTATACAGTGAAGCTAATGCATTGTTTACCTATACATGTATACAGTGAAGCTATGACATTGTTTACCTATACATGTATACAGTGAAGCTAATGCATTGTTTACCTATACATGTATACAGTGAAGCTAATGCATTGTTTACCTATGCATGTATACAGTGAAGCTAACATTGTTTACCTATACATGTATACAGTGAAGCTATACATTGTTTACCTATACATGTATACAGTGAAGCTATACATTGTTTAACCCATACATGTATACAGTGAAGCTAATGCATTGTTTACCTATACATGTATACAGTGAAGCTAATCATTGTTTACCTATACATGTATACAGTGAAGCTATACATTGTTTACTTATACATGTATACAGTGAAGCTAATGCATTGTTTACCTATACATGTATACAGTGAAGCTAATGCATTGTTTACCTATGCATGTATACAGTGAAGCTAATGCATTGTTTACCTATGCATGTATACAGTGAAGCTATACATTGTTTACCTATGCATGTATACAGTGAAGCTATACATTGTTTACCTATACATGTATACAGTGAAGCTATACATTGTTTACCTATACATGTATACAGTGAAGCTATACATTGTTTACCTATACATGTATACAGTGAAGCTAATATTGTTTACTATACATGTATACAGTGAAGCTAAAGCATTGTTTACTATACATGTATACAGTGAAGCTATGCATTGTTTACCTATACATGTATACAGTGAAGCTAATGCATTGTTTACCTATACATGTATACAGTGAAGCTAATGCATTGTTTACCTATACATGTATACAGTGAAGCTAATGCATTGTTTACCTATACATGTATACAGTGAAGCTAATGCATTGTTTAACTATACATGTATACAGTGAAGCTAATGCATTGTTTACCTATACATGTATACAGTGAAGCTATACATTGTTTACCTATACATGTATACAGTGAAGCTATTGCATTGTTTACCTATACATGTATACAGTGAAGCTAATGCATTGTTTACCTATGCATGTATACAGTGAAGCTAATGCATTGTTTACCTATGCATGTATACAGTGAAGCTATACATTGTTTACCTATACATGTATACAGTGAAGCTATACATTGTTTACCTATACATGTATACAGTGAAGCTAATGCATTGTTTAACTATACATGTATACAGTGAAGCTAATGCATTGTTTACCTATACATGTATACAGTGAAGCTATACATTGTTTACCTATACATGTATACAGTGAAGCTATTGCATTGTTTACCTATACATGTATACAGTGAAGCTAATGCATTGTTTACCTATGCATGTATACAGTGAAGCTAATGCATTGTTTACCTATGCATGTATACAGTGAAGCTATACATTGTTTACCTATACATGTATACAGTGAAGCTATACATTGTTTACCTATGCATGTATACAGTGAAGCTATACATTGTTTACCTATACATGTATACAGTGAAGCTAATGCATTGTTTACCTATACATGTATACAGTGAAGCTATACATTGTTTACCTATACATGTATACAGTGAAGCTATACATTGTTTACCTATACATGTATACAGTGAAGCTATACATTGTTTACCTATACATGTATACAGTGAAGCTATATATTGTTTACCTATACATGTATACAGTGAAGCTAATGCATAGTACTGTTAATACACATAACCTTGTTACTATCTATATGAAGTAATTGTCCATGTCTTGAAATATGAAATTTGGATGCAATATATCTTTAAAAATATCCGCGCAATATGGACGCAAATTAGACAATAATTATAAACTGTATTTACTGCGTTATTTTTGTAATCTAGAATTGGTTTGTCATGATTCGGATGTCTGACCCGCAGTTCATGCAACCCATTTGATTACTTCCCTTTGTTATATGGCTCTATCTCCAGGCTATGATGTACTGTGTTGTGCACTTTGATTTGCTGTCCAGAGTTAACAATTTGTTAAAAATGTGTTTTGAATTAATCATCAAAAATTTATTTTTCTTGTTCAGTAGAATTAAACTATGAGCACATTTTCGATTCTAGTATGGTGCACTTTCAGATTTAAAAAAAAATGAGAAATTATGCAAAAGTCCATTCTTAATTCTCTTGCAATTCTCGAATTTTTCGCATTGCCGTAACATAAACACGATATTACAAGCTTACAGGTGTATCGTGCGATAATGCGCGAAATTCCATTTTCATTTATGGTGCGATTTTCGCATTTTTATTGTAATGCCATAATGGAAAAGGTGATGATCCAAATCTACATTCTTTGTCTGTCGTAATTTGGTGAATTTCTTCTTCACTACATAAAATAATGCTAAAACGCGATGGTAGTCTCTACAGAAATGTGTATTTATTGTTTCCTCTAATTTTTGAAGACTCGGTCAAGCATTGCAACTAGATAATTTCTGCAAGCTTTCAATGAGTTAATGAAGTGCTGATATTCTCTAGTAGGAAGTGTAAAATGAATATTCATGTATAATAGCCGATCAGATCTAGTTGTAAAGATAACTTATCTTCAGACCCAGTTTGAACTTTAGTCACGACAGAACTTTGCTGAAATACATTTAGGGCAGTATTGCAGTTTATAGGCGGTATAACGGCTTTGTGACTGAAGATAACTCTCTTACCAAGCGTTAATAATGTGAAGAACATTCAATTTTACTATGATAGAGTTCCGCTTAAGCCGATGCTATGGGCGTGACGGGTGTTGCAATTCGTATTTCGTTACCTCTCATGAATAGACTCAATGAAACCGAGTCGGCTATTATTTTGCTTGGATGGATTCTATACATCCAAAGGATTTTCTCACAGATATTATTTATTATGTTGTTCTGTAACGATTCTTCGGGAAAATGTAAGATTTAAATCTTTTATGCTCTGTGTAGCTATATGGCATAGGCCAAGCGACATTTGGAAATTATTCTTTTAGCTAGTGCAATTAGCTTTTGATCTTGTCATAAAGACATTTTCAATTTCTTTATTTCTCTCTTCATTTAATTGTTATGTTGGAAAAATTATTGCAGTTTACTGTTATTTGTGTGGTCTTACTATGTAAGGGAAATACCTGTCAATAAAAGCTTAAGTATAACCGTACTATGACCACAACTGAGCAAAGTACAATCAAATTTTAAAAAATCATTTACCGTCTGAGTGTAAAAGTTAACTACAAATTCTCCTGCAGTAATTTAACTATTTATCAGTCTTATGGTAACATTCATTAAAAACCGTCAGATAATGATTATTTCTTTTTAACATAATTATAAAGAATATACTGACTCAGGAATCATAAACATTTTGGAGGCGGTAGCAAATTGACCACGGGGCAGGTATTGGATGGTTTTCCTGTGGAAATGTTAAGCTTTTTTTTTAAAGAAGTGACATGAAATGAGCTATTTCCAGACTTCCTTAATTTAGCTGAAAGAAAGATTCAGAATTTAAGTGTTGCCCATTCTCGTAATGACGATGTTTATTTCCTAATAAGTTATTGACAGAAACATGCTAATTTAAATATTTAAACACTTTAATATTTAATGATTATCTGAACAACGAACTATACGCATTCAGAAACTTCATACTTTTATTTTGCCAGTACGATTTATTGACTTCAAATTTACAAAAAGTTGGAAGTTGATGCGTCCTCGATCTCTATACTGTGTATTCCTCTTGATACAGGTCCAATGTATAAACTAATTGTGATGTGCGTCCGCATATTTTATAGTATGCAGTCTTCTTCAAAGGAGGCTTAATCTACTGTTCTTGGGGAAAAAAGACTCCTTCCTGTCGTCACACCTGCATGATGGAACTTGGTAGAAATGCTCATGCCCGGTTCTAACATATGTGTATTCGTGGATATCACAAGTTTATCAGTTTTATCCATTGCTACCATATTGTCATGTATACATAACCGTGCTTCGCGTCGGCGTGTTTCAAGAGATTTCCACTGAAAATGTGTTATTCGACGCCGCCCTGAAGGCGGTGTCGAGTATATGGGATACACTTTTATTTCGGACCCTGTAAAGATGGTAATGAACACAGTGAATAGTTTGTAAAATTGATCAACGATATTGCACAATATATTTTAGTGAATAAACAAAAAATGGCAAAAAGAAAACATAAAAAATGCAATTTATTATATGATTTAAAACACTGCTATCTGTCTTTCCTCTCCTTATTTGTAGAGCAGAACATATTTTTTTTATTAACAATTTCGTCAAAAATGTTGATCCGATTTATTGATAAGGGAGGTTACTCTGTAAGTCAAGTTTTCTATTTCTATTCTTAGCATGACCTACTAACCTATCTCATTTTCTATTAACAGAACACACCGCAGCGCGTGAATCGCCTGGACAAGGGAGCGTTCGTGTATTTGACAACTTCGAAGAGAATATTAAAAAAAAATTATGGAAAATTACAATTTGCCTGCATAAAAATTCCTTGAAAAAAAAAAACGTATTTACAAAGTAAATAAAGGAATCAGTAAGCATAGATATGTTGAAATGAACGAAGGAAGTGCCGCTATTAACCTATTTTTAACCTTTTTGTCTTATTTTCTTTGTTGATAGGTACAGTGATGTAATTTCAGAATGCGCACACTTTTGCAAATTCCTATTTCTATTTGTTGTTTTTTTTTTTTTTGCTTATGTGTCATATAGATCTACTCATTGTTTACAGATATACACTGTCAACTAAGGTGTGCAATAGGCTAAAGAGCACTTGGCTGAATTTGTCAGTGACAAGTTAATACTTCTTTAAATGTAGTTAGATCGAAATATCAAAAACCCTTGAACCATAACTTATCAAAGCATCAGTGACTTTAAAATAAAATTCCTTGTTGAATTTATATGTTCATTGATCTTATATGACTAGTCAGTTGCTCTGGTTTTATTATATCTTGTTAGTTGCTTCTTTTTTTTTTCTTTTTTGTTCTTAATTTAATAGATAGTTTTTGTATTTGACCATTCCTGACAAAAAATAAAATAAAAAAAAAACAAAAAAACATTTTCATTGAAATATTTTCTACACTTTGGCAGTGGGTTATTATGCTTTCTAAATTTCTTGTAATATTAGATTTGAACTAGACACTGCCATACTCCTAGTAACCTTACAGTTCAACGAGGACTTCAAGTTTATCGTTCGTCCGAAAAAAAAAGAATTCTATGATATTCAAAAGTATGTAAGAAAGATTCATGCTTTGTTAATAGGGGCAATATAGAGATTATTTATGTTATATCATTCTTTTCTTGGACAAAATTTTTGATTGTTTTTGTAAATTGCTGTGTATAATCTGCATTCTGAAATCTATAATGTAGGTGACTAAGGTCCATAAAACTTCATCAGTAAATAGAAAACACTCATTACATTACATGATAATAAAAATAATGGTTTCTGTGAACCACAACTTTTAAATAATTTCAACATTTCCCCATTTCCCAACAAACTGCATTTCTGTGAAACTTCATACACACGCTCCTGCATATACGAACTTTTCACAGGAGATGACCTTAGTTAGTGAAATAATTACTTTAATTTTGTATGTAAAGGGACTACCTACTCGCAATGTTAATGTCATTGCAGGTAGAGGATTTGTATTGCATGGTAAAACTTTTCTATCATGTTTATTCTTCTTGTTTTAAACAGTTTATAACATATATTGTATTATGTGCTAATGTTGATAATTTGTAACCAGTCAGACTAATAAAGTAATGATTAGATGATTTCTCATATTGCAATAAATGTACTTCAGACACAACACTTGGCGACGTCTTTGATGCTTGTATCAATGAATTTCCTTGTCATGTCTGTAACACTAGATCTGTTTCCGTGCTGGTGAAGAACGTATCTCGCAGCCTGGCTTTGCACTATTTTAAGCCTTTGAATATTGTTCTGGTGGAACTGTCATACTGTACTGTAGGTCGGACTAATGCCTTGTACGCATTCTCCTTCACTTTAGTGGCACCAGTGTTCAAGTTCCTTTTTTCAGAATTCCAATGTTCCATTTGCTTTATTGTATATTTTATTTATATGTTCATTCCACCTAAGATCTGATGTGATATTACAACCTAGATATTTAACTGACTACACAGATTCCAAAGTATTTCCATGTAAAGTATACTGATGTTTAATGGATGAACGTTTACGAGTAATATTTAGTGATAACGTTACACTTTTCTGGATCGAAAACCATTTTCCACTTTTGTTCCCGATCCACTAATTCACCCAAATCAGATTGTAAAGTTTCCGCGTCCGACGTAGATGTTATCGTCATGTATGCGATAGTGTCATCTGCAAAATGTCTAAGTCTGGATGTTTTAAGCCTTCTGGTCATTTACATAAGATAAAGATAAACTTGGCCCGAGAACACTTCCTTGAGGCACACTGGACTCCACGTTTACTGTGTCAGAGGAAACTCCTTCGACAATAACTGACTGTGAGCGATGTTCCAAGAAACTCTTTATCCAAGTATTAAGCTTTCCGCGAATTCCATAATGATAAAGCTTATCTACTAGTAAGGAATGGCTCACTTTATCAAACGCCTTACTAAAATTCATTACTAAAACGTCAGTTTGTTTTCCACATTCCATGTTTCTATTTATAACATCCACAAATTCTATAAGCTGCGATTCGCAAGAACGACCGCGATGAAATCCATGTTGGACCGGGTAAAGAATGTTATTTCTATCCGCATGGTTCATTATATGACTAGTAGCTATATGTTCAACTATCTTACAAGAAATGCACGTTAGTGACACCGGACGATACATTTCTGCTATATAACGTTGACCCTTCTTGTAGATAGGTAAAACATGGTCTTCAGTCATCTGGTATAACTCCTGATATCAATGATTTTTACGAAAAGTACATGGAGAATTGGTTGCAATTTCATGTGAGAGTTCTTTCAGTATACTGGGTTTCAGATTATCCGGCCCTGCGGCTTTGTGAGGGTTCAAATTTTTCATTTTCAATAGTTTTTCAATATCACTACACGTTATGTATAAATCTGGGCAAGCCGGAAAAACTCCTTGCATATATTCACTACTTTCAAATTCAGATCTCGACACATTTGTTTTCAGACAAAATGCCGACTGAAACTGTTCATTCAAGATGGTAGCTTTGTCTAAAGGATAGAATATAGAATGCCTTTATGTTTCAGCGGTGATATCCCGTTAGTGTCCGTTTTCTTATAGTTTATATATGTCCAGAAACGTTTTATACTGTTCTATTATCTTGTCACAATGTTTTCGATGTATCTCCAATATGCCCTACGTAATTCACATTGCACCAAACGTTTGACTTCCTTATATTTGATACGATCTTGTGGATCTGCTGATTGTTTCATATTTTTGTATAATTTGTCTCTTTCACGGATTTGTCACAAACTGACATACGGGCCTCAGTGTATCTGTAGTTTAAATACAGGTATTGCATCATCTTTTATTGAGGTAAATGTAAGATTTTTCGCATGAAATACCTCTCATGTTTTTCTGTATTTCATAACTTAAATTTCCATGTAAATTTTATTAAATTCGGTTCAGTAATAAGAAAGTTGGTATTTTATAAACTTCAGTAATTTATGATATTATCCCCAAAACCATTATAACGGGCCTTAAATTGTCAATTTCAATCCGCGCCAATGTAGTCAGATTTCCCGGCTATATCGTGATTCCCGTGGAAATGCAAATAGTCAGAGTACACGCATATGCCGTGAGTCTCATGAAATTTAGTATTTGGCGGGACATTACTCTACAAATAGACTGGACTAGATATGTCTAGTGCACACCACTTTCGACATTAGACGAATTTACGTCAAATTGATTTTTCTTGGTGGAAATTTAAGCTCGATCGTGGTAAGAAGTTTATTTGTTAGATTTCTGTATAATTTTTGAATCACTATTTTTATTTAGTAAATTTGTGTTCATTCTACAGAATTTTGTAACACGTTTACTTTTTGGCATGAGATTTTGGCTATTTTCGGTATGTCAGGTTTATTTATGAAATTTTTCAGGCTTTTGTTAATTATTTCGAAAGAGGAATCTAAAATGTTTCGTTTATATAAGCTGTAAGATTTGTACTGGAATTTGTGTAACATGATAATTGTAAAGTTCTCTTTGACATAAACATATGTCAAACATTTCGATGTTAATTATGGAACGCCGATACTGCATTGCATTGTAATGTATAAATCTATGTGGCAAGTCTAGTACCGTGTATGTAATATGTTATTGTAATTTGAAATTATTGTGTGCCAGTCTAAAGCGTATCGATAAAATGCCCGTTTTGTTGAATGGAAATTGGTATTATATTCATACTAGCTATTGTATAACACGTTTAATTTGCACTGCGTTGTGTTAATTTGTAGTTGTAAATAATAGCTGCAGTTTATCATTTCCGTATCTATAATTTTTCATCATAAACTTTTCATAACTTTTCTATACTTTAACTTTAGACTTGTAAGTAATTAATTTTAGAAATAATGGAAGTAATAAGAGACGTATTTCAATCACGTGACGTATGAACTTAGTAGCACATATATTTTGTATAAGTAGCACGTATTATTTATGGGAGCCTACGGAGGTATGGTATACCCAAAGGAGCAGTTTTATGCCCTTACTTATTTGTTTTGCTATGGTGCTTACCATATGTTATATATTTTAACTTCTTCCACCAGACGACTTTTACCTGGTGATGATGTCACGACCCGGAAGTACAATACCAGAGGTTATTTTTTCACTCGCCTGGATGTGATTTTCCCAGCGCAGAGCGTTCGTCCCATGGTTGTGCCGTAACCGCAAAGACGATGATTTTTGTGATCCACTGATGTCAGCTCAGGGATGCAAGCACCTACCATCATAGGGAGCCAAAACGGAGTCAACGTTTTCACGGTTTAGAGGGACTTGACTTAAAACAGCCAATATTTTGTACCTTGATAATTTTTTACAAGGACCCCATTGGAAATAAGTAGAAATACTTTATGGGTTATCCTGTGATATACATGTCACAAAATTTATTTATTAATTATATAAAAGCGCTATTCCTTTTTTTCTTTAGTATCAATCTGAGATTTAAGACATAGCTAGCTCTATTTCTGTGATATATATTGAATGTACGTTTGTAATGATGTTGGTTTTTATTATGTGATATTTGTAATAATAATAATATTACTAATATTTGTGTTCATGGCATATGTAACGTGTTCCAAGCGGAGTTTGATCTGTATGGTCAAAGTTGGAAAATTGAACTCCAAACAGGTCTGATTTGAATTTTGACCAGTTAATTTTTCTCTGACATTTCTCGAAATTCTATCTTTTACGGCTATTTGCACACATGAGTCATAGTGTTTCTACAAAACTGTCTACTTAAATAGGAATTGCGCATACGGTACAGTGCTTTAAGGTATAGCGGATTTTAGGGTATAGTGGATAGGTTGATAAATTTTGCATTTAGACTTGAATTATTGTATAAATTTTCATATCATTCTTTTACTGGCATGCAGACAGACATTTTAAATGATTGCTTGTTGTGTTATTTTACATATGTTATCAAATAAAAATCGAGGCTATCCTTTACTGACTAAATGAGTGTGTATGTAAAAAACATCAAACAAAATGCAACCAAATGGTCCCTTACATTGCATATACCATAGTTGTCTCATGGTAAGTGTGGACTATAGATCTTACATTCACCAATCTTATAGTGGTAAGTGTGGACTGCTGGATTGCTATGTAACTGTTGTCTTTGTGGACTACAGTGTTGCCATACAAATGTTGTATGTGTGGACCACTGGTTTGCTGTTGAATTGTTGTCTTTGTGAACTAGTGTGGAATTGACCTGATGTTCAATATAATGTTCTTGTCCAGTGATAAGAGTGGAATACCGGTTTGACATATTGGACTGTTCATATTATACAATTATTGCCTTTTAGTGAGGTGGATATGTGGATTTATCGACCTGATATAAGTGATATTGACCGAGGGCGCAGCCTGAGGTTGATATCGCTTTTATCAGGTCGATAAATCCACATATCGACTGATTCTAAAAGGCAACAATTGTTTTATTAGCTCACTTGTCACAAAGTGACAAGGTGAGCTTTTGTGATCGTGCGGTGTCCGTCGTCCGTCCGTCCGTCCGTGCGTGCGTGCGTGCGTCCGTCCGTCCGAAGTTCGTGACGTGCCTAGCTCAAAAAGTATTTGATATAAATTGATTAAACCTTGCATGAGTCTTTATCATGATATGAACTTGCGCACCTCCTATTTTTCGTCTGGCTCCGCCCCCTATTTTCAGAGTTATGGCCCCTGAAATAGTCAAAAATGCACATTTTCACCTTGTGACACGCCTAGCTCAAAAAGTGTTTGATATAGATTCATGAAACCTTGCACGAGTCTTAATCATGATATGAACATGTGTACCTTCTATTTTTCGTCTGGCTCCGCCCCCTATTTTCTGAGTTATGGCCCCTAAAATAGTCAAAAAATGCGCATTTTCACCTTGTGACGCGCCTAGCTTAAAAAGTATTTGATATAAATTGTTGAAACCTTGCATGAGTCTTTATCATGATATGAACTTGCACACCTCTTATTTTTTGGCTGGCTCCATCCCCTATTTTAAAGTTATGGCCGTTGAAATAGTAAAAAAATGCACATTTTCACCTAATTATGTGTCTAGCTCAAAAAGTATTTGATGTAAATTTATGAAACCTTGCTTGGGTCTTTATCATGATGTATCCTTGCACACTTGGCATTCTTCCTGAGAATCTTAGCACTTATTACAAAATTATGGCCCTTGAAATAGCCAAAATAGTGGATTTTTTTGTTTGTGATGCTCATAGCTCAAAAAGTATATGGCCTAGAATAATGAATCCTTTTCATAAAATGTTTGTTGAGGCTATACCCCATTAAGACTGCAAACATTTGAATTATTTCTCCTTATTTGTGACAAATGTACCATTGGAGTGGGTGGGGGGGGGGGCACACCCTGTGTCCTACAGACACATTCTAGTTTCCTGTACGGTCATGCATCAAGGTATTACAATATTACTTGACATAAATGTTCCCCATGATGAGACGACGTGTCATGCACAACACCCAGAATCCTAGCTCAAAGGTCAAGGTCATACTTGGAGATCAAAGGTCAAATGCAAGAATGACTTTGTCTGGAGCATGGAGGGATTTTGATGTAACTTGGCACAAATGTTCACCACCATGAGGCAGCCTTGTTTTTAGAATTACCTCCCTTTGTTGTTACTATAAATAGATTATATTGTAATATTTTTATTACTGGCCGTAGGGAAAAATCGAGACTACTTTTCTGTGGTACAACATGCATGGTACATCCAATTTTTATGTATTTTTTCACATATCTATACTTGGTATAGTGTTTCTTGTGGACTTATATTAAATAGATTTTTTTTTTCTTTTTAAGGATTAATTTTCTTTTGTTGTTACTATAAATAACTTATATGATGACTTTTTTATAACCAGCCGAAAAATTCCATATGAAAACAACTGTAGGATTTTATATATGCAAATTTTAATCCAATAAATTATTGTTTTGTTATAACATATTGTATATATAGTACAATATTGTTTATACATCATTGACAGTTATCAGTTAATTATGTTATACTGTAGTAGAGAAATTTAGGTGCCTTCCAGTAGGGGACTTTGTATTGCATGGCAATACTTCATTCACTTGTTTGACATAATTATGATGATACAGTCGGGAGTTACGCCTCCTTTAAAAACAGTCACTTTCTGGAACCTGGCGCAAGGTAACTTAACTTCAACGACATTTACGACGTTGTGTCCTTATCAAGAGGCATTTTTTTTTTTGAAAAAAATGTATTGGTTTATACTTGTAAGTTTTTCTATTAGATTTCATTATCGAAACCTAATAGATTAAAAGTTGTTAGATTAGAATATTTAAAACAGTATGAACAATTATGCCAAGCATCTTAGACACCGTGAGAAGTTGGTCTTTATGCAGGGCGTTATAGATTGACGTTAGCGTCGAATCACAGATTCATTGTTTTCTCTCTTGACCATTGCTGTATTTTAGCAATTCTGTGTCATTAGTGCATTGTTTGTATCATTTGAAGTTCAAGACACAGATGACTGAACATTGTCAAATCATGACAGATGTAAAAGCAGCTGCGCCGGTCAAGCGTAACTGGTAATTAAAACATTCTATGCGCTTCCACTATCAGCAAAAATGTTACAAAATAATATATAACACAAAGATTGTGAATTACAAGCATATATTCCACATTGCACTGTATACAACAGGGGGCTTTTGACAGCAAAAGTCTGTTATTTTTTAACAGCCCTTGTATTATATGGGATTGTTTATGAGGTCAGTAGGGTCAAGTTTATTTATGTTACTGCAGTACGAAATAAAGACGAGAAAATACATATAATGAGACAACAAGTAAAATTCCAATATATAAATGCCTAAAATACTGATTGTTTGTCTGTTAGATTAAGGTTAGAATGCAGTCATTAACTTGTTGGTTTTTGATGGGATTGTGGTTGAATTATGGTTGCATCATGGTTGTATATTGGTTGGTTTTATGCTGTTGTACCCCACATTGTATTATGAAGTCTTAAGAACTCACTCACAACCTGAATCCGATTGTCATCCAATGTCAATAAAACATCTATCTGGTCTGGGATTTTAATGCCCTGACCTGTATATAGATGACATTGAACTTCATATGATCTTCACCTTCAAACCTAAAACCTTAAAATACTGACATTTTATGGCCCTACAGCTCGCGCAAATGACCCAATTTAGTTCATACCTGCACTCGTCAAACCTTGTGGCTAGACGTACAAACTGACCTAAATATAGATGACCTTGACCTCCTTATGATCTACATCTTCACTCTTAAAACCTTAAAAAAATATTGGATGGTTCTACAGCCTGCATCAATGACCCAATTTAGTTAATACTCACACTCATTAAACCTTGTGGCAAGACCTACTAACTGACTTAATATAAATGACCTTGACCTTAATGACCATCACCTCCAAACTTAAAACCTCCATCTGTACAAACCAGACTTTACCTTTTCAGCTACCACCCACATTAATGACCTAATTTAATTCATACTCAAAGTCAGCAATCTTTGTGGCAAGACCTACAATCTGACTAATATATAAATGACCTTGACCCTCATATGATCATCACCTTCAAACTTAAAACCTTGATAAACATCATTTTTTGGTCCTACAGTCCATATAAATGACCCAATTTAGTTCATACTCACACTCATCAAATCTTAATATGGCAAGACCTACAAACTGACCTATATATAGTTGACCTTGACCTCCACATGATCTTCAGCTTTAAACTTAAAACCTCTAAAAACAGCACCTGGGGGCATGATTTTGTATTTTGAAAAAGCATCTCCTTGTTCAGGACTGGTCTTGATTTCAGTCTTTTGACTGCAAGAACTCCATTGATAAAAGACCTTTCATTTGATTGAATCCCAAGCACTGTCTATGCAAGGTCATGTGTTTGCTGGGATGACACAGGCACTTGTATAAATGGCGGTAATCACTGACAGTTTTATAGTACCAATGGTGTGTAGAATGACACAGACACTTAGACAGATGACAGTTATGACTGATAGTTTATAGTAGGGATGTTAATATTCAGGTATTTTAAGAACTGCTTAACCAGTAAATTTTCGAAATCATTAACCAGTTAACCAAATAAAATGTGATTCACATATTTTCTGTTAACAACTGTTTACCTTGACAGTGGTAAAACTGTATGTATAATTTGACGTTATTTTGGATGTTTGCTGTCATTTCCATAGATGGCTTTTTCAATTCAGGGGAAAAAGCAGTTAATGGGACAGTATTTTATTTTGTTATGAGTATTTTCAGATGATTGATGAAGGAGAAAAGATACAGATTTATATCTTTTCTTGCTTTTTTAGTTAGCTCATAAAATTTTAATGAATATTTACAAAGCTAGTTTTAATGTTTATTTGAAAACCATATTTGTATCATTATCTAAATTGGTTACCACTATGAGAAAAGTGTTTACTGTTACTGAAATAATTAGCAAAAAAGGCTTTTATGTATCAAAAATGGACTGGATCATATTGAAATATAGAGTGAAGACATAGTAAGTCACCAGCATTTGACTGTAAATTATCAAGCGCATCATGCCGATGATCAGTCAGTAAATGTTTCAAGTATTACAAACATTTAATTCAGTTGAGACATACATACCTATTGTTCCTTCATGCGAAACTGTAAGTTGAGACTGGAGACTTTCGCACCCTCGGAAGTTTTAACGACTGACCGACTGTCAAAGGATCGCTTTGTTCACAAATGTGATTGAAATTATAATTTTTTCCAAAAGACAGATTTCTTTTATTAAAAAAGAAATAATGCAATTAATCAGGTACTGATTTTAATAACCAATAATTGGATGTTTGAACAATTAACTGGTTAACCAATTAAAAGTTGACATCCCTAGTTTATTGCATTGACGGTTTTGTAGAATGGTACGTTATATCATACCCTTCGGTGTATTATGGGAACCATTTCTCACCTAAAACATGCAGTTTGGTAAATATTATATAACATGATTACATATTTCATGGCAAGATCCTTGAAAACATAATAAATGTAAAATACCTCTAAGTAGACCTATTAAGTGACCTTTTATTTTCAAGACACTCATATTAACAAAATCTGCACAGCAGCAACAGAACACTTGGTTTCATAAAAAGTAAAATCCAAGCTAAAAATAAGAAAGTTGAAGAAATGATATACAGATCTTGTCGGGCCTCATAGAATACTCATCACCAGTCTGTCACCATACTTTAAACTCGATCCATATCAATAAAATAGAATTTATTATGGTACAAAGAAGAGCTATTAGATGAATACATAACAACTATTCCATATACAACAGTGTCTCAGATATGCAATATCCACTTTGATTTAGATCTTTGAAGACAGAAGATCTGACATATAATCAATTTCAAATAATGTTTTGCAAAATTTACAATTTACAAGTGGCTATTCTTATTTGGAAAATCCCAAAGACTAAAAGGATCTTATATGACTGCCCGAGTAAGACGGGGTTTTCCCAAACCAGAGGGGCAGTGTTGAAAGGAAAACCAAGCGGTTGCGAGGTTTTTTATCCCTGCGGAAAAAAGGTCTTACTGACGGGAAGACATTAGATTATTTCCCTTGCCTACTGATATTTTCAAAAATATTGCAACTTAAAAGTCGCTTGTACAATACAACATTATATGATGTCAACTTATGATGTCAGTATTCACACTTGTAGCTAATCTTTTCCCTTGGGAAATAAGAGGCCCTTGGCCCCTTTTTGGGGGCTGCTTGAGCTAAAAATAGAAATACATGAATTGCTGGATGGATCTTCATCAAACTTTGTCTGTGGCATCACTGTAAGGTTCTTTCCCTAACTTGTTCAAATGTGGACACTTGGGCCCTTTTAGGGTCCACTAAAGCTAAAAGTAGAAAAACCCTCTCATGAACTGCTTTGATTGATCTCCATCAACTTGTCTTCAACATCATAGTACGTTCCTCTCCCAAGTTTGTTCAAATGGTTCTGCTTGGTCCCTTATAGGGGACACCAGAGCTTTAAGTATTAAAATATTAAATAATTTCTTATCTTAAACTTTTTTCTAATGGTAAAACATTTTTGGCCATCATAGCAATATATAGAAAAAAGCATTTTTTAAAAACAACTTCGATTTTAATGAACTTCTTAAAGTCGCCATGGCAGTGATAACATTCTGTCCTTCATGCTCTACATTTGAACAGTCCAGGATTCTTTATAATCTATCCATGTCCGCGTTCTGTATACCCGTGCGATATATGATGGGGATATTGTAGTAACTGAGTGCGGCCATTCAGCCTGTCAAGCTTGGCAGTTGACATGACGTATTTAAGAGGATTATTATTAGTCACAACCTCGAATATCCCTGTGTACAACTAATATGGAGGTTTTCAGTCACAGACCACTTTAGGGCGAGTCACTCATTTTTGTGAGCTGGATTATTCTTCTTTGACGATTTTAATGAACTGCTGGTGTAAACAACGTTGTCTATTCCGTCTTAGCATTGATAAAGCACTGCATCCAGCCCTGTTGATGAAGTGTAAATATGAAGTGAAAATGGCAGCGAGTAATTGATGTAAGCCAATATAGAAAGGTTCTCAAGTTTCTCCTTCAGCTGTTAGAAGGCAGATTGTTAGCTGTCTCCCCTTTTGAAAGTCATTCTCTTTGTCACTTTAGGTTTAACAGTTGCTGATTTCTTCTGTTTTCTGGATGGATAGCCTGCTAATAGATCGTTCAGCAGTCGAACAATGGAGGCAAAGTCTTTAATAAATCACCTTTAATAGTTTATGAGTCCTAGGAATTTTCGTGTTTCTTACGTTTTTTGGCATTGGCCACTTTCTAACTGCTTAGATTTTATCTGGATCTGTCTGGATGCCTTCCGATTCCCAATTTGATAGTTTTAGCTTGTATGAAGCTATTTTGTCAAATGCTTTGTAGAGTCTTTCTATGTGGGATCTGGTGTCTGAGCTGAATGACTGTCATCTAGATATATTTGAGATTTAAATCGCCCATGCATCTCTCCATGAGTCTTTAAAACATAGCAAGCGTATTGCAGAGTCCAAAAGGCATACGTTTACATTGATAGAAACCCAGGCCAGATACTTGGAAACCAGTTTTCTCCTTATCTTCCTCTATTTCGACTTGCCATTATCATATCTTCAGATCTAATTTTTAGAAATATTAGGCTCCTTATAGTAAGTATAAGCTTTCTTCAACACTTGAAGACCGGAAATCAGTACAAAACCAGATCGAACCATTTTTCTTCCGTACAATTGCCACGTTTGATAACCAAGGGCTTTTGGATTCTTAATAGCTCTAAGCATTTCTTGTAAATGTTCTCTAACGTCAATGAAAAGCGCAGGTGGAATGCGTCTACAGGGTTCCTTTAAAGGTTCATTGTTTGTAAGATTTATTTTGTGCTTTAATTACTTCCGTTGCATGACCTAGATCAGATGTTAATTTCGGAAATATCTTGTTCCACTTCTTAAATTGTTTGTAAACTTTGTTCTGGTGTTAAGTCCGAATTGTCAAGATGAAGTCCATATTTGTTGTATTTTGTGTTATTTTCATGTGCACTAATATTTTTGTTTTCTGTTCCAGGTTGCGGAAAACAACTTTCTGTGGGTTTCGTTTTGGGGAGGCTGCGTTTTTGGTACGTGGCATTCCCTGTTTAATATCTGTCTTTTTTTTTTTGTTTTGCTTTAATCTGTACTGGTTTTGCAGAGATGTTGCACATTTTGATGGGGATTCTTGTTGTTTTCAGTCCTACCAAAATGTCTGAGAAGGTTACTAAAATCTAGCAGGGGCTATTCAGCTAGGCAAATTATCTGTAACTGTTAATATCCCATAAATCTCCATGGCCTGCTGTGCTGACCGACATCCTTACATTAATTACCTGCCATTTGACCTTATCTTACATGAATTACCGACCACAAGTTTTATGCCTTTTTTTTTTCATAGCAGAAATTTATAGAAGTCTTATATTGTGTACAAAGCAGGGAATGTTTTTTTTTCATCATTTCCAAAGAGCTATAAAATAAATTTAATCATATTTGCTATTTTTTACAGGTGAGTAATTATATATTTTTTGTCTTTATCAGTTATATTATTGAAACAAAATTTATCTGACAAAACAATTGGCAGTACAGTACAGTTATTTTCGATGAGGTGTTTTTTCATTATTATACACAATAAAACTAAGAAAATTAGTATTAGTCATTACCTGTTTCACTAGAGGGTTTATAGTTTTACTACTTCCATCAGTTTGTCTGTCCATGCTTTAATACGAACCGGTACTTATGTTGCTACAGGAGAGAATACATAATAGTGAATTCAATTTATTCGCTAATTCTTATTTGGTGATTAAAACTTATTTTAGGTGGCTTAATTCCGTCCACCAGAATGTCCGTCTAATTGTTTCAATAAGTGTACAAAAGAAAGGATAATACACTTTTGATGAAACTTTCTATATGTTATAAAAAAACATCTGGTGAAAATGCATGCATTTTGTTTTTACCTAGTTATGCAAATGTAAGAAACTGCATCCTGAAATGACTTAAAAAGTATATGGTAGGTTATTGTAACTTGCTATACTGACAGGAGGCACATCATTTAGTTTTAGCAATTTTTGTACCTTGTGATTAGAAAACAATAAAACAGCTCTTGCAATAAATTAAAAAGCATTAGAGTTAGATCAATTAAGGAACCTTTGTTTACAGAATGGGTACACACTTAAGGCATTTGACCATTCCTGTGGAAAAAATATGAAATTATGCGATAATTTTAAAAGTATTTTGGTTGTATAAAAATAGGGGATATTGAGAAGATAGCGACATTTAAGCTCCTTTTTTCGAAGAAAAGAAAAAGAAAGGATTTTCTACTCATCCGAGCGTTGACTTCGGGTCACTGTAATGTTTTGGTTGAAGTTTTGCGTGCAAGTTAATATCTCCAAATACTGCTGCAGGTATTAGGTCGAAACTTCACACATGTCTTCGGTACCATTATGTTAGGTCACTGGCTAAGTCCCATAACTGTAACCTTTATATTAGCAGATTTAAGTTCCTTTTATACTTAGAAAATAAACTCAGGTTAAAGTTTTGCGTGCGAATACATATCTCAGTAACTTACTAAAGATATTCAATTGAAACCTCACACATGTCTTTGGTGTCATTATGTTAGGTCAATGGCTAAGTCCCATAACTGTAACCTTTATATTAGCAGATTTATGCCCCTTTTATACTTAGAAAATAAATTCAGTTTAGCGTTTTGGCTTGCGAGTACATATCTCCGTAACTTACTAAAGATATTCAATTGAAACCTCACACGTGTCTTTGTTGTCATTATGTAAAGTGACTGGCCAAATCCCGTAACTCTTAAGCTGTATTTTAGCAGAAGTATTTTGTACTTAAAGAAAACAAATTCAGTTTAATCTTTGCGTGCAAGTTAAAATCTCTGTAACTAATAAAGATATTCATTTTAAACTTCACACATGTCTTCAATATCATTATGTTAGGTCACTGGCTATGTCCCATAACTCCGACCTACAATTTAGCAGAATTTTGCCCTTTTTGTACTTAGAAAATTCTGGTTAAAATTTTGCATCCAAGTACATATCTCTGTAACTACTAAAGTACTTATAGTACCACGATATTTACATACAACATAGTCTAATGGTGTTATTTGTTTATAAATGTTTCTATGCTTTTTTGTTGATCACTGCTACAAAATAAAAGGGAATCGATCCTACCGATCCCTGTACGGTAGCATGCGATGTACAGAATGATGTACATACTATCAAATTAAAAAATGTGTACTTCTGGCACGTGCAAAGAGCGTCTGACCATGGATTTTTTGGAAGAATATGCTTTTTCCTTGTGCCTAGTGTCAACATTACTTGTATGAATCACATCTTCTTGCACAATAGTACAAATATGGGCAGTTCTGTCTTTATTCCAAAATCTACATTTAAATTGATAGGGACCAGATCCTGAGCGAAGAGATAAAAATTGGGATCGATCCCTTTACGTTAACATGCGATATACCGAATGATATATTTACTGTCGACTTGAAAATTGCGTCCTTAGTAACGGTCCATGCCATAATCAGACAGTTCTTTTTAAATGTTATGTTTGATCGATTCCCAGCTGAGGCAGTGCTTTTTTTCATATAATCATGACATGATTGTTTTCTTTTTTAAAGGTCAAGTAACACTTAAGATTAACTTACAGCATGTTACCATATATTTTTCTGTGACATTTTAGTTGTCTCTTCATAGAAAACAGTTAAAGACCTGCTCCTCTGCTACTCAAATTCTTTTGTGTGTATGCAACCCATGATTACAATAGGTAACAGCTTTAACGGCCACGTGCCACACTTTAGCACGCAAAACCACAGGCAGTTAATATAGAATTTTATATAAAACAGACTCTATTTTCACATGCGTCACTGTTCATAGTCAGGATTTTCATGTTTTTTTTTCAGTGACAGTTCAAGGTTAAAAGGTAGGATGGGAGCAGGGCTTTAACTGTTACCTATTGTATTCATGGGTTGCGTACACACAAAAGACATTTCTCTCTATTTTGCAGTATCATTGAAATAAAAATACTATGTACTATATTTCTGATTTATAATTTCAACTTAAGGTTTCGATGGAGGCCTTGAGAAACAAAAATCAAACAACACCAAATCATAAAAAGAAAGAGTTGTTTGACATGAAAATTGAACAGCATGTAAAACATGTATATTACTTTACGAAACAAGTGTCAGTATACTGATATAAACATTGAATTCCGGAAAAGGGCTGCCTAAAGGGGCTCCACTTCCGGACAGTTAAACGCCTTTAAAAACTCACCATTTTCAAAGAACAGTTGCACATGTTCGTTTTGATGCATTTGCAATAGCGTGCGAGTGGTGAAATTTCGCATAACAAGGTGGAACACAGTTTTCAGCAATTGTTTATCTTTATTTCTTTACAAATGGCATTCATTTTCAAAGGGAGACAACTGTTCCTGATTTTTTTAAGTACAAATGGCATTCATCTTCAAAGGGAAACACCTTTTTCCGATTATTTTAAGTAATCTTTGAGAAGAAGTTGTCTCCCTTTGAAAATGAATGCCATTTGTAAAGAAAAAAAGATAAACAATTGCTGAAAACTATGTTCCACCTTGTTACGTGAAATTTCACCACTCGCACGCTATTGTAAATGCATCAAAACAAACATGTGTAACTGTTCTTTGAAAATGGTGAGTTTTTAAAGGCGTTTAACTGTCCGGAAGTGGAGCCCCTTTAGGCAGCCCTTTTCCGGAATTCAATGTTTATATCAGTATACTGACACTTGTTTCGTAAAGTAATATACATGTTTTACATGCTGTTCAATTTTCATGTCAAACAACTCTTTCTTTCTATGATTTGGTGTTGTTTGATTTTTGTTTCTCAAGGCCTCCATCGAAACCTTAAAAAAAGCAATGCTAAATTATGTTCTGAGCAAATAAAGGCTAATTTCGTCAGAAAGTTTATAGGTTTCTACGTAAAAGAAATGCTAATGTATGTAATTATTACATCCAGAGTATTACTGGGCCTTTAAACTATTTCTTTCTATAACTCCAATATGAATTGCTAATTGTAAAAATTAAAGATTGATTATGTCTCCCCCAGGAGACATATTGTTTTTGCCCTGTCCGTCCGTCCGTCCGTCGGTCCGTACGTCACACTTCATTTCCGAGCAATAACTGGAGAACCATTTGACCTAGAACCTTCAAACTTCATAGGATTGTAGGGCTGCTGGAGTAGATGCCCCCTATTGTTTTTGGGGTCACTCCGTCAAAGGTCAAGGTCACAGGGGCCTAAACATTGAAAACCATTTCTGATCAATAACTAGAGAACCACTTGACCCAGAATGTTGAAACTTTATAGGACGATTGGTCATGAAGAGTAGATGACCCGTATTGATTTTGGGGTCACTCCGTCAAAGGTCAAGGTCACAGGGGCCTGAACATTGAAAACCATTTCCGATCAATAACTAGAGAACCACTTGACCCAGAATGTTGAAACTTCATAGGATAATTGGTCATGAAGCGTAGATGACTCCTATTGATTTTGGGGTCACTCCGTCAAAGGTCAAGGTCACAGGGGCCTGAACATTGAAAACCATTTCCGATCAATAACTAGAGAGCCACTTGATCCCAGAATGTTGAAACTTCATAGGATGATTGGTCATGAAAAGTAGATGATCCCTATTGATTTTGGGGTCACTCCGTCAAAGGTCAAGGTCACAGGGGCCTGAACATTGAAAACCATTTCCGATCAATAACTAGAGAACCACCTGACCCAGAATGTTGAAACTTCATAGGATGATTGTACATGCACAGTAGATGACCCCTATTGATTTTTGGGTCACTCCATTAAAGGTCAAGGTCACAGGGGCCTGAACATTGAAAACCATTTCCGGTCAGTAACTTGAGAACCACTTGACCCAGAATGTTGAAACTTAATAGGATGATTGGTCATAAAGAGTAGATGACCCCTAACGATTTTGGGGTCACTCTGTGAAAGGTCAAGGTCACAGGGGCCTGAACATTGATAACCAGTTCCGATCAATAACTTGAGAACCACTTGACCCAGAATGTTGAAACTTCATAGGATGATTGAACATGCAGAGTAGATGACCCCTATTGATTTTGGGGTCAGTCTATTAAAGGTCAAGGTCACAGTGGCCTGTTCATGTAAAATCATTTTTTGGAAATAACTTGAGAACCACTTGACCTACAATGTTGAAACTTAATAGGATGATTGGACATGCAGAGTACATGACCCCTATTTATTTTGAGGTCACTTGATCAAAGGTCAGGGTCACAGGAGCCTGAACAGTGACTTAAGAACCACTAGGCCACGAGTGTTGAAATTTAGCGGGATGACTGGACATGCCAAGTAGATGATCCCTATTGCAGCCAACCATCAGTGTCTCTTTGACTTTCGCTCCTGACCCCTATTGACTTCTTGCCTATAGGACTTTGCATTGGGGGAGACATGCGCCTTTTTACAAAAGCATTTTCTAGTTTGTTTTACTTTCATAGGTTCATATGCTTTACTTGAATTTCAAGTGTGTTAAATTTCCTTTAACATTTCATTCGAAATACAACAATTGTATCTTTTTCTTGATTCCTCATGCAATGAAACCACCTGACCTAATGTTCATCTCAATGTCATAAGCTGACCATGGAGAAGGGTGCTGGTAATTTGATAGGGCTATTAAAAGCCAATCTAAAGATGCTATCTGTAACTCTCTGGCACTCCATGTTATTATAATTTCACGCCAATCATTAACCCTCTGACCAGAAATTCTGGGAGAAATTGAAATCTTGGACATTTTAGTAGGAGTGTTTTAGTCTGTGATTCTGAAGAAACTACGCATGGACAAACGATAGCTTTTGTGGGAGAGTTGTTGTTCTCTTTAGGCACTGTTGTGGCAGCCTCAAATCTCTAGCTTAGTCTTCCGTAAGAAGCTATTAACAGTTCTTGATTCTCCCGGTTGTTGTAGAATGTCTGTTGTTGCCGTGACTTTGCCTGTTTATGTTGTACTTGACATGAATGCAGATTCCCATTCTTTTGATATCAGACTGTTTTCATTGATGTACTTCTGGTTTTCTCTAATGATATTGGTTCCTATTAAAACTGGTGTTGTGCGAGGAAAGCTGTATTCGGTACAGCTAGCTTACTCGATATTTTTGATTCTACAGTTTCCTCAGTATACCCTAGGTAAGGTACTGATGCTCCACTAGCTCCTTTAATGTCTAGATCAAAATCATATAGGATTTTCATATCAGGCCTTGGGTCTGCATGCACTGTTCTTGCCCCGTGATCAGAGCGTCTGCTAGTGTAAAGACTCTTAAACACTTCCTTGTTGTCGTCAGCCTTTGCATCGTCGGGTCGTTCATTGTTCTTCTGTTTAGGCTTCCTGTCTGGTTGATCGGGGTTTCCCTGTTCTGTTTCTGCTTATGGTAGTCTCGATTTCGTGTAGTATCCAGCCTTCTGCTATCATCTCTGCGCCCTCTTCCGATAGATCTGCAAGGAGCTCTATAATTAAATACTTGATATAGTTCTTCTACCTATAAATTAGAGTTTCTTTCCTTTTAATAAGATGTATGAATGAAATAAACGAGGAACTTACTTTTCATGTATGTTTATCCCGCTACTGAATGATCTCAGTGATCAGCATATTTTTCATGCACATGTTTGAATCTGTTTTTAGAAAGAGATCATTATCTATTTTTAGTTTCTAATACTTCTTTTTTTGCACTTTTTTTTGCGACGTTGTACCCGCAAAATTAGTAGATGGAAAGCTGGGTGTGTTAACATGAAAACGAATGGTGCCGTGAAACAAAACTGACTCGTAAAAAGAATATTTTTACAGATTTTATTGACTTGCGAATAAGTGAGCCAGAAAACAAGAGGGCAAAGATAGCCTTAGGTCGCTCACCTGAGAAACACACCAGAACACACCATAACAGTGTAAACATGTTTGACCTAGTGATTTCATGGAAAAAATATTCTGACCAATTATCATTAAAATTGGAGCAAAAATCTTGAGTATAAACAAGTATTTTCATTGATCTGACCTAGTGACCTAGATTTTGACCCCAGATGACTCATATTCGAACTTGACCTAGATTTCATCAAGGCTATCATTCTGACCAAATTCTATGAATATCAATTGAAAAATACAGCCTCTATCGCATACACAAGGTTTTTATTTGATTTGACCTAGTGACCTACTTTTTGACCCTAGATGACCCATTTTCAAACTCGGCCTAGATTTCATTAAGGTTATCATTCTGACTTAATTTCAGGATGATCAATTGAAAATTACAGCCTCTATGGCATACACAAGGTTTTCCTTTGATTTGACCTAGTGACCTACTTTCTGACCCCAAATGACCCATATTCAAACTTGACCTAGATTTCCTCAAGCTTATCATTCTGACCAAAATTCATGAAGATTAATTGAAAAATACAGCCTCTATCGCATACACAAGGTTTTTTTATTTTATTTGACCTAGTGACATAGTTTTTGATCCCAGATGACCCATTTTCAAACTCGGCCTAGAATTCATCAAGATAATTATTCTGACCAAAATTCATGAAGACTAATTGAAAAATACAGCCTCTATGACATACACAAGGTTTTTCTTTGATTTGACCTAGTGACCTAGTTTTTGACCTCAGATGACCCATTTTCGAACTATGCCTAGATTTCATCAAGGTAATCATTCTGACCAGATTTCGTGAAGATCAGTTGAAAAATACAGCCTCTATCGCATACACAAGCTAAATGTTGACAGACGACAGACGACGGACGCCGGACATCGAGCGATCAGAAAAACTCACCTGAGCATTGCCCAGGTGAGCTAAAAATGTATGATAGCAAAGTTCCTAATAGCGGCTATAACGATCAAAAAAATTATCAAAATTCAACATGCATTAAATATTTGGCAAAAAATATTTACCGGGTATACGATATATATTAAATGGTAATTGCGAAGAAAGAACCATGGGTTAGAGACTTACGCTTACTCTAAGCTCTCTTTACACAAGGGAAACAATCTGTTTATAGACTAAAATTGTTGAGTGAACACCATTTGTCAATCATAATCCTGTCCATGTTATGTTAATGCAATTGAAAAGTAACCTATTTATGTTACCTGCTATATATGATAACTCAGCTATGCATCTAACAGTCCTGAAATTGTTTTCTTTGATTTTCTCATATTTTTAGATATTTTCCGTACGTTGACGCATATATATTGGTAGCAGAGTTTGTTCGCTTTCCAGCAGTAGCTTTTCAACATATTTTGCCTTGTGAAATTCTGTGGATTTTAACTTTTATTTAAAAAATTGTCTGGTTATTGACAAATTTCACCCCAAAAATGTCACACTTTCCCTAGAGCATTAAATGAGTTTATATGTACATATTTTTCTTTACAAACTGCTGACCCTTGTAGTAACTAGGCATTTATTTTGTTCGCAATGCATCTAAATGCTCTGAATTAAACTGGGGAGAAAAAATTGTCAAATGCAAAACGATAACTGATAAGTTTGAAAAGTTGAAAAAAAAATCTATTTTAGCAGGATTCAAATAATCAAATTGCTAATCATACCAAAATTCACATACGCTTTTCAAGAAGAACTACACTGATTGGAAAGAAACTTAACGAGGGAATTGAAATGAATGTTGAGTCGTGTAATGGCGCATTTAAAATTAAATGGATAAACTCACTTCTAGATGTAAAACAAGCTAATTGGAAAATATTACCAAACAATTACCGAAGTTCGGAAATAACTTTTTCATATTCTTCACAAATATGGAGAGTCCAAAAAGTATGAATACAAAAAATGTACCAAAGTTTTATTTAAATCTTCAAGACATCTTGATTAATTTGAAAAGCAAAGAACGGTATCATTGTAATACATTTTCCGGTACTATGGGGTAATAGATTTATTAAACATAATAAAAAATGTATAATATTTCCAACATGGATTAGATCAAAATTTATTTTTGTAAATGATATTATCAATGTTAATGGCGAAATAAAAGCTAATTTTATAAGACAGAAATTATTAAATAAAAATAACTGGATTGCAGGATTTAACGCATTGGTAAATGCTATTCCAAAAAAGTGGGAAAGAATTTTACGGTACGAAGTTTCGTGTTTAACATATGTAAAAGCTGAGTTGAAAATAAAAATTGAAAATGACGATCTTAACAGTAGAGACAACAAAATAATTTATAACTACTAGTTTCCAAACGATTTAAACCATATATACATGATTATTAGAAACAACATCTTGAATACGATATCCAATTTAACATCCTTAATGAATTCATACACTCTTTGCAAGATAATAGAATTAAAGAATTCAAGTATAAATTAATGAATAGAATATTTCCATGCAATGAAATACGATAAAGGTGGAAAATGATAAAATCACCTAACAAATTGGAAACTTATGAACAGGTTTTTGTAGAATGTCCGAAAACAGCTGACATACGGGCGGATGTTCATAATGTACTTAAATCTTGTGGCATATGCAAGAATCTACGACATTTAAAAACTATTGTTATAGGCTATGAGATTTCAGATTATTATTATTTAAATACCATACTGTCTCTAGTCGGATTCTGCATTTATAAAGCTTTTTTCATTAGTAACAATGAAGTTGTTAGTCTGTTTAAGTCTGAATACAGAATTATGCTCAAATAACTTACCAACAGGAAAGTTAACAATCTTTTTACACTTAAATTTCATGAATATGCAGTTCTCAAAACTGGACATAAGACAAGGTTACTTGGCTCTGAAACTTGACAAAGACTCGTCGTACTTGACAACGTTCAATACGATCTGGGGCCGGTATCGATACTTAAGGTTACCATATGGCCTCAAGTCCAACGGTGACGGATTCAAGCATGCTGTAGACGAATGTTTTCAGGGCTTACATGGAGTACAAACCATCGTTGATGATAATAATTGCATATGGTTATACCCGCAAAGAGCACGATACAAACCTGCATGCTGCTTTGCAACAGTGCAAAGAAAGAGGTATTGTTCTTATTGAAGACGTCATCGAGATCAATTATTTTGGTTATTGCTAAACGCTGATGGTTTAAAACCCGATCCAGCTAAAGTTGCGATCAAGGACATGCCACCACCGAGAAATAAGGTAGAGTTACAGACTGTCCATTGATTAGTGGTTTGTGCCATATCTAGCAGAGGCTGCTGCTGGAGAACTACACAGAATTTTCATGTCAAAAAGAAAAAACGGAGTAAAGCATTTCAAAAAGTGAAGGGCATCATCAAATCTCTGATCAAGTATTAGCTTACTGTGATCCAAAGAAACCTCTTGTGTTTTATTATTCAACAGTCACCGTTGCTACGTCAAATTATTATGTCATAGTGTCAAACTCCATAGCGTGGCGCTGGAAAAGAAACCACGCAAAACAGTTAAGTTTTTAGTGGATGTACAAAATAATCATTTATAGCATGTTAAAATTGAAATAATATATCTTATACAATGATTTGCTCTTGAATAAGATCATTCTTTGTCATTTATATGCGTATAATTATATCACTCAGACAGCGCCTTTGTGATATAATTCCTTTGCATCTGAACTCCTGTATAATAATAATTTCATTCAATGAAACAGATACTAATTAATTTGTATGGAAAGCCATACCTGTGATCTTATGCTGTACATATATCAGTATATGAAGTGGTTCTACTTGTATGTACAGTGTTTATACATGTATATGATGCGCTTAACACTGTATATGGGGTGCTTTTATCAGTATGCGCGATGTTTTTAACTTGATATGTATGCAGTCCTTTCAGATGTATATGCAATGTTTTTATCTGATTGTGCGGTATATTTAACTTTGTATGCGATCGTTTCAACTGTTTATGTGGTGGTTTAAACTGTATATGCGACGCCTTTATCTGTATATGCTGTGCATTTAACTATGTATACTGTACTTTTAACTATATGCGGATTTAACTGTATACCGGGTGCTCTTGCGTTTGACATTATATGCGATGCTTTAAACTACATATCGAGGGCTTAGCGCATATAAGCATCTAAGCTTCATATAAGTTACAACCGTTTTGCGCTAAGCCCGCGATATGCTGGCTTTTAACTTTATATGATATGTTTTTAGGCTGGCGATATTCGCCAGGCTATTATAACCATATATCGAGTTTCTGTAAAGTTCAACAGGTGCTGAGACTGACAACACAAAATATAATTTCATGCGCAGTTCAAATAGTCCGCCACGTTAATCAGTTTTCCCATAGAGTTGTATAAATATTGTTAAACTTACCTGATTCAATAGATCTACTTGCGCAAACATGTTATAATAATGTTTTATTTTTCTAACGGTAAATTCTTGAAAGATAACATTAGAAAATATTACATAATGATGGTAAATTAATTCGCCTTCATGAATGAAATGTCCGTATGAATGGAACTAACTCAACGTTGACCGCTTCGTTATAGATTATGACCTCGGTCTAAGGAGCTAAGTAAACAAACGCTGGTTCCGAGAAACAATCGTCGATATGAATTATACTGCGCATTATTCGACGACCTGACATAATAGCGTGGAAAATAAGAAATATGAAATATCAATTAAAATGAACTTAGAGTGATATGAGTTATGTCAGGTCTTATATTTAGGGCTTAAGTTTTAAGAAACCTTTCTTTCAGATCATTTGCTATAGGTACTAACGGACGTAATCGCTGCGTGATTGCCACAGTAACGTGATAAGAAACAAATGACCACATTATACCTGTTTTTAGGCTATTTTTATACTAAATTCGTTTTAAACATTCTGACGAATACTGAAAGATATAATGTAAAAAGTGCTTTGTCACCAATTTGCTTTAAGGGTGGAGGTGTAGATGTAGCGAGTTTTGTTTAAACACACGTTTTCAACCTTTTTCAGGTTATATTAAGATAGTGGACCAGTATTGGTAATGTTTAACAATTGCACTAACTCGATACAGATCTGAAGTTAACATATTTCGCACTGTGATTCATCTTTAAATGACTTTTACCGTGTCGTTGTTGTTTGTTTGTTTGTTTTTTATTTGTTAATTTTGTATAAGTTATGTCTTTTTTTCCTCCAGCTGAAACAGAGACAAATTTCAAAGTGATAGCAATTGTGCAAAACGATCACAAAGAATTCATTTTACCAAATATTTTTCTAAATGAAACCTCAAAATATTGCGTAACAATTATAAAACACAAAATAAAATTGGCGATAACAATTTTTCTGGGGAGCCTCGAGTAAAAGGATTTAATCGGAAAGAAATTAAGCTTCAACTTTTGAAAATTATGACCTTACTCTATGCATTCATAAAGAACCATATGGCAGAAGTAAAACCTACCTATATACAGTTATTCAAAACTTTGTAAAAATAAATGCAAAATCAAGAACTTTTACAAATGTAATTAAGTATTTTTCAAAGATGTTTAAACATTCACCCTTCAGGTCAAATTCATTTGAAACAGCAAGAAATGACTAAGAAATGGCTAATCAAATAAAACATTTCCGCTTTTTACGACAGATCAATGATAATATGTCTTAAAAAACAACAGTTTATCTTACTCGAAAAAAGAAAAATATTGAACAAAGTTTGGTCCTAGTAGGGTTTGAACCTACGCCCTCCTGAAAAATTAGTTAAAGTAATCTCATGGTAGGAATTGAATACATTATTACAGGTACGTCAATTTTCCTAACCATCGTATTAAGGAAGCAACGTTTAACATGACTAGACAATAATCATTAACAGTCCGGTTTATAGCGGGGTTCGAGCCCAAAATGTCCCTCATACCGACAAGAAAATCGCCCCATTTGATCAATATCCATACATTCACACATAATGTGTGTGTTGGGTGGGGGATTGCATATCGAAATATAGATGTTGTGTTTGTTACCTTTATATTTTATCTGATATTATGTCCCTCAATGTTTATTATCGGTTCGTAAGAAACATATATAAACGGTTATGGCACGCCAATTGTCCAATAATAACGTTAACCCAGGTTTATGGTAAAAATGTAGAATTAATTAATTAATTACAGGTAAACAAGAGTTTTCGAATGTAAAACCAGGTTTTTCTAATACTTACCCATATTTTCGGGCGAAAACACGCCTGTGAACCCAGGTTTCAACTAGATTTATCAATTGAACTTTGAATTTCGGTCGTTATTTTAAGTTCACGAGCGTGAACCTATGTTTACGGGAGTAAACCAGGGTTCTCGGGTGTAAACCATAGCTTACGAACGTGAACGTATGTTAACGATCGAGAACTTAGGTTTACGACCGTGAACATGGGTTTACAACCGTAAACATAGGTTAACGCTGGTGAACATAGGATAATGACCAAAACTCATAGTTTTGTTCGAGAAACCAAGTTTTTCGAACTTAAAATTACGTTCACGTTCATAAACTATGGTTCACGCTCGTAAACCCAAGTTCATAGTCGTAAACATAGGTTCACGTCCGTATACAATGGTTCTCGGCAATCAAATTATCCAACAATTATATTCTTTGTCGAAAAACTATGATTATCATATACTAACATAAATTTTCGAGCGAACATACAGTATAACGGGCTTAAACTATAGTTTACTCTCTTGTACCCATGTTTACGTCCGATAAACTAGGTTTCTCGATTGAACTTTAACTTGGATTCACAAGTTAATCAAGATCACAACAATACCCTATGCTCGCCTTAGTTTAATATGGAAACCCCATAATATCTTAAGATTTTGCAAACATCTTTCCCGCACAGTTTTCATTCAGTGTTTTGTGGTAGCCAGCCTTTCTGTATTTTCAGTACTTTGATCTATTGTATACGTGGTACTTACAACTGTATATGGATTGGTTTTACATTTTCATGCGGTTGTTTGAGCTGCACATGCGGTGATTTCTGCTTTATATGTGGTGCTTTCTAATGTGTATACGGTGCTTTTAACAGTATATCATAGCCTTAGGTACCATCTCTATACATTAGTTGAAAAATATAAGTCCTTACGAAAAGAAGTTTGTCCTATCACATTTTAACGATGAAGTTGGTTTAAAATTAAGTTATGTTACTTCAGCGTAATGTTACTACAGTAGTAACAAAATAAGTTTGATTATATATAATTTAGCAAGGAATAGAATGTCCAGATGTGAAAAGGAGTTCATCAGGTCACGGTATATAAAGTGTCGCAGATTTTTTCATTTAATATCGAAATTTGACTTTTTTCCCTTTTAGATGTGTGATTTAATCATATTATTCATACTGTTTGACAAAACATTCATTATATCCAGTCTTTAGAAAAATATAACTCTTGTTGTAAAAATAAAAAGGAGTCCTTTTCGCACTTTAGGTACAGTATTATAGTTTGTCGTAAAATTCATCTGGAAATTACAAAACGATCATATGTTCTCGTCATCTATCTTTTTTAATTGCTAAATGAAAAATGAAGAAATTATTGAATGATTTCGTAATTATAAACTTTTGTTTTCCGCTGAAATGTTCCTTTCTGGTATCTGGTAAAATTCGAGAGAGGGAAATTTCCATCTTGGAATGGACTTACAAGAACATCTTTCAACCGAATGAGAAGGGAATTAAATAAATTGCTGAAGGAACACTTCGAAGGATTGTTTGTTGATGTGCAGAAAAGTGTAAAGTATCCTAAACATTATTAGAATGACTTGGTACACCCGAGATATGGTATTGGACTGAAATTGTTGGCTGACATTGTAGAGAGGTGTTTTAGGCCTTGCAGGTTATAACACACTAAATAGTTGTTATTCTTTATTCTATACAAAATTGACCTAATTCCAATGACCGCAGCACACATCAGGACCCATTTTAAATTTCTGTAACCTACATTTTCTTGAAGAATATTGTCAGTACTAACTAAAAATCAAAAGAAAAGTGGGGGTCATGTTTGATGCAAGAAAAATAATTTCAGTCAAACACACAAACTGCAAAATCAGCTAAAAAATGAGACCCCAAATTATACTGGTGGTGTATGATCTACGTTTCCATGAAAAATGTTGTAATGTTGTATTTCATTATGAAAATGCTACCTACATGTCAAGCATAGATCTGTCGTGTGATTTTAGCAAAAAAATTGCAAAGAAAATAAGGAAAATAGCTCTACAGAGCAAAACAACTGAGGACTATTTGTATCCGCCATTATGCGACCATTTTCTTTCGCCCCATTTTTCTTTTTAGTGTCTGTATGCCTACAGTTAAACAGATCAAATTGTGTGTATATTTTTCATTATTTCATTATTATATGTTCTTGATTCGTGTTTATTTTATAACAATAAAAAACGATGAATTATATATAAAGATTTGTCTTTATTTAATTTATACTAAGGCACAATAATGATCATGGCATTTTTATAGATTACTCCTTCCCTTTTATTGCTGCAATCTATGGAGTCACTCACTGATAACATTTTCACGTCTTTGATATGCCGCGGCCGAGGATCGATCACATGAACTCCCGCACTTGAATTACTGTTATCGAAACGATGGATCATGCGTCCCGTAGCTTTTGTTATGGGTCTGCTATTTTGGATACACCTATAAATATGGGAAAAAAGAGAAATTTATTCAAAGCTTTCCATAGAAATAAAGGTATATAACTGAACTGAATGCTCTTATACCTGAAGAATAATCAAGCGTCCCGGGGTTCGTGTTATGAGTTTGCTTTTTGGTACACCTGTAATCATGCTCGATTTACTGTTTACAAGGATAAAACTACAATGTAACAATTAAATTCATAGTTTTCTATAGAAATTAATGTATCCCGGGGTGTCCTGGGGTATCCCGGGGTGTTTACACTGACCAGATTACCTGCCCCTTCACTGTCATACGCAATGGAGATAAACTGCGCAATGGTGCGCAACTGAGGTAAAGTGCGCAATGGACTCATTTTTATGCCCCCGAAGGGAGGCATATAGTTTTTGAACCGTCTGTCGGTCTGTCCGTCTGTCAGTCTGTCCGCAATTTTCGTGTCCGGTCCGTATCTTTGTCATCAATGGATGGATTTTCAAATAACTTGGCATGAATGTGTACCACAGTAAGACGACGTGTCGCGTGCAAGAGGCAAAGTGTAAAATCCGGCCGTCCTTTCTATCCAGTAAAGAATTTATTGAAAAATCCGGCCATGCTGCAGTACCCATTTATTTCTTAATTTATTGATCAAATTTAATAAAATTGGTATCAAATGAAAGCTTAGGTTATGTATTTGCTAGATATAAAACTTAAAATAAGTTTTTATGCTGAGAAAGTACGGAGAATATACATATAATATCGACTCATTTTCTGGCCATACGCTTTCATTTTTTTAGAATGAAAACAACGGCCGTCCTATTTATTTCTCCAAGTAAGATATATATCGCAATAAATGTAATATCATTTGAAAGAATACCTTCTTTACTTTACATATGTGGCATTTGAATGTTAGTATTGCAAATATTAATTAAGTTGTGCGACGTCAAACTTTTATAAATATTACAACTGACTCTCTTCCGCAGTACAAAAAAAAACAAAAATACGGCCATTCTTTATAAACTTCTAATTCTTTATAAACCTTATTTATTTTGATGGCACGTGAAAGAGTATGTTACGAAGTTTCTAAAAATGTTAAGTTTATGGAAATCGATGTTTTCATTTATTGAAAAATTTAAAGAGCTGTAGTTCTTTATAATAGGAGAAACAAACTGAGAAGTATTGTAAATAATAGATAGAACAAAATAACATGTAACTAATATATAGAAGACTAAGAAGAATCAAGGTAATACAATAATCACCGTATATAATTAACGTAATTTTACTCGCAGTTTGAACATCATTTTAAATAACAGTGTTTTGTAAAAGTATCATGACAATAACTGTTATAGATCTAAGCTCTTTTAATTGTGTCTTATACAGTATTATCACATGATGTTTGGAAATACCGGCAATTATCTCTGTATAATTATCTGTCTTTAACATACTGACTATCAATATATCAAACAACATGCTTTAAAACGGAAGCAGTTGTTAATAAAGATCAAAAGGTATCGTCGTGAAAAACTTTGTTTGTGAACAAGAAAAACTTGTTACAATCAGGTAATATTTTATATATAAATCTGTAAATTCTGTTCCTGTATCTCATTCCATACATGTATCTTCTATAACTTTGCTTATTGCCATAAATTGTGATATCGAATATTTTGTTGGATATAATTTATTGTGCTATTGTTAATTTCCTTTATATTAATTGCGTGAAAAAAATTGTTCATAAAGAATTGTGTTGTGTTTGTGCTATTGTGCTTGTGCTGAATAAACGTTATTATGGCTCTCGTGATAGGACATAGCCAGGTCAAGTATATGAGTGAGTACTTGTGGCCAGAGACTTATTCCGTGTTTGCGTATCCGGAAGCTAAAACACAAGAGTTCATGGTCAAGGACTACATATATGAAGTGGCACAGTATTTTTCTGTAAGTGTCTTATTTAAAATATTAATTTATTTTGTACTAAGTGATGAAAATCTAATAACTGATACAACGCATATTTTTCTGATTGACCAGTTAAAAAAAGTTAAGCATAAAACACATTGACATTGATATATCAAAGAAACCGTTCTTAATATTTGTTAAACTGATTAATTTTTTCTGATATGAAATACCCAAATCCTATAAACTTGTTAGCACCCTTGATTAGGTGTTGATTAATCACCGTCCATCAGACTGAGCGGCTGTCGGCACGTGTTTAGTTGATTGGATTATCACACCAATCATGATACATCATAATACTGTTCCAGTCACATAATAATAGCTACGTATAATGAAACGCTCGGATTTAAAATAAGTTCTTATTTTTTTTAATTAGTGATTAAATAATTGAATTATGCACCATGTTATGCCGCAGATATTACCTGTCCTTGTTAAAAAGTAATGTATTTTGCAAATATTTATTAAATTTATAGAACATAATGGAACTGCATAATTCATGCAACTATTGGTAAATTTAGATTTTGTCATCTTTTAAAGGTTGCTCGTTTTCTTTTTTTTTTTTTATTTCTCTCGGGTCACAATACATGACAGCATGAGGTATAACGTAATATTGCTTAAACAGGTGAGACAACAAAAAGGCATAGAAACAAATAATCGATTTCGTGTACAATAGTAGATAATAAAAACATGATTATTGGTAGTTGATATATGATAATCGGGAGAATAGTCTTCAATTTTAAAATCAGTTTTAAATAATTTGAAAATTTTACATTTATTTGAGCTGTCTACATCGGAATACCACTTGTTTAAAAATAAATCTGACAATTTTTGCTTAATGGTGGCTGATAACCAGGTGTAATTTACAAAATCATGAGTGTCCCATATATTGTATAATCCGCATTTTATAAAAATATTTCTAACATTTTTTATCCATTCAAACATGCGTATTGGAACAGGATTTGTGCTATGCACGTGTGGCTATACGTACGTTTTTAGGTTAGGTAGTTAAAGGTAACAGAATTTGAACAGGCGCGTATTGTCAATTCACCAATTTCGACAACATTCGAAAATAATGAAAACGATACAAATGAAGTTCAAACGCAAAATACAGATCTGGAATCATCACAAGATAAAAACGATAAAAACGAATCAACAATAAACGACAAAGAAAACATCAGGGAACTGGAAATATCTGAACTTTTGCTAGATAAAAACGCGACAACGATTGATGACAAAAGTATGTCCGAACGAAAAGGACAAGAGAAAAATTTATCACAACAGGCTTTAGTTCATTATGTAATCGAAAATGACTTAATAAAATATGTGTCGTCAATGAATTCATTCATGGTTTCAGGCATAAAAGGAACAAAACGCGTAGTGACTTTACAACCAACAGAATCGTGCAGTTGTCCCTCAACTGGCCAATGTTATCATATTTTAGCCGTGAAGCAGTCTTTGAATATCGATGATAATTTGAAAAACAAAACCAAAACTGTTAAAAACTTGTCTATCTTAAGAAAAAACGCAAGACCAAGAATTGCCAGAAAAACGGGCCAGAAACAACCCAGAAAAACAGATTTTGAAGTAATGGCTGCGCCTGATTCTATGTCTGCACAGAAATGCTCCACACCGTCAGCAAATGATATACCGACACCAATGTTCAAAACAGAAAACAAATGTAATGTTACGCCACGGACTCCATGTACAAAAGAGAATGGCGTTCTAAAAAGTAGCTTAAAAAAACGAAAATCCAGCGAAACTTCCTCTAAAGCCAAAAAGAAGATAAAATTTGAAGAAAATATCGATTCGGTAGGAAACAATGATATGTCAACAATAGCTGAAGAAATTTTGATTGAAGAACTGAGCACTTCAAACATCGATTTAAATACTTGTGTAGAGGATAAATGGATTGATCAGCTTCTATTATCAGACAGGGACGATATTTTAAACAAAAATGCATGGCTGAACGATCGAGTCATGAATCATGTTCAAAATCTACTTAAATCTTCAGGCACAGCTAATGGTTTACAGGACACTTTATTTGCCCCGCATTTTGATGACACCAAACAAGAATGGGTTGTACATGAACATTTCAAAAAGCAAAATGCTCCAAGTGGCCAGCTTCATTTTAATGGCAACAGTCATTGGGTATCGTCGTTTCAAAAGACATCTAATGGACCAGTTTTTATCCTTGACAGTTTGAAATCAAATAGGACTTTAAATGCTAACCTTACTATCCAAATTTTTCAAATTTACAACAGTGAAAACAGCAATATAAACGTACTTATTCCTGATGTTCAGAGACAAAATAACTCTTCAAATTGTGGTGTTTTCGCGATAGCTTTTCTCACAGAACTGGTTCTTAACGATTTTGATGTTGACGTATCAAGAATTAGATTTACAACTGCGTCAATGCGGGAACATTTGTTAAAATGCATTGAAGAGAATAAAATGGAACTTTTCCCTAAAGTAAAGAAAATGCCGAAAATGCCATGCAATGAGCCAAAAACAGCAAAAATTAGACTTTACTGCACGTGTAAAATGCCAGACATAATAGATGACATGATACAATGTGACAATAAATCTTGTGGGAAATGGTTTCATAAAAAATGCGTGTCTAATATAAATGACAGTTGGCTATGTAGATCATGCACATGGTAATTTAATACATTTTGATAGCAGATTCTTTTAAAATTTCAAACTATAAATCAAAGTAAATTGATTACATTTCATCAAACGACACTACTTTAATTATATGTATATAAAGTTAATGTTGACACTATATAAATGTACCTTGTATTTTGATTGTTAATGTAAATTGCTATTGATATTTATATATATGTGTTTCTTTGTTCAAGGGTGAGGAGCGTAAGCTCAAGTCTTAAAAATAATAGATTTGTTCTGTTCTGTTCTGTTGTGTTCTATAAATGTACATTGTATTTTCATTGTATTATTTCATATGATTAACAGATATCACACTGATAAATGTATATATTTGTTCATTTTGATAAGTACTTTTTATATACATATTACCCTATACTCGTTATATTTTCAAATACAATTTAATAAATGTTACTGATCAAATTTAACTGTTGTTCGTATTGTCTGCTGATCTTCACTGCTAAAGTTTGATTTGACATTGTTCCATTTATCCTTGCCAGTTCTCATAGAAAACTATACAGTGCTATTTATCATATCAAAGGAATCCATAAGGTACACATATCAGAAACATTAAATTATAATTGCCTACAGCCCGCAGTTTAGTTTAACAAAGTCGTGCGATTAAACTGACGCACAATGAACAATATTCACTGCCACACATAAATGGGCCTGCAGACAAGTCTTAAAAATGTTGGTAAACTGCTTAAGAAAATATAAGATGGTTCATATGTTTGAAAGTTATATTATGATAATCTCAGTTGTAAAATAGGGCTATGCATAGCCGTGAGAAATTGATACTGCAATTCTAACTCATTTGTGAAAAAATTAAATGAGTATTACAAAGGCATTAGAGATATGATAGATCATATCTTTACATATTTATAAACTACAGAATTTACTCTTTCAAATCATGAATAGATAATTGTCAGATTTAAAGTTATGAGAAAAATAACAAGGATGGCCGTGCTTTCCGACTTACGGAAACTGATGGCGACAACGGGAAAAAATCAGCTATTTTCAAATCGGTATTAACAAGTCATTTGCAGTCGGATGCTATAAATCTTTACATATTTGTAATCTGCATAATGTCAGCTTTCAAAATACATACATTTTATTGCAAAATATAACGTAATTAGAAAAAAAGTAGGGATGGCCGTATTTTATCACCTTCTGAATTCTATTTTGATTACAGTAAAAAAAATCTAAATTTCAAAATAATATTTTAAATTCGTTTAAGGTCGGATTATTAACTTCTTTACATATTCTTAAACTGCATCACGTCAGCTTTACAATGATGTATAAATTATTGATATATGTAAACAAATGAAGAAATAAATAGGGGCGGCCGGATTTTCCGTCAAGGTCACACTTAGGCATTAAAGGATAGTGCATTGATGGGTGTGTCCGGTCCATATCTTTGTCATCGATGGATGGATTTTCAAATAACTTGGCATAAATGTGTACCACAGTAAGACGACGTGTCGCGTGCAAGACCCAGGTCCGTAGCTCAAAGGTCAAGGTCACACTTAGACGTTTAAGGATAGTGCATTGATGGGCGTGTCCGGCCCATATCTTTGTCATCGATGGATGGATTTTCAAATAACTTGGCATGAATGTGTACCACAGTAAGACGACGTGTCATGCGCAAGACCCAGGTTCGTAGCTCAAAGGTCAAGGTCACACTTAGACGTTAAAGGATAGTGCATTGATGGGCGTGTCCGGTCCATATCTTTGTCATCGATGGATGGATTTTCAAATAACTTGGCATGAATGTGAACCACAGTAAGACGACATGTCACACGCAAGACCCAGGTCCGTAGCTCAAAGGTCAAGGTCACACTTAGACGTTAAAGGTCATTTTTCATGATAGAGCATTGATGGGCATGTCCGGTCCATATCTTTGTCATTCATGCATGGATTTTAAAATAACTATGCATGAATGTGTGACACAGTAAGATGACGCGTCACGCGCAAGACCCACCTCCGTAGGTCAAAGGTCCTAAACTCTAACATCGGCCACAACTTTTCATTCAAAGTGCCATCGGGGGCATGTGTCATCCTATGGAGACAGCTCTTGTTTTTTGTAGGAATGATTATTTATTTAAAGGAAATGTCATTGGAATAGAAATTAAATAATAATAATTAAAAAGGAAACACTGTGGTACACATTCATGCCAAGTTATTTGAAAATCCATCCATCGATGACAAAGATATGGACCGGACACGAAAATTGCGGACAGACTGACAGACCGACAGACAGACAGACGGTTCAAAAACTATATGCCTCCCTTCGGGGGCATAAAAACATAATACAATGCTTTCATAAAATGATTATCGCTCATGGTCGGTATTTATCAGTCATGTTCGTTGGTATAAAACAGATTGCCCGTATTGTATTCTATATAAATACCAATCATTAATGTGCTTGAATGTAGTACATTTTTTGTATGTACATGTATTTTAATATTTATAATCATTTCAAACCAAAAACACATAATATATTGCTTTAATAGAATAATAATCACTCAAGTTTGGTATATACCAGTCTGATCACGGACATGAATCAGATCGCCAGTCATCTATTTCAAATAAATTTAAAGCATTATTATGCTTGAATTTTAAATATTTTTGGTATGCACTAGTTTTCTAGCATAAATAATCAACTCAAATCACAAAAACGTAATATATTGCTCTAATAAAATAATAATCGCTCATGTTCGGTATTTACCAGTCATGTCCGCGGACTCATGTCCGGTGTTTAGACATGCCGGCAAAAACATGTAGATTTCAACTCATTTTTATACATGTATGTGTAGGTGTTGGCACGCGGCTATAAGTTTTTTTTCGGCGACGCCGTCTAAATTCGTTTTCGTTACGTATGCCACGTGACTTCACTTAGCAAATCAAACTACTTGATAACGTATTATAGATAATTTATCAAAATGGAAGATTTATGCAACACTCTGCCTGATTGGACGAGAGTGTCAATTTCTTTCACTCTGTTGATTGTGCTACGCTGAGTGAAATGTAGACAAAGCGTTTATCCTAAACGACGCTGTTCACAGTTTTAAAGCTAACTTTGGCTCAGTATATTTAGCAAGAATATTGATATATCCCAAAATGATAAGTAAGTTTAATAAATATGATAAAAACCTGTTCAAATACCAACATATATCAAATTAAAGAAAGAGCTGAATACGGTCTGCGTATCACATGAATAAGGGTGTGGTAAGAGTCTTTTATGTTGAGAAATGCTTTTTAAAAGATTTTCCTTGTTACAATTGTCGTCTGTATATGAAAAGGTTTCTTGCTTTTGTGACTTATTCAGATTGCATATTAAAATGAGTACCTGTTTGCTTTGATATATTTGTTATAAATCATTTAACTGATTTATTATATATGAATATCTTTCTTTAGTATGGTATGCAAATATTGAACTCAGTTTAAATCTGTTTTATTATATATATGCTATATAATGACTGAATCTCATTACGCTGAAATTACTGGTTCTACAGGAAATACTGATAGAAATGACATAACATGACATAACATGTATAAAGTGTAAAAAGAACTGTCGCTCTAAAAGCACGTATTGTACACTCAACAAACATCGGATTCATTACAGGTGTGAAAAACTCTCGCAACAAGAAATCATTCAGGTTGAGTCAAATGAAGATCTACACTATTCGTGTAAAGTATGTAAACATGATTTAAATAAACAAACACTTAGAATACCTAGAAGGGCGCAGATAGAGACAAGCTCTCAGGCACAACAAATCCTGGAAGATGAAATACTAGTACATAGTGATGATCAGCAGAAATTTTGTCATGTCTGTATGAAAACAATAGGTCAAATTAATACTGAATCCTGTGAACTTTGCTTTTCAGAATGTCATATTGAATGTTGTATTGATAGTGATCTGATGGTTATGTGTCTTGCCTGTCAATCCATAGAAAGTCTACCGTCAAGTCAAGGTGATGGAGGTAAAGAGCATCATATGGATTTGGATACAAGCAAGGGAGGTAACAGTAGTACAGTTAAAAGGAACGATGTGAAGAAAGCAGGTAATACTTACAATTCAGTTAGTATTCAAACAAACTGTACATCTGAACATTTGAGTGAAATGACATTAAATTCTCTAAAGCAAAAAGAACTGAAGCTAAAGAAATTTGAATCAGAGCTTAAACAAAAAGAGAATGAACTTAATGATAGTAATGTCAGGAATGTAAAGCTAGAAACGTACATAAGGAAATTAGAGACAAGAAATGAAGAATTAGAAAGGACATTAAAAACATTATCAAAGAAAATTGAATCTTTGGAGCAAGACAGAACAGTTAAAGACGGTCTAAATCACGTTAATGAAAATAAGCAAAATAATAATAATGGGAATGCGAGATTTCAATCTACCTCAGCGTCAAGTGTTGGATCCCCTATGACACACAATCTGTTGGATGCCATTCATGAAAGAGTATCGAACTTTGTTATTAAACAAGTAAAAAAACAATTAGACAAACTAGATTTGCAGTTAGGCATAAATAATCAAACACAAAATGATCAGGTCATGAACTCTCAAACAATAAATTGTGTTCCTGAAGAAGAAAAGTTACAGTTTTCCAGATCTAGTTTAGGAAATACCTCTTCAACTGTACAAAACCCCCAGCCACTAAAGACCACGACACCCAAGAATAGTTCTGAGGCAGTCCTGGGAGCAATGCCCATACAACAGACGGAATCTGGTCCTGGTAACATACAGCATGGCAACAACAAGCAGGTGCAGCATAGCAGTAACAAGGCAGACAAAGGAACTGAACAATTGCAGGAAGGTAATAGGTATCCAGAAAACGAGGTTATCTGTGTTCCAAGAAACAAACTCCATATTGCCTTAGCTGGACAAAAACTTTATTACAAAAAGCAAACAAGTATGAGTAGAACAGAACAATGCAAACAAACTGATGCCGCATCATGCAGTGACTCTCAGCCAAATAGTAAATGAAGTAAACCATGTACATCCACGAACTCTTTTTTGTGGAAAACTGCACCTCAAAATGTACCAGAGTAGCAGATCAAAAGTCTAACAAACCACCAATCCTACTGAAAGTTGCTTCTTTTAACTGTAAAAACGTCCGAACAAGTGCACATGCAATTAACGAACTTTTAGTCTCAAATCATATTGTGTTACTACAGGAAACATGGTTATTCCAGTGTGATCAAGATCTTTTGGGTGAAATTAGTAATAATGTAAATTATACAGGGAAAGGACCAGATTATCTAGATCCAATCCAGCCGTTTCAAATGCCACGTGGTTATGGTGGAGTTGAAATACTGTGGAAGAAAAATTTAGACAGTGCAGTATCGACCCTGTCAGATGGAAATGAAAGAATACAGTGTATCGAATTAAAAGATCATGGTAAAGATTTTATTATATTATCAGTTTATCTTCCCTCAAGAGGAAAAGCCGAGGCTGACTCAGAATTCCAGGATTGTATTGACCAGTTAAATGAAATTTTCACAAAATACAGTTCCACGCATGAATTAATAGCTGGAGGAGATTTTAACGTTGATCTATCAATGACAGAATGTTCAAGCAAACGTCTGGATTATATTAAAAATTTTATTCAGGAATAGAATCTTAGATTCGAAACAAGTGGCAAAACATACATTAACCCACAAGGTATGGACTGTACTGAAATTGACTATTTTCTTGTCACAGCAACGTCCCAGAAAGTCATTCATGATAAGAAAATTTTAACAGGAACTTTTACAAATGTGTCAGATCACTACCCTATACAGTTAACAGTAAAATATAATACACCTGTGAAAGCCCTTGGTGTAATGGCAAAGAAAAATAAAGTTCTAAGAGTAAACAGGGATAAGATTGATAAGGGTGACTATGAAAAGGAAATTAACAGTAAGCTTAATGAGTTTTAACCAAGGATTTTTGTAACCCAAGTGATGTACGAGACCAGATTCTAGGAACAATTAATGTAATCAAAAACAGTTTGTCTAAATTTGGTGTAAAAAAGAAAACTCTAAAGGCAAACCCAAAATTGAAAGTGTGGAACTCGGAGATATCAGATGCACTTAAGAAGTTACGACAAGCATATAAGTACTGGAGTCTGAGTGATCGACCAAGAAATTCAGATCATCCACTATTAACTGAATTAAAAACAAAAAAGAAACAATTCCGTACGACATGTCGGCAAGAGCAGGCACGTAGACGTAGAAATGATATTGAAAATATTCACTCCACAAGATCTAAGGACCCTAAACTTTTCTACAAATTAGTGAATAAACAAAGGCAAGCAAAATCTACAGTTTCAGAAGAACTTTGTGTTAACAGTGTGAGATATCAGGGTTCTGAAAGTGTTACTGAAGGCTTTAAAGAACATTTTGAGCACCTAGCCAAAGTAAACAATAATCCAATTTTTGATGACCATTATAATCTGCTAACAGCTGGTTCATTGAAATAAAGAAACTTTTTTGGGAGTATGAACTGGGTAGTACTGATGATTTACTGCGTAATCCTGTGGATAAATATATTTGGAAGAAAACAGTGAATGACTCGGTAAATAAACAGTGGAAGGAAGAGATCTTGAGTATAGCGAAGTACCATCATTCTATCCTGGAAAGCCATATCCTTCATTAAGTATACAAACCAACTCATTTAGAGATAACACCAGAATACCAGTGAAACTTAAATTGTTTACCGGTACCTACAAACTACAAACCAACAGAGTAGCCTTTAACCAAAATGCAATAGATCCAGTATGCCAGTTGTGTTATACAGACAGTGAAACCGTTGAACATTTTCTTCTTGACTGTCCAACCCTGCACAATGTTCGGGAACAAGTCCTATCCGACATGTTGTTTGAATTACAAACATTAGGTTTGAATAACTGGACTTCACTGAGCACATCACAGCGAATAGAAATTCTTCTAGACTGTACACATGTGGCCGACAAACTGGAATTCCTAGGAAAAAGTTAAACAAATTGGGTGGTGTAGAATTTCACTGCAGAAGACTCCTCTTCAATTTACATGTACAAAGAAATAAGAACTTTACTGCAATGAAAAATAAGTATGGTAAAAGCAGAAACAGTGACATTCGTGGTCCTAAGTAAATTATGTATCCAGAATAGCGATAAACTATCTCATTAACTGTGTATTATTAAAGAAAAATTAACTGTTCCTCAAAAAGTGTATATACTGTTCCACTGTTGTAAGGTGTACATAGCATTCTATTTTGGTCGAGGGATTCTACGACGTTTACACAGTAGACGGTTCCTATACTGGAGGTGAAGGCTTGGATACAAGAAGATACATTGCGCACTTCAGGCGCACCGCCCGTACAATACTGGATACGGCATCGGGAATATAGCTTTGCAAAATTTCAACATGGCCACGACTGGAAAATTTAAGCCAAACGAAGGCGACTGGATTTGTCCTGAGCCTAAGTAATGCAAAAAAGCCTTTCACTTTATTTCTTTAATGTTTTCTCCAAGAAAGTCTCTAGGGGTACAGATCCGTACCTCTAAAATCTGATTCTAGAGGTACGGATCCGTGCTCTTTTCTGTCTCTAACTAGGTTTCCGTTATCAAAAGCCTATGGAGTCATGTGCCCTTTTATCAGTTGCTTATTGTGTTGATTAATCAAAACAGGGAATTAACAGTCGCCTAGAGTATTACGTTTTTTATTCAGTGAAGTTGATCATGACCATTGGCAAGATTTCAGTTGACTGGAACAAGTCAAGATTTTTTCTTTAAGGTAACTTGACATGAACAACCAAGATGGCGTCACGAAATTAGGGTTGGTCACATTATTTACCTCTATAGACAATATGCTGCTACAGAGGTCTAAAGATGCATTTTAATCATTTAACACACACATAAACAATTGTAAAAATGCATTTAATTTTTAAAATTATAAAATCAAATGTTTTGAAACTCACCATGAAAAGTAGTCAATTTTTGTGCGCATTTTGCAGACAAGTTATGTATCCAAACTGAAAATAATTTATATCATCATATGTTTGAATATTTCCTTCAGATGCTCCACCTATGAACAAAAGAATTTATCCTCTGAGTTTTATGCTGTTTGCTCTGGAATTTCATCAGTAAATTATAAATTTCAATATTTTGTTGCAAATAAATTCAGTAACAAGGGGCTATGCAATTTCAAAAATATGTTTATTGTAAAACTCACCCAGTCCTATGAATGGAAAATAAACCAAAACATAGCTGATTTTGGGTATATTACATTATTTTTTTATGACTCTTCATGTTCAAATGAGAAAATCCTTATCTAAACTGTCTCTATATTTTTGGGAAGCAACAGAAAATCAAGAATATGTACTTTATCAATTACATTAAACATATATTAATTTAGTATGGCCTAAGATACATGCTTTCCATGAGATTTCCATGCAAGTCAGTAAAGTTTTGACATTGAGGGTTATTCAAACAGTAGCAAACACATTTGAACTAGGACACAGATTGAAAAGATTGTAAATGTTTTATAAAATTTAAATGGAAACAATGTAGAATTACTAAGAAATGAACACATCACTCAAAACTCTTAATATGTGAGGATGTAAAGTCTCAGAAATAAGGACAAAGTAAACTTACATGTACTTTGAATTTTTTTAACGTCCCTCATACTGCCAGCAGGTTTCAACATTTTCGGGTGTAAAATATAGAAATTTATAATTTACTGATGAAATTCCAGAGCAAACAGCATAAAACTCAGTGGATAAGTTATTTTGTTCATAGGTGGAGCACCTGAAGAACACATCTAAACATATGAGGATATAAATTATTTTCAGTTTGGATACATAACTTTTCCGCAAAATACGCACAAAAATTGACTAGATTTCATGGTGAGTTTCAGAACATTTGATTTTATATTTTTATAAATTATTTTCTAATTTCGTGACGCCATCTTGGTTTTCCCTGTCAAGTTACCTTAAAATCAGTTGACAGTAATTATGGCAACCATAACTTAACGGACGCTATTTTTATTTTCTGATGGTCGCGTCCATTAAGTTATGGCAAAACCCCATTTGGTTAACTAACCAGTATCAAACCACAACATCTCGCACACTTCTCTCTCGTGAGAAACGGATGACGTCATGCAACAGTTCAGAGCACGTGGTTATTTTTGAAAATCAAGATCAAAATTTCACTTATTAATGCATTTATTTTAATCATAAACATAATCAATTTCGATAGAAATTCATAAAAAACATATCCTAGAAAGTTTAAGTTTTCAGAAAAGGTCAATAAATAACAATTCTATACTGAATATTGGTTTTCAAATGAAGAGTACCCTGATCAGGTGACAACTGCAATGGCGGACACAATATTGCCGACAGGGGAACCAATATGAAACTTGTGTGTATAACTTGTGTTCAAATTATGATGCTTGGATTATTTTATACCAGATCAAAAGAAAAATTAATTAGAAACATTTTAAAACAAAAGGCGACTTCATTGCATTTCATTTGACAATAGCTAAGTTGACAGAAGCCGGCAAATTATAGGAGAGATCGCTGTGACGTCACACATTAACATCTGTTTATCTAGTGGTGGGCAAAACAAATGTTTTAACATTGTTTGTGTATTTGAATTTTTGATAACTTTTTCACTCATTTATGGATTTTCAAAATTCAAAAAGTTTTGAAAAACTGACAATTTTCGTATTCAAATATCTTTTTAAAAATGAATAACCATTTTAAATGGCATATAATTTTAATAGCGGCGTACTGGCTAGTGACCACCAAATCCGGATGACCACCAAACCGTACAGTCCTGTAAATGCTTTATTTTGGTCTTTAACCTTGCTAATCGGTTTACGATCAAATGGACGCTTGATTTTCAACAACAGGGCAAAGTTACAACAGTTTAATTTAAGTATTTTACAAGAAATGCTACATTTCGTTTCATCTGCACTCACGAAGCATGTTTACATGTTGGGGGAAGTCGGAAGTGGCGCGATATGCGTGCGTAGTATTTCCGTGAGGTCCCGCCATTAAATCTAAAGGCCCCATGCAAATTTGAGGTAAGCAGACGAGACGTTTAGTAAACACTTATATCGGGGAAATGCAGCTTTGATAATTTAGTGCATGACTTTAACACACCCTAAACACATTTTTATATCAAAATATTCACTTCGAAAAGAAATTTTAAAAGATTTGGCGCGTAGAGATACATCAAATTTAATATAGATTCAAGAGAGGTAATTCGTACAATTCTAGGTCTTAGACACTGTACGACTACTTTCCATTGGTTGAAAATAAAGTTTAATTCAATGTTGAATGTAAATTGAAAATCAATAAAGTGACAACTGGCTGTCCAGAAACATGGTACTGTTAGACCTTAAAACAACGTGATTCGGTGGCCCTTCGTTCAGGCCTCGAAAAAGTACTTGACCTAATTTTAGAAGTAAACAATTTAGCTCTTTTGTTAGGAGGAAACTTAGCTTTGTTCACGTGAAATTCCAACCACTAGATATATCTATTTCCCGAGTTATCGTGAAAAGTATTCCAAAAGTGTCCGGTTGTAGGACGCTAGCCAGTAGTGATGTTCAGAACTTTTCGAAAAACACTGTAACAGGGCTCACTCTGTCAGACGCCATTATCGCCATTTGCGATTATTTTATTTAAATGGCGAATATTTTTTCATTTTGGCGACAGGAACTGGCGATTATTTTATTTAATAGCTGTACAAATAATTATGCCAAGTGAGACAGTAACCTGCGGTCTGCTAGTGTAGAAAATCGATAGAGCGGACTGTTTATTACCTCGTGTTTTCCAAACACGTGTCAAGTATGCCGATAACATTGCCTAGGGCGATAGGATGCAGACGACAATTAAACCGATTATAACCGGAAGTTAATCTTATTTATCTAGCTGTCAGTCAGATTGAACTGGCGGGCTTCTTTTTTGGAACATTTTAAAACGCCAACGCAAATTTTCTTCAGCTCTATATTCGGCAGACGACAATTAAACCAATTTGTATTGGCAGTTTCCTGATGAAAAATTAAATTGCCATTTATAGTTACTGCTAATTTAATTATCTTTAAAAACATATTATAAACTGACCTAACTGTCGACGATTTCAAAATATCTTTAATCAGGATCTAGGTTAGATCTATACAGTCTAACCTGTACTAACGGTCACCTCCGATCAGAGGTCACCTCCGTTCAGCGGTCATTTTATGATGCCCCCGACGGATTTTCCTCTATTTTATCACTTTATTCAGAGGCCACCTGCCGTCCGCGGCCAGCGGCCACCAAAATTGCCTCCCGACCGCCCCTTCAGCGGCCATTTTTCTTCCAAAACCAATTGTTTTTTAGGCGATAATCGCCGAAGATACCCGAGTTTTGAGAAGCACGTGATTGCTAAGTTTCGCGTGACTTCACCACAAGGACGACAAAATGACATGAGCTTCTCAATTAAAACTGATAACCAAAGGTGTAATCCCCATTTTGTTATGATCAAATGGTCTGTAATTATCGGCAATTAGCGTGTCACCTCGTGTCAATTTTGTTGTTCACAGTTTGATCTCGGTTAAAGGAAATACTCGATAACTAATTGGTAGCATAATATTTGTGATTTTTTATACTTCTGTCATCAAAATACTATTAAATTTATACGAAATTAATTATGTTTGAAAAAAAAAATATAAACTGCTCTATCTTTACGGATCGTAACGGCAATCTTAGATTTTAGCGTAGACAATAAGCGCGGAGAGTAGCTTCCATTACCAAAATGGCGAAAATTGTAAACAAAATTGTTTTAAAGTTGGAAAATTGTCTGTAACAATTTTTGTTGTAAAAAAACACACCGGAGTTTTAGACTGCTAAGAAGACCATTCGTATTGCGAAGACAAAATGCACGTCATTCTATCCTGGTAAAATAATAATAGAAAACCGAAAAAGAAATAGGCCTAAAGGCTAAACTGGTCAGAAGTCTGAAAAATACATATACTGGCTGCACCTCCGATCAGCAGTCACCTGGCTTAAGCGGCCAAATTGTCTGCTTCCCTTGGCTGGCTGCTTAAGACAGGTTAGACTGTATGTGTTTTTAATCTGAAATGAAATTGTTCGAAGCGAAAAAAATCCTTTTTTTTCGAATTTTCAGAATTTGTAAAGAACGCGAATTTGTTGAAATATTACAGGCCAGATATTTTTAATAGTTTATTTTTTTGCCAAGACTATTCTGGCATAATGAATGTTTGTTTTGCACGTTAATTAAAAAAATATCGGGAAACCCGGTCCTATTTCTGTTTTTAGAAACATGGCCGATACAGGAGAACTAAAAAAATCTACAAATAAATTTGCTTGCATACTGTAATTAGCGTAAGTAAAAACATTCTAAAACACTTAAAAATTAGTATATTTATTCAATAAAGCACCATCCAGCTGGCTTACGGAAGGTCGGTGGTTCTACCCAGGTGCCTGCTGGTGATGAAATAATGCACGGAGAGGCACCTGGGGTCTTCCTCCACCATTAAAGCTGGAAAGTCGCCATATGACCTATCATGTGTCGGTGCGACGTTAAATCTAACATAAAAAGAATAAAGCATCAAAAACTTGTTGACAAAAAGCTGTAATTCAATAGTGTGCATTGATGCCAAATATCACGTATTTTCGCGACCTCATTGTTTTCTACTTTTTGAGCAATTTAAGTGCAGTTATGGTCAAAAGAATCATGAAAACATTTTTGATATGTATAAAGAAAAAGTATAAACATGAATGATACTCAAAGAATTTGTAAACTTTCCATTGTGTGCAGCTGTGTCCATATTGTGTGTGCATGAATGGGGCTAATTGAGCCAATTTGCCCAGTCCATAATGTCAGTCAATATCAACCATATTAGCTGCCTTAAACAAACTAAATATGTGTCCTGTAAATGCCTTCAAAATCCATCAGAATATAGCATTTTAAACATTTATAGTGGAGGTAATTTCCCTGAATCCCCGATTCCCAAACCCCATGTAGGGGCCTACTGCTTTTTAAAGCAATTAAGAAAATATATGTGTTAAAATTTATCATTTTTAGCTCGACTATTCATAGAATAGTGAGCTATTGCACTCGCCCATGCGTCGGCGTCCGCGTCGGCGTCGGCGTCCGCGTCCGCGTCCCGATTTTGGTTAAGGTTTTGTATGTAAGCTGGTATCTCAGTAACCACTTGTGGGAATGGATTGAAACTTCACACACTTATTCACTGTGACAAACTGACTTACATTGCACAGGTTCCATAACTCTATTTTGCTTTTTTACAAAATTATGCCCCTTTTTCGACTTAGAAATTTTTGGTTAAGGTTTTGTATGTAAGCTGGTATCTCAGTACTTACTAATGGGAATGGATTGAAACTTCACATACTTGTTCACTATCATGATCTGACATGCACTAAGCAAGTCCCATAACTCTGCTCTCTTTTTTTTCAAAATTATGCCCCTTTTTTGACTTAGCAGTTTTTGGTTAAATTTTTGTATGTAATCTGATATCTCAGTATCCACTAATTGGAATGGATTGAAACTTCACACACTTGTTCACTGTCATGATCTAACATGCACTGTGAAGGTCCCATAACTCTACTTGGCATTTTTACAAAATTATGCCCCTTTGACTTACCAGTTTTTTGTTAAGTTTTTGTATGTAAGCTGGTATCTCAGTATCTACAAATCGGAAAGGATTGAAACTTCACACACTTGTTCACTGTCATGATATGACATGCAGTACAGAGGTTCAATACCTCTACTTTGCATTTTACAAAATTATGCCCCTTTTTCAACATTTGTATTCATTCAATTGACAAGGCTGTTGAATAGTCGAGCGTTGCTGTCCTCCGACAGCTCTTGTTATTTTTACAAAAATTGCACGCAAAGATCTGCATCAATTTTGGCTATTAATTTTTCATAGGTTAAAAAGTTGGCTATTATTTTTTGGAGACAAGTGTGAGCCCTGCTGTAAGTTAAGCGTTCATAATTAATCTATTTTATTTCGAAATAATAATTAAAAATAATAGATTGCTTGTTTTATAAACTTTCCATTGATCAAAAAATTATCAATATAATTTGTGTTTTAAGAAAGTTTAGGCCATTAGAAAAACATCACTGTTTACAAAAAAACATGGATGTTCGGCATCTGCCCAACCGATGACTGTCTTATCAGTTCTAAAAATAGAAAATACAACGGATTTGTATACAAACACGATCTCTCCTATTAATTAACATTTTCTGGCGACTTTTTCGATCTTGTTTTTGAAGAGGGTAAGTTATTCTAGTTAGAAATAAAGATGTTTCAAAGATGCAAATATTTCCCTTTAAGTAAATTATACAAGTTGAAGCACCAAATTGCAATCAAATAATTAATGGAATTAGAATTTATTGAGATGAAATTGGGGGGAAAAAGAATTAAGAATGATACAGGCACTTTTTACAGGGGTGTGGAATTCCTATGTCCGACTCCGAACTTTTTGCCGGCTGACAAGTGCATTATTCGTTTGTCCACGGACAAACATACATTTTCAGGTATAAATTGAGCAAAAAGCAAAAATAAATTAGTAACGCTGTTGCTAGAAGTTAATTGAGGTGATAATCTTAGGTTCAAACTAAACTGCTGACGAATTAGCTGACGATATAGAATATATAGGAAACTGCTGACCACATAGATAAAGAAGGGTATCGGAAAGTACTGACCACATAGATAAAGAAAAATAATTAAACCGATACTGTCCAATGATATAAAGGTGTTATTATAATGCGGCGATTTGCACTACATTAAAAATAAATCAAGTCCAATGTAGTTCCAATATTTTATCACAACAGAAATTTATTTGGTTCACCAGAATATGTTTTGGAACACCAAACACAAATTCAAACACTTAAGTCAATGTGGAACACCACAAATAAAAATAGTAAAGTTAATCTTTATAAAGGAACACCTTCTACTTTGTCATCTACAAGTAAAGTGCAAGAATATGCTATTTAAGATTAAAAGAAACATAACGTTGATATATATGAAGGATTCTCATTGGTTATGTGGAATGACATGTGACATTTTTACACATATGTTAAGTAATTATTTAGTTATTATAACACAATATTTGGCTGGTACTTGATGATTAAACAGAAGAACAGGAAAAACAAATAAAAGCATTTTTACAAGTTGACAGCTTGGCTTCCTGGCTTAACAATCTTTTTGAGACTTTGAGAGTCAGCTTAACATAACCTGACACTTAAGTAATTCCCTATAGTAAAAGAAAATGAAAATTTCCAATGACTGCAGGGCTCCAGATAATTTTTTTGGCCTATGAGTATTTACTCATCATAATTCTTGCGAATGAGTAAAATGCTAAAATCTGAAATTGACTAGGGGTAATTTTACTCCTGAATATTTGTAAATGAGAAAAAAAAACAGAAATCAGTTTTATAACATATTTATTGGGTGTAACACCCATGAATTTGTTTGAAGTTCAGTTTCAATTCAGCATTCAAGTTTTTGTTTCTTTTTCTCTATTGGCTTGCTTTGGCTCCACACTCACTGCCAAATCCAATAGATTATTCAATATACCTCAATATACGATGTTTTGGGTATCATTTTTTGTTGGTTTAAAGAATGCGTAGCACGTCTGTTCACTTCATACATTCTTAGAAAGAGACATGTTGTTGTTTACTCCACACCGGAAGTTGATATTTTAAGTCGACACCGCTTTAAAATACACTACCTTACCATCAATATTAATTCCCAACAATTTGATTTACACACGCATTGAGTGTATAATATAGTTTTACCGAGGTTTATAGAGTACCATTCAATGCCTGTGTACGTTCAATGTGGCACAATGAATGCCGATCGTGCACTGTTATGTAAAGTATCCAGAAAATTCAGCTTTTGTTTAAGCTTGTAAAAAGTCATTGCATGCGATTCTGTAATTTCATGTACGTTTTTATACGCTAAAAAATTAGCAGACATGCGTCAACTTCAAAACTGGGTCACGTGCCTTCAAAAACTAGGTCATAAAGTCAGATAATAGAAAAACCTTGTGACCTTTCTAGAGGCCCTACTTTTCAATGGATCGTCATGAAAATTGGTCAGAATAGTCACCTTGATGATATCTAGTTCAAATTCGAAACTGGGTCACGTGCCTTCAAAAACTAGGTCAGTAGGTCAAATAATAGAAAAACCTTGTGACCTCTCTAGAGGCGGTATTTTTCATGGGATCTGTATGAAAGTTGGTCTGAATATTCATCTTGATGATATCTAGGCCAAGTTTGAAACTGGGTCATGTGTGGTCCAAAACTAGGTCAGTAGGTCTAAAAATGGAAAAACCTTGTGACCTCCCTAGAGGCCATATTTTTCAATGGATCTTCATGAAAATTGGTCAGAATTTTCACCTTGATGATATCTAGGTCGTATTCGAAACTTGGTCAACTGCAGTCCAAAACTAGATCAGTAGGTCTAAAAATAGAAAAACCTTGTGACCTCCCTAGAGGCCATATCTTTCAATGGATCTTCATGAAAATTAGTCAGAATGTTCACCTTGATGTTATCTAGGTCAAGTTCGAAACTTGGTCAACTGCGGTCAAAAACTAGGTCAGTAGGACTAGGACTAAAAATAGAAAAACGTTTTGACCTCTCTAGAGGCCATATTTTCAATGGATCTTCATGAAAATTGGTCAGAATGTTCACCTTTATGATATCTAGGTCAAGTTCGAAACTTGGTCAGGTGCGGTCAAAAACTAGGTCAGTAGGTCTAAAAATGGAAAAACCTTGTGACCTCTAGAGGCCATACTTTTCAATGGATCTTCATGAAAATTGGTCAGAATGTTGACCTTGATGATGTTTTTATCTTTTCAGGATTCTTCAGTTGGAGTGGATCTTACCAGATCTCTGTCCGAGGAAGAAAAAAAAATATTGAAACTGCTGACCACTTCTGTATAAGTTTGAAACAGTAAATTCTGCCTACCATTTCCCTCTGTTTCTATGTGGTCAGCAATTTCACGCAAATATGATATTGCTAGAAAGTGCTGACCAGTTAAATATAGTGTCAATCTTATTTATTGCGAAGAAACTGCTGACCAGTCATGTATATATTAAATATGCGCAAAGTGCGGACAGATTACTTCTATTTCCTTGTGGTTAGCAATTTCTCAAATATCTTATAGCGCTAGAAAGTGCTGACCAGTTAAATATAGTGTGAAATATTGAAACTGCTGACCACTTCTGTATAAGTTTGGAATATTATATTCTGCCTAACATTTCCCTCTATTTCTTTGTGGTCAGCAATTTCACACAAATGCGATATCTCTGGAAAGTGCTGACCAGTTAATATAGAGTAAATGTGATGGCCGCTCATGTATGTATTATCACTAGAAAGTGCTGACCAATTAACTATAGAATAAATATGCTGACTGGTCATGTATATATTAAATGTGCGCAAATTGTTGATGGATTCCTTCTATTTCTTTGTGATCAGCAATTTCTCACATATCTTATATCGCTAGAAAGTGCTGACCAGTTAAATATAAGAGTAAATATGCTGACCGGTCATGTATATATTAAATTAGACTGGCCCGTCCCTATGTTTCTTCTTACTTACATATATCAGTTTTCTTCATTAAGAGGGAAGTAACTCCAGAAGGTTGTTTCTACATTGACATTTTTATTGCCCCTGGCTCCAAACATAGGGGTATGGTTCAGCCATCAAATAAAATTGTGCTATTTTAGAGGCTTAAAATTTTCTAATAAAATGTTTCTTGTACTTATATAAAAAAATAACCATGCAGCCAGGGAGCCAGGCTAATATTAAATGTCAAAATGGCAAAAATGAAGAGCGTTTTAAGATAATAGTTCCATCAGTTCAAAAACAAGACAATTCAGTAGACTGTGTTTTAATTGCTGTGCCTCATGCAACTTCATACTGTATAAGGCAGAAACTGTGTTTTGATAAATGATACTAAGAGGACATTTAATCTCATTCTTAGAAAATGACAAAATGATGGAATTCCCAACAACTAAAAAGACTTGAAGTGTCTGTTGGAAAAAAACAGCAGAAAATTATTTCTATAGAAAATTATTGTACTTGCAATTTACCCGCCTGCTAAGGCGATCAGGTCCAGTGTGACAAATGTTCACGTTGGTACCACAAACACTTCGTGGAGGCACCAGTTGTTGTATCACATGTCAACATTGAATTTGTTTGTTCTTTTTGCATTTAACACATGATTATGTACAATGTTTCATCAGAATGAATAACAGCTTCAGTGATCATCACTATAATGTCATGTCTGTTGTATATAATTTGTTCATATATTACTGTGTTGTTTATTTATTCAGGTGAGTGATTTAAATGATGAACCATATTGAAGTTTAATTTATATGTATCTTAATAATTATCGTGTTTACTCTTTAGAAATATGAATAAATATTAACCAGTATAGTTGAACTTTAAATAAAATTGCAATAATTACAGAGATCTGTGTTTAGTGAAAGTAAATGACAACAAAAATGCAGGGTTTAAGATGAATTATTAATGAATTAGCTAGCATTCTTTAATTATGATAAGTAATATCAAAAACACATAAAATTTCATACATATGGAACATATTTTACGTTATTCAAATTAAAAATGTGTACATTGTGTTGCAAGCATAATGTAAGACAATACATACGTATATTCTATCAGAAAATATATATTAATCAATTACGTATCATATCGACAGAAATAATACAATATATCAATAATATAATAAGAAAATATTAAACTTTCACACTTGTTTTATGTTGTGAAATACCCTAAAGGCAATCTCAATGTGGATCGATTTTCCTTCTTTATCTATATGGTCAGCAGTTTCCGATAATCCTTCTTTACCTATGTGGTCAGCAGTTTCCTACATATTCTATATCGTCAGCTAAGTCGTCAGCACTTTAGTGTGACCCATAATCTTATCTACGAAATTCATGTTTTACCCACTGAGGACCTCGCAATTGCTGCAGTTTTGGAAAAGCCATAAAATTGTGTCTAAATTTTGCATCTTTTTCCACGTTCTGATTGGCTCTTGGTATCTGTCTCATGTGATTTTGCACACAGTAACTCTACAAATAGAAACTGGAAACGGGAACAATTCTTGTAAACTTTTGGACACATTCGTTAATAGAACATTGGTCGCCGATAGTCAGGTAATAACATACAATTCAAAACGAGTCAGATCATTACAAGAGTTTCAGCTGGCATCGCACGGGCAATGTTTCGGCATGGCATTTTTGTTTTACTAAATCTGTTGAAGGTTCCCCAGCCTCGCGGATGCTTGTTGTACCCCCCAACAACAAAGTTGTAAGGGCGGGTATACTGGTTTCAGGTTGTCTGTCTGTCTGTCTGTCCGTCTGCCTGTCCGTCTGTCCGTAGACGCAATCTTGTGCACACCATCTCTCCTTATCCCCTTGACAGAATTTAATGAAACTTCGCACAAGTGATCAGTACCAACAGTAGTTGTGCATGGGGCATGTTAGGTTCTTTTAGAAAAAAAATTTGCAGAGTTATGGGACTTTGTTTTTTTGTTACTATACTATATACATAGACACAATCTTGTGCGCACCATCTCTCCTCATCCCCTTTACACAATTTAATGAAACTTCACACAAGTGATCAGTAACAACAGTAGTTGTGCATGGGGCATGTTAGGTTCTTTTAGAAAAAAATTTTTGCAGAGTTATTGGGACTTTATTTTTTTGTTACTATACTATGTACATAGACACAATCTTGTGCGCACCATCTCTCCTCATCCCCTTTACACAATTTAATGAAACTTCACACAAGTGATTAGTAACAACAGTAGTTGTGCATGGGGCATGTTAGGTTCTTTCAGAAAAAAAATTTGCAGAGTTATGGGACTTTGTTTTTTTTGTTACTTTACTATATACATAGACACAATCTTGTGCACACCATCTCTCCTCATCCCCTTTACACAATTTAATGAAACTTCACACAAGTGATCAGTAACAACAGTAGTTGTGCATGGGGCATGTTAGGTTCTTTCAGAAAAAAAATTTGCAGAGTTATGGGATTTTGTTTTTTTTTGTTACTTTACTATATACATAGACACAATCTTGTGCGCACCATCTCTCCTCATCCCCTTTACACAATTTAATGAAACTTCACACAAGTGATCAGTAACAACAGTAGTTGTGCATGGGGCATGTTAGGTTCTTTCAGCGACAAAAATTGCAGAGTTATAGGACTTTGTTTCTTGTTAACATACTATGTACATATTACAGTCTGTATATGCAATCTTGTGCGTGCCTAATCTACCAAACGCTTACACACAATTTAATGAAACTTCACACCAGTGTTCAGTACCAACCCTAGTTGTGCGTGGTGCATGTTACATTCTTTTAGATAAATATTCTGCACAGTTATGGGACTTTGTTTTTTGTTACTATAATGTATACATACAGTCTATATACATACAGTCCACATAATTATGCAATCTTGTATGCGTCAAATTGCAATGTACTGTGGCAGTGCATGCGGGGGGTACATTCATCACCTTTAGTGATAGCTCTAGTTTCTACCTGTAGATCATAACAGTTGCCCAGAATAATAAATTATTCATACATGTGATAAGTTCAGAATCCCAAAACTGGAGGTTTGCTATTTTTCAGCTGGAGTTTGGGTCTCAAAACTGGAGGTTTTTTATTGACATATATTAAACGCGCTAACGCAAAACTTATGTTATTATTTTATGTTATTTTCTATTCTACTGTTAACTTCAAAAACCTAAAAGGATAAAATATATTGTATTTTATCAACTTTTAACAAGTAGCACATTATTTTCAAGTTTTACTGGTAGAAATTCAAATGAAATATAAATTTAAGACATCCCCTTGTGAAATTAAGAGAATTTATTTTTAGCACGACTATTCGAAGAATAGGGGAGCTATCCTACTCGCCCCGGCATCAGCGTTAGCGTGAGCATCACACAAATGTTAAAGTTTGCGTACCATCCCAAATATTTTCAAAGTCCATTGAGATATTGCTTTCATAGTTTGCATACTTGTTTACCATCATGACCCCAGTCTATAAACGGGAGCAGACAACTCTATCAAGCATTTTAACTGAATTATGGCCCCTTTTCGACTTAGAATAGGCTAATTGTAATTGTGCCCCCCATGAGTGGTGGGGGCATATAGATTTGGTCTTGTCCGTTTGTCTGTGCGTGCGTGCGTCTGTCCGAAGTTCGTGATGCGCCTAGCTCGAAAAGTATTTGATATAAATTAATGAAACATTGCGTGAGTCTTTATCATGATATGAACTTGCGCACCTCCTATTTTTCGTCTGGCTCCGCCCCCTATTTTCAGAGTTATAGCCCCTGAAATAGTAAAAAATGCACATTTTCACCTTGTGACACGCCTAGCTCAAAAAGTATTTGATATAGATTCATGAAACCTTGCATGAGTCTTAATCATGATATGAACTTGCGCACCTCTTATTTTTCATCTGGCTTCGCCCCCTATTTTCAGAGTTATGGCCCCTGAAATAGTCAAAAATGCAAATTTTCACCTTGTGACATGCCTAGCTCAAAAAGTATTTGATGTAAATTCATGAAACCTTGCATGAGTCTTAATCATGATATAAACTTGTGCACCTCCTATTTTTCATCTGGCTCCGCCCCCTATTTTCAGAGTTATGGTCCCTGAAATAGTCAAAAATGCACATTTTCACCTTGTGACACGCCTAGCTCAAAAAGTGTTTGATATAGATTCATGAAACCTTGCATGAGTCTTAATCATGATATGAACTTGCGCACCTCCTATTTTTCATTTGGGTCCGCCCCCTATTTTCAGAATTATGGCCCCTGAAATAGTCAAAAATGCGTATTTTCACCTTGTGACATGCCTAGCTAAAAAAGTATTCGATATAGATTCATGAAACCTTGCATGAGTCTTAATCATGATATGAACTTGCGCACCTCCTATTTTTTATTGGGTCCGCCCCCTTTTTTTTAGAGTTACGGCCCCTGAAATAGTCAAAAATGTACATTTTCAAATTGTGACGCACCTAGCTTAAAAAAAGTATTTAATATAAATGGTTGAAAACTTGCATATGTCTTTATCATGATATAAACTTGCACATCTCTAAATTTTTGGCTGGCTCCACCCCCTATTTTTAAAGTTATTGCCCCTGAATACACCATTAAGACTGCAAACATTTGAATTATTGCCCCTTATTTGTGACAAATGTACCATTGGGGGGCACACCCTGTGTCCTACAGACACATTCTAGTGTTAAAGTTTGCGTACCACCCCAAATATTTTTAAAGTCCATTGAGATATTGCTTTCATATTTTGCATACTTGTTTACCATCATGACCCCAGTCTGTAAACAGGAGCAGACAACTCTATCAAGCATTTTGACTGAATTATGGCCCCTTTTCGACTTAGAGTATGATTATTGTAATGTTAAAGTTTTACTCATAACGTGCTTACTAAATGATAGCATTTTAAGAAGCAGGGGTGTGGAAATCCCAATATTTGTCACTTGTTCACAGAAAAATGTGACACAAAAATCCACTTGCCCGCAGTCAAAATTCACTCCTCCGGATTTTCAACATTAAAACCTGCAAATAATTCATAATAATAATTTACTCATCCGTGAATCCACATAATTTTGCCAATTTTTTACATCTTTATCCTAGATCTAGACTGAATGTAGTTAGAGTAAGTAGATCAATGTTAAGGTTTCTTCAATTACCATTAATACCGAGGTGCAGATGACAGTCACGTTCTAAAAATAGTAACGAGTTGGTTTTTCCAACAATTATTTATGTGATTTCATTACTGTACAGAACTTTTCTTTGAATAATCAAAAATTCATTTCAGCTGGGAATTATTTCTTATGGCTGGGAGTCTTTTGCTTCAAATTGGTAAAAAAAATGGAGCCTAATTGGTATTGAGAATGGGTCGATATTTGGCCCCGTGAGACAGGTGGAAAAGGCCATGCTGGTCTAATCCTTTATCAAAACAAACAATCATGTTATCTAAATTCACCTGTGAAAAAAAACTCTTTCCTCCAGCTACATGTGTGTCAAACATGTATAATAAGCAATAGTCGGTGACGCTTTGATTTACTGTGTAAACAGCCCCATGTGGTTCTGGGACGATCTGTGTATGAAAAGCATTGGAACCACTGCCTTACCCTTGCACGATCGTAGTAGGGTCTTAACACTTGGTTTTACTATAACTCTGTGATTCCAGCAGGTATGCAAATTTTTATTCCATATCTCATGTTTTTATTTTGATGTAAATGAGATGTGAAACCAAAATTTGTAGTCCTGTTTGGCGCCATATAACCTATACTGTGTTGATGCGCTGTAAAACCCAAATAAATAAATAAATTACTGTGTAAACATGTTTGGCAGTCCTCGGTAATTATCAACCCAGTCATAATCAGGTCGGAGACTTCCCCTGGATTGAGAGACAGTCTCTCGATCTAACACTGTCTCTCGTTTGAAAGACAAAATGTCTTTCGATCGAAAGACTGTATTTAGCTTATGTGTTTAGAAAACATGAAATCATTATTAAAACAATCATTTCATTACAGTCGCATTATTTATTCATTGAAACAACTTGTTATTTCAAGTAAACTTTACAAGAAACACATTGTCATAGAAGTTTGCTTAAGCATAATAATTTTGATTTTGAAAATTTGATAAAAGAAAGATAATTTTCTATATTTGAAATAAATTTGTGCATTCTAAAAAGAGAGTTTTAATTACTCCTTCATTGATTTTCATTGCTTAAGATAATTTGAGTCTTTCGATCAAAACACATTTTGTCTTTCGAACGAGAGACAATGTTTAGATCGAGAGAATGTCTCTCAATCCAGGGGAAGTCTCCGACCTGATAATAGAGCTAATAGTGCTGCGAGGAAAAAAGTCTAAAAACTGATTTATTTTGAAAAGCGGGAGGATTATGGTTTTGGTCGGGAGACGGGAGGCAAGGTTTGACCCTCCCGCGTGGGAGATCACATGTATGAATTTTTTGCAGGTTTTAATGTTGAAAATCCGGAGGAGTGAATTTTGACTGCGGGCAAGTGGATTTTTGTGTCACACTTGTCTGTGAACAAGTGAAAAATATTGGGATTTCCACACCCCTGCTTCTTAAAATGCTATCATTTAGTAAGCACGTAACTCTATGCAAGAAAAACAAAAATGCCGTCTGCAAAATGCAGACAGTCCAAGTAAGAACAGGAAAATTGTAAGATCGCCAAAACTAAATTGTCAGTGCAATGAATCACAGTCAGTTTTATATTTATTTTAGGAAAGACATTACTGTGGACTTTTATTATGGTGAATGCTGATCTTGAATTAATTTATAATTTTCAAAGGTTGTGTCTTGTATAGATCTAGATTCAGTTTCACTTTGACGCATCAACAGGCAATGATGGTCTTATTCATCTTAGAAATAATAACTGAAGCAATAATATAACATTTTTGCAGAATCTTGTACCACTAAATATGCATGATAGCCGATTGTCAAATTTCTGTAGTATGGTTATTACCTCCCCTTTCTTAATTTTATTTTTATGCCCCTAAAGGGAGGCATATTAGTTTTCAACTGTCCGTTCGTTAGTTAGTTAGTTCGTCACAACGTTAACTTTTTGCATGAAGGCACTTTACTCGCGAACCACTGCACCCAGGACCTTCAAACATCACATGCTGATAGTACTTATTGAGTACACCACCCCTACTGACTTTGGGGTCACCAGGACAAAGGTCAAGGTCATAGGGGCCAACATTAACTTTTTGCTTGAAGGCACTTTACTCGCGAACCACTTCACCCAGGACCTTCAAACTTTACATGCTGATAGTATTTTATGAGTACACCAACCCTACAGACTTTGGGGTCAGCAGATCAAAGGTCAAGGTCACAGGGGCCAACATTAACTTTTTGCATGAAGGCACTTTACATGCGAACCACTGCACCTGAGGACCTTCAAACTTCACATGCTGATAGTACTTTTTGAGTACACCACCCTACTGACTTTGGGGTCACCAGGTCAAAGGTCAAGGTGCTGCGGGGGCATTTGTCACCATTAGTGACAGCTCTTGTTTTCATTTTGCTTATTTTTTCTAACATCAGCGATAGTCCTAAACAGAAAATAGTTCCAAAATCTGCTATAAATGTGAGTTAGACAATTTTCTTTAAAGATAAATCGATTGCATTGTTCAAACGTATTTTATATATTTTCATTTTTCAAGTAAAAATAGCAAGTAACCCATCTTAAAAGGGTTTTTCTAAGGCTTGAGAATGATGCAAAGCAACAATAGGAGTCCGCGTCCCCTTCCTGGAAAAAGTTGGAGTTTTCATTCGATCTTCACCAAACTTGGTGTTTGTGTTTGTGGGCATAATATCTCGGCCAAGTTTGATAACCAGCAAAATCCTTCCAGGCACTCTTGGATTATGGCCCTTGAATTACTTGAAAAATTGCGAATTTAGCCTTGTCTGCTCTCTGAGTCAAACAGTTTTCATCCGATCTTCACCAAACTTGCTGACAATGTTTGTGGGCAAAATATCTCGGCCAAGTTCGATGTCCAGCCAAATCGCCCCAGGCACTCTTGGATTATGGCCCTTGAATTAGGCCAAATTCGATGATGGGCGTATTTGTGACAGTCTGCCACTCTTGTTCCCTTACAGAAGAAAAAGGCCTGCTGCGTACTCTTGCTGTGTACATACAGCGTATATGATGCGTACATGATGTGTACTGAAATCAAGGGCTTTAAATAGTATGCAGGATATACACCGCACATACACCGATAGTACGTTTGTAGTACACTTTTGACATGCAAATGAGCTCTGCCGCGTACTACTTGCTGCGTACATGCTGTGGACTACATAGTACACAGGATGTACGCTGGAGGAATTTAGTATGCGGGAAATAGTACGCAGCATGTACGCGGCACATACACTTTTCACATGCAAATGAGCCTGCGGTGTACTACCCCTGCGGCGTACATGCTGTGTACTCCTGCGGCGTACATGCTGTGTACTCCTGGCCCGAGTCCTGCGGCGTACACGCTGTGTACTCCTGCTGCATACATGCTGTGTACTCTTGTGGCGAAACTGCTGTGATAATGTAAATTCCTTACCCCACCAACTTTCATATGCAAATGCTGATCATTTGGACAGAAAAAAGATAAGTGACATGCATCAATAAGTATTTACCCTTACCAAAATAATGTAGACTGATGTTTTCAAATAAATTAGTATGCTTTTCTTCATCCACTTTTCAATGAAATAAATCAATTTTTGTAGCATGTAATTTGGTAAACATTTGAAGAAAATGGCGTAACTGCATCAAGGGGAAACAACTTTAATGCAACTAAATATAAGTGTTATGATTTATTATAGACGATGTGTGCGTAGTATGTATTTATTTCGATTAAAATCCATCTGAGAACAATACGTCCGTAAAAAGTAGCGCACTAAAAAAATTTGGATTGATTTTTTCCAATGGGGCGAGCACAATTAGCCAAAAACGTTCTGAAAATATACGAGCGGCAAATCCGATGAACAACTTTTTAATTTGGTGAGGCCTTAATGAGTTAACATAATAAGCATTAAAGCCTTTATAAAACATGATAGAATGGTGTTTTGCTTAAGAGTATTCAAATAACAGTGAGAGCTATTAATTCTTCTCATTCGGGCGCTGTTGAGGCATTATCTTGGTAATTATTTCATGTATTACAAAATGTAATGCAACGAAGTTCAAATAAGGCTTTTCAATTATCCAAGTTAGAAAGCTCCAGGATTAATTCAAAATGAAAAAGAATATATTTTTACACTGCATGCAAGGTGCAGCTCAGAAATCACTAAGATGTAAGCTTCACAAATGAACATTGCAAATAGTTTGGCAAATTTTCATTGTTCAGAATACTGGTAATCTGAACTATTATATGAAAGTTACTCGGAAATCAAGTTCTTGCTTCCAAAAAAAAAAAAAATGTACAAATCCTTCCTGCATGAAGTGTACTTCAGACTTTTACCTAAAAAAATTCAAAGTATAAACACCAAAAGAAAATGAACAAGTCCCTCCCGTGTATATGAAGTTTACTTCAGACTTTAACTTAAAAAAAAAAACTATAAAGTATAAATGCCAAAAGAAATTGTACAAGTCTTTCCCGCGTATATGAAGTGTACTGCACAAATTTCAAAGTATCTGCGGTGTACATGCAGTGTACTATTTTCTTGTACAAGTCCCTCCTGCGTACATGCAGTGTACTCCTTAAATTTTCAGAGTCTGTGCTGCATACTTGAAGTGTACTAGTGACCTCCTGCGTACATGATGTGTACTCGTCGAAATAGTACGCGGCATGTGGTGTATGTAAAATGTACTCCTCTGGCGTACTACTGTGTTTACGGCATATACACAGCAAATACGCAGCATGTACGCCACAGAGGCTTGCTTCTGTAAGGGTTGTCACATTAATTTGGGAACAGCTGTGAATAACATCACAATTAAGTCCAGTTAGTGTTCTGCAAATACAGCTAAGAACTTTCAGTCATCATTTAATTATCATTTTAATCCAAGTAACATAGTATGATCAAGTTACTCAGTGTTTCAATTGCAAAACACTTCTTAGAAATACAAGTGAAATAAGTCTTATTAAAAACAGACAGAAACCCACACTTACTTTCTACCTCCTTTTCAGGTGCGGGAATGTTAATTTTGCAAGAAGATCTCAGTGTAACAAATGTGGAAAAGGTATATATCATAATATATAAATTAGTTCAAACTAACAATTACTTTTACTGTCTTAAACTTGATATCTGAGTACAATGTTCAAAATTTAATGTGACTGTCAAGACAGATTAAACTGTAAGGATATGGGTATATTATTCGGCGTTAGCTGAATAACATGGATTTTGACCTAGATTCTGTAGTAATAGGGACACGGAACAGGTGCGCACTGAGAAGATAAACCCATTTATTAAGTCTTAAATGACATCGATTATCAGAAGGCACATATTAAATGGAACATATTTAGTAGTTTTGTTACCCTAAACTAAAATGATATATTTTAATTTCCAGTTTTTAGTAATTTATCACCGCTAGAGAAATCGAAAGTAAACGTTTTCCCTCGTCGCGTACCTCGCTTATGGATGAATGATTTGTGGCTGGTTGTAACTGTAGAGTCAGTGTACCCGGTGTCGGACTGTACGCGGTTTTGCACACACAGCAAATTCATGTTCTTCTTGAAAATAAAGCAGAAAATTTAACAGTTATTATTATTATTTCACGAAACTGAGTTATTCCCTACATAATTTGACACCAGGGGTCTTTCCCCACTGGAGCCTCGCTCTGGCAAGTGCAGACAAAAACAATAACAACAATGGAGGCAGGTAGGTCAGCTGTAAATTTTTAAATTTCATGAAATTAATGACTATGCAAACAACAACAATGTGCAAATTAAATTAAAAAATTACTATTCCATCATATATTATGTAAGTATTTACCTATTACTTTACCCAAATAAAAAAGATTTCAACATTTATTGAAGGTATCCCAATCTGCAGATGTTTGATTTTTTGCTTTAATTTTTTTTTAAACTGAGTTAAAAGCTAGTGTTTTATTTTCATGTCAACTGCTTAAGCCTTTTCCAGTCCAACTAATTGTATGCTGGTTGACATATTGTGCTAGTGGGTTACTTATGGGGGATTCTGACCCAACACGAAATTATTTCAGAATCAGCCCAGGACGTCAAATCATTTTGACCTATCACTGAAAGGATACCTCTTGATCATTTAAATTTGCTGCTTAGTTGGAATATTTGCAAATGAATAATGTGTTCGTATATGCATATCCAAATATTTTCTGTCTGTACATTCTGTTTAATTCTGAATTTTTCATTACCTCTACGCCGTTTGTCTTTTTGTGTCCCCCCCATGAGTGGTGGGGGCATATAGATTTGCTCTTGTTCGTGAGGCGCCTAGTTCAAAAAGTATTTGATATAAATTGATGAAACCTTGCATGAGTATGATGATATGAACTTGCGCACCTTCTATTTTTCGTCTAGCTCTGCCCCCTAATTTTAGAGTTATGGCCCCTGAAATAGTCAAAAATGCACATTTTCACCTTGTGACACGCCTAGCTCAAAAAGTATTTGATATAAATTGATGAAACCTTGCATGAGTCTTTATCATGATATAAACTTGCACTCCTACTATGTTTCATCAGGCTCCGCCCCCCTATTTTTAGCTCACCTGAGCAATGCTCAGGTGAGTTTTTCTGATCGCTCGATGTCCGGCGTCCGGCGTCCGTCGTCTGTCGTCTGTCGTCTGTCAACATTTAGCTTGTGTATGCGATAGAGGCTGTATTTTTCAACTAATCTTCATGAATATTGGTCAGAATGATAACCTTGATGAAATCTAGGCCGAGTTCGAAAATGGGTCATCTCGGGTCAAAAACTAGGTCACTAGGTCAAATCAAAGAAAAACCTTGTGTATGCGATAGAGGCTGTTTTTTTCAATTAATCTTCATGAATATTGGTCAGAATGATAACCTTGATGAAATCTAGGCCGAGTTCGAAAATGGGTCATCTCGGGTCAAAAACTAGGTCACTAGGTCAAATCAAAGAAAAACCTTGTGTATGCGATAGAGGCTGTATTTTTCAATTGATCTTCATGAATATTGGTCAGAATGATTGCCTTGATGAAATCTAGGCCGAGTTCCAAAATGGGTCATCTCGGGTCAAAAACTAGGTCACTAGGTCAAATCAAAGAAAAACCTTGTGTATGCGATAGAGGCTGTATTTTTCAACTAATCTTCATGAATATTGGTCAGAATGATAACCTTGATGAAATCTAGGCCGCGTTCGAAAATGGGTCATCTCGGGTCAAAAACTAGGTCACTAGGTCAAATCAAAGAAAAACCTTGTGTATGCGATAGAGGCTGTATTTTTCAATTGATCTTCATGAATATTGGTGAGAATGATTGCCTTGATGAAATCTAGGTCGAGTTCGAAAATGGGTCATCTCGGGTCAAAAACTAGGTCACTAGGTCAAATCAAAGAAAAACCTTGTGTATGCGATAGAGGCTGTATTTTTCAGTTATTCTTCATGAATATTGGTCAGAATGATAACCTTGATGAAATCTAGGCCGAGTTCGAAAATGGGTCATCTCAGGTCAAAAACTAGGTCACTAGGTCAAATCAAAGAAAACCTTGTGTATGCAATAGAGGCTGTATTTTTCAATTTATCTTCATGAATATTGGTGAGAATGATTGCCTTGATGAAATCTAGGCCGAGTTCGAAAATGGGTCATCTCGGGTCAAAAACTAGGTCACTAGGTCAAATCAAAGAAAAACCTTGTGTATGCAATATAGGCGGTATTTTTCAATTGATCTTCATGAATTTTGGTCAGAATGATTACCTTGATGAAATCTAGGCTGAGTTCGAAAATGGATCATCTCGGGTCAAAAACTAGGTCACTAGGTCAAATTAAGGAAAAACCTTGTGTATGCGATAGAGGCTGTATTTTTCAACTGATCTTCATGAATATTGGTCAGAATGATAACATTGATGAAATCTAGGCTGAGTTCGAAAATGGGTCATCTGGGGTCAAAAACTAGGTCACTAGGTCAAATCGAAGAAAAACATTGTGTATGCAATAGAGGATGTAGTTTTCAGTTGATCTTCATGAAATTTGGTCAGAGTGATTGCCTTGATGAAATCTAGGTCCAGTTTGAATATGGGTTATCTGAGGTCAAAAACTAGGTCACTAGGTCATATTAAAGAAAAATCTTGTGTATGCGATAGAGACTGTTTTTTTCAATTGATTTTTATGAAATTTGGTCAGGATGATTGCCTTAATGAAATCTAGGTCGAATTTGAATATGGGTCATCTGAGGTCAAAAACTAGGTCACTTGGTCAAATCAAAGATAAAACTTGTGTGTGTGATAGAGGCTGTATTTTTCAATTGATCTTCATGAATTTTGGTCAGAATGATTGCCTTGATAAAATCTAGGTCGAGTTTGAACATGGGTCATCTAGGGTCAAAAACTAGGTCATATCTAAGAAAATGCTTGTTTTATCGCAAGAGACCAATTTTTTGGTCCAATCTTAATGAAAATTGGTCAGAATATTTGTTTCCATGAAATCACTAGGTCAAACATGTTTTACACTGTTATGGTGTGTTTCTTAGGTGAGCGACCTAGGGCCATCTTGGCCCTCTTGTTAGAGTAATGGCCCCTGAAATAGTAAAGAATGCACATTTTCACCTTGTGACACACCTAGCTCAAAAAGTATTTGATATAGATTCATGAAACCTTGCATGAGTCTTAATCATGATATGAACTTGCGCATCTCCTATTTTTAATATGGGTCTGCGCCCTATTTCTAGAGTTATGGCCCCTGAAATAGTCAAAAATGCACATTTTCACCTTGTGACACCCCTAGCTCAGAAAGTATTTGATATAAATTGATGAAACCTTGCATGAGTCTTTATCGTGATATGAACTTGCCCACCTACTATTTTTCATCTGAGTCCGCCCCCTATTTTTAGAGTTATGGCCCCTGATATAGTAAAAAAATGCACATTTTCACCTAATTATGTGCCTCACTCAGAAAGTATTTAATGTAAATTCATGAAACCTTGCTTGAGTCTTTATCATAATGTGACCTTGCACACTTGGCATTCTTCTTGAGAATTTTAGCATTTATTACGAAGTTATGGCCCATGAAATAGCCAAAATAGTGGATTTTTTGTTTCTGATGCTCATAGCTCAAAAAGTATATGGTATAGAATAATGAATCCTTCTCATATTTTTTTTTTTGAGGCTATACCCCATTAAGACTGCAAACATTTGAATTATTTCACCTTATTTGTGACAAATGTACCAGTGGGGGCACACCCTGTGTCCTACAGACACATTCTAGTTAAAGACATTTCTTGTTTATTATACCCTCACAAACGAAAGCTTGTCAGTCGGTCGGTCAAGTTCAACTGAGGTCAAAAGTCAAGGTAACAATGACCTGGAACAGTTGAACGGTTTCCGGATGCTTGGGCCTAGGATCATGAATTTGGGTTCACAGGTGTAACATCATAAAATACAGGTCAAGTTTTACTTTGAGGTCAGTAGGTCAAATGTCAAAGTAACAAGGACAGTTAAATGGTTTAGAACTGGATGATAACTTGAGAACTCTTGGACAAAGGATCATGAAGGTTGATAGGGAGGTTGGTCATGACCAGCAGGTCAACCCTATTGATTTTGAGATCAGTAGGTCAAAGGTCAAGGTCACAGTGACCCAGAACAGTTAAACCATTTCCAGAAGATAACTTTAGAACACTTAGGCCTTTGCCTACAAACCACCATTTTTAGCTCATCTGATTTTTTTTTTAAAAATGATAGTTTTTGTCATCACTTGATCAGCGTCGGTATTGGCGTTGCCTGGTTAAGTTTTATGTTTAAGCCAGCTTTTCTCCTAAACTATTAAAGCTATTGCTTTAAAAAATAACTTGCAACACTTGTTAACCATCTCTGTCCTGCTTTTTGCAAGAATTATGGCTTCTTTTGCTTTTAGGTCAACTTTTCTCCTTAATGGTCAAAGCAATTGCTTAAAAACTGGATGCTATTATTCACCATTAAAAGTTGACTATGCACAGCAAAAATCGTAACTCTACATTGCTTTTTGCAAGAATTATGGCCACTTTTTAGCTCCACTATTCGGAGAATAGGGGGGCTATTCTTCTCGCCCCGGCATCGGTGTGACATTTCTTGGTTAAAGTTTTTCGGCAACCTTTGTTTTTCCGTCATATCTTTGTTACTATTGCTTATATCTTACTGTAACTTCACATAAACATTGTCCAGCATACAAACAAGTATTTGCAGGGGCTGGGTCTATTATATTGAAGGTCAAGGTCACCAAGGTGTTATACTTGGAATTATTATTATGTCTCCCCCAGGAGACATATTGTTTTTGCCCTGTCCGTCCTTCCGTCCGTCCGTCTGTCCAGAGAACCATTTGACCTAGAACCTTCAAACTTCATAGGGTTGTAGGGCTGCTGGAGTAGACAACCCCTATTGTTTTTGGGGTCACTCCGTCAAAGGTCAAGGTCACAGGGGCCTGAACATTGAAAACCATTTACGATCAATAACTAGAGAACCACTTGACCCAGAATGTTGAAACTTCATAGGATGATTGGCCATGAAGAGTAGATGACCCCTATTGATTTTGGGGTCACTCCGTCAAAGGTCAAGGTCACGGGGGCCTGAAAATTGAAAACCATTTCCGATCAGTAACTAGAGAACCACTTGACCCAGAGTGTTGAAACTTCATAGGATGATTTGTCATGAAGAGTAGATGACCCCTATTGATTTTGGGGTCACTCCGTGAAAGGTCAAGGTCACAGGGGCCTGAACATTGAAAACCATTTCCGATCAATAGCTAGAGAACCACTTGACCCAGAGTGTTGAAACTTCATAGGATGATTTGTCATGAAGAGTAGATGACCCCTATTGATTTTGGGGTCACTCCGTGAAAGGTCAAGGTCACAGGGGCCTGAACATTGAAAACCATTTCCGATCAATAGCTAGAGAACCACTTGACCCAGAATGTTGAAACTTCATAGGATGATTGGTCATAAAGAGTGGATGACCCCTATTGATTTTGGGGTCACTCCATCAAAGGTCAAGGTCACAGGGGCCTGAACATTGAAAACCATTTCCGATCAGTAACTAGAGAACCACTTGACCCAGAGTGTTGAAACTTCATAGGATGATTGTACATGCAAAGTAGATGACCCCTATCGATTTTGGGGTCACTCCATTAAAGGTCAAGGTCACAGGGGCCTGAACATGGAAAACCATTTCCGATCAATAGCTAGAGAACCACTTGACCCAGAGTGTTGAAACTTCATAGGATGATTGTACATGCAGAGTAGATGACCCCTAACGATTTTGGGGTCACTCTGTGAAAGGTCAAGGTCACAGGGGCCTGAACATTGAAAACCATTTCCGGTCAGTAACTTGAGAACCACTTGACCCAGAATGATGAAACTTCATAGGATGATTGGTCATGCAGAGTAGATGACCCCTAACGATTTTAGGGTCACTCTGTTAAAGGTCAAGGCCACAGGGGCCTGAACATGGAAAACCATTTCCAATCAATAACTTGAAAACCTCTCGACCCAGAATGTTGAAACTTCATAGGATGATTGTTCATGCAGAGTAAATGACCCCTATTGTTTTTGGGGTCACTCCCTTAAAGGTCAAGGTCACAGGGGCCTGAACATTGATAACCAGTTCCGATCAATAACTTGAGAACCACTTGACCCAGAATGTTGAAACTTCATAGGATGATTGAACATGCAGAGTAGATGACCCCTATTGATTTTGGGGTCAGTCTTTTAAAGGTCAAGGTCACAGTGGCCTGTTCATGTAAAATCCTTTTTTGGAAATAAGTTGAGAACCACTTGACCTACAATGTTGAAACTTAATAGGATGATTGGACATGCAGAGTAGATGACCCCTATTTATTTTGTGGTCACCTGATCAAAGGTCAAGGTCACAGGAGCCTGAACAGTGACTTGAGAACCACTAGGCCAAGAGTGTTGAAATTTAGCGGGATGACTGGACATGCCAAGTAGATAATCCCTATTGCAGCCAACCATCAGTGTCTCTTTGACTTTCGCTCCTGACCCCTATTGACTTCTTGCCTATAGGACTTTGCATTGGGGGAGACATGCACTTTTTTACAAAAGCATTTTCTAGTTTTCATATTAATTTTTCAAAAACTTCGTTTATAGACATATCTTCGGTACTTTAAAAGATAATGACTTGAAATAAAAAACATTTCTTTATAATCATCATGTGCATGTGTGGTTACAATTCCCCTAACTCTGATTGTATTTTTGACAGTATTATGCCCCTTTCATACTTAAATCTTTGCTTTCTCAATATAACTTTAGTACAATATAAGATATGGACTTGAAACTTAAAATGTATCTTTATCATCATCATCTGCATGTGTGGTAACAATGCCCATAACTGATTTGTATTTTTGACCAAATTATGCTCCGTTCTTACTTAACTTTTTTGACAAAACTTGTTTTCTTGACATAACTTTGGTACTATATAAGATAATGACTTGAAGCTCAAAGTATATCTTTACCATCATCATCAGTATCCATACTTGACCTTTAACGCCTCTGAGTAGTAGGGTCCTGTTATATCTTGGTGTATCTTCCTTTCAAAGTAGAGGTCTCATATTGAGACATAAATTCATTTTACTATCAAGTCGCCGAATAGTGGAGTGCGCTGTCTTATGGACAGCTCTTGTTCACTTAGAAAATCAGATTTCTTGGTCAAGTTTTGTGTTTAGGTCAGCTTTCCTCCTAAACTATCAAAGCTATTGCTTTAAAACTTGCAACACTTGTTCACCATCATAAGCTGACCCTGTACAGTAAGAAACATAACTCCATCCTGCTTTTTGCAAGAATTATGGCCCCTTTTAGACTTAAAATATCATAAAAACACACAGGTAGGACAATATTTCTGTTATACAGAGACAAAAAAATCAGATGAATGTCTGCACCCACAAGGCAGTGCTCTTGTTTGAAGTAATTATGGCCCCTTTCCAACTTAAAATTTGCCAAACTCATGGGTTCCAGACTCATGAAAGGGTTGACAGATTTAAATCATTTTTGATACACAGGTGTAACATCATCAAATATAGGACAAGTTTGACTTTGACATTGGCTTACTTATGTGGCAAGGCCTTATTGTTGGGTTATTGTCTTGTCTGTGACAGCTCTAGTTATCACTGCAGCCTTCTGAAACCAGTCTTAAAGTGTCTTTAGTGATAGCTGTAATTCAATTTATCACATAGCCTAGTAGTATAACACCCGCTTTGAGTGTGGGTGCTTCGTGGCAGCATCATAAGTGGTATTAAAGTGTAGAATCCTATCGGCCCTCAGCATTGACAGGATAATTCTGGGACTGGGGATCCAAGTGTCAGTATAATGTGTCTTGATGGGGTGTCATGTCACATGTCTGTGGCCAGGGTTTTTTCTTGCTGACTTGGGAATTTTGACGTGTAAATGTACCAAATTGGGAAGTATTTAGTCCCATAGGAGAGTAAGGATGTGTTTAAGCCCTCTCTCATACACTTGTTTATATTGTAGAACCTCTTTCACATACTTCCATTACAAGATTATCCATAATTTGGTCAATGTTTGTGCAGTTTTGATGAAATTTTTTTCAGAATGTAGATTCGGAAATTTTGCACTCATTTTGGGAAACATACATACGTTTTGGCATTTGGAAAATAGCCAAAAAACGGCTATAAAACTGGCCGAAAAAAAACCCTGATGGCATGATATTCCCGAGAGGCACCACTATAAATGGTGGGCATTGTGGTCACTGTTACATGTAGACATGTCCTTTATATGAGTGAAAAATTATTGAAAAAGACTGTAAACCCAAACACACACTTCCAACACCAGATCCCTCTGGCACAATATCAAAATTTCACAGCAGTGTTCCTTAGGCAGCCTTTTACCAGTATCTTTTAAATAATTCTGGTTTTTTAAAAAACATGTCTGTCAGGAGATGGGACTATTTTTTTCTAAATTGCTATATTGGAAAGTCTCTTCCTCTCAGACTGTTGGTCAATTTCAAACTAACTTCACATCAATGTTTGTTAGGTATCTCTCTACCAAATTACTTCAGATCATTCTGTTTCATTTATAAGCATAGCCTCTAGTGGGCAGGGCTAGTATTCTCTATATGGCTAGTACACAGAAAACTTTGAAACCTAAGGTCCAATTTTAAAAGGTTTGACAGCAGTGTTCCTTGGATGGCCCTTTACCAGATTCCTTCAAATAGTTTTGTTTCCTTAAAAAAACACAGAGCTAGTTTTCTTTGTATGGCTACATGGGAAAAAAAATTCTCCTGATTATAACTGTTGGCCCAAAAGCAAAATAATTTCTTACAGATACCTGGTAATCTTTGATCTTTGATGACCCTGTACCAAATTCTTTCAGTTAGGCCATAATAAATTAATTCCTAGATTATCATCCCTGCCCGCCCCCTCTTTTTTATGCTGCCCCGACCTTTTTAGCGCACCTGAGCATGAAGTGCTCAAAGGTGAGCTTTTGTGATCACCCTGTGTCCGTCATTCGTTGTCATCCATCCGTCGTCGTTGGCGTCCTCAACAATTTGACTGTTAACACTCTAGAGGTCACAATTCTGGCCCAGTCTTAATGAAACTTGGTCAGAATGTTACTCTCAATAAAATCTTGGACGAGTTCGATATTGGGTCATCTGGGATCAAAAACTAGGTCACTAGGTCAAATCAAAGAAAAAATTTGTTAACACTCTAGAGGTCACAATTTTGGCCCAATCTTAATGAAACTTGATCAGAATGTTACCCTTAATAAAATCTTGGATGAGTTCGATATTGGGTCATCTGGGGTCAAAAACTAGGTCACCAGGTCAGATCAAAGGAAAAGCTTGTTAACACTCTAGAGGTCACAAATTTGGCCCAAACTTCATGAAAGTTGGTCAGAATGTTACCTTTAATAAAATCTTGGACGAATTTGCTATTGGGTCATCTGGGGTCAAAGACTAGGTCACCAGGTCAAATCAAAGAAAAAGCTTGTTAACGCTGTACAGGCCACATTTATGACTGTATCTTCATGAAACCTCGTGAGAATATTAATCTTGATGATCTTTAGGTCCAGTTTGAATCTGGGTCATGTAGGATCAAAAACTAGGTCACCAGGTCAAGTCAGGAAAAGCTAGTTAACACTCCAGAGGCCACATTTATAACCATATCATAATGAAACTTGGTCAGAATGTTAATCTTGATGATCTATAGGTAAAGTTCAAATCTGGGTCAAGTGGGGTGAAAAACTAGGTCAGATCAAAGGAAAAGCTTGTTAACACCCTAGAGGTCACATTTATGACTGTATCTTTATGAAACTTAGTCACTTTGTTAATCTTGATGATCTTTAGGTCAAGTTCAAGTCTGGGTCATGCGGGGTCAAAAACTAGGTCACCAGGTCAAATCAAAAGAAAAGCTAGTTAACACTCCTGAGGCCACATTTATGACCATATCATTATAATGAAACTTGGTCAGAATGTTAATCTTGATGGCTTTTAAATCAAATTCAAATCTGGGTCAGGTGGGGTGAAAAACTAGGTCACTAGGTCAAATCAAAGGAAAAGCTTTTTAACACTAGAGGCCACATTTATGACTGTATCTTCATGAAACTTAGTCAGAATGTTGATCTTGATGATCTTTAGGTCAAGTTTGAATCTGGGTCATGTGGGGTCAAAACTAGGTCACCGGGTCAAATCAAAGGAAAAGGTAGTTAACACTCCTGAGGCCACATTAAGACCATATCTTAATGAAACTTGGTCAGAATGTTAATTTTGATGATCTTTAGGTCAGATTTAAATCTGGATCAGGTGAAAAACTAGGTCACTAGGTCAAATCAAAGGAAAAAGCTTGTTAACACTCTAGGGGCCACATTTATGACTGTATCTTAATGAAACTTAGTCAGATTGTTAATCTTGATGATCTTTAGGTCAGGTGAGCGATACAGGGCCTTCATGGCCCTCTTGTTTATTTCTCTCTCTCAAAATACCATAGATAATGCGGTTTTTTTTTACCCCTGGGAACAGCCCCGACACACAGGTACAGACGACTTTCCAACTTCAAACCAAAACAAATTCGCCATTTTGATAAAGGGAAATTACTCTCTGCGCCTACTGTCTACACTAAAATCTAAGATTGCCGTTACATTCCCGTAAAAGATTGAGTAGTTTAAACTTTATTTTTCTTTCGAACAAAATTAATTTCATATAAATTTAAAAGTATTTTGATGAAAGTAATATTAAAAATCACAAATATTAGGATACTTATAAAAAAATGGAGATTATTTTAACCGAGATCAAACTGTGAACAACAAAATTGACACAAGGTGACAAGCTAATTGACGATAATTACAGGTTATTTGATCATAAGAAAAAGACTATCACACCTTTTGTCAATATCGGTTTGAATTGAGAAGCTCCTGTCATTATGAACGATACCATTCCGAAATATTGAAACAGTTGTTTTCTATCTATTCAAAATATTTAATTAAAAAAGAAAAAAAAAACAAATATAACAATATTTTTAGTCGTCCTACCTCTCCCGATCCTGTCAGGTTTCTCCTGATTCTGGATGTAAAACCCGATCAACCCAATAAGAAGTCCAAATCTCCCGATTAAAAAAAATCAAACAACGGAAAAAAAAAAGATTCAATCCTTTACAAATAATCCTCGCTAAAAACGAATCTGTGAACAACAGTTTTCGGATATTTTCACACCTATTTACCCCTGTTGATTGTTGTTTATTGCATGATATAACCAAGTCAGGTGTTGATTAATGTGTCACAACTGAAACAGGTATTTAATTTTTCTATCAATAAAAATCAATTACAATCAAATTTAGATCAGAAAATATATTAGTCCTACCTTTTTCTACAAGTTTTTTAAGGTCGAGATCCGTGGTGCCGATTTTGAAAAATATTTCTCTTAAACAATTTTAGTAAGAGAAGATGTCAAGGTAAATATTAATATCAGGTACTGTTAAATGCTGTTAAACTGTCTTTGCATAATCATAGTTTGTCAAACACATCCTTTAAATTGGAGATATGGGCAATGTTTACAAAAGCGTAACAGTATCCGGACAGACAATTTTAGATATCAAGATTTTAAAATAATTTTACTAGTTTTATTTTCAAGGAAACTAAGTGGGTTCATCAAAGACGCAGGTCGATCCAGCTCCTAAATAGAATGTTGAATTGTTGATAAATGTAATATGAGAGTCAACAAGTTTGTTTTTACTTTATTCTGTTTTTGCCATTTGTCTTGACTTGTACTTTGGGGTTCGATTTATGTATATATAGCTGTCATTTTGAATATATAAGGCTTCATTTTGTGAGTTTTAACTGAAATAAATCTCATGATGATGAAAAGGACCATTCAGCTGAAATCCTAGGAGTCTGTATGTACACTTTTACTAATTTCAAGAGTAAAAATCTCCGGTCCGGGAAGTTGTTTTAAAAATAAAAAATAAAATTCTCCACCCCCACCCCCCATGCCCCCTTTTTAACCAAAATTTGGATGATAATCTAGGAATTAATTTATTATGGCCTAAGTCTGTCACTCGCAATATTCCTCACCCCTACCCCACAAGATTTTCTTTTTACTTTTAGCTTCCTTGTGTATCAACCTCCCTTTGTCAAGTCCAATAACTCTGATATGTATTTAGGTCAAATTATGCCCCCTTTTGGACATAGAAAATTCTGGTTAAAGTTTTGCATGCAAGTTACTACTGGGTATCTCAAAAACTAATGCAGATATTGAATTTAAACTTCACATGTCTTTGGGGTTATAAAACTAGGTGTTATCATCTTACATTTATTTTGACCAAAATTATGCCCCATTTGAACCTGACAACTTCTGGTTAAAGTTTTTTGCTTGCAAGTTATTATCTCAAAAACTTATGCTAATACTGAATTGAAACTTTACATGTGTCTTAGGTTTATAAAACTATGTGATATCATCAAGTCCCATAACTCTGACATATATTTTGAAAAATTATGTTCCATTTGAACTTGACAACTTATGGTTAAAATTTTGCATGTGAGTTACTATCTCCAAAACTAATGCAAATACCAGATTGAAATTATATAGATATTTTAACATTTGGGTAATATTCCTGTTTCTGGGATAACAATTTGAATAGTCGAGCATTGGCTGTCTTACTGACAGCTCTTGTTGAAGGAATGGATTCAAAGTTGCTCATATACACAACATTATCTGAATATGACCATAAAGGATGGGCTGTGAGCATTGTGACCAGTTTTATAGCCCTTTGTTAATTTCACTATATACGGTTTAGTGAAGAAACTTTGTGTGTCCAGCTCTTTTTTAGCTCACCTGTCACATAGTGACAAGGTGAGCTTTTGTGATCATCCGTCTTCTGTGCGTGCGTGCGTCCGTCCGTCAACAATTTCTTGTCTGCACGATAGTGGTTTCATTTATAATTTTATTAGTCCCCTACTGGTTGAAAACCAATTTCGGGGACTATAGGAATGCGCTTTTCCGTCATTCCGTCATTCCGTCATTCCGTCTGTCCGCAATTTCGTGTCCGGTCCATAACTCTTTTATCCGTGAAGGGATTTTATTATTACTTGGCACAAATGTTCCCCATGATGAGACGACGTGTCATGTGCAAAACCCGGACCCCTAGCTTAAAGGTCAAGGTCACAATTGGAGGTCAAAGGTCAACAGGGCTTTTTTCCTGTCCGGTCCATAACTCTCCCATCCATGAAGGGATTTTAATATCGCTTGGCAGAATTGTACCTCATAATAAGACGATGTGTCAGGCACAACTTTCAGACCCCTAGCTCAAAGGTCAAGGTCACACTTAGTAGTCAGATGTTAACATGGCATGAACAGGGTCTGTTTCGTGTCCAGTCCATAATTCTTTCATCCATGAAGGGATTTTAATATTACTTGACACAAATGTTCCCCATGATGTGACGACGTGTCATGCGCAAAACCCGCACCCCTAACTCAAAGGTCAAGGTCACAATTTGAGGTCAAAGGTCAACAGGGTTTTTTTCTTGTCTGGTCCATAACTCTCTCGTCCATGAAGGGATTTTAATATCAATTGGCAAAATTGCAACTCATAATAAGACGATTGTCATGCCAACTTTCAGACCCCTAGCTCAAAGGTCAAGGTCACACTTAGTAGTCAAATGTTAACATGGCATGAACAGGGTCCGGTCCAGTCCATAACTCTGTCATTCATTAAGGGATTTCAGTATTACTTGGCACAGATGTTCTCCATGATGAGACAATGTGTCATGCGCAAATTCCGGAGCCCTTGCTCAAAGGTCAAAGTCATACTTAGAGGTCAAAGGTCTAATTCAATAATGACTTTGTCTGGAGCATTTCTTCTTTATGCGTGGAGGGATTTTAATGTAACTTGGCACAAATGTTCACCACCATGAGACGAATTGTCTTGCACCAGAATCAGGTCACTAGGTCTAAGGTCAAGGTCATACATAGAGGTCAAAGGTCAGATTCAAGAATGACTTTGTCCGGAGCATTTCTTCTTCATGCATTGAGAGATTTTGATGTAACTTGGCACAGATGTTCACCACCATGAGGCACACTTTTTTAGAATTACGTCCCTTTGTTGTTACTATAAATAGATTACATTGTAACTTTTTTATTACTGGCCTTAGGGAAAAATCGAGACCACTTTTCTGTGGTACAACATGCATGTTACATCCAATATTTAGGTGTATTTTGATCTATCTCTACCTGGTAAAGATTTTCTTGTGGACTTACATTTTATAGATTTTTTTTTTTTTTTTTTTTTTTTAGGATTAATTTCACTTTGTTGTTACTATAAATAACTTTTATGATAACTTTTTGTATAATCGGCCAAAAAAAATCTAAATGAAAACAACTGTACGTTTTTATATCTGCAAATTTTTATCCAAGTTCTTGTTATATTATATTGTATATATAGTACAATATTGTTTATACATCATAGACAGATATCAGTTCATTATGTTATACTGCAGTAGAGAAAATTAGGTGCCTTCCAGTAGGGGACTTTGTATTGCATGGCAATACTTCATTCACTTGTTTTAACCAAACTTGCCCACAACTTGTATCACCATAAGATCTTGGTTCCTTTCTTGAACTGGCCAGATCCCATTATGGGTTCCAGAGTTGTGGCCCCTGAAAAGGGCCAAAATTAGCTATTTTGACCTTGTCTGCAAAATAGCAGCTTCATGTATGATTTGATTTTTACCAAACTTGCACACAACTTGTATCACCACAAGATCTTGGTTCCTTTCTTGAACTGGCCAGATTCCTTTATGGGTTCCAGAGTTATGGCCCCTGATAGCGCTAGAATTAGCTATTTTGACCTTGTCTGCACAATAGCAGCTTCATTTATGATTTGATTTTAATCAAACTTGCACAAAACTTGTGTCACCATAAGATCTCGGTTGCTTTTTTGAACAGGCCAGATCCCATAATGGGTTCCAGAGTTATGGCCCCTGAAAGGGCCAGAATTAGCTATTTTGACCTTGTCTGCACAATAGCAGCTTCATTTATGATTTGATTTTAATCAAACTTGCACAAAACTTGTGTCACCATAAGATCTCGGTTGCTTTTTTGAACAGGCCAGATCCCATAATGGGTTCCAGAGTTATGGCCCCTGAAAGGGCCAAAATTAGCTATTTTGACCTTGTCTGCACAATAGCAGCTTCATTTATGATTTGATTTTAACCAAACTTGCACACAACTTGTATCACCACAAGATCTTGGTCCTTTTTTGAACTGGCCAGATTCCATTATGGGTTCCAGAGTTATGGCCCCTGATAGGGCCAGAATTAGCTATTTTGACATTGTCTGCACAATAGCAGCTTCATTTATGATTTAAATTTAATCAAACTTGCACAAAACTTGTATCACCATAAGATCTTGGTTCGTTTCTTGAACTGGCCAGATCCCATAATAGGTTCCAGAGTCATGGCCCCTGAAAGGGCCAAAAATAGCTATTTTGACCTTGTCTGCACAATAGCAGCTTCATTTATGATTTGATTTTAACCTAACTTGCACACAACTTGTATCACCATAAGATCTTGATTCTTTTTTATACGCCCGAAGGGACGTATTATGTTATCGCCTTGGTGTCTGTCTGTCTGTCTGTTGGTTAGCAATTTCCCTTCCGCTCTGTAACTCTTGAACCCCTTGAAGGATTTCAAAGAAACCTGACACAAAATTTAATGTTCACCTCATCGAAATGACGTGCAGAGCGCATGATTTGGATGCCTGACTTCAAGGTCAAGGTCACACTTAGGGGTCAAAGGTCATATGACTTTGTTTTGTGTGTATATTGCTCTGCATTTGCATTGCATTGCAGTGCTCTTGTTTTTATTTGGCAGATCCTAATTTTTTTTTTAATTACTTCCCTTTTTCATTACTATAAATAGCTTATTTTTAGTAACTTTTTTATTATTGGCCGTAAGGAAAAACCGAGACCACTTTTCTGTGGTACAACATGGATGGTACCTCCAATTTTTGAGTCGGCTAAACGCTGTCAAGCGTTTGACGAGTCCTTGCTATCGCACGATTTCTCATTCTTAAATGGCCTCACAACACAGCGAAGTGATGTAGTTCCATTAGATTGTCTCTAATTTCAAAGAGTTCATTGATCGAATGAAGTTCATTTATATCAATCCTATTTGCTATGACCAATATACGATGTAATCTGTCATATTTATGACTTGTAATTGTGCAATACTCGAATAAAGCCACGTATTTTCTTCCGCGGTAACTCATTAAGCATAAACACGCATAGCGATTCTGCGGGATTTGGTAATACATTTGCGCATATGATTATGGTGATTTATGCCCTTTTGTCACAAAATAGCAAATATGATGTTCACAAATTCAAATAAAAACTGCATATTAACTTATTAGCCAAATTATCCATTTGTTACCCTGTCCGTTTCAAAAAATAATCTTTAAAATCATTGCGTAAATAACAAATTTATTGCGCTGTGCATTTTATGAATTGCGCAGACTTACAAAGCTTGCGTAACATCCAGCGAAAGACAAAATATAGTTCCAGAACATACTGCTAGTATTTTATTGAGTGGGTACCTCTGAAAGCATTTGAATGTCTCTTATCAAAGAGTTTACCACATTGATGAAATTTAATTATGACAGCTTCATTTTAAATGACCCGAATAAAATCGCACCAAAGGCTGTATCAAGGGTCTACATATTCAAAAATTTCTTGTGGTGATACCCCAAACCCTTCTTGCAGGAGGGGGTATCCTCCCACATCCTTCCCCCATATTGCCACTTTACAGTTTGATACATTTGCCCTTTTACCACCTGCCGCAATGCCCATTTCAAATTCTGACTGCAATTTAAAGCGGAAAGAAACTCCCCTCCCCAACCCACCCTGCTACCGACCACGTAAAAATGGCTCAAACATTTTTTCTGCCCAGTCTGGGCCTGTCTGTCTACATGAATCAAAATGGATAATTGAAAGTGGATGGACTTCGGGATAACAGACATGATTTTTAAGGGGTTAACAAGTCTGGTATAGAATAAATGATAGTTTTAACTAAAAAAGAATTGCATTTATTAATATCGGTCACACTATATATTGACACTCAGCAACATTTACATACATGTATCTCTAAACGCAAAAGTAAGTATACTTTAAATTGACATCACTTATAATATGATTGAACAATACTAACATATGACAAGGCTATCGCCAGGCCCATTATAATATCTGTAAAATATCAGTTCTTTCGTCCATCCGTTACAAATTGTATGTGGCATTTTTCCGCGCTGTAAAATTTTAATATTATAAATTGTCATATTCAAATTTTATCATGTGCGAATATATACCAGCCGATAATTGCCTCTTTTGGCAATGCCGGAGGCAAATGTTTACTGGAAAATATATAAAGTCATGGGCAGTATCTTAGTGTCAGCTGTCAAATTGTAGTTTGTACTTTCAACATTTTTATTTCTGCGAACCACTCTTCAATTTAAGAGAAATATATTGGGTTTAAATACTTGTATAATGCCAATCAAAGTTTTACTAGGCATCGACCGAATGTTCATTTCATTTATTGTAACAAAATCTGTCTTTAGCTGGGGAAAAAAACTAAAAAACAAACTGAAACTGGTAGGCTATACTGTCAGTACATCAATCATTAGCCGACTCAGGCCCTTCAGGCCTTTGATTAGGTGTATTTTGACATATCTGTACCTTGTAAGAATTTTTTTTTTCTTTTTGGTTAAATTTCTTCCCTTTGTTGTTCCTGTCCTTTGTAGATCCTATCTCCATGAAACTTGGTCAGAATGTTTATCTTGATGATTCTGAGGCCATGTTTAACAGGTGAGCGATATAGGGCCATCATGGCCCTCTTGTTTGAAGGAATGGGTTTAAAGTTTCATAGGTGAACCTTGAAATGAAATTGCACAGTAACTTTTTGTGGGGGCATCTGTGTCATATGGACACAGTACTAGTGTTAATTGGATTTATGCTGAATACCATACAATTTTTGTTGAGCCCATAAGGGAGTGAAGACATAGTTGTCCAAATGGCTGTTTCGTGTATGTGTGTGCGTGCGTCAGTCAGTGCGTCCATCCGGATTTCTTTGTCCAGACCTTAAGTTTTGTCATTGATTGTGAGATTTTAAAATAACTTGGCACAATTGTTCACCAACATGAGACTGCGTGTCGCGCGCAAAACCCGTGTCAATATCTTAAAGGTCAAGGTCACACTTGGAGTTTAAAGGTCAAATATGGCTATAATTGACCTTGTCCGGACAATAACTTCGTCATTGAACGTGGGATTATAAATAACCTGGCACAGTTGTTTACCATCATGAGATGGTGTGTCACGTGCAACACCGGCGTCAATATCTTAAAGGTCAAGGTCACACTTGGAGTTTAAAGGTCAAATATGGCTATAATTGACCTTGTCCGGACAATAACTTTGTCATTGATTGTGGGATTTTAAAATAACTTTTCACAGTTGTTCACCACCATGAGATGGCGTGTCCTGCACAAAACCCTTGTCGATATCTTAAAGGTTAAGGTCACACTTGGAGTTTAAAGGTCAAATATGGCTATGATTGATCATGTCTGGACAATAACTTCGTCATTGAATGTGGGATTATAGAATAACCTGGCACAATTGTTATACCCCCACAAAACGAAGTTTGTGGGGTGTATATAGGAGTGAGCTTGGCGGTTGGTCTGTCGGTCGGTCCATTGGTTTTCATGGTTTCCGGATGATTACTCATAAAGACTTGACCGATTTAAATAATTTTTGGTACACAGGTGTAACATCAGAAAATACAGGTCAAGTTCGAATTTGGGGTCAGTAGGTCAAAGGCCAAGGTCACAGTGACCCTGAAAAGTAAAACGGTTTCCGGATGATAACTTGAGAACGCTTGGGCCTAGGATCATAAATTTTGGTACACAGATGTAACATCATAAAATACAGGTCAGGTTCGACTTTGGGATCTGTAGGTCAAAGGTCAAGGTCACAGTGACTCGGAACACTTAAATGGTTTCCGGATGATAACTTGAGAATGCTTGGGCCTAGGATCATTAATTTTGGTACACAGGTGTAACATCATAAAATACAGGTCAAGTTCTACTTTGAGGTTAGTAAGTCAAAGGTCAAGGTCACAGTGACTCGGAACAGTTAAATGGTTTCCAAATGATAACTTGAGAACGCTTGGGTCTAGGATCATAAATTATTGTACACAGGTGTAACTTGATAAAATGCAGTCAAGTTCGACTTTGAGGCTAGTAGGTCAAAGGTCAAGGTCACAATAACACGAAACAGTTAAACGGTTTCCGGATGATAACTCGAGAAGGCTTGAGCCTAGGATCATGAAAATTGATAGGGAGGTTGGTTATGACCAGTAGATGACCCCTAATGATTTTGAGATCAGTAGGTCACAGGTCAAGGTCACAGTGACCCGGAACATTTAAACAGTTTTCGGACAATAACTTCAGAATGCTTGGGCCCAGGATCACGAAACTTAATAGGGAGGTTGGTCAAGACCAGCAGATGACCTGTTTTGATTTTGAGTTCCAAAGGTCAAAGGTCAGAGTGACCCGGAACATTTAAACCTTTTTCGGACAATAACTTGAGAATGCTTGGGCTGAGGATCATGAAACTTCATAGGGAGGTTGATCATGACCAGCAGATGACCTCCTTTGATTTTGAGGTCAAAGGTCAAGCAAGTTCAGCTTTGACATTGGCTTAGTTCTGTGGCAAGGCCATATTTTGGGGGTATAATCCGTCACTCCTGTGACAACTCTAGTTTTATTTGGCACAAATTTTTGTCTCAGTGAGACAGAGTTTCGTGTGCAACTCCCAGTCCTTTTGACAGCTGGTGGGCTCGACATGTTGCCCTTGGGCATCTAGTTTATTAACTCTTTTATTAGCTCACCTGTCATGTAGTCAAGATGAGGTTGTCTGTTTGTCTTCCATCCTCAATTTCTTGTGAACACGATAGAGACCACACTTTGCAATAGTCAGTATTATAGATTAAATGCAATCGATTTTAATCAAACATGCACACAACTTGTATTGACTTGGTAAGAATGTTTATCTTGATGATTCCTAGGCCAAGTTTGAAACTGGGTCATATGGGATCAAAAACTAGGTCACCACTCAAATCAAAAGAAAAGCTTGTTAACACCGTAGAGGCCTTATTATGTCTCCCACCACACAGTGGTGTGGGAGACATATTGATTTACTCCAGTCTGTGTGTGTCTGTGTCTGTGTGTCTGTCACAAAGCTTGTCCGCACTCTTAAGTCGAACATTTCTTATCCGATTTTCACCAAACTTAAACAAAATGTGTTTGACCATAAGACCTCGGCCAAGTTCGATAACTAGCCAAATCGGTCAAGGCGTCTTAGAGTTATGGCCCTTGAATTACCAAAAATCGGTCTTTTTACTCTTGTCCGCACTCTAATTCGAATATTTCTCATCCAATCTTCACCAAACTTAAATAAAATGTGTTTGACCATGAGACCTCGGCCAAGTTCGATAACTAGCCAAATTGGTCCAGGCATTTTGGAGTTACGGCCCTTGAATTATCGAAAAATTTGCCTTTTTACTCATGTCAGCACTCTAAGTCAAACATTTCTCATCCGATCTTCACCAAACTTGAACAAAATGTGTTTGACCATGAGACCTCGACCATGTTTGATAACTAGCCAAATCGGTCCAGGTATTTTGGAGTTACGGCCCTTGAATTATCGAAAAATTGGCCTTTTTACTCATGTCAGCACTCTTAGTCAAACATTTCACATCCGATCTTCACCAAACTTGAACAAAATGTGTTTGACCATGAGACCTCGGCCAAGTTCGATAACTAGCCAAATCGGTCCAGGCAGTTTAGAGTTACGGCCCTTGAATTACCGAAAAAATCCGTCTGTTTACTCTTGTCCACTCTCTAAGTCGAACATTTCTCATCCGATCTTCACCAAACTTGAACAAAATGTGTTTGGCCATAAGACCTTACCCAGGTTCGATAACTAGCCAAATCCGCCCAGGCACTTTTGATTTATGGCCCTTGAACTATACTCATCCAGACCATCTAATTGGATCCACTCGTCTAAAACATCTAGAGAAACTAACATTTTTCATAGGGGCAGTTGTGGGAGACATGCGCTTTTCTTAAAAGCATCTCTAGTTTATAACCCTATCTTCATGAAACTTGGTCAGAATGTTTATCTTGATGATTCCAAGGCCAAGATTAACAAGTCAGCAATATAGAGTCATCATGCCCCTCTTGTTGTTTTTTATTTGACTAAATGCTAAGATTATCTTTCAGACCGAAAGGAAGGCATAGTTTACAAGAAAGGAGGAACAGAGATTGGAAAAAACCTAGCAGAGAAAAGCAAAGGTCTTTTCAGTGCTGATGACTGGCAGTGTAAAACGTAAGATATAACATGTTAATATTTAATTCTTTGACAGTTAATAACAAGAGAAAGGGGGTTAGGCTTTTTATTATACCCCCATAGTGACAAGGTGAGCTTTTGTGATCACCCTTCGTCCGTCGTCAGTCCATGCGTCAACAATTTCTTGTCTGCACGATAGTGGTTTCATTTATGATTTTATTTTAACCAAACTTGCACACAACTTGTATCACCATAAGATCACGGTTCCTTTCTTGAACTGGCCAGATCCCATTATGGGTTCCAGAGTTATGGCCCCTGAAAAGGCCAGAATTAGCTTTTTTGACCTTGTCTGCACAATATCAGCTTTATTATGTCTCCCCCAGGAGACATATTGTTTTTGCCCTGTCCGTCCGTCCGTCCGTCCGTCCGTACATCACACTTCATTTCTGAGCAATAACTGGAGAACCATTTGACCTAGAACCTTCAAACTTCATAGGGTTGTAGGGCTGCTGGAGTAGACGACCCCTATTGTTTTTGGGGTCACTCCATCAAAGGTCAAGGTCACAGGGGCCTGAACATTGAAAACCATTTCCGATCAATAACTAGAGAACCACTTGACTCAGAATGTTGAAACTTCATAGGATGATTGGTCATGAAGAGTAGATGACCCCTATTGATTTTGGGGTCACACCGTCAAAGTTCAAGGTCACAGGGGCCTGAACATTGAAAACCATTTCCGATCAATAACTAGAGAACCACTTGACCCAGAATGTTGAAACTTCATAGGATGATTGGTCATGAAGAGTAAATGACCCCTATTGATTTTGGGGTCACTCCGTCAAAGGTCAAGGTCACGGGCCTGAACATTGAAAACCATTTCCAATCAATAACTAGAGAACCACCTGACCCAGAATGTTGAAACTTGATAGGATGATTGGTCATAAAGAGTAGATTACTCTTATTGATTATGGGATTACTCCGTCAAAGGTCAAGGTCACAGGGGCCTGAACATTGAAAACCATTTCCGATCAATAACTAGAGAACCACTTGACCCAGAATGTTGAAACTTCATAGGATGATTGTACATGCAAAGTAGATGACCTCTATTGATTTTGGGGTCACTCCATTAAAGGTCAAGGTCACAGGGGCCTGAACATTGAAAACCATTTCCGGTCAGTAACTTGAGAACCACTTGACCCAGAATGTTGAAACTTAATAGGATGGTTGGTCATAAAGAGTAGATGACCCCTAATGATTTTGGGGTCACTCTGTGAAAGGTCAAGGTCACAGGGGCCCGCACATTGAAAACCATTTCCGGTCAGTTACTTGAGAACCACTTGACCCAGAATGATGAAACTTCGTAGGATGATTGGTCATGCAGAGTAGATGAACCCTAACGATTTTAGGGTCACTCTGTTGAAAGTCAAGGCCACAGGGGCCTGAACATGGAAAACCATTTCCAATCAATAACTTGAGAACCTCTCGACCCAGAATATTGAAATTTCATAGGATGATTGTTCATGCAGAGTAAATGACCCTTATTGTTTTTGGGGTCACTCCGTTAAAGGTCAAGGTCACAGGGGCCTGAACATTGATAACCAGTTCCGATCAATAACTTGAGAACCACTTGACCCAGAATGTTGAAACTTCATGGGATGATTGAACATGCAGAGTAGATAACCCCTATTGATTTTGGGGTCAGTCTATTAAAGGTCAAGGTCACAGTGGCCTGTTCATGTAAAATCATTTTTTGGAAATAACTTGAGAACCACTTGACCTACAATGTTGAAACTTAATAGGATGATTGGACATGCAGAGTACATGACCCCTATTTATTTTGAGGTCACTTGATCAAAGGTCAGGGTCACAGGAGCCTGAACAGTGACTTGAGAACCACTAGGCCACGAGTGTTGAAATTTAGCAGGATGACTGGACATGCCAAGTAGATGATCCCTATTGCAGCCAACCATCAGTGTCTCTTTGACTTCCGCTCCTGACCCCTATTGACTTCTTGCCTATAGGACTTTGCATTGAGGGAGACATGCGCTTTTTAGCTCACCTGAGCAATGCTCAGGTGAGTTTTTCTGATCGCTCAATGTCCGTCGTCCGTCGTCTGTCGTCTGTCGTCCGTTGTCTGTCAACATTTAGCTTGTGTATGCGATAGAGGCTGTATTTTTCAATTAATCTTCATGAATATTGGTCAGAATGATAACCTTGATGAAATCTAGGCCGAGTTCGAAAATGAATCATCTCGGGTCAAAAACTAGGTCACTAGGTCAAATCAAAGAAAAACCTTGTGTATGCGATAGAGACTGTATTTTTCATTTAATCTTTATGAATATTGGTCAGAATGATAACTTTGATGAAATCTAGGCCGAGTTCGAAAATGGGTCATCTCGGGTCAAAAACTAGGTCACTAGGTCAAATCAAAGAAAAACCTTGTGTATGCGATAGAGGCTGTATTTTTCAATTGATCTTCATGAATTTTGGTCAGAATGATTGCCTTGATGAAATCTAGGCCGAGTTCGAAAATGGGTCATCTCGGGTCAAAAACTAGGTCACTAGGTCAAATCAAAGAAAAAACCTTGTGTATGCGATAGAGGCGGTATTTTTCAATTGATCTTCATGAATTTTGGTCAGAATGATTACCTTTATGAATCCTAGGCCGAGTTCGAAAATGGGTCATCTCGGGTCAAAAACTAGGTCACTAGGTCAAATCAAAGAAAAACCTTGTGTATGCGATAGAGACTGTATTTTTCATTTAATCTTTATGAATATTGGTCAGAATGATAACTTTGATGAAATCTAGGCCGAGTTCGAAAATGGGTCATCTCGGGTCAAAAACTAGGTCACTAGGTCAAATCAAAGAAAAACCTTGTGTATGCGATAGAGGTGGTATTTTTCAGTTAATCTTCATGAATATTTGTCAGAATGATAACCTTGATGAAATCTAGGCCGAGTTCGAAAATGGGTCATCTCGGGTCAAAAACTAGGTCACTAGGTCAAATCAAAGAAAAACCTTGTGTATGCGATAGAGGCTGTATTTTTCAATTCTTCTTCATGAATATTTGTCAGAATGATAACCTTGATGAAATCTAGGCCGAGTTCGAAAATGGGTCATCTCGGGTCAAAAACTAGGTCACTAGGTCAAATCAAAGAAAAACCTTGTGTATGTGATAGAGGCTGTATTTTTCAATTGATCTTCATAAATTTTGGTCAGAATGATTGCCTTGATGAAATCTAGGCCGAGTTCGAAAATGGGTCATCTCGGGTCAAAAACTAGGTCACTAGGACAAATCAAAGAAAAACCTTGTGTATGCGATAGAGGCGGTATTTTTCAATTGATCTTCATGAATTTTGGTCAGAATGATTACCTTTATGAAATCTAGGCCGAGTTGAAAAATGGGTCATCTGGGGTCAAAAACTAGGTCACTAGGTCATATCACGTAAAAACCTTGTGTATGCGATAGAGGCTGTATTTTTCAATTGATCTTCATGAATTTTGGTCAGAATGATTGCCTTGATGAAATCTAGGCCGAGTTCGAAAATGGGTCATCTGGGGTCAAAAACTAGGTCACTAGGTCAAATCAAAGAAAAACTTTTTGTATGCAATAGAGGCTGTATTTTTCAACTGATCTTCATGAAATTTAGCCAGAATGATTACCTTGATAAAATCTAGGCTGATTTCGAAAATGGGTCATCTGGGGTCAAAAACAAGGTCACTAGGTCAAATCGAAGAAAAACATTGTGTATGCAATAGAGGATGTATTTTTCAATTGATCTTCATGAAATTTGATCAGAGTGATTGCCTTGATGAAAACTAGGTCGGTTTTGAATATGGGTTATCTGAGGTAAAAAACTAGGTCACTAGGTCAAATTAAAGAAAAATCTTGTGTATGCGATAGAGACTGTTTTTTTCAGTTGATATTTATGAAATTTGGTCAGGTTGATTGCCTTAATGAAATCTAGGTCGAATTTGAATATGGGTCATCTGAGGTCAAAAACTAGGTCACTTGGTTAAATCAAAGAAAAAACTTCTGTATGTGATAGAGGCTGTATTTTTCAGTTGATCTTCATGAATTTTGGTCAGAATGATTGCCTTGATAAAATCTAGGTCGAGTTTGAACATGGGTCATCTAGGGTCAAAAACTAGGTCATATCTAAGAAAATGCTTGTTTTATCGGAAGAGACCAAATTTTTGGTCCAATCTTAATGAAAATTGGTCAGAATATTTGTTTCCATGAAATCACTAGGTCAAACATGTTTTACACTGTTATGGAGTGTTTCTTAGGTGAGCGACCTAGGGCCATCTTGGCCCTCTTGTTTACAAAAGCATTTTCTAGTTTATGATTTGATTCTTACCAAACTGGCACACAACTTGTATCACCATAAGATCTTGGTTCATTTCTTGAACTGGCCAGATTCCATTATGGGTTCCAGAGTTATGGCCCCTGAAAGGGCCAGAATTAGCTATTTTGACCTTGTCTGCACTATAGCAGCTTCATTTATGATTTGATTTTAACCAAACTTGCACACAACTTGTATCAGCATAAGATCTTGATTCCTTTCTTGAACTGGCCAGATTCCTTTATTAGTTCCAGAGTGATGGCCCCTGAAAGGGCCAGAATTAGCTATTATGACCTTGTCTGCAAAATAGCAGCTTCTTTTATGATTTGAATTTAATCAGACTTGCACAAAACTTGTGTCACCATAAGATCTCGGTTCCTTTTCTGAACCGGCCAGATCCCATAATGGGTTTCAGAGTTATGGCCCCTGAAAGGGCCAGAATTAGTTGTTTTGACCTTGTCTGCACAATAGCAGCTTCATTTATGATTTGATTTTAACCAAACTTGCACACAACTTGTATCACCACAAGATCTTGCTTCCTTTCTTCAGCTGGCCAGATTCCGTCATGGGTTCCAGAGTTATGGCCCCTTAAAGGTCCAAAATTGGCTATTTTGGCTTTTGCAGCCATATAGAGACTTCATTTATAGTTTTATTTGATACAAACTTCCAAAATATCTTCAACAACAATAAATTTTTGATTCCATGACAAATCAGATCCAATCGTAGGTTCCAGAGTTATTTTATATCTGATTACCTCCCCTGATTGTAATCAAAATGGATTTATATCAGTAAGTACTTATAGGACTTATTTGAAATTTCATTATTGCTATTAGTTGGACTGAGACAATCAGGGTAGATAACTATGGACTGATTTTATGTCAAATTACCACCTTTTATTTCAAATTAAAATGGGTATATCTCCGTTACTAATGAAGATACTGATCTGAAATTTCATTTATGTCAATAGATTTATTTGGCAGACCCTTCTTTTGTTTCTCTTACAATATTTATTTTTTTTAATTACTTCCCTTTTATGTTACTATAAATAGCTTATTTTTAGTAACTTTTTTATTATTGGCCGTAGGGAAAAACCGAGACCATTTTTCTGTGGTACAACATGGATGGTACCTCCGATTTTTAGGTGTATTTTGACATATCTATACCTTGTAAGAATTTTTTTTTCTTTTTGGTTAAATTTCTTCCCTTTGTTTTTCCTGTCCTTTGGACTATTTTTTCTGAGGACCTTCTTGTCCTCAAGTGCAATGATAACAGGTGAGCGATATAGGGCCATCATGGCCCTCTTGTTCAAGCATTTTATAACCTGTTTTAGTTATAAAATATAGTTAAATCAGGTAAGTTATTCAAAAAAAGTCTTTTTTCTGTTCTCACAAAGTGACCTTTAAGGCGACAATAAAATAATTACTAGATTTTCATCCCCGCCCTCCCCCTCTTCTTACCCCCCGCCCCCTAAATTTTATTGAAACAAAATGAAAATGTTCAACTGAGTTCCGTATCTCTAAGAGTACCGGTCCAGTATGGCATTTATACTTACCAATAATATCCGGCGGTGTAATAGTAAACAAAAACAGCTGGGGCTGGGAATCGGCAAAAATAACAATGGTTTTCATAATTGTTCAGGCCTTAAAAGGCCAGAAAGTTTTAAAAGATTAGTATGCCTGCCAGTTTAGCGACGACAGTACGTTGCTTGATCTATTCAACTATTTTTTATCGGGAAAATTAGATAGAAAGAAGTCTGTTGCAGACGAAGATTTCAACAGTCGTATGTGTGCTTTTTCTGGAGAAAGTAAACATGATAAAACGGAGTGTAACCTATCGCCTAGACTTTCAGATGTGGTTTCATTTCTTGGACCGTATATATAATTTGTGATAAATGACAATGAGCCCAGTGCAGACGCTGAGAAAAGTGCCAAAACGGATGCTTTTACCATTCTTATGTTGGCATCTAAGAAGGCCTTGAATCTACCAGCTAAGTATCCAAGTGTGACAAACATGTACACTTAAGGAGGTAGGTTACCTTCATATTTGTATGTGCGCATGTCCAACCGGAAGCTAACGTGACGATTTACGACGACATTTACAACAAATTAAATGTGTTTGTATATTCATTCTCCTGAAAACAAATCATGAACCTGCCTTCGATCTGATACTTTATGGTTTAATAATGCAGAAATAATGAATCGATTGCCGCAGAAACGCTTCAAAACAATGTTGCCTTAAAATGACGTCATTGACGTCATGACGTTACGTGTCAGTTACCGTGCAAAATTAATAGCTTTTATCTTGAAAGTACGTAATTCTGTGCATTTTCTTTACTTTAACTATCTTCAAATAACAAATATTTGCTGAAATATTTGTTATTAATCTTTTGCTCTGAATAATCATCAATATTTTGCTTCTTTTATGTAGTTATATTGAAGCGTTATGCGGATTGTAAGAAAATGGATGATGGTAAGGCGACAATAAAATAATTACCAGATTTTCATCCCCGCCCGCCCCCTCTTCTAACCCCCCGCCCCCTAAATTTTATTGAACCTAAAAACAAACGAAAATGTTCAACTGAGTTTCGTATCTCTAAGAGTACCGGTCCAGTACGGCGTTTATACTTACCAATAATATCCGGCGGTGTAATAGTAAACAAAAACAGCTGGAGCTGGGAACTGGAAAAAAATAACAATGGTTTTCGTAATTGTTCAGGCCTTAAAAGCTCAGAAAGTTTTAAAAGATTAGTATGCCTGCCAGTTTAGCGACGACAGTATGTTGCTTGATCTATTCATTGATTTTTTATCGGGAAAATTAGATAGAAAGACGTCTGTTCCAGACGAAGATTTCAACAGTCGCATCCATGCTTTTTCTGGCGGAAGTAAACATGACCAAACGGAGTGTAACCTATCGACTAGACTTTCAGATGTGGTTTCATTTCTTGGACCGTATATATAATTTGTGATAAATGACAATGAGCCCAGTGCAAACTCTTGAGAAAAGTGCCAAAACGGACGCTTTTACCATTCTTACGTTGGCATCTAAGAAGGCCTTGAATCTACCAGCTAAGTATCCAAATGTGACAAACATGTACACTAAACACATGATTTGTGCCTTTTAAATCAAAATAATCGATCTGTACAGCCCCTATAGCAAGATATAAAGAGTATAGATACATATTCAATCATAGAAGCGTTGGCTAAGAAAAATAAAAAATAAAAAATAAAATGTCACCCCCCGCCCACATTTAAGAAAAAATTTGGATGAAAATCTAGCAATTAATTTATAATGGCCTAACCAATGTTATTTGGAATATAGTTGTATGAAAGGTTACTTGTAACGATCATTTTCAAATAAAAAATCTAGCAGTTTGATTTGTAATACCTATTTAGGTTCCGTTGATAATTTGTTACTTATATATTAAAACTAAGATCTAAAATTGTTCAAATTTCAGTAGAAAAATGTGGTTCCTTAAATTTAATTGATGTTACCATGGAAACGAAGCCCGTGACCTATGTATCTAAATGTAAAATTCAAAAGCGTTGACACTGGTCTATTTAAGAAACACAGCTTCGGCTTTTTATTTTCATTTCAACAATATCCATTAGAATAATATCAGCATGCTGAACGATTTTTCCATGAAAAATGCCAGGCGAGGGGTACTGCCGTATGTATTCTAAGCTGTGAAATTTGTTTGAATCAATGCAAATAACAAGAAAATATAACTTACGTTAGAAATAATATGTTTTAAAGCTACATTAACAAGAAAGATAATCTTATTCAATATTTTTTTATAAGAAATTATGACAAAAAGCAAGATATAAGCTATTTTAAACATCTCTGTTGCCATGGTTACTGTAAACTTTAAGAAAAATAGGGTACCATGTAAAGTGCATGGTATTTTGCTTATAATATTTCCCAAATATTCCATGTTAGTCATTAACAGAATGCCATTTAAGCCGTCGAAAACCCCTATTTTTATACATAGTTGTTTAAAAATGAGAGAAACACGAGCCCCGCGACATATGCATTTAAAGCTTATATTAGAAAGCTAACGTGCATACTAGTAAAATTATCAATTATGCAGACTTCTATGGATATCAATGAAACTAAAATACACTGAAAAGTGTTAAATATCCGTATTTTCCTTCTTCTTTCAATATGAAATACCTTTAGAGGGTCATGTTCTTCAAACCTAGATAAAAATTGAATTTGAAGGGACAGAGACAAACGAAATTGAGATTGTAGCAGGTAAAACTTCATATTACACAAAATACAAACAAATGCTGCGGTTAAACTAACTTGGATTTACCCTTGTAACAAGGTAACCTACCTCCTTAACACATGATTAAAATTTTGTGCTTTTTAAATCAAAATAATTGAGCTGTACAGCCCCTATAGCAAGATATAAAGAGTATAGATACATATTCAATCATAAAAGAGTTGGCTAAGAAAAATAAAAAATAAAAAATAAAATGTCACCCCCCGCCCCCATTTAAGAAAAAAATTGGATGAAAATCTAGCAATTAATTTATAATGGCCTAAAGTGAAATTAGTAGCAAACTGTGGTTAATCAAATTCTCTTTTAGTCTGGTCATAATAGGATGTTAAGAGTTTTATAGCTTTAAAACTTTTGCGTAAAAATTTATCAGCCTTGCCTAAAAAAATTTACTGCATAGCTGGAAAGATAAAAGTTCAAGGATTCAGGAAGTAATTGGATTAGTCTCATTCAAAATGAGGAATTGGCACAGGAGGGCTTTGTAATATTTTATGATAACTGAAACAAGTTATGAAAGTATAAGCAATAACTCAAATGGGTTATAAACTGTGATAACTTGAAACAGTTACACCCCTGACTGACAGTTGTGACCCAGTCTTTATGAAACTTGACATGCAGAGTAGATGACCCCTATTGATTTTGGGTTCACTCCGTAAAGGTCAAGGTCACAGGGGCCTGAACATGGAAAACCTTTTCAGGTCAGTAACTTGAGAACCACCTGACCCAGAATGTTGAAACTTCATAGGATGATTGGTCGTGCAGAGGAGATGACCCCTATTGATTTTAGGATCACTCTATTAAAGGTCAAGGTCACAGGGGTCTGAACATGGAAAACCATTTCCGGTAACTCGAGAACTACTTGACCCAGAATGTTGAAAGTTTATAGGATGATTGGACATGCAGAGTAGATGACCCCTGTTAATTTTGGGGTCACTTGATCAAAGGTCAAGGTCACAGGGGTCTGAACATGGAAAACAATTTCCGGTCAGTAACTTGAGAACCACATGACTCAGAATGTTGAAACTTCATAGGATGATCGGACATGCAGAGTAGATGACCCCTAATGATTTTGTGGTCACTCTATTAAAGGTCAAGGTCGCAGTGGATAGAAAATGGAAAATCCATATCCGGTTTATAACTTGAGAACCATTTGACCTAGAATCTTCAAACTTCATAGGGAGATAGGAATTACAGAGTAGCTGACCCTTTTTGTTTTTTTGGGTCACTCCATCAAAGGTCAAGGCTACAGGGGGCTGAACGTAGAAAACTCTTTCCAATCAATAACTTTAGAACCAATTGACCAAGAATGTTGAAACTTAATAGTATGATTGTACATGCAGAGTAAATGACCCCTATTGATTTTTGGGTCACGCTGTTAAGGTCAAGGTCACAGGGGCCTGAAGATGGACAACCGTATCCAGTTCATAACTTGAGAACCACTAGACCCAGAATGATGAAACTTAGTGGGATGATTGGACATGCCAAGTAGGTGATCCCTATTGCAGCCAACCATCAGTGTCTATTTGACTTTCGCTCTTGTCCCCTATTGACTTCTTGCATATACGACTATGCATTGGGGGAGATAATAATGCGCTGTTTTACAAAAGCGTCTTTTAGTTTTTTTTCTTCAATACAATTCAATGAAGGTAAAACGAGTTAGTGAATCTGGTTCTAACAAGTTCACTAAAATAATATGTTGCAATTGACACGTAATTATGTCTAAATACACTCCACCTTTAATATGATCTAATGTTTTTTAGCTTTCCTGTGATATTTTTAAACCTGTATGAGTTAGTGTTATAAGTTTTATAACAATCTTACACTTCACTTTAATAAAAGCATTGCCCGGCCATAATTTTAGTATTTATTGATTTATAGATACTACCAATTTTATACGAAAATAAGAAACAAAACAATAGATTAGAAACCAGAGAAAAACAAACTTACACAAAGTATGTAATGCAAATTAAAAAAAATGGGGATCGAACTCCCGAGGAAAAGGTAAAATAGAAATACGGTAATTGCTTGGCCAACAAGGAATAACTGACTAAATCGTAAACTTAGTGTTTTGACTTAATTTTATGTTATTGTTTTGTTTTCACTTCTAAACGACACAATACTGTGCACTGCCTATAGTTTGGTTTTGCGGCGAGAGATGTTTGTGTACTTTTAATAATGGAATGGTCCGTTATTTAGGTAGTGTTATTCGGTACGATAAATAGTGGTTATTGCCTAAATAAGGCAAAGTAAATCATGCTGACTTCCCTAATTTGTAGATGAGTATATACATTGACCCATCAAACTACATACGCACTTTTGATTTGCTGCCCACGTGATGATAGCGTCCAAAATTACTGTTGCTTCTCGTTCTATATTTATCAGTGTTTACAAAATAAAGCGTTGTAACAGTTTATAAAAGTACATGAGAAAAACTGCAAAAATTCAAATGTTCCCATAATTCTGAAAACTATAAACTGGTCAACCATTGTGTTTCATGTAAATATATGAAACAGTGGTGATAAATTACTTTAAAAATTACAATTCAAAAATTACAATTCACAATGTGTGGAATAGTCACTTTAAAGTTTTGATGCACTTTCACTTTTTCTCTGTTATTACCAAACGGATTTAATTCAAACTTAGAATAGTATCATAATTATACAGGGACTGTAACTCTTCCACCAATATTTCATGAATTATGCCCCCTTTTACTTAGAATTTCAGGTTATTAGTCCCCTACTGGTTGAAAACCAGTTTCAGGGACTATAGGAATGCACTTCTCAGTCATTCCGTCCGTCCGCAATTTCGTGTCCGGTCAATAACTGTCATCCATGAAGGGATTTTGATATTACTTGGCACAAATGTTCCCGATGATGAGACGACGTGTTATGCGCAAAACTCGGACCCCTAGCTCAAAGGTCAAGGTCACAATTGGAGGTCAAAGGTCAACAGGGCTTTTTTCCTGTCCAGTCCATAACTCTCCCATCCATGAAGAAATTTTAGTATCACTTGGACAAATGTAAGTCATAATAAGACGATGTGTCATGCACAACTTTCAGACCCAAAGGTCAAGGTCACACTTAGCAGTCAAATGTTAACATGGCATGAACAGGGTCTGTTTTGTGACCGGTCTTGTGAAATTACTGGCACATTTTCAAAATAATTTCACGGATACTTTCTGTGCGTGACCCTGTACCAAACTGTTTTTTTATTTAGATGTGGAAATGTAAACTGGGCAAGACGTATGACATGTAACATGTGTAATACTCCAAAATATGGGAAGCAGGAACAGCGAACAGGATTTGGTGGTGGCTATATGGAAAGAGATGAAGTTGTTGAATACAAAGAACGGGTTGAGGATGATGAATATGATGAGGTATGATTTTTCCACAGACATTGATTTTTTGTCAAGCCTGCTTATGGAAGCGATGACATAGTCATCCAAATAGCTGTTCGGTGTATGTGCGTGTGTGTGTCTGTCCGGATTTATTTGTCTGGACCATAACATGCATGGAGCAATCTTTTTTATATTTGGCATGAATATTAACCTCAGTGAGACAGAGTGCCATGTGCAGACCACAGGTTCCAATCTCAAAGGTCGAGGTCACAGTTGGAGGTCAAAGGTCATGTCAGATCTTGTCCGGCTCATAACTTTGACATGCATTGAGGAATTTTGTTTATATTAAGTATGAATGTATAACTCAATGAGACGAAGTGTCCTGTGCAAACCCCAGGATCCTATCTCAGAGGTCACAGTTAGGGGTCAGAGGTCATTTTAGAGCTTGTCCAGGCCATAACTTTGATAAGAATGGAGCAGTCTTTTTAGCTCACCTGAACACAAAGTGCTCATGGTGAGTTATTGTGATCACGCTGTGTCCGTCGTGCGTCCGTCCGTCAAGTCTTCCGTCGTCGTCAACAGTTGTGTTTAAACGACATCTCCTCCAATACCACTGAATGGATTTTGATGAAACTTGGCATGGATGTTCCTTGGATGGTTCTCTACCAAAATTGTTCAAATGGTTCTGCTTGGTTGCACATAGGAGCTGCCAGAGCTAAATATAGAAAAGTCTTCAAACGACACCTCCTCCTAAACCGACGGTCTGATTTTTTAGAAATAATTTCACACAAATGGTCCTTATGTCACCCTCTACCAGGATTGATACTGATTTGTCAAAAAACATGGCTGCCCGGGGGGAGTGGTCACTTTTCCCTATATGTATATAGTGGAAATTAAAAAAATCTTCTTGTGTGAAACTGCTGGCCGGATTTTTAGCTCACTTGAGCCAAAAGCTCATGGTGAGCTTTTGTGACCGCTCAATGTCCATCGTGTGTCGACAGTTGTCCGTCGTCCGTCCGTCAACATTTTCTAAAGATCTTCTTCTTGAAAACCACTGGACAGAATTACATCAAACTTCTCAGGAATGATCTTCGGGTGGTCCCCTTTCAAAATTGTTCAAAGAATTGAATTCCATGCAGATCTTTGGTTGCCATGGCAACCGAAAGGAAAAACTTTAAAAATCTTCTTGTCCAAAACCGCAAGGTGTACACGAGCCTTGATATTGGGCATGTGACATCATCTAATGGTCCTCTATGAAGATTTTTCAAATTATGCCTCTGGGGTGAAAAAGGCCCCGCCCGGGGTTCCCAAGTTTTACATAGACATATAGGAAAAAACTTAAAAAATCTTGTATAAAACCTGAAGACCTGGGCCTTTGATATTTGGTGTGTAGCATTGCCTTGAGGTCCTCTACTAAAATTGTTCAAGTTAAACCCTGGGATGAAAAGAGGCCCTGCCCTGTGGGGGTCTCAAGTTTTACATAGACTTATATAGGAAAAATCTTCTTGCCTGAAACTGCAAGGCCTGTGCTTTTGATATTTGGTATGTTGCATTGCCTTTTAGTCCTCTACCAAAATTGTTCAAATTATGCCCCTTGGGTGAAAAGAGGCCCGGCCCTGGGGCTCCCAAATTTAACATAGACTTATATAGGGGAAAAAAATCTTCTTGTCTGAAAGTTCAAGGCCTAGGACTTTGATATTTGGTATGTAGCATTGCCTAGTGGATGTCAAACAAGATTGTTCAAATTACTCCCCTTGGGTGAAAAGAGGCCCCGCCCCAGGGGTCACTTGTTATATGACTTATATAAGAATGAATACTTCAAATATTATCAGATTATATTTTCTAGATGGTTTAATTATAATTACCTGATGACCCCAAGTGATTAGGGGTCACCTGACTGACCTTGACCTACTGACCTACTTTCTTGTTTTTTAAGATACAGCCTTGAAATTTGGATGACATGTACAGTTTTGCACACCGGTCTTAAGGTATTAGATCACTAATAAAGAACCTCCTTTTTGAAGAGTATTCAATTCCTACTAAAACCCTACTTTTACTGCAATGCTTAGGGGGGCGTAGGTTCAAGCCCTACTGGGACCAAATTTTTTTTCCTTATTTTCCTTTTTTACTAGTATGTTTTTACTTCTTTCAAGACTTATTGATGTTTTGTACAAAAATGGAGAAAAGATTAATCATATATGCAATTTCTTGGTGTTCAAAGAGAATTTACTACTTAAACAGAAGGGGTAGAGTTACAAATCTTTAAAAATATTGAGTTACGCACGGTGAAAGTTCTCTATTTTGCTTTCATTCTTAGATTATATATTGTGGAAGAAATTTAGGTAGGTTTTGAGTCTTCCCTAAGGTTATTTTTAAATGGAGTAAGCAAAATTCAAAATAGAAACACATCATTCGACCTTATTTTTTCAATGTCGAAGTATGGATTCTGTCTTATTAAATCCATTTACTTAAGGCACCATAGAAAAAATGATATTGACATTTTTATATTGTGTTTTATAATTGTTTACCAATAGTTTGATGTTTCTTCTGTTGAAATTAATGGTAAAATGAGTTCTCTGCAAACGTTTTGTATAGTTGCTATCACTTTGAAATTTGTCTCTACTTGAGCTTGAGGAGATACCATAAGTTATTCAAAAAAATTTAAAAACGGTACGGTAAAAGTTGTTTAAAATTTGCAAAATAGTGCAAAACACGGTTACCTTTCAGAATATACCAAGCAAAGGTCATTTTGTAAACATTGCTATTAGTGACCTAATACCTTAAAACTGACTTTCAGTGACCATGAATATGACCTACTGACCTACTTTCTAATATTTTAGCATCAGTTTGCCATTTTAAACATGGTGGCTCATATTACTCAGGTGAGCGATTCAGGGTCATTATGACCCTGTTGTAAAATAATTTTAGACAAATGGTCCTTGTGTGACCCTCTACCAAGATTGTTCAAATTATTTTGATTTGATATTATTTTATGACTGTATCTTCATGAAACATAGTCACAGTGTTGATCTTGAAGATCTTTAGGCCATGTACAAGTCTTGGTCAGGTGGGGTCAAAAACTAGGTCTGCAGGTCAAATCAAAGGAAAAGCTAGTTAACACTCTAGAGGCCACATTCATGACCGTGTCTTAATGAAACTTGGTCAGAATGTTGATCTTGATGATCTTTAGGTCAAGTTCAAATCTGAGTTCGGTGGGATCAGAAACTTGAGGTTGCCACGTCAAATCAAAGGAAAATGATGATAACATAAATACATGTAAATAACAATCATAAATCACTTATCATTAATATAAAAATAATTTAAACAATAAAAGATTATCTATATTAACTGTTATCACATAAGTCAATTTCAGTCTGTATTTAATTGTTCCATAAGATTCTGTCAACTTTATCATTTGCCAGAGTACATAGCTACTAAAACTGGAAAATCACCCAAATTGATTGACACCATGGCAGTGTTGTAAAAAATACAATCTGAGGGCTTGGGTCTTTGCTCTTGCTTTCAAGATTTGACAGTCTTATAAGCATGCAGCAATACCATTGTCCCAAAGAAATTTAGGTTGATCAATTTCAGGTGTTCTAGCTTGAATGCAAGATAGCAGACAGTATTGTATCATTTATATATCTTGGATATCATATTCCAATAGCTTTCACATGGAAATGCAAAAAGGGAAATAATTGAATATCAAAAGTACACAGTGATTATCCAATTTAACACTAATTGCAGTTTTTGTTAAAATATTTACCATATTGAAACATATATGTGATCTGTTTGATGATATCTCTCTGTGATCCCAATCTATGCTGCAGTGTGGTCACAGATCATGATTCATGCATGTGAGTTTCTAAGGACATACTTCTGATAAACACATTTTTTCTGAAAAATATTTTTGTGACTAAGTGTTTGGACAGTCTTGTAAAGCCATATATATATAGCAATCACAACACTAATTACCTAAAAATTCTACAAGAAAAAGAAACCATTAAATTTCTAAAAGATATAAATATATTGCTGCTTAAAGGCATTAATGTTAGTAAATTCCTGACAAAAAAATACCTGTAATCAGGTGAAAATCTCTGTGATTGATAAAGTTCCTGTTTCCATCTAATATTTTTGAGTCGGCTAAACGCTGAAAGCGTTTGACGAGTCCTTGCTATCGCCCGATTTCTAATTCACATTAAATGGCCTCACAACACAGAGAATTGATGTAGTTCCGTTAGATTGTCTTTAATTTCAAAGAGTTCATTGATCGGATGAAGTTCAGTTATGTCAATCCCATTTGCTATGACCAATATAAGATGTAATCTGTCAAATTTATGAAGTGTAATTGTGCAATACTCGAATAAAGCCTCGTATTTTCTTCCGCGGTAACTCAATAAGCATAAACACGGATAGCGATTCTGCGGGATTTGGTAATACATTTGCGCATATGATTATGGTGACTAATTTTATGCTCTTTTGTCACAAAATAGCAAATATGATGTTCACAAATTCAAATAAAAACTGCATATTAACTTATTAGCCAAATTATCCATTTGTTACCCTGTCCGTTTCAAAAAATAATCTTTAAAATCATTGCGCAAATAACAAATTTCTTGCGCTGTGCATTTCATGAATTGCGCAGGCTTACCAAGCTTGCGTAACATCCAGCGAAAGACAAAATATAGTTCCAGAACATACTGCTAGTATTTTATTGAGTCGGGTACCTCAGAAAGCATTGGAATGTCTCTTATCAAAGAGTTTACCACATCGATGAAATTAAATTATGACAGCTTCATTTTAAATGACCCGAATAAGATATGTGCAGTACGTTAATTCTTCCGCGAGACTTCGCGGATGAATCCTAACTACATTCTGGGCACTTGTAGGCGAACACACGTGACCTGTTTATATAACAACGCTTCTACAGACTTCGGTTTACCGAAAAAATACTACGAAAATCGGCCAGATAAAAATGATGCAAAATCACGAGTGGCAAGAATGCAAACGTCTACATACAACTTCGTTCTAAATCGTAACCTTTCTGGAATTTTGACTGGTTCGGATAAGTTGCTTACGATTCAGGTCGAAAAAAAATGAAACCGTCACCCATTCATGATGACACATATGGGTTGAATTTTGCAGTCAGTAAGCGGATAAATTATCGGGAGAAGAAGCTTTTACTGGTTTGTTTAATTACTACTGATTTTAAAAATGATTTTATTTCTTATTTTTCGAGAAATAAACAATCGGCGAAACATTAAATTGTATTTTCTTGTAGTTTTCGAAATCGAAAGTAGATCGTCTATGTTAGACTGCTTTGACGAAACGAAACAACTTTTTTATGAAATGATTTAAATAAGAGGTAATTTCACCGTAAACTTCAATGTCAGATACTGCCAATTGCTGCTAAACTGTCTTCGTATCATCACAATTTGTAAAACATATTGTTGAAACTGGAGATTTTGGCGGTATTAAGAAAAGTGTAATCGTATCCGAATATAATATTTTGGGTAAATATCAAGGGTGTACATTTTCAAAATTTTCTTGTGGTGATACCCCAAACTCTACTTGCAGGTATCCTCCTCCCCCCCCCCCCCCCCCCCCCCACCCCAATATTGCCACTTTACAGTTTGATACATTTGCCCTTTTACCACCTGCCACAATGCCCATTTCAAAATCTGACTGCAATTCAAAGGAACACCCCTCACCACATCCACCTTGCTACCGACCATGTAAAAATGGCTAAAATATTTATCTGTCTACATGAATCAAAATGGATAATTGAAAGTACATGGACTTGGGGACTACTGACATGGTTTTGAAGGGGTTAACAGGTCTGAAATAGAATAAATGATGGTTTTAACTAAAACAGAACTGCATTTATTAATATCGGTTTTCTTTTTCGAAATTGGTAGCTAGTCCGAGTAACTTCCCTTAGTTTCGAATGCGCAGTTTTCCTGTCAGTGTAAACATTCATGACACTATATATTGACACTCAGCAACATTTACATATCTTTAAGTATACTTTAAATTCACATCACTTGTAATATGATTGAACAATACCTAATGTATGACACGGTTATCGCCAGGCCAGTTATCCGTGAAATATCTGAACAGTTCTTTCGTCCATCCGTTACAAATTGTATGTGGCAATCCGTGCTATAAAATTTCAATATATAAATTGTCATATTCAAATTTTATCATGTGCGAACATATACCAGCCGATAATTGCCTGTTTTGGTATGCCGGAGGCAAATGTTTACTGGAAAAATATATATAGTCATGGGCAGTATCTTAGTGTCAGCTGTCAAACTGTAGTTTGTACTTTCAACATTTTTAGCTCACCTGAGCAATGCTCAGGTGAGTTTTTCTGATCGCTCAATGTCCGGCGTCCGTCGTCCGTCGTCTGTCGTCTGTCGTCTGTCGTCTGTCGTCTGTCGTCCGTCGTCTGTCAACATTTAGCTTGTGTATGCGATAGAGGCTGTATTTTTCAATTAATCTTCATGAATATTGGTCAGAATGATAACCTTGATGAAATCTAGGCCGAGTTCGAAAATGGGTCATCTCGGGTCAAAAACTAGGTCACTAGGTCAAATCAAAGAAAAACCTTGTGTATGCGATAGAGGCTGTATTTTTCATTTAATCTTCATGAATATTGGTCAGAATGATAACCTTGATGAAATCTAAGCTGAGTTCGAAAATGGGTCATCTCGGGTCAAAAACTAGGTCACTAGGTCAAATCAAAGAAAAACCTTGTGTATGCGATAGAGGTGGTATTTTTCAATTAATCTTCATGAATATTGGTCAGAATGATAACCTTGATGAAATCTAGGCCGAGTTCGAAAATGGGTCATCTCGGGTCAAAAACTAGGTCACTAGGTCAAATCAAAAAAAAAAACCTTGTGTATGCGATAGAGGCTGTATTTTTCAATTTTTCTTCATGAATATTAGTCAGAATGATAACCTTGATGAAATCTAGGCCGAGTTCGAAAATGGGTCATCTTGGATCAAAAACTAGGTCACTAGGTCAAATCAAAGAAAAACCTTGTGTATGCGATAGAGGCTGTATTTTTCAATTGATCTTCATGAATTTTGGTCAGAATGATTGCCTTGATGAAATCTAGGCCGAGTTCGAAAATGGGTCATCTCGGGTCAAAAACTAGGTCACTAGGTCAAATCAAAGAAAAACCTTGTGTATGCGATAGAGGTGGTATTTTTCAATTGATCTTCATGAATTTTGGTCAGAATGATTATTTTGATGAAATCTAGGCCGAGTTCGAAAATGGGTCATCTGGGTTCAAAAACTAGGTCACTAGGTCATATCACGTAAAAACCTTGTGTATGCGATAGAGGCTGTATTTTTCAATTGATCTTCATGAATTTTGGTCAGAATGATTGCCTTGATGAAATTAACCCCAAGTTCGAAAATGGGTCATCTGGGGTCAAAAACTAGGTCACTAGGTCAAATCAAAGAAAAACCTTGTGTATGCAATAGAGGCTGTATTTTTCAACTGATCTTCATGAAATTTAGCCAGAATGATTACCTTGATAAAATCTAGGCTGATTTCGAAAATGGGTCATCTGGGATCAAAAACTAGGTCACTAGGTCAAATCGAAGAAAAACATTGTGTATGCAATAGAGGATGTATTTTTCAATTGATCTTCATGAAATTTGGTCAGAGTGATTGCCTTGATGAAAACTAGGTCGGTTTTGAATATGGGTTATCTGAGGTCAAAAACTAGGTCACTAGGTCAAATTAAAAAAAAATCTTGTGTATGCGATAGAGACTGTTTTTTTCAGTTGATATTTATGAAATTTGGTCAGGTTGATTGCCTAAATGAAATCTAGGTCGAATTTGAATATGGGTCATCTGAGGTCAAAAACTAGGTCACTTGGTCAAATCAAAGAAAAAACTTCTGTATGTGATAGAGGCTGTATTTTTCAGTTGATCTTCATGAATTTTGGTCAGAATGATTGCCTTGATAAAATCTAGGTCGAGTTTGAACATGGGTCATCTAGGGTCAAAAACTAGGTCATATATAAGAAAATGCTTGTTTTATCGCAAGAGACCAATTTTTTGGTCCAATCTTAATGAAAATTGGTCAGAATATTTGTTTCCATGAAATCACTAGGTCAAACATGTTTTACACTGTTATGGAGTGTTTCTTAGGTGAGCGACCTAGGGCCATCTTGGCCCTCTTGTTTTTTTTGCGAACCACTCTTCAATTTTAGAGAAATATATTGGGTTTAAATACTTGTATAATGGCAATCAAAGTTTTACTAGGCATCGATTGAATGTCCATTTCATCTATTGTAACAAAATCTCTGTTCTGTTGGGGAAAAAAAGAAACTAAAAACAAACTGAAACTGGTAGACTATACTACCAGTACATCAATCATTAGCCGACTCTCAGGCCCTTCAGGCCTTTGATCTAATCTTGTTGTGTTCTGAATTAAATTACTTTTTGAAATAAATTAGTATAAGAGACTTACCTAATGTCTGTTTAATAGCCATTTTAAAATTTCTAGCAACAAAGTTTATCTCCATTTTGTTTTCCTCCAAGAAAGAATTTCCTGTTTACAGTTCATTCAAATTTTCATATTCATGGGCAATTTCCTTTGGTATACTTAAGTTCTGAATTGATCATTTAGAGTGCTAATAATATCTGTATGTACAGTAAAAGGGGGATTTGTTCATGTATTTACTGATTTTATTTGCATAGATGATTGTAATAGTAAAAGAAACAGAAAAAAATTGGGACTACTTTTTGAGCTTCGGCAGCCAAACATTGCATCTTCATTTTCATTGGTTCTTATCTTGATGAGGTTTCAAATATAAGGATACCATCTGGTATCAGTTATCTCTCTCTATCAACTGAACAGCAGAATATTTTATTGACCCTTAGATATCTAATGACTGTGAATCAGTCAAGCTATAGATTAATCATGTTATGGTGATGCAACAGACTACAGAATAGTACCTTTCTTTGACTATTTGACATTTAACCCTAATGAAACTTAATGTTTTACTTATATACTTGTTTTTGTGCTATTGTTTGAGATGTTCAATAATAAAGAAAAGAGGCAATTATATTAAAATGATCACTATATTTAATTAATTTAGAAACTTGTGTTTTTTGTAAACTATAAGAAGTGATTTTTTTTTTAATTTAGATTTCTTGTTTTATTTCAATTTATTTGAATACCTGTACCTGTAAAAAAAAGAGGAAAGTAATGAATTAATGAATTTAAAAAACTTTTCCCATTGTTTTGACTTAAAACTTTTTCTGCCGCAATTCCTGGCTACCAGGACTTTACTGGGAATTGTATGAAGACTACTTTTCCCAGGTACCAGGATACCAGGAATTTGACTTTTTGTGTGTAACTTACGAAGCTGAAAAAAGAATTCCTAGCTCCTCCTGGTTTTCCTGGTATTTATTATGTTAAATTCCTAGGTCTCCCTGTTATTTTTATTGCAACATTAAATTCCTGGTATTTTCTTGGTTTTATCCTGGTCCTAGGTCCTAAAAATCCCAGGATTCTAGCTTTTCTTGAATACCAGGATTTTCATACCAGGATAGAAAGATTTTCCATGAAATTCCCAGGAAATTCTTTTACCTGGGAATAATTTCTGCACGGGCTAAGGGCTTTGATATTTGGTATGTAGCATTGATAGTGGGGCTCTACCAAGATTGTTCAAATGATCCCCCTAGGGTGAAATATGGCCCCGCCCAGGGGGGTCACATGGTTTATATAGACTTGTATAGGAAAAAGCTTTAAAAATCTTCTTGTCTGAAATGGCAAGACCTAGGCTTTTGATATTTGGTATGTAGCATTGCCTTGTGGTTCATTACCAAGATTATTCAAATCATTACCTTGGGGTGAAAAGAGGCCCTGCCATGGGAGTCCCTAGTTTTACATAGACATATAATTGACATATATAGGAAAAACTTCTTGTCTGAAATTGCAAGGCATAGGCTTTTGATATTTGGTATGTTGAATTGCCTAGTAGTCCTCTACTAAGAGTACTCAAATTATGCCCCTGAGTTAAAAAGAGTCCCCACCCAGGGGGTCCCAAGTTTTACATAGACTTACATAGGAAAAACTTTAAAATCTTCTTGCCTGAAACTGCAGGGCCTATGCTTTTGATATTTGGTATGTTGCATTGCCAAGTGGCCTACTACCAAAATTGTTCAAATTATGCCCCTGGGGTGCAAGAGGCCCTTCCCTGGGGGTCCCAAGTTTTACATAGACTTATATAGGAAAAACTTTAAAAATCTTTTTTTCTGAAAGTTCAAGGCCTATGCCTTTGATATTTTGTATATATCATTGCCTGGTTGATCTCTAACAAGATTGTTCGAATTATGCCCCTGAGGTGAAAGGAGGCCCCGCCCCAGGGGTCACTTGATATATGAGTTATATAGGAAAAATACTTCAAAAATTATCAGATCATATTTCCTAGACTGTTTAATTATATTTACCAGATAACCCCAAGTGATCGCCCTGTGTCCGTCGTCCGTCGTCAACAATTTGACTGTTAACACTCTAGAGGTCACAATTTTGACCCAATCTTAATGAAACTTGGTCAGAATGTTACCCTCAATAAAATCTTGGACGAGTTTGATATTGGGTCATCTGGGGTCAAAAACTAGGTCACCAGGTCAAATCAAAGGAAAAGCTTGTTAACACTCTAGAGGTCACAATTTTGACCCAATCTTAATGAAACTTGGTCAGAATGTTACCCTCAATAAAATCTTGGACATCCCCTTGACACAATTTATATACATAGAATCTGCATATGCAATCTTGTGCATGCCTAATCTCCCGAACCATTGCACACAATTTAATGAAACTTCACACAAGTGATCAGTACCAATCCTAGTTGTGCATGGGGCATGTTAGGTTCTTTCAGAAAAAGAAATTGTAGAGTTATGGGTCTTTATTTTTTGTTACTATACATGGAGTCTGTATATGCAATCTTGTGCGCACCTTACCTCCTGAACCCATGCACACAATTGAATGAAATTTCACACATGTTGTGCATGGTGCATGTTGGGTTCTTTCAGAAAAATATTCTGCAGAGTAATTAGACTTTGTTTTTAGCCCACCATCATCAGATGGTGGGCTATTAAAATCACTCTGCGTCCGTGGTCCGTCCGTCCGTCATTCCGTCCGTCCGTCCGTCCGTTAACAATTTCTCGTTATCGCATCTCCTCAGAAACTACTGGGGGGATTTTGACCAAACTTTGTCAGAATGATGTATTGGTACCCTAGTTGTGTCCCCCTGAAAATCAGACTGGTTCAATAATTTATGAGTGAGTTATGGCCCTTTGTTTATTTCTATAATTTACATAGATTTATATAGGGAAAAACTTTGAAAACCTTCTTGTCCAAAACCACAGAGCCTAGGGCTTTGATATTTGGTATGAAGCATTATCTAGTGGTCCTCTACCAAGATGATTCAAATTATTTCTCTGGGGTCAAATATGGCCCCGCCCTGGGGGTCACATGATTTATATAGACTTGTATAGGGAAAAACTTTGAAAAACCTCTTGTCCAAAACTACAGGGCCTAGGGCTTTGATATTTTGTATGTGACATCATCTAGTGGTCTTCAACTAAGATTATTCAAATTATACCCCTAGGGTCAAATATGGCCCCACCCTGGGGGTCATATGGTTTACATAGACTTATATAGGGAAAAACTTTGAAAATGTTCTTGTCCAAACCACAAAGCCTAGGGCTTTGATACTTGTAATGTAGCATCATCTAGTGGTTCTCTACCAAGTTTGTTCGAATTATCCCCCAAGGTCAAATATGGCCCCGCCCCGGGGGTCACATGGTTCATATAGACTTATATAGGGAAAAGCTTTTAAAATCTTCTTGTCAATAACTACAACATTCAAATTTGGACATGTATATTTTTGAGTGGCAAGATGAACCTTGACATGAGTTGACCTTGATTTTGACCTAGTGACCTACTTTCACATTTCTGTAGCTACAGCCTTCAAATTTGGACCACATGCATAGTTTTGTGCACTTGAAAAAACTTTGACCTTGATTTTGACCTAGTGACCTACTTTCACATTTTTGAAGGTACAGGTATCAAATTTGGACCATATGCATAGTTCCGTGTTTCAAAATGAAATTTGACATTGATTTTGACCTAGTGACCTACTTTCACATTTTTGAAGGTACAGTCTTCAAATTTGGACCACATGCATAGTTTTGTGTTCCGAAATGAAATTTGACCTTGATTTTGACCCAGTGACCTACTTTCTCATTTCTCAAGCTACAGCCTTCAAATTTGGACCACATACATGGTTTTATGTACCGAAACAAACTTTGACCTTTACATTGACCTAGTGACCTACTTTCACAGTTTTGAAGGTACAAGCTTCAAATTTGGACCACATGCATAGTTCTGTATTCTGAAATAAAATTTGACCTTGATTTTGACCTAGTGACCTACTTTCACATTTTTCAAGCTACAGCGTTCAAATTCGGACCACATGCATAGTTTTGTGTACCGAAATGAACTTTGACCTTAAGATTGACCTAGTGACCTACTTTCACATTTCTGTAGCTACAGGCTTCAAATTTAGACCACATGCATAGGATTGTGTACCGAAACAAACTTTGACCTTGACATTGACCTACTTTCACATTTTTGAAGGTACAGGCTTCAGATTTGGACCACATGCATAGATTTGTGTTCTGAAGTGAAATTTGACCCTTGATTTTGACCTAGTGACCTACTTACACATTTCTCAAGCTAAGCCTTCAAATTTGGACCACTTGCATAGTTTGTGTACCAAATTAAACTTTGACCTTAAGATTGATCTAGTGACCTACTTTCACATTTCTCAAGCTACAGCTTTCGAATTTGGACCACATGCACAGTGTTGTGTACGGAAATGAAATTTGACCTTGAGCTAGTCAGTAAGTCTTGAAATTTGGAACACTCCAAAATGGCACATTGGTGGGCGCCAAGATCACTCTGTGATCTCTTGTTTGTTAATGTACTATATGCATACAGTCTGCATATGCTTACCAGCTGTCCTCTTCCCCTTGACACAGTTGAATGAAACTTCAGGCAAGTGATCAGTACCAACCCTAGTTGTGCAGGTGCATGTTAGGTTCTATTAGAAAAAAAAATTGTAGAGTAATGTTACTATACTATTATACTTTGAGTCTGCATATACAATCTTGTGCACCCCTAATCTCCTGAGCCAATGCACATAATTGAATGAAACGTAACACAAGTGATCAGTAGTAACCCTAGTTGTGCAAGGTGCATGTTAGGTTCTTTTAGAAAAAAAAATTGTAGAGTAATCATGTCTCCCACCACACAGTGTCCATAAGTCTTAGACCAAGTTCAGTAACTAGCCAAATCGGCCTTGGCACTTAGGAATTATGGCCCTTGAATTGCCGAAAATCGGCCGTTTTATTCTTGTCCGCGCTCTAAGTCGAACATTTCTCATGCAATCTTCACCAAACTTGAACCAAATATTCAAAGAGGCCCCAACCTGGCGGGGGGGGGGGGGGGGGGGGGGGTGTCACTTGTTATATGACTTAAATAGGAAAAATTACTCCAAAAATTATCAGCTCATATTTCCTAGACTATTTAAGTATAATTACCTGATGACCCCAAGTGATTAGGGGTCACGTTACTGTGACCTTGCCCTACTGACCTACTTTCATGTTTTTGAAGATACAGCCTTGAAATTTGGATGATATCCACAGTTTTGCACACCGATCTTAAAACTGACTTTCAGTGTCCATGAATATGACCTCCTGTCCTACTTTCTTAATATTTTAGCATCAGTTTGCCATTTGAAACATGTGGCTCATATTACTCAGGTGAGCGATTAAGGGTCATCATGACCTTCTTGTTATAGATGAAGTTGCTGTAACTCAACAATATGTTTTGAAATTGGGAGATGGAGAGTGGGGCTGCTGTTTGTCAACATAATTTAGGAGTGTATTATGCTATTTTAAGTTTGGCCGAAAGAAGAAGAAAAGTAGAGCTTCAGTTGAAGAAAGACCAAATGTATATGCTGCTATTAAGGAAGAAGAAAATGATGACGAAGAAAATGGAGATACTTCTGCATACAAACTTGAATCGGTAACATTCTTCATATATTATTGTATGCTCATATTAAAAAACAAGATTTATTATTTTATAGTATTGTTTGTGATTTAAGCTCATGTGAGCTTTCAGGGCCATCAGATAATGTCTGTTTCAGTCCACTCTCCACACTGTTTTAGCCCCTATTCCTCCCCCCCCCCCCCCCCCCCCCCCCCCCCGATATACACGCACGCTCCTTGGGGCGGCATATAGTAATTGACAGCGTCTGTCGGTTTGTTCATCCCTAAATTGTGTCCAGTCTGTAACTTTGTCTTCATCAAGGAATTGTAATATTACTTGGCACAAATGTTGCCCATAATCAGACGATGTTTCGTGCACACAAGGTCACACTTACAGGTCAATGGAAATAGTGTTATTTTCCTGTCTGGTCCATAACTCTGTCATGGTTGATGCAATTTTAATATTACATTGCACAATTAAATTTATACCATTATGAGATGATATGTAGACCCCTAGCTTAGAAGGTCAAGGTCTTACTTAGAGGTTAACAGGGTCTATTTCTTGTCTGGTCTATAACTCTGCCATTGGTGAAGGGATTTTAAATTACTTGGCATAAATGTTCCCTATATTGAGATGATGTGTCATGCGCAAGACTCGGACCTCTAGCTCCAAGATCAAGGTCACACTTAGAAGTCAAAGGTGTTTCTTGTCTGGTCCATAACTTTGTCAATTATCAAGGGATTTGAAAATAATTTGACAGAATTTTTAACCATATTGAGAAGGTGTGCTATGCTTATGACCCAAGTCTCTGGGGTCAAGGTAAAGGTCATGAATTGATGGTGTGATTTTTTTGTGCAGGCAACTGTAGCATTCATGTGCCGCTTTGGGGGCATTTGTCACCAATGGTGACGGCTCTTATTGTATTACTGAAATTATGTATGTTAAAACTGACGTGTTGATCAAACTGAATAGCAATTTGTCAATGATTTTCCCACAAAATGTTGGAGGTATCTAGTTATGCCCCCCTTCGAAGGAGGAGTATATTGTTTTGCAGATGTTTGTCACTAGGTATGTCGGTTAGTATGTAGATCAGTTTCGGATGATAACTCAAGAACCCTTGGGCCTAGGATCATGAAAATTAATAGGGAGGTTGATCATGTCCAGCAGATGACCCTTATTGATTTTGAGATCAGTAGGTCAAAGGTCAAGGTCACAGTGACCCGGAACAGTTAAACCGTTCCCAGATATAACTTGAGAACCCTTTGGGCCTAGGATCATGAAATTTAATATGGAGGTTGATCATGACCAGCAGATGACCCCTATTGATTTTGATATCAATAGGTCAGAGGTCAAGGTCATAGTGACCCGGAACAGTTAACCCGTTTCCTGATGATAACTTGAGAAAGCTTGGGCCTAGGATCATGAAACTTTATAGACATTTCATGTTCTACGAGTTCTTGTTCTATCTGCTTTGGGTTCTAGTTTTATGCAGCAAAGTACTTACGCGATCTGCAAAATGTCATCCCAAAACCCTTGAGTATTGTAACTGTGCCCCACCCACAGATATTAGTAATATTGCATCAGTTTCTTCCCCCCCCCCCCCCCCCCCCCCCCCCCATTTTACTGGAATACAAATTCTAAAATCTCCAAAAAAACAATCCTTGCTTAAACTGAAATTTCGGAATTTGTTTGTTGTCATTAGATGAGTATATTGCCCAAGAACCATTACTCACACTTGCATTTGTTAAAAGTATGGTCCTTTTTTGTACATAAAAAATTGGAAATTTTAGGTAAAATCTTTTCTTGAATACTGTAAGAGCTTTAACATTGGAACTTTGTGCACTTATTTGTTATGATATGATAAGTAAGTTGGCTAAGAACTATAACTCACTTGTACATTGCTTTATGTCAAGTACTTACAGGCAAGGGTTGTTACCCACAGGTGGTGCTCTTGTTCATCCATTTGTAACCTGATGTTAATTGAGATGTGTATATTACCTTTCAAAAACTGCAGTAACATTCTGCCTGAGGCAGTTAAGTTCAGGTTGAACAGACATAATTTCCATGTTTCGATGTGACCAAGAACCATAAAGGTATTGATTTTTTAAGGAGGATGAGCAGGAAGAAGAAGATGATGATGATGATGGAGACCTTGGTCAATATGATCTTGCTGCTAGTGATGAAGATGAAAAAGTAATTCCTGGTGATAAAAGGTCGAGGTCATCAAGTTACAGCTCACAGTCGTCAGACAGTTCAAGTGCAAGGTCTTCATCTAGTTCCAGATCAAGGTCGAGGTCGAGATCAAAAGAGAGAAAACGAGCTAGATACTCACGGTCTAGGTCCAGGTAACTGGTAACAGGGGTACTGGTAAAGGTCAAAGGTCAATATCACTTGCTTACTTCTTGGTATTGGATATTTAAGGTGTAGACAGAAAGAAAAAAGATTGTTACTTTTTTGTTCGCCTGAGCTAAAGGCTTACAGGTGAGCTGCTGTGATCATACTTTGTCACATACCCATCATCCCACATAAACTGTTAGGCCTTTTTCCTCCAAACTGCTGCACAAATACTAATCTTGAATACCTTTCAAAGTTATTCCATTTGTCATGTCATTGTGAACAAAATATTCTGCTGGTTGGCAGACAAACTGGTTTCTGATCAATAGCTGGAGAATACAAATGCCTATTGTGATCATACTTCATAGGATGATTGCCTAGTAGGCAGAAAGTCAAGGTCACAATCACCTTGAGACTTAAAATAAATTTTCAGTCAATAACAGGGAAACAATTAGTGGTCAAACTTCATAGGATCCGGCTGTCATAATTTGTGTCCAGAGCAAAACTTTATAACAGAGGGATTTACTTTAAACTTGGCATATAGGTAGATGGCAATGAGATGATGTGCAGAGCACCTGAACTGTCTCTGTAGATCACAAGGTCAGGGTTACAAATTGAGCTAAAAGGTTAAAATTGGCTATCATATTTCATGTCCGGAGCAGAACTTGCAAGATATTAACTTCTAACTTGGTCTGTAGGTAGATGGTGATGAGACGATATGTCTGTAGGTCAAAGGTCAAGGCCACAAATTGAGCTCAGATGTCAAATTAGTCCATTATATTTCATGTCCAGAGCATAACTTATTAACCATTCAAGGTATTGACTTCAGACTTGAGATTTAGGTAGGAGGCAATGTTACGATTTGCAGAGTGCTAGAACCATAGTGACAGGTCAAGGTTACAGCAGGGTCAGATCTGCTCACCATCTGCGCCCCACCCCCACGCGTCACCCAAAGAAAATCCAGTTCATTTAGTTTCTTGCCCTATAATATCCTTCCACCATGACTGCACCTCCCCCTCTCCACCAAATAAAACATCTTTAAGATTTTGCTTGCTCCTTGGGTGAGCTATTGTGATCGCTAACCATCCGGCGTCCGTCCACACTTGCCTTTAAACAACATCTCCTTCTAAACTACCAGGCCAGTTTTGATTGAATCTTCACAGGGATGTTCCTTGGACGGTCTTCATTAAAATTGTTCAAAGAATTGAATTCCATACAGAACTCTGGTTGCCAAAGCAACTGAAAGAAATGTTTTTTTAAAATCTTCTTGTCCAAAACTACAGGTCATAGGGCTTTAATATTTGGCATGTAGCATCATCTAGTGGTCCTCGACCTAGATTGTTCAAATTATCCTCCTAGGGACAAATATGGTCCCGCCCTGGGGGTCACATGGTTTACATAGATTTGTATAGGGAAAACTTTGAAAATCTTCTTGTCCAAAACCACAGGTCTTAGGGCTATGATATTTGGTGTGTAGCATCATCTAGTGGTCCTCTAGCAAGATTGTTCAAATTATCCCCTTAGGGTCGAATATGGCCCTGCCCTTGGGGTCACATGGTTTACATAGACTTATATAGGAAAAAAGCTTTGAAAATCTTCTTGTCAAAAATCATAGGGCCTAGGGCTTTGATATTTGGTGTGTTACATTATCTAGTGGTCCTCTACCAAGATTGTTCAAATTGTGTCCCGGGGATGAAAAGAGGCCCTGCCCAGGGGGTTCCAAGCTTTACATAGACTTGTATATGAAAAAGCTTTAAAAATCTTGTCTTAAGACCTAGGCTTTTGATATTTGATATGTAGTACTGCCTGGTGGTCCTCTACCAAGAGTGTTCAAATTATGCCCTTGGTGAGATGAGGCCCTGTCCCAGGGGTCACTTGTTATATCAGTTATATAGGAAATAATACTTTAAATATTTTCTGATCATATTTCCTAGACTGTTTTATTATAATTACCTGATGATCCCAAGTAATAAGGGGTCACTTGACTTCGACCTTGACCTACTGACTTACATTTTAGCTCACCTGAGCACGAAGTGCTCAAGGTGAGCTTTTGTGAACGCCCAATGTCCGTCGTCGTCAACAATTTGACTGTTAACATTGTAGAGGTCACAATTTTGGCCTAATCTTAATGAAACTTGGTCAGAATGTTACCCTCAATAAAAGTTTGGACGAGTTCGATATTGGGTCAATTGGGTCAAAACCTAGGTCACCAGGTCAAATCAAAGAAAAAGCTTGTTAACACTCTTAGAGGTCACAATTTTGGCCCAATCTTAATGAAACTTGGTCAGAAAGTTACCCTCAATAAAATCTTGGATGAGTTGGATATTGGGTCATTTGGGATCAAAAGCTAGGTCACCAGGTCAAATCAAAGGAAAAGCTTGTTAACACTCTAGAAGTCACAATTTTGGTTCAGTCTTAATGAAACTTGGTCAGAATGTTACCCTCAATGGAATCTTGGACGAGTTCGATATTGGGTCATCTGGGGTCAAAAACTTGGTCAGAATGTTAATCTTGATGATCTTTAGGTCAGTAGGTCAGGTGAGCGATACAGGGCCTTCATGGCCCTCTTGTTTTGTTTTTTTAAGATAGAGCCTTGAAATTTGGATGACAAATACAGTTTTGCACACTGATATTTATATAGTTTTGCACACCAATCCTAACAGCATAGAAATTTGGACCACGTCAATAACTTTCGATAAAGATTTCAATACTTGTCTTTAATGTTCTTAGCCCTGACCTACTGACCTATTTTCTTGTTTTTTAAGCTACAGCAAAAAGGTTTGGACCACATGTATAATGTTTGATACAGATTTCAATACTCATCTTGAATAGTCTTAATCATGACCTACTTTTTTGTTTTATAAGTTACAGTATAGAAATTTGGACAACCTGTATAATTTTTTTAGCTCACTTGAACCAAAGGCTCAGAGTGAGCTATTGTGATCGCTCACTGTCCAGCGTCCGGCCATCCACACTTTCCTTTAAACAACATCTTCTCCTGAACCACATAGCCAATTTTGATGAAACTTCACAGGGATGATCCTTGGATGGTCTTCTTTAAAAACTGTTCAAAAAATTAAATTCCATACAGAAGTCTGGTTGCCATGGCAACCGAAAGGAAAAACTTTAAAAATCTTCTTGTCCAAAACCACAAAGCCTAGGGCTTTGATATTTGGTATGTTGCATCATCTAGTGAGTCTCTACCAAGATTGTTCAAATTATCCCCCTAGGGTCAAATATGGCCCCACCTCGGGGGTCTTATGGTTTATATAGACTTGTATTGGGAACAACTTTGAATATCTTCTTGTCCAAAACCATAAGGCCTGGGGCTTTGATATTTAGTATGTAGCATCATCTAGTGGTCCTCTACAAAGATTGTTCGAATTATCCCCCTAGGATATAATACAGTCCCGCCCTGGGGGGTCGCATTGTTTCTATAGACTTACATAGGGAAAAGCTTTGAAAATCTTCTTGTCAAAAACAAAAGGGCCTAGGGCTTTGATATTTGGTATGTAGCATTGATAGTGGGCCTGTACCTAGATTGTTCAAATGATCACCCTACGATGAGATATTGCCCCGCCCAGGGGAGTCACATGATTTATATAGACTTGTATAGGGAAATAACTTTAAAAATCTTCTTGTCTAAAACCACAAGACCTAGGCTTTTGATATTTGGTTTGTAGCATTGCCTTGTGGTCCTCTACCAAGATTGTTCATATTATTCCCCTGGGGTGAAAAGAGGCCCTGCCCTGGGGTCCTAAGTTTTACATAGACTTATATGGGAAAAAAATCTAAAACTCTTTTTGTCTGAAAGTTCAAGGCCTATGCCTTTGATATTTTGTTGGTATCTTTGCCTAGTTGATCTCTAACAAGATTATTCAAATTATGCCCCTTGGGTGAAAAGAGGCCCCGCCCCAGAGGTCACTTGATATATCAGTTATATATGAAAAAATACTTCAAATGTTGTCAGATCATATTTCCTAGACTGTTTAATTATATATACCTGATGACCCCAAGTGATAAGGGGTCACCCGACTGTGACCTTGACCTACTGACCTACTTTCTTGTTTTTTAAGATACAGCCTTGAAATTTGGATGACATGTACAGTTTTGCACATCGATCTTAAAACTGACTTTCAGTGACCATGAATGTGACCTACCGACCTACTTGTTTTTATGCCCCCGGCATCTACTGATGCGGGAGGCATATAGTGATTGTCCTGTCCGTCCGTCCGTATGAGGTTAACCAAATGGAACCGTTCCGTCTAGCATCAATACCCCTAACTAGAATGACTTGATACTAATGCAGATGTAACCTGTGACCATTCCTCATCTTCAGACATCACCTGACCTTGTTTTGAAGCTTTAGCAAAGAAATTTGTTCAAGCAAGCAACTTAAGTCAGGTGAGCGATATAGGGCCATCATGACCCTCTTGTATACAGATTTCAATACTCATCTTGAATAGTCTTAATCATGACCTTCTGACCTACTTTCTTGTTAGCTCACCTGAGCACGAAGTGATCAAGGTGAGCTTTTGTGATCGCCCTGTGTCCGTCGTCCGTCTGTCGTCAACAGTTTGACTGTTAACACTCTAGAGGTCACAATTTTGGCCTAATCTTAATGAAAAGTGGTCAGAATGTTACCCTCAATAAAATCTTGGACGAGTTCCGTATTGGGTCATCTGGGTTCAAGAACTAGGTCACCAGGTCAAATCAAAGGAAAAGCTTGGTTACTCTCCAGAGGTCACAATTTTGGCTCAGTCTTAAATGAAACTTGGTCAGAATGTTACCCTGAATAAAATCTTGGATGAGTTCGATATTGGGTCATCTGGGGTCAGAAACTAGGTCACCAGGTCAAATCAAAGGAAAAGCTTGTTAATACTCTTGAGGTCACAATTTGGGCCCAATCTTAATGAAACTTATTCAGAATGTTACCCTCAATAAAACCTTGGACGAGTTTGACATTGGGTCATCTGGGGTAAAAAACTAGGTCACTAGCTCAAATCAAAGGAAAAGCTTGTTAACACTGTAGAGGCCACATTTATGACTGTATCTTCATGAAACTTGGTCAGAATGTTAATCATGATGATCTCAAAATCCAGTTTGAATCTGGGTCATGTAGGGTCAAAAACTAGGCCACCAGGTCAAATCAAAGGAAAAGCTTGTTAACACTCTAGAGGCCACATTTATGACTGTATCTTCATGAAACTTGAAGTTAGTAGGTCAAAGGTCAAGGTCATAATGACACAAAACAGTTTCCAGATGATAATTTGAGAACGGTTGGGCCTAGGATCATGAAAATTGATAGAGAGTTTGGTTATGACCAGCAGATGACCCCTTATGATTTTGAAATCAGTAGGTCGCAGGTCAAGGTCACAGTGACCTGGAACATTTAAAACAGTTTTCGGACAATAACTTCAGAAACTTTGGACTAGGATCACAAAACTTCATAGTGAGGTCAAAGGTCAGAGTGACCCGGATCATTTAAACCTTTTCTGGACAATAACTTGAGAACGCTTGGGCCGAGGATCATGAAACTTAATAGGGAGATTGATCATGACCAGCAGATGACCTGTATTGATTTTGAGGTCAGTAGGTCAAAGGTCAAGCAAGTTCGGCTTTAACATTGGCTTAGTTCTGTGACAAGGCTATATTGTGGGGGTATAATTCATTCGTCACTTTTGCTTGTGACCTCTCTAGAGGCCATACTATTCAATGTATCTTCATGAAAATTGGTCAGAATGTTAACCTTGATGATATCTAGGTCAAGTTCGAAACTGGGTCACTTGCCTTTAAAAACTAGGTCAGTAGGTCAAATAATAGAAAAACCTTGTGACCTCTCTAGAGGCCATATTTTTCAGGGAACTGTATGAAAGTTGGTTTGAATGTTCATCTTGATGATATCTAGGTCAAGTTCGAAACTGGGTCAGCTACAGTCAAAAACTAGGTCAGTAGGTCTAAAAATAGAAAAACCTTGTGACCTCTTAGAGGCCATACTTTTCAATGGATTTTCATGAAAATTGGTCAGAATGTTCACCTTGATGATATCTAGGTCGAGTTAGAAACTGGGTCACATGCCATCAAAAACTAGGTTAGTAGGTCAAATAATAAAAAAACCTTGTGACCTCTCTAGAGGCCATATTTTTCATAGGATCTGTATGAAAGTTGGTCTGAATATTCATCTTAATGATATCTAGGTCAAGTTCGTAACTGGGTCACGTGGCTTCAAAAACTAGGTCAGTAGGTCTAAAAATAGAAAAACATTTTGACCACTCTAGAGGCCATATTTTTCAATGGATCTACATGAAAATTTGTCTGAATGTTCACTTTGATGATATCTAGATAAAGTTTGAAACTGGGTCACGTGTGGTCAAAACTAGGTCAGTAGGTATAAAAATAGAAAAACCTTGTGACCTCTAGAGGCCATACTCTTCATGCGATCTTCATGAAAATTGGTGAGAATGTTCACCTTGATAATATCTAGGTCAAGTTCAGAACTGGGTCATGTGCCTTCAAAAACTAGGTCATTAGGTCAAATAATAGAAAAACCTTGTGACCTCTCTAGAAGCCATATTTTTCAATTGGATCTTCATGAAAATTGGGTCATATGGAGACAGGTGAGCGATTCGGGACCATCATGGTCCTCTTGTTTTGTTTCTGAAGCTTTACGAAGCAAGCAATTAAACTCAAGTGAGCGATAAAGGGCCATCATGGTCCTCTGAATTAATCGTCTGCCTTCATAATATGTCCATCCTGATTTTGACACCTGTCTGTAACTTTGTCATTCATTGCTGGATTTTACCAAACATTTACTCAGATACCAGTATGTCTGCTAACACGTCTATTCAAATGATGATTTATGTGAATGGAATTTATAAATGACATCTTCTCATGAACAACATGCTGTTTCTCAAAAAAAAAAAAACTTGATCTGTAGCATCCTGTATAGTCTTTTCTGAAGTTTTGTTTTCTTGACATGTCATTTCTCAATTAGCCCCCCCTCTCTGAAGTTTGTTAAAATGTTTTCACTAAGCAAACAATAATAGGAAAAACTTTATGCTGTAGCAACCTTCCTTACATTTCTTGTGATTGTTTTGCTTGACCCCTTTGAAGGGCCGCCAAAGCTAAAAAGTGGAAAAAACTTTAATCTTCATCCTATAAATCCCTTGATATAACTTCGTCAGACCTGGTCTGTTGCATCTTTGTGTAGGATTTCTCTCTAGTGATTTCAAAAGATTCTGCTTGGCCCCTTTTGAGTGGCCACCAGAGCTAAAAACAAAATATTGTATGCTTCCTATGTATGAACTGCTGTATCTTTAGCTAAATTGATCTATATTATTCTTGTATGGACTTTTCTCAAGTTTATATTGTTTTGAAGAAGCCAGTTTAAAAAATAAATAGAGGATATTCAAGTTTTTTGCATGAATATGTTTTTATTTTCATCGAGTGGTATGAAAATAAAATATTTCACGAACTATGTTTTTTTTCATACCTCAAGATGAAAATAAAAACTGTATTCATGCAAAAAATTTGAATTTTCTGTTTATTATATACACAAATGATTTAAAACGTCATTTGTTTACATTTAGAAGTTAGAATGAGCGACAACAACAACAAAGCATTTTCAGTACAGCGGAAATTAAGTCTTATTTTAGAAATAAACAAAAAACGTTACCTTTACAGCATCCGCAAAGACATTGAATATGAAAGTCTAGTTGTACAAGTTGCATACAACTCACAGTTCCCAATAATATCGACATATTGTTGTGAGATTTTCTGCCCCACTTCGAAGAAGTAGGGGTATATTGTTTTGCAGATGTCCAGAATGCTTAGGCCTAGGATCATGAAAGTTGGTAGGATGGTTGTTCATAATCAGCAGATGTCCCCTATCGATTTTGAGATCAGTAGGTCAAAGGTCAAGGTTACAGTGACCCAGAACAGTTAAAAGGTTTAAAATTGATATAGAGGCAGATGACCCCTATTGATTTTGAGATCAGGAGCGGTTTAATGGTTCCCTGATGATAATGCCACGTACTCGTACAAATACTGCTTAGAATGTACCATAGGCGGGCTGCGATAATTATTGATTCTATATTTTGACTTGAAATAGTTTGCCTCACTATTCATATACATTTTTCCCCTTCAGATGGTAAATCTACCTAAGTAACTGCTCAAGAATACCAAAGTAGTTCCGGAATACCAGTGAAAATATAGAAAATATGTGTGTGTGTTTTTTATAGGCAGAGAATGCTTTCTTTATCCCATCCACAGGGGATACCAATTCAGTGAATTTACTTGTTATATATGAAATACATGGTTGAATATTTATTTCTGTCTGAAAATACTGTTAACATAGGAGAAATATGGCTTCACATTTACGCCATTTATTTTGTTTACAGATCTCACGAAGACTCTTCAGATGATTCAAGGTCACGATCTGGCTCGCGTGACAGGAAATAAGGCGGTCAAGGTTTGATTGTTGTGAAAATGAGCTGTGCTTCATTTCGGTTTATTCCTTGACATTAGTGTCCTTACTTACAGATGTTCATATGAGGACAAATTAGTATTCATTTTTATACGCCCGTCTCTGAAATAACGGGGGCGTATTATGTGAATAGCAGTGGCGGGCGGTGGCTGATGTCCAAAAGCATGTCACTCTCTAAGTCGAATAGTTTTCATCGGCTCTTCACCAAACTTGCTGACAATGTTTGTGGGCATAATATCTTGGCCAAGTTTGATAACCACCCAAATCACCAGAGGCAATCTTGGATTATGGCCCTTGAATTACTCGAAAACTGTGAATTTAGCCTTATCTGCCCTCTTAAGGTAGGACAACTCTAATGGACAATATTCCAAACTTAATTCAAAATGTGTTTTTTATTATCTATATCATACCACTGAATTGTTTTTAAAATATTAGGACACCTTTCCAGGTGAATAAAAATTTTTTTTAAAAAAATTCCATCCCACCCCATGTTTTCACTTTTACTCAAAATTATCTGACCCCTAGGGTAAATAAAATGGCCATAAATTACTTATATTAAGCAATATAATACTAAATTTGGAGTTTATGGACCAAGAAGTGTTGTATGTTTGCAAATAAGATGATTTAAATGTTTATTTGCAAGACATTTCTTCTAAATTTGCATTTACCCATGACAATATGTGCAAACTCAAAAGCACTTTATTCCGCGGCAAAATGTCGTGACGACATTAAAAGTATGATTTTTCCGCAATAATATGATTATTCCAAAACAAATTAATGCTTATTTTTTATAACTGACCTATTCCTAAGGTAAATAAACCATATTTAAAAACTTTGCCCGTCTAGTATTGAAAAAACACCAATGGGAAGTTGGAGAGATGGAAATATTTTCATCACTTTATTTCCACTACTACATATCGACAGCTGCCTATAACAATCAGAATCTATGTATTATTGACATTTTTACAAGTTGTTTGGAGTTTATAACAATACAAACACATTTGAATACATTTACTAGTTGGTTTAACCATTTTAATGTAAAATAATATGATATCATTAGGTATTTGATACCACCAAAAAGTAAATTTGCCGAGACAAAATTTGAGTAAATAATATATCTTACGCATTACATAAATATTTTCTGGTAAATACATTGTATGATGTTTTATAGATAAGAACATTGCAATAAATATAGAACACCTATATTGTTATTTCCTTAATTATCACTGTGGATGTACAGACAAATAAATGTACAGAAAACATTTTTGTCCCTGAACAGTTATTATACCAGAGTATAAAAATCTAGTGATTTTCAAAATATTTAGCAATTTGTGGTACAATCTCTTCCAACACTTTCTTATTGTTAGAGACTCTTGGTAAGCCTTCTGAGTTCTTTGAAATAAACACATCTTTTAAAGCATCTTCCCCACCTCTGTTATGCAACAGTTTTAAGTGATTTATATTCAAACCAGACCCAGCAATGTTTTCAGCGGTAGGTTTTTTTATCACACCTGAATAAATCAACGGATTCAATGATGGCAAATTGAGTGTTTTAGATTTGTTGAAAGCCATGTTATTAGCAATTGCTGACTGAGTAAAACTATGAGCCATTAAATCACTACTTGAGAGGTTCACAAACTTGATTAATTTCCCAAGGGCAACCACATCACCCATGGCATTGTGTGCATCGTATGTTTCACCAAGTAAAGATGACACAAGGTCTACTTGTTTCAGTGATGTGTTCGGATAAAGCTTTCGAAACACTGACATGGAGTCAATGAATGCACATTCTGATAACTTATCCTGAGCTCCAATGTTCTTTAATGTAGACACAAGAATGGGAAAGTCAAATCTGCGACCATTGTGAGCTACTAAACATACACTTTTGAATTTGGATATCCAATTAACAAATTCATCCATAGCAGTTTTTATGGACACTGATTGCACTTTTGTTCCATTTACTGTCATTTCCTCATTATAAAATGATATGCCAGTAACAGTTGTTGCAGCCATAGAAATGGGAACTGTTGGTTTAACATATGTATTGAACTGCTCTCCTGACTGTAACTCCACTGCAGCAATCTGTGTAATCTGCGGAAGCACTCCATCTTTAACTGCAAAACAATTGAAAAAAAAAATGTATACATATTCACTTTATTCAGAAGTAAATGTCCATTCCCCTACTTCACTTGCACAGATTGTCCAAATTTTGGAACTGCTAGTGGAGATTGTACTCTTGTCCCCAGCTTCTCAGACTGACACTTTGGTCGAAAGAGCTATTGGTGACCCTCCATGAGAAAAATTCTGACATGCATTCCCATGTTAACTGTATATATAATAATGTTGTTGAAATTAGCATAAAAATAGTTCTTCAATGATAACAATGTTATACCAAATCCAAGCTGTCTGGTAGACTATGTTGTACATACAGCAGACACTAGCAACCATGTGTCTGACACCAAAATACAGAAGTTAGTGGACATGATTTCTGAAGTTGTAACAAACTAAACAATTACTCACTCAGGCCTGTTGTTTCCAAGTCAAAAGATATAACAGCTGGGGGTCCTGGTAACTGGACAGGTTTAAAATTACCCCTTGGAATGGAATCTGGAATCTGTTCCACATCTACATTGTCGCCGTGACCAATTCCTGTTATATAAAAGTATAAATGCAAACAAATGTATTCATCTTTTGGTTTTGGTTTCCCTGGCTGCTGTCCTAGTAACAAAAGTAGCTGTAAAATTATAATGAATATGGCAGTTATGTTTTAAAATATCCAAGTGTTAAACAACATATATGAGCCGCACCATGAGAAAACCAACATAGTGGCTTTGTGACCAGCATGAATACAGACCAGCGCAGATCAGGTTCCGTGCTGTTCGTTTTCGAAGTCTATTGTAATATGGGGAAACATAAGCGAACAGCATGGATTCTGACCAGACTGCAGATGCGCAGACTGGTCTGAATCTATGGTGGTCGCAAAGTCACTATGTTGGTTTTCTCATGGTGTGGCTCATATGTATTTGTAAAGGGGACCATATCATAACGTACAAGTTCAATATTACAAGACTCTTGAAGAGCTCAGAACATGAAAATCCCCCTTGGTGGAGTCAGTAACTGTAAAAGCAACAATGGGTCTTACATGATATGAAGCCTTAAGTGTAAATAGCCCGGAAACTGTTTTGTAGTCCCTAGACCTATAAAACAATAGGGGATCATCTGCTGGTCATGACAAACCTCCATACAAAGTCTGATGTTCCTAGGCTGAAGCATTTATGAGTTACTGCCCGGACAAAGTTTTGCAGTCAAAGGTCCCCTGAAACCTTTGACCTACTGACCTAAAACAACAGGGTTCTGAAGAAGGGGGGCATAATAAACATTTTCATGTTTACTCACCTGACTGATACGTGTCTCCTTCTAGAGCTTCATTTGCACCTTGATTAGTAGCCCGTTCCTGTTTCAGCACCAGTCGTCTACGTTTAGTAGATGGGGATTGGGCTTTCTGTTGTTTGGTGTGTCGCCGCTTCAAGCACATGTCAGCATACTTGACAGTGTGTGCACCAGGAGATAGTCCGAGCTTGTTGAAACCCTGTAAAACAAATTATAATCATAAAAAACAACACCTTTCTACCCCTATAAGAATATAATGTATATTGAAGATACATACAGATATTGCAGTTTGCACAAAAAAGATTAATACTTTGCTAATGTTTTCATCACAAATATTGTTAAATTTATTTGTTTACATAAATTATTCTGACATGGGTGCCACACTATTTTTTATTGACTTTTAAGTTCTAGGTAATTTTCACCAGAAACTGACAACTGCCCAAAAATAATTTTTAGATTCTATGAAGTTTTCATTACCAATCTCTCTTATGCGGATGGACATAAGTCTTGAACTCACAACTTATTGCTCTCATGCCAGGTAATCAGTATAAATTGAATGTATAGAAACATACTTACATTAAAGATCATGGCATTCAGGTTTCATCGATATCCAAGAAACAACAACTGGAATAACAAGAACAATCTGAAACGAATCAATAAAATTGAACAAATAACAACAAAATTAACCAATAACGTAAGAAAACAAAAACTGTCTGACAGTCAGTGCTTGACAATTCGAAGCTTGTTTATATAGACAAAATCCTCCCTACAGCAAGTGTCTCAAGTTTCATTGCAATAGCATTGATTGAACTTATAAAAAGTTAAACAAAAAGGGCCATAACTCCTTACAAAATCATCCTAGAGTTATGGTGCATTTGCCTAGTTTCAAGACTGAAGTTTCATTGCAGTAAACAAAATACTGGACTTCATAAAAAAAACTGTAACCAATGTAGATGCATTTACAAGTCCCCCCCCCCCCCCCCAACCTTAACCGCTTTGAATAGTCAAAATAATAACGGTAAGGGTTTTTCAAAGAAAAATGAGTGAGGAGACAGGAATTGTGGTGGTACCACAAAGAAAAAAGTGATTTCCCTCATCACCACTCATTTTTCCCTGGAAAATCCTTAAATACGAAGTAAAGAACAATAACAAATTCAGAACATTAACTATTTTATACCTTAGTTATATAGTGCCTTCCTTCATTTACGAATGCTGCTGTGGCATGGACTCGGTAGTCAAGACTGCTGGTGTTGCCGTAATGGTGACTCTTAGGAGCTCTCAGTGTCACTTCCTTGTTGGCATGTTCACACTGTTGGCTTGAACCAAGATCTATATACTGATGGGCATTATGTATCAGTGGATCAAATATCTGTTGTAGTCGTTGTCTGAGGGTTTCATCGTGTAGAGCTGTCTTATAGGGCAGGCTACGATGAAGATATTTTTCTCCTGGTTTTCTTTTATATCCACAATACCTAGGCATACAAAGACTATGGTCTCCAAACTGATGTGGAACAATGGCTTTCAAGTTGTTTTCCATTCCACTTTTATCTCCTTGGTTTTTGGCAAATGTGTATTTTAAACACTTTTCAAGGTGGGTGATAACACTTTTGCTCAACTTGATACCTTTGTCATTTTTCAAGCAATATAGACTTTTGGTAAAGTTTTTAACCACATGATTTTTATCAAATCTTTTCTTCATACTTATTCCAAGGTTAGTTTTTATTTTTGAAATAAGTGTATTGTCTCCATCACCCTCCAAATACTCCACTGGGGTGCCCTCTTCCAACAATTCATGTACCCCCTTTACACCACTTGTGGCTTCCATAGCCCTAGCACTACCTGTGTGGTTACGCACACATCTATGGGGACGAACTTTTTGGCCTGGTCTTTTTCTTCGCCACCAGCTACAAACACCGCAAATTCTGTGACCAACAACTGTCTTGATGACTTTCTTCTGTTTTGTAGACTTCCCAGTGGTCATGAAGAAAGTATGAGCTGTGAGAAATAACAAACATAAATATTAGATTGAATGTCATTCATACTTTTCAAGTTATACTTCAGACAAGCCTTATTTTGTATAATAAAGGGAGATAATTAAAAAAAAATAGGTAGAGATACGGTTCTTTGATACTGCACTTCCTGTGCCACATCACACCATGGTAATACTTACTTTGTACAATTATCATGAAAATCCATCCATTCCTTAGATATTTCAGCTGATGGACATGACGGATGGACAGATGGAATAACGGATGGACAATGCAGAAACTATATCCTTAAAAAGTAAAATCGACTTTAATTTAGCCATTTTGTTAAGTACATTTGTTGATTTGTTGATAACTTAGTTAGTTCTCTATTTTCAAAAGTAGTTTTTTGACATACTTGTATTGTACAACATTTCATACAAGAATACACATATGGCAAACAAATATATTTTAAAAGAAAAATACAGCTGAGAACTTACAGGTTAGAGAGTCAAAACCTCGTTTATGCCAGGCTGTGTCCACAGCAACTGACATACCACTTCTTGTGCGGCATGGATATTTAGGTAGTAGTCTGACTTTAGCTTTTCTGGCTTGCTTGGGTAACGTTCTATGTAATTTGGGAGTGTGAACTGGGGGAGGCACTGGCATTCTGTTGTCCAATGGAGTGCTGCAAACAAACAAATATATATAACAAATCTGAATTTGTATTTTTGTCAGGGTGTGGTTGTGAAAGCTTATTATTCTTGAGGTTGCATGTTCGATCCTACATACTGAATCTGGGTTCCATAATCCATATAGTTTACACCCTGAAATCAGGTTAACTCCAGCGGCACAGAAGAGCCTCCACATATGGATAAAATGGCAAAGAGTTTTGATTATTGGTCTGTGTATGCTGGTGCTACATGTTGACAAATTAACCCTTACCCTGCTAGATTTCTATAATGAACTTGTCCATCTTTAAATTTGGACAGTATCATTAACTGTTAGATGGGATGATTACAAAAAAAATACTGACTGAATGGCGAACAGTGCAGATCTTGATCAGACTGCATGGATGTACAGTCTGATCATGATCTGCACTCGCCGCAAAGGCAGAATAAATCGTGTCCAGCATGATAGGGTTAATATCTGTACTGTAAATAAAGAGTCTCCAAAAAATCTGAGACTGAAATCTTACCTTTGAGGCATTGTATTTCAAGGTTTTAGAAAATGATTGAAACATATAAGTACCTGCAACTGTTATCTGGTAAAGAGGCAGTCTCTGGGACATTCTGTTCAACATGTTCAATATAGCTACATGTATTCTCATCATCACTCTCAGTATCAGTCCAATCTAGTTCATCATCATGAAGCCTCAACCTATTTTTAAAGAATGCTAGCATTTAAAATTGTATTTAGTATAAATTCATGGCATACTGTGCAATGTAAAATATAATGTATCCTTGCAATACGAAACACCAGAAACACTAACTCTGTTGTTGATTTGAAGATAAAATTAGTCATAAGTCACAATCTAAGGTTTTGGTTTGAACAATCAGTTAGCCATAAGTCACAGTCTTTGGCTTGAGTATCTAAAAAATAATATTCTTACTGTGATACAGGAGATGAATCTGGTAGTGGACAAACGCCCAAGTCTTCAATCAAACCACTCATACCAACTTGTGCATCTTGAGACTCTGCATGTGCAATGGTCCTGTAGAATTAATTTGAATTATAAAAACAACTGAGAAATATCAAATATTGTTACTGACTTCTATTTTGGAGTCCATAGACTCAAACTATTGCAAAATTTAATGGACTGGCACTTTCCACACTATTCTGAAAAATTATTTTCAATTAGGTGGAATCTATTTTTGTATTTTTATCAAAATCACAGCTTTGGACTCCTGGTTCTAAAAATGTAGAAAAAAACTTGGTTATCAGAGATTAACTGATTGACTGACTGATAGAATTAAGTGCATATGATATAGAAATCTTTTAAATATCAAGTATATACAACCTAAGGCTATGTGTCTAACAAAAAATAAACATACTCCATTTCATTCTTTAATGCCTCCTCAGCTACGGCTCGTGATGACTCAGTGGAAACTTTCTCCACAACATCTCCTGCCCGAATCTCCATCTTTTTCAAGTTTGCATCTGACACTGTCTTTAGATTTAGTGTAGCTAACATGTTATTTACACGTCTTGGCCCACCCAGACTATCGATCATTGCTGGAAAGATATTGACAGTTTTTCAAGAAAGAAATTAAACCATTATAAAAACATAAATACAGTATAGTGGACGCAACTTGATCCCGATGGTTGACCTTTGTATTATAATACATAATGAGGCACAACCTATTATTAAAAAGGTGCGTACGTAAAACGATTTATCTATTTGCATTCATAAATAATTCAAATTTAAAACTGATTTATCGTGATATAGGTTCACTGCACCCGTTATTTCTACAATTACGGACAAGTGAAATTTGATCAGAGTTTACTATAACTATTATACGGACAAGTAAAAAATAGCAAATAACAAAAACGGACTTGTAAGCAAGTCAAAATCAGATTTCGCTGCCCCTGACTTATCAAACAATACATTGTACCAACTGGTACACAAACCAGAAACCGGATCTTGTTACAACATTCAGTCATCTGAAACCCACAGGCCATTCGGGCCACTAAGCTTGCAGAATTTACTGGCCCGGATCACTTTCTACTGGCCAAAATCTTTTGTTATACATGTGGTGGTACTGTACACATTTACTTACATCTTCATTGCATTCAACATTTTCTTCTCATTTTTTCATTTTAAAAAAGCAAAGAAAATGACAAAACGCAGCTGATTTCATATATTACCACATTTTACCCGTTTTTTTTATCTCCTTGCATACAAAGCCATGTAAAAAGCAGGGAATCCTAACAGCAAACGTTAACGGTCGGATGAATGGAATTCCCTTGACATACTTGATGCATTTTACCAAGGTATAAGCGATAAATGTACAGACAAGATCCAACCAAAATTTTCACTGGTCAAACAAGCCGGTCATTTGGAAATTTTCACTGGTCCGACAGAAATTTCACTGGTCACACTCATAGACCATTGGATCTCTGCTTACTTCAAGGACTGCACATTTACATTGATTAATATTTTTTCTAAATAGTCCACACTGGTACTGTGCTGATGTTGATTTATATATTACAGTTACACATCTATTACACAAGCATAAAACTTTAAAATGTGACATACCAGTTCCAAGTTTGGTGTTCACTGCAAAGCAAGGCATGCCTCGACGTTCAGCTGTCTGGTGGTATGTCTTTCCGTAGGCAGCACGGTTTATGTATTCACAATCAGGATTTTCACATTTCACATATAAATACCCTCCAAGTCCTTTCTGAAGGTCCCCCTGAATTGTGTTTATTGTCAGTGGCACAGGTCCAAGTTTACACTTTTGACAATATTTTAGATTACCAAGAAGCACTTCCCACTCAACCAGTCTTCTTCCCACTTTCCACGATTCATCTAGATCTAATCCAACGCGAGTAGTTGTTACATTGTTTCCACAATAACAGTGATCATTATTCAATAATTTCTTTCGTCGACTTACTGGTTTTCTCTTCGAAAACTGACCTTTCTGGTTTCGTGCCATTCCGTTTTCAGAAAACGCTGGTCGCGAAATCCAATTACTTTCGGTTTAAAAATATTTATATTTTCGAATATTATTAAACAGAACTAACTGAAATATTAATCAAATACCACTTTATGATAGTTATGACCAATCAAAATAAAAAATATTGCGTAAATACATATTTTGGGATGAAATCAAATTTTTACCGTAGTTTACCGATGACGAACGGAGCGTTGCGATATTTACCGAGTTTAAAACGACATTAGCCGATCTTTTAAAATTTTGGTGGGAGTTATTAGAGTTGTCCTGCCTTAAGTCGAAGACTTTTCATCCGATCTTCAGCAAATTTGGTGATAGTGTTTATGGGCATAATATCTCGGCCAAGTTTGATAACCACCCAAATTGCCCCAGTTACTCTTGTATTATGGCCCTTGAATTACTCGAAAACTGCGAAAATAGACTTGTCCATTCAGTTTTGATCAAATTGTCAGTTTCATCCCACTTGAAACCATCATATCAAGTACCTTGATTCCTTCTTACTCTTTTTTATACGCCCGTTTGAAAAACGGGATGTATTATGGGAACGCCCTTGGCGGGCGGATGGGTGGGCGGGCGGCGTCCATAGACTTTGTCAGGAGCATTTCTTCTACATGCATGGAGGGATTTTGATGAAACTTGGCACAGTTGTTCACCATCATGAGACAGAGTGTCATGCGCAAGAACCAGGTCCCTAGGTCAAGGTCACACTTAGAGGTAAAAGGTCAAATTCAAGAATGACTTTGTCCAGAGCATATCTTCTTCATGCATGGAGGGATTTTGATGAAAGTTGGCACAATTGTTCATCATCATGAGGCGGAGTGTCATGCGCAAGAACCAGGTCCCTAGGTCTAAGGTCAAGGTCACACTTCGAGGTCAAAGGATACAAGAATGAAAACTTTGTCCGGAGCATTTCTTCTTCATGCATGGAGGGATTTTGATATAACTTGGCACAAATGTTCGCCACCAAGTGGCGGAGTTTCGTGCGCAAGAACTAGGTCTAAGGTCAAGGTCACGCTTAGAGGCCAAAGGTCAGATACAAGAATGACTTTGTCCGAAGCATTTCTTCTTCATGCATGGAGGGATTTTGATTTAACTTGGCACAATTATACACCATCATGAGATGAAATGTAATGCGCAGTTCCCTTCTGTAGAATTACTTCCCTTTGTTGTTACTATAAATAGCTTATATTGTAACTATTTCATTACTAGTCGTAGGGAAAAATCGAGACCACTTTTCTGTAGTACAACATAGATGTTACTTTCCAATTTTAGGTGTATTTTAAGGTATCTCTACCTGGTAAGGAGTTTTTTAGTGGACTTAGAAAAACAAAAGACTTACAATGATTACTAAACAACCACAAAATTAAAATTCCATTTGCAAATACAGGTGCTAGAGTAAAGAAATTTGCTGTGACGGGCGTATATTGTGACATTCTGGCACTCTTGTTTTGGGTTAACAAGACTGTGACCCTAAACTGCTTATTTTCATTGTCACTTTGGCCCTGTTATCACTCCTGTCAGTTCAAAAACTTCTTCTGGTCAGTATTGTAAAAATTTCTTGAACTGCGATTTATACTTGGCAGGCATATTGCTATTGGGCCGTGGATGAACCCTGATTTTGAGATCAAAGGTCAAAGCTGCAGTTAAAAAAAACAACAGTCACCATTAACCCCCTTTTCAGGGTTCCCATGGTCAGGGAAAAACATATTTTTTTCAAGGTCAGGGAAAAGTCAGGAAATTTTGTAACTGGTCAGGGAAATTTGGAAATTTAGCAAAAGTCGGGGAAAAGTCAGGGAAATTTGAAACCAAAATGCAAAAGCAGGAAAATAAAGTTGTGAAAAAAGGATGAAAATAAAAGTCAAAAGCAGTTTCTTTTCATTTGGCTAAACCAAACATTTTTAAAAAATACAGTCTGTTAAACAAAATTATTTTTAACTTTTAAAAGAATTAAGACTGTATGAATGAATGCTATGAACTGTGTAGTCCTGCATAGTTGCAAATTAATTTCATCATTTTACTATATAAGCCATAATAAAACTTTGCTGTTATCTATGTTTGTATGGAAAAGTTATTTAAGAAAACTTATTACATATCATTCTTACAGTAATATTTACCATTTTCTTTACTCAAATTACTGCTTACAGATTGCAATGTGCTATTTTGATTTATTTTATATCTAAATAGACCTTAATCTTCTGGTCAACTCTTCTTAGTAAAGATCAAAACTAATTTTCAAGTGCAAAAGTGTTTATGGAAGTTCAGTGTTTGATAAGTTTGAATGGTTATTAGTGGTGGATTTTGTTAAAAGTAAAAGTCTGTTTTAATAGAATTCTATGCAGCATCTTAATTTTACTCTGTAATATTTTAGAATTCAGCTGACAGAGAAAGACTGAAAGATTAAGAGATGCAGAAAAGATGCAAACAAATTGCATACTTAGGGTGGATATTAGGACTTATTTTGCATGATAGAAAAACAATTAAAAATGGAAAGTTAAACAAAAAAAGAAATCAAACACTAATACCATTGTACATAAGAGGGTTTAAGTAAAGTTAACTACAGCTGGAAAAGTAATTCAGCATGATAAAAATGTGTAAAGTAAGATTTTTATAAGTCATTAAATACTGATGTGTTGAGGCATTTAAGCTGAATACTATTTACTGTATTGAATTTTCAACTTTCGAAAAATAATCTGGCATTTATGCTTTTAATGATTCTATGTCAGATCTTTAAATATTATTTGTAGAATGCAAACTCAAATACTGTAATGTAAAAAGGAAACAAACAACTTCTAAATATATTGCAACATACATAATCTGTTAATTCTACAAGTAGACTTAATTAGAATCATGTGTAAAATGCGATTTTCTACAAAAAATATATGAATAAAGGCAAATTTTCATAAAATGTTGTACATTTGTCAGAACAGACACAGTAGAAAAATCCAAAATTAGTCTTTTAGTGAATAGTAGGGACCTTTCTTGTTGTCTGTTACATCACACTAAAATAATATAGCGATCTGTTAAACTGGAACAAACTTTCTTTACACCCTTTAGTTATCAATATAAAAAAAAAATATGGTAAGGGACCTTGGCTGATAGTGAAAATGGAGACCACATTTATCAATATATGACCGGGTAAGTGTCCCAGAACGCGAAAGTTTTGGTCAGGGAAAATTGGAGTTTGGTCAGTGAAATGTCAGGGAATTTTATTTTCTCTGCTTTGTGGGAACCCTGCTTTTGGTATTTGAGGATTCTCAGTCAGTTGTCATAGTCCCAGTCATGATAAGTGAAAAGATGGACATTATGTGATTATGCTGTTTGTCCATCTGTCTGTTTGTGATCTAGTCCACTCAGTAATTTCAGAATGCTTTGACCTATGATCCTCAATATTTATAGACACTTTACTCCATGTTTATTTTGCTGTGTACAGTGGCTCTTGTTAGGCCTAAAAAAAAAATTCTTTGTTTCCGGTAACATGCTCAAAAAAATTAGGGTAGGTAGGTCGTTTTTAGCTCATCTGATTTTTTGAAAAAAAATGATGAGTTATTGTCATCACTTGAGCGGTTGTCGGCGTCGGCGTCGGCGTCGGCGTCTGCGTCGGCGTTGCCTGGTTAAGTTTTATGTTTAGGTCAGCTTTTCTCCTAAACTATCAAAGCTATTGCTTTGAAACTTGGAATACTTGTTCACCATCATAAGCTGACCCTGTATAGCAAGAAACATAACTCCATCTTGCTTTTTGCAAGATTTATGGCCCCTTTTGTACTTAGAAAATATCAGATTTCTTGGTTAAGTTTTATGTTTAGGTCAACTTTTCTCCTAAACTATCAAAGCTATTGCTTTGAAACTTGGAATACTTGTTCACCATCATAAGCAGACCCTGTACATGAAGAAACATAACTCCATCTTGCTTTTTGCAAGATTTATGGCCCCTTTTGGACTTAGAAAATCAGTTTTCTTGGTTAAGTTTTATGTTTAGGTCAGCTTTTATCCTAAACTATCAAAGCTATTGCTTTAAAACTTGCAACACTTGTTCACCATCATAAGTTGACCCTGTACAGCAAGAAACATAACTCCATCCTGCTTTTTGCAAGATTTATGGCCCCTTTTGGACTTAGAAAATATCAGATTTCTTGGTTAAGTTTTATGTTTAGGTCAACTTTTTCTCTTAAACTATCAAAGCTTTTGCTTTGAAACTTGCAACACTTGTTGACCATCATAAGCTGACCCTGTACAGCATGCAACGTAACTCCATCCTGCTTTTTGCAATAATTATTGCCCTTTTTGGACTTAGAAAATAATTTTCTTGGTTGAGTATTATGTTTAAGTCAACTTTTCTCATAAACTATCAAAGCTATTGCTTTAAAACTTGCAACAGTTTTTCACCATCATAAGTGGACACTGAACATCAAGAAACATAACTCTAACCTGCTTTTTGCAAGAATGATGGCCCTTTTTAGACTTAGAAAATCATGGGTAGGACAATATTTCTATTACACAAAAAAAAATCAGATGAGCGTCAGTACCCGCAAGGCGGTGCTCTTGTTTTTAATTTTTTTATTAGCTCACCTGTCACAAAGTGACAAGGTGAGCTTTTGTGATCGCGCGTCGTCCGTGCGTCTGTGAACTTTTGCTTGTGACCACTCTAGAGGTCACATTTTTCATGGGATCTTTATGAAAGTTAGTAAGAATGTTCATCTTGATGATATCTAGGTAAAGTTTGAAACTGGGTCACGTGCCATCAAAAACTAGGTCAGTACGTCTAAAAATAGAAAAACCTTGTGACCTCTCTAGAGGCCATATATTTCACAAGATCTTCATGAAAATTGGTCAGAATGTTCACCTTGATGATATCTAGGTCAAGTTCGAAACTGGGTCATGTGCCGTCAAAAACTAGGTCAGTAGGTCTAAAAACAGAAAAACCTTGTGACTTCTCTAGAGGCCATATATTTCAAAAGATCTTCATGAAAATTGGTCAGAACATTCACCTTGATGATATCTAAGTCAAGTTCAAAACTGGGTCATGTGCCTTCAAAAACTAGGTCAGTAGGTCAAATAATAGAAATACTTTGTGACCTCTCTAAAGGCCATATTTTTCATGGGATCTGTATTAAAATTGGTCTGAATGTTCATCTTGATGATATCTAGGTTAAGTTCAAAACTGGGTCGCGTGCGGTCAAAAACTAGGTAAGTAGGTCTAAAAATAGAAAAACCTTGTGACCTCTCTAGAGGCCATATATTTCATGAGACCTTCATGAAAATTGGTCAGAATGTTCATCTTGATGATATCTAGGTCAGGTTCGAAAGTGGGCCACATGCTATCAAAAACTAGATTTACAGTTCATAGTTTCCAGAATTAAACACGTGGGTGCAGATGCTCACCTGGTTCAAAAATTATTAAAATCTTTTGACCTCTCTAGAGGCCATATTTTTCAATGGATCTTCATGAAAATTGATCTGAATGTTTACCTTGATGATATCTAGGTCAGTTTTGAAACTGGGTCACGTGCGGTCAAAAACTAGGCCAGTAGGTATAAAAATAGAAAAACCTTGTGACCTCTCTAGAGGCCATATTTTTCATGAGATCTTCATGAAAATTAGTGAGAATGTTCACCTTGATGATATCTAGGTAAAGTACAAAACAGGGTCACGTACCTTCCAAAACTAGGTCAATAGGTCAGTTAATAGAAAAACCTTGTGACCTGTCTAGAGACCATATTTTTCAATGGATCTTCATGAAAATTGGTCAGAATTTTTATCTTGATAATATCTAGATCAAGTTCAAAACTGGGTCACATGAGCTCAAAAACTAGGTCACTATGTCAAATAATAGAAAAAACGACTTCATACTCAAAACTGGGTCGTGTGGGAAGAGATGAGCGATTCAGGACCATCATGGTCGTCTTGTTTATCAGGTGAGACTTGATGGAAATTATTTTTGTGTCAAAAATAAGAGGGTTATGCCTTAAGAGCATCATTCAGTTGATTTCTAACATTACTGACGATGTTCAAAGCATAAAAAAGTGCAATTTTGCAACTTCTAGTTAAAAAGTTGAAAAAAATATTCTCCAAGGCTATAAAAACATTTAGGGTCGGGCCAAAAATTTAGGGTAGGTCGGGATACCGGAAACAATTTTTTTTTCACGCCTTACTTACTGCTGTCATGGCCTTTTTGTTAATAGTTCTGCTTATAAAATTATAGATGGGTAACAATTTATATAATCACTAAATGATTTTAATCATTTATTTTGTTTGCAGAATGTAGAAACACCAAGCTGAGATACAAGTACCAAGAAAAAGGAACCTAAACCAAAATGCCAGCTGACATGCAGGAAAATTAATAATATGCAGGATCAGTTACTGTTTACATTTTTTGTACTAGCAAGATTATCCATAAAAATTGAAATGGATTTAATACTAGATGAGTTTGTATGCACATTACATAGCATTATCATTGAAATGTTTTTACAATTGTAACATTAAGAAGCTGTAAGTCTTTAGCTTTCCCTAGCACAAAGTGCTCAAGTTGAGCTCTTGTTATAACACTGTTTGTTGTCCAATAATATTGGTCATTGACAGTTTTACTGTTAATACTTTAGAGGTCAAAATTTTTGTCCTCCAATACAAATGATAACTTGCCTCAATAATATCCTTAAGCCTGCCCGCTTAGCTCAGTAGGTAGAGCGTCGGTCTACGAATTGCTGGGTCCCGAGTTCGATCCTAGGGCGGGGCTTATGTTCTCTGTGATTATTTGATAAACGTCATTGTATCTGAAATCATTAGTCCTCCACCTCTGATTTATGTGGGGAAGTTGGCATTTACTTGCAGAGAACAGGTTTGTACTGGTACAGAATCCAGGAACACTGGTTAGGTTAACTGCCCGCCGTTACATGACTGAAATATTGTTGAAAAACGGTGTTAAACCCAAAACAAAACAAAAATCAATAATATCTTTCATGATGCTTGATCATCTAGGGTCAAAAGTTAGGTAAGGATGTCAAATCATAGGAAGTTTTGTTAACATAACCTCCAGATGAAACAATTTTTAAAAGATTTTCATGAAACCTGGTCTGTCTATAGAAATTAGTTGATTTTTGAAATTGATCATTTGGGTCAGCAACTTAGTCACTAGGTCAAATCTTACAAAACAGGGTCACGATTTTTGTCCAATCCTAATGTTATGTGGTCAGAATATAATTCCTGGACAAGAAGTATTGGAAACTAGATCATCTGGGGTCATAACCTATATGTTAGTAGATCAAATTATAGAAAAATCTTGATAACATAACACTAGAGGTCATTTATATGAAATCTGGTCTGAATGTTTGCCTTAATGAAATCTTGTTTAAAACTGGTTTAAAAACTAGATATGGTGAGCCATTCTATATTTACTGTATTACAGTTCTTAATGTAGAGCAATCTAGGATTAACAAGTAAAAAGTATAAACATTTTATAGACCTTCTTGAGGAGAATTATAAAGTAAAAACAATTTAGAGGTCTAACAGTGCTTGTACAAAACTTGGACAGCAACTATTGACCTGCTGTCAAACCTATATAAATTTATGTTTCAAGATGTAATAAAGCAGCTTTTGAGATAAATCTGTGACTTATAGATTTTATTAAAATAAAATCATTCAGAAGAATTTGAGACTACTATCTAGATATTCCTTAGGCATATTCTTCCCCTTCTGCAAGATTCTGAGATCAACTGTTACAGTCTGGTCTTTGTAAAATCACTTATTATGCCCACAAAGGCCAGCATATGCATGTAGTATATGAATCACTTTGCCTGTCCAGAGCATAATCTAAAAGATATGTGAGGAACTGACTTTAAACATTGTAGATGGCAACGAGTAGTGTAGTTTACAGTAACCATAATTATTACATGACCCTTTATAAACAGGAAAAATCAACAACAACACGTGTAGCGTTTGTTCATAGATAATTATTAACTTCCAACATTTCGGCGTTAAGCCTTCATCAGGGACCCTTTGTATAAATCGCCGGTCCATTATCAGGGACCCTTTATATAAATCGCCAGTCCATTATTTGCGCTATTTGACAAATGTTTGCTGGTCAAGATATCAAATATCTGTGAAATATAATATCTCATATTGCAGAGCAACAGATAAGCTTTTAGAGTCAATTCGGTATAACCCCATCAGTTTGATTTGAATTGCATATTAGCAAATACTAAAATGTGTTGCTCCAAGATCTTTTTGTCAGTTACATTTTCATGCATGTCAGTTTGAATTTATGAAGAATTTCTTAATTTACAATATGAAAAGATGTACCTAGCTTGAATATTTGATAAAAAGCAAGTGCTCAAGGTGAGTTTTCGTGATCACCGTGTGTTGGTCATCAACAATTTGACTGTTAACACTTTAAAAGGTCACAATTTTTGAAACTTGGTCAGAGTATTACCCCAAGTTAAATCTCGAGCAAGTTCGCCACTAGGTCATCTGGGATAAAAAACAACATGGTCAGTAGGTCAGTTACAGTTAACACTTGAATATTTTATGCTTTATTTACCATGTTTTCATTTTCACAAAGGGGTGTGTAATATACACCAAAGTAGAGCTTCATATATATTTCCCCAGCTTGACGGCACGTAAATATAGAATTTTTGTCAGCTGTCTGGTAATTACATTTTTTTATACGCCCGTTTGAAAAATGGGATGTATTATGGGAATCCAGCTTGGGCTGCGTCCACAGACTTTGTCCACTTTGTGGACTTAGAAAAACAAAAGAATTACAATAATTACTAAACATCCACAAAATTAAAATTCCATTTACAAATACAGGTGCTATTTGCTGTGACGTGCGTATATTGTGACATTCTGGCACTCTTGTTTGCACCTATTGAAGAGTGCTTCCATTTGCTTGGTCTGAAAGCACAAACTGAACAGAATCAATGGTCATATATGGTATATTTGGTATTTTCTGTTTTTAACTTGGAAAAATGAATTAATCGTTCAAGCTGCCATGTGTTCACGATGTTGGTCAGTTGTCGTACAAAGACAAATTATTATAGAAATATTAAAACCAGCTGAAATGCAAAATTTGGCGGCTCTGGGCTATGTGTTAAATCAGTAAAGTTATTTTCTTTCAGGTCTGTTCAAATAAGATGCAATTAATACAGCTTTTTTTTTCTTTATTTTCTGCCAATTTTTGCTGATTAATACATTGGGTCATATATTGTTAAACAAACACATAAATTGACAGTGATTTTCTCCTTTAATGTACCTATAATTATGGTATGTTTTAGATGACCGTAACTGGTTAAGGAGTGATTGTAGTTTTGTAAATTGTAAATATAATTCACAGACTGATTTTTGGTAGTATTATATTCCAATGTATATGTTTTCCCCAGGATTTTGATACAAGATCAGGAGTGTGTAATATACATGCTAGCATTATATATTTGAGTGTTTTCGGTAATGGGAAAACCTTGTTTTTTAACACTCTTGAGAGGCCACATTTTCTACCTAATCTTTTTGAAATGTTGTCGAAATGTTTGTCTCTAGGAAATCTAGGACAGGATTAAAGCTTTGTTACTCCGAGGTCAAAAACTAGGTCACTAGGTCAGATCATAGAAAAAAAACTAGAGGTCACATTTTCAGTTTGATCATCTTAAATCTTATTGTATTTATTATGGGGGGGCTATATAGGAGTCAGATTTGTTGTTCCCGTCGCATCGCGAAATCTATTATCTCAGTTACCACTAAATGGATTTGATTCAGACTTAAAATAGATGTTCCACCTTATCATCCGCATCATGTGACACAAGGTGCATAACTCTGACACCAATTTTTCATGAATTATGCCCCCTTTTACTTAGAATTTAAGGTTAATTTTGATGCATTTTCACAATATCTCAGTTATTACTAAATGGATTTGATTCAAACTTAAAATAGATGTTCCACCTTATAACCAGCATCATGTGACACAAGGTGCATAACTCTGACACCAATTGCTCATGAATTATGCCCCCTATTTACTTAGAATTTAAGGTTAATTTTGATGCTTTTTCACCATATATCATTCTGATTGGCTTAGAGCCAAAGGGAAGTAACCTTTTTTTTAGCTCACCTGTCACAAAGTGACAAGGTGAGCTTTTGTGATCGCGCGGTGTCCGTCGTCCGTCCGTGCGTCCGTCCGTCCGTAAACTTTTGCTTGTGACCACTCTAGAGGTCACATTTTTCATGGGATCTTTATGAAAGTTGGTCTGAATGTTCATCTTGATAATATCTAGGTCAAGTTCGAAACTGGGTCACGTGCCGTCAAAAACTAGGTCAGTAGGTCTAAAAATAGAAAAACCTTGTGACCTCTCTAGAGGCCATATATTTCAAAAGATCTTCATGAAAATTAGTCAGAATGTTCACCTTGATGATATCTAGGTCAAGTTCGAAACTGGGTCACGTGCCTTCAAAAACTAGGTCAGTAGGTCTAAAAATAGAAAAACCTTGTGACCTCTCTAGAGGCCATATATTTCACAAGATCTTCATGAAAATTGGTCAGAACATTCACCTTGATGATATCTAGGTCAAGTTCGAAACTGGGTCATGTGCGGTCAAAATCTAGGTCAGTAGGTCAAATAATAGAAAAACCTTGTGACCTCTCTAGATGCCATATTTTTCATGGGATCTGTATGAAAATTGGTCTGAATGTTCATCTTGATGATATCTAGGTCAAGTTCGAAACTGGGTCACGTGCGGTCAAAAACTAGGTCAGTAGGTCTAAAAATAGAAAAACGTTGTGACCTCTCTAGAGGCCATATATTTCACGAGATCTTCATGAAAATTGGTCAGAATGTTCACCTTGATGATATCTAGGTCAGGTTCGAAAGTGGGTCACATGCCGACAAAAACTAGGTCAGTAGGTCAAATAATAGAAAAACCTTGTGACCTCTTAAGAGGCCATATTTTTCATGGGATCTGTATGAAGGTTGGTCTGAATGTTCATCTTGATGATATCTAGGTCTGGTTCGAAAGTGGGTCACGTGCCATCAAAAACTAGGTCAGTAGGTCAAATAATAGAAAAACCTTGTGACCTCTCTAAAGGCGATATTTTTCATGGGATCTGTATGAAAGTTGGTCTGAATGTTCATCTTGATGATATCTAGGTCAAGTTCGAAACAGGGTCATGTGCGGTCAAAAACTAGGTCAGTAGGTCTAAAAATAGAAAAACCTTGTGACCTCTCTAGAGGCCATACTTGTGAATGGATCTTCATAAAAATTAGTCAGAATGTTCACCTTGATGATATCTAGGTCAAGTTCGAAACTGGGTCACGTGCCTTCAAAAACTAGGTCAGTAGGGCAAATAATAAAAAAACCTTGTGACCTCTCTGGAGGACATACTTTTCATGGGATCTGTATGAAAGTTGGTCTGAATGTTCATCTTGATCATATCTAGGTCAGGTATGAAACTGGGTCAACTGCGATCAAAAACTAGGTCAGTAGGTCTAAAATTATTAAAATCTTTTGACCTCTCTAGAGGCCATATTTTTCAATGGATCTTCATGAAAATTGATCTGAATGTCCACCTTGATGATATCTAGGTCAAGTTTCGAAACTGGGTCATGTGCGGTCAAAAACTAGGCCAGTAGGTATAAAAATAGAAAAACCTTGTGACCTCTCTAGAGGCCATATTTTTCATGAGATCTTCATGAAAATTAGTGAGAATGTTCACCTTGATGATATCTAGATAAAGTTCAAAACAGGGTCATTTACCTTCGAAAACTAGGTCAATAGGTCAAATAATAGAAAAACCTTGTGACCTCTTTAGAGACCATATTTTTCAATGGATCTTCATGAAAATTGGTCAGAAGTTTTATCTTGATAATATCTAGGTCAAGTTCAAAACTGGGTCACATGAGCTCAAAAACTAGGTCACTATGTCAAATAATAGAAAAAACGACATCATACTCAAAACTGGGTCATGTGGGAAGAGGTGAGCGATTCAGGACCATCATGGTCCTCTTGTTTAACTTTTGTACTGAATTACTTCCCCTTAAATTCCAAGAATTAGTCTATTTTTAGAAATTCTATTTTTAGATTTTTAATATTTTAGGTATTTTTCTAACTTTTTTATTATTAGTCTTATGTAAAAAGTAAATACATTTTTCTGTGGTAACATGTGTCAATAAGACACTTTTTATGCCCCCGAAGGGAGGCATATAGTTTTTGAACCGTCTGTCTGTCTGTCGGTCTGTCAGTCTGTCGGTCTGTCAGTCTGTCCGCAATTTTCGTGTCCAGTCCAAATCTTTGTCATCGATGGATGGATTTTCAAATAACTTGGCATGAATGTGTACCACAGTAAGACGACGTGTCGCGCGCAAGACCCAGGTCCGTAGCTCAAAGGTCAAGGTCACACTTAGACATTAAAGGACAGTGCATTGATGGGCGTGTCCGGTCCATATCTTTGTCATCGATGGATGGATTTTCAAATAACTTGGCATGAATGTGTACCACAGTAAGACGACATGTCGCGCGCAAGACCCAGGTCCGTAGCTCAAAGGTCAAGGTCACACTTAGACATTAAAGGATAGTGCATTGATGGGCGTGTCCAGTCCATATCTTTGTCATCGATGGATGGATTTTCAAATAACTTGGCATGAATGTGTACCACAGTAAGACGACGTGTCGCGCGCAAGACCCAGATCTGTAGCTCAAAAGTCAAGGTCACACTTAGACATTAAAGGATAGTGCATTGATGGGCGTGTCCGGTCCATATCTTTGTCAACCATGGATGGATTTTCAAATAACTTGGCATGAATGTGTACCACAGTAAGACGACATGTCGCGCGCAAGACCCAGGTCCGTAGCTCAAAGGTCAAGGTCACACTTAGACGTTAAAGGTCATTTTTCATGATAGTGCATTGATGGGCGTGTCCGGTCCATATCTTTGTCATGCATGCATGGATTTTAAAATAACTACGCATGAATGTGTGACACAGTAAGACGACGTGTCGCCCGCAAGACCCAGCTCCGTAGGTCAAAGGTCCTAAACTCTAACATCGGCCATAACTACTCATTCAAAGTGCCATCGGGGGCATATGTCATCCTATGGAGACAGCTCTTGTTTTGGTATTCATTTTTAGTGCATCTGTAATATTAGAGATTTTTATATTTACCTCATCCCTCATCCTGGGCACATATACTAGTATTACTTATATGTGCCATGGAAGCCCAGGATGAAGTACAAAGACGAGTAAAAAAAAAAATTTTTAAGTATGAAGTTTTTTTTACGTTTTATATTATTCTAAGTATTTTTAAAATTTCTTATGGTTGCCATTCTTCTGTGACAAGACTGTATTGTGGGGGTATAAGTCACTCCTGTGACAGTTCAAATTTGAATTGCGTATTTTGCAAATTTAATTAGGTATAAATATGCAGCTTATCTGTTTCTTTGGATATGTAATACTTTTATATATGGCTTGCTGATCAGACTAATAGTTTTGACTTGACCAAAAAGCAATTTACTAGGTGTATAGCATCAGCAAATTTTTATCTTTTGCCTTTTGTTGAGCCCATATGTGGTGAGATTGACATAGTTGACAGAATAGCTGTTCAGTATATGTGGGTGCATGCTTGTGTGCTTTCATCAGATTTTGTCCAGACAATATCTTCCGACATACATCAAGCAGTCATAGGAGCTTTTGAGATTGCCCTGTGTCTGTCAGCCGTCATCATGCTTCATTAACAATTATTTGACTGTTTACACTATAGGTCACAATTTTGGCCCAGTCTTAATGAAACTTCTCTGAATGTTACCCACAGTGAAATCTTTGACAAGTGCATTACAGGTTTCAAAAATTGGTTCACTAGGTCAGTTTATAGAAAAACATTGTTCATGCTGTTGAGGCCACATTTTCTACCTTATTTTCATAAGACTTTGTCAGAGCATTGCCCTATAAATTCTAGGTCAAGTTCAAGATAGGTTCCATTAGGTCTTGAACAAGGCCACTTGGTCAAATCATAAATAGTAATAGTTTTGACTATAGACCAAAAAGCTAGTTACCAAGTGTGTAGCATCAGCAGTTTTAAGCTTTTGCGTTTTTGTTGAAAGATTGACCTATTCAAAAAGTGGCTGTTCAGTGTATGTGCTTGCAAGCATGCATGCTTTCGTCAGATTTTATCAAAACTATATCTTCTGACATGCTTGGAACGGCCAAGGTGAGCTTATTGAGATTGCCCTGTGTCTGTCAGCTGTCTTTATATGTCAACAACAGTTGAATTGTTAAAACTAGAAGTCACAATTTTGACTTAATTTTAATTTTACCCTCAATAAAACTTGATGAGTTCATTATGGGGTCATCTGACTTCAAAAACTAGTTTACTAGGTCAAAACCTGGTGAACGCTGTATAAGCCACATTTTCTACCTTGTTATCATAACACTATAAGAACATTTGTCTCTATGAATGCTAGGTCAAGTTCAAAACAGGGAATATTAGGTTTTTAACTAGGCTACTTGGTCAAATCATAAGAAATCCTAGTTGTAAACTACTTCAAATTTATATACAAATCTGTATTACATTCCAAAGGCCACATTAGCTAAGGTAAAAAATAAGGTCACTTGGTTAAGTCCTATACAAACCATGATAAGACTGTGAACTTTTCTCCTAAACTATTAAAGCTATTGCTTTGTTACTTGCAACACTTGTTCACTATCAAAAGCTGACTCTGTACAGCAAGAATTATGGCACCTTTTGGACTTAGAAAATATCAGATTTCTTTGTTAAGTATTGTGTTTAGGTCAACTTTTCTCCTAAACTATCAAAGCTATTGCTTTAAAACTTGCAACACTTGTTCACTATCAAAAGCTGACTCTGTACAGCAAGAAACATAACTCCATCCTGCTTTTTGCAAGAATTATGGCACCTTTTGGACTTAGAAAATATCAGATTTCTTGGTTAAGTTTTGTGTTTAGGTCAACTTTTCTCCTTTACGGAGAACTAGTGCTTTAAAACTTGTAGCAATTATTCGCCATTAAAAGCTGACTCTACACAGCAAGTAACGTAACTCTACGTTGCTTTTTGCAAGAATTATGGCCCCTTTTGGACTTAGAAAATCATAGGTAAGACAATATTTCTATTATACAGAGACAAAAAAAATCAAATGAGCATCTGCACCCACAGGGCAGTGCTCTTGTTTATACATATTTCCATTTTAAACTTGACTCTCAGTCAGTACACAAAGTTTAAAGAATCCATATAATAATGTTTCGCTATCATATAATGAAAAGTTGGTTGCATATAAAGACGAAACAGTTCCATATACAAAAAAATGTATTGCATTTTCCAATTTATATAATGAGCCTATATATTCTTAAAACGAATGAATAAATATAGTACATAAAGACGAAACGAATCCATATATTGCATTTTCCAATTTATTTAATGAGCTAATGAACCTATATATTCTTAAAACGAATGAATAAACATAGTCCATATAAAGACGAAACGGTTCCATAATTATATTTCATTTTCCAATTTATATAATGAGCGAATGAACCTATATATTCTTAAAATGAATGAATAACGTGAAAATTGTCCATATAAGAAAGCTACAGCGTTTCATACACTGGTTTATTTTTAGACCTGTAGATGTATACCTATACCTTAGAATTATATGAACAATACCTATAGCCTACACAATAGAAAAATTTGGATATATAAATAGAACAATAAACCAAATGGCTTTAGTGCACTTCCTAGTCAATGCTGTATTAGAATCGTGGAGATAATACAAAGAGTGAAAGGTACAAAAAGGCAAAACTTGAACTATGAAAGTACAGTTTGCACTATAAAGGAAGAAAAAAAGACCAATTTATTTATATACTTGGTGCGTTCTTTATATAGACACTATATTTCTTGTATGCAGTCCTGGTTTAGGCTCCGCCTCCCTGAATTTGGCTCGAGATCCATAGTAGGCGGAACCTGAATGAATATTCATTAATTTTGTACCACTTTATGATTGAGTGGACCAATTTTTTTCAGTTATGTTATTCAGTTACTTTTTTTGAAAATCATTCGCTTTTCTTTGGATAAAAAAGATGTTTGAACTATAAATACAAACTAATAATTCAGTTTGACCTACTAATGTATTTCAGGATAAACCCATAATTTCTTGTCAAACATTAGCCAACAGTTTCTAACTTTTTCACCTTTAAATTGACAGTTGATAATATCAACTCAATTAATGCCAACTAACACTAATTCGTGCAAATTTAATGGGATCTTTAATGTATAGATATAGAGAATAATAGGTTAGTGCCATAGATGAGAAAGTTTATCTGGCGAGGCGGAGGAGGTTATTGGGTGAGTCGAAGGCGAACCTGATAACGTCCAGAGCCGAGCCAGATAGACTTTCTCCATCTTAGGCACTAACCTATTATTCTATTTATCTTGTCATTACTTCATTTTCCGATAATTGGCAATTTATTTTACAAAAATAAGTGTGCAACAACCGCTTTAATGACGTCATATTCGTAATGACGTCACATATAATGACGTGATTACCGGCAAAATCGCAATAACTTCTTCGTTTTTGAAAAAAACCTCATTATTTGACCATTCATTTTCTTAGTTCGGACATTTCCAACACAATGATGATGGTTTCGTTGCAAAATTTCTTATGACAATAATATCGATCATAAGGTCACATGATCAACTGACTGTATATCACTGGTCACATGATCAACTGACGGTATATCAAGAAAGATATACGGCACCCTGATATCGGGTCGAAAATACCGCAAGTGACAGGATAAATTAGGTCTGATTTCGTCTGACAAAGCAGGAATTATCAACGGCTTCCCAGGCTAATCAAATATAAAAATCCATATACCTTAAAAGCCACAGTCGATGTAACCTCTACAGTTAAACCCGTACACGTAGCTTTTTTTAGTACTGGATGTTCTGTCCAATCTTGGTAACACAAATCCACCTGACACTTTTCCCTTTATTTAATCCCCCGCCACGAGTGATATGGGGGGGGTGATAGGAATGGTCTCTTTCCATCTTCCGTGCTTCTGTAACATTTCGTGTCCGCTTTGTGTCTTCTGAACCCCTTGAAGGATTTTTAGCTCACCAGAGCACAAAGTGCTCAAGGTGAGCTATTGTGACAGGTCATTGTCCGGCGTCTGGCAACATTTACCTTGTGAACACTCTTAGAGGCCACATTTGTGACCCAATCTTATGAAACTTGGTCAGAATGTTAGTCTTGATCATCTCTAGGTCAAGTTTGAAACCGGGTCATGTGGGGTCAAAAACTAGGTCAGATCAAATGAAAAGCTTGTGAACACTCTAGAGACCACATTTGTGACCCAATCTTTATGGAACTTGGTCAGAATGTTAGTCTTGATGATCTCTAGGTCAAGTTCGAAACTGGGTCATGTGGGGTCAAAAAGTAGGTCAGATCAAAGGAAAAGCTTGTGAACACTCTAGAGACCACATTTTTGACCCAATCTTTATGAAACTTGGTCAGAATATTAGTCTTGATGATCTCTAGGTGAAATTCTAAACTGGGTCATGTGGGTTCAAAAACTAGGTCAGTAAATCAGATCAAAGGAATAGCTTGTGAACATTCTAGAGACCACATTTGTGACCCGAATCTGGGTCATGTGGGGTCAAAAACTAGGTCACCGGTCAAATCAAAGGAAAAGCTTTTGAACATTCTAGAGGCCACAGTTGTAACCAAATCTTTATGAAATTTAGTCAAAATGTTTGTCTTGATGATCTTAAGGTCAAGTTCAACTCTTGGTCATGTTGGGTCAAAAACTAGGTCAGTAGGCCAGATCAACACTGGTGAGTGATGTATAGGGCCATCATGGCCCTCTTGTTTAATTGAAAGTATTTAAAAGTTTATATTTCTTTTGAGTGTTAGATTTCCATTTCATTGTACTCAATAGTAGGGTATTTCAAAACCAAAAGACATTTGTTTCCAATCTCTCCATTGGTTTACGGAACAAGATAGGCAAAAGGGAGGTAATAGTAATAATTATTATTGTTCTAACTTGCATTTCTATATGTGAGTGGTGAATGTGAAAGAAGTTTGAAGTGCATATAAATAATGGAGCATTTACACCTCTTTGCATTCACTTCTCGAATTATAAATGCAAGTCTTGAACATTTTAAATCTGTATCATTGAGAAGTGTTTACAGTAATGTTATCAAAATGATACGACTGTGCTGAAATATCTTGGTTGGTCAGAACCATGGAAGGATAGTAATTTCAAACATTAAAAGTACAGTATCTAACATGATTATTTTGTATTAAGTGTTAAATTAATATGACCCAGCGTCATCAAATTTCTGACCAGTTACAATTTTTATTCTGAATTATGGCAGACCCTATGACTGTCAGTTACAGAAATTATGCTGTAAAAAATGCTCCAGTGTCAATGACACGCTTCTTGGCAGCCGCTGTTTTTCACAGGAAGTGAAGCAAGAACTCTGGGTAACTCACAGGAAGTGATATTTTAACAGAAAACTATCTGCTGGGTATGTGTGTAAATCCTGTTCTGAAAATTAATGTCAGACATGGCTCTAAGATTTCCTGTTCATATGTCACTGTTTTTCACCTTCCTGGCAGAATCTGTTTTTTTGTAGTCTGCATTTGCAGATGGTGAAATTAAACTTTCTTTTGCTGGCTTATTACACTGCATTCTGAGTTTGCTTACTAGATATGGAGGATATTACACGAGTGTCTTTTCATATTGAATTTATTAAACGAGTTGAATAAAACATTAAAACATTTATCAATTTTATTCAACGAGTTTAATAAATTCAATGTGGAAAGTGACAAATGTAATATTCTTTTTATCACATGTTAGCCTTTCTTGTCGAAACGTCAAAAAATCTACTTTCTTTTACCATATAAACAAGTCAGTTTGACCGACGTCGCCTAAACTATAAATGACATCGACGTCAAAGCTTTATTACACTAGTGTATTATCATTTTTAGCTCACCTGAGCACGAAGTGCTCAAGGTGAGCTTTTGTGATCGCCCTGTGTCCGTCGTCCGTCGTCAACAATATGACTGTTAACACTAGAGGTCACAATTTTGGCCTAATCTTAATATAACTAGATCAGAATGTTACCCTCATAAAAATCTTGGACGAGTTCGATATTGGGTCATCTGGGATCAAAAACTAGGTCACCAGGTCAAATCAAAGGAAAAGCTTGTTAACACTCTAGAGGTCACAATCTTGGCCCAATCTTAATGAAACTTGGTCAGAATATTACCCTTAATAAAATCTTGGATGAGTTCGATATTGGGTCATCTGGGTTCAGAAACTAGGTCACCGGGTCAAATCAAAGGAAAAGCTTGTTAACACTCTAGGGGTCACAATTTTGACCCAATCTTAATGAAACTTGGTCAGAATGTTACCCTCAATAAAATCTTGGACAAGTTAGATATTGGGTCATCTAGGGTTAAAAACTAGGTCACCAGTCAAATCAAAGGAAAAGCTAGTTAACACTCTAGAGGCCACATTTATGACCATATCTTAATGAAACTTGGTCAGAATGTTAATCTTGATGATCTATAGGTCGTGTTCAAATCTTGGTTAGGTGGGATCAAAATCTAGGTCACCGGGTCAAATCAAAGGAAAAGCTTGTTAACACTCTAGAGGCCACATTTATGACTGTATCTTCATGAAACTTAGTCAGAGTGTTAATCTTGATGATCTTTAGGTCATGTTCGAATTTGGGTCATGTGGGGTCAAGAACTAGGTCACCGGGTCAAATCAAAGGAAAAGCTTGTTAACACTCTAGAGGCCACATTTATGACTATATCTTTATGAAACTTAGAGTGTTAATCTTGATGATCTTTAGGTCAGGTTCAAATCTGGCTCATGAGGGGTCAAAAACTAGGTCACCGGGTCAAATCAAAGGAAAAGCTAGTTAACACTCTAGAGGCCAGATTTATGACCATATGTTAATGAAACTTGGTCAGAATGTTAATCTTGATGATCTATAGGTCTTGTTCAAATATGGGTCAGGTTGGGTCAAAAACTAGGTCACCGGGTCAAATCAAAGGAAAAGCTTGTTAACACTCTAGAGGCCACATTTATGACTGTATCTTCATGAAACTTAGTCAGAATGTTAATCTTGATGATCTTAAGGTTAATGTCCAACCTGGGTCAGGTGGGGTCATAAACTAGGTCACCAGATCAAATCAAAAGTAAAGCTTGTTAACAATCTAGAAGCCACATTTATGACTGTATCTTCATGAAACTTGGTCAGACTATTAATCTTGAAATATTGATGATCTTTAGGTCAAGATCGAATCTGGGTCATGTGGGGTCAAAACCTAGGTCACTAGGTCAAATTAAAGGAAAAAGTAAACACTCTAGAGGCCACATTTATGACTATATCTTCATGAAACTTAGAGTGTTAATCTTGATGATCTTAAGGTCAGGTTCGAATCTGGGTCATGTGGGGTCAAAAATTAGGTCACCGGGTCATATCAAAGGAAAAGCTAGTTAACACTCTAGAGGCCAGATTTATGACCATATCTTAATGAAACTTGGTCAGAATGTTAATCTTGACAATCTTTAGGTCATGTTCGAATCTGGGTCATGTGGGGTCAGAAACTAGGTCACCGGATCAAATCAAAGGAAAAGCTGGTTCACTCTCTAGAGGCCGCATTTATGACTGTATCTTCATGAAACTTAGTCAGAATGTTAATCTTGATGATCTTTAGGTCAAGTTTGAATCTGGGTCATATGGGGTCAAAAACTAGGTCACCAGGTCAAATAAAAGGAAAAGTTAGTTAACACTTTAAAGGCCACATTTATGACCATATCTTAACGAAACTAACTTGATCTTAAGGTCAATAAGTCAGGTGAGCGATACAGGGCCTTCATGGCCCTCTTGTTATTCAATGGCTTTATTACACTCCCACGACGTCAAAAATGTGATAAACAGGTTTAAAGTATGCCCTTGTATAGTCAACAAAACCACAGAAGAGCTCTTCATCATTCTCACATACTTGTGTGTGTTGAAGGTGAGGGGGGGGGATCTTTATCAAAATTAGTTCTTTTCATTTACCTTGAGACCTAAGACATACAATGGAAGTTAATTGTTAAGATATTTCTCCGTTTTTGTCATTTTGACTTATTTCTGTCATCTTCAGTTTATGACATCCATTCAAGTGCATATCTACAGTAAACAAGCCTTGTTTACACAGAATATCTTGTGTATTTTTCTCTGATATCAAGAGTTTTGGGTTTAGAATGATAAAATTTTTGTGCTGGATATAATATGTCCGACAGTACTATATCAGCGAATGCCTTTGTGTCACAAAAATTTTGCTAATATCTGATAGGAGAAAGTTTACATGAAGAAATGTTTGAGTTTATTTTTTATCGCCGTGTCCTTCGTTGTCTGTCGTCGTCAACAGTTTGACTGTTAACACTCTAGAGGTCACAGTTTTGGCCCAATCTTAATGAAACTTAGAATGTTACCCTCAATAAAATCTTGGACGAGCTGGGTTCAAAAACTAGGTCACCAGGTGAAATCAAAGGAAAAGCTTGTTAACACTCTAGAGGTCACAATTTTGGTCCAATCTTAATGAAGCTTGGTCAGATTATTGCTCTCAATAAAATCTTGGACGAGTTCGATATTGGGTCATCTAGGTCAAAAAACTAGGTCACCAGGTCAAATCTAAGGAAAAGCTTGTTAACACTCTTAGAGGCCACATTTATGGCTTTATCTTCATGAAACTTGGTCAGAATGTTAATGTTGATGATCTTTAGGTCAAGTTCAAATCTGGGTCATGTGGGGTCAAAAACTAGGTAACCAGGTCAAATCAAAGGAAAAGCTTGTTAACGCTCTAGAAGCCACATTTATCAATGTATCTTAATGAAACTTGGTCAGAATGTTAATCTTAATGATCTTAAGGTTAATGTCCAACCTGGGTCAGGTGGGGTCATAAACTAGGTCACCAGGTCAAATCAAAAGTAAAGCTTGTTAATCTAGAAGCCACATTTATGACTGTATCTTCATGAACATGGTCAGACTATTAATCTTTAAATATTGATGATCTTTAGGTCAAGATCGAATCTGGGTCATGTGGGGTCAAAACCTAGGTCACTAGGTCAAATTAAAGGAAAAAGTAAACACTCTAGAGGACACATTTATGACCATATCTTGATGAAACTTTGGTCAGAATGTTTTATCTTTAGGTCAGTATGTCAGGTGAGCGATACAGGGCCTTCATGGCCCTCTTGTTATGAAACTTTGGTCAAATAATCACCTCATCAAGACGATGTGCAGAACCCATGAGTCAGCCATGTTGGCTCAATGTCAAGGTCAAGATCACAACTCTAGGTCAAAGGTTTGAGCCTTTCATTTTGTGTCCGCTCTGTATCTCTTACCGTAAACCCCTTGACTGATAATCATGAAACTTTGGTCAAATAATCACCTCATCAAGCCGATGTGCAGAAGCTATGAGTCAGCCATGTCGGCTCAAGGTCAAGGTCACAAGAGGTCAAAGGTTTGAGCCTTCCATTTTGTGTCTGCTCTGTATCTCTTAAACCCTTGACTTATAATCATGAAACTTGAGTCAAATAATCACCTCATCAAGACAATGTGCAGAACCCATGAGTTAGCCATGTTGGCTCAAAGTCAAAGGTTTGAGCTTTCCATTTCATGTCCGCTCTGTATCTCCTAAACCCCTTGAAGGATAATCATGAAACTTGGGTCAAATGATCGCCTCATCAAGTGCAGAACCCATCAGTCAGCCAGGTTGGATCAAGGTCAATGTATCTCCTAAAACCCTTGAAGGAATTTCAAGAAACTTTGGTCAAATGATCACCTTATCAAAATGATGTGCATAACTCACGAGTCAGCCGTGTCAGCTTAAGGTCAATGTCACAACTCTGGTTCAAATGTTTGAACCTTCCATTTTCTGTCTGCTCTGTATCTTCTAAACCCCTTGAAGGATTTTCAAGAAACTTGGGTCAATTGATCACATTATCCAGATGATGAGCAGAACTCATGAGTCAGCCATGTTGGCTCAAGGTCAAGGTCACAACCCGAGCTCAAAGGTTTGAGCCTTCCATTTTTTGTCTGCTCTATCTCCTAAACCCCTTGAAGGATTGTAATATGACTGCTGTAATATTCTCCTTATCAAGACAATGTGCAGAATTCAAAATTTACCCCCAGCCAGCTTAAGGTCAAGGTCACAACTCGAATGTTTAATGGTTCCACCCGATACCATCAAACCCTTTCACTATCCATAACAGTGGTGGGGGATATAGCTGTCTTTCAGACTGCCTCATGTATATAGTAGAAAACTAGAATGCCATGAGCTTAAGTATTTGACATGTGTCATGCACCAAGTCTGTTCAAATTATGTCCCATTGTTCAAATTGGCGTTGCCGGAGGGGTCACTTGTTCACTCATTAAAACACTCTGTGACCTAGAGCTTAGATATTTGGCATGTAATATTGTGTAGTGGTCTACCAAAAATTGATGTAAATGTGATCATATATACCTACTACTGCGCTCTGAAATTCGTAAAACCATGAACATACGCTTTTTATTATGCCCCCCTTTGAAGAAGGAGGGGTATATTGTTTTGCAGATGTCGGTCGGTCAGACGGAATGTAGACCAATCCGTTTCCGGATGATAACTCAAGAACGCTTGGGCCTAGGATCATGAAAGTTGATAGGGAGGTTGGTCATCACCAGCAGATGACCCCTATTGATTTTGAGGTTTGTATGTCAAAGGTCAAGGTCACAGTGACCCTGAATAGTAAAACGGTTTCTGGATGATAACTGAAGAACACTTGGGCCTAGGATCATGAAAGTTGATAGGGAGGTTGGTAATGAGCAGCAGATGACCCCTATTGATTTTGAGGTCAGTATATTAAAGGTCAAGGTCACAGTGACCCTGAACAGTAAAACGGTTTCCGGATGATAACTCAAGAACGCTTAGGCCTAGGGTCACGAAAGTTGATAGGGAGGTTGGTCATGACCAGCAGAGGACCCCTATTGATTTTGAGGTCAGTATGTCAAAGGTCAAGGTCACAGTGACCAGAAACAGTAAAATGGTTTCCAGGCAATAACTCTAGAACACTTGGGCCTAGTGTCAGGAAAATTGATATTTAGGTTGGCCATGACCAGCAGATGACCCCTATTGATTTTGAGGTCAAAGGTCAAGGTCACATTGGCCAGGAACAGTTTAAACGGTTTCTGATCTTCTTGTCCAAAACCATAGGGCCTAGGGCTTTGATATTTGGTATGTAGCAAAATCTAGTGGTCCTCTACCAAGATTATTTCCCTGGGGTCAAATATGGCCCCACCCCGAGGGTCACATGGTTTATATAGACTTATATAGGAAAAAACTTTGAAAAACCTCTTGTCCAAAACCACAGGGCCTAGGGCTTTGATATTTTGTATATGACATCATCTAGTGGTCCTCTACTAAGATTGTTCAAATTATTCCCCTAGGGTCAAATATGGCTCCACCCTGGGGGTCACATGGTTTACATAGACTTATATAGGGAAAAACTTTGAAAATCTTCTTGTCCAAACCACAAAGACTATGGCTTTGATATTTTGTAATGTAGCATCATTTAGTGGTTCTCAACCAAGTTTGTTCAAATTATCCCTCTAGGGTCAAATATGGCCCCGCCCCAGGGGTCATATGGTTCATATAGACTTATATAGGGAAAAACTTAGAACCTTCATGTCCATAACTTACATCATTCAAATTTGGACCACATGTATAGTTTTGAGTGGCAAGATGAACCTTGACATGAGTTGACCTTGATCTTGACCTAGTGACCTACTTTCACATTTCTGTAGCTACAGCCTTCAAATTTGGACCACATGCATAGGTTTGTTTACCGAAAAAAACTTTGACCTAGTGACCTACTTTCACATTTTTGAAGGTACAGGCTTCAAATTTGGACCACATGCATAGTTTTTTGTTCCAAAATAAAATTTGTCCTTGATTTTGACCTAGTGACCTACTTTCACATTTCTCAAGCTACAGGCTTCAAATTTGGACCACATGCATATTTTTAAGTTCTGAATTGAAATTTGACATTGATTTTTACCTATTACCTACTTTCACATTTCTCAAGCTACAGCCTTCAAATTTGAAGCACATGCATAGTTCTGTCTACCAAAATGAAGTTTGACCTTGAAATTGATCTAGTGACCTGCTTTCACATTTCTCAAGCCACAGCTTTCAAATTTGGACCACATACACATTGTTTTGTACCGAAATGAAATTTGACATCGATTTTGACCTTGAGCTAGTCTTGAAATTTGAAACATTCAAAAATGGCTCTGTGGATGGCGCCAAGATCACTCTGTAATCTCTTGTTAGGTTAATAGGTTAAAGGTCAAGGTCAGATTAAACCAGAATGGTAGAACTTTTGTTTACAGTGAGCATATAATTTCTGTTCCTTGTGCAATTACTGAATGCATCAAGGGGGGCATTTCGTGTTCGACGAGCTCTTGTTAACACTCGGTTTGACTATAAGCAACATGTAGGGCCGTCATGGTGGACAGCGCACGTTTTGTAAAAAATCTGCAGTTGATCAAAATATATATCAGTAGTCAACTTTTACTTAAGGTAAAGAAGGCGTTGCATCCTTGATAATTTGTTTAAATAATAGCAAAAGATGATCTTCACTCTGTGTACATTATTGAAAATGTCAAATGCACACTTTTTACGCAAATGGCGTCAAAAATTACGTTTTAGCCTAGCTCTTGATATTAATTGTGACGTTGCCGTTTTTACGGCGATTTTAAAATTTAGTTTTGGGGCGTCCATTTAATTAAAATGTAGTGTTTTTTTTTTTTTTTTTTTGCATTTAATATAACCGGCCCGTTGAAACTTATACGGTGATGTAATTTTCAAATATGTACTCTGACCATTCGCCGAAGGAATGCGTACTTTATCACCGTGTCCAACGAATACGTCGCATTTACGGCGGGTACGCTAAATACACGGTTTATTGTACGTTCCATTACCGGCATTTCCTGTTGATTTTGTCATCACCCTGCATGGTGAGGTAAGAAAAACTAACTATTTATTGAAGTTCAACGTGTTTTAAGAAGCGATATATTCAGTACGAGCGACAGATCATTCACGCTTCCCATGGTAATGTGGTTTTGACTGGTAATTCTCTAGTTTCTTCAAACATTCGAGTTATTGACCTGTGGTGTCGGTTTCCAATGCGGACATTCACGAAAGTTTACTTTCTGTCCCTCAGAGCCAATTTATTGACTTTTCATCTGTTTAAGGAGAGAATAGTATAGCAACTGACTAATATAAATATATATCACGGAATAAATTTCTGATGTAGGGGCGCTATATGCCAAAATTAGTGTTATACGTCCCATAAACGGGCGCATCTGCAGAGATGCGTCAAATAAAAAGGTCATTCTCTTTAATCCTACTGATCTTCATTTGAGAGCCATTTAAATTTGATATATTTCTACTTCACATTGTAACGTAGTATAGTGGCTTGCACCTGAAGTTCATCTTTAAAACACAACACCATTATGACAGTTCTAACATTTTTATTTCCTACGAAGAGCAATGCACAGATACTTAAAAATGTTCAGTCGAATTTCAAAGATATGATCAATGTTCAATTAGCCTATTAAAACAGTTCTGTTTACAACTCTATAAACACAATTTCTTAATTATAAATGTACTTCAAACTAGCTTTTAATAATGCTTATTGAGAGCGGGACCATATGTCCCTAGCCCGTCACCTGGGCTGCTCCCTCCTCGATCACAGTGTATATTGAGTTTATATAGGATTATACAGGGAAACACAGCAGACACATTTTTCAACTTCCGTCAACTTGGTAATTTAACTTAGATAGTTCGTGGATGTGACCCTCAAGGCACAAGTCAAGCTACTGAAGATTTGACAAGTTTTGTCTGACTTCTATAATTCATGAAATGTAAAGTTTTTATCTTAAAGAAATACCCAAGATAACATACAAAACCCTAGCTATTACATTACAACATGTTTTGTAACCGTATAGTTGACTATCATTCACAGATGAGCAATTAAATCGCCAAAAAAAGAAGTCTCCTACTGGAAGGCACCTAATTTTCTCTACTGCAGTATAACATAATCAATTGATATCATTCTGTTAATGATGTATAAACAATATTGTACTATATATACAATATGTTATAACAACACACTTGGATTAAAATGTGCATATATAAAAACCCACAGTTGTTTTCATATTGAATTGTTTTGGCCGATTATAAAAAAGTTATCATATAAGTTATTTATAGTAACAACAAAGGGAAATTAATCCTAAAAAAAATATTTATTTTATTTTATTTTATTTTAAATCTATATAATACAAGTCCACAAGAAACTCTTTACCAGATAGAGATAGGTCAAAATACACCTGAAAATTGGATGTAACCTGCACGTTGTACCACAGAAAAGTGGTCTCGATTTTTCTCTACGGCCAGTAATAAAAAAGTTAAAATATAATCTGTTTATAGTAAAACAAAGGGATGTAATTCTAAAAACAATGGTGCCTCATGGTGAACATTTGATCCAAGTTACATCAAAATTCCTCCTTGCATGAAGAAGAAATGTTCCGGACAAAGTCGTTCTTGAATTTGACCTCTAAATATGACCTTGACCTTAGACCTAGGGACCAGGTTCTTGCGCCTGACAATCCGTCTTATGTTGGTGAACATTTGTGCCAAGTTACATCAAAATCCCTCCATGCATGAAAAAGAAATGCTCCAGACAAAGTCATTCTTGTGTCTGACCTTTGGTCTCTAAGTGTGACCTTGACATAAGACCTTGGGCCCGGGTTTTTGCGCATGACATGTTGTCTCATGCAGGGGAATATTTGCGCCAATATTTAAATCCTGTTTTGCATGACAAAGTTATAGACCGGACAGGAAAAAATCCTATTGACCTTTGATCTCAGTGTGACCTTGACCTTTAAGCTAGGGTTCTGGGTGTTGCGCAAGACACGTCGTCTCATCATTGGGAACATTTATGCCAAGTAATATTGTAATTCCTTGATGGATGACAGAGTTCTGGATCGGACAGGAAAAAAACCTTATTGACCTTTGACCTCCAATTGTGACCTTGACCTTTGAGCTAAGGGTCAGGGTTTTGCGCATGACACGTTGTCTCATCATGGGGAACATTTGTGCCAAGTAATATTAAAATCCCTTCATGGATGGCAGAGTTATAGACCGGACTGGAAAAAAACTATTGATCTTTGACCCCCAATTGTGACCTTGACCTTTTAAAATCCCTTAATGAATGTCAGAGTTATGGACCGGACACGAAACAGACCCTTTCCATGCTATGTTAACATTTGACTGCTGTGACCTTGACCTTTGAGCTAGGGGTCTGAATGTTGTGCATGACACATCGTCTTATTATGAGGTACATTTGTGCCAAGTAATATTAAAATCCCTTCATGGATGGGAGAGGTATGGACCGGACAGGAAAAAAAAGCCCTGTTGACCTTTGACCACCAACTGTGACCTTGACCTTTAAGCTAGGGGTCCGGGTTTTGCGCATGACACGTCGTCTCATCATGGGGAACATTTGTGACAAGTAATATTAAAATCCCTTCATGGATGACAGAGTTATGGACCGGACACGAAATTGCGGACGAACAGACGGACGGAATGACGGAAAAGCGCATTCCTATAGTCCCCGAAACTGGTTTTCAACCAGTAGGGGACTAATAAAAGGTTAATACATAAAAGGCCCTTGTTGAAACCAAAAAGAAATGCACAGGTAAGTTATTTTTTATGTAAAACATTATCAAATTGTCTCTAAATATTCAAAATATATGATGCTAAGTTGAGATACACAATGAAATCAAATATAGGGGGCCTACACGCCATGCACGACCACGTCAAACTGTTTCAAAACGTTCTTTCCGTCATGTCTCTAAATGCGTTCAAGTGTTTATGTGACGTACTTAAAATAAGAAAATAACGAAGATGATAAATTCATTCATATTTTCAGGTATATTCTTGAATAATTTGTTACTTCAACTTCCGCTATCCTCGACGTTTATGCCGCAGTATTAGAGCTAAAAGTGCAGACACGCTTCGGTGCATAAAGTTGATCTATAATAGGTATAATATGAGCCGGTTCATCCCGTTTCATTCCAAAATAAATTCCTGGCTCAGTAGACTAGTTATTATCAAATTTAGTGCATCATTTGTTCGTTGTATGGAAACTAAGGAAATAAGACTGCATGTATATATCTTTGGTCAATAAATGTTGTTAAGTGGTGTATGACGAAAATATTTTGCTGTATTGTAGAAGAAAAATTTGCGTGGGGTGCAAATTTTACGCATGTGAACAGTTCTTATAAGGCGTAAAGTAAAGTTATGATAAAATGATCAAGTGTAAAAAAATGGCACATTACCGTACATGTAGATTTGCTACATATTTCACATGAGCGTAGATCTAGTAACTTATGTTTGATTACACTCTATGTAAAAATACGAGATTGTCGTTACCTGTCTTCACTTCTGAATCAAATAAACGCTAAATTGCACCAGTCGCCGTCATCAGTATAACAAAATTCCGTGGAGAATACACAAACCCCCACCTCTGCCTACTATGACAAATTCCTAGCTACTTGCCTGCAGTCAAATATCACTAAAATAGTTACTTTTAAGATATAAACTTAAAATATAGAAAATCCTCTACAATGTTTTTTTTTTAATGCTTTTTTTTTTTTTTTTTAATTTGTCAAAACATTTTTGAAGAGAGATACTTTTTTGTTTTGATATGGTGTTGGCGTTGCGAAAGTCCTTTTTTGTGGATTTTAATGGGAAGGTTATACGTTTTTCGTTTCTTGCCTAACCTATCTCAGCAAAACAGAACACAGCATAATTTAATTTCAGTAACTTTATACATAATTATACAGTATCTCGTTACATGCATACAAATTTATATATACTAATTTCATATCTTTCTTCATATTTTATCTGAAAAAAAAACATGTGGTAGTCAATATGAGTAATGTAATTCTTTGACTGGTTGTTAATATTCAAAATGTTAAAAAAAAGTAATAGATATATGCGGATGAAAAAATATATAATCAATAATTATAAGAGAACAGCCTTTTTATATGACATATTTCTGCAGATGCGCCGGTTTATGGGACGTACAACACTAATGTTGGCATATAGCGCCCCTACATCAGCAATTTATGCTGTGATATATATTCATCAGCAATTTATGCTGTGATATATATTCATATTAGTAAATTGTTATACTTTTCGTTACAGATAAAAAGTCAATAGAATTGTTTTGAGAGTAGTATATAACGAGGCGTTTCACAGAGTTGGGGCATTGGGGCATTGGTGCAATGGGGCAGTGGGGCATTTTAATCCGACATAATCCCTAATCCGGCTTAATCCCCTCGTAATCGGGGCAATGGGGCAGCGGGGCAGTAGGAGTTATGTTATTAGAACATCAGGATTGCGTTTAGCTCTAATCCTACGTAATCCCTAAGCCGGCGACCCTTTTACGGTCCTGTTTTTATTAGCAAACCGCTTTTGACAGTGAGGAGCATTCTGCAAAACTTTTCCGAGACGAAAAGATAAACCTTTTTCCCTTTTTAAATTTATATCGTGTTTTATTGAGGACTTAAATTATGAAGACAACGCGGTCTTGAAAAAAGTACAACACGGATTATTTTGTATAATACAAACGAAAGCGGTAAGCACATTTACTTTGTTATTATTTGCACGTTATCATTATCTTATTTATTTCCCATATTTTTAAATAACTGAAAGAAAAACATACTCCGACGGACCTCTGCGATTTCTTTAAGGTTTCCTGTCTAAGAATTTATAAAATCTGACACAAAGTTACAAAGTCATTTACTTTCATAATATAGTACAAAGAATAAACATCAAAAAACAAATAATAAACCACAATCTGTAACCTTAGAGGACGAAAGCATTTTATATTATGGCGCTGTTCAAGGTTATTACGTACGATTTTTCAGCGTTTAGAAAGCTTACTTAAAACATAACACCCTCAGCCGGTTTTACAAATAAAAGGTGATTTTTTTATCCTTTTTTTTTCATTTTACGACTATGATACAGAGAACTAACATAGCGCTTATTCTTCAACATATCGAACAACCGGTGCAAATTAAAAATTAATTCGAAAGTTGAATGTTCAAAACTCAGATAAAGCAAATGTCTGTTTAGATGAAATACATAATTACACTAACAGAAAATCTCTACCCACAATATCACGCATGAACGTTCTAGTTATAGCGATAAAAGGGGGGTAATCACAAAAATAGATTCACTAATATTTTCCTCTCTGAAAACAACTTCAGATCTTTGGCACTTCATCAGAAAAGGTTGGTTCTGTTCCGTTCCGTTAAGTAAACATTTGACTTTCCATATACATTTTTTCATTATTTTTACCAGCACTTTTTTCATCTTTCTGTGGCTATAGTAGACAACGGAAATATTCCTAATTCACCATAAAAAGGGACAAGTCGGCGTTGTTTCCGGTCCCCTCGTACATATTTGTAAAATCTTAAATGTAGTTTAACAACATCTTTATAATTATAGATAACCAATATTTCAGATCCGTACAATAACAAGGAACATCCAGAGAATCAACAATAAAAGTTTTGTTTTCATATTCTATTTTATAAATACAAGGGCTTTTTTTTTATTTGCATTTATTTTAAGATACTTGATCAACTTCAATGCGCAATCGTTGACAATCGGGATTGTAAAGTAAAAAGCGCCACCTGAGTACGAAACCAACCTGTACTGTAGAAAAACAATAAGTGACATTCTATTATAGGATGATGCACTACCTCTATTTAACGTTAATCGCAAGTAAAACCCAACATATATGGGAGAACGAATTATGTATAGTATTACACTAACACAAAACGAAAAAGATTAAATAATAATTACGAAATATTCTGTATTATACAAACCAGATATAGCGATAAGCGCATTTTACTTTATTATTATTTACACGTTTATCATTTATCTTATTTATTCCCCATAATTTTAAGTAGTTTGAAAGAAAACCCCTCGATTGACCTTCTATGTTTTTTTTTTTTTTGGTTTTCCCTGCTAAGAATTTATAAAAACTAACAAACCAAAAGGACAACATTGCCTTTCACTTTAAAGAATGTTTATTTATACAGTTATAATAGTAATAAGGTAAAACAGTAAAAAGTATCGGTCAATTAAACTGTAATTAAATTTACTGTGCTGTTTTTCAGTTTCTTCATAAACCATTTTGACAAGTCAACATCATGGCAAGATCCAAGATTCACACCTGGAGTTCAGAAGCCACAACAACAACAACATCATGCTGCTGCTGCACAGGTATCATTTTCTGACTTAATGTATATTTGTTAATAAATAATAACACACATCATGTTTCATTAGTATAAGAAACACACCCATTCTTATTCCTTACTTTCCATTACACACCCCTTTCCCCCTCCTCCAGAGTAAGAAGTTTTATAAATATTTGTTCTCCTCTTAAAGTGTAACAGACTGTCACCCTAGACCCTACCCTTTTATATTTGCTCCACAGTTTCACCCCAATACAAAATTTTATATGCCACTTCCAATTTCTATATCTCCATGTTGTTTCTTAGTTCCAAGCTATCCCCATGTCTGTCCACATACAAACACATTAACCTAACACAACACCCAAGCTACCCAAAACTTGAAAAGGTTAATTCACTTTCCTCTTTAACTCTTTATTAATAAATATCTTCTGTTCCTTTATATTGTTTCTAACCATGCACACCTGTCCTTTCCCTTTAGACAGAACTCTGTGGTAACACCTTCACCCATCCGCAAAAGTTTTTGTTTTTCGCTGACTTCTTGCTTGACTTTGGAATGTTTCAAAAAGTAGACCTCTGTTGTCGTCCTTTGTCCATCGTCCGTGCGTCCGTGCGTCCGTAAACTTTTGCTTGTGACCACTCTAGAGGTCACATTTTTCATGAGATCTTTATGAAAGTTGGTCAGAATGTTCATCTTAATGATATTTAGGTCAAGTTCGAAACTGGGTCACGTGCCATCAAAAACTAGGTCAGTAGGTCTAAAAATAGAAAAACCTTGTGACCTCTCTAGAGGCCATATATTTCACAAGATCTTCATGAAAATTGGTCAGAATGTTCACCTTGATGATATCTAGGTCAAGTTCGAAACTGGGTCACGTGCCTTCAAAAACTAGGTCAGTAGGTCTAAAAATAGAAAAACCTTGTGACCTCTTTAGAGGCCATATTTTTCATGGGATCTGTATGAAAGTTGGTCTGAATGTTCATCTTGATGATATCTAGGTCAAGTTTGAAAGTGGGTCACGTGCCTTCAAAAACTAGGTCAGTAGGTCAAATAATAGAAAAACCTTGTGACCTCTCTAGAGGCCATATTTTTTATGGGATCTGTATGAAAGTTGGTCTGAATGTTCATCTTGATGATATCTAGATCAAGTTGGAAAGTGGGTCACGTGCCTTCAAAAACTAGGTCAGTAGGTCAAATAATAGAAAAACCTTGTGACCTCTCTAAAGGCCATATTTTTCATGGGATCATTCTATATAATATTCCAATCAATATTTGTGCTAGTGTTTGTTTTTTTTTCTGATGCCGTGCAATAAAACACGTGCATACCTCAAACATATTTTTTTTGAACCACTGAACCTTCAAGACCTCAAGTCATCTATCGAAGGTTGAATAATATTATTTTTGTGTGTACTTTTCTTATCAATCTGAAGGTCCTTCAGATTACATCTTTTTTGATTTTGAGAGCCGGTTCGATACAAGCGAGCACATACCTAATTTTTGTTGTGCTCAACGCTTTTGCGATGAATGTATCCGTAAAGACATCACTGAGCCGTGCGACCACTGCGACACGTTACCTGAACCCAGGGAAATGTTGTTTAGGGGTGATAATACCGTGGCTGAATTTTGTACTTGGTTATTTAAACCCACCCACAAAGGATCCACGGTCATAGCACACAATTTTCAAGGGTATGATGCTCAGTTTATCTTGCGGTATGTTGTCAGTCATACCACAACCAAACCCGAGGTCATCATGAATGGAAGCAAACTCATTTCCCTGAAATGTCATGGACTGAGAATGATTGATTCCTTGAGCTTTCTCAGTATGCATTGTCAGCCTTTCCCAAAACGTTTGGTCTTACTGAAATGGCTAAATGGTATTTTCCACATTGGGCCAACAAAGCTGAATTCCAGTTAGACCCAGAATGCTATCATCCTCGCGGTATGAAACCTGAAGCCCGTGAAGCCTTTTTAGAATGGCATCAAGAAAAGGTCAACTTATTCCATCTTTGATTTTCAAAAGGAGATGGAAAAGTATGTCGATCAGATGTAGATCTTTTGAGGAGGGGCTGTGGTGAATTTCAATATCAGTTAATCGCCAGTGACGGCATCAATCCTTTTACCGAATGTGTCACTTTGCCTCAAGTCTGTTATTGTGCCCATCGCAAAAACACATTACCAGAAAAGAGTTTGGGTATCATTTCAGATGCAGGATATCCAAACAAGACCCGTTATTCCATTAAAGGCGTACGATGGTTACAGGCCGAGGCAACTCTCACAGGAAAACCCATTCGTCATGCACTGAACGGTGGAGAAGTCCGTATAGGCCCTATTCTGTTGATCGGTACAATGCAGAGACCAATACGGTGTATGAGTTTCTAGGGTGCTGGACTCATGGGTGTGAAACATGCTATCCAAAGCGTGAGGTCAAGAGTCCTTACTCGTTAAAGACCATGAATACATTGTATCTAGAGACCTTTTTAAGATTTGAAGCTTTGCAAAACCAAGGGTACCACATTGCATACATATGGGAATATAAATTTGATCAAAAATGCAAGGAAGAACCAGAGTACAAGAGTTTGACTGATCGGTTCTATCCCCATATGGAACCGATCAAACCTCGTGATGCCCTGTTTGGTGGACGTACCAATGCAGTCACTCTATACCATGAAGTAGACGAAAGCACCAATCAAGAGATCAAGGACGCTGATACTTGTTCACTGTATCCCTATGAGAACAAATACAAAGAATATCCCCTCCATCATCCTGTCATTCTAAGTCAGGAGGAAATTGACATGACAAACCTTAAGCAATACAGAGGTTTGATCAAGTGTAAGGTACTCCCTCCTCAAGATTTATGGTTACCCGTCCTACCCATGCATTGCAACAAGAAAATGGTGTACACCTTATGCCGTACATGTGCAGAGAAAGAACTTCAGACCTGCTCACATTCAGAAGAGGAAAGGGTCTTGGTTGGGGTATGGACTTCAGTGGAATTGAATAAGGCTTTAAATCTAGGTTACAAAGTTCTTGAAGTGTATCAAATCTGGCACTTCAAGGAATGGAGCGACACCGTCTATAAGGAATACATCAATAAGTAGTTGAAAAGAAAACAAGAGGCCAGTGGTTATCCCAACTGGGTCAAGACTCAGGCAGATAAAGATAAGTTCAAAAGCGACTATTTTCAGGCCGAAGGTGTCATCCTTGAAGATGTAGAGAAGAATCCCGGCAAAAGGGCTGTAGCCAAAACCATGCTGAATTGTCTCTGGGGAAAGAATGCCCGAAACAATGTCTTGCCCAAGTCGGAATACATTGACAAGCCAGCCAGGTTATACGAGATCATGTCTGACCCTCAGAAAAACGTCCATTACTTTGACTTCTTTGAACATGATGAGTTTTCTCTGATCAATTATTCCGATTACACGGATATGTCAGAACCCCATGCTGCAGCCAATGTGGTAGTTGCAGCGTTTGTCACTGCCTATGCTAGGTTAGAACTGTACTCAGTCCTGGAACGTTTAGGGAATCGGGTCTTGTACTAAGACAAAGACAGTTGTATGTACATTTACGACCCGGATAAATACAACATTCCCATTACAGACAGTCGATTGGGAAAGTGGACTGATGAAGTACCCAATGGAAGAATTGTCAAGTATGTTGCCCTGGGTCCTAAAAACTACGGGTACGAGTACATTGTCAATGGGGAACGCCACACGGTGTGCAAGGTCAAAGGAATTACCCTGGATTACAATACCACCCAAAAAGTCAATTTCAACAGTATGATACAAGCTGTCCAAAACAGGGAATCCTTTTCAGAACTCGTTGAATATCCATACCGTATCAAAAGACACAGAGATAGAAAGGTCACCAGTGAACTCCAGACTAAGACATTCCGTTCAGTGTATACCAAACGTGTCGTGGTGGATCAATATAAGACCGTACCTTACGGATATGTTCAGTCGTAGACATGACATCAAATGAGTCGGACGTACATTTTTGAATGAATCAGAATGTTGTATTGATAAAGCTTGGCATTTACTTAATTGAATAAAATGGTATTAACAGCAACGGAAGAAGTTATGTTATTAATTAAGACAAACGGATGTAATGAAAATATTAGGGTTACAGAGGAGATGCTATTCTTTTATGGAAGAGAAACTCCTTTCAACAACATGTACAAATCAAGTTTTACTGACAACAGTGCAGTTTATGTATGTAGTGAGTAATATTTTCAATTTACAAAAATGATGCAATGTCAAGAAAAGGATCGTGCTATGTGTATCATGAAGACGACAAGTCCTTACGAGATGGAACGTTTGGGAAAAATGAAATCAGAGAACTTTAATGCAAAACAATGGGATCAACAATCTACAGAAGTGCTTTTCAAAGCAAATTGGCTGAAGTTCACACAGAATGAAAATCTAAGAAATCTTCTTCTAGCCACGGGGTCTAAAATCCTAGTAGAGGCCAGCCCACGAGATAGTATTTGGGGTATCGGAATGGATATGTGGAATTCAAATGCAGTCCATCCTAACAAGTGGAACGGAAGAAATAGATTTGGATCCATCCTAATGGATATAAGGAGTTGGCTCCGACAGACTCAGTCATTCTGACTTTTGCATTCTAACCATAAAGATGGAAAATAGCTCGGGAGTATTCGAGAACATGACGAATTCCCTCACTGCTGAACTGAAGGAAGTGTCGCGAGTACATCACAAAGTATGGGCGTATGAAGCACATTACAGTAAAGTACATCTTGGCTTTTCGTCAGACACTTTTGAAGAATTATTCAAAGCCTATGTAAGAAGAGAGAGGCCGGATTTAAAAGTAGACTTTTCCATCGTACACACTGATGATTCGTATATGGACATGTGAATTAATTTGCCAGAAGATTTTTTGGTAGATATGAAAGTTGCATTGTTCGATTTTCTGCAAGCAGAGAAGTGTCTCTGCGTCAGCTACAAGGACATAACAAAAGTAAGGACAGACTTGGATATGAGTTTCTCTACATGGATGTACATGCTCCGAAAATACATGAGTAAATATTATCCTGACATCGAACTCGAGTGGTGTGAACACACTTTGCAACCCAATTCGTTTTGTGAGTGTGACATCAGGACGGAACCCAAAATGAAGGATGGAGATGATAAAGTCAACGTCCACATTCTGACTATGTTATGTGATCACCATGCAGATCGACAATGGTAAATAGGAGCCACACAACAGCCAAAGCATCATTCGTAATCATAATGTCAAACAAGGCAGCTGTGTTGTCTCTCAAACTCAAAGAGTTGATGGAATTGCATGGGGGTGACATTACTCCTAAACATCACGATAAAACATTGGACATAGCGTTGATGCCGAAGCATGCTCGCAGTACATTATATCAGTATGTGATGAAATGGTTGTTTTGTCAAGCCAGGGTAAATAAAGAATTCAGACATCACCAGGTCATGCATGGTATCGTACAGATTGTCAAGAAATATTTATTTGTTGACGAGTCGGGACTATTACCGCTAGCACTTCGGCAAGGAGCAGTCATACAGGGTTTGAACAACCTTACGGAAGATAAAAGAAACGATCTCCTTCACCAAGTGAATCAAATATTGGAACATTTACCAAAGATCAAGTCACTTTTGTGGGTGCATTATATGGTAGCATCAGAATTGCTGTTCCTGAATGACCAGTACCGGTACAGATTACAACAACAACATGTCAGACAGTAAAGAGGAGAAAAAATTTACGCCTGCAGAAACAATTGCTCATGTCATCAACTGGAAGAGATTAATGGATAAAGCATCAAGCAAACAGGAAACAATGGGATTTATGATAATAATGACTGTGCGTATGATGAAAGATCTTGACAGTTTAAACTGGTTATGTGAACTTTACAACTGTGACATTGAAAACAACATTAAATTGGAGTGGTATATAAATGACAAGATAGAAGACATTTATTTGTTAAACAATTGTTAACTATTGTTTTTGTTGTCAACATTGTTATGTATAAATAAACTTGTAAAACAGAATAGGTTGTCATTATTCTTGAAACCATCATGGAAGAAAGTAGTTTACTATTTCAACACCCTTGCAATATTTTTATTTCTGGACCAAGTGGGTCTGGTAAAACACAATTTGTCAAACAATTGATTGAGTTTAAAACGGATGTGTTTCAAACTGTACCACAACAAATGGTGTGGTGTTAAAAAGAATGGCAGTCGACCTACGCTATGTTGCAAGAAAGAGAAGGATCTTACATCAACTTTGTCAATGGCATCCCAGACGACGACGAGGAGATTGTCAGCGATACCAGTATTCCTCATTTGGTGGTGGTGTTTGACGACATGCTCGGCGATAAAGATGAAGAAAAAATCAAACTTTGGTTTACAAGAAAAGGACATCATCGTAATGCCAGTGTGATTTAAATCACCCAGAACATGTTTCAACAATCCAAAGCAAGCAGAACAATGAGTCTGAATGCGCATTACATGATTCTGTTTCAAAATACTAGAGATAAAGGACAAATCAAAGTATTGGCAAGTCAAATTCAATTGCCACATTTACTCCAAGCCTATCGAGATGCCATTTCAGTTCCTCACGGATATTTAGTGATTGATTTTCATCCAAGAACTCCCGAGTCCTACAGACTGAGAACAGATATCTTTCATCGTTGGGTGACTGGAGGAAATAGAGGACCTGTTGTGTACACGGGACTAGTATAATAAAAGAAATAGACATAGGAAAAAGGTATTCACTTCAAGACAATTCGTCAAGGATTACACACCAAAAGCTGTCATCAGAGCCTTGGAATCGCTCAGCCAGGAGAAAAATATTCAAAAAAGACAACAGTTTTTACAAGCGGGTCTGCATGAAATTATCAAATGGTTTACGTTAGCAGCCAAGATCATCATACAGAAAAAAATGCAACTGCCTAAACAGACTTTGAATTTCATGAACAGAAATCAACAAGAGATTCAACAGTTAGCAGACGCCGATGTGGATGCCGACACCAAACGTAAATTGATACTGAAACCAGGAGGAAGTGGATTTCTTGGAGGTGTTATGATTCGAAGTCTACTTCGTTGGGACGGACAAAAGACTTTGAGAAAATTTGACAAGGCTGTCAAGAAAAGATCAGCGCCACCAGCCAAGAAAGGTAAAAAGAGATCTGTCAAAACGCCAGCAGCCAAGAAAGGCAAAAAGAGATCTGTCAAAAAGAGATCTGTTAAAACACCAGCCAAGAAACACAAATCACCGTTGAAAGTCAAAATACAAGTCAAGAAATCATCGGGCAAGACCACAGGCAGGACACTTCCAGCACCCATGAGGAAACTCGATGATCGGTTTGTGACTGTCAGACGAAAATCTTCACCAAAACAAGACTTGCCTTTGAGACCACTCAGTCGAGTCTCTGATGTGATTGATCAGACAACACCAGCCAGATCTCCTCTCTCACCTATCAGTATCATGTCTGGATTTCAAACGCCAAGTCCCATGCAATCGAGATCCAGGAGTATCACCCCATCATCCCCTCTTCTCAATACTCCTAAATCAAGATTTAATAACGTGGTGGTGAATCAACATGATGGTTTAACCTATTTGACTCCAAACGGTAAATGGACTGTAAGCAAATTAACACCAGGAGAAACTTCGTTCTCGTCTCCGTCCCGAAACTCAACCCCAAGATCGTTCTCGTCTCCATCCCGAAACTCAACCCCAAGATCGTTTCTGTCCAGTACTTCGTCTGGAACTCCATCTTGGACAAGCTCACAATCTTCCTCATTTACAGGGTATCCAAGTGGAATGTTAGCCCGATTTTCACCCCTGAATCGACAAGTATCTACTCTTAGATCAGGTTCGATCAGTGATGCTGCAAAAACAGCCTTTGATGCCCTGTCGCCTATATAAATCCAAGTAATCACCGAAACAACATCATTTTGTTGTTGGGACAGTCACGAAGATGGCATGCAAAAGAATGGCAAAACGTAAAACACCGTTGATCAAGAAACATGAGGCAATGATGTTAGCTTTAGGCAAAGCATAGCCTCAGTTTAGGAAAAAACTAATCAAGGAAGCGCCTAAAGATCTGATCAACTGTGTGGGGGAGTGCTGTCAAAATGTTTTAAAAGGGAATTTATCTCTATCGGAAGCTCAGAAGCGCCAGTTGCATCCAAGGTGTCAGCAACTTCGGGACTTGGCAAACAAAAAGATTCCCATCCAGAAGAAAAAACAAATTTTAAATCAGAAAGGAGGATTTTTACCACTGTTAGCTTTTGCGCTAACAGTTTTGGAAAATTGATAGATAAAATATGAAGAAAATGGCCGATGTTCCGTTTAAAATGCTGGAAGAGATGAATCGCTGGAAAGCAGAGCAACAGCAACGTCAAAGATTACCACCAAACCCTAACATCACACAAACATCGGAGCTGCAGAAAGACATGGGGTCTGTACTTCATCGAGAAGATTTGTCTGAAAGTGAAAAAGTTCAATTATACGCGCAAACGTTACAGAAAGTTCAACTGGCTCATAAAAAGGCAGTGCAACCGTTATCAAAATTTCAACAGCAACAACAACAGCAAACTGTACAAACAGAAAATAAGCCTGAGACTTTGCATGATCGTATTATTGATAGTGTGCCAGTTACCATGCGTCGTAAAGCCAAACTTCTTCTTCAAATGTTGGAAGACCATTCGAGCATGAGTTGGAATGCTCAGGGAAATTTAGAAGTCAATGGAAAACCTATTTCTGGATCTAATATGATTTATTTAGTCAATGATGTCCTAAGACAACGTAAAGGATCCAACCCAAGAGGATGGCAAGAATTTTCTCGAGGTCTGAGAGAATCTAATGTCCCTCAGGAATATGTTGGCAACAGACAACGCTGGTTATGGATGCAGAGAGATAGGTCCGAGGATGAAGAAGATGGGGATGAATTTTTTGAGACCAGTTCCTACTTACCACCTACACCAGCTAAGTCTTTAGAACGTGAACCCAGAGCTTCAACGTCCCAGTCGTGGGAGGCTTATTAACATGGACAGTAAAAAGGAGGTAGTGCTTCATAAAATTTACTACGATCCAAAACATCCTGCAGGATTTTCGGGCGTACAAAAACTGTATCGGTCAGCTCAAAAACAGATCAAATTTCTATCTTTAGATCAAGTCAGATCATGGTTGCAGGAGCAGAAAACCTACACGTTGCATAAACCTATTCGTCGAAAATTTCAAAGACGTCTGTCGGGAATCGATAACATATTTATAGCGCATTTATGTAACGTGACGTACCGCGCTTACGTTGACGTCACTTCCTACGTAACGTTGTTTTTGTTACACATAACACATATAGAGTAAAGGTCGAATCTGGAAACCACAACGCAGTTTGTTTGTTCATTATACATCCCCACATTGTTGGTGCCGTGAGAAATTCTACAATCATTACGATGAATCTACAAAAGCTTATTTCTACTAGAGAGGGCCAGCGTCGTCTTATTTCTATACAACTGGAGAAATTCAACAACGAGTTGTCACAGTCGGAGAAGACAGCCCTGCTCGAAATCATGGAGGAGAAGGCAGAGATCATCAAGAATCTGAACGAGAAGATTGTAAATCATCCAGATGTTGAAGATTTGGAAACAGAACTGGTAGATAGTGATGAATATTCCATTGACTTACGTTTGAAACTACGGAAACTGAAGGAGGACATCACGAAGTCTAGTGACACTAATAACGGCAGTGTGATCCGTGATTCGCAGGATTTTAACGGTAGTGCTAGAACTGTATCAGGTGAGAACGTTTCTCATTCTAGTAGATCTATTCATAGAGTACCATCTGATAATTCATCATTTCATAGACTACCTAAACTGAGCTTACCGACGTTTGATGGAAATGTCGTACATTGGCAATCATTTTGGGACTCGTATGAGGCTGCTGTACATTTGAACCAAACTCTGTCTGATGTCCAAAAGTTTAACTACTTACGTTCCTTACTGCAAGACACTGCATCTACCGCCATAGCAGGTTTTCCACTGACTAACGCAAATTATCAGAAAGCTATAGATTTGTTACAAGAAAGATTCGGACAATCTCACAAGATTATAGATACTTACATGCAGTCGCTTCTAGATCTGCCGATTCCAGACAACAGCGTGGCGAGTCTACGCAGATTTCATGACAAAATGGAGAATTACATCCGGGGATTAGAATCTTTAGGTGAATGTCAGAACTCTTATGGAGATTTACTTGTACCTATAATCATGAAAAAACTTCCTGCCGAATTACGACGGAATTTAGCGCGAGAACACGGAAACGCACGATGGCAACTGCAAGATTTGAGACCAGCTATAGCCAGAGAAATTAACATTTTAGAAGTGGGTCAGACCGACGACAATAGAGAACCACACGTGCCAACGGCGTCTTTATTCACTGGAACCGGAAAGAAAAAATACATAACAAAAAATCATCCGCGCACGATTAACAGTGATAACAATAAATCAAAGAAACTGTGTCTATTCTGTGGAGATCAACATACGTCCCTAAACTGTGAAAAAGTGAAAACCCTTGATGAAAGACTTTCTATCGTAAAATCTAAACGCCTATGTTACAACTGCCTGTGAAAACACCAAGTTTCGGATTGTCGTTCCAAATTCCGGTGCAGAAATTGTCAGCGAAAACATCACTCCAGTATTTGTGACCAACCATCATCTGTGCAAGGTTTGAATCCAAGTGCATCGCCGTTCGTGAGTTCTACTTCCGGTCCAACGGGAACACCGGGAACCGCTATTCAACTTCATTCAACTACACATCAAAGGTCGAAAGTTCTACTCAAGACTGCAGTCGCTCAAGTAAGTTCACAAGATGATATTACAACTGCTACAAACATATTATTAGATGAAGGCGCGCAGAGGTCTTTTATTACAGAAGGGCTTGCTGAGAAACTGAAATTAAAACACACCGGTTCGGACACTATATCTTTAGCATGTTTTGGTGGCAAATCAGAACAGTGTCGTTATATACCCACGGGCAGAGTGTTTCTACACGTCGAACAGGGAGAGACCATACCGCTAGACGTACTTATTGTACCGACCATTGCCGTGCCATTACCAAACTTACAGCAAGAAGTGAAATGCATGAACTATATTAGATGTCTTAAACTTGCGCATCCTATTTCTGACGCTGACGACGATTTCGAGGTATCGCTTTTGATTGGAGCCGACTACTATTGGCAGATCGTCCAGAATGAGGTCGTCAGGGGTAACGGACCGACGGCAGTGAAATCAAAGATCGGGTATCTACTGTCAGGACCACTTCCGGTTGCTAATAAAAGTCGTCTGCCAGCTACATGTTTAACGTCATTACAGCGCCACCTAATGTCACAGACCTTGAGAGATTTTGGAAGCTCGAATCAATGGGGATATCTGAAGATGAGGCTGAAACATCTACTTCCGGTATACTAAACACCTATAAAGAAAACTGTATCACGTACAAAGATGGGCGTTATGTGGCCAAGCTGCCTTGGAAAGAAGATCACCCCGTGCTTCCTACCAACTACGAAGTTTGCAAGAGACGTACAGAGAACACAATTAAACGACTTTCAACAGAACCGGATTTACTAAAAAAATATGGACAAATCATAGACGATCAGTTGAAACGCGGATTTATTGAGATATGTGATGCAGACGCCAACCCCACCACCCTGTACATTACATACCACATCATCACGTAAAGAAGGAGTCAAATACAACACCTATCCGTATCGTGTATGACTGCAGTTGTAAGTCACGTGACCAGCCTAGTCTGAACGATTGCCTGTTGTCTACACCACCTGAATTAAATGATTTGACTGGAATTCTACTTCGTTTTCGAATGAATAGATACGCCATAGCAACAGACATAGAGAAGGCTTTTCTTAATATTGGTCTAGACGAGAAGGATCGAGATGTCACGCGATTTCTATGGCTCAGCGACCCTAGCAACCCAGACAGCGACTTGACAACATACAGATTCCGTGCAGTCCTTTTCGGAGCTACGTCATCACCTTTCATTCTGAGCGCAACAATATTGAAGCACCTTGAACTCAACAGCGACAAGAAGGCGAGTGAGTACTTACGACAAGATCTATACGTTGACAACGTTATTTCAAGCTTCCAACAGGAAGATGAGCTTCTACAGTTCTACAGCGAGTCACGTGAGCTAATGTCGTCTGCAGATTTCAACCTGAGGTCCTGGAGTTCTAACAGTAACAAGCTCCGTGTGCAAGCAATCAAAGATTCAGTCTTAGATTTAGATCGATGTCCTAAGGTACTCGGCATGAGATGGGACACAGAGAGTGACGTTTTACTGTATCCAGCGAAGAACATCCCAACTACCCAAATTATTACCAAGAGAGAAATATTGCAGCATACGTCCCGACTCTACGATCCCTTAGGTCTACTTAGTCCAGTTACTATCAGAGCGAAGCTACTTCTCCAAGAATTATGGCAACAGAAGTTTGAATGGGACATGCCCTTACCGCACGACATACAAGAAAAATGGCGTAGTTTAATTACAGACTTGAATTCAGTGACAACCACTACGTTTCCTAGATACTACTTTGAGAATACAGCGCATACATCCAACTACACCTGTATTCACATATTCTGCGACGCTAGTTTGTTATCTTATGGTGCTACGGCATACGTCTGCAGAGACAACCAGTCTACATTGATGATGGCTAAGACGCGTGTTGCTCCGTTGAAAAAGTTAACGTTACCGAGGTTAGAGCTGATGGCTGCAGTGATTGGTTCCAGACTCTGTAAGCACCTGAAGCAGAACACCAGCATACTACAGATACACCTTTGGTCAGACAGTCAGATTGTGTTGTACTGGCTCCAGACGTCCAAGACACTCCAGCGATTCGTTAGGAACCGTGTGACTGAAATCCACGAGCTGACCGAAAACCGAAAATGGAGGTATTGCCCGACGAAGGACAATCCCGCAGATTTACTCACCAGAGGAATTTCGACATCGCACTTCAAAATTAGTAATCTATGGTTCCACGGACCTAAATGGCTCACTACACCTGACAGTTGGCCAATTTGGCAAGAAAAAGATACTTATGCTACTATGGCAACGATTACAGAACCAGTACCTACTAGCAAATCGGAAGATACAGCTTTACCAGTAAACAACAGCAGTTTTGTCGACATGTCAAGATTCAGCTCGTTGGCAAAGTTACTCAGAGTTACAGCTTATGTACTGCGTTTCATAGATAACTGTCGAGGCGGGAGGTCCACTCGAAGTCAACAAACTTTAACTACAGAGGAACTTCACAGGGCAGAGAAGGTGTGCATACGAAGCTGCCAGATGTCTAAATATCAAGCAGAAGTGAAAGATATACAGACCAAGAGATACAAACTCCCACTATCTAGACAACTTAAATTATTTCTCAACAATGGAATTTTGAAGTGCCGTGGACGTATCCACAATGCACCACTAAGACGAATGACCAAGTACCCGTACCTGTTACCAGCTAAACATCCATTCACCAACTTGGTTATCAAGGACGTACACTCAAGATTACTACATACCGGCGTTAGTTCAACTATCACGTTCTTAAGACAGAAGTACTGGATTCCGTCTATCCGTCAAAATGTGAAGGTCATACTACGTAAATGTACCTGTTGTAAGAAGATTGTTGGTAAACCATACTCAGCACCTGATCCACCTCCACTACCAAAGAGCAGAGTTTCTGACGTCAAACCGTTTACCTACACAGGAGTAGATTTCACTGGGGCATTACTGGTTCGAGATAACAACAGAAACGACGTTAAGGCATACCTATGCTTGTTTACGTGCGCTACTACGAGAGCAGTTCATCTAGAACTAGTTCCAGATCTATCAGCAGAGTCATTCCTACAAGCATTCCGACGTTTTTGTAGCAGAAAATCTGTTCCTCACGTTATGATGTCAGACAACGCCAACACCTTCTTATCAGCATCCAGACAGTTACAGGATTTGGTCCAGTCTATCACAGTTAGAGAAGAACTCAACGACAGAGGAATTGAGTGGAAGATGATACCAAAACGCGCACCTTGGTTCGGTGGAATGTGGGAACGTCTAATAGGTCTGACGAAAACAACGATAAGGAAAGTGTTAGGACGGTCCTATGTCACCTACCAAACGTTACAAACTGTGATTACGGAAATTGAGGCGATGATTAACGATAGGCCGTTGACGTATGTCACTTCCGGCGCATTAGATGAACCGGAAGTACTTACACCATCACACTTACTTTACGGCAGACGAATCACCAAACTACCATACGAAGAAGATGTCCCTACAAACCCTGTACCGAGTGACCGCCCGTCAGTTATCAAACGGGCTACGCTACAAAGGACGATGATCAACCACTTCCGGGATAGATGGCGTCACGAATACTTAACCGCTTTAAGAGAACGTCATCAGACGACAGGCAGAAATGACCAGACGATATCTGTTGGAGACGTTGTGCTGGTCCATGACGATGTTCCCCGTTTGCTTTGGAAACTTGCTGTGGTTGAAGAACTAGTTCCAGGAAAAGATGGACTTATTCGAAGTGCTAAAATTCGAACTCAAAATGGACTTACAAATCGCGCAATTGTGAAATTGTATCCTCTAGAAATGTATTAACTTTCATGAAGTGACTGTGAATCATGAAGTGACTGTGAAAATTCAAAGAAAATTGATAATTGAATCAGAGACTGTGTTCCATGTAAGATGTGTTTTACGTAAGAATGTTTCTTAAGTAATAGTGGTTTCTTTAGGGTAATTATGTTATTAAAATATTTTATTCTTATCTGATTACTTTTCGCGGCCCCCGAGTATGTCGGGAATCGATAACATATTTATAGCGCATTTATGTAACGTGACGTACCGCGCTTACGTTGACGTCACTTCCTACGTAACGTTGTTTTTGTTACACATAACACATATAGAGTAAAGGTCGAATCTGGAAACCACAACGCAGTTTGTTTGTTCATTATACATCCCCACAACGTCAAACAAAGGTGGGAGGCATTGATCATCAGTGGCAGGCAGATTTAGCAGATTTACAGAGGTTAATGAAAGACAATGATCAGTTTCGTTATTTGTTGTGTGTCATTGATGTGTTTTCAAAATACGCTTGGGTTGTTCCAATTTATAATAAAACAGGTCAAACTTTGATTCAAGCGTTTGAGTCTATTTTGAAAACTTCAGGTCGATCCCCAAAGTCCTTGCAAACTGACAAAGTGTCTGAATTCAAAAATAAAGACTTTCAAAAGTTCTTAAAATCCAAACATATTCATTTTTTCACTACAGAAAATCCTGAAACTAAAGCAAGCATTGTTTAAAAATTTCAAAGAAGTTTGAAAAGTCGTAACTTTTGACAAAGGGTATCTCCCAAACTGGACCAAAGAATTATTCGAGGTCATTCACATTCGCCGTTCTTTACCACCAACTGTTCAGTTAGAAGATTTGGGTGGGGAAAAAATTGAAGGATCCTTTTATTTGCCTGAAATTCAGGCTATAAAAGACAAAGATATTTACGAAATTGAATCAGACCTTGCTCGTCGCACAAGGAAAGTGGGTGGAAAAAAGATCAAAGAAATTAAAGTTCACTGGGAAGGTTATCCAAAGAAATTTGACAGTTGGATTCCAGAAAGTCATTTGGTATAAAAGATACTACATATTGACAGGATGTCTCAGTCAGATTCGGCTAGCGTGGAGGTGACAGACAATACTGCGACGCTTTGTAAAACTCGTGAGCCAAAAAATCGACTCACTTACATGTCACAGATTTTTGCCATTTATTTTGTGCTGGTGGTTTCCATCATTCAACTCTGTCTGAAATCTGAAGATAGGATTTGGTTAATTCTACTCAGTAGCATACTTGGTTACATTTTACCTACCCCAGGTTTGAAATTCGTAAAACAGCCTACGTTGCAAAGTCTAGCTATTGGTCACCAGCGATGAATTCGTTTTACATAACGGTGCTCAGTGACAGCTCTATGAGCATGTTTTCTAACAATACCCAGAGTGAATTCAGGACAAAATTACCCAAACCCATTCATGTCAATAAAGATGATTATGAAATTGCTTTGGTCGAACTCATCATTCCTTCTCAAATTGTCAATGTAACAAAGGAGGAATCTCAATTTCAAGTTGTTACCACCCATGCCAAACTAAGCAAGGAATTTAGTAAATTTCCTTCCGCTAAATGTAAGAAAATCAATGATCAGTACACGTTTCATTGCTGTATCAAATCTGGGGTGTATTCTTCCCCAGAGCATCTCATTACTGAAATCGACAATGCTATTCAAAAAGAACTTGGAAACATTTTCCATAAAATGTCCATAGTGTTTCATATAGGTTATTCCCAACCAAGGAGACGTATCAAATTCAATACCGATACACAGCATGAGGGTATACATTTCCATCCTAGTTTATTACTTAAGCTAGGGGGAAAAAGTCAACATCTGGGAGATGTTCATCCAGAGGATGAAAATCCTTTTCCTTACGGTGTGGATTTGAATGTGGGCACTAATCATTTATTCATTTATTTTGATCTGGGAGATTTTACTTTTCTGGGAGATATTGAGTCACCAATCCGTGTGGTTCCATTTGAACCGAGCAAGAAAGATTCAAATCATGTTCATGAAGAATTTGTCAATTTGCATTATGTCCCAATCTCCAAATCCAGTTTTGATGAAATAGGTATAAATATAAGGGGTGACACACGACAAACCGTTCAGTTTGTTGGTGGCAAGTCTATGGTGAAGTTGCATTTTCGAAAGAAATCATGACTAAACTTATGATCACAATGTATCCCGTGTATCGTGGTGTTCCTCGCCAGTATGGTCATGGACTGGGGTCTATCTTCAAATCAGCTATCACAACAACATCTCCTTTGGTGAAACCTATGGTTAGATCAGCACTTAGGGCCCTCAAACATGAAGGCCTGGGTGCAGTCAAGGATATCATGTTAGGAAGAAATCCAAGACAGGTGTTAAAGTCTCTTGGACAAAGGGCGGTGAAATTTGTTGGAAAAGCAGCAGTTTTATCCTTGGGAGAATCTTTGATCAAAACTACAAAAGGTTCAAAACCAAGGCCTCGTCGTCAGTACTCATTCAGACATGTAATATCACGTAAGCCTAAGACTTCGCTTTATTACTATGCGAAATAAAAAGCTTAGTTTCAGGATTTCTGCTTATTAAGTTATTTTCACGAAAGTCGAAACTTCATTCTTTTTACATCTACTCTGTCCACATACTCAGCATCAAAGACTGAAATCTGAATGGAGGCACATGGCATGACAGTCATTTTACTTGAAAAATAAATAATTACGCGCGATTATCATTTGGTGGAACATTTTATTTTCACATCCAAATAAAATCAATCTGTTTCTGTCGGACACTTAATACAACAATTGCTTTTAATTATAAACATAAAATGGTACTAGTAAGACGGAAAATTCTTTTGAAGTATCAGACAATTTCAGATTTATGATATCATGATGAGAGACTTTTCCTGTTAGCCGTATGGGATAACTCCATTTTTTAAATGCACGTAACCAGAGCCTGGCAGAGAGCCATTGTGGGTTAATTCCTCTTTGATTCTTACATTTTACAAAGAAAGTCAGTCTTGAAACTCGGTGTGACCCTACCCTACCCTTACCCCCCCCCCCCTTGAAATGGGTGACCCCCTCTTTAATGTTGGTGTCCCTCTAATAAAAAGTCCTGGATCCGCAGATGCTTTACTTATAAAATAGTATATTACAATCATATTGTGTTGTCTGAGAGTTTGGCATTATACAGAGTCATACAGAGTGTCATTATCACTTTGATATGATCATAATAGGCTATTAACTTTGTATGTGGATATATGCACGAGTTCTGCAGCGGTAATGCTGCGCGACTTTAGGAGCGCAATATTGTCCGCGAAAGAACGAGTGCATATATCCACATACAAAATTGATAACCTTTTTATTACATATCCACTATCAAATGATTGATTTATATCTAAATTATCGTTCTGTCACGAAAGACAGGAAAAATACGGAAAAAAATTCTCCGAAAATGCAATAAACAAATCAAACTGACGCGCATTAATATTTTCCGCGAAAATGACGTCAACTTGTTGTCGCAATGTGCGCGTGGACGCCATGGACGTCACGCGATTCTTTCCATTACAACGTTAATAAAACATTCCACGTCTTATATTAGTCCAACTCATGACGTAATTATAACTTTCATTTCATTTCAGTCTGATAAATTACTACGTGCCAGTATCTAATAGGTCAGCTTAATCAAAGTGTAAAAGTAAACAAAATGTTGCATAAATTACAAATTAAACAAATACACAATAGCAACAAAAATCTAAAGAAACGAGATTCGCTATGGACGGACCGTCAGGGGAGGTAACTAGAGTCACGGATTGGGACTAGTCCGATATGAATGCATTCAACGTCATGATATGGAAAATATTGCACGATCGCGGTCCATTGAAACCCAATGGAAATTAATTTTAGGTATGTAATAAAAATTTTCATTTCCTCTCGTGTATTATTTACAATCGTGCATTGTATACTGACTATACTGACATAATTTTATATAAAACCTAAATGTTTGGAGCAACACTAACGAGTTTTTACATTGTTCACATTGTTTTATCGTGTAAAATTCCTGCCCTTTCGGACAATTCGTATCAAAATGCACGAAAAAAAAAAACGATCATGATTACGGATAAATTGAATGGGCGGATTAAAAGAAGTAAGGTTCATTCTAATGTTTGAAATCTCAAGGAATTTTAATCGAACTTCAGCTTCATACGTTAACTTCGCAAGAGACGTTGAAGGGGAAGGCGAAGGTTGAAATCTCAAACTCTCTATTTCCATTTGTCTAAACTAGAAGTCAGTTTCGACGGGAAAAGCATTCACAACAAAACCTTCCAACCAGATTTTGAAAATGGAGAATGTATGCGATCCTACATGTCACTCTACCAGGCAACAGGAGCTCTTGGACTCAATAGGTCGATTGGATTGACTATGACAGAATATAAAAGTGGCTACACTCTCTGGGGATTTGATCTCACCGCAGATCAAGGCTGTGAGGAAGGTCAACTTCGCCCTATAAAAACGGGGAACCTGAGGATAGATCTTCAGTTTGCACAACAACTTCCTAGCGTCGTGAACCTGATAGTGTACGCAGAATTCGACAATCAAATTGAAATCAACGGATTGAGAGAAGTCGTCACAGATTATTAAACATGGATGGTCATGCCTATGCCAGACAACTCAGAGAAGATGCTGAGAAAGTAAAATACCAGGAACCGATATTTAGAAGAAAACTGAAGAATATGCGAGACACCTTAAACGAATGTGTTGTGGACGAAGTTCAAACACTCATCTTCGATGAAGTGCATAAGAACTGTTATGGATGTATTGTGGATCGTCCCAGTCAGTTACAGCATCAACTGTGTTTGTTCACATCTACAGACGAGTGGGTGGAGTTGTACATTAAAAAAGCTCTTAATCAACTGAATCTCTACAATGTCATGGAAAAATGGTATCCAAAACTAGAGCTCATGGACGTGCATGGCAGTGAAAAAGTACAAGCCCTGCATATGTGGGTAGATATACGGGACAAGTTAGCCCGTCATCAATCAGATCCACGGGAAAGCCGGATGAGTATATGGGCAGATCGAGTGAAAGACGCCTGGAATCATGAATACCCATGAACTTCAATACATCTTGGATAAATCGTTTATATTGAGAACACTCAATGGAGAAGTGTGTCCTAAGGATCATCTACCGAAGCAGAAGCCTTGTCATGTGAAAGCTTACATAGTGAACACACATGACTCAGATAAACCTGGAGAACATTGGGTGGCTATTTACTTCAGAGAAAATACAGCCATCTACTTTGACTCTTATGGATTACCACCCTTAGAGGAAGCTATTCGACCCTTCTTGGACAACAATACCCGAAGCTGGACTAGGAACAATATACGACTTCAAAGTGGAAGCAGTGTCATGTGTGGTGTTTACTGCATATTTGCTTTGGACCGTTTAGCCAAAGGATATGATTTAGAGACTATATTGACTATCAAATTTCGTTTAGAGCCAAGATATTGGCATCTCAATGACAAAGATGTAGGAACTTGGTTTAAACAGTTCTATGGACACTTGTATGCAAAAGCTAGATCACTAGCTAAACCTGAAAATTGTCAGTGTTGTACAGATCAATCTGATAAACTTGCTTTAGCTTTGTTTAAATTGTACGTGTTAGACCATGATTATTTGTATCCTTAATGTTCTTTGTTAATACAGTTACTTGTTCAATAAAAAAAAATGTGTACACAAAATATTCTTGTTTTGTTATTTTTCCCTATCTAGGGGTAGTAGTAAAGGTGCCATAACCCCATCCCTTAAAAAGACCAGTAGTCTTTTTCAACTTAGCCATGTAGATGTTGGTCCTCCATGTAAGATCAAATCTCATTGGCTAATATATTGATTCTCTATCCGGTCCGCGCGATCCATATATATAAGCAAGTACATTGGCCTACAGTTCATCATTCGTTCACAATGGAGTCCATTGCCGAGCAAATTGAGGAGCTACAACAACTTGAAGCCAGAGCTGCGATTCTTCAGAACAGTATCCTCAATATACTAAGGAGGGAAGAAGAAAGGTGGAGGGACACCCAGCGAAGAACGAATGAGGCATTAAGGATCATTCGATCCTTAAGAGATAGAGAACAGTGGAGACGGGCAGAAAGACAGAGAATGGAGGAGCGATACATGGGTCGGCGCTACGTCAGGGTTGTTAGGGTTCACCCCTATGTCGAAAGGGCCCCGGCTGATAGCACCACTGAGTAGGGATGCTACTCAATAAAACACAACGGCCCTTTTCAGGGCCACTCCATTTTAAGAAAGAAAGTACCTTTTCTCTTATTGTCTTCTGGTAAATTTTTATAGTACCCTAAATGGCGATCTGACACCCTAAATGGTGATATGGCACCTAGCAACGGACGGGGATGGCAATATGGTACCCTAAATGGTGATCTGCCACCCTGGGTGGTGATATGGCACCCTGGATGGCGGTCCCTACCAATGGACGGGCTGGATGGTGATATGGCACCTAGGTCCATAGCAACGGCCACATGATGATATGGTACCGGTGCAATTTTTTTCCCCTAGGATCATCTACCCGAGGTAACGGTGCTAGGAACTGGTGATATGGCACCGGTGCCATATCACCAGCCTTTACTACTAACATCATCCTTAGCAGTAATCATGAAAATATTTAAGTTCTATATAAAATGACTTCATCATTTCACTGAATGTGCTGAATTCGATTTGACAGGATGAATTTGTTTTAATCATATTAGAAATATTATTTTAATGGTTTTAGCTTGTCTGATCTTAGAAGGGAATATATGAAAATCTACGAGAGGCGGTTGACATTTAAGCGTTGGCGTTGGTTCTGAATTTTGTTTATATTAACTTTAAGATTTGAAACTTAATGCTAGTGTACCATCACAAAATGAATAAGCTGACCAAGAACAATAATTCTCACATATATTTCGACAAAAATATGGCCCTTTATGTGTACTTAACAAAGATTTGAATTTCTCGGTCAAAATGCTGTTAACGTCACATACATGAATACCTAGAAGTGCATGATGTCTAGACAACTTCTTTGAAATTACATCATAGATTTCACGGACTCTTTGAAAACATTTCAGTTTCAGTGGACATGTTGGCTGTCCGCCATGTCCGCAATTATACATTGTTGAACTCAGAAAGGTTGTCAATTATAGAAATTAAGTGCATACTGTAGTGTTATACAAAAATAGTTTCTGTATTTAAACGTTTTAATGAAGAAAAATCACAATTTTCAAATTTGAGTTATCGCGTGGGATTTATAAGTGACGCTGTTATTTTTCTCCAAGTTCATTAATCTGACACTGGTCATTCTGCTCCTAACACTTTTATTACGAAGTCAAAGAATCGTGCTGATAAATGACTGACGATTATTTTTATGTTGATCAGGATGATGAAAAATGATCATGTATAATACTGCTGCGGAAAATGATTGATACTGATTAAAGATATTGATGATGATTATGATGGTAATGAATAACAGTGATGAATTATAATAGATGAGGATAAAGATGATGATGAACGATGACAATGAATGATGATGATAATTATAATGATAAAGAGTGATGAAGAATGATAATGTTGAAAGATGATAAAGAATAATTATGATAATTAATTATGATAAATGCTGAAGAATGGTGCTGATGAGTAATGGTGATGAAAAATGACGATGATTTGAATGTTGACGATGAGTGGTGATGATGATGAAGATAATGAATGATGGTGATGAAAAGGATGATGAATAATGAACGGCCATGATGAGTGATGATGCTGAATGGTGATGCTTAGACTAGCTCCTATACTATGATAGTCGATATCTTTTAACATTTTTATGATTGAATGTAGTTAACTGAGCCAGTCTATACCCTATGTCCGATATTATGATAACTTTAACATTATTTCTCCATGAAAATCTATAGAATGGACTGTCCCTTGGCTCTATGAAACGGAATCTGACAAAAAAGAGAAATGTAGAAATATATTTATTATCAGTCTAGTCGATAGCGCAGGTGATGCTGATAATAAATGCTAATTATGTACAGTGATGATGACGAAGGATGATGATGTTCCAGATAATGAAATTCAATGATGATGATGATTATCTGTTCCCTGTCGATCACCATTTTGGAAAAAGAATGATACCAGACAATTTTATGTGTATCAATGTGACTGTATTTCGTTCACTAAATGTTAGGATAAAATATGAGATACAGTTTGCTTTGCCGGCCGTACAGTGGACCAAAGAAATACTGTTTATTCATAGGTCAAATGGTAAAAAGGAGTATCAGTTTAGTTTAATCATATTTTATTGCATATCTTCATTACATACATAAAATACAAATAGCTAATGCAAACGTATGAAAATATCAAATGGGTTGGATTTTAAGTTACACCAACATTAAAAGCAGCCCTTCCCACTGGAATGGTAAAAAGGAGTATCAATCGAGAGGTCTCAAGTTCGTTAACGATTGGGTGATTATTTCCAAAAGTCGTTTCATGTATATATTTCTTTACATCACTCAAATGTTGAAAAGTTGGCAGTTACTTGAGGAGAAATGTGTTTTTAAATCAAAATAAATAATGTTTTAAAAGTAATAGAAACTTAGAATAGATGAGATAATAATAATAATGAGATAACACAATATTATTATTTTTCGTGATGAATACACAATATTCAGTTTAACCTAATTAAGGTTAAACGCTTTACTCGGCAAAAATGACTCTCCTTATACACCATACCTCCACACGACCTCAGGTATATAAACGTCAGTCTCGACAGATTCCAGTGTCCACTGAACGAGGTAGGGTCATTGATACTTTAAACAAAAATTTTGGTTTCAAAAACTTCTTAATAATTTGGTTTCAAAAGACTTAATATTTTCTTTCCAAACAATGATAGGTTAATTTAAGATGTTGCTTTCATACATTTATTTATTTTAACTGATTTAAAAGGGTTTAAAGCAGTTTTTAAATACGACTATGTGGCAGCACAGGTGAATATATTGAAGATAATAACCTTGTACCTAGCTTGAGATGATCGCATATCATAATCGATGATTAAAAAAAAAATATTGATAAATATTTTATTTAATACATCAATATCTTGATCTATAAATAAAGAATAGAATGTGAATATTTCTGAGTTAGACGATTAAACTTTAAAATACTATTTTAGATGCTTGTGTTTCCGCTTTCCGTCAGAAATTATTAGTGTTTCACGTTCAGTTAAAGATAATGTGCTAAAATGTATTCACTTTCAGTCAGAAAAATTAAATGACGTATTGTATTCGCTTTTAGACAGAAATTATTAAGGCTTTCACTTTGAGTCAGAAATGACGTAATTTGTATTCACTTTCCGACAGAAACAATGTTATGATTTACGTTCAGTTTTCAATATTTCAAGATAATGTTGAGCTAGTTACAATTATTTCTTTGTCCTAAATTTGAAACGCCAGTTATCTTCTATCATTTCAAACATTTTATTTTGTTTTACATAGTCACTTTTATCGTCGTCCATTTTACCAAATGGATAATAAAGCTGACTAGATGGAATAAAGTTCAATGAGTTCAAGATTTCTCAGCCCGGGTGTAACAGTGAGAGCATTTGGTTCAATATAATAAATCTCTAATCTGAGTTTCCGTAACTGATGTAAGATGTAAGATCTGATATTATGTATGGGGATAATCCACATATCATTTTAAGCACGTTTGATAACTGTAGTATGTCGGCAGTTGATTGACAATTTCGAAATAGCTTTTTCAAAACATTATTTTCATCTATTAACTGTTCTGCCTTATACTGACTAGACGCATGTACAGCGGCAAAAAACTCTAAGTACGATATGTGGATGAATGCCAACCTAGTGTTCTCTTTTGTCCGATCAAAGCAATTCTCTTCTACCAGAATACCTAACTTAATGAGTGTAGACGTACAATCTTTTGAAACGCCTTTCTTTTGCAGATATGATCGACTGAATGTGCCTGACCCAATTTCTGAAGTTAACGCTTCAAATGCAACTCTAGCTAACAGAAGGAGAAGTCGTTTGTTTGCTTCACATCTAGGAAATTTCTGTAAAAGTCCAGGTAACTCCATGTCTTTATCCTGACTTGTATCGCAAACGCGATCTTCTACGTTGTCTTTTTCCTCTTCTTTGTTCTGTAACCAGCCAAGCATGATATTAATAATGTGACTGTATGCATCGCAAACAGATTCACCAATTTCATTTCCGGTGCAGTATAGCCAAATGAGTTGTTGCAACAGCAGGGGCGTTTTCTCCAGATGTTCAAGTTTGGACGTTCCTATTTTCGCCATGAATTTCCCAAAAAGACCTTCTTTGTTGAATTTTGACAAGTACTTTGCAATTAAACATGTAGCAGATCTTTTTTTAATTCCTAATAATTCTACTTTTTGGTCACATTCCGAGGACTTCATTCTGAGAATTCCTCTAGCTGACGGTCGAGAAAGTGTTATGACCGTTGACTGCTTTGCTCTGTCTCTTCCTGGCAAACCATAACTGACATGTGGTAAAATACATATTTTTCTTGGGGGAGTCCATTCATCCAATCCATCTACAAGGATGAGACAACGTTCAGATTCTTGCTCAAGTATATTGTCTATCACGTCATGAGATGCAAGGTCAGCTGCTGTGACAAAAGCTTTTATCATTTCAGTAATATCGCTTAGTCCAGACATTCTTTGTAAAGGCACAAAGAAAAGAAAAGAAAAATTTCTCAGTTCGTTAATATTTTCATTTTCATCGTTAATAGGTGATTCACTTGACATAAAGTCATCATCATAGTCGCTGTAAGGGTCATCAACATAGTCGCTGTAAGGGTCATCAACATAGTCGCTGTAAGGGTCATCAATATAGTCGCTGTAAGGGTCGCCATCATAGTCGCTGACATAGATGACATCCTTGTCATTATCGCTAACAGAGTCGCCACACTTGCCGCTTTTTAGGTCGCTATTCTTATCGCTGACGGATTCGTCACACTTGCCGCTTACAAGGTCGCCATTCTTATCGCTAACAGAGTCGTCACACTTGCCACTTACAAGGTCGCTATTCGTATCGCTCACAGAGTCGTCACACTTGCCGCTTACAAGGTCGCCATTTTTATCGCTAACAGAGTCGTCACACTTGCCGCTTACAAGGTCGCCTTTCTTATTGCTGACAGAGTCGTCATACATGTCGCTAATAGGGTCATTACTTTCGTTGTTAGCAGGATCGTTGTACTTGTTGCTAACAGGGTAGGAATGCTTGTCGCTGATAGGCTTGTCGCTTACAGGGCCGGCATGCTTGTCGCTGACGGGAACTACATCACTGTAAATGACAGGGACAAGACACCTGTCGCTGATTGGCTTGTCGCATACAGGATCGGCATACTTGTCACTGACGAGAACATTATCGCTGTAACTGACAGGGTTGACATATTCGCCGCTGCCAGGGTAATCATCCTTGTCGCTGACAGGGTCGACATTTTTTTCACTAACTGTAGTCTCGCTAAGGTCTTTAAGTGTGTCATTGTAAGCAGATGTAGGACTCTCTTCAGTTACTGCTGAGCACCAATTTTGAATCATCATTTTACAAAATGTGCTTTTTCCTGTCCCAACATCACCTACTATGTAGATTTGTTTGTGTTTTTGACCATTTGTATGAAACATGTCTCGATATCCAGTAAGTGTTCTAATATTTGGCTTTTTCGGTGACTTTTCCGACGGGTTTGATGCAATTTCGTTTCTTTTCTCTTTCACTACCATTTCCGGAGGTACATAAACTTCTTTTATATCTACATTGTTTTCTTGTAATTTAAGAGGTGAAAGTGATGTGCCTACGTAATGATTCTGGTACAGTTCCACCAATTTTTTCTGAAGTCCTGAAAAAAGAAAGACAAAGTAATCATTCCGTATGATTTCTAGGGAGACTCGAATAATAATCGTCATGTTGCTTTTGACCACGAGAAATAAAATGATAAATAAAGGAAGGTATATGACAAGATTATGGTTTCTCGTGTAATGAAAAAAGTCAGGGCATTTTGGATTACTCTGAAATTCTTAAAATATCCTGGTTTGTGTTTAGTGGATACCTAGGCTTTTTCATGCACGAGGCTGTTAATGATAGTCACAGATGCAAAATGATTTTTTTAATAAAGCCTAATTATTCGTGATTTCATTATTCAGTCAAACGGGACTACAGTCACTGCCAAACGATACGAAAATAGTTTCAGAAAACCATGAAATCACAAACAATACGGTTTTCTGTTGTGAAAAATTTATACCGTAAACATAATTATTTAAAATGAAAAATAAAAATTTCATTTTCATCATTTTTCTCAATATTTCATCAGCAAGTATACAATAAATTTCAGGTTGTCAGACAACATGAAGGAAGCGGCGATTATAAACACAAAAAATGCAAGAAATGTGTACAAGGCGAGATAAATAGAAGTTAGCCTGATGCAGGTGTTTACTCTCTACGTTCCATAAACAATTATGATTGTAGAGCGGTAGTGTTACAACCAGTCGAGAACCAGGCGTAACGTCACTATTTATCAGGATTACATAGAATAAAGCCTGATTTCGACATACGAAAAGCAAAATAATACTACATATATAATGTCATATCGTGTGTACAGATTTAAACATGGCAAAATTATTATCCTTCTAAAACAAAAAGTGTTGAAAGATGAAATAATCCAAAAGAATGGTTTCAAATCAAATTGAAATTTGCGGATCTCTTAAATCATTGGTAAATATCCGAAAATATACTTCTCGTTTGATAATATAATAGACGATATCTTGGTTCATTAATGAAAATTTCATAAAATTCTACATTATAGAAAAAGTTATATCCGAACAAATGTCATCAAGAGTTCTGCAAATCGTCTTGATAAGATGATCATTTGACCTAAGTTTCAAGAAAATCCTTCAAGGCGTTTAGGAGATACAGAGCGGACACAAAATGGAAGGCTCAAACCTTTGTCCTTGAGTTGTGACCTTGACCTTGAGTCGACAGGGCTGACTCATGAGTTCTGCACATCGTCTTGATGAGGTGATCATTTGACCCAAGTTTCATGAAAATCCTTCAGGGGTTTAGGAGATACAGAGGGGACACAAAATGTTACGGACAGACGGAAGGACGGACGGAGACCATTCCTATAACCCCCACCCCCACTACTCGTAGCGGGGGATTAAAAAAGGATTACTTGCCATATGTTCTTAAATGACCTGTAAACCCCTTTCCACACCCCCCCACAAAAAAAACGAAAAAAAAAAACAACAAAAAATCAAGAGGGCCATGAAGGCTCTGTATTGCTCACCTGACCTACGGACCTAAAGATCATCAAGATTAACATTCTGACCAAGTTTCATTAAGACATGGTCATAAATGTGGCCTCTAAAGTGTTAACTAGCTTTTCCTTTGATTTAACCCGGTTACCTTGTTTTGACCCCACATGACCCAGATTAGAACTCGATCTAAAGATCATCAAGATAAATATTCTGACTAAGTTTCATGACGATACAGTCATAAACGTGGCCTCTAGAGTGTTAACAAGCTTTTCCTTTGATTTGACCTGGTGACCTAGTTTTTGACCCCACATGACCCAGATTCGAGTTTGACATGTAGATCATCAAGATTAAAATTCTGACCAAGTTTCATGAAGATAAAGTCATAAATATGGCCTTTAGAGTGTTAACAAGCTTTTCCTTTGATTTGACCTAGTGACCTAGTTTTTTACTCCACCTGACCCAGATTTAAATGTGATCTATAAATCATCAAGATTAACATTCTGACCAAGTTTCATTAAGATAAGGTCATAAATATGGCCTCTACAGTGTTAACTAGCTTTTCCTTTGATTTGACCTGGTGACCTAGATTTTGATTCTACCTGACCCAGATTTAAACTGGACCTTGCAATCATCAAAATTAACATTCTTACCACGTTTCATGAAGATATAGTCCTAAATGTGGCCTCTAAAGTGTTAACAAGCTTTTCCTTTAATTTGACCTGGTGGCCTAGTTTTTGACACCTGATGACCCAATATCGAACTCGTCCAAGATTTTATTAAGAGTAACATTCTGACTTGAGATTGGGCAAAACTTGTGACCTCTACAGTGATAACAAGATTTTCCTATGATTTGACCCGTTTTAACCCCAGATGCCCTAATATCAAACTCATCCAAGATTTTATTGAGGGTAACATTCTGATCAAGTTTCATTAAGATTGTGCCAAAATTGTGACCTCTAGTGTGTTAACAAGCTTTCCTTTGGTTTGACCTAGTGACCTAGTTTTTGACCCCAGATAACCCAATTTCGAATTCATCCAAGATTTTATTCAGAGTAACATTCTGACCAAGTTTCATTAAGATTGGGTCAAAATTATGACCTGTAGAGTGTTAACAGTCAAAATTGTTGACGACGACTGACGGACGACGAACGACTGACATAGGGCGATCACAAAAGCTCACCTTTGAGCACTTCGTGCTCAGGTGAGCTAATAAACACCAAGAAAAAGTAGGGCGCATGTATCTTCTAAGAGATTTCTTGTCTGGCAGGTCTACACCATGGAATATCGTCCAAACTGACAGCTAAAATGTGAGTATGAACACACTGAGTAGTAAGGTTTGTTCTCATACTTCATATCACAATATCTGTCTCTCAAGAACGCCATATCTTACATTAAAATACTAATACTTCATCTGGTCTTCGCTCGTGAAAGTTATTTCAACAAAGAAATATTCTCTTTGTAATAAAAACGTTTCGTAATTTTACCAAATACAGTGACCGTAAACCTTACGATGTTTGTAAGCAAAACCTCAATAAAGTTAGAATTTGATATACCTTGTCGCAAAAGTGCAAAATTCTATAACCAAATTGAAAGAACAAATGTTTGTAGTTTATGATGACGTTAGCCTTGCTGAGTTTATTGATAATATATTGATAACGTTCATAGCTGTCAGATAATAGCAAATCTTTTCTAATGAGAAATATGTCACATGTCGTACATCCCCAATTGTAGGAGGTTAGTATATATATACAACAACACACAGAGATGTAAACAAGCAAGAGCTGTCCGTAAAACAGCCAATGCTCGACTATAGGAATTATTTTCCCAGAAACAGGTGTATTACCCTAAATAGTAAAATATTTTCAGAGTTTCAATCCTGTATCTACATAAGTGTTGGAGAAAGTAACTTGCAAGCAAAACTTTAACCGAGATTTTCTAATCTAAAAGGGGGCATAATTTGACCAAAAGGCATGTCAGAGTTATGGGACTTGATGACATCACCTAGTTTTATAACCCAGAAGACACAGGTGAAGTTTCAATTCAATATCTGCATTAGATTTGGAGACAGTACCTTGCATGCAAAACTTTAATCAGGATTTTCTAAGTCCAAAAGGGGGCATAATTTGGCCAAAATACATGTCAGAGTTATGGGACTTGATCTAGTGAGGTTGGTAATTGACATAGAAAATGAAAAAATAAGTTTCAAAGCTATATGCATTTAAATCATAGCCATATAAACTTGCATGCAAAACTTAAACGAAAATGTGATGCCGGCGCCGCCGCTAACGCCGTCGCCAAGGTGAGTAGAAAAGCTAGATTATTCTTCGAATAGTCGAGCAAAACATTCAGTTGAGTTCGAAAAGAGAACTTCATTTAACTGAAGCTATCCGGGAAAAAAGTATGAACCACTGAAACAAACGAGTATCATCCAGATGACATTATAATGTTTTGTTAAAAGCAGTACACGAATCTGTCTGCGTATATCAAGAAAAGCTCCCCAAAAGCAATACAAAAACATATCTACAATTGTTGCAAAATCATTTTCCACTGGAATTCCAAACTACATTTCCGTTTCCAAAACTGACATAAATGTTGTTCGATACAGGTGAGTCGCCCACAGGAGGACCTTGACCTTTTGACCTTGCTTCTGACCAAGCTTGGCGAAGATCCATATTTTATGTAGTTTAAGAAAAGAAGTTACTAAATGTGTTCTTTCCCTTCATTTTTTCGCTTTGGTGACCCTCTTTTAAATATTTTTATATTTCTTAGCTCGGGCGGCCCCTTAAAGAAGCCAAGCAAAACCATTCAAATAAACTTAAGAGCGGGCGCTACAGACCAAATTTAGTGAATATCCGTCATTTGGTTAATGAGACGAACCAAGCCAAACCGCTTGACAGAACTTAAGACATAAATATGCTACAGACCAAGTTTGGTCAAGATCTTTTCAGTGCTTCATCTAAAGGATTCGTTTAAATGTTGTTGTTTTCCCTCTCATTTTTTAGCTCTCGATGCATAAAAAGAGGCTAAGCAAAGCCATTGAACATACCTAATAAAGATCAATACATTGATGATACAGACGAAGTTTGGTAGAGGTTTATCAAGTGGTTCACGAGAAGACGTTGCCAGTTGTTTTGTGTTTAGCTCTGCCAACCCCTACAAGAAACCGACTGGAACCATTTGAACAAAGTCAGGAGAGGTTCACCAAAGAATGCTCCAGAACAGCTTTGGTGAAGATCTCTAATGTGATTCATGAGTAGAAGTCGTCTTTTAGATATTTGTCTTGTTTAACTCTTGCGGCTTCTTGAAGATGCCAGGCGAAATAATTGGAACAAATATGATAGAGGTCTATAAACTATAAAGTTTTTTAACTCCGGGGAGCCTATTAAAAAGGAGCCAAGTGGTACCACTTAAAATTAGAGAGAGGACAATACAAAAATGCTAGAGACCAATTTTGGTGAAGAAGCATCAAGTGGTTCATCAGCAGATTGGAGTCGTTTAAATATTTTTTTCTATTTTCAACTCTAGTGTCCCTCCATAAGCATAAGCGGAACAAATTGAGGGAAGTCAATGCCTGGAAGATATATACCAAGTTTGGTGTAATTCGGATCTGTAGTTTCACAGGAGAAGCTATTTATGGCGCTGGACGATGGCCGCCGGATCATCCACCTATACTAACAGCTCAGCCTGAACAAAAACACCATTATATGCAGTATGTCAGTGGATAGGACTTAATGTTTACCTTGTTTTTCCTCCACATACTTTAGCATTTTCGTTTTTTGATCTCTTGCAGCTTCCAGTTTGTCAATGTTATTCTGTATTTCCATAAGACGCTGAAAATATTGAACAAAATGCAATCGTCTTAATTATGTATTGGATACATAATTTTCTTTGAAATTGGAAGCAGATTATCAATGTTAGCAGTGTAAAGATACCTCCAAAAACCCCAACCACCCAAACCCCACATTTTTTCTGTATTTTGCATATTTTCTGTATTTTGCATATGATTAAAATGTACTTGTTATTGGAGTCTACAACATTTTTCAGTTACAGCTTCTTTTTGTTTTTGGCCTACTTTGCGATGCATGACTCTATGACTGTGTTTAGGGTGCTCTGTGCTTCTGGGAAATCTACCCTTACCTTTTATATTCTACTTAAGCAGACAAGAGTATTTTGAAGTGTTTAACTTATCATGAAATGTCCAAATGCGAACCTTTGGAAGGAAAATCAATAAAATACAAGCTTAAGTATCGTAAATATCAAGATTTTAGTTTTCAAAATAACATTTTTTTTTTTTAACACACATTCGAAACAGACTATTTTTTGAAATATTTAATTTTAAAATTTTTTATTTTTACCCCAAATTTTTAAAAGTTAAAATTTTTTCCAAATTTAAAAAAAGTATCATGACCTTTAAAAATTTTACATTAACATTAAAATAAAAACCTATTAACGATGGTATTTAAAATAAAAATTTTTATTAAATCCTGTTTTTTTCCGTCAAAAGCAAGTTGTCTAACTGAATCATTTTTTTTTTTATCAATACGTCTACGTTTGTTTGATTTTTGGGAATTCGGTATTTTTGCCAAGCTTCCAAACGCTTTGAAACTGTTTCTTTTTATCATCTAGGCCTGTAGTAGCACCTGTTTTTTTTTTATCAATGTCTTTTTTTTTGCATCTTATCGTTTTTTTCAGTTTTCCCACTTTTTGGAAGGGAGGAAACGTCTCTGCACACTTCCCTCGTGTTATGAGAAAAACCTCTTGCTTTAATTTCAGAATTACAGGCTCTTTATTTTTTAAAATTTTCGAACAATAAACGCAAGAAAAAATTGTAAAAGAACATTTTATACAATAGTATTTTATTACCAAAAATCTTTTTTTTTTTAATAAAACCCTTTTTAACTTGAAGCTTTTATTTAACAAATAATCTACCTTCGAGGGTTTATGTCAAATATACCACTTCTGTTTTCAATATACAAAGCCAAAATTGGTTAAATACAAACATTAAACGTTAACCTTTTATTTAATATAAATCACAAAAAAGCCTTATTTTTTCATTCGATATCTCATGACATATTTAATAAATATTATGCGATTTCATTTCCCGAGCATAATGTATGGGACTCAGGGGCAATTTTTTGACTCAATTTACGCAATATTGCTCTCAAAACCGGGGCCGCACTAAACCGTTTTAAAAAAAAAGGGCTTGTTTTCCTTCTTTGTCAAAAGGGAAATAAAAATCACCTTTTTAAATAAGTTTTTATATTTTAATCTAAATTTAATTCTACTTGTACTTTTTCAAATTTTTTAGTTTACAACTGTTTTGGCATCCTGTCTTGCTTTCAGTTCTTTCTCATCCTCAAAACTTTTATATTCATCTATGCTTCATTCAATTTGGATTTCCATTTCCATGGTAAAGGGAATATCTTTCTTCTTTAAAACCGAAAAAAAACAAAAAATCATGAAACATTTTTATTTCAGATTATTGATAACAAAAAATATCATATCTAGTTCACATCGAATACTCTTTAGCCACGCATTAAAATTCTGACGGGTTTTAAGTTTAACAACAAATTCTTTTAAAGTAAAAATTAATTCATAAAAGCACCCAAATTAAATGACCAGCTGTTACAGGGAATAAACGATTAGATGTAACATGAAAAACAGAAAGACATAACGGGGCGGGAAAGGGTAAAAAAAAACAAAAAGAAAACTAAATAATACCCCTTGAAAGTAAATATAGTATCAACGATCAAAATATCTAAAATCACGGGTAACGGGAACTACAAAAAGCCCGGGCTACATAAACACGATTTGCGGGAAGGGAAAATAAGATCAACAAAAAACTAAAAATACATTGTAAATTAAATATATATCAAGCTGTACCTTAATCTATCAACTTTGAATAAAGTCAAGGTAAGTGGGAACTACAAAATGACCACTGTACACGCATCTTTTTGGGCGTAAACTACCATATCAACGTAAATTAAATAAGGGCATCTGTAAAATTTTTTGTCTGATCGGGAGTGAAACATCATAACAGACTTAAAAAATTAGTCGTGCAAGCGGAAAACAAAATTCCCCCAAGGGGGGAAATTTAACGGGGTACGCCCAATTTTTATATCAGAGGGGGGCGAATGAAATTTAAAGAAAAAAAAAAAAAAGGGGGTGAAATCAAAGGGTAATACAAAGATAAAAAATGGGGGGGAGGGGGCTAAAGGAAAAAAAAATTTAAAATGAAATTCTTTTTGGGGGCAGGGGGGGCAAGCAACATAATTTTTGCAGTCTACTCACCTGCCTATTTTTTCCAATTTAAAGGCATACCTTTTTATTTTTTAAGTGTTGCTCTAGACATAAAGTATAGAAAATACCCCTTTTCTGTGCCCTTTGACTTCCCTTTCCTCCTTCTTCACACTCTACACAATGCTCAAAAACCTACTTACACCCAAATTTGAAGTAAATATCTTAAGGGTTAATATTTGGGCGACGGACTAGAAAAAAAAGGGCAAATTTTTCTTTGCACTAAATTATTACCTTTTACCTCAACCCGTCCATGTGCCCTACATCGTCTTACCGCATTTACCTCATCGAATTTGCATCAATACATGCATGTTTTATTTACTTATGTCTGTACCGAAATATAATGGGCAACATTTTAACTCAATTTGTGACCTTGACCTTTATGACCTTTAGCCTACAGAGCCAGTTCAAGCGCTCTGCACACCGTCTCATGGCCATCAATTTAAAGCGGCACATTTAAAATGGTTAAAAGACCTACATAAAAAAAAAAAAAGGGAAAATTATACTCCGGTCGTGATTATAAAAATTCAAAACAAGACCTTTAGGATAAAAGCAACCAACAAATAAGAGCAAATCGAACTTTAATCCTACTAAAAGGGACCAAAAATATAAAAACATTGATGCAAGTAGGGGGAGAGTTTTAAACCCGCCATAGGGCACTTAAACCGACTTTTTGGATTAAAAAAACAGAATTCCATCGAAGCAAAATAAAGCAAACCAGTTGAATAAGGGGTGATAAAGTAATAAATGTACAAACCCCTCACGCCCCCCCCCGGCAAGCAATACTTGTAATAAAAATAATTTTTTAAGCCCCAAACCATTTAACATGTCAAATAATGCGATACACTCAAGTCATGACCAATTAAACACTCATCCATGATTTTACGGGTAATTTAAACATTTTGTTATATCCTTTAGCAGGTCATTTTTACACTTTTCATTTTTCATCCGGGTAAACCCAAAAACTACCTAAAAATTTTAAAAGTTTTTTTTTGGCCCTTCACTTCTGGCGGGAGCAACACCAAAAAACAAACAAAAAACGCAAATAACCAACATAGAAGCACAAAACAAAAAAAAAACGGGTTTACTGCCGCTATCACAGACTTCAGTTCTTTGCCTTTTGCTTGGGGGTTATTATCACATCGGTTTTCATCCTAGCCGCACCAAACAGTTATTCGTCCTGCGAATGCCTAAAAATGTTTTTTGTTTAAATCGCATCACACAAATAAATTTCCTTTCTGTCCCTTTCAGTATTTTTTTTTTGTCACGTTTTATTTTTATTTTGTCATTGGCGCCGGAACAAAAAAACCCTTTCATAATTTTTAGGTGCATTGGCGCTGCCAACACACAACGAACATGCACAAAAAAATTCACGCAGGCCAAGACATAACAAAATGCCCCTTTTTTTGCCCCCATGATTTTGCTTGCCATTAAAGCAAGGAAATTTTACACAACCCAAAGCATTTTTAACTGAAAAACAAATCACCTTTTGGGTGAACAACTCTTTGCGCCCAAAACAAAATCAGGTCAATTTTTTTAACTAAATTCATTTCACTTGAACAAAAATCGGGGTCAACTGGAACAAAAGTCATTCCATTTGCGACTAAAGTCAGGGTCAAATTAAACTAAATCAGACAGACTTTGATACTAAAGGCATGATTAAATTTAACTAAATCATTTCGGGATTTGAAATCAACCTATCATTTTACAAAGCGCGGGGAACAAAAACGCAACCCAAACCCAACACAAAACTTTGCAGATTTGGATTGAAATTGCAACAAACCCTTTATTCCCCTATACACAGCTCGCAAAATAATTTTAAAAAAAAACTATAGACTTAATGTCCCTTTTTAAATTCCTTCCATCTATTTTGCTTCAAGTTCCAGTGACTTCATGTTGATAAAACATAAGTCCCCCTGGAATTCAATATTCTCTAAGCTTTCGAAATCCCCCTTTGAGAAACATTTTCGATCCCCATGGGCTAAAACACCATTCTGTATTTCTTTTTTTCCATTTGGTGAGGTGGCTCATCCTACTTTTCAAATTTTCTTCAAAAAAACGCACATTTTTTTTGGGACATCTCTGTTTTTTGGTGAACATTCAGTTGTTCTCCCCCGGACATTTTTTTCGCCGCATCACATTTTACAAGTATCGGGCGCAGTTCAAGACAGATTGTAAAAGTCCCCAGATATGTGTTGGAAACTGAAATTCTGTTGTTTTCCTGTGAACCACATCTCAGCAAATCTTTTACACCTTTTAAGATTTTATACGCCAGCCCCGCCTCTCACCCATTTCTATATTTCCTTTCTCTAACCTTTTGATACTCATTGCATACCTTTTTAAATTACTTCCTTTTTTCCAATTTTCGTTTCGTGAAAATTTCCCAAAAGTAGAAAGAAAACCGTTTTAATCTTTACTCCTTCACACTTTTCTATTGGCCTTGATTTTTTTTCTGCTTACCAATTTAATATTAGACAACAAAGGCATTTCTTGTTAAAATTTACCGAAGAGTTAAACGAAAGTACAGTAGGTCATAACCAAAAAACCTTTAAAAAATTTTTCTTTTTAAAAAGGTAAAAATAAAAAAAATTTTTCCCCAAGTAAAATTTTTAAACTTATTTAAACTGCAAAAATTCCAAAATTTTTTATCTCTTGGGTCAACAATTTTAACATTTGACATCGCCAAAACAAGTACTGTACTTGTGAAATTATGCAAAATAACAAACGAAAAAACCCGGGAGGGAATACTTAGACATTTCATAATTAAAAATACAAATGAAATCATAAATTAGTGCCGTGCATTAAGTTGTTAATCAATTATATTACCTCTCCAGTTCGTTGTTAATTCCCAAGGGGTACTAAAATCGCACCACTTTACTATCTACGAAAGGTAGAAAACCCCTTAAGTATAATTAGATTTAAAAGGGTTTTTTTAGGGTTTGATTTACGGATCACGTAATTATTGCCCAAAAAGATCACCAAAATATGTTAGGAAAAACTAGCCAAAAGCTAAAAAAAAACTCAGTATAATAGAAAAAAAAACTTCCAATGTTTGACGAGTTTTAACATTTAAAATAATGTTGATCTATGAACATATGACTAATAAAATGTACAATGAAAACAAAAAAATTTGTATTGTATTGATTGTATTAACGGAAAGAACACTGAGGGAAACTCGGCATAATTTCGAATAATTTTTAAATCATGACGAGATTAATTTTTGGCAAATTCCTCGGAAAAACAGCGATAAAAAAACAAAATCAATGGAAAAAATTTAACTTTTCTAAAAATAAGTTAAAATTTTCATTTAATAATAATCACTTGTTTGCATTTTTTTTTCTTGATCACCATTTCGCGACCTCAATTCCGTTAAGGCAAACTCTAGTTTTTTTAAAATTAAAATCACCTCAGATCAAATACAAAACAAAAATCTCTTTTTAGACCAATCTTGCATCAACTGTTTGATTTAATAAACTTTTCTTTAAATAAATTCAACCCAAAAATAATAACGGGAGTGCCCTAAAAGTAGCTCACAAGACATCTCTTATTTTCAAACAAAATAATAAGTTTTCCCAAAAATTTAGACACAGAAACCTAAAGCCACCTTTCCAAACCTGTTTCAAAATTTCCAAAACCCCCTAAACCCCCCCCCCCCACCCCCCCTATAAAGGGGACTAACCCTCCATAACCCAAAATTTGGACCTAAAATGCACCAACCCACTATTTCATGCCTGTTTTCAAACTTTAAAGGGGGGAGACCCCCCCCCCAAATTTAAACACTTCTTTAAATTAGAACGAAAAAACATAAATACAAATTTTTCAACATCGGGGCGAGCTGGAGAATACAACACCATCACCCATGACCTGCCCATTCCTTTTCGCTTTTTTTCTACTCACTGTATTTTGGGGTCACTGAATTTCCCCCAATGTGCCCTTTTAATATTTTTGGGTTCAGCAGTTTAAATGTTGAATTTTATTATTTTTTTATCGCACTTTTCTGTTATCAAGTTTCCTTTTTTCTCTGTGACACTAATTTTTCAGGTCAAAGGAGGTTAACTTTTTTCTTTTTCTTTTTCCTGACATTTCCCCCTATCTTTATTTTCGATCTCTAAATTTTTTTCTGCTTTTCTCGCATATCTTTCATCTCTGTTAGTTTTTGCGCGTTTTTTACCCGATTTCAGGGGCAGGGTCTGAATTTTTAATTTATGGTCTTCCATAAAAATTCCTCTTTTTCACTGAAAACGATAAATCGTACATTCTGCTTTTCCTTTGGGGCCACAACGGCGTTATTTTCTGTTTTTTGAACCCCAAATTTTTTCCCAAAGTCGGAATTTGATTGAATTCAGGGAATTCCTTCCATTTTAAGCATTTAGATTTTTACCCCAAAACCTTGTCTAGCACGGGTTTTCCGTTTTCCGGGGTTAACCAAAAATTTCAACAAATGCAAACCTGAATACTCGTCTATTACACTAACAAATTTTCCGTTGGACGGACTGCAGAATCTAACTGACTTTTTGAAATGTTATTCTGCATTTCGCTCTTTTTTAAAGGTTCACGCATTTTTGCTTAAATTTGTTGCTTCAGGGAATGCAACTTTCATTTTTTCTTAAACCCTTTTTGTCTTTTCCCGGGGAAATACAATTTTTTTCCCGCATAACTCTTTTTCTAACTATTCTTGGGTGCCCAGGGAATGGCAGTCACCTTTTTTCAAAAAAAATGGAAAACAATTCATTTTCGTGAATAGCACTCATAAATTTTAAAATCTACTAAATCGTTTTTTACATCACGGGGAGGGTCTATCGATTTTTGACGTTTAATTGTTCCGGCGGCGCAGTTTTTCTATGCTGTTTTTTAAAATTTTTGCCCAACGTTGTTTGAAAAATTTTCTTGCATAGTTATGCTTTCGGACATCATGATGAGCCAAAATGATATATATTTTTTCCGAAATGTTTGACCAACTAACTTTCTAACTAAAGGGCTGCAAAATAACCCCATGTTCGATTCACCGGTTTATCACCCCCCTACCCGCTTTTTAATTTTTCAGTTCTCTAACTAAAAAATTTTAATAACTACGGAACTCTCTACTCTCATTACTTAATGTTGTTCCAAAACCCTTTTTTTTTAATACAGACAATTTCCAAAAAAACGTATTTAAGTTTTACGACTTTTGCGAAAAAATTATTTAGCTGCCCATTTTAGGAGAGAACCTATAAACTTTCTTCTTTCTAACCTTTCCATAAACGACTTGTAATTTTTTGTATTAAATTTTAAATTATGTTTTTGGGGGAATTTAATAGTTGTACCGCTTTCCCTCCACGTTCCTTTCTGCTGGGTTTTTGGGTTTTGGGATTTTGTATATTTCGGGGCTTAGCATCGGTAATCAATGTAATTATGCCCAAAATTTTAAATTACCCAAACGTTTTAAAATTTTTCCCCAGTTTGGAAAAACTTTTCCGACGCGGGGATAAATCAACATTTTCACGTTCATTTTTTTTAAAACTGAATTTTGGTCTCGCGATCGCTACGGAAATTCACGTTTCGCACGATAATCCAAAATAAATAATTACTTTCAGTCGCGCTATTTTCATTTTCACTTGAACTTTGACCGCTAACAGCACTCTCGAGCACTTGCATTCGTTGTTTATCCCTTTGCTTGGAAGGGCACACTTTTAAAAAGTTCCCTTTGCGAATACACTTTTTTCCTTCTCGGACTTTTTTGCACCTTTTTTTGTTAAAACCCGCAACTTTTCTTACTTTTTCTTCGCTTGTTCCTTTTGCATGGTCCGTCTCCTAACTTAGTTTGCCTTTTTTGATTCACGCATTTATTTTCAATTTCGGCGATTCTCGATTCTGACGCTTGTAGTCTAAATTCTAGCCTTCCTCTTTTATAAACTGTCTAACCATACCCCTCTTACTGCCTTGCGTCTGGGGGTAATTACACCCTAATAATTTAGTTTTTATTTCTTTCTCCATCCCAAATTCCAATGACACTTATTTTTCCAGGCTGTTTTAAATTTCCAAAACGCCACGATCTTGTCTCCTTTGTTTAAAATTCCGTACATCTTTTTTTTTGCAATGGGCCTTTATTTCGTTTGGCGTTTCAATCGTCCCCTCCCGGGGCTTCACTTGCTCTCCCATAGTGCGAAACAAAACGCTTGTCTTTTTTGCCTTTAAATTGTCGAACGATTACACCTTTTTTTTTCCACCTTATTCAACACGGTTCATTAAAAAAAGATGGAAATCGGGTACCTTCCATAATTATTATCAATTTATATAAAAAAAAAAAATACATGAATTTCCAAACCGAAGGGTTTTAACACTTAATTCCAATTTTCTTCGTCCTTGCTAAATTTTTGCGGGCTATACTAGTTATATCACATAAAAATCCTTTTAAAACGCACCCAATTATTGTCCTAATTTTAATGCATTAAATTAAAGAAACACAAATTCTTTGATTAAATTAAATTTCTAAACTAATACTGCATCATAATGATTGTGTATAAAGCCGTGGAAAAGGGACACTACAAATAAGGCGATTTGAATATATTGACGCTTAACAACATACCCCCTGGTAATATTAAATGGGAGAAAATTTTCAATATCGTTTCACAGTTGTACTAATATGGGAACGAAAGTAAAAAATAAGATGCTCAACCAATCCGAAATTTTTTTTAAATTTTTTTAATAAAATCACACAATAACGAATTTTAGTTCAAATTCTATCTTTCAATCTGCCCAAATTTTAATACCTGGTACGGTTTTTTGTCATTAACTAACCTTTCGCATATTTTAACTTGCTAAAACATTTTTGCTGCAAACTTTCTATTATTTTTACAGACTGCTTTATTTTATTGAAATAACAAAATTTTTTTTTCCCTTAACTCCTTAAAATTTATACAGTTAACAAAAAATATTTCATTTTTTTACATAAAAAACTACGGGGCGTTCTAATAGATTGTTTTCTAAAAAATAGATTGTGTAAAACTTTTTACTTTTTGGTACATCTAGAAAAGGGGAAAAAGTCTAAAATTTTTTTTCTTCACCAAAATCCCATTTTGCGCAGCCAAACTTTCACTTCTTCTAAAATTGAGGTCATTTTTTCATTTTAATGTATTTTTGCACATGTATTTGTTTATGAATTTTATCGAAAGAAATAAAAAAAAATATGTTTAAACTAATTTAAATTTTTCTCCACGCATTTATTAACTTTTTGGGGTTTTTTTAACGAATCGCAACTCTCTATTATTTTTTGAATTTTCCGGGTTTTTCTATCAAGAAAGCCAATTTATTTGGTGTTTAACAAACGCTTAAAGGGAACACCCGTGATGATATTTTAACCTGGAAACTCCAAATGAATAACAATTTTGTCAATAAAAGCTAGAAACATTTTCGTTTTTTCTTTAACTTTTATAATCACACAACACATGGATCAGTGCCCACCTTTCCCAAAGACAACTTTAGCCAGTAATTTTTATTATTATAGCACTACGACGAAGGGAACGATCAAAAAAAAAAGTTTTTGTTTTTAAAAATTCACCCGTTTAACTTTTTTAAACCCTCATACCTGTAAAATTTAAAAATGGGGATCTGTGAAATTTAAAATTGGTTCCCTCTAAAAGAACAAGCCCTTGACAAGGGAAAAAAGATTTTTTTTCAAGACCATTACTATGGAAGGGGTGGTATATCCCCCAGGCAACAAAATGTTTTTATGACAATTTATCAGGCTAACATATCTTTATACACTCTTTTTCAATTATACATTTTTTTTTGTTTGTTTTTTGGGTTTTAAAGCGTTTTCAAAAGCATTCTTATGTAACGGGGGGTTTTTTACCTAACCAGTGTTCCTGGGCATACAAACAGTTCTCCGCAAAACTGATAATTCCCCCCCCTTGAATCAGAGGGGAGGGCGAATAATTGCAGACACAATTTTTTATCAAACCCACGGAGAACATACACGGGCCCAGGGGTCGAACCCAAACCCGCATCCCCAGATCGGGCCCTCTCCCTATTCTAGACGGGGGGGCTCTCTGACATAATCATATTTTTCACTTAAGTATTTTTTAAAACTTGAATTTTTTATTCTAAAAAGCCCACCAATACTTAATAAGAATTTTTTTTCTAAAATAAATCTGAAAATACACTTTCTTTGTTTAAAAGATCATTTTAAAAAACAACAATTTAACGAAAAAATTTTTAAAATGCGAGTTTGCAAAATTTTTAAACTCTCTTTTCCTATCTTGCTGATTCAAATAGATAAAACCAAAGCACATAAAAAAACAGTTTTCAATAAAACTGGGCCTCAATTTTTGGGATAATAAACCTTTCATTCTTTCCCTACCTCTGTACCCAACTTTAGAAATAATTATGCTCCCACTGATAATTTATAAATATGTTAACGCACAACCCCCATGAGTTTTTTTTTTACTCAAATAAGAATGCAAAAAAAACAGAAGGGGGGTTTTTTATCGTACCTCATTCACTACATTTTTCTAGAGGCTGGAATTTGAATTTTGTATTCATACAATAATGTTAGAGGTGTTTTTTTCTTTTTCAAACACAGTAAATCACTTTGATTTTCTTATTCAAAAACATTAATTTAGAGCCGGTGATTTAATATTTAAGGGGTTATTAGCTTTTACGGAAATACAGATTCTCCAAAAGGCACTTTTAACACAAAATCTCCCCCTGAAAACGGCGCAAATTTCCCCATGCAAAAAACCTTTTTTTTTACATACCACTACATTTAAAAATATTTTGTAAATACATAAATGTTTAATACCCTGAATAGGGTTTACAAAACTGAACTAATAGACAAAATATGCAACAAACACACTGAATTAAACAGCACCCGAATGAAATTCAGCTCAATAGGAAAAAAATTTACATTTCCGGGACCATGTAACTTAACGGGGGTAAAAACAATTAATAAAAACTATACAAATTTATCTCAGTATCTTATTTAACAAGTAAAAATCGAAATATGATTTTACCGTTTTCCATCAAATTTTATTTACAAAGCAAACAGTGAGCTTCAATTAATCCATAATACCAGAGCCGGGGAGATTTTAATTGTATCTATTTAAAATACATGTATAGAATGCTAGGCGCTTAGTTTTTATTCAAAACATCAACGCTAAGGGGTTGAGTTTCCTATTCAAAATATAAAATAGGGCGAGAGTTTTTTTAAACTAATTAACCTAAGGCTTAATTTCTTTTTCAACAATACCGCTAAGGGGTGTGACTTTTTTTTCCACAAAATTAACGCTAGAAGCTTGGGTTTTTTATCAAATATATTTCGCAAGCTGGGAGTTTTTTTTTCAAAATATATTAAAGCAAAGGGCCGTATTCTTTTCCCAAAACCATTTAAAACAAACTGGGAGTTTTTCCTTTTACTATATTAATCAAAAGGCTTTTAGTTTTTTTGTTTAATTATAAACCTAGGGGTCCCAGTTTCTTATTCAACCCCATTAATCGAGGCCAGGGGTTTTTTTATTCTACTAATTAACCTTGAACTTGTGAATTCCTTTTTTAAAAACATTTAAAGCTAGAGACTGTGATTTCTTTCAACACATTAAAGTAAAAGGGTGCTATTTTTCTGATTTACCAAATTTTAAAGCAGTGACTGGGGATTTTTTTATTCAACTCACAACGCTAGAGACGGGGGAGTTTTTTATTTTACAATTAATGCTCAGGTTGGGAATTTTTATCAACTACATTCGCAAAGGGTAGTGATTTTTTTTATACAACACATAATCAGTGACAATTTAACACAGCGGGGATTTTTATTCAACAATTAATGTTTGAATCTCAAGAGTTTCCCCTTTTTCAACTCATTAACGCTAAGACGTGATTTCTTTTTCAACTACATTTTCGCAGTCTGGGATTTTTTTATTTAACTAATCAAGCAAAGGGATGAGTTTCTATCACCACATTAATGCAGAGACGCCAATTTTTTTATTCAACTACATTAAAAAAAGGCTGGGTATTTTTTGATTCACCTATATTAACCAAACGGCGATTTTTTATTCAACACACTAACCTGAGACTGGGGATTTTTTATTTACAAATTAATGCTCGGGGTTGGTAATTTTTTTATCAACTACATTTTCTGCAAAGCCAGTGAGTTTTTTATACAACTACATTTTAATGCTGTGACACATTTAAACTACACGGCAACTATATTTAAAGTTAGAATCTCATGTTCTTATTTGACAATATTAACCCAAACGTATTTCTTATTCAAAAATTTAAGCCCAAAAACTGTAGTTTCTTATTTACTAAAAGCAGAGACATGGTTTCTTATTCCCTACATTAATGCTAAGGGGTGGGAGTTTTTTTCTTATACTATATAATGCAAGAGACTGGGGATTTCTTATTTAAATAATCAAACAGGGGCGGGGGTTTTTTTTCGACTACATTAAGCACAGGGTGGCAGTTTCTTTTTCAACTCATTTAAACCCGACTAAAGGTTTTTTTATTCAACTAATTAAGCTAAGACTGGGGGAGTTTCTTATTCAACTACATTACGCTAGGGCTGGGTTTCTTTTTTAACTATATTAATCTAGAGCTTATTTCTTATTTAACTACTTTTAATTTGGGGTCCCGATGAAATTTTTTTTAAGAAATTTTAAAACTAGAGGGGATGCTTTCGATTCAACTAAATTTAAATTTAAGGGGGTGAAGAGGTTCTTTATTTTTCTACATTAAACAAGCGGGGAGTTTTTTTACTAACTACACTTTTCAAGAGACGGGAAAAAAAACAACTGACACTTCAACTAAAACAAAAGAAATGAAAGTTTTAACCCCTTCTAAAATTATAAAACCAAATCCAAGAACTTTTTTTCTTTTTTTTCTTTTTTCAAAAAAACAATAATTTTAATGAACAATATGGGATTACAGAACTTTTTTTTGCATACAACAGAAGTAAAGTACTGAAGGCAAAACAATAAACTCGCCAACGGGGAAAACATCCCAAAAGGGTGCATCAAGGAGGGGGACACAAAATTTTTAAGAAAAAACAAAATTTAGAGATTTTTTTTGGTGGGGGTTTTTGCATGCATGGGTGGGGGGGACAGGATACTAACGGGCCCGAAACAAAATATTTTTTTTTAATTTTTTTTTTTGGGGGAAAGCCATTAAAAGGGGGGGGGGTTTTTATGTAGTTTTCAGTCTCACATGTCTCTTTCCACCTGCCATATTCCAAGTTCCCAATAAAAAGACCTTTAATATTTTTTTAAGTTATACTATATAAACAATGGGCAGATTTGACCTTGGCGTTTAATCTACAACCCTGGTTCAAGCACTCAGCACATCATCTCATCATAACCTACCTACATGTCATGTTTGAAGTCAATAAATTGAATGGTTAATAACTTACGCTCTGGACACTAAATATGACAATATATCTGACCTTTGACCATAAATTGTGACCTCGACCTTAAACCAACAGACCAGGTTCATGTTCTATGTACATCGACTACTCACTACCTACCTACATGCCAAGTTTGAAGTCAATACGTTGAACGGTTAATAAGTTACACTCCGGACACAAAATATGAAGGACAGACTTGACCTTTGCACTCAATTTGAGACCTTGACTTTTGACCTACAGACCAGTTTCATTTGCTCTTCACATCGTCTTATTGCCACTTACCTACATGCAAGTTTGAAATTTAATACCATCAGATTATTTTTTAGCTTCGGCACAAAATTTGAAAAGTTTTTATCTTTTAGCTCAATTTGTGACCTTGAATTTTTACCTACGAGAGGTTCAAGTGCCGCACATCGTTTCGTCCCAATCTCTAATACTCCGGGAAATCAATACCTTTAATGGTAATAAAGTTATGCTCAGGACACAAATTATACTGGATAGACGCATACAACATCACATAATACATCCCCTTTTTTAAACGGGCATATAAAATTAAAATATATACAAGACTTAATCATGTTTTTATGATTATGGGATGAAATTGAAATAAAATACATGCCAAAAACAAATGAACAAGAAAAAAAACAACCCCCAAAACAAAATAAAAAAAAGACGGAATGAAAAAAACAAAATAACAAAAAAATTTAATGTATCTGTCAGCAAAATTGTTTCTTCCGGTTAACATTTTCTCTAATTTTTAAAAAAAAAATGAGTTAGTTTTTTCGTTTTTTTTGTGCAAACTGTCAAAAAATCATGCAAAAATTTTATTTAATACTACTTAAATTGGCAACACTCCCCCTTTTAAGGGTTGGATCCTACTGTATATGCACACCTGATAATCATTTTGTAAACATTTTTGTAACCGAGTTCACTTTTTTGTAACAAAAGGTCTAGTATTGGATTCCATCCGGTTTCCCGAACGCGTACAAAAATTAAAAATAATTTTTCACATTCCTAAGAAAATCAACCAACCCAAAGTTTAAAACTTTACCCACACCTATCTACCATACATTTTTTTAAATTTAAAAAACTTTAACATCAACGCTGAAAGGGGACATAGAGAAATGTCAAGGAAAATGAGTCAAAATGGATTTAACCCCCTTTAGGAAAAATTCTTAAAATAAATTGATGGTGGGGGTTTTTACCCTAAATTTCGAATTCTCCAGGATTAAATCTGCAATGGAAAAAAATCCATTATTTTTTTTTTTTAACAGAATAGGAAAATGATCTTAACAAGGAGGGCAATCTGGGGGAATACATAAAAACCCTTCATAAATTTTCAAAACTGTTAAGCCACAAAACGATTTTTATGTTTTTTTGGATAAATATTAATGGGGTTGTCCACAACAAATGACTGAAATGAAGGGCAAAAAATACTCGCCTAAGAAAACTAAATTTCAAGACGAATGGGAGTATTTTTTTGGGTTTTGAATACTTAAAAAGTTTTTCTTTCAAGAAGGAAAAGTTAAAGATTCCCGAAGGTTTTAAAGGGGATATATATTTCAATGTGTGACCATATGTAAACAAGTGTTCAAAAATTCAAACCAATATTTAAAACTTATTATGATTAAGCCAAATTTTCCCCTTACACACAGTATAACATAACACAGAAGAAATAACAATGCAACTTACAAGAGAGGATTGGAATCCAATTTGAACAAATTCCACCTACTGAATCTTTGGGCCTACCCCCTTTAAAATCGCAGTCTTTTTGAAAATACCAATAAACCTATGTGATGAGGGAATATATTAAAAAAAAAGCAGTATGTCTTTTAGTAATAAAATTAAATTTTACTAGGAAACAGGACAGTCGTTACCATACTGTGGGGTTGTACTAAAAGAAATTTTTTTTCTACATTACTTTTTTTACTTCAGTGTTATATGATTATTTACAAAAAAAGGTGGGAAAGATGTATTCAAATCATTATGGGAAAAGCCTCACTTTTGGTGGCATCTTTAAAAACTCGAGATCGGACATCTAACATAACAAACAAAAAAATTCCAGACAAGAAGTAGCTGGACTGTCAGAACTTGTCATTTATTTTACCCTTATATTTGAACTGGTGAATTTCTTTTTTCTTTAAACAATTGACTGCGAATACCCAAGCATCAATTAAACTTAAAATTTCTACTAAAAAAATTTCAGAGGGCCCCACCCTAAAAAATATCACGAGTTGAAACAAAAAGACAAAACTATATTGATTTTTTTTGAAAAACGTAGCGGAAGGGGGGGGGTCTGTATTTTAAAAAAGCCCTTTTAAAAAAAGACGTTATGGAAACAAAGTTTAAAGCACAACAACAATTCACAGACTATAATTTATGAACAATACAAAATGTATGACAATTGACCCCAAAAGGCTTAATCACTCACCTAAAACCTTAACCATCGCCCAAAAGGGCCAAAAAATAAATTTATAGAGGATCTTTATTTAATTCGATGCTACAACCGATTTCAAAAAGATCCACCGAGTGGTTACAGTAAAATTATTAAAATTATTTTACTTTTACTTAGCAACCCTAAAGGGGGCCCAAATGCCCCTTTTTGAACAAATTTGAAAACCTTTTAATGACCATAAACCAAGTCGATGAAAATCCTTTACCATTCTTAGAAGAAGTTGTTCAAATGTATTTCTAGTTTTGCTCACGCCCCTAAAACGGGCCCTGTCCCCAAAGAAAAGTTTGGAAAAGGCCCCAAAATAATCACAAATCAATTTGAGAAGAACATCAAGCAGTTTTATGAACATTCCTTTTTTTTTAGTGCCCCAAAAGGGGACCAACTGCCCCCATTTGCATAAATTTTAGAGGGCCTTTTAATGATGCACAGACAATTTGATAAATCCCCCAAATGGGTTTATGATAAAAATTTTTCAAAGCCATTTTCCCTTTTTTAGTTTTATGGCCCCCAAAAAAACCAAATGTCCCCCATTTGAAAAAAATTGGGAGGGACCTTAAAATATATATTAACCCCAAAGTCTATACTATGGGCCCCTTAGAATGATGCACGGGTCAATTTGATGAAAATCTTTCAAGCGGGTTTATATAAATTTGAAAGGTATTCTAATTTTCTCAGCAGCCCCCAAAAGGGGCCCGGGGTTTACCCATTTAAACAAAATTTGGGGAAACCTTTTAAAGAACACAGACCAAGTCGAAAAAAATTTATCAAGCGTTCAAAATTTTAAAAGTTTTTTCTTTTTTTTTTTTAGCATAGTGGCCCCCACAAGGTGAAACCAACGAACAAACTGAAGAGGGGAAAAAAAAGTAAATTTCGTTTTATGTATAAAAATTTGTTTGAATAAGTCTGAACTGATCAAAAATTTCTTCATTTCTACTTAATAAAAAAATTACAACATATTAGATGAAAATTTTTTTTAAAACATTGAGTATTAAATCTACTTTACTTCAACATTAAAAATCATTAATTAAGGTGCTTTAAATTCACAATAATTTAAAAATACAAAATTTTTTGATTTGTTTAAAATGGCCCCAATGTTAATACAAAATATTTAAATTACAAATAGAAATGGGCAGGTCTACTGGTATGTTTTTCATAGTGTGTGTGCCATAACTTACCTTTTCACTAGTAAATGAGCAAAAATTTATCAACTGAAAACCAATACCGTTTTTTATCAAGCCCGCTTCAGTGACCGATATAACATCACTTTTGGGGTCATGAGTCACCACTTTGCCAGACCCAAAATTGACAGCAGACCAATCTTTTATATTTGGCATGAATTTTTTTCCTCAAAAGGGGGAGTGTCACCCAAACCCCCTTTTCCCAACTCAAAGGGCAAGGGCACTTGGAGGGCAAAGTTCAAATTGAATTTTTCCTACATTTTTTTTTCCATGCTGTGGGGTTTACAGTATCTTGGCAGAATGTTCCCACTATGAGACAGAGGGCAGCAGAAAACCCCGGGCCTAGGTCTAAGGGCAAGGCAATTTAGAGGCCAAAGGGGCGGCGGGGCCGACATTTTGCCTTGGGGAGCAATGATTTTTATTTCAAAAAGATCCCCACTGGAAAATAAAAAACCCAAAACCCATTTTCCTTGGCGAAACTCAAACCCTGCTCTAAAGGGGTTTAAACCCCAAAAACAAGGGTGCTAGAAGTGGGCTTTAAACCTTCCCCTAAAACAGTATAAAATTTTCCCAGTTACGAACCAATTCCCACCACATAGGCGTTTTCAGCATATAAAAAAACAGGTGTGATACTTGCCCACCTCTATAATGATTTTTTGTATTAAACGATCGTCAAAAACCCTCCCGAATGTTTTCAGTACATATTAAAATTTCCCTTTAAAAGATTTTTTTAAACGACATGACCACATTTAAAGTAGTCCGACGGGTTAAATTTTGACACAAGTACATTAAGCAACAGGCACCAAATTCCCGCTGAGCATTTCTTACCTTTTAATTAGGATACTTTTTACCCTACCGAATGCAATTTACCTTTGTAACAGTCGAACTGACGAACAAACCACTATAACGTTCACAGTTTTGAAATATAATTTATATAATTAGTATTTATAAAAAAATCAGTTACATTTAAAGGTTAAAAAAAAATTCTCTTTCACCTGACGAAATTCATAAGAGACCATTCCCTTTAAAAACCAAATTTTTTTGCAGCCCTTGGGGTCTCTTTAAACAATGCGACTGTACTTCCTCGTGGAAAAAAGAAAGACTGAGTTAAGTTAACAATTTATTCCCAAAAATTTGTAGAAACAGCTTACACTAAACTATTTTTTTCACAGCTAAGACAAGAGTTTACTTTTGGTAACAAGTGTTATCTAATGTCATTTTTATTTTCATTCCAAACTAATCAAGACATTTTCAAAATATTTAAAAAAAAAACAAATTTTTTGTTTGGAAATTATTTACTGTTTTTGGGTTTCTACTAACCACTTCAAACACGCCATTGAATACATACAGAAAACAAATATTTTTTTGAATTTTTAAGAAATTTTACCTTTTGTTTCAACTTTTTCAAGTAAACCCACACTCTATATATTTTGTTACAAGTAATGAAAGGGTAAAGCAAATGCAGGTTTCAATTTTGCAATCTTCAGACTTAAAATACATATTTACGTTTGTTAAGCAAACATCATGTATCGTTAAAACATATCTTCCTATTCACATCTTTTTTATACAGCAGTCAAAAAAACCAACAATAAAACAAGAGGCCGATGCCCCTAAACGCTCACCTTTACAGCACTTGAGACTGAAGGGCCGAAAAAATATCTAATCCCCAAAGACAAAAAACAAAAGGGAAAAATTTAACCAAAAAGAAAAAAAAAACTTAAAGGTATAGATATTTAAAAATCACCTAAAAAAGGGGTACCACCATGTTGTACCCCAAAAAAACGGCCCGGCCTACGGCCAAAAATAAAAACAAAAAAAATAAAAATTATAAATAACTATTTTTTTTTTTAGAAAGGAAAAGGGGAAATAATTAAAAAAAAATTTGTAAGTGGACAAAAATGATCTGCCAATAAATCGTTGACATAAATGAAAATTTTTAAACATATCTTCATTATTATGGAGATATAACAATTTTAATTTAAATAAAGGGGGGTAATTGACATAAAATCAGTCCCCTAGTTTCTACCCTGATTGTCTCAGTCCAAATAATAACAATAATGAAAATTTTAAATAATCCTGTAAGTACTTTCTGATATAAATCCATTTTATTACAATCGGGGGGGAATCAATTAAAAAAACTGGAACCCATGATTGGTCTGTTTTTCATGGAATCCAAGATTTCTTTTTGAAGGATTTTGGAATTTTTTTCAAATAAAACCATAAATGAAGTCCATATGGGTCAAAAGCCCAAAATAGCCAATTTTGGGCCTTCAAGGGCCCTAATTTCTGGGCCTAAGGGGAAACGGGCCCGTTAAGAAAAAGCAAGATCTTGTGGGTTTTCAAGTTGGGGGGAAGTTTGGTTAAAATCAAATCATAAATGAAGCTGCTATTGTGCAGACAAGGTCAAAATAGCTAATTTTGGCCCTTTCAGGGGCCATAACTCTGGAACCCACTATGGGATCTGGCCGGTTCAAGAAAGGAACTGAGATCTTATGGTGACACAAGTTTTGTGCAAGTTTGATAAAATTCAAATCATAAATGAAGCTGCTATTGTGCAGACAAGGTCAAAATAGCTAATTCTGGCCCTTTCAGGGGCCATCACTCTCGAACCCATAATGGAATCTCGCCAGTTCAAGAAAGGAACCGAGATCTTATGGTGATACAAGTTGTGTGCAAGTTTGGTTAAAATAAAATCATAAATGAATCTGCTATTGTGCAGACAAGGTCAAAATAGCTAATTTTGGCCCTTTCAGGGGCCATAACTCTGGAACCCATAAAGGAATCTGGCCAGTTCAAGAAAGGAAATAAGATCTTATGGTGATGCAAGTTGTGTGCCAGTTTGGTAAAAATCAAATCATAAATAAAGCTGCTATTGTGCAGACAAGGTCAAAATAGCTAATTTTGACCCTTTCAGGGGCCATAACTCTGGAACCCATAATGGGATCTGGCCAGTTCAAGAAAGGAACCGTGATCTTATGGTGATACAAGTTGTGTGCAAGTTTGGTTAAAATAAAATCATAAATGAAACCACTATCGTGCAGACAAGAAATTGTTGACGGACGCACGGACGGACAGACACACGACGGACGACGGACGAAGGGTGATCACAAAAGCTCACCTTGTCACTATGTGACAGGTGAGCTAAAAAACCTATTGTATACATTTCTTTTCTTTCCTGTTAAAAGCAATGTATTCTGCCTACTGCAGAAATTCATACAAAAATTACACAGAGTAAAGAAAAACACAGCTCAATACCAACAAATAAATAAATAATAAATGCAGCTTAACATGTCACACATTTAACAGAAATATTTACATACTTTATAAGCTACAGGAATTACCACATGAAAGTAGGAATGTGTTCACTAAACATGGGTAACCTGCCCCCCCCACCCCATAAAACATGTAAAATCTAACTAACATTACATAAGAGCTGTCGAAGGACAGCAAAGCTTGACTATTCAACAGCCTTGTCAAACTGAATGAATATCAAAGTCCAAAAAGGGGCATAATTTTGTAAAATTGCAACACAGGGTTATGGAACCTGTACAATACATATCAGCATATGACAATGGACAATTGTATGAAATTTCAATCCATTCCCATTAGTGGGTAAAAAGATACCAGCTTACATACAAAACCTTTGTAAGCAAAACATTAACCAAAAATTTCTAAGTCAAAAAAAGGGCATAATTTTGTAAAGCGCAAAATAGAGGTATGGAACCTGTGCAATGTAAGTCAGTTTATCACAGTGAATAAGTGTGTGCAGTTTCAATCCATTCCCACAAGTGGTTACTGAGATACCAGCTTACACACAAAATCTTAACAAAATCTAGATGCAGATGCATGGGTGAGTACAATAGCTCTACCTATTCTATGAATAGTCAAGCTAAAAACAAAAACCTCCTAGAGTTCGTTTACTGTAACATATTCACCTGTGTTTATAGATGGATAATGACCTTATATCACTTCTAAGTTTGTTGAATGTTTGTTGATTTGTTTTGGCCTTGGTGTGCAGTTTTTTCAACAGTATTTAAGTAATGCAAAGGTAGGCAGTTAGTTGCAAACTTCTCCTTATGAATGAGAGGTGGGGATACAATATCTTCTATCAAATTCTCCTAGAAAATACATGCTTCACCCAGGGATTAGATTCACAACCTGAAGATCCAGAGATCTTTGATCTCCTTATTGAGCTAAGTGGATGGGCTTCACTTGAAATTTACTGGAATGTCCCACAAAATACTTTTGAGGTTTAAAGAGCCAGTGTAAACCCTTTTCAAATGTTTTACAGGCAAGACTGTGCTTGATTTTCAATTAACATATTTTCCAGGTAACAGGAAACTTTAAATACCTTTACTTAATGTACAAGTCACATTTGTTGTGCTTCTGCATCAAATTACATGCCAAACATATATATTGCATTTTCCTAAAGTAAAAAATAACACACCTTGTAATATTCTTAAAAATAACCTGTATAACAGGAACAAGTATACCCAACACTAACACAAACAGTTGACCAGTACACAATGATCAGCTAGGCTGAAGCTTGGCAACAAATAACAGATGAGGTATATCACAATTATCTATATTTGGAGATTTCTTGAACAGATCACAGACTTTGTCTCACATGGCATCAAAGTGGAATTTCTGGGCTTCCTGCCTTTTCTCTTTCTTATCTTCAATCTGTAATATACAAAGACCGAAATGACATTTATATTAATTTACAACTAGAATATGTCTATAGGACACAGGGTGTGCCCCCCATTGGTACATTTGTCACAAATAAGGGGCAATAATTCAAATGTTTGCAGTGTTAATGGGGTTTAGACTAAACAAACATTTTATGAAAAGGATTCATTATTCTAGGCCATATATTTTTGAGCTATGAGCATCACAAACAAAAAATCAACTATTTTGGCTATTTCAAGGGCCATAATAAGCTCAAAGATTCTCAAGAAGAATGCCAAGTGTGAAAGGTCACATCATCATAACGACTCTAGCAAGGTTTCATATATTTACATTAAATACTTTTTCAGCTAGGCACATAATTAGGTGAAAATGTGCATTTTTTTACTATTTCAGGGGCCATAACTTTAAAAATAGGTGAAGCCGGCCAAAAATAGGTGTGCAAGTTGATATCATGATAAAGACTTATGCAAGTTTTCAACCATTTATATTAAATCTTTTTGAGGCAGGTGCGTCAAAAGGTGAAAATATGCATTTTTGACAATTTCAGGGGCCGAAACTCTGAAAAAAGGGGGTGGAGCCAGACAAAAAAATAGGAGGTGCGCAGGTTCATATCATGACAAAGACTCATACAAGGTTTAATCGATTTATATAAAATACTTTTTGAGCTAGGTGCGTCACAAGGTGAAAATGTGCATTTTTGACTATTTCAGGGGCCATAACTCTGAAAATAGGGGGCGGAGCCAGACAAAAAATAGGAGGTGCACAAGATCATATCATGATAAAGACTCATACAAGATTTATTCAATTTATATGAAATACTTTTTGAGCTAGGCCACGTCACAAGGTGAAAATGGGCATTTTTGCCTATAACAGGGGTCATAACTCTAAAAATAGGGGCAGATCAAAATGAAAAATAGGAGGTGCGCAAGTTCATATCATGATTAAGACTCACGCAAGGTGTCATGAATCTATATCAAATACATTTTGAGCTAGGCGTGTCACAAGGTGAAAATTGCATTTTTGACTATTTCAGGGCCAATAACTTTAAAGAACAAGAGCTGTCGGAGGACAGCAACGCTCGACTATTCAACAGCCTTGTCAATTGAATGAATACAAAAGTTGAAAAAGGGGCATAATTTTGTAAAATGCAAAGTAGAGGTATTGAACCTCTGTACTGCATGTCATATCATGACAGTGAACAAGTGTGTGAAGTTTCAATCCTTTCCAATTTGTGGATACTGAGATACCAGCTTACATACAAAAACTTAACAAAAAACTGCTAAGTCAAAGGGGCATAATTTTGTAAAAATGCCAAGTAGAGTTATGGGACCTTCACAGTGCATGTTAGATCATGACAGTGAACAAGTGTGTGAAGTTTCAATCCATTCCAATTAGTGGATACTGAGATATCAGATTACATACAAAAATTTAACCAAAAACTGCTAAGTCGAAAAAGGGGCATAATTTTGAAAAAAAAAGAGAGTAGAGTTATGGGACTTGCTTAGTGCATGTCAGATCATGATAGTGAACAAGTATGTGAAGTTTCAATCCATTCCCATTAGTAAGTACTGAGATACCAGCTTACATACAAAACCTTAACCAAAAATTTCTTAGTCGAAAAAGGGGCATAATTTTGTAAAAAAGCAAAATAGAGTTATGGAACCTGTGCAAGGTAGATCAGTTCATCACAGTGAATAAGTGTGTGAAGTTTCAATCCATTCCCACAAGTGGTTACTGAGTTACCAGCTTACATACAAAACCTTAACCAAAAATTTCTAAGTCGAAAAAGGGGCATAATTTTGTAAACAAGAGGACCATGATGGTCCTGAATCGCTCACCTATCCCCACATGACCCAGTGCTGAACTGAGTATGACGTCGTTATTTCTATTATTTGACACTGTGACCTAGTTTTTGAGCACATGTGACCTAGATATCATCAAGATAAAAAATTCTGACCAATTTTCATGAAGATCCATTGAAAAATATGACCTCTAGAGAGGTCACAAGGTTTTTCTATTATTTGACCTAATGACCTAGTTTTTGAAGGCACGTGACCCACTTTTGAATTTGACCTAGATATCATCAAGAACATTCTCACCAATTTTCATGAAGATCTCATGAAAAATATGGCCTCTAGAGAGGTCACAAGGTTTTTCTATTTTTCGACCTACTGACCTAGTTTTTGACCGCATATGACCCAGTTAGGAACTTGACCTAGGTATCATCAAGCTGAACATTCTTACCAATTTTCATGAAGATCCATTGAGAAATATGGCCTCTAGAGACGTCACAAGGTTTTTCTGTTTTTAGAACTACTGACCTAGTTTTTGACCGCACATGACCCAGTTTCGAACTTGAACTAGATATCATCAAGATGAACATTCTGACCAATTTTCATGAAGATCTCTTGAAAAATATGGCCTCTAGAGAGGTCACAAGGTTTTTCTATTTTTAGACCTAATGACCTAGTTTTTGAAGGCACGTGACCCACTTCTAAACTTCACCTAGATATCATCAAGGTGAACATTCTCACCAATTTTCATGAAGATCTCATGAAAAATATGGCCTCTAGAGAGGTCACAAGGTTTTTCTATTTTTCGATCTACTGACCTAGTTTTTGACCGCACATGACCCAGTTACAAACTTGACCTAGGTATCATCAAGCTGAACATTCTCACCACTTTTCATGAAGATCCATTGAGAAATATGGCCTCTAGAGACGTCACAAGGTTTTTCTATTTTTAGACCTACTGACCTAGTTTTTGACCGCACGTGACCCAGTTTCGAACTTGACCTAGATATCATCAAGGTGAACATTCTGACCAATTTTCATGAAGATCTCTTGAAAAATATGGCCTCTAGAGAGGTCACAAGGTTTTTCTATTTTTAGATCTACCGACCTAGTTATTGACCGCACGTGACATAGTTTCGAACCTGACCTAGATATCATCAAGGTAAACATTCTGACTAATTTTCATAAAGATCCCATGAAAAATATGGCCTCTAGAGAGGTCACAAGGTTTTTCTATTTTCAGACCTACTGACCTAGTTTTTGACCGCACATGACCCAGTTTCAAACTCGACCTATATATCATCAAGGTGAACATTCTGACTAATTTTCATGAAGATCTCTTGAGAAATATGGCCTCTAGAGAGGTCACAAGGTTTTTCTATTTTTAGACCTACTGACCTAGTTTTTGACCCCACGTGACCCAGTTTCGAACTTGACCTAGATATCATCAAGATGAACATTCTGACCAATTTTCATGAAGATCCATTGTGAAATATGGCCTCTAGAGAGGTCACAAGGTTTTTCTATTTTTAGACCTACTGACCTAGTTTTTGACCCCACGTGACCCAGTTTCGAACTTGATCTAGATATCATCAAGGTGAACATTCTGACCAGTTTTCATGAAGATCTCATGAAAAATATGGCCTCTAGAGAGGTCACAAGGTTTTTCTATTTTTAGACCTACTGACCTAGTTTTTGACCGCACGTGACCCATTTTCGAACTTGACCTAGATATCATCGAGATGAACATTCTGACCAACTTTCATAAAGATCCCATGAAAAATGTGACCTCTAGAGTGGTCACAAGCAAAAGTTTACGCACGCACGCACGCACGGACGACGGACGACGGACGCCACGCGATCACAAAAGCTCACCTTGTCACTTTGTGACAGGTGAGCTAAAAAGCAAAACAGAGTTATGGAACCTGTGCAATGTAAGTCAGTTTGTCACAGTGAATAAGTGTGTGAAGTTTCAATCCATTCCCACAAGTGGTTACTGAGATACCAGCTTACATACAAAACCTTAACCAAAATCGGGACGCGGACGCGGACGCCGACGCATGGGCGAGTGCAATAGCTCACTATTCTATGAATAGTCGAGCTAAAAAGGGGGCGAAGCCAGACGAAAAATAGGAGGTGCGCAAGTTCATATCAATATAAAGACTCATGCAAGGTTTCATCAATTTATATCAAATACATTTTGAGCTAGGCGCGTCACGAACTTCGGACGGACGGACGTCCGCATGGACAAGACCAAATCTATATGCCCTCCCACCACTCATGGGGGGCACAAAAACAATTCATTATGATTTACTTCTAACATCTTTCTCTATACACTAACTTATTGCTCAGAACTTAATAAACTTTTCAGTATAGTTTTTTTTTCTTGCTTTAATTAATAGCAGATACTTGAACAAAAACTATTCATATAAAGCAATGTTGAACTTCATAAAATCTGCATTTAACTCTGCAATATCAGCATTATAAAAAGATCATGAGTACCTAACAATGCAATGATATTTAAAGTTCTATAATGACAACCATGCCATGTCTACCCAATATGACAGCAAATAACAAAGAAACAGAGGTTAACATTCTATAAAGCACTACCATACCTTATCTTTCCAATGTAAAACACCAACTATACCAGCAATAAACCCGCAGGTACCTAACAATGCAGCACCAGTTAACATCATTAAACGACTAGGAGTTACAAACAGTTTATTGGTCCAGCTGTAAAAAAAAAGAAGATAAAATAAATATTCCTAAAAGTTATTTCCCCTAAATTTCCTTAATATTTTTTTTCCCTTTAAATTACAGATGCCACCTACGACCCCCATCTTTAATTTGCTTTTTTACTGCTGCTGAAATCAAACAAGCAAAACTGAATTCCTGTTGATGTTAGGGCGATTTCGGCATACAAAGTCTACTATTTCTAGGGGTAGCCTGCCTGGGAAAATTGTATTTAACTATTTATTTAACAGTTGAAACGGGTTTAAACCAATTACAAAAAATTGTCTCTGTGAGGTTAGCAGAATAACTCCAGCAGAACAGCCTAACAACTCCAGCAGAATAGCAGAACTCTAGCAGAATAGCAGAACAACATTAAAAAAATAAATGTTTAATTTTTTTTTTTCATTTTACCTCGCATCTGTATGACAATTAAAATTAGCCTAAGACTATTTTTGCGGTAAACATTGTAAGTTGTTAGAAAACCATTTTGGTCTGTTAAAATAACAACTTTATACATCAAACATCTCGCATAATACCGCACACAATTAATATTAGCCTAAGACTATTTTTACGACACACATGCTTAATTAACTGTTAGTAAATCGTTTAAGTCTGTTGAAGGAACACTGAACAGCAGAATAACTCCAGCAGCATAGCAGAACAACTCCAACAGAACAGCATAATGTTGAACTCAAGCAGAATAGCAGAACAACAATGCTAAATCTTTCTTAAAAACGCCTGTTTTTCAACAAACGAAAATTCATAACATTATGATCATTAATGTTTTATGGCGGACGCTGACCATTAGCGTTCGTTTAGGTGAGCTTTTGTGATCGCCCTGTGTCCGTCGTCAACAACTTGACTACCAACATTCTAGAGGTCACAATTTTGGCCCAATCTTAATGAAACTTGGTTAGAATGTTACCCTGAATAAAATCTTGGACGAGCTCAATATTGGGTCATCTGAGGTAAAAAACTAGGTCACCAGGTCAAATCAAAGGAAAAGCTTGTTATCACTCTAGAGGCCACATTTTTGTCTCTATGAAACTCGGTCAGAATGTTAATCTTTATGATCTTTAGATTAAGTTTAAATCTTGGTTAGGTTGGGTCAAAAACTAGGTCACCAGGTTAAAAAACCACAGGAAAAGCTTGTTAACGCTCTAGAGGCCACATGTATGACTGTATCTTCATGAAATTTGGTCAGAATGTTAATCTTGATGATCTTTAGGTCAAGTTCGAAACGGGTCATGCGGGGTCAAAAACTAGGTCACCAGGTCAAATCAAAGGAAAAGCTAGTTGACACTCAAGAGGCCACATTTATAACCATATCTTATTGAAACTTGGTCAGAATGTTAAGCTTGATGATGTTTAGGTCAAGTTCCAATCCTAGAAGTCACATTTTCTACTTGATATTCATAAAACTTCGTCAAAATGTTTGTCTCTATGAAATCAAGGCCAACTTAGACTCTAACTTATCAGGGGTTAGAATTAGGTCAGGTGAACGATACAGGGCCTTCATGGCCCTCTTGTTTATCACTCGCGATTAATAGAAACAACTGAATTTTAAAGCCTCTTTTTTTAAAATCCAAAGGCAATACGTCTGTGTTGAACCTTTAAAAGTACTTTCAGAAAATCTACCCACCTCTCCATATAGTTTTATTAAATTGTGAATATTGTGTTCCTGATAAGTTGGCGGGAAACAACGTGTTATAGAAATGTCACAAATTGACCGAATTTTCAGTCTCTACATAATAATTAAATTCACAATTTGACATAGATACTAGTTGTTCTGCTATTCTGCCGGAGTTGTTCTGCTATTCTGACGGACTTATTCTGCTGGAGTTGTTCTGCTATTCTGCTGGAGTTATTCTGCCGGAGTTATTCTGCTGGAGTTGTTCTGCTATTCTGCCGGAGTTATTCTGCTGGAGTTGTTTTGCTATCAGCTGGAGTTGTTATGCTATTCTGCTGGAGTTGTTCTGCTATTCTGCTTGAGTTATTCTGTTGGAGTTGTTCTGTTATTCTGCTTGAGTTATTCTGCAGGAGATGTTCTGCTGGAGTTGTTCTGCTTTTCTGCTTGAGTTATTCTGCAGGAGATGTTCTGCTGGAGTTGTTCTGCTATTCTGTTGGAGTTGTTCTGCTATTCTGCCGGAGTTATTCTGCAGGAGTTGTTCTGCTATTCTGCTGGAGTTATTCTGCTGGTGTTGTTCTGCTGTTCTGCTGGAGTTGTTCTGCTGGAGTTATTCTGCTGGAGTTATTCTGCTATTCTGCACAATTAATGGTTATCAAATGCATAATTGCAATAATGTGTTTATTGCATGTCCGTACACTTTTAACTTCATTTCGTTTTGATTGTGCATATTTCGACCAATTTAAAAGTCAAAATTAGTCGGGCGGAATAATAATTGCTTGTTTCGGGGTTTTGCGCCCGTTTTCGTCAACATTAATTTTTACAAGCCCTTAACTCTTTTTCCACAGTAACTTACAAGTGTCCCATTGAAAGATATTTGTCATGGATAGGGCGACCGTACCGGACACCAAACCTATAATCGCTCGATTAACGGGCGTGCGCTCCAACCAGTGTGTCATTTGGGGTGGGGGTAATTTTTGACAGGATGAATTAGACAAGAGACTTTTTTCTAAAGGTCAGTTGTATTTAAAGTTTCAAAACTGGTATTATTTTAAAATCTGAACCGCACATATTTGATAACCATGGCTTAAAATGTTCATTTAGAATGAAAGTGTGGGAATTGCTGTATATGCCGATGTTGAAATAACTTGTAGCCCAACAATTGTTTTTTTGTTTGTTTCTTTATCACCTGGTTTTGTTTCAAGCAAAAGTTGAAAATGACAGCGATTTAGCGGCTATATTCAGCTATAATATTCACGTTATTCAAAATTGAAAACAATTACACATACTGATAAAAACTAAGGGAGTTTTTTTAGCTCGACTATTCGAAGAATATGGAGAGCTATATTACTCACCTCGGCGTCGGCGTTGGTTAAGGTAATATCTTGTATACCACCACAAATATTTATTTCAAACTTGGAATTCTTGTTTATTATAACATTCTCTACCTGTATGCAAAAGTACTTAACTCTGTTGAGTATTTTGGCTGAATTGTGGCCCTTTTTGGACTTGGAGATTAGTTAAGTTTCGCATAACATTCCATATTTTGTCTAATCTGTTGAACACTTGCCTGCCATCATGGTCACACATTGCCATATAGTGCAAGACGTATCCAATTCCACAAATACAGGTACATTGTTTGTCTTATTTATTTTTCTTCTTTTGTCTGAAAATCTCTGGTAATATTTTGAGCCCGTACTTCCACCAAGTCTTCGGATAGTCGAGCGCTCTCAACATTCTGAGTGTTAAATATGAATATGGTCAGATGCTCAGAATTTTAGCCATACTCAAGTTTTACTCTAAACATAAATAAATATTTTAATTTTTTTTTGTTTCAAGGCGTTCATTCTAACTTTGATGGAAAGAATATATCAGAAAAAATATATTCAAAGTAGGCAGTAGTGTAGATATTGAATTGTTGAAATATGATGAAAAACTAGATGCGAAATGATATCTTTAGCATACAAACTGTTTACCGCCAACGCTTAGAACGCAAAGACGTGGTGGCGTCAAGCGTAATGTTTGAACAAAGGCTATATTCTACAGATGGTACCTAAAAAAATCAAACTGCATCTGATATTACTTTCTGTTGAAAATTTAATAGCGAGCTCGAAGAGCTGGCCCGAAGGGCCTGCTCGAGAATCGAGCTTTACGGTAACGCAAGTATACTTGCACACTTGGTGATGGATTTGAAAAGTTTCGTCGGAAGTTTTTAAAAAGCGCACCCTAGCGGATAGGTGCTCACAGGAAGTAATTCTTTCCGGAGTGAATACAGAACTTCATTCAATTGCTAAAAATTATTCATCACCCAACAATAATGAAAGAATGATTTCAAGTTGTTAAAAAAATTATTATTTTAATTTAAAAGATCAAGCATCGGCCAGAAAATGGAAAAAATGTCATTGATAAGCAGAAAGAAAAGGGAACGCGATAATGACGTCACCGTGACACCGGCTTCCCATTAATTTTGCAACGTATGACATTCACTGTTATAGGTATGGTGACACTAAATGTAAACTTTTTCAAGTGAATAGGTTTTCCTGAATTCTTGTGAGTAGTGAATAGTTTCTTTGTGACAATGATGCATATATTTTTTTAGCTTAATCCGATTTCTTTGAGCTCGCTTTGAGGCTTTGCCTTATTTCATATTAGCGAGCTCGAGAATCGAGCTTTACGGTAACGCAAGTATACTTTCACACTTGGTGGTGAATTTGAAAAGTTTCGTCGGAAGTTTTAAAAAAGCGCACCCTAGCGGACTGATGCTCACAGGAAGTACTTCTTTCCGGAGTGAATACAGAACTTCATTCAATTGCTAAAAATTATTCATCACTCAACAAAAATGAAAGAATGATTTCCAGTTGTTTGAAAAAAAATATTATTTGCATTTAAAAGATCAAGCATCGGCCAGAAAATGGGAAAAATGTCATTAATAAGCAGAAAGAAACGGGAACGTGGTAATGACGTCACCGTGACACCGGCTTCCCATAAATTTTGCAACGTATGATATTCACAGTTATAGGCATGGTGACACTACAGACTTTTTCAAGTGAGTAGGTTCTCCTGAATTCTTGCGACTTGTGAATAGTTTCTTTGTGACAAATAGAGATCTAAATGATGCATAATATTTTTAGATAAATCCGATTTCTTTGAGCTCGCTTTGAGACTTTGCCTTAGTTCATATTAGCGAGCTCGAAGAGCTGGCCCGAAGGGCCTGCTCGAGAATCGAGCTTTACGGTAACGCAAGTATACTTGCACACTTGGTGATGGATTTGAAAAGTTTCGTCGGAAGTTTTTAAAAAGCGCACCCTAGCGGATAGGTGCTCACAGGAAGTAATTCTTTCCGGAGTGAATACAGAACTTCATTCAATTGCTAAAAATTATTCATCACCCAACAATAATGAAAGAATGATTTCAAGTTGTTAAAAAAATTATTATTTTAATTTAAAAGATCAAGCATCGGCCAGAAAATGGAAAAAATGTCATTAATAAGCAGAAAGAAAAGGGAACGCGATAATGACGTCACCGTGACACCGGCTTCCCATTAATTTTGCAACGTATGACATTCACTGTTATAGGTATGGTGACACTAAATGTAAACTTTTTCAAGTGAATAGGTTTTCCTGAATTCTTGTGAGTAGTGAATAGTTTCTTTGTGACAATGATGCATATATTTTTTAGCTTAATCCGATTTCTTTGAGCTCGCTTTGAGGCTTTGCCTTATTTCATATTACCGGAGAACCTAAATTATATAATGGTTTCACTTTCATATTTCATTTTTCATGCTGAAAGGTAATATTTAATCCGAAAAATTTAGTCCTACTTGGAAAAGTGAAGCCAGTGACAGATAACTCTTCTAGGGCTATTTAGTTATGTGAACAAAGTATGCATAGATTCGGATGTGTTTCCCAAAAATATAGTTTACTTCAAGATCTATGAACAGTCATTCAAACAGAAAAATTGAGCGTTATCTTTCATTTTCAAACGAATTTATTCAAAGACAATTTATTCTATTTATTACTGCCGATAAATTACAGGTGTGGTATGATCATATGAAGGAAAGCATTATTCGTGAGAAAAAATATAAAAAGACTATATGAATTTTACGACATCGAATCCCTCAACACATGCCATGAATATCCTACCACTTTAGATTTCATACAGTTTGCCGGGTTTTAGTGATGAATGTGGCCAGTCTATCCCTCTGGTCCATGACACTCCGTGCAAAGCATGGTTGCAAATTCATTCCGTGCAAAGCATGGTTGTAAATTATCTAAATACATGTACACTGCTGACTAGCGTACAAGTTAAACCAACTATCAGTCAAATCGAGTCTGCAATATTTACTATTTGTTTTGTCCTCGTTGTCATTAATCATGTTACAATCTAAATATTTTAAGATTTTGTACCAATTGCAAATTAGCTCATTGGTAAAGCATACAGTCCATGTTAAACAAATCTTTTACCGTGTGGGTTCGAAACTCACCATCGACATTATTTTTTTTCTCGTAAACATTTAGATTCCTTCATGAACTATGTGACAACACAACAGAGAAGTATCATAAGCCGATATGGCAGGTTAGAAAAGTTTACCATTATATCAAAGATGATATTGACTAAATGCATGCATTTAAGCCATGCAAATAATAAACATACTGTTGTTTTATATAAAGGCATACATACAAATACAAACCATCAAAGAAAGAAACAAAAATATGGGAATGAAAATGAAAACTAAAAGAAAAAACACATACACACACACACACACACAAAGACAAAACATGAAAAAACGCACGTAGATTCGACCCCACAAAATGATTACGCGCAAGACCAAGACCCCTAGCTCCAAGATCAAGTTTACACTTAGAAGTCAAATGAAAGGTTAAAAGGGTATGTTTCATATCCGGTTCGTAACTCTGTCATTAATCAAGAAATTTCGAAATTAATTAGCAGAAATATTCCCCGATAACGAGAAAACGTGTCGTGCATAACAACCAGACCTCTAGCTCCACGATCGATGTCACATTTAGAGGTTAACGGTTTACATGGTGTGTTTCTTGTCAGTTCCATACCTATTTTGTCGATGAAGACATTTTAAAATTACATGGCATAAACGTTCCCTATATTAAAATGACGTGTCAGACGCAAGTCCAAAATCTCTAGTTTCAAAGTCAAAGTCAAACTTAGATTAAAAAGCTAACATTTATGTTTCTTGTCCAGTCAATAACTCTGCCATCATCAAACATTATTTGTCACAATTTTCCCTATGATGAGTTAGTGTGTCATGTTCAAGACCCAGACCCTAGCTCTAAGGTCAAGGTTACCTTCGGAGAAATTTTTTCTCTTGTCGAAAAATTAGTCATACCTTAACTATTCTGGCATATTTTACGCATCGAACTGTAGCATTCTTGGACAAACCTTGGGGGCGTTTGTCACTAATAGTGCCATCTCTTGTTTGAGCTTCAATTCTAACTTTGAGAGTTATATATATTTGTACTTATCCCTTTAAAATGTCAAGGTCAGTAGTGGCTATTGTCAAGTTACCTTAAAGACACACTACTAACTAACTGTAACCTTTTGTATTTCCATAATGCTGTCTGACTAAAGTACATCTCCTATTACGCTATACTTAGGATCTGAAGACGTGCTATTGATAGCCTCGTTCTGACGACCACTCCGTTAGCCAGGCAGAAGGCTTACTTACTACATTTTGTAAGAATAAAAAATCTGTAAGCGACTGGTCCCGGATTCGAGTCCCTTAATCTTTGACATTCGAACAAATCGTTCCATTGGTTAAAATAAAAAAAATAGAATTGCGAAAATAAAAAATAGCAATACTGGAAATCAAAAATGTACAGAAGACGATTAAGAATGGGTCATTCTCGGATCTTCGTTTAGAAGATCAAGTACTTCAGTCAGATTGTTCCATAATTGTAATTATACATTTTTGTACGGAGAAATGAGAAATAACAAGTGTCTAATTACAGTTTGACAGTAACAGATATTATTCAATTAATGTAGTAGTATGCACGGTACTTCATGTATTAAGGTGAGTTTAGATCACACTGTTTCTATATACAGTGTAAGATAGTTATTATTCTATTCTTTTTTATAAAGCTATACTGAGAAGAGAATGACTGAGTAAGTTTGCAGATGAAGTTATGAAAAACCAGACTGAGCTTGTCCACCTGTCATCTTGTAGAATAGTTGTATGATACCAGTATTACCAGAATTATCTGCACAAAGTTCATGTGGGAGGAAAAGTAGGTATTGGTGGGTCTTTAACTCTTCTAACTTGTTAAATACCGATGGATAAAAATAAATGCTATAGCCTATAATTAACGGTCAATGCGAATACGTTAATGTTACACACCGATAGCCACACGAAAACTACATGCAGATATAGACTTACCACAGTTCTCTACTGCGAGAATCTAAAGTGGTAATTTTGACCGGGAATTCACGGCATGATTTTACAAAATTCTTTTGCCAAGAATAATCAAGGCCTTAAAATGTACGAGTTAAAACAGAGCGATATAAAAATGTCTATCTGATGGTCATACCAAAACCATACCAAAAACTATGCCGAAAGAAGTTATTTCACTTTTTATGACACGCACCTTGTGTTTTCAAATGTACCTAATTTGCATATTGTCGACCGAGGCGTGCGGAACAGCATTTACCTTGCGGAATCTACCGTTACAGAAACTTCTGTTAATATAATGCAGACGTTCTTTAGTATAAATAAAATGGTTGGGTTAGTTAAAAAGAAATGAGAATCACCTTTCTTTAGCTAATCCACAAAAACAACGAAGCCGATGTCGCTGTCAAAAGTTCCCGTATTTACTGCGCGGTGCTATGTTAAAATAATGCTAGTGTGAGAAAAGCGATATGCGCTTCAGTTTTGCACTTGATTTGTTGTTGTCATTGAATACGTAGCCTTAGGTACCATCTCTATATATTCTACGCTATCTTTACTTAAGAAATAATTTATAGCAAAAGAGTGCGTTAACACTATTTATGCACGATGGGCGGTTATACGTTGGGCGCAGCCCGAGTGAAATTATTTGTACGACGTATTACCGCCCAAGAGTATAAATAGTGTTAAAACACTCTTTTGCTTTTAATTATTTCGATTCTAATATAGAAGCGCTCTTTCTTGGTCGCAACAAAAACTTCGACGTCACCGCACGTTAACGTGACGTCATTCTAGCGTAAGAGTGTTTTAACAGACTCAAACATATTAGAATGTGGTATTAAAATGCGGACCAGCGACCGATAATTCAATACACAGGCAATCGGCGTGTGACTTTGACCCCTTATGAATGATGGACCCCCCACCCTGTTCTCTACAACCCAGATCCCCAACATAATAACAGAAAAACACATTTCAAAAAAAAAAAAAAAAAAAAAAATGCTATATATAAAAAAAATAAAGGTATGGTACTTTACGGCAAATCATTAAGGACAAAATGGAATGGCCTCAGTAACGATCTCACTGCGTACACAATTTTTGGTCGATTTTTGAAAATCTGGTCTTAATCAACGCATAAAGCATAAATCTTAACGGTAAACATGCACTTTGGTCTGAAGGCTGCATCATTTTGATGCAGCGAGACGCTATTCTTTGACAAAATCATCTCGTACACGATGTGACCTAACCCGTATATTTCTCGGGCCAATAGACAAGTCAATGGCAGCCACCTATTCCCTTCGATATTTCCAAGCACAATCGTGGCCAGCCTTTAGAAACATAAATAATTAGTCGCTTACCTATAATTACTTCGTCCAGTTTCCGTCAATAACGATGCATCCAGCGCTGGGAAATTTCTCTCAAAACATCAGCTGCCATGTTTATACGGCGACCCGGAACTGGTTTTTACTACGTAGCCTTTTTGCGATTGGTCGATTCTGGAGGTGTGTTCTCCACGTGAGCTGGTTTAAACATGGCAGCTGATGTTTTGAGAGAAATACAGCGTTGGGAAATTGACTGGATGCATCGTTAATGACGGAAACTGGACGAAGTAATTATAGGTAAGCGACTAATTATTTATGTTTCTAAAGGCTGGCCACGATTGTGCTTGGAAATAACGAAGGGAATAGGTGGCTGCCATTGACTTGTCTATTGGCCCGAGAAATATACGGGTTAGGTCACATCGTGTACGAGATGATTTTGTCAAAGAATAGCGTCTCGCTGCATCAAAATGATGCAGCCTTGAGACCAAAGTGCATGTTTACCGTTAAGATTTATGCTTTATGCGTTGATTAAGACCAGATTTTCAAAAATCGACCGAAAACTGTGTACGCAGTGAGATCGTTACTGAGGCCATTCCATTTTTTCCTTAATGTTTGGCCATAAAGTACCATACCTTTATTTTTTTTATATATAGCATTTTTTTTTTTTTTTTTTTTTGGAAATGTGTTTTTCTGTTATTATGTTGGGGATCTGGGTTGTAGAGAACAGGGTGGGGGGTCCATCATTCATAAAGGGTCAAAGTCACACGCCGATTGCCTGTGATTCAATATAGCAACATGAGTGTAACGGTTCAGCATCAGGTTGTTTTTTTTTTTTCGAATTAAAGCATTCAAATATCATCGGTGGAGGGTTTCCAATGTGAAATGGCGACAGCTACGTAGTATTACATTTAAGAACATACAGTAGTTAATATTTACAATAATTATATTCTATATAAACTGATTAACAGTCTCCTGAGAGCTTAACACATAGCCAGGCCCATACTAGCCTTATGTTCTTAAATGACCAATAAACCACACAAAAACCAACAAGAAAAGTAGACGGCATATATTCTAAGAAAGATTTTTTTTCTCAGACCGGTCAGCACTATGGAATTTCTTCCGTAGGTATGAACACATGTGTAATAAGATTTGTTTACATTTTTATAAATGCAAAACTAATTTCCTTGAAAATGCTACCAAACTATCAAGTAAAGGTCCATTTTGAGATAAAAGCAGGAACTGGCTTACATAAAACATGAAAATTTCTAACAGTGAAAAAGTTGAGGATTTTATCTTTCCACCATTATCCGACTAGCCCGGAAGTGCTGCTTCATACCCATTTAGTACTATTGTACCTTAAGAGTACCAGAGTACCCTGTCGCACTAAAAGTCAAAGTTATAGAAATTAGCTGACATTGCATGTACAGTAAAAGAAAAAAAATAGCGGTACATCAAGCTTTTCAGATTAGGAGATATTCTTTCAAACATAAAATGGTTCCTTTTATCGAAAAACAGCGTGCGGGTAGTGTATATGTATTACATGTTCTGTATAATCTAAACTTAACATTTTCGTTAGTCGGATTGTTCATAATTCAAGGTCAGTAAAAATTCCAGATTTTAGGTTACTTCCAAACAATTATACACATACTTTTTATACGCTTGAAGGACGTATTATGTTACGACGCCGGTGTCCGTCTATCGTGTCCGCTCTGTAACTCTCGAACTCTTTTTAAGGATTTCGAAGAAACTTGACAAATGTTCACCACATCGACACGACGTAAAGAGCGCATGCTTTTGATAGCTCGCTTCCAGGTCAAGGTCACACTTAGGGGTCAAAGGTCATACCTTCGGGCGCATATTGCTCCACATTGCGATGCTCCTGTTCTTTCTAATTTATTATTAAACTAGATTTATATAGCGCCCTTTTCATGATAAAAACGTTCAAAGGCACTGGCAGCCATTCGGGGCGCCAAATTCTTCCTTTACTAGTACAGACACAGAGCGATCTGACCAGAGGGAAAGGGTAGAATATAGAGAGAGAGAAATCTCTTATAGATACAGGCTTGGCCGGTTCACTTAGCCTAGCTCTTTGCGAAAAGACAGCCTGGTTCTTTAACGTACCCGGTGTATAGCACCGATACACGCGAAGCCGTCTTTCCTGGGAAGAACCAGTACAGGCTTCTTAGTTAGGTGGGAGACACTCAAGAGCATCTCAGCAATTTCCAGTGCCTGGACCGGGACGTTACATTTAGTTGCATCTTCTCCGTGATACATGGCCATTTTGTGTCGATTCCTTGTAAAATCCAACTCGCATTTGCTAGCAAAAATAGAGACATGAATAGGCTCAATGTCGTGTTCTTCTGGAAAGTAACAACATCAGTGATAGTGCTACAATAGCGAGTTGCCGTAGGGAAAATAAAGTTCAGCCGCATTGGACTGTTGTAAAAATCCTTGAAATTCTCGAGGATGACTTCTTTCTAATTCACAAAAACATGTTTTATGTCCTTTGATCCCGTTTTGATCCCGTTTTATTACTACATATGAGCCTAAAGTTGAGGTCCAAACTGAGATGAGAAACCATACGCTAAATGTTTGATCGAGACCCATGCGTCAAAATCAACATGGCGTCTGAAATTCAAAATGGCCGCCAAGATGGCCACAAATTTTCTAAGACTTGATTAAAATGATTATTAAGTAATATTTTATGGTGGAAGTAGGCAAACTGGGGTTTGATAATGAAATAAGTTTATCTAATTTTCGAAAAATGAAGATTTTGAAGCCTATATTCAAAATGGCCGACACAATTTAAGATGGCTGACATAATTTGGCCAAAATTTAGATTTTCAAAATATCTAAAATATTTTGCCCATGTTGAAATCACATTGAATAAAGTTCATAAAGCTCTTATATCACTTTAACACTAGATGCAGCCCGAGTGGCAGTTTTCCAAATTCAAAATGGCTGCCAATTTTATACTTATTGAACATCCATTGGTTTCTTTGATATTTTATGCCCGCTTGCCTTGGCGAGACGGTATAATTATTAAATTTTACTGTGAAAACTATCTCAAACTTTGAACAATTCCAAAACAGAAAGTGCATGGCTTCCAGCTTCTCCTTTTACTACAAATTTGAAGCTGGCGACGAAACACAGTGAAACACAAGCAAATTCGATGAATTGGTATCCCCCGCCGAAAGGGTTTGTGGTGAGGAACGGCAAAACAGTATATCCGGCAAAGAGTTAAGGATGTTACTAAGAGGCAAATAATTTCATTAGTCAAAATCAGTTTAACAGAAAATGAATGCTATTATTTGGTGGGGGTTGAGGGGCAGCGGGGGTGACTGAGTGAGGGTACAAAATATCATATGTTGATTATAAATATTGATGGAAAATTAAAAATGAAAAAAAAATGGGTGGGGGGATGCATGCTTGGGATGGTGGGCATGACTGGGTGGAGGAGTGAGGTGGGGGAATGGTACAACTTTGCATGTTGATAAATATTCATGAAAGGTTTTTGAAAAAAAAAATAAAAAGGAATGAAAAATTATCTTTCTTTTTTTTTCGGGGGTTGGGGGGGGGGGGGGGTGACCAAGGCAAGGTGGTATGACCAGGTGTGGGTATACAATTTCACATGTTTATAATAAATGTTCATGGAAAAGAATGAAAGACGTTTAATGAAATTCTACCAATTGGTTGGTTTGCTATGTACAAATCTGTAGATTTTTAAACAATTAAAGGGCAATAACTCTAAGGAAAATTTACCAATTAAAAAAAAATGACAGGCATCATCGAAGTATGTTGGTTCATATCTATTTCAAGTTTCATGAAATTCTGCCAGCTTGTTACTGAGAAATTGCTGCAGACGTGGATTTTTCATTAAATGAAGGGCAATAACTCTAAGTGAAATTGACCAATGAAACAAAAACTTGACGGGCATCATCGCAGTATGTTGATGCATGTTTATTTCAAGTTTTATGAAATTCTACACGATAGTTACTGAGAAATGGCTGCGGGCGGACATTTTTGGGCATTTTTCATTAAATCAAGGGCAATAACTCTAAGGAAAATTGACCAATCAAAAAAAAAAAAAACTTGACGGGCATTATCGCAGTATGTTGGTTCATGTTTATTTCAAGTTTCATGAAATTCTACCTGCTAGTTACTGAGATATGACTGCGGACGGACGGACGCACGGTCGTGACGGACGGACAACACCATTTCAATACCCCGCTCCCGTTTTCATCGGCGGGGGATAATAATATTTATATTTTATATTTGGGTTTTACGGCGCACCACTGACACAGGATAATAATAGGCAAATAGCTTATTGAAAAGTGACCAATAGAAATTGGTCATTCAACGGGGATATTTTCATAATCCGATGCCATCAAAAATGAAAAGGGTGCTCAAATGAAGAAAAAAGAGACGAAAAGAAAAAATTCCGTAAGTAATAGTAACAAAGCTATGACAGATAAACAAAGGTTGCCGAAAAACTTTAACCTTAGAAATAACACCTTGGTGACCTTAACCTTAGGTATAATGGGCCCAGCCCATGCACATACTTTGTTTGTATGTTGGACAATATTTATGTGAAGTTAGAGTAAGATATAAGCAATAGTAACAAAGATACTACAGAAAAACAAAGGTTGCCGAAAAACTTTAACCTTATAAATAACCTAAGTATAACACCTTGGTGGCCTTGACCTTGACCTTGGGTATAATGGGCCCAGCCCCTGCACATACTTTGTTTGCATGCTGAACAATGTTAATGTGAAGTTACAGTAAGATATAAGCAATAGTAACAAAGAAAAACAAAGGTTGCCGAAAAACTTTAACCAAGAAAGCTCACGCGGACGCCGACACAGGGGCGAGTAGAATAGCGCCCCTATTCTCCGAATAGTGAAGCTAAAAACTCTCTTCTAAAATATGCAAAATTTATTTATTTCATTTACAAAATTTAAAGAATGTGCACCTAATATTGACAGCGCTATTAAAATCAGAAATAGGTAAGGTTTGGAAACTCAGGGAAAGCGTCGTAGTGCCTTTGTAATTTCTGTCATGTTATGTGTTTTAAAAGAGTTTTGACATCTTATTTTTTAAAGTTTTGATAAGCTTTGTACAAAATTATGTATCGTTTTATAATTTCTGTGAAGACAAGCGTATAATGTAGAAATTCGGTATTACATATTGACATAACCAGTCAGTGAACTTACTTACACAAATGTGCCCTAGCAGATACTAAATATATATATGTGTGTGTGTTTGAATTCCAGTGGAACTACACCTGTTTTTGGTTGCCCCACCTCAGCTTTTACTTGTTACTCTTACAAGAAAATGTAATTTGACGGAACTGCTAAATTCTATTCTCATGCAGACAACAGATAATATGTGAAAGTATATACATGAAAAAAGGGTCATGCAATTTTGGATCACCCCTTGAACATAATTATATGACGATTAGAAACGTTTGCATTAGCTGGCATCTTGTTAATTTCGCCTTACTATTTGGTCACTCCTTAATATATTGAGATCGGTAATTCAATATTTTTCCTACATATGTTTCAAAATAAAACCAGATATAAACGTAACGTATTTAAAAGTGTTGTTAGATAAAAAAATCAGCAATACTTGACAAGTACGTTTGTATATTTCATACCTACAGTATTAACTAAATGCACAGTAACTTATTTTTCAAATATCTTATAAATATTATTATACAGTAGAATAAGTGTAGTGAAATGGTAACGAAAAATATGTAAAATGAATTACGTATAGTCTTTCCTCAAACTAAACCAATAACAAACAAATATAATTATGCCATTAAAAAGTTTTGTTCATGTTTTGCAGCAAAATTCATAGTGATTTGACAAAAATTAAGTCACGCGTTGGACTAGCTAAGTCCAGAGTTATCTTTAAATGGTTATTTTTCAATTTTCATAACATTCATGTATAGCACGTCTCGGTATATTCAAGGAATTAACTTGACCTTGTTTTTCATAGTTACCACAGTTTTCAGTTGTTAAATAATCAGAGTCCTAAACTGTAAAATTGAAATATCGCTTTCGACAGTAAGTGATACATGTAGCTATCAAAACAACACGTACGGGAGAACAGTTAATGATAATTCCTTAGAAAGTACGTTTATTCTTTACTTTCACCATCTGCAGTGTTTGTTTCCCCTGCCTTGTAACCTGGCTTACTTCTATCAGCGTAATTTATCCCTGACATTCCAATAATACTGTATGGAACATGACTAGAACTTGGGATTTGATTATACACTGTTGTCATAGGAAGTCGGAACCCTCCGATGGGACAAGCTGGAAATGTCCTCAGTCTTCCAAATGCCGCATTACTTCCATAAATACTCGGATGCATGGCGTTGCCATAGATACCAGGATGAAATGTCATAGCCGAAGAAATCATTGCAACCGAACTACACGAATCATTCAAATTTTTCGACAGAATGAAGTCAATTGACTTTGAAATATCGCGGTCACAACTGTTTAGAATATCATTTACGCTTGACACAGACAGCATTGGGAAAAGTTTACAAATTATTTGAATTTTTTTATCAGTTGATTTATCTGCGTCCTGACTTTCGGTTTGTGGATATTGTAGAGCAACTTCTCTTGCGTTTCTTGGAGATATGGAAATTTTGTTGGCATCTGATTCAGTAGATGATACTGTCAGTTCACTGTTTTTGTCAGCAGCAGCGGTCTTTCTTTCAACATCTTCATGTTCTCTGTCAGACTTAGCTTGCTTCATTGCTGTTGCTGTAAGGAAATAGCAACATAGTTACATTATTGTATACGCGTAAAAGAAACTAAACTGCTGAACGCTTTTGTGTTATAACATCCAACTACATGAGACTGTAGCCTGTAGTTAGTACATGATTTCTGTGGTTTATAGATTAGCTGGTCAGTTTTACTGTTGTTGGCATAATTTAGGTAATTTGGCAACCTTTCCAACTTTTGCTGGTGGAGCAAGACCTTAGATGCCCCTCCGGGCATTGTTTCTGGCATTGGTGGACACCAAGGTAGAATCATTGACCGACCTAAACCACGACGCCAGGTCAATGTCTCAAAAATACCCAAATAACTCACCAGTTCTCAATTTCATACTAACAAAATATAACTTAAAGGAGAGAGTTATTGCTCGACTGAAACTGAACTTTTTAAACTCGAATAACGGGTAATCTAATGAGCTAGCCAAAGGAAATCGTTTTCCAACGTTTTTAAAAATGTACTGTAAAATTGTCTGCATGCGGACGGATACTGTGGCCCACGCATTTAAATGTTATCTTAAAATAAAATTTTACTTGATAAAATAAAATAGTTTTGCATACTGCACAGCACTATTTTCTGATATACATGCTTACTTCAAAGTAACAACGCTTCTTTGCCAGAACAGGGGCCTCCGTGGCCGAGTGGTTAAGGTCGCTGATTTCAAATCACTTGGCCCCTCACCGATGCGGGTTCGAGCCTCACTCGATGTGGGTTCAAGCCTCACTCGGGGCGTTGAATTCTTCATGTGAGGAAGCCATCCAGCTGGCTTACGGAAGGTCGGTGGTTCTACCCAGGTGCCCGCTCGTGATGAAATCATGCACGGAGGGGCACCTGATGTCTTATTATTATATTATTATTATACCAGATTTATATAGAGTCCTTTTCATGATAAACACGTTCATAGGTGCTTTACATATAACAAACGCAGCCACACAGGGCGCGAAATCCATCCTCTACTAGTACAGACACAGAGCGATCTGACCAGAGGGACAGAGTGAGATAAAGCCCCCAGAACAGATAGAGAGAAATGTCTTCCTCCATATGACCTATAATTGTGTTGATGCGACGTTAAACCCAACAAAAGAAAATAAAAATAGCCTGAACAATATTTTAAGACCCTTTTACTACCTCTTGATCTGAGCTTGAAGCGAGGATATGGCATATTATGTGCACTACGCAATGTTATAATTATAAATCTGTGGGCCATAAGAATAGAAGTTACAAAGTTATGTGCCCGGACACGGTCGGGTGGACAGACATGCGAAACTAGAGTGCCAGAATGTCACAATATATGCCCGTCATGTAAATGTTACAGTAAAACATATTCTGTGTAAGTTTGGTAGATAGTAAGCTCAGAAAATGACATATCCAATTCTAACAACCACATAAAAAAGTTTCAAGAGTAAGCTATTTATAGTAACAATAAAGGGAAGTAAGAATTCTAAGTCCACATAAAAATCCTAACCAGGTAACCACCTAAAATTGGATGTAACATGCATGTTGTACCACAGAAAAGTGGTCTCAAGTTTTCCCTACGGCCAGTAATAAGCTATTTATAGTAACAACAAAGAGAAGTAATTCTAAAACTAGGGACTTGCATGGTTCTCTTTCTTTAGAATGATATGTGCTGAGTAATGTCCTTCTTGAATTTTACCTCTAAGTGTGACCTTGACCTTAGATATAGGGACCTGGTTCTTGCGCATGACACTCCGTCTCATGATGGTGAACAATTGTGCGAAGTTACATTAAAATACCTCCATGCATGAAGAAGATATGCTCCGGACAAAGTCTGTGGCCGCCAATTCCTTCATATATTGTTTTCTCAAAAATAGGGATCCTAATAATTTTTTGAATTACACCAATACATTCATACAATACTGCTTGTCATTGACCTGAGAACTCATAAAAATCATCAGCTAGTTTGACAAGCTCCTTTAAAAGCACATTTATACTCGATCTCACGACTGCTGGTTTTTCAAGGAGAGATAAATCCCTACCTTTATCTGGTTGATCATTCCGTCTTTTGTTGCTCCCAATACTGGTTTCTGAAAAGTTATTACTGTTGACTTGTAGGAGTCCCCCTGGTCCATACAACATTCCTAGATCCTTGGCCTCATTCTCCTCCTGAGCCTGTTGGCGGCGAAGAGCAACTTGAGCTGCCATTACGCGTTGGCGCTCGGCGATCAACATGCATTTCGCACACAGACAGTCTCTCCACCGGCAATATCGTTTGTGTCCCTACACGAAATAAAGAGCTATCAGTAAACTGTTGCATGCTCCTTAACATATCCTCACACAGACCGTAGCTTTATCGGATCAAATGGCTCGAATGTATGTTCCGTAGAAAGAATGGACTAGTATGGACAAAATGCAGCATGTCCAGTTTTGTAAAAAAGATTTGGTTTAAACATACTTAAACCCAACAATATACATAATTATATTTATATACAAACATTACAATTACAGTTGATGGAAAGGATTAGAACGAAAGACAAGTCTTATAGAGCTCTTCTCATGATGAAAAATTAAAGGTATCTCTACAAGTTATGTAGATCAAAACGATACCATTTGAATATGTGTCTGGTCACACTGTCTGTGAACACTTCACTAAAATTGCTACAGTATGTTTCTGACTTCAGAACGAAGTTGACAAACGCCTTTGAATTAATTCGTACGTTCAAATTTGCAATCTGCTCAAAACAAAATGAAATCAATATATATAAGAATATTTTCAGAGTTAATGTCCTCATATTTCAAGTGTTGCTTCAGTTCAATCACGTTGGACTTTGAAGTTCTTCTATTTAAACAATATGTTGTTATTTTTTCTGTGACATTGTTCAGGTAGAAATGACGGGTTTGAGTCATTTTTGGGAAGGAGTATCCGCCTCAATGTTAATAGACTTTCAAAAATCAAGTCATTTCTTATAAGATGACATTGGTAAAAAATGTTATCTGGCCAGATGTTGGTGGAAATGAGCTACTTTGATTAGAATTTGATAGAAAATGACAAATTAGTTGCAATTTTGTTGAAAATGAGGATAAAACCCAAAAATATCACATTTTCACTGTTTTGAATGTATTTTTTCAAAAACTGCATATTTATAGGCTACTAATTGCTATTGTCTGGCCATCAGAGGTAAAACTGAACATATTTAACAGTTTAAATGTGTAATTTGCATGCAGATCAGAGTAGAAAATGTCAAAACGGGGCAAAACAAGGCTGCATTTAGGGTAACTGCTTCAAAATCATGTCGCGACAGCTATTTTTGACAAAATCTGACGCTTTGTCTTATGGTACTTAAAATGCCGTAAAAACTTGGACACTGTTGATATCAAGCTAAAACCTTGTATTTTTTTCATGCATTTGGGATTCTTGTACATTTCAAATGAAACTGGCACAGTGTCAGAGAAAAAAGTTTTTCTTATAGGCATACAGACACTAAATAGAAAAATGGCGCGAAAAATAATGGCGGATACAAATAGTCCTCAGTTTTTTTGCTCTGTAGAGCTATTTTCCTTATTTTCTTTGCAATTTATTTGCTAAAATCACATGACAGATCTATGCTTGACATGTAAGTAGCATTTTCATAATGAAATAACAACATGACAAAAATTTTCATGGAATCTTAGATCATACACCACCAGTATAATTTGGGGTCTCATTCTTTAGCTGATTTTGCAGTTTGTGTGTTTGACTGAAATTATTTTCTTGCATCAAACATGACCCCCACTTTTCTTTTGATTTTTAGTTAGCACTGACAATATTCTTCAAGAAAATGTAAGTTACAGACATTTAAAATGGGTCCTGATGTGTGCTACGGTCATTGGAAATAGGTCAGTTTTATACAGAATAAAGAACAACAACTATTTACACTATCATACATGTACTTAACATAGCCGAGACATATCTAACAAAGTGTGTATCATATAAAAACAACGCATTTAATATCGGCAATATTTATTAAAAAGCGCAATAATACAGCCTTGTGTGCTAAAATAAACCTGTGGGCTAAAAATAACCATAACGTAGATTTGACACGTGTGTGCTTCTGCTTTTCTATGTGACCGAATTACAATGCTATTATCCCTTGAAACTATAGGTATCATCACCGCGCATGTGTAATGCAAATTATGCGTTTAGCCGAGACGAATTCCCCAAAGCATGGTTGGAAAAAACCGACTGGAAGCGGATAATAGCACGCCCTTGTGTACTATTAATAGAACATCAGTTATACCATAATGCAATGCGCGAATTGCTTTCTATATTGGTCACAATAGCATAAATAGGCATTCCCTATATATTCTATATAAAACTGACATTTTTAATGAGCTACCAAATATAGCTAGACCCATTTTAGAGAACAAAGCCTTACTTCATTTTAAAGAGTTATGATAAAACAAGAAATATCCTTAAAAATGATGGTCGGCGAATTGTAATAATGAAAGAAGTTTATGAATTTTTCATCTAACATTCATCTTTCATCTAACATTTTTCAAATTGCAAAACTAAACACCGCACTTTAACAATTTAAATGGTTCTCTTTTAATTTTTCGCAAAGGTTTCGTAGGGTTGCAATTTTGTTTCGTTTATCCTTAGACGAATAATTACAGAAGTAGTTTGATGAAGATTCATGAAACGGTTCATGAGAAGAGGTCATTAAACGTGTTTATATTTTTAGCTAAATTGGTCCCTATCCCCATTTGTAACAAAATAGCAGAAGACCTTACGATATTGTTACACATCGAGTTTGATAAAAATCCATTGAAATTTTAGTGGTTAATGCGAAGAAAGGCATATCTACTTTTAGCTATAGTGGTCCTTAATAGGGCCGAAGTTCCTATATAAATAAATTTGGAAGAGGACCTTATAATGATGCTCCAGACCAAGTATGTCAAAGATCCACCAAGCTGTCCATGAGACGCTGTATAAAGGCATTTCTAGTTTTAGCTCTAGCAGCCCCTAAAAAGGGTCAAATGTCACAGCTGAACAAAGTTGGCTGCGGGCCTAATAAAGATGCTACAAATCAAGTTTGATTAGAATACATGAGAAAAAATCAATTAAAGGATTTTTTTTATTTATTATTTTTATTTATTTCTAAAATAGGCCAGCTGATCCCTGCTTTCACAAATGCATATTCGCTATTCATGGATCTTTGGACAATGACGTCACACCTATAAAAAAAGTGAAGGTCAAGCAGAACGTACAATTGTAATTGACCATAGTCATATCACATAGATAAACTGTATGCAGCGTACCTTCATTACAGTGTAATGAGATTCAGTCATTATATAGCATATATATAATGAAACAGATTTCAACTGAGTTCAATATTTGCATACCATACTAAACAAAAATATCCATATATAATAAATCAGTCAAAGCAAACAAGTACTCATTTTAATATGCAATCTGAATAAGTCACAAAAGCAAGAAACCTTTTCATATACAGACGACAATTGTAACAAGGAAAATCTTTTAAAAAGCACTTCTCTACATAAAAGACTCTTATCACACCCTTATTCATGTGATACGCAGACCGTATTCAGCTCTTTCTTTAATTTGATATATGTTGGTATTTGAACAGGTTTTTATCATATTTATTAAACTTACTTATCATTTTGAGATATATCAATATTCTTGCTAAATATACTGAGCTAAAGTTAGCTTTAAAACTGTGAACAGCGTCGTTTAGGATAAACGCTTTGTCTACATTTCACTCAGCGTAGCACAATCAACAGAGTGAAAGAAATTGACACTCTCGTCCAATCAGGCAGAGTGTTGCATAAATCTTCCATTTTGATCAATTATCTATAATGCGTTATCAAGCAGTTTGATTTGCAGTTTGAAGTCACGTGGCATAGGTAACGAAAACGAATTTAGACGGCGTCGCCGAAAAATTTAACTAACATAAAATGAAGAGAAAAGTAGGGGTCATGCATCTTCTAAGAGAGATTTCTCTTGTCACATTTGATTACTGTAAAATCACATCAAAATCACACTCGGTGGCTGTGTAGTACTACTCATACTAAAATTGAGTTTCACTTCACCAAATGCAGAAGAACAGTTTTAGAGTCTTGGTATTAGCAAAGCACAATATTTTCGGATTCGAAACGCCGAAGAAAAGAATTTGCGGTTAAAACATTTAGTACAAAATACTTTTGATTCACGACTTTCAGTCATATATCAGCACAGTGACAATCATAACTTCTATATCATTTTAAACAACTGATTCTCGCAACAACAGATGCTTGCTAATGAGGCGGTTGGGATGTCAGCTGTGGTCGGGGTCTGTCAAACATTTCCTTATTGAAAAATAATACAAAATAGTGAATGATTTGATAGAAAAGTATGGTGCTGCATAAGATAAGCAACAACATCCAAAAATTATTACCGAAAGTCAAATATCTACATGTCACACTAAGGGGTCATTAAATTTTGTAATAAACAGAACATACGTAGAACATATATACGTATATCTCATAGGTGCTAATTATTTCAACGAAGAACTGAATATGTGGCCACAAATAATTATGTATGACAGTGTATTTTGAAAGTATACATGTTGTTCAAGACATTTCGAAATATTTCAATTAATTCAAATTATGCGATCATAAGAATTTATTTGCATTTTACAAAATTTATAAGCGTTAAATTCATAAACACGTACGGATGACACACATTACAAAAAAATGATGATATATAACGGTTACTAAGAAGAACAATTTGTTGTTGTTTTTCTGCTCTGTGAATACGTTTGTGTTTTAATTAACGCTTTCGATCAGTATTAATAAATGTTTCTCAGTGAGTATATTTTTTTCTAAAACGTTTAGAAAGTGGGATGTGTCACAAAATGAACAGAATGATAGATAAAAACGTCATCCATTGATATATTCCTGAAAAATCGATATGTTACTGCTAACATGGGTATACAATTTCAAAACTGTACTGTCTACATTTTTAAAAAACATTACCAACTTTTAGTAACATCTCGAAACCGATAAAGCGGGACAGATCTACCTATCATAAAAATCAATAAAACCAATAATCCAATATCATCGCTACCTACTGTCGCAAACGAGTTCACTTCCATGGGGGGTAGGTGGTCTACGAATGTGCACATCGCAAACTATATATCAAAATGTTTGTAAGAGTCTTAAGTTTCCAAAACCAGTTGATGCCAGAATGCAAGTGGTGGGCAAAGTGCTCAAATTCAAGATGGCCGCCAATATGGCCGCCGAAAATTAAAAATCATACTTTACATATTGACTGGACAATGTATTTCAAATTTAAAGGCATCGTCCTAGTCTTATACTAGTTTCTGTTGCAGAATAAATTAAAACATATTATATTTAATCTTTAACTTAATTGAAATAAATTCTTACAAAATATGATGGATTTTGCATGCAAATTGATCAGAAAAATTGTTGTTTTACATACATTCTTTTAATAATTCTACCACTTCTAATTACTTGATTATATTTTACAAGTTTTATGCTTTATAATGTTCAGAATTTCCTAAACTATATCATAAGTATTTGACATGACAACTTTTGATTAAATTATTATCTGTTAATCAATGGCTAAGTAAACAGCTTAGTGGGTGGGGTAAATCTATGTACACTTACATAAAATATGTGTAATAACTTAAAATTCATATTAAGTAAAGGTGCAGGTTTTTATGCCCCCGGCATCTACTGATGCGGGAGACATATAGTGATTGTCCTGTCCGTCCGTCCGTTCGTTCGTCCGTCCGTCCGTCCGTACGAGGTTAACCAGATGGGACCGTTTCGTCTAGCATCAGTACCCTAACTAGAATGACTTGATACTAATGCAGATGTAGCCTGTGACCATTCCTCATCTTCAGACATCTCCTGACCTCAGTTTGATCTTGACCTTGAACTATTACATGAATAAAATGTGTCATATATACCGACATTAGTAAAACTAAGTTACATAATTGGTGTGGGTAATCAGTAAAGGATGAAAATATAACATTTTCACATTATGACACGGTTCGATCTTTAAGTAAACATATGTTTGCTAAAAGTAACTAAAACAGGCTGAAATGTAAATTCGAAGATTAAAACAGCATTTAATAGAATATTTCTTTAGCAATTACATAAAATACTGATTTAAACTAATTAACTGTTTGCTAGTCGTTTTCTTGTAAAACGACAATGTAAAAATTATTAATATACAACATACGTAATAATGTCTTCACATTTTATGTTTAGTTGTAAGCTTGTGAGATATGATAATATCAGTAAAATATGGAATACTGCTCTGCAATGACATCTTTTTAAGATTTGAATAAATAACCTTTAGAATGTTATTAAATTCTAAAAAAAAAGAACATACATTGAACACATATTGATTGATACAAACTGACACAATATTATTTAAGTAATCTACATGTAAGTCATGGTTTTGAAACAGCAACATCTTAATTTTATTTATTTGTTATTTAAGAAAGCATGTTTTCTCATACTTTGTAGTATGAGGTAATTATAGCAGAACAAAATGTAAAAAAGCCTTAAATTGAAGAAGGTCTTTGAGAACATATGCAGGAAGCTATCTAGGCACTTTTTAATGGGGTATCTTTGTATACGTCAAATACGCACAACTCATACATAAAATGTATTTGCGATTTAAAGTTTATTTGTAAGACGTAAGTAGTTTCTGTGAAAATAAAATGCTTACTTTTATCTATAGAAATGAGTTCATCTTCGGGATCGCATCACGCGAATATTCAGAGGGGCCAAGCCCCCGCCTCCCGTATGTCTGATCCAGCAATGCATACATCTTCGAACCTTATGGGTGGCACGAGGGATCATACCCCTTACCGGAATACAAATGAAATTAGTTCATCTTTGGTATCACATCATGCGAATATTCAGAGGGGCCAAGCCGCGCCTCCCGTATGTCTAAACTGACGGGTCAAGCAGCATCGAACCTCTAGGCTGACAAAGTGTGCCAGACTCCTGCTGCATATAAACCAGTTCTGACTATGGCATCAAGAGGTACTGGGGGACAAGTACCTCCGCTGGTACAAATGTGCCCACATCGGTTTCCGTGCCAAGTATTATTAGAAGTGGCACCGGAGGACAAGTACCTCCACATGGTACAAATACGCCCGCATACGTGTCTTAGTAGTGGTACCGGGGGGCAAGTACCTCCGCCTGGTACGAATACGCCCTCATCAGCTTTTGTGTCAAATTATCTTTTGGGTGGTTCCGGGGAATGTGCCCCGCAGCAGGGTACAATTGTACCAGCATCCAAGTATATGCCGCTTTATCCTATGAGTGGGAGTGGGGTACTTGACCCTCATCATGGTACAGCTGTACCAGTTTTGGGTACGGTACAACAATCTAAGGGTGAAATATGGAATAGGCTGTGACCGCCCGACATAAAACAGTCCACTTTGGTACAACCACTCAATTATAGGGGAGGAACAGGGCTGCAGGGCCCTACAACAGGTTCAAATGTGCCAGGAATTGTGCTCACACTACATCTTACAGGTGGCACTTGGAATCAATCCCGTCCACTTGAAGGGGACCAGAATGCTATTGTTAGACCACCCTACCATATGGATAGCACAGGCGATCACCCCCTCCTATTGACACAAATGTACCCGCAACAGTTTCTGCACCAAAACCCAAAAGTTGCATTTAGAATAATATCCGTCCACCTGATCAAAACGCTCTGGTTCGACCAGCCTACCCTATGGTTGAAACCGGGGTTCAGGCCCCTAGAATTAGTAGAAATGTACCGCCTATGGCTCCTGTACCACATCCCACCGGTGGAACAAACGGTGGTTCGATCCTTATCACATGGAGCTAGTGACCATGTTGTTGCACAAACACCCTACTGTATGAGTGGCGCACTTAGTACAAATATACAAGCTCCCTCTCGCGTAGCGCAACCCAGGGGTAGTCATTTGTGTCAACCCCTGGGACCCGGAATGGGTATCGTTGGGGTTCAATCCATTCCAACCAGTATAGCTGGGTCCGGTCTGGCCTCAATGCCAAATACTACAGTTGCTGCACTGCCATCTTACCATACGACTGCGTCCTTTGCGCAAATGCCCGCTAATGTATCTTTAGTGGCCTCGACACCATACACTATGGCTGCTTCAATGCCACCTGATGCCGTGGCTACTCCCATGATCCACACCCCAGCTTATGCAAATATGCATGCTAGGGCACCGTTCCAAGTGCCTGCCACAAGGGCACAGATCTTACCTAGGGTAAATGAGTCGATTGCGGCTCAGATCATGTACCCTTGGGTAGGTTCTGGTCTGTTATATTCGGATTCAAGAGTTACAACCCCTTATGAACATCAAGTGAGTGCTGCTGTGGTTCAAGCCAATTTACCAACCAATGGTTCCATCTTGAACCATGAAACCTGGGCCCCCAGGGTCTACTGGGGACTCAACAGCAGGCGCATTATGTGCTCTCCAGTAATTCTTGTTTGCAAGACTATAATAACTCGGGTGTGCGGTTTATGAACCAAAATGGGGTTGTCCTCGCACAACCTTCTGCAAGACCCAAAGAAAATTCCAAAAGAGACTTTAAGCTGCCAAAACTGCAACCATATGATGGCACCTCAAGTTGGCGAACCTTCCGTCATAAGTTTGAAACATATGCACGTTATAATAAGTGGGGGAAGAACAGAGCAAATTTCATATAGAATTGAACCTTTCCGGGAAGGCAGTGGAGTTCTTCTCAAACTCAATCAGACGTAGGCCTAACATCTCCTATGCAGAACTAATTACAAAATTGGAACGGAATTTTGGGGATTTAACCCCCCCCCCCACACACACACACTAAAAGATATCTAGTCAAGACTTCAGTCTGCTACACAACGCCCGGATGAGAGCCTTGACGATTGGTCAGATAGGGTGTTAGAATTGGCCACTGAGGCATTTCCATCCGTTGACCAGCCATTGATAGAATCACAGGCTGTAACCTGTTTTTGTTATGGCATTCGGGACGTAAGTGCAGCTGAACATGTGATCCATCTCAAACTAAATTCGGTACGCTCGTGCTTAGAACGTGCTAAGGAATTTCAACAGTGCCATAATGCATTACAGGGCAATCTGTCTCCGCATAAGGAATGTCCAAATATTAGGGCTAATAGGGAGTCAATTCCCAGACGTTCAGAAAGGCTTGCCTCAAGTACAGACTCAGATAGTTCAAGTCCGACTATTAGTTCTAAAGTCGCTCCAACCCCAACGCAACATGCCCTCTCAGAGATACTAAACAGTATGCTTAAAGTCCAGGAGACCGCTAGCAAAAGCCAACTTAAATACCAAGAAAACGCTTACTAAGCAGCGGACAGATTTGTTGAAAACTATGTCTGAGCTTACCGCCAAAGTTGATCAATCATTGTCTCCCTCTCCGTGTAGTCCCGGAAGAAATAAGTCTCGGGAAACCTGTCCGGGTTGATCAGGTAGTCCTTAGTCGGAATGGGGGAGGCTGCTTTAATTGTGGGGGAAGTCTTTGGCTGAAGAATCGTATTTTGCCTAGATCTCCAGGGAGATGCTTTAATTGTCAGGGAGATCACCTGAGAAGAGATTGCCCTGAACTGAAGGAGCAGAGTGATATGATGTAAGATATTAAACCAGGGAGGTTACCATTTTGTATAGTGTATGTTCTCAAGGATCTATTTCTCCCTGCATTTACCACATGGTTGGCAGGGAATGTCCAGGCCATTTTGTGTAGTCACCAGGTCACCTACTGGAAATAATTAATTCCCGATAGTTTGTTAATGCTGGAGTCGAATGTTCAGTATTTTGTCCTATGGAGGTTTTCAGATTTGGCAGCCCACATTTGTTGGGCATTTTGTCCATTGGGTTTTCCGATTTGGCGGCCCACAATTGTTGGGCATTTTGTCCTATGGGGTTTTCAGATTTGCCAGCCCACATTTATTGGGCATTTTGTCCTATGGGGTTTTCAGATTTGGCGGCCCACAATTGTTGGGCATTTTGTCCTATGGGGTTTTCAGATTTGGCAGCCCACATTTGTTGGGCATTTTGTCCTATGGGGTTTTCAGATTTGGCGTCCCACATTTAATGGGCAGTTTGTCCCATGGTGTTTCCAGATTTGGCAGCCCACATTTGTTTGGCATGACTGCCCAGACAGTGGCAGAAATTATTGGAACGTGCACAATGGGTGTTTTGACCCTCACAGCCAAAAACGATCGGGCCCTTTATTTCCATTGGAAGAGCGGACAGTTTCGTTATTTCCTGTAACTTTGGTGTAGGGAAAGTTTCCCTTGATCTATGTAATTTAATTAAGCAGTGTTTATTCACTGTGTATTTGGTGTAGGGGAAATATTCATTTATTTATTAGATATTTGTATATGAATATTTACATTTATAACCTATATCTGGTATGTATGTATATACCTATGTTCTGTTTCGTTTATTTTATAAATGTCCAAAAAAAAAAATTACAGTTTACTCTATAAATCACAATACAATTAAATAATCAACATATGTACGACTGTTATAACGCAAAGAAATCAACAAGCTATAGCATATTCTTCAAAGGTGTTGCTGCCGTTATAAAATATAAGTCATAGCAAAAACATTGCGGCAGCCATCTTGGCGACCATTTTTTTAAATAAACTTGGTACGTTTCGTCTAAATATATATTTCGTACTTTATACATTGTTTTGACAATGAAACTATAGTATGATGTATACAAAACTGAAGATGATTATCAATTTATTTTTTATTTTTGCTGTTATTAGATATACATTGTATTCTATATTGAATTATCCCACCCACTTATAAATATATATATTATCAATAATTTGAATGTATCCTTTAACAAAATAATAATGTTATTACAATTTATTATCACTTGTTCAACACGGGATTGCATTGTGTAAGGAACAACAATAAATAGAGGAATACAAACAAAGTACATTGACCGTAAATAGTAACTTCAAATTAATTCCCAACAGTTAAATGCTTTTATTTTGCAATTTTATGCATTGGGTATCATTTTCATGTATCAGCGGCCATGTTGGCGGCCATCTTGAATTTGAGGACTTTGCCCAGTGACTAGAAACTGGCATCAGGCAGTTCTGAAAACTACATATTCTGACGAACATTTTGGTATGCAGAAGTTGATGTGCACATTCATAGACCACCTACTACCAGTTTTAAGCTACTTATTTGGCCATATTTGCAGCATGAACCAGGCCGATTCGTTGATTTCGGTACTAATTGTTGTTGTTGTAGTAACACGGGGGAAAAATCGATAAATAACATCCTTGGTCATTATCTGATGCATTTACAGGCGGGCGGTTTGCTAAACGATATATTTGAATTGAATGAAGTTTTGCTAATTATTAAAGTGAAAATCGGAACAAGTCGAAAATTTTTATAATACTTTATTAATTGTCAAATAAAAGTAATATTTATGAATATGTTATCTAAAATATTTAGAAATCGTTACATTTTATACATCGAACACATGGATTTATTTTCTTTTTAATACATGAAACATCATGCTAACGTATATCTATGTACAGAAAAGAAATATTTACGCACCAGAAACTGGCTGTAAATAAAATGAATATACAAGAATATGAAAATGTTATCTAAAATATTTGGAAAGCGTATATACATCCTCTATACGCGCTTTCTTTCACATATTATGAACATTAGAATGTGAGCTTTTGATTCTAAAATATTTTCAAAATTCTAAACCACTAACGTTTTTCGATTTTCATCGTAAAAGGTAGTAAAATCAGCAAATTCTCATGTATTACCATAACATAAAGTTTGTCAGTAATTAAGTTTTGAAGCCTTCATAAAAAATATAGCTTTTTTTTCAAGATATCTAAAAAGTACTTTTGTTGTCGAACGATCTGGTGGCCGGTTGCTGTAAAGAAAAAGAAGTATAGAAATAAGACTTATACTTTTAAAAGGAAATGCTTAACCCTTACCATGCTGGACACGACTGGTTCTTCCTTTGTAATCAGTGTAGATCATAATCAGCCTGCACATCCGTGCAGACTGATCATGATCTGCACTGTCTGCCATTCAGCCAGTAAGGTTTTTGGTATGCACCCTTTTCATAATTAATAGCACTGTCCAAATTGAAAGATAGACAAGTTCATTATTGTAATTTAGCATGGTAAGGATTAAGTTTCTTATATCATGTCTAAATAGAAATATCATATTTGCGTGACTTGAATAGGTACTGCTGACAAATACTACTACAACATTAAATAACTTCATCAATATCTCAATTTTAGAATAGCAGACTTAACTAAGTAATAACTTAATATTTTTCGTGAACTTTGGGCCAGGATCTTTACTCAGTAACTATTTACGGATCAACTCTGTTAATTAACGATGTGAATTCTAAATTTGTACTGATTCTTTCTACTGTCATACGATTCATGAAATAAGGGTAAAAATCGTAAAAACAAATTTCATGAAAGAAAGGGAAAATACTATATAAAGACAGAAGAAAGTGAAAGATATATATTACAACGTAAAAACCATAAAACCATAAAAATACCTATCACTTATAGTAAGTGGGGTAACATATCTTTTATGACCCACCTTGAAACAACACTGACCGGATATTGTTTACCCCTAGGCAATATTGTACAAATTACACATAACGAAAACTGAATAATTTTTCTACATTTTTAGGGATATCGAATTTTTGATTTTTTGCGGAAAATATCTCATTTTATGTGTTATATTTGAAAAAGTCAGCTTCTTTTTACCCGTTTCCTACAGAGTCTATATGAACTGAGGTGGGTCTATTTAAAGTCAAAAAGGACCAACCAAATATTAAAATAATATTTTTTTAAAAAAGAATATTCATAATATCCGGAATAAATTAAACTTTAATTTGTGGGGTATCGAATTTTTGATTTCCAAATAGAACTTTTTCTATTTAAGTTTAAGTATTTTTTTCCTTCTTTGTTTATATAGGCAAAATTATCGATTTTCCAATAGATCGATGTTACTAAAAGTTGGTAATGATTGGCAAAGTGCGTAGTTCAGTATACAGTAGATAAAGCGTTTCTCGGTCCAGTTAATAGAAATTAAAGAACATTTTGTTTGCGATGTGAAGGCTTGAAACTTTGGAGAAAAAACACGAAATGAATGCAAAATCTATTATTTAATTATGTTTATTTATTTATTTTGTTGGGTTTAACGTCGCACCGACACAATTTTTGGTCATATGGCGACTTCCTGGCTTTGTCAGATGGTGGAGGAAGACCCCCAGATGAATGTGCTATTTTTAGATAGCAGACTTTATCGGTGACGTTACATTTCTTCACTTATTAATAGATCTACGATCTCGTATTATAGGTTACACTCTACCAATTAGTTTCTTCTTTATTTAATATAAGCAATGAAATCTTTAGACCTCATTTTCAGTACTTTAGAGCATTTCACTGATATGAAAACCATATATGGTCATTTAGTATGACAAGTCTTCTTATTTAAAATAGAAAAATATTGACATGCTATGTTACATATAAGAAAATTGATCTGTTCTGAAAAACATCACCCTCTGAAAATGCTTCCATGAAAATAGCTGTTTACCAATTACGCGTATGTAGACATTTTCTCAAAGAACAAAACTAATACCTGGAAATTCACAATGAAAATGGTATAGATCTTTTCTCAATACAATAAGCAATAAAACTAAGCCAAAAATATAACTGCCATATCCTCATATGACTCGTTATACTCCGTATACACAGGACAATTTCAGTCCTTCAGAAAGCTGTATCTCAGGAACGACAATAAACCCTAAATCAACAATACATTTGTCTTTATAAAAAACTATTAGGAATATTTGTAAATGAAAAAGGACATGCAAATTCGCTAGTGTTCAAGTCAGTTTACACAAAATTAACGAATACGTGTATATTATTTTAAAATATCGTTTCACCTGCATAACCATACCAAAACAATTGCTCCTCTCCATTAGGTTTCTGAAAGCTTTGACTATCATAACTGCCGTACATTTCGACTTCTTAGCCTTTGCAAGTCTATTTTAAATAGCTGAATGATGTCCGTATTTAAGATAATTTTAATAAACAGCGAGAGGAATAACGTGTTGCTTTCATATATACTAGCTATAGCTATTATACCTTTGTGATTACTGTACAATGTGGTTCATTTTTAATACTTTTGGTTACAGTTACAGTTACTATTATTACTCGTATTTATTGTATAATTTTCGTTCTTGTACAGTTTCCTTATAAATGTATCATTTTGACTCATTATTTTACAAAACACAAATCATATAACTTACTTTTTTGGTGTATTTTGTTTCAGTGTCCATCAACAGTATTTGATAAAATGTTGAAAATGGTCAATCATTTTTGGGGGCTTTAGTAAAGCTTTTGACAATCTGAATAAATCACGAGCTGTTTAAAGAGCGTCGTACTTGCTCACCATAAACATTTCGTTAATCCAAATGCATATCTGGTTTACCCCATTAATATGTATTGTGTGGTTTATAATGATGCTAACAAGAGTTCAAATAGCATATTTTAGAAAAAAGAACCCAGATTCCTATCATCGAGAAAGTCCCATGTCAGGTCCCAAATGCCTAATGCAACATACTTTTTAGTATCATTATGGTACCGCTGAACTATGGAGAAAAGTCTTAGTTATATAAAAGTAATCAATTATTTCACAGCTTTTTAAGTGATAGATCTATCAATTCTAAACACTTGAATTCGTAAACGAGAAACAATAAAAATTTCAACAAAAAAAGATAAAAAGCTGATGCATGCATTATGTGTTGCCCATATCAGCTAAAAAGGCGGCGTCACCAAAAAAAAAAAAAAAAAAAACAAATCATTTTTCCACTTTAATGTTTTTTAAACAGGTGAAAACGTTTTGTATAATATCTAAGTTTTATTGATAACGTAACGGACTTTTTTACTTTTTTCTCGGATATTATGAAATGTCGCGAGCGAACTTACACTTTGCATTGCATTTTTATTTTCACTGTATGGTAACTACGCCGTTGGATCTGTCCAATATGGCCTCTCCCGAGCAAAAACAACACGTTAATTTTGCTGATTTGTACCATTTAACATACATGTATATTTTACATAAGAATTTATACGGTTTTTACTCATCATTCACAGATCCAAACCATTAGATATAGAATGATCAAATCATTCCAGTTTAAATCATTAAGTGATAAAAAGGTGCAGATACCGGCAATCAAGAAGCGAAAATGATGTAATCAAAATTCTTGCGACAAAATACACTCTAAAATCAACCACATATATCAAGTGTGTTACGGTTTGGATGCGAGTTATCGAAGAACAGTTAACGGTTTAGAACGGTTTAGGTAGTAACTAAATTCATATGATCGGTTGATTAAATCGACACAGAAAGGTCACATCTCGCCGAAAATATAATTTAGGGAAAGTCATAGAACTTAACATCTAATATAAAATGCAAGACTGTGCATACTTGAACGATCAGTAATTATTTTTGTTATTGATTACGTATGGTAAAATAATTATTTCTGGGAACATTTCTAAATAGGTCAAAACGACTTTTAAAAACATGGGGTGTAAGTACGTTTGAGTGCCAGACCGGTGCAGGTTATCAAAGTCATTTGTTTTTGAAACCATGGGGTTGGTCACACACCAGTCTACCGTCTCGAGGATGATTTGAACTAAAACAAATTCTTGTACAGCTCATTTCTCTGCTGTATTTGTCAGGGCACGGAAAGCCTGAAAATAAGTTAATCCTATATTAAAGTCATCCTCAAGCATTTTATAACGCTGAAAGGATTTTTAAAATCGGACCACTATTGAAAAAGACATGGTAGTTTGAAATTTAAGAAAATGGCTGATCATGGAGGCAGCCATTTTAGTGTGTTTATGACGTCATTTACACACTGCTGAATTCTTTATTTAGCAAATAACCTTTCAAAAGATTAATTTTCATATGTTTCTTGAGTGTAAGATGTAAAACATGATAATTTCTTTCATTATGACTGGAAAACAGAGAGAAATTATTTTACAGAAATAAGTAAATACGATTCAAATGTGTATCTGAAAAAATAATAACTCCGCCATTTTGTTTTTTGTTGCCATGGAAACAAAATCGCCGCCAATTTGATCAAATATTTAAATGCTCATAACTTTCCCATTTTTTCTCCGATTTTGAAAATTCTTTCATTTCTTTAAATGATTTAAGAAATCTCAGCTGACCAAATTAATGTAAGAACAACGTTACAGCGATCAGTAATTATCAGAGACTAGTAATGTGGTAACGTTTTTTGTATGTACGCATATATTTCAGTAACAACAAGCTGAAATGGATTAAAAATTCACACGCCTGTCCACTGATATATGATCTAACATGTAATGTACAAGTTTCATAACTCTGAATTTTGCTCATAAAGTTATGCCGCTTCTTGAACTTAACAAATTTTGGTTAAGCTTTTATATGTTTGTTTCACTGTTTAAATGACCACTTGTAAAAATGAAATGTAACTGTACGGACTTTTCATTGTGATGTTCCGACATGCTGTGTATAGGTTCCATGAATCAGTTTTTGTTGTTGTTGTTGTTGTTTTTTTTTCAGAAAGTTATGTCCCTATTTTGACTCAGCAAGTTTTTGTTAAAATGTTTGTACGTTAGCAGGTATCTGATTTAGCATTATAAGAGGGGGTGTTGGGGAGGTGTGTGTGTGTGTGGGAGGTGGGGGGAGGGATTCTATACCATTAACAAAAGTGTACCCAAAAGTGCTTACGTCATTGATTCATTGAGTGACAAGACACTTAAATAGTCGTACTTTATTGACCTCCATTAATTTTGATATTTGTACCCTTTTTACTGAGATATTCAGTCGTGTTATAATTTCCAAACTGATAACAGAAATCAGAATAAAATTAAACAAGCATGTGAATAATTATTTCTTTAAGAAAAAAAATTATACTAACCACTAACTTGTAACAAAGTCTGGACTCGTCATTCGGCAATGAAAATATTTCCTTTCTTTTTTAAATTTAGGTAAACCGTAAGAAAATTTATTTAAAGCGGCAACGCGTTAAGTACTACCTTTCTAAGAAATAAAATATGATATTAAAACGTTTGACACGTTATATAATTCTAAATAATGTCTTAAAATCAGCTTGCAATATGCAGATTTCTTTAATCAAAACCAAATATCTCAAAAACAAGCACAAGGACGGACGTTTACCATATTATAGATCACACGTTTGTTTACAAACATGAATAATATTTTGTAGAAACATTTCTATTCGGAAAAATCTTATTAAGATTGTAATTTTCCCATAGACTCCCATTCGAAAAACCTGTGTTAGGTTCAAATTTTTCAAATCAGTCCAGCAAAAAGCAAGGACACGACCCTATCTTTTTTATTTGCAGACTTTTCTAAGTTTATGCTGAAGTTTGAAAAATCGGGATTTTATCTAATTCTGCATTGATTATTATATATAAATGGTCCTTCGGAATTATGAAGTGTTGCTGGAGATTGGAGCGTGAGGGGTGTTGCATATTTTATTCCCCCCAAGGATAAACCCGAGTCTGCTGTTGTTTTTCTTGGTTGCGTTTTATGCGCCTAAAGGATACCGGTACAGATTTTATTTTTTCATACTGTTTTAGGCGTCGAACAATTTAAGCATTTTGTTATTTGAAAATACACCATTTTATATCTTTAAAAATATGTCTACATAATGTCAAATTCAGCTTTAAAATAATAAAAATGCAACACAATAATGCCCATGAAACCTAATTTTTGAAGTCCTTGGCCAATGTCTCCTAAGAAATTTTCTGTAAACGGAAGCAGATTAAGCATCGACTAAAATATTCAAGGGGAGCGATGGTCTAGTGGTTAAGGTGTCGGCCGCTCAAATTAGGGGTCGTGGGTTCAAGCCCCACTGGGGTCACGACCATTCCATCTCATATGACACTAGTACTGGTTTTATCCAGGAAGCGGACTCGAGAGTGATTCAAATAAACTTTAAGCTTTCATCACAATCGAGCTAAAATAAATAAGTATAAACTAAACTAAAATATTCAATATATACAGATTCAGAACGATGTAAACAAGTACATTTGTTTTAACATAATTTCAAAAACATTACATGATTGAACAATTGTTATTGTTGAACCCGTTTGAAAGAATTATGTACAGTTCGTTTTCGTAAACATCATGTTTGTAAACATTAAAGATTGCGTTTTGTAAGTTCCATATTTTAGTGTGTCTTGTATAAGAAAAACGTAAGCTCAAGCTGAAACAAAACATAATCAAAAAGTAGAAATGTCATTTTGTAAGTAGAGAAATTTTGTTTTGAAAACGTGTAAACACGTATGACCTATTAATCGAACTGTATAAAGAAACTGAATCTAGACCCACGGACCTACATCCGCTTTCATAAATACAAGACAAGATGTATCAATCCTCCATTGTTTATGTATTACAATGACATTCCACTACCGTGCATATTTTGTGGTGCAATAAAGGTAGTTATATTAATGCACAGGAGGAATGTACTGAGCACATGAAAATTATTTCGGATGTTGTTGGAACATCAAAATATTTCGGCCTCCATCTTTCGTGCTTAATCATCAGTGATGGTGTCACAGCGGAGGAGGCCTCCATCTTTCGTGCTTAATCATCAGTGATGTTGTCACAGCGGAGGAGGGCTTAATCATCAGTGATGGTGTCACAGCGGTGGAGGCTCAATTTGTACTTCGCTATTTTTTTTCTTTAGGTGAATTAATATTGAAATATGTATATTGATAACTACTTCAGGGGTCGTGTTAAACTGCAACAAAATTTCTTAATTGTTAGAAATGTAAGATTTTGTTCGCGTTGGTGAAATTGAGCTGGGTTTGGGGTCGGAGGTTGTCGCCATTAGTCTAGCGAATAGCCCGTTGTTTTCCAGCCATCCGGGCCTTATACAAACTAGGAAGACAGTGTACAGAACTGAACAAAATTTCGAACAAATTTTTAAAAAAATGAACGTTAAGCATTATTGTTATTATTTAGTAATTTTTTATTGTACATTTCTGGCATCCCGGCAAAATGAATGAAAGTAAATATTCTTAATAGGACTGATTCGAAATAAACGTTCAAAACACACGAGCTGGTGCCAAAAGGGGAGTTGCTTGAAGTGTCCTTAACTATCAATGTGCTTACATTGACATTTTCAATAGCTGTAACAGTTTAAATTAAATTTTATAACTAACTCAACATAGATTTAGTATTGATAAGAAAACATTTATTTTCACAAACAGTTCTCGCTTTACAACAATTGGAATTTCAATCTTAGTTTTTATAAAAGGGAGATAATTTGAAAATTTTACATTTTAAATTGCGCCAGAAAAATGTCTCAGTGATACTGTTATGAAATGCTATGTTTTTTTCTGATATAACATTTTTTAACTATTTGTTTCTGCGGAAACTGTAATAGGCATGTGATTTTACAGATCATTTTGCAATTGTTTTTTTTTTACATAATGAGCAACAACTCTTAAAGGTAATTTATATTAGCCTGCAAGTGAGAAACACATAATAAATAAAGTTCCTCATAAAATTATTCCACAGCAGTATAACTTCTTTGTATTTTTTCGATTTGTTGAAACATGGTTCTGCTATATATTGTTTCTTGAAATAAGCTTGCACCCTCTGAAATAAATATATTCGATTTAGATACTGTGTTAATGTACAGTTATTATACTTGAAAATTAAAACAAATAAAAAGGTTATTATCTGTCACACTGAATAGAGGTGCCGGTGTAATGAAGTATTTCGACCCCCATAGAATAACGACCCCCGGTCATTATTCTATAGAAAATGTGACTCCTTTCCTGTAAAATATTGACTCCCCTTATAAAAAACTGACTCCCTTTGAAAACTCTATAGAATAACAACCCCCCGGTCATTATTCTATAGAAAAACTGACCCCTCCAAGTAAAATACTGACTCCCTAAAGATGACTCCCTTCGAATCTCATAGAATAACGACCCCGGTTATTATTCTATAGAAAAAGTGACTCCTTCCATGTAAAATACAGTGCCGAAATTACTACATTCGAACTCTCATACAATATCGATTCCCGGACATTATTCTATTTAAAAAAAGTTACTCTTTCCGTGTAAAACACCGGCTCCTAAAAAGACTTTCGACGATAATATCTATTAAAAAGTGATCCCCACCAGACCTAACGGACAATTTTACTAGATCTACAACTCTAATACCCTCCATTGCCAATAGTTAACATTTTGATTGTACCACTACTACTGGTGCCGCTACTTCTATTGCTATTACTACATGTACTTCTTCTTCTTCTACTACTACTACTACTACTACTATTACTTCTACTACTACTACTGCTACTACTACAACTGCTACTACTGATACTACTATACCTGCTTCCACTAATACATCTTGTACATCTACCTCTTCTTCTCCTGCTGCTGTTGTTGCTGTCACTTATTCCTCTGCTGCTGCTGCTGCTGCTACTGCTGCTGCTACTGCAACTGCCACTACCACTGCCACTACTACTACTACTACTACAATGGGGGTCGAAATACTTCATTACACCGGCATAAAAGGTATTGGCAGAATGAAATTACGATCTAAAGAAAATAAAAGTTATTCACGTGCCAGTTACTACTACTTTCTATTGTTGCCGCTACCGTACTTTACTGCCACTGCTAAGTATTGCAACTTCTATTAATACTAAGTTCTATGCTAGCAGTTTCTTGTGCAGTTTTCTTCTGAAGAATTACTTCATACCGAAGTTTGCAGGGATTATTGACACTGGTGTGTTTTGTGAACGTATTGTGATTTGTTATTTTCCTGAAAAAAAATGTATACACCAAGATACAGCGTCTAGAAATAGAATCCTTTTTCCCGTTGCGGAATGCTCTGATTTCTGTGTCAAGTGATGGTATCTGGGGCTAATGGTCAAACGGAAGGACGGACGGACGGACAAGGGCAAATCTATATGTCACCCTCCCCCGAGTGGGGGCATAAAATGCAGCAATTAGGCCTTAGATACATGAGTTATCACTAAATTTGACCAAATGACCGGGGGTCGTTTTTTCATGGGAGTCAATATTCTTCGTGAGGTTCAGTTTACTTCACGTGGGGGAGTCATAGTACTATGATCTGGAGGTCATAATACTATGACAGGGGTTAACTTTTTCTATAGAATAATGACCGGGGGGTCATTATTCTATGGGGGTCGAAATACTTCATTACACCGGCATAAAAGGTATTGGCAGTATGAAATTACGATCTAAAGAAAATAAAAGTTATTCACGTGCCAGTTACGTAATTTTGCACGTGAGCTGTCAAAGTTTCATTGCAAAATATTCAAGCGTTTTCGTTTAAAATGATATTTAAAACTAGAATTTTCGACCCGTTTCATCAGGCATTGCCATGGTAATGCACACCACTATATTGCCAATTTTAAAAACGAGGTCTTATTTAACATCATAAGGAAGTTTTGTACGAATGGTAAATTAAGTGTAGCAAACATTAAATAAATCATACAAAGGCAAAGTTTATTTAAACATAATAATATGAGTTTATTTTTTATCAAAAATGACATTCAGTTTTTCGAAAAGGTTGTATCTGAATGAATTGTGATTAATCTTCGTAGCAGTTGAAAAATAAGAAATTAAATGAGTTTTAAAAATATTACAGAATGACTGAGCTCGCGAAAACCGAAAAAGTATTTCATTTCCAAAACAGACGTTCTACCCTTCGGTTACTGAGATATTACTTTTTGTATCAATTAAGTTGTACTATGGATTTATTTGTTTACATTTCAAAACGCCTTTATTGTGACAAATCTCTGCAATATAATTTGATGTTCAATTTATAGACTCGTCCGCCGTTTAATCAGGTGAACCAGCATGATTTGCTTTACCTTATTTTGATTAGATCGCAACTCACAATGACGTAGTTGTTGCGAGATGGCCTGAAACATTGTCGGCTAACGACGCTTATTTTTTCATCTCACGATTTTAATGTTACTTTGTAAAATTTATTTTTTAGTATTAAGTTTCATCTCAATGCAAAAATACCATTCATAATGCTAACAGTTTCGCCAGCAGTGTCAGTGGATTCTTGGAGTCCACAGTTACAATGACAAGCACACATTTTCAAGCAACTATGTGATGTTAAAACACAAAAGTGTGAATCTTGTAATGGCACTTTGACAATAGAACACGTTCATTGAACTTACAGACTAAAACGGAAAACCATTTATTTCATTTTTGAATGACTGAATGTTACATCCGCTTTTGTACAGATAAGTAAAAGAAATAAAACCAGACAAAACAACGACATGAAATCTTTCACCTTAAACTTGAACGTGGTCTTGACCTTTGACCTAGGGATGTAAGTCTTGCAATTGACGTCTGGTTATGGTGAATGTTTGTGCTAACTTATTTGTATATCCATCTATATAAACGAAAATATAGAAGTTATAGATCGGACAAGTTAAATGAACGATTAACCTTAATAGGTTACATTGGTTTTAAGGCTGGCCAACTTGAAGCGCTAGACTATTATTACTACAAATAGAAAGTCACAAAGACTGCTGAGAATTATTTGATACGCAATTCAAATAGTTCCGCGCTGTATATCAATTTTACCGTGAATTTGTTTAAAGATTGTTAAACTTACCTGTTTCAATAAATCTATTTTTTCAACCATTTTATAATCATGTTTTCTTTTAAAGGAAATATATTTGATAGTAAAAACAGATATTTATTAAGGCGTTGCTAATTACATATTCAAACTTACTACACGTTTCTTTATTAAGCTGACGTAACTCATTCACTTTTGTATAGACATGCAAACAAGTTTATTTTTAGACTGTGGGATAGTCTATTTTAAGCAGAAATAGTGCGTTAAGTTCTTACACAAACTAACGCACTCAAAATCTTGCAATTAGAGTTTTGTCAACAATTTTATGTCTTTATATCTATTTACGAATCTAAAATATTTTACATATTTCATGGCGTTAGAAACATCGAAATAAAGTGAAGATAAAAAGTAATGGAGTTTTCCACAGGCATAATCTATTGTTAAGTTTCGTTAGATTATTTAGGCTTTTCCGTGTTCTATTTTAGTCTATACGCGACTCATAATAAAAGCCGTACCGCATGTATACGTTTTTTTTTCTACCTTACTGTGCTAAGTATATGTATATATGTTTATAGTAATTTATTACTTTGGTATTCAATTCACCATAATTTACTTGAACATGATAAAAAGAAATTGCAAGTCTTTTCAACCTGATTAATGGTTATACATAATTTTTGGGATGGCATATCGAAGTAAAGCTGCTGTGTTTGTTACTTATATATTTTCTCTGATATTATCGATGTCCCTAAAATTGTTTTTAAAAAAGTAAGATATCATTATAAAAATCGCGAGTAAAAGCAGTGAGCTTCTTTCATACATATATTAACGTTGACTTAATTGCAATATCGTTATCAAAATTCAAGAGTAAATGTCGAGTGTGTATACAGAAAATGATAAACGGAGACTTAATTTGGCAACATAGGGTTTTTGTCACATATTTTCCTTTTTCCTTTTTAGTTCCTCTGTTTCTAGTTTTTGTTGTTTATAATACCTCGTTTTTGTTTGAAATGTTCCTAACCAGTTGAAATTCTTCTAATACTTCTCTCGTTTGTAGCCCTTACAACTTACACGTTGTCCTTATTTATATGCAAGTCTATATATCAAAGTCAGTGACTCAACTTGGTTTTAAGAGTTGACTTTGGACCCATGGTGGGGGCCAAGCATAAGGATACAAACGCAGCATAAACGGTTTAAATGTATCAACGGTGTGTATGCCACAGACAGTTACAAGACGGTACCGAATTGTGTTCCTTTCGTTGTTAATTTTGCCTTTGTTGTCTATAAGTTTTACTTCGTATATATTTTATCAGATTCCCAAGTGAGAGTTACATTCTGTTTGCTTCACTAATTGTGTTATCTCTAATGAAGCAAACACCATGTATTTTTCACCATATGTAGTCTGTAATATCCTAACGCTACCTTTCTCCAGTTAATTAAGATGATTCCTCTTAAAAGTATCCTATGCTCACCTTGGTTTGATACGGAAAACCTATAATATTTCAGATTTTGAAAAACAATTTTCAAACAAAATACTTGAATATCGATCGATTCATTTACAGACTGGATTCGAAAAATGATGAAGAATATGTGACCTCTAAGTGTTACCTTTACCTTTAAGGCAGGGGTATGGGTCTCGTCTTGTTCTGGTGATCATTTGTGCTAACGTATTGAATAGCTATGTGTGCATAAAAATTATAGAGAAGACAAAAATGACCATTAAGCGCTACATTGACATTTGCGCCAGGGGTCTGTAATACGCACGTGACATCGGTCTGGAATATACACTTGACACCGTTCTGGAATATGCACGTGACAGGGGTATGGAATATGCACGTGACATCGGTCTGAAATATGCACGTGCCAGGGGTATGGAATATGCACGTGACAGGGGTATGGAATATGCACGTGACATCGGTCTGGAATATGCACGTGACATCGGTCTCGAATATGCTTGTGTCAGGGTATGGAATATGCACGTTACAGTGGTATGGAAAATGCACGTAACATGTCGCTTTATAATTAATTTCGTGCCAAACTATTTGAATATACAAACATGCATACATTTTTGAGCGGACAAGAAAATTTACCTTAAATGTTTGGCCTTAACCTTTAAACTAGGGATCTGGAGCGACAGGTCTACCAGAAAAGAACAAATATTATTCATTCGAACACCAAGAAAGATAAAAACACCAGATTTTAGTAGGTAGTATGAATACAATTAAAATGGTCATTCTGGAGGTATTTCTGGGGCAAGTCTTGGGAAATGTCTGGTATGGTAGAATTCTGCATAATAAGTGCAAATTTCTTTTAAATAATGTCTTTAAAATAAAAATGGTAAAATGTATTCATAGCTTTACATGCTCAAATTTTATTGGTGATAAGCACGATCTAAATTTTGAATGTCATACAATATTGGTTTCTTTGATGTTATGTATGGTAATTAGCATCGGAGTTTAACATTAGTCTGTAAAAAAGTGCATAATTTGACAAACTGCACATATATCAATGCTTTATCTTACCTTGAGTGCCGACACTACACCATGATTTCTACACCTGGCACATTTAGGCGTTCTCGGAAATCTCTCCAGCTTTCTTGTTTCCTTAAAGGAACCTTGTTCCGTCCCGACTATTTCAAAGTCATCGGACTGATGGTTTATTTCCGATGATAAAAAATTATCCATCCCGAATGAGATAGACATGACACCTCTAAAACCATAGAAAAGTATTTTAAAGCTAGGATGCAGAATAGTCTAAATTTTAGTCACTGCTTGTCTGTTAAAAGCAAAACTGGAAATAAGAGAATGTCTGTATAGATTGACACTATGACGTTGACGCGGAGAGTGACGGAGGAGAGGCTCTCAGCGGCTAACTTATCACAGACTTTCTATGGACCAAGGCCCGCCTCCAGCAGAAATAAATTAATGAATCAATGTTCGTTTATTATACGCTGTACTTTAATTCCAGATTAAGAAATGAATTCCTGTACATCATTGGGCGAAGTCAACTTCCATTTAGAATATACAGAAACAATATTGACACTGGGAAATAGTAGGTATATATCTGTTCGTTTTACAAATTGTACATTCTGCGTGTAGATTAAAATTTAGGTATATTTAGGAATATTTCCATTTGTTTTACAAATTGCTTATCCTACAAGTAGATTAAAATTTACGTATATTTCTGTTTGTTTTACAAATTGTTTATCCTGCACATAGATTAAAATTTACGTATATTTCTGTTTGTTTTACAAATTGCTTATCCTACAAGTAGATTGAAATTTACGTATATTTCTGTTTGTTTTACAAATTGCTTATCCTTGCACGTAGATTAAAATTTACGATTATTTTGTCACCCTGAAATAATCAGATCAGAAAATATAATATGCATCACCTTGTTAGCATCTGTGAGTTAGAAACAAAAGAAATAACAATTTAACCAAGAAACAATGACAGAAAAAATCTTTATCTCTTCTGTTATACGAGTTGCCCCACACAATTATCATCGAATGCTTAATTCAGTTTTGAAAAAAGCATATTTAGTGATTCATATTTCATTTCACGTAAAAGTATGAACATAGAGGACAATGGCTACAAACTAATTCGAATTATCACAGAAAAATTGAATTGCGCGGACTTTCTTTTGAAACCAAACATAAAGACACCGAACAAAACGATCATGCTGTGATTGTCGATTAAAATCTGCGTCTGTATAGACTTAAAATGCCACATTTTCCAAACCCCCTGTATTTCTTTTATTAATAACTAATAAGAATCACCACAAATAAGGCATCCCATTTTTTTCCATTTCTGAGAGGCAAAATGTCATTATACAAAACAGGTGTGACAGTGTTCAATACTTTATCCAACTAGGAAATCTGTAGTTTGAACTATATTTCGCTTATCAGTTTTAGAGTTGAATAACTATCGACTACACTAGTATTTTAGACTTGAGTTGTCCACTCCACCCAATTATTAAATATACTAGTATTTCGCTAAATCAGTTTGAGGTGAATCGTTATCTTTCTCTAACATTGCGCTATATTTCGCTGATAATTAATCGTCAACTTTATCAATTTAAATTCATTTGGACAGTGTATTTTTACAGCCATGAATAGCGTGCGAACAGCCACTGAATGGTAAAAGTGAAAGATATTTACTTTACATATTTTATTAAATAATAACCAACAACTATCCAATAAGTTCCATAGAATGACGCATAATTTCAAAACTTCAATGAAATATTTAATCAACAGAAAAGTCTCGTAATGAAGAGAATTTGTGTAAAAAATAAACAAATAAGAAAAATCAACAACAACACGTGTAGCGTTTGTTCATAGATAATTATTAACCTCCAACGTTTCGGCGTTAAGCCTTCCTCAGGGAAGAATAACAATAAAAACAACGGACGTGACGTCGTTAAACAACGTCGCGTAAAAAGGCGGTAAAATGTATACAAAGTTTAGATCTACATTACTTACAATGTTATATAAATTAAAAATAACGTTCCTTTAAACGGATTTAACAAACATACCGAGTAAATTGTCGGATAGTGTTCATACAAAAATTTCCTATACTTATGTATATAAAAAACAGAAATAGGAAAAAACAACGATATACTCGGCATTACATATCTATATATGTAGATCAATACAATTAGTTGATTGGTCAATTAATATCAAATAAAACTTTAGAATTTAAACCATCTGGATAGAGCGTTTTCAGTTTATGTATCCACACTGTTTCTTTGCAGAGACGATCAATGTCATTTCTTACAACATCAATAGGCATAAAAGAAAAGTCCTTTAAGCAATGATCTCGTAAATTGAAATGTGATGCAACCATTGAGGAAAAAGTAGGGTCAGTAAAACTATTAATATCAAATCGATGACTGTTCATGCGTTTTGATACAGGTTGCTTAGTTTGTCCCACATACTGTTTGTCACATTTTTTGCAAGTAATCAAATAAATTACACAGTTACTTTTACAGTTTACGTTATGATGTAAACTGTATGCTTGACCAGTCATTTGACTGGTAAATTCTGAACCTGTTTCGATATTGGTACAATGCGAACATCGGCTACCATTACATCTCTGTGAGAGATAAAGTTTATCACTTTGCTTATTGAACTCTGAACTTATCAAATAGTCTTGTAAATTTTTCGGACGTCTATATGCAACAACAGGTTTACAGTTCTCATAAACGGATTTAGTTGTAAAGCTTTTTGATAGGTTCAAAATACTCCAGTATTTATTAATAGTGTTACCAATACGTGGAAGTGCTGGATCATACACAATAGTAAAAGGAATTACACTATTTTTGTCCCCAACTTCAGTCTGTAAAGAATAAACAGACATCTATGTCATACCGTTTGTAAAAAATACAGACATTTATGTTATACCGTTTGTAAAAAATACAGACAATTATTTTATACCGTTTGTAAAAAATACAGACATTTATTTTATACCGTTTGTAAAAAATACAGACATTTATGTTATACCGTTTGTAAAAAATACAGACATTTATTTTATACCGTTTGTAAAAAAATACAGACATGTATTTTATACCGTTTGTAAAAAATACAAACATTTATGTTATACCGTTGGTAAAAAAAATACAGACATTTATGGTATACCGTTTGTAAAAAAATACAGACATTTATGTTATACCGTTTGTAAAAAATACAGACATTTATTTTATACCGTTTGTAAAAAATACAGACATTTATGTTATACCGTTTGTAAAAAAATACAGACATTTATGTCATACCGTTTGTAAAAAAGCATGCTATATTCATTCTTAAAAATGTAGAATGATTTTTTTTTCATTTTCATCTTGTTTACAGAAAGAAAGAGTTGAGAATATGTATTACTGTATGAACACAAGAAATCTACTCAACTGTTTGACTGAAATTATCGGAAAGTTTTCTACGACAATAAAATGTAATTAACAATAGTTAATCAATTACAATTGTCAAGCTCTCCCCGATATTGTGACAACTGTCTTCTCCTCTTGGGTTATATTAGTTCTAATTTCCCCATAGTTGCTCCATCATATTCATTGAAGCAAACCATATCACTGGAAATGATTGCAAATAGACGTCGAGGCGTTAAGGTTACATGGGAAGCCAGGGCGAGTTGGACGGAGGACGAAATGACGCGGAAAAAGAAATGACTGTTATTGGCAACAGATATTAGTTAGTTACAGAGCGTCCCTTAAAGAGTGATCGCTTGGAAATTATTCCAATCTTGTGCAGAAATTTGTCTTCTGAAGATTCACTTGAACAGTCGTCGGTGCATTTAATTTTATTTATGGCAGCGATTTGAAGTTCACATCGGTTGTTCTCAAGAAAAAAAACAACAACATTAATTCAATACAACGGAAAGAATGTCCAGCGAGCATGAATAGCACCGACGTCTGCCGTTCGTTGTCTTTTATCATGAAAGTTATTACATTTTGTAGTATATTTTGTGTATTTAATACACGTAATTTACAATGACAACTCCAATTCCTATGAAAATAAATCTATTGTGTTTAAATGTAATCAAGCACGGTTGGTATCATTTTTTCTTAAAATGTTGGGTAAAAAGCAAGTTCGGGGGATTGTTATAACTTCATTGATTATGTATTGTCTGTGCATCGTCAGGAATGGCGAAACATCGTCGGGAATGATGAACGTGTTGAGTTTTGACCAAGTCTAAGTACATCATTTTATCAATATCTAAGTTTAGAAGATATGTATATGAACCGTAAACAAGGCAGAAACCTTTGACCTTGGGCTGCACCTTTGATATTGAATTAGAATTTGTACCCGAGATTCATTCATCGGATTTTGGGGTGGGGGCGGGAGCTTGTTTCGGGGAAAAAATGAGACGGCGAGCAAAGAAATGTACTTTCCTTATTTTGGATGTTATTTATCAGGATTTGAGAATAGCAGAGCATCATCAATTAGTGTATCATTGTATGTTCCAGTGAAATAATCTGATATCTATCCATCTTATTCACAATTGTGTTGTATCCTTAATTAACTTTATGATACCCTTTATCAAATTTTATGATATCGTTAAATGCACTTTGTGATATCTGAAATATAGTGTGGTCATGATATCATACTATGAATGCGATATCCTAAAATTTGAAGATGTCATAAAATAATTTAAGAATGCCACACAAGATATGTCTCTTTATTCAATTAAATGATATCATAAATTCCTATAAATATGTTTGATTTTAATATCCGAAAATTCGATGTACGAATATCAATATTTCATACACAATTGTTCTATTTTAACTTATTTAATGATATCCAGGAACCGATTTTAATGTATCCCAAAAAGATTAATTTTAGATATCAATAATTTATCTAATGATATTAAAAAAAATAAAAATACATTTTAAGATATCTATAATTCATTTAACAATATCATAGAATGTATGTAGTGATATCATAAAATCGATTTATCTTATGACATTCTTAATTCTTTTTACTGATGTCTTAAATTTATTTTGTGATATCGAAAATCATAGATGGTTATCATAATATAGAATCAAAGATATCATCAACCTGGAATTAAGGATATCAAAAAGAAAGCTGATTTTAGGCTATTGAGACATATCTATAAATCATTTTGTAATATCTTTAATGTGACTCCATACCTTAGACCAAAAAAGTAAAAAATGAACGTACATTAAAGAAATTTGGTCTAAATGTAGATAGAAGACTATATTTTTCGAAAATGCATGTATATATTTTGCACAGTTCCTGTCTAATGTGTTATGTGTAGCGCTACCTAGCGGTACCTGCTTCTATCACGGAAAAGTATGGGTTTTTTTCGCCATTATTTAGTGGAAATTGGTCCGAATTTAATTTTTCCCGCCTGCTCTCAGTTTTAAATGAATTAAGGTTATCCATATATGAATTAAAGATATTACAAAATAGAGAATAAGTAGTAAAACGGCACTTCATACAAATATGGTAATGTCAACGAATCTTTCAAAATGATCAAAACGTATCTATAGTTCGAATTTTGGTAACTTAAAACCACTTTTATTACCTTATATCATAAATTCACTTTAATGATATCTTTTATATTTTTGATATCAATAAATGATTTAACATGATAAATCACTCTAAGATATCATCAAAGAGAATTAATGGTATCATAAAATAAATCGAGTTTGTGATATCATTAAATTGATTTTAGATATCCTAAATTCGCTTAAATTATGATACCAATAAATGAGTATTTAAATTCAAACATAAAGATATTTTCGGACGTTGCTTGTTTGCTGGTTTACCTACCATTGTTCTTGGATTATATACCATTTCTTACCTGTTTTCAGCAAGTGACTGCCGACTTTGACGAATGATTTCAGACACAATTTCGTTTATCAAATCTTCACGCAGAACATACGCCTTGCCACGGAATCGAACTCACGGCCTCGTGATCCGTAGATCTGCACTCTTCCTTTTGGCCTAAGCGGGCGGGTTTATTTATGATAACATTAAATCAGTACAAATCGTACACCATTACTATGGCGTACGAATGACTAACAAAAATGGATTTAGGATATCATAAAATTACACACAATTTGAGATATTTTTATATGATTTATTGATATCATACAGTGTATTTTGTTGCACTTCTTGCATTTATAAGGTTCGTGGCATTTTCTGTTTTGCATTTTGCCACTCCTTTTACTGCAAATTTTGTTCCGTACGAGGTTCTGAATGTGCTAGTGCTTGACATGGTAGCTAGGAGCGTCGCAAGAATCTGACTGGCCTATACTGACTGTATCTGCAGCTGACCCGACTTTGACCCGAATAAAAATGCCACCTTCTAAAAGCTATCAGCGGTTTCTCTGGAAAAAAATGTGTGCATTTGTTTGATCCAAAGGTTGTGTTTGTATTGCAGTATTTCCTCCCTTGCACATGTGATTTTTCGGTAGTTGTGAGAACGAAACCTAAAGAATAGCCTCTTACTGGAGGTGATCTCATAGCTCATTTTCTCTCAGGCTTCAAACGTTTCTGTGTCTGCACAAATTTGACAAATATGCAGTGTCTGACTAGCTGTAACGGTTGTTTGATGTTACAATGTTTTTGATGTCAGCTTGTGGTGAGAAGATATTCGTGTGTATCGGCTAGTTTTGTGTACCGACGGATGGAAAATGTCAGCTTGTGGTGAGAAGATATTCGTGTGTATCGGCTAGTTTTGTGTACCGACGGATGGAAGTTGTCTGCTTGGTCAAGAAATGTTTGGAGAAATCCATTGCATCTCTACATCGTCTGCTAAGCGCAACCATAGCTGGTTTCAAGCTATACATTACTCAGCAATCAAGATAATTTGATTTCAGACAGAAATCATCATATCACAAACCATTTCGTTCTCAATCATCCCGACACTTGTTTTATTATTTTTTCAAGTTTACATTTCATTTTTAAATACAAGTGTAAAAACTGCCGGTGTTGTCGTGTAATTACGTTAAGTATATTCCTACTATTATTAATAAAACTACTTCCAAAATCCTGACACATGCAGTGAAGTGTAACAGGGTAAATAACATATTAAGGGGTATGTTTTTACCTGTCGTGCGTTGTTAGATCTGGCAAGCGGGTTCTTCATGAGTTACAGCCTGTTATTTACGTTACTTTAACAATTATTTAATAAATGATAAAACTGGAATGTGGTGATTTATATGGTAGAAGCAACCAAAATCATTAGCAAATGGGTTTAGTAATATGCAGAATATGTTGTTATCAATGTTCCCGCTTAGTTTTGTTCTCTAAATCGATCAATTCATTTCGTTATTTACGTTACCATTATGTTTTATAAAAATACTCATATCAATTAATTCAATAGGTTTAATTGTCAGAAAATATCAGATATGTCTAAAGTATAGTATTTTCAGATACACATTACATTAGTATTTAAGACTTTATCGTTCAACAAGTACGTTATCATTTTTATATATGTTACTAAAATTCACGATATATTTTCATTTCTCAGTCAATAGATTGTTCATGTAATACTTATAATGATATTCAAACTTAGATAATGCGAGTATCTTATCAAGTTCGAACTAGTTTGATATAAAAATGCATATAGCACAGCACTGACATTGTAACCTACGTTACGATACGTTACTGAATGTGTATTTTAGTAACAGAAAAATACACGCTTACAACCGCTTATCTGTTTAACCAAATAAATTCACATAAATCAAAATTGAGAAACAATTAAGTTGCGGGGTTCAGTCACCTAAGTCAGAGTCATCAGAGTCACATGTGCTGATGTGTCACAAATAATTTCAGCTAGTACTATATTATTGGAACACCAGTCATATTCCAACAAATGTTCTGATCCAAATTTCTATCCACTTTCATCTACTTTTGGTAGAATTGGGTAAATTGATAGTTCACATGTGTTATGTGCATTTTAAGTGACAATTGGCACGGTGGAAACAGACTCATGTCCATACCATTATATGTACTCGGGACATTGCCAGCACGTACTTGATACTTTGCAAGAAACATGTGATATATAAGTCTGTTGATGTTATTGTATTCTTCAATCCATAGATTGCACAGACAATATTTTCGATGCCGTTAAAGAGGTCATCAGATCAGTGATGTGTATGAACTACTTCTGCTAATGTTGCAACATACACCTGGTATTTCTCTACTAATTTGAGAGGTGTTACTTTCCCTGTACGCACAAAAGCACTGGTTGTGTCAACCAGCCAGACAGTGTATCGCAGGCAAAATTGAACAGATTCTTTCTCCTTTGCTTATATAGATGTTGTGAGCATTTAAATGGCGTCTTTTATCGCCTGTTCCAGTGTAAAATAAAACAGTAATTCGTGTTTTTGAAGATATCACCAATAACACAAACGCGTCTGTATCTGGGGATCTAACTTTGATTTTCGCCTTTCGTGTAGTGCTAGGAGTACTGATATCTATGCAATGAATATTATTCCTGTGTCTGCTTCTTCCTTTGTATAGAAACAGTGGTATATAAGGTCGAGCTTGAACTTTGTTCCCATCTTCACTTGTGAGTAAATAACACTTTTCATCATTGACAAAATACAGTTGTCTTCTCTTCATCTTTGGTGCATAGGAATCACATTTTCATTGTTCGAAAATTAGATTGTTCAACTGTGTTTTGTTTTCACTTTTTGACATGAATGCTTTTCAGTTACGTGGTACTTTGATTTTCACTCCTGACAAGTAAGAATTTTGGAGCAGATCCACGTCTTCCACGCTGATATGATTTGATCGACTGAGGACTGTAAGTGTCAGTTACAAAATCGACACGAGCTGTCTTAGGTAGTTGACTGAACACAGCTTCGGCTACGTCTTGGAATGTTGCAGGGATGGTTACTAAACTTTGCAGCAGGGCGTTACTGTCAATCAACAAAACAGTGTCATCTTTTTTGGACGGCTGCAGCTTCTACATAGTGAAGTAGTTTTGACTTGTCTGTTTTCATTGGCATTCCAGTCGCAGTAGCTATAACGGCCAGGTGACAGGTCCTAGAGGAAAAGAAAGTATCAATTCTAGATCTATGTTGTGCTGAACAGCCAAAAGTACCAACTGTTCATACACGTTACGTTCTGCTCTTATCTGTAGTATTTTGTTTTGAGAATTTGTTACTTTCCTTTTAACTTCAGCTGTGGCAAATGTTTTAAGTTTTCTTCTGGACGCATTGGTCGAGAGGGCTAAGACGCTTTCCTACGGAGGTGAAGGCCCCGGGTTCGATTCCTGGCTACTCCCATTGCGGTGTGTCCTTGGACAAGGCACTTTATCACGATTGCCTCAGTCGACCCGGCTGTAAATGGGTACCAGCAAATTGCTGGGGATAAGGTATAATTGGTTTTAACTGTTCTTAAAATAGGGTCGCTCAAAAGCTCTACAGAGCTTATGTTCATTGTTTCACAAAGCGACGGTAAATAAAAAAATTACCTTTTTCTCTTAGTAGGGTCTTGGAAAGGAACTGATTTTTCAATCAATCTTCCCTTGATAATCCATCCATTGTCTTTTCACCTATTTCAGTTGCCTTAAGGTCACGAGCGACTTCTGCTTTCGCAGGAATACCAGACGACACACAGTAAATTTCATCTTTATTGTTTTTTTTCCAGCCTGGAATGGGTTCGTGAAGGATTCTATGCCATCATAACCCTGTTAACTTCTTCTTCACTCATGCCTATCTGAGCAGGTTATACTTCTTTGTGGTCGGACATGTCTTCTCTATGTATGTCTGCATTCTGAAGTGTTGCTTCAACATACCTGGCTTTGTAATATCATAAACCAGTGGAAATATGCAGCATAGTTTCTACTGAAACCAAGTATGCCAACCTCAGATTTTGCATGTCTGTTAATTGCCTGCTCTGTAGTAATATCTACAGCATTTCTCAATGCCGGTACAGAAGACCTAGATACACTAAAATCATTACTTCGGAGTAGCTCTTCTGCACCTGGATCAATATTCATCAATGTCAACAGGTAAACGTGGAGGTAGCGGGCATAGTTATTGCGGTCAAATGCGAAAACCAAAGAGCACGGTTTGTACAGAGATGCTATATGTAAATCAAGAGCATTAATCGGTGTTGCTTTGATGAGCAACAATATCATGTGAATTATGTCTACATATATCAACCAGAATTGAGCAGTTTTGCCACTTTCACCCTTTCTGATTTCTGATTTGAACTGCTCATATCTGTTGAAATACTCTTCAAAGTCAGGAGAGTTGTTATTTCAAACACCTTTTCTTTGCATGCACTTTCAGTCCGTTTCTGTAATATTAGTGTCTTCTGAAATGCTTTCCTTGCGGGGTTCTGTCTCTTCAAACTTGCATAGAAGCAAACGCTCAAGAGCTTCCATTACAGCCCTGTGTACATTAAGGATATGGTTGTAGCGTTTACCTAATAATACTTTATCAAGTGAACCACTAGAACAAATTCCTGATTTATTACAAGTTCTGCAAGACCATTGCCCTTCATTAATTTTCCTACAGACCCAAATATAGAGCAGATTGTGTGAAACACACCCATTCTAACAATTATGTTACCAAGTCCATCTCTAGACTGCAGCCTTCTTAGCAACAGCCGAGTCACATGTCACTATAATATATTTCTGGCCAACTTCATTACTTGCATCTACTGACGTTTTTAACATATGCTGGACTGTAGCATTATCATTGACTGAATAATTCGAAGGTGTCATATATATGAAGCATGTTTGAGCACTCACTCTCTGCAAATCATTTCACACATTTGTAATTTATTTATTTATTTATTTATTTATTTGTTTATTTCATTTTACTTAATTTCATTTCAGTTCATTTTCCACTCTCAATGAAATCAGTTTCATTTCACATGAAAAATTATTTTTTGTTAATCTTGATTGTAAATTCAGTTTGAAGAAAACTATACTGAACAGCAAAAGAAACTATCAGATGTATAGCTAGTGTATTGTTTAATAAAAAACTTAAATTTATAAATTTGACTTGTTCTCTTTATACCACATTACACTTGAAGAACTTAACGTCTTAAATTTAAAAAATCAATCAACCGTGAATTCAGTACAGTCAGTTTGCACGAAATTCCGGCTAACACTTCTAAGCGACAGTTGCAATGTAACATCCCAATTGCGCGCTCACGCTGAATTTGATTCAGTAGTGTCATGCAACCAACAACATTTTTTTAACTTTATGAAGTTTTTCGGGTGAGTCAATTATCAATGTTTCCAATGACAATAAAATTCCACAAAGAATATCGTTAAATACACGCGCACGTGAATTTCGTGCAAAATGGCTATTGTGGGACTACTGACTTCACGGTTGATTGAATTTTTTTAATTTACCACGTAAAGTTCTTCAAGTGTAATGTGGTACGAAGAAAACAATTCAAATTTATAAATTCAAGTCTTTTATAAAACAATACCCCAGTTATACATCTGGATAGTTTCTTTTGCTGTTCAGTATATATATAATTTGTGTAATTAGTAATTTTCGTTACATAAATTTATAATTTGTGATATATTTATATGTTTTAAAATATATAATACATATTTATGGAATGTGTACTTGTTACATATCTGTTTAAACAAATTTTTTTACCATATCCCAAATATTTTTTCGACTTTTTAAAAAAAATAATTATTATAAATTTGTCAACATTATATTATCTTATCTTCTTTACTATACATTACCCCTTATTTTTTCGTAAAAATTAGAAATATTTTACAACCGATATAATTATGTCAAGCTCTTATCTGTTATAACCAAAACCTCTGTTTATAACACTTTTGACATAGACACTTCAAATAAAATATAAAATCACATAGTTATATTTTCTATGTTCGTTACAATGTTTGGTAACGTACGTTTGATAACGTAAATCACATGCCTATAAGTGTCAATTTTACTTGCAAATCTGTATATTCTGTCTTTATATATTGACATATTGTGTAGCTAGTAAAGCATTTATGGCTAACTGTAGTGCCAGTCAGTATTTTCTAGAAATTATTAGTGGTAACGTATGAAGTAGGCTGTAACGTAAAAAGAACCCGACTGCCAGATGGCAGAATTTCTTGAGTGATAGCTTATATCATATGCTTTAAGAAAATCATAGCGTAGAAATATCCCTAGAGGGTGGATGGGGATTATTGTCAGCTCAAGGTCTATCAGTGTTTGTGCTGATAGTTTACAATATCTTTAAATTAATACATTCCCCCAACAAATCCGAAAGTTTTCTCTCTGGATAGAAATTAATTTACTGAACATTTTGTTTAAGTTTTCATCGAAATTTTTCAATCTGTACATCAGTCAAAAGTTTTTCAACACATGCATGTATTTTTAAGATATCGCCGGTATTGTGTGCATTTTGTAAAACTAGTAAACAAATTTTACACATTCTCTAGAAGCTAAGATATGATATCGGTTTAAATAGTTAAATACATCATGATTAATCATTTTAGGCAACAGCATACTTCCTACTGCTTATACATGAAAAATATCAGATAGCCAAGCAAACGCGCTCTATTTTTATATAACGACCATTTTCTATTTTTAAAATAAACCACATGCTACTCAAACTTGACAAAAGGATCATTTCTTTAAAATTCTTTCAAAATTGAACTAGAGATTACAGAAGGAGATGTCGGAACATTTTTCTATTTTTTTTTTTTTTTTTTTTTTTGGACAGATCAGAACAATTTCAACCATCTTCGTAGACGATCACTCATTTAGTGGAATTGTTTCAAAAGCAGATTATAAGAGCGTTTTTAACATACATATTGGGTAAACAAAGCACTTTGAGGTCAAGTCCTTTGACGAATCAAAATAATGCAGAGAGTCCCCATAAGGAACTTAAAATTTTTTTTTGAAATTAGGGTAGCAGTTCATGTGAAAAGAAGACTCTCCAAGTTAGCTTAAGCATTTTAACGAAGCGGAATGATCTGAAGGAATTTGGTAGAGGGTAACCCAAGAAACATTTGTTTGAAATTATTTTGAATAGCCCGCAGTTTCTCACAAGAATATTATTAAAGTTCCTACTATAGTTCTGAAAAATAAAAGATAAATGTTTAGGTACTTTTCAGTAAAATACTCACTGCCGAAATTACTACATTCGAACTCTCATACAATATCGATTCCCGGACATTATTCTATTTAAAAAAGTTACTCTTTCCGTGTAAAACACCGGCTCCTAAAAAGACTTTCGACGATAATATCTATTAAAAAGTGGTCCCCACCAAACCTAACGGACAATTTTACTAGATCTACAACTCTAATACCCTCCATTGCCAATAGTTAACATTTTGATTGTACTACTACTACTACTGGTGCCGCTACTTCTATTGCTATTACTACATGTACTTCTTCTACTACTACTACTACTACTACTATTACTTCTACTACTACTACTACTACTACTACTACAACTGCTACTACTGATACTACTATACCTGCTTCCACTAATACGTCTTGTACATCTACCTCTTCTTCTCCTGCTGCTGTTGTTATTGTCACTTATTCCTCTGCTGCTGCTGCTGCTGCTGCTACTGCCACTACCACTGCCACTACTACTACTACTACTACTACTACTTTCTATTGTTGCCGCTACCGTACTTTACTGCCACTGCTAAGTATTGCAACTTCTGTTAATACTAAGTTCTATGCTAGCAGTTTCTTGTGCAGTTTTCTTCTGAAGAATTACTTCATACCGAAGTTTGCAGGGATTATTGACACTGGTGTGTTTTGTGAACGTATTGTGAATTGTTATTTTCCTGAAAAAAATGTATACACCAAGATACAGCGTCTAGAAATAGAATCCCTTTTCCCGTTGCGGAATGCTCTGATTTCTGTGTCAAGTGATGGCATCTGAGGCTAATGGTTAAACGGTAGGACGGACGGACAAGGGCAAATCTATATGCCCCCCTCCCCCGAGTGGGGGCATAAAATGCAGCAATTAGGCCTTAGATACACGAGGTATAACTAAATTTGACCAAATGACCGGGGTCGTTTTTTTATGGTAGTCAATATTCTTCGTGAGGTTCAGTTTACTTCACGTGGGGGAGTCATAGTACTATGATCTGGAGGTCATAAAACTATGACCGGGGGGTCATTTTTTCTATAGAATAATGACCGGGGGGGGGGGTCATTATTCTATGGGGGTCGAAATACTTCATTACACCGGCCGAAGGCCAGTATTGTATTCACTTTTACTTCCTGTAAAATTGTACATTTTGATTGGTGGATGAAAAATTTCACAGGGTTTCGAATGGAATAGATAATATTTTCCTAAGTGGTGTGCAGGTGCTCTTAACTGTATTGTTAGATAGCATAATAATCCGTTGCAAGACTCGTGTGGAAATAGCTTAACTTCTGATACGGAGTGATCTCCCGTAAACGATTTATGTCGATTTACAATCTACTCGTCCCCTAGTCAAATCGTCCAGCAGTCAACTCGTCCCCATTTTGATCATTTGGTATCCCTTGACGATTTCAAATTGGTCATTTCGTCCTCCACTTTTCGGCCCCTCCTTTTTAGTGTTTCTTTTTGTCAAAGTTTTCTAGATTATGATTAATATAATTATGATGTAAAATACGTGTTCTGTAAAATATGTTCTAGATTAAAAACATGAAAACTTTACTTTATAACAACATTTTGTTTTGCTTTATAAATACCCAACCGTATGTAAAACTGCAGACTCTCTGTGAGTTCGAGCTCTGCCAAGGTGGTCATATAAACCATCTATCTGACTTGCTCAATGGTTCTACCATGCAGATGACCGCCCATGCCTGAAATAATGCATGGAGAAGCACATTGGGTCTTCCTCTAAAAAATTTTTTATTACGTCATACCGGAAACAATTTAGGAATATAACAATTCTCTAGTTTGAATGGTATAGGGCCCCAGGTGCCCCTCCGGGCATTATTACGGGCAAGTGCCTGGGTAGGACCAATAATTTTCGGCAAGCCAGCTGGATTGCTGCCTCACAAGAATGAATTCTATATCACTTGAAGGGTTCAACCCCACAGAGGGGACAGAAAAGTTATTCGAACGTCAACGAACTCTGACCAATCAGTCATGCATTGCTTTAAGATTGTCGCCATTGCATAAAAGTAAAACAACACAAAATGCACCGTAATTTGATAACGAAAACAACTATATATCTTAAAACTACTCCACCTTATTTCTATTATATTTATTTCAGTTAAGTGAAATTTCTAAATACAGCATTGTGTATAACATAATATTCAGCTCAACAATGAAGAAAAGTGTAAAATGTGAATGTTCGTTGTAAAATATCTAAATATTTCTCTCAAATTTTGTCATTATCTTCCTTTTTATCAAAAAAGACAAATATTTATAGGTTATTTATTTTGTATCGGGAAATATGCACGAGTTCTCAGCGGAAATATTGCACGACTTTAGGAGCGCAATATTCTTCCGCTGAAGAACGAGTGCATATTTCCCGATGCAAAGATAATAACCTTTTTATTACATACACATCTACACGTATAAATATAATGTAAATATCATACATTTGTATAATAGCCTGAATAGGATTGACAATACTGAACTAAATAGAAAAAAATAGTGCAAGAACAAACACTGAATTACGTCACGCACCCGATATGAAATTCAGGCGTCAGTGTATGGAAAATTATTATTCAACTTTACAATATTAAACACTGTATTAGATCAATTGCAAACATCATATGAAACAAACAGAGCTAATACAAAACATAACTGAGCCAATATGAGAAAAATAGGGTCAATACGAGAAAAACAGGGCCAATACGGAATTCAAGCATTTTGATTAGTTCAAAAGAGAGGGCCAATACGGAGAAGTCACTTCCGTTAGATTTTTAAATGACGCCATTTTGTTTTACATCAGAGTTGTAGATTATATTTTCTTCACATTTTGACAAAAAAAAAATCATCCAACATGTTCATTTAATAACCAAGTATGACTGAGCGGGATGTACGTCTTCATAGATTACAACGGTACTTTCGCTTATTCAATATTGTGTAAAATGCAAGTGTTTCCTGTCAGAAATTCTGGCAGTTGTCAAGAAAAATAATAAGAAAATATGGAAACTCAGATTAATTAAAAGGATGATACTTATCTTCAGACATTTTGATAATGTGGACTATTTGTGCAATGATAAATAGCGATTAAAGTGCTAGAAAGTGGATAAATAAATTGGCGAACAAGAGGGTCAGTTGTGAACTGCAAACAATTTCGGATAAGAATTAAACGAGGTATGGGACTATATAATATGTGCTTGGTTGGTTGTATTATCTTGATCAACACATTTGTGTATAATTTTGTGTCTCGTTGCTTGCAGCCTAAAAGGAAATGACTTTGAAAGCAGTTCTTATCACAGTTAAAATGATAAGATACTCGCTAAAGAAAATAAATAGGAATTCCAAAAAATAAAGTAAGTTCTAGTTACTCATGATTTTGTCGCATTAAAAATATCTCTCAAAATTATTCTCAAGTACCTACATACAACTCGTTCTGTTTTACTGGCCTAAATGATCATGATTTCTAAAATACGTCTAAACAACTTGTCAAGATTTTCAACATTATAATATTGACATTTCCGGTACCAGTGTAACTTAACGGGGAATAGAAACGTGTATGTAATAATGATAATAACGCACAAAGGTAAACTTGTATAAAATTATATTTGCTGATAAATGAATAAATGCGAAGAATTAAAAATATTTTTAAAAATTAGTAACACATTTTTGAAAAACTCCGTAAAATATAGAAAAAACAAAACAAACCCCTTTCCCCCGCAAACTCTTATTTTTAACAATTCTCCAGACTTAAATTTCATAAAATATAGCAAAAAGGATTCTAACTCTTTGTAATGGGTCTTTCTGTTCATTTAAATAAATCTCTAAAAAGAATACACTAAACTGTCATAAAATATTGCTTACATGTGAATGAACACCTTTACGACAGAAAATACATTGTATTTTATGTTTTTAAAAAACAAAAGCTAAAATTTGACTTGTCTGCCCTTGGTTTGAAACAATATTTAGTTCCAAATATGCATTTAAATTCATACAAGCATAGACATATGTTCAATGTTTCAGGAGTGAGGATAAAACTACATGTTTCTATAAAAAAACTCTGTCTGCGGAGGTATTCATGCAATTCTAATACTGTTCGTGTACTTTATTGTCTTTGTGTCTGCTGTTGTTGGAGTTTTAACGTGCCATATTTAGCATCGTGAATGGAAAAACAAACTTTGGTGTACTGATTTACGAGTTCATGTATACTGACAAATATACACGTATCTTCTTCCAATCCAAAACGTTCTTCTTGTTGTAGCACGGGAAAATGATAAACTTTTGACATGTAACTAAAATTAAGAAAAACTACAGTAAATGAGAAATACAGATCTTTTTTTTTTTCAAGCACATAAAAATTTCGTTAAGAATTTGACACATACTAACACCGTTAAACATTCTATAAGTGTTGATACTGGAAATACTAGTACTTTTTCGTCCTGTTTAACAGGGCTGTCAATGGCATTACCAGTATACTCCAAAATGTGAGAGATATATTGTACAAATACATTGCAAATATATACATGATATCTTTTACAGCAGGGTTTTCCAAAGTCAAGTTTATAGTTTCCTTTCAAACCAGTCACACTCTTCCACAAAAGCAAATACAAACATATTTGATGTATATCTATTTTTCAAATACCTCCCATCGAAACTAAAACTTAAGGGCAGTTCAGGGTGAGCTAATAGTATAGTTGGATGTTCTGGTGTCAATTGGTCAAAATTATATCAAACGTATTCAGAGGCATCCTGACATAGACCTCTCTCAAGTTTGTTCAAATGGGTCTGCTCGGCCCCTTTTAGGGGTCACCAGAGCTAATGATAAAAAAAATCTTTTAACGACTTCTTTTCATAAAACAGCTGATGAATCTTCACCAAACGTGGTCTGTTATATAACACTGTCCTATAGTCTTGTTTCAAATTTGCTCAATCGGTTTTAGGGGCTACCAGACCAAAAAAAATAATAATAGAAAAATCCCTTTAAAAGACTTCTTCTTATGTACTAATTGATGGATCATCACCAAATTTGTCAGAAGAATCCTTATATGAATCTCTCTCAATTTTTATCAAATTGTTGTGTTTGGTACCATCAGAGCTAAAAACAAAGACCTTTATATGACTATGGATCTTCACCAAACTTGTGCTGTAGCATACTTGTTCAAATGGTTCTGCATGGCGCCTTTTACGGTCTGTCAGAGCTAAAAATAGAAAACATTTAAACGACTTCTATTCATAAACCAGATCATGAACCTTCACCAATCTTGGTCTGTAGCATTCTTGCATGGACTTCTAAATTTATTAAAAAAATTTACTTGGCCCCTTTATGGGGCCACCCGAGCTGAATATAGAAAAGACCTTATAAACCACTTGATGGGTTTTCATCAAACGGTCTGTAGCATCCCTGAAAAGTGTGAATGGTTCCGCTTGATCCCTTTTAGAGACCGCTAGAACTGAAAGTAGAAAAAAAACAAACTTTAACTGATTTATCCTAATGAACCACTGTATGGATCTTCACCAGACTTGTGGTGAATAGTTCCTATAAATTCTCTCTATATATCTGGCTAAACTTGGTATGGACCTTCTCAGTTTTATTTAAACATTTCTGCTTGACTGCAAGGTATGGGTTGCAAGAGCTGAAAATCTTTAAGCAACTTCTTTTAATGAACTTGATAGGACCAGTTTTGATCTTCAGCACATTTGAGTGGACCTTTCTCAAATTTGCATTAAATGGTTACCCATTTTGGGGCCATCACATAAAAAAAAATGAAAAGATTTTAATGATCTGCATCATGGATGTTCATCAAACTCTGTCAGAAGCAAGGTCAAAATCCTCCTCAGGTGAGTGATTTATTCCATTTAGAACCTCGTGTAACAATTTTTCAGAGGTTAATCAAATACACATTTCTGTGAAGTTATTTTAAAATCAGACCAGTGGTTTAGGAGGAGATGGCATTTGAACCATTTTCTATTTTTTAGCCCTGACGGTCACGTTTTGATAAGTCAAAGTATTGTGAATATTTTTAGTAAGTTGTTACCCAAGGAATGTCTGTGAAATTATTACAAGAAAGGGCCAACAGTTTCTGTCAAGAGGATTTTCAAGATTCCATAATGAAGAAGCAGGTAAAAACGACCAATCCCCGTGGCGGCCATGTTTTCACGAATCTTGGTAGAGGTTCACCAATGGAACACTTCTTTGAAACTATTATAAAATCGATATGCGTAGCAGGAGACGCCATTCATTTTTTTTTATATTTTAAGTCTTTGGTCGTTTTTTTTTTTTTTTTTTTTTTTTTTTTTTTTTTTTTTTTTTTTGAGGAGGGTGGATTCTTAATATTTTGAAGGTTAGAACACCAGTCTGAATTCATTCCCACAAACAACTACTGGGATACCAGGTTTCATAGGAAAACGCTGGTAAATGCAACAGCTCTACTTTTTCCTTGTACGATGTCCCTCGTTTCAATTTTGTGAGTGTTTTTAACTTTACCTTTAAGCAATTGCGTATCTTTCAGAACAGCACTGAGATGATTATACTGAGGTTTGTAATACTTGCCAAACGCTGATTATATACGGCTTATCAGGATCCTTGCTAGTCCGGACCAAGAATGTTCCATCGGCACTGCCGTTTAATATATTTTCTGCAGCTGATTTGTCAATTCTGAGTGTTTTGATTTCCGGAGTAGTCCGTAGGTTTTCATCGAGAAGACATTCAAGGAATGCTTCTAAATCTGGCTTTCTCTTCAGCAATTCTCTGAAATATTTTTACTGAATGTCATCTCAATATAAAATGACAACACCTATTTTAATAAATTTCAGTAAATAGTGTAAACAGGCCTGTCGATGTGACAAGAGTTGCCAGTAGCAGACAACCGAGCTCGCCGTAGAAGATAAAAAGTATAACAAGAGGGTCGTAATATCGCTTAATCGGTTACCCGATTTATACAAGTCAGATAAATCTTTTGGTAGAAATATATCCAAGAAACATTTCTGCAAATTGACTATAAACAGGGCAAGCATTTCTGGCAAATAAGTGAGACATACGGCCATGTGTTTTAACGAAACGGAATTATTAGAGGGTAACCCAAATAACATACCCGACAAATAACCAGCCATTTAAGAGAAAATGTTTGTAGACTTTTCTATTGTCAACTCCAGCAGTAAAGTTTTTTGAACGGTTAGTCACAACATATACACTTTCCTGTGAACCTATCATGTGTGATTCTTTTTCGTTTTTTTTACAAATCAGAATAAACTGAACCATCCCGGTAAAGTGTCACCCAATTCACATTTGTGGGATATTGTATATAGTTGTCTTTCAGAAAAAGAACAGGGTGACAGCTTTCAGAATAAGAACAGGCATATGTCAATATTTCAGAATACCATCAGGGTGGCAAGGCAAATGGCTGTCTGTCAGAATGTGCTCTTCGTCTTACTTTACTTTATACTAATTTGTTTTAGGTCGATTGTGATGAAAGCTTTAAGCTTATTGTATCCACTCTCTTCGTCTTCAGCTGCGATTTCCATTGTCTACTGACAGCAATTATTTTTAACGATTGTTTTACTCAGAAACACATGTAACAGACTAGCAACATGTGTTAAGGTTGGATGTGAACATAATGCTGTTATACCGATAGTCAATTATAAAAACCAATGACAGCATAATTATACAACAACTTGTATTGCTAGGCCATTTTCAATGTAACAATTAGCATTATTATCATCATCATCATCATCATCAGATTAAATACCGTACACCATCATCATCATGAAAACAAAATATTTTCCTTTTTTTACAATCAACGGATTTTGTCTTTGTTAGGTCGTGCACTTAATGTTAATTTCACGCGTTTGATCGAATAGCGTCTCAAAAGAACGAAATTAGTGGTTATTTGAGCACGGATATTTCATGGGGCTTTCATATTATATCGAGGTTTATGTACACTTATTACACCTGTGTATAGCGGTCTGCTCCATTTTGGCAGTTACATTTTCTGACGGTTTAAACAGTCTTAAGTGTATTACTGACTGCTTCATGTTTCAGCTAGGTGTATTCTAATAATGTGATTTCTGCAACTGATTACGCGATTAAATGGGCGCATTTATTGAAAAAATCTTGCCGGAACATGTAGTTCTAAAAATTCAGTGCACGCTGCAAAACGTAATCTATCCCAACCAGAAAACAAGAAGCAGCCAGTTCAAGTTATACGGTCATGTTCGTGAAATTTGAGCAATACCACGGGGGAGGAGCTGTTACACGAGACTCGGTTGTGGAGGATATCATGTTACAGATTTAGGATTTTTCTGTTACAGTATTCCTGGATAACGTTACAGCATTCGGAGGATAATAATAGCTGTCGGTATTGTGTTTGCGAAATATGTGGTAAAGATTTATCTCTTTTTCCAAAAATAAAAATTGTTTTTCTAGATCAGTGATATGCACGTCTGTTGAGACATGGCTTAACCTGCGAAACACAGTATATTGATGTCAATCAAGCATTTTATGAAAAAAATCGAAATTTTGATAGAAAAATATCTAAAAGAAATTGATTAAAAGATATTCCACCGTATTTCATGCAAATTTGCATTGATTAAAACCCTCTTCAGGCATGGACTTATAAAACGAGATAGAAAAATTACTGTTGATCTAATATTTCGTGGTTTTATAGAATGTTGCAGTTTAGTCGGATATGTTACAGTTGTGGGGTGCTGCTTTTGAATGTGTTACAGATTTAGGATAATACTTTTTCCTTCTTCAGGATTCTGTTGTTAGATGTAAATACTGCTAAACAACAATTATTTTGTCATTTGAGGCAGTCAGACATGTACTACAGTGGCGTTGCTGTAACGACGTTTAAAAACATAGGAAAGTCCACCTAACGGGAGAAGATGTCGGTTGTGATATGTCAAAAATCACATATGATGAACAGTTGATGATACAAGTTATGCAGAGCAAATCTCCCATCCCCTTTTCATGCAAATTGACCGATCGTTTGAACAATCTCTAAATACATCGGTTGTTAAATGTTTTTCCATAACCTCTAAATAAATCACCAAAGATATCGCGGAGCGAAATCGAAAAATGTTTTAAGTGTGTATTTATTTATATTCACATAGATTAGTTACTTTCGTTCAAATCTAAAAAGAGAGTGAGTTGCTATGTTTATAAGGAACTCCTAATTTTTGAACAACCCGAATTAAACGTGCTCGTGCTCGCGTTTACGCGTTGCCTACAGTCCTGAGACATGCCTTCTAATGGCGCACAGTCCTGAAAAGCTCTTGCCACCGTCATACACACAAAGACAAAGACGCATATACCTTTAGATGAAAATCCTGAAACATTATCCATTTTAACTATGAACTGCGTATAAAATCCCCTGTTAAATGATTTAGGCTCCTAACTGTGACCAAACAGATTCAATGCTTCAGATTAGCCTATTTGATTGAGCATGCTTGCCAAATCTTCATTGCGCAGATGTATATCTGCTTGTAGGCAGCTACGCGCCTGCAGGCAGACTATGATTCGATGGTTGTTCCAACAGTAAACACGTATACATGTTTAACAAAAAAGAATCTTTTGTTATTTGAAATGAAGTTTAATTGCACATGTGCGAGTTGTCGTGAGAAAAGCCAATTAATTCTCCATTACCGATTCCGAGAGGATATTTTCTTTTAAGCTTATTAGTAATTGAAATCGTTGATAAAGACACGCATTGCCAAGCTCTTCTGAAGCTAGGACACATCGTTTGCTAGCTTAATACATGTAGCATAAACAGGTACTATTTATGAAAGAACAGCTTATTAAAGTGCAAACGACGATTCAATGCGAATTGGTGATTATGGTATCACATTGAAAATGCTTATATATCATTTTATTATACATGTGTATATAGCTGTTGAATCAGATTTAGAATTTCGAAATTAGAAAAAAATGCACTTGGTATAATATATTTGTTACATCTTACAAAAAATCCCGCATAATTCATGGTATCTAAATTTTATTTGCTATCCTGGTATTGTATATTGTCAAAATGTATTCCAAAAAGTATCATCCTAAATCTGTAACACATCCAGAAGAAGCACCCAACAACTGTAACACTCTATAAAACCACGAAAAATTAGACCCACGTTGATTTTTCTACCTCGTATTATAACTGCATGCCTAAAGAGGGTCTTTATCGATGCAAATGAGCATAAAATATGGTTGAAACATATTTTAATCAACTTCTTTTAGATAATTTTCTATCAAAATTTCGGATTTGTCATTAAACGCTTGATAGACATCAATATACTGTGTTTCACGTGTTAAACCATGTCTCAGCTGACGTACATACCATTGCTCTAGAGAAACAATTTTTACTTTTGCAAAAAAGAGATAAATAATTATTTTTTTTTTTTTGGCAAACAAAACACCGACAGTGATTTTTATCCTCCGAATGCTGTAACGTTATCCAGGAATACTGTAACAGTAGCATCCTAAATCTGTAACATGATATCCTCCACAACCGCGTCTCGTGTAACAGTTCCTCCCCCGTGAATACAGACGTCTTCGCGGAACGTATACAAAAGAGTGAAATTATTGGTTATTTGAGCACGGGTATTTCGTGGGGCTTTCATATCATATTCATGTGTAAAGCATAGTCTACCAGACGATTTCACAGCATTAACAACTCATTTTTCAAAATATATGCATTCAGCAACACGACAAGGTTTCCAGAGCAGTTTCATTAAGTAATAATAATGATAAAATAACAAAATGAATAAATGTTATAAGAAGTATCTCTTGTTTTTCCTAAGTGAGTTGGATCGCGGTTTTATCTCATTGATATTTTATATCATTATACCTCACATAAATGTCCATTAGTTTAACCTGAATAATATTATATAAATATCATATGGCAGCGTGTGTGACATTCATATTGTCAACCCGACGGCTGAATGTCACCCGAGGCGAAAGCCGAGTGGTGACATTCTGTTTCGAGGGTTGACAACATCAATATCACACACGCTGCCATATGATATTTGTTTTATAATACAGAACAAAATTTAGTATATAAAAAAGTTAAAAATGTTTTTTAATTCATTTAATTAAACACTTTCATCTTTAGCGCGGTGATCGCCTGTGTACACATTGAATAGTTACGTCACTACTTTATATGTGTCCAAGGGAGGCAATCATTTGGCTAAAAATTGAAGCAGTTATTTGCCCTTATATGACATTCAAAATATTAGCGCGGTCACATGACCTGACAGGCATTTTCGCTTGGTCACGTGTCAAAAAGGTTGAAAATGTTTTTGATAGTCAAAATATCTCTTTCTAGGGTAATTGGATTTTATAATTGTAGACAAAAGTGAGGTATAGTAATATTTTTTTATATCTCCCGTTGAGAGACTGATACTTTCGCACTGATTAAAAGACTGAGACGATAAATTTTCAGACGAGGCGCTTATATATATATATAAGGTACTTTAGAATTAAATTACCTTTTCTGGTGTTCATGCATGTGTAAACCCGGCCGATTTTTCTTTTTTTAATGGTCTTTTCTACGTGCCAAAAAATTCGAAAACAACCTTTTATCAAATACTGAATCGAACCTCATCATCAGATTGGAAATGATCTAACTAAGAAAATTAGTGCTCAAACTTATATGTTTCATTTAGAAATAAGTTATAGAAATTAAGCTCCAACACTGAAAAAATATGGCCTTGCTCTCTGCATTCAAAAATAACCGTAGGCAGAAGTAAAACCTACCTACATTTCTTCCACAATATGTAAACTAAAGAATAATTTTTTACCACATGTAACTCAGTATTATCAAAAGATGACTATACCTTCACCCTTCTGTATCAGAGGTTAAATTCACTTTAAACAGCAAGAAATGGCTAATCAAATGAAAAATGTCCGCTTTTGTGCAACAAATCAATAATAAGTCTTGAAAAAACAGTTTATCTTACTAGATAAAAGAAACAGAATGAAAAAAACGTTTTGTCCTAGTGGGGCTTGAACCTATGTCCTGAAAAATTAGTTAAAGTAGGTTTATGGTAGGAATTAAAGTAGGTTTATGGTAGGAATTGAATACTCTTCAAAAAAGGAGGTACACTATTACGGGTCCGTCAATTTTCCTAACCATCGTATTAGGGAAGGAACAGAACTAGACAATAATCATTATTATACCTCTCTTTTGCCTACAATGATAAAATCCCATTACCCGAGAAAGAGATATTTTGACTATCAAAAACATTTTCAACCTTTTTGACACGTGACCAAGCGAAATTGACTGTCAGGTCATGTGACCGCGCTGATATTTTGAATGTCATATAAGGGCAATTAACTCCTTCAATTTTTCAGCCATATGATTGCCTCCCTTGTACACATATAGTAGTGACGTCACTATTTAATGTGTACACAGGCGATTACCGCGCTAAAGATTAAACTGTTAAGTTAAATTAAATGAATAAAAAACATTTTTAAACATATTTATGTACTAAATTTTGTTCGGTATAATAAAATAAATATCATATGGCAGCGTGTGTGACATTGATATTGTCAATCCTCGAAACAGAATGTCACCACTCGGCTTTCGCCTCGGGTGACATTCTGCCCTCGGGTTGACAATATCAATGTCACACACGCTGCCATATGATATTTATATATTAACAGTCCGGTTGGTAGCAGGGTTCGAACCTAAAATTTCCCTCAGACCGACAAGAAAATCACCCCTTCAGTACTTCAGTGCTTTGATTTATTCATATTATCAGGATGATAATGTACTACCGTATAGCACATTATAAACACCCCCCCCCCCCCTCCGCCAATAAACGCACCTCTACCTCTAATTTAACAAAAATATACATATACATTTAAATCAGTGGGCTCACTTACTGGTCCAGGATATATTCTGTAAGCACTTATCAGTTTAACTCTTGTTTCGTATCCCGATAATTTTATTGTACACAATCGTGTTGAAAATATAAGTACCTCCTTATTGCGTTAATTTCTTTCACAATCTGCTGTAACTCTGTGTACAGTGACGCTTGGTTTTTCTCAACTTTAATTTTCTCTTGCTGTATGCTGCTTCTTGCCTCCATTACCTGGCGCTTCTCTTGGCTTAACTCGGATGACCGGGAGGTGAGATTTTGGTAATTAGTTGAAAATCTGCAATATTTGATAGTCAAACTATTCAAATATCATGAGCTTGAACAAAAAAAAAAGATGTACTAAACAGCGAATAACCTGTGAACACAAGACCTGTTTGAAAAGCACGCATGTCCCCACGATGACCTGCCGGACGCAATACTGAGATCTTCACTTTTGACCAGATGACCTACACCTGACTTATTAGATAACCTGGCTGTATCCCTATGCTTAATACTGACATTCTAGACTAAATCCCCAGGTTCAGCACTGACTTACTTAAACAAGAAATACCGACTATCCCCAGGCGCAGTACTGTATTACTAAAACAGAAAATACTGACAATATCCCCATATCCAGTACTGACTTGCTACAACAAGAAATACTGACTATCCCTAGGCCCAGTACTGTATTACTAAAACAAAAAATACTGACAGTACTGACTTGCTACAACAGGAAAAACTGACTATCCCTAGGCCCAGTACTGTATTACTAAAACAAAAATTACTGACAATATACCCAGGTCCAGTACTGACTTGCTACAACAAGAAATACTGACTATCCCTAGGCCCAGTACTGTATCACTAAAACAAAAAATACTGACAGTACTGACTTGCTACAACAAGAAATACTGACTATCCATAGGCCCAGTACTGTATTACTAAAACAGAAAATACTGACAATATCCCCAGATCCAGTACTGACTTGCTACAACAAGAAATACTGACTATCCCTTGGCCCAGTACTGTATTACTAAAACAAAAAATACTGACAGTACTGACTTGCTACAAGAAATACTGACTATCCCTAGGCCCAGTACTGTATTACTTAAACAGAAAATACTGACAATATCCCCAGATCCAGTACTGACTTGCTACAACAAGGAATACTGACTATCCCTAGGCCCAGTACTGTATTACTAAAACAGAAAATACTGACAATATCCCCAGGTCCAGTACTGACTTGCTACAACAAGAAATACTGACTGCATCCTTAAGTTCAGTTCAGTACTGACTTACTGAACATAGAATACTGACTGCATACCAAGGTTCAGTACTGACTTATTGAATACGAAATACTGACTACATCAATAGTATCACTCAGTACCGATTTATGGAACACAAATGCTAACTGTATCCGCAGATCCAGGACTGATTTACAAAATACGAAATACTGACTTGATCAGCAGGTCCAGAACTGACTTACCAAATGAAAAAATACAGACTATATCACCAGGTAATTTCTGTGTTTTTACTACTTTTAACAGCTATCCCTGACAACGCGCCTGCTAGTCATAATCGTTAACGATTGCTAAGCAGTAGGACATAGACATAGACATAGGTCCGGTACTGACTTACCAAACGCGAAGTACTGACATATCACCAGGTCCGGTACTGACTTACCAAACGCGAAGTACTGACTATATCACCAGGTCCGGTACTGACTTACCAAACGCGAAGTACTGCCTATATCACCAGGTCCGGTACTGACTTACTAAACACAGACTGCATCCCAAAGTCTAATACTAAATAACTAGCAATACAGAGTGTATCCCCAGGTCAATAACTGACTTACTAGTAAAGCTGACAATATCCCGAGTCCAAAACTGACTATATCTCGAGTCTAGAACTGACTTACTAGAAATACTGACTGCATCCCCAGGTCCAATACTGACTTACTAAAATACTGACCGCATCCCAAGGTCTAATACTGACTTACTAAAAACGACATACTGACTACAGTATATCCCCAGGTCCAGTACTGACTTACTAAAACAAGAAATATAACTATTTTCCCCAGGTTCAGTACTAACTTACTAAAGCAAGAAATACTGCCTATATCCTCAGGTCGAGCACAGACTTACTAAAGCAAGATCATACTGTCTAGAACATATTTACAAAAACAAAAATATTGACTATATCACTAGGCCTAGTAATGACTTACTAGAAATACTGACTACATCCCCAGGTCCAGTACTCATTTACAAGAAGAAATCTTGACTGCATTTCCAGGTCCAATACTGACTTACTAAATATGAAATACAATACTCGGGGCCAGTACAGATTTACTTAAACAAGAAATGTTACTTTATCCACAGGTTCAGTACTGACTTACTCTAGCAAGAATACTGACTGCATCCCCAGGTCAAGCACAGACTTACTGAAGCAAGATATACTGACTATATCACCAGGTTCAGTACTGACTTACTAGAAATACTGACTGCATCCCCAGGCCCAGTCCCGACCCACTAGAGATACTGACTGCATCCCAAGGCCTAGTATCGACCCACTAGAGATACTGACTGAATCCCCTGATTGCGTCCCCAGGTCCAGTCCTGACTTACTAGAAATACTGACTGCATCTCCAGGTCCAGTCCTGACTTACTAGAAATACTGACTGCATCCCCAGGTCCAGTATTGACTTACTAGAGATACTGACTGCATCCCCAGGTCCAGTATTGACTTACTAGAAATACTGACTGCGTCTCCAGGCCCAATATTGACTTAATAGAGATACAGAGTGCATTCCCAGGTCCAGTATTGACTTACTAGAAATACTGACTGCGTCTCCAGGCCCAATATTGACTTAATAGAGATACTGACTGCATCCCCAGGTCCAGTATTGACTTACTAGAAATACTGACTGCGTCTCCAGGCCCAATATTGACTTATAGAAATACTAACTGCATCCCCAGGTAATAGAGATACAGAGTGCATTCCCAGGTCCAGTACTGATTTACTAGAAATACTGACTGCATCCCCAGGTCAAGTATTGATTTAAGAGAGATGCTGACTGCATCCCCAGGTCCAGTACTGACTTACTAGAGATACTGACTGCATCCCCAGGTCCAGTACTGATTTACTAGAAATACTGACTGCGTCCCCAGGGCCAGTATTTACGTAATAGAGATGCTGACTGCGTCCCCAGGTCCAGTATTGACTTACTAGAAATACTGACTGCATCCCCAGGTCCAGTATTGACTTACTAGAAATACTGACTGCATCCCCAGGTCCAGTACTGACTTACTAGCGATACTGACTGCATCCCCAGGCCGAGTACTGACTTACTAAAGCATGAAATACACTCACTATATCCCTAGGCAGAGTACTGACTTAGTAAAGCATAAAACACAATGACTATATCCCAAATTCGAGTACGGACTTACTAAAGCAAAAAGTATTGACTATATCCCAAGGTCGAGTACTGACTTACTAAAGCACGAAATACTGACTGTATCCCTAAGCCGAGTACGGACTTACTAAAGCACGAAATACTGAATATATCCCTAGGCTGAGTACGGACTTAGTTACGATATACGAGTACTGACCATATCACCTGGTCCAGTACTGACTTACTAGAAATACTGACTAAATCATCAGGCGGCTCAGGACTAATTTCTAAAGCAAGAAATACACTGGCTATATTCCTAGGCCGAGTACTGACTTACTAAAGCATGAAATACTGACTATATCGCTAGGCCGAGTACAGACTTACTAAAGCAAGATATACACTGACTATATCACCAGGTCCAGTACTGACTTACTAGAAATACTGACGGCATCCGCATCCCCAGGTCCAGTATTGACTTACTAGAAATAATGACTGCATCCAAAGGTCCAGTATTAACTTACTAGAAATACTGACTGAATCCCCCGGTTCAGTATTGACTTACAAGAGATACTGACTGCATCCGCATCCCCAGGTCCAGTATTGACTTACTAGAAATACTGACTGAATCCCCCGGTTCAGTATTGACTTACTAGAGAAACTGACTGCAACCCCAGGTCAAGTATTGACTTACTAGAAATACTGACTGAATCCCCCGGTTCAGTATTGACTTACTAGAGATACTGACTGCATCCCCAGGTCAAGTATTGACTTAATAGAGATACTGACTGCATCCCCAGGTCCAGTATTGACTTACTAGAGATACTGACTGCATCCCCAGGTCAAGTATTGACTTAATAGAGATACTGACTGCATCCCCAGGTCCAGTACTGACTTACTAGAAATACTGACTGCAACCCCAGGTCAAGTATTGACTTACTAGAAATACTGACTGCATCCCCAGGTCCAGTTTTGACTTACTAGAAATACTGACTGCATACCCAGGTCCAGTATTGATTTACTAGAAGTACTGACTGCATCCAGAGGTAAAGTAATGACTTACTTAAACAAGAAATATCAACTATACCACCAGGTCCAGTATTTTACTAGAAATACTGACTAAACCATCAGGCCCAGGACTGATTTTTCAACCATGAAATACTGACTATCTCTCTAGGCCGAGTACTGACTTACTAAAGCATGAAATACTGACTTTATCCCTATCCGAGTACCGACTTACTAAAGCAAGACATGCTGACTATACCTCCAGGCCCAGTACTGATTTACTAAAACAAGAAATACTAACTGCATCCCCAGGCCCAGTACTGATTTACTAAAACAAGAAATACTATCTGCATCCCAATGTCCAGTACTGATTTACTTAAACAAGAAATACTAAATGCATCCCCAGGCCCAGTACTGATTTACTAAAACAAGAAATACTATCTGCATCCCAATGTCCAGTACTGATTTACTTAAACAAGAAATACTAAATGCATCCCCAGGCCCAGTACTGTATTACTAAAACAAGAAATCCTAACTGCATCCCCAGGCCCAGTACGGACTTACTAAAACAATAAATACTGACTATATCCCCTGGCCCAGTACTGATTTACTAAAACAAGAAATACTAACTGCATCCCCAGGCCCAGTACTGACTTACTAAAACAAGAAATATTAACTACATCCCCCAGGCCCAGTACGGACTTACTTAAACAAGAAATACTGACTATATCCCCATACCCAGTACTGATTTACTTACACGAAATACTAACTGCATCCCCAGGTCCAGTATTGACTTACTAAAACAAGAAATACTAACTGCATCCCCAGGCCCAGTACTGATTTATTTACATGAAATACTAACTGCATCCCCAGGCCCAGTACTGATTTACTAAAACAAGAAATATTAACTGCATCCCCTGTCCCAGTACTGACTTAATAAAACAAGAAATACTAACTGAATCAATCAAGAAATACTGATTATACCCTCAGGCCCAGTACTGATTTACTAAAACAAGAAGGCATAGTACTGTTGTACTTACGCAAACAATTGACATGAAAATGTGACCGTTAGAAATTTGATCTAGTTTCCTATTTATGAAAGGTGGTGTACGAGAGTAAAAAGTAGCGTTGTTTTCCAATTTCTCATGTACTAATATATACGGCGTACAATTATGATAACGACCTTGAGCGTGAACATTGAATGCTGATACACTTTCATGCAAATTCCTCCAAGACACTTACTCGGCAATGTCAAAAACAGTCAATCCCCAGAAAACTCGTCAAGTCGTCACCACTCAATGTCATTCTGTGTACTTATGGAACGCCGGTGTGACATTAAATATTGACCCCGTTGAAAATTGACTCCATGGGTCCTTTTTCAACGGATGACCGTTAAATTTTCAACGTTGAAAAGTGACCCCGCTGATCCATCCACGCGTGAAAATTTGACCCTCGTTGAAAACTGATCAACTATAGTCAGGGCATATTACAACTGATCCCAACAGTCGTACGCAATTTCCCTTTTACGATATTAACATTTCTGTATTTTTGTAGGACTTTACGTAATAAACGTTTAGTTAGACGTTCGAGCGCGCCACAAGCTAATGATACGTCTAATTATTTGCCAATTCATCGGCCATAACTCTGCAGATACTGGTCAGATATAGAAATTAAAACCCAGCTACACATGTTTAGATGCTTATATGTGGACAGGATGTCTGAAAACTGTCCAACTACAGTCGGGTCATATTTCAACGTTAAATTCTTAGTTCTTCTTTCTCTCCTTTCTTATCGTTAAAACACATGAATCGTATTTATTTAGTTTCCATCACATTCGTCTTTACAATTATATTCGATCAAATTGTTTCGTAAGACTTCATTCTAAGACTTCATTCCTTATCCCGGTACAATTAAGAGCTCAAGTATTTGCACAAACTTTGTCCAAAGGAGAAGACTTCTATAAGACTATATGCATTTTATTCTTATCCATCCCTACTTATCTTGTTCAAACTACAATGTATGTACATGTATTTAATTTGTACATGTATTACTGGGAATAAAATGTGCTTAAAACGTTAAATTCAAAATCTCTCGTCAATTTAGGGCCGTTTGTTCGAGTCGCAGTACTGATCTGGTTGTTTATGTTTTATGGATCTCTCATGTAATGGTGAGGTAACGTTGAAACGACTAATGAGGTCAGTTTTCCACGTCGTAAAATTACCTCTATGTAACTTACTAGTCTATACCGACATGGTCTAAATATAACGTTACACCACCTTTTCACGACCGAAAATAAAACACTAACTGATAAGAATGCCGAATATGTTATGAGTGGATAGAGTCAAACTATTCACAGTTTAAGACTTGGTGAAATGAGATAATATGGCGCACATTCCGAAACTTTCAGAGTTATATACTGTGGAAATCGTACAGCCAAAACTTCTACATGTTACCATTAACTCTGACATTTTTGGCATGCCTTTTTCTAGCGAGATCACCAATGTGGGATGGTTAAGGTCGCTGACTTTTAATAAAAAAATTTATCACCGCTTAAAGACATAAAATGTGTCCTACTTTCGAAGAATAAGGAGAGCTTTGCTATTCGCCCTGGCGTCTGCGGCCGTCTGCGTCACACCTTGGTTAAGGTTTTGCGTGCAAGTTACTATCAAGGCCATAGCTCAGTAACCACTTGATGTATTGGATTGAAACATCACACGAGCCATCCCAGTAAACAACCCTATTTAAATATTTAAGTTAGACAACTCTTGCTTGAATATGATACAAATTATGGCCCTTGTTCGACTTAAAATTTCTGGGTGAGGTAGGCCTATTGCGTGCAAGTTACTATCAATGCCATATCTCAGTAACCATTTAATGTATTGGATTGAAACATCACACGAGCCTTACTAGTAATCAACTCTATTAGAACCTCTTACTTGAATATAATACAAATTATGGCCCTTGTTTATTATAATAGTTAATTCCATTGTGTCAAAAATTCGAAATATGTGGTCATTCTAAACAGAATTATGAGAGACTATATCTTAAAGGCATATCTGTACAGTCTATAAACGAATTTGAAATAGTAGGTTTACACATGCGTAAAATGGCATACCCTTAAATTAGGACACCGGGCAGATTTTATGCAATCTTGCCAGGCATAGGTATGATTTTGACAACACAGAAAATGACGCCACTCGACCTTCAGCTATTTCCGGAAGTAATGAAAATGGAAGTATACAGCGAAAGTCGCCTTTGCATTGGTCGATAGTCAGGGGTTACGCGCAGGGGTCCCCACCTTTAAATGTATGCGCGTGGACTTTTTTGTTTTGCCAATGGGGAGTCAATTTTCAGCACTTTCTAACGATTTGAAAATACCTGGGCTTTGGCACGACATGTCAGCTTTTCATCTACGAAAACATATTTGAACTCAGAATAAACACAAATCCAACGGGGGTCCGTAACGGAGCAAGAGTATATGGAGATTTTTGGAACTTCGTCAAATCGTTCAAAAGGTCTTTGTTGATGTTGTCTGATGGTGTCAGTATATGCCTCGGATGTAAGATATTTCCGCATTTGAGAGCTGCAGACCTAGACATGTCAGAGATATTTTCAAAATGAATTGTTGATTCTTCGGAAGCGTGAAAGGGCCATCAGACGCTAATACGTTTTATTACGTTACAGGCGCGGAAAGGATATATAAGTATTTACAAGAATAGTTGGTGCATTTAGATTGTTATTATACACAAATAAAACTAACAAAAGGTTAGAACTGGATGTGTGTCCATAGGACACAGGTGCCCCCACTCCTGCCACTAACATGGTTTTATGACTCAGGTTAAATAATTTTTAAGATGTTTGCAACACAAACTTTTATGAACCTTATGTGTATTTTTCACCTCTGCCCTAGCTGAGGAAAATCCTAAAGAGAACACTTCACAGGCTATAAAACAATCCTCTAATGTTTTATGATTCTAGGTCAAGTACATTTTAACATACATGTTTCACACAACTTTTTTTTTGAGTAAGTCTGGACAAGAAGTCTGGTCTTGTGTAATGTAAAAACTTAAAAAACAAAATAAGTTAGGGTCCATAACTCCTACACGACTGAATGAATCCGGACGCGAAACCCCAGGTGCACAACTGCACATGCTGACCAACATTCCTGTAAACTTTGGTGACCCTAGGTCAAATACTTTTGGAGCTACGCGCGACACAACATTAAAATGACCTATTTTTTACTAATTCAGGGGCCATAACTCCTACAAGACTGAAGGAATCCGGATGCGAAACTCCAGGTGCACAACTACACATGCTGACCAACATTCCTGTAAAGTTTTATGACTCTACGTCAAATACTTTTGGAGCTACGCGCGACACAACACTAAAATGATCAATTTTTACAAAGTCAGGGGCCATAACTCCTACATGACTGAATGAATCCGAATGCGAAACCCCAGGTGCACAACTACACATGTTGACCAACATTCCTGAAAAGTTTTGTGACTCTACGGCAAATACCTCTGGAGCTAGGCGCGACACTACATTATCGGACGGACGGACGGACAAGAGCAAATCTATATGCCCCCACCACTCATTGGGGTGGGGGGGGGGGGGGGGGGGGGGGGGAGGGGCACAAAAATGATGATATTGTAATTTTTTATCTCATTAATGTACTAACAAGCATCATCTTACAAATTCCACATAAAAACAACACACAAGCAATGTCATAATGTCCTTAATGACATCAAATAGTCCTTATTTAGACTTTAATCTAACCCTTAGGCGTTTTGACTTTGATGGTTATTTCCATTTTTAACCTTATTTCCGTTTACAAGAACCTTCAATCGTTGGTTATCTACCATCCGCTCTTTTGGCAAAATTTAACCCAAGGACAATTCATTGAAGTTACCGATTTTGAGTTTTGTTGTAAAATTCCGACAGCCCGGGCGCGTTGCTCTTGTGTCAATTTCACAACGATATGTGTTTTTCTAGTAGGACTTTCGTCAGTAATTCCAAAAATGTTCACTAACAAGTGCATAATGGTGCGCATGCCCTGCACGTGCAAAATATGCAATATTGGTCAAAACGCCTAATGCGGTTACGCTGGCCGTGAGTCAGCCAAAAATAAATCAATAATTAGCTGCAGTACCTATTCAAATGTCGGTATGTGAAATTTCTTGTAAATACATGCATTATTAACAATAATACAATATAAACTGACCAATTAGGAATTTTATTAAGTGTATCTCTTCTACACACAGACGATCTCCGACGTTTATCTTAAATTTAACTAACCGTTAAAAAATGACCCCATGACTGATCAAAATTTAACGATTGATCAGTTTTCAACGACATTTTGATCAAAATTTAATGTTGAAATGTTGGCGGGGTCAATTCTCAACGTTGAAAAAGGACCCATGGGGTCAATTTATTTTCAACGGGGTCAATATTTAATGTTACACCGGGACTGTCTGATGTGATCAACTGTAGTTTTATTATGTTAACACTCATGATCAGTATCAATTTATTACTATATTAACTTGTTCAACGCAATACTGCTGTTGTTGTATGATGCAGCTACATAATGTGGTGACGTCATCAAGATAGTACATCAAACAGACAAAATAACACAGCTTTTAACAAGTTAGTACTGAAGGTTAACATAATAAAACTACAGTTGATCACATCAGACAGTCCCGGAGTTCCATAATACTTGTATACTGAACAAAATTTGTCATTTTGCAATATCATAAAATTTATTTGAAATATAGCGTACCCTCAGAACAATAAGTTTGGAGATATTTCAAATTTCAACAATATCAAAACACGCGGATATATCAATTTATTTATCGTATGCCTTCACAATTTACAATGTTAGCAGTAAACGTTAGTGTGGAAGGAAATGATAACAAATACAAAATAACGTCACACTGTCATGTCACATCATACGGGAGCATTAGATGTTTGTATGATATTGCACAACTCTTTATTCTTATATATGGTGTCCATAAACACAATTTTAATGTTTATTTTTGTGACATTTTTAAAATAGGGATGAGGTTGTAAAATGAACAAAATCATATCTTTGCGTAATTTGACATTTTTGAAATATTCCCCAAAGGTGTGTTTTTACAAATGTATTTTCGGTAATATTGAAGTTATTAAGTTATTAACAACTGGTATTGAAAGCAGATGACGGATTAGCTGTTTTGTTCAGTATATTTGCACAAAACAAAATAGGTTTATTATATATATAGACAGATATGAAAAAATGTAACATACGCATTGGACGCTTCCTTTGAACTGATGGACGAACGATTAAAGACTTCTTGCTGTTTTCCGATTTGAGCTTCAACAATTCTGATGAGGCAGTTTGTAGAATCTATGGAGTTGTTCAGCTCTAAAAGTTTCTGAAATAAAATATAGTCCCATTATTGTACCTGCTGCCTGTGCGCTTCAACCCCCAACACAGTACAAACAAATAGGGACAACACAGACACGTGCCATACACATGCATGTTAGAGTTGTTTTGTGTCCGTCTGTGTTTATTGTAGCATTTGTTTCACATATATTTGCAATCGCTCGCACAGAACGCCAGGTCAAAAAGCCTCACTGGGGCGCGGAGAATAATCGTCATAAATAATGCCCTTTGTATCTACCCCTTTTTATGTTGTGTCTGGAAGGTATCAAATTGCTTGGAATTCCCTTAGTTCTTAAATCATAAAATGTTAAACAATAGCTGTTTGTAAGATACATATGCCCCTTGAAACAACTGGGTATGTAATTTTTTGGTATGCTGTGACCAAGAATTCTGACGCCATGACCTAACGACAGGGGCCATCTACTGACTTATGAAGTTTAAAGGTCATAGGCATAAGCGTTCCCATGTAATTGATAAGTTATTGATCAGAAAACTATATAAATCTTAAGATTATTGTGACCTTGACCCTTGAGGCTCTGATCACAGGTAATCATCAGCCGTTAACAGAAAAGTGTTTCAGATATTGAACGGACATCGGTTATAGTTTCAATTTAACATGGACCATTGACTTATTGACCAAAAACACAAGGGTCATCTTTTGAACACAGGCAAAAATTCTATGAAATTAAAAAGCAGAAAGCATACGTAACGTTTTCAGGTATTAAACGGAACATGCTTTAAGTCTAGAGTCAGTTTGACCTTGACCTTTGTCCTATTGGATAAAATATTAGGGGTTACCAAACCACAGACTATCATTCTCTGAACCGAGAGACCAAAGGGTTCTTAAGTCATTTATGGAAAACCATTTTAAAGATTTGTCATACATTTCGCATGAACATTAAAAAAAAATTAATTCTTAATTACCATGCAGTTGATTTGAAAAGCTCTGTAACTATAACTTTGCCCAGCATGATAATAACGTTACATTGATTTTTCTTCATGTTACTCTCGCAAATATTAAAACATGAACAATTAAGTACAATTAGAGGAGGGACAATTTGTAAAGAAAAAGACAATCAGAGTTATTATGTCAACTTGATGTACAAGCCAAATGGTTTATGTCAAGTTCAAATGAAAGACAGTCTCGGTTTCAGTGCTGTTTAAGGAGAATAGTTTTAACAAATTCCCCATATTTTCGCTGTCAACGCCAAAGAAAGTTAGCGCTGTAAAAATAGAATCTATGACATATAAATAAGAATACATGTATAAAGATTTACCATTTCTAACGACTTATTTTCTTCTTGCATACCATCATACCGCTTACCATTGTCAATCTTAAGATCAGCTGCACAACGCAATGTCTTTAAAAGTGTTAAAGGTGTCGCTTCGTGTAGCGAAGAGCGTGAACTCCGCGAAGAAGTGCGACGAAGAGGTGACTAAACACAAAGAAAATCAGAATTCGGTGTTATTAGTATGTATATTACATTGCCTGAAATATGAATAAAAATCCAACAATTACTTGCGGGTGTATGTGTATCGGGGCGGTTTGTGTGTAAAATAAATGTTCAAGCAATTAAATAGGGGGTAGAAGTGGCGTTTGGGGATACTAAGAAAATATGTAAATATAAACATAAGAAATTGTAAAGGTAAGAGAGCACAACACACACATATAATTATAAACAAAAATATATAAAAAACAAGAAACGTGGAATTTTCTAAGTGTGAAGATTAAATAAGTTATCCTGATCTTGAACTTGACCCCAATGACCCCATATATAATCCCAAACTTAGTTTTTCTATAAGCTACCTATAGGCCAAGATTGATTTCAGTACAGAAATGCAAACTAAAGTAATGGAGCGGAAACCATTTTTTTTCTAATTTTAGCAACAGCGACCTTGACCTTGACTCAAATGACCCCAAATGCATTCCAACCTTTGTCTCCTTACCATCTATCTACAGGCCAAGTTTGGTGTCTATAGCTTGTTCCAAACTAAAGTTATTGTGCGGAAACCAAGTTTGACGCCCGCCCGCTTTTTACGAAAACCTGGTTAAAAATGAGGGGAATGTTATGGTGAGTGGTACGTTTACAAAGAAATTATACTGAGTACAACAACAGCTGCCACAGGAGATACAACAACAGCTGTAGCAGGAGACACAACAACAGTTGTCTCAGGAGATATAACAACAGCTGTCTCAGGAGATACAACAATAGCTGTCACAGGAGATACAACAACAGCTGTAACAGAAGACACAACAACAGCTGTCTCATGAGACACAACAACAGTTGTAACAGGAGATACAGCATCTGTAATAGGAGTGCAACAACAGCTGCTGTCTCAGGAGATACAACAACAGCTGTAATAGGAGACACAACAACAGCTGTAGCAGGAGACACAAAAACAGCTGTCTCAGGAGATACAACAATAGCTGTCACAGGAGATACAACAACAGCTGTAACAGAAGACACAACAACAGCTGTCTCAGGAGACACAACAACAGTTGTAACAGGAGATACAACAGCTGTAATAGGAGTGCAACAACAGCTGTCACAGGAGACACAACAACAGCTGTCTCAGGAGATACAACAACAGCTGTAATAGGAGACACAACAACAGCTGTAACAAGAGATATAACAACAGCTGTCTCAGGAGATACAACAACAGCTGTCACAGTAGATACAACAACAGCTGTCTCAGGAGATACAACAACAGCTGTAATAGGAGTACAACAACAACTGTATTAGGAGAACAATAACAGCTGTCACAAGAAATACAACAACAGCTGTCACAGGAGATACAACAACAGCTGTCACAGGAGATGCAACAACAACTGTCACAAGAGATACAACAACAGCTGTCATAGGAAATACAACAACAGCTGTCACAGGAGACAGCACGCTCCACTATTTCGATGCTGGATAGTGAAATAGGACGCATCTGGGGAAGCTTCAGCTGTCACTGGAGTGTTTACTGACTCCAATAAGGATAACGAAATTGGACAATAATGTAAGTCAGAGTCAAGTATATTTAGTATTCTAACACGATCCGATTCATTTTCCTATTAAACAAAGAAGGCTGAAAACAGTGAATTATTAGGCTATACAACAATTCACTGTTCTGGCGTCACAATCATTACGTCATAGCGTCTAACGGCATAGCGGCGCGGTTGAAAAGAAACCAATTGAAAACGGGCAAATATTTAATGAATGCCGTCAAAGATGTACTTTAAAGTCCTTGGTAACGTGTTAGAATCGAAATAATATATCATTTAGTGATTTGTTTTTGAATAAAATCATTGTTTGTCGTTCAGATGCGTATTATTATATCACTCGGGTTGCGCACTCGTGATATAATTCCTTCGCATCTGAACTCCATACAATGATTTATTCAGCGACAAATCTCTAAATGAGATATATCATTTCTTAAATAACAGAGATAGAGGTAAAATGTATCAAAACATTAACAAAGTATAAAAAGGACATATTATTCAAGAATATTTCGGCAATAGTAATACACCATGTGTAATATCACGTGGCTAATAATGTGAAACAATCATCTTCAGTTTGAATCAAATCTATTCAGTAATAAGTGAGATACAGCAAAGTACATCACAACTTGAACCTGAAATTCTAAGTAAAAAGGGCATAATTCATAATAAACAGGTGCCTTAGTTATGGGCCTTGTGTCATATGATGAGGGTGATGATGAGGAACAATCATTTTAAGTTTCAATCAAATCAATTTATGTAGTAACAACAAAGATATAGTTAATTAAATGAACTTTATCTAACCTTGTATATATCGAATCAAGATAAGTAACAATGGTTTAACTAAATAAATAAATCCTAATTGATATTTATCATTTTAAGAAAAACAACAGTTTAACTAAATTACTAAAGCTGTGTTTGTTTTTATGTCTAATAAAAGAAACAACGGTTTGACTAAATAAATAAAACTAAAACTGTATGTATCGAATCAAGAAATTAAGCCAGGATAGTATATTCCTATTAAGAAAAGCAACAAAGGTTAAACAAAAGGAAGAAAGCTAAGAATATGTATATCAAATCAAGAAAAAAGAATAACGGTTTATCCCAACCAATAAAACTAAGACTGAATCTATCAATACAGAGAACAAAGGTTTAACTATATGAATAAACTCAGATTGTATATATTGAATCATGAATTTTGTGTATGACAAAGACTATACTCGAACAATAAAAATCCCCGGCCTAAATAAGTTCTTTTTACTTTACTTAAGACGTAATGGCCTACTTATTCTATATATTGCTCTTCAAAGTAAAAAAATGCAACAAAAAAAGAGCCTGAGTTTTCTCCACATTGTACGTCATGGTTTGTAATCGTCGATCGGACAGACTGACAGACAGACAGACAGACGAATGGGATGACGAACTGACAAAACGAAAGAAGGATCATATTATCTACACTGCGTTCTACGCTTGAAAAAAAGTTTGTTTAGCTATTAGAGTTATAGCACGATCCTCCATTTGTGACTGACTGACAGACGTGCAGGAACTGACAGACGTGCAGGCTGACAAACAGGCATACACATATGAACAAGGCTACATGAAATAAACTCTCGTACTTTGAAATTAATAGCGAACCCAAATATTTGTGGCTGAAGGACGGACATACACACGGACGAACAGAATGACAAACGGACAAAAGATAACGTACATCCTCCATACTTGTTTTCTCTGTATGACCCACCCTTCATGGAAACGGCTTTACTTCACAGGAGCAATTTTTATACATCCGGGTATTTTTTCATTATGTGATGGCTCGTGCGTCTGTCAATCCGTCCTTCTGTCTGCGTGTCCGTCATACTTCGTGTCCGGAGCATAATTCAATAACCATTCAAAGTATTGACTTAAAGCTTTGGCATATAAGTAGATGGTGATAGGACGATGTGTAGAGCACATGCATAAGGTCGGTAGGTCAAAGGTCAAGGTCACAAATGGAGCTTTAATGTCAAATTTTATCGCAAATTTCGTGTCCGGAGTATTTGACATAAAACTTGGCATTTAGGTCGTAGGCGATGAGATGATGTGCAGAGCGCATGAACCAGGTCGGTAGGTCAAACGTCAAGTTCAGAACAGGAGCTCAGATGTCAAATTTGTCCGTTCAAGGTATTAACTTCGAATTCGGATGAGGTGATTTGAGGAGTGCAACAATCCACATTACTCCTCCCACACTCTTTCCGACGCCTCCCACCTAAAAAAACACACTCATTTTATATTTATGTGCCTTATTAATTGAGCACATGAACCAGGTCGGTAGGCCAATGTCAAGTTACAGCAAGGCCAAATCTGTCCGTCATATTTTGTATCAAGAGCATAAGTTAATACCATCTCAAGGTAATGACTTCTAACTTGACATGTAGGTAGGTGGTGATGATTTGATGTTCACAGCGCATGAGCTTGGTCCGTTGATCAAAGGTCAAGGTCACTAATTGAGTTCAGATCTGTCCTTTATATTTTGTGTCTGGATACTATATCAAAACTATTCAAGCTATCGACTTTAAACTAGGAATAAAGTTGGTTGGTGATAAAGTGCTTTGAGGAGTCCAACAATCCATATTAAGAATCAACTCCTCTCCCCTCCCTTTCCCTTGGTCTCTTCAATATTCTTTTAGTTATCCTCCAGACACGAAGTGTCAAAAAAGGGAGATTATTAAAAAATGGGACAACCTAGAGTTATAGTTCCTTGTCACTGCACTCCCTCTCACAGGCCACTATCAATATGCAAAGTATTAAGTCAATACGTTACATAGTATTCAAGTTATGCCCTGGACAAGGTTTTCAAAAAAAGGAAATAATTCAAAAATGGGACCATCTAGAGTTATGGTTCCTTGTCAGTGCACTCCATCTCACTGACCTCTATCAAAACATAAAGTATCAAGTCAATACCTTACAAACTATGATAGTATCGTAGTATTCAAGTAATACCCAGGACAAGGTTTTCAAAAAAGGGAGATAATTTAAAAATGGGACCACCTAGAGTTATGGTTCCTTGTTACCGCACTCCCTCTCAATGAGGTTTATATTGTTCAACTTGCTCTCTTCGATGTTTTTGAGTTATCCTCCGGACAAAAAGTGGAGATAATTCAAAAATGGGACCACCTAGAGTTATAGTTCCTTTTCACTGCACACCCTGTCATTGACATCTATAAATATGTAAAGTATGAAGTCAATACCTTAAGTAGTATTCAAATAATGCCCAAGACAAGGTTTTCAAAAAGAGGGAGTTATCCTCCGGACAAGGTGGCGGCAATATGCTCCCCACTTTCGAGGAGCATAAAAACTTGCGTAATTCGTTTATTTTCCTTTACCATCCAACCTAGTTTCATTCAAATACCTTACATACTTTTGAGGAGACAGCTGGGGGTAACATTACGTCCCAAGGTTCCAACTATAAAACGAGCAAAAATTTATTCTGTATATAAAACCTTGAAACCAAATAAACAATCGTTACAAGCTAATTTTGCAATAACAGGATTAGGATATTTATAAACATAATCCTGAAACGCTTTTCATACACCATACCAACATGTAAACTGGGGGCTACGTGAAAATTACTCATTTCAAGTATCGCTATTTATATGTCTTTGTTTTTGGTGGAACTAAGACAGCTCTTCAAACACATAATGATTAGATACATGGTTTGACATATATGGAAGGCCGTACACGTTGGAAAGTTATAATGAAAGTCTATGGGAAAACTACTGGTGGCTTTCAGCCTTCATGGCCTTCTGATATTGTTTAGTTTCTGTATCGTAACCTTTTTGAAATAATGTACTGACACTATCGCGATGGTGCTATCAAGTTTGAAAGTTCCGAGTCAAGTGGTTCTCAAATTATTGAATTGAAAACGTTTTCAAGGATCAGACGCCTGTGACCTTGTCCTTTGACTAACTGACGTCAGAAGTAGTAAGGGTCAGCTACTGCATAAGTCCGATCATACTATCAAGTTTGAAGGTTCTAAGTCAAGCAGTAGTCAAGGAGCGGACATTGTTTTTTCGTCTACTTTTAGGAATGGTGGAGTCATTCCTGACCCTAGGATCAATTTTGATTAAAAAAAACTTAATATTATGCTACATACTAAATAACAAAGGTCTAGTGAGTGTTGTTTCGGAGAAGAAATTCTACATAAATCTTTGTAAAACAAATGACCCCTGGGGCGGGCACCTAAGTGTTACGATTATAAGGTTCCATTAAATGATGCTATACAGGAAATATATAAGCATTAGCAATTGTGCTTTCAGATGAAAAAATAAACTTAAAATTATTTCCTATGTACTTTGTCTAAAACCCCCGGTGCGGGCCACTCTCGACATTGGGTGATAATTTGTACAACTTGGTAGAGGTCAATTAGATGATGCCAAAAACATACCACCATAAATAACCTAATGAATTTCAGAACGTTTTGCCCATTAGTATTCATGAAGAGATTTTTTTTGTAAAAGGTAACGACGGACGCCGAACCACTTATGACCGCATAAACAGGGCGGGTGATCACGTGACTTTTGTTTATGATCGCAGTGTGTCCACATTAATGGCTGCCCCCATGTACTAGATGGGTTTTTGTATTTTTCTGCAATTTTTCATCGTATTTGAATATATTTTACCAACCATGTTCAGCCAACAACTTTCCGGTTCCAACGATGTATTATTTTGCTATGTGAGTGTTTCCGTTTTTTCCATTTACCCTGCAGATGTTTTCGAAGCGGTGATTTTTCTCTTGAAATAGTGTGGTCACATTGAGTCCAAAGTTACCCCCCCCCCCCCCCACCCCCACACATTTTATGCATTTTAACAGGTTTATTGTTGGTAGAAATCAACTGAGATGCACCGCAATCATATACTAGTATTTTGGTTCACATGCGACTTGTAAATGTTTATGCATGTTTTCTACAATGTTCCAGGGATTCATGTCTGAATGGTTACATTGTGTCATGGTCACATTCTGTCTAATAAATTAAGTAAATGGTACATATAGCATGTAATTCCAATCTTCTATATAATATTGAGTCTTTTTAAGTGTTTTAGTGTTGCAATTCATTAAAGGTATAAAAGTACTAAATAGGTAATCCAGCAGCACTTTCGGGCTTGTCACATAATGGCTAAAAGAAAAGAAATCTTGTTTCCACAAGATAAAGTGTCATTTTCATTTTTTCTGTAAGCTAGTTCCTGTTTTACATCATTGTGGACCTATGCTTGACATTTTGTAGCATTCTCAGGGAGGCTAAACTTTCTTGCCTACCTAGCGAGGAAAGTATACATTTATCCGAGCACGCGCCGGGGATAGATATTCCTGTCTTTCCCTAGGGAAAAACCTTGTCTAAAATAGCGTGCACTAAGGTGACGTCACATAGTACTGGAACCATTGTGACGTCATAAAGTTTATAAATAATGTCAGGAAATACCCAAACCTATTTGTCTCCACGATCTATTTTGAACATGATAGGCAAGAAAAATGATCTTACATGTCTGCCTGTGTAAGACAGCTGTTTTCCCTACCCTCGGGACAGCATGGATAAAAAACCTCGCTGACGCTCGGTTTTCCATTCCACACTGTCCCTCGGGTAGGGAAAACCCCGTCTTACACAGGCAGGCATGTAAGATCCTTATAGTCTTAATGCTTGACTTACCAAAATTAATAATAAAATATCCATTGCACAACATAATTATCGATCTGATAAGCATAATTGTGCTGAAAATAGTGTGCCATCAATGGTAAAGTTCAACAAGTAATTATTATTTTTCAGTCACTGCAATGTTGGATTGTGATATTTTCAACTAACTTCACTTTTTATGACTTGAGCGTTGGTTAAAATACACCGCATTTATTGGTACATTGTATATAATGTTTTATTGTCCGTGCATTCAAATACGTTTTGCCTACAAAGCATTAATCAGATACATTACCTTCGTTTGTTAAATTATTAGGAAGTGAAACCAATGTGAAAATCTTATCTTTATAAGAAATTGGAAAGATATGTCTATTGAATTTAAAAAGCGAAGTATTACTATTACCCATAACCGACAGCATTTACGATATGATTTTAAATTTTGATAAAAAGTATATTACGATAACAAAATCCACGTACATTACTGAATGATTGCTGCATGATTTCACAATCAGCAATCGAATTTTTTATTTTCCCTTACAGAAACTGGAGAAATGCCCATACGCATTTCACTAACATGAAATTCTTAAGTAAATGAAATGCAAAGGAAAAAAAATCGATGTTGAAACCAGATAAGTGATGAACAGATACGTTACCGATATTTTAAATGTGTTCTGTGCTTTAGGGATGCAAAAGTGATGGAATTAATATCAGATATTCACTGAATAGATGCAATAAATGCCAGAAATGTGGAGTTTACACAAAAACGACATCTCTTAGTTGTATATGCAATTTTAGAATTCGATACATATAAATGCATTATTGGTCAAAACCTTACAACACCTACCACTTTTATAATTTTTCACTTTGGTGAAAAATCAGATTTTATCTAGTTTAATGTAACTGTGTAGTATTGAAAGTACAAAGCCTGTATGAGGTAAAAATCTACATGGGCGCACTAAGCTAGTTGAAAATACATTTTAAATTGTATTTATTTAATGGTACTGAAAATTCCAAAACCAGGTACGTTAATCAAGCTCTTTTTAGTATAGGACATTGTTCTGAGTATCATTTATAAATGAAATAAAACATTTTATTTGTCATATTCAGTTATAGTAACATACTGTTTATCAAAATTTAAAATCGTATCATAAATGTCTGTAATGGGCGCACAATTCTAATAAAGATCATAAGATTTTCACATTTGTTTCACTTCATAGTACTTTAACAGATGAAAGTAACGTACCTGATTAATGCTTTGGAGACAGTATATATTTGAATGCACAGACAATAAAGATTATGTGCCAATTATGATGAATTTTGGTAGGTCGTGCATGAAAACAGTTTGAAAATGGAACCAAAAGATTCAAAATACAATGTAAAATAAGTTTAGTCAAGGTTGTTGAGCGACACAAAATTAGGCATTTTAACACTCTTACGTGGAATCAGTGTAAAAAGATTCATTTACTTTTCTGTAAATGCAAAAAGTCTTCTCGAAAATGGTACAAAATGTCAAATATAGGTCCACAATGATGTAAAACAGGAACTAGCTTACAGAAAAAAATGAAAATGACACTTTATCTTTGGGAAAAAAATATTTCTTTTCTTTTACCCATTATGTGACAAGCCCGAAAGTGCTGCTGGATTACCTATTTAGTACTTTTATACCTTTAATGAATTGCAACACTAAAACACTTAAAAAGACTCATTATTATATAGAAGTTTGGAATAACTTGCTATATACACTATTTACTTAATTTATTGGACACAATGTGACCATGACACAATGTGACCATTTAGACATGAACTCCAGGAACATTGTAGAAAAACGCGCATAAACATTTACAAGTCACATGTGAAGCAAAATACATGATTGCGGTGCATCTTCATCCGGTTTCTACCAACAACAAACCTGTTAAAATGCATAAGATGTGTTTTCTTTTGGAATTTTGAACCTAATGTGACTACACTATTTCAAGAGAAAAATCTCCGCTTCGAAAATCTCTGCAGGGTAAATGGGAAAACGGCAACACTCACATAGCAAAATAATACATCGTTGGAACCGGAAAATTGTTGGCTAGAACATGGTCGGTAAAATATATTCAAATATGATGAAAAATTGCAGAAAAATACAAAAACCCATCTAGTACATGGGGGCAGCCATTAATGTGGACACAATGTGATCATAAACAAAAGTCACGTGATCACCCGCCCTGATAAACCTATCATCGAAAACAGTTCAAACTGATATAATTATGAACACATACATTGGGTTTTATGCCTGGGTAGATAAGTGTATTTCCGGTTTCAGTAGGAGACCAGTTGTATGCATCCAGAGCGTCCTCCAAACTGTCGAAGTTCAGTGGTTCAGCAAAACCGTACAAGTTGTCCAGATGGTAAATCTTTACAAACTGGTTTTCTCCATTTGTCCTTGTAACATAGAAAACAGAATAATCATTAAAGGCAACTACACTACACGTCATTAAAATGCTCTTTCACAAATATTGGAAGGAAACTAAATTCGTATAAGTTTACAATCGTATTCAATTACACTGGTCAGTTGTCTAATAGGTATGATTGAAATGCGAATAACTTTAAATGCTTCACAACCTTGTAACACCACACGCATCTTTATATGTTACATAAATTAAGAAGGTCGGCAGTTTTTTAACACACACACACACACACACACACACACACACACACATATGTTTATTTACAAGATGAACTATACTAAGAATTGATGCATGTATAAATACACCAGTTTCTAAAACTTTTACAGTTATTTTTCCCACGCCAAACTTTTGAATAATTTATTCTTCTAAGCCACATTATTCTAACCACTCCAACCCCTTCCAGATCTTTCATATTCCTTAAGGACCTTAACCCTCTAACACTCTCTTTCTCTCTCTCTCTAACCCCCCCCCCCCCCCCCCCATCTCTCTAACACCTACTCGATCTGCTGTTGTTCATATATCCTTCCCCTTTATTCAGTCTCTTTCAAGCATTTTTTCTCGAGTATTCATACCTTTTTTAAGAACTGCATCGCAATAACATGTTTAAGTATTTCAAAATATTCATAGCAATTTCAAAAACATGTCCATCAAAATAGGCCTCAATTTCACCAGAACAGTACATACAACTTGATAATGTAAGTTTTAAAAATGTCAACCGATAGAAATAAGGTGCATATTGACAAGTTATATAGTGACAGAAATTCTCAAAAATTTCCTTTAGATTACCTCCCCTGATAATTATGGTTTTTTTCATGAGATATCTCCCCTGAAAACTAGAAAAAAAAAATATGATTTTCTCATTTTCCTTACGGGGATTTTAGATTTCTTTTTGATATTTTTATCAGAATCATATAATGCGGCTTTCTACCGCAAAATTTTCTCGAAAGTCAAGTATGATTCTCATAATCAAAGAAATTATATATTTTGCCATAGGCATCAATGTTAACTTCAATACCGATTATCTCCCCCAAAAAATGATAAAATTTGAAAAATCTCTCGGTGAAAAGCTTTTAATTTTGAATGTCTCTAAAGTGACCAAATTTCATTTAAATAATATGAAAAAGGCAAAGCCTCTGAGCGAGCGTAGCTTAAACGGCAAAGAAACTATTCACTGCTTAAAACAATTCCGAGAACCTATTCACTTGAAAAGAAACAAAATTTTAGTGTCATTATACCTGTAACAGCGAATATCATACGTTGCAAAATTTATGGAAAGCCGGTGTCAAGGTGACGTCATTACCAGTTTGTGGCGTTCTTATGGCTTTATGCTTATTTATGACATTTTATCCCATTTTCTGGCCAATGCTTGATCTTTTAAAAGAAAATCATATTTTTTTTCTACCAACTGGAAATCTTTCTTGCATTATTTTTGAGTGAGGGATAATATTCAGCAATCAAATGAAGTTCTGTATTCACTGCCAACAAAGCATTTCCTGTGAGCACCTGTCCTCTAGGGACACGCACTTTGTAAATAAAAGCAAAATTGAAATTATTTCCATAACATAACTTTTTTAAAAATAAAGACACCTAATGAACATAGAGATTGTAACTCAAATATAAAATTAAAAAAAAACAAAAACAATTTTTCCGACTTTGACGGAAGTAGAACAAAATGGCGGCACCAAAAATGGCGGCGCCCAGACGAGAGGAAAATTTTTCAGCTACATCACTTTGCCCCATTCGGCACACCTTTGTTATATTCGCCTACACATTACCGTAAGGCGAGCTACGCGCTCGCAATTGCGTTTCGCGCAATTGCTCGCGAGCTATGCTCCCTATTACCATCCAGTTACAAGATATGAAATATGGCTATTACACCATGTTATCCTTAAATAAATACATGATGAAACATGCCTTACGTACTGATTCATATATCAATAATGTGTTTTATTAAATACCTATATAAATTCTGTCAAAACACGGCTTGTATTTACAAGTAATGTTGCCGGACTATTAATATGCATGACCTGACACAGTTCTATCAATAGCGCACACATAAAGGACTCTCAGTTCTATTTAAACACCGATAAACAATCAAAGCGCTGACAGCACAGAAAGGTTGAAACCAGCATTTGATTCAAGTCACTTCCATGAAACAGTATAACATTCAAACCATTTGCATTCATGTTACATTATATACTTTAAGTTCCGCTCTGACTAAAACCATCAAGTCAACGGTTTTGAAACACACTGACGGGCTGGGTAAAGCAACCCTATATCGGCTTAATTAAAATTTACTATAATGATACCAATGAGAAATACACTGTCTGTTTTATTAAAAACACAAATATTCACAAAGAGAACAGAAATATATATAGATAACAGAAATATTAGATATTCAAATTTAACAGTTAAAGGCACTGGCCTCCAGATAGTTCGACAACAAATTAGAGAAGATTTTTAGATATCTCGAAATAAATGCTATATTTCTTAAGAATGCTTTGAAACTTAATTACTGACAGACTATATGTTACGGAAACACATGAGAGTTAGTTGTTTTTACTACTTTCTACAATGAAAATCGAAAAGCGTTTACTTGGAGTAAACTGTCTCGATTATAAATATCTCTATTATATACCTATATAAATTCTGTAAAAAAATCGGCTTGTATTTCACAATTAAATATGAACAGGCAGAAACAAAATCCTTATTGTACCTTCCATATTGTATGCTGCCGGACTACTTTCATTAATATGTATGACCTGACCTGAATAGCGCACATAAAAACTTCACTTAGTTGATAAACATTAAATATTTCGTTCAATAACGACACAACAAGCAAAAAGGAAGAGGTATATAATAAAAGGGTCATTATAACAGTAGCTAGATCCGGGATTTTGTATTCGGCTCTCGTGGATTTTGCAAGGTCGGATCACACTCGGCGCTTGCGCGCCTCGTGAGATCCGATTTAGCACAACTCCACTCGCTTTGCGGTTTCAGCCTAAAAACAGCAAACAAAAAGTAGAGGTATATATGTAATGAAAGGGTCATTTTATATTTATGTGCTGTATTCGCTTGTCCAAGAGGTTGGCATTAAACCTTCCGCACTGAATGTACGCACGCTTTGATTGTACACTATTAAACCTACGTTAAAGCTAACCCTAACCTGTAGTCAGTATGTAGTACACTCAATACGTGCGTACAACCAATAGGGGCGATTTAATGTCGGCGTTGTCCAAGATCAAAGTCCCAGATCTGGGACTTTGTATTCGGCTCTCGTGGATTTTGTGCCCCTCGTTTTATCCGATCTGGAAAAATTTACTCGAGTCGAATGCAGCACCCTAGATCTAGCTAATAACTCTAACTTTCAGTAAATAGTTTCGGTTACATTGTATCATAACTCCCAAGGTATCGTAGATCGTGTGTTCATCACAATTACGTAAAAAGTGACTTTCTGTTATATGGGATTTTTCTTTGGTACTTAGAGTATAATATGAAAGGCCCCCGCGCTCGGCTGTAAATATGTAAAATTCTGTGGGATTATTCCCGAAGTTTAGAGAAATTATACCCTTCGATATCCCCCTGGGGTGGAGGGGAGAGAACAGGGTCGATAAAGTTCTATATTTATTCAGTTATACGGCTGCCGACATTGTTTTTCGTTAGGTTGGCTAAGGTAAGTATTTTTTATTGAAGAATAATGTGTTCATTGTATTGTTTGGTGGTTTCTATCTATGTCACAGATACCAGGGATCTACAGCGATTTCCGTACAGAACGTAATGTAACATCGAACTTCTGATGGATAGGATGAGAATATGATACTGAAAGCAGTTTACCTGATAGCAAGTGTCAAGTTCTCACAATCACCAGTATGGTACACAAGAAATGTTCCATTTTTCTCTCCCTCCAAAAACTTATCCACGTAGTCTCGCGAACTCTCGCCCCAGTCCCAAGCAGTATCATAGCCGCTGTCCTACCAGTAAACAAAATATATATTATATTATTATACAGTCATTGTTTCTTAAAATACTGTTTGCTGTAAAATAAGAGCGTGCTCGGCTATTCGAAGAATTGATTTAAGTATGGGGTCAAAGTATAACCAGAGATTTTCAGAGAAAGGAAGGAAAATAGAAAGGAAGGAAAATTGATAAGACAAACGATGTACCTGTATTTATGGAGCTGAATAAGTCTTGCACTATAATTACGGCAATCTTTTCAATATCATTAACTATTTTCTATGTCAATAAATGGCCATAACTGAGCCAAAATCCTTGTCCTAGTTATGTAGTATTGCCCACCTACGGACACTATGACGGTAAATGAGTGGTAAAGGGGTCAAAGCTATATGGCAAACAGTTCCAATTTCCAAGTCCAAAAGGGCCATAATTCAGCCAAAATATTTGATAGAGTTATGTAGTCTTGCCTACAGATAGACATCAGTATTCAAAGTCCCATGTCAAACTTTGGACGGATTGTCGAAGACAATTCCGTCCAGTGGAACCACAACAATAGATATACGAATTTCGGCTTAATCGATTTTTTGATAACCACCATAGATTTCACACTCCGCCGAAAGAAATTAGTTCTCACATGGCAGCACATGGAACAACTGGAAATACCACGCTTCACTGCGCGCTTTAATTGAATGCAGAGGATTAGTGTAGTATTAACTCTAGCAGACGGTTCTTATCGCTGGATGACGGATTTTTCATTGAAGATTTTACATCAATGGAATTCACAAATAAATTAGCTGTACTAAATAATTCAGAATTTAGGGGAAGTAAAAGCTCGGATATTTGTTATTTTGATCACCACAAAGAAGTGAAATAGAATAATAGAACTTTGATAGATGCTTTTGATAATCAAAAGAAGTAAAAGACTTTTCCAATAATTTATGATACTTGGAAATTTATTGAGAAAGGAATCTATCATATTGCCGAATACAATATTACTTAGCTCTCGGTAAATCTGTAAAAGTTATTATTATTCTAGAGCAAAATCAAAATATTCCATGCTCAAATGATTTGGCTATTACAGTCTATTTTAATTTGCAACACGGTAATCAGTTATATGTGTATTCCTTAAAAGTCCGTCGTCCCTGCTATAATTAGTGACCTTAAAAAATGTGTTCAGTTCTGTTCCCTGTGTTATTATAGTTTGATGTATATTTGCCCAATAGTTATTACAAAATGTACGATTGTTTTGTAATTGTGTGTATGTGTCTACATGCAGAACTGTGCAGTCTGATAATGATAGTCTGCATTGTTCATATTTAGGCATTAAATTCACAATGAACATAAAAATTTGGCAAGGAAATGGTTACACTGTTGTAAAAACACAACAACCGAAAAAGACATCTACTAGTTTAACAGTCCCAACAGAAAAGGGACATTGCTGACGTCGGACCTGACAGAATCAATACATTTCAAGACAATCCGTCCTCCAGTATTTACAATGCTTTGGTCAGATATGTAGCGTATAGATCCCATAAAAGTTAAGCGGTCAATTAGTGTTTAATTAAGTTTAATAACGATCCATCCGCCCTTTCGGACACAATGAATCATAAAGAGGCCACGTAGACCGCTTAAAAGTTAAGCTTTAAGTTTAATAACGGTCCATCCGCCCTTTCGGACACAATGAAGCATAGAGATGCCACGTAGAGTATATAAAAGTTAAGCCAGGAGAAAAAGCGCGTATATAGGCATACAGACACTAAATAGCCTGAGCACCTTTGAAAAAATGGTAGTCGCATAATGGCGGATTCAAATAGTTCTCAGTTTTTTTTGCTGTAAGAAGGATTTTTCCTTGAAATCATTGCTATATATTGGTTGAAATCATATTACATGCCTATACTTGATATACTGGTAGCATTTGCATGTTGAAAAAAGACTCCAAACTGATTTAACATGTGAAATTTATTCATACACCCCTACCCTAAATTGTGATTGTCATTTCAGTGTAAAAATTACGGTGTGTCCGTTTGACCAGAAATATTTTTCTTGCATCAAACATGACCCCTACTTTTCTTTGGATATTTTTACAGTATAAATGTTATTCTACAAGAAAATGTAAGTTAAAGAAATTTAAAATGGGTCTAGGTGTGTATTGCAGCATTGTGAAAACTTGTCATTTTATATAGAATATATAGTGGTGGCTATTTAGTGTGTTATAACCTATATACACGTGGGCACCAACAATCTAAAGGATTTGAAAAAAATGCGTACTGTATTGTATCAGCTTAGCTATGTAAATATTGTGTATATGGGCCGGAGGCCTTCATGCTTGTTGAAATAAACTAAAACTATTAATAAAGCACAAATGTGCGTTTTCATTCAATCACTTACTAATTAATAATGGTGAACCATAATTATATCTATATGTTTACCATGTTTCTCTGTCCTAGACTATCAAGACAAACATTCTGACCAAGTTTAATGTATATCATGTATTAATGTAAAATCTGGTGAGCATCAAATTTCCGTATGCGGGGAATTGGAATGACAATCAAATTCTAGACTTCTTTTAAAACATGGTTACTACTGTTATACTTATAGTTTTGTATATTATGCTTTTTAAGACTTCTATAATTTGAGACGTGTTTGTCGAAGAAACATTTAGGTTATTCTGATATTTGTATCTTTGTATAAATGTTTGCTTTAAAATTGACTGTATCATTGTGTAAATGTATGAATGTATATGAAATTTAATTGAAAGTCATACTGGAAATAAATTGTATGATGTATGTATTTGTACGCTTAGTATGTAACCTTAAAAAAATAAAGTTATCTTATCTTATCTTATCTTATCTATCTCATTCTATACTGAACAAAAGAGCTAACCCGCCATTTCCTATTTTGCAAATAGTTTAAAAAAATACCGAAAGTACATTTCTTAAATAAAGGGGACAGTTAGATCGACCTATCAGTATTAACATATCAACATTTCAAAAGTATTAAATTACGCAAGAATACGATTTTATTCATTTTACTACAAAAGCCCGTTTTAAAAAAATCATAAATTAAAATACACACAGTGTTTCAAAGATGGGTTGAAGTCGTAAAATGAGCGGATTTATATGATAGCATAATTGACTTTTTTAAATTGTGAAAACTTATCAACAGTGCTCGAATTAAATTCAAAATGTACGTTCAGTTATTTTTAAATTACAGGCAAAAGAACTAATGGCGGGTTAGCTGTATTGTCCAGTATGTTTTTTTCGTCCGAAAGACACGCTTTCATAATTTAATCTGGTCTAAATCACATTCATCTAACAATTCATCAAATATGGTATGGAATACCAATGCAAGGATTGGAATCTACACCACCCCCACATTTCTGTTTAAAAGGTCCGTTTGGGTTAAATCTCACCTGAGTGTTGAAATTTTATGTGAGAGAGTTATCCAGCTGGCTTTTCACATACATGTAATAAATCGAGCTCATTCAGTACGGGTGTAATATGACTGAAGCGGGACGTTTAAGGGTGATAATGCCGCTAAAACAATGCGTTAGTTCAAGCATTCTGTGAGATGACCAGACAATTTACCAATGACTTTGCTGTTTGTTGGTGAGATATCACCTGAGGTGGCCTATTCTGCATAGAAGTGTACATAGAGTTGATTTGCTGTTTTATATTCATATCACTTCAACACAAACAGTATAGTTTTCTTGTAAAGGGGGAATAATAATTAGAGTAAAGTGAAACAGTAAAAAGTAACTTCATCTACATCTAGATCTACATGTTACTCCTGATCAATCGTTCACGATTATGATTAGGAGGCGCGAGTCTGGAAAAACAGTGTGTTAGTTTACAATTGTGCAAAGTTAAAACAGTTAGGTTTAAATGATACAGAACAGTATAAAGTATGCTAAAAGAAGGATAAAATCATGGCGAGATGTGACCGCCGCCAGCCTGTCAGAGAAAACATTTAGGCTCCATGGGGCTTGACTGAATATATATGGCAAGAGTATTCCAGTATCTGATGGTTCTGGGGAAGAAAGAATTTGAGTGATACTGGGTGCGTGACTGGGGTATGAGAAAATTTAGGTTTCTTGTTGGTATCAGTTGATTGTGGTCAACAAAGACAAGATTATACTGGATTTTATATAAATAGATAACAGAGTTTTGAATCCTACGATGTTCTAGAGATTTCCACTGGATTTCTTGAATCATTCTAGTTACACTACCAATAAAGTCGTAGTTGTTACAGCCATATCTGGCAGCAGCTCTCTGGACACTCTCAATTTTACTGGTAAGATGTATTTGCCAGGGGTGCCAGACACTGGAACAATATTCTAACTGGGGTCTTACATAGGTGTTATAAGCTGCTTGTTTGACTTGACCTGTTTATTGTTCGTTTTGACATTTCTTTTTATGAATCTTAATGAGCTAGTTGCCATTGCTGTTATATTGTTTATATGCTGGGTCCAGTTTAGGTCTTTTGCGATTGTTACACCAAGATATTTAGCTGAGTCGGCTGTTTTTAGTTCTGAACCGTGGAGGATGTAAGGGTGGATAACGGAATTTTTCTTTCGGGTGATCCTCAGCACCTCACATTTCTCTGGATTAAAGTCCATGGTCCAGTCTTTTTCCCAAGATTCCAGAGAGGAGAGATCATTTTGTAACTGTTCTGCGTCTGTCTTTGAGTCAGTGGTAAGGTAGACAATTGTGTCATCGGCAAATAGGCGGGCTTTGTCTTTTACAGTATCAGGGAGATCATTTATGTAAGTCAGGAATAAACAGGGCCCGAGTACAGAGCCCTGTGGAATCCGTGATAAAACAGGGAGCTCCTCTGAAAGGTGACCATCCACCGCCACTCTTTGAGAGCGGTACTGTAGGAATGACCTAATCCATGTCGCTATTTCCGGATTTAGATCTTTTAAGTATTTTAGCTTATGATGGTCAACTTTATCAAAAGCCAAGGGCGGATCCAGGGGTGGGGGCGTGCACCCGGCACCCCCCACCCCCACTAAAATCGCCACCGGAGCATAGGTAATTTGTCTTTTTTTCTCGCTCGCTACGCTCGCATACGTAATTTATCTCTTGTTCTTTGGTGAAAAAAAAACAACAAAAAACTTGCATGCACTTTTTTCTCGCTCGCATAGGTATTTATCTTTTGTTCTGGGTGAAAAATATAAAATATACATTTTTTTCTCGCTTGCTACGCTCGCATACAAAATGTAGGTAATTGGTCTTTAGTTCTAGGTAAAAAATATAAAATATGCATGTTTTTCTCGCTCGCTACTCTCGCACAATAAAAGTCCAACAAAGTTTGCATTAGTTCCTATAACATTCTTTACCATTTCTATGTTAATAGGCCTTGGTAACCCCTCCCCATAAAAATCTTCAGAAATCCAGTCGGCCTAAGAAATTCCACTCTGAGATACTTACGCAAGAATAAGTCTGACAAGTCATAAAACATGGACTATAATTAGCATGTTATTCAGTGGGTAGTTTGACTAGTTATTTGGGTTGATTTTGTCACAAAACCGGACATTTTCAATACCAAATAAAGTACCTCAGAACGCCCAGAATGCACCAGATGGATTCATTGTTTTCAAAATTTTCCGAGGGGGGGGGGGAGGTAAGGACATGCCCCCGGACCCCCCCCCCCAGTTGCGCCCCCTCCCCCCCCCCCAACACCAAATCTTGGATCCGCCCCCGAAAGCTTTCGAAAAGTCCATGACTATCACGTCTGTCTGTTCTCCTATCTCTAGTAATTAGAGCAAACTACTAATTAGTGTGCAAAACAAAAACGTGAATAGTTATATGACAGGTGGGAGAGGGGGTGGCGGGGGGGGGGGGGGGGGAGTAGCAGACTAGGCTAATTAAAAGAGGATTAGTCCAAAATCTGGGTCACAGGAAAGGTCATTCCCCTAGGTCACCATATGAAGGTCATCTTTTTTCCCGCGGTTTTGTATGTAAATTAGGTAATAGTTCGCGCGCTTATTTGTGGCGCCAAACGTCATTGACCTAGTTTAAGTAGACGCGCTCAACTCTTTTCACACGGTTCGATTTGTAAAGTAGGTCATGGATGGTGCGCTCGAAGATCAAATTATGTCATTCTAGCGCGCATTTAAAGACTGAGTAAGTTCATAACCCTAAATTTCTGAGTTTCAACCATTATAATTATAAACCCTCAATTGGAGTACTAAAAATACCCCCAATGAAAAGTAGATCTATATAACAACGCTTTCATCCGACAAAAATTAATTCTAAGTTCAGAATTTTAACTATCAGCATGGAATGTTTCAAGACAATGGTGAATTCCTTCACAAATGAAATGAAGGAAATCAGTGGAGTACACCACAAAGTATTCATTCAAATTGAACCGCGGGAAAAGAGTTGAGCGCGCCTACTCAAATTAGATCTATGACCTAATTTACATACAAAACCGCGGGAAAAGAGATGACCTTCATAGGGTGACCTAGGGGAATGTGACCTTTCCTGTGACCTAGATTTTGAACTGATTCTTGGATTTTTGCTTAACATTTCATAAAATAAATGTGCCTTTTCTATGGCAACACTGTCTTTATTGCCGGTTACTGTGACTATAAAGACAAACTTGAAATGTTTTACAGAAGGTTTTGGGCGCAGGTGCAATGTTTACAAATAAATGTCTTGATTTTTGACACAATTTTGTCTCTTTCTTTCCCCTGTAAATATGATTCTTCTCTGTATGCAACAGAAGCTCTCTTTTTTTATCTGCTTTACCAAAACTAAAAAATCTACTTAAAGACAATGTTGAGCACTACAGAATAGGTTTTGCGCCCATTTTATTTTGTGAAATGGAAAGCCAAAATACAATTACTAGTAAAAAAATCCATTAGCACTTTCGGTTGAAAATACCGGAAATAAAGGCCTTTTCGCAATATATTTTCTTAACTAGCCAAGCCATTGTTTTTAGAAGGTTTTTTTTATAACATATTTTACATTGACTTCGTGTATCATTGTAATTCTGTGTAACAGTAGATTAGCTCAAAATTTTATTCATATCATTTTTTCATAGAATACTCTATTGTTTTGTTGTTGTAAACAGATTGTTAGCTTAGGATGTTTAAACTCTTACATTTCATATACAAAAGTATTTTGAAAGCTATACCTGGAAGCTTTCGTCTGTGTACTACAGACTCCGTTAGCCAATTAATCTTCTATTGTTAAATAACACCGCTCTGAGGGGTGAGCGATGTTAACACTTATCCTAGACAAGCTTACTGTCGCCGAGTGGCTGCTTTTTAATTTCTAACTTTTGACCGTCACAGTATAAAACAAACTGTATGCGTCGGATAAGTTCGACTAACACTTAGCCTATTACATTTGGAGAAAAAAAAACACTATCATATAGAAAGAAAGGGTTGTTTAAAATGAAAAGTGTACAGCATATACACATGAATTATTGTATATTACTCGACAAAACAATTGTCAGTATACTGATATATACATTGAATTCCGGAAAAGGACTGCATAAAAGGGCCACACTTTCAGACAGTTCGGTGCCTTTAAAAACTCACGATTTTCAAAGAACTGTTACATATCATCGTTTTGATGCATTTGCAATAATGTCCCAGTGCTGAAAATTCACATAACTATGTGGAATTTAGTTTTCAGCAATTGTTTATTTTTATTCCTTTACAAATGACATTTATTTTTAAAGGGGGACAACTATTTCAGAATATTTAAGTATCCATCGTTCGGGACAGTACGGCAGAACATTTCGACGCCCCAGAATTAGAAGGGCGTAAGTGGAAAGTCGTAGTTTTCGGCAAAATGAAAAACACTGTCTATGACAGATACGCCCTTCTAATTCTAAGGGCGTAAGTTGACTTTTCTGGTATAACAATTAAGTGCAGATACGCCCTTCTATTACTGGGATTCTGAAATTTTTTTCACTTACGCCCTTTTATTATTGGTGAATTTGGTCAACACAGCAGTTTGTGACAAATTTTTTTTTACAGAATTATGCCCCTTGGTGTGTAGTTTCAAAAAATGTATGATTCATAAAAGGGCGTAACTAACACTTACGCCCTTCTTATTCTGGGGCGTCGATTTATGCTGGTAAAGATGTTGTTTGTTTATCATATATTTCTATGTTTTAATGATATACTGCTAAACCTTAATGTGTTGTCCCAGATGTGCGGTAGATTGAAACGGCCCCCGTCCCTGTTCAGCTCTGGTCTGTACGTCCGGATGAAAATCGCTTCCTTCACCTTTATTTCAAACCACGAGGGCACAGTACACAGACGAATACTAAATTATGACCAATACCACACAGTTGAATTTCCATAAAAATAGATTGATAGCTGTATATCTTAAGATATAGTCACTATTTGCGTACATTGCTAAAATTTGATATTACTTTTAGAAATAGATTGGGACTAGCACAAGAAATGTAATATGTTGATTTATGCAGCTGTACTGCGACGAACGGTAACGTTATTCACTATCATATTTCGTACACCGTTCGGTTACAAAAACTCTGGACAAAATGTGTATTGTCAAAACATATTTAATACGTAACCCAAAGTTCGGACAGGGGCTTTTCTGTTATTTGATCCCATTTACGGTTGTCTTTTAGTGTCATGTCAAGGTGACTGTCAGATATTTATAACGTCTTTGCCAAACAGTTAGACTAGTCACTAGACTGATAAATTATAATCAAATACCTCTACATTTCCCCCCTTTTTTTTGCCTAATTCCATTTCATAGAGACAAAAGCCAGTCTACTTTAGAGATTTTCACAGAGGAATGATGTATGATAATTGGGTATAGGATATAGGCAGGCTCAGTTCATTACATTCAATCATAAAAATGTAAAAAGATATATCGATCATAGTCTAGGAGCTAGCCTACCAAACAGTATGCCTATTTATGCAAAAAAGTCAAAATAGGAAAGACCTACCCTCATCACAGATTTAAGAATCCTTGATAAATCCAAGTTTTAGGAAGTAATGTGCGCACTTCCGCGTATATTTTTAACGCCAATAAAGACGCTATATATCGCCAATAAAAACAACCTGTTGTAAAGAAAAATGTTAGTAATGGATGCTTTAATAGTTTAAATTTTACGGTACGAAATCAAATATAGTTTCAAAATAATGATGTTCAGTATAAGCGATATCAAATAACGTTACGTATGTATAACTTTATCTGATAAATCAAGAGATAAAAATCGTATTTTAAAGTTCTTCCTGGTCAACAAAATTGTTAAAATTAGACAATATACACACCTGTAATATGACTGTCTACTTAAATTCTGCTTATAAACAGCTAACGTGTGGTAAGCCGCTGTACTATTTATTTGACTACAGGATATATTCATATTTATTTACAACATTTAAAATAAAGAACTATCTTAGTTTTAAAGCTATCAGTTTAAGATCCATATTTTCAATGCAAAGATATAATAACATTATATATCTAAGAGATAGCATTACAGTTACAAGAGCTATCTGGATAAGGTCGTTTGGAAAATATGTTTTTTTTTACAGAAAAGTGATACTGCGTATATCTTTATGTTTGGAAGCTAGTAGATCTATTGTACAGATAAAGAGAGTTCTCAGTCTTTTGTCAAAAGAGATAGCAATTGAACTAAACAGGCTAGCAGTGTTTTAAAATTATCTCGGTGGGCAAAAGTCTCTGGTAGCACTTTATTTGAAAGAGTGGGCAGTAAAGGTAACGTCACGAATAGAAAAATAAACAACCGATATTCCTGAAATTTCCCAGACACAAACACCGTTTAGAGAGCGATTATCAGTTCTCCCCCTATTAAAAAGTGCTAGCATTATTAAAGACAGCGTTTAAAGTACCTCATTCCATTAAAATAATATGTCTGAAGTTGTTAAAGAGCACTAAGAAGTATTTCAGAGTTGTCTGTATAAGTTAACAAACAAGACCAGCGTTATCAACTCCCTATTTTCGGCCCCTTCTTTGATTTGACAGATTAGTATGGGAATACGGACGAGGAAACTATGACTGCCTGAGAAGAGATTATACACAACTTTAATTGGAATAGCAAAAACTATAACCACTCAAATTGAAATATTTGCTAAAAACAATACCGCAAACAGAAATCATACGATGTCCCTCGGATGAGCAATGAAATAAGACGGAAGCGGGCCTACAGAACAGCAAAAAGAACAAACTCTCCAAATCACTTACAGAAATTTAGACAACTCCGAAATAAAACAGTTATGCTCATCCATGCAGACAAATCTGAATATTTCTTAAAACTTTCAGGCAAACTTAAAAACGGCTCCTTCCCCCAAAGACTGGTGGGTAACGCTCAAATCTTTCATCTCTAATACAACCAATAACTCTTTCCCATCACTAAATAATCCAAACACACATCAGACCGCTTTCTCTGATCTTGAAAAAGCTAACTTCTAAACGACTATTTCCATGCTTAGGCATAAATTGATGATGACAATAGAGAAGTATTTGATCTTGGACCAACCAACTCTACAAGTTTCTTAAGTGAAATCTCTTAACCCGTCAGAGACTGGAGACGTTTTAAAATCATTACAGGTTTACAAGGCCGCAGGTCCCGATGGTGTAAGTAACAAAATGCTTCGCAAAGTTTCACATGAACTTTCTGTGACCATTCTCATCCATCAGAGGTTCGTCAAAATCCCGATACGAACCATCCGGGGAACCATGGTAGACCTCTGGTATGCGAGAATGCGTTGTAACTTGTTTAATGCTTCTTTACAACTATCCACGGTGTCATGTACTGTGGAAAGAAGCACAAGTCTATGCAGTGTATAAGAAATAGTCCCTATCCCTGACTCTAGTTACATCCCCTGACGGTCCGTCAACAGAGACGTAATGGATGCCTCCCTACCGAGCAATTACAGACCCATTTTACCCCTTAATACTTTGAACGCCTTAATTATTTTCAAACACGTCTTAAACCATGTTTATGATTCATGTTACCTTGCTCCTTTTCCTTCCATGCAATAAACACACTATGTAGTGTATTATATGTATGCCATTTCCCTTTTACTTATGTATTTTTTCAGGATTGTGCTTATATGTGCTATGTACACTCAACAAAATTCCTAACGGTCAGTTTATAGTATTACTATTTTGTTAATAATGCATGTATTCACAAGAATTTTCACGTAGATCTACCGGCATTTGCATAGGCATGCACCTAATTATGTCTCCCCCAAGAGACATATTGTTTTTGCCCTGTCCGTCCGTCCGTACGTCACACTTCATTTCCGAGCAATAACTGGAGAACCATTTGACCTAGAACCTTCAAACTTCATAGGGTTGTAGGGCTGCTGGAGTAGACGACCCCTATTGTTTTTGGGGTCACTCCGTCAAAGGTCAAGGTCACAGGGGCCCGAACATTGAAAACCATTTCCGATCAATAACTAGAGAACCACTTGACCCAGAATGTTGAAACTTCATAGGATGATTGGTCATGAAGAGTAGATGACCCCTATTGGTTTTGGGGTCACTCTGTCAAAGGTCAAGGTCACAGGGGCCTGAACATTGAAAACAATTTCTGGTCAGTAACTTGAGAACCACTTGACCCAGAATGTTGAAGCTTCATAGAATGATTGTACATGCAAAGTAGATGATCCCTATCGATTTTGGGGTCACTCCGTCAAAGGTCAAGGTCACAGAGGCCCGAACATTGAAAACCATTTCCGGTCAGTAACTTGAGAACCACTTGACCCAGAATGTTGAAACTTCATAGGATGATTGTACATGAAGAGTAGATGACTCCTATTGATTTTGATGTCACTCTGTCAAAGGTCAAGGTCACAGGGGCCTGAACATGGAAAACCATTTCCGATCAATAACTAGAGAATCACTTGACCCAGAATGTTGAAGCTTCATAGGATGATTGTACATGCAAAGTAGATGACCCCTATCGATTTTGGGGTCACTCCATTAAAGGTCAAGGTCACAGGGGCCCGAACATTGAAAACCATTTCCAGTCAGTAACTTGAGAACCACTTGACCCAGAATGTTGAAACTTCATAGGATGATTGTACATGCAGAGTAGATGACCCCTATCGATTTTGGAGTCACTCCGTTAAAGGTCAGGGTCACAGGGGCCTGAACATGGAAAACCATTTCCGATCAATAACTAGAGAACCACTTGACCCAGAATGTTGAAGCTTCATAGGATGATTGAACATGCAAAGTAGATGACCCCTATCGATTTTGGGGTCACTCCATTAAAGGTCAAGGTCACAGGGGCCTGAACATTGAAAACAATTTCCGGTCAGTAACTTGAGAACCACTTGACCCAGAATGTTGAAACTTAATAGGATGATTGGTCATGCAGAGTAGATGATCCCCTAACGATCTTGGGGTCACTCTGTGAAAGGTCAAGGTCACAGGGGCCTGAACATTGAAAACCATTTCCGGTCAGTAACTTGAGAACCACTTGACCAAGAATGATGAAATTTCATAGGATGATTGGTCATACAGAGTAGATGACCCCTAATGATTTTAGGGTCACTCTGTTAAAGGTCAAGGCCACAGGGGCCTGAACATGGAAAACCATTTCCAATCAATAACTTGAGAACCTCCCGACCCAGAATGTTGAAACTTCATATGATGATTGTTCATGCAGAGTAAATGACCCCTATTGTTTTTGGGGTCACTCCGTTAAAGGTCAATGTCACAGGGGCCTGAACATTGATAACCAGTTCCGATCAATAACTTGTGAACCACTTGACCCAGAATGTTGAAACTTCATAGGGTGATTGAACATGCAGAGTAGATGACCCCTATTGATTTTGGGGTCAGTCTATTAAAGGTCAAGGCCACAGTAGCCTGTTCATGTAAAATCATTTTTTGGAAATAACTTGAGAACCACTTGACCTACAATGTTGAAACTTAATAGGATGATTGGACTTGCAGAGTAGATGACCTCTATTTATTTTGAGGTCACTTGATCAAAGGTCAAGGTCACAGAAGCCTGAACAGTGACTTGAGAACCACTAGGCCAAGAGTGTTGAAATTTAGCGGGATGATTGGACATGCCAAGTAGATGATCCCTATTGCAGCCAACCATCAGTGTCTCTTTGACTTTTGCTCCTGACCCCTATTGACTTCTTGCCTACAGGACTTTGCATTGGGGGAGACATGCGCTTTTTTACAAAAGCATTTTCTAGTTATTGATTTATTTTTGGCCGTAACCGCATTAGGCGTTTTGACTAATGTTGCATATTTTGCACGTGCAGGGCATGTGCACCAATATGCACGTGTTCATGCACACATTTGGCATAACTGACGAACGTCCTTCTAGAAAAACACATATCATGGTGAAATTAACACAAGAGCAACGTTCCCGAGCTGTCGGAATTTTACAACAAAATTCCAAATCGGTCACTTCAATGAATTGTAGGCCCTACTTGGGTTAAATTTCGCCAGAAGAGCTCGGATGGTAGATAGCCATGCACCGATTGCCGGTTCTTGTAAACGGAAAAAAGGTTAAAAATGGAAATAATCATCAAAGTAAAAGCTACAAACAATTTATATCAAAATTCTTTTGAAATTGCAAAAAAAAAAAAAAAAAAAAATAAAATAAAAAAAAAAATAAATAAAAAAAAATGTGTCCCGGCTTTTGCAACATTCCGACAACTCTTGCTTTTGTGTCAATTTCATCGTGATAAAGGTTTTTCTCGCAGGACTTTTGTACGTAATGCCAAAAGTGTAAACGAACACCTGCATATTGGTGCGCATGCATTGCACGTGCAAAATATGCAATATTGATTAAAACGCCTAATGCGGTTATTTTGGCCGTGAGTCGACCAAAAGTAAATCAATAATTAGCTGCAGTACCTATTCAAATGCCGGTAACTTATATGTAAAAATTTTGTGAATACATGCATTATTAACAAAATAGTAGATCTAATTTTATACAATATACTCAGTACTGTAGGCCTAAACTGACCGATTATGAATTTTGTCAAGTGTATGTAACATACAACCTTGCCATTCTTAGTTTATAGGGGAAATTAGGGTAACTGAGCCACTAAGAACTATGAAGCGTGTGTCTTGCAAACACATGGCAGCATCTCTCAAGCATTATTATTTCAGTTATTGGATACATGTTAATATCACATTTCGGGCAAAAATACCCGAAATGCTATTTTGATGTTTTCGAAAAACTTGATTGATGAATTGTCCAAAATGGCTCAGTTACCCAACATAGTTCATGTGTACTAAGATCAAGAATAATAAACTTATGGACTTAAATAAAATTTGTCGTAAATTTTACAAACGGGCATGGCCCATGTATGTGTTTTTGCGCATGCGCATATGTGCATATGTACATTTTGCGCAGCACTGCGTCATCTTCCTCATGCATAATATGGAAACACATCACAAAAGTGTACCCTTTAGCCTACAGTGCTATAATTATTCAAAGTGTATATACATTTTGTTCAAAATAGTAATTAAATTTTTTGATGATATCCCAATGTGTGCCTATGTCATATTATATAAGCTGTTCACATTATTAAGAGTGCACCCAAATATCGTTCAATCCGTTTAAACCAAGCAATACTAGTTGTGTGCAAACTTGGTAAAAATCAAACAAGGCAGTCTGAAGCACAGTTATTTCCCCCGCCGCTGTTTTGGATAGTAAAAGGGTTGATGATGAGGTGTGACCTTGACCTTGAGCTGACATGGGTGAATTTTATTTGATTTAGTTGGGTTTAACGTCGCTCCGACACAATTCAGGTCATATGGCGACTTTCCAGCTTTGATGGTGGAGGAAGATCCAAGGTGCCCTCCGTGCATTATTTCATCATGAGCGGGCACCTGGGTAGAAACACCGACCTTCCGTAAGCCAGCTGGATAGCTTTCTCACATGAAGAATTCAACGCCCCGAGTGAGGCTCGAACCCACATCGATGAGGGGCATGAGGGGCAAGTGATTTGAAGTCAGCGACCTTAACCACTCGGCCACGGAGGCCCCGGGTGAATTTTAAGCACCTCGTCTTGATAACGGGAATATTACGTCCAAGTCATTAAAATCCTTCAAGGGGTTTAGGAGATACAGAGTGGACATAAAATGGAAGGCTCAAACCTTTGATTTTGAGTTGTGATCTTGACCTTGAGTCAATATGGCTGACTCATAAGTGCTGCAAATCTTCTTGATGAGGTGATCATTCAAGAGGTTTATGAGATACAGGGCGAACACAGATGGAAGGCTCCAACCTTTGACCTTGAGTTGTGACCTTAGCCCGAAATGTCAGACTCATGAATTGTGCACATAGTCTTGATGTTCTGATCATTTGACCCAAGTTTCATGAAAATCATTTAAGGGGTTTAGGAGATACAGAGCAAGCACACAATGTTACAGACGGTCGGAAGGACCGGAAGACGGAAGAACGGGCGGAGACCATTCCTATAACCCTCCCCTACCAACACCAACACCACCACTCGTGACGGGGTATCAGTGAAAATTTACGCGCTGTCGCATTTTTATTAACAACAGGTAATTTAATGTTAAACTAATTTCATTAAAGATATCAGCATATTTCATATCCGTGTTGAAATACAATTACTGTATGTCCGTCATCTCAGACAGCGCCGATAGACGTCAAATGAAGTTACCAAACGTTGTATGGCTCAGTTACCCGACAGTGTTCAGGTTACTGAGCAATTTCTTAAACTATGTTAAGTATATTGGCTAATCCGTCAAAAATTAGAAAATACTGTTATATTATGTCAACACTAACGTGCGCTTGCTCATTCTAGAACAAATGCACCAATTGTTCCATTTTATAGCCTATAGCAAAACATCCATCAGCCAAATTTGATATAGGCCTATTCGGTGTAATTTTCATAATTCACAAAAACGTGCGTTACGTTTAAAAGTGTAACAATAGTGGGTAGGCCTAATTGAAATTAGACCAGAACTAACAATTTTGAACTTGGTATGCCATCTCCCTCATTTTCATTAATTAATATAAACGATGTATTTTTCCATTTGCACAACAGTTTGGTTTTTAAAAGCCTATGTAAACCTGACATTTGTAAGATTAGAATGTTTACGATGTTTCGTATTTGGGCAAAGATCCGCATTTGCTATACTGGATAATAGTCCGGGTATACAAACTTGATGATCGCTTTAATATTTGCAATATGGAATTTTTACCCGCATCATTTGAAACGGGTTGTTATGTCTTGCAAAACATAAATATTTGATTTTATCTGAACTTAACACTCTAAATCGCAGATTTGTACGACAGATATATTCCATAATTCTAACATGAGAAATTTACGTGGTAGGCCTACTTACCAGAATACGTTCATTTATCTTCCCGCTTTCAGGGATGATAATTCAAAATTTTAATTTTCCCGCCGACAAAACATTGTTTTATTCTCAAAATGTAAATGGCAATTTATTATATAGGGGACACAACCGTTATCTGAAAAATTCGGGTATAACTAATCGGTAACTGGTTCAGTTGCACGGGTGGCTCAGTTATCAAAATTTACCATATGCTACAGAATTTATTTTAGGTCGATTGTGAATGATGGAATCCATCGCCACGAGGGTATCCAAGCAAGGGAGGAACTGGTACCATTTTTCATGTCTTCGGCATGGCGCGGTTGGGGATCGAACCCACGACCTCCCGCACTCGAAGCGGACGCTCTACCATTCTTAACCGTTGCAATGTAATTTATGTTTTAATATGCCTAACTTTCGCTTATCTTTTCTTTTTAGCTGCTTTATTTTTATTAATTTCTGTTGTCTTTGTCGGGAAATAGAGCTAGCTCATAAGCTAATATTATAGGAAGTGTCTAGGGGTACGGATCCGTACCTCTAGAATCTGATTCTAGAGGTACGGATCCGTACCTCTAGACAAGCCTGTTAGGGGTTTTCTAGGGGTACGGACCTCCCTTTTCTAGAGATTTATAGTTATTTACATATTAAATTTTGTTGAAAATGAAATAACAAATAAGTCTTTACCAGTCTTCATTTAAAACTTGGATCTAATTGGTTTACAGATACCAGCGTTCACCTGATTGTTTACCTTCTCTTTCAAAACCTAAATAACCGGGGAACTCCAAATGAATACACACAGTTCCTATCGATTAGATTGTTGTCAAATAAACTGTTGATAAAAGCTAGATTAATGAATGAATCTATTCATTAAATGAATTCTATTTGAAATTCAGCAAAAATAAATAAATAAATTTGGCATGACAATATGCACCAATTTATGTTGTTATTTAACAAGGTATAATGACAATCGGCACGGAACTGATTGCTTAGTAATCAATTAAGCGAAAAGAAACTGTTTGTGAAAATGTCCCATGTATCTCGTCATGGCTACAAAATGTGTGGAAAACATAAATACACTTATGGTTAATTATCAATTTAAAATATTTTTCCCAACATAATTTATTTAACATTATTTTGTTTAATCTTTATATTTTTTCTGCCAGTTCGAATCCTCGTGATTTATTTGGTGTTCCTCGGTTATTTACGTTCCGAAAGAAAATGTAACAAATCGGATGAGCGTTGTTATCTGTAAACCATTTAGATCCAAGTTTAAGGTGAATTCTGATGAAATGTTATTTGTTCTTCCATTTTAAACAAAATTTGAAATGTAAATGACCCTTAATCTCTAGAAAAACGGAGGTCCGTACCCCTAGGAAACCCCTAACAGGCTTGTCTAGAGGTACGGATCCGTACCTCTAGAATCAGATTCTAGAGGTACGGATCCGTACCCCTAGACACTTCCAATATTATATGTTCTTTGTTGTAGCCTACTTTATCCGACGTAAAATAAAGAATCTCATTACATCGTGCTGGGTTCTCCTACGGGCTGGATCAATCCTTGGTCCTTTACTCTTTCTTTTCTTTAAAAATGACATCGTCGAAGAAATCAGATTTTTTATCGGCTAATTTTGTCTTTTTATGTCGACATTTAATTTCACGCACCTGTGGGCAAGTGTAACTAAGCAGATTGTTTATCACGTGACCTAAACAACATGGCGGACGTGTTAACAAAATGACAAGTACTTGCTAGTTTCCATTTACTATTGAATAATATCTGAAGAAATAAATAGACCCGTCAGAATTGGACTAATTTCACAAACAGTTAACATGGAATAAAAGTTGGTATGCATAAGCAGAAAATTAAACAGGTGATCTATTAGTAAACGGTAAAGCACGTAGGCCTACGTTGTTTACAATATTCTTATCTGTAAATTTCAGGGTGTTTAGATTTGATTAAGGGTGTGCCATTTCACATACCACATTATTGAAATATTCTGAATTGTGGTCCATGTATTTAAGAAAGAAATACGCATATTTTCATAGAATAATTTTCTCATAATCTACAAGAAGTATCCCGGTATTCATACAGGCACAGGACTCAATTATCTACTGGTTGCCGACCCAGATTCGGACAATTTCACAACCTTTTCATCTGTCATATTTTAATATTTAATTCAAGATTCTTGAAATGATACCTGAATCAAGTTCAGTTCTTCGGTGTCGCTAAACACAAATTTGTTTATATATAGAAATAAACTGAACACGTCACTGAGGCCCGAAAGAGGGTACGTAAATTTAATGTTTTCAGCGTGTTGCAGGACCCAGAAATCGGACAGTGGGAAAATACTAATTATCATCACTTCTGTTTGGCAGAATCACGTTTAGGCCGGTTTTAATGATAAAAAGACATTTTAAATGATTTAAGTATTGTTGTCCTTGTTTACATTCAACTGTAAATGTTTGATGCTGCTGAGAGTTTGAAACCTCCAGCTGGCCTACATACGACACAAAATTTTAGGTAAAACAATTTGGTTTAGACGCATTTAAAACTGAAACTGCTTTATTTGATTAAACGCCTAATTTTACACATAGTATATTCACCGGCGTTGTACATTAAATTATACCAGATTTATATAGCGCCAAAGGCGCTTTACATAGTTCAAATGCAGCCACACAGGGCGCATAATTCATCCTCTACTAGTACAGACACAGAGCGATCTGACCAGAGGGACAGAGTGAGACAAAGCCCCCACGACAGAGAGATCAGAAATCAGATACAGGCTTATCCGGCTAACTTAGCCTAGCTCATTTCGAATAGACAGCCTGGTTCTTCAACGTGCCCAGTGTATAGCACTGATACACACAAGGATTGCCTGGGTTCCTGACCAGTACACCTCTAGTTTAGTTGAAAATTAATGGACACACATCTAGTTTAACTTAGCCCCAGGTAACCAATTATCAACAGGTACCAATTATTGACAAAACATTACATTTTTCTTTATTAACGCTATATACTTATAAACTGAAAGTAATTACCATGTTTGTAGAAAAACAGATAGGGCACTAGTCAGAAATCACGTGATGCCATCCATCTAAGCCTCATTTTCAAATTCAGCAGCTAGTGCAGACAAACAATCTCTAAAAAGTATCAAGAGATTATGTCGTGTTCAACAAAACACTGAATTTCATAAGAATTGTCAACTTTAGGCAATAATTAAGTCCACATGTCTGAAACTAATCCTAATGCATTGAATTCTTTATTTTCCTTAGTTGAAATCAAAACTAACTGTCAAGAATGTAAACAATTGAGCTTGGTTCTGGTTGATCATGTTTGACTTAATTTTTACAGGTCTGTATTGTTCTTTACATGAGGTTTGATTTGTCATATGTTCCCCCACCCACTGGTTCCATTTTGTTAGTGTTTGAATGCTGAAAAACGAGGCACAAGATGAAAGTACTAATGAATTGTGGTATTTTGGGTTTTGCGATGAAAAATAGGAAATATAAACTGTAAGGTGTGATGTTTACTGCAATAACTATTTATTTCTTATTGGTCAACTTTTTGTAACTGTTTGGTAGTGCTTAACAACTTAAAAAAAACATAATAAAAATAATCACATTTAGTGTAGTCCTAATGTTGATAATTGCTCAAGAAGGTTAACATGTTCACAATTTTGTCGTTCACAATTTTGTAAACTGATGGACCTGAAAAACCATGACATCACATATTTACATCACATGTCGAAAGAGTAAAAAGTGCGGAATTTTAAGATAAAAGGTCAGTCTGTAATTGCACAAATTCGTTTTTACCCTGTGAACCTTTTCACAGAAATTTGTCATAATAATGTTGTGAAAACTGTTGATAGTTGGTTACTTGAGGCTAGTGTTTTATTTTTTCGTGTTACATTTTATCTCATTAAATATCATAAGAGGGGAAACCCTAGCTGTTTTACTTGTTTATGTTTATGTTTTCATTTCTTTCATTTTCAACAAGACTTTTGAAATGTCAAGCATTACTGTCCTCTGACAGCTCTTGTTTATCTTAAAATAGAGTTACATTTGAACTGCATTTTAATCCACAATATTTTTAAATTGTATTTTTTAATTTTAGTGAAATAGCACATACCAGTAGGACCTGCCTATGGATAATATGTTCACCATAAGCAGACTTGTCAAGACAGGTTAAGTGCTATTCTAGGGGGATAAAGCTGAAGAAAAACATTCCAAAAATATTTCAAGAGGATGTCTGCTGGTTTAAAACACAGTACATCAGTTTCATCTTTAGCATCCATGGATAAAGGAACAAATAACGAGGGTTTGTTTTTAAAGATTTTTGATGAATATTGTGATTCAGTTATATTTGTAATCCTGCAAGGGCTATCTGTGCTAAAAGTACCTTTGTTTAGGTTTCTATATCTTAATGGTGTTTTATGTACTGACTCTGCCCTCAGGAAATTGTCTATACCATAACCAGGGCTCTCTTGACTGTTGCCGCCAAAGGTAAACAGTTAATATCTTACCAGAGCCTTTGAACTCTTTTTATGTCAGGTGAGCTGTATATATCTTGCCAGGATTTTCTGTAATCTTTGTACCTCTGGTAAGCTATGATAGCTGTCTATACCTTACACACTATGGATCTTAGAAAAGCTGTTTAAACCTGAGAGCAGTCTGTACTGTCTGTATTCACAGTAAACTGTTGATACCTTGCATAGACTGTCTGTACTGTCTGTATCCACAGTAAACTGTCCACACCTTACATTGGCCATCTGTACTGTCTGTATCCACAGTAAACTGTCCATACCTTACATTGGCTATCTGTACTGTCTGTATCCACAGTAAACTGTCCACACCTTACATTGGCTATCTGTACTGTCTGTATCCACAGTAAACTGTCCATACCTTACATTGGCTATCTGTACATAGGCTGTTTGTACTGTCTGTATCCACAGTAAACTGTCAATACCTTATATTGGCTATCTGTACTGTCTGTATCCACAGTAAACTGTCCACACCTTACATTGGCTATCTGTACTGTCTGTATCCACAGTAAACTGTCCATATACCTTACATTGGCTATCTGTACTGTCTTTATCCACAGTAAACTGTCCACACCTTACATAGGCTATCTGTACTGTCTTTACTGGCTATTTGTACTGTCTTTATCCACAGTAAACTGTCCATACCTTACATAGGCTATCTGTACTGTCTTTATCCACAGTAAACTGTCCATACCTTACATAGGCTATCTATACTGTCTGTATCCACAGTAAACTGTCCATACCTTACATAGGCTATCTGTACTGTCTGTATCCACAGTAAACTGTCCATACCTTACATTGGCTATCTGTACTGTTTTTATCCACAGTAAACTGTCCACACCTTACATAGGCTATCTGTACTGTCTGTATCCACAGTAAACTGTCCACACCTTACATTGGCTATCTGTACTGTCTTTATCCACAGTAAACTGTCCATACCTTACATAGGCTATCTGTACTGTCTGTATCCACAGTAAACTGTCCATACCTTAAATTGGCTATCTGTACTGTCTTTATCCACAGTAAACTGTCCATACCTTACATAGGTTATCTGTACTGTCTGTATCCACAGTAAACTGTCCATACCTTACATTAGCTATCTGTACTGTCTTTATCCACAGTAAACTGTCCATACCTTACATAGGCCATCTGTACTGTCTTTATCCACAGTAAACTGTCCATACCTTACATTGGCTATCTGTACTGTCTTTATCCACAGTAAACTGTCCATACCTTACATTGGCTATCTGTACTGTCTTTATCCACAGTAACTTGTCCATACCTTACATTGGCTATCTGTACATTCTAGTCAAAGAAACCTGATCTAAGACCCAGCAGCCACAAAAAGAACATGTTTGTAACCCTTCTCCCACTCATTTCAAAGGTTTGTGGAAGTGGTAGTTGATATTCAGTACTGCAGCATCTAGATAAAAACAAATCTGCATATGCAATGTTTTACTCTACTGAGGTGGCTCTAATAAAAGTCTAGATTGAACTAACAATTTTCCAAAATGACATTATTCAATCTTTTGACCAAAACTACATGTATGTTACGATTTTCATGCAACTGGAACCATGACAATTGACAGTCAGACATTGTTACACTGACTGGAGCACTATTTCTGAGTCACAAACAAAGCTTGTGTGATCGGATGTTGTCTATCAGTAAGCAGTTGCTTTCAAACTCAGTGCTGATAAAACAGAAATAATAATATTCACATTAAAGTAGAATTCCAGGCATATTGTTACGGAAGGCAAGCCACTCTAAATATATTAAAATTAAGTATGTGATGAATCTTGGGTAGTACTGGACTTGACAACACTTCAACTCAGTGTGTCCACAACTTAGCATAACATGTCAGATCAGACAGTACCAAACCATTTATGCAGACATCATCCTTAGGATTTGTCTTGTTGGACATTAAGACTATTGCAATGCATTGTGTAATGGTATTCATAGCACCGTATTGTACAAACTGCAACATGCCCACAACATTGCAGCTTACATTATAAGAAGGATGTCCAATCTTGCCCCTGTATTGAAGGAGTGTTACCTCCACAATATCATCCAATGATATATCCAATATAATTACAATTGTTTTTCTTTTTGACTCATATCTATTGTTCTTAGCTTTCTGTTAGTAGGATCTTTAAACATTCTGTCTGCAGTACAATTAGCGAAACCTGCAGCTAAGGAAGCAACTCAATTTCTGTAATATTATTGTAAATAAAAAACAGTAAATAGGCTTCTAATTTTTAGAACTTGATCTTAGAAAATCATAAAGTGTTATCAAACTGTTTCCTGCTGAGGGCTGATAACTTGTTTTTGTGGAATGTACATGTGATTTGTTGTTTAACTCTTGTGAATGTTATTTGATATACTTTCAGATATAACTCTTTCATCATTGCATTCCCATTACTCACGTCGAACATCGGCAAACATGGTACTGGGTCCTGGTGGGCCATCGTCAGGCTACCAGTCACATGTTCGACCTGAGAACAGACAGCGTCAGACTGATATGACCATGGAAAGAATGGATTATGATGATGATAAACGTCAGAGAAGTCAGGCAAAGACGAAGAGGAAAAAGCGTAGGAATATGATCACTGCAAATTTGAGTGGCACTAGATATGATGTCAGTAAGTAATAGAATGTACACACAGCTTAGGTGTATATATTTTTTAAAAGTGCAAAATTTTGCCAAATCTAAATTATTATATCTTGATGTTTTGCCTAATAATGACCTATCTTTGAAATAAGGTAAAGTAAACGTCAGAAAAATGAACAAAATTGCTTTTAATTCTATAAGATTCTGACGTTTCACAAAAACATGGTCAGTTAACAGACCAAAAAATAAGTTTTAGTATATATGGCTTGACAATGATGTTATTTTGCTTTTGTTTTGATTTTTTTTTCTTACATTATTCTTCATTTCACTTCGTTATTAATCAAGACAGCAGTTACATATATTTTTATGACTTTACTTCGTCTGAGCATAAAGTGCTCAAGGTGACAAAATATGATCACTAAGGGGCATGATAAGTTGGAATGACTTATGTGATTTCACACTTTTTATAAAGTGATCAGTATTTGATATATGATATTTTCATAATTAACATGTATTATCTCAGCAAGAAGAGAATTTCGATGATTTATCTATTCTATTACATTTTAAAGTCATAACAAATCTGCCATCTGCAGCCTCTCTTTCAAATCACTGATGTACAAATTAAAAACAATTACAAATTGATTTGCTGACTTCATAAAGTATAATTGATCACCACGAGAAATATACAGAAATAGCATCAGTGTAAATGTCACTATTCCATATCACGTAAATTAGATCACATGCTTAGATGGAAAGTCTGTCCAAGATATCATTTTGATATCTTCGGAGCTTTACGTGGATAAAAGTAAAAAAACAATAAAGAACAGGTTTCCTTAAATTGCACCCTTATTACATATTTATCTCATGCTTGAGGGGCTAGGTGGACCTTTGAAGCTAGCAGTTAAAACACATGATCTTATGTATAGCACAGAGTTCAGAAACTTTATTAAAGTCATGGGATACAAGCAGTTGAGTAGGGCTTGCATTATACACTAAAATGAGAGCTGTTAAAGGATACAGAAATATACATTTTGTGCCCCCAAAGATTTTGGGTGTGGGACACTTAAATTTGCCTTCATCTGTCTGAAATTGTGTCATGCTTATCCAAAATATTTCACCTAGAGTCATCAGACCTCACAGGATCGTTATTCAGCATGTGAAGTTGTGCACCTAGTATTTTAACTGGGATTTCAGACAGTCAGACCAATTTATGGCCCTTGACTTTGTCAAAAATATAAATACAGTGACAGGAATGGGGGCACCAGTGTTTTTATGGACACACCTAGTTTTAAATTATTTGATATATTTGACTGATATGACAACCTTCAGTATACTATACCAAAACCTATAATACTAGTAATTGTATTTGATTTATATTAAGAACCAGTACATACCTCTAATGATCACCCTGTGTCCTTCATGCTACATTCTGATATTATTATGAAACATAGAATGTCTGTTACAGGGATCAGAATATACAAAATTTTACAATAAGTTCAGAGTTCACTTCCAAAATTATTTAAATCTCCAGTTTCAATCTATATTCCTGTGGTATTTAAATCTCCAGTTTCAATATATATTCCTATGGTATTTAAAACTCCAGTCTCAATCTATGTTCCTGTGGTATTTAAATCTCCAGTTTCAATCTATGTTCCTGTTGTATTTAAATCTCCAGTTTCAATCTGTGTTCCTGTGGTATTTAAATCTCCAGTTTCAATATATATTCCTATGGTATTTAAAACTCCAGTTTCAATATATATTCCTATGGTATTTAAATCTCCAGTTTCAATCTATGTTCCTGTTGTATTTAAATCTCCAGTTTCAATCTGTGTTCCTGTGGTACTCACACTCAATATTGAGGGTCATGGCAGGTGGCGTCTGTGGATACTTGCATAGATAAAACTTACCAAATAAAAGAAGTTGGTTTATGTAATGATGATACAAAAGACTACTTACAAAATTTATAAGTGGTTTCTGCAACACAAAACAACAGCAGTTTATAGTATCTAAGACAGTATCACATGGAACAAAATTTCATATTAAAAGGCATGCTTGTTGGTAAGTTTCAGGCAATCAGTATAGGCAAGGGATCTCCTATTCTGAAGATGGGGGGCCTCCGTGGCCGAGTGGTTAAGGTCGCTGACTTCAAATCTCTTGCCCCTCATCGATGTGGGTTCGAGCCTCACTAGGGGCATTGAATTCTTCATGTGAGGAAGCCATCCAACTGACTTACGGAATGTCGGTGGTTCTACCCAGGTGCTCGCTCGTGATGAAATAATGCACGGAGAGGCACCTGGGGTCTTCCTCCACCATCAAAGCTGGAAAGTCACCACATCACCTATGATTGTGTGTCGGTGCAACATTAAACCCAACAAAATAAATAAATAAATTTTCTGAAGATGGTGAATTAAGGAAGATTTTGGGGATTGTAGGGATACAATAAGAGACAGGTGTTTGCCCCTTGTCAGTAAGGACAAATCGTTGGACAATGGTTAGGGATACAGTAGGAGACAGATGTTTGCCCCTTGTCAATAAGGACAAATCATTGGTAACTTCTGAAAAAGAAAGAGAAAAATATTATTGAGATTTCTACATTGCTGAAGGATAAACAAGAAAGATCTTGCATGGCCCTGATTTGACCAACAATTACAGCTGCACCACCTGACTACTGTTCATTGCATGCATTAAGGCTTCAAAGAAATGAAAATCGCTGTTCAAATAGTGATGTTACAAGCACAAGTTAACAACATACATTAATGTCTTTCAAAAATAAGTTGAGCAAAATGTTCAGGTCATCAAATTTGGTTGATTGACAGCATGGCAGACATTCTTTCAAGTTATTGTTGCTTTTAGTTGTAAATCTTTTGTAAGGAATATTCATTAGTCCCCTGCTGATGTTTCACTGGAGGGGACTTATAGTTTGCCTGTCAGTCTGTCTGTCACATTGAGTGGGATCATCTTGCAATAACTTTAGAAGTACAAGATTTTTTTCATGAAATTTGGTACATTGATAGATGGCAATATGGAAAATATGCGCATCCTTTTACTTTGCTGCTATGGCAAAAAATGTGGTTGACATCATAACAGATAGTAAAAACATATGGCAAAAAAGTGGCATAGTGGGGTGTTGTGATAGTTTAAAAAATACTAGCTATTTTTCATGAAACTTGGTAAATGGATAGATGGCAACATGGAGAATATTCACATTCTTTTCTTTTGTGACTGTGGTAACAAGTGTAACGAATAATAAAAATATGACAAAAATGGAATCAGTGATAATTTTAAGAGTACAAATGATTTTTTTTACTAAACTTTATGGATAAATTGCAATGTGAAGAATACGCATGTTCTTTTCAACAAATGTGGTCACTATGGAAATAGATAAAAAAGCTGATTCTGTGATAAGAGATTCTTTCATGAACTTTTATGATAGAATTAGAAGATGTACAATGTACATTATTTTATTTTCTCTGCTCATCAGTCTCTTTTTCACACTGTTGTTTTTTAGTCAGAATTTGTGGGTTCTGTCATAACTTTAAAAGTGCAAGAGATTTTTTCATAAAACCTTGGACATAGAAAGCAATATCTATCTAATATACAAATAACTTTATTTTGCCCCATTATATGTCTGTTTATCTGTCTGTTTGTCACAAGATATAGAATCTTTGTTAACTTTTGACTAGTACAAGACTTTGCTTGGCAATAGTCTTGTTTTGTTATACTAAAAATATTTATGCAAATATTGAATGTGAAAAAAAAGTAGATTTTTAGCAATGACATGATATAGATTATCATAGGTAGAGTGTTTCTTGTCAAAAAAGACTAGAGATTATGCTCTGAAACAGTGATGTTGAATTTTGTGGGAGGCATACTTTTTTCTATCTTTGCATTTTGTTTTAGTAATCTTGAGCAGTAATAATAGTAATACTTATTATTACTTAACATCTTAATTATAAGTAAATTTAATGTTATAAGTATTAGATTTTGAAAAATAAGCCTTTTTTATATATAGGCAATTCATTGACATAAAATCAGACATGTAATTTTTTAATTGTTTAATTTGAAGTAAGTTTGAACTCTGAGGTCTCTGTAAAGGTAACTTACCACACAAACTTTTCACATTGATTTATCAGTTCAAAATATGCATTGATTAATCATGATATAAATCAGATGTAACATTTCTGTCCAGAATCAGATCAATAACGTTCTCATTTTGAGCAGTAACATAATTCTAGTTATTTTAGTCATTTTGAACACAATGCCCAGAAGTTGAAATCTTATTGATAATTACATTGTGGACCATTTAACCTTTATATATACACATATGAAACATGGGCCCACTGAAGTCTCCTCGTACCTCTGATTTGAGATTCTTCATTAATCATTTCAGTACGACAGATGGTAGAACATATTGGGTTTAGTGTTGCCAAAGATGATGATCCAACTTGGTAAGTTGCATTCTCTGGATTGTGTTGTTTTATTTTTCAAATAATTGAATATGATTCCCTTTTAGCTCATCTGATTTTTGAAAAAAAATCTACGAGGTATTGTCATCACTTGATCATCTGCATCGGCATTGGTTAAATTTTTTGTTGAGGTCCACCTTTTCTCAAATACTGTAAGAGCTAGGGTGTGCACAGCAATAGGGTAGATGGATGTGTTGGGAGGGGTGTGCACAGCAATATCGTTGACGGATGTGTGGGGAGGGGTGTGCATAGCAATAGGGTAGACAAATGTGTTTTGAGGGGTGTGCACAGCAATAGGGTAGACGGATGTTTGGGGTGGGGTGTGCACAGCAATAGGGTAGACAAATGTGTTGGGAGGGGTGTGCACAGCAATAAGGTAGACAGATGTTTTGGGAGGGCTGTGCACAGCAGTAGGGTAAATGGATGTTTTGGGAGAGGTGTACATAGCAGTAGGGTAGACAAATGTGTTGGAAGGGGTGTGCACAGCAATAGGGTAGATGGATGTGTTGGGAGGAGGGGTGTGCACAGCAATAGAGTAGATGGATGTGTTGGGAGGGGTGTGCATAGCAGTAGGGTAGACAAATGTGTTTGAAGAGGGGTGTGAACAGCAATAGGGTACACAGATGTGTTGGGAGGGGTGTGCACAGCAGTAGGGTAAATGGATGTGTTGGGAGGGATGTGCACAGTAGTAGGGTGGACAAATGTGTTGGGAGGGGTGTGTACAGCAATAGGATTGATGGAGGTGCTAGGAGTGTGCCCAGCAATGGGGTAGACAGAGGTGTGTGGAGGGGTGTGCACTGTTGTAAGGTAGACAGACTGTGGGGAGCGCTGTGCACAGCAATAGGAAAGATAGAGGTGCTTGGAGGAGTGTGCCCAACAATGGGATAGACAGAGGTGTGGGGAGGGGTTTGCACTGCCCTAAGGTAGACAGACATGTGGGGAAGGGTGTGCACAGCAATAGGATATATGGAGGTGCTAGGAGTGTGCCCAGCAATGGGGTAGACAGAAGTGTGGGGAGGGGTGTGCACTGCTGTAGGGTAGACAAACATGTGGGGAGGGGTGTGCATGGCAAAAGGATAGATGGAGGTGCTAGGAGGAGTGTGCACAGCAATGGGGTAGACAGAGGTGTGGGGAGAGGTGTGCAGAGCAATAGGATAGATGGAGGTGCTAGGAGGAGTGTGCACAGCAATGGGGTAGACAGGTGTTGGGAGTGGTGTGCACAGCAATAGGATAGATGGAGGTGCTAGGAGGAGTGTGCACAACAATGGGGTAGAAAGAGGTGTGAAGAAGGGTGTGCACTGCTGTAGGGTAGACAGACATGTGGGGAGGGGTGTGCACAGAAATAGGATAGATGGAAGTGCTGGGAGGATTGTGTACAGTTGTAGGATAGATGGACATGTGGGGAGGGGTGTGCACAGTAATAGGATAGATGGGGGTGCTGGTAGGAGTGTGCCCAACAATGGGGTAGACAGGTAAGAGGAAGAGTGCGCACAGATTTTGAGTAGGTGCGAGAGTGGACGACTTGGAAGAGCAGCATTTTTTCAGCCTGGACAATTTATTTAAAAATTTGATGAGTTAGAAGCAACCATTGGGCCTGCTTATTCTAAGGCTGTAGTGATACAATTATTACTAATAATTGTTTACACAAAACATTTTAACTTACAACAAGACACACTTAACTAATTTTAAAAAATATCTATGATGAAATGATTTCACTCAAGAAGATATTCTAGGGGTGAAAGAAGAATCATTCCATCTATACCACTGTCATGTAGAATACAGAACAGCCTCATTGACAGACAACTTGTTCCTGAAAAGATGAATATAAAAATGAAAATATATATAATTTATTTATATTTCACTTAAAATATGGGACTCAGCACTGTTGCCCTTTAGGCACCAAAATTCTTGTTTTGTAATAATGAAAAATAAAGTAGTTGAAGGTAGTGAGGTCTCTTCAGTTTCAGTACAGTATATTGCTTATTTATTTTATGCTGTTTTAAAGCAATGAAAATATCATTTTTAATTTTCACTGATACAGAACCACACTAGAATGTGCAAGAATATGCATCATAATGAACAGAAATTCTTGCAAAATGTACTTTAGTTAGAACTATTTGACAATTTTTGTGTCTCCCAAAATTTGTTATCATGCATATCTCGAAAAGTGTCTGACCCAGAGTCATCAAACTTCGCAAATTTTCATTCAGCATGGATAGTTGTGCACCTGGTGTTACCAGAGTTATGGCTCTTGACTATCAAAACTATGTATAAAAAGGACCTGAAAGTTTTTGTCACATGTACCCCAAAAAGTATTTGACCTAAGGAAATGAAACATTATAGGAATATTATTCAGCATGTGAAATTATACACCTGGGGTTTTGTTAGAGATTTCATAGAACCAGACAAGAGTTATGGCCCTTGACTTGAAAAGTATGCACCAAGGGGACATAAAAGTTTTTGTTGCACTCACCTTAAAACCTATTTGACCAAGGGTCATGAAACATAACAAGAATATTAAGAATATTATAGAGTGAGCATGTGAAGTTGTGTTTTTGGGATTTCATTCAGCCAGACCAGAGTTATGATTATAGTCCTTGAAATAGTTTTACATTCACATGCAGTGCTTAAAAGTTTATGTTGCTGTTATCTTAAAAAAATCACCCTTGAAGACATGTACCTTGACAGGAGTGGGTGGGGGGGCACCTTTGTAGTACGGAGACACATCAAATTCAATTTCAGTATTACATTGCTCATTTTTCAGTTTCAGTATAATATTGCTCATTTTTTCAGCTTCTTGATATGGAATGACTCATTTGTATCAACAGAGAAGATATCTGATTTGAAGCCTTATCAGAGAATAAACCATTTTCCAGGGATGGGTGAGGTCACACGCAAGGACAATTTAGCTCGTAATATGATGAAGTAAGCATTAAATATGTTTTTTTACTTGAATTAAAAATGTGCATAAGTTAAGCCACACAGATTATATTTGTAAGATAAAAGTCTTCAGTTTCCTCATTTAATGGTACTGCTAGATTATTTGATTGCACTGCTTTTTTTCAAGGTATTATCTAGAAGAAATTGAATTTTATGCAGTTCTTAAGAAATGTTTGCAGTTATTTCTCAGCACAAAAATATATCCAAAACACTCAAAACTTTTTTAACCTTAAGGTCCACTATTTGAAACTTTTCAGATAGTAAAGTGATTCTGGTCAACATTTCCTTAGCTTCTGTGTCCATGTCACAAAAAATTTGCAGGTTTCTCAAAAACTATTATACAAAATGCTTTCAAGGGGCTGCCAAAGCTAAAAATGGAAAACCTTTTTGATAACAACTTTTTCTCATGAAACACTTGATGGATGTTTTCAAGCTTTAAAAGTCCCACAGTGTGATAGAGACAGGAATTTTCTGGTAGATGGGTTTGAGTGACTCTGTCTCAAAAAGTGAGAGAGGCAGGGCTCAACAGTTCTGACAGGTAGGTTTGATTAGTGCTCAGTTTTACAAAGTGATAGAATTTTTTTCTGGCAGATAGGGTTTGAGTGACACTCAATCTCACAGAATGATAGAAACAGGACTATTCTGGCAGAAGGATTTGAGAAACTGTCAGTCTCACAGAGTGAGGGAGGCTAGCTTTCCTGGCAGACTGGTTTGTATAGCTTTCAGTCACACACCAAGTGAGAGAGGCATGGTTTTTCTGGCAGATAAGTTTGAGTGACTCCCAGCTTTACAAAAAGAGAGAGAGAAGATTTTACTGGCAGACAGCTTTAGTTGGCTTTCAGTCTCTGAAAGTGAGAGAGGCAGGGCTTTTCTGCTGTTAGGTTTTAATTGCTTGCAGCCTCACAGAGTGACAGAGGCAGGGAGGGCTGTTATGTTAGATAGGTTTGAATAGTTCACAGTTTCAAAAGTGAGAGATGCAAGGTTTTCTTGGCCGATAAGTTTCACTGACTCTCAGTCTTTCAGAGTGAGAGAGGCAGAGCATTCTGACTGATAGGTTTGAGTGGCTGTTAGTCTCTCAGATAGAGAGGCAAGCTTTTCTCTGGTAGATAGGTTTGAATGACTGTTAGTCTCTTAGATAGAGAGGCAAGTTTTTCTCTGGTAGATAGTTTTGAGTGACTGTTAGTCTCTGAGATAGAGAGGCAAGTTTTTCTCTGGTAGATAGGTTTGAGTGACTGTTAGTTTCTTAGATAGAGAAGCAAGTTTTTCTCTGTTAGATAGGTGTGAGTGACTGTTAGTCTTACAGATAGTGAGGCAAGTTTTTCTATGGTAGATAGGTTTGAGTGACAGTTAGTCTCACAGATAGAGAGGTTAGTTTTTCTCTGGTAGATAGGTTTGAGTGAATGTTAGTCTCACAGATAGAGGGGTTAGTTTTTCTCTGGTAGATAGGTTTTAGTGACTGTTAGTCTCACAGATAGAGAGGTTAGTTTTTCTCTGGTAGATAGGTTTGAGTGACAGTTAGTCCCACAAATAGAGAGGTTAGTTTTTTTTCTGGTTGATAGGTTTGAGTGACTGTTGGTCTCTCAGATAGAGAGGCAAGTTTTTCTCTGGTAGATAGGTTTGAGTGACTGTTAGTCTTACAGATAGAGAGGTTAGTTTTTCTCTGGTAGATAAGTTTGAGTGACAGTTAGTCCCACAGAAAGAGAGGTTAGTTTTTTTTCTGGTTGATAGGTTTGAGTGACTGTTAGTCTTACAGAATGAGAGGTTAGTTTTTCTCTGGTTGATAGGTTTGAGTGACTGTTAGTCTCTGAGATAGAGAGGCAAGTTTTTCTCTGGTAGATAGGTTTGAGTGACTGTTAGTCTTACAGATAGAGAGGTTAGTTTTTCTCTGGTTGATAGGTTTGAGTGGCTGTTAGTCTCTCACAGAGAGAGGCAAGTTTTTCTCTGGTAGATAGGTTTGAGTGACTGTTAGTCTCTCAGATAGAGAGGCAAGTTTTTCTCTTGTAGATAGGTTTTAGTGAATCTCATTCCCACAAAATGAGAGGGACAGAGCTTTGCTTGCAGAAAGGTTTGAGTGACTGTCAGTCTCACAGAGTAAAGAAGACACAGCATACAGGTTTAAGTGACTATTAGTCTCACAAATTTTTGTCCCTCCTATTTATAGAATGGCAAAGGCAGTTCCAGAAGAGTACAACTTTGTTCCTCGGACCTGGATACTGCCATCAGACTACAACATCATTCAGAATTACATGAAGGATTTAAAAGCACATAAAAAGTCAAAAACATTTATTGTCAAACCATCAAATGGTGCTCAAGGGCATGGGTAAGTTTGAATTTGTTCATTAGTTTCATATTTAGTGTCAGTTATTGAAACCTTAAAAATGTAGGAAGACCTATGTAGCCCCTCCAAGCATGGCAGTTTCTATTGTGTCTCTAGTGACTGACTTTGTAATTAAAAAAACTATTTTGATGAAGAAATTACTATTGTTAATATCAGGTATTTTTGTCTGGCTTTTATTTTCAGATTATATGCCCCTCTTTCAAATAAGAGGGGGTATATTGTTTATCTCATTGTCTGTCGGTTGGTTGGTCTTTTTGTAGAGCATTAATAGTTTCAGATTGATAACTAACGAGAGAATGCTTACCTTGTGCACCTCCTATTTTTTGTCTGCCTCCATCCCCCATTTTCAGAGTTATGGTCCCTGAAATAGTCAAAAATGCACATTTTCACTTTGTGACGCACCTAGCTCAAAAAGCATTTGATATAAATGGATGAAAACTTGTATGAGTCTTTATCAAGATATAAACTTGCACACCTCTTATTTTTTGACTGGCTCCTGCCCCTATTTTTAAAGTTATGGCCCCTGAAATAGTAAAAAAAAGCACATTTTCACCTAATTATGTGCCCAGCTCAAAAAGTATTTGATGTAAATTCATGAAACCTTGCTTGAGTCTTTATCATGATGTGACCTTGCACACTTGGCATTCTTCTTGAGAGTCTTGGCGCTTATTACAGAGTTGTGGCCCTTGAAATAGCCAAAATGGTGGATTTTTTGTTTGTGATGCTCATAGCTCAAAAAGTATATGGCCTAGAATAATGAATCCTTTTCATAAAATGTTTGTTGAGGCTATACCCCATTAAGACTGCAAACATTTGAATTATTTCCCCTTATTTGTGACAAATGTACCAGTGGGGGCCACACCCTGTGTCCTACAGACACATTCTAGTTTATTTTTACTTTTAGTTTATTGTGTTTCTTGATATTGTCTCTTAGTATCATTGTCATCTGCCTACATCAACATTATTGCCCCCTACAGCCACACTACTCACTTTCAGCTATTCGTTTGAGTCCACATCTGTGTTGGGGTCCCAGTAAAATTGGTTAAGATTTATATGCCCGCTTTTATCTCAATATCCAGTGATGGGAATGGAATGAAACATTACACAGGTCTTGACTGTGATTATCTGACATTTACTGATCAGGTTACATAACTCTGTTTTGCATTTTTACAAAGTTATTCCCATTTTTCTACTCTGCATGCAGTTTTGGGTATGATTGTATATGTAAGCTAGTGTTTCATTGACCACTAATGGGAATGGGCAGTAAGACTAAACACACTCATTCACTGTGATGATATGACATGCAATGCATGGATCAATAATACTTTTATACTTCTTTACAATGTTTTGCTCCTTTCATAACTTAGCTTGGGTACAATATATTATCTCAGTAACTTTCATAACAGGAAAAAATCTTAATTCGAAATTGTTGCTCCTTTTGTATTTGCTTAATTTTTTCTGTTTTCCTCTAATCTTATTTTAGTTCACCCTGAGAACAAAGTGCTTCTTCTCATTGAACCACTTGATGGATCTTTATTTGTAGCTTATTATAAGGTCCTCTCTAAATTTTGTTCAAAATTGGCTGTTTGGCCCCTTTTAGGAGCAGCTAGAGCTAAAAATAGAAAAAAACTTTAAACAACTTCTTCTCATGAACCACTCGATGGATCTTCATTAAACTTGATCTGTAGCATCATTTTAAGGACATCTTCCTGATGTGTTCATATATTGGGGAGCTTGGATCCTTTAAAGGGCCACTAGAGCTAAAAATAGAAATACCTTTAAATTATTTCTTCTCATGAACGATGGACCTTCATCAAACTTGGTTTGTAGCATCAGTGTAAGGTCCACTCCCAATTTTGTTCAAACGAGGACAAATGTTGTTGTTTTTTTTAGTGTTTTTTTTTTGTGACAAGACTTTTAAATAGTCAAGTGTTGCTCAAGAGTCCTTCCACAACTTGTGTTATCTTTGCTGGATCTAAATGGATTTTAAGGTCTATACTTCTTATCATTAAAAGATCTCTTTAAGTCTTTTAGGTATATACCTTTTATCAGATTGAGTACAGGATTTCTTTAGAGGTTTTTCGATAGATACTTTTTAGCATTGCAGGAACTCTGTTTAAGATGATTTTATGCAGAAACTTTTTATTTTTTCAGGATCTCTTTGTATAAAAACCTGGAAAAAATCCCAGCACAAGAACATTTCATTGTTCAGGAATATGTTGAAAAACCCTTGTTAATGGATGGCTATAAGTTTGATTTGAGAATCTATGTGTTGATAACATCATGTGATCCACTGAGGGTGTTCCTGTTTAACGATGGACTAGTTAGAATGAGCACTGAGAAATATCTGCCACCTGCTGAAAATAACATAGTAAGTATCTGTAATAGAGGCTCGGCGTTCGTTCTTAACTTTTACAGCAAGGGTGTTTTGGTCATCACATTATCTGGTGTTCATGCCTGGTGTTAGCTTAGGTTAGTCATGTTCATCTAAGTATTGCAGCTTGTTCAATGTAGCCAGCTTAGAACAATTGTCATTTCCAACCACAAAAGGGGATGCAGAAACATCAGAATTGCCATCCCTTTGTTTGTCTTTCAATTTGTCTGTCCATCACATATTGTTGTACTGACAGGAACTTTAAACACCACTGAAAGGAACATGACCTGATATATTTTAGTTGATCATGAGAGGAAAACAATGTGTGCAAGAGCCATAACTCTACCTGCATTAATTTAATAACTTACTTCTTTTTTTATTGATTTTTATTAAAACTGAACAAAATATAACCTTACAACTATGTATGGGAATAAAATCGTTATTCCTGTATTAACTTTTCAAATAATTTGAGATAAAAGTCATTCAACATTGAAGTTTGTAAGGTCGCTACATGTTTGCGAGCAGCTGATGGATATAATGTGAGCCTGCTGCCTGCATGTAACAAGTTTACTGACAAGCAGGCTTTTTGGTTTGTGTATTCTGGTTAAAATTATCGTGTATGCTGGCATTTCAGTGTAGTTTATTTTCATTTCAGAGTCACCTGTTTATGCATTTAACAAACTATTCTGTCAACAAACACAATGAATTTTATGAAAAAGGAGCGAGTCTGGATGCAGGAAGTAAAAGATCTATTAAGTCATTTAATGAATATCTCCGCAGAAATGACTACGATGTAGCTTTATTGTGGAGAAATATTAGTGACATGATAGTAAAGACTCTCATTGTTGCCGAACCTCATATTTTACACGCGTACAGAATGTGCCGACCAGGAGCGCCAGCAGTTGGTGATAGCGTCTGCTTTGAAGTACTTGGATTTGACGTTCTCATTGACAGAAAGTTAAGACCTTGGTTACTAGAGGTAACATGCTTTATTTTGAAAATTTAGCTTGTTAAAGAAATTTAAAATAAATCATCTTTTGTATATTTGGTCAGGTTTTTTTTAATGTTTCATTTCCTCTAAATTTAAATTCTACATAGTTGATGAATTCACATAGGTGAATCTTGAAAATTTTGTTATCATGCCTGTTTTCCCAATAAATTTTGTTTGTTGCTATTTTCTCAAATTTGTTGTCACAAATATTAGACCTTTTATATCACCAATTTATGTACAAGATGTTGGATGTTTTAGATCAATAGATCACCAAGTTTTGGAACAGATGAAAAGATTGACTTTGACATCAAATCAGCACTTATAGAGGATACCATCAGACTCTTAAATATCAAGTAAGTTATACCTGCTCTATACAGTTTGCTTACAAAATGCCGTCTTTTAAGGTTCATATTAACATATAATAAAATAAACATTTGTTTATTTAGAAAAAAAATAGCCTGCATAATATTGTGTTTCTATCACCAAATATGTGGACACCTGCACTTTACTGGTATGCACTTTTAAATTATTATAAATAGAAAATATTACTGTCGTATACAGTCAACATAAAGTTATTTCCCCCTGATTTCATTAGGCAGCCTTTTAGCATATTTCTGTATTTATTGTATCTGTATGTATTTTTCAAACTGTAGTATTTTGCATCCTGTCTTTAGGGCCTGTTTTAAGTTAACAACATCTCTTAACCATTTGATGGAAGGTGGTGTAACTAAGCCTGGGTGTTCATTAGATGATCTCCTTCCAAACTTATTCTGAATTTTTCTACACAAACGAGCTTGCCAAATAAATAAATGAAAGATTGTTGAAAAACAGCTCCTGAGCAGTGTTCCCATTTTACATCATTTCAAAAGAATATTTGCATCTCTCAAGGATTGAAGTTGCAGTCTCTTTTTTCAGTCATGTGGATTTCCTAATGAGCAGACAGGTCCTACTTGCTTTATGGTAGAAGATGAAATGTAGACTTAGGATTTATGTATTTTGCTCATATTTTATGAAACATTAGTTAAGCACAAGATTACGTAATTAGTGATATTACAATTAAGCAGTGCCTGGATCAGCCTCATTGTTGACAAAAAGAGAGAAAACATGCTTATTGTCATTTTCCTTTTTGTTGCATATTTACACTGAAATTTATACTGATAAATCTTTGTTCAGTTTACTGATATTGTTTTGATAAAACCTGTTTATTAGATCGGCAAATGTCGTTGGTTGGGTGGGCAGGCGAGTGGCTTCAACTTTTGGTTTCTGTTTAAAAGCTTGAGTTAGGATGACCAATTGCAATGAAAATTGGTAATATAGGTAGCTTGCATAGAAGTGGAGTTCAGGATTGCATATGAGGTCACTAGGGTCAAGGTCAAGGACTCTGTTGCTGAAAACAGAAAAAAAGTTTCCTCTCAATAACTTCAGTTTGCATTAAGGTATTGAAATTAGGTAGCTTTTAGAAAAAGATTGTATATGGGGTCAAGTACAAAGTTCAGCATAACTTAGTTAATCTGCATACTTAGAAAATTCCATTGTGGCACAGTGGTCTAGCGCATTGGACCAAAGCTACATTTTGTTCTGTGGAACAGGTGGTATGTGGTTCAAATCCCAGTCAGGACCTAACTTGTGATATAGAAAGTCATTTTAATGCCATTGGGTCATGGTCAAGGTCTTTATTGCTTAGAATAGATATTTTTTCACAGTCATAATCAAGAATGTGGTTTCCAGTTTATAACTTTAGTTCGGATTTACTTACTGTCACCAAACTTGGTGTATAGCAAGCATACCCAAACTAAAGATATGGAGTGGAAGCCATTTTTCTATTTTTAGTAAAAATGACCCCAAATATCAGCCAAAGCTAATAATAATAATAATAATAATAATAATAACGACTTTATTTATAGAGGCGACACAGTTGGGCAAGCCCAGTCTTCCCTGTGGATTGTATTTGGGGTCACTATTACTAAAAACAGAAAAATGGTTTATGCTCAGTATCTTAAGTTTGGGTACAGTCCTATTATCAACAAACTTTGTGTTTAGATAGCTTTTATATCAAAGACAGAGGTTTGGAATACATTTGAGGGTCACTCACGTCAAGCTCACTGTTACTAAAAAATAGAAAATTGTTTCCACTGAAAAACTTAATCAGTCTGCATACGTTGAAAGTTACACCATGGTCATACATGTGATAAGTTCAGAATCCCAAAACTGGAGGTTTGCCATTTTTCAGCTGGAGTTGGGGTCTCAAAACTGGAGGTTTTTTATCGACATAAATTAAGCGCGCGGACACATAACTTAGAGGCAAAATCCAACATTTTTGACCACACAATAATGTATATAAGTCTACACCAGAAGAAACAATCCTCATAACTCTTGATTTGAATTTTGACAGAGTTATGCCACTTTTTAACTTCATTTTTTTTGGTTAAAGTTTTATATAATGTCTAACATCTCTGTTACATACAAAGCTATTGCCTATTTTGCCCCTTTTTCTGGCAAAGCTTTAATTCAGAGGGTAGAAGTGTTGGTCTAGTGTACATTTTATAATGTGGAATGGATGGGTCACAGTTCACATCCAGGTCTGGGCCTTACTCTGCCATAAGGTTATGGTCAAACTAATGACTTTAATCTGGAATACTATATGGCAATGACACATCTATGCTCATTGTATCTGTGCTTGTGAATGACATGACTGGATGCGGTCAGACATGTATAACGGAACATGTAGGCATGATGCAAAGTTTGAAAACCTAGTTTTCATGGAATTTCCACGTTTCTTGTTTAATAACGTTTTTATTATCAGAGGAGTATGTGCAGCTTTCCCTCTTTTTTCTTGAATCTATTACTATGATGAAATAATAGTTTTTATTTACAAAGGGAAGAGACATATTGTTTTTGCACAAGTTTACTTATCCCTGGTCTCTCCTGGTCTTGATAGGTCTGTAATTTTTACATGCATGGAGAAGTCTTTACTTAAGTTGGCAGAAATGTTTTCCATAGTGAGTCTGCATGTCAGGGTCAAAGCCCTTACAGAAGAAAAAGGCCTGCTGCGTACTCTTGCTGTGTACATACAGCGTATATGATGCGTACATGATGTGTACTGAAATCAAGGGCTTTAAATAGTACGCAGGATATACACCGCACATACACCGATAGTACGTTTGTAGTACACTTTTGACATGCAAATGAGCTCTGCCGCGTACTACTTGCTGCGTACATGCTGTGGACTACATAGTACACAGGATGTACGCTGGAGGAATTTAGTATGCGGGAAATAGTACGCAGCATGTACGCGGCACATACACTTTTCACATGCAAATGAGCCTGCGGTGTACTACCCCTGCGGCGTACATGCTGTGTACTCCTGCGGCGTACATTCTGTGTACTCCTGGCCCGAGTCCTGCGGCGTACATGCTGTGTACTCCTGCTGCATACATGCTGTGTACTCTTGTGGCAAAACTGCTGTGATAATGTAAATTCCTTACCCCACCAACTTTCTTATGCAAATGCTGATCATTTGGACAGAAAAAAACAGAAAAAAGATAAGTGACATGCATCAATAAGTATTTACCCTTACCAAAATAATGTAGATTGATGTTATCAAATAAATTAGTATGTTTTTCTTCATCCACTTTTCAATGAAATAAATCAATTTTAGTAGCATGTAATTTGGTAAACATCTGAAGAAAATGGCGTAACTGCATCAAGGGGAAACAACTTTAATGCAACTAAATATAAGTGTTATAAATTTCGAAGTATCTGCGGTGTACATGCAGTGTACTATTTTCTTGTAGAAGTCCCTCCTGCGTACATGCAGTGTACTCCTTAAATTTTCAGAGTCTGTGCTGCGTACTTGAAGTGTACTAGTGACCTCCTGCGTACATGCTGTGTACTCGTCGAAATAGTACGCGGCATGTACGCGGCATGCGGTGTATGTAAAATGTACTCCTCTGGCGTACTACTGTGTTCGCGGCATATACACAGCAAATACGCAGCATGTACGCCACAGAGACTTGCTTCTGTAAGGGAGGCTATCCTTGATGCGACATGTAATAAGCTTGACATTGACACTGTTTCCTTTTGGCATCCAAGGTTTAGTTTTACAATGTTAATGTAGTTTCCTGAATTTTCTACTATTGAAAGGGGATATAATGTTATGTTGGCACTTCCCTTGTTTTCTCTCTGCCTTCAAGAGTTGTTTCTGAATTTCCTTTGACTGCATGAATAGTCATGTCTGCATTTCCAAATATTTTTTCATGTCCAAATGCTTTCTTAGGCATTTTTGACATTGACCAACCCTAATCCTGCCAAAAAAGTATTTCTGTTTACTTTCTATTCAAGATTTAAAGATGTACTTGACAACATCCACTGTGGAAATTATGTGGGAAATGAAAGATAACATGTAACAGAATTATTTCAGAATGAGTGACAAAAAGAAAAACATGACAGCTCAGAAACTTGAAGCACAGAAACGTCTGTTCCGTCCATCAAAACGTGTCTCAGACACTGCCGATATGACAGAGTATGATAAAAAACGTGCCAGTATTGAACGGAGAAAGGATGAACTGGTTTGTTTTTATTTGATTATAAGAAAAAAGATTGATTTCTTTAAATGAACTTCAGTAAGAGCATTGTGTAATCCAAAATAAACATACTTGTGAACTGTTATTTTTAAAGAATATTTGGTTGAATTTTTCAAGTAAATACAAACCACATGTAACTTGTTTTGAGAAGAAATCAATCTCAAATCTTTCAAAATTCTTTCAACAACAGAAAGAGCTACTGTCAAGAGTAAAGAAAGCGGGTTCAAGAGAAGAATATGAGAATCGGAATCGAGGTCGGTTTATACGGATATTCCCTTCTGATGACAAAGTGAGGCAAGGAAAGTACATCCATCTTCTGGAGGCGGCCTATTCTACCTTCATGTCTGGGAGAGCTACCTCTATGCATAAAGAAATACAGCTTATCTACAACAATAAATTGAAGGTAAGATTTGCCTCAGCTAAACATTTTACAGTGTTGAAGAAGACACAAAGAGGATGCAATTAGGTGTGGAAGAGGGGTTGATGCAGGTACAAATCATTTTCAACAGCTGAAATTGAGACATATGTCATCTTAATCAAAGTTGGTTAAATAGCTTTTGTTGAAAACTTATAACTTTAAAAAGAAGACATTTTACCTAATATTCATACTTAGTTTATGATGTATACTTGGCAGATTTTTTCTGAAGGGCATGCTCCTGGACTGCCTAGAAACTCTGCACTTCCCAAAGAAAACCAAGGGTCTGCTCACAAGTGCAATAAAAATCTAAAATATCTTTGTACATAAAATTAACTGGACCATAATTGTAATTGCTATGTTTTGTTAATTTATTACATGTTCCATGTTTTAGTTGAAGCATATGATTGAGAAAGGGCTTAGAATGTTTTACTCTTAGTGCCTAGTGACCTTAGTATAATTTTAAGGTAGGTTTGAACATTTGATAAACCAGAAATCATGTATGTCATTTATCCTAATAACACGGAATAACTAAATATTTAAACGGATGGGTTAAACAATATGACAATATGATGACAGACTGAAAACTTATGTATATTTCAGGAATCCGATATAATGGACATGATAGCAGAATGTGAATCAGATGAACAGCAGGGTAGATTGAGCTTTGAGGGTAAACGGGTTGCAGGCACTAGAGGACCAAAGGTATATTAAGGAATCCTGTTTCCGCCGTCGGCTTTTCAACCAGATAGGCTTAGTGCAGCAACTGAATATTTAGCATCAATTTTCTAATTGCTGTGTTGTAAATTTATTGAAAAGTTGAGGATAGAGGGACTGTATTACTCCCACGAATTGCAGATAGGGAAAGGATCTAGCGATACACTATTTTTGGAAATATCTCAAATCAAGAATTGTACGATTTCCTTACCAGCAATTCAATAAGTGTTGTTATCTTTTTCTCAGCTATAATTATGGAAGACTGGCATTTCTGATGATTTTACCCATGGCAGCAAAATCAATCTGCACACCAAAACCCATCCCCCCACCCCTCCTTTGCCAGATGATGCCAGAACTGTTAATGACAACTAACGAACTACATTTATATATTAGATTCATGCATTGATTATATATTTTCTATGTAAAATTTGATAAAAAATAATGCCTCAGTACTTGCTCAATTAGGAAATGTTATTTTACATAAAAAACATAAGATTATGCTACAAATGATATAACCCAACCAGAACTTTGTTGTTGTGCATGTTTGAAATGTCATGACATCATTTCTGTTTATGGACGTTAATTTCCAGTGCATTGTAAATACTACACTACTGTAAGAAAGAGTGCTACAAAGAAAGAATTTTGTTTTGCTTTAGTTATTCTATCATTTGTAAAATATGGCATGTCTGCCACTTCTTGTTGATGCTGATAGGTATATCTGGCTCTCAGGTAACTGTTTTGGCAGTAACTTGACAGAGCCTTATTACAGCGAAAGCAGTTACCCTCAAACTGGATCTAAAACCACTGACACATTTTATTGTAATCTTTTTTATACATGAAAATATGAAGGTTATTTTCTTGTTTCTATGTTTATTAAGCCATTGGCCAGTATGCCATCTTCGGACCAGTTCCCAGGGACAGACAGGGAAGAAGATGAAGAGGAGAGTGAATCAGCTTCACCGCCAAGTTCTCCGTATCACAGAGGCTCAAGGTCACGACCTGGGTCTGTAAACAGTAGACTCAGCAATAACAGAACACCAAGTATAATGGGTTCGCGTCCAAACTCGGGGATGGTTCAGCCTGGTGGCCGACCCATGAGCAGTGTAGGGCCAGGCCAATCAAGATCATTGTCTCGGCAAGCTGGAGGACAGAAACTGACGAACATTCAAAGATCAAATGTGGTCTGTTTTGTATATTACATAGTTCTATGTCCTTGAACTGAGAAAGGTCTTTCATAAATATAGTAGGCACCATAATAGCAGTGTAAGAGATATAATTTTAACTACAGTCTTGAGAAAACATATGCCAAGCAGAGCAAGATCAGTAAGATCAATGATACCAATGCATACTAGAATTTCTATAGTATATATGTATAAAAAAAGTCACAACTAGATGGATGTCTTCATTAAAGGACATTTCTGGAGGGTTTATTTCTTCAACTTTTTTCTAAAGTGGACTGCAAATGAAAAATAAGTTAAAAGTTTTTATACAAAGAGCTTTATATAGACAATGAGTTTGTAGAACTGGATTGAGAGACTGAAGCCTTTCAATTATTTTACGATTTATTTTTATTGATAGGATGATAACTTTTTGACAAATGTGATACGTGAGAGAGAAGAAGAGCTTGTACGCCGGACGTTGCAGGCTCTCAATGACATGAGAATAAAGTTTCCCGGTAAATCTGACCAGGAGGCAGACACAATTCTAGATAAGGTGTGTACTGTCAGTTTTCATTTCAGAAAGTTTATAACTTGAGAAAGCCTATTAGGTATACTGTTTTCTTTTTCTTGTAAAGTAGTTTAAGTAAGAGGGCATACCTGTTAATTTCTTTTTGTAAGTCTTCTAATTTCAAAATCCACATCATATTATGTCCTGTCTGTCCGTCTGTCCCTCTGGAACATAACTTAATATCCATTCAAGGTATTGACTTTAAACGTGGCATATAGGAAGGTGGCAATGAGAACATATGCAGAGTGCATGAACCAGATCAGTAGATAAATGGTCAAGGTTACAGCAAAGTCAAATCTATTGGTCATATTTTGTGTTCAGAGCATAACAATACCTATTCAAGATTTGGCCATGAGACAATGTGCAAAATGTATGTACTTGGTTAGCTGGTTAAAGGTCAAGGTCACAAATTGAGTTCAGATATCAAATCTGTCCTTTGTATTTTGTATCTTAAGCACAGCTTCAGAGCTATATAAGGTATTGCCTTTGAACTTGGAATATAGGTGGGTGGAGATGAGGTGATTTGAGGAGTGCAGTAATCTACATTACTCAGCCCCCATTGCCATGCACACACATGAAACACCTCTCCCCCACCCAAACCAACAAAAAAAGTAAAAGATGACAGTTTCTAGTGCCTTAATATTCCAGCAACATTGCTGCACCCCCATCCCCCTACCCACTACCTCATTACATACCATCAGTGACTCACACACCAAAAAATATTTTCCTTTCAATTTTACTTCCTCCTCCTCTGATATAGAACTTCAAGCATATATTGCCCTGCTTTGCAGAGCTCTTGTTCAATACCTGTAGTTGTTTAAATGCTTAAACCAGTTATGTAATGCCAGTGTTATGTCTTTTCACAGTTGTATGAGAACTGGAAATTCCATAAACCAAGAATTGCATCCTACTGGCTAGTTAAACTGGATTCAATCAAAAGAAGAAAGGTATGTTTATTTTTTTTTATTTTACTACATTTCAACCTTATTGGCTGGAACTCAGCTGCTTGGCCTCTAGGAACTTTTATTTGAAAGATCAGTATGAATCAAACCACATATGCTATAGTTCATGGGTTTTCAGTAAATGATTGGACCTAACTCTTAATTAATTTTAAAATTTAAACTTTCAGTTATAGACAGTACTGATGTATTTCAAGTAATAGCCATATTTTAAAAATATCCAATGTAATAAACTAAAGATAAGTTCTGTATAAGCTTACATGAATGAAGTAGATGTATACACCAAAGGAAAAGTTCAGCCAATTTTATGCTAACACAGGAGATAGAGATATGTTTTAATCATTTCAGTCTTTTTTTAAAAATCATGTTGCTTTCATCTTTTCATGTAGAACAAGCATTGTGGTTAGCAAATACCACATGTAATTTTATATTCCCATATATGGGGAGATGTACTGATTCATTGTCCATCCATCCATCCCTTTGTCCCAAAATATTGTCCAAACTCTCTGAAACTACTGGTAGGTTTTCAACCAGTTTGACTTTGTAGAAAGTTTTTTTTTCAGTACCAAGGCTAGTTTCATATATCGTCAGCATTTTCCAGTTGAATGATTTTTTGCAGATTGCAGAGTTATGGTCCCTTAAAAGATCTTTTTTTATACGCCCGTTTGAAAAACGGGACGTATTATGGGAACGCCCCTGGCGGGCGGGCGGGCGGCGTCCACAGACCTTGTCCGGAGCATATCTTCTTCATGCATGGAGGGATTTTGATGAAACTTGGCACAGTTGTTCACCATCATGAGACGGAGTGTCATGCGCAAGAACCAGGTCCCTAGGTCTAAGGTCAAGGTCACACTTAGAGGTCAAAGGTCAAATTCAAGAATGACTTTGTCCGGAGCATATCTTCTTCATGTATGGAGGGATTTTGATGAAAGTTGGCACAATTGTTCATCATCATGAGACGGAGTGTCATGCGCAAAAACCAGGTCCCTAGGTCTAAGGTCAAGGTCACACTTAGAGGTCAAAGGATACAAGAATGAAAAATTCAAGAATGACTTTGTCCGGAGCATATCTTCTTCATGCATGGAATGATTTTGATGTAGCTTGGCACAGTTGTTCACCATAATGAGAGGGAGTGTCATGCGCAAGAACCAGGTTCCTAGGTCTAAGGTCAAGGTCACACTTAGAGGTCAAAGGATACAAGAATGAAAACTTTGTCCGGAGCATATCTTCTTCATGCATGAAAGGACTTTGATGTAGCTTGGCAAAATTGTTCACCATCATGAGTCAGAGTGTCATGCGCAAGAACCAGGTCCCTAGGGGTAAGGTCAAGGTCACACTTAGAGGTCAAAGGATACAAGAATGAAAACTTTGTCCGGAGCATTTCTTCTTCATGCATTGAGGGATTTTGATACAACTTGGCACAAATGTTCACAAGCATGAGACGGAGTGTCATGCGCAAGAACCAGGTCCCTCAGTCTAAGGTCAAGGTCACACTTAAAGGTCAAAGGTCAGATACAAGAATGACTTTGTCTGGAGCATTTCTTCTTCATGCATGGAGGGATTTTGATGTAACTTGGCACAATTGTACACCATCATGAGACAGAGTGTCATGCACTGGTCCCTTCTTTTGAATTACTTCCCTTTGCTGTTACTATAAATAGCTTATATTGTAACTTTTTCATTACAAGTCGTAGGGAAAAATCAAGACCACTTTTCTGTAGTACAACATGCATGTTACATCCAATTCTGAGGTGTATTTTGAGCTATCTCTACCTGGTAAGGATTTTTGTGTGGACTTGTAATTTTTTTATTTCGATTTTTTTTTTTTTTTTTTTTTTTTTTTTTCTCTTTAAAGATTAACTTCCCTTAGTTGTTACTATAAATAACTTACATTGTAACTTTTTTATAATTGACCATAGGGAAAAACCAAGACCACTTTTCTGTGGTACAACATTGATATTACTTTCAAATTTTGGGTGTATTTTAAGGTATCTCTACCTGGTAAGGATTTTTTTTGTGGACTTAGAAAAATAAAAGAATTACAATAATTTCTAAAAAAAACAACATTGTAAACAACTAGAAAATTAAAATTCCATTTGCAAATACAGGTGCTAGTGTAAACAAATTTGCTGTGACGGGCGTATATTGTGACATTCTGCACCCTTGTTTTTGGATAAAGTTTGTCTGGTCTAATTCTCCTACACTACTGATGGGATTTGATTGAAATTTTATAGGGTTGTTCAGTATAAAACATTTCTGCTAAGTTCTGGCTTTAAAGACAATTCACAATGTTTGCTACATTAGACCAGAAAACATCGAAATCCTGGTGTTATTTCCTGTAATGAGAAAGTTTATAACAAGCCTTAGCTGTATTTTGCTTTAGAATTTAATATACAGTGCATTCGCAATGCTACGAATCGCAATTTAACGAAATACCCGTATACTACGAGAAGATGTTGTGGTCCCGGCTGCTTCCCTTCTTATTTCTATGTAACAAAGTCGCGGTTTTACGAAAATGCAACTGTACGAAAAATGCGCTCCTACGAATGTATTGTTATGCCCTTAAAGCCTGTTTTCAACTTGTTTTAGTTGCGATTTTACGAATACCTGTATTGTCTAAGTTTTCACACCTTCCATACGGCGTGAAAACGTTTTAAGAGTGGAAAGTGTCAGTATTATTTAGCTGAGCGTAAACAGTAAATAAAGTGTGAAAACTTAGTAATTAAATTCAAAACACATATGCTGTACACTGTGACACAAGTTATTGTTTAATTTTTATACGCCCGTTTGAAAAACGGGACGTATTATGGGAACGCCCCTGGCGGGCGGGCGGCGTCCACAGACTTTGTCCGGAGCATATCTTCTACATGCATGAAGGGATTTTGATGAAACTTGGCACAGTTGTTCACCATCATGAGACAGAGTGTCATGCGCAAAAACCAGGTCCCTAGGTCTAAGGTCAAGGTCACACTTAGAGGTCAAAGGTCAAATTCAAGAATGACTTTGTCCGGAGCATATCTTCTTCATGCATGGAGGGATTTTGATGAAAGTTGGCACAATTGCTCATCATCATGAGACGGAGTGTCATGCGCAAGAACCAGGTCCCTAGGTCTAAGGTCAAGGTCACACTTAGAGGTCAAAGGATACAAGAAAGAAAACTTTGTCCGGAGCATATCTTTTTCATGCATGGAGGGATTTTGATATAACTTGGCACAAATGTTCACCACCAGGAGGCGGAGTGTCATGCGCAAGAACCAGGTCCCTAGGTCAAAGGTCAAGGTCACACTTAGAGGCCAAAGGTCAGATACAAGAATGACTTTGTCCGAAGCATTTCTTCTTCATGCATGAAGGGATTTTGATGTAACTTGGCACAATTATACACCATCATGAGATGAAGTGTCATGGGCAGTTCCCTTCTTTAGAATTACTTCCCTTTGTTGTTACTATAAATAGCTTATATTGTAACTTTTTCATTACTAGTCGTAGGGAAAAATCGAGACCACTTTTCTGTAGTACAACATGCATGCTACACCCAATTATGAGGTGTATTTTGACCAATCTTTACCTGGTAAAGATTTTTGTGTGGACTTACAATTTTTTTTTTTATTTTTTATTTTTTTTTTTTTTTTTTTTTTTTTTAAGATTATCTTCCCTTAGTTGTTACTATAAATAACTTATATTGTAACTTTTTTATAATTGACCGTAGGGAAAAAACAAGACCACTTTTCTGTGGTACAACATAGATGTTACTTTCAAATTTTAGGTGTATTTTAATGTATCTCTACCTGGTAAGGAGTTTTTTTGTGGACTTAGAAAAACAAATGACTTACAATGATTACTAAACAACCACAAAATTAAAATTCCATTTGCAAATACAGGTGCTAGAGTAAAGAAATTTGCTGTGACGGGTGTATATTGTGACATTCTGGCACTCTTGTTTTCTCTTTAAACTATCAGATCAGATGGCATACCAGCCACGCTTGCTTTGATATATACGTCTCAAACAGTCACTGCATAAAAAAATAAAAGAAATATTTAGTTCCTGATCGTCTGTATATTGTCGTTTTATTATACCAAACAATTCAGTAAAGGGTAGCTGAGGGTATCGGAATATGCAGTTTCGATTTTTTTTTCTCGTCCAACAATGTACCCTGTAAATGTTTTATGTACAGTGAATAAACAGTGAAGAAAAAAAAAAAAACCCGTTTTACATTCTAGATACCATCAGAGTTCAGATTCGAATAAGATTTGCAGTAAACCTAGATATACATATAAAATTGGTCCAGATGTACTCTGATACGAAAGTTACATGTTAAGATATCACAGATTATGACGTGTAGGTATTAAAGTGCTCCTATGCTACGCTCAAACGAAAATGCAATATTACGAAAACAACAGCTGGTCCCTTGGCTTTTCGTAGGATCGTGATTGTACTGTATAGACAACTGAGTAGTTTGATTTTCTTGTTTTGAAAAAAAAAGTTTACCTTACACTCAGTATTTTTGTGTACTTTCCTGTTTTTATTTCTGTTTTAATCTTGCAATGCTAGACATACATTATGAACAAACATTGTGATATTCCTTTAATTCTTCACCTGAACAGCGAATGAGCAACTTAAGAGTGTAGACATATTTGACAGGTTAACAGCATTACAAGATCAAATGTACAAACAACTTTAAGAATGTAGATATATTTGACAGGTTAACAACATTAAAAAATCAAATGTACAAGCAACTTTAAGAGTGTAGATATATTTGACAGGTTAACAACATTAAAAAATCAAATGTACAATCAACTTTAAGGGTGTAGACATATTTGACAGGTTAACAACATAAGATCAAATGTACAAGCAACTTTAAGAGTGCAGATATATTTGACAGGTTAACAACATTACAAGGTCAAATGTACAAGCAACTTTAAGAATATAGATATATTTGACAGGTTAACAACATTACAAGATCAAATGTACAAGCAACTTTAAAAGTGCAGATATATTTGATAGGTCAACAACATTACAAGATCAAATGTACAAGCAACTTTAAGAGTGCAGATATAATTGACAGGTTAACATCATTACAAGATCAAATGTACAAGCAACTTTAAGGGTGCAGATATATTTGACAGGTTAACAACATTACAAGATCAAATGTACAAGCAACTTTAAGAGTGCAGATATATTTGACAGGTTAACAACATTACAAGATCAAATGTACAAGCAACTTTAAGAATGCAGATATATTTGACAGGTTAACAACATTACAAGATCCAATGTACAAGCAGCTTTAAGAATGCAGATATATTTGACAGGTTAACAACATTACAAGATCCAATGTACAAGCAACTTTAAGAGTGCAGATATATTTGACAGGTTAACAACATTACAAGATCAAATGTACAAGCAATTTTAAGAGTGCAGATATATTTGACAGGTTAACATCATTACAAGATCAAATGTACAAGCAACTTTAAGAGTGCAGATATATTTGACAGGTTAACATCATTACAAGATCAAATGTACAAGCAACTTTAAGAGTGCAGATATATTTGACAGGTTAACAACATTACAAGATCAAATGTACAAGCAACTTTAAGAGTGCAGATATATTTGACAGGTTAACATCATTACAAGATCAAATGTACAAGCAACTTTAAGGGTGCAGATATATTTGACAGGTTAACAACATTACAAGATCAAATGTACAAGCAATTTTAAGAGTGCAGATATATTTGACAGGTTAACAACATTACAAGATCAAATGTACAAGCAACTTTAAGAGTGCAGATATATTTGACAGGTTAACAACATTACAAGATCAAATGTACAAGCAACTTTAAGAATGGAGATATATTTGACAGGTTAACAACATTACAAGATCAAATGTACAAGCAACTTTAAGAGTGTAGATATATTTGACAGGTTAACAACATTACAAGATCAGATGTACAAGCAACTTTAAGAGTGCAGATATATTTGACAGTCTAACAACATTACAAGGTCAAATGTACAAGCAACTTTAAGTGTGGAGATATATTTGACAGGTTAACAACATTACAAAATCAAATGTACAAGCAACTTTAAGAGTGCAGATATATTTGACAGGTTAACAACATTACAAGATCAAATGTACAAGCAATTTTAAGAGTGCAGATATATTTGACAGTCTAACAACATTACAAGATCAAATGTACAAGCAACTTTAACAGTGTATATATATTTGACTGATTAACAACATTACAAGGTCAAATGTACAAGCAACTTTAAGTGTGTAGATATATTTGACAGGTTAACAACATTACAAAATCAAATGTACAAGCAACTTTAAGAGTGCAGATATATTTGACAGGTTAACAACATTACAAGATCAAATGTACAAGCAACTTTAAGAGTGCAGATATATTTGACAGTCTAACAACATTACAAGATCAAATGTGCAAGAAGCTTTCAGAGTGCAGATATATTTGACAGTCTAACAACATTACAAGATCAAATGTGCAAGAAGCTTTAAGAGTGTAGATATATTTGACAGGTAATAGACATTGTGAGGTCAAATGTACGAGCAGTATTGCAGCGTACCTGGCGGGTAACAGATGTAGATAGTCTACCTGTGTATCGTATGTTCAGCCGCGTGTTCAACAGATTACTATGGAGTCATGGACAAGGACTTTGGAATTGTTTTGCTTCCTCAGGGTATGGCAAATATGTTTTTTTTTATACAAAATGTATACAAGTATTTAATGAGTGCTAGCTAAGCTTACTCATTAAAATGATATTAGTTCAGTTTATACTGATTATGTCTCCTCAAATTTTGGAAAGTTTATCCAGATTATATATTGCTCTGAAATGACTAGTTCAATTTTAACCAGACTTTGTAGGAAATTTCAGAACCAATGTAAATTTCTCATACTGTCAACATTTTCTGGTAGAATGTTTTAAGGGCAGTAATGGATCCTTAAAATTGCATATTTTGGATAAAATTTGTCCAGAACATTTCCACACAACACTGGTATTTAAATGGTACTTTATATTGGTCACTGTTAAGACCCAAAGAACAAGGTGCTTGGAATGAGCTGTTTTGCTCACTCACCATCCTGCTTTTGTCTGCCAATCCATTAACTAACCATTGTAAAACTGTATGGTGAAAGTTGATTATACTTTGCATGGATGATTAATGGATTGTCTACTTTCAAACCTGTTCAAATGGGCCACTTGAGTTACAGTAGTAAAAGCATCAAATGACACCTAAATTGCTGACCAATATTTAAATAATTGCACAGAAATGTTCTTGAGTAATGGTCTTCCAGGATAGTTCAGATTATTCCTACTGGCTTATCGAAAGTTGGTGGTTCTACCCAGCCGTGTCTGAAACAATGCCCAAAGAGACATCTCCACCATATAGCCTAATAGTATCCATGTTACTCTAAATCCAGTATAAACAACACAAAATATCTCCTGTAGTGCTTGTGAGGTTTGAATTAAGCTTCCGAGGAAAGACTGGTACTAAATAAATCTGTGAGAAGATCCTTTGGCAGCATAGAACGCAGCCAAGCAACATAACAGCAGACTCGGTTTGATTGAGTTTGTTCACAAGAGATTATGAAATGTGCAACACCCCTCTTGTCACCTAGCACCAGCTAAAGGGGAATTCTAGTATAGTAAACTCTTCTCCATGATCCCAAAGGACCAAAAAATATAGCAACACTGAGTCCAAGTATGGTGAAACTTTTTATAGCCACCACATGGCACATAAAGACTGTGGTTGTGATTGTTAATAAAACATGCCTTTTTAGCTCACCTGTCACGAAGTGACAAGGTGAGCTATTGTGACTGCTTGGTGTCAGTCGTGCGTCGTCCGTCAACAATTTCTAAAAAAATCTTCTTCTTGAAAACCACTGGGCAGAAGTACACCAAACTTCACAAGAATGATCCTTGGGTGGCCCCCTTTCAAAATTATTCAAAGAATTGAATTCTATGCTGAACTCTGGTTGCCATGGCAACCGAAAGGAAAAACTTTAAAAATCTTTTTGTCCAAAATCACAGGGCCTAGGGCTTTGATATTTGGCATGTAGCATCATCTAGTGGTCCTCTACCAAGATTGTTCAAATTATCCTCCTAGGGTCAAATGTGGCCCCGCCCCGGGGGTCACATGGTTTATATAGACTTATATAGGGAAAACTTTGAAAATCTTCTTGTACAAAACCACATGGCCTAGGGCTTTGATATTTAGTATGTAGCAACATATAGTGGTTCTCTACCAAGATTATTCAAAGTATCCCCCTAGGGTCAAATATGGCCCTGCCCCGGGGGTCCCAAGTTTTACATAGACTTATATAGGAAAAAAAGTTTAAAAATCTTCTTGTCTGAAACCATAACACTTAGACCTTTGATATTTGGTTTGTAGTATTGTCTTATGGTCCTCAACCAGAATTGTTCAAATTGTACCCCTGGGGTGAAAAGAGGCCCTGCCCCTGGGGTCACTTAGTTATTATGTGAGTTTTATAGGAAAAATACTTAAAAAATCATGTGATCCTATTTCTAAGACTGTTTGATCATAATTACCTGATGACCCCAAGTAATATGATGTCACTTGACTGTGACCTTGACCTACTGACCTACTTTCTTGATTTTTAAGATACAGCCTTGAAATTTTGATGACATTCACAGTTTTGCACACAAATTGTAAAACTGAATTTCATTGACCATGATTGTGACGTACTGACTTTCTTAATATTTTATCAGTTTGACATTTGAAACATGTAGCTCATATTACTCAGGTGAGCGATCAAGGGTCATCATGACCCTCTTGTTTGGCATGTTTCGGAGATTTAATAAGTCTTGAGCTAGTTTTGTCAATGTTTCTATTAGAATAGTGTTTGTTGCAATGCAGTCCCTAACTGGTCTTTTAACTACTTTAAATGAAATTTCATAGGACTGATCAGTACCCAGTTTTATGCATATTTTATGGATTTGACATTTGAATGAATTCTTAGCTCACCAGAACTTTATTCTTGTTCATCATCCTGTGTCAACATTTTTACTTAAACATCTCTGAAACCACTTGTCATAATTTGGTCTGTAGCATCCTGGCATGGACCCCTCACAATTCTGCTAGAACTAAAGATAGAAAATGTTTTAAATAACTTCGTCTCATGTACCACTAAGTTGATGTAACTGAGTGTGTAACATGCATGTATGGACCTCCCTCAGTTTTGTTCACAAATCCACTGTAAAGGGCTACCAAAGCTAAAAACAAAAATATATTATGATTTCTTCTCTTGACCCCCTTGATATATCTTTTCCAAACTTGGTCTGTGCCATCCTTGGATGGACCTTTCTTGCACACTGGACTGGCGTTTCCGGTGATTTTACCCATGCCGGCAAAACCCATCTGGCACCCCCCATTCCAGATGACTCTCGTGCTGTTAATGACAACTAGTGGTTCATGCACTGATAAAATATTGTTTATGTAAAAATACGAAAAAAGCAGGTACCTTGACAGTTTCTCTCCATTCCTTATAGTATATTTTTCGATTCAAAATACGTTAGATTACCATAAAAACATAATGTTACGCTACAAACGACAAAACTAAAGTGGAACTTTGTTATTGCGCGTAACGCAAAACATCATGACGTCACTTCTGCTTACGGACTTTAATTTCCCGGGCTTTGTGTTCATTCTTCACTCTAAGAAAGACCCTTACAGAAGCAAGTCTCTGTGGCGTACATGCTGCGTATTTGCTGTGTATATGCCGCGAACACAGTAGTACGCCAGAGGAGTACATTTTACATACACCGCATGCCGCGTACATGCCGCGTACTATTTCGACGAGTACACAGCATGTACGCAGGAGGTCACTAGTACACTTCAAGTACGCAGCACAGACTCTGAAAATTTAAGGAGTACACTGCATGTACGCAGGAGGGACTTCTACAAGAAAATAGTACACTGCATGTACACCGCAGATACTTCGAAATTTATAACACTTATATTTAGTTGCATTAAAGTTGTTTCCCCTTGATGCAGTTACGCCATTTTCTTCAGATGTTTACCAAATTACATGCTACTAAAATTGATTTATTTCATTGAAAAGTGGATGAAGAAAAACATACTAATTTATTTGATAACATCAATCTACATTATTTTGGTAAGGGTAAATACTTATTGATGCATGTCACTTATCTTTTTTCTGTTTTTTTCTGTCCAAATGATCAGCATTTGCATAAGAAAGTTGGTGGGGTAAGGAATTTACATTATCACAGCAGTTTTGCCACAAGAGTACACAGCATGTATGCAGCAGGAGTACACAGCATGTACGCCGCAGGACTCGGGCCAGGAGTACACAGAATGTACGCCGCAGGAGTACACAGCATGTACGCCGCAGGGGTAGTACACCGCAGGCTCATTTGCATGTGAAAAGTGTATGTGCCGCGTACATGCTGCGTACTATTTCCCGCATACTAAATTCCTCCAGCGTACATCCTGTGTACTATGTAGTCCACAGCATGTACGCAGCAAGTAGTACGCGGCAGAGCTCATTTGCATGTCAAAAGTGTACTACAAACGTACTATCGGTGTATGTGCGGTGTATATCCTGCGTACTATTTAAAGCCCTTGATTTCAGTACACATCATGTACGCATCATATACGCTGTATGTACACAGCAAGAGTACGCAGCAGGCCTTTTTCTTCTGTAAGGGGAGTGCTAAAAAGAAACTATGTCTACCTTTTGTAAAATAGGGTCTGCAAGAAAAAAGTCTGCCAGAATAAAATGCTAACATGTATACGATATGCAAGAAAAAATATCAGTCATGTGTTTACGAATCAGATGGAAATATCCGTCCCTCGGCCACCTGCGCATGGGCGGTAATTTGGCAAGCCTCATTACCGCCCAATGCGCAGGTGCCCTCGGGACGGATATTTCTATCCGATTCGTAAACACATGACAGATATTATTACCCTCAGTTTTTTCCAAGTGGTTCAGCTTGACTACACTTTTGTGCTGTTGTAGCATCAAAATAAAAATCTTTAAACAAATTGATAGCTCTTCACTAAATTTGGTCAAAAACATCCTCTCAAATTTGTGCAGTGATGAATATTTTCACATTACACAAAAATATAGCAGTTTATGAAACAGTGTGTCACAAGGTCAACATGAAGTGGGAGTACTCATGCAGGGCTATCATGACCCTCAGCTATTGGAGTTATGGGCCTTTAAAATATAAAATATGTTAATTACATTCTGACATTTTATCTGAATTTTCTGGACTTTTAAGGAAACAATTTTTTAACCAGCCATTTTTAATACAATTAAGGCTCTTTATTTTTTCCAACTGATGTGTATTATCAGATCTGAATCATATACTCTTGTGGGCCTAACTCGTTCATTTAGATAATCAAACATGATAAGTAGATACATGGAAAGCAACAGGTTTTTATATGGCCATTTGTACCAAAGTTATGGCCCTTTGAATTGTTCAAAATATACAATAAATGAATGATCAAGTTAATGTATTCTTGTGATTTAACTTCTCATTTACTGTTCGAGTGCCTTATGACCTTTTGCTGGTAATGTAAAATTGTGGCATATTTATCAATATGTAAATCTAAATAAGAAAAATACATCAACCGTTTTAATTTTACAGAAATCAGGCCAGTTGGGAAACCATATTCAGTAAGAGTTCAGATACTGTTGATGAGGTGGAATTAAATTGTTGTCGTCGTATTGTTCAGCTGTGTAAAGACTGCCTGCTTATTGTATACCAGTTTGCTGCAGAGGCAAAAAATGCATCACAGGGTGGTGATAGAGAAAATGAAGCACAAGTAACACAGAGGTAGGTGCAAAGGTTAAGGCTGTAAATAACTACAATGGTTAAGGTCATCTGTCACTTTAAAGTCAATGTCTTCCACCACTCCTTAAGGTAAGTTCTTTACGTTTGATAAACAGGAAGTTTTGGGGATTAATGGCAACCGATGAGTAAATTTATTACAATGGCAACATTACTATCTTTCTAAAGTTAAAATATTGTTTTAAAATATCTGATGCGTTAAATAATTAAAAAGATTGTCTTTAAACCAGCTTGAAATGTGTGGATCTTTAATCATGGGCAAATATCTCAAAAACAAGCACACTGACCTATACAGTTTATTTCACCATATTATAGGCCATATTATTATTAGTCCCCTACTGGTTGAAAACCAGTTTCGGGGCCTATAGAAATGCACTTTTCCATCCGTCCGTCATTCTGTCCGTCCATCCGCAATTTCGTGTCCGGTCCATAACTCTGTCATCCATGAAGGGATTTTAATAATACTTGGCACAAATGTTCCCCATGATGAGACGACGTGTCATGCATAAAACCTGGACCCCTAGCTTAAAGGTCAAGGTCACAATTGCAGGTCAAAGGTCAACAGGGCTTTTTTCCTGTCCAGACCATAACTCTGCCATCCATGAAGGGATTTTAATATTACTTGACACAAATGTTCCTCATAATAAGACGATGTGTCATGCACAAACCCCTAGCTCAAAGGTCAAGGTCACAATTGGCAGTCAGATGTTAACATGGCATGAACAGGGTCTGTTTCGTGTCCGGTCCATAAATCTGTCATTCAGTAAGGGATTTTAATATCACTTGGCACAAATGTTCCTCATGATGAGACGACATACCATGCTCAAATCCTGGACCCCTGGCTTAAAGGTCAAGGTCACAATTGGCTTCAAAGGTCAATAGTTTTTTTTCCCTGTTCGGTCCAGAACTCTGTCATCCATCAAGGGATTTAAATATTACTTGGCATAAATGTTCCCCATGATGAGTTGATGTGTCCTGCGCAATGTCCAGAACCCTAGCTTAAAGGTCAAGGTCACACTTTGAGATTAAAGGTCAATAGGACTTTTTTTCTGTCCAGTCCAGGCCATAAGGGCTTTTTCCTGTCCAGTCTGTAACTCAACAATCCTTAAAGGGATTATAATATTACTTGGCACAAATGTTCACTACCATGAGATGGAGTGTCATGCACAAGAACCTGGTCCCTAAGTCTAAGGTCAGGGTCACATAAAGAGGCCAAAGGTCAGATACAGGAATGACTTTGTCTGGAACATTTCTTCTTCATGCATGGAGGGATTTTGATGTAACTTGGCATAAATGTTCACTACCATGAGACAGATTGTTATGCGCAAGAGCCAGGTCCCTTGGTCTAAGGTCAAGGTCACACTTAGAGGTCAAAGGTCAAATTCAAGAAAGTAAGTAATGACTTTATTTCCAGAGGCTACACAATGACTTTGTCTGGAGCATTTCTTCTTCATGCATGGAGGAATTTTGAAGTAACTTGGCACAAATGTTCACCACCATGAGGCACCCTTGTTTTTTAGCATTATGTCCCTTTGTTTTACTATAAATAGATTATATTGTAACTTATTTATTAGTGGCCGTAGGGAAAAATCGCAACCAGTTTTCTGTGGTACAACATGCATATTACATCCAATTTTTAGGTGTATTTTGACCTGTCTCTACCTGGTAAAGAGTTTCTTGTGGACAATATATCTCTACAACTAATTTCTTTAATTTCAAATGACAAAACTAATTATGTACATCATAATATCTATTTAAAAGAACGTAAAGCATTAAAGTCATTAGCAGAGGATTTTTATAAACATAAGATCTTAGAAATGTTGAATGATGATTAAAGAGCAAGAAACCAGAAATCGAAAGTCTTATGCTAATGCAGTCAAACAGACACAACGGAAAGAAGCCAGTCAACGACAGGCAGATTCAGTCAAAAGGACTAATGGGCCACAACTAATCAACATCGAGACATTGAAAGACATCCTGAACGAAATAAACACCAGTGCTCCTCAAGGTTTTAAACCGAAATTAAACATGCGGAACATTTCACATGATATGGATTGATAAATAACATTATAACGTCATTAACTCCCGTTTGACGTCGAAATTTCGTCCCTTGTTTCCTTGACGTCAAAACTATGGAATTAATTTCCTTTCTCTTATCGTTATATATATTTAGACACACTGATGAGCCATTCACGGCGAAACTAGTTTGTGACTTTTATACTAAAATTTAAGAAAATCTAAGTGAGCATGTGAAGTCATTTTATAATTTCACGATATTTTGTTCCTGTTCCGGGTTCTTTTTTGTTCATAATTTCATTTTATAATTTCATAATATATATATATATATATATATATATATATATATATATATATATATATATATATATATATATATATATTTTCTCTTTTAGGATTAATTTCCCTTTGTTGTTACTATAAATAACTTATATGATACCTTTTTTGATAATCGGCCAAAAAATGCCATATGAAAACAACTGTAAGTTTTTATATATACAAATTTTAATCCAAGTGTTTTGTTATAACATATTGTATATATAGTACAATATATATATATATATATTTTTTTTTTTTATTTAGTACAATATTGTTTATACATCATTGAAAGATATCAGTTCATTATGTTATACTGCATTAGAGAAAATTAGGTGCCTTCCATTAGGGGACTTTGTATTGCATGGCAGTACTTCATTCACTTGTTTACAACTGTTGTGAAAAGTTTCATTAAAATCTACATTGTAGAAAAAATTCTGTTTGTGAAAATGTTATCAAAATTGTGATTTTCCCATTAGGAAAATTTGTGTTAGTCAATTTTTTTTCGAACCAGTCTTTCAAAAAAATTGAGTACACAACCTTATCTTTTTTATTTGCCATATTTTCTGAGTATTCATAAGTTTTGAAAAATCAGGATTTAATCAAATTCTACATTTTAATTGCAGAACTACCTTAAGTCAAGGTCATTTACAACATATCTAAAGACCTTTTATTGCTGCATAGGTCAAGGTCATTCACTTCTGCATAGGTCATGTTCATTCATTATTGCATAGGTCTTGGTCATTTTCCACTTCATAGGTCAAGACCAGTTTGCTGCATGGGTTGTGGTAATTCACCAAATCATAAAAATTTGTCATTCAACACTGCATAGGCTAGGTCAAGGCTACTCAATGCTCTATTGGCCATGGCCATTCACTATTGCAAAGGTCATGACCATTTGCTACTGCATAGGTCAAGGCCATTCACTGCAGCATAGATCAAGGTCATTCATTGATGGTCATTTACTACTGCATAGGTCAAGGCTATTTACTACTGCATAAGTCATGGCCATACTGCATTGGTCATGGTCATTCACCACTACATAGGCCAAGGTCATTTACCACTGCATAGGTCAAGGTCATTTACCACTGCATAACTCAAGGCCATTTACCACTGCAAAGGTCATGATCACATTGCATAGGTCAAGGCCATTTACCATTGCATAGGTCAAAGCCATTTTACCACAGTGAGGTCAGTGCAATTTACTGCAGCAAAGGTAACATTTATTAACTACTAAATAATGTCTTAGTCATCAAGTAGCCAGGAACAAGGCATAGGTTGTTCATTGCTTATATTAATCAAGAATAGGCCAAAGTCAATTGCCATCATATAGGTTAGGCCCATGAGTATTTAAAGTCAAAGCCATTCTCTATTGCATAAGGCTATGACCATCTACACTACAAATGAAGCTCATCCACCACAGAAAATATCACGTCTGTCACTCATCACTTTAACACCATAGTGCATACACCACAGGTCAAATTTTCCAACACTTCTAAAACCATGCCATTCTCCACTATATATATGTTAGCCTTTCAACTCTCCATCGCCCAAGGTTTTTCAAAACCTTATATGTCAAGGTCATTACCATATGTCAAGCTTATCAACCACTTCAAAGTTAAAGGCCATTCACCACTCCATAGTTTATTCCAAACTCATGAGTTCATAGGTCTGGTCTGGGTCTTCCACCATTGCACCATTTGTACATTAAGTTTATACATCGTAAAGATCAAGGTCATCTATCTCTTTGTAGATATTGAAGTCATTCTTAGTGTCATAGATTGAGCCTGTTTGTTCTCCACACACCATTACTCTCCACTTCTTACTGTTATTTGTTCTGTTCATGCAATTCAAAAGTCAGAATAGTTTAACTAGAATAAAACTTTATGATTTTTAACTTTCATTGTTATAGAAATATAAGAAGATATGGAAAATATATATTCTGAAGAAAAGTTAAATAAATATAAAAAAAAACTGTTGATGTTTACAGGAGTGAGAGTAAGCCATCTTTGATTCCTCCAAACACCCAGACAATGAGTCAGCGATACAGTAAGCTCTACGCACGAACAGAGTCCACCTCATGATGACTGCTTCATGAACAGTTATACCTGTGCAATCATTAAAAATGTGATAAGTATGATAAAACAGTGTACCAAGTGAGAGACAAACCAGTGCAAGTCTCAGTCCCTACCTTCAAACAACAAATCTCCAAAACCCACACATAATCTCTACAACTGACAGAAAACTGAAAATTTAAAAGCTGCATAAAAGACGAAAACATCGAAGACACTCCAAGAAATGCTACATCAAAAACTGGGTGAAGAAAACTTGAACATGAATGTATATAAAATAATTCTGTAATGTCTGTATTTCTAAAAACTGTAGAAGCAGACCTTGAACCTTGAATACAATTGCACCAGTCTTGATGAAATAAAATTTCATATACTTTTGAAATGAGAGTTGCTGAAAGTAGGGGAGTCCAATACTTACCTTAAATGGAATTTAATGACCAATGTTTTCATGAGGCTATTGATCCAATGTTTTCATGAGGCTATTGATCCAGTGTTTTCATGAGGCTATTGATCCAGTGTTTTCATGAGGCTATTGATCCAGTGTTTTAATGAGGCTATTGATCCAATGTTTTCATGAGGCTATTGATCCAATGTTTTCATGAGGCTATAGGTCCAATGTCATATTTTCTTCGTCTGTTGTGTTAGAGATGATTTCTACAGTTATTATTTTTCTGAATACCAGTTTTGAGATAGAATGATTAAAAACAGATCAATCATTAAGACCTAAAAAAAGTTCTAGAAGTTTATTTCTTTTAAAAAAGACTTACATGTATATAATACATAAACTTGGGCATTTTTCTCATTAATGAAGGAACAAATGATTTTCAGCTCATCTATTCTACCACAAAACATATCTAATTGTAGTCTGACTTTCTTAAATATTGAAAATTATTGTTACCAATTGTAATAAAGTAAAACTGAAATACTTAAAGGACATTTTAAAGAATATTTTTGCATATTTTGGAAGTTTTGCATTTTTAAAAAATTGAGAAAAGCAGTATTAGGAAGAAACTCAATGTTTTTATATTTCTTATTTTGTATTAGTTGGTTGAGGTCTACAAATAAAAAAAATCAGAAATACTGACAGAAGAATTTAAAAAAAGAAGAACCTGTAGAGATCGTTGTTAAGGCAGTACTAGTAACATTGGGGCAGTGCTTGTAACACAGGGGCGGTACTTGTAACACAGGGGCGGTACTTGTAACACAGGGGCGGTACTTGTAACACAGGGGCGGTACTTGTAACACGGACGTTTCTGGTAACATGGGTGGTTCTTGTAACAGGAGAAATGGTTGGATGAGAAAATATCAGTCTGATGATGATTAATCCCTTGGTTATATATGTTTTGTTATTGTTGGAATAGATTTTGTGGTTTTTAGTTATTTCTGAACACCAAGAATGGTTAATATCTCTTTACAATGTTTTATTTTATTAGCTCACCTGTCAAAATTTGTTAATTTTTACCTTGTGAACAGGACAGAAGTGACATTTTACATTCAATTTTAACCACACTTACACACAAATTAAGTCACAATAAGGTCTCGATTCCTTTTGAAAACCGGCTAGATTCCTTCATGCATTCTAGAGTTACTGCCCCTGAAAGGGGCAAAATTTTCTGTTTTGGCCCTTTCAGCCATATTGAGGTTTCATTTATGCTTTGATTTGATACAAACTATCACTGAATATTTATCTTGATGATCTCTAGGCCAAGTTCAAAACTGGGTCATGTGGGGTGAAAAACTAGGTCACCAGGTCAAATCAAAGGAAAAGCTTGTTAACACTCTTGAGGCCACATTTATCTTTATGAAACTTGGTCAGAATGTTTATCTTGATGATTCCTAGGCCAAGTTTGAAACTGGGTCATGTGGGGTCAAAAACTAGGTCACCCACTCAAATCAAAGGAAAAGATCAGCTTTGATGTTGATACAGTTTTTATGTGATGATTTGGTAATGATTTTTGGTGACTCAGAAGTTTATTTAACAGTATTTGCTCAGTTTATTTAACAAGATTTGTGAAATACAATTTCTTCAAATATCTTTTGAAATGAGAGTTGCTGAAAAATAAATTGTCAAATACTTATTTTAAATGGAAATTAATATCCAATGTTTTCATGAGACTGTTGGTCCAGTATCATATTTTCTCATATTTTCTTGTGTGAAGTGTATGTAAGTGATGCATACATAACAATGTATTTCCTCTTGATTCAAGATTTTCACCAAGACTAAACACAACATTTTAACTATTTTCATGCAAAATTTTAAATAACTCTTTCTAGTCGTGGTTAACAAGGTATTTTAAAACTTTAAATTTCATTACAGTATTAAACAAAACAGGATAAAAGGCCTTTAGTTGAGTGCTGGAACAGCCTAATTGTTTTTGTTTTCCTGAAAGGTATTTTCAATGTTGTTCTTGTTTCCATCTACTTTGAGCTGTTGAACACAATGTCTGTTGTTTTCATACTTGTCCATAAATGAAATGAAATGTCAAAGTCCTCCATTTGAAACTGGTACAAACTTGACACATAACTGACCCATAAAAACAGTTGTAATCGTCTACTTAGACTGAGGCACTATGACAAAATTCATCTTTAGTATAAAAAGGCTCTATGTCAACATAATCAGCCTTTCTTTCTTGTGAGCTGATGCAATGATTAAGGTTCTGTACCCTCTCATATTTTAATGACAATATATGTAAAAAAAAACTTTTTTGAATTAATTAGTTATGAATGTGTATATCTGCATCAAAAGTAATTACTTTCAAATGAAATTGAGGTTTTTTAAAGACTGCTTTACCAGAATTGTTTGTGACGTTTAAATCTAGTTGACAAATGTCATTTTATTCCTACTAAAGAATGTTTAAAGACTGCTGAGTGATCAAAATTTAAATCACAATTACTTGTGCTGAACAAGGTATGAAACCAATACTCTTCCAACCATTTGTTTGGTACCCAGAATGGCCCCTGTGATAGAGGATACTGTTGATAATTTGTGCTTATTTTGTATAACGTATAAATTCGGGTAATCTTGCAAACATGTTAGTATAGATGATAACAAGCATATTGTATACATAATTATGTCATACAGAAAAAAGAGAACAAGTAAGCTTCCAAAGGGTTTTCTTACAGATTTGATAAACCTTCAGCTGTCTAAAAGTGTCATTTGACTGCCATTAAAAGTTGCCCCATTCTAGGACTCTTGTGACTATTTCTGGTGCTTTGTAATTTCATAATTTTAACTTCTGTTGAAGCAGTGGTTATGGGGCATTATGGGTATTGCATTTTCAATATTTACTCCATCTAACCAAAAATGCTCTTATTTTGCTTGGGTGTGCTCTGTTCATCCAAAGGATGTCTTACACTAATATTTCATAAACAAACATGTCACTAGTTTGTATCTTGCTGGAAATTTAATGAAGAGAAATAGGTATATTTGCTTAAGATATGGATACTAATGCACATAATTTTGTCTTTGCGTATTCTGTTTAGGTCCTTAGTGAATGAAATTCATCAGTCATGCTTTTGATAGATTTGCCATATTGTTATTTGTGGAATTTAGTACGAATATAAACCTTTCTAGAGTTTTGCATATTGGCTATAAACATAGACTCTTCTAGTATCAGGTACCAGCCATGATAATCACTTCCATTCATCATAGCATTTTCTGTAGGAAGATTCAGCTGGTTCCCTGCATTGGTATGCCCTATACCAAATTCTAGCTCCCTACTTTTGCAAGGATTAAGGCAAGCAGTCAACTGTGGCAGGGGGCCAGTTGAGCCAGTTGGCTTCCTGCTTTGGTCTGCTCCTTGGTTCAGCTTGTACCCAGCTACATCAGGCTGTCTGCCTTGGTTCCCTGTATATCAAACTTGGCCGCCAGTTGTAACCATGGCTACAGTCCTGCTTCAGCTAGCTCCCAGCTTTATTTTACTCCGTTATGTACTGGTTATTTAATTAGTCTATTTTCATTGTGAACATACAGTAGTATGTTTTTGAAATTCCCCATAGTTTTTCTTTGTTTCAAACACACAGCTTTTAACTAAACTTGGTTTTATAGCATTCTAGCAATGATATCTTTGGTTCTTCCGCATTGTGCATAGGGGTTGCCATGGCTGAAAATAGAAAAGAAAACCTGCTTCATCTCATATAAGAGTTACTTGATCTAACTTAACTTTCTAAGCATTCTTGCATTCTTGTATCATGTTACTGTCCCCTCCCTCTTGATATTTACCAAACTTGGTCAGGAACTTTAATCTTCCTAATACGGGACATTCTATATCTTCATAGGTCATGTAAGTAACCATTTTTTTACCATTTGGGCTGTATGCTTTCATTTCATATTGTATGTGGATTATGATAGCCGATATTTGAATAGGGTAGATGTATTATCATACTCTGGTACATTAGATAAAATCACTTGTTATGTCTGTGAAGTTTGTGTTGCAGTTTGATACCTGCACTTGTTAGCAAGTCTTTTATCATTTTAGTTCTATGTTTTATTGCAATCATATAAATCATTTTACAATAGAAATTAATGTTTACAATGGTAGCTTGCTACAAATGCAGAAATGGTCATTTTTTATGATCTTAGGCCATGTAAACTTACTTTGCCTTATTGTTGAAAGGAAATCAGGTGAACACAATTTAACAAGAGCAACTGTATTTTGACAGGTTGGGTTTTCCATAATGTTGCTATTTTTAACATAAATTTCACCTTTTTGCATAAGCAGGTGCCCAGTTTAGAAAATGGAACATTTCTTTATGACTTTCAGCTTCAGTGCATTGAAATAAAATGTGAAACATTTATTTTAGAGAACACCTTTATAGATATTTTTATTATTTTTTTAATCTCTGTGAATGTTTCTCAATGGTTATAGCCACTGTTTAAGTTTGTTAAAATGATCTAACTGCTTTAGTTACTGTTTCTGTTATAGTATATAAGATAGCTGCTTTACTATTGCTCTATTTAATAAATTCATTAAAACTAATCTTGATTTGTCAGTTCTTAACCCTATATTGCCCAGAAAGTGGTACCTTACAAAGTTAACCCTGTATTGGCCAGAAAGTGGTACCTTACAAAGTTAACCCTATATTGGCCAGGAAGTGGTACCTTGCAAAGTTAACCCTATATTGACCAGTAAGTGGTACCTTGCAAAGTTAACCCTATATTGGCCAGTAAGTGGTACCTTGCAACGTTAACCCAATATTGACCAGTAAGTGGTACCTTGCAAAGTTAAATCAATATTGACCAGTAAGTGGTACCTTGCAAAGTTAACCCTATATTGACCAGTAAGTGGTACCTTGCAAAGTTAACCCTATATTGACCAGTAAGTGTTACCTTGCAAAGTTAACCCTATATTGGCCAGTAAGTGGTACCTTGCAAAGTTAACCCTATATTGACCAGTAAGTGGTACCTTGCAAAGTTAACCCTATATTGACCAGTAAGTGGTACCTTGCAAAGTTAACCCTATATTGACCAGTAAGTGGTACCTTGCAAAGTTAACCCTATATTGGCCAGTAAGTGGTACCTTGCAAAGTTAACCCTATATTGGCCAGTAAGTGGTACCTTACAAAGTTAACATGTTTGTCAACATGCAGCTAGAGCAACTGGAGCTTGTAAACTCTACCATAGTCATCTAGAACCTTCCAGTGTGAGTAACCATTTACCAACTAGCGCTTGTAAAATGGACCATAGCTCTACCATAGTCGTCTAGAACCTTCCAGTGTGAGGAATGATTTACCAACTAGAGCTTGTAAAATGGACCATAGCTCTACCATAGTCGTCTAGAACCTTCCAGTGTGAGGAACCATGTACCAACTAGAGCTTGTAAAATGGACCATGTCTCTACCATAGTCATCTAGAACCTTCCAGTGTGAGGAACCATGTACCAACTAAAGCCTGTAAAATGGACCATGACTAGTCATCTAGAACCTTCCAGTGTGAGGAACCATGTACCAACTAAAGCCTGTAAAATGGACCATGACTAGTCATCTAGAACCTTCCAGTGCGAGGAACCATGTACCAACTAAAGCCTGTAAAATGGACCATGACTAGTCATCTAGAACCTTCCAGTGTGAGGAACCATGTACCAACTAAAGCCTGTAAAATGGACCATGACTAGTCATCTAGAACCTTCCAGTGTGAGGAACCATGTACCAACTAAAGCCTGCAAAATGGACCATGACTAGTCATCTAGAACCTTCCAGTGTTAGGAACCATGTACCAACTAAAGCCTGTAAAATGGACCATGACTAGTCATCTAGAACCTTCCAGTGTGAGGAACCATGTACCAGCTATCCAACTCATTTGTTATTATGTTGCCTTATATGTAGGGACATATATTAATTTTGCACTGATTGTCTTTCTGTCAGTCCATCCATTGTACAGACTATACGAGGTTTCAAAAAAACTTAGTAGTTTTGAGGCAAGTTTTGCATATCGTCCACATCAAAGTCTTTGATACAGTTAATGCAAACTTCTTCTCCCATACATACTTCAGATGGCATTAGAACGAAACTGTATAGGACTGATCAGTACCAAGCCTCGGAAAGTATCACATATTGGTTGAATAATTTTTGGTTTAGTTATTAATAAATTGACCTTTGAAATAAAGATTGTTGTATTTCACTGCTTACACATTAAAACCATCATTTCTTCACAAGTCCTATTCGTTTTTACATAGAACATGTTTATCTATAAAATCTTGTTTAAGATTAATAACAGGCTAGATTGGAGGAGTTTATTTTATGTTTTTCGATGGTTTATCGAAATATAACGGTGAATTATATCCTGATAAACTCACTGGCCACTCAGTGAAAATTATCAAATCTGATACCCGGATTAACGTCAAAAAGTTTACCGAGCGTACTGAAAGCCGGAAACAATATGACGATGACGTCGTTAAAATGACGTCATCTTTGCGATGCTTCCTGATAAAATTTCCCGCAAATTTCGACATTTTATTGAAATAAACACAACAAAAGTAGAGTTTTAGACATAAAATAAACAGAAAAATTGTTGTTATCGATGTAATATCACGTTAATTTCACTCGTGAACACCAAAAGTTGTTATTTTCACTCGTGGCTGCGCCACTCGTGAAAATATCACTTTTGGTGCCCACTCGGTGAAATTATAACGTGATATTACACCGAAACCAACAATTATCCTCTATAAGTCTAGAGTTAGCCCATGATTTATCAAAAATGCCATATTTCAAGTTGTCTTTATACCTGAAATCTTTAATCATATTTAAACAGAATTTGTATACAAATGAGACCTTTAAATTTTGATTTTGGGCCAGATCAGGTTAGTAGGCTGAAAGTTCTGTGCCCTTGAATTATCAAAAATACCATATTTCTCTGCTTACACTCTAGCACATTCATTACTGAACAAATCCTTACCATAATCAAACAGAATGTATGTACTTGTATAGTCAATGTCAAGTGAGGTCATATAATTGATTGCTTGATTCAATAATAATTTCCATGTAACATCTACTCAATAACTACCCTTACAGAAGAAAAAGGCCTGCTGCGTACTCTTGCTGTGTACATACAGCGTATATGATGCGTACATGATGTGTACTGAAATCAAGGGCTTTAAATAGTACGCAGGATATACACCGCATATACACCGATAGTACGTTTGTAGTACACTTTTGACATGCAAATGAGCTCTGCCGCGTACTACTTGCTGCGTACATGCTGTGGACTACATAGTACACAGGATGTACGCTGGAGGAATTTAGTATGCGGGAAATAGTACGCAGCATGTACGCGGCACATACACTTTTCACATGCAAATGAGCCTGCGGTGTACTACCCCTGCGGCGTACATGCTGTGTACTCCTGCGGCGTACATTCTGTGTACTCCTGGCCCGAGTCCTGCGGCGTACATGCTGTGTACTCCTGCTGCATACATGCTGTGTACTCTTGTGGCAAAACTGCTGTGATAATGTAAATTCCTTACCCCACCAACTTTCTTATGCAAATGCTGATCATTTGGACAGAAAAAAACAGAAAAAAGATAAGTGACATGCATCAATAAGTATTTACCCTTACCAAAATAATGTAGATTGATGTTATCAAATAAATTAGTATGTTTTTCTTCATCCACTTTTCAATGAAATAAATCAATTTTAGTAGCATGTAATTTGGTAAACATCTGAAGAAAATGGCGTAACTGCATCAAGGGGAAACAACTTTAATGCAACTAAATATAAGTGTTATAAATTTCGAAGTATCTGCGGTGTACATGCAGTGTACTATTTTCTTGTAGAAGTCCCTCCTGCGTACATGCAGTGTACTCCTTAAATTTTCAGAGTCTGTGCTGCGTACTTGAAGTGTACTAGTGACCTCCTGCGTACATGCTGTGTACTCGTCGAAATAGTACGCGGCATGTACGCGGCATGCGGTGTATGTAAAATGTACTCCTCTGGCGTACTACTGTGTTCGCGGCATATACACAGCAAATACGCAGCATGTACGCCACAGAGACTTGCTTCTGTAAGGGTACTATCTACTATCTACTGTAACAATGCAACTCTTGTACAACTACTCATAACAAACTTGGATTTTAGCTCACCTATGCACAATGTGCTCAGGGATGTCACCTGGGTGTTCCTTGAACCACTTCCTGGATAATAATAATAATTTTACAGAAATATTCCTTGGGACACCCTCTACCAAGATTATTCAGATTCATTGAAAAACTTTGCTGGCAGGGTGCATGGTCACTTTTATATATACCGGTACTTAAATAGGAAAAACTTGAAATCTTCTTGCCTAAAACCTCAAGGCCCAGAGCTTAGATATTTGGCATGTGGCATCCTCTAGAGGTCTTCTACCAAGTTTATTCATATCATGCCCCTGTAGTGAAAAATTGGCCCTGCCCATTGGGGCAATTTATTTTACATAGACTAACGATAAATCCACTTGTCTAAAACCTCAAGGCCAAGAGCTTGTTTATTTGGCATTAGAATTGTGTAGAGGTTTCTCCCTATAATCTGTAGGAAGGTGTTTGTCTTTCAAAACTTGGCAATGTCTATTATGGCATGATTGTTAAGTGAACCAGGATTTGATTGCTACTCATTTGTTGAGGGTATCCACATATGAATGAAATCTTCATTTTGTTGATATGGTACCTTTTACGTGTCTGTTTGCCACTTGGATTGAAATAATGGTACTGGGGTCTTCCGTTGCCAAGTGGTAACGGTCACCGACTTCGAATTACTTGCCCCTTACCGATGTGGGTTTGAGCCTCACTCTGGTCATTGAATTCTTCAGCCATCCAGCTTTACTGAAGGTTGGTGGTTCTGCCCATGATGAAATAATGCACGGATGTCACAAGCGGCAGCCAATACAATCCAATCTAATTGTATATGGTGTGACCTTAGAGCTAGGGATCTAGGCTTTGCACACAACATACTGTCTAGGTTTGTTGAATGTAGGTGCCAAGAAATTTGCATATTTATAAAACTCTTTACTTCTAAGTGCACATGTGACTTTGACCTTTGAGGTAGGGTTCATGCATATGACACATTGTCTTGTGAAGGTTTGTGCCAATTTTTATATCCATGCCTGTATAGCAGTCCAGAAATGTGACCTTATATCTAAGTGTGACTTTGAACTTTGAGCTAAGAGTATGGTGAGCATACACTTGATAGCCAAAAATTGAGATACAAAATTGTATCAGTCATTTTAGTCAAAATTATAAAATTTCATTTCAATAGTATTTATCATTACTGAAGAGCAGACAATAGTCAGACCAAAAAGCTATCCATTTGGTCATTGTATTCATTGAAAAATTACAAATTTAAAAGACGACAATGTCTCAAATGTTCAAGCTAAAATATGTCAAATATAAGTCAGATTGCACCAGTTGAGGTATACTTGCCAAACATTTTCCGAGGGGGGTAAACACCCAACCCCTCTAGAGACTCTGCCACATTAAACCAAAATCCTGGACCCAGCTTTTGGATTGCAGACCATGGAATTCATGCCCAAAAGATCTTATTTTCTACTGAGCAATGGAGATGACATGACGTCACCGGGTATGTTGTTACAGGAAGTGTGTAGATGGTTGTCCCAAGCAGTCCCAATCATAAAAAGGCATTTTGTGTGATAGCTGTGAATCTGCACTAAAGCCGCGTGCAACTGGATTATCTACCCAAATATTTTAAACGTCTTGCATAGAATAACGTGCACATTGCCAGTTTCATTTACATATACATATATATACAGCTCATCAAGTTGTTTGAGAAGATTCTCACACTTTGGTACAATTAAATGCCATGGCAGAATGATAAACAGCTATCATCACTAACCCTGAACCATATCCTGGCTATGATTATTTGCCACTTGTCGTTCTGAGGTTTGAAAAGTATATAGGATACAGATCATAGAGGGTTGCATTGCTTTTGCTGGTTTCTTTTAGGTTTTCTCAGGGGATTTGTTTTGTTGTTTAAATAACTTGATTTTATGAGATTTATGGCTAAACAGCACATATGAAGGAATTCAACATCTCAGCCAAAATTGTGATCCAACAGCGAGTCGATATCCGTGGCATCTGAAGTTAGACATTTTATGTGCAGGTGTACAGGTATTGCTTAATCCATTTCATGATGTTTAAATAATAAATATTGATTACCTAAATCATATGTGTCTATTAATTTATAGCTATTCGAGGGTGATTATTACAACCGAAAAACCTTCGATAAATTTGTGAGATTTTAATGATGCAAACATTAACCACTAATAAGAAGAGGTCACTTCATATGTGGTCAGCCGCATCTGAGAAATGTTTGAAATTTTGTAATTTTCATGATTTTGTTGGTTTCTTTCACAAACCTAGTTCAAGTCCTAATCCAACAAGTTCTCACATATACTTTACAAAATGCATTCCAGATCTAATTTTTTTGGGGGTGGGGAGGCCCCAACACCCACACCTGCAGGAGGGAGAACCCCTCCCAAACCTCCTACCCACCCTTTCACGGCTCGTATTCGCTCCCCTTTCCGGAAAATCCTGGATCTGCCTATGCAGCACAATAAGGGTCATCTACTGACCGCAGGCAATCATCCGATCAAGTTTGATGACTGTAGGCCAAAGCATTCTTTAATTGTTGAGAGGGAAACCATTTTCAGTATCAATATCATTATGGCCTTGACCTTTTACGTACTGACTACCATAACAACAGAGTCTTCTACTGACCACAGGCAATAATCCCAAAAGTCTGATGACTGTAGTCCAAAGCATTCTTTAGTTATTGAGAGGGAAACTCTTCAGTTTCGATATCATTGACGCCTAAAACATGCAGTATTTATTCTACTGCAAAATGTGATGTGCTTATGCCAAATATTTGTGGTGTTATTTAAGTCAGAAATAGACAAAGGTCGGAAATACCAACTAGTGTCATAGTGACAATTGAATTATCTTCAAAGGTATCTTTCTCGAGTTCAAAATATTTATATTTCATGGAACATGCAGACACTACTTTGCCCATAATTTGTTAATCAAATTATTACTTTTTGCAAACAATGAAATGTTGATTTTTTTTTAAAAAGGCTACTCTGTATTCATCTATATTTGCCAGTGTACCAATCCCAATATGTTATAATGCAGTTAGAATTATCTATGTCCTACTTCTTTGATTATATAATAGTGATTGTAACATACAGCATTCATACTATATATTTACAATAATTTATCATATCTGTATGTGTGAACAGTTTACCTTTAGACATAAAATAACCTTGTGCAGTATTTTCAAAGAATCATGACTTCATATCATACCTTAATAAGCAAGCTTTTTACAATTCAGCATTTATTTGTTACTGTGATAGCCAGAAATAGACATTGGACAATATTGGTAATTTGGTTTTGCAAGCAACAGATAGATAAAATATGAAACTAGAAAATGCTTTTGTAAAAAAGCGCATGTCTCCCCCAATGCAGAGTCCTATAGGCAAGAAGTCAATAGGGGTCAGGAACAAAAATCAAAGAGACACTGATGGTTGGCTGCAATAGGGATCATCTACTTGGCATGTCCAGTCATCCCGCTAAATTTCAACACTCTTGGCCTAGTGGTTCTCAAGTCACTGTTCAGGCTCCTGTGACATTGACCTTTGATCAAGTGACCTCAAAATAAATAGGGGTCATCTACTCTGCATGTCCAATCATCCTATTAAGTTTCAACATTGTAGGTCAAGTGGTTCTCAAGTTATTTCCAAAAAATGATTTTACATGAACAGGCCACTGTGACCTTGACCTTTAACAGACTGACCCCAAAATCAATAGGGGTCATCTACTCTGCATGTTCAATCATCCTATGAAGTTTCAACATTCTGGGTCAAGTGGTTCTCAAGTTATTGATCAGAACTGGTTATCAATGTTCAGGCCCCTGTGACCTTGACCTTTAACGGAGTGGCCCCAAAAACAATAGGGGTCATTTACTCTGCATGAACAATCATCCTATGAAGTTTCAACATTCTGGGTCGAGTGGTTCTCAAGTTATTGATTGGAAATGGTTTTCCATGTTCAGGCCCCTGTGGCCTTGACCTTTAACAGAGTGACCCGAAAATCGTTAGGGTTCATCTACTCTGCATGACCAATCATCCTATGAAGTTTCATCATTCTGGGTCAAGTGGTTCTCAAGTTACTGACCGGAAATGGTTTTCAATGTTCGGGCCCCTGTGACCTTGACCTTTCACAGAGTGACCCCATAATCGTTAGGGGTCATCTACTCTGCATGACCAATCATCCTATTAAGTTTCAACATTCTGGGTCAAGTGGTTCTCAAGTTATTGACCGGAAATGGTTTTCAATGTTCAGGCCCCTGTGTCCTTGATCTTTAATGGAGTGACCCCAAAATCGATAGGGGTCATCTACTTTGCATGTACAATCATCCTATGAAGTTTCAACATTCTGGGTCAAGTGGTTCTCTAGTTATTGATCGGAAATGGTTTTCCATGTTCAGGCCCCTGTGACCTTGACCTTTGACGGAGTGACCCCAAAATCAAAAGGGGTCATCTACTGTTTATGATCAATCATCCTATGAAGTTTCAACATTCTGGGTCAAGTGGTTCTCTAGTTATTGATCGGAAATGGTTTTCAATGTTCAGGCCCCTGTGACCTTGACCTTTGACGGAGTGACCCCAAAATCAAAAGGGGTCATCTACTGTTTATGATCAATCATCCTATGAAGTTTCAACATTCTGGGTCAAGTGGTTCTCTAGTTATTGATCGTAAACTGTTTTCAATGTTCAGGCCCCTGTGACCTTGACCTTTGACGGAGTGACCCCAAAAACAATAGGGGTCGTCTACTCCAGCAGCCCTACAACCCTATGAAGTTTGAAGGTTCTAGGTCAAATGGTTCTCTAGTTATTGCTTGGAAATGAAGTGTGACGTACGTACGTACGGACGGACGGACAGGGCAAAAACAATATGTCTCCCGGGGGAGACATAATTATATTGTGTACGATTTTCAATGTGGTATACTGCTAAATGAAAAAGACTTAAGTTATTTTGGATCTTGTATTTTATCAATATATCTGATCAATGACTGTGACATGAAGTGACAAGGCAGTCTGAAAGACAGCTAAATCCCCCGCCACTGCTATGGATAGTGAAAGGGTAAAACCTTTGATTTTAGCTGTGACTTTGACCTTGAACTGACACGGCTGACTCATGAATTCTGCACAACGTCTTGATGAGGTGATCATTTGACCAAAGTTTCATGAAAATCCTTCAAGGGGTTTAGGAGATACAGAGCTGAAACCTTTGACCTTCAGTTGTGACCTTGACTTTGAGTTGACATGGCTGTCTCATGAGTTCTTGATGAGGTGATCATTTGACCAAAGTTTGATGAAAATCCTTCAAGGGGTTAAGGAGATACAGAGTGGACACCAAATGGAGGCTCAAACCTTCGACCCATAGTTGTGACCTTGACCTTGAGCTGGCATGGTTGACTCATCGTCTTGATGAGGTAATCATTTGACCCAGGTTTTATAAAATTCCTTCAAGGGGTTTAGGAGATATAGAGTGGACACGAAATGGAAGGCTAAAACCTTTGACCTTCAGTTGTGACCTTGACCTTGAGCTGACATGGCTGACTCATAAGTTCTGCACATCGCCTTGATGAGGTGATCGTTTGACCCAAGTTTGATGAAAATCCTTCAAGGGGTTTAGGAGATATAGAGCGGACACAAAATGGAAGGTTCAAACCTTTGACCCTAAGTTGTGACCTTGACCTTGAGTCGGCATGACTGACTCATGGGTTCTGCACATCGTCTTGATGAGGTGATCATTTGACCCAAGTTTTATAAAATTCCTTCAAGGGGTTTAAGAGATATAGAGCGGACACAAAATGGAAGGCTCAAACCTTTGACCTTGAGTTGTGACCTTGACCTTGAGCCGGCATGGCTGACTCATGGGTTCTGCACATCGTCTTGATGAGGTGATCATTTGACCCAAGTTTCACGAAATTCCTTCAAGGGGTTTAGGAGATATAGAGCGGACACAAAATGGCAGGCTCAAACCTTTGACCTTGAGTTGACCTTGACCTTGAACCGACAAGGCTGACTCATGGGTTCTGCACATCGTCTTGATGAGGTGATCATTTGACCCAAGTTTCATGAAAATCCTTCAAGGGGTTTAGGAGATATGGACCGGACACGAATTTGTTACGGACGGAAGGACGGAAGTACGGAAGGACGGACGGAAGGACGGAAGGACGGACGCAGACCATTCCTATAAATCCCTCCGCCACGGCGGGGGATTAAAAAGACAGATGAACACAATAGCAGACTGATACAGCCCATTTCTATGTACCAAAAGAGGCAGCAGACACTAAATACTAAGTAAATCAGCAGTAATTCATTTGTCCTTTATTTCTAATATTAAATAATTAAGACTGTCATGATATTTCAAACATCTAATTGTCAAAATCAGAACGAGAATATACATACATAGTAAACAATTAACTTCAACAGAGAATATGATTCACTAATATATTTAACATGAACAATTATAGTATATTGAGGTAGGTGATGCAAAAGTGTCCCTTATAAATTCATGAACATCAAGGAGATGTAACATAAAACAAATTATCTTGTCTATGATTCCTGCAGTAGCTCATAAAGAACAGCATATTAGAACAGAACAGAATATTACAGCAAAATTAACAGTACTTTTAGTTAGGTTACTAAAACTTCATAAAAATAAATGTGAAATAAGGAAAATTGCTGTGAGGTTTTAAATGTTTATTCATGAAATCTGAAAAAGGCTTGATTGATCTGGGACCCTGAGCCAAAACACACATCTTTTTTACAACGTTCTAACAATTCTATAATTTGGTTATGAAGTATGAATTGAATGAAGGTCTGCTGGCCATGTTTTTTGACTAATCAAAATGATTTGAAAAATCTTGGTAGAGGGGCACACAAGGACCATTTGTGTAAAATTATTTTAAAACCAGCCTAACAGTTTCACACAAGAAGATTTTTAAAGTTTCAACTATATACATACAAGGAAAAGTGACCATGCCCTCTGGCGGCCACGTTTTTTGACGAATCGGTATAATTTGAACAATCTTGGTAGAGGGTAGCATAAGGACCATTTGTGTGAAATTATTTCAAAATCGGACCATCAGTTTAGGAGATGTTGTTTGAAAATTTTTCTATTTTTAGCTCTGGCAGCCCCTATGTGCAACCAAGTGGAACTGTTTGAATAACTTTGGTAGAGGACCACCCAAGGAACATCATGGCCAAGTTTCATCAAAATCCATTCAGTGGTTTTGGAGGAGATGTTGTTTAAACACAAATGTTGATGACGGATGACTTGACACATGGACAATGGACACAGCGTGATCACAATACCTCACCTTGAGCACTTCATGCTCAGGTGAGCTAAAAAGAGTCAATGAACATTATAGGATTGTTATTTAGCACGAAGTTTTGCATCCCAAGTATTGTGTGGAATTCCACTCTGCAAGACCAGAATTATGGCCCTTGGCTTAAGTAAACAAGAGGGCCATGATGGCCCAATATCGCTCACCTGAGTTAAGCTTAAAAAACAAGAAAGTAGGTCAGTAGGTCATATTCATGGTCACTGAAAGTCAGTTTTAAGACTGGTGTGCAAAACTGTACATGTCATCCAAATTTCAAAGCTGTAACTTAAAAAACAGTCAGTAGGTCAAGGACACAGTCAGGTGACCCCTTATCGCTTGGGGTCATCCGGTAAATATAATTAAACAGTCTAGGAAATATGATCTGATATTTTTTTATGTATTTTTCCTATATAACTCATATATCAAGTGATCCCTGGGGCGGGGCCTCTTTTCACTAAATATCAAAGCCCTAGGCCTTATGGTTTTGGACAAGAAGATTTTCAAAGTTTTCCCCTAAATAAGTCTATATATACCATGTGACCCCCGGGGTGGGGCCATATTTGACCCTAGGGGGATAATTTGAAAAATCTTGGTAGAGGCCCACTAGATGATGCTACATACCCAATATCAAAGCCCGAGGCCTTGTGGTTTTGGACAAGAAGATTTTTGAAGTTTTTCCTTTTGGTTGCCATTGCAACCAGAGTTCTGCATGGAATTCAGTTCTTTGAAATTTTTTTAAAGAAGACCATCCAAGGATCATCCCTGTGAAGTTTCATCAAAATTGGCTTGGTGTTTTAGGAGGAGATGTTGTTTAAAGGAAAGTGTGGACGGACGGACGACAGACGGATGCCGGACGGTGAGCGATCACAATAGCTCACCCTGGGCCTTTGGCTCAGGTGAGCTAAAAATATGCATTAAGGGCCTAAAAGCGTGTCGCATGTATTTCAAGAAATATTTGACCTGAAGCCACAAAACTCTTTTAGGTATGTTGTTCAGCATAAATTGTGCACCTGGAATTAGGAATTTACCCCGCCCCCTTTTCCCCTCCCCCCACCGCCTCTGCCAATCAGAAAAAAAGGAGATTTTTTTTTACTCTTTTATGTTGTGGGGGACCAGTGTCATCTTGACACACATCTAGTTAAAATTTGATTTTCCTATCCTTGATGCCAAACCAAGACAGTTATTACAGCATAAGTATGAATATGACAAATATTAGCCTTGGGAATGATATGAATATAGGAACTATTGTATTTTATTGTAAAACTGTTTTATTTACAACTATACATTTAGCTTAAAATTAATTAGAAATACATATTTGTAAAATTACTAGTATCTCCCTTTGCCTACCTTGGCTGCGCAACCAAAATAGACAGGAAATAAAATTATTCTAAATCTACACACAGTTTTAAAACTTACCTTTTGGTTCAGATTGTTGAAATACCCAAAGGTCTATCAATGGAAATGTAAAACTAGATATCAAAATTTTTAAATATTTTCATATTAAAGGCGGGGGGTGTAATTTTTATAAATCAATAAAATATATATGTACATTTAAAATAGAGATTAAAGTATATATTATGGATCTTTTGTTCCTAACAGAATCCATGTATTTAAAAAGTAAAAAAAATGTCATAAAAGGTTGCTTATATTTGACTGACCACCTTAAAAACTATTTACACTAATCCTTATTTCTATTATGCAATAACATATATTACAACTTAAACATAAAAAGTTAACAACATTTAGTCCCTTAACACCTAAATTCCTTTATAACTTCCAGACAGAATGGATGTCAAATACAAGTAAAACTGTTTAAATAATGACTTTTAAACAGATTGAATCTTACAATAACAAAGTTACTGTACAACAGACACAACAAAATACTTTAAATGATCTAATCTGTAAGTCTTGATGGAGATAAAAATGTCCTCATTGTTACAGGTGTACTGTTGAAAGGATATGTCTATGTCTATAAACAAGTAATTCTGGTTACATTACATGTAGTTTACGCACCAAATACTGATACTGATATGTCAAGTCTATATTTTCTTTTAAAAAATAACTCCATCGTTCAAAGTCTGGCATGAGCAACATTTGCTCTAGATTCAAACTTTTTATACATGGTGACAACTGCTGCTCCACCAATGCCAAAATTGTGCTGAAGTGCGACACGTGCCCCATCCACCTGCCGCCTCTCACTCTCCCCTCGTAACTGTGAAACTAACTCTGCACACTGGGCTAGTCCTACAAAACACAAAACAATAAAACCTTTGTAAAGAAATGTAATTTCTAATGTTAATCCTTTTTCTGTTATTTGACCTTGTGCTAAAGTTTTTGGCCAAACTGATCCAAATTTGCAATTGCCATTGGTTTCATTAAGAAACATTTAAACCAGATTTTATGTACAACAGGTAGAAAATATAGCCTCTAAAGCAATATTTAGTTTTATTCTACGATTTAACCATATAACCTATTGTATGAATGCAGATAACAAAGTTTCACACTTGACCTAGATATTGTAAAGATACATGTACCTTTTTGCCAAGTTTCATCAAAAAACGGTAAAATGCTAACATTAATGTTTTAACAAATCTTTTCTGAGTTTTGATCTAGTGACCTAGTTTCTTTTTAACTCAGATAACCCATTCTCAAATTTAACTACACAAATATATTTAAGTTTCAAGAAAATTGAGTAAAATATGGTCTCTACAGTGTTCAGATTTTTTTTGACAGGGTAATCTATTTTTGCATTTCCTAAATGACCCAGTTTCAAACTTGGCCTAAATTTCATCACAAAAAATATTCTGACCAGGATTCATACAGATTAGGTAGAAAATATGGTCTCTAATGAGTTAAACAGATTTTTCTATGATTTGACCTTGCTACTATACTTTGACCCCAAAAGACCCAGTTTAACACTTTGCCTAGATTTAATAGAGATAAACATTCTGACAATGTTTCATACAGATCATATAAAAAATATAGCATCTTGAGTGTTAACCAGCAGTTTCTACAGTTTGATCTTTTGACCTAGTTTTTTTTTTAACCAAGATGACCCCAGTTGTAAATTCATGACAAGAGCTGTCAGACGACAAAAATGTCAAACTATTCAACAGCCTTGTCACTAAAAAGAGAATGAGCACTAAGCTGAACAAGAGCACCACCTTGCGGGTGCAGACATCATCTGATTTTTTTTGTCTCTGTATAATAGAAATATTGTCCTACCCATGATTATCTAAGTCCAAAAGGGGCCATAATTCTTGCAAAAAGCAATATAGTTACGGTGCTTGCTGTGCAGAGTCAGCTTTTAATGGTGAATAACTGCTCCAAGTTTTAAATCAATAGTTTTGACCGTAAAGAAAAAAAGCTGACATAAACGCAAAACTTTACTAAGAAATCTGATATTTTCTAAGTCAAAAACGGGCCAAAATTCTTGCAAAAAGCAGGATGGAGTTATGTCTCTTGCTGTACAGAGTCAGCTTTTGATGGTGAAAAAGTGTTGCAAGTTTCAAAGCATTATGGAGAAAAGTTGACCTAAACATAAAACTTAACCAAGAAATCTGATATTTTCTAAGTCCAAAGGGGCCATAATTCTTGCAAAAATCAGGATGGAGTTATGTTTCTTGCTGTACAGAGTCAGCTATTGATGGTGAACAAGTGTTGCAAGTTTTAAAGCAATAGCTTTGATAGTTTAGGAGAAAAGCTGACCTAAACATAAAACTTAACCAGGCAGCTGATGCCAATGCTGACGCCGATCAAGTGATGACAATAACTCATCATTTTTTTTTTCAAAAAATCAGATGAGCTAAAAAGAGTCGTAATTTTGTAAAACTGGTAAACACAGATATTGAACCATAACAGTGCATGTTGGTTCATCACAGTGGACAAGTATATGAAGTTTCAATCTGTTTCAATAAGTGGGTACTGAGATACCAGTTAACATATAAAACCTTAACCAAAAATTGCTAAGTGCAAAAAGGGGCATAATTTTGTAAATATGCAAAGAAGAGTTATACAGCCTGTGCACTGCTTATCAGATCATCACTGTGAACAAGTGTGTGAAGTGGGTACTGAGATACAAGCTTACATACAAAAACTTAACCAACAAGAGCTGTCTCCATAGGATGACACATGCCCTTGATGGCACTTTGAATGAATAGTTATGGCTGATGTTAGAGTTTAGGACCTTTGACCTACGGACCTGGGTCTTGGGCGCGAAACGTCGTCTTACTGTGCCACACATTCATGCGCAGTTATTTTAAAATCCATGCATGAATGACAAAGATATGGACCGGACACGCCCATCATTGCACTATCATGAAAATATGACCTTTAAAGTCTAAGTGTGACCTTGACTTTTGAGCTACGGACCTGGGTCTTGCGCGCGACACGTCGTCTTACTGTGGTACATATTCATGCCCAATAATTTTAAAATCCATGCATGAATGACAAAGATATGGACCGGACACGCCCATCAATGCACTATCATGAAATATGAACATCTAAGTGTGACCTTGACCTTTGAACTACAGACCTGGGTCTTGCGCGCGACATGTCGTCTTACTGTGCCACACATTTATGCATAGTTACTTGAAAATCCATCAATGGATGACAAAGATATGGACCGGACACGCCCATCAATGCACTATCATGAAAAATGACCTTTAACGTCTAAGTGTGACCTTGACCTTTGAGCTACGGACCTGGGTCTTGCGTGCGACACGTCATCTTACTGTGGTACACATTTGTGCCAAGTTATTTGAAAATCCATCCATGGATGACAAAGATATGGACCGGACACGAAAATTGCTAAGTAAAAAAGGGACATAATTTTGTAAAAGACAAAACAGAGTTATGGAACCTGTACAATGCAAGTAAGTTTATCACAGTGAGTAAGTTTGTGAAGTTTCAATCGATTCCCACTAGTGGTTACTGAGATGTCACTTTCATACACAAACTTAACCAAATTTGGGATACAGACTAACGGGGAATGCAATAGCTCTACCTATTCTTCGAATAATTGAGCTAAAAAGTCATTCCTATATGCTCCGATATCAGATTTTTAGTTGAGTAAAGTTTGGGAAAAAACTCACAAATATCTGTATTTTGTAAAGCACTCTCGAGATTTTTGCCATCAGGAAGTATGATTTCATGTAGGATTCAACAGGTTTTGAATAGCTAACTAAGACATGTAAAATTATCATCACTTAGTTATCATCAGTAGATTCCTTTCTATTTAGAAATAAAAATTATACTCATCCTTACCTTCACTAGCCACCATTACGATCTTTAACATAAAATATTGAACAGGTAGAAAAAAGAAATCTTAACTCATAATACAGTTTTCATAGTTCCATATCTTTTATTTCGAATGTTTTACAAATATAGTATTCTCTTACCTGTGGCTCCTATAGGATGCCCTTTAGACTCAAGTCCTCCAGACGGATTAACCACCCATCTACCTCCCAGTACAAATTGTTCCCCACCCCTGCTATTTTTCTGCCATTTGCCAGAATGTAACAAGTCTACAGCTCGGCCCTCCTCCGCTAGCTGCATTGCTTCATACATAAACATCTCATTACATGAGAAACAGTCATGCACCTGTATAGAAAAACAACAGCTATCTGATGACAGCGCACTCAACTTTTCTCAATGCTTGACTCTAAATTAGAGCTTTGCTAATAAAAACTTTAACAAACAACAAGAGCTGTCCGTAAGACAGCCAAGCTCGACTATTTGAAATATTGTCATAGATGCAGGAAATTATTACCCAAAATGTTAAATATCAAAAGAGTTTTAAGTTCGAAAGGGGACATAATTTGACCAAAATGCATATCAGAGTTATGGGACTTGATGCTATCAACTAGTTTAATAACCCCGAAGAAACATGTTAAGTTTCAATTCCATATCTGCATTAGTTTTGGAGATAGTAACTTGCATGTAAAACTTTAACCAGAATTTTCTAAGTCCAAAAGGGGGCATAATTTGCCCAAATACATAACAGAGTTATGGGACTTGATTCTGTCAACTAGTTTTATAACCCCGAAGACACATGTGAAGTTTCAATTCAATATCTGCATTAGTTTTGGAGATAGTAACTTGCATGTAAAACTTTAACCAGAATTTTCTAAGTCCAAAAGGGGGCATAATTTGCCCAAAATACAGGTCAGAGTTATGGGACTTGATTCTGTCAACTAGTTTTATAACCCCGAAGACACATGTGAAGTTTCAATTCAATATCTGCATTAGTTTTGGAGATAGTAACTTGCATATTAAACTTTAACCAGAATTTTCTAAGTCCAAAAGGGGGCATTATTTGCCCAAAATACATGTCAGAGTTATTGGACTTGACCTAGTGATGTAGGTAATTGATCTGAAAAAAGAAAAAACAAGTGAATGAAGTATTGCCATGCAATACAAAGTCCCCTACTGGAAGGCACCTAATTTTCTCTTCTGCAGTATAACATAATGAACTGATATCTGTCAATGATGTATGAACAATATTGTACTATATATATAATAAAATATAACAAAGAACTTGGATTAAAATTTGCATATATAAAAACGTACAGTTGTTTTCATTTGGATTTTTTTTTTGGGGCGATTATACAAAATGTTATCATAAAAGATATTTATAGTAACAACAATATATAAACCCTTAAAACAAAAAAAACAAAACAAAAAAAAAATCTATAAAATATAAGTCCACAAGAAACTCTTTACCAGTAGAGATAGATCAAAATACACCTAAAATTTGGGTGTACCGTGCATATTGTACCACAAAAAAGTGGTCTCAATTTTTCCCTATGGCCAGTAATAAAAAAGTTACAATATAATCTATTTATAGTAACAACAAAGGGACATAATTCTAAAAAAAGTGTGCCTCACAGTGGTGAACATTTCTGCCAAGTTACATCAAAATCCCTCCATGCATGAAGAAGAAATGCTCCGGACAAAGTCATTCTTGAATTTGACCTTTAACCTCTAAGTATGACCTTGACCTTAGACCTAGAGCCGGGGCTTTGCGCACAACATCTTGTCTCATCCAGGGAAATGTTTGTGCCAACTGATATTCAAATCCTGTTTTGCATGACAAAGTTATACACCGGACAGGAAAAAAATCCTATTGCCCTTTGATTTTAAAGTGTGACCTTGACCTTTAAGCTAGGGTTCTAGGTGTTGTGCATGACATGTCGTCTCATCATGGGGAACATTTATGCCAAGTAATATTGTAATCCCTTGATGGATGACAAATTTTGGACCGGACAGGAAAAAAACCCTATTGACCTTTGGCCTCCAATTGTGACCTTGACCTTTGAGCTAGGGGTCCGGATTTTGCGCATTACAGGTTGCCTCTTCATTAGGCACATTTATGCTAAGTAATATCAAAATCCCTTCATGGATGGCAGAGTTATGGACCGGACAGGAAAAAAGCCCTATTGACATTGGACCCCCAACCTTTGAGCAAGGGCTCCAGCATTTACGCAGGACATGTTGTCTCATCATGAGGAACATCTGTGCTAAGTAATATTGAAATCCCTTAATGAATGACAGAGTTATGGACCGGACAGGAAACAGACCCTGTTCAATGCCATGTTAACATTTGACCTCTAAGTGTGACCTTGACCTTTGAGCTAGGGGTCTGAAAGTTGTGCAAGACACATCGTCTTATTATGAGGTACAATTGTGCCAATTGATATTAAAATCCCTTCACAGATGGGAGAATTATGGACCGGACAGGAAAAAAGCCCTGTTGACCTTTGACCTCAAATTGTGAACTTGACCTATGAGCTAGGGGTGCAGGTTTTGCGCATGACACGTCGTCTCATCATGGGGAACATTTGTGCCAAGTAATATTAAAATCCCTTCATGGATGAAAGAGTTATGGACCGGACAGGAAACAGACCCTGTTCATGCCATGTTAACATTTGACTGCTAAGTGTGACCTTGACCTTTGAGCTAGGGGTCTCAAAGTTGTGCATGACACATCATCTTATTATGAGGTACAACTGTGCATAGTGATATTAAAATCCCTTCATGGATGGGAGAGTTATGGACCGGACAGGAAAAAAGCCCTGTTGACCTTTGACCTCCAATTGTGACCTTGACCTTTAAGCTAGGGGTCCGGGTTTTGCGCATGACACGTCGTCTCATCATGGGGAACATTTGTGCCAAGTAATATTAAAATCCCTTCATGGATAAAAGAGTTATGGACCGGACACGAAATTGTGGACGGACGGAATGACAGAATGACGGAATGACGGAATGACAGAATGACGGAATGACGGAAAAGCGCATTCCTATAGTCCCCGAAACTGGTTTTCAACCAGTAGGGGACTAATAAGTTTTAAATCCATATGCCTTTTAGTAATAGCTGTATGTACTTGCACGCAAAACTTTAACCAGAATTTTCTAAGTCCAAAAGGGGGCATAATTTGGCCAAAATACATGTCAGAGTTATTGGACTTGACCTAGTGATGTAGGTAATTGATCTAGAAAAAGAAAAAATAAGTTTCAAATCTATATGCCTTTTGGTAATAGCTGTATGTACTTGCACGCAAAACTTTAACCAGAATTTTCTAAGTCCAAAAGGGGGCATAATTTGGCCAAAATGAAGGTCAGAGTTATGGGACTTGCTGCTATCAACTAGTTTTATAACCCTGAAGACACATGTGAAGTTTCAATTCAATATCTACATTAGTTTTGGAGACAGTCACTTGCATGTAAAACTTTAACCAGAATTTTCTAAGTCCAAAAGGGGGCATAATTTGCTCAAAATACATGTTAGAGTTATGGAACTTGACCCAGTGAGGTTGGTAATTGACCTAGAAAAAGAATAAATAAGTTTCAAAGCTATATGCCTTTAAATGATGGCTGTATGTACTTGCATGCAAAAACTTAACCAAGGTGTGACGCTGACGCCGACGCCAGGGTGAGTAGAATAGCTAGTCTATTCTTCGAATAGTCGAGCTAAAAATCTAAGTTAAAAAGGGGCATAACTTTGTCAAAATTCATACCAGAGTTATTGGAATTGTTTCTCCTGGTGCAGACTTTGATAGCAAATAACTATTTTAAGTTTCAAGTCAATAGCTTTGATAGTAGCAAAGATATTTGACTTTATTAAAAACTTTAATGAATGGCAATGCCAATGCTGGAGCAAGTGCAATAGCTCTACTTTTTCTTTGAAATGTCGACCTAATTATATGTCTCAAATTCTTTCTGTATTTAAAATGAGTCAATAACAGATAAATGCCAGGTAATTTAAACTGACTGACATACACTTATAATCAGTCAGAAAGTGCTATTTAATTAGAAGTATAGGGCGTCTAAAACAAATTTTTCCTTTATGGGGCAATAACTTCATCAAAAATCATTCAACCAGAAACTGCCAAAACTGTGCAAAACTAGTCTTGATACCATACTTTCCTGCTAAGTTTGATTTCATACAACACGTTGTTTCAGAGGAGTGAGCTCAACAAGTTTTCATGAGAAACTGACAGACAATGGTCAGACAAGACAAAATAAATATATCTCAACAAATATGGGGATACATGATGAAGGTGCTAGAGTGAAAACATAGTGAAATATGACCTAAAGCTGTTAGTCAGACTCAGCCCATAATCAAACATGACTATCAACTTTTGGCCATACATGCAATATCCAAGTTTGATTACAACCTATGTACAGCAGAGTGGAACCTTTGAATATTGAAAGAGGACAATCCGACTTCCATCAATGGTTTCAGAAAAGATATTATTTGAAAAAATGTGGAGAGACAAATTACAGACACCAGACAGACTCCACAGTAGTCACAACAGCTCATCTTGAGCACAGCGTGCTCTGGTTTGCAAAAACTGAATATTCTATGCCCTGAAACTATGTAAACAAGAGGGACACAGTGGCTCTAAGTCCCTCACCTACAACTGTCTATTTGACCCTAAATATATGAATTTTGTTTGTTTTGGGTTTAACACTGTTTTTCAAAAGTATCTCAGTTATGTAACGGCAGGCAGTTAACCTAACCAGTGTTCCTGGATTCTGTACCAGTACAAACCTGTTCTCTGCAAGTAATTGCAAACTTCCCCACATGAATCAGAGGTGGAGAATGAATGATTTCAGACACAATGTCTGATATCAAATCATCACGGAGAACATACGGCCCGCCTGAGGATTGAACTTACAACCTTGCAATCCATAGATAGGTGCTCTACCTATTGAGCTAAGCAGGCGGGTTTAAATATATGTATGCCACAATGAATCATGAATGGTAAAAACTTCCTGTGTTTAGTATAAAAGGTTTTTCTAGTTTTAGCTCTGTCAGCCCCTAAAATTAGTGAAGCAGAACCATTTGAAAAATTTGAGAGAGTACCTTAGAAGAACGCTACAGAATAAGTTTGTTTCATCAAGTGTTCATGATATGAAGTTTTGTAAAGGCTTTACTATTCTTAACTCTGGCTGCACCTAAAATCAGTCAAGCAGAATAAATATGAACAAATGTAAGAAAGGACTTAAATGTGGAACTATCTGAACTTTAGAGAAAGACCTTACAAGGATGCTATAGACCAAGTTTGGTGACAATCCATAAAATGGTTCATGAGAAGTTGTTTAGAGGTCAAAAGCTCAGACCATGTGATATACAATATATAACACATGATGGACACAGCCCCATCACAATAGCTCAAGCTTTGGTTCAGGTGAGCTAAAAATCAGCCAGAACTGCCACCAGACCTGACATTAACCATTCCTTTTTAGTTTGAAGAAAATTTTATAAAAGATATAGGGGAATTGTCAAGAAAAATTAACTGAAGGTTTTAAAATGCCTATAAAAAATTGATATTTTAAATTCAGCAACAGAGTCCAATCCTACATGGAGAGACACACTTCTGTTTTAAAGTTCCAAAGGGCTTTTGATTTTATGTTAAATGTAGATAAAGCAGCTGTCCAAATAGACAGTCACAGTATGCATAATCAAATGGTTAGAAAAGTACTACTTTCAATATTGCACATGGCCTGTACAGTTAGACCCTTATAGGGTTACATTCAAAATAATGGATTCCATTAAATATACTTTCTTTATTTTACACTCTTCTGTTGAAATACTGAAATTTATCAGTGAAATAAAATTGATATTTTCACTGTTTCAAAAAGTGAAAATATCATTTTCATTTTTCACTGGTACGGAACTACATTTGAATGCGAAATCATATGAATTATAAATGACAGGAAATTCCTTGCAAAATATTCTTTAGTAAAGTTAAAGATGTATAAAAATAATAAAAGGATCATAAATATTTACAGTTTATCATAATAAAATGTCAAAGAAATCAGAAAACGTAACAGAACTATTTACAGTTTTTCTACAAAGACATTATGATGCAATGCACGTGACGTATAACTGAATATAATTTGGTTAAAACCATTAAAAATGCATAAAATAAAATTTTAATAGAAAATTTGTTTGTTTCAGTGTAAGATCGAAATATATTTCACTCGTGAACACCATAATTTACATTTTCACTCGTGGCTGTGCCAGTCGTGAAAATATTGCATTATAGTGTTCACTCGGTAGAATATATTGCGATCTTACACTGAAACAAACAAATATCCTCTATATAATGTTTAACAAATAACCAAACTTTTGACAAATATATGAGAGACAAATTATTGAAAATAGGATTTATCAAGAAAATAAAATATTTTACATTTATAACAATAATGTGGCAGTCACATTCTTAGCAAAGGCATTATGAGCCTTTAATTGTCTTACCTCTAAAACATCGACATCAGAGGACGTCATACCACTTTCATCATAACATCGACGTGCTGCTTCCTTAGCCATACCTGCACCTGACAGATCCATGAAACTTTTACCAAAGGATGAAGGCATGTCAGTGACCATACTTTGAGCTACAATCTCAACTGCCCTATGAAATAAACAATTCTCTTGCTTTGTGATATAATCTCAACTACCCTGTAAAATCAACAGTGACCATACTTTGAGCTACAATCTCAACTGCCCTATGAAATAAACAACTCTCTTGCTTCGTGATATAATCTCAAATACTGTGTAAATCAACAGTGACCTAGCTTTGAGCTACTACTTCAACTACCCTATACAATAAGCAGCTACAATCAGTTTATGTATGGATGTGTACACATTAACAAATCTACAAAACATAGACAAAGTAAACCTCAACTACCCTATACAATAAGCAGCTACAATCAGTTTATGTATAGATGTGTACACATTAACAAATCTACAAAACATAGACAAAGTAAACCTCAACTACCATATACAATAAGCAGCTACAATCAGTTTATGTATAGATGTGTACACATAAACAAATCTACAAAACATAGACAAAGTAAACCTCAACTACCCTATACAATAAGCAGCTACAATCAGTTTATGTATGGATGTGTACACATTAACAACTCTACAAAACATAGACAAAATAAATACAATAAGCAGCTACAATCAGTGTATGTATGGATGTGTACACATTAACAAATCTACAAAACATAGACAAAATAAATACAATAAGCAGCTACAATCAGTGTATGTATAGATGTGTACACATTAACAAATCTACAAACCATAGACAAAGTAAACCTCAACTACCCTATACATAAAAGCATCTAAAATCAGTGTATGTATGGATGTGTACACGTTAACAAATCTACAAACCATAGACAAAGTAAACCTCAACTACCCTATACAATAAGCATCTACAATCAGTGTATGTATGGATGTGTACACGTTAACAAATCTACAAAACATAGACAAGTAAACCTCAACTACCTCTACAATAAGCAGCTACAATCAGTTTATGTATGGATGTGTACACATTAACAAATCTACAAAACATAGACAAAGTAAACCTCAACTACCTCTACAATAAGCAGCTACAATCAGTGTATGTATGGATGTGTACACATTAACAAATCTACAAAACATAGACAAAGTAAACCTCAACTACCTCTACAATAAGCAGCTACAATCAGTTTATGTATGGATGTGTACACATTAACAAATCTACAAAAGTAAAACATATAGACAACAAGGACAAAATGAACGATGAAAGCAACACAGTCTGGAAGTGTCTTGCAACAGTCAGTGGCAAACACCAATTTATGCTGCGCATCTAATCTCACTTTTTACCCCCAATATGGTTCCATGTTAAAACTTTAAAGCCAAGTTGAGTCGATGACTTCAAATGAATGAAATCTAGGTCAAATTTGACACTCAGTCATCTAGGGTCAAAAACTATGTCACTAAGTAAAATCAAAACATTGTTAACTATCTTTTTTTTTTTAACTAAGACGAAGCATTTAAACATGACCTAGATTTCATTCTGACAAACATTCAGACAAAGTTTCATGAAAATCAGGTAAAAAAGCCGCCTCTACTATATAAACAAGGTTTATCTACTATTTAAGTGAAATGGCTGAGTATTACCATTCTATCCGGAAATATTGATCCCTTCTGAGTGAAGAGTGTGGAGCTGGTGGATCCAATAAAATTCTCTATTGTGTCTTATATTTGTGCTTTGTTCTGTGTTTGGATCTGAACGTACGATTTCATTGATTTGATATTGTACATGTTCGACGTTGTGGTTTACCATACATGTGATCTCCCGCGCGGGAGGGTCAAAATCCCGATTTTTTCACCTTGCCTCCCGTCTCCCGACCAAAACCATATTTCTCCCGCTTTTCAAAAAAAAAAAAAAAAAAAAAATCAGTATTATGACGGGGTTGATAATTACCGAGGAGTGCCAAACATGTTTACACAGTAAATCAAAGTGTCACCGACTGTTGTGTATTGTACATGTTTGACAAACATGTAGCTGGAGGAAAGAGTTGTTTTTCACAGGTAAATTATTAATTGTTTGTTTTGATAAGGATTAGACAAGCAGGGCCTTTTCCACCTGTCTCACGGGGCCGAATATCGGCCCATTCTCAATGCCAATTAGGCTCCATTTTTACCAATTTGAAGCAAAAAACTCCCAGTCATAAGAAATAATTCCCAACTGAAATGAATTTTGATTATTCAAAGAAAAGTTTTGTTCGGTAATAAAATCACATAAATAATTGTTGGAAAAACCAACTATTTTTAGAACAGGAGTGTTATTTCCCCTTATGCAGTTATGCCATTTTCTTCCAATGTTTACCAAATTAATTTGCTACTAAAATCAGACTTATTTCATTGAAAATTGGATGAAAACACACACTCATTTATTTGATAACATCAATCTACATTATTTTGGTAAGGGTAAATACATGTTGATGCATTTCTGTTTTCTATTTTTCATGTCAAAATCATCAGTATTTTTATACGAAAGTGGGTGGGGTAAGGAATTTACAGAATTTATGAGTTGTGTTCAGACCAATTTAGAGCTTCGTTTTTTTTTCAGTCCTCGAGTAGAATAATGTTAATGCATGTTCACCACCATTTCAGACCTAAATTGAGACTTTGTTTCTACAAATTTAATCTGTTAAGAAAGTTTAAAGTTAGAACAAGAGAGAGCTTATGTAAGACAGCATGTTCGACTTTTCTCAGTGATTGACTCTGAATTAAAGCTTTGCCAGTAAAAGGGGCAATTAAAGCTTTGCCAGTAAAAGGGGCAATTAAAGCTTTGCCAGTAAAAGGGGCATAATAGTCAATAGCTTTGAATGTAACAGAGATATTAGACATTATATAAAACTTTAACAAAAAAATGTAAGTTAAAAAGTGGCATAACTCTGTCAAAATTCAAACCAAGTGTTATGAGGTTTCTTCTGGTGTAGACTTATATACGTTATTGTGTGGCCAAAAATGTTGGATTTTGTCTCTAAGATATGTGTCCGTGCACTTAATTTATGTCGATAAAAAACCTCCAGTTTTGAGACCCCAACTCCAGCTGAAAAATGGCAAACCTCCAGTTTTGGGATTCTGAACTTATCACATGTATGGGTTTACCATGTTAAAATGTTTGATGACTGGTGTGTCTTTGTTCAGACGAATGTCTCTTAGATGCTCTTTTATTCTAATTTGGAATTCGCGTTTAGTTTCACCAACATATTATTTGTTGCAGTGTGTGCATGTGAGTAGGTATACAACGTTTGTTGTAATACAATGTCCTCAGAGTTTGCACATGTATGTTAGTTTGGTGAATGTACTTTTAAATCGTTTTGATTTTAACATATCTGCACAAAATTGGCAGTTAAGGGTTGGACAGTCTTCTACAAAGTTTAAATGCGTACGTCCTGTGGTGGATGGCAATCTGTTTGTGAATGTTGCAAAACAGGCAACTTGCAGGCAAATCTTTAACCAGGATTTTCTAAGTCCAAAAGGGGGTATAATATGCCCAAAATATATGTCAGAGTTATGGGACTTGACCCAGTGAGGTTGGTAATTGACCTAGAAAAAGAAAACAAGAGCTCCGCCAAGAGGGGCAATATACGCCCAAAGGGTTACATCAGGGGATGGGAGCAAAATTTAAAGAACTTGACTGTTGAAGCCCAAAGGACAGGAACAACAAAGGGAAGAAATCCAAAAAAAAGTTCTAAGTCCACAAAAAAATCCTTACCAGGTACAGGTATGTCAAAATACACCTAATCAAAGGCCTGAATGGCCTGAGTCGGCTAATGATTGATGTACTGACAGTAGTCTACCAGTTTCAGTTTGTTTTTAGTTTTTTTTCTTAAAATTTCATAACACAGCTCGATATTTACCCAAAATATTATATCCGGATACGATTACACTTTTCTCCAGTTTGAACAATATATTTTACAAATTGTGATGATACGAAGACATTTAGCAGCAATTGGCAGTATCTGACATTGAAGTTTACGGTTAAATTACCTCTTATTTAAATCTTTTCATAAAAAAGTTGTTTCGTTTCGCCAAACATAGACGATCTACTTTCGATTTCAAAAACTACAAGAAAATACAATTTAATGTTTCGCCGATTTGTTTATTTCTCGAAAAATAAGAATTAAAATCATTTTTAATATCTGTAGTAACTAAACAAACCAGTAAGAGCTTCTTCTTCCGATAATTTATCCGTTTACTGACTGCAAAATTCATGTGTGTGTGTAGAAACCCAAGCAAAGTTTATAGAAATCATACGATGCGTGTATACGTTCAATGTGGGAGAATTAAGGCTGATCGGGATCGGCTATGTTACCTAACGCATCCAGACGATTCAGATTTTGTTTTTAAAAAAGCATTGTGTGCATTTCTGTAATTTTATATACGTTTAGAAATTATTAGACATGCGTATTTGCATTATTTCTATACGTAATTTACGCTAATACGCATCTTATCTGGAGCCCTGTGGAACTATTTTTTGTCTTTCGCTGGATGTTACGCAAGCTTTGTAAGCCTGCGCAATTCATAAAATGCACATTTATGCTTAATGAGTTACATTCGAGTATTGAACAATTACAAGTCATAAATATGACAGATTACATCGTATATTGGTCATAGCAAAGGGAATTCACGCAACTTAACTTCATTCTTGCAGTGAACTGTTTGAAGTTTGAGAAATCTAATGGAACTACATCGCTTCACTGTGTTATTTGGTCCGTTTAGACTTAGAGAATCGCTGGATAGCAAGGACTCGTCAAAACGATTACATCGTTTAGCCGACTCAAAAATTGGAGGTATCATTTAACTTGCATGCAAAACTTTAACCAGAAATTTTATGTTAAAAAGAGGACATAATTTGACCAAAATGCATGTCAGTGTTAACGGACTTTATGCAATCAAATAGTTTTATAGCCCCGAGGCACATGTGAAGTTTCAATTTATTATCTGCATTAATTTTGTTCTGCAGATAGTAACTTGCACGCAAAACTTTAACCAGAATTTTCTAAGTCTAAAAGGGGCATAATTTGCCCAAAATACATGTCAGAGTTATGGGACTTGACCCAGTGAGGTTGGTTATTGATCTAGAAAAATAAAAAATAAGTTTCAAATATATAATTATGCCTTAAAGTAATAGCTGTATGTACTTGTACTTGCACACAAAACTTTATCCAGGATTTTCTAAGTCCAAAAGGGGACCTAATTTGCCCAAAATACACGTAAGAGACATGGGACTTGACCCAGTGAGGTTGGTAACTGGTCAAGAAAAAGAAAAAGTAAGTTTCAAATCTATATGCCTTTTAGTAATAGCTGTATGTACTTGCATGCAAAACTTTAACCAGGATTTTCTAAGTCCAGAAGGGGGCATAATTTGGCCAAAATGCAGGTCAGAGTTATGGGACTTGATGCTATCAACTAGTTTTATAACCCCGAAGGTACATGTCAAGTTTCAGTTCAATATCTGCATTTATTCTTCGAATAGTCGAGCTAACAAGAGCACTGCAATGCAGAGCAATATACACGAAGCAAAGTCATATGACCTTTGACCCCTAAGTGTGACACTGACCTTGAAGTGAGTCATCCAGGACATGCAGTCTGCATGTCGTCTTGGTGTGGTGAACATTTCTGCCAAGTTTCTTTGAAATCCTTCAAGCAGTTCAAGAGTTACAGAGTGGACACAAAACAAACTGATATGACCTTTGTCCCCTAAGTGTGACCTTGACCTTAAAGCAAGCCAACTGAAACATGCGCTCTGCATGTCGCCTCTATGTGGTGAACATTTGTGCCAAGTTTCTTTGAAATCCTTCAAGCAGTTCAAGAGTTACAGAGCGGACACGAAATAAACTGATATGACCTTTGACCCCTAAGTGTGACCTTGACCTTGAAGCGAGACATCCAAAACATACGCTCTGCAAGTTGTCTTGGTGTGGTGAACATTTGTGTCAAGTTTCTTTGAAATCCTTCAAGGGGTTAGAGTTACAGAGCAGACACACAAAATTGGACGGACGGACGAACGGACAGACGGACACCGGAGTATAACATAATACGTCCCTTCGGGTGTATAAAAATAAATTCCAAAGTTATATGCCTTTAAATGATAGCCATATGTACTTGCACGCAAAACTTCAACCAGGATTTTCTAAGAAGCTAGGGTGAGTAGAATACCTAGACTATTCTTTGAGCTAAAAATTAGCATGTTTTAATTAATGTAAAGTAACAATTATACACTTATCTGTTCCCCAGCTTATATAAAACTCCTTGGTAACAGCTATTTGTTATAATATGCAGGTTATCTAGAACAATTTATAGATATAATTGTTTACCTGTTCTGAAGATTATTTTTTATCATAAACTGTTCACTGCACACAATGGCAGCAGCTCCACCATCAGCTACAGGTGCTGACATCCAGAATGTTATTGGTTCACATAACATCAGTTTACCTGCAATATCTTCCCTCGATATCTCCTTTGATATAGATGCTTTTGGGTTATTTACACTCTGTTTATGGTTCTTAAATGCAATTTCAACAAAGTCTGAAAGTTTAGCTTGTGGATATTTATTCATATATTCTCTGGCTGCATATGCATACAACTTCACAACATCAGATGTCATGTTGTTCATGCGAGGTTGGATCAGTCCAGGTTTTGCTCCTATTTTTACCATGTGATCCATATGTACAGCCACTGGGGAAGCTTTGTCTGTGTAGCGCTCTGATAAACCCTTCTCCATCTTTTCAAACCCTAAAACAACAGAGAAGAAATAATACATTACCAATCAATGACTCTTAGATCATTTTTTGTTTCATTTAACTTTGTATTTATGCTTTTTTACATATATATGTGGGAATGTAATAGACAAACCAAACCTTCAGATTTAGAATGTCAGCAGACAACCAAGCTCACCACAAAAGATAAAAAGTTAATCCTGAGATACTAAGAGATTTTAAAACAAGAGGGCCAAGATGGCCCCAGGTTGCTCACCTGAGAAACACACCACAACAGTGTAAACATGCTTGACCTAGTGATTTGACAGAAACAAATATTCTGGCCAATTTTCATTAGGATTGGACCAAATATGTGGCCTCTTGAGTTTAAACAAGTATTTTCTTTGATATGACCTAGTGACCTTGTTTTTGACCCTAGATGACCCATATTCAGACTTGATCTAGATTTCATCAAGGCAATTATTCTTACCAAATTTCATGAAGATCAATTGAAAACTAGAGATGCTTTTGAGAAAAGCGCATGTCTCCCACAACTGCCTAATCATCTAAATAGTAAGTCAGTCTTTATATACTGTTTACTTAATCCACATGTGCATGCGCTTTCCTGACACCAAAAGGACGCCTATACTACTAGTAGTATAGGCGCCGGTTTAGGGGTAAAACTGCGCAAGAAATCTGAGTGTTTCTGGTAAATCAAGGGCCATAATTCCGAAGTGCCTAGGCCGATTCGGCTAGTTATCGAACTTGGTCGAGCACTTATTGGCAGACACATTTTGTTGAAGTTTGGTGAAGATCGGATGAGAAATGTTCGACTTAGAGTGTGGACAAGCTTTGTGACAGACACACAAACACACACACACACACACACACACACACACACTGAAGTAAATCAATATGTCTTCCACACCATTGTGTGGTGGGAGACATAAATACAGCATCTATTGCATACACAAGGTTTTTCTTTGATTTGACCTAGTGACCTACTTCTTAATCCCAGATAACCCATATTCGAACTTGACCTAGATTTCATCAAGGTAATCATACTGACCAAATTTTATGAAGATCAATTGAAAAATACAGCTTCTATTGCGTACACAATGTTTTTCTTTGATTTGACCTAATGACCTAGTTTTTAAATCCCAGATGACCCATATTCTAACATGCACTAGATTCAATCAAGGTGATTATTTTGACCAAATTTCACAAAGATCAATTGAAAAATACAGCCTCTATTGCATACACAAAGTTTCTCTTTGATTTGACCTTGTGACCTACTTTTTGACCCCAGATGACCCATATTCAAACTCGACCTAGATTTTATCAAAGCAATCGTTCTGACCAAATTTCATGAAGATCAACTGGAAAATACAGCTTCTATCGCATACACAAGGTTTTTCTTTGATTTGACCTAGTGACCTACTTTTTAATCCCAGATGACCCATATTCAAACTTGACCTAGATTTCATCAAGGCAATCATACTGACCAAATTTTATGAAGATCAATTGAAAAATACAGCTTCTATTGCATACACAATGTTTTTCTTTGATTTGACCTAATTAACTAGTTTTTAAATCCCAGATGACCCATATTCTTACATGCACTAGATTCAATCAAGGTGATTATTTTGACCAAATTTCACGAAGATCAATTGAAAAATACAGCCTCTATTGCATGCACAAAGTTTCTCTTTGATTTGACCTTGTGACCTACTTTTTGACCCCAGATGACCCATATTCAAACTCGACCTAGACTTTATCAAAGCAATCGTTCTGACCAAATTTCATGAAGATCAACTGGAAAATACAGCTTCTATCGCATACACAAGGTTTTTCTTTGATTTGAACTAGTGACCTAGTTTCTGACCCCAGATAACCCATATTCAAACTTGACCTAGATATCATCAAGACAATCATTCTGACCAAATTTCATAAAGATCAATTGAAAAATACAGCTTCTATCACAGACACAAAATTTTTCTTTGATCTGACCTAGTGACCTAATTTTTGAATCCAGATAACCTAAATTCTAACATGACCTAGATTTAATCAAGGCAATCATTCTGACCAAATTTCATTAAGATCAATTGAAAAATACAGCCTCTATCGCATACACAAGGTTTTTCTTTGATTTGACCTAGAGACCTAGTTTTTGATCCCAGATGACCCATTTTCGAATTTGTCCTAGATTTCATCAAAGTAATCATTCTGACCAAAATTCATGAAGATCAATTGAAAAATACAGCCTCTATTGCATACACAAGGTTTTTCTTTAATTTGACCTAGTGACCTAGTTTTTGACTGGGCCCATTATACCCAAGGTCAAGGTCACCAAGGTGTTATACTTAGGTTATTTGTAAAGTTAAAGTTTTTCGGCAACCTTTGTTTTTCTGTCATATCTTTGTTACTATTGCTTATATCTTACTGTAACTTCACATAAACATTGTCCAGCATACAAACAAAGTATGCGCAGTGAATGGGTCCATTATACCCAAGGTCAAGGTCACCAAGGTGTTATACTTGACCCCAGATGACCCATATTCCAACCTGCTCTAGATTTTATCAAGGCAATCATTTTGACCAAAATGCATGAGATCAATTGAAAAATACAGCCTCTATTGTATACACAAGGTTTTTCTTTAATTTGACCTAGTGACCTAGTTTTTGACCCCAGATGACCTTGGCCTAGATTTCATCTAAATTTTATCCCAGATAACCCATCCTCGAACTTAGCCTAGATTTCATCCAGGTCATCATTCTGACCAAATTTCATGAAGATCAGTTGAAAAATACAGCCTCCATGATATACACAAGACGACAGACGCCGGACACTGAGTTATCAAACACAAGAAACTATAGGTACTTCTTTTGTTGTGAACTTTGGGTGGGTGGGGGGAGTTTAATGTGGGGGTTGAGTGAGCTAAAAATGAAAGCAGTAGCAAATTTGTGTAGAGAACATCGTATCCTACATCTAAACATAAAACAAGAGGGCCAAGATGGCCCTAAGTTGCTCACCTGAGTAACACACAATAACAGTGTAAACATATTTTACCTAGTGATTTAATGGAGACTAATATTCTAACCAATTTTCATTAAGACTGGACCAAAAAATGTGGCCTATTGAGTGTAAACAAGCTTATTCTTGGATTTGACCTGGTGACCTAGTTTTTGACCCTACATGACCCAGATAAAAAGTCATCTGATATTCGTGCACAGAAACATTCTGACCAAGTTTCATGCACATCAAATGAACAAGAGTGTTAACAAGCTTTTCCTTTGATTTGACCAAATGACCTAGTTTTTGACCCGACATGACACAATTTCGATCCAGGCCTAGAAATCATCAAGATAATCATTTTATGCAAGTTTGTATCAAATCAAAGCATAAATGAAACCTCTATATGGCTGAAAGAGCCAAACTAGCACTTTTGCCCGTTTCAGGGGCAGTAACTCCAGAATCCATGATGGAATCTAGCCGGTTTTATGAAAGGAACTGAGATCTTATTGTAACTTAAGTTGTGTGTAAGTGTTGTTAAAATCAAATATAAAATGTCACTTCTATCGTGTTCACAAGGTAAAAATTAACAAAGTTTGGCTCTTTCAGGGGTCAATCAGGGGATGTAACTCCGGAACCTATAATTGGACCAGACAGATTCATCACGGAATCCAAGATTTATTGTTGTTGAAGAAATTTGGAAGTTTGTATCAAATCAAACAATAAATGAAGTCTTTATATGGCTGCAAAAGCCAAAATAGCAAATTTGGGCCCTTTAAGGGGCCATAACTCTGAAACCTATGATTGGATCTGGCCAGTTTTTGGAAGGACCTGAGATATTATGCCAAAACAAGTTGTGTGCAAGTTTGATTAAAGCTGATTGCAAAATGTGGTCTTTATTGTGTTCACAAGCCAAAAATAGCAAAGTTCGGCCCTTTAAGGGGCCATAACTCTGGAACACATGATGGGATCTGGCCACTTTTCGAAAGGAATCGAGATATTATGTCAACACAAGTTGTGTGCAAGTTTGATTAAAGTTGATTGTAAGATGTGGTCTCTATCGTGTTCACAAGCAAAAAATAGCAAATTTTGGCCCTTTAAGGGGCCATAATTCTGGAACCCATGATGGGATCTGGCCAGTTTTCAAAAAGAACCGAGATATTATGCCAATACAAGTTGTGTGCAAGTCTGATAAAAATTGATTGTAAATTGTGGTCTCTATTGTGTTCACAAGAAAATGTGAACAGACGACAGACAAAATGCGATCACAAAAGCTCACCCTGTATGTGACAAGTGAGCTAAAAATCAAGCTGTCATGGACACAAGCAATCTGAACACTATCCCTTACAGTTATACTCAAATAACTCAAGCTGTCATAGAAACTTGCAATCTGAACACTATCCCTTACAGTTATATTCAAATAAATCAAGCTATCACAGAGACTTGCAATCTGAACACTATCCCTTACAGTTTACTCAAATAACAAGCTGTCATAGAGACTTGCAATCTAACACTATCCCTTAAAGTTATACTCAAATAAATGAATCTGTCATAGAGACTTGTAATCTGAACACTATCCCTTACAGCTATACTCAAATAACTCAAGCTGTCATATAGACTTGCAATCTGGACACTATCCCTTACGGTTATACTCAAATAACTCAAGCTGTCATAGAGACTTGCAATCTGAACACTATCCCTTAAAATTATACTCAAACGAACCAAGCTGTCATAGAGACTTGCAATCTGAACACTATCCTTTACAGTTATACTCAAATAAATCAAGCTGTCATAGAGACTTGCAATCTGAACATTATCCTTTACAGTTATACTCAAATAACTCAAGCTGTCATACAGACTTGCAATCTGGACACTATCCCTTACAGTTATACTAAAATAACTCAAGCTGTCATATAGACTTGCAATCTGGACACTATCCCTTACGGTTATACTCAAATAACTCAAGCTGCCATAGAGACTTGCAATCTGAACACTATCCTTTACAGTTATACTCAAATAAATCAAGCTGTCATAGAGACTTGCAGTCTGAACACTATCCCTTACAGTTATACTCAAATAACTCAAGCTGTCAAAGACAGTTGCAATCTGAACATTATCCCTTACAGTTATCCTCAAATAACTCAAGCTGTCATAGAGACTTGCAATCTGAACACTATCCCTTACAGTCATACTCAAATAACTCAAGCTGTCAAAGACAGTTGCAATCTGAACATTATCCCTTACAGTTATCCTCAAATAACTCAAGCTGTCATAGAGACTTGCAGTCTGAACACTATCCCTTAAAGTTATACTCAAATAACTCAAGCTGTCAAAGACAGTTGCAATCTGAAACACTATCCTTTACAGTTATACTCAAATAACTCAAGCTGTCAAAGACAGTTGCAATCTGAATCACTATCCCTTACAGTTATACTCAAATAACTCAAGCTGTCAAAGACAGTTGCAATCTGAAACACTATCCTTTACAGTTATACTCAAATAACTCAAGCTGTCACGGAGACTTGCAATCTGAGCACTATCCCTTACAATTATACTCAAATAACTCAAGCTGTCATAGAGACTTGCAATCTGAACACTATCCTTTATAGTTATACTCAAATAACTCAAGCTGTCATAGAGACTTGCAATCTGAACACTATCCCTTACAGTTATACTCAAATGAACCAAGCTGTCATAGAGACTTGCAATCTGAACACTATTTCTTAAAGTTATACTCAAATGAACCAAGCTGTCATAGAGACTTGCAATCTGAACACTATCCCTTACAGTTATACTCAAATGAACCAAGCTGTCATAGAGACTTGCAATCTGAATGCTTTCCTTTACAATTATACTCAAATAACTCAAGCTGTCATAGACACTTGCAATCTGAGCACTATCCCTTACAGTTATACTCAAATAACTCAAGCTTTCACAGAGACTTGCAACCTGAACACTATCCCTTACAGTTATACTCAAATAACTCAAGCTGTCATAGAGACTTGCTATCTGAACAATATCCCTTACAGTTATATCCAAATAAATCAAGCTGTCATAGAGACTTGCAATCTGAACACTATCCCTTACAGTTATACCCAAATAACTCAAGCTGGCATAGAGACTTGCATTCTCAACATTATCCCTTACACTTAAACTCAAATAACTCAAGCTGTCATAGAGATTTGCAATCTGAACACTATCCCTTACAGTTATACTCAAATAAATCAAACTGTCATAGAGACTTGCAATCTGAACACTATCCCTTACAGTTATACTCAAATAAATCAAGCTGACACAGAGACTTGCAATCTGAACACTATCCCTAACAATTATACACAAATAAATCAAGATGTCACAGAGACTTGCAATCTGAACACTATCCCTTACAGTTATACTCAGATAGTAAGCTGGCATGGAGACTTGCAATCTGAATACTATTCCTTACAGTTATCCTCAAATAACTCAAGCTGTCATAGAGACTTGCAATCTGAACAATATCCCTTACAGTTATACACAAATAAATCAAGCTGTCATAGAGACTTGTAATCTGAACACTATCCCTTACAGTTATACTCAAATAACTCAAGCTGTCATAGAGACTTGCACTCTGAACACTATCCCTTACAGTTATACTCAAATAACTCAAGCTGTCACAGACAGTTGCAATCTGAACACTATCCCTTATAGTTATACTCAGATAACTCAAACTGTCATAGAGACTTGCAATCTGAACACTATCCCTTACAGTTATACACAAATAAATCAAGCTGTCATAGAGACTTGTAATCTGAACACTATCCCTTACAGTTATACTCAAATAACTCAAGCTGTCATAGAGACTTGCACTCTGAACACTATCCCTTACAGTTATACTCAAATAACTCAAGCTGTCACAGACAGTTGCAATCTGAACACTATCCCTTATAGTTATACTCAGATAACTCAAACTGTCATAGAGACTTGCAATCTGAACACTATCCCTTACAGTTATACACAAATAAATCAAGCTGTCATAGAGATTTGCAATCTGAACACTATCCCTTACAGTTATACTCAAATAATTCAAGCTGTCATAGAGACTTGCAACCTGAACACTATCCCTTATAGTTATACTTAAATTAACCAAGCTGTCATAGAGACTTGCAATCTGAACACTATCCTTTACAACTATACTCAAATAATTCAAGCTTTCATAGAGACTTGTAATCTGAGCACTATCACTTACAGTTATACTAAAATAACTCAGTTTGTCATAGAGACTTGCAATCTGAACACTATCCCTTACATTTATACTCAAATAACTCAAGCTGTCATAGAGACTTGCAATCTGAACACTATCCCTTTAAGTTATACACAAATGAACCAAGCTGTCATAGAGACTTGCAATCTGAACACTATCCTTTACAATTATACTCAAATAACTCAAGCTGTCATAGAGACTTGCAATCTGAACACTATCCCTTAGTTATACACAAATAAATCAAGCTGTCATAGAGACTTGCAATCTGAACACTATCCCTTACAGTTATACTAAAATAACTCAATTTGTCATAGAGACTTGCAATCTGAACACTATCCCTTACATTTATACTCAAATAACACAAGCTGTCATAGAGACTTGCAATCTGAACACTATCCCTTACAGTTATACTCAAATAACTCAAGCTGTCATAGAGACTTGCAATCTGAACACTATCCCTTAGTTATACACAAATAAATCAAGCTTTCATAGAGACTTGCAATATGAGCACTATCCCTTACAATTATACTCAAATAACTCAAGCTGTCATAGAGACTTGCAATCTGAACACTATCCCTTAGTTATACACAAATAAATCAAGCTTTCATAGAGACTTGCAATCTGATCACTATCCCTTACATTTATACTCAAATAACTCAAGCTGACATAGAGACTTGCAATCTGAACACTATCCCTTACATTTATACTCAAATAACTCAAGCTGTCATAGAGACTTGCAATCTGAACACTATCCCTTAAAGTTATACTCAAATGAACCAAGCTGTCATAGAGACTTGCAATCTGAACACTATCCTTTACAATTATACTCAAATAACTCAAGCTGTCATAGAGACTTGCAATCTGAACACTATCCCTTAGTTATACACAAATAAATCAAGCTGGCATAGAGACTTGCAATCTGAACACTATCCCTTACAGTTATACTAAAATAACTCAATTTGTCACAGAGACTTGCAATCTGAACACTATCCCTTACATTTATACTCAAATAACTCAAGCTGTCATAGAGATTTGCAATCTGAACACTATCCCTTACAGTTATACTCAAATAACTCAAGCTGTCATAGAGACTTGCAATCTGAACACTATCCCTTACAGTTATACTCAAATAACTCAAGCTGTCATACAGACTTGCAATCTGAACACTACCCCTTACAATTATACTCAAATAACTCAAGCTGTCATAGAGACTTGCAATCTGAACACTATCCCTTACAGTTATACCCAAATAACTCAAGCTGTCATAGAGACTTGCAATCTGAACACTATCCCTTACAGTTATACTCAAATAACTTAAGCTGTCACAGACAGTTGCAATCTGAACACTATCCTTTATAGTTATACTCAAATAACTTAAGCTGTCATAGACAGTTGCAGTCTGAACACTTTCCCTTATAGTTATACTCAAATAACTCAAGCTGTCATAGAGACTTGCAATCTGAACACTATCCCTTACAGTTATACTCAAATAACTCAAGCTGTCATAGAGACTTGCAATGTGAACACTATCCCTTACAGTTATACACAAATAGATCAAGCTGCCATAGAGACTTGCAATCTGAACACTATCCCTTACAGTTATACTCAAATAACTCAAGATGTCATGGAGACTTGCAATCTGAACACTATCCCTAACGTTATACTCAAATAAATGAATCTGTCATAGAGATTTGTAATCTGAACACTATCCCTTGCAGTTTTACTTAATTACTCAAGCTGTCTTAGAGACTTGCAATCTGAACACTATCCCTTACAGTTATACTCAAATAAACCAAGCTTTCATAGAGACTTGCAATCTGAACACTATCCCTTACAGTTATACTCAAATAAACCAAGCTTTCATAGAGACTTGCAATCTGAGCACTATCCTTTACAGTTATACTCAAATAACTCAAGCTGTCATAGAGACTTGCAATCTGAACACTATCCCTTACAGTTATACTCAAATAACTCAAGCTGTCATAGAGACTTGCAATCTGAACACTATCCCTTACAGTTATACTCAAATAACTCAAGCTGTCATAGAGACTTGTAATCTGAACAATATCCCTTACAGTTATACCCAAATAACTCAAGCAGTCATAGAGACTTGCTATCTGAACACTATCCCTTACAGTTATACCCAAATAAATCAAGCTGTCATAGAGACTTGCAATCTGAACACTATCCCTTATAGTTATACTCAAATAAACCAAGCTGTCACAGAGACTTGCATACTGAACACTATCCCTAACAGTTATACTCAAATAAATCAAGATGTCACAGAGACTTGCAATCTCAACACTATCCCTTACAGTTATACTCAGATAGTAAGCTGGCATGGAGACTTGCAATCTGAACACTATCCCCTACAGTTAAACCAACATATTCCTAAAAAAAATCTTTTCATATATGAACCAGATTTCATTGATTATAACTCTTTCACATTTTTAAATTTACAGCAAAATCAACCATTTTTAACTAAGGAAGGATGGACAAAGAAACAGACAAATTTCAACAAACAAGCTTGCAAATAAATAACATGACTAGAGGACCATGATGGTCCTGAATCGCTCACCTCCTCCCACATGATCCAGTTTTGAGTATGACGTCGTTTTTTCTATTATATGACATAGTGACCTAGTTTTTGAGCTCATGTGACCCAGTTTTGAACTTGATCTAGATATTATCAAGATAAAAATTCTGACAAATTTTCATGAAGATCCATTGAAAAATATGGTCTCTAGAGAGGTCACAAGGTTTTTCTATTATTTGACCTATTGACCTAGTTTTTTAAGGCACGTGACCCAGTTTCGAACTTGACCTAGATAGCATCAAAGTGAACATTTTGACCAATTTTCATGAAGATCCATTCAAGGGTATGGCCTCTAGAGAGGTCACAAGGTTTTTCTATTTCAAGACCTACTGACCTAGTTTTTGATCGCAGTTGACCCAGTTTCAAACTTAATCTAGATATCATCAAGATAAACATTCAGACCAACTTTCATACAGATCCCATGAAAAATATAGCCTCTAGAGAGGTCACAAAGTTTTTTCATTATTTGACCTACTGACCTATTTTTTGAAGGCACGTGACCCAGTTTCGAACTTGACCTAGATATCATCAAGATGAACATTCTGACCAATTTTTATGGAGATCCATTCACAAGTATGGCCTCTAGTGAGGTCACAAGGTTTTTCTATTTTTAGACCTACTGACCTAGTTTTTGACCGCACATGACCCTGTTTCGAACTTGACCTAGATATCATCAAGATGAACATTCAGACCAACTTTCATGAAGATCCATTGAAAAATATGGCCTTTAGAGAGGTCACAAGGTTTTTCTATCATTTGACCTACTGACCTAGTTTTAGACCGCATGTGACCCAGTTTCGAACTTGACCTAGATATCATCAAGATGAACATTCAGACCAACTTTCATACAGATCCCATGGAAAATATGGCCTCTAGAGAGGTCACAAGGTTTCTCTATTATTTGACCTACTGACCTAGTTTTTAAAGGCACGTGACCCACTTTCGAACTTGACTTAGATATCATCGAGGTGAACATTCTGACCAATTTTCATGAAGATCTCATAAAATATATGGCCTCTAGAGAGGTCACAAGGTTTTTCTATTTTTAGGCCTACTGACCTAGTTTTTGACAGCACGTGACCCAGTTTCGAACCTGACCTAGATATCATCAAGATGAACATTCAGACCAACTTTCATACAGATCCCATGAAAAATATGGCCTTTAGAGAGGTCACAAGGTTTTTCTATTATTTGACCTACTGACCTAGTTTTTAACGGCACATGACCCAGTTTCGAACTTGACCTAGATATCATCAAGGTGAACGTTCTGACCAATTTTCATGAAGATCTTGTGAAATATATGGCCTCTAGAAAGGTCACAAGGTTTTTCTATTTTTAGACCTACTGACCTAGTTTTTGACGGCACATGACCCAGTTTCGAATTTGACCTAGATATCATCAAGGTGAACGTTCTGACCAATTTTCATGAAGATCTTGTGAAATATATGGCCTCTAGAAAGGTCACAAGGTTTTTCTATTTTTAGACCTACTGACCTAGTTTTTGACCGCATGTGACCCAGTTTCTAACTTGATCTAGATATCATCAAGATGAACATTCAGACCAACTTTCATACAGATCTCATGAAAAATATGGCCTTTAGAGAGGTCACAAGGTTTTTCTATAATTTGACCTACTGACCTAGTTTTTGAAGGCACGTGACCCAGTTTTGAACTTGACCTAGATATCATCAAGGTGAACGTTCTGACCAATTTTCATGAAGATCTTGTGAAATATATGGCCTCTAGAGAGGTCAAAAGGTTTTTCTATTTTTAGACCTACTGACCTAGTTTTTTAAGGCACGTGACCCAGTTTCTAATTTAACCTAGATATCATCAAGGTGAACATTCTGACCAATTTTCATGAAGATCCATTGAAAATTATGGCCTCTAGAGAGGTCACAAGGTTTTTCTATTTTTAGACCTACTGATCTAGTTTTTGATGGCACGTGACCCAGTTTCAAACTTGACCTAGATATCATCAAGGTGAACATTCTGACCAGATTTCATAAAGATCCCATGAAAAATGTGACCTCTAGAGTGGTCACAAGCAAAAGTTTATGGACGCACGGACGACAGACACCGCGCGATCACAAAAGCTCACCTTGTCACTTTGTGACAGGTGAGCTAAAAATAAGGTACATATTCTCTGTATGCCTTCTACCCATGACTAATGTTCATGAAACTTTTTGTACTAACTATACTTCTCAAGTCAGTCACATGATCCAAGGGACAGAGGGAGTGTAAAGTGGGTCCCATTTTCAACCACTAGGTGACTAAAGACTAAAAAGTACACAGGGACTGGTTACAGACTTTGATCTACATGGATTTCTAAGCTACAGATGTTACAAAATATAAAATGTGAGGAAAATACAAGATGTATCTATATGAATATGAAATGCGAGATGTATCAATACGACTATGAGTTTTTGTCTTACAGTGGGCATGTCCTTAGAGGTGCCAAGTTGAAACTGACCTAAAGCAAGTACACAGTTTTCAACACCACTCTGGATCAGTCTACGAGCCATCATCAGGGCTGTAGAGCCTGAGGAACAGTTGTTATTTACATTGTACACCGGTATTCCACTCAGTCCCAGCTGGTACACAGCTCTCTGACCACAAGTTGGTTCTCCGTAACAATAGCTTGCTACAACAGACTGTATTTTATCATATGTGAGACCAGCATCCTTCAAGGCAGCTGAACCTGTAATATATAGCAGAATGGTTTAGCAAGAGCTGCCTAACAATGGTGCAGTAACTCTCTTATACATTATACTAACTTGTATACAAAAACTTTACCAATATTTTCTAGCTTATATATATCATTTTCAAATGTATCAAAACTGATGAAGTACTTTGATGAACTTGTGTGGAGTAGCATAAAGCAAAAACAAAGTTCCTGGTTCAATCTTTCATGGAATTCTGAATTTCCTTGGATTAATTAAAGTGCTGTAAGTAATAATCATGCATTCTGTACACAACTGTTGGCTCCACTCATCAGTTCAATATAGAAGACTTGATGATTTTTTTCATGAAAACGGCTATTTAGCGGGTAAAAATGAGCGAATAAAAGTCTCCCTTATTTTTACCCAAATCTCCCTTAAAAAAGCCCTGTTGAGGCAAATCTCCCTTATTGACCGTCTGAAAATATGGCATGTATGAACTTTCATAACTCAAATTTTACCCAGATATTCTACATCATGGTGTGATAGCTCAAGCCCAGGTTCATTAACTCTTACTTACATTTAACAAAATTATGCTTAAACCTGCCTGAGCATGAAATGCCCAACAGCTAGCTATTGTGAAAATCCTTCCTTGGTCATCAATTGACAACAATTTAGTGTTAACAAAATGATATTATGGATACCTCCTTTCTTAAGCAAACTTCATAACACTAACACAGAACTTCAAGGAAATAGCCCTTCATACATATATGATCACTATAAAACTATAGATATGCTTGACATGTTTTATCTAGGTTAATTTAAGAATTTCAAGGTTATGTGCCCTTGGACTTTAACAAAAGATGCACAATCTTTCAGGTTCTTTATGTATATTCTTGGCCATAACTCTAGTCTTGATAAGTGAAATCTTAAATAATATCTAAGGTGTGCAACTTTGTATACTGCCCTCTCCATACTGTCATCTCAACTTAAGTTTATCTTCCAAACTATTTTACAGTTTTATTTAAATGGGTTCTAATAAAGTTCAGATCATCATGAAGTAAAGATGTGCAAGATAATTTTTCAATTTGGCAAAATGTGTCTTCTGGCATTTAATGGTACAAAAGAGTTTGTAGAGATAACTACTTTCACACTTCTACACGGATTCTAATGAAACTTCATACATTCATTGACAAAAGAGAGACAGACATTTTCTGATTTGACCTAGTGACCTAGTTTTTTGCCCAAAACAACCTAGTTTTGAAGTTGACCTTGACTACATTAAGACAAACATTTTAACCATATTTAAGTAGATCAGGTAGAAAATGTGGGCTCTTTAAAAGTTGTGTTTAAATTCTTTTCTATTATTTGACTTGCTTTTGAACTTAACTGACCTAGTTTTAAATGTGACCTAAATTACTAAGATAAGGGTTTTAACAAAGTTTTAAGAAAATCAGCTGATGTGACCTCTGGAGTATTGACAAAGTTTTCTATGATTTGACCTCTTGACTTAATTTTTGAGTTTCAAGCTTGGCCTAGTTTTCATACAGTAAAAAATTCTGGACTGGGTTCCTGGAGATCAGATATAAAGGGTGGCTCTCAGTATTCTAACTAGATGTTTAAAAGATTTGACCTAATGACCTTGTTTTGACCCAAAATAATCTAGTTAAAAACTTGACTTGAGATTTTATACAGACACACATTCTGACTCTGTTTAAGTATAAGTTAACAATAATAATAACAAGGCAGTCTGAAAGACAGCTAAATCCCCCGCCACTGCTATGGATAGCGAAAGGGTAAACCTTTGACCTTTAGCTGTGACCTTGACCTTGAACTGACATGGCTGACTCATGAACTCTGCAAAATGTCTTGATGAGGTGATCATTTGACCCAAGCTCCATGAAAATCCTTCAAGGGGTTTAGGAGATACAGAGCTCAAACCTTTGACCTTGAGTTGTGACCTTGACCTTGAGTTGACATGGCTGACTCATGAGTTCTTGATGAGGTGATCATTTGACACAAGTTTGATGAAAATCCTTCAAGGGGTTTACGAGATACAGAGTGGACACAAAATGGAAGGCTCAAACCTTTGACCCGAAGTTGTGACCTTGACCTTGAGCCAGCATGGCTGACTCATAAGTTCTGCACATCATTTTGATGAGGTGATCATTTGACCCAAGTTTTATAAAATTCCTTCAAGGGGTTTAGGAGATACAGAGCAGACACAAAATGGAAGGCTAAAACCTTTGACCTTGAGTTGTGTCCTTGACCTTGAACCGACATGGCTGACTCGTGGATTCTGCACATTGCCTTGATGAGGTGATCATTTGACCCAAGTTTCATGATTATCCTTCAAGGGGTTTAGGAGATACAGAGCAGACACAAAATGGAAGGCTCAAACCTTTGACCTTCAGTTGTGACCTTGAACTGACATGGCTGACTTATGGGTTCTGCACATCGTCTTGATAAGGTGATCATTTGACCCAAGTTTTATAAAATTCCTTCAAGGGGTTTAGGAGATACAGAGCAGACACAAAATGGATAGCTCAAACCTTTCACCCTAAGTTGTGACCTTGACCTTGAGCTGGCATGACTGACTCATGGGTTTTGCACATTGTCTTGATGAGGGGATCATTTGACCCAAGTTTTATAAAATTCCTTCAAGAGGTTTAGGAGATACAGAGCGGACACAAAATGGAAGGCTAAAACTTTTGACCTTGAGTTGTGACCTTGACCTTGAGCTGACATGGCTGACTCATGAGTTCTGCACATCGTCTTGATGAGGAGATCATTTGACCCAAGTTTCATGATTATCCTTCAAGGGGTTTAGGAGATACAGAGCGGACACAAAATGGAAGGCTCAAACCTTTGACCTTCAGTTGTGACCTTGACCTTGAACCGACATGGCTGACTTATGGGTTCTGCACATCGTCTTGATAAGGTGATCATTTGACCCAAGTTTTATAAAATTCCTTCAAGGGGTATAGGAGATACAGAGTGGACACAAAATGGAAGGCTCAAACCTTTGACCTTGAGTTGTGACCTTGACCTTGAGCCGACAAGGCTGACTAATGGGTTCTGCACATCATCTTGATGAGGTGATCATTTGACCCAAGTTTCATGAAAATTCTTCAAGGGGTTTAGGAGATATGGAGCGGACACGGAAGGACGGACGGAGACCATTCCTATAACCCCCCCACCATTTGTGGCGGGGGATTAAAAATAATTGTAATATTAAGGACTATTTTAAGAGGCAACACATCGGAATCAGGTAAAACCCAGTCTTTCAAGTGAGCCTTTTTATAATCATAATATTATACATTATTCACATACATTCATTTAAATAAGATCAGGTAAAAATGTGGCCTGTGGAGCATTAACAATTTAAGAACTTTCTATGATTTTACCAATTTTCAAACTTGATCTAGACTGACAAACATTCTGACACAGTTTCATGAAGACCCTGTAGAAAATGAGGAGCAATAAGAATTCTATTATTTGATCTAGTAATTTTTGACCCCAGATGACGTGGTAATGAATTTGTTAAGGTAAACATTCTGACCAAATTTGATAAAGAATGGGCTAAAATTGTGACCTTGATTTTTACAGTAACATTTTTGGCAACACTGGGAAATGAAGGGACTTGAAAATGCAGCTCTCTGATCGGTCAATTAGAATTCCTGACTTAATGTTAAACTTAAGAATACTTATACATAAATTTCTAAGTACATATTAATAGTACTATAAATGAAAAATGTGTCTAGAATGTACAGCAGTTGAAACTTACCAGCTTCTTTGCCCATATCTGGATAATCCCAATCTTTTGTCAATGGTCTTTCAAATTTTGTTACTCCTGCCCCAACTACAAACACTCTTGGTATGCCTTTTGTAGCCATGATCTTCTCTTACCTGTTTAACACAATAAGACAGAATAAAGTTTAGATCTAATTCTTTTATCAGGCAGAAATTCCGAAGCTGTTATTCAAAGTGTTCCTTTCATAATTATATATCACATTGACAGAATTGATACTCTAACTCAATAAAACAAAATCTTCTATTGGTTTGCTTGGTTGTGCTCGATACTGCCAAAAGATCTTCTCACAGTTTTTATTATACTCAGAGCACATATTACCATTTTTTTTTTAATATAAAGTCAAATACCGTTACCTCGATATTCAGGGGACTGCAAAAATTGCATCGACGTATCCGAAGTTCGACTTCGATATCCTCTGTCTAGGATACATGTATACAACTTTTTAAATTTCAAAAATTTACATGTAAACATTAGCATTTTTTGTCCAAATTAATAACAGCTTGCCCCCTTGCATGCTGTTTTAGACTAATTATTGGGAATTAAATGCAAACTTGCTAACATTTAAATTGGAATATAGACTAAATAACAAACAAAACAAACACACAAACTAAACTGATTATAATTAATACATTAACGGACAACAATAGATTGATTTTCACACCTTACAAATAACATGGATATTTTTTGACAAGCTGTGATATCGACGAAACCAGGTACAGGTAAGTTGAAGGGACTGAAAAATTCCATTGAGCTAAACAAAATATCATGCTAATAATATTGAGGTAATGACAAATAATACCATTAGAACAGATAGAGGAATGTCGGGACCGACCAAAACACATCGTGCTAACCGGAGTATCGAGCTAACCAGTATTGAGGTAAGGATATTCAACTGTATTTTAAACGGCTGTTTGAGACTGTGTGGTAAATGAAAGAAAAACAAACATGATGTATGAGGGCCAGTTTTCATTTATCGTAATAGCCTGCATGGGCATTTTAGGACTATTTTGTGTCAAGTATTTTCTATGCATGGTGTTTCAAATGTTTTTTTTATTTTTGAAAAATCTTGAAAATCTTCACATAAAATGTATGAAGTTACAAAGAATGCCTGTACTCTATACTTGTAATCTACATTATGTAATATTTTAAAGAATTTGAATGATTTTCATTTACTAATATATATATATGCTTTTATCACAGATATTTAAAACTTTATATACTTATAGTGTGATAGGTAAATTACACATGTATGTACTTTGTGCCCATGTATTACTTATTTGCATTCATCAGTGATCACTGAACAGTTTTTCTCAATAAAAATTACATCTCGATCCTGAGTCAATGTCGTAACCAATGTTGTTTAATGTACACAAATCCACAAATTAGTTAAAGTTGACAAAAATATAACTGTTTTCTGTTTTTCGGACCATCACTGGCAGTAAATAGCCATAGGTTACAACAAGTAGTTATCATTGCCAAAATAAGATTTAAATTTGTTGTAAATTGTTATAAAATAACTCATTTATGTAAGTCTTGCTAATTTATGGCCCTTGTTCAACTTAGAAACTGTCAAATAGTCCAGTGATGATTCTGTCAAAAAAAACCTCTAAGTGCATAATTTCAGCAGTCTTTACCGTATTTGACAAAATCAAAGTTGCAGCAATGTCAAAATAACAAAAAATTTCTTCAATTTTTTCATATTCTGCCTGAGGAAATTCTTTGAAATACTGGAGAAAATGCAAACTTGAGCATTTTACACACAAAGTCTACATGTTTAGTTTAAAAAATCTACGAGGTACTGTCATCACTTGATCATCGGCATCAGCGTTGATTTTTTGTTTATGTCCACCTTTTCTCAAATACTATAACAACCTACAGCTTTGAAACTTTGCACACTTATCTATCATCATAGGATGACTATGTAGGCAAAGGACCATAATCATTTTGTAAGAATTATAAGGCTATCATTGATTGGGTCCTAGGCGTATCGACGATACCGATATATCAGAAGACAAATATCGACGATACATCGATATATTGATTATTAAGTTAGATTAACGACCTATTTGTTCATATAATACTATATACCTTCCTGTAAATGTTATTTTAAGTTTTATTGCCTACTTTCCATATTTCTGTTTGATTGTGTTGTATTTGTATTTATGAAATAAAAGAAATACATAAAAATTAATAACATCTTTCATTTTTATTTTGCATTCACCCATTTTTAGCATTCATCCAAATTTGCAACTTTGTGAACTTAAGTTGTTTTTTAGAGTACAGAATTATGACCCTTTTTTACTTAGGTGCACAACTTCACATGCTGACCATCATTCCTGTAAACTTTGGCGACTCTAGGTCAAATAATTTTGGAGCTACGCGCGACACAACATTAAAATGACCAATTTTTTACTAAGTCAGGGACCATAACTCCTACATGACTGGATGAATCCGGACGCGAAACCCCAGGTGCACAACTACACATGCTGACAAGCATTCCTGTTAACTTTGGTGACTCTACGTCAAATACTTTTGGAGCTAGGCGCGACACAACATTCTCGGAAGGACGGACAAGGGAAAATCTATATGACCTCCCAAAAGTGGGGGCATAAAAAGCAAATGCAACTGGGGCAAAAAAAGTTAAGCTTTTGCCACTGCCAGCTGGTCAACAGAATAAAACATAATTTCCTTTTAAATATTCTTTTACAACATGCTCTTGGTTTGGTCTTATTTGTTCATATTTTAAAGCCTTTAAGTATAGCTTCATCCATTTCATCATTAAAAGTGAAGTTTAAAATGATTTAATTCTTGATCGTAAGATCATAATTAAATCCTCTGATAAATATGTAAAAGCACATTCCTGTTGTGTGATAAGCCAATACAAGCTGATGGCAGGCCATAAATCGGTAAATTAGCTGCGGCTCATTAAATGATGAAACCCTTAGGTAACACGTCACAGTAATAGCAGCAGATTGTCACTAAAAGAAATTAATGGGAATTTGTCTCATAAATTTGTGAGAGACTGCCAGTCTCTATGTTTGGAGCCAGGGGCAATAAAAAATGTCAGATTTCAGATTTTATTCAAGAACTAGGCCCGTATGGGCATCAGCCTTGTAAAGGCAACATTTACATGCAAATACTTGTACATAAAACAAAACGTATACATGTAAAAAAAATACATAGCAGACACTGTATCTTACTGTAGGTATTTAACTCAGTGTCGAAACAACCTTGTGGAGTTACTTCCCTCTTCATGAAGAAAATAAATACAAAAATAGGGACAGGAGCCAGTCTACTGTGGATCTTATGGTGCAATGTATGTACAGACAAATAAGATCTAGACTATTGTGAGTACTTTTATATATTATATTTATATAATTAGTCCATCAAAGGAAATATTGAGTTATTTTTCTTATGGGCAATATCTCCACTCCTGTCACTAGTCAGTCACAAATATAAATCAATGTGACCGTGAATTATTTTGACTAGTGAATACTCTTCACACAAGAAAAAAAAAGTTATTACGCTGTCACGAAACGTCCTATTATTTGGACTATCCGTAAACTGGCTTTGTCCGGAAAGAAGGAACCAAAATTATAGCTAAACAAATGATCACTTCCAACGAAAGACTAGCTCTTTTCAAGATAACCTGCTTAGAAGCTAAAAACGACAAATACCTTGTCAATTTTCCACAATATTGCCCACAACAGTGTAATCAAATTTTATTTCGCTTCTTTACCAAGCTACGCCCCAGGAGTAAACCTCGACGATATATTTTTTGACCTTTGGATCGGGTTGCATTGAATATGAAAAAAGATGAACGAACAAAAATTCACAACTAGAACTATTAATGACAAAATGACAGAAAAATCATTTAATTACTTTTTATTACAATCCCCTAATAAAGTTCAATGTAAATTATTGGTTCATTATACAAATCAATTGAAATAATTTATTATTTGTTAAAAAAAATATTGCGGTTAATAGTTCGCTCAAAATTAATGTTACATATAGCTTTGCACAACACAAAGTACGCCGATAGCAGAAACTAACGAAATGGCAGCAAACACCGGGTACACATATATAATGTTATATTATAATGTAGCCAGGCTTTTATGTAGTGCAATTCTAGCAGAAATGTTGTTTTAATGTTGGACGCGTGGTCCAGCTATATCAGTCCCTAGTTACCCTGACTATACCTTGATAAGGTCGGAGACTTCCCCTGGATTGGGAGGAATTCCAGACCTAGACATTTCACCCCCAAGACATTTCCTCCCAAGACTACTCACCCCCAATTTTACAAACCCTAGACTTTTCAACCCCAATTTTTAATATAGTGAAAATATCGTGAAATATTTTGTTATTTGATATTTAAAATCTTTTTTATATATTTTGTATAGGTTGTTACGGCATTTATGAAGATAATTTGTTACTTTATGGACCATAATCAGGCTGGTAACATTGCCCGATCGGGCTTATGACACAAAAAGTAATATCAGTTTGTATCATTTGTTATGCTTAACAAATGGACCAAGTTTGAAAGAAATATCTTAATTTTGTCAAGAAATACTACTTTTTGTGTCATAAGCCCGATCGGGCAATGTTACCAGCCTGATAATTCTATAAAATATACACTGAAGTTAGGGTAACATACATGTAGTCAACTTAATCAACTGATCTTTTTAAATGTCAGATTGTTGAGACTTCTAAATGATTATATTTTTTATCTATACTATTCAAATGGATTAAAGTTTTAATTATGTAATATAATTATGAAAAATATGAGTAGATTTAAATTACAATAGTAGATGTAAATATTTACTAGGGGTTAGAATTAGAGGGTATATTTTTATCCTTTAGTATAATAATGATAGCCCAATTGTGATAACATGTAATATGGGTATTTATAAGAGCAATATGATGTGGAATTTATTTTTATGATATATTTAACAAGATAAATAGTCTCAGGTAACTCAGTATTGAGTGGCAGCATTCGATATGTTAATTAATGTTATTATATGTAATATATGTATGTACTGTGATGTTATTTATATATGCTGATGAGACTGAAATAATAAATACATAAACTAATATTACAATTTGAAAGTCATTCATTTCATTGTAGGTCAATATTTTAAACTCTTCGCATGTGTTGTGTTTAATCAACACCATTTGATTGACAGAAATAGTCAATATTTTAAACACTTCATAGGTGTTGTGATTTAATTAACACCTTTTGATTGACAGGAATAAGTGTTAAAATATAAATGGATTAACTGGCTAACCTATAGTATATTAAACTTTAATTAATCTAAACCTTGACTGATCTTATGGAAATAAAAAAAAATATACTCATCACTCAAAAATGATGTTGCTTCAAAAATGAAACTCACTTTCAATATCTTGTCTAAGTTTATTTGCAAAATAAATGAATTTTGACAGATCCAGAAATTCCTTCCTATTTTCCGTAGACATCAGATTTACAGAGTGGGCCATCTACAGTAATATGGTTTTAAACATTTTCTGTGTAATTCTTCATACAACGGAATAGATACATGAAGAAAGTGATATTCATTTTCTAAAGAATTAAGATTACAAAATTTACATTTTATATCATTATGATCCGTGTTGTTATATCTACCTCTTTCTATTTCAAAATTATGTTATGATAATCTAAATCTACTAAGAGCAATTTGAATTTTTTTATCTTCAATTATATTTAAATATTTTTCAAGGTTAAAGGAATGTTTAAATCTACTATAAGAGAGTAATCGTTGAGAATTGTTAATGTTAGCATATCAAGTTTGATAATAATTGTCCAATATTCTCTGTAGATAAAGAATTACTGTTACTATCTAGATTGACTTATCCATATATCCGACAATCCCAGGTTTTTTAACAGCATTTTTATTTAAAACTTATTATATGTACAGTAATGTAATTGTTTGCATCCTTGCGCAGCATATGATAAATTCTTTTTTGTAGTGAGTTTTTATTCAAATTATTCGAACCAGTAGCTTACCATATAATACTAATTATTTATCCCTTTTTTTTTCTTATTCTATTATACTTAGTACGCATGCTTGTAAAATTAATTCTATTTCCCTCATTTTTGTCTTTCACAAATGTAATTCTTCCTTTCTTGAAATTATATTTTGCTATATGTAACATGATTCATCAAACCATTTCGACTTATTTGATAATCGAGTATTTGTTATTACCGTATTTCAATTTACTGATATAACTTGAACATGTACAGTTTATCTTTGTAAGGACAAAATATACTAAAACATGCAAGAGAATGCTGCCAATTAATTAACAGTTGATAGACTTATATATAATAAATTAATTTATCTTGCATCACTTGCCTATTAAGGAATCAACAAAAACTAACAATTAAGTTGTCAACCACCAACGATGTGCGATATAAATATGTTAATATAACATTTTTTCCACAATACATTTATTGCTTATTTCCTACACAAAATCAAATACGAATACGAATAGTTTATTGCATTAAACAATTTACATTGTTTCTAGCAAATTTATATACAAAGTACAAAGGTAGCATCGTAGAATATAAATTCACAGTTAACATGTAAACTGCAAAGATGGTTAACAGAAGAGTACATGAATACTACACTGAAGTTGACATTTGGTTGATTTTCTTTAAATAATGTCTGGTAGATAATAATATCAGTATGGTTTTCTTGTATTACTAGAGCTAACGAAATACAGAATATATTGTGAAAAAAGAACGAACTAGTTCCCCCTTTGCTTGAATGCAAAGTACAAAAATTTAGCAAGGCACTGTATAGATTTTCTTGATTTCGAAGATAAAAGAGTTTCAAACTTGTTCAATGATGCATGGCCAGCGGCAGAAGTAATTAGATAAATATTTTACTCGTAAGACACTGTATTTAGGGCAGAAAATGATATTCAGATTCTACTTGGTTCATGTTACAAAATCTACAGAGTCTATCGTAATTCAGCATAATATAGTAGGGAAAAGAAAATTTGATCCAAGTAAGTAAACTTTTAAGTTCTTTATTTTGGTTTTATTGCATTTCAAACGGATTGTTTCGTTAACATATCGAACTTTGGGCTCATATTTAATAATAAAAACAAATTGGGGGTGAAAAGTCTTCATATGCTATAAAACATCAGACTTTTCACCCCCAAATTGGGAGTGAAAAGTCTTGGGAGGAAAAGTCTTGGGAGGAACAGTCTTGGTGGTGAAACGTCTGACACCCATTGAGAGACAGTCCTAAACACTGTCTCTCGTTTGAAAAACAAAATGTCTTTCGATCGAAAGACAGCATTTAGCTTAAGTGTTGAAAAAACATGAAACCATTATTAAAACAATCATTTCATTACAGTCGCATTATTATGTCTCCCCCAGGAGACATATTGTTTTTGCCCTGTCCGTCCGTCCGTCCGTACGTCACACTTCATTTCCGAGCAATAACTGGAGAACCATTTGACCGAGAACCTTCAAACTTCATAGGGTTGTAGGGCTGCTGGAGTAGACGACCCCTATTGTTTTTGGGGTCACTCCGTCAAAGGTCAAGGTCACAGGGGCCCGAACATTGAAAACCATTTCCGATCAATAACTAGAGAACCACTTGACCCAAAATGTTGAAACTTCATAGGATGATTGTACATGCAGAGTAGATGACCCCTATCGATTTTGGGGTCACTCCATTAAAGGTCAAGGTCACAGGGGCCCGAACATTGAAAACCATTTCCGGTCAGTAACTTTAGAACCACTTGACCCAGAATGTTGAAACTTCATAGGATGATTGGTCATGAAAAGTAGATGACCCCTATTGATTTTGGTGTCACTCTGTCAAAGGTCAAGGTCACAGGGGCCTGAACATGGAAAACCATTTCCGATCAATAACTAGAGAACCACTTGACCCAGAATGTTGAAACTTCATAGGATGATTGTACATGCAGAGTAGATGACCCCTATCGATTTTGGGGTCACTCCATTAAAGGTCAAGGTCACAGGGGCCTGAACATTGAAAACCATTTCCGGTCAGTAACTTGAGAACCACTTGACCCAGAATGTTGAAACTTAATAGGATGATTGGTCATGCAGAGTAGATGATCCCTAACGATTTTGGGGTCACTCTGTGAAAGGTCAAGGTCACAGGGGCCTGAACATTGAAAACCATTTCCGGTCAGTAACTTGAGAACCACTTGACCCAGAATGATGAAATTTCATAGGATGATTGGTCATACAGAGTAGATGACCCCTAATGATTTTAGGGTCACTCTGTTAAAGGTCAAGGCCACAGGAGCCTGAACATGGAAAACCATTTCCGATCAATAACTTAAGAACCTCTCGACCCAGAATGTTGAAACTTCCTATGATGATTGTTCATGCAGAGTAAATGACCCCTAATGATTTTGGGGTCACTCTGTTAAAGGTCAAGGTCACAGGGGCCTGAACATTGATAACCAGTTCCGATCAATAACATGAGAACCTCTCGACCCAGAATGTTGAAACTTCATAAGATGATTGAACATGCAGAGTAGATGACCCCTATTGTTTTTGGGGTCACTCCGTTAAAGGTCAAGGTCACAGGGGCCTGAACATTGATAACAAGTTCCGATCAATAACTTGAGAACCACTTGACCCAGAATGTTGAAACTTCATAGGATGATTGAACATGCAGAGTAGATGACCCCTATTGATTTTGGGGTCAGTCTATTAAAGGTCAAGGCCACAGGGGCCTGTTCATGTAAAATCATTTTTTGGAAATAACTTGAGAACCACTTGACCTACAATGTTGAAACTTAATAGGATGATTGGACTTGCAGAGTAGATGACCCCTATTTATTTTGAGGTCACTTGATCAAAGGTCAAGGTCACAGAAGCCTGAACAGTGACTTGAGAACCACTAGGCCAAGAGTGTTGAAATTTAGCGAGATGATTGGACATGCCAAGTAGATGATCCCTATTGCAGCCAACCATCAGTGTCTCTTTGACTTTTGCTCCTGACCCCTATTGACTTCTTGCCTATAGGACTTTGCATTGGGGGAGACATGCACTTTTTTACAAAAGCATTTTCTAGTTTATTCATTGAAACAACTTGTTATTTCAAGTAAACTTTACAAGAAACACATTGTCATAGAAATAGAGAATAATTGGTTAGTGCCGTAGATGAGAAAGTTTATCTGGCGAGGTAGAGGAGGTTATCTGGTCAGCCGAAGGCGAACCTGATAACGTCTGGAGCCGAGCCAGATAAACTTTCTCCATCTTAGGCACTAACCTATTATTCCATTTATCTTGTTATTATTTCATTTTCCGATATTTGGCAATTTATTTTACAAAAATAAGTGTGTGACAACCGCTTTAATGACGTCATATTCGTAATGACATCACTTATATAATGACGTGATTACCGGCAAAATCGCAATAACTTCTTCGTTTTTGAATAAAAACTCATTATTTGACCACTCATTTTCTTAGTTCGGACATTTCCAACACAATGATGATGGTTTCGTTGCAAAATTTCTTATGACAACAATATCGATCATAAGGTCACATGATCAACTGACCGTATATCACTGGTCACATGATCAACTGACGGTATATCAAGAAAGATATACGACACTCTGATATCGGGTCGAAAATACTGCAAGTGACAGGATAAATTTGCTTAAGCATTATAATGCTTAAACAAAATTCCCAAAATAATTTTGATTTTGAAAATTTGACAAAAGAAAGATAATTTTCTATATTTAAAATAAATTTGTGCATTCTAAAAAGAGAGTTTCAATTACTCTTTCAATGATTTTCATTTCTTAAGCTAATTTGAGTCTTTTGATCGAAAGACATTTTGTCTTTCGAACGAGAGACAATGTTTAGATCGAGAGAATGTCTCTCAATCCAGGGGATGTCTCCGACCTGTTGATACCTTGATCTTCAGGCCGTAGTCAAACTAATCCAACATATACAGTTTAGTTTTATATTGTGACTGTCAAACTGTAACTGCGGTGGCTGCAAAAGTCAGAAATTAAAAAGCAGCCACTCAGCGACATAAAGCTTGTCTGTTTGGGCCGTAAATATTAGCTGTGCTAACCTGGCCCCTCTTGTGAAGAATCTTCTGAGTAAATCTCAAAACGAATTGTTACTTAAGATTCTTTAATGACTCTGAGTGCGCACTTTATAGTCATGATACTTAAGTCAGTAATAGCTTGGCACAAATTTCTTTGCATTCCAGTTGTCATTATTCAGCAGCGATTTAAACTCATTTACTGACTCAGCATTCACAGTTTTTGCACTTAAAGCATTCCAGTAAAAAATGGATCTTTGACTAAATGAGTTAAGCCTAATGTTATGGCAGCACTTTTTCTTCATGAATTTTAAATGATGTCCTCAAAGACCACCCACAGATAAATTGAACATTCTGTCCCAATTCATCTCGTCAAATGTATGAACTGATTTAAATATCTGTGTAGCCTTACTCATTTGGCTTACAGTGCTTTAGGGTATAGTGGATAGCTAACTAATTATGTCTCCCACCACACAGTGGTGTGGGAGACATATTGATTTACTCCAGTGTGTCTGTCTGTCTGTCACAAAGCTTGTCCGCACTCTAAGTTGAACATTTCTCAGCGGATCTTCACCAAACTTCAATAAAATGTGTCTGCCAATAAGTGCTCAGCCAAGTTCGATAACTAGCCAAATCTGCCTAGGCACTTCGGAATTATGGCCCTTGAATTACCAGAAAGACTCGGAACAAATTTATCATATCTTATCTGCCATCATAAGGTAGCAATATTTACCTTAAAACAATAACATATTAGGGTGAATTCAAACCTAAATCACTGTTTTTCAACGGGTAAAAATGGAAGTGTAACAAATTTAACAATGACGTATAATGATTAAAATGTAGAAAAACGTTATCAAATCAAATTCTCAGGATATATAATTTAATGAACAATCAACATGCCGAATAGCAGTCAGGTTATGAAGTAAGTCTTTATGTAATTTCTTTAGACGTTTAAGAGTCAACTTGTACCAATGATGGCTGGCCCAGTAACTAATCAGAGTACTGAAAGTACAGAAAGGCTGGCTACCACATAACACTAGATGAAACTGTGCGGGAAAGATGTTTGCAAAATCTTAAATATTACAGGTTTTCCATATCAAACTACTTAGGCGAGCATAGGGTACTGTTGTGTGGAACCATCTTGATTAACTTTCAAGAGAAAGGTAGTGTTATGATATTACAGACTATAGCTGGTGCAAAAACACCTTATCCTTGGCCCCCACCATGGTTCCAAAGTCAGCACTTAAAAACCATTGGCAAGTTGATTCATTGACTTTAATATAGCCTGAGCTTGCATAAAATTATGAATAAGTAAAAGCTCATATCAATATACCGTGTTTAGAAAACAATCCTAAGGAGAATGACATTGCTTACAATGTGTATTGCATACAATGTATAAGTTGTAAGGGATACAAACAAGTAAATATTGCAGAGCAATACAAGACTTCCTACTGGTTAGGAGCATTGCAAACAAAATTGATGTATTATAAAGAACAATAACCAGAAACAGAGGAACTAAAAAGGAAGAAGTAAATAATGTGAAAGAAATGCCCTACATTGCCAAATTAAACCTCCGTTTATGAATAAACTCTCGGTTTTTACTCTTGAATTTTGATAACGATTTTGCATATTTTGACAGTCAACGTTAATATATGTTTACAAAGAAGCTTACTGCTTTTACTCATGATTTTTATAACGATATTTTACTTTTTGAAAGAAAAAAGCAATTTAGGGACATAATATCAGATAAAATATAAAGGTAACAAACAGAACATCTATACTTTGATTTGCAATTCCCCAAATTATGTATGAACATTAATCAGGTTGAAAAGACTTGCATTATTTATCAAGTTCTAATAAATTATAGTGAATTTGAATGCCAAAGTAATAAATTCCTATAAAAATATATACATATACTTAGCACAGTAAGGTAGAAGAAACGTGCCTGCGGTACGGCTTTTATCATCAGTCGCAAATAGCCTAAAAGTGAATATGGAAAAACCTTAAATAATCTAAGGAAATCTAAAAATAGATTATGCCTGGAGAAAAATCCATTACTTGAATTTAGGGATATAAAATGACATCGTTTTAATGTCTGTCAGAGGTTTAATATATCTTCACAATTTATTTCGATGTTTCTAACACCATGAAAAAATGAAATATAGTTTAAGTTCGTAAACAGATATAAAATTGTTATCAAAACTCTAATTGCAAGATTTTAAGTGCGTTAGTTTGTGTAAGAACTTAACGCACTACATCTACTTAAAATAGACTATTCCAAAATCTAAACAGTAAATTTGTTTCCATGCATATACACATGTGAATAAACAAGCAGAGTGACGTCACAGCAGCCAAATTTTTTAAAAAACGCGTAGTAAGTTTGAATATGTAATTATCGACACCTTTATAAACTTCTGTTTTTACTTTCAAATATTTTTTTTTAAAGAAAACATGATTATAAAATGGTTGAAAAAAATGGTTTTATTGAGACAGGTGATATTAATAACAATCTTAAAACAAATCCATGGTAAAACTGATATACATGAAGGAACTATTAATTTTGAATTGTGCATGGAATGATTTTATGTTGTCAGTCTCAGCAGTTGGCTGATCTTTGTGACTTTCGATTTGTGCGAATATTAGTCTGGCGAACTAAAAACCATTGCCTGGGCTTTTAGATATGTAGAGGATTATGTGAAAATTATTATGTTTGAAACTGTTAGATTTCAGAATAATGCCATACAGTTGGTCCTTTGTTGACCCTGCACCAAAATAGTTAAATCATAACCATAACCTGAAAGAAACATATTTTTGTGCTGTGAAACTCCGGTGAGTGATCTAGAGCCATCACAGCCCTCTTGTTTTGACAGAAGTGAAATATTATTGCATGTTAAATTGTGTTATTTTTCAGAAAACTTGCAGGTAAAACCCTGTTCATCACGGGAGCCAGTAGAGGAATAGGGAAGAGTATAGCTTTAAAGGCAGCCAAAGATGGGGCCAATATTGTAATTGCTGCCAAAACTGTGACACCTCACCCAAAGCTACCTGGAACAATTTATACTGCAGCAGAAGAAGGTTTGTACAATATCTATGTTACCATTGAGTGTCCCATTATGTTGCAGGACATAAACATTCTGTTCTGCCTGTCGTTATTAGTTTGATGGTGCTGTAGGTTTAAAATGATTGGTTGAAGTTGAATTAGATTATCAGACTTGAAAGGAAAGTTCAGTGGGCATTTCCAGCCTATCCCAATGCAGACCATGGCTTATCTTCCTTGGAGGTGTATAGTTCTCATGTTGCAAGTCTGTCAGTCTTTCCATCAGATTTCATGTCTTGTTTCTTCTGAAGCTGTTGAAAGAATCACAAAAAGAATGCAAGTGGTATCAGATCTCGAGCAAGTATGGTAATAGACAACATTGGTCGAACAATGTCAAAGTTCTTAACGTAGTAAAAAGTTATTTATTTTCACCTTGGAGAACATACCTCATCCATATATGGAAGTTATTTAATTCTTGCATCATACTTTTTTTGTATGGAAATCTTTTGGTATTTGTTAAATCTGACGTTGAATGGGTGACTATTTTAACCTGGGTGTGTGGAGCTGGTGTTGTATTTCACATGATACAAAATTCACAGTGCAGTTACAAAAACTAAATGTAATTATATATTGAAGTTGATAAACACAGAAAGTCCAGTTTTTTTCAGCTCACCTGAACTTTGTTTAGTGTTTATCTACTAGTATGCGTCTGTCGTCCTGCATCAATATTTTTTACTTAAACATCTTCTCCACTGAAACTACTAGTAAGAATTACAGAGCCAAAATTAGAAATATTTTTTAACAACAACTTCTCATGAACTGCGTGAAAGATCTTCATCAAACTTGGTCTGTAGCATCATTATAAGGTCCTCTCCCAATTTTGTTTAAATGGGGGCACTTGGTCCCTTTTGGGGGCAGATAGAGCCAAAATTAGAAATACCTTGAAAATAATGCTTCTCATGAACTGATGAAAGGATCTTGATCAAACTTGGCATTATTACAATGTCCTCTTCCAAATTTGTTCAAATGGGGGCATTTGGCCCATTTTAGGGGCTGTTATAGCCAAAATTAGAAATACTTTTAACGATTTCTTCTCATGAGCTGCCAGGGTTTTTTTACCAAGAGGGGAAGGGGCCATGCCTGTGATTTGGGGAAAAATAGCTCGGTATTTGGGCAAAGGGGAATAAAAAACCTGATGTAAAGTCAATTTTTGGGGAAAACTGCATGATTTAAAGGAAATTTTCTGAGGGGAAGGGGCCTGATAAAGGCCCCTATTTAGAAGGAAAACAAACCTGAGCTGCTTGAAGGATCTTGATCAAACTTGGTCTGTAGCATCATTATAAGGTCCTCTCCCAAAATTTTACAAACAGGGGCAGTTTTTCCCTATAGGGGCCACTAGAACTAAAAATAGAAATGCCTTCAAAAGACTTCTCATGAACCACTTGATAGATCGTCATCTAACTTGATTTGTAGCATAATTATAAGGTCCTTCACAGAATTTTTCAGTTGGGGACACTTGGCCCCTTTTAGGGGCTGCTAGAGCTAAAATTAAATATACTTTTAAATTACTTCTTCTAATGAATGGCTAGATGGATTTTCACCAGACTTGGTATGGAGGATCATTTTAAAATGCTTTCTCTAGAGATGGTACCTACCCAAGAAAATCATTGAAAAATGGTCAGTACAAGAGTTGTCCATTTTGCTTCAGATATTTTGAGAAAGTCATTTTTAAAAATCAAATATTCCTATTTTTACATGGAAAGGAGAAAAACCACAAATATTTTTAGTAAACTGGTGCACTTAGCTGTCAGTTCACTCTAAAAAAATCTGTAAAGATGAATTTGAACTTTTTAGGTACCATCTCTACTTTCTCAATTGTTTTCAAATGGGGGCAGTTTAGGGGTGGGTTGCTAGGGCTAAAAGTTAAAATACCTTTTAATGACTACGTTTCATGAACCACTCAGTGGATCTTGTCTGTAGCATCATTATATAATCCTCTTGTAAATTTGTTCAATTGGGGAGTGCTCTGCCCTTTGTAGGGACAGCTAGAGCTTAAAATAGAAATGCCTTTAAATGACTTTTTCTCATGTATCAAGGGCTCCAGATAAGATGCGTATTAGCGTAAATTACGCTTTGAAATAATGCATATATGCATGTGCGATCATTTTTAAGCATATAAAAACATATAAGAAATTACAGAAACTCCTGCAATGACTATTTGCTAGCGTAAACCAAAAGGCTTTACGAAACAAAGCACGGTCAGCATTTATTCTTCGTCACAGAACATATTCACGCATTGAATGGTAGTTGGGAAACAATATTGGTGGTACGGTAGTGTATTTTAAAGCAGTGTCAATTTAAAATATCAACCTCCGGTTGGAGTAAACAACAAAATGTCTTTTTCTAAAATTGTAAAAAGTGAACAAACACTCTACGCATCTTTAAACCAACAAGAACGATCATTGAAACATATTTTAAGCAGTGAGTATACTGAGTATTCTATAAAGCCAAAGTAAGCCAAGGGAGAACAAAAAGCAAAAACTTGAATGCTGAATTGAAACTGAACTGCAAACAAATTCATGGGTGTTACACCAAATTGATAAATGTGTTATAAAACCATTTTCCTGTCTTTCCACATTTACACATTTTCAGGAGTAAAATTACTCTAGTAAATTTCAGATTTTACCATTTTACTCATTCACAAAAATTATGATGAGTTAATACTCATAGGCAAAAAAAATTATCTGGAGCCCTGTGTATCACTTAATGGATCTTCATAAACTTAATTTGTAGCATCTTTATAAGGTCCTTTACCAAATTTGTTCAAATGGGGGCACTAAATGGACCCTTCTAGGTAGAGCTAAAAATAGAAAAACCTTTAAATGACTTCTTCTCTTGATGGATCTTCATCAAACTTGGTCTGTAGTATAAATGGTTTTGCTTGGTCCATTTAAGGGGACACCAGTATTAAAAATTGAAGAAAGAAAAAACTTTTTATCATGAATTTTATTCTAATAGTTAACTTATGCAGTTTTGGTGTGTCACAGCAAAGCGAGGAAAACACAATGAAATAACTGTTTTTAAATGATCAGTTTAAAGGATTTTCAACAAAACTAGTTAGAAGCATATTCAGATGGTTAAAGTACTCTTCAGGTGAGCGACTTAAGCCTATTTGGCCTCTTGTTTGTCATAATTTCCCTTGTTTAGCCCACCTTAGCACAAAGTGATTAAAGACCCACCACAACCTAATGACCTACTTTTTACTCCTACATCTCTGTGAATATCATTCTGATAATACCGGTATAATACATCTGTGCAAAATTACATGTGGACATTTAGGCCACACCTGAATTAATGTGTTTAGACAACTTCATCCACAAACTTATTCTGTCAGTCTCTTTAGTATAGGTTTCAAAACATAAAAAAATAACTGTCATACCCACTATAAACAAAGTGTGGTCTAAAGGCTGTTGTCTGAAAAGTCAGGGTCAAACTGGGTCAAGAGTTACGTCAGAGCTTGTCAGGGCCATTACTTTGATATGCATGGAGCAACCTTGTTTATATTAAAATTTTGACATTAATGTTTGCCTCAATGTGATGGAAAGTTGTGCCCAAACATCAGGCCCTTATCTCAATATCTCAAGGGTCAAAGTCACATTTAGGGGTCAAAGTCATGCATTTAGCAATGTTTTCTCATTTGGCAGAGATTTCCATAACAAAACCTGTATTGCCACTGTGAAGTGTTTTTGAAGTCACTGAGTATACAGGAGAGCAGTGTAGTGCCATCATAGCAGAGTTGTTGGACAAGTTTATTCAATGTTTAGGTTGGGATAAAACAATTATAACAAATCTTTTCCGTTACTTACCCTTTTTTAATCCCCCTCCATGAGTGGTTGGGGTGTGTGTGTGGGGGGGGGGGGGGGGGGTTATAGGAAAAGTCTCTGTCCATCAAGGTCAAGGTCACAATTCAAGGTCAAAGGTTTGAGCCTTCTATTCTGTGTCCGCTCTGTATCCCCTAAACCCCTTCAAGGATTTTCATGAAACTTGGGTCAAATGATCACCTCATCAAGACAATATGCAGAATACATGAGTTAGCCATGTTGACTCAAGGTCAAGGTCACAACTCGAGGTCAAAGGTTTGAGCCTTCCATTTTGTGTCCGCTCTGTATCTGTTAAACCCCTTGAAGGATTTTCATGAAACTTGTTTTAGATGATCAACTCATCAAGAGGATGTGTAGAACTCATGAGTTAGCCATGTCAGCTCAAGGTCAAGGTCACAACTCAAGGTCTAAAGTTTGAGCCTTCCATTTTATGTCTGCTAGATGTATCTCCTAAAGCCCTTGAAGGATTTTTGTGAAACTTTGGTCAAATGATCAAGATGATGTGCAGAACTCATGAGTCAGCCATGTGGGCCCAAGGTCATGGTCACAACTCACGGTCAAAGGTTTGAGCTCTGTATTGCCTAAAGCCCTTGAAGGATTTTCATGAAACTTGGCTCAAATGATCACCTTATCAAGACGATGTGCAGAACTCATGAGTCAGTCATGTTGGCTCAAGGTCAAGGTCACAACTCGAGGTCAAAGGTTTGAGCCTTCCATTTTGGGTCCGCTCTGTATCTCCTAAACCCCGTGAAGAATTTTCAAAGTCATTGATGTTGACATACAATGGACTATGAAATACACCTAACAACGTCAATGCTTTCACCCAATACCATCAACCCTTTCACTATCCATAACAGTGGCGGGGGATATAGCTGTCTTTCAGACTGCCTTGTTATAATTTGCCTTTGCATTTGTATCTTTTGTGAATTATTGACATGTCATTCTGTGTTCTGTGTAATGTAAATTTATTGTAAATTATGTTTGAAAGAGGACCACAGGGAAGATGGGACAAGCCTCAACTGTGCCTTTCTATATAGATAAAGTTGTTATTGTTATTATAATTATTACACTTTCTCCACACAGTTGAAGCGTTAGGTGGAAAGTGTTTGCCATGTGTTGTTGATATTCGTGAAGAAAAAGAAGTGGAGAAGGCAGTTGAAGCAACTGTTGCTAAATTTGGTGGTATAGATATTCTGGTGAACAATGCTAGCGCTATAAGTCTAACGGGTACACAGGCTACGCCAATGAAAAAATATGATCTCATGATGGGAGTGAATGGACGAGGAACATATTTATGGTAATTTACTATATTTGTTTAAAAGCAGTCCTGCAATTGGGTGAAGGATAATTAACAAATTTATGATAAATTTTCTATAGTTACTGAAAGAGCTGAAGGAAGAGGAACTTATTCATTGTTGACTGTTAATGTGTGAGTACTTTTATTCATGGATAGTTAACATCCAAGGCACTTGGGAGTGTTCAAATTTTTGATTACAAGGAATAAAAGTACACAAAACTTGTATTAGATATACAAAACTATTTATAGCAGTGTATTTGGTTGTTATGTAATTTTTTATAAAAACATAATTGTTTGAAATAGATCTAATTTAAAGTTAATGGTTTTAATTATTTTGGAATAGAAATGATTTAAGCTCTATTTTAAAAGTGGCAGAAAGAGAAAGAAGTTTAAGTGTAGTACACAAGATTTTTTTATGATATCAAAATTTTGTTCATTGTACGAGATTATGCAATAAAGCTGGTAAATTGTCTTTAGTAAATTCTCATTATGCAAGAAATTGCAGAAGTAACTTTTATGTTCAGAAAGTAGATATTCAAACTTCTCTTTCTTCACCAAATCTTAACATCATTGTATAATGCCGTCTCAAGTTCATTCATTCCTCTTGGCCCTTGGAGCTAAAAATAATAATAACAAATTGTTTAACAACTTCTCATGAACTGTTTCATGTATGTTCATCAAAATTTGTGTGGAGCATCCATGAATGAACCTTTCTAAGTTTGTTCAAGTGTTTAACTACACTTACAGGTTGCTAGAAATAAGTAAAAAGCCTATTGATGACATTTGATTGATTGACTGCTGTTCACCAAACTTGGTCAGAAGCAAGGTCAGAAGGTGTAAGGGTCTATTGAGTGACTGGTTGTCTTGAGAGAAGCCATTTAAACATAACAGTATTTTTTTTTAAATGGCTTACAGTTAAAGAAATCTTTAAGTTTTGATGGAATGTCCTGGTTATGAAATGTGGTCGAAGGACAGGGAACTACTTTTTAATGTAAATTTTCTGAATTTTTCACAAAGCAGATATAAAGGAATGGCTGAATTGTTATTTCATAAAATGCTTGTTTGATGCAACAGTTATTATTTCAGTTCTAGAGCGTGCTTGCCGTACTTGAAGAAAAGTTCTCATGGGCGTATACTGAACATCAGCCCACCACTCAACATGGATAAAAAATGGTTCAGAGGACATGTAGGTAAGGCTGCAATGCATAAGTTGACAGACAAGATAATTATGACAGGCTGTCCAGCATCCCTAAAATTCCTGCTTTTTCTACGTATTTCCAATTTGGCTAAATTTCCTAGAAAAAATGAAAAATCAAAGGGAATTCCTAAATATGCTCTGCCTTTTTTGCATTGAAATCCTGTTTTTGTAATATAAAGAGAAGAAGGTCATGTTAAATATGTTTTATTGTAGTTTTATAGGTCTTCTTAATCAGTTGTAGAACAAAGAAAAACAATGAGGCAAGTCTTGTACAGCCTTATCAAGACACAAGTCAGATTGAACCACAAATCAAGTCATTGGGTATTGATAGTAGTAAATTTTCGTCATTACCAAACTTTTAAGAATTACCATTATAACTCCCTAATTTGTGCAAAGTTACAAAAGCATTTGACAGAAGTGGTTTTACTACAAATCTGAAATCAAAGAATCTATGCACATTTTGATAAGACATGTACAAATGAACAATTACGAATATGTTTTTAGACCTCGTCAGGTATTATACATCATATAAGGTTAGAATAGTGAAACTGAAATCTGATTACTGTGCTTACACTATAATATATGTTTGTGATTATTGTCGTCGGGAATATAGTGTAGAGTTTGACAAAACATGTCAAAGGAAAACATGTAGATATGAAATATTATCCATGTGATATTTCAGCATGTTCTGTTAATTTATATGAAGAAATTACTTTCTGGTACATTTGAAGAAAATTCATAACTTAGATCAACAAATGTCAAAAGCATGGCATCTAAAGTTATAGCAGTAGCATCGTCATCATCAAACCAAAGCAGTCAGTAGGAGGAACTTTGTGAAAACGAGGGATTTTTCAACACTTCAGAGAATTCAACCTGCCAACTTTGAAGATGTCACCAACAATGAAACCAAACTATTCAATATAAATCGAATCTGTCAGTGATATATTGATGGACATAGACATCAACGTAATAGAAGAATTGATAGATGAATTCATATTTGACATAGATAATCCACTCAACGTTTACGTAAGAGATGACAATTATTTTAATAGTAATTTTGCTACTAGCGTTGATGGTAATGTTTATATTGATATTGATACTGATGGCAATGGAAGCGTTGTTGGTAGCATCAACTCTAGTATGATGGCGCTATAGTTTACTTATGTTGAATAATAAAATGGCAGTAAATCAGTGAAAAATCATCCAACCGAAACACAAAGGTAATATGCGCATCTCCTCTTAAAGTATGGCTAAATTTCAACTAGAGGTTGCTGAGGAATACTCTGGACAAGAAAAGCGGGATGGACGGACAGATGGATGGATGAAGTGGCAGCTATATGCTTCCCCTTCAAGGAGCATAATAAATGAAATGTTATTAAACCAACCAACTTGAACTGATATGACTTTTTGTGTAGGGATTATTGCAAACGTTTGTGATGTATCATTTATTTAATACCACCTTTTATTATTATTCAAATAGTTCTTTACATATTATTTAAGTCTGTATACAGTTCTCTAGTAAGTTGTGTTTTGTCAGCGAACACAGTTGTTTTATTAGCTCGTCTGATTTTTGAAAAAAAATCTATGAGGTATTGTCGTCACTTGATCATCGGTGTTGGTTAAATTTTTTTTTTAGGCCCACCTTTTCTCAAAAAATGTAAGCGCTACAGCTCAAAGGTCAAGGTCACACTTAGAGGTCAAAGGTCAAATTCAAAAATGACTTTGTCCAGAGAATTTCTTCTTCATGCATGGAGGGATTTTGATGTAACTTGTCACAAATATGCACCACCATGAGGCAACTTTGTTTTTAGAATTACTTCCCTTTGTTTTTATTATAGATAGCTTATATTTTAACTTTTTTATTATTGGCTCTAGAGAAAAATTGGGACCACTTTTCTGTGGTACAACATGAATGTTACCCAATTTTTAGGTGTATTTTGACCTATCTCTACTTGGTAAGGAGTTTTGTGTGGACTTATATTATATAGAATTTTTTGTTTCTTTTTTTTAATATTTTTTTTAGGATTAACTTCCCTTTGCTGTTACTATAAAAAACTTATATTACAACTTTTTTATCATTGGCCAAAAAAAAAATCCATATGCAAATACAGGTGCTAGTGTAAAGAAATTTGCAATGATGGATGTATATTGTGACATTATTGCACTCTTGTTTATATTTATAGATGTTATGAAACAATCAACAACAGTAGATTTTTGTATATGCAAATTTTAATCCAAGTGTTGTGACAGTTATAACATATTGTACATATAGTACAATATTGTTTATACATCCATTGACCATGTTGACAGATATCAGATCATTAAGTTACACTGCAGTAGAGAAAATTAGGTGCCATCCAGTAGGGGACTTTGTATTGCATGGCAATACTTCATTTACTTGTTGAAAATGTCAGTCTTAATTTATGTGTAATTTATTTTAGCTTATACAATGGCCAAGTATGGAATGTCTATGTGTGTACTTGGAATGTCAGAGGAGCTCAGGGACGATGGTATAGCTGTGAATGCACTGTGGCCAAGAACAGGTAACTCTTTTATTCTGTGCTACCACACATATTATCCCACCCACTGAAAAGTAAAGAGGATAAGGTATTGGACTCTATCTGTCAGTCCATCTATTCATGGGACCATAACATTTTTTTTTCATGAGCATATTAACTCCAAAATTGTTGAAAGGTTTTTAATTAAAACTTTTACACTGACAAAGGCCACTTAGAGGAAGTGCAGAGTACAGGTAACGGTACCGTAACTCTGCCTTGCTTACTTTTTAGTTATTTCCCATTTTATTATATACTTGTGTTTGAAAAACAGGATATATAACGTGATTGCATGTGACTTGAAAAAAAATGATCCTCCTGCCTTTGAAAGGTGAATTTGGGTAAATGGAAGTCAAGAGAATTTATAATATTTTGTCAGCGAATACTATTTTAAATGTATGAATTAAGTCAAATATTGAACAGTCTATATCTTCTGTACCTGTGCACCCAAAAACTTTGTACAACATTAGCATTTTTTTCCAATTTAAAGAAGTCTCGCATTTGGTATTGAAAAGTGTAAAGTTTTTGGGATCAAAATTTTGCCAAATGTACAACTGATATTTATTATCTTACTGCAGTATACTGAAAATGGAGGTATATGTTTTGGCCGTGTCCGTCTTGCAGTTCTTCCTTCTGTCAGCCCAAGACCATATCTATGACATGGTGTTGAGTATTTAAATAAAATATGGTAGAAATGTCAACTGCTGTTAGGAAATACCACCCTGCAAGTTTCAGTCAGTTAGCATTGGCAAGACAAGATTTATGACCCTTTGCACATGTATATATATTACATATAGTGTTTTAGTGTTTTATTCCATTTCCTGCCTTGTCAGGTATCACATCTCTGACATGGTAGGAAGGATTTCAATAAAACATGGTAAAAATGTTAACATCTGTAGGGCAATATGGCCTTGCAAGTTTCATTCATGGTTGAGGAACGCAAGATTTATGGCCCTTTACTGTTTTTATACGACATTTTGTCCATCCAGAGTCATACCTTTTGGCAATACATGTATGGTGTTTTTATTCCATATTCTAACACGATCCGATTCATTTTCCTAATAAACAAAGAAGGCAGAAAACAGTGAATTATTATACAACAAATCACTGTTCTGACGTCACAGTTATTACGTCATGGCGTCAAACAGCATAGCGGCGCGCTAGAAAAAAAAAGATTGAAAACGGGCAAATTTATAATGAATGTCGTCAAGGATGTACTTAAAAATCCGTAGTAATGTGGTAACGTCGTTCAGATGCGTATTATTATATCACTCGGGCTGCGCACTCGTGATCTAATTCCTTTGCATCTGAACTCCAAACAATGATTTATTCAACGACAAATCACTGCATGAGATATATTATTTCTTAATTTTGTCCATCCAGTCATACCTTTTTGAAGCTTGCATGGAGGTCATGGTTTTAAATGTATTTTGGATTGCTAAGATGAAGGTCAAGATTATTGTTACTAAAAATAGAAAAGTGGTTTTCACACAATAACTTCAGTCTGGAAAGAGGTAGACCAAACCTGGTATATAAGTAGCTTTTATAGACACAAGTTTTTAGCTCACCTGTCACAAAGTGACAAGGTGAGCTTTTGTGATCGCGCGGTGTCCGTCGTCCGTGCGTGCCTGCGTCCGTCCGTAAACTTTTTCCTTGTGACCACTCTAGAGGTCACATTTTTCATGGGATCTTTATGAAAGTTGGTCAGAATGTTCATCTTGATGATATCTAGGTCAAGTTCGAAACTGGGTAACGTGCCTTCAAAAACTAGGTCAGTAGGTCTAAAAATAGAAAAACCTTGTGACCTCTCTAGAGGCCATATATTTCACAAGATCTTCATGAAAATTGGTCAGAATGTTCACCTTGATGATATCTAGGTCAAGTTCGAAACTGGGTCACGTGCCATCAAAAACTAGGTCAGTAGGTCTAAAAATAGAAAAACCTTGTGACCTCTCTAGAGGCCATATATTTCACAAGATCTTCATGAAAATTGGTCAGAACGTTCATCTTGATGATATCTAGGTCAAGTTCGAAACTGGGTCACGTGCCTTCAAAAACTAGGTCAGTAGGTCAAATAATAGAAAAACCTTGTGACCTCTCTAAAGGCCACATTTTTCATGGGATCTGTATGAAAGTTGATCTGAATGTTCATCTTGATGATATCTAGGTCTAGTTCGAAACTGGGTCACGTGCAGTCAAAAACTAGGTCAGTAGGTCTAAAAATAGAAAAACCTTGTGACCTCTCTAGAGGCCATATATTTCATGAGATCTTCATGAAAATTGGTGAGAATGTTTACCTTGATGATATCTAGATCAAGTTCAAAAGTGGGTCACGTGCCCTCAAAAACTAGGTCAGTAGGTCAAATAATAGAAAAACCTTGTGACCTCTCTAGAGGCCATATTTTTCATGGGATCTGTATGAAAGTTGGTCTGAATGTTCATCTTTATGATATCTAGGTCATTTTCAAAAGTGGGTCACGTGCCGTCAAAAACTAGGTCAGTAGGTCAAATAATAGAAAAACCTTGTGACCTCTCTGAAGGCCATATTTTTCATGGGATCTGTATGAAAGTTGGTCTGAATGTTCATCTTGATGATATCTAGGTCAAGTTCGAAACAGGGTCATGTGCGGTCAAAAACTAGGTCAGTAGGTTTAAAAATAGAAAAACCTTGTGACCTCTCTAGAGGCCATACTTGTGAATGGATCTCCATAAAAAATGGTCAGAATGTTCACCTTGATGATATCTAGGTCAAGTTTGAAACTGGGTCACATGCCTCAAAAAACTAGGTCAGTAGGTCAAATAATACAAAAACCTTGTGACCTCTCTAGAGGCCATACTTTTCATGAGACCTGTATGAAAGTTGGTCAGAATGTTCATCTTGATGATATCTAGGTCAAGTTTGAAACTGGGTCAACTGCGGTCAAAAACTAGGTCAGTAGGTCTAAAAATAGAAAAACCTTGTGACCTCTCTAGAGGCCATATATTTCACAAGATCTTCATGAAAATTGGTCAGAATGTTCACCTTGATGATATCTAGGTCAAGATCGAAAGTGGGTCACGTGCCATCAAAAACTAGGTCAGTAGGTTTAAAAATAGAAAAACCTTGTGACCTCTCTAGAGGCCATATATTTCACAAGATCTTCATGAAAATTGGTCAGAACGTTCATCTTGATGATATCTAGGTCAAGTTCGAAACTGGGTCACATGCCTTCAAAAACTAGGTCAGTAGGTCAAATAATAGAAAAACCTTGTGACCTCTCTAAAGGCCACATTTTTCATGGGATCTGTATGAAAGTTGATCTGAATGTTCATCTTGATGATATCTAGGTCTAGTTCGAAACTGGGTCACGTGCAGTCAAAAACTAGGTCAGTAGGTCTAAAAATAGAAAAACCTTGTGACCTCTTTAGAGGCCATATATTTCATGAGATCTTCATGAAAATTGGTCAGAATGTTTACCTTGATGATATCTAGGTCAAGTTCGAAAGTGGGTCACGTGCCCTCAAAAACTAGGTCAGTAGGTCAAATAATAGAAAAACCTTGTGACCTCTCTAGAGGCCATATTTTTCATGGGATCTGTATGAAAGTTGGTGTGAATGTTCATCTTGATGATATCTAGGTCATTTTCGAAAGTGGGTCACGTGCCGTCAAAAACTAGGTCAGTAGGTCAAATAAAAGAAAAACCTTGTGACCTCTCTAAAGGCCATATTTTTCATGGGATCTGTATGAAAGTTGGTCTGAATGTTCATCTTGATGATATCTAGGTAAAGTTCGAAACAGGGTCATGTGTGGTCAAAAACTAGGTCAGTAGGTCTAAAAATAGAAAAACCTTGTGACCTCTCTAGAGGCCATACTTGTGAATGGATCTCCATAAAAAATGGTCAGAATGTTCACCTTGATGATATCTAGGTCAAGTTTGAAACTGGGTCACGTGCCTTAAAAAACTAGGTCAGTAGGTCAAATAATAAAAAAACCTTGTGACCTCTCTAGAGGCCATACTTTTCATGAGATCTGTATGAAAGTTGGTCTGAATGTTCATCTTGATGATATCTAGGTCAAGTTTGAAACTGGGTCAACTGCGGTCAAAAACTAGGTCAGTAGGTCTAAAAATAGAAAAACCTTGTTACCTCTCTAGAGGCCATATATTTCACAAGATCTTCATGAAAATTGGTCAGAATGTTCACCTTGATGATATCTAGGTCAAGTTCGAAACTGGGTCACGTGCCATCAAAAACTAGGTCAGTAGGTCTAAAAATAGAAAAACCTTGTGACCTCTCTAGAGGCCATATATTTCACAAGATCTTCATGAAAATTGGTCAGAACGTTCATCTTGATGATATCTAGGTCAAGTTCGAAACTGGGTCACGTGCCTTCAAAAACTAGGTCAGTAGGTCAAATAATAGAAAAACCTTGTGACCTCTCTAAAGGCCACATTTTTCATGGGATCTGTATGAAAGTTGATCAGAATGTTCATCTTGATGATATCTAGGTCTAGTTCGAAACTGGGTCACGTGCAGTCAAAAACTAGGTCAGTAGGTCTAAAAATAGAAAAACCTTGTGACCTCTCTAGAGGCCATATATTTCATGAGATCTTCATGAAAATTGGTCAGAATGTTTACCTTGATGATATCTAGGTCAAGTTCGAAAGTGGGTCATGTGCCCTCAAAAACTAGGTCAGTAGGTGTAATAATAGAAAAACCTTGTGACCTCTCTAGAGGCCATATTTTTCATGGGATCTGTATGAAAGTTGGTCTGAATGTTCATCTTTATGATATCTAGATCATTTTCGAAAGTGGGTCACGTGCCATCAAAAACTTGGTCAGTAGGTCAAATAAAAGAAAAACCTTGTGACCTCTCTAAAGGCCATATTTTTCATGGGATCTGTATGAAAGTTGGTCTGAATGTTCATCTTGATGATATCTAGGTCAAGTTTGAAACAGGGTCATGTGCGGTCAAAAACTAGGTCAGTAGGTCTAAAAATAGAAAAACCTTGTGACCTCTCTAGAGGCCATACTTGTGAATGGATCTCCATAAAAATTGGTCAGAATGTTCACCTTGATGATATCTAGGTCAAGTTTGAAACTGGGTCACGTGCCTTAAAAAACTAGGTCAGTAGGTCAAATAATAAAAAAACCTTGTGACCTCTCTAGAGGCCATACTTTTCATGGGATCTGTATGAAAGTTGGTCTGAATGTTCATCTTGATATCTAGGTCAAGTTTGAAACTGGGTCAACTGCGGTCAAAAACTAGGTCAGTAGGTCTAAAATTAGAAAAATCTTTTGACCTCTCTAGAGGCCATATTTTTCAATGGATCTTCATGAAAATTGATCTGAATGTTCACCTTGATGATATCTAGGTCAGTTTCGAAACTGGGTCACGTGCGGTCAAAAACTAGGCCAATAGGTATAAAAATAGAAAAACCTTGTGACCTCTCTAGAGGCCATATTTTTCATGAGATCTTCATGAAAATTAGTGGTTGTTCACCTTGATGATATCAAGGTAATATTCAAAACAGGGTCACGTACCTTCGAAAACTAGGTCAATAGGTCAAATAATAGAAAAACCTTGTGACCTCTCTAGAGACCATATTTTTCAATGGATCTTCTTGAAAATTGGTCAGAATTTTCATCTTGATAATATCTAGGTCAAGTTCAAAACTGGGTCACATGAGCTCAAAAACTAGGTCACTATGTCAAATAATAGAAAAAATGACTTCATACTCAAAACTGGGTCATGTGGGAAGAGGTGAGCGATTCAGGACCATCATGGTCCTCTTGTTTTGTTTCATTTTAGGTGGCTTTGGTCAAGGTCATACATATAGAAAAATTATAACTAAATACATGTATAGAAAAATGGTTGTTGATTTATATTTCAAAATAACTGAAATTTAATTATTAATTATCTGTCTGTCCACACTTTTATCCAAACAACATCTCATACCATCTGGTGGTAGTTTAGAAAACTTGTCTTGTATATTGCTTGAATGGTCTTCTTTCACAGAATTGCTTCTTCAGTGACCCTTTACCATTACTTTGTTAGTTCACCTGAGCCAAAGGCTCATGGTGAGCTTTTGTGACCGCTCAATGTCTGTAGTCAGGCGTGCGGCCGTCAACAATTTCTAAAAATGTCTTCTTCTTGAAAACCACTGAGCAGATTACACCAAACTAACAGGAATGATCCGTGGGTGGCCCCCTTTCAAAGTTGTTCAAAGAATTGAGTTCCATGCAGAACTCTGGTTGCCATGGCAACCGAAAGGAAAAGCTCTAAAAATCTTCTTGTCCAAAACCCCAAGGCTTAGAGTCTTGATATTTGGCATGTGACATCATCTAATGGTCCTCTATGAAGTTTGTTCAAATTGTGCCCCTGGGGTGAAAGGAGGCCCCGCCCCGGGTGTCAAGTTTTACATAGACTTATATAGGAAAAAACTTTAAAAATCTTCTTGTCCAAAACCGCAAGGCGTAGAGCCTTGATATTTGGTATGTGACATCATCTTATAATCCTCTATGAAGATTATACAAATTTTGCCCTTGGGGTGAAAAGAGGCTCCTCCACGGGGGTCACAAGTTTTACATAGACTTATATAGGAAAAAACTTTAAAAATCTTCTTGTCTAAAACCACAAGACCTAGGCGTTTGATATTTGGTATGTAGCATTGCCTTGTGGTCCTCTACCAAAATTGTTCAAATTATAACCCTGGGATGAAAAGAGGCCCAGCCCCGGGGGGTCTCAAGTTTTACATAGACTTATATAGGAAAAAACTTTAAAAATCTTCTTGCCTTAAACTGCAAGGCCTAGGCTTTTGATATTTGGTATGTTGCATTGCCTTGTGGTCCTCTGCCAAAATTGTTCAAATTATGCCCCTGGGGTGAAAAGAGGCCCTGCCCTGGGGGTCCCAAATTTAACATATAGGGAGAAAAAAAAATCTTCTTGTCTGAAAGTTCAAGGCCTAGGCCTTTGATATTTGATATTTAGCATTGCCTAGTGGATTTCTAACAAGATTGTTCAAATTATGCCGCTGGGGTGAAAAGAGGCCCTGCCCTTGGGGTCACTTGTTATATGAGTTATATAGGAGTAAATACTTAAAGAATTATCAGATCATATTTCCTAGACTGTTAGTTATAATTACCTGATGACCACAAGCAATTAGGGGTCACTTGAATGTGACCTTGACCTACCGACCTACTTTCTTGTTTTTTAAGTTACAGCCTTGAAATATGTATGACATGTACAGTTTTGCACACCGATCTTAAAACTGACTTTCAGTGACCATGAATATGACCTACTTTCTAATTTTTTAGCATCAGTGTGCCATTTTAAACATGTGGCTTATATTACTCAGGTGAGCAATTCAGGGTCATCATGACCCTCTTGTTTAAATAATTCCAGTTTGTCAAAAAATGGCCACTAAAGATGTTAGTCACATTTTCTTATTTGTATACAGTATGTCCTATTTGCATATAGTGGATACTGTAAAAAAAATCTTATTGTCAGAAAACAATTTCACAATAAATTCACATATATTTTCTGTGTGTAACCCTCAGCCAAAACTGTTCACTTAAGTGAGCGATCTAGGGTCATCATGGCCCTTTTGTTGAAATTACTCATCCAGAAATGTTGGGATCTTGTTGGTTTGTTGGAAAAATTTGTGAATAATTTGTAAAATTTTTATTGTGATTGATAAAATAAATACACAAAAGAAGAATCTTGTAGAATTTTCCATGGAGTTTTTCCATTCCACAGCTTGAGTGTATTTGTTCTGTTGTCAAAGTGCTATTACAGGCCGCACACTACAGTATCCTAACACCACATGGCATGGGCATCCGTGTCCTGTGGACATATTTGTAGTTTGGCATAGTTTAAAAAAATGTGTATTATACAACAATTTTTGGAAATAATCCAGATTTGTACGTAAGAAAGTTCAAGATACAGAGTTTCAACTGCACGTAAATGAACATCAGAAGACTTTGCACCTTTGATATGTTTAAGTAAGTAAGGAATATTTTATTTTGATGATTTTAGCTATATACACAGCTGCTATGGAGATGTTAGGAGGAGGTTCAGAAGTAGCAGACCAGTGCCGCAAGCCAGAAATCATGGCTGATGCTGCCTATGTGATACTGACACAAGATGTCAATTATACAGGCAACTTTGCCATTGATGATGAAGTTCTTATAAAGGCTGGTGTCAAGGACATGGACCAGTATGCATGGAGTCCAGGTAATTTCACATGTTATCTGAGAACAAAAACTTAGTCACTAGGTCAGATTCAAGAAAAACCTTGTTAACACTTTAGTTGCCATTTTTTTACGCATGTTTTAAAAAATAGGACGTATTATGTTTTCACCCTTTATGGGCGGTGTGGCGGGCAGAAAAAATTGGTGTCCGGTCAATTACTATAGTATTTTGTAGCATAACTGAACCAAACTTACATAAAGTGTGTATTTCAATAAAGTCTAGGCCATGTTTGATAACCAGCAAGTTTGGACCAGTATCAGGAGAGTTATGGCCCTTGAATTGGTCAAAAATGCCAAAATTGACAATGTCCGCTCAATAACTAGAGTATTTTGTATTAGAAGTGAACATAACTTATAAAGAATGTGTATCTCTTTAAAATCTAGGTCATGGTCGATAACCAGCTTGTTAGACCAGTTCCTCCAGAGTAATGGCCCTTGAATTGGTCAAAATTGCAAAAATTGACATTTTCTGCTCCATACTTAAACTAATTTTTTGAGCAATCTGATTCTTATTTGGCATAAATGTTAGCTTCAGTGACAGTGTCATGGATAAACCAATGTCCCCTATCTTAAAGGTCAAGGTAACACTTAGGGGTCAAAGGTCAAATAAGATATTAGGCCATAACTTTGTGATCCTCTACCAAGTTTGTTCAAATTATTCTGATTCGCCAAAAAACTTGGCCGCCAGGGGGCTTGGTCGCTTTCCCCTAAATATATGTAGTGGAAACCTTAAAAAATTTCTTGTATGAAACTGCTGACTTGATTTTTAAATAATTTCTCACAAATGGTCATTGTGTAACCCTCTGCCAAAATTGTTCAAATTATTACATTTTGTCAGAAAACATGGCCCCCAGGCCACGAGGTGTGGTTGTTTTTCCCTATATGTATGCCTCTTTCTCGTAATTCCGAGCCTTCTCATTGATCCGAGCCTTTGGAAAATTTGCACTTGCGGCTATTTCCTGTTTCTAAATTTTCTGTATGTTGTGGCAAATCAAATGACAGTTAAACAAAAATAAAAAGAAAATAGTATTACTTGCATTAAAATAGAAATATACATAACAGAAAATTTTGGCACAAAATTTGCTTATCTAAAATCAATGGGGTAATATATAACCTTCTTACAGAAAACAGAAACCACTTATTTTAAAACTTTTTTGTCCGCAAACACAATAATATATCTGTTCTTAATTTTAAAAAAGAACTTTTTCAAAAAAGGCCTTATTTTTTTTAAAGCTACCACAAATGATCGCAAGTCTCGGTTCAACGAGAAAGAATCTGGCTGTTTCAGAGGGTTAGGGTCATCATGTGAAAGCCTGGATTATTCATTTACAACAATCCTTAGAACTTTTCTTCATGGGGATTTTTTAAGTTTAGATGTTGGAGTATCAAACTATAGCAGAAACTCTTTTGAAACTTAAAACTGTTACTGACCAGCATTGAAATACCGGTTAAGGGGCTCGGAATAACGAGAAAAGGGCATATATAGTGGAAACTTTAACAATCTTATAAACTGCTGGTCCGATTTTTAAATAAATTCACATAAATTGTCCTTGTGTGACCATCTACCAAGATTGTTTATTGTTTAAATTATTCCAATTCCTAAAAAAAACTTGGCCGCCAGGGGACGTGGTCACTTTTCCCTATACAGTCTCACTTGACAGGAGGACGCTGGTTTTATATATTTTTCCAATTAAAGTACATGAATATCGGATACTTATATATTGGCCTCTTTTAAGGTAGGAGTGGAAAATGATTATATACTATTTCTTTAATTGCATATTGATAAAATATAAATTTCAAATAATTTGCATCATTCGTATGATGTTGATAAAACAAATTTAAGCTCATGATCTTGCAAGAAAATAAAGGGGAGCATTAAAATATAAATGTTCCATTTGAACTATTTTACACACTGAGGTTTATGATATTTATATTTTTGTGTACTAATTGTTCATTGACATTTATTCGATTATTGAATGCATCTTTAATCTGTGTTTACTTCGTCGTTTCCTGTTAACTACCGCCATATTTTTGTTTCACCAGGAATAAAGTTAATTTATGCACTGACTCCGAATTCTTTAGCGACTTTATACGCTGGTTTTCCCTAATCGAGCAATTCAAGTGCCTTAACACGCTGTTCTAATGTCAAAACAGTTCTTTTTCATGTTCTTCATCGGCTATTTTTTGTAAACAAATAAGTTCTCATCTCAAACAACTTCACGCGAGATAAAGAACGGTAACTCTATCATGTAAAATCATGTGAGGGAGCATCTCAGAGTCGCTGAAAAAAGTCTAAATATCTATTCAGGAGCCTGATTTCACAGTCACTTGTTGCGTAAGGCAGAGGGTTGCTTAATTCAGACTCTTTTAATAGTAAATTGCGTCCGGAGCATAAAATAGGGTCGCATATGACAGGGAGTCACTAAATTCAGGGGGTTGTTAAGGCAGTCTCGACTGTATGTATATAGTGGAAACTTTAAAATTCTTCTTTTATGAAATTGCTGGCCTGACTTTGTAATAGTTTTACACAGATGGTCCTTTTGAGACCCTCTACCAAGAGTGTTCAGATTATTTTGATTCCTCAAAAAACATGACTGCCAGAAATACATGTAGTTAGTTTTCCCTGTATGTATATAGTGGAAACTTTAAAAATCTTGTATGAAACTGCTGGCCCGATTTTGAAATAGTTTTACACAAATGGTCCTTTTCTGACCTTCTACCAAGATTGTTCAAATTATTTGATTCTTCAAAAAACATGCCTCCAGAGGGCGTGGTCACGTTTCCCTATATGTATATAGAGGAAACTTTAAAAATCTTCTTGTATGAAACTGCTGGCCAGATTTTGAAAATAATTTCACATAAATGGTCCTTGTGTGACCCTCTTCCAAGATTGTTCGGGGCATGCCAGGGCATGTGGCCATTTTATCCCTTTATGTACATGTATATACTGGAAACTTATAAAATATTCTTGTAAGAAACAGCAGGTCCAATTTTAAAATGATTTTACTCAAAAATTTTCTTGGGTGACCATTTACGAAGATTACGCTACCCCCCCCCCCCCCCCACTGCAACACGCATATACACAGCACCTGCCTGTATATATGTAGTAGAAACTTTTAACTGTTCAAGCAAGCAGCTTAACAGGTGAGCTATAAAAGGCCATCATGGCCCTTTTGTATTTTTTAAATGTCCCTTTTAACACAAAAATTTTGTGAGTGTTGCCTGTAAGCAGGTTTCCTAGAAACTAATTGACTGAATGCTTTGAAACTCATCACAAGTCTTTGGCATCATGGGTGACCTCATATGGTAGGTTTCATAACTCTGGCTTACATTTTGACAAGATTATGCCCCTTCTTGGGCCCTGCTAAATGCTTTCCGACTCGTAAACGTTTTGCATCCATTTTAAGCCAGGTTCTTTATCTGTAACTTACAGTTTACAAAAGAATGTCCATTTTTCAAATGTAGGTAAAGCTTTTGTATTTTAGCTAGTGTTGTATGGAAGAGTTTCAAATGGTTGAGCACACTCTTATTTATTGTAGGTATTCATTTGATTGTTTTAGTGACAAGGCTTTGGAATGGTTGAGCATTGCTGTCCATCAACAGCTCTTGTTTCTGATGCACCTTTGAAAGCGGAGGGGAATGTTTTTGTAATCATTTAGTGTTAGCAGTTTATCTCATTTCATTTGTATCTACTTTTGATCGACACAAGTGCTACACACAGACTTGTTTAACTGCATGATATTGGAGTCATACTCGTCCATCCGTCAGTTGATTCCTCCATCCGTCAATCATGTCTGCTGCATATCTCCTTGACTGCATGGAAGATTTTCATAAAAATAGCATCAATTGTTTGCCTTACAAAGGCGGCATACAGAACATACAACCCTGGTCACTAGGACCAAGGTCAAGGTCACTCTTGCAGTTTAAAAGTCAAATAGCATAACTTTGCTTCTGCTCAATATCTCCTTAACCCATTGGAAGATTTTCATAGAATGAGCATCATTCAATTGTTAGTCTCATCAATACAATATGCTGAGAGCACTATTAGGCAAGGTGCTGCATACATAACCCAGGTCGCTAGGTTCATGGTTAAGGTCACACTTGTAGGGCAGATATCTGAATTGCGTGCCCACTCCATGTTTTCTAAATTGCTTGGAAAATTTTCATAAAGCTAACATCAGTTGCTCACCTCACTAAGTCAATATGCTGCATGCACAACCCCAGTAACTTTTTCTAAGGTCAAGGTTGCACTTGGAGATCAAAGGTGAAATAGCTTAACTTTGTGTGTACTTCATATCTTCTTAGCACTGGGAAGACTTTTGGAAAACTAGCATTAGTTTCTTAGCCTCATCAAGATGATGTATACAGTACACAACTTGGATAACTATGTCGAAGGTCAAAGGTCTGATAACTTAATTTCATGTTCGCTCTGTACCGTCTAAACCACTCGGAAGATTTTCATAAAGCTAGCATCAATTATTTACCACATCAAGATGACATGCATAGTGTAGGACTCAGACGGCTAGATCAAAGGTCAAGGTCACATTTGGGAGGTCAAAGGTTAAATAGCTTAACTTCATGTCTGCTCCGTATTTTCTTAACCACTTGAAAGATTATCATAAATCTAGCATCAATTGTTAACCTAATCAAGACAAAGTGCTAAGCACATGACCATGGCCACTACGTTTAAGGTCAGAGTAACACTTAAGAGATCTAATAAACCACTGGACAGATTTTCATAAATTTAGAATCAGTTATTTACCTCATCAAGATGACTTGCAGAGTGTACATCCCAGGTCACTAGGTATGAGGTCAAGGTCACACTTGAAGGTCAAAGGTAATGGTCAAAGCATTTGAATTTTTATGCCCGCCTTCGAAGAAGGAGGGGTATATTGTTTTGCAGATGTCTGTCGGTCTGTCGGTCGGTATGTAGACCAATCCGTTTCCGGATGATATCTCAAGAACGCTTGGGCCTAGGATCATGAAAGTTGATAGGAAGGTTGGTCATCACTAGCAGATGGCCCCTATTGATTTTGTGATCTGTATTTCAAAGGTCAAGGTCACAGTGACCCTGAACAGTTAAACGATTTCCGGATGATAACTCAAGAACGCTTGGGCCTAGGATCATGAAAGTTGATACGGAGGTTGGTCATCACCAGCAGATGGCCCCTATTGATTTTGAGATCAGTAGGTCAAAGGTCAAGGTCACAGTGAACCTGAACAGTAAAACGGTTTCCAGGCAGTAACTCAAGAACGCTTGGGCCTAGGATCAGGAAAATTGATAGGGAGATTGGTCATGACCAGCAGATGATCCCTATTGATTTTGAGGTCATTAGGTCAAAGTTCAAGGTCACATTGGCCAGGAACAGTTAAATGGTTTCTGGACAATAACTTGAGAATGCTTGGGCCAAGGGTCATGAAAGATGATAGAGAGGTTAATTATGACCAGCAGATAACCTCTGTTGATTTTGAGGTCAGTAGGTCAAAGGTCAAGGTTATAGTGACTCGGAACATTTAAACCGTTTCTAGACAATTACTTCAGAACGCTTGGGCCAAGGGTCATGAAAGATGATAGAGAGGTTCATCATGACCAGCAGATGACCCCTATTGATTTTGAGGTCAGTAGGTCAAAGGTCAAGGTTATAGTGACTCGGAACATTTAAACCGTTTCTAGACAATTACTTCAGACACTTGGGCCAAGGGTCATGAAAGATGATAGAGAGGTTCATCATGACCAGCAGATGACCCCTATTGATTTTGAGGTCAGTAGGTCAAAGGTCAAGGTTATAGTGACTGGGAACATTTAAACCGTTTCTAGACAATTACTTCAGAACGCTTGGGCCAAGGGTCATGAAAGATGATAGAGAGGTTCATCATGACCAGCAGATGACCCCTATTGATTTTGAGGTCAGTAGGTCAGAGGTCAAGGTTATAGTGACTCGGAACATTTAAACCGTTTTCAGACAATTACTTGAGAACTTGCTTTGGCTTAAGATCATGAAACTTGATAGGGAGGTTGGTCATGACCAGAAGATGACCCCTATAGATTTTGAGTTCAGTAGGTCAAAAGGTCAAGGTCACATTGAACCAGAACAGTTAAACTCTTTCTGGATGATACCTTGAGAACGCTTGGGCCTAGGATCACGAAAACTTAATAGGGAGGTTGATCATGACCAGCAGATGACCCCTGTTGACTTTGAGGTCATTAGGTCAAAGGTCAAGGTCACATTGAACCAGAACTGTAGAACTTTTGATTACAGTGAGCAAATAATTTCTATTCCTTGTGCAATTACTGAATGCATCAAGGGGGGCATTTCGTGTTTGACGAGCTCTTGTTCAGTATCAGGGTGGCATCTGAGGGTATTAAACACCTGTTAGTGATAGCTCTAGTTTAAAATTGCCCATGTTTCAGGTAAACCATTGTTGCCAGATTTCTTTCTGGAGGAAGATCCAGAATATCTACGACAGAAGATAGTAGAACAAGGAGGAAAACCAGCTTTTGGAGAATCCAGCAAGGAAGCACAGGGTGGGGAAACATTTCAGGTGTTCAAGCAGTTGGAAGATATGATGACTGATGATTTGGTGAAGAGTGTAGGAGGTGTCTTCAAATTTGATTTAAAAGGTAATTTAACATGATAGCAATATTATGAAATATGGAGTTTCTAAAGCAATATGGTTTAATATGATGATTTTATCTCTCAGTATGTGGGGAGATTAATTGTATTTGTCTTGTCTGTCTACCTCTCTCTCTGTCTTAAAAATTTGTTCAGACTACTTCGTAACACCACAGAACCTACTGGTTTGATTTCCATCAAGCTTTGTAAAAGACTAGCAGCGCTTAGGTAATTGTCAATTTCTTGTTAGCTCACCTGTCACATAGTGACAAGGTGAGCTTTTGTGATCATGCAGCGTCCGTCGTCCGTCCGTCCGTCCATGCATCCGTAAACTTTTGCCTGCAGGGCCCTCTCTACATTTTGGGGGATTGGGGCAGGGGCCCTTGGAGGGGGGAATTTCGCGTTGTTTTCAAAGGAGGGGGTAATTCATTCTGGAGATATGACATCTGATCATAACCCCTTAAATTAAGGTCAGTTGAGTATTACAGATATCAAACTAATGTGAATATATAAGAAATATTGTACAGAACATAATCTATTGAAAACAGGCAAGTTTTATTTTCTTTTATTAAATCAGTTAGGTGACATCCAATCGAGGTTCACATGTCGTCATTAACGGAAGCACTAGCAGTATCCACGGACATTGTCTCAGCAGCAGCTGGAGCAGGGCTTCCCTTCATCGTATCTACCTTATTGTGCATGTCTGGCCCTGATGAAACAGCGGTGTCCGTGACAGTAGTTTGTTTTTTGAGAGCATGCTGCTTAAAAAGCAAATCTATTTTTGCGCATTTCGCCCCAGGTACATCCGTGATCTTTTTACTGTATGATGTGCATTATGCAACATTTTTTTTCAAAGGGTAGTAACTTTGCATACACGCATCCGGGGAAATGAAAAACAAGCGTAATATACGGATCAGTAAAACCAGGGGTTCCACTAGACCTGAAAACCCGAGAGTCCCGGGACCCTTGGGTCCAAATTTTGAAGGGTCCTTTTTCAAAATACAAGAGTCCTGCCCCAACACATCGATACAATTGACTATATTTTCTTATAAAGTAATACTAGGTAATTAATAGCTACTACAACCAAGAACATGTTACAGCATAATAACAATTTCTGTTTCAGGTCATATAATCCCATATTGTAAATAAATTTTTATCAAAATTCATTTTCAGGTTTTTCTTCAATATTTTTGTTTGTTAGATCTAGCAGAAAAGTGCTAAAACACTCTGTAAAAATGTATCCAAAAACGTAATATCCGGATACTGGTACACTTTTGGAATGTCGTCTGAAATGTTGTTTTTTGCCAGTTACTTGGTCCACTAAGGTAAACCAGAGATAGTTCCTCAAATAATGATGCTACTTTTCATTAAAAATTGCATTGAAAGTTTTTTTAGTGAATTTTGGAAAAACTGCGTATGTCATCGGGTGTAATTAGAATCGTGAATGGACATTCTAAACTTATTTTTACTTTCCAAATTCATTTACATTTGTGGATTTTCTCGTTGAAGTTAAGGTACAATCATTAAACAATGATCTAATTTAAAGTTTGCATGAAGAAATCTTGCAGGACACTTTTCACGTGCTCGGTATTCAGCTGGTCGCTTAATTACGATAATTTAATAATTGGCGCCTTTTTTGACAGTATGCAGGCTCAATACGGGTAACGCTTTATCAATTAATGTTAACACTTCATTGATTCTCATTACCTATGTGCACTCGCCGTGACGTAACTTGCTGATAAAGAAAAATCAGCGTGGCATGTCCACAGGATAAAGGGTGGGAATTTAGCAGAAGATCAAAGGCAGGAGGGCATGACCGCAAGTGTTTATTTTGAATACACGTGTTTATCGTGGACATAGTTTTACTTTAGGAAATGACTGATTATCAAAGGAAAATGTCTCCGGGTCCCGAGTGACGCACAGGCAATTATCATGCCGGGTCCTTTGAGCATCTTTTGAAAATCTCCCGGACCCGGGCTCCTAAGACTATCGGGTATCGATTTTTTCTTGATTCTTTTTTTTCGAGGAGGAATTTTTCTGTACTTGGGGGGAAAAAAACATACTATTTCGAGGGGGGAATGGGGCCGAATTTCGGCCCCAAAAATCGGCAAACGAGAGCCCTGGCCTGTGACCACTCTAGAGGTCACATTTTTTGTGGGATCTTTATGAAAGTTGGTCAGAATGTTCATCTTGATGATATCTAGGTCAAGTTCGAAACTGGGTCGCGTGCCTTCAAAAACTAGGTCAGTAGGTTTAAAAATAGAAAAACCTTGTGACCTCTCTAGAGGCCATATATTTCACAAGATCTTCATGAAAATTGGTCAGAACGTTCACCTTGATGATTTCTAGGTCAAGTTTGAAACTGGGTCACGTGCCATCAAAAACCAGGGCAGTAGGTCAAATAATAGAAAAACCTTGTGACCTCTCTAAAGGCCATATTTTTCATGGGATATGTATGAAAGTTGGTCTGAATGTTCATCTTGATGATATCTAGGTCAAGTTCGAAAATGGGTCACATGACATCAAAACTAGGTCAGTAAGTAAAATAATAGGAAAACCTTGTGACCTCTCTAAAGGCCATATTTTTCATGGGATCTGTATGAAAGTTGGTCTGAATGTTCATCTTAATGATATCTAGGTCAAGTACAAAACAGGGTCATGTGTGGTCAAAAACTAGGTCAGTAGGTCTAAAAATAGAAAAACCTTGTGACCTCTCTAGAGGCCGTACTTGTGAATGGATCTCCACAAAAATTGGTCTGAATGTTCATATTGATGATATCTAGGTCAAGTTTGAAAGTGGGTCACGTGCCATCTTAAAGTAGGTCAGTAGGTCAAATAATGAAAAAACGTTGTGACCTCTCTAGAGGCCATATTTTTCATGGGATCTGTATGAAAATTGATCTGAATGTTTATCTTGATGATATATAGGTCAAGTTTGAAACTGGGTCAGCTGCGATCAAAAACTAGGTCAGTAGGTCTTGAAATAGAAAAACCTTGTGACCTCTCTAGAGGCCATACCCTTGAGTGGATCTTCATGAAAATTGGTCAGAATGTTCACCTTGATGATATCTAGATCAAGTTTGAAACTAGGTCACGTGCCTTAAAAAACTAGGTCAGTAGGTCAAATAATAAAAAAACCTTGTGACCTCTCTAGAGGTCATACTTTTCATGGGATCTGTATGAAAGTTGGTCTGAGTGTTCATCTTGATGATATCTAGGTCAAGTTTGAAACTGGGTCAACTACGGTCAAGAACTAGGTCAGTAGGTCTAAAATTATTAAAATCTTTTGACCTCTCTAGAGGCCATATCTTACAATGGATCTTCATGAAAATTGGTCTGAATGTTCACCTTGATGATATCTAGGTCAGTTTCAAAACAGGGTCATGTGCCATCAAAAACTAGGTCAGTAGGTCTAAAAATAGAAAAACCTTGTGACCTCTCTAGAGGCCATATTTTTCATGAGATCTTCATGAAAATTAGTGAAAATGTTCACCTTGATGATATCTAGGTAAAGTTCAAAACAGGGTCACGTACCTTCGAAAACTAGGTCAATAGGTCAAATAATAGAAAAACTTTGTGACCTCTCTAGAGACCATATTTTTCAATGGAGCTTCATGAAAATTGGTCAGAATTTTTATCTTGATAATATCTAGGTCAAGTTCAAAACTGGGTCACATGAGCTCAAAAACTAGGTCACTATGTCAAATAATAGAAAAAAACGACGTCATACTCAAAACTGGTCATGTGGGAAGAGGTGAGCGATTCAGGACCATCATGGTCCTCTTGTTTTTAGCTCACCTGAGCCAAAGGCTCATGGTGAGCTTTTGTGACCGCTCAATGTCCGGCGTCCGTTGTGCGTTGTCCGTCGGTGAACATTTCCTAAAAAAATCTTCTTGAAAACCACTTGGCAGAATTACACCAAACTTCACAGGAATGATCCTTGGGTGGCCCCCTTTCAAAATTGTTCAAAGAATTTAATTCCATGCAGAACTCTGGTTGCCATGGCAACCGAAAGGAAAAACTTTAAAAATCTTCTTGTCCAAAACCACAGGGCCTAGGGCTTTGATACCTGGTTTGTAGCATCATCTAGTGGTCTTCTACCAGAATTATTCAAATTATCCCCCTCGGGTCAAATATGGCCCCGCCCCGGGGGTCAGATGGTTTATATAGACTTATATAGGGAAAATTTTGAAAATCTTCTTGTACAAAACCACACAGCCTAGGGCTTTGATATTTGGTATGTAGCATCATCTAGTGGTCTTCTACCAAGATTTTTCAAATTATCCCCCTAGGGTCAAATATGGCCCCGCCCCGGGGGTCACGTGGTTTATATAGACTTATATAGGGAAAACTTTGAAAACCTTCTTGTACAAAACCACATGTCCTAGGGCTTTGATATTTGGTATGTAGCATTATCTAGTGGTCCTCTACCAAGATTGTTCAAATTATCCCCCTAGGGTCAAATATGGCCCCGCCCCGGGGGTCCCAAGTTTTACATAGACTAGGCCCTACTACGACCTAGGCTTTTGATATTTGGTATGATGAATTGTCTAGAAGTCATCTACCAAAATTGTTCAAATTATGCCCCTGGGGTTAAAAGAGGCCCCGCCCTGGGGTCACTTAGTTATTATGTGAGTTATATAGGAAAAAATACTTCATCTCATCCTATTTCCAAGACTGTTTAATTATAATTACCTGATGACCCCAAGTAATATGATGTCACTTGACTGTGACCTTGACCTACTGACCTACTTTCTTGTTTTCTAAGATACAGCCTTGAAATTTTGATGACATACACAGTTTTGCACACAAATCGTAAAACTGAATTTCATTGACCATGAATTTGACCTACTGGCTTTCTTAATATTTTATCATCAGTTTGACATTTGAAACATGTAGCTCATATTACTCAGGTGAGCGATCCAGGGTCATCATGACCCTCTTGTTAAATTTTAATTTATCAGACCAATTCATAAAACAAAAAATGTGAAATATCTTGTCAGAAAAAGAAGAGAAAAAAAAAATTTGAGTAAAAGAACTAGGCTGGAAAACACAATACATGATCACCTACCAGCATGAAATTGTTACCTCCAAGACCTGATTATCACCATGGAAATCAGTCTATATATAGCACATGTCACTAGAATGTTTGGGCATGCTGATCAGTGTTTTATTTTCCTTTGACTGGGGCCAACTATTATGTTTATTAGAGCAGCAGTATAAGCTAATTTATGTGCTTTGCAAAGGCAGTTGTTTTAATAGTATGATATGCTGAAAGTGAGAGGGATTTATCTTATAATTACTTGATTTGTTAAAAATTAACTCAACACTTTTCTCAGAATCTGATCAACACTGTCGACAAAATAAAAACTGATGTTTCGTTTTAACTACAATGATTTTGTAAACATGCTTGGAGATAACAGAAAGTTATTAAAACTCAATGTCCGATTGGCTATATAAAAATGATGCCCTGTTTTTGACTAGTTTTGATGGGAGCTATTCTACTCACTCAAGTGTCATCCCACCTCGGGTTAAAGTTTTTCCTGCAAGTTCATATCTCAGTGACCATTGCGAAATTTCACACAAGGCTTCCTAGTCATCAAACTTATTGAAATACCCAAGTTAGACAACTGTTACTTGAATAAAATGGACTTAAAAAATTGTTTTTGTGCAATTAACATTAAAGCTGTATCACAGTAAGAACTATATGTATCAGATTGAAACTACCAAAATTACCGAGTTAGATAACTCTTAGTTAAATTTAATTTAAATTATGGACTGTTAGCTCACCATGATAAACATCACAAGAGTTGTTGCTGTACCCCAAGCATCAACCTTGTTAACCTTTAGCCTGCTATATTTCTAAGATGGACTGGTCTGTCATTCAATTTGGTCAGTACCACTTATTATCAAGGATGGGGACAAATAATGGAAAATCGGCCGAATATTCGAATGTGTAAATCAAATTCAAATATTTGTAAATTAGTGTATTGTTTGTTTTTTGTCAAAATAGGTATCTTTAATTTTGAGCAATCTAAGTATGCTAATTATGCAGAATAAAATCGTTTGTTCTGTTGTGTTTGTTTATGGCATGTCGAAAATTGTCCAGTTAACAAGAAAATTGTAATGCATAATCGGCAGAGGCCACCGTTACGGATTAACAGTTTGCAACAGGCGTAAATGTGATGCGTGTCAAAAATTGACCAATTAACAAGAAATTGCAATGCATGATTGGCAGGGGTCATTGTTACGGATTAACAGTTTGCAGCAGGCATATATGTGATGCCTTGCTTTTTATCTTTTGTTCATTTTAATTGGCGCCTGTTTTATGTAACAAATTTTAAAAGTTGTTTGTATATTTTTTGATAAAATACGTAGTTACCATCGTACGTTTATGATTGTGATAAGTTGACATGTTGATTTATGCATGTACTTTGTAAATGAAATTATCAGTGTTTTTTTTTTCCCGTATCTTAACTGAAAAAAAACAGCCCTTGCCATTTTATCCAACAGTCCATGTGTACTACAATGATTCACATTTTTAACAACGGAATATATTGTGTATATGCCAATCACTTAATAAGTATTTAAAGCTACCATTAAACAAGCCAAATATTCGAATATTTTCGATTATGGCAAATTGAATATTCGAATATTGATTTCAGTATTCGTTCTCATCCCTACTTATTATTGAAAGGGACGTGCAGACTGATCTTGGTCTGCACTGGTCCCAAAGGCTGAATCAGCAGGCTCAAGGTTATTTATTCTCAGCAAGCTCATTTCTTGATTATTACTCATCACAACCAAATGAAACTTAATTCATTAGGATTTCACTCAGCCAGACCAGAGTTATGACCTTAGACATAGTCAAACATATGTGTAAAAAGGCATAAATGATTGTGTCTTATGTACATCAAAAACCTATTAGAAATAAGTCAGTTTGTGGCTTTGAGTGGGATTTTGCTCAGCTATACCAGAGTAATGGCCCTTGACTTACTGAAAAATATGCATTAAGGGTCTGAAAGTTTGTGTCAAACGTAAAGTCAAACCTGTATTAAGCAGCTAGCCAAGGGAATGACATAAACCTGGCTGCTTTAGGCAGATGACTGCTTAAGACAATTTTAAATTAAAATAGAAAGTCAGTTTTGAAAGTAAGCTGACTGACTACAAGAGGAAAGTGGCTGCTTAATGCAGGTGGCTGCATTGAAGGTTCAGCTGTTTCTGAAAAAGTATTTGACCTAGAGTCATGAAACATTATAGGATTATTATAGTGGTGTTGGAGACATATTGATTTACTCCGCTGTGTGTGTCCGTCCGTCCGTCCGTCCGTCACAAATCGTCACAAATAAGTCCTCGGCCAAGTTCAATATCCAATAAGTCCAAATCGGCCCAGGCACTTCGGAATTATGGCCCTTGGATTACCTAAAATACTGATGCTAGTGATACAGGTCTTGTTGCATGGTTGACTCAGATACATAATGGAGAAGAAATGCCAATCTAGATGATTAGGCAGTTATGGGAGACATGTGCTTTTCTCAAAAGCAGCTCTAGTTATATAGCATATGAAGTTTGTCACCTGGTTGTCTGTTTGTGATTTCACTCAACCAGACCAGAGTTATTGTCCTTGACTTAGTTAAAAATACATGTAAAGTGTTCAAAAGTTTATGATGGATATATCTTTAAAAAAAAATTTCTTAGAGTCATAAAACCTTGTACAGTGACAGGAAGGTGGGGGACCAGTGCCCTATGGACACACATCTAGTTACTAATAATTTTGTCATAGTGTAATATGTTTAGTTAATATCTTATGTAAATGTTTGCATTAAATGAGAAATGGCTTTTAGTAACTGCAGTCAAAAGTTTTACAATAAAAGTATAGTGTTTGCTCTTGGATAATTAAAAGTATAGTTTTTGTCCATCCAAGGTCATTTCTCTTTAATAGTTATTCACATTGAGATGACATTTGTTGTGGTTGTTTGTATTCAGTCATAGCTGTATACCTGCAAAAGTTGTGAAAATGTACTCAATTTTGACTAGAGTTACTGCCCCTGATTTGCTTTTTAAAGCGATCACTCTGCCATATCATAAACACCTACAATTGAGTGTTCACACTATACATATATTTTATCAGAAATAAGAATGTTATTGCTGATTTCCAAATATCACTGCTATATCAGTTTCATTATTGATGTTAGGCTGAAATATGTGTGATAAAAGGGGTTCATCCATGTGTGAATATTTCAGCTAAACCAATCAAGTTGCTTGAATTAATAGAAATTAGAATTATCTGAGGTTAAAAACTAGGTCGTTAGGTTGAATCAAAGTTTATTGTTAACACTTTAGAAGACACATATTCTATCTGATCTGCATGAAACCAGGAATTTAAGTAAAGTTTGAGCATTAAGCATGTTTATGAGGGACTGGAGAGCAATGGTACTTAGGCTAACAACTACTTTACATGTTTATGTTATAATCTTTTGTGTTATATCAACGGGTTATTGTGAACATTTTAAATCTTTTTAGGTGCTGAAGAGGGTGTTTGGTTTTTAGACCTAAAGAATGGATCTGGGTCAGTAGGTCAAGGGGAGCCACCTTCAGATCCTGGCTGCACAATGATCTTGGACAGTGGCGACTTTTGTAAAATGTTTGGTGGGAAGTTGAAACCAACTAGTGCGTTTATGATGGGGAAGTTGAAAATCAAGGGTGACATGGCTCTAGCAATGAAATTAGAGAAATTAATGGGAAAGATGAGATCTAATTTGTAATTGGCAACAAGCTTGTTCCTGCTGACATTCTCACTAGACCAGATGATCAAAATTTAATGATCAATATGATATAATTGTTAGATATTTTGGAAAATAAATATTTATAACTGATATAGTCTAGAATTGACTTTTGATATTTAGAATTTTAAGGACCCGCTGGAAGAAAACAGTCAGTCCATTTGCCAGCAGACTAATTGATTTCTGATCAATTAAATGAGAAATACTTGGACTTTAAGCTGCCCAACTTAATTAATGGATTGCCAGCAGCATAGTGGGAATGTTAACTACCATAGGGCAATGCAAGTTTTAGTTGGATTTCTTGAGGAAGTCTACTTTTATGGCCCTTGGTACTTATATGTAGTACAAAATCCATTTTCTGTCCATCCAGTCGTACATCAGACATGGTTTAATTAACACATAATCAAGCCCTCGAGTGGTTTGTTGTCTAATTTATCAAGGTTCAGAGTTCAGATGCGCAGGATTGAATGACGAGGGCGTTAGCCAAAGTGGTGAAATAACTAAGCGTCATAACGATGAACTGTGTAAATAGGTGATAAACTACAAAAAGCCTTTGATTGTTATCATTCTTACATATTCATTCATGCTGGGTTTCATTTATTTGAGTAGAAATGAACTGGACATCATGCAGCAATTGACATCATAAGGCTCTTTAAATGGTCCGCGTATCAACCGTTGTTTATCGCAGAATATATAGAGCTTGACTTTCTTCTTTGTTTAACAAGCAATCAAATTGAGCTAAGTTAGAATGGATTTTAATAATACATGGAAGAAATGTTAGATGCACTAGGGAAAAGTGGCCCTGCAAGTTTCATACAGATAGCTTAAGGAAAGTAAGATTTATGGCCCATTGTACTTTTATGTATGTATTATATAAATAGTGCTTTTATTCCATATTTTGCCTGTTGGAATTTATATCTCAGACATGGTCCGAAGGATTTCAATAAAACATCCTGATAATCTGAATTGTAGTTGGGAAATGTTGCCCTGCAAGATGCAGTGAAATGGCTTCAGGAACACACGAGTTATGGCCCTTAGTACTTACATAATGCTTACTATATAAAGCATTTCTTAATTAAATTTAAATTTAATGTCTCTTTAAGGTCCATTTTTAGCTCACCTGTCAAAAAGTGACAAGGTGAGCTTTTGTGATTGCGTGGCGTCTGTCGTGTGTGCGTGCGTCCGTCCGTCCGTAAACTTTTGCTTGTGACCACGCTAGAGGTCACATTTTTCATGGGATCTTTATCAAAGTTGGTCAGAATGTTTATCTTGATGATATCTAGGTCAAGTTCGAAACTGGGTCAAGTGCGGTCCAAACCTAGGTCAGTAGGTCTAAAAATAGAAAAACCTTGTGACCTCTCTAGAGGCCATATTTTTCACAAGATCTTCATGAAAATTGGTCACGTGCCCTCAATAACTAGGTCAGTAGGTCAAATGATACAAAAACCTTGTGACCTCTCTAGAGGCCATATTTTTCATGGGATCTGTATGAAAGTTGGTCTGAATGTTCATCTTGGTGATATCTAGGTCAAGTTTGAAACTAGGTCAACTGTGATCAAAAACTAGATCAGTAGGTCTAAAAATAGAAAAACCTCGTGACCTCTCTAGAGGCCATACTTTCGAATGGATCTTCATGAAAATTGGTCAGAATGTTCACCTTGATGATATCTAGGTCAAGTACAAAACTGGGTCATGTGCCATCAATAACTAGGTCAGTAGGTCAAATAATAAAAAGACCTTGTGACCTCTCTAGAGGCCATATTTTTCATGGGATCTGTATGAAAGTTGGTCTGAATGTTCATTTTGATAATATCTAGGTCAAGTTTGAAACTGGGTCAACTGCGGTCAAAAACTAGGTCAGTAGGTCTAAAAATAGGAAAACCTTGTGACCTCTCTAGAGGCCATACTTTTGAATGGATCTTCATGAAAATTGGTCAGAATTTTTATCTTGATGATATCTATGTCAGGTTCAAAACTGGGTCACATGAGCTCAATAACTAGATCACTATGTCAAATAATAGAAAAAACGACATCATACTCCGTTCAAAACTGGGTCATGTGGGGACAGGTGAGCAATTCAGGACCATCATGGTCCTCTTGTTTGCTTTGGGATATTGTGACCAATCTTTGTACATGTAAAGCTTTCTTGGAAACATGTGCAGTATACGTTCTGGTCAAGGTTAAGGTAGCTGTTATTAAAAATAGAAAATTGGTTCTGATCAGTAACTTCAATAATAGGTATTGTGTCCAATACTGAAATTTAGCAAGCTTGCATGGCGCCTGTGGTTTTGGGTTGCTGAGGTCAATGTCAAAATCATTATTACTAAAAATAGAAAAGTAGTTTTCACACCTTCAGTCAGGAATGAGGTAAGCAGACCAAACCTGGTAAATAGGTAGCTTTCATAGAGACCAATTTTTATGCCCCGGAAGGGAGGTATATTAGTTTTCAACTGTCCGTCCATTCGTTCATCACAACGTTAACTTTTTGCATGAAGGCACTTTACTCGCGAACCACTGCACCCAGGACCTTCAAACTTCACATGCTGATAGTACTTATTGAGTACATGACCCCTATTGACTTTGGGGTCACCAGGTCAAAGGTCAAGGTCACCAGGTCAAAGGTCAAGGTGCTGTGGGGGCATTTGTCACCATTAGTGACAGCTCAGGTGAGTTTTTCTGATTGCTCGATGTCCGGCGTCCGTCGTCTGTCGTCTGTCGTCTGTCAACATTTAGCTTGTGTGTGCGATAGAGGCTGTATTTTTCAATTAATCTTCATGAATATTGGTCAGAATGATAACCTTGATGAAATCTAGGCCGAGTTCGAAAATGGGTCATCTCGGGTCAAAAACTAGGTCACTAGGTCAAATCAAAGAAAAACCTTGTGTATGCGATAGAGGCTGTATTTTTCAATTAATCTTCATGAATATTGGTCAGAATGATAACCTTGATGAAATCTAGGCCAAGTTCGAAAATGGGTCATCTCCGGTCAAAAACTAGGTCACTAGGTCAAATCAAAGAAAAACCTTGTGTATGCAATAGAGGCTGAATTTTTCAATTGATCTTCATGAATATTGGTCAGAATGATTGCCTTGATGAAATCTAGGCCGAGTTCGAAAATGGGTCATCTCGGGTCAAAAACTAGGTCACTAGGTCAAATCAAAGAAAAACCTTGTGTATGCGCTAGAGGCTGTATTTTTCAATTGATCTTCATGAATATTGGTCAGAATGATTGCCTTGATGAAATCTAGGCCGAGTTCGAAAATGGGTCATCTCGGGTCAAAAACTAGGTCACTAGGCCAGATCAAAGAGAAACCTTGTGTATGCGATAGAGGCGGTATTTTTCAATTGATCTTCATGAATTTTGGTCAGAATGATTACCTTGATGAAATTTAGACCAGGTTTGAAAATGGGTCATCTGGGGTCAAAAACTAGGTCACTAGGTCAAATCAAAGAAAAACCTTGTGTATGCAATAGAGGCTGTATTTTTCAACTGATCTTCATGAAATTTATCCAGAATGATTACCTTGATAAAATCTAGGCCGAATTCGAAAATGGGACATCTGGGGTCAAAAACTAGGTCACTAGGTCAAATCGAAGAAAAACCTTGTGTATGCAATAGAGGATGTATTTTTCAATTGATCTTCATGAAATTTGGTCAGAGTGATTGCCTTGATGAAATCTAAATCAAGTTTGAATATGGGTTATCTGAGGTCAAAAACTAGGTCACTAGGTCAAATCAAGGAAAAACCTTGTGTATGCGATAGAGGCTGTATTTTTCAATTGATCTTCATGAAATTTTGTCAGAGTGATTACCTTGATGAAATCTAGGCCAAGTTCAAAAATGGGTCACCCGGGGTCAAAAACTAGGTCACAAGGTCAAATCAAGGAAAAACCTTGTGTATGCGATAGTGGCTGTATTTTTCATTTTATCTTCATGAATTTTGGTCAGAATGATTACCTTGATGAAATCTAGGCCGAGTTTGAAAATGGGTTATCTGGGATTAAAAAGTAGGTCACTAGGTCAAATCAAAGAAAACCCTTATGTATGCGATAGAGGCTGTATTTTTCAACTGATCTTCATGAAATTTTGTCAGAATGATAACCTTGATGAAATCTAGGCCAAGTTCGAAAATGGGTTACCCGGGGTCAAAAACTAGGTCACTAGGTCAAATCAAGGAAAAACCTTGTGTATGCGATAGAGGCTGTATTTTTCATTTTATCTTCATGAATTTTGGTCAGAATGATTACCTTGATGAAATCTAGGCTGAGTTTGAAAATGGTTTATCTGGGATTAAAAACTAGGTCACTAGGTCAAATCAAAGAAAACTCTTGTGTATGCGATAGATGCTGTATTTTTCAACTGATCTTCATGAAATTTTGTCAGAATGATAACCTTGATGAAATCTAGACCAATTTTGAAAATGGGTCATCTGGGATCGAAAACTAGGTCACTAGGTCAAATCAAAGAAAAATGTTTTGTATGGGATAGAGGCTGTATTTTTTAATCGAGGTTGATGAAATTTAGTCAGAATGATTGCCTTGATCAAATCTAGGTCAGATTCGAATATAGGTCATCTTAGCTCAAAAACTAGGTCACTAGGTCAAATTGAAGAAAATGCTTGTTTACACTTAAGAGACCACATTTTTGATCCAATCTTAATGAAAATTGGTCAGAATATTTGTTTCCATGAAATCACTATGTCAAACATGTTTACACTGTTATGGTGTGTTTATCAGGTGAGCGACCTAGGGCCATCTTGGCCCTCTTGTTTCATTTTTGGTAGCTTGGGTCAAGGTCATTGTAACTATATAAAGGAAACAAGGTTTTAGATAAATAATTGAGAGAGAATAGCTTTCAAAAAGACTGAAATTCAATTTCATTTTAGTGCTTTTTATAGGCAGAGAATGCTTCCTCGAGGGGAAAACCTTTATCCCATTGGGCGGGAGTACCAATTCACTGAGTTTGCTTGTTTTGTTTCATTTTTGCTAGCGTAGGTCAAAGTCATTGTTACTAATTATAGAAAATGGTTTTTGATCAATAATTTAGAATGAATAGCTTTCAAAAAGACTGAAATTCAATTTCATTAAGTGCTTTTTGTAGGCAGAGAATACTTCCTCGAGGTAAAACCTTTATCCTGTTTGGTGGGGGATACTTTACTGAACTTGCTTGTTTACAACTTCTAACCAGGTTGCCCACACAATGACAATGGTCTGATTAACTAAATATCTACAATTTGGCCCCAGTTGTTCGAAACTTTAACAGGCGATTTAAAGCTAACGATTGATTAATTTTAAGGGCTGTATTTCGACTGTTTAGAAAACTTACAAAAACAAATGTATGAGTTAATTATCATGAACACAAAAATGTCTCTGCAGTAAAATTAAAATATCATACTTGTGTTTCCCACTAAGACTAGTATTTTGAATCAAAATTTAACAGGCGGTTAGTTTAACAGCCTGTTAAAGTTTGAACAACTGGGCCCTGGTATTTTCTCTGTATTCTACAATGAAAATTAGCAACGTTTTGCAGTAATTGAAAAAATGTTACTGAACAACAAAATTACCCTGTAATTTTCTAGTATGGTTTGACAACATAATGGTTAGTAATCACTTGTTCTACAGTAAAACACTCTCTTTACCATGACAGCAACATCTTTTCTTTATATATATAATAATAATAACGCGCTAATTTTCTTGTTTGTGGCATTTCCAATTTAGCTGACCTACACACAAATGTAAACAAACTAGAATTAAAAAAGTGTTTTAACTCTAGTAAATTCAAGGTATAATTCTTTATTGAAGAAGCAAGACTTAGTGCTTTCTTGGTTTCTAAGGTTGTGACTGTTCAACACAAAAAAGATAAACTAAAATTATTCTACTTTGAAATGAGTGATACTCAGGAGGTCCCAGTATAGATTGCTTCTCAGTCTTACTATTTTCAGCTCTTCAATATGGACCAAACTGTGAGATACTTTGATGGTGTCTGTCATCTATAATCTGGCAATAGCTCTAAGCTCCACTACCGGTATTCGGAGAATAGGGGTGCTATTCTACTCGCCCCGGCGTCAGTGTGAGCTTTCTTGGTTAAAGTTTTTCGGCAACCTTTATTTTTCTTTGTTACTATTGCTTTTATCTTACTGTAACTTCACATTAATATTGTCCAGCATGCAAACAAAGTATGTGCAGGGGCTGGGCCCATTATACCCAAGGTCAAGGTCATCAAGCCCCGCCCGCTTAGCTCAGTAGGTAGAGCATTGGTCTACGGATCGCGGGGTCGTGAGTTCGATCCTGGGGCGGGGCGTATGTTCTCCCTGACTATTTGATAAATGACATTGTGTCTGAAATCATTAGTCCTCCACCACTGATTCATGTGGGGAAGTTGGCAGTTACTTGCGGAGAACAAGTTTGTACTGGTACAGAATCCAGGAACACTAGTTAGGTTAACTGCCCGCCGTTACATGACTGAAATACTGTTGAAAAATGGCGTTAAACCCAAAACAAACAAACAAGGTCATCAAGATGTTATACTACAGTTATTTTTAAGGTTAAAGGTTTTTGGCAACCTTTGACTTTCTGTCATATCTTTGTTACTATTGCTTATATCTTACTGTAAGTTCACATAAATATTGTCCAGCATACAAACAAAGTATCTGCAGGGGCTGGGCCCATTATACCCAAGGTCAAAGTCACCAAGTTGTTATACTTGGAATTATTTTCATGTTAAAGAATGTCAGTACCCCTTCCATACTTGATCATTAACCCCTCTGAGTAGTAGGGTCTTTTTATATCTTGGTGTATATTCCTTTTAAAGTAGAGGTCTCTTATTGAGACATAAATTCATTTTACTGTCAAATCCGCGCTGTCTTACGGACAGCTCTTGTTACTTTAAACAACTTCTTTTCATGAATATTATGGATCTTCATCAATCTTGGTCATGAGCTTTGTATAAGTTTTTGCAAATGGTTCTGCTTTGCCCTTTTTTTGTGGCCAATTGAGCTAAAAAAAGAAAAAAAGAACCTACAAACGTGTTCATCACTTGGTAGATCACCAGCAGGTAAGTGTACATCTGAGAATCTGGTAATGCCTTATCTGTTGACTGGTCAGCAATTTAGATAAACCCAAGAATGATGTTTTGTCAAGTTACTGCATTTATGGTATTTTATTATATGTTGTGACTCTATTTGATGTGTATTGAAAGAAAAATCATGTAAACATTTTCTCCCATCATGCCAATAATGTAAACCATGTAAATGGGGTCATATTCAAAATTATGTCTAGCATTTCATGTTTTTATTCCTCCATCTCATAGTTTTGGCATTGTCCATGTGTCCAAAATCATATCCATGACTTAGTGTGGAGTATTTAAATAGAACATGGTAGAAGTGTTACCTGCTGTACGGAAATGCCACTCTGCAGGTTTGTGTCAGTTTGCATGAGTAAGAAGATTTATGGCCTTTCCCTTGTACATACATTATGTGTTTTATTCCATTTTCTGTCTGTCCTAAGTCATATCACAGACATGGATGAAAAGATTTCAATAAAACATGGTAGAAATGTTAACTGCTATAGGGCAATGTGGCCCTGCAAGTTTCATTTAGATTGGTTGCGGAAGATAACATTTAGGGCCCTTTGTACTTGCATATATATGCTACATAAATAGTCAATAACTCATGGTAGAAATGTTAAATGCTGTAGGAAAATGCGGCCCTGAAGTTTCAGACAGATTGCTTGCTGAAAACAAAATTAATGGCCCTTTCAAATGGGGTATTGCATTCATACTTGGAATTTAGGAATCTTGCATAGAGACCATGGTTTTAGGTGTATTTTTGGTTGCTTCGGTCAAAGTCAAAAACATTTAAACTAAAAACAGAAAAGTGGTTTTCTCATGATTTGAAAGAGAATGTAAAATTTTTTTTTGCTTCACCTTGAGATATATTCTATACTATGAAATTATTATATGGTAAACAACATAGAGATGGATGATTTATTTTGCAAGTTCCAAATTGTCAGATAGTAAAACTTACCAGAACAATACATCCCTTTTCAGGTGAGCAACTTAGGCCCATTTGGGCTTTCTGGACCAGTGTGACCCCCGCCGCTATTATACTCCCATCCCCAATCACAAACTTCTGTCCTCTGTTGTAATAACACCTCCTCCCCCATTTTTCTTTAGCTCCCCCAAATTGAAGGGTGAACTATAAGTATAAAATGAGGGTCCATCATCCAGATAAACACCTCCTCTGAAAATACTGGTGAGAATTAAACCAAACTTGGCCTCCTGGCTATGTCTTCTCTCAAGTTTTTTCAAATGGTTTGGCTTTACCCCTTGTGAGGGGGTGGGGGACTACATAGCCAGTTGGATTAGGTCGCTGACTTCAAATCACTCACCTTTATGGGTTCAACCCTTGCTCGGGGCATTGAATGTTTAGCTCACCTGGGCACGAAGTGCTCAAGGTGAGCTATTGCGACCGTCATTGTCCGCTGCCGGCCGTCGTGTGTCAACATTTGCCTTGTTAACACTCTAGAGGTGACAGTTGTAACCCAATCTTTATGAAACTTGGTCAAAATGTTTGTCTTCATGATCTCTAGATCAAGTTTGAAACTGGGTCAAATGGGGTCAGAAACTAGGTCAGTAGGCCAGATCAAAGGAAAATCTTGTTAACACTCTTGGGTCCACAGTTTAAGTTTGAAACTCATTAGAGTTGGTCAGAATGTTTGTCATGATGACCTCTACGTCAAGTACAAATCTGGTTCATGGTGAGCTATTAGGATCAATGAATGTCCATCTTCCGTCTGTCCGTTGTCCGTTCACATTTAGTTTGTTTACACTCTGGCATCAACAATTTTGAAGCAATCTTATTCAAACTTGGTCACAATGTTTTTGGTCACAAGACTTGGGTGAGTTCAGTTATGGACTAGATCAGATCAGTATGTCCAGAGTTATGTGCCCTTGACAAAATTTGCTATATTTCACCTTGTTTACACTGTAGCATCTTCATTTCTTCACCAATCTTAATCATATTTTAACAGAATGTGTATGACCTCAAGATACTGGATATATTTGATTATGAGCAAAATCAGGCTGGTAGGACCAGAGTGATGTGCCCTTTACGTTGTTTACACTCTAGCACCTTCATTTCTTCACCAATCCAAAACATATTTACTTAGTGTATGCATTGCCGTAAGGTCTTATATGAGTACAATTTTGAACAAAATCAGACAAGTAGGACCAGAGTTGTGGGCCCTTGATTTTGCAAAAATCTGTTTACACTACAACACATTCATTCCTTCAATAATCCAAATAAATTGAAATAATATTTATTAGCTCACTAGTGAGCCAAAGGCTCATGGTGAGCTTTTGTGACCGCTCAATGTCCATCGTGCGACGTGTGTCGTGTGTCCGTCAACATTTTCTAAAAAAATCTGCTTCTTGAAAACCACTGGGCAGAATTACACCAAACTTCACAGGAATGATCCTTGGGTGGCCCCCTTTCAAAACTGTTCAAAAACTGAATTCCATGCAGAACTCTGGTTGCCATGGCACTGAAAGGAAAAATCTTCTTGTCCAAAACCTCAAGGCATAGAGCCTTGATATTTGGCTTGTGACATCATCTAATGGTCCTCTATGAAGATTGTTCAAATTGTGCCCCTGGGGGTGAAAAGAGGCCCCGTCCGGGGGTCCCAAGTTTTACATAGACTTTTGTAGGAGAAAACTTTGAAAATCTTCTTGTCTACAACCACAAGATCTAGGCCTTTGATATTTGTTATGTAGCATTGCCTTGTGGTCCTCTACCAAAACTGTTAAAATTATTACCCTGGGGTGAAAAGAGGCCCTGCCCCGGGGGTCTCAAGTTTTACATAGACATATAGGAAGAAAACTTTAAAAATCCTCTTGTCTGAAACTGCAAGGCATAGGCTTTTGATATTTGGTATGTTGCCTTGCCTAGTGTTCCTCTACCAAAATTGTTCAAATTATACCCCTGGGTTGAAAAGAGGCCCTGCCCTGGGGGTCCCAAGTTTAACATAGACTTATAGGAAAAAAACAACAACAAAATTTTTGTCTGAAAGTTCAAGGCGTAGGCCTTTTTTATATTTGATATGTAGCATTGCCTAGTAGACCTCTAGCAGGATTGTTCAAATTATGCCACTGGGGTGAAGAGAGGCCCTGCCCTGGGGGTCACTTGTTATATGACTTATGTAGGAAAAACTACTTCGAAAATTATCAGATCGTTTTTCCTAGACTTTTTAAGTATAATTACCTGATGACCCCAAGTGATTTAGGGGTCACCTTACTGTGAACTTGACCTACTGCCCTACTTCCTTGTTTTTTAAGATACAGCCTTGAAATTTGGATGACATGTACAGTTTTGCACACCGATCTTAAAACTGACTTTCAGTGACCATGAATGTGACCTCCTGACCTACTTTCTTAATATTTTAGCTACAGTTTGCCATTTGAAACATGTGGCTCATATTACTCAGGTGAGCGATTCAGGGTCATCATGACCCTCTTGTATAGAATGTGTATAAGATCTCAGCTGTGTTCGATTATGAGTGAAATCTGACCATTAGGACTAGAGTTACTTGCCCTTGATTTTACAGAAATTGCTATATTTTCCCTTGTTTACACTCAAGCAACTTCATTTCTTCACCAATCCAAATAATATTTACCCAGAATGTGTATGATTAAAAGGTCTTGGATGAGTTCCAAGAGTAGGACTAGAGTTATGTGCCCTTGATTTACAAAAATTGCTATATTTCACATTGTTTTGCATTTTTCTTTCTTTGCCAGTCCTAATAATGTGTATATGACTGATTTGAAAGTTCAAGTATGTCTTCAGATGGTCTCAGATTATCAGGGTAGATACCTCTGGACTGATTTTATTTCAAATTACCTCCCTTTGTCTTTAATATAAATGAACATATTTTGGTAACTACTTGCATTATTGGTTCCAAATTGCATTTATGTGATCAAGTGGACCCAGACAATCCGGGAAGACAACTCCGGAGTGAATTTTGACAAATAACCTCCCGTTATTTTAATTTGGATGGATATTTCTCAGTAACTTCTGACAAGACTGATTTGAAATTTCATCAGTGTCATTAGGGTACTCAGATGATCAAGTTAGAAACCTCCGGACTGACTTATGTCAGATTACATCCCTTTGTTTTTAGCTTACAATGATTATTGTAAAACCTTGAAAACTATTGGTTGAAAGCACAATACAAGGAAGTGCAGTGTACAAGAACCATAACTCTTTCTTCACTAATTACTGAGTTATGGCTCTTTGTTATGCTCCTCTTCGAAGAAGGAGGGTAATATTGTTTTGCAGATGTCTGTCGGTATGTAGACCAATTGGTTTCCGGATGATAACTCAAGAACGCTTGAGCCTAGTATCATGAAAGTTGAAAGGGAGGTTGGTCATGACCAGCAGATGACCCCAATTGATTTTAAGGCTGTTAGGTCAAAGGTCAAGGTCACAGTGACCCAGAACAGTTAAACAGTTTCCGGATGATAACTCAAGAACGCTTGCACTTAGGATCATGAAAGTTAATAGGGAGGTTGGTCATTGGCAGATGACCCTTACTGATTTCTAGGTCAAAGGTCAAGGTCACAGCGGCCCTCAACAGTTTAATGATTTCCAGATGATTACTCAAGAATGCTTGGGTCTAGGATCATGAAAGTTGATGGGGAGGTTGGTCTTGACCAGCAGATGGCCTCTATTGATTTTGAGAGCAGAACTTTTGTGTACAGTGACCAAATAATTTCTGTTCCTTGTGCAATTACTGAATGCATCAAGGGGGGCATTTCGTGATCTACGAGCTCTTGTCCCGTTTGCTTGTCCATAGCATAAATTGAAAATTCAATACAAATTCACACAGTGGTCAAACACAATGAGAGAAATTGCAGTGTAAAAGAAACATTACTATTTTTAGTTCTTTTACAAGATATCCTATCACTTATAACTTCGTCAACTAACAAAGCAGTATTGTGGGGGTTTTAATCACAGTTGGTGATAGGTCTAGTTGTGTATATCCTTGTCTGCTATAAGAATTTTTTCTAGTACACTGTATATATAGCAATTTATTTTGACAGAAAATAGTTGTCATTTGTTTTGTTATTAATTTGAAAAGTAAGCTTGGGTGAAAAAACATCTTCAGTGTTTCCGGTTTGCAACAACGATATGCAAATGTGTAAAGTATCTTAATGAAACTTGGTCAGAATGTTAATCTTGATGATCTTAGGTCAAATTCAAATTTGCGTCAAGGGGGTCAAAAACTAGGTCACCAGGTTAAATCAAAGGAAAAGCTTGTTATCACTCTAGAGGCCACATTTATGACTGTATCGTCATGAAACTTGGTCAGAATGTTAATCTTGGTGATCTTTAGGCCAAGTTAAATCTGGGTTATGTGGGGTCAAAAACTAGGTAACTAGGTCAAATTAAAGGAAAAACTAGTTAACACTCTGGAGGCCACATTTATGACCATATCTTAATGAAACTTGGTCCGAATGTTAATCTTGATGATCTTTAGGTCAAATTTAAATTTGCGTCAAGGGGGGTCAAAAACTAGGTCACCAGGTCAAATCAAAGGAAAAGCTTGTTAACACTCTAGAGGCCACATTTATGACTGTATCTTCATGAAACTTGGCCAGAATGTTAATCTTGGTGATCTTTAGGCCAAGTTAAATCTGGGTTATGTGGGGTCAAAAACTAGGTAACTAGGTCAAATTGAAGGAAAAACTAGTTATCACTCTAGAGGCCACATTATACAATTATCGACTTTTTCATAGGTTGATATCAGGATTTATCAACCCGAAAAGAGTTATATTCACCGAGCCTTCGGCTCGGTGAATATAACTTTTTGAGGGTAGATAAATCTTGATATCAACCTATGAAAAAGTCAATAATTGTTTTATTACATGAATAAATGTAAAGTCAGTCTTGTTATTACAATTGTAACTTTTAATAAAGAAATAAGGAATAAATTTAGACCAAATCAGGTTGATATTGGTTTTCCAAGCACCTATTTCGATCTATTTTTATTTTCGTACTATTTATAACCCAAGATAAGTTGATATGATATGTACTCATTACTTTTCGAACCGTTTTCAGCCAATCAGAGAAACAAAAGAATACAGTCATAATAATTATGACTGTATCTTCATAAAACTTGGTGAGAATGTTAATCTTGATGATCTTTAGGTCAATAGGTCAGGTGAGCGATACAGGGCCTTCATGGCCCTCTTGTTTAGCTGACCAGAGCACAGTGTTCAAGGTGAGCTATTGTGACTGGTCATTGCCAGGCGACATGCAACGTGCGTTGGACTCATGCGTCAACATTTGCCTTGTTAACACTCTAGAGGCCACATTTTTGACCCAATCTTTACGAAACTTGGTCAGAATGTTTGTCTTGATGATCTCTAGGTCAAGTTTGAAACTGGGTCATGTGGGTCAAAAATAGGTCACCTGGTCAAATCAAAGGAAAAGCTTGTTAACACTCTTAAGTCCACAGTTTAAGTTTGAAACTCATGAGAATTGGTCAGCATATGTGTCTTGATGACCTCTAGGTCAAGTTCTGGGTCATGTGGGGTCAAAAACAAGATCACCCAGTCAAATCAAAGGAAAAGTTTGTTAACACTCTAGAGGCCACATTTGTAACCCAATCTTTTTGAAACTTGGTCAGAATGTTTGTATAGGTGATCTCTAGGTCAAGATTGAAACTAGGTCATCTGGGGTCAAAAACTAGATCAGTAGGCCAGATCAAAGGAAAACCTTGTTAACACTCAAAAGTCCACAGTTTAAGTTTGAAACTCATGAGAATTGGTCAGCATGTTTGTCTTGATGACCTCTAGGTCAAGTTCAGATCTGGGTCATGTGGGATGAGATACTAGGTCACCAGGTCAAATAAAAGGAAAAAATTGTTAACAATCCAGAGGCCACAGTTGTGACCCAATCTTTATGAAACTTGATCAGAATGTTTGTACTGATGATCTCAAGGTCAATTTTAAAACTGGGTCATGTCAGGTCAAAAACTAGGTCAGTAGGCCAGATTAACTCTGGTGAGCGATATAGGGCCATCCTGGCCCTCTTGTTAACTTAGAAATTTTCGTTTGCGAGTTTATATCTCCAATACTATAGCAGGTATGCGACTGAGACATCACACATGGTCTTTGGGGTAAACAGACAGTGTCATTTCAACAAGACCCATAACTCTGTCAAGCATTTTTCCAAAATTATCCCCAGTTGTTTGACAGCAGCTATTGGAGCTGTTTGAAATATCACTTGTGTTGTACACATTTTATATAAAATTACAAATTACATTCATTCTTGGTTACCTACTTGAAAAATGCATGTGCACATCTATTCTCCAACAAGTGTATTAACTCTTAACAAAAATTATAGACTTGGAAACCAGTATGCTATATTGAAAATAGACTATTACTAGCTAATAAACATGTATTTTCTGACATTCCTGAAATTCACTGTATTAAGGCATAATATGGTAGATTAAAAGAACCTTTGACAATTCCAATAGGTCTTTGACATTAGAAATGACCGCGATACATAAAAAGGTCTTTGACACTGGCAGTGAATGCTTTACTCTTTATTGTGATTGTGCTGTACAGTCCATGCAGAAAAAGACTTGAAATTCAAACTTTGCCAGATACTTTTCAACTTGCCAAAATTTATCACACAGTTCTAATGAACAACATAGACACCAAAGGTGGAAAGTAGAAGATAATTTTTAACTCGACACCACTGCCTTCATATTTAATGAGTACTGGGATTTTCCCCCAGCCTGCAAATGGTAAAAAATGCAGTACAAAGGCATTTCTATTCTTAGTCCGTTTGTTTATAAGATATACTTCCACATACACAAATATCACTCAGGTTAGCGATATATTAGGCCATCTTGGCCCTCTTGTTTGCTCCAATCTTCCCGAAACTTTATTAGAATGTTTGGTTTCATGAAATATTGGACAAGTTCTGATCTGGGTCATATGGTATCAAAAACTAGGTCACTAGGTCAAATCAAAGGAAATGCATGTTTAACACTCAAGAGGTCACATTTTTGGTCCAATCTTAATGAAAATTAGTCAGAATATTTGTCTCCATGAAATCACTAGGTCAACTATGTTTACACTGTTATGATGTGTTACTCAGGTGAGCAACATAGGGCCATCTTGGCCCTTTTGTTCATGTGTGGAAGCCATCCATCTGGCTTACAGAATGTCAGTTGTTCTACCCAGGTGCTTGCCTGTGATAAAATAAAGCACAGAGGGGCAACTGGGGTCTTCTTCACCATCAAAAGCTGGAAAGTTGCTATATGACTACAATTTGTTGATTTGATGCTAACCCAACAGAAACAAATAACAACAAAACTGTAGCATCCTTATAAGGTCCTCTTTCGAACTTGTTCAAATGGGGATGCTTGGCCATTTTAGAGCTAAAAATAGAAAAACATTTAAAGGACGCCTTCTCATGAATTGCTGAGGGATCTTTATCAAGCATAGTCTGCAGCAGCTTTGTTAGGTCCTCTCTCTCATTGTTTAAATGAGAGCACTTTGCCGCTTTTAAGGGCCACTAGAGCTAAACTGAAAGAACTTCTCATGAACTGCTTAATTGTCCTTCATCAAACATTATAAGGTTCTCTCTCAGTTTTGTTCAAATAGAGACACTCGACTCCTTTCAGGGGTGGCTAAAGCTAAAAATAGAAATACCTTTAAATGACCTCTCATGACCTGCTTGATGGATCTTTATCAAGCTTGGTCTATTGCATCTTTGTAAGGTCTTTTATTCAGGCTTTCAAGTGGCCCTAAAATTCCTAAAAAATCCTATTTTTTTAGGCCTCCCTAAAATTCCTTAAAAAAGAAAAACACTCAGAAAGGGCCAAATTCCTAAAAAAAAGCCCATTTTTAGCTCACCTGTCACATAGTGACAAGGTGAGCTTTTGTGATCACCCTTCGTCCGTCGTCCATCGTGTGTCCGTGCGTGCGTGCATGCAACTATCAACAATTTCTTGTCTGCACGATAGTGGTTTCATTTATGACTTTATTTTAACCAAACTTGCACACAACTTGTATCACCATAAGATCTCGGTTCCTTTCTTGAACTGGCCAGATCCCATTATGGGTTCCAGAGTTATGGCCTGTGAAAGGGCCAAAATTAGCTATTTTGAGCTTGTCTGCATAATAGCAGCTTTATTTATGATTTGATTTTAACCAAACTTGCACACAACTTGTATCACCATAAGATCTTGGTTCCTTTCTGGAACTGGCAAGATTCATTTATGGGTTCCAGAGTTATGGCCCCTGAAGGGGACAAAATTAGCTGTTTTGACCTTGTCTGCACAATAGCAGCTTCATTTATGATTTGATTTTAACCAAACTTGCACAAAACTTGTGTCACCATAAGATCTTAGTTGCTTTCTTGAACCGGCCAGATCTCATATGGGTTCCAGAGTTATGTCCCCTGATAGGGCCGGAATTAGCTATTTTGACCTTGTCTGCACAATAGCAGCTTCATTTATGATTTGAATTTAATCAAACTTGCACAAAACTTGTGTCACCATAAGATCTCGGTTCCTTTCTTGAACCGGCCAGATCCCATAATGGGTTCCAGAGTTATGGCCCCTGAAAGGGCCAAAATTGGCTATTTTGACCTTGTCTGCACAATAGCAGCTTCATTTATGATTTGATTTTAACCAAACTTGCACACAACTTGTATCACCATAAGATCTTGGTTCCTTTCTTGAACTGGCCAGATTTCATCATGGGTTCCAGAGTTATGGCCCCTTAAAGGTCCAAAATTGGCTTTTTTGGCTTTTGCAACCATATAGAGACTTCATTTATGGTTTTATTTGATACAAACTTCCAAAATATCTTCAACAACAATAAATCTTGGATGCCACGACAAATCAGATCCAATCATAGGTTCCAGATTTATTTTATATCTGATTACCTCCCCTGATTGTATCAAATATGGATTTATGTCAGTAAATACTTAAGGACTTATTTGAATTTCATTATTGTTATTAGTTGGACTGAGACAATCAGGGTAGATAACTATGTACTGATTTTATGTCAAATTATCTCCCTTTATTTCAAATTAAAATGGGTATATCTCTGTAACTAATGAAGATACTGATCTGAAATTTCATTTATGTCAACAGATTTATTTGGCAGATCCTTCTTTGGTTCACTTATGATATTTTTTTTTTAATTACTTCACATTTACGTTACTATAAATAGCTTATTTTTAGTAACTTTTTTATTATTGGCCGTAGGGAAAAACTGAGACCACTTGTCTGTGGTACAACATGGATGGTACCTCCAATTTTTAGGTATATTATATATCATATATTATAGCTATACCTTGTAAGAATTTTTTTTTCTTTTTGGTTAAATTTCTTCCCTTTGTTGTTCCTGTCCTTTGGACTTAGATATTTTTTCTGAGGACCTTCTTGTCCTCAAGTGCAATGATAACAGGTGAGCGATATAGGGCCGTCATGGCCCTCTTGTTTTTAAATCATCCCTAATTTTTTGTTTTAGCACTAAACACTTTCCCTCATATAAGCTTCATTGGGAATACTTATGAGGTGTTTTTTGTTTGTTTTTTTTTAACTCGCCAGTAATAGCTCCATATATATATTGTTGCTTTTCATCATCACTCAATGAAGTATCAGCCCGGATCTTGCCCTCCCAGTTGGCTGAGAAGTGACCTATACTCATCAAAAATGCACCCTACTATTTTGGCAAATGAATAATAATTTCTCAAAATTTAGACCCAGAAACGCACCAGAGGCCACCATTTCATACCTGTATTTCAAACTTTTCCAGGGGGAAAGCCCCCTGACCCCACTCCCCCATCCCCCCCCCCCATCAGCAGGGGAGTATCCCCTCCATTACCTCAAAATTTACCATTTTATGCCTCTATTTCAAAAATTTCCAGGTGGACAGCCCCATGACCCCCCTAAAATGATAAAAGTACCCCCACCAGTAAATGCACCAGAGGCCACCATTTCATACCTGAATGTCAAAAATTACTAGAGGGAGACCCCCCATGACATGGGCAGAGCCCCCCCCCCCCCCCCCCCCCCACACACACACACACCACACACCTACCTGCTCATGGTGCTATGTGCCTCGGCAGTGATGTCTTCGAATCGTTCTAGACTGGTGCACCCCCAGTCAAATATTTCTGGATCCAGGCCTGAGTATATCTATTTTCATGAAGCTATAGCCTAGGAACTCATGAAAACTGATAGAAGCATCCTCTGTATTAAAATGAATCTTAAAGAATATGAACTTAAATAAGTTAATTGGTTCATTATATGCATGACTTTGTGCAAAAAACTTTTTTAAGTTCAGACAGAAATTACAAAAAATTAGGGATAATTTAGCCCTTATTTTTGACAATAATAGCCCTAATTTTTTGCCAAATAGTGCTTGAAAGCCCGGTATTTCTGAGTTATGCTCTAGTGGCCTCTAAAAGGGACCAAGAGCCCCCAACTGAACAACAATAGAAAAGGACCTTATAATTATGCTCCAAACAAGGTTTGATGAAAACCCGTCCAGGAGTTAATGAGAAGAAGTTAGTTAAAGGTATTTCTATTTTAACTCTGGCAGCCCCTAAATGGGGCAAAATGTCTGCAATTGAAAAAAAATGTCAAAAGACTTTATACTGATATATAATGTATGTATATGAAGATACATCAAGCAGTTCATGGGAAGATGTCTTCTATTTTAGGTATTCTATTTTTAGCTCTAATATGGCTCCTAAAAGGGGCCAAGTGCCCCCAATCAATCCTCAAGACCAAGTTTAATGGAGATCCATCAAGCGGTTCATGAGAAGAAGTCGTTTAAAGGTATTTATATTTTTAATTCTAGCAGCTCCTAAAAGGGGCCAAGTGCCTCCAATGGAACATTGTCAGTGAAGAACCTTATAATGATGCTACAGGCCAATTTTGCTGAAGATCCATCATGTGGCTCATGAGAAAGAGTCATTTAAAGGCATGTCTAACTCTGGTAGCTCCTAAAAGGGTCCAATCTTCCCAATTTGAACAAAATTGGGAGAGGACCTTATGATGATGCTACAAACAAAGACTCATTTAGCAGTTAATTGGAAGTCGTTTAAAGGTATTTCTAACTTCTAATTTCTAGCAGCACCTAAAAGGGGGCCAAGTGCCCTCGTATGTACAAAATTGGGAGAGGACACATTGATGCTACAGACCAGGTTTGATGAAGATCAATTGAGCGGTTTGTGAGAATCAGTCTTTTCAAGTTTTTTTTCTAATTTTAGCTCTACTGGTCCTTAAAAGGAGCACAGTGCCGCCATTTGAACAAACTTGGGAGATGACCCAATGAATGATGTTACAGACAAGTTTGATTAAGATACATCTTGCAGTCATTTTTTTTTCTTTCTAATTTTAGCTCTAGTAGCCCTTAAAAGGGGCCAAGTGCCCCCATTTGAACAAACTTGGGAGAGGACCTTATAATGATACTACAGACAAAGTTTTATGAAGATCCATCAAGTGGTTCATGAGAAGAAGTTCTTTAAAGGTTTTTCTATGTTTAGCTCTGGCAGACCCTAAAAGGGGCCAAAGTGAACCATTGAACAAACTTGATAGAGGTCCATGCAAGGATGCTACTGACCAAGTTTGGTGTAATTCTAACCTGTAGTTTCAGAGAATTTGTGTCAGTAAAAATGTTGACGAAGGACGATGGATGACGGATGCTGGACCACCCACTCATACTAATAGCTCACCCTTAACAAAGTTCAGGTGAGCTAAATACCTTTAAACGACTTCTTCTCATGAATGGATCTTCATCAAACTTCATCTGTAGCATCATTGTAAGGTCCTCTTCCAATTTAGTTCAAATAGGGGCACTTGACCCATTTTATGGGCTGCTAGAGCCAAAATAGATATGCCTTTAAACAAATTCTCATGAAACGCTTGATGGATCTTCATCGAACTGTACATATCATCATTATAAGGTCCTTTCTTCATTTTGTCTTTTCCCTTGTTGAACTGCTTGGCAGAGTTTCATAAACTTGAGTCGTAGGATCCTCGTATAAGGTCTTCTCCAGATTTGTTCAATTGCGGATTTATGTGGGTTTGTTTTTGTACTAAACGCAGTTGTTGCCATTCAGTGTGTCGTGCATATATTCAAGGTCAAATAGTCAATGCCATGTGTACGATTTAGGCCCTCTTGTTACTTTCTCGCTACTTATACTTCATCTCTTTCACCCCTCCGACGTCTCATTTCAAGTTTCGTTTCTCACATTATCTTATATCCCTGATATTCCCACTCTCCATTAACTTCCTCTACCATATGTCTATTCCCCACCTTCCCACACTTACTCACTACTTCGAAAGAAAAATATTTTCGTACACTATATAGATCTATCTTATTTTGTTTCTGACGTTCCCCCATACACCTCCCATATCCCGCCCACACACCTATGCTTTTCCCGTTTTTTTCATGCTCCTCCCTCGTTCAAAATTTCGTATTTAGAACCCCATCCCTACCCGCACATATTTATTTTCCATTCTACTTTTCGCCCTTGTCTTATTTTACCCCATACATGCTACCCCGTCTACTACTGTTCTTGATAAACGTTTGACCTAAATTTCGATGCATCAATGCAGTCCTGTGCTTTCGAGAAGAGGTATGTTTTACACGCTTCCAACTAGGGCTTTAATTTGGATCCAAACCTGGATGAATCGATTTGCAATTACATACCTTGCAACTCAAGTTAATCTGTCCTTGACCCAAATCTGGATGAATGGGTTTGCTTTACACATATTTCATGTAAAGTTTTGTTCTTGTCATTCCAATTGCGTTTCAATTAATTCAGAAATTGTACACGAAAAGAAACACTCCAAATTTCCTTAAGAAAATAACTTTCAGGGGCCATTACTTTGAGATTTGTGACAACTCAGACGGACGGATAAGGGAAAACAATTTATCAAGGGAGACATGTTTCATTCTGCTTTTAAATTTAAAACCGTGCTCAGAAAGCTCCAAATAAATAGAAAAAAGTTCTTAAAGGGTTGTAATGCCTTTGTCCAAAATGTGGTTGCCACATTTCTTTTCATGAATACAAAATATATTATTTTCTACTTAAATAATATTTTCAATAAATTTATTGTTTTCTTGCAAATTTGTCATATGTTTGAATATTTGATAAACGTATTAGAAAATATTATCTAATGCATTGTTTTGATTACCTCCCTTCATGGCTCAGACTATGTAAGTTATGTGTAATAATGAAAATAGCATTTTACAGTCTTATTATGCATATTCTCTACTTCAGCTTTTTACATAAAACTTAAAGTCTTCTGGAAATTTAAGAGTTGTTTTAATGTTGATCCACAATGTAGATAACTACAGTAAGTAACTAAGTAGTGACTACGAGATAAACTATCCTTTATGCCGCCGTACGATATGACCAAAAGTCATTTTTTGTATATTGTTTGGAAAAATCTTGAAACGACCAAAGTTTTGTTCAATTTTTAGCTGATTTTATGACGTTCAAGATGAAAATGTCAATGAAGACATATACAGGTCAGCTTACTTAGTGAATGCCGGCAAATGCAGTACTTGCAATAATGTATAGGGTTGATCAGGAGTAAGGAAAATTAATAAGAATTTAGGTTGACATTTTATTTTCTGAAGAAAAAAAATCCAAGACAAAAACACACAACATTCTGTTTTCATATATTCGTTGAATATTAAAAATTTGTAGTCTGTGACTTCTGGGTTCTTTACTAAATTCATGCTAACGACAAACGTCAAAACGACCAAGAAGAATTTAAATCGTTTTGTTCTATGAAAATAAAGAATGTGGACTATTGTAAGAGAGAGAAAACCAGATGAGTGTCATAGAAACCTAAAACATATATTGAGTATGTCTGTCTTTATAGGAGTGTCTCATTTGTTCAAAATATCAAATTACGTCTCCTCGGACCTAATTTTGCTGGAAAATTAATATAAATCTGTTTATAGGTGTTGTAAGAGCGAAGGCAGCCGTCGGTAATTTAGGTTAATTATGTAGTCCGGTTATATTATTAAATATATTGTCAGAACTTTAAACTTATTCCAACATAGGGGTTTAGTAATGATTTGTATGCTTAAGTTACGGTCGGCATTAATTCTCCTGCACCGAGTGTACGCACACATTGAATCTTCACTATTAAAACTATGTTAAACCTAACCCTAAGCTTTAGTCAGTATATTGTACACTCAATACTTCAGAATTCCAAATGGAATATCTCAAAATTGTGCCATATGATATTTTTGATAAGTTTTTTCTCTGTTTTCTTTCCTTACATACTACGTATTTCACACCAGAAAGTTTATGTTGGAGATAGTTAAACCCCAAAAGTTTGAATGACCAGCCTAATACCAATTGCTATTTGTTTGCAATGCCTCGAAACAGTTATAACATTTACTACTAGGTCGGTAATCTTTGAACGTTTCACTATGTTTCATGATACTTTTATGTTTTTATGTATTAAGTAAAAGTTTTGCATTAGATGGAAATATTATTTGGTATACATTATACATGCGGGATGCATATACCCGGAGGCGTTGGTGATGTAACTATCTTATTGTTTTCTTTCTTTACTTAGAGTCACTTCCCTTTAATTCACGTCCGCCATTTGTATTACCAAAACAAATGTCATAATGTTGGTACTTACCCAGTTTGACTGAAAAAGACTTCTCTGCAGCTTTAAAATACTTCAATCATATTTAAACAGGACATCATGTTTGGACTATTCTTAGCATTTATTTTGAATAAGAACAGCTTTAAGGTAAAACACGACACTTTGCGAACTTCCGAGTAGCGTCTTGAAATTTTGCATGTGTAAAGTTGACCATATTTCAAAATTTCAAACAAGATGCAGTTTATTTTATACTAATAGAACAAACCAGTTTTTGTACACGAGACGTCAAAGTTGACCACCAAAGCCCGTTTTTGAAACTGACGTTGCCGCGTATCCTTGGCAACTGTTCCTTTTGCCTACCTTACTTTCCAGTCAACTCACGATTAGTTTTTCTGTCCTGTGTCTGTCTTAGCCCATCTCCACCAAACAAACAATGCACTCTCATAAATACCTAGCTCCAATTCTTACAGAATGGGTTCTTGTTAAATCTTTTGCGGCGAGCTCTTACAGTCTTGTTTTCCTATAGACATACATGTTTTACAAATTATCCTCGAATGAACAAATGAAATGAATAGAAGTAAAACCACAAAAAGTGTTTGTGTCTGTAAATACAGCGGTTTTCAATACTTCCATCCCACTGTAATAAACAAGTAATACAACAAAATATTAGAATAATCTAAATATATAGTCAAACCTTTCCCTTCTAGTAACACCGCAATGAATAATAGATTAAAGCCACATGATATTATTGCCAACTGTCTAGAAATAATGAATAAAAGCGAACAGAAAACTACGACAAAGGCAATATATAATGCAAAAAACCCATACAAAATAATCTACTGAGCCTTTAAGTAAAACACTCACTACTTGTTTATTTCGATCCTTTTCTTCAAAATATTATCCGTTATCCTCAGATCTTTTTTTTAACCTTTATTAATAATAGATAAATTGTAACTCATGTTTCCGAGATATTTTACGAAACTGTTGGGGGGGGGGGGGGGGATAAAATTCGAATAAGATAATTCTATACCAGGAAGTAAGGTAATGTTTATAATGTTTAGTCCTTTTTAACTGGTCTGAAAAGAAACTAAAGAAGTGTTTTCTTATCAAAAACCGTACATGCCATAATGTTAAAATGGACGATTGGTGGTCTGTAGCCGAAAATAAGCGTCACATGGCGTGACGTTAAATCTCTATAAAAAACGCTTTATTGTCAAAGTATAGATGGATTTACACTTGATGCGATCCTTAGGAACGGAAGTAAAATTTCGCGCATGCGCACTCTACGTAGGGCAAAAAGACATGACTAATGGTTAAATTTATATCATATATCAATCTATTCAATCAATTTGAGTTTGTATTATAATAAATTACCACTGCAGGACAAAGGAGAATATATGTTAATCTTTGCACATTCACAACTGCCTTGCTCAAAATGAGATACTTTAACTAATGCGCATTATAACTGATGATTAGGGATTCATAATGAACAGGCAATGCACTATTTTTTTCAGCAATATTAATCTTTCATCTCGACAAATTTAGGGTAAAAAAAATGAGAAATTGATTTTTTCCATCAATTTGAAATATGTTTGCATGGACATTTCTTAACATGATCTGACAGAGTTTACAACCTGTCGCAGTTAGCTTACATGATGATATCATTAAAAGTCGAACTTAGAAATTAGAAGTTTAATTAAGAGTAGTTGGAGTATGGACTTTAAAAATTCAAAAACTAAAGATTTTCGACGGGGTTACAGATTTATTCCAACTGATGTACCCCTCCTCCCACCCCCACACGCCCACCTGTAAAGTCCCCACAGTCCCCCATGCTAAATTTAACAAAGACGGACATAATCCCTACTTTGATTTTGTGTCCAATTATACCCAAATGGGGATCAATTCATTCCGTATTCAAACTTAAAATTGTTACTTTTTCATTTTTATTGATTCTTTAAATTTAAAGAGGATATTTGTTTGTTTTGGGTGAATATGGAATATATCTCACTGAGAAATGAAAATGTGAAAATTTTCTCACTTCGATGTGAGATATAATCCATATTCATGCACTCAAAACAAACAAATTTTCTTTTTATTTTATTCTTAATTACGTTGAGATGTGCATTTTGCAACAAATTTTAATCTCAGCGCGGGAAACAGACGCACGTAAACAGACATGACGTCAGACGTGCTGTGAACGGTTAGAAAGACGCACACAACATAATGTTCCATTTTATTTTTTGCTGCATAACGTTATGAAATTCTCATTAAGTAAAATAATTTGAATCGAGAAATATATATATATATATATATATATATATATATATATATATATATATATATATATATATATATATATATATATATATATTTAAATGAAGAAAGTGCGATTACAATTTTCAACAGGCCCTAATTTAAAATTCATACACAATGTACAAGAAGATCGGAGGTATATCTCTCACAGTCACGGTGGAAATATAGATTTCATATTTTCACAGTGTGAGTGATGAGATATAGAGGATATTTGTTTGCTTTAGTGTAAGATCGAAATATATTTCACCGAGTGAACACTATAACGCAATATTTTCACGAGTGGCGCAAATTACAAATTGAACTTGCAAATTACACTATTTCATAAGAAAATTATTTTTCACTTAGTTTTTCTCATGTCGTCGAATGTTTCAATATTCAAAAGATATTTAGCTTTCAGTCGGAAATAATGTAATTTATGTTGATACGTATTGTTCTCATACCACACAGTTGCAATCACTTAAACAATTGGGTGAAAAATCAAATCTCTGTTCTGTTCTGTTCTGTTCATTTTTTTCTATTTTTGTCTAATGGGACAAATATGAACATTATTATTTCCAAAATCTATATTGAATCGTACGTCAATTGCTTGTATATGAGTTCCCTAAATTACCACCATTTAAGTAACATCAGAACTTAAGAAATCCAACAGTTATTAATTTCTTGAGACACTTTAACGTTGAATGGAAGCAAGAAGCTTTTACCCTATTACAATTATAAATATACCATTGTAATGCTTATAAAGTCAAGAACACCTACATGTGTTAATAAGTTGTCATGTTTTGGAAAATATAGTTTATTTGCCTCTAAAGTAAAAGAAATTGAAAAGTTTAGTGATTTTCACTATATGTTCAATATAAGCGATGGTGATACTTTTAAAACAAAATTGGAAGCAAGAAGATGTTCAGTTAGAATAAATATTTTCACATGAAATTGAAGAGGAGAAATTGATGTATACTGCCATATGTGTTAAAATATTCACAGACTTAAATTTATATTTGAAATTAATCATTGAAAATAAATTTCCTATATAATCTATTGCTCAAAGTGATATCACTAGGAAAACCAATATTGGTCATCGTATAATTTTCAAGGGGGACAACCCACTGGCACAAGAACAGAAAGAAAATTATACCTTACCCCTAGGTATTCTATAAGAACCATGGTCATGAAGGGGAAAATTTACTAACCCGTTTCAATCGCGCATTTCATACTTAAAACACGCAGTTCAGAAAAGGTGTACTATGGATATCAAACATGTGGTGATTTATCTTCCACTGTGCCCCGGTCACATTTCTTCAATACATTTTATCTTAGAAAAACAACGCGTAGTTTATAGTTATTTCAACGTTACACAAACAACTTGCTTGACCTTCCCTGGTGAAGTTCCGTTCTAGATTACGAACCATTCTGATTGGCCGTTGTGAAAATGTGTCAATCGTCATTTTACTACACGTGTTCGCTAAAATGTGAAAATTTAGCATAAATGTGCAAAATGAATAAAATAAACAGAACAGATGCAGACCAATGTACGATTTCAAATTAAAGATCATATTCAAGATGTATTTCATTCATCATTTTCAGTTTTAGTGTAAAAATGTATTTTTTTTTAATTCTGTTTTTGTTTGTTTATATTTCGCCAAACATGTGCACACTGCTGTGACCTCTAGACCGGATGTTCATTAGGGAAGGTTAAGCAAGTTTTTTCTGTAACATTGACGAAAGCATAAAATATGCTGATAATCTCAGCAATATGGAATATTGAGACAAGGTGACTGGTGCACGATGGAAGATAAATTATCGCTTGTTCAATATACTAGGTACCCATTCACCGAATTGCGCGTTTAAGATGAGAAATTTACGATTGAAACGGGTTAGTATTTTTTCCCGTTCATGACCATGGTTCTTATAGAATACCTAGGGGTAGGGTATAACATGTACAGAGGCATTTTCTTTTTGATCTGGCGCCAGTGGGACAACCTACTAGGATATGCCAGTCAAATATGATAAAAACTGGGGATGAGAGATCCTCAATTTTAGTACGAGTAGGTCACAGCAGTGTGATTTTGATGTGATTTTACAGTAAGCAAATGTAACCAGCGAAATCTCTCTTAGAATATACATGACCCCTACTTTTCTCTTCATTTTATATCAGTTTTAGCATAACTCTTTAAAATGAGGTTAGGATTTGTTCTCTGAAATGGGTCTAGCTATGTTTGGTAGCTCTTTAAAAAATGTCAGTTTTATATCCTTTACGCAGCCTTAACGTACTAAAACGTATTAGCGTCTGATGGCCCTTTCACGCTTCCATAGAAACAACATTTATTACACGAAACTTATTTTGAAAATATTTCTGAAATGTCTAGGTCTGCAGCTCTCAAATACGGTTATATCTTACATCTGAGGCATACACTGACACTCTCAGACAGCATCAAAAATGACATTTTGAGCGATTTGATGAAGTTCCAAAATTATCCGTTACGGACCCCTGTGGGATTTGTGTTTATCAAGAGTTCAAATATTTTTTCATAGATTAAAAGCTGATATGCTGTACTTAAGCCCAGGTAATTTCAATTCGTAATAAAATGCTGAAAATTGGCTCCCCAATAGCAAAAAAAAAAAACAAACAAAAAACAAAAACAAAAAAACTATCTATCTGACTATCTACGAATCAAAATGCGGCTTTCGTTTTCAAGTTTAGCATTTCTACTTTAATTTTATTTACTTCGGAAATAGCATAAGGTCGAGTGACGTCATTTTCTGTGCTGTCAAAAACATACATATGCCTGGCGAGATTGCATAAATATGTGCTGGCCGTCCTAAGGATATAGAATATATAGGGAAAACTATTTACCTGTTTGTGATCTCCTCAGAATGTCTCCGCCATTTTGCCAAGTCACTGGAAGCAAGTTGTTTAGATCTGAATTATTGAGTAGTCATCTCCTCGTTGTCATTATTGTGTAGTAAGTATAAGATTGAATACTGCTTAAGCCGGTGCTTGAGGGCGTGGGCAGTGTTGCATTTTCTATTACTGCTCATGACAGACTCAATCAAACCGAGTCTGCAATTTTCACTGTTTACCTTGTTCTCGGTGCTTCTGAAGGATCTACGTTCCAGATTGTATTGATTTTGTCGGATAGCTTTTTATGTTAATCTGATTTTCCTGTAAGTTTGTAATTACGAGTGAACATATCTTAGTCATGGTCTGCGGTAATAATTGTCAACATTTAACCGTTAGACATCAAGATCATGGACTAAAGTGAGATATTATCTTCTTCAACTGCGGAGCCCATCTCTATTACTCACTCCAATGAAGTACATTTGGCCATTGACCTGTTTATGTGAGAAAGTTGTCACGAGTCGTAACTCACAGTTTACTGGTTCTTACTGAAATTTTTGAAATCTGGCATGAATCCAACAAAACAGAGGGTTTCTGAATGTATCTGACATTAATGGTGGTACTTAATAGGCTGGTATAACTAAGTGTGTACATTTGTCCATCTGACATCCATGATCTGCGATGAGCCCCTTGCTGTAAGCACTTTCAGTGCTTTGATTATAAATGAAAGGACCATCTTTGATATCGTTACGCCATTGTTGCCAACGGTTTATACGAAAATAAACGCTTTTTCTTTCCATACAAAATATATAGTGTATGATTGAATTCTAAAATTGTACAGCCAAATATATTATTCTTGCTATATAATGTTATTATTATTACTGTTATTATCATCAAGCCAAGATTTGTCTATTATTATCAACGTCATGCTCATTTTCTTACAAAAATATAAATTCAAAACAATTGGCATAATCTTATTGTTAGTGTATATTGTCCAAGTATGAGTGCTGTACATTCAGAAATTATCTTAAAGGTCAAGTTCATCAAAAATAACGCAGAAACGGACCGTTTGATTTTGTTTAATGTTTTTTCGAAACATTTGTATAATGTGACTGAAGAAAATTGTATAATTCGGGATTAGATGCATTTTGTACGTTAAAATTCTGCCGTCAGATACATTTTTTTTCTAACTTTAACGGTAAATATTGTTAGGAATATTATGATTCATTGTAAATACAGGGTACATGTCCCAAAAAACATAATACATCTTTCAAACGACATCACATATTCAAATGACATGGTATATCAATGATTATTATTCCAATAATTAGCATAATTAACTAAATTTTAATTAATATTCATCAATGTGTTCAATGTAACGTCATGACGTCACATATGACGTCATTGATGATGTAATCAAATTCCATCAAAGTCCAAGATGGCTGCTGAGGCAGAAGTCATAAAAATATATTATGAGTTGAAATCCCCAACATTAGTTAACAAAACATTAATTAAACAGTACCCTGGCATGAAGCCATTAACCAGACTACAGATCAACAGATTGGTCTGGAAATTTTAGAAGCATTGATCAGTAAAATCAGTGTTGACACCTACAAGGCGGTAATCGCTAATTTCAGAACCAGAATTTCTATGGTAAAATCGCAAAAAGGGGGACATAGAGAACATCTTATGTGAAAAACAATTTGTGACTGAGACATATATATCCAAAGTATTGCAGTGCCGTAGCCAGACACAAATTTTAACCGAGGCAACCTAGGGGGATCCGGGGGCATGCCTCCCGGATTTTTTCCCCAGGACGTCTCTGGTGCGGTCTGAAGCACTCTCAAACTGTTTTATATCACAGTAAAATCGTCCCTTTAGCCCTATATTTCACAGAACGTTCATATTTTAAGAAAAAATATATTTATAACAAGGATAATTGGGGATTTATCCTATTCTAATATAGTCTCGGATACAATCATTTTTGTAATTGAAAGGCAATAAAGTCAGAAAACCATCAGTAAGACATACAACATGCTTTTTTAGCTCACCTGTCACAAAGTGACAAGGTGAGCTTTTGTGATCGCGTGGCGTCCGTCGTCCGTGCGTCCGTGGACGTCCGTTCGTTCGTCCGTCCGTAAACTTTTGCTTGTGACCACTCTAGATGTCACATTTTTCATGGGATCTTTATGAAAGTTGGTCAGAATGTTTATCTTGATGATATCTAGGTCAAGTTCGGACTGGGTCATGTGCGGTCAAAAACTAGGTCAGTAGGTCTAAAAATAGAAAAACCTTGTGACCTGTCTAGAGGCCATACTTTTCAATAGATCTTCATGAAAATTGGTCAGAATGTTCACCTTGATGATATCTAGATCAATTTTGAAACTGGGTCACATGCCTTTAAAAACTAGATCTTTAGGTCAAATAATAGAAAAACCTCGTGACCTCTTTTTCAATGGATCTTCATGAAAATTGGGTCATGTGGGGACAGGTGAGTGATTCAGGACCATCATGGTCCTCTTGTTTAGTATACTAGTAGTTTATTAGTTTATAACCCGGGAGGGGGTAGGTACTGGAGGTACTGGAGGGGGACTGTTTCCATGTTGGTGTAAAGATAACTATGAAATGGTGGCCTCTGGTGCATTTTTTTGGTCTGAATTTTAAGGTATTGGAGGGGATTCCCCTTCAGTTTAGTGGTGGTCAGATGGTTCTCTTATTTTGAAATACAGATACGAAATGGTGGCCTATGGTGCATTGTTTGGTCTAAAATTTGAGGTACTGTAGGGGGATCTTCTCAATTTAGGGGGTCAGGGCTCTCCCCCTGGAAAAAATGAATTACAAGTATGAAATGGTGGCCTCTAGTGCCTTTTTTGGTCTGAATTTTAAGGTATGGAAGGGGATTCACCCTCATTTTCAGGGGGCTTTTTCCCTGAAACATTTTGAAAATTCAGTATGAAATAGTGACCTCTGGTGCATTTTTGGATTTAAATTTGATAAATATAATACACAATTGGGTTCGACTTTGATGAGTAGCTCACTTCTCAGCCAACTTTGGGGAGGGGGCATGGACAAGTCTATCAATATGGATTTCCGCCTCACCTCGCCTCAATGATGTCATGAGGCAGATATATTATGTTATATTCTCATGATATTAATATACTTCTCTGAACTTTTATAACTGAAATTTTCATCAGTGTGAAAGGCCTACTTTTTACTCTTCTTTTGTTTTTGCCTCTCAAATTTTAACCGAGGCAACTGCCTCGGTTTGCCTCAGTGTGGCTACGGCGCTGTATTGTGATAAATTGTGTGATAAATTCTCTTCTTTGTAAGTAAATATTAGTTTAATATATTGTTAAACAATAAAGTTATACAAGCTCAAAGATGTATCATGTTTTTGGGACATAGTCTAACACCCGGTATGATCAGTCATTCCTGCACATTTAAAAAATAAAATACCTACCTGTCTACCCACAATTCAGGGTATGTAACTCTACTTTACGTCCAACGCGATCATTTAGTAAAACTTTACAAGACCCAGTGATACCTACATTCTTTTTACTATAAAATATTATTTCAATATAGCCAGACCTCATGTCGTTTATTTTTTCAAACTATATTTTGTTATCATAACGATTTCAAATACCCTTTAACGGACAAAGATTTGATTTTAACAGGATGAAATTTTGAAAAATGAAGGTAGCAAAAATATTGACGATATGTAAATGAACTGCGAATATCCAACAAGTCTAGCATATCGTATTAAAAAGTCAAATAAATGTTTCCGAATTCATAATAAATGCCAAGAGTATTCGATTTTCTCGGTCACTCGCTATAACACATGGCGCCATGCCATATGCTTTCAAAAGAACTTCATTTTTTCTTTTGTAAAATATCGTGATAATAAGACAAACAATGATTTTGTTAAGAAGCATTAATGATATCATTTTTTACTGTTTATCGATCTATTCCTGTTAGGATTTTGTCTTCCAGTGGATATCGTATTTATAACCACTGGGGCTGGAAATAGGGGCCTCCTTGACCAAGTTGTTAAGATAAGGGCTTGCTTGGCCGAGTGGTAACTTAAGGTAAGGGCCTGCTAAGCCAAGTGGTAACTTAAGGTAAGGGTCTGCTTGGCCGAGTGGTAACTTAAGGTAAGGGCCTGCTAGGCCAAGTGGTAACTTAAGGTAAGGGCCCGCTTGGCCGAGTGGTAACTTAAGGTAAGGGCCTGCTTGGCCGAGTGGTAACTTAAGGTAAGGGCCTGCTTGGCCGAGTGGTAACTTAAGGTAAGGGCCTGCTTGGCCGGGTGGTAACTTAAGGTAAGGGCCTGCTTAGCCGAGTGGTAACTTAAGGTAAGGGCCTGCTTGGCCGAGTGGTAACTTAAGGTAAGGGCCTGCTTGGCCGAGTGGTAACTTAAGGTAAAGGCCTGCTAAGCCAAGTGGTAACTTAAGGTAAAGGGCCTGCTGCCAAGTGGTAACTTAAGGTAAGGGCCTGCTTGGCCGAGTGGTAACTTAAGGTAAGGGCCTGCTTGGCCGAGTGGTAACTTAAGGTAAGGGCCTGCTTGGCCGAGTGGTAACTTAAGGTAAGGGCCTGCTTGGCCGAGTGGTAACTTAAGGTAAGGGCCTGCTTGGCCGAGTGGTAACTTAAGGTAAGGGCCTGCTTGGCCGAGTGGTAACTTAAGGTAAGGGCCTGCTTGGCCGAGTGGTAACTTAAGGTAAGGGCCTGCTTGGCCGAGTGGTAACTTAAGGTAAGGGCCTGCTTGGCCGAGTGGTAACTTAAGGTAAGGGCCTGCTTGGCCGAGTGGTAACTTAAGGTAAGGGCCTGCTTGGCCGAGTGGTAACTTAAGGTAAGGGCCTGCTTGGCCGAGTGGTAACTTAAGGTAAGGGCCTGCTTGGCCGAGTGGTAACTTAAGGTAAGGGCCTGCTTGGCCGAGTGGTAACTTAAGGTAAGGGCCTGCTTGGCCGAGTGGCAACTTAAGGTAAGGGCCTGCTTGGCCAAGTGGCAGCTTAAGGTAAGGGCCTGCTTGGCCGAGTGGCAGCTTAAGGTAAGGGCCTGCTTGGCCGAGTGGCAACTTAAGGTAAGAGCCTGCTTGGCCGAGTGGTAACTTAAGTCTAGGGCCTGCTTGGCCGAGTGGCAACTTAAGGTAAGGGCCTGCTTGGCCGAGTGGTAACTTAAGGTAAGGGCCTGCTTGGCCGAGTGGTAACTTAAGGTAAGGGCCTGCTAAGCCAAGTGGTAACTTAAGGTAAGGGCCTGCTTGGCCGGGTGGTAACTTAAGGTAAGGGCCTGCTTGGCCGGGTGGTAACTTAAGGTAAGGGCCTGCTTGGCCGAGTGGTAACTTAAGGTAAGGGCCTGCTTGGCCGAGTGGTAACTTAAGGTAAGGGCCTGCTTGGCCGAGTGGTAACTTAAGGTAAGGGCCCGCTTGGCCGAGTGGTAACTTAAGGTAAGGGCCCGCTTGGCCGAGTGGTAACTTAAGGTAAGGGCCCGCTTGGCCGAGTGGTAACTTAAGGTAAGGGCCGGCTTGGCCGAGTGGTAACTTAAGGTAAGGGCCCGCTTGGCCGAGTGGTAACTTAAGGTAAGGGCCCTGTTGGCCGAGTGGTAACTTAAGGTAAGGGCCCGCTTGGCCGAGTGGTAACTTAAGGTAAGGGCCTGCTTGGCTGGGTGGTAACTTAAGGTAAGGGCCCGCTTGGCCGAGTGGTAACTTAAGGTAAGGGCCTGCTTGGCCGAGTGGTAACTTAAGGTAAGGGCCTGCTTGGCCGAGTGGTAACTTAAGGCAAGGGCCTGCTAAGCCGAGTGGTAACTTAAGGTTAGGGCCTGCTTGACCGCGGCTTTGAATCACTTGCCTCACGTACAGACATCCATCCAGCTGGCTTTCGGAAGGTCGGTGATTCTACCCAGGTGCACGCTCATGTCTAAAAATGCACGTTGGCGTACTTGTGGTCTTCAACGGCAATCAAAAGCTCGGAAAATCGCCATATAAACTATGATTTTGTCGATGTGACATTTAACTCAACAAAAAATGAAAGGAGTTGGAAATAGTTTGATCTAACATAACTCACTGTTCAAGTCTTTGGCACAACTAGTGTTTTTTCTAACTGGTCTGTATACCTTTATCGGCTAGGGACTGATCATGTATGTAGAGCCTTATAGAAGTGAGTCAGAATTTTGTACACTGCACCCTGTTTAGGTATTCTTCAGTACGGATGAAATATGACTGTGGCGGAACGTCCTAGTGACAATGTCAGCTGATGTGTTCTGAACATGTTGCAATTTGTTCAGCTGCGGAATTACATTAGTCAAACCTTGAGGTAACCAGGCATATTTATGGCATCGCTGGAACTGGTTTATCTCATGTAACCTATTCTGCGCAGTTGTACGTATCGAGCCTGTCACGCAAATTTGATTTGCTGTTCCATGTCCTTATTGGAGTCTAGCACTACCCCAAGATTCTCCACACCGTTTGTTGATTTTATCAAAGAGTAACCGACCTTCACCGATACGTCAGCGCTGTGATGCCTCATTTTTAGCCAAGGCTTCTGTTAGCTGAAGAGTCATTTGCATATACGTGACATCAATGAGTTTATTTTACATTAGGTAGCTCTTAGGACCTAGCATTGACCCCTCAATCGCACTGTATTTCATATACACAAGCGTCGATAACTCCAGAATACTGGTCAAGCTGTTAGAGGATGTCATTGCGTATCTTTGTCAAAGTTGACATAATAGAGCGAAACTATTTTGTAGGTTTTGAAAATATTGAGTTCTGGAATATTTATTATGTACAGGTATTAATAATGATTGTAATCAGCGGTAAGAGTTAATCAAGACATTTTCCAAAAGCCATGTTTTTATCAGATCAAGTTTACAGTAAAAACAGAAACCATTAAGGAGTAACACAAATTACTGATTTTGAAATATATAATTCTTTTTCATATCTTAGATATCTTTGATATAAGTGAGTTGAACTGTTATGAATAATTTACAATGATATTACTACTTGTGTTTAGGACTTCTATTTAAAACTCAAAAGATTGTTGATGGAACAAGCATGCGTTAAAGCAATTGCTAAATTGTGTTGCCAAATGGCCATTTTCTTGGCAAATTATCTGTATGAAAATATTTCGAATATTGAAGTAATCAAACTTTATTTGTCTTTTAACTGACTTAAAATTTAAACAATCTTCAGCATTATTTTAATTGTAATATCAACTGTAGCCTAAAAAATGTTGTACGTATAAGATCTTTTAATCGAATTCTGTATTATATGATAATTAATTTAAAATTCTATATTGACCTTATCAAATAGATCTAGTAAAATAACTCTACTTGTGCTGAATGCTGCGATACATAATCAGATTAAACAAAATATTTCAATAATTTAACATCCGATTTAAGTACATATTAAGATAGAAGCTGAATTTCTAGTATCATTTTACAGTGGAAAATGTCTGTGAAGTCCGCCTTTAGGAAACAAACATATTGTCCTTTTGACATGTGGCCTTATAAAGTAAATTTATAATTAAATTTAAACATACATGGTTAAAGGAGAAGATGAAGTAGTGACCTTTAAAAGCAGGTCTCACAGTAGTAGCTTTTATACAGAGGTTATTTTAGCACAGGTTTCATTGCGTGTACATTACATTTTTTTTTGGAAATCATTCTTTGCTAAAGTGTAGAATGTTAAACCAAGACAAGAAATGATATCTGATCAATTAACTGACAATTTTACATCGACAAGTCTTTTAATACTTCGTGTCTTCAATGTATTACCTGTCATATATATACATAAAACAATATTGTAATCATGAAATACCTTGCCATTAAATCTATGAATCATAAGAGACTATGTATTACAGCGCCATAAATACTATGAACACAGTCTAGGTCAATTTATCATAGGTATTGTTGTGTGTCATACAAATATGGCGAAATACACTCGTTTTTCTTCTCTGATTCATGTGAGGAGATTTCCGCCATGCTATGTTCTTGACATTTATCTTAAAACTATAATTTATTTCTGCTACAAATGCCTTCATAAATCTTCTAACTTAATCAGTTTTTAGTTTTACACAACTCACACAAAACGTCATGATATATTATTTAGGCAGCCTGTAATCGTATATAATTAGAATTATACCTTATTTATGTGTATAACGACTTCATCTTAATTCTTTTGGTCTTTGTGCATTTCATACGGAATGTAGCTGGATAAATGACTTTACATATTATTGGTATAAAACACGGATGAGATCAAGTATCTACCTTTAGCTGAATATAGTCCACATCCCATCATAGTCTAAGGTGCCATCAAATAATGAATAAATATAAGTGAAGAATGTTTAAGCACTGAAAAAAAAAAAAAAAAAACACTTCTTATTTATTTATGAATGCTACTGATTATCAATGAAATTTTCGACATTATTTATTTTGAAGAAATTATGAACACATTTTTATAATATGTATTTCTAGTTGAAATAATATTGCTAATAGGAGCTAAATAATACATGTAGTAAACTCGGTTTTACTTAGTCCGTTTATTAGAGATTATAAGATTCTTTCACTAGTTGTAGGTGCAGATGGGAATATCCGGCTCGAGGGTAACTGTTTAGGCGGTAACGAGGCTCATGCCGAGTTAATGCGTAAACAGTTTCCCGAGAGCCAGATATTCCTATATGCACCTACAGCCAGTGATCGAATATTTTTCTTGAAAATTCTTGTAAAAATAAAATCAATTAAACGTCTTTCTTTTTAGCACTATTTCTTATATAATAGCGCATTTAAACAAAGCGCGGGAAACCAACGTCCGTAAACAGGAAAGACGTCATAACGTTTAAAAGACAAAAATGACAAAGCTTAGTTCCGGTTATGTTTTATCAGTTGCAGAGTAACGTTATGATTTTTCGGCGACGCCGTCTAAATTCGTTTTCGTTTTCCTATGCCACGTGACTTCAGTTTGCCAATGAAACTACTTGATAACGCATTATAGATAATTTATCAAAACGGAAGATTTATGCAACACTCTGCCTGATTGGACGAGAGTGTCAATTTCTTTCACTCTGTTGACTGTGCTACGCTGAGTGAAATGTAGACAAAGCGTTTATCCTAAACGACGCTGCTCACAGTTTTAAAGCCAACTTTGGCTCAGTATATTTAGCAAGAATATTGATATATCTCAAAATAATAAGTAAGTTTAATAAATATGATAAAAACCTGTTCAAATACCAACATATACCAAATTAAAGAAAGAGCTGAATACGGTCTGCGTATCACATGGATAAGGGTGTGATAAGAGTCTTTTATGTAGAGAAGTGCTTTTTAAAAGATTTTCCTTGTTGTGACTTATTCAGTTTGCATATTTAAATGAGTACTTGTTTGCTTCGATATATTTGTTACAAATTATTTAACTGATTTGTTATATATGAATATTTTTTTTAGTATTGTATGCAAGTATTGAACTCAGTTGAAATCTGTTTCATTATATATATGCTATATAATGACTGAATCTCATTTTACACTGAAATGAAGGTACGTTGCATACAGTTTATCTATGTGATATAACTACGGTCAAACTTTGCTTATGCGGTCAAAATTTGCTTATGAAACAGAAATATTGAAATAATAACAATTGTATGTTTTGCTTGAACTTCACTTTTTATAGGTGAGACGTCATTGTCCAAAGATTCACGAATAGCGAATATGCATTTGTTAAAGCGGGATCAATTAACCTATTTTAGAAATATATAAAAATAATAAATAGAAAAATCCTTTAATTGATTTTTTCTCATGTATTCTAATCATACTTGATTTGTAGCATCTTTATTAGGCCCGCAGCCAACTTTGTTCAGCTGGGACATTTGACCCCTTTTAGGGGCTGCTAGAGCTAAAACTAGAAATGCCTTTATACAGCGTCTCATGAACAGCTTGTTGGATCTTTGTCATACTTGGTCTGGAGCATCATTATAAGGTCCTCTTCCAAATTTATTTATATAGGAACTTGGGCCCTATTAGGGACCACTATAGCTAAAAGTAGATATGCCTTTCTTCGCATTAACCACTTAAATGTAATGGATTTTTATCAAACTCGATGTGTAACAATATCGTAAGGTCTCCTGCTATTTTGTTACAAATGGGGATAGGGACCAATTTAGCTAAAAATATTAAAACGTTTAATGACCTCTTCTCATGAACCGCTTTATGAATCTTCATCGAACTACTGCTGTAATTATTCGTCTAAGGATAAACGAAAAAAAATTGCAACCCTACGAAACCTTTGCGAAAAATTAAAAGAGAACCATTTAAATTGTTAAAGTGCGGTGTTTAGTTTTGCAATTTGAAAAATGTTAGATGAAAGATGAATGTTAGATGAAAAATTTATAAACTTCTTTCCTTATTACAATTCGCCGACTATCATTTTTAAAGATATTTCTTGTTTGATATAATAACGTTTTTTGAATCGAGAAATAAACTATCAGGAACAAAGAGGTACTGTCAAGGTATTGGATTTTTATTCCATTTTATGAAATAAAATATAAATTACTACATAAATCTTCTACAAATATGTACTGTAGTTCCTAATACGTCATTTACTGTCGAGCACGAGAGTCATATTACACCCCGTAAGATGGATTTTTCCAGCACTGATAAAAATACCGGAAATCCCCGTCTGGTATGCAAGAAAATGAAATATTACCTCGGCAAGTTTACTTTATTGTACATGAATACTAGTACCTATTAGAATCAAAAATTCTAATTATTGACACTCAATTTGTGAAATAGGCTGAACACCACTAAATCCGGCGGTTCTTTATTTCATATAAATCCACTTACTTTATAACGGTTTTTCAACATTTTCTAGCATATCAGATTTACAGAGAGACTTATATTCCCATAAAGAACTATATTGCTACGTTAGAAAAACAAAAAGAAAAGTGGGTGTTAACTTTTGTATAAGAAAACTACAGTTCGCTGAGTTTACTCCTTTTCGCTTCTTTTAATTTCTCTTTTCGAACCATTAAATTCTTACGCCGCCATTTTTACCTAGCATGCGATAGGAACATGCCGATTTCGACAGAATACAAAGTGATACATACTGAAACGCGGTACACGTTGCTATTGAGAAAAGACACTAGGAAAGAAAAAAAGATTAGCACTATTCACATGTGGACTACTTGTGACTAGACCCTCCGGAGGCTTACATTTGAACCTGCGAAGGCTAACGTTTGATTTGGTTGTGATTAGCCTGAAAATCTGAGAAAACAATAACATTGCAGGTGCGAGACACACTATAAAATATTGTAAATGTCTATATATAAAACATATATACATTTTGTCCAAGATATCTATATATACAAAACTTAGTAGCAGGCATGAAACATTGCAATACGGTCTACAAAAATATGCACCAGTTTCACTGGCAGACTATGTACATGAACACTACTGATTAAGTATTTAAAGAATTTCTGTAGAACTTATTTTTCTCGTAAACGTAATCAATGCCAACAATCTTGTATAAATCAGTTTTTAGTTGAATCTTGTATATTAACGTCATAAAAGTTCAGTAAATCTATTTCAGTTACGTCGGATTCAAGCCACTCAGGTATATCGACTTGTAAACTGAACATATTCTTAGGCTACTATAATGTACCATGTTCGGTACCTTTTGTTCGGCACAACTCGCAGACAGCATAGACAATGTCAAAGACGATGATAAAAGCGAATGTTTAATTATATCCCACTGAGTAGTTCAGTTACTCTGGTCAATAAATGGTATGTTAAAAAGATTGCTAAAGCTGTACAGGTCCGCAAATCTTGTTTTACCCCTTTGATGAGAGAAGTTCCAAAGTTGACTGTATATGCCTTCTTTTCCTGTACTGCCCCAAATGAGTCCACCTTCATAAGAATGTGCACATCCCAAACGTTAGCATAAACTGCACTTATTAACTATTTCATGAACAGAAGAATTGCGTAAATGGTGCTACTGCTAAAAGAGACAGTCATGGGAGAGGAACATTTTGAAGTGTTTTTGCATATGTAGCCACACTGTAATACTGTATGTATCCATTCAACAGTCTACAAATGGCTGGACAATCAACTCAGTGAATCTAAGGGAGGTAATTGTGTCATTTGGTAAAATTGTAAAGTCTATCATGTATTTGAATCAAAATGTTAAAAACCAGCATACTCCTTTCATTAGGTGGTTGTGCTAAACATTTATATTATAACATATACCTAGTTTTTACTTCTTCTCTCTAAAACGTATATTTCAATCACTTTATTTATAATGTAAAAAACAACACATACATTTATAACAGTATATTCGTTAACAGTAGATCACACTGAAACATTTACATTGATGTCATTCTTTTTGTTTAAAAATTCAAAATAATTGCGACATCTTGGTTGCCATTCCAATTCTGGTAATAAACTAAGTACAATATATTGTGTGTGTTTTTTATAATTTATATATGTTACAATAAATAGTAATTAATTTATGTTTAAACTTATCTTTTGATATTTTAATATATTTACCCCACCCACTTTTAAGTATATCTTACTAATATAAGAGTCTATCTGAACATAAAGTACCATGATATTAAACGCTGCTATCCCTCCTTATGGCAGACATCATTTAATCTAAGGAATGTCAGTACGTACAAGCACATGAAAAAATGTGTTAAACATGTGTTTAAGAAAATGGTATTAAACACATTTGTATATCCATTTAAAAAGGCATAAATGCGTAAGCCTATTATTTTTATCGATAAATGTATATAATTGTGTACTATAATATACAATATAGTCGTTATAATCATTTGAAATGAAGTTACAACAACTTAATAATTCAATTTTTCACATTTATATCTGGGATGTCATTTTTCAGTTATCGGCGGCCATTTTGGTGGCCATCTTGAATCTGAGGACTTTGCACACGGTCTAGAAACTGGCATCAAATGGTTCTACAGACTCTAACAAACATTTTAATATGTAATAGTTGATGTACACATTCATAGAGCACCTACTACCTGTTTTAAGTTACTTATCAGGTCATATAATTTGCAGCATGACTAGTGCAGATCTATTTTCGAGACCTCAGTTATATGAAAACAATGGCATGTATAAGTGCGCTATTGTCCTCCAACATTACGTTCAGGAGGAGCAGTGTTAGTTGGGCACATAAGATACATTGTATATATGCATTTTGATGTTCCTATATTCCTGCAGGTTTGTCATGGCATTCATGTGAAATAATTAAACAAATTTGACAATAAATAAAGAATTCTAGTGTAAGTCATGTATAAGGTATATCACTGGCAATTGCTTGTGTAGTTATCGCAGGGGAAAACTGTTCTTTCGTAGGCACACAAATTGTATTTGATTTATTTAATTTGTTTCACTTGGGCAAATGAAATTAGGTAATTTCAGATATAAATGGAGCTGTATATGTATTTTAAATGTTATCTCACATTTGCCACGAGAAGTCTTTGAATATGCTCGCTGCCTTTTCCCTTAGCTTTCATTTATTGCTGATGAATTAATTGTGACGGGTAGGAAACGTATAAGGACAGACGTTTATCCATGTGACGAGTAGGACCGACGTATAAGGACAGACGTTTAAAGCAATACTTAACGAAACAGCTAACCCGCCATTTGTTATTTTACCCATATCTTAGAATTTACTGAAAGTTCTGTTTTAAAACTTAGCGTATAGTACGCTTAGAACAATAATTTATTTTATTATGTCATTGATAAAGCGTAACAATTTTAACCAAAGCTAACTTTGCCCTCATATAAATTTACTCCTCTTAGGCTTTCAATCCATTTTTGACTGAACAGTCACTAGAATACCCTAAAATATATAGAATACACCAACTAGCCAAAACTTGATTTGAATAACAACAACTGTGATACTTAATCATTTTCATGTACATCTCTGTATTCTTATAAATGGTACTGGTTTTGTAAAAACATACTTATCCGTATTTTCGTGACTTTTTTTTTGTTATAAAAATGGAAATGGCAATGAAAAAATATATCCGCGTGATTCGGTACTTTCGAAATGTTTAAATACGTTTTCATAACATGAAAAGTACTTTCAGTGGTTATTAAGATATTTGAAAATAGCAGATAACTGCTGCCGTATCCTAAATCTACGGTCCATTGATAAAATAATCCGAATCTTGAGTGTTTCAATGTATGCAACTTTTAGTCCGTCAATATATGTGTGGCATATATTATTTATTTATTTATTTTGTTGGGTTTAACGTCGCACCGACACAATTTTAGGTCATATGGCGACTTTCCAGCTTTAATGGTGGAGGAAGACCCCAGGTGCCCCTCCGTGCACTATTTCATCACGAGCGGGCACCTGGGTAGAACCACCGACCTTCCGTAAGCCAGCTGGATGGCTTCCTCACGTGAAGAATTCTACGCCCCAAATGAGGTTTCGAACCCACATCGATGAGGGGCAAATGGTTTGAAGTCAACGACTCTAACCACTCGGCCACGGAGGCCCCGTGGCATATATTAACATTTTTTAAATATGTTAAATATTTTTTTAAGCTGGCTAAAAGCGTTAGAATAGGGTTGATCACATAGTAATTTAGAAATTTTCGACGATAAATGAGTTTTCTAATGTCTCTTGTTTTTCTTTTTATTTACAAAAATGCCATGGCAGCTGAAATAAAATAAAGTCATACGTAACCATATATAATAACTGATGACAAAATAATCGCAAAAACTCAGTTAGTTTGGTAAAACCCGTTATTCAATATAATACGCTAGGAATGTCCTGCAAATTAGTTGGGCAATAAAATACAAGGTTATTTAATAACGCCATAGACATTTCCCAATGGACTAAGTGTCCCAGACAAATTTGTTTGATATTTGATTTTGTAGGACCTAACAACATTACAACATTAAGTGTTCAATATCCTCGCAATGCACTTTCTCCCAGGGCGTGTAGCTTATTCGGTAATATTAAAATATCATCAATAACAAATACAAGTAGTTCACGAAAGTGTAGGTCATACCAGTTGTTCGAAAAAAGCATACATTTATTTCAGTTTGTTTTCACTTCAACTTTTGATGATTGCTTTGAAAATCGAAATTAAAACTGCTGACAATGCAAAAAGGGTAGTTATGGAGATAGAGAAAGAATTTAGACGCAACAGAAGAGATGAATTCAGACATAAACCCGGATATATATTATCTCTTTAAGACGGGGAAAAGGACTCTTGAAGAGGTATCCCCCGCCGAATGGATTAAAGGTTTCACCTTGAAGAAGCATTCTCTGCATATAAAAACACTTAAAAGCAACTGAATTTCAGTCTCTTTGAAAGCTGCTCATTCCTTACTAAATCACTGATCGAAAACCATTTTTCTATATTTAGAAACAATGACATTGACAAAAGGCAAAAACATAGGTCTCTATGAAAGCTACCTTTTTACCAGGTGGTTTTTGCCTGCTTACCTCATGTCTTACTGAAGTTATTTAGAGAAAACCATTTTCTATTTTGATAACAATGATCCTGACCTTGACCCAAGCAATTCAAAATATATCTAAAACCATGGCCTCCTTGCAAACTTCCTAAATTCTACGTTTGACCACAATACCCTATTCCTTAATGAAATTATTGAGCAGAAACAATTTTTTTAGTAACAGCGACCTTGACACTGACCCAGTGACCAGAACGCCAATCTGACTAAAGTACTTGATCTTCTAAACGAAGATCTGAGGATCCCTTACCAAAATATCAGGCTTCCGGCGAACACGTTGCGGCAAATTTGCCGCAAACGTTTTGGTGAATTCGCCTCAAACTTTCTTTTGGGAAACATTTACCATGTAAATTAGTTTGCGGTTAATTTATTGGTGGGTGCTAGGGTATATATATATATACAGTCAAACCCGGCTGCAGAACCTCCAATGGGGACTGAAAAATGCCGGTATTTGTGAAAACATATATTTTCTCAAGACAGGTGACGTGTGACCATAGTAAGCAGGTTATATTTTTTGGAGGCTGTCTACAGTACGGGTCCGACTGCATAAGGGAGTTCATCGATTCTAAGACAAAAGTGAATGTACCAAGTAATATAGCAAAAACAAAACAAAATTATGTGGGATAAGGCCGTGACTTTATTGTAAATTTTCAAATGAAAATTATGGCATATTGTAAATATATAGCATGGTATATATGAAAATGATGAGAAAATATGAAAGACAAAGCTCCAGCTAAATGCCTGGAAGCAACATAGCAGCGCGAAGGTGCAGAAAACTATGAAAATAAGCGCAGAACATACCAGACCTAATAGGAAATTGTAGGTTCTAGTACTTCGCACTAATGAGAAACGAGGCAAAGATGCTCTCACCGATCACTATGATATAAGATGATAACTATAGGTTTCAACGAATGTAATGCATTTTAGATTTTAGTACTAATAAGATTTACAATATGCCATACCGAAATGCACATTACGTGTATTGAGGGCCACTCAACATTTTATGAAAATAAAATTCGCCAAAACGAGGTATGCAGTGAATACACGTTTACTCAATAGGTACAGCAGGTCATTGAAAAACAGTTAAAGTCTAGAGCTAGAAATTGCCTTTTGCTATGTACCTTAATTTTTTAAGATGTATCAAAATCTATGAAACTCGCTGCATATTTTACATATTGTATATCTTTAAATGCTACAATGTCAGTCAGGTACATGTACATATTATCCAATAGTTCGACGATATGAAGGTTTGCCTGTTTTGCGTGAGTTGATGACATTGAGGTTTGTCTGTTTTGTGTGAGTTGACGATAAGGAGATTTGACTGTTTCGAGTGAGTTAACGGAATGGAGGTTTGACAGTTTTGTGTGAGTTGACGATATGGAGATTTGACCCTGTTGTGTGGGTTGACAATATAGAGGTTTCCCTATTTTGCGCGAGTTGACGATATGGAGGTTTGCCTTTTTTTGTGGGAGTTGACGATATAGAGGTTTACCTAATTTGCGAGACTTGACGACATAGAGGTTTACCTTATTTGCGAGACTTGACGACATAGAGGTTTGCCTGTTTTGCGTGAAATGATGATACTGAGGTTCGACTGTTTAGCTTCAGTTGACGATACAGAGGTTTGTCTGTTTTGCATGAGTTGATGATATTGAGGTTTGCCTGTTTTGCTTCAGTTGTGATATTGAGGTTTGACTGTTCTGTGTGTGTAGACAACATGTGAGTTGACGATACAAAGCTTTGCCTGTTCTGCGTGAGTTGACGATATGGAGATTTGACTGTTTTGTGTGACTTGTCGATATGGAAATTTGACTGGTTCATGTGGGTTGACGATATAGTGGTTTGCCTGTTTAGCTTCAGTTAACAATATGGAGGTTTGCCTGTTTTTCATGGGTTGACAATATGGAGGTTTAACTGTTTTGTGTGAGTTGACGATATGGAGACTGGACTGTTTTGCGTGAGTTGATGATATAGAGGTTTGCCTATTTAGCGTGAGTTGACGATACGGAGGTTTAACTGTTTTGTTTGAGTTGCCGATATGGAGGTTTGCCTGAGTTGACGATATGGAGATTTGACTGTTTTGCGTGAGTTGACGATATAGTGGTATGCCTGTTTAGCGTGAGTTGACGATATGGAGGTTTAACTGTTTCGTTTTAGTTGACAATATGGAGGTTTGCCTGTTTTGCCTGAGTTGACGATATAGAAGTTTGACTGTTTTGGCGTTAGTTGACGATATAGAGGTTTGCATTGTTAGCGTGAGTTGACGATATGGAGGTCTGACTGCTTTTGGCGTTAGTTGACGACATAGAGGTTTGCCTGGTTAGCGTGAGTTGACGATATCGAGGTTTGACTGTTTTGGCGTTAGTTGACGACATAGAGGTTTGCCTGGTTAGCGTGAGTTGACGATATGGAGGTTTCACTGGTTTTGTGTGAGTTGACGATATGGAGGTTTGTCTGTTTTGCGTGAGTTGACGATATAGAGGTTTGCTTGTTTTGCGTGAGTTGACGATATAGAGGTTTGACTGTTTTGTGTGAGATGACGATATGGAGATATGCCTGTTTTGCGTGAGTTCATTAAATTGAGGTTTGCCTGTTTTGCTTGATTGGACGATATGGAGATTTGACTGTTTTGTGTGAGTTGACGATAAGGAGGTTTACTTGTTTTGAGTGAGTTGATGATAATGAGGTTTGCCTGTTTTGCTTGATTTGACGATATGGAGATTTGACTGTTTTGTGTGAGTTGAGGATAAGGAGGTTTGCTTGTTTTGAGAGAGTTGATGATATGGAGGTTTGACTGTTTTGTGTGAATTGACGATATGTATGGAGATTTGACTGTTTTGCGTGTTGACGATATGGAGGTTTGACAGTTTTGCGCGACTTGACGATATGGAGGTTTGACTGTTTTGCGTGACTTGACGATATGGAGGTTCGGCTTTTTGGCGTGAGTTGACGATATAGAGGTTTTCCTGTTTGACGTAAGTTGAAGATATGGAGGTTTGCCTTTTTTGTGTAAGCTGACGATACGGAGGTTTAACTGTTTTGAATGAGTTGACAATAATGAGATTTGACTGTTTTGCGTGAGTTGACGATATTGAGGTTTGCCTGTTTTGTGTTTGTTGACGATACGGAGGTTTAACTGTTTTGTTTGAGTTGACGATGAGATTTGACTGTTTTGCGTGAGTTGACGATACTGTAAGTGTATATGAAATCGTTCGAGGAACGGTCCAATTATATAGAGGTTTGCCTGTTTTGCCCGTGTTGATGATATTGATGTTTGCGATTTAGCTTCAGTTGATGATATGGATGTTTGCCTGTTTTCCACGAGTTGACGATATGGAGGTTTAACTGTTTTGTGTGAGTTGACGATATGGAGATTTGACTGTTTTGCGTGAGTTGACAATACTGTAAGTGTATATGAATTCGCGGAGACAAATTTTCGCGGAACGGTCCAATTATATAGATGTTTGCCTGTTTTGCCTGAGTTGATGATATTGATGTTTGCTGTTTAGCTTCAGTTGATGATATGGATGTTTGCCTGTTTTCCACGAGTTGACGATATGGAGGTTGAACTGTTTTGTGTGAGTTGACGATATGGAGATTTGACTGTTTTGCGTGAGTTGATGATATAGAGGTTTGCCTGTTTAGCGTGAGTTGACGATATGGAGGTTTAACTGTTTTGTTTGAGTTGACGATATGGAGGTTTGCCTGTTTTGCCTGAATTGACGATATAGAAGTTTGACTGTTTTGTGTGAGTTGACGATATGGAGGTTTGACTGTTTTTGCGTGAGTTGACGATATAGAAGTTTGCCTGGTTAGCGTGAGTTGACGACATGAAGATTTAACTGTTTCATGTGCATTGATAATATAGAGGTTTGCATGTTTTGCGTGAGTTGACGATATACAGGTTTGCTTGTTTTGCGTGAGTTGACGATATAGAGGTTTGACTGTTTTGTGTGAGATGACGATATGGAGATATGCCTGTTTTGCCTGAGTTGATGATATTGAAGTTTGCCTCTTTTGCTTGATTGGACGATGTGGAGATTTGACTGTTTTGTGTGAGTTGACGATAAGGAGGTTTACTTGTTTTGAGTGAGTTGATGATATTGAGACTGGCCTGTTTTGCTTGTGTTGACGATATGAAGGTTTAACTCTTTTGTTTGAATTGACGGTATGGAGATTTGACTGTTTTGCGTGAGCTGACGATATGGAGGTTTGCCTGTTTAGCGTGAGTTGACGATATGGAGGTTTAACTGTTTTGTGTATGTTGACGATATGGAGATTTGACTGTTTTGCGTGAGTTGACGATATAGAGGTTTGCCTGTTTTGCGTGAGTTGATGATATTGAGCTTTGCCTGTTTAGCGTCAGTTGACGATATGGAGGTTTACCTGTTTTTCATGAGTTGACAATATGGAGGTTTAACTGTTTTGTGTGAGTTGACGATATGGAGATTTGACTGTTTTGCGTGAGTTGACGATATAGAGGTTTGCCTGTTTTTGAGTGAGTTGACGATATGGAGGTTTGTCTGTTTTGCGTGAGGTAACGACATGAAGTTTTAACTGTTTCATGTTTCATGTGGATTGATTACATAGAGGTTTGCCTGTTTTGCGTGATTTGACGATATAGAGGTTTGCTTGTTTTGCATGAGTTGATGATATAGAGGTTTGACTGTTTTGTGTGAGATGACGATAAGGAGGTTTACTTGTTTTGAGTGAGTTCATGATATTGAGGTTTGCCTGTTTTGTTTGATTTGACGATATGGAGATTTGACTGTTTTGTGTGAGTTGACGATATGTATGGAGATTTGACTGTTTTGTGTGTGTTGATGATATGGAGGTTTGACTGTTTTGCGCGAGTTGACGATATAGAGGTTTTCCTGTTTAGCGTAAGTTGAAGATATGGAGGTTTGCCGTTTATGTGTAAGCTGACGAAACGGAGGTTTAACTATTTTGTTCGAGTTGACGATAAAGAGATTTGACTGTTTTGCGTGAGTTGATGATATTTAGGTTTGCCTGTTTAGTTTCAGTTGCCGATATGGAGGTTTGCCTGTTTTTCATGAGTTGACGAGATGGAGGTTTAACTGTTTTGTGTGAGTTGACGATATGGAGATTTGACTGTTTTGCGTGAGTTGACGATATAGAGGTTTGCCTGTTTAGCGTGAGTTGACGATATGGAGGTTTAACTGTTTTGTCTGAGTTGACGATGTAGAAGTTTGACTGTTTTTGCGTGAGCTGACGATATGGAGGTTTGACTGTTTTTGTGTGAGTTGACGATATGGAGGTTTGACTGTTTTTGCGTAAGTTGACGATACAGAGTTTTGCCTGGCTAGTATGAGTTGACGATATGGAGGTTTGACTGGTTTTGCGTGAGTTGACGATATAGTGGTTTGCCTGTTTTGTGTGTGTTGACGATATAGAGGTTTGTCTGTTTTGTGTGAGTTGACGATATAGAGGTTTGCTTGTTTTGCGTGAGTTAACGATATGGTGTTTTGACTGTTTTGTGTGAGTTGACGATATACAGATTCGACTGTTTTATGTGGGTTGACGATATAGAGGTTTGCTTGTTTTGCGTGAGTTAACGATATGGTGTTTTGACTGTTTTGTGTGAGTCTACGATATAGAGGTTTGACTGTCGGACTGGATTTTACGAAATGGAGGTTTGTTTATCAGGCGTGGATTGACGATTTGGAGGTTTGCTTACTGGATGCTTATTGACAATACGGAGGTTTGCCCGTCGGATGTGGATTTTGATATTTGTTAGTTTTGTTTATTGTTTCTTCTAATTCTCTTACTGACTGGTTCCTTACAATCATAAACCACTGTCCAACTAGAGAATCTAATTACATCTTAACGGTTTAACCTAGAGTCAGAAGTTTTGTGGTAAGCTGTGGCCCCCTAACTACACCAAAGTGAAATAGCCGACTAGGATATAGCTTTATAGGATAAACTTGTCATCTTTAGGGAGTTCTTTTATAATATATCAGCTGAGGGTTTCAGCTTCTCGCCTTCCTTACTCGCACTTCTGCACGTGCAAGACGAGACAATGTTATTCTTACATTCCTTTTAAGTCACGGATTATTACAACAAGGATTTTACAGACGGTGTTCTAGCTATTCAACATGCAGCGTGATATATTCAAATAAACTAGGAGAACGCTGAGCGAGTCATCCAGACTAATTACATTTTGTACTTCCGTCCCGAACTAGCTGTGATCTTAGATAATTACCAGTCTCTAATCAATGCTAGCAGATGTAATTACATTTTCATGTCCTCGAACAACTGGTTGACATGGAAATAACGGCTTGCAGGCTGTTTCAAATTTATAAATGACGTTGATATTTAATTTAGAAATTATTTCAACTAACGGTTCTTTTCTGATGAAAAGAAACAGAAAATATAAATGTTATCATCTAGTAAAGAATTATTAGTAATTGTATCCGATTTTTTTCTTTCCGATATCGATACAACGCTTTAGAGAAGGGAAAACTATCTAGGTTAAGTAAATACAGTCCTAGAAAATTCTGGAAATACATTAACAAATATAAGAGTAAACGTAAATTTAATGCACCTGATATTACTTTAAATGATTTCGTGAAACATTTCAAAAATATGTCTAATACTTCAAATGGTGATTACACATCTGACGAGGATTTTGTGGAGAGATTCAAAACTGTATCAGTCAATGAACTAGACTGCCCCTTTACAGTGGACTCAAAAGGCATAAAAGCTGCGGTTTTGAGAATAATGTAGCTGACTTTTTTATTAACTCAAATCAGTTTATTTCTCCTTATCTTTCAATATTTTTAATAAAATATTCGACTCTGGCATATATCCAGAATCGTGGTGTAAAGGTATTATCATACCAATTTTTAACAAGAGCTGTCCGTAAGACAGCGCGCTCGACTTTCTCAGTGCTTGACTATGAATTAGAGCTTTGCCAGTAAAAAAAATCCAAGTTAAAAAGGGACATAACTCTGTCAAAATTCAAATCAGAGTTATGAGAAATGTGTCTTCTGGTGTAGACTTTGATTGTAAATAACTATTTCGAGTTTCAAGTCAAAAGCTTTAATAGTAACAGAGATATTTGACTTTATCAAAAATGTTAACAAAAAATTCTAAGTTAAAAAGGGACATAATTCTGTCAAAATTCAAATCAGAGTTATGGGGATTGTTTCTCCTGGTGTAGACTTTGATGGTAAATAAGTATTTTAAGTTTCAAGTCAATAGCTTTGATAGTAACAGAGATATTTGACTTTATCAAAAACTTTACCCAAAAATTCTAAGTTAAAAAGGGGCGTAATTCCGTCAAAATTCAAATCAGAGTTATTGGGATTATTTCTCCTGGTGTAGACTTTGATAGTAAATAATTATTTTAAGTTTCGAGTCAATAGCTTTGATAGTAACAGAGATATTTGACTTCATCAAAAACTTTAACCAACGGCGACGCCGACGCCGACACCGACGTCGACGCCGGGGCGAGTACAATAGCTCTACTTTTTCTTCGAAAAGTCGAGCTAAAAAAGGTGATACTAGGAATCCCTTCTTATTATAGAGGGGTTACTATTGTAAATATTTTTGCCAAAATCTTTTCACTATCACTCAGAAATAGAATTAAAGGTCCATTACTAAGGGAAAGTGAGTCGGCATTTTTTTTCATAGCCAGTGCATAGACTTCTGCAAGACACTAAATAATGAAGATTGGCAGGTCAAAATTTGCAGAAGGTCTTTGGAACTCAAAGAAATGGATGTTTATTATGTTGAAATTTGAATGAATCGACAGAATGACCCCCCAGGTCTTTTTAACTTTCTTCATACTTCATAGAAAAATAATTGTACATATACTGCGATTTATTTCGAATTTCTACATACCAACTTTCATTTTCCAATAAAATGAAATAGTTTCTGTGCTTTTTAAAAGAAATTAAAATGTTCACTTTCCTTAGTATTGGACCTTTAATAGATGGTGCGAAACAGAAAATGTTTATTATGATTCCCAATTTGGTTTTAGAGATAATCACAGTACAATAGACTGCATATTTTTATTACATACTATTATTCAGAATATACTATTTGACAAATCTAAATTATTTTGTGCATTTATTGACTACGAAAAAGCTTTTGATACTGTTTTACGTGATGCCTTATGGGTCTAACTGGGTAATGTATTCATTAGTTATGTTCAATTATTTAAGTTATAATATGTATTCTTTTTCTGTCTTGGCCATATTTGTTTGTATGATTTGTAAATGGTCAAAGGTATTATTATGTGCCGATTAACCAATAAATGAAATGAAAAATGAAATAATATTTACGTAGGTAATAAGGTAATGTTATATAGAATTCAAGGTACTGTGTTACAATGAAATGTTATGGAATTATCGCCTCAGCTATTCGATAAATATGTTACCGCATACCCTGGGATCATGGAGTCAATTTAGGCCTATTTCTAGTATGGTAGAGTTTCTCTCGGACCGGTGCAATTAAACGGGAGGGGTGTTACACCTTTCGATGTCTCTTATGAACAGACCCAATTAAACCGAGTCCGCTATTATTTTACTTTGTTGCGTTCAATGCTGCCAAAGGATTATTGTTTTTATGCTACCACCACTGTATACCACAGTTCTAAAAGCTAAACACATTTTGCTTTAAGGTATGTAATTTCTACTAAGAGTAATTTTCAAACGTTATTTTCGCCTAAGAAGAATTTCAAGACTCTAGATTTTACATGTATTTTCAATAAGGGATAGCTAAGTGCATGTGATTATATTCCATGAATAGAAATGCACACAAAACAGGTACAGTATGTGTCACTAAACCACGGTTTTGGTGTAATCCTTTGTTAGTTTTCTCCATAATATAAGTCATAGTGCCGATACCGCTCTAAACATACGGCTTTTAGTCCTCTACTGGTTGAAAACCAGTTTCGTTTATAGGATTGTCCTCATTCCATCATTCCGTCCGCACGTTCGTGTCCCATCCATGGCTCAGTCATCCATCAAGAAATTTTAATATTACTGGAGAAAATTTTTCCCATAATTCCCCATAATTAGTCGACGTGCCATGCGAAAAACTCGGACCTCTAGTTTAAAGGTCAAGTTCACACTGGGATCTAAAATCAATGGGGCTTTTTCCTGTCCGGTCTGTAACTCGACCATCCATCAAAGGATTTTAATATTACTTGACACACTTAATTGTTTCCCATAATAAGACGATGTTTCAAGCCTAACTTTAAGAGTCCTATCATAAAGGGCAAGATCACATTTGGCGATCAAAGGTTAACATGGTATTGACAGGGTCTGTTTCTTGTCCGGTCATGAACTTTACCATCAGCTGAAGGTTTTCAGTATTACTTGGCACAAATCTCCCCACAATGACGTGAATCTAGACCTCCTAAAGGTTCAAGGTCACACTTGGAGGTCAAGGTAGATATGTTTTTTTCTTTCCGGCCCATAGCTCTGCCAACCATTAAGAGAGTTTAATATTTCTTGTTACCAGTAATAAAAAGACGTGCAAGGCGTGAAACATAGACCATAGGTCAATAGGTTTTCCATTCCGGTCCATGATTCTGTCATCCAACAAGGGGTTTTAATACCAGTACTGCTTGATCCAAACGTTCCCCGATGTCATGCGCAACACCAAGTCCCCTACCTCAAAGGTGAAGGTTAACACCTTGAAATCAAAAGTCAATATGTTTTTTATTTTCCTGTCCTGTCCATAACTCTCTCATCCATTAAGGGATTTTAATGTTACTTGGCACAAACGTTTGTAATACTGAAACCTGACATATACACGGCCTAAACTCTACCTCAAAGGTCAAGGTAACATTCTGCGGTCAAAGGTCAGAACTTTTTTTTAAAACTGTCCGGTTCACAACTCTGTCATTCATCAAGGGATTATTTTAATATTAATTTGCTCAAATATTCCCCATAATAGGATGATGTGTCACGCGCAAAACCTAGATCCCTAACTGAAGGGTCAATGACACACTTTTCAGAAGGAACTTTTTTCCTGGCCGATCTATAGCTTCGTCATCCATCAAGGGATTTTAATATTGTCATGCATAATATCTAGATCCCTAGCTCAAAGGTCAAGGTCACACTTGGAGGTGATCTCTTCCATCCAGTGAAGAAATTTTTATATTACTTGGCACCTTTTTTTCCATAATGAGATGACTTTGTCATGTGCAACAACCAGACCTCGAGTTCAAATGTCAAGTTACACTTGGAGGTCAAAGGTCAATATGTTTTTTCTCCAGTCCGGTCCGTAACTCACTGATCAAAGGATTTTAATGTAACTAGGCACAAATGTTCACCATAACGAGATGATATGTCGTGCACAACATCTAGATCCCTAGCTCAAAGGTCGAGTTCACCCTCGGATGTCAAAAGTCAACATTGATACTTTCCTGTTTTTTTAACTATTTTAGGTCACTTCTCTTGTCCTGTGTATAAATATTTAACATGACAAGCCCATGAGTCATATGCACCCAATAAAAAAAAATGTCGATAATTTGGTATATAATCTTCAGAATTACTGCCCTTTAATATGATGAAATATGTCGTTATATATTTCTCTAAGTTTTCCACCAATTTCAAATGAAAAGTTATTAAAAGAACTTTGTTATATTTATAGATGTTATCTGCAAATTTAATCTAAACATTGTACGTTATAGCATAGTGCACAATATGTGCTCTTATAAGATCATCGGTTAGTCATCTTCCAGTAGGGGACTTGGTATTGCATAGTAATACTTCATTCACTTCATTTACTATAACATGTAACTGCCTTTCTTAAAATAATAATTTTAAGAATTGTCAGTTAGCACGTAATGAACGTTTGAGAGGTGAAAACACTTAAACATATGAAGTTCAAAAGACTTCATAAATATGTTTCGTACTATAAACTGCAACGTTATACAACAATTCTAGACTAAAACTGCACTTTTCAGGGGTGTTTTAACAGGAGAGAAAACTTATGTTAACAGAGAGATTCGCGCTCACGTGCTGGTAAAACACCTCTTTATATTATACGATTCTGTCACTAGTTGTAGGTTCAGATGGGAATATCTGGCTCGAGGGTAACTGTTTAGGCGGTAACGAGGCTCTTGCCGAGTTACCGCGTAAAAAGTTTCCCGAGAGCCAGTGATCGAATCTTTTTCTTGCATACCATATCCAAGACATTCTTGTAAAAATAAAATCAATCGAACGTCTTTCTTTTTAGAACTATTTCTTATATAGTAGCGCATTTAAACAAAGCGCGGGAAACAAACGTCCGTAAACAGGAAAGACGTCATAACGTTTCAAAGACAAATGGCAAAGCTTAGTTCCGGTTTTGTTTTATCAATTGCAGAGTAACGTTATGATTTTTTGATAAAATACCGTTTTTGTATCGAGAAATATACTATCAGGAACAAAGAGGAACTGTCAATGTATTGAATTTTTATTCCGTTTTATGAAATAAAACATAAATTACTACATAAATCTTCTATATATATGTAGTTCGTAATACGTCATTTACAGAACGAGAGTCATCTTAGATGGATTTTTTCCAGCACCGGTAAAAATACCGGAAATCCCCGTCTGGTCTGCAAGAAATGCGCGTTCCGTGGCAAAGCGTGAACGCATTACGGCCCCAAAACGGATTATTCAAAAGGAAAAGACGTCGACGTGAAAAGATAACGCAGACATTCCCGCGTATTCCTGCAGATTTAATGACGTTGAGAGACAATATATTCATTTATTAGTTTTTACGAAAGCGTTAAGGAAAACAGCCTTAACAAGAGATCTTTGGTTTACACCTGAGACTCAATGTTAATTAGCACGCGTATAGGATGTTTTGATCTAAGCGATGAAGAATAAAACGAAAATCAGATTGAACAGATGAAAGTCCTTATCTTAACGAATTTTATGCCATTTTGTCACTTTTATTTTTAGGGTGTGTGTCTTATGAAGCATACAGTTCAGGAATATGCATTTCTTGATGAGGTAATTTTTTGTGAAGTGTTTGCTACATATAATGCAACGTTCTAAGAAAATTTGATCCGAAACCTAAGCCCAAAATCTGGATAGTTTTAGTAATGTAAGTGTTGCGCTTTTAAACCGGTTAAGTGTACATGCATATCAGAATGCCTTCGCCTGGAGCCATCATTGTATTCAGTAAATACCCACCACAGAATAACTCTATTCTTTGGTGTTTCCACGATGGTAATTATAATACAAAAACATGTATCTAGTCACAAACTGACAGTAATGTATATTAGGTCAAGGCAGTGTGTATAATGTCTAAACATTTTATGGTTTTGATGTAGCAGTATGCGCAATACTTAATGTCTTTAGATCAGTTTAAACAACACTGTTTCTAGTGTGAAATAGTTATTCGTCTATGTACTATACTGAAAAATCACCTTGACGTTGTGATAACACATAAATTCAGGAAGGGCTCTGATTTGTCCGTTCTTCCACATAATGGACAGTTTCAAGCTTTGCTCCTTTACTTAAACCTTCAGGTGTTATTTTATATCCTACCAACGGAATTAAGACTTGAATACATGTTGTCATCCTCAATTAACCAATAGACATTAGATTTTGATAAGTTTCTTGAAATCAGTTACCAGGGGACTGTAGTTTAAACCAAATATTCAAGAGTATCGCGACAATGTAAATACTCTGACGATATCTTAAGGTTTCCACAAAATTGGAAAATGAGATTTTACGTGAAGTATTATGATATGCCTTTTCTGCGCTTTCCATCTTTATTAACAGTAGATATAAACCTCTGCTATTTTCACTGTGGTAAGAATTATTTAGCTGAAACATGCAACCAGAGTTTTTATTTAAAACATATCAATCACTTGTGAATATCATACATTTCCACTTCTGGCCGCACCATTCTCTTGTGTCTACACTTACTATTACCTATCATATAACTTTAAAAAGACTTTTCCGTATCGATTTTGATAAAACTATTGCCCGCCTTTCTGATAACCCTATGGTACATGAAAAGAATTTCATCTTTGTTTCATCTGGAATTCTTACATATTCCATATTGTCGGTCTACAAACACTTAAACGGGAAACGGCGAAGAAAATAGTATCGCATAATGGCGGATTCAAATAGTTCTCAATAGCGCGTGTCCCCACTTCTTTCCTGAAATCAAATGACAGCATGAAATATTTTATAGAAAGAGTCGTGAAAACACAGGTCGTTCACCACCAGAAAAATTAAGAGACTTACAAAAATGTAAATTACAGACATTTAAAAAGGGTCCTGGTGATAGCTAGAGTCATTTAAAGCGTGTATTTTTTTTATATAGCATAAAGAATCGTCTGTTAAAAATCGGCCAGACGGCGATTTTTGTTATAATTTGATAGAAAATAAGCTATAACGCTGTGCACTCGTTTTATTTTCATAAAACCATCTAAATTGGTTTAAATATTTTGTCTCAACGCCCTTTAATATTTTGTAAATAAAACTGATGATAATATAAAAATATATATAATATACATTATATTATATAGAATAATATATATCTGGGAAAAGTGGCATACGATCACAAAGTGTGTTGTACTTGACATGTTTGCTTACCTTTATTTGTAGATCAACTGCAGAAATATTTTAGGCATTGTCGTATCCAAGGGTTATTTCAATGTAGTTTAAAGGTCACAGACATGTCAAGGTCAAAACTTAACTTTTTTACTTTTTAAAATGACTTCTACGATATTAAAGATAGCAAAATGGTGCGTATATCAATAATATACTCAACAACTTTTCTAACTCCACACCTGTTTTTTCCTTTTGTCGCCAAATTTTGACATTTTAAATGAATGTTTTACACAATGTTTAATGATTACTTTATTATAATAAAACATAAATACGATCATAGTCTGATTTAAATTCATTTAACAGTAAGGGTAACAATAATGTAACCCTTAAATTAGTCACATAATTAGTAAATTCCAAATCACAGCAGTACACTTTGATCCTATGAATTTAATGAAATTCAAATTATTATATTCTGTCTGTTCAACCATGTTTGGTTGAAATTGAACATCCGTCAATATTTTCAATATGAACATGGTTATTTTATACCAGGGTTGTGACGTCCTTAATGGCACCACATTAATGACAAAATTGTTTAATCCCGCAGATGGCAGTACTTGACGCACCGAGTTGGATTCATTATTTGACCTTTTATTTGTGTGTCCAATTTTCATTCAAATCTGTCAAAATTTGGCAGAGATAAAAACAAAAGTCAGATGTGGAGTTAGAAAAATTGTTGTGTAAATGATTAAAAAATGGCTCTGCAAATGCACTTCAGGCAGCAATAAAATATTTACATATTGTACACGTTTTGAGAAATATGTGCGAAAGAGAAAATATGGTTGGTTTTGAGGAAGAAGACTACAGCGGAAAATGAATTACATATAAATATATAAAAAATCTCACATAAACATTTAAAATCACTTTACTTTCATGTATACAACCAAGTACTTTTAGCTCAATAAGGACAGCAAAGATCAAAGGATCGCATAGTTGTGAATTCGATGCTCAGGAGAGGTGCATGTCCTCCATGACGATTTTATAATAGATATTTTCAGGAGTAATTTCGTCCTTCACTTCTGAATCATATGAAGAAGTTGGTAGTTACTTGCGGGGAAAAGGCTAGTACTTCTGAAACTCCAAAAACACTGTCTAGATTCGCTAGAGCTCGACGGGACAAGCAAAATGTGTTCGAGATATCAGCAGTACAAGCCAACGTGAAGTATACATTATATAGACCTGAGGATTAGTTCGAGCCAAGAGTAGTATGCGAATAATCCGAATTCGAGCATGTGAAGTTTGACTGTACTAGCCTTTATAAATAAGCGCCATAGATTTTGTTCTACCTGTGCCGTTTATACAGACAATCATATAGGCTATCAACCAGCCTTTTTTTGAAAACGGAATGGTTTTAGAAACATGAGAAAGATAGCTTTCATATATGAACAAAATATCAGAGCGTTCGAAGAGTTAAGCTCTTCTATAGAAAAAACTTTTGTCGTTTATAATTTTGCCAGTCACAAATGCAATAAATCTACACGAACAAATTTGTTTTACTTCTCAAATTCACAATTATCACCGAAAAATTACAAGTTTATATTAAAGGGTCGCAAAATTGGCGAAAATCTGACATATATGACAAAAAATGCACTTATTGACCTTTGACCTTGAGCTGTGACATTTCTATGACCTTTAGAAGGCGACAGCCCCCCTGAAACTTTTCCAATTTTTATAAAGTTAACAATGAACATGGCTGTCGGGCATTAACAAAAAATGCCATCAAAGGCAATTTCTAGGCCTCTTTTTCAAATATATTGGCAGACTATAAGAATGAATCAAAACAAAACGTATAACATTTTCACTGTTTTAGGTGTATTCTGTTCAACAAATGAAGATTAATATTTCAAGAATTATTCGATAATACGGTATTCTGAAATCGCAATGCGCAAATGAAAGCTGGGTGAACCATAACGCTGCTTTTGAGCGTTTACAAGTTTTAATTTATCTAAGGAGCATAAAATCACTGCGTTTGAGCGTTTACAAGTTTTAATTTATCTAAGGAGTTGAGCGTTTACAAGTTTTGATTTATCTAAGGGGTTGAGCGTTTACAATTTTTAATTTATCTAAGGAGCATAAAATCATTGTTTCTTAATCTTTACTACTTTTAAGTTATTAAGAAGTATAAAGTCATTGCGTTTGACCCCTCACCACTTGCTGCAGTACTTTATAATCACAAGTGCTTCATGTACCTGTAGATATAACAACAGCATTGTGGCTGTCATTATGTATCCTAATCACACATGAAAAATGTTCCCGATATGCTTCACGTGCATCCACTTGGATGTTTCTATCAATATTGAGATGAATGTCTGCGAGATTGATCAGCTTGTAATGATTTTATTTGCTTTATATAAAACATTGATCTTACCTTCTTATCAGTAATACAACACTGGGACGAACATGGAAACAACAGTTCGATACAAAACTAAATATCGATTATGTTGCAGTTATGCCTGAAATAATACCTCATAATTGTGTTGTTACATTATGTTTGGCAAGCTCCTAGTGGTTAATTATGATTCACGTGCAATAGTTTGAAAGAAGTACGTTTCAGAAACTGTAATGCACCATGAAGAACTCAATGGGTTGTGGAGAAGGATCGATGTCATTAAGAAATCATTGCTTGTCTCGTTTGAATGATGTAATGGGCTTTAAGGGAATTATTTTTGACAAGAATAATACATCTGTGTCAAAGCGTGACATTTTGAAGAAACACGATCTCGTTTCCGCTTTGTTTCTTTTCTGAAAATGTTTAAGCATGGCCAAACATATAGTATGCTGCTTTGATACAATGTCAAAATGAAAATAATTTCAGTATATTTTCTGTCACAGAGTAACTGACGATCTGTTGTACTTTATAAAAAAGCTTAAGAAATTATAGTTATTCTTATTTTCGAGGAGTATATAGCGAATTAATGGTTAAAATCCAAGAATTGTACCTGTCCAGTAATGTTATACACTTAAAGACTTGTAACGGTATACTGTTCAATACGTAATTGTCATCTTCATTTGAACAAAATTTCAAGAAAGAATTCTTTCTTGTTATTAAGGTTCCATTTTCGTTACGTTTTATAGGTCCGTGATCCCAACTTTAGTGCAGTCAAATAGGTTTATCTTGAAAGTGTTTAATTAAACTCTTTAAGAAGATCTTTTGGACCATAAATGTAAAAGAATTTAAAACAGTCATACGTTTTAAGATATCGTTTATGGCTGTGTATATGAACGACTTAATTATCATTCTTAACTTTTATAACTGTACTGTTTAAATTTATTCTATTCTTAAAGAATGTAGGAACGATTTTTTTCTAACTTCAAGAATTTTTCCATACTCTGTGAGCTTGAAGAACATTAGTTTCCAAGACAAACAAGAGAAGAAAAAACACAGGTCACAGAACTCGTTTTAATTTTATAGGGCATTTTCTTCAACCACTGTTTAAGCATTTCTGAAATTCTGTAAAATTAAAAAAATTGTGGTACTATATAAAACATATAATATCCCACTTAATGTTACAGGGATTCCAGGTCTTACAGGTTAATATGAATACAAGGTGATGTCAGTATCATATAAGCATAAATGTCTATAACAAATCTCTTTCATTTCATGTATCAGTCAGGAAAATATCAAAACCAAACCTGATCTACTTTAATAGATATTTGAAATTATCTACCCCTATCTTACGTCAATTTTAAGCAATTTCCAGCCAAAAATAAGGGTGAATTTTTTTTTCGCAAAAAGTAGAATCTATTTGGTTAAATGGTACATTATTAGTCATATTTTAATTATTTAGCATTAATTTTTGGCAAAACTTTTGTTAGAAAGCAATATTCTAAGAAACATTTTTCAAAATGGCAGATATCCTGAAAAAGAAAAAACGCCCGTACTTCCTTAACTGAAGTTCTCCGACAACCGTCAACTACGGTATTCCATTAATACCATTGCCAACCACGATGATGAAAGTTGAAAACATATTGATGAAAACACAAAACCACGACGGCAAAGAAGCGAAATTATAATATAACGTGCATTCATCATTGTGGTTTTGTTTGTTTGTTTGTTTTGGGTTTAACGCCGTTTTGCAACAGTATTTCAGTTATGTAAGGGCGGGCAGTTAACCTTGCCGGTGTTCCTGGATTCTGTACCAGTACAAACCTGTTCTCCGTAAGTAACTGCCAACTTCCCCACATGAATCAGAGGTGGTGGACGAATGATTTCAGACACAACGTCTTTTATCAAATCGTCACAGAGAACATACGTCCAGCCCGTGGATCGAACTCATGACCCCGAGATCCATAGATCTGCGCTCTCCATATTGAGCGAAGCGGGCGGGTCTTGTGGTTTCGTGATTTCAACTTTCACCATCGAGGTTTCGAGTTTTCCTAATCGTAATTTCGACTTCCACCATTGTGGTTTCGGCTTTCATGTTGACGGTCAAAATGAAACACTGTATGCAACGGTAACAGAATTGTGCTTTTATTGTGTTTATAAATGATTGGCGATGTGCAGAGCCTTAAAACCTATCACTTCCGATTTATTCAATTATTTAAAAATATCTATGTCTTTCCGTTATACAATTTACAACCTTGTGAATTTATATCCGTATATTTTTTATATTATACTTGCAATCATATCTCTATTGCATACGTAGAGTATTGCGCTTGATTTCCACGCAGTAACATTATATAAATACCATATGGCAGCGTGTGTGACATTGATATTGTCAACCCGAGGGCAGAATGTCACCCGAGGCGAAAGCCGAGTGGTGACATTCTGTTCCGAGGGTTGACAATATCAATGTCACACACGCTGCCATATGGTATTTATTTTATTATACCGAATAAACTAAACACATAAAAAAAGTTTTTAAAATGTTTTTGATTCATTTAATTCAATACTTTCATCTTTAGTGCGGTAATCAGTTGTGTACACATTGAATAGCGACGTCATTACAATATGATATTGTGTACGAGGGAGGCAATCATGTGGCTAAAAACTGAAGCAGTTATTTGCCCTTATATGACATTCAAAATATCAGCGCGGTCACATGACCTGACAGTCACTTTCGCTTGGTCACGTGTCAAAAAGGTTGAAAAGGTTTCTGATAGTCAAAATATCTCCTTTTCGGGTAATGGGAGTTTACCATTATAGACAAAAGTGAGGTATAATAAAAAAGGTTTTACATGTTGACCTAGTTCCAACTTTAACATACCCCAGAGCCTATCTTCTCAATCTATTGTTTTCACATTAAAGCAGTCGCAGACTGATGATGTTTCTTACAATCTGCGCGAGATTCATTTCTTCTAACATAACAGCGTGATGGAATAATCAGCTTATCTATTGATTGATTGAAAATACAATTAAGACGTACATGAATGAGCGACTTTAGTGAGAGCAGGGATGAATTAAAACTCAAGACGATGGTAACATTCTTCACAGACATTGCGGAAGGTCTGAGACCACCAATCCAAAGCGTACAGGGACTTAGTAGAACTACGTTAATCGTATTTCTAGGACTAAGGTACTGTTCAGTCCATTGTGATTGGTCAGCAATGTAAACAAATCCAAGAAGTGATTGTATCTAAAATTTAACCATTCCATTGCGTTTACAGTATTTTATAATACATTTTGAAATAGTTGCCACATTTTATTTGTATTGCAAAAAAAGCTTCACGAAACAGTTTTCTCAGTCCTGCCATACCAACGATGTAAACGAGGTCACATATTCCACGGGAGGAAAAATATTCAAAAACAGTATTACTTTTTATATATTTTTCGTCAAGTTTTTCGGTGGATTACGATTTCTGGAAAAAATGTGATTAGACATACATTGTTATGCAAAATGTTAGAATGGATGTATGTGGAAAAACAGCTGGTGATCTGCAACCGGAACGAGAGACTGATCACAAAAAATATTATCTCAAAATGACCGAATTGGCGGTAATTTTAGATTCACGTAATTATGTATGAGTTAAGATCAATGTGATTATACATAGGTAATACATGTAGTGTGATTATATATAGGTAGGATTAATGTGATTATATATGAGTACAATGTGATTATGTATAGGTAATAATGTGAGTATGCATAGGTAAGATTAATGTGATTATATATTTGTAACAATGTGTTAAGTAAAGGTATAATACATTTGTAATGTAATTATGTATAGATAAGTTTAATGTGATGATGTACAGGTAAAAATGTGACGTGCATAGGTACGATTAATGTGAATATACATGTATATGGGTAACAATGTAGTTATGTTTAGGTAATGATTTGATAATGTACAGGTAAGATTGTGATTATGTGTAGGTAAGATCAATGTGATTGTATCTATGTAACGATGTGATTATGTATAGGTAAGATTGTGATTATGTGTAGGTAAGATCAATGTGATTGTATCTATGTAACGATGTGATTATGTATACATAATAATGTGAAATTTTGTATTTTGACAAATGTGAACACGGAAAGCTCTCGTGCATTTTAGGTAAGGTGTATTTTCTTGATAGGTATAGATTACTGCTCCGTAGTGCTGCACTAAAGCAGCAACATACACCTACTTACTGCAATATCAGAAGTTACAGCTAACTAAGGTTTCATCGCCAAAAGTAATGAGTTTTGAGAACCCTAGTTATCTTTTTATTTGCATTTGACGAAACAATGTTTAAACTATTGAAAGCACGTACTTTGGGGACTTGTGATTTGGGACTAGTCTTCTATTTTCTGACTTACCAAGTTTTATCAGTCAAGCTGTAAGATAAAAGAATCTTATCTTTACACTAAAATTGTCATGTTTGCTAAAATTAGCAACAATGAAATGAAACTGATATAAAGACACAAACCCCCTCATGGCAGAATTGTGAACTGGAAATTGAGTAAATTTTAAAAACATTTGCATTTTTATCTTTGGGGTACAGGCACGGATGAAGCACACTGTCTCGATCATTAAGAGTGTTGTTCAGCAAGGAAGAAGCACATTCTCTCACTATTGTTGATGGATTTGAGGTATCAAGCAGGATGAGGCAAACTACTGCGGTTGTTGATACTTGATGTGTCGGCCAGAATGGAACACATTGTCTCATTTAGGTTGTTGATTTTCAAGGTATCAGACAGAATGGAACACATTGTCTCATTTAGGTTATTGATTTTCAAGGTATCTGCCAGAATGGAACACATTGTCTCACTGCGGTTGTTGATACCTGATGTGTCGGCCAGACTGGAACATACTGTCTCACTGAGGTTGTTGATTTTCAAGGTATCTGCCAGAATGGAACACATTCTCTCACTTAGGTTGTTGATTGTCAAGGTATCAGCCAGAATGGAACACATTCTCTCACTGAGGTTGTTGATTGTCAAGGTATCAGCCAGAATGGAACATATTGTCTCACTGAGGTTGTTGATTGTCAAGGTATCAGCCAGAATGGAACACATTCTCTCACTTAGGTTGTTGATTGTCAAGGTATCAGCCAGAATGGAACACATTCTCTCACTGAGGTTGTATCTGCCAGAATGGAACACATTCTCTCACTTAAATTGTTGATTGTCAAGGTATCAGCCAGAATGGAACACATTCTCTCCCTTAGGTTGTTGATTGTCAAGTTATCAGCCAGAATGGAACACATAGTCTCACTGAGGTTGTTGATTGTCAAGGTATCAGCCAGAATGGAACATATTGTCTGCGGTTGTTGCTTTTCAAGGTATCTGCCAGAATGGAACACACTGTTTCACTGCGATTGTTGATACTTGATGTGTCGGCCAGAATGGAACGCATTTTCTCATTTAGGTTGTTGATTTTCAAGGTATCAGCCAGAATGGAACACATTCTCTCACTGAGGTTGTTGATTGTCAAGGTATCAGCCAGAATGGAACACATTCTCTCACTTAGGTTGTTGATTTTCAAAGTATCAGCCAGAATGGAACACACTGTCTCACTGAGGTTGTTGATCTTCAAGGTTCCATCCAAGATGAAATATATTGTTATACTAAGGTTGATATTTATGCGAAAGTTATAAATTTGCTTTATGCATGTCAACGTGTACTGGATACATTTTAAAAGTTTGGAAAGCTTGACATTGAACCTTAGTTTGCGCAAAACACATCATGTTCTGGTTTGCAACTGACTGAATTATTTCAAAATGCTTTTACGGATAGTGAAATTATGGGCCGCTTTACTTGTAATTCGGACAAAAGCGGTTACACACGCGCAAATATTGGACAGCAGTTTTGAGGACTATCTAAACTCACCATAAACCATGGACTTAACGAAAGATGACCATTACGACATACATACAACTCACGTTGCATACATCCCGTAACCCTGTCCCCAATACAACTCACGTTGCATACCACGTAACCCTTTCCCCAATACACCTCGCATTTCATACCACCCTGTCCCCAGTACAACTCACGTTTCATGCATCCCGTAACCCTGTCCCCAATACAAGTCGCATTGCATATCACCCTGTCCCTGGTAAAACTCGCTATACTCTGCTATTTACATACTACCAGTAAATAGCAAGTTATCTCGTCTTGCCATATTCCGCGACTCTTTCATTTCCCATACAATCCAATATCTCGAATGTATTTTATTATTTTTCTGTCGTCACCTATCAAATGAATTGGATTTTATTTGTTTGTAATGTCTTAGATTAGGGAAAATATATACCATCGTAAATTGAATCAATAAAGAGTTTCTTGTTGAGGCAATCTCCGAATAGCAACAATAATTAAAAGTAGGCACAGGGGACTGTCATGCAGAGCATGATTATATCATCGTATGAATACAGCAGAGGATTGGAGCATGTTGTGTATAAGGGAACATGTAATGTCTCCTCTTTGATACAAACTTATAGTCTCAAATGATACTGCCGTACAACCCGAGCATACAAGTAAAGTTTTCCCTTTTAAATTCAGACATATGCATTTGTTCATTCAATATATTTTATATTGTCTATTTGGTTTAAGAAAACAGATTAGGGGATTATTTTAGAGGAGTGTGGAATTTAATTTCCGCTAAACATGTTTAAATTCATTAGCCACTGAAAAGTACAATAAAATACCAGGTTTCCGGAAATTGCTATATATCAACCTTTATATAATAGTGTACATATTTCCACGGTACTCTTGATATTCAGGCAGCACAAGTAGATGTTGCCAGATATATTGTGCATTTCCCGACTGACGGTGTACGGTTTACTTATGTGTACTTAAGTTGATGGTGTGTGTTTTGTTAGGTGGTGTGTGTTTTGTTATGTGTATTTCGGTAAGTGTTTTTTTTTACTGGGTGCACTTCGGTTAATGGTGTATATTATTGGGTGTACTTCGGTTGATGTATGTTTGTTGGGTGTACTTTGGTTAACGGTGTATATTACTGGGTGTACTTCGGTTAATGGTGTATATTATTGGGTGTACTTCGGTTGATGTTGTGCGTTTGTTGGGTGTACTTCGATTAACGGTGTATATTATTGGGTGTACTTCGATTAATGGTGTATATTATTGGGTGTATTTCGGTTGATGTTGTGCGTTTGTTGGGTGTACTTCGGTTAACGGTGTATATTATTGGGTGTACTTCGATTAATGGTGTATATTATTGGGTGTACTTCGGTTGATGTTGTATGTTTGTTGGGTGTGCTTCGGTTAACGGTGTATATTATTGGGTGTATATTGATTAATGGTGTATATTATTGGGTGGACTTCGGTTGATGTTGTATGTTTGTTGGGTGTACTTCGGTTAACGGTGTATATTATTGGGTGTACTTCGATTAATGGTGTATATTATTGGGTGTGCTTCGATTAACGGTGTATATTATTGGGTGTACTTCGGTTAACGGTGTATATTATTGGGTGTACTTCAGTTAACGGTGTATATTATTGGGTGTACTTCGGGTAATGGTGTATATTACTGGGTGTACTTTGGTTGATGTTATATGTTTGTTGGGTGTACTTCGGTTGATGTTATATGTTTGTTTGGTGTACTTCGGTTGATGTTACGTTTTGTTTGGTGTATTTCTGTTGATGTCGCCTGTTTGTTGGATGTACTACAGTTGATGTTGTATGTTTGTTGGGTGTACTTCGGTTAATGTTGTATATTATTGGGTGTACTTCGATTAATGGTGTATATTATTGGGTGTACTTCGATTAATGTTGTATATTATTGGGTGTACTTCGATTAATGGTGTATATTATTGGGTGTACTTCGGTTGATGTTTGTTGGGTGTACTTCGGTTAATGGTGTATATTATTGGGTGTACTACAGTTCATGTTTGATGTACAATGTTGATGTTTGTTGGGTGTACTTCGGTTTATGTTGTATGTTTGTTGGGTGTACTACAGTTCATGTTGTATGTTTGTTGGGTGTATTTCGGTTAATGGTGTTTGTTTTGTTTGGTATACTTAGGTTGATGGTGTGTTTTATTGGATGTACTTCGGTTGATGTTGTATGTTTTGGAGTACTGAAGTGGCAGCTAATTTGGAATAGAAAACTTCATCCTAAAAAATAATGGATTTTGAGAATCCGTGCTATTTTGTTCGCTTTTAGATCTGTCAAGTTTAACATATCAACCTATTGACAGCACCGATATTCTGACTGATTATTTGATTAAGGTAAACAGTTACTAAAATGGAAACCGTCGAAATAAGACAAACTGTCACTTTTATCGGGCTTAAATTCAGTGTTTAAATGGATTTATAAGACTTTGTATGTGAGAATATACGGTATTTCTCACTACTGTCCACGTGTTTTATTTTTACGATAAGTGTTTCTATTGTCTTAAATAACATGTATAAATTTAGATAAGAATTATATTTCATCATGAGGGAAAATAAGCCATACCCGTCTGTTATAATTCTGTTAAGAATGTCATATGTGCTTTATAGTATTTTATTGCGATATACATGACAAGATGAAAATACATTATCTGAACTTGAACTCTGTCAAAATTAAGGACCAGCACCGACAATTAATAGGAATGCTGCCTCCAATTAGTTTTGACATGTATGTTAGTTACAAAGGTTAAGAGGTCAGATGACGGAAAACCAATCAAGCAACCTACATTCAAGTAATTCCAGTTTTTTAAGAGATACAAAGGTAAAATTGTGGACGAAATTTAAAATCCTTTAAATCATTGTAAAAACGACATTTGAAACATTCTATTGTACATTTCAAATGGATAGTTAATAGATATATGGTTTCTTTCTTTCATGATGTGGGTGCGCAATTTTCATGCTTTTGCTTACTTGATCAACATATACCAGGTTTGTATAACACCTGAATTGCGATAAAATATCATATTCCACTGTTGATTATATAACCTGATTATACAATTTTATTACTTCAAAGGTTTTGAACTTTGACCAAACTTTCCATTTGTTTTAATATGACGCGGTCATGACCGAAGATGAAAAAGACTTTTGATGCACATTTGATGTGTTACAAATTAGCCGTTATTAATTTGTAAAATTGTAAATTAGCCGTTATTAATTAGTAAAATTGTAAATTAGCCGTTATTGATTATTCAATCTATGCTGTTCTACTATAATCATGGTGGTTATACTTATGCTCTGCATGACAGTCCCCTGTGCCTACTTTTACTTATTTCAAGCAAACGTGTATTAGCCAAAGCGGTCGTACACAGAAACTTGTCCTTCTTAACTTTGAAATAATGTTATCACCCTTAACGAAAACAAAAACATTACAAACTACGGTGGCACAGAGGTGACACGCACTACCCTTTTTTTTTAATTGCACTTCTTTTTTTTATGTCGTTCCCACGAGATACTTACTCGACGGAACGACTTAGTATGTTGTGGTTATGAGATACTAAGTCGTGAGAACGACACAAAAAAAAGAGAAGTGCAATTAAAAAAAAAAGTATTGCATTGAAATAAAAAGAGTAGCGCAATAAAAAAAGAGTAGTGTAATAAAAAAAGAATAGTACAATAAAAAAAAAAAGAAAAGAGTAGTGCATGCTAGCTATGTCGAGGGAACGCCTTAGTAACTCGTGGGAACAAGTTAGCTATGTCGTTGGAACGAAATCGTTACCACGACATAGCTATCTCGTTCCTACGAGTTAGTCAACCAATTAAATTATGCGTAACATGCGTAATTTATATTTATTTGCTATAAATGATAAGTTACTTCCCTTTTTAATAAAGTCGCCATGATAGAAGACGACTTGGAAGACTTCATGGCCCTTCGAAGTGATTCGAAGGATGATCACAGGTATAATAAATATAACAAACAATTTGATTGGCTGACTAACTCGTGGGAACGGGATAGCTATGTCGTGGTAATGAGTTAGCTATGTCATGGGAACGACTTACTATATCGTGGGAACGAGATACCAAGTCGTTCCCACGACATAGCTAACTCGTTCCCACGAGTTACTTAGTCGTTCTCTCGACATAGCTAGCATGCACTACTCTTTTTTTATTGCACCATTCTTTTTTTTATTACACTACTCTTGTTTTTATTGCGCTACTCTTTTTTTTCAATGCAATATTTATTTTTAAATTGCACTTCTCTTTTTTATGTCGTTCTCAAGACTTAGTATCTCATTACCACGACATACTAAGTCATTCCCTCTAGTTATTATCTCGTGGGAACGACATAAAAAAGAGGTGCAATTAAAAAAAAAGAGTAGTGCATGTCACCTCTGTGCAACCGGAACAAACTGAATGTTTAAATGTTTTTTTAAAGTGAATTTGTTCCATAACACTTTAAATTTTATGTTTAAAACAGATAAAGCAGATGTCAAAATAGATTTTAGATGGTTAGAAAAGCACTATTTCAATATTGCACATAAAGCTGTACAGTCATAAAGGGAGGTAATCAAAACAATGGATTGAGTAATACTTGCTACAGTGTTCTTTTGATAACTATATAAGGAAACAGTTATTTTAAGTACATGTTCACAACAAAACATGTGGCCGCCATATTATAAACAAAGGCGTTATGAGCCTTTAAAGAACTGTACAATGCTATTATTACAAGTTTTGCTAAGTTGAACAAAGTAAACTGTTTTAGTGACTAAGTGATTGCTAAGTCTCCAGTGACCGAGTACGAACCTTTGGAAGAAGACAGGCAGACGGTTGGAGTAATAAGTACACTGTTTCCTCATAATGATAATAATCATAATAACATTTTTTAAGAAGGTGACATATTAAGAGTACATAGTATACATACAACTTATTTCCAAAATGACCATCTACATAAATGTAAAAACACAGTATCTACAACAATAGGAGTAACAGTAGCACAATTTATACGACAAACACACTAAACAAACTCGATTTGAAATGATTTTGCCAGAAGAATAAATCAGAGTAATTCATTTTGCATACATGTACACTCATCCATCAATATCATAAACTTTAAAAGCTACCCTATGTCACAAAAATGCATGATCATTGATGAAGATTTAAAAAAAAATCAAAAAAATCTCAGTATTAGTAACGTTGTTCTTGTAATAAATAATCCTTAATTTTTCGTTTAAATGTTAATAGATTATCTTGCAGTTTGATGGAATGAATTCCATAAATGTGTGGCTTTGTATGAGAATGTTTGTTTCAAGTAGTTTGTTCGGGGCTTCAGCAAAGAAAGATCTTGACGTGTCGAAGAACAAATATTATATCTATCGTTGTGAGCAAAAGATAATAATTCAGACATATATTTTGGTACAAGGTTATGGTCACATTTAAAAACCAGTACAGCCAGGTGATAATTGCATCTGTTTTCAAAAGTGAGCAGATTCAGAATTTTGAACACGCTACTTGCGATACATCTTTTCGTTATCACACGAATTGCCCTCTTTTGTATATTATATATTTTATCTGTATATGATTTACAGACAAGCCCCTATACAGTACTGCAATAGTCCATGGTTGATATAATATATGCATTATAATATAACATCTTCATTTCATCGGTCAAAAAGTACGAAATTCGTTTTAAAAGTGCAACATTTGATTTAAGTTTATTCACAACATTGCAAACTTGTGTATGCCACGTTAACTTTTTATCTATACAGATTCCAAGAATATTTTGACTCGTTACATTTTCAATTATCGTTCCATTGATAAACAGTTCAAGATTCCTTGCTTGTTTCAATTTATAATTTGCACTTAGAAGCATACATTTTTTTTCCGGATGCAGTGACATATTATTAATTTTGCACCATGTGTTAATGAGGCTAAGATTATTTTGGAGCTCTTGTTCTATAACTGAAATGTCAATGTCGGATTTATACACAGTGGAATCGTCAGCATACATGTCAATACTAATAGAGTCTGAAATAAGTGTCATATCATTTATATATAAAATAAACAGTTTAAAAATCGAGCCTTGTGGAACTCCAGACTTTACAGTTTTTTAGAATATAAATTTCTAATTTTAACTAGCCGAGTTCTTTTCAACAGATATGATTCAAATAATTTTAGTGAGTTATCTGTGAAGTGATAAAGCTTTAGTTTATGTAGTAATATTTCATGGTCGACAAGATCGAATGGTTTTCGAAGATCAAGAAATACGGACCCTACATATTTACCACTGTCAACATCTTTCAACCAAGTATCAATTAAAAGTGTTAAAGCAGTGTGGCATGAATGAGTAGGAAGAAAACCTGATTGTTTTTTGTGTAATATATTTGTCTTTTTGAAATATAATTGCAACTGTAAAGCAATATGCCTTTCAAATATCTTAGATATGGTATGTAAAATTGAGATAAGTCTATAATTATCTGGATTCTGCTTATTCCCCTTTTTTAAAAATTGAAATAACGTAAGCATCTTTTAATTTACCGGGAAAAACACCACTGTGTATGCTTTTATTTATTATAGATGTGATGGCTGGAGTAATGAAATCTCCGCAGTCGTGTAGAATCTTGGGGCTTATTCCGTCTATCCCAGTAGAATTTTTAAGATCAATTTTAGATATGATATTTTTTACTTTCAAAGGAGTAATGAAATCAAAAGAATTTAAAAAGTAAACAAACACTCTACACATATTTTAAACCAACAGAAAATGATTTCCCAAACATCATTCAGTAACATTTAAGGGTCCACTATAGATAGGCATTGTGAATCATTGCTATGGGTGATCCTTTATGGAGAACCAGTGGCTGAGTACAACTTAAAACCAGCCACTCAACAGTGGGTTTATTTAAGGAGAGGAGAAAAACGACTGATGCAGGTTATAAGTAGAGATAGTACCCAAAATCTTCAAATTCATCTTTACAGTTTTTAAGTGTGAAATGATAGCTAAGTGCACCAACTTACTAAATATATTTATGCTTTTGTGTAAAAATAGAAATATTTGATATTTAAAAATGACCTTCTAAAAACATATAAGGCAAAATGGACAGTTTTTCATTGATTTTGGGATATCCCCAATAATAGTCTATATCAAAAGTCTCCACAGCTGAATAAATTCAGTAGATTGTAGTGTAAGGTGTGTCCACTTTCAACACTTTGAAAGAGCCTATACTGAACTTTCTTTTGTCTTGTAGTAAATTCAAAATCCAAGACTAGCCAAGAGTCTAAAATTCATGAAAAAAAATCTGACTGAAAGAGAATGACATGCTCTTTATTATAAGCTTACCAAAACCAAAAATTGACCTGAGAGTTAGGTCCATGTTTTGAAAAAAATCGAACATCACGAAATCATAGAAAGAAAGAGTTGTTTTACATGCGAATTAAACAGCATTTAAAACGGTAACATATTAGTAAGTCTACAAAAGCATCACCAATTTACTTACATATGTATTCATAACTGAATCTGGAAAGGGACTGCATGAAGGGGTCACACTTATAGACAGTTCAACGCCTTTAAACGCTCACCATTTCTAAAGAATTGTTACATGTCTTCGTTTTGATGCAACTGCAATAATGTCCCAGTGCTTAAACTTCACATAACTAGGTTAAACGTCTTTTTGAACATTTGTTTACTTTTACTTCTTTACAAATGGCATTCTTTTTTAAAGGGGAACAACTGTTGAGAATATTTTAAGTATCAAATGGTACGATGTGTTGGACATGTAGATTGGTGGTAAAGATGTTGTTCCTTTACCAAACATTTCTGTGATTTGGTGATACTAGTATACTACTAAACCTGAAATAAGTTATTAAAGGTTTTATAATATGTAAACAAACCCCTAGAACATTTACCATCAATATTTTCCACTCAAGAATGCACTCAGTTCAGGTGATAATTGTTGATATAACTGTAAATGAGAGGCCCCAACAAAAATCTTTTTTTCAAGTTATGTAAACAGTTGAAGTTGTAAATAATTGCTATGAATATCCGAAGTTACCCGCTTACCTTGTTTACAACAATAAATGAAACACCTTTCAGTTTGTTTGGGTTAGAAATCGTCAAATTAAATATTCTCCATATGCTTCTCAGCATTTTTCGCTTTCTTATAGAAATCCATGATCATGTTACGAGAGAATGTCAAATTGCTTACAAATACATAATTACATGTACACGGAAATTGCAGTGTCATTACCGTTGCACTACCTTAAAATGTTGAAATTACATTTGTTGACTGTTACAGCATTTGCAGCAAAATACTCCCGAACAAGCAGAGAAATGCCTCAAAATGAGTAAAGCATAATAATCAGTTTCAAAATGATTAACTGAAATAATGAATTTAACAACAGTTTACGTGTAAGCGATCGGAGACCTCGAACGGTGCGCCGTTATAATCAATGACTAGATGAATAAAAACAAACTGAAAATGAACACTTCAAAAACTGAATTTATTATGTTTGGTAGCAGACCTCAATTAAACAAATGTTTTACAAAGTCGATTAACATTGCTGGTGATTATATCAAAAACGTGAAAGCACAATTAGATATCTTGGTGCATTTGTTGACGAGACAATGAACTTTAAAGATCATGTAAATCGCAAATGTCGTACAGCCATGTCGAATTAATTACGATTTAAGAACATCTGAAAATATTTAACAAAAGCAGCCACTGAAATTTTAGTTTTGTCTTTAGTTATTAGTCTCTGGATTACTGCAATGCCATACTGTATGTTGTAGCTAACGGCGAGGTGCGTAAGATGCAACGTATTCAAACTTGTCCATAACAGGAGGAATTTGACAGTTCCAAACATGCATTGTATCACTTACATAGGTTGCCGATGAAAGCAAGAATTGAGTTTTACTTCACAACAGCGGGTATTAAGTGCTGTGGCGGCCGTAAAAAGTCGCCCCGTCTTCATCTCAGTGTTGTTACATTTTCTGGTCCTTCGGGATCATTGATTTCAACTCATTTAGATTTGAAGATTGAATACTGCTTAAGCCGGTGCTAGGGGGCGTGGACAGTGTTGCATTTTCCATTACTGTTCATGAAAAGACAATCAAATCGAGTCTGCAATTTTCACTGTTTGCCTTGTTCTCGGTGCTTCCAAGGGATCTACTTTCCAGATTTTATTTTTAAGACACTGTATTTCAGAGACTTCATGACATTGTTTTGATTAACTTCTGACCTATAAGATGTAGGTTCAATAATAAAGCGCATCATCTGCCTTGTTTCAAGGCATTTACAGTCACTAATTAACACATTGTTTATAGTACATGTATTCTATTAATCATTAATTCATAATGCTTGCACATTACTTGACAAATAAATATTAGTATTTCTTTCATTTCAAATACACACTACGTATATGGCAACATAGCTCAGTTGGGTAAAATGCAGATAATAATTGGGTTTGAGCAGATCGTTTAGTGGGTTCGAATCCTCACGAGGGTTGTTTTTTTTTCAGATATTTCTCCTTTTTGTTTTCCGTATTTTTGTTTCTTTCTTTGATGAACGCCACTTTCGGTGTATGTGCGTGCGTCCGTACGATTTTGTCCGGACCATAACTTTGACATGTATGGACCAATCTTGTTTATATTTTGCATTAATGTTTAACTCAATTAGAAGAAGTGTCATGCGCAAACCCCATGTTCCTATCTCAAAGGTCAAATTAAAGTTTGGCCGGAGCATTTCTTCTTCATGCATGGTAGGACTTTGATGTAACTTGGCATGAAAGTTTACCATTATAAGACGGAGTGTCATGCGTAAGAAGTAGGTCCCAAGGTCAAGGTCACAGTTAGAGGTCAAAGGTGCTGGTGGGTTCGACATTCTGCCCGTTGGCATACTTGTATTTGTATATATGTCTTTATATAAGACACTAACTATTATTATGTTCATTATTTGCATGGCTTAGTGCATGCATTTAATAATATCATCTTTGTTATGTAATACACTATTCCGATCTGCCATCTCGCCTTTAGATACCTCTGTCGTGTTGTCACAGAGCTCATGAAGGAATCTTAATTTTTATTCAAAAGTGAAATAAAAATTTAAAAAAATAAATGTTGATGCTGAGTTTCGAACCCACACGGTAAAACATCTGTTGAACATGGACTGTATGCTTTACCAGTGAGCTAATTCTTAACTGGTACAAAACCTCGAAATATTTAGATTGTAACATGTTAGTAAAATGTTGAATTCCCTATGTTCCATTTTAATCTATTTATAGTCATGTTTGTAAATATCAAGTTCTAAACCATAATGAAATGAAATTTTATAAAAAGAACGGAACTAGGCATACTCATGTTATTACTATTAACAGCACTGTAAAAATCCTAGGTAATAAAATGAAACTTGATGAAGAGGTTCAGTTTGAAGAAAAAAAAATTTACACAGAGGAGGTTAAAGAAATGTTAAAAAAGTAAATCTTTATCCAGATGCTAAAGAAAGGGCCAAAACGAAAGTAAGCTTGATGCAGCGGTTTAATTTCAAAGAAAGGATAAAAAAAAGTTTTATGCAGAGGTTAAAGAAAGGGTCGATACAAAAATAAGCTTTATGCAGAGATTTTTTAAAAGAATGTGTCAATATTAGAAAAATTTTATGCAGAGGTTCAATTTGAAAGAAAAGCTCAATACTTAAATAAGCTTTATGTAGAGGTTCGATTTAAAGAAAGTGTCGATACTAAAATAAGCTTTATATAGAGGTTCAATTCAAAGAAAGGGCCGTAACTAAATAAGCTTTATGCAGAGGTTCAATTTTAAAGAAAGGGCAAATACTGAAATAGGCTTTTTATGCAGAGGTTCAATTTAAAGAAAGGGCCGATACTTTATGCATTATTTAGCTTTATGCAGAGAATAAAGAAAGGATCAAAACAAAAGTAAGCTTTATGCAGAGATTAAACTAAACGAAAGAGCAAACATTAAAATAAGCTTTATGCAGAGGTTCAATTTTAAAGAAAGAGCAAATAATAAAATAAGCTTTATGCACAGGTTAAATTAAAAGAAAGAGCAAACAGTAAAATAAGCTTTATGCAGAGGTTCAATTTTAAAGAAAGGGCAAATACTGAAATAGGCTTTTTATGCAGAGGTTCAATTTAAAGAAAGGACCGATACTTTATGCATTATTTAGCTTTATGCAGAGGCTGAAGAAAGGATCAAAACAAAAAGTAAGCTTTATGGAGAGATTAAATTAAACGAAAGAGCAAATAATAAAATAAGCTTTATGCACAGGTTAAATTTAAAGAAAGAGCAAACAGTACAATAAGCTTTAAGCAGAGGTTTGATTTTAAAGAAAGGGCAAATACTGAAATAGGCTTTTTATGCAGAGGTTCAATTTAAAGTAAGGGTCGATACTTTATGCATTATTAAGCTTTATGCAGAGGCTAAAGAAAGGATAAAAACAAATATTAAGCTTAATGCAGAGGTTCAGTTTTAAAGAAAGGGCAACTACTAAAATAAGCTTTAAACAGAGGTTCAATTAAAAGAAAGGGCAATACTAAAATAAGCTTTATTCAGAGTTCGTTTTAAAGAAATGGTCAACATTAGATAAACTTTAAGCAGAGGTTCAATTCAAAGAAAGGGCCGTAGCTAAAAAGCTTTATGCAGAGGTTCAATTTTAAAGAAAGGGCAAATACTGAAATAGGCTTTTATGCAGAGGCTCAGTTTAAAGAAAGGGCCGATACTTTATGCATTATTAAGCTTTATGCAGAGGCTAAAGAAAGGGTCAAAACAAAAGCTTTAAGCATAGGTTCATTTTTAAAGAAAGGGCAAATAATAAAATAAGCTTTATGCAGAGGTTCAATTTTAAAGAAAGGGCAAATACTAAAATGGGCTTTTTATGCAGAGGTTCAATTTAAAGAAAGGGCCGATACTTTATGCATTATTAAGCTTTATGCAGAGGCCAAAGAAAGGATCAAAACAAAAAGTAAGCTTTATGCAGAGGTTCAATTTTAAAGAAAGATCAGTAAAAAAACTCTATGTAGAGTCTAAAGAAATGGTCAATACTGAAAAATAGGTTTATGCAGAGGTCCAGTTTCAAAAAGTGTGTAGAAACAAGCACTAATGGGGATAAAGATGATGCAGTAAGTTTAGATTAATTTTTTTTACCAAAATATTAATAATTTAATATCGTTAAACAAATGGTTACCGTTATTTTGTAAACACCGGGTTCATACTGTATCTTTCTGCATGCAGCGACAAGGTGCAACAACAGTATTGACAGTCATGGTCATAGCAGTAATTGTAGTTTTTGAAAAGAAAAATACAGATGTTGGAATTGCTTTACAGTTTGCTTATTCTTCCATCGAATTTATACAGATATACTGAGCATCAATTGAACTGTAAAGATTATGTGTATCCAAATCTGGATGCAATAAATATAAGTAACTAATTTTAAAAAGTAGCCGCGCAGGCCAAACAAATCATGCGAGTTTATGATATTGTGTTGAGGTCACTTTCATGGGTTAAAAGACTAATATAAAATGAAATTATTTCAGCAATAGTACATATAAAGCATGGTAAGCTTGTTGCTCAGTGAACTTAATGCATTGAAAACATTAATGTGTCCGATGAATGCGTCTTGGAATTTTGACATTGGGCTCGCGTCTAAATATTATTTAAAAAAATATATCGATTTTATATATCAACGTAAAATGTTGAAAATTCGTAAATTTAGACACCTCCGCACCGTCAACCCCAAAACACACCTAAATTGCAATCTAAAAATTTCGGAATTGTATAACTTAATAAAATGGATCAAGCAACAAGGTGAATATAAAAGAAAATCTATTTAGGGGGTGCTAGAATAAATACAGCAATAACAAGAAACACTCGCGCATACGTACATGTACGCAGGTACGCACGCTTTACGCATGTACACACACTTGCACATGGACACACACGCACAAGCACGATGCGTACATGTTAGAGGTAGGAACTAGGGACTCCGTCTCGAAAAGTGAATGTCCAGGAAATGATGCCATTCCAGCCGTGCACCTCTCATTAGTTGAAGTCAATTTAACAATCCGGAAAAATTTAACATCGTATATAGCAGGCACCTGTATTTATCGATGGTAAACAAAAATCAAGACATTCCTTTATTGAATAACTCGTAATGACATCGCCGAGTGATATATGGCGGGTTGCCATTTTTGCTAAGTTGTGATAATAATGCGACCAACTGTATTTCAATAAAGAGAATGCATCTCTGAATTAGATACAAAAATCTCTATTGATTTCGCTCATTTAATGACAGAAATAAATTCCGTATCTTATTACTCTCAAAGAGGGAAAAAGATAAATTACATTTGTCAGATTTCAGGCATAAAACATCAACAAAATGGTAATCAGAACGGCAAAAATAAAGGATGATATACATGTACGAATTTGGTTATATCACGAGCCTGTATAGAAATGTTATAATACATTGTATTTACAATGAGATTTATTCAGTTCCAACAAATATTTACTTAACTGGTCAGTATTATGCCTTGCATTGCCTGACGATGATCTGTTAGATTTCGTTTAAAAATGAAATGAAAATAATAAGTATTCCTTAAACTTGTACATATTCTGTTCAGACAACTATAGTGTAGGCAGACTGAAGGTCTTCTGAAATTAAAGAAAGCAGACGTCTGTATAAATTCACTATAAATCACAAATCTTAATTTTTGATCAGTACCAAACCAAATGTGCCGCCAGTTAGTGTCATTGCCATTGTGTCGCCAAGTAGTGTCATAGTAATTGTGCCACCAACTAGAGCAATAGTTATTGAGCCACCAGGTAGTACCATGGTCATTGTGCCATCAAATAGTCCCGCGATCATTTTGCTGCCCCCCAGTCCCATGGTCATTGTACCGCTAAGTAGTGCCATGCTCATTGTGTCACCCTGAAACTATTCCCAAGACCTTTTTGTGCCATACTACCTATGGCACCAACTGGAGCCAATTCCATTTTGCCGCACTGTAGTTTGATGGTCAGTGTCTCGCCAACTTGCTAACCCACTTTGCTACCAACTAGTGCCAAATCCATAGTGCCTCCATCGGCATTTCGAAATATGGAATGGAAATAAAAAGAGAAAATTTACGCGAAGTTCATACGGTTATCGGTACATATGTCCTTTACAGTTAAAGCAGTTGATAGGCGCGGAGTAATTGTGATGGCTTTTTGTGAGTGCAGTGTATGTCGTAAATGACGATTGTTTCCTTTCGATTTGCAAAATTTCAAATTTTTATTTTTAATGACTAATCTGGCCCATAATAGTGGCATCAGATGTAACAACACAAACGGGAAAAATAAGTTTCACTAAAAAAAACGCAGCAGGAAAGAAATCAAAGAGCAGAAAAGAAAGCAATTTGTGTCGGACATCACGTGGAATATTCCTTTCGTTTTCAGTTTGATGAATGCGCCAGAAAGAAGGTTACCTTTTCCGTGTGTAATAATTTCATTTTTTTTATTTTAAATATTGATTTATTATATTGTAGGCATTGTTATTTGCCACATTTATTTCATTTGATAGGGGAGTATAGGCCTTTTATTCCAACCGAAATTCAGGATACTGGTTTGTACATGCATGTTAAGTTAATTTACCTACATTATTGTGTTACTTTTATTGGTTTGTATTTAAGTGAAGTTTTATACTACTACTTCTGTTTAGCATTTGTTAAGGATTGTTATGCATTTGTTAGGGGTTGTTTGTTAAGGATTGTGTATTTGTTAAGGATTGTTGTATGTTGTATATCGTGTTGTTAATATATCGTTGTTTCTATGCATTAAGTTTGTAACTCACTTAGCAATATCAGAATAATGGTCTTTCTTGAGAGGTGGCTGATTGCACAACATTGTTTGTCCTAAAATACCAGTTGATCAATACATATAGTGGTAAAGGTGTTTATAGTAGTGAACTGTTTAGTCAATATTCCAATATTTATTGCTGCGTATTCAGAAGCTGTTCTCCTAAGGAGGAAGTGAAAAAAAAACAACAACAATACCCTCTAAGTAAATACACCAACGTCGTCGTCGGCGTGTAACATTTGGGTTATAATTTTCTTGTTCCTTTTAAACTGTGAGTTTCACGCCCCTAGGCGGGATAAAATGATGTTTGTTGTGTTTCATTCATTGTACACCTTAGTCATTCCTCAACAGTTAACTTGAAAGTATCATATAGAGCCCACATTCTTGATTAGACATTTATTAAAATAATGGTCTTGATAACATCTGAGCTAAATTTGAAACTCAGTCATTTCGGATGAACAACTACGTAAGTCTGAATTTAAGCACAACCTTGTGTACGCAATAAATTTCTTTCCATACCGAAACTAAGAGGTCAATTTCGCATACTAGTATGGGTCATGATCAGTCAATAATTAGGTCACTAAATACAACAATAAAAATCCTGCTTACGCTACAAAGGCAATGTTTTTTCTCCAACAATTATGAAACTCCATCAGACTGTCTGTTTGCCGAGGGTCTACTACAAAGACACCAGTATCGTATATCATCTCCTGTTCTATCAGTACACTGCTTTGTTTGGTGCGGAGTTTCCTTTCGCTGCATCTTGCAACAACTTTCGTACTTGTATGTATTATTGTTTAGGGTGAGCACTTCTATTTAAGCGGTTAGGCACCTATATCTTGATATAAATCTATATGGTTATTCATTAGGGAAGAGTGCTAAATATTTATGATTGCTAATTATCGTTCATTGACTACAAAGTTATATCTGAAAAGTTAAAGGAATGAGAAGAGTTTGAAATAAATATACGTCATTTGAGTGAATGTGGCTGATTTCGATATCAGTAGTGAACAAAATAAAACGATGTTGTTGGAAAGGTACATAGCTGCTATTAAATTCTTCTGAACACAAACCAACATGATTATTATTGTCTAAGATAATTTTTACCACTTTTAGGTCCTGCAACATAATAACTCTGGAAATACTTCGATAACCTCAGAGTGGATCGTTTCTAGTTCTTGCAACAGAACAATGATTGTTTTACAATCGGCTTACCTATTGATTTCGGTTGGCATTAATGATCATCTTAACTACTGGTACATGGAAATACAGAATAAAAGAAAATAGAATATTTCTCTGATAAGATAATGGATGCGTCATAGTTATCATTACATATTTCTCCGAATTCCCCATCAAAGATAATCTGTACTACAACACAAAGCTTACTTTTCAATTCAATACTTTCTTAGTTGCCATTTCAAATGAAGACTTGTTGACAGTTGATGGAAATTGTAGAATGAGTCTTTAAATATTTCCCTGAAACTTTCCATCACATGTGAAGTATGTTGATCCAGTGTACAAGAAATTGCCACATGAATTCTCAAAGTCATTACATCTTTATGCGTGACTATGATATTGCATGATATTATATACATGCACATGTGTTATACGTATGACTGGGCTCTTTACATAGACATTCTCAAGATACGAAGACGACTGTACACCAGTATTTGCTAGTATACACTCTACAGTTTTAGGAACTTAGTACTTGGTCCGTGTTATGTAAGTGAAAAGATAAGAGTATTTGACGTGGTAGTATATCGTGTTTTGCCTCTTCGTTTTGCACCTTGACGGTTGATATGTAGTTGAAGTATTTAATCCTTGAGACAATGAAGATATTTACTTTGGAAAACTGGCAATCAGTCCGCTACAATGCTAAGCGTGTCATAAAAACACTGCAAGAAGTAACAAATTTTTTACATCGGACAACATAGTTTCACTTAGATAACGAAAGTACGTAACGGGGGGAATCCCCATGCTTACGTTACGCAAGAACGTTATTGCCAATGTATATTGCGTATGCAAAGCACTGTAGAGTGAAGTATAACGGCATATCAACAACTGGAATAGTTTAAAACAGTTAATCGATATTTAAATCCTAATCTTAATCTAAACTGAAACAGCTTGCAATGTTAACTCTTGACCTTACGCATTCAAGACGAAAATAGTTTCGTCAAACCCGTACACTACGTCAGCTAAATACGTTATATGTAAATATAAATGTAACATCAAAAGGGTGTCGTGTTAATACGGTACAATGTGTGTATTATATCTGCTATCTCATAATATTTACATTCCAAATGTTCGAAAGTTTTTGTTTTTTTAAGTATTTTGGCTTTACGTTTAACACATATAACTGATCTAACAGTATGATTCGATAATGAAGTGATTTCTCATGGGTATATGCAGCTTTAATTACATTACAATGATTAATAATTTTAGTAACAACACAACTTTTGTCACATTCGCACATTTCATATGTGTTAGCAGCGACTCGTATGATTCTTAAGATACACAGGATTTGGATGGTTGTAAATTTGGACGTTATATCAGTCAGCTGGTAGTGAACTGCAAAACCATCATTTATGCGCACTTACAACTGGATTTGTTAAGTATAAATAGGGCATGTATAGTCTACGTTTATGTTCCCCTACGAAAGATTACATTTTCCAGAAAATATTTAAACATTAAATGCAATTTTCTGTTTTGAAGGATATATTAATACATATTCTAAAAGCATTAAATTTTCATCTGAAAGCGTCTCAGGTGCAGACATAATTCTGATATATTAATTGAGACAGAATATTGAACACATGCCATCCGTTCCAAATTCTATCCTATTAGATTACAGAATGATCTGTCAGATTTTCTACTACTGTTATCGAGTTTCCTAAAGTAGTTTTATTTCCCTGTACTGCTGCCGCAGCTTTATAACAGTAAAACATGCAAACAACAGCACACTATTGTGCGTGATTTTTGTATCTAGGCTTTAAAATATATTTTCTGTTGCATTTGAAATAACAAAAGTATCACAAGTTATAGATGGTGGTTCTATTTCTGATAAATAACTTTCAAATACTGGTGGATTCCAGCGTAAAGTGAGCAGTAAAACTACTCTACTGCTAACTTCACGCTGGTTAGGGGGAGCACAAGATAAATGTAATAATTTGAAGTCTTCAGTGGGTTAAGTCTTCACCTCAGTTTGGTCAATTAACTTAGGTAATCGGCATAATGACCACATTTACCTCATCATTAAAAAAAATCCAAAGTTGAAAAATGTTCTTTTAAAATATAAACGGGAACAAAATGTTAATGTTGGCGTTTTTGGAGTTTGAAATGGACCACGTTTTCCGCAAGATGAAAACATTGGTGACGTTTGGGAGCAGGTTATAAACTTCATCAAATATAGTGTAATAGCCACTTTTAATACTGTCAAGCATATTTATGGTATTTAATGGATGTTTCTATATACATGAACAGCGAAAGAAGATTATATCCCAAACAGTGATTTTACGGTTGAATTAAATCACTGTTTCGTGTACGGAAGAGTAGGTAGTATAGTCTAGTAGGATATAATATCAGGTAAATGTAGCCCGGGTGTATAAAAGTCAGTAATGCAACTGTCTGCGACGTATTATTTCGATTTAAACATGCCTGGTACTCAAGTAAGCATCCCGATAAAAACGAAGGGTCAATTCGTGAAAGACTGGATACAAATAATTGATTTCCTAGCATAATAGTCTTTTTTTTCTTTAATAAGAAACAAATCGGGTCGTTTAGTAAATGTAAAACTTCTGAACCTTTAAGACAAGCACAATTATCCATTTGCAAATTTTATTTTCAAAGTAGGCACAAATTTAATGAAAAATCGAATCACAGAAATTTCACTACTGATGTTGCCTTTCATGACAGTTTCGCCAGTCAATAAACTAGTTATTTTGTTACATGTACAGTGCAACCTCTCCAGAGCGGCCCTCTCTTAAGCAAAAACCTCTCTATAACATCATCAAAATTTCCCTAAGCTGAAATATTCTATCATATTTACCTCTCCAGAATAACAACCTCTATATAACAGTCAATATTTTTATCTCCCAAAGGATGTTACTCTACAGAGGCTGTACTACAGCGTTCGTTCGTTCATTCGTTTGTCCTGAATACGTGTCCGGTCGGTAACTTTGTCATCCATGAAGGGATTTTAATATTATTTGGCACAAAAAAGGGGGGCATGATTCAGGAAATGTTGGTGCCATAGTTATGGCCCTTGTTTAATTTGATGTGGGTGATGACGTGCTACAATATTTCTTGAATATAAGTTTGAATCCAATCCGTTTGGTAAAACAGATATAGAGTGAAATTGCATCAAAACTTTTACCTGAAATTTTATGTAAAAAAGGGGGCATAATTCAAGCAATACTAGTGCCAGAGTTATGACCCTTATGTCATATGATGTGGGTGATGATGTCGAACAATTGTTTTAAGATTGAATCAAATCCCTTCTGTAATAACATAGATTTAGTGAAAATGCATCAAAATTAACCTAAAATGCTAAGTAAAAAGGGGCATAATTCATGACAATTGGTGCCAGAGTTATGGTCCTTGTGTCATATGATGTGGGTGATGATGTGGAACAGTTATGTCAAGTTTGAGTCTAATCAATTCAGTAACAACCGAGATGGAGTGAAGGTGCACCAAAACTTTAACCTGAAATTCTAAGTTAAAAGGGGGATAGTTCATAAAATATTGGCGTAAAAGTTATGGCCCTTGTGCCAGATGATGTGGGTGATGATGAGGAATAACAACTCTAAGTTTGAAGCAAATCCATCAAGTAATTAAAGAGATAAAAAGAAAAAAGAGAAAGTGCATCAAAACTTTAACCAAGGTGCGGACGCGGAAGGACGCCGGGATTTCAAGAGGCTTACATATAGCTTGTATTCGACGCATTGAAACCACCCTTACTGATATTTTTGTACTCAACTGTAAATCTTTATGCTAGTGTAGCTGTTCTTGTGATATTGTGGCAGGTTAAACAATGATTTCATCCTTGCACTTATTTTGCCGTGTTAAAAGAAGAACGCTTACATATTTTCCAGTAGAGTTCTTTATAGTCAACACTTTCTCACTAATTCAATGACGGATGAAAGAATGCATCCTCCATTTGAAAACATGCACAATCTGTCAGTACCAGGAATAAATATTTGCTTGTCAGTTACATCTTCTACAACTATCATTTTGCTGCTTTTTTTGCAAAATAATTTAGACTTCGGAAGTCAGAAAACGATCAACTACTGAAATTTAAGAATGCATGTTCTTACTTAATGGATTAAACAACCTTTATATAATGTATTGTACAATATTTGTCTAAACAATCAGTTATACGAAGACAACGTACACAGTCCTGTACAAAACTGATAGAGTTAATGTCAAGTATGAAAAAGGGCTATTGCATTTCACAATAACCTGTTCACGAACATCCTCAAGATTAGACTATTTTTTTTTAACCTGGTCAAACACGTATTCCTTTTGTGTGCATTGTCAGTTTCAAACTATAACGGACTTTAGCCATCATGTTTTGAAAGATGGATAAATGTAGTGCACAAAGACATTGTCTTATTGCCAAAATGTGACTTAAACTTTGCCGAAATTTGCGTAAAGATTCATATATCCGCCGTTTTCCTCAAAATACAAAATGTAGTATATTTTCAAAATTGTTTAGTATTAGTATTACATGAAAAATCGAGTTAGGTGATTTACCGATCCTTTGCATACAGACAAAATTGGGGAAAATCACATGTAATCTGAATCTGTCTATTATATGCAAAACATCTCCTTGTACCTGGTGCCAATCTTAACCCACAGAACCTTAGTTTATCTATCATGTACAAAACATCTTGTACCTGGTGCCAATCTTAACCCACAGACCTTTAGTCTATCTATCATGTACAAAACATCTCCTTGTACCTGGTGCCAATCTTAACCCACAGAACCTTAGTCTATCTATCATGTACAAAAAATCTTGTACCTAGTGCCAATCTTAACCCACAGAACCTTAGTCTATCTATCATGTACAAAACATCTTGTACCTAGTGTCAATCTTAACCCACAAAACCTTGGTCTATCTATCATGTACAAAACATCTCCTTGTACCTAGTGCCAATCTTAACCCACAGAACCTTAGTCTATCTATCATGTACAAAACATCTCCTGGCACCTAGTGAGAATCCGTCCTTCAAATATCTTGCACAACATTGTACATGTAACTACATTACTTTAACCGACCCTGTATAACGTCTTCGGTAGTAAAATGAAGTAGTTATAAAATAGAAAATTTTAAACAAAGAGCACTGAAAAATGCATCATTTTTCACATTTTTAAAATCGTTCATCATAATGTTACCATTTTTATTGGTTTTAAAATTCTAAAGCGCAAGGTTCATGTTATATTTTCATATAACAGCGACAAACAGGCGGCAGTAGTGGCAGTCATGTTTCTAGAATGAAATTATAGCATGTCATTTTGTTAAAAAACGTATCTGAGATTTGCTATCCATTCATTTTTATTTCATATGCTGTGGTTGATTTTTCACTTTAGTTTAAGATTTCTTTTCCTATTCGATTTCTGTAGATATTAGCGCCATTCGAACCTAATCAAACATGTTCAAGACGCTTTAAAACAAATATGCTTGGTATATGGTGAAAAATAGCCATGCCTGTCAAATGATTAATTCAAATATATATAATTATTTAGATATGAAGGGTTTTGTGTCAATTTCAGTGGGTAAGAATATTCACTTTGTAATAAAATTCATTCCCGGACCACAACGTATATAACTTTGCTGAGTGACTCCTGCGTCGGATATTGCCTGTGTATTAAATCAATTGATTAACTAAATAGAATATATCAGTTTTACATACATTTGTATTAATAAAATCTTAAACCGGCTTCCATGTCGTCTACCCCCACCCCCAAAACACTTCAGAATTATATCTAAAAATGCTTTTTACCTGAGAAAAAAAGAAATAACAAAAACGATGAACTCTCAATAAAAATTTAGAGTGTCTATCTACAGTCCTGCAAGCCGATTAGATACACTGGCATTCATAATTCCAAAGTCATTGACTAAATCAGATCAAAATTTCCATATCGTGTAAAGGGATATGCTTAGAATTAAGAATAAAGAATATGGGACGCACATTAACTGTTAGATTGTTAAAGTGCTATTATCTTGCTCAGTTTGCATTTGCAAAACAATGACATTATAATCATAAGGATATGAATTTAAAATGCTTCTTTGAGGCATCAATCACTTATCAGAACCGACACATTGCCTAGATATTCAAAATGTGCCCGAGATCTAGACCTCATGAAATCTTTTCTTTGCCTCTTTCAGGAAAACCAAACAGGTAAACAATTTGGCCAACATCAACACAAGGTTAGATATATGGAAGTTTTGTTCTGACTTGTTTTTAAAAATAAAAGAAAATGGAGAATAATAACGGAAAACTACCGAAGTGAATAACTCAGAAATCTAGTTCGTTAAGTGTCTTGGCAATAAATACTTCTGACAATTGTTTCATTTTACTACCTAAGACTCTTTATATACTTGGCAGTACAAGTATTTTACTACCTAAGATTCTTTATATACTTGGCAGTACAAGTATTGTAAAACTTGCATTGTTGTGCTCAGTCCTCTTTAAGAAAGTGACAGTTTTTCATGAGACTACTGAAAACTTTGTTTCCCCTTTTTTTAAAACTTATTAAGAAACTGGGCTTCAGTGATAAAGCAAATCCCCTGATCGTTTTAAGGGGTTTTTAACCACTACTGAATAGCGAATGTATTCTATTAGCCTTTAATACACTGTACATTCACAAATCTGGAAGATGTCTAAGGCCGAGGATCAATATAGCTGATTGTCAAAGCTAGTGAACGTTATCTGAGAACTCACAAAAATACTGGAGCTATTCGTCTGGGGCGTTTCGAGGAATCAAATAACAGTAATAAAATTCATTGCTAGTCAGACGTATTTATTGAATACAGCTTATTTATAATAGTAATGGCGTCAATACGCTAAGGGAGGCTTATTCGATAATGACAGATATACAGTATGACTTTTTTGAAATGATCCTAGAAATCACCAGTCATGGAATGGATATATACCCTGTCATTTAATGTTTAAATAAATGAAATAGATTAATAATATCAAATACTACGATTCGTATAGGGATATTACAAATTTGTATAACAGCAATTTCGTTATATTTTAATCAGTGCGTAGTACATAAATAGATAGCATTAGCTGCATTAGCATATGACCGATATGAATAATAAAACGACATTTATATACCTATTATATACAAACACAATATTGGCACAAACAAGTAATACACTCACATTTTGTTAAAGCTGAAGTACATTTGTTAATCTTGGCATTGGCCTTAAACTCCAGTCATAGTTCTCTCCGCTCCCTGTGTTCCCAAAACTTCGGAAACTATTGTAGCCTGATAGGTCTCTAAAGTTCTGTGGAGTCGATGCCATGCCTTGAGGTCCTTACCTTTGGTATAATTGCTATATTTGAATATATATCTGAAAGAGAGAGAGAGGACTGTTATTAAATCATTATATAAATCATGTAGGCATTATATAAATCATGTAGGTAAGAAGGTGTGTTTGTATCTAATGCTATAAAACGTTATCATCTTACTGTTACTGGTAACTTCCATCATGTGTACAATAATTCCATATAAACAAAAGTGTAATCAGTATAAATGAAATAGATGAAACGAAGTTCACTTTCCTGATTGTTTTGTTGTTGACTTTAGTACAAAAATGTCATGCCAGCTGGCAGTAGTTAAAATTTGACATTATATATAAGAGATATATGTTTATTAGTTTTAGTAGTCAACTATACTAACTGTTATTAAATGTTATATATAAAATAGGCAATGTTGTCACGCATGACCAGAGATACAAATCCTTACCTCATTTTAAAGAATAAACAAAAAACTGACATAAAATGATTAGAAAAGTAATTTAAGGGTCGTGTATTTCCATGAGAGATTTTTCTTTTCACGAATTAAATTAAAATTAAAAGTATATGACCCTGTACTACTGCTCAGACTGAAACTGAGATTTACTTCAACATGTACAGCCACCTCCCTCATTTTTATTATCAAAATATCAAAAATACATGAAAAATAAACCTTAATTTAACAAAACTGACTCATACACATACCCGATTATCTCAAGTGAAAAAAGTGTCCTATAACCTGTCCGCCATCGCGCGACTAGAGGTGGGACGGTCGTAAATAAATTTGCTTTATGTTCCACATAAAATGAACAGCCATCTGAGGGCTGTCGTATACAGCCAGGCCCATATCAACCTTTAAACATCAAGAAAAACGCCATCATGTGTCTTCTTAGAGACATTTTGTCTGACCTGTCAATACCCTGGCAACTAAGGTATGGGTGTGTAACAAGTTTTGTTTACATTTCTATAAATGCAAAAAATCTCTTTCAGAATTCTGTCAAAATGTAAAAACAACAACATGAAAATGCAATTTTATCTGAGGGAAAGTAAAGGAAAAGTAAGATTTTTTTCACCATTATCTGACTAACCCGGAATTGCTGATTGATAATTGTTCACTTCTGTGATACCTAGACCGGATGGTTCCCGCGCTGGTTCCTTTAGTCCAGAAAAGCCTAAGATGTAAGACTATTGAATTTCATGTACATAGATTATGCAAACAAAACATATATATTTTAAATATAATTCAGCAAAACTCAAGTTGCATACACCATGAAAATATAGGAGGACTTTAACTCGCAATCATTTTATTTACAATACAGACGTTATGAACATTACCCAATGGTACTAGAGCACATTGAAAACTTTACTTATTGGCACTGTGTATGAATATCAGTAGGTCATCTATGGTCTAAGTCTATATTCCCTTACGAAGTATTACATTTCACAGAAAATATTTATTCACTACTTTTCGGTCATAAAATGCAATTTCCATTTTGAAGAATAAATCAGTACATATCCTAAAAGCATTTCTTCTGAAAGCGTCTCAGGTGCAGACATAAGTCTGATATATTTGTTGAGACAGAATATTGAACACATGCCATCCGTTCCAAATTCTGTACTATCAGATTACAGAATGATCTGTCCTAAAGTAGTTATATTGTCGCCACTTTATGGTGAAACAAGCAAGGAGCAGATTCACATACTGTGCATGATATTTTTGAATTTCAAAAACGACTATGTAGGCTTTAAACAGTTATCGTAAACGTCTAATTTCTATAATATCTAAAGAAAAGATAAAATAAGTGTCAGCTGGTGGTTCTATTTCTGATATTACTAACTTCAATTGTAGGACTTTCGGGTTAGGTAACAGCGGCGTTTGGTGCAGGATACTACAGATACATTTATTTGGTGGATTCAGTTTTCTCTTCTATTCCGTCTATAAAGGCGAATGGTCGGTTACATTAGTATGGATTCTAACACGATCCGCAGCAGTTGCTATATAAACATATAGCGAAACCGCCTATACATGAATCTACGATAAAATATAGCTGTTCCATTCAGCATGACTGTGAGATTCTACTCTGTCGTTATATGGAGTAATCACTTTTGATTTCTATTTTATCTGACCTTAGATGTTATTGAAAATAACATTTTCACAGCAGTAAGCAGTAACTACTTTAAAATTTACTAAATATCGGACAATTCCGTTTTATGCAACGCTTTCCATTCATGGGGAGGATTTTATAATAGCATATAGCCAGCCGAATGACATATCGAGCTAAAAGTAGTGCTGTAAAATGAGAAGAATTTGCGTGGTTAGAATCGAAATAATAAATATGTTCCAATTTTTATCAGTGTAAACATGAAAAAGCACTGTTTGGTGCAGATCTAAACTTTAACAATAAAGTAACTGTTTGTGAAGTTTTTACTTTGATTCGAACACGATATCCGCCAGAACCTTGCCTGTTTGTTCTGTGTCCTAGTAAAAAACGTACTGTCGGCGTAGAATCACTTACTACAGCATTGGAAAAACAAATCGATCATTTAGTACAGCCCAAAACAATGTTTAAATAGTTTATAAAGACAAATAGCCTGGAGTTACCAGTATTGGGGATAAGGACTCATCTCCTATGCATTTGTCTAAACTTGGGTTAAATATATCAAAATGAACTTATTTTGATACATTGTTTACTTGTGCATCCTAAAGAGATCTAAATATTTTACAACCAGCTTTCAATTTCAAATCAGAGCCATTTTAATAACATGACCCATATAAGCAGTATGTCTAAAACATTAAAGTTATCATAAAAGCAATACGTTCTTAACATGAAAATGAATATATTTACTGGTATTTGTAATATTTGTAACAAGTAAGGTTAACCGCAGCACTGTCAGTGAAAACCACCATGCAGTCTAGCCGCCATTTGCAAGCAGCAGTATAAGAGGTGGATGATAGTGACATCCTTTATGGTTACATACCTCAAATTGAGTGAATACAAATGAGCTGCAACAATTTAACTGCAATCTTTCCATTTCTGGCAGAAAAAAAAACATGATTTATTTACATTCACATGTAAAACAAATGGAGATAAAACTCATTAATAGTACTTTTTACAACAAAAATATATAAGAAGATGAAATTTTGGGAATACCCTGTATGCTTATTCTGGGTAATGCATATTATTATTACCATATATTTATGATTTCGGCAGATCTTGAAACTACATCATACAAAACATTGTTTCAAATGGTTAAAAAGTGTGGAAAGTGGAGGAGATTTTGTAACAGTGGTAAAAAGTAATAAGAAATTCATGAAAATTTACACATGGGTATTTTAAATCATCATTCCTTTTTAATTAAAATCACATTTTGCAAAGTTTGACAGCTGTGATGTAGTTAATAAGTTTACACAACCAGTGCAGAAACTTATTATGTCATACGACTCCCTGTTCAAACAAGGAGCATGCTTAAACAAGATTCAGGTAACTGTACGACAGAATTGTCCATTTATTTTGCTATTTTAAACTAAATGTGAAAAAGAAATTCCTAATGTAATTCACGGAGATTCCACCATCTTGCCTTTTCTAGCCATTTCGCCAATCGACAAAGTTATATATTGAGGAGATACAATAAATCAGTGAAACTACAGGAAATCCCCATTTAACAAGTACGCCAATGTACTTTCTAATGCAATGCTGAAATTTCAACACTTTTCACGTACAGGCTTTTAATCTACATGTGCAAGTTAATAAAACTTCAGTGTTTTTATTTAAATCTGTAAATTTATAATTTTATTGTTGTCTTTTTCAGGTCCGAAAATAAGTATATTTTAAGAAAATAGTTTTGTTTTATTTGGCAGAAGTGGTAGCAGAGTTTAAGAATGTACATCCAGATTCTAGAGAAACCCGACTGAATAATGCTGTCTTCACTGTTATATACACAGATAGATAAATACTTTTATTTCCTCCATAATATGAAGAGCTCGACTACGTATTGAAAACACTCTTGCGGAGCCGTATATTAAGCTTGCGGAGCCGTATATTAAGCTTGTATCAAAATCTATATAATGACACATGCTATGTAAATAAGCGGACAAATCAGATTGCTTGATAAAGTTTCATGGGTATTTTAGCTATACGAAATATGTATGCCACAGTCTTGCTGTGTTCACTTTTTGCACTCTGTGTCTTGTGCAACGCTGGATGAAATGACAAAGGTTCCATGATCCCACAATAATACATCTTTTAAAAAACATTGTATATGCATAAGTTCTATTTTAAACAAAATCATGCTATATTTTCCTGTTATAGCGACAAGCAGATGAAAATAAAAAATTAAGTTATAGCAGACGATTTTGTTTGGAAATAAAATTGTATGCTCTTCATTTAGTCTATATTATGTCATAGACTCTGGTTGTCTTCTAAAGATTCTTTGATTTGACTTTTAGATTTTTTTCTATTCGATTTCAGCAGCTATTTGCCCAAATTAAAACACTGACAGACACCAATGTGTCAAAGACCCATTGTAATAAATTTGATTAACTGTTGTGAAAAGTATTTACTCCCGACAAATAATTCATTCGAATAAGATACGAAGGATTTTATGCTATTTCCAATGGGTTAAAATTTAAATAAAATCATTTCAGTAAGTATTGCACACGTGGTATGCTTGCTTCATTCAGCGAACGATGACTTTAACTTTAATGTCTTGTATGCCAGTATGAATTGTCTAAATAAATAAAATATTTCAGTTTTATATATTAATATATAAATCATAATTAAGGTTAAAATTTACCTATCGTCAACTCTCAAAACACACTTTTTTTATGTAAAATATTTTCTTTTTACCTTAATTAAATATAGTACAAATAGAACTCCGTAGACAAATCAGTCTATAAGATACATATATAAGAAAATACATTATTTATTCTATTAAAGGGGATGCTAAAGTAAATACATCAGCAGCACACATACACTATAATAATACGAACACGTTTGCGATCGAATGTAGCGTGTCTTTAGTTGGTATGTTGCATTTAGTGATTCATATAATTATAAGTTGCAATAAAATTAAGAGCATTAAAGTTTTAGAAATAATTCGTAATGACTTCAACGTGTGATTTATGGTGCGTTACCAATTTTGCTAAATTGTGATAATAATGCGACCAACAGTATTTCAATAAAGAGGAAGCATCTCTGAATAAAATATAAAATATCAACAGATTTCAGTCATTTAATGATAGAAAAATATCCGTATATTATTACCTTGCGGAATTACGATTCTCAGATTTCTGGCATAAAATTCAACAAAAAGGTAATACAACTGTACAAATTTGGTAAAATCTCACGGCAACATGGTTTTTATGTTATATACATCACAGGTGTTTGAAGCTCTATTAATGAAATATATGTGCAGGTTAGATCTCTTGAAGAGATCCAGTACTATGTCATAGTATATTAGGTGGGTGGGATATGGTAATGTATATATTTATTGATAGAGCTTCAAGCGCCTGAGTATACATGTAAGACAGTAAGTCTACTTGAACATGGATTCCAATATATCTTTAATGCAATGTTAAATATTATACCTCGCTTTGCCTGGTGATGGGCTAACACTTGATTAATAAATATAACTTAAATTTGTACATATTCTGTACTGATAACTATTGGCAAACTGAATACATAGGAAATGTGATAGCTTTGATCAGTTCAAACCATGTGCCGCAAATCTAGTACCATGGTAATTTTGAAATATGGGAGACGACGGATTTAAAAGAAACAACAATGACGTATTTGTGCGTAATTACAATTTTTACACTTTTAAACATCATTATTCTTGTTCATTGTTCGACTGATATTGAGAGGGAATTACAGATTACAAGAAACAGTAGCGAACACGTTCAAACAACTGAAAATTCACAGACAGATAATGTCGAAATGAGTGTATGTGAAGGCAATTCAATAGCTGGATGTCAAAATAAAGAACCTGAAGAAAACGAAACATCACCACAATGAGACTTTATCAGACAATGTAAATAAGTGTCTGTGAAAATAAATCAGAACTGGTAACACTATCCGACAGTGCATTGTGTGAAAATGAAACACAAATGAACGATACTTTTCAGACAATGTACAATGAAACACCAGTCTGCGAAAAACACAAATGAACGATACTTTTCAGACAATGTACAATGAAACACCAGTCTGCGAAAATAAAATGGCAACTAAACCGGTTTCAACTGAAGATTGTGCAATGGCGGAAAATGAAACGTCAGCAAAGGCAAATGGAACTGTTCAGACAACGGAGAATATAACACTTGTCTGCGAAGACAAAATAGGGGAAAGTAAAGCATTTGGGCAAACAAGTGAAACTTCACAGACAGTGGACAATAGAACACGTGTCTGTGAAAATGGATTAGCTCCTGAAACGGTTTAAACTGAACAGTTGCCAGTTAGTGCAATGGAAGAGAATGAGATATCAGCACAAACAAATGAAGCCTTACAGAGAATGGACAATGAAACGTTTGTGAAAGCAACATTATGCTTAAACAGAATTCTGATGAATAAGCGCCAAGTAATGATTTAGGAGGATAGATAGGACCAACACAAACAAATTCACAGACTATTGAAAATGAACAATGTGTCTATGAAAACAAAATGGTTGCTAACCCGATAATGTGAAGCGAGAAAATGAAAAATCAACACATACAGATGAAACTTTACAGAAAACTGTCGATGTAACGCCTGCATCAAGAAATAAAACTACACAAGATCATGGGTCAAGTGCACAATAATCAGATAGTGCAACAGAAGTAAAGGAAACAAAATGTAATGATCTAGGAAACAAAAACACAGACAAAGAAGAAGCTATTTGGAACGAACTGTATACTTGTATACTGATAATGTAATTGAAGACAAAAATACAGAATCACAAAAAATAAAACATCAGTGGATAGTGAGAAACGCCAAACTGATTATGAAAGACGTGAAACAGTTACTGCTATACTTGAGCTAATGGTAGAAAATGTTAGAAAAGAAAAAGCCGAAAAGAAAAAAAAAAGGAAACACAGAAGGGTGCAAACGCGAAATGAGTTAAAGTACATTGACTCGTCAACTTCAGATGATGATGTGCTGCTGTATGTTAGAAAGTGCGCAATGAATGTCATTGAAAATGATTCTGGGAATGATAACACTTACATTCCAGATTCAGAAGAACTTAATTCTACGTACACTGAATATTATTCAAATTTATCAGATAATACACGAGAAAATCTTGAACAGGCCAAAAACACGAAATGACATCGGAGGAAACAGAAGATCAGATCATATAGAAAGCGAAAGTCACATAAGAAAAATGAAGAAGGAAATATATTCAAAACAAAGACAAACAGAAACACCACTTAGTTCTAGAAGCAATGATGACATTAAAAAATCAAGTCAGGTGGAAGATTTATTAAGGAGGACATTAGTAAACGCAAATGAAGGACAATTAGACCATCTTTAAAGAGTAGTGGACTGCAATGATCCTGAAGGTTGTCATTTCAAGTATGAAATAGATGAAAATGGTGATTTTGATAGGGTAAAGCTTCTTTGTGGCAAACGTGGTCAATATGAACGTCCGCAAGCATTGTGTAAGAAGAAGGATCTGGTAACGTTATGTAAGACAGAAGTCATACCAACTGAATTTCACGAATTCTACAAGTCGATCCCCTCCAGCCAGAATGTGCCAGAATGTCTGCCTGAACCAGACAGGGAAGAAAGCGAAAGTAATACTGACAGTGACTGAGTTAATGAGAGAACTGTATTAAAACTATGATTTGATGGGTATTGACTAATGTTATAAGTTAGATTATTTGTTGTTGTTTTTTTTATCGAAAACTGTAAACATACTTACTGTGTGAATCATCATTTTAATAGTAAAACGTTCCTTAAACGTATGAACCAAGTGATTATCAATGATAAACAGTTAATGTTTGGACGGAAAGATCCTACAAGTTTGGATCAATTAAATACTGCCAAAACTAAGCAAGTAAAATTATGTTTTATTGAACGTTTTATGTAACTATAATCAGCAATAGTGTAAACTACACCATTGTATTTTATATACCTGTGTTTAGCACATTGTTGCAAATCCATCCAGTGTTTTTATTGCTTGAAAGAAGGATCTTTTGGAATATAAGATAGTCTGGTATACTTTTTTAACATTATTAATTGTATTTAGCTGAAAACCAAAACAAAGTACATTGAGAAAAAAGGTTCTTGTCAGTACAAATTTTCTGCAACAGAACTTTTTCATAGCGCAACAACCACGTATCTTTTGATACTTGCATATTGCAAGTGAATGAGTGAAAAGTAAAAAGTACTCATTTCAAACTGCTTGGTTTTGTCATTGCATGTTATGCAAAAACAAACACTGCAAATATAAATAAGGTGAGTAGATTCAGAAAAGTCTGTATGGAATATACCTAAAACCACATGTACCGACTAAACAGTTAATTGATATAAACACATTTGGATAAAATATTAAGTTTTTCCCGTTCCTGAAAAATTTTGAAAACTGGACATACGAGGTTTTGGCATTCACCCCACGAATTATGCGCGGACTGCCACTCGAGTCACAGTTGAGTTAAGAACGGGTATCTCCTACTTTCTGTTAGACTTACAAAGTCTGTTGAGATCAAATACTCTGTAATAAAGTTTATTCTTTCTTCATACTGACACTGAACTGTTAAGAGTCAGAGATAAGAGATAGAGTAACTTAAGAGGATTTCATGGCAGAGATGTTTAGGACTCGGACTAACTTTCTGTTTGGGGTAGGAAGTCAACAAGTGGAATGTATTACGTTATATATATTAAGTCTTGATTCATGTCACCCTCGTTGCAAATTGTGTTTCTTTTGTAGACATCCGTCTTAAAGATATAGCACGTAACAACCGTTCTATTTTCTGATACCTTTGCTAGCACATCTCATATCGACACCGTTTGGAAATATTGCTGTATTTCCACTTACGTGCTTTCACATCTATCCAAGAAATGCCGTTCAGTGAAGTGTATGTTCGTTTGCTAACTGCTGTTCCTGGGCTCGAAACTTCGCTATTTCGGAAAAAGTTTAAAGAATGACAAATTTTTAAAAAAGTGAAGTGACGATTACGGCATATTGGTAAATAATACTTATTGCGATGTCATCTTTAAAATTATTAGTGTGTAAAAATATTGTTCTGTCTGTGTAAATGGCTAACAGACAAACTAAAGTGTAAACTTCTTTTGACCATAACTCAACTTAAAGAGTAAATATTCCAAATTTCCAATTTCATATCCTTTCTGACAGCTTGCAACACAGCAAATCCAGAAATACCACGATGTTCTCTAAGTTTGTTCGCAACATAATGATGATTGTTCTGTAATCGGCTTATCTATTGATTAATTGAAAATGTAATTACGGTTTATATAAATGAGCATCTTTACCGCTGGTACATGAAAATACAGATTGAAAGAAAATGTTATATTTCTCAGATAAGGTGATGAATGTATTTGAAGAAAGATTAATAGAAATTTCAGTATATTGATTTCGCATATCTTTAATTTACACGGACGTTTCCAGATAGACTTCACAACTTCACATCATTTACCCAGGAGTGAGGAAATTGTGTAATAAGAAAAAATATTATCTGGAGGATTTCCAGATCAAATTTGTTGTAGACAGATGTCAGAACGTATAGTAGTTAGTGTCGAAAAGTATAGTAGATAGAATTTCAGATTGTAGACAGAATGTCGGAAAGTAAAGTAGACAGAATTTCAGAAAGTATAGTAGACAGAATTTCAGAAAGTATATAGACAGAATTTCAGTAAGTATAGTAGACAGAATTTCAGATTAGTAGACAGAATTTCAGATTGTAGATAGAATGTAGAAAGTATAGTAGATAACATTTCAGAATGTAGATAGAATGTCAGAAAGTATAGTAGACAGACTGTCAGAGCGTTTAGTAGATACAGTTTCAGATTGTAGATAGAATGTCAGAAAGTAAAGTAGACAGAATTTCAGAAAGTATAGTAGACAGAATTTCAGATTGTAGATAGAATGTCAGAAAGTATAGTAGACAGAATGTCAGAGCGTTTAGTAGATACAGTTTCAGATTGTAAAAGAATGTCAGAAAGTAAAGTAGACAGAATTTCAGAAAGTATAGTAGACAGAATTTCAGATTGTAGATAGAATGTCAGAAAGTATAGTAGACAGAATGTCAGAGCGTTTAGTATATACAGTTTCAGATTGTAGATTGAATGTCAGAAAGTAAAGTAGACAGAATTTCAGAAAGTATATAGACAGAATTTCAGAAAGTATAGTAGACAGAATTTCAGATTAGTAGACAGAATTTCAGATTGTAGATAGAATGTAGAAAGTATAGTAGACAGAATGTCAGAGCGTTTAGTAGATACAGTTTCAGATTGTAGATAGAATGTCAAAATGTATAGTAGACAGAATGTCAGAGCGTTTAGTAGATACAGTTTCAGAATGTAGATTGAATGTCAGAAAGTAAAGTAGACAGAATTTCAGAAAGTATAGTAGATAACATTTCAGAATGTAGATAGAATGTCAGAAAGTATAGTAGACAGAATGTCAGAGCGTTTAGTAGATACAGTTTCAGATTGTAGATAGAATGTCAAAATGTATAGTAGACAGAATGTCAGAGCGTTTAGTAGATACAGTTTCAGAATGTAGATTGAATGTCAGAAAGTAAAGTAGACAGAATTTCAGAAAGTATAGTAGACAGAATTTCAGATTGTAGATAGAATGTCAAAAAGTATAGCAGATAGAATGTCAGAAAGTATAGTAGATAGAATTTAAGAAGGTGTAGTAGATAAAATTTCAAGAAGTATAGTAGATACAGTGTCAAAAAGTATAGTAGATAGACTGTCAGAAAGTATAGTAAATATAATTTCAGAAAGTATAGTAGACAGAATGTCAGAAAGTGTAGTAGATACAGTGTCAAAATATAGTAGATAGAATGTCAGAAAGTGTAGCAGACAGAATTTAAGAAAGTAGAGTAACTAAAATTTCAGATTGTAGATAGATTTCAGAAAGTAAGGTCGACAGAATGTCAGAAAGTATAGTAGGTAGAATCTCAGATTGTAGATATAATGTCAGAAAGTATAGTACGTAGAGTGTCAGAACGTATAGTAGACAGAATTTCAGAAAGTATACTAGACAGAATGTAAGAAAGTATGGTAGATATAATCTCAGTAAGTACAGTAGATAGAATATCAGAAAGTATAGTAGGTAGAATGTCAGAAAATATAAAAGGTAAAATGTCAGAAAGTATAGTTGGTAGAATGTCAGAAAGTAAAGTAGATAGAATGTCAGAAAGTATAGTAGTTAGAATGTCAGAACGTGTAGTAGATAGACTGTCAGAAAGTATAGAAGATAAAATGTCAGAAAGTAAAGTAGATAAAATGTCAGAAAGCACAGGAGATATAATTCAAAATGTAAAGTAGATAGAATGTGAGAACGTTAGTAGAAGAATGTCAGAAAGTATAGTAAAAGGAATGTCAAAAGTAAGTAGATAGAATGTCAGAAGTTAGTAGAATAATGTCAGAAGTTAGTAGTAGAGTGTCAGAAGTATAGTAGACAGAATTCAGAAAGTATTATAGACAGAATGTCAGAGTGTATGGTAGATACAATTTCAGTTAGTACAGTAGATAGAATATCAGAAAGTTTAGTAGTAGAATTCAGAAAGTATAGTAGGTAATAATGTTCAGAAAGATAGTGGGTAGAATGTCAGAACATGTAGTAGATAGAATGTCAAAAATCAATAATAGATAGAATGTCAGAAAGATTAGTAGATAGAATGTCAAAAGTGAAGTAGACAGAATGTCAAAGTAATAGTAGATAGATGTCAGAAAGTATAGTAGTAAAGTCAGAAAGTAAAGTGTGAATTTTCAGAAATATAGTATATAGAATGTCAGAATGTATAGTAGGTAGAATGTTAGAACGTATAGTACATAGACTGTCAGAAAGTATAGTAGATAGAATGTCAGAAAGTAAGTAGATAGAATGTCAGAAAGTATAATAGATTGACTGTCCGAAGGTATAGTAGACAGAATGTCATAATGTTAAGTAGATAGGATGTCAGAAAGTGATGTAGATAGAATGTCAGAAAGTATAGTAGATAGACTGTCATAAAGTAAAGCAGACTGAATGTCACAAAGTATAGTAGACAGAATGTCAGAACGTGTAGTAGATTTAATATCAGAAGGTATAATAAATAGGTTGTCAGAAAGTATAGTAGGTAGAATGCCACAAAGTATAGTAGACAGAATGTCAGAACGTGTAGTAGATTTAATGTCAGAAGGTATAATAGATAGGCTGTCAGAAAGCATAGTCGTTGATTGTCAGAAAGTATAGTAGATAGAATGTCAGGAAGTATAGTAGGTAGAATGTCAGAAAGTATTGTAGGTAGACTGTCAGAATGTAAAGTAAATATAATGTCAGAAAGTATAGTAGATACACTGTCAGAAAGTATTGTAGGTAAACTGTCAGAATGTAAAGTAAATATAATGTCAGGAAGTATAGTAATGTATAATATTAGAAAGTATAGTAGGTAGAATGTCAGAAAGTGTAGTAGATAAAGTGACAGAAAGTATAGTAGGTAGAATGTCAGAACGTATGTAAAAGGACTGTCATAAAGTGAAGTAGATAGAATGTCAGATTGTAGATATAATGTCAGAAAGTATAGTACGTAGAGTGTCAGAACGTATAGTAGACAGAATTTCAGAAAGTATACTAGACAGAACGTCAGAAGGTATGGTAGATACAATTTCAGTTAGTACAGTAGATAGAATATCAGAAAGTTTAGTAGGTAGAATCTCAGAAAGTATAGTAGGTAAAATGTCAGAAAAGATAGTTGGTAGAATGTCAGAACATGTAGTAGATAGAATGTCAAAACAAATAATAGATAGAATGTCAGAAAGTATAGTAGATATAATGTCATAAAGTGAAGTAGACAGAATGTCAATAAGTAAAGTAGATAGAATGTCAGAAAGTATAGTAGGTAAAAGTCAGAAAGTAAAGTTGGTAGAATGTCAGAAAATATAGTATATAGAATGTCAGAATGTATAGTAGGTAGAATGTTAGAAAGTATGGTAGGTTGACTGTCAGAAAGTATAGTAGGTAGAATGTCAGAAAGTATAGTAGGTATAATATCAGAAAGTATAGTAGGTACAATGTCAGAAAGTGTAGTAGATAAAATGATAGAAAGTATAGTAGGTAGAATGTCAGAAAGTATAGTAGGTATAATATCAGAAAGTATAGTAGGTACAATGTCAGAAAGTGTAGTAGATAAAGTGACAGAAAGTATGATAGGTACAATGTCAGTAAGTATGGTAGGTACAATGTCAGAAAGTATGGTAGGTACAGTGTCAGTAAGTATGATAGGTACAGTGTCAGTAAGTATGGTAGGTAGACTGTTAGAAAGTATAGTAGGTACAATGTCAGAAAGTATGGTAGGTACAATGTCAGAAAGTATGGTAGGTACAATGCCAGTTAGTATGGTAGGTACAATGTCAGAAAGTATGGTAGGTAGACTGTTAGAAAAGATAGTAGGAAGAATGTCAGAAAGTATGGTAGGTACAATGTCAGAAAGTATGGTAGGTAAAATGTCAGAAAGTATGGTAGGTACAATGTCAGTAAGTATGGTAGGTACAATGTCAGAAAGTATGGTAGGTAGACTGTTAGAAAGTATAGTAGGTAGAATGTCAGAAAGTATGGTAGGTACAATGTCAGAAAGTATGGTAGGTACAATGTCAGAAAGTATGGTAGGTACAATGTCAGTACGTATGATAGGTACAATGTCAGAAAGTATGGTAGGTAGACTGTTAGAAAGTATAGTAGGTAGAATGTCAGAAAGTATGGTAGGTACAATGTCAGAAAGTATGGTAGGTAAAATGTCAGAAAGTATGGTAGGTACAATGTCAGTAAGTATGGTAGGTAGACTGTTAGAAAGTATAGTAGGTAGAATGTCAGAAAATGAAACTAGGAAAACTAATCTAAAGCAAAAAAAGTGCAGTTACTTTAGTGTAAATATCAGTATGTTTGTATTCTAAACTCTGCATTCAGGTTGGATAGTTAAATAAACAGTCTATTTTCACTACATCTTTTCTATCTTTCCGCCGTCTCAAGTTCCTGAGAAATACAGACCTCTTTTGTATGACTACATTTGAAAGATCATAACCTAAAAGAAAAGAAACAATTCTACTTTTGGAACATTAACGATGTATCTGCAAAACAATCCGTGTAATTGCTATCTGCGTAATTGAATCCTAGGAAATAAATAGGTTTTGGTAACGTTGATAAAATTTAATTAAATGCGTAGACAATTTGTTTTGTAGATATTAGTTTGCTTTGCGTTTCTCTGTAATGACAGATTACTTGTCATGGAGTTTCCGAGAATGATGACTAGAAGTAAGAGTAAAGCAACACCCTTCATTTTTATTTGTCGTTGATGAAATGGAATCCTGTTATTTGTGACATCGTAAAATAATAAGAGCTACTAATCACAAAAGTTATAATGAAATTTCCTGTCTTTAAATTACTTTTTGACAAATTGGATTTCGTTGTTTTCCGGTTGAAGAAATCTTATTTACACTAATTTTGGCTGTTATTCTGCATACTTGATGATACAAATGACAAGGCGGTATCGCTGACATTACTTTCTCTACTCGTATGCAAACCGGCAACTATCTTTCCTTATAATATTCCAAAGTTTCATTCGGAAATAAAAATAGAAAAAACTGGAAATGAAAAGACTGGAAATGATAACGATGCCAAAGCTCTAGTAAGGACAGTCACTTCCAGAGATATCCCTTACAACAGTAGATGCATTGATGTGTAAAGTGATTGACATTTACAGAAAACAGAAGATATGTGAAACACAAAACAGGCCTGTGTAAATAACGTTAAAAATAACTGAACAAAAATTAAATGCATTTACTCAATGCCTTAGCAAAGAAACACAGGACAGGAATCAACGGTTGGCTTTAAGACTGGCGATCATTGTTTCATCCACTTGTATCGTCAGACAAAATCACAGAGGAAGCGTAGAGAGGAATACCAGCCCAGAGGTGATCCTCAAAACAGTCGGGGCATAACAAGTATACATTTCAGCGTATAACATACATTGTAATGATGAACACTTCCCGGTCTCTATATTATTAGTTTGTCAGTAGATTGGTAATAGTTCGTAACGTCCGGTGCTCATTACTTTATATATGGTAATGTTTGTTCATTTTGGCTCACGATCATATCATTCAGTGCAGTTTAAAACGCGGGATTTTGCAATATCAGGTATTGTTGTAAGGAGTAAGAATTATTTGAGCAGTTTGAACCAATGGATATTGAGAGAATTATTCATGGCTTTGTGTTTTGTTTCAGACATTTGTACGATCTAAACGTTTACAAACACCATAAGATTCGGGTCAAGGCAATTTTGTAATTGCATAACTTGTTCAATACAGTCAATCGGAAGCACGGAATGCGACCAAGGAAAACAATAGCAGACTCATTTTCAATCTGACATAAGTACTTGATCTTCTAAACGAAGATCGGAGAACGACCCATTCACATACGTCTTCTGTATATTTTGGATTTCCAGTATAGCAACCATATTGTTAGCAAATGTACACTGTCAGAGACCAACCTGTCACAAATACAGTCAATCAACTATTTCTGTTTGTAGCAATAAAGACTGAAGTAAAAATCATTTTCTTTTCATTCGTAGCTCTGAAAACCCTTGAGAGTATTTATATGAACTGCTGGAGGAAACATATTTTACAAGGAAGTTTTTCCTCTGTCGTGGAAACCAGTGACAAAAGAGTTATTGTCTCACTTAGATCATATGTGCCACACTAATGCAATTTATCTAAGAGCAAAAACTAAATTCTTTGCTAATAACCTTTACGCAATACTGTCTTTGGGTTACCTGAGAGGCTTGGATTTAAAGTGCAGCCGATACACAGGTGTTTTCGTAGCAACAAACAAGTGATTTACCCAAAGTATTTCTAAAGTAACATGAGTACTTTGTAAAAACATTATCTGTGCTATGTACCAAAATGTATCTACACACAAGTACATAAGTTCTCAATTTTAAATCGGCAAACAGATCGAACTAAAATATCAGAGCCCGAAGACATACGGAACATTTTCAATGATCGGGAAAATCCGTGAGTCGCGCTCGTTTGATAAACTCGAAAAAACTGAAATTAATGCGGTAAAATTTACGAATAGAGCGTTCGTCTTCAGTTGCCGGCTTTCCATCCGTCCTTTTACTGTAAAATACATCTTTGTGATACTTCAGTTGTTTTTTCTTTCATTCTCGATATTGCATGTCAGTCAAATATTCGGATAGTTCAATAATTATTATCGTTATATTATATCTGTCTGACAAAACTGATATATTCTTAGACTACGTATTACGTCGGACCATAGTGTCTTGATTCCTAAAATAACCACAAGCTGTCGTATTTGTTTATCAGACACTTTTCAGAACTCAACCCCGAAATCCATTTGTGTTCCATTATGATTAAACGCATTAAAATGCAATGCTAGAATTCAATGCTAAAATTCTAGTTGCTGAAAACTTATAAATATATAACTGCAAAACAATTATATGTACTATCAAATATTTCAGTTTCTACAAGATACACCAATGTCCGGTCCGGACTTTTACATCGATATCCAATGTTTGCAACTTCGATGATAAGCTGACAGTTTCGTTTTTAACGGAATAACTGCGTGTAAACACAATAAACTCTGTAATTCGCCAGCATTGCTAAATTTTCCTGCCCATTCCCTGTTCCATTAGATAGTGTAAGTCTAGACAGTACAAGTCTAAATGTACCTCAAGACAGTTTAAGTCTAGATATTGTACAATTAGATAGTGTCTTAATATTTACAATTACATAAGGTAAGCCTTAATATTACACTAGTCTAGGTATTGTAATGTTAGATAGTGTATTTGTTTGTTTGTTTTGGGTTTAAGGGGACGCATACTTTGAAATTAGAAAAAAGTGGGTGGGGTATTATAAAATTTACCTGCAAAAAAGTACAAGGTTTTGGTAAATGAAATGAATACTGTTTCAACTGTTATAAGTACACAAAGGATTGCTCACTAAAATAAAAATGAGAAAAACTGAAACAAGAAAGTTATTGTTGAATTACATAAGACTTTTTGTGTACATTCAAAGTCAACAATTAAGACATTTTGGTGCGAAAATAATAGTGCTTCACCTTGTCCAAACATTTATCAATGTCCTACAGATTCTAATTTTAAGAAAGAATGTGAAATAAGTTCACTGTCTTGCTTTTCACTTAGCATATGTGAGCTAAAACACATTATTTAGTTTGTTTACAAAGTAGTGCATAAGAAAAGATACGGTGGTCAAGGAATGCCACATTCAAAAACTAAAAGAGTATATTCCCCTTAATACATTAAACATTTATCGTTTCAGAAGTCTAGTGGCTTACAATAAAGGCCTAGAAATGATGCCATTATTAATTTTTAACTTGGTATTCATGAACTACAATGCACTTAAATATCAAAACACATTCAACAAACTTTTGAAAATGTATTGTCTTAAAAATCCCTAAAATAAGGTATGAAATTTGGTTGAGAGGCCCAATCAATGTGTATATGTGCAAAAGTAACATTCTAATCTTGTTCACAGAAGATACTAATACACAGCAGGAATGTCAATGATCAAAACTGGACGAATATACAGTTATCCTCACTTTAATGTCATTTATAATGTGTCCTTGAATTCTCCACCATACTTTTCATAACTCTGTTTGCACGAGTTGCACGAGAATGCTGTCATTCACGTAAAGAAACGGTGTCAAATAAGTTGTAAATGCAATATCATCTAAACGTAATTAATGGATTATGCAGTTCAAGATAGACTTTATCTCATAACGTAACGAACATGTATAATGTTGTAACAACAACTTTACTTAGCAGTCGGTTTATAAGTGACTTTATTGACTCATTTTGTGTTTTGTTATTGTTGTCAAAAAGTATAACGGAAGTGCCGCACAACTGAATCGGAAACCAGTTTAATGCGCAAAGTAGTCCACTGTAAGCAATATTTTTTGACAAATGTCCACAGAAATTAATAATTTTATAATATTAAAGACGAATATCTGAATAGGATTCATTATTTGATGAGAAATTATAATCATCGACATGTTTTTTTAAAAATCGTACACGTGCTGACACCTAAGTTGTCTCCCGTTGTTTATTAGAGTTACCTTTCGTCCGGCGCAGTAATACATTTGCAGTGAATCGCCGAGAAGTCGTGGGAAAATTAAAAACCATGTAAATAAACTAAAATTAACCACCTTTTCAAGATGAATTTCAAGTGATCGACATTATGCATTTAACCCGCCTGACCTGTGTAGCATCTTAGATATCTGTTCTAAGGTATTCATTGTGTAGAATGTCATGTTATGCACTTGCAATGCTAATCCCACTCTGACTTGTTTGTTAACATTTTTTATCAATGAGAAATATGGCGTCCATCCCGAAATGAAATGACGTGGCGTTAAATTTTTACATGTTTAAGCAAACCTGGTGTGTTAGAAAGAAAATCTCATCCCTTCAACATTATTTGGAACACTGTTATTGTAAAAAACCTGTTTTTTTCCTTACACAAAAGCTTAATATTTTGTGTTGAATGTACTTTCACAAAGACCTCTGTTTTCCTATTACATTCATAGTACCACATCCTTATCCACAAAATACTGGATATTACAGGTGTCCATCAGTATTATATCAGTTTAGGCTGGAACAACTGATACGTATTAGACCTTCCTGGTTTAGGAATATGTTTTTTATTTTCCCACCATTGATTTCTTGAATATGCACCCCTTCCGCATTTCTGTATGAACTGTGAATGTAGCAATATGCGTCCCCTTAACGCCGTTTTTCAACAGTATAAGTCTATATGTTGTGTAATTAGATAATGTATGTCCAGATATTGAGTTATTACATATTGTTAGTCTACATATTGTACCATTAAAAAGTGCAAGTCTACATATTGTACCATTAAAAAGTGCAAGTCTACATATTGTAAAATTAGATAATGTCAGTCTAGCGTAAAATTTCCGTCCACATGTTGAACGTGTAAGAGCGGTTGCTGTAAAATGTTATTGCAATTTTTAAAAAGAGAACTAATTTCAATTGAATTTAATTATTATTCATGGGCATCAAAGGTCAATATATCTGTTGTTTTGGTTGTTTATGTTTGTGTAGACTTGTACCAATGCCACCTTCAAAGAAGCACTGAAATGTGTTGATTTCCCTGAATCCCTGTTAAAGAAAACATTAGATTTGCATGAAACATATAACATAATTGATAAGATTCTAGTCTGCATTTTTTGTTGTTAACGACATATTCTACAACTTACTTTAAATTGATAGAATTTTCTTCAGTCATACAGATGGATAGATTAAAAAACCGTTCTATACTGTGAACATTAATTACCAATGGCGTCGCAAAAGTAGATCGTGGAGATACTAAAAAGAAGACAGAATATTATATTGAATAAATGACATCAAACAGTGTCCATAAGCAAAATAACAGCAGACTCGGTGATGTCGGGCTTTTCGAGAGAGAGAGAGAGAGCGGTTTTATTTATTTCTAAACGAAATGTCTTTATCAGTGTATGTACCTGGAAGTGTTTTACATAAATTCATTTTTCCTTATTTAGCAGTAATATGCAATTTTTATATGCCCGTCTGAAAGACGGGACGTATTATGGGAACGCCCTTGGCGGGCGGATGGGCTGCGGGCGACGTCCACAAACTCTGTCCGGATAATTTCTTCTTCATGCATGGAGGGAGGCACAGATTTTCACCATCATGAGACGGAGTGTCATGCGCAAGAACCAGGTCCCTTTGTCTAAGGTCAGTGTCACACTTAGAGGCCAAAGGTCAGATACAAGAATGACTTTGTTCGGAGCATTTCTTCTTCATGCAATGAGGGATTTTGGTGTTACTTAACACAAATGTTCACCATCGTATAAGACGGGATGTCATGCGCCAGAATCAGGTCTCTAGGTCTAAGGTCAAGGTCACGGTCACACTTACAGGTCAAAGGTCAGATACAAGAATGACAACTTAACAAGCTCTCGACGACCCTTAAATTGAGAAATGACAATTAAAATGCGAGTTTTTTTTTTTAAATAAGATAACGTATCAGACACCAAAGAAGTAGTAATTCTATATAGAGGATATGACACGAGTGTCTTTTTATATTGAATTTATTAAACGAATTGAATAAAATAATAAAATGCGAGGCTCTGCCGAGCATTTTATCAATTTTATTCAACAAGTTTAATAAATTCAATGTGGAAAGTCACAAATGTAATTAACAAATAATCAAGGCCTTCGAGTGGTTTATCGTCTAGTTTACCACGGTTCAGAGTTCAGATGCATAGGGATTGAACCACGAGGGCTTTAGGTTAATATCTAACTGGAAAAGTCTGGTTCCAAGAACGCAGTTCCATCAAACCGCAACCCCAATACTTTCGCCGTCCGTGTGTTCCAGCTATCTTTTGATAGCAATAAAGAACAATAAATTCAAATAAAAAAATCCTGAAAATGTTGTAATTCCACAGCCCCGTCAACATTTTCTAACCTATCTCAACCACTTTGAATCTAAAGCAACCACGCTCAGTCGCTGGTCTAATTTTAAATTATGGGTCAGCTTGGAGTTGCATAGATCCGAGGTTTTATGCCATCATTTAAAAACAAAACAAAACACCATATCTTACATGCCGCTGAAAATATTGAATCCGGTGTTCACTCGTGAAAGATATTTCAGTCTTATACTGAAACAAACAAATATCCTCTATATCTTCCTTTGTTGATATATGTCCGCAAACAGACGAGATACTGTGAATCTGAAGCGTTAAAACTTAAAGCATTTGCTCGACATTCTACATAATTGAAACAAATCTGTAAGAACATGTTGTAACACTTTGCCCTCACAGGTCGTCCATAAGCCTACATAAATGCCTGCTTATAACAATAAGTGGTCCTGATAGGCCTCCATAGACAGTATTACGTCTGTGAAATAAATAATGTAGAATTGTATGTAGTATTTTGTAACAGTTTGATAAATTTGTACAATCAAAGGTTATCGGTTTTTCCGGACTGTGAGTAAGATATTAGGAAAATAGTTAATAATTACAGAACGTGGGCCGTAAAGAAAGAGCAACCAGCACCAGAAGTAATAAATAACATGTCTACAAATATCGTTGAATGTTGATGATTTTTTCAACTTCGGTTTTGTATCTTTATAAGCATTTTATCATGACAATAAAAAATAGACATGGAAATTCTTGATAGGGTCCTGTGCTTGATTTTTTGTTAGACCTATTTGAAAACATTTGTCCTCTTATCAATTTCACAATGAGCTTCTACTGGAAAATCGCACTTATGGTGATATTTTCGCGTAGTGCAATAATTCCAATTGAATTATTTTACTTTCTAAAACAAAGTAGCATTGACTGAACGATATATACGGATTTCAGGGTAACATTTATATAACCAGTATCAAGGGAACAACGCTAGGTTTTCCTCATAAATGTAGTTACACCGTCACCTCCATAGAACTACCTCGCACTTGAATACAAGGTAATAACACCGACAGAGCTACCTCGCACTTGAATACAAGGTAATAACACCAACAGAGCTACCTCACACATGAATACAAGGTAATAACACCCAACAGAGCTACCTCACACTTGAATACAAGGTAATAACACCAACAGAGCTACCTCGCACTTTAATACAAGGTAATAACACCAACAGAGCTACCTCACACTTGAATACAAGGTAATGACACCAACAGAACTACCTCACACTTAAATACAAGGTAATGACACCAACAGAACTACCTAACACTTAAATACAAGGTTATAACACCAACAGAACTACCTGACACTTAAATACAAGGTAATGACACCAACAGAACTACCTGACACTTAAATACAAGGTAATAACACCAACGGAACTACCTAACACTTCACACTTGAACACAAGGTATTTAACACCTACAGAACTACCTCACACTTGAATACAAGGTTAGCTTTTTGTAAAAGCTAGTCAGTGGCCCGTTTGTTATGTTCAAAATATCCGAGACGGAAACATCTGTGAAATACATAATACTGGTATACCATCGAGCAGTTACACAAAATAGAAACAAATTTCATTTAGAAAGAGTCTCTTTGGGTATATATATTGCAGTACCTTTGGTTAGATCACGTCAAAAATTAATTGTTACACCAAATAGGAAATGACTTCTCAGAGTTACATGTGAAGTGTGTGTGTGTGTTTGGGTTTAACATCTTTTTCAACAATTTTTCAGTCATATAAACGACGGTGTCTGCTTGTAGCAGTGAGCACAATGCCCAACTTTATAGTGCTGCCTCACTGGAATATCACGCCGTAGACACGTGGCATGATACCCCACCCAGTCACATTATACTGACACCGGGCTGACCAGTCCTAGCACTATCCCCGTAATGCTGAGCGCCAAGCGAAGAAGCTGCTAGTACCATTTTTACGTCTTTGGTATGACGCGGCCGGGGATCGAACCCACGACCTCCCGCACTCGAAGAGGACGCTCTACCACTAGGCTACCGAGGCGGTTTACATGTGAAGTAGTCCGAAATGTAGTTCCACATAGTTGATGAAATATGGTATTGCTAGGCATATTAGGATGTTGGCTTAGATTTCTTGGTTATTGTATTGAGAAAAGATCTAGACAACTTTCATTATAAATTTGCATGTTTTAATTTCATTCATTGAGAAAACGTTTACATACGCATGATTGCTAACAGCAAGTTTCATGGGAGCATTTTCAGAAGGTCTTTCCGAAGAATTCCGAAGCTCATTGGGGATAACACAATAAGTAACAATTATTTTATCAGTAGGACATGAATATAAGAAGCAACAGAACCGCCCGCACTCTGAAAGGTATGTTGTTTTTAACCATGGTGAGAAGTGACCTAGATTTAAACCATATATCAGTAAGAGCGGCCTGTCGCTTCTGACTATTGACAATAAATAACAAATGCTGATTGAGTGGGATAAGGCCGTGACTTTTATTATTATAATATCATTACAGAAAATTAATGAAATATCATAGCATATTGTATGAGATAGAAGTATCATGAAATGAAGCATGAAATGATAGATTTCTAGCCAAAATGCAATTAAAACAAAATAGACAACGCTATGATGCTGAAGCTCTAAATATGATAAGCACACATGCACTAGACAATGCAAGGAGAATACATAGTGCTAGGCAAATGCAGCTACCGAAAATCCGAGGCCAAGATGCTCAACGAATTCTCAACATAATGATGATGGCTTTATCTTTGATTGGCTAAAGTATGCTTATGATTATGTATACAATATGCCATACCGAAATGCAAGTGTGTTGAGGGCCACCAAATATTTTATGAAATAAAATTTGCCCATAAAATGGTACATTGAATATCATATCTAATTATTTAATAGCCACATGCAAACATTCAATTCTTTAATAATATCAGATTTTTCCTGGTAATTTACTTTCAAAGATGACAATATAAGCTTAATATTCAGCTGTATTTGACCATTATTTTTCTTGATTTTACCTTATCAACCGAAAGCAAACTGATAGATCAGGCAGTAATCTTCATAAGTCACGTACTTTATAATCCAGCCATTATTCAAGTGTGTAATTAAGTATATTTGAATAGATCAATAGTTTTACTTAATAGTTTTTGCTTACCCTGCTAACAAAACTTCTACTTGTTTTCACCAGTCTAAGGTGAAACAACTCTCCCGAGGACATGCCACCCTGCCACTCCCAGTGTATATTTAGATTATGCCATCCGCCAATTGGTTCGACAGTGCTCTCATGCCACCCTGCTATTCTTAGTGTACTGTTTGAATCGACAGCGCTTCTCCCTTGGCTCCGGTATAATAGCATATATCAACAGCACCACGCCTATGACAAGAGGATGTAGAAGCTGCATTCACAAGCATCTAAATATAAGTAAATCAAATATCAAAATTTATTTATTTTGTTGGATTTAACGTCTAAATAACAGAAATACTATACAGTTATTACTTATTGATGAATGATTTCGTTATCACAATAAAGTCACAAAGCGCACAGCTCTAGGTTTGGCTCTGTGGACAAAAATATGCAATACTCAAGAATCAATTTTACTGCAATTCCTGCGCGACTAAGCCATTGGCAGTATAATACGGAATTAATTTTCTTCGTAATACATGCATGCACAGGAAGCATCTAGCACAGAAAACACAGTCAAGAGTCGCAATTCAAAAGCAAAATCTGTATGACATATGCCGTTCAATTCGGTTCGATCAATTTCACCTCCGTAGAAAAACCGAGTTTACAAAAGCCACAACAAAACAGTTTAATAACAAGCGTTAACATAGATATTACGGACATAAACCAACGTATAGTCTGTCATATATGGTAGAACAAAACAGACGGATTTAATGGACCAAAAACAACGTTTCAATAACATTTAAATTTTATCTTCCACTTTTACAACAACCGCAGCAAAATAGTTTTAATAAAAAGCGTTAACATAAATAATGTGGTCACAAACCGATGTAAAACAAAAGGGACCAAAGACAACGGTTTAATAACATTTAGCTTTTACCTGACTACCTACCTTCAGGAAATACTACCAAATAACATATTCTAACTACCTCACCCAATAACAGCATACATTTCTATTGTCCACATGTGTGCTTTTCTTTACCCATTGGCTCAAAAGAAATTTCTTTTCAATACCTGCTTAAAATAAAACAAAGCAAAAAATTATACGGCTGTATACTGAACAAAGTGTGACACAATCTTATACTTAATGCATTTTAAATTTTTAAACCATTTCCCGTTTCGGAAGGTCAACACAGCATTTCTGTAATTATCAACCAATGTGCAGTAAAATGCATAGTCTAATCACCATCATCATAACCACCTCAGTAATAATCATCATCACCACCATATTTTACTTTTGCCTTTACAAGTATGTTTAATAGCTCATCGTCGTCATCACCATCACCGCCATGGGGATACCATCAAAATGATGAAACATAACAATTAGTAAATAACAACAAAAAGTAACAACGTCAGTAATCAGAATGATAATCATTGTGATCATCATCAAATTCGTCCATTCCAACATCATCATAAGAATTGTCTTGACCACTAGTCCTGTTCATCAACATCGTCCTTTTTCTGTACATAAATCTACTAAATCCGGTCTAGTATACTTTGTATTATCACCATCGGCAACGACAGCAACAAGACCATAATGGAAAGCATGATAAATTATCATACTTTCGAAATATTCAACCGAGTAGTAGCAACAACCATAGAAAGATTCGTTCATTCATTATCGAAAATAATCTCTCGAATTTTCAATCTTTTTTAAATTTTTGTATTCCATTTGTAATAGAGTGTATATGTAAGTCAGCAGCGAAACAAAACAAAATTGTGTTGATAATGCTGTTATAAAATATGCACGCATCGAGACCTTCGGTGCTCAAATGTTCAAAGACATTGAATTCATTCACTTAGGGTAATCGTTCAGGTTTGACTGAATAAGCAGTGTGAAATCTTGTGTTTTCATCCTAAATTATTAGAATTTTGCGACGTGTCAAATCTAGGACATGACAAACGTAAAATCGCCAGCCAGTATCCAAAACACAATGTCTCCACAAAATGGTAACAAACAAAGAATGGTGAATGTTGCAACGGGGGTTTCCCTTGAAAAGGAGCCAGGTTTTGATATCATGAATAACCAATGATTTTTCGATAGAAATAACGCATGAACTAGTATTTGAAATTATTCATGAGCTTTAGTGAACATAGTTCTATAAATAAACGTCGGACTTCAATATTTTACGATTTTGACATTTCATATAGTCCCACGTTTTATCGAGGTTCTAAATTTCCTGGTAGAGCTTTCCGCAAAACATCTTGCGGAAGGTTTTACAAGTTCAAGATAGAATGTGATTGAAAGGCAATAGCTAAATACCAACAACGGAAAAAGAAACCTATTTTACACATCCATTGAACATATTGTCTTACTGAGAGCACCGAAGATCTGTTCATGCTTTGAAATTGAAATTTACATCAATTCACTTTCGCACCAAAACACGGAATCTTTATTATAAAGAATGAATTTAGACGAAATAAAAATCTCACGGTCGGATTTCTTAAACAATGTGGCACGTTACGGTACGTATTGTCTATGTAGTGTGTATATATAGTCGATAGATGTTACCAGCATTTATCCGTGGTAATTTATCTAAAAGTTCTTTCATTAAGTTATAAGTTCATATCAAAGCAGTTTTAAAGGCTAGTCCATATGCATTCGGCGGTACCCGGCGTCAAATGACCGCACAATGTTTTTATAGTGCCGTAGGTTAAACGTATTTGTTTCCGTCTAAGCATTTATAATTGATTCTGTATATTTTTAGTGTTGTATTGTGCATAATATTTAATTAAATTACGCTGGAAGAGTCTGTGTAATGCGTCGGGGAAGTGTTTGGTGGTGCACTTTTAATTAAGGTAAACCAATATATCACGTGTTTGAGACTTTTCCTACATTACACTTCAATAAAATAAGGTTGAAATTTTTGCTATGCAAATGGCTGTCATTCGATTAAACTTGACACAGGGACATGTTGTACGTCAAAATATTAAAAGGCGCCCTGTGCAAGTTTAATGTTATTGAATTATAGTGAACAACAAGTGAATGAAGTATTGCCATGCAATACAAAGTCCCCTACTGGAAGGCACCTAATTTTTTCTACTGCAGTATAGCATAATGAACTGATACCTGTCAACGATGTATAAACAATATTGTACTATACATACAATATGTTATAACAAAACACTTGGATTAAAATTTGCATGTATAAAAACCTACAGTTATTTTCATATGGAATTTTCCTTTGGCCAGTTATAAAAAAAGTTACCATACAAGTTATTTATAGTAACAACAAAGGGAAATTAATCCTGAAAACAAGAGTTGTCACTAATGGTGACAAATGCCCCCGCAGCGCCTTGACCTTTGAACTAGTGACCTTGACATTTGACCTGGTGACCCCAAAGTCAGTAGGGGTCGTGTACTCATTTACGTACTATCAGCATGCGAAGTTTTAAGGTCCTGGGTGCAGTGGTTCGCGAGTAAAGTGCCTTCATGCAAAAAGTTAACATTGGCCCCTGTGACCTTGACCTTTGACATGGTGACCCCAAAGTCAGTGGGGATTGTTACTCAATAAGTATTATCAGCATGGGAAGTTTGAAGGTCCTGGGTGCAGTGGTTTGCGAGTAAAGTGCCTTCATGCAAAAAGTTAACGTTGGCCCCTGTGACCTTGACCTTTGACATGGTGACCCCAAAGTCAGTAGGGGTCGTGTACTCAATAAGTACTGTCAGCACGCGAAGTTTGAAGGTCCTGAGTGCAGTGGTTCGCGAGTAAAGTGCCTTCATGCAAAAAGTTAACATTGGCCCCTGTGACTTTGACCTTTGACCTGGTGACCTCGCAGTCAGTGGGGGTTGTGTACTCAATAAGTACTATCAGCATGTGAAGTTTGAAGGTCCTGGATGCAGTGGTTCGCGGGTAAAGTGCCTCCATGCAAAAAGTTAACGTTGTGACGAACGAACGAACGAACGAACGAACGAACTAACGAACGAACGGACGAACAGTTGAAAACTAATATGCCTCCCTTCGGGGGCATAAAAAATTCTATTATAAGACCACACAAAACTCTTTACCATGTAGAGATAGGTCAAAATACACCTAAAAATTCGATGTAACATGCATGTTGTACCACAGAAGGTGTTCTCAATTTTTCCCTATGGCCAGTAATAAAAAAGTAACAATATAATTTATTTATAGTCAAAAAAGGGACGTAATTCTAAAATCAAGGGTGCCTCATGGTGATGAACAATTGTGCCAAGTTACATCAAAATCCCTCCAAGCATGAAGAAGAAATGCTCCGGACAAAGTCATTCTTAAATTTAACCTTTGACCTCTAAGTATGACCTTGACCTTAGACCTAGGGACCTGGTTCTTGCACACGACAATCCGTCTCATGGTGGTGAACATTTATGCCAAGTTACATCAAAATCCCTCCATGCATGAAAAAGAAATGCTCCGGACAAAGTCATTTTGTATCTGAACTTCCTCTAAGTGTGACCTTGACCTTAGACCTAGGGCCCGGGCTTTGCGCATGACAAGTTGTCTCATCCAGGGGAATATTTGTACAAACTGATATTTAAATCCTGTCTTGCATGACAAAGTTATAGACTGGACAGGAAAAAAATCCTATTGACCTTTGATCTTCAAGTGTGACCTTGCGCATGACACGTCGTCTTATCATTGGGAACATTTATGCCAAATAATATTGTAAACCCTTGATGGATGACAGAGTTCTGGACCGGACAGGAAAAAAAAACCTAATAACGTTTGACCTCCAATTGTGACCTTGACCTTTGAGCTATGGGTCCAGGTTTTGCACATGACACGTCGTCTCATCATGGGAACATTTGTGCCAAGTAATAGTAAAATCCCTTCATGGATGGCAGAGTTATGGACCGGACAGGAAAAAAGCTCTGTTGACCTTTGACTCCCCTCCCCCCCCCCCCAATTGTGACCTTGACCTCTGAGCCTGGGGTCCGGCTTTTGCGCATGACACGTTGTCTCATTATGGGAAACATTTGTGCCGAGTGATATTAAAATCCCTGACAGAATTATGGACCGGACACGAAATAGACCCTGTTCATGCCATGTTAATATTTGATTGCTAAGTGTGACATTGACCTTTGAGCTAGGGGTCTGAAAGTTGTGCATGACACATCGTCTTATTGTGAGGTACATTTGTGCCAAGTATTATAAAAATTCCTTCATGGATGGGAGAGTTATGGACTGGACAGGAAAAAAACCCTGTTGACGTTTGACCTCCAACTGTGACCTTGACCTTTAAGCTAGGGGTCCGGGTTTAGAGCATGACACGTCGTCTCATCATGGGGAACATTTGTGCCAAGTAATATTAAAATCCCTTCATGGATGACAGGGTTATGGACCGGACACGAAATTGCGGACGGACGGATGGAAGGACGGACGGAATGATGGAATGACGGAAAAGCGCATTCATATAGTCCCCGAAACTGGTTTTCAACCAGTAGGGGACTAATAATTGTATCTATTCATTCATCTTTAATTCAATGAAATACGCAATAAAGTAAAAAGACAAAGTTTGTCCAAATACTTATCTGAATTTTGCTTGCATCCTCTCTGTGGCAACATTACTGGAAAACGCTAGCTCTTCAAACATGTGATGAACATATTTTTTGTACACGAAGTGTCGACTTGCCTGCTTAGTTATTTGTGAAGGAATGAACCGGTTTGAAATATAAAACAAGAGCTGTCGGAGGACAGCAACGCTCGACTATTTAACAGCCTTGTCGATTGAATGAATAAGAAAGTCGAAAAAGGGGCATAATTTAGTAAAAAAGTAAAATAGGGTTATGGAACCTGCAAAGTGCTTATCAGCTCATGACAGTGAACAAGTGTATAAGAATTTAACCCAAAAACTCCTAAGTTGAAAAAGGGGCATAATTTTGTAAAATGCAAAGTTGAGTTATTGATCCTTTGCACTGCATGTCATATCATGACAGTGAACTAGTGTGTGAAGTTTCAATCCTTTCCCATTAGTGGATACTGAGATACCAGCTTACATACGAAAACTTAACCAAAAATTTCTATGTTGAAAAAGGGGCATAATTTTGTATAAAAGCAAAATAAAGTTATGGGACCTGCTTTGTGCATGTCAGATCATGACAGTGAACAAGTGTGTGAAGTTTCAATCCATTCCCATTAGTGAGTACTGAGATACCAGCTTACATACAAAACCTTAACCAAAAAATTCTAAGTCAAAAAAGGGGCATAATTTTGTAAAAAAGCAAAATAGAGTTATGGAACCTGTGCAATGTAAGTTAGTTTATCACAGTAAATAAGTGTGTGAAGTTTCAATCCATTCCCACAAGTGGTTACTGAGATACCAGCTTACATACAAAACCTTAACCAAAAATTTCTAAGTCAAAAAAGGGGCATAATTTTGCAAAAAAAGCAAAACAGAGTTATGGAACCTGTGCAATGTAAGTCAGTTTATTACAGTGAATAAGTGTGTGAAGTTTCAATCCATTCCCACAAGTGGTTGCTGAGAAACCAGCTTACATAAAAAAACTTAACCAAATCGGGACGCGGACGCGGACGCCGACGCGGACGCCGGCGCATGGGCGAGTCCAATAGCTCTACTATTCTATGAATAGTCGAGCTAATGACCAAAATGACAATGTAATTGCGTGTAAATTGTAAGGGGTACAAACAACAGAGGGAAGTTTTGCAAAGGAAAGAAACAAAGTCTACTACAGGTTAGGAACATTGCAAACAAAAATGAGGTATTACATAGAACAATAACCAGAAACAGAGGAACTAAAAAGAAAAAAGAAGCGGTATAAAATGACTTCGTTCTAATGACGGTTAGTGTTTTAATCTATCTTCACTATTTATTTCGATATTTCTAATACCATGAATTATTCTGGATTCGTAAATAGATATAAAGTAGTTGTCAAAACTCGGTTAGAAATTTACGCACTACTTCTACTTAAAATTTACTAATAATGAATTTGTGTGCATGCATAATGTAACAATCTAAAGAAATGAATGTACACGCATGTGATGCCACGCTAGTCCAATAAAGAAACGCGTAGTAAGTTTGAAAATGTAATAATCAACGCTATCAGTTTTTACTTTTAAATAGTTTTCCTTTAAAAGAAAACACGAGTATGAAGTAATTGAAATATAGATTTATTGAATCAAGTATGTTTAACAATCTTTAAACAAATCTGTAAACAAACGGTTGAACTGATATGTATACAAGACGGAACTATTTGAATTGCGCAAGAAATGTTTTTGTGTTGTCAGTCTCAGAAGCTGCTGATCTTTGTCGCTTTCGATTTGTTTTAATAATAGGCTAGTTCGCAAGCCTGGAAACAGAGCAACGATGTACGAAACATATGTGTGAGCATCAGTTTCTTAATTAAATAAATTTCAATCTGATTGTTTGTCTATAATAGCTGATATTTTATCTATCTGATTGATCTCTTGTTTCTGTATTAATGCGCGTATTTCAGCTTTGCGTCAATGCCGAAACTAATAGCAGTAATGTTTGAAACCTGGCGATAACTTTCTTATTTCTGAACGGTACATATATAGAGAATAATTGGTTACTGTCTTTACTTATCAAGTCGGAGGATGTAAGCTTTTCGAAGACGATCTCGATAAACTTAAGTTAAAAAAAAGACAGTAACCTAATATTCTATTTTTCCTGCAACTAAAAATCCTGTAAAGAGCAAAATATTTTATAAACATTGCTTTCTGGTACAAAAGTTATCCATTCGCACTTTTAATGATTTGTAACTTCCTCCGCCCAATGCTCGCTTTGAATACATATTACAATAAAAACGTTGATCCGACTTCTTTGCAGTATAATAAAGGTGCTAACCGGGCATTCATGTAAAAAAAACAACAAGTAATGGCGTTTCGACTTTGACAAATATAACCGAACATGAGTCTTGAAACTGACGATTGACTTTGACTGTAAAAGCTGTCTTCGTACCGTTCCGTACAGAAGTGGAATGTAATGGAATTGAACAATTTTTGGTTGCGGGTTTACCCAGCTACCAAAGTTACAAGTGTATTTCTGACAATCATATAGCATCTTTATTTTATTCAAAAGGGTGTTCATGTGCTACACAAAATAGTTCCATTCATGAACAATGCGGATGAATTACTAATGATCAAGCAGTTCTAATTAAACCTGTATCCATTCACACTGACCATTTAGATTATATAAGATCTATCAATGATAAGGTATTCTAGTTCATTATGTTGTGGCAGTCATAGTGGGACATGATAGAGTGTTTATCTTGATCCAGTTTGCAACGCCTACTGTACATGTACATAAAAAAGCAGTATGTCAGCTTCTGTGTGTAATAAAGGCATGGTGACGTGTAAAGCCGAAATTCACACGACAGTCAGATTTAAGAGAAATAAATGCGTAGTTGAAGGATAAAAGTGCGAGTACCCATTTTCTTAGTCAGATCAATATCTGTCCGATAATTATGGCTTTTATTCAATATTTGACAAAAAAGTTGTTTTTCAAATTTTAATGCGGAGAGCAGAATCGTTAAAAAAAATGATATATTGATGCGGATACACATTTACTTGGAATTATATGATTAATAATTTTCTGATGCTCGTGCTTGTGTAAATCCTGCCTTTAACGAACACATTTAACATAATTATTACCCTTTCAACGGTAGGGTTTACACATGCATGAACACAAGAAAAATCTAATGCTATAGGTCACACTACACTAAATTGTATTCCCTATATATTCTATATAAAACTGACATTTTTAAAGAGCTACCAACCATAGCTGGAACTATTTCAGAGAATAAATCCTTACCTCATTTTAAAGAGTTATGATAAAACTTCCCTGAAACACAACGACAAACGTCATGACGTTTTCTTTCTGTTTACAGACATCGATTTTTCATGCTTTGTCCAAACATGTTACAGGTTACAGACCACCAATAGATTTCCTACAGACTTCCATTATTATTTTATGGTGGGAACGGCTTACCATAAATCAAAAGAGTATGTAATCACCTCTTTAGATGCTATCTTATGATTCTTATTCCACCAAAATAAACGGATGAGAAGTTTTTCGCTTGTATGATATGACTACCCTCTTTACATCGTTAACATGTTTAATGAAACTTTTTTCAAAACCTAGCAAATGTAGCAAATATTGTTCAACGGAAAAATACTTTAAACGCAGCAAGAAATGTTCCGTTTTGACAAAAAGGAAACAAAAAAATGTTTCTTTGGTTTGTATGCGTTACTGAACAGAACGGACAAAACATTACCCTACTCCAGTTACCCTACTCCCTTGTTCCCAGTAAGTTCCGTGTAAATTTTGAATTGGTAGTCTCTGACCAATATCTTGTAAGAAAAGAGAAATAACAAAACGCATTATTACTTCTTTATTTAAAATGAACATAAAATTTAATCGGTAACACACCGTGAACTTAAGTTACCTCATATGTAATATACTATAAATTCCATATATGGAGCATTGAACCGTATGGAATTCACTGGCAGTGTATAGTCCATATTATTTAACTACACAATGTAAAACTTATAGTACGTGTCACTATTTCTGGCCAATAAAAAACAAACAAAAAAATCCGGTAACATTTTGAAGCATCCATAATTTGACAATATAGTCGGGGGATTTTCAGTGTCGAATAAATATTAAAATCTTTATGCAGTCAGATATTGAATTTAAAAAAGAGGACAGACATGAAACTTTCCACCAAACATCGACACGGCTCGAGCCTTTGTGAACAATATAGAAGTGTTACTAATGTAACTGTCAAACACAAACAACCTAATGCGGTACTTGACTTACTTATCCTGGGATGACATAATTCACATGAAGTGTTTTACTGTACTCATGAAACAGGAAATATGTTTTATAGACACAAATTTACCTTGTGCTAATGCCAGTTTAATTTTTACAACGCCCATAACATTCAAAATAGAAAGAAGATAAATATTGTTTATGTCCACTTCAACAGAACGTTGAATAACCTTGATATTTAAGATGACAAAGACACAAATCTGCCAACACAACAGTATAAAAAAGTTTAGGGAATATTTCCAAATAGCTGTGGTTATAGTTTAAATTCTAAACATTCTTTAAGTTTGATTGCCGTTCCGGTGGGTTGTGCCACTGTGCCAAGTTATCTTGGCCGCATCATATGCAGGTTTGCCAACGGCTCCATTTATTATTACTATATATTGTTACTAGTCCAAATAATAGAACATTTTGCTGTCCCGTTAGAGGGATGACAACTATATAAAATATCAGATCATAAAGTAAGTCATCCTCATAAGCCAAACTAGTAAGGCTGTATTGTTACCTGCGTATAGTAGTCCCAATGTCTCCAATTCAGTCAAATACCAGTGTGTTTGTGTGTGTTGGGTGGGGGGATTGAGATGGGTACTTACAAAACTGTTTTATAGCAAAACTGTGAGTGTTACAACAATGTATAGTCCAATATGATGATCCCTTTATTTGAGATAATTCACTTGATTTTGCTCCTTCGGGCAATGTTACATGGTACTGCTACCGTTCAGCGAGTGTATATGTTACATGGTACTGCTACCGTTCAGTGAGTGTATATGTTACATGATACTGCTACCGTTCAGTGAGTGTATATGTTACATGATACTGCTACCGTTCAGCGAGTGTATATGTTACATGATACTGCATGATACTGCTACCGTTCAATGAGTGTATATGTTACATGATACTGCTACCGTTCAGTGAGTGTATATGTTACATGATACTGATACCGTTCAGTGAGTGTATATGTTACATGATACTGCTACCGTTCAGTGAGTGTATATGTTACATGATACTGCATGATACTGCTACCGTTCAATGAGTGTATATGTTACATGACACTGCGAGTGTATATGTTACATGATACTGCTACCGTTCAGCGAGTGTATATGTTACATGATACTGCTACCGTTCAGCGAGTGTATATGTTACATGATACTGCGAGTGTATATGTTACATGATACTGCTACTGTTCAGCGAGTGTATATGTTACATGATACTGCTACCGTTCAGCGAGTGTATATGTTACATGATACTGCTACCGTTCAGCGAGTGTATATGTTACATGATACTGCGAGTGTATATGTTACATGATACTGCTACCGTTCAGCGAGTGTATATGTTACATGATACTGCCACCGTTCAGCGAGTGTATATGTTACATGATACTGCTACCGTTCAGCGAGTGTATATGTTACATGATACTGCTACCGTTCAGCGAGTGTATATGTTACATGATACTGCGAGTGTATATGTTACATGATACTGCTACCGTTCAGCGAGTGTATATGTTACATGATACTGCTACCGTTCAGCGAGTGTATATGTTACATGATACTGCTACCGTTCAATGAGTGTATATGTTACATGATACTGCTACCGTTCAGTGAGTGTATATAACTTGGAAAAAGAAAACATATTTCTTTGAATTACGGTAATTATGTTTATTGATCTAATCGTAGACTGTTCGTAGTTCCCTATAACTAGGCAATAAATATTTCGCTACCTTTAATGGGAGAAATCTCTTTCTTATTAGACTGAACGTACCTCATTACTGGTTCCTATTGGACCTGACACAAATAAAACAATTTGAAAGATATCAGGAGAACGCAGGAAAGAATGCCGTATCACTATAGAAATTAACTGTCGGAAATACAGCTGAAGCACTGTTATACTCGATTTCTATGTACATGTATTCATGTGCGAACAGAATGAAACGTGTCTATGACAGAACATTTTTTAACGGCTAGCGCCATATTTTGAGAGAAAAAAATCCATATCATACAAATCATGGAAAGAAAATGTTGTTTAACATGAAAATTGAACAGCATATAAAACATGTATATTACTCTAAAATTTACAATTTACAGATATATTCATTGAACCCTGGAAAAGGGGCAACACTTTCAGACAGTTCAACGTCATTAAAACACACCATTTTCAAAGAACTGTTACATATCTTTATTTTGATGCATTTGCAATAATGCAGTGCTCAATTCCACATAACTAGATGGAACGTAGTTTGCAGCAATTGTTTATTTTTATTTCTTTACAAATGGCATTCATTTTTAAAGGGACACAACTTTTTGAGGATATTTTTTATATCCAGCCGTAAGGGACAGTACGGTGAAACATGTAATGGACAGGTATATTGATGGTAAAGATGTTGCTTGTTTACCAAATATTTCTGTGTTTTGATGATATACTGCTAAACCTTAATGTCACGTGTTAGAAAAACTCGTGTTCGTATTTAGACTCGGTGTTGTTCTGCATTTATAGATGTAAGCTTATTTAGGTTATAACACACTAAATAGTTGTTGTTCTTTATTCTATATAAAACTGATCTAATTCCAATGGCCGCAGCACACATCAGGACCCATTTTAAATGTCTGTAACCTATATTTTCTTGAAGAATATTTTCAGTACTAACTAACAAGAGGGTCAAGATGACCCTGGATCGCTCACCTGAGTAATATGAGCTACATGTTTCAAATGTCAAACTGATGATTTTTAGAATTTTTTTAGAAGATTTTCCGATGTACAATCAAGTAACCCCAGGGGCGGGGCAAATTTTACCCCGGGGGTCATGATTTGAACAAAGTTTGTAGAAGTCTACTAGGCAATGTTACATATCAAATATCTAAGATCTAGGCCTTCTGGTTTATTTTTAGCAAATTTATGAAGATTTCCCTATGTACAATAAAGTAACCCCTGGGGCTGGATCAATTTGACCCTGGGGGGGGGGGGGGTCAAGATTTGAACAAATTTTGCAGAGGTCCACTAGGCAATGCTACATGTCAAATATCTAAGCTCTGGGCTTTCTGGTTTATTTTTAGAAAATTTTGAAGATTTTTCTATATACAATCAAGTAACCCCGTGGGGCGGGGTCAGTTTGACCCTGGGGGTCATGATTTAAACACATTTTGTAGAAGTCTACTGGGCAATGCTACATATCAAATATCTAAGATCTAGGCCTTCTGGTTTATTTTTAGAAAATTTTTGAAGATTTTCCTATGTAAAATTAAGTGACCCCTGGGGCGGGGTCAATTTTGACCCCGGGGGTCATGATTTGAATTTTTTTTGTAGAGGTCCACTAGGCAATGCTACTTGTTAAATATCTAAGCTCTAGGCCTTCTGGTTTATTTTTAGAAAATTTTTGAAGTTTTGCCTATGTAAAATCAAGTGACCCCTGGGGCATGGTCAATTTTGACCCCGGGGGTCATGATTTGAACAAATTTTGTAGAAGTCCACTAGGCAATGCTACAAATCAAATATCTTAGCTCTAGGCCTTCTGGTTTATTTTTTTTTTAAAAATGACGATTTTCCTATAGAAATCTATGTAAAATCAAGTGACCCCTGGGGCGGGGTCAATTTTGACCCCGGGGTCATGATTTGAACAACTTTAGTAGAGGTCCACTAGTCAATGCTACATGTCAAATATCTAAGCTCTAGGGCTTCTGGTTTTTGAGAAGAAGATTTTTTAAGATTTTCCTATGTAAAATCAAGTGACCCCTGGGGCGGGGTCAATTTTGACCCCGGGGTCATGATTTGAACAAACTTGGTTGAGGTCCACTAGGCAATGCTTCACACCAAATATCTAAGCTCTAGGCTTCTGGTTTTTGAGAAGAAGATTTTTAAAGTTTTTCCTTTCGGTTGCCATGGTAACCAGAGTTCTGCATGGAATTCAATTCATTGAACAATTTTGAAAGGGGGCCATCCAAGGATCATTCCTGTGAAGATTGGTGTAATTCTGCCCAGTGGTTTTCAAGAAGAAGATTTTTTTAGAAATTGTTGACGGACGACGCACGACGGACGACTGACGACGCACGAAGCCCGACGCACTACGCACGACGGACATCAAGCGGTCACAATAGCTCACCTTGTCACTTCGTGACAGGTGAGCTAAAAATCAAAAGAAAAGTGGGGGTCATGTTTGATGCAACAAACATAATTTCAGTCAAACACACAAACTGCAAAATCAGCTAAAAAATGAGACCCCAAATTATACTGGTGGTGTATGATCTAAGTTTCCATGAAAAATTTTGTAATGTTGTTATTTCATTATGAAAATGCTACCTACATGTCAAGCATAGATCTGTCATGTGATTTTAGCAAAAAAATTGCAAAGAAAATAAGGAAAATAGCTCTACAAAGCAAAAAAACTGAGGACTATTTGTATCCGCCATTATGCGCCATTTTTCTTTTTAGTGTCTGTATGCCTTTATAGTCGCCACCGGTAACCAATATATACGACTCCCAGAAGACTATAGTAGGATAGTTCACGGTACAGAAGACGATAGTAGGATAGTTCACGGTACACAAGACTATAGTGGGATAGTTCACGGTACACAAGACTATAGTAGGATAGTTCACGGTACACAAGACTATAGTGGGGTAGTTCACGGTACACAAGACTATAGTAGGATAGTTCACGGTACACAAGACTATTATATAAATATTGCATTCCTGAGAGGGTGATATGAAAAATGTTCACCACAAGATATATGAATATCGACCGAGGCGCCAGCCGAGGTCTATATTCATATTTCGAGGGGGTGAACAATTTTCATATCATCCTCTCAGGAATGCAATATTTATTTTATTATACCGAAATGACATTAAAGGTCAAACATTTACTGTAAAATCAATATAATGATTTAAATGCTTTATCTAACGTTAAAAAATGGAGACTGAATTAAGGAGTGCTTACTTGTTAGCACTCGGATGACAACTCTTTTGTGTAATAAGACATTTTTTATAGATTTAGTCGAGACGTTTGCATATTGCTGAATCCTATGTTAAATTATGCGCATTATCATTTCAAGTTACAACATTGTGACGCTGCTGAAATCGCTAGCAGTAACATTCGAAAAACGGCGATAACTTTATTATTTCTAAACGAAACATATATGTGTGAGCACTTATTTTCTTAGTTAGATCATTTCCAATCTCATTGAAATAGTTTCGATTCAATATTTGATAAAAATGTGTTTTCGAAATTTTTGGCACGTAGAACAAATCATTAATAAAAGAAAAATCGGCCAGGTTCACAAATGAAAGAAATTTAATCCTAAATTATAAAAGCACATCTTCTGAAAAGTTATAAAAGCACATCTTCTGAAAAGTTAACGTTTCAGTCTTTTACTCAGTGCAAAAGTATCAATTACTCAACGGCAGATATGAAAAAATAATATCACATGCGCAGAAAAACAAAATAGCGCTTTTGCGCAGGTGGTATGAAATTATGTATCATATCACATGCGCAGAAACTGAAAATAACGATTTTGCACATGAGATATAAAATTACTGGGGAATATGATATATTATTCAAGTTAAACTAACGGGAAATTTGCATTGGATATTTATGTGAGGTATAATAAAGTAGGATAGTTCACGGTATAGAAGACGATAGTAGGATAGTTCACGGTACAGAACACAATAGTAGGATAGTTCACGGTACAGAAGACGATAATAGGATAGTTCAGGGTACAGAAGACGATAGAAGGATAGCTCACGATACAGAAGACGATAGTAGGAAAGTTCACGGTACAGAAGACGATAGTAGGATAGTTCACGGTACAGAAGACTATAGTAGGATAGTTCACGGTATAGAAGACGATAGTAGGAAAGTTCACGGTACAGAAGACGATAGTAGGATAGTTCACGGTATAGAAGACGACAGTAGGATAGTTCACGGTACAGAAGACTATAGTAGGATAGTTCACGGTACAGAAGACGATAGTAGGATAGTTCACGGTACAGAAGACTATAGTAGGAAAGTTCACGGTACAGAAGACGATAGTAGGATATATATAGTTCACGGTACAGAAGACTATAGTAGGATAGTTCACGGTACAGAAGACGATAGTAGGATAGTGACGATAGTAGGATAGTTCACGGTACAGAAGACGATAGTAGGATGGATAGTTCACGGTACAGAAGACGATAGTAGGATAGTTCACGATACAGAAGACTATAGTAGGATAGTTCACGGTACAGAACACAATAGTAGGATAGTTCACGGTACAGAAGACTATAGGTACGCAATAGTAGGATAGTTCACGGTACAGAAGACGATAGTAGGATAGTTCACGTTACAGAAGACGATAATAGGATAGTTCACGGTACAGAAGACGATAGTAGGATAGTTCACGGTACAGAAGACGATAGTAGGATAGTTCAAGGTACAGAACACAATAGTAGGATAGTTCACGGTACAGAACACAATAGTAACGCAATAGTAGGATAGTTCACGGTACAGAAGACGATAGTAGGATAGTTCACGGTACAGAACACAGTAGCAGGATAGTTCACGGTACAGAAGACGATAGTGAATAGTTCACGATACAGAAGACTATAGTAGAATAGTTCACGGTACAGAAGACGCTCCAATTCCAAAATATTCCCTGGCTCTTTAGCGTACCAGATGTAAAACACCCATACACGGGACTCTTACCCCAGTGTTGAAATGGAGGAACGGGGGCTCGAACTCACAACCCCTGATTTTGTTGTCAGATTGTGTTACCACTGGACCACTGCGTCCGCTCTAATCATACAGTATTCATTCAGTATATATAGAAAAGGCTGTTTACACCAAATAGGAAGTGCCATGTGAAGTACTGTAAAATGCAGTTCCATGTTGTTGATGAAATGCCTCATATAAGAAAGATGCAATTATATTTCTCTTAACAGAATAAATGTCCACATACGCGTAATTGCTCTAAAACCATTGTTTTTCAAAATAGATTATTTTTCTTGTGATAACATAGCATCAAAAATTTCCATAAATTTCTATGTTTCCAAAAGGTGTTATTACAGATTTAATTTTTACTCATTGTGGCCGGCACGGAGATGCTTTGCTAAGCACGTGTGCGCATTTACGCATTTACAATATTAAAACGATTTCCGATTACTAAAACGTTACGTTTCCGGTTTTGTTATAGAAATGTAGCTGAAATCAGAGAAATATAACAATAGAACAATAACAGGTTTCCTAACGTGCCAATTTCAAGTGTCATCTAGAAAATGGTGGGCTACAAGGATTATTTGAGAGCAAAACAAACAAGTTCCTTTACTACTGGCGTGTAGCCATTATCACTAGGCATTAACTGAGATCCCGTGTTTTATTAGAAGAATAAGCGACGTGATAACAGCCTGCGATAATGTGCGGCCAGGGTGCAGCCAATATGTAATAATCCTATAGACAAGGTACTAAATACATTGATTGGTAAAAGTCGATGAAATATAATACCGAGAGTTACTAATTGGACAGAATGTAAATATGGGATGTTGACATTTTTATCACGCGTAGCTCGCTTGTCAAATATGGCAAAAATGTATTGACGAATTCGTATTTGTAAACATGGCTGTTGCAAAACATTGTTTCTCTGTCCAGCTAGTTTATGTATATTTCATTCAGTAAATATTAAACATTAAATGTGTTTGCTTCAACATATTAAAGTAAACATAATAGTACTAGTTAAATGTATCTACATGATGTGTTCATACATTTTACAGGTATTTGTTTTGCTTCAACTTTTGCTTAAATAAAACAAACCGTTTAAAGGTATTGTTTCCATTGCCCTTATACATGTTTATAGTCAACAAGAATAATCTGCTCGCCGTAATGATAAAGGTACCACCCACATTACCTGCATTCCCCATCGCGAGGTGGGAGCGTTGTTTCACTCATTAAGTCACTGCCTCAATAGGTCTATTTTTTCACGAAAGTTACACTGATGACAAGTTTCGATACGAGTTGCAAAATATTTCATATGAGAGAGACTCCCTATATCACGTATCTCGAAATTTCAGCTTCTTAACACGATACTAATTCGACGTCATACTAAGTCTAACTAACTGGAACTGTCGATTTAGTATATAAGTATATTGCCTTTGTATCCGCGAAAAAAATGAACGTGTGTCCGTCTGTCAAAGGCCCAAAATGTTAATGGAATATTTTTTATTGAGTCTTATACAGTAACAAGAACTGTCACTAATGGTGACAAATGCCCCCGCAGCGTGTGAAGTTTGAAGATCCTGGGTGCAGTGGTTCACGAGTAAAGTGCCTTCATGCAAAAAGTTAACGTTGTGACGGACAGATGGACAGTTGAAAACTAATATGCCTCCTTTCGGGGGCATAAAAATGTAGTGAATACATATACCTTCAAGACTAGAGCATATACATACATCGATGTATGACCTACCATATTTCAAACTCTACCCAGGATATATACCTACATTTACATGCGTAATATGTTCCTGTCACAGAGGCTCGACTTCTAGATATGGTCAAAATAGGGAATTTCTTTATCTAAGTTCGAACACAACCCGATCACCTATTATGACCTCTCCTAAAAGTCTAGAGAAACTCAAGTAATTAATTTCGGCCGGTTTCGTAACTACACGTCTACATTTCCTTGTCGTATCTAGGCTCAAATATGGCCGAAAACCTTCTAAACTTGAACACGACTTAAAAATAGTGAATATTTTTAAGTGCGAGCGCTGCCTTGTCATCTTACATGTCCTTCTAGGGCTACCCGAGAGCTACACAGGGTACCTGATCTTTTCAAGGGCCTAGACATCTACTGTAATAATTTATGATAATTAGAAGTTTAAGCTTCATTACAGGCGTATTTACTGGCAAGCCTTTTATGGCATTTTAACGATTGTTGTATGGTCGTCCTAAACGCTTATTGTTCGGTGTGGGTTAAAATAATGAGTGCAGGAGATTCATACTGGCGAGATATAATTACAAATTTCTCATAGTTTTAGTAAATTAATATTTCTAAACTTACAAGAGGCTTTATGTAATGATTAGGTCGATAGGATGTTTTAGATAAGACGCATTCTTTGCAAATAAAGATATCAATTCGTGTTTAATAATTCAGAGTGTGACATGGGTTAATGTTTCTCACTCAGGTATTGGGTGTTCGGCAACTCTACCAATAACTTTTGAAAATGCATGTACTCTAAACGTATTCCGTTAAGTCGGCTGAGACTGATCACATTAAACCAGGGACTGAAAAAAATCCGCCTAAATTCTTTTCGTTTTTGCATTTACAAAATGTTTGACAATGTACTTCTGACCGAATTCTATTTTTTTCTGACTTTGATCTCGCCACATCCGTATTAAATAATCCAAGATGTAAACATTTTGTTTTGATAGTGAGGCGGAAGTAACTTTAACTTTTTAGTTTAAAGGTGACAATACTATAGATCCAGCGAAATATTTTCGACACACATTCTTCCGTACTTCCCTAACTCAATAAATAATTTGTAGTCACGTTCGGTTTGTTTGATATTACTTCCATTATTCATTGTTTAATTTTGTTTAAAATACCGCTCTTTCTTGCTTCTTAAATTGAATGCCTGCTGTGGTATTCAAAACGGTGAAAGATATTTTCATAAGCAGTACATACTAAGATTAAGATTGCATCTCTTTACTATTAATTTGTTATTTTTTTTATTTCTGCTCTTAACTTCTTCACTATGCAGCCTTGTTTACATGTTGTATTGTATAAATTGATGTACTGTTTTATATGGAATGGAAAATAAACGGATTATCACTAGATAACTCAAAAAAAAAAAAAGAAGATATTTTCTCTTATTCTTGAAATCCATCATATTTGTTTGAAAATGGCACTAGTTTGAATGTATCTTCCGTAACAAAAAACGAAAGAAAATAAGACAAATACCTATATCGTTCATAACACATGAGGTTTAATCTGGTTTTAATCAACAAGCGAGTCTGGTTTGCATGTCTATAATTCAAGAAATTTGAAATTGTATACTCCCGTGATAAAATTGTATTCTCTCTTGATAGAGCGTAATAGCTGGACTTGTTTCCCGAATAACCTTATTACCATATTTTTCCTGTCAATGAAATCAAGCCACGTATTAGCATAATTTGTAATTCGTTTAGGTCTAGTGGTAATTACTTTGGCTATTGAATAAACAGTTAATTAATTGATAATTAATAGGAACCTGAATCAATTTCAGCTTCGAGATAAGAAAGCAAGAACTCGTTGATAAGGAACGTGAAATAAACTAGCTACAAGACGCTATATATATACTCTGGTTACGAGGGAAAAATGTATAAAGACAGCGAAAACGTGTTTGTTACATTGGTTGAGCAAACCAAAGAGCTATAAAAATAAATGTATTTTATACTTCTTTGAGCAAACGATGGAAATGTGTAAGAAAAAAATTCTTCGAATTTGAAATCTTTAACGAGCTCGGCGTCAAAGGTAACAAGAATTTCGAAACAATCGCGGATAATCGGTGAAAATTAAGATTCCATTATTCATTGTTTAATTTTGCGGACTGAATCCTACGTATGTTTTAGTGTTTAAAGCCACATCTTGTAGGGAAAAGTTAAAAAGTTAACTTTAGACATATTTCCAAATTGTTTGCATACTTTCGGTAAAATGATGTAAATAACATCGTTTTCCTGTTCCTTAAAGTGTGACGCTGTTCCATCTTTAAAAACCATTTTCTCTTAAAGTATTTTTCATATTGGCTTTCATTCCTTGAGCCAATTTGGATTAGGAAAAAAGAAGAATTACTTTAATAACTGTCGTTAAGAAAATGGATATCCCGCCAAGTTAAGCAGAATTTAAAAGAGCTCTTGGTATTTCGTATTGGAAAACTTGCATTGGAGAGAAGTTTGTGACAACTCGTACAGTTGCGAAATAGTTGCCTTGGATTTCAGTTCAGTTTCAAAGGGTGTGTGCAAACATAATGTATTAAGCGGTTTACATGACGCAGAGAAATAATATGATACTCCCATTTAGTCTGGGGTCAGAGTTCAAGAATATTTAATTTAACCAAGGATAATTTTATTTTTCATTCCGAATTTAATAAATTTCCTTGTGTGCAAATAGCAAATATTTGCTAAATTGTATTCTTTCATATTGTGCGATTTTATATCCTTGATGTTATCGCGATTAAAAGGGTCATAAACAGGATAAAGGATATGCACGGAGTATTTGTAGAAAGGGGCCGCTGCATAAAGAGATTACACTCGTGTGTAAACCGATATGCCTTGAGGGGTTCAGGATAAGAGCGGCTGTCTGAAGATAGGAGTGGTTTCAAAAACAACAAACTCTTGAGATACACACAACCTGTGAGATTACAGCAGGGGAAAATAGTGCCGGGATTTATACAAAGTGTTAGTGGAAAAGGATTTGAATTAATTTGTTAGTGCGAAACTTGGAAACATAGATTTGTAGAGTAAAAATGACGAGAGAACACATAGACGTAAAAATGATGGAACAGATAGAGGTCAGTATAATAGTGACTAACAATACATAGATCACTCAATTAGTATTCTCATGATACTTTTTCAAATTTCGGAGAGGTATATTTGTTAACTTGTTTTATTTTTTCAAACCATTGAAAAAATAATGTGGTTTGATTAAATGTCATGTTTGTATCTAATTGTATACAATAAACTGTATATTACAAAAAATAATGACAAACTGTTCACATAACATTTTACAACCGCGGAATATAAATGAGGAAAATAACGGGAAAATTGTGTAATTTCGCCCATTATCTGCATCAAAACAACTGTTTTCGTATGCTGTTATACATTAACTTATTTATGAAAACGTTCTTTGTATTTGTAACGAATTTTTTGGGTCTTTTGAAAGTTATAAGGGCTTCCTCTACATATCGAGAATATAACGTTATAAAGAAGATAAAAATACTGTTACAGCGGGGAGGGCTGGGAGGTGGGGAAGCGTGTCGTTTCAAATCACGAAGTCAAAGTAAAGGCTCGGCAAATCACTTGAGACTTCTTTCTGTAGACAAAAAAAAAAGAATATTTAAGATATGGTTTTGCTGGACTTCTGTCTGCCTGAATGCACATGAATAAATAATCAGTGGGAGATAACGTCATTATTTCCTCTGGTAACGAGCTTTGTTTTTTTGAATAATTTCTCGTAACGTTATTATATTAATATAAAATCAACTGCACATTAACGGTGATATTATACACACAACAATAATATATATACAGCTCTGGGGACAGAAAATCACGTTTTATTACATGTTACTGAGACTTCAGTAGACTGAATAAGTAATTCTGAAATGATAAAATAACAAAGATTTACCATTGTGTCATATTGTGGCTGAAACACAGACACCGTTTGCAGGGCATTATTCATCTGCATTGAAAATAACTGCAGCGCCACTTCAAAAGAAAACCACGTTACAGAATCAAGTTGGCTATAAATCTTGCATATGCTCATTGGTGATAAAATGGAGGAAATGTTGGTAATTGTAACAACCCTGAAGTTTTATGACTTTCGGTTGGGTGTATCGGGCAAATTTGGTATCAATGGGAAATAACATATGTCGCTGTCGGGTGCAGTATGAACAATGTCTCTCCCCAGACAGCAATATTAAAGAATGAGTGTGCTCTCATATTTAGTCCCAGAAAATTAATTTAGACCATCCGGTCATAGTGTAGATTTATTTCATACCAAATAATCTTAAGGGCAGAACCGGGAAGCAGTATCTTTTGCTAGTTTTTAACTTGACCGACTTACGCAGAACCCCTGAACTAATCTATAGGTCATTCATGATAAAATGTATTAATCTATAGGTCACACATGATAAAATGTATATCTAACCATTAATTTTCCGCAACGATTGGTAATACAAACTTTACGAATCATTTACAAATAATGACCGCCAGCAAACTATATCTACATGACGGTCTGGATTGCGTAAGGCGATGTAAGGAATGAACCCGAGGGTGTGTATATAGCCGAACAGTAATTATAGCTGTCTAAAATATACAGCAAGGTGCATTCACTTTGATGACAACTGGACTTTTATGATGCAATGCGATGTGAAAGAAAAACGTTTATAGGTCAATCTTAACCGTAATTTTATTTATAAATGCATTATTTGATAAAGCATGCATCGAAAAAGAAAAGAAAACATTGATTATGTATTTTACACTGCTACTTTCCAAAACATTTCTATTTAAGTTAAATAAGAAGTCATTTTTTCCTCTTGATTTTTTTCTGTACTTAACGTAAGAGTCAGAGATATGAGATATTAGAAAAATATTAGAAAGTGCAACAAAAAAGGATTTATGGGGAAAGACGTTTAAACAATTTTAACAACTGATGCGCGACTGCAGTAAAGTCTCGGTCTGTAGCATATTCACTACAAATGTAGATTTTTTTTGCAGTAAAAACAGATCGTCCTCTTAAAATACCTGCAAACATTATGTTAACGTGACTGTTAGTGTAAATATGTCCATTAACATTCACAAAAGCTACCGAAACAATAACAGAGGTATAAGCCAGTGTCATCTATTGTAAACACATCTGAGCTCGGATTTCACAGCCTCCATTGTACCCTCTGTCAGTCAGATGTGTAGACAGGGGAAAGACAAATATTGTGGTGTTTGTTTAACCAAACATCCCAGTTACATACACTGAGATATAGTCCAGGAAGATACGCCATCTCAAATACTTGTCGTGCTAAATAACCCGCTTGAATAATATATGACATAATCATCATTATCCAAATGATGTCCACATTTTCTAAACACGTTTCTATATTATCTTCACATTAACCACAACTTCCTATATTCCATGGATGATAATACGAACGTCTTTACAGTCTGACCAGCGGTGGTTTCTTCATCGCGCCGGTGTAGGATTCGTCGTAGATAAGTTGGTGATGGTATTTTTGCCGTCAGCTAAGTTTTATAAAGATTTGAGCATTATTATCTTCGCTTGTAAATGAAAACAAGAAACAGAAAGAAATCTACAAAATATTTCCTCCCGACCACAGTCAGCACTCCTTGTCATTAGTGTAAGCACTTCCGTATATAAAGAGTTTAGAGAGGGAATGCCGTTTTTATGGAATTTGGAATGAAGATTTTAAAAGTGTGCAAAACGTCCACTGATTCACAGCGTAACTATGGCACTTTAAAAAAAACAACCATTTCCTCGTAGTCTGTGAATTTTCATTGCATGCATATAAAAATCGGTCAAAACGTTTTTCCAGCAACATGGCGGTGAGTACCATGGTCCATAGACCTTACGACCCATTCATCCAGCCATATTTTAACTCGACGTTTTGTAATTGTACTTCTAATTTGTTTTAGTTGAATTAATGTTTACAAAGTTCATTCTTCCTCATTCGGGTTTTCATAAAGCTTTATTTACTTTATTACTGATTTCCTGAAAAAGTATTAAAATTATGTTAAAATTCTTTTTTCGCATTTTTAACTGTTTGAAATGGACAAATAGCTTCATATTTACAGCCAACAGGAGTATATTAAAATGATGAAGCACATCTCGAAATAACGAAATAAAAGAAATGAGCTTTTGCACGTGAATAATTTTATTTCTGACGTACTCGGGACACAAAATAATATGTGCTCCTAGTTCCAGTCAATATGAATCACAATTTTTTTATGCTTTAAAGCCCTGCTCCGCGGCTGTTCATATTCTTTTGTGGGTATGCAACCCATGATTACAATAGGTAACAGTTAACAGCCACGTGCCACACTATAGCACGCAAAACACAGGTATTTCATACAGAATTTTATATAAAATAGACCCTATTTTGACAGGCGTCACTGTTCATAGTCAGGATATTCATGCATTTTCAGTGACAATTCAAGGTTAAAAGGTAGGACGGGAGCAGGGCTTTAATGTAAATTTAGGAGATTCACAATTCATATTAGTTTACCGTATTTAATTATATAAACAGATCAGTTGTGAGTTAAGAAGTTTTGGTTATTTTGCTTTATAAATTCACACATGCATTTGAATAGTGTGTTAGTCGCTGTTTGATTGGCGATGTAAAAGAAATGTTGTTTCGGACACTTTTAAGGCGTTACTGAAACAGTCGTTAATTATCTGCTGAGATTCCTGTCTTACAAGAAAGTCTCATATCTCGCATGAAAAATGGCGGTCGCAATGTAAAGCAAAGTTCTGATTGTGCTAGATGGGGACAAGGGACATTAGATTTAAAATTCCACAAATCTGCTGATACCAGTGCGAAAAAAAATCATAAAAAATCCAATTTTGATAAATTCCAGGCAAGTATTGAGCGAATGTATTGCATATACTTAGCAGTTGATTATGTGATATTTTCAGCCTGCCGATTCTATAGTTTCCGTGATAAAAACGAGTAAAACCCAGGTTTCCGGGCACTAAATTTAGAGACAAAAATGGCCCAAAATGCACCTGTAGCGTATTATCTGCAAATGACTGATCTAAAACGCATGCATATTTTTAGCTCATCTGATTTTTTGAAAAAAAAATGATGAGTTATTGTCATCACTTGAGCGGTTGTCGGCGTCGGCGTCTGCGTCGGCGTTGCCTGGTTAAGTTTTATGTTTAGGTCAGCTTTTCTCCTAAACTATCAAAGCTATTGCTTTGAAACTTGGAATACTTGTTCACCATCATAAGCTGACCCTGTATAGCAAGAAACATAACTCCATCTTGCTTTTTGCAAGATTTATGGCCCCTTTTGTACTTAGAAAATATCAGATTTCTTGGTTAAGTTTTATGTTTAGGTCAACTTTTCTCCTAAACTATCAAAGCTATTGCTTTGAAACTTGGAATACTTGTTCACCATCATAAGCAGACCCTGTACATCAAGAAACATAACTCCATCTTGCTTTTTGCAAGATTTATGGCCCCTTTTGTACTTAGAAAATATCAGATTTCTTGGTTAAGTTTTATGTTTAGGTCAACTTTTCTCCTAAACTATCAAAGCTATTGCTTTGAAACTTGGAATACTTGTTTACCATCATAAGCAGACCCTGTACGTCAAGAAACATAACTCCATCTTGCTTTTTGCAAGATTTATTGCCCCTTTTGGACTTAGAAAATCAGTTTTCTTGGTTAAGTTTTATGTTTAGGTCAGCTTTTATCCTAAACTATCAAAGCTATTGCTTTAAAACTTACAACACTTGTTCACCATCATAAGTTGACCCTGTACAGCAAGAAACATAACTCCATCCTGCTTTTTGCAAGATTTATGGCCCCTTTTGGACTTAGAAAATATCAGATTTCTTGGTTAAGTTTTATGTTTAGGTCAACTTTTTCTCTTAAACTATCAAAGCTATTGCTTTGAAACTTGCAACACTTGTTGACCATCATAAGCTGACCCTGTACAGCAAGCAACATAACTCCATCCTGCTTTTTGCAATAATTATTGCCCCTTTTGGACTTAGAAAATCATTTTCTTGGTTGAGTATTATGTTTAAGTCAACTTTTCTCATAAACTATCAAAGCTATGGCTTTAAAACTTGCAACAGTTTTTCACCATCATAAGTGGACACTGAACATCAAGAAACATAACTCTATCCTGCTTTTTGCAAGAATGATGGCCCTTTTTGGACTTAGAAAATCATGGGTAGGACAATATTTCTATTACACAAAAAAAAAATCAGATGAGCGTCAGCACCCGCAAGGCGGTGCTCTTGTTAAAGCATGTGACCAGACGAAAATAATGGTGGGAAGAAAAGTGTCTCATAACCGTTTACTTTTTTCGCAAGTTTGAGCTGAATCTGAATGGATGGATGACAGCTTCCATTTCGTCTGACTTCCGTTACCTCAGGTAAGATTTTAGACCCGGCCGTCTACACGGAGCTAGGAAAATCGATACAAGCACATATTTATTTTACACAATAATTACTCGTAGGCAGGGATCCTTATAAACATCATAAATAACCAGTTGAATATATAAGTGGCAGGGGCCAGTTTCGCATTTGGCCCGGGTACGTTTTTTAAATAAAATAGACAGATGCATTTTAAAGGCATTTATATTCAACTGGTTATTTATGATGTTTAAATATAGAACTGATGATTCCTGCGTACGAGTAGTTGTTGTGTAAAGTAAATATACTCGTGTAGACGGCCGGGTCTAAAGTCCCACCTGAGGTAACGGAATTCAGACGTAATGGAAACGGTTATTCATCCATCCAGATTCAGCTCAAAATAGCGGAAAAAGTAAACGGTTATGAGACACTTTTCTTTCCACCATTATTTTCGTCTGGCCACATGCTTTAAAAATATGCATGTGTTTTAGGTCAGTCATTTGCAGATAACACGGTACAGGTCGCGCAATGTGTACATTTTGGGCCATTTTTGTCTCAAAATTTAGTGTCCTGAAACCTGCATTTTACTCGTTTTTATCACAGAAGCAACAGAATCGACAGGCTGAAAATGTCACACAATGAAGTGCTAAGTCTATGCAATACATTCGCTCAGCACTTGCCTTGAATTTATCAAAACTGGATTTTTAATGATTTTTTTCGCACTGGTATCAGCGCAGATTTGTGGAATTCTCAAATTAACTGTCCCTTGCCCCCATATGCCTTTAAAGAACATCTATCTATTTTATTTTTAAAAAAAACGTACCCGGGCAAAATGCGTAACTGGCCCCTGCCACTAAAAGACTACCGAACTGTCAACAAATCTATTTTACCACCACCACTTGATGCAAAGTGTTGGGTTACCTCCCCTCAAGTTGCTCGTAGTCTAGAAAACGCCATGTAGTATATATGAATGAAAGTTCATTTAGGATAGTCAACCAGACATAAAACATGAATATCAACTAAATTGGTTGCATTAAGTAGCGGTTAACAAGAACATTTGAGCATGATGTGCTCTTTAACCTTTACCATGCTAAATTTCTAAAATGGACTGGTCCATCTTTCATTTCGGGCAATACCATTTATCATTTGAAGGCGTTTTCACTGAAAATTTACTGACTGAATAGCGAACAGTGCAGACCATGATCAGACTGCACGGATGTGCAGGCTGATCTTGGTCTGCACCGGTCGCAAAGGCCAGCAGGCTAAGGGTTAAACAATAATACACAGCTATAAGTTTACTGACAACAACACTCATAATAGGATTTTGCAGGGCTGCAGTGTAGAAAAAATAAAAGATAAGGATAGATTTCCCGGAAGCAGAGGACACCCCAAACATGTATCACATCTAATGTTGTGTCCGATATTGCATATTTGAATAACAGTCATGGGTATTATAGTCCGGCGGGTTAAAATGGTACTGTATATTTATATGGATTACACACTTCTATAACATCCGACAAATTACTACACTACTAAATACAATTTAAAACTGACAATTGCTGTGTACATGTGCGAATAGTGTATATGTCTGTATTTTCTTTTCATCAAGACCTTTGTTCTATATTATAGGTTATTGTTTGATGTTCCTTACACAATGAGTCTTATTGTATTTCATAGAGAGCAGTTTAGTACATTGTATATTTCTGCTTTCATATAATAAAGATTTTGTTCTTTCTTGTAGTTAAGCAGATTTTAGATCGTAATTCTGTCTGTGTAGACAACTTATCAGAGAAAGAACTAGTATAGACATTGTGACATAAAGTTACATCAATTCATCATTTTAACATAATCTTATTCAAAATAACAATATTGAATTTATTTATATAAATGATCGGAGTGTTGATTATGCAGGAACCCATTTCAGCTAAACGCAGTGCGACAATACAATACTTTACAATTAATTTTGTTAACAGATAAATGTTACATATGACATTTATTTGTGAATTTAGCTCTATAAACACAGTTACATATACAATTAGTCAAGTTAAATTCATTTGATCAGGATTTTATACATTATAAGGTATTTAACCGGAAGTAACTGCGTAACGTCAGTTATCCTGAAAACCTAGAATAATGCCCGGTAGCCGTTATACGGCTAGCTTAAATGTTGCCGGAAATCCATCATATCCCATGAATTACGTGTTTTAAAAACAGTAAGAGCTACTTTATTTTCAAATGGCCAGTTATTTTGATGAAAAACAAATCAAAATAATAACATCAAATAAGTAGCAAAATTGTTTAATATAAAGCACAAGAGTCTGTACATTTTATCTAGCCATATGATTGAAAAAATGTGAATCTACAAGTGTGGACAGTTTTATAAAAATCTACTTTGTGAAAAAATTTTCTGTACGCGAAAATGTCATCGAAAGAGTGATATTCCCGGAGAAGCACATTGGGAACATTGACTGGAGGACTAATATTGTCAAATCGATAAAAAAAAAATCAAGTTCAAAACCCTATCTTTTTATTGGTTGAAGTTTCTTCGGTTACAGTGCTTGTAATAAATTTCTACATTGCAGAACAGTAATTGTTCCAAACGTGCAGAAGTATCTTAAGTTAGTTATTTGTTATGAAAAACGCACATTGGATATCTTTTAAAATTACACTATGCTTTTTGCTGCGCATATTTTTGAGTTTTAATTTTCGCAAACTCCCCAGTATACTAATAAAGTTTTCAAAATATTTTAGCAGGTGGCTGACGGCATTCATTTGTCTTTTTTTTATAAACCTTTGGTTCAAGGTTGCTTTCAAGTGTTTCGACGTTTTTGCTTATTTGCCAGATAGATGTAAGATTTTGATAAGTTTAGAAATGTACATGTTGACGAGTATAATGCGAAACATGTGTATGTTCACAAGTGTGTGAAATATGGCGTAGATTATGGTTACATGAAAGGGGATGTCAAGTATGTTATGCAGTACTGCTCACGTCTAGTTGAGAATAAATGCACTTTTACGCCTAAATATGAACACAACTTGAACACAAAGCATTTAGAAGTACGTTACCTAGTCCGAAACGTGACTTAATTATCACTACTTTAAGTAAATTTTGTTAAACAAGCTTATTCGTTTTTTAGCATTAAAACACTAACAACTTTTAAGTAATGATATACATATAGATCTTATTGCAGAGGATGCTTCATTTATGGGAGAAAATCCAGCTAAACGGTCATTACTCACCATTTTCATAATATGACATACCCCTCCCCCTTCCACCCTCAACCCCGCATACACGCACACACACACACACACACACACACACACACACACAAATTTCACATTTATACATCAACTTTAACATCTCTATAACATGTGTGCAAACTTAACTGAAAAAGGTCAATTTTAACCAAAACAATTTTACTCAATCTATAGATACAGTGAAATCTGTTTCAAGGAGCCAGTCCATAGAACGACACAGTATGGCGGCTTAAGGCAAGTGGTTGTTTAAGACAAGTTGAAGTTAAAACAAAATATATTTTAGGAATGTTAGCTGACTGGCTGCTTAAGACAAGTGGCTGTATACAGGTGGCTATAACACATGTAAAACTGTAATTAAAGATTCATGCATATATAGCGATGGTTAGAATCGGGAAATAAACCTTCAAAGACAGCGTAAATCGTTTCATTTTCCCGACTTCAATAATAATAATGATAATAATAATAACATCTTTATTTATAGGAGGTAGCACATGCAGATATAGATCAGTACAAAGTACAAATGATACATCTTAATTTTAAATGTAGCCTTCTGAACAACAACAACAACAACAACCAAATACAATTTACACTATCACATAACCTACTGTCATAATGATTTTAGACTAGAAAGCTGAAAATCAAAATGATCATTAGTTTACAGAAGTAAGCGTTTACAGTATTGCCACAATTTACAAAATAAGGTATTAAACAGCGAAACATTTATCTTTGGTCAGTGTATGATCAAGCTGACTTTTTATGGAGTAGATATACTAAGTGGCCATTTCCGAGGTTTCAGTTTTCGCTGTATTAGAGTGATTCAGCGTGTTGTGAGAGATTTTGCAATCAAAACGACTGTTTCGTGATATTTATACCGGATCTGACAGTAAGACAGTTATAAAATCAGTTGTACTTCATATTTTACAAATTGAACACAATCTTAAATGATGGCACGAAATAATAATGACGAGCTAGTTCTTAAAGTGGATAAAGACGACTTCATACTGAAGGTACAGTGCACTTTGTTTTCATAATAGTATATCATTTCAAATAACCTAGTAGCTGTTTTTTAATAAAGAGTACTTATAAACATCAGCAACAATGATAATTATGTCTTCATTTTAAACAACAACACTTTTTCTAGGTCATCTCTATGTTGTTTTTAGCTTTTAATTCAAAATTTCCATTGTTATTTTGCTGCGGTAGTGAGGTCAACTTTAATATTGTTACAATCTTGAAAGTCCCTGCAATCATCATCATCGTCAGCATCATCATCATCGTCAGCATCATCATCGTGAGCATCATCATCATCGTCATCCTCTTCCCCCTTCAACAGTCATCATTGTCGTTATTATCATTGATGGAAAATAATCATCATTTTCGTTTAATCTTGTTTTGGTAGGGAAAAAAAAACCCGCAATCCAGTGGTTATAGTAATGGTGAGTTATTACTATTTTTGTATAAAAATGTCATTAGTGAAGTATTACGTCCGTTTTAGGAATCGACATAAGGAAATAGGATATTTTTGTAGTTACAGTACTGAATCATCATATAAAAATTTCGTTTTCTCATTTCACATAAAATTACGACACTCACTAGGTCATGTTCGCCCTTTATGTGTTTTATACAAGTATTTTGAATTCATGGTTATATTTTATATTGTATTGTAGGGTACAGTCTATTTATAAAGTTTAATCTCATCATGTAATCTAGAACATCTAAATTAAATGAGAAGATAGAGTGATGGAAGAGAACATGTTGCAATTTGTGTGAAACACATATAAATAATACAGCAATGAGAAATAGCAGCTGCTCAACTTCCCAACAATTGTTGTGAACAAATAACATAAAGCCTCCATAAGAAGCGATATCTTACCATGTAATTTTAGAAGTTTTATTACACTCATTAGGAAAATTCTTAGTTTGTTTGTAAATGTATTACCGTCGTATTGAATTTCATGACATGTTATTTGCTAAACAGTAAATCTTGAAAAATATGTTATTTCGTTTGCAAGATGAGATTAAATTCTTCCAAGTTATTATAATTGCTTTGAATTTCCAGGAAAATGTTTTGAATTAGATATTAATAGTGTATCGTAAGGTCTGTCAAGATTCCTTGGTAGACCCTACCTTAGCTCTCATTTTCTTGCATGGGAAGCACTTTACACGAGCAGTCATGGCAGTAAGATTGCATGTGAAATGATTTTCTTCTTCACGAGCAGCCGTGACAGTAAAATAGTCTGGAAAACACACCTCACGAACCGTCTTAGCAGTAATATAACCCGGAAAAAGTTTCTTCACGAACAATCGTGGCAGTATTATGCACTTCATAAGCGGTCTTAGCAATAATATAACACAAGAAACGTTCTTCACGAGCAGTCATGTTAGTAATATAGCCTGGGAAACGCTCCTCACGAGTTGCATGGGAAACGCTCTACATGGGCAGTCGTTTCAGTTATGTTGACTGAAAAACGCTTTTTACAAGCAGGCGTGGCAGTTGCCTGGGAGACGCTCCTCACGAACAGTCGTGGCAGTTGTCTTGGAAACGCTCCTCACGAACAGCCGTGGCAGTTGCCTGGGAAACGCTCCTCACGAGCAGTTTTATCAGTTATGTTGACTGAAAAACGCTCTACACAAGCAGTCGTGGCAGTTGCCTGGGAAACGATCTTCACGAACAGTCGTGGCAATACAGTACTGTTACCTTGGAAACGCAGTCTTTGCAATGTTGTAGCCTGGTAAATGCTCTTCATGTGCAGAAATGGCTGTAATATAGCCTAGAAAACGTTCTTCACCTGCAGCCGTGGCAGTAACATAACCCGGGAAACGCTCTTCACTAGCAGTCGTGGCAGTAACTAGCAGCCGTGGCAGTAACATAACCCGGGAAACGTTCTTCACTAGCAGCCGTGGCAGTAAATAACCCGGGAAACGCTCTTCACCTGCAGCCGTGGCAGTAACATAACCCGGGAAACGTTCTTCACCTGCAGTCGTGGCAGTAACATAATCCGGGAAACGCTCTTCACTAGCAGTCGTGGCAGTAACATAACCCGGGAAACGTTCTTCACCTGCAGTCGTGGCAGTAACATAACCCGGGAAACGCTCTTCACTAGCAGCCGTGGCAGTTATGTTGATTGGAAAACTTTCTTTAGAAGCAGTCGTGGCAATACAGTACTGTTACATGGGAAACACTCTTCACGTCCAGTCGTTGCAATAATGTAGCCTTGCAGTAATGGCTTTAATACAGCCTTAGAAACGTTCTTCACCTACGGGTTATATCACTGCTACCATATTTTGCTATATATTCTTTACAGTATATTTTAAACTGTGGAAATCTGAGCCAAAGAAAATATTCGCATATATTTGAAAAAAAAGTTCGCAAAATTAGTCGGAATAAAATTAGAACTATTTTTGGCTGAATCAAGGCAAGGAAACGTATGGTTTTTTTTATCTCATTTTAAACAAAGGTTGGAGATGATTTCTGGCATGAGTCTTTAGAAAACTCAACCAGAATATCAGCATTAAAATTCTCTCAGATTTCGGGAAAAAGATCCGCGAAATTTAGATTTGTATTAACAAAACTTTGTTTATTTGCACACAGATTATCGACGGAAAGAAAGATAGCATACCAAGAAGCATTATATGTAATGTTATTGAAGATGAATTTCACTTCATATTAGAATGCTATTTATTTTCATCTTAGGCATTGTGATATATGCAGAAATATTGCGTATCAAAATTTAAAGAGTTGTTTTCGTCTGATACATTACCACATTATTCAGAAAGTTGTATACTAAACTTTCCATCTCCGAATACCTATCTAAACACGTTTCTCCTCAGCATAAACAGAGAACATGGACGCATTGAAGTTATTAAACTTGAATGACGCATAATAGACACTGTTTTTATTTTTCACTATATATATATATACTAACTGGTGTAACTTATATGCATATTGTTGCGCAATCATTAACATTTAATTTCACTCAAAAAAATTATTACACAAAGTAAGTTTCACTATAATTGATGTAAGATGTGACATTGTACGTGAACTTTGCATATACATGTATATACATGTTTGCTATAACGGAGTAACATGTCATATTAAATGTCGAATTTACAGTTTCTGTATAATTGGTGTAATATGTTGCATTGTATGTGGGACTTACATATAAACATGAGTATACTAAGTATATTTTCACTAAAAGCGGTGTAACATTTCAAAATTTATGTGGAATTAACGAATATACGTCTATACACATTTCAATTGTAAGTGGTGTAACATGTCCATTAGATGTGGTATTTACGTACATACACACACGTTTGTTATAATTGGTGTAACATGTCAGATTGTGTGTGGAATTCACGCACGCACGCACACATTATGTTAACTTTAATTAGTGTATCATGTCATATCGTATGTGAACTGTACGTATGTTTGCAACGTTCAACGTTGTTGCACTCGAACTTTCCTGGTAGTTATTAGGGAATCGATCTTACCGATTAAAGGCGACGAAATCTGGATCGAGTCCTCTACGTCAACATGCGATATACCGAATGAGATATATACTATCGAAATAAAAAAATGTGTCCTGCCGGCACGTGCACAGAGCGTCTGACTTCGTAATTTTTGGAATAATACGCTTTTTCCTTGTGCCTAATAAGCGTCCACATAACTTGTCCCAACCGCAACGTCTTGCACATCAGTACAAATATGGGCAGTGTTGTTTTTATTCCAAAGTCTACCTTTAAAATGATACGGAATCGATGCTATCATTAGACAGTTCTTTTCAAATCTTATGTGTTGAGTTGAAGTCGGATCGAGGCAGTGCCTTATTTCATATTAACTTTTATGTTTGTACTGAATATAATATACCATGTGAACTGAACCTTTTGTTCGACAGATTATCTATTTAAGCGGGAACTTGGAAAGTGTTTCCACCAGAAACTGAAATAATATTTTTGTCAAAATATTTCATATAATAATAATATAATGGACTAAATATAATTCAGTTCATTTCTACGTGCACAGCCCCGGCAGCGGCTAGTAGACATGTTTTGAGTGATGGCGATGAAGCTGAAGTATATTATCCAGAATTCCATTAGTTGTGTTGAAAATAGCGTGACCAGACTGAAATTCGAGTCTACATTAAAACATTTAACATTAAACATTTAACATTTAACATTCAAACATTTAACATTCAAACATTTAATACTCAAACATTAACATTCACCAACTTTGTCGAGCTAAATGTTGATAAGCGATCCTCGAAGGAAAATTATCTTTCGTTGATCATACCCATACGGACAAAGTGGGTTGGAAATGTGATTGGAAATCGTTAATCTAATGCCGCAAAATGTAAATGATCTTGTGTCTTGGCTAGTTTGCCCACTGATTAGAAATATGGCAATATATCCAACTGTTGATAAACTGTTGAATTCAGCTGACATTTCCTCTGTAGCAGAGAAACTCTTACCCGGGCTTATCTTTTGTGCATGCGTCATTGGCTTTTATTCACGATTTTCGCAAATCAAGAATTGTATTACTGATTATTGCTCCTCGTTGTGTCAGACATTTTCAAGGGTCCTTGCTGATAAAACACATTGCCTGTATTTGAATGAAACACACCACTTACATTATTTCTTACGGGAATCTCGGAAAATTGTGTTTAATTTTGTGATAGGCGACTGATTGACGTGCATTGATTCGGTTTATTGTCCGGGTTGGACAGGAGAAGTGTATCTGGACAGTAATATATTTCATTTCCTGTTTGGGGATCTGCCATATACGTTTGTGTATAATCCAAGACTTTGCTATCGTTATGTACAATACTCTGTCTTTTAAGCTGCATTTTTGTACTGTCAGGAGAATTGCTTGTCTTTCACATAATAAAAAGAATCAAACGTTAGCGGACTCCTGACCAAGAACAGAGTGATGCAAGAATTTAGCCGACTCCTGGCCAGAAACATACAAGAATTTAGCTCACTCCTTTATCTAATACTATACAACTGCTTACAGCACCAAACAAAGAATTTTACTGACTTCTGAAAAGAATCTTTTAGACTCCTGCTAACATATTCAAAACATACATATAAATGAGCATAGAATCATGCAAAAATTTGACCAGAATCATGGGGGGGAGTTAGCACACTCCTTCAGCTACATACAATGGTACTAAATTCTTTATACATGAAATTGTCGGAGTGAAATTATTCTGAGTGTTTTCGCTTCAGTCCAGAAAGAAAGATATATATGTAATTTCTGAGTTTTCATATTTTCAATTGTCTAACAGCGGTCTGCTTAAATCCCTTGGGACGTATAGATATCTTTATTTACAGCTTTACAATGTAGCATTACTGCGGATGTTTAACAAATTGTTTCAAACTTTTAAGTCAATTGTTTTGTCCATCCCGTTGAGAATCAATGGATGAGTTAAAGTGTGTATCTTCGTCAAACGTCGGTGAATTTTAGTGAACAAAATACATATGTAGCGTTTATTTTATGAAAACACGTTGGAATGGGGTTAATCTTTGTTGCGAACGAAAACACGTGGGCGTTCTATATAAAATCTAACGATAACAAAAAAGGCAAAAAATAAATAAAGAAAGAAATAAAGAAAGAGGGAAAGAAAAAAAGCGGTACGTATAAAATAACAGTTTTTTAAGCGTTCGATTTATCTACATTTCATACATCTATTTTAATGCAAGTTACTTTTCATCAAACGATAACGTATAATTAAAGAAACATGTAATAAACGGTTCTGAGTTTTGTAATTTGGAAGTAAGACATTGGTAATCGTATCGGTCGAATTTTTTCTTCGTGATATTTGTATTCACGTGATACATTTCGTGATATGAGCGTTAGCACGAGATATTTTCGTGGTATGTTATTGATAACGTGAGATATTTTCGTGGTACATGTATATTATTTTCCTGATATGCGCGATAACTTGAGATATTTTCATGATTCTTTTGCCATTCTTAAGATGTTGAAATGAATGAATCGTTCCAATATATTGTATTTACTTTGTTGTCAAACGAACGAGCCAGCTCGATAAAGGAAATAATGGGACGATTTATCACCGAAGGGTAAGAGGGGGGTACAACAGCTGATCAAAACAATCAAGAGAAACCATTTATAGATTGCATTCCATCTAGGAAAATTGTAACTATTGACGTAAGATCACTGAAATGACAGACTGGGTACCATATCTACAATTCTCTGAAACTGTATGAAGATGTTACCTTTTAAAATATAATTGTGTTCTGTGTTGTACTTTGTCTACATTTGAGTTTGTGTCCTCTTTCTACAGAAACAAAGTCTTTAGAAAGGCGTCTTTACTGATTCGACTAATGAATGTTTCGTTGGAGTCAGTGACAAGTATATGAATAGACACGGTCTCTTGGTATACGGGTATATATGTGAAAAGTTATATAATTATGTTAACATTTAGAATAATTTCCTATTAACGCTACGCATAGGATCTAAAGACGAACCGATAGAGGATCACGCTCATGCGATATTTCCGCCTGTTGAAAGCGAAAGTAGAAGTTAACCCATATCATGCTGGACAATATTGATTCTGCCTTTCCGACCAGCGTATATCATTATCAACCTGCACATCTGTGCAGTCTGATCATGAACTGCATTGTTCACCATTCAGTCAGTATATTTATGGTAAGCCTCCCTTTTAACAATTAATGGTTCTGTCCAAATTGAAAGATGAACAAATTCATTATAGAAATTAAGCATGGTAATGGTAAAATGTCTAAATTTAGCATAGGATTTTTTCAAGTATCGTGTAAAACTTACATTGAAATAACATCTTCAGGTCATCTTTTGTTAATCGGTGCCATTTTGAAGGTTTAGCAAATCGCTTGTTGGAACAAGTCGTCTGATTGGTTCAAATAAAAATAGATTGGTGGAAATTAAAAATTCGATGATACAGATAGTTGAACCATCAGATTTTACAGTTAGGAAGATTGAGTACTTTAGTCAGACTGCATTTAGAAAAGATGCACAAAGTTGTTTCACTCACAAGGTTAGCTTTTTGTGAAAGCTAGTCAGTGGCACGTTTACTATGATTATGTTCAACATAACTGAGACTTAAAGATCCGTGAAGTACATTAATAAACTGGTATACCATCGAGCAGTTACGCCAACAGGAAACAACTTTCATTTAGAAATAGTCTTTTTTGGATTTAGAAAATAATCTGTAATAACGGTTAATTTCTTTCTTCATACTGACACTAATATTTTCTCAGAAAACCATTTTCTCGCTAGGGTCAAAGATAAGAGATATTGTAAATTTTTCAACTGGAAGAAAGTGCTATTAAAGAGGATTTTATTGTAGAGGTATTCGTTTTGAAGGACTCTAATGACTGATGCCAGTCTAGCTCTCAGGTTGCCAGTACATTTGCAAGTGCTCGCACAGAAAGCGAGGTAAAAATGCCTCAACGGGATGCGCACAGAAAGCGAGGTAAAAATGCCTCAATGGGATGCGCACAGAAAGCGAGGTAAAAATGCCTCAATGGGATGCGCACAGAAAGCGAGGTAAAATGCCTCAATGGGATTCGCACAGAAAGTGAGGTAAAATGCCTCAATTGGATCCGCACAGAAAGCGAGGTAAAAATGCCTCAACGGGATCCGCTCAGAAAGCGAGGTAAAATGCCTCAATGGGATCCGCACAGAAAGCGAGGTAAAATGCCTCAATGGGATCCGCACAGAAAGCGAGGTAAAATACCCCAATGGGATGCGCACAGAAAGCGAGGTAAAAATGCCTCAACGGGATGCGCACAGAAAGCGAGGTGAAAATGCCTCAATGGGATGCGCACAGAGAGCGAAGTAAAAATGCCTCATTGGGATGCGCACAGAAAGGGAGGTAAAAATGCCTCAATTGGATCCGCACAAAAAGCGAGGTTACACATGGGTGAAAGTTTTCCGGAATACTCCGGAAGTTCCGGATTTTCCATCTCGGCCGGGATCGTTTTTCCAAATCGTCTAAATCCGGGTCGAAATTCGGGGGGGGGGGGGGGGGGGGGGGTTGGTATTGTGTCATCAATCAACAAAGCTTATAAAATCAGTCGATCGGCGACAAACACAATCGACTCTGTTTATCACATTTGCCGTTTGCAGCGCATCTCGCATATTGTCAATATGTAACGACAATTTTAAATGGCCCGCACAGGCGCTGTACATCAATCAAAACAACTGTTACGTTTTTCATAAATTTTACATGCGCCGAAAACTTCCCGCGCGTCAGAATTTGCACGGACTTTTGTCTGCAGCATGCATTTCTCGATTTCTTGCATGCAATTTTATCTTCAAACACCACGGACATGTAGCCGCCTCGTATATTGCGAGTTATGTCTTATACGAGTATTGATGGGTTAAAGTCTGGATAGGGACGAGTGGACCTCTCTGTATGCTCATCCGATCGGACGCGTGGATTTTACCTCGTAACTTTACCAAATGCAGAAATTACATCCCTAAAACTAACCTGGATTGACTGGAATTTACCCGCGAATCGTAAAGATATCAAAACGTCATACCAGTAATTTTCCATTCCACGAACACGTGCGACCAATCGTAATAATAATATCTAATTTAGGCTAGATCGCCGTTACTTTTGTTTATCGACACGTACACAAAAAATGCGCGTAGTGCATTCATTTTTTAATATAATCGCTTCAAATTTTCAACACCGCTTGAGAAGTAATACAGTTTGAATTCTATAACGATTTTAATAAGATATCGACAGAAATGTAGGCAAAAGTCTATAAAAACGATCGAATTTTCATACATTTATTTGTAAAATTTCAAACAGCGCCATCTTAAATATTTATTTATTTCTAAAAGTAAATAAATACTACATTCTATGGTCATAAAATTCAGACTTTTGACAAGAAAGTACAAAAAACAGAATTAAAAAATCTTAAATAATAAAAAAGCGGCAGCTATTTCAATACAGGCAAACAGATTTCTGTGTAATGCGGCAGAATAGGTTACGTGACCTCGTGAACGTAAATAGAAATATGGTTTTAAAATAAAGCAGTATGATGTCGCTGTGGTTTTAAATAAGTTTGATAAGTAAATGAATATTTGTAGATGTATTTTTGACACGACACTATGTGAGATATTCTTCTCAAACAATAATGTAAAAAAAAATTAGGGCAAATAGGTCACTTATCGTTTGACACATTTACCTGTCAGTTTATACGGGATATTGCACATTCGCTTTTAAAAAAAATTAAAGAAGATACTTTTTTTACTGTTTTAAAGAACCGAGGCGGTACGATCAGACAGTGATGTGTCACATGGCGCCTCAGGTAAAATGCCTCAATGGGATCCGCACAGAAAGCGAGGTGAAAATGCCTCAATGGGATGCGCACAGAAAGCGAGGTAAAAATGCCTCAATGGGATGCGCACAGAAAGCGAGGTAAAAATGCCTCAATGAGATGCACACAGAAAGCGAGGTAAAATGCCTCAATGGGATTCGCACAGAAAGTGAGGTAAAATGCCTCAATTGGATCCGCACAGAAAGCGAGGTAAAATGCCTCAATGGGATCCGCACAGAAAGCGAGGTAAAAATGCCTCAATGGGATGCGCACAGAAAGCGAGGTAAAAATGCCTCAACGGGATGCGCACAGAAAGCGAGGTGAAAATGCCTCAACGGGATGCGCACAGAGAGTGAGGTAAAAATGCCTCAATGGGATCCGCACAGAAAGCGAGGTAAAAATGCCTCAATGGGATCCGCTCAGAAAGCGAGGTAAAAATGCCTCAGCGGGATCCGCACAGAAAGGGAGGTAAAAATGCCTCAATGGGATGCGCACAGAAAGCGAGGTTAAATGCCTCAATTGGATCCGCACAGAAAGCGAGGTAAAATGCCTCAATGGGATGCGCACAGAAAGCGAGGTAAAATGCCTCAATGGGATGCGCACAGAAAGCGAGGTAAAAATGCCTCAATGGGATGCGCACAGAAAGCGAGGTAAAATGCCTCAATTGGATCCGCACAGAAAGCGAGGTAAAATGCCTCAATGGGATTCGCACAGAAAGTGAGGTAAAATACCTCAATTGGATCCGCACAGAAAGCGAGGTAAAATGACTCAACGGGATCCGCTCAGAAAGCGAGGTAAAAATGCCTCAGCGGGATCCGCACAGAAAGCGAGGTAAAAATGCCTCAATGGGATGCGCACAGAAAGCGAGGTAAAATGCCTCAATGGGATCCGCACAGAAAGCGAGGTAAAAATGCCTCAATGGGATGCGCAAAGAATGCGAGGTAAAATACCCCAATGGGATCCGCTCAGAAAGCGAGGTAAAATGCCTCAATGGGATCCGCACAGAAAGCGAGGTAAAAATGCCTCAATGGGATCCGCTCAGAACGCGAGGTAAAAATGCCTCAATGGGATCCGCACAGAAAGTGAGGTAAAATGCCTCAATAGGATCCGCACAGAAAGCGAGGTAAAATGCGTCAACGGGATCCGCACGGAAAGTGAGGTAAAAATGCATCAACGGGATCCGCACAGAAAGTGAGGTAAAAATGCCTCAGTGGGATCTGCACAGAAAGCGAGAAAGCGAGGTAAAAATGCCTCAATGGGATCCGCACAGAAAGCGAGGTAAAAATGCCTCAACGGGATCCGCACAGAAAGCGAGGTAAAATGCCTCAACGGGATCCGCACAGAAAGCGAGGTAAAATGCCTCAACGGGATGCGCACAGAAAGCGAGGTAAAAATGCCTCAACGGGATGCGCACAGAAAGCGAGGTAAAAATGCCTCAACGGGATGCGCACAGAAAGCGAGGTAAAAATGCCTCAACGGGATCCGCACAGAAAGCGAGGTAAAAATGCCTCAACGGGATGCGCACAGAAAGCGAGGTAAAAATGCCTCAACGGGATGCGCACAGAAAGCGAGGTAAAAATGCCTCAACGGGATGCGCACAGAAAGCGAGGTAAAAATGCCTCAACGGGATGCGCACAGAAAGCGAGGTAAAAATGCTTCAACGGGATGCGCACAGAAAGCGAGGTAAAAATGCCTCAACGGGATCCGCTCAGAAAGCAAGGTAAAATGCCTCAATGGGATGCGCACAGGAAGCGAGATGAAAATGCCTCAACGGGATGCGCACAGGAAGCGAGGTAAAAATGCCTCAATTGGATCCACACAAAAAGCGAGGTAAAAATGCCTCAGTGGGATCCGAAAGTGTTTTTCTGGTGTTTTTTTTTTTAAGTCAAAAAATCATGTCGTAATACCAACTGGTCAAGACGGACCGGAATAATATGAAGTAGAGCGAGAAGAGGCATATCGCTGAAAGAACTGAAACCAGTCTTTCCAATTATCAGCCTGTTTGTAGGTCTAAAATGTTATAGGCTGTTACATATATCATACGAGCCTGGTTTAAATATAATAAATTGCCACAGTTTTTCACAGTTTGCTGTTGAAGATGTTTTCCATACCACAGCAGGGCTGTTGTTTCCTCATACTACGCAGTTAGAAATTTATGCTATACATGTATTCAGTTATAATCATACATAAAATGTAAATTTTCAAGTGTAAACGGAAATGAAACTTGTATATTGGGATGAGTATTGACAGCACGAAGTATTTTTTCTGAAAAAAAGAGAAAGGAACTATAAAGGCGGAAAGTTTCGGTTTTAACAGAAGTGAAAAGGTAGCCTAAAATAAACTGTGAGCAAATAATCCCCAGACCGATGTAAGGAACAAGGAGGAATATGATTATGTAGCATAAAACCCGAGATAGATCGTGATCAAAGTAATAACAAAGAAATATAGAAGGAAAAATTCAATCATGTTATTATTGTTCTCAAGACACAGTCTTATAGGGGAATAAAGAAATTAGACATAAAAGCTCATATATCATTATTCCCAGAGATATCATCATTCTGCGAGTCCTCGGTATGTTTAAAGTAAAATCATGCATGCTTACAAGATAACATGTTTTATATCGTATGATATAAGTGTCAATCCAAAAACACCAGCATTTTGGTTCTGTTGAAATGACTAAAGAATCTATAACGATTAACAGATTGTTATAAATTCCGAATGTAATCAAATATTGTCTCTCTAGTTACCATTATGAGTGATTCCATAAGCGTCCTCAAGTTCTTTATGGTTCTCATAGTAACGGTTATCACCTTCTGTCCCAGCGTTAATTAAGATTTATCCTTTCTGTAATCGTACAGAAGTAATTGTTTTCGTATATTTATGTGTGTAGTATTGTATTTATAGGTTAAGGTGTCTAAATGAAAAATAATACTAGAATTGGTATGTGTGATATAACTGTAACAATTACTGTATGTTCATATCTGCATGGCTGGGAAATGTGCTCGACAAACATATAAATGATCCTTTTTTTAGGGTAATTTCCTATCAGTTTAACTATAAAATGGCTGATCTAACATAATATTATCATCATTTGTTACGGGACAGGGGATGCAATACAAATATAATTATTTTCTCATATTTAATAACAATTGAATTAATGATTTGTAAATTTCTATGAGAAAAGTGGTTGTAGAGATTTTATCTTTATCTTATAGAAACTTTATATACACAGAGCCAGTACACACCACATAGATATAACTATAGTGTTGTTGAGTTTTTCACACAGAAACATTGTCCACGCGAAATGTGAACAGTAACAGCAGTAGCAGTAGCAAAAATGAGAAATTGGCATTAACAGTAGCAGTAGAAGGATAAAAGCAGTAGCAGACGAAAAATCGTGAAGCTGGCAGAAGCAGTTGCAGCAGTAGCAGTAGAAAAATAAGTAGTAGTAGTAGCAGCAGTAGCAGTAGTAGCAGTAGCATTAGTAGCAGTAGCAGCAGTAGCAGTAGCATTAGTAGCAGTAGCAGTAGTAGCAGTAGATTAGTAGCAGTAGCATTAGTAGCAGTAGCATTAGTAGCAGCAGTAGCTGTAGTAGCAGCAGTAGCAGTAGTAGCAGTAGTAGTAACAGCAGCAAAATTTTATATTTAGATAGGATTGATAAGCGAGTTTACATTGATATTGTATACGCAGAATGAGTGTTCACATCAAAATGTCATATTCTACACGCACAATGAGTGTTTACAGCAAAATGTTATATTGTATACGCACAATGAGTGTTTACAGCAAAATGTCATATTGTATACGCACAATGAGTGTTTACAGCAAAATGTCATATTGTATATGCACAATGAGCATCGCAATGAGTGTTTACAGCAAAACGCACAATGAGTGTTTACAGCAAAATATCATATTGTATATTTTTACAGCAAAATGTCATATTGTATACGTACAATGAGTGTTTACAGCCAACTGTTATATTGTTTACTGTCAGTGTTTACAGCAAAATGTTATATTGTTTACTGTGTTTTATAGTATACGAACAATGAGTGTTTACAGAAAAATGTTACAATGTATATGAACACAACGATTAGCATTTACATTAAATTATACCGCGAATCTATTTCGTGTTTACCCATACGTGATCAGAAAGCTTGTGCAGTTTTGCCAGTCGTTTTCATAGAATTCAGTTATCGCTTTAAAATGTTAATTCTTGGAAGAGGAAAATGGAATCAACAGCAGTCAATCTGTCCCTTGAGAAACAGTGTCTAATATGAAACCAGAATTATGAATTTGAATAATACACAAGAGTAGATTCTGCCCGGCAATAAATATCACGTGATCTATTCTTCCAATAAGTGATATGAAGAGATTTTAGGAACTTTGACAGAAGATCTTATCTTCAACAATTCTTTAAGATTGTGTTGTATTTTGATGGCTAACTTCACTGCGGGATTGGCATCAAAATAGCGCTAATAGATCTCAAAAGATTCGCATTTCCCCCAAATTAGATTGGATGTCGCTAATTTTCTAATGGTTCTGTGGAATAAAACCACAAAAGAAGAATGACTAAAGCGTTTTTCATACATAATTTTGTTGAATCTTGATCTGAGAAAACTTGCCTTAACTGTCGGCTGCTCGATCTTGGTCTGAGAGAAAGTTGCCTTAACTGTTGGCTGCTGCTGCTCGACGATTGTAGAGAAATTTCCTTTATATAGTCGGTTTTTGAAGTATGGATCGTGTGCAAACCACATGGGAAATGTCTTAATCATTCTAAAACTGGTAATAAAAATCAGAGCGGAATGTGTTTGATGTAATTCAGATCTAAGAAGTCTGCACATAAATATGCTTAAAGCAAGACAATTTTCTCCATTGAAAGCTAATGAAAAGAATGGAATATTTGCGCTTTTAGACAGCCACTGTCTCAAGAAAAAGCAGCAAAAACGATCAAAGTATAAATCACATCTTCAAGCTGATTTACATTGTTTCAGTTCTTTATTTTTCAGGAACACTTTACACGTACATGTACATACTTTTTATCACACCAAGCGTCGTGAGATCTGCTACTGTGTGGATATATCCTGAGTTGTCACAATGTATCTGTTTTCTAGAAACAATTTCATTAATTTAGGGAGACAAAATGTGTTAAAAACTGGTGATTATGCTTCTATCGGGCTTCCTGGAACGTAAAATCCCGCTGTTTTCTGGACAAACCCTCATATAAAGGCTGTTGTTTTCCCCTCCATTATGTACTAATCAGATTTCCTAAACTCAATTTGTAGTTTCTGTTTTCGAACGTCTCAGAAGTTGTCTACAGTGGGAAACTTTTTATACTAAATGACTGGACAGCTAGCGTTTTATGTATGTATCCCAATGGCCGACTGGGGTATTTAATAGGCGAAATGGAGCTCATAAACTGTTTTTGTCAGCTCATTTGTCTCATATTAATTTCCGTTGTATAATGGGCTGGAAGAAATCACTTTATTAGTCTCTGTGAAGGACAGTGATCGATGCTTGAGAGTCTAAACAAGGTCATCTGTGATACATCTCATTCTCGCTGGTTCCCGCTCTTATTTTTCCATTACAATATATGGATATTAATGTGCCTCACTGGAATTACTCAACAACTTAACAATAGATTATATTTTTCTATAGATACGAAATTATGATACACATTAATATGGTACTTTTTCAGTGGTCAGGTTTGAATCTAACAACCAGGAAACAAACACAATTTTCCTTATTTCCATTTTATGTAAAACCTGCTGAGACGTACATCATTGTACTGTCACTAGAATCTTTCTCAAATTATGTATTTTTATACCTTACATAAAGTGTAGTTGTAAGCGAAAAGTTATACTCTGCAAATTAAGTGATTGTAAAGTTGGATAATGCCATAGATTTTTTACAATGAATTGCTCCTTTTTTCCACATGGAATCGTCATGGTGCCAAATCATAATTTTCTATGAAAGTTAACCAAAATCTTATTAGGAACTAGTAAGTGCTAATTAGGACTCAATTAGGAGGTACGAAGTCCTAATTAAGACTTATATAGCTACTCCTCCTTAGGACTTAGTAACACCTAATTAGGACTTAGTAACTCCTAATCAGGAGTAAGTTTCTCCTAATTAGGGATTATCATATCGCCTATTTAGGACGCAATAACTCCTAATCAGGGGTTACTGAATCAGGAGAAAGCAAATCCTAATTGCAGTTTCTTAGTACGTATTCTTCTAAGTAGAAGAAGCTAACTTTTAATTAGGAGTATCTAAGATCCAAGTTATTGACTACTAATTAGGAAAAAGTAAGTCCAGTTTAAGAGATGCGAACTCCTAACTAGGAGTTACTGAAACCTAAGCGTTGATTACTAACGCCTCATTAGAAGTACGTCCTACTTTGGAGATAATACGAATACAAATCAAGAATTTGGAAGTAAATTCTATTTAAAAATACTAACTCCTTATTAGGACTAAGACTTGGAGATAGAAAATCATAACTTGAAGTGTGTATCTCCAAATTAGGCTTTTCAGACTCGCATTTAGGAGTTAGTATCTCCTAACTATAGGATATAAGTTTATAGAATATTATGATTTGGTACCAGGACGCTTTTAAAGGTCCATTACTAAGGGAAAGTGAGTTGGCAATTTTTTCCATAGCCAGTGCATAGACTTCTGCAAGACACTAAATAATGAAGATTGGCAGGTCAAAATTTACAGAAGGTCTTTGGAACTCAAAGAAATGTATGTGTATTATGTTGAAATTTCAATGAATCAACAGAATGACCCCCAGGTCTTTTTAACTTTCTTCATACTTCATAGAAAAATAATTGTACATATACTGCGATTTATTTCGAATTTCTACATATTAACTTTCATTTTCCAATAAAATGAAATAGTTTCTGTGCTTTTTAAAAGAAATTAAAATGTTCACTTTCCTTAGTATTGGACCTTTAACAGACATAAAAGTCATCAAATGTATAAAATTAATGCAACTGAATTCTCGCAGACGGCAAATGTATGAGCTGTCTTATTTCTTGATGTTAGTAGTCAGTAGTGTATATATACAGTGTATAAAATACATGAGAAATGTCTATAGTATATGTCGTTTCCGAGACTGGAGAATGATTCAAACAAGCCTCACGGCATTTAAAAGTCGAGCAAGAATGATATGAACTTGGTGATCTGGTGCCTTACAATGCGTTATACTAACACTACTGAATTATATCGATTTTTAGGTCACCTGAGCACAAAGTGCATGGGGTGAGCTATTGTGATCGCTCACCGTCCGGCGTCCGTCCATCCACACTTTCCTTTAAACAACATCTCCTCTGAAACCATTTGGTGAAAGTTGATGAAACTTAGCCTAGATGTTCCTTTGGTTGGCTCCTTCAAAACATGTTCAAAGAATTAAATTCCACATAGAATTCTGGTTGCTATGGCAACAGAACGGATAAACATAAAAAATCTTCTTGTCCAAAATCGCAAGACGCATAGAACCTCGATATTTGGCATGTGACATCATCTAATGGTCCTCTATGAAGATTGTTTAAATTATGCCCCTGGGTTGAAAAGAGGCCCTGCCCTGGGGGTCCCGAGTTTTACATTGACTTATATAGGAAAAAACTTTAAAAATCGTCTTGTCTGAAAGTTCAAGACATAGGCCTTTGATTTTTGATATGTAGCATTGCCAAGTGGTTCTCTAACAAGATTGTTCAAATTATGCTCCTGGTGTGAAAAGAGGCCCCACCCCAAAGGTCACATAGTTTTTCTATGAGTTATATCGGAAAAAAATACTTTAAAATTATCTGATCATATTTCCTAGACGGTTAAATTGTAATTACCTGATGACCCCAAGGAATTAGGCGTCACTTGACTGTGACCTTGACCTACTTTTTGTTTTTAAGATACAGCCTGGAAATTTGGACAACATATACAGTTTTGCACACCGATCTTAAAACTGACTTTCAGTGACCATAGATGTGACCTACTGACCTACTTTCTCGATATTTTAGCATCAGTTTGACATCTGAAACATGTGAGGGATCCAGGGTCATCATGACCCTTTTGTTTATTTTTTTTAGCGGATATTTGTGTAACGGTCATGTAAATAATTGTCTCTGTATTTTACAGCCTCTCAACAAGCGGCCTATCATGCAGAACAATCATTGCGATCACATTGACCGTGACGGTAGTTTACGATCAGAGAGGAAGGATCGACAGCGGCTCGGGAAGTCACGTGCCAGTATTAGCAGCTACAAGGGCAAGTACAGTCTCAACCACAGAGTCCGAAAGAAAAGCACCACCCCAGAAGAGCAGTGTATTTCAAATCTGAAGATGATTCTACAATGCTATAACGTTTTCATTTTGGTATGTTAATTGTTTAACATTCGATTTTGTACATTTCCGTTCATTGACCTGATCACAGGCATCAGATTCAAAGAACTGGGTACCTATGATACTTTAATGTTATACTTGAAGTCTTGTTCCTTGTAGTGAATGGTCATGATCACGGTGTATCTAAAATTTATTATTATGCCCCGCCCCTCATTACCTTCGAAGAAGGATGGGTATATTGTGTTGCAGATGTCGGTCGGTCTGTCGGTCGGTTTGTCAGTCGGTATGTAGACCAATCGGTTTCCGGAAGATAACTCAAGAACCCTTGGGCATAGGATCATGAAAGTTGATAGGAAGTTTGCTCACGACCAGCAGATGACGCCTATTGATTTTGAGATCAGGAGTTCAAAGGTCAGGGTCACAGTTAAACCGTTTCCGGACGATAACTTGAGAACGCTTGGCCTAGGATCACGAAACTTAATAGGAAGGTTGATCATGACCAGCCGAGATGGCCCATATTGATTTTGAGGTCAGTAGGTCAAGGGGCTAGATCATAGTGACCCGGAACAGTTAAAAAGTTTCCGGACGATAACTTGAGAACGCTTTGGTCTAATTTCTGTTCCTTGTTACTTGTGCAGTTACTGAATGCATCAAGGTGGAGCATTTCGTGTTCTACGAGCTATTGTTTAATACATGGCCTCTTCGCGGTTATAGTAGGTCAAATATTAAGGTAAAGGGGAGCGATGGCCTAGTGGTTAAGGTGTCGGCCGATCAACCCTAGGGTCTTGGGTTCGAGCCCCACTGGGGTCACGACCATGACTTCTCATATGACACCAGTACTGGTTTTTCCAGGAAGCGGACTCGAGAGTGGTTCAAATAAGCTTGAAGCTTTCATCACCATCGAGCTAAAATAAATTAGTATAAACTAGATATTAAGGTAACGCTGTCATCTAATTTGAAAATAGATTCTGCTCAATAATCTTGAAGCTGTCGTGGCATACATGCATGAACTGATACAATCATAAAGTAAAATGACATCTCTCTGAAGTCGACTGTCCTGTAAGCTCCCTGTATCACGAATTACACGAATTGCTATATGCCAACCTCCTCCGACGATTGTTTTCGCTTTTATTATTTACACATCTTTTCTATTAAATTTAGCATGGCGTTTATGCTTAATTAAGTTTTAGAATACCAATTTCGTTTGAATTAAATTTGAATTAAAGAAAATGAATGTGCTCACAGCAAAACTATTTTGGTGGAGTTATGAAAGCGCGATTGTTTTTGTCAGAACTAACCTAATCGAGAGAATACTTTGGGTAGAACGTAGAGACTGTAAAACATTTAATTACTAGAAACTTGTTCAAATATTTATCACTCTCTTTAAAGGAAGGCGAAATGTTACTGGTTCATTGCTGAATATAGTTCGTGTAATCACCGTCACTCGAGTTGCTGGCTATAAATATATTTCTGAATCTTTTACATCAAATATTCATGGTCCGCACCCGTCTTGGCACATAATCTCATAGATTAGATCGCCGAGATTGAGAGATTTGGCGCAGAGATTGGAAAAGATTGAACACCGAGAGCAACAAATTACTACAAGCTTTGAACCACTTTCACACCGAGGGAATTCCTATATTGACCAATATATCATCGATTACTTCACATTTCTTTGATACCGTTTAAAAGAACGAACGTTGTTTATAAGTCTAATTAACTTGAAATTGCATATAAAATCACGACATGCATACGCCAAATTAGTTTACGCCATAGATTCATTCCAGCATTAACTGCGTTTAACTGAATTAAAAAGAACCTATTTGAATAAAAGTGTTCGGGTTGGTTGCTCACTACTTTATACGTCCTGTTCGAATTATTCTTGTCAAATGTGAAATAACGCATGTATTTAGAAATTGTAATCGTTGTACTTTAGTTTATATGAATGCGCGTTTGTTAAACGTCCCATCCTTAGAAATATAAGAAAAAAAGCTCGTTTTCCGTGAACACATTTATGATTTGGTTGTATTATGTGTTGTCTAGCAATAAATTGTTTCTTAATAATTCTGTTCTCAGCGAAGTGTATGTTCATCTCTTTAAAAGAAATGGTTTCAGTGTTAGGGGAGCTACACAAAGATGTTGGAGTGGCCTGACCTAGCTGGACATCTCGCTTTGCCAAAACAGAAAAAGACTGCCCTATCTGTAGCCTATAGTAAGCCAAACAACTCGCTTCGTCCAAAAGAAATGACTGAGTTGTCACTGTCTGACTGTAACCTAAATCCGAGCAACTCGCTTAGTCCAAAATAAAAGATTGACATGCCACACTCTCTGAATCCGTCGCTTCGTCCAAAAGAAACGATTGGCTTGTCCGTGAAGTCCGTATCCGAATCGCTCGACTGGTGTAGAAAACGACTGACTTGTCAGTGTGGCATGTAGCCGAATTCCTCGATTCGTCCAAAAACGATGCTTGTCAGTACGGCCTGAAGTCGATTCTCTCGCTTGGTTGAAAAGAAACGATTGGCTGGTCAGTGTGGCATGTAGCCGAATTCGTCTAAAAGAAACGACTAGCTGACAAATCCTTCGCTTCGTCCAAAAGAAACGACTAGCTTGTCAGTGTGGCCTGTAGCCGAATTGCTCGCTTCGTCCAAAAAAAAAAACAACAAAAAACGACTGGCTTGTCTGTATTGCCTGAAGCCGAATCCCTCGCTTCGCCCCAAGCAATACGACTGGCTTGTCTGTGTGGAATGAAACCGAACAACTTGCACCGTCCAAAACGAGTATCCTGGTATCCTGTAGCTTATCACGCGCTCCAACCAGGTAACAAAACATTAAATAACTGTTCTGCTTTATTCTATATAAAATTGACATATTTCCAATGGCTGCAGCACACATCAGGACCCATTTGTCTGTAACTTACACTTTCTTGAAGAATATTGTCAATGCTGGAAATTCAAGAGAAAAGTGCGTGTCGTGTTTGATGCAAGAAAAATGTTTTCAGTCAAACACAAACTGCAAAATGAGCTAAAAAATGAGATCCCAAATTGTAGTGATGGTTTATGATCTAAGGTTCCATGACAAATTCTGTCATGTTATTTTATTATGAAAATGCTACCTACATGTCAAGCATAGATCTGTAATGTGATTTCAGCAAAACAATTGCAAATAAAATATTAAGAAAAATAGCTCTGCAGAGCAAAAATATAAAAACAACAACAAAACGGGGGACTATTTGAATCCGCCATTATGCGACTACCATTTTTTCGCGCCATTTTCCTATTTACTGTCTGTATGCCACCAAACGAAACGACTAACATGGTGTAGCATCCAACCAAACGAAACGACTGGCATGTTGGTGTGGCCTGTAGCTGGATCACTCGCTCCTTCCAAAAGAAAGGCCTGGCCTGTTGCTACTGTATACTGTATAAAACACTCAAATCTTTTCAGTTCATTTGTTCATTTTAATGTCTTTATTTTACTTACGTAAAGAAAACAATCTATACGTTTACATACTACAACGGGACGTATTATATTTTCACCCTTTACGGGTGGACAGTATGGCGGGCAGAAAAATCGGTGTCCATTCAATAACTAGAGTATTGTATCAGAACTGAACTAAACTTATACACATTGTGTATCTCTATGAAATCAAGCCTAAATTCAATAACCAGTCAGAAATTGATAGTGTTCATCTGATAACTAGAGTATTTCTTCTTTGATGTCAGCCATACTTGTAAAGAAAATTTATATATTACTAAAACATTTAGGCCAAGTTCGATAATAAGCCAGTTCGGACCAGTTTCTCCAGATTTTCCCTTGTTTAGGTCAAAATTGACAGTGTCCGCTCAGAACTAAACATAACTTACTATAACATCTTTAGGTCAAGTTCCATAAGCAGTTAATTTGGTCAATGTCTACAGTTATGGCTAAAATTGCCATAGTTTAAATCATATGGTAGCAATTTGTTTCCAGATCGGTCATTTCGAAATGAGGCTCTCAAAGAATCATAACGCAACCACAGAATTTAAAAAGCTACCTTCAGATACCCAGTAAATGGTAATGATTTGTCCGTCTGTCTGTTTTTAATCTAATTAGGGTCCATCCGACCTTTCAGCTACTGTATAACATTACGCAATATATGAGTACAGGCCCCCAACATGTCACTGGACATGTTTTGAAGCCAAATGGTGAAGAAAATTTACCTCTATGCAATTTCCGTAGAGCATAAGCCAAAACATCCAATAATTTTGAAGCCAAAAGTGGGACACTGTCACGGCTAATGAGACCTAGAACGACGACAGTGATCCGATGACTTGATGGCTGGCAAGCAAAGTTGCCCTAACTAGGGCGGTTGATGCCGCAAAAGGCTGGCTGCTATTGGTCGTCCTTCCTCGTAGAGGTGATGTGCTCCTTCATCTGTCTCCATGCCGTCAGCTAGACATCACAAAGTACGCCCCACTTTCACAAACGGTCCCTTCGGTTTCAGCCAGGATAATGACATAATCAAGGGCCAGTATAATTATGACCTAGTTCCATCAATGCCCTGTGCCTTCTCGAGACGTGCACTCACAGTGGGGTCGGAAAAAATGGTCCTGATTTTTAGGGTATTTTTTATTGATAGAATTAAAATTTAATACACTGAACATGTTAAGTTTGGACATGAAATTACGGCAAAATTTTTAGACACAGGTAGTCTGTTAGGTTTTTGACCCTTATCATAAACTTTATTATTAGATAATAGAATACTTTAGTACAATTTAACATTATTTCTTCACACGTTCGGCCAAGAAACTTTCCGCAAACATATCCTGTAAAATTTGTTTTTATGGGTCAGTTTGTTTAATTCAAAGACAAAAAAACAACAGAAAAAGGAACTTAAAATTCATTTAAAATTCTATAGTTTGCAATGACACAGGCGCTAGTGTGAAGTAATTTTCTACGACGGACGTATATTGTGACATTCTGGCACTCTTGTAATGATATATCTAGGAATGTCATATGATTCAATTTACTTTACTTCTAAAAACGCTAGACGTATTTAAGAATGCATGGTGTAGTTTATTGTCAATTACCTATTTATAAAACAAATAAAAGTCGTTGCACATCGCAACTTTTGGCGTTACGCCATGGCACAATATTGCATCTTGTGTTTGTTCTTTCAGTATATTATTTAGCATCTTTATATATATTGATAGAATACCAGTTTGATCAAATATTTGTCTAGGAGACAACAAAATAGATGTTTGTTGAGCTTACATGAACATAAGTAATTTTCCCGTTTGAATGCAGCAAACGTGTTTGGAAGGTATTAAGTGTGATCGTGTTTGAATGTAGTTTGGTTAGTAAGGGTTGTAGTAAGTGATGTACCCTAAAGTCGGCTTTTTTTTGGTAAAGGATAGTGACACATTGATCAAAGAAAAAACCTCCTTAGTTTGAATACTTTAGATGCCTAAAGTGATCCACCAATTCAGTCTTGTACTATCTAGGGATTGAAGTAGGAACTTTTTGGGGTTTGAAGATATCTTGAGCCATTTTAACTTCATGAACAAACACGTAATTCCAAGGGGAATTTTGAACCAGCAGTTTTACAAATGTACTAACATAGATATTTTTTTAAGTTTCATGTGAATTCCAGCAACGTGGGAGTCAAAGTTGCAAACTTTTTTAAAATATAATGATCCAGATTAGCTGAATTTTATGTCGGAAAATTATGTTTTGAACGACAAAACATTTCAGTCAACAAGTATAAACCAACAGCAACGACAACACCAAAGTCACTGGTCCAATGATTGCAACTCAAAAACAATTTGCAATTTAATAAAATATGGGCAAATATTCTAAAATATAGTCCCTCCAGAAAACTCATTTTTTACCAAGCACCGCCGCTCCACAAAATTATGTTTCTCGCACTATGCCGTAAAGTAATTACCAGCAGTAAATCATAATTTACCCCTCATTGACATAAATATTTGATGAAATTATCAATAAGAAAATAAATGTAGCTAGGAGTCCTCTTTTTTATTATGTTTAGCTATTGGTTCTCTGACAATGATTTCCATATTATTATTACTGTCTGTTAACAATGACCTAATGTTTTTTAATAAAATATTTTGTGAAGTATTTCTCAATGACCCGGTTCTTAGAATGCTGGAATCGCGTAATTTTCACACGCCGTATTTATTTTATAGGGATGGTGATTATGAGAGCGTGTAAATCTGTACTACTCGTGAAATTTATTTCATTTTCATGTAGTATAGTAAGTCAATAAATCAGCCACCGTGTACTGCACTAATGCAACCAACATGGTTTGAACTACACGCCACTGCACTTAGCCTTATTAATTCCTCTTGACTGCCATCGTGACTTGGACAGTGGCCAACAATGGCTCTACGCCTTATCATTGGGACTAAACTATAAACTAAACTAGAATAAAATGTTGCCATGTATGATAATGTTGGGGTATTTACGTATGGAACGCCTACTCGGCCTCTACTTGGTCATAATATTATATATAGACATTTGCGTTCACTTTGCAAGCTTTTTCGATGCAGTTTATATGCTATTCTGTTCAATTAATTATTTGCGTTCACTTTGCAAGCTTTTTCGATGCAGTTTATATGTTATTCTGTTCAATTAATTAATTGCGTTCTCCTTGCAAGCTTTTTCGATGCAGTTTATTATAGGATTCTTTCACTGGTTATAGGTGCAGATGGGAATTTCCGGCCACGAGGGTAACTGGATAGGCGGTAACGAGGTTCCTACCGAGTTACCGCCTAAACAGTTACCCGAGAGCTGGATATTCCCATCTGCATCTATAACCAGTGACAGAATCTTTTTCTTGCATACCGATATCAAGATATAATAATAAAAATAAAGTCAGTCGAACGGCTTTCGTTTTAGAACTATTTCTTATAGCAGCGTATTTAAGCAAAGCGCGGGAAACCAACGTCCGTAAACGGGAAAGACGTCACATGTGACGTTTCAAAGACAAATAACAATGTTAAGTTCCGGTTTTGTTTTATCAGTTGCAGCGTAAAGTTATGAATTTTTGATAAAATAACGTGTTTTGAATCGAGAAATATACTATCAGGAAAAAGAGGAACTGTCAAGGTACTGGATTTTTTTCCCGTTTTTCGAAATAAGATATAAACAACTAAAATCTTCTACATATATGTAGGCCTAGTTCGTAATACGTCATTTAAAGCACGAGAGTCATCTTACATTTTCCAGCACCGGTAAAAATACCGGACATCCCCGTCTGGTATGCAAGAAATGTTATTCTGTTCAATTGAACAACAATCGTTTTATTGAAGAATAAAACACTGTTTGAGATATATCATTTCTGAACACGTTATCAAAGATATCTTTGAAGATCAAGTATTTGCCTGTTTGTGTAGCGCGCCGCAATGGCGTCTGACGCTGTGACGTAATAATTATGGCGTACAAACAGTGTATCATATTATGCTGCATAATATTCTTTGTTTAATAGGGAAATAAAATTGGGTCGTGTTACTATACTTTTTAGCTCCACTTTTCGGAGAATAGGGGGGCTATTCTACTCTCCCCGGCGTCGGCGTGACCTTTCTTGGTTAAAGTTTTTCGGCAACCTTTGTTTTTCTGTCATATCTTTGTTACTATTTCTTATATCTTACTGTAACTTCACATAAACATTGTCCAGTATACAAACAAAGTATGTACAGGGGCTAGGCCCATTATACCCAAGGTCACCAAGGTGTTATACTTAGGTTATTTTTAAGGTTAAAGTTTTTCGGCAACTTTGTTTTTCTGTCATATCTTTGTTACTATTGCTTATATATTACTGTAAGTTCACATAAGCATTGTTCAGCATACAAACAAAATATGTGCAGAGGCTGGGCTCATTATACCCAAGGTCAAGGTCTCAAAGTTGTTATACTTGGAATTATTTTCATGTTAATTTTTTTGGAAAGCTTCGTTTATAGACATATCTTTGGTACTTTAAAAGATAATGACTTGAAATTAAACATATTTCTTTATAGTCATCATCTGTATTAGTGGTTACAAACCCCATAACACTAATTGTATTTTTGACAGAATTATGCCCCTTTTGTACTTAAAGTTTTTTGCAATCTTCGCTTTCTGGATATAACTTTAATGCAAGATAAGGTAAAGACTTGAAACTTAAAATGTATCTTTATCATCATCATCTGCATGTGTGGTAACAATCCCCATAACTGTGATTTGTATTTTTACTTAAATTTTTTAACAAACTTTGTTTTCTGGACATAACTTAGGTACTATATAAGATAATGACCTGAAACTCAAATATATCTTTACATTATCCATCATCCAATACTTATTTGTGGTAACATTATCCCTTGATTCTCTAATGGGTTCATGAGACATATATTCATTTTACTGTCAAATCGCCGAATAGTGGAGTGCGCTGTCTTACGGACAGCTCTTGTTAATGTTGTTTTGATCATGTTCATATTGATATGTGCACTAGATATTGTCATGCATATAGTTAAGTTGTTACGAACAGTTCGTCATGTGTATTTGAAGTCGTAACTTCTTATGTACGTTGATGTAAGTAGAAGTTCTAGAGTGGGAAAAACAGGACAACTTGCAAAATGTATTTACAAGTAACAATTTACATTTAGCTAAGATTTAAGTTAGATTTCATAGTTGGAAGCTCAACTTCTATTGTCTTGCGCTTGTTACGGTATCAATCGGGATATCACAGTGCGGCTCGTCAACATTATACTGATACTATGATACATGTCTGCTCACGTTTTCTGAATATGTCTGCGTATATATATTGAATAAGATTTCACAGCTTTTTGCTTTTAATTTCCCTGTTGTTGTTTTTTTGTTTTGCATACGTATGTCTCCAAGGAGACCAGATGTGCTAATTTATGTTTTAATACGCTGATTTTAAGAGAAAGTTTATGAGCGTCGTCCAGATATACATTACATGGTGCCGTGAAACTTTCAGAGATATTCAGCTGGGGGAATATGCATTTGATATTTCTTCATATTCCAAAAGATATAAAAAAGAAATATGTAGGAGGTCGGCAAAATGACCTCTTAGAAACAGATAAATTCCGTTATTGGGAGATTTGTCTCTTAAATTTAAAGAAAAAAACCTGCTTGTTCTGTATAGTACTTCGGTGTTCATGTAAAACTTGAAGGAAAATTATGTTATACATAAAGTGCACCGTTCAGCTATGGAATACAACACCAATATGAAATTGATAAAAAGCATGTATGATCTGTTGATCACAAATTAGTCTGGTGGGCCTTGTGCACTTGTTGTATGTCGCTTTAAAAACAGTAAATGAAATAATTTGTAAAAATCAAAGTGTTTACTGAACTAGATGTTTATGTGTAGTAGTCAAGTTTATTTATTTATTTTTTATTTTTTGTATTTAACGTCGCACCGACACATGATAGGTCATATGGCGACTTTCCAGCTTAAATGGTGGAGGAAGACCCCAGGTGCCCCTCCGTGCATTATTTCATCACGAGCGGGCACCTGGGTAGAACCACCGACCTTCCGTAAGCCAGATGGATTGCTTCCTCACATGAAGAATTCAACGCCCCGAGTGAGGCTCGAACCCACATCGATGAGGGGCAAGTGATTTGAAGTCAGCGACCTTAACCACTCGGCCACGGAGGCCCCTAGTAGTCAAGTTTTTGTAACAGTATTGATTAAGGAATCGAGAGACGTCGCATAAATGGGAACAATTCAACCAAGTGAAAGCATTCCTGCCGGAGAACGTGTAATTAGGAGAGTGGCGGCAGCCTAGCCTACCAAAAGTGGTTGACATAATGCCTATAGTGACACTTATAAGCCGATGTTAATTCGTAATTATATTTATTATTTTAGATTCTCGGTTGTGGAGTACTTGGTGTTGGTGTATGGCTGCTGGTGAAGGAATTTAACACCCGTGAGATGTCGGCAATAATGGGGTCACGGCTTGTAGAAATGATTACATATGGTTTGATAGCTGGGGGCGGGGCGGCAACCATCCTCGCGTTTTGTGGCTGTTGTGGAACGATGAAGCAAGAAAAATTCGTTCTAGGTTTTGTAAGTATAAAAATTCTTCATTAAATTGTTATATTATTTAATTATCCTACTTTTTGAACATTATTGAAAAATTTTGCTTTGATTTTCATCTAAATCTTCGAGTTTTCTTCTGATGAACACTCTCCCCAGGCAGAAACTGCATTACCGCCAAAACTTTGTCGTCTGCTCATGGTTAATCATTGTAATCACATTACTTTACTTATCTTGAAAATATTTGTATATCAGGCGATCTATTTCTCCTAGCTTATGTGTCTTTATTTAATCGAAAACTGACTACTGAAGTATTTTCGTTAAATAAACAAAAAGAAATAATACCTGCTTGAAACCAAAAATTTCAATTATACTCATGTTTGTGACATCACAAGTGAAAAGGGAGAAAACGAAAGAGTATTGATTTCAGCTTCAAAAATGTAGAATGCATTTTCCTAGTATCAAAATTTTATGATCACTGTTTCTTTAGCAGATAGCGATTTATACCGCATCCACAATCTAACGTAAACGATGTCTAAAATCCTTATTCTGTAACGTATACAGGCCTATTCTGTAAAGACTTAACTTTTTCAGTGCTATAAGATTACAGGTGTTTTATAATTGAGAACTGTAATACGTCTGTTTCTTTATAAGGAATAGCATTTACAATTTAGCTTTTCGAGCACAAAATATGTTTTAGAATTTTAAATTGTACACGACATAATTAGTTAAACTACATTGTATATTATTTTACAGGAACCCCAAACTTCAAAGATATACATTTGTACATCAATGACATTTTTAACTAATAACTAATACACATCCCTTGTTGCTTAATGCAGTTGTATTTTAAAGTGCTAAAAGTCGGCCAAATTCTGCTGAATTATGTTCCTATTCCGTTACATATTCTAAGAAAACGCTATTTTGTTTTATTATCTAGTCCACAAAAAATATCAAACTAGTAGTGTTTCATCCACAGTATACACCGTTAAACTGTATCTTGTTAGGAGGTACTGTATTCTTCATTCAAATGAATGTTTTTAAAGTATGCAGTCGCTTAACTTTACCAGACAAATATTTTATTGGTATGGTAAATATGTCACTAACAGTGTTCAAAAGATAAAAATAGCAATTAGAAGAAGTCGGCGTTGCATATCTTGTGATATTTCTGCCTTCTTAACCTACCATAGTTTGATTAATTTATTTCAGTAGCAATAGCAAAAAATCTCCTCAGAAAAGGCTCATACGGCATTAATTTGAATTTATATCTCCGCAAGTAATTACGCCTATAACGGCACGAAAATCGATCAAGGAAAATTAATAAAACAAAGGCAAAAATTTATCTGGCAGTGATGGAGACAGCTTGCAGATTTCTACATTCTCACCAGTAAAACTATCTCTTTGATGCGATATGACCACATGCACTTTTCGGCATAGATGTTTTATTTTCCGCAATATTCTTTATTATTGTTATTTTCTATTTTTGTTAATTTTACTCCATTACTTTTGAATCTTGCAAGATCTGCTAAGGACGTAATTTGCCTCCCCCCTTCTCTCTCTCTCTCTCTCTCTCTCTCTCTCTCTCTCTCAAACAGCAAACACGGTAACACGGTAACGCGGTTTTACAGGGGTAACTATACCTTTTGTACAATTCATAACATGTTTTCGCAGCAAATAAAGTAATTTTCCGTCAGTCTGTAATTGTTGACTTCCCCCAGCGTTAATCATCCTACTAATAACACAGTAGACAATTCCAACACGAAATACAGCTCCACTTAACGTCAAAAATTATCTGACAGACCTAGTTCCTGCAACTGTGCGGAACAAAATTAAACTTAATAAGATAATAGTGGCAAAATTAGGGGAGAAATAATCGAGTGCTCTTGTAATGTGATAGCGAATTATGCGCGGAAACGGAAAATGTTTCACAAACAAAAACACTGGCTCAGATTTAAGATCTTTTTATTTTCCACTGTTAAAATATGGGCGTTTATTTTGAAATATTACAATAGTGTTTTCGTAAAAATTGGTAATTCGAATTAGAGCGTATTCATTTTTTGTTTGTTTTCTGTACTTAAAACACATTATGGCAACATTTCATTGAAAAGCGAATACATGTTTTAAGTCTGTATTTATGTCAACCTTGTTTTATGCCACCTCAAATGTGACAGGAATCAAAATGATAACCTCTAAATTAGAAAAAAATAGACCTATTGAAAGGAGGTCATCAACAAGAAGGAGGAACTGGTACGGCAGACTATAGTCCTGCTATAATTCTGTTATATGTGTAAGAAGTCGTGTTTATGTTTACAGTATGGGACGATATTGACCCTGGTTCTGATCACACTGTGTGTGGGGTTCGGTGTCAGCTTTATATTCAAAGACGATGTAAGTACTTGTACACTCATTTATCATCATAGAGGAAAATGTAGCGCCAAGAAGCATACATCTTGCAATTTGTCCGAATTACAGCTTTTTATGTATTTATAGTATTGTTATTTCTTTATTAGAATTCAATTAATTGTGTTTATGTCTACTTTTCTGCAGTACTAAAAGACTATTTTTTCTTTTTGTTAGGTCAAATACCAACCTCACTGGGTCAAGTCCCATAACTCTGACATGTATTTTGGCCGAATTATGCCCCCTTTTGGACTTGGAAAATCCTGGTTAAAGTTTTACATGCAAGTTATTATCTCCAAAACTAATGCAGATAATGAATTGAAACTTCACATGGGTCTTTGGGGTCATAAAACTAGGTGATAGCATCAAGAGCCATAACTCTGACATGCATTTTGGCCAAATTATGCCCCCTTTTGGACTTGGAAAATTCTGGTTAAAGTTTTGCCTGCAGGTACATATAGCTATCATTTAAAGACATATAGCTTTGAAACTTATTTTTTTTTTCTTCTTTTTTTAGGTCAGTTACCAACCTCACTGGGTCAAGTCTATAACTCTCACATGTATTTTGGTCAAATCATGCCCCCTTTTGGACTTAGAAAGTATTGGTTACAGTTTTGCATTCAAGTACATATAGCTAGGCATATAGCTCTGTACCTTATTTTTTCTTTCTAGTTCAATTACTATCTTCACTGGGTTAAGTCCCATAACTCTGACATGTATTTTTGGCTAATTGTGCCTCCTTTTGGACATAAGAATCCTGGTTAAAGTTTTGCATGCAAGTTACTGTCTCCAAATCAAATGCAGATATTGAATTGAAACCTTACTGTATCTCCAGGGTTATAAAACTAGGTTTTAGCATCAAGTCCCATAACTCTGACATGCATTTTGGCCAAATTATATCCCCTGTGAACTTAAAACTTCTGGTTGAAGTTTTACATGCAATTTACTATCTCCAAAACTAATGCAGATACTGGATTGAAACTCTATAGATACTCAAACACTAAGGGTAATATACCTGCCTTTGGGACAACAATTCGAATAGTCGAGCATTTGCTGTCTTACGGACAGCTCTTGTTTACTTAATGTGTTTTCTTGTTTCAGATAACTGAAGGTATCAAGACAAAGTTCGAAACAACGATCATGTTTAACTATGGAAATGATATTCAGAGAAATTCAACAAATAAGCTTATAACTGATGCTTGGGACTCAATGCAGTCATCGGTAAGCCTTCACCGTATGCAGTAGAAACATAATTGACAACCATGACCATGTTCGAGCTTCAGGTGTTCATAGTAGTTTAATCGTCTTTATTAAATCACGTGTTTGGCACCTGTTGTTTCTTGACATCATTTTACTGTGTTATATTTTATACCTCCACCAAACTTTGTGGCGAGGCTATATTGGAATCATTTTGTCGCGTGCTGTCCGTCACTGTCCTATCTCATCCCGTCACATCTCTTGAACACACAGAGTTTTGCCAATTGAAATCGGATAAATTCTCAATGCGTGTCAAAGCTACTGCCCGGACAAGATCTGGAATGTTAAAGCTACTGCCCGGGCAAGATCTGGCATGTCCTTTGAACACCCCCTCGTCTACACTTTGAGATTGCGCGCGGCACTCCGTCTCATTGAAGCAAACATTTCTGCCAAATATAGATATTGCTCCATGCCAGGCGACGAAATCGAACATACAAACGCACTAACGCAACACCAATAGCCATTTAGACGATTAAGCAAGCTAGACATTATAAGACGTGCATATTCTCCATATTGACGTCTGTCTATGAAAAAAAGTCATAAAAAACATATATTGTACTTAGTGCACACAATGTGAGAGTGTCGGACTGGCACAGGGGCAAAAGTCCCCTCCGGTCATACAACTAATGAACGCATAGCATTTTGGAAGGCGAAAAGACGCCGCTTTGCGGGGCGACGATCTTCGGAGCGCAAAAAACGATACCCGGCGGTGCGCCATTACGCCGTTTTGTCTTACAAACCTTTGAGTAAGCAAAAATTTGCATGACGAAAACGAACAACTGCTTTCTCTAAAACGTGATTTACAAATCCTTTTCGCTAAATATTTGTTATTTTAATTCTTAATTCAGTGTTTTAGCGTAAAAGATAAAAAGATCTGAAAACTTTCTTAATGAATCATCAAAACACCTGAAATAATTGGAATATATAATATTATAATGTTTTAAGTGGAGATGTTAGTCATTAACAGTACACCACAAATGATATTGATAGCAGATAATGTACGTGCCGGATCGCACAATGTACTGTAATCAGCAAGACAACGGTACCATGTGTTTTCTAGACCGGATCGCACGTTGTATAATCAGCAAGACAACGGTACCATGTGTTATCTAGACCGGATCGCACGATGTATAATCAGCAAGACAACGGTACCATGTATAATCTAGACCGGATCGCACGATGTATAATCAGCCAGACAACGGTAACATGTATAATCTAGACCGGATCGCACGATGTATAATCAGCAAGACAACGGTACCATGTATAATCTAGACCGGATCGCACGACGTATAATCAGCAAGACAACGGTAACATGTATAATCTAGACCGGATCGCACGACGTATAATCAGCAAGACAACGGTACCATGTATAATCTAGACCGGATCGCACGATGTATAATCAGCAAGACAACGGTACCATGTATAATCTAGACCGGATCGCACGATGTATAATCTTGCAGACAAAGTGCGGATCGGTTCGTTTCATTTATAAATCTAGCAGACAAAGTTCGGGTCGGATCGTAGCTGGTATAATTTAGCAGACAACGTTCGGGCTGAATCGTAGCTGTAATAATCTAGCAGACAAAGTTCGGGCCGGATCGTAGCTGGTATAATTTAGCAGACAAAGTTCGGGCTGGATCGTAGCTGGTATAATTTAGCACCGGATCGTAGCTGGTATAATCTAGCAGACAAAGTGCGGGCTGGGTCGTTCCAATTATAATCTATCATGTAATCAGGAAGACAAAATGCGGGCCGGGTGGTACCATATATAATCTAGCAGATTAACTAACAGGCCTGTCGTGCCGTGTATTGCAGACAATGTACGGATAGGATCAGACAAATATATAATCTAACAAAGCGCAAACCGGATCGTAACATGTATACTATTTTTGATGCTAACATTACTTTTGTTTCAGCTTGGTTGCTGTGGTGCCTATGGTGACGTGAACAATGAACATTCCTGGGGTCTCTACAAAACTCAGAGCATATGGTTTAAAAGATATAAACCTGACGGTATTATAAGTAGGTGCATGCTTATTTTTTTCTTAACACAATGTGATTTCAAAACACGTTTAAATAAATATAATATTATAATTGATGTCGTTTTTTATTAAAAAGAAAATACAAAAAAAAGAAAAGAAATTGAAACAATTATTAATATTGTGTTTTGAGATCATTTCAGTAGAATAATGTTTCTAATTAACAACAAATTAATTAATAATGTTTTTATTAATATTTTGTTTGCATGTTGCTAACGTTATGACTAAGGGGAGTAATACAATTTTTTAAAACTTTCTTGGTGCTACACGATTTCTTTCCCTTGAGGCATGTTAAATGGTGATTGGTGCATGGGACATCATTTTTACTTCTTGGCACTTGTATCATGGCATGAAAACAATGCACTGAATACACATTTAAATCTATTAGAATTTACTGTATGTTTATGATATTCTTAAATCTAATTTTTCAAAGAAAAACACAGAACATAATGTACAGAAATTGTGTTAATTAGCCTACATGAGAACTAGATCTATATAGCAACAGGGTGTACATAAACAATTATTTCAACTTTCAAGGTATGTCATAACATAAGGTCATCCAGGTTCTGCTCGAAACAAAAATTACAGTAACAAACTTTCTACTGCAGCCCTAATATCTTAGCGTCATGTGAGGTACAGTTTCTGAAATATGGCATACGTTAATTGCAATGTCATATGAAAATTTCCATACAATAAATTGAAAACCGATCATAATTTTACTTACTTTTACGAGTCAGTTTAAAATGGCACAAAAACACACAAACATATTGAATCACTTAAATATGACAGTTTTATTTTGGCACAAAAACAAATATTAATTTAACTTACAATAACACCATTTTTGCCAAACCTTTGTGTCTATTAAATAAAAGTTCGCCTGCACACACTTTCAGTTATTGTAGTGAAAATCTAGAAAATATCGTTAAAAAATCATAATAAATACATGTCAATCATACGCATATTTTTGGATGAGTTTTCGCCTTATCGAACTGATAGCCCTCCATGGTGTTACACTGCAAAGTTCATGTCGGAATAATTATCTCGCATGCCAGTTTCAAAATCAGATGTTTTAGATTACTCCCATTAACTATCAAAATGAGAGCGAGTTACTTTGAATAAGTGCAATTTATTTTTCAATTTATATTTTGGCAATTTATCCAATGGCCTAAAGTATCAAAATAAATAAAATTATATGAGCTTGCATATTCTGAACTGGCTGTTGACATGCTAATACAGTGAATGTTTCTAAATGCGTATAACTTATTTTAAAGTGTTATTTAAGTATCTGATAAACATTGGCAAAAGAGAATTGCGTTTGAATATTTGTAAAGTAGTGTTTTTATTTGCTGCCAGGTATGTAAAGCACATCGAGACACTACAGCACAGAACTATTAAGCATAATCTTAAGTGGTTCGATTTTGGTCAAAGGTACAGAATAGCATATCTATAACTAACAGTCACTTTTATTTTTGGCTTATACCCATTGACCTCACAATCAGAGTGTACTATTCATTGTCCACGAGTTATGTGCCTGCCAGAGAGTACTATTCACAGAGTTATGTGCCTGCCAAGTTCTAGGGTCGTGGGTCAAGACATTCTCAAGATACTAAGAGGAAGTAACTGTGACCTTTACCTTTGACCTGCTTACCTTCAAGTCAATTTGATTAATCTACTGCTCTGCAATATCTGCCGAAGGTCGCAGGTCAAGTCGTTGTCAAAGTAAAGAGAGGAAACTATTTTTGTTCTAACAATCAGTATGACCTTGACCTTTGATCACATGCCCTCAGAATCAGTAGGGATCATCTACTGTACCTAAGAAGTAAGAAGATTGTAGGTCAACGGTTTCACAAAATATCAAGCGGAAACGGTGTTTTATACTAACAGTCACTGTGATTTCAAACTTGGCAAGCGCATTACACATGGGCAGGGAATAATTGATTTGAGGTCAGTGGATCTAAGGTAAAAACAGTGACCGTAAGTTGAAAAAGAACAGGCATCGTCGACTCTTCCTTACTTTGAGGTTCCTTTGTCAAAGGTCCTTATCAGCATCTTAAACAGGGGTCAGATTGACGTATTCTATGGTGGTGCGTGTGCCTGTTTAGTTTCCGCTCAAGGCTAAATGCTCAAAGTTATTAAACACATTGCTGTAGCGTTGTAACTAAACACTTCCTTATCATCAGTAGCATGAGTGGATGAGTATGGTCCCAAACCGTAACCCTTTTCTAGCAGATTGCCTGATATCAGGCACTAACAGACTAATGATTACATCTCGCAGGTGATGCACTTGTTAATGAGTAGGCTGATTAAAAGATTTAGAACTCAAATTAGTATGATTAAAAGATTTAGAACTCAATCTTCTAAATCATACAGGTGTTAAACGATCCCTACCATCCCTGTAGCCGCGAAACTAACAGTCTTGTCTGTAAAACGATGAGCACCATTCATGTAGTTGCGAAACTAGCAGTCTCGCATAATGATCAGCACCATCCCTGTAGTTGTGAAACTAGCAGTCTCGCCTGTGTAAAACGATCCGTACCATCCCTGTAGTAGCGAAACTAGCAGTCTCGCATAATGATCAGCACCATCTCTGTAGCCGCGAAACTGACAGTCTTGTCTGTGTAAAACGATGAGCACCATTCATGTAGTTGCGAAACTAGCAGTCTCGCATAATGATCAGCACCATCCCTGTAGTTGCGAAACTAGCAGTCTCGCCTGTGTAAAACGATCCGTACCATCCCTGTAGTAGCGAAACTAGCAGTCTCGCATAATGATCAGCTCCATCTCTGTAGCCGCGAAACTAACAGTCTTGTCTATGTAAAACGATGAGCACCATTCATGTAGTTGCGAAACTAGCAGTCTCGCCTGTGTAAAACGATCAGTACCATCCCCGTAGTTGCGAAACTAGCAGTCTCGCCTGTGTTAAACGATCAGTACCATCCCTGTAGTAGCGAAACTAGCAGTCTCGCCTGTGTAAAACGATCAGTACCATCCCTGTAGTAGCGAAACTAGCAGTCTCGCCTGTGTAAAACGGTCAGTACCATCCCTGTAGTAGCGAAACTAGCAGTCTCGCCTGTGTAAAACGGTCAGTACCATCCCTGTAGCTGTTATGCTATCTAACCGCATCACTGAAGCTATGAAACGAAAATGTAGTCCCTAGAAACCTAGTCCCTGTAGCTGTGAAACGAGTATCCCCAATTAAAGTGAGCATATCCATTCGTGTAAATGAGAAATGAACAAGTTCGTCATGATTACAGCTCATGAATCTTTAGCTGTGAAATGAGCAGTACACACCTTTTATGTGAAATCAGCAGCATCATTCTTGTAGCTGTGATATGAGCAGTACACACCTTTTATGTGAAATCAGCAGCATCATTCTTGTAGCTGTGAAATGAGCAGTACACACCTTTGATGTGAAATCAGCAGCATCATTCTTGTAGCTGTGAAATGAGCAGTACACACCTTTTATGTGAAATCAGCAGCATCATTCTTGTAGCTGTGAAATGAGCAGTACACACCTTTTATGTGAAATCAGCAGCATCATTCTTGTAGCTGTGAAATGAGCAGTACACACCTTTTATATGAAATCAGCAGCATCATTCTTGTAGCTGTGAAATGAGCAGTACACACCTTTTATATGAAATCAGCAGCATCATCATTGTAGCTGTGATATGAGCAAGCCAGGTGTGTAGCTGTGAAATGAGCATCCCCATCTCTTTATCTGTGAAATTAGCAACCACGCCCCTGTACCTGAGAAATTGATAGCATTATACATGAAGCTGCGACACGGGCAGCCTCGTATAACCCCGTAACTGCAAGATTAACAGCCTCGTCCATGTAGCTGAGATGCAAATAGCCTCATAGCAACCACACCCCTGTACCTGAGAAATGGGTAACATTATACATGAAGTTGTGACACGGACATGCCTGCTCGTATAACCCCGTAATTGAGAGCAAGCTAGTACTGAGACACTTTCTTTGATAGGGCCTACTTTTCTGGTACATGCATATAATGTGTTTTTTACATGGATTAAAATTATATTTAGTTATTGAAAGATAAATTTTATCCTAAAAAAAGGCATTGAAAGATAAATTTTATCCTAAAAAAAGGCTTTTTTTTTCGAAAGTAATCTTATTTCCAGATTTTCAATATTTATACGTAGTATACAGGGAAATATGAAATGAGCCGTGCCATGAGAAAACCAACATAGTGGGTATGCGACCAGCATGGATCCAGACCAGCCTGCGCATCCGCGCAGTCTGGTCAGGATCCATGCTGTTCGCTAATAGTTTCTCCAATTCCAATAGGCTTTAAAAGCGAACAGCATGGAGCCTGACCAGACTGCGCGGATGCGCAGACTGGTCTGGATCCATGCTGGTCGCATACCCACTATGCTGGTCGCATACCCACTATGCTGGTTTTCCCATGGCACGGCTCAAATATATCTGTGTATAAATAAAGCAATAAAACAAATATTGAAATCTTTACACAAAGCTTAAGCTGATCTTGTTTATATTACAGTGTATGTACCGGACAGCTGTTGTGTTGACGGAGAAGACAAACATCTGTGCCAGGGAGACAATAATAAATATGACGGTCCACCAGTGTATGGGCCTCCCAACTCTAAATATAGAACACATAAAGACAATCAAGCATTGTATACCACAGTAAGTATTGGCTTTAAATTTTTGTAAAATGTTTTACATTTCAACATTTATATTTCCAAGGTTTGTTTAATAAACGCACTTGTTGGTAAGGCTCTATGGGTAGGGTAGTGTGTAGTATTTCTTTCTTAAATAGTATATGATGACACCATTAACCGGGGGGTTTGAACCTCTTATGCAGCCCGTCTGAGCGTACCAGATGCTTTAAGCACTGGTATTCACAATAGGGGTAAAATTACCTCAAGGGGAGGGGTGCGGTCATGACTGTTACAATAAGGCTGTTATTATTATTGTCATTATTAATTTTGTTATAATAACGCCATTGAATATATCATTGTATAAAAATAGGCGTTTAATCAAATTATTCAGTTTCAGTTTAGGTTAACATATGAGTGACGGAGGAGCACATAGTGATACATCTGTCCGTGTGTGCACAAAATCTTGTCTGAACTAGCTATCTGTTGCACGTTGTTGGATTTTGAAATAACTTAAAGCACAATTAACCACCATTAGTCAAAAGTCAAGGTCACATACAGAGAATTAAGATTTAAGGTCATTTTTTGAGTCAACGTTTGAACTTAGACGACAGTATCCGGTATCTCATGCAGGATTTATATGCATTAATAAAGCGTTATGCAATCTTCAGCACAGTGGAAGACATGTATTTCGTACAAAAATCTGGTCGCACTATGGGTAGTTATGACTCATTTGACGGAGCCAATCTGACACTTTCGTTATGTGAACTTCAGCTGATAAATTCACTTATAACAAATAATATAATAGATTTCTTCCGGTTTGTAGACGACGGTTATGTCATTTTATACAGCAAACATCAATAATTTGTATCAAATGTATTGCAGAAATATACCCTCCAGAGTTAGAAATAGAATTCACAGTCAAAAAAATCTTCAGTAGTTTCTTAGATCTGAGTTCCGGTATCGGTTTCAACACCGTTTTGGGAAAATTTACTTCCACATATACCAAAAAAAGACAAAATAAATATACCTACATTCATTTTAATAGCAACCACCCACCAGATGTACGTATGGGTATCATAAAAGCAGAATGACATAGATATGTTAGAAAATCAGACAATAAACTTGAATACAAACACATAATTAGTTTGTTTCAACAAAGATTACAAAAATGCGGTTACCCTTCTAAGGTTACCATTCTAAGTTTATCCGTAAGCCTATTTTAGAGTTGGACGGTTCATCAGTCAATGTTAAAAGTCAAGGCCGGTGGTCTTGGCGTAGGAAAAAGCATAATAGGGTAAAATACTGTCTAATTACATATAACGAGCTGGACAGTAGACATATCATTGCGAAAAGGCTTCTTAACAGAGCAAAAATAGGTTGTGTATTGAAATCATGCTACAAAGTGAAAAGTAAAACATTGTTACTGACAAATAGAAAACTCCACAAAAAGATGAAAGTTGCAGATTATGTACTGTAGGGCGGTGACAAATAGAAAACTCCACAAAAAGATGAAAGTTGCAGATTATGTACTGTAGGGCGGTGACTCACTAAGTTTTCCTAGTGGTATTTTTGATAAGCTTATTCAGGTCATGTACTGCTGGCTTGCACTCCCATGTGTTGCTGTGTTCAGGTCCCCTAATTTAGCGATGTTCAGATGTTTCCCTTCTTCATACCAGTTCTTGTACGTTTGTTTTGTGCAGTTCCCTGCCTTGATCGCCAGAGGGTAGGATTTCTGTTGTTAGGTATGGCTGTTATGCATAGGCTGGTATGGCAAGAATGTCTGTTTTGTGAGTCGTTCAATATCAGGTGAAAGAAGATACTGAAACAAGGTTCCTAAATGAGATATCAGGTCTTGCATGTTCTATGAGGAGAACCTCTATATTGAACACTGCTCTGCCTGTTCTGTGTCGGCGGGGTGAGGACTAATATGTTTTAATTCTTGCAAGTGTTAACTAAATATTCACATTTCATATGCTTTAATTCTTGAAAGGTTTACAAAATAATTTTGATTTGAAACTAACGAGTGGTGCTTGTCTGGATAAGGCGGTGTGATGATTGATGAACATAGATCCCCCGGTCCGGAGGTCGCTTTGGAGTCAGTTTTTGGTAAAGCTACGGTACGTCTCTGATTAATTTTTAAGTGTTTTTCGATATGAATTGCTCTACTTATAGTAATGGCGCTTCCTAACTATTGTAATAACGTTTGATTATGCATTGATGGAGTTAACTGGAGATTTTGAATTAATAGCACGTCTGTATGTCAAAAGGTTTGACTATACCTTATTATGGGTCGGTCACACTACAACGTATAGCGTTAACGGACGCCCAACATATAGATAAATTGCGACAGAAAGTTATCCGATGACGAAAGGCATCCCCCGTAGCTGTTCGGTGCTCTCGCGATCGGTGTATGGGGCGCATTAAACGCACAATGACCACAAGATCAACGCACATATACAGGACGAACAACGTTCAATTAACGGACATCACAGTACTATAGTCTATAGTAACGGAGTTGTACCTCGTAAAACGTAAGCGCAACGCATGAGAAACTGACAAAACGTTCTTCGAACATTTGACGAGTCTACTGTTAGTTATCGTCCGTTGAAAATACGTTTCATCCTTTGCATGTCCGGTAGTAGTCCGGCGGTGAATCAGGTCCACCGGACCGTTGAAGTTGAAGAACGAATGCGAAAAAGACAAGTATAGAATAAGGAACGCACGAGTAACGAACAAAACACATACCAGCACATGGCTACCGAACATCTAACGGACAACTTTGTCCGGTGGTGTACTTTCCAAATTTTGAACATGCTTAAAACCTTCAATCGGATGGAACGAACATTGCCGGACAAGGAGTGCAGGCGCCGCATGAGAAACGGAAAAGAAACGCATACGAACGGACACGAACGGATTGAAAATTTTGTTATATGTTGGACGTCCGTTAACGCTATACGGCGTAGTGTGACTGACCCATTACGAGTTAATACTTTTAGGCGTTAATTGAATATTTTTGAAATGATGGCACACATGGATGTAGGACCGCAGTAACTTGCGGACATGGGGCTTCCGGTAAGATTGTCGCTTGCGGTCTGTTTTATCAAGATGGTGCAATGATATGTCTCTAGTACACATATAGCATATGTCTATGTTGTTTTTTTTTAAATAACTAAAAAGTTTTGAATTGATAATACCATATAAGCCTGGATGATGGAATGTTATGTTTCTACAGGCATTGTCACTTTTATGATGGTTTTGTTGTGTTGAGCAGTTAACGCATCTTTATTTGGTTGTTCATTCGATACAGGGCGGGGATATGGGCGCCTACTTCTGAAGGAGGGTTTTTAGTTGTCGCACGCTGTAAACGATGGGACATGAAATAAGTCAATTAGATGAGGTGATCCTATACGCTAATATAATTAATTGAACACTAGATTTCATACTATGGTGGTGTTGGCTATTTCGTGGTGTCATTAGTTTATAGGCTTCGGATCTTACATATGAAGTGTGATGAAGGTGTTGCTGGTTGTTTGGGCTTGGGTTTTGTGGATGGCCCCGTGGTACATACTTTGGCACCTTTTGTTACAGACCGATTCATGTATGTGTTTCCAGAGTTTGGTATTTTCGTTCCCGGATGTATGGATAGTGATTTAGAAATTAGGAAAGATCTGACAGGAACATGGATTGGGTCAAAGATATAATCAAACTGCTTCTTAGTGATATTATGATCACATGGATATAATTATGGGTAGATTGCTTTTGACTCAGAAGATATTTTCTAGATGACAAACAGCTGCCGATTTGATCTCAAGCAAATGCAAGTGACCACGGATGCTTATAAGGTATTTCTGGATACAGAAAGCAAATTGGATGATCGCCACAATTATTATAAACACGTCTGTTTTATCATCTACGATGTTCAGGGTAACTGCACGGTTAAAATGGAAGCCTCTTTCAATAAAGCTCTACCTAGTTTCTTGCACAAAACGAACACAAAACGAATAATGAGTTGTAACAAATTGTGTACATAAATCTACATAGTCACTTTTTCATGAAAGATATTAACTTCGACGAAGACATGTAAGCATTTTTGGCTGGATGGTTTTCTCCGGTTGATGGGCCAGATAGACAAGGAGCGTTGCGCGCGCGTAAAGGCCTAAGCTTGCCATTAATTCTTCGCAAGGGGATTTATCTGGTAATACGTCCGGGGAATCCTTCAAGCCGCTGATATGCATGTTGTCGGGTTGTGTTGATACATGATGCATTGGAGTGATTATGGTTTTACTTTTGAATAATTGAAAAATTATCTAAACTCCTTTTGAACGGACGGACACACGGTGAATTGTGGTTGCATTAAATTTGGAATATTTGAATGGCACTTTTCTGCGTGCTAGTTCATTCATTTCATTCTATACAACTTGATGTTGCGTGACTCATTGATACAGTGGCAAAGAACACTTATTATAAGTGCTACGCCAACCTATACACGTACATACAAGACGGTTTATGGTTATATTTCTTTTCCAGCACACATGATCTATTGTTAGAGGGCCATGTGACTCACAGGACTTCGTAACATCACATAGCGGGTGCAACCGGGTCCTGTGGACAAAGTCCTAGTTGATTTTCTGTTGAAAGTTTTAGATGATCCATGTCACTAGTCCTGTATCAACATTCTTACATAATCGTTGTTGGAAACTGAAGTAAGGGGTGTAACTCTCCATGAAAATATTTCTGTAGCATTCATTGTTATTTCTCTTTAATATGCAAATTGAAAAAGAATCGCTACAATCGCTACAATGCTGTCGTTTAGAGCTCGACTGTTCGAAGAATAGTCTAGCTATTCTATTCACCCTGGCGCGGGCGCCGGCGTCGTCGTCACACCTTGGATAACGTTTTGCGTGCAAGTACATATATCTATTACTTAATGTTATATAGTTTTGAAACTTATTTTTTCTTTTTCTAGGTCAATTACCAACCTCACTTTGTCAAGTCCATTACTCTGACATGTATTTTGGGCAAATCATGCCCCCCCCCCCCCCCCCCCCCACCCCCACCTTCGGACTTAGAAAATCCTGGTTAAAGTTTTACATGCAAGTTACTATCTCCAGAACTAATGCAGATACAGAATTGAAACTTCACATGTGTCTCCGGGTTATAAAACTAGGTGATACATAAGTCCCATAACTCTGACACGCATTTTGGCCAAATTAACGTGTAAATTAATCAAGACAGTTGTGCAATACGACATTTTGTTTTAAACGTGCTGTTAAGTTAAATATTTTATCAATTTTTTTCTAGATGCATACATGACGGACCTGACGTCAACATAATATCGTCGTGATGATTTAAGCATTGCTAGTCATATCAGAATATTCGTTAAAGACTGTAGGTGTACACGGCAGGCGAGCATATTCAGACTGTAGGTGTACACATCAGGCGAGAATATTGTTCGTTAAAGACTGCAGGTTTGCACATCAGGCGAGCATATTGTTCGTTAAAGACTGCAGGTGTACACATCAGGCGAGAATATTGTTCGTTAGAGACTGTAGGTGAACACATCAGGCGAGAATATAGTTCGTTAATACATGTAACTGTATGTGTACACGGCAGACGAGTATATTGTTCGTTAAAGACTGTGTGTTTACACATCATGCGAACATATTGTTCGTTAAAGACTGTAGGTGTACACATCCGGCGAGCATATTGTTTGTTAAAGACTCTAGGTGTACACATCAGGCGAGCATATTGTTCGTTAAAGACTCTAGGTGTACACGGCAGGCGAGCATATTGTTCGTTAAAGACTGTAGGTTAACACGGCAGGCGAGCATATTGTTCGTTAAAGACTGCAGCTGTACACGGCAGGCGAGCATATTGTTCGTTAAAGACTACAGGTGTACACGGCAGACGAGCATATTGTTCGTTAAAGACTGCAGGTGTACACGGCAGGCGAGCATATTGCTCGTTAAAGACTCTGGGGGTACACGGCAGGCGAGCATGATGTTCGTTAAAGATTCTGGGGGTACACGGCAGGCGAGCATATTGTTCGTTAAAGACTGTAGGTGTACACATCAGGCGAGCATATTTTTCGCTAAAGAATTTAAATTCCTGATTATTAGGTGAGGGGTCAATGGTAAGATAACCAACACGTGTTATTTTTATTTTCAGGGTTGCTACGATAAAGCCCTAGCGTATCTTGAACAGCATTTCCTAATCATAACAATTGTTACCGGCTCCGTGCCTCTTCTTTTGGTAAGTTATATATTGCCTTATGATAGATTTAAAAGGACGGTTTCAGTTCATGTAATGTTTGCAGTTACGAAATGTAGAAGTGATTTTATGTAATACCTCACTTGTAATCATTTTCTTACTTTAAGTTACTTATATATCAACTGTCCTTTAGTTATTCTGCTACACACCCTCCACGTCCTTTCCAAGAAGAAGAGAATAATGTGGGCCGGTGGTCTAGTGGTAACACGCTTGACTGCCAATCCAGAGGTCCGAGGCCCGGTCCATGGCGGAACTGGAAATTTCTGAGATGCTCTTGAGTGTCTCCTACCTGACTTAGAGGCCTGTACTTGTTCTTCCCATGAAAGACGGCTTCGCATGTATCGGTGCTATACACCGGGCACGTTAAAGAACCAGACTGTCTATTCGCAAAAGAACTAGGCTAAGTTAGCCGGACAGGCCTGTATCTCTCTCTGTTCTCTCTGTCTGTTCTGGGGGCTTTATCTCACTCTGTCCCTCTGGTCAGATCGCTCTGTAGAGGATGAATTTCGCGCCCTGTGTGGCTGCGTTTGCTATATGTAAAGCGCCTTTGAACGTGTTTATCATGAAAATGGCGCTATATAAATCTGGTTTAATAATAATAACAATAATGATAATAATGTCTGACCTATTGCCTGTCTGTCCGTTAGTCGATCGGTAGACCATTCGATGTCTGATCAATAACTAGATAATGCTTGCATCTGCAGTAGTCAATTGCATGTAGTATGTAGATATATCGTATTGTTTTTTGGTCAATAGGTCAAAGGCCATTGTCGCAATGACCTTTAGACTGAAAACAGGGTCCTATCAATATCTAAAGAACCATTTGTCCTATAGCCGTCAAACTTGATACGATGACTCTTATAGGTCATTGGTCGAGCCCAAAATACTTCATGTAAAATCTAACCTGTACATGCGTATAAACATTTTTGTAGACGTGTCGATAAATATCTATCTAAATTTATGTCTATTCAACTTGCTTCCTCGCCTATATGGGTTCGAAACCTGGATTATGGTGTAGAATTCTTCAAGTGAGGAAGCCGTCTGGCTGGTTTGTTAACTTTATGACCTTCAGTGTGTCGGAGTGACATAACCTTCCCCACCGCAGCACCTAAAAATGATAACTAGCAATATGAGAATATGTTTTACCAATACTTATAAAGGTATACCTGAATTCTTTTCAGCTCATTGGCATCGTTATTGCCTTCTACCTGTGTGCCAACGTCCGCGATACAGACGATGATGATGATTTTGATTATGAGGTTGAAGTTTAGCCAAAGGCTGACACTGTCTTCTGTCACATTCCGTCCACTCTCGGACAATATGGAACCAGTAAACTAAAGTAGTTGTAACTTCAAGATGGAGAATTCAGCGGAAATGGCATCTTTCTTTCGCGATATACACATGTTTTGCAAAAGTATATGGATTGAAATGCTTCAGAATCAGTGAACAGTGTTTGCACGTACTGACTATACATCTTACCCGAACAGTATGACCAAAGGTCAGCAGTTTCGGCTTTAACAAAGGAGGTGTGTTATTGCATAATTATGCAAGTAAAATGCTTGCCTTAAATGATTTTGCTATGCAAGCTAATTTTAAGACCAGTTTTCTGGTGCAGATAAAGCTAGATTCAGATGCACCATGTGCAATAGATAGTGCCAATAAGTGTTCCTCTTTGTGGGCCAGTGTTGATGCAAGTCAGTTTTCTTTAAAAAAAATTGCGAGAGAATACGTCTTCGTATCCGATTATCCTCTGGGATACTATATGATATATAATATATAAATGAATCTCCATCGTTGCCGAAATAGAATATCACCTTCTATTTTATTAAGTGTGCAAGTATTTAAATGAAAACGAATGCTGTGCAAGCTTAAATGAAACGAATGCTGTGAAAGTTTAAATGAAACGAATTTTGTGCAAGTTTAAATGAAAACGAATGTTGCATGTGTTCAAATTGCTGCGGAAATATGGAAATACAATATTGAGGATACATGTGATATTCTAGTCGGAATATAATGTGTTCAAATTTAATCATCATTTTAGTCTGAAATATACGTGTTGGATATAATACCATATGTGTGATGTGATATGGAAGAATTTACTTCATTACATTAAAATTCCGTGAAATGCCCGTTCAAACGGACTCGGCATTATTCGAAATGCTAACAGGACTGGAGCATTTTGTACATACGACTTAGTGCAAATATGTAGTCCTAGGGACAAGATCGTCTCTACGTATCACTGGATATAGCTGATCTTTGACATGATGAAATGTTTGGAGCCTACCCTTTTGTAGTACATTGTATTATGATTCTATATAATATACTTTTGTTTTGTTACTTTATTTTTTGGTTTGTATGTTTTCTTTTTAAATGTCTTTTGGTTATGTACTCTTTTTTATCAACTACGTTTTAATTTTACCATTGTATTATTTAAGCTCTCATCAGATGTTTAAAACTATATCTTTATATTTCAACAACAGAAAGACATGAATTTAAAAATCAGTTTTAACCAAGTTCTAAAAGTAAATTGTAAGGATACATTTCTGTAAAAAGTAATCGAGGTAAAGTGTACATGTGTATGAAATGTTACTGATTAATTTTTGTTCATTTTCTTGTATTTCAAGTATATGTTTGTGATACAGCATTTTTTTCATACCACTGTATTTTAATTGATATTTTGGTTAAAGACTTTAGTTTTGGAGAATTATTTTTGTTTTAACATACGATTACTACTGTTAGCCAGTTATTTTTATATGTAAAGAGAATGGTTCCAATTTGTTAATTTTTCTGAATTGTTGGATACACAAAGCTTTTTTATAATTCAGTAATATTTTGCGGAATTGTATCAAACATACCCTACGTAACACTGTGTTTGCAGAAATTTCGAGCAGAATTGTGCCCTTCGTGCCCTTAGTAACACTGTGTTTGCAGCAATCTCTAGCCGAGCCAATTTCTCAAGTTGTCATCATTTCTAGTTTGTTATGGTTCAACTGAGCACATGTCAGCAACTCATTTGTCGTACACAAACGCATTTAATGGTTATAACAATATTTTATCTGAGATGTTGATTGCCGCTCGGGTGGGATTTTTGAAATGAAAAAAAGATCTCAAAAGAACGAGAAAATATCTCGCAATTACGAGAAAATGGAGAAGACAACATTGTTTTGGGCCTGTCGTTGAAACGGCTTCCGATGAATAACTTAAGAACCATATGACAATATGTAATCCCTATCGACTTTTAGCCAGCGTGTCAAAAATCAAGGTCAACAGACCTGAGTTAGCAAACCGGGGTCCGATCAATAACTTGAAAACCGTTTGACCTCCAACTTTCAATATTCATAGAAACGATTGTGTTGGCCAGTAGATGATGACTGATTTTGGTTTCAAAGGGTGGAAGGTCAAGGTCACAGGGACCTCGGCGTTGAAAATAGTTCCTCCTCAATAACGTTAGAATCTTTTGACTATAAACTTTAAACTTCATAGGGTCATTGGTCTTGACCAGTAGATGACTTCAATTAATTTTGCTGTCAATAGGTCAAAGAGGCAATGTCACAGGGGCCTGAACTTAAAAAAAAATTCCAATCAATAATTTGAGAACCGTTTGACCCACAACCTTCAAACTTCATAGAGAAGCTAGGAGCAGATGATCCCTTTTGTTTTGGGCTCAACATGCCAAAGTACAAGCACCAGGGGCCTGAACTTTGAAAAATGGTTTCAGCTCAATCAGTCCATTTCATATAGACTATTCTGACTTTATATTGTCATTGAGCTTGGCCAATAGATAATTCTTATTTATTTTGGGATTGCAGATCAAGGGTTTGAACCTTTATCATAATCATGAATATAAATGGGATAATTTTCTCGTAATTTCTGGATATTTTCTCGTTATTTCGAGATGAGATAATAGATTCACTAAATCCGCAATCGATATAAATGATAGTTTTTCCCCCCTAAGATTATATCTTATACCACCTGATATCAATGTCACTGTTAGCTGTGTCAACGGTGATCGAACCTGACCTTTCAATCCTGTTTTTATCTTTTAATCACTGTCCCTTTTATTTGGCCTTAATCCCTTTTTATTTCTGGCTTTACAGGCAAGAAAGTGTCTTGGTCCATGAAAATGGTTCAACGATATTGGAAGATAGATTTGCCGGGTCATTAGTATAAATAAAAGTAGGCAGATGAAAATACGGATTAGGCTTTCCATATAGTGCAATATGGATCTTTTTATTTTGTTTTAATTCAAGATGTATTTTTACAGGATATAATTCATAGGTACACACTTAACAAATGTTGTATCCGGTCAGTTTCATTGCAAATATTTATTTCTGGTTATGCTTTCGTCACATAATTTTATCAGTACTGTTTTTGTTCTTTGACTGGTCGCCTGGCCGCTAACATCTTACAGCATCGTTGTGTTAAAACACTAAAATAGTCCGTAAAATCGCATCTTTTCAGGCTGATGTTAAGTCAGTATGTTTTCCGATTATTTATTTTCCTTTGGTATCTTGAAGATCATCTGAAATGCAATATTAGTTTTTGTGAGGTGAGCGGTTGGAAGCATTTTTAAGAGTGTAGCAAAAATTCTGTATTCATTTTTGAATTACTGATTCTTTTTATCTACTCGAATAATTGCGTGATGTTAAACATTAGATACAATTTTGTGTCTGTTAAATTAGTTGAAGTTTAAATGTGAAATATAAATCAGACATTTATATCATTTAGTGTCATTTGAAACGCAGTGACATATTTAAAAAAATTTTCAGTTTAATGAAATTAAATATAAAACATTTTTCCATGATATAAGATTGTAAAGGAGAAGGTTCACTTTGGCAAAAAAAATGGCATAAATTCTAAAAGTGTGTTAGTCAAGGAAATCATAGAGAGCAATTTTTAATCAAACTGCGTGTAACAGTTTACAATTGATTTATTAATGAAGAAAATAGTTGATATAAATGAGAACAGTTTTAACATTACTATATAGGAAACGTTCAATTTTAACTGATTTTTTAAAACAAATAAGAATTTCTGCAATGGCCGAGACCAAAAATTAACTAATTCTCTGAAAGTAGCTGGCATGATATTATGATCAAAATATATTTTTTTGTCGTTGAGTTTGTCCGCTACTAAAATCATTACTTTATATCCTAAATAGGGCAAAAATGTCAAAACTCAAAAAACAAAAAAACAATAACAACAAAAAAAAAAAAAAAAAAAAAAAAAAAAAAAACATGTGATTTCACAATATTCAGAGATATATTTTAACCAAATAATTCTGCACCCTCCACCCTATTAAAAAAAGATAAATCAATTAAGAAATTAGACATTAAAACATTATGGTAGCAATTTAAACAATGTATAAATTTCTCAGTTATCACCAATTTGAATGTTTTCTAAATTTTGAAAACCATGTAAAGCTTAAGTGAACCGAGTCCCTTGGAATCGAAAATTGATCTTTATGTAAAAAATAATATAATGAAATGGATGAAATCAATTTTGAGGATTTGCTGACTATGTTTGGATTATTGGGACCAATTTTTGTATTTAATTCCAGCTCATTCATCTCTGTTTTTCGTATAGTACGGATGAAATTTCCGAAAGATAAAGTCAGATATACCGTTTACATAATGTAAATAGTATTGTGATGGACAGTAGGTCCAAATTTCTTTAAGTTGTACTGTTACTGTTGATAAGTTGCATGTTACTTTACAAGATGTGTTTATTATATACATAATATTTTTAATGAAATATACCTAAGGGAAATTACTGTGTATGTTTTTAGTCAATGTACATCATGGTTGTTGCTCTTTGTTGTAACATATTAAAACAGCAGACGGTTTTCCCGATTTCCTTAAATATATATTGCATGTATTGATTTTATTATTACAGGTGAAACGTTTGTCTTGCTGGTCGATACAAAACTAAGTAAATCGGTATGTGTATTCTAATATAGGAAAGTCAGAAATCAATATATCGTGACCTCTGCTAGATCAGGGTGGTTAATGAGTTTATTATATGCGATACCTGTATAAAGGTGAACGACAATCACGAAAAAACTTTGAAATCATTAGTACGTGTCTGTAATATCTGCGGTCTAGTATTGAAATATCCATTCTTACAGGCAGATTCCGTTATGAGATGCCGAGAATACCTGTAATCATTGTAATGGATTTTTATCATTTGAGGATGTGAGGGAGCCATCATCAGCTCGTTTACAGAAGGTCGATGGTTCTAACCAGGTGCCCGCCCATACCTGAACAATGTTCGGAGGGGTAACGGGGGTCTTTCTCCGCCGTGAAAAGCTGAAAAGACGCCATATGAACGCAGATGTGTCGCAAATAACAAAGTTTACTGAACGGTTCGTGAAAGAATACTTTTTTTTATCAATGAATAGTGTTATTTTGAATTAAGCTTCACCAGACCGTTATTGCAATATTCCGAAAAACGCCAGGTTCATGACCCGTTATAGAATAACTTTATTATTTAACTTAAGTGAACCCATAACTTGCCAAACATTTTATTAACTGACATATTGTTGTAGGAATAATATGGGCAATCACCCGTATCAACTCTAAGTAATTAAGGTGTTTATACATATCTGCTCAACTGGTACGTTTTCCTAAATGATCAGAACTAATATCATTAATGACTTATGCCATATTTACTGTATGTCGTACTTATGCTGTTAATGACTTGCGCAGTTTACTGTTTGTCATACTTATGCTATGAATGACTTACGCTATTTACTGCAGGTCGTACTATTGCAATAAATGACTTACACTATTTACTGCAGGTCGTACTATTGCAATAAATGACTAACGCTATTTACTGCAGGTCGTACTATTGCAATAAATGACACGCTATTTACTGCAGGTCGTACTGTTGCAATAAATGACTTACGCTATTTACTTTAGGTCGTACTATTGCAATAAATGTCTTACGCTATTTACTGTTTGTCATACTTATACTGTAAATGACTCACGCAATTTACTGTATGTCGTACTATTGCAACGCTACTTACTGTAGGTCGTACTATTGCAATAAATAACGTAAGCTACTGTAAAAATGCTTTACGCTATTTACTGTAGGTCGTACTATTGCAAAAAATGCTTTAAGCTATTTACTGTAGGTCGTACTATTGCAATAAATGACTCACGCTATTTACTGTAGGTCGTACTTATGCCATAAATGACTCACGCTATTTACTGTAGGTCGTACTATTACAATAAATGACTTAAGCTATTATAGGTCGTACTATTGCAATAAATGCTTTACACTATATACTGTAGGTCGTACTTTTGCTATAAATGACTTACGCTATTTACTGTAGGTCGTACTATTGTAATACATGACTTGCGCTATTTACTTTAGGTCGTACTTATGCTATAAATGACTCACGCTATTTACTGTAGGTCGTACTATTGTAACAAATGATTTAAGCTATTGTAGGTCGTACTATTGCAATAAATGACTTACGCTATTTACTGTAGGTCGTACTATTGTAATACATGACTTACGCTATTTACTGTATGTCGTACTATTGCAATACATGACTCATGCTATTTACTGTAGGTCGTACTATTGCAATACATGACTTGCGCTATTTACTGTAAGTCGTACTTATGCTATAAATGACTTAAGTTATTTACTGTAGGTCGTACTACTGCAATACATGACTTACGCTATTTACTGTAGGTTGTACTATTGCAATACATGACTTACGCTATTTACTGTAGGTCGTACTTATGCTATAAATGACTTAAGCTATTAACTGTAGGTCGTACTATTGCAATAAATGACTTAAGCTATTGTAGGTCGTACTATTGTAATAAATGCTTTACACTATATACTGTAGGTCGTACTTTTGCTATAAATGACTTACGCTATTTACTGTAGGTCGTACTATTGCAATACATGACTTGCACTATTTACTTTAGGTCGTACTTATGCTATAAATGACTCGCGCTATTTACTGTAGGTCGTACTATTGTAACAAATGATTTAAGCTATTGTAGGTCGTACTATTGCAATAAATGACTTACGCTATTTACTGTAGGTCGTACTATTGTAATACATGACTTACGCTATTTACTGTATGTCGTACTATTGCAATACATGACTCGTGCTATTTACTGTAGGTCGTACTATTGCAATACATGACTTGCGCTATTTACTGTAAGTCGTACTTATGCTATAAATGACTTAAGCTATTTACTGTAGGTCGTACTACTGCAATACATGACTTACGCTATTTACTGTAGGTCGAACTATTGCAATACATGACTTACACTATTTACTGTAGGTCGTACTTATGCTATAAATGACTTAAGCTATTTTACTGTAGGTCTTACTATTGCAATACATGACTTACGCTATTTACTTTAGGTCGTACTATTGCAATACATGACTTGCGCTATTTACTGTAGATCGTACTTATGCCATAAATGACTCACGCTATTTACTGTAGGTCGTACTATTGCAATAAATGACTTAAGCTATTGTAGATCGTACTATTGCAATAAATGCTTTACACTATATACTGTAGGTCGTACTTATGCATTAAATGACTTACGCTATTTACTGTAGGTCGTACTATTGCAATAAATGACTTAAGCTATTGTAGGTTTTACTATTGTAATAAATGCTTTACACTATTTACTGTAGGTCATACTTATGCCATAAATGACTCACGCTATCTACTGTAGGTCGTACTATTGCAATACACGACTTGCACTATTTACTTTAGGTCGTACTTATGCTATAAATGACTCACGCTATTTACTGTAGGTCGTACTATTGTAACAAATGATTTAAGCTATTGTAGGTCGTACTATTGCAATACATGACTTGCGCTATTTACTGTAGGTCGTACTGTTGTAATACGTGACTTACGCTATTTACTATATGTCGTACTATTGCAATACATGACTCGTGCTATTTACTGTAGGTCGTACTATTGCAATACATGACTTGCGCTATTTACTGTAAGCCGTACTTATGTTATAAATGACTTAAGCTATTTACTGTAGGTCGTACTACTGCAATACATGACTTACGCTATTTACTGTAGGTCGTACTATTGTAACAAATGATTTAAGCTATTGTAGGTCGTACTATTGCAATACATGACTTACGCTATTTACTGTAGGCCGTACTATTGCAATACATGACTTACGCTATTTACTGTAGGTCGAACTATTGCAATACATGACTTACGCTATTTACTGTAGGTCGTACTATTGCAATACATGACTTACGCTATTTACTGTAGGTCGTACTTATGCTATAAATGACTTAAGCTATTTTACTGTAGGTCTTACTATTGCAATACATGACTTACGCTATTTACTGTAGGTCGTACTATTGCAATACATGACTTGCGCTATTTACTGTAGGTCGTACTTATACTATAAATGACTTAAGCTATTGTAGGTCGTACTATTGCAATAAATGTCTTACGCTATTTACTGTAGGTCGTACCTATGCCATAAATGACTTGCGCTGTTTTCTGTAGATCGTACTTTTGCTATAGATGACTTGCGCTATTTGCTGTAGGTTGTACGTATGCTATTAATGATTTACGCTGTTTACTTGGCATGAATTACTCACGATATTTACTGTTAGTTGAACTGTATGGCGTACTAATGCCTTCACTGACTTAAGCCATCTACTGTTAGTCAAAGTAATGACATTAATGACTCACTAAGTATATATTTAGTTCTTATATCATTATTGACATACTCTATTTACTGTATGTCGAAATTATGCCATTATTGACTTACACTATTTATTGTGTGTCGAACTAATGTCATTTTTGACCTACGCTATTTACTGTATGTCGAACTAATGTCATTTTTACACACGCTATGTACTGTATGTCGAACTAATGTCATAACTGACTTGAAGGTAACCGCAGGAATATTTAACCAGCTACATTATGACAGCATACTGAGAGATATAGTTCCAAAGATAGGTGAAATTATATTGCGAGTTGGTACTTTATTCTCTATCAGCCGGATCATAAATAACTGTTGACGTTCCAAGTGTTTTTATTTTGAAACATATATTTTCTTATCTAATATAAACACCATCAGATTCTTAATTAAACCAACGTGACTTCGACAATTATCTATACAGACAAATGTAATGACTGTAGTATATCAAAATAATGAACTGATTGGGTTAGCTTTATCTTTACACAAAGATGATTCAAATAAGATTATTCGGTTTCCTATAGACTGAGCCCTTACCAATACAACATCTATTGTCAACGGACATTCTGGCTCAAATAATCCATTAACTGTCCGAAATTGAATTTCCGTAACGAAGACATTATTCGGAACTATCTCGGCTAACATCTATTCAATCAAGGATTTCCGACAAATCTATGGTCCCGAGGGACCATTTCATCGACTAAATTCTTTCTTCATCACCGCAACATGAAAATGGTGTGGACTGGGAGTGTGCTATTTGCATTTGTTTACGTACTTACAAAGAAATTGGTTTTAAAGTCTTAACAGCTATTGTCTATCAATGTTTCAGTGTAGGGTTTTTATGAATAATTGATTAAAATCGTTCCGCCGACAGCTTCGACAGAGGTATATGAACGGAATCCGCATACAACGACTGTAAATGCTTTTAAAAACTGCTCATAATTTGTCGTATAAAAGAAGTCAACAAAAAAAATGTAAAATAAGTTTCCGCCAAGTTTACATTAATGGACATTTGAAGTTAACAATCAGCCAGCTCTCTAACGAAATGACATCAGTCAGCCTCTTTCAACTATAAATGAACATAAACTTTCAATCTGAATCTAAAATAGGCTGTATTATAATCCTGCAAAACCGATCAATATGTTGTTTAATGAACATGGAGATACTGTCATGAATATAACATTGATTTTCATAAAGTAATTGAAGACTTAACAGTGTCACAGGGAAGTGATACACGCTGTCCTTTTCAAATATATCGATGAAATAATACGCTCCAATTATACAAAAAGTCATACAATTTATTAGCTGCACGATATATGAACAGTCCGAAACATATTGAATGTTGAGACAGAAATTTCTTTATAGCAAAAATGTTTAATATAAAGTATTTCTGTCGTGGTCAGAAAGTAAGAGCATGTTACAGATAATACTGGGTGTGTGTGTGTGCGGGGAGGGGGGCGGGGGGGGGTGCTAACAGACATAACAGGCAAACATGAGGCTGTTTCCTAAAACTTTTGTCGGTTGAAACACTTAAATGTTATAATATAGCTTGATAAAACTTGCTTTCTGAAAGGCAAAAAGACCGGAACTTCTATCAGTTATTTCGATCATTAAGACTCTCATTGCCTATTTTCCAGGCTTCTATATCTAGGCATCTTGCTGTTTCTTTGATAGAAGTGTGTAACAAGAGAATTATATACATGTTCATTTATCTCTAAACTTAAAGCTGTCTGGTGTTGCTATATAATATGAGCACATGACAAACATTTTCTTGTTTCATAATCTGAGATGCATTTGTAGTAGTATTAATTTAGCAACAGTTAGAACAGATATTGAACTTAGAGAATGGAGATGATTTCGCGTGCATCTATGGACACAATCTGTTGAAATAAAAATGTAGCGTTATAACACGCTGTTTCCTTGGTAACTATTGATTAGCAAAGCGATTCATGACTGTAATTAAACGGACAGATTATTGTCGTAGAACATATTCACTGTAACAGACGTTTGAAGTCACATTTTGTACATCAAAAAGCTAAATTCTCTGTGAATGGTAAATATTATATGTATACTATATGGAGATTTAGCCGCAGCTTAGTCATATGTAGTTATCATTTAGCTGTTATTTGATTAGGTGATGAAAGAATGCGAGAAATTTCGTTGATAAGTTAATTCGAAGCTCCCTGTTTGTGAATTCTCTGTTTTGTTATTTACAATAGACTGTGATATAGAAGTATAGTGACGAAGAAGACAGTTATGTTATACAACTAACACTGACAAGACACATTCTTCATCGAACTTTTTTTCTCTCAAAATATACGATGAAAATAGTTGCAATAAAATGAAAAATAAACATTTAGTTTAGACACGTATAGGCAGACACATCCGTTCATATACTCAGCACCCCGGCGAATCTAGTTCCGAACCCTAACCTAAAAAAATCAGATGGGCGAGTTTAAACTCATTTGGCAAGAGGAAAGCCCATCTAAACACTTCCCACAGCTAATGCAATATTGGAGGACAAGTGAGGTTAATTCTCTTTTTTTTTTGTCATGTCCTATCTTTCGTTTTGTATACAAACGATCATAAAATCACAACACTGATTTAGTGTTCGGGCGAAAAAGAAAACAGTCAACATTACGATCTAATAATGAACAATTGACCTTTCGCATGTCAGTGTAGAACAATTACTGCGAACACTGACGTCAGTGTGCCTTTAACAAACATACTGTCTGTTTCACAATTAGTGATTTTTGTGTATTTACACTGACAACATAATGGTCTTCTCATTCGACTGAAAAAAAGACAAAATTGGCTGATTTCTGTGAAATATTGCCTACACTGGAAATGCTGAATGTTGAAAAATGCACTTAAATTTTAAGGTCTCGACTTTTAATACGGTAAAAACATGAACGAAAGGAATGTCAAATGTTCACTGTATACATGCAGACTGGCCAAATATTTACAGTGTGTAGGATTTATCTTAATTTATATTTGAAACCTTTACAATTTGGTCTCCAAAGTAGGTCAATCCCGCATAAACAAAACTATTATCGTCATTTTGGAACGATAAAATGGACTTGATACAATACAACCACATCTCACACTGATGTTATGATAAAGGTCAACACCCAGCAGGCAAGTGTAAACACCCGATAGGGTACACGTTTTAACCCTTTTTATAACAAATATAATAGACATATCCCGATATTATTCATTGTTTTTCTGTTCGCATCGTTCACGTTCAATGTGGCATCATATGCTTTAATCTAAATTGCACTGTATCCACAAGACACTGAAACTGATTCGCATGTTTTTAGATCATTGTCTATAATATGGATTTTCTTTAAAAACATTAAAACTGTTTCTATTAATTGCATTCATTACAGACAGTCTAATGAGGAAATCAGTAGATTGCATTGAATAAAGACAGAGACAAATTATAATCCTACAAATAATCAGTATAATGAAAACTACTGAGAGAGATTGCAGAATGTGAAGGCTGCTGAGCTGAGAGAAAACATGAGATATTGTTACATTAGGTAGTGTAACAGAACGTGAAAACTGCTAAGCTGAGAGAGAACATTAGGCATTGTTACATTAGGTAGTGTAACAGAACATGAAGAATGCTGAGCTGGAAGAGAACATTAGGTAGTGTTAGAGAATGCGAAGGCTGTGGAGCTGAGAGAGAACATTAGGTAGTGTTAGAGAATGCGAAAGATGCTGAGCTGAGAGAGAACATTAGATAGTGTTACAGAATATGTAGGCTGCTGAGCTGAGAGAGAACATTAGGTAGTGTTAGAGAATGCGAAAGATGCTGAGCTGAGAGAGAACATTAGGTAGTGTTACAGAATATGAAGGCTGCTGAGCTGAGAGAGAACATTAGGTAGTGATACAGTGTATGAAGGCTGCTGAGCTGAGAGAGAACACTAGGTAGTGTTAGACAATGCGAAGGCTGCTGAGCCGAGAGAGAACATTAGGTAGTGTTTCAGAATGTGAAGAGTGCTGAGCTGGAAGAGAACATAGCTAGTTTTACAGAATGTGAAGGTCATGATCATTGTGAGTAGTCTCACACAGTGTCCACTTTCCTATTGGACAAAATCACGCCTCAAGGACGTTCAGAATGTTAAAACAGTTACAAAGCGTGCGCACTGCACGTCAAACTATCTCAACGATGTTAAGTTTCATCCAGTCCTGACTTGCGGTTAGTGAGACATCAGCTTACAGCTTACAGAACAAGAGCACCGCCTTGCGGGTGCAGACGCTCATCTGATTTTTTTGTCTATATATAATATTTTCTAAGTCCAAAAGGGGCCATAATTCTTGCAAAAAGCAATGTAGAGTTACGGTACTTGCTGTACAGAGTCAGCTTTTAATGGCGAATAACCGCTCTAAGTTTTAAAGCAATAACTTTGACCGTTAAGGAGAAAAGTTGACCTAAACACAACTTTACCAAGAAATCTGATATTTTCTAAGTCCAAAAGGGGAAATAATTCTTGCAAAAAGCAGGATGGAGTTCTGTTTCTTGCTGTACAGAGTCGGCTATTGATGGTGAACAAGGTTGCAAGTTTTAAAGCAATAGTTTTGATAGTTTAGTAGAAAAGCTGTCCTAAACCTAAAACCTAACCTGGCAGCGCCAACGCTGATGCCGACGCCGATCATGTGATGACAATAACTCATCATTTTTTTCAAAAAATCAGATGAGCTAAAATGTAAGTCGGAAAAGGCAAGTTACTTTTTATAACTGCTGAAGAGTGTTAACGCATGCCCAATAATCACAGAGAACAAGAGTGTTAAGTTTCAATCTATTCCTATTTGTGGTTACCGAGGCACCAGCTTACATAAAAAACTCAACCCAAATGGAACAATGAAGCCGGCGAGCGGGTGAGTGCAACAGCTCTGCCTGTTGTTCAAATATACCAAACATGTAATATCCCATGGACTCTATCAAGACTAGCTGCGACATTTTTCCCCTAGTGCAATTATGTTACACGCCAATACACTAACTGCCTATATGTTTTTGCAAGTATGGCTTTAATTCTTTTATACTGTTGATTTAAAAACTTCATACGTTATTTTACCACATTTTGGTAAATTGAAATATTTGCTTGACTAACACTTATGCATGTAACCTCTCATGCTGCATGCTTAAAGCACGAACTAGTGTCATCTTAAACGGTATAAATATAGTACTTAATTACAGACAAGCTGTTGAGTTGATAACAGTTGACGTGATAATATAGTACAAATGTAAGTGATAAAACACTTAAAGAAAAACAATTTGTAAACAACAAAACATGCAATAGTAAATAAACCACATCCGTAGATTTTAATCGCATCAAATTAACAAACGTTAATCATATGACAAGTACATTTTGACGTAAATTACAGAGGATAATCAGAAGATAGTAATATTAACAAATGTACAATCAACATTTCATGAAAAATTAACAACAAAATAATAAAAAAAATACATTCTTAAAAATATTTCCATACGTAAGTATTTATACATCAAGGATACGAAATATCTGGTACTGACAAGGGCCTTTTAACTTTTATCTTACAGCATTCTACTCTTTCATCTGTACGTTAAGTTTCATTTAAATTCAATATAAAATCAATCTGACTTAAGTACTTGATCTTCTAAACGAAGATCTGAGAACGACCCATTCACATACGTCTTCTGTATATTTTGGATTTCCAGTATTGCTATTTTTATTTTAACCAATCAGACGACTTGTTCGAATGCCAAAGAGTAAGAAAAATATGCAGTTATTCCAGGGCTCGAACCCGGGACCCCTCGCTTACAAAGCAAGTGGCCTACCGACTGAGCTAACCGGCTATATGACCCAATATGACATATGAATTGTAAATATCAAAAGTCAAGGCTACAGGTAGATTTGCAACATGTTGTAAGCTATGCTCTGATTGGCTAGCGAAAGGGTCGTCAGAACGAGGCCATGAATAGGTCGTTTTCAGATCCTATGCGTAGCGTAATAGGAGATGTACTTTAGTCAGATTGATATAAAATGTACTTCAGTTTTAATGTTGCCTTCAAGTAAGTACATTATGTTTGTTTTCTAATATATTACCATATAGTGTCTGATTTGCTATCAAATCATCCAGCGAATATATAAATACTGCAACCATACTCTCACTTAAAAATAGTTATCATGTTTTAGGTGGTTTGTCTCTGCAATTAATATATATTGCACAGAAAACATTCTTGTTTCAATGTTTTAAATCTTCCTAGAAAAATTACATTTTATATGAGAAGAGAAACGATCCCAGACTAAAGCGCTTTAAAAATTTTCCTCTCTCTCAATCACAAGTAATTACTCTAAGGAAAACGTGATGCCAAAACATATTACCATCTAAATTTTCTATTTTGTATCTGCCTTGTGTTAAGGATCCCCATGGGTTATCATTTTGCACTTTGATGGAAGAAATCCCCCAGCAATTTCTGCTGTTTTAGGATGTTAACTCACTCCAAACACTAGTTCCTTAGGCTTCCTCCGGATATTGAAATGCCATGTTACCAATATCGAGTGGCATCCGTGATGTAATGCGTTATCACAATATTTCATTTTTTTCTCAAACAAAGGATTTGCGGAGCTTTGGAGTGACAATATAGTTGATTCTACTTGTTCATGAATTTTACAGTCCATCTTTAAATGATTCAACTTAATTAAAACGTGTTCAATAGCTGCTGTTTCAAACATTCTGAAACAGTGTCTGTTTTAAGCAAATCTATAAAGGAGTGTCCACTATGTTAGAGAAGACCACTATTTTACAGAAAAGGGAAGTTTTGATCAGCTTGTCACGGCTGCGATAACATTTCTGAAGATCCAAGATGTGTTTCAGGTTGTTTTTTTTACGTCTTCTTCGTTCAACGTTTTAAACAATAAAGTATTATCTACAAAAAGACATACTTGAAACACCAAGGTACAGCCGATCCTAAGTCTTGTAAGCTTTTCGAAACATTTAAATCAAGGAAACAGTCATATTAGGTAGAATATTGTTTCTTATCTGCAAAAAGGCTAGGTCATATACTTCAAACATTGACAATCAACTTAAACATTTCTCCTAGACCTGTATTTCAGATACCAAACTTTAAATAGATATAATCTTAACTTACTTTATCAAAGAAAGATAAAATTTCAAATGGTTTTATTGAATTTGCTATTAGAATTGTAAATAAACCGGTAACAATACCATATTATATTAGCTCTTGTTCGAAAAATGTTGAAGTTGTATAACCCTTTATTTAGTGTAATCATGCATATAACTTCAAACAGTCTACATGCCACACTTAAAGCTCCGTTACGATGACTTTATTGAAGCAAAGAACAACACAAAGTGACTTATCAATAAGTACATGTAGTTTCAATAGGAACCATACAGTTATTGTTCGGCTATTTAAAATTCTACGTATATGCAACGTATTATAACCGACTTCGGTGATATAATTTGGTATCATTCTGTTCCATAAATAGTGGCTTATAAATGTACGATCATAGAAAACGGTTAAGCAAACTTAAAAACATATTATCTTGATTACATGCAGACATAATACATATATACTGATACACGTGATGGAAATGAAATTTACAAAGATGAATCACTAATAAGACAGACTGTCACTAGGTATAATGTCCGGACTGTTTTTGTAAAACGTCCAAAGAAAACCACAACATTTCAGAGTCTCTGGGCTCCTTCATCAAATACTTGATTCTTGTTCTCATGGCAACATCTATATTTAGCGCTCCAAAATGGCGGCACCATGAAAGTGCCCGTGAATAAAACCAAAAAAGAACCACTGTTTGCACATTGTTCTCTCTGTATTTCTCCCTTTCAAATGATTTTTTGTAAAAATAAAGTGCTTTGAGCTAAACCAAAACAATGAAAATGATTCAATGAAATGTACGTCAAGTCATAAAGTACAACACACTTGTCAACTCCCAGTGTTGACACACTAACTATAACACAGTTACATGCCCTGTAGAGTGTAGACAGTTTTGTCTGTGAGCAAATTCTTTTGCATCAGTTTTACAAGGCTTCCGAATAACTAAGAGTCACCCCATAGACTCTTCAATAAATATATCGGTACAATCACCCAGTGACCGTCGATGGCGTCACGTTTTACTGACCGGAAGATATCACACTGTCATCATGAAGCCAGTGTTGTAACAACAAAATATTCAGTACCTCCAAATTCGTACACCCTTTGTCTCTTTGGTTAACAGCAAAACCATACACAATAAAGCACACATTTCCAAGCGGGTTGTCTCTCATCTATAAAGTTCCTTTTTTGTTCTATCGATGATATGCAACTATGGAATTATTTTGAAGATAGCGGCTTGCACGTTGTTCTAAATATTCTTATCACAGAGGACGGAAGTTTTTTAAATTTGGTCACATGACTGCTAAACGTCATCTTCGTCATCTATTTCGTCCTTATGCACACGTGCACACATGCAAAACACAACTACTATACCTATTATCTGTAAATAGAAAATAAAACTTCTTGTAGGCAGCTCACAACAAAGGAAAATATTTACTGAAACATTGCAGATCATATGTCATACAAAAAGTCAACTTTCGTCAGAAAATGTATTAACAACATAAATCTATCAATAATGCATATTTTTTAACAACAAAAATATATCAATTATACATTTCTTTAACAACATAAATATATCAATTATAATATATATTCTACAGATATATCTTGTAGTACAGTTAGAACTTGGACATTTCATTGCAGATATTGAACATGTTCTCACAACTAAGAGGTCATGGTTTTCATATTTAGATTCCACTTCTGGCTGGATTCATACCATTAAGTCTGGCATAGTTTGGAATCCATTGCATGACCGTCTTTGTCTCTACAGCCCAACACTATTCCTGCAATACACCTCCACTTTTAGTTTTTTGTTTACTCACCAATAACAAAGGAACACAGGCGGCAACCCCTCCAAGAATCAAGGCGTTTCTCTCCAGGTGAACCATCACCTTTTCATAACAACCTTCTGTGTACAAATGCTCATTTACAGCGTATGATGTATATACAGGCGGTCCTTTGGAAGGCGGTCCATTTATCAGTTCTACCCCTGTGCATATTTGTTTGTTCCCTGAACAACACGAGTCTGGTACATATGGGGCTCCTGTAATACATAATGATGTATGTACATATCGCTATTACAACACGAAATCGGCAACCAACTGCAGTTATCAACTGTCTGTCGGAGCCTCTAGGATTTTGCCCTGGTGATGTTGTCAAAACAGGGAAATTGCAAAAACTATTCAGGAAACACTTAGAAATCTTTTCCACATTTAGCTGGAAGATCACCTAAACGATACAAACATCAACAAGTAGCTAGTAGACGGGTATGTACTAACGTTCTTTACACGACAAGTAGCTAGTAGACGGGTATGTACTAACGTTCTTTACACGACAAGTAGCTAGTAGACGGGTATGTACTAACGTTTATTGTTATGTAGCTAGTAGCCTGCTGTACTAAAGTTGTTTACACATGTTGGATATGTTTGATAGTCCTGAAACTGGGCAAGGCAAAACCTACATTTTTTGTAAGAATTCAGAAATCAGTTGAAACTTTTGATACATGTAAATATATCGCATTTCAAAATCAGTCGATATTTTTTTTGCAATAAAGGATGTGACACATTCCATTCATTATAAAACTTTACGCCCGGATGGAGATTTTCCCACGGATGCGGTCAATTACAAACTGTACCATACTTTATGGTAACGATCAATATTCACGCTACTGAACACATACCACTGATATCTGACACCCGTATGTTACCCAATATACACAGGTGTAAATTGTTAGCTGTATATTTGAAACCGCTTTTTATTAAATATAAAGTGTATGACTGGATGGTATAAGATTGACTGAAATAGGTATGGTGAAGTGGAACACACACCTTCATTGTAAATATCTGTATACATAAATATCTAATCACTGCCATATGAAAATTACTGACTACACTTTCTCCATACATATCGGAAAGGAAAGTATGTTGATGTGTGTTAAATAACATTAACGTTAATTCTATGCCAACACTTTGCTTAATATGTTACAAAGACATATGATAATATTTAGGACAATACTTCACAAAACCAATGTTCTCAAGGCACTGGAAATCTATTGTGTGCGCTTTCTTGAAAACCTAGGTATTTGAGTCGCATCTTGCAGAAAAGTTTAGGGTCCTAAGTTCCTATATATTGGTGAAGGGCCTAAATTAATTTTACAGTTGTTCGTCATAACCAAGTCTCTTAGTTTGGACGTAGGTTTTTGGAATTATATTGCAAACGACCTGTCAAAATACGCATAATGCATGTACCCGGTTTTAGAATTATGTTCATCATTTTGATAAACACTGGACAAATGCCAAATACATGTAATATAAATTATAACGATTAGCTTGACTGTTCAAAGGATAAAATATCATCCAATAGATACTCACGCATGTTTGTAAGAAGGTACCAGTCCGAATGTTGTTTGTAGAAGGCCCAGGAATGTGAAGAATTGACACCACCATATGCACCACAGCAATGTAACTGCAAAATTATCAGAATTAGTTCAAACTTCACAGTATGGCACTGTTTTCTATCAGATTTAACGGTTCTTTTCGGTCCTAGCATACATTTGTAGCGCCAGAACTCGCTACTCTTGATTTCAAAAATAATGTTTACAAACAGAAAAGAATAAAAAACCTTACCAATTCAGGTCATTAGTTATATAAACAAGAGCACCGCCTTGCGGGTGCTGACGCTCATCTGATTTTTTTTAGTGTAATAGAAATATTGTCCTACCCATGATTTTCTAAGTCTAAAAAGGGCCATCATTCTTGCAAAAAGCAGGATAGAGTTATGTTTCTTGATGTACAGTGTCCACTTATGATGGTGAAAAACTGTTGCAAGTTTTAAAGCAATAGCTTTGATAGTTTATGAGAAAAGTTGACTTAAACATAATACTCAACCAAGAAAATGATTTTCTAAGTCCAAAAGGGGCAATAATTATTGCAAAAAGCAGGATGGAGTTATGTTGCTTGCTGTACAGGGTCAGCTTATGATGGTGAACAAGTGTTGCAAGTTTCAAAGCAATAGCTTTGATAGTTTAAGAGAAAAAGTTGACCTAAACATAAAACTTAACCAAGAAATCTGATATTTTCTAAGTCCAAAAGGGGCCATAAATCTTGCAAAAAGCAGGACGGAGTTATGTTTCTTGCTGTACAGGGTCAACTTATGATGGTGAACAAGTGTTGCAAGTTTTAAAGCAATAGCTTTGATAGTTTAGGATTAAAGCTGACCTAAACATAAAACTTAACCAAGAAAACTGATTTTCTAAGTCCAAAAGGGGCAATAAATCTTGCAAAAAGCAAGATGGAGTTATGTTTCTTGATGTACAGGGTCAGCTTATGATGGTGAACAAGTATTCCAAGTTTCAAAGCAATAGCTTTGATAGTTTAGGAGAAAAGTTGACCTAAACATAAAACTTAACCAAGAAATCTGATATTTTCTAAGTACAAAAGGGGCCATAAATCTTTCAAAAAGCAAGATGGAGTTATGTTTCTTGCTATACAGGGTCAGCTTATGATGGTGAACAAGTATTCCAAGTTTCAAAGCAATAGCTTTGATAGTTTAGGAGAAAAGCTGACCTAAACATAAAACTTAACCAGGCAACGCCGACGCAGACGCCGACGCCGACGCCGACGCCGACGCCGACAACCGCTCAAGTGATGACAATAACTCATCATTTTTTTTCAAAAAATCAGATGAGCTAAAAACTAAACATACAGTGGTATCTCTTGAAGAATTGGGTATAAATACTTACACTTCTTTGCAAGGAATCCCATGCATCGGTTATTAAACGATTTTGGCTGTTCTTTCGTAAATCTATTCCATATCCTTTTGACAATGTGTTAAAGATATTATCTTTGACTTGCCCTGATAACTGTAAATGATAAATGAAAAAAGAATTGCTATATTCTAGAAACAAACTGAACGTCTATAAGTTCTAGTATGCTATTGTACAGTAAATGAGTCACGGCTATTGGTACATCAATATTTATACGTAATTCTTTTACTTATTGCATACTTTGATGTCAAACACCGCCTCGGAAGGCCGTGGGTTCGCCCATTGTCCGCGTTCACCCAAAGAAGTTACAAGTCGCTTCCTCGCTTGGCGCTCAGCATTACGATATAGTGCCAGGACTGGCCAGCCCAGTGTCTGTATAATGTGAATAGTCGGGGTATCATGTCACGTGTCTACGACGTGATATTCCAGTGAGACAACACTATAAAGTTGGGCATTGCGCTTACAGCTACAAGTAGATACAGACGTTATTTTGACTGACAAATTGATGGATAAAACGCTAAACCCACAAACTCTTGCTACGATGTCATATTATACAAGCTTATGGAACGCCGTCGAACCAGTATTAAATAAGAGCCTATATGTTTCACAAATTCACAGAAAAAGAATACTGGAGTAGTTACGTGTTGTTTTTAAAATACTTACTTCACCCCTAAAAATAAAAGCTAATGCACTACCAGATATCAGAGCGAGCAGTACTATAGTCAATGTTACACCATACTGAAAGAGAAAAATGCAAGTCATAAATAAACATGATAATCAATAAGTCTAACTATATAAACAATGCTAACTGTATAAAGTTTACTACCAGTAATAAAACACGACCGATCATAAAAGTAAAAATCGTAACGTAATACCGACATGTATTACACCAAAACAGGGAAAACATTGGACAGAACGAACAAAAGCCAAAATCTAATATATAACATTGTTAACGTAGCGGAAAGTAATCCTAAAATGTTTAAGAAAACAAGTGACTTATGATAGTGCCATACTTACAAACGCTAAAACACATCTATCTTCCCGCATGGTACCACAGCAACCGCAGAATGCTAGCAAAGCTATGGTTCCGCCCCCAGCAATCATTAGGTATGTGCCTATCTCGAATAGGTTTGAACCCACCAGCACCGTAACCTCTCTGGCGCTGTACTCTGTGACCAGTAGCCATATGCCGACACCAAGTACTCCTAATCCGAGTATCTAATATAAAAAAGTCAACCATATCAAACTTACTATATCTATATTTTCGGAAAGGTCATGCATGCAAATTTCTCTTTTTCAAGTCACTGTTTGCAGTTCCAATGCCAAAAATAAAAGTTGCTCTCTCGGCCCTCTGTTGACGACAAACAACTTTACAACTGACGATTTATAGAAGATTGTTACTATTAGGCAAGTTAAAACTCTTTCAGCTTTCTATAATATAACAGCAGCAAATGCGGCTTTCTTTTGCCTTGCCGAAGACATAAATATGTTGCACCAGAATGTTGCTCTCCCGGCATTTCGTAGCATTAACATGTGAATTACACATAAATATAATAATATAGTGAACTAGTGAAAGGATTTTTGTAGAATAGGCATGACAATGTTGTAAAAGGCTTTCTGTTACATTAATCAATACGGCAGATTAGACAAATATACGGCTTTCAAGGCATACTAGACATAGATATGTAGTAAATGACATTCCGTAGCATTCATAAGGTAGATAAAAAATAAAAAGGATTTTCGTACCATTAATACAACATACGAGAACTATATATGTAGTAAGCGGATTTTCATAGCAGTAATACGAAAAAAATATAGTAAAAGGATTTAATACAACAGACAAGAAATAAATATGTAGTAAAAGGATTTCCGTAGCATTGATACAACAGACGAGAAATAAAATGTAGTAAAAGGATTTCCATATCATTAATACAACAGACAAGAAATAAATATGTAGTAAAAGGATTTGATAGTTTAATTAGTTTAGACATATTTTATTGCATACCAATTTATATAATATTTACATCAGATACTGATAAAATATATAATATACAAAAGAGGGCAATTCGTGTAATAACAAAAAATCGTACCGCAGGAAGCGTGTTTAAAAATCTGAATCTGCTCACTTTTGAAAACAGATGCAATTACCACATGGCTGTACTGGTTTTTAAATGTGACCATAACCTTGTACCAAAATATATGTCTGAATTATTATCTTTTGCTCATAACGATAGATATAATCTTCGTTCCTCGACTCGTAAAGATCTTTCTTTGTTAAAGCCCCGAACAAACTACTTGAAACAAACATTCTCATACAAAGCCACACATTTATGGAATTCCATTCCATCAAACACCAAACTTCAAGATAATCTATTCACGTTTAAACGAAAAATTAAGGATTATTTATTACAAGAACAACATTACTAATACTGAGATTTTTTTTTTATTTTATTTATTTATTCTTTTTTTTTCTCAAATCTTCATCAATTATCATGCATTTTATGTCGTATAGGGTAGCTTTTAAACTTTATGATATTGATGGATGAATGTACATGTATGCAAAATGAATTATACTGATTTATTCTCCTGGTAAAATCAGTTCAAATCGAGTTTGTTTTTAAAGTGTGTTTGTCGTTAAAATTGTGCTAGTGATACTCTTATTGTTGTAGATACTGTGTTTTAACATTTATATAGAAGGCCATATTGGAAATAAATGTATGTATACTATGTACTCTTAATATGTCATCTTCTTAAAATAAAGTTATTATTATTATTATTATTATTATTATTATCTCAAATACAATACTTAACAAGGGTATATGCAAAAGGGTTGGGTAACAAGGAGTTCATACAGACAAGAAATACATATGCAGTAAAAGAATTTTACGTATCATTAATACAACAGAAAAGAAATAAATATGCAGTAAAAGGATTTCCGTATCATTAATACAACATACAAGAAATATGTAGTAAAAGGATTTAATACGACAGACAAGAAATAAACATGAAGTAAAAGGATTTCCGTAGCATTGAAACGACAGACAAGAAATAAATGTGTAGTAAAAGGATTTTCGTAGCATTAATACAGCAGACAAGAAATAAATATGTAGTAATAGGATTTCTGTAGCATTGAAACGACAGACACGAAATAAATATAAAGTAAAAGGATTTCCGTATCATTAATACAGCAGACAAGAAATAAATATGTAGTTAAAGGATTTCCGTACCATTAATACAGCAGACAAGAAATAAATATGTAGTTATAGGAGTTCCGTAGCATTGAAACGACAGACAATATGTAGTAAAAAGATTTAATACGACAGACCAGAAATAAATGTGTAATAAAAGGATTTCCGTAGCATTAATATAACGGACAAAAAATAGATATGAAGTTAAAGGATTTCAGTAGCATCAATACAACAGACAAACAAGAGCACCGCCTTGCGGGTGCTGACGCTCATCTGATTTTTTTTGTGTAATAGAAATATTGTCCTACCCATGATTTTCTAAGTCTAAAAAGGGCCATCATTCTTGCAAAAAGCAGGATAGAGTTATGTTTCTTGATGTACAGTGTCCACTTATGATGGTGAAAAACTGTTGCAAGTTTTAAAGCAATAGCTTTGATAGTTTATGAGAAAAGTTGACTTAAACATAATACTCAACCAAGAAAATGATTTTCTAAGTCCAAAAGGGGCAATAAGTATTGCAAAAAGCAGGATGGAGTTATGTTGCTTGCTGTACAGGGTCAGCTTATGATGGTGAACAAGTGTTGCAAGTTTCAAAGCAATAGCTTTGATAGTTTAAGAGAAAAAGTTGACCTAAACATAAAACTTAACCAAGAAATCTGATATTTTCTAAGTCCAAAAGGGGCCATAAATCTTGCAAAAAGCAGGACGGAGTTATGTTTCTTGCTATACAGGGTCAACTTATGATGGTGAACAAGTGTTGCAAGTTTAAAGCAATAGCTTTGATAGTTTAGGATAAAAGCTGACCTAAACATAAAACTTAACCAAGAAAACTGATTTTCTAAGTACAAAAGGGGCCATAAATCTTGCAAAAAGCAAGATGGAGTTATGTTTCTTGCTATACAGGGTCAGCTTATGATGGTGAACAAGTATTCCAAGTTTCAAAGCAATAGCTTTGATAGTTTAGGAGAAAAGCTGACCTAAACATAAAACTTAACCAGGCAACGCCGACGCAGACGCCGACGCCGACGCCGACGCCGACAACCGCTCAAGTGATGACAATAACTCATCATTTTTTTTCAAAAAATCAGATGAGCTAAAAATAAATAAATAGTAAAAGGATTTCCGTTTCATTAATACAGCAGACAAGAAATAAATATGTAGTTAAAGGATTTCCGTAGCGCTGAAAAGACAGACAAGAAATAAATGTGTAGTAAAAGGATTTTCGTTGCATTACAAGAAATAAATATGTAGTAAAAGGATTTTCGTATCATTAATACAGCAGACAAGAAATAAATATGTAGTAAACGGATTTCCGTATCACTAATACAGCAGACAAGAAATAAATATAAAGTAAAAGGATTTCCGTATTATTAATATGGCAAGCAAGAAATAAATATGTAGTTAAAAGGATTTTCGTAGAATTGAAATGACAGACAATATGTAGCAAAAAGATTTAATACGACAGACCAGAAATAAATATGTAATAAAAGGATTTCCGTAGCATTAATATAACAGACAAGAAATAGATACGAAGTTAAAGGATTTCAGTAGCATTAATACAACAGACAAGAAATAAACATAAAGTAAAGGATTTCCGTATCATTACTACAGCAGACAAGACATAAATATGTAGTAAATGGATTTCCGTAGCACTGAAACAACAGGCAAGAAATAAATGTGTAGTAAAAGGATTTCCTTATCATTAATACAGCAGACAAGAAATTAATATCAAGTAAAAGGATTTCCGTATCATTAATACAGCAGACAAGATATAAATATGTAGTAAAAGTATTTCCGTATCATTAATACAGCAGACAAGAAATAAATATGTAGTGAAAGGATTTCCGTATCTTTAATACAGCAGACAAAAATAAATATGTAGTAAAAGGATTTCCGTAGCATACGTATAAAAAAGATATAAAAGATAACCTACTAGGATGACGATGTTATAGCAATGTACAGCTGTTCTAAGGCACGAGAAGCACGGGTCTTCTGGCTGACTCCGTATTGACAGAGAACGTACGTGCTTGGCGGGATAACGTGGATAATCGTCAATATGACGTTTATTCAACGGCTGAAAATAGAATATGTAAACAATTTAGATTCGCTTTAAACAAATAAGCACGTCGCAAACATAAAACAGGAATATTTTTTTTGCCAAACTTGAGATTTAAAATGGAAAGTTGATGATGAGATGTATGTTGGAAGAGTGATGGTGAGATGTATGTTGGAAGGTTGATGGTGAGATGTATGTTGGAGGGTTGATGGTGAGCTGTATGTTGGAAGGTTAATAGTGCGATGTATAATGGAAGGTTGATGGTGAGATGTATGTTGGAGGGTTGATGGTGAGCTGTATGTTGGAAGGTTGATAGTGCGATGTATGTTGGAAGGTTGATAGTGCGATGTATAATGGAAGGTTGATGGTGAGATGTATGTTGGAAGGTTGATGGTGAAATGTATATTGGAAGGTTAATGGTGAGATGTATGTTGGAAGGGTGATGGTGAAATGTATATTAGAAGGTTGATGGTGTGATGTATGTTGGAAGGGTGATGGTGAGATTTATGTTGGCAGGTTGATAGTGAGATGTATAATGAAAGGCTGATGGTGAGATGTATGTTGGAAGGTTGATAGTGCGATGTATAATGGAAGGTTGATGGTGAGATGTATGTTGGAAGGTTGATAGTGCGATGTATAATGGAAGGTTGATGGTGAGATGTATGTTGGAAGGTTGATGGTGAAATGTATATTGGAAGGTTAATGGTGAGATGTATGTTGGAAGGGTGATGGTGAAATGTATATTAGAAGGCTGATGGTGTGATGTATGTTGGAAGGGTGATGGTGAGATTTATGTTGGAAGGTTGATAGTGAGATGTATAATGAAAGGCTGATGGTGAGATACATGTTGGAAGGTTGATAGTGCGATGTATAATGGAAGGTTGATGGTGAGATGTATGTTGGAAGGTTGATAGTGCGATGTATAACGGAAGGTTGATGGTGAGCTGTATGTTGGAAGGTTGATGGTGAAATGTATATTGGAAGGTTAATGGTGAGATGTATGTTGGAAGGGTGATGGTGAAATGTATATTAGAAGGCTGATGGTGTGATGTATGTTGGAAGGGTGATGGTGAGATTTATGTTGGAAGGTTGATAGTGAGATGTATAATGAAAGGCTGATGGTGAGATACATGTTGGAAGGTTGATAGTGCGATGTATAATGGAAGGTTGATGGTGAGATGTATGTTGGAAGGTTGATAGTGCGATGTATAACGGAAGGTTGATGGTGAGCTGTATGTTGGAAGGTTGATGGTGAAATGTATATTGGAAGGTTAATGGTGAGATGTATGTTGGAAGGGTGATGGTGAAATGCATATTAGAAGGTTGATGGTGTGATGTATGTTGGAAGGGTGATGGTGAGATTTATGTTGGAAGGTTGATAGTGAGATGTATAATGAAAGGCTGATGGTGAGATGTATGTTGGAAGGGTGATGATGAGATGTTGGAAGGGTGATGATGAGATGTTGGAAGGTTGATGGTGAGATGTATGTTGGAAGGTTGATGGGGAGATGTATGTTGGAAGGTTGGTGGTGAGATTTATTTTGGAAGGTTGATGGTGAGATTTACGTTGGAAGGTTGATGGTGAGATTTACGTTGGAAAGGTGATGGTGAGATTTATATTGGAAGGTTGGTGGTGAGATTTAAATTGGAAGGTTGAAGGTGAGATTTATATTAGAAGGGTGGTGGTAAGATTTATATTTGAAGGGTGAAGGTGAGATTTATATTGGAAGGTTGATGGTGAGATTTATATTAGAAGGGTGATGGTGAGATTTATATTGGAAGGGTGATGGTGAGATTTATATTAGAAGGGTGGTGGTGAGATTTATATTTGAAGGTTGATGGTGAGATTTATATTGGAAGGTTGATGGTGAGATTTATATTGGAAGGTTGGTGGCGAGATGTATATTAGAAGGGTGGTGGTGAGATTTATATTTGAAGGGTTAAGGTGAGATTTATATTGGAAGGTTGATGGTGGAATGTTGATGGTGAGATTTATATTGGAAGGTTGGTGGTGAGATTTATACTGGAAGGTTGATGGTGAGATTTATATTGGAAGGTTGATGGTGAGATTTACATTGGAATGTTGGTGGTGAGATTAACATTGGAATGTTGGTGGTGAGGTTTACGTTGGAATGCTGGTGGTGAGATTTATATTGTAATGTTGGTGGTGAGATTTATATTGGAATGTTGGTGGTGAGATGTATATTAGAGTATTAGTTCAGACATACTGTCATATAAAGAAATGCATCTTAAACTTTACCATAATATAAATACAGTTGACAGTAATTACTACACTTCCATGTATACATGAGACGTTATACAGAAAGGCATCATAATTTAAAGTGTTGCAGCTACCATAGCAACCATAAAAAACCACGACAACTTTTGTTTCGAAATAGAGAAAAATCATTAACACTGTGTGTCATCCGACACGAGTCATTTAATATAGTAATATCATGGCGCGTTGACAATATTGTCGATACGATAGTGTGTCTAAAGTAACTAGGAAACTTAAAATGTTGAAATGTATAACTGTATGGCTATTACAACTGGTGACATTTATTACACTTTATTTCCATATTCTTGCTTTTAAATTCGATATAAATCTACAGCGCTTTAAAGTAAATCATATTTTAAACTTATTAATCTCCAAAGCGTACCAAAGGCAGCTTGTAAAGCCTTAGACGGTATTCTGGAACAATCTATGAGCAGAAGATCTTCTCACAACTGCCACGCTTTCAGAGAAAGCGCCTTTCATCTTCAATTATTCACTGTTAGTCGTATAAACTATTCAAAAGTGAACTTATTACGAGTCATGTATAATTAAGTATTGTTCCGACGCCTCTGTCACATATGCTTTACAGCGTCCAATGAGCTACTATAGCTGGTGTCCCTGAGGCAACAATTTTCCTTCACTTTTGTAAAGACCTATTTTATGGGATCTGGCAGGTGCGCAGTTCGTATGCTATTACCGAAAATAGCGATAAATGTCTTCTAACGTCGACAAATCATGAAATAGTAAATGCCGCAATTTCCTTAATACTGACTAAAGATTTCCATATGGGGAGATGTAAGTTTCGTTTCTGCAACAAAAAGATTTCCCTTGAGTATATTATCTGACTTAAAATATGCGTTAAACTTCTGTTTCTCTCAGACAGGGACGAATTACAGAACTAACTCGTTTCTTATACCTATTTTAAGAAGACGTTATATACATTTTATGTGTTTCTGTAAAAAACGTTTTTTAGCATATATAGAACGCACCAAAGCGAAATAATAGCAGACTCTGTTTGACTGAGTCTGTTCATGAGAGGTAATTACATGTGCAAAATCCCTCGCGCCCTAAGCACCGGGAAATATATCTATCTATCTTCCATTACTGTCTAACCAATTACAGGGACGTAGACAATTTCGTGCGCGTCTATTATAGTAAACTGAAAGGACTCCCTGATCCAAAGAAAAATACCAACACTTTACGCACAGACTTTATGGCCGTGTCACCCTGAGCTTAAAGGCTGCACCAACACTTTATCCAAGTACGCACAGACTTTATGGCCGTGTCACCCTGAGCTTAAAGGCTGCACCAACACTTTATCCAAGTACGCACAGACTTTATGGCCGTCACCCTGAGCTTAAAATACCAACACTTTATCCAAGTACGCACAGACTTTATGGCCGTCACCCTGAGCTTAAAGGCTGCACCAACACTTTATCCAAGTACGCACAGACTTTATGGCCGTGTCACCCTGAGCTTAAAGGCTGCACCAACACTTTATCCAAGTACGCACAGACTTTATGGCCGTCACCCTGAGCTTAAAGGCTGCACCAACACTTTATCCAAGTACGCACAGACTTTATGGCCGTCACCCTGAGCTTAAAGGCTGCACCAACACTTTATCCAAGTACGCACAGACTTTATGGCCGTCACCCTGAGCTTAAAATACCAACACTTTATCCAAGTACGCACAGACTTTATGGCCGTCACCCTGATATCCAAGTACGCACAGACTTTATGTCCGTCACCCTGAGCTTAAAATACCAACACTTTATCCAAGTACGCACAGACTTTATGGCCGTGTCACCCTGAGCTTAAAGGCTGCACCAACACTTTATCCAAGTACGCACAGACTTTATGGCCGTCACCCTGAGCTTAAAGGCTGCACCAACACTTTATCCAAGTACGCACAGACTTTATGGCCGTGTCACCCTGAGCTTAAAGGCTGCACCAACACTTTATCCAAGTACGCACAGACTTTATGGCCGTGTCACCCTGAGCTTAAAGGCTGCACCAACACTTTATCCAAGTACGCACAGACTTTATGGCCGTCACCCTGAGCTTAAAGGCTGCACCAACACTTTATCCAAGTACGCACAGATTTATGGCCGTGTCACCCTGAGGTTAAGCTGCACCAACACTTTATCCAAGTACGCACAGACTTTATGGCGTCACCCTGAGCTTAAAGGCTGCACCAACACTTTATCCAAGTACGCACAGACTTTATGGCCGTGTCACCCTGAGCTTAAAGGCTGCACAACACTTATCCAAGTACGCACAGACTAGCCGTCACCCTGAGCTTAAATACCTACACTTTATCCAAGTACGCACAGACTTTATGGCCGTGTCACCCTGAGCTTAAAGGCTGCACCAACACTTTATCCAAGTACGCACAGACTTTATGGCCGTCACCCTGAGCTTAAAGGCTGCACCAACACTTTATCAAGTACGCACAGACTTTATGGCCGTCACCCTGAGCTTAAAATACCACACTTTATCCAAGTACGCACAGACTTTATGGCCGTGTCACCCTGAGCTTAAAGGCTGCACCAACACTTTATCCAAGTACGCACAGACTTTATGGCCGTCACCTGACTTAAAATACCAACACTTTATCCAAGTACGCACAGACTTTATGGCCGTCACCTGAGCTTAAAGGCTGCACCAACACTTTATCCAAGTACGCACAGACTTTATGGCCGTCACCCTGAGCTTAAAATACCAACACTTTATCCAAGTACGCACAGACTTTATGGCCGTGTCACCCTGATATCCAAGTACGCACAGACTTTATGGCCGTCACCCTGAGCTTAAAATACCAACATTTTATCCAAGTACGCACAGACTTTATGGCCGTGTCACCCTGAGCTTAAAGGCTGCACCAACACTTTATCCAAGTACGCACAGACTTTATGGCCGTGTCACCCTGAGCTTAAAGGCTGCACCAACACTTTATCCAAGTACGCACAGACTTTATGGCCGTCACCCTGAGCTTAAAATACCAACACTTTATCCAAGTACGCACAGACTTTATGGCCGTCACCCTGATATCCAAGTACGCACAGACTTTATGTCCGTCACCCTGAACTTAAACGCTGCATTTGTGATGGTTAATAAAATCTGTCAGAAACAGAATTATACAGGCTCGGCTGGTTCACGAGAGGTAATGTGCTATACAGGCTCGGCTGGTTCACGAGAGGTAATGTACTTTACAGGCTCGGCTGGTTCACGAGAGGTAATGTGCTATACAGGCTCGGCTGGTTCACGAGAGGTAATGTGCAACAAGTCCCGCGGAATTCTATCCCTTTAATGATCGATTCAGGGAGTGTGAATTAAGAATAACACCGTTCTTCTATATCATTTCGATTCTTAAACGTGCTAGCACTCTTTCTCGGCGCCTGTTTGACCCAAATAATATGTCTACGTGACGTCAGTATTGCCGCGTTTTAACGGAAAATGTGCATGGGTTTTTCATATCAGAGTGTATAGTATTACATGAATAACGGGGTTCAAAGAATACAGAAATTTCTATTTCAACAATTTAATCGTTATTAGCAAACAGATATGACTCACATTTATTAGACTCATTTGTTATGTATTCTAAATCAACATTGTCATTTGTTTGTCTTCAATTGATTTTCCCTTATCATCAATTGTTAATGCTATATTTGTTTCTACAATTATCGTTTAATCAAGGCGGTCTTACCGATTTCGGTGTGGGCTCACTGGCTATGTCTGAAACGTTTAAGATCAAAGAACGAAATTAAGAGCCTAGGGACATACCTCTCCGATACCAGCTTCTGCAAAAACAGACGCCCATACAAATGGCACTTGTTTAAAATTGTACGATTCCTGTGTGCTATTCTATGCATGATGTTAAATAATGTCGTGTGAACGTGCGTGAATGAGCTCAATGTGAAATTACCGAATGAATGTGATTCGAGGAGCAATTACCGGACAAATGAGAATGGGAACCATTTTGTTAGAGGCGAAATATTTACGCTATAGTATAGCGGCACGAATTCAATAAAATTGTCCTATAGACTGATAGACAAACAATGCGAGATAATTTGGTAAATGTAGCGATCAATAGATATCTAACGCTGATTGTAATGCGATTTATTTCTGGAATGTCTTCGTCTATTATAGAGACTGTGCTGCCACCAGTCTATCATAGAGACAGCAGACGACAGACGTTTTCACTGGCTGTGCTGCCACCAGTCTATCACAGAGACTGCAGATGACATCACTTGCTGTGCTGCCACCTGAAAAAAAGTCTGCGACAGACAATCTTGCGACAGGTTCCATCTAACCTCAATTGATTTTGTATTTTCTTGTCCTTGGGATTCAACGTTTTGTGTAAATGATATAAGGTTCTTTTTTTCATTCTTCCGGTGACTTTTGTTTCCGCTGTAAATTCGGAAATTTCTGTATTTCATTACCAAAAAAACTACTTGTATGTATGGATGAATCAATCCAAATCGCTAATCACCGTTCAATGGCTGAATGTCAGTCGTAGCGTTTACAAAGACACAAACTTAGCCATCTTGTAATGGCATAAAGTCACGCTCCAGCAATTGGTTCATCAACTCCCTGAACATTTACTATCATGAAACAAACGCATCAAAACATAAAAGAGCTTAACAAAGACCGATGATTTCACATTAAATGTCAGACCTCGAGACTTTGATTAATTCCTTATGTCTTTCTTAATAGCGACCGTTTTATTATATTACACATTATCTTAACACAGTTTTAGGTTTATTCTTTCTTGTCATGGTCGATACTTGCAGACTGAAGGCGATCAGGTTCGTCTTAACAGACAGCAAGTATCAGCAATATAGGAATACAAATCAACTCTTTACAAACTAGGACAAAGTCCCAAACATTTTTTTTTCAAATAACCAACATTGGCATTAGCATTGGTGAATTTACACGACTTCTATTATAAGAACGGACGATGAATTTCAAATAATACACTTGCGACAGTTCTTTGGGCTGATTTTTATTTATTCTCACCAAAACATCACCATAAAATCCACGATAACGTTTGACCTGGTGCCCGTATAGTAATGTGGATATAATTAAACTATTATTGAGCCCGCGGCCGTGTCGGACACTACATGTAAAGTTACTTATCGTCTTACTGAAGTTGTTGTCTCTTTTATTACTGTTCATAAATTATCTTGTACAATTAACATAAAATAATTATGTTATTTACTGAAACTATCTTCTGCTTCACATGCCACTCAGTTATATGAAACATGCAATAATTGTTTACATATTATAGCTGTAGTTGCCATTGTGGAGTACTGACATGCCAAGACTACCCCGGCAACCTTATTGCATTGGTGCCCAAGAACGACCAAACATATTTTCTAAATATTTTCACACAAAGCATAATTGAAAAAATGATATCAGTATTCATACTGGCCGTTGGAAGGATGATATATGTTTGAAGATTTTTTTATCCTGCTCATACTTTGAACCTTTATCTACGAGCCTCTACTGTAGTTACACAATGGACGGTGGAATACAGCGGGTAACACGCCTGTCAAACATTCAGTCTGCATAGTATGAAAACCAATTTTCATAATTTACCAGGGAGAAATAAATATCCAGAATATGCCAAACAAAGCATTATGTACGGCTCTTCCGGGGCAAATTATTGTATCGTAAATTTATTTAACTTTGTGTACACTTAACGTTGCCATAAGTGTTTTGTTATAAATATGTCAAGATTTAATTGCATTTTTACTGGGAAAACTCGAGCTAATTCAAAACAGAAAAGGTTTTTGTTTGACCTATTCCCGTAAAGTTCCAAAAATGAATATATGACTCTTAACATTGGGGGAAAAGAACAGCTTGGTGTAGAAAAAAAATAAACAGACTCTTTTGCTCATTTTTGTTTTGGTAAGAAAAAATTACAATATACATCTATTTTGAAGACATTAAAATTGTGTCGTGTTTTGTGCCTTGGAGGTAACTGATGTTACAAAACAGAAGTCTCCCTGCTTGTATATATCAAAGCACTAAAGCATGTCCAAACAGAAACTCCTGATTAATCAGAGAATATGCCGGGGGTAGTTAGAGAGGTGGCATCGTTGTGTAAACAGTAACTGCCAGGGGTGACTCTAGGATGTCGTTTAATATCAAGCCAGATTAAACAGTCATTTATCAATGTTGAAACTGTCACATCCGTGGTATGTTCTCTGTATACATACAACAATCTATATTTCAAGTGCTTAGATTTATGTTAAAGCACACGTAGGACAAATACTTAAGCATGTTTCATTTTGCAGATAAAATAACATGACGATTTATGGATACACGTAGCGAATGTAACTGTCGAATACGTAAACAAACATTACATATGATGAAAGATAACTATACTTATCAAAAAGCTAACCCGCCATTAATATCTTAAGAAAATACTAAAAGCTCTTTTTTGGAATTAAGCATACATTTAGACCAACCTGTTGTTAATAACATATCAAAATTTCAAAAATATCAAATCGCCCAAGGATATAATTTTATTCATTTTACAACCACATCCCATTTTTTCTACACATAAAATGTTGTGTTTTTATAAAACGGATGAACATCAGTTGTAAGAGTACACGGATGTGTAGATTTTATTGTTGTTTTTTAAAACTGAAAATGGTTAAATAGCGTACAAATCTGTTATGAGCATTTTCATTAGGGCACGACAACGACGTCGTTTAGCTCAAGTTTTCTTTTCCTTCCCTCATAATGTTTTATTCCTAGCTTGTAAATTCTATGCATTTTAGTATATTTCTGTGACTTTTCAAAAATGAGATGAAGTCGTAAAATGAAAAAAATCTCTGTTCTAAGCGTATGCTAAATTTCAAGAAAGTGCGTTCAGTAATTTTTACGATATTGGAAAGTAAGCGGTTTTGTTCAGTATAAATATTGTACGACGGCACTACTGTCACGTTTAGCCTACTCGGCATATCGGGTGGGATGACGTACCCACTTGGGAATTTACTGCATGATTAAGCTTTATATAAATTCATTAAAACATTGCCAATACTACAACAATCTGATATAGTAATTGATATTAGTAATGTGTCATTTTATTGATATCAAAATACGGATCATACAGACCAATAATATATAATAACAAATAAAACCCCCAATGTTTTAGTCAATTAGATACTTGCCTCCGTGTAATCCGAGTAAGACATTTTTACAACGTTGCTCCCGTTTATAAATTCCACTCTTTTGTTTTTTAACTTACAAAATTTAAATGCCTTCAAATTTATAGAATACTTTGTTTAAAATCATCTCAATTTGCATTACTCTGATTAACGCAAAAATCAATTGTTCCGCAAACTTTATTTTATGACTCTACATGACAAGATTATCCACGGCTACCAAATCTACGCAATGAATGTATGTCCTTGCCTTAAATAAAATATTTCACCAGCGGCCGGTGACAACTACAGCATTCATTTGCATTCTTAATACTACAGAAGAAATAATTTACATATTCATTAATTATAAAAACAGTTGTCTTCCTCAATTTTGTAATTGTCATATGAATAAAAGCACACGGTCTATTCTTAAATGTTAAGCTTAAAAGAAATATCACAACTTTATTGTCCCGTATATGACATGCACAAAGACACCAGTCAATCTGTCTCGGTACAAAGCAAATTTCCAAATTATTGAAGGTACTGAAAAACAGTGTCTCTAACCTTGCTACATGTACATATAAACTAAGCCGACAAAGATGTCCCGAAGGTTAAAATAAAGCCAGCTCATTCCACTTAATGTTTACAAAAATTGTTATTTAAAAAGAAACATTATAAAAGGCTATTGAACTGAGGTACTACAAGCGTTATGTCATTCAACCGCCCTTAACAACTCGGTATTTTCAAAAAAAGTGTGATGAGATAAGAAAATATTCTGTACTTCATAAAGAAAATGATTTTATTCTTTTGAAGTTCATGTTCTCACTAAAAGTTCATTCCCAAAGGTAAAACACAAATTTACTCAGTCGAGTAAAGTATCGTTATAAAGTCGCCTAACTCTATTCATTTTCTGTTTGTATACATTTTGGTGGAATTATTATTTTATTACACCCTCAATGTTTAATTATCGCGTGATGCAAATATTTCTCCGTCTTTCTTAAAATTAAACTTCATCGTTTTTTTTCTCTAACAAGGTCCCAAGGGGCTTTGAATCTTTATTACGAGCGTTCGCTTAGAACCGAACAGCGTTAACAGAATTTCTAAGTACCATTTTTCACACCTTGCTTCAATTCCTTTTAGAATGGCTTTGGTGCCAAAACACGCAATGGCTTAAACATTTTCTGGAAGTGAATATTACCTAATCAAAAACACTTCCAAATTAATTTTCGTTTTCTTGTTTGACAAGCGTATTAAAATTTGTTTTAGAGCCTACCAGTTACTTACTACATATAATATCGCCATCTGTCTAGCTTGAAATTACTGTTACATTAAGGCAAACATTTCTGGCAGGTATTTCCGAGACTACTTCAAGCATGGTGAAGTTACTGTCTGACCTACATTACGCACGACCCCTGTCCCCCGAGTGTGTGATTGATCTTTGAGACATGGGTCTGGTTTTGTGCTCGTAGTTCATACCGTCTCATCGACACATACATTTCTGACAGTTAAAAATATGCTCAATACATGTCAAACTTTCAGTACGAACTAGAGCGGACGGACACACACTGATGCACCAACATAAATATGCCAAACAGCTATTTGGCGACTGTCAGGGTCATGGCAAGCGGGCTTAACCAAAAATGGCGAATTTTCTTTAAATATATCTTGTAAACATGCTTTCAAGTTAAAATTTATCTGAAACATTAAGAGGTCACTCACAGTTTAAATCAGTGAGTAGAAAACTATAGGGCAATGAGTATTTGATAACATAGTATGTGTGAGAACAGCTTCATGTACAAATACCCGCTATTAAACTGAAAAACAATTACTTTTATAAATAAATGTAAGAAAAGAGAGTTTCAACTTCAACTCGTTAATTGCCTTTGAATAATTACCAAAATCCAAGTTTATGAAAAATACAGTCAAAAATATACAATTTTGAAATGAACATAGAAATGTTTCATTGCAGAGGATATGGACTCGAATATGGATTTCTCTTGTTTCGTAACTACTGTTGTTGTTTTTTCGACAGGAAGAAATAATTTGATTATGTTCGGAGAATGGATACTGATGCTGAAGTTTTCCGTCATCTCAATCAAATCAGTTTGTTAATAAATTCAGCAGTATATGATTAGAAATGGAGTCTTTTGAACTCTTTGTTATTTATGACCATTGTTGTAGAAATTAACCTAATAAAGATACGCAAATGCTAGAACAATCCAATACTTCAATTACACTGATACGTTACATCAGATATGGATTCCGCTCACCAGTAGAAACACCGAATAGTCAAATTAAGTGCTTGAGCATCATCTCGTTTTTCGTAATTACGACACAGTTTTTGTCAAGATATTCAATATATGACAACCGATGGGTCCTAAGCAATAGTAGCTGAATGTCCTTCGCGACCTGATCATGGTATTTGAAAGATTCGTGTACAATTATTTTCAAACAACTTCAGGAAAGCAAATCTCTCAATGTTTCAAACAACTAATGGTGTTAGAACGACATACACTTTATTTTGATGACTCAATATAAATTTGCCCTTTCTCATTGATGTTCAAACATATATTTAAGACTCACACGACCTATGATAGTTAACTGGGTATATATGGATCGGACACTAGTCTCATCAGCCGGAGCGACCCTCACCAACTTTGCATGCAAGCCCAAGCAATAATCATTATTCACTCGTCCATTTCTGCCGACATCTCCCTTACTTTCGTCGCCGAATGGCGTATCTTCATACCTTCTCTCTGCAGATATATTCCTCACATTTACATACACTATACTGTAAATGAGATACAACTAAACCAAGATTTCACTTATACCTCGGGCTAGTCATTTACTTTTAAAACGAAGATTATTTCCGATACTATTCAATTCACAACTACAATAGTCTTGTTTTCGTTGAAAAGTCACCTAATACTTCGTACGAGTAATAAACTGTTATAACTTGGGAAAATCTCGTAAAGATAGGAAGAAAGAATTGTTTAGATTTCTGTTATTTATATTTTATGGTGTCATCAATAGTGACGACATAATGTTCCATCAATACTTCAAAGATTTATTAAAAACAAGCTTGAAATGAAGTGTACAGTGAGCTTGTTATGACTTTTGGTCATTTTGAACAGGACAGAACATTTTAATTACAGCCAGCATATATAACATTCCCACCTGGTTGTACGATACAAATTATAGCGGAATTCGCAGCATCTGGAAGCTGACTTCTTAGAAAAAATCAAATATATAACTACAGATAACAATGAACATATTGGTTTACGTGAAGAACACCAGATGTAGATACACCTAAACAGTCAGCATGTGTACTTCTTATTTGTTTATCTATAATTGTCATTAATTGATCCCTCCGCTCGTTTTCTATTAATATATCGGCACGTGGCAGATAGCAAAATGTAACAGAAATGCTGTATCGAACTATGATCCAAGTATTTTCAAAACAGAGTCTTACAGAAGAAGGTGAAACTGATAACATCTAAATAAATGTCATAATACTTAACTGTTAACAGATATGTGACAGCTAGAAAAAAAGTATCGATTTTTAAAAAATTGCTTTTAATAGATTTCTATTTCATAAGTGTTTGCAAATATAAGTGTTCAAGATCTTGAACTATAGCGTTAATGTTTGATATGATTATTTGTACAATTACGGTAGGAATTAAGCTATAGACATAAACTTACATTTTTTAAGCTGAAAACAATAGTCGATTACGAAGCCGGTGTATGTTTTCAAGAAGACAATAATACTAAATGCAGTATCTATAGTGTGATATTTCGTTAAAAGTTAAGGCGGAAGTATACTTGCATTTTGGAGATTCAAAATAGATGCATCAATATATGTAGTATGGTAATGATATCGTGATAATACTTACATGTATGAATTATACATATTTATGATCAACTCAGTGTTTGCCCGAGGCAAACATTTCACACACGATAAAGGTTTGACAAACTGACCCAGGATGTACAGATATATATGCGTGAACATGTGTTGTTAATGAATCAAATTTATATACACAAGTGTATTTAAATAAGTACACCTTTTTACAGAAACAGAGATAAGCTTTGCCTTTACAGAAAGGGAACTTGCTTCGTAAGAGTTTGTTTACGAGTGCTCGAGACAATACCTCTAGTAAAGTTCCGAAACATTTTACCTTACTGGACAAGAGTAGCAAGATGTTGGTACATTACATTTCAGTCGTTTCGTCGCACAGTCTGGCAAGATTTGCTTTAAACATGCAACTCTTATGTCAAAACTTCTAACAAAATGTCAACTGCCATGCTTACCGTTGTCAGAGAACTATCCCGACTATATTTCCGGCCTCGTTTTGGCTTTGGTGGGGGTTTCGGTGCCTTCCGTTTTTCCCTTTTATTTTCGAATTCTTTGTCTTCCATTAGTCCGGCCATACTATGTTTCAACAGGTTTTTAAATAAATCAATGCATATTTATCCACATACACGTTATTAGGAAATCAATCATCAAATCACAAGTACTGTCTTGAAATCGAAATTCAAACTAAATCCCCTTATCTGTGGTAAACTTTCCTCAGATAACTGATAACATTCTCCTTTTTTTTCAATCAATTGTGTCTTAACTTTTAATCAAGCTCGTTCCTTATGTTCATCAGAAATAACACGGCAGCAATTTCCGATCTGTTACACTTCCAGAAAAATTGTTCCAACTGAAATGAACACAGAAAAAACGAAATAAACATAACTTCTTTTCCATTTTAAGACAAATGTCATAACTCACTGTGTGGAAACCAATTATGTTGCCCAGAATCACCAACACTTTGCCCTGTAAAAAATTTGACACAAGAATTGTAATAACTTTGACACTAACCTCAAATGAATTTTTTGCACATTTTGCTAGAAACCCATGGCACAGAAAGAACTATGTACAGACCAAAACAAAGGGTAAAGCAAATGAATACATTTTTGCTCATTTATGTCTGACAATTAAAAATTATTACTATCAGTATATTTTACAGTGCAGGTCTAAAACATTTCGAAAATCCGTATGTATATAGCACACAGTAAGTACCGTCTTAAGATATTACGCCACTGAGACATTACACAAAACATTTGTGTTGGGTCTAACATCACGCCGACACAATTATAGGCCTTATGCCAACTTTCGAGCTTTTCAAAAAGAGCAAGACGCAAGATTCCCCACCCACATTATTACAGGTACGGGAGAGCATCTGGGTAGAACCATCCAGACGGACGTCTTGCTCACATGAAATAATTCTTCGCCCTATGTGAGGTTTCAAGCCCGCAGCAATGAGGGGCTCGAGTGTCTTGAAGTCAACGACCGTGACCATTCTGCAACCGAGGGTCCTTAACATTTCTGTACATATTTTTCTTTCTATGATAAGCAAATAGCTCATTGTGAACCTGCATTTTTGTTCTGAATAGTTAACATAAATTCTTTGGAAATCCAGGATAACCTCTCTCTTATTGCCGAGTTGCGCAACCAAAATATATTGGAAATAAATTAATTCTAAAACTAGAAGCACTTTTAAAACTTGCCTTTTGTTTCATTTTGTTGAAAACTATACTGAAACGAAAAGAAATACTATGCGTTTCTTTGAGGTACCTCATATTAAAGGGAGATAATTACAGAATTTTAGAAAACAAGGCATACATTTCAAATATGGATCTTATGTGATGGATTGCGTCGTTTTTCATTACTAAAGCGAATCTCTATCATAATTTTTCAAAAAGTGAAACATGTCTTTAAAAGCTGTCTAAATAAGATTGGCCATCTGTAGAACATTGATACCGCACAACAGTATATCTCAAGCAAGTATTGACATTAAAAACTTCAAATTACCTATGAATAAAAGTACTTACGTTTAGAACGAAATAAAGTTATATGTGAGCGAAAACAATTTACAATAAAATAGTGTAGTAAAACTGCCAGCAGAGAAATATGATTATTGCATTTAATGAATATAATTGGTAAGGAATGGTATATAATCAAATATCAAAGAGTATCCTCATTCAGTAATCTTGTACTTGAAGAATTATTCATTTAATCACTAAGCAAAATTTTTTTTTACAAAAATATCGAAGAAAGAAAACATTACCTCGCGAGAAAAAGCTGTTTGTGACAAATAACGAAAAGCTACTTATGATGTAAAACGATATGTTGAAATACTCTAATCCGGATTTAGAAATACTGCATGCTCTATTTCACGCACATTTACACTGGTTTTATAGTACACTGCTTATTATATTACTCTGACTGACATTATGATGCATCCCTAAACAGACTATACCTTCATTAACTTAAATCAATATATCAGTATTCACCATGCAGTAATAATCAATCCATACCACATACCTACACTAAATTCATACTGTTCAAACAGATAACATCCACTGTGACAAAAATTTCTTTTTCTACACAACTCCCGCTAACTTATCAAATAAAATCCACTAGACTAGTGAATTCAGTTCAGTCACTTTGTCGCTATTGTCAGTACAATTATATAATTATCTATCCCGAAAAAGATCATATGAAAACACACCACACTACTACTTTTTACTAGTCAGTTATCAATCAATAGATTTAGAATTTGAAATTAGTGAAGCGAAGTTTGACATTACTAACAAGAACAACACAGATAAAAAGTCAAGCCTCGTTTCAGATCGAATCGCATATACTGTACAGGTAAGGACGCGAAATACCTTTATAAAGAAAGTACGTCCATAAATAGATCTAATATAAATATGATTTTACAACTAAGTCCACACGTCACGGATAATGAAAGTTTACAAAGCGATATAGCAAAAGTATTAACGTATTAAATGTGTTATAAATGCAATTCAGTCTTAATAAACGTACCTCTGTCCATTTATATCAATGAGATCTACACAATTTAAAAATGTTAAAGATATCATTCAGAAATTGTTTAATGAAAAGAATTACTGACGGGCAAACGATTGTGCGGCGATACGTAGAGTTAGAACTGAACGATAGTTTGCATTGTTCCTTCAAGTCTTTAGCCGAGGGACGAAGCTGCACGATTGTCAAAAAGCAAGTAATAACTGGTATTTGCCGAGAAAACATTAACACAAGACATGTGCACGTTACATGAAATGAGATTTTAAGACGTCTTTGACAGCGACAACTGCATTAATAGTCCATGGTTTATGTTGAGAAGTAAAAGATTTGCTTCTAATTCTTCTGTTGAGGCTGTGAAATTACTATAAAAGACAAAATCAATAACAACCTGTGGAGTCAGAAAAAAGAAGAGAAATTGTCATTAAGGTTTCATTAACATCAAGTGACAACACAATCACAGCTTCTGTAAATTAGGAACTTGAATTCATGCGGGATACAATCACTTGGATCGTTTGCAACATTTATGTACTTGTTTGGAAAAGTTATGAATAATTGAGGGAAACTTCGGATGAATAAAACAAATACCAAATCTTATATTTCTAAATCGTATAACAATATTTTGTTCGATGCAGTAGACACAAGCCTCCAAGAGTTTCGTCCCTTCCAACTTCATGGAAAAAATCTGTTTCTTGACATTTGATGAAATTTAATTCTCTAAAATCTTCAAAGAATTTATCTTCTTTTTTTGTTATATTAAAAAGTATATAAACCAAGGTAATTTTTAAATCTCTAACAGACTATAGTCGTTTTATTACAAGGAAATAAATGTCACAAAAGGGACTACAAGGTCTTATCCATCCGAAAGAATTGGTCAGGTCTAACAACTAGGACCTCATTTACCCAAAATGTTTAATTGCCTTACAAAATTCTCTTCTTTTTTCTCAATCCGTGACACGGTTCCCTCAAGCAGGGAAATGAGTAGGAAAATAGTAAAACTTTTGAGGATAGGGGGTACCTCTAGCTGCAAACCTTGTTTAAAACTGATGGGTAAAATTCTTTTCAGAGAACTAGATCCTTTGGTAGTAAAAATGCTCTATAAATTTTTTAGGCATTTAAAACAACTCTCCCCCACCTCCAAAAAAAGTTTAATGTTATGTTTATATATTTTCTAGATATTATACAACAGATACACACCTTTGAACTTAAAAAAGCGTTAAACGCTGCATTGAAGATTATCAGTTATACCCAGTACTGGTGCAATATGTCACATACGTGACGCTCTTTTTTGCAGGAAAAAAAACCCATAACTTTCTTAGCTAAAGTCTGTCAAGTGTCTGTTTGAACATTGACGTAAAAGAATATATTTAAAATACAGTTATCTAATACTCCTTTAGTTTATACATAATTTTTTTTTGGTCGATTGTGAAGGAAGTTCTACAACTTATATTAATCATTCTCGACACCTCATTCCTGATTGAATCCATCGCCACGAGGGTATTGAGAGAAGAGGCCAGTTTCCCTTTTAATGCTGAGAGCCAAGCAAGGGAGCTACTGGTACCATTTTTCACGTCTTTGGTATGACGCGGCCGGGGATCGAACCCACGGCCTCCCACACTCGAAGCGGACGCTCTACCACTAGGCTATCGAGGCGGTTAAATCTCCTTTATATTATGCTATAACGGCTATACCTTTTTAAATTTATGCAATTTATAATTTTTATTAAAAAAAACACAATTTTACCAAGAGAAGACATACAGTTTCAGCGGTGAGAGGATTTTGATAAAGATTTGGCGACGGAGACTATCTGAAAGTTTGTCATGACCGGAGGACTTAAAACTGTCCAATGCGCATCTTTCACTAAAATCTTCATTTTTAGATACTACATATACTAAATATACTAAATTTAATTGTCAAATGAAAATTTAACTCGACTTAATATGTGAACTATATGTGTTTGCAGAGCTACATCCACAATTAAATGTCATGCACGATAGTTATTTGTTTAAACATACAAATAAAAAAAAAAAAAGAGGACTTCTAGTTTTATTAGTTGTAGTACCCATCTACAACATACATGTTCAATGATATTTATTTTATTGTAACCAGTGTTTGATTTGGTTCTATTATAGAAATAAATAATTCTGTAACATTCAAATCAAGAAGGCCAATGTGTACTAATTGGTCAAGTTTATTCCATTGGTCAGACTAATTTCAAATTATTTTGGGGAATGATATGATAGCGCTTCTATATTTCTCTATTGTATATACCACAGGCTACCGGGACTGGGTACTGAGTCTCTGGAATCTCCTATAGTTAATGTTTAAGATAGTCCATTGTCCGTTTACATTTATGATCAGGAACACAAACTATTAATGCGAAATCCATTGGAAACAGACTCTAGTCACATTTGTTCACAAAAAAAGTTAGAAACTTTCTGTATTTTTCTACATAGAATAGTTCATTTGCAACAGGTCACATATTATCTGGATGTGACGTCATGGGATAAGAAAGGGTTCTTAAGCCTGGTTAAGCGGCGCTATCTAGATGGTTCGGCAAATCAGGAAGATGATGCTAGAGAATCTACGGCAATTTTTTTGCCTCATGTTATGAAATCAATGTCTCAGGCAAGAATTGCAGCCTCGGCTAAAATGTCGCAGATTCGCTCGCATAGAAGATACTCTCTCATCCGTCAACGACAGCACCATTCAGCAAAAACGTAAAACAAGTGCATTTTCAACCTTGTAAGTGGATCCGGATCTGCCCGAACTTGACCCTGTCGACTGTGAGTACAGCTTTATTGTTTTCGAATCAAAGTATAAGAAAACATTGTATAGATAACAGTGCAATCTTAGAGATTTTAATTTGAACACCTCTTGCTCCTGTGTCTAGCTAAACTTTTATTAGGCGTGTACTGTTTTAACTGAACACACAGTATTTTGATTGCTTAACTATTGATAAATTACCTTCCTTCATACTTTTTTTTTCAGTTTCTCTGACTGTATTTGTCATCGAGCAGCGATCTCGTGTAACACAAAACAGCTTACTGAGTATTTACATTTTCAATAGTGACCTTTCTGAAACTGGTAAAACAAGATATGAAATAAGTACAGTATTATCTTATGATTCACGGAGTGTTTAGAACACAGAATGATGTTAATTGTACTGACATTCCATTGCCTGATATTCCCCGATTATCCGCTGGAGACATTTCAAAAGGTAAATTATTAACTTCATCAGTCAGTACAGTTGACATGTGACAGACTTTAATGACCAACTAAATCTGTAATATCCCTCAGTATTTCCCCGGCTTTTACTCTCTCCCGTTAAAGCTGCAATGAGTGGCACTAAGTATATAAATGCCTGACTAGTTCTCGATATTATCGACAAAACATCCGTCAAAAATTGGGACCTATGACAGAACCAGTCGCTCACTGTCAAATATTAGCCTAACTGAAAATTGACCTTTGTCTATATACTTTTTTTCTATTTGATGTCCGTACATTCTTTTATGAACTAAATAATCATGATGTTTGTTAGAATAGTCTTAAGTGAGAATTATACAGTACATATGTATTTGTTTCTGGTCCTAATAGGCCACTTTGTCTTATTTGTTTAGTCTAATACAGGTTATTTTGCAGGTAAAAGAATCGAAAATTTCTATTCAAACGAAAAAAGGCATTCGAACCGAGAACTTATATATTGTGCTATATTATGTAGGTTAGTGTATTCAGCATCTATATTGGTATGTCTAAATATAACAAGTACGTCTTTCAAAAACAATAAAATGTTCCGTTAGAATGCATTTTTTATATAATTTTACCGAAAGATCTGTGTACGGCCTATTATCTAGTGTACACTGTGAGGTAGAGAAGGGCTCCTGGTGACAATCTGTTCAACTACAGCCGTTTTCATGTAAGAATTGTTCGTTAGAAAGGAACCACTGCGGATAACTTTAATCTCAAATATAGCATTCTTGGAGTAGATCCGAAAGGTATAGCCAAAATGAAAGTATGTATCCCGTAATTGGTATCTCGTGACCACGGCTTTCTTGCATTATGCATAAAATGCCGTTTTCTCAATTTTTACATTATGGTCTTCAAAACAACTTATTTTCCAACTATACTGAACCGACCATCTTTTTAAAAGATATTTCTTATTTTCTTATAATATTATTTGTGTCTCGGGAAGTATTTTTTTTTTGCTACGTACACTTCCGTACTGTAGCCATCCTGATGGACATAGCGGAATGCGATAACGTATGCACTATTATCCTCTAAGGCATAACTTTCTAGACAATATACTGGAAATAACTGGAATCCTAATTAACAAATTATGGGTCATATTATACATATTATATGAACATAGTTATCTTGATAAAGCTCGTGCAGAGCGCTAAATTGTTTCTTATTGATTCACCCATCTACATGTGTCAAAATTAATCCATCTCTATCCCTGTGATAGAGAATAGAATTACGGCTTCGGTGCGCTGTGTAACCATGTCTGAAAAAAGTCATATTCCATCACTATATATCACTGTATCATGTTTAAGATAGAAAAGAGACATAGGTAAAAATATACTTAAAAGAAAGGAACTGAAGGAAATCAAAAAAGAGACAAGCAGAATTTGATGCTACACATCAAAGTCGCCGAAAACACTTGGTAATTCAGAATTAAAGGATTTTTGTCTTTTCTTCAAAATCCTCTAGAAATTATTTAAGGTTGAAGAATCTTTAGTTTTCTTGCTTGATTAAAACTATTGATAAGGACCGAAATCTAATGGATTATCTGTCATGATGAGAAATATGAGTACTACGGTGTGTACCACGAAAAATAATCAAATACAGCTTACAGTTAATATTAATGGAATTAATTAGTATCATGCCACCTACTACTGACCCCGTTCTGAAAATTCTACTTTTCATTCACCAAATCCGAAACTTTTTTTTCTCTTTTTTTTTTCGTGAATATGCATTGATCCAGAAGTTATCCAGGGGGTAGTAGAAACCTCTTGAGGTTTAAATATAACTTGAATCACCTTTGAATTCTGTACTTGTGATGTATGATATGAATGGCTGTGTGTTGTTGCAGACAATACTTTAAGCTTTGACTTTGTTGTGGTCTTTAAATACAGGACTTAGAGCAAACCAAGGACTTGATACTTTTAACTGGAAAATTAGCGTCTAACGTCATAGCACCGTCCAAAACAGACCAAACGTCATAGCACCGTCCATAACAGACCAAACGTCATAGCACCGTCCGCAACCTATCAAACGTTATAGCACCGTCCATAACAGATTAAAAATCATAGAACCGTCCATAACAGATCAAACATTATAGCATGGTCCGCAACCTATCAAATGTCATAGCACCGTCCGCAACAGATTAAACGTCATAGCACCGTCCATAACAGATCAAACATCATAGCACCGTCCATAACAGATCAAACATCATAGCACCGTCCGCAACCTATCAAACGTCAAAGCACCATCCGAAACAGATCAAACGTCATAGCACCGTCCGCCACAGATAAAACGTCATAGCACCGTCCATAACAGATCAAACGTCATAGCACCGTCCATAACAGATCAAACATCATAGCACCGTCCATAACAGATCAAACATCATAGCACCGTCTGCAACCTATTAAAAGTCATAGCATCGTCCGCAACAGATCAAACATCATAGTACCGTCTATAACAAATCAACAGATCATAGCACAGTCCGCAACCTATCAAACGTCATAGCACTGTCCGCAACCTATCAAACATCATAGCACCGTCCGCAACCCACCAAATGTCATAGCACCGTCCATAACAGATCAAACGTCATAGCACAGTCCGCAACCTATCAAACGTCACAGCACCGTCCGCAACAGATAAAACGTCTATAACAGATCAAACGTTATAGGACCGTCCATAACAGATCAGACGTCATAGCACCGTACGCAACCTATCAAACATCATAGCACCGTCGGCAACAGATAAAACGTCATAGCACCGTCCATAACAGATAAAACGTCAAAGCATCGTCCATAACAGATCAAACGTCATTGAGCTGACCACACAGAACATACGTCATGGCACCGTCCATAACAGATCAAACATCATAGCGCCGTCCATAACAGATCATACGTCATAGCGCTGACCACACAGATCAAACGTCATAGTGCTGTTCACACGTTAGAACATCGCTAACAACAGATAAATTATAGATAAAAAAAGCCCAGATAAAACGTCGTATCATCGCCTATAACATACCAAACGTCATAGCGCTGACCACAGCAGATACGTTATAGACTCGACCACAACAGATCAAACGTCTTAACATATTTTCTAAGTGTAAAGAATTTTCTAAATTCAATATATTTCATGTTACTAATGGTACATTTAAGAAATTTCTCAAAATTTTAGACAAATCTATTGTAAATAACACCAGAGGCAAGAAGGGTCAGTCAAATAACCCTAGGTCATGTCTTTAAATGCACAATAACATTGATGCTGCTTATATGAAAGAAAACTTTATTCCTGTTAGTGCAGTACGTAAGTACCCCACAAGATTTAGTATTTAGTATGGACTGTTCTTATTCAGATAGTAAACGTTTTGTCATTCAAAAAAGTGACAGGTTTGCATATAATGGTTGTAACCTGTGGAACAGCTTGCCACAAAATGTTTCATGACATGATTTTACCATAGTAAGTTCAATATTTTACATTCATGAATTTAACTTTAAATATTGCATAAAGTACAGTACTGCCCAGGTACTAGTAACCTTATTTTAGATATTTTTAGATAATTTAGCAATATTTGTTATATATATGAAATAATAGATTAGATATTATGTAATACTTAATTGTTATCCGTCTATTGTAATAATGTTAGTCTTTCATAGCTTTATATCTATGAATTGTGATTACCTTAAGTAGTCTTTCTTTGTCTGTGATAGATCTATGTCTTCCCTAATTGTGGTATACAAAGACCACAATGGAAGTAAAAGAGAACTTCTATCTCTATCTTTCTTTTTTGTGTCATCCTTTGTGTTATAATGTATATTACATGGCTTTATTTAACATGCATAATTGTTCCTTGTTGTTGTCTGTGTGTGTGTGTGTTGTTAAATATATTGCCATGAATATGATTTTACACAGGAATCTGTCTGTCTGACTGTCTGTGTCTGTCTGTCTGTCTGTCTGTCTGTCTATCTGTCTATCTATCTATAATAAAGTTGTGATAAGATATATTACCAAGCTATTGAAGGAGGTGATAGAAGTTTTATCATACATACTGCCCTGTGTAAGTGATACTTTGTTTCTGAAAATACTTTTTATCATTAGGGTTATCTTTCACTGGTCTCCATGTAGTTCTGGTTTTGAAAATTATACATTTTTGTTTACCAAATAGATAAAATGTCTTGCTAGAACATTGAAATCTATTGATGTTTTGAATTTCTGTGCTGCTAACTTCTAGCAGACAATTTTGCAAATAATTTATATGATGGTGACAATCCTTCACTGTGACGTACTATTTCAAGATACCATTAAGCTGTTTAAAGCTCATTTTACAACAATGTTTAATCCTTTCTGAGAAATGTTCAGTCATAAATCATACAGTTTGATAGTCTCAATTCAGCGGGGATTTGTAAATTGGATAGTGTAATTCAATGTTTAATCGACATTTGAAGTCGACTCATTGAAATAACATGTTTAATGTAAGACTCAATATTTCTACTAAGCTAATTAATTTTTGGGATTTCCCACAGACGATGTATGTATCAGAGGGAGAATCTCCATCTTCTTAACTGCGGTCATGCCCGATGTTAAAATGTGATTAAAAAAAAATGAATGCATGCTTCTTGTAATTAAGACAACAATGTCCCCGTTAATCCAAGTTTAGATAACTTCTCTTTATATTATGTTACTACATTACAAAAATAAACACTTAAAAAGAGAACTGTATTTACTCTTTATCTTTAATAGCAATTTACCTGTCAAATCAAGATATACAGGCCCTGTCATTAACTGTATTTGGAAAAGTATGTTTATATAATAACAATAGTGCCAGAATGTCACAATGTACGCCCGTCACAGCAAATTTCTTTACTCTAGCTGCTGTATTGCAAATGAATTTTAATTTTGTGGTTGTTTAGTAATCATTGTAAGTCTTTGTTTTTTTCTAAGTCCACAAAAAAACTCCTTACCAGGTAGAGAGACCTTAAAATACACCTAAAATTTGAAAGTAACATTTGTGTTGTACCACAGAAATTCTCAAGGTCAATTATAAAAACGTTACTATATAAGTTATTTATAGTAACAACTAAGGGAAGTTAATCTTAAAAAAAAAAAAAAAAATCCAAAAAAAAAGTGTAAGTCCACACAAAAATCTTTACCAGGTAGAGATTGGTCAAAATACACTTCAAAATTGGATGTAGCATGCATGTTGTACTACAGAAAAGTAGTGATGATGAACAATTGTGCCAACTTTCATCAAAATCCCTCCATGCATGAAGAAGATATGCTCCGGACAAAGTCATTCTTGAATTTGACCTTTGACCTCTAAGTGGGACCTTGACCTTAGACCTAGGGACCTGGTTCTTGCGCATGACACTCCGTCTCATGATGGTGAACATCTGTGCTAAGTTTCATCAAAATCCCTCCATGCATGTAGAAGATATGCTCCGGACAAAGTCTGTGGTCGCCGCCCGCCCGCTCGCCCATCCGCCCATCCGCCCGCCAGGGGCGTTCCCATAATACGTCCCGTTTTTCAAACGGGCGTATAAAAAGAGAGTGTTTACGTACTTCAGTCAAGCAGTTTTAGTTTTACTTCAAGTTGGCTTCCTATTCCTACTTCAATCCGTCAAGCAATCCTACATTTACTACACAACAGTTTTATAACTTTTCAAAAATAGACTTATTATTATTATTATTATTATTATTATTATTATTTATTTCATTTTTTTTAATATGAAGAAAGTAATACTCCACGACTACATTAGTGTCAAGTGCAGTCAGGTAAATTAATAAATAATGATGTGCAATATTACTGGAGAAAGTTAAGAGTGTTTCATCGATAGAAAAAAAGCGTAATTGCTCTACACACAAAAGATATCAGCATTCAAATGCCTTGATGTTAAATGGCTGTAATATAAAATATCACTTTCATGAAAGCCTGAAGACACAACGGTATTTCATTGCGCATTTTCATACGATATCATCCAGTCAAAACACACCTTTCGAAGATAGTTTCCAGGTCTAAAATTAATTAGCCATTTAAAAAAAAAACAAAAAAAAAAAACAAACAACAACAACGTTTTTAATGGCCGTCGAGAGCTTGTCAACTTCCGGGCAAAAGCGACCTTTATACGGGATTAAGGTCACACACGCCTAAATATATTCCCTGTATATTCTATACAAAACTAACTTTTTTAAAGTAATGCAAAACATAGCTTAACCCATTTCAGAGAACAAATTCTTGTCTCATTTAAGAGAATTGTGAAATAAAACAGACATAAAACGAATAGAAAAGTAGGGCTCATTTTCATCTAAGAGACATTTCTCTTGTCACATTTGCTTACTACAGAATCGCATAAAAATCACACTACTATGACATATGGTTATTTAAAACTGACTTTCACTTCGCCTAATACAACATCTTCCCTAATATCTTCTCTAAATACATTTGTATGTCAGAAATACATTTACAATGAAATTTAAATAAAGACCAACTTTACTTGAGACATAACGAACAATTAAGTGTTCAAAAACCTGTCCGCCATTACGAGACCAAATGGCTCCCACGCTGGTTCATTTAGGCTATTCAAGCGTTAAAACTTATGTATAAATAATAAGATACAGTACGGATATATTCCAAAAGTTACTGTGTATTTTTATTGACTGTAGACCTACGAAAAGACATCAGATAACTGAATTAAGAAGTACTCGATCAGCAAAGGAGTAGAAATCATGCAATAAAATAAAACAAGTTTGAAAGCTCTAATGAACAAAATTTCATTAAGAAAATTTAATTTTATTCTCGAGGTTGATACACTTGATGCCACCTAGAACTTAATACTGTTGAAAAATGACGTTAAAGACATCCACCTTTCTTTATCTTACTATCACGGTATAGGACTTGAATATTAAATGGGCAGCCAGACCGGAACTTGAACCCGGGGCCTCGGAATACCGTTCTGATGCTGAGCTACCCGGTCACCTACATATTTTCTCCCCGTTTTTAATATTCAAGTCCTATACCGTGACATACTCCCCTGCGAATATCTAATGGGACAGAGAACAAGGTAAACATGATCTCAGGGTATATTCAGTCACGGTCCCCCGGCGCCAAATGTCACAGGGTGAGAAAAATGTGCAGCCAGACCGGGACTCGAACCCAGGGCCTCGGAATACCATTCCGATGCTCTACCGACTGAACTACGGACCGCCTACACATCCTCTCCTCTTTTTATTTAATTACACATGACATTACACTGATGATTTCTCTAGATTCTATAGCTGAATGTCGTTAAGTCAAGGCGAGGGACAAGTCGTAGAGTCCGTGCGTCCATCTGTTTGTAAAGATCATATATTATATATGTACTGTCACTGAACATTTAATCAGTTTTGATAGTCATGTATTTCAATGGTACGAAACTTGCTCTTCGTTGAAATGTTGTATATCTAAACAAATATAATTTATTTGTATGTAAAGGGTGGGAAGAAAGTTTGTTCGATAAGCTAACAGCTATATGTTATTGTTCTTTAATGAAAATACAATAATGTCCATACTAATCACCGAAAGACAACCTATGATATTGTTTTGGGTATCAGTGTTGTTCAACACATCATCATAAAGTTGGTTTAGTTCTTCATTTATTTGTTCATCATTTTCAATTTCAATATTTATATCATAATGTGTGTCATCAATATTGTCATCACAAATCAAGTTTTTAAAATAGTTATATAAATCATTTAAATTAGCTCTAACATAAGTTTTCATTTTGCCGTTTAGTTCAGAACTGTCCAGTATTGTTTTTAGGATCAGCTCTTTTTACTTTTCTCAGTTTATCAAAATTCTTATTATTAAAATGCATAAAATTCTGTTTAAGTGGGGTTTTATACATCTTACTTTCATTTCTCATACTAGTTCTGTTTTCATCAATTTTTCTTAATTTGTACAAAAATTTAGCCCTATGAAAATTACGTCTAGACACCTTACATTCATAGTTAAACCAACTGGGCTTACTGTTTGCTTTAACAATGTTCCTTACACTACATGTAGTCCCAAAACTTTTCCCTGCAGCTTCTACATATAAATCACTTACATTTGAGACAGCAATAATTTTTTTTTATTTATTTACGTGTTATAATCGATGCTTGTTTATTTTTCAAAGTTTACCTGTTCTGAAAATTTATTGTATCACAAGAAATTGTTTTTCCCCAATCTGGGACTAGAGAGTTTCTGTCTCACGCGCCTTATGGCAACATATCAGCTTTTGTACATGACTGAAAAATAAGCATATCTTACTTTTTCATATTTTTGCTAGTCTTGTTTACTTTTCCAATAGGAAAGAACTTTCTGTTCACCCTTTTTTACCTCTAATGAAAACTGATGGGGTTAAAAACTAAGTGAAAAGTGAGGGATTAACTTGCGTAATAATGACGATAAGAAAATCAGTCGTCTGAATTCTGTCGGTAAAGAAAGCAGTCCATATCACATGTATAAATAATGAAACCATTTTCTTGAACACCAATCTCATGTTCCAGGTGTCACTTTAATCAATGATGATCAAACACCTTAATACATTGCAGATTTATGAAAGTAAATGCCAATTTTGATTTTGTCACATTACAAATTAATGGAGGGGTAAAAGTCTGTCTGAAATTGAAATAAATGGTTTAACTGAAATTAACAGGAAAATGGCCATAATGCAATTTAAGAAATTTGCACAGAGAAACATGTTATTCCAGCCCCAATAAAGCGATATTTATAACGACAAAAGAATGGGCAACTCTATGTTTGGAATCTAAGAACATACTTTAATTATAAAGAATTAGGTTTTACCTGTTTCTCAAACTGCTAAAAGTTTTATTCCAAGCGCAAAAAGAAACCAAGATGTTTACAGGATGACGGCGAACAAAAACTGGGTCAGACCCTATCAACAGAATAACAGAGAACAAAGACTTGGTCAGACCCTGTTTACAGGATGACAGCAAATGTTGACTAGGTAATAAATGTTATTAAACAAGTGTCCAAACCCCATCTAGCAAATACCATCTCTTGTGAATTTAAAGACTTCTGACGTTTGTGACGGAGTCTATCGTAGAACAGGGAAGTTCGTTTGTCTTGATAACACATTCTTTATTACAGTTTTAGACGTTCAAAGAGGACAAACTTTACTGGTTATAATTGTATTACATTATAGTTTTATGGCCAACTGGTACCAATAAATGGTGTTAATATAAATAATTATGATTAAATCTCAAAAGAATGTCGTTACGTAGTAACTGGTAGGCGATGCTAAACTTCAAGTGTGCAGCATGTTACAGCGCCTCCTACTGCTGAATGAGTAAACCTAAACGTAGTGCTTTGTTTCCAGTCGTTCTACCAGTAGTAAGCATATTGTTGTAACTGTCCAGTTTTCATTATTCATTTGTGACGACTGCTGGTAGATGAAGTTGAGCATTAACAAATCTTCATGAATTCTAGATGAAAATTGTTAAAATAAGTAAACATTGTGAAAGTCATTGAAGTAATGTGCTTAGATCACTGGTGTCTAAGACACAGTTTTAGATAGCAAGTTTTGCGTCATGCACTTACAAGTATCGATTCTCGACAATATGTCTATATCATCCACTTGAGAATAAACTTTAAGTCGTTGGGTAGACAATTATCCGCCATTCCTAGCCGACACCAACTTGATTTACTTTTACAAACTTACATAACAATGTCGCAAAGAAATGCGAATGAAAACGTTACGTTTTTCTCTTAAGTAAGATAGTAGAAGACAGACAGTATCAAGTACAGCAGCGGTTACTGTAGAAGTGGTAATAGTGGAAGTAGTTAAAGAAGCAGTCAGTGTAGTAACAGCGACAGTTACAATGATTATGATGACAACAACCAATAATGATGATGATAATGATACGTCCGACAACATTTTGTTCCGTTAGTTTTCGAGAGCGCAGATTATGCTTTTTCCAGTTCGCTAGTTAAAACTCACCATGTCAGTCTCGAAGTAAGAAGACTGATATAATAATGCCTTTTATGGAGCAGGTTTGATTTTATTTCTTATTTAATTCTTTCACATGTATTTTAACGGAGGAAAATAAGTACTGTGAAAAATGAATGCAACTGAGGAATGAGAGAAACTGTTAATTTAAATCTTAAAACTGTGGGTGTACGCGGGAAATAAATGGAAATATATAGCTGCAAGTTCTGGTTTCTTTCACTGAAATGCCAGTCACAATTACGGGATGTAATTTCCCGCGTACAATTAGTGTTGATAAATTGTCCGAGTCATTTCTTTCCGAGATAATTTGATGTTTTGAGAAAGACAATTGAGAGGTCAATTATAGAGAAATGCCTGCTTTAGCGGCAGGCTATGAAAATAGTGAAGCGATCTGTGTCTTATAACTGTCAACAGCGGGATCCACTGACAACCAGAAATATTAGACTTCGCAAAACAATCACTGATTCATTAACAAACTGTCAAGAAAATATTGTTTTTAGCTCAACGAATTTGTCTCAAGGAGCAAGGTTAGAAAATGTCTTTCAATTTATTATAGTAAAAAACGCAATAGTACTAAACAAACACATATACATGTAAAATTCATTACACATTAAACAATGTTTTTGAATTAAGTCCATCAGGATTGAGTGTTTTTAACTTATGAATCCAGAATGTTTCCTTGCATAACCGGTTAATTTGATTATTTACCACATCAATAGGCATAAATGTGAAGTCATCAATACTATGGTCATCTTGATTAAAATCAAAACGTCACAAAACGAAGCCCTGACGCCTTCAGATAAAAATAAAACAAGTGTTATTCCATTCAACGTAGAATATAATCCATCATTACCAAATATAGGTGGAACAATTCACAAGTATTGGGATCTTCTGAACATTGCAAAGAATACAAATGTTAAATTTGTTCATGACGAATACAAACCTATAGTGGCGTACAGACGTACAAGAAATTTAAGCGACTACTTAGTAAGTTCGGACTTCAAATTGAACACTGAAACATACATCACGCAGAAATGTAACAGGAAACGATGTTCCCACTGTCTAAGAATCAACTCTGGATCCTCATTTAGTAGTGCAGTTACAGGAGAAACATTTTCTTTACGATATGATACAAACTGTCAATCTAAAGATGTTGTATACTTTATAACGTGTAAAAGATGCAATATGCAATATGTTGGGCAGACTATGCAACAGGTTTCACGGCGTATGAATAGCCATAAATTTGACATATCTAATTTTACAGATCCTGCATATTCCACGTTGGTTGCTGGTCATTTTAATCAAGATGACCATAGTATTGATGACTTCACATTTATGCCTATTGATGTGGTAAATAATCAAATTAACCGGTTATGCAAGGAAACATTCTGGATTCATAAGTTAAAAACACTCAATCCTGATGGACTTAATTCAAAAACATTGTTTAATGTGTAATGAATTTTACATGTATATGTGTTTGTTTAGTACTATTGCGTTTTTTCCTATTTATGGTTTTTTATATATACTGCTATAGGAAATCCTGTATTCTTATATCCGTAATGTAATAAACTTGCTATCTGTTATTCACATTAATTTATGTAATACTTTAAAAAAACAGTATACGTTTTTCCGCCATTCAACGTAACGTTTACTTCATGACGTCACGTCCGTTGTTTTATTATGTATTTATCCTGATGAAGGCGTAAGCGCCGAAACGTTGATAAAAGATAAATATTCACGTGTTGTTGTTGAATTTTACCATTATAGTTTATTATAGTATAATTTCATAACTATGGTGAGAGTAAATAGGTAAGTACTGGCATAATTCCCCTTCAAATCTGCAGTAACTGTAATAGTTATTAAAGCTGAACAAACTATACAGGTTTGCTTATCTAATTATGCAACAAGAAAACCGTCATACTTTATTAACTTAGCCTCGCATGCGTACGAAACCTTTAAATAAATACAAAAGCCTTGACTAGGCAATGGGTTATCCACGAAAATCAATTTCAAATTAATGCCACGCCTACTTTGGTTGCTGCAAAACATATTGCTGAAATCAGTGCATATGAACACTACTGACATGAAGATGAACATCTCAGGACCCCAGTTTCTACAAAATCGAATTCTATTCATTTCTTAGTTTTGGTTTCAATCTGGTGTGATACTGCTGACTCTGTACATTAGAATTGCTTTGCTGCTGCGAAATTACAGCTTCTGCCTGTAACCTCTTAATTTTTTATGATTCCTTTGCTATACTAAATTAAATGCAGACAGTCACTGATGATCCTTTGCCATACTAAATTAAATGCAGATAGTCACTGATGATCCTTTGCCATACTAAATTAAATGGACACAGTCACTGATGATCTTTTGCCATACTAAATTAAATGCACACAGTCACTGATGTTCCTTTGCCATACTAAATTAAATGCAGACAGTCACTGATGATCCTTTGCCATACTAAATTGAATGCAGACAGTCACTGCTGAATCCTTTGCCATAAAAAATTGAATGCAGACAGTCACTGATGAATCCTTTGCCATAAAAAATTGAATGCAGACAGTCACTGATGAACCTTTGCCATACTAAATTAATTGCAGACATTCATTGCTGACCCTTTGCCATACTAAATTAAATGCAGACAGCCACTGATGATCCTTTGCCATACTAAATTGAATGCAGACAGTCACTGATGATCCTTTGCCATACTAAATTGAATGCAGTCAGCCACTGCCATACTAAATACACGTACAATGCAGACAGCCACTGATGGTCCTTTGCCATAATAAATACACGTACAATGCAGACAGCCACTGGTGGTCCTTTGCCATAATAAATACACATACAATGCAGACAGCCACTGATGATCCTTTGCCATACTAAATAAACCGTCTCTGAGGATCCTTTGCCTACTAAATTAACATACAATGCAGACGGTCTCAGATAATCCTTTGCCATACTAAAAAAATGTGTCCGATTATCCTTTGCCGTATTAAATGCATATATTATGCAGTCACTGATTATTATTGTCATGTGATCAATCTTACAATGCAGCCACTCACTAATAATCCTTTCTCATATTAAACTATGTATCACTAATGATTGTTTACCTTACTTAATAAAATATATGTGTAAGCTTATAATGCATCCAGCCATTGACGATTTCTTTGTCTTAGTAAACTATTTCTTTGTCTTAGTAAACTATGTGTGAGATAAAATATTGAGACAATGTGACTTGTGCATGATGGATGATAAATTATTCTTGTTCAATATGCAAAGTACCCATTGACCAAACTGCGCGTTTTAGATGAGACTTGGTTTGTACATTTTCCTGTTCATGACCATAGTTCTTGTAGTATACCTAGGAGTTGGGTATAGCATGTAAAGTGGCATTTTTGTCTGGTCTGGTGCCAGTGATTATAATTACATGGACGCTGAATATGTTCGAGACTTCTGAGTATTATTGACGCTTGGTGTCCGCAATGAAACAAAAACAAAAAAAAAGTCATAATGTCAAAGGTATCCGGTGCTCAACAAAACTTAGGTAATCTCTATATTTCGGGACGTCTGGCCAATTATTCTCTGAAACTATTCACACCAATAAAGGCATGTCTAGAAAAACTAAAATTAGAATTTTAAATACCTGAACGGTAAACCACTATATTTTGGTAATTTGGTCCTATTTTCTGGTTTTATTTGGTGTTGTATTTGCATCAATTACAGTGTTTGATATAGCAATTCAGAAGAAATAGAATACATTACTCGGAACGCATCTACTCTGTATTTAGAAACATGAATATACCTCATTGTGTATAATTATGTTAGTCTGTTACTACTGTAGTACCTACTTCTTTTTTAGTCCGGCAGCAATACAGATAAATTCAGTGCCTGTACCTATATAGAGATGTTCAATGTTTGAACCCATACAGAGAGGCTAATTGTTTTTACCAATATAAAGAGGCTGAATGTTTGCACCCATACAGAGAGGCTGAATGTTTGCTACCATACAGAGAGGCTGAATGTTTGCACCCATGCAGAGAGGCTCAAATGTTGCAATCACACAGAGAGGCTGAATGTTTGCATCAATGCAAAGAGGCTGAATGTTTGCACCTATAAAGAGAGGCTGAATTTTTGCAGCCATACAGAGAGGCTGAATGCTGCACCCATACAAAGAGGTTCAATTTCTGCACCCATACGGAGAGGCTCAATTTTTGCACCCATACAAAGAGGCTCAATTTTTGCACACATGCAAAGAGGCTGAATGTTTGCACCTATAAAGAGAGACTGAATTTTTGCAGCCATACAGAGAGACTGAATGCTGCACCCATACAGAGAGGCTGAATGTTTGCACCCATGCAAAGAGGATGAATGTTTGCACCTATAAAGAGAGGCTGAATTTTTGCAGCCATACAGAGAGGCTGAATGTTTGCACCCATGCAGAGAGGCTCAAATGTTGCAGCCATACAGACAGGCTGAATGTTTTTTGCACCCATGCAAAGAGGCTGCATGTTTGCACCTATAAAGAGAGGCTGAATTTTTGCAGCCATACGGAGAGGCTGAATGTTTGAATCCATACAGAGAGGCTCAATGTTTGAACCCATGCAGAGAGGCTAAATGTTTGCTACCATACGGAGAGGCTCAATGTTTACACCCATACAGAGAGGCTCAATGTTTGAACCCATGCAGAAAGGCTCAATGCTTGTACAAATAAAGATGCTCAATGCTTGCACCAAGACAGAGAGGCTCAATGCTTGCACCAATAAAGAAGCTCAATACTTGCACCAATAAAAAAGGCTCAATACTTGCACAATTACAGAGAAACTTCATGCCTGCACCAATACAGAGAGACTGAATGTTTGCACCTATACAGAGATGTTCAATGTTTGCAACAATACAGACAGGCTCAATGTTTCCATCCATACAGAGATGCTCAATGCTTCCTCGGCGATATATGACCATTTTGTGTCGATTCGCTGTAAAACCCAACTCACTCACTCACTCAATGCTTCCACTAATACAGAGAGGCTCAATTTTTGCACCCATACAGAGATGTTCAATGTTTGCGTCAATACAGAGAAGCTCCATGCATTCACCAATACAGAGAGGCTAAATGTTTGCATCAATACAGAAAGGCTTAATGTTTGCACCCATACAGAGAAGCTTAATGTTTGCACCAATAGAGAGAAGCTCAATGCTTGTACCAATACAGAGAGGCTGAATGTTTGCACCAATACAGAGAAGTTCAATGCTTGCATCAATACAGAAAGGCTTAATGTTTGCACCCATACAGAGAGGCTTAATGTTTGCACCAATATTGAGAAGCTCAATGCTTGCACCAATACAGAGAGGCTGATGAATGTTTGCACCAATACAGACATGCTTAATGTTTGCACCAATATAGAGAAGCTCAATGCTTGCACCAATACAGAGAGGCTGAATGTTTGCACCAATACAGAGAAGCTCAATGTTTGCACCAGTACAGAGAGGCTCAATTTTTGCGCCCATACAGTGATGCTCATTGCTTGCACCAATACAGAGGGGCTGAATATTTGATCCCATACAGAGAAGCTCAGTGTTTGCACCAATACAGAGAAGCTCAGTGCTTGCACCAATACAGAAAGGCTCTCACCTATTCTGAGAGGTTGTACTAATACAGTGACTATAAGCGGCTGAGCACTTGACTAAATACAGAGGGATTGAAAGTCGAGAAGTTGTTTGTACTCTGTCAGAGAGGTTGTTGTTTGTACTTATACAGATAGAGAGAGGTTCAGTGCTTGTAATCATATTAAGAGGTTTGGTTCTTGTACTCACAGAGAGGTTTGATACTTGTACTCATACAGAGAGGTTTGATACTTGTACTCGAGAGGTTTGATACTTGTACTCGTACAGAGAGGTTTCATACTTGTACTTATACAGAGAGGTTTGATACTTGTACTCATACAGAGAGGTTTCATACTTGTTCTCATACAGAGAGGTTTAATACTTGTACTCATACAGGGAGGTTCATAGCTTGCACTCGTACATAGAAGTTAAGTACTTGTACGAATACAGATATATCAGATGTCTGTCCATTGGATACAAAGGAACGATGTAACCACTGTCTCAGATTCTCGCGCTGTAGATACTGAGTAACGATGTTTCTAGTGTATAGTAGATACCGAGGAAACATGTGTCCAATTTGTCAGATTTCTGTCCAGCAGATACAAAAGGATGTGACTAATGTTACAAGCTTTAAAAAATTATCTAGTAGATACAAAAGAAAGATTTCACCACTGGCTTTGATTTCATCCCGGTAAATACAACGAAGCGATGTGACCAATGTCACAGACTTCTGTCAAGTAGATACACAGGAACGATGAGACCTGTGTCAGTAGATTTACAACTGTTTTAGATTTCTGTCTGTTAGATACAGAGGATGTAAAAATTTGACATTTTCGAACTTAACAGGAACATAATCACTCAATATGAAAATCAAACTTCAAATACAGGCGATACGAAGCCCCTCTATGTATGTAAGAAGTGTTACACTTTTTAAGCATTTTATCATTTGGTATCAATCAAAATAATACTGTTACGTTAATCAAAGTATCAAAGACACCTGCGTTCAAATGGTACTTCACGCGTCTACCCTCAACTCAATTCCAGTATAACATTCCTTGTTTTCTGATATAATAAAATCCGTTGAACAATTAATCGACATTGTTATCATCGTATACTAGTATTCCTTGTGAAGATAGTTTAAATTCGTGATTCCCTCAACGGGAACATCTGGCGTGTAAGTGAAAAACACCGGACTCGTTCCTGCTGAGAATGCATCGATCAAGTTATGTCATGAGAAGAAAGTCTTGTCAGATATGATTTCGTCAAGTCCAATGAAACAATCTAATTTGAAGGCAAGCCCGTCTGGAAAGCCATAAATGCAGACACAAATACTGTTATACGTGAAGAAAATGGTCCATATACTGGCATACATATATCTAACGGTAGGACAAAAATACCAAAATATTTTCAACGTGTTAAGACTATCTCTGCTTAAGACATCCCTTTGTAGACGGACAACTGACGAAAAACTCACTCTCGAATACGAACTGAGTAATTTATTACGGGGTATTTACGGCAAATGTGTTTGGTTTCTAATGTATTGCATAATAAACTAATAAACTGCTGCATAGCGGTATGGTATCAAACACCAAAGTGCAACGAAGAGCTGAAAGTGCCGAACCACGAATAAAGCAGACATAGAAATGATTTAGGGTTAGTAGAATTTATTTGCTTTATCATTGCGAACTAGACAAGAAATGTATTATGAGCTATATTACACGTGTTATAAAATCATAAATAATTCAAAATTTGGACACTTGACAATAGTGAAGTCAATAAATACCAATAATTAAAAAAACAATGCATTCTTTAAACAAACTTAAAAACACAGCTAGGCAGCACAGATTATACTTTACCATATATAAACTTAATACCGGATTGTGAAGAAAACTTGGAACTTGTTTGAATCATACTCGTCTCCTTACTGACAAAACCCTCAATTCTCTGAAACATTTATTTAAACAAGTGACCGAGTTTTGCAGCGGCAGTACAGAAGTTCCCTACCGTTAGAAAACTTTGTTAGTGTTCGTCCCTTGTGGTTGTTGGCAACAGTGTTAGGACTAAAAATGTTTCAATGCATTTAGGAGCTAAGAAACCAAAACTTTTTTAAACTGTTTTTATAGTGACTTTGACCTACAAACATATATCAACTACGACACACATTGTTTCATCATGGGGAACATTTGTGTGCAGAACTAAAATAATCCATCAATGCATATAAAAGTTATTCAGCGTAAACAATTTTACTTGGCCTTTAATAGTGACCTTGACCTTTGACCGACAAACATGGATTATGTGCGCGACACAGTCTAATCATGGGGAACATTTCTTTGTAGTAATAAAAAATCTTTCAGTGCAATTAAAAGCTATGGAGCAGAAAACTTTATACTTAACCTTCAATTGTAACTTTGACCTCTTACTGATAGGCATGTGTCATGCAAGCAACTCAAGCAACACGTCATCTGGTTATGGGGAACGGAACATGTATGTAAGTGTATATATATAAACATGCTTCAAGGCATTTAGAAGCTGAGAAAACAGACATATTTTTACTTCAATTTCGATAGTGACATTGGCCTTTGGCCACCAAGCATGAGTCATGTATGCGACATTTTGTCTGGTCACGAGGAACATTTGCTTGCAGTGATGTGAAAATCCTTCAGTGCATATAAAAGTCCTTGACCTTTAACCGACAAGCGTAGATCATGTGTTGGTACATTATCTCATCATGGGAAACGTTTGGGTATAGCACTAAGATAATCCCTCAATGCATATAAAAGTTATAGAGTGGAAACAATTTTTACTTGATCTCCAATAGTGACCTTGACCTATAACCTACAGCATAAGGTATGAACGTACATAATTTACATATTGTCCTCTATTCACATTCCAAGTTTTATGAACCTAGCTTGAATACTTTTTGAATAATTGCAGGATCCATATTTGCGAATGGAAGACGGAAGGACGGGCGAACGGACAGACAGACAGACGGACGGAAGGCATTCCTATAGTTCCTTCCGGTTCCAACGGTAGGGAACTAATAAAGCATGTCAAAAAGTTTCCGACAAAGTAAACCGATTATTTAGAGTTCCTTTAAAACTTGTGTTCTAGGTATACTAAAACATCTTTGTCGTAATTTTCATGTCTCTGAGCATAAAATTCTCTTTTAGTCTGGAAGTTGTTTTAGATTGGACACTAGTCTCCATCAGCGGGGGATGTAATCATTTGTATTAATTACCATTATTTACTTAGATCATCTCCCAAATCCTTTGTAATTAATACAGTAAAACAGACGAAACAGTAACTTTTGTATTTACCAGTCATGAGTTTATGTTTTGAGGTGATCGTTCCATAAATTGTCTTGTTACTGGATGTGCAGTGGTGTTGGGATAGAGTGCACTTAGGTTTCTTTATTAAGTAACACAAGTATTGAGCAGAAAGCAGCCAATAAATTGTTTAAAGAGTTTTTAAATGCTGTCTTATCTTGTCCAGCAGACATTTGATACATGCTCGTGTGAACGTAACCGTAATCATTACGCATTGACAAAATAAGTAAATTTAGGATCTTGTGAGAAATAAATTCCTTTTAAGTTTTGGTGGGCGTTTGCCCTGCCTATTGTTACGCCTATTGTTATGCCTCAATACTAGTTAGACATTTTTTCTAGAGCATATATAGTGTATCTTTATCTGAAATTTGTTGCGGACAGATCGCGTACCCACTCTATACTTGATTCGAGTTATTTTAACTATAGTGTCTTAACAGACTGAATATCTTTCAGCTTCAAGATATCGCATCCTGCGGCTGGGTCCTTTAGTTGACACGTGTTTTGGCTTATTTACTGCTGCATTAAATTGTTTCGCAGCTTCAAAGATCTACGGTATCTGACGATGCAATAATTTTTGATTGAACTTCTGTAGACAAGTTGAGCTGCAGTAGCATCCTAGATTAATCTGACAGAAGTTTGTCAATACCAATCAGTCGGCTATACGGAACTCAAAGGACACCATTCTATGCAAAATGTGCCATGCAATGGGCAATAAACATTGTAGTCATATGGAATTACAAAAACAAAACCTGCGGGTTGCGAATACAACATACAGATACAGCTTTTCCAAAATCTAAATTTTGATTTTCAAGCAGGCCCGAACTTCAATGCTAGATCGACATTCAGCTTTCCAAAATTTCCTTTTAGAGCCTAGTCAGTTTCAGTGCCAGTTCGAAATTCGATTTTTGTTGTGCAAACTTGAATTTTAATCTTCAAACTGGGTTCAAACTTGAAACCAGACCGATATTCAACTTCCTGAAAAGTTGAATTTCGATATTCAGGCTGGCTCGAAACACAGGCTAGATTTTCAAAACGTCGATCAGACTCGAAATCAAATTCTGTTCAACAGCTTAACTCAAGCACGCTCCAAATACAATACCAGGAGCAATTTATTTAGCTTCTAGAAACTTGAATTTCGATATGTTCGATCTGGAACGATATTGCAATGCTAGATTTTTAAACCCTGAGTAATGATATTGAACATGTAAGAGCTTCAAGGCTACGACGGAATTCAGCTTTCAAACTTCACTGTTCGATTTTCAAGCTGTTTCAATACTAATCCGATATTCGACTTTGTCTGCTGATACATGTTGGTAGTTTTTCTCTGTTTGATTTACATAAAAAAGACCAAATGAATTGAAACATGTCATTTTAATAACAAATGACTATGTCATTATATAACTGCATAATAGTGGAAAGAGATGAACATCAAAATTATAAAATAATATGGCACTTAATTCACCCATTATCATATTGTCTGCAACTAGTATGCATGTAAATCAAATATTGAGTACAACTGTTGCAAACTGCAGACTCGCACTGATATTTATTGTGTGCCTGATCTTACTATCATAACCTGCATTTTTGCAAACAAGAACTACCACAAAAATCGAACTTTTCACGCCAAATATTGAATTGTCAGAAATCAGGTTTAGATTTAAAATATATTCCGAACAAAATTTATTATTTGATGTACACTATCATGCAACGGTGATTTTCAGAAGAATATTGCCTAAATCATAGTTGAACTGAAAACCTAAGAAAAATCAAAGTGAAACATCGTATACAAACCACCAGAAGTCCTTGTCCCCGAGAATAGATTGCTTCGAACAGGTTGTTAATTCAATACTACGTCGAAAATCCGGCTTTTCAAAGATATGAAATTCCATCGTTGAGCTGGCTCGAAATGAAATGCTAATTTGAATTGCACTTTTCGAAAAATTTGAATTTCGATCTTGGGGAAGCTTGACTCAAATTATGACAATGTTATGAATGATTATGTTGAATGTGCATTTTCGAGCAATATCCATTGAATAAATAATCGACATGGTTACAGTGTCTAAAATCATCGCGTTTTCATTATTTGAAGAATGCATGATTCCCTCAAGGGGAATATTTAGCGTGGATATGAAAAAGCGAACTCGTATCTGCTATGGAAACATCTATCAAGTGTTGTCATCAGAAGAAAGTCTTGTCAGATATGATTTCGTCAAGCTCAATGGAACAATCTAATTTGAAGGCAAGCCCGTCTAGGAAGCCATAAAGGCAGACACAAAATCCTGTTATACGTGCAGAAAATAGCCCATATACTGGCACATATACATTTCACGTAGGGACAAAATATCAAACTACTTTCTTCGTGTTAGAATATTGTTGTTGAAGTTTCTTTTCTAGACGAACAATTGACGAAAATCTCACTCACAAATATTACCTCAAAATTTTATGACGGATTTTCACGACAGAAGTGTTTTACATCTTTAATGTTTAGCATATAACATCATAAACTGCAGCGCAGAGATATGTTACAGTAGCCATATATAATGTATAGCTGTAACTGCCAAAACGCGAATAATGCATAAATATGAGCTATTTTAAGCATTTAGATTGATTTGTCTTGTCTTGTTCTTGTGAACACTGACTTTGTTGCCCACAGTGTTCTTTAATCATATAAAGTTCAAAGGGAGTTGATGTGCCGGTCGCACAACATGGGGTTCCGTGTGGTCAAGACCACGTCTTTTTATATGACACTAGTACTGGGTTTTCCAGGAAGCGGACTCATGATTGAGAGTACGTTAAAATAAGCTTAAAAAATCATCACAATATAACGAAAATAAATTAGTATGAATTAAAGTACGAAGTTTAGGATCCTATTTGATCTGAATACTTCAATAAACAATAGGCCTACCATTAAAACTGAATAGACAGCAACATTAGGGAATGTTTTCATAAAAACTAACATTAAATTACAGTTTAAGGGGCAATACAGCTTGATTTTCTATATATACAAACTTGTTACTGAATTGTGGAGATAGATTTGAACGGAACTGAATCAGACTCGAATGCTTTTCGGCATCTCTATTTATTTTCTAAAAGGTTATTTAAATAGCCTTTGCATGTACAAAATGTTTCTGACAAAGAATACAAGACATTCTTGAGTGTGTAAATAAGTTCAGGTGAGATAAAATTCAAGCACTTTTATTGTGATACATTAAACGTTCTATGTACATTGAAAACAACTTTATCTCTGACTATAACATTCTCTTTTAGTCTCATTCCTGTTTTAGAGGTTGCCGGTCTCCATGAGAGCGGCGGCAATCATTTGTCAGGGATAATTTATCTTCATTACCATTATTTACTTAGAATATCTCCCTTTTCTCTGTCCCAAATCCTCCGTGGCAGACACCTCTCTGTAATTAATGCTGCAAAATTACTACATCCCAGAAGATAATTACGGCCTTCAATTAAACAAAGGACTTTTTGTTATCCATCATGTGTATTGATTCTCGATTTTCACATTCCTTGTCACGTTTGGGAATGTATCTTCTCGATGAACAGTCTTGTCTTAGTTACACCTACACGGGCTTTAATATTTACTGACAAGCAAGAGCATGTTTGTCTTTTTCCGGACATTGCTTTAATATTTTGATTTGTCAGGTTAAAACTGCTTTCATTTGTCATTGTTAATATTTTAAAACGGGAACGCCGGTTCCTATAAAAGCTCTTTTTTAAGGTATGACCCACCTAATGGTGAATATTTCAAATGTTCAAAACAATGTTACAGCAACTAATTATAATGAATCCAGAGAGAGACTTGTATGCAAAATTTAAATAACTTTTACCTTGCGGTTTTGTAAATTTTGTATAATTCATGATATTTCCTCAAGCTCAAGTAGAGAAAAACTTCAAAGTGATGGCCACTGTGAATATCATTTTTTTTTTCTGGGATGCCCCAAGTAAAAGGATTTAATGAGACAGAAATCAAACTCCAACATTGAAAAATAAAGGTCGAGTGCTGTGGGACTATTTTAAATTTTGCTCTCTTCATTGAAAAATAACCTTGCGGCAGAAGTAAAACCTACCTACATTTCTTCCACAATATGTAATCTAAAGAGTAAAGGCAAGTATATGTTACCTCAGATTGATTATCACAAGTAATCGTTTTTCCCACATAGTAACCCTTTGGAACCAACTTTCTAGTATCATGGTAACCTTATCTGGTTTTGACCAGTTCAAGCAAGCTGTGGTAAAGATTCAATGTTAGTTCGGTGTTCGATGTTTTTACTCTGCTCTTTGACCAGTTCAAGTAAGCTGTGGTAAAGATTCAATGTTAGTCCAGTCTCTGTTCTCTGACCAGTTCATGCAAGTAAGCTGTGGTAAAGATTCAATGTTAGTCCAGTCTCTGTTCTCTGACCAGTTCATACAAGAAAGTTGTGGTAAAGATTCAAAATTATTCCGGTGTTCGATACTTTTACCCTGTTCTCACTTATAACCTAACATTTGAATACTTTCATGCAAGTCTAAAAGCAACTGACAATAATCATTGCAAGGTGCTTTTATTACTCTTACTCTTTATACCAACATTCCGACGTGCATGGAGTCCTGTCTTACACTAGCGAAGGAGGGTAGGTAAGTAGGTATAGGTAGGTAGGTAGGTAGGTAGGTAGGTAGGCAGGCACGAAGACAAATAGCTAGATATTTCCCATGGCAAAACTTACTCGTGGCCAGTAGGTAAAAGCCATCAAACAAAATGATATTGGTTTATTTTGAAAAATTATTTTCTTACCAAATTTTTAATTCGTTTATGCCAAATGAGTTTGCCTGGTATAGTGTTTAAAAAGAGCTTCAGAAATACAGTTATAGCAACAGTTGGCTTTACATTCCTTACATTCATTGTCCTCGTGTGGTGTTGGTGCTGGTGTTTGCAAACGAAATATGTGTGGTGAATGTGCATGTAACCAACAGTAGAGTCCGTCAATGAATACGTGTTTTTGTTGTATCAAAATCATTATACACTTTAATATTATACTTCATATCCGGGAATACTATATATTTTAACTGAAAATCTATTTTGGTCATTTTATGATTTCAAATTTTTAGAACTACAAGTCGGCTTTCAAAATCAAGTACATTGTGCAAAAACTAATCAAGTCCTAAAGCTGTGTTGCACCTTGAAACTGTAATGTGTTTTAACACCATTTAATTTTAATCAAGAAATAGCTTTCAGCAAGTACTGCCACTTCCCTTTCATGAATGTCTGAAACAGAAGTAAGTGATTGTTTCTATCATCACACCTGATTAGGCTTCTGTTTGCTGATTAATAATCAATTTTATTGCACTTTATCCTTAAGTTGACATTTTTCTCATATCACTTTGAGTAAGTAAGAACACAGTGGGCGATGTAACACTGTCAGACTACGAAACCCGTCGTGAGTTCAAGCCCCGATCCTCAAACTAAAAATAACTAAAATTGAGATAAAAATCCCGTGTATGGAATCTTTACACCTGGCACGCTATAGAACCAGTGAAGCTCCTGGAATTGAAGCTTCTGTGTCTTGCACTATCCTCCAACCAACATTAGTAACAGTCTTCTTGAGGAGTCGCCTATATGGGTTACCGGTGGCGGCTATAAATAAGCTCAAATACGAACAAACCAACAGTTAGAACATAAAAGCAGATGCCGTGGACTAGAGGTGAAACTCTCTGACTACGAAACAAGGGTTCGTACGTTCGAGCCCCGCTCCCCCAACTAAAATATACTAGCATTTGGATGAAAGCCCCGTGTATGGGTGCTTTATATCTCGCAGAGACGTCTTCTGTATCTTTAACTATCCTGCAACATATATTACTAACAGTCTTCTTGGAGGAGTCTTCTATAAGAATTACAGGTGGTGGTTATAGATAAGCTTACAAACAATGTTTCAACATATCTCGTAACTAATCTCTTGACTAGATCTAAACTCTACTACTATATTTGATACTATATTCATCCATTATTACTATATACTTGCGGCTTTGAACTTTATACACAGAAATAGTTACTGTGTTGTCGCAACACTTGAATCACCAATGTAAAGTTACAACATTGGAAGAATTTTTTTTTATGTACTGAGTCTTTAATCTATGCATCAATCCAATACATTTATTTCTTTAAAAAATAACTTCAGAGCAACGTCTAGATCTTCTTCAGTTTGTGTTCTTCGTCTAAAACAGTTTACTTTTTTTTCAATACACGTAAATCAATGACAGCACAACATTTTTCCTCTCAATAGATTAACGAAACGGAAGGAAAAGTACATGAAACTAGTATTTTTTTATGTACAGATTAAAACCAAGGCATGCCACTTTTTTTCTAAAATCAAGCACCTACTTTGAGCAATATTGATACAGTAAGATTGTATTCTTACTTTTCTATGATCTAGATTAATATTCTAAATTTTCTGTGATCTTTCTGTCGCTAGTTTCGTTTCAAAGATTGCAAAAATGGGACAGTGAAATTGTTGACAACGGGCGGACGGACGAAGGGTGATGAAAACACTCAGTTTGCTTTTAAGTTAAAAGTTTTAATCTACGATTCAATGACTTTAGAGATCTTGATTAATATTTTATTTTGTCTTTCGTTTATCAATATCGAATTATTAGAATTGATTGAATAGAAGAGAATGAGCTCACAAACGACGCCCTTGGTGTTCGTAAAAGTTTCATGAATAACCAGTTTTATAATTACTTTCATTCTGTAGCAATTATACCACTGTATCACGTTCCATACAGGAGCAATATAATAGCTTTAGTATAAATGTTGTTGCGTAGTTACTTCCCTTGAATTCTGCAACACCATTTGTAAAGAAACGTTTACATAGTATCCAGGTTGGTAAGTTCGTGATTTATGACCATAATAACCTGATAATTAAGTCTCTTACCCAGTGGTTGGAGATGTAATAATTAAGTGTTGTCGGTCTGTCTGTCAGTCAATTTGTCTGAATGTCACAAAGCTTGTGGCGCAATCGTATTTGACTTTGAGTATTCAAATCATTGACATTGGCATGGACCGGTTCGAAGTTATGAACCCTGATCATCTGATTCGTCGTATTTAGTTGTGTTTACACTACTTGCCGTTTACCATAGGACTGAATATCCCCATACCTCACAAGTGATCAGTGACTGTGTGAAGTATAGTTATGCATATCATCGACTGATTTTCTGCGATGATATGACCCTTGATTTGTTAGATTCTGTGATGTCTGACTGTGATACTTTTCTATTACAACTGGTTCGAATTTCATCAAACTTTACAGCCAAGTCTTGTTGTTTATTTCGGTGATGAAATATGTTGAAATACGGAGAAAAAATGTTTTATAAGGTCTCGAACAGTATTTTGATATGTTTGTTACAGCTGAATGTTAGTGAAACGTTAATAGACAAACAGGGCTTTTTCCCCTATAAAGCTAGATCTATCACCCGTAAAAGGAGGAATCCCAATGCAAAAAGGTATGTTTTTCCCAATTCTGGACGTAGAATTCTCAAACCAGTGTTACTGCCTTGGGTGTTTTTTCTTTCTTTTCTTTTTTTTTTTTTGCTTTTCAACAATAGTTTTGCTATTTTGTAAACTGTTATTCATTAAATTTAGTGAACAGTTATCAATATACTATCACACATGTTAAAATGTTATTCAAAAAGAAATCGAGTACAGAGGTATTTTCCCAATTGTACCGGTGTTGGTGGCATTCCCAAAATGATGAGAAAAATGCCTGACAAAGTATCGATAGTTTTTAATCGGATCGAATTTTCATAAAATTATCATAGGACAGATTTTTGAAGACCTCCAATATTCTTTTATTTCGTGTTTGTGGCAATAAATGTGTTAAAACGGAAAAGATGTATTGAGTACATGCATACCTTATAATTCGATTATTCTGCATCGTATCAAGTAGGTTACTTTAATTACTATTGGATCCGTATTTATTTACTTAAGGGAAATGCCTAATATATCTCACTTCATGTTTATATTCTGGATCATATTTATAATCTTAAAATTATTGAAAATATAACTTTCGCAGAAATCAACAACCTTCAATCAATGGAATAATTATAGTAAACATAAATTCCACAATAAATAGAGATCATGGTCTAACAAAAGATAAAGAATGCGAGTGTGGAACATCCACCCCCTACCCGGACTCCCACCCCTGTTAAATTTGAACACTGTGGTCACCATCCCACCCTAACCCATTAGAACTTTGAAAACTCTGAAAATCAACAGAAATTTAAAAAAATAACAATTTAAAGATGACAGTTATCCATTTGTATATGGAATGAATTGATCGCGATTTGGATATAACAAAGGAATGGGGATTGTGTTCACCTTTTTCAAATTTATCGTGGATGCCTCTGTAGATGTGTGTATTGGGGGAGAGGGAGTTGGTACATCAGATGAGAGTAATCTGTAGCCCCGTCGAAAATCTTTAGTTTTTGATTTTTAAAATCAATGAACGGAAATGATTCTCTTGATTAAACTTTTCATTTTTAAGTTTGACTTTTAATGATATTTTCATGTAAGCTAATTGCGACAGGTTGTAAGTTCTGTCAGATTATATTATGGAATGTCCATAAAACATAAGTTTTAAATTGATGGATATTATCAGTTTTTTTTCTTTTCCTAAATTTGTCCAAAATGAAAGATCAATATGGCTGAAGAATAGTTTATTGCCTGTTCATTTTGAATCCCTTATTAGCAGTTATATTGCGTATTAGTCAAAGCTTCTCATTTTGAGCAAGGTGGTTGAGGATGTGCATAGGGTTTTCTGCACTGGTAATTTATTTTTCCTTCTCAAGAGGGGGAACGCGGATTTATGCATAATTTTTATCTACTACAAATGGCCTCGATGTTACTGTGTGTTCATGCGTCTATAGGCAGATCACTACCAAATCAAATGTAAGCCTCCGCTGGTCTAGTCACGAGTAGTCCAAATATAGATAGTGATAATCTTTCTCCCTTTCCTCGTGACCTTTTCTTTTACTCTAGCGCGTTTCAGTATGTATTACTTAGCATTCTATTGAGATCGGCATATTCCTATCATATGCTATGTAAAATGGCGACGTAAGAATTTAATGTCTCGAAAAGAGAAATTGGAAGAAGCGAAAAGGGGTAAGTTCAGCGGGTTGTATTTTACGAAATGTAGTTTTCTTATATAAAAGTTAACACCCCCTTTTCTTTTTGTTTTTCTAAAGTGGCAAAATAGACCTTTATGGGGATATAAGTCTCTGAAAATCTGATATGCTAGAAAATGTCGAAAAAACGTTATAAAGTAAGTAGATTTTATATGAAATAAAGAACAGCCGGATTTAGTGATGATTTGGTAGTGTTCTGCCTACAGTATAGAGTATTAACCCGTGCGTTAAATATTTGATACTGTAGAATAGAGATTAATATGCATGATCTAAAAATAGACACCCGCCAAATAATCAAGTAATGAAATAGTCGTTGGTCACGTGATTTTTTATAACTTCAAATATATTTATGCTGAAGTTCAGGTTTGCATATGCCCTATTTGATATTTTACCTGTCAAGATCTTTTTCTTGCATTTTGTAAATGCATATTTGTAATATTTTAGGGTAAATATTCCGGTGCTCGCGTGTGTTGATCACGTGACGAAAACATCCGGTTGATGACTGCTTCTGCACAGAATTCGGAAGATTTTAATATTGCTGTCAAACAACATAAAGTAACCAATCAGATTTTCATCACTGTCAGATAAACATTCGTAACATGATGCTTAAACAGATTTTCATAAAAGACAGAAGAATATTACATATGCGCTAGAAGGAACTTTTTGCTAAGGTAAATCTTGTTATAATCGGGACTCATATTAACCAAACATATTAATGTGATTCAACTTCAACGTAGTTTGCATCCTGCGGTCTTGTCTTTTTTCTCTACGTAGAGTGCGCATGCGCGAAATTTTACTTCCGTTTCTAAGGAATGGGTCGAGCGTAAATTCATCAAAAGGGACGGAAACCTGTATTTACAAACCACAGTGGACAGAAGCCTAGATTGGTTTAAGGCATAGTTCTGTAAAAACCATAGGGTTTAAAATCTAATCAGTAATCAAGGAAGCTTGGAGGAAGTTATAAACTTGTGAAGATCGCATGCTTCATTTACATTAAATGAAAATAATTTTATTACATAACTTAATCATTGAAAAATCATTTGTCCACAGTAAAGCAATCAACATTGAGAAAACTTCAATTATTATAGCTATTCCGCGGTGCACGTTACAGTAAAAGTTCCACCGAAAAAATGTTTCAAGTAACTTTACCGACCGTCCCTACAGGAGGCATGAAAAGATTGAAGCAACTCTATCAAAAGCTCGCATAACCTTCGCGTAAAAACTTTCACAATATCATTAAATACAGTCCGCAATTTCTTTGCATGCTAAATTAAAAAAGCAGTCTAATATAGGGAAGATCTTTCCGACTCAATAAACCAAGTTAATAAGTTTTAACCAGTTGTCTGACAATGAAAAGTTTTGTTTTATGTTCTCTAATGAAAATGTCGTAAACTTTACAACCAAGACCTGTTGGGTTTTTATTACACTGTAAATATTAGATATGTTTTATAGCTCGACTTTTTGTGTTTTTTCCATAGTGCCACTTCTTCATTGGGGGATTGCTTAAATCTATGATAAGTTATGTAACTTGAATTTACCGATTATGAAAGTATACACCACTTTGGTTAAAACTTTACAATTTTTCTCTTTTTGCTTCCGTTATATGTCAGAAGAGATTCAAATAGTCTAGTATGCTGTCATAAGACAGCTCCTACCAATTTTAATCCCATTTTAATTCATTTAGTCTTCTTATAGTTAACGTAAAGGGTTTGAAGATCACATGGAAACCAAAACCTCGGTAATTGTTTATTAAAACATATATAGGCATTTATAAGGAGCTTTTAATGTCGGATTACAATCAGATTTCTGTATCATAAATTTAACTTTTACCATTTTAAACATTAGATTGTTGAGTGTGATATGTATTAACATGCACTTTTATAACTTTTTATATGGGTTCCACAGCTTTTCTTCATGCCGTTTAGCAGTTTTAATATGAAATAATTGTTTCCATAATGAAACCGTTTGTATAACTGTTATAATCTAAAGCCAATGAGTTTATCTACCCGTCTCTTATATTTCTATTTAGAAAGACACTTTTACTAATAAACTTTGATAATGTGGCAGTTGAGTCTAATAAGTCCAGGGGTGTTCAAAGATAATCCGTCAGAGATCTTATGCAAAGCAATTATTGGATTTACCTGTATTGGAAAATAAAGTGTCGATTGTATTGAGGTCAGCTGCCACTTTATCAAAGTTTATTAGTACTATTATCTGTTCTGTGATGATTTCAATATGTACATGTGATGAGACGTTAATAAAATATTTTACTTGACTTGACTGATTTAAACATACATATTTTCTATTGTACACTAAACTTGGGACTCGGTAAAGGTGTGAATAAGTGTAAGTAGTTTTGTATCAGCCCAAAGCGTATCCGTTGTACAAACTTTTTCGAACAATTTACTAAATTACGTAACTATCAGAAGCACGCAAACGTTGTAGCTTTTACCATAGAAAAACTTTCAGTATTAATTTATAAATTAAAACGCCCTTTTATGTGCTATTCAATTTAGCAGTGTAGATCAAAAGGTGTTCACATATTATATTTCTCTTGAATCCCGTTTAGTGTAATAAGAAATTGGCTTGTTACGTTTCAGAGACTCCATGTAGAATTTTACTTTCAAATTTAATTATGATCTATACAGTAAATAAATAAAAGAGTCTAGCTGTTTGTGATATTGTGGTGATATTGTGAAAAACTTGATACCTTTGCGATTAAAATTGATAATGGCACAGACTGCAGCTAACTGCCAACCTGATAGAGGCACAGATTGCAGCTAACTGTCGGCCTGATAGAGGCACAGATTGCAGCTAACTGCCGGCCTGATAGAGGCACAGATTGCAGCTAACTGCTAGAGGCACAGATTGCAGCTGACTGCCGGCCTGATAGAGGCACAGACTGCAGCTGACTGTCGGCCTGATAGAGGCACAGACTGCAGCTGACTGCCGGCCTGATAGAGGCACAGACTGCAGCTAACTGTCGGCCTGATAGAGGCACAGACTGCAGCTAACTGCCGGCCTGATAGAGGCACAGACTGCAGCTAACTGCAGGCCTGATAGACGCACAGACTGCAGCTAACTGCCGGCCTGATAGACGCACAGATTGCAGCTAACTGCCGGTCTGACTTCCGGCCTGATAAAGGCACCGATTGCAGCATAACTGATGGGGAGTCAGTGCGGTCGGCTGACTGTGGCTGTGCGATGTGACCGAGGCGGGTGGATCTTTTTTGGTTGCTCTGGGTCGGTGGAATTGGTCGGAATTCGGGGGATTTACTCGGAGTTGGGAGGGTTTGCTCGGAATTCGGAGGATTTTTTGTCATATTTTCTATAGCGGTGACCGAGTGGTTTCCCTCATTTTGTATGGAGACTCTGCAGATAAGTATTTTGATTTGCTCGGAATTCGGAGGAATTATTGTCATATTTTCTATGGCGGTGCCCGAGTGGTTTACCTCATTGAGTATGGATAGTCTACAGATAAGTAATTTGATTTGTCACAGTTGGTTTAAGGTAAGTATATCGCATTGTCAAAATTTGGAGAAGAGTTCTGATGTTATCTGAGGGTTGGATATATATTGGTGTAAGCTTCAAATTTCAAGAGTGGCCCCGTCACCTGGACTGTTTTGTGGGATAAATAGGACACAGACGAGTAATTTAGTGAGTTTTAAATAATAATATTGTAAGTGTTTCTTGGCCGTATTGGAAGGTGTCGGCGTTTGAGGATGTTGCGTCGTGTGTGGAGCGAGCATCAATCTTAGTTGATTATACGGACAGGTGGTGCCTATTCGCTGCTTGCGTTGGTTTCATCACAAGGACATGGATTGGGTGAAGGATAAAACCAAACTGCTTCTTAGTGATAATGTGTGCCGTTCTTATGATCGCATGGATATAAGGATGAATAGATTACTTGTTAACTCGGAAGATATTTTTTTGGATGGCAAACAGCTCCCGTTTTGATCTCAAGACGAAACCTATAAAAAGTTTAGGAACGGAAGGCATATTGGATAATCATCATAATTATTACAGGCACTTCTGTCTTATCATCTACAATGTTCAAGGTAATTGCACGGTTAAACTGGTAGCCTCTTTCAATAAGGATCTGGCTAGGTTCTTACACAAAATGAATAATGATTTAAAACAAATGGTATACAAAAGTCTGCATAATCACTTTTTCATGGAAGGTATTAACTTCGATGAAGACATGTGAACAATTTGGCTGAATGGTTTTCTTCGGTTGATGGGCCAGATAGGCAAGGAGCGTTGCGCGCGCGTAAAGGCCTTAACTTGCCATTAATTCTTCGCAAGGGAATTTATCTGGTGATATGTCGGGAACTTATTCAGACCGTTGGTGCACATGTTGAGTTGTGTTGATGCATAATGATTAAGAGTGATTATTATATATTGTTTTACTTTCGTATAATAAAAATTAAAATTAACCATACTCCTTTTTAGCGGTTGGACACAGTGAATTGTGTTTCCATTTAATTTGGAACATAGAATGGCACTTTCTGTGTGCCAGTCCTTTCATTTCATTATTACAACTTGATGTTACATGACCCATGGATACAGGGCTAAGACACGTTTTTAATAGTGTTACGCCATAGATTGCAGCTAACTGCCGGCCTGATAGTGGCACAGATTGCAGCTGACTGCCGGCCTGATAGAGGCACAGACTGACTGCAGCTGACTGCCGGCCTGATAGAAGCACAGATTGCAGCTAACTGCCGGCCTGATAGAGGCACAGATTGCAGCTAACTGCCGGCCTGATAGAGGCACAGACTGCAGCTAACTGCCGGCTTGATAGAGGCACAGACTGCAGCTAACTGCCGGCCTGATAGAGGCACAGATTGTCGCTAACTGCCGGCCTGATAGAGGCACATACTGATTGCCGCTAACTGCCGGCCGGCCTGATAGAGGCACATACTGCAGCTAACTGCCGGCCTGATAGAGGCACAGATTACAGGTAACTGTCGGCCTGATAGAGGCACAGACTGCAGCTAACTGCGGGCATGATAGAGGCACAGATTGCAGCTAACTTTCGGCCTGATAGAGACACAGATTGCAGCTAACCGCCGGCCTGATAGAGGCACAGACTGCAGCTGACTGCCGGCCTGATAGAGGCACAGATTGTAGCTCACTGCCGGCCTGATAGAGGCACAGATTGCAGCTAACTGCCGGCCTGATAGAGGCACAGACTGAGGCTAACTACCGGCCTGATAGAATAGAGGCACAGACTGTAGCTAACTGGCGGCCTTGCAAGTCCTTTCACATTGAAATAGATATATTTAAATCTTGATTTGATTTTTTGTATTCACTACGTCTGGACAAGCTGAGCTATATCCTAGATTATTCTGACCGAAGTTTGTCAATATCAATCAACAGGCTATAAGACACTCAAAGGACGCCATTCTATGCAAAATGTGCCACATGAGGGGCATTAACCATTGTCGTCTTTCAAAATGCTAGAACATACACCGCCCGTGGAGGACATTACGCATCTGCATTGCCAATGTTTAATCTGAAGCGTCACGAAGACCATTTTTACTTTTTGCCATACAAAGATTTACTTTAATTTATATCGGTGCAGATGTGTTTTTTTTTAACGTTTACATTATGTAGTGATGAACTGTAATGCTGTACACCAGGTTTTTGCCAACAATTTGCTGCTTGTATTTATTACACCACTTGCTGTTATATTAATCTACCTATTCTGTGAAATACAAATTATCTTCAGGAAATGCTCAACGAAACTTAGAATTTCGTTACAAGAATGTTCAATTTCTGTAGTTAAAATCAAATATTGCTTTTATTTCATTTCAATTAAAACAAACTGAGTGCAACTTACAGTCAATGAGATATCAATTTCGAACTGCGAATATTCAGTTAGTAAGTAGATTTAAACTTAGCTCGCAGACTAGGACACTAATTCATCATCTTGTCGTCCTTTCGACTTCTAAAATATCTTACTTTACAAACACTGAATTAATAACATCTTCTGGATTTTATCTGATTACCTGCTTACCACACAGGATCTTAGATGACGTGATTCATCATTTTGCCTGAAATATATCACCCAGTTCAACCTTTTATTTTTTGACGATTTGACATTTCCTTTGGCCAAAAATAAAGAAGAGACTCTGCAGGTAGCACCCAACATTACTTAGATACTGTCATAGTTCTCACCGTGGAAAAAATCCATATAGCAGTATCATAAAATGCCTTACTCGTGGAAATACGATAGTTTAGCACAGTGACCCGTTTAGAAAGGGTGAGTATAGAACGATTTTAAAAACGTACAAATTCAGTGAATGTAATATCGAAACAACACAATGTATCACATTTTATAATACACAACAAGATTATTACCTATCTTCGTATATAAATCGCTGGTTTATAGTTTGCGCTGTATGACCGGTCTACATTCAACAATGTGAAGTCATATAATAAAACACTTATTGAATGGTTTACTGACAGTCAAACCATGTGACTGAGGTCCAAGGGGTACCAAGCTTTGAGCCTTTGTTGATGTATAACATTAACGAAAATGTATTTTAGGGATTGTTGTGGGTTGATTCTAAATTCAACAGAAATAGTCCACGATAAAGCAAATCCTTTGTATTTTTATTATGAGTGATACATTGTAGCTAAAAATTTTAATTATCCTAGGCTCTATGTTTTCCACATTTGGGTGAATAAATTATCATTTTTTTAGAAGATAAGTCTATTTTACACCGACAATTTTAAAATGTACTGCATATCACCGTGTATTAAATGACAATAAATTTGCCACTCGAATAGATATATACTAAGCAAATTATTATATTTGTTTTGAAAACTTCAGCTTACAACAAATGCACATATTTCAACTGTATTGTATATTATCAAAGATGTATATTCACTTCAAACAGTAGATTTGATTTACAGCCGTTTTATACCGCACACATCGCCTTTAAAAGTAGCTAGTAATCCCGCAGTCTCTTATTTTGTATCAAGGATTTCCCAATGTATCATACATATAAATGAATACATTTTCTGAAAGATCTTTTCCTTCAAACTTGTTATTCATAATGACTGTTATATATTAAATATGAACTGCAATGTCCAATTTCTGTTTACATTCTCTCTACACAATAACAAAAACGTTGATGAAAATTTCAGAAAAAGAATAACTGAGAGTAGTTCTTATTAAAGGTCTTGTTTGTGTAGATGTTAAGTAAATATGCATATAGAATATTACTTCTTTTAAATCAATCAACATATCAAAACATCTAAAGGAAGCAGACGGAAGAACTAGAGAAATGCACTACTGTCATGGAAAAATAAAGACACTTATGAAGGAAAGAAAACTAAAATATTACAAAAATATTTTTGCCACATTCTTTTCTTGTCGAATATTTCATAAGAATCAGACGATGGTACCATTAGGTTTTTAAAGATGAAATAGTGTAAGTTTAAAGTACTCAGGTGATGGTACCAGAAGACATTTGAAGATAGAAAAGTGTAAATTAGATTATAAATACTCTGTGTCGATTGTACAAGAAGCTTTTCAAATATGTTACTTTACAGATAGTATATGACAAAGGTAATAGAATTTTTTTGAAGATGTTATATTATTATAGATATTCAGAGACGATGGTTCGATGCTGTTGTTGTTGTAACGCTTGCGTAACAATATACAGAACAGTTCAAAACAAACAATTATCAAAAACACGAATACGTTTTGGTTGTGCTTAAAATTAGGATTGATAACCTCGCTTGGGATGAAGAATTCTTCACGTGAGGAAACCTTCCAGCAGCCTTACGGAAGGTCGGGGGTTCTACCTACGTGTTCGCCCATGTCTGAAACAGTACTCCCAGGAATACCTAGGGTCTTCCTCTACCATCATATGATGAAAATATGCAATAAAGTATGATTAAACTAAACCATCAAAAAGTCGCCATATGACCTAAATTGTGTCGGTATGACTCTAAACAAAAACAAAACAAATGATACTGATGTAAAACGCTTTTTTGTAAACTGGGGATGGCCGCCCTAAACATATTCATGAACGTTACACTGACTATTTATATAATGGTATCTGCCCGTGAATCCATATCGTTTCAAGGAGTCGGAATAGATGAAAGTCTGTTTGTTAAAGTAGAGCTCCGTATATATATATTATAACTAATAAATATACTGGTACTGATGATAAACTCGGACAGAAAATCGAGGTCTTTTACCTGTAACTTTTATATTTCTGCGAATTGTTATCAGTAGTTGGTATCAAAATAAAGCTTAACATTTGCTGAAAAATTGACATTTAAATTTATATTTAGTAAGCAATCGCACACGAAGTGAGGCTCTGAAAGGGGTATGTAAAATGGGGACTGTACGAACGTTGACTGGTGATAAATTCGACCACTTTGTCATTTACATTTTTTTTCCATAATACTATATTGAAACTTCCCCAGAAATGCTGCAACAGTCATTCTAGATAAAGTAATGAAAAGTGACCCAATGTCAGGCCTTCATGTGTTGACAGTGTGCATGTGCAGAAACATCCCCTTCCCCAGTAATTTTGGATAAATATTTTTTAAACAGATAAATTTAAGTCATTTATTTATACAGAATATTTACCAATTTTGTTTTTGTTTACACCAGTTGGTGTTGTAAGTGATTGCTTTTAGACGGTGTGTTCATTTATTTAAATAACCGATTGCACAGTGGTCGACTTTATCATCTGTCTGAGTTTATCGTTAGTACCAGTATGTCAGATGTACATATTCGTATCTGGTCAGAAAATGTTCTTACAAATATTCCATTTAAATTGTCAAATTTCATATTTTTGTTATGTAAAGTGTGCTGTACATGTTTTATTTTAAAAACATATCGAGTAAATTATAGATTTACTACAGCGGGATATCAAAACCAACTACAGACATTGTAATACAACTGTTAGAGAAGGATGGTAGCAATTTCCAAAAACTGACCACCATTCTTAGAAAATCCTTCTGTTGTAGATACACTATATTGTAAAATGTTATTTCAATAGTAATGTCTGACTGTATCTTTTATAAGGAAGATTTCTGACCGGTCAGCTTGGATTTTCTTTATTGAAAAAAAAACCTGATAAACATTGAGCATTTCATCTATGACAATTTCAATACATTTTAATTCTTAAGTAAACAGAAAAAAAATATCAAAAACAAGTAAAATATTTGTAATTGTAAATGGTTGAGTTTAGTTTTCCCTAGTTTAAACTTCGCTGTTTTCCCTGGTATAACAGCTCATTTGTGTTCGTTCTAGTTTTAAAATGAATCACTGAATACTCAGCCTGGTGAAACAGACTTCGCTTACAGTTTCACTGACTTAGCCTGGTTAAACACATTTTGCTTACAATTTCACTGATTTCTCAGCCTGGTAAAACAGAATTTGCTTACAATTTCACTGATTACTCAGCATGGTTGAACAGACTTTGCTTACAATTTCACTGATTACTCAAACTGGTGAAACAGACTTTGCTTACAATTTCACTGATTACATAGCCTGGTAAAACAGACTTTGCTTTCAATTTCGCTGATAAATTAGCCTTGTTAAACACATTTTGCTTACAATTTCACTGATTTCTCAACCTGGTAAAACAGGCTTTGCTTACAATTTCACTGATTACTCAGCCTGGTAAAACAGATTTTGCTTTTAATTTCACTAATAACTCAGCGATACATGCACTTACTATTAGTAAACATTGAACTGTAGAATTTTGGTGGTTGTATTTGTAAATAAAAACGTGTATCTTAACTGTAACTATTTTAATGGAAATTTTAGATTAAAAAAAACCTTATCTGGACATACGATTTATTTGATTTTATTTATTGCTTGCTCATTTCATGTCATTGTTCTTCAAGTGCATCAGACTGATTACTAACGTTTCTGCCAACCTGTTATCATACATAGCTCTTTATTTTAAGTGACAAGTGACAAGACTAGGAGGAAATCAAAGAAACACAGATTTGGAGGATGTAGTTAAATAGTATAAGTGAAGATACAATTGAATGGTGTAAGTGAAGGTATAGTTGAAGTATATCGCTGAAGGGTAGCAGAAGGTATAGTTAAAGATATAGTTTTAGGTATAGCTAAAGGTATAGTTGAGCTGAAGGTTTAACTGGAGGTATATCTGAAAGGTATAGCTGAAGGGTATGGCATCAGGTATATTGGAAGGCAAGGGGGGTGTAGCTGAAGGTATAGTTGAAGAGTATAGCTGAAGGTATAGGTATAGCTGAAGGGTATAGTTGAAGATATAGTTGAAGGTATAGTTGAATTAAAAGTATACACGAAGGGTATAATTGAAGGTGCAGTTGATGTCCTGCGGCCTCAACGAGATATCAACCAGGCAGCATGGAATTGTAGGTTAAAAGTTACAATTAATAATCGCATGCAAATATTCAGTTTCAGAAACTTTCCTCTTAAGACGTTCATCCGTATCTAAATTGCATGCTCTTTGATTCGTGAAATAACTACTGTATATGCATTAAATGTTAGATATATATGGACATTTACTATTTTAAGAAAACATTCATTGTCTGAGATTCTAAATACATCTGGTTCTGGTTTCTGATAAACGGCAAATTTGAGGTATGCAATTGATCGGGGTTGTTATAAAACTATACATCTGTCATTTATATCACATAAATTTGGCTTAAGCATTCGATAAGACATTACTTCTTCTGAAATGAAAGCATTAAAGAACGTTTTATTAATTCCGATTAACGATTTGACTGCGAATAAATATTATACTAGTTCTCTTATATGAAATAAAATAACCAGGACAATAAAACTGCAAAAATCAAAGATTAGTTCATAAAAAACTAGAAATTACATGTATGTTTGCTCCTCGAAATTTATAATTTTGTAGATAAATGCCATTTCTCGAGTGCTGAATCTAACAAAGGGAATAACAATTACTGCTGTAAAATATAAAAAAGTATACTGTAGCTTGAAATTACCCTAGATACTAAAATCAAAGCCAGAATATTTGGGTAATATAATCTGAGGGAAGACATCAGTTGCATAATTTAACATAATGATATAGGCTATGTACCTTGATTTACTTACGGGTCTCGTGCATCATTTTTATGAATCCATATTTACGGGTGATTGCTCCGATATAGAACTGTAACAAACTTATTGATCGTGTCACAGCTTATGTTTAGTTATAACACAGTCAAGGGAAATTGGGACTAATTGTCTTTGTTTTACATCTTTAATTTTCTGTGTACCAACACTTTCTTGAGTCCGCTTATACAGATATATATTTGCTAATAAAAAGAAACAGAAAACCATTTCATCCAACAAATCCTGCAGTAAACCTCATTATCTGTCATTATGTGACGTCATAGATTGGCTAGTCCGAAACTTCACCATGAAACCTAATCAAATGTTTAGTTGGTTCAGAAAACTTGAATCGAAAAGACTATTATTTATTTGCTTCTTCTGGTAGAATACTAAAACGGGATGCATTTGTTAGTTCGGTACATTTATGAAAGTAACACGCGAAGAAATAATGTATTTTTTGCTCAGGTGAGTTATTTTGATCGCTCGATGTCCGGCGTCTGTCGTCGTCTGTCAACAATTAGCTTGTGTATGCGATAGAGGCTGTATTTTTCAACTGATCTTCATGACATTTTGTCAGAATGATTACCTTGATAAAATCTAGGCAAAGTTTGAAAATGGGTCATCTTGGGTCAATCAAAAACTAGGTCACTAGGTCAAATCAAAGAAAAACTATGTGTATGCGATAGGGGCTGTATTTTTCAATTGATCTTCATGAATTTTGGTCAGAATAGTTGCCTTGATGAAGTCTAGGCCAAGTTTGAAAATGGGTTATCTTGGGTCAAAAACTAGGTCACTAGGTCAAATCAAAGAAAAACCTTGTGTATGCGATAGAGGCTGTATTTTTCAACTGATCTTCATGAAATTTTGTAACTTTAATTACCTTGATGAAATCTAGGCCAAGAACGAAAATGAGTTATCTAGAATCAAAAACTAGGTCACTAGGTCAAATCAAAGAAAAACCTTGTGTATGCGATAGAGGCTGTATTTTTCGACTGATCTTCATGAATTTCGGTCAGAATGATTGCATTAATGAAATCTAGGTCAAATTTGAATATGGGTTATCTGGGGTCAGAAAATAGGTCACCAGGTCAAATCAAAGAAAACCCTTCTGTACGCAAAGGGGCTGCATTTTACACTGGAACTTCATAAATTTGATCAGAATGTTTGTCTAGATGAAATCTAGGTGAAGTTTGAATATGGGTCATTTAGGTCAAAAACTAGGTCACTAGGTCAAATTAAAGATAAACCTTGTGTATGCAATAGAGACTGTATTTTTAATTGATCTTCATGAAGTTTGGTCAGAATGATAGCCTTGATGAAATTAAGGTCAAGTTTGAATATGGGTCATCTGTGGTCAAAAACTAGGTCGCTAGGAGAAATTAAAGAAAAACGTTTTGTATGCGATAGAGGCTGTATTTTTCAATTGAGGTTGATGAAATTTAGTCATAATGAATGCCTTGATTAAATCTAGGTCAAATTCGAATGTGGGTCATCTTGGCTCAAAACTAGGTCACTAGGTCAAATTGAAGAAAATACTTGTTTACACTAAAGAGACCACATTTTTGGTCCAATCTTAATGAAAATTGGTCAATATTTGTTTCCATGAAATCACAAGGTCAAAAATGTTTACTCTGTTATGGTGTGTTTCTCAGGTGAGCGACCTAGGGACATCTTGGCCCTCTTGTTCCAAATTTAATCTGACAAAATAACGTTTGATTAGTAATTACAATTCTCATTTATTATCCATTCAGAAATGTACAACATGTACAAATATATGTCCATTTAACAACATCAAACATGAATCAATGCTTTCAACAATGTCATGCAAATATAGGTCCCTTCAATTGTGTCCATATAGATCCATTCAAAATTATCCTACTTAACTCGATCCCTTCACCAATACTATACACATATATGTCCTTTCAATAATATCATACAAACAAAGGTTCCTTCAACAGTAAACTACTTCAATCTCTCTTTTGAACAATATCGTACAAATATAGGTCCCCTCGACAATATCTTAAAAGATTAGGTCCATTCAACAATATCTTACAAGATTAGGTCCCCTCAACAATATCTTACAAGATTAGGCCCCCTCAACAATATCTTACAAGATTAGGTCCATTCAACAATATCTTACAAGATTAGGTCCCCTCAATAATATCTTACAAGATTAGGTCCCCTCAACAATATCTTACAAGATTAGGTCCATTCAACAATATCTTACAAGATTAGGTCCATTCAACAATATCTTACAAGATTAGGTCCCCTCAATAATATCTTACAAGATAAGGTCCCCTCAACAATATCTTACAAGATTAGGTCCCCTCAACAATATCTTACATGATTAGGTCCATTCAATAATATCTTACAAGATTAGGTCCATTCAACAATATCTTACAAGATTAGCTCCCCTCAACAATATCTTACAAGATTAGGTCCCCTCAACAATATCTTACAAGATTAGGTCCATTCAATAATATCTTACAAGATTAGGTCCATTCAACAATATCTTACAAGATTAGGTCCCCTCAACAATATCTTACACGATTAGGTCCATTCAACAATATCTTACAAGATTTGGTACATTCAACAATATCTTACAAGATTAGGTCCATTCAACAATATCTTACAAGATTAGGTCCATTCAACAATATCTTACATGATTAGGTCCATTCAACAATATCTTACAAGATTAGGTCCATTCAACAATATCTTACAAGATTAGGTCCATTCAACAATATCTTACAAGTTTAGGTCCATTTAACAATATCTTACAAGATTAGGTCCCCATCAACAATATCTTACAAGATTAGGTCCCTGCAACAATATCTTACAAGATTAGGTCCATTCAACAATATCTTACAAGATTATGTCCATTCAACATTACATCATTCAACATTACATCATTTAAATGTAGGTCGGCCCCTTTAACAGTTTCATACGAAAATAATACGAATATAAGTCCATTAAACAATATTAAACTTAAACTGATTCTTTCAAAAATATCATACAAATATAGGCCCCTTCAACAATGTCATACAGATGTAGATCCATTCAACAATATCATACATATATAGCTCCCTTCCTGATATCATAGGAATACAGGTCCATTCAATAATATCATACTTAAATCGACTCCTTCAATTATATAAGACAAATAGAGATCCCTTCAACAGTATCATACGAATATTGGTCCATTAAACAATATCACACTTAAATCGATACTTTCATCAATATCATACAAATATAGGCCCCTTCAACAAATTATACCAATATCAACCCCTTATTCAGTATCACACAAGTGTAGGTCTATTTAACAATATCATATCTAAATCGATTCTTCCATTAATATCATACAAATGTAGGTCCCTCCAACAAATCATGCCAATATCGATCCCGTCATCAATATCATACCAATATAAATCCCTTAAACAATATCATACAAAAATAGGTCCCTTCAAAATAGTAATATTAACTTAGGTTCCTTCAGCAATATCATACAAATCATCCGTATCGTACTTCAATCGATCCCTTCAACAATATCAAACCTGTATAGCTTCTTTCAACAATATCATACAAATATTGGTCCTTTCAACCGTATCATACTTCAATGGATCCCTTCAACAATATCATACCTGTATAGGTTCTTTCAACGAAATCATACAAATATTGGTCCTTTCAACCGTATCATACTTCAATCGATCCCTTCAACAATATCAAACCTGTATAGCTTCTTTCAACAATATCATACAAATATTGGTCCTTTCAACCGTATCATACTTCAATGGATCCCTTCAACAATATCATACCTGTATAGCTTCTTTCAACAATATCATACAAATATTGGTCCTTTCAACCGTATCATACTTCAATGGATCCCTTCAACAATATAAAACCTGTATAGGTTCTTTCAACAATATCATACAAGTATTAGTCCTTTCAACCGTATCCTACTTCAATCGATCCCTTCAACAATATCAAACATGTATTATTTGTATCGGTTCTTTCAACAATATCATACAAAGTATCAATATCATACAAAGTCATGCAATTATAGGTCCATTCAATATTTTCATATTCAAACCGGGCCCTTCAACAATATCATACAAATTGGTCTCTTCATCAAATGTCGTATTAACCCAGCTTCCTTTAACAATGCCATATAAATATAGTACCTACAATAATGTCATATTAATACAGGTTCCTTCAACAATATCATAAAAGTATATGCCCTTCAACGGTGTCAAATCAAAATAGGTCCTTATATCAATATAGTAAAAATAAAAGTCATTTTAACATTATCATATTTACATAGGTCCTATTATACAAAAATCGGGTTTTTAACAATGTCATATTTACATCGATCCCTTCAATAATATCATAAAAATATAGGTCCCTTCAAAAATTAATACAATTCCAGGTCCCTTCAACAATGGCATATAAAGTAGGTCCCTTTAACAATATCAGACAAAAATAGGTCCAATCAATAAAGTCATATTTATATATGTATCTTCAACAATATCATTCAAATATAGGTCCCTTCACTTATGTACTATCAAAATAGGTCCCCGAACAAAGCCATGTTATTATGTAGGTCCCTTTATTAACGATGGAAGTTACCCCTTCCAAGCCTAGTTGTGCACATTGTTGGTTTGTTATTGTTCATTGAATATGCCTGCAGTTATTGTCCTATATCTATGGCATTTTACAATTTCTGCGTGGTAAGTGGTGGGAGACGTACGCTATTTCTAGTTATTAGTGTTCTACTCCTGTGTCGTATACAAAAAAAAAAAACGGTACAAGAAATACGTTCCATCTTTAATTTTCGAAAGTATTTTCAACAATTAATTCAGTTCAGTTGCGGTTTTTCTATAATATTTTTATTTAACTTTAGATATAACTATTACTAATGTTGAAATATGTTTACTGGGAAAACCCGTCTGTAAAACACAAGTAAGTCTTTTGAAATATATGCATTTCGTCGTGTAACTCTAACTATATATGTGAGCGAAGAACAATTGTTGAAATCGAAAAACGCTTTCGTTTTTAACTTCGTAGTGCCTGCATGGCCGGGAGGAGTCCGCATCGCCCGCGTCGCCCGCGGAACAAAGTACAGAATAGTTATAAGTAGTACTTCCCTTGACATATATGTAATAGCCGTAAATGTCGATTTGTTAGTATCTGTCAGGTCTGTATCATGCAAATGTGCAATGAAATCTGATTAGCTCTCTCTCTCTCGCTTCAATTGTAAATATTGATATCTGGTTATACAATGCTGTCAAAGATGTTCCTTTGAGAATTTCAAATTTAATATTTTCATTATGTAAATTGTGCTGCTCCTGGTTTGTTCGGAAATTACTGGTTTTCTACCAAAGCTAACTACATTTGTATAGACATTCTGTTAGAGAAGAATGGTTGTAATTAGTAAAGCATTAAACATTTACCACGCTTCTAAAGAGGCAACAGCAAAGCGTTCAAACTGCGATGTATATAAATTACTAAAGTCATGTATACCCTGTACATGTATCTGAAGTTACGCCAACATAATAAAATAAAATTATCTGCAACAAGTGTCATTTTAAGTCGGATTCCTTTTAATCTCGAAGTAAAACCCTTGGAATCCGAGACACAGGGATTCAGCTGTTTATATTTTGGCAGCTTAGATATCCGCTCCGCAATTCATTGGTAGTAGTAAGATATTTCTGTTACATAAATTCCAATGTTTTAATCCGCCTGCAAATCTAATAAAAGCTTTGAATGCAACTCCCTTTCCCAACTGGACTGAAAAGTAAAGCTTTCACTATTGGTATTTAATCAAAACTTCAATTCCTGTTAGAAAACTCGGCATTTCCTATCTGATTTAAAATCTCATTAAAACATTAACTTTGTCAAGCGATAGATAACTTATCTGTGGGAATCTAATTTGCATTTCAAATTAAAACGTGTCCTATATCTCAGAACTGAGAAGTTAAGATATTTACCGAAATGAGTGAAAATGTGTGCTGTTGATTAGGTTTTCTATTGCTGCTTTAATATAACCCTTTGATCAGAAAACTTTATCTCGACATAAAATAGTTCTAACCTTTACTTGGTGTTGATAGTATAGATGCTGTTGATCATTACGCTGGGTTAATAATAGCCGACGCATTATAGAATTTTAATTTCCGAAAATGTTTTCGTGTTATTCCATGACAATTTTTGCCATTATGAGAGGTCATCATCAATGAAAATAAGTATGAAGACATTCGTAACGTAGTAGACTTCATAGTTTTGTTACGAAAACACTGAAGTGTTTGTCCTTTCAGGTTAGCAGATACGGCCGCCTTTTTCAACTAATAACAGATAGGACTGGAAGAAAAGAGTTTAACAAAGCATAGAAGCACAAACGAATTGACCAAAAGGCAATGGTTTAATCATTTCCTTACAAGATGTTTCTTGTCAGAACACCATCCAATTCAATCCTGTGATCTTAACCAGTTCATCGGTATCTGTTTTAATGAAGAGACTAAACTGTAGATTCCCTGAGGTAAACTATTGTTTCCTTAATATCAACCATATGGCTTAAAACAAGCAGAATGAAATTATAAGATAATTTTACAAGTTGTTATCGCTTGCATTCGGCTTTGAAAATAATATCTGTAAGTTTTCTCCTAGTACATCAATGACACGTTTTGGTCCTGAATGAAAACAAAATATATTTAATTTACAGGTCAGTTAATGTCAGTGACAGTTTTGCATGACCGTACATGTTCTTTACTTGTCTGAAATTACTACTGAGTATATGTTATATGTATACTTACTATTTCGAAAAAATATTAATTATATATTTAAATATATAATATATAAACAATTTTAAGTTGGACAATATACTACGTTTACTATAAGTTTGTCAATATACTACTTATAATTTATTTAGACAATATATTACATACAATTTATAGTTGCAAAGTATGCTAGTACAATTTATAGCTAGTCTACCAAATACAATTTTCGGGCTCCCACTTGGGATAACCCCATTTATTTTGTAAGGTATGAACATTTACAAAACAATAACCATAAAAGAAGACATTTAACAACCAATCACTTGCCTCTCATCGATGTGGGTTCGAGCCTCACTCGGGGCGTTGAATTCTTCATGTGTGGAAGCCATCAAGCTGGCTTACGGAAGGTCGGTGGTTCTACCCGGGTGCCCGCTCGTGATGAAATTATGCACGGAGGGCCACCTGGGGTCTTCCTCCACCATTAAAGCTGGAAAGTCGCCATATGACCTATCATGTGTCAGTGCGACGTTAAATCCAAAAAAAAAAACAACAAAAAAACAACAAACAATTAACAACCAATTCTTACAAACATATGAATAATGAATTTAGTGATATATTGAACACAACAGTTACTTCGCCAGTGAAATAGAACTTGTTCGAAAACGAAATGACAAGTAAAATTTGACGAAGTTTCTTTTGACAAGTTTACAAATATTTTATTATACACAACATTGTGAAAATTTATACGTCTATATATGTATCTGACATGGACTCAATAGATTTCAATAACTGTAGTTTTTCATTATCAGTATTGTGCCATTTTATTTGTTCTTTAATTTTTCTAACTAGATGTTTATAAAAGCTTCTTATTGACTGATAGCTGTTATTGAATTTACAATTATTTCTATATTTCCAAATTTCCCATTTTGTTTCATATATAATCGTATTAATCAATTTGTTCACTTGCCTGTCATCATACTATCCGAAACAAACAGCAAATTTAAAAGCAGAATCACCGATGTTGACATATCTAAACAGGTCGTTCAAGTTCTTATTTAAAAGAGTCCAAATATTTTTGGCAAAATGACAGTTCCACACCAGGTGCACTAAAGTTTCTCTGTGTTCTTTGCATATATTACAAATTCCGTTTGATAATTTCATAAGACTGAGTTTATGCTCTGTAAATATTACGTTGTGTAAAAATTTCCATTGAAACTGTTTTGCTACTTTTGAAGAAAAAAGAACCTGAAATTGGTTTAGCGCTGTTTTTCAACAATATTTCATTTACGTAACGACAGGCAGTTAAGCTAACCGGTACTGTTCTCCGCATGGTACTGCCAATTTCTCTACATGCATCAGAGCTAGAGGACGAAATAACTTCTGATAAAATGTCTTCTGTCAAAGCGTCACGGGGAACATACGCCTCGCGCGGGGATTAAACTTGCGGCCCCGAGATTATTGAGCTAAGCTACAATTTAAAGCTGAACAATAATACTACGTAAAAATTTAAGTTGGACGTTATTCTGCGTACAATATACTACGTACACTTTATAGTTAAGACAATATACTGCGTACATTTTATAGTTGCAAAGCAATACAATTTACAGTTTGGCAATATATTACGTATAATATATAGTTAGACAATGTACTACATACATTTGGTAGTTGGACAGGTACTACGTAAAATATATACTACATACACTTTAAATTGGACGATATAGTACGTGTTATAGCGGTGGATTATTTTGCGGGAACACTGCACATCATAAGCTACAAATTGATTCGTTTCATATTTAAATAGTAAAAAAATAATATATTTGGATTTCTAAATCAATTGCGAAAAATCCAAAAAAGGCGGTCAGCATCAATTGATAAATTTAGGAAGTCCCGAGGTATCTCCGGACATTATTTAAGGTATGTTTGGGTGCCATGATAGAACCAGCGACCTAAATGGCTACTTGTTATGATATAATCATACATTTAAAGAGGTGTTTCGAACCAACAACGGTGATGGGCAAATATTTTGAAGACAGCGACTTTAAGCACATAACCTACATTGATATATTGACAAAGGAGCGGTCTCAATGTTGAGGAATAAATGGGAAGTGGACAATCTGCCAAACCTGTCTTTAGTTTTCCCGAAACTATTCAGACAACCTAAAATTTTCGTTTAGTGCGGACTACCTCAATTTACTATATACAAAGAAATATTCCCAATTAAATCTAAGAAACCTTCTTATCGATATTAACCCTTCTGTGAAAAGGGGTTTTAGAGCAAAATGTTGGTGGGACTTGTTTTGCAAAGCGGCGTACGCCGTTTTACGCCGATTTCAACTTCCGGAACCGGCACAGCCACTTTATTTCTCTCGTTTGCGCCTCCGGGGTGCGCCGATTGCAAATATGGCTGAAAACTCCTTGTAAGGAAATTTTGAAGTAAGTGAGGGATTATTATTATAAATTAAAAAAAAAATGTTTGTGTAAAATAACTTTGAATACTTTAAAAAAGATAAGAATGCACGTAAACTAACAAAACACTTTTTCATAATTGTTTTATTGTTCCTTCTCAAGGGAAGGAACACTTATGGTGAACATGTCACACTTGACTGAGCATATAATTGAAACAAGGGTATCATCAAAGGCATCCGAATTCTAGCTGGGCGCCGCCATCATGGACTCGTGCATATTCATTACAAAAAGTCTCTTTCCGATGTGTGTTTACTCATCTTTAAGTTAATCTTTAGCGAAATACAACTACGTAATAACAGACCTTCAAGAAACAATAATGTGGGTTAAATCATATAACTCCTCTAAATCTAACTTGTCATATTGAAGAATCGAGATTATTTAAATGAATATGCATCATCTAAAAATAGACTCCCGCCAAATAATGTCATCTGCTATTGTTTTGCTTGGTTTTATTCTTTGCTTCCAAAGGATCTTTTTACAGATTTCATTTCATATCAGCTATATTATTTTGACGTTCAGTATTACTATCAAAACATACTGTACTTATAAAGTAATTCGAGATATTTTTTTTCGCTTGTTTGCACGCTACGCACCGTCACCGTTTTTACAACATTTCAATTACTTCCCTTGTTTTTATCCAGAACTGTATAATGCATTTTTGGTTGCGGGTTTATCCCGCTACCAAAGTTACAAGTACATTTCTGACAATCATATAGCATCTTTATTTTATTCCGAATCACATCCAAAGGATGTTCATGTGCTACACAATATAGTGCCATTCATGAACAATGCGGCTGAATTATCAATGAACAAGCAGTTCTTATTCAACCTGACCATTTAGATTATATAACATCTATCAATGATAAGGTATTCCAGCCCATAGTTACATCACAAGCTAGGTCAGGCAGAGTTCATCTTAGATATGAGGGACATTAAATTTGTATTTGTTATTCATAGACTGGCATTTAAACAGAAAATAAATCTACCAAAAACCTTCAATCATCAGACATTTCAAGGCTTTGATTTCACTTTCTTTAGCAATAAAAATTTTCGAACTTTGTAATTTCTTGCCTTTTGGTAAGTTGTTTTATCAGAATCAAGCTGTAAACTTTTTGTAAACATTTTTTTCAAACACATTAAGTTGTTAGTGCCGGTGTAATGAAGTATTTCGACCCCCATAGAATAATGACCCCCCCCCCCCCCCCCCCGGTCATTATTCTATAGAAAAAGTGACCCCCCGGTCATAGTATTATGACCTCCAGATCATAGTACTATGACTCCCTCACGTGAAGTAAACTGAACCTCACGAAGAATATTGACTCCCATAAAAAACGACCCCCTGTCATTTGGTCAAATTTAGTGATAACTCATGTATCTAAGGCCTAATTGCTGCATTTTATGTCCCCACTCGGGGGAGGGGGGCATATAGATTTGCCCTTGTCCGTCCATCCTTCCGTTTGACCATTAGCCCCAGATACCATCACTTGACACAGAAATCAGAGCATTCCGCAACGGGAAAAGGGATTCTATTTCTAGACGCTGTATCTTGGTGTATACATTTTTTTTCAGGAAAATAACAATTCACGATACGTTCACAAAACACACCAGTGTCAATAATCCCTGCAAACTTCGGTATGAAGTAATTCTTCAGAAGAAAACTGCACAAGAAACTGCTAGCATAGAACTTAGTATTAATAGAAGTTGCAATACTTAGCAGTGGCAGTAAAGTACGGTAGCGGCAACAATAGAAAGTAGTAGTAGTAGTAGTAGTGGCAGTGGTAGTGGCAGTTGCAGTAGCAGCAGCAGCAGCAGCAGCAGCAGCAGCAGAGGAATACGTGACAGCAACAACAGCAGCAGGAGAAGAAGAGGTAGATGTACAAGACGTATAAGTGGAAGCAGGTATAGTAGTATCAGTAGTAGCAGTTGTAGTAGTAGTAGTAGTAGAAGTAGTAGTAGTAGTAGTAGTAGTAGTAGTAGTAGAAGAAGAATTACATGTAGTAATAGCAACAGAGGTAGCGGCACCAGCAGTAGTAGTACAATCAAAATGTTAACTATTGGCAATGGAGGGTATTAGAGTTGCAGATCTAGTAAAATTGTCCGTTAGGTTTGGTTGGGATCACTTTTTAATAGATATTATCGTCGAAAGTCTTTTTAGGAGCCGGTGTTTTACACGGAAAGAGTAACTTTTTTAAATAGAATAATGTCCGGGAATCGATATTGTATGAGAGTTCGAATGTAGTAATTTCGGCAGTGAGTATTTTACATGGAAGGAGTCATTTTTTCTATAGAATAATCACCGGGGTCGTTATTCTATGAGATTCGAAGGGAGTCATCTTTAGGGAGTCAGTATTTTACTTTGAGGGGTCAGTTTTTCTATAGAATAATGACCGTGGGTCGTTATTCTATAGAGTTTTCAAAGGGAGTCAGTTTTTTATAAGGGGAGTCAATATTTTACAGGAAAGGAGTCACATTTTCTATAGAATAATGACCGGGGGGTCGTTATTCTATGGGGGTCGAAATACTTCATTACACCGGCTTATATATAAGCCCTTTTTCTTCCAGCTTAACTTTTACGGTCTCAGACGGCATTATGTCGTTCTGGAGCTGGATGTATCAATCATGCGATGCAATTAAGGGTGTTTGGCAGCACTTTTCTGTCCATTGCATTGCTACGTAAAACTTTAAATTTACAAAGAGGCTAACATACGGTCAAATTCCGATCTGTGCCACTAGGGAAGGTTTCGACAGAGGATTCCCGAAATTTTTATAGAATGATGGTCTTTATTATTTATTGTCCGCTGATATAATATTTAGGTAGAAGGTGTTTCATTATCATTATAAGTTAAATATATGTTTATTTGAAATAACTTTAAATGTTTTTAAATAGATAAGAATACACGTAAACTAACAAAACACATTTTTCATACTTGTTTTATTAATCATCTGTAACAGGATGCTAAAACAGATCCCTTAAAAAGAATATTTAATATGCGCTAGAAGGAACCTTTTGGTAAGCTAAATCTTGTATCACTTATTAATTCTAAAACTACAGACAGCTGTCACAGCAATAGCCGCCATATTTGTTGAACCGGATTGGTCGATTAGCTCATCCTATAGGCGTACGCCGGTCACATACCGGTCATGTGACCGGCTTACCCCGATACGCCAGCGGCGAATGCAAATCAAGCAGGCCCGTTGAGAATGAAGTCCAGAATGATATGTTTTGGTCCCCAGTCACAGCAACGCAGACATTCCCTAATCAGAATGTTTAAATTTTAAGGCTCAAAATGGTTCAGGTAAGTGCCGACAGATACCTTTAACAGTAGTTTTAAGAAGTCGGGTATGTCCATATGTTACTTACCCATTGAATATTTCAAAATGTGTAATGATTTTAAATAAACACCTTATTTAAAAGTGTACGATATTTTCTGCAAAAGGAGTTAATTGTGAAGAAAATGATATTTTACAAAAAAGATTTTGCTGTACATCAACTGAAATCTCTATGTTAATACACGTTTACTCTCCTGTTACAACAAACGACAAAAACGGTTGTTAAGATTTTTGTTAAAAAACTGTCAATAAAAACTCTATTCATAGATTTATAACAAGCATTCAGTATAATTTGGAGTTGCAGTGCAGCTACTGAAAAAGAAAAACCCAACAGAATGTTAAAAATACAGTGTTTGTTATATTGTTGTAAAGTAAGCAATCTGGTGCCCCTGTGGTAACATATAGCACAGAATGGTATTGATTATGTCACAGCTTGCGTTTAGAACGTGAAGCCAAAATTAGAGTAGTCTAGGGTAATTACGACTAATTGTCTTTTCTTACATCTTTAACCACCTCTGTGCCAAGGACCGATTGTTTTTACACGTTAAATGCCCTACGCCGATTCGGGCCGATCTGAACAGAACATTTACGCTGTGCATCTTATTGAGGTCAACTCTTTTTCAACGCAGATTCTAGCATAAAACTGATGTTCTTGTCATTTTTCGGGGGTGTTTTAACAGGAGAGAAAACGTGTATTAACAGAGATTCTCGCGCTCACGTGCCGTTAAAACACCTTTTTATATATGCGCGTTCCGTTGAAAAGCGTAAACGCATTACGGCCCAAAAACGGATTATTCAAAAGGAACTGACGTCAACGCGAAAAAATAGCGCAGACGCTCCAGCGCGTTTCATGGAAACTTAATGACGTAGAGGGATAATTTATTCGTTTATTAGTTGTTTTTTTCAGGCGTTTTGTCACGCTAGAATAGCGTTAACGCATGTTCATTTTGTGTTGTAATATCTTCAGAATCCCTCGGGAAACGTTGGTACCCTCGCCCTACCGGACTCGGGCACCAACCAATCCCTCTGGATTCTGCAGATGTTATCGGGGCCTTGAAAAGTTTACTGGAGTCGAATACAACATCCTAGTTGAACTACCATTATGATAACTCTTATATACAATTTTAATATATTATTTAAATGTTTAAGTTAATAAGAATTTTGATTTTACTTTTTTTTTCGTGATTTTTTTCTTGGAGCTGTATATTTGGAAATGATATTTCTTTTACGAAGAAATGGAATTGCCTGTGATCTGACATGTCAGACCAAATAAAAGTACTGTTACAATGAAACGTATCACTTTTCCATTTATTTAATCTTTCTTTGTCCAGACCAGGATCACCCTATAGCTTCCTGATTTTAAGTATTTTGTTTTATCCTGTTGAGCTAAGTAGATGACAGAGATGTACTGTTACAATGAAACATATCATTTTTCCTTTCATTTAATCTTTCTTCGTCCCGACCAGGATCTCATCCTATTTATGTTCTTGAGAAATAGCGTTAAACCCCATTGAAGATAAAATGTTTTCTTACAGTTTATGTAGGTAGAAAGTAACTAAACTGTTTTGATATATTAAGTAAAGTATATCAACTTTAATATTATATAGGACTGAAAATATTTAAGCAGTTGTTGTTTGTTGATTGTCATATCTATTGTTTTCCTTAAAGACAAAAGAAAAACGAACGCATATTATGAAAGTTAAATTTTCGTGCAGAAGCGATAAAGTGGCATATATTGATGTAGAACGCACATGCAAATGATCTTATTAAATACTTAACGTGGTATTTAATCAGTATGAAAATCATAGGGTAATTATTTTGCTAAAAAGATAGAGACAGCAGCAAACATATTTTGGGTAAAAGTTTTGGAACGTGCATTCTCAATTTGTCAGTAAAATGTGGCAATATGCCTCTGTAAACCATGACCATTTTATTTTCGAACAGGTTCAATTTTTTTCTTGAATATTTTAAAACAACAGAGGAAAGTTATATTTTACTATCTATATAGTTCATGTCCAGAAGTTTAGAGAGATCGGAATCAGCATGGATTGAAAACCCAGTACACTAGAATCTCCGAATGATTTATTTTTTCCATATTAACTGCTAAGCATATAGAACTATATTCTTATGATCTGTTTTTACAATATAAAAAGCTATAGTCTACCACTGCAAAACCAACTCAATTAACACATCACTTAACCAGAACGTAACCGCTGACGTCAGGATTCTCTTACGGTTTTCGACGTCATCGACGTCACTTTGGCATCTCATCGAACAAAATCTTGATGTATTTGTCTGATTTATATAGTTTTCTGTAGTTCGAATGCAGTTTGATTAGCAATCATTAGGATTATCTTTTTTCGTATATTTCTTGAAATGCTCTAAAATATTGAAAATGAGGTAAGATTTAATTGTTCATATGAAATAAATAAAGAAGTGAATTAGTTAAGAAATAATATATCTCATCCAGTGATTTGTCGTTGAATAAATCATTGTTTGGAGTTCAGATGCGAAGGAATTATATCACGAGGGCGCAGCCCGAGTGATATAATAATACGCATCTGAACGACACACAATGATTTATTCAAGAGCAAATCACTAAATGAGATATATTATTTCGATTCTAACACGTTACCAAGGATTTTTAAGTACATCCTTGACGACATTCATTAAATATTTGCCCGTTTTCAATCGGTTTCTTTTCCAGTGCGCTGCCATGCCGTTTGACTCCATGACGTAATAATTGTGACGTCAGAACAGTGATTTGTTGTATAATAATTCACTGTTTTCTGCCTTCTTTGTTTAATAGGAAAATGAATCGGATCGTGTTAGAATATAATGTAACCAACATGTGTGATGTTTTTTATGAACGTTTTATCATGGACACTAGAATTTCAGGTTCACTCCATTAAGGTCGGGGTGGGGGGGGGGGGGGGGGGGGGGGGGCGCACTCTTCTGTTCATTATTCATAACAAGGGAAATACAAAATGTATCAAAATGTACTAAAAACACATATTTCAGCCGCTATTTTGATGTTGCCGGTACCTGTTTATATATTTACAAATGAATCTAACCGCACAAAAGCATATTTATCTAAATCAAAATTTATGAATGAGTATTCACTAATTTCTCTGGACTGTAACAGTCACATAGAGCATGGGAACTTCTAATATAATTAATGCTATCCGGGCGTGTATGCTGTAATCATAGACTTACAAAGTCTGTTGAGATCAAGTAATCTGCAATAAAGTTTATTCTTTCTTCATACTGACACTGATGTTTTCTCAGAAAACCATTTTCTCTCTAGGCTCAGAGTCAGAGGTAGATCTAAGTGTTGTTGTAAATTTTTTCAGAAAGTGCTATTAGAGAGGATTAATTTTATGGCCAAGTGCTTTACATTTAATGACTAACGACTGATGCCAGTCTACTCTAACCAAAGCACGTGCTTTAAATCTTTTGAAAACCGAAGCTATTCTTTTAAAGGCACTCGCTACAGTTTTTCCGGACGGGTCGATATTTACCCCAACACCGTGCCAATTGGTTGTGTTTCTAAGGCTGATCACTACCAAATAGAATGTAAGCCTCCGCTGGTCTAGTCACAAGTAGTCCAAATATAAATAGTACTAATCTTTTTTCCTTTCCTAGTGCATTTTCTCGGCAGCAACGTGCTTACTTTTACCCTACCGCGTTTCAGTATGTATCACTTTGCATTCTAATGAAATCGGCATGTTCCTATCGCATGCTAGATGAAAATGGCGGCGTAAGAATTTAATGTCACGAAAAGAGAAATTGAAAGAAGCGAAAAGTAGTAAATTCAGCGGGTTGTATTTAACGAACTGTAGTTTTCTTATATAAAAGTTAACACCCCCTTTTCTTTTTGTTTTTCTAAAGTAGCGATCTAGTTCTTTATGGGAATATAAGTGTCTGAAAATCTGATATGCTAGAAAATGTCGAAACACCGTTATGAAGTGAGTTGATTTTATATGAAATAAAGAACAGCTGGATTTAGTGGTGTTCAGCCTCTAATCGATGTAACTCACTGCAGAGTTGGCGCGGTCTTCTGCGCATGCCTGGAAGTAATTATCTAATGTCGCGTACGGCAAAAATTCGCAACTTATTGTATGTTCGCATGCATTTAATGTACAAAATGTATAATATACTGACTAAAGGTTAGGGTAAGTATCACCATGGTTAAAATATATACATTTAAAGTACTTTTAGTTAAAATTGCTTCAATCCGACATATACTGGAGTCTGTTATTTATACCAGCGCTCAAACACTGCATTGAGTCACAGCTGTTTCTAATCCCGTACTGTACATTCGTAAACTATAGGTTTTGTAAAAAAAAAAGGCGGAAACTTTCATCGTTCTATGCCATCCAAATGCTTCAGAAACACCTTAAAATCCGCTTATTAAGAAATCTGCCGTTTGATAATTTTATATATATATTTCTAAGACATTTGCTTAAACACTGAAAGAGTATTTCGTACCAACCTGCGTTGTATAAATGCCTGCCACACCCCACCTCGTTGTAATTTGATTTAAGCGAAATCTAATATGGTGACCTATCAATTTTCTTTTTGTTTTAGATTAGGTAGATATAACCAAAGGTATGTGCAGAGTTTGATTAAATTCTATTATGTGAAACTCGATAAAATAGCAGAAGTACCAACTTAAAACTGACAAAAATATGCAAAAATAGTCATTGGGTCTGCTGAACAAGTATTCCTTTCTTTACAAAACCATGTTCTTTTGATTTCTCTGAGCATGTTTCAAATAGATATATTGTTTTCCGTTATAAAAATGCTTAAATAATCAAATTTATGCTGATTATTGTACTTTACTGAAATATATTTTAGGATTACAGAAATTTTGAAAAATTTTTAAAATAGCACCATATCTAGGGGCAAATTAAATTGAAACAAAGCTGGTGACCTAGTACTTTTATTTCATTTTTCATTACATCATAACATGATCTTTTAATACAAAATATTTCATCGAAATCTATTATTGAGAAAAAAATTATGAAACTGTAGCGAGCGTCCTTAAGAATCAAGGTACTGTATTTGTAGAAATTAGCGTAAAAAATTACATGCCTGCGAATAAAAATGTTTTCTTTAACTAATTTACAGTTTCGTTATATTCGGTCAAAGAAAACTTTATACTGTTTTCAAACAATTCTGATATTTTTGTTTTGCTTTATTGCTTGCTTTCTCCGTGTCAGTTTATTTCCAGTGTATCAGACTAAAGGTTATCGATGCTGCCTATGTGTTAGTAACCATAGCTTTGTTTTCAAAGTGATAAGAAAAAGGACTAGATTTTTTAAACAATCAGAAGGGAACAGTTAAATCATTTTCTTACAAAATGTTTCTTGTCAGAACACCAGCCAATTCAATGCTACGCATCAGCCTGTTCAGAGATCTGCAAACAAATCTGTCTTTTAAATCACATAAATTTAGCTTTAAGCATACTCCTTCTTTAATGAAAGCATTAAAGATCATTTCAATTGTTTCTGGAGGATTTTAACACTACTAATAAATATTGTACAGAACAATAAAGCAGCAAAAATCAAAGGTCATGAAAATGTTGGTAATTACGTTTGAATATTATAAATAAACGAAATTGCTTGACCCTTATGACAAATTATATTATTGTTGCCTAAAATATAAATGAGCTATACAGCCTCGAATGTATTTGCAAGGACAATTAGAGGGTTTGGGGTCAAGCTGCCCCGGAAATAATTCGGTCTAATTTAAGTAGCTTTGCTGGTAGCTGCCCTATAAAAGCCTGTATGGCTCATCTGTATTTTAAAAAAATACCTGCCTTTAGGTCAAACAAATATAATAAACCGCATAAATTGTTCTAGACCTAATGCAAACTAAGCGCAGTATTCTGTGACATGTACATGTAAAATCAAAGATTCCCAGGGTAGAGAAAGGGATATAATGCAAAAAAGAAAAGAAAAAATAGCAAAATTTTATACAGTTTTTATTACTTTAACCGTAATTCTTGCATAAAAACTACTTTTTTCACTGGATCCGCCCATGTATAAACGGGAGAAAAATCGTGTGCAAACAAGGCAATTCACGTGCTGTTAATACATGATTTTTATTTTTGAAATGCTTTGCCAGGGACGTATGTATGTATTTCTGCGCAGACTGATATTTGGCATCTGCATCTTGTTTCTTCCATAATAACCTCTTCTTGAAGCATTATAGACACAATGTAATCCATAGTATGTTTAGCTGTATCAGTTTCCAACCCAAAACGTACTGCCCCCATCAATGTACGCACTAACTTCTCTTAGAGTTTACTCCCTTTACAAAGCGTCTGTTCAGTTATTGTAAATAACTGTGAATAAATAAGTATCGCGTGTAACTTGTGCTATTGTCGGTTTTTAGGTATTATATTAATGACTTTTGTTAGTATCAGTCGGTTTGTTTTTACCTGATTGTTCGCAGAATTCATATAATAAACCTCGAAAGCTAGTCACTAGCTTCGTACTCATCCGTACTCTGTTTGTTCGTACTCAAAATAATTCGAATGTAAAGTTGTTATTCTTAAAATAATTGTGTTCCTGTTTATCAAATTTTTAAGTTATATGCAAAATTATGTGTAATGTAACGTTTGAAATAACCAAAAACCTTCAAATCACGCTTTTAGTAGTGTTGTTGTTACGTGTGCCCCGGTTACGGATATTTAAAACATGTTTACCGTTTCCAAGAACAACAAGAATGGTAAATAAAAAATGTACCGGAATCGTCAAGTCATCACATATGAAAACAATGCATTTAGTCGTCGTGTAATGTTTTTATGCAAGAATAGCGACAATACACGTTTGTTTTGTGTATTAACGCCTGCAGAAGCCCTTGGGATATGTTTGTGACCTCGACCTTCGGTCTTCTGCGGGCTTCTGCAGACGTTAATACACAAAAAAACGTGTATTATCCCTACAATCTAATCGAATTCTAAGTCTTTTATAAATGAATATATAAACAATAAGATAGCGAAGCGAGATCTAAAGTTTAGGCTGGCCTGGGGGCGTTACACTTTGACTCGATGCACTCCTGAATCAACTAAGGTGCACGCAGTATTATATATATGTTTACCATCGTTAAAAGTTCGGGAGCCAACTGCTGCATTCTGCTTGGTTTTGAGAGAAAACGACTCTCTGTCCTAAATTGGAGTTTTACACTTGGTTATATTCTAAGGATTTTTTATTATAGGGAAGTTTATGGAGCAGGTGGAGGTGATACAGGGGTAATCCTTCTGAAAGTTTTTGGTTGCGGGTTTATCCCGCTACCAAAGTTAAAGTGTATTTCTGACAATCAAAGCGTCTTTACTTTATTCCGAATCACATCCAGACGATGTTCATGTGCTACACAAAATAGTCCCATTCATGAACATTGCGGATGAATTATCAATGAACAAGCAGTTCTTATTCAACCTGTATCCACTCAAACTGACCATTTAGATCATATAAGATCTATCAATGATAAGGTATTCCAGCCCATGGTTACATCACAAGCTGGGTCAGGCAGAGTTCATCTTAGATATGAGGCACATTAAATTTGTATTTGTTTCTCATTCATGTATATTCATAGACTGGCATTTAAACAGAAAATAAATCTACCAAAAACCCGCAATCATCAGACATTTCAAGGCTTTGATTTAACATTGCGAATGCCAAGTAGATGAGTTTAACACTGAAAATAGGGTCGTCGTTACTGAGAATTGTTATAATGTAATTATAATAATTGATTAAACTTAGATAAACGATATTTTGAGTAGGGATTTAATAGGGTGTGAGAGACTTATAGGAGGTTTATTTTCGATTTTCACTTTATTCAGCTCATGAATGCTTATGCCTTTTATTTGAAATAATTGTGTAAATATTTGTTCTTTTGTATGTATATTATTGTGCAGATGTTGTTCATGTATATACGTTATGCTCTCCATTATTGGAGGAAATAAAGAAATCTATCTATCTCTTTAAAATATTATTGCATAGTCTAATTTTTCACAAACGCAAAGCTGTTAAAATATGCAAAAATGTCCAAATCTAAAAAAGTTTGTTTTAAAATTTAGTCCAAACTATTTATAAGTTGCTGACAGTCGACCATATGTTAGACTTGCTGTAGCCATATATATTATCCTCATTAAATAAAGAGTATTATTATTATTATTATACAATGAGTTGAAAATGATTTTACTTAAGTTTTGACTGCGAAAAGCCCAGTTTTACAAATAAAAATAATTTCAAAAAAATGTGTCGACAAATTTTATTCATAATCCGGAATATGGTAAATTTTTTAAATATATGAAAATAATGATAGTTCATAGAAGAATGACCCTAGGTTAGAATTTTAGCTTAATTGCTCAAAACACGAACACTATGGGGTTGTCGAGCTTTAAAATTTTACACTGCCTTCTTTATATAACTTTTAAAGGTCCATTACTAAGGGAAAGTGAGTTGGCAATTTTTTTCATAGCCAGTGCATAGACTTCTGCAAGACACTAAATAATGAAGATTGGCAGGTCAAAATTTACAGAAGGTCTTTGGAACTCAAAGAAATGTATGTGTATTATGTTGAAATTTCAATGAATCGACAGAATGACCCCCAGGTCTTTTTAACTTTCTTCATACTTCATAGAAAAATAATTGTACATATACTGCGATTTATTTCGAATTTCTACATACCAACTTTCATTTTCCAATAAAATGAAATAGTTTCTGTGCTTTTTAAAAGAAATTAAAATGTTCACTTTCCTTAGTATTGGACCTTTAAGGTTTAATCTATTATAGCAAACAAATGACATTCTTGCAGAAAAAATAAGATCATTTTTTCAGTATATACATAAAGACCATTTTCTGAACTTTTTTCTACATTCAAACCTGTGACATAGCCCATCAGAGAACAGAGACTACTTGTTTCATTAACAAATATAGCATTTTATTTTATTCTAACCTGTACAAAAATACAACCTGCATATAAAAACATATACTGTATACAACCTGCACATAAAAACATATACTGTATACAGCCTGCATATAAAGACGTATACTTTATACAACCTTCATATAAACACATATACTGTATACAACCTGCATATAAAGACATATACTGTATACAACCTGCATATAAAAACATATACTGTATACAACCTGCATATAAAGACATATACTGTATACAACCTGCATATAAAGACATATACTGTATACAACCTGCATATAAAGACATATACTGTATACAACCTGCACATAAAGACATATACTGTATACAACCTGCATATAAAAACGTATACTGTATACAACCTACATATAAAAACATATACTGTATACAACCTGCATATAAAAACATATACTGTATACAACCTGCATATAAAAACATATACTGTATAGCTTTCCAAATGTATGCTTTGCCGAACTGCCCTTTTTGGGGAATCCTTATTTTGCTATTTGGATGTTTTTCATACATGTGCAGTAGAAAGACAAACTTTTTGTGTTTCTTCACTATGTATGTGTATATCAAAATGTTGTTATTTCCCTCAAAACGGATAAAAAAGCAAAAAATAAAACGAATATATTTATCTTTGGCATCATTCTATGTGGTTTTGTAACAGTTTTATTATATGTCAACACAGGTTTTGTCTAATAATGTATACAAGTTACTACGTTTACCAAAGGAAAATTGCCGTACCATGCGACAGTCTATTGCTCAGATGGTAACCTATCTGTATACAGCATATGTCACAGCTTGTGTATAAGGTGAAATCGAATTTAGGACAGACAGTCAATGGAAATTGTGACTAAGTGTCTTTCTCTTAAATAATTAAGGCTCTTCGGCTTTCCAGTGTTACATGGTTATCCTGGTATTAAGTTAGGATCCATGATGGTTTGTTACGTTTTACTCAATAAAAGGAAACAGAAAGTCATCAACGCACAGAATCTTGATATAAACCCCATTATCTGTCAATATGTGGCGTCGTATAATACGTCACAAATTGTCTAGTCGAAAATATCACCATTAAAATCTAATAATATTATTTTCTTGGTGGTAAAAGTAAAACAAAACGTTGATAATTTAAAATGGTTCTAACTAGCAAGTGCGTTTAATATCCTGATCTGATATATATCTGACAGCATGACAAAATCGTGAGCATGCATAAGACAGGAACACATAATACCTGAATTACATCTGGCAGAGATATTGTTCTTTTTCTTTATATAAATATATGTGTTGCATTTGTTCTAGTCAGGTACGTGTCATAACAATTCTCTAAACAGAAAATACCAATCTTACGAACATCAACTTTCAGCGGACATATGTTAGTCGAACAAATATACATTCGTATACGTGTAAGTGGTTAAATCGTTACCAGATAAGAAATAAAAATGTTCGTCTAACCAGTAAAACTAAACATCCATTAAGACTTGAAACAACAGTCAGAAACTATTCTACAGTTGTCCAGATTTTTCGGCGTAGCTATCTAAGCCAAGTTTTGACCTACTTAAAGAACCAATGTCACTTTATAATTCTTCGACCAATAAAAAACAGCAGGACTGGACAGAAATGAATGCATACATACTTTTAATTGGCTGAATTTAATATACTGTTTCACTAAACGCTTCGTGACATTTTAACAAAGTATAACGGAGATATCGGACGAAGCACAAAGGGTTACTGCAGACAGGAGGTATTTATACATGTCATATTAAAGTTTTACTTGAATGATGCTTGGTTTTTAATACACGAAGCTTGGAACTCCAGATTCGTGTAACTTTTTATGTATAGTGTAGTTGACGGTCGTGGTGAGCTCGGCTATCTCCGTAAACTCTGTAATGTACTTGCGGATTTATTTCAACCGCTTGATTGAACTTATAATAATAAATGCAAGTGTTTGATATGACTTTAAATAACAAAATACCGTCTATTTGCTGGTATGTCTAACGAAAACAGTCAGACATTGATAATAATTTAAAATTGCACAGGAATATTCGAAATCTTTTGTAAAGAGTCATAACTTTGTCAAGAAGTAATGCATTTCTTATGTAAACAACGCAATCCCCACTGACGCCGAATATCTTTTTAGTCCCCGACCGATACTACACAGAAATATTCCCCATGATTAGACAATGTATCGCGCACATGACCCATGGTGGTCGGTCAAAGGTCAAGTAAAAAAATCACCGAAAGGGGACTTCTGTATTGGTCACTTTTTAAAGACATTTCTTGTTTTATTTATCAACATAAATCATAGTGTACTATATTCATAGAAAGACGCCCAATTTTGCCTTGTCGTTCATTTTGATGAACATAAATGTAAATTTAGAATAGTTTTGTAACGTTATATTTTGTTTTAAGTAAAACACCCTACAATACAAACATCTGGAAATGCAAGATACTGCGTACATACGTCGTTCTAATGCATTTTTCGTTTGCTCTAATAGATAGCTAAATAGAGAATAGTAATTCGTACATACAATCTTTTATGTGAGTTTTGTTAAGATTGTTGATAGCATAGATAGTCAGCAAACTTTGTTTTAGGGAAAGTGCATTTTTCTCTATCCGCATAGAAAATGGAGCATGACTGTATACCCACAACAGATATACATTCAGACAAATCAATATCATAACTGCGGCATGTCGTTCATTTAAAATTCAGGTGCGACATATGTGATGTATTCTGAACTTGCATCGGCAAATATGAATTGTATTTGTTTCATCAATAAGTCAACAAGTTTGCGTTGTATCAGTTTTGTAACAATCAGGCAAATCATGAATAATAAATGTGCTTTCTCTACTCTTCCGGCCATAACAAGTCATTTATTGCGTCTAAATCTAAAGCTAAACAAAACTGAAAATACCACCTTCTGTGATGAAAAAAATTACAGTCAATACAAACATTAACCACCAGTCATATTGAACTTTCTGTATATACATACCAGTAGAAGTATCATAGCACCATTGGTAAGTTTAATAAATAATACGTGGAAAATTCTAAAATCATTAAAAGCAAAGTAAGTAATGTAGTTTCTCTTCCTTCATGTTCTTAATTCGTTCTACCGATCATCATGCTGAAGGAAATTTGATTCAGCTGAAAGTTGCTGTAAGTTGTGAAAAATCATTGGCTTTCTTGAAAATTTTTCATTGAGCTGTTGCCATTACAGGGTCAAAAACGAACACATTAGCATCACATAGTCAGACATGGGACCATTGACAATGCAGTGTCACAAAAGGGACCAATGACAATACAGAGCGAGAAATGGGACCATTGACAATACACAGCTAGGAATGGGACCATTGACAATACAAAGCTAGAATCGGGACCATTGAAAATACAGAGCGAGAAATGGGACCATTGAAAATACAGAGCGAGAAATGGGACCATTGACAATACACAGCTAGAAATGGGACCACTGACAATGCAGAGTCAGAAGTAGAAGCATTACAATATAGTGACATGCTTCATGGAAAGCATTGAGCACAGCAAACGAAGTCAGAATCAAACTCCGCAAGCAAGCCAACAACTACTCTATGCATTCTTTCCTCTTCCAAAATATTTCCAAGAATTTCTACAAATATTTCATTAAAATGAATACTATGTTGGATTTCCGTCATTTATAAATTATATTCAAGACACTGAATGCGTATAACTTCAGCTGATATTTATGTAAATATATCATCAACAATTCAGTAACGAAAACTCCCATACTTTCAGCTTTCGCCATGTTATAAAGTATTCAGATAGGTATTAACAAGTCAATTGCATTGCCATCGGAAAACTTAAATGACAAATTAATATGAGTGACTGACACTCGCTTTTGGCAAAATTAAATATTTCTTATTTTAAGTTTTATACAGACAGCAATTTGTGCACTTTGGCTTTTGTGAAATGTGTATTTTGTCTTGAAAGTGACCAATGATACTGTTTTCTGTCTTGAATGCTGGCTTGTGCCTGTTTTGTAATTTTCATTTTGAAACGTTCAAAACTGCAACTGGAATTCTACCTCAATAAAATGTTCTGAATGTTAAGTTTGATGAGATCGCAATAAGAACAATTTACCTGTACTTCATGGTGCATTTCTTGTATGTCATCAAACGGGTCTGGTGGGTCTTCCTTGGCTCCCATTGTATAGAATATCCCTGGCCGTGTGGCTCGCACACCGGACCTACCCGTTTTGCGTAAATTATCCAATACTGAATTTAATAAATCCCGACCTTCTTTACGAATCCTACAGGATAAACACCAAGTCTCAGCTTTCAAGAAGCAGAACAAACTACTATCCGGTTTCATACAAACTCGACAACAATGTCTGGCGACAATGTCAGGCAAAAATCTCTTGCAACAATCTCTATATCAATTTTATAAACGCTTGAAGTGTTTTTTCTGCTTCAATTAATGTTACATATTATTTTGATAAACTTGAATTCGTCACATATTTTTTGCATTCGGAAAAAAAAATCAAAATATAAAATATTCAGTTTCTTGCCAAAAGTCCAAATTATGCTTATTATAAAATAATTATTTCCTTAAATGGAAATTCAGTCTAATCTAAATCGGTAAGGCATAGTTACATTATCCTCTCCGCTATTCCTTCCATATCACTATTTGAAAAATATTCTTTGTTTAATGTCAAAGACAATGACGGTATTATTTTGATAAACAATGTCAAATCTCATCATGTTAATATTGACATAATCTTTTATATTATTTTTCAACCAATATTTACACCCGTGACAGATGTTCGGTACACATAGCAAGTTAGATGCGTGGGAATGAATAATTAAAGTCCTTGCATATTGATATTTATACTGTTAAGATGCAATTTACATTTCAATGTATTGATTTGTGAAGTAATTAATAGTAGTATAAATTTATTTCTAAATTCGTAAAACAAGTGGCTGCAATGGCGTTTTATTCCATTAATATGTATTATTCAGATAATTAACTATATATTAGAAAAAAAAGACCAAGTATCCGCTACAAATAATTTTATTCAGTCATTAAAGTGCACCTATAAATTATTTCCAAAAGCAACGATAAATCCCGCTATTCGGTACGAGTAACTAATCCGGAAACTATTAATTGGAATCTAACTTTCCAAGTGTAGCAGTTAAGACAATCAGCGGTACATTTGGAGAAATATCTGTGTATATATGCTCAGTAAAGCCAATGCTATTGTTTCAGCCAGCTGTGATACAACTTCTATTGATCACACTGAATCATGAACACCGATATAAGGGAAACAAGTCTGGGTGAAATGTTTTATAATCTGTAAGTCTATTCTAACAGATGCAAGTCGTTCTCGACAAGCACAGTCTGGTGTTATGTTTATAATGGTGTGTTCTTGCTAAAAAACAAAATTGGCTTGTGTCATATACATGTTAAGTACGAGAGAAGGCGCGTGCATGAAGCGCAGTGAATTTATTTAGTTACTGTTGTATTAATCTGAAAAAAAAAGCTGAAAAAGTAACATCTTTTTAAAATAAATATAAAACACTTTCAGAAGGCTTTCAGATATATTTTCATACTATATTGTTTTATAACATGATTCATAATGATATGTCTGTAACAGATCGAGGACAGTCGTACTGATCCGAGGCCGGTGGACGAAAACCAGTCTAACACCATAATTGTGACAACAATTTTATTTTAACTTTATTACATCATATCATTTAAATGGTTTAGTAAATTTTCTCCCTTGTCTGGAAAACAACAACACTGACGTTGTGGCCTAAGACCACAGTTATTTTTACAATATGTTCTATATAGGCACCGGACACTATAACAATTTTGCATGCATTCCAACCCCTATAAAAATACCTGAACTCAACAGAACTATTCAAGAGAAAAAATTCCAGCCACAGTAAACATTGGGTTGACCGGCTCTTTTTTCCACCATTTTGAACCAAATCACATGCGTATGAAGAATACTCTCTAGATGGCCGCAAACAGGCAAAACAGGCCCTATCAAAAAGTCATGTTATGCATATTCTGACATTCTCATTCTGTCAAATTGTACATGTACCTACTATTTCATATCTCCTCTATTAAATCATGCCATTTATTGCAGGTCTTTCACTCAGAAATTCACTAATATTCACCATCAAACAGAGGAACTGTTTTCCGCGTAACCCCTTCCGTATTGTGGTCAACCAAGGGCAAATAACTGTGGTCTTGTGCCTATTTGTGGTGGAGCTATTAGAATTACACTTCGTGAGAAATAAACTGCCTTATTGCAGACCGGTGAAATGTGCATGCTGGGGACCAAATGACCGGATGTTTATTGTCATCAAGAGAAAATAACTTTCATGAATATTGTAATCAATGCATCAACACCCTTTTGGAAAACAACTGAAAGTTAACCTACACTAAAGAACTTATAAGAAATATATGGCAATTTCAGCCTTGAAACTTGTGTTAAAATATTTTATATTTAGCCATTATCATTTATTAGATCTGATCCAATATGCAGGTTTCTTTCGAAGGCCGTTGTCATTTGTGCACGTGTAGCTCGTGCTGTAATTTACGTCATATAGAATTCAATGCGCGTATTTATATTTATTACATACTCGTTTCTATTCCCCCGTTAAATTACACTGGTACCGGAAACGTCAATATTTTTCCATACACTGACGCCTGAATTTCATATCGGGTGCGTGACGTAATTCAGTGTTTGTTGTTGCACTATTTTTTTCTATTTAGTTCAGTATTGTCAACCCTATTCAGTCAATTGAACAAATTTAGGATGTTTACATTATTTTTATACATGTAGATGCGTATGTATTAAAAAGGTTATTATCTTTGCATCGGGAAATATGCACTCGTTCTTCAGCGGAAGAATATTGCGCTCCTAAAGTCGCGCAATATTTCCGCTGAAGAACTCGTGCATATTTCCCGATACAAAGCTAATAACCTATAAATATATAATGTTAAACTCGATAAAAAAAACCTCGTAGGCAGCCGTATTTTTTTTTATTATTTCCCGACTTATATTTTTAAAGTAAAGGTCTATTAATCTAAATCAGTACTGATATGTATTCTCATCAGACATAGGCATTTCTCAAAATCTTTTATTGAAACCCTTAAAAGCGACAATATGAAACAACATCCAGTTATTTACACCTGACAGACAGCCGCTCTAGGGTTCCATGTTCGATACCACTACGTGAACGTCAAAAACGGCACCTACGTTGATCTTTTGCAACTTTGTCATTGGAAAAAAACTTCTCAATTCATTCATTAATCTGTTTAGTAGTGTCACAACTTAAATGGATACTCGGTATTTTTTCCCGACGACGACAACAAATCTCTATGTATCTGAAAAAAAATCCGAATGTTAGCTTCAAGGGTCACGCTTCGTTTAGCACATACACAATATTGCTTATTATATATATTTCATAAATTAATATATATGTTACGAAAATCTTCTTGGATCATTTCTCAAATTCATGGATGGGACGATATAAAGTCCTTACGTTTGTACATAAAACTGATACCACAGCTGTTGTTTTTCCAAAATATGCGTTTCTAGTCTTGCACGTAGATGAACATGTATTCTTTTTCGCTTTTTATTCCTTCTTGTCTTGTAACGGTCCGCTTGTTGGTCCTTTTTCGAGAAAGTTGCCTGTCTTTTTGTAGCCATGAAAATCTTTTATTTTACAATATGAACCAACTTCTTCACATATTGTGCAGTCACATTTATCATTTCACATGTTGTGCCCTTGAACTTATAATTATATTGACATTTTCATTACATGATGCCCTGACGTCTTTTTATAAATACATTATATGCATCCTTTATTATATTATGTTCATACTCATATTATTTATGTTGAATGATTTATTCTATTATGTCATATGAAAATCAGAAAATACTAAAAAATCCAATTTTCAAGGGCAGATAATTCAAGATTTAGGCAAGGAAACTGTGCATTTTAATTTATATTTCTGTTTAGTCATCATTTGCATTCAGTATACAAAGTTTAAAGACATTTAGTCTATGGAAAAGACCAGGACTTTGAGGTATCATCTTGTTATGTTCATAGTCAAGGACGTTTGCCACAGTGTCTATATTGACATGGGGCAAAATTTTCTTATGGACAAAATTTCTTCTTTTAACTGTGTTTACTGACAGAGAATCAAATCAAAAACAGAAATATAAAATAAAGCAAAGCAAGTAGGTACCCAGCCTTGAGCATGAATTGGTTGCAATTGAAAGTCGGAAAATAATGAAAACATCTATTTTCAAGGGCAGACAATTCAAGATCAAGCTCCTGTACATATTATTTTTAATACATATTTCCGTTTTAAAACTTGATTCTCAGTCAGTAAACAAAGTTTAAAGAAATTCTGTCTGTAGGAATTTTTTGCCTGTATCATGACTACAAAATACAGTGCACCGGCGTTCCATAGGTTCTGATGTGAAGCGAGAACCTATGACTGAACTTACATAGGCCTACTAACCTGTTTGACACTAACTAAGCAAAGTAAACATTGTATAATGGAAGCTAGAAGAAATCGTGTTACACGAAGGTGAATATCAATGTTTAGAGAATGGCCTGTTCGGCAGATTCATTTCTTATGATGGTAATGATTATAATAATATTGGTAATAGTAGTAATGATTATGGGATGATGATAATAATAATAATAATGATGATAATAACAATAATAATAATACAGGTGTGACTATGGAGAGGATAAAATGTTTATCCCGCAGGACAAATGACTAATCCATTAATAAGTAGTTGTAGTAGTGACAATTGAAATGATGACGTCTGCTGGTTTTAACCCGTTAGCTGATCTGTTAAGAAATAACAGTCAGTTCAATAGTCCTGATATGCTAATCAAGATGACAATTACGATTATCATGAAGACGTTGATATTGATAACTAATCATGTGCAAACAAAAACAAAATCCAGTAAAGTATACGTCACAAGATGAAATTCGCTTTGTTGCATGGAATGTACGTGGTATCGTGTCCTCAGCTGCTTCTCTTAGCAATCTGTTAGACATAATATGATATTGACTGTGCCTTTATTACTAAACATGAACTTTTCGAACACTCAAAATATTTCATCAAATCACTTAATGCAAATTATAATTAATTCACTGTATTGGACAAAAATTAAATCCTATATGGTTCATTGAACTGTGGTAAAGGTGGTGTTTCGATTTTATATAAAAAATCGCTAACTTTTTCAGTTAGACATATGGAAGAGGTTTCTGATGAACGTATCATAGCCTCATAGGCATTGAAATCTATTGTAAAAATGATATTAGAATATTTGCTTTTTGTGTTTACATGCCGTCAGTTAATTACACATACATGGACTATGCAGAATGTTTAAATACGTTTAAAGCAATCTGTGATTCGTATGCTGAATCTGGTATTTTGATTTTTCTTGGAGATATGAATGCTGAGCTCATGTGTGATACAGAATACAAATCACAAAACTCATATAGAAATATAGGTTTAACAAATTTTACAATAAAGCATGAACTGATGTCACTTGTCGAAATGCCTCTTTGTTGTGGTCCAAATTAAACCGATAGGGAAAATGCTAGATCACATTATAATGTATAAAAGTGACACAGAATTAATATCAAAAATAGAAATATTATCAAATGTCAGATCACTTGTCTATATTTGCCATAATCAAAATTGCAGTTACATTAATAAATCCCGCAAAAAAACAAATGTTTTTCTTGGAACAAGATAAATGATACAATTTTAGCAAAGTATGAAAAAGAGTTGTCAATCTTACTCGAAAATATCAACAGAGATGATGTTGACTTAATGTATAATGATATTGTCCTGCAACCAATAAGACCCTCCCAAAAGCCAGATATAATAAGTATGCAAAGCCATATTGGTCAAAAGAAGTTAAGACGGCACACAATATGCAAAGATGGGCTCGTCAGGCCAGGATCGAGGATGGAAGACCTAAAGGGTTCCATCACCAATCTTATGCAAAGTATAAAAGTATCAATTATGAATTTAGTATGGCACAACAATTAGCAACTGAAAAGATAGAAAATGAATTCATGCAAGAGCTTGATGAAGCTGCAGAATGGACGATAAACTGTTCTGGAATCTTGTTAGAATGCGAAAAGGGAGACAACTCCTAACTTGTTTTCAGTTAGAGACGGAAACGGGCCTTACAAGAGACCCAGAGGTTATAACAGACACCTTTACGAAATTCTATAAAAATGTTTACTCACCCTTAGACTCACCTCATATACGAACACGGTCCGAATTGAGCTGTCCTGAAATTTTACCAAACCTTACACCAGATATTGTATCAAGGCATATCAGGTAATTGAATAATAGAAAAGCTACTTCGTTCGCTATGATCTGCAATGAACATATTAAACACGGTGGTCATAAGTTGCTGGTTATAGTTACTTAAGTTATTTAATCTCATTATACAGACAGGAAAATTTCCGCAAATGTGTAAAATGGGTATGATTATGTCCGTCTTTAAAAATAATGGAAAGTCAAGAACGCAAACCATCAATTACCGTCCTATTACCTATCCTGCCATGCATTTATAAACTATTTGAAAAAAATATTGCATGGAAAACTAGACACCTGGATTAATGATGATAAAATAGAATTTCTTTCCCAATCGGCAGCAAAGTGCTTACCAAAAACATACAGGTGCTATAATGGCCTCCTTCAGTTTACAAGAAGGCATCTATCAAAGTAATGAAGTCACCACTTGGTATAAAAGGGGGAAAATTTTGTCATTATTAATAGACGCACACATAGATATGTCCAGCTGTGTTGCTGCAGACGGCATGCAATCTGAATTCTTCTCCCAGAAACAAGGAATTAGACCATTTCTACTTGGTTATATAAACTATTCATCGATGATCTTATAAATGAATCAGAAAGTAGCGGTCTAGAAATCTGTATCCTCGCGAATGCTTAACATCACGCGTAGGTATTCATGCAAATATAGGTATAACATACCCGTGGAAAAGCCATATAATAGTTTTTGGTACAAAAAGAAAAGTGACCCAAATTCAGTTATCGATACTGACCAAGTGCGCAGTGGTAAACATGTAGGCGTATATCTTAATGATAAATTAAACGATACAGAAAAAGTAGAACATGCATGCGAAAAAGCAAAAGCGTCCCTCTTTTCTTTCCTATCGTTCAAAATTTACCCGACCTACATAAATCCAATCAAATCGGCTTCACTTATCTCTACAATTTGTATTCCAAGGTTATTGTTCGGTTGTGAAATAACCTTAGGACGGCCAGCACATATTTATGCAATCTCGCCAGGCATATGTATGTTTTTGACGACACAGAAAATGACGTCACTCGACCTTCCGCTATTTCCGGAAGTAAAGAAAATGAAAGTAGAAATGATAAACTTGAAAAGAAAGCCGTTTTTTGATTCGTTGATAGTCGGGGGTCACGCGCAGGGGTCACCCCGTCTAAATGTATGCGCGTGGACTTCTTTTTTCTTTTTTTTTGCTATTGGGAAGTCAATTTTTAGCACTTTCTTACGAATTGAAATTACCTGGGCTGTAGTATGGCATGTCAGCTTTTCATCTACGAAAAGATATTTGAGCTCGGGATAAACACAAATCCCACAGGGGTCCGTAACGGACCAAGGGTACATTGATAATTTTGGAACTTCATCAAATCGCTCAAAATGTCATTTTTGATGTTGTCTGACAGTGTCAGTATATGCCTCAGATGTAAGATATAACCGTATTTGAGAGCTGCAGACCTAGGCATTTCAGAAATATTTTCAAAATAAATTTCTTGTAATAAATGTTGTTTCTACGGAAGCGTGAAAGGGCCATCAGACGCTAATACGTTTTAGTACGTTAAGGCTGCGAAAAGGATATGGAATAATCTTAAGAAAGCTGATTATACACAATTAGACAGATTCCTTAGGCTAGCTGCTAAAATGATACAAGGATTTACTAGTTTAACACGAACAGACATGTGTATCAGTATTCTAGGCTGGAAAGGCATTAGATATTAAATAGAAAGTTAGGTTTTTTTGAGAAGATTATGTTATATGCCAAATTCAGTTCTCTCAAAACATGTTTTCAACGCCAGACTGTCAGAATATGTGTGTAGTATAGACGAAAAACAACATGGCTTTATTCCTGATATTGTAAATATTCCTAAAAAGTGTAATCTTTCAATGTAAATTATTAAGTATATAGAAACAGGTACTTTTCCACCTAAAGAAGCATGGAAAATACTATGTAGGAAAAATATACAAAATTTTGAAACTGAAAATTGGACTCAAAGAATGGTAAATAATGATGACTTTACAAGATTTCGAATTTTTGCATACAAATAAAGAAAGAGCATTAATATGGGAATGTGCGGATACTTCTGTAACTTAAATTACATGCTTATGAAATTAGCAGAATATGTATTTGTAAATATGAAAATACATATATTAGATCCATGTGTCTTAATTGTGGAACCTTGTGTTGTGATGTCATAAAGCATGTTGTTGTTAACTGTAACAGAATAAACACTTCAAAGAGAAATTGTACAGATCTTTGTATGATGTATTTGGTGCACAGGTAGTTTCAGAAATTTTGTCAGCATTTTAAGAATAGTGGTAGAATATGTTTACCATAGTATTAAAAATGCTAGAAGTATACAACTTTAACAAAGATCCTCATTAAAAAAAATCAGTATTGTTGTTGCGCTAACATGAACGTGTATGTATGAAGTTTGAATGTCTGTTTTGTTCAATTCATTGATCTAATATGCAATGATCTATGTTTTGTAATACATTGAGATGGAGAGATTAATCTCTAATCATAACATTATTATATACCAATGCTCATATAGTTCAAATTGTTGTAAATGTGTTCAGTATTCATATTCAATTGTATAGTTAGTTATTTACTAAGATTTAAAAGTTTATAAGTTTGTATATATGTTACTTTTTCTATGATGTTATATTACAATTTTTCATAGTTATGTAAATCAATCAAATGTGGAAATAAAGAGTACAGTATATATAATAGAAATGCAAGAAACTTGTAGGCGGCGAGATAATATGTTATATTCTGCTGTGACGTTATTATAAAAGAAGAATAAGCAACGATATAATGCAAACAATATATAAGATGATAGTGTTTAACCACATGATCAAAATAACATACGACATAATAGAATAAATCATTCAACATAAATAATGATTATCATGACTACAAAATACAGTGCACCGGCGTTCCATAAGTTCTGATGTGTAGCGAGAACCTACGACTGAACTGACACTAATTAGGCAGAATAAACATTGTATAATGGAAGCTAGAAGAAATCGTGTTACATGAAGGTGAATATCAATGTTTAGAGAATGGCCTGTCTCGCAGGTTCTTTTCTCATGATAGTAGCAGTAATAGCAGTAGCAGCAGCAGCAGCAGCAGTAGCTGTAGTGAAACTGAGTGTCTAAAAGGAGAATTTGCAAGGGCAGACAACTCCCAACTGAATATGATTAAAATTGCTTTTTGAGATATAAGATAAAATTATTGTTTTCAGTCTAGCACTGTCTTTAGCGTAGTATATCTGTATTGAAAATAGATTTTGATATGTCTACAATATGGCTATAGTCAGTTTGAGACACAATATTAAAGTGCTTTTTGTTACATATTCGTTTCTATTCCCTGTTAAGTTACAATGTTACCGGAAAAGTCAATATTTTTCCATACACTGACATCGGGTACGTGACGATGTATGTCGTTGCATTAATGCTTTTATTTAGTTCAGTATTGTCAATCTTATTCAGACTTTTGAACAAATTCATAATATTTACATTACATTTATACGTGTAGATACGTACTTAATAAAAAGGTTATTATCTTTGCATTGGGAAATATGCACTCGTTCTTTAGCAGAAGAATAGTCGCGCTATTTCCCGATACAAAGCTAATTACCTATAAATGTAGTTTTATAATACTCATTAAATGTTATGCATATTTCTCTAAAAGGATCATATGCGTTCTAAAAGAGCTTATGGGCCATAAATATATATTGGTAGTAATTCTTATTAGGATCTGGAAATAGTGGCTAAATGCCGTATTACCTGTTGCACTGTACTATTTAGAATTGTGGAAGAGGACCACTTTTCCTTTGTAGACCGTAACCAACTTCTGAATTTTTCGCCTGTCTGAAAGAGAAACCCAACCTACTTCTTGATTGAAACTGACCTCGTGAAACCTGTCAAAACGCGAGCGGCTTCATACTGTTGTTGTTCTAAAGATTGTTAGCTCGACTATTCAAAGAATAGTAGAGCTATTGGACTCACCCATGCGTCGGCGTCGGCGTCCCGATTTGGTTAAGGTTTTGTATGTAAGCTGGTATCTCAGTAACCACTTGTAAGAATGGATTGAAACTTCACACACTTATTCACTGTGATAAACTGACCTACATGGCACAAGTTCCATAACTATTTTGCTTTTTTACAAAATTATGCCCCTTTTTCGACTTAGAAATTCTTGGTTAAGGTTTTGTATGTAAGCTGGTATCTCAGTAACCACTTGTGGGAATGGATTGAAACTTCACACACTTATTCACTGTGATAAACTGACCTATATTGCACAGGTTCCATAACTTTATTTTGCTTTTTTACAAAATTATGTCCCCTTTTCGACTTAGGAATTCTTGGTTAAGATTTTGTATGTAAGCTGGTATCTCAGTAACCACTTGTGGGAATGGATTGAAACTTCACACACTTATTCACTGTGATAAACTGACCTACATTGCACAGGTTCCATAACTCTATTTTGCTTTTTTATGAAATTATGCCCCCTTTTCGACTTAGAAATTCTTGGTTAAGGTTTTGTATATAAGCTGGTATCTCAGTACCCACTAATGGGAATGGATTGAAACTTCACACACTTGTTCACTGTCATGATCTGACATGCACTAGTCCCATAACTCGAATTTGTAATTTTTTTTCAAAATTATGCCCCTTTTTGGACTTAGCAGTTTTTGGTTAAGTTTTTGTATGTAAGCTGGTATTTCAGTATCCACTTATGGGAAAGGATTGAAACTTCACACACTTGTTCACTTTATGAGCTGATATGCACTGTGAAGGTTCCATAACCCTTTTCCCCATTTTTACAAAATTGTGCCCCTTTTTAGCTCACCTGAGCACAAAGTGCTCGGGATGAGCTGTTGTGATCGCTCACCGTCCGGCGTCCGTCCGTCCGTCCGTCGTCCGTCCGTCCACACTTTCCTTTAAACAACATCTCCTCCTAAACCAACAGACCAATTTTGATGAAACTTTACAGGGATGTTCCTTGGATGGTCTTCTTTAAAAAATTTCAAAGAATTGAATTCCATGCAGAACTCTGGTTGCCATGGAAACAGAAAGGAAAAACTTTAAAAATCTTCTTCTCAAAAACCAGAAGCCCTAGAGCTTAGATATTTGGTGTGAAGCATTGCCTAGTGGACCTCTACCAATTTTGTTCAAGTCATGACCCTGGGGTCAAAATTGACCCCGCCCTAGGGGCCACTTGATTTTACTTAGGAACATCTTAAAAAATCTTCTTCTCAAAAACCAGAAGCCCTAGAGCTTAGATATTTGACATGTAGCATTGCCTAGAGGACCTCTACTAAAGTTGTTCAAATCATGACCCCGGGGTCAAAATTGACCCCGCCCCAGGGGTCACTTGATTTTACATAGGAAAATCTTCAAAAATTTTCTAAAAATAAACAGAAGGCCTAGAGCTTAGGTATTTCACGTGTTGCATTGCCTAGTGGACCTCTACAAAATTTGTTCAATCATGACCCCCAGGGTCAAAATTGACCCGCCCCAGAGGTCACTTGATTTTACATAGGAAAATCTTCAAAAAAATTCTAAAAATAAACCAGAAGGCCTAGATCTTAGATATTTAACGTGTAGCATTGCGTAGTAGACTTCTACAAAATTTGTTCAAATCATGACCTCTGGGATCAAATTGACCCCGCCCAATGGGGTTACTTGATTGTACATAGAAAAATCTTCAAATTTTTCTAAAAATAAACCAGAAGGCCTAGATCTTAGATATTTGATATGTTACATTGCCTAGTAGACTTCTACAAACTCTGTCCCATTCATGACCCCCGGGGTAAACTTGGCCCCGCCCCAGGGGTTACTTGATTGTACATCAGAAAATCTTTCAAAAAAATTCTAAAAATCATCAGTTTGACATTTGAAACATGTAGCTCATATTACTCTGGTGAGCGATCCAGGGTCATCATGACCCTCTTGTTCAACTTTTGTATTCATTCAATTGACAAGGCTGTTGAATAGTCGAGCGTTGCTGTCCTCCGACAGCTCTTGTTTTTATATATTGTGCACCCGTCCCACACAACCGAAGCGTACTCTAATATGGGACGCATGTATGAAATGTAAGATTTTATTTAGAATTGATCGTTTTAGTTTAAATTTTAGTACACACATTGTACTTAGCACTTTAGAGGCTGATAAGGTTATATTTTCAATGTGCTCGTGCCATTTTAAATGTGTAGATAATGTTAAACCTAAATGCTTATGATGTCCTACAAAATCAAGAGAGGTGTCATTAAATAGAAGTGTTGGCTTATCGTTTATTTTTGTTGAGAAAAACATGACTTCAGTTTTACTAGGATTTAAATTTACTAGCCATTGTTTAGACGATTTGGAGATCACGGTTTAAAATGTGTGTCGCTAGATGAAACAGCCAAAGAGAGGCGCGAGGCGCGTTACACTTAGAAGATTTTCGGATATATCATTAACATAGACGAGAAATAGAAGAGGCCCAAGGATTGAGCCTTGGGGAACACCGACAGAGATATCAAGTACTTCAGATAATTCAGAATCTACAAACACAGACTTTTTTTCAGAGAGATAGTCATTGGTCCATTTTAAGAGCTCATTATTAATACCGTATTGTCTAAGTTTAAAGATAATCTCTATCAAAAGCTTTAGATATGTCGAAAAAATAATACATATTGACTGATCTTAGCTCACCTGAGCCAAAGGCCCATGGTGAGCTTTTGTGACCGCGCAATGTCCGTCGTGTGTCGTCCGTCGTCAGTCGTGCGTCCGTCAACAATTTTTAAAACAATCTTCTTCTTTAAAACTACTGGGCAGAATTACACATGCAGAACTCTGGTTGCCATGGCAAGCAAAAGGAAAAACTTTAAAAATATTATTGTCCAAAACTGTAAGGCGTAGAGCCTTGATATTTGGCATGTGGCACCGTCTAATGGTCCTCTATGAAGATTATTCAAATTATGTCCCTGGGGTGAAAAGAGGCTCCGCCCCGGATTGTTCAAATTATGTCCCTGGGGTGAAAAGAGGCTCCGCCCCGGGGGTCCCAAGTTTTACATAGACTTTTGTAGTAATTCTTTTAAAAATCTTCTTGTCTGAAACCACAAGATCTAGACCTTTGATATTTGGTATGTAGCATTGCCTTATGGTCCTCTACCAAGATTGTTTAAATTATGGCCCTGGGGTGAAAAGAGGCCTCGCCCTTGGGGTCACTTGTTATATGAGTTATATATAGGAAAAAAACTTCAAAAATTATCAGATCATATTTCCTATGTTTAATAATAATTACCCGATGACCCTAAGTGATTAGGGGTCACCTGACTGTGACCTTGACCTACTGACGTTTTTTCTTGTTTTAAGATACAGCCTTGAAATTTGGATGACCTGTACAGTTTTGCATACTGATCTTAGAACTGACTTTCAGTGATACCATTAAATACCATTAATACCATTAAACAAAATAGTTAAAGGATAACTAATATAAACAAAATAGTTAAAGGATAACTAATATTAAATAGTTTCCTTTAATAATTTATGTCTGATTTCATCTGGTCCAACAGCTTTATTTATTGGTAGTGATGAAAGTATATCTATTATCTCCTGACTGTCTATATTGAAATCTGTCAAAACATTATTTGAGTTAGTGACAAAGGTCGGAAGTTGTGTTTCTGAAGAGTCATTTTTTTATATTGAGGTGAAACATTCATTTAAAAAATGGTTCAATGAAAATTTGAAACGTCTAAAACAACAAGTATATATTATTCTAAACATAATTTTATATTAGTATTGAAATGGTGTTATAATGTTGGGCGAATGAATCATGTAAAATATACAACAAGGAAGTTGTATACAGTTACATAGCAGTAATTCGTTCAGAAGTATGCATCCGTGGTGATGTCGAAAAAATCCCTAATAAGAAGGTCTTATTTTTTCCATTTTTAGCGCATTTGCGCGCAAACCGGGGCCAAAAGGGCATTATTTCACTCGTGGAATGTACTGTAATGAAATAATACATTTTTCGTCCTTATATTCGTATGTTTTTGAGTTCTCTGTGACTGTTTGATTAAAGACAACGTGTCTGAAATCATTCGTCCTCCACCTCTGAATTATGTGGGGAAATTTGCAGTAATTTGCAGAGAACAGGTTTGTACTGGTACAGAATCCAGAACACCGGTTATGTTAAGGTAGCAGGGTACACTTCGAATTTTGACCCCCCGTCAATATCTGTTATAGATAGAACTTCGTGATTTTGGATGGCTGTAAATTAAGGTGAGAGATAATGATTATTAATTCTTTAGAAAATTTGTACAGCCGATACATGTAAAATTCTGATGTCAGTTGGAAAACTAACTGCTGGTAGCTTTGTGTGATCAATGAGACACCTTTTCGCGGAAAAATTCAAATCACGGAAGGGTTCTGTGCTTGTTGATTGATACTCAGGAAAATCTTCGCTATTTTGTGAAAAAACGAGCTGGATGGGCCCCCATTCCGTTTATGTCCTGACGTTCAGTAAGGACTATTAAATTGAGAAATGCAATAAAATTGGGCATTGTTCTTGCAGCGGGGTCATTGCAGGCTGTTCAAAAAGTGCAAAATTGATGATTTTGGCATGCTATTTTTCATGGATGGTGTAAACCTTTCGTTTTGATAAATTTCGTATTTCTTGTATGAGAATCCTGATCTTGCAATTAATTAAAAGCACAAAACATGCACGCAATTTATAAAATGGCCACCCTGATCCTGCTCATAAGGGAAGTGCAATATCGCGACTCGCTACATGTAAGACCGTCCGTGCCCAAACTTTTCGCATCTAAGTGTACCCTGCTACCTAACTGTCCGCCGTTACATAACAGTAATACTGTTGAAAAATAAACCCAAAACAATCAAGCAAACAAAACAAACAGAGATATGTTTATTATACTGAATTATTTCAAGATACATTTACAAAACGGTACAGAGTTTTAACACACTCTGTGTAATCTCACTGAACCGCCACAAAAAAGCTGACACTCCGTCGCACCGCGTGAATGTGAAAAAGCTATAAATAAACGTCCCAACTATTAACATTTTATAGTAATAAAATGATAATTTACTACACTGGCTCCCGTCCCAATGTTTTCTTCATTAAAAGGGGAAGTAACTCCAGCAGGTTGTTTCCCTCTGGCTCCTAACCTTTGTTAGCCATCAGATAAAAATGTGCTATTTTAGAAGCATATAATTTACTAATAAACTATTTGCGGTATTTATAAAGAAAATATTCATGCAGCAAGGGAACCAGGCGAAACTCAAGTGCTTCCGCGTGAATGTGAGAAAGCTAAAAATAAACGTCCCAACTATTAACATTAATACAGATCTAGTAATATAAATAAAGACTTACCAACATATTTTGGATCTGGGAAGTCGGTATGTACTTAATTGCTAATATAAACTCTGTAACAAATTTATTAAAAGAAATTGCCTTCGATTTGTATGATCCGCAGTAACTTGTTTGCTTCCGATTCGGCGGGTTTAAGTACTTTCACAATACACTTATAAAACGTTTACATGAACCCACTGTTGTTTTCTACAAATTGTAACAGTTTTTAATTGTTTTGCAATTTATGCTAAGTAATCACCAATTTATGATTATTATTTTGACGTAAACTATTTTTCGCACGTACATTTCAGACAGAACAAAAACCATGTATCGCAATCTCAGAGAGCTATTGCTGACCATTATGGCGATGTTAATGCTGTCTACGTCACTCGCAAAACCACGGCATATCGTTTTTATTGTTGCCGACGATCTTGGATGGAATGACGTTGGTTTTCACAATGCGGACATGATAACTCCAAATATCGATAAGCTTGCGAACAGAGGTGTAATTTTGAACAGTTCCTATGTGCAGCCGGTATGCACACCCTCGCGACACTCCTGGATGACAGGTATTTATCCGTTCAAGGCAGGCTTACAACGGGGAGTTATATTTCCTGAGCAAGCAGTATGCTCGCCCCTTGATATGAAATTCTTTCCAGAAAAGTTACAAAAGCTGGGGTATTCTACCCACATGGCGGGAAAATGGCACCTTGGTTTCTGTAATTGGGACTGCACGCCTACAAATCGCGGGTTTGATTCGTTTCTAGGATACTACAATGGTGCAGAGGATTATTACAATAAAACTATTCTAAATGGTATTGACTTTCACGACAATAAGGAGCCAATATCAGGAGACAATAGATATTCTGCTTTTGTGTATGCAGATAGAGCAAAGTCAGTAATCGAAAATCATAACAAAACAAAGCCTCTTTTCTTATACCTTCCTTTCCAGTCAGTGCATACTCCAATTCAAGTACCGAAGCGTTTTGAGGACATGTATCCAGATATCGCTAATGATCAGAGAAGACAATATTCGGGCATGGTGTCTGCCATGGATGAAGCTATTGGAAATATTACACAAGCTTTGGTTGATAATGGTATGATGGATGACACTTTGATTATATTTACGGCTGACAACGGAGGATGGCCCGGCTTTGGAGGAAACAACTACCCATTGCGAGGAGGAAAGATAACTATTTTTGAAGGGGGCACGAGAGCCGTGTCATTTGTTTCTGGATCAGGAATTGCAAAGCCTGGATCCACATACAACGGCTTAATTCATGCTGTCGACTGGCATCCAACAATTTTGGCAGCCGCTGGTAGTTCAACGGACGACACGAACGACAACATTGACGGTTTGAACCAGTGGAAAGCAATCAGTTTGGGAGGAGAATCAATGAGAACAGAGCTAGTTTATAATATAGACAATTTTGTCTTAGCACCAAATGGGCATGCAGCGATACGGGTAGGAGATTTCAAACTGATAGACGGGTATCCAGGACCTTATAGGGACTGGTACAAGCCAGAACAAGAGTATGAAAATAATCCTCACGTGACGACAGATTACCAATACTACTCCAAGATAGTGCAAGATGATTTAGTTAAAAATAATGGTTTATGGAAAGGAGACGGACTTTATAATTTGAAAGACGATCCCACGGAGCACCACGATGTCTCTAAACAACACCCCGAGATTGTAAAAGCCCTGAAAGCTAAACTAGACGAGTATAGAAAAAGTTATGTAAGACCAAATTTTCCGTCCAATGATCCTAAAGCCAATCCGAAAAACTATGGCGGATATTGGATGCCTGGTTGGTGTTAAATAATAATAACTACTAGTATTCCAGAATGACAGTGCCATGAATTTATTCTCACTTGTATACAGATGTTGACATGACTTTATTAATATTTTTCTTAAAGGTAAATTTTGTGTCTCTTCATACGATAATGTTGTTCACACATATGGTATGAAACGAGATCTATTGTAGGAATATTGAGTTGCACATGTCTAGGTTGTAGAGTTTTCCATGTCTTAGTCTAGGTTGAAGAGTTGTCCATGTCTAGGTTGAAGAGTTGTCCATGTCTAGGTTGAACAGTTATCCATGTCTAGGTTTGAAGAGCTGTCCATGTCTAAGTTGAAAAGTTGTCCATGTCTAGGTTGAACAGTTATCCATGTCAAGGTTGAAGAGCTGTCCAAGTCTAGGGTCTATTTGCGTTATTTTAGATACTACAATAACAAATTTTAACTGAGTAGTACATGCATATATTGTATAGATATTTTACAAAATGTCATTAAATAAGAATAAAATGTAATTTTCTACAGAGTTGTTATATAATATAATTAAGTTGTTATTGGTAAAAAAAATATATATTGAGTACGTGTACACTGATAACAAGAAATTGGCAAAATGTTTTCAATGAAAATGCTGGTCAAAGAAAATTATTAATAACCATTGTGATTGTCATTGGTTCAAACTGAAGCACTTACATTAGTTCTGAATGCCAGTGAGCAAACTCAAAAGCTCTAAATGTTTTAAACGTCGTACACTGAATTTCTTTCTCCTAAATTATGTAAAAGTTTCGAGTAACTGTTAACGTTCCTTAATAAAAGTTATACTGGTCTAACCACTTGCATGGAATCGTTATTGGTTAAACCCAGATGCACAACGTGCAAGCATTTTGTCAATATTCCAGGTCCTTCCGGCAATGTTCTTATGAAGCCGGTGCTATGGACGTGGGGGATGTTGTACACATACAATGTACACACATCTCCTTTGCTATTTAAGCCGTTTGTCACGCGAAATATGAGACATCTAGATAGTTATACGTTAGCAAGCTTGTAAATTGTTTGTAAAATGTGGCATGGAAATTTTAATCAATCTTTGAGCTGCCTTTTACTTTTATTTAGGACATTACGATGTGTTGGCGTATGTATCATGTCCTCCTGGCGCGCGCGTCAACGCAACACAGCGGAACAAATTAGATCTATTTTATCATGTTTCTTTCTGCTGCGTACAATGTTTCATTGTGGCGCGTTGACGGTTTTGTTTTGTCGCACTTTTTCATTTGCAATTTTGATTACATTTGAGGCAGAAGTCTGGAAGAAAAACTCTAAGCATCTTAGTGAGCTTATAAAGAACATTTTGGAAAATGTTGGAAATTTTATTGACCATAATATAACATGCAGTAAATAACATTTTTGTCCATTAAGTCAAAATTATTCCAGATATTTTCAAAATTAAAAAGTTCCTTTTTCAACACTTGTCGACCTGTAAAATGATGACCATGTCTTGATCTTGCAAAACAAAGTAGAAAAACAAAACAAAAACAAAAAAAAACTAAAAGATTTAAAGGATCAAACAAAATGATACAAATATGCCACATATGCACAGCAGATAAATGAATCGAGGTGTTGTGGTTTTGATTTGCATATAACATACATGCGCATGCTAAACTCAATGCCTTTCACAGAGTTGTCGTTTAGTCTATATCAGTATATATTGCTATATGCTTCCAAGCTCATGTTGAAGCTGCTGGGTAAAATGAAAGTGAAAGTAGGTATTTCCTGATGGCTGCCTACGCAATTTTTGCGTTTTCATTACGTGTCACGAAATCATGGTTTCATTGTATCAGGGGTAGTCTCGCAAGAAGTGACAGACTGGAAATGCTTATAAAAATATGTTATAGAGAAATCATTTGTAAAAAGAAATATTCTTGAAGTTAAATCTGGCATTGCATTTACTTCACCAGTGACTATCTTATATGCATTTACTTCACCAGTGACTATCTTATACCATTTTTGGAAACGTATTATATTAACACTCTCTGGGATATACATAATTGTGAACCCTATTCAGCGCTTTGCGCATAAACCATTAATTTTAGGAGAATAAAAAAATGTTTGACGCTCTTGTTTGTTAAACTGACAAACAAATCGAGCCAAATAGAATACAACGCATGTTTTTTCGTGTTATAGCATCTGCAGAATCCCGAGGGATCGGTTGGTGCACGAGTCTGGTTGGGCGAGGCTATCCGCGTAACCCGAGGGATTCTGGAGATGATGTAATACGAATTATTGGACATGCTTCAACGCTATTCCACTCTTAAAAATAATTAATTTATATATTGTCCCTAAACGTCATTAAATTTCTATGCGATGTGCGGGAATGACTGCGCTGAGTTATCACGTTGACGTCATTTCATTTTGGATTATCCCTCTTACTTCCTACCCACAAAGTGCCCCTACCCAAAATATTTATTACAGATAAGGCTACACAAAATTGATTACTTGGTCAACGGATTTCCGGCTCCATTTTTTTTTCAGATTTTTTTTCTTGGAAATCAGCTTCCTCTCGCTTCAATTTTTGCAGACTTAAGCCACAACAAATTGAAAAGTTGTTCATCTGATTTTTTTCTGAAAAAAAAATGAGGCGGCGTGCGAAAAAATATTTTTTTTTTTTAGGGGTGTTTGAGAAAATCAGGAGCGAGCGAAGAGCGAAGAAATATACTTGTCTTGATTTGGCTCTCGGTTGACTATCAAAAACCTTAAAATAGAAAATATTAAAATGTACAGCACTTTTACATTAAAAACAAGAGCTCGTCGAACACGAAATGCTCCCCCCCGCCCCTTGATGCATTTAGTAATTGCACAAGGAACATAAATTATATGCTCACTGTAAACGAAAGTTCTACCATTCTGGTTTAATCTGACCTTGACCTTTAACCTATTAACCTAACAAGAGATTACAGTGATCTTGGCGCCATCCACTGAGCCATTTTTGAATGTTCCAAATTTCAAGACTAGCTCAAGGTCAAAATCAAGGTCAAATTTCATTTCGGTACAAAACAATGTGTATATGGTCAAAATTTGAAAGCTGTGGCTTGAGAAATGTGAAAGTAGGTCACTAGATCAATTTCAAGGTCAAAGTTCATTTCGGTAGACAGAACTATGCATGTGCTTCAAATTTGGAGGCTGTAGCTTGAGAAATGTGAAAGTAGGTAATAGGTAAAAATCAATGTCAAATTTCAATTCAGAACACAAAAATATGCATGCAGTCCAAATTTGAAGCCTGTAGCTTCAGAAATGTGAAAATAGGTCACTAGGTGAATCTCAAGATCATAGTTCATTTCGGTACACAAAACTATGCATGTGGTTCAAATTTGAAGGCTGCAGCTTGAGAAATATGAAAGTAGGTCACTAGGTCAATCTCAATATCAAAGTTCATTTCAGTACACAAAACTATGCTTGTGGTTCAAATTTGAAGGCTGTAGCTTGAGAAATGTGGAAGTAGGTCACTAGTCAAAGTCAATGTCAAATTTTATTTTGGAACAAAAACCTATGATTGTAGTCCAAATTTGAAGCCTGTACCTTCAAAAATGTGAAAGTAGGTCACTAGGTCAATAACAAGGTCAAAGTTTGTTTCAGCACACAAACCTATGCATGTGGTCCTAATTTGAAGGCTGTAGCTACAGAAATGTGAAAGTAGGTCACTAGGTCAAGATCAAGGTCAACTCATGTCAAGGTTCATCTTGCCACTCAAAACTATACATGTGGTCCAAATTTGAATGATGTAAATTATGGACATGAAGATTCTAAGTTTTTCCCTATATAAGTCTATATGAATCATGTGACCCCTGGGACGTGGCCATATTTAACCCTAGAGGGATAATTTGAACAAACTTGGTTGAGAACCACTAGATGATGCTACATTACAAAATACATAAGCCATAGTCTTTGTCGTTTGGACAAGACGATTTTCAAAGTTTTTCCCTATATAAGTCTATGTAAACCATGTGACCCCCAGGGCGGAGCCATATTTGACCTTAGGGGAATAATTTGAACAATCTTAGTAGAGGACAACTAGATGATGTCATATACAAAATATCATAGCCCTAGGCCCTGTGGTTATGGACCAGAGGTTTTTCAAAAATATTTCCTATATAAGTCTATATAAACAATGTGACCCCCGGGGTGGGGCCATATTTGACCCCAGGGAAATAATCTGAACAATCTTGGTAGTGGACCACTAGATTTTGCAACATACCAAATATCAAAGCCCTAGGCCCTATGATTTTGGACAAGAAGATCAGAAACCGTTGAACTGTTCCTGGCCAATGTGACATTGACCTTTGACCTAATGACCTCAAAATCAATAGGGGTCATCTTCTGGTCATGACCAACCTAACTATTAATTTTCCTGACACTAGGCCCAAGCATTCTTGATTTATTGCCCGGAAACCATTTTACTGTTCCTGGTCACTGTGACATTGACCTTTGACATACTGACCTCAAAATCAATAGGGGTCATCTGTTGGTCATGACCAACCTCCCTATCAATTTTCGTGACCCTAGGCCTAAGCGTTCTTGAGTTATCATCCGGAAACCGTTTCACTGTTCAGGGTCACTGTGACCTTGACCTTTAACATACTGACCTCAAAATCAATAGGGGTCATCTGCTGGTCATGACCAACCTCCCCATCAACTTTCATGATCCTAGGCCCAAGTGTTTTTGAGTTATCATCCGGAAACCGTTTTACTATTCAGGGTCACTGTGACCTTGACCTTTGACATACAGACCTCAAAATCAATAGGGTTCATCTTCTGGTGATGACCAACCTCTCTATCAACTTTCATGATCCTAGGCCCAAGCGTTCTTGAGTTATCATCCGGAAACGGATTGGTCTACATTCCGACGGACCGACCGACATCTGCAAAACAATATACCCCTCCTTCTTCGAAGGGGGGCATAATAATTCACAAGGGATTGAGAAAATTTGTACTGCAGACGCGCAACAAAGCAAACTCGTGAAAAAGGTAATAACATTGACATACAGTACAGTACAATCAAATAATGTATGCTTTTGAAAATGCAGTTGGAAAATATGTGATATACAACAATGCATAACCTTAAATCATAATCATGACATAGATAAATGACTTGACTATTTAGATCTACTGCTATGAAAATGTAGCATTTTAACTCGAATATCTCTGTTACTAATAATTTTAAAAGCTTTTGACTTGAAACTTAAGACAGTTATATACTTAGTTTCATAGTCTATACCAGGAGAAACAATCCCCATAACTCTGATTGGATTTTGACAGAATTGAGCCCCTTTTCAACATAGAACATCATTGTTTGTTTTATATAACGTCCAATAGCTCTAATACTTTTGAAGCTTTTGAATATTGTGCCCCTTTTACTGGCAAAGCTCTAAATTCAGAGTCAAGCACTTGGGAAAGTCGAGCGTGCTGTCTTACAGACAACTCTTATTCTAACTTTAAACTTTCTTAATAGATTAAATTTGTTAAAACAAAGTCTTAATTAAGGTCTGAAATGGAGATTAACGTGCAATAACATTATTCTACTCGAGGATTGGTAAAAGTGAACATATAAACTGGTCTAACACAACTCATAATGTAAATCCCTTACCCCACCCACTTTCGTATAAAAATGCTGATCATTTGGACAAGAACTTGAAATAGAAAACAGAAAAGTGACTTGCATCAATACGTATTTACCCTTACCAAAATAATGTAGATTGATGTTATGAAATAAATAAATATGTTTTTTCATCCAAATTTCAATGAAATATATACGATTTTTGACTCAATTTGGTAAACATTGAAGAAAATGGCGTAATTGCATCAAGGGGAAATAACTTTAATGCAGCTAAATGTAAGTATAGACGATGTATTTGTAGTATGTGTTTATCGAGATTAAAGTCCATTTTAAACAATCTGGGACTGAAAGTATAAGCATGTGTACACTGTTACGTCCGTAAAAAGTAGCGCACCAACAAATTTTGACTTGATTTTTTCAATGGGGCGAGCGCAAGCCAAAAACAGAAAAAAATATTTTTTTGTGTTTCTGAAAAACTACGAGCGGCAAATCCGATGAACAACTTTTTTAATTTGGTGAGGCCTTATTTCAAAATTTCACTGTGTAGAGGCATGTTTTCACTGTGTGGCGCCATGGATTCATAAAAATTAATACTTTTAATCATAATTGTCCATTAAAACACCAGGAGAAGATGTTTCAGCATCTTTATTTGTCTCAACAGTCAACAACTGCACCAGTATGTGAAAGTAAGAAATAAAGTATTGTTGGTATAACTTTGATTTTAAGAAATGGTATATTGCTTCTATCAGCTAAACCTTTGCAGCCTTTTTTGTAATAAAAACGAGAAATGTAATAATTTTTAAAGTAAAATATGTCAATGAACAAGGATTTCAGGTAAAACATTTGGAGTCTTAAATGACCCAGGACAGTTTAATTCGACCTGCACGTGCTTAATAACTCATGCATAAGCTTGAATATCACGTGGGAAAATGTCGTAGGGCAAATTATCTCACGCTAATTTGTATATTAACTTGTGATTTTGAATAAAATATACGGTAAAACATAATTAATTAATCAGACATGTTGATTTTAATTCCATTACTATCCGTTTTATTTAAATACATAACTGGTCCAGGGGAAATAATCAAATGCAGTCCTACCCATAACCGCCCACAACCCTCCTATGTAAAGTTAACATAATTTTCCAGCGGAGAAGTGGTACGCACATGGAACTTAATTAGGGCAAAATTATCCTAAAGAATTTACAAACTCTCAATCCAAGAAAACATGCATTTACGGCTTACAAGTATGTCTTTCCTTTCCTGCCAAAGTTAAGGACGTTCGCTACAATTTCGTAATTTTTTTCTCAATAATAGATTTTGATGAAATGTTTTGTATTAAAAGATCATGTTTTGATGTATTGGAAAATGAAATAAAAATACTAGGTCACCAGCTTTGTTTCAATTTAATTTGCCCCTAGATATGGTGCTATTTTAAACATTTTTCGAAATTTCTGTAATCCTAACCTATATTTCAGTAAAGTACAATAATCAGCATAAATCTGATTATCTAAGCATTTTTATAACGGAAAACAATATATCTATTTGAAACATGCTCAGAGAAATCAAAAGAACATGATTTTGTAAAGAAAGGAATACTTGTTCAGCAGACCCAATGACTATTTTTGCATATTTTTGTCAGTTTTAAGTTGGTACTTCTGCTATTTTATCTAGTTTCACATAATAGAATTTAATCAGACTCTACACATACCTTTAATTATATCTACCTAATCTAAAACAAAAAGAAAATTGATAGGTCACCATATTAGATTTCGCTTAAACCAAATTAAAACGAGGTGGGGTGTGGCGGGCATTTATACAACGCAGGTTGGCACGAAATACTCTTTCATTGTTTGAGCAAATGACTTAGAAATGTATATATAAAATTATCAAACGGCAGATTTCTTAATAATCGGATTTTAAGGTGTTTCTGAAGCATTTTGATGGCATAGAACGATGAAAGTTTCCGCCTATTTTTTTAACAAAACCTATAGTTTACGAATGTACGGTACGGGATTAGAAACAGCTGTGACTCAATGCAGCGTTGGAGCGTTGGTATAAATAACAGACTCCAGTATATGTCGGATTGAAGCAATTTGAACTAAAAGTACTTTAAATGTATATATTTTGTAACCATGGATGGTGATACTTACCCTAACCTTTAGTCAGTATATTATACATTTTGTACATTAAATGCATGCGAACATACAATAATTTGCGAATTTTTGCCGTACGCGACATTAGATAATCACTTCCGGGCATGCGCAGAAGACCGCACCAACACTGCAGTGAGCTACATCGTTATAGGCTATATACCAATAAAAGAATTTGTTCTTTGTTTCATATAAAATTCAGCTACTTTAGACCAATTTTGTTACAGTTTCTAGATTTTCACTCCGTCGCAGACCTATTTTCCACAAGATATCCATACATTTGCTTCAAGAAAACGAAAAGAAAAAGGGGTGTTGAATAGTATGCAGTGAAATGCAAGTCAACTGAAGTCAGGTACCCTCATATTGCCGCATTTCAGAAAGCGGTCCGCAGAATAAACACCTTCTTTCGTTTTCAAGTAAACAACTCGAAAACATGCGAGTATTAGCATGAAACGTGTCCTATTTTATGTAAAATTCATTTCACGAGTGAAATAATGCCCATTTGGCCCCCGATTTACGGGCAAATGCGCGAAAAATGGAAAAATTAGGATCTATTTATTAAGGACTTCTTTCGATTACACCACAGAAGCACATTTTGGACCGAATTACTGCATTATAACCTATAAGAGATATCTTTTTATCAAATTTCATAACATTTTCATCTCTATTTTCAAGAAAGATGTAATACCGAACAAGTTAACAAGTTTCATTGTGAAAATTCGAGATTTTAGAGAAATATAGACATTTAAGTGAGGCCACCCCCTACCCATTTTCTGGGCTAAATTTAGGCTCTGTGGTCGCTTCATTGTAAATTTTGGTAAAAGTTTCACCTGTATGCATTATTTTTCACTTTGATTCTGAAATATCATTCATTCCGTCATGAATATGACTCAAATGGACGCATTTTGTGCATTTTTACACACTCTGGAGACAAAATATTGGCCTTTCTATTGCAGAAATTGCTGCCGAATAGGCGCATCTACTCAAAATATGGTCAAAATTCAATTTTTTTCAAATTTAATGATTATTTTGCATTGAAAACATCATTTTATAACATATACAATCGATTTATGACTATGAAGACTAATTGTGATGTGTTTCGAGAAAAGTCTTATTTCAGCTCTTATAGGCTATATACCAATAAAAGAATTTGTTCTTTGTTTCATATAAAATTCAGCTACTTTAGACCAATTTTGTTACAGTTTCTAGATTTTCACTCCGTCGTAGACCTATTTTCCACAAGATATCCATACATTTGCTTCAAGAAAACGAAAAAAAAAAGGGGGTTAAATATATGCAGTGAAATAAAGTAAACAAATTTTCATTACCCTCATATTGCCGCATTTCGAAAGCGGTCCGCAGAAAAACCCCTACTTTCGTTTTCAATAAACAACTCGAAAACTGCGAGTTTACATAAAAAAGTGCCCAATTTTTTGTAAATATTCCACGAGTGAAAAAATTGCCCATTTTTGGCCCCCATTTACGCGCAAATGCCAAAAAAAGGGAAAAAAAATAGGATCTATTTATTAGGGACTTTTTTCGATACCCCACGGAAGCAAAATTTGGGCCGAATTACTGCATTATAAACCTATGGTTAAAGGTCGAAATTTAAAACCCTTTTTGTTTCATAAAAAAAACGACAACTTCGGTCTCTTAGTATTTTTGAGAACACACTTTTTACACCTTTTTTTTCATGGAATTTTCTATCCAAATTAACAAAAAAATGAAAAGAAAAAGGGGGTTATAGGCGATCCCCCAAAATAAATTAAGCCTCCGCGGGCTATCACAAGTAGTCCAAAATAAAATATACTAATTTTTTTTTCCTTAATGACATAAAGAAGGGCTGGATTTAGTGGGTTTTCAGCCTTAAGGGGAAATACATGTTATTTTCTGAAACCACTCGAAAATGAATGGAATCCCATTAATCTTTCTTTAGATGTAAAACGGTAAAAATGGCTAAAAAAGCTTAAATTTTTGTTTTTTTGGGAAATTTAAAATCGAATTTTTCGCCGGGGGCATATTTTGGTTCGTTTTGGGACCTGTAAATGTCTTTTCTCGCTTTTTTAAGCACTTCGTTGTCTAAAAATTTTGAAATTAGCTGTTTCTAAAGAAAATACAAACATCGTAACGATTAAATGGTATTTAAATGTAAATTCCACAATAGGTAAAATTAATTGAAATTTTCTTGCACAGGGCAAAATTTTGCATATTTTTGGGGTGGGGGTGCCCTGAAATGAATTGTCATTTTCTATATTTTCTAAATATTTTGCACCAAAACAAAGCAAATCATTGTGAAATAGAGTACTTGAAATGAATGCAAATTATGGAAAAATCAAAAAAAAATTTTTCTCTTATGGGCTGATCCTCCCAATAAATGTAACCCTTTTCCCGCGGGCAGCACAAGTATCCAAATATAAATATATAATCTTTTTTCCTTTCCATGCTTTTTCCCCGGCGCAACGTACTTTTTTTACCCTACCGTTTCGTATGTATATTTGCATTCTAATGAAACGCAGTTCCTATCGCATCTAATAAAAAGGCGGGCGTAAAAATTTTAAAATGTCACGAAAAAAAAAAATTTGAAAGAACGAAAAGTAGTAAATTCAGGGGTTGGTTTTTAACGAAGTAGTTTTCTTATATAAATTTAAACCCCTCTTTTCTTTTTGTTTTTTAAAGTAGCGATCTGTTCTTTAGGGAAATAAAATCTCGAAAATCTTATGCTAGAAAATGTCGAAACACCTTTTTGAAGTGGGGGATTTATATAAATAAAGAAACGGATTTAGTGGTGTTCACCCTATAATTATTATGTATTTCCTAGTGAAATGCCAGTCAGTTGGGTCTCTACCCTAAAAAAGGGCGCATTTTTGCTCTCGTCCGCGCAATAAACACATTCCCCGGTTTCGTCTGAAAAACTTCCCATGGGGGGTGTAAAACATGAAAACCGTCTCTTTCACAGAAGATTTTAGTAGTGAAAAGGGTGTTTAAAAGCACTCGTTCACCGAATTTGCGAAAAAAAGGGGAAAATTAGGTCACCCCAGGAAGCACATTTTCGACCAAATTTAGGATTTTTTCCCTAAAAAACCAAATTAGCAGTGTTGGGGGGAAAATATCGACCCCCCCGGGAAAACTGTAGCGAGTGTTTTTAAAATTTTAAAACAAAAGAGCAACAGAACTGAAAAATTTTAAGTCTTAAATTTACAATTTAAATTTGGGGGCCATCATGAATGATGGATTTCCTGGCATCTGGTGAAATTGCATTTAAGTTGAATACACTATAATTATGTTTAGGGGGTACCTACTGTCCCGGGTGTTTTCCATAATATATGTTTTTCTGTTATTTAAAATGAGAGTAACAGCTTTTTTATTCTTTTTATGAGAAAAAAATGAAAGGGGGAAACCTTTTTGTTTTTGTGGTTTAGGGCACTGGTTTCCTAGGATACAAACTTACCCAAATATTATTCATACCTAAATATGGTTAAATTGCCAATTTTCTTGTATCCGCCTGCTGCCCTTCAGCTTTTTCATCTCTCAACTTTTGAAAAATTTTACTTTGTAGCGCTTAAGGGTGTTATGGCTCCCGTGTTTTTTGGGGCCCGTTTGTCAAAAAAATTTTTAAAGGATTTTTGGTTTTTTTATGATTCCAACAATTTTTTGATATGTTTTAGCAGTGCTTGTTGTGTTTTTTTTTCTCTTTAAATCGCTCCTCGCCCACTCCAAAAATAGGCGAAATTAAAAAAAAAAATATTTTCATTTTTTATTATTTCGCTCGCTCGTTTTTGGAAATAAAATCGATGACCAAGAAATTGATTTGGTGTGGCCTAAAGTATTTGTCGATTTTTTTTTTCGTGTCGGCGGGGCGAAAAGATAAAAACACGACAAATAAAGTATTTGTCGTGTTTAAGTGTGGGCGGGCGAAAAACAATAAGAAAACCCGACAAATAAGGTAATTTTCGTGTCGGCGGGGCGAAAAAAAATGACAGGGTGATACATTTAGGGCGCCAACACAACCTATTCATACAACCAAACAAGATAATTCAACAGATAAATTGTCGTTCGGGGCCTTTCAAAACGTTCGTTTTCTCGATAAAATGCCTGGTTTTTGCCCCCAAAATGAAAACAGGGGCCCGAAAACCGACAAATAAGGTTTTTGCCGGTTTTCGTGTTGTCTTTTTTTGCCCCCCAAAACACGATATTGCAAAACCCAGAAACCCATATATCCCCCCTGAGGTTCGCCGGAGACGGCTGAAAATCTTAATTCAGTAAGACGTAACCAAAATATTCTTTTTTTCTTCAACAAATTAAACCTCTCCCCGAAAACGGCTGGATAATTCAGAAAACGTTCTTAATATTCTTTTAATCCTCAACAATTTTTTTTTGTCTGGTTTAAGGGTCGCACCAACACAATTTAAGTCATATGGCGACTTTCCAGCTTTGATGGTGCAGGAAAAGCCCAAGTGCCCATCCGTGCATTATTTCAGAACAGATGGGTACCTGGGTAGAACTACCTGTCTTCCGTAAGCCAGTTGAATGGCTTCCTCACATGAAGAATCCAACGTCCCAGGTGAGGCTCGAACCCAGATCGACGAGGGGCAAATGTTTTGAAGTCAGCGATCTTAACCACTCAGCCAGGGAGGTCTCCTGCAACCAGTTAAACCTGGGTGAAGCAAAATATATTGCTTTTTGGTCAAGAGTCTGTCTGTCTGTCCATTCTATTAAACACGATTGCTTACATATAAAATAAAATAAGTAAAACCTTTAACCCCTTCCCTTAACTCTTTTTGACTTGCGAAATGTAAATCGAGGGCTAACTAGGATTATGTACAAAATACGAATGGCTTTTTCGATTTTGGACAAAAACGCAAAAACGACTTTAAATTTAAATCAAATGCCGTTATCTCCCCCTTTAAAAAATCTCAATTTCCGGCACGAACGTGAGAATTCAATGAAAGTTCTTTCACAACGAATGGCTAAGATCCAATAATAACGACATATGACTGCTTTAAACAGGCAAAAAGCCTCAAATTCTAACCAGATTACTTTACAAGGGCATGGTAAAACTGACTGTACTTGTACCTTTCCCGTACTAAAGTGAATAGAACATTTTGAAAAATTTTTCATTTAACGCTGGCATTTATAGTAAAGGGAAAAAAGGGATGACGGAGCATCGATCTCATGCAATTTTCTGAAATCTTGACCTTAAAATGCTTTTAAAAAGAAGCCGTCACCACCGGGGTGACGTATAAAGCCAAAATCTACACGGCAACCCGATTTCAGCGAAATAAGGGGTAGTGGTAGGACAAATAATCTCAGCCAAGGTCACATGAGCGACATGTCGTAGAGAATTGACCTACGATGCAATACATATCTTCCAGAAAGGTCACTACTCGTTAAAACGTAATATATTTGTGATATAATAGAAAGTATGGTCTATAATGAAACTGTAGAACAATTCAGTGCTAAAGTCCCAAAAGCTTTCGAAATCAAGACCCGGGTTTTTTTTCAGAGAAGTCTTTCCGGGGTATTGATAACTAAAAAATTTTCGCCCTTTTGTTATTTACCTTACACTAGAAATATTTTTTAATTGTCTTCATTGATTCCCAAATGTACCCCTAAATGAAAGTGCTTTAGTCAATAATGATAATAAAATATTACCATTGCATTGCGATTTATCCTTTAAGAAGGCGATATACAATTTCTTTTGTTACAATTCATCGTCTCAGTGGACCATCTTGATGCATGAGTGGTGCTTGCCACCCCAAGATAGTGAGAATTTTTTACTGCTAGTTTATAGACAATACCCTGATAACCAAAAAGGGAAAACATAAATATAAACAATTTTTGTCTCAGAAAGGGTATTTAACATCTCATTAGTAATCAAAATTGTCACGGATTTAAAAAAGGGCAAGTTTTTTGTTTAAAAACATTGGGTGAATATTTTTCCTTAATTTGACTAATTTGGGGACGCAAAATACAAATGTAACGACCAATGTATATCTGGAATACTCTCCTCAGTCATTTACTTACTCTCCAGCCTCAGTCTCAATACGTCTGTTTGGTAACTCGCTATTGTACTCCTAAATTCAGCTATCTAAGTATATCCCAATTTAACTATACTAGTATATAGCACTGGAAACTTCCATATTTAACAGCTGTCACCATACTTACGTAATCAGTTATGAATACTTCCGAGTACTATAGAAGTTTGATTTTCAAAAGGTGTGCCACGAATCTGTAGAAATAAATATCATTTATATTAAGAAAGCAAACACTAAAGATCATGCTGACTTTTCTTTTCAAGTAATTAATAGTTAATATTGATGACATGGGTTCTGTAAATGCTAATTAATACGGCCACTTCATTTGAAAAAAAGCTAATTTTATTAAGAAATGCATGACCCAATTTATTGAGATGTGTGGGCAATAACACAAACTAAAAAACATACGGAGACAATTTTTTTCAGTTTTTACGCAGACAATTTTTTTCTTCTAACACCCTTTTTCAATTTAATTTTGGAAAAAAAACATTTTTTAAAAAATAAAATTTGAAAATTTTTTTTTAAACCAAAAAATTTAAATAGAGTTTTTTTTGGGGGGGGGGGGGGAAAAGGGGGGGGGGGGGTTTTTTTGCGGCCATATTTCCCCATTCAGACAAAAATGGATATAGAATAAAAATAAAGGTTTTTTAATTTTTTAAATGCAAGCTATTTTATTTAAAGTACTTTTTCCCAATTTACATGGGTTTTTTTAAAATCTCAATTTCATTACAAACGTTTTAAGGCACGCGAAGAAAATTTTTTGTGAACATGATTTAAAAGGTTCTTTAAATTAACTTACCTATTCTATTCAGTTATTTCAATGACAAAAATTCCCTTTCCCCACAACCACTGTGATCGAAGCAGCAACTGGTTATTGAAAATAAAATTTTTAAAGGTAATTCACATGGTAACAAAAAAGATCTTTGTATTTTTTAAAAACCGGTCTAGAAATCTATAAGGGAAATACTTAAATTTTATCCAGTCATTAAAATATTAATAATCATTTGACAAGTGTAAATTTATCTGCTTAGTTTTTTTGTTGTTTTTTTTTTCATAATGCACAATATGCACATAGCACGCTTTCAGATATAAATTTATTGTATTGAACTCTTATTTGTCACAGTACAATTGGTTAACTATCACTATTAACACTTAAAGGAATTGCACGATTGTATTGATCCAAAAATTTTCTTTTGAAAAGAATATTTTAAAAAAACTAAAGAATTTTTTATTGAAAAATTTTAAAGTATAGCACAAATTTGGTAGTTTTGAAAGTTATAATCTTCACGTCATTTTTTCGGCGTAAGCTGTATAACATTGATTTTGACCTAGAGAATGTAGTAATGGGACACAGACAGGTGCGCCTGAAAGATAAACCATTTTTTAAATCTTTAAAAAATTGTATATAAAGCACGATTAAAGGAAATATTAAGTTTTTTGGTTACCCAAAACTAAAAATTTATTCTAATTTTAAAGTTTTTAGTTATTTATCACCTAAACAGAAAAAAAGTAAATTCTTCCCCCCGTGGCATCTCATTACGGAAATGATGGTTAGAGTCAGGATCCGGTTTCGGATGTACGGGGTTCGCCACCCGGTAAATTCATGTTCTTCGTGAAAATAAGCTTTATTTAACAATTCTTTGTTATCATTTACAAAACAAATTATTCCCCCAAATTTTGACACCAGGGTTTTTCCCCTTATCTAATATCTTATAAAAGGTAATTTTGTCAAAAATCAGTGTTCTAAACAAGTTAACCACACTTTTCTTTTTTTTTTACCCCAATTTGAAAAAATCCCAAATGAGACAATTTTGTATAATAATATAAACCCACTGCAGTTCGTCTCATTCTCTTTTTTTCCCGTAATTTTAATTTATACAGAATTTTCTACATTTGAAGTTTTGTATCGAAAAAAAAAAAATCTATTTTAATGCTATTGGGTATTTTAAAAGAGTGGAGGGGGGTAATTTCAAAATTTCTAAAAAAAAATATAAAGTAACATTTTTAAAATGTCATAAAAGTTTTTAAAGCGATGAAAAACCCTTTTAACAATAAAACTTAAAATGAAATTAAATTTAAATACCGTTATCATAGACACTTGCCTATGCCTTCCAGTAAAATTCACCTACTTTATTAATTGTTATTCTTGCAGTGTGTTACAAAAAAGAATAAATATTCAATAGATAAAAAGTACAATATTTTTAATATTTACACTTTTTGGGGATCAATATTAAAGGCCAAATTTAAATGTTCTCATTTAAATATAAAAAATTCAAAGATAAAGATACATTTGCAAGAGAATGTAGAAATTTACCACGATCATTAGTTTATAAAAAAATAACAAGTCCAGATCCTATGGTGGCTGATTTCTGCCATTTCGTGTGTTCGTCGAAGTAACGAAAACACGAAAGGTTTTGAAAATTTTCTATTTGCGTGTGTCGCCTTTCGGGTTTTTGAGGCGAAAACATAAGTAACGAAACTTTGAAAGGGGAAATAACGAAAAAAAAAGGCGAAAACAAAAACTTTTGTATTAAACATTTTTCGTGTCGGCGGGGATTAAAAATTTTGTTTGTCGCCCCTTTTTTTTGTCATTTTTCGTGTATTCGCCCCAAAAAGGGGAAAGGCGAATAACGAAAATTTAGTGTTTTCCTTTTTGTTACTCGACCCGCCGACACGAACACACGACAAAGTTTGTGTGGGTCGCCTTAATACGTAATGTACAGATGTACAAAAAGATGCGCATGAAGAGTGACATTTTTTTATTGCTTATGAAATATTTTAATTGAGATTTTTTGTATAAAAGGTAAAAAAACCCTTATCTAGATGCATTCAAAGCTAGGGCGGGGGTAATGTATGCCCCCTAAAACTGTTTGAAGCTTAATGTATGTACAATTTAATTCAGTGACAAAATATTATCAATGACATCTTTTAGGAATATAAATCATTATCTTTCATAAATTTTAGGACAAAAATTTTTTTTAAATTGAAAACACATTTAGATAGATTCAAACTCAGGGGGCGGTAATGATTTCCCGTTAACTGGGAGAATCGAATGTATGTATAAAATTTTAATGCCCGTAAAGCACATAATTTTGTGTATTGGTATGCCATGCCCACCGGAAGGGGAAAAATTTTCGAACACGAAATGGCGAAATCACCACCAAAAATCCAATAGTTCACCTCCTTTAAAATTTCCCCACTAAAGTTTCCAACCACCACAAAAAGCTTTTAAAAACGTCTTTGGGCTTTTTTAAAAATACCGACATTTTTAAAACCCGCATCGACATTATTAAGCACAAAAATGGTGATACCCTGTGCCACTAAGATATCCAGCTTGTAGACGTTTTAAAATAATGAGAGGAATGCTGGGAAAAAATAAAATACAAAAATGTAAAACCCTTAAAAAAAAGCATCGATAGTAAAAAATCCCGAATAAAAATAAACCCCAAAACTCGACTGCACTTACATTGGTATTAAATTTTTACGGCACGATGGATTTTTAAAGAAGAAAATTTAAATTAAGAAAAGACAATTTAACTAAGGATATTTCTCGTACCAAAACAAAAAGAAATAATATGTGTTTTACGCCGTTTTTACAATAGGGTTATTAAATAGTAGTCGATCGGATGCTGTATTGGGTTGGGGATTTTGCCATTCGGATTTTAGATGCGCAAAACGCCCAATGTATCGGGCCCTTTCAAAATCCACGAGAGCCAATACAAAATTAACAATGATTTTTGAACAAAAGTATACATTTTTAATGATTAAGCATGTAGGCTAAAGGTCAACTTTTTTTTTTCGGGCTCCCTATTGGAAAAACCCCCTTTTTTTTATAAGGTAAGAAATTTTCAAACAATAAAATAGAAGAAGACATTAAATTACCATTTAACAAAAATTTGAATAAAAATTCAGTAATTAAAGATAAATGTTACTTCGCCATGAAATAGAACTTGTTTGAAACGAAAAGACAAGTAAAATTGACGATTTTTTTTTTGACTAAAGTTTTCAGGCTTACAAAATCTTATCGTACAGATTCAAAATTAATTTCATTTCAACAATTAATAGGATATTTAGAAAAAAAACACAGTTTAATGACTTAAATATAAATAAAATTCATTTAAAAAATTTCAAAAAATAAAAAACGAAAGGAAAGAAAATACATTAAAAATCAAGTTTGTGGGTGCAATCCAAAATCTTCTTTTTACTTGAAAAACGTTATTTTTTAATGAGATGCACTCTGAATATAACAAAAAAAGTTTTTTTAATGGATTTGTTACCCAAAATATGATATGAATGTTACTTGTTTTTTAAATCTTGTGAAAATTTGAAAAAAAATTGAAATATTCCCAAAAATTAAAATTTTTCACTTTTAACATGTTTGGCGATTACAATCAAAAATTTAGATTATCTTACATTAATTTTTTTTAACTCTTTTTTATTATTCTTTTTCAACAAACATTTTGTATTTACTATAAATAAACCCCCTTGTTTGGGTTTTTATTAGTGGTTTTGATATGTATTTGTTTTCCACGGGTTGGTTATTAAATTTTTAAATTCTTAAATGAAGGGGTTTTAATTCACCTGAATTTATGAAATTGAAAATTTCCAAAATGGCCATTTAGTCCTCAATAAAATTTTTTTAAAAAACAATTTAAAACCAAAAAACCCTTAACAAAAAAAAATTTTTTAATTCATATTTTAAAGGTTTTTTTTATTTTTTTTTTATTTTTCCACTTAAAATTTTTAAAAAAAAAAATTTTTCCCGCACTCCCAGGAATAAAAAAAGAAAAAAAAAAAAAACCCCAGTGAAAAAGGGAAAAATTTAAAAAAAAAAACAAAAAAAAATTTTAAAAAAAACCCCTTTTTTTTTTGAAAGGGGAAACCAAAAAAAATTTTTTGGGTTTTTCCCTGGGAAATACTTTAGTAAAACTTTTCTTTTTAAAAAAAAATGCCCCTTAAAACCCTTTTTTTTAGTCAGCCCAAAAAAATTTGCCCAAGAAAAATTTTCCAAAAAAAATTTTTTATTTTTAAAAAAACGGTTTTTTGGGAAGGTTTTGAAAAACCCTTTTTCCCATTTTTTTATTTGTGCTTTTTTTTTTTTGGGGGGGTTTTTTTTTGGGGTTTTTTTTTGGGGGTTTTTTTTGGGGGTTTGTTTTTTTGGGGGGTTTGGGGGGGGTTTTTTGGGTGTTTGGTTTTTTGTTTTGTTTTGGGGTTTGTTTGTGTTTTTTGGTTGTGGGTTGGGTTTTTGGGGGGTTTTGTTTGGTTTTTTTTTTGGGGGGGGTTTGTTTTTTTTTTTTTTGTTTGTTGGGGGTTTTGTTGGGGTTTTGGTTTGGGGGCCTTTGGGTTTTGTTTGGGGTTTTTTGGGTTTTTGCCCCCAAAACAAAATTAACATGTATCCAATAAAGAAATAATAACATTTGAGAGATGCGCCATTGTTTGCAAGAAGCAAGCTTCATAGTCTTAAAAATGGCCGTTACCAAAATTTCATGATATTTTTATAAAAAAATAAAAATGTCTGGTGAGTATCATTTAAGAAAATGAAAAAGGATAAGTTCACTACGTATTATAAGAAAATTAAAAGGTTATTTTGCTTGTTAATTAAAAAACTTTTTGGGCCCCGCTAGGTCCCCTGTGCACCGAGTTTTTCCCGGTTAAGATCAGTTTGTCTGTGGGAGCTATTTTGAGGCTTTTTTTTGGGAATTTGAGAAAAACGACATACGAATTCCTTGATGTCCCCAAAATTGTTTTAAACTTTTAAAACATTTCTAAAAGCTATGATGGAATAAAAATGGCAAAATGTTTCCCCTTGGTACCAACCTAAACTCCATCCAAATCATATTGATGAATTTTCCTGACTGTATTGCAGATGTGAAACAAAAAATTTTCACGACATAATAATTTCCATTGACATTAACAATCTGCAAAGCCACTTCTTTTTCAATCTTATTGAAACTTGCATAGAATATAAATTTCCGCAAGGTCTCGGATATTTTTTGAAAGATAGCAATATTGCTCAAATAACACTTGAGTAATGACCCATGGTTCAGTAAAAGGATATGTCGTATCTCACATTGTTAACACGTCAGAAGACATATGCTTGAAACTTACTAGAAAGGAAGGTGGAAATATCAACGATGTGCAAGAGAGCTTCAATAACTCTAGAATTATGACAGCTGAATTCGTCCCAAAAATTTTCTTATTTATCATAGAAAGCCACATGGCTTGAGCGTCATTAAGAAATTTCACAAATTGCAAATGCCCACAAGAAACTCCCCCCAATTTTCAAAGGTCAAAATTTCTTCAGTGTCAAATGTTACTTTTTAATGGTTTTAACATTGCAACATTTTTCCCAATTATTACCAAAACAGAGCAATCTTTACTAAAACGAAAACGTAAACCCAATATCGCTTGCACAAAAATAGAGTCATTTAAACCCCTTTTTTTTTCTTGTCCTTTTTATTTTGGTATTTGCAAAAAAAAAAAGGTGTAAATAGGTAAAACCTCATGAAGTAGACACTGAGTCGATAAATTTAAAAGAAGAAGCTCTGGAAACACAGAATGCAACAAAGTATAATAATAGTAGACTCACTGTCATTTTTAGAGGAACACCGTTTCCCCCCAAAAAGGAAAAAGGAGGAAACCAGTCAACTCAAAAACTGAATGACTGGTTTTGTAAAAAGCAGAACAAGAAAATTAAAATAGTACAATGATTTTTTTTCCGACATGTAGCGGAAGTGTAGCCTTTAAAACCTCACGAACGACTTAAAACGGGACAATGTTAGAGTCCCACCTAGATTATGTACATTGTCAAAACTTAATTTTAAATACTTTAAGCAAATTTATAGATGACAAACAGTACTTAATATTTAAATGCGAACTCATAATGAAAAAAGCCAAATCATAAATTCAGATGCTTGATACAAAAGCAAAATTCAAATACTTTTTCTTTTTTGGGTAAGGACCCAATGTTTTGTATGTCAAAATTTTTAATTAAATAAAAAGGAACATAAAATTTGAAAACACTCAAGTACTACCTGTTCCTCCACATGTTAAGGTAAATGTACTGACGGCATGTGACTAGTTATATGGTTTATTTGTTAATTTTCGTAGGCCTATGGTATTTTGAGCGCTTTAGTTTCAAATATTCACTAACATACAGGCGTTTGGAAATCAGCACTACATTGACACTGTTTTAGTACTTGGAATTTTTGCATTTGGCAATTCTGGGCACGGGTCCATAAGTCAATATTTGAAAATTTTAAACAATGGCAAATAGCATTTTGCACTACTAATTTGGAAATTTAAGGGGTACAGACACTTAATAGGACCGCATAAGGGGGTAAAAAAGCCCCAGTTTTTTTTTTTTTTTTTTTTTTTTTTTTTTTTTTTTTTTTTTTTTTGTTTTTTTTTTCTCGCGGGGCTTTTTCCATATTTTCTTTTTCATTTTTTATGCGGAAATCACATGAAATCTAGTACATTTGGGACATTTTCAGAAGAAAAAAATTTTGGAGATTGAAAAACTGGTTAGACAAACTTCCTTTCAAGAAACTCTCTTCCCCCAATTTTAAAAAAGAGAAAACTGTTTTTCCCAGTGGGGCATTTGTCTATGATATGCACAATTATCAAATGTTTTTTGCCCACACAGTTAAAGAGTTTCAATTCCCCTTCAGTAATGGACAAGAATCTTGGAAAATTTTTAAAATGCCCAAAAAAAAGCTCGGGATCGTTGATTTTATCTACAACCATTTTAAAAATGCAGTATCCAAAATTTTTACAAAAACCATGAATTCAAAATTCTGCCATTTTTTTCAGAACCGTTCAAAATGGATGACAAAGGCGCCAAAAAAAAGGGCTTTCTAAAATTTACATGTGATTGATACAAGTACATGAAATTAAAACAGATTTTTTAGAGTTAATATAACCTCGAGAAAAAAAAAATTTGAGAAAATTTTCAAAAGCGCCTATCCGGAAGCGAGCAACAAGTATTAATCGGAAATCAAAGTTGCGTACATTGAAGGTGTCGGCCCCGGAAATTTCCCTTCTTTGCTATTAGTAAAAAAACACTTTTGGACATGGATTGTGAATTTACAACAAAATTGCAGCATTGAAAGCTCTGTTTTTTCTGAAGAGTAAACATCCCAGTCAATAATCACAGAAAAACACCACCATCAACGATGAATTTTTGCTACACATCAAAGATCTAGTCCATTTTAAAATTCCCATGACATCTTCATGGGCCCCCACTGGTGTGTTTTTTAATCCTTTCCCAAGAAATGAAACCTGAAAAACACAAAAACAACTGTTAAAGACATCAGAAATGACAAAAAAAAGACACAGATCAAAAAAATAATTTTGGGTTAACATGTCAAAGTAGGGATAGCGTTTAAAATTTGGGAAATTCAAAAAATTTAAAGAACATTTATAGGGGAACAAAGACCCGAAGTATTCTATACCGGGGTGACACCTGAAACGCGACATTCCGTTAACGGTAATGTAGGCTCCCGCGCCAATTTGAATAGCCATCTTATCAGTGAGCATGACCTGACAACCAGTAAAAATACTGAAGAGTCTTCTTATAACGTCATCTTGAAGCTTCTGAAAGCACCTCGGACATTTGCTGGTTACAGATCGGCTTGCCAAAATTTCAGCCGTATTGGTCGTCAAACTGCTGAACTATTCAGATATCTCAGCAAACTGCAGAAGCCGCGAGATAGCAACAGAAAAGAAGGCATTGGAAGCCCCGTCGGTCCTAAAATGCTAGCTAAAGAAAAAATAGGGAATACGGATGTATTTGCTAAAACTACCAGTAGTCTCTTTGGAAATTCTGCCAAGGTAGATTCTCAAAGAAAAATGGTTAATAAAACGGAAAACACGGACGTACTTGACTATGACATTGTTTGTTTCAAGGAAAATGAAATGGCTTCAAGATCAATGATTGTACAGTTGACTATGATGACAATAAAATTCCAAAACTAATTGGCAACCATGGCAGTAATGACGGTTTTGCTGTTCCTGAAAATACCCTGACCCAAGACAGTTTATTGAATCCGTTTGTTTTCAGCTGCCTCCCACAAATGTGTTGACACCCAAATAGAGGAGAAAATGTCCGGAGACAAGATAGCAGGTGACAAAATGCAGACAACAAATTCAGTAGAAGCTAAAATATTATCTGAACAGTCATGTATGACACAGGTCAAGATGAGCGAAGAAAGATGGACGCAACGTATAAAGAAAAATGTATAGACTTTGAAGGTTTGTTTTTCCAACTTTGCAGCAGAATGGATGAAAAGGATGCCAATGCTGTGTTTAACAATGGTTCGTTTTTCAAGCTTTGTAGCAAAATGAATAAAAATGATGTTGATGAAGTTTATGACATTGGTTCGTTTTTCCAGCTTTGTGGCAGATATGACAAGAGAGTTGGCAAAAATGTTATAGATAACGTGTATGACCTAGGTTCATTTTTCCAGCTTTGTGGCAGATACGACAAGAGAACTGGCAAAATGATGTAGATAACGTGTTTGACCTTCGATCGTTTTCCAGCTTTGTGGCAGATACGACAAGAGAATTGGCAAAATGACGGAGATAACGTGTTTGGTTTTCGATCGTTTTTCCAGCTTTGTGGCAGATACGACAAGAGATTTGGCAAAAATGATGTAGATGACGTGTTTGACATACGTTCGTTCTTCCAGCTTTGTGGCAGATACGACAAGAGCATTGACAAAAATGATGTAGATGACGTGTTTCCTACGTTCGTTTTTCCAGCTTTGTGGCAGATACGACAAGAGAATTGACAAAAATGATGTAGATAACGTGTTTGACCTTCGATCGTTTTTCCAGCTTTGTGGCAGATACGACAAGAAAATTGGCACAAAATTGTAGATGACGTGTTTGACTTACGTTCGTTTTTCCAGCTTTGTGGCAGATACGACAAGAGATTTGGCAAAAATGATGTAGATGACGTGTTTGACATACGTTCGTTTGTCCAGCTTTGTGGCAGATACGACAAGAGAATTGGCAGAAATGATGTAGATGACGTGTTTGACCTAAGCTCGTTTTTCCAGCTTTGTGGCAGATTTGATGAGAGAATAGACAAAAATGACGGAGATATCGTGTTTGACCTTAGTTCGTTTTTCCAGCTTTGTAGTCAGGACGAGGGAACGAATGAAAGTAATTTCACTGGCGTGTTTGATACAAATATAAATAAAAGCAAAGAAGATGTCAGGGCGATAAGAGAAATTCAAAATACCGGATATACGACTGATCCCGAGGACAATAAAGACATTCCAGAAGTTAATCGTGAGCTAATCAATACGTTAATGGCAAACTCTAGCACGAATACTGAAAACGACGAAAAAACAGGCGAAGGGCAGAACGTTACCATAACAACAGGTACACTTATAGCTGAAACCAAGGACTTTGGTGAAGATTCTCTGTATGGAATTCTTGGAGTGTTTTGCAGAAGTGATTTACATTCTTGGTGAGATTTTCGCTATTCTATGTAAACAAAACATGCTATCCTTATGTTATGAATGAATAAATAAAATGAATAACCTTATTTATTATTCATTTATTAAACATTTGCTTACTTCTGTCTAAATAAATTATCGAATTTGCTAAAATGAAATCTGACATTGTTTAAGGAACTGAAAAGTATATAACAGCGTTGGAACTGGATGCGTAAACTTACTCCAGGATGGCATACACATTATCGGAACAACTAACTTCTAAAGGTGTTTTGTAACAGTTTTTTTCTAATAAGACTTGTATCCTTTATTTTAGAATATATACATGTACATAGTAACAATATAATAAGTCGGTTCCTTTCTGCACCGATTTAAAAGACTTTATATTCATGATGTTTTCCTTTTCTATTACAGGGACAGAGGTATCATAGAAAACTACGTTTAATTTATGGATTAGTATCAGCAACAGAACAGATTTTGACAATTATTTGCTGTAATAAAATTGTACCAGTAGAATGATTCTAACCATATTATATAGTTTGGTTCTTTTAATATTTTCATACATATCTCAGATGTCAAATTATTGTTTGACACAGATTATGCACACTGGACTATTACCTCGATTCTAAAAAAAGAGACAGAAAAAGGTAACAAAACACGCTTGTTAAATCTGAACATAGGTGGTAATTGTGTCCGGGGTTCTCTAACAAAGGAGTGAAAATATGACTATTTCGTGTGTAAGACATTCTATAACTGCATTTGTTGGACACTATATTTATCTGCCAAAAATTAAGTTCGGACCGTGGCTTAGCTACACGACCATGACCGCCAAGAAAAACATCAAAAGGACCATTGCGTTAGGTCTGCTTTACCATAGATCCTGGTGACAATTGTATGGTGAGTTTGCCTTCTTGGCGTCGTCGCAAAGTCAAAGAACTAAACGTACTGGTAAAATAATTAGGTCTTACTCAATGGAGGAGAAATCTTTTAGCTTAAGACTATGTTATTTTAACCTGTTATAAAAAAAAGTTATCCTTTCAATATCTTAACTGGAATGTTGAAGAAGGGAAGAAACAGCTCAAAACGTCCAGATAGAAATGAGCCGCGCCATGAGAAAACCAACATAGTGGGTTTGCGACCAGCATGGATCCAGACCAGCCTGCGCATCCGCGCAGTCTGGTCAGGCTCCATGCTGTTCGCTTTTAAAGCCTATTGGAATTGGAGAAACTATTAGCGAACAGCATGGATCCTGACCAGACTGCGCGGATGCGCAGGCTGGTCTGGATCCATGCTGGTCGCATACCCACTATGTTGGTTTTCCCATGGAATGGCTCAAATGTACTTTAAATGATTAATAAACATCGCGATACAGAGTAACATAGGTGATGTATTTGGTGTCTTAAGAAGAAATAGATGTTATATTGTAAACATTTACCTTCTGTTACCTCAATGAATTATTATGAATCACGAAGTAGAATCGACACAACAGTAACGTTTTAATGTAGTTTTGCAGAAATACAAGAGAAATAATCTGTCACTGGTTGTAGATGTTGATGAGAATACCCGACTTTCGGGTAACTTTTTGGCGTACAGCCGGATATTCCTATCTGCATCTACAATTAACGACAGATTATTATATTCTAAATGACTATCAACGGCCCTGCGTTTGATTTAAGATAATCACTAAACTTGGTATCAAATGTCTAAAACATCACAATATTTCAAAGGTGAACGTTTCTTTATTCTTGCATAAAAGTTTTTTTCATTGTGTCCGGGTATTTATTAACTAGAGAAAAATTCGTGTGTTAACAAGGCAATTCACTTTCTGTCAATTAATGTTTCTTTCGAATTGAGAGTTTGGAAAAAAGTCCGTCGATATACGGGAATGTATTGAATTGCATGTAACTGATGCTATTTTTTATTTTAGGAATCATGTCAACGATTTTGGGAAGTATCATTCGGTACAATTTTATTTAATGTATCATAGAATTCATGTAAATCTTGGAAGCATGTCAACACGACGTACTCAAAATATTTATGGTTAATGTAGGGATAATACACGTTTTTTTGTGTATTAACGTCTGCAGAAACCCGCGGGATTGTTTGTGACCGGGACCGAAGGTGTATTGAGTTAACGTGTATTGTCGCTATTCTTGCATAAAAAAAATACACGACGACTTTATGTATTGTTTTCATATGTGATGACTTTACGATTCCGGTACATTGTTGTTGGAAACGGTAAACATGTTTTAAATATCCTTATCCAGGGCCCAGAAATAAACAACACTATCAAAAGCACATCCTGAAGGTTTTTAAACGATTTTTTTATCTCTCGTTATTACAAACATAAAATTACCAATACTTGTTCATATCACTTCACAATTTGGCGGACTCGAGCACAATTTCAAGAATAATAACTTTACATTCGATTTATATTAAGTACGGACACAGTTAGAGTACGGGTGAGTACGAACGTAGTGTCAAGCTTCCAAGCTGTTTATATAAATTCTTCGAGAAACTAGATAAAAACATACCGACTGATACTTACCAAAATCATAAATATGATTCCTAAAAACAAGGTTACACGCGATTGTCTACAAAATCTTTATCGACGCTGAGTTCTAAAACGGGAGTAAACAAGGGAAGAAACGAGTACGAACGATGTTGGGGGCAGCGCATTTGGCGTTAGTTACTGATACAGCAAAACATTCTATGGTTTAGATTGCATCTTTGGTAGTGTTGTGGGTAAGTAAAACATGTTGACCGTTTCTGATAACAACAGAATGCTAACTAAAATTGTACCGGAATCGTGAAGTCATCGCCTATGAAAACATTATATTTAGTCTTCATGTAATGTGTTTATACAAGAATAGCGACAATAAACGTCACCAACTATCCCGCATGTTCTGTAGACATGAATACACAAAAAAGTGTATTATACTTATATCAATGAATATGTGGCTTACATCTTAAACCTGTGATTTACTGGATGACTCTTAAAAATCTTACTATCGTTATCGGTCATATGAGTATCGAAAGAGCTGAAAATAAACGTCCCAACTATTAACATGTAAATATTAATATAAATAAAGACAGAAAATGATATTTTACCAACATATTTTTTGATCTGGGAAGTCGGTATGTACAAGTTTGCTAATATAAACTCTTCCATTAAGATTTTACTTGTTTGCTTTTCCGGTTCACAATATACTTATTATTATTACAATTTTATATGCATTTATTGCCTGTTTTCACATAAGTATTTACAAACCTAAATTCATGCTAGAATAATCAATAATATTATGAACTGAAATTATGATTTTGACGTAAACTATTTTTCGCATGTACATTTCAGACAGAACAAAAACCATGTATCGCAATCTCAGAGAGCTAGTGCTAACCATTGTGGTGATGTTAATGCTGTCTACGTCACTCGCGAAACCACGACATATCGTTTTTATTGTTGCCGACGATCTTGGATGGAATGACGTCGGTTTTCACAATGCGGACATGATAACTCCAAATATCGATAAGCTTGCGAACAGATGTGTGATCTTAAACAGTTCATATGTGCAGCCGGTATGCACACCCTCGCGACACTCCTGGATGACAGGTATTTATCCGTTCAAGGCAGGCTTACAACGGGGAGCTCTATTACCTGAGCAAGCAGTATGCTCACCCCTTGATATGAAATTCTTTCCAGAAAAGTTACAAAAGCTGGGGTATTCTACCCACATGGCGGGAAAATGGCATCTTGGTTTCTGTAATTGGGACTGCACGCCTACAAATCGCGGGTTCGATTCGTTTCTAGGATACTATAATGGTCAAGAGGATTATTACAATAAAACTATTCTAAATGGTATTGACTTTCATGACAATAAGGAGCCTATACCAGAAGACAATAGATATTCTGCTTTTGTGTATGCAGATAGAGCGAAGTCAGTAATTAAAAATCATAACAAAACCAAACCTCTTTTCTTATACCTTCCATTCCAGTCAGTGCATATTCCAATTCAAGTACCGAAGCGTTTTGAGGACATGTATCCAGATATCGCTAATGATCAGAGAAGACAATATTCGGGCATGGTGTCTGCCATGGATGAAGCTATTGGAAATATTACACAAGCTTTGGTTGATAATGGTATGATGGATGACACTTTGATTATATTTACGGCTGACAACGGAGGATGGCCCGGCTTTGGAGGAAACAACTACCCATTGCGAGGAGGAAAGATAACTATTTTTGAAGGGGGCACGAGAGCTGTGTCATTTGTTTCTGGATCAGGAATTGAAAAGCCTGGATCCACATACAACGGCTTAATTCATGCTGTCGACTGGCATCCAACAATTTTGGCAGCCGCTGATAGTTCAACGGACGACACGAATGACAACATTGACGGTTTGAACCAGTGGAAAGCAATCAGTTTGGGAGGAGAATCATTGAGAACAGAGCTAGTTTATAATATAGACAATTCTGACTTAGCGCCAAATGGGCATGCTGCGATACGGGTAGGAGATTTCAAACTGATAGACGGGTATCCAGGACCTTATCAGGACTGGTACAAGCCAGAACAAGAGTATGAAAATAATCCTCACGTGACGACAGATTACCAATACTACTCCAAGATAGTGCAAGATGATTTAGTTAAAAATAATGGTCTATGGAAAGGAGACGGACTTTATAATTTGAAAGACGATCCCACGGAGCACCACGATGTCTCTAAACAATACCCCGATATTGTAAAAACCCTGAAAGCTAAACTAGACGAGTATAGAAAAAGTTACGTAACACCAAATTTTCCGTTCAATGATCCTAAAGCCAATCCGAAAAACTATGGCGGATATTGGATGCCTGGTTGGTGTTAAATAATAATAACTACTAGTATTCCAGAATGACAGTGCCATGAATTTATTCTCACTTGTATACAGATGTTGACATGACTTTATTAATATTTTTCTTAAAGCTAAATTTTGTGTCACTTCATACGACAATGTTGTTCACACATATGGTATGAAACGGGATCTATTGTAGAAATACAGAGCTGTCCATGTCTACGTTGAAGAATTGTCCATGTCTAGGGTATTTTTGCGTTATTTTATTTATCATATACATCTTGATAATACAAGAACAAATTTTAGCTGAGTAGTACATGCATATATTGTAAAGATATTTTACAAAATGTCATTAAATAAGAATAAAATGTTATTTTACAGTGTTGTAATGTAAACCTTTTCAGTGTAAAGTGCCTTTTATAGGAATGATAAAGTTTTGCAAAATGTTTTCAATGAAAATGCTGATCAAAGAAAAATAATTGTAGCCATCGTGATTGTCATGTGTTCAAACTGAAACACTTACATTATTAGGGGATCGATCCCTCTACGGAATTATGCGATTTATCGAATAAGATATATATTATCGAATCAAAAAAATATGTCCTTCCGACACGTGCACAGAGCGTCTGACTTGGGACTTTTTGGAAGAATACGCATTTTCCTTGTGCCTTATAAGTGCCCACATAACTTGTGCCAACCGCAACGTCTTGCACATCAGTAAAACTATGTGCATTGCTGTTCTTATTCCAAAATCTACCTTTAAAATGATACGGAATCGATCCCTCTACGGTAACATGCGATATACCGAATGAGATATTTACTATCGAATTAAAAAATAATGTGTCCTCACGTGCTGTCTTTAGACAGTTCTTTTCAAACCTTATAGGATGAGTTGAAGTCTGGTCGATTCCCGATTGAGACAGTGCCTTATTTCGTATTACTAAATGACAATGAGCAAACTCAAAAGCTCTAAATGTTTTAAATTGTTATCCCCTGAAATATGTTAAAGGTTTTTGAGTAACTGTTAGGTTTCTTTATAAAAATTATACTGGTCTTACCACTTCCGGTGTATCGTTATTGCTGTGACCCAGATGTACAACGAGCGCACATGTTGTCAATAGTTCAGGTCCTTCTAAGCCGATGTAATGGACGTGAGGGATGTTGAACTTTATTTTTAAAATTTAATCTATTTGTCAAATGAAATTACAGACACCCAAATAATTTTAAAACCTTTCCGCAGCTGTAACGTATTAGCATCTGATGGCCCTTTCACACTTCCGTAGAATCAACATTTATTATACGAAATTCATTTTGAAAATATTTCTGAAATGTCTAGGTCTGCAGCTCTCAAATACGGAAATATCTTACATCCGAGGCATATACTAACACTTTCAGACAACATCAAAAAGGACCTTTTGAGTGATTTGACGAAATTCCAAAACTCTATGTACCCTTGCTCCGTTACGGACCCCTTTGGGATTCGTGTTTATCCCGAGCTCAAATATGTTTTCGTAGATGAAAAGCTGACATGTCGTGCTAAAGCCCAGGTAATTTCAAATCGTTAGAAACTGCTGAAAATTGACTCCCCATTAGACGGGGTGAACCCTGCGCGTGACCCCTGACTATCGACCAATCCAAAGGCGACTTTCGTTTTCAAGGTTAGCATGTCTACTTTCATTTTCTTTACTTCCGGAAATAGCTGGAGGTCGAGTGACGTGATTTTCTGTGTTGTCAAAAACATACATATACCTAACGAGATTGCATATAAATCTGCCCGCTGTCCTAAGGATATAAACGTATTTGTCAGTAAACAAAAGCTCGTAGAACACGAAATGCCCCCTTGTGCATTCAGTAATTGCACAAGGGACAGAAAGTATTTGGTCACTGTACACAAAACTTCTAATGTTCTGGGTCAGTGTGACCTTTACGTTTGACCTACTGACCTCAAAATAATAAAAATAATAGGTGTCATCTGCTGGTCATGATCACCCCCCCCCCCACACACACACACACACACACGCACACACACACACACACGCACACACACACACACCCCATCCCCCATTAAGTTTCGTGATCCTATGCCCAAGTGTTTTCAAGTTATCTTCCGGACTTCCGGAAAGGGTTTAAATGTTGCGAGTCACTGTGACCTTTACAATTGGCCTACTGACCTCAAAATCAATAGGGGTCATCGGCTGGTCATGACCAACCTCCTTATCAGTTTTTATGATTTGTTATTTAGGACATTTTGTTGTGTTGGCGTTCGCGCTGCCTATGTAGCAATGTTCTTTGTATATTGTCTTGGTGCGCTCGCCACAAGAACACAACGAAGCTTCCAAAATTTCGTTATGTCCGCGTGCAAGGACGACACAACAACATACTACATAAACTGCTTGCGGAACAGCATGACACAGTAAAATGTACTAAATTCAACCGCCATAGTTTTCAATGAAAACTATATTAATAACCTAAAGAACTCTAAGTGTTGCAACAGATACTTTAAAACTATACTGATAAATTCTTAATGTTTCAAAAACATTCAGTTTGAAGGGGTTTTGAATTGCCATTTTCACCAACTTTGCAAAACCCAAACATTTAAGTTAGCTTTTGAACCACATTTTTATTAACAGTTTTGGAAAATGTTGGAAATTTTATTGAACGTAATATATATGATACAGTAAAATTACATTTTTTGTCAATAAAGTCAAAATTATTCTAGATATCTTCAAAATTCAAAACATTCCTGCTTCCACTTTTGAGGACAGTAAAATGATGATGATGACTTGATCTTGATCTCAAAACAAATTCAAAATGGAAAAAAAAAACCTATAAAAGATTTCGTGAATCAAACAGTATTCTACAAAAGGATACACATATTTGAAGGGAATTTTAAATAAAAATATTACGTATTTGAATATGAATTATATTCTGTTAATTGTTTATCCGACACTGTAAAGGGAAACTAATATTTTCAAGAGCGTAGAGAGAAACCATTCTTATTGTGTCTTACATAAAAGGAAGTATTGATATGTATAACTTTCGCACATTTGTATATTTACCTTACACTAGAAATATGTTTTATACTTTGTCTTCATTGATTCTCAGAATGCATTCCTAAATAGAAAGTGCTTTAGTCAATAATGAGGATAAAATGTTACCATAGCATTGCGATTTATCCTTTAAGAAGGCGATATACACTTTCTTTTGTTACACTTCAAAGCTCTCAGTGAACCGGTCCTGGTGCCTGCTGCTGGTGCCTAGCCATCTCAAGATGCTCACAATACCGCATGATCGAACGGCATTATAAATCGTCTGCATATGACACTACAACAACAATTTCGCGCTGAATTTAATCATGCATTCTTCAAAATAAGTGAAATTAAACCCTAAGTGGGTTCATCAAAATTTCATTTTACAAAAATGAAATATATATCATTCAAAAGATATATTCATTGAGAGTAAGAAATCGCTTGCACCTGAGGTTTCATATCAATGGTTTGATACAACAAGTTGCTGTAAATAAACGCATATATGGTACTACTTTCACACATTTTATGTAGAAAATGGAAGTGGGTAAAAGACGAAATGACGGCTTTAAAGTTAAAATTTATTTTGAAAATAGCATTTGATGAATTAAATATTGAAGATGGATACACTTTTAGCATCTAAGGATCTTTATGTTTAGTATTTTGATATACAGAAAAAATCGTACATGTTCTTCTTGTTACTATATAGAAAATCTGACCGCTGGAGAATATTCTTCGGAATGGACTGCTAGTTATAGAGACACATTTTACTGATAACCAGACAAGGAAACATAAATCATAACCAATCTATACGGTCTCGGAAATGGTATTATAAGCTTTACATTCAATAATCATATATTGTCACGAGATTTAAAAAAGCAGAATATTGTGTATGAAAAGAATTTGCGTGAATATTATCTTTTTCATTTGTTTCTTTCACTGAAATACGTTCGAGGGACACTGGAGCTACACTTCAAGACAATATCTTAGATAACTTCGAGTAAACGATACGTTTTGTGATAATAATATCTGGACACAAACGTCACTGCATAACATTGCGGTTGACACAAATAATTGAAATATATCGAAGAATGTATCCTATGATAAGCCCCCAAGAGTGATGATGAAGACCCCCACTGCCAAGATCTAGGCTTTTAAAAGAAATTCTGTTTAAAAATATTTCAATTTCACTATAAAAAACATGTACAACGTAGCAACTACCATTTCAAAAGTTTCTTTTTTGTTTATTGAAACACATTTTTGTTAGTTCATTCCATTTCAAAACTTTTTTTACACTACTTTTTAATGGAGTTGCGTTTCTTATTTATAACTGCTTATACAGTGTTAATCTTAAATGTTTCCACAGTCTGACCAGTCATGCATGTTTGTTTTACTGATATTGTATTCATCACTTCGGGGCCGCAAACTCAGTACCAAGATTGAATACAATCTGAAAAGTAGATACCTCGGAATCACCGAGGACAAGGCAAACAGTGAAAATTGCAGACTCGGTTTGGTTGAGTCTGTTCATGAGCAGTAATGGAAAATGCAATACTGCTCACGCCCCTCGCACCGGCTTAAGCAGTATTCAATCTTCAAATCTAAATGCGTTGAAATCAATGATCCCGAAAGACCAGCAAATATAACAACACTGTTAGTTACACCTCGTTTAATCCTTTATTGATTTTGTGGTTTAAAGTCCACTGATAGTCCGCATATTTACAGCGCATATGTTTTTATCTCTTCGTGTATATGTTGAAAACCCTCCTATTTTTATCGTCGCATTTTTGGAATTGGAATTCACAAACAATCGTAGAAAATTGCTGCTAAAAGCGTTGGAAGGTCTTTGGTAGCCGCTGGAACTAAGTCTGCTATTATTTTGCTGTTTTGCTATGTTGCATTTTATCATGTTAATGGACTTACGTTGTCATGGTTGGTCGTGGGACTAGTCCTGTACAAACGTAAGTAGTCTCGGGTGCTCGTACATGGAATCTCTCAATGTGTTGCGGCCAGCCGTGCTGTCAGTCTTCTACACGTCACAGGCTAGCCAGATGTGATTGCTAGGCTGACATCCTTGCATCTTTTCCTGAATATAGCCGATAACCTTTGTTTTTCTCAAGAGTACAGTCTTTAGTAGCATGCCTGTGTGTCGGAGAATGTCAATTCTGAGCGCATCTATAACATCTATGTACATTTGGTCTTGTTTTACATGTAAGACCCTTTCAAAAACTATATAGTTTATCGCGAGTGTAACGGTGATTGGATCTTCAAATAATATACTAGTACATGTCACAATATTTAGTTCTGAAAAGAACAGAATGCTTTTTTGTTTGTCTAGCCAGTTCTGGCGAAAGATATCCTGTAATTGCATACGATTCCAATCGCGGTTGCCACGAAATATGCAATTTTCATCCTCAATTATGATTAATTTCTTTGATGCATACCGTCTTAAAGGATAATATGTTGATCAAGTTTTAAAAAAATGCATTGTTACCGGTTATATCGTTTAGCTAAATTACATGATATATATTTCAGTTCTTTGATTCAGTTAGTCTTGCATATCTAATCGAACAGAAACCCAGAAAATGTTGTGTAGCCGTTGCCATAGTATTCCCCAGGTTTTCCTGTCGTCTGTTTCACGTAAATGACGTCACATCTTCTTGTCTCTACGGCAATAGTCATAGATGACGTTGCCTTATCAATTCCACCATTACCTGAGGTAATTCTGCCGAGCATCTTCCCGTTGCATACGATCTCGGCCGAAACTTGTTTGTGAAACTGCGCTCTAGCAGTGACCGAGATTAGATATTTGCCGGACACTGGTACAGAAAACTCTCCATTACATGGGTTGAACCCACCTCCGACATTGTTAAGAACGTCGTCAAACATTATCGTCTCGTCTGCTTTAAATATTGTATTAGTTGACAGGCTCGCACAAAATGACGTACCACTCTCATCACCGTCATCGATTCCATATAATCCAATACCTGTAATAAAGTCATGTGAAAAATTGAATGACATAAATTATGTCATAGGTAACTAGAGCTGCTTTTGAGAAGAGCGCATGTCTCCCACAACTGCCTAATCATCTAAATACTAAGTCAGTCTTTTTATACTGTTTAGTCACAACAAATATACCTTTGAAGAGTAAAATGGCTGATTTTCAGTAATTCAAGGGCCATAATTCTGAAGTGCCTATGCCAATTTGGCTAGTTATCGAACCTGGGAGAAGTTATCGAACCTGGGAGAGGACTTATGGTCACACACATTTTGTTCAAGTTTGGTAAGATCGAATGAGAAATATTCGACTTAGAGTGCAGACAAGAGTAAAAGGCTGAATTTTAGTAATTCAAGGGCCATAATGCCGGAGTGCCTTTTTTGGCTAGTTATCGAACTTGGCCGAGGACTTATTATTAAACACATTTTGTTCAAGTTTGGTGAATATCGCATGAGAAATGTTTGATTTAGAGTGCGGACAAGATGAATGGTTTTTGGTGCATGTTTGAGAATGAATACTTCAGCATTTTTATGAGTCTAGGTGATTCATTAATTATTGTCAATGGCCATAATTCCGAAGTGTCTTGGCCGATTTGACTAGTTATCGAACCTGGCCGAGGTCTTGTGGCCAAACATATTTTGTTCAAGTTTAGTGAAGATCGGATCAGAAATGTTCGACTTAGAGTGCGGACAATCTTTGTGACAGACACACAGAGACACAGAATGGAGTAAATCAATATGTCTCCCACACCACTGTGTGGTGGGAGACATAATTACTCTGCTATTCTGCGAAGAATAGCTAAATTTCAGATAATGAGTAGGACAGAAGTCACGAATTTTATGGAAAAATATTATCCGCTTAATAACAGAGAAGAGCTCAAAGCGAAGGAAGTGCTATCTGAGAGACAGGCATATCCCGCGCCGCCGCTTTTATGACGAAAGGGGAGCACTAAAGTTGGGGTTCTATCTAAGTATATGAGTAATTACAAAGTTATTGTACAGACGGTCATGAAGCCGGTATATAGCACAGAAATTATATAAATTGATCTTTTCTTTAATAATCATGGGCCTGGTTCTTGCATTCTGCACTAAATTATAATATCATCTATCAATACGTAATGCTTTTATTTAAAATTCCCTTCAACAGCTGATAATTATTACACAACTTAAGAATAAGTACCGAAAGAGAGATAATTCAAAAATCATTCAAGACATAGTTACAATTCAAATGATGTGCACTTCTTCCATGGCGTTTTTTTAATTATATTTTTTTTTCTTTTCATTTCCATTAGTAGTTACACAGTTTCTGTGTACTGACAAGAAGATAATTTGAAAAGCATTCTGCGTCACTTATCATTATGACAAGTGTTTAGTAGTTTCAAAGTTGTTGTTTCAAATAATAACGTACAAAAAAGGAATATAACATGAAATACATTCGAGATAGCGGAATGGTTTTGTACAATGTACTTTCATTTTTATTCATCAGTATACAAAGTTTCATGTAATAGCCCTTGATAGTTTTGAAAAAATCGCAGGGACAATATGTGAAAGACAGGCGGACAACATTTCTATATATCAGCTGTTGATAAAAAGAAAGTGGTACTTAAAAATGAAAATGTCTGTCTGGCTGAAAGTTTTGTTGTTTTATATAAGACAGCAGAATCTTCTAAACTAAAATATAATATTGTCCTCATACTACTGTAGTCCAGCAGTTACTGTCTAAAATTGACTACTCTTACGGCAACAATAAAGGAGCTCATTCAACTTACGATTCATGACGAGTCTTGTTTTCTTCTCTATTTTAGAAATTCTAGTCGCGAGGGACGCCATCTCTTCCTCAGGACGCTTCAAAGCACTTTTCTCGTCCAGGCGCGTGCCGACAGATCCTTTAATTGCTTGGAATTCTGTTTTGTTCATTGTCTGAAACAACAAATTTTTTTCTAGACTTCTGCTATTCCTGAACAAAATTCTGTTCTTTAATCATTCACAAAAAAATAATAAAGTTGTTCATTCTTCATTATTAGACATCATTACTTCGGAAGTATTTGTTATGCCGTAAAAGACTTTCTTTGTTTGAAAGAAAAGATTACAATTTTATTTTATTTTCCAGCGTTTGTGAGAATTGAATTAGGCATTTCCGTTCATTGAAAGACATTAAAAACCATGTTAAGACATTCAAACGTGCAGAACTACCTTAAATGTTTACATTAAGTCTTCAAACTCATCAAATATAGTACTACAGAAATAACTTTATGACAGAGTAACTCTAGAATTTAGATAGAATATAACAATACATGTGAGATAATTAGCAAGGGTAACGGTGTTTTTGCCATTTGCAGCCTAGTTTATTGACACCGTCCCTGGTGCATTTTTTGCACCGGTAACCACAGGTTCCCTATTGAAACCAGTAATTTGTCCAACATGAACAGCGCAAGTGTCGATTATGACCTTGGTTACTTTGTAAAAGATCTTATTGAATATTTCAGAAGATTATAAGAAATTGAGTAAACTAAAGTGTTTCTTAAATCTATATTAATGCAAGGTCAGATCACACTTTTATAGTAAAATGAATGAAATGACAATGATGTCGTGCGCACGAGATAAGATGTCGTGTACACGAGATAAGATGTCGAGCGCACGAGATAAGACGTCATGCGCTCGAGATAAAATGTCGTGCGCTCGAGCTAAGATCTCGAGCGCCGATGTAAGATGTCGTGCGCTCGAGATAAGATGTCGTGCACATGAGATCAGATGTCGTGCGCTCCAGAAAAATATGTCGTGCGCACGAAATAATTTAATAAATATATGTCCTAAACATACCACCGTAGGTAGCCACTTGAAAACAATGTCAAAGGATTAATAAAGTAAAATGTTTATATCAAGCACTATTTAAATATTATCGCGGCTAATTGTTCATAATTATGTTTTTTTTATACTTATTTAAGAAATAATTTATAGCAAAACAGTGTTTTAACACCTATAATTTCACGAGGGCGCAGCCCGAGTGAACTATTTCGTACAACGTATAACCGCCCGAGTGTATAGATAAGTGTTAAAACACTGCTTTGCTATAAATTATTACGATTCTAATATATCTTTTATTGTAAAATTTAGAAAAAAATGTAATAGAACTGTTTATCTGCGCATGTATGGCGTCAGATGGTAGCTAGGTCGGCACGCTCCTTTGTTTAACACGCCAGGGCCGATGTAACATTAAATACTGACCCCGTTGAAAATAGACCCCATGGGTCTTTTTTCAACGTTGAGAATTGACACCGTCAACATTTCAACATTAAATTTTGATCAAAAGGTCCTTTTTCAACGTTGAGAATTGACCCCGCCAACATTTCAACATTAAATTTTGATCAATGGGGTAAATTTTCAACGGGGTCAATATTTAATGTTACATCGGAAATGGTGATACGTCTTGCGGAATAGTTCCATTAGGGCGCAGATGATGGCGCATTATTCTGCACAGCTGATAACCAACTCCGTGTGTATGTGAATTAATTAAAACAGTTGTGCTATTTTACATTTCGTTTTAAACATGTTTCTAAGTGAAACCAAAGAGCTATAAAATATTTTATAGTTCTTTAGTAAAACATTGATTGCGTTATTTCTCGATGCGTATATGGCGCTAAAAATCACGCCGACGATTATAACGTTGTGATGATTAAAGCATCGTTAGTCATGTTAGAATTGTTCACATGTTATTACAGAATTCTTGTATTTTGTATTCTAATATGCCTGTCTCCGTTAAAATACTCTTACGCTAGAATAACGTCAAGTTAACGTGCGGTGACGTCAAAGTTTTTGTATCGACCAAGAAAGAGCGCTTCTATATTTTATCTAATGTTTTAGATTAAGGGCATAGCAGAATCGAAATAATTTAAAGCACAACCGTGTTTTAACACTATTTATACACTCGGGTGGTAATACGTCGTACAAATAATTTCACTCGGGTTGCGCCCTCGTGAAATTATTACGCCCGACGTGTAACCACCCATCGTGCATAAATAGTGTTAAAGCACTCTTTTACTATAAATTATTTCTTAAATCTGTGCCGTATGTTCTGTTCTGTTCTATTCTGTTTAAAGTTAAAAATGCTGACATACAACGTTCTGTTAATATTACAGAGATTTATCAAAAACGTATAAAGCTAAGGAACTGATACATTCGTAATTAAATTATACTTTTGTGAAAAATGTTTTGAATATATTTAATTATTTTGAGAATATTGCACAAATTTTGATATAAGCTTACCTTTGTCGAAAATGTTTACTATCCAATTCTATTCAATATTATCCAAGATTGGCGCATAAGCCAGAACGCTTACTTCTATAATGGTATCGTGCGCGTTACAGTATTTTGAATAGCCAGTATCACTGCTAATGTATGTGACATAGCGCTGAGATATATTATACAACAATTATTAATGTATTACATTATGTTCCTTTGCTACTTGTGCAGAGAACACACCTTCTTACCATTTCTTTATATTACAAACAAGTTTATAGACCATTGATGGTAACAGTAGATTTTCTAAAATTGATGATATTATTACAAAATGTGTTCACATTTGAAAGGGAAAAATTGCTTTAAGTTAACTGTAGGGTACAAGAATGAGCGTGATCCTGTTTCTTTTGGTCATAGTGCCCCCTAAGGAATGCCTTGAAAATTCAAAATGAGCGTAACTTTTGAAAATGATGAACTTTACATTTTCTAAACTGTCTTTTCAATTTGTAAACAGTTCGACAGCGTGTTGTTACTATGGCAACCAGGATGATGAAAGAATCCGAGCGTAGTTTAGACCATTTGTTCCATTGTTACAGTTTGTCCTTTTATATACACGAAAGTCGGTAAATGTACTTACTAAATAAAAAAAATAGTTGAAACTGGAGAATTTCTACTCAAATCCGCCATTTTTGATAAATTAAATTTCTGTGTGGATGTATTTTGGACATTTGGTAAGAAAGTGAGAGACAATGTGTGGTATTTGGCGAAGAAAACATAAGTTTAAGTATGAGCAGCAGTACCTGATCCAAGTATATGTAATACGAAAGTCATCAATTGATCCAACGTTTCCCATTTTAAAGGTTTTCCTCAAAATAATGTTAGAATGGGACTAGCTGTCTGTGACAATACTGTGAAAATTGTCAATTTTATTTAGAACAAAGAGGAATGAGATTTAGGTCATTCAGACCCATAACTGAACAGAAAAGTAATCTAAAAACATCTACGTCTGCTGTAGAAATGTGAACAGATGGAAACCAAAAGAAAGTTTATTTGATGATGACGTTTATTTCACAGTAGTGTTGGAACGATCTAATAAATACAAGTGCATATGACATTAAATACAAAAATTTAAAAGGTTTTATTATAAGCTGTCAGTGCAAGGTACCGACAGAATTACTTACATCAGTAAATTCAACAGAAAAGTTAAATAAAGAATATATATGTAAACAATAAATTTCTAATTTCCACATTACCTTTTCGCTTTCAGACATAAATTTTAGCGCCATATGCGATATGAGTATGCAGATTTCGGTACAATGCTACATGTGTACGCCCTAGGGTGGAAGAAAACACGATGTTATTGAGAAAGGCTTACATTTGATTTGGTTAAAGTATTATATTCAATTCCGATAGCTTATTTCGTTTAAACGAAATCATTCGTTTACTTGAACGAAACGTTGATTCATTTTAACGAAGTCTTATTTCGTGATTACGAATCATTATTTCGTTACAATGAATTCTCATTTCATAAAAATGAAATTTCACCAATCAAATCGGAACCTTAAAGGTCCAATACTAAGGAAAGTGAACATTTCAATTTCTTTTAAAAAGCACAGAAACTATTTCATTTTATTGGAAAATGAAAGTTGGTATGTAGAAATTCGAAATAAATCGCAGTATATGTACAATTATTTTTCTATGAAGTATGAAGAAAGTTAAAAAGACATGGGGGGTCATTCTGTCGATTCATTGAAATTTCAACATAATACACATACATTTCTTTGAGTTCCAAAGACCTTCTGTAAATTTTGACCTGCCAATCTTCATTATTTAGTGTCTTGCAGAAGTCTATGCACTGGCTATGAAAAAAATTGCCTACTCACTTTCCCTTAGTAATGGACCTTTAAATGGGGTCGGGTTAAACATACGATGTAATCTTGAAAAAAACACGTCTTTTTTTCTCTCCAAACATGTAATGCTTGGACATAGTATACTTAATAATTTGCTAATGATACCAAATAATTTTGAAGGTGAGGAATATTTAGATACTCAACGAAGGGAAAAATACAGTGATCACACTGTCCGTCTGTACTTTAACCTACCTCTACATAAATGAAATGAGATGGTGTATCGCGCGCACACTTCAATACCCCTATTATCATAGCTTTGTTTCTACACTATTGTCTTAAAATACCGCTTAGGGACATCTCTTGTTTAACAAAGTGACAACTTGCCGAATGTCAAATATATTGCGGGGATTGTAACTCAAACCTTGCCAAATTGCCACTGTCTGTAACCTTGACCTTGAACTCGTGACATATGTTCTCATCATAGTTTGTATTTGTCTAAGTTGCATTGGAAGCCCTTTAATCACATTTGTATTTAAAATGCATATCTGAGTCAAGAAGTATACCGAAGTGTCCTTGGCATTGGAGGCACGGACCCGATTTCCTGCACGCAAGATATCTCATCATGCTTGACATTTGTAGAATACCTTAAATCATGTTAACGTTATACCCAGACATAATATGCTTCAAACGAAAGAACTAACGAATTATTGAAAGTATGGTCGGAGAAAAAAATGTTTTAACTTGAACCCTGACCCCAATACAGCATCATATCCTTCCCGAGAGATCAGGTTGCAGCAAATCTGGCGGAGGACTACTAACTAAAGCTTGATGTAAGATGCTAAGCCTTAAAAAGATGTTAATTTAACCAAAAAATGCCCCTTAGCCCGACCAAACCAATCAAGAGGGCAACGTTTCGAGCAATTTCAGAGGTACAGTGGCTTTGACGGGATTTATCTTCCTTTAAGTCAAAAAGAGAGTTTCGATTCAAATTTTAGTACTACTCAAGTTGCAACTATTTAGATCAATGGCATCTACACTTGTCATAGAGCAATTTGTCAGTCTAACGTTAATGTCTGTTTTGCAACGGCATATTCAGCTGGAGCGAACAACCTTGGAAGTCATGTATAATATGAACGTAATGATCAAGGTTCACTTTGAACAAAAAACAAGAGCTGTCTCCATAGGATGACACATGCCCCCGATGGCACTTTGAATGAATAGTTATGGCCGATGTTAGAGTTTAGGACCTTTGACCTACGGAGCTGGGTTTTGCACACAACATGTCGTCTTACTGTGTCACACATTCATGCATAGTTATTTTAAAATCCATGCATGAATGACAAAGATATGGAACGGACATGCCCATCAATGCACTATCATGAAAAATGACCTTTAACGTCTAAGTGTGACCTTGACCTTTGAGCTACGGACCTGGGTCTTGCGCACGACACGTCGTCTTACTGTGGTACACATTCATGCCAAGTTATTTGAAAATCCATCCATCGATGACAAAGATATGGACCGGACACGCCCATCAATGCACTATCTTTTAACGTCTAAGTGTGACCTTGACCTTTGAGCTATGAACCTGGGTCTTGCGCAGGACACGTCGTCTTACTATGGTACACATTCATGCCAAGTTATTTGAAAATCCATCCATCGATGACAAAGATATGGGCCGGACACGCCCATCAATGCACTATCCTTTAACGTCTAAGTGTGACCTTCACCTTTGAGCTACGGACCTGGGTCTTGCGCGCGACACGTCGTCTTACTGTGGTACACATTCATGCCAAGTTATTTGAAAATATATCCATCGATGACAAAGATATGGACCGGACACGCCCATCAATGCACTATCTTTTAACGTCTGTGACCTTGACCTTTGAGCTATGGACCTGGGTCTTGCGCGCGACACGTCGTCTTACTGTGGTACACATTCATGCCAAGTTATTTGAAAATCCATCCATCGATGACAAAGATATGGACCGGACACGAAAATTGCGGACAGACCGACAGACTGACAGACTGACAGACGGTTCAAAAACTATATGCCTCCCTTCGGGGGCATAAAAACAATATACAACATTTAAACACCACTTAAGCATACATAATAAATGAATCTAAACATCTTCAGCAACCTGTAAGACAAAAATAGTTGCATTTCGTGTACGATGCTATTTACATTGTGGCAGTTGAAATGTATTTGTTATGTATCAGAAGGTGGCAGCCTAAGATTAGTCACAATTTTTCTTGATGCTCTCTTAATTATCAGAATTCTTTGTCCAAATGTATAATTATCGATAAAACCGTGAAATTTTGTCTTTTTTGTGTTTAGGATATTTCATCATTGCAGCAAAATTCCAGTGAAAGACGTGTATCCTTCGCCAAAGAAACTCCCAGTCCAAGGCTTAGTCTCTCTGACGTAAACGTCATCACCAGCATGTAATGACGCCACGACCGTCACTGACGCCGAGGCTCTCTCAATCTCGCTGTCTCCCGCGGCCAGTTGACCAATCACGTGAGGCTCCGAAACTATTTCAGCGCAAACCTGTTTCTGGTACTGCGCGCGCACTGTAAGGGAGAACAAATATCGTCCCGTGAACGGCACTTTAAATATACCGGTGTCAGGATTATATGCTTTGCCAATGTTAGTAATTACTTCGTCAAAGATGATCTTCTCCAGAGACCGGACGGTAACATGTTCCTTCAAGCGTGCGGTGAAAGCCACACCTCGCCCCGTCGGTCCATTCTGTAAGTTAATACCAGCTTCTGGAAAAGTAGAAACAGATTTTGGTCAGTTAATTATTGCCAAAATGGTTTTTGAATACCTTCAACACACAACAACCTATGTTAAATAGGATACCTATTTCGGTGAAGGTCTTGAAGTATGACAGACTACGAGTGTAATGATGAGTGATGAAAACATTCCACTTTTTACAGAATACAAAAACACTAAATTCTTCCCATATTTATTTCTCTGTCTATTTTTTTTTTCGGAAACCAAAACACCGATTATTTACACTTTAAGAAAACTTGCTAGTGCCATACTAGTTTGTTGTCGCCTAGTACGAGACGCACGACGTCAAAATCTATAAATCGGTTATTTTAGTTGATACATAACGCGCTCAGTGAAGTCTCTATTGTATTTACGTTAAACTTTTATTGAGCGTCTACTTTGAAAGATTTCCACATATTTTACAAACTGCAGAATTTTTTTTATCCTCACTGACTTTTATTTCTGATTACAGTAAACAGAGACAGCTATGAGCAGAGAACAGCTGTAAACAGACAGCTGTGAATAAAGACCAGCTGTGAACAGAGGCCTCTTGTGAACAAAGACCAGCTGTGAACATGGACCAACTTTGAACAGAGACCAGCTGTGAACAGATAACAATTGTGAACAGAGACAGCTGTGAACAGACAGCTGTGAACAAAGACCAGCTGTGAACAGACGCCTCTTGTGAAAAAGACCAGCTGTGAAGAGACGCCTCTTGTGAACAAAGAGAGCTGTGAACATAGACCAACTTTGAACAGATACCAGCTGTGAACAGATAGCAATTATGAACAGAGACCAGTTGTGAACAGATACCAGTTGTGAACAGACAGCTGTAAACAGAGACAAGCAGTGAACAGAGATAAGCCATGAACAGAGATAGCTGAGAGCTTTTAATACTGATTAAATTTCCTGTTACACCAGCAGTGAATTTTTGCGTTTACATGACCGCCTAAGGAGCACTTTTTCGTCCGTCTTACGAGTAGTTTTTATAAACAAGCTTGACTGTAGACCTATTAACAAAGTCATTTCTTTATAAATCTAGAGGCGTCCTCTTAAAAACTGAAGTTTTTTTTAATAAGTTATATAAAAGTTTAGTGTTGCCTTACCTTTTACAATTTTCTCGACCTTCTCTTCTAGTGCTCGAACTTTAAATGTCATTATCTGCATATCGTTTTGTATCCGACGATAGTCACCCTTTTCGCCGGCATCCGCTGAGGACATCCGACGAAGACTATTTGTCGATGACGATTTTTCTGGTGTGTCCCCACTAGATGTCATTGAGGCTCGTCTTTCCGCCGTGGTCGTCGGTTGGGTAGCACAACCCAGTTTGTTAGAAGCTCCATTCATTGTGTTTGTAGTTTTTAAAAGTTTATCCAATATTGAAGAAAAAAGTTTCCTTCCCGCCAGTGCTGCTACCTACATAGTATCCTGTCAGAATCTTTTATAAGGTACGAAAATATTGATTGTAAAGAAGTACTCTGCTTCTAATTTTCCGCACAGTGTGTTTTCAGTGAACTACGTTCAAATATTTGAACAGCAAGATTATCTCAGAATAATTATGTTTATGACTGTTTTCAAGAGAAGGTAAAAATAAAAACTCCTTTTATATATAAGTCTTCCACTTCTGATCTGGTGCTAGCAGTTTATGTTTGATCGTGAAAATATTACGTACAGTAAATGAAAGTATTCTGAAGTATCTTATTTAAAGCTTACGTACATAGTTTTTTATTAAACGGATGAGATGATGGGTTGTACTTAATGAGCTAAGCTAAATACTCTCACTTTATAGGTACATCAAAATTAGATTAACTAAATTCTCAAAAATTAGCATCTTCATCAAAAGCAGCTCACAATTGATCATTGGAAAGTTATAAAACTCAAAGGAAACGAACTTTTAAAACTCGCAGAAAGTAAACAGTGAAACGAATACCTCCCATGAGGACTTTATAAAGTGTATGCGTTACAAGTTAAATGTAACTACACCCAAATTCATATTTGAAAATACGAACATATTCGTAATTGATGAAAACATAAAATTAATATTTTTAAGTATATTAGCAGTTACAACAGTTTACACTTTCTTCTTGTATGGTGGCATGCGCTTAAGTTGAAGTTAAAATCCGTTTGCACATTTTGTTTAAAATAAAATTCAGCATAATTATTCCCCCTTACTAATGATCATTACAGTCTGCACTCAATTGAAAACATGGATCTTTCTATTGTTAAACCTAAAACGAACTACCTGAAACAAACATTTAGCTACAAAGCTGCACACATATGGAATTCACTTCCTTCTTACATTTAACTTCATAATAATAATATAACTACTTTCAAGCATAATTTAAAGAATTTTCTCTTGTTAAAATAGATTTTAGCAATTAATTACTTGTAATTACAAGAATTTTGTTGAATTGATGTTACTGTATTCGTTTCCAATAATAATAATATTCATACTATCTTATTATTCAAATCTGGAACTATTTATTATCTTATGGGACAGACTTTCTTTTTTGTATGTATCTTAATTGTCATGTATAATCTTTGTGACGCATGGTAATTCTTTTAAAACATAGTTATTGTTACATTACGTTTATTTAAGACTTCATTATTTTGAGACGTGTTTGTCGAGAAAATTTAAGTAATTCTTATATGTGTATTTTTGAATAAATGTTAAATTATAAATTGACTGTATGATTGTGTGTATGTGTGAATGTATATCAATTGAAGGCCATACTGGAAATAAGTTGTAAAATATCTGTATTTGTACACTTAGTATGTCACCTTCAGAAAATAAAGTTATTATTATTATTATTATATTATTATTATCATTACTACTTGGGGCCTATTTGGCTGAGTCGTTTAGGTCGGTGACTTCAAATCACTTGCCCCTCAACAATGTGGGTTCGAGTCACGCTTGGGCGTAGATTTCAAGGCATCCAGCTGGTGTACGGAAGGTTCGTGATTCTACCCGTGCCCGCCCGTGATAAAATAATGCCCGGAAGGGCACCTAGGGTCTCCTTCCACCGTGAAAAGCTGGAAAGTCGCAATATGACCTATAACTTTGTCAGTGTGACGTTAAACCCAAATACTTTGTCATATTCCTTCGCAATAATACAAATGTACTTTACAGCTAAAGCAAATGTATTTCAGTAAAGTTTAGAACGGCTGTAACTACAACTCACTAAATCATTCATTTTCGTTCTAAGATTTCCAATAAGTAACTATATAGTTTTCTTTAAGATGCACTCCTGTTATTTTTTTTCTGCTGCTCATAATTTAAGACGTACAAAGTAGACGTTCGTTTAGATTAATGGTGGAAGTCGAAAACGAAATATAATGACATCATTTTATTAAAAACAATAATTGGCATAAATACATAATTATATACAGTGTGTCAATAAAGTCTTATGATAATTGTTTACGTGTAATGAAAGTATTTCGAACTGTAAAAACTATGGTGAATCGAACTATTTAGGCTCACGTTTTAATAACAATGATGGACAGATATTCACCCAAAGAAGACACCAGGGATAGTTAACATTCGAGGAATCTAAAACAACATTGAGTGGCACATCGGAAGAGATATCTCACAAGGACAGGACAAGGAATGTGAATTAACATTGAGGGGCCCATCGGAAAAGATATCTCTTAAAGAAAGGAAACTGAGGGGCCAATCGGAAGAAATAACTCAAAAAGAAAGGACCCGGGATAATTAACATTGAGGGGTTTACCGGAAGAGATATCTCACAAAGACAGGACAAGGAATGATTAACATTGAGTGGCCCATCCGAATAGATATCTCAAACAGAAAGGATCGGGGATAATTAACATTGAGTGGTCCATCGAAAGAGATATCTCACAAAGAAAGGACCGAGGATAATTAATATTGAGGGGCCAATCAGAAGAAATATCTCAAAAAGACAGGAACAAGGGTAATTAACATTGAGGGGCCTATAATTATGAAGAGATATGTCACAAAAAAGGACCGGGGATAATTAACATTTAGGGGCCCATCGGAAGGGATATCTCACAAAGACAGGACCTGTGATAATTAAAATTGAGGGGTCTATCGGAAGAGTTATCACAAAGACAAGACCGGGGATAATTAAAATTGAGGGACCCATTGGAAGAGATATATCACAAAGACAGGACCGGGGATAATTAAAACTGAGGGGCCCATCGGCAGAGATATCTCCCAAGGAACAGATCAAGGACAGCTGACATGGAGGGACCCACCGAAAGAGATATCGCACAAAGAAGATACCAGGGAAAAGCCAATATATACAGATATTAACAAAAGGACATTGAAGGGCCCATCAACACAGATATCACTAAGGATAGTTGGCATTCGGAAGGTCCTCCGATACAGATATCGCCCATAGAAGAGATAATTGTGAAGGGATAATTGACATTATTTAAGGAGCAAGCCAATCAAAAGAGATATCATCCAAAGAGTTGACATTGGAAGGGCCTATCGATGGAGATATCAAGCAAAGAAGGAACCAGACACAGATGACAATTTAAAGGCATATCGAAAGATATCACCCAAGAGAAAATATAAGACAGTAAACATTCGATCACGCGAAATATGACGTCTCCAAACGAATAGTATTTCCTCACTACTCGAGACAATCTTGAATTAAATATCATTTTAACAACAACAAAAAAACATACTCAGATTTATCACAGTGTATAAATGTATGTTAAATTAACTAAATATGTACATCAGAAAAATAAGTGACTGAATATTTGCAGATTAATAATTTACACATTTTGAACATTTACATAATCTATTCCAAAAATGTTAGTTTTTGTGTTTAAGGAACCATTACAGGTCACTGACATTCCTGTTGGATGTGTGTGTGTACTGTTTAGTAGCTGTAGTACTCGATATCAATCCTTCTGCACAGGTACACGGAGAAAAACAAACCAAATAACTGAAATGACAAAATGATCTTGTTTTAGTATATACTATGTATATGAATTCGAAAGAAAACACGGTTAATTTCAACTTCTGTTTAGAAGAATAAAAATGACCCAGGCGACAACCAAGGTTTATTTATCTTATATTGCTAAGAACTGTAACAGTGTCAAAGATAATATGAAGTTCCCAGAACTTTGAAAACCTAGTACAAACAAGGCATGTTCATATGTCCATTTCTATTTTTTTTTCTTCAAATTAATATCTATTTGCTGTTGTAAGATTAAATACCACTTTTTTTACCGCCATCTCCAACATTTTTTCAGTTTTCACTATTGAATGATTTACAAATGTACAGTTACAGAGATATATTACCATGACAACGACTGTAGCAATGGAGCAGACGCCAATGATGACCACGTGATTCTGTATGTAATGGACAAGCTCATCATAACACCCCTGAAATATAAAGGTTTCAATTAATTCTACTCAAAAGTATAGCAGTGTTTTGGGTTGTTTTTTTAAATCTTAAAACACGCAACATCCATGCAATGATTTAGATTAATTTCATTTTTAATCTTTGTTGAAAAGAAAGCGAAGTAAGGATAACAGGACTTGTGCCAATGTAAACCGCAGTCATTCTCTCATGCAATCTGACTAAAGTACTTGATCTTCTAAACGAAGATCTGAGAACGACCCATTCACATTCATCTTCTGTATATTTTGGATTTCCAATATTGCTATTTTTATTTTCGCAAATCTATTTTTATTTGAACCAATCAGACAACTTGTTCGAATGTCAAAGAGTAAGAAAAATTTGCAGTCAATCCAGGGCTCGAACCCGGGACCTCTCGCTTACAGAGCAATTGCACTACCGACTGAGCTGACCGGCTATCTGATTTCTTTCGACATAAAAATTGTTGTTGTAGATATCAAAAACGAAGGCTTTTTAAAGCTTGCAGAATGTTGTAAGTTAGCTTTTGATTGGCTAGCGGAAGGGTCGTCAGAACGAGGCTATCAATAGCTCGTTGTCAGATCCTATGCGTAGCGTAATAGGAGATGTACTTTAGTCAGATTGTTCTCTCATGTCACTGTAGGATTTTAAGATATATGAAAGCTTTGTACTATAATTTATACTATAAAATACTGACCACCGTGTACAGTTCTGAATTTGTATCCACATTGCCAAGCAGGGGCGGTGTTACAGAGGGCGGTCCGTTGAAGCCTGTGATACCTGTACACAGGTTTATATCTCCGTCCGCCTTACAGCAGCTCTGGGGTACATATGGTTTACCTGCAGAATAACAGTTGAAATGTTGAAGAGGGAAAGTACTAAAGAAAAGTTGTTTTCTAATAAATTATATTCAAGAAAGAAATAGAACTGCAATCATGTTTTGAAGGGTAAGTAGTTCTAGATAATTAAATTTATAGCCTTTTTTTACAGAAAAGCTAGACAATTTCTTAAGTTGAGACTGTCAGTGGGAAAGATTTATTTTTCAGCTATTCACGTTTGTACTGAAAATGACAAGTTACAAAACAACAAATGAATTAAAGAAGAAATCTTGTTTTATCTAAAACGTAACATCAAAGTGTCGGTATCATATAAGTGAATTATAACGGTATATGTGCATCTAATGGAAAGTTATGACACAATATCCATGTGTCAAAAGAAAGTACCAAGTTCGCGTCTTTAGGGAATGACTTCCGACCTTGTGTCTGAAATATCAATATCGACCTCGTGTCTTTGAAGAGAGAGTATCACCCTTGTTTCTTTAAGAAAGAGTTAAGACCTTGTGTCTGAAAAGAGTGAGATAAGACCTTGTGTCTGAATAGAGTGAGATCTGACCCTGTGTCTGAAAAGAGTGTGACTATAGACATTGTGTCTGAATTGAGTGAGATTAGACCTTGCGTCTGAATAGAGTCAGATTAGACCTTTTTGTCTGCATAGAGTGAGATTTAATTTTAACTTTAATACAGTTCGTTCACTGGATATGTGATGCATTCAATTGCATGTATGGGGCTTTCAACTGCATAATTATGCTGTACTTAACTTTGTATCGAAATAACTTTTTGTGCGGTGTTTTCAACTGTATATAACTTTATTCTAGTGTATTTGGCTTCATACGCGATGCGTTTACCCGTTTTTTAGGCATTTGTAACTTTAATTACGGTCCTTGCAGCTATATGTGCGGTGTTTGCATTTGTATATGACGTACCTGCAGCTGTGTGTGAATTGTTTTTAAAGTTACATACAGCGATTTCAACTGCATTGTATGCGTGCGGTGCTTCAGCAGCAAGTACGGTTCTTTTAACTATATATGCTGTATCTTACATATTTATATCAGATGCTTTCAATGTATATGCGGTGTAATTAACGTTATGAGCACACTACATCATGAGTTCGGAATATTACGAAAGTTAAAGTGTACTGTTGAAAACATCCGATGTATGGTATGATTCGAGGGCACTGTTTCAAATCTGTGTCAGATGTTTTCAAGGAAGCTCGGGGTTTGTTTCGTAAAAAAACTTGATTTCATAATGTTATTTAACCATAATGAAGTTGCACCGCAAACACAATATAATAATCGGACCACTACACATCAATGGAAAGAGGTCCAATGAAATCTGAAACAACCACACACGCAAAAGAAAGCCGAAATCAGCGCATTAGTATCTCCAATACAGCGAGAAGCGGATCATATACTTGAAGATAAAAGTACAGCATAATTATGTAGCTAAAAGCATCCTAAATAAAGTTAAAAGCATTACCTATAAACTTAAAATCACCGTATATAAAAAAGATCACACTGTATACAGTTAAATCCGTATACAAAGTTAAAAGCCCAGGGTACGATGTTAAAAGGATAGCATATACAGTTGAAAGCATCACATAAACAATTAAAACGACCGCATACCAAGCAGCGTATAAACACCTGAAAGTATAGACTTACAGTCTACTGAAAGTACCGCGTATAGAGTTGAATATACCGTATATACTGACAAAAGCACCGTGTTAAGCGCATCATATACATGTATACCCATTGCATATAAAAGTTCGTATACTGACATAAGTACAGCATAAAGTGCTATATCAAAATCGGAAAACAGCTAGGGCGTTCCATATGTCTGATATAGGATGAACTTAATTAAAACATTGTGTTTGTAGAAATTCTGAAATCACTTTTATGACCTAAAATTCAGTGCTGCATATAGCAAGTTACGATATTAAGTCAGCATAAAGTATGTTACACCACAAAGAGTGAGTTACGGCCATTTGTCCGGAACAAGTAAGTTACGACCACCATAATGATTTTTGCAAAGAACGAATAAAGACGCTAACTCTGTATAGTGCACGCCATCGCCCGCTCGTAGTTTCTTTACAAATTCATTTAACCATGTATCGGACACCTTGCCGTTTGATTTCCTGGAATTAATGAATGTCATCAGTTTGTTTCGACTCACCTGTTTCAAAACCTTTATACCATTCCGAATGTCTGTATATGGCCCACGATGTCGTACTGTTGAGGTCACCTGTCACTCCACAACATTTCAACTGTAATTTTACAATAAAACATGCCAGTATCATCTTCGATTGACTGATTTTTATTGATCAAACCGAGAATTCACGTGTCATACATTTTGTATTAAAATTATTTTATTTTGACGCTATAACTCACTGACAGTATTGACCAAACCAAGGATGACCTTTTAAGGGTTACTACATTTCGGATTTATATTTCCGGCCAAGATTCAAGACCAAGTCATATTATAAATTATACATATTAACTATGGGCATGCATTTTATTATTAGTTTATTGCAGTTTTGTATAATAATTCCTCCTTAAATCGTACAGAAACATAAGTAGTCAGATTCACTCAGTTGTCGTCTTTTCTACTTGTAATCTATACAACACCTTCATTTTACTTTCTAGCATATCTGTTTGAACACATAATGTTTTCCTGAAGTACCAATGGTATTCGTTACATTTTTACAAATATAAGTGCATTCCAATGTTTCCTTTCAGATGGAAGTCATTCATTTATTTTGAAAAAAAAAAGATTCGGTTGCATATTTTATAAGTTTGGAACAATTTACAGCATCTGATGTGTTATTAGAGCGCGTAGAGCGCCCTGTAAACTATTCATTAACTGTTGTCAACCTGTCTAATCCTAATACTAGCTTAATGATTGCTGGTAGATTGAAGATTGACCGTGTGTGTGTGTTTGTGTGACTATACCTCTCTTTGCAACCAATTCCAGAAGTCTGTTATCATTCTGTTGTCTGCATTGGTAGCAAGGTCTACACCATATTTTTCTATTAAAACATCCTCCATGGAATGTATGATGTCTCCTTCCATCTGTAAACAGTATAAAATTCGTCGCTTGAATGATTTACAGAGGCTACAATGAGTTATGTTAAGTAGCGTTAACTGTGCTGTGTATGCAGATGTTTGCTTTCTTTCACTAAAATATTTTACATTTAGATAATATAATAATAATAATAATAATGATAACTTTATTTTCTGAAGGTTACATACTAAGTGTACAAATACAGATATTTTACAACTTATTTCCAGTATGGCCTTCAACTGATATACACTCACACATACACACAATCATACAATCAATTTATAATTTAACATTTATACAAAAATACACATATCAGAATTACTTAAATTTTCTCGACAAACACGTCTCAAATTAAAGAAGTCTTAAATGAACGTAATGTAACAATAACTATGTTTTAAAAGAATTACCATGCGCCACAAAGATTATACATGACAATTAAGATGTACAAAAAAGGAAGTATGTCCCATAAAATAATAAGTAGTTCCAGATTTGAATAATAAGATAGTATGAATATTATTATTATTGGAAACGAATTCAGTAACATCAATTCAACAAAATTCTTGTAATTACAAATAATTAATTGCTAAAAACTATTTTAACAAGAGAAAATTCTTTAAATCATGCTTGAAAGTAGTTATATTGTTATTATGAAGTTTAATGTAAGAAGGAAGTGAATTCCATATGTGTGCAGTTTGTAGCTAAATGTTTGTTTCAGGTAGTTCGTTTCAGGTTTAACAATAGAAAGATTCATGTTTTCGGTTGAGCGCAGACTGTAATGATCATTATGAACAAAATGTAGTAAATCTGATATGTATATAGGACAATCTCCTGTTTTACTTTTGTACACTAATAATGAAATATGGTATTTGCACCAAAAGAGATAGAAGTTTTGAATTTCTTAATACTTCATCAAAGTTGCTACACTTTGATTTTGTAATTATTTTTATAGCGCGTCTCTGCAAAGATGTAATTTTATTAGTGTCCGATTTGTGACAAAGTCCCCAGACATTGCAACATTATTCCATGGTTGACATAATATATGCATTGTAATACAATAGTTTCATCTCATCTGTTAAGAAAAATGCAATTCTTCTAAGTAGAGCAATTTTTGAGTTTAGTTTATTGGCCACGGTACTAACGTGGGATTGCCAAGACAGAGTTTCATCGATATAAACAGTTAGAACTTTCTGACACTTCACGTTTTCAATGACCGAACCCTCTAAAATTAACTCAAGTTTTTTAGTATGTTTTATTTTGACTCTAGTGCTCAATACCATACATTTTGTTTTTGAAGGATGAAGTGACATGTTATTTATTTTACACCAATTATGGACACTAATTATGGACACTGAAGTTCAGACTGAATTTTTGTAATACTGTTGGCGGATTTATGTAAAGTGGAGTCATCGGCATATAGATCAATGTTGGTAGTATTTGAAATTAACGCCATTTTTACTTCAAATGTAAAAACTCCTCATCAAATATATTTCACTTTACTATAATATGAATACATGTATACAGTGTGTACTGTTTTTAACCAAATGCATAGTGCTGTTAATACACATACACTTGTTAATTGTAATGCAAGAGTAAGTATCTACCTTTTGTCTAAACACGAACACAATAATTGCTGCTGTAATTAACGCTAACACGAGGACTGATATGGCAAACACAAACTGAAAAAGAAACAAAACAAGTAAATTTAGAAAGAAAAAAAATTGCTTTAACTTTACTGACTGACTTCAAGTTCCCATCTAATGAAAACATAGATATCTAGACAACCTAACTGCACTGATGTAAGAGTGATCGGAGCTTCAAACAATTTTATTCAAATTCATGTCATAGGTCATTTGAAAGGTATGAAGGAAAATGGAGAATTTGTTATCCAATACAAATCGAGAGGTCAGAGCGAAAGTGGTCTAACTGATCAAGAAGTAGATAGAGAACAGTTTCGCTCTCACCCATCGTAATGTTTCAATAGACTAATATGCAAATAACCGGAAGACAATAGCTATAATACTACTGCCCCCGCTTCTATTGCTCCTATACCCAATAGAGAGAAGATACTTACACAACCGAGCATAAATTTGCTTTCTCTAAGAGATCCGCAGCATCCGCACATAGATATTACAATGAGCACGGAACCACAAACAATTAGAACGTACGCTGCAATTTGGTAGAGATCATTTCCGAGAATTTCTGACAACTGCTTGGCACCATAGTCAGAGCCGAGAATATAGATACCTAAGCCGAGAATACCAGCTCCAGCTATCTGCAAGACAAAATCATGAATATCAAAATTATATAAGGCTTTTTCTAGCAACAAAATGTGTACTTGAAAATGGAAGGGTGATAGAGGATGATAAAGCAACGATGACACCCTATAAACACGTAAGCTATCGTCTACATGAAAACTGTCTATTTGAGCAATGTGTAAATGAACAATGTCTACATGAAATGTCTATATGGACAGTGTCTACTTGAACAATGTCTACATGAATAATGTCTACATGACAATTTCTACCTGAACAATGTCGACCTGAACAATGTTTACGTGAACAATGTCTGCATTAACAGTGTCTACATTAACAATGTCTACTTGAACAAGGTTAATGAGCACCTATTGTTTTTCCATAGACTTCCATTGTAACATTATGATGTAAACGGCCTTCCATAAATCGAAACAATCAAGAAAATCTTAGATGACGAAAAATATATGAAAAGTGATACTTTATTTAAGTAATATTCTTGTGAATGATATGCCCCCTGTTTACATCGTTGGCATTGCGGAAAAAATTCGACAAGACTGTTTTTCAATACACGTAAAGTAAAATATAGCAAGTTTTGTCAAAATGTATAATAAAATATTGTAAATGCAGTTAAACATAAATTTCAATTTTGAAAACAATAATTACTTCCTGAATTGTTTACATGACTGACCAATCAGAACAGCCAAACATTACCTTATACCAAGGTATACGTGTACTTTATTCCCTGTACTTTTTTGAACTGGTGGTCTCTGACCTCTACATAAATAATGTCTCCATTAACGATGTCTACTTGAACAATGTCTACATAAACAATGTCTGCATGAACATTGTCCTCATGAACAGTGTTTACATGAACAATGTCTACAAAAAACAATATCTACGTGAACAATGTTTACATGGACAATGTCCACATGAACAATGTCTTCATGGACAATGAATACATTAGCAGTGTCTACATGAACAATGTCTGCAGAAGCAGTGTCTACATGAACAATGTCTGCAGAAGCAGTGTCTACATGAACAATGTCTGCAGAAGCAGTGTCTACATGAACAATGTCTACCTGAACAAAGTCTTCATAAACAATGTCTACCTGAACAAATGTCTGCATAAAAATGTCTACATGAAAAATGTCTACAAAAACAATGTCTACCTGAACAAATGTCTGCATAAAAATGTCTACCTGAACAATGTCTTCATAAACAATGTCTACCTGAACAAATGTCTGCATAAACAATGTCTACCTGAACAAAGTCTTCATAAACAATGTCTACCTGAACAAATGTCTGCATAAAAATGTCTACCTGAACAATGTGTTCATAAACAATGTCTACCTGAACAAATGTCTGCATAAAAATGTCTACATGAACAATGTCTACCTAGACAAATGTCTGCATAAAAATGTCTACATGAACAATGTCTACCTGAACAAATGTCTACATAAGCAATGTCTGCATGAACAATGTACTTACGAATATAATGAATGTGAAGAGAAGGTTGGCATATTTAAGAAACTGGTGACAACCTGTCGTCATTTTGTCTCCACGTCCTGAAACAGGCAATAATAATCAGTCATGTTAGTATATATTACCTTCATAAATAGTAACGTTGAAGTTTTCATGCTAGATTAAGCTGCTTAAATCAGAAATGTAAAAATCTTCATAGTGAGGATGCTTGTTAATATTCTGTTAAGTATTGTATGCACGGTCGCAATAGAGAATACTAGGTTAAGTATAAGGCTAAGATAACATTAACAGATCACCTTCAGAAAATAAAAAATAACCATCACCATCACGGTTAAATGCATATAGATAGCACCAGTCGAATAATGACAAACTATAACTCTATGTAGTTGACGCGGTAAAAAAATACGATCTAGTCGTTATTTTGTGTAAAATATAGTTCCGGTAGGATAGCATCAGACCCACGGCCCCTATAATGAATATTAGGTTTGTTGTGAAAAAAAATGGCTGGGCAGCACTTTCAAATTTTGTCCCCGTCGATTTTTTAATGTTTAGGGTATTATTCAGTGTATAAACATTAATTGTTTGATTACTGAAGAAATAAATTTATAAGACATACGTATCTGGCTGATTAGCGCGTGTCATTTTTTTTAACGAACTTGATTTTTTATTGATACATATCGACAGTCGCTTAAAGGCGTACGCTAGAATTCCCTGAATATGAGATGGGCGAAAACTTTTTATTGGGAAAATTTTCGCACCAAATTCTAGCATACGTCCTTAATATCGCGAATGATGATACTTCACTGTGCAGCACCATTAACAATGATTTAAGTAAAACATACACAAAATGTGTTTGTGACAAGAGGAATAACATTTTGGATTATGGATCAAAACAAGAATGGGCATAAAATCTATTAACATGCATACTGGTATAGTTAATTTATAAAACATAAAAAATGTAACGTGATTATTGATAATCAATAAGTTTTTTTTTTCCAAACAAATTTATTTTTGTTAAGAGTAGATATTTCAAACTATATTGGTTAAGGAAGTAAACGTGCCTTTGAAAAAAAGTTCAGACTGTATAGTTTAATTATTTAGTAATGTGGTTATAGAAAATAATTCTTCTTCCGCTTCATATATAACATATGAGTCATAGATACAATCTTAAAAACTTATAGAGCCAAATAAACATGTAAATGATAATAAAAGCTTTCTAATCACATAAAATACACGGTTCTTATACAGAATAGTACGTGTTTAGTGGGAACTGGAACACGAAACTCCGCCGCCGTCACTAAAGCCCCTCCAAAACACCGCCGCAGCTATGGTTTGCTGTGCTAGACATTAGTAATTTTAACTGCAGATTATATTCTATATGGTATCTTATAGTTTCATTTTTTCCGTGTCACCAGACAACTCACATGAAGTAAGAATTTAGCTTTTATGTGACCAACTGGCACCAAATAGATTTTAAAGTCTTTCACAGAGCTGTTGAAACTAGTGGAAACGAGTGGTTTTAGAAAAGTAAAAGAAGCCCAAACTTACTTGACATGTCTCTTATTTCCAGAACACAATGTAATACAAAATTTCACAAATTTAGTTATGTTTAATTTATCATTATTGATAATGTACCGATTTCACTTATCGCTTTGAACGATTTGACAGTTACATGTTAAACACGGAAAGAGATGGGGAAAATTAAAGACCCGGGGCTATTTTTCATAAATTAATATGGTTAATAAAGGGAGTTGCGTTTGTTATTTGCCGGTAAATGAATCATATCATGACAATGACGTTTCAAGTTATCAAAGTTGGGGTTTCCAACATTCTGGTATATATACACATGGCTATATGGTGATATGCAATATTTTACCAAAGTATAAATACAAAAACAGTAATTATTTTTAGTATCAAAAATAAGATGCCTATTGCCACATGACATGTATACTTCGCAAGTAAGCTGAATTGAATTGAACGGAGTGACAAACCTGTCTCGGCTTTGAAAAATATTTCGATAGGTTCATCACGTGCACTTATTTTGACAGGTAGAAAAGTGAATTCTTGACTTACTTGATGATATCACTGAAGAGTGTCCAAAAGAGCGTTCTTTGAGATTGTCTTTCCATGTTTTAAAATGATCTGTCTGTTTCAGGATGCTGTCAGACGAGCCGGGATAGTCTGGCTGTTTCGGGATGCTGTCAGACGAGCCGGGATAGTCTGGCTGTTTCGGGATGCTGTCAGACGAGCCGGGATAGTCTGGGGCTGGATACATCGCCTCATTTCGCCCAAAGTATAAATAAAACTCACTGTTGGGTTTATGCGTGCTGTAACTTCCGCGTAAATTTGGTCTCGTATACATTTATAAACAAATTCAAACTATTCCGGTATAACATATGTTACTTTATTTCACTTCCTTACCATAGTTGTAAAACCTTAATCTGACTGTCGGAAATCACAATAAATAAAGTCTATGCTTTTATATTGATATTCAATATTTAGTCTTTCAAACTCGACTGCACTTTGATATACGGTTATATCTGTTCCGTTTATGAAAGCTCTATTGAAACCTCTGGTTTTACATTACGTTGATTTCTTAAAATGCAGTTACCCGATATGTTCTTTGTTTATGATACAGCAGGAGCGGTTTTAGATGGGACTAGGAGCGCACCCGCTTAATTGCATCTGTATTTAATACAATAGAGAATTAACTAAGTTCCTTACTTACCACTAGAAATGCAGGGTCTGTTTTGACACAGCACGGGTGTCAGTGGCAGCGGTATATCAAGAATTAAATCAGCGTTGTATGGTCTATTTAAATTTTCTACCAAAATAAATAAAAAGATCGTGGAAGACAAAAACTAGACTAACTTCAAGTAGGCCTATAGCCCAGTAGTCAGTACTGCCAGTCCGATAGAGTGAATGGACGCACTCCCCACCCTATGACGCCAACGTACAACGAAGAAAATGGCTAAACAAAAGATGGGATGTCACAAACCCAAGGCTGTTTTTGCACGCAGTAAACATGGCTTTTTACAAGTCCATCAGTAAAACTTTCAGCTTAAGTTTAACAGCGTGACTAAACACACAACAAACAAAAGAAATATAAAATATTAACAAAACGCGATAACTGTGGCCTTTATTTACTAATACCGGATCAACCCATAACAATGAAATAGGGAATGAAATAGGGAATCAGGTGGAAACATTACATGACAAATATCTTATATCGCAAAACCGATGTAAGTAGCGGCGTGGTCTAGTGGTTAACACGTATGATTTGTAAGCTTACGGTACTGGTTCGAATACAGGACGAGCTACCTTTTTTTAATTTTCTAACATGTTTTTACCTGGAGAAGAATACAGGTAAAACTATTTGTATTATGATTTTCTCGTGCAGTTATACTTAGTACTTATTGATCGAGGATGTCATATTAGAATAGTCATTAAATCTATTAACATGAATAAAGAAAACTCTTGCAAGAATGAAAGAAATACTAAATACAAAAGACGATATAAAAAAGACTACAAAAATAGAATAAGTAAAATCATTTAAAAAAAAAAAGTGCTCGAACCTACACCATACAAACATAAAAATAATAGAGGTCCAACACACTATCCAGTCGACTACAAATCTGTTATGGATTAACGCATCGTATTTAGAGTTAAAAAGACTATAATATACAAATGAACACCAATTATAGGTTAATGCACCTGCTTTACCTGTTTTTGGACTTAACCAAGTACCGTTAAAATAAAATTATCGCGATCCATTAATAAAAGTGGAATGCCGATAATAAACAGAATTTGTAAACATAATGATTACCAAATAGTTTTCACTATTCAATTGAATTCCAAAGTATTGTGTAAACAGGAAAGACGTCATGGCGTTTCAACGAATAACTCATATCATTCTATATCTATTTTATTTATCCAATCGATCGTGAACTTTTATTTGCAACACGTGACCGTACAATATATTACCGTATTGGACGCACGTGCGTACAAAAAAAAAACCCTGTATTTTTTCCGTATTTGGACGGTTCAACTGTCCCATGTTAAACATACAATAAGCCCGAAAACGCGTGAAAATGTAAATCGAATGAAGTAGGCGCTCTATGTACAGAGTTTAATTATGCGTCTTGAAATCAGGAAAATACAGACAAAGCAGAAATACAATATTCAGTGAATCGTTTTTAATTTAAATTATAGTAAAATATAAAAATAGATATAGAATAAAAGGCTGTTTAAGACTGAACTGTACAGTACGAGATATATTGAACTCTACCCAGCTGGGAAAACCATATTTGCGCCCTAATGCCTAATTCCGCAAAGTATTACAATTTGGTCCTGGCGTGTATAAACAAAAGAGTGTGATGACCTACCATTTAGCGTCTTACATGCGCGAAGAAACAGTTCTATCATATAATTTGGTATAAATTCAACAATAAAAGACATACATTGTATTAGGATCGAAATAATTTAAAGCAAAACAGTGTTTGAACAATTGTGATCATACGTCGTACGAAATAACTCGGGCTGTGCCCTCGTGAAATTATTATGCCCGACGTATAACCACTGGTCGTGTATGAATAGTATTAAAACACGGTTTTGCTATAAATTATCTTTTCAAATACAGTTAAAGTAAAACAGATCGTTTGCTTAAAACTAAAAAGCCTTGATATAAAATGTACATTGGCTCCCTCTCTTGTTCTAAGCGCCTCCTCTGCGGCTCTGGCTCCTCCTCTTGACCAAAAATACACATAGACGGATGTAACCCGTTAACAAATCACGTAGGTTAAACAGTAACAAGACGTTCTCTTTAATAGCATCCGTACGATGACTATGAAATCTACTACATTCCAAAAGTTTACATTTCTCGTATAGTTCCGGTCATTGGCGCGTCCTCGGAAGTATCACTGGCTCCTTTTTCACCTACACAGAGACATCTGGTGTTTACAGGCCGTGACTAAGTTTGCAATATGACTATTCAAGTGTGAAACTCGCGATACAAGCTAGGAGTACATTGTTTGACTTTTACCAGAGACTGACCCTACTTACCAGTTCTGGTATTATGTTACTATGTTACACGGTCTTTTCTAACTAACTGAAAATAGGACAAGTACGAGGTCCGCATGAACCCTAAATCCATTGTTTACTGACCGTAAAAGGCAATACCCCTATTTTCAAATTGCTTTTCGTCCACTTCGATTAATGTTGTACGTATATTGTCTTGAATGTTGGTTGTGTATCTCCATCTTACCTTTTTACGTACCATTCCCCTTCCCCCACTCCCATTTTATCATATTTCATGCAGTTATAATGCACTTATTGTTGGATATTTTAGCAACTCGTCTATTCTATTTTTAAACTATAGTTTCCATTAATTTTGTGGTTGGCTTACTTCGCGGTGTTTTGTGAGTTTTACCTTTTATTTTTTTATCGAAATTCCATGTAACAGTTCACAAGACGCAGTCTTTTAGTTTTTTTTTCTTCTCTATTTTTAGCACTGAAGGGCCCTAAAATCAGTCATGCGGAACCATTTAAACAAACTCGAGGACATTCCATCAAACGGTTCACGAAAAAGTCGTTTAATAGATTTTCTATTTTCAGCTCTGGTGAAAAGCTAACGCTAGACGACGGACACAGGCCTGTCACAACAGCTCACCCTGCTTTTAATATCAAGAAGGGCCATAAATCTGTTCTGCCTCACGCAACTCAATTGGGACTGGACGGGCCTCATTTTCTCATAGTAGTTATTACTTCTACCATGTTTTAATGAAAATTTCCAATTCATGTCTGATAAATTACTCCGGATGGAAAGAAAAATGGATAAAAACATCACACACACCTTAAATCTAGTCTTGTTCGGGCAATCTGACTGGTATAAACATTTTTACCATGCTATATTTAAATTAATGTCTGATATGGTTAAAGACAGACCAATGGAAGTCGCATAACTATACCGTATCACCTTTGACCAAGTAAAATCTCAAACAAAATTACGGGCACCACTTCACCTGCTGAGTTTAAAACACCTCTCGGGATAGGTGCAACACAATCTCTTTTGCCCTTTACGAAAACACTAACACACACGTCACAAATTCTGATGGGCTTGTGTACGGACAATGATTAAACATGGTGTCCGTCACCAGAAGGATTCTGCAGACCCTACTTTGACAAAATAAATACTGGAGTTACGTATCTTGTTCTGAGGTTACATGATGTAAAAGACGTATTAAGTTTGAAAGCGTTTAAGAATCTACTTGGAAAATTCAAGAATGATACCTGCTCTGCATAGGGAGGTTGATATTTCAGTGAAATTTGGCATGCTAATAGTTTACACGGAAACCACGGTATTGTATCAATGGCAGCTAGTCACTAACAATCTTTGTAGCAACTCTTTCGTGAAACATGTTCATTGCTACCGAAAAGTATACATTATTTTGCCTACGACTTGTCTCTAAATTTGTTCAGAACATGTTCAAAACTAGACTTGAAACCAGTTTTCTATTTATAGCGAGATTCCAAATAAAATACCCATTTTCCTTGTTAGCTGCCTATACCAAATTTCACTGAAATACCTCGTTCCAAACTAGTTTCTCAGGAACCTCAGGTAAGAGGCCCAAATGGGCCGAAGTCGCTCACCCGAAGAGGATCTTGGTCCTAACCAGGTTTGATGAAAATCCTTTCAGCAGTTCATTAAACATTATTAAGTGTTTATATATAATATATATATATTGCAGCGACGCCCCAAAAATGCATAACCGTTAGAACAAACTTCATAATACCAATCTGTTTATTTTTTTCTAATTCTAACTCTGGTATCTGCCAAAGACACTACAGACCAAGGTTGATGAATATCTATCAATCGGTTCATGAGAACTTATTTAAAGTTTTTTTTATCTCTATCGGCCTCTAAAAAGAGACCAAGTGCTCCAACTTGAAAAAAAAAACTTGCGAGCGGACCTTACAATGATGCGTCGGAGATCCAAGGGCAGCCTGTAGTTCATCAGAATAAGTAAAAGGCTTTATTTCTATTTTTAAGTCTAGCACTTCCTAAATGGGCAGACCATCACTGAACCAGTCTGAGAGAGGACCTTACAATAAGCTACAAACCAAGTTTGATGTAGATCCATCATAACGTTCATGAAAAGAAGTCGTTTAAAGGCATTTCTAATCTTAGCTCTTGAGGTCCCTAAAGGGGCAAAGTGCTTCCATTTGAACAGAATCTTGTAATGATGCTACAAAGTTTGATAAGATCAAGGAAGGCCAATAAAAGGGGCCCCCATTTGAACAAAATTAAAAATGCTACAGACCACATTTGATGAAGCTCAATCAAGCAGTTCATGAGTTTTTTTTTTGTTTTCATTTTTTAGCTCTAGTGGTCCGTGCGAAGTTGTTTAAACGTATTTTTATTTTTTCTAGAAGTCACAAATGGGGCCAATGTGCATCCATTTGAACAGACTTTTGAGAGGATCTTACCATGATGCTACAAGTTTGATGAAAATCTAACAAACAGTTCAGAAGTTGTTAAAAGGTAATATCACGTTTCGCCCTGGCGGTCCTAAATCGGGCCAAGTGCCCCTATTTAAAGAAAACTGGAAAAGGATCTTATAACAATGCTCAAGTTTGAAGAGGATCCGTCAAATGGTTCATGAGAAGTTTTTTTTCTATTTTAAGTTCTGGTAGCCCATAGAAGGGGTGCCATGGTGAACCAGTTGAACAAATGTGATAGAGGTTCATGCTACTGACCAAATCTGGTGTAATTCTGGCCCGCTTAGCTCTGTAGGTAGAGCGTTGGTCTACGGACCTCGGGGGTCGTGAGTTCGATCCTCGGGCAGGGCGTATGTCCTCCGTGACTATTTGATAAACGACACTGTTTCTGAAATCATTAGTCTCCACCTCAGATTCATGTGGGAAAGTTGGCAGTTAATTGCGGAGAACAGGTTTGTACTGGTACAGAATCCAGGAACACTGGTTAGGTGTGTTCTGGTTTAACGTCTTTTTCAACAATTTTTCAGACATATAAACGACGGTCTATTTGTAGCAGTGAGCACAATGCCCAACTTTATAGTACTGCCTCACTGGAATATAAAGCCGTAGACACGTGGCGTGATACCCCACCCAGTCACATTATACTGACACCGGACTGACCAGTCCTAGCACTATCCTCTTAATGCTGAGCGCGAAGCGAGGAAGCTACTAAACCCATTTTTTACGTCTTTGGTTGACGCGGCCTCCCGCACTCGAAGCGGACGCTCTACCACTAGGCTACCGAAGCGGTCACTGGTTAGGTTAACTGCCCGCCGTTACACGACTGAAATACTGTTGAAAAAACGGCGTTAAACCCAGAACAAACAAACAGTAGTTTCAAGGAAGATGCTTCAGTAACAAGAGGGCTAGAGCTCACCCGAGTTACACTACTTACTTGAACAATATTGACATGGAATACCAAGGGATAATATCAAACAATGTTCTATTTTAACTTTCCACTAAATACCAATCTGACTAAAGTACTTGATCTTCTAAACGAAGATCTGAGAACGACCCATTCACATTCGTCTTCTGTATATTTTGGATTTCCAGTATTGCTATTTTTATTTTATCCAATCAGACGACATGTTCGGATGTCAAAGAGTAAGAAAAATGTGCAGTTATTCCAGGGCTCGAACCCAGGACCCCTCGATTACAAAGCAAGTGGCCTACCGACTGAGCTAACCGGCTATCTGATACATTATGACATAAGAATTGTAAATATCAAAAGTCAAGGCTACAGGTAGATTTGCTAGATGTTGTAAGTTAGGCTGTGATTGGCTAGCGAAACGGTCGTCAGAACGAGGCAATGAATAGGTCGTTCTCAGATCCTATGCGTAGCGTAATAGGATATGTACTTTAGTCAGATTGCACTAAATACATACAGAGAAAGTGACCAAACCCTTTGGCAGTCATGTTTTTGACGAAACTGATTCATTTGTTTAATCTTTGTACAAGGCCACTCAAGAAACGTTAGTGTAAATTCACTTTAAAATCTGGCCAGTAGATTCTGACAATGCGATTTTTAAAGTTTCCACTATACAGAGGAAAAAGTGACCACGCCTCCTGACAGCCATGTTTTACAAATCAAAATCGTAGAGGGTCATTCAAAGATAATAGGTGTAAAATTATTTTAAAGTCGGGACAGTAGTTTCACATACGAAGATTTTTTTTTAAGTTTCCACTATCTACATACTGGGAAATCCACTATCTACATACTGGGAAAAGTGACCATGCCCTCTGGCGGCCAATCAAAAAATTTAAACAATCTTGGTAGAGGGTCAAACAAGGACCATTTAAAAGAAGATGGCCATGAAGGCACTGTATCGCTCACCAACTTAGGAATCATCAAGATTAACATTCTGACCAAATTTAATTAAGAAATGGTCATAAATGTGGCTTCAAAAGTGTTAACTAGCTTTTCCTTTGATTTGACCAGGTGACCTAGTTTTTGACCCTACATGACCCAGATTCAAACTGGATCTTGAGATCATCAAGCTTAACATTCTGACCAAGATTCATGAAGATACAGTCACAAATGTGGCCTCTACAGTGTTAAAAAGCTTTTCCTTTGATTTGATTTGGTGACCTAGTTTTTGACCCTAGATGACCGAATATCAAACTCGTCCAAGATTTTGAGGGTAACATTCTGACCAAGTATCATTAAATTTGGGCCAAAATTGTGACCTCTGGAGTGTTAACAAGCTTTTCCTTTGATTTGACCTGGTGACCTAGTTTTTAATCCAACATGACCAAGATTCGAACTTGACCTAAACATCATCAAGATTAACATTCTGACTAAGTTTCATGAAGATACAGTCATAAATGTGGCCCCTAGTGTTCACAAGCTTTTCCTTTGATTTGACCTTGTGACCTAGTTTTTGACCCCTTCTGATCCAGATTTGAACTTGACCTATAGATCATCAAGATTAACATTCTGACCAAGTTTCATCAAGATATGATCATAAATGTGGCCTCTAGTGTTAACAAGCTTTTCCTTTGATTTGACCTAGTGACCTCGTTTTTGACTCTAGAAGACCCAATATCGAACTCGTCAAAATTTTATTGAGGGTAACATTCTGACCAAGTTTCATTAAGATTGGGCCAAAATAGTGACCTCTATAGTGTTGACAGTCAAACTGTTGACGACGGACACTGGGCGATCACAAAAGCTCACCTTCATGCTCAGGTGAGCTAAAAATCAGGTCAGCAGTTTCGTACAAGAAAATTCTGAAGTTTCCACAATATACATATCGGGGAAAAGTGACCATGCACTCTTACGGCCATGTTTTTTGACGGATCAAAATAATTTGAACAACTTTGGTAGGTTAAAAAGGGACCATTAATATTTTCCTTCGAAATTACTTCAAAATCGGACAGGCAGGATTTTACTATTTTTAGCTCTGGCAGCCCCCATGTGCAGAGAAGTGAAACGGATTGAACAATATTGGAAGACCACCCAATGAACATCCAGGCAAATTTCATCAACTTCCACCACACGGTTTCAGAGATGTCATTCGAAGGCAAATGTGGACGAATGGCGCAAGGTGAGTGATCACAATAGCTCGCCCCAAACACTTTGTGCTCAGGTGAGCCAAGACTGTTGACGCAGTGCGATGAGCTCACCCTGAACCAAGTTTAGGTGAGCTAAAAAAAGGCTCTAAAAGGAAACCTCAGATAAAACAACGGAAAACCTAATTCAGAAACTTTTAATATTTAACACAGCAGTAATAAAGCATATTGTGTGGAAACCTGCAGCTGTAATAAAACGAAATTAACAAAAGTTTTGTTTACTTTTATCATGATACAGAAAAGATATCCATCTTTTACAAACGTTCTTAAGTTGTTCAAAACAAGCATAGTCTATTTGTACGGTGAGTAAAATTATATAAAAGACAGCAATTACTACAGAAGCCCATGAATTGACGTTTGTAATACAATATTTACTGTTAAAGACAGATCTTCATGCATTGCTCTACAATCTATTGTTTTGGGTTAAGCACCGTTAATCAACAGTATTTCAGTCATGTAACGGCGGCCAGGTAGCATAACCAGTGTTCCTGGATTCTGTACCAGTACAAACATGTTCTCTGATAACAACATGAATCAATGTTTTCAGACACAAATTAATTTAAACAAATTATATTAAACAGAAACTTGTACTGGCAAATATCAGTGGCAGTGAGAATTTATCCTTGCTTACACTGTAAACGTGCGAAACACTTTTTTCTAGAGCCAAATATTACTTCTAACATTTAATCTTAACTAGATGTGTGTCTTCATTGACTAAATATTCCCATCACTTTGGGTTGGTGATGTGTGTTGGAAGCAGAGAAATGTTATATATAAAAGAAACTGAAATCCAAACTTAAACCCAAAGTGAATACTCCACATGCTGACTAATAATCCTATACTGATTTTATGGTTTATTTTTGAGATATTTTTGACGCAAACGTGTAGGTCCTATAATTTATGAAGTATTTCTTATCAAATAAAGGGCCACAACTCTAGTATTAGCTGGTGAAAAATAAAACAAAAACATTTGAATATCATAAAAACATTTGACCTTACAAGAAAACTGATTCAAAAATTTGTGAGATTTTGGCCTAAGAGCTAGAAAACAACTTGTCTTGTTACCGCGAATGGTAATGGCAGGTAACGGATAGCACAAACCTGTAATCCCTAACACTTGTTTCTAAACAGTACATGACTTACAACCCACAATGCATATAAAACACAACCACATAATGACTACCCGGCATTATAACAACAAAAACTTAAGCTTGATAAAAAACACAAGTAAAACAATTGATAAGTCGGTCTAAATACATCAAGTGATCATTATTTCACTCCTTCCACTAATCACTTCTGATTTCATTACTTGAACAAAGTTCCAGATTGAAACTAGATTTTGTTCGTAGGTACCTCCACTTCCTGAAAGTTGACAGTCATGCTCATATCGTCATTGCAGCGCAAAAATGTGGGTACGTGCTTTTTTATATATCAATGCAGTATCCACTTTTTGTGCCGAGGTGACGATATTTTTCATGTTGACAACAGAAGACAAAGCAAACTTATATAATATATATAACTTTGGGCCGGCGATGGGGTTATGGATACTACAAAACTAACAAGTAACACAATTATGAAAGAAACTGAAAGTTAAAGCAGAGGGCCTTAGTGGCCTTAAGTAGCTCACCTGATCTTAATTGTCCCAGTACACGTGTCTAGTAACAACTGTGTTTAGTATAAGTTACCGGTCCCTAAAAGCAAAGTGTGACCAATTGAACAAATTCGGGTAAATACCTTACAATGATGCTACAGGCCAATTTTAATGAATACTCGTCTATCAGTTTATTGGAAGATCATATAAAGGTGTTTTTTTATTGTTACCTCTAGCAATCTCCTAAAGGGGACCTAGCACATCCATTTGAACACATTTGGAAGAGGACAAAATAATGATATTACAGACAAAGTCTGATGAAGATTCATCGTAAGAGTTCCTGACAAGAAGCCATTTAAAGTGACCTCTTATTTTTAGCTTTAGCCGTGTCTAAGAGATGTCAAGTGGAACCACTTTCCAGGATGCTTCAGACCGAGCCTTGGGTAATTCTGATTACTAGTTTTAAGGGAGAAGAATTTATGTAAACTGAGGATGGTGCACGACGAACACCGGAAAATACACATACTTTAACAGCGCAGGTGAGCTAAAACATTTTTTTAGGATGGTGGTTAAATCCCATGGTACACAACTTCATATGCTGAACAACATTTCTTAAAGCTTCATGACTCCATGTCAAATGCATTTTGATATATAAGCGATACAAACAGTCCTTTACGCATATTCTTTTGACTATGTCTAGGACCATAATTCTGGTCTGGCAGAGTAAAACCCCAAACAGAACACCAAGTGTACAACTTCAAATGTTATAATCAGTCCTCTGTTTCATAACTCGAGGTCAAATACTTTTTAAAAATACATGCAACAAAACCTTTTCTATTCTGACTAAGCCATGGTAAATAAATCTGGTCTGGCCGAGAGAAATCTTCCCCTCCCCAAATATGCTGATGCGTAGCTGAATAACAATCGGTGGGGTTTGATGACTATGTCAAATACTTCTCCGAGGTTCTCGAGATATGAATACAAAAATTTGATGGATGGATGCAAATCTAAGTACATCCCAACACTTTTGGGGCTGGAAACTATACAGATGCACGTTAATTAAGAGAATCTGGAAATACTTGATATGGCAAATAGAAAACTGAACTGGAGAAGTAATCAAGGTAATATAATCAAAATGTAAAAATGAGCAATTTAATATCACGTTACCTATTAACAAACTATCAAAATCAAAAATTTTAATCTTAAAAACACTAAGCGAACCCGCTCAGTAAAGAACTGTAGACTAAATTTCTGTCAGCTTGTATTTCGAAGTTCAAGCAACTCGCTCAAAAACTTTAAATTGGGAAAAATAAACTTCAAGTTGAAACATCTGTATAGGTGATAAAAGAAACATACAATGTATATCTATAAAGTTTTAAAAAAGGCAACAGTGTAGGTAACGTCGAAAACTACCCATTATTTAACATGTAAGAATCGTAATTTCTAACATGAGGACCATGATGGTCCTGAATCGCTCACCTCTTCCCACATGACCCAGTTTTGAGTATGACATCGTTTTCTCTATTATTTGACATAGTGACCTAGTTTTGAACTTGACCTAAGTGTTATCAAGATAAAAATTCTGACCAATTTTCATGAAGATCCATGAAAAATATTGTCTCTAGACAGGTAACAAGGTTTTTCTATTATTTGACCTATTGACCTAGTTTTCGAAGGTACGTGACCCTGTTTTGAATTTTACCTAGATATCATCAAGGTGAACATTCTCACTAATTTTCATGAAGATCTCATGAAAAATATGGCCTCTAGAGAGGTCACAAGGTTTTTCTATTTTTATACCTACTGGCCTAGTTTTTGACCGCATGTGACCCGGTTTCGAAACTGACCTAGATATCATCAAGGTGAACATTCAGATCAATTTTCATGAAGATCCATTGAAAAATATGGCCTCTAGAGAGGTCAAAAGATTTTAACAATTTTAGACCTACTGACCTAGTTTTTTAACGCAGTTGTCCCAGTTTCAAACTTGACCTAGATATCATCAAGATGAACATTCAGACCAACTTTCATACAGATCCCATGAAAAGTATGGCCTCTAGAGAGGTCACAAGGTTTTTTTTATTATTTGACCTACTGACCTAGTTTTTGAAGGCACGTGACCCAGTTTCAAACTTGACCTAGATATCATCAAGGTGAACATTCTGACCAATTTTCATGAAGATCCATTCACAAGTATGGCCTCTAGAGAGGTCACAAGGTTTTTCTATTTTTAGACCTACTGACCTAGTTTTTGACCGCAGTTGACCCAGTTTCGAAAGTGACCTAGATATCATCAAGATGAACATTCAGACCAATTTTCATACAGATCCCATGAAAAATATGGCCTTTAGAGAGGTCACAAGGTTTTTCTAATATTTGACCTACTGACCTAGTTTTTGAAGGCACGTGACCCACTTTCGTATTTGACCTAGATATCATCAAGATGAACATTCAGACCAACTTTCATACAGATCCCATGAAAAATATGGCCTCTAGAGAGGTCACAAGGTTTTTCTATTATTTGACCTACTGACCTAGTTTTTGAGGGCACATGACCCACTTTCAAACTTGACCTAGATATCATCAAGATGAACGTTCTGACCAATTTTCATGAAGATCTCATGAAATATATGGCCTCTAGAGAGGTCACAAGGTTTTTCTTTTTTTAGACCTACTGACCTAGTTTTTGACCGCACGTGACCCAGTTTCGAACTTGACCTAGATATCATCAAGATGAACATTCAGACCAATTTTCATACAGATCCCATGAAAAATATGACCTTTAGAGAGGTCACAAGGTTTTTTCTATTATTTGACCTACTGACCTAGTTTTTGAAGGCACGTGACCCAGTTTCGAACTTGACCTAGATATCATCAAGGTGAACGTTCTGACCAATTTTCATGAAGATCTTGTGATACATATGGCCTCTAGACAGGTCACAAGGTTTTTCTACTTTTAGACCTACTGACCTAGTTTTTGAAGGCACGTGACCCAGTTTCGAACTTGACCTAGATATCATCAAGGTGAACATTCTGACCAATTTTCATGAAGATCTCATGAAATATATGGCCTCTAGAGAGGTCACAAGGTTTTTCTTTTTTTAGACCTACTGACCTAGTTTTTGACCGCACGTGACCCAGTTTCGAACTTGACCTAGATATCATCAAGATGAACATTCTGACCAATTTTCATACAGATCCCATGAAAAATATGACCTTTAGAGAGGTCACAAGGTTTTTTCTATTATTTGACCTACTGACCTAGTTTTTGAAGGCACGTGACCCAGTTTCGAACTTGACCTAGATATCATCAAGGTGAACGTTCTGACCAATTTTCATGAAGATCTTGTGATATATATGGCCTCTAGACAGGTCACAAGGTTTTTCTACTTTTAGACCTACTGACCTAGCTTTTGAAGGCACGTGACCCAGTTTCGAACTTGACCTAGATATCATCAAGGTGAACATTCTGACCAATTTTCATGAAGATCTTGTGAAATATATGGCCTCTAGACAGGTCACAAGGTTTTTCTATTTTTAGACCTACTGACCTAGTTTTTGAGGGCACATGACCCACTTTCGAACTTGACCTAGATATCATCAAGATGTACATTCTGACCAGCTTTCATAAAGATCCCATGAAAAATGTGACCTCTAGAGTGGTCACAAGCAAAAGTTTACGGACGCACGCATGCACTGACGAACGACGGACACCGCGCGATCACAAAAGCTCACCTTGTCACTTTGTGACAGGTGAGCTAAAAAAACATCAGTTCTTTAGTAATTCTATTACATTGAAGAAAAAAAGAAGATAGTTTGTCTCCCTATTCCATTTTATTTAACTGGAATGGTATGAAATGGTTAATATGGATTTCTGGTCCTAGTACAAACAAGAGCACTGCCTTGCAGGTGCAGATCTGATTTTTTTCCTGTCTCTGTATAATAGAAATACTGTCCTACCCATAATTTTCTACATCCAAAAGGGGCCATAATTCTTGCAAAAAAGCAATGTAGAGTTACAGTACTTGTTGTGCAGTGTCAGCTTTTAATGGGGAATAACTGCTCCAAGTTTTAAAGCAATAGCTTTGACCGTTGAGAAAAGTTGACCTAAACGCAAAACCTGATATTTTCTAAGTCCAAAAGGGGCCATAATTCTTGCAAAAAGCAGGATGGAGTTACGTTTCTTGCTGTACAGAGTCAGCTATTGATGGTCAACAAGTGTTGCAAGTTCTAAAGCAACAGCTTTGATAGTTTAGGAGAAAATCTGACCTAAACATAAAACTTAACCAGGCAACGCCGATGACGACACCGATCAAGTGACAATAACTCCCCCCCCCCCCCCCCAAAATCAGATGTGCTAAAATGACACTGACCTTGAGTTGACATGGTAGAAAATACTGCCATCATATAGTTCACAGATGACCAGTAACCCACACTGAGTGTCTCCTCGGTAGTTTGAGACAACATAATAATAGTCCAACTTCTGACTAGGTTTGTACATGTTAATATTTGTTTCAGCTTCATTTTTATATACTTTTCTTTTACACTGTAAACAATCTGGTGAACACAATGATTTAATATAACGAAGTTGACATCCCCAAATTATGTCTCTAAATACTAGAATAATTATTTACTATTTACATATAATTACAAGGTAGTCAATGTTTATATCCTAAACATGTAGCAATCACTCAAATTTAAAACCTCTGCAACTTTTAAGCACTGGAAACATAAATCAACAAGGGTCAAAAACATATCGCAACCTGCCCAAATCACTTTACAATTCTAAATCTGACAATCTCTGTAATAATTACAAAAGCCACTTAACTGTTAAAAAACACTCTTTCCATCATTAAATTTTTAACAACCCTCTTAACAACAAACTTTCAACTATGCCAATTACATATACTCACAACAAATATTGCAAGACCAATTAAAGCACTTTAATGAAGAAGGCATATCAATCTTTTCTCCCTTCTGTTATTAAAAAGCAATGAACAACTTAAAATGAATAATGTTGCAATTCTGATCTTTTTTTCCACTGTGTCCTTAGAATTTCACTCTTTTTTGTCTTCTTCATCAGCATCATAAAATGACTCGTTGTCACCAGTTTCAATTGATTCTTTATCCTGACTTGATGTGTTTAGATCCTCAGACATATCAACACTATCTGTATTTTCCTCAGTCTCATGGGCATCTTCGAAGTCATCTTTGTCACTCTCTTCACACTCCACATCCTTGTCCCTGTCTTCACACTCCACATCCTTGTCCCTCTCTTCACACTTCTCATTTTCACCACTCTCTTCATGTTCCACATCTTCAGTCTGTAAGTAAATGCACCAATTTCAATTTATTAGAAATTTTTACCAATATGCACTTGCCTAACATTTGTCCTAAAAGTTTGGAGCAGTTCTTCAAGGCTGAAATTACAGCGGAGTGACCACAGCAAACAAGGCGGATTTACAGGTATATACTAGAATATTTCTCCAGAATTAAACTTTACATACAAGTAACTCGCCTGATCTTGAATGCTTTAAATCAAGTTCAATAAAGATTTCCTTTGAAATTATTTATGTTAAGCAGCAATTTAGACCAAATTCGAATTTGTATAACTAATAAATTTGTAAAAAATACATCCCTTTTCTCCATCTTGTAAATGTACTTTGAATATTTTCACTAACATTACAAGAGTGGCCCTTGAAAATATGTGTAACACACAATCATGAAAGGTTACAACTGTGCAAACAAGAGACCAGAGCAGTCTCAAGTCTCAAACCAGACAACGACTGTTCAACATTGTTTAGCTCTAGTGGCTCCTTTAAAGACTGGAAATGACCTACTTAGTAAAAATCATTCTAGAAATACAGTCGACATTGTATTAAGAGACCGCCCAAGGGACTGCTTAAAAGTGGTCTAGTAATGAATTTCAGTCGGGGAAAGAGATGTTATTTTTTAAACCAACATCTTCATTTCCCGTTCAGCGTCTATGTTTAATACTTTGTTTTCAGCTTATATGGATGCAAAAAATACATGTATTTTCTTAATCTGTTTTAAAACACTTTTCTAAATCCACAAACCATGAAAACTGTAGCTGGATTGTTACAAAGGTTAATTACATTCAGTCAGGTGCAAAACCATACATGTCAAGTTTCCCGGATAGTCCGGGAGTTTCCTGGATTCAGACCAAATTTCCCGGACGTACGGAAAAGTTAAATATCTCCCGGAAAATCATTTTTCCATAATAAACATACCTTTAGTGTAATTTTGGACAGATGCCAGCCTTAGCTAGACAGTTTTTACATTCCAGCGGCCAAAATTCCAAGCATCAAATATTAAATCACTAATTACACACTGTGGCTGACGTAATTTATCACTCTATCATAAAAGTTTAACAAGGTCATGCTCTGATGACATCAGTAGACAGGTGTATGTATGGGCTATTTTTAGATTGTGTTAATTGGTGAGTTTACATAATGTCATGATATGGAAATTTTAGATGTGAAAAGATCTGAATACATTTGAAATTGAGCAGATAAATTGAAGTGATGGGAATCATTACCACTTATGGCAGAAGTGTCAACAACTTGAAATAGGTTTAAACATTTTTTAACAACTATGATTTTTATTTTCATTTTTATTGAGTAAAAACACTAACTCTAATTTTTTAAAACTATATAAAGTCAAAATGATGAAATAGATTCATTTCCAATCTATTTTAGCTACTGCTTGTGGGCTAAAATTCTAGGAATGTCAAAAAGACCTGCAGATTATTCACTGGATACTATATCTTCTGCTTATTAAAGGATAATAGTTGAATAAATTTAAATCAATACTTTTTTGAAAAAAATGTTTAAACCCTTACCCTGCTAAAATTCTATAATGAACTTTCCCATCTTTCAATTTGGACAGTACCATTAACTGTTCAGAGGTGACTGACTGAATGGCATACAGTGCAGATCATGATCAGACTTCAGGTATGTGCAGTCTGATCATGATCTGCACTGGTCGGAAAGGCACAATTAATAGTGTCCAGCATGATAAGGATAAAAATTTCAACCCCTGAAACCTTTGCCCAAATCAATTAATCAAGTCAGAAAGGATATGGTTTAGATCTAACCTGTTTTACATTTTTATGTTCGACCTAAAATTTCCTAAAAAATGCCGGTCGATAAAACTGGATTTTCATCAAATCTCCTGGATTTTCAACTGATTTCTCCTGGAAAATTGTCCTGGGAACTTGACATGTATGCAAAACGTATTTGCTAATTACACAGGTGAGAAAATGCCTGGTAGGAATTGGGTACCCGGTTGCTTAATAGATACTTTTGTTGAATATTTTACCTGTCGGGACTACATTAAAGTGATCACTAGTTGTTTAATGGAATGAATTTATGTACTGAAAACGTTTGGGAGTGATTTTGACCAGTCATTTAATAAAAAAAAAAATCACTAAACAGAGGTGGTCGCAAGTACGATGTCAACTGTACTGGTATAATACAGCTATATTGCATGCCGACAGGTGGACAATCTAGGCCCTCCCTGAGTTAATGTTTTTACAACTTATCTACAAATTATTAAGTCAATCTTTTCAGTATAGGTATAGTAAGAGCTATTTGTAAGACAGAAAATGCTCGACTATTGGAATTGTTGTCCTAGAAGCAGAAACATTACCTGAATTGTTAAAATGTGTATAGAGTTCCAATACAGGATCTGCATTAGTTCTGGAGATAGTAAATTGCATAAAAATCTTTAACAAAGACTTCAGGAAAATTGGAAAAAATGGCTGGACATTTGACAATGCCTAAAAATCTGCCAGACCGAAAAAAATGTCAGTGCACCGCATGAATACTTTAATCAAGGTGTGACACTGATGCCAGGGTATGTACAATAGCATAGACTATATTTACCTTGGAAATCATCGCAGATTTTTCATCTGTCTTTCCCTCTGAAATGTACTGACCATCTGCTGTTTCTGAAAAAGTATAAATACAGTTATATATTATAAAAAGTTCAATTGCCAGGGAAAGACAGTAGTAGATTTTTTCTATAATTTTAATTTTTCACTTCAAGCGTTTTCAATGTTAACAGCACTAAAAAATTTTTTAAGATATCAGAAAATCATTGCTACATTTCTTGAAACTAACTGCCAGACTTTAAGTAACACATAAGAACTCATTGTTTTTACTCATTTCTCCATTCAAAACCGATAAGTGGGGTATCTGAGGTAAACTGCCTTTATTTAATATAAAGCTTTATACTTAATGACTGTTAAGTATGTAATCCTCTGTTGTGTATTGGTCAAGACCACAATTTACTGCCGTGGCAACCTGGGTTCCATTCCCAACTTGGGCATTTTTTTCCTTCTTCTTGAGCTGGCATTTTTAAGATAGTTTAGAAACAAAAACATGTGTTCTAATGTTCACAATATGACCAAAATTATTTTAAAGAAAGATCATTTTTCAGCCAATTAACTGGTGAGTAGTTTAGGTTTTTCGTTTTTGTTTTGCTCTATCTAGTATCAATTTTTATACTGTTATTACATACAATTAAAATATACAAATATTACTCATTCACTTACGCCCATGTGTAATGCAAAATAGAATTAAGTAACTATTATTATCTCCCCTTTTTTAATGGTACAGCATGTTTCTGTCTGCTTCAGAAGTTTTGTGCATGTGTATAGAGATATTCTTGACATAAATTTTACATAATTTTCACAATCATTCATGCGAAGTTTGTCACAACTTCTATTTATGACGTTTCTCATAATTCACTGTAATGACGTTACTTTACTGTATTGTTTCAAAATGCAACTTCATAAGTTATGCTCAACTCAACACTCCAAGCACTTCCAGTGAAAAATTAAAATTATACCAAAAATACTGTTGATATTTTCTGGCATTTGACCTTTTTTATATTTGATTCCTGCACAGGAATTTAACTGTGTACAGATAATCAAAGCATCAACTACAGTTACTGACAGAAATAGAACTTTCCCATCCATCAATGTAAAAAAAAACAATTATCAGAGTGACTTTGTGACAAGCTAAATCTTAATAGCAGTAAGGGAAATGAAAGGAAATAAATCTTTTCTCTCCAAGCTCTTTGGTTCAAAGAAACATCATACAGTACTACTTATTTTATGTTGTTTTCTGGTAATGCTTAAGATTTGCTGAAAAGATAAGACAATCGTTATGGTTAGTAAGCAGTAAAAGCAAACAAACATGAAACAATATAAGAACTATGTTTTTAGAAGTACCAATAAACTTTAAAACTACAACTGTAAGCAACAGCAACAACAATCAATCAAACAATGCAAACAAAAAACAAAAGCTTAAGCATTTCAAAAAATCTCCTCATGCAAACAGTCAGAACTCTGTATAAGCTTGAGAATATATATATATCAAAAACATTGAAGAAGACAGTACAAAATCCAAGATTTTGATATATATACAATGTATATATACTTCGCATTCCTTATAAACATACAAAGTTCCTGTACTGATGAAAAAATAAAATACAAACAATAATACTGCGAATGACTTTAACATTGTAAGTCATGCAACAAAGCCATGCGGATTGAGTCGGAACTGGTTACTACGACACTAATTCTCACCTGTTGGATTATCAGGGTAACTATCTAATATATCAGTAAGGTTATCACTTTTGGGTACTTCATATGCATTGTCACACACATCTGTTACATCAATTTCTCCCTCATTTTCAGTTTTGGTTACAAGATCCTCCACAGTACTTTTTATTTCATGTTCATATATGTTTGAAAAAGAACTGGACATTTTTGTGTCTATGAAGTGTTCAGTGTCAAGCCTTTTTGAGACTTCTGCAGATTTATAAGCTTCGTTAACCTCACTGGTTGTTCCCATTTCATTTTTCTTTGTCTCTGTGTCCTTTGGAGGGTCTTTTTCATCTAATCCAGATAAATTTTCTGTATTTTCTCTCTCCATATTTCCATTACCTGATGTATTTCCTTCATTTAAACAATGCTGAAAATTTATCATTCTCCCATTTTCCTGCTCTGAGAAATTGGAACATTCTTCCACTTTAGGGCCTACATTTTCAAGCACTGCCAGCTCTGACTCACTGTGTATCTTAAATTCATCAATTTCACAAGGTGTTTTACCTGCCTTTTCCTGAAGTGTGTCTACATTGATATTCTTTACTTCAGTTTCTAACATGGTCAGAACTTCAAATTGACAGCTCTCAGCTTTATGATGATTATCTAATTCTTCTTTATTCACTTCCTCTCTCACATATTGTGTGTCTTCATCAATTTTTTCCTCAGTCAAATATCCTGAGAATTTGTTTGTTGCATCAACAGAGCTCTTTTTACAATCTTCATTAAAGTGTCCTGTAGCTACTTGATCACAAAGATCATCCACAAGCAACTTCATAACTGCAGTATAGTTATCATCTGTACCTCCTTTATCCTCAAACATACATTCCTCATCATTACTGGTAACAGCTTCACAAATAACAGGTTTTTCACTTGCCACGTTTAAGACAGCTGCAATGTTTACCATATCCTCTGCCTCACTGGTAGATAGTCCTTTTATTTCAATTTCATTAACATTGCAAGTGCCAAATGCTTCTATGGTATCTTCAGAACAGACTTCTGAATGTTCCTCAATGCAATAGCTCAGGCAATCATTTCCAGATTTTTCACCAAAACCATTAACTCCTAAAGTATTACAAGTATCTTCTTCCTGTCCATTATCTAAATTAAAATCATTCAAGTCTGGGTCAACACTGCTGTCATTTAAGCTATTACTTGTATCTTCATCATAACCATCATCAATACATTTCTTCAATTCCTTTTCTGTGTTCTTTTGACTTTTGCCAGGAACAACTAATGAAATAAGCTTTCCTATGAAAGACTGTTCTTCAGTAGGTGATTCTGATGTTCCGCCTTCTATGTTTCCATCTGGATATTCTTGACATAAGATGGCATCTACATCAGTACCACTTGGTGACAATGGAACTGGACTGGCATCATCTATTGGTATAACTTCTTTTGGCACATTCACTGTATCTTCATATGTTACGTTTATTGTTTCCTCACTTTTCACAGCAGTGCCATCAGTGTTTTTAGACTCTTCATTTTCATATGATGTATCTCCAGGTACTAGATCTTCATTCCTAGCATCATTGACTGAACCTACGTTTGCTTCGTCAACAGCATCATCTTTTTCATCACAAATTATTTCATTATCATTCAAATCTTTATTTCCAGATAGCTCAGAACCTTTTGCAGTTTGACAGTAAACATCATCAATTTCCCTGTTTTCCTCTTCTGCAAATACTTCGTTGGCTACTTCAATCATCCGCTGCACGTTTTCATCATGCTCAATATATTGAACAACCACTTTTTCTCCAACTGAATTTGCATCTAATTTATCTGACTCGGAGTTCTTACTTATTCTATCCTGCTGACATACTGAACATAAATAAAACGAAAATTCTGACTCACACCCAGTCGTTTCTAGGCATGAGGAAAAATCCTGCTTGCAATCTCCGCAGATCATACTGTCAGTTTGACTTGTGTCATATGCGCTGGTAAATGTGAAGTCTGACACACTAGTTAAAGTACTTGGGTAAGTTGTGTCTGATACACTTGGGAATGTTTGGTCTGAAACACTGCCTTGTGAAATCTTTGTAACTACTGCACTTGAGAGTGAAATTGGAACAAATAAAGGCATTTTATCCTCCTTTAACATACAGTCTGTATCTCTGGCAGGTGCAATATTATGTTCATTATTCTCAATTTCTGATTTGTTTTCATCAACCAGTATGACTTCCTTACAGATGTCTACATCTGTCACAACTGGGTCTATTTTAAGCTTTTTGACACCATTTTCTTCATCAGATTCATGTTTTCTTTTATCAATACTTGTGTCAAAATCTTTCTCCTCATATGTACTCAAGTCTTCCCCTCCCCCTTCAATGCCAGTAGTATCATAATCAGTCAATTCAGTTGTATCAAAATCTGCTGTATCAGTACTTTCATCTACCTCTTTCAGGTCAGTAGTATCAAGTTCACTTGTAGTATATCCAGTTGGACTGTAATCAAACTGTCTGTAGCTTATATCAATGTCACTCTCTTCAGTGCTTCTTGGATCTACATCACTTGTAGAGTATTTACTTTCTTCTAAATTGCTCTTTTCCAAGTCCTTAATCTCTCTAGTCACATCTTCTAGACTTTCAATAATATTTCCATAAATATCTTCATTTACACTGCTTCTGTCAGAACTTTCTTCAACCTGTTGTAAGTTTTCATGTATCTTAAACAATTCTTCCCTCACAACTTGCTGTAAATCTACAGATTCATTCTCTGTTGGAAATGGAGAAAAAGCCACATTGCACAGTATATACAATTGCTCAAGACAAAAATAAAACTTTGTATTCATTTCAAAGGCAGAAGTTCAGGTTTGGTCAATAAAAAAGAGAAAATACAGTTTTTTTGAGATTCCTAACAAGATATTAACTTTAAGGTTTCGATGGAGGCCTTGAGAAACAAAAATCAAACAACACCAAATCATAGAAAGAAAGAGTTGTTTGACATGAAAATTGAACAGCATGTAAAACATGTATATTACTTTACGAAACAAGTGTCAGTATACTGATATAAACATTGAATTCCGGAAAAGGGCTGCCTAAAGGGGCTCCACTTCCGGACAGTTAAACGCCTTTAAAAACTCACCATTTTCAAAGAACAGTTGCACATGTTTGTTTTGATGCATTTGTAATAGCGTGCGAGTGGTGAAATTTCGCATAACAAGGTGGAACACAGTTTTCAGCAATTGTTTATCATTTTTTCTTTACAAATGGCATTCATTTACAAAGGGAGACAACTGTTCCCGATTATTTTAAATACAAATGGCATTCATTTTCAAAGGGAAACAATTTTTTCCGATTATTTTAAGTAATCTTTGAGAAAAAGTTGTCTCCCTTTGAAAATGAATGCCATTTGTAAAGAAAAAATGATAAACAATTGCTGAAAACTATGTTCCACCTTGTTACGTGAAATTTCACCACTCGCACGCTATTGCAAATGTATCAAAACAAACATGTGTAACTGTTCTTTGAAAATGGTGAGTTTTTAAAGGCGTTTAACTGTCCGGAAGTGGAGCCCCTTTAGGCAGGCCTTTTCCGGAATTCAATGTTTATATCAGTAAACTGACACTTGTTTCGTAAAGTAATATACATGTTTTACATGCTGTTCAATTTTCATGTCAAACAACTCTTTCTTTCTATGATTTGGTGTTGTTTGATTTTTGTTTCTCAAGGCCTCCATCGAAACCTTAACACCCATACTCACTCAAAAGACACACAGTCAAAGTTCTATAATTCAAATTTGTTATGTATCCAGGTTAGACATATTTATACTTCCTGCGGTAACTACAGTGATGCTTGGAAAATGTTAAGTAAAAAGTTTATTAAAACAGGTAATACAATTAACTTTTAAAAATGTCAGGTGTGTACAAGTGACCCACTTTAGGGGTCTATGTCTTCACATTCAGAGCAAACATGTTAAGTTACAAAAATGAAATGGGTTTTATTTTAAACAATTCGGTTATACAAATTTACATAACAATTACAGATTTCAATCAAAACTGTAACTTATGATCACTTATTATGCACTAGAAGCTAAATCTAGAAAAATTTATTGGAATGAAATTTCTTTCGAGGTTTTTGGATGATATCTGGAAAAAGCCTGTAAATGTCTTTCGAGTATCGCATAAACCTATTATAGATGAATAATGCATGAATTTTAGAGATCAACAGATTATGATTTCTCTTGATTTTAAAGTGCACTTGTACGCTGAACAACTGCCTTTAAATACAAAACAATATATATATATATATATATACACACACACACACATGTACATCCAATGCACAAGTGCATTATCAAATAAAAGCACACAAAACCGCCCTGAAGGCCCTGTATCACTTACCTGACCAAGTGTCTTATCTTATCTAGATAATCTAATTTGGCAAAGATTTCGAGACAAACATTTTGACCAGGTTTTATGTATGGTAAATCACATAGATCATTTACCAAGTTTTTCAATGATTTGACCTAGTTATGTATTTTTTTACCAAACATGGTACTGTCATGGGCAAAAAAAATATTAATTTATTACAAAAGTCTAATTTTGACCTCAAGTATCCTGTTCCTGTCCATGATAATCAAGTTGAAAAAGTTTGTTTTTTTGTTTGTTTTGGGTTTAAAGCCGTTTTGCAACAGTATTTCAGTCATGTAATGGCGGGCAGTTAACCTATCCAGTGTTGCTGGATTCTGTACCAGTACAAACCTGTTCCCTGCAAGTAACTGCCAACTTCCCCACATGAATCAGAGGTGGAGGACGAATGATTTCAGACACAATGTCGTTTATCAAATCGTCAAGGAGAACATATGCCCCCACCGGGGATCGAACTCATGACTCCACGATCCATAGACCAAAGCTCTACCTACTGAGCTAAGCGGGCGGTGACCCATGAAGTGTAAACAAAGCTTTTCTACGATTTGACCTAACAAGTAGAGATAGTACCTAAGTTTTTCAAATCATAGGTTTGAAGTTAAAAAGCTTTGAAATGAAGACAAATGTCCATATATTTCTCAAAAACAGAAATATAGACAATATTTTAACCAGAAATGCGGAGTTATGAGCATTTAATATTTTCATGATAACGAAAATTTTGTGATCAAGGACATGTAACTCTTCTTGAACATGGAGAGCATAAACATCAAAGGGACATAATATAGTCAATATTTTCTAATTGGGTGCATTTGATTTAACATTCAACTTTGATCTGGATTGCTAAATACTGATCCATGATACTGTGTGCTAAAAATTTAGAACATCTGGAACAGTCTATTAACAGAAAAACTATGCTTTAGCAGAATCTAAATAGTTAAGCTCTAACTGGGTCTCGAACCCAGGACCTCTCACACCTAAGGCAGACACTCTACCACTTCCCTATAACAGCAGTAGCTAATAGCTATGCAGTTTAATTGCTGGATTACATTGCGTGAACTGGAACAATAATCGGTGAACTCCGGATTATCGGCGTATTCGCTTTGTTACCTAACGGCATTTTTTGTGTAAAGAAAAAATATAATCTAATGCTGCCAACGTAATAATTGGTCAAATCTGCCCAAATTTCTCTGACGTGTTGTTCAGAGTATGAACTTACTAACTGGCAGTACCAGTGAAATATTACTTACACTGAATATTTTATATTTACCCTTTTTGCAGCTGCCGAACGGCAAAGACGATAAGATTTGTCCAAATATAAATAATTATTTTACCAGTTTTGAGAGAATTTCAATTAATGGGAAATTACAGTTACAAACTAAATACCTTTCTGCAACACATGGAGTCATTAGCATTCACTGTCAATCAGTATTATGACTAAGATCGACTGTCATTCATTCATTTCAAAGTTTCATAGACAGAGTCCGTTGTTTACATTTTTATCGTAACCGGTGCACTTGTAAAAATCACTTTAGTTTGAAAAATCAAAGTATGCGAAGAGCTATGGTACGGTCTCTATAACAAGTGACCAAGTTACAAATTTATCTTAGATTTAAAACAGGCAAGAGGGCCATGATGGCCCTATATCGCTCACCTGTTATCATTGCACTTGAGGACAAGAAGGTCCTCAAAAGGACAGGAACAAAGGAAAGAAATTTAACCAAAAAGAAGAACAAAATTCTTACAAGGTACAGATATGTTAAAATACACCTAAAAATTGGAGGTACCATCCATGTTGTACCATAGAAAAGTGGTCTCGGTTTTTCCCTACGGCCAAAAATAAAAAAATTACTAAAAATAGGCTATTTATAGTAACGTAAAAGGAAGTAATTCAAAAGAAAATTATTGTTAGTTAACAAAAGAAGGATCTGCCAAATAAATCTGTTGACATAAATGAAATTTCAGATCAGTATCTTCATTAGTTACGGAGATATACCCATTTTTAATTTGAAATAAAGGGAGGTAATTTGACATAAAAATCAGTCCATAGTTATCTACCCTGATTGGCTCGGTCCAACTAATGACAATAATGAAATTTCAAATAAGTCCTGTAAGTACTTACTGATATAAATTCATTTTGACTACAATCAGGGGAGGTAATCAGATATAAAATAACTCCGGAAACTACGATTGGATCTGATTTGTCATGGAATCCAAGATTTTTTGTTGTTGAAGATATTTTGGAAGTTTGAATCAAATAAAACCATAAATGAAGTCTCTATATGGCTGCAAAAGCCAAAATAGCCAATTTTGGACATTTAAGGGGCCATAACTCTGGAACCCATGATGGAATCTGGCCAGTTTAAGAAAGGCACCAAGATCTTGTGGTGATACAAGTTGTGTGCAAGTTTGGTTAAAATCAAATCATAAATGAAGCTGCTATTGTGCAGACAAGGTCAAAATAGCTAATTTTGGCCCTTTCAGGGGCCATAACTCTGGAACCCATTAGAGGATCTGGCCGGTTCAAGAAAGGAACCGAGATCTTATGGCAATACAAGTTTTGTGCAAGTTTGATTAAATTCAAATCATAAATGAAGCTGCTATTGTGCAGACAAGGGCAAAACAGCTAATTTTGGTCCTTTCAGGGGCCATAACTCTGGAACCCATAATGGAATCTGGCCAGTTCAAGAAAGGAACCAAGATCTTATGGTGATACAAGTTGTGTGCCAGTTTGGTAAAAATCAAATCATAAACAAGAGCTCGTCGAACACGAAATGCCCCCCTTGATGCATTCAGTAATTGCACAAGGAACAGAAATTATCTGCTCACTGTAAACACAAATTCCATTTCGGAACACAAAACTATGCAAGTGGTCCAAATTTGAAGCCTGTACCTTCAGGAATGTGAAAGTAGGTCACTAGGTCAATCTCAAGATCAAAGTTCATTTCAGTACACAAAACTATGCTTGTGGTTCAAATTTGAAGGCTGTAGCTTGAGAAATGTGAAAGTAGGTCAGTAGGTCAAAATCAAGGTCAAATTTCATTTTGGAACAAAAAACTATGCATGTGGTCCAAATTTGAAGCCTGTACCTTCAAAAATGTGAAAGTAGGTCACTAGGTCAATAACAAGGTCAAAGTTTTTTTCAGTACACAAACTTATGCATGTGATCCAAATTTGAAGGCTGTAGGTACAGAAATGTGAAAGTAGGTCACTAGGTCAAGATCAAAGTCAACTCATGTCAAGGTTCATCTTGCCACTCAAAACTATACATGTGGTCCAAATTTGAATGATGTAAGTTATGGACATGAAGATTCTAAGTTTTTCCCTGTATAAGTCTATATGAACCATATGACCTCTGGGGCGGGGCCATATTTGACCCGAGAGGGATAACTTGAACAAACTTGGTAGAGAACCACTAAATGATGCTACATTACAAATTACCAAAGCCATAGTCTTTGTGGTTTTGACAAGAAGATTTTCAAAGTTTTTCCCTATATAAGTATATGTAAACCATGTGACCCCCACGGCGGAGCCATATTTGACCCTAGGGGAATAATTTGAATAATCTTAGTAGAGGACCACTAGATGATGTCATATACAAAATATCAAAGCCCTAGGCCATGTGGTTTTGGACAAGAGGTTTTTCAAAGTTTTTTCCTACACAAGTCTATATAAACCATGTGACCCTAGGGGTGGGGCCATATTTGACCCTAGGGAAATAATCTGAACAATCTTGGTAGAGGACCACTAGATTTTGCTACATACCAAATATCAAAGCCCTAGGCCCTATGGTTTTGGACAAGAAGATCAGAAACCATTTAACTGTTCCTGACCAATGTAACCTTGACCTTTGACCTAATGACCTCAAAATCAATAGGGGTCATCTGCTGGTCATGGCCAACCTAACTATCAATTTTCCTGAGACTAGGCCCAAGCATTCTTGAGTTATTGCCTGAAAATCATTTTACTGTTCCTGGTCACTGTGACCTTGATCTGTGACATACTGACCTCAAAATCAATAGCGGTCATCTGCTGGTCATTACCAACCTCCCTATCAACTTTCGTGACCCTAGGCCCAAGTGTTCTTGAGTTATCATCCGTAAACTGTTTTACTGTTCAGGGTCACTGTGACCTTGACCTTTAACATACTGACCTCAAAATCAATAGGGGTCATCTGCTGGTCATTACCAACCTCCCTATCAACTTTCATGATCCTAGGCCCAAGTGTTCTTGAGTTATCATCCGGAAACCGTTTTACTGTTCAGGGTCACTGTGACCTTGACCTTTAACATACTGACCTCAAAATCAATAGGGGTCATCTGCTGGTCATTACCAACCTCCCTATCAACTTTCATGATCCTAGGCCCAAGTGTTCTTGAGTTATCATCCGGAAACCGTTTTACTATTCAGGGTCACTGTGACCTTGACCTTTGACATACAGACCTCAAAATCAATAGGGGTCATCTGCTGGTGATGACCAACCTCCCTATCAACTTTCATGATCCTAGGCCCAAGCGTTCTTGAGTTATCATCCGGAAACGGATTGGTCTACATTCCGACCGACCGACCGACCGACATCTGCAAAACAATATACCCCTCCTTTTTCAAAGGGGGGCATAATAAAGCTGATATTGTGCAGACAAGGTCAAAATAGCTGATTTTGGCCCTTTCAGGGGCCATAACTCTGGAACCCATAACGGGATCTGGCCAGTTCAAGAAAGGAACCGAGATCTTATGGTGATACAAGTTGTGTGCAAGTTTGGTTAAAATAAAATCATAAATGAAACCACTATCGTGCAGACAAGAAATTGTTGATGGACGGACGCACGCACGGACACACTTTTAACTGTTCCGGGTCACTGTGACCTTGACCGCTGACCTACTGACCTCAAAATCAATAGGGGTCATCTGCTGATCATGATCAACTTCCCTATCAACTTTCATGATCCTAGGCCAAAGCATTCTCAAGTTATCGTCAAGAAATGGTTTAAATGTTCTGGGACACTGTGACCTTGACCTCTGACCTCAAAATCAATAGGGATCATCTGATGGTCATGATAAACCTCCCTATCAACTTTCGTGATCCTAGGCCCAAGCGCTCTTGAGTTATCATCCTGAAATCGTTAACTGTTCCGGGTCACTGTGACCTTGACCTTTTACCTACTGAACTCAAAATAAATAGCGATCATCTAATGGTCATGACTAACCTCCTCATCAACTTTCATGATCCTAGACCCAAGCATTCTTGCGTTATCATCCGGAAATTGTTTAACTATTCTGGGTCACTGTGACCTTGACCTACTAATCTCAAAGTCAATAGGGGTCTTCTGCTGGCCATGACTAACCTCCCTATGAACTTTCATGATCCTAGGCCCAAGCATTCTTGAGTTATCATCTGGAAACCATTTATCTGTTCCGGGTCATTGTGACCTTGACCCTTGACCTACTGATCTCAAAATCAATAGGGGTCATCTGCTGGTTATGACCAACCTCCTTATCAACTTTCATGACCCTAGGCCCAAGCGTTCTTGAGTTATCATCCGGAAACGGATTGGTCTACATACCGACCGACATCTGCAAAACAATATACCCCTCCTTCGAAGGGGGGCACAAAAATGCAGTCTCTAGAATTTTAATATAGTTTTACTATGAATTAAGCTGATGTCTTAGTTTTTGACCTCTAGTAACAGGGTGCTAAACTTGGCCAAATTTTAAGAAGACTTAACAGAAAATGTTGCCTGTAGAGTGTTGACAAGGTCTTACTATGACTTGACCTAGTTTTTGATCTAAAGTAATGTGATTTTAACTTGTCCTAGATTTCGTAGTGAAGACATTCTGACAAAGTTTTATAAGGCGATGTAGAAAATGTGGCAATGATGATGCAAGGTGACAGACAACGACAAATGGTGATCTCAATAGCTCATGTTGAGCACTTTGTGCTTACATAAGCTAAAAAAAGTCCACAAAATATATAAGAGAAAAGGCTAAACATGCAACAGTTAGTGAAGTCTTTTTGTATGTATATGCAGGAGACTGGTTGTTCTTATTAACTAAAGATTGCTAAAATGTAGTCATTTCATTCAACAATTTGTTCATTCACAGATTTATTGCAAAAACATTTAATGTGTAATTTTTGTGGTATACAAATAGCAGTTGAGGGTGGGTACAAGTGAACCATGAGTAAATTATAGACACACAAATATAACTTCTGTTCATAGTATTAATAATTTTGATTACACAAACATGACAGACAAGCAAATCCTTGCATATTTAACACTTATGAAAAGATTGGTCTACAATCTTTAACACATTTAGTAGTGAAAAATTTATTTGAAACTTTGCAGTAACATGTAGGTAGCTAAAACTGGGCATTAAAATTTTAAGTTTTCTGTTCTACATTGACAGAAGATCACAAGGAAACTTGGATAACTTTAATAACCTTTTATAATTCTCTCAAAAATCAGACAAGTAGTTTAGGAGATGTCGTTTTAAGATTTTTCTATTTTTAGCTCTGGCAGCCAATATGTGCAACCAAGCAGAACTGTTTGAACACTACATTACTGTGCTCTGGTGAGCTAAAAAATTTTACTGTTTACAATTCAAAATGGCTTGAACACATCAAGATTGCTCCATAGTATCTGGATGGATCCAAAACCACATCAAATTTCTATGCAGAAACATTACAAAGCTAAACATTTGAATCTGCAGAGGAAACATTTTCACAAATCCAGTCAATATCACCCTTTGTACTTCACAGTTCTAGAAACTACCCTATATCTTCATAATTTTAAGAATCATGCTCATTTCCAAAAGCCAAAAGACAAGGGCACAGTGTTCAAGGGTTCAGTAATACCCTCCTCTTCCACTAAGATTTCTTTTAAAGAACAAATGCAAGTCACTGAAATCAGAATGTCTTGCATCTCTTGCATTTATGACTGCTTTCATGTGCAAGCAATGTTCCACACAGACAAATCAACAGCTGCGTTTCAAAGGAACTTATTTCAAAATCTAAAATATCTATCTAAAACTGCACTATTTAATTAAATTTCAAATAAGCCTTGCAGAATGAAATGGCATTATTTCTTAATTTGTAATATGCAAGTATATCCAAACATATATGCCTAATTATACAATACAAGAGATCTGCTATACCCACCTTTCTTCACACTGTGACAATGCTGACATTCTACCATGGGTTCATCTACTTCATTCACCCCTGAGCAATCTTCACAAACCCAGTGTGTTCCATCTAAGGTATTGATCGATATATCATCAGTTGTTTCTCTCTCAGTGAAGTGTGAAGTATCTCCCTCAGTGAACTGTGAGGTATCTACCTCGGTGAACTGTGAAGTATCTCCCTCAGTGAATTGTGAGGTATCTCCCTCGGTGAAATGTGAAGTATCTCCCTCGGTGAACTGTGAAGTATCTCCTTCAGTGAACTGTGAGGTATCTACCTCGGTGAACTGTGAAGTATCTCCCTCAGTGAATTGTGAGGTATCTCCCTCGGTGAACTGTGAAGTATCTCCCTCGGTGAACTGTGAAGTATCTCCCTCAGTTAACTGTGAAGTATCTCCTTCAGTTACACATGACGTATCTACCCCTGTCAAACATGAAGAATCACCCTCAGTTAAATAGGAGGTATCTTCCGCTGTCAAACATGAGGTATCACCCTCTGGAAATCTGGAAGTGTCACTTTCAGTTAAGCAAGATGTATCGCCCTCGGTCAAAACAGATGTCTCGGCAAGATAGGATGACTCTGGTTCATATGACGTCTCTCCTAATTAAGGATATCAATGTGTAATTACTTGCATATATAGCGCAACACAAGAGATTTTCATCTTAAACAAGAATGATGTCAACACTGTATTACACAGGCCCCAATAAAATGCTTTCTTAAAAATCACACTATAAAGTCTGAAAAAGAGGCTAACTTAAAACAAGATGATAATGATGAATTTGCATCGTTTCCTCGTGTTTCTAAGCTCAAACGGGTAATAATTCTGGAAGTGTACTGTGTAGTCTTAGAGACATTTCTGCCAAATTATTTTGGGAACTCGCTAGCAGACTAAGGAAAATATTTGCACAGCTTTCCAAAGAACCATACAGAGAAAACTAGACCCTCCCATGGCAGCTTTTTTCTTTCTTTTTTGACAAATCAAGACGGCTTCAATAGTTTCAGTAAAGGTTCCCATGGAAAATTTCTGTAAAATAATTTCAAAATCTGACTGTTTAGCAGCTGGTGTTAGATGATTTTACTATTTTTAGATCTGCCAGCCATAGTTTTTGACAAATCAGAAAAATATGATATTTTTGTATACATTGCAGAGAAATCTTTTTGAAATCAAACAAACATTGTTGATGTTAGAGAATTTCTATTTTTAGCTTTGGTGGCAAATTTTTGCTGTTGACAAATCAGACAAACAATCTATGTACAAGGTCATCCAAGAACATTTACTTCTGTGAAATTATTCTTTTTGGATGAATAAGATAGATATGAACAATTACGTACAGTCACCAAAAGAACATTCGTATGAAACTATTAAAATTCCAGCCAGTAGTTTCTGATGAGAATATCTTTAACTTTAAAAGTTTATGCTTTATACATATAGGGAAACTGATATAAATCAGCAAATACCTTTGTAGAGAGTCGCCCAAAGGAATATTCATCTGAAACTAGAGCTGCTTTTGAGAAAAGTGCATGCCTCCCACAACTGCCTAATCATCTGTGTGGTGGGAGACATCATTACTCTAAAATTTGTCCAGCAGTTTCCGAAAAGGAGATTTTCACTATGAAAAGGGGATTTTCACTATCGGCCTACATGGAAAATTTACCACATAATGTTTCTGTTGAATAAAAAAAATCAAGTGTGATGTACTAATGACAGTTCAAACACTATACTCCTCAGTGTCCTTCAACACAGTGGGCATAACAAAGCATGCAAGAAGATGCCAAGTCCCAAAAAATCAATATTTTTTTTATACTTAAAAGCAAACAAACTGAATGCAATATGCACCCACGCAAATCTGTTCATATGCAAAATTCACAAAACTCACACCAGGCTTCAAACTGCATTCACATTACAAACTTCATTAACTACAACTACAACTGTTACATTACATTCTTGCTTTTGTCTTAAATAGCTAGTTTTGGTTACCAAATAAACTTTTTAAACACCTTTAAGTTTTCTCTGGATTAATGAGATAGTTTAATGAAATCCTCAACCATGTTTGACATAGCTATCCCCATATCCCAACAAAGTAACTGTTTCATGTCAAAGGTGGCCCAGATGAGATATAATATGAGAAAACAAGAGGGCCATGATGGCCCTATATCGCTCACCTGTTATCATTGCACTTGAGGACAAGAAGGTCCTCAGAAAAAATATCTAAGTCCAAAGGACAGGAACAACAAAGGGAAGAAATTTAACCAAAAAGAATAAAAAATTCTTACAAGGTACAGATATGTCAAAAAACACCTAAAAATTGGAGGTACGATCCATGTTGTACCATAGAAAAGTGGTCTCGGTTTTTCCCTACGGCCAAAAATAAAAAAGTTACTAAAAATAAGCTATTTATAGTAACGTAAAAGGGAAGTAATAAAAAAAAATTGAAGTGAACAAAAGAAGGATCTGCCAAATAAATCTGTTGACATAAATGAAATTTCAGATCAGTATCTTCATTAGTTACGGAGATATACCCATTTTTAATTTGAAATAAAGGGAGGTAATTTGACATAAAAATCAGTCCATAGTTATCTACCCTGATTGGCTCGGTCCAACTAATGACAATAATGAAATTTCAAATAAGTCCTGTAAGTACTTACTGATATAAATTCATTTTGACTACAATCAGGGGAGGTAATCAGATATAAAATAACTCCGGAAACTACGATTGGATCTGATTTGTCATGGAATCCAAGATTTATTGTTGTTGAAGATATTTTGGAAGTTTGTGTCAAATAAAACCATAAATGAAGTCTCTATATGGCTGCAAAAGCCAAAATAGCCAATTTTGGACATTTAAGGGGCCATAACTCTGGAACCCATGATGGAATCTGCCCAGTTCAAAAAAAGAACCAAGATCTTGTGGTGATACAAGTTGTGTGCAAGTTTGGTTAAAATCAAATCATAAATGAAGCTGCTATTGTGCAAACAAGGTCAAAATAGCTAATTTTGGCCCTTTCAGGGGCCATAATTCTAGACCCCATCTAAGGAGCTGGCCAGTTCAAGAAAGGAACCGAGACCTTATAGTGACACAAGTTTTGTGCAAGTTTGATTAAATTCAAATCATAAATGAAGCTGCTATTGTGCAGACAAGGTCAAAATAGCTGATTTTGGCCCTTTCAGGGGGCATAACTGTGAAACCCATAATGGGATCTGGCCAGTTCAAGAAAGGAACCGAGATCTTATGGTGATACAAGTTGTGTGCAAGTTTGGTTAAAATAAAATCATAAATGAAACCACTATCGTGCAGACAAGAAATTGTTGACGGACGCACGGACGGACTGACGACGGGTGATCACAGAAGCTCGCCTTGTCACTATGTGACAGGTGAGCTAAAACAAGAGCATCGCCTTGCAGGTGCTGATGCTCATCTGATTTTTTTTTGTATAATAGAAATATTGTCCTACCCATGATTTTCTAAGTCTAACAAGGGTGCAGAATGTCACAATATACGCCCGTCACAGCAAATTTGTTTACACTAGCACCTGTATTTGCAAATGGAATTTTAATTTTCTAGTTGTTTACAATGTTGTTTTTTTTAGAAATTATTGTAATTCTTTTATTTTTCTAAGTCCACAAAAAAATCCTTACCAGGTAGAGATACCTTAAAATACACCCAAAATTTGAAAGTAACATCAATGTTGTACCACAGAAAAGTGGTCTTGGTTTTTCCCTACGGTCAATTATAAAAAAGTTACAATGTAAGTTATTTATAGTAACAACTAAGGGAAGTTAATCTTTAAAGAGAAAAAAAAAAAAAAAAAAAAAAAAAAATCGAAAAAAAAAAATTACAAGTCCACACAAAAATCCTTACCAGGTAGAGATAGCTCAAAATACACCTCAGAATTGGATGTAACATGCATGTTGTACTACAGAAAAGTGGTCTCGATTTTTCCCTACGACTTGTAATGAAAAAGTTACAATATAAGCTATTTATAGTAACAGCAAAGGGAAGTAATTCAAAAGAAGGGACCAGTGCATGACACTCCGTCCCATGATGGTGTACAATTGTGCCAAGTTACATCAAAATCCCTCCATGCATGAAGAAGAAATGCTCCGGACAAAGTCATTCTTGTATCTAACTTTTGACCTTTAAGTGTGACCTTGACCTTAGACCGAGGGACCTGGTTCTTGCGCATGACACTCCGTCTCATGATGGTGAACATTTGTGCCAAGTTGTATCAAAATCCCTCAATGCATGAAAAAGAAATGCTCCGGACAAAGTTTTCATTCTTGTATCCTTTGACCTCTAAGTGTGACCTTGACCTTACCCCTAGGGACCTGGTTCTTGCGCATGACACTCAGTCTCATGATGGTGAACAATTTTGCCAAGCTACATCAAAGTCCTTTCATGCATGAAGAAGATAGGCTCCGGACAAAGTTTTCATTCTTGTATCCTTTGACCTCTAAGTGTGACCTTGACCTTAGACCTAGGAACCTGGTTCTTGCGCATGACACTCCCTCTCATTATGGTGAACAACTGTGCCAAGCTACATCAAAATCATTCCATGCACGAAGAAGATATGCTCCGGACAAAGTCATTCTTGAATTTTTCATTCTTGTATCCTTTGACCTCTAAGTGTGACCTTGACCTTAGACCTAGGGACCTGGTTTTTGCGCATGACACTCCGTCTCATGATGATGAACAATTGTGCCAACTTTCATCAAAATCCCTCCATACATGAAGAAGATATGCTCCGGACAAAGTCATCCTTGAATTTGACCTTTGACCTCTAAGTGTGACCTTGACCTTAGACCTAGGGACCTGGTTCTTGCGCATGACACTCCGTCTCATGATGGTGAACAACTGTGCCAAGTTTTATCAAAATCCCTCCATGCATGTAGAAGATATGCTCCGGACAAGGTCTGTGGACGCCGCCCGCCCGCCCGCCCAACCGCCCGCCAGGGGCGTTCCCATAATACATCCCGTTTTTCAAACGGGCGTATAAAAAGGGCCATCACTCTTGCAAAAAGCAGGATAGAGTTATGTTTCTTGATGTACAGTGTCCACTTATGATGGTGAAAAACTGTTGCAAGTTTTAAATCAATAGCTTTGATAGTTTATGAGAAAAGTTGACTTAAACATAATATTCATCCAAGAAAATGATTTTTCTAAGTCCAAAAGGGGCAATAATTATTGCTAAAAGCAAGATGGAGTTATGTTGCTTGCTGTACAGGGTCAGCTTATGATGGTGAACAAGAGTTGCAAGTTTTAAAGCAATAGCTTTGATAGTTTAAGAGAAAAAGTTGACCTAAACATAAAACTTAACCAAGAAATCTGATATTTTCTAAGTCCAAAAGGGGCCATAAATCTTGCAAAAAGCAGGATGGAGTTATGTTTCTTGCTGTACAGGGTCAGCTTATGATGGTGAACAAGTGTTGCAAGTTTTAAAGGAATAGCTTTGATAGTTTAGGATAAAAGCTGACCTAAACATAAAACTTAACCAAGAAAACTGATTTTCTAAGTCCAAAAGGGGCAATAATTCTTGCAAAAAGCAAGACGGAGTTATGTTTCTTGATGTACAGGGTCTGCTTATGATGGTGAACAAGTATTCCAAGTTTCAAAGCAAAAGCTTTGATAGTTTAGGAGAAAAGTTGACCTAAACATAAAACTTAACCAAGAAATCTGATATTTTCTAAGTACAAAAGGGGCCATAAATCTTGCAAAAAGCAAGATGGAGTTATGTTTCTTGATATACAGGGTCAGCTTATGATGGTGAACAAGTATTCCAAGTTTCAAAGCAATGGCTTTGATAGTTTAGGAGAAAAGCTGACCTAAACATAAAACTTAACCAGGCAACGCCGACGCAGACGCCGATGCCGACAACCGCTCAAGTGATGACAATAACTCATCATTTTTTTTCCAAAAATCAGATGAGCTAAAAAGAATTATTTGCATATCACTTAAGGGAAGGAAAGTAAACAACTGTGCTCAATATGTATGTAATAGTTATAGTTTTATAGACATGGAAGTATCTTAACTGTTCTTTACTGTAAGACTTGCGGTTCTTGTACAAGGCACTTCCTCTCAATGTCCCGTCATTGTGTAAAGTTTAAGCACAATTTCTTCAGTAATTTGGAGATGCTCGAGACAAAGTTACATTCTGTTTGTGTTTAACGTTGCACCAACACAATTATAAGTCATATGGCGACATTCCAGCTTTGATGGTGGAGGAAGACACCAGGTGCCCCTCCATGCACTATTTCATTACAAGCGGGCACCTGGGTAGAACCACAGACCATCCGTAAGCCAGCTGGATGGTTACCTCACATGAAGAATTCAACACCCTGAGTGAGGCTCAAACTCTCATCAATGAAGGGCAAGTGATTTGAAGTCTGCAACCTTAACCACTTAGCCAAGGAGGCCCCTTACATTCTGACAACGATTTATGATGTTGGAAATGTGGCATTTAGTGTAATAACAAGTGTTTTATGATAGTGACCAAGATCAATACCTTGTATAATCCAATTTTGAATCAGACCCAGATTTAATAGTGAAAAATATATGACTAATTTTTTATGATGGACTAACAAGGGCAACTCTAAGAGCCCCCCCCCCCCCCCCCCACCCCCATCACATTTTCAAGGAGATAAACTAAACATTCTGAGCAAAAATGTGGCCTCTAGTGTTTTTTCTTTGATTTAGCCTTGTGACCTAGATTTTTATCCAACCTGACCCAATTTTAAACTGTTCAAAATTTCATGGAGACAAATATTCTGACCAATTTTCATTAAGATTGGACCAAAAATGTGGCAAGAGTGTGAACAAGCCTATTCTTTGAATTGGTGAGCTAAAAAATGCCCCCAACCCCCCACACCCCTCTCCCCCCATTATGAGAGCACCAAAACATTGCTTTTACTGGATCAAGGGGGATAATACTAAATGTGAGCATGTCATGTGCTTATCAATAATTATTTGAGGTTTGGTGATTCTAGCTGAAACACTTTTTGAAGTATAAGCATTTTCTATTTCAGACGTATGACACACACAAGAATGGACAAACAGCTGGTTGGACGACGACAAAACAATATTCCTTCAGCAGGGATTATAAGTCTATACTATACCTAACTCAGAACTGTCTCCATATGAGTCTTGCCTGGACATAGACAACTCATGGAAAGACGTCTCTGAAATAAAAAATAACTTCAATGAAACCACTGTAATAATTTCAACATTATTTCGGTTATTCTTGGTACATACAGACTAGAGCTGACAAATTTCTAAGATTTTCCAAAGACTTTTTACAGTTTTCCATATTTTAAACAAAGACAGAAGGAAAACAATGAAAACACTATAACATTTCCTATCACAGAAAATGGTGCATTGTTCAATCATGCCCACACAAATTATCCAGACACATCAGTTCTCGTATCATATTAATTGCATTATAAGTTTATAAGCATTTTACCATGATCTATTTCAATTAGTGCTGTCTGTCTGAAAGACAGCACTGAAGATTTTTAAAAAGATCTTTTAAATTTAAAGATTTTCCCTATACAAGTCTATATAAACTATGTAACCCCCAGGGTGGGGCCATATTTGACCTTAGGGGGATAATTTGAACACTTGGTTACGTGGTACAGCACCACTAGATGATGCTACATACCAATTAACAAAGCCGTAGGACCTGTGGTTTTGGACAAGATGATTTCTCTATTCAGTTGCCATGGCAACCACAGTTCTGTATGGAATTCAATTCTCTGAACAATTTTTAAAGACCACCCAAGGAACATCACTGTGAAGTTTTAAAAAAATTGGCCTGGTGGTTTATGCGATGCTGTTTAAAGGGTAGTGCGGACAATGAATGCTGGATGGATAGCGATAACAATAGCTAACCCAGAGATAAAAATCATGCAATACTTGTCACAATAAAATTTAAATCTGCTACCCTAAGTGAAACAACACAACTGCCATTTTTATAATAAAACTACCTGCTGTATCTGCTAGAATAGACATCTCAATCTGTGAGCCAACAACTGGGGCAGCCATTCCTAGGTCTACAAGTAAATGATTTACTGATTGTTCACCCTGGTTTCTTGACGAAAGAAACATTTCATGGATACCTCTGTTGTAACTGCTGATATATGCTACCAATTTGGTATCTTCACTCATATCTGAAAGACAGCAAATTGCATTGCTCTGTATTTCAGTGTTCATAAAAGTAACAAATATATATTCTACCGTATAGCAGGTTAACTCTGCGGGCAAAAAATTCTGCAGTTTTGTCCTAAAATGGGGCCTAGTTTATCTAGGAAATATTACGATTTATTTACAAATATATACAAATGCAAAATCTAGTATATAGTTCGTTCACAGTCCATTCAGTTACAACACACATCAGTTTGTTTAACTTTTCATAAACCTAGAGTGTTTTGTGATATACACTTGTAAAGATTACACGCCTGAAACGGTAACCATTCATTCAAAACAATCAACCACAATCGATACGGTGTGAATAACTTGACAGCAGACCAAAATCTCGTGAGATAAAGATAACGGGTCATTATATTAAGCGAATTATCAAAGTTTATTTCTGCGTAAAAAATTCTGCTGATAGTTAAGATGTGCGGAATTTATTTCTGCGTGACAGCCTCGACCCGCAGATTTAGCAGAAATAAAAACCCGCAGAATTAAACCGATATACGGTATAACATGTTTTTTGTCAACTTGAGTGTCACGAGGCTTTAGAATAGACAAGACTAGAATTCAAGTACTTTTCAAGGTCTGTAGAAACCCTTCAGTAACAAACTAGAGCAGTATAAACTTACAGTGTTCTGTAAAGAAATCATAGCATTCCTCATTCCATTCTCCATCAACAGGTTCTATTTCTGCAAGGTGACATATGACAGCCTGACCTGGGATCTCCAGCAAACTGTCTGGTATTGGTAAGATACTCGATATTGGCAGCTCATATGTAGAACCATAATCTACAAGGAACACCTGTTGAAAATATGCAGATTATCAATGATTTCTGTGATAATCAAATATCAATATTGTAAAATCAGTAGTATGAAGGGAGGTTAATATTCAGTCATTTTAATAACCATTCAAGCTTCCACACTGTTCTGACGACACGGTTAAACCCAACGGAATGCGCTGCATCCATTTCTCTACTGATCGTGACTATTTACAGGGTTCATACAGATCTCGGATACAAGAATTCCATGACTTTTCCATGACATTGCCTGGTTTTCCTTGACGCAATCCTAACATACGAAACACGAAATAAATGCAATGATACAATCATTTTATTGGCATACAAAGACTTTTATTTCGAACTATTTGCAAAATAAGACTTCAGTTGTTTTTTTCCTCGCGTTTTGTTTCCACAGGTTTGAAAAAAGATTTTAATGTGTCACATGTTTTTGCCGTTTTATCACGGAGTTCAATGCTTGCAACGTGTTTTCCACCTTTCATGTGCGATTTTATTGCAGTTTCGCCCATATTTGACAGATCGATAAGTTTGTCACAGACAGTGCATAAAGCTTTCCTGTTATCCGACTTGAAAGGCTTTAACCATGCTTTGTACTGTTCATTCCTTTCCCAGTTAGTGTTGTATCGGCAACTTCTTTTCAGACTCATATTTTACTATTTTTAGCTAGTTCACGCTTAGTTTCGTCTTAAAAGTAAAACGAAAATAAACCGGAAACGGTGCAATAGTAAACTTAACGGTCATTTCGTACCGAACCAGATTCGACCCCAATATTGACGTAAATTACTGATTGTTCGATTACGCGTTTAAATCTGGATTTTTCTGATATTAAATTAAAACAGATGTAATCGTTTTATGCACATACAGACTTATTCCAGATCACTTTCCATGACGATTTTTAAATTTTCCATGACATTTCCAGACAAATCTCGTTTTCCATGACTTTTCCAGACCTGTGCGAACCCTGATTTACCTGGACACTGGTACAACTATAATCTAGTCAGACCGTCTTATTTCAGATGTCCACTGTTGTTACTGCAGACAACACTCTACATTTGAAAAAAAAAAGCATTTAACCTAATGTCACTAGCTTTTATTCTAAAAGGTGTTTCAAGATGATTGCTGAAGGAGAGGACATACTGATTTCTATTGTTTATAAGAAAAAATTCAATGAAGTTTAAATTTAATAATTATTCAAAGGACAAAATGTGATTATCTGATTACTGATATCACAGACCGATAATAAAATATTTAATGATTAACTAGTTAACAGATTATCTGCTGAATCCATAGCAGTAAATAGTCCCCTCCCATCCCCCCACCCTCCCAAATTTCAAAATATCATTCGTATTTAAATTGTCAACTGTTGTAATATATCAATTCATACTGATTTTGACAGAATTTCATCAACCAGTTTAGTGTATTATGCACCTGTCAATATTTTGCCCGCCCAGGGGGGCGGCGGGCCGACCCAGGGGAATTTGACATTTCAAAAATTTTGTTGTCTAAATCCCCACCCTAGGGACAACCTTTTTTGTCAAAATCCCACCCTAGAGCCTGGTTGGTACATCAAATGTTTGTCAAATTCCTGTCTGTCGGGAATGGTCTTCTGTCTAAAGTCCCGTGTATGCCCGCCGCTCCCCCGGGCGGGCAAAATATTGACAGGTGCATTACTATCAATTATCATAGTTTACAGGAAATCTTTTTCCTTAAAATATAAATTATTGCACCAAATGACTTAGTATGGCTGCCAAAAAAAAAAAAAAATTGCTGAAAATAACATGCAGAACAAGAGCTGTCACAGGAGACAGCGTGCTCGACTATTTCGATGCTGGATAGTGAAACTGGGCACATCTGAGAAAACTGGAGCTGTCACTGGAGTGTTTATTAACTCCAATGGTGGGTGAAGATATTGCACAACAGCCTGAGTCTGTGTCAAAAATATTAAGTAATAAGAGAAGTACAGATAAAGTGTATCAAAACACTATACAAGTACAGCCTAAGCAAAAAGGGGGCATAATTAATTAAATATTGGTGCAAGAGTTATGCATCTTGTATCATATGATATGGGTGATGATGTGGAACAACTACTTCAAGTTTGAATCAAATGCATTTCATAATAACTGAGATATAGTGAAAATGCATCAAAATTAACTTTTAATTCTAAGTAAAAGGGGGCATAATTCATGATATATTGGTGCCAGAGTTACGCACCTTGTGTTAAATGGTATGGGTGATGATGTTGAACAACTATTTTAAGTTTGAATCAAATCCATTCAGTAATAACAGAGATAAAGTGAAAGTGCATCAAAACTTTAACCTGAAATTCTTAGTAAAAAAGGGGAATAATTCATGAAAAATTGGTGCCAGAGTTATGCACCTTGTGCCAAATGGTGTGGGTGATGATGTTGAACAACTATTTTAAGTTTGAATCAAATCCAATCAGTAATAACAGTGATACAGTGAAAGTGCATCAAAACTTTAACCTGAAATTCTAAGTAAAAAGGGGGAATAATTCATGAAAAATTGGTGCCAGAGTTATGCACCTTGTGTCATATGGTGTGGATGATGATGTTGAACAACGATTTTAAGTTTGAATCAAATCCATTCAGTAATAACTGAGATAGAGTGAAAGTGCATCAAAACTTTAACCTGATTTTGTTTGTTTTGGGTTTAACGCCTTTTTCAACAGTATTTCAGTCATGTAACGGCGGGCAGTTAACCTAACCAGTGTTCCTGGATTCTGTACCAGTACAAACCTGTTCTCCGCAAGTAACTGCCAACTTCCCCACATGAATCAGAGGTGGAGGACTAATGATTTCAGACACAATGTCGTTTATCAAATAGTCACGGAGAACATACGCCCCGCCCGAGGATCGAACTCACGACCCTGCGATCCGTAGACCAACGCTCTTACCTACTGAGCTAAGCGGGCGGGCTAAACTTTAACCTGAAATTCTAAGTAAAAAGGGGGAATAATTCATAAAAAATTTGTGCCAGAGTTATGCATCTTGTGTCATATGATGTGGGTGATGATGTTAAACAAGTATTTTAAGTTTGAATCAAATCCATTCAGTAACAAGGCAGTCTGAAGGACAGCTAAATCCCCCGCCACTGCTATGGATAGTGAAAGGGTAAACCTTTGATTTTAGCTGTGACATTGACCTTGAACTGACATGGCTGACTCATGAATTATGCACAATGTCTTGATGAGGTGATCAAGTTTCATGAAAATCCTTCAAGGGGTTTAGGAGATACAGAGCTGAAACCTTTGACCTTCAGTTGTGACCTTGACCTTGAGTTGACATGGCTGACTCATGAGTTCTTGATGAGGTGATCATTTGACCCAAGTTTGATGAATATCCTTCAAGGGGTTTAGGAGATACAGAGTGGACACAAAATGGAAGGCTCAAACCTTCGACCCTTAGTTGTGACCTTGACCTTGAGCTGGCATGGTTTACTCACAATTTCTGCAAATCTTTTTGATGAGGTAATCATTTTACCCAACTTTAGCGGACACGAAATGGAAGGCTCAAACCTTTGACCTTCAGTTGTGACCTTGACCTTGAGCCGACATGGCTGACTCAAGTTCTGCACATCGCCTTGATGAGGTGATCGTTTGACCCAAGTTTGATCAAAATCCTTCAAGGAGTTTAGGAGATATAGAGCGGACACAAAATGGAAGGCCCAAACCTTTGACCCTAAGTTGTGACCTTGACCTTGAGCCGGCATGACTGACTCATGGGTTCTGCACATCGTCTTGATGAGGTGATCATTTGACCCAAGTTTGATAAAATTCCTTCACAGGGTTTAGGAGATATAGAGCGGACACAAAATGGAAGGCTCAAACCTTTGACCTTGAGTTGTGACCTTGACCCAACAAGGCTGACCCATGGGTTCTGCACATTGTCTTGATGAGGTGATCATGTGACCCAAGTTTCATGAAAATCCTTCAAGGAGTTTAGAAGATACAGTGCGGACACAAAATGGAAGGCTCAAAACCTTTGACCCTAAGTTGTGACCTCGACCTTGAGCCGGCATGGCTGACTCATGGGTTCTGCACATCGTCTTGATGAGGTGATCATTTGACCCAAGTTTTATAAAATTCCTTCAAGGGGTTTATGAGATATAGAGCGGACACAAAATGGCAGGCTCAAACCTTTGACCTTGAGTTGTGACCTTGACCTTGAACCAACAAGGCTGACTCATGGGTTCTGCACATCGTCTTGATGAGGTGATCATTTGACCCAAGTTTCATGAAAATCCTTCAAGGGGTTTAGGAGATATGGACCGGACACGATTTTGTTACGGATGGAAGGACGGACAGAAGGAAGGACGGACAGAGACCATTCCTATAATCCCTCCGCCATGGCGGGGGATTAATAACAGAGATAGAGTGAAAGTGCATCAAAACTTTAACCTTAAAAACTAAGTGGAAAGGGGAGATAAATCATGAAATATTGGTGCCAGAGTTATGGCCAGTATGTCAGATGATGTGGGTGATGATGAGGAATAACTATTTCAAGTTTGAATCAAATCCATCAAGTAATTACAGAGATAAGTTGAAAAAAAGAGAAAGTGTAAAAAAAAAACTTTAACCAAGGTGGGGACGCGGAAAGACGCCGACGCCGGGTCAAGTAGGGTAGCTCTCCTTATACTTCGTATAGTCGAGCTAAAAATGTACAAATATCTCTCTTTAAGCCAAATCCTAAACTTTGTCTTCTTACAGCTCCAGAGTATTTGAAACAGAAATCAAGCTTAATAAGCCAAAATGACCCCATCTCTATGTCCTGTATATTCATATCCACTTACTCTTACTAGAGATTTTTTTTAGAAATTGGAAGTACCTTATATATATCTGACGTATTCTCTCCACCTGTGTTTTTACTGATGCCTCTGATATTTGCTCTTTTCCACAAGTTGTCGGCTGGACATTTTGCAAGGCATGGTCCAGATGTTAAATCATCTATTCCTTCACCCCCAACTTTATCAGACACAGCCTCAGCTACAGACTTTTCTATTTCCTCAATAACTGACAAATTGTTATTACTATGAAATACCAGTCTGTTTATATCACAGCAGTCTATCAATACAACATCAAAGTCATTGTCTATATCCAAGTGGACATTTTTAAAAGCACCAAAATTTTCCAAAACATCATTAATCTCATTTTGGTCATCTAAAACAGATAAATTTGTTGATTCATCAAACTTTGCAATTCCTTTTTCCACCAGAGATTCTGCAATATCCTTTCTATCTATAGTCAACTCTACAAGAATTATTCCATTATTTTCTTTCACTACAGTAGCTTTAGCCGAAGCTGGAAGTTCCATTTCTTTACTCAGTTCAAGAACTGTATCTTTAAAAACTTTACATGCTTCCTCTGTGAATCTATCATCATTTACAGGTACCATACCAGTGAACGAGCAACAAAAGGCTAACTGCGGGTAAGCGTCAAACTCGGGCATTAGTTTAAACACATTTGATTCAGACACTGTTACACTCTTTCCTATATCTACAAGTTTAACATCCACTCCATTATCAGATTTGCCCAGGACTGCTCCTCTGTGATATTCTTTATCTTCGACAGATATAACACATTTGTTCCCTGAAAAACAAACGAAGCTGAAATCTTTAGACGTGCAAGGTTACATCATGATAAAGACACACGCAAAGTTTCATGAATTTACATAAAATACTTTTTGAGCTAGGCACGTCATTTGGTAACAAGAGTGCCAGACTGTCACAAAATAAGCCCGTCATCGAACTTGGCGTAATTCAAGAGGCATAATCCAAGTGTGCCTAGAGCGATTTGGGTGGTTATATTATTTGGCCGAGATATTATGCCCACAAACATTGTCAGCAAGTTTGGTGAAGATCTGATGAAAACTGTTCGACTAGTGCGGACAAGGATAAATTCGCAGTTTTTTTTTTTTAGTTTTTCAAGGGCCACAATCTACGAGTGCCTGGGGCGATTTTGCTTTTGTTTGTTTGGGGTTTAACACCGTTTTTCAACAGTATTTCAGTCTAGTAACGGCGGGCAGTCAATCTAACCAGTGTTCCTGGATTCTGTACTAGTAAAAACCTGTTTTCCGCAAGTAACTGCCTACTTTCCCACATGAATCAGAGGTGGAAGAGTAATGATTTCAGACACAATGTCGTTTATCAAATAGTCACGGAAAACACAGCCCAGCCCGAGGATCAAACTCATGACCCCGCGATCCGTAGACTGACGCTCTACCTACTGAGCTAAGCATGCTGGTTATTGAACTTGGCCGAGATATTATGCCCACAAACATTGTCAGAAGGTATGGTGAAGATCCGATGAAAACTGTTCGGCTTAGAGAGCGGACATGCTTTGGACGCCGCCCACCCACCCACCCTTCGCCATGGGTGTTCAAATACTACGCCCCACTCTTTCAGGGACAGGCGTATAAAAATGTGCATTTTAGAAAAATAGGAGGCTTGCAAGTTCATATCATGATAAAGACTCCTGCAAGGTTTCATCAATTTATATCAAATTTTTTTCGGATGCATGGATGGACGGACATGACTAAATCTATATGCCCCCACAATTTATAGTGGGGGCACAAAAATGCAAAATTTTCAGGACATGCATTAACTTCTTTTTTTTTTTATATCTATATAGCAAAACTATCGAAGGACAGTAACTACAGTTAAAACTAGAAGATACTTTTGTAAAAAAGCCCAAGTCTCCCCCAGCGCATAGTCGTATAGGCAAGAAGTCAATAGGGGACAGGAGCGAAAGTCAAAGAGACACTGATGGTTGGCTGCAAAGTTTCAACGTTCTGGGCCTAGTGGTTCTCAAGTTATTGTTGAGGCTCCTGTGATCTTGACCTTTGATCAAGTGACCCCAAAATCAATTGGGGTCATCTACTCTGCATATCCAATCATCCTATTAAAGTGGTTCTCAAGTTAATGATTGGAATGAGTTTTCTATGTTCAGCCCCCTGTGACCTTGACCTTTGATGGAGTGACTCCAAAAACAATAGGGGCCATGCATCTACTCTGTAAGTCTTATCAGCCTATGAAGTTTGAAGGTTCTAGATCAAATGGTTCTCAAGTTATTGACCAGAAATGGATTTCCATTTTCTGTCTGCTGTAACCTTGACCTTAAATAGACTGACCCCAAAATCATTAGAGGTCATCTACTCTGTATGACCAATCATCCTATGAAGTTTCAACATTCTGGGTCAAGTGGTTCTCAAGTTACTGACTTGAAATGGTTTTCCATGTTCAAGCCCCTGTGACCTCGACTTTTTACAGACTGACCCAAAAATTGATAGGGGTCATCTACTCTGCATGAACAATCATCCTATGAAGTTTCAACATTCTGGGTCAAGTGGTTCTCAAGTTACTGACTGGAAATGGTTTTCCTGTTCAGGCCCCTGTGACCTTGACCTTTAATAGAGGGACCTCAAAAACAATTGGGGTTATTTGCTCTGCAAGTCCAGTCATCCTATGAAGTTGTAACATTCTGGGTCAAGCGGTTCTCAAGTTATTGATCGGAAACGGACATAACTAGAGCTATCACTTAAGGTGATCAATGGTACCCTGCATGCACTGACACAGTACATTGCAGTTTGACACACACAAGATTGCATAATTATGTGGACTGTATGTATATAGACTGTATGTATACAGTATAGTAACAAAAAACAAAGTCCCATAACTATGCAGAATATTTATCTAAAAGAACGTAACATGCACCATGCACAACTAGAGTTGTCACAGGAGTGACGAATTATACCCCCACAATATGGCCTTGACTAAGCCAACGTTAAAGCTGAACTGACCTACTGACCTCAAAATCAATAGAGGTCATCTGCTGGTCATGATCAACCTCCCTATAAAGTTTCATGATCCTCGGCCCAAGCATTCTCAAGTTATTGTCCGAAAAAGATTTAAATGACCTTTGACCTTTGGAACCCAAAATAATTATGTGTCATCTGCTGGTCATGACCAACCTCCCTATTAAATTTCCTGATCCTAGTCCCAAGCGTTGTGATGTTATCCGAAAACCGTGACTTTGACCTGCTGACCTCAAAATCATTAGGGGTCATCTGCTGGTCATAACCAACCTCGCTATCAATTTTCATGATCCTAGACCCAAACATCCTCAAATTATCATGAAACCTTTTAACTGTTTCGTGTTATTGTGACCATGACCTTCGACCTACTAATCTTAAAGTCGAACATGACCTGTATTTAATCATGTTACACCTGTGTACAAAAATTTAAGATTCTAGACCCAAGGGTTCTCAAGTTATCATCTTGAAACCGTTTAACTGTTTTGAGTCACTGTGACCTTGACCTATGCCCTACAGACCTCAAAGTTGAACTTGACCTGTATTTCATGATGTTACATCTGTGTACTAAAAATTATGACCCTAGGCCCAAGTGTTTTCAAGTTATCATCCCGAAACCATTTAACTGTTCCGAGTCACTGTGACCTTGACCTTTGACCTACAGACCCCAAAGTCGAACTTGACCTGTATTTCATGATGTTACACCTGTGTACCAAAATATGTGATCATAGGCCCAAGCGTTCTCAAGTTATCATCCGGAAACCGGTTAACTGTTCAGGGTCACTGTGACCTTGACCTTTGACCTATTGACCCCAAATTCGAACTTGACCTGTATTTTCTGATGTTACACCTGTGTACCAAAAATTATTCAAATCAGTCAAGGCTTTCATGAGTTATCATCCGGAAACCACAACAAGAGGGCCATGATAGCCCTATATCGCTCACCTGTTATCATTGCACTTGAGGACAAGAAGGTCCTCAGAAAAAATATCAAAGTCCAAAGAACAGGAACAACAAAGGGAAGAAATTTAACAAAAAAAGAAAAAAAAATTCTTACAAAGTATAGGTATGTCAAAATACACCTAAAAATTGGAGGTAGCATCCATGTTGTACCACAGAAAAGTGGTCTCGGTTTTTCCCTACGGCCAATAATAAAAAAGTTACTAAAAATAAGCTATTTATAGTAACGTAAAAGGGAAGTAATTAAAAAAAAAACAAGAGCTTTCGGAGGACAGCAACGCTCGACTATTCAACAGCCTTGTCGATTGAATGAATACGAAAGTCGAAAAAGGGGCATAATTTAAAAAAAGCAAAATAGGGTTATGGAACCTGCATAGTGCTTATCAGCTCATGACAGTGGACAAGTGTGTGAAGTTTCAATCCGTTCCCATTAGAGGGTACTGAGATACCAGCTTACATATAAGAATTTAACCCAAAACTCCTAAGTTTAAAAAGGTGCATAATTTTCTAAAATGCAAAGTTGAGTTATTCACCCTTTGAACTGCATGTCATATCATGACAGTGAACAAGTGTGTGAAGTTTCAAATTCTAAGTCGAAAAAGGGGCATAATTTTGTAAAAAAGCAAAATAGAGTTATGGAACCTGCTTTGTGCATGTCAGATCATGACAGTGAACAAGTGTGTGATGTTTCAATCCATTTCAATTAGTGAGTACTGAGATACCAGCTTACATACAAAACCTTAACCAAAAAATTCTAAGTCGAAAAAGGGGCATAATTTTGTAAAAAAGCAAAATAGAGTTATGGACCTGTGCAATGTAAGTCAGTTTATCACAGTGAATAAGTGTGTGAAGTTTCAATCCATTCCCACAAGTGGTTACTGAGATACCAGCTTACATACAAAACCTTAAGCAAAAATTTCTAAGTCAAAAAAGGGGCATAATTTTGTAAAAAAGCAAAATAGAGTTATGGGACCTGTGCAATGTAAGTCAGTTTATCACAGTGAATAAGTGTGTGAAGTTTCAATCCATTCCCACACATGGTTGCTGAGATACCAGCTTACATACAAAACTTAACCAAATCGGGACGCGGACGCGGACGCGGACGCAGACGCCGACGCCGACGCCGACGCATGGGCGAGTGCAATAGCTCTACTATTCTATGAATAGTCGAGCTAAAAATAAATATTGTAAGTGAACAAAAGAAGGATCTGCCAAATAAATCTGTTGACATAAATGAAATTTCAGATCAGTATCTTCATAAGTTATGGAGATATACCCATTTTAATTTGAAATAATGGGAGGTAATTTGACATAAAATCAGTCCATAGTTATCTAACCTGATTGTCTCAGTCCAACTAATACAATAATGAAATTTCAAATAAGTCCTATAAGTACTTACTGATATAAATCCATTTTGATTACAATCAGGGGAGGTAATCAGATATAAAACTAGAAAATGCTTTTGTAAAAAAGCGCATGTCTCCCCCAATGCAAAGTCCTATAGGCAAGAAGTCAATAGGGGTCAGGAGAGAAAGTCAAAGAGACACTGATGGTTGGCTGCAATAGGGATCATCTACTTGGCATGTCCAGTCATCCCGCTAAATTTCAACACTCTTGGCCTAGTGGTTCTCAAGTCACTGGTCAGGCTCCTGTGACCTTGACCTTTGATCAAGTGACCTCAAAATAAATAGGGGTCATCTACTCTGCATGTCCAATCATCCTATTAAGTTTCAACATTGTAGGTCAAGTGGTTCTCAAGTTATTTCCAAAAAATTATTTTACATGAACAGGCCACTGTGACCTTGACCTTTAACAAACTGACCCCAAAATCAATAGGGGTCATCTACTCTGCATGTTCAATCATCCTATTAAGTTTCAACATTCTGGGTCAAGTGGTTCTCAAGTTATTGATCGGAACTGGTTATCAATGTTCAGGCCTCTGTGACCTTGACCTTTAACGGAGTGACCCCAAAAACAATAGGGGTCATTTACTCTGCATGAACAATCATCCTATGAAGTTTCAACATTCTGGGTCAAGAGGTTCTCAAGTTATTGATTGGAAATGGTTTTCCATGTTCAGGCCCCTGTGGCCTTGACCTTTAACAGAGTGACCCTAAAATCGTTAGGGTTCATCTACTCTGCATGACCAATCATCCTATGAAGTTTCATAATTCTGGGTCAAGTGGTTCTCCAGTTACTGACCGGAAATGGTTTTCAATGTTCAGGCCCCTGTGACCTTGACCTTTCACAGAGTGACCCTAAAATCGTAAGGGGTCATCTACTCTGCATGAGCAATCATCCTATTAAGTTTCAACATTCTGGGTCAAGTGGTTCTCAAGTTACTGACCGGAAATGGTTTTCAATGTTCAGGCCCCTGTGACCTTGACCTTTAATGGAGTGACCCCAAAATCGATAGGGGTCATCTTCTTTGCATGTACAAACATCCTACGAAGTTTCAACATTCTGGGTCAAGTGGTTCTCTAGTTATTGATCGGAAATGGTTTTACATGTTCAGGCCCCTGTGACCTTGACCTTTGATGGAGTGACCCCAAAATCAATAGGGGTCATCTACTCCAGCAGCCCTACAACCCTATGAAGTTTGAAGGTTCTAGGTCAAATGGTTCTCCAGTTATTGCTCGGAAATGAAGTGTCACGTACGTACGGACGGACGGAAGGACGGACAGGGCAAAAACAATATGTCTCCTGGGGGAGACATAATAACTCTGAAACCTACGATTGGATCTGATTTGTCATGGAATCCAAGATTTATTGTTGTTGAAGATATTTTGGAAGTTTGTATCAAATAAAACCATAAATGAAGTCTCTATATGGCTGCAAAAGCCAAAATAGCCAATTTTGGACCTTTAAGGGGCCACAACTTTGGAACCCATGATGGAATCTGGCAAGTTGAAGAAAGGAAGCAAGATCTCATAGTGATACAAGTTGTGTGCAAGTTTGGTTAAAATCAAATCATAAATGAAGCTGCTATTGTGCAGACAAAGTCAAAATAGCTAATTTTGGCCCTTTCAGGGTCCATAACTCTGGAACCCATTAAGGGATCTGGCCGGATCAAGAAAGGAACCGAGATCTTATGGTGACACAAGTTTTGTGCAAGTTTGATTAAATTCAAATCATAAATGAAGCTGCTATTGTGCAGACAAGGTCAAAATAGCTAATTTTGGCCCTTTCAGGGGCCATCACTCTGGAACCCATAATGGAATCTCGCCAGCTCAAGAAAGGAACCAAGATCTTATGGTGATACAAGTTGTGTGCAAGTTTGGTTAAAATAAAATCATAAATGAAGCTGCTCTTGTGCAGACAAGGTCAAAATAGCTAATTCTGGCCCTTTCAGGGGCCATAACTCTGGAACCCATAATGGAATCTGGCCAGTTCAAGAAAGGAACAAGATCTCGTGGTGATACAAGTTGTGTGCCAGTTTGGTAAAAATCAAATCATAAATAAAGCTGCTATTGTGCAGGCAAGGTCAAAATAGCTAATTTTGGCCCTTTCAGGGGCCATAACTCTGGAACCCATAATGGGATCTGGCCAGTTCAAGAAAGGAACCGTGATCTTATGGTAATACAAGTTGTGTGCAAGTTTGGTTAAAATAAAATCATAAATGAAACCACTATCGTGCAGACAAGGAATTATTGACACACGGACGGACGGATGGACGGACCGACGACGGCCACAGACGAAGGTTGATCACAAAAGCTCACCTTGTCACTATGTGACAGGTGAGCTAAAAACCAACAGACCGACCGACCGCCAAGCTCACTCCTATATACACCCCGCCCCCCAAAACTTCGTTTTGTGGGGGTATAACTAGGGTTGGTACTGATCACTTGTGTGAAGTTTCATTAAATTGTGTGCAAGGGTTCGGAAGATTAGGCGTGCACAAGATTGCATATGCAGACTGTATGTACATAGTATATTAACAAGAAACAAAGTCCCATAACTCTGCAATTTTTGTTGTTGAAAGAACCTAACATGCCCCATGCACAACTACTGTTGTTACTGATCACTTGTGTTAAGTTTCATTAAATTGTGTCAAGGGGATGAGGAGAGATGGTGTGCATAAGATTGTGTCTACGGACAGACAGACAACCTGAAACCAGTATACCCCCAACTTACAACTTTGTTGTCGGGGGGGGGGGGGGGGTACGATAATCTTAGGCAAAAAACCCTTCCATTGTTGTCATCAGCACATCTAGCTTGTTCATCTGTGTAAGTTTGAAACATCAGGCTTATAGTGTAGGAGGAACTGGACACACAAGATTTCGGGACATAAGGACGTACCGACAGCAGCAACACTATATGCTCCCCATATACAAGAATGCTGCGAAACAGTTTTCTGACGACCCCTAAAAGAAAAGCAGAAACATTTGACTTAACTGAACAGTTGTCCATAATAGGATACACTTCAGACTAAGTTTAGAGTAATTATAGAGATGTTCAGCAAAAATGTCTACACAGGACAATGGACCATCCATCTATCCTTAAGCTCACCCTGAACTAAATTTTGGTGAGCTATAAAGCTAATGCTGGACAAAGCATCATTACTACAGCTCATCCTGGTGAGCAAGAGCTAGGATGAGCCAATAAATATTCCCTGACCCAGATGAAACCTGTAGATGAGCTGAAAGTAAGTACAAATGTCTACAACTCAGTCCAATTTTCTTATTATTGAAGTTGTTTGTGCAAGATATATATTGTAGATTTCACCTTTACTTATGTCAGTCAGTTGTTCCCTGTTCTCACAGTAAATCTCCTGTAATTTATCTTGATAGAAGTCATACGAGTTGTCTTGAAGGCGACACCAGAAATCTACTGGGCTACTGATGGAGGTAACCAAGACATTATGACTCGATATGGTGGGATCTGCCTCAGCTAAATCTCTCAACTTGTACCTGTAAAACCATACACCAGCTTTCATGTAAATTCTTCGTTGATTTAGTTTCAAACTAAAACTATCACTAAAGGGGATTAATACCTCAAGATGCAGCTATGATAAAAAGAAAGTAAAATGTTGCAATAATGACATCAGACATTTATGACCTTGACATTGTACCAAGTGATATGGGTTATGCATTCTGCATGTCATCTTGGCAAGTTTAACAACTGATGCTAGTTTTATGAAAATCCTTCCTGACGTAAAGAAGACATGTAGCAGTCAAATTTAAGCTATCCATGGCTTGATATAAACGCTTGTCCAGTAAACACTTAAATCTAAGTAGGGACAAATAACGGTTGAAATGCAGTTGTCCAATGGGCCAAGTTATCTCTAAACTAGAGATGCTTTTGAGAAAAGCACATGTCTCCCACAAATGCCTAATCATCTAAATAGTAAGTCAGTCTTTATATAATGTTTACTTAGAGCACATGCGCATGCGCTTTTTTGACACCAAAAGGACCCACATACTACTTTTAAAAGTAGTATATGTGTCCTTTTGAGGTCAAAACTGTGCAAGAAATCTCAGTGTTTTTTGGCAATTCAAGGGCCATACTGAGAACTCATTTGAGTCAATCCACGAAATTTAATCCCAACGAAGAAGTAAAATTCCCATTCATTTTATGTTCAAAAGTTGAAATCAATGAATGAAATTGTTGTTTTGACCAAAACCATGAAATTTCATGCCCGCGAAATTAAATGATTTTACAGTAATTCCGAAGTGCCTGGGTCGATTTGGCTCATTATCGAACACTGATCAAGCCAAAAGGACTCCTATACTACTCAGAGCGCATGCGCTTTCTTGCACCCAAAATGTACCCTATACTACTTTCGCATGCGCTTTCTTGCACCCAAAACGTACCCTATACTACTAATAAAAGTAGTATAGGGTACGTTTTGGGTGCACGAAAGCGCATGCGCTCTGAGGATTTTTCGGTAATTCAAGAGTCTTAATTCCGAAGTGCCTGGGCCGATTTGGCTAGTTATCGAACTTGGCCGAGGTCTTATTGTCAGACACATTTTGTTCAAGTTTGGTGAAGATCAGGTGAGAAATGTTCGACTTAAGAGTGCAGACAAGCTTTGTGACAGACACACACACAGACAGGTGTAAATCAATATGTCTCCCACACCACTGTGTGGTGGGAGACATAATAAAACTATCATTATCAATATCCAAATACAACTAAATTAGCAAAATGAACTTCATTACAAGTAATTATCTGTAATGCTTTTTGTAAGTAACCTGATTTCAATCCTAGATACCACTAAAAGGCGTGCATGCAACTGCATTTATGACAATTGTAGTAAATGCTGTTGATTATCTCCCTTTGCCATCTGTAGTAATTAATTTTACATCGTCAAATCTTTGCATTTACGATGTCGACCTTTGTGTCCAAGCTCTAAAATGCATGAACACCAGATTAAACAAAGGGAAAAGAGGTAAGGAAGTTAGTTTCTACTGGGACAAGTACTTTGAGAGTACTCTTCCGACTGAACTAGTGAAAATGAAAGTTAAGCTTCACCTTAAACTTGACCTTGACCTTTGATCAAGTGAGGCAAAAATCAACAGAGGTCATCTACTCTGCATGTCCAATCATCCTATGAAGTTTCAACATTCTGGGTCAAGAGGTTCTCAAGTTAATGACTGGAAATGGTTTTCCATGTTCAGGCCCCTGTGACCTTGACCTTTAATAGAGTGACCCTAAAATCTATAGGGGTCATCTCCTCTGCAAGTCCAGTCATCCTATGAAGTTTAACATTCTGGGTCAAGTGGTTCTCAAGTTACTGATCGGAAATGACTTTCCATGTTCAGGCCCCTGTGACCTTGACCTTTAACAGAGTGACCCAAAATTCAATAGAGGTTATCTGCTCTGCATGACCAATCATCCTACGAGGTTTCAACATTCTGGGTCAAGTAATTCTCAAGTAACAGACCAGAAATCGTTTTCCTTTTTCAGGCCCACGACCTTGACCTTCAATGCAGTGACCCAAAATCAATAGGGGTCATCTACTCTGCATGACAAATCATCCTTAAAGTTACAACATTGTGGGTCAAGTGTTTCTCAAGTTATTGATCGGAAATGGTTTTCCATGTTCAGGCCCCTGTGACCTTGACCTTTGGCAGAGTGACCCCAAAAGCAATATGGGTTGTCTACTCCATAACCCTGCCACCTTATGAAGTTTGAACATTCTAGGTCAAATGGTTCTCCAGTTGTTGATCAGAAATGAAGTGTGACGTATGGACGGACGGACAGACAGGGCAAAAACAATATGTCTCCAAATTAACTGCTCTTGATTGACAACTATCACAAAGCTGAAAATTCCTGCTTTCTTCATCACTTAAACTTCACACAATATTTTTTCTATCAAAAATATAACTAGAATGTGTCTGTAGGACACAGGGTGTGCCTCAACAAACATTTTATGAAAAGGATTCATTATTCTAGGTCATATACTTTTTGAGCAATGAGCATCACAAATAAACTAGAAATGTGTCCATGGGACACAGATGCCCCCACTACATGACAAAGGACACAGATCAACTAACTCATTTCTCTTCGTAATGACTGTATGTAAAATATTTTGGAGCTATGCACGACAAAACATTAAAATGACAATTTTTTCCTAGGTCAGGGGCCATAACTCCTACAATACTGAATGAATCCGGACGCGAAACCCCAGGTGCACAACTGCACATGCTCATCAACATTCCTGTTAACTTTGGTGACTCTAGGTCAAATACTTTTGGAGCTACGCGCGACACAACATTAAAATGACAAATTTTTAACTAAGTCAGGGGCCATAACTCCTACACTACTGAATGAATCTGGACGCTAAACCCCAGGTGCATAACTGCACATGCTGCCCAACTTTCCTGTAAACTTTGGTGACTCTAGGTCAAATACTTTTGGAGCTATGCGCGGCACAACATTAAAATGACCAATTTTTAACTAAGTCAGGGGCCATAACTCCTACACGACTGAATGAATCCGGACGCGAAACCCCAAGTGCACAACTGCACATGCTGACCAACATTCCTGTAAACTTTGGTTACTCTAGGTAAAATACTTTTGGAGCTACGCGCGACAAAACATTAAAATGACCATTTTTTACTAAGTCAGGGGCCATAACTCCTACACGACTGAATGAATCTGGACGTGAAACACCAGGTGCACAACTGCACATGCTGACCAACATTCCTGTAAACTTTGGTTACTCTAGGTCAAATACTTTTGGAGCTACGCGCGACAAAACATTAAAATGACCAATTTTTACGAAGTCAGGGGCCATAACTCCTACATGATCGAATGAATCCGGATGTGAAACCCCAGGTGCACAACTACACATGCTGACCAACATTCCTGTAAAGTTTTTTGACTCTATGTCAAATACTTTTGGAGCTAGGCGCGACACAACACTAAAATAACAAATTTTTACAAAGTCAGGGGCCATAACTCCTACATGATCGAATGAATCCGGATGCGAAACCCCAGGTGCACAACTACACATGCTGGCCAACATTCCTGTACAGTTTTGTGACTCTACGTCAAATACTTTTGGAGCTAGGCATGACACAACATTCTCGGAAGGACGGACAAGGGCAAATCTATATGCCCCCCCGCCCTCAAGTGGGGGCATAAATATCCACTATTTTGGCTATTTCAAGAGCTATAACTCTGTAATAAGCCCTAAGATTCTCAAGAAGAATGCCAAGTGTGCAAGGTCACATCATGATAAAGACTCAAGCGAGGTTTCATGAATTTACATCAAATACTTTTTGAGCCAGACACATAATTAGGTGAAAATGTGCATTTTTTTACTATTTCAGGGGCCATAACTTTAAAAATAGGGGGTGGAGTCAGCCAAAAAACAAGAGGTGAGCAAGTTTATATCATGACAAAGACTCATGCAAGATTTAATTAGTTTTTATGTAATACTTTTCGAGTTATGAGCGTCACAAGGTGAAAAATGTGCATTTTTGACTAATTCAGGAGCCATAACTCTGGAAAAAGGGGGTGGTACCAGATGAAAACTAGAGCTATCACTAAAGGTGATGAATGTACCCCCCGCATGCACTGACACAGTACATTGCAATCTGACACACACAAGACTGCATAATTATCTGGACTGTATGTATATAGACTGTATGTATAAGTATAGTAACAAAAAACAAAGTCCCATAACTATGCAGAATATTTATCTAAAACAATGTAACATGCACTATGCACAACTAGGGTTGGTACTGATCACTTGTGTGAAGTTTCATTAAATTGTGTGAAAGGGTTTGGTAGATTAGGCACGCACAAGATTGCATATGCAGACTGTATGTACATAGTATGTTAACAAGAAACAAAGTCCCATAACTCTGCAATTTTTGTCGCTGAAAGAACCTAACATGCCCCATGCACAACTACTGTTGTTACTGATCACTTGTGTGAAGTTTCATTAAATTGTGTTAAGGGGATGAGGAGAGACGGTGCGCACAAGATTGTGTCTATGTATATAGTATAGTAACAAAAAAACAAAGTCCCATAACTCTGCAAATTTTTTTTCTAAAAGAACCTAACATGCCCCATGCACAACTACTGTTGTTACTGATCACTTGTGTGAAGTTTCATTAAATTGTGTCGAGGGGATGAAGAGAGATGGTGCGCACAAGATTGTGTCTATGTATATAGTATAGTAACAAAAAAACAAAGTCCCATAACTCTGCAATTTTTTTTTCTAAAACATGGTTCATACAGACCTTCCCAAAAAAAATTCAAGTAGTTTTCAAGGAGTTTTCAAGTAGTTTTCCTCCATTTTCAAGGACTAAAATGGGCGCAATGTCACTGTTGCTGAGACATGAAATAACCAATTTAAATCCAATTTAGGACAAAATTAAACAATGTAACACAAGATTTATGTAAAGTACAAAAAGCATCAATTGTTTCAGTCAAACTTCTCATGGCAGAGCTGTTTTTATGTTTTTCGCTTTTGGAATGTGATTTTAATTTAATGCACTTTCTCCCATAGCAGCGATGTCGATTATCTTGTCACAAAAAACACAAAGGCATTTTCGTTTTTCGCCTTTGAATTCCCATAGCCAATGTTTATAATTGTCATCAGTAAGCCACTTTTGCGAAAAGACACACTTGTACTTTTTAGAACTCATGTTTTTCTTCCTGGAAAAATGACCTTCACGCATCGCGGATATATTACAGTGTGAAAATTACTTGAAAGAGCATAAAACCCGTACAGTACAGTACCGTACCGTACTATCACCGACTCCATGGCAGGCCCTAATGGCGGTAACGGTTGTTTTTTTTCGTCGTTTGTTTAGTTTATTTTGGTCCGTTTATAATGTTTGTCCGTTTTCACTTCGCACCCAACGAATTTAAGGACTATTTGCCATCTTTTGTATGTTTTTTCCTAAATTCAAGTAGTTTTCAAGTAGTTTCTGACTGTTACAAAATTCAAGTAGTTTTCAAGGAGTAGGCATCAAATTCAAGGACTTTTCATGGCCTGTGCGAACCATGTAAAAGAACCTAACATGCCCCATGCACAACTACTGTTGGTACTGATCACTTGTGTGAAGTTTCATTAAGTTGTGTCAAGGGAATGAGGAGAGATGGTGCGCACAAGATTGTGTCTATGTATATAGTATAGTAACAAAAAAACAAAGTCTCATAACTCTGCAAATTTTTTTTTCTAAAAGAACCTAACATGCCCCATGCACAACTACTGTTGGTACTGATCACTTATGTGAAGTTTCATTAAATTCTGTCAAGGGGATAAGGAGAGATGGTGCGCACAAGATTGCGTCTACGGACAGACGACCAGACAGACAGACAACCTGAAACCAGTATACCCCCCCTTACAACTTTGTTGTCGGGGGGGGGGGGGGGGGGGGGGGGGGGGTACAAATAGGAGGTGCGCAAGTTCATATCATGATTAAGACTCATGCAAGATTTCATGAATCTACATCGAATATTTCTTGAGCTAGGCCTGTCACAAGGTGAAAATGTGTATTTTTGACTATTTTAGGGGCCGTAACTCTGGAAATGGGGGGGGGGGGGGGGGTTATTTCTTGTCATATTTCTTTCGGAAATTTAAAATAACATTAACCAACTGAATTTGACATATCTTATTAGACATTCCAACAAGAGCACCGCCTTGCGGGTGCTGACGCTCATCTGATTTTTTTTGTGTAATAGAAATATTGTCCTACCCATGATTTTCTAAGTATAAAATGGGCCATCATTCTTGCAAAAAGCAGGATAGAGTTATGTTTCTTGATGTACAGTGTCCACTTATGATGGTGAAAAACTGTTGCAAGTTTTAAAGCAATAGCTTCGATAGTTTATGAGAAAAGTCAACTTAAACATAATACTCAACCAAGAAAATGATTTTCTAAGTCCAAAAGGGGCAATAATTATTGCAAAAAGCAGGATGGAGTTATGTTGCTTGCTATACAGGGTCAGCTTATGATGGTGAACAAGTGTTGCAAGTTTCAAAGCAATAGCTTTGATAGTTTAAGAGAAAAAGTTGACCTAAACATAAAACTTAACCAAGAAATCTGATATTTTCTAAGTCCAAAAGGGGCCATAAATCTTGCAAAAAGCAGGATGGAGTTATGTTTCTTGCTGTACAGGGTCAGCTTATGATGGTGAACAAGTGTTGCAAGTTTTAAAGCAATAGCTTTGATAGTTTAGGATAAAAGCTGACCTAAACATAACACTTAACCAAGAAAACTGATTTTCTAAGTCCAAAAGGGGCAATAATTCTTGCAAAAAGCAAGATGGAGTTATGTTTCTTGATGTACAGGGTCTGCTTATGATGGTGAACAAGTATTCCAAGTTTCAAAGCAATAGCTTTGATAGTTTAGGAGAAAAGTTGACCTAAACATAAAACTTAACCAAGAAATCTGATATTTTCTAAGTACAAAAGGGGCCATAAATCTTGCAAAAAGCAAGATGGAGTTATGTTTCTTGCTATACAGGGTCAGCTTATGAGGGTGAACAAGTATTCCAAGTTTCAAAGCAATAGCTTTGATAGTTTAGGAGAAAAGCTGACCTAAACATAAAACTTAACCAGGCAACGCCGACGCAGACGCCGACGCCGACGCCGACAACCGCTCAAGTGATGACAATAACTCATCATTTTTTTTCAAAAAATCAGATGAGCTAAAAATGTAAAACTTACCCGTACTGGCCAAGAGCTGTAGAAGATTTAGCAGCATATAGCCTGGCTATAACATCCTCAGTGGTGTCGGGAGAGAAGACTTGTTTCACCTTAGTACTGACAGCTACTGGAGTGGCTATCTGTACACCAATACCTTTCTGTAGTAACTGATCACCTATAGACATACCCATGTCTAGCAGCTGAACCTTGTACACACCTTGCTCATCTATACTCCCTACATCAAGTAAAAGCACTCTGAAATAAACACATTCATTTTCATTTAAAATAGCTTTGTGTTCTACAACTGAACTGCACATAAATATATGTTTAAAATTATTTCTTGTCAACTGCCTCATGATCTTTAGTGGTTTCAACTTTGACCCTCTAAAGAAGTGATAGCAATTGACAATACAAAGTAGTATTTTTGCAACATAAGCAAAGTATTTGTGTATAATTTGTTCACTCTTCTTCTGTACCACTTTTATCACCATATTTTTCCAGACAATTTCAATCATCCAAATGACACTGACCATATCTTTATAATGCTCAACAATATGTAAACAATTCAGAAATAATTTCTGCTAATCCAGACTATATTCATTAATTTTGTAACAAATATTTTTAAGTTCCAGCTAAATCAGATGAAAGTCAGCAATAGAGTTGCACTAAAGTTTTCACTGATTTATAATGCACGCCACATTTTATGCATTTAAGTTACATCAGGGCAACTAGAATTTGAATCAGGCAAGTAAGTTGAAAGTTGCTGTCCCTACTGGCAAATACTCTTGAAAATAAAGGTTTTGCTCTGGTCAGGCTGAGTGATATCTCTAACAAAATCCCTGGTGCACAACTTCACATGCTCAATACTGGGTCAAATACTTCTTGATATACTTGTGACACAACAAACTTAGACCCTTTTTATGCATATTTTTGACTAACGGCCATCACTTTGGTGTGGCCTGACTGTGCGAGATCAAAATTAAAACCTCATGTGCAAAACTTCCTTTGCTGAATAACAATCGTGTGTGGTTTGATGCCTCTGGGTCGAATACTTGAGATATGAACGCCACGAATTCGGAAAGGACAAACTAGGACAACTGTTAAGTGCCTCCCCAAAAGTTTTGGAGGGCACAAAAATCGCTCCTACATACTCATACTCATGTGTAGCAAGGGAAAAGATATGGTGGTCTACCCTGATTGCCGTCTTTCCTTGCACAAGAATATTTCTTCCGGTGACTTGGTTCTAAGAGAATGGAACTGGTTCTTTTCTGTGAACCAGAACAATATAACAAGCTACTTCTGCTTACTTATCTGCTGTAAGTTGTGTAAATGCTTCTTTAACCTCCTCACTCCAGTCTTCCTGGCTAGGTTGTACTGCTCCCAGACAGCATTCCAAACCCTTCAAACAATCAACACAAATATGCATTTCAAACCAAAACAAGAGCTGTCCGTAAGACAGCCAAGCTCGACTATTCGAAATATTGTCCCAGAAGCAGGAAAATATTACCCAAAAAGGTTAAATATCAAAAGAGTTTTAAGTTCAAAAGGGGAAATAATTTGACCAAAATGCATACCAGTTATGGGACTTGCTGCTATCAACTAGTTTTATAACCCCGAAGGCACATGTGAAGTTTCAATTCAATATCTGCATTAGTTTTGGAGATAGAAACTTGCATGTAAAACTTTAACCAGAATTTTCAAAGTCCAAAAGGGGGCATAGTTTGCCCAAAATACATGCCAGAGTTATGGGACTTGACCCAGTGAGGTTGGTAATTGATCTAGAAAAAGAAAAAATAAGTTTCAAATCTATATGCCTTTTAGTAATAGCTGTATGTACTTGCAGCAAAACTTTAACCAGAATTTGCCAAGTCCAAAAGGGGACATAATTTGGCCAAAATGAAGGTCAGAGTTATGGGACTTGCTGCTATCAACTAGTTTTATAACCCTGAAGACACATGTGAAGTTTCAAATCAATGTCTGCATTAGTTTTGGAGATAATAACTTGCATGTAAAACTTTAACCAAAATTTTCTAAGTCTAAAAGGGGGCATAATTTGCTCAAAGAACATGTCAGAGTTATGGGACTTGACCCAGTGAGGTTGGTAATTGATCTAAAAAAAGAATAAATAAGTTTCAAATATATATGCCTTTTAGAAATAGCTGTATGTACTTGCACGCAAAACTTTAACCAGAATTTTCTAAGTCCAAAAGGGGGCATAATTTGGCCAAAATGAAGGTCAAAGTTATAGGACTTGCTGCTATCAACTAGATTTATAACCCCGAAGACACATGTGAAGTTTCAAATCAATATCTGCATTAGTTTTAGAGATAGTAACTTGCATGTAAAACTTTAACCAAAATTTTCTAAGTCTAAAAGGGGGCATAATTTGCTCAAAATACATGTCAGAGTTATGGGTCTTGACCCAGTGAGGTTGATAATTGATCTAGACAAGAGCACCGCCTTGCGGGTGCTGACCATCATCTGATTTTTTTTTGTGTAATAGAAATATTGTCCTACCCATGATTTTCTAAGTCTAAAAAGGGCCATCATTCTTGCAAAAAGCAGGATAGAGTTATGTTTCTTGATGTACAGTGTCCACTTATGATGGTGAAAAACTGTTGTAAGTTTTAAAGCAATAGCTTTGATAGTTTATGAGAAAAGTTGACTTAAACATAATACTCAACCAAGAAAATGATTTTCTAAGTCCAAAAGGGGCAATAATTATTGCAAAAAGCAGGATGGAGTTATGTTGCTTGCTGTACAGGGTCAGCTTATGATGGTGAACAAGTGTTGCAAGTTTCAAAGCAATAGCTTTGATAGTTTAAGAGAAAAAGTTGACCTAAACATAAAACTTAACCAAGAAATCTGATATTTTCTAAGTCCAAAAGGGGCCATAAATCTTGCAAAAAGCAGGATGGAGTTATGTTTCTTGCTGTACAGGGTCAACTTATGATGGTGAACAAGTGTTGCAAGTTTTAAAGCAATAGCTTTGATAGTTTAGGATAAAAGCTGACCTAAACATAAAACTTAACCAAGAAAACTGATTTTCTAAGTCCAAAAGGGGCAATAAATCTTGCAAAAAGCAAGATGGAGTTATGTTTCTTGATGTACAGGGTCTGCTTATGATGGTGAACAAGTATTCCAAGTTTCAAAGCAATAGCTTTGATAGTTTAGGAGAAAAGTTGACCTAAACATAAAACTTAACCAAGAAATCTGATATTTTCTAAGTACAAAAGGGGCCATAAATCTTGCAAAAAGCAAGATGGAGTTATGTTTCTTGCTATACAGGGTCAGCTTATGATGGTGAACAAGTATTCCAAGTTTCAAAGCAATAGCTTTGATAGTTTAGGAGAAAAGCTGACCTAAACATAAAACTTAACCAGGCAATGCCGACGCCGACGCCGACAACCGCTCAAGTGATGACAATAACTCATCATTTTTTTTCAAAAAATCAGATGAGCTAAAAAAGAAAAAATAAGTTTCAAATCTATATGCCTTTTAGAAATAGCTGTATGTACTTGCACGCAAAACTTTAACCAGAATTTTCTAAGTCCAAAAGGGGGCATAATTTGGCCAAAATGAAAGTCAGAGTTATGGGACTTGCTGCTATCAACTAGTTTTATTACGCCGAAGACACATGTGAAGTTTCAAATCAATATCTGCATTAGTTTTGGAGATAGTAACTTGCATGTAAAACTTTAACCAAAATTTTCTAAGTCCAAAAGGGGGCATAATTTGCTCAAAATACATGTCAGAGTTATGGGACTTGACCCAGAGAGGTTGGTAATTGACCTAGAAAAAGAAAAAATAAGTTTCAAAGCTATATGCCTTTAATTGATGGCTGTATGTACTTGCATGCAAAAACTTAACCAAGGTGTGACGCCGACGCCAGGGTGAGTAGAATAGCTAGACTATTCTTCGAATAGTCGAGCTAATAAAAACTATCAATCTAGGAATTTCCACAAGTGTATGAACTGCAAACATCAATATGGTTATATAATTTTTATACAACACAATCATCACTTTCCATACACTTCACTAGTTCTTTAAAGCTACTCGTCCAGTTTGGGTCATATTTTTTAACATGTTCATTTCCACCAAGTTACCAGGCCAACAGTTTCACAGTAGATTTTTAAGTTTCTGCTTTATACATATAGGGAACAAGCCAGCCCTGAAAGCCCTACATCGCTTACCCAACCTAGTTCTTACCCCAAGGTAACTTAGTACTAAATGGGACCTAGATTTCACAGAGACAAACATTTTAACCATGTTTTATGTAAATCAGGTAGATCATTACCAAAGTTGTTAAATGATTTGACAAAACTAGTTTCTGACCTTTAATAGGTACCCACTTTTGAATTTTACCAAGATTTCATACAGACTAACATTCTGACAAAGATCTAAGATGATCGAAGTGAAAAAGTTGCCTCTAAAGTGTTAACAAAGATTTTTCTATGATCTGACCTAGACTTTCCCTCATGACCCAGTTACAATTTCTCCTTCATTATTCAACTCTTACAGTAAAAGATCCCACACCAGATTACAGTGTGAACATTATTCAACACTAACAGTAAAAGATCTCACACCAGATTACAGTGTGCACATTATTCAACACTTGCAGTAAAAGATCCCACACCAGATTACAGTGTGAACATTATTCAACACTTATAGTAAAAGATCCCACACCAGATTACAGTGTGAACATTATTCAACACTTATAGTAATAGATCCCACACCAGATTACAGTGTGAACATTATTCAACACAACAGTAAAAGATCCCACACCAGATTACAGTGTGAACATCATTCAACACTTAACAGTAAAAGATCTCACACCAGATTACAGTGTGAACATCATTCAACACTTACAGTAAAAGATCCCATACCAGATTACAGTGTGAATATTATTCAACACTTAACAGTAAAAGATCTCACACCAGATTACAGTGTGAACATTATTCAACACTTAACAGTAGAAGATCCCATACCAGATTACAGTGTGAATATTATTCAACACTTAACAGTAAAAGATCTCACACCAGATTACAGTGTGAACATTATTCAACACTTACAGTAAAAGACCCCACTACAGATTACAGTGTGAACATTATTCAACACTTAACAGTAAAAGACCCCTTACCAGATTACAGTGTGAACATTATTCAACACTTAACAGTAAAAGACCCCACACCAGATTACAGTGTGAACATTATTCAACACTTAACAGTAAAAGATCCCACACCAGATTACAGTGTGAACATCATTCAACACTTAACAGTCAAAGATCTCACACCAGTTTACAGTGTGAACATTATTCAACACTTACAGTGAAAGACCCCACACCAGATTACAGTGTGAACATTATTCAACACTTAACAGTAAAAGACCCCACACCAGATTACAGTGTGAACATTATTCAACACTTACAGTAAAAGATCCCACACCAGATTACAGTGTGAACATTATTCAACACTTAACAGTAAAAGATCTCACACCAGATTACAGTGTGAGCATTATTCAACACTTAACAGTAAAAGATCCCACACCAGATTACAGTGTGAACATCATTCAACACTTAACAGTAAAAGATCTCACACCAGATTACAGTGTGAACATCATTCAACACTTAACAGTAAAAGATCTCACACCAGATTAGAGTGTGAACATTATTCAACACTTAACAGTAAAAGATCTCACACCAGATTACAGTGTGATCATGATTCAACACTTAACAGTAAGAGATCTCACACCAGATTACAGCACAATAATTCAACACCAATAGTAAAATAAAAATACTTACTTGTATTGGCAGTTCACAGAACTGTGTAGGAAGTTTCCGAAGAGAGCCACTAGCAATAACCTCAGTGTTTCCATGATCTATAAATACCACTTCCACTTGGTCTTTGTTATCACAGTTAACAACCTGTGCACGATACCAAGACTCATCCTCTGGATACAGTGCAGCAACTAACATGTCTTTTATAACTGACTCTACTGACAATTGACTGTCAGTACAAGCATTATAGAAGTCATACATTGTGATCAGCAAATTATCCAGTTTCACCTTTTCATTTTCTAACTGAACCCAAAATTTGGAAGGAGATTCAGAATGACTAACTACAACTTTAACTCTCTGCTCAACAGCCAGTTTTTCACTTTCCAGTTCATTTATTTTGTCTGTGATATCATCAATGTTGACATCTGGAACTGTGCCTTGAACATCTGTGTCTTGAGGAACTTCTGTTTACACATAAGAATTAAATACCAATATAAAATGTATGAGGGCAGTAAATGAAAACTCCCTTTTAAAACTTTTTTTTCTGTAATTATGAGAAAATACATCAACAGAGTAGCAAACTAACAATATACACCCCTCACAACAAATTCCTTCCGACTTTTTAAATACTTATGCTGAAAAGACCAGTCCTCAATTTTTTAAATTTCAATCTGATCAAGGGCCGTTATTCCAGACCACTGACTTTTTAGCTGGATAATAAACTTGGTCAAGACAATGGTGAAAACTGGATAAGAATTGCTCAAGCTACCAAGTGGATACTGTCAAACAATAGTAATTTAATGGCTATAAAGCCTGGCTGAGAGTATCTGCCTGGTTATCAATTATGTACAAGACATTGTGACCAAGAACAGTGGATACCGGGTAAGAACTATTCAGTAAATAAGCGTACAATTGTTGCATATACTACTAAGGGCCATCATTCCAAAGCCTCAGAGATAATCCAACCGGTTACTGAACTTGCCCAAAGATATTATTCCAATATGGTGACCCAGTTTAATGAACACTGTTCCTGTTAGTTGACACTGGACAACTGTTGAGTGATTCCCCAGCTTTTATTACTTAAGAGACATGTAGGATGCAACCACTTATGGAACCTGGCTAAGAATTATTACACCCATAAACAATTTTGGGAATTCGTGACCGTATCAAACAGTACTACTATTTTCTGGCAAAACATGATTGCTATATTGCTATTAGATGGAAGTGGACTTTCATCACTTTGCTACATGCAGAAATAGCAGCATTGTAACAGATAAATAGAAAATAGGAAATAAACATGGTTCTACCACAAATCTTTGATAGAAATATTTGTTTTTAAGGTTAAGGCATCACCACAGTCTTAAATATCTGTTCATATTTTCAGGCAGAGTATTTTTCTCTTTAAAAATTGCACTAAAGCCAAAACAGTTGGTCAAATTATCATCAACATAGAAGCATATGATGACATAGAATACATACACCGCTTGCAAAATGTTTGAGTCTCGTTTAGACCTAAAGTTTACCCCAATATATTGAAATCTTACTCCAAGTCAAACTCCATTATAACACATATTACAAGGACAAAATTTAGTTCTTTTTGAAGTATAATATGTATACTACAAACTCTTATGGATTTGTTGTCAAAATTATTCCTGGTTATTAGATTAGACACAAAAAGACAACCTAATGTAAATTTTAATTTAAAATGTTGTTTGTACATGCATTCCTGACCACAGCTAGAAGGTAAACCAGTCCACAATAATCCTATAATATTACCTGTTTATGTGAAGCACATGTGAACAGATAAAACAATTTGAATAAATTGATGGCGTTTGGATTTTTGTGCATACTTCAGTAACCAGGTATAATTTTAACATGATTTCCCAAGACTTTTTTCTTCATGGCCTGCTTTACAACTGGCTGTAATTATTCTTTACATGTACTGAATAGATATCGAGTTTGACTGCAGTAAAATTGCAAAATTTTGTCATTTTTGCCAGAAAAAATATCAAACAAGCAAATTCAATGAATTGGTATCCCCCGCCGAAAAGGTTTGTGGTGAGGAATGGCAAAAAAAAAAAACCTAGCAAAAAGTTAAGGATGTTACGAAGAAGCAAATAATTTCATTAGTCAAAATCATTTTAACAGAAATTGAGCGCTTATTTTTGGGGGGGGGGGGGGGGGGGACGGTACAAAACATCACATGTTGATTATAAATGTTGATGGAAAATTAAAAATGAAAAAAAAAATTGGGGGGGGGGGGGGGGGGGGGGGGGGGCAGATACATGATCGGTGTAGGTGGGCATGACTACGTGGAGAGTGAGGTGGGGGAATGGTACAACTTTGCACGTTGATAAAATATTCATGGAAGATTTGAAAAAAAATTACTAAAAACGAATATTTGGGGGGGGGGGGGGGGGGGGGGGGGGGGACCAAGGCAAGGTGGTTTAATGGTATTCTGCCAACTGGTTGGTTTGTTATGTACAAATCTGTGGGTTTTTAACACTTAAGGAGTATCTTAAGAATTATGTATTGCGGCATGTCGCAAAGCTGGAAGTTATTCAGTATCGATTTACGAAGTCGAGATGTGACGACAGACTTGTTGGCTTTGTCATTATCAGGTCTCTCTGGAAAGACAATCAAAAAAACTTGGGCATTGCGATGTGATCTGTTTTAATGTTTTAATAATGTAGATAATAATGAATAAATTGCTGCAGAAACGCTTCCAAACAATGTTGCCTTAAAATGACGTCATTGACGTCATGACGTTACGTGTCAGTTACCGCGCAAAATTAATAGCTTTTATCTTGAAAGTACGTAATTCTGTACATTTTCTTTATTTTAACTATTTTCAAATAACCATTATTTGCTGAAATATTTTTTATGAGTCTTTTGCTCTGAATAATAATCAATATTTTGCTTCTTTTATGTAGTTATATTGAAATGTTATGCGGAATGTAAGAAAATGGATGATGGCAACCAATGTTATTTGGAATATAGTTGGGTGAAAGGTTACTTGTTACGGCCATTTTCAAATAAAAAGTCTAGCAGTTTGATTTGTAATACCTTTTTTCAGGTTCCATTGATAATTTGTTACTTACATACTAAAAACTAAGATCTAAAATTGTTCAAATTTCAGTAGAAAATTGTGGTTTCTTGAATTGAATTGATGTTACCATGGAAACGAAGCCCGTGACCTATGTATCTAAATGTAAAATTCAAAAGCGTTGACACTGGTCTATTTAAGAAACACAGCTTCAGCTTTTCATTTTCATTTCAACAATATCCATGAGAATAATAGCAGCACGCTGAACGATTTTTCCATCAAAAATGGCAGACGAGGGGTACTGCTGTACGTATTCTAAGCTGTGAAATTTGTTGAATAAATGCAAATAACACGAAAATGTAACCTACGTTAGAAATAATATGTTTTAAAGCTACATCAACTAAAAAGATAATCTTATTCAATATTTTTTTTAAGAAATCACGACAACAGCAAGATATAAGCTATTTTAAACATCTCTGTTGCCATGGTTACTTTAAAATTTAAGGAAAATAGGGTACCATGTAAAGTGCTTGGTATTTTGCTAATAATATTACCCAAATAGTTCATGTTGGTCATTAACAGAATGGCACTGAAGCCGTCGGGAAAACCCCTATTTTTATACATAGCTGTTTAAAAATGAGAGAAAATGCGTTACCATGGAAACACGAGCCCCGCGACATACACATTTTAAGCTTATATTAGAAAGATAACGTGCATACCAGTAAAATGATCAATTATGCAGACTTCTACGGATATCAATGAAACTAAAATACACTGAAAAGTGTTAAATATCCGTATTTTCCTTCTTCTTTCAATATGAAATACCTTTGGAGGGTCATGTTCTTCAAACCTAGATAAAAATTGAACTTGAAGGGACAGAGACAAACGAAATTGAGATTGTAGCAGTTAAAACTTCATATTACACGAAATACAAAAACATGCTACGGTTCAACTAATTCGAATTTACCCTTGTAACAAGGTATCCTACCTCCTTAAAGGGCAATAACTCTTAAGAGAAACTGAATCAAAAAAAAAATTGACGAGCATCATCGCAATATGCTGGTTCATGTTTATTTCAAGTTTTATGAAATTCTATCTGATAGTTACTGAGAAATGGCTGCAGACAGACATTTTTGGGCATTTTTCATTAAATCAAGGGCAATAACTCTAAGGGAAATTGACCAATCCAAAAAAAAAACTTTACGGGCAGCATTGCAGTATGTTGATTCATCTTTGTTTTAAATTTCATTAAATTCTACCTGCTAGTTACTGAGAAATGGCTGCGGACGGACATTTTTCAGTAAATAAAGGGCAATAACTCTAAGGAAAATTGTCCAATCAAAAAAAAAACTTGACAGGCATCATTGCAGTATGTTGGTTCATGTTTATTTCAAGTTTCATGAAATTCTACCTGCTAATTACTGAGAAATGGCTGCGGACGGACGGACAAATGGACGTCGCACACAAGAACGGACGGACGGACAACGCCATTTCAATACCCACCTCTCGATTTCATCGGCGGGGGATAATAAAGGCATAATACAGGTAGTGAAATGCACATCCTTTTACTTGCGTATGTTCACATAGCTATTTAGAACATAATTCTGACAAAATAATTTACTTTACTGTTACCATTAATTTTAATCATCTTTTATTTTTATGAAAATTTGCATGTAAAATTTTGAGTAATGGCCGCCACTGTGGCGATGCCTTAACAAACCTGCAGATTCCACTTGAACTTCTACATGGTCATCTTCTGTTCCACATTCTTCAACCTGCTTGTCTGATTCTCCAGTGAGTATCTGTGCAATATCTTGGTGGTTCTCGTCCTCTAGTTGTACTTCATATTGTGGTGAACTTGTAATGAAGGTGACTGTAAGCTCTTTATCTGCTGTCACTTCTCGCAGTAACTCGACCTGACTACTGTTCAGTTTCTTCAGCCCTTGAAGTCCACATGCATAAGCCAGTGGTGGTGTTACTTGATGATCTTCTGGTAAAGCCCTCAAGTCAGACGTCTGCTTCACTTCATCACTATTTCCATAATCCACAAACCTAACCGTAACATAATCATCACATGTAGATGTCACAACAGCTCTATACCAACTCTGATCTTCTGTAAACCTTGCACAAACTAAGTCTCCTTTCTTCACTGCTTCAATGTCCAATGGTTTGTTAGATTCTAGTGTCTGTACCTTATCAACCTCAGTACTGAGTGTGTCTTCCTCGCATACTAGTTGTATATATAAAGTTCCACTGTCATCCACATGTGAAACATAGCATGATACACTGTCAGCTGGAACAGTCTGTAATGTAAATTGTCCTTTTTGTTTACTGGGAGATTCTATTTCAGCTATTACACAAGCATAACCTTTCTCCAGCAGTGCATCAACAACATTTGAACTATCCAGTATCAAACAAACATTGCTTCCAGTTAAGAACTGACACTGTAGTACTTTCTCCGATGTATGAGCTTCAAAATACACTCCAGACTCCTCACTCCACTCTCCTTGTGCTGGTTTTACTTTGTCCAAGTTACATCTGACTGCATATGGTGGAATTTCTGCAATATCATCTTCCAGTTGTCTCAGATTTGTAATAGTTGTTTCCTCAGAATTTCCATAGTCTACAAATAGTACAGTTACTTTATTTCCTTCAATTTGTGTAACTTCAGCTCTATACCAGGCCTCATCTTCAGAATATTTAGCACATACTGCTTGACCTTGTAACACAGTATCTATTTTCAGACTATCTGCAGACGACTCGTATATCTGTGATATTTTTTCCATCAACTGATTAAGCTTTTCTTCCTGGTCCACTAACTGCACAAAGAAATCTCCCGGAGAGATTACATGACTTACATAAACATCTACAGTCTGCACAGGTAATGTTACCTTATTGTATGACAGATGTTTACCTGGAGTCTTACTTGTTGCTCTTGTGCTTCCTTCTACCCTCTTTGCTACTCCACTCTCAACTAAAGCTTCAGCTATGTCAGTATTATCACATTTCAGTATCACCTCTGATCCTTGGACTACTTCACAACTCAGATCTTTTCCTACTGCTAATTCTTCAAATTTCTTGACAGAATCTTCAGACCAATCAACATCCATTGGCACAATACCTTCAAGGCTACACTGCAAAACAAATGGTGCTGCTTCAACAAATGGTTCAGTAATTGATTTTATATTATCAAATGTTGTTGCTTCCAAGTTCCCATAATCTACAAATTCCACACTACAGTTGTTACCATCAATCTTGACTATCTTAGCTCTGTACCAACAACCATCATCAGAAAACTTGGCACAACATGCCTCGCCAACTTTAGGTGATAGAATGTTTTGGGCTTCTGTCTGGCAGTATTTTGATATTTCAGCCATTAGCTTGTTCAATTGACTTTCTTTATCAGCCTGCTGAATGTAGAACACACCCGCATTAATTATCTGAGTGACAAATACCAAAGTAGGTTCAGTGGGCATCTCTGTCCGAGGGTACACTAACACTTTTTGTTCTGATTTCTGACTAGATGCAGCTACTACTGCAGGTCTAACAGGGGAAGCCTTTGGGGTAGATCCCGGTTCAGACAAACCCAACTCTTCTCCTACATCCTTCCCTGATGGCAACGTTAAATGTACTACAGCACTATTGTCTAGTAAGTCAACAACTGTTGCCTGAACCTCTTGTTCACCAATTAATTCTGTAAACTTGGTAGTCAACTGATTACTTGCTTTGCTGGAGTTCATTAATTCGCATTCGACGGCCTGAGGGGGCAGTTGTACCAGTTCTTCTGTCAGTTCACAAACATCTGATTTAAGGACCTTCTCCGTGTTACCGTAGTCTACAAACAATACCTCTATGCTATCTGGGTAGGCAGCTGTTACCTTGGCTCTGTACCAGCTATCATCCTCACTGAATTTAGCAGCACAGGCCATGTCCATTGGGAAATCCTGTAAACCTGTTCCTGATTTACAATAGGTTTCTAACTGTGCCATTACATCTTCCAACTTGGCAGCAGTTTTCACAGGCTGGCACCAAAAACTTGCCACAGAGTCAGTGTGAGAGACAAACACACCTTCAGTTGTGCCTACATTCAGTTGTACCTGGTTACTGTATCTTAGGGTTTGCCCAGATGACTTTGCTGAACCAACACTTACCACTGGTGATGTCTCTTTTTCGCCTCTCACTACAGCTGCTTGGATCAATTCTTGTCGAACATCCACTCCTTTAGAAACCAGTTCAACTGAAAAGTGTCCCTTAGAGATATCCACAACTTTACACTTAACTACTTCATCTTTAACTAAACCATCCATAATATCTCTAGCATCAGCAGTCCACTGTCCAGCTTGTAAAGGTCGAACCCCAACAAGTTTACACATTAGAGCATGAGAACTTTCCTTTAATAGTTCATCTGTTGGAATACGGACAGACTCTACCATATCAGAGTTGCCATAGTCAGTGAACCGCACTTTACATTTACCACCTGTCAACTTTTCCACATATCCTCTGTACCAAGCTTCATCCTCTGTAAACTGGGCAACAACAGCTTGTCCTACAATAAGAGAGTCTGTTTTAATATCTGCTCCAGCACCTGTTGTAAGCTCCTGTATTCTCTCAACAAACTCAATCAATTCATTTTCTTGGCTGACAGGTTGGATCCAGAACTCTTCAGGATTTTCAATCCATGACACATAAACATCAAGTTCCTGCCCGGACTGTAAACTCGGTAATGGATATGGGTTTTTCACTATCTGTTGTTTTACTGGTGATGATTTCATACTTCTGAATCTGCAATACCCTTTCTCACACATAACTTCCGCAATATTCTTCTTCTCGTCCAGATTTTCAAGATCAAGTATGTGGGTCATATCAGAGGTTCTATTGATCACTTTTGCAACAAGATGCTTGTCATGCGTAAGGTCTTCAAAGTCTTCTATTGCCTTTTTAGTCCAGATTTTATCAGTTGAAACAATATCATCTAGGCCACATTTAATCCCTTGTGTTTTTAGAGCAATGAACTCTGGCTTCAGTTGTTTTAATCTGTCTGCTGCCACAGTCTCAATATTTCCGTAATCAACAAACTGAACCTCAACATTCAGTTGAGATGGAGTGATAATTTCTGCTCTGTACCACATGTTATCTTCCGAAAACTTGGCCGCACATGGCATCCCAATCTCTGGTCTCTCTAGACTCAAATCACCTTCAGGTAAACTGTTATAAAACATGTTCATTTCTTCCATGAGTTGTTCTAGACTTGGACAGTTCTTCATTATCTGACACCAGAACTGTTCGGGGTTTGTTACATACACTACATAAACATCAACAGTCTCTCTTGTATCCAATGTCAGTGACGAGAATACAACATCTTTTCCTTTCCTGCTGGTACCTGAACCATCCCCAGCTTGACTAGTTATCTGACTGGTAACTGGAGATGCTTTTGTGTCCCAATCATCACCACCACCACCTATATCCCTCTTCCCGAAACCACTTGACTGACGACCAAAACCTGTACCATCACCTCCAAAACCGCTTCTCTTTCCACTGCTCCCACCAGCTGACTTGCTACTGCTATCACCACTGCCCCAATCATCTTCTGAAGATTTAGTTCCAAATCCTCCTCCACCTCTGGCACCAAACCCTCTTCCAGAATCTCCCGGCTTACTTCCAAACCCACCTCCATGAGATGCACCATCTCCACCTCTACCTCCAAAGCCGCCACCACCTCTAGAGCTAAACCCTCCACTGGAACTGCCTTTGCTTGTCCCATCACCCCAGTCTTCAGATGTGGTATCAGCTCGGGCTCCAAACCCTCCACTCTTGTTCCCAAATCCACCACCACTGGATCTGTCACCACCCCCTCCAAATCCCCTTTTTGGTCCTGCACCCTCTGAAATATTACAACATGTCTTTATTATACCTAGACTTCAATGTTAAAACTGATATGATTCAACATGGAATTGATCCACTTATTAATAGTGTAAGAAGAACCTAGCTACCTCTGCAGATATTATTTCAGGAACTGTTTGCTGCTTGGACATTTAGAACATAGCTTCTGTAAGCTAGATGGATAGCTTCTTTATATATAAAGTACTTCCAATAGCAAGTTCGGTTTGCAAAAATTAAACATGACATGTATTTTATATTTACTTGACCATTTGTAACAAAACCTGTCATGTAGATATATGATAACAGAAGTACCCTGTCTTGACTTTAAAAAGGTATATGAGATCCAAATTTCATATTCAACGCTTAAACTATTACCACATATAGTTTATATAAACATATAATTAACAAGTTTATGTGCATTGACAGTACTATGCATTTGGTTTAACACGGTACACACTGTATACATGTATAGGTAAACACATAATGAACTTCGCCATTAAAAAAAAGTATTACTATGTGCAAATCAAAGTAAACTAGAAAATGCTTTTGTAAAAAAGCGCATGTCTCCCCCAATGCAAAGTCCTATAGGCAAGAAGTCAATAGGGGTCAGGAGCGAAAGTCAAAGAGACACTGATGGTTGGCTGCAATAAGGATCATCTACTTTGCATGTCCAGTCATCCCGCTAAATTTCAACACTCTTGGCCTAGTGGTTCTCAAGTCACTGTTCAGGCTCCTGTGACCTTGACCTTTGATCAAGTGACCTCAAAATAAATAGGGGTCATCTACTCTGCATGTCCAATCATCTCAAGTTATTTCCAAAAAATGATTTTACATGAACAGGCCACTGTGACCTTGACCTTTAACAGGCTGACCCCAAAATCAAAAGGGGTCATCTTTATTCTACTCTGCATGTTCAATCACCCTATGAAGTTTCAACATTCTGGGTCAAGTGGTTCTCAAGTTAATCATCGGAACTGGTTTTCAATGTTCAGGCCCCTGTGACCTTGACCTTTAACGCAGTGACCCCAAAAACAATAGGGGTCATTTACTCTGCATGAACAATCATCCTATGAAGTTTCAACATTCTGGGTCAAGTGGTTCTCAAGTTACTGACCGGAAATGGTTTTCAATGTTCAGGCCCCTGTGACCTTGACCTTTGACAGAGTGACCCCAAAATCAATAGGGGTCATCTACTCTTCATGACCAATCATCCTATGAAGTTTCAACATTCTGGGTCAAGTGGTTCTCTAGTTATTGATCGGAAATGGTTTTCAATGTTCAGGCCCCTGTGACCTTGACCTTGGACGGAGTGACCCCAAAAACAATAGGGGTCCTCTACTCCAGCAGCCCTACAACCCTATGAAGTTTGAAGGTTCTAGGTCAAATGGTTCTCCAGTTATTGCTCGGAAATGAAGTGTGACGTACGGACGGACGGACAGGGCAAAAACAATATGTCTCCTGGGGGAGACATAATTACTGATAAATTTTAGACTGTTAGATCAACTGTACAAATAAATGACAGTTCATTCTAATCTCAGTTGTTTCAAATGATAGTTCTACCCTAAGCTGTTTCTGTCAATGACAGTTCTACTCTCAGCTGTTTCTATCAATGATAGTTCTACTCTCAGCTATTTCTATCAATGATAGTTCTTCTCTCAACTGTTTCTATCTATGTCAGTTTTACTCTCAGTTCTTTCCATCAATAACAGTTCTACTCTAAGCTGTTTCTATCAATGATAGTTCTACTCTCACATTTTTCTATCAACGACAGTTCAACTGTCACGTGTTTCTATCAATCACAGTTCTACTCTCACGTGTTTCTATCAATGACAGTTCTATTCTCACCAGTTTCTGTCCATAATAGTTATACTCTCAGCTGTTTCTATCAATAATAGTTCTACTCTCACCTGTTTCTCTCACAACAGTTCTACTCTCAGCCATTTCTATCAATGACAGTTCTATTCTGAACTGTTTCAATCAACGATAGTTCTACTCTCAGCTGTTTCTATCAACGATAGTTCTACTTTCGCCTGTATCTATCAATAATAGTTCTACTCTCATCTGTTTCTCTCACAACAGTTCTACTCTCAGCCATTTCTATCAATGACAGTTCTACTCTGAACTGTTTCAAACAACGATAGTTCTACTCTCAGCGGTTTCTATCAATGACAGTTCTACTCTCAGCTGTTTCTATCAATGAAAGTTCTACTCTCAGCTGTTTCTATCAATGAGAGTTCTACTATCGCCTGTTTCTATCAATAATAGTTCTAGTCTCGCCTGTTTCTATCAATGAAAGTTCTACTCTCACCTGTTTCTATCAATGATAGTTCTAGACTCGCTTGTTTCTATCAATGATAGTTCTACTCTCGCCAGTTTCTATCAATGATAGTTCTACTCTCGCCTGTTTCTATCAATGTGAGTTTTACTCTTGCCTGTTTCTATCAGTGAGAGTTCTAGTCTTGCTTGTTTCTATCAATGATAGTCCTACTCTCACCCTTTTCTATCAATGACAGTTCTACTCAGATGTTTCTCACAGTGACAGTTCGACTACTCTCAGCTGTTTCTATCAATGACTTTCTAAGTTATTTTAAAATTGTTCCACTCTGTTTCCATGGCAACCAAAATTATGTATGAATCAATTAGATATGAAGAAATCTGAAGAAGCACTACCCAAGAACATTCCTGTGAAGTCTGGTTCAAATTGGCTTGGTGGTTTACGAGCTGTTCTTTAAAGAAACTGTAGATGACAGACTCAAGATGTACATGCAACAATCGCAAATGCACAACATGTGAACTTAATGCTCAGGTGAGCTAACAAAACAATACCTGCACAGGATATTCGAACTTAAAAGCTCTGAAGCAAAGTAAGTACTGAATTCTCAAAAATTACCTTTAGGAGGGTTAGTACAATCTCTGGCCATGTGTCCACTTTCTCCACACTTATAACAGTCTCTACCACCTCCTGAACCACCAAATCCAGCTGTAATATTAAAGTTACCATACATACACATCCACTGAGAAAGGGTTCATACAGACTAACCAAACAAAATTATCATGGGCTTTGAGGGGCACCTACAAGGAGCCGTAACCTCGCCCTGACCCCTTTCTGGACCCTAGCTGAAATTTCAATTTTCTTGCACTTTCACCCTTCTATATATTACAGATTTTCATTGCACAAGCCCAATCATATGATCAAGTTAAAAATTCTAGGTCCAAATCAGGGTCCCACACTTTTTCGTCTATGAAATTGAAGGATTTTTCCAGGACCTTGTTGCGATTTTCAAGGACCTCTGTACGACACATCGGGTTGTACGTTCCCGTCAATTTTTCTAGATTCAGTGTAAAAATATAAGAACAAGAGGGCCATGATGGCCCAATATTCCTTAAAAATTTCTACTTATTAAATAGCTCTGCACTCCGCAAATTTTCTTTTTTTCTTTTTTTTTTTTTTCATTTTGTTTCCTTACTGTCCTGAAGTTGTGTTTCTCAAGGAAACTATGAATCATTTACTTGTCTAGCATGTTGTGAAGAATTAATCAACTCCTTCATATAACTACACCTCTGGTGCCACCTACATTATTTATATAATCTTTGATACACTTCTAGGAATTAAATTATTTTCAGTCAAGTTGTTGTTTGATCACTGAATTCAAGCGTGTCACTAATCACGATATTCACAATTGTTCTCGAAAAATAATCGGAATTTCACAGGACTTCTTAAAAATCGACACAAAAATGACTGAAAGCCTAAAATTACTGTTTAAAATTTCAAGCATAGCTACCTATATAGGCCCATCAACCACAAAAACATCAGTATTTTCGAAAAAGGAAATTGAAATGACATCCATGTCGGCCATTTTGAATCATGAATTACTTCCCTTAGCAAAATTGGATAATTCCCAGTATTTTCCCGTACCTTTACCGTTTTCTCGCCAAATTCCCGGTATTTTCACGGCCGGGATTCAATTTTTGAAATTCAGACTTTTCCCGTTTTCCCAGTAGCGTGGGAACCCTGCAAATATTATCAAGTTCGAAGGTTCTAGGTCCAGTGGTTCTCAAGTTATTGAAATGGTTCTCAAGGTTCTAGCCTCTTTGACCTATTGACCCCGAAGACAGTAGGTACTTCATAAGTCTAATCATGCTGACAAGTTTGAATGTTCCTGAACAAATGGTTCTAAGTTATTGTGAAGATGTTAAGTAAGCTATTGGACAAAAGACCAGTAGGAGGCTAATAGCATACTCAAAATATTGGTGCCACAGTTTCGAATATAGATAGTGAGGACTAACTATCTTAAATCTGAAGCAAATCCATCTTGTAGTAATCAAAGTGCATCAAAACTTAAAACAAGTTGTGTGTGTGTGTGTTCGGGTTTAACGTCTTTTTCAACAATTTTTCAGTCATATAAACAACTATGTCTACTTCTAGCAGTGAGCACAATGCCCAACTTTATAGTGCTGCCTCACTGGAATATCACGCCATAGACACGTGGCATGATACCCCACCCAGTCACATTATACTGACACCAGGCTGACCAGTCCTAGCACTATCCTCTTAATGCTGAGCGCCAAGGGAGGAAGCTACTAAACCAGTTTTTTACGTCTTTGGTATGACGCGGCCGGGGATCGAACTCGCGACCACCCGCACTCTAAGCAGACGTTCTACCACAAGGCTACTAAGGCGGTTAAAACAAGTTGTGGATATGGATGTGGACGCCAGGGCAATTAAGATAGCTCTCCATATAAATTGAGCTAAAAGTACTGGACAGACCTTAAAAACTCCTTTGACCATAAAACATCAGCAATAAGCAAAACCAACTTAACAGAAAAGAAGTCGAGACAAACTCAGGACAAACATACAGGTATGCTGTCTCACCTTTAGGAGGGTTAGTACAATCTCTAGCCATGTGTCCACTTTCTCCACACTTGTAACAGTCTCTACCTCCACCTCCACCACCAAATCCAGCTGTAATGTAAACATTCCAAACTCACTATTATTATGAAAACCACTCCAATTCCTGTCTTCAGCTACTTCCATGTAGGACAATCTACACATCATTTCAATGAAAACATACTGGTCTGCTTGCTAGACCATTTTTTCAATATTTTCTGAAGACTGTATCATTATCTTCCAAAACATTCTACAAGAATCGAACAGATATCAATGGCAGGTCCATGCTTGGAAATCGTATCAAATTCTAATCACAGGTTTCTTTGAAGTTCTTCCCATGGCAATGCAAGACTGAGCAAGACCTATTTCACTAATGAGCTTTTTTGCCCAATGTTTATACAAAGAAGTAACATGAGAAGTTTGAAAGTGGCCCTACAGTTTAAGATCTCATCAGAAGGAATTTTCCATGTATGGTTCAAGTGAGCTAACAAGCCTGTTTGCAATTTTAGACAGGGCTTTTGAAGAAAGCGTACCTTTAGGAGGATTAGTACAATCTCTGGCCATGTGTCCACATTCTCCACATTTATAACAGTCTCTCCCTCCTCCGCCACCTCCGCCTGCTGAATATACACTTGGATTCAACTGCTTGTTGTAAATTAGCTAAAATTATTTCCGTTACTTATAGCTGGTTCATCTTTACACTGCATCATCAAATACTATTTAGGAGATGGACAAGTGTTAGGATAACAAGACGTATTAATGTCTGCAGAAGTCTGCAGGAATGTTGTGACCGAGACCAAAGTCAAGGTCACAAACATATCCAAAGGGCTTCTGCAGATAAAGTTAATAAAGTCATGTATTAACAGCCTGTAAATTGCCTTGTTTGCACACTATTTTTCTCCCATTAATACATAGGTAAATCCAGTGAAAAAACAAGAGCTGTCGGAGGAACCTGTATAGTGTTTTATATCAGCTCATGACTGGACAAGTGTGTGAAGTCTCAATCCATTCCAATTAGTGGATACTGAGATACCAGCTTACATACAACTTCTAAGTGAAACAAGAGGGTCATCATGACCCTGGATCGCTCACCTGAGTAATATGAGCTACATGTTTCAAATGTCAAACTGATGATTTTTAGAAATGTTTTGGAAGATTTTCCGATGTACAATCAAGTAACCCCTGGTGCGGGGCCAATTTTACCCCGAGGGTCATAATTTGAACAAAGTTTGTAGAAGTCTACTAGGCAATGCTACATATCAAATATCTAAGATCTAGGCCTTCTGGTTTATTTTTAGCAAATTTATGAAGATTTCCCTATGTACAATCAAGTAACCCCTGGGGCTGGGTCAATTTGACCCTAGGGTGTCAAGATTTGAACAAATTTTGTAGAGGTCCACTAGGCAATGTTACATGTGAAATATCTAAGCTGTAGGCCTTCTGGTTTATTTTAAGAAAATTTTGAAGATTTTTCTATATATAATCAAGTAACCCCATGGGGTGGGGTCAATTTGACCCTGGGGTGTCAAGATTTGAACAAATTTTGTAGAGGTCCACTAGGCAATGTTACATGTGAAATATCTAAGCTGTAGGCCTTCTGGTTTATTTTAAGAAAATTTTGAAGATTTTTCTATGTACAATCAAGTAACCCCATGGGGTGGGGTCAATTTGACCCTGGGGTCATGATTTGAACAAATTTTGTAGAAGTCTACTAGGCAATGCTACATGTCAAATATCCAAGGCCAAAAAAAAAAATATGTATGTTTCCTGTGACATGCCAGAAAAAAATAGAGTAGGTAGGTCGAATACACATCTTTACAGTAGTGGAATTCCCTTGGGTTTGCCTTTGCCTATTGTCTTATCAATACATATATGTCTGTAGTAGTAGATGGTAGATGCTATACACTTGAAATACACAGCTTTTTATATACCCTTTGGCTTTTAGTCAAATTATTAAATACATGTCGTCAGACTATTTCAACAGATACACCTTTGGTTTTCCGTTGGTTTAAGCCTAGCTTAAACTCATGAATTTTTATGCCAAGTTTAAGGCAGGGGTGTAATTTTTTCACACCACTCACCCTGCAGGACTAGTAACCACTAAAATCTGCTTGCCCTTAGTGAACAGTCACTTGCCCTTATAATTGACATGTTTAATATTGGCACTTTTATGAAAGGAGTATTATACATGTACAATAAGTGAATTTCAAATGTAACACTCAGTAGACAAATACTATTCTCTTGTACACTACATTTCCTTTTTAAGGTGGCATATTTGTTCTTCTTAAACTTCCTTTTTACAGACATTTTTATTTTTCTTTCATGTATTTTTGTCAGCAGCACCAGCCAGTTGCTCTCCAAAATAACTGCAGCGATAGCAATAATAATTAAAGTCTATCTCCTCCCGTATTTTCTTAAAAAAGTATTAGGACAGCATAAAATATTAAGTTATTTTCATTTTCTCAAGACTTATTATATTTCCCGAAAATAAGTATTTTGAAAAGTGTCCCCAAAATATGGACATAATTATCATCATCCACACACCCGTTGTGAAAGCAAAAAAAAGAACAACAAGGCAGTCTGAAAGACAGCTAAATCCCCCCGCCACTGCTATGGATTGTGAACGGGTAAACCTTTGATTTTAGCTGTAACCTTGACCTTGAACTGACATGGCTGACTCATAAATTCTGCACAACATTGTGATGAGGTGATCATTTGACCCAAGTTTCATGAAAATCCTTCAAAGGGTTTAGGAGATACAGAGCTGAAACCTTTGACCTTCAGTTGTGACCTTGACCTTGAGTTGACATGTCTGACTCATGTGTTCTTGATGAGGTGATCATTTGACCCAAGTTTGATGAAAATCCTTCAAGGGGTTTAGGAGATACAGAGTGGACACAAAATGGAAGGCTCAAACCTTCAACCCTTAGTTGTGACCTTGACCTTGAGCTGGCATAGTTGACTCATAATTTCTGCACATCGTTTTGATGAGGTAATCATTTTACCCAAGTTTTATAAAATTCCTTCAAGGGGTTAAGGAGATATAGAGCGGACACGAAATGGAAGGCTCAAACCTTTGACCCTAAGTTGTAACCTTGACCTTGAGCCGGCATGACTGACTCATGGGTTCTGCACATCATCTAGATGAGCTGATCATTTGACCCAAGTTTGATACAATTCCTTCAAGGGGTTTAGGAAATATAGAGCAGACACAAAATGGAAGGCTCAAACCTTTGACCTTGAGTTGTGACCTAGACCTTGAGCCGACAAGGCTGACCCATGGGTTCTGCACATCGTCTTGATGAGGTGATCATTTGACCCAAGTTTCATGAAAATCCTTCAAGGAGTTTAGAAGATATAGAGCGGACACAAAATGGAAGGCTCAAAACCTTTGACCCTAAGTTGTGACCTTGACCTTGAGCCGGCATGGCTGACTCATGGGTTCTGCACATCGTCTTGATGAGGTGATCATTTGACCCAAGTTCTATAAAATTCCTTCAAGGGGTTTATGAGATATAGAGCGGACACAAAATGGCAGGCACAAACCTTTGACCTTGAGTTGTGACCTTGACCTTGAACCAACAAGGCTGACTCATGGGTTCTGCACATCGTCTTGATGAGGTGATCATTTGACCCAAATTTCATGAAAATCCTTCAAGGGGTTTAGGAGATACGGACCGGACACGATTTTGTTACGGACGGAAGGACGGACGGACGGAAAGACGGACGGAAAGACGGACGGACGGAGACCATTCCTATAATCCCTCCGCCACGGCAGGGGATTAATTATCAGAAATTATTCTGTTTATAAGCTAAGTAATTGGCCTTGTTTTCATCATAAATTAACACCCTTCAAAGAGCTAAAAGAAGTGTGTCGGTATCATGGCATCTGAATTCAGTGAAGATCAAAGCGGTATAGTTGCCCGAGATTGTCATGGCATTACATCATGTTTTCGCGCCATGTGAAACATCACTGTTTGATCATACCGCCTCGCTTCTTTAAATTGTTGAGAAGAAATCAATAAAAAAGTTTCTTCTTTATTTTTTTTTAAAGCGAATGTACAATATCAGGAATGAACTGACAGGTAAATGTGTCAAACGATTATACTGGATATTCCTACCTCTGTGACCTGTTTGCCCTCAAAGAATTTACATTATTGTTAGAGAAGAATATCTTACAAAATGTTGTGTCAAAAATAATACTTGTACGAAGATTCATTTCAAACTTAATTGGAAACCGCAACAACATCATACTGCGTTATTCTAAAGCCACATTTCTATGTACATTCACGAGGTCACGTAACCTATTCTGCCGCGCTAACAGAAATCTGTTTGCGAAAAATCGTTTTACTCCATGTATTTAAATTGCTGCCGCTTTTTCATTATTTAAGATTTTTTAATTCTGTTTTTTATACTCTCTAATCAAAAGTCTGAATTTTATGACCATATTATGTATCATGTTTTACTTTAAGGCCAGCATTTTTTAATTTTCTGGTTTACGGGAGCACCGACCCTATTTTTTGACAAAACAAAATAAAAATAAAAGTCATTTTCAGTACTTTTATTTTCATTTTACCCGCCGACCGTCCATAATTGCTGCTGCCAAAAATAAAAGTTTAACTGTAAGGTAGAGGTTTTTAATCAAGATCAACAGACGCATGAAAAATGGCGGCCTCCATGAATGTAAATTCTGTGAAATTAATAGGAAAAATATACAAGTTAACAGACAATATTCTTTGGAATAAGTTGGCAGAGATAACAAGTATTGTAAAGAAATTGGATCTGAGTAGAAATTACAGCACCTAAAGCTCAACATTAGGAATAATCACGTACGAAAAATGACCTTCACTATCAACGCTGTCCAGATGTTGAAAATTCTGGCGTATCACATGTACGAGATTTGGTGTCTGTATATTATAACTGGACAACGATCAAATTCATGTGGGACTGTCAGAAAAATACCACAATTGATAAAAAGGAAAGCAACCAAAGAAAAGGCAAAATGGAGGAGCAAAAGTGAGTATCAACTTGCTAAACGCATCTTTTTTACTTTGAAGTCTTGGGGGTTAGAGAAGATAAAATAACTAATACCACAATTTTCAGTAGTTCTGTTCAAAACAAAGTGCAATTTCAATGTAAAATGACACATGTCCATGCAAATGCTTGACAAAGATACATGTGGTAAAAAATTCAAACTACATGTACATGATGTAGTCAAAATAATTGGACAGTCAGATTAATGGTTGTTTAATATGTTTGACAGGCAATCTAATCAGGATTGCGTCAAATTAGTTTGACTAAAGTTCTAGCCAGGTACTATAACTCAAAAGATAATTATCAAACATGAAACTCCCAGCAACATTCCCATGTTCACTTGAAGTATACGCCGATAAAATCTCTAAGAAGACCCTTTGAAAGTATGTTTGGGACAGACATTCAGACACTATATGTCACATGTGCCTTTGACACTGAGAACACATAATGACATATCCAGTAATAACTTTTTTTTCGGACTCATAATTTACTAAGTCCAAGTCCCATCTCAGTGAAGAGTCTTATAAATCTCCGATACTGTTGTTTGAACATCAGCCGATAAGGTTTTTATTTTGTACACATTTTAGCTGAACCAAAATTCAGATTGTGTCCACTTGTCGTACAGTATAGGTGGCACTGAAAATCGGCAAAATATAAAACAATATTCAAGTCATTGAAACTTAACCAAAGCCATAAATTTAATTTTAAAGCCAGTGTGCTTAATTTATCAATTCGTAATTTTTGCTTTCTAGTATGACAATGCCTGTCTTTTAAGACTTTGCATCTCCGGCCAATTAATATGCATGTATGCAGTATGAAGACCTAAAGTAGTCCTTGCATATCCCCATTTTAATAGCAGTTTTTATTCATGTTTATCATGTTTAAATAATAAACATTAGGCAATGTTCTTATGATATGTCAACTGTGGTATCTGTATATTTTACTATGAAAAATGTTTCCACAAGTCTATTTTTAGTACAAAATAGATACATACAAAAAAACACAAATAATACATATCCTTGGTGACTTTGAAAATGGCAATATTCAAACAAGCTACACATTAAGAAAACAACAGTATACTGAGATGATGAGATATAAACCAGTTCAAATTAGTTCATTTGTGAGTGTGTATGCAATTTAAGCTTGCAAGCTTTTGTTTTTTGTGGTGTATAAAAAATAAACAAGAGGACCATGATGGTCCTGAATCGCTCACCTGTTCCCACATGACCCAGTTTTGAGTATGACGTCGTTTTTTCTATTATTTGATATAGTGACCTAGTTTTTGAGCTCATGTGACCCAGTTTTGAATCTGATCTAGATATCATCAAGATAAAAATTCTGACCAATTTTCATGAAGATCCATTGAAAAATATGGCCTCCAGAGAGGTCACAAGATTTTTCTATTATTGACCTATTGACCTAGTTTTCAAAGGAACCTGACCCTGTTTTGAACTTGACCTAGATATCATCAAGGTGAACATTCTCACTAATTTTCATGAAGATCTCATGAAAAATATGGCCTCTAGAGAGGTCACAAGGTTTTTCTATTTTTATACCTACTGGCCTAGTTTTTGACCGCATTTGACCCAGTTTCTAAACTGACCTAGATACCATCAAGGTGAACATTCAGACCAATTTTCACGAAGATCTATTGAAAAATATGGCCTCTAGACAGGTCAAAAGATTTTTCTAATTTTAGACCTACTGACCTAGTTTTTGTCCGCAGCTGACCCAGTTTCAAACTTGACCTATATATCATCAAGATGAACAGTCAGACCAACTTTCATACATATCCCATGAAAAATATGGCCTCTAGAGAGGTCACAAGGGTTTTTCATTACTTGACCTAATGACCTACTTTTAGAGGTCACGTGACCCAGTTTCGAATTTGACCTAGCTATCATCAGGATGAACATTCTGACCAATTTTTTATGAAGATCCATTCAAAAGCATGGCCTCTAAAGAGGTCACAAGGTTTTTCTATTTTTAGACCTACTGACCTAGTTTTTGACCGCAGCTGACCCAGTTTCAAACTTGACCTAGATATCATCAAGGTGAACACTCAGACCAACTTTCATACAGATCCCATGAAAAATATGGCCTTTAGAGAGGTCACAAGGTTTTTCTATATTTGACCTACTGACCTAGTTTTTGATGGCACGTGACCCAGTTTCGAACTTGACCTAGATATCATCAAGGTGAACATTCTGACCAATTTTCATAAAGACCCCATGAAAAATGCGACCTCTAAAGGGGTCACAAGGTTTTTCTATTATTTGACCTACTGACCTAGTTTTTCACGGCACGTAACTCAGTTTCGAACTTGACCTAGATATCATTAAGGTGAACATTCTGACCAATTTTCATGAAGATCTTGTGAAATATATGGACTCTAGAGAGGTCACAAGGTTTTTCTATTTTTAGACCTACTGACCTAGTTTTTGACCGCACATGACCCAGTTTCGAACTAGACCTAGATATCATCAAGGTGAACATTCTGACCAATTTTCATAAAGACCCCGTGAAAAATGTGACCTATAGAGTGGTCACAAGGTTTTTTTATTATTTGACCTACTGACCTAGTTTTTGACGGCATGTAACCCAGTTTCAAACTTGACCTAGATATCATCAAGGTGAACATTCTGACCAATTTTCATGAAGATCTTGTGAAATATATGGCCTCTAGAGAGGTCACAAGGTTTTTCTATTTTTAGACCTACTGACCTAGTTTTTGACCGCATGTGACCCAGTTTCGAACTTGACCTAGATATCATCAAGGTGAACATTCTGACCAATTTTCATAAAGATCCGATGAAAATGTGACCTCTAGAGTGGTCACAAGCAAAAGTTTACGCACGGACGGACGGACGCTGCGCAATCACAAAAGCTCACCTTGTCACTTTGCGACAGGTGAGCTAAAAAACTGTATCCTTTTGGACGTTTTATTTTTATTTATTTGGTCGACTGCTCAAAATTGGGATTTTTATTTTTATTTGTCCCCCCCACCCCCCGACCCAAATTTTTTTAAAAATCTCCCGTAAACCAGAAAATAAAAAAATGCTGGCCTAAGAAAGAAATAAGTAATTAAGATCGCGCTGTTTGAAATTTTACAAGTGATTATATGAAAATTCGGCCGTTTTTATAGAATTTTGCCTACATTTTTGTCGATGTCTTATTAAATTTATTATAGAATTCAAACTGTATTACTTCTCAAGCGGTGTTGAAAATTTGAAGCGATTATATTAAAAAAAGAATGCACTACGCGCGTTTTTTTGTGTATGTGTCAATAAACAAAAGTAACGGCGAGATAAAATATTACGATAGGTCGCACGTGCTCGTGGAATAGAAAATTACCGGCATGACGTTTTGATATCTTTATGATTCCCGGGTTAATTCCAATCAATCCAGGTATTTTTTCATGATATAATTTCTGAATTTGGTAAAAACCACTCGCCCGATCGGTCCGATCGGTCGAGTATACAGCGAAGTCCACTCATCCTAACCAAATTTAACTCGTCAATGTATGATGGATGTGAACTGTCAGATCCTTCCCAAGAAACTGCCTGTCGGCGGGTGGACTTGTTCAAAAAGCTGGGTGAATGTACATCGATCCGAGCATATAATTTTTTTTCGTACCCGCAAATTTTCGTCCGAAAAAAAGTTTAGGGTCAGGGGCTAAAATTAGGGACGGTCGGGTCACCGGAAACGTACATATTTTTTTTTTTTTCGCCTAAGATCTAGGCCTTCTGGTTTATTTTTTAGTTTTTTTGAAGATTTTCCTATGTAAAATCAAGTGACCCCTGGGGCTGGGTCATGATTTGAACAAATTTTGTAGAGGTCCACTAGGCAATGCTACAGATCAAATATCTAAGCGCTAGGCCTTCTGGTTTATTTTTAGAAAAATTTTGAAGATTTTCCTATGTAAAATCAAGTGACCCCTGGGGCGAGGTCAATTTTTATCCCGGGTCATGATTTGAATAATTTTAGTAGAGGTCCACTAGGCAATGCTACATGTCGAATACAGTTGAATATCGTTAACTCGATATCGGTTAGCTTGATACTCCGGTTAGCACGATGTGTTTGAGTCGGTCCCGATTTTTCCCTATTTATCTTAATGTAATTATTTATCATTACCTCGATATGTTTAGCTCGATATTTTGTTTAGCTCGATGAGATTTTTCAGTCCCGTGAACTTACCTGTACCGTTTTTACACCTGGTTTCGTCGATATCACAGCTTGTCAAAAAATATCCATGTTATTTGTAAGGTGTGAAAATCAACCTATTGTTGTCAGGCGATGTATTAATCATAATCAAGTTAGTCTGTGTGTTTGTTTTGTTTGTTATTTAATCTTTAATCCAATTTAAATGCCAGGAAGTTATTTAACTCCCAATAATTAGTCTTATAAAAGCAGGAAAGCTGTTTTCCAATATAACAACTAATTTGGATGGAATATTTTCTGTTTGACGGTGTAAAAATCTGCCATTTAGCATTAAGTAACAATCTGTTAACTGGCAAATTTTCGTTATCGAAGCAAAGTCAAAATGACAACTCAACCAGGAACAGTACCGCTGCATTCCGACTTGTTTAGGGAAGGAATAAAAATGCTAATGTTTAAATGTATATTTTGAAAAATTAAAAAGTTGTATGTATGTACTTAAATAAATTAAAATGCTTTATTTGTCAATAAGATTAAAATTGTATTTACGTTTTATATTATTTCTTTCCCCTTTCAAACCCTCTGGAAAAAAGCATTGGATATAATGACAATATAGACGTCCGACAAAAGTATACAAAGTAGTCCAAGATGACGTCGATATCGTTACGTCGAACTTCGGATACGTCGATGCAATTTTTACAGTCCCTTGAATATCGAGGTAACGGTATTCGACTGTATCTAAGCTCTAGGGCTTCTGGTTTTTGAGAAGAAGACTTTTTAAGATTTTCCTATGTAAAATCAAGTGACCCCTGGGGCAGGGTCAATTTTGACCCCAGGGTCATGATTTGAACAAATTTGGCAGAGGTCCACTAGGCAATGCTTCACACCAAATAACTAAGCTCTACGGCTTCTGGTTTTTGAGAAGAAGATTTTTAAAGTTTTTCCTTTTGGTTGCCATGGCAACCAGAGTTCTTCATGGAATTCAATTCTTTGAATAATTTTGAAAGGAGGCCACTCAAAGATCATTCTTGTGAAGTTTGGTGTAATTCTGCCCAGTGGTTTTCAAGAAGAACACTTTTTTAGAAATTGTTGACGGACGATGGACGACACACTATGCACAACGGACATCAAGCGGTCACAATAGCTCACCTTGTCACTTTGTGACAGGTGAGTTAAAAGGGGGCATCATTTTGAAAAAATGCAAAGTAGAGTTATGGGACCTGCTTAGTGCATGTCAGATGATGACAGTGAACAAGTGTTTAAAGTTTCAATCCATTCCCATTAGTGGGTACTGAGATACCAGCTTACAACCTTAACGAAAAATTTCTAAGTCGAAAAAGGGGCATAATTTTATAAAAGAGCAAAATAGAGTTATGGAACCTACGCAGTGTGTCAGTTTATTACAGTGAATAAGTGTGTGAAGTTTCAATCCATTTCCACAAGTGGTTACTGAGATACCTCCTTACATACAAAAACTTGACCAAATCAGGACGCCGACGCACGGCCGAGTCCAATAGCTCTACTATTCTTTGAATAGTCAAGCTAAAATGTAGTTTTTATATGCAAAAATTGTCATTAGTGCTCACAACAACTTGAACTAACAAGAGGACCATGATGGTCCTGAATCGCTCACCTCTTCCCTCATGACCCAGTTGATAAACATTCAGACCAACTTTCATACAGATCCCATGAAAAATATGGCCTCTAGAGAGGTCACAACATTTTTTCATTATTTGACCTACTGACCTACTTTTTGAAGGCACGTGACCCACTTTCGAAACTGACCTAGATATCACCAAAATGAACATTCTGACCAATTTTCATGAAGATCCATTCACAAATATGGCCTCTAGAGATGTCACAAGGTTTTTCTATTTTTAGACCTACTGACCTAGTTTTTGACCGCACATGACCCTGATTTGAACTTGACCTAGATATCATCAAGAAGAACATTCAGACCAACTTTCATACAGATCCCATAAAAAATATGGCCTTTAGAGAGGTCACAAAGTTTTTTTATTATTTGATCTACTGACCTAGTTTTTGATGGCAGGTGACCCAGTTTTGAACTTGACCTAGATATCATCAAGACGAACATTCAGACCAACTTTCATACAGATCCCATGAAAAATATAGCCTTTAGAGGTCCCAAGGTTTTTCTATTATTTGACCTACTGACCCAGTTTTTGAAGGCACGTGACCCACTTTCGAACTTGACCTAGATATCATCAAAGTGAACAATCTGACCAATTTTCATGAAGATCTTGTGAAAAATATGGTCTCTAGAGAGGTCACAAGGTTTTTCTATTCTTAGACCTACTGACCTAGTTTTTGAAGGCACGTGACCCAGTTTCGAACTTGACCTAGATATCATCAAGATGAACATTCTGACCAACTTTCATAAAGATCCCACAAAAAATGTGACCTCTAGAGATGTCACAAGGAAAAGTTTATGCACGGACGGACAGACGCTGCGTGATCACAAAAGCTCACCTTGTCACTATGTGACAGGTGAGCTAAAAACTGGGGGTTTTTTTTAAACAAATGACTGTTACTATATGACATTCAATTCTGAATGAAGCTATACTTACATAGTCATTTTTTTATATTTAGCAAAGTTAAATATATCTGAGAATCTTCTGCATTTAGTTCATATTAACATTTTTTACTGTTTTAGTTTGTACAGTATAAATGTATGCTAGCATACAGATGTAATACACTGAACGAGGCAGTCTGAAAGACAGCTAAAATCCCCCACCACTGGTATGGATAGTGAAAGGGTAAACCTCTGACCTTGAGCTGTGACCTTGGCCTTGAACTGACATGGCTGACCCATGAATTCTGCACATCGTCTAAATGAGGTGATCATTTGACCCAAGTTTCATGAAAATCCTAAAAGGGGTTTAGGAGATACAGAGCTCAAACCTTTCACCTTGAGTTGTGACCTTGACCTTGAGTTGACATGGCTTACTCACGAGTTCTTGATGAGGTGATTATTTGACCCAAGTTTAATGTAAATCTTTCAAAGGGTTTAGGAGATACAGAATGGACACAAAATGGAAGGCTCAAACCTTTGATTCTTAAGTTGAGACCTTGACCTTGAGCCGGCATTGCTGACAGAGCGGACACAAAATGGAAGGCTCAAATCTTTGACCTAGTTGTGACCTTGACTAGCTCTGACATGGCTGACTCATGAGTTCTGCACATCATCTTGATGAGGTGATCATTTAATCCAAGTTTCATAATTATCCTTCAAGAAGTTTAAGAGATACACAGAGCAGACACGAAATGGTAGGCTCAAACCTTTGTCCTTGAGTTGTGACCTTGACCTTGAGCCGACATGGCTGACTCATGAGTTCTGCACATCGTCTTGATAAGGTGATAATTTGATTCAAGTTTCATGATTATCCTTCAAGGGGTTTAAGAGATACAGAGCGAACACGAAATGGAAGGCTCAAACCTTTGACCTTGAGTTGTGACCTTGACCTTGAGCTGACATGGCTGACTCATGGGTTCTGCAAATCATCTTGATGAGGTGATCATTTGACACAAGTTTCATGAAAATCCTTCAAGGGGTTTAGGAGATACAGAGCGGACACAAAATGTTACGTAGGACAGAAGGACAGACGGAGACCATTCCTATAACCATCCACCACCTGTGGCAGGGGATTAATAACAAGAGGGTCCTGAATTACTTTCATATATACCACTGCTTTATATGACAAGATGGGTATCACTCAGACCAAACTTACTCACTCTGAAAACCAATGATCATTCAAGTATCATTCTTGACCTATGAGACAAGTTTTACTATGGCTGGACCTAGTGAACTAATTTTTCACCCTAGACCCTGTTTTGGCCATTTTCTAAACCAAAACAGTGTTCCTTTCCCTCCGATAAATAGTGCATCTATCAAAAAGAATTTATCACACAAGTAGCAGTCTTGAATTAAGATGTGTGGTTCTAATTAAACAAGAGCTGTTTGTAAAACACATGTGCCCCCATGATGGGCTGTCTCATTTTCAGTCCTGTGATCACTAAGATCTTGACCTACTATATCTATAGGGGTCATCTGCTGGTCATGACCCAACTCCCTATCAACTTTCATGATCCTAGGCCCAAGCTTTCTCAAGTTATCATCCAGACACCGATTGGTCTACGGACCGACTGACCAACAGACATTTGCAAATCAATTGGAAGGGGGGCATGAATAGCACTTATACAGGTTTTCCAATCAAATATAGCCTATATGTAGAGAATCAAATACCAAAGAGCAAGTAAAATACCTTTAGGAGGGTTAGTACAATCCCTGGCCATGTGCCCACTTTCTCCACACTTGTAACAGTCTCTACCTCCTCCAGCACCACCTGCTATAAACATACATACACACTTGTTCATAGAATACTGTTGTTTAACCACACTTTAAATATGATTAGTTACCAATGTAGACAAATCATTTCATATAAAGTAATCTAAGTTTGAATGCTTGCAAAACAAAATTTACGTAGCTAATTAACAAACAAGAGGCATAAATCATCAAAGAAGGACCTCGACTTTTGGACCAATATTAGTGATCATCCATTACGCAGTTTCAATATCAGTTATATCAAGCTTATTTACATCTTTTTAGGAATGCCACCTACACGGATCGAATTGGGAAAGTATCTCCTTAAGATGCCTAAATTGGGAGGAATTCAAACTTTCACATTAACTTAGATTGTAGGTACAGATACTACAAAGCATCATCGAGAAACACTAGATAAAAGAATCTGAACGAGTACAAGAGACCTAAATGTGCCTAAGGGATACCTGAGGAAACCATCACCTTTGGACCATGCTACTGACCAAGTCTGGTGAAAATTCATTCAGCAGTACTTCTGAAGTTATTTAAAGGTTTTTCGATGCTTTTACTTCATCTATAAGCAACTAAGAGGAACCATTTACACACTAGAATGTGTCTGTAGGACACAGGGTGTGCCCCCCACTGGTACATTTGTCACAAATAAGGGGCAATAATTCAAATGTTTGTAGTCTCAGTTTGAGGGTATAGCCTCAACAAACATTTTATGAAAAGGATTCATTATTCTAGGCCATATACTTTTTGAACTATGTGCATCACAAACAAAGAATCCACTATTTTGGCTATTTCAAGGGCCATAACTCTGTAATAAGAACTAAGATTCTTAAGAAGAATGCCAAGTGTGCAAGGTCACATCACGATAAAGACTCCAGCAAGGTTTTCTGAATTTACATCAAATACTTTTTGAGCTAGGCACATAATTAGGTGAAAAAGTGCATTTTTTTTATATTTCAGGGGCCATAACTTTAAAAATAGGGGGTGGAGCCAGCCAAAAAATTAGAGGTGTGCAAGTTTATATTATGATTAAGACTTATGCAAGTTTTCAACCATTTATATTAAATACTTTTTGAGCTAGGTGCGTCACAAAGTGAAAATGTACATTTTGACTATTTCAGGGGCCATAACTCTAAAAATAGGGGGCGGACCCAAATGAAAAATAGGAGGTGTGCAAATTCATATCATGATTAAGACTCATGCAAGGTTTCATGAATTTATATCAAATACTTTTTGAGCTAGGCATGTCTCAAGGTGAAAATGTGCATTTTTGACTATTTCAGGGGCCATAACTCTGAAAATAGGGGGCGGAGCCAGACGAAAAATAGGAGGTGCCCAAGTTCATATCATGATTAAGACTCATGCAAGATTTCATGAATCTATATCAAATACTTCTTGAGCTAGGCATGTCACAAGGTGAAAATGTGCATTTTTGACTATTTCAGGGGCCATAACTCTGAAAATAGGGGGCGGAGCCAGATGAAAAATAGGAGGTGCGCAAGTTCATATCATGATTAAGACTCATGCAAGGTTTCATGAATCTATATCAAATACTTTTTGAGCTAGGCGTGTCATAAGGTAAAAATGTGCATTTTTGACTATTTCAGGGGCCATAACTCTGAAAATAGGGGGCAGAGCCAATGAAAAATAGGAGGTGCACAAGTTCATATCATGATTAAGACTCATGCAAGGTTTCATGAATCTATATCAAATACTTTTTGAGCTAGGCGTGTCACAAGGTAAAAATGTGCATTTTTGACTATTTCAGGGGCCATAACTCTGAAAATAGGGGGCAGAGCAAGACGAAAAATAGGAGGTGCGCAAGTTCATATCATCATAAAGACTCACGCAAGGTTTCATCAATTTATATCAAATACTTTTCGAGCTAGGCGCGTCACGAACTTCGGACGCATGGACAAGACCAAATCTATATGCCCCCACCACTCATGGGGGGGGGGGGGCACAAAAAGTGTTAGAGGTTCATACATGGATGCTACAGAAGATACACCTGATGGTTCATATAAAGAAATCATGCAATGAATTCCTCTATTTTTTAGACTTTGGTGGCCCCTGAAAGTAGCCAAGCAAAACCATTTCACCAAATTGAGACAGGACCATATCAGGAAGTTACACACAATGTTTGATGAAGATCTATCAGGTGAGAAATTGAGTTTTTTTTCTATTTTCAGCTGTAAGGTTCCTCTGCCAAAAGGAGACAACCTGAAACATCTGAAACGCACCAAAGATAGGACAACACAAACTGTACTCATAAATATCTTCCAAATTTTTATGGATTCATGACTATGGATAGAAACTTTTGCATCTTGAAATGTCTCATAGACAGACACATTTCCTTTTATAATACCTTTAGGAGGGTTAGTACAATCCCTTGCCATATGTCCACTTTCTCCACACTTGTAACAGTCTCTACCTCCTCCAGCACCACCTATAATAATATTAAAACTAGAACAAGTCTGTAGGGCACATGTGTGCTCCCGCTGGTACATTTGTCACAAATAAGGAGAAATAATTAAAATGTTTGCAGTCTTAAGGGGGTATAGCCCCAACAAGCATTTTATACAAAAGATTCATTATTCTAGGCCTAACACTTTTTGAGCTACGATCACAAACAAAAAATCCACTATTTTGGCTATTTCAAGGGCTGTAAATCTGTAATAAGCGCTAAAATTTCAAGAAGAATGCCAAGTGTGCAAAGTCACATCATGATGAAGACTCATGCAAGTTTTCATCAATTTATATCGAATACTTTTTTGAGCAAGGCAAGTGACAAGGTGAAAATGTGATTTTTTACTACATGTACTGTAAATCCGGTGTTATTCGTGCTGTTCTAATTTTCGCTATTTTTCGCGAATCGGGTGCATTGCGAATTCATAAATACGCATAAGTTTCCTTCCATAACATACAAACATATCCGAAAAGAATGTCCGAAATATGGTCAAGTTCAGCAATGAATACTAGCCACCTATATGTGATGTTTATCGAATCAATTTCAATTATTTTAATATATTATGAATAAGTATAATAAAGATCCTCGAAACAACATTTTGTATGTGTCAAACAAGCAGAGAACGCGTTGCCTGAGGGGATGATCCATGACATCCTTTATCTTCTCGACAAACCTGAATCTTTTTGCACATTTTGTTTAGATAATAATAGGTATTAGCAGACAATTTATCACACAACTGTACTATATTCTTGCACATTACAATTATATATGACATGACTGTAACAAACTTTGAACATTTTATCAGCTATTAAATGTAATAAGAATAATCACCCGTAAATTGAATAAAGGATTAAAAGGCTCTTTTCAATAAATGTAAGTCCAACAAAAGCAATCTATGTGAATAAAGTAACCGATTACTAATACGAAATAACAGTAACTGTTACAGACCATGTATAACAAGGTTTTGGCGTGCATAAATTCGGTACGGTAGGAAAGAATGTGCATTAATGCAATCATGACTTCCGGAATTGGAATTTCGCTAATATAAGATAAGAACCTTCGCCAATTTAAATTTCAGACCCTCCCGTCATGAATTCATAAACCCGCAAAATAATTCAGGGAGCAGGAATCGTGAAATAAAGATCACGCGAATATAATGTAATTTACAGTATTTCTGGGGCCGTAACTCTGGAAATAGGGGGCAGAGGCAGACGAAAAGTAAGTGCCCAAGTTCATATCATAAGACATTTTATCAATGTATATGAAAAACTTTTTGAGCTAAGCGCGTCACAAGGTGAAAATGTGCATTTTTGACAATTTAAAGGGCCATAACTTTGAAATAGGGGACAGAGCCAGATGAAAAATAGGAGGCGCGCAAGTTCATATCATGATAAAGACTCATGCAAGGTTTCATCAATTCATATGAAACACTTTTTGAGCTTGGCGCATCACAAGGTGAATATGTGCATTTTTTAACTATTGCAGGAACCAGAACTCTGAAAATAGGGGGCAGCGCCAGATGAAAAATAAAGGGTGCCAAAGTTCATATCATGATAAAGACTTGTGCAAGGTTTCATCAATTTATATCAGTAACTTTTTGAGCTATGAGCGTCACAAACTTTTTTCGGATGAACCGACAAGACCAGATCTACATGCCCCCTCCACTGAGTAGCGAGGGCACAAAAACAAGTATACCGATATGAATTTTCCATACTCCAGTGTGAAGTTACTAACAAGAAAGGTCACTAGATTGCTTATCTGGCTTTCAGAGCTAAAACTGGCTAGAGTGTGCAAATCTGAAATTCATTTTTCAAACCTTCCATGAATATCTATCAACCTGTGAAGTTGTAACCTCGCCCCCCCCCCCCACACACACACTTGATTGTGCTCTCTTAAGGACATCTGTCCTTTAAAGTTCAGATGTAATGAAACTAGAGTTGTCACAGGAGTGACGAATTATACCCCCACAATATGGCATTGTCACAGAACTAAGTCAATGTCAAAGCCGAACTTGCTTGACCTTTGACCTACTGACCATCAAATCAATAGAGGTCATCTGCTAGTCATGATCAACCTCCCTATGAAGTTTCGTGATCCTCCGCCCAAGCTTTCTTAAGCTATTGTCCGTAAAAGGTTTAAATGACCTTTGACCTTTGGAACTCAAAATCAATATGGGTCATCTGCTTGACATGACCAACCTCCAGATTAAGTTTCTTGATCCTAGTCCCAAGCATTCTCAAGTTTTTGTCCGAAAACTGCTAAAATGTTCCGGGTCACTGTGACCTTGACCTGTGACCTACTGACTTTAAAATCATCAGGGGTCATCTGCTAGTCATAACCAACCTCCCTATCAATTTTCATGTTCCTAGGCCCAAGCATTCTCAAGTTATCATCCGGAAACCATTTAACTGTTCAAGGTCACTGTCACCTTGACCTTTGGCCTACTGACCTCAAAGTAGAACTTGACCTGTATTTCATGATGTTACACCTGTGTACCAAAATTTATGACCCTAGGCCCAAACGTTCTCAAGTTATCATCCGGAAACCATTTAACTGTTCCGAGTCACTGTGACCTTGACCTTTGACCTACAGCCCTCAAAGTCGAACTTGACCTACATTTCATGATGTTACAGCTGTGTACCAAAATTTAAGATCCTAGGCCCAAGCGTTCTCAAGTTATCATCTGAAAACCATTTAACTGTTCCAAGTCACTGTGACCTTGATCTTTGACCTACAGACCTCAAGGTCGAACTTGACCTGCATTTCATGATGTTATATCTGTGTACCAAAATTTATGATCCTAGGCCCAAGCGTTCTAGAGTTATCATCCGGAAACCATTTAACTGTTCTGAGTCCCTGTGACCTTGACCTTTGACCTACAGACCTCAAAGTTGAACTTGACCTACATCTCATGATGTTACACCCGTGTACCAAAATTTATGATCCTAGGCCCAAGCGTTCTCAAGTTACCATCCGGAAACCGTTCAACTGTTCAGGGTCACTGTGACCTTGACCTTTGACCTACTGACCCCAATTTCGAAATTGACCTGTATTTTTGACGTTACACCGGTGTACCAAAAACTATTTAAATTGGTCAAGCCTTTTTTGAGTTATCATCTGGAAACCATGCAAAACCAACTGACCGTCCTACCGACCGCCAACCTCACTCCTATATACACCCCCCTCCCCCACCCCAACTTCGTTTTGTGGGGGTATAATTATTTGCCTCTTAGTAACATCCTTAACTTTTTGCCGGACATATTTTTTTTGCGGGGGATACCAATTCATCAACTTTGCTTGTAATTCATACTTTTTATCAAGACAAGGGCCATAACTCAAGATCTGGCTATGCGTGATCCCAATTCAAGCACCAGGTGCACAGTAACAATTCTGTGAGGTTTAATGACTTTGGGTCAGATAACACAACTGAACAGAAACCATTTTTTCTATTTTTAGTTACAGTGACCCTTCACCCTAGCAACCTCATATGCCGTCACAAACTGTCTCTATGCAAGCAACATATTTATCAATTTTCACTGCAATCTGTCAATCCTAACTGAAGTATTGCTTCAAAACCAAAAATTGATGCACCTGACCATCCGCCCTACATTTGCTAATCTAATAATCAGTTCTTTTAAAACCTGGTTAAGATGCATTTCTAGACATGGCATGATCACAATACTCAGTAACTTACTGCTGAGAAAATATTCTGCAGAACTCCCCATTTCATAAGTATATTTCCAATATAACAAAATTTTCTCCCTGGGTTGACTCATGAATAAATTCCAGCTTAAGAACAGATTCATATTTCTGTTTTCCATGTATTAACAAATTCTTCCAAACCAATCATAATTTACCTTTTGCAGCATTTGGGCATTCCCTCGAAAAGTGTCCAGATTCCCCGCACTTGAAGCAGTCTTTACTACCAGTACCGCCACCTACAATGACAACAGTGTATATATCATCTCTTTGCGTTAAAAGTGTCTGTCTAGCAACATTTCATAGCTTAAACTAGAAAATGCTTTTGTAAAAAAGCGCATGTCTCCCCCAATGCAAAGTCCTATAGGCAAGAAAAATAGGGGTCAGGAGCGAAAGTCAAAGAGACACTGATGGTTGGCTGCAATAGGGATCATCTACTTGGCATGTCCAGTCATCCCGCTAAATTTCAACACTCTTGGCCTAGTGGTTCTCAAGTCACTGTTCAGGCTCCTGTGACCTTGACCTTTGATCAAGTGACCTCAAAATAAATAGGGGTCATCTACTTTGCATGTCCAATCATCTCAAGTTATTTCCAAAAAATGATTTTACATGAACAGGCCACTGTGACCTTGACCTTTAATAGACTGACCCCAAAATCAATAGGGGTCATCTACTCTGCATGTTCAATCATCCTATGAAGTTTCAACATTCTGGGTCAAGTGGTTCTCAAGTTATTGATAGGAACTGGTTATCAATGTTCAGGCCTCTGTGACCCTGACCTTTAACGGAGTGACCCCAAAAACAATAGGGGTCATTTACTCTGCATGAACAATCATCCTATAAAGTTTCAACATTCTGGGTCGAGAGGTTCTCAAGTTATTGATTGGAAATGGTTTTCCATGTTCAGGCCCCTGTGGCCTTGACCTTTAACAGAGTGACCCTAAAATCGTTAGGGGTCATCTACTCTGCATGACCAATCATCCTATGAAGTTTCATCATTCTTGGTCAAGTGGTTCTCAAGTTACTGACCGGAAATGGTTTTCAATGTTCAGGACCCTGTGACCTTGACCTTTAATGGAGTGACCCCAAAATCGATAGGGGTCATCTATTTTGCATGTACAATCATCCTATGAAGTTTCAACATTCTGGGTCAAGTGGTTCTCTAGTTATTGATAGGAAATGGTTTTCCATGTTCAGACTCCTGTGACCTTGACCTTTGATGGAGTGACCCCAAAATCAATAGCGGTCATCTACTCTTCATGACCAATCATCCTATGAAGTTGCAACATTCTGGGTCAAGTGGTTCTCTAGTTTTTGATCGGAAATGGTTTTCAATGTTCAGGCCCCTGTGACCTTGACCTTTGACGGAGTGACCCCAAAATCAATAGGGGTCATCTACTCTTCATGGCCAATCATCCTATGAAGTTTCAACATTCTGGGTCAAGTGGTTCTCTAGTTACTGATCGGAAATGATTTTCAATGTTCAGGCCCCTGTGACCTTGACCTTTGACAGAGTGACCCCAAAATCAATAGGGGTCATCTACTCTTCATGGCCAATCATCCTATGAAGTTTCAACATTCTTGGTCAAGTGGTTCTCTAGTTATTGATCGGAAATGGTTTTCAATGTTCAGGCCCCCGTGTCCTTGACCTTTGACAGAGTGACCCCAAAAACAATAGGGGTCGTCTACTCCAGCAGCCCTAGTACCCTATGAAGTTTGAAGGTTCTAGGTCAAATGGTTCTCCAGTTATTCCTCGGAAATGAAGTGTGACGTACGGACGGACGGACGACAGGGCAAAAACAATATGTCTCCTGGGGGAGACATAATAAACCATTAGAAAGCAGCAATTCAATGTGTATGGTACAAACACAAGCTGAACATGCACTGAAGCATTTCATTTTTTCAAATGTGTAAATACTGACTACAACTGAAATGGGAGCACTGCCTTTTAGTGCATTGAAACTAGAAGTGGAAATATCCAGACTTTACAAGCTGCAGGTAAACACTGAATTTTTCAGAACTAACAGTAAGGATATTAGGTACTTATAGTTACTTTTCCATTGGAATTTTGCTAACTGACCAATGTTCCTAAATTTTTTGACTAACTGCTGTAGATCAAAACTTTAACCTGAAATTTGAAGCAAAAAGGGGAAGAATTCAAGAAATACTGGTGCTACAGGTATGGCCCTTGTGCCATGTGATGTGGGTGATGAATTGGAACAATTCTTTTAAGATTAAATCAAATACCTTCTGTGTTATCAAAATACAGTAAAATGCACAACAAGAGCTGTCCGTAAGACAGCCAAGCTCGACTTTTCGAAATATTGTCACAGAAGCTGGAAATTATTACCCAAAATGCTAAATATCAAAAGAGTTTTAAGTTCAAAAGGGGACATATCAGAGTAATGGGACTTGATGCTATCAACTAGTTTTATAACCCCGAAGAAACATGTTAAGTTTCAATTCAATATCTGCATTAGTTTTGGGGATAGTAACTTGCATGTAAAACTTTAACCAAAATTTTCTAAGTCCAAAAGGGGGCATAATTTGCTCAAAATACATGTCAGAGTTACGGAACTTGACCCAGTGAGGTTGGTAATTGACCTAGAAAAAGAATAAATAAGTTTCAAAGCTATATGCCTTTTGGTAATAGCTGTATGTACTTGCACGCAAAACTTTAACCAGGATTTTCTAAGTCCAAAAGGGGGCATAATGGGCGATATCGGTCAGTTAATTCCCCTGATTAAACAGGTGCGCGTATAGGTGGCGCTACATGCGAATAGGTCCTAGAAAATTTTGTTTACATAATTTACATTATATAGTCGCTGTCACTTCAGACTATATTAGTAGATTTGGAAAATATCCGATTATGTTATCAAAATTCAGCTGTTTATCCCTTGAGCAATTGAGGAAAGAGCTTTATTTATATTTATTGATACTCTGTGAGGCTAGCTGTAAGGACTGTTTTAAAGTGCATTTTCTGTGTGTCAGTTTATATATGGACTGTATGATTGTTATGTTTGTTAATTGTGACAATAAATACTTTTATTTAGCTTTAAAGTATTTTTCAATATTGAAATGCCTCCTTGGAAAGTCATTTTATCATTGTACAAGTATTCAGACTATATTCTTAGAATAAGGATCAGTATACTAGACAGTATATATTCCTAAAGTTACAAATTAATCGGAAAGATCTGCATACACAGTTTAATGCAATGAGATCTTGAATAATATAGAAATTATAATAATAATTACTGTAAAATGTTAGAATATAATTATACTCTTGTGATAAGATGTCCCTTCAATTTTCCATCAGCCCAATTAATTTATTATAGGTGTTTTCTCATATATTTCATGAAAATATCATCCATGAGGCATAAATGACCTCTATTGACAAGTTGACATACCACGTGTTAATTTAATTTTATGATGCTGCCTCTTTAATTTTCAGTCAATTCAGTTCACAGCAACTTGCCCACATAAAGTGAAAATATAAATCTCTACATTTAATAAAAACACCCGTAGGATTTATAATACACATACCACAAATCTGTGAAGCTTTAAAAATAAAAACAAATGTGAGACATATTAGACATTATTTCAAATTGCAATGTATTAAGAAAACTTATTATACACATTACATTAACATCTGACCTATATTTAACACCTAAGTGGGAGCAGGAAGTGTTAAGTCTGCTTCAAGGACATATTCTTGAACCCCCTAGAGTTAACAGGACACATGGCATGTACATTTTTATGGTAACAATCAGTATGCAGCCAATGGATAGGCAATTTTATGCAAACTAAATGTTTCCAGAGAAACCATTGTCTATTTGAAACAAAGCTTCCATTCAGGGGTAAAATTTAGCAATATTTTTCAACTAGCTATTATAGCTAGCCCCACTTTGCTTATAAATTGTACGGAAATGTGACTCGCTTGAATTAAAGCTACAATAATAATTTCAGTTATATATTACAAGCCTGCATTTTGAAATGATGAAAATTTTACCGGGCTTTAAATTTTATGTTAAAAACAGAAGAAACAGCTATCCAAATAGATTATATTGATACATTACACGATTAGATTTTTTTAAATACTTTAATTACTTTTTTATTCAGCTGTCAAATGCATGAAAGGTTAAGAAAAAGAGTTTAACCATGATAAAAGCCGAGAGTATACGCATGATAGGACCTATTCGCCCGTAGCGACACCTATCAAATCATGTGGGAAGATAACTCAGCGAATGCTGCCATTTGCCCAAAATACAAGTCAGAGTTATGGGACTTGGTGCTATCAACTAGTTTTATAACCCCTAAGACACATGTGAAGTTTCAATTTAATATCTGAAGTAGTTTTGGAGATAGTTACTTGCATGTAAAACTTTAACCAGGATTTTCTAAGTCCAAAAGGGGGCATAATTTGGCCAAAATACATGTCAGAGTTATGGGACTTGACCCAGTGAGGTAGGTAATTGATCTAGAAAAAGAATAAAGAAGTTTCAAATCTATATGCCTTTTAGTAATAGCTGTATGTACTTGCACGCAAAACTTTAACCAGAATTTTCTAAGTCCAAAAGGGGGCATAATTTGGCCAAAATGAAGGTCAAAGTTATGGGACTTGGTGCTATCAACTAGTTTTATAACCCCGAAGACACATGTGAAGTTTCAATTCAATATCTGCATTAGTTTTGGAGATAGTAACTTGCATGTAAAACTTTAACCAAAATTTTCTAAGTCCAAAAGGGGGCATAATTTGCTCAAAATACATGTTAGAGTTATGGAACTTGACCCAGTGGGGTTGGTAATTGACATAGAAAAAAATAAATAAGTTTCAAAGCTATATGCCTTTAAATGATAGCTGTATGTACTTGCATGCAAAAACTTAACCAAGGTGTGACGCCGACGCCAACGCCAGGGTGAGCTAGACTATTCCTTGAATAGTCGAGCTAAAAATAATCCAAAATTCGATGTAACAAGAAGGCCATGAGGGCCCTGTATCGCTCACCTGACCTAGATCATCAAGAATAACATTCTGACCAAGTTTCATTCAGATATGGTCAACCAAAAATGTGGTCTCTAAAGTGTAAACAAGCTTTTCCTTTGATTTGACCCTGTGACCTAGTTTTTGACCCCACATGACCCAGATTCGAAATGACGTAAAGATCATCAAGATTAACATTCTAAGTTTCATGAAGATACAGTCATAAATGTGACCTCACCTGGCCCAGATTTGAACTTGACCTATAGATCATCAAGATCAACATTCTGACCAAGTTTCATTAAGATATGGTCATAAATGTGGCCTCTACAGTGTTAACTAGCTTTTTCCTTTGATTTAACTGGTGAACTAGTTTTTGATCCTACATGTCAGATTCAACTGGACCTTGAGACCATTAAGATTAACATTCTGACCAAGATTCATGAAGATATAGTCATAAATGTGGCCTCTACAGTGTTTGCAAGCTTTTACTATGATTTGACCTGGTGACCTAGATTTTGATCACAGATGACCCAATATCAAACCCGTCCAAGATTTTATGGAGGGGAAGATTCTGACCAAGTTTTATTAAGATTGGGCCAAAATTGTGACCTCTAGTGTGTTAACAAACTTTTCCTTTGATCTGACCTGGTGACCTAGTTTTTTGATCCCAGATGACCCAGTATCGAACTCATCCAAGATTTTATTGAGGGGAAGATTCTGACCAAGTTTCATTACGATAGGGATAAAATTATGACCTCTAGAGTGTTAACAAGCTTTTCCTCTGTTCTAATTTAGTGACCTAGTTTTTGACCCCACCTGACCAAGATTTGAACTTGACCTATAGATCATCAAGATCAACATTCTGACCAAGTTTCATTCAGATATGGTCAACCAAAAATGTGGTCTCTAAAGTGTAAACAAGCTTTTCCTTTGATCTGACCCTGTGACCTAGTTTTTGACCCCACATGACCCAGATTCGAAATGACGTAAAGATCATTAAGATTAACATTCTAAGTTTCATGAAGATACAGTCATAAATGTGACCTCACCTGGCCCAGATTTGAACTTGACCTATAGATCATCAAGATCAACATTCTGACCAAGTTTCATTAAGATAAGGTCATAAATGTGGCCTCTACAGTATTAACTAGCTTTTCCTTTGATTTGACCTGGTGACCTAGTTTTTGACCCCAGATGACCCAATATCGATCTCGTCCAAGATTTTATTGAGGGGAACATTCTGACCAAGTTTCATTAAGACTGGGCCAAAATTGCAGGCTGTCTAGCATACCCTGACAAAAAATTAGGGCTAATTTTAGGGCAATTTGTACAAAAAAATAGGGCTAAAATTAGGAATTTGGTACAATTTTAAGGAAATTTTAGGGCTAAATTTAGGAATTTTCAAATTAAAATATGGACTTTAAAGACCATGTAATGTGCTTACCTTTATGTGATTGACATAAAAGTAACTCACAAATAGTGCTTTATTTACAGAAAAGACGTCTACCAGCTTTCCACTGTTTTCAGCTATTGTTGGCTGTATCCTGGAAATAAACAGAAATGAGAATTAACTACTCTGACTAAAAGTACACATTAAAAAGAGCACAGTGTCACTAGCTATACACTTACTACGTCGGACTGTGAAGAGTTTTATTATGGCCTCCTCTTCTCCCCTTATAGCCATCACAATCCACACCATATTTTTTTATTCTTTAATTTTTTAAACAAGAAACAATGCCAAAAGGTAAGAAATGCTGTCAACTGGAGTACAGTGTATTGCCAGCAACAGTGCATATCAGAGTACACAAATTGAGAGTGAACTAAGACAAGTGTTCAACAAACTCATAACTATGATTAACTTGTACAGAAATTATAACACACTTATTACCAACAAATACATAGTTTTACAACATTCAGCATGGACATCAGGTACTTGATATACTTAGGCCACTACTTTTTTATTTTTTGGTTCACAAGATTTTTTTGGAAAAATGTCCACTGGTAGGTCGAAAAAAAAACAAAAACAAAAAAAAAAAGACTTTTGCCCACCATGCGTGTGAAAACCAATATTTTCTGTATTAATTGACTTAAATCAGAGGAATAAATAAAACATTAAATATCCTTTCCATTTACTTGTCATTCCTGTTATTATAAAAATTCAAACATACCAACATTTTAATATCATTGAATGTCCAAGACTATTCGTCCTGCTAGCTGTGATTCCCCGAACGATTAGGTTGTCTGGAATCACCCGACTGATAGCCGTACCTATTAGTTCGCTAATGTCGGCACGCAAAAAAAACTTGTTTTGTCCAGATTTAATAGACAATGCACCCCAAAAAGTCAGCTCAAAAAAACACGCACTCATCGTGGGGGCTGCCATGTAGGCCGGTTATAATGAAACATATGGTCAAACTAAATCCAACATGAGCTATTTAGCATGGAATGAGTATAGATACACAAGATAACACACAGAAAAAAAGTCCTCAAAAATACCACTACAGGATACTGAGATATCACATCATATTTATTGGGGGAAAAAGTATTTTCCAGTGTCCGTTATCATGCACCGTGTGCTATTTTTTCTCTACTTCCGGTAAGAAGTAAACATCGCAGTTCGCTGTCAAGTTGTTTTGAAAACACACTCTGTTCGAAGAATACTGGTTATTGTCAAGTGAATCGTGTATGGTAAGTAAAAATATTTATTGACTGAAGTCTGTCAAATGTCTGTTACTACGTGAATGCAATATTAAATTATATAGTTATCAAGGCTGTTTGATTTTTATGGGTTTCCGCGAAGTTCACTACGACAAAGTGTTTTATTCAAAACATGTACTAATACACAGACCAGTATGAAATGTAAGTGTTAGCAGTATTAGAATTGTCAACGGTAGATTATTCTGAAAAAGGTCTAGTAAAGTTAAATCAGGCACATGGGTTATGCATGGAAAATAGATATACGGAAGCGTGTTTGTGTCGTAAAAAAAAGATGTTTAAAATTATTAATTTTGTAGAAACGAAATTAAATGCATCCATTTTGTATATCTAAGTAGTAGAAGTATATTTCTTTCAAAAATACTGACTATTTTATATGTCATTGTTATAGAATCAATCTTGTTATATTCAGATCAAAATTTATGATTGCGTTATGCTGTCTGTGGCATATGTGCTACTAGAAGAAACAAGTTTTTTTACTGTTCAAAGTGTTGCTATACTATTTGTCTGGTGTTTACTGGATTTCATCATGAGGTAAAACCCTTGCTATTTGGATTTGTAACATTTGATTTTTACAAAATTGTTTTAAATACTTCAATACCAATGCATATAATTTTCTTGTGAAAATTTGTTGATACATCTTACAGTTTAACACTAATCTTTCTTTGTGTTATTTGCGACATGAAAGACGAACGTAAAATAGCAACATTGGGTGAAAAGATGTGTAGATAGTTAATTTCTTCAGCCAGGAATAAAGGTACTCTAATATTATATTCATGCATTTCTGTAGTTTATGCTTTTTCCTGGCTTATCTTTAATTTCAATATTCAATTGTGTAGTGTATCTGTATTGAAAGAAAGGTATTTTCAAATCGCCATCTGGTTTTTCACTGTATTATTGTATCAAAACATTACACAATACTTGTGTGTCATTGTATCTCCTCCTTTGAAACCTAAACATCTTTGATATTTGTACATATTTATTTATTTATTTTGTTGGGTTTAACGTCGCACCGACACAATTTTAGGTCATATGGCGACTTTCCAGCTTTAATGGTGGAGGAAGACCCCAGGTGCCCCTCCGTGCACAATTCCATCACGAGCGGGCACCTGGGTAGAACCACCGACCTTCCGTAAGCCAGCTGGATGGCTTCCTCACGTGAAGAATTCTACGCCCCAAAGAGGTTTCGAACCTACATCGATGAGGGGCAAATGGTTTGAAGTCAACGAAATATATTTGTACATAAAAGAATGAATTATAAAAGGGACCAAAATGAGTCTATTTGTGTCAACCCTTTTATAAATATAGATTATATATTACTCGCCTATTAATCTTAATGTCAAATCAGTTGACCGTTATGTTTATTACTCTTTTTATAAAATTGCAGGAGAACAAATGTATGTTAGACCTGAGGAAGTTGTGTGCTATGAGTGTAGAAAAATTACTGCCACCCGAATCTACTTGGAGATGCAAACGGTACCTCTATAACGTAGCGAAACGGACACATTCATCTGACTTCTTTTCATTTCAAATGCCTGTTCTGTGGTACATATGCCAAACAAAATGACAAAAAGGCATATGATGACTTCCAAATTTCAGTCAAATATAAAGAAAAATTGGAAGCGAAGTCTTCTGTTGACTCTAATCCGTATATGATCTAACAGCAGTTGGTGCAAGATATCATCAAAAGTGTAGCATGCATTTCAGAACAGGATGTCAAGTTCCAACTCAACATCAAACACCTCAAAATACTGTAAAACGTAGTAAAGGTAGACCAACAAAAGAATCATCTAAAGAGGCATTTTTGAAAACCATGCATTATTTTGAAAACACTGAAAGTGAGCAAATAGCTTAAATTATTAAATGATCCCATGCAGCTTTGTAAATAAACACTCTTAACATGATGACATTGAAACAGCTGGTAGTGTATCATTCATAATTATGTTTGTTCAAAGGTAAAACAAATGAAACATTAAACACATTGAGGTATAGAAAATTCATTACGAAGGCAACAAGCACATCGGTAGTAAAGATACAGAGCTTAACTCCTACAGAGGCAACTGCAAAGTTTCATAATTTTAGAGAGCACTGCCATTAAAGTAGAGACATGGATTGGAAAGGAAACAAACCCTCTTGACTTGGGATTGTACAGACGTGGTGATAAACTTGTTCCTTGGCACAGAGGTTGCTCTACTGGGATGGCTATAGATGTCATGACATTAACACTTAACTGACTTTCATAATCTTGAGAGAGCAATGAAAAGTTTTTCGAACTCCTGAATTACAGTTAACATGTTTTAAAGAAACATGTCTTATTACTAAGAACAACATACTAACTTTATAAAATTGTAGTTTAGTATTGATTTTAAAACAGTTTTAACATTTTACTGTAGTGACCTGTTCTATATATACTATAATACAGTCACTGTTGATCTGGGATTCTTTTCCTTAAAGTTTCTTAATATACTGTTGTTATTATAATATTTATTACATTTAGTGCGAGTTTCAAGGAAATAGTTTAAAGATATTGCATTCACATTTTATTGAAGGATGGACCCGCCCGCTTAGCTCATTGGGAAGAGCACCGATCTACGGATCGCGGGGTCGTGAGTTGGATCCTTGGGCGGGCCGTATGTTCTCCATGACAATTTGATAAAAGACATTGTGTCTGAAATCATTCATCCTCTACCTCTGATTCATGTGGGGAAGTTGATAGTTACTTGATGATAACAGGTTTGCACAGGTAAAGAATCCAGGAACACTGGTTAGGTCAATTGCCTGCCGATACATAACTGAAATACTGTTTAAAAACGGCGGTAAATCCAACACAAATAAAATTGATGGTTGGGGTAAATCTATAGTGTAAATTAATGCATTTATTAGTAAATGTCACAACAAAGCTTAGTATCAGCTTTAATTTATGTGATATTTCATATAACCAATGCCTCTGAGTGAAGAAATAAACCAATGTATAGGTTTAAACTAATGTATGTTACCTAATGAATGAACCTCTTGATTCGTCTGAATCATCGAATTGCAAAGAGGGTGCCCTTTATAATCTCATTTTTTAAGATTTTCCAATGGGATTTTTTTTGAGGACTTTTTTTCTAAAATGCTCTAATGTTTAAAGATTATAAAACAATAAAAACATTTCATGTTGGAATTTGTTTAACCTTTTGACAAAATATGTGGTAATATGACCGGCCTAATGGTGTATGACTGCTTTAGGTGTTTTTAATCGAAATTTATGAATCATGTTACCGATATGAAAACCAGTCTACAATACCTCGGCTTTTATCGTTGTATGCATTATGTGTCCAAGATAGTGTATTCAGTCATAAATGTCGATTCGAACTTAAAAACATTCGTTTTTTTTTTTCGTTTCGTCCCACATTCGGTTCGGTCGGGAAAATACGTTTTTAAAAAAAAGTGAAATTGCAATTTTATTTTTTTTTCTACTTTTCGGAAAATAACACTCGCCGGTTTTGTAAACCAATTTATTAAAAAGAAATGGCCTTAGAAAATACAAATTAAACTAGCACAGGTCATTAAATTAGCAAATTTACAACAAGAGCACCGCCTTGCGGGTGCTGACGCTCATCTGATTTTTTTTGTATAATAGAAATATTGTCCTACCCATGATTTTCTAAGTCTAAAAAGGGCCATCATTCTTGCAAAAAGCAGGATAGAGTTATGTTTCTTGATGTACAGTGTCCACTTATGATGGTGAAAAACTGTTGCAAGTTTTAAAGCAATAGCTTTGATAGTTTATGAGAAAAGTTGACTTAAACATAATACTCAACCAAGAAAATGATTTTCTAAGTCCAAAAGGGGCAATAATTATTGCAAAAAGCAGGATGGAGTTATGTTGCTTGCTGTACATGGTCAGCTTATGATGGTGAACAAGTGTTGCAAGTTTCAAAGCAATAGCTTTGATAGTTTAAGAGAAAAAGTTGACCTAAACATAAAACTTAACCAAGAAATCTGATATTTTCTAAGAACAAAAGGGGCCATAAATCTTGCAAAAAGCAGGATGGAGTTATGTTTCTTGCTGTACAGGGTCAGCTTATGATGGTGAACAAGTGTTGCAAGTTTTAAAGCAATAGCTTTGATAGTTTAGGATAAAAGCTGACCTAAACATAAAACTTAACCAAGAAAACTGATTTTCTAAGTCCAAAAGGGGCAATAATTCTTGCAAAAAGCAAGATGGAGTTATGTTTCTTGATGTACAGGGTCTGCTTATGATGGTGAACAAGTATTCCAAGTTTCAAAGCAATAGCTTTGATAGTTTAGGAGAAAAGTTGACCTAAACATAAAACTTAACCAAGAAATCTGATATTTTCTAAGTACAAAAGGGGCCATCAATCTTGCAAAAAGCAAGATGGAGTTATGTTTCTTGCTATACAGGGTCAGCTTATGATGGTGAACAAGTATTCCAAGTTTCAAAGCAATAGCTTTGATAGTTTAGGAGAAAAGCTGACCTAAACATAAAACTTAACCAGGCAACGCCAACGCCGACGCCGACGCCGACAACCGCTCAAGTGATGACAATAACTCATCATTTTTTTTCAAAAAATCAGATGAGCTAAAAACTGTTTCCAAGCCATACATTTGTTGACATCAGTGCATGATTGTGAGAAAAATCTCAAGAATGGTCTCCTCTTCACCCTTTTCAGCTATCACATTCCACAATAAACAATTTGTTAATTTGAAGCATTGACAGCTCAAACAAGAGCACCGCCTTGCGGGTGCTGACGCTCATCTGATTTTTTTGTGTAATAGAAATATTGTCCTACCCATGATTTTCTCAGTCTAAAAAGGGCCATCATTCTTGCAAAAAGCAGGATAGAGTTATGTTTCTTGATGTACAGTGTCCACTTATGATGGTGAAAAACTGTTGCAAGTTTTAAAGCAATAGCTTTGATAGTTTATGAGAAAAGTTGACTTAAACATAATACTCAACCAAGAAAATGATTTTCTAAGTCCAAAAGGGGCAATAATTATTGCAAAAAGCAGGATGGAGTTATGTTGCTTGCTGTACAGGGTCAGCTTATGATGGTGAACAAGTGTTGCAAGTTTCAAAGCAATAGCTTTGATAGTTTAAGAGAAAAACTTGACCTAAACATAAAACTTAACCAAGAAATCTGTTATTTTCTAAGTCCAAAAGGGGCCATAAATCTTGCAAAAAGCAGGACAGAGTTATGTTTCTTGCTATACAGGGTCAACTTATGATGGTGAACAAGTGTTGCAAGTTTTAAAGCAATAGCTTTGATAGTTTAGGATAAAAGCTGACCTAAACATAAAACTTAACCAAGAAAACTGATTTTCTAAGTCCAAAAGGGGCAATAAATCTTGCAAAAAGCAGGACAGAGTTATGTTTCTTGATGTACAGGGTCAACTTATGATGGTGAACAAGTGTTGCAAGTTTTAAAGCAATAGCTTTGATAGTTTAGGAGAAAAGTTGACCTAAACATAAAACTTAACCAAGAAATCTGATATTTTCTAAGTACATAAGGGGCAATAAATCTTGCAAAAAGCAAGATGGAGTTATGTTTCTTGCTATACAGGGTCAGCTTATGATGGTGAACAAGTATTCCAAGTTTCAAAGCAATAGCTTTGATAGTTTAGGAGAAAAGCTGACCTAAACATAAAACTTAACCAGGCAACGCCGACGCAGACGCCGACGCCGACGCCGACAACCGCTCAAGTGATGACAATAACTCATCATTTTTTTTCAAAAAATCAGATGAGCTAAAAATTGCAGTGGGAAAAATATACATCTAATATTCTAATAAAAATGTTGATGGGCATCAGTTACATATTTGACTAGGAACTTGTATAGCTTGCAAACAATACATACATGTATAAAGAATAAATCTGAACTGTGATCACATATTACATAATTATGAAGAACAGGCCAAGTAAATAATCAGAATTTGACCTGATTTTTTATTATGTCTACACCTATATACACCTATTAACTAGGTATTACTTCTGCACTATGTGTATGCTACACTTCCAGTGAAGGAGCACTAAATATCCCTCAGATAATCTTCACTGGGAAATAGATCTTTCAAGTATCACAATTTACCTTCAGAAATCCTATCTCTGTCATCTAGTCACAACCAATAACAAGCTGAACACATGGATCCACTGGTAAACTGCTTTGAACTGTGCTAAACTGTTTTTTTCTGAATTAGAACTTTTAAACAACATTTAAAACATTTTCTCTTTTTGATCATTGCAAAAAAGTTAAAAAAATTAGGAATCTTTGTGAAAAAACAGGGCCTTTTTAGGAATTTCCTTTGATTTTTTTAAAAAAATAGGAATTTTAGCCAAATTGAAAAAAAATAGATAAAAGTAGGAATTTTAGGGACGCTAGACAGCCTGAAATTGTGACCTCTAGAGTGTTAACAAGCTTTTCCTTTGATTTGACCTGGTGACCTAGTTTTTGACCCCAGATGACCCAATATCAAACTTGTCCAAGATTTTATTCAATGAACATTCTGACCAAGTTTCATTAAGATTGGGCCAAAATTGTGACCTCTAGAGTGTTAACAAGCTTTTCCTTTGATTTGACCTGGTGACCTAGTTTTTGACCCCAAAGTGCTGCTACCCAACAATTTACATGAATTCCAAAAACCAGTTTATGAGAAGAGGTAATTAAAGATTTTTCTATTTTTGGCACTAGTGACTCCTAAAAGTGGACAAGGATCTTATTTTAACTAACTTTGGATAGGACCTGATAAAGATGCTAGAGACCAAGTTTGATGAACAGCCATCAAACAATTCATGAAAAAAAGTTAATTATTTTCCTACTTTTAACTCTAGCTGCACCTATAATGGGCCGAATCCCTCCCCCACCCCATTAGAACAAATGTGGTAGAGGATCTTAAAATTATGCTACTGACCAGATTTGATGACGGTCCATGAAGCTGAATAATATTCGTATTGTGTTTCATGCCCTTCTAGGCATATTTTCAACAAGATGGCCCTAGGTTGCTCACCTGAGAAACACACCATAACAGTGTAAACATGTTTGACCTAGTGATTTCATGGAAACAAATATTCTGACCAACTTTCATTAAGATTGGACCAAAAATGTGGTCTCTAAAGTGTAAACAAGTATTTTCTTCAATCTGACCTCGTTTTTGATGACCTACATTCAAACTTGACCTAGATTTGATCAAAGTAATCATTCTGATCAAATTTCATGAACGTTTTTCTTTAATTTGTCCTAACGACCTAGTTTTTGATCCCAGATGACCCATATTCAAACTTGACCTTAATTTCATCAAGGCTATCATTCTGACCAAAGATCAGTTGAAGAATACAGCCTCCATCGCATACACAAGGTTTTTCTTTGATTTGACCTAGAGACCTAGTTTTTGATCCCAGATTGCCCATTTTCGAACTTGGCCTAGATTTCATCAAGGCAATCACTGACAAAATTTCATGAAGATCAGTTGAAGAATACAGCCTCTATCGCATACACAAGCTAAATGTTGACAGACAGACAGACGCCGAACATCAAGCGATCACAAAAACTCACAAGTCAATGGTCAACCCTGGTCTGGCTGAGTGAAATCTCAAACAAAACAGCACATGCTGAATTATGTTATCAATTTGCTTTATTACCTCCAAAGTCAGATCCACCACTTGATCCAAATCCTGTAGATTTCCCAAAGCCACTACCACCACCTCCACTCCCAAATCCACCCCCTCCACTGCTGCTACTTCCAAAAGGTTTCTTGCTGCCAAATCCAGAAGATCCTCCCCCAGATCCACTTTCTTCCCAGCCACTGTCCCCACCAGAAGAGCTCTGCTTCGATCCAAATCCACTGGACCTTGCTCCAAATCCACTACTTCCTCCACTAGGCTGTCTGCTAGAACCAAAAGATCTTGGTTTGTTCCCAAAGCCCGAGTCTCCACCTTCATCCCAACCAGAATCTTCACTACCTGTGACCTGAATAAAAATCAGACGTAGGCTACATGACCAATAAACAAGAGGGCCAAGATGGCCCTAGATTGCTTACCCGAGTTGTGCTGCTTGAACAATTTTGGTAGAGAGATATGCAAGGAAAATGTTTGAGCTTATTTTGAAATTTTGGAATAGTGACAGCAACAAGAACATTTCTAAGTTTCTACTAAATAGAGAGGGGTTGTTTGGGGGGGGGGGGGAAGTGACCTTAAGTGATCTTAAAAGTTGGGGCTGCTGTTTCTGACAAGAAATTTTCTAATATATGTACATAGGGAAACAGCCATACCACCTTGTGGCCATGTTTTTTTATCAACCAAAGTAATTTGAACACTACTGGTAGGTGATCACACAAGGAACTAGGGCCGTCATTGATTGGGTCTTAGGCATATCGACGATACCGACATATCAGAAGACAAATATCGACGATATATCGATTATTAAATTAGATTTACAACTTATTTGTTCATATGCATACTAAATACCTTCCTGTAAATGCTATTTTTAGTTCTACTGCCTACTTTTCATATTCCTGTTTGATTGTGTTGTATTTGTATTTATGAAATAAAAGAAATAAATAAAAACTAGAACTGTCACAGGAGTGACTCATACCCCCACCATACGGTCTTGTCACAGAAGAATGGCAACCATAAGAAATCTTAAAAATACTTAGTCTTTGGAGTACTTCATCCTGGGCTTCCACATGTAAGTAATACTAGTATAATACTAGTATTGTAATACTAGTAAATATATTAAATCTCTAATATTAGAGATACACTATAAGTGATACTTAAAATAATCGGAAAAAGTTGTTTCCCTTTGAAAATGAATGCCATTTGTACTTAAAATAATCGAAAACAGTTGTCTCCCTTTGAAAATGAATGCCATTTGTAAAGAAATAAAGATAAACAATTGCTGAAAACTGTGTTCCACCTTGTAATGCGAAATTTCACCACTCGCACGCTATTGCAAATGCATCAAAACGAACATGTGTAACAGTTCTTTGAAAATGGTGAGTTTTTAAAGGCGTTTAACTGTCCGGAAGTGGAGCCCCTTTTGGCAGCCCTTTTCCGGAATTCAATGTTTATATCAGTATACTGATACTTGTTTCGTAAAGTAATATACATGTTTTACATGCTGTTCAATTTTCATGTCAAACAACTCTTTCTTTCTATGATGTGGTGTTGTTTGATTTTTGTTTCTCAAGGCCTCCATCGAAACCTTAAGTTGTTTTTTGAGGGTCTGAGTGTTTATCTGGATAGTTTTTTCTCTCTGTAAAATATCGATTTTTGAAAATGGGAATCAATAATCGATCAACAAAAAAATATCGTTGATACATCGGTATCGTTTCTATCGATGACAGCCCTACAAGGAACATTGTCTGAAATTATTTTAAAATTGGGCCAGCAGTTTCATACAAGAAGATCTAAGGTTTCCAATATATACATATAAGGAAAAATGACCACTCCCTCTGGGGGGCATGTCTTTTGACAAATCAAAGTAAGATGATGAATCTTGGTAGAGGGTCCCACAAGGACCATTTGTGTAAAGTTGTTTTAAAATTAGGCTGGCTGTTTCATACGACTTCCACTAAATACATAAAGGGAAAAGTGACAGGGCACACCCTCTGGCGGCCATATTTTTTTGACAAATCTAAATAATTTACACAATACTGATAGAGGCTTATGACTGATACTATTTCCAAATCAGACTAGTTTAGATGTTAGAAGATTCTGCTCCTTTTAGCTCTAACAGCTCCTATGTGCAAACCAAGCAGAACAATAAGAATAATTTTGGAAGAAGACCACTTAAGGAACATCCAGGCCAAGTTTCATCAACTTCCAAAACACAGTTTCAGAGATGTCTTTAGAAGGAAAGTGTGGACAGACATTTCGTGATTACATTAGCTTCTGCCTAAGCACTATGTGCTCTGTGAGCCAAAATATTTTACATATAGTAGAGTAAAAACAATGCCAACATAAAATCTGTTAGTCAAGTATTTGAAGCAACCACTAACTGAAATGTTCAGAGAAAACAGGATAAAATGTTAAAAACCTACCAATTTCTTAAAGAGATATATCTCATTCTATGATTCAGCAAACTTACAGTGATTTTCATGGCCTGTCCAAGTTTAGAAGCTGAGACAGATCTAGATGAAGGACCACTGTCTGTTTCAGGGCAGGTTGTTCCAGTCATAGTACCAAACTTCTGGTTAATGTTTGTGCCTTTCTTGTCAACCAGTTCTACTTTGTACATGAGGTTTCCCTGATCACGAAGTTCAGCTTTAAATGTTGCTACAAACGACTGTTCCTCAACCATTTCCGTGAACTGAACTATGTGCTCTGGGGACCAGAATCCCTGTGGGGACGACACACCTATGGAAATACAAAAATCAAAATTAGTCTGTCAGATCCACTGATAAGAGGCCAGACAACAGAACCAACTGTCGCCTGCTACTCCCAGGGATCGAATTTAACGGTCGCTAACTCGCAAAATTCGAGTAAGAATAAAAAAATGCGAGTAGAAAATCATGGCACTCGAACATTTTTGCGATCACGTTCGAAAACCGGGGAATTCGCTCAAACTGTCCTTTTCTCTTTAAAAACTCCTTTCGGGCAGTTAATTTACCGATAATCACGTGACTGCTTCTAGACGCTTGTCGCTTTATACAAAAGTAATTATCGGATATGTAAGTAAGCGTCTAGGCAATATTTGTTTTCATTTTGGACGTCTGTAATTTGCAAAGTTCTGTGAAAATGGAGAGGAAATAACATGTTTCTTGGTGCAAAAAAGCCCGCGGAGCTCGAAAATGCTAGCAACACTACCAACTGTGACCTGAGAAAAACTTAAAAGATCAACGTCAAGCCAAAAGTCCAAAGAATCATTGAGTACATTAGTTTGTATCGTACTTTCAAAACCAGAAAGTCCCAAGCCTGTCCGGACTGTGAACTTTTATATGAAACCAAACAACAACAAAACAACTTGAATTTAGCACGTAAACAGCTTTTAAATAATTGCTAGTGGAACCCATCATTTTGCTAGTGGAAAAAAATTTGCTAGTTGGAAAAAAAGTTAAATTCGATCCCTGACTCCTGAATGAAAGAGGTTGTTTTTTTATTGGAATACAGTTCAAATACAGCTTTATGTGTTTATTATTGTAATGTAACAAAATCTGTGTCCATTTCAAAGCCTTTCAGTGTCATGTAATATTTATAATTAAACAGACCTGCTGGAGGTCAATGCTTGTGTTTTCAAAAAGCCTGTCACTAAAAAAAGATAAAATTATGAAACAACAGCTCCGCTGAGCGAAGCAATATATGCCCAAAGGGGTTATATCAGAGGACGAGGGAAGCAAAATTTAAAGAAAAAGCATATTTAATAGCCCGAACTTTAACACCTTAAAATACATAATTTTTGCACCATATAACATTTTGTTTTACAGACATCTCTATGCATGTTTGAAGTAATAAAAAAGACATACAGAGATTACAGTACATGTCTGCCATGTTTTTGAAACATTTTAACTCGAAATACTCCAGTCCAGATCAGCATCGTCAGAGTCCAAAAGCATCGGACATGACACTCCTTGCCAAAACGAAATCTAAACTGTTATGCCTGATTTTTTAGGATCCGCACTCGCCAGTTACTGCAACTCGGACTGTTGACAATTTGTAAGATGTAATACCGAGTGCTGAATACACATTTACACACACGCTGATAGCATAATTTAAGCTATGCCTACTGCAGGTACTTGTGAGATTTTCGCGAGAAGTGTGAAAGCTTATCAAATTATCCGTTATGCTAGAGGTGTTTGTATTCAGCCAATTAGCGCTGCGGTTACGTCTTTGACACTGTGTTTGATTGTTAACACGTAAGAGTACAAAAACCAATACTTTCATAAGCGTTTCTCAGTCTGGAAAATCACGATGCAGTACTCGTTTAATTAGCATGTTTTTTAAACAAATGAGGAAAATTCGGTAGCCCAGTCGGGCTTGTACCTGTGGAAAATCGGTAGCCCGAGCTGAAATTTGGTAGCCACGGGCTGTCGGACTACCGTGAATTTCAAACACTGGGAATGGTAAAGAAATATATCCGACAAAGTTGAGATGTTACTTAGAAGCAAATAATTTCATTACATTTGAACTTAAAAGAACAGATGTCCTTAAAAGAGCACAACCAAGTAAAAAATCTGGAATGTGGGTGGTGACAGGTGGGGAGTTACAACTTCACATGTTGATAAATATTCATGGAGGTTTGAAAAATTAAATAAAACCAAGATGGTCGCTCATCTGAGTAACACACCGTAAGTGTAAACATGTTTAACCTAACAACCCAGTTTTTGACACCACATGACCCAGTTTCAAACTCATCTGACCCAGATTAGAACTCATCCAGGACTTAATGGAGACAAACACTCTGACAAAGTTTAGTGAAGATTGGAGCAAAAGTGACCTCTAGAGTATAAACAAGCTTTTCTTTAGATTTGACCTAGTGACCTAGTTTTGATCTCAACTGACCCAGATTCGAAATCATACAAGATTTGAAAACAAACATTCTGACTAAGTTTTATGAAGATCTAATAAAAAATGTGGCCCCTACAGTGTAAACAAGCTTTTTTTCCAATTTGACCTAGGTTTTGACTCCATGTGACCCAGAAAAAAAATCATCTGAAATTTCATGGAGACAAACATTCTGACCAAGTTCCAAGCACAACAGATGAAAAATGGAGCCCCTATTGCACACATCAAGTTTTTCCTTGATTTGACAGTGACCTAGCTTTTGACCTCAGATGACCTATATTCAAACTTGACCTAGATTTGATCAAGAAAAACAGTTTTCAAATTTCACGAATATCCAGTGAAAAATGAAGCCCCTATTGTATACACAAGGTTCTGTTTAACAGGGTTCCCACTCTTTTCCGTGGAAATAATTCAAGGACTTTTTTAAGGACTTTTCCAGGACATTTTCACAAAATTCAAGGACTAATAGAGCGCCTCGTGGTTCAAAGGTAGAGCGCCCGAACCTGATCCTGACATTGTAGGTTCAAGTCCCGTCAGAAGTGAAATTCTTTCACTGCTTCTAAGATTTTTAAAAGGTGCTAGAACAGACATAAATGGACAGACTCCAATATACCCCCTTTGAACTTCATCAGTGGGGGTATAACACATGTAAATTTAATTAAACTAAAAAACAGGACTCGATTTTCAACAAGTGTTCAGGACTTTTCAAAATTGTCATTAGGTTGCTTTTTAGATTGACTTCTTGTGCTGATAAGCATCTCTTCACCTTGTGATTCAATTTTAAGGGTGTTCTGCAATTTGTCATATGTATTTCAGTCAGATTACAAGCACGGACAATGCAGTCATCTCGCAATACCGATTTATTGTCAATTTTCAGACTTTTACAGTTGTATTTTACACTAGCTTTGCCAATTTCTCTTCTTTATAGGAAAGAAATCATTTTTCAAAGTGTGCCACGTTTTTCTTTCATGTTAATCACCAGACACTTTACTAAGAAAGACAACTCCGTATGGACTAAGTAGGTGTAACACTACTAAATTCTCAACTGATGTGAAGAGTTGAAGACGCAAATTTTTCAAGAACAGAGATAGCAATGCCGGTGTTTCTCTATTTAAATATGTTTGCTTTTTATGTACACTTGCAATATTGTAAGCATACAGAAAGAACAAAATTCCAGACTTTTCCCAGGTTTTTTTTGCCCTTGAAAATGAAATGAAAACTTCAAGGATTTTTCCAGTTTTCCAAGAAGCGTGGGAACCCTGGTTTGATTTGACCAGGTAACCTAGTTTTTGACCCCAGATGACCCATATTCAAACTTGACCTAGATTTCATCTAGATCATCCTGATCAAATTTCATAAACAAGAGGACCATGATGGTCCTGAATCGCTCACCTCTTCCCACATGATCCAGTTTTGAGTATGACGTCGTTTTTTCTATTATTTGACATAGTGACCTAGTTTTTGAGCTCATGTGACCAAGTTTTGAACTTGACCTAGATATTATCAAGATAAAAATTCTGACCAATTTTCATGAAGATCCATTGACAAAAATATGGTCTCTAGAGAGATCACAAGGTTTTTCTATTATTTGACCTATTGACCTAGTTTTTTAAGGCACGTGACCCAGTTTCAAACTTGACCTAGATATCATCAAGGTGAACATTCTCACCAATTTTCCTGAAGATCCATTCAAGGGTATGGCCTCTAGAGAGGTCACAAGGTTTTTCTATTTCAAGACCTACTGACCTAGTTTTTGATCGCAGTTGACCCAGTTTCAAACTTGACCTAGATATCATCAAGATAAACATTCAGACCAACTTTCATACAGATCCCATGAAAAATATGGCCTCTAGAGAGGTCACAACGTTTTTTCATTATTTGACCTACTGACCTACTTTTTGACGGCACGTGAACCACTTTCGAACTTGACCTAGATATCATCAAGATGAACATTCTGACCAATTTTTATGGAGATCAATTCACAAGTATGGCCTCTAAAGAGGTCACAATGTTTTTCTATTTTTAGGCCTACTGACCTAGTTTTTAATGCGCATGACCCTGTTTCTACCCTGACCTAGATATCATCAAGATGAACATTCAGACCAACTTTCATGAAGATCCATTGAAAAATATGGCCTTTAGAGAGGTCACAAGGTTTTTCTATTATTTGACCTACTGACTTAGTTTTTGATGGCACATGACCCACTTTCGAACTTGACCTAGATATCATCAAGATGTTCATTCAGACCAACTTTCATACAGATCCCATGGAAAATATGGCCTTTAGAGAGGTCATAAGGTTTTTCTTTTATTTGACCTACTGACCTAGTTTTGACGCACGTGACCCAGTTTCGAAACTTGAACTAGATATATCAAGTGAACATTCAGACCAATTTCATGAAGATCTTGAAAATATATGGCCTCTTAGAAGGTCATAAGGTTTTTCTTTTATTTGACTTACTGACCTAGTTTTTGACTGCACTTGACCCAGTTTCAAACTTGACCTAGATATCATCAAGGTGAACATTCTGACTAATTTTCATGAAGATCTTGTGAAATATATGGCCTCTAGAGAGGTCACAAGGTTTTTCTATTTTTAGACCTCCTGACCTAGTTTTTGAAGGCACATGACCCAGTTTCGAACCTGACCTAGATATCATCTAGGTGAACTTTCTGACCAATTTTCATGAAGATTTTATGAAATATATGGCCTCTAGAGAAGTCACAAGGTTTTTCTATTTTTAGACCTACTGACCTAGATTTTAACCGCTAGTGACCCAGTTTCTAACTTGACCTAGATATCATCAAGGTGAACATTCTGACCAATTTTCATGAAGATCCATTGAAAATTATGGCCTCTAGAGAGGTCACAAGGTTTTTCTATTTTTAGACCTACTGACCTAGTTTTGGACAGCACGTGACCCAGTTTCGAACTTGACCTAGAATTTACCAAGATGAACATTCTGACCCATTTTCATAAAGTTCCCATGAAAAATGTGACCTCTAGAGTGGTCACAAGCAAAAGTTTACGGACGCACGCACGCACGCACGGACAGACGGACGACGGACACCGCGCGATCACAAAAGCTCACCTTGTCACTTTGTGACAAGTGAGCTGGGTCATGTGAACAAGAGGACCATGATGGTCCTGAATCGCTCACCTCTTCCCACATGACCCAGTTTTGAGTATGACATTGTTTTTTCTATTATTTGACATAGTGACCTAGTTTTTGAGCTCATGTGACCCAGTTTTGAACTTGACCTAGATATTATCAAGATAAAAATTCTGACCAATTTTCATGAAAAATATGGTCCCTAGGGAGGTCACAAGGTTTTCTTATTATTTGACCTAGTTTTCGACGGTACGTGACCCTGTTTTGAGCTTGACCTAGATATCATCAAGGTGAACATTCTCACTAATTTTCATCAAGATCTCATAAAAATATCGCCTCTAGAGAGGTCACAAGGTTTTTCTATTTTTATACCTACTGGCCAAGTTTTTGACCGCACGTGACCCATTTCGAAACTGACCTAGATATCATCAAGGTGAACATTCAGATCAATTTTCATGAAGATCCATTGAAAAATATGGCCTCTAGAGAGGTCCAAAGATTTTAATAATTTTAGACCAACTGACCAAGTTTTTGACCGCAGTAGACCCAGTTTCAAACTTGACCTAGATATCATCAAGATGAACATTCAGACCAACTTTCATACAGATCCCATGAAAAGTATGGCCTCTAGAGAGGTCACAAGGTTTTTTCATTATTTGACCTACTGACCTAGTTTTTAAAGGCAAGTGACCCAATTTCAAACTTGACCTAGATATCATCAAGGTGAACATTCTGACCAATTTTTATGGAGATCCATTTACAAGTATGGCCTCTAGATAGGTCACAAGGTTTTTCTATTCTTAGACCTACTGACCTAGTTTTTGACCGCAGTTGACCCAGTTTCAAACTTGACCTAGATATCATCAAGATGAACATTCAGACCAATTTTCATACAGATCCCATGAAAAATATGGCCTTTAGACAGGTCACAAGGTTTTTCTATTATTTGACCTACTGACCTAGTTTTAGATGGCATGTGACCCACTTTGAACTTGGCCTAGATATCATCAAGATGAACATTCAGACCAACTTTCATACAGATCCCATGAAAACAAGAGCTCGTCGAACACGAAATGCCCCCCTTGATGCAATGAGTAATTGCACAAGGAACAGAAATTATATGCTCACTGTATGCTCACTGTAAACAAAAGTACTATCATTCTGGTTTAATCTGACCTTGACCTTTAACCTTTTAACCTAACAAGAGATTACAGATTGATCTTGGCGCCATCTACTGAGCCATTTTTGAATGTTCCATATTTCAAGACTAGCTCAACGTCAAAATCAAGGTCAAATTTCATTTAGGTACAAAACAACGTGTATCTGGTCCAAATTTGAAAGCGGTGGCTTCAGAAATGTGAAAGCAGGTCACTAGATCAATCTCAAGGTAAAGTTCATTTCGGTAAACAGAACTATGCATGTGCTTCAAATTTGGAGGCTGTAGCTTGAGAAATGTGATAGCAGGTAATAGATAAAAATCAATGTAAAATTTCAAAACACAAAAATATGCATGCAGTCCAAATTTGAAGCCTGTACCTTCAAAACTGTGAAAGTAGGTCATTAGGTCAATCTTAAGATCAAAGTTCATTTCAGTATACGAAACTATGCATGTGGTTCAAAGTTGAAGGCTGTAGCTTGAGAAATGTGAAAGAAGGTCACTAGGTCAAAATCAAGGTCAAATTTTATTTCGGAACATAAAACTATGCAAGTGGTCCAAATTTGAAGCCTGTACCTTCAGAAATGTGAAAGTAGGTCACTAGGTCAATCTCAAGATCAAAGTTCATTTCAGTACACAAAAGTAAGCTTGTGGTTCAAATTTGAAGGCTGTAGCTTGAGAAATGTGAAACTAGGTCACTAGGTCAAAATCAAGGTCAAATTTTATTTTGGAACAAAAAACTATGCATGTGGTCCAAATTTGAAATCTGTACCTTCAAAAATGTGAAAGTAGGTCACTAGGTCAATAACAAGGTCAATGTTTTTTTCGGTACACAAACCTATGCATGTGGTCCAAATTTGAAGGCTGTAGGTACAGAAATGTGAAAGTAGGTTTATAGGTCAAGATCAAGGTCAACTCATGTCAAGGTTCATCTTGCCACTCAAAACTATACATGTGGTCCAAATTTGAATGATGTAAGTTATGGACATAAGGATTCTAAGTTTTTCCCTATATAAGTCTATATGAACCATTTGACCTCTGAGGCAGGGCCATATTTGACCCGAGAGGGATAACATGAACAAACTTGGTAGAGAACCACTAAATGACGCTACATTACAAAATACCAAAGCCATAGACTTTGCGGTTTGTACAAGAAGATTTTCGAAGCTTTTCCCTATAGACGTATATGTAAACCATGTAACCCCCAGGGCGGAGCCATATTTGACCCTAGGGGAATAATTTGAATAATCTTAGTAGAAGATCACTAGATGATGTCATATACAAAATATCAAAGCCCTAGGCCCTGTGGTTTTGGACAAGAGGTTTCTCGAAGTTTTTTCCTATATAAGTCTATATAAACCATGTGACCCTAGGGGTGGGGCCATACTTGACCCCAGGGAAATAATCTGAACAATCCTGGTAGAGGACCACTAGATTTTGCTACATACCAAATATCAAAGCCCTAGGCCCTATGGTTTTGGACAAGAAGATGAGAAACCACTTAACTGTTCCTGGCCAATGTGACCTTGACCTTTGACCTAATGACCTCAAAATCAATCGGGGTCATTTGCTGGTCATGGCCAACCTAACTATCAATTTTCCTGATACTAGGCCTAAGCGTTCTTGAGTTACTGCCTGGAAACCATTTTACTGTTCAGGGTCACTGTGACCTTGACCTTTAACATACTGACCTCAAAATCAATAGGGGTCATCTGCTGGTCATTACCAACCTCCCTATCCACTTTCATGATCCTAGGCCCAAGTGTTCTTGAGTTATCATCCGGAAACCATTTTACTGTTCAGGGTCACTGTGACCTTGACCTTTAACATACTGACCTCAAAACCAATAGGGGTCATCTGCTGGTCATTATCAACCTCCCTATCAACTTTCATGATCCTAGGCCCAAGTGTTCTTGAGTTATCATCCGGAACCCGTTTTACTATTCAGGGTCACTGTGACCTTGACCTTTGACATACAGACCTCAAAATCAATAGGGGTCATCTACTGGTAATGACCAACCTCCCTATCAACTTTCATGATCCTAGGCCTAAGCGTTCTTGAGTTATCATCCGGAAACGGATAGGTCTACATTCCGACCGACCGACATCTGCAAAACAATATACCCCTCCTTTTTCAAAGGGGGACATAAATATGGCCTCTAGAGAGGACACAAGGTTTTTCTATTATTTGACCTACTGACCTAGTTTTGAAGGCATGTGACCCAGTTTTGAACTTGACCTAGATATCATCAAGGTGAACATTCTGACCAATTTTTATAAAGATCTCATGAAATATATGGCCTCTAGAGAGGTCACAAGGTTTTTTCTATTTTTAGACCTACTGACTTAGTTTTTGACCGCACGTGACCCACTTTCGAACTTGGCCTAGATATCATCAAGATGAACATTCAGACCAACTTTCATACAGATCCCATGAAAAATATGGCCTCTAGAAAGGTCACAAGGTTTTTCCCTTACTTGACCTACAGACCTAGTTTTTGAAGGCACGTGACCCAGTTTCGAACTTCACCTAGATATCATCAAGGTGAACATTCTGACCAATTTTCATAAAGATCTCATGAAATGTATGGCCTCTAGAGAGGTCACAAGGGTTTTCTATTTTTAGACCTACTGACCTAGTTTTTGACCGCACGTGACCCAGTTTTGAACTTGATCTAGATATCATCAAGATGAACATTCAGACCAACCTTCATACAGATCCCAAGAAAAATATGGCCTTTAGAGAGGTCACAAGGTTTTTCTATTATTTGACCTACTGACCTAGTTTTTGAAGGCACGTGACCCAGTTTCAAACTTGACCTAGATATCATCAAGGTGAACATTCTGACCAATTTTCATGAAGATCTTATGAAATATATGGCCTCTAAGAGAGGTCACAAGTTTTTCTATTTTTTGACCTACTGACCTAGTTTTTGATGCCACGTGACCCGGTTTCGAACTTGACCTAGATATCATCAAGATGAACATTCTGACCAACTTTCATAAAGATCCCATGAAAAATGTGACCTCTAGAGTGGTCACAAGCAAAAGTTTACGGAGGCACGCACGCACGGACAGAAGACGGACACCGCACGATCACAAAAGCTCACCTTGTCACTTTGTGACAGGTGAGCTAAAAATTCAGCCCCACAGTTCTTTGATTTGACCGGGTGAATATGTTTTTGACCCCAGATGACCCATATTTGAACCTTGACCACATTTCATCAAGACAAGCATTCTGATAAAATTCCACGAATATTCAGTGAAAAATGCAGCAACTATTGCATACACAAGCTTTTTCTGTGATTTGACCTGGTGACCTAGTTTTTGACCCCAGATGACCCATATTCAATTTTGACATAGATATTTCATCAAGATAAACATTCCGATCAAAGTTCATGAAGAACCAGAGTAAGGCCACAATTAAACAAGAGCTGTCGGATGACGGCGCGCTCGACTTTTCGAAGAACTGATTGAAGAATGGGGTCAAAATATTTCCATAGATTATCAGACAAAAGAAAACAAGAGCACCGCCTTGCGGGTGCTGACGCTCGTCTGATTTTTTTTTGTATAATAGAAATATTGTCCTTCCCATGATTTTCTAAGTCTAAAAAGGGCCATCACTCTTGCAAAAAGCAGGATAGAGTTATGTTTCTTGATGTACAGTGTCCACTTATGATGGTGAAAAACTGTTGCAAGTTTTATAGCTTTGATAGTTTATGAGAAAAATTGACTTAAACATAATATTCAACCAAGAAAATGATTTTTCTAAGTCCAAAATGGGCAATAATTATTGCAAAAAGCAGGATGGAGTTATGTTGCTTGCTGTACAGGGTCAGCTTATGATGGTGAACAAGAGTTGCAAGTTTTAAAGCAATAGCTTTGATAGTTTAAGAGAAAAAGTTGACCTAAACATAAAACTTAACCAAGAAATCTGATATTTTCTAAGTCCAAAAGGGGCCATAAATCTTGCAAAAAGCAGGATGGAGTTATGTTTCTTGCTGTACAGGGTCAGCTTATGATGGTGAACAAGTGTTGCAAGTTTTAAAGGAATAGCTTTGATAGTTTAGGATAAAAGCTGACCTAAACATAAAACTTAACCAAGAAAACTGATTTTCTAAGTCCAAAAGGGGCAATAATTCTTGCAAAAAGCAAGATGGAGTTATGTTTCTTGATGTACAGGGTCTGCTTATGATGGTGAACAAGTATTCCAAGTTTCAAAGCAAAAGCTTTGATAGTTTAGGAGAAAAGTTGACCTAAACATAAAACTTAACCAAGAAATCTGATATTTTCTAAGTACAAAAGGGGCCATAAATCTTGCAAAAAGCAAGATGGAGTTATGTTTCTTGCTATACAGGGTCAGCTTATGATGGTGAACAAGTATTCCAAGTTTCAAAGCAATAGCTTTGATAGTTTAGGAGAAAAGCTGACCTAAACATAAAACTTAACCAGGCAACGCCGACGCCGACGCCGACAACCGCTCAAGTGATGACAATAACTCATCATTTTTTTTCAAAAAATCAGATGAGCTAAAAATGGATTTAACAAAAAATGTTCCTGTATTTGTGGATTTCGATTAGTCTTGCACTAAATGGCAATGTGTGACCATGATTGCAAATATGTTAAGTTATATGTTACGCAAAATATGGACTTGTATGAAATATTTAACTAATTTCCAAGTCCAAAAAGGGTCATAATTCAGTCAAAATAGTTGACAGAGTTATGTACACTTGCCTACAGATGGAAATCATGTTGATAAACTAGTGTTAAAAGTTTCAAAGCCACAGTTCAAATAGTTTTGACAAAAATTTCAAAGTCCAAAAAGGGCCATAATTCAGCCAAAATAGTTGTCAGAGTTATGTACTCTTGCCTACAGATGGAAATCATAATGATAAACAAGTGTTTAAAGTTTAAAAGCCATATGTCAAATAGTCTTGACAAAACATGGACATAAACGAAAACAAAACCAATTTCCAAGTTCAACAAGAGCCATGTTAGACATGGCCAATCCCCCCGCCGGGCATATTATAAATGAAGGCTAAAGTTCCTGGTAAGTTAGTGTCTGAAAGTATTTTTTTTTGGGAGAAGCTTTGAAAAACCGTTTAGTTGTGGTCCACATCACGGGTTTTAAAGATGTGGAGGAAAGAATTATTCAGTGGTGAAGTGGTTTACTGCTAAATTCTATTAATTTTCATGAACAGTATAGCTGTATGATGTTTTTCTATATGGCTACTGTAAAAAGAAGGAATGGAAAGCTAACAGGGAAAAAGAGTGCCAGAATGTCACAATATATGCCCGTCACAGCAAATTTCTTTACTCTAGCAGCTGTATTTGCAAATGGAATTTTAATTTTGTGGTTGTTTAATAATCACTGTAAGTCTTTTGTTTTTCTAAGTCCACAAAAAAACTCCTTACCAGGTAGAGATGTCTTAAAATAGACCTAAAATTGGAAAGTAACATCCAGGTTGTACCACAGAAAAGTGGTCTTGTTTTTTCCGTGGTCAATTATAAAAATGTTACAACATAAGTTATTTATAGTAACAACTAATGGAAGTTAACCTTAAAAAAAAAAAAAATTGTAAGTCCACACAAAAATCTTTACTAGGCAGAGATTGGTCAAAATACACCTCAAAATTGGATGTAGCATGCATGTTGTACTACTGAAAAGTGGTCTTGATTTTTCCCTACGACTAGTAATGAAAAAGTTACAATAAAAGCTATTTAAAGTAACAACAAAGGGAAGTAATTCTAAAGAAGGGAACTGCGCATGACACTTCGTCTCATGATGGTGTATAATTGTGCCAAGTTACATCAAAATCCCTCCATGCATGAAGAAGAAATGCTTCGGACAAAGTCATTCTTGTATCTGATCTTTGGCCTCTAAGTGTGACCTTGACCTTAGACCTAGGGACCTGGATCTTGCGCATGACACTCTGTCTTGCGGTGGTGAACATTTGTGCCAAGTTATATCAAAATCCCTCTATGCATGAAGAAGAAGTGCTCCGGACAAGGTTTTCATTCTTGTATCCTTTGACCTCTAAGTGTGACCTTGACCTTAGAACTAGGGACCTGGTTCTTGTGCACGACACTCCATCTCGTGGTGGTGAACATTTGTGCCAAGATATATCAAAATCCCTCCATGCATGAAAAAGATATGCTGCAGACAATTTTTTTTAAGAAAATATGATAAAGGGGAATAACTCAAAAAGTAGGCAAGGTAGAGTTATTGTTCTTGCACACTGCACTTCCTCCTAATGTGTTCTATCAGTGTATGAAGTTTGAAGAAAATCCCTCCAGTACTTTTGGAGTTATGCTCCGGACAAAATTTTTAAAGAAAATATGATAAAGGGGAATAACTCAAAAAATAGGCAGGGTAGAGTTATTGTTCTTGCACACTGCACTTCCCCCCAATGTGTTCTATCAGTGTATGAAGTTTGAAGAAAATCCCTCCAGTACTTTTGGAGTTATGCTCCGGACAAATTTTTTTAAGAAAATATGACAAAGGGGAATAACTCAAAAAATAGGCAAGGTAGAGTTATTGTTCTTGCACACTGCACTTCCTCCCAATGTGTTCTATCAGTGTATGAAGTTTGAAGAAAATCCCTCCAGTACTTTTGGAGTTATGCTCCGGACAAAATTTTTTAAGAAAATATGATAAAGAGGAATAACTCAAAAAATAAGCAAGGTAGAGTTATTGTTCTTGCACACTGCACTTCCTCCCAATGTGTTCTATCAGTGTATGAAGTTTGAAGAAAATCCCTCCAGTACTTTTGGAGTTATGCTCCGGACAAAGATCGTTGCGGACGCACGGACGGAGGGCATTTTCTAATATCCCCTTCGCCTTTGGCGGGGGGATAAAAAAGGGCCATAATTCAGCCAAAAAAGATGACAGAGTTATGTATTCTTGCCTATTGATAGAGACTATAATACTGAACAAGATATAAAAGTTTCAAAGCCATATGTCAAACACTACACAAAATATAAACTGGTACGAAAAACTTAACCAAGATTTCTAAGTCAGAAGGGGCCATAATTCAGCCAAAATGCTTAATGGAGTTATGTACTCTTGCCTACAACTGGATATGGTGATGATAAACAAGTGTTGAAAGTTTCAAAGCTTTATCTCAAAAGACTTTGTCAAAATGTAGACTGGTACGAAAAACTTAACCATGATTTCTAAGTCAAAAGGGGCCATAATTCAGTCAAAATGCTTGACAGAGTTATGTACTCTTGCCTATAACTGGACATGGTGATGGTGAACAAGTGTTGAAAGTTTCAAAACTTTATCTCAAAAGACTTTGTCAAAATGTGGACTGGTACGAAAAACTTAACCAGGGTGTGACGCCGACGCCGTGGTGAGTAGGATAGCTCTACTTATTCTTCGAATAGTCGAGCTAAAAATTGTTTGTTTGCAGTACTCCGACCCAGAGTTTTAGGAGTGGGTAGGTAGGTACGGATTTTTTTGTGAAGTCAGTGTACACAAATTTTCACAGCAGACATTGAAACAGATTCATGAATTTCAGAGAATAAAAGCATGCATGGCAGACAAATTCTACCAGGAATTTCATAGAGCACAAACTTGCATGCAGACACTTGTTAAACCAGATCTTCCATTTCATAATTAATCAAAATTTTCTGGAAACTGAACAGCACTACTGTGGATATAGAAAAAGAATGCACCTTACGATCTGGACACTCCGAACCCTCATTCCTCAAAACCGTTTACAGGACAGTTGTTCTCACTTCAGATGCTGTCAGACCTATGAAATGTTGGCCTTTGCTGCATTTTTGGTCTTAAGTTTTGAGTACTCAAATGTCATCACTCGGGACACAAAAAGAGACAGAAGGTTTAAAATGACCTCACTGCAGACCTCCACAGCTGTTCAACCTGTTTGTGTGAGGTGGGTGTGGGGAAGGGTAGGTTAGGAAGAATTTTTGCTGTCATCCCCCTGGAAATGTTAGAAATATGTGAATGAAATGATGTCCTTTGTTACATATTTTGACAGCAATGAAAGGGTGGCCTCAGTAACAGCTTTTGAAATGAAAGGGTGGCCTCCTTTGTATATTTTTTGACAGGAATGAAAGGATGACCTCTCTTACATGTTTTGACAGGAATGAAAGGGTTGCCTCTGTTACATGTTTTGACAGGAATGAAAGGATGGCCTCTGTTACATGTTTTGACAGGAATGAAAGAGTTGCCTCTGTTACATGTTTTGACAGGAATGAAAGGATGGCCTCTGTTACATGTTTTGACAGGAAAGAAAGGGTTGCCTCTGTTACATGTTTTGACAGGAATGAAAGGATGGCCTCTGTTACATGTTTTGACAGGAATGAAAGGGTTGCCTCTGTAACATCTTTTGAGAGGAATGAAAGGATGGCCTCTGTTACATCTTTTGGTCTAAATTTTTAGTACTCAAATATCATTTATCTGGAGACATAAAGAGATGGAAGGTTTAAAATGACCTCACTGCAGACCTCCAAAGCTGTTCAACCTGGTGGTGGTGGTGGTGGGAAGGATGGGCAAAGAGGTAGGTATGGAAAATTGTTCACTGTCCTTCCCCCTGGTATGAATGAAATAGTGACCTGTTCTACCTTTTTTTGATGATAGAAATGAAATGGCCCCCTCTGTTACATCTTTTAATAGGGATGAAATAATGTTTATTTATTTATTTATTTGGGTTTTACGGCGCACCCACACAGTATAGCTTCTGTTACATTGATAGGAATGAAAATGGTTGTCTGTGTTACAACTTCATTAGGAATGAAATGGTGGCAACTGTTACATCTTTTGTCTAAATTCTGAGTACCCTGATATTATAAATCTGAACACTGGAAGTGATGGATGCATATTAAATTTTAGCGACATTAAAGTTCAAAATTTAGCTGTAGGTGTAGATCGAGGGTCAAGGAACTTTTTAAATACAAGTGTGAAATGGTGGGTTGTGATACATTTTTAACTTTGTTAAATTAATTAATTAATAAAGGTAACTTCTTGGGCACCTAGTGGCAGGGAAGCAGCAAAGGCCACCCAGCCCCTCCACCCCACCTCTTTTTTAAATACAGGTCTGTGTAGAAAAGGTAGGTTTTTGACCAGCTGCTGAGCATCTAATGATTATTTTTAGTGTCTGTTTGGTATGTGTATTCATGTCAAATTGGTGATTTAGTTCCTTAAAGTAAGGAAAAAGGAACGAAGTTCACAGCACTTCAACAGCAAATCCATAAATCATCTCAGTCCTTTTAAATCAAAGTGTATTAGGTAATACACAAATTATACAGATCTTGTAGAATTAGGTAAATTACATAACGTACATCACAACATTTCGCTGTCAGGCGAACTTCATTTCATCCTACATCAAAGGCCAAATGCAGACCGGCATCTTCCTTTGAATTCAGCCAACAAGTGCCTGTGTTTTTATCAAGATGTCAATGCAATTTTGTCACCAAAATGTGTCAGATAAAACTTGGATTTAAGAGTTAAATTATGTTTGAAAATAAAGGGAAATTTGGATTTACAAAACAAGAGGGCCATGAAGGCCCTGTATCGCTCACCTCACCTATTAACCTAAAGATCATCAAGATAGTTTCATTAAGATATAGTCATAAATGTGGCCTCTAAAGTGTTAACTAACTTTTCCTCTGATTTGACCTGGTGACCTAGTTTTTGACCCCACATGATCCAGATTCGAAATTGACCTTAAGATCATCAAGAGTAACATTTTGACTAAGTTTCATGAAGATACAGTCATAAATGTGGCCTCTAGTGTTAACAAGCTTTTCCTTTGATTTGACCCAGTGACCTAGTTTTTGACCCCACATGACCAAGATTTGAACATGACCTATAGATCATCAAGATTAACATTCTGACCAACTTTCAATAAGATAAGGTCATAAATGTGGCCTCTAGAGTGTTAACTAGCTTTTCCTTTGATTTGACCTGGTGACCTAGTTTTTGACCCTACATGACCCAGATTCAAACTGGACTTTGAGATCATCATGAGTAACATTCTGACCAAATTTCATGAAGATATAGTCATAAATGTGGCCTCTGAAGTGTAACAAGCTTTTCCTTTAATTTGACCTGGTGACCAAGTTTTTGACCCCAGATGACCCAATATCAAACTCATCTAAGATTTTATTGAGGGTAACATTCTGACCAAGTTTCATTAAGATTGGGCCAAAATTGTGACCTCTAAACTGTTAACAAGCTTTTCCTTTGATTGATCTGGTGACCAAGTTTTTAACCCCAGATGACCAAATATCGAACTCGTCCAAGATTTTATTGAGGGTAACATTCGGACCAAGTTTCATTAAGATTGGGCCAAAATAGTGACCTCTAGAGTGTTAACAAGCTTTTCCTTTGATCTAACCCGATGACCTAGTTTTTGACCCCAAATGACCCAATATCAAACTCGTCCAAGATTTTTATGAGGGTAACATTCTGACAAAGTTTCATTAAGATTAGGCCAAAATTGTGACCTCTAGAGTGTTAACAGTCAAACTGTTGACTACGGACACAGGGCGATCACAAAATATCACCTTGAGAACTTTGTGCTCAGGTCATCTAAAAATCATGGTAAGTGGCTTTATTACAGTGTTCGAAAAAGATCTCAGTTAGTACATATCGATGTGAATAGTTATCACTCAAGTTGCTGTTTATTCAATATTCTGTTGCATGATCAAAAATTTAGATGTCTATTTTCGTTTATACACTTTTAAATGTTGAAACTAACAGAAAATCAGAATAAATTTTCAGTTGACTAACTCATTGGTCGGGTCTGTGGCGTCAGGTCAGACAACATTGTTTATTCGAAAATTGTTCATCAAATATGCATAGATCACCATAAAAAGATCTTGGGTTATGCAAGAAAGACTAAGACAAGATATCTAAGCGACTTTCTCACTCGGATTGTAACTTATGACTTCAGAAACACGCACAAAGTCGGCAGTCTATAGCCACGTTCACTAAACGCTGAATGATCTGCTGTCATGGTTCATACAGACCTTCCCAAAAAAAATTCAAGGAGTTTTCAAGTAATTTTCAAGGACTAAAATGGGCGCAATGTCACTGTTGCTGAGACATGAAATAACCAATTTAAATCCAATTTAGGACAAAATTAAACAATGTAACACATGATTTACCTTCAACGCATCGCGGATAAATTACACAGTGTGAAAATTACTTGAAATATTAGCATAAAACCCGTAAAGTACAGTACCGTACCGTACTATCGCAGACTCCGTGGCAGACCCTAATGGCGGTAACGGTTGTTGTTTTTTTTTCGTCGTTTTTTTAGTTTATTTTGGTCGGTTTATGATGTTTGTCCGTTTTCACTTGGCACCTGACAAATTTAAGGACTATTTGCCATCTTTTATATGTTTTTTCCTAAATTCAGGTAGTTTTCAAGTAGTTTCTGACTGTTACAAAATTCAAGTAGTTTTCAAGGAGTAGGCATCAAATTCAAGGACTTTTCATGGCCTGTGCGAACCATGGCTGTATATTAAAATACGGAATTTAAGTTCTATCACCCTAAATAGTTCTCAAGTTACTGACCTGAAATGGATTTCCATGTTCAGGCCCCTGTAACCTTGACCTTTAATAATGACCCCAAAATCAATAGGGGTCATCTAATTCTGTATGTCCAATCATCCTATGAAGTTTCAACATTCTGGGTCAAGTGGTTCTCAAGTTACTGATCGGAAATGGTTTTCCATATTCAGTATATTTAAATTGTTACCAGAAAGCCGACACTGGACAGCCTGGGCAGGAAGTGACAAGAACTGCTGTTTGATCTGCTTAAGAGCATCCTTGTCTGTATACTCATTGTTGCCATAGTCAACATACATCACCTCAGCTTGACCATCTGCCTTCAAACCTGAAATAGTGTTCTTACAGTAAGATATTAACACACATATAAAAGAGTCATCTAAAACTAACAGTAACATTAACCCGTACCATGCTGGACATGACTGGTTCTGCCTTTGCGACCAGTCTAGATCACGATCAGCCTGCACATCCGTGAAGTTTGATCAAGATCTGCACTGTTCGCCATTCAGTCAGTATTTGGTAAACACCCCTTTTTAACAGTTAATGGTACTGTCCAAATAGAAAGATGGGCCAGTTCATTATAGAATTTAGCATGGTAATGGTTAAACTTTTGTAGAAAAGCGCATGTCTCCCCCCAATGCATAGTCGTAGTAGACAAGAAGTCAATACGGAACAGGAGCGAAAGTCAAAGAGACACTATTGGTTGGCTGCAATTGGGATCATCTACTTAGCATGTCCAATCATCCTATGAAGTTTCAATATTTTGGGTCAAATGGTTCTTGAGTTACTGATCAGAAAGCATTTTCCATGCTCAAGCCCTTGTGACCTTGACCTTTGATTGAGTGACCCCGAAATCAATAAAGGTCATCTATTCTGCATGTCCAATCATCCTATGACGTTTCAACATTCTGAGTCAAGTGATTCTGAAGTTATTGATAGGAAATTATTTTCCATGTTCAGACCCCTATGACCTTGACCTTAGCTCAAGTGACCCCAAAAACAACAAGAGCTCGTCGAACAAGAAATGCCCCCCTTGATGCATTCAGTAATTGCACAAGGAACAGAAACTATATGCTGACTGTAAACAAAAGTTCTACCATTCCGGTTTAATCTGACCTTGACCTTTAACCTATTAACCTAACAAGAGATTAGAGTGATCTTGGCGCCATCCACTGAGCCATTTTTGAATGTTTCAAATTTCAAGACTAGCTCAAGGTCAAAATCAATGTCAAATTTCATTTCGGTACAAAACAATGTGTATGTGGTCCAAATTTGAAAGCTGTGGCTTGAGAAATGTGAAAGCAAGTCACTAGATCAATTTCAAGGTGAAAGTTCATTTCAGTAGAAAGAACTATGCATGTGCTTCAAATTTGAAGGCTGTAGCTTGAGAAATGTGAAAGTAGGTAATAGGTAAAAATCAATGTCAAATTTCAATTCAGAACACAAAAATATGCATGCAGTCCAAATTTGAAGCCTGTACCTTCAGGAATGTGAAAGTAGGTCACTATGTCAATCTCAAGTCAAAGTTCATTTCGGTAAACAAAACTATGCATGTGGTTCAAATTTGAAGGCTGTAGCTTGAGAAATGTGAAAGCAGGTCACTAGGTCAAAATCAAGGTCAAATTTTATTTCGGAACACAAAACTATGCAAGTGGTCCAAATTTGAAGCCTGTACCTTCAGAAATGTTAAAGTAGGTCACTAGGTCAATCTCAAGATCAAAGTTCATTTCAGTACACAAAACTATGCTTGTGGTTCAGATTTGAAGGCTGTAGCTACAGAAATGTGAAAGTAGGTCACTAGGTCAAAATAAAGGTCAAATTTTATTTTGGAACAAAAAACTATGCATGTGGTCCAAATTTGAAGCCAGTACCTTCAAAAATGTGAAAATAGGTCACTAGGTCAATAACAAGGTCAAAGTTTTTTTGATACACAAACCTATACAAGTGGTCCAAAGTTGAAGGCTGTAGCTACAGAAATGTGAAAGAAGGTTACTAGGTCAAGATCAAGGTCAACTCATGTCAAGGTTCATCTTGCCACTCAAAACTATACATGTGGTCCAAATTTGAATGATGTAAGTTATGGACATGAAGGTTCTAAGTTTTTCCCTATATAAGTCTATATGAACAATATGACCCCTGGGGCGGGGCCATATTTGACCCTAGAGGGATAATTTGAACAAACTTGGTAGAGAACCACTAAATGATGCCACATTACAAAATACCAAAGCCATAGACTTTGTGGTTTGGACAAGAAGATTTTCAAAGTTTCTCCCTATATAAGTCTATGTAAACCATGTGACCCCCAGGGCGGAGTAATATTTGACCCTAGGGGAATAATCTTAGTATAGGACCACTAGATGATAAATATCAAAGCCCTAGACACTATGGTTTTGGACAAGAGGTTTTTCAAATTTTTTTCCTATATAAGTCTATATAAACCATGTGACCCCCGGGGTGGGGCCATATTTGACCCCAGGGAAATAATCTGAACAATCTTAGTTGAGGACCACTAGATTTTGCTACATACCAAATATCAAAGCCCTAGGCCCTATGGTTTTGGACAAGAAGATCAGAAACCATTTAACTGTTCCTGGCCAATGTGACCTTGACCTTTGACCTAATGACCTCAAAATCAATAGGGGTCATCTGCTGGTCATGGCCAACCTAACTATCAATTTTCCTGACACTAGGCCCAAGCGTTCTAGAGTTATTGCCTGGAAACCATTTTACTGTTCCTGGTCAGTGACCTTGACCTTTGACATACTGACCTCAAAATCAATAGGGGTCATCTGCTGGTCATGACCAACCTCCCTATCAACTTTCATGACCCTGGGCCTAAGCGTTCTTGAGTTATCATCCGGAAACTGTTTTACTGTTCAGGGTCACTGTGACCTTGACCTTTAACATACTGACCTCAAAATCAATAGGGGTCATCTGCTGGTCATTACTAACCTCCCTATCAACTTTCATAATCCTAGGCCCAAGCGTTCTTGAGTTATCATCCGAAAACGGATTGGTCTACATTCTGACTGACCGACAGACCTACCGACCGACATCTGCAAAACAATATACCCCTCCTTCTTTGATGGGGGGCATAATAAGGGTCATCTACTCTGTAAGTCCTATCATCCAATGAAGTTTTAAGGTTCTAGGGTTCAAAGGTTCTCAAGTTATTTATTGGAAACCATTTACATGTTCTGGTCACTGTGACCTTGACCTTTGATAAAGTGACCCAATAATCAATAGGGGTCATCTACTCTACATGTCCAGTTATGGGACTTGATGCTATCACAGAGCTCCAGATAAGCTTTTGGTGCGATTTGGTATTTACCCATCATTTTTTGTCTGAATTGGGTACTGGAAATCAATTGGGTAAAAATAATATCATTACCCAGCGGAGATCAATTCATCAATATCCCGAAAGATGTGTTCACTGCAATATGCATTCTTCCATAAGATTTCATCCAGTATCGGTGACACTACATCGTCACAAAGAAATAACTGTCATAGTTGAACAGCAAAATATCCCACTAATTTGTTTGTTTGTGCTGCAACAATGTTTTTTTTCTGCCCTCTTTTACATTTTATTGGCGTAAAGAAAATTGTTCACAAAGCGTACAAATAACACCGATCAGCCAATTGAATGGTCCTGTGATTTTCCCGATAAATTAAAACCTGTTTTGCTGTACCGTATAACCAGCCAGTTGTCTAGCGGTAAAGTCTCCTACTCATTCTAGTAATAAGGAAAATGCGCAAGCAATTTTTTATGAATTGGGTATTAGGAATTTTAATTGCGTTTTAGTACGCACATCGTATGAATTCAATTGGGTCTTCTGCAATTTTAATTGCGTAAATACGCAAATACACAGCTTATCTGGAGCTCTGTACCACCTGATTTTATAACCCCAAACATGTTAAGTTTCATTTCAATATCTGCATTAGTCTTGGATAGCAACTTGCATGCAAAAATGACGGCTATATGTACTTGCATACAAAACTTTAACCAAGGTGTGACGCCAATGCAAGGGTGTGTACCATAGCTTGGACTATTCTTCAAATAGTTGAGCTAAAAATACATATGCCCCATATGATGGCACTACAAACAAGAGGGTCACTGACCCTGAAGTGCTCACCTGTGTACAAGGCTTCAATGGTGTTTGTGCAAGTACAGTTAGGTTTCTTCTATGTTAGCCTATATTTTGTACATGTCACACATTTTTTAACCTAGGGCAATAATTTGAACAATTACGGTAGAAATTACAAATATGATATCACACGCCAAATATCAAGGCTCTAGCTGTTATTGATTCAGAGAAGATTTTCAAAGTTTCTTAAATATAAGCCTATAGTAAGTATATGTCAGACACATGGGTGTGGCCATTTTTTTACCTTAGGGCAATAATTTGTACAAGTATGGTAGAGAGTCAAACCCTAATATCACATGCCAAATATCAAAGCTCTGGAGAAAAGGATCTTTAAAGTCAGATACATGAAAACCTATTTTTAACATAAACAAGCCTTATGTTCAATGAACCGGAACAATTTGATCAAATTTGAGAGAGGGCTACCCAGAGATCATATGTGTAAAGTTTCATCAAAATCCATTCAATGGTTTATGTAGGAGATACTGTTTACAAAAATTGTTGATGAAAAGTGACCATGCCCTCTGGGGCCATGACAAATCAGAAAAATTTGAGTACTATTTGTAAAAGGTCACACAAGTACAATGGCGGCCCCTATGTGCAACCAAGCGTCACAATTTGAACAATCATCCAAGGAAAATCCATGCAAAGTTTCATCAAAATCCAATCAGTGGTTCTGGAGGAGATGTCATTTAAACACAATTGTCAACGACGGATGGACAGACGGACGCATGCACAACGGACAAAGCGTGATCACATTAGCTCACCATGAGCACAATTGGATGATGACAAAGAATTAATGCTAGAGCTCCACCTTACTAATAGCTCACCCTGAACCCTTAGTGCAAGTGAGCTAACAAGCCAACAATATTTTACCTGTGATAACAGCTCTGTACCATCCTTTATCTTCAGTGAACTGTGCAATACATGGCTGACCTAGTATGGGATTCTCTAACTTATCTGACCCTGGTGCAAGTTTATCATAATACTCGTGTAACTGATCCATCACAACATCTAAGCTGGTATTCATTTTCTCCAGAACAACCTATAAATTTAAACACACTATGCAGTACTCCAGGTTACTTTTTGAACCTGAATGTAATTACCGTACAAACTGGAATATATTATGCTAACATGTATATTACACACCCCTAATCTTGTATCAAAATCTTGGGAAACACACATTCAAATATAATACGCAACGAAAATCAGTCTGGGAATTTTGTTTACAATGGGCCATTTTCGGATCACGTAACAATGACTTCGCATGGAAATCGCACTTGCTGCTTAACTTTTCCTGTAGACATCACGGTAAGAAGACAGATTATTTGGATGCGGAGACCGCCAAGATTCATTCAAAGTATCAATCTGATTTTTTTCCAGTACAAGTCCAACTGAAGACTTATCAGTGCGAGAAGTCACAGCATCGGCACCAAATTTGTCACCTAGATTGTTCACATTCAAAGACTCATTGTTCTTCATAATAGATTGAGACTCGATTTTCCCCTAAGGAACTAGTCATGTTATCTTTTTTCACTGAAAGATATTTTTACAAACGACCACTGTCATCGTTCACATTCGTTGTTTCAGAACAAACTGAAGTGCCAAGAAAACTTTTACTTTCATCTTTGCCCACACATATAGACAAAGTGTCACAGTTTTCCCGATAATTCTCTCGCGTAGGACTGTAAGAAAGTTCATCATCTTCACCCTGTTGTGGTGAAGGATGAGTTTCAGTTTCAATTCTCAAATGGCCAAGACCCGAAGTCTGCCGAGAATTAACACCAGTGGAAGACCTACAATCGCCGAACGTTTTGTTTTGGTCAGAATTATAGTTCCTTGTTGAAAGAACAGCTAGCACATTATCCATTTTCGACTCCATGCTCGCGAATTTCTCCTCTTGTTGAGAAAGTCGAAGTGAAAAATCTGCGACATCTTGCTTTATAGTCTGTCCCTTAGACGACAATTTTTTTGTAGATTTCGAGGAAGAACTATCATCCTCCGTAGTAGGATTGTCAACTAAACCCTCATTCCTCATAATCAATGCCGCTTCAGTCATATCAATACAAAACTAGAAAATGCTTTTGGTAAAAAAGAGCATGTCTCCCCAAATGCAAAGTCCTATAGGCAAGAAGTCAATAGGGGTCAGGAGCGAAAGTCAAAGAGACACTGATGGTTGGCTGCAATAGGGATCATCTACTTGGCTTGTCCAGTCATCCCGCTAAATTTCAACACTCTTGGCCTAGTGGTTCTCAAGTCACTGTTCAGGCTCCTGTGACCTTGACCTTTGATCAAGTGACCTCAAAATAAATAGGGGTCATCTACTCTGCATGTCCAATCATCCTATTAAATTTCAACATTGTAGGTAAAGTGGTTCTCAAGTTATTTCCAAAACATGATTTTACATGAACAGGCCACTGTGACCTTGACCTTGACTCCAAAATCAATAGGGGTCATCTACTCTGCATGTTCAATCATCCTATGAAGTTTCAACATTCTGGGTCAAGTGGTTCTCAAGTTATTGATCGGAACTGGTTATCAATGTTCAGGCCCCTGTGACCTTGACCTTTAACGGAGTGACCCAAAAAACAATAGGGGTCATTTCCTCTTCATGACAAATCATCCTATGAAGTTTCAACATTCTGGGTCAAATGGTTCTCTAGTTATTGATTGGAAATGGTTTTCCATGTTCAGGCCCCTGTGACCTTTTACAGAATGATCCCAAAATCGTTAGGGGTCATCTACTCTGCATGACCAATCATCCTATGAAGTTTCATCATTCTGGGTCAAGTGGTTCTCAAGTTACTGACCGGAAATGGTTTTCAATGTTCAGGCCCCTGTGGCCTTGACCTTTCACAGAGTGACCCTAAAATCGTTAGGGGTCATCTACTCTGCATGACCAATCATCCTATGAAGTTTCAACATTCTGGGTCAAGTGGTTCTCTAGTTATTGATCGGAAATGGTTTTCAATGTTCAGGCCCCTGTGACCTTGAACTTTGACGGAGTGACCCCAAAATCAATAGGGGTCATCTACTCTGCATGACCAATCATCCTATGAAGTTTCAACATTCTGGGTCAAGTGGTTCTCTAGTTATTGATCGGAAATGGTTTTCAATGTTCAGGCCCCTGTGACCTTGACCTTTGATGGAGTGACCCCAAAAACAATAGGGGTCGTCTACTCCAGCAGCCCTACAACCCTATGAAGTTTGAAGGTTCTAGGTCAAATGGTTCTCCAGTTATTGCTCGGAAATGAAGTGTGACGGACGGACGGACGGACGGACGGACGGACAGGGCAAAAACAATATGTCTCCTGGGGGAGACATAATTATCACTAATTCTCGCCAAAGTATTTTTTTAGTAAAACCAATACACCCCCCATATTTCTTCCACCTCTAATAGAAGGCCTAGCATTACAACTATACCAGAGCGTGACATTAACGGTAGCCCGAAAATCGGCACACCGTAGACAAAAAAGATCATTACAAACGTGGGAGCAAAATAGTTACTTTGAAGCTTCAAACTTCGCTCAAATCTTATCTCAAAGCGAATTCAAGTCGCCCGATATTTTTTTTTTTTGGATGCGCACTCGTTAATCTTTTGACAATTTGCACCATGTCATAATGTACGTTGAATACACATACACACATGCCAATAGCATAATTTAAGCACGCCTACTTCAGGTACTTGTGAGATTTTCGCTAGAAGTGTGAAAGCAAATTATAGGTTTCACCAGAGGCAATTGTAACAAGGCAGTCTGAAAGACAGCTAAATCCCCCACCACTTCTATGGATAGTGAAAGGATAAACCTCTGATTTTAGCTGTGACCTTGACCTTGAACTGACATGGCTGACTCATGAATTCTGCACAACGTCTTGATGAGGTGATCATTTGACCAAAGTTTCATGAAAATCCTTTCAAGGGGTTTAGGAAATACAGAGCTGAAACCTTTGACCTTCACTTGTGACCTTGACCTTGAGTTGACATGGCTGACTCATGAGTTCTTGATGAGGTGATCATTTGATCCAAGTTTGATGAAAATCCTTCAAGGGGTTAAGGAGATACAGAGTGCACACCAAATGGAAGGCCCAAACCTTCGACCCTTAGTTGTGACCTTGACCTTGAGCTGGCATGGTTGACTCATAATTTCTGCACATCGTTCTGATGAGGTTATCATCTGACCCAAGTTTTATAGAATTCCTTCAAGGGGTTTAGGAGATATAGAGCGGACACGAAATGGAAGGCTCAAACCTTTGACCTTCAGTTGTGACCCTGACCTTGAGCCAACATGGCTGACTCATAAGTTCTGCACATCGCCTTGATGAGGTGATCGTTTGACCCAAGTTTGATGAAAATCCTTCAAGGGGTTTAGGAAATATAGAGCGGACACAAAATGGAAGGCTCAAACCTTTGACCCTAAGTTGTGACCTTGACCTTGAGCCAGCATGACTGACTCATGGGTTCTGCACATCGTCTTGATGAGGTGATCATTTGACCCAAGTTTTATAAAATTCCTTCAAGGGGTTTGAGAGATACAGAGCGGACACAAAATGGAAGGCTCAAACCTTTGACCCTAAGTTGTGACCTTGAGCCAGCATGGCTGACTAATGGGTTCTGCACATTGTCTTGATGAGGTGATCATTTGACCCAAGTTTTATAAAATTCCTTAAGAGGTTTAGGAGATATAGAGCGGACACAAAATGGCAGGCTCAAACCTTTGACCTTGAGTTGTGACCTTGACCTTGAACCGACAAGGTTGACTCATGGGTTCTGCACATCGTCTTGATGAGGTGATCATTTGACCCAAGCTTCATGAAAATCCTTCAAGGGGTTTAGGAGATATGGACCGGACACGATTTTGTTACGGACGGAAGGACGGACAGACGGACAGAAGGACGGACGAACGCAGACCATTCCTATAATCCCTCCGCCACGGCGGGGGATTAAAAAGATTTTGTCAAAATATGAACTAGTATGAAAAACTTAACCATGATTTCTAAGTCAAAAGGGGCCATAATTCAGCCAAAATCCTTGATAGAGTTATGTGCTCTTGCCTGTAACTGGCCATGATGATGGTAAACAAGTGTGGAAAGTTTCTAAGCTTTATCTTAAAAGACTTCGTCAAAATATGAACTGGTACGAAAAACTTAACCATGATTTCTAAGTCAAAAGGGGCCATAATTCAGCCAAAATCCTTGATGGAGTTATGTACTCTTGCCTATAACTGGCCATGGTGATGGTAAACAAGTGTTGAAAGTTTCAAAGCTTTATCTTAAAAGACTTTGTCAAAATATGAACTGGTACGAAATATTAACCAAGATTTCTTAGTCGAAAGGGGCCATAATTCAGCCAAAATCCCTGATGGAGTTATGTACTCTTGCCTATAACTGGTCATGGTGACGGTAAACAAGTGTTGAAAGTTTCAAAGCTTTATCTTACAAGGCAGTCTGAAAGACAGCTAAATCCCCCACCACTGCTATGGATAGTGAAAGGGTAAACCTTTGATTTTAGCTGTGACCTTGACCTTGAACTGACATGGCTGACTCATGAATTCTGCACAACGTCTTGATGAGGTGATCATTTGACCAAAGTTTCATGAAAATCCTTTCAAGGGGTTTAGGAGATACAGAGCTGAAACCTTTGACCATCACTTGTGACCTTGACCTTGAGTTGACATGGCTGACTCATGAGTTCTTGATGAGGTGATCATTTGATCCAAGTTTGATGAAAATCCTTCAAGGGGTTAAGGAGATACAGAGTGCACACCAAAAAGGCCCAAACCTTCGACCCTTAGTTGTGACCTTGACCTTGAGCTGGCATGGTTGACTCATAATTTCTGCACATCGTTCTGATGAGGTAATCATTTGACCCAAGTTTTATAAAATTCCTTCAAGGGGTTTAGGAGATATAGAGCGGACATGAAATGGAAGGCTCAAACCTTTGACCTTCAGTTGTGACCTTGACCTTGAGCCAACATGGCTGACTCATAAGTTCTGCACATCGCCTTGATGAGGTGATCGTTTGACCCAAGTTTGATGAAAATCCTTCAAGGGGTTTAGGAGATATAGAGCGGACACAAAATGGAAGGCTCAAACCTTTGACTAAGTTGTGACCATGACCTTTAGCCAGCATGACTGACTCATGGGTTCTGCACATCGTCTTGATGAGGTTATCATTTGACCCAAATTTTATAAAAATTCCTTCAAGGGGTTTGAGAGATACAGAGCGGACACAAAATGGAAGGCTCAAACCTTTGACCCTAAGTTGTGACCTTGAGCCAGCATGGCTGACTCATGGGTTCTGCACATCGTCTTGATGAGGTGATCATTTGACCCAAGTTTTATAAAATTCCTTAAGGGGTTTAGGAGATATAGAGCGGACACAAAATGGCAGGCTCAAACCTTTGACCTTGAGTTGTGACCTTGACCTTGAACCGACAAGGTTGACTCATGGGTTCTGCACATCGTCTTGATGAGGTGATCATTTGACCCAAGTTTCATGAAAATCCTTCAAGGGGTTTAGGAGATATGGACCGGACACGATTTTGTTACGGACGGAAGGACGGACAGAAGGACAGAAGGACGGATGGAAGCAGACCATTCCTATAATCCCTCCGCCACGGCGGGGCATTAAAAAGATTTTGTCAAAATATGAACTAGTATGAAAAACTTAACCATGATTTCTAAGTCAAAAGGGGCCATAATTCAGCCAAAATCCTTGATAGAGTTATGTGCTCTTGACTATAACTGGCCATGATGATGGTAAACAAGTGTTGAAAGTTTCAAAGCTTTATCTTAAAAGACTGTCAAAATATGAACTGGTACGAAAAACTTAACCATGATTTCTAAGTCAAAAGGGGCCATAATTCAGCCAAAATCCTTGATAGAGTTATGTGCTCTTGCCTGTAACTGGCCATGATGATGGTAAACAAGTGTGGAAAGTTTCTAAGCTTTATCTTAAAAGACTTTGTCAAAATATGAACTGGTACGAAAAACTTAACCATGATTTCTAAGTCAAAAGGGGCCATAATTCAGCCAAAATCCTTGATGGAGTTATGTACTCTTGCCTATAACTGGCCATGGTGATGGTAAACAAGTGTTGAAAGTTTCAAAGCTTTATCTTAAAAGACAATATGAACTGGTACGAAAAACTTAACCATGATTTCTAAGTCAAAAGGGGCCATTATTCAGCCAAATCCTTGATGGAGTTATGTGCTCTTGCCTATAACTGGCCATGATGATGGTAAACAAGTGTTGAAAGTTTCAAAGCTTTATCTCAAAAGACTTTGTCAAAATGTGGACCGGTACGAAAAACTTAACCAAGGTGTGACGCCGACACCAACGTGAATAGGATAGCTCTACTTATTCTTCGAATAGTCCAGCTAAAAACTGACTCCTATATAGCTTCACCCCCCCCCCCTCGAAAACTGCTCTGGGTCAATGTGACCTTGACCATTGAAATTGACCTATTGACCTCAAATCAATAGGGGTCATATTCTGGTCATGATCAACCTTGGCCAAAGCGTTCTCAAGCTTTGATCAGGAAATGGTTTAACTGTTCCAGGTCAATGTGACTTTGACCTTTACCCTACTGACATCAAAATCAATAGGGGTCATCTGCTGACAACCCCATTACGACAAAGACTGCTATACTAAATTTACAATACCTGAAAGCTGTTTGGATCTTTCACATATGTGACCATAACCTCTTGTGTGGAATTGACCGCAACTTCTTGTTGGGAGTAACCATCTCCAGATGGTTTCCTTCCAGACATATTCCTGTGGGGCAATAGAAACACACATTATAATGGTACCACATGCATACACATGTACATAATCACACTTTAAATTTTTGCTATTATGGTAGTTCTGCACATTAAAAAAGGCAGTAATGGCACAACCTTTTATTCGGATAAAATAGAATACAGCCTTCACTCAGAATACCTAAACAACTAGATAGGGCTGTCATTGATTGGGTCTTTGGCATATCGACGATACCGATATATCGGAAGACAAATATCGACGATACATCGATTATTAAGTTAGATTAAAAACCTGTTTGTTCATGGGCATGCTATATATCTTCTTGATAATGTTATGTTTAGTTTTATTGCCTACTTTTTATATTACTGTTTGATTGTGTTGTATTTGTATCTGTGAATCTTTTATAGATCTTCATTGTGCCTTCACTCCTCTTTTGCATTTATCCTACTTTACAACCTAGTGAACTATAATACCAGGCACTGGAGTCGGGTTTCAAACAGCTAAAATTCTGCATTTTTCTTCCACAGATATCTATCTATTTATTTATTAAATTAATTAATTTATTTATTTACCATGTTTTTATTTATTTTTAGCCTGTTTCATACCCTGTCTAATTTTTACCTTGCACTTACATTCGGTACTGGCATCGCGTGTTTTTGTTGTTTTTTTTTGTTTTTTTTTTTTTTTTTTTGGTTTTCTTTTTCAACTTTTGCCCACGTTTTCGATGGGCCTCAAATGTGTAGTGTTTGGCTGTTTGTTTGTTGTACTGAAAGACATGTTTAAGCAACACCTTGTGTTTCTACGAACCCAAACAAAGCTTTTCTTTCCGTCTTTCGACTCTTTTTCCACTATTTAAGCCAGCGACGGCTTCCTCTTCGGCCATTTTTGATTGTTATTGTTACGGACACTAGCTAAATTCTGTACCTTTCTACTGAGTGATCAGCTATACGCGAACAAGTAAAAAGCCGAGATTGACGTAGAAACAGTATATACACTATGTTTTTACATGCACAAACAACGAAGCGACCTTTCAAGACAGGACAACGTAACTTTTTGCAAATAGATTCTGAAGTTGAGCCCTTTTTACTTCTACCCATATAGGTAGTGCCGGCTAGTGGGAAAAGACTGCTACGGTACAAGTTTAGACATGACCTTTTTTGACAACTTCCGTTACTTACGGCACATTTTTGCAGGCAGAAAAAGTTGTTTTAGAGGGTCTGAGTGTTTTTCTAGACAGTTGTTTTTTCTCTCTGTAAAATATCGATTTTTGAAAATGGGAATCGATAATCGATCGACCAAAAAATATCGTTGATACATCGATATCGTTTCTATCGATGACAGCCCTACAACTAGATTCCCACGGGCAACATGTCGAGCCCGCCAGCTGTCAAAAGGACTGGGAATTGCACACGACACTTTCTCATTGAGACAAACATTTATGCCAAATAAAAAAGGATTGTAAAAAGTTAGAATATAAATTATTTATAGAGACAACAAGGGAAAAAAATCTTTTAAAAAAGGTTTATACAAAAATCCTTACTATTGGAGATAGATTAAAATACACCTCAAAGTTGGATGTAACATGCATGTTGTACTACAGAAAAGTGATCTTGATTTTTCCCTATGACCAGTTGTAAAAAAGTTACAATATAAGCTATTTATAGTAAAAACAAAGGGAAGTAATTCTAGATTCTTGCGCATGACATTCCGTCTCCTGATGGTGAACAATTGTGCCAAGTTTCATCGAGTTCCCTCTATGCATAAAAAGCGGGAAGCATGCACACACATACAGCGAACAGTCATTTGGACGACTATGTCTTCGCTTCCACAAGCTGGCTCAACAAAAATCATTTTATGAATAAATGGCCGCCAGCGAGTAAAATTATTAAACAGCAATGTTACTATCTTTCTAGAAATAAAATGTGATATTAAAATGTTCGAAACATTTAATAATTCAAAATCAGCAAAAAATGTGTAGATCTCTTTAATCATGGTGAAATATCTTAAAAACATGAACACTGGGACCGATACATTTTATGTCACTGTATTAAAGACCATTATGTTACTATGATATATTAATATAAAGAAAATGTCATCAAAATTGTGATTTTCCCACTACTACAAAATTAGTTACTGCGGCAATTTATCAACTGTTGAAAACGTAAAAGCCTGAATAACAGTTACAGAATTTGACAATCTACCTATCTGCCGTTGACGTCTAACCCCTTTCGGGAACGTAGACGTAGACAATTCACTTACCTGGATTTAAATAAAGTGATGAAAAAAGGGTATGGAACGAAAAATAAGCAAGCCAGGGAAGCTACTGTTAACCACCTGATCAGACTTACCCTCCAACAAACCCAAGGTTTATATGCAAAACTGTAGAAACTCCTTATTGTACAGGGCTTTTCATAAGGAAATTGGGAAGAGGCCTTGGCCTTTCGAATTGGGAAATTTATGCGCGATAACTGTCCATTTTGGGAAAAATTATTAACTGGAAGTAAACATTGAAAGTTGAAGCAAATTTATCTCCCTTGAAACATGGACTAAAATCCAGGCCATGGAACATAATGTATAAGACTGGCAATGTGTCACAACTGGTTCTGTGGGCTGTTAGGCTATTGTGCAACAAAAAATCAATACCGGACAAACGCTTCTTCTGGACTAAAATGTAAACAAAACCTTAATCATCTGTTGCATGATTTGGGGAAATTTTACCTGCATTTTGGGAAATACCTCTGCCACAGTTGGGAAAAAATAGTATATTTTTGGATTGGGAAGAGGCCTCTAAAAATGAAAAGCCCTGATTGTAAAAGCAGAAATTTCGCGAGGGTTTTATTTTTGCTATCATCGCGAAGTCCCTCACCACAAGACAATGTGGGAGACATAATTATCAAAGCTCTGAATGCTAAAGGGATAGGTAACATTAAAGAAAACATACCTCAGCCCAGTCACTGACATGTCATCCTTCTGTGCACGACCAAATGTTCTACTACTTGCACCTTTAAAAACCGCTGGGCGCGAGACTGGAGCATCCTGTAATTGGTCAATAACTTGTCTGTCTGTAATCTCTGTTCCATATGTTGGATACATACCATCTGAAAGTCAAAACTGGGTAATCAAAATGGTTATAAGCAGTAAAGCAATTCATTAATAGCTATGACAAAAAGTTGAGTATCAAGTATAAGATTCATAATGCAGGTAATACCACCATACTTAAATCCCAATTAGTATTAATGTGACAATGTTAAACTGTATCAATGTGTACTGCATGCATGTAATGTATATAAGAAGAATTTAAGTTTTTACAATTACATGTGAAAAAATATTGAACTGAATTTCCAAAGCCTGGGTTGTGTATTACTATAACACAGTTCTTTTTCAGATAACAGGGCTTCCATTAGGATTCAATTTCATGGAGTCAGGACTGCCTAACATTCAGATTTTGGAGTCCTCATATTTTCTTGGGAGTCCTACGTAGTATCACTTTGTACAATGACCTTCAATATCATCATTACTATCATCATCATATCTAATTGGTTCAGAACAATGTGTAAAGTAATATAATAAAAGGACCACTAGAATGATTAGAAAACATTTTATTTAACAAGAAATATTTTACTGTTTTATTATTACGTATAGCAACAATCAGCATTTTATTAAAATCAAGACTTACTGTTGTTCAGCTACATAACGAAAATCCACTTTAAAAAATCTAAAGTACATTTTACTTGGAGTAGAATTGTGTCAAATTACGTCATTCACTTGGCAATACTCAACCAGTTAACTTTCATCCCACATCAAAGAAAATCAATAAAGGAAAATTTTGCCGACACCTCCCTTTGAAGCCACGTGCTGGTGTCATCAAAATGTGTCAAAGATATCAGTTCTTAATAGGAGAAAAATTGAATGTTTTGTTCTGTTTTTTTTTTTCTCTAAAAATACTGTAAAAATTGGATTTATCATTCACGAAAATCCAAAGTAAGTAGCAAATTTATTACCGATCGAAAATTTTTTTAATTTAAACTGGATGTGAAATGTCATTTGCTAGAAGAAAATAGTTACTTGCTGAGGTTTTTTGTGCTGAAACTATCGATATATTTTCCACAATTAGTTACTTTGTCTTCCGACTTTGGAGCTTTCACCAACTTAATCCGAGCCAAATGCATGTAATGTTTTATTGTCGGCAATTAGCGCCTTCTAAACATGTCAACTGATCTGGATAACGGTTTACATTTACAGACAGTCTCTATCAAACACGATGATTTTACACTAGTCTCACACTTCAAACACTGCCGGCAGTTTTTACGAAGCTGTATCAAGAGTTAAACCGCTTTGATTAAATTCAGTTCATTCAAATGAAGTTACGTCACGGTGTATTGATTTTGTCGTCCTTTGAAAATATCGAAAGTCCTTGGTACGCCTCTGACTTTGTGTATTGGCGTACAGATCATAATTTTTGGCGTATTTTACGCCGGGACGCCGCTTAATGGAAGCCCTGAGATAAGTAAAAACCTGGGCACTGTGGCATACTACGCATAAATGATAGGTGTACAGCAAAACAGGAATGGAAACACACGTTCACAAATAATTCAAAGTTCTATCTTCAAACCCTGCACAAAGTTGTTAACAAACACTTGGTAAAAGCAAAATATACCTTCTTTCCTATTTAGTTTAACTTCAACTCTCTTGTTGACCAGTTTTTCTAGCTTGTCTGGTCCAGCAGATTGTGGTAGATTAACGATCTTGCACAGAATACACTGTTGAGGGAGACCACATAAACTAGGTGGAAGCACTTTCAAATCATTTACCGATTTCATCACAGAGTCTCCAAAATCAACGAAAGCTACTTCTGCCTTGCCTCCCGAAACTGACGTTACCATCCCTCTGTACCATCCACCATCAACGTACTGGGTACAACATACACTTCCTACTTCCGCTTTCAACAATGTTTCTCCTGCTCTCTTCTCAAAAAATGAGTTAAGATCCGTTTGTAATTTTGCTACTTTTTCAACAGGTGTGCTTGTAAGTTGTCCATAAATGTAGAGTGATTTAACAGCAGTGAAGCACAAGTTATATGTTGATCCAACTGACACTTCTGGCGGGCAAAGTGTCGGAGCAGCAGCAACTGGCTGAGGTCTTTGCTTGGACTGTAATGGCATTTTTCCAGAAACTAAATCTGATCCACACGATAATTCAGCATTTAAATCCCTTTCTACTCCATTTTCTGTTTCATACAGGTCTACCTGATGTATGCATCCTTTCTTAGATGACACCTTGGCAACTAGAGCACTCTTCTCTGCGATAGCTTTAAACCTTTCAATGTCAGGTGTTTTCCAATGACTCTGATCAGTTTTGTTCATGTCTATAGTACACTGCACAGCCTGTGCTGGTTGCAATTTAAAGTTAGGATCAGTATTTCTCAACTGACTTGGTTGAACTTCTTCAATAAATCCAAAGTCTACAGCTGCAACAACTGTCTTTCCAACTTCTGCTGTAACAACCTCCCCTCTATACCAACTTCCATCACTAAACTTGGCAAGACACGGATACCCCTGATACAGGTTTGTCAACTTATCATAGTTGTGGGCTACTTCATCAACTGCTTGCATTAGCTTATCAAGATTACTTGCATTCCCAAGAAGCTGCACATAAAACTGTCCTGGATGTTCTACATGTGATAAACAGACATCATAGATTCCATCAACCTGCATTGCCACTGAAGTATAGCTCTGCCACATTTTTGTTGCACTTTTGGCCTGCACAGTCTGAGTTGTAACTTTTGACATATTTAATATCTTCTCTACCGATTTGATCTCTACAACATATCCTGAATTAGCACTTCCAGACAAAACTTTCAAGACTGATGGACCATCATCCTCTGCCAGCTTATGTAGTTTGTCTTCAATAGCTTGACTTTCAACTTTATAAGAGCATGGTACAGCTTGCATAGGAAGCATGCAGAGAGCTTGTGGCAATGTAAAAAGCTCAGATGTGCGCTTTTCTTCCTTATTACCATAGTCCACGAAAAATACTGAACAAGAGCCACCCTGAACATTTTTAACAATGCCCCGATAAAAAGCACCATCATCACTAAAACACGCAGCACACACTTGACCATTTGTCGGATTTACAATGTCACCAGTTGAAGGTAGGTCTTCAGCGAAACATGCACCAATATCAGCCATTAGTGAATTCAGATCAGTCTCATGGCTCTTTAACTGCACCCAGAACTTTCTGGCTGACTCCACATATGCAACATACACTTCATACTCTAAACCAATTGATAGATTCTGTAGTTTCAGGGATTGGCTTGAACTTGGTGCTGGTCTAACGAAAATTGGTGTATTGGGTGCATCATTGTTGTACAATTTAACTGTGTAAACTTCATTATTCGCATCAGAATTGTCAGTCCCCATTATTTCACAGGTAAATTCTCCACTATGCAGCATGGTTTCAATTTTCTTCTTTTCCTCATCTGTCCAAACTCCACTCAAAGGTGTACAATCACTAACAACACATTTTGTTGAAAGTGCCGGAATTGCAAGAACATAATCTGGAGCTGCACGCATATCAGTCATTTTGACAATTTCAGTGTTACCATAATCAATGAAAAAAACTTTCAATGAATGGCCCAAATTTTGTAGAACTCTTGCTCTGTACCAGCTCTTGTCTTCATGAAATAGAGCCAAACACAAATCTCCAACGTTACATCCAGATATTTGAGCGGCAAGACCATTTTCTACACTTTCAGTAACCCTTTCTGCGAGTGTGTCTGCTTGACCACCAATATCACCAACTTGACAAAATATTTGACATTCCGAATCAATGAATTCCAAGTGGGTCACGAAAACCGGTGCTTTACTACCAACTTTTAGAAGTGCCATATCTGTAACGAAAACGTGCGAAACGATTTGTTTGTTTTAAGACATGAATTCATAGCATACAGTCTAATATTTGACTCGATTCATCACGCTATTGACATTTCTAACACAATTTACTGCTTGCATTCCTCGAAAGTCTGCATCTGTACCACGTGAGCAACTCCCGCGAATATTTCTACCGACGAATAAATATAACCACCGTTGTCATCATGTTTTGTCGTATTAAATCATAGTTCACAAATCGGATGTGTAATGTTTTGCTCTCTGAAATTTGGCTGGACATTGGTTCAAGTGCAAGATTACTCTAATAACAGAAAGTAATGGTTTGTGTGTCCATGGCAATGCTGTCCATGCTTAGCCTATCTAGACCCGACAGAATACAATTGGCTCATTGCCCTAAAATATTCCGCGAACTCCATGTAGAACTTTTTACCACCAGACTCTTACATGAATATCCTTTATGCGAGACAAATTTGGATCTGACAATCACTGCTCTTCATAACGTTGTGCGAAGGGGATGATTTTCCTTTTGGTCTAGGCTACTGCAGGCAGAACTCAACCACCGTGTTTTCATACGCAGCGGCGATACAGTTGCTATGAAACTTGCATATGAAATTTATAGTTTGCTGTCGGTAATTGAAGGCGATGAATATTCTATCATGACAGACATGTTGAGCACTTCTCGAAGTCGGTTTGTGCACAGAACATCGATTTAGCAACTCCTCGGGCTTCTTCCGTGGAGCCGCATGCAGGAAGCACTGGACACTGAAATTCAGGTCGGGCCAAATTAGAACTCTAACAAAAAATGTTGACATGAATAATGATGTCATTGTGTCCTGCAAAGACAAAATAGTTGATGAATTATATAAACTAAAACAGTACATTGATAAAGGTCTATTGATGAGCTTAAGTAGTCAAATTTCAAACATAACTGACAAACTTACGTCCCTTGAAGGTCTACAGAACTCGGATGCTGTCTTCTTTGCCAGCAAGCTGGGAGTCCATGATACAAGTTACAGTGGAACCATGTTGCTAGATTCTCGAACTAGCGCTCCAGAAGATTTATGTAGCTTTGGAAATGTCTTATTGAGCACTGTGTCTCAATTCGAACATTAACTCAGTTCCAGCCGGCTCAACCGACGATACACAAGACTTTAGATTAGGAGTGAATGATAAAACTCCGAAGTATCCGTGGCAGTTGCACCTAGCGAGCTCCAAATCATAAAAAAGTATACTCTAACTTTGCCGAGACATTAAATTCGAATGTTGCTATCAAATGTGATATTTTTACCAGAACTAGATGAGAGGTCCCGGTAGACCTATATTCCCAGGGCAAACATTATAATTTATAATCAGTTATCGGAATACATTAGACTTTGCACAGCTAATATCTGACATAGGAACTCCATCTAATGCTAAATACATGGTATCCCGGTACGAATTACTAGCCGCGACTCCAAAGATTATGCAGATCAAAACTTCTACAAAACGAAAGTCGAAGCGTTTCTTTGTGAGAGGGTATAAAACTCGGTCAACGAATCTGACATTTAAGTGTACGTTAATCAAGGGGATCCTAAAAAACAAAGACAAATATCAAACAGGGAATGCCACGCACCAAAAACGCAGCCTCCTCAAAACGAAACCCACAACTAGCGGACGCATGCACCGCACACACACACACACACACACACACACACACACACAGTCAACACATTAGGACAAAACGAACAAACAAAGGAACACACACACACACACACACACACATTAGGATAAAACGAACAAACAAAGGAACACAGTGGGGCACCGCCTTGGAACGGTCAGTGGCAAAATGTCACATGTGTGATAATTTTTCCATTCGGCGACAACGTATACTGCTCTCCACGGCTCTCTAAATAGGCGACGCAATACTCGAAGGACTCCGGAGTCACAGCGCTACGACGATTATCAAACATCTCATTCTGCATTCAGACTTAAGTGACTTGACTAAAATATGACTTTTTTATGGATAAATAATGTTTATGAAACTGTTCTGTAAGTGCACTCCGTATATACCTAATGAATCTGTAAGTTGTAGTTACTTATATGGTCACCTGATATCAGAGCACTGGCTCTACAACAGAAATTTGTCTGTTATAGTTATTACTCGGAGAATGGTACCGTGATAGTTTAAGCGGTTGAAAGAGTTTATTTCTGACCGTGACTAAGTCAACACTATTGATATACACTAAGGACAATTTCTAACCCGTCACTTTTTAAATTCAATTTTCTAGAATATGGTTCAATGTATTACTTTGAAACTATACATACAGATGTTTGGCTACAGTAGCTGTACAGAAATTTTAAAATCTTTCAATTGTGATGATCCAGCAGTTTTGCGCCTGGTACGTGCACGATTAATGGTTAAAATGAATATCCAAGAGCGCGATAGCGCAATCGGCATGTTACAAGCCGGATTTTCACTCAGACACATAAGTAAATCGAATTTTGTCTCTATAACGATATTTTGACTGTAAGTATTTACAAAATTAATCTATTCACAATAAATTATGCCTTTGGCTTACATGTGTCCATCACGGCTAGCCTTCGGCAAAAGTTTCAGCGCACATGACGAGTTGATGACGAGCCCAGGCAGACTCGCAGAAGAGTGACAATGCCTGCATAGCATGCGCGGATCGTTACAGAACATCTTCGAGATAGTTTCAAGACCGCGACGTGCACTACAAGGGCAACCAATGGAACGCATGGTGGACTCGTAAATCGACAAACAGGCGCCAGGCGGCTCCGCGAACATAGAATAAAGAGATAGGCGGTCATTCAGGGGACTTAATTTGACACCACGTTACCGACAACAGCCGGGAGGGATGGGCCCGTCGGCACCAGCGTATGACACGGGCTGAGTGGTCAAATGTCCTGTTCACGGATGGGATAAGGATTTAACCTGTATCTCAACGACGAAAGGATGCGAGTCTACAGACGTCGTGGTGAATGATTAAGCGACGCGTGTGTGTTTCAACGAGACCAGTATGGTGGAGGTTCCGTGATGATATGGGCCGGAGTGTCGTTATACACCAAGACAGACGCGGGAACCTTAATGCAGCTAGGTCAGTCGGGGAACCAAGATATTCCGCTGGTACCTACAGTCGGGGAACTTTCCCGTTCGGGAAAGTTGGGGATTCCCCTTTTCACTTTCCCGATCGGGAAATATTGATTGAAAAATTTCCCGATCGGGAAAGAAAATGCCTTTTTTTTGTACTTCAACGCTTTGAAGTGATTCAAAAGGTGGCTAAATTTTCTTGTTGAAATAAAAACATCGATGTCACTATTCATTTTCTTAGTTATATCATTTCCCATAAAGTGATTATTGTTTCATTAAAAATTCTAAAAAAAAGTTGTTTTCAGAAATTCAAGCCGATGCTGAAAATCTAACCCGCCAGTTTTTGGTGGTATGTCTTCTTATATATGAATGCAGAATGAAAAGGTTATTATCAACACCGAGTTCTTGCATAAAACTGAAAGTAAAGTGTGTCAAATTTAGAAATACATATATGTCAGCATATAATAGAAATTGTCATTACTTTCCTGTTCGGGATATGTTCAAAACGGGAAAGTGCTGAAAATGGTAAGTTTTCTTAAATATCCTTCAACTTTGAGCTTGAATATCTCAAAGACGACAATGTTTTAAACGTTTGCCCTCGGAAGAATTTTAGATCATTGTTTTAAGAATGGATTAAAGCAATTAATATGTACCTCCAACGTATTCTGTGATGCCCGGAGCCCATACACCATGGTATATAAAAACTGGGCATTTTCTTTCCCGATCGGGAAATTTTTCAATCAATATTTCCCGATCGGGAAAGTGAAAAGGGGAATCCCAAACTTTCCCGAAGGAGAAAGTTCCCCGACTGTAGGTATCAGCGGAATATCTTGGTCCCTGTCGCAATTCCGCACATAAGAGCCGCTGGACATGGCATGCAATTGCTGCAAGACGGAAGACAGGCTCATACCACACGCACGACACAGATATGAACGTTCGGCAGCTGCCTTTCCCGCCTAAGTCTACGGATCTCAATGTTACTGAGCACCTGTGGGTCGAGCTGAACAGGCGAGTACGGAGTCGACCCGCAGCCCCTCGCAATTTCTGTGAACTTGAACAGACCCTTGTGCAGGAATAGACGAAAATTCCCTTATGCATCCGGAACTACGTGCTATTGAAGATGCAGAGGTTTGTGCATGTTTGTGAATTCGGATTTTACAGTGATATTTTTATTTGTTAAGTTTTATATCTATATGTTTATCCATTGGAATTAAATTATGGGGACTGAAGTAAGTCTAATGTGTTAAATTATTTATATTCAAAATTTGAACGAAATTCATTCCACAAATAATCGAACTACATGACATATATAGGTGTCAGATTAGATATGGCCCTACGTGTGTAACGATCCTACAGAGTTTTCCCTTCAAAGTTACACTGGAAAAGAATTTTGCACAAGTTTATGAACTTGAATCAATGATTAAGAAAGAATGGCAAGGATAAGGAAACGTTTCTCTACATCAAACTGTGATAATATGTTTAACTTAAAGTACAGTTTAGCAAATGCAACAATTATATGCCTGCCACTGCTGTAGAAGTAATGGATAGATTTTTCCCTTTTAAAATAAAAGTGAATATTGCCTCTTATGTGGCATGTTTGTTGATGATTTTATTACGGTTCACTTACTTCATTTATGGATTTCTCTCAGAACACAATTACAACTGAGAAAGGCATTGTGGGAAACTGTATTTTTCATTGCAGGTGAAAATACTTATGTTAGAATTATTTTGAAAGATCCACTTTTACAAATTTGCGACCCTTTCATGTCTTCCTGACCATGGGTTAGACACAATGCAGAAACGTCCTGACTGACTGTAAAGCCTCGTTCCCATGTAAAGATTAGAGATGTGAACTTTAGTGTAGTATTAATTAATTTCGTTTCGACAAGGTGTATTAAAATGGACGTTCCGCTACTTGATGTTTCATTATTATATTATATTATATATATATAATGTTTTATTATATATTGTTTATTGTTTTACTCAAGCTGTGCGTATGGAGAGAGATAAATAAACTATTTGAATTGAATTGAATTGTATTTAGATCGTATTCTTCCAGTGTGTATACATGGAAGAGACTGAAATAAAATAATAAAACGCTAGTAGCATTTTCATGCTATCAACATATCTACCCTTTGAAAGAAATATATTTATTTTTTTTTTTTTTGTGAAAAGAATTTCAGTATCCTAAAAAATGTTCATTTTCAATAATTCAAACTGAAATAGTTTTTCCACCCGCGACAGTACGATGGCGAAGTGCGACAATGCGACGGTGACATTACGATGGTGAAGCGAGACAGTATACGATGGCGAAGCGCGACTGTCTCCATTGTAGCGACTGTCTCCATCGTACTGTCGCACCTTGCCAACGTACTGTCTTGTTGTCGCTATCGTACTGTCGCGCTTCGCCTTCGAAAGATGTAATATTCATTTAGATCATTAGCTTTTTTCTTTAAAATTAGAACAATGAAACGTTTCTATGCCTCCTGGATTACAATGTGTTAGTGGGTGACAACTTGTGAATAATTCTTAGTTTCAAGAAGACTACGCAATACCTTCCAATACTGTTTCAGATTTGTGTTACTATATTTTGCAGAAGTACTCTGAATATATTCTGTAGATAAAATACTGAAATGAAGGAAAAAGAATTGTTTGAGCACATAAAAAATAAAAATAAGAGGGATACTATTAATACAAACAAGGAAACGCTAATTCTTCTCCGTATATTAAATAAAAATACACTCAGACCAGCATACGAACTGTACCTAATCCTCACACAATAATTTTACTCTAATTAATTCGACATTTTCTTCGTTGAAATTTACTAAATTTCAACACAGCAAAGGATAAAAGGTGGTATAATTGCAATTTAGGTTTTTGATTTACAATGGTGCACGCTTTCCATATCCGCCATCATTAAAAAATGGTTAGCTAAGAAAAATTGAAATCGCTAACTTCAGGACACGAGTAGAATAGGGAGTGTGAAAACCAAAAGCATACGTAATAAGTACCTCTATTAATCATTCCATCAAGCAGCTTTCATAATAAATTTAGAAATTTTATTTCTTAACATATAGTTATTTTAATGTCGACATTTTTTGACTTTTGGTAGCTGTTTACTTTAAAACTTTTTAATATTTTAAAACATTTACACATGTACTTAAGTACTAAATGGACATTTGGTGTTCCACATTCTAAAATTTGGGCGGCAACACACACTTTCATATGTATAAAGGGGTTTTCACAAATGAAAAAAATATTGACTGAATAGCGATCAGTGCAGACCATGATCAGGGATGTGCAGGCTGGTCTGCACTGGTCGCAAAGGCAAAATCACTTGACGCTAGCAGGCGAAGGGTTAATAACATAATTTCGATGTTGGACAGTTATTCAGCCAGCATACTTAATGAAACTAGAAGGAATGTTAAAACAAAACAATATAGATGAAATAATGAAATCATATAATATATCTTATTCTATGTATACAAACATTTTGGGAAAGGAATCAGCAAGATAAAAGTTTGAATATGATGTATATACATGTACTCCCGATATGAGAATATTTTTGAACATGAAAAACCAAAGTATGAATACCTTTATGTTAATTTTAACATTTATTTCAGTTTAGAATCGACACTTACTTAACCTGCGTGTATATAATTGTCGGTGTACTTCAAACCTCTCAAAAGAAAATTACGGATCACCTGTTTACAAATGTATTCATGTTACGAAAATAATCGTTGTTTAAAAGTCTTTATGATAAAATAGAGGCATTTATTATATACGAGCAAAATGCCTAAAACAAACAAACAAATTTATAAAAATGTAAGAAAATATGTGACGACATAGTTCGTTTTTGTTAAAATCTCGATACATTTTTAAAGTAGCCTTAGCCTACATTTCAATGATCTTGTCAATAATTCAAAAAAGATATTAACAATGTATCATGTTGCACTTCACGATTATTATAGCATAGTGAAGTACAAACAACAGGTCTATGTGCATATAAATAAGCAAGAATGACTTATTTCCGATACTAATATATGTTTGTCTCATTGCCAAGAGAATAAGAGAATAGAAGGGTCTTATAAAATTCAATTGTATTAGGTAAGTCGATTTTTTTTTATAAAAGTCGCGGCTTTAGCATATTTTTTCCAAAAAGAGTGCAGAAAGACGGCTTCGCGTGTATCGGTGCTATACACCGGGCACGTTAAAGAGCCAGACTGTCTATTCGCAAAGAGCTAAGCTAAGTTAACCGGACAGGCCTGTATCTAAAAGGATTTTGTTTTGAGAGCTTTGTCTCACTCTGTCCCTCTGGGCACTGAGATCGCTCTGTCTCTGTACTAGTAGAGGGAGAATTTGGCGCCATGAGTGCCTGCCTTTGTATCAGGAAAAGGGGCGCTACATATGGTGGCTAATTTCTGCCATTTCGTGTTGGTGTGTTGGCGGGGCGAAAACACGGCAACACGACATATACCTAATTTAGACACATTTTACGCGAAAACACGACTTTTAATCATACTATGCATTTGTGTGTTCGAAGAGAAAGTGTCACCTTGATAATTTGGCGAATTGTTTTCTTTAGACCCATGGATATATAATTATATTTGAAGAGTATCTTTCAGAGGTTCAAATGTACATTAGAATCACCACAACCAGTGAGATAAAAAAAATCAAATGTGTGTAGTAGGTATTTATTTAAATTATTTATTTTAGGTAGACTATTCAGTTTGCTTTCCGAATCGGGCGTATATAAGTCTGATGAACTATAAGATGGTGTGTGAGTTATCCACCTTCAAACAACGATCTGTCAGCATGTTTATTTCAGAAAAGAATAAATGTCTGAATGTGAAAGCAAAGAATCAATTTTGGAAATTGACAAATTAATTGTTTGTTCACTTTAGATTTATAATTTTGTCAAAATTCTTTAAATATTTAGATATTTCAAACAGGTACAATAAATCAAAGACATTTTTTTTTTGGTGTACGCTCCGTTACTTAATTAGTTACACCTTGCTTGTTACTTTTATTACCTTTTAAGGCAAATAATCTAGAAACCATACTAGGGGGTAATAAAATTGTACTAATGGGGGCGGATAGCGGGTATTTTGCATTTTTATGACATTGTACACAATAAACATGTTTCGTTGACAAAAAGGGGACATTTAACTACAACAATAAAATAAAAATCCATACAATAGTAATGATGATAATGTTTATTCTTTAATTAAACAAATTATGCTTTTTGCCGGCTACTTCAATTTAAATTTTTACCTCGCAACAAATAAAGTTTCTTAAATATTTTAATTGCTCATGTTTAATTATGTAATTCGAAGTAACGTAATCCTACTGCAAAGGAATAAATGGCATAATCGTGCACTGATCTCCAGATTTTGACAAAAAAACTGATCTTTCTTTAAAATGGCCATCGGCACCGGCCCTGGACCCAAGCCTGTACACTGAATTAGAAAAAATAATTACATATACGCGTGGGCCTTAATGAAGATTAACTTATTCAAATAAGTTTCCTCGTTAATAAGAGATTCGATTTTATTATTATGATATTGTCCTTATAGAATTTTAAACGTATGACAAGAGCACAACCTTATCATAGAACCATTCTTCTTCGCTGGGTACACATACAATAAATTGATTGTAATTCTGTACTGTCGTCGGACAGAATTAATATCAAGTATATCAAATATTTGTCCTGCAATTTTATAATAATGTTGATATCGTCCATATGTGTATATATTGGCTAACAGCTAACCCGCCACTTCGTACTCACAATATCTTCGCAGTAAAACAGAGCAGAGTTATCAAAATTAAAAAAAGTAATAATGATAATGTGAAAAACACAGACGTAACAGATTTGGTCATTATCAAAAAAATATTCTTATCATTCTAGTAAGAAATTGCTTTGATACATTATGAAAAAATACAATTAGTTTGATATTCGACGTTCGTATTTCGATATTTTTTATGTAACAAAATGGTATTCGGCCGAAATATACGTAGAATATAAGTCAATTTTTATTATTAAACTTGTATTTTCTAGTTGTTTTTGTATATTTTTGCATGCAGTTATGTTGTGTTCAGTTCAGTACGTAATTGTTGTGCGCATGTCTAACGAAAGATATTTGTCGTGTTTTCGAATTTTTGTGTCGGCGGGGCGAAAACACGAAAACTCGACAAATAAGGTATTTGTCGTGTTTTGAAAACACGAACTTTTGACTCGACAAATATGGCATTTGTCGTATTTTCATGTTGGCGGGGCGAAAACGAATTTGTCGAGATTTCGTGTTTTCGTGTCGGCGGGGCGAAAACACGAAAAAACAACAGCACGACAAATAAAGGGCGCCAATACGACATATTCATGCCCGCCAACACGAAAACTCGACAAATAAATATGTCGTGTCGGCGCCCTGTAAACATCGTGTTTTCATCTAAAATTTGTCGTGTTTTCGCCCCGCCAACACGAAATGGCAGAAATCAGCCACCACAGCTATATTATACTTAATCATTATTCAGGGGACGAAAATGAAAGCTAAATCATAAGAATTTAAACTCTTGAGGATCAGCTTTTTTTTGTTGTTGTACAGTTACGATTTATATGTGCTTGTATTGGTATATCTTTGTTTCGTTTTTGTCTTGGCATGTCTTGACTATTTTCGCATATTTCTGTCTCAGTATGTGTTCGTCTTGGTATATGTTTGTCTCAGACGTCAGGGCATCTTGTCTGTCTCGGTTATATGTTCGTGTTGATATAATTTATTATGTTTGTCTCAGTAGTGGTGTCTTTGTCTTGGTATAACTTTGCTTTGGTATATGTCTACTAATGATACATATACATACAAACAGAACTTTGATTTGACAGGTGAAAATGACTCCAATAAGGATATTGTGTCTACTTGTATGTATTGAACTGACACATGGATGCCTTCGTGTTGGTACTGGTAGCGGTGGAGGGGACACTGTGGTAGGAAGCAATAGTGGAGACAATGGACAAGACAGTGGTGGTGAAAGCGGAGAATTAGGTGGTGGAACCAATGATGATGGTGATGATAGCAATAATGTCGGACTTCCAGGGTGCCCGACTATAATTGCCAGGTCTCAATGGGGAGCACGTTCACCAAAGAGCCAGACCGGGATGAAATCCACTCCATTGTACGCTGTAATTCACCATGGTGCCGGGAGTCGTTGTTATACGGAAGATAAATGTAAGAAGACGGTACAAGGATACCAAAATTATCACATGGATACTCGAAGTATGTTAGAATTACTTCCTTTTTTCTTCAAGAATTGTTTCAACTTTCTTAAGGCTTAAATCTGAATCCTTTTCGGATTTCTGTTCAGGAACTGATTTACTGAAATTTTTGAAACACAGTGCGGAACGCTGGCAGAAATGTTAAAACTATATTTTGTGAACAATGATTGGACCAAATAAGCAAATTAATTATTAACACTGTTTTCAAGTTTAGTTTTCCTTTCTTCTTCACAAATATTTGGCTTCTGACTTTATGAATTATTTTTTAAAACATTAAAAAACATTGTTTTTCGTCTCTTTTTGCGAGTTATTTATTTTTTTTACTTGCGTTTTACAATGTACTTTGAATTTCACGTTTGTTTCAGAATGGGTTGATATCGGTTATAATTTTATTGTCGGTGAGGACGGAAACGTGTACGAGGGAAGAGGTTGGGGTATAAGAGGTGCCCATGCCGGAACCGTAGATTCAAATGAAAAAAGTCTAGGTAAGTTTCAACAGGACCGCTAAACACCGACGGTTTGCGCGTTTGATATTTAAGTAGAGAGTCAGTTCTTGGGAGATCTTGTACTGGAGAAAGGGAGATATGCGATGTGTAATAGAAATTAAGACAAATGCTTTATGGGATAGTAGCAAGTACGTTCGTGGGGAAATAGGTACGCACAATAATAACATTTACGTGTTTGCCGCGGTACATAAGGTAAATTTAAGGAGCATTTATCACTGGTGTAAGAATACGTCTTTATCGTTTCATTTAGGAATATGTGTAATCGGAGACTTTAGCAGCACCGTCCCAAACTTGATTGCACAGAACACCGTGAAACAGTTGATAGCCTGTGCAGAATCTAACAAGAAATTGGCATCTACATACACTATACGCGCTCACCGTGACTTAAAGAGCACTTCCTGTCCAGGTGAACGTTTCTACGACCTCATCAAAACCTGGCACAGATATAGCGAAAGTGATGGCATTGACGTGGACAGTACAAATGATTTGAAATTTGCTACATGTCCAACTATCATTTCACGATCAGAATGGGATGCACGTGCACCGAGGAGTAGGACACCGATGAGTTCTACACCATCGTACGTACTAATTCATCACGGTACTGGAGCAGGGTGTGATACCAAGAGTGCATGCATCAGTAAAGTGCAGGCCTATCAAAAACAACATATGGATACTAACAGTAAATAACGTTAGATATTTCCAATGTTATAAAAACTTAGCTAATAAATATGATTATATTTGCAATCTACTCTCATACACACCAACCTCAATGGTTGATACAAAGAATTAATAAATACGGGGAAGAGAAATTGGACGATCTCGCGATTTACTTTTTCAAACAGGTTTAAAAACTTAATTCTTTAATCAAACAGCTGAAAAGTTCATTATTCATGTTCGTCGAAGGACTTCTGGTAACAACTTTGTAAATATACAAAAATCCCTATACATTTTCCGCTCCATGACCCAAGGTATTTGATAGGTTAGGAAACGGATATTACCGTTTAATAAGTTAGAGAGGATAAGGCTTTTGTTTTAAATATTCAAAACATAAAAAAATAATAATCATAGGCCTAATCATATCATAATGAATTGATTGCAGCGTATCTATTTGTTGTATGAAAGAAAAAACAACATACTTTTATTTCCATTCATGCATGCTGTCTTCAGTGTTTTTCTATCGCCTTTCTAATTCCATTTAAATTTGTTTTTATTTCAGATTGGTCTGATATTGGTTACAATTTTATAGTTGGCGAGGACGGTAACGTGTACGAGGGTAGGGGGTGGGGCATCACTGGTGCACATGCTGGAGTCACTCTCTATAACAAGAATAGTTTAGGTAATACCACCCGTTAGCTCATTTATGATAACTACTAGTAGATCACTTTCCCCCTCTTATTAAGGAAACAAATTATATAGAATGTGAACAGTTCAATTGTATGTATGTTTCAGGTATTTGTGTGATCGGGGACTTCAGCAACACTGTCCCAAACCTTGCTGCGCAGAGCGCCATAAAACAGTTGATTTCATGCGCAGTGGCCAACAACAAACTAACGAGCACGTACAAACTGCGTGGACACCAGGATGTGAGGAGTACAAAATGTCCAGGAACAAGTTTCTACAACCTCATCAAAACATGGAACAGATATTAACTTGTGAATTTACAGTGTTCTTTTTGGGCCATCGTTGTTTCGGCTCTTCGGCCTATGATAGTACAAGAAGCGACGCTATCATTTATATTATACTAGATTTATTTTTATTCTATTTTGTTGGTTTTAACGTCGAACCGACACAGTTATATGTCATATGGCGACTTTCCAGCTTTGGCAGTGGAGGAAGACCCCAGGTGCCCCCCTCCGTGCATTATTTCATCACGAGCGGACCTTCCGTAAGCCAGCTGGATGGCTTCCTCACATGAAGAATTCAACGCCCCGAGTGAGGCTCGAACCCACATCGATGAAGGGCAAGTGATTTGAAGTCAGCGAACTTAACCGCGCGGCCGCGGAGGCCACCTATACTAGAATTATATAGCCATTATAATAAGTATTACTATTGTGCGTGTCGTTTTATCGCAGTCATTATGACTTCAGGTCAAAATTACCATACTAAATTTTAACTTCGCGCATTCACATCGGGTCATTGTGCCATTAGGTTGATGGGCTGGGGCTGGGAACAATACCGGCATTTCGTCTTCGCATTTTATTATCCTACTACCGCAGGGCGAAATTGTGAAAAAATGATGGCCCTGACGAAACATCGTATAAAATAGTCTGAACAATCTTTCTATACATTTTGATACACGTGCACCGAGCAAATATTGGATACATAATTCAACTATAACAATGTTCAACTACTTGAATTATTTAATTTAATAGTGTCATTAACACTTACTCAAAGCGAAATTTCATTTTTATAATAATATCGAACTAGTTTATCATTTTTTGTGAACTAGCTGGGTCCGTTCTACGATGGAGAACCCACGCTTGGGGGTACAGTCGACGGCAATTATTTTATAAATTAAGTAACTGGGTCACTCGATTCAGGTAGAGTTTTTGCTTGTAACTTTTTGTTTGTTCGTTTTGGTTTTAACGCCGTTTTCAACAGTATTTCAGTTATGTAACGGTGGATAGTTGACTATGTACCTGTATAAACCTATTCTCTCATGTAATTGCCAACTTCGACACATAAGCAAAGACAGAGGACACAATGTCTTTATCAAGTTGTAAGGGAGAACAGACGCCTCGCCCGGTGAACGAACTCACGCCCCCGTGATCCGTAGACCAAAGGGGGCGGCTATATCTTGCTTATTACTGGATCATGTTGGATATCTTCGAGTTCTTTGGCATCTTGCTGCTGAATCTACTAAATTTTTGACAATAGATATTTTCATGAAATGCACAGTATTTTTGACTATGATAAATCAATATTTATCTACAACTAACGGGTTGGCAGTTCCTTTTGCATTTTATCCACTTCGACTTGAATCTGTGCCATATTTTTGCGGTCATTCAAAAATTATTTAAATCTACCAATATGTAACCACGGAAATCATGACATTTTTGATATAGAATATCATTAATTTTAGCTCGATGAATCGAAATAACATGAAAGTTCATGCACTCGGCCTGGCGTTGCTTTCAGTTACACGGTGCCTATACCACGTGACTTTTATGGCTATGTGTGGGTATAAAAAACATAAACAGCCGTCGATTCAAGGAACATTTTTCATGATAACTTTCTTAATCCTGCACCAATTTTATTCAAATAAAGACGAAGGCCCGGCCATAAGAAAGATACAATCACGGCCCATCAGTTTGAGAAGAATAAATTCGTATTTTTGTCGAAAAGTGCAACCGCGCATTTTTCAGTCAGATGGCCGACGTGCTATGTGTGGGTGCATTCTGTTAAAATCGTTTATAAAACTCTTAAAAATGCGTTCAGCGACAGGACAAATGGAACCGAGAATGTAATTTTACCTTGTTTGACAGTTGCAAAATGATCGTTAAGAAATATAGAGTATTCCTCTCGTTTTTTAAATAAATAAAAACATGCTATGTGTGGGTGCCACTAAATTTATGCTATGTGTGGGAGTAAACTCATAAAAATGATACTGTTGCTTGAGATACTTGCACTAAGTGAGTTTTAACTTACTCGTGTTACGTTCATAGAAATGAGTATCCATCTAGCATAACTGATCTTTTTTATTTTTTTTTAGAAAGTCGCTGTGTTATAGAGAATAGCGCGTCAGATTCATTGTTGTTATTGATTACGAGCGCGTGTTATCAAACATAATTATTTAAACGTTGAAACTCGGATATGTGTTTGAAGTAAAATTTATGAAAACGTTATTTCCAATCTCCTTCAGTTGTATTAATGTGTTGTTTTTTATCTTGATGCATAAACAACGTTTTTCATAAACACGCAATTGAATCAGTGTCCCTAAGGTAGTTTTAAAGGGCAGTATGTGTGACAATATAGTGTAGAGCATAGATCGTAGCCTTGGATGCTGCTCCATTGTAAACCTAGTTCGTGGTTAGTTGCAGCTAAAATGGTATTTATTGTAGCTTTGCGCTATACGTTTGAAACAACACAAATTACTACTATTACAGGGTTGTAGTTCAAACCACTTTTCAAGCATAAAGAAAGGGCTTCAATCCCTCCAACGAAAGTAAAGTACCTGCGATAGTGCATGTAAAACATTGCTATTAAATTCATACCACACACATAAAGCATGGAGTCATTTCATCAGAGTCGTTATTCATATTTAAATCACTGTACGTCAGTATTGCGTCTTAACTGTTCACACGAAAATACAAACACATAGCTAAGAAATTGACCGTCTTGACCGCGGGAAGCAAGAGGATGAAGGCATTCGGAAGAGCCTCACACTTGCTATGATCAATGAAGACTATCCTCCGGAATTATGGACTCATGTCTATACAGACGGATCAGCCACATGCGCCGTCAAAGATGGAGGAGCAGGAATTTTCATTCAATACCCATCTGGCAAGAGAGAAACACTACATGCAGCCACAGGAAAACACTGCAGCAACTACGAGGCAGAGACTGAAGCACTCATGAAGGCCGTCTCAATGGTTGAAGACTCGGCAGAAGAAAGCTCCTCAGTCGTCCTTTTCACAGATACACTGTCATGGAAGCTCTGATCAACAATAAAGCTCCGCAGTTAGCCAGAAGAATGCAGAGCCTGAGTTAACCTGCAAAGTAGCACTTCAGTGGATTCCATCCCATTGTGGACTTGCAGGCAATGGAGAGGCAGACAAACTGGCTAAGCTAGGAGCTCAGTCAGAACAACCAACAGAACCAGTGAGTTACAAGGAGAAAGTCACCATCATCAAGGCACTAACGAGACCAAGGATGGAGGAAGATGCTTTTCATCTCCTTGATCGGTCTGAACAAGTGATGATGGTCAGCTCCGTTCAGGGCAAAACAAGCTCAATGCTCACATGTACAAGAAATACAGACTGACATCATCGCCAACTTGTCCATGTGGTGAAGAAGATCAGACTGCGGAGCATATACTTCAGAGATGTAAAAGGCACGACCAGGAGCGAGCTGCGACTTGGCCGATAGATACCTCAATCCACCAGAAACTGTATGGAGGCATTGAGGATCTTAGGCAAACCACAAGTTTCATCGAGGCTACTGGTCTGAAAGTGTAGATGCGAACGACAAGAAGAAGAAGAAGAAGTTAAGAAATGATATTTTGACAAAAGTTTATATACAGAAACAGTAAAAATGTAAGACAATATGGTGAACTCTTCCGTGCCAAACAACAAGGTGAATCATATTGCATGGAGAGTTTACTTGCCTGACTTACCCATTTTACTATTGAAAATATTTTGTATATAAACAATGTTCAAAATATCGTCTGTGAATATAACTAATATTAGGATTGACATGTATGTTGTGATGCAGTAAGTTTGTTTGTTTGTTCGTTTGATTTCAATGCCCTTTTCAACAGTCGGAGTCATATGAGGCGGGCAGTTCACCTAACCATCGTTCCTGGAAAGTACCAGTATACTAGACTCCCATTACATCCTCCGTAAGCAACTGCATACTTTCTCACATAAAGAGACATAGTCGGTAGCTGGGGCTCGAACCTACGGTCCTCTATCAATGAGAGGTTACAGTGGTTTGAAGTCAGCGGCCTTAACCACTCGACCACGGAGGCAGGTCACAGTAGATAAGTATAATGGAGTGTCCTTTATCACTAACAAAGTAGAAGACAATAAAAATATTGGTAAAATTATGTCTGTTAGATCATTTTAAGAGTTCCTTGGACAGTTCACCCCCTTCATAACAAACAATTTTATTCTTAATTTGTTTGATAATTTCTTTGGAGCCTTATTTTCTGCAATGGTCTTGTTAGAATGAATGTAGGCGCTTACAAAACCAACACAAAAAACAGAAGCTATGATAGATATTATCTCACAACAGACCTGGGACGAACTCTTCTAAAATCACAAACTGAAACTTTGATTACCAAGAAAGGTAATTGATTGAGTGTTTCTTTAAAATTATTTGGCTGTACTTTATGCGATAGACGCGCTATAGATTGGTTTTGTAAGCGCCTACATTCATTCTAACAAGACTGCGCCCTCGTGATATAAGTCCTTTGCATCTGAATTCCAAACAATGATTTATTCAGCGACAAATCACTGGATGAGATATATTATTTCTTAAATAGGTTAGCGACTCTGATGAAATGACTCCATGTGTTATGTGTGTGGTATGCATTTAATAGCAGTTGTTTACATGCACTACCGTAGGTACTTTACTCTCGTTCGAGGGATTGAAGCCCTTTCTTTATGCTTGAAAAGTGGTTTGAACTACAACCCTGTAGTAGTAGTAATTTGTGTTGTTTCAAACGTATAGCGCAAAGCTACAATAAATACCATTTTAGCTGCAACTAACCACGAACTAGGTGAGCAGTGGAATTTACAATGGAGCAGCATCCAAGGCTACGATCTATGCTCTACACTATATTGTCACGCATACTTGCCCTTTAAAACTACCTTTAAGGGACACTGATTCATATCAGAGTTTTATATATGCACGTTCCATGGCAGAGTTATGCTAGATGGATACTCATTTCTTCTATGAATGTAACACGAGTAAGTTAAAACTCACTTAGTGCAAGTATCTCAAGCAACGGTATCATTTTTATGAGTTTACTCCCACACATAGCATAAATTTAGTGGCACCCACACATAGCATGTTTTTATTTATTTAAAAAACGAGAGGAATACTCTATATTTCTTAACGATCATTTTGCAACTGTCAAACAAGGTAAAATTACATTCTCGGTTCCATTTGCCCTGTCGCTGAACGCATTTTTAAGAGTTTTATAAACGATTTTAACAGAATGCACCCACACATAGCACGTCGGCAATCTGACTGAAAAATGCGCGGTTGCACTTTTCGACAAAAATACGAATTTATTCTTCTCAAACTGATGGGCCGTGATTGTATCTTTCTTATGGCCGGGCCCTCGTCTTTATTTGAATAAAATTGGTGCAGGATTAAGAAAGTTATCATGAAAAATGTTACCTGAATCGACGGCTGTTTATGTTTTTTATACCCACACATAGCCATAAAAGTCACGTGGTATAGGCACCGTGAGTTAGTGAGTGGGAAATTATTGTTTACTTTTAGAAGCCTACAAAGGAAGAATATAAAAATAGTTTCTAAAACGTAAGAAATTATTTTTTACATCTTAAACTCAAGAAACTATCGACATGAATCTAATTCCCCACTGTTAGCTTTGTTAAACTTCCACTTTTCTCAATAATTAGCCATCCCTTCCCCTTTAAAACAGTATGGCATCAAATGATCATCATTGCGCATATCTTCTTAACTGGAACAACAAATCTGTCAGAAGACCTTATAATGACCCTAAAAAGTTTTATGAAGATCCATCAAGTGCTTTTCTGAAATGTTGTTTACAGGTTTTTGTATTTCTTTGAAGGGGCCAAATGTCCCCATTTGAATACAGTTGGAAAAGTTTGATGAAGATCCATCTAGTTTATGAGTAGTAATCAAAGTTTTTCAAGTTAAGTTTTCTTAATAACCAAATAGGGAAAATATTCCAGGTATGTTTTTGTAAAGAAACTGTATGATTTGAAGGAATTTAGTTGAGGGTCATCCAAAGAACTTTGCTGTGATCTTATTTTCAAATCCAGCCAGCAATTTCAGAAAAGAAAATTTTCAAAGTATTCCATATGGTCATATAGAGAAAACTTCTTCTGCCCTTAGAAGGTCTTGTATTTTAAAAACTCAGCATGGCTTCATGGAATTTGGTCACCTAAGGAACATTGCTGTCAATTTTTTTTTAAATCAGGCTGAGGTTTGAGAGATTTTCAAAGTTGTCCATATGGTCATATAAGGAAAACTAGCCCTGCCCCCTGGCAGCTATGTTTCGCAACGAAAGAACTTTGGTAGAGGGTCCTCCATGGAACATTTCTGTCAACAACCTTTCCTAATGAAATAGAATGATTTGGAAGGATTCTGTAGAAAGTCACACAAGGAACGCGTGCTAAACTATGGTATTTTGAAATCGAGCAAGCAGTTTCAGCAAAGAATATTTTAAACATTTTCCATATTTTTCAGTAGAATTTAACCAAAGAAACATTGGTGTAAAACTATCAGTTTCTGAAAAGATTTTCAAAGTTTTCCATATAAGGAAAACTAGTCCCACCCACTGGAAGCCATGTTTTTTTTTTTTGTTTTTCTTTTAGAAAAAGAATCATTTGAAGGACTTTGGTAGAGGGTTAACATCAGGACGTTGCTGTCAAATTATTTTGAAAAAGAGCCAGCAGTTTCAGAGAAGATTTTCAAAATTTTCTGTATGGCCATATAGGGAAAACTATCCCCACCCACTGGAGGACATGTTTCTTAATGGAAAGAATAATCTGAAGAAATTTGGTAGAGGGTCACCTCTACACCCATGGTACATTGGGCAAGCAGCTTCAGAGATTTTCTACATAGCCATTTTTGAAGAAATCTGTAGAAGGTCACCCAAGGAACATTTCTGTGAAACTTCAAAACCAGACCAGTGATTTCAACGGAGATTTAAAAAGTTTTTTGCAGTTGGTTGCCATGGCAACCAGACCTCTGCATGGATCCTCCATGAGAAGGAAGTTGAAAGGGGTTTGGTTGAAACTGGCATAGTGGTCCAGGTCTTAAAGAATATGGATGACCCACAGATTGATGAACATACAATGATTCCAAAAGCTCACCATGAGCACACCCTTGTGAAAGGACCTTGTCATGATGCTTGAGACCAAATCTGGTGTAATTCTGTACGCTCAGAGCAGAAGACGTTAATGTAAATTATTGGCGAGGGATCATCCACCTTTCCCAAAAGCTCATTCAAAACCTTGGGTTCAGGTGAGCTAGCAAACAATATTTGTTATAAATTCAAAGCTGCAATCATTCAACCAGTGTATTAAAATTGTTACAGCTTTGTTCCCACTTCTGGTATTAATCTTTTGACATCATGTATACCTTGAATTACTATATGAAGAACAAGAGCTGTCACAGGAGACAGGGCGCTCAACTATTTCAATGCTGGATAGGGAATTGGGCACATCTGAGAAAGCTGGAGCTGTCATTGGAGTGTTTAATGACTCCAATGTCCATGAAGATATTGGACAGTAGCTTAAGTCATATGTATTAAGTAATAACAGAGACAAAGTGTATCAAAATATTACACGAGTATAAAATGGACATAATTCATGGAAAATTTCTCCAAAAGTAATGCATCATGTGTCATTTCATGCAGAACAATAATTATAAGTTTGAATCAAATCTATTTAGTAATAACTGAGAAAGAGCAAAAGTGCCTTACAACACGACACTGAAATTCTAATTAAAAAGTGGGCATAACTAATGACATATTGGTGTCAGCATTATGGACCTTGTGTCACATGATATGGGTGATGATGTGGAACATTCATTTAAAGTTTGAATCAAATCCATTTAGTAACAAGAGCTCCGCCAAGCAGGGCAATATATGCCCGAAGGATTACATCATAGGATGGGAGCAAAATTGAAAGAACTTGACTGTTGTAGCCCAAAGGAGTGGAACAACAACAGGAAAACTTCAAAAAAAAAATCTAAGTCCACAAAAAAAAAATATTCAAAGTCCACAAAAAAAAATCCTTATTAGGTACACGTATGTAAAAATACACCTAAAAATTAGAGGTACCATCCATGTTGTACCACAGAAAAGTGGTCTCGGTTTTTCCCTACAGCCAATAATAAACTAGAGCTATCACTAAAGGTGATGAATGTACCCCATGCATGCACTGACACAGTACATTGCAATTTGACGCACACAAGATTGCATAATTATGTGGACTGTATGTATATAGACTGTATGTATACAGTATAGTAACAAAAAACAAAGTCCCATAACTATGCAGAATACTTATCTAAAAGAATGTAACATGCACCATGCACAACTAGGGTTGGTACTGATCACTTGTGTGAAGTTTCATTAAATTGTGTGCAAGGGTTTGGTAGATTAGGCACGCACAAGATTGCATATGCAGACTGTATGTACATAGTATGTTAACAAGAAACAAAGTCCCATAACTCTGCAATTTTTGTCACTGAAAGAACCTAACATGCCCCATGCAAACTACTGTTGTTACTGATCACTTGTGTGAAGTTTCATTAAATTGTGTCAAGGGGATGAGGAGAGATGGTGCCACAAGATTGTGTCAATGTATATAGTATAGTAACAAAAAAACAAAGTCCCATAACTCTGCAATTTTTTTTCTGAAAGAACCTAACATGCCCCATGCACAACTACTGTTGTTACTGATCACTTGTGTGAAGTTTCATTAAATTGTGTCAAGGGGATGAGGAGAGATGGTGCGCACAAGATTGTGCCTATGTATATAGTATAGTAACAAAAAAACAAAGTCCCATAACTCTGCAAATTTTTTTTTTAAAAGAACCCAACATGCCTCATGCACAACTACTGTTGGTACTGATCACTTGTGTGAAGTTTCATTAAATTGTGTCAAGGGGATGAGGAGAGATGGTGCGCACAACATTGTGTCTATGTATATAGTATAGTAACAAAAAAACAAAGTCCCATAACTCTGCAATTTTTTTTTCTAAAAGAACCTAACATGCCCCATGCACAACTACTGTTGTTACTGATCACTTGCGTGAAGTTTCATTAAATTGTGTCAAGGGGATAAGGAGAGATGGTGTGCACAAGATTGCGTCTACGGCCAGACGGACAGACAGACAGACAGACAACCTGAAACCAGTATACCCCCCCTTACCTTACAACTTTGTTGTCGGGGGGTACAAAAAGTTTCAAAATAAGCTATTTATAATAACATAAAAGGGAAGTAATTAAAAAACAAGAGGGCCATGATGGCCCTATATTGCTCACCTGTTATCATTGCACTTGAGGACAAGAAGGTCCTCAGAAAAAATATCTAAGTCCAAAGGACAGTAACAACAAAGGGAAGAAATTTAACCAAAAAGAAAAAAATTCTTACAAGGTATAGATATGTCAAAATACACCTAAACATTGGAAGTACCATCCGTGTTGTACCACAGAAAAGTGGTCTCGGTTTTTCCCTACGGCCAATAATAAAAAAGTTACTAAATATAAGCTATTTATAGTAGCGTAAAAGAAAAGTAATTAAAAAAAAAAAAATATTGTAAGTGAACAAAAGAAGGATCTGCCTTATCAATCTGTTGACATAAATGAAATTTCAGATCAGTATCTTCATTAGTTACGGAGATATACCCATTTTAATTTGAAATAAAGGGAGGTAATTTGACATAAAATCAGTCCATAGTTATCTACCCTGATTGGCTCAGTCCAACTAATGACAATAATGAAATTTCAAATTTCAAATAAGTCCTATAAGTACTAACTGATATAAATCCATTTTGATTACAATCAGGGGAGGTAATCAGATATAAAATAACTCTGAACCTACGCTTGGATCTGATTTGTCATAGAATCCAAGAATTATTGTTGTTGAAGTTATTTTGGAAGTTTTTATCAAATAAAACCATAAATGAAGTCTCTATATGGCTGCAAAAGCCAGAATAGCCAATTTTGGACTGGAACCCCTGATGAAATCTGGCCAGTTCAAGAAAGGAAACAAGATCTTATGGTGATACATGTTGTGTGCAAGTTTGGTTAAAATCGAATCATAAATGAAGCTGCTATTGTGCAGACAAGGTCAAAATAGCTAATTTTGGCCCTTTCAGGGGCCATAACTCTGGAACCCATTACGGGATCTGGCCAGTTCAACTAAGGAATCAAGATCTTATTGTGATACAAGTTGTGTCATAAATATCAAATCATAAATAAAGCTGCTATTGTGCAGACAAGGTCAAAATAGCTAATTCTGGCCCTTTCAGGGGCCATAACTCTGGAACCCTATCTATCTATCTATCTATTTATACTGCAGCGCTCCTCTCTGCAAGTTTTATGTGCAGCTGCGCGCCTGTACAAGAAGTTAAAAGTAGATTGGATAGAAGGATAAAAGTAATACACGGTGTGTATTGCAGTATAAATACAGTTGATAGTGTTAAAAACAAGAAGGATTGACAGATAAAAGCAGTTTAACCCAAAATAGAATCTGGCCAGTTCAAGAAAGGAACCAAGATCTTATGGTGATACAAGTTGTGTGCCAGTTTGGTAAAAATCAAATCTTAACAAAGCTGCTATTGTGCAGACAAGGTCAAAATAGCTAATTTTGGCCCTTTCAGGGGCCATAACTCTGGAACCCATAATGGGATCTGGCCAATTCAAGAAAGGAACTGAGATCTTATGGTGATACAAGTTGTGTGCAAGTTTGGTTAAAATAAAGTCTTAAATGAAACCACTATCGTGCAGACAAGAAATTGTTGATGGACGGACGCACGCACAGACAGACTGACGACGGATGAAGGGTGATCACAAAAGCTCACCTTGTCACTATGTGACAGGTGAGCTAAAAAAATTATTGTAAGTGAACAAAAAAGAGATCTGCCAAATAAAAACAAGAGCACTGCAATGCAGAGCAATATACACAAAGTCATATATGACCTTTGACCCTTAAGTGTGACCTTGACCTTGAAGCAAGTCATCCGGAACATGCGCTCTGCACATTGTCTCAGTGTGGTGAACATTTCTGCCAAGTTTCTTTGATTTCCTTCCAGTAGTTCATGAGTTACAGAGCGGACACGAAACAAACTGATATGACTTTTGACCCCTAAGTGTGACCTTGACCTTGAAGCGAGCTGTCCGGAACATGAGCTCTGCACATTGTCTTGGTGTGGTGAACATTTGTGTCAAGTTTCTTTAAAATCCTTCAAGGGGTTCAAGAGTTACAGAGCGGACACGAAACAAACTGATATGACCTTTGACTCCTAAGTGTGACCTTGAAGCGAGACATCCAAAACATGTGCTCTGCATGTCGTCTCAGTGTGGTGAACATTTGTGTCAAGTTTCCTTGAAATCCTTCAAGGGATTCAAGAGTTACAGAGCAGACACGAAATTGCTAACAGACAGACGGACAGACACCAGCGTCATAACATAATACGTCCCTTCGGGCGTATAACAATACAGATATGGTGAAGAAGCATGATTTAAACTAAAATTCTGAGAAAAAAGGGGTCACAGTTCATGAAATATTCATGTATGAGTTATGGCCCTTGTTTCATATGATGTGTGTCATCATGTGGAACAAATATTTTAAGTTTGAATCAAATCCATTTGGTAATAATAAAGATAGAGAGAAAAAGCATCAAAACTTTTACCTGAAATTCTAAGTAAAATGGGGGATAACTGATAAAATATTAGTGCCATTGTGTCAAATGATGTGACTGATCACGTGGAACAAAAGTTTTAAGTTTGAATCAAATCCATATAGCAATATCTGAAATAGAGTGAAAATGCACCAAAATTTTAACCAGAAAATTAATAGTCTGCCTATATATCCAGAAAAGTGGCCTAGAAATTGCCTTTGATGGCATTTTTTGTTAATGCCCGACAGCCATGCTAATTGTTAACTTTATAAAAATTGAACAGTTCAGGGGCTGTGTCTAAGGTATATAAGCCAGCAAAGGTCAAAGTCAATAGTGCATTTGTTATAAACGTCAATTCGCCATTTTGCTACCTTTATATAAATTAATTTCGGTGAAATTATTGAATATAATTACTCGTTAGATGTATGCATTGAGATGCAAATCAAACGACTAAAGTATTCTATAGAAGGCTATTTCGACCTCGATATTGTCTAAACTACTTTATGTTTGATATCTAAAACTTCCATTCGGCTACATTTCAAAGTATTGTCCTGTAGATGTCGTACATACGTGACACTTCGAGACACAACTCGACATTCACACCTTGTATGATGAATACAAGTTGAAAAGGGCATAATTTTGTAAATGCAAGTAGAGGTATTGAACCTCTGTATGATGTCATATCATGACAGTGAACAATGTGTGAAGTTTCAATCCTTCCAATTGGGATACGAGATACCAGCTTACATATAAACTTAATCAAAAACGCTAAGTCAAAGGCATAATTTTGTAAAATGCAATAGAGTTATGGACTTCACAGTGCATGTTAGATCATGACAGTGAACAAGTGTGTGAAGTTTCAATCATTCCAATTAGTAGATACTGAGATATCAGATTACATACAAAAATTTAACCAAAAACTGCTAAGTCAAAAAGGGCATAATTTTGAAAAAAAAGAGTAAGTTATGTGACTTTGCTTAGTGCATGTCAGATCATGATAGTGAACAGATGTAAGTTTCATCGAACCATGTAAGTACTGAAATACAGCTTACATACAAAACCTTAACCAAAATTCTAGTCGAAAAAGGCATATATTTTGTGAAACAAAGCAAAATGAGTTATGGACTGTACAATTGTAGATCTAGTTATTCCAGTGAATAAGGTGTTTGAAGTTCAATCCATTCCCACAAGTGGTTACTGAGTTACCAGCTTACATACAAAACCTTAACCAAAAATTTCTAAGTCGAAAAAGGGGCATAATTTTGTAAAAAAGCAAAATAGAGTTATGGAACCTGTGCAATGTAAGTCAGTTTGTCACAGTGAATAAGTGTGTGAAGTTTCAATCCATTCCCACAAGTGGTTACTGAGATACCAGCTTCATATTTTTGAATCAGCTTAAAAATATTTCTTTGCACATTAACATTAGGCTATTATAAGAACTGGTAACCGCTCTTCAAGTGCTTTCAATATCTACAATTTTATGACTACCAGTGTTTGTTTATGTTGGTTCTATCAATGTCATACTCAAAAAGGCTTAATAATTGTCTGTGAATTTGAAAGTATATCGAATATTATTAGTATTATCTTTATGAATGTGAATATAGGGGTAAGCTTACATACAAAACCTTAACCAAAATCGGGACGCGGACGCCGACGCCGACGCGGACGCGGACGCCGACGCATGGGCGAGTGCAATAGCTCACTATTCTATGAATAGTCGAGCTAAAAATTCTATGGCCCGTATTATAACACTTGTACAGTTAAACTTCGTTTGCTCGAATTAGGATTATTCGCTTACTACTCTTGGCTCGAACTCATCGTCAGGTCTATATAATGTGTACTTCACGTTGGCTTGTACTACTGATATCTCGAACACATTTTGTTTGTCCCGTCGAGCACTAGCAAACATAGTTTGACTGTAATAACTATTGACAGATCTAAAGATTCCTTCGGAAGCATAGAACTCAAGGACGTAAAATAGCACTCTCAGTTTGATTAAGTCTGTTTGTGAGATAGTATGAAATGTGCAAATTCTCTCAAGCATTACCTAAAATGGTCTATGCTGTCAATTAAAAATCTATTCCAGTGTTTAACGCATGTGCTGTAGTAATTTCAGGAATGTGTGGGCGTTTAGAAATATCATCTATGTACAAAAATTAAACGATATCAAAGTTTCAATATAGATATTAGATAACCGCAAATGTTATGTTGTTTCTATTTTCATTCCATTAGCATGAAAATGGTACTCTTCATATTTTTGAATCAGCTTAAAAATATTTCTTTGCACATTAACATTAGGCTATTATAAGAACTGGTAACCGCTCTTCAAGTGCTTTCAATATCTACAATTTTATGACTACCAGTGTTTGTTTATGTTGGTTCTATCAATGTCATACTCAAAAAGGCTTAATAATTGTCTGTGAATTTGAAAGTATATCGAATATTATTAGTATTATCTTTATGAATGTGAATATAGGGGTAAGCATGTTTGTTTGCCTGTTACAACGCCTTTATATTTCCGAGTGATTGGTTGGTGATAGAACCGAGTAGAGCAAACTTACCAATGTATCACAAAGGAATCTGATGTTTATAATAAAACAAATGTGAGCACAAGCTATAGACGTCTTAGCCTGACATATTCAATGACAGTATTTGTTTATTATAAATCCATCATTTTGAATTTCAAATCTCTTCTTCATGCTCAGTCTTCTCATCATGAAGAAAGTTATTTTTACACATTGTATATCTCTTAGTTACTATCGAACCACCATAATTCATCATTTTGATTAGCTGAACCATCATCTGTCAGTAATCATGAAGATATTGAAAGGTACATTTCCAATATTTTACTGAATCTGCCTTAATGTTACTATTATAATAAATCTAAAGCAACCTTTCTGATGTTTTTATATCTTTATTTTTACATTTTAATTTGTAAAACATATGAATGACTAATGTTTCAGTGTCAAGATACTAGCTTTCTTTTCACAATGTAATCAAGGACATCCTGTCTGAAACCAAGTGTCAGATGTGTAAATTGTTATGATCTGATTCGTTTTCAACTTTTGTTTTGAACAGGAAGTGAGAGTGTGGAAGCAAAGCAAAAAATTATAAGATTCGAAAAAGAAATAGCGTGCTGACTTTTCAGAATAAAATAATGCAAATATCGCATTAAGAGCTTCGTTGATAGTTCTTGAAATGTTCTACTTTATTAAATTACAAATACATAAAATATGCTGATATATGTCTGACCGATAGTAAAAAAGGAAAGAAATTACAGCAAATCAAAGACATGGTGTATAGAGTAACTAGTGGAATTCCTACAGATCTGTTCTGTTTTGTTTATTACCGTACATGTTCTATGTACACCTATATTGTGACCAATATTTCAGTTATTCCTATAAAATGGTCCTATTTAACAATCACCGCGTGGACAAATTAACATAAATATATATCATATATTGAATTATCACCAGTATTGAAATCATTTCTTTAGGAGCTGGAGAAGCATTCCATATACATTTGTATGTAAGTGTGACTTTCAACAGTATTTCAGTCATGTAACGGTGGTCAATTAACCTAATCAGTGTTGCTGGAGTCTTTTCAAGTATTAGCCTTTTCCCAGCAAGTAACTGCCAACTTTTCCATATGATTCAGAAGTGGAGGACGAAATTACTCCTGACAATGTCTTTTATCAAATCATCATGGAGAACATACACCTCTCCTGGGAATCAAACTCACGACCCCGCGACCCTTAGATCTGCGCTCTCCTTATTGAGCTAAAATACTTGGTTGTATACATGACAGTAAAGTGATTTTAACTGTTTATGTGAGAATGTTTATATATATTTGTATGTAATTCATTTTCGTTGTAGTCTTCCTCCTCAAAACCAACCATATTTTCCCTTTCGCACACATTTATCGAAAGGTGTACAATATGTAAATAATCTTTTGATAGTCAGTTCAAAGCTTAAATTCAAATTTTATTGCTACCTGACTTTTGTTTTTATCTCTGCCAAATTTTGACAGATTTGAATGAAAATTGGACACATTGTTTAATGACCAGTACAGTTGAATAAACATAACAGCGATATTAACTGTGCGTACATTCTTTGAGCCATAACAGTTCAAATAAGTTAACCTAAAAATAAAACGTCACAGAATGGATGTAACTTGGTGCTGGTCTCTATGTGGCAAGTACTGCCACTTACAGTATTAAACAATTTTGTCATTAATTGGTGTCATTAATGACATCACAAACCTGATATAAAATTTACATGTTCATATTGAAAATATTGACGGATGTTTCATTTCAGCTAAACATACTTGAACATTCAGAATATGATACTTTGAATTTCTGCTGTGATGAATTTACTATTATGTGACTTTTAATTTAAGGGTTGCCTTATTGTTACCCTTACGGTTAGATGAATATAATTCAGGCTATGATCGTTTTTATGTTTTATTATAATAAAATAATCAATAAACATTGTGTGGAACATCATTCAAATCTGTCAAAATTTGGCGATAAAAGAAAAAAAAAACAGGTGTGGAGTTAGAAAAGTTGTTCCTTTAGTACCTTAGAAGTCATTTTCAAAAGTTCATTTTTGACCTTGACATGTCTGTGACCTTGAAATTACATTAAAATAACCCTTGGATACTACAGTAGCAAAATATTTTTGCAGTTGATCCACAAATATAGATTGGCAAACATGTCAAGTATAACACACTTAGCCATCGTATGCCACTTTTCCTAGATATATATTATTCTATATAATATATATATATATATTTAATATTATCATCAGTTTTATTTACAAAATACTAAAGGGCGTTGAAAAACATATTTAAACCAATTTAGATGTTTATATGAAAATAAAACGAGTGAACAGCGTTATAGTTTATCTGTAAATGCACTCATTTGACCTTTGACCCCATTATACTGTAATGAGGAACCCTATAAGGCGACAGCCCCTTTTAAATTTCATGTTTGATCCTAAGGAACACTTTTATGATAATATCCGAGCATTAACAAAAAATGCCATCAGAAGTCACATTTTCCTCAGATATTGGCAGACTATAAAGTAACAAGAGTATATATCGCTCACCAGAGTTGATCTGGCCTACTGACCTTTTTTTTACCCCACTCGAGCCAGTTTCGAATTTAACCTAGAGATCATTAAGACAAACATTCTGACCAAGATTCATAAAGATTGAGTCACAACTGTCGCCTTTAGAGTGTTCACAAACTTTGCCTTTGAGTTGACCATGTGACCTGGTTTTTTACCCTAAATGACCCAGATTAAAACTTGACCTAGACATCAAGACAAACAACCTGTCCATATTTCATGAAGATTGGGTCACAACTGTGGTCTCTAGAGTGTTCACAAGCTTTTCCTTTGATTTGCCTGGGTGACCTAGTTTCTGACCCCACTGACCCAGATTCAAACTTGACCTATAGATAATCAAGACAAACATTCTGACTAATTCTAATGAGTTTCAAACTTGAACTGTGGTCTCTAGAGTGTTGACAAGATTTTCCTTTTATCTGGCCTAGTGACCTAGTTTTTGATCCTACATGACCCAGTTTCAGATCTGACCTAGAAATCATTAAGACAAACATTCTGACCCAGTTTCAAAAAGATTGAGTCAAAACTGTGGCCTCTAAAGTATTCACAAACGTTTCCTTTGATTTGACAGGGTGACCTAGTTTTTGACCCCACATGACCCAGATTCGAACTTGACCTAGAAATCATTAAGACAAATATTCTGACCAAGTTTCATAAAGATTGGGTCACAAATGTGGTGCTTAGAGTGTTCACAAGCTTTTCCTTTGATCTGGACTACTGACCTAGTTTTTGACCAAACATGACCCTGCTTCGAACTTGACCTAGAGATCATCAAGACTAACATTCTGACCAAGTTTCATAAAGATTGGGTCACAAATGTGGCCTCTAGTGTTCACAAGCTTTTCCTTTGATCTGGCCAACTGACCTAGTTTTTGACCCCACATGACCCAGTTTCGAACTTGATCTAGAGATCATCAAGACAAACATTCTGACCAAGTTTCATAAAGATTGGGTCACAAATGTGACCTCTAGAGTGTTCATAAGCTTTTCCTTTGATCTGGCCTACTGACCTAGTTTTTGACCCAACATGACCCAGTTTCGAACTTGGCCTAGAAATCATCAACACAAACATCCTGACCAAGTTTCATAAAGATTGGGTCACAAATGTGGCCCCTAGAGTGTAGCCAGGCAAATGTTAACGGACGACGCACTGACACAAGACGGACAATGACTGGTCACAACAGCTCACCCTGAGCACTTTGTGCTCTGGTGAGCTAAAATGGGGGGATAATTTCTAAAATATTGGTGCAAGACTTATGGCCCTTGTGTCATATGAAGTGTGTGATGATGTGGAATTAAATTTTAATTCTGAATCAAATCCTTTATGTAATAACTGGGTAGTGAAGTAGTGAAAACGCATAAAAGTTAACTGAAAATTCTAAGTAAAATGGGGGCATAATTCATGAAGAGTTGGTGCCAGCGTTATGGACCTTGTGTCATATGATGTGGAACAATTATTTTAAGTTTGAATCTAATCTACCGTATAACGGGTATTTTTCACCTGCTGCTAATTTTTACTATTTTTTTTTACGACCAAATCAGATTCGTAAATATTGACCTCGTATAAATTCGCTGCGTAAAGACAAGCAAACAGTTTTCGATCTGCATAAATGGTGCCTTGATATAAATTTGTTAAATGCCGTACCATGGTACTTTAAATAGGGTGTTATACTTATGTCGATTATACAAGAAAAGACAATGAAAAACAAGACAGCCATGAAGGCCCTGTATCGCTCACCTGACCTATCGACCTAAAGATCATCGAGTTGATCTGGCCTACTGACCTTTTTTTTACCCCACTCGAGCCAGTTTCGAATTTAACCTAGAGATCATTAAGACAAACATTCTGACCAAGATTCATAAAGATTGAGTCACAACTGTCGCCTTTAGAGTGTTCACAAACTTTGCCTTTGAGTTGACCATGTGACCTGGTTTTTTACCCTAAATGACCCAGATTAAAACTTGACCTAGACATCAAGACAAACAACCTGTCCATATTTCATGAAGATTGGGTCACAACTGTGGTCTCTAGAGTGTTCACAAGCTTTTCCTTTGATTTGCCTGGGTGACCTAGTTTCTGACCCCACTGACCCAGATTCAAACTTGACCTATAGATAATCAAGACAAACATTCTGACTAATTCTAATGAGTTTCAAACTTGAACTGTGGTCTCTAGAGTGTTGACAAGATTTTCCTTTTATCTGGCCTAGTGACCTAGTTTTTGATCCTACATGACCCAGTTTCAGATCTGACCTAGAAATCATTAAGACAAACATTCTGACCCAGTTTCAAAAAGATTGAGTCAAAACTGTGGCCTCTAAAGTATTCACAACGTTTACCTTTGATTTGACAGGGTGACCTAGTTTTTGACCCCACATGACCCAGATTCGAACTTGACCTAGAAATCATTAAGACAAATATTCTGACCAAGTTTCATAAAGATTGGGTCACAAATGTGGTGCTTAGAGTGTTCACAAGCTTTTCCTTTGATCTGGACTACTGACCTAGTTTTTGACCAAACATGACCCTGCTTCGAACTTGACCTAGAGATCATCAAGACTAACATTCTGACCAAGTTTCATAAAGATTGGGTCACAAATGTGGCCTCTAGTGTTCACAAGCTTTTCCTTTGATCTGGCCAACTGACCTAGTTTTTGACCCCACATGACCCAGTTTCGAACTTGACCTAGAGATCATCAAGACAAACATTCTGACCAAGTTTCATAAAGATTGGGTCACAAATGTGACCTCTAGAGTGTTCATAAGCTTTTCCTTTGATCTGGCCTACTGACCTAGTTTTTGACCCAACATGACCCAGTTTCGAACTTGGCCTAGAAATCATCAACACAAACATCCTGACCAAGTTTCATAAAGATTGGGTCACAAATGTGGCCCCTAGAGTGTAGCCAGGCAAATGTTAACGGACGACGCACTGACACAAGACGGACAATGACTGGTCACAACAGCTCACCCTGAGCACTTTGTGCTCTGGTGAGCTAAAATGGGGGGATAATTTCTAAAATATTGGTGCAAGAGTTATGGCCCTTGTGTCATATGAAGTGTGTGATGATGTGGAATTAAATTTTAATTCTGAATCAAATCCTTTATGTAATAACAGGGTAGTGAAGTAGTGAAAACGCATAAAAGTTAACTGAAAATTCTAAGTAAAATGGGGGCATAATTCATGAAGAGTTGGTGCCAGCGTTATGGACCTTGTGTCATATGATGTGGAACAATTATTTTAAGTTTGAATCTAATCTACCGTATAACGGGTATTTTTCACCTGCTGCTAATTTTTACTATTTTTTTTTACGACCAAATCAGATTCGTAAATATTGACCTCGTATAAATTCGCTGCGTAAAGACGAGCAAACAGTTTTCGATCTGCATAAATGGTGCCTCGATATAAATTTGTTAAATGCCGTACCATGGTACTTTAAATAGGGTGTTATACTTATGTCGATTATACAAGAAAAGACAATGAAAAACAAGACAGCCATGAAGGCCCTGTATCGCTCACCTGACCTATCGACCTAAAGATCATCGAGATTAATATTCTGACTGAGTTTCATTAAGATATGGTCATGTGGTCTCTAAAGTGTTAAATAGCTTTTCCTTTGATTTGACCTGATGACTTTGTTTCTGACCTCACATGACCCAGATTTATACTTGACCTAAAGATCATCAAGATTACCATTCTGACCTAGTTTCATTAAGATATGGTCATAAATGTGGCCTCTACAGTGTTAAATAGCTTTTCCTTTGATTTGACCTGGTGACCTAGTTTTCGATCCTACATGACCCAGATTCAAACTGAATCTTGAGACCATCAAGATTAACATTCTGACCAAGATTCATGAAGATACAGTCATAAATGTGGTCTCTAACAAGCTTTTCCTTTGATTTGACCTGGTGACCTAGTTTTTGAAACCAGATGATCCAATATCGAACTCATCCAAGATTTTATAGAGGGTAACATTCTGACCAAGTTTCATTAAGATTGGGACAAAATTGTGACCTCTAGAGTGTTAACAAGCTTTTCCTTTGATTTGACCTGGTGACCCAGTTCTTGATCCCAGATGACCCAATATCGAACTAGTCCAAGATTTTATTGAGGATAACATTCTGACCAAGTTTCATTAAGATCGAGCCAAAATTGTGACCTCTGGAGTGCTAAAAGTCAAATTGTTGAAGACGGACACAGGGTGATCACAATAGCTCACCTTGCTCAGGTGAGCTAAGAAACTAGGAAGTTTGGACTAATAAAAATGCCTCTCGAACTTGATATTTTCCAAATTTATACATTTATTTATTTATAACAAACAGGACTACAAATTTTGGTTTCACATCTCATTTACATCGAAATAAAAACATGAGGTATGGAATCAAAATTTGCATATCTGTTGGAATCACAGTTACTGCAAAACCAAGTGTTAAGACCCTATTAGTCGCCTCTTACGATCATGCAAGGGTAATGCAGTGGTTCAAATTCTTAATTTTCGCACGTTTTACAAACCATAAATTACCAAGACTGACACGTATCTTTGATGTTTTTCACGTATAACAAGTTTGATAAGGTACTGTAGTTTCTGAAAAGGTGTTGACAACATTAAAGACCTTTTAAAAACTTGTTTGTCATAACAATGACTCTTGTGACTAAATATCATAAACATGTGCTGGTTACCTAGCATTTTGATTGTTTTATTTTTATGCTGTAAATATTTAATGAGCTAATTTTTTACTAGATCTTGTGATTTTGTAAATATTAAAATCGTATAAAATAAAATCTCATGTTTTTACCCCAAATCCCTAAACTTTTAAAAGTGCACCAAAACTTTAACCTGAAATTCTAAGTTTTAAGGGGAGTGGGGATTATTCATAAACTAGAAATGTGTCCATGGGACACAGATGCCCCCACTACATGACAAAGGACACAAATTTTTCCTAGGTCAGGGGCCATAACTTCTACAATACTGAATTAATCCGGACAAGAAACCCCAGGTGCACAACTGCAAATGCTGACCAACATTCCCGTAAACTTTGGTGACTCTAGGTCAAATAATTTTGGAACTACACGCGACAAAACATTAAAATGACCAATTTTTAACTAAGTCAGGGGCCATAACTCCTACACCACTGAATGAATCCGGACGCGAAACCCCAGGTGCACAACTACACATGCTGACCAACAATCCTGTAAAGTTTTATGACTCTACGTCAAATACTTTTGGAGCTAGGGGCGACACAACACTAAAATCACCAATTTTTACAAAGTCAGGGGCCATAACTCCTACATGACTGAATGAATCCGGACGCGAAACCCCAGGTGCACAACTACACATGCTGACCAACATTCCTGTAAAGTTTTATGACTCTACGTCAAATACTTTTGGAGCTAGGCAACATTCTCGGACGGACGGAAAGACGGACGGACAAGGGCAAATCTATATGCCCCCCCTTTAAAGTGGGGGCATAAAAATAAGTCTGAATCAAATCCATCAAGTAATTACAGAGATATAGAGAAAGCATCAAAACTTTAACCATGTTGCGGACACGGAAGGACGTCCACGCCAGGCCGAGTAGGATAGCTCTCCAATACTTCGTATAGTCGAGCTAAAAATAGCCATAAACTCACATTAGATTTTAAGGTAGTTCTCTCTAATTAAACACAAATAACTTTCAAGCATTTCATTTTAATTTATTGTGCCTTGTAAACAGCAAATATTCAATTGAAACTGACCTGGAAAATGACAACATTTTATATTTCACCTTAACATGCACACATACTTGTAAGGAACATTAATAAATAACGACAAAGATAAAGGTTGTACCAAAGTAACGAAGTTCATTTACCAAGTAACAAAATTACAACAGAGAGTACAATGAAATTCTACACAGCAGATTAAACGGTACTTGAAAGAATATACTAACATTTAGAATGTACTAAAAACTAGCCATCTGGAGATAAAAGGAAAACAGACTGGTATCTTTTACATAAATTTAAACTAGCTTCAGACTGTAGTCAACTTCTTTAAGTCATGAATTGTAATCTTCCATATACAGTAGAATAGGTTCAATCAAAATTAAGAGATTTTCCACATATACCCTGATACACAAATGCAAAACATTTTCACATAAATGACAATACAAGATGAAGGTAGATTGTCAGTCTTCATTCAATGTGAACTATCATTTTCTCTCTGAGGGATTTGTACATCACATTTAGTATTACAAAAACAGGATGTTGGACATTTGTCCCCCTGGAACTTTGCTCTGCAATGAAACAAGAGCTGTCCGTAAGACAGCCAATGCCAGACTTTTCTAACTGTTGTCCTAGAAGCAGGAATATTACCCAAATGTTAAAATAACTGTAGATTCAATCCAGTATCAGCATTAGTTTTGAAGATACTTGTAGTAACTTGCACGCAAAACTTTATTTTTAACTGCAATTACCAGTCAGACTTTCAGTGATTTGATTATGAAAAACAATGTTTCAAGGGCCATAATTCCGAAGTGCCTGGGCCGATTTGGCTAGTTATTGAACTTGGCTGAGGACTTATGGTCAAAACAATTTGTTCAAGTTTGGTGAAGATCGGATGAGAACTGTTCAACTAAGAACATGGACAAGATTTGTGACAGACACACAGACAGACGTAAATCAAAATGTCTCCCACACCAAGGTGTGGTGGGAGACATAATTAACGCAGGTTGCTTATACATAACATTGTAAATTGCCTCACAGTAAGGAGCAGTTGGTAAGCTTTGCAACAGCAACAAAAATTTTGTTTCCGAAACCAAAATATCATATCAGGTAGTTTTACAGTATGCACTATACATTATTTGATATTACTGTCAATTTGCAGTGCCAATTTTGTGAAATTTTTGTCTGAATGAAGCATGCTTAAACATAATCTTGACCCTAGGATGGTGCAATTTCTGCAGGTCCTCCTGATAAGTTGAACATTCAACCAGTATTTCACATATATCCTTGAGGAGTTAAGAGGATATGTACAGACACAATATCCAAGGCTCAAATGTCCGACTTTCAGCTGTGACCTTGACCTGCATATCAACTTGACCAGATGAACATATCACTTCATGGATTTCCTCCAAGAGGATTAAATCAGACTATGAACTATCACTCAGTCTCTCAGACAGTGGACACTGACCATATAGCAGAAAAATGAGGAAAATATTCAGATCTGACTAGTGTATCTGGCTGGAAATGTATAGGAACATATTTCACATATAAATATTCAATTTTCTTCCTGTATAAATGAGGGATTTTACACTTACAAGGATATAACTACATCTGCTAAAAGTGAGTATCTGATACATAAACATCTCATCAAGCAAATTACAAGAAAGCTGATATGTACATTAAACTTAAAGCAAGAGAGCCATAATGGCCCTAAATTGCTCACCAAAGTTTCACAGGTTGCTTTAAGTTTTGGTTGAGGATCCTGTGAAATCATTTTGAAAAGTCATCAATATATCATCAGACAAGGTATTATTGGACAAGGTAGTACACATCATGTTGGTGGCAGTTATGATGTTTGCAGAAACTGGTCATGTGTTTTTAGAAGTTTTTCCCCTGCCTATTTACAACATACATCAAAATCAGTAACAAAAATGTTATACAAGTCACACAAAAAATCATATATGCATAACTAATCAAGGGTCTGATTTGGGTTTTACGGCACATCAACACGGTATAGGTCATATGGCGCCAACCAGGACTAAAAATTTTGGTTTCACATTTCATTTACATCAAAATAAACACATTGGGTTTGAAATAAAGAAATCTATACCTATTGGAATCAAAGAGGAACAGCAAAACTAGTTGTTCAGACCCTATGATTTACCTCTTACAATCATGCAAAGCCAAATGTTGTCATCCCAGTTGCAAATAATAAAGCTCTAATGAAATATTTATACACATCTTTAAATGAAACTAAGTAGTAAATTTTCAAACAGGTTTATAATAATTGAGCCGCGCCATGAGAAAACCAACATAGTGGGTTTGCGACCAGCATGGATCCAGACCAGCCTTCGCATCCGCGCAGTCTGGTCAGGATCCATGCTGTTCGCTAAAGGTTTCTTTAATTGCAATAGGCTTTGCAAGCGAACAGCATGGATCCTGACCAGGCTGGTCTGGATCCATGCTGGTCGCAAACCCACTATGTTGGTTTTCTCATGGCACGGCTCATATTTTATTTTGGAAACCTGTGAACAGTGTGAAGCTGTTTAAGTAAAATCATGACGCACGACCATGGACGATGAATGCTCTATCATCAGCCTATACAAACAGTTCAGATGAGGTACAAAATAACTGTAGGGACTGGGTGGTGTTAATGTGTAAGATTAGCCTGAAGGAATTTAATAGATTCTGTTTGTATGTTTCGGTTTACAGTATTTCAGTTCAATAATGGCAGGCAGTTAACCTAACCAGTGTTCCAGGATTTTGTAACAGTACAAACCTGTTCTCTGCCAACTTTCCCACATGTATGAACCAGATGTATAGGACAACAAAAATGTCTTTTATCAACTCTTCACGGAGAACTCGTGACTGTGACCCGTAGATTTGCGCACTCCCTATTGAGCTAAGAGGGTGGGTTAGGATCACTCAAGTAACCCCAGTGTAAACTTTCAAAATCAAACCAGTGGTTTCTTGGGAAACGGACGGCCTAGTTTTGAAGGAATCGGAGATGAGACCACCCAAGGACCTTTCCTAAGAAATTTGGCTGAAACTGCTTTATGATTTACAAGACATTCTTCAAAGAAATTGGGATGATGGATGAATATGAGACATGCAACAATCCTAAGTAACAGGTTACTTAGAGATAAGCAAGGAGAAAACTGCTCAACACTTACACTTGACAGGCAGACCATGAATAAAAAATGAGCTAAAAATGTGCACATTATCTGGTTCCAGGTGTAACCTATTCCTGTAGTTAATAATACATGAAGAAACTACAGCTATCATTATAGGCAATAAATAACCCCCAGATGCTACTATGATACAGTGTAAGTAAAATGAAGTGACCATGGACTTTCCAAATGTGTCCTTGGTCTTGGGTGTAGTGACCTAGGTTGTACATGCTGCAGATTGTCTTGATGTGGTTAGCAATGGCTGCTAGATTTTTGATGAAGAAAATCCTTGCAGTGGTTAGATATGGACAGGACACAAATAAAACCTATTTAGTCTTTGACCTCCAAGTGTAACACTCACATGTGAGCTAATGATCTGGGTTGTGCATCCTTCATGTCAACAGGATGAGATTAGAAATGATGCTTATTTTATTAAATTCATTCTAGATGGTAAGAAGATATGGAGTGAATTTCAGCTATTTGATCTCCAAGCGTGATCTTGACATTGGACTGAGTGAAGAAATGTATCCAGCTTTACAAAATCTTCCAAACAGTTTAAAAGATATGAAGCAGACACGCAGTTCAACTATCTGACATTTGACCTCCAAGTGTGACATTGAATGAGGACCTTGTAATCTAGGTAGTGCACTGTGCACGTCGTCTAGGTAAGGTAAATAACTGAAGTTTAATTATGAAAATTGTCCAAGCTGTTCAGACAAACTATATATGACCTTTAACCTTCATATGTGACCATGACCTGCAGCCCAGTGACCTCGTTTGTGCGATATGGACATCGTAAGGATGAGATTAACCACCGATGGTAGTTCTATGAAATCTTTAAAGCTGCATACACAATATGAAGCTGACCCAATGTTTAACTATCTAACCACTGGATCTGTGTGCAATGGATGTCATCTAGATGAGGTTAACAAATGAATATAGTTTTACCAAAATTTTCCCAACTGTGAAGATATGGAGTGGACATGATGGACAGACTGATATGCGTGACTCCAATATAGCCGTTATATATATCTAGTATCTTCGGGTATTATAACAAAATATATAGAATGTAGACACAAATTATCACAATCTGGAAAAAAAAAATGTTAAAAAATTCATAAACCCAGATTTACCTTGAAGTTAATATAAATACTTACAGAATGTAAGAATCTGATAAAAATTTGTTAATGTATAGTATATAAATATCAGCAAAAACATAGGTACAGAACAATATATATAATGAAGTTTTAAAGATTACTATACAAGATTTGAAAATAAATATTTACTTTTAACACAGTCAGCATCAACACAGTTACAGACAGAAGATGTGTTCTAGCTTTAACTCAATGTTTAGCTTCTTACCTTGACATAATCTGTTATGAATAGTTAACAAAACAAAAATTCTGTTTCTCTCTAAACCGGTTTAAAAATGGTTTCAGCTGAAATTAATAAACTGTCCTCTTCAACAGTATTCTAAGAAAGTTCCAAATTCATTATACAAAATGTCTTGCTTAATAACTAGATGGAAACTGCTACAATCAGAGAGGATGAATGTAAAACTAGAATTACCTACTGGAAGATATATCATTATTTCCTGGATGTCAAACTAGGGCTGACTTTGTATTAACAAAAAAAGGAAAGAAAATTCCTTAAAATACTGACTGATTCTTTAAACACTTCCTTGAAAATATTCACTCTCATCAAGTAGAAACTAAAGTCAATAAACACAACAGAAACATCCATACAGTTCTCTATAACATATGATGCAAATATCTATTTTCAGAATACAATTATAAACTTATGTAAATACCTTGAACACTTGTATAACAAAATGATATATTTAACATGTTTAAATTTATTCTCGAAACTTGTTATATGTATGATGCACTGAACACTAGAAAAAATTATGAAACACAAAATTTCATCTCCCAACTATTTTGGGCACCTTTCAATCTTAAATGTTCCTTAAGAACTGTTCTATCCCAAAACTATTGATATCTTGGCCTTAGTTGCATATTCAATATTATTCACCCTTTCAATGGAAATATTAAAAAAAAAAACAAAAAAACTCAGTTTACATTTGTTCAAATTACATGCACAGAAACACATGTGGCAGCATGTATGTTAAATTATCTTTGTAATAAATAGGTGGAATTTAAACAAATAGAGGTACGCGACTTTGGCCGAAATCACTACCCTTTTATGCAAAAATATTAAATTCCAAAAAAAGAAAGAAGGCAAAATAACTGCATCCATCAATACCTGTAAATGACAAACTAACTAATGACAAATTTCATCCATCATGTACGATGTAGTGCCTTTATATAGCATATAAGCTAACAAATCTACCCCTCCCACAAAACATTTATAGGGTCAAAATTGGCAAGAAAACAAAATATTGAAAATGTCTGACCCCTTCTGTCTGAGTTTATGACAATCTTTCCTTTTTACTGTGACAATAAATATACATATATGTATAAATTACAGAAAATGTAACACAAGGAACCTGGTTGAAAATCTTAAATAATTGTTCATACAGAATGCTAAAGACAAAATTCAAGTACTACTTACTTAATTCACTTTTTCAAGAATCAGTTTTCTTGAAACAATCTCTTGAAATCTTGGACTGAACAACCACAAACTGATTTTATTCCATTATTTACTGTTTTTTTTTAATGTCTAAGTTTTATAGGACTTAAACTCCGTCACTTTTCAAGATCTGTGTTAACCCTAGTTTTGATTATAACATAACATGCACTATTTTCTAAGATTTCGGGCAGAAAATGAAGGCTGAAATTTATCATTTATAGCTAAATAATGATGCAGTTAAATATCCTGTAAACTGTTTCTTTCTGGAGTTTCATTTTTTTACATTTATGGGTACTCATTTCATCAAAAATCCTTGAGTTCATCAATATATATAATAAATAAATATATAAGTAATTCAAATAAAACTGCTACACTGAGCCAGTATGTGTGTCTATATACTATATATGTTATTTCCATCGCTATGAAGAGACAGTTTTAGCCCTCTCTGCCTTCAGTCTTTCTGTAATGCTAGATGTGTAATGTTTAAGTCGTTTTTCCATCTCCTGAAAATAAATAAAATACATCTTTAGGTCCTATACACAAGCATATAGGAACTAAACTTGTTTCTAGGTGTTTCTCCCAAAACTGCATGAAGACAAGTCTGCAAAAACACACAAGGAATTATCTGAATACATCAGTGTTGCATGGCATAGCTTCACTAAACATTATAGGGGTTGGATGGAAAGCTATCCCTAGTGACCTTGACTTGATATCCCTAAACTTAAAAGCTGTGTACAAGGGGTTGTAGTAAAGACAAGAGGGCCATGATTGCTAATGATGTAGGTGGGGCCTTGAAGGAATTTGTCTCTGTTTTAACAAATCTATGACAGACATCCAACAATTCTAAGAGTTCACCATGATCATGAATCAGGTAAGCTAAAGTCAAACAGATGTAGGCCAAATTTTGTCTGCCACATCAGTTGTTGGGAAAACAATATACTTGCTTTTCTTTCATCTTTGTTCACTACTTTTATGTTAATTGTTCAACTGAGAGTTCTAAAATCCTCATATCAACTTGCATAGGTACAACCTCTAAAACTTCAACACAGAATATCTAAAAAAAAAAAAATAGTATGTGATAAAATGAAACACAAACCTCTACCATTGCAGTCTTGTTATACTCCAGTCTGTGTTCATAAATGCACTGAGCCAATCGGCTGTACAGTTTCTCCAGTCTTGGTATGTTATAGTCCTCGGTCAATAAAACAGTCAGGTCTAGGAGCCTGACAAGTCGTTCATGATCTATGACTAGTGGTTCCATCATTTCATTTAAAACTTCAACAGCCCTCTCCTGGGCCCGGGTCTGTGTGCGAGATCTTGTCACATGGAAAACAGGTGATGATGGTTTAATAGGAGATGATGGTTTAACAGGTGATGACGCTGAAATAAAAAGATTTAAAATGTTTTTCAGCACTAAATTCTGTACTACATGCCCTGATCTATTAAACTAAAATTTTAACCAAGAAACTCAAATTTTCTAAGTATAAAATGGGTCATAATTCTGCCAAAATGCAGGTCTAGAGTTATGGTTCTTGGCCTACATCACCTAATGATGATAAACAAGTGTGGAAAGTTTCAAAGCTGTAGCTCTTATATCTTTTTAGAAAAGGTGGACCTAAACAAAAATTTTAACCAACGTCGAAGGTCAAGTGACGACAATACCTCATTTAAAAAATCAGACAAGCTAAAATGTACCTTCTTTTTGTGGAGATCTTTCATGATGATTGCCCTGTTCATTTTGTTCTGATGTACCCTGTGGAGAAATAAAACCTTGGAAATAAAACCATTAACACTGGAGCAAGAACAGAAAATATTTCCTACTGTTCAACGTTTCTTTAATTACTAATAAACTGATAACTCTAAATATATGGAAGTTACTTCTTGAAAGGACTTAAAGAAAATGGTCAATTTTTGTGAAACAATTAACACAAGTTAACACCAAATATACCTTACCCCCAGCAATTTGCTGGCACCCACTGTGGCAATTGCAATTGCCAATGGATACACCGCAATGGGAGCCATAAATCCAATCATGGGTCTTCACGTCTTAGCCAGCTCAACCAATGTGTCCACCTTAGAGTTTATAACAACACCTGAATCAGAGATTAACTTACCTGAGTTTTGTTTACTGTGACTTGTTCACTATTATCTGATGAAGTTGTCAGTTTACCAACACTGTCATTTGAATCTCCATTGTCGGAACTACCTAGTCCACTGTCTACAAAACCATTGATGGGCAACAATGATTTCACCCTACTTTTATCAATTGATGAAGGCACTTTCTGAGAAGAGCTTTGATTTAAGGATTCCTCCTCATTGTCTAATGTTTTAGAAAGGTTATTTTGGTTTGGTGCTTTCTCTGGTGAATTGAAAATGTTTCTAGGTGATTTATGCTCCGTTTCATGTACTGTTAAGTTCTGGTTATCCTGAGACCTTGAGGCTCGGCTACCGGAGGAATGTCGCTGGGTCATGTGACCAGAATCTGAACGAGGTGACCAAGATCTACTTGGAGATTCATCTTGAGATCGAGTGCCTTGGTTAGGTGACATTTGACTTTCTGACCTTGGGGATCTTTGACTAGGGGACTTTGCACAATCTTTAGGTGACTTCATATGAACATCTACACTTAAACATTCATTCATTGAATCTCTTCGAGGTGACTTAGCGCCAGCAGATTTATCTGCTGAATTACGTCTTGGTGAGTTCTTAGTTTCACGCCTTGGTGAGACATGCACTGTTCCGTCAGTGGCCTCCTCTACTTCTGCTTCCATATCTTCCTGATTCTCATTATCGTCCTCATTTATACTTTCATCATTAACATCTTCAACATCATCTTCGTCATCATCTTGAATTTCTTTGAAGTCTTCTTCATCACTTTCAATTCTTTTTCTCTTATATCTTCTCTTTCTCGATCTGTAACTTCTGCGACCCCAAATATCTTTCTTAACAGGCTTTTTAGTGGAAGATGATTTTGAGCTCGAGTCATTTTTATTCCCTGAGCTTGAACACTGAGATGATTTTAAACCTGAACTGCTTTTGGATGTTTGAGTATTCTTTTTCAGTTGTCCCTGAGGTGTTGAATTGTTCTCTTTCTCCTTTGATGGAGACATCTTGAGACGTTTTAAGGCCCTAGCAGATCGTTCTACATCTTCTAGAGAAGGGCCATCAGTAGCTTCAGCCCCTTGCAATCGTCGACTTGTTCTAACATTTGGGTCCTTTGGAGTGTTGTCGGTGGAGGTAGATCTTTTTGTCACGGCAAGAGGATGCATTGGCCCGACATTCAGTGGTTTTGTGTGGTAAAATGAGGGAGCAGTCTGTGTACCTTCCTCTCCTGTAAAACATTTCTAAATAATGCAAACTATTTTCCTGATTCAGACAATTCTGCTTGCTGGGATCAATATCATCTAGAGAAAGTAGAATTTAATTTGGCTCTCATTTTTCAAAACTTTAAGACAGAGAAAATCAAGTAAATTAAGAACACTGGGTAGTGTGCCTGATTGTTTGCCATACTAATTTTGAAAGTTTACAGAATGAAAGTTTAGATATGTAGTGTAAATCAGTTAACTGATGACATTTTATCTGACCATATTAGAAATTTAGATAAATCTTACCCCTCTGTTTTCTAGATTCTACAATACTTTCACATATCTTCTCAAAATCTTTGTCCAGTTCTGCCTTTATGATGGCATATGCCGTGTCTTTCAGTGCACATGCTCTATGTCTGATAACACGACCTGGAGAGCACAACCAGAAACAGCATGCAGAGGACAATACGAAAATGCTACAGACAGATTTGGGTGAAGATCTATCAAGTGATTCATGAGGAGAAGTCTTGAAAGGTTTCTCTATTCTGATCTCTGGCTGCCCCTGTAAGGGGCCAATGCAAATCCTTTCAACAAACACTGAGACAGGTCTATTCAACTTTGCAACTGACCAAGTCTGGTGAAGATCAATGTAGTGGTTCATGAGAAAAAGTCATTGTTCAAACATTTTTCTTTTTCAAGTTATTAAGAGAAAACCATCTTTCTATCATTAGTATTAATGATCCTGACCTTGACCTAATCAAACTAAAATACATCTTAAACCATGGCCTCCTTGCACGCTTCCTAAATTCCATGTTTGATCACAATACCCTATTTACTGGTCAAGATACAACTGTTGTTGAAAAGATGTTGTTTAAAGGTTTTCTACTTTCAACTCTAGCGGCCCTTAAAAGGACCAATTTGAACCATTTGAACAAATAAGAGAGAGGATCATATCAGGATGCAACAGACCAAGTTTTGGTAATCCATCAAGTGGTGGATGAGAAAAAGTCATTTACAAGTTTTTTCTTATTTTTAGCTCTGGTGACTCTTAAACAAGGCCAAGCAAAGCCATTTGAACAAACTTGGGAGATGTCCTTGCAGGATGCTACAGATCCAAGTTTGGTGTAATTCTGACCTGCAGTTTCAGAGAAGATGTTTAAGAAACAAGAGCTGTTGCAGAACAGTAACGTTCGACTATCCAACAGCCTTATCAATAATGAAAGTTAAATGAATAAGTACAAAAGACAAAAAAGAGGCACAGTTTTTTGAAAAAGCAAAATGGTTATGGAATCCATACATGGCATGTCAGATCATGGCAGTGTACAGGCATGTGACATTTCCTGCTAGTACGATACAAGTGTATTGAGATGTCAGACCGAATTTTATATTTTTTCCTCATTTTGTCTGTTGGTTTATTTTTCATTACATAAATCTGCAAAGTTAAAAATCAGCCGGCATATTTCTGAAGCCCTGTCCATCATGTAACTCAACTGGCTGTTTTCAATCTAAAATTGACTTTAACAGAAATTCTGATATTTAACCTATCAAATTATTCTAGCTAAATATCTTATGGGTCAGTAATAAAGCTAGGAGTCACCTACTTTGTGGATCTTTGTCTGGATTATATTCCAGTGCATTCATGCAGATCTGTTCAATATCTGCGAGGAATTCCTTCACTGACTGGTAATGATGTAGATCTATCTTAGACATCATTGTGGATAGATCCATCGGTTTCTTGATAATCTCATAGTAGTCTGGTACCTACAGTACAACGAAAACTTGCATATACACTTCATGGAAAAATGAGGTAAGAGAAAAACAAACTGTTCACCTCATCAAGTTGAAAATCTTTTGAAGAGCAAGCCATGTCTAAAAGATTTTACACTGGAGCCACCCGATGAAAAGTTGTTTTGTTTCATTTTTAAACATATATGCCCCAAAATGATGGCCTGTCGGCAGCAAGCAGGTTCGTATGCTGTGACCTTGACCTTTGACCAAACTGGGGGACATGACTGACCACAGGCTATCATCCTATGAAGTTTCATAACTCTAGGCCAAGGTGTTCTTTTAAGTGGAAACGATTTTCATTGAGACCTTAACCTACTGACATCCAAGACAACAGGGGTCATCAACTGACCACACAAAATCATCCTATGAAGTTTGACAATTGTGACATCATGAATTCTCTAATAAATAATAGGAAACAAATGCTCTACAACAGACGGGAAGACTGACTGACATGGAGCAAAACAATACTGTAAACCTAGAATTGTTTTCGCGCTTTTTAAATTAGCGCCTTTCGCGGATAGTATATTTCCGTGAAATCAAATAGCCGCGAAAAACTATGTTCTAAAAAAAACGCGAAAGATTCTAGCTTCAGCTTATATAGAATGGTTATATAGAACGCTATAAAATGGTTCTGTGGTTACACACACCTGGATATTAATAATTCATATTCTAGTACCGTAACTGTATAACATGAGTGCACAAATCCACATTAGTTCAATTGATTTACAATTTACTTATTTATGAAGCAACAGCATTTTCAATATCGATCCGTAAGGCAAACAGGTGATAAAAACAAAAACAATACGCATCTATCGAACGACATATACATGCAATTTGCAGTCGGCAGCCAATACGATATATTATTTGTAAGTAAAATATTGTGTCTATTTCTGCTAAGTGTGGATTAATCGCCTATTTAAATGGCAAACAAGTGACAATGTAATAACAGCAATTTACCGACTGTCAATAAGTGGAGGTGTGAATAACCGTTGATATGGATGAAAAGGATTAGGGTGCATTGATAATTGAAGGGTACAATAAAACTGAATGTTTTCGAGAATACTATAAATGCAACTATGCAGTGATACTAACCTTATTATACTAAATATGTTCACTTGCGACTTCATATTCGCGGGATACGCGATGGATATGATTCCGCGAAGATTTGTATCCGCGAAAATGTTGATGTTTTGAAAATCGCGAAATATAGTATCCGCTAACATTTCTAGGTTTACAGTATACCCCCTCTTTTTCCAAAAGGGCATAATAAATAAGGCCATAACTCCAGGGAAAAACACTGAACCATAACATTCCAACTATATACAGAACTAGGCTTGGGGATAACAACTCCTGTGGTGATATTCTAAAAAGTGGTATCAAAGAAGTAGCACAGATAAAAGAATTTGAAAAAGCAACAGTCACGACTATACTGATAATTGAAGTTTATGTAATAAACGTAGTTTATGCGAAATTTAAAATCTTCCTACTTTTGTAATCGTGTTTACATTAGTGATACACACATGCTTCCGGTTTCATCTTGTCACTTGATGTACTTAGCTCCATAATAAATTAATCAGAACATGACAATAATATATACAACTACACTAACCACCCGTGAGGTTTGGTGAAATTCAGCCATACTGTGTACAGCAACTAGTGTGCAAATCTGCAAAATCATCAAACTAGAAAATGTTGATGATATGCACAACTAGGTTTGGCAAAGATCACTCTTGTGATGTTTGGTGCAAATCCATCCAATAGTGTCCAAGGAGTTGTGTGAACAAACTTTGTGACAGACAGCACTAAATCAATATGTCTACCCCACTATAAGTGGGAGACATAATTCTACAGTTTATTTCTAATCTTTTCTTATGTTGGTTTAAGAAATTTCTTTCAGTACAAACATTCTTTATACCTTGTTCAGAGATAAATTGTAAATATTTCCATGGCAGAATCAATTTTGATCCCTGAGAACTAAACTGCACACTGACACAATTATAAATAATAAGACCCCTGCCCAATCGAGGACATGGTTTGAAAAAACATGGTACAGGACAACTAAACAGCTAACAGCTAAATATCTAAGCTCGACTGTGAGAAGAAGACTTTTTAACAAGGAGCTGCGTTCAATAAACGCTTGATGCCCCCGGTGGCATCCTTGTCGATACAAAGCAACCTAAGTCCAAAACGACGTCAAGGTCAAACTGAGGTCAGGTGATGTCTGAAGATGAGGAATGGTCACAGGTTACATCTGCATTACATGGGTGAAAGTATGGAATATTGAAAATCCTGAAAAATTTGCTGGGGGCTTGGGGGCCGCCAGGGCCCCCGGTGGGTCCAGGGCAAAGCCCTGGCAGGGGGGCCAGGGGGGCAAAGCCCCCCGGAAGCTTCTGAGAATTAGTGATTTTGAATGCTTAGAACAGCCCTATTCTACCCTTATATGTGTGCCAAAAATTTACTTATTATATTGCACAAAATGCATGATTTTCAGTTAACAGTAACTTTTCCAAGTCAAGGACTTGTTTCAACAATATACCCTCAACATATTTTTGTAAGATTCAGACTGAAACAACCTGAAAATTCTAGCAACATTTTTGTTTTTTCATGCCACCATATTTTAATGTTCTGGCACAACATTCACAAAATGCAGACCTGCAATATCCGGTTTTCGTAGCAAAGACCCCCATCGATCCCCATCAGTGTCACATTCATATAGCCAAGCCATCTCCATTTGTTACCATGTTTGCTTTCTAAGTCCTAAGTATTGTACGCTGGCGGTAAAAAACATTATTTTTCACGCACTATCCCGTGCTGCCCTAATTACGGCGTGTTAATCCCAAAAGAAATCTTGATCCTCCTGTTCCCCGTGGAAAGATTGATACTTTGGAGATAAAAAGCGTGCAAAGCGTAGAAATCAAGACATGCGTGTGAAAGTCCGTGCAAACTTTGACGCGGCAACTTTTAGGCGCACGTGAAAGTCATGAAAACGTGAGTGAATACTGAATAGTTATTAAACGGTCGTCTAAAATGATGTTTTAAAACAAACAGTTGAAGTAAATTTCGGTACGTAACGGGATCGAGTAATCATCACTGCTATATTTTTTATAAAAGTGACTTTTTCCGTGGTTGACGCTTGTTTTATAATTGGAACTCTTTACAAGGTGTGTATAATAAAATCCAGACATCACGAAAATTGCCAAAATATCCGGACATTCGGTCCTGCACTGCGGGACGAACATTAAATATGAAACAACAGGAATCTTGCTTCCTTTTATCAGTATGCAGCTGTTAATATATTTTTCTTGTATCCTATCTGATCTAGATTGCTTTGGATTCGAAATCCCGAAAAATAATTATCATCAACCCACCCATGCTCAAAGCGGAAAAAACATTAACAATTATCGGAAAATATTCTGTTGATAAAATAAGTACTGGCCTTGTTTTCGTCATCAGTTAAAACCCCTTAAAGAGCTAAAGAAGTGTGTCGGTATCATGGCTCATTCTGAAGTGGAGATCAAAGTTGCCGAGATTGTCATGGCATTACGTCATGTTTTCGCGCCATGTGACACATCATTGTCTGATCGTACTCCCTCGGTTCTTTAAAACAGTAAAAAAGTATCTTCTTTAATTTTTTAAATGCGAATGTGCAATATCCCGTATAAACTGGACAGGTAAATGTGTCAAACGAAAAGTGACCTATTTGCCCTCAAAAATTTACATTATTGTTTGAGAAGAATATCTCACATAGTGTCGTGTCAAAAATACATCTACAAACATTCACTTACATATCAAACTTATTTAAAACCACAGCGACATCATACTGCTTTATTTTAAAACCACATTTCATTTACGTTACGAGGTCACGTAACCAATTTGCCGCTTACAACGAAATTGTTTGCCAAAAAATTGTTTTCTCTAGTGTATCGATTAATGCAGTGACTATGTTTATAACCATTTACCGACTGTCATAAGTGAAGGTGTGAATAACCGTTGATATGGTAAAAGGATTGGGTCATTGTAATGAAGTACAAAAACGATTTTCGAGAATACTATAATGCAATATGCAGTGTACTTACTTATTATACTAATATGTTCATTGCGACTATCATTTCGCGGATTCGCGCTGGATTTGAATTTACCAAGATATGTATCGGAAAATGTTGATGTTTTGAATTCGGAATATGTATCCGCATACATTTCTAGGTTTACAGTAATACGCCCTTTTTCCAAAGGCATTAATAATTCAAGCGGCTGAATCAGGAAAAATATTGAAGCATTAATCAACTATATAATGAACTAGGCTTTTTGGGATAACACTCGTGGTGATATTCTAACAAAGTGTATCAAAGAGTAGCCGATAAAAGAATTTGAAAAAGCAAGTCACGACTGATACTGATAATTGAAGTTAGTAATAAACTGTTATGCGAATTTTAAAATCTTCTACATTGTAATCGGGTTTACATTATCAGATCACACATGCTCCGGTTTATCTTTCACTTGGATGTATTGCTCGCATTAAATAATCAGAACATGAGCATAAAATACAACTCACTAACCACCGGAGGTTGGTGAATTCAGCATGATGGTCACGCAACTAGTGCAATCTGCAAAATCACCAATACTAGAAAGTGAGATATGCACAACTAGGTGGCAAGATCACTGTTGTGTGTTTGGAAATCACCAATAGTGCCAAGAAGATTGTGAACAAACATGTGACAGACAAAGCACAATGCAATGTCTGACCCACATAAGGGGAGACTAATTCTCAGTTTATTTCTAATTTTTGTTGTTAAAAATTTTGATCAGTACAAACAGTTGTTTTACCTTGCAAGAAGATACATTGCAATCAAAATTGTCTTCATTGACGAATCAGTTATGACCTGCAAACGAAAGTGAAACAGGTACGACATGTTAAATATAAGCCGCTGCATCGACGATGTTTACAAAGCTGTACGGATATGAACACCACTTATCACCCCCCCCCCCGTGGAGAACCGGACTTTTAAGGAGCTGGTTCAAAACGTTGATCCCGGTGGCATCCTGTGATACAAAGCAACCTAGTCAAAGCGCAAGGTCAACTGTCGGAGTATCTGAGATGAATGTCACAGTTACCCTGCATTAGTATCAAGTCATTCTAGTTAGGGGTATTGATGCTAGATGAAACGGTCCCATTTGGTTAACCTCGTACAGACGGACGGACAAACAAACGGACGGACAGGACAATCACTATATGCCTCCTGCATCAGTAGATGCCGTGGGCATAATGAAAAGTTTTTCCATTTGATCGCTATGGTGACCAGAATTCTGCAAGGAATCAAATTCTTTTAACATCTATAATAGAGGACCACCCAAGGAGTTTCCAGGCCAAGTTTCATCAACTTCCACTAAATGTTTTCAGAGATGCCATGGAGGAAAGTGTGGATGGACAACCAGTGCAGTGAGTGATCACGATAGCTCACCCTGTGCACAGGTTAGTTACAAAGTACAATTTATCTCCTTTTATTGTGTAAATATACACTGCAGATAAGGTATGCCCTTTCGTTGCAAAAACCAAGCAGGAGTAAGAGCACCACAATGCAGGGCAATATACGCCCGAATGTATGACGTTTGACCCCTTAGTGTGATCTTGACTTGAAGCGAGCCATCTGAAACATGCGCTCTGCACGTCGTCTCATTGTGATGAACATTCGTGCCAAGTTTCTTTAAAATCCTTCAAGCAGTTCAATAGTTACAGAGCAGACACGAATCAAAATTATATGACCTTTGACCCCTAAGTGTGACCTTGACCTTAAAGAGAGCCATCTGAAACATGCGCTCTGCACGTCATCTCAATGTGGTGAACATTTTTGTCAAGTTTCTTTAAAATCCTTTAAGCAGTTCAAGAGCAGACACGAAACAAAGTCACATGATCTTTGACCCCTTAGTATGACCTTGACCTTGAAGCGAGCTGTCCGAAACGTGCTTTGCATGTCGTCTCAATGTGATGAACATTTGTGTTAAGTTTCTTCGAAAATCCTTCAAGGGGTTCAAGAGTTACAGACCGGACACTGAAATAGTCATATGACCTTTGACCCCTGTGACCTTGAAGTAAGCCATTCTCGATGTGGTAAACATTTGTGTCAAGTTTCTTTGAAATCCTTCAAGGTTACAGAGCGGACATGAAATTGCTAATGGACAGACAGACCGATGGACACTGGCATCATAACATAATACGTCCCTTCAGGCGTATAATTAATTAGTATTAACGGTAAATAATAATCAACAGGTCAAATATTCTTTCTTATTTTATCTACAGATTAATAGTGAGCTACCATACTGTTACACACACACTTCACCAATAGGCATATTTGCTGACACTTATAAGTTTTCAGTTTTAAATCCACACAGCTTCATTGATTTTCTCAAATTCTGGCAGTTCTTGAGAATTACTATCTTATCAAAAGATAGGAGGGATGTATGAAATACCAGATTCTGGCGCTCCCGCCCAAGTGAACATGTATGAACAAAGCATAAACATTGACATACTCTCAATCATTCACAATACCTAATTTCAACAGCTGATAATTGAAACAATGAGAAAGATTCATACACTTACATCTTCAATATCAACAGGTTTAGTGAAGATAAAGAATTTCCTGTCTCTGCCAAGTTTGTTCAATGTGTCCCTAAGGAACAGACGCAGCTCTGTCAGAGTTGCCTCCTCATGATCATGTAATTTCTTCAGCTCCTGGTCGGTCAATTTCCTTGGCTCAGGGGGAGGAGCTTTTGGAAGTACTTCCAATATTCTTTGAGCTGAAACAGTAAGTGTTCTAATTATAGTACAACGTTAGCTGATCACTGCTTCGTCATTACAATTTTTTTGTGGGAACACAATTTCTCTACACAAAATAAACAAATGTACACATCATCTCATTAATAAATACAAAGACAGACCATTCATCAAAAACATTAAAAACAGACCAAGAAGGAAGGGCTAAGACAATCAAGACCATGGACACAAAAGTAAGAACACTGTATACAGTGTGTCCTAAATTGCTTACACAAAACGGCTGTAATTCAGCTGGCAGCTCATTCAGGCAAACAAGAAATTTCTCATCCATCAAAGCCAAGTGTAAATAATGAAATAACAAAAGTGAACCTGCAACTTTTCTCTGAACAGGAGGCTTTGTTGCCTGATTCAGCAGAAGGTCTTTGAAGAACTCCTGCCTTTCATCCCGTGTAGGATTTCTTATATTCACAACTTCCCCACAATATTCATCAAACAAGTCCTGCACCTGAAAATAGACAGAAATATAAAACATGAGCTATTTGCAAAACATATATACGTCCCCAAACTAACTTGTCATGTAATTTTTTTATGCTATTACCTTTACCTTTGACCAACTGACCTCAAAAAACTACACTTGTCATCTACTGACAACAGGCAACCATCCTGTGAAGACTGACAGCCACAGGCCCAAGCTTTCTCAAGTAACTGACCAGAAACCATTCAGTCTCGATGTTACTGTGACCTTAACTCTTCAGGAACTGACCCCAAAATAACCGGAGTCCACTCCTGAACACAAGGCAATTAATCCATGAAAACTGAAAGCCCTAAAGGTCATTCCAATACTGTTCCATAAGACTTTTCAGTTCAAAGTCACTGTGACCTTGACCTTTGACCTCCCAAAACATTATAGGTCATCTGTTTACCACAGGCAATAACTCTTTTAAGCTTAAAAGCATTAGGCACAAATGTAGAAGTTGCAAAGAAGTTGGGGGTTCTCAGGTCTTCCAATTTAGAACTTTACTAGCTACAAGAAAAGTAGCCTCCGGTTTCCAAGCAATTTCTGACAACAATTTAGGGTAATTTCAACAAAATTTAGTGCTGAAATTAAAACTCTTAAGAGTCTATCTGGAGTGACCATTTTGTGAAAGCCTTGCACTGTGAGACTAAGTATCACTCTCTACTTACAACAATGACCCCTGTGACTGCGAAGATCCCTAATTTGACTTAAGGGACCCTTTATATATTAGTTCCTGCTGTAATTCAGGAGAAAGATTTTTAACTTAAGCAATTTCCTTAACATGAATTTATATGTAAAAACCTGATCCCTGATTTGAATTCAGGGGAACACTAGACAATGCCAAATACTAAATATCTGATGGCCAAGTCTAGGTACTGAAGAACAAGAGCTGTCACTATTAGTGACAAATGCCCCAAAGCCTGTCCAAGAATGCTACAGTTGTCTGCGCAAAATATGTCAGAATAGTTTAGGTATGAATGATTTTGTGACCTTGACGTGAGAGACCCGCGTCAAAAACGCGACACACCTTCCCAATATGGTTAACATTAAATTTTGTGTCAAATTATTTTCAAATCCCTTGATAAATGGCAAAGTTATGGACCAGACAATAAAAAGACCCTGTTAACCTTTAACTTCTAAGTATGACCTTGGCCTTGGAGCTACGGGTCTGGGTCTTGTGTATGACATGTCATCTCGTTATGGTGAACATTTATGCAAAGTTACTTCAAAATCTTTTTATGGATGGCAGAGTTACAGCCCAGACAAGAATTTACACAGACGCACAGATGGAAAGTGCGATTTATTGCAACTCGGGGGCATAAATCTAGATATTATATTTTTGTACGACACAGTACATGAATTTAACAACTTTAACTGACTTGGCTATAACTAGAGTATTTAAGTGGAGAATTCCCCCATAGCAATGTACACATACATCTGCAATACGAAGACAAGACCATCATAATTAATGTAACAGACTAGAATGAGGTAAGACATGTCACAGACATGGACACAAAAGTAAAACTGTATACAGTGTGTCCTAAATTGTTACACAAAGTGTAATTCACTGGCAGCTCATTCAGCAAACAAGAATTTGTACTATCATAAGAAGTGAAATATATACAAAAGTGCTGCATTTCTCTAAGGGGCTTTGTTGCCTAGTCAGCACAAGTTGTCATTGAGAACTGCTTTCACCCGTTAGGATTTTATATTCACAACATCCCACAATATCATCAAACTCCTGCACCTATAATAGACAGACATAAAGAACATACTATTTGCAAACATATACACCAACTACTGTATGTTTTTTACTGATTACTTTCTGTGACAGTCTTCATTAAATTGTGTCAGATGAACAGGCAACATCTGTGAGATGACGCCACAGCCAAGCTTGTCTAAGTAATGACCAGAACATTCAGTCGAGTACTGTGACTAATCAGGAATGACCAAAATACCGGATCCAACTCTGAACACAAGGCATTATCTGAAACTGAAACCTAAAGCTCCAAACTGTTCCATAAGACTTTCATCAGCATGTACTGACCTTGCCTCACAACTTTGGTCAATGTTTCCAGTAAACTTTAGTTAAGGCATTAGGAAGATGTGATTGCAAAGATTGGGTTCTCAGTTTCAGTTAGACTTACTAGCTACAAGAAAAGTAGCCTTCGGTTTCAAGCATTTCTGACAACAATTTAGGGTTATTTCAAAAGAATCTTAATGCCTGAATAACAACTCTAAGAGTTCTGGAGTGATCACTTGTGTGAAGTTCATTCAATATCCTTTTACAATGGCCCCGTGACTGTGAAGATCCCATTTGACTTAAGGACCTTTTACTAGTTTGCTGTATTACGAAAAATTTAAGCATTTCCTTAACTGAATTAATATGTAAACTTTTCTGATTGAATCAGGAACACTAATGCCAATGCATACTAATATCTGACTGCCAGTTAGGTACTGAAACAGAGTGTCATTTCATTACAATTGCAACTGTCCAAGAATGTACGAGGTGGTGCGCAAATATGTCAGAATGTTAGGTATGAATATTTGTACCTTACAGTAGACGTCAAAAACCAACACACCTTCCATGGTACATTAATTTGTGTCAATTATTTTCAAATCCTTATAAATGCAACAGTTATGGACCAACAATAAAGCCCTTAACCTTTAACTTTAAGTTGACTTGTACTTGGAGCACGTCTGGTCTGTGTATGAATGTCTTGTTATGGACATTTATCAAGTTCTCAATGTTTTAGGAGGCGAGTTACAGCAGACAGATTACAGCGCACAGATGGAGTGCACGATTAAGACGGCCACTGAGGCAGAAACTCTAAACAGTATATTTGTCCCAGCCATTACATACTTTGCATTGTACGGGGACTTTGGCTACAATGATGAAACATTATATATTTCTCAGCCATTACTAGTAACTAGCTGAAGCAATTGGAAAATGGGTTAAAGACTCATAGTGCCTTTGTTTATATGACTCACTCTCAATAAAATGGTAGTAACTTCACCAAAATGCATTTTAAACAGAAAATATCAATGAGTAAATGATATGCAAAACAAGCCATGGTACTGAGCATCCCCATAAAGTCTAGTTGAAATCCCATCAGTAGTTTCAGAGTAGTCCAAACAAAACAGACTTAAACAATCCCCCCCCCCCCCCCCACCACCTCCAAACACACAAATTTGTTTGGCTTTTTAACATTTGCACAATATAACTGCTGTTCTATCAAACATGAACATATAATATCAAGCATCATTATAACATGCAACATCAACTTACATCATAATCTAGTTGAGAGAATTTTTCTTCGCTTGTAGCTAGAAGTAAGACAGGACTGCTAGGATCAAGGTCATGTATCAATGTCAGCACTGTAGCCCTCACTGTTTCACCAACAACACTAAACCACTGATTCACATGTGGTAAATAAATAATACTGGGCGATGTACGTCTTGCTTCACGGAATATCTGTAATAAACAAAGCAGGTAATGTCATATAGTTTTTCTATTATCAAAGGCAGTAATACCAAAGCTGGAAAATTTATCAAAATTATCCATATCCTTTTGAAGTTTAAGACATGGTTCAGATTAAAAGCAAAAAAAAAATAGATTTGTTTCTGTAATAATCTGGAATGCGAGAAAGTTTTAGGGCATGTACAGGCTCTTTGCTATTTTGGGAAAGTTTAGGTACAACTTTACATCCTGTAAGCTTGTTTTACCTTCCTCGGGATTTTTTTCTGGCTTCAATGGGCGTTAACTTACAGCAGTCACACATGCTCCTTTAAAAAAATATTTCCCAATGAAAACTAATTTTGCAACTGCTATTTTCGCAGGGATTTCCCCATGATTTGTTTGTTTATTTTGGGTTTAGTACTATTTTTCAAAACATTTTAGTTATTTAACAGCAGGCAGTTGTTCCTGCATTCTGTACCAGTGCTAACCTGTTCTCCATAATTAACTGCCAACTTCTTTTAATAGGCAATCAAATGTGCAGGAGGAAATGAATTCCGACACAATGTCTTCTATCACATTGCTACGGATGTACCTTGCCGGGTTACAACTCATGAGGTAAGCAGGTGTTCAGATTTTCCTACGTTTATCACGATTTTGCCCATATATAAAATGAAAAAACAAAGTTAAATGATGTATAACTTGTACCTGGATCATGCCTAATAAATCTGAAAACTATTATTAACATACATGAGCACAGGATTCTTCAGGTGAACGGGCATTGACAGCATACAATGATGAGAGATCAAGCGTGTGAACAGGCAGTTGTTCCAGATGATGTATTATAGCAGGAGCAAGATGTGAAGTTTGTCCCCGATCATTGGTCCCTGACAACAGTAGGCGTGGTCGATGTGTACTCGGATGACGATTTGCATAGCTGAAAATATACATGGTTATTATTATTTCTAACTTACTACCAAATCATTGTTCATACAGAATATCTGAGACAGGTACTTTACTCTCACTTTTTCTCGAAACAATCAATTGAAATTTTGGTGCGACAACCTCAAACTGTTGTTATTCCATAATTTACTGTTAACTGTAGTTATATCTAGAAAGATTACCTGGCCTGGGTACATAGAACAACATGAATGAGACATGTGTTGCTGAATTCTGCTAATGCTATTGCTTTTCAGCAAGCTTTCCTCCATTGATGAATACACATTTACAATTCTGTCAAATGATAAACAGACTCATTCATTTTTGTCAGCTTAAATGCCTTTAAAGTTTATTATCACAATAAAATGTGGTAAAAGAGGGCCACCCATGCATTCCAGGACGGTTACTTGATGAAATACAATATTTTCATTTAAATTCTTCATTTCTTAATTTCTTTTTCCCCTATTCTTTCCAAAAGTGAACTTCCTACAGAACATTAATCAAACATAACATAAATCAAGACACAACATTAATAATCAAGGAGTTCTTTGTGAAATTCAATCACCAATTTTTCTCAAAATTTAAGTACTTTCAAAGTTTTTTGCTTAAATCATTTTTAAGGCATTTTCAATGTTCAAGGACTTTTCAAGACCTGTGTGAACCCTACTAATTATTCAAATATGACTTGTTATTACATCAACACAGCGAAAGAGAACAGTCTCTGCCTCACACTAGAGAACTTCGGTCCTTAAAAATAGTCCATCTCATTCTGTGAAAAAAAGCAGAGATGTATTTTTAAACCTGGTAAAATTGAGAAAAGTTTCTGGTTGTTCTGGAATGTTTGACACTTTTCTTCTTTTATCAATTTTCTGTTCATAGATGCTAACATCCCTATCATCATCGTCACTGCACAGGTCTACCTCAGCAAGCTGGCTTTCTCCTCCACAACCTGACTTCGTTGTTGCTAAAATATAAACATCTTACACATATATTTGCAAGCAAATACTAGATGCAGGCCAATTTTCCTTTTTGTTTCAATTACTTCCTTTTGTATTTATGGGTAGATCTTAATGAAGCAAGCCTGCAAGACCTGTCTTATGCATCTAGGTCAAATGCTTCGAGATATACACAGCACAAATTTGAACAGATGGAATGATGGACAGACATACAATAAAAACAATTCTAAGTGCCCAAAACGCCCAAAAAATGTTGGGGGCACAAAAACAAAATCTTCGATTAATGGCAACTCCTAAAACTTCATTACAATGATCAAAAATATAACCTTCAACATGGATATAAAAATGAGTATACGTATGGCTGACAATAAGTATATATCATAAATTTCTTACATGGAGCATCAAGATTTGACAGCTGCATAAGAACTGATGGAAATATACTGCCGAGCGTCTCTAACGTCTGCAGGAACATGTTCTGTAACAATGGCATGATCTTTACAGACAGGGCACGTGCTGGTGATGTCACAGATCTTTGTGATGCAGGTACAATGGATTTCATAGCAGAATGAAAATCTTTTGCACTGATGTTGATGGAGGAGACATCAATCTGAAGTTTCTCCGAGGATGTATAGATCTGAGGGTATCGTCTCCTCAACGCTAGAAGTGCCACCTCCGTACATAATGCTTTCATATCAGCACCACAATAACCTGCCAAATTAGTGAATAAACCAGTAAAACGCTTTTTTAAACTTTAAAAACAAATCCTTTACAACTCTACTGCATTCTTTTTATCTTGTTATATTAGATTGTAACAAGAGCATCGCCTTGCGGGTGCAGACGCTCATCTGATTTTTTTTGTCTCTGTATAATAGAATTATTGTACTACTCATTATTTTCTATGTCCAAAAGGGGCAATTCTTCTTGCAAGCAATGTAGAGTTACGGTACTTGCTGTGCAGTCAGCTTTTAATGGCGAATAATTGCTCCATGTTTTAAAGCAATAGCTTTGACTGTAAAGGAAAAAAGTTGACCTAAACGCAAAACTTAACCAAGAAATCCAAAAGGGGCCATTATTCTTGCAAAAAGCAGGATGGAGTTATGTTTCTTGCTGTACAGAGTCAGCTTTTGATGGTGAACAAGTGTTGCAAGTTTTAAATCAATTGCTTTGATAGTTTAGGAGAAAAGCTGACCTAAACACAAAACTTAACCAAGAAATCTGATTTTCTAAGTTCAAAAGGGGCCATAATTCTTGCAAAAAGCAAGATGGAGTTATGTTTCTTGCTGTACAGAGTCAGTTTTTGATGGTGAACAAGTGTTGCAAGTTTCAAAGCAATAGCTTTGATAGTTTAGGAGAAAAGTTGACCTAAACATAAAACAACCAAAAAATCTGATATTTTCTAAGTCCATAAGGGGCCATAATTCATGCAAAAAGCAGGATGGAGAAAAGCTGACCTAAAGTTAAAACTTCACCAGGCAACGCCGACACCGATCAAGTGATGACAATAACGCATCATTTTTTTTCTTCAAAAAATAAGATGAGCTAAAAAGTCAAACTTTAGAGCAATTTGTACATATAATATTCAACTTACCTATACATTTTTCAGCAACCTCTGACACAAATTTGTCACAAAGTTTTGGATTCCATTCCTTGGTATGTATCTTCAGAATCTGACTCCTTGCCTGAAAATGTGCCAGGAAAATATTTTAACATCCAGTTACATAGATAGTTGTATAGTGTTTTTTTCCAATACACCCCATTTTATTGAATAGAAAGGTGTACAACTTCTCTGTCATTATTCTTACCTGACATTTTTTTTTTCATTTAAACCCATACAAAAAACAGCAATGAAATCAAGTGGAAAATACCTTCATATGCATGAGACAACATTCATATAATCTAAAACAAGGAGATCAGTGGAACAGATGGATGCTCCCCGATACTGCAAAAGGGTCACAACTTTGTGAAAAAAGTCACACTATGAACTACGAAGCAAATCCTCATAACTGTGAAAAATCCTTCAACCATACCACCCATAATATATGCACAACAATGTTTCATACCCATCCTAACAACAGTATAAATGACGTCTGGACAAATTTTATTCTAAAACTAGATGCCCATGGGCAACATGTCGAGCCCGGCAGCTGTCAAAAGGCCTGCGAGTTGCACAAGACACTCCCTGTCTCACTGAGGCAAACATTTATGCCAAATAAAAAAAGAGATTGCAAAAAGTTACAATATAAGTTATTCAAAGTAACAACAAAGGGACGTAAATCTAAAAAAAAAAAAAAAAAAAAAAAATCTAAGTCCACACAAAAATCCTCACAGCAGAGATAGGTCAAAATTCACCTAAAAATTGGATGTAACATGCATGTTGTACTACAGAAAAGTGGTCTTTATAATCAGGGCTCCGGAAATTTTGATAACTCAATCCGAAATGAAAATCCTGACATCGGCGCTACCCCACCCAACGCATTCCCAATATTACGTATTTTGTAAAACGTGATAGGGTAAAGAAATAAGCATGTCATGCATTAAAACTGAGTTACCAGTCACCGCGCGTTACCATACAATGAAGACAGTTATTCATTGTTATGTGTGATTGTTACTTTGTTTAAATGTCGATGTTTTTCCGAGATAATACGTGGCATTGACACCGTGTGCGTAACTAGTCTAAAAGCCAACGCACGTGACTTCGATACCGTATACACGGCAGATACTTTGTGATGTTTCCTCATGGAATTCTATAAAATACAATGCGTCAAAGTGAGTTACACGACACATATTCTCTGCTAAACAGCCTCAGTATTTAAAGAATACTCTGCCGCGGACTGAATGTGTACGTTATTTGAACGCTGAGATCGAATTTCCCGCATGTATAGTACCAAAACGTCACGCGGGTTGTCCACGGATATTTCATTTCACTTACGTTGTACTTCAATAAGCAACTACATTTTATAAAGTTGTATGTTCTCTTCTGATGTAAACAAAATTTCATTTTGAAACGTTTTTTAAAAGACCGATTTGATAAACAGTGCCACTCCGGTTTTCTTTATCATTCGTGGTTGCCTGTCCATTTTTTGCTTTTTTGTACAGTCGGTTTGCAAAGACGATTTTCTGCATTAGTTTCAACTGGAGCCCAAACAAATGAATCATGTATTTTTTTCAAATCAAGTAATTATAAAAACTATTTTTATCGGTTTTCCGTGTGATGGCTCACTAAATCAAAGACCTATAATGTACAATTATAGCTCTTTGGTTAAATGCAGCGACCATTTGCTTGTTACCGTGATCAAACATAGCCTTTTGAAATAAACCATCCGTCGGATTCTAAATAAAAGAAGTGGAACCCCTGTCGAAATGACTTGGATCCAGTCAGAAATGTTAGGAAACCAGTCAAAAATGTTTACTACACCGCAGTCGGCTGTCTGCAAACATTAAAGGATGTGCCGCGCGAGCACTGATTGTGTCACGCGCTAATTACGGACCGATTATCAAAGTGACAATCAGACCGATTGACACGTTTATTGATTATCTGAAGGTGCGACCAACAATTTCCTACTTGGCAGGTGATCGTGTATTGAGATATCAGACCGAAATTTATACTTTTCTCCAGTATTACGGGATCGATTTTTTTCGTTTTTTCACTTCACGAATTGGTCTGAAAGTCAAAAATCGGTCCAAAACCGACAAACCGGCAAATTTCCGAAGCCCTGTTTATAATATAAGCTATTTATAGTAACAACAAAGGGAAGTAATTCTAATATCTTGCGCATGACACTCCGTCTCATGATGATGAACAACTGTGCCAAGTTACATCAAAATCCCTCTATGCATCAAAAAGAAATGCTCCAGAAAAAGTCATTCTTATATCTGACTTTTGACCTGTAAGTGTGACCTTGACCTTAGACCTAGGGACCTGGTTCTTGCGCATGACACTCTGCCTCATGGTGGTGAACATTGTGCCAAGCGACATCAAAATCCCACCATGCATGAAAAAGAAATGCTCCGGACAAAGTTGTCATTCTTGTATTCTTTGACCTCTAAGTGTGACCTTGACCTTAGACCTAGGGACCTGGTTCTTGCGCATGACACTTTGTCTCATGATGGTGAACAATTGTGCCAAGTTACATCAAAATCCCTCCATGCATGAAGAAGAAATGCTACGGACAGTCATTTTTTAATTAGACCTTTGACCTGTAATTGTGACCTTGACCTTTGAAATAGGAACCTGGAGTTTGCGCATGACACTCCATCTCACTGAGGTTAACATTCATGCCAAATATAAACAAGATTGCTCCATGCATGTCAAAGTTATGGTCCGGACAAACAAATCCAGATGGACGCACACACACATATACACCGAACAGCCATTTGGACAACTATGTCTTCGCATCCGCAAGTGGCTCGACAAAAAATTAACAGTAATGTGCAATAACTCAGCACTAAACAAGAGCTGTCCATAAGACAGTGTGCTTAAATATTCAACAGCTTTCAAGTCGAAAAAGGGCCATGATATGGCAAGACTTTATTACCACTTTTTTATGCAATGATAACAACTTGCAGGTAGAACTCCAATCGTATTTTCAGTCAAGTAAGGTCAATAATTTGAATAAGTTTCCAATACGAGTTATCTAACTTGGGTATGTAAGTACATTTAATGAGAAGGATGTCTCCTGTGACATTTCAATCCAATACTTGTAGCAGTTACTGAGATACAGCTTAATAGTGGCATACAAAACTTTAAGCAAATCTTCTCAGTCAAATAGGGCCAAAATTTCAAACAAGTTCAAAAAAGTTATCTGGCTTGGGTTGTTTTTTTTCCAGTAGATCTGATGACTGGAAAGCATTATGTAAAGTTTCAATCCAATCAATATTATCACAGATTGATAGTAAATGCGTGCAATTTTAAGTGAAAAAAAGGCCATGATGTGAATGAAATTCAATCATCTGTTGATGACCATCAGCTTGTTTATTCAGCAGGTTTGATGACAAGGAAGCCTTGTATTAAGTTTCAATTCAGTACATGAAATGGTTACTGAGATATCAACTTGTACCGATAACTTGAACCAAGGTGTAACACTGGCACCCCGGTCTGACCGTCAGTAAACTAGCTCTCGCTATTCTTCTGAAAGTGGAGATAAAAATCAGACTGAGACGTGCCACTGAGACACATGTATCTTCTTCGTACTGAAGCTTCCTCTAGTTCCTTGGAATTCCAGCCAGTGGTTTGTGAGAAATAGCCTGGACAGGAATCTTGGGACGGACTGACCCATGCACAGAAGCAAAACCACATGCTCCCCTGGACAGCATATTGTCCATGACCATTAAGTATGGTTAGAAGCCTATGACCTGTTCAACAGTGATTTTTAATATATTTTCAGCATTTCCTGAACTTATTAACGGCATGTCACTTGTTGAAAATGCTTTTGAAAAACATGACTAAAATGTTTGAACAAGAGGGCCATGTTGGCCCTAGATCTCTCAACTGAGTTACAACACTTGCTTGAACAGTTTTGGTAGATGATTATACTAAGACCCCAGATGCCCCTCTGTGCATTATTTTATCACAAGCTCACACCTGGGTAGAACCAGCAACATTCTGTAAGGCAGCTGGATGGCTTCTTCACAGGAAGAATTCAACACACCGAATGAGGCTTAACCCCCCCCCCCCCCCCCCCCAACCCCAACCCACATCGGTGAGGGGCAAATGCTTTCAAAGTCAGCAACATTAACCACTCGGCCACAGATGCCTTTTTGGGGGCACAAAAAAGGCATTACCTGTACAGAGGGCAGAGGAAACAGAAACTCTCTATCAAATCTTCCAGGTCTTCTGAGAGCCGGATCAATGGAGTCAAGTCTGTTGGTTGCTCCTATCACCACTATCTCTCCTCTACTGTCCAAGCCATCCATGAGTGCAAGCAGTGTAGACACTATGGAACTGTGGATCTGATCCTGTCTACTAGACCGCACTGGTGCTAGACCATCTATCTCGTCAAAGAATATTATAGATGGTCGTGTCTGGTATGCCTAAAATAACAAATTATCAATAAGACATGTAACCTCATATTACCGTGAGGTAAAAAGAAGAAAACTGTTAACAAATATTCTCATTACATACTGACCGTATTTTTAAAACTTTTTCCCCACAATTCAATAACAAATTCTGGATTTTTAACGAACATTCATGCCAAGTTTATTACAGATCAGGTAGAAAATGTGGCGTCAGACTGCCAACAAGGTTTTTCTATGACCTGACCATGTGAACTGATGCAACTGTTCAAGCCCAATCTAGTGAAGTAAGCAATTATGAACATGGACTGTGACCGAAGTAAATTAACTATCAGGTACACTTCATGGAACATTTATATTGTAAACCAGTCTACACTATGCAACAAAGTAGACTACATCAAAGTTTACAACCTGATACACTCCAACATTGCTTGATAAGGTAAACTGTTCAACAAAATTGCTTTAAAACAGTTTGTTTTCTGTACTGCTGTGTACTGCTGCATTGTCTTTAATATGGACAAGGTTCCTGCTTGAAATCATACTTCAACAAATATGACTTGCTGTAATTGAAAACATTAACTGTAAAATGAAGTTCCCTCTGTGTTATGATATAAACAATGTGTCACAGCAACCCTACAAAGACCCATTTATTTACATTCCCCCCCCCCCCCCTCCTTTCTACACATTTAATAGTAATTGAAAAATGACACCCCCACCTAAAATTGAACAGGACCCCCAAAGCCAAACATAAATGGGTCATGATGGCCCTCTATGAAAATTTCCAAGTGATATCCCTCTATATTTCTAACCAGGTAATAGTAATCATCAGTGTCATACCTGATCAAAAAGCAACCTAAGTTGTCTCTCAGACTCTCCAACCCATTTGCTGAGACAATCAGCTCCTTTACGCATGTAAAATGCCACTCTCCTATCATCTGTACTACATTCATTGGCCAGTGCTCGAGCAACCAAGGTTTTACCAGTCCCTGAAAATCAAACCAGAATGTCCAAACTAATAAAGCCTCGCAAGTTACGTGAAGATACTCAAACTGGAATCAATTTATTAACATATTTAAAACATTTTTAAGCTGTTTTTGAAATATATTCCTAATTGAAACAAATATTCACAGCTTCCTATTATACTATAATAATAGCAAATTGTCATATAAACGTTTCTGTAGGACATAATAATCTGTAAGAGTACCTGGAGGTCCATAAAACAGAACTCCTCTTGGTGGTGCTATCTTGAAGCGTTCAAATATTTCTGGATACAGCAATGGAAACACTACCATCTCTTTCAAAGCTCGAATATGTTTACCTAATCCACCAACACTGTCAAATGTCACCTGTACAACAACATAAAATCAATCAATTACACATGTTGGGAAGCCTCCATACAAATTACTTTAAACAACTAGAGCCTTATTTATAGTATTCTTCTGTTATGGGGGGATGATGGCTTTGCCAGATATGCAGGGAAAATCATGGCAGTAATAACTAACATAAGGAAAAAAAATCGGGCTGTTATAAAAAACAGTATTTTTTATAAAAATGTCACACTCCAGGAATAGATGACTCTAGACACCAAAGTTCAGGTGAGCCTTAAAATCACTAATAAACAACAGTACTTTAGATGTTGAAAAGTTAAGAAAAGTATACCGATTTATCTATAGTCATTGGATCAACATCAGCAAGACTGGAGCCAATCTTCTGACGATCTCTCAGCAATGTTGATCTTGTAATGTCGTCAGGATCAAAGTTCATTGGCAAACACCTGCAAAGATTGGCATTCATTACTCATTTGCATGTTTTTCCAACTTTGAAATGCATGTCTAATGGCAAACACAAATTTGAAAAACTTGATCAGCAATATAAATATGCCTCTGTATTATTGCTCATGAATTTCTGTCATTTGTTACTACATGGAAGCAATTATTCTTATTTTCTCTAACTTTCTTTAATGCTTACTTTTTTCACAGAACAAGTTGCTGACAGATCAATTTTCAGAAGTTTTAACTGAAATTGAAGGATTTTATTTTCAAAATTCTTTGGTTTTTTTTAGACTTTTTAGGGGTTTAGTCATTTTCAAGGTTAAAGATGGGCATCAATTTCAAGGACTTTTTGAAGTCTGTTCGAGTCCTATAATAAAAGGATGACAAACCTTTGTCTAGATTTCAGCATACTCTTGGCCTTCCTTCTCTGAAATCGTTCCTCATCACTGCTACCTGAGTCACTTGATGATGATGATGTTGAACTGGAACCATGGAAAGCTCTTCGTCGCCTGGAAACACAAACAACACAGCTGAAACCTAGTTTATCAACAGACTGTGTATCATATATCTGGTTAACATGAGATTTGTAAGCATATTATATAACATAACAAGTATCAGAGATTCTGTGGATACTTCAACCTATACACATGTAGTGATTCTAAGCATCAAATCAAGCATTGATAAGCAAATGCTGCTGTACTGTAATCATTGCCATATTTAATTCTCCTATTAAATAACAAACTTTCTGATTTGTATAAAAACTGTAAGAATTTCAAAGCAAAAGAAGATGATTGTTTTAAGTAAAACACACCTTCATCAAAAATGTGTTTCTTACTCCAATTAAACATATTAAAGGAATAATATGCATAGTATAACCTAAAAACCTAGGAATTTTGTCCTAGTTCCGGCTTAGACAGTATGGTAGAACATGAAATGGTCAGGTAGGTTGTTGGTACAGATGTTGTTCCTTTATCAAATATTTCTGTTTTTCATAGATATACTCCTAAACCTCAAGTTTCAACTGACATAAAATTGCTCTAAAGACTGTGTATGTCAAAAACACAGGTAGATCAAAAATATCTGTTGATTCTTTTTTATTTGGTTTAACATTGCATCTACACAGTTATAGGTCATATGGCATCTTGCCAGTTTTCTCATGGTGAAGGATGACCCCAGGTGCCCCTTCACGCATTATTTTGCCACCAGCAGGCACCTTGGTAGAGCCAATTACCTTCTGTAAGCCAGATGGATGGCTGACTAACATGAAGAATTCAACATCACGAGCGAGGCTTCAATGGTTAGGGGCAAGTGGTTCAAAGTCAACAACCGTAACCACACTGCCACAGAGGCCCACAAAACATTGGTTGAAGGAAACAATCTGAATGAAAACCAGTGCTGCACTTAATTACCTATTAATAGGGCCTCTCCTCCTTCGTGCTGGAGACATGTATGTCATTTTATCAGGCCTAGTTCGACGTCTCCTTGCTGGTGAGTGTGGGGTTGGTATATCATCACTGAAAAACCTAGATTGTACACGTTGTCTCCTCTCTGAAGTGACAAAATTTAGCATATCAAAATTTTCTCCCAAGAAGCAAATCATAATGTGTGATATCTAGTACACACATGAAGACTTTGTATCTTTTACAGCTCATTATACTGATACTGCTTACTATTGTTAATTTAAGTCGGTTATGGTTACCTTGAACAGGTGCTATATAATGTTGAGTTCTTGGTTTGTTCTCTCGCAGATTGTATGATCTTCTTGTCTTCTTTTCTTCTGCTTCATTTTCATCATCATCCTCATTGTTATCATCATCTTCATTTTCATTATCATTGTCATCATCATCATCCTCCTCTCCATCTGAGCTGTCATCTGAAAATAACAAACATGAATATATGTTAACTTTTTATCAGGGAATATTTGAAAATCGGCCGAATATTCGAATATGAAAATCAAATTCGAATATTCGTAAATTAGTGTATATTAAGTATAGTTTATTTGGAATATTTCAGAATAAAACCGTTTGTTCTGTCGTGTTTGTTTATCGTATATCAAAAGATGTCCAATTAACAAGAAAAAGGCTATGCATAATTGGCAGGGGCTACCGTTACGGATTAACTGTTTGCAACAGGTGTAAATGGGATACATGTCAAAAATGGTCCAATTAACAAGAAAATTGCAATGCATAATTGACAGCGAGGGGTCATCGTTACGGATTAACAGTTTGCACCAGGCGTAAATGTGATATCTTTTTATCTTTTGTTCCTTTTATATTGGCGCCTGTTTTACGTAACAAATTTTAGATTTTTTTTTCAAAAACAATACCAAACTTGTAGATATTGGCGATATTTTTGCAAAATTTTGTTTAACATTTCATATCGTCCACTGAAACGGTTTTCATCCACAGCGCCCAGGCAATCGGCCGTATTTGAAATAAATTTTGAAGTAGTTTGTAAAAAATCAAGAAATAATATATGATCATGTTGAAGGAGGTTTAGTCTGCCTTCGTTAAGTTTGTCGGCTTTTTACTCTGAGACTGAAAATTTCCAAAATGGTGGCGGTCATACAACAGCGCGACATGTGCTTGAATTGGACGACCTGCTATTTTTAGATAACGTTGCGACGGTCTAAATTTTAATCGATTTGAATGTTTCTTCTAAAAATCTGAATAACTTTAGTTAAATATGTTCATGATTATACTCACAGAGTCGTGAAATAAAACACTAGGATCGGTGGGTCTAACTCAGGCCTCCTAGCATGCCTGAACAAAAATAAAGGTTTTTATAAAGGCTCCAATCTATGGAAATAAAGGCCTTTTAGTGTAAAATATTAAAAAATAAAGAGTAAATAAAGGCTATTTTTGTCGGAATTCTCGTTGAAAACACATAATATATATAGGTATTTACTACATGTCTGTGGTCTGGTGAACACAACAGCATTCTGAAAAACTCAAGATGAAAGATACACAAGCAGTATCCTAATAACAACACTTAAAAGGGGGGAAGAAATACAGTAGTATAACCATTACTTGCTTTAAACTGGCACGGCAAGCAGTTCAGGGCTTTTTTTATTCTATAGCAGAGGCCGAATATCGTCCTTGTCCCCCAGCCAAGGATTTCCCCCACAGCCAAGGATTTCCCCTACCGCAGTCGAAATTCCCCTACGTCCGAAATTCCCCCCCTCCAAAATCGTAAACAAAGCAATGGAGATTACTCCCAGCGATTTTCCCGACCGAATATCGGACCCGTTCACAATTGCAGACGGTCTTTCACAATTTTCAATGGGTGTGAAAACCTTTAGAAATAGTAGAAAAATGTTAGAAGAGCGTTCAGTGGACCCGAGGTTCCGGTTTTGACCAGCGAAAATCGATAAAAACTCGTATCTGACCCGCACATAATATGCCGTGGGCGTCTGCTTGTCTCGCGGTAATACTCTTTGATGCGTAACGAGTTCGAAAGCTCTGCCCCTTACCAATCAAAATCCCAGTGAACTTCATACTGTTTGTCGACACCAGCGTAAGTATGACAGTAGGCGGAGCGTCGTATGTTAATTAGCTACTGACAGATGTCAATCACGCCACGCGCCGAGTGACACGTGGTTATCATCAGTATGTAATATAGATGATTGATAAACAATGCAGCGTCAGATTATCGTGTTTGTACCACTTGTTAATTAGCGGTAACAGCTTATGCTGTATTGTGTAATATGTGTTGTTAATTTAAAGTAATTATTTTATGTGCTTGATTCGATTAAATAAGCCGGTCGGCCGTTACGCAAATTTATTATCTTTGCCGAGGTATTTTGCTAGAGCAAAATAAAATATTAATGTTTTAAGTAATCAGATATTATTAGTATGGAATAGTTCTGGTGAAAAGATGAAATTTTATCAAGAATTTTTAATGTTTGCTTTCGTTTTTTTCATATTTATCACACGTTTTTGCGATCGTGATTTTCGGACTTTCTTATCCTTTCTTACAAGATTTTCTAGTACAATTGAAATAACAAGAGGACCATGATGGTCTGAATCGCTCACCTCTTCCCACATGGACCCAGTTTTGAGTATGAACGTTCGCTTTTTTCTATTATTTTGACATAGTGACCTAGTTTTGAACTTGACCTAGGTATTATCAAGATAAAAATTCTGACCAATTTTCATGAAGATCCATTGAAAAATATGGTCTCTAGAGAGGTAACAAGGTTTTTCTTATTTTTGACCTATTGACCTAGTTTTCGAAGGTACATGACCCTGTTTTGAACTTAACCTAGATATCATCAAGGTGAACATTCTCACTAATTTTCATGAAGATCTCATGAAAAATATGGCCTCTAGAGAGGTCACAAGGGTTTTCTATTTTTATACCTACTGGCCTAGTTTTTGATCGCAAGTGACCCAGTTTCCAACTTGACCTAGATATCATCAAGGTGAAACATTCTCACCAATTTTCATGAAGATCCATTGAAAAATATGGCCTCTAGAGAGGTCAAAAGATTTTAATAATTTTAGACCTACTGACCTAGTTTTTTACCGCAGTTGACAAAGTTTCAAACTTGACCTAGATATCATCAAGATGAACATTCAGACCAACTTTCATGCAGACCCATGAATAAGTATGGCCTCTAGAGAGGTCACTAAGGTATTTTTTTTATTATTTGACCTACTGACCTAGTTTTTTTAAGGCAGGTGACCCAGTTTCAAATTGACCTAGATATCATCAAGGTGAACATTCTGACCAATTTTCATGAAGATCCATTCACAATATGGCCTCTAGAGAGGTCACAAGGTTTTTCTATTTTTAGACCTACTGACCTAGTTTTTGACCGCAGTTGACCCAGTTTCGAACTTGACCTAGATATCATCAAGATGAACATTCAGACCAATTTTCATACAGATCCCATGAAAAATATGGCCTTTAGAGAGGTCACAAGCTTTTTCTATTATTTGACCTACTGACCTAGTTTTTGAAGGCACGCGACCCACTTTCCAACTTGACCTAGATATCATCAAGATGAACATTCAGACCAACTTTCATACAGATCCCATGAAAAATATGGTCTCTAGAGAGGTCACAAGGTTTTTCTATTATTTGACCTACTGACCTAGTTTTTGACGGCACGTGACCCACTTTCGAACTTGACCTAGATATCATCAAGATGAACATTCTGACCAATTTTCATGAAGATCTCATGAAATATATGGCCTCTAGAGAGGTCACAAGGTTTTTCTATTTTTAGACCTACTGACCTAGTTTTTGACCGCACGTGACCCAGTTTCGAACTTGACCTAGATATCATCAAGATGAACACTCAAACCAACTTTCATACAGATCCCATGAAAAATATGGCCTTTAGAGAGGTCACAAGCTTTTTCTATTATTTGACCTACTGACCTAGTTTTTGATGGCACATGATCTAGTTTCGAACTTGACCTAGATATCATCAAGGTGAATGTTCTGACCAATTTTCATGAAGATCTTGTGAAATATATGGCCTCTAGAGAGGTCACAAGGTTTTTCTATTTTTAGACCTACTGACCTAGTTTTTGAAGGCACGTGACCCAGTTTCGAACTTGACCTAGATATCATCAAGGTGAACATTCTGACCAATTTTCATGAAGATCTTTTGAAATATATGGCCTCTAGAGAGGTCACAAGGTTTTTCTATTTTTAGACCTACTGACCTAGTTTTTGATGGCACATGACCCAGTTTCGAACTTGACCTAGATATCATCAAGATGAACATTCTGACCAACTTTCATAAAGATCCCGTGAAAAATGTGACCTCTAGAGTGGTCACAAGCAAAAGTTTACGGACGCACGCACGCACGGACGGACGGACGACGGACACCGCGCGATCACAAAAGCTCACCTTGTCACTTTGTGACAGGTGAGCTAAAAAGCCAACAAAAGTATGCATTTAATAATAATATGATGACTCTTGCAAAAGCAACTCTTATTTTAAAGCATTTTTTTGTGAATAAAAGCATGTGACCTTTAAATATTCAATGATTTGAGCATTTCAACTCTCCCCACCCACCTTCTTACAATGATAAGTTAACATTAGTGCAAGTCCATCTATTGCTAAGTGACAGTGTGTATAGTTGCTAAAAGTTGCAAGAATATGTAATAAAAACATAGTTTAAAGTGTTTATTATGCATAATTGTAAATTCCCCCGAGTGATAAAGTCCCCCAAAACTGCTGGTCGCGGGTTATTTTCTTCCCCCAATGACAGGCTGGGGCCTCTTCCCCCAGTCGTAAAAAAAACCCCTGCAGTCTGAACAAAAATATAGGTTTTGAGTGAAAATTACAGGCTATTTGGCCGTTTTAAAGGTTTTTTCAGAAGATTTAAAGGTTTTAAAGGTTTGCTCTGAAATTAAAGGTTTTTAAAGGTTTTAAAGGTTTCACTAGGAGGCCTGCTAACTAGGTATGGTCGGGTTACCCGAAACAAACATGTTTAGGCCTTATTACGTACGATGAGTCACGTTTTAAACAGCGGAATATATTGTGTATATGCCAATCAATTAATAAGATTTAAAAATTCCGTAAAAACATGCCGAATATTCGAATATATTCGAATATTGATTTCAGTATTCGTTCCCATCCCTACTTTTTATATATGTACTGCTATTCTGACTTTAACCTCAGACCCATTAACCAAACAAGAGGGCCATGAAGGTCCTATATCGCTCACCTGACCTACTGACCTAAAGATTATCAAGATTAACATTCTAACCAAGTTTCATTAAGATATGGTCATAAATGTGGCCTCTAGAGTGTTAACTAGTTTTTCCTTTAATCTGACCTAGTGACCTAGTTTTTGACCCCACATGACCAAGATTCGAACTTGACCTAAAGATCATCAAGATTAACATTCTGACCAAGTTCCATGAAGATACAGTAATAAATGTGGCTTCTAGATTGTTAACAAGCTTTACTTTAGATCTGACCTGGTGACCCAGTTTTTGACCCCACTTGACCTAGATTTTAACTCACCTAAAGATCATCTAGATTAACATTCTGACCAAGTTTCATTAAGATATGATCATAAATGTGGCCTCTAGTGTTAACTAGCTTTTCCACTGATTTGACCTGGTGACTTAGTTTTTGATCCCACATGACCCAGATTTAAACTCGTCCTAAAGATCATCAAGATTAACATTCTGACCAAGTTTCATTAAGATATGATCATAAATGTGGCCTCTAGAGCGTTAACTAGCTTTTCCTTTGATTTGACCTGGTGGCCCAGATCGAACTCATCCAAGATTTTATTGAGGGTAACTTTCTGACAAAGTTTTATTAAGATTGGGCCAAAGTTGTGACCTCTACAGTGTAACAGTCAAATTATTGACGACGGACGGACAGATGACGACGACGGCGGACACAGGGCGATCACAAAAGCTCACCTTGAGCACTTCATTCTCAGGTGAGCTAAAAACATGCACTGTCCACTGGCATTATGCCTGCCATGTCTGAGGGTTCTTAAGAGCAGAAACAGTTTTTGTACATAAAAGACACTGTGACCTTGACCTTTGATCTCAAAATCAATACAGGTTATATAAATGCCATCCTCACAGGCTTTGTGCCTACCAAGTTCAAGGACCTTAGATCAATGGGTTCTCAAGATTTCTCAAATTTTTTGTAAGTCACTTAGGTCAAAGCATTCTTATGATGTTGAACAGAAACAAACTGCAAACAGACGGACAACCTGCTGATAGACTTAACAGCCTGCATCATCATATAGTATGTCCCTTTAGGAACATAATAAGGTAAAGAAATATTCGCAAAGGAAAGGCTCCTTGAATCTCCAAATAATGTTTTGTAATAAAATGATTTTTTAACCCCTACAGTATTTGAAATATACATTTCCTTTATTGTGACTATTTAGAATAATTTGTGATTACAATTAACCAGCTGTGAATTGTTATTGCATTAAACGCACCCTCTTCATCTTCCTCTTCTTGGTCATCCACTTCTTCATTGTCTGTCTCAATCGGCATACCATACATATCACGCTTCACTGTCTTACGCTGACGCTTTACTCGACTATATATATCTGTAAAATCCTGTCAACAAAGAAATAGCTGCATCAACTTCAACCATTAAACCCTCATCAGTACAAACATATTACATGAAAATTTAGACAGCATATTCGTAAATGTCAATTAAATGATCAGCCTGACTGCAATACTGGTCAAACGTAGATTTCACGAAATATACCCCTTGAAGTTCTAGATATTGAGGAAGAAGTAAAATTTAAAACAAAATTTTTGCGGTGTGTATATTGAGAGGAATGTGTGGTGTAATGTAGTGGTGGGTGTTGATTCAAAACAACATTAAGAAATAACGTTATACAAAACTCATAAAATAAGAATCATAAAACTAAGCTTAAAAGTAGACAAAACTTACATCATTATCTTGGTTATCATCCATCCCAACTTCCTGACGCTGTTTTTTCTTTAATGGTTCTTCTTCATAGCTGTTCTCCAAATCTTTCTGATCATAGGTGTGATACATCATTCCACGTGTACGTGAGCTTCGCCTGACTCCATTCTCATCTAAATCAGCTAATTGCTCCATCTGCATAATCAGAAGAAAATTTAATATTCCCAGTAATACATTACTACAAAATATTTAGGTATAACAAGTAAGCCACCATGGTCCTAGATCCCTTATCTGACATTCACAGCTGAATTGAATAATTTTGGATCAAGAACAATGCTGTGAAATTATTTGAAAATCAGGCCAGTTGTTTCAGAGGACAAGAATTTCAAAGTAGCCATATAGGGAAATCTAGCAAAGTCCCTAGAATGCCAAGCTTTTAAACCAAACAGAATTATCTGAAGGAAACTTATAGAAGGTCACCAAAGAAACATTGCTGTGAGATTATTTTCAAATGAAGCTAGCACTTTCAGACAAGATTTTTAAAGTTTTTATACAGCCATATAGAGAAAACTAACCTGGCCCTCTGGCAGCTATGTTTTTCTAACAAACAACATGGTCTGAAGGAATTTGATTTGTTTGTTTGTTTTGGGTTTAACACCTTTTTCAACAGTATTTCAGTTATGTAACGGCTGGCAGTTAACCTAACCAGTGTTCCTGGGTTCTGTACCAGTACAAACCTTTCTGCATAAGTAACTGCCAACTTCCCCACTTGAATCAGAGGCGGACGAAAAATGATATCAGACATAATGTCTTTTATCAAATCGTCACGGAGAACATATGCCCCGCCAGGGGATCAAACTCGCGACCCTGCGATCCATAGATCTGTGCTCTCCCTATTGAGCTACATGGGCTGGCTTGAAGGAATTTGGTACAGGGTTATTTTGAAATCAGGTCAGCAGTTTCAGAGAACATTTTCCAAGTTTCCATAGAGCCAGGTAGGGAAAACTAGTCCCGCCCCATGACTGTCAAGTTTATAGATGAAACAGAATGATTGAATTTTATAGCGTCATCTAAGGAACATTTCTGTGAAATTATTTCATACCTGAGCCACCAGTATCTGAGGTCTGCATGGATGACATAGATTAGGGAGTCTGAAAGGGGACCACCCAAGGAACATTCCTGTGCTATTGGTGGTTTAAGAGACTTTTTCAAAGAAACTGCAGATTGCGATGGACTGAAGACAGATGTCCAACAATACAAAAAGCAAATAAAAGGGTCTCTCAAAATTATTGTTTTCGCACAATCAAAATTTTAGGTCATACAGTGACTTTCAGTGAAAACCTCCATGTGCCCCGAAGTTGAGGTACAGGCGAGCATTACGGTAAAACAATGACAACCCAAAAACCAACTGGATGGCTACCACACATAGAAGAATTCAATACAACAAGCAAAGTTTCAAACCCCACAACAGAGGGGGACAAAAGATTTAGCCGGCAACATGAACCACACAGCCATAGGGCCCACTCCTCAAAATAAAAAAAAAACTATTAATACATCTGTCTCAACAGTGAAAGCAATCTGCATTTCACTGAAATAAACAGGTCTTTTTATACCTTAATTTGTTTTGGACTTGGATGTGCAACGAGGTAATCTGCAGTTCTTCGAGGTCTACGTGGTCGCCCTGGAGATCTTGGCCTTCCTTGTTGTCCTAGAGATCTCAGTCTTCCTGGTGATCTTCCACGCCCCTTTGATGATTTTCTGTCACCAGCACCACCATCTTCATCATCAACATCCTTAAAAGATGCATGTCGCCGACCACGTCTTGTCTGCCTTGGGAAATCTATGTCACTGTCTGTATCTGCATCACAATAGATCTACTTTATTAACATCAGGCTAGTTACAACTGCTTCCAATAATGTAAAGATAGTAGCTTTATTTGCTGACAGCTCTAACTGCATGCCTAGGGATGTCTGTCACATAAAGAAGAAATTTTTGACGATACTCAGATGTCTGAGCAAATTGTCACAGATTTCATGAAGAATTCTATGTTATTTGCTGTCAGTGGAAACAAGTTTGACACTTCACAAAATTGGTAAGTCTGTTCAAATCGAACCTGTTTTTGATCATTTTTAGTGTTATTTTGCATCAAATATGTGACCATCTTTGAACAAACAAACAAAAATAGCTAAATAAACATAATGCTTTTTTCCCCCTTAAATGTCAATGATTTAATGACCAGCCATGTTTCTATGTCACAGATTTCTATTTACAGTGTAGCAGGTTTTCGACAACAATTTTTGATTATGATAAATATGTAATTCGGACATTTCATTTACTTTGAGACCTTAATAATCTATTGACCCTCTGCATATTGTCTCTTCACCCTGTATGCTAAGTCGAATAGCTCTTAAGCTGTGCTACAAATGCAACAGTTCGATCCTCTGGCGGGGCTTATGTTCTCCGTGACTATTTGATAAACGACATTGTGTCTGAAATCATTAGTCCTCCACCTCTGATTCATGTGGGGAAGTTGGCAGTTACTTACGGAGAACAGGTTTGTACTGGTACAGAATCCAGAAACACTGGTTAGGTTAACTGCCTGCCGTTACATGACTGAATACTGTTGAAAAACGGCGTTAAAAACAAATAAACAATAAACAAATGCAACAAGAGGGCCATGATGGCCCTACATCGCTCACCTGAATTTAGTTGCTTGCTTGAACAGTTAACCAATATTTGTAAGTTAAAAGGGGCCATAATTCAACCAAAATCCTTGATGGAGTTATATACTCTTGCCATAAACTTGACATGGTGATGGTACACAAGTGTTGGGAGTTTCAAGGCTTTATCTAAAAAAGCTTTGTCAAAATGAGGATTGGTACAAAAAAATTAACCAAGATGTGACGCTGACGCTGTGGTGAGTAGGATAGCTCTACTTATTCTTTGAATAGTCGAGCTAAAAAGAGCCATAACTGAGCCACAATCCTTGTCCTAGTTATGTACCAGTGACTTTTTTTTGGAAAAAATAAAGGTGCCTGTGCCCGCTGAATTGGGAAAATAAGCGCGATAATTCCCCAAATTGGGAAAAATAGAAATATGTTTAATTTCCATACTAAGTGATATAAATCTGTACATTTCCTTACTGAATGTTGTTTGAAGAGTGTATATTTTTTCAAAACCACTTTTGGATTTGAAATCGTGAAATTTTTGGGTGATAAAATAAATTAAGACACCAATACAACAGGGATATAAATTAACACTCGCCCAGTCGCCCAGTGCGACCATATTTGAAGCTTGTCGAGTCAATTTTCCGAAATAGTCGCCCAGCCGGCGAATGGCTTTGGATTCTCCTATTAATGTCAATATTCTGGGTTTTTCCGAGACTGTCTTATTAATATGCACTACGTCACTTAAATCAACCAATCAAAATTACCGATATATACTACGACCAATCGGAATACGCGGATCATTTACTCCATAGAAATACAGCATGAGAAAGTAGAGGTTAAAGGCGTATGCTAGAATTCCCTGTATATGAGATGGGCATTTCCCCCAAAAATGACGTTTTCAAGGGCAGATAACTCTTTTTCGAATCCGGTGACCTATGATTTTTATTGCATTTTTTTGTTTCTTAGATGATTGTCCTTCAATATCCAAAGTTTAAAGAAATTCTGTTATTGGGAAAATTTTCACACCAAATTCTAGCATATGTCCTTAAAGAGCTTAGAACGGCCGGTCGCGGCGACAAAACGAAATATTATCAGGATTATTTAAAGACCTAAAGGCCAATGAGGACTTTTAATGAAAAATGGGCTGTTAACAGACCGCGGCTGCATAGAACACCGATCGCAACATGGTTTGTACTTTTTGTACAAGTAATAATTTCGTAATTGCGAGTCCTGTAACTCGACAATGTAACAAAATACTAGAATTCAGATGTCCATAAGCGTGCAGCCTCTATCAAAATGCCCATAAACAACCCAAATCCTCTAGTGCTGCAAAAATCATTTAAACTTTAAGTGCGTCTGTGTTTGAGAGGCTGTGTCCTATATTTAGAACATGTCATGCACTGGTTGATTACAACTTTCCTTTTCAGTGTGAGTTTGATGAGTGTTCTGTAATTATATTTAAGAAATTGATGTATTTTAGCAGGAAGCAAGTTACAAGACTTACTATTAAGTATGTCGATCTAAACCGCTGTTAGTATATTTTTCCGCTAATAATAGCTGGGCCCCTAACTTTTAGGCTGGGCCCCTAGAATTTGCCTGTTAGGAGCCCAGTTGGCTAATAGGGTCTGAGTGTTAATTTATATCCCTGTACAACTTGTAATAATTGTATTTATCAATTTTCACTTCATGCCCTTGAAATTTGATAACGTCCGAAATTTTGACTATCCGAAAATCGGTACAATCGCGGCAATTTTGATCTCCAATTTTTCAAAAACTAGGAGAGATATTGTCATTTTTCATTACCATAAATGATTAAATGACATAATGGAACATATTTAAACCGACTAAAGTGCATATTTCTCTTGAAAATCGGCAATATTTTGTTTGTCACGTGTTTTCGCGACGGTAACCTTGATGCGATTTTGATCTTAAAAAGGACGTTTTTGATGCCATTTCTGCCAATTTCATGTTAGATATCGCTGATCTCACGCCCGAATATAAACTGTTACATTTTGGAAATAAAATCTTATAGTTTGAGGGGGGAAAACATCTCTTTTTTAGGGGAAAAATTGACGATTTTTTGGGAAAAAATGGCCTATTTTGGCGAGGGGAAAGTGCCGATATTCGGCAGTAAAAATACGCAAAAAAAATCACTGTGTACTCTTGCCTACATACGAAAACTGTGATGGTAAATATGTGGTCAAAGTTCAAAGCCATATGTCATACAGTTTAGACAAAATATGGACTTGTGCCAAAACTGAACCAATTTCCAAGTCCAAAAAGGGCCATAATTCAGTCAAAATATTTGACAGAGTTACGTAACCTTGCCTGCAAATAGATACTATTATTATAAACAAACGATAAAAGTTTAAAAGCCATAAGTAAAACGGTTTACACAAAATATGGACTGATACAAAAACTGAACCAATTCCAAGTCCAACAAGGAGCTGCGTTCAATAAACGCTTGATGCCCCCGGTGGCATCCTTGTCGATACAAAGCAACCTTAGTCCAAAACGAGGTCAAGGTCAAACTGAGGTCAGGTGATGTTTGAAGATGAGGAATGGTCACAGGTTTCCTCTGTATTAGTATCAATTCATTCTTGTAAGCGGTATTAATGCTAGACGAAATGGTCCCATTTGGTTAACCAAGAGATGGCCAATATAAAGCAACCTAAGTCCAAAATGAGGTCAAGGTCAAGGTCAAACTGAGGTCAGGTTATGCTTGAAGATGAGGAATGGTCACAGGTTACATCTGTATTAGTATCAATTCATTCTTGTAAGCGGTATTGATGCTAGATGAAACGGTCCCATTTGGTTAAACAAGAGATGGCCTATATAAAGCAACCTAAGTCCAAAATGAGGTCAAGGTCAAGGTCAAACTGAGGTCATGTGATGTCTGAAGATGAGCAATGTTCACAGGTTACATCTGCATTAGTATCAAGTCATTCTAGTAAGGGGTATTGACGCTAGACGAAACAGTCCCATTTGGTTAACCTCATACGGACGGACGGACAGGACGATCACTACATGCCTCCCGCATCAGTAGATGCCGGGGGCATAAAAAGGGCCAAAATATCTTTGACATAGTTACATACCATAGTCAGACTACAGATGGAGATCATGGCGATGAACAAGTATCAGGGTGTTTTTTTTTTCCTTCATAATATCGGCCGTTAATAGGCCCCTTCCCCTCAGAAAATTTATTTTAAATCATGCAGTTTTCCCAAAAAATTGACTGTACATTAAGTTTTTTATTCGCCTTTGCCCAAATACTGAGCTATTTTTTCCCCCAAATCATAGGCCTGGGGCCCCTTCCCCTCCTGGTAAGAAAAACACTGAGTATTCATAGTTTCAAAGCCACATGTCAAATAGTTTTGACAAAATGTGGACTTGTACAAGAACAAAACCAATTTTTAAGTCCAACTAGAAGATGCTTTTGTAGAAAAGCGCATGTCTCCCCCAATGCACAGTGAGTCATATAGGCAAGAAGTCAATAGGGGACAGGAGCGGAAGCCAAAGGGACACTAATGGTTGGCTGAAATGGGGATCATTTACTTGTCATGCCCAATCATCCCACTAATCATCATTCTGGGCCTAGTGGTTCTCAAGTTATGAACTGGAAACAGTTTTCCCTGTTCAGGCCCCTGTGACTTTGACCTTTGATCCAGTGACCCCAAAATCAGTAGGGGGCATCTACTCTGCATGTCCAATTATTTAATAAGTTTCAATATTCTGGGTCAAGTGGTTCTCAAGTTACTGACTGGAAAGAGTTCTTTTATATTCAGACCCCTGTGACCTTGACCTTTGGTGGAGTGACCCAACAGCAATAGGGGTCATCTTAACTGTAAGGGGTCATCTATTCTGTAAGTCCTATCATCCTATGGAGTTTGAAGGTTCTAGGTCTAATGGTTCTCAAGTTATTGACCGGAAATAGATATCCATGTTCTGTCTGCTGTGACCTTGACCTTTAATAGAGTTACCTCAAAATCAACAGGGGTCACCTACTCAGCATGTCCAATCATCCTATAAAGTTTCAACATTCTGGGTCAAGTGGTTCTCAAGTTATTGAATGGCGGGGGGGGGGGGGTGGGGGGGGGAACATTGCTGCATTGCATATATCACTTGCTATCTACAATTACCATTTTTAGCTATATATGCAAAACCTTATCTAATTCTTTGGTTTGCATTCTGGAAATAGAAAACTTTTATTGTTCCACATATATCACCTTACTTTAAATACATCTAATATTTAAAATGGGAAGTAATAACAAACACAAACGAGAAAGGAAAGTTAACTTTGGTCCCTAAGACCATGACCTTTATCCAGAGTTATTAGAATATGCATTACAGACTGACTTAAATGTCACAGTTGCAGGGTGGTACTTCCCTCTGTCTGTTATATTTCTAACATGTTTTACTCAAATAAACCAAACCATGTCACAGATTTGGCTTCAGAAAGAAAGATGGAAACTGAGACAGACAACACCAAAATTCTTCAACATTCTGTTGGGGATAACAAAAGCTTACCCTCATTCACATAGTCTTCCACATACGTAACCCTGAAAAAAAGAGATAAATGTTTTTAATAGAAAACAAATTGAACAGGAGGGTCATGATGAAAAACTATGGATATGAGGTTGGGGTAAGGTAGGTGTAATATTGTTGAGGGTCACCCAAGAAACGTCTAAGGTAAAGGTAAAGGTAAAGGTCTTGTTTATTACAGTGTCACCCCTATTGAAAGGGCCAGCCAATCTGGCTTATGAGACACCTTTATTGTGCATACCAATTACCTCCCAACTTCTACCACTATGCCAGGCGCCAGGCGGATAGAAGTCAGTAACCATTCATTTAACTAGCTCGCGCCTCACAATCCGGCCTTTTCAGAACGAGTCCGATGACAAACATCTCCCGGACAAACATGCTGACAACGTTTTATGTAAATCAGGTATATCATATACTAAGGTTTCAGGGCTTTTCATCCTTATATAACAAAGTCCAATATTCGGCCACTTCCCAATTGAAAATAAGGTCATTTTTTCCCATGTTTGGGGGGGGGGGGGGGGGGGGGGGGGGGGGGGGGGGGGGGGGGGGGGGGGGGGGGGGGAGCACGGCAATAGGAAGCAATGAGCTCATTTATAGGTCATTTTTTTCCATGGGGGGGGGGGGGGGGGGGGGGGCGCGCAATAGGAAGCAATGAGCTCATTTATGATTAGGAAACCACCAAATTGTGTCCTCTGTTACATACCTCTTTTGCAGAAGAAAACAAGGCAGTCTGAAAGACAGCTAAATCCCCGCTACTACTACGGACAGTGAAAGGGTAAATCTTTGACCTATAGCTGTGACCTTGACCTTGAACTGACATGGCTGACTCCTGAGTTCTGGATGAGGTGATCATTTGACCCAAGTTTCCTGAAAATCCTTCAAGGGGTTTAGGAGATACAGAGCTCAAACCTTTGACCTTCAGTTGTGACCTTGACCTTGAGTTGACATGGCTGACTCATGAGTTCTGGATGAGGTGATCATTTGACACCAAGTTTGATGAAAATCCTTGAAATCCTTCAAGGGTTTTAGGAGATGCAGAGTGGACACAAAATGGAAGGCTCAAACCTTTGACCCTAAGTTGTGACCTTGACCTTGAGCCGGCATGGCTAACTCATAATTTCTGCACATCGTTTTGATGAGGTGATCATTTGACCCAAGTTTTATAAAATTCCTTCAAGGGGTTTAGGAGATATAGAGCAGACACAAAACGGAAGGCTCAAACCTTTGACCTTGAGTTGTGACCTTGACCTTGAGCCAACAAGGCTGACTCATGGGTTCTGCACATTGTCAAATGGAAAATGTACCCTCTAGAGGGTTTACATAATTTTCTATAATTATACCTAGTGACCTAGTTTTGAACTTGACCTAGATTTTATAGATAAACATTCTGACAAATATGTACAATGATCAGATAGAGAATGTGGCCTTCAGAGCTTTAAACACGGTTTTTGTTTGATTTGACCTACTGACCTAGCTTTTTAGTTTATACTGGTTTATTTCAGCTTTTTTAAGCACTCTCAAGCCCGCTTCCTGGCAAAACCAGTACTGGTGTCACATGTGGAGGTGTTCAGCAACCTACATCTTGACAACAAAACCACTGCTGCCTCTAGTTTTTAACTTCAGCAGAGTCAAAGTGACAATCCTGAAAATATGCTTGGGGTTTGGGGCCACTGTCCCAAAGCAGAGTCGAGGGGCAGAGCCTTTGTAGGGGGACAGGGTGCCAAAGCCCCAAATGAAAACACAGCTTTTAACTTTGCAATTCATTCTACATTTGACCCATAGGTGTGTTTAGTATATTTCCCTTGAAATATCTTTAAAAACCTACTTCCAAGTTAATTTTGAATTAATAATCAGTATTAAACAAACAAGGCTTAGGCATAATCAGTTTTAATATACCAGTATATTAAATTCAAAATATCTTAATTAGGTTCTGAAATGTGTATACTGCAAAATTTGTTGCAGCGACAGAACAAATCAATCAAGAAACAAAGAAACACAGACTTAGAAAAAAAACTTGAAAATAAAATTTTAATTTCATTAAGCAAATTCTGAGGATACATTTGTACATTAAATTTATAATTCATTTGAATGCCTGCCAGTAAAACTTGAAAAATAAAGCGTTAACTTTTTATTAAATGTTAAAAACTCCACGAGGCACTTTTCCCCAATTCTGACACTTTTAAAACTAGAACTGTCACAGGAGTGACTCATACCCCCACCATACGGTCTTGTCACAGAAGAATGGCAACCATAAGGAATCTTAAAAATACTTTGGGAGTACTTCATCCTGGGCTTCCACATATAAGTAATACTAGTATAATACTAGTATAGTAATACTAGTAAATATATTAAATTTCTAATATTAGAGATACACTAAAAGTGAATACAAAAAAGTGTCTTACCGACCCATGTTACCGCAGAAAAATGTTTTTACTTTTTACATAGGACTTATAATAAAAAAGTTAGAAAAATACCTAAAATATTGAAAATCTAAAAATAGACTAATTCCTGGAATTTAAGGAGAAGAAACTCAGTACAAAGGTTAAAACAAGAGTAAGCCTTGCGGGTGCTGACGCTCATCTGATTTTTTTTTTGTGTAATAGAAATATTGTCCTACCCATGATTTTCTAAGTCTAAAAAGGGCCATCATTCTTGCAAAAAGCAGGATAGAGTTATGTTTCTTGATGTACAGTGTCCACTTATGATGGTGAAAAACTGTTGCAAGTTTTAAAGCAATAGCTTTGATAGTTTATGAGAATAGTTGACTTAAACATAATACTCAACCAAGAAAGTGATTTTCTAAGTCCAAAAGGGGCAATAATTATTGCAAAAAGCAGGATGGAGCTATGTTGCTTGCTGTACAGGGTCAGCTTATGATGGTGAACAAGTGTTGCAAGTTTCAAAGCAATAGCTTTGATAGTTTAAGAGAAAAAGTTGACCTAAACATAAAACTTAACCAAGAAATCTGATATTTTCTAAGTCCAAAAGGGGCCATAAATCTTGCAAAAGCAGGATGGAGTTATGTTTCTTGCTGTACAGGGTCAACTTATGATGGTGAACAAGTGTTGCAAGTTTTAAAGCAATAGCTTTGATAGTTTAGGATAAAAGCTGACCTAAACATAAAACTTAACCAAGAAAACTGATTTCCAAAAGTCCAAAACAAGTATTCCAAGTTTCAAAGCAATAGCTTTGATAGTTTAGGAGAAAAGCTGACCTAAACATAAAACTTAACCAGGCAACGCCGACGCAGACGCCGACGCCGACAACCGCTCAAGTGATGACAATAACTCATCATTTTTTTTCAAAAAATCAGATGAGCTAAAAAGGTTACTTCCCTTTGACTCTAAGCCAATCAGCAGGGCTTCGGAAATTTGCCGGTTTGTCGGTTTTGGACCGATTTTTGACTTTTCAGACCGATTCGTGAAGTGGAAAAACGAAAAAAATCGGTCCCGTAAAAATGGAGAAAAGTATAAATTTTGGTCTGATATCTCAATTCACGATCACGTGACAAGTAGGAAATTGTTGGTCGCACCTTCAGATAATCAATAAACGTGTCAATCGGTCTGATTGTAACTTTGATAATCGGTCCGTAATTAGCGCGTGACGCAGTCAGTGCTCGTGCGGCACATCCTTTAATGTTTGCAGACAGCCGACTGCGGTGTATTAAACATTTTTGACTAATTTCCTAACGTTTCTGACTGGATCCAAATCATTTCGACGGGGATCCACTTCTTTTATTTAGAATCCAACGGATGGTTTATTCCAAAAGGTTATGTTTGATCACAGTAACAAACAAATGGTCGCTGCATTTAATCAAAGAGCTATAATTGTACATTACAGGTCTTTGATTTAATGAGACATCACATGGAAAACCGGTAAAAATAATTTTTATAATTATTTGATTTGAAAAAATTACATGATTCATTTGTTGGGGCTCCAGTTGAAACAAATGCAGAAAATCGTCTTTGCAACCCGACTGTACAAAAAAAGAAAAAAATGGACGGGCAACCACGAATGATAAAGAAAACCGGAGTGGCACTGTTTATCAAATCGGTCTTTTAAAAAACGTTTCAAAATGAAATTTTGTTTACATCAGAAGAGAACATATAACTTTATAAAATGTAGTTGCTTATTGAAGTACAACGTAAGTGAAATGAAATATCCGTGGCCAACCCGCGTGACGTTTTGGTACTATGCATGCGGGAAATTCGATCTCAGGGTTCAAATAACTTACACATTCGGTCCGCGGCAGAGTATTCTTTAAATACCGAGGCTGTTTAGCAGAGAATATGTGTCGTGTAACTCACTTTGACGCATTGTATTTTATAGAATTCCGTCATGAAGTATCTGCCGTGTATACGGTATCGAAGTCACGTGCGTTGGCTTTTAGACTAGTTACGCACTAGGTGTCAATGCCTCGTATTATCTCGGAAAAACATCGAAATTTAAACAAAGTAACGATCACACATAACACTGAATAACTGTCTTCATTGTATGGTAACGCGCGGTGACTGGTAACTCAGTTTTAATGCATGACATGCTTATTTCTTTACCCTATCACGTTTTACAAAATATGTAATATTGGGAATGCGGTGGGTGGGGTAGCGCCGATGTCAGGATTTTCGTTTCGGACCGATTGAGTTATCAAAATTTCCGGAGCCCTACCAGTCAGAATGAGATATAGTGAAAATACATCAAAATTAACCTTAAATTCTAGGTAAAGGGAACACAATTCAAGAAAAATAGTGTCAGAGTTATGCACCTTGTGTCACATGATGTGGGTGATGAGGTGGAACAACTATTTTAAGTCTGAATCAAATCCATTCAGTAGTAATTGAGATATAGTGAAAATACATCAAAATTAACCTTAAATTCTAAGTAAAAAGGGGCATAATTCATGAAAAATTGGTGTCAGAGTTATGCATCTTGTGTCACATGATGTGGGTGATGAGGTTGAACATCTATTTTAGGTTTGAATCAAATCCATTTTGTAATAATTGAGATATAGTGAAAATACATCAAAATCAACCTTAAATTTAAAGTAAAAGGGGACATAATTCATAAAAAATTTATGTCAGAGTTAAGCACCTTATGTCACATCATCTGGGTGATGAGGTGGAACAACTATTTTAAGTTTGAATCAAATCCATTTAGTTATAACTGAGATATAGTGAAAATACAACAAAATTAACCTTAAGTTCTAAGTAAAAGGGGACATAATTCATGGAAACTTGGTGTCAGAGTTATGCACCTTGTGTCACATGATGTGGGCACATGATGTGGGTGATGAGGTGGAACATCTATTTTAAGTTTGAATCAAATCCATTCAGCAGTAACTGAGATAAAGTGAAAATACATCAAAATCAACCTTAAATTCTAAGTAAAAAGGGGCATAATTCATAAAAAAAATGGTGTCAGAGTTATGCACCTTATGTCACATGATGTGGGTGATGAGGTGGAACATCTATTTTAAGTTTGAATCAAATCCATTTAGTAATAACTGAGATACAGTGAAAATACAACAAAATTAACCTTAAATTCTAAGTAAAAGGGGACATAATTTATGAAAACTTGGTGTCAAGAGTTATGCACCTTGTGTCACATGATGTGGGTGATAAGGTGGAACATGTATTTTAAGTTTGAATCAAATCCATTTGGTAACTAGAAAATGCTTTTGTAAAAAAGCGCATGTCTCCCCCAATGCAAAGTCCTATAGGCAAGAAGTCAATAGGGGTCAGGAGCAAAAGTCAAAGAGACACTGATGGTTGGCTGCAATAGGGATCACCTACTTGGCATGTCCAATCATCCCGCTAAATTTCAACACTCTTGGCCTAGTGGTTCTCAAGTCACTGTTCAGGCTTCTGTGACCTTGACCTTTGATCAAGTGACCTCAAAATAAATAGGGGTCATCTACTCTGCAAGTCCAATCATCCTATTAAGTTTCAACATTGTAGGTCAAGTGGATCTCCAGTTATTTCCAAAAAATGATTTTACATGAACAGGCCACTGTGGCCTTGACCTTTAATAGACTGACCCCAAAATCAATAGGGGTCATTTACTCTGCATGAACAATCATCATATGAAGTTTCAACATTCTGGGTCAAGAGGTTCTCAAGTTATTGATTGGAAATGGTTTTCCATGTCCAGGCCCCTGTGGCCTTGACCTTTAACAGAGTGACCCTAAAATCATTAGGGGTCATCTACTCTGTATGACCAATCATCCTATGCAGGGGTCATGCTGTCGATCGCCACTTGAGCCATTTGCGACAAAAAATTAAATGTGGCTCCGAAATTTTCTAATTGGCGAAAATGGCCCGAAGCTATGTCTGTCTGCAAAACTACGAATATTGCCAGTTTTACGAACCAAAAGGTGTGAAAAATCGATAATCTGTGTAGACACAACATCCGTTATTGAAAGGGAGGGAGCCAATTTGCAAATTCTTTATTTGATCAGGCAGTTAATTGGCGATAATTAGATTATTGAATAACAAACTGGATAATTATAATCATCATTTTGTGCACTTGATACGATTTTATGAGCAGTCAGCCGTTACACAAATTTTCTATGATTGCCGAGGGTTAGTTTTGGCAAAAACAAATAAAAATGCTTTAGACAAGCAGAAATTGTAAGTATTGAATAGCTATGTTGATAGAAAAGCAACAAAACATAGGTATTTTATCAAATATTTAATTCCAACTTACGTTTTCCGAATTTGTCACCCGTTTTCGCGACCGAGATTTTCGGATATTTCTGTCATTTCTGACGAGATTTTTTAGTGCAATCTAATAAAAAGTCTACATTTAAGAAAAATATGACAACTGTTGCAAAACGAGCTCTTATTTTGAAGTATTTTTCGAGAATAAAACATGCGAAGGCATCGAACCCCACCCACTTATAGGCAATGTGCAAAATAAGACACTGTTTTTTTTTAAACAATTTTTTTTTCTTTTTTGTCATCTTTATTTTAAATGTGATTTTCAGAATTTTTTTATTAAATGGCAGATGTTTATAAAAACGATAATTTTAGAAATTAACACAAATTGATTTTCTAAATAGCTTTTTAAAGAGTTACTAAGAAATATGTAATAACTACATTAATTTCTTGAGTAGTATGAGTACTTTGGTACATATAATGTAGTCCTACAAGAACGTCAATGCTATGCGCTTCGCCGTTGTTGGCCTCATAATTTTATCTTCGGAAAAAGCAGTGGCTCAGAGATAAAATTTCCCAGTGTGACCCCTGCTATGAAATTTCATCATTCTGGGTCAAGTGGTTCTCAAGTTACTGACCGGAAATGGTTTTCAATGTTCAGGCCCCTGTGACCTTGACCTTTCACAGAGTGACCCCAAAATCGTTAGAGGTCATCTAATCTGCATGACCAATCATCCTATTAAGTTTCAACATTCTGGGTCAAGTGGTTCTCAAGTTACTGACCGGAAATGGTTTTCAATGTTCAGGCCCCTGTGACCTTGACCTTTAATGGAGTGACCCCAAAATCGATAGGGGTCATTTACTGTGCATGTACAATCATCCTATGAAGTTTCAACATTCTGGGTCAAGTGGTTCTCTAGTTATTGATCGGAAATGGTTTTCCATGTTCAGGCCCCTGTGACCTTGACCTTTGACAGAGTGACCCCAAAATCAATTGGGGTCATCTACTCTTCATGACCAATCATCCTATGAAGTTTCAACATTCTGGGTCAAGTGGTTCTCAAGTTACTGACCGGAAATGGTTTTCAATGTTCGGGCTCCTGTGACCTTGACCTTTAATGGAGTGACCCCAAAATCGATAGGGGTCATCTACTCTGCATGTACAATCATCCTATGAAGTTTCAATATTCTGGGTCAAGTGGTTCTCTAGTTATTGATTGGAAATGGTTTTCAATGTTCAGGCCCCTGTGACCTTGACCTTTGACAGAGTGACCCCAAAATCAATAGGGGTCATCTACGCTTCATGACCAATCATCCTATGAAGTTTCAACATTCTGGGTCAAGTGGTTCTCAAGTTACTGACCGGAAATGGTTTTCAATGTTCGGGCCCCTGTGACCTTGACCTTTGACGGAGTGACCCCAAAAACAATAGGAGTCGTCTAATCCAGCAGCCCTACAACCCTATGAAGTTTGAAGGTTCTAGGTCAAATGGTTCTCCAGTTATTGCTCGGAAATGAAGTGTGACGTACGGACGGACGGACAGGGCAAAAACAGTATGTCTCCTGGGGGAGACATAATAACTGAGATAATAGATTTTGGGACGCGACGGGACGGGACGCGACAAAACTGACTCCTATATACCCCCCTCAAACATGTTTGGTGGGGGTATAAAAACTTGGAAAAAGCCCTGCAGATAGGCAAATATACATATAGGTACAGCTCTACTAGAGTTAATTTTAAACATCACTTTTCAGTGCTATGAAAAAATCAAGTTTTGCCAAAGTCCATTTTATTATACTCAATTTACAGACAAAGCTCACGTTCAAGGTTCAATCTTTTTAATAAAGTTCATCTAGATGGGTTTTCAGTAATACAGACTTCCTAAACTTGAATAAATAGAAATAAATGGCCAATAACAGTAAGCAACATAAAATTGAAATTTAACTAAAACAGAAGTTGAAGAATGCTAAGAGTTAATGGTATCGTCATTTAAAACGTCATTTCATTGATCGACAGATCTTCTTGTCCCCTAACAAAAAAAATTACATGTTAATTTCACCTTTTGGCAGATGCCCTTGCACTTCGTTTTGGGAACTGTTCCTCCTCTAACTGACTGCTGGGTCTGCGAAAATTTACCACTCCACTATCATCACTGTCTTCTACATCCTGAAAGAAAATTCATCAAACATTACTCTCAATAGACTAAAACAAAAGAAAATACCACTATTTTTCCTACTCATTTGGGTCTGACACTCGGGCCTTTCCGTTGGGAAAAATTATGCAAGTACACATGTATAGGGCCTAAACTAAACAAGATGTGTCGGAGGACAGCAACGCTCAACTATGCAACAGCCTTGTCAATTGAATGAATATTTAAGTTGAAAAAAGGGGCATAATTTTGTAAAATTGCAAAACAGGGTTATAGAACCTGTATACAATGCATATCACTCATGACAATGGACAAGTGTGTGAAGCTTCAGCTTACATATCAGGGGTTCCACTCAGGGGTTCCATTTGACCCGGAAAATTTTCGAAAGACGCTCAAAGGACCCGGCATGATACTTGCCTGTGCGTCACTCGGGACCCGGGGGCATTTTCCTTTGATAATCCTTTCTCTTATTCATTTCCTGCAATAAAACTGTGTCCACAAATAACTAGTGAATTCCAAATAAACACTCAAGGACACTGAAAGCACGCATACACTAATGATGATGTGTGGCGTAAGCAGTAAGGTATGGAAGGCGGAGTTAAACTACCATTGACAGGCAATCGCAAGGCGGGACTTGTCTAATTAACAATAGCTTGTAAGCTATGTCAACACAGTGTTTGTGGATCAAAAGATGTGAAAAATCGATGTTCTGTGTAATAAACAACATCCGTTATTGAAAAGAGGGGAGCAAATTTGCAACAATTTTATTTGATTAGGCAGTCAATTGGCGATAATTAGATTACTGAATAAAAAAAAATTGATAATAATAATCATTATTTTGTGTACCTGATAAGATATTATAAGCAGATCAGCAGTAACAATATAGCATTTTTTTTATTGTTACCGAGTCTTAGTTTAGGGGGGAAATGCTTTAAATAAGCAGAAATTTTAAGTTTTGAATAGCTATGATGAAAGAAAATAAATAAAAAAACAGGCATATTATCAAGAATTTAAGTCTTAACTTACGTTTTCCATATCTGTCACCTGTTTTTGCGACCGTGATTTTCGGACATATCTGTCTTTTCTAATGAGATTTTCTAGTGCAATCTTAATAATTAGTCATTGAAAAGTCTGCATTTAAGAAAAATATGACAATTGTTAAAGCAGCTAATATTTTGAAGCATTTTTGATATTATAACATGCAAAGCCATCAAACCCCACCCACCATTCTTGTAATAGTTTATTACTTACAACTGAATAAGCCCTATGTTTTTTATTATTAAATAAATATTAATAAAGCAAAATTTTTTGGTTAATATTATTGTATTACCAGCTGCATACATGTATTACTATATAAGAAGAAAATTTAGTCCCATCATATCGACATGTTGGGACAGGACTCCTGTAATTTGGAAAAGGACCCTTCAAAATTTGGACCCAAGGGTCCTGGGACTCTTGCGTTTTCAGGTCTAGTGGATTACAGGAGTCCTGTCCCAACACATCGATATTATTGACTAAATTTTCTTACATAGTAATACGCAGCTGGTAATACAATGATATTAACCAACAAGAATGCTACCATCATGACCACTGCCTTATATATAGTTATATACTCCTGGTTTAGACCTCGGGTCTATATAATAAATACTGGCAATCTTTTGCTTTAGCAACCCTGGGAATCAACTCTACTGAATGAATAACATTGTCACCTCAAATAAAAGATCTTAAGACACTTAGTTATAATACTCATAATATTCATTCCGTAGAGTTAATTTCGTGACACCCTGATACCGTGACACCCAAATTATCTCAAAATCTTTATATCCTTAGTCACGTTTATATACTTCTGGTGCTGTGGTCCAACTAATTTGACGCGATCCTAGGTTGAGTTATTTTTCTGATAGTGGAGGAAATTTCCAATGAAATTGTCATTGCTGCCAATTTGGGTTTAAATGCTGATTTTGTTGCAAATATGAGATAAATTCAAATAAATTTATATGTATCAAAGGAGATTTAATTCCTCATTGATCTGTGTAACAATTATTGAATAATTTCCAAAATTACCAATTTTCTGGTGATTTAAACTTTACATGGTGTACGGTGATTAATGCTCCATTATTTTGGTCCTTCAATGTTTTGACAGTTGGATTGCCGGTCACAAATATCTAAAACAATCCAGTGTTTATTTTCTGGCCAATCTGGGGCCGAGATTGGGCCCCAATCCCAATGACAAATAGTATGTTTTTTTCCCAATTTCAAAGCTAAAATTCCCAAAGTTAAACTTTTCTCACTTTTTTTTAACTTTTTCAAAGAAGACTGTAACTTTGAAACCTTGAAACACAAGACAATTGCTTGCTTACTGCATAATGATAAATTTATGACCATTTTTAGCTCATCTGATTTTTTGAAAAAAGTTATTGTCATCACTTGATCGGTGAAACTTGGAACACTTGTTCACCATCAATAGCTGACCCTGGACAGCAGGGCTTCGGAAATTTGCCGGTTTGTCGGTTTTGGACCGGTTTTTGACTTTTCAGACCGATTCGTGAAGTGAAAAAACGAAAAAAATCGGTCCCGTAAAAATGGAGAAAACTATAAATTTCGGTCTGATATCTCAATACACGATCACCTGCCAAGTAGGAAATTGTTAGTCGCACCTTCAGATAACCAATAAACGTGTCAGTCGCTCTGATTGTCACTTTGATAATCGGTCCGTAATTAGCGTGTGACGCAATCAGTGCTCGCGCGGCACATCCTTTAATGTTTGCAGACAGCCGACTGCGGTGTATTAAACATTTTTGACTGGTTTCCTAACGTTTCTGACTGGATCCAAATCATTTCGACGGGGATCCACTTCTTTTATTTAGAATCCGACGGATGGTTTATTTCAAAAGGCTATGTTTGATCACGGTAACAAACAAATGGTCGCTGCATTTAATCAAAGAGCTATAATTGTACATTATAGGTCTTTGATTTAATGAGACATCACATGGAAAACCGATAAAAATAATTTTTATAAGTACTTGATTTGAAAAAATTACATGATTCATTTGTTGGGGCTCCAGTTGAAACAAATGCAGAAAATCGTCTTTGCAACCCGACTGTACAAAAAAGAAAACAAGAGCACCGCCTTGCGGGTGCTGACGCTCATCTGATTTTTTTTGTATAATAGAAATATTGTCCTACCCATGATTTTCTAAGTCTAAAAAGGGCCATCACTCTTGCAAAAAGCAGGATAGAGTTATGTTTCTTGATGTACAGTGTCCACTTATGATGGTGAAAAACTGTTGCAAGTTTTAAAGCAATAGCTTTGATAGTTTATGAGAAAAGTTGACTTAAACATAATATTCAACCAAGAAAATGATTTTTCTAAGTCCAAAAGGGGCAATAATTATTGCAAAAAGCAGGATGGAGTTATGTTGCTTGCTGTACAGGGTCAGCTTATGATGGTGAACAAGAGTTGCAAGTTTTAAAGCAATAGCTTTGATAGTTTAAGAGAAAAAGTTGACCTAAACATAAAACTTAACCAAGAAATCTGATATTTTCTAAGTCCAAAAGGGGCCATAAATCTTGCAAAAAGCAGGATGGAGTTATGTTTCTTGCTGTACAGGGTCAGCTTATGATGGTGAACAAGTGTTGCAAGTTTTAAAGGAATAGCTTTGATAGTTTAGGATAAAAGCTGACCTAAACATAAAACTTAACCAAGAAAACTGATTTTCTAAGTCCAAAAGGGGCAATAATTCTTGCAAAAAGCAAGATGGACTTATGTTTCTTGATGTACAGGGTCTGCTTATGATGGTGAACAAGTATTCCAAGTTTCAAAGCAAAAGCTTTGATAGTTTAGGAGAAAAGTTGACCTAAACATAAAACTTAACCAAGAAATCTGATATTTTCTAAGTACAAAAGGGGCCATAAATCTTGCAAAACGCAAGATGGAGTTATGTTTCTTGCTATACAGGGTCAGCTTATGATGGTGAACAAGTATTCCAAGTTTCAAAGCAATAGCTTTGATAGTTTAGGAGAAAAGCTGACCTAAACATAAAACTTAACCAGGCAACGCCGACGCCGACAACCGCTCAAGTGATGACAATAACTCATCATTTTTTTTAAAAAAATCAGATGAGCTAAAAATGGACGGGCAACCACGAATGATAAAGAAAACCGGAGTGGCACTGTTTATCAAATCGGTCTTTTAAAAAACGTTTCAAAATGAAATTTTGTTTACATCAGAAGAGAACATATAACTTTATAAAATGTAGTTGCTTATCGAAGTACAACGTAAGTGAAATGAAATATCCGTGGCCAACCCGCGTGACGTTTTGGTACTATACATGCCATGCGGGAAATTCGATCTCAGCGTTCAAATAACGTACACATTCGGTCCGCGGCAGAGTATTCTTTAAATACTGAGGCTGTTTAGCAGAGAATATGTGTCGTGTAACTCACTTTGGCGCATTGTATTTTATAGAATTCCCTCAAAGAATGAGGAAATATCACAAAGTATCTGCCGTGTATACAGTATCGAAGTAACGTGCGTTGGCTTTTAGACTAGTTATGCACACGGTGTCAATGCCTCGTATTATCTCGGAAAAACATCGAAATTTAAACAAAGTAACGATCACACATAACAATGAATAACTGTCTTCATTGTATGGTAATGCGCGGTGACTGGTAACTCAGTTTTAATGCATGACATGCTTATTTCTTTACCCTATCACGTTTTACAAAATATGTAATATTGGGAATGCGTTGGGTGGGGTAGCGCCGATGTCAGGATTTTCGTTTCGGACCGATTGAGTTATCAAAATTTCCAGAGCCCTGCTGGACAGCGAGAAACATAACTCCATCCTGCTTTTTGCAAGAATTATGGCCCCTTTTGGACTTAGAAAATATCAGATTTCTTGGTTAAGTTTTATGTTTAGGTCAACTTTTCTCCTGAACTATCAAAGCTATTAGTTTGAAACTTGCAACACTTGTTCACCATCATAAGCTGACCCTGTACATCAAGAAACGTAACTCCATCCTGCTTTTTTCAAGAATTATTGCCCCTTTTGGACTTAGAAAATCAGATTTCCTGGTTAAGTTTTATGTTTAGGTCAGCTTTTCTCATAAACTAGCAAAGCTATTTCTTTAAAACTTGCAACACTTGTTCACCATCATAAGCTGACCATGTACAACAAGAAATGTAACTCTGTCTTGCTTTTTGCAAGAATTATGGCCCCTTTTTGACTTAGAAAATATCAGATTTATTGGTTAAGTTTTATGTTTAGGTCAGCTTTTCTCCTAAACTATTCAAGCTATTGCTTTGAAACTTGCAACAGTTGTTCACCATCATAAGCTGACTCTCTACATCAAGAGACATAACTCCATCCTGCTTTTTGCAAGAATTATGGCCCTTTATGGACTTAGAAAATCATGGGAAGGACAATTTTTCTATTATACAAAAAAAATCAGATGAGCGTCAGCACCCGCAAGGCGGTGCTCTTGTTTTCCTAAGTGTGACATTTTAATAGAAACTATGACTTTTGACAATTCCCAATTTAGGTGTTTTACTACGCATATTTCCCAATTGTAAAGGCTCCGGTCCCATTCCCCAATCAGTGGAAAAAAACACTGCAATCTGACTCAAAGAGTTCTGACCGTGGAATCATTTCAGCTCACAACTGATAAGGCAGTAATTTCAACTAATTTGATGGGCAAATCAAAACTGAGGACACTTCCAGTTCAGCAGTCCCCGGTCGGAAATACGTCATGACCAAAGGGGTCCGGCACATGAGTGGATTAAGTTTAATGACTTATTTTTGAATCCTAGAGTCATAATTATGGAAAAATCATACTAATATAACTACTCCATAGACAAGGGTTTTTACCCCGCAGAAGCTATGTTTTCAACTACTTTCTTTACATGGCCAGGAAAAAAATATTATCAGCTATTTTCCCATTCAAACATTGCATTCAGTTAGGCCTAAAAAAAAAAGTTGTTTGTTTCCAGTGACATGGCCAAAAAAAATAGGGTAGGTAGGTAGGCATTTTTTTTTTTTTTTTTTTTAACCTGCATGTAACACTACCGTAGTTTCAAACAGGGAGATTATAAACCTTATGAACATGCATCCTATTGTCATGTTTGATTTACACCCGGATGTACAATGACTTTGATGATGTTTTAGCAATATAAAATGCCGTTTGATTGTGTATTTAAAAATTATGAAATAAATATTTGCTTTACATGTTTGCGTTTTGTTGTTGTTGTTTTTTCATTTCCAGATTTATAAGCCCATCCGATTAGCTCAAGGTAGAGCAGTCGATCTACGGATCACGTGGTCATAGGATCGTTGTGTCCTATATCATTCATTCTCCGCCGCTAATTCATGTGGAGAAGTTGGCAATTACTTGCGGAGAACATGGTTTATATTTAATTAAACGTGAAACTTGAATGAAATCTTGCTGTGGATTCTCTCTGTAAATAATATAATTTTAATATTGAATATTATTCAACAACCAACACTTATATTTCAAACTAAAACCAAGTAAAACCACACTGGCCAGGAATATGATTTGCATCTTTGATCTGCATTGAGATTAATACCATCACCCCCTACCCCAATCTAAAATTCTGGATTAACTGGAAATGCCAGACAATGAAGTTTTGACTGGTATGCCCAAATTGTGAATTATTAAAGCTGCAAGTGGTTGTTCAACGTCTTACTACTACTATAAATCCCATCTAAAACCTGACTTTTCAAGCCTCTGCAGGCCTCGACCTTAACTTTTTTCAGCAGGTCCACCAACTGCTGAAATCTAGTAGACCTGCTCAGACTTTAGTGGACCTCCAAACGTCATAACTTCAATTGACTCAAAGAAACAGGGCTTATTTCTAAAAATAATTAAAAGGGAAGACTAGCAATCTGTTATCCCGAAAAATAATTATTTTGTAAAGTGTCCCAAAATATGGACACAATAATCATCATCCACCCGATGTCGACCCGTGTTGAAAGTGAAAAAAAAAACAATTAACAATTATCGGTAATTATTCTGATGATAAACTAAGTAATTAGCCTTGTTTTCATCATCAATTAACACCCCCTCAAAGAGCTTAAAGAAGTGTGTCGGTTATTATGGCATCTGAAGTGGAGATCAAAGCGGTATAGTTGCCCGAGATTGTCATGGCATTACGTCATGTTTTCGCGCCATGTGACACATCACTGTCTAATCGTACTTTCTCGATTCCTTAAATTGTTGAGACGAAATCAATAAAAAAGTTTTTTCTTTATCTTTTTTTAAAAGCGAATGTGCAATATCCCGAATAAACTGACATGTAAATGTGTCAAACAGTGAACGATGATAGCCTACCTCTGTGACCTATTTGCCCTCAAGGAATTTTACATTATTGTTTGAAAAGAATATCTAACAAAGTGTTGTGTCAAAAAATACATGTACAATTGAATAATTTAAAATTTACTAAAATCAGCAACAACATCATTACTGCTTTATTTTTAAACCACATTTCTATTTACGTTCACGAGGTCACGTAACCTATTCTGCCGTGCTAACAGAAATCTGTTTGCCAAAAATCGTTTTACTCCATGTATTTAAATTGCTGCCGCTTTTTCATTATTTAAGATTTTTTAATTGTGTTTTTTGTACATTCTGGTCAAAAGTCTAAATTTTATTACCATAAGTATGTACCGTTTATTTACTTTAAGAAAAAAGTAAATAATCAAAGATCGCGCTGTTAAAAATTTTACAAAACATTAATGAAAATTTTCTTTTTTTAAAAATTTTTTTGCCTAATTCCTGTGATACTTTTTAAAAAATTGTTAAAAACCAAAACTGATTAGTTCTAACTGTTGAAAATTTAAAGCATTATTTAAAAAAATGCACTTTGCCCTTTTTTGGGTAAAAAGTAACCGCGATAAAAAATTAGATATTCGATGGGGCGCACGTCTTGTGGAAGGGAAAATTTTACCAGCACCGTTTTGTATTTTTACGTTTCGGGGGTAAATTTTCCATCAACCCGGGTTTTTTCCTGAGAAATTTTCCCAAATTTGGAAAAGTTACCACGAAAAAAAAACTCGCCCGAGGGTGGAGTATCCATTCTGCAAAGAGCTATAAAAATAAAAATATATTTATTTAAAAAATGGCCCGTCTTACCGCTAAAAAATTTTGGGGTCGGCGGTAAAAAATGGGTATCGGGTCCCCGGAAACAAACAACTTTTCTTTTTACCCCTTTATTCAAATAAATTAAATTTTTTAAAATACCCAACATTTTTTTCTTTAAATTTACTTTTTTTTTTCGACAATTCGAACCCCAAATTTAATTTTGAAAAGTACTGATTATAATGAAGAAAAAAGTTTCGAATTTGCTTTAAAAAAAATTTTAGATTATCATCACATAATTTAAAATAAAAAGGTAGATATAACAAACGGATCGAAATGATAAAAAAAGAAAATTTTTGTAATTTTTTTTTCTTTAAAAATGATTATTACTTTCTTCTTTATTTCATTATATAAAAATTACAAGGAAATATTTAAAAACCATATTACTGAGGGCCCACCTAAAAAATTTGAAAATTTCTGAGTCTACGAAAATAAAAGGGAATTTACGAACCCTACAAAATTGAAATTTGTTTCATTTTGAAGAAACCCCATTTCCCATTAAACATATCTTGTATGTTAGAAGTTCTGGTGTAAAAATGATAATAATAAAAGCTTCTTCAGTATCTATATTTTTATATTAAACATTAAATATGTCCCACTACATTAAACTTTGTTTAGGCTAAAACATTTCAAATTGCTTAACTCTGAAAAAGGTTTCGGAATTACACTTTTTGGGAATTAAAACAATTTGGCTATTTTTGATAAGATGTTGAATGAATGCAATTTTTTTCCACTGAGCTATAAATATTATAAGAGTTTGTTGGAAAACTCAAGGACATTTTTTTAAAACAAAACCATGTTTATAAATTGACTTATAACATTTTTATTCTTAAAAAATTCAATAAAAATAGCAAAATTTTTTTAAAAAAATTTACAAGTAAAAAAAAATATGATAATTGCAATCAAAAATGATTAAAGGGATGTGTTTTTTGATAATTAATTTTAAATGAATAATTTTTGGGGAGTAAAATTTCACTAAAAAATTTAACAATAAAATTATGAATAAAAAAATTATTTAATGCATAATCCTTTTTATTTCACTTTATAATTTTTCAATTTTTTTCTAAAAAAATATATTCAATATAAAATTAATTTTAAAATTTTAATTCTTCAAAATAACATAATTACAACTTTTCTTTAAACAGTTTTTAAAATTTTTTATCATCATTTTAATTTTTTGTTTAAAGGCAACTTGAACCCCTAAATGGGGGGTGTTTTGGTTAAAAACTATTGGGGTGTAAAAATTGGTTTACACTGCACTATAAACTGAAGTTGCCCCTAATTCTCTAACGGGTACAATACAAAAACTTTTTTCCTTTTCAAGTTTTACCTAATGGGCCCCTCACCTTCAAACATAAATTTAAGTAGGTACCGTAAATTAAATTAGGTTTAAAAGGATACAGCTAAAATTTATAAAATTATCATATAAAATTATGCTAATTTTAAACAATTCTTTTTTGGGCAGGCTTTGGGGGGTCTTCCCCGGGTGAAAATCACAGGGTGTCTTTCCAGGGGCCAGCCATCATTCCACTAAAGGAGCAGGTCCGCAAAACCTCCCGGGGACAGGACAACCGTTCTCGCTGATAAGCAAGCTACTTTTTTTCTTCCGTTTTCTACGGGTTGGGACATCGAGAGCTTCCAAACCTGGGGGACCGTCCCATGACCATTTGAGCCGTGGGGGTCTTTCCAATACGTCGGGCCCAGGGGTTGGGGCTAAATTTGTGGACGGCTGACGATTTGGGGGGTGAAAACGGCACCTGTACCACAAAAAAAGACTTAGGGTTTGGCCCCCGGGGCGAAAAAAATGAAAAAACCCACTTCCTTCTAGGGGGGCAGTTATGTTTTCTCCGAGGAGTTGGACAACTGTTTTTACTTAGAGGTGATCAGGAAAGCTTGGGGGTTTGGGCAAAAAACTTTTTGGGGGGGGGGGTAGAGGGGTTGATACAGTTTTAATTTTTTGGGGCCCGCTTGGGGGAAGTTTAACCCGTATGTAAATCTAAAAACTCAACCAAATTGAAAAACATGCCATGAAAAACCATGCTCTCATGTAAAAGTTAAACGGTATTATTTTTTAGTAGATTTTTTTTATTTGTTTTGTTTGTTTTGTAGATGTTTTACATTTATGTTTTTTTCATGAAATAGGCAAAGTGATTTTATTAATTATTTTATTTTTATGTGATGTTTTTTTCTTATTTGGTTTTTTGGTTGTCTTTGTTTGACTTTTCTTTTTTACAGTTTTCTTTTTTTTGTATATTTTTTATTCATGTTGTTGTTTCTGAATAGTGTAAAATTGTTTTATAAATGATTTATTTTTATTAAATGTATTTTCTTTTAAACTATTTAACTGTATAAAAGAAAAATAAAGGAAAAGAGAGAAAAAAAGGGGAAAAAAAATAAAGAAGAGAAAAATTTTTAGTTTTGCGTTACTGTTTTATTTATAAAAAGTACTTTATAATAAAGTAAACCAATAAATGTGAAGTTTCAAAAGAGAGTTATTTTATTTTTTAAATTAGTAATAAGTTATTTAATCATAATTCAACAATAAAAATTTTATTAAAATTTTTCTTAGAAAACTGAAAAATTTTGTGAAACATCTTTTTTTAATAAACCAACTGAGAAAAACCACACACTAAACCTACTTTGTCACCAATCATGTCTAGAACTTGTACAAGCCCAAACAAAACCTTTATATGACTTCATCACTTAAGTTTTAAAACTGCAAAAAAATATACCCCTACCAAAAAAAAAAACCAAAGGGGGTCAAAGTGTCAAATAAAAAAAAGTGGGGGTCAAGGTTCACGAAAATAGATCAAAGTGTCACTGGGGGTAAGGGCTCTTTGGAAAAAAAATTTTAAAGGGGGTAAAGTTCAAGGGGGGTAAAAAGCTAACTTAAAAATTTCCCCCAAAAAAAGGGAGGTCCCCTTTCCCCCAAATTTAAAAAAAGGGGCGCTCACTTATTTTGGGGGGCCCGCCCCCAACCCCCTGTTTTTCCTTTAGCTTACGGCCCCTCCCAAAGCTATTTTTTTTTAACAAAAATTTTAAAACACAACCCCCTAAAATAATAGTAAAATCAGTGGGACCGCTAAAGGGAAACTACCCCAAAAATTTTTTGTTTTTACTGAATGAAAAAATAGCTTATGCCAAAGGAAAAAACAACTTGGGGCAAAAATTTTTTAATAACTATCCGCAAAAATTTAACTGTTGTGTATGAAAACCCACCCCCCAATAACAACAAAGAGAATAAAAAAAATCTGAGCCATTTTTATACAAGCTTCGTTTCTTGCAATCGTTCGGGGTTCTACAGATCGCCTTCATTTAATGACGGGATCTCCCCCCGATTCATCATCAACTTCTTAAATTATCCTTGTTTTCACATCTTTCAGATACCGCACACCAAGCCTTTTTCCGAGCCTAAAAATTTTCAAAAAAATAGTTTTTAATTTTCAGAGATTTTTTTAAGATTTCAAGAGAAAAAACAAAACGTTTTTTAAAATAATCAAAGATAATCTTATTTTATAAAATCTGTCTTCCCAAATGGGAAAAAATTTAATTTTAAATCACAATTTTAAAAAAAAAAGTTCCAAATAGTTACGTAAAATAATTCCGAAAAAATGGGGGGAATTAAAAAAATTTTTGAAAATGCTTTCTTAACTTAACAGTGCTCTTTGTTTATACGTTAAAAAAGTTCAGTCTTTTTTTAAATAATATTCTATTGTGTTCCTCAAGATAATGAAAAAACCCGGGGAAAAACGTTTAAATAAAAATAAATTACAAAAATTTATTTTTGGGGTACGTCAGTGTCGAAGGTTTAACAAAAGGGGCTTATCTTATTTTAAAATTGGGACACCACAAAATCTGTCGTGTTTTTATTTTATTACATTCAGTAAAAAAAATTTATCTTTTTTTCAAAAAAATTCACTGTCCTCAGATCCATTTTGATATTTTTTTCTAGATTTTCACCCGTCAAGACATATTTTCCCAAACTTCGTTTTTGTTCAAGAAACAAGAAAAGTCAGTAAAAAATTTTATCAACGAAGTCGGTAACCCTTATAGGGCCACATTCAGACAGGGGTTTTTTGCAAAAAATCACCAACTTTTCATTTTGGGGAAAACAAAAAAACCGGAAAAAAACCATAAAAAAGTTTCTTTTTTCTGAAAATACATTTACAAGTAAAAAAAGGCCCCTTTGACCCCCATGCGTTTAGCGAATGCGCTAAAAAGGGAAACAAACAATCTTTTTAGGGTTTTCAACTAACTTTGAATCATGTTTTTGACAATCACTGCTATAAACCCTTTATTTCAACCTATTTTAAGAACTTATGCTATGAGTTGGCCCAAAAATTTTTAAAAAGGACATTGCCCCCCAATCTGAAAATTCAGCGGCATGCGCGAAACGTTTATGGAAAAAGGTTTTAACATATATATAAAAGAAAAAAACCTGAAAACGGGTCTATAACTTTGATGCTTTTCGCCTTTAAAAAAGTACAGGTTTGAAAAGGGTTGCTTTCCCAAAACAAAAAAGTTTTATCGTCCTACCACAAAGGGCATTGTTCCAAGTTATTAAAAATATAAACAAAAAAACAATTCCCATTTTTATAAAACAAAAAATATGGATGAGTTTCCTGCAATTTAAATTCCTCAGTTGGAAGGCAACTAATTTTCTCTACTGCAGTATAATATAATGATCTGATACCTGTCAATGATGTATAAAACAGTATTGCACTATTATGAAATATTTTTATAACCAACTTTGGAAAAAAAATTTGCTATATAAAATCTCAGTTGTGATTGCCTTAACACTATATAAATAAAAAAATTTTCCTTTAAAATTTTTGATAAAAAATTTCAAAAAATTAAAAGGGAAGAAAACTGAAAAAAAACAAAAAAAAAATCTTTTTCTTTTCCTTTAATTGACCTTGACCAAAGGGCTAAGGGTCTAACTTTATGCGTGACACTTTGTCGTTAGGGAAATATTTGTGTAAAAATATTAAAACCCCTTAAACGGATGACAGAGTTATGGACCAACGGGGGCAAAAAACCCATTACTTCAACCTCCACCTTTTGCCTTGCCCCTTTAAGTTAGGGATAAGTGTTTTGTAAGACCATTGTCTCATTAGGGAAACATTTGTGCCAAGAAATTAAAAATTCCCTTTAATAGATGATTTGACACACGAAAAAAAACCCCGTTGTCTTTTGCCCTCAATGTGCTTTGATTTTTTGAGATGGGGGTCTGGTTTGCAAAGGGGCGTCGCTTATAGGGGGTACTTTTGTGCCAAGTAGGAAAATCCCCTTATAGATTTAGGACGACCGGGCGGGAAAAAAAAAGCCATTGACCTTTTGAGGGGCCAAGTTTGACTCTAACCTTTGATTTGGGGTATGGTTTGCGCATGAACGGCTTTTTACCCAAAGCCCTTTTTTCATGACAAATTTAGGTACGGACAGAAAAAAACTTTAAAACGTAGATCTTCAATGGGGACAATAACCTTCCTGGGGTTCGGGGTAAAAAATAATAAGCAGACAATCCCTATTAGGGGAAGCTTTAGTAAAGTAAATTAAAATCTTTTAAATGGATAAAAGATTTGGACAGGACCGAAACAGCCCCGTTCAGCATATAAACATTTGAATCAAGTGACTACCCATAACCAAAAGGGGCTGAAAGTTTGGTGACGCAAGTTTTATTTTTAGCTACACTGGCCAAGAATTTTTTTAAAATCACTTCAGGGATTGAAAAATTACAGATCAAAAGGGAAAAACCCCTGTTGAGTTTAAGTTGCCCTTTGCCCTTTGAGCTGGGGGCCCCGGGTTTTGCACAGCACTCGTTCTCTTGGGAAACTTTTGCACCAAAAATTTTTTTAAAATTCCCTAGAGAATGACAATTTTAGGGCCGGACACGACAGACGGTTTTACAGAATGAGGGACATGGAAAAAGAAACCCTGTTGCCCCCAAAAACGGGGTTTTCCGTTGGGACTAAAATTCAATTTTACTTTAGTGTAAGTTTGATTTAACGGTTTTTAAAAAATTATTGAAATTGTGTATAAACTAAATTAAAATACCCATACAATTTTTTTTTATGAATAAACTAGACAAATTTTGAAAGTTATTTTTTTCCTTTTAAAAATTTTATATTACAGAATTTTTTTTTTTAAATTTTTTGGATTTTAATTTAAAAAGCTTATTTAACTACTCCGAACAGAGATAATGTTCCCTTTAAAAACTTTTAAAAAAAATTTTTTTTTAAAAAAAATTTTAAGAAAAAATTTTTATTTTCGAGTTTTTTCCAAAATACAACTACTTCTCATAAATTTTGGGTGTCATGTAAAAATTGGTTTTTTCTGTGAAGAAGCAAAAACTGAATGTAACCTTGCCAGTTGTTTGTAAAAAGCCCACGGTAAAAAACCTATATGAGAGGGTTTTCAGCAATTGAGAGAAATTTATTGCTAAAAGGTTTGAAACTATTAACGGGGGACCACGAGGTCGGGAAGAGGGGAAACAAGTTTGGGAATTATGAAAATTTACCACAGTTATTACGGATATGATAAGCCTAAGCATCGCTCTGCATGCAAAAAAATTTTGTTGTGGTGTAGAAATTTAAATAAGCATTAAAAGGGTTAGATTCGAAATCAAGCGCCAGTTTTAAATTTAAATGAAATATTGGCAATAAGATGTAAGGGGCCTCCGTGCCGAGGGTTAAAGCCGCGACTCAAATCCTTGCCCCTCACGATATGAGTTCGAGCCCACTGGGGACGTTGAATTATTCTTATGTAAGGAACCATCCAGGGCTTAGGGAATGGTGTTTTCCCCAGGTGCCCGTCGTGATGAAATAACAAAGCGGGAATGTCCCCATATGCCCTTTCTTTGTCGGGCGACGAAACCCCCCCCCCAAAAAATAAAAAAAGGGTAACTATTTTTTTAAGGGGAAGTTTCTAGTACTAGTAGGATGATGATGTTGCCCAGTTTTGAAAACCGATCGACACTGAACTGAAAAATTCACACATTTTGTTCTTTTAACTTAAAATCTGTTCCCGGCCATTCTGTTAGCAGACAGAACATCTGCGACGTACAAAGAACGTTCTCCCTAAAAACGCGTTGTAGAAAAAAATAGTCATAATTTTCAAGGGAAAAGAAGGGGCGAATGTCAGAATAATATATTATTTTTGGGTTTTTTAATTCGCCCTATCTTTTCCATAGAAATTATGAGTTCATTTCGAAAAACAGAAAAAGGAAACCCAAATTTGTCAATCTGTTAGTATATCGCCGCTGTTTTGACGACTTTGCTATATCGGGGAAAAACGTCCCTAAAAATAAAAATTAGGGGGACAAGAAAGATTTCAAACTAAGACAAAACTTATTTTGTACTTGGGCCTTTGTTCTATGTATCTAAATTTTTGTGCAAAAGAACCTTTTAAGCGGCTCAAAGTCTTAAAATCTTCTCATAAAATTTACTACTTAAAATTCAAAAATTACCTAAATTCTTTTTTTAAACCATTATGGTAAAATCGTTTCTGTCCCTTTAAATGGAAAAATGATTTGTTGATACAAGGGCAGTTTTCAGGAAAATACGCCACAAACGTGAAGGGGGGGAATCGGAGGGGTTTTTGAGCTTACCTAAAATAAAGTTTCAGGTGAATGTTTATGATCTTTGGATGCCGTCGTCCACAATTTCTTTAAAGAACATCCCCTTAACCGTCTAGCAAATTTCGGTGGCCTCCGTTCACTATCCTTCAAATCCAGGTCAGTTTTGCAGAAAGGGTAACACTTTAAAATCGTCTCAGAAAATCGAAGTAATTTTACAGAAAATTTCGTTGGTTGGCCCTATACCAAATTTCTTCAAATAATTCGTTTGTTAAAAAAAAAAGGGGGGAAAGAGGGGGACTTTTTCACTAAACTTTGGGCCTGACCAACATCTCCACAGCAATGTTGCTAGGAGGGCCCCTACCAAATTCCTTCAAATTGTCTTGTTTAGTGAAAAAAAAATGCGGCTGCCGAGACATACGAAAGACTTTGAAAATCTTCTACTCTGAGACTGCTGACCCGATTTCAAAATAATTTAGCACCTTCGTAATCTTATACCAATTTCCTTCAAATAATCCTTTTTCATATGATGGGGCTAATTTTCCCTTTATGACTGTATGGAGAACTTTGAAAATCTGCTCGCTCAATTTCAAAAAAAAAATTTACGCATGTTTTTTTTGGAGGCTCACACTATAGTCCTTTTTTAATTAATTCTGTTTTCATTAAAAAAGACCACCGGGGGTGGGGGGTGGGCGGGCTAGTTTTTCCCTATAATACAATAGCCCGATTGAAAAATAAATTTTAAAAATTTACGGGAATATTTCCTTGGGGGCCATCTACAAAATTCCTTCAAGCCCGGATTTTTTTAATGCCGATGGGCGGGCTAGGTTTTTTAGTGACTTTAGCCGAAACTTGGAAAAATATTATCTTTTGGGTTCAATTTTCTTTGGGTGACTTTCCACATTTTTTTCAAAATTTTTTTTCTTTTTTTTTAAAGCTGGCCCCCGAAGCTGGCGCGGGTTTCGCTTACGATATTTGGAAAAAATTTGACAGGTTTCCTTCCCTATTTTTTTTTTAACCTTTTTAAAAAAATTTTTTTATTTTATTTTTCTTTGTCGAAAAGTTTTCATTTTTAGGGTTTACCAACTTTCACATTGCCTTGAATCCACCCAAAATGTCTTCATTTTTAAATTTTTTTCATCATTTTCAAATTACCACCGTGTCACCGTTTATGAAAGATTAAATCTACCTTTTTCGATTTTGAATTACCTTTTTTCATTTTTATCTTTTTGTGGACAGCTTTTGTTTCACTTCTTGTTTCTTTTGAATGGTTAAATTAAGTTTGTTCTCTTCGATTTTCTGTTTCTATCTCTTTGTTAAAAGCTATAACGTTTTTGTTTGCCATGATATTTCTTTATTCCATACTTCCATTTTGGTTTTGCGTTAAAAATTTTTTTTCCTGGCACACCAAATTTTTTTGGGAACTTTTAGAACTTCACGGAAATAAAAATACCCCATGTCTTTTTTTGTTGCATCTCAGGAAAAAATGGGAACTTTTAATTGCATCGCATCATTGCAGAATATAATAAGATCTGTTTTCCCAAAATTTTTTTATTTACTTTATTCACCCTCTTGGGGTCTCTTCATCAAACTTGGCGGGGATTCAATTAGGCTGGGGAGGGGCGGATAATCTGTAGCGATTTTTTAGAATGTCTAATGTCCTATTTTTTTTTGCACTTATTTCTGTAAAGAAATAGTCATTTTTAGATTCCTTTTCCATATGGGTCAAAGTTGTAGACGAGTATCAAGATAACATTCAATATAGTTTTTTTAAAAAATGCAGTCCTTCTTCGTTCTTTTCATGATCTTCTTTTGACCTCCATTATTAAATTTTGTTGTTTTCATACTTTTTCATGTTCATATGTTTAAATACTTTCCGAATGTTTCATTTCGGGCCCTGACCCTTGTTGGGAGATAAACGGAAATTTTGAAGTAACGGTTGTTAAATTTTGAGTCAATTCAACACACCCAATTATCTCGTTTCGTCTGGGAATGCTTTTTTAGGATTTTAAATTTTTTTTTCCACTTAACACAATTCCAGATATCTCTTGGAATTGAAAAAATTTAGAAATTTGGGGGTTTCATCGACGCTTTACTGGTTTTGGGGTCCAGTCTATGAACCTTCTTGGGTAATTGCCAATTGGGTTTTTAGTTCACAAGTACCATTAGACCGCGGATTATTACCAGTCTGCATCCGTACAAAACAACCCTTTCGTGAGAATTACCATTGGTAACAATACCAAAAAGACCTTTAATGTTTCTTCAATAAAAAATTTTTCTTTGCTTGATTTTATTTAGTGCATTTTGTACCAAAAAACACTGGGGTTTTTAACAGTTGGGATTCAGTACCAAAAACCTTGCTGGGATTTTAAACCGTTTTTGGGATCAGCCCCATTTGGCCGGGGGGACTTTGTTTGCATAAATTTCCCCTACGCTTATTATTAACTGGCATCCCTACCCAAAAGAACTTGCCATTTTTAAACCCCTGTATGCTTTTAAGATATTAAAAATTTTCTGCGATTAATCCCCCTAACAAAACCTTTTCGAGATTACAATTTTTCAACTGTAACAAAGACCCAATTGGGGTTATCATTTTGGCACCAGTAAAACGACCTTTGTGGGGTAATTATCATTTTGGGATCCAACAATTTTGCTTGGGTTTCTTTCAACATCCAGTAACAAAAGACCCGTGTAGGACTATTACCATTTTTTCATCAAGTAAAAACGCCTTTGAGGACTATTTTCCATTGACATCCATAACAAAGACCTTTAAACCCTAAACCATTTTTTACTGTTTGGCATCAAATACCCTTAGCTTACGGATAAAATATTAAGCTTTCATCAGTACCAATAAACTTTCTGGGGGTTATTTCTAAAGGGGACATGTACCAAGACCTTTCTGGGATTATTACTCGTTAGCAACAAGACCATTAACCTTGCCCCTGAAAACGCCATGTTTGGGACCCGACCCCAGATCTGCTAAAACAGATGTTTTCACAAAGTAACAAAATTACGCCAAGATTAGGGTGTAAGCACCTGGTTTGCAAAAGACATAACAGGTTTTTACAGAGTTTGGTTTGTCAAAAGATTTTGATAAACAAACAAAAAATTAAGACTACGGTTTTAAAAGAAAGATCTTTTTAGATAAAAACAATTTTTCTCCACAAAAATCATAAAAAACATTACATTCTAAGCAAATTACTTGTATGAATAGGCATACACTACTCTGTTTTTTCTTTAACTAGGATTTATAAAAAATTTTGAGCTGCTTTTTTAGAAAAACCCTGTCCCCCAAATGCCTTATCAGACTTTCAGGCTTTGATTTTCAAAAACAAGTTTCAAGGCCATAATTCCGAAGGCTGGGGAGATTTGACTGTTATGAACGGGGCCAGGGGCTTATTGGGAAACAATCTTGTTTTAAGTTTGGTGAAGATCGCATGAAAATGTTTCCCACTTAATGCGGGCAAGATTGGACAGACGACACGAGACAGGGGTAAATCAAAATTTTTCTCCCACACCACTGTTCTGGGAACTAATGAAAAAGATAGACTGTTTTTAAAATGTGAAATATTATCAAATTTAAACAAAAAATTGGTTGGATTTTCAGTATTCAAATGAAAAAAAAAATGCCCAACAGGACAAGACTTCAACTTCAGTTAAAAACTGCTATGTTCAAATCATTAACAGGAAAAAGAATGTTTTTAACAAAAGTTAATAACATGTCAAAAGTTAAGATTTTCTGCAACTGCACCATCACTTCAGTTCTCTTTCTTTATATAAATCAGCTATATTCTATGTTTATAATCTTAAAATAAACTTTTTATTTCCCTCATTAAGAAGTTTATGCGAAATACAACACATCATGAATGAAAAATCTCAAAAAATCAAACACATACTAAACTGCACCAAAATTCCCCCTATTTTCTAAGAGTACTACTCAGGGAATATAAGTACATGATTTCAATTCTTTTTTAAGCTATAGCAAAAACGTAGTTTTTGCTGTAAACAACATTTTTTTATTAAAAAATTGAAATACCGAAAAAGAATTGTTCTATCATTGCTTACAATGACTACCCTGGGTAAAGCAATTATCTGTTTTGTCTTAAATCAAGGAACATTTTTTTAATTTTAAAGATTTCCAAAATGGGAATGCAAATCTACTTCAGCTTTTTGTTTAAAATGTCTTTATAGGAAGTGATCACAGATATTTTTTTACAGGTATTTTCCCCTCTGAATTTACCGACTTTTCCACAAACCCTCCCCCTGCCCCCGAAATAAAACAAACAATGTGAATTATTTTCACAACAAGACAGCAATAAGGCTGACTATTTCCCAAACAGGTCTCTGTACTTTAACACAGTGACCTGTCTTTCCAGAGGAAATTTACAATAGTTGTCAGTTGACAAAGATCTGCAATTGAAGATAATTTTTTTTTTTTTGGTTTTAATGTGAGTACGCCCAAAAAATTTTTATAGGGCATATGGCAAATTTTTTTGCTTTTGATGGGGGGAAAACCCCAGGGCCCATTGGCATTATTTTTATCATGAGGGGACACCGGGGAAAAACCACCCTCTTCCCTAACCCGCTGAATGACTTCCTCACATGAAATTCAAAACCCCGGTGAGGGGTCAAACTACACGGTGATGGCAAAAGATTTGAAGTAAACGCTTAACCATTTGGGCCCTGAAGGCCCCTGCCATTTAAAATAAGGTCCGAAAATTACGTAAGTAATTCATTTACTGAACGCAGTTCCCAAACTCGTGTTTTTTAAAAAAAAAAATGTCTCGAAAAAAAAAGTTGTGTATAAAAACACCATTACCAAAAGGTTTTAATTTACTATAAAACAAAAAATCACCAAGTTTTCTTGCAAAGTACCTTTTAATAAGCTCTAGATTTTTCCAAAAACACATTTGACTAAGTTGTATGTATAAAATTAGAAAAAAGTATTTATTGAGTTAATATTTTTACCCCGTGACCTGGTTTCTATTCAATACCCCTATCCCTTGACCCAGATTTGAAAAAGATAAACTTTCGATCAAGCACCTGTTTATCAGTAGAAAATGGGGTCTCAAAAGGGTGGTAGGAATACTTCAAATAAATTTTAAAGAAACATATGATACAATTTGTGTGTGCGCGCACGGGGGGGGGGGGGGGAAAATCCAAATAAAACCATAACAATTACCTGCAAAAAACCCCCTTAAGATTTCATGAACTAGGGCCCAAAATTAAAAAGGGGCCCGGGATAGATTTGGGGAATGAAAATTTCCAAAAGAAAACCCCAGGTCACAACTTCACTGATGAATTATTTTTTTATAAAGTTTCAAAACTCCCCTTAAAATTTTTTTAAAATTTTGCCCATGGAACTTCAGTCTCACGCTTTTTATATAAAAAAATATCTCCTCTATTCAAAATTGAGCTATCTTGGCAGTAAAAAAAAACAGCAAAACCCATTTTGAAATTGAAAGCTTTTCGTTGCCTGGGTTAATACCTGACAAAAAAGAAAAGGGGTTTTAAAAAAACAAAAGGGCTTGAAGCCCTGCAAGCTAACTTTACTTAGTCTTCCCCAAAAAAGGACCCACTGTTTTCCCAGAAAATTTAAAAGGTTTTTTTAGATTAACCTTAGACCCATATTTGACCTCCGGCCCAGTTTTTAAAAGTTTGGGATCACGAGACAAACATTCTGACAAATTTATGAGAACCATAGGCATTCGGCCTTTTTTTGGTCAAAAATGAGCTAATATGGTAAAAAACCCTCAGAAAAGCAGATATTTGGCCATATTTTTTTTTGGTTGAAGATGACCCGAAACGAAAGGGCGCCGTGAAATAAAAGCACTTTTATTCACATTAAATTTGTTAATATATATAAATGGGGAGGATTATTTCTTGGTCTGGATGCTATATGTTTTTTATGATATATAGCACTTTGGGCCAAAGAAAAGTGCCAAATGCATTTTGTGAACAGGAAAGGGAAAAATGTCCTCTTAAAATTAAAAAGGGGTTTTTTTATGATTTGACCTTGTGACCTCAAGTGCCCTTCAAATTGACCGAAATTTTATAAAGTCAATTACCTTTTTATGAAGAAGACCAGAAAATGTGGGCCCTTTCTATTTAACCTAGTACCTACTTTTTGACCTCCGTTTTAAACTTGAAACAAAAATGCGGCCTCTGAGTGTTTTCATGATTTTTGACCTAGGGAAATATTTTTGACCTGAGACAACTACTGCCTGATTGATAACCAAACTTCTGACAAAAGTTTTATGAAAATCAATACAAAATGTGGCTCTAGGAGGTTTTACATTTCCATTTATTTAACAAATAAACAGTTTTTGAACCCTGACAAGTTTTTGAATTCTACTTCCTCCAGCAGCACATGCTGCCCAAAGAGTCCCCCTTCCCCTTGGGTAATCTGTTAGCTGCTGTGGTCACCGCCCTACACCTGTGCCCAAAAAGGGTGACCCAAGACAGAAACCACCCCATGGTTAAACTTGTCCCGCTTGGGTTCCACCTAAAACAAAAAATGTACTTGTTATAAAAATTACAACATAGGTTCAAATGCACATTACTATATCAAAATCTACAGAAAATTAAAAATTTTAAACATTAAAGGGCCCCAGAGGGGATCCTGAGAAAAGAAACTTAAAAAAAGTGACGAAAGACTTTCCTTATGAGCTGCAAAAAAATGGCAAGACACGCAAGCAAAGCGGTAGAGGAATTAAAAGACACTTTAAAACAGGGACACAACACATAGGGACAAAAATATAAAAAAGGGGAAAGCTTAAATATCAGATATTTTTCAAAACGTTTAAAACCTATCCATTTTCCAAACTGACAACTACCCGTATTAAAACAACAAATTTTCCCTTTTTGTAAAACAAAGAAGTTACGGTTTTAGCAACTTCCATTAAAAAGAAGTGCAGATGACTATTAAGGAAAGTAATGAAGGTCGCTAGCTTAAGTTCATTCATGGCACAAAAAATAATGACGTAACTGATAAAAATTTCTCACTTTTTTAATTTTCTCTGTCGTAAATTGAAAAATTTTAAAACTTACTAATAACCCCCATCAATTACATGAATTTTTGGGTTTTTTTTTTAAACTAATCCAGATGAAGTTATTTACCCCTTTAAAGGGCTCTTGGGAGGGGAAAGGGGACTTTTTTTTAAGGGAACAAAAAGATTTTTTGCTAGACGATTTGCAATTTGGACCCCCAAAACAAATTTTATAATCGGGGTCTCTAGGGGAAAAAAATCTTTTTTGAAAATCGGCCAGGATTAAGGAGATCTGCAAATTCAAATGATCTGAACCTAATTTTAAAAAAAGATTTTTTTCAACTGTAAGAAATTTTGGTCATAATTCAAATTTTAAAAACCTACCAAAAAACTGTATTCTTTATGTTTCCATGGGGAAATTAACAGGGCGGCATTTAAAATTTTTGAAATTAAAAAGGTATTAAATTTAATTTATCAAACATGAAAAATTTTCATGTCCTCTGGCTTCCGTACAAAATGTCTTAAAAACACCAAACCACTATTGAAGCACAACCCATTACTGATATTTCCCCGTTATTGTAATGGATATCTGCAAAAAGCGCCAATAATGCAAAGTATTTTTCCCGTAAAGTAAAATATTGGTAAAACACATACTTTAGGAACTACTGGCACAATTGGAAAAAGCAGAATTCACTATGACCGAATTCCTTTTTTCTGTAACTAAACAAAGCAAAGTTCTTTTGCACTTTTCAAAGCCTCTGCATGAAGGTCCGAAATCAACTTAAGTTTAAAGGTACATTTTAATCTCACACTTCGTATCCTATCTCTAGGTCACTATATTTTTTCCCCCTTGTGGGAGAACATTGTTTTTTTGCAAAAGGGTTTTTCTCTCATATTGTGTTGCTGTTTTGATATGGAGAAGGGATTTGATAAATTGAAAAACATTTTAATTGAATTTCTATATACTTAATATTTAAAAATACGAAGAACAGGAGCGATAATAGCAGGTTAAAGCAAAAAGGGGCAGGGGGAAAAAACTGCAAACCCTGAACTGGGGAAGGCGTTCCAACAATTAAAAAAAAAGATTACCAAGGGAACATTTTTTTTCAATAAGAGGAGAAATGAAAAAAAAAAATTTCTGGGATTGCAATAAGAAGGAAAAGGTGGGGGAGGGATAGAGGAAAAAAAAGGTCATAATGGCCCTATGTGCCACCTGAAAGACATATGAATGACAAAAGAAAAATGAAAGGTAACAAATAGTCAATTAGGTTAATGTCCCCATTTTAACAATAGAGAGTTTACGAGCCGGGGAAAAGTCATTAAAATATTTTCATTATATGCCTGAAGGTATGACTTTGGACCCCTAAATGTGACCTTGACCTTGTAGCTAGCCATCCAGAACATGCGCTTTGTTAAGTGCCTCCATTTGAAAAAAAACCCTAAAAAAATGATGATCCGCTGGGGAAAATCATTAAAAATATTATTTTATGCCCGAAGGGTTTACTTTTGACCCCTAAATGTACCCGCCTTTTATAGCCACCAGAACTGCGCTTTGTTAAGTGCCTCCATTTGAAAAATAAAACCTAAAAGATGACTTTACAGTGATGCTACAAACCAAGTTTGATAAAGATCTATCAAGCCGTTCATGAAAAAAAAAATTCTTAAAGGTTTTCAAATTTCAAGCTCCAGTGACGTTTAAAGGTTTTTCTATTTTAAGCTCTCACTGCCGTCAAAGTGCCTAAGTGCCCTAAATTGAATAAACTTGAGGGAGGACATTATAAGGATGCTACAGACCAAGTTCGATCAGATCCATCAAGTGGTTCATGAGAAGAAATCATTTAAAGTTGGTTTTTTTTCTATTTTTAACCAGGTTTTCAATGAAAACCTGAGTTATTAGATTGGGGTATGTTGTTGGTCGGGCGGGCGGGTGGGCGGCGGCGTCAAACTGGTGTTTCCGGTCAATTACTTTTGTTTCGGTAAAGATATTTGAATAAAACTTGGTAGGTATGTAGCTTATATCAAGACAAAGGCTGGGATTGATTTTGGGGTTTCTGGGCTCAAGGTCAAGGTCACTGTTACTTAAAATAGAAAAAGGGTTTCCGGTCAATAACTTAACTTAGGAATGAGCTATATGATGAAACTTGGTGTATAGAAAACTTATATAAAGTTGTAGCTTGGGATTGATTTTGGGGTTTCTGGGATCAAGGTCAAGGTCATTGTTACTAAAAATAGGGTTAGGGTTAGAGTTAGGGTTAGGGTTTAGGGTTAGGGTTGTGCTTTAAAGTGGTTCACTGTGATTCAGTTGTTTTTTTTTTATTCGTATGAAAAGTGTTGAAAACCTGGTTTCGTGGCATTGCCGCATTTCTTGTTAGAAAAATGAAAGGAGACCTAACAATGATGCTACAGTCCAAGTTTGATGATGATCCATAAAGCTGTTCATGTGAAGAAGTTGTTAAAAGCTTTTACTATTTTTTAGCTCTAGTGATCCCTAAAAGTAAAGAACCTTACAGTGATAACACAGACTAAGTTTGATGAATATCCATTAAGGGGTTCATGAGGAAGTTATTCTATTCTAATCTCCAACAAACCCAAAATGGAGCCCAACAAACCCAAAATGGAGCCAAGTGCCCTTATTTGAACGAATTGATAGAGAACCTTGCAAGGATGCTACATGCTAAGTTTGGTGTAATTCTGACAATTAGTTTTAGAAGATGTTTATAAACAAGAGCTGTCTGTTGACAGCGTGCTCGACTATTCGAAGAATTGATGGAAGTATAGGATCAAAATATTACCAGAGATTTTCAGAAAAAAGAAAAAGAATAGATAAGACAAGCAATGTACCTGCATTTGTGAATTTGGATAAGTCTTGCATTATATAGCAATGTGTGACCATGATGGTAAGCAAGTGTTCAAAGTTTCAAGGCCATATATCAAACAGTTTTGACAAAATATGGAATGGTATGCAAAACTCAACTACTTTCTATGTCAAAAAAGGGCCATAACTGAGCTAAAGTCCTTGTCCTAGATATGTAGTCTTGCCTACATATGTAGACTATGATGGTAAACAAGTGGTCAAAGTTTCAAAGCCATATGACAAACAGGTTAGGCAAAATATGGACTAGTGTGAAAAACCTAACTGATTTCCAAGTCCAAAAAGGACTACATAAAGTACATTTTGAGCAGGGGTCCTGAAATAAGCTGTCCGAGTTGTCCGATTCGTGGATTCCTCGGTCCGGACAAGCAGTTTTTAGAAGCTGGCTTGTCCGGGGACAAGTAAAATTTCCCTGGTAAACATTTTATGAAAACGAAACTAATCGGCGTCATCAGTGATTTCCGCATGCCTAAAGGCAATATCTAATCTGTTTGTGATCATTTATGACCCTTAAATTATCAAAACAAAAATGTATGCAGCCATTTATAGACACGTGGACGGTTATTAATAAAACCCGGCCCGGCCCGGCCCGGCCAAAACCACGGAAATAGCCGATTCCGATTGTACGGAAACCACCGGAAACTTACGGACGGAGGACTAATATAATCACGAATGATATCGTGTCGATATCAACTTATATATTTAGAATTTAGAAAAACACTGAACTTTATGATGCCCGCGAGGAATAGATACCGTTGTTTTCTATTGCAAGGAGCTTCTGAAATTTTGTATCGTTATCATGATATACTATTTCATAATCACGTTTTGTCCAAAAAGTTGGTATATTTTGAAGAAAAGAATTCCTTGCGGGCCTCATAAAGTTCAATGTTTTCTTAGTGTTTTTTTTTCTGTAATTTTACTTCCACAATATCGGCACAAAGAAATGACGGACACCGAATAATGCTAGTCTATTAATCTATAATTTGCTTACTTTATAAAAAAAAAGAAAAAAAAAGAGTTTTTTTTTTGTTTCATGTGTGCATTCTCAAGGCCTAAAAAGTTCTTTGTGCCCGGTAACATGCCTAAAAAAATATGTAGTAAGTGGGCATGTTTTTTTTATTATTCTTTCTTAATTCATTGAGACTTTCCGGATTTTTTTTTGTCAAAAAGAATGAATACGAATAATTTCTAACATCACTGACCATTTTTAAAGCATAGAATCAGCAGTTCTGAAACTTATTATTAAAAGATTGAAAAAAAAATCCCAAACACCGAAACGGTGCCCTTAAGTCTTGTTGGGGTCTTTATACGGAAATGGGCTCGAACCCTTGTTACTGCTGTTATTCTCAGCGTCCAAGAGGACTTGAGGATGAATCAAACCAGGTGCATATATTGCAGGTATGTATGTCCAAATAAAAGTATATATTTCATTGCTGACGGATATTAATTATACCGACGGCATACGTCCAAAGAATACCACATCACGAAATTGGAACATGCTTTGGTGGTCAGTTACTGTTGTTTTCTGCGCCGAAACGATGCCCTTAAAACAATATTTTGTCATCTTAAGTCACCATTAGGGCCTTTATGAGATATAAAATGATTTTTGTTTCAGCAATTTATGCATATGTGCCGACATCGAACAGTGTAATGTGTTGCAAATCGTAATTTAAAGCATTTATCAGGTGTCAAAAATGGGCTCGAATCCTTATTACTGCTGTAAATGACAGCGCCATGGTGGACTAGAGGATAAATAAATACATGTGGATATATTACTGCTATGTATGTCCAAACGATAGTATATATTTCATTGCCGACGGTGTTTCGGGATGCCGACGTCATACGTCCATAGAAGACTTCATCACGAAATCGAAACACGTTTTGGTGCTCAGTTACTGCAGTATTCTGCGTCGAAACGATGCCCTTAAGCCAATATTTGTATTTGGCGCTGAAACGATCCCCTCAAACAATTATTTAGTCATTTAATGTCATTGTTGATACTTTTCGGAGATATAAAATGAATTTAGTTTTTTGCAATTTATGCAGTATATGCCGACGAAGAACAGTGAAATGTATTAAAAAATCTTGATTTTAAGCAATTTTTAGGTGTCAGAAAATGGGCTCGAATCCTTGTTACTGCTTAGATGCTGATGTATTCTGCGCCAAAACGATACACATGAGACACGATTTGGTCTCCTAAGGTCATTGATGAAGTCTCTATTATATACAAAATAAAATTAGTTTTAGCAGTTCATGCTTTATGTTACTGCGAAGAACGGCAAAATCTGTTGAAAATCATAATTTTAAGCATTTTTCAGACGTCCAAAAATGGGCTCGAATCCTTGTTACTGCTGTAAATCACAGCGTCCTGAAGGACTTGAGGATAAAAACCCATGTGGATATATTGCTTGTGTATATGTTCAAATGATAGTAAATACAACATTGCCGCGGATTTGAAGAATGCCGACTAAAGAAGACCTCATCTGTAATCTGGAACATGTTTAGGAAGTCAGTTACTGCTGTATTTTGCGCCAAAACGATCCCCTCAAACCATTATTTAGTCATCTAATGTCATCGTTGAGCCTGTCAAAATATATGAAGTGAATTCAGTTACAGCAATTTATGCAAAATGTGCCGACGAAGAACAGCGAAATGTATTGAAAATCTTCAATTTAAACAATTTTTAGGTGTCCGGAAATGGGCTCGAATGCTGTAATTCACAGCGTCCATGGGAACTTGAGGATGAATCAAACTATGTGGATATATTGCTGGTATATATGTCCAAATAAAAGTACATATTACATTGCCGGTGGATCTCAGAAAAGTTTTAACCTTACATATTTTTATCTACTTTACGGTAAAGAAGGTGTAATGAAAGGGATTTCCGAAACAAGTTCCATCCTTCAAAACTTGTTTGAATTATAGTAAAAGTTGATCTTCATCCGATGTACACTAATTGGTAAAATTCATACTTTTTACGCAAATGGCGTCAAGAAATCACATTTTAGCTCAACCCTTAACATATATAGTTGTGACGTTTCTGCTTTTTACGGCGATTCATTTAGTTTTTGGGGCGTCCATTAAATTCAAAAAGTAATTATGTTTCATTTGATATAACAGGCCCATTGAAACCTTTATATTTTCGAGCGGAATGACTAAGTAGTGTGTTCTTTAAAAACAATACAATTATCATAAAAATCTATTGAACTGTAAAATGAACGAAAAATACAAGGGGTCCCTATTTTCACGCGCAGCTACTGCACACCAAATTTTTACATACAAATGCTTGTATCTTAGGGAAAAATAAATTAATCACCAAAAAAGTTTACAACAGCATAAATTTCATTTTAAGTATATTCCTATTTTGCTAGCCATTTTCGATTTCTTTCCGATTTTTATTGTTACATGTGTATACCTGAATGCATGTTACACACAAAAGCGGCGTAATGAAAAACATAATATATATACTTCTTTTTAAACATTTTACTGATCGTTCTCCATTCAATGTGCATCTTTTATTTTCTGAAAATGTTCCTGAAATGTTTTTGAATGGAATAGAATTATAAAATGACTACCATGTTCTTTTTCACGCTGTGGTCCTGGGAAAATTTTGACTGTGCATACCATAGTCTCGACCAACTTAAAAGTCAGAATTAGTCGGGAAGAATTATGGCCTGTTTTGGCCTTTTGGGGTGTTAAGTCCATTTTGGTCAACAATTTATTATACATTTCCATTGTAAGCACTAAACCCTTTCTCTACAGTAACTTACAACAGTCGCATTGAAAAATGTTACTCACGGATAGAGAGTCCATACCGGACGCCAACCCTATGATCGCTCGATTGACGGGCAAACGCTCCAACCCTTGTGACATAGACAAGAGATTATTGTCTACGAGTCAGTTGTATTTGAAGTTTCAAAACTGGAAATATTATATAAATATTGCATCCCTGAGAAGGTGATATGAAAAACGTTCACCGCGAGATATATTAATATCGACCGAGGCGCCAGCCGAGGTCTGTATTCATATTTCGAGAGATCATCCTCTCATGAATACATTATTTATTTTATTATACCGAAAAAAAAAGATATAAAAGTAAAAACATTTGCTGGAAAATCAGCATAATTAATAAAATGATTTATTTAACATTAAAAAGTTATTAATTACCAAATAATGAAGACAGAATTAAGGAGACTTTACTAGTAAGCACTTAGTAACTTTGGCGACTTTGCTGTATAAAAAGACTTTTTGACAAGTATAGTCTAGACCTTTACATATCGCTGACCACTATTTCAACATAATCGGCAGCAGTAACATTCGGAAAACGGCGATAACTACGAAATATATAAGTGAGCACTCATTTTCTTAGTAGTAAGTTAATTTTCAGTCTGATGGTGATAGTTTCAATTTAATATTTGATGAAAAACTGTTTTCAAAATTTTGCATGTAGAACTAATAAATCATTCAAAAGCAGAAAAGAAAAATGGGTCAGGTTCGCACATGCATAAACAAGAGAAAGTAATTGTATCGATCTCTCATAGGGAGATATAAAAATGTAATATCACATGCGCAGAAAAACAAAATAGCGTTGTTGCGCATGTGATATGAAATTATTGTTTTTTATTATTAAATCTATATTATAGTCCTTTCATTGTTCTAAAAGTAGTCACATGATCAATGAAAAAAGTCGTATTGACTCGAAGGCGGACCCAAAAACATGTATTGTTACCAGCTTTGATGACAACACGTTAAATTACGTTAAAACAATGCGGCGTCGTACACAATTTACTACGAAAGATGACCAAAGGCTGCAGATATTTGTATTTAATGTTGATACTTATGACTAGGCTGGAGTTAATAATGATACAATTGTTGCCTTTTAAGTTGGTCGATATGTGGATTTATCGACCTGAAATCAAGTCGATAAATTCGCTCGAGGTTGATATCGCTTTTATCAAGCCGATAAATCCACATATCGATCTCACCAAAAGGCAACAATTGTATATTCTAACACGATCTTTTCTATTGAACAAAGAAGGCAGAAAACAGTGAATTATATTACAACAAATCACTGTTCTGACGTCACAATTATTACGTCAAACGGCATAGCGGCGCGCTGGAAAAGAAACCGATTGAAAACGGGCAAATATTTATTGAATATCAAGGATGTACTTAAAAATCCTTGGTAACGTGTTAGAATCGAAATAATATATCTCATTTAGTGATTTGCTCTTGAATAAATCATTGTTTGTTGTTCAGATGCGTATTATTATATCACTCGGTCTGCGCCCTCGTGATATAATTCCTTCGCATCTGAACTCCAAACAATGATTTATTCAACGACAAATCACTGGATGAGATATATTATTTCTTAAATATCACATGCGCAGGAACTGAAAATAACGATTTTGCGCATGAGATATAAAATTATTATTCTAGGTCTTTGCTTATGTCAAGTGCAATACCTCATCATACGTTTCATCAGTATTAAAGCAGCATGCCTCCAGATTTGGCTAAAAACAATCTTTCTTTCAAATTGAAGTTTTGGTCATATTATGAACATTAGAATAAGAATTTTTGTTTCTGAAATATTTTAAAAATTCCAAATCGGGAAAAAACGATGACCGCGTCGGGAATCGAACCCCGGACCGCCGCGGCAATAAAGACATTTTCCCGTCGTCGTAATCAATTGCGCTACAGCTGAACAAGTGAATAATGACTTGAGAATATAGATATTTATAATGGAGACAGTTTACCTGGAGTAAAAGCGTAAAAAAACGCAATAAAGTAGTAAAACAGCAAATTCTCATGTGTTTTCGTAACATAAAGTTTGTCAGTAATTAAGTTTTAAAGCCTTCTTAAGAAATATAGCATTTATTTCAAGATATCTAAAGAATATTTTTTTGTTGTCGAACGATCTGGAGGCATGCCGCTTTAAATACTTTGCTTGTACTTTTGTAATAAAGAAGCAAAATACAACATAAATTTACATTGATTAAGATGACGGTGTTACCATTCGTAAATGTATTAGCCTTCCGTCCGTAAGTTTCCGGTGGTTTCCGTACAATCGGAATCGGCTATTTCCGTGGTTTCGGCCGGGCCGGGCCGGGCCGGGTTTTATTAATAACCCACGTGGACTGGTTTACTACATTTAATGATCATTATTGGAAAACTGTACCGTGATGTTGAAAATGAGTGCCAGTCTGGGGTTTCCCCTTATCTACTTTCATTTTTGATTTTCAGAAAATCGATTAGCTAGGTTGGCGCTATGTAAAAAAGTTTAGTAGCCAAAATTTGTGGCTTAATTTTTCGAGTCGATTGTTTTGACATTTAACAACTCTGACAGCTTATTTCAGGACCCCTGAAAGACCAGTGCAGTATTCAGTGAATGTTATGGGACCAGGGTAGAAATTCTAGGCATACTGAGATTATTTTTGTCAATTGATGGCATGTGTTCAAGTGTTCTTAATTTACTCTACTCACTAAACTTGATATATACGTCATAACATATTTTCAAGTGGATGTTCTAGTCACTTAGCTTGCTAGTCATAACATATTTTCAAGTGGATGTTCTAGTCACTTAGCTTGCTAGTTATAACATATTTTCAAATGGATGGTTCTAGTCATAACATAAAAACTTTATATAAGTCAAAATAAAAGTCAACAGAAGTGTATGTTTGTATTATTTGTTTATTTAGTAATGATAATGCTGATCCTTTCCTTTTTAAACTAAAAAGTACGGACAAGTTTTTCTTTGGTGCGGACAAGTGGATTTGTGGGCCCAACTTGTCCGTGGACAAGTAGACTCTGAAAATATTTCAGGACCCCTGTTTGAGGGCACAAACTTTTATTTTTTTTAATAAGTCAAGGGTTGTAACTTTGTTCTTGCAAAGTGAAATAAAACAAGAGCTGTCTCCATAGGATGACACATGCCCCCGATGGCACTTTGAATGAATAGTTATGGCCAATGTTAGAGTTTAGGACCTTTGACCTACGGACCTGGGTCTTGCGCGTGACACGTCGTCTTACTGTGGTACACATCCATGCCCAATATTTTTAAAATCCAAGCATGAATGACAAAGATATGGACCGGACACGCCCATCAATGCACTATGTTGAAATATGACCTTTAACATCTAAGTGTGACCTTGACCTTTGAGCTACGGACCTGGGTCTTGCGCACGACACGTCGTCTTACTGTGGTACACATTTATGCCAAGTTATTTGAAAATCCATCCATGGATGACAAAGATATGGACCGGACACGAATGCACTATCATGAAAAATGACCTTTAACGTCTAAGTGTGACCTTGACCTTTGAGCTACGGACCTGGGTCTTGCACGCGACACGTCGTCTTACTGTGGTACACATTCATGCCAAGTTATTTGAAAATCCATCCATGGATGACAAAGATATGGACCGGACACGCCCAACTATCATGAAAAATGACCTTTAACGTCTAAGTGTGACCTTGACCTTTGAGCTACGGACCTGGGTCTTTCGCGCGACACGTCGTCTTACTGTGGTACACATTCATGCCAAGTTATTTGAAAATCCATCCATCGATGACAAAGATATGGACCGGACACGCCCAACTATCATGAAAAATGACCTTTAACGTCTAAGTGTGACCTTGACCTTTGAGCTACGGACCTGGGTCTTTCGCGCGACACGTCGTCTTACTGTGGTACACATTCATGCCAAGTTATTTGAAAATCCATCCATCGATGACAAAGATATGGACCGGACACGAAAATTGCGGACAGACTGACAGACCGACAGACTGACAGACGGTTCAAAAACTATATGCCTCCCTTCGGGGGCATAAAAAACAAACTCAGATGCACAAATTCACATGCCGGATACTATTCTTACATGGTTTCATGACTCTAGGTGAAATATATTTTAAGATATATGAAATACAAACTTTTAAGCACTTTATGTGTATTTTTCTCTAAGTCAAGGACCATAACTCATGTCTGGTTGAGTGAAATTCCTTATCGAACACCAGGTGCACAACTTCACGTACACATAACAATCTCCTTATATTTTATGACTCTAAATCAAATACTTTTTGAGATACATACAACACAAACTTGCATCCCCTAAATGCAGATTTTTGACAATCAAGGGTAATTACTCTGCTCTAACTGAAAGAAATCCGGAAGGGCCACAACTCTGGTCTGAGAGAGTGATATCTCTAACAAAATCGCAGGTGCACAACTTCACATGCTGAATAATATTCCCATAATTTTGTTTCATAATCCTGGGTCAAATATTTTTTGAGTAACATGCGACATAAACTTAGGCCCTTTTTATCAATATTTTTGACCAAGTCAATGGCCATAAAAAATCTAAAATTCTGATTGCAAGCAATTGATATGTTTTTTAGTCATACTAATCTAATGATGATAAACATGCTTGCAAAGTTTCAAAGCTATAATTCTTACAGTATTTAAGGAAAGTGGACCTAAATACCTTACTTACCAAAGAAATTCAATTTTTCAAGTATAAAAAGGGCCAAAATGCATAATGAGAGTTACAGTAATTGTCTTACTTACTCATCTAATGATGACAAACAAGTGTGCAAAGTTTCAAAGCTATAGCTCTTATTCTAAGTTTTTGAGAAAAAGTTGACCCAAACCATTCAGAAATAACAGAGATAGACTGAAAGTGTATCAACATTTACCAGATATTCTAAGTACGAAAGGGGCATAATTCATGGAATATTTCTCAGAGTTTTGGCTGCTGATATAAAACAACTAGTTTATGTCTTAAATTTCAGAGTTATGGCCATTGTGTCATATGATGTAGTAACAAACATAAAATGTAAGTGCACCAAAACTAACCAAGCTGTGGAGTGGGAGCCGACTTTAGTAAGCAGAATAGCTCTCCATACACTCTGTATAGTAGAGCTAAACAAGAAAATATCACTAAAACCAATGTTTCCCACTGAAGTAGAGTTATTGTATATTAAAAACACAAAAGTGGAATTCACCAACTGGGCACAATGTGGAAATTTGTAACAAGCTTATATTTGTTTGTATTATGCAAGGTTAATTTGCACTACGATGAGAAAACACATCATCACATATCTGGAATGCAAATGTATCTGATCAGATTTCTGGATCAGATGGTGTGTGAAACAAAATTTGGACTGGTTGAATGTTCCTATTTACAGATGATTAGGTTTGGAAGGTGCATGTGATTAGTGAATCGGGATGGTAGTAATAGTGGTCAAGTGCTAGTCCCTGCATTATTTATAGTTTTGGGCCATTATTTAGAATCTTGCTGTACTTTCTCCATGCTTTCTCTTTTTTTTATGTATTTCTGATTTGTTTGTCTGGTGATGTATCATCATTCTTTATTAAGCCATCATTTAAAAAAAATTGTTGTGCTGTATTTCCTTGCAAAGTGTTTATAACAACTGTATTTCTTACTGACATTAGAGAATGATTTAGCAGCAGCATCTGTATATGTTTTGTCATTCTGTATTGTGAAATCATCCGAATTTGAATCAACAAAAGAAGAGAGAAAAACTTTCAAGGTCTGACTGACTGACTGATTACTAAGAAATATTCGGACAAGTGGGACCTGTGGGACAAGCAGACACATGGACAGACGCACAGACAGACAAAGCATTAACTATATGCTTCCCCTCTGGGGACAAGCAGATACATGGACAGACGCACAGACAGACAAAGCATTAACTATATGCTTCCCCTCTGTGGACAAGCAGACACATGGACAGACGCACAGACAGACAAAGCATTAACTACTGTAGACTTACTTATTTTAGCGGTGTACTAATAACAGCGCTTTTAGCGCTATCGCACGTGCGCTAATTCATGTCCGCGCATTAATTTGTCCAAGCATTTTCATGTACATTATCATTTGATGATGTTTTCTTCGAATTTTTGCAAATAAATACTCTTGAGAGTTTGCACTAGTTACACTGCAAGGTTCCTATGATATTCCTGTTTATTGTTCATATTATTATTTAAAATATATGATCATGCAAAATAAAATACTTAAGCTTGTTTAAGTTTGTGTTTTTTTTCTCATTTGATCAAGTTGTTATCGATTTCCGTATCACCTTCGGGCATGTCCGTTGTTGCAGTTGCTCGTTTACGGAAAGGTGTGAACGTTTATATTAAGACACAATGCATGTAGGACAAAGGTGATTCAATGATTAAAATGTGTGACAGTCTCGTTTTATTTCAGCAATTATAACTAGTATACAGAAGATAAAACACGCAGATTATTATAATTAATTACAAGAAGACAATACAGTTTTGTCAAAGACACATTATACTTTATATACTGTACGTAAACATAAAGCTACATCACAGTTGAAAGTATCATTGAAAAAATACAAGTATCATCACGGCACACTATCTTAAAGTCATACTTGGTACATTTTCAGGTTGTATAGGGTCGACAGTCAGATTCGTATTACAATAATTACAGCAGAAACACATTACATAAAAATTGCCGACGGTTAAGTTTATTTCCGAAAGTCTTCGTGAATCTTCGTTAATCTCCGAGAGCCTCATCTCGGACAGCACTAAAATTAGAAATTAGCGGTCTCGCGAGAGCGCTAATTCACATCCACGCATTAATTAGATATTACACCAAAAATTGCGTTTGCGCTAAATTTTTGCCGTGCTAATAAATGTACGCCTACAGTATATGCTTCCCCTATGGGGACAAGCAAACACATGGAAAGACGCACAGACAGACAAAGCATTAACTATATGCTTCCCCTATGGGGACAAGCAGACACATGGACAGACACAAAGACAGACAAAGCATTAACCATATGCTTCCCCTCTGGGGACAAGCAGACACATGGGCAGACGCACAGACAGACAAAGCATTAACCATATGCTTCCCCTCTGGGGACAAGCAGACACATGGGCAGACGCACAGACAGACAAAGCATTAACCATATGCTTCCCCTCTGGGGACAAGCAGACACATGGGCAGACGCACAGACAGACAAAGCATTTACTATATGCTTCCCCTCTGGGGACAAGCAGACACATGGACAGATGCACAGACAGACAAAGCATTAACTATATGCTTCCCCTCTGGGGACAAGCAGACACATGGACAGATGCACAGACAGACAAAGCATTAACTATATGCTTCCCCTCTGGGGACAAGCAGACACATGGACAGATGCACAGACAGACAAAGCATTAACTATATGCTTCCCCTCTGGGGACAAGCAGACACATGGACAGATGCACAGACATTTCCCCTCTGGGGACAAGCAGACACATGGACAGACGCACAGACAGACAAAGCATTAACTATATGCTTCCCCTCTGGGGACAAGCAGACACATGGACAGACGCACAGACAGACAAAGCATTAACTATATGCTTCCCCTCTGGGGACAAGCAGACACATGGACAGATGCACAGACAGACAAAGCATTAACTATATGCTATGCTTCCCCTCTGGGGACAAGCAGACACATGGACAGACACACAGACAGACAAAGCATTAACTATATGCTTCCCCTCTGGGGAGCATAAAAAGAACGGTATTGTTTCAAAGTTGTTTCTACATTATAAGTTCTTTCTGGACCCATCTTTCTGACACAACAGATAGACAAAACAACTAGATGTGTGTCATTGAATACTGGTGCCCAGCTTAGTGTATGGGCATAATTATGTTAGTGTTACTTGTTGACAATGCAAGACTAAATAAACATTCATAAAACCATTGGTTGGGGGTGTATGTTGTGGGGTAGAAAGTGGTAAGGAGGAGACATGGATATAACAAAACACCATCAAGAAACACAAGATAAAAGACACTGAAACAGTGAAAAGTATGTATATTTCTTTGCATGCCTAATATGAAATATGGCACTGCCTCAATAGGGAATCGATCCAACTTCAACTCATCCCATAACATTTGAAAAGAATTGTCTAATGACAGCACCCAAGGACACATTTTTTAATTAAATAGTAAATATCATCGGTAAATCGCATGGCACTATAGAAGGATCGATCCTGGTTTTCGTTGCTACGCTTAGGATCGATTCCCTATCAACCTATTTTGGATAAAAACAACACTGCCCATATTGTATTGTATTACAGGTAATTTCCGCCTCTTGGATAGGCGCACCTCCGGAGAGGTATATTTATTTATATGAACTGTGTTCACTAGGTGCTTTTATTTACAAATGCACACTACGTGTATATATACCAAATATCCATATCTGTACTGATGTGCAAGACGTTGAGGTTCGGACAAGTTATGTGGACGCTTATAAGGCACAAGGAAAAAGCGTATTCTTCCAAAATATCCAAAGTCAGACGCTCTGTGCATGTGCCGGAAGTACACATTTAAATTCGATAGTAAGTATCTCACTGGGTATATCGCATGTTACCGTAGAGGGATCAATATAACATTCCTATAAAATTTCATGAAACCAAGTCAAATACTTTCTGAGGTACATGCAACATAATTGTTAGGCCTTTTGTGTATATTTCTGACTTAGTCAAAGGGTATAACTCTGGTCTTGCTAAGTGAAATCCAAAATAAAACCCCAGGTTAAATAACAATCCTATGACGTTTTATTACTCTAGGTCAAACACTGAGATATGCATGACACGTTTGGACCGACAGACAGTGGACAGACTGATGTTAGGAAAAGAGCAATTCTAAGTGCACATCCCCCAAAACTTTGCTGCAAAGGATGGTTTGTCAGCCGCAAGTGTGTGCTTGACTTGATCAAATGAACTCAAAAACAAAATGGTACATCTACTGAATACAAGCAATCATTCTATTAAGATTGACAGCCAAGCAGAACAAGAGCTGTCTGTTGACAGTGCGCTCGGCTATTTGAAGCACTGATAGAAGTATAGGGTCAAAATATTACCTGAGATTTTCAGACAAAAGAAAAGGAACAGATATGACAATGTACCTGCATTTGTGAATTTGGATAAGTTTTGCACTATAATGCAATGTGTGACCATGTTGGTAAGCAAGTGTTCAAAGTGTCAAAGCCATATATCAAACAGTTGATAGACAAAACATCGAATGGTATGCGAAACCTAACTAATGTCTATGTCCAGAAAAGGGCCATAACCGAGCTCAAGTCCTTGTCCTAAGTAAGTAGACTATGAAGGTAAACAAGTGGTTCAAACTTTCAAAACCATATGACAAACAGGTTAGGCATGATATAGATTGGTATGAAAAACTTCACCGATTTACAAGTCCAAAAAAAGGTCATAATTTAGCCAAAACAGTTGACAGAGTTATGAACTCTTGCCTACAGATGGGAATCATGGTGATAAACAAGTGTTAAAGTTTCAATGTCACATGTCAAATAGCTTTGACAAAACGTTGACTTGTATGAAAACTAAACCAATTTCCAAGTCCAAAAAGGGCCATAATTCAGCCAAAATAGTTGATAGAGTTATGTACCCTTGCCTACATATAGAGACTGTTATAATAAACAAGTGATAAAAGTTTTAAAGCCATATGTCAAACACTTTACACAAAATGTGAACTGGTACGAAAAACTTAACCAAGATTTCTAAGTTAAAAGGGGCCATAATTCAGCCAAAATCCTTGATAGAGGTATGTACTCTTGCCTACAGATTGAAATCATGATGATAAAGAAGTGTTCAAAGTTTCAAAACCACATGTCAAAACATGGACTTGTACGGATACTGAACCAATTTCCAAGTCAAAAAAGGGTCATAATTCAGCCAAAACAGTTGACAAAGTTATGTACTCTTGCCTACAGATATAAATCATGATGATGAACAATTGTTCAAACTTTCAAAGCCACATGTAGAAAAGTTCTGACAAAATATAGACTTGTACACAAATTGTACCAATTTCTAAGTCCAAAAAGGGCCATAATTCAGACAAAATAGTTGACAGAGTTATGTACTGAGAGACTGTTATAATAAACAAGTGATAAAAGTTTCAAAGCCATATGTCAAACACTTTACACAAAATGTGAACTGGTACGAAAAACTTAACCAAGATTTCTAAGTTAAAAGGGGCCATAATTCAGCCAAAATCCTTGATAGAGTTATGTACTCTTGCCTACAAGTGGACATCGTGATGGTAAACAAGTGTTGAAAGTTTCAAAGCTTTACCTCAAAAGACTTTGTCAAAAAGTGGACTGGTACGAAAAACTTAACCAAGGTGTGATGCCGACACCGATGCCGACACCATGGTGAGTAGGATAGCTCACTTATTCTTCGAATAGTCGAGCTAAAAAGTGCCGTAATTTGAATTAAATTCAGACAAGAGTTGTCTAACTTGGCTTTTAGTATGTCTGAAGACCAGGAAGTCTTGTAAAGTGTTCAGTTTCAATCCAATACAGGCTATTTGTTTATTGAGATAATGAACTTGCATGCAAAGCTTTAACCAAGGTGTGTTGCTAACATCAACACCCGTTAGAGTAGAACAGTTCTCATTTTTCTTCGAACAGTAAAGCTAAAAATCAATGGATCATAACCTGATGAAAAATCATTCAATGATAAAACCTGTAAAACATGTGCAACCAGACTACTGATCATTCAGATAAAGTGTCTTTAAATTCCATAGGACAGGAGAAGTAGTCTGGACAAATATTATTCAAACATGACCTTTAACTCTGCATTAAATATCCCTGCGGGATGTGCTGATTGTATGTGCAGCTAGAGTCTATACCAACCACTCCTGTAAAGTATCACTGAAATCTGGCCAAGGTTTTTGGAGCTAAAATCCAGACAAGCTCAAGATACCCAAATAGACAACAAAGGAAAAACCAATATGTCTCCTGTCAAATGGGGAAAGAAACTTAACAAATACAAGTTCAGCTGGATGCATTATATTCTACTGCACAGTACACTCAGTTACTTACCTTAGTTGATTTTCCCAGAAAATTCTTAGCAAAGATATCAGAATCTAGAGCAGTCAAGTTGGCCAGGATCTGACCCTGAAAACAAATAAAAGCTGATATATCTTGGAGGATAACTCTTTCTGACAAATTTTCTCACAAAGGACAAAAAGCTTCCCTTAACAAATCCAGTTTTCTCAATGGTTCTTGTCTGAAGGGTCATAATGACTTTGTAAATTAAATGGTTTCCGTATATATATTGATTTCTTGTTAAATCTTATCATGGGTAACTGTTTCCTTATAAATGTTGATGGTTTTAATATATTGATTTTATGACCTCCCATATGGCTCTGACCACGTACAGGTAAGTTCAGGTGCAATATCGATAGTAGTGCTTTTCTAACCATGTGATAATGCACACCCACTATCAGGAAACATGCCCTATGGGACTTGCAGTCACCTGCATTTAAGCAGCCACTTTCCCTTAGCAGCCAGTAAGCTTACTTTCCAAATTGACCTTCTATTCTAATTTCAAGCTGTCTTAAGCAGCCATACTGCACTGCTTCCTTAGATGGCTGCCTAACACAGGTTTGACTGTACTCTACAAGTATCAAACTGACAGTAATACAGAGTCTGACAGTAATACAGATTCTGACAGTAATACCGAGTCTGGCAGTAATACCAAGTCCGACAGTAATACAGAGTCTGACAGTAATACAGAGTCTGACAGTAATACCAGGTCTGGCAGTAATACCAAGTCTGACAGTAATACCTAGTCTGGCAGTAATACAGATTCTGACAGTTATACCGAGTCTGACAGTAATACAGAGTCGGACAGTAATACAGAGTCTGACAGTAATACCTAGTCTGGCAGTAATAGAGAGTCTGACAGTAATAGAGAGTCTGACAGTAATACAGAGTCTGACAGTAACACCAAGTCATACATGGGTCTTTCTTACATCAAAATGACATCTCATTAGTTTTAAAGCTACACAATCTCAGTTCAAGAAAAATATTTGAATTCTTTCATTTAAAGCAGATTAATACATAATTGATATGACATCTAGAAATGATAATATAATTAAAACCTTTTAAAACCATTTTCATATAATGTACCTATGTAAAAAGCTTTTTTGTTGCCCATGCATGTATTTAAAGCTTTCAAAACATTTCTGGGAATGTTGCCTGTCCCTCAAGTTCTATTAAATTCCCTTTAGTAGTTTAAGTTATTGTCTGGAGAATGTGTAATGGACAAAAGGACTGTATTTCTGTATCCATCCGTCTATCAGCAACAGCAGATGATACATACATTCAACATTAATTAATTTCAGATTTGTTTAATGTTAAAAAGTCATAAGATAAGCAAAATCTTCCACATATTGCCCACAATGTCAGTATTTTTAAGTCAATGACACATAGTCAAATACTTACAGCAAAAGCTTCATGATACTCAAACACATCAATGTCAGACATCTTCAATCCAGATTTCTCTAAAACTTTTGGGGTAGCATATGCAGGTCTGGAATGGTGAGAAAACAAAATATGTAATTACTGTCAGATAACAAACATTCATATAATTTATGTAGTCTGATATAAAATGGTTATTATAACTGGAGCTAGCACCAAATGTGACTCATACTTCCACTGAAAGCCTGATAATGGTCATTAGAAATACTCTCTTTACCTTTCTGAATACCACTCACTGTACCTTTCAGGTTCAGACTGGGAAATAATTTCATACCTATTCAAGAAACAGTTATACTGCTTATGGTTTTTAGTTTAATTTATTTTTACCTATCATTATATCAAGTTATATGAAATTCCCTTCATTAGCTATAATATTGTCAGTCATATTTAAGCAGATTTTATAACATTTTTCATTTATAGTATTATCTGTTAAAGATTTATTTAAGAAACATATCCATATTAGGTTATGCTTTACTGACTTTTATCAAATTTTGTAACTACCCCCTTTAAATACAAGTGGAGAATTGCTTTTCATTTCAAAACTAGACCTATCACGTTTGGGTTAAGAGGTTCTCAAGTTATTGAGCAGAAACTGTTTTCAAGGTTCAGGCCCCTGTGACCTTGACCTTCGGCCGCAAAAAATATAGGGGTAATCTACTTCATAAACCGATCATGCTACCAAGTTTGACTGTTTTGGGTCAAGTGGTTCTCAAGTTATTGGGCGGAAACTCCACCAACAGACAGACTGACAGGTGCAAAGCAACATACCCTCGCTTCTTCGAATGGGGGCATAAATATAATATAATAGGTCTTATGTTTATATAATGTCTTAGACAAAGTATGTTTCAGGGCTATTTCTAGGGGTTTTGGGGAAAAAGGCCCCTGGTGTAATTGGGGATTTTTTATGCAGTAAATTGTCAAAATTGGGGAAAAGTATTACCGGTAATTACATTAGTTAAAAACTTTATTTTCTAGTTTTATTTTAGACATTCAAATGAATAACAAATTTAAAGTATTCCCTGCTGAAATTTGATAATTTACTTTTCAGGACTTTTTCTTGACAGACCTTACAGAAATTTCTGAGAAATTGAATGTCTCTAGTATGTTTTCACTACAGTTACAACAGAATTGTGCAAAAAGTTGAATGTGTGTGTGTGTTCTGGTGAAATATGTGACATTTGATTTTAATGGTGTAAGGACTACATGTCAACATGTTTTCAGTACTTTATTCAATAAATGTTAATAAATCTATGTGTTTTGAAAGGTTTTTACTTACAAAACATACAATATTCTGGGAGATTTGCACAGAAAAGTGGTCATTTATAAATTATATATTATTTAGAAGACTGCCAAAAATCTGGCTGATAATTTTTCCTACCAGTTCTCAAGTAAATTGGTATTTTAAAGTGTTATGCCACTAATGATTCAACAAATTGTGGCTAATTTGTTTGTATTATTGTTGAAAGTAAGAAGGTAAATTGGTTTTTTTTTCATGGAAAATTGTGGTTATAATCACATAATCTTTACTACTGATACGTAAAACTAGACTTGGCACTGATAACTCCTGTAAGATTTGGTGGAAATTTTCCCAATGGTGTAAGAGAAGTTGCCAAATTATAAAATCTGACAAAAAAAGGGATATGACTCCTCTGAAATTTCATCCAAAATAAAAGGGAAGTGGCCAAAACACTCCTGTGAGGTTTGGTGGATATCAACCCAATAATATAAAAGGAGTGGCCAAAACATCATAAAATTTGATGAATCTGGGGCCACAACCCTGCTGATAATCATCAAACCGGAAAATGCCGATAATATGCACAACTAGGTTTGGCAATGAACACATTAGTGAAGTTTGGTAGAAATCTGTCCAGCTGTGTCAGGGGAGTTGCATGGACAAACTCAGTGAGGGACAGACAGCAATAAATCTATTTATGTCCCACACTACATGTGGGATACTTTATTAACTAGAGCTGCTTTTGAGAAAAGTGTATGTCTCCCACAACTGCCTAATCATCTGAATTGTAAAAAAAGTACACTTTAGGAGTAAGTTTTGGTTCAGAAAAGTACACTTCAGGAGTAAGTTTTGGTTCAGTAATTCAAAGGGCCACTCGGTTCAGTAAGTTTTGGTTTAGTGATTCAAAGTGGTTCTGATGAGTGGTTCGGCTCAGTAATTCAAGGGCCATAATTCCGAAGTGCCTGGGATGATTTGGCTAGTTATCGAACTTGGATGAGGACTTATTGGCAAACACATTTTGTTCAAGTTTGGTGAAGATTGGATGAGAAGTGTTCGACTTAGAGTGCGGACAAAATTTGTGACAGACAGACAGGAGCAAATCAGTATGTCTCCCACACCACTGTGTGGTGGGAGACACAATTACTCTAATCTATTGTTCTCCTAGCCAAGAAGCTATCATGGAAGGATGGACAAGAGCAAACATAAGAGGTACAAAAACTGAAATCCACAAATAATACCAGAAACTTCTTTTGTTCTTTAACCTGTAATTTGTGAAGCACCCACAGTTCAGGGAAATTGGTTAAGCTTTATAGGAATGCCTACATGTAGATTAAGTTGGTGGAGCTGGGTTTCAAATCTGAAACCTCTTGATTTTGTAGCCTGAAGTTGTAATAGTAAACACTAAGCCACAGACTGACTCTAAAAATTCATGAATCTAGCCCTAGCCTTGATATCATGAGCACCATAATTATCAATGTACAGTTCTTAAACTGTTCAATTTCCACTGTTTTCACCTTGCAGTCCGTTTGTAATCTTATCAATGTGACAGAGAAAATAACTCTGTTTCTCAAAGACATTAAACATCTAATTTCTATTTATTTCATTTTGCTAAACCTTTCATCTCGACCAGTATGTTTTACCAGGCTTTGCAAAAATTGGATCTATACAATTACCAATCTGATCAATTGATAGTTTATGAGATAACCTCTTTCACCTCAGCATTCAATCTTAACTTTTAACAATTTCCCCAACTCAAAACTTAGTTTTTGTGTTGTTGGGAAGCCTTACCCCAGGAGAAGCTGGTCCTTTGGATCTTGTGAGACATAGACAAAGTCTCGCAGATAAGCTTTTGGTTTAAGACCTAAAGCCAAGGCCTTTTCCTCTGACATGATCAAACATGCTGAGGCACCATCAGTCTGAAAAAATAACATTCAAGTAATATATGTCAAAATTTCCAGGATTACCCTATACAAAGTTTTTTTTCTTAAAATAAAATTGAATTTAAAACTCTTATACTTTATCATGTAACAAACATTTAAAAAAAACACAGTTTCATGGTCCATGAAATAGCCAGTTTTGACTGAACAATAAAATCAAAAGATCTGACAAAAGTAGTTTTATTATACATGCAGAGAACTTCCATCAATTAGGTATTCAAATTTTTTAATTCTTCAAATGTAGTCATTCGTAGCAGTGTAACTACTATATAAGGAGATATATAAATTTATTGATCAACTATGTGGTAGTTGTACTTACAAGAAATGAGGCATTTGCTGCAGTAATAGTTCCATATGGTTTAATAAAAGCAGGCTTCAATTTAGCCATTTGTTCTATAGAGGATGGTCGAATCCCATTGTCCTTTGTTACGTAGTTTGCTACATCTACAGTGAAAGTAGAAAAAATTCTGCTTATTTATTTCTGTATCTCCTACTGTATGTATTGATAACTAGGTTATAGCACACACTTACAGAATGACTTGCTGGTAAGTAGTCAAAACTTTTGTATGAGGTCTGAAAGACCATGACCTTTGACATACCAGTGGTTATTACTCTGGAGATACTTGTTCAAACTGGCTGGTTATCTAACATTACCTAAACTTTATAGAGGTACACACTTTGTATATGTTTGGTTTAGTACTGAGAAAATATACTAATAACACAATGTTATAACTCTGGAGATTCTGGTCCAAACTGGCTTGTTATCAATCTTGACTCAGATTTTATAGATACACACTTTGCATCAGATTGGTTTATATCTTAGAAAAAAAAACTCTAGTTATTGTGCAAAAACTGATTTCATTCAGCCTGTTAAGAATGAAAACATAATATTCCCATTTTTCCAAAACTGGCCTTTAAAATGGGGAATAATTTTAGTAAACATGAAGCCTATGTAATACTTTTGGAATTATATTTTTGATGACATATACAACACTCACACAGCTGTCATGTCTAGACTTTTCTATGAAATAAATTTTCTGAATTCTGTGGGGAAAAAAGTTTTAGTACAAAAAGGACATTACTTCATCAAAACAATAGCAAGATTTATAAATATTATGTCATTTTCTTGATATTATGACAGCCATGGCAATTATATAGTTTCAATCAGTTGCAATGTATAGTTATTAGGATGCTAACTTGACAGAATTTTGCTGGGAAAAAAGCTACATACAGAAAGGGGTATAATTTCAAAAAAATGATAGCAGGACTTATGAAGCCTAGGTATTCACTGGGTATTATCAGATCATCAGGTAGGAATGAATGAAGTTCACTCAGATGTGATGAATAATAACACAGATATGTAATGCTAAAAACTCATAACAAAGTGTCTACATAAAACTGCAATGCAGACATATAAGAATAGCTCTCTGGGCTTTTGATACTGCAAGCTTAACATAGAAAAATGTCAAATAAATCTCTGACAGATAGTTGGCAAATGAGAAAAGCTCATGGTCTTCTTTAACGCATGGTCTTACATAAATATATGTCTGCCACTGAAAAATATTAAATTAAGTGAAAACTGTACTGAATTTGTTTATCATTTAAAAAGCACCTCAGATGCTGTATTTGCTATGAGACATTGTTTCTGCACTCTTTAAAACCCCTATCCCTCAAAATGTGAATAAAACTCTTTAAAACCAACCTTACAAAATTTAAAAATGACTTTACATAAAAAAACAAGAGTGCCAGAATGTCACAATATACGCCCGTCACAGCAAATTTCTTTACATTAGCACCTGTATTTGCAAATGGAATTTTAATTTTCTAGTTGTTTACAATGTTGTTTTTTTTTTAGAAATTATTGTAATTCTTTTATTTTTCTAAGTCCACAAAAAAAAATCATTACCAGGTCAAGATACCTTAAAATACACCCAAAATTTGAAAGTAACATCAATGTTGTACCACAGAAAAGTGGTCTTGGTTTTTCCCTACGGTCAATTATAAAAAAATTACAATGTAAGTTATTTATAGTAACAACTAAGGGAAGTTAATCTTTAAAGAGAAAAACAAAAAAAAAAAAAAATCCCCCCCCAAAAAAATTCTAAGTCCACACAAAAATCCTTACCAGGTAGAGATAGCTCAAAAAACACCTCAGAATTGGATGTAACATGCATGTTGTACTACAGAAAAGTGGTCTCGATTTTTCCATACGACTTGTAATGAAAAAGTTAGAATATAAGCTATTTATAGTAACAGCAAAGGGAAGTAATTCAAAAGAAGGGACCAGTGCATGACACTCCGTCTCAAGATGGTGTACAATTGTGCCAAGTTACATCAAAATCCCTCCATGCATGAAGTAGAAATGCTCCGGACAAAGTTTTCATTCTTGTATCTTTGACCTCTAAGTGTGACCTTGACCTTACCCCTAGGGACCTGGTTCTTGCGCATGACACTCCGTCTCATGATGGTGAACAATTGTGCCAAGCTACATCAAAGTCCATTCATGCATGAAGAAGATATGCCTCGGACAAAGTTTTCATTATTGTATCCTTTGACCTCTAAGTGTGACCTTGACCTTAGACCTAGGGACCTGGTTCTTGCGCATGACACTCCCTCTCATTATGGTGAACAACTGTGCCAAGCTACATCAAAATCATTCCATGCATGAAGAAGATATGCTCCGGACAAAGTCATTCTTGAATTTTTCATTCTTGTGTCCTTTGACCTCTAAGTGTGACCTTGACCTTAGACCTAGGGACCTGGTTTTTGCGCATGACACTCCGTCTCATGATGATGAACAATTGTGCCAAGTTTCTTCAAAATCCCTCCATGCATGAAGAAGATATGCTCCGGACAAAGTCATTCTTGAATTTGACCTTTGACCTCTAAGTGTGACCTTGACCTTAGACCTAGGGACCTGGTTCTTGCGCATGACACTCCTTCTCATGATGGTGAACAACTGTGCCAAGTTTCTTCAAAATCCCTCCATGCATGTAAAAGATATGCTCCGGACAAGGTCTGTGGACGCCGCCTGCCCGCCCAACCGCCCATCCGCCCGCCAGGGGCGTTCCCATAATACGTCCCGTTTTTCAAACGGGCGTATAAAAATCATATGAAGGTTCTCTCAGATGTCAAGTGCCTGAAATATAATGCTGAAAGAGGCAGCCTTGGCCTTCCTCCATTATTAATTGCTGGAAATACTCATAATTTTTACCTAAAACTGTGTAGGTGTGACCTAAATCAAAAACACAGTTAAACATGGCAGAAAGAAATATTAGCAATATACTCACTTGGAACTTTATATGGCAGAATATCAGTAAGATAGCCTTTCTCTGTTGCTTCCTGGGCCAGTGTGTGAGACCTCACAGCAAATTCATCCTGAACACAGACAAATCAAATTTATTACTAAGTTGAACAATGGATGAGAGGGATGTTGTATGAAGTTCCAATCCAATGAATGTAATTGTGTTGTTGTTGTTGTTTTTTTTTAATTGTTACTGAGATACAACTTGAAAATTAGATTATGGTATTCAGTCAAACCAAGAGTTATCTAACTTGGTTATTTTAGTAGATGCAACCAAATACATAGAGTTGTTACTGAGATACAGCTTGATAGTTAGTTGCATGCAAATCTTTTAATGAATTTTCTGCATCAAAAAAATGGTCATAATTGGAAATGAACTAAACCAAGAGTTATCTTACTTGGTTATTTCAGTAGTTTTGGTTTGGAAGCATTGTGTAGAGTTTCGATCAAACACATTACAATGTGTCGAGCCCTTCGGGACAAAGCCCGGATGAGCAGAATAGCTCTTACTATTCTTCAAATAGTCAAGCAAGCAAATACAGTCATTTGTTCCTATCACTTCACATCCTAATGGGCCTCAGAGGTAGAGCAGTTAAGATTGCCAGCTTCGAAACAATTGCCCCTCATCGATGTGGGTTCGAAAGCAAACAAACGATGAAGAATTCTTTCATTTGAGGACTTCTTACAGCAGGTTTATTGAAGGTCAGTGGTTGAACAAAGGTGTCCACCTGTACCTTAATAATGCCCAGAGAACAAACTGGGAAGGTGTTATAACACCTACATTATGTTGGTGTAACTTTAAAGAAGCAAAACAAAACAAAATAAGCAAAAACATAAAATGGGAGAAAACTAACATTTTTGTTTATGCTCTTCAATAAATCGAATTATCTCGTGGCATTCAGCACACTTAATAACATCTTCACATTTTAAATGCATTTTAAGGCGATTAAAAAAGTTTCAGAGTATCAGTTAATACAGTGAACAGATTTGGTAAGAAAACGCAGTCTACCTGTGCCTGTCTAGTCACACCAAATGCTGTACACAGTCTGTCTGCTGAATGACCCATTGTCTCTCCCGAGGAAAACTCAGCAACTGCTGGTAGCTGTAATACATAAATACTTATCATACCTTTGTCAATTCAAACTTACACAATAAACTCTAACAATTTGTTGTTAATCAAATGAAAAACTTTACAATACATTTCCAGTTCAATTACTGATGCATAATTATACTCATCACATACATATACATGATGCACAGTAATATTTAAGTGCCATGGATCTATTTCATCTATAATGGATATAAATGAACATTCCTGGAAGCAGGCCATCCAATAAACATCTGTCTGAAACTATTTCAAAATCAGAGAAGCAGTTTCTGACAAGTAGAGTATTAGATTATTTATATTTAAAGTTTGCACTATATACATAATAGAAAAAAGTGGACAACCCTTCTGGTGCCACCTTTTTGATGAAGTAGAATAATCTGATTCTAGGGTAAGATACCATCAACAAAGAAACAGAACAATACGACACCAATACTAATAAACTGATACCAGGATTTCAATGATACTTATATCAATACCATGGGACAAAAAGTTGCTATAAGATGGACGAATAAAACCATCAGACACTGATGTGATCAAGAAAGCAGTTTTAAAACAATTAGTCTTTTTTACATTTGTACAAGTTGTTGTTTCTTCAATTTATTCTGTCACTTTTTCATCAAAAATATCAATAACAGCACCAAAATCATATCAAAATCAGGTGAAAAGTTTCTGACAAGATTTTTTTAAAGAAACATTTGTGCAAAATCATTCCGAGATCAAAGTTTCCACTATAAACATACAGTCAGTAATTAAAACAATCTTGGCAGAGGGACATTACTGTGAAATTATTTCAAAATCAGACCTGGGGTTTAGGTGGTCATGTTCTGTTATTAGCTAGGGCCCTCGCATGGATAATGGACTCTGAATGACTACAAAACAACTGAAATCTTAACTCTCACATACCTCTGGCATCCACACTGCACCATTCATCATTTTCTTGACAAGATTCCATTTTTTGGCTGGTGTTTTTGCCTTGTTAAAGTCAAGCATGATTTTTCTCATTTTTCTGCTATGTCTAATTGGAACGTCAGACATAAACTCAACACCACCGGCAATGACAGCATCACACTGACCTGCAGCAATCAAACCAACTCCTGCAAGAACAAAAAATTATTTCATAAGCTATTTTATGTCCTCTTTAATCCTCAAAGTAACTTTTACATTTATGTACCCATTAACAGCACATCAAAAATGTAATGTTTTTTGGCATAATGTGCATGTTATTCAGGTTAACCTAAACAGGACTGAGTACAGAAACAGAACATACCCCAATATCAAAAGTTGCCTCCTCCTTTAGGCTGCCAAATACATGACAACTTGCTGAAGAGATGTCCATTCTACTGTTTAAACAAAATCTATTTTGTTGCCTTTGGTATAAAATAACTTATATATTAAAACAAAACGTACATGTATATTCCTGCAACAACCAATGTCCACAGAGTACCGAATTTTTTACAATGCTTTGAACTTACATACAGGTATCTATGTAGTTAAATACATTTTCTGAACAGTTTTATTGTCTCCATCAGCAAATGAACAAGAGCTGTCACAGGAGACAGCGCGCTCGACTATTTCGATGCTGGATAGTGAAACTGGGCACACCTGAGGAAACTAGAGCTGTCACTGGAGTGTTTAATGACTCCAATTGTGGATGAAGATATTGCACAATAGCCTGAGTCTATGTCAAATATATCAACTTAAAGTAATAAGAGAGGTAAAGAAACAAGAGCTGTCCGTAAGACAGCCAAGCTCGACTATTCGAAATATTGTCACAGAAGCAGGAAATTATTACCCAAAATGTTAAATATCAAAAGAGTTTTAAGTTCGAAAGGGGGACATAATTTGAACAAAATAGATATCAGAGTTATGGGACTTGATCAACTAGTTTTATAACCCCGAAGAAACATGTTAAGTTTCAATTCAAAATCTGCATTAGTTTTGGGGATAGTAACTTGCATGTAAAACTTTAACCAGAATTTTCTAAGTCCAAAAGGGGACATAATTTGCTCAAAATACATGTTAAGAGCTATGGAACTTGACCAAGTGAGGCTGGTAATTGACCTAGAAAAAGAATAAATAAGTTTCAAAGCTATATGCCTTTTGGTAATAGCTGTATGTACTTGCACGCAAAACTTTAACCAGGATTTTCTAAGTCCATAAGGGGGCATAATTTGCCCAAAATACATGTCAGAGTTATGGGACTTGGTGCTATCAACTAGTTCTATAACCCCGAAGACACATGTGAAGTTTCAATTTAATATCTGTAGTAGTTTTGAGATAGTTACTTGCATGTAAAACTTTAACCAGGATTTTCTAAGTCCAAAAGGGGGCATAATTTGCCAAAAATACATGTCAGAGTTATGGGACTTGACCCAGTGAGGTAGGTAATTGATCTAGAAAAAGAAAAAATAAGTTTCAAATCTATATGCCTTCTAGTAATAGCTGTATGTACTTGCACGCAAAACTTTAACCAGAATTTTCTAAGTCCAAAAGGGGGCATAATTTGGCCAAAATACATGTCAGAGTTATGGGACTTGACCCAGTGAGGTAGGTAATTGATCTAGAAAAAGAAAAAATAAGTTTCAAATCTATATGCCTTTTAGTAATAGCTGTATGTACTTGCACGCAAAACTTTAACCAGAATTATCAAAGTCCAAAAGGGGGCATAATTTGCCCAAAATGAAGGTCAGAGTTATGGGACTTGGTGCTATCAACTAGTTTTATAACCCCGAAGACACATGTGAAGTTTCAATTCAATATCTGCATTAGTTTTGGAGATAGTAACTTGCATGTAAAACTTTAACCAGAATTTTCTAAGTCCAAAAGGGGGCATAATTTGCTCAAAATACATGTTAGAGTTATGGAACTTGACCCAGTGAGGTTGGTAATTGACCTAGAAAAAGAATAAATAAGTTTCAAAGCTATATGCCTTTAAATGATAGCTGTATGTACTTGCATGCAAAAACTTAACCAAAGTGTGACGCCGACGCCGACGCCGACGCCGACGCCGACGCCAGGGTGAGTAGAATAGCTAGACTATTCTTCGAATAGTCGAGCTAAAAATGTATCAAAACACTATATAAGTATATCCTAAGCAAAAAGGGGTATAATTCATTAAATATTGGTGCCAGAGTTATGCAGCTTGTGTCATATAGTGTGGGTGATGATGTTGAACAACTATTTTAAGTTTGAATCAAATCCATTCAGTAATAACAGAGACAGAGTGAAAGTGCATCAAAACTTTAACCTAAAATTCTAAGTAAAAAGGGGGAATAATTAATGAAAAATTGATGCCAGAGTTATGCACCTTGCATCATATGGTGTGGGTGATGATGTTGAACAACTATTTTAATTTTGAATCAAATCCATTCAGTAATATCAGAGACAGAGTGAAAGTGCATCAAAACTTTAACCTAAAATTCTAAGTAAAAAGGGGAAATAATTCATGAAAAATTGGTCCCAGAGTTATGCACCTTGTGTCATATGATAAGGGTAATGATGTTGAACAAATGTTTAAGTTTGAATCAGATCCATTCAGTAATAACAGAGATAGAGTGAATGTGCATAAAACTTTAACCTGAAATTCTAAGTAAAAAGGGGAATAATTCATGAAAAATTGTGCCAGAGTTATGCATCTTGTGTCATATGATGTGGGTGATGATGCTGAACAACTATTTTAAGTTTGAATCAAATCCATTCAGTAATAAAAGAGGTAGAGTGAAAGTGCACCGAAACTTTAACCTGAAATTCTAAGTAAAAAGGGGGAATAATTCATGAAAAAATGGTGCCAGAGTTATGCACCTTGTGTCATATGATGTGGGTGATGATGTTGAACAACTATTTTAAGTTTGAATCAAATCCATTCAGTAATAACAGAGATAAAGTGAAAGTGCATCAAAACTTTAACCTGAAAATCTAAGTGAAAAGGGGGGATAATTCATGAAATATTGGTGCCAGAGTTATGGCCCTTATGTTAGATGATGTGGATGATGATGAGGAATAACTATTTCAAGTTTGAATCAAATCCTTCAAGTAATTACAGAGATAAGTTGAAAAAAGAGAAAGTGCACCAAAACTTTAACCAAGGTGGGGACGCAGAAAGACGCCGACGCCGACGCCGGGGCGAGTAGGATAGCTCTCCTTATACTTCGTATAGTCGAGCTAAAAAGTGAAAGAGACTTCACATATAAAATCTCTATATGAACTCCAAGCTATAACTGACATTAGAAAGAAGTTTAACAAACCTGTAGTTATAGCTTGGTTTGAGGATATGCAGGCCTGGGTTACAGTGTGTGCAGGTGTCTTGTCAGAAAAGCCAGCAGACAACATTGCCTGAATGAAAGAATATTATAGTCATTTATCTAGTAAACTAGAACTATTTTTACAAATGTTTTCACAACGTGAAAAGACATTGCTATCATCTTAAATTGGCTTTGATTGTCTCACTGTCAATCTCAGCTATTGACACAAACAGCTTTTTACTTTTTATACTAACTGTGTATGAAGTATGCATCTAGAAAAGTGATCCAAAATTTACTGATTATCCTCAAGAAAATTTCTCTGAATATTTTGCAACTGATTGTCCAAGACAAGAAAATACGCACCTCTCTGGCAATATTACTTGTCTTCACCTCTTGAATGACAGTTCCATACACCACATAGTCAATGATCTCTGAAACACAATACAATCAGTGATAGCTTTGTTAGTTTTCCAATTGGATCATTTCCTGTCAACAGTTCTAAAATATTTGGAAAAATTTCACCTCTGTTAAACTAACCTTAGTATTTTAGAACCAAGAGTACACATTTTAGAATGTACAAACTTATTTTATACACCTTAAAAGTTATAGAAAACTAGTCAACATATGTTATAGAAAACTTAGAAAACTATTACTCAATCTAGGTCTCTTACATGAAAAGACTTCATTTTTTAGTAAAGTATACCTTTTTCAACTCCAGTCTTCTTCATCAAACCACTGAAAATGAACAGGTAAAACTACAAGTTTATGTTTTCTTAGTGCTATTGTAAAATAAGAATTATGAGGGGAAATCCAAAATTAAGTGATATTTCATCATAAATTTTAAATGAGTGAAGTGATTTTATTAAAATTTTCATTTAAAAATCAACAATACTTAAACCATCAATTTACAAAATTTGAAGTTTTTATGCCAAATATTGGCAGTGTTATCTAAACAAGATATTTATTTCTTTATTTTGTTGGGTTTAGAATCTCTCTGACATAATTTAGACCATATGGCAACTTTTCCTGCTTTTGTTGGTGGGGGAAAACCCCAGGTGCCCCTCCAGACTCAGTTTCAGGCATGGGCAGACACCTGGTTAGAATCACCAACATTCGATAAGTCAGCTTGACGAGTTCCTCAGGTGAAAGAAATCTACACACCAAGTGAAGTTTAAAACCACAAGAGCAAAGGGCATGTCAGCTATCTTAATCATTTGGCCATGGAGGCCTTGTATTAAAATCAAAACAAAGAGCTGTCTAATGATTGCATGCTTGACTGAAACTCTTCCACACAATACTAGCTTACATGTAAAAACTTTACCGAAATCATCTTGAATTCCAAGGAATCAAGAGTTTTACCTAAAGATAACTTAAATTCGACTTAAAAAGATATTTTGTAAATGTGTTCAGGACGGGACTTGAAAATGTCTTCAAGATACGCAGAATGTCGAGATAAGCAAGTTCAGGATATAGTTTCAAAGTTCTGTATATTGCTAAATGAGGTTATTCGATTAAAAGTCTTTGTAATTCTGGATTAGCCCTCATATGTGTGGCACATTTCCAAATTTGATAATATTCATACACAAATTCATACAGCATGCCTTAGATATTACGGCATTTGCCTTGGAAAGAGAACGTTAAAAAGCTTGAATCACACTTGGATCCATTCCAGTATGGCTAGCTGAGGAGGTGCCTAATACTTAGGCATAGGTGTCTTATAAGTCAATATGGCCGACACTATAAATTAACCCTTTACTTTAACAAATCAGTAACAGCTGCAATGTAACAAAGCTAGACTTCTAGGAAATCCTCAATATTCACTTACACTAATGACTTAGTTGCGAGATTATGAGGCATGAGATCCTTGTATTCTGTGCCAGACTGTAAGAATGGAGTTCTTACTCCTTCAACAAGGACAACATTGCGCACATCTGGTCGAGCAAGAGTCTTCTTTGCTGAAAACAGATCACTCAGATTTTCAAATATCACTGAATATAAAGAACAAATGCAAAGACTTCAGGGTAGGATAATAAACATTTGACAGGGAAAATGTTTTTTACAGTTTAATGAGTTTTGTGGAATATACAGTATACAAATACATGTAAACAGTGAGCAGAACAGGTTCGTTGGGATCATGGAGTCCGTTCAACATCTGTGTAATAGAATTCTGCCTAAACAAGTGCTAGGTTTTTTTTAGAGGTGTTGCATTTTCCATTACTGAACAGACTAAATCAAACCCAGTTTGCTACCAGTATTATTTTGCATACAGTTTTTAATTCTCACCTATACACAGGAAGAATTTTTTTCAATACTAATATCTACTACTTTATAAAAAAGAAACAATACAGAACTATTATGTCATTGTATTTTATATCTATTTATACAAAGTTTCATAAAGATGAGGTAGAAAATGTGGCCTCTAGAACGTTAACAAGGTTTTCCAATCAATTAACCTTGTGACCAAGTATTGACCCCAGATGACCCATACCAAGTATTGACCCCAGATGACCCATTAACAAACTCAATCTCATCATTTAAAATTTTACTGAGAGAATTGCTCAGAACAAGTTTCATTAAGATTGGGCTAAAACTGTCAACTCTTGAGTGTTGTCAAATTGTTGACAATGCATGCAGCACAATGACGCACACAGGTGAGCCAACAAACCAAGTGAATATTGCCAGAAAATAAAAGGATGTTGCAACCCACAGTTGTCAGAATTAAGGAATATAGTTCTAACAATACAAAGCGGTTATATACCTGTGTAATAACGTCACAAGGGCAAAGTCCAAATGATTTATTACATGCTATGTTTAACTTGTATGAAAATGACTCAAGGTGAGGTACCACAAAACTACAGATGATCCTTACATTTAGTTGTCTGTGTGCTGGCTGCTGCATTCCACGCCCTTGATGCTGACAGGCATCTTACAGCAACTGAAATTATAAAACCTAACATAACAAAGCTTTCTGGTATAATTTACACATTTTTACTATTAGCCTGTCTATAAATTTCAGACACAGATGCTAAAGCAGATAAACATATCACAAACTTACATAGTCACCACGAAATTGTGGTGACTGTAACCTTAAACAATTTTATCAAGGCCAAATTCATCATAAGCTTATGTAAATTCATCATGAAGCATACATGTGAGCTAGACAAGATCAAGCACATCGTACTTAAAACACTTTTTTTCGGAAGCTAAACTGTCCCCAATCCTAGAAACTATCTTTTAGAAATCTCTTGTTCAGGGCAACAGAAAGCCTCTTAAGACCGTCAAGGATTACCAGATCCTAGCCAAACACCTAGGTCTTAGAACAGACAAATTTTCTATTATCTATTAATTTTTTTATGCAAAAACATGTTTCAGGTTTGTTTATGATACCAGTAAATGACACACATTGTGAAAGCTTGTTTTCAAATACTTAGATACCGGGGATTCACAGTACTTCGACGTAAAAAAGACAGACACTCTAGTTTTCAAAAATAGTTTTGCCAAAAATCTAAGCAAACTGAACATGAATGATGAGAGAAAAAATGTAGAGCAATGTTCATGTTAAGTGTCAAAACAGGAGATTCAGGGTAATATGTATATCCCGGTAATTGGTATACCCGGTAAACCACAGGCTAAAAATATAAACTTTTCCGAATTACAGGGCGTGTTGGGATATTAACTGGCACAACTGTCATGGGAATAAGTAAAATTTATAGTCAGCATGACTGTCATTCTGACTGACACTTCCAGAAGAAAATTTACCATATCGACATTTATAAGGATAAATCCCGTTTTCCGGTATTTCCGTAAATAGGGTCAGGGGGGCTGGCGAGATAAACCGATATAAAAACCGTGTACAGTATTAGCGATTATTTTTGCCAGAAGATAAGGATTTAGGAAAGTTCCTACTTTCTAACAATGGAAATACTATTCTATGACTTTGGCAACATTTTTTTGCAAAAATAATCTGTTTACCTTGAAAAATGCGAATAATTTCACACCTACGGTATCGAGCCACGAAAGCGGCAGTGTAAAATAAAAGATAAAATTTCAAAAATAAAGTAAACTTTGAGGATATTTTTGCTACATCTTAATTACAACAATGTTTAATGGTAATCTGCATTACTTTTTTGTTCATTTTCTTTGTTTAAAACTTGAAAAAAAGGATAATCTAAACACTACCGCTATATAGCGTAATGGCCGATACCCCCTCACCGTGAACGGGTGTTTATTGGTGGTTAATACCAGAAAACGGGATTTATCCTATAATGTCGATATCGAGAATACTAGATTTGCCATCCAGTGATAGTCGGAAATCGACGGCTGGGTGAAAGATATAGACAGACTTACATGCAGTTGGCAATTGAGGTTCCTTGCTTGGTAGACAAGCTTACTGTCGCAGAGTGGCTGCTTTTTAATTTCTGACTTTTGCAGCCACCGCAGTTACAGTTTGACTGTCACAATATAAAACAAACCATATACCGTAGATACCCATGTATAATGCGCAGTTTTTTTACCCCCAGGACCACCCCCGAATCGTGGGTGCACATAATACACAGGTATAGACAATTTTCCAACTTCAAAACAAGTTTGTTACCGATGTTCGCCATTTTGGTAAAGGGAACTACTCCCCACGCTTACTGTCACCGCTAAAATCTAAGATTGCCGTTACGTTCCGTAAAAGATCGAATGGTTTATTTTTCTTTCAAACAAAATTAATTTCATATAAATTAAAAAGTATTTTGATGAAAGAAATGTTAATAAATCACAAAAATTATGATACTAATTAAAGATCGAGAATTATCTTTAACCGAGATCAAACTGTGAACAACATAATTGACACGAGGTGACATGTTAATTGCTGGTAATTACTGGCTATTTGATCATGACAAAAAGACTATCACACCTTTTGTTATTGGTTTGAATTGAGAAGCTCATGTCATTTTGAAAGATACCATTCCGAAATATTGAATCAGCTGCTGTTTATTTATTCAAAATAGTTAATTAAAAAGGTAAAACAACAAATAAAACAATATTTTACTGGTTTTATTTTTGAGAAAACAAAAATCGATAGTACCGTGAGACCGATGCTGCTCAGATACAAGAACAAGAAAGATACAAGAAACTTTATTTTAACGTCGGATACTATATATAACAAAAACATTAGCTTAAAGCTATTTCCCGACAAACATATGTAAAAATAATATAACTATTAAAAAAGGCTGTAAAAAAAAGTACATGGTTAAAGCATAGCATAAAAAAAGATAAGCATATTATATTGGTACATGCAAGTAAAAATACAAGTCTATGGGCATAAAATAAGAAATTAGTAGTTGACAGTCGGGTGTGTGACAAGTGTGAGACAGAAAACCTAATTCCCCAAGTAAAGTACTTATCCCAACCTACCGAAAGAAAGATGTAGAGAGGGAAAAGGGGCCTGAGAGGGTCATACACAGTGCCACACCCGCCTCTGTCATCTACAAAGTTATCACAATAAAAACAGATTGGCATCATGCATGAAAGAGAGAGAAAAAAGATATATATAAAAAAATATATTAAGAATATACTAAATTATGACTTATATTACTATTTAAATGTAAGTACTTAGTTAAAATGAAAAACTATTGTTAAGATAATGAGTAAATGGATAGATGAAGTAGTGATAAAAAGTTTAAGATATGTTTCGCCTGGTTTTGCCAGCTGTATGGCCAGTCCACACGCGCTGAGACTCCACCAGGCGACACCACAAATAAGAATAAAAACCAAAAAAAACATGGAAGCAGACAAACAAATTAAACTGATAAATGCAAAAAAAAAAAAAAAAAAAAAAAAAAAAAAGTCTTTAGCTAAGGACGAAACTAAGAAGCACACAAATAAATAAATAAAGCAACACAACAAGCCAAACAGCAAAGAAAAGTATAAAAGCAACGGTATCAGTGTCCGGTGTCGATGTAAACTCTACTTTCGTTTTCCATCCACCTCAAAATTGACCAAAAAATTTTTTCCCCCAGGATTTTGGGCCAAAATCGGGGGTGCGCATTATACGCAGTTGCGCATTATATATGGGTATCTACTGTACGTCGGATTATCCCTGTTTCTCGTATTCTCAGGGTTTCTCATGTTTTTTGCCTTAAAATTGTCAAATAATTTAATGTTTGTTATTTTCTAGACAAGAATGGCACAAAACTAACACACTGAAAATTTCAAGTGATATGAACGCATATTGACGAAACCATTAGCATTTTACTTAATTTTCAAAAAAAATCCTTATTTTTTCTGGTAGTGTTAGCAAATTTGCCATAAATTATTGATTATGCAATTAACTGTCATATTTGTTGATGCATTTACTACAGAATATAGCTTTTTATTACACAATGGTAATTATAATGTTTTAAATTCTATAACTTATTTGTGATGAAAAGTCAAATCTAAATCCACGGGAATACGAGAAACTCTTGGTCCATTTCTGCGGGTGTGGGCAGTATCAAATACAGTAGCAAAATAATTAAATGGGATTATTTCTGTAACATTTTATGACTCCATCGGAAAGACAAGTGAATTTTCTACAAAATAATACCCAACTGCTGTTTATGATATGGTTAGTCTGTTACTAGGAATAAAAACAACCCCTTAGGCCCCCGAGAATATGAGAAAACTGGATAGTTCGACAACTTGCTTGGTTACTACTTTACTAAGCCTATATTGGACCTCTGGCTACTCCCTAGTGCAAGTATTGGATACTTCGTGCTTATTTCACCTAAAAACGCCACTGGCGTTCAATAAGAATTTATCACTGCATTTCGTTATACATTTTGACCGGCCAAATCTACCTACGTGCGCTGAAAACAAAGTTCAAAATATATAACGTTCAAGTTTCAATTCAAATAATCACTAATTCCATATGTATTGTTTTTAAAAAGTATCATAACGACTTATTAATACACCGAAAACCCAAATGATTCTACTAAATAGCGATCTATCACCGTTTTTTGGCTGAAACTTTAGAGCAACTCTGGACAAGTTTGACAAGGACGCCATGTTGAAACTTCTGCAATTGACTGATCACGTGACCTGAAAAATGATACGGAAAATTCCAGCGATTCCAGTACTGCGAACAATGTTGATGTTTGCATTTTACTCAGAAGGCATCTAGAATGACTATATCAAAATTTAGATTTATGACATTAGCTACCTACTGAGAAAAGTCTAATAAATCTATGGCGAGATTTGGATTATTCGGCGAGAATTCACGAGGTTTCAAAGTTTACCGGTGCAAAGCAAAATGGCAGGTCGAATCCTAGGCGTTTTCCGGCAAATTCCAAGATTAAATAACAAAATCAAAGCAGGTATAGATGCCTAAAGATGAAACTAAAAAGGAGTTATTTTTCAAAATCCCAAAATTCATTTGTTTTCGTTTTTGTTATTTTCTTTTTAGTTAGTAGCATTAAATATGCATGTATCGTACTCGCATCAGCACGTACCCAACGACATTTCGTACTAATTTTTATTTTTAGCTCGTCTATTCAAAGACCCAGTTTGTTTCACCGTATTTACGTTCTCATATCATATCGGCCAACATTTTACTATGTTATCATGATTGGAGTGTCGTCGTCAACGGCGTGTTTCTTAAAAGGAAGTGTCTAGCTGTCCGGTAACCGGACGCCGAGCCTGCGTTCTAGCCATCCGGTTACCGGATGCCTAGCAAATCCTCAGGGGATTTTCTAGCCTTCTGGTAATTGATTTCTAAATGAATAATTATGATTTACTGTAGTTTTAACTGTTATTTACTTAAGGTATCAATACTTGTCTATAAGTATATATAAAGCAAATATTGTGTGAATACATACCAAAGCAGATTTTTCTTTGTCTTGAAGATATTACTGATTTTTCAGTACATAAAATGAAGGTTATTAATAAAACCCGGCCCGGACCGGCCAAAACTACAGAAATAGCCGATTCCAATTGTACAGAAATGACCGAAAACTTACTGACGGAAGGCTAATATAATTACGAATGGTTATAGTGTCGTCTTAATCAATGCAAGTGCCTATCTTACTTTACTAGGAAGGTATTTAATATTGATGTTCAAAACGTATGTTCAATGAGGTATTGCACTTAATATAAGCAAATACCTAAAATAATGAGATATTTTAGGTGATTAAATTACATACAATGTAGCTGGACAATCAACGTGTCATTAAGTAATCACGCTGTTTTGAAAACATCCTATTATTTAAAATACTAACTGGTATTGTCACATCGGGCCTCATTTATGGGGCAATGTTAGATGTAAGCTTTATTTAATAAACATTTGTTACGCTCATCAACATATATATTTGTTCTAAACTGAAGAAGCATAGTTTTGGTTAGAAAAGTTATCCTTTCTATTTGTTTGCTCTAAAATTTCCACCGGGAAGGCTCCCAGGACTGCGGCGAAGGCGGGGATCTCCTCCTACATTCTTCCATTGAGTAATACCTAAATTCCTAAATTGATCACGTTACGCCCCTGACCACCGACAAATGTAATACTTTCATTGATTTAAGCAAAAAAAAGGACCGCTTGTTGGTGATATTTAGTCAAATTCGTATTACTGTGCATACTTTAAACAGAAATAGTAGTGTATTTAGTAGACAAGTGGTATCAAGACGCAAAAACCAGGCTCCGACCTTTTTATGTTCGTCCGGTAGTTATTTCACCTCTGAGACATTCTACCCCCTAATTTCATTTTTAGATTTTAATTACACCTAGAAGATATCCGTCAACAGCTTAGTTTTACCGAAAACAAATTATAACCAGAATAAATAAAATTATGCTTATTATTTTACCCTGATATCTGCGTCATTTCAGAAAGATGAGGCTCAGGAGCTTTTTTTTCATTATCTAATCGATTAATGTATAAAAATGTCAAACTAAAGATCGGTACCGTTTCCAAACTTTTACGCAAAATTTAGAACCCCGGTCCCCATAAACATGACCGCTCAGTCTATTTTAAAACAGCACTATAAAAACGGTAAATAAATATAATTAATAAACGAGAAGGTAGTGGCAGCAATGAACTTTCGCGTTTCAACAATTAACTGCTACTTCATATTTTAAATTTAAATCATATTTGCTCGTTCTTTCTTTCATATATTAAACAATACAAGCATATCTTTTAACACAGAATTTTAAAAAAAAGATATGATCGGGTTGAGCTACAAGCTATTTCAACATCGGTATATACAGCCATTAATTCACACAATGTTAACTTTCATCCTTTGTAAATGAACATTTTGAACCATTGTTAACAAACGTGTGCAATTCAGGTTTTAAAATAATTCCAGTTTTAAAACTTCAAATACAACTAAGCCTGAGTAAATAGTCTCTTTTTCTGATCCCCTACCTATTCAATGGGACAGTTGTAAATTATTGTAGAAAAAGAGTTTAGTGCTCATAATAAAAAAAAATATTGACGAAAACGGGCATAAAACAACAAAACAAGAAATAATTATTCCCGGCTAATTCTGACTTGGTCGAAATATGCACAGTCAAAACGACATGAAGTCAAATCCAGGGGTCCTGAAATATTTTCAGAGTCTACTTGTCCACGGACAAGTTGGGCCCACAAATCCACTTGTCCGAACCAAAGAAGAACTTGTCCGTACTTTTTAGTTTAAAAAGGGAAGGATCAGCATTATCATTACTGAATAAACAAATAATACAAACATACACTTCTGTTGACTTCTATTTTAACTTATGTAAAGTTTTTATGTTATGACTAGAACCATCCTTTTGAAAATATGTTATAACTAACAAGCTTAGTGACTAGATCATCCACTTGAAAATATGTTATGACTAGCAAGTTTAGTGAGTAAAGAATAATTAAGAACACTTGAACACATGCCATTGACAAAAATAAGCTCAGTATGCCTAATTAGAACGTCTACCCTCACTGAATACTGCACTGGTCTTTCAGGGGTCCAGAAATAAGCTGTCCGAGTTGTTAAGTGTCAAAACAATCGGCTCGAAAAATTAAGCCACAAATTTTGGCTACTAAACTTTTTTACGAAGCGTAACCTAGATAATGGATTTTCTGAAAATCAAAAATGAAAGTAGATAACGGGAATCCCCAGACTGGCACTCATTTTCAACTTCACGGTTTAATTTTCCAATAATGATCATTAAATGTAGTAAACCAGTCCACGTGTCTATAAATGGCTGTTTTGATAATTTAAGGGTCATAAATGATCACAAACAGATTAGATATTGCCTTTAGGCATGCGGAAATCACAGATGACGCCGATTAGTTTCGTTTTTATAAAATGTTTACCACGGAAATTTTACTTGTCCCCGGACAAGCCAGCTTCTAAAAACTGCTTGTCCGGACCGAGGAATCCACGAATCGGACAACTCGGACAGCTTATTTCAGGACCCCTGCTTAAAGTGTACAGAAAGGAATAAATTGTTGTACTTATGCATTCAATAACCATTAATTGTGTTGTGCTTACGCCGTTTCAACACCTAACAATTATGTCAAGGCAGTCTGCTTACACAACCTGTCGACACAGGCTCTCTGTAAAAAAATTGACAACTTTTTCACTTCATTGAGCGCTGTAGCTAGTTGGGCTCAAATTAATCTCTTCGGATTCCGGTGAAAATTTGTATTTAACGATTTAAGATTTTTATGATGGAACAGTTGAAACGGGCTCAAACCAATATGACAAATTCTTTGATAAAAGTATATGATAATTTTAGTTTTAAGCCTATCTGATTTTTTTAAAAAAGAAATGATGAGTTACTGCCATGACTTGATCAGCGTCGGCGTTGGTGTATAACTTTGTCATGCAAAACAGGATTTGAATATTACTTGATACAAATGTTCACCACTTTGAGACGGAGTGTCATGCACAAGAACCTGGTCCCTAGGTTGAAGGTCAAGGTCACACAGAGAGGCCAAAGGTCAGATACAATAATGACTTTGTCTGGAACATTTCTTCTTAATTCATAGAGGGATTTTGATGTAACTTGGCATAAATGTTCACTACTATGAAACAGATTGTTGTGTGCAAGAACCAGGACCCTAGGTCTTAGGTTAAGGTCACACTTAGAGGTCAAATGCCAAATTCAAGAATAACTTTGTCCGGAGCATTTCTTCTTCATGCATAGAGGGATTTTGATGTAGCTAGGCACAATTGTACACCATCATGAGACGAAGTGTCATGCGCATGTCCCTTCTTTAGAATTACTTCCCTTTGTTGTTACTATAAATAGCTTATATTGTAACTTTTTCATTACTAGTCATAGGGAAGATTCGAGACCACTTTTTTTGTGGTACAACATGCATGTTACATCCAATTTTGAGGTGTAGTTTGACCTATCTCTACCTCAGGTAAGGATTTTTGTCTGGACTTAGAATTCTTTTTTTTTTTCTTTTTTTTTTTTTAAGATTAACTTCTTTTATTCTTTTATAATTGACCATAGGGAAAAACCAAGACCACTTCTTTTCTGTGGTACAACATAGATGTTACTTTAAAATTTTAGGTGTATTTTAGGGTAATTCTGCCTGGTAAGGAGCTTTTTTGTGGATTCAGACAAACAAAAGAATTACAATAATTAATACCACACAACCACAGAATTAAAATTCCATTTGCAAATACAGTTGCTAGTGTAAAGAAATTTGCTATGACAGGTGTATATTGTGATATTCTGGCACTCTTGGTTGTTGTTTTTGTTGTTGTTTTTTTTTTACTATAAATAACTTATATGATACCTTTTTGATTATTGGCCAAAAAATGCTATATGAAAACAACTATAGGTTTTTATACATACAAATTTTAATTCAAGTGTTTTGTTATAACATATTGTATATATAGTACAATATTGTTTATACATTATTGACAGATATCAGTTCATTATGTTATACTGCAGTAGAGAAAATTAGTTGCCTTCCAGTAGGGGACTTTGTATTGCATGGCAATACTTCATTTGCTTGTTTCAATATCAAAATAACAGCAAAACATCGTCAAAATATTTGTCTGGCTACTAGTTTATTTCTGTGGAAAAATAACTTCTTTTAGTGACCCCATTTGAGGCTCCATGGAACCCATATTTTAAGTCTAAATGCGATGCTGATTACAATATTGGATGCAGAAGGAGCTGAAGTTTATGCAGCCTGGACTTCATTTACGTAAAATATTTTTTGAGGAAATAATGGAGCAGAAATATGAAAATTTGTCCGGCTACTGGATCCCAGCCAGTACAATTAAAATAAAATTTGTCCACAGTAAAAATTCTTGGAAATATCTATTACAAAACCTGTAACTGTCACATTAGTTTATGATTTCTTTGTACCATATTTATATCATGGAACTATGTTTTTGGCTACTTATTAACATGTACCTGTTTGGTTTAAACTGTCCTTTACCAACGGCTGTTTCTGAATGGTTCATTTTATTGATGATGATTATAACAGTTATGCTTTAAGTATTGGAATTGATACTGAAATACTTACCTGCAGTACATTGCATATATAAACTTGAAAAAAAAAAAATCTTGACTTGTAAAACCTGATGCTAAAGTTACTTTTTTGTTTTTCAGATGCTGGTTTCAAAAGAGCATTCTCTACCACAAATATAATGAATTATGGTAAGTCTGTTAATGTAAGAATTAAGAATGTAATGTTGTGAATAGCAGATACTTTGATAGTGTCTGTTACTTGACTGGAACTGAAAACTGAACTAAACCAGTGCCCCCACCACCACCACCCCCCCCCCCTCCCTCCACCCCTTTGAAAAGTTTGGGGTATATTGCTTTACACCTGTTGGCCGGTCTGTATGCCGGCTGGTTGGTCTGTCAGTCAGTAGTGAACTTTTTCAGCCTAATATATAAAAACCTTCATACTTGGTAGCATCAGTGGGCTTATAAAGCTGATGACTCCTTATGTTTTTTGTCAAAGGTCAAATGGTTTCCGCTCAATAACATGAGAACCACTTGACACAGAACCTTCAAACTTAAAAGCATGATAGTGCTTATAAAGTAGATGACACATAGAGTTTTTTGGGTCAGTTTGTCTAGGGGCTTAAAGTAACCAGAGAGCCACTTGATTTAGAACTTTGGTACCTGAAAATTGAAAATGATTTTTCCTAAATAACAAAAGAACAAATCAACCAAGAACCTTTAAACTTGATAGCATGATTGGGCTTGTGAAGTAGATGATCCCTATTGTTTTTTGGGTCAAGGGTCAACGTTTAAAACTATTTCTGCACAGTAACTTGAGAATCGCTTGACCATGAATCTCCAAACTTGACGATTGGGTATAATGAGTAGAAGACCCCTATTGTTTTTGAGGTCAGGGGCCTGAACCTTGAATATGGTTTTCTCTCAGTAACATGAGATCCACTTGATCCAGTATCTTCAAACTTGATAGCATGGTTGGGCTTATTAAGTTAATGATTGCTATTGTTTTGGCGGTTAGTAGGTCAAAGGTCAAGGTCAAAGTGATTATGGGACTGAAAATGGGACAACCCATCATGCCTGTCTGTAAACTATTTTTGCATGATGTATTTCTAGAATCAAATATGACATGTTAGAGGATACAAGAGATTGTATGAAAAGTTAACTTCTACAAGGAGAAGGAATAGATATTGGGACTTTTACTGGTAATAGATTTTTACTCAAAAAAGGTAATGTATATAATAGAACTGTGATTGCATATAGATGCTAATATCCAAGAAGTGTTTTACATTATTATTTTGAATATTGCAGGCAAATATCTCAACTATAGGATTGAAGATGGTATTGCAGTTGTCAAGTTTGATGAGAAAGATGCTAAGGTATGATCATTTAGAATTATATTTTCTAATGCAAGTTTTAAACACATTGTTAACCCTTTATTATTCGCAGGGGTGTTCACTGAAAATTTACTGACAGAATAGCAAACAGTGCAGACGGATGTGCAGGCTGATCTTGGTCTGCACTGGTCGCAAAGGTAGAATCACTTGCCACCAGCAGGCTAAGGGTTAAGCATGCAAAAGTGAAAGGTTGGTGACTCTGAGATATAGAGAAGAGTGCAAAATATATGTCTCAGTTTTTAGCTGGACTATTCGAAGAATAGTCTAGCTATTCTACTCACCCTGGCGTCGGCGTCGGCGTCGGCGTCACACCTTGGTTAAGTTTTTGCATGCAAGTACATACAGCTATCATTTAAAGGCATATAGCTTTGAAACTTATTTATTCTTTTTCTAGGACAATTACCAACCTCACTGGGTCAAGTTCCATAACTCTAACATGTATTTTGAGCAAATTATGCCCCCTTTTGGACTTAGAAAATTTTGGTTAAAGTTTTACATGCAAGTTACTATCTCCAAAACTAATGCAGATATTGAATTGAAACTTCACATGTGTCTTTGGGGTTATAAAACTATTTGATAGCACCAAGTCCCATAACTCTGACCTTCATTTTGGCCAAATTATGCCCCCTTTTGGACTTAGAAAATTCTGGTTAAAGTTTTGCGTGCAAGTACATACAGCTATTACTAAAAGGCATATAGATTTGAAACTTATTTTTTCTTTTTCTAGATCAATTACCTACCTCACTGGGTCAAGTCCCATAACTCTGACATGTATTTTGAGCAAATTATGCCCCCTTTTGGACTTAGAAAATCCTGGTTAAAGTTTTACATGCAAGTTACTATCTCCAAAACTAATGCAGATATTGAATTGAAACTTTACATGTGTCTTCGGGGTTATAAAACTAGTTGATAGCACCAAGTCCCATAACTCTGACCTTCATTTTGGCCAAATTATGCCCCCTTTTGGACTTAGAAAATTCTGGTTAAAGTTTTGCGTGCAAGTACATACAGCTATTACTAAAAGGCATATAGATTTGAAACTTATTTTTTCTTTTTCTAGATCAATTACCTACCTCACTGGGACAAGTCCCATAACTCTGACATGTATTTTGGGCAAATTATGCCCCCTTTTGGACTTATAAAATCCTGGTTAAAGTTTTACATGCAAGTTACTATCTCCAAAACTAATATAGATATTAAATTGAAACTTCACATGTGTCTTCGGGGTTATAAAACTAGTTGATAGAATCAAGTCCCATAACTCTGACATGTATTTTGGGCAAATTATGCCCCCTTTTGGACTTAGAAAATTCTGGTTAAAGTTTTGCGTGCAAGTACATACAGCTATTACCAAAAGGCATATAGCTTTGAATCTTATTTATTCCTTTTCTAGGTCAATTACCAGCCTCACTAGGTCAAGTTCCATAACTCTTAACATGTATTTTGAACAAATTATGCCCCCTTTTGGACTTAGAAAATTCTGGTTAAAGTTTACATGCAAGTTACTATCTCCAAAACTAATGCAGATATTGAATTTAAACCTAACATGTTTCTTCGGGGTTATAAAACTAGTTGATAACATCAAGTCCCATAACTTTGATATGTATTTTGGTCAAATTATGTCCCCTTTCGAACTTAAACTCTTTTGATATTTAACATTTTGGGTAATAATTTCTTTCTTCTGTGACAATATTTCGAATAGTCGAGCTTGGCTGTCTTACGGACAGCTCTTGTTAGCTTGACAATTCAGAGAATAGTTCAAGCTGTTCTACACACCCTGATGTTGGCTACACACCTTGGTTAACGTTTTGCGTGCAAGTACCTATAGCTAAGACATATATCTTTGAAACTTACTTTCTCTTTAATAACCAGCCTCACCGGGTCAAATCCCATAACTCAGATATGTAATTTAACCAAGTTATTCCCCCTTTTAGACTTATAAAATCCTTGTTAAAGTTTTGCATGCAAGTTACTGTCTCCAAGACTAAAGCAGATATTGATTTGAAACTTCACATGTCTTCAGGGTTACATAACTAGGAGATAGCGTCCAGTCTCATAACTATGACAAGTATTTTGGCCAAATTATGCCCTCTTTTGGAATTAAAAACTTCTGGTTAAAGTTTTGCATGCAAGTTACTATCTTCAAAACTAATGCAGATACTGGATTGAAACTCTATAAATATTTTAACATTTGGAGAGATATTGCTGCCTATGGGACAACAATTTCGAATAATGGAGCATTGGCTGTCATATGGACAGCTCTTGTTGTTTTTGTGATTTTCCTTATAAACAGCTTGAAGTAGCTGCAACCAGTATTTACCCATGAAAGAAGTCAAATACAAGAGATTTATGATACTTTAGGTGAAATGTAGCTGTAAAACTTAGTGTACTTTTATGCCAACAGTGCCATAGACCCTGGAGACAAATAGTGTTTGAATTGTCCATCTGTCTGTCAGTCTGCATACACAGAAGAGTAGTTAAGTGGTTTTGAGAACAGAAGGTAAAATAAATTCTATTTAGTCAGTAGATTCTGTGTGTCTAAAATCTTTTACATGGCTTAATTGAACAAAAGAAAGAACAAAAGGGTAGCCATATGTAACTACTGAAACGTATGAATGTCTGTCTGTCTGTCTGTCCCTTGTGTCCTCAACTCCTACAGTTTCCATCAAATTGAGTTGAATGTTGGATGAAGAGTATGTGCTCTTTTTATTGGGACTTTTATATGTATGTTCTGGAGTTATCTCTGTTGTTGTTTTCGGGGGGCATTTGTAATACAAGGCTGACATTATTCTTGCTTAAATTGATGTTTTCTTTGTCATGAGCAGGTGAATACACTGTCAAGAGGGACCATGGATGAATTTAAGGAGGTTTATCAAGAAATATCTAAATCCCCAGATGTTAAAGGAATTGTGATCATCTCTGGAAAGCCAGACTGTTTCATAGCAGGAGCAGATATAAAGTAAGATGTCTAAAATTGTTGTAAAAGTTTGCAATTAAGTCTTTATCAGGATAGAGCATTTTGATTGCGAACATGTCATGGGTTGGGAATAGTTATTTAAGTATATTTCCAAATATAAGGCACATTCAGGAATACATTAGTCATAGTGTGATCAAATGATAAGAATGGATCCCAAATCTTGTCAGTGTTTTTTCCCCTCAGATAATAGGGGCCGTTAACAGGCCCCTGCCCCTCAGAAAATTTCTTTTAAATCATGCACTGAGTTTTCCCAAAAATTGACTTTACACAAGATTTTTTATTCCCCTTTGCCCAAATACCATGCTATTTTTCCCCAAATCACAACCCTGGGCCCCTTCCCCTCTTGGTAAAAAAAACCCTGCCTATAGAAGAACTCTAAATATACATTTTATTTCTGTATTTATATTGAAAATATTTTGAAGCTATAATCTTGATAAAGCTTTCAGAAGTTCTTGTGTTAAGTTAGTGAATATTTAAGAAATAATAAATGTGTTCCTATATTTTATCAGTTAATAAAACATGGGCAGTCGTTTGGATGCTACGCACTCGTGATTTAATTATTACGCATCCAAACACCTGCCCATATTTTATTAATTGATAAAATTATTGGAACATATTTATTATTTCGATTCTAACAACGCAAATAATTCGCATTTTACAGTACTACATTTTCAGCGTAATACGTCATTCAGGTCATGTGCTGTTACAGTTTACCCCCTGTGGTTAGAGTGTTGCATAGCCAATGGAACGAATAGATATTTGTTTCTTTTTTATCAGAATTTTGAGTAGTATTCATAAATTAGTAACCTAACAGCTCGCAAACTAATTATGAACAGAATCATCAAATTAGGCAAGTTGACCCTGTGTTATGAATGACGAGCTTAACTTTTATATGACGTCACATCATTATGACGTCACACTTTATGTCATACATTTATGACGTCACCGCTGAATCATAATTAAGCTAATTGAATTCGCTCGTAGAGATCAGAACGTGTTTTACGGACCTACACATAAGTCATTATGACTTTTTATTATATTTACGTTTTTGAAATACTGTTTTCAACCGTTTGGCCCTGAAATAATTCGTATGTAATGGAACTGAAGTAGAATCTCTTATGTTACAATCATAGGGGGTGAAATGTAACAGCCAACCATATTTTATCGTAAATTCATGTATAGGCGATTTCGCTATATGTTTATATAGCAATTGCTGCGGATCGTGTTAGAATTGGCTATACTATGACAATATGGTTATTTAACAATGTTGTGGTCTGTTTCAGTATGATAAATGCCTGCAAGACAGCAGCTGAAGCTACGGAACTGTCCAAAAATGGTCAGGATATGTTCAACGAAATTGAGGCCCTGAAAACCCCAGTGGTAGCTGCTATAATGGGAACAGCCTTGGGAGGAGGACTTGAGGTAATGTTTTATGGGAGAAGGACTTAAGGTGGTGAAGTTTTATTGGGAACAGCCTTGGGAGGAGGACTTGAGATAATATTTTATGGGAGAAGGACTTAAGGTGGTGAAGTTTTATTGGGAACAGCCTTGGGAGGAGGACTTGAGATAATATTTTATGGGAGAAGGACTTAAGGTAGTGAAATGTTATTGGGAACAGCCTTGGGAGGAGGACTTGAGATAAAGTTTTATGGGAGAAGGACTTAAGGTAGTGAAATTTTATTGGGAACAGCCTTGGGAGGAGGAGTTGAGGTATAGTTTTATGGGAGAAGGACTTAAGGTAGTGAAGGACTCGAGGTATAGTTTTATGGGAGAAGGACTTGGGTAGTGAAATTTTATTGGGAACAACCTTGGGAGGAGGACTTGAGGTATAGTTTTATAGGAGAAGGACTTAAGGTGGTGAAGTTTTATTGGGAGCAGCCTTTGGAGGAGGACATCAGGTAAAGTTTTGTGGGAATGTGCCTTTGGGAGGATGACTTGAGGTTAAGTTTGTATGGGAACAGCTTTGGGAGGATGAAATGAGGTAAAGTTTCTCTGGCTGTTGTGGACCTGCACTTAGATCAGGCTGGACATACACATTAGGCATTCTTACTGTCTATATATTTGAGCTTTAATGTTGTTGTTATTTATTTAATTAAGGGGCCATTTGAATATATTAAGAGCATTTGTTATATTACTTTCTTCGATAACTGTATCATGTCACATCTCTACACATGATATTCCAGTAAGGCAACACTATAAAGTTAGGCATTGTGTTCACTGCTTACAAGTAGACACTTATTTATACCACTGAAAAATTGTTGAAAAAAATGCTAAACCCAAACAGACACTTTTTTCTGAGTGACTGTTTGAATAGGATATTTAATCATTAATATTTTAATGTTTCAAAACAATTGAGATGTAGAACTTAATTTTGTTGCAGTATAAAAATGATATGGCTCAGTTTTTAGAGAACACATTTTCTTGGCAAGTATTAATAGAACAGTGAAATATAATTATGATAATCACAGGTACAGATGTTTAAATACTTATAACTTCTCTGTTGTTGCACACTGTATATATACAGTCCTCTGTAACCAAGTGGTTAAGCTAGTTGACCTTTTATCAATGGCCCTTCACCCCTGTTGGTTCGAAACCTCATTTGTGTGTAGGACTCCTTAATGTGAGAAATTGTTCAGCTGACTTGCAGAATGTTTATGGTTCTACCTAGGGACCCACTCATGCCTGAAGTTATACTAACAGGAGCATCTGATGTCTTGCTCCACCATGTAATGCTAGAAGGTCTCGATATGACATAATTATAATTGTGTCATTGTAAAATTAAATCCAACAAAAACTAGTAAGTATATTTACTGAGACATAAGGACGCTCGCTACAGTTTTGTATTTTTTTTTCTCAATAATAGATTTTGATGAAATGTTTGTATTAAAAGATCATGTTATGATGTATTGAAAAATGAAATAAAAATACTAGGCCACCAGCTTTGTTTCAATTTAATTTGCCCCTAGATATGGTGCTATTTTAAACATTTTTCAAAATTTCTGTAATCTTAAAATATCTTTCAGTAAAGTACAATAATCAGCATAAATTTGAATATCTAAGCATTTTTGTAACGGAAAACAATATATCTATTTGAAAAATGCTCAGAGAAGTCAAAAGAACATGATTTTGTAAAGAAAGCAGACCCAAGGGCTATTTTTGCATATTTTTGTCAGTTTTAAGTTGGTACTTCTGCTATTTTATTGAGTTTCACATAATAGAATTTAATCAAACTCTGCTCATACCTTTGGTTATGTCTACCTAATCTAAAACAAAAAGAAAATTGATAGGTCACCATATTAGATTTCACTTAAATCAAATTACAACGAGGTGGGATGTGGCAGGCATTTATACAATGCAGGTTGGTACGAAATACTCTTTCAGTGTTTGAGCAAATGACTTAGAAATATTATATAAAATTATCAAACGGCAGATTTCTGAAGCGGATTTTAAGGTGTTTCTGAAGCATTTTGATGGCATAGAACGATGTAAGTTTCCGCCCATTTTTTTAACAAAACCTATAGTTTACGAATGTATGGTACGGGTACGGTACGGGATTAGAAACAGCTGTGACTCAGTGCAGAGTTTGAGCGCTGGTATAAATAACACACTCCAGTATATGTCGGATTGAAGCAATTTGAGCTAAAAGTACTTTAAATGTATATATTTTGTAACCATGGTGATACTTACCCTAACATTTAGGCAGTATATTATACATTTTGTACATTAAATGCATGCGAACATACAATAATTTGCGAATTTTTTCCATACGCAACATTAGATAATCACTTCCGGGCATGCGCAGAAGACATCAACTCTGCAGTGAGCTATATCGATTAGAAACACAACCAAAGTGGCACGGTGTCGGGGTAAATATTGACCTGTCCGGAAAAACTGTAGCAAGTGCCTTTAAGTAAGTGAAAAATAAGGCCAGCTTACATTTCCAAAGTTAAAAAACAGTTGAAATTTGATATTTATAAATTAATTTACAGACTGCACTAGCGTGTCACTACAGGATTGCTGTAAACAGTAAGAAGACTGCAATGAGCTGTCCAGAGGTGATGCTCGGATTATTGCCTGGTGCCGGAGGAACACAGAGACTCCTGAAACTGGTAAACTGCTTATGTAATGGGTGTAACTCTTGGAATTCACAAAAATAAAAGATAATGCTTATCTAACATGCCACATGATATAGCAGTAACAGTGGAAACTTGACTGATTCCTTATCTTTTAAGTGTAATATGTACTATAAGCAATTTGCAAACAGTATTTTTATACCCACTTTGGAAAAGAGTGGGTGTTGTTTTGCTCATATCAGTCCATCCAATTTGCTCATACCAGTCAGTCCATTTTGCTCATTTGGCATATATCAGTCTGTCCATTTTGCTCATATCAGTCTGTCCATTTGTAGGTAGAAAATACAGTTTCCAGTAGATATCTAGAGAGCACTTTGACATATAGTGGTTGTACTCAGTAGAATTACCATGTCACTTGATGTCAGTATTCTTTTTGGGGGTCATAAAGTCAAATACTGAAAACTGTATCTGATAAAAAAAACTGGAGAAATGTTGGGCCTATACTTGTTAAACTTAAGAAGCTTATTGCCTATGATCACTAGATTAGCTTATAGTTTAGGTGTCAGTAGATAATACCCATCAAGTGTTTTTGTGTCAGGTGGGGGAGGGTGTAGTCATAATGCCAAAGGTCAAGAACACAGCATACTACACAGCCCGTCAGTAACCACTGACAGGTCCTAATGGAGGTGCATATATGTTCTTCAGACAGCTTTTATTACTATTTTCAGCTGCCTTTTCAAACTGCTATGCCAATGATGCTGACTGGTAAATCTTACGATGCAAAGAGAGGAAAGAAGATTGGACTAGTTGACATGGTTATGGAACCTATAGGTAAATTTGAGTACTTCTGAAATCTACAGCTACAGTATAATGTAATAATATGTCTTTTTGTGCCCCCCCCCCCCCCCCCCCCCCCCATGAGTGGTGGGGGCATATAGATTTGCTCTTGTCCGTGTGTCCGTCCGAAGTTCGTGACGCGTCTAGCTCAAAAAGTATTTGATATAAATTGATGAAACCTTGCTTGAGTCTTTATCATGATATGAACATGCACACCTTCTATTTTTCGTCTGGCTCTGCCCCCTAATTTAAGAGTTATGGCCCCTGAAATAGTTAAAAATGCAATTTTTCACCTTGTGACACGCCTAGCTCAAAAAGTATTTGATATAAATTGATGAAACCTTGCATGAGTCTTAATCATGATATGAACTTGCGCACCTCCTATTTTTCATCTGGGTCCGCCACCTATTTCTAGAGTTAAGGCCCCTGAATAGTCAAAAATGCACATTTTCACCTTGTGACACGCCTAGCTCAAAAAGCATTTGATATAAATTGATGAAACCTTGCATGAGTCTTTATCATGATATGAACTTACGCACCTCCTATTTTTCATCTCGCTCCGCCCCCTATTTTTAGAGTTATGGCCCCTGAAATAGTCAAAAATGCACATTTTCACCTTGTGACACGCCTAGCTCAAAAAGTATTTGATATAAATTCATGAAACCTTGCATGAGTCTTAATCATGATATGAACTTGCGCATCTCCTATTTTAATCTGGGTCTGCGCCCTATTTCTAGAGTTATGGCCCCTGAAATAGTCAAAAATGCACATTTTCACCTTGTGACACGCCTAGCTCAAAAAGTATTTGATATAGATTGATCAAACCTTGCATGAGTCTTTATCATGATATGAACTTGCACACCTACTATTTTTTTATCTAGGTCCGTCCCCTATTTCCAGAGTTATGGCCCCTGAAATAGTCAAAAGATGCACATTTTCACCTAATTATGTGCCTCACTCAGAAAGTATTTAATTTAAATTCATGAAACCTTGTTTGCATCTTTGTCATAATGTGACCTTGCACACTTTGTATTCTTTTTGAGAATTTTAGCGTTTATTACAGAGTTATGGCCCTTGAAGTAGCCAAAATAGTGGATTTTTAGCTCGACTATTCATAGAATAGTGAGCTATTGCACTCGCCCATGCGTCGGCGTCGGCGTCTGCGTCCGCGTCCGCGTCCCGATTTTGGTTAAGGTTTTGTATGTAAGCTGGTATCTCAGTAACCACTTGTGGGAATGGATTGAAACTTCACACACTTATTGACTGTGACAAACTGACTTACATTGCACAGGTTCCATAACTCTATTTTGCTTTTTTACAAAATTATGCCCCTTTTTCGACTTAGAAATTTTTGGTTAAGGTTTTGTATGTAAGCTGGTAACTCAGTAACCACTTGTGGGAATGGATTGAAACTTCACACACTTATTCACTGTGATGAACTGATCTACATTGCACAGGTTCCATAACTCTATTTTGCTTTTTTACAAAATTATGCCCCTTTTTCGACTTAGAAATTTTTGGTTAAGGTTTTGTATGTAAGCTGGTATCTCAGTAGTTACTAATGGGAATGGATTGAAACTTCACATACATCTTCACTATCATGATTTGACATGCACTAAGCAAGTCCCATAACTCTACTCTCTTTTTTTTCAAAATTATGCCCCTTTTTCGACTTAGCAGTTTTTGGTTAAATTTTTGTATGTAATCTGATATCTCAGTATCCACTAATTGGAATGGATTGAAACTTCACACACTTGTTCACTGTCATGATCTAACATGCACTGTGAAGGTCCCATAACTCTACTTGGCATTTTTACAAAATTATGCCCCTTTGACTTAGCACTTTTTTGTTAAGTTTTTGTATGTAAGCTGGTATCTCAGTATCCACAAATTGGAAAGGATTGAAACTTCACACACTTGTTCGCTGTCATGATATGACATGCAGTACAGAGGTTCAATACCTCTACTTTGCATTTTACAAAATTATGCCCCTTTTTCAACTTGTATTCATTCAATTGACAAGGCTGTTGAATAGTCGAGCGTTGCTGTCCTCCGACAGCTCTTGTTTTGTTTGTGATGCTCATATCTCAAAAAGTATATGGTCTAGAATAATGAATCCTTTTCTTAATTTTTTTTTTGAGGTTTTACCCCATTAAGACTGCAAACATTTGAATTATTTCCCCTTATTTGTGACAGAAGTACTAGTGGGGGGCACACCCTGTGTCCTGCAGACACATTCTAGTTCTTCATTATGGAGATACGATTTTTAGCCCGACTGTTCAAAGAAAATACTTACCCCAGCATAGGAGTCAAACTTTGATTAGAGATTTGCATGCATGTTTACCCCAAAGTATTCTAGAGGACACAGTGCTCTAACTGGCTACTATTGTTTACATATGTCATATGGTCAAATGAGACACATGCATTTTACTGGTTGTTCATTGTGATGCATGATACAAGAATAGATTCAAAGAATAGATAGAGCTATTGTACTCACTCATGCATCCATGTCCACGTCTCGATTTGGTTAAGTTTTTGTATGTAAGCTGGTATCTCAGTAACCACTTACGGGAATGGATTGAAACTTCACACACTTATTCACTGTGATAAACTGACTTACATTGCACAGGTTCCATAACTCTATTTTGCTTTTTTACAAAATTATGCCCCTTTTTCAAATTGGAAATTTTTGGTTAAGGTTTTATATGTAAGCTGGTATCTCAGTACCCACTTACAGAAATGGATTGAAACATCACATACTTGTTCACTGTCATAATCTGACATGCGTTGCACAGGTTCAATAACTCTACTTTGCAATTTTTACAAAATTATGCCCCTTTGTCGACTTAGCAGATTTTGGTTAAGTTTTTGTATGTAAGCTGGTATCTCAGTACCCAATAATGGGAATGGATTGAACATTCACATTCTTGTTCACTGTCATGATCTGACATGTAATGCACAGGTTACATAACTCTAGTTTGCATTTTTACAAAATTATGTCCCTTTCTTGACTTAGCAGTTTTTGGTTAAGTTTTTGTATGTAAGCTTGTATCTCAGTACCCACTAATGTGAATGGATTGAAACTTCACACAGTTGTCCATTGTCATGAGCTGATATGCTTTGTACAGGTTCCATAAGCCTGTTTTGCAATTTTACAAAATTATGCCCATTTTTCGACTTCAATATTCATTCAGTTCACAAGACTGTTGAATAGTTGAGCATTTCTGTCTTCCGACAGCTCTTGTTATATTGGTTAATGCACATGTAAACATTGACTTTAACATACACATTTGACATAAAGCATCTGTGGGGCTTTATTAAATGTGTGTGTTATTTTGCAGCATTTACACACATGAGCACCAGGGAAAATAATTTAATCCCATACTGAAATAAATCATTGTATATTTAATTTTTTTTACATGTCCATGTATTTCATAACCAAATGGGAACAGTGTAATTCTTAAGTAACTATTTTATTGGAAGTTTGTGGATTTCAAGTTTAGCATTAGATATTAACAAGAAAATGGACATAAGCAGTGATGCACTTACATCGCAGTTTCTATCAGCAGTATGCATGTATACTTATAGTTTATACTGATTTATTTTAGGTCGATTGCGAAACAAGTTCTGCAAACTTATATTAATCACTCTTGACACCTCATTCCTGATGGAATCCATCGCCACTAGGGTATGAGAGAAGAGGCTAGTTTCCCTGTTAATGCTGAACGCCAAGCAAGGGAGCTTCTGGTACCATTTTTCATGCCAAAAATTGCATATTATTTATTGTAGTTATATAACAGTATGTTTCTATGTTGTCATTGAAGGTGAAGGATTAAAGAGTGCAGATGAAAACACATTACAAGAATTGGAGAGAATTGCCATCCTCACTGCAAAGTAAGATGATACTCAGTTACATATTGTGGTCACGCAGTTAGATAACTGAAATACTGCTGAAAATTGGCATTAAACCCCAAACAAACAAATAAACAAACAAAACTGTAGTAGGACCTGCCAGTACATGGACTTCTTGATCCGTTGAAATACATTAAATTTTGTAAAGTAATGGGAACCTCTGGATGAGTGGTTAAAGTAACTGACTTTGAATAAACTTACCCCTCCACTTTGAAACTTGAAGCTGGAACCATCATGTAAGGAAATCATCCAGTTGCATGTGAAAGGTCAGTCATTCTACCCAGGAGCCTGTCTGTGCCTGGAATAATGTCCTGAGGGGCCCTTTCTTTCACTGTTTAAAACGAGATCAGCATATGACCTGAACTGTGCTGAGGACTTTATCCCGAGTTAATTTTTTTTAACTTGACTATTGGAAGAATAGGTAGAGCCATCTGACTCACCGTCGGTGTCTCTGTGGCATTGTTTGATTAAGTTTTTAGCTCGACTATTCGAAGAATAGGGGAGCTATCCTACTCGCCCCGGCGTTAGCGTCAGCGTCACACAAATCTTAAAGTTTGTGTACCACCCCAAATATTTTCTAAGTCCATTGAGATATTGCTTTGATATTTTGCATACTTATTAACCATCATGACCCCAGTCTGTAAAAAGGAGGAGGCAACTCTATCAGTCATTTTGACTGAATTATGGCCCCTTTTCGACTTAGAATATGCTTATTGTAATGTTAAAGTTTTACTCATAGCTTATATTATACTATCAAGCACTGAGAATAGTCGAGCGCGCTGTCCACTGACAGCGCTTGTTGTATGCTCTGTTCCATTTGGGAATTTGTAGTTTTTTTTATAGTATACAAGATAACTAAAAATGGCATTATGTGGTATAATATATCTAGTATGATATTTCAGAAAAACTTACGTTTGTTTAGCTGTTAGTTGTAATTAATTTCAGAGGATTAGCTGATGGATCAGTTAAAAAACCAGAAAGAAAGAAGAAAGGAATGAACAGTTAGTACATTTTCTAGCTTAATTTTATATAGAACGCATCTAGCTAATGGTTAATTTCTACATGTAACTATTGTGTTTTCAAAATGAATATCAAAACAGACGACAGTAACACAGAAATGAGATTTGTCTCTGAGAAGAGTAAAATTATAAATGAAAAGGAGGCTTGTGGTACAAAGAAATCAACACTGTTGTAATATCCGCAAGTGCTAGATACATATTATCAAATATATATATAAGAGATCTGTTTTTTTCACACAAGCTGTATTACAAAGACTTTAGAAAGCGAAACATTTTTCTTAAAATGCTACGAAGTGTTCTATTTGTTTTAGAGTATATAGATATGTTTGCCAGTTCACCGATTGGAAATATATTTTGGGAGCGAGGGGTTAAAGCTCCAGTAATGAAACAAACTAAAGGAAAATACCCAGCTCCTTTGAGAATTATTGAGGTTAGTAAACTTCATGTTGTTTGAATATTAAGAGTCATAGACATACTGTTTTAGACCAGAACCACTTGGGATTTCAGCCCAGTTTTTCTGTAATAAGAAGTTTTTGATAGTGATTAACTATCCAAAATAAATTGTGACAATTTTATGCTTCTTATTGAGTTTGTTACGGGTTGTCCTAAACCTATTTATTATGCCCCGCTTCAAAGAAGGAGGGGTATATTGTTTTGCAGATGTTGGTCGGTCAGTCAGTAGATCAGTCCGGATGATAACTCGAGAATGCTTCGACCTAGGATCATGAAAGTTGATAGGGAGGTTGATCATTACTAGCAAATGACTTCTATTTATTTTGAGGTTAGTAGGTCAAAGGTCAAGGTTACAGTGACCCGAAACGGTGAAACAGTTTCCGGATGATAACTCTAGAACGCTTCGGCCTAGGATCATGAAAGTTGATAGGGAGGTTGATCATTACTAGCAAATGACTTCTATTTATTTTGAGGTTAGTAGGTCTAAGGTCAAGGTCACAGTGACCTGGAACAGTTAAACCATTTCAGGATGATAATTTGAGAACGCTTGGGCCTAGGGTCATGAAACTTAATAGGGAAGTAAATCATGACCAGCAGATGATCCCTAAAGTTTTTGAGTTCAGTAGGTCAAAGATCAAAGTCACAGTGACCTGGAACAATTTAACGGTTTCCTGTTGATAATTCAAGAACACTTGAGCCTAGGATCACGAAACTTGATAGGAAGATTGATCATGACCAGCAGATGACCCCTATTGATTTTGAGGTCAAAGGTCAAGGTCACATTGACCCAAAACAGTAGAACTTTTATTGCCAAATAACTAGAGAATGCTTTAGTCTAAGATCACATTTGATGCGGAGGTCACTTATGACTGCTAAATGATCCAACATTATTTATTTGAGGTCAGTATGTCAAACGTCCAGTGTACAGTGACCAAATAATTTCTGTTCTTTGTGCAATTAATGAATGCATCAAGGGTGGGGGAGGGGGGCATTTCATGCTCTACAAGCTCTTGTTGTAATTCATATGGGGAAGCTCTCAGCCACTCATGGAGAACAGGTTAATACTGTTTAAATTCAAAAAATTTATTGACTGCCATAAAAAGGGTGGTCAACCCACGTAACTTTCCAGTAACATACACACAATGAAAATTGCTAGATTTGGGTAACAGTTTTGCTCATAATTTCCTATATTCTTGATGGATTTTAGTGAGATAAAAATGTCAAAGACAGGAAATCATTGCTTTCCTAAAGACAGAGTATCTGCCAGATATTCTTAATACTTTTTTCAGACACTTTGCCCAAATGTTCTTTCAACAGACCAAGTGTGTAAGTAACTCTGGAATATGACAAAGTGTTTGAAGAAAGTATTGTTCATGTCTGGTAGATGCTTTATGCATAGGAAAGCAATTATTTTTCTGTCTTTGGCACTTTTATTTTATTAGAGACTTTATATAATAAGGAAGCTATAAGCAATAATGTTACTGAATGGAGTGATTTTCTCTGTGTGTATGATACAGAAATCATGTATATCAGAAATACCATTTAAAAAAACATGGTTAACCCAACAAAACAAGCAAATACTGTAAATCTATTTTGTCCTTATTTAGTATTACTGTCCCTTGAGCATTTTCTGAATGTAATTGTGACAGATTATTAGCACACATGTTTATAACCCAGTGTTTATGAAGCGTATCAGTGTAAACTTCACACAGGTAGAAATAGCACAATAACAGCTGCAATATTCCATATTTCACTGTCATTTTACATCATATAACAGGTAGCCAAAACTGGTGCAACAGAAGGTGCTGAGAAGGGATACGAAGCAGAGGCAAAGGTAAGATTCACTGCTGTTATGTACATATTTAAGAATTGTCTTGTATATCAGTCAGAAAAAAATCAGTTCAAAGTCTTCATTTTGGAGAGGATTCTTGCTTTATAAATTAGTTCAAAGAATAATCATAACATTTTATCGCTTTTACCAGTATAAAAGTTTTGTTTGCTATGAACATGGAAAATATTGCCCCTTATGACACATACTCGTGTTGAGTTTTGTTTTATTTTGAAAAATACTTGATAAAAGATATATGGCAATGTTCAGAAACCCTCTGTCAGAAACCAGGGAACTGCCAGAAACCCTCTGTCAGAAACCAGGGGACTATCAGAAACCCTCTGTCAGAAACCAGGGGACTATCAGAAACCCTCTGTCAGAAGGCAGGGGACTACCAGAAACCCTCTGTTAGAAGCCAGGGGACTACCAGAAACCCTCTGTCAGAGGCAGGGAACTACCAGAAACCCTCTGTCAGAAGGCAGGGGACTATCAGAAACCCTCTGTCAGAAGCCAGGGTACTACCAGAAACCCTCTGTCAGAAGCCAGGGGACTACCAGAAACCCTCTGTCAGAAGGCAGGGAACTACCAGAAACCCTCTGACAGAAGCCAGGGGACTACCAGAAACCCTCTGTCAGAAGCCAGTAGTTTTAAAACTAAAAGTGTTTGCGCTCAAAAACCGAAGCTCTGTTGGGCCTACAGCTGTCAAAATGTTTGGGATGATTGCATGGGTCAGTAGTTGACTCCTATTGTTTGAGGGGTCAGTAAGTCAAAGTTCACAATGAGAGTGAAAGGTGTTTCAGATTAATGACAAAAGAACACAAGGCCTACTACCTTCAGATTTGTAGGATTATTGCCTGTCATCAACTGATGCCAGTAATTAACCCCTGTTGGTCAGACACATGCCTTTGTGATATTGCTTTACATTGCATAGCGATTCACCTTTCCATTTAAATGAAGCAATATGGGAGACATGTGCTTTTAGGAAAAGCAATCTCTATGTATTTTAGGGGTTTGGAGATCTAGCAATGACTACAGAGTGCAAGGCATTGATTGGATTGTTTAATGGACAGACAGCCTGCAAGAAAAACAAGTTTGGTAAACCACAACGAGAAGTGAAGTAAGTGATATAGTTTAATGTTAACAAATGTTACATGCTGCCAGTGAACAGTATCACAAAAATGAGGTCTTATTGTTTTTGATTCATGTGCATTGAAATTTTGTTGAGAAAGAAGAAATAGCACATGATTCTAAAAAGATAAGGTCATTGTGTTTTTCTGCTGGTGACATATCATATGCTTAAAAAACTGCACCAAAAAACACATATTAGATCAATTTAGTTTACATTTTGCCAAGAGTTAAGTCTACATAGGACTTTGGTTCATTTAAATGCATGTCAGATTGTATGACAAGTTTATTTGCAAAACTTCATCAGTTGACATGTAAACAGATATATAAGCTGCTTAAAAGTTGTCTTTTTTGTTCCTATTTATTGTACTGAATATAGCATTTATATATGGTATTGTAGAACATTGGGTATGTTAGGAGCTGGTCTGATGGGTGCAGGTATAGCTCAGGTCTCTATAGATAAAGGTATTGATGTGATCCTGAAGGATGTAACAGAGGCGGGTCTAGCCAGGGGAGAGCAACAGATTACTAGTGGACTTGATACCAAAGTGAAGAGGAAAAAGATAAACAGGTACATTCCATCTTGTACTTTCTGGTCATAATATTGAAAACCCAATCATTGTGTGATAATAACAAATACATGATAGATTGTTACCTACTTAACTTTGTAGTGCCTTTACATCAGTGTGTAAAAAAGATTCTTTCCTAAATATAAATATGGGAATTGATGTATCCAGAACTGAACTACCTTTAGCTTGACTATTCAAAGTATAGTGATAGCTATGCTACTAACCCTTGTGTTGCTATTGTCGTGAGCTTCATACCTTGGATAAAGTTTTGCATACAAGATCATATCTAAGTAACCATTGCATGTATTGGATTGAAACTCCACACAGGGCTTCCTAATCATTAAACCTACTTGAATAACCAAGATGAGGTAACTCTTAGTTGAATTTTATATAAATTATTGCCCTTTTTATTCTCAGGAAGTTTTGCTTGCAATTGTCAAGCTGTGTCTCAGGAACAAGTAAATGTATTGAAATGAAAATTAAATCCTTCTCATTAAACATTCTAACATAACCAAGCTAGAGATCTCTTGATTGAAATAGTAGCTCTTATTTGACTAAGAAAATGTGTTTGAAGTTTTGCAAGCTAGTTTTATTCATTGCCATAATATAATTTTAACTTTACTGCCGGTATTCTCCTAACTGCGTAACAGTGTTTGTTCTAGCAGGTTGCACTGCAGTTTACTGCCGGTAATCACGTAGCTGTATAACAGTGTTTGTTTAGCGGGTTGCACTGCAGTTTACTGCCAGTATTCTACTACCTGCATAACAGTGCTTGTTCTAGGAGGTTGCACTGCAGTTTACTGCCGGTAATCACCTAGCTGTATAACAGTGTTTGTTCTAGCAGGTTTCACTGCAGTTTACTGCCAGTATTCTCCTAACTGCATAACAGTGTTGGCTCTAGCAGGTTGCACTGCAGTTTACTGCCGGTTATCACCTAGCTGTATAACAGTGTTTGTTTAGCGGGTTGCACTGCAGTTTACTGCCAGTATTCTACTAGCTGCATAACAGTGCTTGTTCTAGGAGGTTGCACTGCAGTTTACTGCTGGTATTTACCAGCTGCTTAACGGTTTTTTGGTCTAGCAGGTTTCACTGCAGTTTACTGCCAGTATTCTCCTAACTGCATAACAGTATTGGCTCTAGCAGGTTGCACTGCAGTTTACTGCCGGTAATCACCTAGCTGTATAACAGTGTTTGTTTAGCGGGTTGCACTGCAGTTTACTGCCAGTATTCTACTAGCTGCATAACAGTGCTTGTTCTAGGAGGTTGCACTGCAGTTTACTGCTGGTATTTACCAGCTGCATAACGGTTTTTAGCTCGACTATTCGAAGAATAGTCTAGCTATTCTACTCACCCTGGCGTCGGCGTCACACCTTGGTTAAGTTTTTGCATTCAAGTACATACAGCCATCAGTTAAAGACATATAGCTTTGAAACATATTTTTTCTTTTTCTAGGTCAGTTACCAACCTCTCTGGGTCAAGTCCCATAACTCTGACATGTATTTTGAGCAAATTATGCCCCCTTTTGGACTTAGAAAATTTTGGTTAAAGTTTTACATGCAAGTTACTATCTCCAAAACTAATGCAGATATTGATTTGAAACTTCACATGTGTCTTCGGGGTTATAAAACTAGTTGATAGCAGCAAGTCCCATAACTCTGACTTTCATTTTGGCCAAATTATGCTCCCTTTTGGACTTAGAAAATTCTGGTTAAAGTTTTGTGTGCAAGTACATACAGCTATTTCTAAAAGGCATATAGATTTGAAACTTATTTTTTCTTTTTCTAGATCAATTACCAACCTCACTGGATCGAGACCCATAACTCTGACATGTATTTTGAGCAAATTATGCCCCCTTTTAGACTTAGAAAATTTTGGTTAAAGTTTTACATGCAAGTTATTATCTCCAAAACTAATGCAGATATTGATTTGAAACTTCACATGTGTCTTCGGGGTTATAAAACTAGTTGATAGCAGCAAGTCCCATAACTCTGACCTTCATTTTGGCCACATTATGCCCCCTTTTAGACTTAGAAAATTCTGGTTAAAGTTTTGCGTTCAAGTACATACAGCTATTACTAAAAGGCATATAGATTTGAAACTTATTTTTTCTTTTTCTAGATCAATTACTAACCTCACTGGATCAAGTCCCATAACTCTGGCATGTATTTTGGGCAAATTATGCCCCCTTTTGGACTTTGAAAATTCTGGTTAAAGTTTTACATGCAAGTTTCTATCTCCAAAACTAATGCAGATATTGAATTGAAACTTCACATGTGCCTTCGAGGTTATAAAACTAGTTAAGAGCAGCAAGTCTCATAACTGATATGCATTTTGGTCAAATTATTCCCCCTTTTGAACTTAAAACTCTTTTGATATTTAACCTTTTTGGGTAATATTTTCCTGCTTCTGGGACAATATTTCGAATAGTCGAGCTTGGCTGTCTTACGGACAGCTCTTGTTGTTCTAGCAGGTTTCACTGCAGTTTACTGCCAGTATTCTCCTAACTGCGTAACAGTGTTGGCTCTAGCAGGTTGCACTGCAGTTTACTGCCGGTAATCACCTAGCTGTATAACAGTGTTTGTTTAGCGGGTTACACTGCAGTTTACTGCCAGTATTCTACTAGCTGCATAACAGTGCTTGTTCTAGGAGGTTGCACTGCAGTTTACTGCTGGTATTTACCAGCTGCATGACGGTATTTGTTCCAGCAGGTTTCACTGCAGTTTACTGCCAGTATTCTCCTAACTGCGTAACAGTGTTGGCTCTAGCAGGTTGCACTGCAGTTTACTGCCGGTAATCACCTAGCTGTATAACAGTGTTTGTTTAGCGGGTTGCACTGCAGTTTACTGCCAGTATTCTACTAGCTGCATAACAGTGTATGTTCTAAGAGGTTGCACTGCAGTTTACTGCTGGTATTTACCTAGCTGCATAACGGTTTTTAGCTTGACTATTCAAAGAATAGTCTAGCTATTCTACTCACCCTGGCATCGGTGTCGGCGTCACACCTTGGTTAAGTTTTTGCATGCAAGTATATACAGCTATCATTTAAAGGCATATAGTTTTGAAACTTATTTATTCTTTTTCTAGGTCAATTACCAACCTCATTGGGTCAAGTTCCATAACTCTAACATGTATTTTGAGCAAATTATGCCCCCTTTTGGACTTAGAAAATTCTGGTTAAAGTTTTACAAGCAAGTTACTATCCCCAAAACTAATGCAGATATTGAATTGAAACTTAACATGTTTCTTCGGGGTTATAAAACTAGTTGATAACATCAAGTCCCATATCTCTGATATGTATTTTGGTAAAATTATGTCCCCTTTCGAACTTAAAACTCTTTTGATATTTAACATTTTGGGTAATAATTTCCTGCTTCTGTGACAATATTTCGAATAGTCGAGCTTGGCTGTCTTACGGACAGCTCTTGTTGTTCTAGCAGGTTGCACTGCAGTTTACTGCCAGTATTCTGTAACAGTGTTCATTCTAGCATATTGCACTGCAGTTTACTGCCAGTACTAGCTGCATAACAATGTTGATTTTAGAGGGTTGTACTGCAGTTTATTGCTGATATTCTCCTAGCTGCATAACAGTGTTTGCTGTAATGGGTAGCACTGCATTTACTGTCAGTATTCTAGCTGCATAACAAGTATTCTCCTAGCTGAATATCAGTGTTTGCTCTATAGGGGTTGTATTGCAGTTTACTGTCGGTATTCACCTAGCTGCATAACAGTGTTTGCTCTAGAAAGGCTGTACTGCAGTTTACTGCTGGTTTTCTCCTAGCTGCATATCAGTGTTTGCTCTATAGGGGTTGTATTGCAGTTTACTGCCTGTATTCACCTAGCTGCATAACAGTGTTAGCTCTAGAGAGGTTGTACTGCAGTTTACTGCTGGGTTTCTCCTAGCTGCATAACAGTGTTTGCTCTAGAGAGGTTGTACTGCAGTTTACTGCTGGGTTTCTCCTAGCTGCATAACAGTGTTTGCTCTAGAGAGGTTGTATTGCAGTTTACTGCTGGGTTTCTCCTAGCTGCATAACAGTGTTTGCTCTAGAGAGGTTGTACTGCAGTTTACTGCTGGGTTTCTCCTAGCTGTATAACAGTGTTTGCTCTGTAGAGGTTGTACTGCAGTTTACTGCTGGGTTTCTCCTAGCTGCATAACAGTGTTTGCTCTAGAGAGGTTGTACTGCAGTTTACTGCTGGGTTTCTCCTAGCTGCACAACAGTGTTTGCTCTAGAGAGGTTGTACTGCAGTTTACTGCTGGGTTTCTCCTAGCTGCACAACAGTGTTTGCTCTAGAGAGGTTGTACTGCAGTTTACTGCTAGTATTCTCCTAGCTGCATAACAGTGTGTGCTCTATAGAGGTTGTACTGCAGTTTACTGCCAGTATTCTCTTAGGTGCTTAACAGTGTTTGTTTAGAGGGTTGTACTGCGGTTTAGCTTTATACAAGTGTTACAAGTGTTTGTTCTAGAAAGGCTGCACTGCACTGAGTGCCAGTATTCACCTAGCTAGGTGCCTTCTTGACTCTGTGGTTAAGGTTGCTGACTTCAAATCACTTGCCCCTCACCGATGTGGGTTTGAGCCTCTCTCAAGGCGTTGAATTCTTCATGTCAGGTTGGAAGGTCGGTGGTTCTATCCAGATGCCCACTCGTGATGAAATAATGCACGGAGGGGGGACCTGGGGTCTTCCTCCGCCATCAAAGCTTGAAAGTTGCCATATGACTTATTGTGTCGTTGCGATGTTAAACCCAATTTAAAAAAAAAAAATGTATTCATGGTAGATATAGAAATTATTTGTTCAATCATCTAAAACTTTTGACTTGACTTGTTTTTGTTTGGCATTTAGTTTTGAGAAGGACCAGATATTAACTCATTTGGATCCAACAACATCATATGAGCACTTTGGTAGATGTGATATTATTGTGGAAGCTGTATTTGAAGATCTGAAAATCAAGCACAGAGTTGTCAAAGAAGTAGAACAGGTAAATGATACTTGTCTTATCCCCTTGAAATATGTTAACAAAAACTATTGGATCATGAAAACTACCTTAATAGGGGATCTTTAGTTGCCATGTTTTTGAACACACCAGATAATTTTCTTCAAGTAAGGTTTACATAGACGTTATTAAAATTTTGTAATTGAAAAAATTAACCTGTACAAGTACTTTGCTCAAAGAGCCTTTACTTGTATATGTCACAACTCATTGGTAGTATGTTAAGTACAAAGGCTTGCACATTCTCATTGCTGGTTTTTGTGAGTGAGGAAAACCATAGTTCTATGTAATCAGTTACTGAACTGGTATCAACCAGGTCATTATCGCAGTAAGAACAAGCATTGCTATCTGATTATTTGTGTGACTGCTGCTGAATCTAGGAAATTTGGTTTAGGAAAGTTTATGAAGTAGTTCTAGGTAAAGTGCTATATTACCTCAAACACACAGCCAACTCACATTTTTTGTTACCATAAACAAAATTGTTCCAGCAGCAGTTTAGTCAGTATGCAGTGTGATGCATGGTAACATACAACTTATTTTTTGCTTTTCAGAAAATCCCTGAACACTGTATATTTGCCTCTAATACATCAGCATTACCCATTACACAAATTGCTGAGGCCAGCATCAGACCAGATAAGGTATGTGATAATGCAAACAAATTGCTATTGTACTTTATTGAGAATCAGATATTGCATTTACTAGCTTTGTCTTCTATTGTATCATTTTCATTGAAATGTTGCAAATTGTCTGTGAGATATGAACCATATCAGTCACATGGAGTGATATGGCTTTGCTGATCTACATGTACTTTGTGTATTATTTTCTAATTTTTAGCTCACATGTCACAAAGTGACAGTGTGAGCTTTTGTGATCGTGCAGCGTCCGTCCGTGCGTGCGTAAACTTTTGCTTGTGACCTCTCTAGAGGTCACATTTTTCATGGGATCTTTATGAAAGTTTGTCAGAATGTTCATCTTGATGATATCTAGGTCAAGTTCGAAACTGGGTCACGTGCGGTCAAAAACTAGGTCAGTAGGTCTAAAAATAGAAAAACCTTGTGACCTCTCTAGAGGCCATATTTTTCACATGATCTTCATGAAAATTGGTCAGAATGTTCATCTTGATGATATCTAGGTCAAGTTTGAAACTGGGTCACGTGCCTTCAAAAACTAGGTCAGTAGGTCAAATAATAGAAAAACCTTGTGACCTCTCTAGAGGCCATATTTTTCATGGGATCTGTATGAAAGTTGGTCTGAATATTCATCTTGATGATATCTAGGTCAAGTTCGAAACTGGGTCAGCTGCAGGCAAAAACTAGGTCATTAGGTCTAAAAATAGAAAAACCTTGTGACCTCTGTAGAGGTCATACTTTTGAATGGATCTTCATGAAAATTGGTCAGAATGTTCACCTTGATGATATCTAGGTCAAGTTTGAAACTGGGTCACGTGCCATCAATAACTAGGTCAGTAGGTCAAATAATAAAAAAACCTTGTGACCTCTCTAGAAGCCATATTTTTCATGGGATCTTTATGAAAGTTGGTCAGAATGTTCATCTTGATGATATCTAGGTCAAGTTCGAAACTGGGTTACGTGCGGTCAAAAACTAGGTCAGTAGGTCTAAAAATAGAAAAACCTTGTGACCTCTCTAGAGGCCATATTTTTACATGATCTTCATGAAAATTGGTCAGAATGTTCATCTTGATGATATCTAGGTCAAGTTCGAAACTGGGTCACGTGCCTTCAAAAACTAGGTCAGTAGGTCAAATAATAGAAAAACCTTGTGACCTCTCTAGAGGCCATACTTTTGAATGGATCTTCATGAAAATTGGTCAGAATGTTCATCTTGATGATGTCAGGTCAGGTTCGAAACTGGGTCACGTGCCTTCAATAACTAGGTCAGTAGGTCAAATAATGAAAAAACATTGTGACCTCTCTAGAGGCCATATTTTTCATGGGATCTGTATGAAAGTTGGTCTGAATGTTCATCTTGATGATATCTAGATCAGTTTCGAAACTGGGTCAGCTGCGGTCAAAAACTAGGTCATTAGGTCTAAAAATAGAAAAAGCTTGTGACCTCTCTAGAGGCCATACTTTTGAGTGGATCTTCATGAAAATTGGTCAGAATGTTCATCTTGATGATATCTAGGTCAAGTTTGAAACTGGGTCACGTGCCATCAATAACTAGGTCAGTAGGTCAAATAATGAAAAAACCTTGTGACCTCTCTAGAGGCCATATTTTTCATGGGATCTGTATGAAAGTTGGTCTGAATGTTCATCTTGATGATATCTAGGTCAGATTCAAAACTGGGTCACATGAGCTCAAAAACTAGGTCACTATGTCAAATAATAGAAAAAAAACGACGTCATACTCAGTTCAAAACTGGGTCATGTTGGGACAGGAGAGCGATTCAGGACCATCATGGTCCTCTTGTTCTAGTAAAACGGGATGAAAATTGTAGTCCCACTTTGTTCTTTATGGTATATTTTTCAGTTTTTATAATAAGATTTCTAAACATGACTTTTATTAGCTCACCTGTCACATAGTGACAAGGTGAGCTTCTGTGATCACCCTTCGTCCGTCGTCTATGCATGCGTCCGTGCGTCAACAAATTCGTGTCTGCACGATAGTGGTTTCATTTATGATTTTATTTTAACCAAACTTGCACACAACTTGTATCACCATAAGATCTCGGTTCCTTTCTTGAACTGGCCAGATCCCATTATGGGTTCCAGAGTTATGGCCCCTGAAAGGGCCAAAAATAGCTATTTTGACCTTGTCTGCACAATAGCAGCTTTATTTATGATTTGATTTTTACCAAACTGGCACAAAACTTGTATCACCATAAGATCTTGGTTCCTTTCTTGAACTGGCCAGATTCCATTATGGGTTCCAGAGTTATGGCCCCTGAAAGGGCCAGAATGAGCTATTTTGACCTTGTCTGTACAATAGCAGCTTCATTTATGATTTTATTTTAACCAGACTTGCACATAACTTGTATCACTATAAGATCTTGGTTCCTTTCTTGAACTGGCGAGATTCCTTTATGGGTCTCAGAGTTATGGCCCCTGGAAGGGCCAGAATTAGCTATTTTGACCTTGTCTGCACAGTAGCAGCTTCATTTATGATTTGAATTAAATCAACTTGCACAAAACTTGTGTCACTATAAGATCTCAATTCCGTTGTTGAACTGGCCAGATCCCATTATGGGTTCCAGAGTTATGGCCCCTGGAAGGGCCAGAATTAGCTATTTTGACCTTGTCTGGACAATAGCAGCTTCATTTATGATTTGAATTTAATCAGACTTGCACAAAACTTGTGTCACCATAAGATCTCAGTTCCTTTGTTGAACTGGCCAGATCCCATAATGGGTTCCAGAGTTATGGCCCCTGATAGGGCCAAAATTAGCTATTTTGACCTTTTCTGCACAATAGCAGCTTCATTTATGATTTTATTTTAACCAAACTTGCACACAACTTGTATCACCACAAAATCTTGGTTCCTTTCTTGAACTGGCCAGATTCCATCATGGGTTCCAGAGTTATGGCCCCTTAAAAGTCCAAAATTGGCTATTTTGGCTTTTGCAGCCATATAGAGACTTCATTTATGGTTTTATTTGATACAAACTTCCAAAATATCTTCAACAACAATAAATCTTGGATTCCTTGACAAATCAGATCCAATCGTAGGTTCCAGAGTTATTTTATATCTGATTACCTCCCCTGATTGTAATCAAAATGGATTTATATCAGTAAGTATTTATAGGACTTATTTGAAATTTCATTATTGTCATTAGTTGGACTGAGCCAATCAGGGTAGATAACTATGGACTGATTTTATGTCAAATTACCTCCCTTTATTTCAAATTAAAATGGGTATATCTTCGTAACTAATGAAGATACTGATCTAAAATTTCATTTATGTCAACAGATTTATTTGGCAGATCCTTCTTTTGTTCACTTACAATAATTTTCTTTTTAATTACTTCCCTTTTACGTTACTATAAATCTATAAATAGCTTATTTTTAGTAACTTTTTTATTATTGGCTGTAGGAAAAAACCGAGACCACTTTTCTGTGGTACAACATGGATGGTACCTCCAATTTTTATGTGTTTTTTGACATATCTGTACCTTTTAAGAATTTTTTTTTCTTTTTGGTTAAGTTTCTTCCCTTTGTTGTTCCTGTCCTTTGGACTTAGATATTTTTTCTGAGGACAAGAAGTGCAATGATAACAGGTGAGCGATATAGGGCCCTCATGGCCCTCTTGTAATATTATGCTGCAAATAATAAAATGAAATGGAACTTCATTTCTTGTGTCTTTGTAATGTCACATGACATCCAACGTTATTTTCTTTTACACACCTCTGTTTCCAACACTGAGGTTAAAATTTGTTGCAGAATACATATTTTAACATAAGCATAAAATAAGAAGTAAATTTGTTTATTTTGAATGAATATGGAATATAACTCACCTCTGAAGTGAAACATTTTCAAGTGCGCTTACAAGAAAAATTGTCTCACATCTGGGTGACTCAAACAAACATCCCTGATATATATATATTCATATTAGTGTTTCTGTTAAAAAGAAGAAGATCTGTTACAATTTATTATGTTGTTTTATGTATTTTATGTATTAAAATGATTTATAAAAACTAAAAAAAGTTTAACTCTGAAGAAAATTCATCTCTCTCGGCTTGAAACTTTGATAAATGAAAATCTTTGTATGAATTTGTTGTAATAAGAAATAGCTGTTTTCATTACATAGACTAGTATTGTATTATATATTTTCTTTTGTTACAGTTCATTGGTATGCATTATTTTTCACCAGTAGACAAGATGCAGTTGTTAGAGATCATCACCACAGACAAGACTTCAAAGGACACAGCTGGTAATTATTCTACTTAACCCACATTCTTCATAAACAAAATATCTTTTGATTAATATATCAAATAACAAAGATCAGAGACCTGAAATCTTACTGTTGAGATGTTGAAAGATTACAGAATTAAAGTGTTACAATCTAGGTGTTGAATATAACTGTAGGATGTAACAGTTCTGAGTAATGTTTAACTACGCAGACTGACTTTCCTTGGCGAACTAACATATATATTTTTGCCAACAGCTGCAGCAGTATCTGTTGGTTTGAAGCAAGGAAAGGTTGTGATTGTTGTTAAGGATGGTCCAGGTTTCTACACGACCAGAATATTGGCCCCAACACTGTCAGAGGCTGTCAGATGCCTTCAGGTACTGTATATTTTGTATTCTAAAGAATTTGAATAAAGGGAAAAGCAAATACCACTTTATGTCTTTATAAGTATTAGTGCAGATTTATTATCACCTGGCAGAAAGTAAATGGGGATATGGTTACCGTAATGGTCTCCGTCTGTGTGTGTTCTTGTGTCAGTAACACAACATAACTCGAGAACCATGAAGGAATTTTGTTAAACTTCACACAGAGACCATTGAGATGAAGTGCACAGCAGAAGGACCATAACTCTACCTTGCATCTCCCTATGATTTACTCTTAACCTTTTTGTCCGGAGCATGACTCCAATCCTATGGCTAGGAAATTATTAAAACTTGACAAATGACAGAAACGCTGTGTGCAAGAACCATAGTTCTGCTTAGCTTACTTTCTGAATTATCTCCCTTTACTAATATTAAATGTTTTTATCTTAGGTTTAACTCATTCAGTGCTGAAGATATTTTATCTTAGGTTTAACTCATTCAGTGCTGAAGATATTTTATCTTAGGTTTAACTCATTCAGTGCTGAAGTTATTTTATCTTAGGTTTAACTCATTCAGTGCTGAAGATATTTTATCTTAGGTTTAACTCATTCAGTGCTGAAGATATCTTATTAAAATTGCATACAAAGACATAAGAAGACATTGTTGGGAATTTCAGTGTACAGTTACCATGCCTCTACCTTACAAGAGTGCTCCTTGCATGTCAAAAGTTATTGCTCAGAAAAGCTCTGAATGACCTTTGACCTCTAAGTGAAGTAATGACCTGGACAAGCTCTAAAAATGACCTTTGACCCCTAAGTGTGACCTTGACCATGAGATAGGGACCTGGGCTCTGCGTGTGACACTGTCATATTGTAGTAAACATTTATGCAAAGTAAGAAAACGATTGCTACATGCATATCACAGTTATGGCCTTGACAATTTGACCCCGATGTGTGATCTTGACACTTCAGATAGAAACCTGGGATTAGTGCTGGACACTGCCTTTCATTTAGGCTGATGTTCATGCCAAATAGAAACGAAATTGCTCCATACATGTACAAGTTATCATTCAGACAAAATGATTCGGAAGCAGGCACTAACACACATACACTAAACAGCAGTTTTGATGACTGTGTCAAGCTCAAGGCATGGGGGCTTGACAAAAATTGACATTTAAATGAATTCACATATCACCCAACTGTATATCTATATAGGTAGCTCTTTGTTCCGTTAAACTGATATCATACTGGTGCATAGATAAATACCAGGGACGATTACAAACATATTTGTCATTCACTGATCTCTTAGTATCATGCCTAAAAGACGTATATTAGATAAATAAAGTGATGACTTTACAGGAAGGTGTTTCCCCATCAAAGTTAGACTCGTTGACACGTGAGTTTGGATGGCCAGTCGGTGTAGCGACCTTGGCTGATGAGGTTGGAATTGATGTAGCATCTCATGTTGCGGAGGATCTCGGCAAAGCTTTCGGTCCAAGATTTGGAGGAGGAAATGTCAACGTCCTCACAGATATGGTCAATGCTGGATTCTTAGGTATGATTATACCCCTGGAAGGGGGTATTATTTAATCTGCTAAAAGGCCGACAGTTCCTCTGTTGATTTAAAAATATCTTAGTTATAAGTAAGTTGTGATTCAAAAAAGTTTTGATTTTATAGAGTTAAATAGAATTGGATGAGTAAAGTTAATTGTCTGAAAAATGTTTTATACAGTTGTGGAGTTGAAAGCTGTGCATAATTTCAGGTCGTAAGTCTGGTAAAGGTGTATATATTTATGAAAAGGGTAGCAAGAAGAGACCTGAAAATGATGAGGCTAAACAGATCTTGGAGAAATATAAGTTGGCTCCTAAAGAAGGGTAAGTATTAAGTGATGATATGGATGGTTTTTTAGCTCGACTATTCATAGAATAGTAGAGCTATTGGACTCGCCCATGCGTCGGCGTCCGCGTCCACGTCCGCGTCCCGATTTGGTTAAGTTTTTGTATGTAAGCTGGTATCTCAGCAACCACTTGTGGGAATGGATTGAAACTTCACACACTTATTCACTGTGATAAACTGACTTACATTGCACAGGTTCCATAACTCTGTTTTGCTTTTTTACAAAATTATGCCCCTTTTTTGACTTAGAAATTTTTGGTTAAGGTTTTGTATGTAAGCTGGTATCTCAGTAACCACTTGTGGGAATGGATTGAAACTTCACACACTTATTCACTGTGATAAACTGACTTACATTGCACAGGTTCCATAACTCTGTTTTGCTTTTTTACAAAATTATGCCCCTTTTTTGACTTAGAAATTTTTGGTTAAGGTTTTGTATGTAAGCTGGTATCTCAGTAACCACTTGTGGGAATGGATTGAATCTTCACACACTTATTTACTGTGATAAACTGACTTACATTGCACAGGTTCCATAACTCTATTTTGCTTTTTTACAAAATTATGCCCCTTAGAATTTTTTGGTTAAGGTTTTGTATGTAAGCTGGTATCTCAGTACTCACTAATGGGAATGGATTGAAACTTCACACACTTGTTCACTGTCATGATCTGACATGCACAAAGCAGGTCCCATAACTTTATTTTGCTTTTTTACAAAATAATGCCCCTTTTTCAACATAGAAATTTTTGGTTAAGTTTTTGTATGTAAGCTGGTATCTCAGTATCCACTAATGGGAAAGGATTGAAACTTCACACACTAGTTCACTGTCATGATATGACATGCAGTGCAAAGGGTCAATAACTCAACTTTGCATTTTACAAAATTATGCCCCTTTTTCAACTTAGGAGTTTTTGGGTTAAATTCTTATATGTAAGCTGGTATCTCAGTACCCACTAATGGGAATGGATTGAAACTTCATACACTTGTCCACTGTCATGAGCTGATAAGCACTATGCAGGTTCCATAACCCTATTTTACTTTTTTACTAAATTATGCCCCTTTTTCGACTTCCTTATTCATTCAAGCGACAAGGCTGTTAACTAGTCGAGCGTTGCTGTCCTCTGACAGCTCTTGTTTTGTTCCCTTTCATACATAGAATTCCAGAAAAATACGCCACATGATGACACTTCAGATATTGTAACAATGATTCTTGCCCTCCCTGAGGCTTATGTTTTATAGTCACATGACAAACTGACAGAGGAATGCATGTGAAGTAGTAGTCTGAATATATCCTCCACGTCTGATACATGTGGCAGAGTTGTCGGTTTTTTGTTAGCTCCTCTGAGCCAAAGGCTCAGGATGAGCTATTGTGATCGCTCACTGTCCATCGTCCGTCCGTCCACACTTCCCGTTAAACAACATCTCCTCCTAAACCATCAGGCCAATTTTGATGAAACTTCACAGGGATGTTCCTTGGATGGTCTTTAAAAATTGTTCAAAGAATTGAATTCCATTTAGAACTCTGGTTGCTATGGCAACCGAAAGGAAAAACTTTAAAAATCTGCTTGTCCAAAACCACAGGTCATAGGGCTTTTATATTTGGTATGTAGCATCATCTAGTGGTCCTCTACCAAGGTTGTTCAAATTATTCCCCTAGGGTCAAATATAGCCCCGCCCTGGGGGTCACATGGTTTACATAGACTTATATAGGGAAAACTTTGAAAATCTTCTTGTCCAAAACCACAAGGCATAGAGCCTAAATATTTGGCATGTGACATCATCTAATGGTCCTCTATAAAGGTTGTTCAAATTATGCCCCTGGGGTGAAAAGAGGCCCCGTCCCAGGGGTCCCAAGTTTTACATAGACTTATATAGGAAAAAACTTAAAAAATCTTCTTGTCTGAAACCAAAAGACCTAGGCCTTTGATATTTGGTATGTAGCATTGCCTTTTGGTTCCCTACCAAAATTATTCAAATTTTGCCCCTGGGGTGAAAAGAGGCCCCGCCCCGGAGGTCTCAAGTTTAACAAAGACTTAAATAGGGTCTTCTTGTCTGAAACCACAAGACTTAGGCCTTTGATGTTTGGTATGTAGCATTGCCTTGTGGTTCTCTACCAAGATTGGTCAAATTATGCCCCTGGGGTGAAAAGAGGCCCCGCCCTGGGGGTCCCAAGTTTTACATAGACTTACATAGGAAAAAATAAATAAAAATCTTGTCTGAAACTGCAAGGCCTAGGCTTTTGATTTTTGGTATGTTGCCATTGCCTAGTGGTCCTTTACCAAGATTGTTCAAATTATGCCTCTGGGGTAAAAAGAGGCCCTGCCCTGGGGGTCCCAAGTTTTACATAGACTTACATAGGAAAAAAACTTTTAAAAATCTTCTTGACTGAAAGTTCAAGGCCTAGGCTTTTGATATTCAGTATGTAGCATTGCCTAGTGGCTCTCTAACAAGATTGTTCAAATTATACCCCTGGGATGAAAAGAGGCCTCGCCCCGAGGGTCACATAGTTTTTATGTGAGTTATATAGGAAAAAATGCTTCAAAAATTATCTGATCATATTTCCTAGACTGTTTTATTAGCTCACCTGTCACAAAGAGGTCACATTTTTCATGGGATCTTTATGAAAGTTGGTCAGAATGTTCATCTTGATGATATCTAGGTCAAGTTTGAAACTGGGTCACGTGCCATCAAAAACTAGGTCAGTAGGTCTAAAAATAGAAAAACCTTGTGACCTCTCTAGAGGCAATATATTTCACAAGATCTTCATGAAAACTGGTCAGAATGTTCACCTTGATGATATCTAGGTCAAGTTCGAAACTGGGTCACGTGCCTTCAAAAACCAGGTCAGTAGGTCAAATAATAGAAAAACCTTGTGACCTCTCTAATGGCCATATTTTTCATGGGATCTGTATGAAAGTTGGTCTGAATGTTCATCTTGATGATATCTAGGTCAAGTTTGAAACTGGGTCACATGCGGTCAAAAACTAGGTCAGTAGATCTAAAAATAGAAAAACCTTGTGACCTGTCTAGAGGCCAAATATTTCATGAGATCTTCATGAAAATTGGTCAGAATGTTCACCTTGATGATATCTAGGTCAAGTTCGAAACTGAGTCACGTGCCCTCAAAAACTAGGTCAGTAGGTCTAAAAATAGAAAAACCTTGTGACCTCTCTAGAGGCAATATATTTCACAAGATCTTCATGAAAATTAGTCAGAACATTCACCTTGATGATATCTAGGTCAAGTTCGAAACTGGGTCACGTGCCATCAAAAACTAGGTCAGTAGGTCAAACAATAGAAACACCTTGTGACCTCTCTAATGGCCATATTTTTCATGGGATCTGTATGAAAGTTGGTCTGAATGTTCATCTTGATGATATCTAGGTCAAGTTTGAAACTGGGTTACATGCGGTCAAAAACTAGGTCAGTAGATCTAAAAATAGAAAAACCTTGTGACCTCTCTAGAGGCCATATATTTCATGAGATCTTCATGAAAATTGGTCAGAATGTTCACCTTGATGATATCTAGATCAAGTTCGAATGTGGGTCACATGCCATCAAAAACTAGGTCAGTAGGTCAAATAATAGAAAAACCTTGTGACCTCTCTAGAGGCCATATTTTTCATGGGATCTATTTAAAGTTGGTCTGAATGTTCATCTTGATGATATCTAGGTCAAGTTCTGAAGTGGGTCACGTGCCATCAAGAACTAGGTCAGTAGGTCAAATAATAGAAAACATTGTGACCTCTGTAGAGGCCATATTTTTCATGGGATCTGTATGAAAGTTGGTCTGAATGTTCATCTTGATGATATCTAGGTCAAGTTCAAAACAGGGTCATGTGCAGTCAAAAACTAGGTCAGTAGGTCTAAAAATAGAAAAACCTTGTGACCTCTCTACAGGCCATACTTGTGAATGGATCTCCATAAAAATTGGTCAGAATGTTCACCTTGATGATATCTAGGTCAAGATTGAAACTGGGTCACGTGCCTTAAAAAACTAGGTCAGTAGGTCAAATAATAAAAAAACCTTGTGACCTCTCTAGAGGCCATACTTTTCATGGGATCTGTATGAAAGTTGGTCTGAATGTTCATCTTGATAATATCTAGGTCAAGTTCAAAACTGGGTCACATGAACTCAAAAACTAGGTCACTGTGTCAAATAATAGAAAAAACGACATCATACTCAAAACTGGGTCTGTGGGAAGAGGTGAGCGATTCAGGACCATCATGGTCCTCTTGTTATAATTATCTTATGACCCCAAGCGATTAGGGGTCACTTGACTGTAACCTTGACCTACTACAAAAATACCCAGGTTTAAGCCCCCTGACAGTCTGCAGCAAAAAAAAAATACTGGGTGTTTCTAGGGATTTTAGATCAATTCAACAGGTACCAAACCACACCCGTGCTCTCCCACCCCTCTGTACTCTGGTCTCCGAACAGACTTTTACATTTTTTCAAACAGTGAAACTTCAAAAGAGCTGTCACCACTGGAAAACTGAAATATCTATTGTACAGAAGTTGTTGCTGTGCAGAGAATTTCTTCCAATTTCAATATCAGCTTTTAAGGTGGACGTGTCCTTAACAAATTTATTTGCAGTTAATGGCAGTAGCATGCTAATGTTATATTCTATATTGAAATGAGGTGGTGATGCACTTTCTTTGCTTGGAATTTAATGTCCTAATAGTCAGAATATGAATCTTTAAGTCTAGACGTGCTGTTCATAACATGTAATCATTTGGAAAAAAAACTGTAATTACGCCTGTTTACTTTCTATAGAAATTTCTTAGGTAAAGAATCTTATTACTGTATTACTCTATATTGAACTTCTCTTATTTGCTAACTAAATTATTAAATGTCAAAAGTGGAGTATTGAAGCTGAAAATATTGGCGCAACGAACTCCAAGGCAGCAATTGTCTCCTTTAATAGTGCCTTTCTCAAATATCACATGATCTTTGAAAAGAAATTCAAATATTATTTTCATACTTTCAGTTTTAGTTTTGCATTGTGCCATCCACATTAGTATTAAATTACAGAAAAATACTTAGAATAATTTCAATAAGTATAATTATCTAACATCAAATGATGGAGAAATCTGTTGATCAAAATCTTGATGGAGGCCCTGTACTGTAAGGGGAGAGCACTGCGTGAGGTCAGTATGATAAAATGGCTGGGGGGAGAGGAGAGGAGAGGGGGTGGGGTGGGGGTATGAACGACCACCCACTTATTTTTAGCCGGAAACAACATGAAAATCTACTGACCCTCCACAGAAATATAAGGGGGTCACCATGTGGCCATCTTTTAATCAATGAAAATTCTAGAATCTTAAGGGAGGGTTGGAAGTTGGCATGTTAACCTTTTGGAAGATTTATGGGAGAAATATGTATTCTTATTTGCAGTTAGCATGTCAGCGTGACATTCTGTCAAAATGTGGCATGTACTTTTACTTAAAGTAATTTCTGATGTATAAATAGTCTGAATCCAAATTGTTAAGTCTAGACTACAGATAATAATTTCTTTTTGAAATACTTTGATATTAATGCCAGTTCACTTTTCAAAAGAAATTTTTAGTTTGATGTACTTTTATTACACTATATTAATATAAAATCTTGTTCTGGTGAAATTATTGGTCTTACATGTAGCAATATGTGCTGTAATTAACTTTACTTCATTGTTTATGGTTGCAACACTAAAGACACAATTGAGAGGTCATATATGTGTTGATAAGAAGAGGGATTGTATTGTAAGCTCACCTGAGCCAAAGGTTCATGGTAAGCTTTTGTGACCGCTCAATGTCCATCGTCTGTTGTGCGTCCATCAACTTTTTATAAAAAAAATCTTCTTCAAAACCACTGGGCAGAATTACAACAAACTTCACAAGAAATTGATCTTTGGGTGGCCCCCTTTCAAAATTTTTCAAAGAATTGAATTCCATGCTTAACTCTTGTTGCCATGGCAACCAAAAGGAAAAACTTTAAAAATCTTCTTGTCCAAAACCGCAAGGCATAGAGCCTTGATATTTGGCATGTGACATCATTTAATGGTCCTGTATGAAGATAACCCTGAGGTGAAAAGAGGCCCTGCCCCTGGGGTCTCAAGTTTTACATAGACTTATATAGGAAAAAACTTTAAAAATCTTCTGGCCTGAAACTGCAAGGCCTAGGCTTTTGATATTTGGTATGTTGCATTTCCTTATGGTCCTCTACCAAAATTGTTCAAATTGTGCCCCTGGGGTGAAAAGAGGCCCTGCCCTGGGGGTCCTAAATTTAACATAGACTTATATAGGGCAAAAAAATAAAAATCTTCTTGTCTGAAAGTTCAAGGCCTAAGCCTTTGATATTTGGTATGTAGCATTGCCTAATGGATATCTTACAAGATTGTTCAGATTATGCCCCTGGGGTGAAAAGAGGCCCTGCCCTGGGGGTCACTTGTTTTATGAGTTCTATAGGAATAAATACTTCAAAAATTATCAGATCATATTTCCTAGACTGTTTAATTATAATTACCTGATGAACCAAAGCGATTAGGGGTCACTTGACTGTGACCTTGACCTACTTTCTTGTTTTTTAAGATACAGCCTTGAAATTTGGATGACATGTACAGTTTTGCACACCGATCTTAAAACTGACTTTCAGTGACCATGAATGTGACCTACTGACTTACTTTCTAAAATTTTAGCATTAGTTTGCCATTTTAAACATGTGGCTCATATTACTCAGGTGAGCGATTCAGGGTCATCATGACCCTCGTGTTGAATTAGCTTTCTTTATTGAATGCCCATCTGGATTTCCCGTCAGGTCTGTAACGTTGTCATTCCTGGATTGATTTCAAAAAAACCAGTCATCAACATTTCATGCTGATGTATTTTGTGCAAGAACTCTAACTCTACCTTTCTTACTTTTAATTGAGTTATCTCCCTTTATTGAATGTTCTTGTCTGTAGCGTAACTCTAAAACTACTTTAAGCAATGTATGCAAATTGCACACAATGATAAGAGGATATTTAGAGGGAGTGCAGTATACATCTACATTTTACTTTTTGAATTATCTCCCTTCATAGAATGTCAATACAGTTTTCCTGTCAGGTCTGTAACTTTGTCGTTCATGAATGGATTTGAACAAATATATCCAGATATTACATATCAGTTACCACTTCCATTCAGATGAAGCAGTATGGGGGCATGCCCTTTTTCAAAAGTAGTCTTTTGTTTTGTTTAGTCTTTTTGTTTAAACAGTGCAATTTTTTTCAGAAGCCCTAGCCTACAGTCTCAACAGCATGCAAAGAATGTTGTTGTTTTTTCTATAGTAAAACAGACTTTACATCATAGTAAAATGTAAAATTAAAATGCAAACATAAAAAAGAAATGACAAATGTTAGATTCAAACCTACATTTAAAAATGTTTGTCAGTGACAGGTACTGCTTGTTTATACCACTGTGCTTTGGGGCCCTTTGTTACTTTGTGGTCAAATATTATTGTACCCCCCGACAACAAAGTTGTAAGGGTGGGGTATACTGGTGTCAGGTTGTCTGGCCGTCTGTCCGTAGACGCAATCTTGTGCGCACCATCTCTCCTTATCCCCTTGACAGAATTTAATGAAACTTCACACAAGTGATCAGTACCAACAGTAGTTGTGCATGGGGCATGTTAGGTTCTTTTAGAAAAAAAAATTGCAGAGTTATGGGACTTTGTTTTTTTGTTACTATACTATATACATAGACACAATCTTGTGTGCACCATCTCTCCTCATCCCCTTGACACAGTTTAATGAAACTTCACACAAGTGATCAGTACCAACAGTAGTTGTGCATGGGGCATGTTAGGTTCTTTTAGAAAAAAAAATTTGCAGAGTTATGGGACTTTGTTTTTTTTGTTACTATATATATACATAGACACAATCTTGTGCGCACCATCTCTCCTCATCCCCTTGACACAATTTAATGAAACTTCACACAAGTGATCAGTAACAACAGTAGTTGTGCATGGGGCATGTTAGGTTCTTTCAGCGACAAAAATTGCAGAGTTATGGGACTTTATTTCTTGTTAACATACTATGTACATACAGTCTGCATATGCAATCTTGTGCGTGCCTAATCTACCAAACCCTTACACACAATTTAATGAAACTTCACACAAGTGATCAGTACCAACCCTAGTTGTGCATGGTGCATGTTACATTCTTTTAGATAAATATTCTGCATAGTTATGGGACTTTGTTTTTTGTTACTATACTGTATAGATACAGTCTATATACATACAGTCCACATAATTATGCATTCTTGTGTGCGTCAAATTGCAATGTACTGTGTCAGTGCATGCTGGGGTTACATTCATCACCTTTAGTGATAGCTCTAGTTATACATTCGATACACTGACTTACCTGTTTTGGTTAGCAAACAGTGTAGTTCTGTGTGACATCACCGTCAAGTTATTGAAAAAATCACAGTAATAGGAATTATGTTATTGTTCATAATTTTTTATGCTGTAACTATGTATAGATTGATAAGTTGGCAGTACAAATCATCTTCCTATCCACCATGATAGAGTCAAAGTATTTGCAGTTCAGTTAAAATGAACTACAGCAGAGAGATTGGACGCTGATAAATGTTTAATATGAGGTCACTTTACTACTGAGTTGTGTAATGGGTCAGTATTTTATCTTGTGTACTGTTTCACATTGAAATAAAGTAAAACAAGATTGTTTCTTGTATCTTATTTACAGTGTGACAGATGAAGACATCCAGTTCAAATTGGCATCGAGATTCATTAACGAAGCTGTTTTGTGCTTACAGGAAGGCATCTTGGAAAATCCTGTAAGTTTTCCTATATTTGATTTCTGCAGAGTTGTTAGATAGTTCTGATAAAAGATATGCAAAAAAATCATTGACAGGCTGCTTACAAAATTATAACAAATGAGTGTACTGAATTTATGAATGAAGTTGAATATTTGAGTATTATAGTGTTTTATTTAACAAGTCCAATAGATTGAATACTGAACCAACACAAGTTTCACTTATATTTATCACATGTATCAAAAAAAAACAGCTGACAGTAAACAAGTAAGATTTTATGAGTAATATCCATGGCTGCTTTAGCTTGGAAGTTCTACTATCTATGTAATATGTATAAAAAAAAATGGTAAACTAAAATGTCAGTGATAAGGTTCATTTGGATCATATTTGCTTGTACAAAAATGGGAAAGGCACATGACTGTGTGCAATACTCCCGTTTAGATGTCAAAAGGGCAACAGGGCAGAGTTTGTTGACCTTGGACACCAACTCTGCTCCTAATCCTTTAACGCACAGTCTCAGTGAGGCAAATATTTCAGCAAAATAAAACAGAAGCATTTTTCCATGCATGTTGAAATTATAGCAAATAACATCTTACATTACCTTTGATCCACTTTGATGAAATAAAGATTTGGCCATGCATTTTGAAGTTGTGAACTGGGCAAGAATGGACAGATACACATAGTAACACAAGCTCTAGCATAAACCAAAATAAAATCAAGCAAGCTTTATGAAAACTGATTCAAGAAAGAATATTTATCTGCACAGTCCTGAAAGAAAAAAGGATCTTTTATATACCCAGTTAATTGATGCTTTAAACCTGCATAGACTGAAACTTTGCCAGTATATTTTGTTTTGTATTATTAAGAACCTGTAAAGCAAAATAATATTTTGAATGGTCAAAAATGTGTATCTGTATTTCAGTTGGAAGGTGATATTGGTGCAGTATTTGGTCTTGGTTTCCCACCATTTCTTGGAGGTAAGTGTTTAAACTATGCATGCATCAGATAATCTGTCTGTATATATGTATTAAAGTTTTAATTTGTGTACCCTTTTTCTCTGATTAAACACTTTTCTTATTGTTGTTAACAGCTCATACTGAGTACTTGCTTTTTATTCTATGTGCAAAAAACCTCTTTTTTCTCATGTAAATGAAAAGATTGGTGATCATTTTAACAGCAGTTAATAACAAATTACCATCAAGTTTTAACATTTGTCTAACATATTCAGCCTTATAAGATGAAATATATAATCCGTGAGGCTACGTGAAGAAAAAGTATATGTATAGGCTATTTTCAGTGATATAATATTTTAAGGCAGGATTAGTTTGCTTTAGTTTACAGTAGTCATAAATAATCATCAAAGAAATATATTACTGTTAAAACTACAAAAATCGGATCAAGCCGGATGTCCAGTTTTCAGAGAGTAAGGAGTATACATTTGTAAATTATATTGCTGTGTTGTTTCTCCTTTCAGGACCTTTCAGATACATAGATTTACATGGTGCTCGCCAGCTTGTAGACAGAATGTTAAAATTCCAACAGTGGTATGGAGAGGAATTTCAACCTTGTCAATTGTTGCTGGACCATGCCAATGATCCAAGTAAAAAGTTCCATAAAAACTGATGAAGTGTTGTGTATAAATTAGGATATTCAAATTAACCAATTTAACTGACTGAAGAAGACTCAGAAATTTCAGACATTTGTAGATGAGGGTAACTGGACCAAATGTTTACCAGTTTAAACTGTGATCAAATTGATTTACATTTTTGTTCATGTTTGTATATACAGAGCCTTGACTGTTTGAGCCATATCTGTTTAAAAAGGTGTGTCCTATATTTATGTGCTTTTTCTTCAAAAGAATATATTTCTGTTTAAGAGTGTTAATTTTGTAAATGAGAGAAGTGTTAGCCTCTCTTAGGTGTCTTATATTGAACAATTGATTGTTTGATATGTCTGATACAAGAACAAATGAAATAACACCTGGGATTTAGTTTCTATAACAGCCAGAAGGAAGAAAACAAATACATATACTGATGTTATATGCTAGTACTGGCAGTGTAACTGACTCATTGGTTCTTAAACCACTTGAGGTATGGCATATATGCTACACCCATGTGTCAGATTTAATATATGGCATAGTTCACTTAAATACCTCCTATATGTGTTAAGAATAGGTTCCATTCTGCATATTTCATAACTCCTCTTAAGATGTATATGTTTTTGTGCTACAGTGATTTATTATCTTCTCAGCCTGTTTTGAAGACACCTACTTTGTGAGAGTATTTTCTCAAAAGAAATGAATGAAATATTATGTAATTTTAGCATGCTGATTATTTTATATAGACTTCGGTAATTTATTTGAATGTGCAACATGACAACTGTTCAACAGTTCATTGGTCACTGAGGTTGATGTATTATGTTGGAACCCTTTACTAGACCATGATAAAGAACATAGCATGTTTATTTACTATGAAATTATCACCTGTTTGCGGGTGTTGATATCATAAATTCTGTTTAAGAGAACATAATAAATGAAATATTTATAAATTTAATTTTCGTTTTTGTCTTTTCTTATGAACAGTAATCACATCATCAATTGTTTAGCATCTGCCTATCTCCTTAAATCCCGAAATGCGACTACCAGTGTGGGGAATCACGTGACCCAAAATCGTACGGAACACGGAAATCAACATGGCGGATTTTTTACATTTTTACCAATTTCCAAAGGTAAGTAAAAACTACAGCATCTATTTTATTCTTATTATAGCGCAGTCTATGCGCATTTTAATGCTCTTTCCAGCAATGTATGTGTCTTGTCTACGTTTCTTCTAGTTTCTGAGTTACCTTCGAGGTTTTGACCGAACCGATGATAATTTTCTGTAAAAACACAATGGTACGATACACGTAATTACTCTTTGCACACAAAAATCTATGTAATTTGCAGCTTTTCGTACTTGTTTCAATTTGTAACTGTTAGATCTTTATCATATAGTAACCATGCACAGTGTTTCTTTATGATTTTTCGTGAATTCTTGCAAAAAATAGACAAACTATTGAAATGGTACGCGACACGTGCTATGATATGCAATACGTACTTACTGTTGGCAGTGTGATACGCAACACGTGCATGTGTCACCAACGGCGATTTAGCTTCAAATTTGCGTCACAATTAATCTATTGAACTATTTCAAACGTGGTTTTCAGTTTTTAAGATCGTTCAGAAGCACTGCAATCTTTATTTATGTTTAAAGTGGTCAGCACGCTAAGACTTTCATGTTTCAAAATAACATCAAATCTATTAATCTTATTTCAAAAATGCGCAGTTGTTTAGTTTTCTAATCTTGTATATTTTTCTTCTACAGACATGGCAAAACCTTAGAAGAAACGGAGTCTGACACTTGGGAAAAAAGTTGATAAAGAAGCAAAACAAGAATATCAATATCAAAGTTACTTTCCAATTGCAGCAATGCGCCAGGAAATCACCAGCGAGAAAACAAAAAAAAAGACTGCTTACGCCATCTGAATCCACTCTACAACTTATATCCAGCAAACTGAAGAAAAAAGGCATTTAGTCATTTGTCGCTTCCAAAAAAATACAAACATACAATAACTCTCGATTAAAGTTAAAGTCTTCAAGATCACTTTTGGACCTGTAGAAGAAAACAGTGATATGTAAAGACAATGCAGAGCACTTCTTAAACACTGGATTGCAAGTGTGAAGAGCTGCATAATACAGACAATGATTATGTAGTCCCCGTTGATGTGACTGATGAAGAAATTACTGAAAATTTATTGTCAGAAGTTTTCTCGGTATTATAAGAGGAAGATGGACTTTGATGAAGTAATGATAAAATTTCTAAAACTGGCTAAAGATAAAAAATCCCAGTATTACTACGATGGAGCAAGTAACATGTCTGGTGCTAAAAAGGGAGTTGCAACACAGTTGTCAAGCCGTGAACCCCGTGCAGTGTATACGCATTGCTATGGACATGCTCTGAACCTGGCAGTTGGAGACACAGTGAAACGTTCAAAAGTCATGAGAGACGCATTAGATACTGTAAATGAAATGTCAAAGTTAATCAAATATTCGCCAAAGAGGGACAGCAAACTAGAGGAAATTAAACAGGAGATGAGCCCAGAGACGCCGGGATTTCGCGTTTTGTGTCCTACGCGTTGGACTGTGAGAGCAGCTAGTCTCGGAAGTGTTCTTGAAAATTACAATGTGCTACAATCTTTATGGGAAAGCTCGTACGAAAGTGCCAGGGACTCTGAAACACGTGCACGTATTCTAGGTGTTCAGTCTCATATGTCTAATTTTGACTTCCTGTTTGGTGTTAGCTTAGGGTACGAAATTCTCAGACATACGGACAATTTGAGCAAATGTTTGCAGAACAAAGACATGTCAGCAGTAGAAGGTCAGCATTTATCCAAAATTACGCTTGGAACACTCAGTGATATGAGAAAGGATGACGCCTACGATAAGTTCTGGGAAAGTGTAAATGAAAAACTGGACACTTTGGATGTCAGTGAGCCTGTAATGCCTCGACGTCGTAAAATGCCAAAACGTTTCGAGACTGGGGAGGCACCACACGAATTTCACGCCACAGAGAAAGACCTGTACCGCCAGAAATATTATGAGGCACTGGATTTAGCTGTAAACTGTGTGCAGGATCGATTTGACCAACCCGGTTACAAGTCCTATCGTCACTTGGAAGATATGGTACTTAAATGTGTCACCAATGACTCTTCATACCTGGAAGACATGGATTTTGTGGTAGACTTCTACAAGGACGATATAGATAGACTTTCACTAAAATCTCAACTGGAATCTCTGAAAGTACATGCTCGAAATAGCTGTGACAATGTTTCCAATGTTACTGTTTCTGATGTTACCAAATTGTTGACAAATATGAAACCAGCTTCTCGCGCTATGTTCTCTGAAATTGTTACTGTCTTGAAACTGATATTAGTTATGCCTGCCACCAACGCTACAAGTGAGCGTTCATTTTCAGCTTTAAGGAGATTAAAAACGTACTTACGTTCCAACATGACTGAAAAACGTTTGAACCACATTATGACTTTACATATTCACAGAGAGGCAACAGACAGTATTGATCTCGATGCGGTGGCAAATGAGTTTGTGAACAGCAACGACTCACGTCTTTCCATTTTTGGAAAAGTTTAAGAGACTGAATAAGTCAATTCGACTTAGCTGATTTGAGAATGTTGAAAAATGTTGAGTGAACTTACTTGAGTTTATTGAATGTAACATGATTGATTATTGTTCAATACATTAAATACGAAAAAAACATACATGCGTTCTTTGTATTGCGTTACACATTATTAATTCTGATAAGAGTTTATTAAACACTATTTTGCTTATAGTCATGTAAATAGTAAGAAAATACTGGAGGCTTGAGATGCGATTCAGTACCCCTAAAATGCACCAGAACTCGCCATTTATGATCCTGTTTTTTAAAAAATTTCAGGGGGAGGTCCCCCTTACCCCCCTTACGGGAGGGGGATACCCCCTCCCGTACCTACCCCCCTCGCGGCCCCAATATCAAACACCTTCCGACGCCCCTGAGTAAACAGTATAGCATTTTGTTTCGTGGATGGAGGTTGTTTATTGGTTTGGGTGCACTAATACAACACAAATGAGATACTCAAACAAAACCAAGATGTTTGGATACCTGGCTGGAGAATGTTTCGAGGACGGTTTATTCGTTTTATGAGCGGATACAAAAATAGGGTAGAGAACGTATTGGGAATGTCAAATCAAGGGCTGGCATCACCCTAAACATATTTGATAAACTTTGCCGTACCAGATTTGCTAGTGTTCATAACATTTAGTAACAAATAACATCATCTAAAATTTGAACTAATTATTGAACTCTAAATAAATGTTACTATATACCTTTCTGACGCATTTTTAGTCGATAGTTCCGATAGTTTCTTCATGGAAACATTTAACAGAAAACGTTTTTTTTTTCAGTATCATTGAACAAAATACTACACTACATTTTGTATATGGGGTCTGGTAAACCTATCCCCCTTGGCCAATCCAACATTATCTGCTTCCCCCTGTACAGTATATTTTAACGTTATGGTACATCCCGAGACATAAAACAATCATACAAAATAAACAGTCTTCATCGGATCACGTTTTAAAATGTTTTCCCGCCACACCATGTTTGCGAACTGGGTGAGCTTTTATATTATGTACGATTGTTTTATGTCTCGGAATGTACAATACTGTATATGGGCGTAGTTAATATGGGGGTCTGGCCAAGGGGGTATGTTTTTCACAGTGATATTTTGGAGCGGATACATCGTCTTTGTATATCTTAATTGTTTTATAATACCTTTCTCGCGATTTTAAGGATTTTGTGTTACATGTACTATGTTTATAGTTGACATTTTTATGTGACGGTATCACCATTTTGACTTTGTTTCTAGTTTCAGTTTTGTATATCCGTGTGTATATATATATATATATATATATAGCAAGTATTATTTATGTGTGAGTAAAGTGTGATTTGATTTAACCAGGAGTTCAAGTTAAATACGTATTTTATATTAACGTACAAAAGATGGACAATTAATAAATAATTATAATAATTTAAACTGACGTTGTTTTTGGTGGCTATATTGTCCATTGAAACAGTATTCCAGATACTTACGAGAAGAAAGAGGCTTTGGAAGAACCAACACAAGATCCTACCTAGTTTTCTCATATAAAGAGGCTGGTATTAGTTGGGCTATAACATAAACCCTCTATCTTTTCAATTTCACAGTGATTAGAAACTTGAATAACAGTTCGGTTACTTCTTTATTGCAATTAAAAACATAATTAAACAAAACTTTGTCACAAAAACATGTGCAAAAAAAGAACATATCATTTTTTCAAATGACAAAAATGCTATCAAAGCTCATTTTCATTATCTATACAGAATCTATACAGCAAACTTCCAACAATAAATTAAAACTTCTTAAAAATTCTTTTTCTCAATGTCATTGAGTCTTTCTATTCCTATTTTGTATCTCAATTTATATCACATAATGTCCTTTTGCATAAAATTTAGCCCCATGATTTTAATCACACTGTTTTCACATTGTTTACTGAATGTATCAAATTTTCATTACCATTTACTATTAAAAACATCGGTTCTTTCTTCACTCAGTATCTATTTCACTTCCGGTATTTGTTCTCATTTAATGTATATTTATATCACATTCCCTTTCACATTAAGTACTCAAATAATGTTTCTTTTCTCCAATTGTATTTATACCATCTTCCTTTTATTTTCGGTACTGATATCGTAACTATTTCTTTTCTCGTTCATAAGCACTTCTCAGTCCAGTCCCATCCTCTTCATCGGTAGCATTTTATTTCATTCGTCCTAGCCTTCTCCCACTTATACACAGAGCTCCTTTCTGAACTGCGTTCCTTGATGTACTAACAGTTCCCTGTTTTCTTTTCACAGGAAGTCTCTTTCTGCTTGCAGTATCGAACATGTGATTTCTTCACACAGTAATTTAGTGTTTAAGAAATGTTCTACATCGTCTCTGGTATCACTGTTTTCCTCTACATGTCCAAAAAGTGATCTTGGAGACCTTTATTGGGAGTTATTGTAAATTGTTTTTGGAAAAGACAGGTGACCAAATTCACTTTACTTTTTTTATTTGCTGGAGATGAGTTGTACAGAGGTGATTTAGATGGTTTCTCGCTGGTGATTGCTTGACGGATTGCGGCAATTGGAAAGTTATTGACATTCTTGTTTTGCTTCTTTATCCACTTCTTTTTCCCAAGTGTCAGACCCGGTTTCGTCTTAGGTTTGGCCATGTCTGTAAAGGAAAAGTATACAAGATTAGATCACTGCGCCATTCTGAAATAAAATAAACATTTTATGTAATTTTGAAACCTGAAAGTCTTAGCGTGCTGACTTCTTTAAACATAAATAATGATTGCAGTGCTTCCGAACGATCTTAAAAACTGAAAACAACGTTTGAAACAGTTAGTAAATTAATTATGACACAAATTGAAGTTAAATCGCCGTTGGTGACACATGCACGTGTTGCGTATCAGACTGCCAACAGTTAGTACGTGTTGCGTATCATAGCAAGTGTCGCGTACCATTTCGATAGTTTGTCGATTTTTCTCAAGAATTCGCGAACAATTATTAACAAACACTGTGCATAGTTACTCTATGATAAAGATCTAACAGTTACAGATTTAAACAAGTTTAAACAGCTGCAAATTACATAGATTTTTGTGTGCAAAGAGTAATTACGTGTATCGTACCATTGCGTTTTTAAAGAAAATTATCCTCGCTTCGGTCAAAACCTCGAAGGTAACTCTGAAACTAGAGAGAACGTAGACAAGACACATACATCGCTGGAAAACGCATTAAAATGCGCATAGACTGCGCTATAAAACGAGCGAAATAGATGCTGTAGTTTTTACTAACCTTTGAAAATTGGTAAAAAAAGTCAAAAATCCGCCATGTTGATTTCCGTGTTCCGTACCATTTTAGGTCACGTGATTCCCCACACTGACTACAGGCGTCATATTTTCTACCCCTAGAGCGTCGATATCCGACTACACGCGCGTTATGGCGATCGCGGCACCGAGATCATGCTGATTGCGTCACGTACTTGATAATCCTGACAAAAGCAAAAATAATTTGCATACTGGCTATTATTTCTTAGATGTTATAATTATTAATTGTGTTAATAATTAGTTCCCTTGTTGAAGTAAATGTTTGTAATGCGGTCATGTAAAGGAAGTAAAAAAAAAAAAAAAAAAAAAAAAAAAAAAAAAACGCTGTGTTTCGTTCATACTGTATTTGACTTTTCAAAAGAGTACAATAATGTCGTCTGCCAGTGATCATTCTGAAAATGAAGAAAATAAGCATTATCATTCTGATTTTGACATATCAGTTCCGTCGGATGATGATACTGACGATGACATTCTAGATACATTGTATATCCGGTGAAAATTGTATACAACCTGAACCTACATTCAAAATGTTAAGTTTTAGAAGGTTGAAATATTCGTACACGTACATCGGATACTATACAAATGGATAAAATTAACACAACAAAACATGTTTCATAAAATACAAAAAAAATGTGTGTAAAAATGTTTGTACATTTATTAATTTTTCAAAGATGGATGTAAATATCAACTTCACTGTACTTTACACATGCTTTCAGTGCGTGTTACACAACGTTCGTGCACATGTTTATAAATAGATTATACATAAAAAAAAACATCGATATTCACACAAAAACGGATGTAAATTTCAACTATAGTCAAACCTGTGAACAAAGACCACTGATGGGAAGTAACATAGGCGGTCTTTGTTGAAAGGTGGTCTTTATTCAGAGGTGGTCTTTAACACAGGTTTGACTGTAATGCTAATGTAAATGTTACGTATTTCTCTTTATTGGAATTTAATGTGTTTATATGTGAAAAAGTAAGAAAATCAGTATAAAAGTATTTGTTCAAAGTTTGAAGATTTTGTAAGTTTATTTTAATTTACACCAAAGTTCTTAATATTTCCCTGCATGATTTCAGTTGACTGCATGCGAGTGTGATTATGATAAGATCAGATAATGTTCTTCGAGGTCATGTGGTACATCTTATCTCGCCGGGCATTGGCCTCGGGGAGTTAATATATCACACCCTATTACCTGATGTTCTCGAGGGATGCGGCTACCACAGACGCCAGAAATCAATAACGGCGAGTAGTGGTGTAAGTTTTTTAAGCTGTACGTTTTCATTTCGAATTTCCACGAAAATATTCTAGTGCATGCATACGTGTAAATGCATAAGCGTATTATATAAGTAATTCTGGTCGCTAACTTTGCGAAATAAAGCAGAGATAGTACCCAAGTTTTTCAAATAAGGTGAAAATGTGCATTTTTAACTATTTCACAGAATCCAGCAAACTCGCAAATACGCAAGTGCCGATATCACCAAGACTTTGGATATCATCATTTCTGTATATTTCATGATAAAAGAAATTGACACAAAACGAAGACATACAGTAGCAAAGCAGATTGTATGCAATGTCGGTGATAAATATAAATACAATCTCACACTGGCCATAGCTTTCGCAGAAGCGGTGGTTCCAACGCCGCGGCGGTGGAGAATTCGTCGCAGAAGCGGTGGAGAAATCTGGCCGGCTGACTACATTACGGTAAGTTTGGAAGAGTACACATGTGGTCTCCTGTCTCACTGGTTGTTTCTATTCAAACGTGAATAAATATGGGAAAACTCATTAGAAAACTTACCGTGATGTAGTCAGCTGGCCAAATTTCTCCACCGCTTTTGCGACGAATTCACCGCCGCGGCGTTGGAACCACCGCTTCTAGCCTGATTGCATTGAAACAAAAAATGAATTTACAAAATGAAGACTTTCAGTAGCAAAAGAACTCTATGCATGTAGCAGACTGTGTGTAACGTCAGAGATAAATAGAAACACAATCTAGACTGATTATCACTATGTTACAGCGGTGTTCTCCATTGAAAATAGCCCATTTTTAAACATAAGTATAAACAGTGCATACTGCAAATAATTCCATGACCTAACAGGTCTTCAAAGCAAAACAAACAGCTAGTATAGACGTTTCTACAGCAAATTTCCCTCTGTCGTAAACGGTATCCTATATTTTGACTCCTCGGCGGGCATCATTTAAAAATGCCCTCTGCGGTAAAGTTTATCATACGTGACCATACCCGGGTCCCTTTGGAGGGCCAGAACGTCGGTGTAGACGAACGGACAGACTTGAAACTTGCCAGGATTATCCCCAGATGGTTGACGTGATCAAATTATTTTGTAAACACTTCGAATTGGGCCGTTGAATATGATTTTCGCATCAATTTTAATAAACGTAGTTTAAACAGCTGAATACTTTTTTATTTCGCAAAGTTAGCGACCAGAATTACTTATATAATACGCTTATGCATTTACACGTATGCATGCACCAGAATATCTTCATGGAAATTCAAAATGAAAAAGTACAGCTTAAAAAACTAACACAACTACTATTGATTTCTGACCTCTGTGGTTGTCGCATCCCTCAGCATGGAGGACATCAGGTAATAGGGTGTGATATTTTGTCTACAAATCTACTAGACTAGTTACCAGTCTGATAATAAGTTGTTTTGTTTTGTTTTGTTTTATATAAAAACAAAACAAAAGTTTATATATAAACTCGTAGTTGGAGATCTTTCATGTACAGTCTACAAATCTACCATCTCTGTAACACTGAATAATTATGACAGCTCAATAGTGCACACAAGGGGCTGATAACTTGTTTTTATCTTCTCCGCTCTGAAGTTTCAGACGATGCTGAGGCATAGTTTCCAGTGATAAATAACATTAAGCAATTAATCCTAGCAGGAAAATACTGTTCTGGTCGATATATCTTGCTAATAGTGAGTAAATTCCCAGTCTTAATTACCAACCATGTGTTAAATGATTCAAATTTTACAAGAAGTTCACATTTCTGTCAAATATCACGAAAACAGCAAATCGGTGAAAATTTACATTAATAATGCATGTACATTAAATTGGAACAATGTTCATAATGCCATAGACATTACATTGATAGACCGGTTACTTTGTGTTTTGTGAAAATCAATCAAATAACTGAACTTTTAAAGTGCTTTTAAGCTTCCATTCTTTAATCAGGCTGTTTCGTCTAACGGAAATTTCTATTCGCCTTGACAGGAAAAAGTCCTCGGACAACACAACAACAGTATAGTCAATATAATAAGAGTATTTATTATTTTACTATGGGTATCTGAACGATTGAACTAATATTCTTTGACATAGTGAACTGATACATAGCAGTAATATAAATCTTAATTTTGTAATGTAGGAAGAATGAGTTTAACGCGATGAAATGCTCAACCCGGGCCTAGAGGGCGCGGACGGTACCCGGGCCTAGAGGGCGCGGACGGTACCTTGCACATAAACGGGCTCAATCAAACTGAGCATGCAACATTTAAATTTATGTCGTGTTCGGCGACCTGTGGTTTTCCACTTACTGGACAAGATACATGTAATTAAGTTTCGGGATATTCAGATAGAGCGGATATGTAAATCATAAGTATTGGTACGGGAACAGAACCCACTATTATCATTATGTACATCATCACTCTGTCAATAGCTTTGCTCACGTCTCGCCACGTCACCACTTCATCTCCATTTACCTCAGTTTGATTCACCTTTGTCGGTTTTGTTTTAATAACCTCATTATTCTGGGAAGGTCTGAATTCTTCGCTCTGTTCCATCCGTATGGCGTACATGCCTCTATTCTTCCTTTTACATTGTGAAATCCTGACGATCGATGTATGCCACTTCATCTTTGGAACCGATTCGTCTCTGTGGAAGATGGCCAGATTCAAAACAACGAACACGCACCCTGCACAATTAGTCAATATTCCTGTTAGAACAAAGGTGCACATTAACGACACTGGTTCTGAAGATTTCGGCAGATGATCTTCAACCACTGTAAGAAAAACCGCCAGAGCCACTAGGATGGTGACAGTAAAACTGACTCGTTCGCCGCATTCACTCGGCAGTAGGAACACAAGACCTGCTAGACTCCCTATGCCAACAACTGGTAGAATCACTGTAAGGATATAGAACAGAGACTGGCGTTTTAGCTTCAGTCGGAAATGTGCTGTTGAAAGAGTATATGAATTACTTGTGTAGTATGATGTTCCATCAAGTGTCCATTCTGGATTTGGTACAAAGAATGCCGTGTTGATTGCCGGCGTAGTGATATGAAGTTGAACTTCGTCTGTCATGTAGTCCATCGGAGCGAAAGCTATGTCACACATTTGTTTATCAAATGGCCAGTACTTCGTGTTGAAGTTGCAAAAACTGCGTATCACCCCAGCTGGTAAAAATACAGCCAGTCCGCTGTAATAATATATGACGTACGAATTTGGATTACCCATTGTTGTAAATTCTACAGGGTTTAACAATGTAATTGGAGGAGTCCAAACTTCCTTCATTGAAATTCGAATCTTTGTTATTCCACCAAATTCAGCGGGATTCCACACCATGCGTTGATCAAACCACGACACAAATGTGGATATGGAAACCGTCAAAACTCCTTTAACTATATCAACCTCTTGTATATTGTGCAAACCTATGGAAATGTTTATGTCCATCACTTCTGAATGATTATTTACTGGTCGCACATCCATATGATATCCATCTAGTAAAGTATAACGCAATTTTGTTATATTTTCATAGCTTTGTCCGTCAACAAAAACAATGAAAAATGTAATCCACAAAGTCAATAAAATCTTCATAAATGTTCCCTGTAATTGTTTCATTTGCTTCATCGAATGGTAACACAGCGATAATATATTACTGTATATTTTAGCGTTGTTCTCAAAGATGATTACACTTGTAAAATTTCATTTATTTTAATATATGTGTCACAACGGTTTATTATCACTTGTTCAGTAACCTTACAAATGGCGTCGTTCACTGCTGTTCCCGTTATTAATGCGCTATAATTCTGTCCTTTTTATTTGACAATGATCATACGCCAATGGTCCTGAAACTATACAGTCGTAGTTAAGTCTGCTGTTTGTATCGTGGCAATCCTAAGAATACCGGATGCTAATCAATAAGGAGTATGTGCAGAATGTCTGAGGGTGATCTAGACATCATAGCTCTTCACCAATGTCGATATGGAAGGGTATATCCGCCACTTCACACATTATAGTTGTTGATATTTCAATATGCCAATTAATTTCCCATGTTTCTGTTTAGAAGTGCATTATCCCTATTTATATGTAAATTGTGATATTTTGATTATAACACTACTTTTAATGTTGAAACCCATGAAAATTAAAATGATTCTTATAATTCAGTCATAAGAATTCATATGCAAATGTTTTAATAATAATTAAGTATTCAATTTGCTAACTATGCCATCAATATGAAAACCGTTGAGTCAAAATTAATTTAAAGTACTTAATATGCAATTATTTTAATTATTATTAAGAAGTTATTTTGCTAACTTTGTCATTTTAAGTATGCTTGAAATGGCATTGATAAACTTCTTATTCCTATTTTCAATTTTATTTTGATTTGGTCATATGAATGACATTTTAGTCATTTCAGTTGTATGTTGTCAAGCTAAATGATTCGTTTCTTTGCGCGAAAATGGGCCCTTTTAAGTAAAGGGGAATAACTGGTAAAACAGTAAAAAAATAATAAACGCTCCCCGGACCGGTGTCGATAATATTTCATACTAAGAAAATAAGTCCACTCGCAACTGTTCCATTCAAAGATAATGCTTAGGTAATTCTGAACATTTAAATGATGACCTCGGTATCAAAGTAGATAGTAGTAACCAAAGAAACAGTCAAAGCTCAAACGGGTCAAAGTTGATGTTGTTTTTTAGCTCGACTATACGAAGTATAAGGAGAGCTATCCTACTCGCCCCGGCGTCGGCGTCGGCGTCTTTCCACGTCCCCACCTTGGTTAAAGTTTTGGTGCACTTTCTCTTTTTTCAACTTATCTCTGTAATTACTTGATGGATTTGATTCAAACTTGAAATACTTATTCCTCATCATCATCCACATCATCTGACATAAGGGCCATAACTCTGGCACCAATATTTCATGAATTATCCCCCCTTTTCACTTAGATTTTCAGGTTAAAGTTTTGATGCACTTTCACTCTATCTCTGTTATTACTGAATGGATTTGATTCAAACTTAAAATAGTTGTTCAACATCATCACCCACATCATATGACACAAGATGCATAACTCTGGCACCATTTTTTCATGAATTATTCCCCCTTTTTACTTAGAATTTCAGGTTAAAGTTTTGGTGCACTTTCACTCTACCTCTGTTATTACTGAATGGACTTAAAATAGTTGTTCAGCATCATCACCCACATCATATGACACAAGGTGCATAACTCTGGCACCATTTTTTCATGAATTATTCCCCCTTTTTACTTAGAATTTCAGGTTAAAGTTTTGGTGCACTTTCACTCTACCTCTGTTATTACTGAATGGATTTGATTCAAACTTAAAATAGTTGTTCAGCATCATCACCCACATCATATGACACACGATGCATAACTCTGGTACAATTTTTCATGAATTATTCCCCGTTTTACTTAGAATTTCAGGTTAAAGTTTTGGTGCACTTTCACTCTATCTCTGTTATTACTGAATGGATCTGATTCAAACTTAAACAATTGTTCAACATCATTACCCTTATCATATGATGCAAGGTGCATAACTCTGGCACCAATCTTTTATTAATTATTCCCCCTTTTTACTTAGAATTTTAGGTTAAAGTTTTGATGCACTTTCACTCTGTCTTTGTTATAACTGAATGGATTTGATTCAAACTTAAAACTTTTGTTCAACATCATCACCCACACTATATGACACAAGCAGCATAACTCTGGCACCAATATTTAATGAATTATGTCCCATTTTGCTTAGGATATACTTATGTAGTGTTTTGATACATTTTATCTTTACCTCTCTTATTACTTTAAGTTGATATTTTTGACATAGACTCAGGCAATTGTGCAATATCTTCATCCACAATTGGAGTCATTAAACACTCCAGTGATAGCTCTAGTTTCCTCAGATATGCCCAGTTTCACTATCCAGCATCGAAATAGTCGAGCACGCTGTCTCCTGTGACAGCTCTTGTTATGCCCCCGAAGGGAGGCATATTAGTTTTCAACTGTCCGTCCGTTAGTTAGTTCGTTCGTTCGTTAGTCACAACGTTAACTTTTTGCATGAAGGCACTTAACTCGCGAACCACTGCACCCAGGACCTTCAAACTTCACATGCTGATAGTACTTATTGAGTACACCACCCCTACTGACTTTGGGGTCACCAGATCAAAGGTCAAGGTCACAGGGGCCAACGTTAACTTTTTGCATGAAGGCACTTTACTCGCGAACCACTGCACCCAGGACCTTCAAACTTCACATGCTGATAGTACTTATTGAGTACACCACCCCTACTGACTTTGGGGTCACCAGGTCAAAGGTCAAGGACACGGGCCAACGTTAACTTTTTGCATGAAGGCACTTTACTCGCGAACCACTTCACCCAGGACCTTCAAACTTCACATGCTGATAGTACTTATTGAGTACACCACCCCTACTGACTTTGGGGTTACCAGGTCAAAGGTCAAGGTGCTGCGGGGGTATTTGTCACCATTAATGACAGCTATTGTTTGTGTGGGTTTTTTTTCGACTAAGAAAGTGAACCCGGTCGGGATTTTCCGACGGACTTTGGTTGGTCCCCAAGTAGATCTACCAAACGGTTGGCATTGACCCGACCCCTAACCCTGACTTAAAAAATCAGCCGCAAAAAATGAGGAAGTCGAAAGTTTCCAAGTTCCCAGAATAATGCACTTTTTTTTAGATTTTCACTATTCACCATCTCATTTTTCAGCTCTTAGACTACCAAACAAAATCATATATTTTTCTCTAAAGGGCTTTAAATGATGGACACGCCCAGGCAAAATCTCGCAGGGGTTACGGAGTCAATATGCATAAGATTACAGTCAGATTCGAACATTTTTCCTCTCACCCCTAGGGTCCGGGTGTCGGATATGTTTCTGATATCGAATTTTTGAAATTGAAATTAAAGTGTCAAAACCTGTATTTTTCTCGTAGGGTTTGACATTTTTAGCCTAGCTATTACTAAATACTACACAATAAAAGATATTCGGAAACGCCCTGGTTGGGTCAGACCAGTCTCTAGAGGGGTTCGGGCTCCGGGCCTGAAATCATATTTTTTTAGATGGTCATTTTCAATCAAATATTACGGCAAAAGTACTAAAGATATCATAATAAAAGTTACGTGTATCTGTAGCCTAATAATTTCCAGTAACTATTTCATAGGTATAGCACAAGGTTCAAGCCTGATCCTAAGGGTCGCCTGGGTGTCAGGTCCAAACGTAGAAAGAAACCGGTTAATATACCTTATTTATCTCAAAAAATATTTTTCAACAACTAAAGTAACACGGTTCGGTTTATATCTATTATTTCTATGAAAATAAATAGATTCAGGTAAGTTTTGTCAGTCTGTACAATCTGTAGACTTGATATAGGGACCGTGTAACGGTAATTTTTGTCGCATTTTTATCGAAAATTTCATCAATTTCATTTTATTATAAAAAGCGTTGGGAACAAGATATCAAACTGAAATTTCTTTTTTCAAGTACGGTTGGAACTATCATTTAAACGAATATGAAAATCATTTTTCCCCGACGGACACGCCGTCGGAAACATTTGCTGAGCTTTGGCATTTTTGGCTTGTAAAATATTAGCCGTAAAATAAGGAAAACATGCTTATATAATATATTTATTTTGCATTAATAACTGCAAATAAAAACTTAAAGGGATGGACCTTGTCGGAGAGTCATATCTTCATAACCTTATGTCCGATTTTAATAACTTATACTTTGTTGCAAAGGGCAAGCCAGGACGTACAGGAAGCAGGCCAAATATGAACTTTTCAAAACAGTTAAAGCAGTCCAGTGAGACGGCTCTCCCGTTCGGACCAGCTTAGTCTTGGCCAGCATCCTATCGCATAAAACAAGTTTAGTCGCATTCTAAGACCTGTCCTGAGCCCTGATGGCATCAAATGGACTTGTAAGTAGTTTGAATGTAAAGCTTAGATATCTACCAACATCCATGTATGGTATAGGGGATTCGACTGGGTCCAAAGCCTTCCAGACATGGTAAAAAGCCGTATTTTCTATGTTGGGGGCATATCTTGTAGCCATATATGACATGCCCTGACCTCTTGGGCTATCCTATGTACTAAAACAGGGTTTCAATCGATAGCCAGGAATTGCACCCATACAACCATGTAGGATATATGTATATTTCTTTGGCATAAAGGCTCGAATCCGGTCGAAAATGTCTTAGTCATGGTCAAAATACGAAGCTGGAAGACAAAATGGTGTCCTTATTCGACCCTACAGACCTACATGACCATGTATAATACTTGTATATATCATGGTCATACGGGTTCGAATCGAGTTTAAAGCCTTTCAGACATGGTCAAAATTGACATATTTCCTAAATTTGAACACTTCCCGGTGACCTTAAATGGCCTGTCTTGACCCTTATGGGTACGTCAGTTCTCAAACTTGGTCTTACTCGGTAGCTAGGACTCATACCTATACGACCATGTATAATATATATATATTTCTTTGGCAGAGGGGCTTGAACCCGATCAATAACCTTTTAGACATGGTCAAATACGTAGTAGAAGACCAAATAGTGTTCTTATAGGACCCGCCCGACCCCTAGGGCTATCCAATGTACTCGAACATGGTGTCAATCGATAGCCAGGATCCATAACTACACATCAATGTATGAAAAGGGTGCATGTTTTGGTGATACAGGGTCGAACTTTATTGAAATTCTTTCCGGCGTGGTCAAAATAGGCAGACTTTCTAAGTTCAAACACTACCTTGTGACCCCTAGGGCTATCCTAGCTACCCGAACAGGGTCTCAGTCTTTAGCTAGGACGTATGCCTACAAGACCATGTATGATAACTGTATATATCATGGTCATAGGGGTTCGAGCCGGGTCTAAACCCTTTCAGATATGGTCGAAATTGTCATATTTCGCAAGCTTGAACATTGCGTCGCTGTGTTTTTCACGAGGTGAAAATGGACGTTGCACCGGAGAGGGAGCAGTTAATTATTATACGGCGACGTCTGTCGTAATAATGAGGACTGGTTCTCGGCTTCGTTTTATAACATCAAAATTATTATGAGAACAATCTTATTTTGTTGCAGTCATTATTATGAGGACGATTATCGATATGTTTGATATTCAACATTTCATTGTGCGAATGATGTTCGTTTTTATCAGACACTTAGATAAGATCCTATGCCTCTGTTTTTAAAGTACTGTTGATGTATCTAAATATAAACAATGTTTTGAAAACAACAAAAATGTAACATGAAATTGAATTTTGCAATTATAAAACAATCAACTCAATTTGAATTAAAATGTTTGCATTTGAAATTCATTGATTAATTTATAACTGAAACATTTTAATATTTCATTAAAAACATAGACTAGTATCATCATTAAAATGATATAATGTTAATGTAATACAAATAGGGACTATGCACTTATAAAAACCAACATGGGAAATGAATTGGCATATTGAAATATCAACTAATAAAATGTGTGAATTGGCGGCTATCCCCTTCCATATGTCGATGCCGAAGTTTCTATGATGTACGAACACATGCCTACTTCGTTGTTATGAAATATTTCGATTTTTCATGCCCGTATTTTGTTGTTATAAGTGAAAACAATCCACCACTTCAATATTAAAGTAGACTTTCGATCAAGAAAGTCCAGGGAACAACGCAGCCTGCCGTTAAAATAATCAAACCAAGTGGATGCATTTTTTTTCAAATGCCACTTTTTCTAGTATTTTGTTGAATACGCTGATTTTTTTATGTAGATGACTTTACCTACCTCGATTCATCTAATCACCTATGGCCAGATATGTCAGGAAGAAGTATAGTATAATTGTTATGATTTACTTAAAGTAATGTTCAAAACACTTGCAATTTATAAAAAAAATATTTGTACTAACCAGTAAACCCATATCTGGCCATAAAGGACCGATTTGATTTATATCGTTGTTTGGTCACGAATTCTTACAAGTATGTCACGTTTATTTTATGTACACTTTGTATGTTACCTTCTCTAAATTAAGATTTTATTATTATTATTATTATTATTATTATTATTATTATCATCATTATTATTATAAACTAATAATAATTTGCCCGCAAATAATGTTACACTGAATGTATTCTTATTCAGTAGCATGACACATTGCCTGTTTATAGGGAGCTTTTGAGCCAAGTAATAATAAAACCCTTTGATGGATGGTCGAGTTTCAGATCAGACAGGAAAAAATCCTGTCGACCTTTGAACTCCAAACGTGACCTTGACCTTTGAGCTAGGGGTTTGCACATGACATATTGTTTAACCGTTAACTGATGACAAAGTTACAAATCCGACACGGATTCGGGACGGACGGACGGACGCTGCAAATACTATATGCCACAGACATAAAAAAGTGGAAACGTGCACAACTTCCCTATGAGTATAACTAGCTTACGAACAGTTTTTCTTGGTATAATGAAGCGATGCTATCAATTTCATATTTTTGAGACTCAGAACAAACTTTTGACGCTGGAGGGTTAAATAATGAATGTTCATGGCGGAGCAAAATAGCACTTTGTTTAATTAATAAGAAAACCAAGTATAGAGTATTTGCATCGATCACGACTGAATGCGATTTTCCCCTGAGAAAATATTTATTCAGAGACGTACCAAACAACTATATGGACAAAACGTCCAAAAATATTATACTTAAAGTCTTTCTTTTTTGTTTACCCGAGAACCGCTGTATCTTGACTTTGGTCTGGGTGTGCAGATCTAGCGATCAAATGTTTAACCAACTTTAACGTTTTACACAAGATTCCGTAGCGGAAATAATAAAAGAGTTTTCTATTGCAGAATAAATGTCTGTCCGTCATTGTATGGGTTCGAAAATTTCGACATTGTCTTTTAAGTAAATGTTAATTTTGTTCACATTTCGCGATTTTCTCGGATCTTTCCTTTTTTACATAACTTTAGAGTTCTTACAACTACAACCTTAAAATGTGCTCTTTGAATTATATACATAGTGTAATACATTTTATTGCAATAAAATATTCGTATGAATAATGTTTAAATTGTTTAATACGTTTCTTCACGTTGGCGTAATTTTCTTTTTGGGCCTTAATGCGTAAACATTACGTACAATGTAATATAAGAATGATAATTAAATATATGATAAATCATTGATTATAACTCCATATTTCATTCTCATAACACATAAAGGTGAAGATTACAATTAGAGCGGGGGTACCAACGTTTCCCGAGGGATTCTGAAGTTGTTGCGATATAAAATAAACGCTATTCTAGCTTAAAACATTTTCCAAAAACGCGCGGGAGTGTCTGCGTTGTTTTTTCACGTTGGCGTAATTTTCTTTTCGGGCCTTAATGCGTTTACGCTTTGTCAAGGAACAAAACACCCCCGAAAAGTGACAAGAACATCAGTTTTATGCTAGAAAAAGTTGCCTTACATTGGTGCGCAGATTAAATCAAAATCATTAAGCTATAAAATACTGCAATTCGAATTTGAGAAAAGATTTGCTTTTTACATTGTCCACCTTAATTGCCTAAAATCGACGAAATTAAATGCCATATGAATAATTCAAATTCAACTGTCATTCTGATGTTTACTGAAACTTTTCTTGGTGAATGTACGACAGAAAATGAATTAAGGATTAGTAATCACGCCCATGAAAGGAAGGACTGTAAAAGCAAACATAGGGGCGAAGGAAACGTAATGTATACATATATACACTGCTGAATCGATACAGTACCGCAACCGTTTTTCATACTGAATGAACAAAACAGAATCAGTTTGGATTGAAATTATTTACTCTAAACGTTATATTTTTTTATCGTCCGCCGAATGCACACAAGTCTTGGATCGAAAACAATGAAAATAATCGGAAAAAGTCGATATATCATATTTTAACGCTTTAAGTATAAATTATTTCCAACAAATACGATAATTTAAAATGCGAGATAATAATGAGATATGGTCTTAACGTCTTTTCTGTTTACGGACGTTGGTTTCCCGCGCTTTGTTTAAATACGCTGCTGTAAGAAACAGTTCTAAAAAGAAAGACGTTCGATTGATTTTATTTTTATTATTATTTCTTGAATATGGTAAAATACGGCATGCATGAAAAAGATTCTGTCACTGGCTGTAGCTGCAGATGGAAATATCCGGCTCTCGAATAACTGTTTAAGCGGTAACTTGGCATATTTCACTAATAATTGCATCAATTATTACATCTGGTATTTTACCAGAAGAATTAAAAGAAGCTAAAGTAATACCAGTTTTCAAATCCGGTGATAAAACGGGGCAAATATCATTTCTATCGACTATATCACAAATATTTAAAAAAAAAGAAAAAAAAGAGAAAAAAAGATATATCCGTATTAAACAAACAATCGGGATTCTTGTAATACTGCACCGCTGATATTAAATAAATCAAATTAGGGCATTTAACCTTCATGGTAAATGAGAAAATATTCTACAGTACAGGAAAACCAGAGAATTCTGGTATGATCAAAGACCAAGAAGAGCCAACGGTCAGGCCGGTATTTTTACGGAACGGCACGGGAAATAGACACAAACAAAATAAGAAAAAGAAGAAAGACAACTCTGTAGAAGATTTGTGAAAATAAATTGTGTCGACAAAATGCAATTCGAAGAAGCTGTCAGTCAGTTTCAGACTCTTTTATCGAATGTTAGACAGACAGACATTGAAAAGTTTCTAATATGGTCCAAACAAACCATAAGTGGTTCGTAATTCTTGTTCAAACTCTCATTGTCACATGTTTTCACGACGGTAGATCTTCTATCTGTGTGGTTTTAGCAATTTAGGTCAGGCATAGTCCATCTTATGCTACGCGAGTCGCGATATTGTGATAATTTTTGCACAGGTCAACATCTCTCCTCCACGTACAAGATAGGAACAAATAGCTATAAAAATAAATAGATTGGCAACTTGAAATGCATGTAGAGCAAATCTTTGCCAACATCACGTGGGAACGGAATGAGATCTCGCTTTACCGGTGTATGAAACAGACAGCAGAAAGATTAAAATTTGTGTTGTGAAAACTTTCTATCAGATCTTTTGTTTATAATGGTAGTGGCGTTTTTTTTAATGTTCTTAGTATTTCCTACATGGGAAAGGAATAAATTTATGATATGATTGGAAGTCTGAGAAATCAACTGTTGTCATTTGAAAATTGGACCCGATTCGGTTTATTACGTGCCAGCCGTATTGTTGTTAGAGAGCATTCGTAACGGATATGCCAAGAACTTGATGGTTTATCAAGCAGTCCATATCCATTATATTCATAAGTAATAATTCAATAACTGATGAATGCATGTTGCTTTTCTTTCAGGTCTATTGGAGGATATGAGTGAAGGAGACAATGCTGATGTTGTGATGAATAGTATAAGAGAAGGTATACGCCAGAGCTTGCCTATTGAAGGAATGACGAAAACAGAACATGTTGTCACCCCTAAACATGGTCCTGTATGTATTATCCTTATTTGATCAATGAATGATAATAGGTTAATGATTTGGTTTAAAGCATGTGATAACACATTCAGGTCTTGAATATCTTTGTTTGTATGATTATCCTGGTCTTGAATATAATTATTTTATTCATAGTAGTCCTGTATGTTTAGTTGTACTAATGTTGATCTTGAAGACAGTTTGTGTTTACACAATTTTGTCACAAAATCTTCTTTATATGCCCTTCTTGAAAAAACAGATGTATTACGAAATGTCGATGGCCGTCAGTCTGTCTGTTAGTCAGTAAGTCCATCAACATTTTTGTTTCCAGACTCTTAGTATATGTTTAATAGCTGCAGCTTTAAGACTTTACAAGATGACTAAGCACCACTTTAGGAGGGTCCCTTTTGGGATCAAAAGGTCTAGTCACAGTGACCTGGAGACTAAAACTGATTTTCAGACTCTTAATCTATAAAGTTTTAACAGCTACAGCTTTCAAACTTCATACAATTATTGAGTACGATTGGTGGCAGATCCCTTTTGACATTTGGGTGAGAGGGTCAAAGGTCAGGTTTGCAGTGACTTTACTTTATTTCTGGTATGTTTTCATTTCCAGACTCTTTGTCATGAAGTGTGTTAGTTACAGCTTTCAAACTTTTTAGGCTGACTTAGCCCTTCTTGAGGAGTATCCCTATTCTTTTCTGGATCAGTAAGTTAAAGTTCAAGGTCATAGTGACTGGAAGATTGAAAATGTTTCCAGACACTAATTCCTAACATATAACACCTACAGCTTTCAAACTTCACACAATGATTGAGTACCACTAAAGGAAGATCCCTATTGATTTTGAGGTTAGTGGATCAAAGGTCAAGTTCACAGAGACTACATTGTATTGACACAATTTTTCCAGAACCCATTATGTTTACACAACAAAATCTTTGAAGCTTGTAGTATTTTCTCTGTTCAATGTGTTTACAGAATGCGGACTGCAACCCTGCTACTACAGTACATGTTGATGCGTTCCTGTATGATGAAGACACAATAGATGAGATGGTTGAGGAAGGAACAATGTCAAGAAATTACTGTGTAAACTGTTTGTCAAAGCAAGTGAAACCACTCAGTGAGTTTATTCAAATGTTTAGAGTCATATGTAAATATTTAATATACATCAAATTCTGTGAGAAGCGAAAAGGATATTTCGTGTTCACATACTAGAACTCTTTACTTTATTCACAGTATTTTTAGCTCACCTGAGCAATGCTTTTCTGATCGCTCAATGTCCGGCGTCCGTCGTCTGTCGTCTGTCTGTCAACATTTAGCTTGTGTATGCGATAGAGGCTGTATTTTTCAACTGATCTTCATGAAAATTGGTCAGAATGATTACCTTGATGAAATCTAGGCCGAGTTTGAAAGTGGGTCATCTGGGGTCAAAAACTAGGTCACTAGGTCAAATCAAAGAAAAAACTGTGTATGCGATAGAGGCTGTATTTTTCAATTAATCTTCATGAATTTTGGTCAGAATGAGTACCTTGATGAAATCTAGGCCGAGTTCGAAAATGGGTCATCTGGGGTCAAAAATTAGGTCACTAGGTCAAATCAAAGAAAAACCTTGTGTATGCGATAGAGACTGTTTTTTTCAACTGATCTTTATGAAATTTGGTCAGAATGATTACCTTGATGAAATCTAGGCCGAGTTCGAAAGTGGGTCATCTGGGGTCAAAAACTAGGTCACTAGATCAAATCAAAGAAAAACCTTGTGTATGCGATAGAGGCTGTATTTTTCAATTAATCTTCATGAATTTTGGTCAGAATGATTACCTTGACAAAATCTAGGCCGAGATCGAAAATGGGTCATCTGGCATCAAAAACTAGGTCAAATCAAAGAAAAACCTTGTGTATGCGATAGAGACTGTTTTTTTCAACTGATCTTTATGAAATTTGGTCAGAATGATTACCTTGATGAAATCTAGGCCGAGTTTGAAAGTGTGTCATCTGGGATCTAAAACTAGGTCACTAGGTCAAATCAAAGAAAAACCTTGTGTGCGATAGAGGCTGTATTTTTAGCTCACCTAAGCAATGCTCAGGTGAGTTTTTCTGAACGCTCGATGTCTGTCGTCTGTCTGTCGTCCGTCAACATTCAGCTTGTGTATGCGATAGAGGCTGTATTTTTCAACTGATTTTCATGAAATTTGGTCAGAATGATAACCTTGATAAAATCTAGGCCGAGTTCGAAAATGGCTCATCTGGGATAAAAAACTAGGTCACTAGGTCAAATCAAGGAAAAACCTAGTGTATGCGATAGAGGCTGTATTTTTCAACTGATCTTCATGAAATTTGGTCAGAATATTTACCGTGATAAAATCTAGATAGAGTTTGAAAATGGGTCATCTGGGGTCAAAAACTAGGTCACTAGGTCAAATCAAGGAAAAACCTTGTGTATGCGATAGAGGCTGTATTTTTCAATTGATCTTCATGAATTGTGGTCAGAATGATTACCTTGATGAAATCTAGGCCGTGTTTGAAAATGGGTCATCTGGGGTCAAAAACTAGGTCACTAGGTAAAATCAAGGAAAAACCTTGTGTATGCGATAGAGGCTGTATTTTTCAATTGATCTTCATGAAATTTAGTCGGAATGATTACCTTGATGGAATCTAGGCCGAGTTCAAAAATGGGTCATCTGGGGTCAAAAACTAGGTCACTAGGTCAAATCAAAGAAAAACCTTGTGTATGCAAAAGAGGCTGTATTTTTCAATTGATCTTCATGAAATTTGGTTAGAATGATTGCTTTGATGAAATCTAGATCGAGTTTGAATATGGTTTTTCTGAGATCAAAAACTAGGTCACTAGGTCAAATAAAAGAAAAAACTTGTGTATGCGATAGAGGCTGTGTTTTTCAGTTGATTTTTATGAAATTTGGTCAGGATGTTTGCCTTGATGAAATCTACGTCGAGTTTGAATATGGGTCATCTGGGGTCAAAAACTAGGTCACTAGGCCAAATTAAAGAAAAACCTTGTGTATGCGATAGAGGCTGTATTTTTCAATTGATCTTTATTAAATTTGGTCAGAATGATTGCCTTGATAAAATCTAGATCGAGTTTGAACACGGGTCATCTAGGGTCAAAAACTAGGTCACTAGGTCATATTAAAGAAAAATCTTGTGTATGCGATAGAGACTGTATTTTTCAATTGATTTTTATGAAATTTGGTCAGGATGATTGCCTTAATGAAATCTAGGTCGACTTGAATATGGGTCATCTGGGGTCAGGAACTAGGTCACTTGGTCAAATCAAAGGAAAAACTTTTGTATGTGATAATGGCTGTATTTTTCAATTGATTTTCATGAATTTTGGTCAGAATGATTGCCTTGATAAAATCTAGGTTGAATTTGAACATGGGTCATCTAGGGTCAAAAACTAGGTCACTAGGTCATATCAAAGAAAAAGCTTGTTTAATCTCAAGAGACCAATTTTTGGTCCAATCTTAATGAAAATTGGTCAGAATATTTGTTTCCATGAAATCACTAGGTCAAACATGTTTTACACTGTTATGGTGTGTTTCTTAGGTGAGCGACCTAGGGCCATCTTGGCCCTCTTGTTTAACTGTTCCAGCTCATGATCAGTCAGACTCAGTCTGTCAGTTGCATTTTACCAATCATCATCTCCCTTGAAAAGAGTGGAAGTAAGTGCCATTGATATTATACATTTTTGTTTCAGAAGGTTAATATTTACTAATTTTTGGCTCAACTATACGAAGATAGTTACTGTGTACCATATACTTGAAGCTTCAGTGCAGGTGACCCATTTGAATATTCAAATTGGTCTTCAAGGTTTCAGTAGAAGAAGAAATGTTTTAGTGTTTAAGCCTATCTTGAGGGTTTTTCCTTGATGACACACTATCTTGAAGTTTTCTATTTTAAAGTTTTCATGTGCTTGCTTTACAGTCAGGCCCTAGCCTAACTTTACCTAGGATGTATCTTCTATGTAATAAATATGAAAATAAATTATAAATTTTATGTATTTTCAGCATTTATCACACATTCTGCCTCACTACCCCAAATAAAGTTTATGTTCCAGTACTTGCTGGAGGATCTAAGAAACAAGACTGTATTAGATGTAGGTTCTAGAACTGGGGCTGTTCTGTATGGAGTAAGTATCCTAGCAACATAGAACTGAGAAACAAGACTTCACTAGATGTAGGTTCTAGAACTGGGGCTGTTCTGTATGGAGTAAGTATCCTAGCAACATAGAACTGAGAAACAAGACTTCACTAGATGTAGGTTCTAGAACTGGGGCTGTTCTGTATGGAGTAAGTATCATAGAAACATAGAACTGAGAAACAAGACTTCACTAGATGTAGGTTCTAGAACTGGGGCTGTTCTGTATGGAGAAAGTATCCTAGCAACATAGAACTGAGAAACAAGATTGACTACTGGTACATTCAGGTTCTAGAACTGGGCTGTTCATTATGAAGTAAATATCCTAGATATAGGATACTCTGGATAATACATGTAGGGAATAATTGTACTCTTGTAAACGTTGGACAAGTTAGTCATAGAGAAGTAGCATACTCATGATAATGTGTCTGTAATTTTATGCTCTTACATGCTGCTTTAGTAGAATGTTTTGAAATATATTGTTGAATGTTTTAATATGTATTGTTAAATACATACAACATAGATTATTATATTTCTACAGGCCTATCTGTACAGTGAGGTAAACAGTTTAGTAGGTGTAGAGCTGGATCCTACATTCTGTGAGTTACAGAACAAAGTTATACAGCAGTTTAACATGACAGATAGGATAAAGGTATTTTATACTTAACCATTTATTAGTTGTACAGTACTCGCTTTCATTTCTGTGTGTTTCCTTGACTCCTTGTAACATATTCTTATAACAGTTATTGCATTAGTGTCGCAGGTAAAGATGATAATATTGATAAATTTATTGACATTTATCATTCTGAAAAGTAAATGCACAATACGAAAAGAGTAGTAAGGAAAATACCAAATGTGATGGAACATTTTTAAAGTTTTTATTTGAAAATTCAATAAACCAAAAATAAGTACAGATCTAATAAATCTGTGAAATAAGTGTGACCCGAACTTTTTCCAGATCTACACAAACAATTTCTAAGTGATAACTTTTATTTTCAGATAATCCACAGTGACATACTGCAGCAAGTGGAACTATTGCAGAATAGTGAGTATAATATGTATAAATATTAGAATATATGAAAGTATGGTAGATGCACTGCAGCAGATATTTGCAAAAGAATGTGCCAAATTTCAGAATTCAGCATACATATTGTGACATGTTTAGTTGAATAGTAACAGAATACTAAACATACGGCGGGAGGTCGTGGGTTTGATCCCCAGCCACGTCATACCAAAGATGTAAAAAATGGTACTAGTAGCTTCCTCGCTTGGCACTCAGCATTTAGAGGATAGTGCTAGGACTGGTCAGCCCGGTGTCAGTATAATGTGACTGGGTGGGGTATCATGCCATGTGTCTACGACATGATATTCCAGTGAGGCAGCACTATAAAGTTGGGCATTGTGCTCACTGCTACAAGTAGACACCGTCGTTTATATGACTGAAAAATTGTTGAAAAAGACGTTAAACCCGAACACACACAAACACACTAAACATACGGCAGTTCTGACCTAAGAGCATCAAAATATTTACAGTGCAGGGTCTTCATCACTGAAGACTCAAACTGTGTGTTATAAAGAACTACATTTCTAATTAAATTGGCACTTCCAAGTCCAAAAAATTCTTCTCTATAAGTATAACAAGTTTTTAGCTCACCAGAGCACAAAGTGCACAAGGTAAGCTATTGTGACCGGTCATTTTCTGGCATCCGTTGCCGTTCGTCGTCCGTCAACATTTGCCTTGTTAACACGCTAGAGACCACATTTGTGACCCAGTTTTTATGAAACTTGATCAGAATGTTTGTCTTGATGATCTCTAGGTCAAGTTTGAAACTGGGTCATGTGGATTTAAAATCTAGGTCAGTAGGCCAGATCAAAGGAAAATCTTGTTAACATCCAAGTCCCCAGTTTAAGTTTAAAACGCATGAGAATTGGTCAGAGTGTTTATTTTGATGACCTCTATGTCAAGTTTGAATCTGGGTTATGTGGGGTCAAAAACTAGGCCACCGGGTCAAATCAAAGGAAAAGCTTATTAACACTCTTGAGGCCACAGTTTTAACCCAATCTTTATGAAACTTGTTTGTATAGATGATCTTTAGTTCAAGTTTCAAACTGGGTTATGTGGGGTCAAAAACTAGGTCAGTAAGCTAGATCAAAAGAAAATCTTGTCACTCTAGAGTCCACAGTTTAAGTTTGAAACTGATGAGAATTGGTCAGAATGTTTGTCTTGATGAACTCTAGGTCAAGTTTGAATCTGGGTCATGTGGGATCAAAACTAGGTCACCCAGTCAAATCATAGGAAAAACTTGTTAACTCTCTGGAGGCCACAGTTGAGACCCAATCTTTATGAAACTTGGTCAGAATGTTTGTCTTGATGTCTCTAGATCAAGTTTGAAGCTGGGTCTTGTGGGGTCAAAAACTAGGTCAGTAGGCCAGATCAGCTCTGGTGAGCGATATAGGGCCATCATGGCACACTTATTTACAGTTTGCTATGTACTTTGATTGAAATAGAGAATAAAGTAGAGTGAAATCTAGGAATACAAACATCTTTATATATATATATATATATATATCGTGGGCTGAGCGCGAAACTATTGTAACTGTATATAAATTAAGAACAAGATACAATAGTTTCGCGCTCAGCCCTCGATATGTGAGGTTTTGCTGCGTACCAGTTAGCAATATTTGAATATCAATTACTATATATAGCAGTCAGCTTATCAATGTTAATGGCTGCAGTCTTTGTACTTTGTCTTATATAACAATTTTTATTTTTTATGCCCCCGAAGGGAGGCATATAGTTTTTGAACCATCTGTCGGTCTGTCCGCAATTTTCGTGTCCGGTCCATATCTTTGTCATCCATGGATGGATTTTCAAATAACTTGGCGTGAATGTGTACCACAGTAAGACGACGTGTCGCGCGCAAGACCCAGGTCCGTAGCTCAAAGGTCAAGGTCACACTTAGACGTTAAAGGTCATTTTTCACGATAGTGCATTGATGGGCATGTCCGGTCCATATCTTTGTCATCCATGGATGGATTTTCAAGTAACTACGCATAAATGTGTGGCACAGTAAGACGACGTGTCGTGTGCAAGACCCAGGTCTGTAGCTCAAAGGTCAAGGTCACACTTAGACGTTAAAGGTCATATTTCATGATAGTGCATTGATGGGCGTGTCCGGTCCATATCTTTGTCATTCATGCATGGATTTTAAAATAACTACGCATGAATGTGTGGCACAGTAAGACGACATGTTGCGCGCAAGACCCAGGTCCATAGGTCAGAGGTCCTAAACTCTAACATCGGCCATAACTATTCATTCAAAGTGCCATCGGGGGCATGTGTCATCCTATAGAGACAACTCTTGTTAAGAATGTGAATTGTCTTGGTTTAGAATGATTTAGTTCTAAACAACTCACTTGATACTCCTGTATTTGATAGGTGATGTTGTTATCCTGAACAACGTGTTTGAATTCTTCATGGATGACGATCAGCAGTTGAAGTAAGACTTAATGTTATACATGTCATCGTTGTTGCTAGATCCAACTTTAATTAAATGTTGAAATCCTGCTTCTGGTTTAACTACTTCATAGTAATAAGAGCATTGTTTGTGTCATGTTGTAGAAGTTTTAACTTTCTATCCAAAAAGACCTGTGAACAATATACATCAGTCATCTACAGACCAATAATCAACATACAGTCATCACTATACACCAGTCATCGGTATACAAGAGTCATCACTATACACTAGTCCAGTCCTTAACCCTGCCATCCATGAAGGGATTTTATAATGACTCAGCACAAATGTTCCCCATAATGAAACAATGTGTCATGCACAAGACCCAGCTCCCTAGCTCTAAGGTCAAGGTCACACTTAGAAGTCAAAGGTTTACAGGGTCTGTTTCATGTCCAATCCATAACTCTGCCATCCATGAAGGGATTTGATATTTTGAAAATACTCCCCATAATGAGTTGATATGCCATGCACATGCACCAAAACCCCTAGTTCCAAGGTTAGTAGATTGGTTGGATTTTATGTTGCTAAGTCAACTATTGGTTCCAACTCGAACAGTGTAGAATTTTCGAGTCACAATTGGCAAACAAAATGAGTAGTGCCAGGTATAAGGCACATTTAATACTCTGCTTTATTCAGGCTATTTACAGTGAAAGTTAATAATGTACAAATGATACCCTGTTGATGTAATAAGATAACTAGAATAGGATTAATTTTCAGGTTATGGAGTTGTATGTGTCAGCACATAAGGAAGAAAGATACTGTGATCATAACCATACCTAGTATAGAGGAATCCCTCTCAAACTTACAGGTATACTCTACATCTTGTATTGCTAGTATAGAGGAATCCCTCTCAAACTTACAGGTATACTCTACATCTTGCATGGCTAGTATAGAGGAATCCCTCTCAAACTTACAGGTATACTCTACATCTTGCATTGCTAGTATAGAGGAATCCCTCTCAAACTTACAGGTATACTCTACATCTTGCATTGCTAGTATAGAGGAATCCCTCTCAAACTTACAGGTATACTCTACATCTTGTATTGCTAGTATAGAGGAATCCCTCTCAAACTTACAGGTATACTCTACATCTAGTATTGCTAGCATAGAGGAATCCCTCTCAAACTTACAGGTATACTCTACATCTTGCATGGCTAGTATAGAGGAATCCCTCTCAAACTTACAGGTATACTCTACATCTAGTATTGCTAGTATAGAGGAATCCCTCTCAAACTTACAGGTATACTCTACATCTTGCATGGCTAGTATAGAGGAATCCCTCTCAAACTTACAGGTATACTCTACATCTTGTATTGTACAGCTAGTTGATCATTTTATTTTGCCTTATGGAGAAAAGACAAGCTAAACATGAACACAGTGATGTATTATGGTGTCCTAAACTGTGTGATGTGATAATTTACAATCTTCTTCAAGATGTTGCATTGGTAGGCAAGATAAATGATCAAACGAAGTACATGTCTGTCTGTGTTGAACAGGTGTTGTCCTGTCCCATGCCTGTCAGGTAAAAAGCAGCACCTTTGACGCTTCTAAAATGTAACATTATGAAATGGTCTCATTGCCACGAAAAGGAGCCACTAACCATGTGTTGGTCTGCCTACAGACTAGATAAACCTTTTCTTTTTGGTGTTTTGCTAATCAAAAGAATTAACTTTATGATTTTGTCAAAAATTAAACTTCTTAAAATGTTTACCTTTAGGCCTATAATTATGTTATTAGAGAAATGTGCATCAGTTGGATACTACAGGTTGTAATTATTTACAAGGTGCTTGGAAGAAGTGATCTTGTTTTGTTTTGAAATGGCATTTCCTGCACCATAAAAAATGCATGTTTCTTTTTATCAAAATACTTTATAAACAGCAGCATTTGATAATTGTTTTCACTTCTTTGTCACTTTCAGGCACCAATTGATATAACAAGTTGGCTGAAACCTATAGACATCAGTCATTTGAAAGAACAAGCTGTGCTGAAATATTTTAACAATCCTGAAGACTCGGATCTTGATGATATACATATGTACCAAGTTTTATTATAAATAGTAACAAATGCATCTGTGTTTTCTTTGTTTACTTTTTAGCTCACCTGAGCACATAGTGTTCAAGATGAGATACTATGATACCCCTGTTTGTGTCGTCTCAGGAGTGCACAGTTTTGGCCCAATCCGAGTGAATTTTTGTCAGACTGTTTTGCATCAATAATATCTTGAATGGGTTGGAATCAGTTTATCTGGGATTAAAAGCTAGGTCACTAGATCAGATCACAGGAGAACATTGTTAACACTCTATAGAAGCCATATTTTCTACTGCATATCTCGAGAAGCAGTTTGGATTGTCTTTTTAAAATCCAGATTTGAATCTTGGTCATTGGGTTTCAAAAACTAGGTCATATTATAGAAAAAACCTTTTTAACACCCTTGAGGTATGTTTTCTACCTGTTCTTTATAAAGCCTGATCAGTTGTCATCCTAGGTTACAAGGTCGAATCATACAAAACCCTTGTTAACACTCCAGATGCCATGCTTTCTACTTTATCAATTTGAAACATGGTCAGAAAGATTGCCTTTATGAAATCTAGGCTGTTTTAGAAACTAGGTCTTCAGGGGCCAATAACGGGTCATAAATTAAGTTGTCTTGGAAGAACTTTGTAAACACTCCAGAGGCCAAATTTTCTGTCTAATCTTATGGAACCTAGGCAGAATGTTTATCGAAATAAAATCTATTGAAGTGAAGTTTGAAACTAGACTATTTTGGTCAGAAGATAGGTCAACCTGAAAAAATTTAAACTCTATAAAGGGCAGATTTTCTACCTGACCTATATGAAACATGATCAGAATGTTTTTAATGTGAAGGTTAAAGTTGAAACTGAGCCTAAATCTAAGATCAATTGTAGGTCACTAGATCAGACCATAGAAAACCCTTGATAACATACGTGATGCCACAATTTCTACCCGATCTGCATGAAACTATCAGAATACTTGTCTCTATGTAGTCTAGGACATATTTGAAATTAGATTATCATTCAATTCGGGCAGTACCATTTATTATTTGAAGGGGTGTTCACTGAAAATTTACTGACTGAATAGCAAACAGTGCAGTGCAGGCTGATCTTGGTCGCGAAGGCAGAAACACTTGCTGCCAGCAGGCTAAAGGTTAAATATAAGTAATGTTGTTCAAAAGCATTGTTTTAAGTTTGTGCAAATGGGTCTTTACTTTTCTTTCTAAGCAGGGTCCTTACTCATAAATTATCATGTTCTGGGATGAATGTTTTTCACACTAAACATTGAACAATAGTGTCATGCCGCACTTTGAAAAGCATCTTTAGCACCATTATGGCCCTCTAGTTTATTACTTGACCTTCCTGAAGACTCTACCTACAGCATAGTTCAAACACACTTTGTTTGGCCACTCTTGTACACTTAAAGTCTCCTAAAATTCAAGTTGCCAGAACTTATTTTATGATGAAATGAGAAAATTAGCAGATGTTTTTAGCTAACTTGAGTAAGAAGTGCTCAAAAGTGCACTATTGTGATCTCCCTTTGCCTATTGTCAGTTTTACTGTAAGTACATTGGAAATCACATTTCTCAAGCAATATTCATTGAACTTATTTGAGGATGCACAAGCTCGGATAACACTCGAGGGTGCTCCAGTAACATCGAACATAGGTCCTAAAATTGCTGTATATATATTTCACATCATTAACACGTTATTGACCATATTTCTTAAGCAGTCTTCATGAAATTTGGCCCTTGGTTTAGTGAAAAGTTCAATATTTTACATTATGATACCTTGTTTAAACGCATGTGATGTGATCAATTTAATATATCATGCACAAAAGCATTAATCTAGTTTTATGTCCATGTGATATCATTTTTCATATCTCTTACTTCTTTTACATCGAGACTAGACACCTATTGATAATTTGCTTGTAAAGTGCTCTTCTACTGACAGAAGACAGATACAGACCATGACAAGAGAGCTCATGCTTAAACTGGTTCAGGAGAGCTTCTTGTCTCAGATGTGCTGTATGAATTATATTATATGGTTATATTTAGTGCCTGTCAGAAGCTTATAAGCATGTATCATTATACCAAGTTGATTTAATTTCCCTTTGGTGGTGTAATGTTATTCCCTCGGATATGAAAAATGTGAACAATTTAGTACCATTAGTACAGTTAAGAGGTTACAGGACTTGTTAAAATAAAAGACAGAGTTATGGAACTTGATACATGTAAAATTGCATCGTGATCTCCATTCAAATGCATAAATAGGTTTCTGGAATACTGAAAGAAATGACAATTTGGCATAATTTTCAAAGTGTAAATGCGAGTTAATTTTGTCGAAACAAGTCTCGAGTTTTGTGAACCTGTCTTGCGATCCTGTAAAGTTGACTATGACCTTGTGAACTTTATCTTTAAGTGGTATGGACAGGTATAAACATATTAGAATAGGGGACACGTGGCGAACTATTGTGTTTACTAAGCTGAAAAAGGGTGACCCATCACTGCCATTCTTAATTACGTTTGTCCTGACATTTTATTGCTGGAGTTCAACCTTTTGATTTATCCAGGCCGACGTGAATTGAGAGCAGGCAATGTTGTTGATGGTATGCTTATTGGTGGAATGGGGAACTTAGATTTGCGTGTCTGTGCATCTGTCTGTCCGTCTCTCCAATGTCGAGTTGCGCATATCTATAAAGGATTTGACCTCGAGCCAACAAACTACATAGGTTTATTATTCAGCATGTGAAGTTATGCACTTGGCTTTTTTCTTAATCCACACAGTATGCCAGTGTCACTAAACCTTATAGGAATATTACTGTGCAATTGTGCACCTGGGTTTTTGTTTGGAATTTCACTTAGAAATATCAGAGTTATGGCCCTTGACTGAAAAATATTCAAAGGGCCTGAAAGTTGTCACAGGTATCTCAAGAAGTATTTGTCCTAGGGTCACAAAACAGGCATGTTATTCAGCATGTGAAGTTTTGCGCTCAAGGTTTTGTTCAGGAATTACACACAGACGCACGCACTACATTTTTTTTTAAACTTCCAGTTACTTTTATCCTGCATTTCTTTAGTACCCTTACTCCTCACTCCTCCATAACTGGCATCCCCACTCTAAGGCAATAGGAAAGTTTACTTAAGTCTTGCATTCTCAACAAGCAACATGTAACCAGACAGTGACAGTAAGTGGATGCACCATTCTCCTCTGGACACATCTAGTTATTTTACATTTTGCTGGTTCCCCTCTCAAGTGAGTGACTTGGGTTTCTTTTGGTCTCTATGTAAAGACTGACTCATGGTTATTTAAAATAATTTTATTTCAAAACAATGCTGTGAAGTTTTACATGGCAAATGATATCTGAAAATAACAATGATATAGTGTTGTTCTATAGAATATTCAAGTTTTAAGCTATATTTACTACTGTTACCGTTACAAACCTAATTTATTAATACTGGACTGTCTTTAGATTTTATTCATAATACTTATGAAATTAATACTGTTGCAAATATGAGCATATGAAAATGAAAAAAATATATATAAGAAAAAAAAATAAAGTGCATTTTAAAATGCAAAAATATGAATAATTTTATGTAAAAGAAGTAACAATTGTATATGTAAAAATAATACAGAATTGTATAGATTGTTCTCGGGCGTGTACATTTGTATTTTATCCATGTCACAAAAACTATGTCTTAATGCAAAATATTTATATAACTTAACCACATCATCTGTTGGTATGCAAATTAAAAATGTCAAAATACTGATCTGAAATGTTGTAATCGTTACTGTAAGTGAAGTGTGTGTCTATAATAATGGTGTTTCTAACAACATTACAATCATTAAATACACATTCAATGAAAGACATATAAATGGGGAAAAGAATTTAAATTTTAGATATTTTCAAAACCTAATAGATGTATTTTGAATTACATTTGCACATTTATAATACTTGTAGAACTTACTGCAAAGAAAAAAGTCAGAAGCCAAACTTTGTGCATTCTCATTAAAAGTATATCTAAAAATAAATAGTTATCTAAAATAAATTATTATTACACCAGGTAGTTGTGTCAAACAAGTACTCTAAATGGTAGGAAAAAGGTGTGATTGTAAAAAAGAAGTAAAAAATACAGTGCCTATCACAGCTTTTCAGCTCTTATAAAATAAAACATGAACAAACATAACAAGTATATATGTAGTGACTATATTTTCCACAATAACAATAAAACAAAGTAACAGGTGTGTTCACAACAAAATATTGGGACTGGGTGTTCACAATGAGCAGTATTCATTGAGGAAAGAAAAGCAGGATAGATAAACATTTATTAAAGTTTCTAGACATCTCTTCTGAACATTAATTCACTCTGGTATCTAGAGGTTTCATGGTGGAATGGCGGGCGTAGAAGCTGTTCTCTATCTGGCATCTTGCACTTCCTGTCTACACGATTCCTGTTCTCCACATTGTAAACCATCTGCTCACGTTTGTCAAGGAACAGATTCTCATCATGCTCATAATGTGGTACTCCACCAAGCTCTGCATTCTGAAACCAGTCAACAATACACTAAAACCAGTCAAAAATATTTACATACTAGGAAACTAGTCAACAATAGTACAGATTCAATCCAAATTTTTTTTTAATGTTTAATTTTGCGAAAATATTTTAAATCTAAGACCAACCTTTATAATCAGCTCTCTGTTTTTCATGTCTGTCTTCCATTCCTGGACATATAACCTCGGTACCTGGCCGTGAGTCCGTGAGTATTGTGGAACCCTGCAAGCAATAAATATAAAATTGTTTAAGTTTGAAAGGCACATAGGTACAACAGTTTCCATTCATACACTTCTTTTTTGCATATGGTGTTTCCCATCATACTTAGCTGGTAGTAATGTGCACTAGCTTTGAAGGGTTGACCCAGATGGTCAATGAATAATCCAGAGTAACAATGGTAACCGTTTATCTTTCTGTCCAATATTAGATAACCATAACATTTAAGACAGGTCTCTCTCACCCTAAGATGCTATTTTTTGTTCATTTTAAAAGAGTGATGGAGTAAATAAGTGGATGGAGTTTGTGGAAATTTTTGTATCTCAAAACTTTGCTTATTTCGATCCCTGAAGATTGGGCCAAAATTGTGACCTCTAGAATGTTAACAAGCTTTTCCTTTGATTTGACCTGGTGACCTAGTTTTTGACCGTAGATGACAGAATATCGAACTGGTCCAAGATTTTATTGAGGGCAACATTCATGACAACGGACACGGCGATCACAAAAGCTCACCTTGAGCACTTCATGCTCAGGTGAGCTAAAAATTGATGGTTTGTAGCCAAAGTCAAACTTGACCTGTATTTTATGATGTTACACCAGTGTATTTATAAAAAAATTTATTTAAATCTGTCTAGCCTTTCACGAGTTATTGTCCAGAAACCATGAGTTTGGCAAAATTTTAATTGGAAAGGGGCCATATCTACATAAAACAAGAGCTGTCATAGGACAGCAACGCTCGCCTATTCAACAGCCTTGTCAATTGAATGAATACAAAAGTTGAAAAAGAGGCATAATTTTGTAAAAATGGGAAACAGGCTTATGGAACCTGCACAGTGCTTATCAGCTCATGACAGTGGACAAGTGTGTGAAGTTTCAATTGATTCCCATTAGTGGGTACTGAGATACCAGCTTACATATATAGAATTTAACCAAAAACTGCTAAGTTGTAAAAGGGGCATAATTTTGAAAAAAAAAATGCAAAGTAGAGTTACTGAACCTTTGCAATGCATGTCATATCATAACAGTGAACAAGTGTGTGAAGTTTCAATCCTTTCACATTAGTGGATACTGAGATACCAGCTTACATACAAAACTTAACCAAAAACTGCTAAGTCGAAAAAGGGGAATAATTTTGAAAAAATGCAAAGTAGAGTCATGGGACCTGCATAATGCATGTCAGATCATGACAGTGAACAAGTGTGTTAAGTTTCAATCCATTCCCGTTAGTGGATACTGAGATTCCAGCTTACATACAAAAACTGCTAAGTGGAAAAAGGGGCATAATTTTTAAACAAGAGCACCGCCTTGAGGATGCCGATGCTCATCTGACTTTTTTTGTATAATAGAAAAATTGTCCTACCCATGATTTTCTAAGTCCAAAAAGGGCCATTATTCTTGCAAAAAGCAGGATGGAGTTATGTTTCTTGCTGTACAGGATCAGCTTATGATGGTGAACAAGTGTTGCAAGTTTTAAAGCAATAGCTTTGATAGTTTAGGAGAAAAGCTGACCTAAACATAAAACTTAACCAAGAAATCTGATATTTTCTAAGTCCAAAAACGGCCATAAATCTTGCAAAAAGCAGGATGGAGTTATGTTTCTTGCTGTACAGGGTCAGCTTATGATGGTGAAAAAGTGTTGCAAGTTTTAAAGCAATAGCTTTGATAGTTTAGGAGAAAAGCTGACCTAAACATAAAACTTAACCAAGAAAACTGATTTTCTAAGTCCAAAAGGGGCAATAATTCTTGCAAAAAGCAGGATGGAGTTATGTTTCTTGCTATACAGGGTCAGCTTATGATGGTGAACAAGTGTTGCAAGTTTCAAAGCAATAGCTTTGATAGTTTAGGAGAAAAGCTGACCTAAACATAAAACTTAACTAGGCGACGCCGATCAAGTGATGACAATAACTCATCATTTTTTTTTCAAAAAATCAGATGAGCTAAAAATGCAAAGTAAAGTTATGGCACCTGCACAGTGCATGTCAGATCATGACAGTGAACAAGTGTATGAAGTTTCAATCCATTCCCATTAGTGGGTACTGAGATACCAGCTTACATACAAAACCTTAACCAAAAATTTCTAAATCGAAAAAAGGGCATAATTTTGTAAAAAAGCAAGATAGAGTTATGGAACCTGTGCAATGTAAATCAGATTATCACAGTAAACAAGTGTGTGAAGTTTCAATCCATTCCCATTAGTGGTTATTGAGATACCAGCTTACATACAAAAACTTCCGACATGGACGCCGACGCACGGGTGAGTCCAATACCTCTAACTATTCTTTGAATAGTCAAGCTAAAAATGAGTGGTTTGTAGGCAAAGTCGAACTTGACCTATATTTTTTTATGTTACACCTGTGTACCAAAATTTATTTAAATCTGTTGAGCCTTTCATGAGTTATTGTTCGGAAACCATGAAAACCAACGGATGGACAGACTGACAAAGCTCACTCCTATATACCCCCCAAACTTGAGTTATAAAAATGCTAAGTCGAAAAAGAGGCATAATTTTGTATGAACACTGTGCAATGCATGTCATATCATCACTGTGAACAAGTGCATGAAGTTTCAATCTATTCACATTAGTGTGTACTAAGAAACCAGCTTACATACAAAAATTTAACCCAAAACTGCTAAGTCAAAAAAAGGGACACAATTTTTTCAAAAATGCAAAGCAGAGTTATGGAACTGTGCACTGCATGTCATATCATCACAGTGAACAAGTGTGTGAAGTTTCAGTCCATTCCTAGGCCTTTTTTTATGCTGATTTTAGGGCCGAAATTCGGCCCCATTCCCCAATCTAAAAAGTATACATTTTTCCCCACCTTGGCCAAAAATTCCCCATGCAAAAAAAAAATGAAATTAGTTTTGATTTTCAGTCCTGATTTTAACAACTTTTCAACAAATATATTCCTCCAAACAATGATTTTGCGACGTAAATTTCCCCTCCAAAAGGGACCTGGTACCCTTCCCCAAAATTACAATTGGCTGATTCCCATTAGTGAGTACTGAGATACCAGCTTACATAAAACCTTAACCAAAAATTTCTATAGTCTAAAATTTCTAAAAGTCTACCAGCTCTCGAAAATCTAACCTAAAATTGCAAAGTGGAAAAAGGGACAGGTTCCAGCACATGCACTTAAGCGGTCCCTATAATAATAGTATGTATGTATGTATCGATACTGCTTGACGCCCCTTTCGGGTATAACTAGCAGGTGCGCATCTGTGCCAGAATAAAAGTTAAAAGAATGACAGTAAGACGTCAAAGGAAGATCAACTTTTGCAAGATAAAACTGTATTAACAAGAATAAAATCAGGATAAAAACAGGGTGTGGTCATTTAGTAGTAGTGCGATGCATTAACAGCCTGTCTGAAATGTTCAGGATCAGGCTGATTAACGATCAGGGGTGGCAAATGATTCCATATGGTAACGATGTATGGAAAGAAGAGAACTTGAAAACATTAATGTTTGTATGGATCTGCCTGAGGGAATGGTCGTGCATATGACAAGTTCATCTCAATGGCTGTACTAGATATGGAGGGATTTGAATTGCTACATAACCATGAACAATTTTGTAAAACATGAAAAGTGTAGCATTTGTCCGTCTGTCCTTGAGTGTCTGCCAAATAGATCATTTAGCTAACATGTTTGTAACACTATCATAGTTTGAATATTGACCCTTTACCCACCTGGCTGCTCTTCTTTGTACCATTTCTTTCTTATGTATGTTTCTCTGAGTGTGTGGTTAGTCTTAAAAATTAAACATTATAAGGGGCAACTTCATTCAGACTAATATGTTTAAGGGCTGCTACCCCCACAAACATCCCCGCTTTACTCGTACCCAAACTTGCTGCTCATGCTTTTGTAAACTTCTGGGGACTGCTACAGTGCATTCTACCTGTCAATAATTTTTCATTGTAAAATATATCAATGTTATGCATGGTTACAAAGAATAGTGTTGTGTTTACTTGCAGCCAGATCGAACTACTGAAGTGGTGGTCTGGAATGTCAGTGTACATAACACACTTCATTCCTTGACGGAGTCTATAACAAGAGAATACAAATATTTCCCCCATTTATATCCACAATTACACCATCATTTAACTATAAGAATATTCAAACTTCCAGTTTGTTGGCCTTAGCAACAACAATTTGTACCGTATAAGATACTATGTCACTATATTTTGGAAACAATAGTAGATAAATTTTGATATATGGAAAAATTATGCATTTGTTCTCTTACAAATAAAGTATAGCAAATACCTTGTTTGACTATGCACAAACATTCGTTCTGCAAATCTTGGATCCAACGACTGCTTGGCCGCCATTTTCAAACAAATATCTGAATACTCTTCAGTAGTGGTTTCGCTGTCATAACATTTCGTACCTAATTCTCCATAGGTCAAACACCACTATTGATTTTACATAGGTCTTCATTGTATTCTGGGTTCCCAGTTGTGAAATGACCCGCGGTATTTACATAAGATTCATTCAAAACAGCTTCATATTTGGTTAACCTTGGAGACATTACAAGGACTGGTCTCCAGATATTGGATATCTACTTTATCTTGTCGTCTACACAATTTGAACAATTTTTTGTGGGAGTTTAACGTCGAACCGACACAATTATAGGTCTTATGGCGACTTTCACAACTTGAACAAGTATAAATGTACAGTCAGGAAGCCGACTGCTGCAAACCTGATCACACAAACTTCAAAACATTAGTACAGTAAGGGGAGCTTGCTCCTAAAGCCTAATCACACTATAAATGTATTCAGGGGAGTGTACTCAAAGCCTGAGCACACATACACTCATTTCAACACACAAGTACAGTACATCAGGGCAGCCTGTTTCTACAAGGCTAATCACAAACATATTTGAACTATAGATTTAGTCAAGGAAGCCTATTCTTGCAAGCCTGATTGTACACTTGTCAGGGAGTAAACTCCTGCAAGCCTGATCACACACACACACAGGCACGCAAGCACACACACAACTGTCACGGAAGCTAATCACATACATATCTGAAGCATAAATCTAGTCAGAGAAAGCTATTCTTGCAAGACTGATCACGCACACACAGTCAGGGGTGCTAACTCCTGCAAGCCTGATTACATACATATTTGAACTATAAATCTAGTCAGGGAAACCTATTCCTGCAAGCCAGATCAAACATACATTAGAGACTTACCCTAAGCCTTCTTTACACAAGGGAAACAATCCGTTTATATAGTGAAATTGTTAGTGATCACCGTTTATTAATCCTAATCCTGCCCATGTTATATCAGTGCAAAGGAAAAGTGCATGCATGATAACACAGTCTTGAAATTGATTTCTTCGATTTTCTCGTATTTCTAGATATTTTCCCATACTTTGATGCATATGTATGGGTAGTTGAGATTGTTCTCTTTCCAGCAGTAGCCTTTTTAACATATTTCACCTTGTAAAATTCTGTGGGTTTTGACTTTTTAAAAAAAAATCGTCTGTTTGTTGACAAAATTCACCATAGAAAATGTCCCACTTTCCCCAGGGCAATCAATTATTTGATCTTTACATAGTTTTGTATTCAGATTGCTAATCCATGTGGCAAGTATGCATGCTTTTTCCATGGTTAGAGGGGAAAAGTGCATAGTTTGCATGAGGTTCTAGGTCAATAGCCACCTGAGCCTATCATTAAGTCTTTGCGGAGTTGTCTCCATTTTTTCTAAATATTTTACCCCGGATCATTTTTTTCAGCTCAAATAACTCTTTCAGGAAATGATATTTTAATAAAAAAAATTTCAGTCCTTGTATTTTGATGCAGTTAACTACATATATATCTAATATAGATAGCTCATACTTGAAGTTTGTATTTTTAGTTACATTTCAAATACATGTACTGTCAGGGGAACTAACTCCTGCAAACCTGATCACAAACCACTCCAGTGGATAATAAAACAATAAGCAAAATATTCTGGTTTTTCTTTTTTATTTGAGTTTTCTATCAGTAACAAAGTTTTCAACAATGATGTACTAGATAAACCAAGCTAATATTCAAAATACAGAAACCATGCAGTGACATAGCTGAAAAATAGACTTCATACAAATGTTTTTTATCTAATTTGAACATAAACATGAACAGCTGTAAAACCTTGAGCTATCACAAAATGTGATTCATATCCTAAATAAAAGCCTTGTTTGAAAAGGTTATAATGGTAATAAATATATAAAACTGTATCCTTCTTCATACTACTCACATCACCTTTTATTTTAAGTCTGGGCGATAATTTTATATTTGTTCATCAAAATGTTATGGTTCTTTTGCTTTTCAGTTTAATTCATTTCACCTGTCATTGTATCACATTTCATTAAATTCTCTTCATTGGCTTTAAAGTTGTGAGTTTATTTTATAAACATTCACAGGAGTATATCATAATTCTTCTGCTTTACTAGGTACATTCACTGTTATCTTTCACATTAAATATTTCTAAAATTGTCATTTTTTTTTTTTACATTTGCAAAGAGAGAAAGTGAGAATAAGTTTGTGAAAACAGAAGTCAAAAGTTATGCGACCTGGTGTGTGAACTTGTCTTATTGCCCTAAAAACCTGTTGCAAATTGATATCTGTCTGGGTTCCACAGGGATGGTACAGGACAGGGACAGATGGGATGAGGCAAAGTGATTCCTGTTTCCTAGGTGTATTAAAAAGTTCAAGGCAAAATTTTATACTCTGCATCATGCAAGTACTGATCAGGATGTTTTCCAGTACTTGAGAACTATGCAGCTCTTTGTAGTACTGAAGATTTTTGCTGATGACAATACCTAATGGAATAAGGACATAAATCCCATTTATTCCTACAGATAAAAGATAATTGAGCTGCACCATAAGAAAATCAACATAGTGGCTTTGCGACCAGCATGGATCCAGACCAGCCTGCACATTCGCGCAGTCTGGTCAGGATCCATACTGTTTGCTAACAGTTTCTCTAATGGCAATAGGGTTTGAAAGCGAACAGCATGGATCCAGGCCAGACTGTGCGGATGCGCAGGCTGGTCTGGATCCATGCTGGTCGCAAAGCCACTATGTTGGTTTTCTCATGGCGCGGCTCATATAATACATTAAATAAAGCTTGTTAAAAGTTTTCTTGGAGTGTATTTCTTTGGTAAAACCTCTACTACAGTTTATAAGTATGTAGCACCAATCATGTTTTCTTTTTAATTTTTGCAGTTTTTTATCTAAAACTTCTGTTCAACTAAAATCGAAAAACAAAACATGTCTGTAAACTAATGTTGTATGATACACACATCTGCTCACCCCACATAATGACCTGGCATAGGTAACTAGGTATGTAATTTCAAGCTCAATTATGTTATGGTCTTTCCTAACGACCACAGGAACAACAAAGGTCAAAGGTCATGTTATGACAACAGGCAATCATCCAATGAAGTTTGATTATCCAATGTCCAGGCATTCCCCAGTTACTAACTGGAAGCTGTTTTCGTCAAATGGCCTTGGCCTTTGATGTAGTAAGGGTGATCTTCTAACCAAGTCAATCATCTTGAGGTTTGACTCCACCAGATACTGACCAGAAACTATTAACTGTGACCTTGACCTTTAATATTATGACCTCGAAAAGATCAGATCATCTATTGCCATAGGCAATCATTGTATGAAGTTTGGCAACCACAGCTCCACGCATTCATCAGGTACTTATCAGAAAGAATTTTCAATGTCAAAAACAATTTTACTGTGACCTTTACCTTTGATCTTTCATTACTGTGACACCTTGGACCACAGTGAAGTACCTTTGACGTACCAATGCAAGAAATGACTGGGGTCATATAATGACCACATGCAATCACCATTTTAAATTTGACAACCATATGCCCAAGCATTTTCCAGACACTGGTGTACCAACTAAACTGAGTGAAACAATACACTCCTCTTCTCTAATGGGGCCATTAAAATGAAAAAAAATTATTACATTGTTCTTTACATATATTAAACTGGCAGCATATAAAGGTAGTGTTTTGTTGTGGTTTTTTTAGGCATGTCTGGAATACTTTTTCTAATCTCTTTTTTGCATTCTGAATCTGTTAAAGGAAGTTTGTAAATAAATTACTAATGATTTACCAGAGAAACAAGAGCTGCCAGATGAGACAGCATGCCGGTATATTTTGAGTGATCAATATTCCCAATGCAGATAATGATGCAGACAACAGTTGTAATATATTAGGTAGAACCTTTTCCTTCTTGTGTGTTATCAATGTTTTCTTCTGATCTGACCTATAGATCTAGTTTTTGACCTTAGATAACTCAGTTTTAAATTTTATCTAGACTTCATAAAGACAAATACTCTGTCAAAGCTTTATGAAGATCAGGTACAAAATAAGGCCTGTACATAATTAACAAGAGTTTTCTATTATATGACCTAGTGACCTAAGTTTTGAACCCATATGACACAGTTTTGGACTCAAAAGAGACTTTGTTAAGTCAAACATTCTGTCCAAGTTTCATTATGACTGGGCAAAACGTGTTGACAGTCCAACTGTTGACGACACTGCAATCACAATAGCTTAACTTGAGCAAGTTTTGCTCAGGTGAGCTAAAAATAAAATAAAGGCAAAGAAATGTTATCAGATCAACTGTTATAAATTATCACAATAAATATGTAGCATAACACACATACATTGTATCATGAAAAAATGTGTATCCATAGGACACAGGTGCCCCCACCTCCTGTCACTGTACATGTTTTGTAAATGTTTTGATCAGTACTTGATTTCCATGCTTCTTATTTTGTCAAAAATATGTATTTTTCTAAAATAATTATAAAAATGAAGTTCAAAATTATAGTTAAAAGCTATAAATGTTAAGACACTGAAATTTTGATATACATGTACTTTTGTTGTGTTTTTTTTAGATTCTTTCATTAACCAAATGGCAGACCTTTTTCCTGTTAAGAATTTCTTAAAGTGATTTTTTTTCCTGCTAGTGTATTCTCTAGATGGAATTTTTATGGCAAATTTTTTTCCTGCTAAATATTGGCCAGGCAGATTTTTTAACTGGTTTCCACCAGAATCCGTGTATATTAACCTGAATTGCAATTCAAGTGGAATCCGCCTTCTGGGCGGAAGTTTTCGTGCAGGATGTTTTCCTTCGTATGATTTCATTTAAAGTAATTTTGATTGTGTATATCTGCATTACATAGTACAACATTATTAGAAAATTAATCAGAAAATCAATTCTACTAATCACTTAATTTGAAATAAATAACTTTAAGTTCATTTACTGTTGAATAACATGTATGACATAAATAACTGCAATATCTTTAAATTGCAGTCTGATCTTTTAAAAACCGATTTTAATAAACTGTGCCTTTCAAAATGATATATATATCATTACCACTTGACCTAGAGAAGATAATTAAAACATAACTATATAAAAGATTGTAGTACTTCTTGAGAATAAAAGACCAATATTTTATAAGTTTTAAATTGGGTCTAAAAACTATACCAGTTCAGGCAAGTGTCATGTGTTTTGCATTCTTTTCTTAAAACTCAATAAAACTTCATTTTACCAATAAATAAAGGTATATAAACCAGGAAAAACAAGAATAATTCAGCAAAGCATCGGGAAGATATCATGTACATGTACAATAAAATTTTATGCATTGTTTGGGTGGTGCTGGTTAGTATCCTGGCTGTCACTATCACTTGATTCATGGCTATCATTCGCATATCTATTGTCTTGCTCAGGCAGAGAGTTCAGGGAATCATTTGCTGGGTCTCTCGACGCCATTGCAATAATCTCATCATCATCGTCATCATCATCATCATGTAAAATATTCACATTAAATTCATCGATAGCAGGTCCTGTGTCTGAATACATCATGTAATGTTCGTCATAATCCTCAAAATTATCATCATAAAAATTTTCATTGTCTGAATTCTCTCTATCACTTCCATTATCCTCTGCCTGTTCATCTTGTTCATAATACCCGTTTAAAAGAACATCCCCATTATTTCCGTCAACGTCTGGGGCAACTTCGATCACAGGTCCGACACTATTATCTATATTCCCATTATCATGAATCAAACTGTTGTCCATTATCAACTGTTGATTATTATTCTGACCAACCTGATCGTCATAGTAATGTTCTAAATCTGGATTTTCCGTTTCCTCATCTTCATCATCGTCGTCATTGTTATCATCCATGTCTTCTTCATTCCACTCACCCATTTCACGTGCAATACTCCTATATCTGGTCTCTCGTAAAACACCTTTTGCCCGTAATGTCTTCGGATGTTCCGGCCCAAGAATTTCTTCACTGACTCTTGCCCACTTTTTAAAATATTCGTAAGCTTTTTTGTAGTTGTTATTGTCTTCATAGACAATTCCAATATTGATATAAAGTCTTGAGGTAAGAATATGATATTCCCCGTACATCTGCATACACAGATCCATGGCTTGATTGTACAGCTGTAATGTAAATATCATTTTATCATTTACTTATCTTGCTAAAAATTCATATGAATTAGAAGAAAAAAAATATACATACATAAGATTATGTCAATAATGAGTTCAATATCTAGTCTTCTAATTAATGATTTTTTGTTGCTGTGAATAAAAACAATGCAAACATTTCTAAGTTGCAGGATTTTATAAATTCAGAATTTTTTCATCTAAAGAATTTATTTTCCACACCAACACTTCTCTGTAGTTGTACTTGCATTAGCAGTCACCTGTATTAATCAGCAACTTGCCATAATCAGTCAGCAAACTTCAAAAATAGATATTTTGTTCTAATTTCAATCTGTCTTAATCTTAAGCGGTCACCTGCCTTTAGCAGCTGGATTGTGTCACTCTCTTGACTGGCTGCTTAATACATCTTTGACTAAATTTCTAACTTCAACCACTTTTTCAGCTGTGTTTAATATTCATGAAATATGCACGTTTCTCATCAATTCGAGCTTTGTTTTTGTTTTGGGTTTAACGCCATTTTTCAACAGTATTTCAGTCATGTAACGGCGGGCAGTTATCATCAGTGTTCCTGGATTCTAAACCAGTACAAACCTGTTCTCCGCAAGTAACTGCCAACTTCCCCACATGAATCAGAGGTGGACGACTAATGATTTCAGACACAATGTCGCTTATTAAATAGTCACGGAGAACATACGCCCCGCCCGAGGATCGAACTTACGACCCCGCGATCCATAGACCAACGCTCTACCTACTGAGCTAAGCGGGCGGGCTTTCTCATCGATTTGAGCTCTAGTGTTTTAGTAAAATTCATGCTCATGTAGCATGTTCTTCCATCAGAAACTTGTGTCATTTACATATTAAAATGCCTTGGAAAATATTAGTCGTGAAACCACTGAACAAATTGAGTAAATACCTGTTTTCATATTTTGCATCAAAAATTGCTTATTTCAAAAGGAAATTACACAGTGGGTAATATTGTGAGCCGTCATGTCAAATTAAAAGCATCCTGGGCATAATTCTACTGTTGTAACAGTGAACAAGAATTCAATCTTGATAGAAATTTGCTTTATGGAAATAGTCTGTGCAAACATTAACACATTTTTACCTACAAAACAAAGGGCTCGAATCGATGAGAAAGTTTTTAAATGATGTGGAGTTTGACCTCCTTCACTCTCATTCAAAAAAGTACATATAGAAGATGATAACATTGTAATTCTAAATGTCCATTGTTAAATGCAAATATTTTTGTAACAACAAACAACAAGAGCACCGCCTTGCGGGTGCTGACGCTCATCTTATTTTTTTTGTATAATAGAAATATTGTCCTACCCATGATTTTCTAAGTCTAAAAAGGGCCATCATTCTTGCAAAAAGAAGGATAGAGTTATGTTTCTTGATGTACAGCGTCCGCTTATAATGGTGAAAAACTGTTACAAGTTTTAAAGCAATAGCTTTGATAGTTTATGAGAAAAGCTGACCTAAACATAATACTCAACCAAGAAAATGATTTTCTAAGTCCAAAAGGGGCAATAATTATTGCAAAAAGCAGGATGGAGTTATGTTTCTTGCTGTACAGGATCAGCTTATGATGGTGAACAAGTGTTGCAAGTTTTAAAGCAATAGCTTTGATAGTTTAGGAGAAAAGCTGACCTAAACATAAAACTTAACCAAGAAATCTGATATTTTCTAAGTCCAAAAGGGGTCATAAATCTTGCAAAAAGCATGATGGAGTTATGTTTCTTGCTGTACAGGGTCAGCTTATGATGGTGAACAAGTGTTGCAAGTTTTAAAGCAATAGCTTTGATAGTTTAGGAGAAAAGCTGACCTAAACATAAAACTTAACCAAGAAAACTGATTTTCTAAGTCCAAAAGGGGCAATAATTCTTGCAAAAAGCAGGATGGAGTTATGTTTTTTGATGTACAGGATCAGCTTATGATGGTAAACAAGTGTTGCAAGTTTCAAAGCAATAGTTTTGATAGTTTAGGAGAAAAGTTGACCTAAACATAAAACTTAACCAGGCAACACCGACGCTGACGCCAACGCCGACACCGATCAAGTGATGACAATAACTCATCAGTTTTTTTTTTAAAAATCAGATGAGCTAAAAATTATTTAATTGAACAGATTTACAAAAATATGCACATCCCTAAAAGAATTAAGAGGCTCGAAACAAGGAGAAAGCAGCATAATTTGATGACAGTAAAATACTCTAAGTCTAGGTAACTGTTAATTCTGATTACCGGTAACTATGTTGACAGATTAAAAAGAAAAAAAATATCTGCAACATAATGCCCTCAAACAGTATTCACTTACAAAAAAACTCAAATGACCTTTTTAGTTTTATACCAATTATCAGTAACAATGTATTAAAACTTCTGAACTAAGTAGCATGATAAAGTACTTGACATAAATAGAGCTTTCCCAGTTAAGATGTCTACAAACACTGACCTTTAACTGTTCCATACAACCTCTTGGAGCAAGCACACCTTTTGTCATCAGTGCCTCTGCGTAATGGCCTTGATCATTCAGCTGCAATATTAAACATTTATAACTGCAAATTTAATATTTCTATGGTTTCTTAACTTCCATTATTCACTACCTAAAAAACAACACTACTTCTTAAAAGATTGGTCCTTAACTGTACCAACTTGAGCATTTTCAATGCCTTGACTATACATTTACTGCCCTCCCTGAGTGCATCTGTACTAACTGCAATATTTTCAATGCCTTGTCTGTATATTTATCATCCTCACCGAGTGCATCTGCACCTGCTGGAATATTTACAATGCCTTGTCTGTATATTTGTTGCTCGCACTAAGTATAAACTTGTTGCCTTCATTGAGTGCATCTGTACTTATTGGAATATGTTCAATGCCTCGTCTATATATTTACTGCCCTCACTGAGTAGATATGTGCCTACCTCCTAAAATATTTACAATGCCTTGTCTATATATTTATTGCTCACACTGAGTACATATTTGTTGCTTTCACCAAGTGCATCTGTACTTACTGGAATATTTTCAATGCCATGTCTATATATTTACTACCCTCACTGAATACATCTGTGCCTACCTCCTTGAATATTTTCAATGTCTTGTCTATACATTTACTGCCCTCACTGAATACATCTGTGCCTACCTCCTTGAATATTTTCAATGCATTGTCTATATATTTACTGCCCTCATTGAATACATCTGTGCCTACCTCCTTGAATATTTTCAATGCATTGTCTATATATTTACTGCCCTCATTGAATACATCTGTGCCTACCTCCTTGAATAGTTTCAATGTCTTGTCTATATATTTACTGCCCTCATTGAATACATCTGTGACTACCTCCTTGAATATTTTCAATGCATTGTCTATACATTTACTGCCCTCACTGAATACATCTGTGCCTACCTCCTTGAATATTTTCAATGCATTGTCTATACATTTACTGCCCTCACTGAATACATCTGTGCCTACCTCCTTGAATATTTTCAATGCATTGTCTATACATTTACTGCCCTCACTGAATACATCTGTGCCTACCTCCTTGAATATTTTCAATGTCTTGTCTATACATTTACTGCCCTCACTGAATACATCTGTGCCTACCTCCTTGAATATTTTCAATGCATTGTCTATATATTTACTGCCCTCATTGAATACATCTGTGCCTACCTCCTTGAATATTTTCAATGTCTTGTCTATATATTTACTGCCCTCATCGAATACATCGGTGCCTACCTCCTTGAATATTTTCAATGCCTTGTCTATATATTTACTGCCCTCATCGAATACATCTGTGCCTACCTTCTTGAATATTTTCAATGTCTTGTCTATATATTTACTGCCCTCATCGAATACATCTGTGCCTACTTCCTTGAATATTTTCAATGCATTGTCTATAGATTTACTGCCCTCATTGAATACATCTGTGCCTACCTCCTTAAGTATTTTCAATGTCTTGTCTATATATTTATTGCTCGCACTGAGTACATATTCACCAAGTGCATCTGCACTTACTGGAATATTATTATTGCTCGCACTGAGTACATATTTCACCAAGTGCATCTGCACTTACTGGAATATTTTCAATGCCTTGTCTATATATTTACTGCCCTCAATGAATACATCTGTGCCTACCTCCTTGAATATTTTCAATGTCTTGTCTATATATTTACTGCCCTTATTGAATACATCTGTGTCTACCTCCTTGAATATTTTCAATGCCTTGTCTATATATTTACTGTCCTCATTGAATACATCTGTGCCTACTTCCTTGAATATTTTCAATGCCTCGTCTATATATTTACTGCCCTCATTGAATACATCTGTGCCTACCTCCTCGAATATTTTCAATGCATTGTCTATATATTTACTGCCCTCATTGAATACATCTGTGCCTACTTCCTTGAATATTTTCAATGTCTTGTCTATATATTTACTGTCCTCATTGAATACATCTGTGCCTACCTCCTCGAATATTTTCAATGCATTGTCTATATATTTACTGCCCTCATTGAATACATCTGTGCCTACCTCCTTGAATATTTTCAATGCATTGTCTATAGATTTGTTGTACTCATTGGGTGCACCTCTATCTACTGCTTGGATTTGTTTTATATTGTTGGCTTAATGTCAACCGACACACTAAAATGTCAAACAACAGCATTCTAGCTTTTCATGTGGTGCAATACCTGAGATGTCCCTCCTAGCAATATTTCAAGTACAGATGGGCACCTGTGTAGAATGACCAACCTTCAGCAAGCCAGCTGGATGGCTTCTTTACGTGAAAGAATTCTACATCCCAAGGTCCAGGAATGTTTTCGATCCCTTGTCCTAATATTTATTGTTGGATGGATGCATCTATACCTACCTTCTGGAATATTTTCAATGCCTTTAACTATATACTTATTGCCTTTACTCAGTGCATCTGTACCTACCTCCTAGAATATTTTCAATGCCTTGTCTATACATTTATTGCCTTCATTGAGTGCATCTGCACCTACCTCCTGGAATATTTTCAATGCCTTGTCCATATATTTATTGCCTTCATTGAGTGCATCTGTACCTACCTCCTGGAATATTTTCAATGCCTTGTCTATATATTTATTGCCTTCATTGAGTGCATCTGTACCTACCTCCTGGAATATTTTCAATGCCTTGTCTATATATTTATTGCCTTCATTGAGCGCAGCTGTACCTACCTCCTGGAATATTTTCAATGCCTTGTCCATATATTTATTGCCTTCATTGAGTGCATCTGCACCTACCTCCTGGAATATTTTCAATGCCTTGTCCATATATTTATTGCCTTCATTGAGTGCATCTGTACCTACCTCCTGGAATATTTTCAATGCCTTGTCTATATATTTACTGCCGTCATTGAGTGCATCTGTACCTACCTCCTGGAATATTTTCAATGCCTTGTCTATATATTTATTGCCTTCATTGAGTGCATCTGTACCTACCTCCTGGAATATTTTCAATGCCTTGTCTATATATTTATTGCCTTCATTGAGCGCAGCTGTAACTACCTCTTGGAACATTTTCAATTCCTTGTCTATATATTTTTTGCCTTCAATGAGGGCAGCTGTACCTACCTCCTGGAATATTTTCAATGCCTTGTCTATATATTTACTGCCTCCATCGAGTGCATCTGTACGTACTTCCTGGAATATTTTCAATGCCTTGTCTATATATTTACTGCCTTCACTGAGTGCATCTGTACCTACCTCCTGGAATATTTTCAATGCCTTGTCTATATATTTATTGCCTTCATTGAGAGCATCTGTGCCTGTAAGTTCTGGCCCACCACCACATGCTTCCCAACTTTCCATGTTAAATGCCAGCTTCATCAAGCTCATACCTAACTTGAACTGAAATAGTCAACAGTGAAAGCTAGAAGTAAGTACCAAAATTAAAATATTCAAAGATTTATACTGTAAAAAATGTTGCAATTATCACATGGCAGTACTAGTCAACTTAAATGTCTGCATGTAATCTTTGAAAAGATGTATGTTTCAATCACTAGTATTTGCACATAATCATATGTATTACTTTGTTCATTGACAGGTAGTATTCAGAATCATACAACAAGTTATACAAAACAAGCATATCTCCACAATGTTAAATTAATGTGAAATTCAATTCCTGCAAACAGTAAATGTGTATTTCATTAAAGAAATAATCTCCCATCATGATGGTATTTGTTGTTTTTCAGTAAGATTTGTGTCATACATACAATGGTTTAATTCAAGTCATTCATATATCACTCAGATGACAGATTTATTATCTTCAATATGCTGTTTTCAGAGTCACTTTTTTGCTGTTGAATCGTCAGCATTCTTCCATATAACAGTCAAAATCATTTAGTGAGTACTGTTCAGACATGTACCACTAACAAAGTGAACAGAAGCTGTACTTACTCTATGATATGTCCCTGGGAGTGTTTTCCGTAATGCTATAGACTTCCGGCCATAGTGAATGGTCTTACGTAAATCTGGTAGTTGACTAGGTGACACAAAATCATTCAGTTTTAATTTCTGAAATGTGAAACAATATCTTTCATCTTTTCATTACTCCTCTGTAATCTGGATTTTTCAAAGACCTGGACATTGCAAAATAAACTTTTGATCATATCTTCACGCTGATTTTCTTTCCCTTCCCTTATTTCATATTGGAAAAAAAGAGAGCACAAGTCACAGACAGGCTCTGTGACCGACTTTATGTAGGTAGTTTCTGTTTCTTTTGTTAGAACTTATGTCACACTAACATAATTTACATCATCTGGTAACTTTTTAAGCTTTTAGAGGTCCCAAGTCTAGTCAACTGACCTAACAACATGGCTACAGAGTTTCCCGTGTAAAGTGCACTATCTTTTATTGATACTCCTCCCTCACATTCAAGACCTTAAAGCAACGATATAAGGGTGTACACTAATATATCTATTTACTATGCAGGAATGTCATGCACAGTATCATTACTTAGAAATTTACCTCATCATAAATTTCGCCATGAGGGCATATAGTTCTACCATTCTATGAGGTTTAGCACCAACCTCCTTACCTCATCATAAATTTCTACCATGAGGGCATATACCGGTAGTTCTACCATTCTATGTGGTCAAGCACCAAGTTCCTTACCTCATCATAAATTTCTGCCATAAGGGCATACAGTTCTACCATTCTATGTGGTCTAGCACCAAGTTCCTTCTCCTCTATCTTCAGTGCTGTCTTCAACAACTCCAGGGCTTCATGGTATTTCCCTGCCTGAATTCTGAATAACAAATATTCTACTACTTTCTTCAACCGCCCATAGCATATCATTTTGTAGAACTCATAATTGGTACTGGTTATATGCAATTTTAACAAGAGCTCGTAGAACACGAAATGCCCCCCTTGATGCATTCAGTAAATAAGGAACAAAAAGTACTTGGTCACTGTGCACTGGACGTTTGACATACTGACCTCAAATCAATAAATCAACTAGAAGATGCTTTTGTAGAAAAGCGCATGTCTCCCCCATTGCATAGTCGTATAGGCAAGAAGTCAATAGGGGACAGGAGCGTAAGTCAAAGAGACACTGATGGTTGGCTGAAATAGGGATCACCTACTTGGCATGTCCAATCATCCCACTAAGTTTCAACATTTAGGGCCTAGCAGTTCTCAAGTTATGAATTGGAAAAGGTTTTCCATGTTCAGGCTCCTGTGACCTTGACCTTTGATCAAGTGACCCCAATATCAGTAGGGGTCATCTACTCAGCATGTCCAATCATCCTAATAAGTTTCAACATTCTGGGTCAAGTGGTTCTCAAGTTACTGATTGGAAAATATTTTCTATGTTCAGCCCCTGTGACCTTGACCTCTGATGGAGTGACCCTAAAAACATTAGGGGTCATCTGCTCTGTACGTCCTTTCGCCCTATGAAGATTGCGGTTCTAGGTCAAATGGTTTTCAAGTTATTGACCAGAAATGAATTTCAATGTTCTGTCTGCTGTGACCTTGACCTTTAATAGTGACCCCAAAATCAATAAGGGTCATCTACTCTGCAAGTCTAATCATCCTATGAAGTTTCAACATTCTGGATTAAGTGGTTCTCAAGTTATTGATCAGAAATTGTTTTCAATGTTCAGGCCCCTGTGACTTTGACCTTTGATGGAGTGACCCCCAAAACGATAGGGGTCATCTACTCCATAAGCCCTGCCACCCTTTGAAGTCTATTGGTTCTAGGTCAAATGGTTCTCTAGTTATTGACTGGAAATGAATTACCATGTTCTGTCCACTGTGACCTTGACCTTTAACAGAGTGACCCCAAAATCTATGTCTAATCATCCTATGAAGTTTCAACATTCTGGGTCAAGTGGTTCTCAAGTTATTGATCGGAAATGGTTTTCCAAGTTCAGGCTCCTGTGATCTTGGCCTTAAACAGAGTGACCTCAAAATCAATAGGGGTGTCATCTACTCTGCATGTCCAATCGTCCTAAGAAGTTTCAACATTCTGGGTCAAGTGGTTCTCTAGTTATTGATTGGAAATGGTTTTCCATGTTCAGGCCCTTGTGACCTTGACCTTGAACAGAGTGACCCCAAAATCATTAGGGGTCATCTACTCTGCAAGACCAATCATCCTATGAAGTTTCAACATTCTAGGTGAAGTGATTCTCAAGTTATTGATCGGAAATGGTTTTCCATGTTCAGGCCCCTGTGACCTTGACCTTTGATGGAGTGACCCCAAAAACAATAGGGGTCGTCTACTCCATAACCTCTGCCAACCTATGAAGTCTGAAGGTTCTAGGTCAAATGGTTCTTCAGTTATTGATCGGAAATGAAGTGTGACGGACGAACAGGGCAAAAACAGTATGTCTCAGAGACATAATAATTATGGGTCATTTACCAGTCATAAGTGACCTCCCTATCAAATGTGATCTTAGACCAAAGCATTCTCTAGTTATTTGGCAAAAAAAGGTCTGTTGTTCTGGGACACTGTGACCTTGACCTTTGACCTACTGATCTCAAAATCAATATGGGTCATTTGCTGGTCATGATCAATCTCCCTATCAACTTTCATGATCCTAGGCCCAAGCGTTCTCGAGTTATCTTCCGGAACCGATTGGTCTATGGACCGACCAACGTACTGACCGACATCTGCAAAACAATATACCCCTCCTTCTTTGAAGGAGGGGGGGGGGGGGGGGGGGATAAAAATGTATTTTCACCATAAATTATCAATAGAATACATGTTTCCCTTTATTTCCGTCATATAACAACAAGTTCTTAACAAAGACTACCTCCCTACATGCAAAAGCAAAGCAGAGCAGGTGGTATAAGGTGCATGGCTGGGGAACCCCTCAGGCTCTCCCATGGGATTTAACTAACCAATCCTGAACCTAATGTCAAATCAAAATACCAACATTATTTTACAAATACAATAGCAACTTACACAACTCTGCAAACTTTCTCGTATCTGATAGAGACAGCCTCCTCATTGACGTTATCATCCTCCTCAAACTTCGTCAATGCTTCGTCATACTGCGATATCATATCAGATGCACTACCAACCTACAATGTATAGTAAGCATTCAAGTAAATATCTGACAGATTCTGCTCTTCATCTGTGATATTAAACGACAGATGTGAAAATTCCATGACCTTGAAGACTAGAGTTTTAAGTGGCTTCTAAATGTTTTTTTCCATATGAACTGGCAAGCACTATTTTTGGGAACAGTGACTATAAAATTTAATAAAGATACTACATAATTATGTGATGCAGATGTAAGTCTAAATGGCCATAAATCTTGTCTCTCTCAAGCAATCTGACTGAAACCTGCATCATCGTATTTCCCTATAATAGTTCAACATTTCTACCATGCTTTATCAAACTACTCCAAACCATGCCAAAGATGTGGCTTCAAACAGACAGATGGACAGAAAGAAGGACAGATGAAGACGACCTGGCCTGAAGGAAAATTTCAAAACTGTACTCTCATCCTTGGCAGGGGATAATAATCTTCTAGCATTTAGAAGCTTTACACATCCCCAACCACACAAACATAACCTCACTTTTCTCCAGAATGCAAGAAGTTCTGAGCTGATCTCTTCATTGTCATCAAACACTCCTCAGCCGCACACCTACAATCTTACCTTTCTCCAGAATGCAAGAAGTTCCGAGCTGAACTCTTCATTGTAAAGTACATCAAACACCCGCCAGTCACACAGACATTTACTCAGTCCATACTTGTCTTCTAAGCATACCAGCTGATATGGATATTCCTAAAGCATGTGAAAGATGTCTGATAAATCTACTTTACATGTACTTTGATTTGGATAAAATTTTCATTACCAGTATAACGTGAGCAAAATAATATGCCCTCTTCTTCAAAGGTTGGCATAATAATCAATTCTTATCTCATTGAATAATAGCCAGTCAATAAGCTTTTACTGCAATTGAAATGGTTCATTCTGAACTTAAACAAATCACAAACATTTCTGCAAAGTAAGTGTCATCTATTTCTGCTTAATGGTAAGATTAGAGTTACAATGTTTCTGTTAGGCAATCTGACTCATAAAATGCAAAATACCAGAAATTACCTCTACAAATCTATCTACATTTTCTACATTTTCGAAAAAGTCTGCCAGCTTTTTATGCCACCAGTTATACACAATAGGACGTTCCTCCTCCACTTCAATATTTTCATCAACTTTTTCATCTTTCTTTTGAAAATATCTGAAGGAGAAAAAAAACTTGGAAATGTATTAATGAAATAACAGATAAGAGGAATCAGTGTGTACATTTGCTTTATTGAGTGTTCTATAATTAACAGTCTATTCTACACTCACTACCATCAACACTGGCCTCGGGTATGAGTATGTAATACATTTCTATAATCTATGTTCTACTTACCTATGCCTAAAACAACTTCATTTAATGTTCTACATTAAACATTTATTCCACTTTCACTACTGTATCAAAATGACTGAAGTATCTATGCACTCCTTACTTATGTCAAACAGCTTGATCTGGGTCCTGCTGTAAAAGTTTATCCTGCCCTAAAACCTCTCTCCATATGGCCTCGCTTACAGAAATATGTAAAACATTTTTTATAATTTATGTTCTCCTTACCTATTTCTAACAGCCTGTGTTCTATGATAAAAATCAATTCTTCCATCACTAGTCCTAATAAACCTCATGTATGGCTGATATATAAAAAGCAGTTCTATTATCTTTTCCTCGCCTATGTCTAGCAGCTCAGTTTTATTCTGCACTTATCACTATCAACTTTAAAACTGCAAAAATCATGTTTGGCCTATAACTTTGTTGTACTATGTCAGATTTTGAAATAACCTTGCACGAATGACCACCATAGCAAAACAATGTGCTGCCCTACCTTAAAGTCAAGTTCACACTTAAAGGTCAAAGATTCAAGGTCATTTTTCCTGTCTCCTCTAAAAAAATTTTATTCATGCATGGATATTCAAATAATTAAGCTAAAATATTCACCGTAACAAGACAATGTGTCACATGCAAGATTGTCCAGTCTCTAAACTTTTGTATAAAGAGATGAATATTCAATTTCCTTGGCTCAAACTTTTACAATAACTAGACAATGTGTTACATGCAAGTTAAAGATCAAGATCACCTTTAGAGGTCATAACTTAATTTTTCTTGTCTAGTACATAATTTCTTTGTTTTTGTTTTCATAGATGGGTATTCAAGTGATTTGGCACAAACATGCATCATTATAAGATTATGTGTCATGTCCAACACTTAGTCTGATAGCTCAAAGGTCAAGGTTACACTTAGAGGCCAAAGATTTTATGTGTTATGTCCTCTTTTTGTCATCTAGCCTATAACTATTATACATATACAAGGACATTCAAATGACTTGGTACAAACTTTCACCGAAACAAGGTGATGTAACATTTAATCATTTAATGATGAAATAAATAGGTCTGACAAATTACCTTTTTCAGTCCTGAAGTTCAGTATACCTATTGTCAAAGTGCCATGAAAGGACTCTGACTTTTGTGTCATAATATCACATAGTAGGGGCATCGGTGTCATAAGGACACATTCCAAGTTTTAATCTATGATGGTAACACTACAGTATGTAAAGCATTTTTATGTGTTCCTTACTAATGTCTTAACAGCTTTAGCGAGTGTTCTATAATAAAAGTCAATCCTGCATTCACCACTGAGTTACATAAAGCATCTCTATAATCTATGTTTTCCTTACCTATGCCTAAAATAGATTTACCAAGTGTTCTGTCATAACTGCTGTCCTCCATATGACCTCAGACTGAAGTATGTAATGCATTTCTATAATCACTGTTTTTACCTATGTCTAACAGCTTTACTGAGTGTATATGTTTTCCTTACCTATGTCTAACAGCTTACTGAGTGTTCTATGACCTCATAGACTGTAGTATGTAATTCATTTCTATTATATTTGTTCTCCTTACCTATGTCTAACAGCTTTACTGAGTGTTCTATGACCTCATAGACTGAAGTATGTAATTCATTTTTATAATATATGTTTTCCTTACCTATGTCTAACAGTTTTACTGAGTGTTCCATGACCTCATAGACTGAAGTATGTAATATTCATTTCTATGTTCTCCTTACCTATGTCTAACAGCTTTACTGAGAGTTCTATGACCTCATAGACTGAAGTATGTAATTCATTTCTATGTTCTCCTTACCTATGTCTAACAGCTTTACTGAGAGTTCTATGACCTCATAGACTGAAGTATGTAATTCATTTCTATGTTCTCCTTACCTATGTCTAACAGTTTTACTGAGGGTTCTATGACCTCATAGACTGAAGTATGTAATTCATTTCTATGTTCTCCATACCTATGTCTAACAGTTTTACTGAGGGTTCTATGACCTCATAGACTGAAGTATGTAATTCATTTCTATGTTCTCCTTACCTATGTCTAACAGCTTTACTGAGGGTTCTATGACCTCATAGACTGAAGTATGTAATTCATTTCTGTGTTCTCCTTACCGACCTCATAGACTGAAGTATGTAATTCATTTCTATGTTCTCCTTTCCGACCTCATAGACTGAAGTATGTAATTCATTTTTATGTTCTCCTTTCCGACCTCATAGACTGAAGTATGTAATTCATTTCTATGTTCTCCTTACCTATGTCTAACAGCTTTACTGAGGGTTCTATGACCTCATAGACTGAAGTATGTAATTCATTTCTATGTTCACCTTACCTATGTCTAACAGCTTTACTGAGAGTTCTATGACCTCATAGACTGAAGTATGTAATTCATTTCTATGTTCTCCTTACCTATGTCTAACAGCTTTACTGAGGGTTCTATGACCTCATAGACTGAAGTATGTAATTCATTTCTATGTTCTCCTTACCTATGTCTAACAGCTTTACTGAGTGTTCTATGACCTCATAGACTGAAGTATGTAATTCATTTCTATGTTCTCCTTACCTATGTCTAACAGCTTTACTGAGGGTTCTATGACCTCATAGACTGAAGTATGTAATTCATTTCTATGTTCTCCTTACCTATGTCTAACAGCTTTACTGAGAGTTCTATGACCTCATAGACTGAAGTATGTAATTCATTTCTATGTTCTCCTTACCTATGTCTAACAGCTTTACTGAAGGTTCTATGACCTCATAGACTGAAGTATGTAATTCATTTCTATGTTCTCCTTACCTATGTCTAACAGCTTTACTGAGTGTTCTATGACCTCATAGACTGAAGAATGTAATTCATTTCTATGTTCTCCTTACCTATGTCTAACAGTTTTACTGAGTGTTCTATGACCTCATAGACTGAAGTATGTAATTCATTTCTATGTTCTCCTTACCGACCTCATAGACTGAAGTATGTAATTCATTTCTATGTTCTCCTTACCTATGTCTAACAGCTTTACTGAGGGTTCTATGACCTCATAGACTGAAGTATGTAATTCATTTCTATGTTCTCCTTACCGACCTCATAGACTGAAGTATGTAATTCATTTCTATGTTCTCCTTACCGACCTCATAGACTGAAGTATGTAATTCATTTCTATGTTCTCCTTACCTATGTCTAACAGTTTTACTGAGGGTTCTATGACCTCATAGACTGAAGTATGTAATTCATTTCTATGTTCTCCTTACCGACCTCATAGACTGATGTATGTAATTCATTTCTATGTTCTCCTTACCTATGTCTAACAGCTTTATTGAGTGTTCTATGACCTCATAGACTGTAGTATGTAATTCATTTCTATGTTCTCCTTACCTATGTCTAACAGCTTTACTGAGAGTTCTATGACCTCATAGACTGAAGTATGTAATTCATTTCTATGTTCTCCTTACCCATGTCTAAAAGTTTTACTGAGGGTTCTATGACCTCACAGACTGAAGTATGTAATTCATTTCTATTATATATGTTCTCCTTACCTATATCTTACAGCTTTACTGAGTGTTCAATGACCTCATATACTGAAGTATGTAATTCATTTCTATAATCTATGTTCTCTTTACCTATGTCTTACAGCTTTACTGAGTGTTCTGTGATAGAAGTCTATCCTGCCCTCGCTACTGTCCCCATACGGCCTCAGGTATGGCTGGAGAATATGGAATACTCGAGACCATTTACTGTCAGACAGGTATCCTATATGCTTTTTTGTCTCTTTCTCTGAAGTCTCCTTCTCATCTGTGCAAATTAATCATAAAATAAATATGAAACAAAAGATGTATACACTGTTCATCTTATATCAAATACATACAAGATTTTTCTCTATATTATATATAGTAAAACTATCAATAAACCATAACTGCAGTAAAAATAGTCACAGCGAAACATTCTTCCTTTATGGGCAACTGCACATCAAGCTTGTTCATCTGTAAAAGTTTGAAACAAATCAGGCTAATAGTGTTTGAGGAGTTGGACATACAAGATTTTCCTCTATATTATATCAGGGATCAGCCTACAAGGCGATTTGAGCGATATCGTCGCTTTAAAGTCGGCCACTTCGCCTAATTATCGCCTCCGGGCGAAATCCAAATCGCCGAGTTTTTCAGCGAGTTATTATCTGTTTACTTAAAGTTGCAAAACTTGATGCATATTCTAGATTAAATTATCGATAAATCCATAGTCAACCCCGCCTACTCGCCTGTCAAACTTCAGCCAATCGTAGCGTTAATATCTAACAGTGTCAATCGATAATATTGTAAGCCGCCGCCATTTTGAAAATTTTCAATCGGCGTGTAAAAAGCCGATAAACTTAACGAGAGCATGATTTTATGCAACAATTGTATATTATTCTTTCATTTTATTAAAGGTTACTTCAAAAATTATTTCAATTACCATAATTACGGTCAATTTCTGTAAATGAACGTCTCGGGTACTGTGGATAAAAAATGATTTCGCGGACGTCAGAACTGCCGTACAAAATATTGTAAAAAGATCGCCATTACTACGAGTTTGGTATTATTTTCGAAAAAATAATAAATGAATAAATTAAATGTATAAATCTGAACAAATTGGTGCAAAAATCGGGCATTATAAAAGTACGAGAATCGAAACATTAATAAAATTTTTCACGCCGTTTTGATCGTGCACCTGTTAAAATTACGAATTTCGGACATGTAAATTTCGGATAAAAATTTAAAGGCGACTTTTTCATAGCTAAGTTTATACTTTATTTAGAAATTCATGAAAATGATAATGCAAGAATCAATTTCCTTAAATAATTACTGTTTATAAGTTACAGCTAGACCCACAGAAAGTGGATATATATAGGCAAGAAACTGAATGCTATGTCGATTCTTCTCCTTAAATTTCTCAACTTCTCCCTAAATTCTGTGGAGGGAGAAGTCACTTCTCCCTAAAATTTTGACTTAGGCTGATCCCTGTATATATAGTAAAACTATCAATAAACCATAACTGCTGTAAAAATAGTCACAGCGAAACATTCTTCCTTTATGGTCAACTGCACATCAAGCTTGTTCATCTGTAAAAGTTTGAAACAAATCAGGCTAATAGTGTTTGAGGACTTGGACATACAAGATTTTCCTCTATATTATATATAGTAAAACTATCAATAAACCATAACTGCAGTAAAAATAGTCACAGCGAAACATTCTTCCTTTATGGTCATCTGCACATCAAGCTTGTTCATCTGTAAAAGTTTGGAACAAATCAGGCTAATATAGTGGAAGGAGTTGACACAAGATTTCGGGATGTACAAGAGGACATACTGGTATTCAGGGTTAAAATGGATGTCTGTTGTTTCAGGTTAAGGAAGTTTATTATAATCATAAATACAATTCAGTGCCTGTCAAACTGACCTTTTTCATCAAAAGGAGCTGGTGGCATGAGTTTGTCCTCGTCAGCAAGGATGTGACGAAGCTCAGACTCAAGCAGTCCAGCAGCCGAGGCTTCCAGTAGACAAAGTGTTGCCACAATCAGGGTACCTCCAGACTCACCCTCAAACCTCCTCAGCAGCTCTTCTAGCAAGCTGAAATTTAGTAAATTAGAAAAAATTCTTCATATTATAGCATTTAATCTGGCATATGCAGAACAGTTATTTATTTATTTGGGTTTTACGGCGCACCAACACAGTAAAGGTTATATGGCGCCAAACAGGACTACAAATTTTGGTTTCACATCTCATTTACATCAAAATAAAAACATGAGGTATGGAATCAAAATTTGCATACCTGCTGGAATCACAGAGTTACAGCAAAACCAAGTGTTAAGACCCTATTAGTTAGTGATGGGCCGACAATCGGCGACAATCGAATAATCGTCGGCTTTGCATTCATGAGCACGATCGCCGACTTCACTTTTTCCCTGACCGATTAATTACTTGGCACCCTAAACGAATCATTTAGTTGTTTCTGACCTTTTTCTTTCTGGTATTTACGGTTCTTTGGGGGCAGTTATGCCAAGGGAAACTACTCTACGTAAAATGGCTTACTCCAAAGTCTCGAAAGAAACTGAAGTCATCTGTGATCACCCAGATTTTGGAAGATATATGGCTTTTGCAAAATTAAGTCGGGAAAACCAACAACCTTAACTCTTGACATTAGTATGGCAGTATGTATTGCATGCCGTAAGACTTACGCAAGCATATTAGCAAAGGAATTTTCATTTTTGGCTTTTGTGGAATTGAAATAATTCCAGTCGTTAACTAAGGATTAATAAATAAGTTTAATTTAATAACAATATCTCTGGAAAAGTCCCTTGTGAAATTAAGACAAGTACCTGATTTGAAGTTTACTATCTTCACAAATACTTTACATTTATGCTATTAACTTACTCATGTTTATGAAGGAATACAAAAGAAATAGGATATTTGTTGTCTGTGTGGTTCATCTTTTTAAGTAATGACATAAAACATACACTGTGAGATGAATTTATAGATACGCAACTAAAGCAACCGATTATCCAATTATATCCGATTAATCGAATCGGTTGGCTTGTCCGATTATGCCGATTAATCGGTTGGCAAATCTAACCGATTTGCCCATCACTACTATTAGTCACCTCTTACGATCATGCAAAGGTAGGGCAGTGGTTCCAATTCTTTTCATACACAGATCGTCCCAGAACCACATGGGGCATATGCAGAACAGGATGTTTGGCTTCCAATAAAATGCTTGAATCCAGTAAGAAAAGTCTGTTTTTTAATCTGTTTTTGTTTCTAAAGGATCAAAGAGCTACAATATGTATGACTGTATTTTTTTCTATACACTCAACAGAATATTCCACAAAATGACAGGCACCAGGGCTTGTTGGCTACTACTGTAACTAAATTTAAATGGAGTGAAAGCCCAGACTGGAAATTACATTTTTAAAGAGCAAAGGCTGTGCCGAAAATCACTGAAATGGAATTTGTTGAAAGTGCACAATGAGTTTAGGATATTGCACAGGCACTTCAACTAAGTTTATCAGTTCCTTAAAACTATTCAGAAATAAACTAAAACTGTTGCAAAAACTACAAGTTAACCTACTTGAGAATACCATCTGGTAGACAGTTGATTCTCTCATCGACCGCCCCACTCCGACTGTACTGACACAGTTCCTCACACGCCACTGTCAGCCAGAGCGGGTTCTCGGAAGACGTGTGTGCCAACAATTTCTCTATCTGAGATGAGGACATTCTTCTGTTATACTTGGTCATCATTTCTCTCACTATTGCCTGTAAATCATATACAAGTACTTAATCTGTAAATTGCAATTTCAAATCAGTTTTTCATGCAAAGAGTTTAATGAAAGACAATAGAATTATCTTAGAACAAGGCAGTCTGAAAGACAGCTACATCCCCCCGCCACTGCTATGGATAGTGAAAGCGTAAAACTTTGATTTTAGCTGTGACCTTTACCTTGAACTGACATGGCTGACTCATGAATTCTGCACAACTTCTTGATGAGGTGATCATTTGACCCAAGTTTCATGAAAATCCTTCAAGGGGTTTAGGAGATACAGAGCTGAAACCTTTGACCTTCAGTTGTGACCTTGACCTTGAGTTGACATGGCTGACTCATGAGTTCTTGATGAGGTGATCATTTGACCCAAGTTTGATGAAAATCCTTCAAGGGGTTTAGGAGATACAGAGTGGACACAAAATGGAAGGCTAAAACCTTAGACCCTTAGTTGTGACCTTGACCTTGAGCTGGCATGATTGACTCATAAATTCTGCACATCGTTTTGATAAGGTAATTATTTTACCCAAGTTTTATAAAATTCCTTCAAGGGGTTTAGGAGATATAGGGCGGACACGAAATGGAAGGTTCAAACCTTTGACCTTGAGTTGTGACCTTGACCTTGAGCCGACATGGCTGACTCATAAGTTCTGCACATTGCCTTGATGAGGTGATCGTTTGACCCAAATTTGATGAAAGTACCTTCAAGTAGTTTAGGAGATATAGAGCGGACACAAAATGGAAGGCTCAAACCTTTGACCCTAAGTTGTGACCTTGACCTTGAGCCGGCATGACTGACTCATGGGTTCTGCACATCGTCTTGATGAGGTGATCATTTGACCCAAATTTGATAAAATTCCTTCAAGGGGTTTAGGAGATATAGAGCGGACACAAAATGGAAGGCTCAAACCTTTGACCTCGAGTTGTGACCTTGACCTTGAGCCGACAAGGCTGACCCATGGGTTCTGCATATCGTCTTGATGAGGTGATCATTTGACCCAAGTGTCGTGGAGACATTAAATGAAGACAAAAGTGTTGTCCGTTTTACGTTGACTGTTTACTTCATAGACCGGAAGAACAACAAGTGACATACAGGACGTCATAACAAAACAACAAAAGAGCACGTTACTTAAACGTGACGCCAAGAATGGCGGGTCATTAAATATACAGGTTACTTAACGTGACACTCGGGGGCCGCAAAGCTTAAATTCAGACTAAATACATGAATAAAGTAATTACATAGTAAATCTACTTTAAAGCTGTCTCAATAATAATAGTGTATCATATAAAATTTGAAAGTCTAGTAAGATTAAATTTGGTAGAGTCAATTTTGTAATAAATCACAGTTTTGCTATAGATAATTATATCCGTTTGAATAAATGAAGTTACTAACATTATTTCACTGCAATCACTGGAAATGTAATTGAATAAGTAGTATATGTACATCGCTGAGTAATTTAAGTGTCCATATAATCACATGTCATGGCACGTGAAACGAATCACGTGTATAAAGTTATTTCAACTCGAGTGGATACAACTTGGCAATGGGTCGCATGGTAACACCTCGCCTGGATCTGATACGGGCTGCTTAGATAAGACCATCTCTACCAGTGACAATGTCCTCTATGACGCCAAGGGACCAGCGATTTCTCGGAAGGTTATTGTCATGTATTTGCATTACGTCTCCAACCGTAACAGTATCGCCATGATTGCCAGACATCTTATGAAACTGTCGCAAAGATGTGAGATATTCATGCTTCCATCTCGACCAAAAGTGTTCAATTGTTGCAGACTTAAACCTGTAAAGTTTGTCTGCAGAATTGTGGGAAATGTCGTCTGCTGTGGCTTCTTGATTGTCTGGGTAAACAAGGGGGGTAATTCTGCGCCCATATAGCAGATGGGAAGGGGTAAGAGGTTCCTCATCAGTGGGGTCTGTAGAAATGTGCGTGAGTGGGCGGTCATTGACTTTTAAACAGTCTGTACTAGAGTGTTCTCCCTTACAATACACACATGTCTGTACTTTTGTATATTTCGCACTAGATTTTTCTTTATTCTTTTTCTCCGGTCTGCGGATGTCAGATCTGGTCAGAAAGGATGCTGTCGCAAACACTTCTTGCGGGGTATTCAATGCATTTCCGGCGTCTAGAATATTCACTTCGTTCAATATACACCGCATTAAGTCATTTAAACACCAAGACTGTGTTCCGTACGCATGTGTAATGTTCGTTCTCACTTCCGGTGATAACTTCTGAAGGATGACGGGAGTGAGGAGTGATCCGTATGTACTCTCGTTCTGGCCTAATGAATCAAGTCCCCTAATATGTCTCCGTGGTATCATAGAACTTTCTCAGACTGGTTACTGTATACACAGGGGCTGGAACTTCTAGCAATGTTTTCATATATGTTTGTATAATTTTATCTCTCTGTCCATACCTTTCGTGTAACAGAGACACTGCTTTGTCATAGTTAATATTAGTTAAAGAAAAACCTGCTATAATCTGTACAGCTTCTCCTCTTAAGGACAACTTCAGATAATTGAATTTCTGTACACCACTCAGTGACGGGTTCGTGTGAACAGCTGACTCGTACGAATCCCAGAATGACTGCCAGTTAGGTAGTCTGTGGTACATGGAACTGTGCGAGAGGGTAGAGGCAGGGTTAGTGTGAGACACATTCTCGTGAAGTTCGTGCTCATGGTTCGTCTGGGACGATTCGCCGGAAACGGGCGCATGAAAGGTTGGGGAATTTACATTTAAGTTAGACAAAGTTACCTTTTTAAAACTTGATATTTTCTGTATCTTGGTCTGTAATGTGTAGATATACTCATTGTGCTCTAGAATTTCCGTCTCGATCTGTTCACCGTCATCTTCTGAGATTGAATCAAGGATTTTTTCATGGATCTCGATGATCGTCTGCTGTTTCTGCCTCAATGCATTTTCGATCGTCTGCAGATCTTCGTAATCGACTGCTTCCTGTTGAATTGCCTCGAATTTGGATAGAAGTCATGTAACTGTGCCTTTATGACCCTTCTGGATATATCGTAGTTTAGTTGCCATTGCTCACTTTTTTTTGCGTCACGGCACCAAAATGTCGTGGAGACATTAAATGAAGACAAAAGTGTTGTTCCTTTTACGTTGACTGTTTACTTCATAGACCGAAAGAACAACAAGTGACGTACAGGACGTCATAACAAAACAACAAAAGAGCACGTTACTTAAACGTGACGCCAAGAATGGCGGGTCATTAAATATACAGGTTACTTAACGTGACACCAAGTTTCATGAAAATCCTTCAAGGAGTTTAGAAGATATAGAGCGGACACAAAATGGAAGGCTCAAAACCTTTGACCCTAAGTTGTGACCTAGACCTTGAGCCGGCATGGCTGACTCATGGGTTCTGCACATCTTCTTGATGAGGTGATCATTTGACCAAAGTTTTATAAAATTCCTTCAAGGAGTTTATGAGATATAGAGCGGACACAAAATGGCAGGCTCAAACCTTTGACCTTGAGTTGTGACCTTGACCTTGAACCGACAAGGCTGACTCATGGGTTCTGCACATCGTCTTGATGAGGTGATCATTTGACCAAAGTTTCATGAAAATCCTTTAAGGGGTTTAGGAGATATGGACCGGACACAATTTTGTTACGGACGGAAGGACGGACAGACGGAAGGACACAGACCATTCCTATAATCCCTCCGCCACAGCGGGGGATTAATAAGTGTTAAGACTGTATTCTTTCATTTAAAGGTTGATTTTACTAAGTATTGGACATTTTGTCTTTCTTATGCATCAAAAAACACTTTAGGGATACACATACAATATGCCTATAACAACAACTAGCTACATAAGACTTGCCAATACAGTACATGTCAAACAATACTTGTCTTGCTACCTGCTTTATTTCCTCTTAATATATACAAACCTTTCTTGAATTGATATCTAAAGGTGAGATATTGAGTTCTATTGGTTTGGTTTCCCGCTTCATCAGAGTTTTATGTTGCATTGACTGATTTATAGTAGAAAACACACAGCGAACATGTGGTGAGAGTTTTCTTGGTACCCAGCTCATCACCTTGGCTGCCTGCTCCTCAGAGAACTGTAATGCAGAAATGAAATTTAACAGTAAGTGCTCATCATAATTTCCTATAAATGTACTGAAATGCAATAAAAATCTCTTCAAAGACACATAGAGCTGTCCATAAGACAGTTTGCTTAACTATTTAACAAATCTATGATGAATGGCAACACTCATATTAAGAAGTTATTTCTTACAATTTGACAATTCTACTAAAATAGCTGGATTTCTCAATATACAAGATATTTGAGTCATATTATTTATCAGTCTTTGCTTAGCTGCGAAGGCAAGTTCTAAAAGTGACCAAGACACATAGAGGAGTACATGTACCTGATTGAGAGCATCGACAACAATGATAAGAGGCTGGGTGTTTGGATTAGACAACATACTACAACACATCTGAGCTGCTGCATTCACATCCCTTGGCATGTTTGAATCCTGAAATCATAAATCCTTACCTGAAACTCATGAAGGAAAATCAAACTGTAATTGTCATATTGAAGCCATTTCTATACTTAGTTATTTTTCATCGTTGTTGCGTAAGAACAGATCACATATTTCCATGGCATTGTCAAACAACAACATAAACAAAATTAAAAATTCCACTGATAAATAACTGTATACCAAATTATTTTACAAATAACACATACCCCGGTACATGTAAACACAACTTTTTTCTACTACCCTTGAAATTTTCTTTTGAATCTTTCCCTGAAACACACAGCTACCTACATCTATTCTATTATAAAACATGGTGAAATGTGATGCTGCTTGTTACAACTTTCACATATTTTATTTGTAAATTTGATTTTTTTTCATTCAAGAAAGTCATGCGCTTACATTAATAAAATCCAATTCTCTGAGAAGTCGTTTTAACATTGGTTCTAGGTTTGTAGAACCCGGTACTGCACCAACAAAATGGAAGAATAAATGCCATGTTTTACTATCAGATCTGAAAGAGAAGGTACACAAAATAATTGGCCATAGCACAAAGAGATCATTCAGACAAAACAAACATACACTATTATTGTCAGATGGAAAGCAATTTCTTCTACAAACTAATGAAACAAATGTATAACTAAAAACATATTTCCTGCTTAATTATAACCACTATAAATTATCAATTTTCAAACCTTTTCTGGTCCTGAAATTTCTTCCAACTTACACATTTCATTATACACATAAATGACATTTTATACAATGGCTAAGAAAATAAACCTTTAACTTTTCGTGGTAATTTTAAAACAATAAACAATATTTTCACCTTTTTAATGAGCCGTCTTTAATTTTCTTTGAAAAAATATCAGCAAATTTACAGAGAACGGAAGATTTTCCAAGTCCAGGATCACCTAGTAACAGCAATGGCACGTCTTTGTCATCTCTGAACACATAATCCTCGATCTATAAACACAACACAGATATACATAGCCTTAAATATAACTCAAATAAATCATAATGTTCAAACTAGCACTTTCACTTACTATTAAAATACATGTTTTGCAAAGAATATTAACATACTACCTATTTAACTGTTCAGCAACTGCATCTACTCTACTTGATATGAGTGAAAAAATTTTTTTATCTAATTATCCTTTGTTCCATTTAACCATGAATTATGGCCACTCATCCTTTCTTAATAAAATGTATTTAAATATGTTTGAATTTAGGAAAGACTGTAAATCTTATCTTAAACTAAATCTGTACAGGTTTTCACATTACTGCACTTACAGTAAAGGAGACTTCTGCCCGGCAATAAAAGTCCCCTACCACAAGTGGTATTTGTCATATTTGCTGCCACAGAAACCACATTTTTATACTGAAACTTACCTGAAGAACCATCATTTGGACAAACAGATGAACTGATGGGGACATTTCAAAAGTCCTTTCTGGTAAAACAATGGTAGAGGACTAAAAATGTGTTAAAGTACTACTGAGACCACAAACCTTTTGAAGAACATCTTCTCTGCCTAACACTGTAGAGCCTTTAAGTCTCATAAATGTCTCATGTTGCCTACACACAAGGCTATCTTGGTTATTGAAAGACTGTGGTTGTTCTCCACAAAAATCATACAATATTCGCTGCTTACAAAAGTCCAATATCTGGAAGAATATTTTGCAAATTATACATAGTGTTAGATCATGATGGCAAGAACAAAATTGTGAAGCATAAAAACATTTCAGTTTTGCCAACATGATCTAGTGCTTCACCATCCTGGTGTGGTGCTGTGCATTTGACAGTTAAGATTTCACCCTTTGTACATTGCTTCCTTTAGCGCATCATGAACTTATGAAATTTTTAATGATTTTCCCCTTTTCCATCGAGAACTATTGCTTCACTAATAACTGTTCGCATGACGGCAAAGCGTGAAATCATGCTGGCAAAATGTGAAATCATGTTGTTGAAGTGGGATCACAATGGAGATACGCAAAATTGCACTTTGCTTACTCCCTTTGCAAGACGCAGAGGGCAAGATCATTATGGCGAGATTGTGAACTTCTGTTGTTTAACACTAAGCCATCATAATCTAGTGCATCACCATTATGATCTCAGACAGTTTTAATGGAAAAGTGATACAGAAAGCATGAGATCACAATCACGAGGCAATGCATTAAAGTGAAGCATGAGACCACAATGGCAAAGCACAAAATATATTGCATGTATTGTTTGTCTGTTTCTAAAAATGTAAAATGGTATTTTGTGTTACTTTTGATTTGCAACTTTGGCAACAGCTCATTCTGTTGTCTTATGAATTTGTTTCTTAATGCTGGTTATATTTTTAGAGGTAATTCTGGTTAACAGTCACAACTGAACATTGTGAATTCAAGTTAAATAGTTTGCCTGTTATCCAATCGACCGTAATGCCTGCCTACAATAAGCAACCACTACTGCTTCACAGTTAATGCAGAAAACAAGTTCTTGAGCAAGCATATGATTTCTTGTCCTCTTTATCATCCCTGTTATATATTGATAAATGCATTTGATTCTGCAGTTTCAAATTCAAATGCCTTGAAAGAATTCTACATATAGTATACTGAGATTTGGAGTTTTTCTTTTTAATGACCTTAATACATATACATGTTACGACAGTCGACACAGAAAATCTTCAAAGTTACCAAAAATATACAAGGTACACATGTTCTATTTAACATGTCCGCTGTTAATATTCTACCACTACTTCAATTTAACAGAACTCACAGATTGACGTAGACTGTCTTCAAATTCTAATTTTGCATGTTTCTTGGAATCCAGACCTTTATAATCACAGTGGTACTTTATTATTCTTACTGGCTGAAATAACAAAATAACAATCAGCAAATGAGCCACACCATGAGAAAACCAACATAGTGAATTTGCAGCCAGCAGGAATCCAGACCAGCCTGCACATCCGCACAGTCTGGTCCATACTGTTCGCTAATGGTTTCTCTAATTGCAACAGGGTTTGAAAGCAAACAGTATGGATCCTGACAAGACTGCTTGGATGCGCAGGCTGGTCTGGATCCATGCTGGTTCGCAAATTCACTATGTTGGTTTTCTCAGTTAATGAGCAGGAATACTATTTGTAGAGTCGAAAAACAAAAAATCATACAAGAAGCCAATAACTTACTGGGAAGGAAGTTTGGAATACAATTTAAACATTTAAAGATAGATAATCAGATTTTGGTTATGTAATGGATTTGTTGAAAATATTTGATCGTTTACACTTACCTATATTCACGGTGCAGTTACAATACATGTTAGAATTTCATCGGAGGTATTTTTAAAAATTTATTTTCCTATTGTAGTCAAACCAAAATAGAATTATTTTAGGATATGTATAAATTTGACAAAACTACTTTTCCTAATGAACTGTATCACAATTATATATTACAGTATAGTTGTTAAGTTTTGCACCAAAAATTTTATATTTTAGCCAAAATGCATTAGAAATGCAAGTTTGTAAAATTATTATAACCTCCCTTTGCCTATCTCGGCTGCACAACTAAAATATACTGGACATAACTTAATTTGTAAGTTACACGCAGTAAAAAAACTTGTGTTTTGGTTCAAATTGTTAAAATACCCCCAATAGCTATCAAATGCAAATGTTAAATTAAAAAGTACAGTGAAACTAAAAGAAATACTCAACTTTTTAAATACTTTCACATGGAAGTGGGAGGATTATTACAAAATTTTATAATTAACAACAAGAGGGCCATGATGGCCCTATATCGCTCACCTGTTATCATTGCACTTGAGGACAAGAAGGTCCTCAGAAAAAATATCTAAGTCTAAAGGACAGAAACAACAAAGGAAAGAAATTCAACCAAAAAGAAAAACAAAATTCTTACAAGGTACATATATGTTAAAATACACCTAAAAATTGGAGGTACCATCCATGTTGTACCACAGAAAAGTGGTCTCGGTTTTTCCCTATGGCCAATAATAAAAAAATTACTAAAAATAGGCTATTTATAGTAACATAACAGGGAAGTAATTCGAAAGAAAATTATTGTAAGTTAACAAAAGAAGGATCTGCCAAATAAATCTGTTGACATAAATGAAATTTCAGATCAGTATCTTCATTAGTTACGGAGATATACCCATTTTAATTTGAAATAAAGGGAGGTAATTTGACATAAAATCAGTCCATAGTTATCTACCCTGATTGGCTCGGTCCAACTAATGACAATAATGAAATTTCAAATAAGTCCTGTAAGTACTTACTGATATCAATCCATTTTGACTACAATCAGGGGAGGTAATCAGATATAAAATAACTCTGGAAACTACGATTGGATCTGATTTGTCATGGAATCCAAGATTTATTGTTGTTGAAGATATTTTAGAAGTTTGAATCAAATAAAACCATAAATGAAGTCTCTATATGGCTGCAAAAGCCAAAATAGCCAATTTTTGACATTTAAGGGGCCATAACTCTGGAACCCATGATGGAATCTGGCCAGTTTAAGAAAGGAACCAAGATCTTGTGGTGATACAAGTTGTGTGCAAGTTTGGTTAAAATCAAATCATAAATGAAGTTGCTATTGTGCAGACAAGGTCAAAATAGCTAATTTTGGCCCTTTCAGGGGCCATAACTCTGGAACCCATTAGGGGATCTGGCCGGTTCAAGAAAAGAACCGAGATCTTATGGCAATACAAGTTTTGTGCAAGTTTGATTAAATTCAAATCATAAATGAAGCTGCTATTGTGCAGACAAGGGCAAAATAGCTAATTCTGGTCCTTTCAGGGTCCATAACTCTGGAACCCATAACGGAATCTGGCCAGTTCAAGATTATAAGATTCTTTCACTGGTTATAGGTGCAGATGGGAATTTCCGGCCTCGAGAGTAACTGTTTAGGCGGTAACGAGGTTCCTACCGAGTTACCGCCTAAACAGTTACCCGAGAGCCGGATATTCTCATCTGCACCTATAACCAGTGACAGAATCTTTTTCTTGCATACCGATATCAAGATATAATAATAAAATAAATTCAGTCGAACGGCTTTCTTTTTAGAACTATTTCTTATAGTAGCGTATTTTAACAAAGCGCGGGAAATCAACGTCCGTAAACAGGAAAGACGTCATGGCGTTTCAAAGACAAATAACAATGTTTAGTTCCGGTTTTATTTTATCAGTTCCAGCGTAACGTTATGAATTTTTGATAAAATAACGTGTTTTGAATCGAGAAATATACTATCAGGAACAAAGAGGAACTGTCAAGGTATTGGATTTTATTCCGTTTTTCGAAATAAAATATAAATAACTACATAAATCTTCTTCATATATGTAGTTCGTAATACGTCATTTAAAGCACGGGAGTCATCTTACACCCCGGGGTGTAAGATGGATTTTTCCAGCACCGGTAAAAATACCGGAAATCCCCGTCTGGTATGCAAGAAAGGAACCAAGATCTTATGCTGATTCAAATTGTGTGCCAGTTTGGTAAAAATCAAATCATAAATAAAGCTGCTATTGTGCAGACAAGGTCAAAATAGCTGATTTTGGCCCTTTCAGGGGCCATAACTCTGGAACAAATAATGGGATCTGGCCAGTTCAAGAAAGGAACCGAGATCGTATGGTGATACAAGTTGTGTGCAAGTTTGGTTAAAATAAAATTATAAATGAAACCACTATCGTGCAGACAAGAAATTGTTGACGGACGCACGGACGGACGGACACACGACGGACGACGGACGAAGGTGATCACAAAAGCTCACCTTGTCACTGTATTTCTGTATTTCTAAGTGCAAGGAAAATAAGTAATAATTACTGTTTATATCAAAATCATGAGACCATCTTTCAATGGCACCTTACTTTGAACAAGTAAACCTGTACTTACTGGAATTTTTTGAGCAATCTTGTCTCCACAGCACTGTAGTTTATCTGAAGCTGGTGTTCTCTTCAGGAAGTATTCCTGCTCCAATTCTGGAACTTTCTCAAGCACAGAGTCATGCCGTATCAAAAATAATGCTGCCGGAATAAAAAAAAAATTCAGGTCATGTCAACAGAAACACTAAATAGAACCTTTCTAAAATTCTACACTAAATGTGATATCTACATGTTTTATATGTGTACCTGATAACTACAAACACTGTAGTACTGTTCAACAAATTGATAAAGGTAGTGGACCCAAAATGAAACTATGCACTTAGGTGACTGTATATTCTTCTTAACCTTTAGCCTGCTAAATTTCTAAAAAGGACTGGTCCATCATTCAATTTGGGCAATACCATTTATTATTCGAAGGGGTGTTCACTGAAAATTTACTAACTGAATAGCAAACAGTGCAGACCATGATCAGCCTGCACAGATGTGCAGGCTGATCTTGGTCTGCACTGGTTGCAAAGGCAAAACCAATTGCCGCCAGCAAGCTAAATTTTGCATTCTTCAGACATAAATATAGCTCAACAGGCACATTGCTTTCAGTAAGAAAGGAGAGTGCTGAAATCTCACACACAGAATACATGATTTGCTAACTGTCAGTATGAGTCCACGACATTAATTTGCCATGATTTAATCATAAACAGCAGCATTACTCATGTGAATCACAGTACTTGCAATGATACCGTAACATCTGTGAATCCATACAACATGATACTTGCATAGCTACTGCAATACCTGTGAATCTATACATCACAATACTTGCAATGATACTGTAACATCTGTGAATCCATACAACATGGTACTTGCATAGCTACTGCAATACCTGTGAATCTATACATCACAATACTTGCAATGATACTGTAACATCTGTGAATCCATACAACATGGTACTTGCATAGCTACTGCAATACCTGTGAATCTATACATCACAATACTTGCAATGATACCGTAACATCTGTGAATCCATACAACATGGTACTTGCATAGCTACTGCAATACCTGTGAATCTATACATCACAATACTTGCAATGATACCGTAACATCTGTGAATCCATACAACATGGTACTTGCATAGCTACTGCAATACCTGTGAATCTATACATCACAATACTTGCAATGATACCGTAACATCTGTGAATCCATACAACATGGTACTTGCATAGCTACTGCAATACCTGTGAATCTATACATCACAATACTTGCAATGATACTGTTACATCTGTGAATCTATACATCATGGTACTTGCATAGCTACTGCAATACCTGTGAATCTATACATCACAATACTTGCAGTGCCATCAAGACACCTGATTGACTGGCCTCCAGATAAACCACAATGTTTACATTAAACTTCTGTGTTCTGAACTAAAAACGTTTTGTTTTTTTCATACTAGAATGTTTTTCCATCTCTAAAGGGTTGAAAAACCTAAAAAAAACATTCACATTAACCCAGAAGAGCTAGAACCAAAACCAGAACCACTTTCCTGTTTTCTCAACAGTTTGCCTGATTTAGGCATATCTTGCATCCTAGAGGAAACCAGGTTTATCTCTGAGTACATGAGAAAGGGACAAACATGTTAACATAGTAGAAATTTCACATACAGTTATGATTATCCTCCCTGTAAGCACCATACATGACCTCTAAATCCTCCATCAACAAACCATATGCCTCAATATAATCCTCTATATGTTCATCTGGACATTCTCCCCACATTGGTACCCAGCCCACACCTTCACTGAAATGAAAATAAAAGTTTTCAGTATATCTTGTACCCAGCCTTCATCTTACTGGGTAACTGTAAATAACCACAAGTAATCACCTAAGATCATTTTAAAGCCAAAGGTCCATGCAGGCATACTCCAGTTATTCAAGTCAATGTCACCTTGATTTTCAATCAACTTAACCTCTAAACAACAGGGGTGCAATCATTCTATAAAGATTGACTGGAATAAGCTGTAGGGACAAATTAAAAACATCTGTACATTGTTCTAAATGTGGTATGTACAGGTATATATTCCAATACCAAGTTAGTTATCTTTTTGCAAGATTATTTTATTTACAGCAACTTAAAACCTTAAGTTTCTCAGGGCTCTCGTTTGACAAAATTATGGGCCAAATATCGGCCCCATTCCCCCCTCAAAATAGTATGCTTCCCCCTATTTAAAAAAGATTCCCTCCTCGAGTCCAAGAGCATCAGTGTTAAGTGCTTTGCAGTTGACTATTTGGCCTTAAAATTTTATTGTCTCCGAAAATTTAGTGGCTCAGAGAAAAAAAAATACAAAGTGTGATGCCTGAATAAGGTTGTTTATAATTGGCAGAATTCATACAGCAGAGTTTATAATTAACAAAATTCAGGTTTGGGTCAGTAAAGTTGAAAAGAATGTTTATATTTGTTTGCATTTCTTTTCGCGTTTGAAATTCCCTCTCAAAAGAATTTTTTTGAAAAATTATGCAAAGTTCCCCCCTTGCATGAACCCTGGCCCCAGTCCCAAAAAGCAAACGAGAGCCCTGTTTCTACTTTTCTTACAATCTGAAGCTAACAATTTATGTCTGGCAGTGAATCACTACTGCTTACATCAGTTTTATAACATGGATGACTTGGATGTAATTTTAAATCAAAACGAAATGAATGTGATACTTACATCACAAGTTAGACTTACTTTTGCCAGTGTTCATGCTGTGGCAGGAAGAAGTAGAAATGATTTCTAACCACAATTTTAAACTATTATGGTCCCATACTATTCAGACCTTAAAATGCAAAGCATTTAAAAAATATGTTATTAAACACCACCTGCATTCCCTAACCTTGGCATAAATAGCCAAACTTAAGACACTTCCACCAAGTTTACATGGCACTGAATCATCAAGGACTGTAATGACATATATTCCACATACCTGGTAAAATTGAGAAATATTGGCATGATGTTGTTATAGTAGCAGTTTTCTATACTTGTTTGTATTTTCTCTTGACTTGTTGGATCTCTCCTGTCTGGATGAAGGGAACCCTGAAAATAATACATACATAGTTACTACCATAAAACTCCATAGTAAGTCTTGTCAATCTCCACACAATAAAATTGCAGTCTTTTCAACATTTTCCTCTTCTTTTCACGGTTCACGGTCTATTGACTGAAGTTTGATATAACTGACCTGTGTCAGTTAAAATGGCCAAACATCTTACAAATTCAATCAACACGGACTAAACTGAAATCTAATTTTTCATCTATTTTAAAGTGTGTATGAGCAAATATCATACCCCTACTAGGTAATACTAGGTTTTTATCAATTTATATTATTTAACAATATAAAACATACTAAATATTTATATGAATGTAATCACAATCCTGTCCATATTACCCCGGTATATATCATACTTCCTCCAGCAGTAACCATGTCTAACCTATTTACAAAGTCCTCTTCAAACTTTTTCTAAATCATCTACAAATTCCTCTGTTCCTGCTGACAGTTTATTACCCATTTACAATTTTTTCTACAAGAGTTAAGTTACCAATTTCACAATTTTTTCTTCAATTGTCAACTATTTCTTACAAATTTCAATAATTTCTCTTCAACCGTAAACAGTTTCTTACCCATTTCACAAATTTCTCTTTAACTGCAAACTGTTTCTTACCTTATTCACAAACTTCTCCTCAACTGTAAACTGTTTCTTACTCATTTTACAAATTTCTCTTCAACCGTAAACTGTTTCTTACCCCTTTCACAAATTTCTATTCAACTGTAAACTTTTCTTACTCCTTTCACACAATGCTGTTAAACTGTGAACTGTTTCTTACCCACTTCACAAATTTATCTTCAATTATAACTGTTCCTTACCCATTTTACAAATTTATCTTCAATTGTAACTGTTTCTTACCCATTTCACAAATTTATCTTCAAATACAAATGTTTCTTACCCATTTCACAAATTTATCTTCAATTATAACTGTTTCTTACCCATTTTACAAATTTCTCTGCTAGTGTAAGCTGTTTACTTTCACACCAACTTCGTAACTCCTGCAGTACCTTCAAGCAAAAAAAAAATTCCAAGATGAGAAAGCAAACAGTCTATGAGTGTCTGGGTGTTCAATGAATACAAGTAAAGAGCACTAATTTTTTCACATCTCATCCAAAATCAACTGAACTGTTAAGAACTTATAGTTAACTAAGGGCATTCTACTAATAATATTATGTCAAAATCATGTTTTCTTTGGACAAATGTTAAGTAATTGCTAATCCCCATGGCAACATCAAATGATGTCATCCAGCCCAATTTCATCTCTTTCCTATTTTGCATTTGCTAAAACATTACTTGTCCATACTTAATTTCTGAGCTGCATTTTCCTAAATTAAGCAAATATTCATGTGACATGCAAACATTATTTAATTAGTGGTCTGGAAGATTAACAAGAGCTGTCGGAGGACAGCAACGCTCGACTATTCAACAGCCTTGTCGACTGAATGAATACGAAAGTCTAAAAAGGGGCAATATTTAAAAAAAGCAAAAAAGGGTTATGGAACCTGCATAGTGCTTATCAGCTCATGACAGTGGACAAGTGTGTGAAGTTTCAATCCATTCCCATTAGTGGGTACTGAGATACCAGCTTACATATAAGAATTTAACCCAAAAACTCCTAAGTTTAAAAAGGGGCATAATTTTGTAAAATGCAAAGTTGAGTTATTGACCCTTTGCACTGCATGTCATATCATGACAGTGAACAAGTGTGTGAAGTTTCAATCCTTTCCCATTAGTGGATACTGAGATACCAGCTTACATACAAAACCTTAACCAAAAAATTCTAAGTCGAAAAAGGGGCATAAATTTGTAAAAAAAGCAAAACAGAGTTATGGAACCTGCTTTGTGTATGTCAGATCATGACAGTGAACAAGTGTGTGAAGTTTCAATCCATTCCAATTAGTGAGTACTGAGATACCAGCTTACATACAAAACCTAAACCAAAAAATTCTAAGTCGAAAAAGGGGCATAATTTTGTAAAAAAGCAAAATAGAGTTATGAAACCTGTGCAATGTAAGTCAGTTTATCACAGTGAATAAGTGTGTGAAGTTTTAATCCATTCCCACAAGCGGTTGCTGAGATACCAGCTTACATACAAAACCTTAACCAAAAATTTCTAAGTCAAAAAAGGGGCATAATTTTGTAAAAAAGCAAAATAGAGTTATGGAACCTGTGCAATGTAAGTCAGTTTATCACAGTGAATAAGTGTGTGAAGTTTCAATCCATTCCCACAAGTGGTTGCTGAGATACCAGCTTACGTACAAAAAAACTTAACCAAATCGGGACGCGGACGCAGACGCGGACGCCGACGCGGACGCCGACGCATGGGCGAGTCCAATAGCTCTACTATTCTATGAATAGTCGAGCTAAAAACTGGCCAAAAAAGTATCAGTGATGACATACAGTTCAGAACTGAAAAGACAGTATTGTTAAGTGGCAGAATCTAACAAATGTTCTACATACCTCTCTCTTCAAAAATTCTCGCTCTGCAAAGAAATCATCAGTGTATGAGGTAATGAACAGTTTCACTGTGCTACCCTCAGACCTTGCAGATTTCTCAGGAGACACACCCCCTGTTGCCATGGTTACCAAAGACTTCTTTACAATGCCACAATAAACATTGTACAAAAAGTCTGAAATAAATAATTTAGCAAAATATAAACAAGAGCTGTCTGTTGACAGCACGCTCGACTATTTGAAGAATTGATAGATAGAAGTATGGGGTCAAAATATTACCAGAGATTTTCAGACAAAAGAAGAACAAGAGCTGTCAGTGGACAGTGCGCTCGACTATTCTCAGTGCTTGATAGTATAATTATAAGCAATGAGTAAAACTTTAACATTACAATAAGCATATTCTAAGTCGAAAAGGGACCATAATTCAGTCAAAATGCTTGATAGAGTTGCCTCCTCCTTTTTACAGACTGGGGTCATGATGGTAAACAAGTAAGCAAAATATGAAAGCTGTATCTCAATGGACTTTGAAAATATTTGGGGTGGTACGCAAACTTTAACATTTATTCTAAGTCGAAACGGGGCCATAATTCAGTCAAACTGCTTGATAGAGTTGCCTCCTCCTTTTTACAGACTGGGGTCATAATGGTAAACAAGTATGCAAAATATCAAAGCAATATCTCAATGGACTTTGAAAATATTTGGGGTGGTACGCAAACTTTAACATTTATTCTAAGTCGAAACGGGGCCATAATTCAGTCAAACTGCTTGATAGAGTTGCCTCCTCCTTTTTACAGACTGGGGTCATAATGGTAAACAAGTATGCAAAATATCAAAGCAATATCTCAATGGACTTTGAAAATATTTGGGGTGGTACGCAAACTTTAACATTTGTGTGACGCTCACGCTCACGCCGACGCCGGGGAGAGTAGGATAGCTCCCCTATTCTTCGAATAGTCAAGCTAAAAATAGATAAGACAAACAATGTACATGATGATGTACCTGTATTTACGGATTTGGATAAGTCTTGCACTATATGGCAATGTGTGACCATGATGGTAAGCAAGTCTTCAAAGTTTCAAAGCCATATATCAAACAGTTAATTTATACAAAATGTGGAATGGTATGCCAAACTTAACTAATTTCTATGTCAAAAAAGGGCCAAAACTGAGCTATAGTCCTTGTCCTAGTTATGTAGTCTTGCCTACACATGTAGACTATAATGGTAAACAAGCGGGCAAAGTTTCAAAGCCATTTGACAAACAAGTTAGGCAAAATATGGACTGGTATGAAAAATTTAACTGATTTTGAAGTCAAAAAGGGCTATAATTCAGCCAAAATAGTTGACAGAGTTAACTTATGTAGTGAGAAAAAGTTAAGTGCTAAAAACATCTTTTGCAGACTTTAATAGTTCAATTCTGAGACTGCCTGCTGAAAACGCCAAAGCTTGGCAAGGCAGCAAGGTGATGAGGCAGACCATTCCTGAATACTGTATCATGAGGAAATATAGAGAATTTGAAATAATCCATGCCCACACAAACCTGGCAGATAATATAAAGATGCATTTACAAAGCAGGTTATCCCAACATGAGGTTGGAGATAAGGGAGAAGTCATGTAGCCACCAAGTAATTGCAAATCTTAAAAAATAAAATAAACCTAGCATTGCTTGTACTGTGTTAAAGGGACCCCCAGCCTAAACTTAACTGCAATTTGGAATTACTGTAATAAGTGGTCATTTTGTACCCATTGTATCAGAGGGCACCACATCACCTCAAATTTTTATTCCTTTTAGTGTTGGGTGACGGATATCTGATTAGCTGAGTAATTCTTTGTGGACTGTGGAGTCATTTTGTGATGTTGTCATTCTTTGCTAGTCAGGGCTCAACAAATTCTTTGAAAGCAAGTCATACTGCAAGAAGAGCTACCAAGGACTTTTACTTATGCTGCTACAATTTGTAATTGTCTTGCAATTCAATTAAGGAAAAATGATTTTTATAGACAGTCAGCTGAGAAAGCTACATACCAGAATCTTGTATCAAGCATCTAGCTAATGCGACCATAATGAGGTATGTAATGGAACCGAACAGATTTTAGACTTGGGAACAACAAAGTTCTGTTTTAAATGTTTAAGATACAGGTTTCTATATAGAATATCACTGCATGGATTTGTCAAGCCCTACTTTCTCTTAGATCTTACAGGAATTTTTTCAATAGGCACATCAATTATAGGAAAACTATGATTGCATAATGGCTTAAACAAATCTGAAAGTAATTCCGAGTATAAATGACATAAATAAATATAATATATATGTTACGCGCATATAGCCAATATGCGCATTTGGTAAATCGCGCAGCGCAAATAACCAATTTGTTATCTGCGCAACGATTTGTAAATCGGGCAACCTTATATATTTCTTATATGCGCAGGGTAACTGTCTTGCGCGTTTGGTAAATGAGTCTGCGCTTTTAACATATAGTTGATATCTCCCGATAAAATTGAATATCATTAGAGGGTTAGACTTGTAGGCCTACATAAAACTGTTTAATTTTAAAACTGACGATGATCAGGCATGCGTAAAGGTGTGAACTGACAGTGCTTAATTTGTAAAGAACAAGAAAAACATTTTTTTAAAGTAAATGAGCGTATTTATGCGGTAATTTCAATGAGATGCTCACGTCCCTGGTAGTTTATGGACTAAAAATTTCTGTTGACGACGGTATTAAGAGTCATTTGTCATAGGTGTTAAAAAACTTTAAAATGATACAAAATATCCAAAGTATATTTAATAACACAAGATTTTTTTTATATTTTTTTTAACTTTTAAACGCCATAGCCTGTGGGGGATGTCGATCCAGCGCTAATATCAAATCCTGAAATAACACCTATATTTCAAATATATATTGGTCATTTCTTACAGATCGTATTGATATCTGGAAATTACTCTGATAATATGAATAACTGCCATAAACCATGCTAACTTTTACATTGTTTAACAATTACAGACTGATATTGCAAATCTCGGTTTTAAAAATGTGTCATAAATTTATTTCAACATTAGTAAATTAATGGGAGTCGGTCACCAGGTTTCAATATCTGCAGTATGATACAATATGCAATAAAACTCAAACATGCGTGAAGGTGTGATTTCCTTCGGATAGCCACATCGTCCTCTCTATTCTTTTTATAACTAAAGTATTTTTACTTCATTCGATCACACGCAGTCATTTTATACCGGATATAGAACATAAAGGAGACTTACATAAAAGACTGAATTGCCACACTCTTACCACAATTCACCATATCGCTTTTTTTCATCATATTGAAAAAGCGCAATTCTTTTTTACCAACGTGAGCATATCTCTTGACAGGGCCAAGATTAAAAATAAAACAAAAATAAACAGAATTAAAAGACGATTCTTACATATCTTTTATACTTATATCATTTTTTAATGTTTTATAGTGAGACAGATAGAATAACTAATAAGTTTCGTCAAAATGTGAACGAAATTTTACATTTTATAGGTGCGCAAGATGTGTGCCCTGCATTAATAGAACTCTGAAAATTACTCCAATAACTTGAATATCTTTTATAAACCATTTAAACTTTTAATTCGTTTTTCGATTACAGTCTAAAAATGTAGCATTTGAAAATCTGAATATAATGTTTCATCCGTAGCCTGCGCAGGATGTTGTTCCTGCGCTAATAGCAAATTCTGAACTGACGCCGATAGTTCAAACATATTTCAATTCTAAAAGATACTATTTATGTAACTTCATAAAAAATGTTTTCGGACGAGAAAAAAATAGAAAGAAGCGTGATTTCCGTCATAACGAGAACGAAATATTACATTTGTTATCTGCGCAAGATGTGTTTGCCCTGCGCTAATAAAAAATCTGGAAATAATCCTGATAACTTGGATATCTTTCATAAACGATGCTAACTTTATCATTGTTTTGTGATTACAGGCTGTAATTGTAGCTTTTGCCAAATTAATATTTTGTTACATCTGTATCTTGTGCGGGATGTCGGCCCTGCGCTAATAAAAAATCTGGAAATGATCCTGATTACTTGAATATCTTTCATAAACCATGCTAAATTTAACTTTGTTTTATGGTTACAGACTAAAGTTGTAGCTTTTGCAAAGACAAATGTAATTTTAATTCTGTAACCCGCGCGGGATGTCAGTTCTGCACTAATAGGATGTATTGGGTGGACGGATAGCTCAGTGGTTTGCACACTGGCCTTCCAATCCTGAGGTCGGGGTTCGATCCCCGGCAGCTACTCGGGAATTTTCAGAAACGCTTTTCAGTGTTTCCCACCCAGCTAGAGGTGTACTGGTCAGGAACAAAGGCAATCCTTGCATGTATCAGTGCTATACACTGGGCACATTAAAGAACCAGGCTGTCTATTCGCAACGAGCTAGGCTAAGTTAGCCGGACAAGCCTGTCTCTGATTTCTGATCTCTCTGTGGGGGCTTTGTCTCACTCTGTCCCTCTGGTCAGATCGCTCTGTGTCTGTACTAGTAGAGGATGATTTCGCGCCCTGTGTGGCTGCAGTTGCTGTAAAGCGCCTTCAAACGTGTTTATCATGAAAAGGGCGCTATATAAATCTGGTATAATAAATAATAAATAAAAATAATAGCAAATGCTGAATTTAAATATATTTAATTTATAAAACATCATTTATGTACCTTTTAAAAATGTAGTAGAAATAGATAGAAACAAGAGTGGTTTCCATCATAACGAGAACGAAAAATTATATGTTTTATCTGTGCAAGACGTATGTCCTGCGCTAATAGAAAGTTTTAACATTACTCCGATAACTTCATACGCTATGTCAACTTTAATTTTGTTATAATTACAGACTAAAATTGTAGCTAGAATATAAGGTTACTTCTACATAATTCGCTGGATGACGGTCCTGCACTAATTGCAGTTCCTGAAATGTCAACAATATACCAAATATATGTCATTTCTTACAATTATAATTGATATTATTTTTTTTCATGCTTTTATAATGCAAAATAAATAGAATAACGAGTAAATTCCATCAAAACGTGCACCAAAGTTTACATTTTGTAGCTGCGCAAAATGTGTGTCCTGCTGTAATAAAAAATCTGGAAATTACTCTGTTTACTAGAATATCTTTCATAAATCATGTAAATTTTATCAATGTTTTACGGGCTGAAAGTCTAGCTTTTGCCAAAATGAATATCTTGTTACATCTGTAACCGGCGCGGGATATCGGTCCTGCGCTAATAGCAAATCCTGAAATGATGCCGAAACTTCAAATATATAATTTTATTTCTAAAGCATTCTATTTATGTACTTTTTTCTAAGAAAAAAAGTAGAAACAAACTGTTTTAGTGGTAGAAAATAAAATGAAAAAGGAGTGATTTCTGTCATGAATAGTACGAAATATTACTTTTTTTCTCTGCGCAAGATATATGTGTCCTGCGCTAATGGAAAATCCGGATATTACTCCGATAGCTTTAACTTTGCTTTACGAGTCCAAACTAAAATTATAGTTTCTGCAAAGCAGAATATAACGTAACATCTGTAACCTGCGCAGGATGTCAGTCGTGCGCTTATAGCTAGTTTGACCCTTATCATGCTGGACACGATTGATTCCGCCTTTGCTACTCGTTGAGTTGGTCGGCCTACACGTGGTTAAACAGTTAAAATTATGGAAAGAAAAATTTTGGCATTTTCTTTGCATATATAGTTGATTAATCGTGAACTTGTGATTCAATCAGTGTTATATTTCACATCAAGGGATAAATTAATTTTCAATGTTTTTTTTTGTTTTGTTTTTTTTTTTTAATTGGTGACGTAACAGGCACATGTCCAGGTGGGGGGCTAGGGGGCACGCCCCCCCCCCCCCCCCAGCTGGCTGGCTAGTTACGATTTTTATTACTATGAACCCCTCAATTAACAAATTCATACACCAGCGCAACTGGCTTGATTTGAGCAGGAAAATGCATCTATTCATGTGCCATATTAAAAAAATTTCACAATCGGGAGGGGATACCCCTCCCGAACACACCCCAGGTTGGGTCCCCCCAGCAAACAAATCCTGCACATGGGCCTGCGTAATACTACAATAAACATTTGTTGGCTATAAACTCTTGATAAACAGAAGAGAACAGAACATATCTTTTATTAGCTTTGTACATAATACATCAAAAATATAGAACTGACATTTGCATAACATATAGTATTACATCAGGTCTGACTATATGATACAATTATAATAAATTTACAGATTATGAAAAGGATGATCATATAAAGCGCAAACTATATGGACAGGCGATCTATGAAAATGTATATATTATCTTGCTTTGATGATAAATCGCCAGTATTAGAAAATAGTGTTTATTTCCTTAACCTTTTAAAGTATTAAGCAATACATTTGACAGTTGTGAAAGATAGTAAATAGAATAAAGTTTAGAAAAGATCACTTTTACATTTTTCTATTGTAGCCCCGTACGTCCAAATGGCCAGACAGCAAAGAAATATTCCTGTTTTGTTGAATTAATTCAGTAACCTGTACAACTGATAATGCATCTCATTACAATCCAGATGAAAGTTGCTTCTAAATGCAATACTGGAATGCTTAAGTCTGATGTAATTAAGTTTAATATTTTCAAGCAGTAATAGTAAACAAGTAAACATGGAAATCAACTGTACTATATCAGGGTGTGTTCCTTGTGCAAATTTTTGTAACTTTATATGTTTCATTCTAATATGCCTGCCTCTGTTAAAACACTCTCACGATAGAATGACGTCACGTTAACGTGCGTTGACGTCAAAGGTTTTGTTCCGACAAAGAAAAAGCGCTTGTATATTTATCTATTGTTTTAGTATAGGGCATACTAGTATTGGAATCGAAATAATTTATAGCAAAACCATGTTTTAACACTTTTTATACACTCGGGCATTCATACGTCGTACAAAAAAAATCACTCGGGATGCGCCTTCATGATATCATTACGCCCGACGTATAACCGCCCGTCGTACATAAACATACATAGACATACATCTGCGCAGATAACAAATGTAAAACTTCATTCTCGTTATGACAGAAATCACTCTTTTTCTATTCATTTTTACAGTACTCATTTGAAAGTTACATAAATAGTGTGTTTTATGAATGAAATATATTTGAAATACAGTGTAATTTCAAACTTTGCTATTAGCGCAGGACCGACCTCCTACGCAAGTTACAGGTGTAACATTATAGTATCATTTAAAAATTTATGTAAAAAAAAACAATATTAGTTTTTTAAAGTCTGGTAAAATAGTTATAAATCTCAAATGTAACATTTAAGTTAATTATTGTTTATATGTATATTGAAAAATATTTCAAAATTGCTATAGCAGAGTAATTTGTCATTAGCATTTATTTATTTAGCGCAAGTAGAAAACATACAGAGTCATTTTTGGCTGCAGATAAAAATGTAATATTTCGTTCTCGTTATGACAGAAATCACTCTTTCTCTATTCATTTTTTACAGTATTCATTTGAAAGTTACATAAATAGTATGTTTTATGAATGAAATATATTTGAAATATAGTGTAATTTCAAACTTTGCTATAAGCGCAGGACCGACCTCCCAAGCAAGTTACAGTTGTAACATTATAGATCCATTTAGAAAAATTATAGTTTTAGTCTGTAATTGTAAATCAAAGTAAAAGCTAATATGATTTATAAAAGATATTCAAGTTATCAGAGTAATTTCCAGATTTATTATTAGCGCAGACACATTTCTTGAGCAGATAAAAAATGTAATATTTCGTTCTCGTTATGACAGAAATCACTCTTTTTCTATTCATTTTTTTTCAGTATTCATTTGAAAGTTACATAAATAGTATGTTTTATGAATGAAATATATTTGAAATACAGTGTAATTTCAAACTTTGCTATTAGCGCAGGACCGACCTCCTACGCAAGTTACAGGTGTAACATTATAAATCCATTTAGAAAAATTATAGTTTTAGTCTGTAATTGTAAATCAAAGCAAAAGTTGATATGACTTATAAAAGATATTCAAGTTATCAGAGTAATTTCCAGATTTATTATAAGCGCAGACACACATCTTGCGCAGATAAAAAATGTAATATTTCGTTCTCGTTATGACAGAAATCACTCTTTTTCTAATCATTTTTTTACAGTATTCATTTGAAAGTTACATAAATAGTATGTTTTATAATGAAATATATTTGAAATACAGTGTAATTTCAAACTTTGCTATTAGCGCAGGACCGACCTCCCACGCAAGTTACAGGTGTAACATTATAGATCCATTTAGATTTGTAAAAAAGCTATAGTTTTAGTCTGTAACCGTAAATCTAAGTAAAAGTTAATATGATTTATAAAAGATATTCAAGTTATCAGAGTAATTTCCAGATTTTCATTTAGCACAGGGCACCGAACACATATCTTGTGCAGTTACAAAATATAAAATTTCGTTTACGTTTTGATGAAAATTAGGTCTACTCTTTATTCAATCGATTTTGTACTATAAAATAATAATAATAATATAGATAAGATCTGTAAGAATTTTCTTTTAATTCTGTGACCTTTTTATTTCATCTTTTATCTTAGACATGTTGATATGCTCCCGTTGGTAAAAAGAATATTATTGTGAAATTTCAAGATATTTCAATAGATATATAATAAAAACGACATTTTGCTAAGTGTGTACTCGGGTGAAGTAGAAAATTATAAAAATAGCCTAAAACATACCAGAGGACGACCTGTGCAAGCCGGAGGAAATCACACCTTCACGCATGTTTGGGTTTTATTGCATCCTGTATGAAATCGGAGGTATTGAAACCTGGTGACCGACTGCCATGAATTTACTGATGTAGAAACAAATTTATGACACATAATTTAAGTACCAAGATATTCAGCATTTGACATCTATATTTATTAATAAATTGACCAACTGCATGATTTATCAAACACGAAATGCTAATTTCTGATATATAAAGTTACATTTGTTATTTGCGCTGCGCATTTGGTAAATCGCACAGGTTAAATTTATCCTGCGCAACGATTGGTAAATCGTTGCGCATATAACCAACGTACAAATATTTGTTATATGCGCTGCGCGTTTGGTAAATAGCGCAGATTGGTTATTTGTGCTCAACATATACATTATTCCTGGTTATATACACAAAGAAGGAAAACTTTCCGCACTGATTTGCATGGTAAGTGGGTTGTGCATGGAGGGTGTTATAGTCTCTATATTATATATACCAAAGCGCCCTTTGCACACAATTTAGTCGGGCTACATCCCCGTAAGCATTTTGTCAGACAGGCCTTTCCACTTCAGTTTAAAACCTCTGATGGATGAAACTGAAAATCTTGATTACAAATATCTTGCTATGTATGACTTTGACAAGACTTGCAACTTCATATTTCACAAACTCTCACCCTTCAAGGCAAATGCCATTTCAATTTGATGCAAAGTTGAAGGACAATATTTTACTTAGATTTTCGTGTTTCAGTTCTGTCAAACTTGTACCTGAAAAACCATCTTCCAATACACAGTATTCTCTGACAACTGCACGTTCGAAAGCTGCGAGAAAATCTTAATTTTGTATGATAATTTGATATTTATTTTTTCTACGGTTTGCAGTGTATTGACATCAGTTGGTTCCCTCTTCGCCAGTCCATCAAGCAAGTAAAACTGGGGAACCAATTTTGACTAATTCTATTTCTCCAACTAAAGAGTTGTCACTGTTTGTGATATGATACGCGTAAAGTTTAAAGGTTGAAGACCACAAAATTTATCTGTCAATGATTATTTTTTATTCTTATTTCTTATTCCGATTCAGTTTTTCAGTATTAGTAATAAAAGTTTTATTTTTCAACTTGGCAATATCGGCATACAACACGGTATGAAAAAAATAGATTCAGATTCAGAAACATATTAGAAATAATTAAACTTAAACTATAACTGAGTGAGAACTATAGAGTCTTATAACTAAATAAAAAACTAGAAATAACGAATGTAATTCTAGGTAGAGCTGATTGATCAAAACTTGTACAATTTAAATATAAGATTGATATAAGGTTACACTAGAAGGTTGTCAACATTATTTAATTTGACAGGCAATATTTTTGTATAAAAACATGCATCATGTCTGACAGCGTCGAGGCCTTCAAGAGGAGCCTGGAGACAGGGTCCCACTAGTTCAGCACGCCGTTTTTATCTGCTTTTAATTATGCACTGTAATTATTTGAGCGCCGCACACACCATCTTGTACAAACACCACTGTACAGGAAGTTTATGGTTACTACATCTAAAATGACAAAGAGATAAAGTCAGAGTTCTTGGTAACGATTTGAAATAAGATTCTAACTAAAAAAAATGATTAAAGAAAAAACACAAAGATTTAGATAATCTGTAAGAACTACATTTACTAGAGTTAAAGATGTTTTTTCACAATTATTTCTAGCGGACAGAATTTTTTGTAACTTTGCATATTTATAGATTGATGTATGACAAGTTAAAATAAAAAATAAAAATGATAGGTACCCGTGCTTCTTTTTTCAATATTCAAAGTTTATTCAGAACACCAAATCGGTATTTTTGTCTGAAGAAACAATACATACATGTCATAATAAAACTACTGCAAACAACTATTTACTCAAAGTTTCACTCTGATGTTAATGTTTATGCATCACAATTAATGAAACCACTATAACTATGCATAAAATGTCAACATATAGATATATTAACTCAGAAAAGTTACTCTTGACAGATGTCGAAAGTATCTGAATCTGAGAAAAACACGAAGTATTTCTTAATGATATGAAAAATCTAGCAGACAGAATTTTACTAAATTTTATATTATGTAAGCTAGAACTAAGACAAAAAAATCTAAACCAAAAAAATAATATCAACCCGTGCTTGTTTTCAAGAAAAAATAAAAATATTCACTCCATCCACAAAAGTATTTTTTCATTACCCCACCCACCTAAAATTATTTACATTTTTTTTCTTACAAAACAAACTGCACAATGTTATTATCAGTTTCTTAACCAATTTTCTTACTCACATGCGAAATAATGCTCCTTTAAGGTTACATGCCTCTAGGTCAAATACTTTTTGAGATACGTGCTACACAAGCTTTCACATGCCATTTACGTATATATTTGACCACGTCAAGGGATATAAATCTGTTTTTACTTAGTGAAACCTCAAATAAAAGCACTGGTGCACAACTTCGCATGCTGAATTTAATTCTTGTGTGGTTTCATGACTCTTGGTGCATATACTTTTGAGGTATATGCGACACAAATGTTTAGACCGTTTATGTACAATTTGACTGTCAAGGGCCATAACTCTGGTCTTACTACGTGAAATGCGGGATGGGGCACAAAAAGTATAACAACGTTTTTAGGAAGTCACATTTGAACTTGAAGGAGATAGATCTACGTTAAAATTTTCTGGATTTTTATTTGACTTGGAGTCGGCTGCATCATTACTGGACGAAATAGTTTACTTTCAAATTGGCTGTCCACATTGTTTTTGATTCGAGCACTTCCTACGACTACTCCTCCAATAAAACACCATCTCTTTTAAAGGTAAGATATGGATGCACGACCTATATTGTCAGTACATACAATATTTTTTGCGCGAGTGCACTGCATATCCGACAATTATGCACTTTAGGCGGCGAATCCTGAACTTTACAGTGGTTATCGCTTGCTGCGCGATTGAGCTGCGCACAAAATATTGTGATGAACTCCTTTAAGCATCTTACCATTCCACAATTGTACATACTGGTCTTTGATTCATTTTTTTACAATAAATCTAGAATATGCAGGGGACAAAACTGACTGATTTATAACAAATAGACGTAGTCTGGTGACAGACATTGGTCATGCAGATTTTAAACCTTTTCGAATCAACTTAAGTACACATACATTAATTGTATATTTTTGTTATATACCTATTGTAGCTTTTGCATGCGCACTGAATGAGAGCCTTAATTATACACCTGCAAACATGAGTAAAGAACTTGGTGACCTGGATACTTTAAATGCTTCACTATGTTCTTTTTAAATAGGTAAATATTTTATATATTTTTGGCATGTGCATTAAAATAATTATAAACATAAAATTATAAAAAAAAAAAGAAAAAAAAAAAGTGGCGTAGGAGCTAGGCCACGCCCCAACGTGTCACTATAACAAAATATTTGCATAATTATACAGAATATAGCATCACAAATGCGGCCCAAATAGTTCGACCAATTAAAAAAAATGTAGAGCGCGAATATAAGATATGAACTTTGAAAAACAATCGTGACATCTTTGTGCGTTGGGCAGACGATCTCGAACATACAATGTGCCAATTCTGAATCATCAAGAAGATTAAAAGATTGATAATGAGACCGTGGATAATAAAGAAACAAAACATATACAATATATAATTATCTAAGGTTATATTTGTTGGTTTTATGGGGCTTCGATTTGAGGTCCCGATGTTAAATTTGCATTATGTCATGGAACTGACAGAGCTCTGTTAAATTTTAAAGAGTAATGAATAATTAATAAGCGGTTCGTCTCAAATCAGTATACTTTGAACAATCAATCACCAAATTTTGGTTGCCACAAGAAAAAAAACCCGCTTCTTACGAGAACAACTAGTACCTGGTCGGCGAAAAGTACTAGTCATAGGCAGTCATATTGAACATAAACTATTCCTAAAAAGATAAACGGTTAGGGTAGAATTCCCGATAGTACAGAGCACCCCAAGACAAAAAGGATGATTTATGCAACAGGTGAGGCCACGTTCCAAAAACGCAGCCTACTACACACACTAGTGCATAAAACAAGCATACATAGACAAACACACGCACAAAGACAGAGCAAACACGCAAGGACAAAACGAACAGATAAATGACCAAAGTGGGGCACTACCTTGGAACGGTCAGTGGCAAAACTACCACTTGGGAGCTTAAACTGGTTTGCGGTGCACCTAATCTTACTCTACACCCACCGTGTTTCAAATTCACATACACGACAGTGTAATTAACAAAAAGTATTACCGTCACGCCTGTTTCGTTGGACCTTAATGTTTTTTTCTTCTTCGGCTATACTTTCTGCAAAAGGTATTGAGTAAATGTGTATAATGTTTTGTACAGTTTTCTTTTTTTTTGTAATCATTATACGAATATTTTTATTCCACAAATCATATCTTTTGTGTTAGGATTCGTGTAACAGAGGATTGCTTTTAAATTTGCAGTCAGTGTCCTGTATCTTAAGAATATGGTGGAGATAGAGGCTTCATGGGCTTCAGGTTTGTGCACAGTTAACCGATTAAAACTCTCCACTGTGGTTGTTGTCACTGATCCTTCCTAGACAGTTTCTCCATCGTTTTCCTTTCCTTTATTTGTTCGTTTCGACCCTGTTGTCTATGTTCAATCTACACTTTAAATAAAATGAAAATGTTTTTATTTTATTTTTATTTTTTTTATTATTAAAAACGTATATAATCGAAGATGTGCCATTAACATAAACAGTGTGTAATTTACAAAGCAGTTTCTCCATCGTTTTCCTTTCCTTTATTTGTTCGTTTCGACCCCGTTGTCTATATGTTTTTGTTCTGTCTGTATAAATTAATCGTGTACAGTGTCATATATTAAAGTGCCTTCTTGTAACGTAGCTCTTCCTACTGGATATTTATCCTTTTTTTCACTCTCAGTACTGATATTTCCGAAGTGCTGTCTGTAACAACCAGGGGAGGAATTGATAGTACTTACAAACAGGTAAATATTTAATAAATTGACAACTTCCAACATGCGCTGCATAAGTAAAGAGTGGAAAATGCAAAAATTAAAGCACTGTGTAATGTAAAATATTTAAAATCCTAAGATAACGACTATGGAGATTAGTAAGTATATCTCGGCGACATTAGAAGTACATTGCAAATTTCGTTAAATCTGGCTGCCTCTGTGCTTCCAAAGGTCTTCAGTTACAGTTTATTATCTATCTTTATGACGCACACTGATCAATCTACACCTTAAATAAAATGAAAATGTTTTTATATTATTTAATTTTTTTTTTTTTTTATTAAAAATGTATATAATCAAAGATGTGCCATTAACATAAACAGTGTGTAATTTACAAAGCAAAAGCAAAGGCAACTAAATAATTATGTAATGACATTCAATGTCAGCCGCTTTTAGATATCCAAGGGAGGAAACCACGCCAGGACTGTTTATTTAAAATGAATACGTAGTTTTTTCTTTCTAATACTTATGATTATTCCAATTAAAATTATGTCATCCATGATTTGTCACTGTAAATTCAAATTAATTATTATCATTATGTAAAATAAAATGTTCTTTTATCAGAGCCATGATTTAAAAAGTTTATATATAGATCTATTATTATATACATGAAAATAAAATCTGGAGGCGGGATCGAGGTGTAAATTAACGTACTCCTCCAATCCATATTCCAGCAGCCACTTACGACATGTGCGGTTTAAATAGAAAATATCCTAAAACTGTTTAGCCTAACTGACTATGAACTTTATTTACAATATTTTGTCAAACGTTGAAGATACCTTCGAAAAATAGTTAAACTGAAATAGAAAAATACAATGTTAGTAGAGCATTATTTTAAGGCTAGTGCCAAAAGCTGACAGTCACAGTCCCGTCACTGCTGAGTTCGTAAATAAATTAACGCAAACCCAACGTAACATCTCGCACGTGTGTCAAGTAACCGCGCTCCTGTTGCCACAGGGTGATTGCAAAAAGTCAACAAGTCGGCAGGATTCAAAGAAGAACGAAGGTGTGATAATTGTGTAAAGTATTGAATGCCGTAATCTTGTCAAGTATTTACAGTTTTTATATGAAAACACTCTCATTTTTCGCAATATGAAAAGACTGACTCAATAAATCGTTCAGCGTATCGGAGTACGTTCATTCTTGCTTATCTGACCGCTGACAGTTTCCACTATAGTTTGAGAGTGACACGCTTGGCCTGTCAGTGTTAAAAGTTTAGGATTTATTTACAACGTTTATGTTCTGTGGAAATTATATTCGTAAATTTTCGGATTTAAAATGTGAAAATTAAAGTGTTATTTTGTGTGTTTTTCAGCACTGTGTGAGGTTTAAAAGGAGCATGAGTTCTTCAGGTAATAAAACACATGTATAGAAACACCTGTCATAAAATGTAAACAAATATTGACAGAAGGGAGGAAGTAGCATTTTTCAACAAACTGAAAATTATTTTTGATTGTGTAAATAAGCATAAAAATGTTAGATAAATAGAACTGTCCTTTTTCTTTTAACTGAAAAGGAGGTTTTTTATAGCATATTTTCGTTGATTGGTGACTTTATGTTAGGCTAGAGTATTTCTGGGCACTGTTTAAAAACAAAGAATATCGTGTAAAGCTATTAACTGTAAAGCTGGTACATGTATTTCCTTTTAGTTGTGAAATTATGTATTAAATTACAGAATAAGAGAATGGCCCTGAATAAATTAGTAATTTGATGTTGCGATCCTAAAATTGATAACCGTAGGTAGGTCCAGAGGGTGTTGACCTGGCATGCACTCCCTCTAAATCTTTTAGACATCCATGATTTTGCATGATTTAAATGAACATCTGAGTCATTAAATAAAACGTTGCTGTTGCTGGTTTATTAAAATTTATTAGCAGACCACTCGGATCATGGCCGGATCTACTTTGTGAAAAATTGAATAATATATTTTTTCAGGTGATGACTATTTTGCTTAAAAATAGTAGTGCAGTACATGGATATGACAGAGATTAATTGTGCTTGAATATAGGACAACCATTATATTTTCAAAGAAAAAAATCTTGACAAAGACTAGATGAGGAAGTAATACGTATATAGGTAGCTTCATGCATGCATTAAGCTAACATAGTATAATAATATAATGTTTATAATATACATTTTCATTTGAAATGACCCTATAATATAACCATGATGTGTTGAACTAGCTGCTTTTAGGATGGATCATGGATCTATCACAGGGCCATTGTCAAAACACATGTTCATTGACAATTTTATTAAATGTCATCACTTTAAAATGAATATGAATAAAATAATCTGTCTTGTCCAGCATTGGCAATCTTACTAACATTGTGTGGCAGTCAAGTGTGCATCAGAAATTACAGGCCATGAGAAATAAAAGGCTGTATTTACTGGTCAGTATGAATTATATCTTGGAGATTTCTGTAATGCTGAAATTGCAGACTTGTCAGATAAATGTGTTTGCTGATATAAAATGCATGAGCTCAAATGACAGTATTAAATAAGGCATAATTATTTCTTGTAATTATGTAACAATCAAACATAATGTTTGATTTTCTTCACATCTAAAGTGTCATTGTAATTAACTTAATCAATATCTGAACCTTAGTCTGAGGTGTTACATTTTTGCCGTGCTTGATTAAATTTCAGTGTTCTAATAGAAATTAATTACAAATATAGAGAAACCATTAGTTATTAATTGAATAATTAATCTGTGGATCATTTATAATTGTGCTTATAAGTGTCACCCTCGGTTGTATCATTTGTATGTAGTTAAATGAGATGGTATAACTGGTTTGATATTGAAATATTTATACTACACCCAGTTACTAACAATTTTTGAATATATCTACCTATAATGAAATAGAATAGAGTGAAAACTAGAGTATTTAAAAATTACTAGTTAATGATAAAAGGGACCTGAAATTTTCTGTGATTTTATGTACTGATAAACTAAGCACTGCAAATATCATAAAAACCATACAATGCTTTAAATGAGCACTTTAAGTGATGGTCATAAATTAAAACTATTACATTTTTTCATGTAAACATGAAGTTGCAAGAGGATAAATTATGATGAAAGTGACTTGTTGATGTTAAATACGAGAGGTTAATAAATTATGACAGATATACAGTGTTCATAAAATGGACACTTCCTCAATTGATGTTAATTGATATATGCTAATTCTAATTTGATACTGATTTAAAGCATACACTAGTTAGAAAATGTCTGTCTGTCCATCACATTCAGATCCTCTTCAAGTTTCTTTCCAGTTCAAATTAAACTTGGTATATTATGTCATCCACATTGAATGAACATGTGCACATTTTTGCGGACTCATCTGTATTGCCGTGACGATATGTAACTTGTGTACAGTTTCCATCAAATTATATGAAATTTGGTATACACCATCAATATGAAGTGGACAGGCGCATATTGGTGGGGCTTTAATATTTTATGTTATGCCTCATTTTTTTTGATTTAGCAATATAACAACTGCATTTGTACCTTTTTGTACTTAACTACTCCTACAACTGAGTTCCCAGCTTTGAGATGCACATATTATCTTGTCAGATATCATTTGGAAGTTACCCTTTTTTGACTAAGTCACTTTATATATTATTTTGTGAAGCATTTCATTGGGCATGTGTCATACAATGTTGACACCATTCTTGTTTGTTTAATAGAACCTCCATTATATTATAGTTACTGTTATTTTGTTAGCAACTTGGGAAATTAGTCACTGAAGTCATATATATTGTTTAACAATTTACACTTTTTCTTCCTTTCAGAAGATCAGAATTTATGGAAGGACTGTATTTCGCCACAAGAAAAGATTCACCATGAGCTGTTGTTTTACAGCCAGGGACCAGTGGATGGTTACCTCTCTGGTAAGATAGTTTTGAACACTGTTAAGCGGCAGAAGAAATAATTGTCACTATCCTCCGTCATTCAGGTTGATAAAACCGGTGATGGTAGTTGGACTTAGATTATAGTTTTGACTACTTTGTAACAACCATTTTTTGCCTCCCAAAAAACTTACCAGAGTATGAAACTGATTAAGGATGAAGTTTCCAGTGTGCTTGCAGTGAATGACTTCTTCTTTCAACAACTATGGTGGCAATCTCACAAGTCAGCTACAAATTATTTTCTAAAAAAAATGTTACATGTAGTTTTTAGTTCCACTATTCGGAAAATGGGGGTTATTCTTTTCGCCCCAGCGTCGGTGTCAGTGCGACCTTTCTTGGTTAAAGTTTTTCGGCAACCTTTGTTTTTCTGTCATATCTTTGTTACTATTGCATATATCTTACTGTAACTTCACACAAACATTGTTCAGCATACAAACAAAGTATGTGCAGGGGCTGGGCCCATTATACATAAGGTCAAGGTCACCAAGATATTATACTTAGGTTATTTGTAAGGTTAAAGTTTTTCTGCAACCTTTGTTTTTCTGTCATATCTTTGTTACTATTGCTTATATCTTACTGTAATTTCACATAAACATTGTCCAGCATACAAACAAAGTATGTGCAGGGGCTGGGCCCATTATACCAAAGGTCAAGGTCACCAAGGTGTTATACTTGGGTTATTTTTAAGGTTAAAGTTTTTCATCAACCTTTGCTTTTCTGTCATATCTTTGTTACTATTGCTTATATCTTGCTGTAACTTCGCATAAACATTGTCCAGCATACAAACAAAGTATGCGCAGGGACTGGGCCCATTATACCAAAGGTCAAGGTCACCAAGGTGTTATACTTTGGTTATTTTTAAGGTTAAAGTTTTTCAGCAACCTTTGCTTTTCTATCATATATTAGTTACTATTGCTTATATCTTACTGTAAGTTCACATAAACATTGTCCATCATACAAACAAAGTATGTGCAGGGGCTGGGCCCATTATACCCAAGGTCAAGGTCACAAAGTTGTTATACTTGGAATTATTTTCATGTTAAATTTTTTCGAAAGCTTTGTTTATAGACATATCTTTGGTACTTTAAAAGATAATGACTTGAAATTAAAAATGTTTCTTTATAATCATCATCTGCATGTGTGGTTACAATCCCCATAACTCTTATTGTATTTTTGACAGAATTATGCCCCTTTTATACTTAATGTTTTTTGGCAGTCTTCACTTTCTGGATATAACTTTAGTGTAATGTAAGATAAGACTTGAAACTTAAAATGTATCTTTATCATCATCATCTGCATGTGTGGTAACAATCCCCATAACTCTGATTTGTATTTTTGAACAAAATATGCCCCTTTCATACTTAAATTTTTTGACAAACTTTGTTTTCTGGACATAACTTCTTTACTATATAAGATAATGACTTGAAACTCAAAATATTGTGTGGTAACAATCCCAATAACTCTAATTTTTGTTCTTGTTAGAATTATGCCCCTTGGTGTATCTTCCTTTTAAAAGTAGAGGCCCCTTATTGCGACATATATTCATTTTACTGCCAAATCGCCGAATAATGGAGCGCGCTGTCTTACGGACAGCTCTTGTTCGGTGTATTAATAAGTGTAGTAGAATTTTTGTCTTCCAAGTACTCAAAAGTTTATACCTAGAACCTGACGGATCTTTGTACAGAGATAGGTAAGTTTTTACCTAGAACTTGAGGATTTTTTGTACAAAGATAAGAATATACTTAGAACCAGATGGATTTTTGTACAGAGATAAGGCAAGTTTATACCTAAAAGCCTGTGTGATTTTTGTACAGAGATAAGGTTAGTTTTTAGCTAGAACCTGAGCGATTCATTAACAGAGATAAGGTTAGTTTTTAGCTAGAACCTGAGCGATTCTTGTACAGAGATAAGGTCAGTTTTTAGCTAAAACCTGAGCGATTCTTGTACAGAGATAAGGTTAGTTTTTAGCTAGAACCTGAGCGATTCTTGTACAGAGATAAGGTTAGTTTTTAGCTAGAACCTGAGCGATTCTTGTACAGAGATAAGGTTAGTTTTTAGCTAGAACCTGAACAATTCTTGTACAGAGATAAGGAAAATTTATACCTAGAACATGAGGGATCATTGTTTTAATGTACAGGGATAAGGTAAGTTTATATCTAGAACCTTAGGGATCATTGTACAGGGATATTTGGTAAGTTTATATCTAGAACCTTCAAAGGGATCATTGTACAGGTAAGTTTATATCTAGAACCTTCAAAGGGATCATTGTACAGGGATATTTGGTAAGTTTTTATGTAGAACCAGAGGGATAAGTTTATACCTAGAAGTTAGAACCTGAAAAAATGAACATATAAGAAAATTCTTTTATTCAGTTACATCAAATTGTTAAATTATCAAACTTTTCAAATATGTGCTTGTAAACTTGATAAGATCTTAAATAATAGTAGGGGGGAGATTTTTGTAATAAAATGACAGTCATGCTGATAAAGATTCAGTACTTGGATATAAATACACTTTTAGGGGTTTCTTCATTTTTTTGCAATAAAATCGTGGCTCTTTAATTTTGGTTGATCGGTGTATATTTAACAGTAATGGACAAAACATACACATTGGATTCATTGAATATAATATAATAATTGTGTGTCACATGTCCTTTTCTGAAAGACAGATAAAGTAAGGCAACATTTATGACACTATAGAAACTGACATATCACTTTATTTACATAATTTTTATATACATTTTTCTTTGTTGGATTTTTTGTAATATAGTTTGCCCCAGTAATATTGTGACTAATTCATTAAACCAAGATCAACAAAGAAGATTTGTGTTACCTAAGGCAGATAACGTGGGTTCTCGCCCCAGTGAAAATTGTAGAAAGACATTTTGATAGCAAGATACATAGTAAAAACTACGATAAAGAAATAACCTTCCGTTGTATGTATACAGAATTAGCATATTTATATGGCTGTTAAGTCAATTTTAAGTGATTAAACAGTATGTTATGGTAAATTTATGCCAAATGCAGTATACAGAATCCATAACTTAGGATCATTCAGAAGGTAACAGCTTGCACTGTTTTCATGGCTGGCAGTTTTCTTGTTTTCATCTATGGACAGAAAAAGCTGTATACATTTTTAGAGGCCTGTTACATGCTGCATGTTGTGCAAGTCATACATTTGCTGTGCAAGCATAGTGCAGGAAAACCACTCCTCATTGTGCAAGGTATATATATACCCAAATTCATACTTGCCGTGCAAGCATAGTGCAGGAAAACCACTCCTCATTGTGCAAGGTATATACCCAAATTCATACTTGCCGTGCAATCATAGTGCAAGAAAACCACTCCTCATTGTGCAAGGTATATACCCAAATTCATACTTGCCGTGCAATCATAGTGCAAGAAAACCACTCCTCATTGTGCAAGGTATTTACCCAAATTCATACTTGCCGTGCAATCATAGTGCAAGAAAACCACTCCTCATTGTGCAAGGTATATATATACCCAAATTCATACTTGCCGTGCAATCATAGTGCAAGAAAACCACTCCTCATTGTGCAAGGTATATATATACCCAAATTCATACTTGCCGTGCAATCATAGTGCAAGAAAACCACTCCTCATTGTGCAAGGTATATATATACCCAAATTCATACTTGCCGTGCAATCATAGTGCAAGAAAACCACTCCTCATTGTGCAAGGTATATACCCAAATTCATACTTGCCGTGCAATCATAGTGCAAGAAAACCACTCCTCATTGTGCAAGGTATATACCCAAATTCATACTTGCCGTGCAATCATAGTGCAAGAAAACCACTCCTCATTGTGCAAGGTATATTACCCAAATTCATACTTGCCGTGCAATCATAGTGCAAGAAAACCACTCCGCATTGTGCAAGGTATATATATACCCAAATTCATACTTGCCGTGCAATCATAGTGCAAGAAAACCACTCCTCATTGTGCAAGGTATATACCCAAATTCATACTTGCCGTGCAATCATAGTGCAAGAAAACCACTCCTCATTGTGCAAGGTATATACCCAAATTCATACTTGCCGTGCAATCATAGTGCAAGAAAACCACTCCTCATTGTGCAAGGTATTTACCCAAATTCATACTTGCCGTGCAATCATAGTGCAAGAAAACCACTCCTCATTGTGCAAGGTATATATATACCCAAATTCATACTTGCCGGCAATCATAGTGCAAGAAAACCACTCCTCATTGTGCAAGGTATATATATACCCAAATTCATACTTGCCGTTTATCATATTGCAAGAAAAATACTGCTTATACTGTGGAAAAGAAATGAGCATACTTTTCCCCATAATGCAGAAAGACTATAAAATTAACTTCTGCTCCCAGTCAGAACAAACTGCCTCTTGTTAGCTCACCTGTCACAAAGTGACAAGGTGAGCTTTTGTGATCGCGCGGTGTCCGTCGTCCGTCGTCCGTCCGTGCGTCCGTAAACTTTTGCTTGTGACCACTCTAGAGGTCACATTTTTCATGGGATCTTTATGAAAGTTGGTCAGAATGTTAATCTTGATGATATCTAGGTCAAGTTCGAAACTGGGTCACGTGCCATCAAAAACTAGGTCAGTAGGTCTAAAAATAGAAAAACCTTGTGACCTCTCTAGAGGCCATATATTTCACAAGATCTTCATGAAAATTGGTCAGAATGTTCACCTTGATGATATCTAGGTCAAGTTTGAAACTGGGTCACGTGCCGTCAAAAACTAGGTCAGTAGGTCTAAAAATAGAAAAACCTTGTGACCTCTCTAGAGGCCATATTTTTCATGAGATCTTCATGAATATTGGTCAGAATGTTTATCTTGATGATATCTAGGTCAAGTTCGAAACTGGGTCACGTAGGGTCAAAAACTAGGTCATTAGGTCTAAAAATAGAAAAACCTTGTGACCTCTCTAGAGGCCATATTTCTCAATGCATCTTCATGAAAATTGGTCAGAATGTTCATCTTGATGATATCTAGGTCAAGTTTGAAACTGGGTCACGTGGGGTTAAAAACTAGGTCAGTAGGTCTAAAAATAGAAAAACCTTGTGACCTCTCTAGAGGCCATAGTTTTCATGAGATCTTCATGAATATTGGTCAAAATGTTCACCTTGATGATATCTAGGTCGAGTTTGAAACTGGGTCATGTGGGGTCAAAAACAAGGTCAGTTGATCTAAAAATAGAAAAACCTTGTGACCTCTCTAGTGGCCATATTTCTCAATGGATCTTCATGAAAATTGGTCAGAATGTTCACCTTGATGATATCTAGGTCGAGTTCGAAACTGGGTCATGTGCGGTCAAAAACTAGGTCAGTAGGTCTAAAAATAGGAAAACATTGTGACCTCTCTAGAGGCGATATTTTTCAATGGATCTTCATGAAAATTGGTCAGAATGTTTACCTTGAAGATATCTAGGTCAAGTTCGAAACTGGGTCACGTGGGGTTAAAAACTAGGTCAGTAGATCTAAAAATAGAAAAACCTTGTGACCTCTCTAGAGGCCATATTTTTCATGAGATCTTCATGAATATTGGTCAGAATGTTCATCTTGATGATATCTAAGTCAGATTCAAAACTGGGTCACGTGGGGTCAAAAACTAGGTCAGTAGGTCTAAAAATAGAAAAAACCTTGTGACCTCTCTAGAGGCCATATTTCTCAATGGATCTTCATGAAAATTGGTGAGAATGTTCAGCTTGATGATATCTAGGTCAGGTTCATAACTGGGTCATGTGCGGTCAAAAACTAGGTCAGTAGGTCGAAAAATAGAAAAACCTTGTGACCTCTCTAGAGGCCATATTTTTCACGAGATCTTCATGAAAATTGGTGAGAATGTTCACCTTGATGATATCTAGGTCAAGTTTAAAAGTGGGTCACGTGCCTTCAAAAACTAGGTCATTAGGTCAAATAATAGAAAAACCTTGTGACCTCTCTAGAGGCCATGTTTTTCAATGGATCTTCATGAAAATTGGTCAGAATTTTTTATCTTGATGATATCTAGGTCACTTGTGCTCAAAAACTAGGTCACTATGTCAAATAATAGAAATAACGATGTCATACTCAGTTGAACACTGGGTCATGTGGAGATAGGTGAGCGATTCAGGACCATCATGGTCCTCTTGTTTTATAAAACACTTCTGCTTCCAGTCCAAAAGTACTGAGTCTTGTTATATCATTTACTGTTGCCTGTCCAAATAATTTTTTCTTCTTCTTCAGCCTGTAATGAAAGATATACCATCAGCTGAAGCTAAAGCACACACAGTACATGAATAATAATCATTCATTTTTTCTTTCAAATTTTGTTTGTTCTCAATTTTTATCTCTAACAGATGTGTAAGAACTTGAAAAAGGTCTGTTTCCATTTGAATGATGAGATACTTTATTTAAATAATTGATGAGAGGTAATTTCTTTTAACAAGGTATCATCCATCAGTTCACATTGGGACTTCACAGATCAAATAGTTCATTGAAACTAAGGAAAAAACATAAAGAATCATTAAAGTGAACTACTTTACTAAAATCTGGATACATTAATAATGCTTTCAAATGTAAATTTCATTTAGGGTACTCAGTATTATATTTTTCCGGTGGCAGGCCGGTATTGATTTCATCTTTACTTCCTGTTTATATCTGGGGTGAAGGTCATTTAACAGCTGATTAAAACTGTACATTTTGATTTGTGGATGAAAAATTCCACAGTTTTCCGAATGGAATAGATAATATTTCCTTAAGAGGTGTGCAGGTGCTCTGAGCTGTATTGTTAGACAGTATAATCTGTTGCAAGGCTGCTGTGGAAATAGTTTGTAAAACGTCATAAACCTGACTCCCCTGCAGCAGAATTCAACTCTGATATGGAGTGATCTCCCTTGACAATTTCAAAAATGGTCATCCCCCCCCCCCCCCCCAACACACACACATTTTACAGCCCCACCTTTTTAGTCTTTTTTTGTCAAGGTTTCCTAGATTATGATTAATATAATTATGATGTAAAATTTGTGTTCTGTAAAATATGAAATATGTTCTCCATAAAAAAAAACATGAAAATTTTACTTTAAAAACTATATCTTCTTTTGTTTTGTTTTATAAAAATACCCGATTGTAGTGCATGCCTGTTTCGTAGCCTAAAGTGTGCATTGACTAATGTGGCAGTGTATCTTTTTTAAAAGATATTTGTTGTTTTTATTAATCAGGTGTGACCATTTGTGTGTAGGAGGTATTTAGCATTATCCATACAGACCTGCCATAACTGCCAAACTATCTGCAGCATTATGTTGTATGTTGTGCAAATGAAGCTGATTTTAAAGTGTTGCACAAGGCATAAACCATATTTTGTCTGGCAAATGATAAAAAATGTTCTTTTCAGTGGTAAACAAGACATTAAGGGTAGAAATTGCTCTTTTGAGTGGAACACAAGGCATAAAGGGTAGAAATTGCTCTTTTGAGTGGTACACAAGGCATAAAGGGTAGAAATTGCTCTTTTGAGTGGTACACAAGGCAATGTAACATTTTGCCCGGCAAACAGAGATTTCTGTCTGTTGAGTGGTAACTTACCCATGACTGAATTTATCATACAGGTACTGTCTGAAGGAAATCATGACGGAACTTTTTCTTAGATATTTTTTAAGTCTATATATAGTTTAGTATGTTCACTATGTATTTCACCAGGCAAAAGAATGCAAGTGACCAGATGTTCATACAGCATTATCTTGAAATTATTTGGCTCAATTAAGCAGCAATTCTGCAATTTACAAGTATAATTATATCTGCTTTTCTCACTTTGGTACCAAGGTTTTATCTCAAAACGGACAATAAAATTCAAAATCCACTTAATCTAGGTATTTCTGTAGCCTGTACATAATTCAAACCAATTGCTATTGATTTTAGGCCATATAAAGCTTTTGATTTGACATGCATTTTGGATATTTATTAGGTTTTACTGATAACCGTTTTGTATGTTTTGGTTGTTAAGATTATCGTAATGTTATTAGTTTCCTTACCTGTCATATTTTGGTCTGAAATCAAGTAAAATCTTCAAATCAAATTAAAGAAGGATATTGTTTTATTGTTTATCATAATTTAATAGAACAGTTGTACACTCCGTTTGCACATTTATCATTTAAATCATTCAAATTTTATCTTAAGCTCTTCCAAATTTGAGTATATTTACGGAAGTTTTTTAGTTAAATGTATACAGTAAAAAATAATGTCACTTGAGAATAATATTTTCAAAATATTTTCAGTGATGTTTCATCTTTAAATTTCCTTTATATATTTAAAATGGTGATAAAATTTTATATTAAAAATATAATCCGTTTGCTTCAGCAGCCACCCTTGTTAAATATCATTGTAGCGTGATAAGTAGCATGGAAATATTGTATTATCTCTGTTCTGTGCTGAGTCAGATGTGGTATCATATGCTGAAAATATACCCCAAATTACCAGCAAACATCTTTGTTAATTGTTCTTTTTTAAAAGAAACAACCACTCCTCTACGATACAGATAAAATATGTGGAAAGTTTAAGTTACTTTACATATTAATGTGATTCAAATATTTACATTTCTTAAATATTTACCTACTTGCACCATACAGACTTTCCTATCTTCAAGTAGCCTATATTTGCCTCTTGAAAAAAAATGTATATAAGGGATTAATTTTAAATGCAAATAGTTGTTAATAATAGACAGTGGACCTTTTATGTAGGAAGAACAGTAGTTTTAGTTTTATGTGTAAAATATCATATCCAAGTTCTGTTACAGGGGTGTAAAATTCCACTCGCCCGCTCGCATTGGCGAGTTAAAGTCTGAGTAGGACGAGTGAACCTCGCTGTATACTCGACCGATCGGGCGAGTGTTTTTTTAGCTCATCTGATTTTTTGAAAAAAAATGATGAGTTATTGTCATCACTTGAGCGGTTGTCGGCGTCGGCGTCTGCGTCGGCGTTGCCTGGTTAAGTTTTATGTTTAGGTCAGCTTTTCTCCTAAACTATCAAAGCTATTGCTTTGAAACTTGGAATACTTGTTCACCATCATAAGCTGACCCTGTATAGCAAGAAACATAACTCCATCTTGCTTTTTGCAAGATTTATGGCCCCTTTTGTACTTAAAAAATATCAGATTTCTTGGTTAAGTTTTATGTTTAGGTCAACTTTTCTCCTAAACTATTAAAGCTATTGCTTTGAAACTTGGAATACTTGTTCACCATCATAAGCAGACCCTGTACATCAAGAAACATAACTCCATCTTGCTTTTTGCAAGATTTATTGCCCCTTTTGGACTTAGAAAATCAGTTTTCTTGGTTAAGTTTTATGTTTAGGTCAGCTTTTATCCTAAACTATCAAAGCTATTGCTTTAAAACTTGCAACACTTGTTCACCATCATAAGTTGACCCTGTACAGCAAGAAACATAACTCCATCCTGCTTTTTGCAATAATTATTGCCCCTTTTGGACTTAGAAAATCATTTTCTTGGTTGAGTATTATGTTTAAGTCAACTTTTCTCATAAACTATCAAAGCTATTGCTTTAAAACTTGCAACAGTTTTTCACCATCATAAGTGGACACTGAACATCAAAAAACATAACTCTATCCTGCTTTAAAGTGTTTGCAAGAATGATGGCCCTTTTTAGACTTAGAAAATCATGGGTAGGACAATATTTCTATTACACAAAAAAAATCAGATGAGCGTCAGCACCCGCAAGGCGGTGCTCTTGTTACATCCTTACTTTACCAAAATTCAGAAATTACAACTCCAAAACATCAACAAACTTTGAGATGGTTCAGTCGCTACCTGGATTGACTGGAACTTACCCGCGAATCGTAAAGATATCAAAAGGTCATGCCGGTAATTTTCCATTCCACAAGCACGTGCGACCTATCGTATTAAATATCTAATTTACATCGACACGTACACAAAAACCGTGCGTAGTGCATTCATTTTTTTGACATTTTCGCTTCAAGTTTTCAACACCTCTTGAGAAATAATACTATTTGAATTCTATAATGATTTTAATAAGATGTCGACAGAAATGTAGGCAAAATTTTATAAAAACGGTCGAATTTCATATAATCATTTGTAAAAATTCAAACAGCGCGATCTTAGTTACTTATTTCTTTCTAAAAGTAAATAAATGATGAATACTCTGGGCATAAAATTCAGACTTTTGACCAGAAAGAACAAAAAACAGAATAAAAAAATCTTAAATAATGAAAAAGCAGCAGCAATTACAATACATAGAGTAAAACGATTTTTGGTAAACAGATTTCTGTTAGTGCGGCAGAATAGGTTACGTGACCTCGTGAACGTAAATAGAAATGCGATTTTAAAATAAAGCAATGTGATGTCATTGCGGTTTTTAATAAGTTTTAAATGAATCTTTGTACATGTATTTTTTGACCAACAATTTAAAAGTTTTTTTTGTCAACCAATAATGTAAATTCCTTGCGGGCAAATAGGTCACAGAGGTAGGATATCCAGTATAATAACTATCGTTTTAGACATTTACCTTTTATACAGGATATAGCACATTCGCTTTTGATAACAAATTAAAGAAGAAACTTTTTATTGATTTCTATTTCTCAGCAATTTTAAGAACCGATGCGGTACGATCAGACAGTGATGTGTCACATGGCGCGAAAACATGACGTAATGCCATGACAATCTCGAGCAAAAATACCTCTTTGATCTCCACTTCAGATGTCAAGATACTGACACACTTCTTTTAGCTCTTTGAGGGGGTGTAAATTGATCATGAAAACAAGGTCAATTACTTAGTTTATCAACTGAATAATTACCGATAATCTTTAACGTTTTTTTCCCTCTCTTTCAACATGGGTGGATCGATGGACATGATTATTGTGTCCAAATTTTTTAGAAACTTTTCAAAATAAATATTTTTTGGGAAATAATACTATTGTACATAATACTCCTTTCATAGAAGTGACAGTATTAAAAGTGTCAATTATTAGGGCGAGTGGCTGTTCACTAAGGGCAAGTAGATATTACTGGCTACTAGTCCTGCAGGGCGAGTGGTGTGAAAATTTTTTTTACACCCGTGTTACCTAGGAGTATATTATGGAATTTGAAATATTTCCTTTTAATTGTTTTTTTAGAATGATTTATGGACCAGAATTTATTTCCTTTTGTTTTACAGCAGTCATGCACCTTACACACTCACATAAAATGTTAATGCTTGAAATTAAAGTATAAAAATCTTAGTTGTCTGCATATTTTGGAAATGTTTGTAAAAATTATGGCCTATCATAAAAGTGTCAAGATTATATGGTATTGGCTATGAATTATAAGTAAAATATGGTATTGGCTATGAAATGTACTAAGTAAAATTACAGTATTTTAAGATTTCAGCCATGATAAATGGTATTGTAACGCTCTTGTTTATGATGTATTATATCACTAATTATGAAAGTTAAAATAACGTTTAAGTTATTTATGACCGGAATTTGAAATAAAACGGCTGAATGAAAAAAGATAAGAGACGATTTTTGTGTGTGGCCTGAGGCATGGCAAGTTTCTTCATATTTTTTGTAATTTACAAAAAAACAACATTTTTACCACAAAAGTATAGATAATTATGTCTTTGTACAGCTCTGTAATTCAAACTGTTTGGCTGTCCTTAAAATTACATATAACACCAGCGTCTCCAGATGTTTTGTGTGAGATTGTTTTCTATGTGGCAGTTGTTGGCATGAATGTGTCAAGAATAATACTATTAGTTCATTCTGTTTTTTTTACACAAGATTATTGTTTGTCATAAATGCAAGGTGGAAATGTATTTTTGCAAGTAACCTCTTGGGTTGCCATATTTTTATGACAAACAAGGAGATTTCTTCCATATTAAGCAGTTTTGCTATAGTTTTGAAATTTGAATGAGAAGAAATCATTGTAAAACAAAAAGAAAAGAGTTATTTTACATATTATACATATATAGTTATTGGATGATGTTACAAATAAAAAGAATATGACCAAAGACATTGCAACAAATGTTCTTACTTTTTTTATGACAACTTAAGTCTGCAAAATTGATCAACAAAATGATAAGCAAATTCACAAATAGACACTTAAATATCAGAAAATATTGCCGCATTACTGAAAAGTATATACTAGACAATATACTATTATGTACTGAAACATTCAAACCACTGTATTATGTTATGGAAAACATTAAAAGATGCTATTCTGTATGATAAAACAACAAAATGGGATAAAAGTCATGTCAGGTCATGTTTTAGGTTGTCAGTGGATCATGGTGTAAATCATTATCTTGTCATGTAAAAGTTGTCCTTACAAGATGACAACAATAGTGTTTGTGGTGGTATATTACACACGTCCCATCATTTTTATTGATGTCATCTTGTTTCAGAGTTGCAGGCCCTTTGGTTAATAGAATTTTATTGTGTTATTTTTATTGGTATAACAATGTCTTCATATTTAACATTCCTATTCAATTCAGATCAATTTATTTCTGCTTTGTGTCGAAATATAGGATTTGTTAGTATGACAGAGCATTCTTTTCCAGCTCCGTCTGAGTCAAACCATTCTCTGCCAATATCCTCTGAGACATACCATTCTCTACTAATACCATCTGAGACAGACCATTCTCTGCTAATACCATCTGGGACAGACCATTCTCTGCTATGATACCATCTGGGACATACCATTCTCTGCTAATACCATCTGAGACAGACCATTCTCTGCTAATACCATCTGAGACAGACCATTCTCTACTAATACCAGCTGAGACAGACCATTCTCTGCTATGATACCGTCTGAGACCATCCATTCTCTGCTATGATACCGTCTGAGACAGTCCATACTCTGCTAAAACTATCTGAGACAGACCATTCTCTGCTAATACCATTTGACACAGAACATTCTCTGCTATGATTCCATCTGAGACAGACCCTTTTCTGCTAATACCATCTGGGCCAGACCATTCTCTGCTAATACCATCTGAGACAGACTATTCTCTTCTAATACCATCTGGGACATACCATTCTCTGCTTATACCATCTGAGACGGACCATTCTCTGTTAATACCATCTGAGACAGACCATTCTCTGCTAATACCATCTGGGACAGACCATTCTCTGCTAATATTATCTTGGACAGACCATTCTCTGCTATGATGCCATCTGGGATATACCATTCTCTGCTGCTACCATCTGAAACAGACCATTCTCTGCTATGATACCATCTGAGACAGACCATTATTTGTTATGATACCATCTGGGTCAGACCATTCTCTGCTTATACTATCCACTAAGATAGACCATTCTGTGCTATGATACCATTTGGGACCGACCAATTTCTGCTAATACCATCCGAGACAAAGCATTTTCTGCTAATACCATCTGAGACAGACCATTCTCTGCTATGATACCATCTGAGACATACCATTCTCTGCCAGTACCATCTGGGAAATACCATTCTCTGCTTATACCATTTGAGACGTACCTTTTTCTGCTAATACCATATGACACAGAACATTCTCTGCTATGATACCATTTGAGACAGACCATTCTCTGCTATGATACCATCTGAGACAGACCATTCCCTGCTATGATACCATCTGAGACCAGACCATTCTCTGCTAATACCATCTGGGACAGACCATTCTCTGCTAATGCTATCTGGGACAGACCATTCTCTGCTATGATACCATCTTGGACAGACCATTCGCTGCTATGATACCATCTGAGATATACCATTCTCTGCTGCTACCATCTGAGACAGACCATTCTCTGCTATGGTACCATCTGAGACAGACCATTATTTACTATGATACCATCTGGGTCAGACCATTCTCTGCTAATACCATCTGAGACGGACCATTATTTGCTATGATACCATCTGGGTCAGACCATTCTCTGCTAATACCATCTGAGACAGACCATTCTCTGCTATGATCTGAGTCAGACCATTCTCTGCTAGGATACCATCTGAGACAGACCATTATTTGCTTTGTTACCATCTGGGTAAGACCAATCCCTGCTGCTACCATCTGAGACAGACTATTCTCTGCTGTGATACCATCTGAGACAGACCCGTTATTTGCTATGATACCATCTGGGTCAGACCATTCACTGCTATTACCATCTGAGACAGACCATTCTCTGCTATGATACCATCTGAGACAGACCATTCTCTGCTAATACCATCTGAGACAGACCATTCTCTGCTAATACCATCTGAGACAGACCATTCTCTGCTATGATACCATCTGAGACAGACCATTCTCTGCTAATACCATCTGAGACAGACCCATTCTCAACTATGATACCATCTGGGACAGACCATTCTCTGCTAATACCATCTGGGACATACCATTCTCTGCTTAAACCATCTGAGACAGACCATTCTCTGCTATGATACCATCTGAGACAAAGCATTCTCTGCTAATACCATCTGAGACAGACCCATTCTCAACTATGATACCATCTGAGACATATCATTATCTGCTATGATATCAACTGAGACAGACCATTCTCTGCTATGATACCATCTGAGACAGACCATTCTCTGCTAATACCATCTGAGACAAAGCATTCTCTGCTAATACCATCTGAGACAGACCCATTCTCAACTATGATACCATCTGGGACAGACCATTCTCTGCTAATACCATCTGGGACATACCATTCTCTGCTTAAACCATCTGAGACAGACCATTCTCTGCTATGATACCATCTGAGACAAAGCATTCTCTGCTAATACCATCTGAGACAGACCCATTCTCAACTATGATACCATCTGAGACATATCATTATCTGCTATGATATCAACTGGGACAGACCATTCTCTGCTAATACCATCTGGGACAGACCATTCTCTGCTATGCTACCATCTCAGGCAGATCTTTCTCTGCTAATACCATCTGAGACAAAGCATTCTTTGCTAATACCATCTGAGACAGACCATTCTCTGCTACGATACCATCTGAGACAGACCATTCTCTGCTACTACCATCTGTAACAGACCATTCACTGCTATGATACCATCTGAGACAGACCATTCTCTGCTAATGCCATCTGGGACAGACCATTCTCTGCTAATACCATCAAAGACAAAGCATTCTCTGCCAATACCATCTGGGCCAGACCATTCTCTGCTTTGATACCATATGAGACAGACCATTCTCTGCTAATACCACCTGAGACAGACCATTCTCTGCTATGATACCATCTAGGACAGACCATTCTCTGCTAATACCATCTGAGACAGACCATTCTCTGCTATGATACCATCTGAGACAGACTATTCTCTGCCAATACCATCTGAGACAATGCATTCTCTGCTAATACCATCTGGGCCAGACCATTCTCTGCTAATACCATCTGAGACAGACCATTCTCTGCTAAAACCATCTGAGACAGACCATTCTCTGCTATGATACCATCTGAGACAGACCATACTCTGCTAATACCATCTGGGACAGACCATTCTCTTCTATGACACCATCTGAGACAGACCATCTGAGACAGACCATTCTCTGCTAATACCATCTGGGACAGACCATTCTCTTCTATGACACCATCTGAGACAGACCATTCTCTGCTAATACCATCTGATAAGATCATTCTCTGCTAATACTATCTGAGATAGACCATTCTTGGCTAACACCATCAGGGAGCATTCTTTTGCTGATGCCATTTGAAACTGGGCATTCTTTTGCTGATGCCTTTTGAAACCAGCATTCTCTTGCTGATGCCACTTGAAACTGGGCATTCTTTGCTGATGCCTTTTGAAACCAGCATTCTCTTGCTGATGCCACTTGAAACTGGGCATTCTTTTGCTGATGCCTTTTGAAAACGGCATTCTCTTGCTGATGCCACTTGAAACTGGGCATTCTTTTGCTGATGCCTTTTGAAAACGGCATTCTCTTGCTGATGCCACTTGAAACTGGGCATTCTTTTGCTGATGCCTTTTGAAACCAGCATTCTCTTGCTGATGCCACTTGAAACTGGGCATTCTTTGCTGATGCCTTTTGAAACCAGCATTCTCTTGCTGATGCCACTTGAAACTGGGGATTCTTTTGCTGATGCCTTTTGAAAACGGCATTCTCTTGCTGAATCCACTTGAAACTGGGCATTCTTTGCTGATGCCTTTTGAAACCAGCATTCTCTTGCTGATGCCACTTGAAACTGGGCATTCTTTTGCTGATGCCTTTTGAAAATGGCATTCTCTTGCTGATGCTATTTGAAACTGGGCATTCTTTTTCTGATGGCTTTTGAAACCAGCATTCTCTTGCTGATGCTATTTGAAACTGGGCATTCTTTTTTCTGATGCCATTTGAAACAGAGCCGTCTTTTGCTGATGCCATTTGAAACAGAGCCGTCTTTTGCTGATGCTATCCGAGACGGAGCATTTTTTCTGCTTTCAGATATGACAGAGGATTTTCACATTTTCATTGCTATTTCCATGTATTACCAAACATTACCAGTATTTGCTTCTTTGGAGTATGAATAAACATTTTGCTCCCATCTGTGACTGAGCATAACTGAGGTTCTTTTAAAGGAGGCATATTTTTAAGAGTTTGAAGAGGTATTTTTTAACTTGATAGTCTAATACATTCCATCATATGATTGAAAGATTTCGTCTGGAAACAAGTGAATCTGCAGACATCCTGTATGGCATATTTACTTCACTAGCAAAATTTCTGCTTTTAATAAGGGATAGTAAGATCATTTTGTGAAATATCAACATTATGAAACAGTGGCCACAGTTGACTCATATTCTACATTATTGTTGAATACACTTGCATAGATAAATACACTAATTAATTTTGACAAGTGTTATAAATAAAGGATAACTAGGTATCTTACAAACGAAAGTATTTGCTTGACCAGGTTTGCAAAATTCAGTCACTACGATGTAAAGGTAACCTCTGGCTATAGTCGTCTCTGTTGTAACGAGTTACTCTTCAGATGTCCGAGATAACACCCACAGGGTGTCCCCATTGTTAACAGATCATAGCGTGCACTTTATCGCAACTTAATGATGGTCCTTGATGGTGAAAAATACCTGCAAATTAACAGCTTATTTGTTCATTTCAATGGGAAACAAGATTTTATGACAATGAAATCATGTTGAGCTCATTGAGCTAACAAAGTTAAACAAGAATGAAACCTGGTGTCGGGTCATCTGGCTTTGTTCCTTACCAGCCAGTGTGATTCTTTTACTTCGGACACAAGAATTTTATTGTCAAAGTTGCTTTTACACTGAAATGAGCATTTTTAATGTCAGTTTGGTTTGTAAATTTTGTCATTTATGTGGCGTCAGGATCAGCTACCATAACAGGTTGATATGCTTCACACAAGGAAAATAGTTAAGAATCCCACAAGACTAAAAGAAAGATTTTTTTTCTCTTATTATTTTACATACATTTCACATTACGTCTTGGTCATATTGACAGTGGGTATGTCAGTACTTGCTTGTTGCCATTGAGTGAAAAATTAATAACGTATAAATGACAATAAAGATCAAATTACTTACTGTTTATCTTCGGTATTTGCAATGTTTTCATTGTAATAACCATTACTTTGTATAATTACTACCCACTTAGGTAAGCGGAAAGTAAATGCCTAATCACGCAAACAAAAATTATCAATTTGTTCAATACAAAGTCAAGCGTATTTTTGATCAGTCTAGGAGTGATTGTAAAACGGTCATTAAATATTTATCGCACTAATTACGATATCTCAGGTTATTTGACCCTCGGGAGGAGTTGCTAAAGATAATACATCTTATCACCATTTCCGATCATCGGTATTTTGTGTATGGTTGTCACTTGCATTATACTTGTCAGCAGTCTAGATTTAAGGGTTGTATTTAAAAAATTGTTGTATCATATTCATAATCATCCTTGATTTGATAACATTCAAAGAATTTCCACTTTGTTTATGAATATCTAATGCATGTGGGACAAAGAAATATTTTTTCTACTTGTCACGCTGTATGTTTCCAAGACATGCATTTGTTCCCTGTATAATTGTTTTAACAAGGAGGTATATTGTAACATACAAAAGAACAAAAAAAAAGGACAAAAAAATATTCAAGTATAGAATAAACAGACTGCTGTAAAATTATTATTTTTCGTGATCAGCTGATTTTGCTGGCTTTTCCAGTTACAACAAATACATATCAAGAAATAACTTGCCCATTAGTTTGAAGCCTCACAAAATAATCCAAGTACAACTAAATTAAATTTCAGAACATCAGCTTTTTTAAGAAGGTAAGTTTGGATGTTGCCATTTATTTGCAGGGTAATTATTGTAGACCAAATGACTTCACTAAAAGAGCAAATTTACTCTTACCTACAAATAACACATAGAAGTTCTATAAAAAAATTGTTTTCATGTCAATTAGCTTTGTCATTTGCTTTGAAAATTGATACTCCTAGCAAAAAGTATTGGTTTGGTTTTGTATATTCCTAGACTTTCTTTTCTCAATCATGTCTTAGCATTTAGAAGAATATTAGAGACACCATTGTAGGAAAGTCTCCGAGAAGATTAATTATTGATGAAAATATTTCATCTGTTAAATGTTACTACCAGGATGTGTATCACTCAAAGATGTTTTAGTTCCTATGCTTGGTTTTAAGATAAATTGTTGCAAGGGGCAGTTAAACAGGTCCATTGTGCACTATTATGTATTCATTTTGTTTACATTATAATTTATATTTCAGGTGAGCGTGCCAGAGATTTATTCTTGCATTCCCGACTTCCACTGACAGTTCTAAGTCAAATCTGGTAAGTAACAGGTCATCAGGATCATATTTCTAACAACAACACACACACATTGACTGACTGACTTGTTGATATGATCGGGAAATAGATGAGCTCAAACCTACTGGATGTCGGATGTTGTGTCACCTAATATCTATGATGCAAACCTTATAGATGTTGTGCCACTTAATATCCCCAATGATCACCATTTCCCCACGCACTGTGATTCTGAATATTGATTTCAAATCCAATTTTAGCCAGTTGTGAACCAGAAAGTAGTTGTCATTGATGCAACAGCTGGTTGTGGAACAAAGTAATGGAACATAGTAATCAATATTATAATGATTCAGTGCAGGAAGATATGATAAAAGCTATTTAGATAATTGTCTTGGTGACACGTAAAGTATGAAATATTCATTTGCGTGAAACAAAAAGAAAAGACTTTTGCATTTGATTGGTTTTGAGCAGGGGGAGGAGTCAGTTTCATTTGGTAACTTTAAGACATTTTTTCCCAGGAGTTTTATGTATAAAAGAATGCTTAATATGCTATATATATATCAGCTGAAATAATAAATTTGTCATGTTTGGTGGTGTTAAAATATTGGGTCGGCACTCCTTAAATGATTTAACTTTTAGGTAGATTTTCTTCAATGAAAGAAAGTTAAATGCAGTGTAAAGGATCAATTTCTGTTACTCTTTTCATAAAAAATTGATTTGACAATGAATTATTCAAGGTTCTCCATAAACTTAAAGGCAGTCATTTACATAACCGCAATACTATTTACCTAAAAAGGGCAGTTTTTCATTGTTAGACATGTTATTGCATTAAGTAAATCAAGTATAAAGGTGGTCAATTGGATTTGGCTCATGTATCAGTTTTGTTTGAAAATTTAACGACATTGATCATTTACATGTATTCATATTCACTGAGCACTTGATTTAATGTTAGATACTCACTTGCTGTGCTTTTGACTCGATTATTTTAGGAATATTGAGAGCTATCTTACCCAGGATTTTGCATCATCGTCTGTGCCACACCTTAGCTAATGTTTTAAGTACAAGGTCTTTATCTCGGTAATCATAGCATATATGGGTGGTTTTCAAAATAATGAAGCTTTTTCTTTTCTCTCATCTTACTTTAATTCAGTTTAGTTTTAGAATGCATTTTGGGGCAAATTATATCCAAATCAATGTAGTCAATAAATGTGTGCAATTTCAGCTTAATGAGTCAAACAGTTTTAAAGTTATATTAAATTATATAGCTAATTTTGTCCCCTGTGCACCCAAAAAAGTGTGACATTTTACACGAAGTATAGTTTTCAACTGTGGCTTACTTTTTAAAACCATGCTTTATTGTTACAGCTTTGGTTTTTTGTGTAACTTAAACTCTGCACATTTGAATAAAATACTTCTTTTCATTACCTACATCTTATTGTTACCGATATTTCACATCTTGTGATGGAACCCTCTTCACAGAAAATAGTGAAAAAAATACTAAATTTAAATGTTGAACACTACAATTTCATAACCCTACTACTTTTCTAAAGTTTTAATGTTTTTCTAAGATCCTTATCCCTTCAGCTGTGAAGACACAGTATGATTTTTTTCTTTAATAAATCAACTTTCTCAGAAACTTGATGGATGTCTATACACCTAAAAATGTCCCCTGTGCACCTTTTCAGTTGTAAAGTGTCAGATTTCTTATATTCTTTAAATAAAATGGGATTTTACTTTATTTTCCTTGAAAGGGAGTTACAACAGATACAAAAGCAGCATTCAACTTCACATATTACTGACCGTTAAACATTCACAGAGCCAAAAGTGATGTCCCCTGTGCACCCTTTTTTGACATATATCAATTTTCATAGCCTTACTGTAATTTGTGGTGGCAGTTCTATATTCTTAACAGTCTGAAAGCAAAATTTAGGCATTACTTGATAATTTAGCATTATATAAGAAACCCTGAACAATTTAAAATTCATTGTTTGCATTTATTTCTGAAGTTGCCAATTTTCAAGTTTAAAAGTGGAAACATCAATTTTATTGCTTCTTAAGCTCTTTAAGTTTACCTTAATATGTAATGTTCACTAGTAAATAGTGTGTAGTTAAAAGAATTTTACTTACCATGAACATATACTATGAATAAATATTTTGATACAATTTGTCCCCTGTGCACCCTTTTTAGTAACATTATAAAGTATGTATGAATTTTACTATTCCATTTTATCATGCATGGCATTTTGTCATTTTTCTACTATGAATAAGCATTGCATGTAAACTAAATGATTTCAGTGTATTAGTTATGTATAAAGTCACTTATTTTTTCATTTAAAGCATTACATTCAGTTGAATTTTCATGTTTTTATAGTGAAAATTTTCAATTTTGTACTTATCTTGTGGAATAAATTAATTTTTTAATAGTATTTGTCTAAAGTTGATCACCATTAGTCTTTTTACGAATAGAAAACTAATAATGGATGAATATTACACTGATCTTCAGTATGTGTCCCCTGTGCATCTGTACAATAACTCAATTTTGAGTTGACAATTCTAGAAATTAGAATTACTGGACATTCTTGAAATTTGGCATGTGGTTTATAAACATGCAAAGTGAGAGAGAAAAATAGGTTTTATAATTATATGTTAGTTATTTTGCATTTAGCAACAACTTTTCTAGGTAAAGTATTATTTTCATGTCAGATTTGTGCAAAAATTGTGATTTTAAAAACCAATGTCCACAAACATATGAGTAAATAAGTTTCAAACCATACACATACACCCATTACTTATCATTTATGTTGAAAAAATTACTGTTATACATATTTCCTTGTCATAAAACACTGCAACATTTATCACCCATCTTATGGAAAAATTCACTGAACTTTCAAATTAGAGGCTGAAATATTTTCTTATTGGCATTTCTCAACACTTTCCGAGAGTTAATTCCTTCAAATTTGAAGTATTTGCTATCATAAAAAATAGGTGACCACCCTAAAAAATAAGTTTGAATTTTCAACCCCTATGTCACACTTTTGCTTCATTATTTTGAAAACCACCCATATTGGATTGAAACTTCATACAAGGCTTCCCAATCACCACACCTGCTGTCACAGTCATTTGTTTATTTCAGTTACTAAGAAAATTTGGTTAAAGTTTATATACGATTGACTTTCAAGCTATGTCTAAGTCATACCTATACTTAATACATCGAAACAAGGAAAAACATTTTTACACATCTCACTTAAAAGGGAGGAAATTACAAAGCTCCTCTGAAAGGCACTAGAAGAAATTTGGCTCAGACTGAAATGGGTTGCCCTCTCTTACAGGATATATGGGCTGGAGGCTGGCAGAAGAGATCTTGCAGCAAAGACAATACATTAGAAAGCGGTCTTATGTTTCTAACAATGAACATTCAATATCAGTATTAATACATGCAATTTTTATGCCTCCGAAGGGAGGCATATTAGTTTTCAACTGTCCGTCCATTCGTCACAATGTTAACTTTTTGCATGAAGGCACTTTACTCACGAACCACTGCACCCAGGACCTTCAAATTTCACATGCTAATAGTACTTATTGAGTACATGATCCCTATTGACTTTGTGGTCACCAGGTCAAAGGTCAAGGTCACCAGGTAAAAGGTCAAGGCGCTGCGGGGGGCATTTGTCACCATTAGTGACAGCTTTTGTTCATCATATTTTCCGACGTTGCTAATTGAATATTTTAGTCCTGAGGTCCCTCAAGCTAGCCATGTAAGGATACAGAAAAATGTTGTAAATTGTTGCTGAAATGTAATTGACCACCATAAATGCATATATTTTGATATGATCAAATGATTTCAAGTTATTTTCCCATGATCATCTACTATGAAATGCAAATATGACTGTAAGTTTGTTTTTTTCAAATTTGAATATCTGTTGATCCAAGGTCTTTGAAGGTATTTAATGTAATGAAAATTTATGACATTATATAATACCATATTATATCTGATTAACTGTGAAGCCCATTTTCTGACTTTAATACACTGCAATGAATTTGTAATTTTTATGATGAATGAAAAAGATGTTTTGATTTGGGCAGATTTTTCATACGGTATATCTGATATAGATAGTGAATAGCTATAATTATGCACTTATAAAGATTTGAAATAGAAAAGGAAAAATTGAAATTATTGGGCCTATTAATAATTGTAAATGCATTTATTTAGAAATATAGAATACTGCAAGTACAGATTACTGTTGAGGGCATTTTTTACAACCCCCCCCCCCACCCCACCCAAAAAAAAAAACAACATGTTGTCTTTACTCTTTGTTATTCCTTAAAATATATGCTTTTATTTTGTCACTTGACTTTTGAAAACTGTGTTACATCAGCATGGACATGTCAAAGTGGCCATTGCTTGAATTTGCTGTATTTGATTTTGTACATTTTCATTCAGTTATTATCATTCCAGATGAATATGTCAAAAGTACAGATAGAGAAATGTGTTTTCAGAAACAAAAAGTAATCAGAATTATGAATCTGATCTTAAAAAATGCAAACCTTGCATCCACTTTAAGTTGTTGTTACAACTGATATGCTAGAAAATTGGTATATATTAATATTTAGAGGGATATTTTGTCACAAGAAATTTGAACATCAGATCATGAAAGAAAGAGTTGTTTTACATGAAAGTTGAAGAGCATGTAAAAAATATAACATTATTCTACAAAACAGTTTTCGTTTATTTGACAACTGCCGTGTATTCCAGAAAAGGGCTGCACGAAGGGGCCACACATCCAGACAGTTCAGTGCCTTTAAAAACTCAACATTTTTAAAAACCTGATACTTACCTTGGTTTTAATGCATTTGCAACAATAACACAGTTCTGAAATCTCACATAAGTATAATATGATTTTCAGCAATTTTGAAAATTGTTTATTTTATGTCATATTGTTTTAGATGGGGACAACTTTTTGAGTACATTTCAAGTATCAAGTTGTGTTGGATAGGCACATTGTTGTTAAAGATGCAAATGTGAGAAGTTTATTTTATGATTTATATTTTCTTTTTTAAGCAATTTCAGTATCACAGCAGTTATTATGTTTATTTCTTTTTATTTTATGTTTTTCGGTGGTTTATCGAAATATAACGGTGAATTATATCCTGATAAACTCACTGGCCACTCAGTGAAAATTATCAAATCTGATACCCGGATTAACGTCAAAAAGTTTACCGAGCGTACTGAAAGCCGGAAACAATATGACGATGACGTCGTTAAAATGACGTCATCTTTGCGATGCTTCCTGATAAAATTTCCCGCAAAATTCGACATTTTATTGAAATAAACACAACAAAAGTAGAGTTTTAGACATAAAATAAACAGAAAAATTGTTGGTATCGATGTAATATCACGGTAATTTCACTCGTGAACACCAAAAGTTGTTATTTTCACTCGTGGCTGCGCCACTCGTGAAAATATCACTTTTGGTGCCCACTCGGTGAAATTATAACGTGACATTACACCGAAACCAACAATTATCCTCTATATAGTACATGTCGTTGTTTCCCTTGGATTTATTTCCAAATGGCAATCTGTTGAAAATTGCATGTAGCACACTCCATGAAAAAATAATATTTTTCAGTTTTAGGACTCGAACATTATTGCAAATACATAAAAATGTACATGTTTGACAGTTCAATATTGAAAAAACATTTAACCCTTATGATGCTGGACATGATTGATTCTGCCTTTGCGACCAGTGCAGTTCAAGATCAGCCTGCACATCGATGCAGTCTGATCATGATCTGCACAGTGTTTGCTATTTTAGCCAGTATCTTTTGGTAAGCACCCCTTTTAACAGTTAATGGTACTGTCCAAATTGGAAGATGGACAAGTTCATTATAGAAATTTAGCATGGTAAGGGTTAACTGTCCGAAAATGTCCTCTGCCAGTAGTCCTTTTCCAGATACTAAGGCATATGTCAATAAAAATTATAATTCTTTATAAGTGTAATATACCTGTTTCATTTGCTCTTCAATTTTCTGTGGTGTGGTGATTTTCTGCTAAATCTAACTGTAGTGTTATATAAAACTTTTCTGTCAAGTTTGATGATGGTAAAAGTGACATTTAAAAAGGTCACACTGTATTACAAAATCTCACAAAAGTCGACAAAAATACAAGGAAACAATTGAAAATAAATTTTTTGTTCATCAAAGAACTACTCAAGTCATGTACTTCAGTGTATCACAACACAAAAAAAAGGACAGGAAATCTAATTTTTTGATTTGTAATAAATAATGTTAGATTTCAAAAATGAATTTCCCAAATAAGACATAGGATGAGTTTTAGACATTGAATATATTATATCCAAGTCTTTTGCAAGTGGCACAGTCTGCTATTGGCATCAGGTTTTCTTTGATCATAATTTGTATAGTATTATCTTGCTATTGTCCCGGAGATTTAAAAGCTGAATTAACTTCCATAAGGATCTAAATGTTATGTTAAAAATGCACAATCACAAGGTATCTTGGCAACTTTGCATCGTATAATACCACACTGTTGCCCTTACCAATCTACAGAGCGAAAGGTGAAACAAGGTGGCCCTAACGGAATAGCTTAATATAAGAATAACCATTTTCCGACATGTTTGATATGTTTAAAGCTATTTGGTGCAGTTATGATAGGAATTTTGAAAACATTTCATTCTTTTTAATTGATTCAAATGAATAGAATATAAAATATGAAAGTCAATAGAGTGATTTTTACCATAATTGTCTGTATCGTGTTACCGTCTGTCACAATGTTTTGATTAGTTATAGATCTTTCTTCTATTCTCTGTGATTGTTGATCTTAAATTCCGGTACGGAAATCAAAATGATCCCATTTATCAGAAATAATTGAAGTGGGTCAGTCATATTAGCAAAATTGTAACAAAAAAAGTAAATAATCCTGTCAATGAATATAACTTCAAAGACTTTCAACAAGAATGATCAATATTTATTTTTTGTCAGCATTTATACATCATACATAAAATGCACAATTTTATTGAGTCGGCTAAATGCTGTCAAGCGTTTGACGAGTCCTTGCTATCGCACGATTTCTCATTCTTAAATGGCCTCACAACACAGCGAAGTGATGTAGTTCCATTAGATTGTCTCTAATTCCAAAGAGTTCATTGATCGAATGAAGTTCATTTATGTCAATCCTATTTGCTATGACCAATATACGATGTAATCTGTCATATTTATGACTTGTAATTGTGCAATACTCGAATAAAGCCACGTATTTTCTTCCGCGGTAACTCATTAAGCATAAACACGCATAACGATTCTGCGGAATTTGGTAATACATTTGCGCATATGATTATGGTGACGAATTTTATGCCCTTTTGTCACAAAATAGCAAATATGATGTTCACAAATTCAAATAAAAACTGCATATTAACTTATTAGCCAAATTATCCATTTGTTACCCTGTCCGTTTCAAAAAATAATCTTTAAAATCAATGCGCAAATAACAAATTTATTGTGCTGTGCATTTTATGAATTGCGCAGGCTTACAAAGCTTGCGTAACATCCAGCGAAAGACAAAATATAGTCCCAGAACATACTGCTAGTATTTTATTGAGTGGGTACCTCTGAAAGCATTGAAATGTCTATTATCAAAGAGTTTACCACATCGATGAAATTAAATTATGACAGCTTCATTTTAAACGACCCGAATAATATGTGCAGTACGTTAATTCTTCCGCGAGACTTCGCGGATGAATCCTAACTACATTCTGGACACTTCTCGGCGAACACGCGTGACCTGTTTATAACTTTGCGTGGTTTGAATTTTGCAGTCAGTAAACGGATAAATTATCGGAAGAAGAAGCTCTTACTGGTTTGTTTAGTTACTACTGATATTAAAAATGATATTAATTCTTATTTTTCTAAATATAAACAAATCGGCGAAACGTTAAATTGTATTTTCTTGTAGTTTTTGAAATCGAAAGTAGATCGTCTATGTTTGGCTGCTTTGACGAAACGAAACAACTTTTTTATGAAAAGATTTAAATAAGAGGTAATTTAACCGTAAACTTCAATGTCAGATACTGCCAACTGCTGCTAAATGTCTTCGTATCATTACAATTTGTAAAATATATTGTTGAAACTTGAGAAAAGTGTAATCATATACGGATATAATATTTTGGGTAAATATCGAGCTGTGTTATGAAATTTTAACATTCAAGTAACATACATGATAGATATTATTGTAACAGAAATGATTCTAGAATTTATTTTTATTACACCTACATATAATCTATGTCAGACTCGTATTCTAGTCCTGAGGCATGATTTGAAAGTAAAAAGATGAAGTGACAGTCATACTTTGGATATTGTAATACTAGAAAGAATCTAGATCGTAACCTTTCTGGAATTTTGACTGGTTTGGATAATTTGCTTACGATTCAGGTTCGCAAAAAAATGAAACCGTCACCCATTCTGCTTTTCATGATGACACATGGCTTGATTTTTGCAGTCAGTAAGCGGATAAATTATCCCGAGAAAGAGCTCTTACTGATTTGTTTAATTACTACCGATTTTAAAAATGATTTTATTTCTTATTTTACGAGAAATAAACAAATTGGCGAAACATTAAATTGTATTTTCTTGTAGTTTTTGAAATCGAAAGTAGATCGTTATGTTAGAGTGCTTTGACGAAACGAAACAATTTTTTTTATGAAATGATTTAAATAATTTCACCGTAAACTTCAGTGTCAGATACTGCCAATTGCTGCTAAACTGTCTTGATATCATCACAATTTGTAAAACATACTGTTGAAACTGGAGATTTTGGCGGTATAAAAGAAAGTGTAATCATATCCGGATATAATATTTTGGGTAAATATCGAGCTGTGTTATGAAATTTAAACATTAAAGTAACAGACATGATTCTAGAATTTATTTTTATAATACACACATAGAATCAATATCAGACTTATATTCTAGTGCTGAGGCATGACCTGAAAGTAAAAATATGAAGTGACAGTCATTCATACTTTGAATATTGTAATACTAAAAAGAATCTAGGTAATATTTAGAAATTGAAACATAAAATTTTAAGTTAGAAATCGCACCAAAGGCTGTATCAAGGGTCTGCATTTTCAAAATTTCCTTGTGGTGATACCCCAAACCCTACTTGCAGGAGGGGATATCCTCCCACACCCTCCCCCCCATATTGCCACTTTACAGTTTGATACATTTGCCCTTTTACCACCTGCCACAATGCCCATTTCAAAATCTGACTGCAGTTCAGAGCGGGAAGGAACACCCCTCCCCACACCCACCCTGCTACCGACCACGTAAAAATGGCTCAAACATTTTTTTCAGCCCAGTCTGGGCCTGTCTGTGTACATGAATCAAAACGGATAATTGAGAGTACATAGACTTGGGGACTACTGACATGGTTTTGAAGGGGTTAACAGGTCTGAAATAGAATAAATGATGGTTTTAACTAAAAAAGAACTGCATTTATTAATATTGGTTATCTTTTCCGAAATTGGTAGCTAGTCCGAGTAACTTCTCTTTGTTTCGAATGCGCAATTTTCCTGTCAGTGTAAACATTCATGACACTATATATTGACACTCAGCAACATTTACATATCTTTAAACGCAAAAGTAACTATACTTTAAATTCACATCCCTTATAATATGATTGAACAATACCTAGCGTGTGACACGGTTATTGCCAGGCCCCTTATCTGTAAAATATCTGAACATTTTTTTCGTCCATCCGTTACAAATTGTATGTGGCAATCCGATCTATAAAATTTCAATATATAAATTTTCATTTTCAAATTTTATCATGTGCGAATATATACCAGCCGATAATTGCCTGTTTTGGTAATGCCGGAGGCAAATGTTTACTGGAAAAATATTTATAGTCATGGGCAGTATCTTAGTGTCACCTGTCAAATTGTAGTTTGTACTTTCAACATTTTTATTTTTGCGAACCACTCGTCAATTTTAGAGAAATACATTGGGTTTAAATACTTGTATAATGTCAATCAAAGTTTTACTAGGCATCGATTGAATGTCCATTTCATCTATTGTAACAAAATCTCTGTTCAGTTGGGGAAAAAAACTAAAACCAAACTGAAACTGGTAGACTATACTACCAGTACATCAATCATTAGCCGACTCTCAGGCCCTTCAGGCCTTTGATTTGAGTTGTTACATACAGAAAAAATCAGCCGTGAAAAGTTTCCGATTTGATTATGACCGTAACAGTAACTGCTTCAAGAAATTAAGTAGATCCAATGTAACAAGTGTAAAAATGTATTGTAATCGCGAAGAATGATTATATTCAAAAGTCAAAATATGTTTGCGATCCGTAATCAAAATACGATTCTGTTGTAAATGTTGTGAAAGGTTATCTGCAATATTTCCTTACAAGCAGTTGAAAAAGGCTTTAACATTTCAATAGAAACGATATAACCCTTCTTGAGAGATAAATCACCACTTAACAGAAGGTTATCCTAAAATCTGCTACTTTAAATATAGAGGGTGTTAATGCATTGTAAGCAATTTTAATAATTTTCTTACCCAATTACTTATGATAGGTATTTTCGTGCAGATCCATTCTCTATATATCGCAATTCGTATTCATTTTTGTTTCAACTGTAGGATCAGTCTGGACTTGATAGTCTAATATAACAGTACAATTACAATATTTAATTAAAGAATTGAGGAGATTTTTTTTCCTTGGCAAGTAACATCACTTTAGGTATTTTGTATGAACATATTCAGTCTTTATTCTTATCATTATCATCTAAACTGGTTTCTTACAAAGGGTCGAACAAACTTAAAAAGTGCAGTTTGTTTAGAGAGATATTATTTTACAGCTTCTGTGTGTGTTGACAAGTTTAGATAAATAAGTGAGAGTTTATCTCAATTCTGTAACCTTTAACATCCTTAGATGTTTGTTTGAATAGAAATATTTGCACCAGTTACCTTAACTGGGATACAACACATTCATTTGAAATAGTAAAAATAGGTGACATAATTAATTCACTTTGATGTGCATAGTGACTAAAATTTGATAGGATAGGTCTTATAATGGTCTACTGCATTAATGTCAGATTTAGGTTGGTCTGAGGCATCTGTGTCAAGTTGGTCTGTGGTATCTGTGTCAGACTTGGGTTGCTCTGTTGCGTCTATGTCAGCTGTAGGTGGGTCTGAGGCATCTGTGTCAGGTTGGTCTGTGGTATCTGTGTCAGACTTGGGTTGCTCTGTTGCATCCATGTCAGCTGTAGGTGGGCCTGAGGTATCTGTGTCAGTTGTAGGTGGGTCTATGGTATCTGTGTCAGACTTGGGTTGCCCTGTTGCATCTATGTCAGCTGTAGGTTGGTTTGAGGCATCTGTGTCAGTTGTAGGTGGGTCTGTGGTATCTGTGTCAGACTTAGGTTGCTCTGATGCATCTGTTTGTGTCTATGTCAGATTTAGGTAGACCTTTGACACTTCTGTCAGATGTAAGTTGATATGTGGTATCTTTGTTAGATGTAGGTTGGTATTTGACAAATTTGTCATATGTATATTGTAGGTGTCTCTGTCAGATATGGGGTGCTCTACAGTACAGTATGTCAGATGGCATGTTTTTTTTTACATGTCAGGTGTAGGGATGGGCAGTGTTAACAAGAGTACTGGTTTTACAGGAGTTTGTTGATCGCTGTATGAATTTTATGCACTATTATATTTCAATAGTTATCAACAAAGTTATGAACATGGATTTCTACATAAAGATGTATTGCCTTGGCACCATGCAATGTAGGTTACTATATGGTATCCAATTGTCAGATGTAGCTTCCTCTTTGGCATCTTTGTCAGATGTAAGTACATCCTTGGTATCTGTGTCAGATGTAGGTTGCTATATGGTATCAATGTCAGTGAGTTTATAGTATCAGTGTCAATTAGTTGCAATGGTATCGTGTCAGATGTAGTACTCTATGGTATCCAGGTCATGTAGTAGCTCATAGTATCTGTGTCAGATGTAGGTTGCTGTATGAATCAATGTCAGATGTAAGTACTCTATAGTATCTTTGTCAGATGTGGTTGCTTAGGTATCCGTCAGATGTATGTACTCTATAGTATCTGTGTCAGATGTAGGTGCTGTATGGTATCAATGTCAGATGTAGTAACTATAGTATCTTTGTCAGATGTGGGTTGCTGTATGGTATCAGGTCAGATGTAGGTACTCTATAGTATCTGTGTCAGATGTAGGTTGCTGTATGGTATCAATGTCAGATGTAGGTAACTCTATAGTATCTTTGTCAGATGTGGGTTGCTGTATGGTATCCAGGTCAGATGTAGGTAGCTCTATAGTATCTGTGTCAGATGTAGGTTGCTGTATGGTATCCAGGTCAGATGTAGGTAGCTCTATAGTATCTGTGTCAGATGTAGGTTGCTGTATGGTATCCAGGTCAGATGTAGGTAGCTCTATAGTATCTGTGTCGATTTAGGTTGCTATATGGTTCCAGGTCAGAGTAGGTAGCTCTGCAGTATCTGTGTTGCAATTGTAGTTATTCTGTATGGTATCCAGGTCAGATTAGGTAGCTCTATAGTGTCTGTGTCAGATGTAGGTAGCTCTACAGTATCTGTGTCAATTGTAGGTTTCTGTATGATATCCAGGTCAGATTAGGTAGCTCTATAGTATCTGTATCAGATGTAGGTTGCTGTATGGTATCCAGGTCAGATGTAAGTAGCTCTATAGTATCTGTGTCAGATGTAGGTTTCTGTATAGTATCAATGTCAAATGTAAGTAGCTCTATAGTATCTGTGTCAGATGTAGGTTGCTGTATGGTATCCAGGTCAGATGTAGGTAGCTGTATAGTATCTGTGTCAGATTTAGGTTGCTATATGGTATCCAGGTCAGATGTAGGTAGCTCTGCAGTATCTGTGTCAATTGTAGGTTTCTGTATGGTATCCAGGTCAGATTAGGTAGCTCTATAGTGTCTGTGTCAGATGTAGGTAGCTCTATAGTATCAGTGTCAGATGTAGGTTGCTGTATGGTATCAAGGTCAGATGTAGGTAGCTCTATAGTGTCTGTGTCAAATGTAGGTTTCTGTATAGTATCAATGTCAAATGTAAGTAGCTCTATAGTATCTGTGTCAGATGTAGATTGCTATATGGTATCCAGGTCAGATGTGGGTTGCTATATGGTATCAATGTCAGATGTAGGTAGCTCTATAGTATCTGTGTCAGATGTAGGTTGCTGTATGGTATCCATGCCAGATGTAAGTAGCATTATAGTATCTGTATCAGATGTGGGTTGCTATATGGTATCAGTGTCAGATGTAGGTAGCTCTATAGTATCTGTGTCAGATGTAGGTTGCTGTATGGTATCCATGCCAGATGTAAGTAGCATTATAGTATCTGTGTCAGATGTAGGTTGCTGTGTGGTATCCAGGTCAGATGTAGGTAGCTCTATAGTATCTGTGTCAGATGTAGGTTGCTGTATGGTATCCATGCCAGATGTAAGTAGCATTATAGTATCTGTATCAGATGTGGGTTGCTATATGGTATCAGTGTCAGATGTAGGTAGCTCTATAGTATCTGTGTCAGATGTAGGTTGCTGTATGGTATCCATGCCAGATGTAAGTAGCATTATAGTATCTGTGTCAGATGTAGGTTGCTGTGTGGTATCCAGGTCAGATGTAGGTAGCTCTATAGTATCTGTGTCAGATGTAGGTTGCTGTATGGTATCCAGGTCAGATGTAAGTAGCTCTATAGTATCTGTGTCAGATGTAGGTTGCTGTATGGTATCCAGGGCAGATGTAGGTAGCTCTATAGTATCTGTGTCAGATGTAGGTTGCTGTATGGTATCCAGGTCAGATGTAAGTAGCTCTATAGTATCTGTGTCAGATGTAGGTTGCTGTGTGGTGTCCAGGTCAGATGTAGGTAGCTCTATAGTATCTGTGTCAGATGTAGGTTGCTGTATGGTATCCATGCCAGATGTAAGTAGCATTATAGTATCTGTGTCAGATGTAGGTTGCTGTATGGTATCCATGCCAGATGTAGATAGCTCTATAGTATCTGTGTCAGATGTAGGTTGCTGTATGGTATCCATGCCAGATGTAAGTAGCATTATAGTATCTGTGTCAGATGTAGGTTGCTGTATGGTATCCAGGTCAGATGTAGATAGCTCTATAGTATCTGTGTCAGATGTAGGTTGCTGTATGGTATCCATGCCAGATGTAAGTAGCATTATAGTATCTGTGTCAGATGTAGGTTGCTGTGTGGTATCCAGGTCAGATGTAGGTAGCTCTATAGTATCTGTGTCAGATGTAGGTTGCTGTGTGGTATCCAGGTCAGATGTAGTAGCTCTATAGTATCTGTGTCAGATGTAGGTTGCTGTGATGGTATCCAGGTCAGATGTAGGTAGCTCTATAGTATCTGTGTCAGATGTAGGTTGCTGTATGGTATCCAGGTCAGATGTAGTAGCTCTATAGTATCTGTGTCAGATGTAGGTTGCTGTATGGTATCCAGGTCAGATGTAGGTAGCTCTATAGTATCTGTGTCAGATGTAGGTTGCTGTATGGTATCCAGGTCAGATGTAGGTAGCTCTATAGTATCTGTGTCAGATGTAGGTTGCTGTATGGTATCCAGGTCAGATGTAGGTAGCTCTATAGTATCTGTGTCAGATGTAGGTTGCTGTATGGTATCCAGGTCAGATGTAGGTAGCTCTATAGTATCTGTGTCAGATGTAGGTTGCTGTCCAGGTCAGATGTAGGTAGCTCTATAGTATCTGTGTCAGATGTAGGTTGCTGTATGGTATCCAGGTCAGATGTAGGTAGCTCTATAGTATCTGTGTCAGATGTAGGTTGCTGTATGGTATCCAGGTCAGATGAAGGTAGCTCTATAGTATCTGTGTCAGATGTAGGTTGCTGTATGGTATCCAGGTCAGATCTAGGTAGCTCTATAGTATCTGTGTCAGATATAGGTTGCTATATGGTATCCAGGTCAGATGTAGGTATCTGTATAGAATCTGTGTCAGATGTAGGTTGCTATATGGTATCCAGGTCAGATCTAGGTATCTGTATAGAATCTGTATCAGATTTAGGTTGCTATATCATATCCAGGTCAGATGTAGGTAGCTCTATAGTATCTGTGTCAGATGTAGGTTGCTGTATGGTATCCAGGTCAGATCTAGGTATCTGTATAGAATCTGTATCAGATTTAGGTTGCTATATCATATCCAGGTCAGATGTAGGTAGCACTATAGTATTTGTGTCAGATGTAGGTTGCTGTATAGTATCCATGTCAGATGTAGGTTGCTATATGGATTCCAAGTCAGATGTATGTTGCTCTTTAGCAGTCTTTGTCAGATGTAGGCTGGTCTTTGGTATCTGTGCCAGATATTAAGGTAGCTCTGCAGTCTCAGTCTCAGATATACTCTGTGGTATCTATGAGTCTGTCAGATGTAGGTTACTTTGTGGCATCTATGTCAGATATATATTGTTCTGTGGCATCATTGAGTCTGTCAGATATAAAGCTAAAAAAACATTTTTTAAAAAGATTTATGTAATCTCTCTATATTACAATGAGTTTGTAGTTTCCTTCATCCGAATAATCCTTTGTAAGAATTTCCTGTAATGAAACCCAAGGTACATTAGTTAAAAATAAATGCAAGATGATTAGCATATACATTGTATTTTGTTCACTTATCATAAGTTAGTACCGAGATTATGATGCCGCATGTATCCGGTGCATACATAGTACATTGTGTCATGTTTTTTTTAGCCGCCAATTACTATCAAGAAATCACAAGTCTCACAAGTGACATTTAATAAATACTACTGAGAAATAACTGAATCACTTTAATTTTACTTTTTATTCAAAGAAACTGCTTCTTTTTTCAAAAAAAACTATGGCGTGTGATGGGAGGTTTGCCCTTTTAGAAATTTGATCAGAACTTTTATGTCTGATTGTTTACATGATTACCGTATTTTCCCGAATTAAGGGCCCCCATCTAATTTACGCCCCCCACCCATTTTGGAGGGAAAAAAAGTCAACAAGAACGGGAAAAAATCACCTACCTCATTTTTATAAGTCCACATTATAAGTAATTTACAGTACTAAAGTCCAATGTATTAAAAATTTTTAACTTTTAAACAGTCCATGTACCGTAAGTCCAAAACATTTGTACTAAGTACGGTACGTAACAGAAAATTAAACGGTAAATACATTTTTGATTTGTTTTTACACCACTCGCGCACACGCTTCCTGCCGACTTTAAACAAACTTGCAGCAATGTGTTTACGATATACCCTTTTCTTCAGCAGTTTTAAGAATTTTTAATTTAAAAGCAGGCACAGCAGCGTGTCAAACCATTGACATTGTGTATTGCGCAATTAGCTACCTGCATGTACTAAGGAAAATGTTATCGGAGTACACAGCTGTTTGGGTCATGACGTAATGTGTAGTGTCGCGAGCGTGTCAAAAAGCCAGACATGAAATACACGAGGTACCGTATTTAAATGCATAAAAGACACACTGCATTAAATTGGATGCCAAATAATTACGTTTTGTGGGGATTAAACAACACAGAAACACTTTACAGCTAGTTTGAACGATGTTTTTAAGTTTTGTAAAAATTTTCATTTTTTATTTTTTTACCTCAAATAAACGCCCCCTCTTTGGAAAATGTAACGCCTCCGGGGGTGTTAATACGGGAAAATACGGTATAAGAACAATTTATTTAATGACATCAAAGAATTACATGGAGACTGCATATATAGCAGAAGTTCATTAAAAATGCAAGTTTTTAGCTCGACTATTCATAGAATAGTAGAGCTATTGGACTCGCCCATGCATCGGCGTCCGCGTCCTGATTTTGGTTAAGGTTTTGTATGTAAGCTGGTATCTCAGTAATCACTTGTGGGAATGGATTGAAACTTCACACACTTATTCACTGTGACAAACTGACTTACATTGCACAGGTTCCATAACTCTTTTTTGCTTTTTTACAAAATTATGCCCCTTTTTCGACTTAGAAATTTTTGGTTAAGGTTTTGTATGTAAGCTGGTATCTCAATAACCACTAATGGGAATGGATTGAAACTTCACACACTTATTCACTGTGATGAACTGACCTACATTGCACAGGTTCCATAACTCTATTTTGCTTTTTTTACAAAATTATGCCCCTTTTTCGACTTAGAAATTTTTGGTTAAGGTTTTGTATGTAAGCTGGTATCTCAGTACTTACTAATGGGAATGGATTGAAACTTCACATACTTGTTCACTGTCATGATCTGACATGCACTAAGCAAGTCCGTAACTCTACTCTTTTTTTCAAAATTATGCCCCTTTTTGACTTAGCAGTTTTTGGTTAAATTTTTGTATGTAATCTGTATCTCAGTATCCACTTATTGGATTGGATTGAAACTTCACACACTTGTTCACTTCATGATCAACATGCACTGTGAGGGTCCCATAACTCTACTTTGCATTTACAAATTATGCCCCTTTGACTTGCATTTTTGGTTAAGTTTTTGTAAGCTGGTATCTCAGTACACAAATTGGAAGGATTGAAACTTCACACACTTGTTCACTGTCATGATATGACATGCAGTACGGTTCAATACCTACTTGCATTACAAATTATGCCCCTTTTTCGACTTTTGTATTCATTCAATTGACAAGGCTGTTGAATAGTCGAGCGTTGCTGTCCTCCGACAGCTCTTGTTATGCATCCAGGCATGTAGCCTATACTTATTCATATAAATGACCTTGACACTGGTATAGCATTCACCTTCAGATTTAAAATCTTAATACACTACAGCTCACATTATTTACCCAATTTAGTTCATACTCACACTCAACAAGCCTTGCAGAAATACCTACCACTGACCTACATATAGATGACCTTGACCTTCATATAAGAAAGCTATCCAGATGGCTTATGATTTTGCATTTTGAAAATGCAGCTTCTTGTAAAAAGTGTTACCTTGATACCTTTTCTAAGATGGATCGGGAATGCATATAATGTTAAGTTTCAAGCAGTTTTAAGCTCTGTGTCTATCCAGTGGGAATGTAAAACTCCCAACTATATTGAAATCAAAAGAAATCACAAGTTGTTATGTCTACCATCATAAAGGGAGATAATTACAAACTTTTACTAAGGACAATAAAACATACATTTCGGATGTAATCAAGCATCTTTTTCCTCATCTCTGACAGATTATTTATGAAAAGTGAAAAATGCCTAATATTGCTTAAAATGAGATAGCAAATATGACCACCTTCAAGGACAATATTATACCTCCAAACTTACAGTCAAATCAAGAAATTTCTTTAACATGGTTTACTGCTAGAACATGGCAGTAAATTTTGTTATTACAAAGTGCACATTTTTCAAAATGACACATTAACATCATGCTGAATTATTTATTTAACTACATGTTGCTATTTTGTAGGTAGGATGTGTTTTGTGCATATATTACACAGTTTCGTGAACATTTGATTTATTGTATTAATATGAAATTTAAAGTTAATTTTAGGAAAGTAAATTTTATGTGACTTAAGTAAAAATTACAAAAGAAGTTTAAAAAATGTCAAAATAGGAAAATTTACAAATGAACGCATATCACATATAGATATCATATGTCAAAGGTTTGTGCTAGAAAACAGAGAGATGTAGAGGATGTTTAAGATCAAAATACATCTTACCAAAGCAATACCATATGCAATATTTTCACAAGTGGCACATATAAATGTCAATTATGGTGTTCGTTTGGGAACTATATATGGATCTTAAATTGAAAGAAACAAAACTTCTTTTTCTTTTATGTATTTTCAATGGTTTTAACCACATTATCTGCAAAACTTCATGTGCATGACAACCCAGGTTGTATAGTCCAAGATCAAGGCCACACTCAGAGGTCAAAGATCAAAATAGCTTAAATTTGTGTTCATTCCATAGCTTCTTAAGCACTTGAACCTTTTCATAAAATTAGAGCCAATTGTTAACCTCATAAGGACAACTTGCAGAGTGCACAGGCCAGGCCAAAGGTCAAGGTCACACTTGAAAGCCAAAGGTCATTATTACAAAATATTACTTTCCCTGTATCAAAGCATTTGTGTTTAAAACATTGCAGTTGAATACAAAGTCATGTTGTTTCTACAGAAGCGTTCCAAAAGCGCTGTTACACTTAAACCATGTTTCGCTACATGTTTTATTCTGAAATAAATCAATTCTCTTAATACATTCTTGTATTTATTTCTTTACCACTTTATACATCAGGTAAGGAGATGATTGCATTTTTCTTCACACAATGATTGACAGATAGCCAATATGTACCAGACTCTTTACCTTTTATAGATATTGACCTACAAAGTGGTCCACCAATTTAAAATGATTTATTGCTTTTTATTTGACAGGGTTATTGATGTGTCAAATACAATCTGATTCGGGGTTTCAGTGACTGGGTGTTATTTTTAAATCATTCTGGCGTAGGTTGGAGCGTTTCGTGGGACACATCAGTATTGTGGGGGAGTCCATGGTTCATGATATAACCTGAGGATGAGATCATATGTTAAAAAAAACTAGCGATTTCTTTTAGTTATTCAAGGGGTGTTTTAACATGATGTAATCATGAGTTAATTTAATGCTGTAAACACACCTATACATAATATGTACGTTCTATCGCATAGCTTCCTATAATGCATAATTATTGAAAGGAAATGAATGCTTACCAATATAATATATAATATATTTTGTTTATGTTTGAGAAGCATTATCGCATGCTTTTTTCATTTAACAGTATCTGTAGTATACAGATGGATACACTGGTGCCCTTGCCAGAACGGGCTCAGGTACGAACCAATCATGAGAGTCTGCAAATACTATTAGCTCAAGAAATCATATGTTATTTTTTACACTAGTAATTCAGGATACACTCATAACAATTGATAAATTAAGGTGTTTCCTAAAAAATATGTATGGGTTAGAAAAAAAGGTTTTTATAACATAAAAATAAGCACATTTAGACCTGGATATGGCTTCAGCCTGTGACAAACTATTTCTTCAAGTGATAAGGAAATTCAACAATTTTATCATTCTGCTTATATTGAAATAAAAGTTGAAATAACTATGTGTAAGAAGTATAAATAATTTAATGAGAAATTATTGCAATATTTATGTGAAATTTTATCTCCTTATTATAAATCACACAAAGAAAAGCACTAAAATTTTAATTTCATGCCTATTGGTTAGCTTTTTACTTCACGGGTAGCTTGTTGATATAGGTGAAATACACCACTGTGTATTAACACATTAAGTAACTTAAGCATTTTAATCTATACCTCATTAATTTAATGTTTCGTGAGAAAATACAATTTTGCCTAAAATTCTTTCAATTCATCACCATGGAAAATAGATGAGATATAATCTGTTATAGATATGACAGTAGAATGTTAAATGTTTTATAAAGAGATGAGTTTGCGTCATACATGACTTAGTTGTTAAACAAAATAACTGTTCATATTACTTCATTTGTGTGACTGATTCTTTCTCAGTTTTGTTGGAAGGGAGGTAATGTGACAGGACCCCATAAAAATCTTTCCAGAGTTACCTTTCTTGTTAAAATTTCTGGGTGTGGAATCAAGTAAATTGTTATATTACCTACTGTCTTCATTCAGCTGTGAACTCACACCTTCACATATTGAGATATTGTATGATACTTTTGTATTTAATTTATGAATTAATGATATCATTTTATATGTATTTTATTTACAAAAGCAGTGTATTTATTACATGTTATTTATTTGATCAGCTAAGCTTAGCATCTTTCAGACATGACAATACATTGAAATATTTAACATTCTTGTCATTTATATTGCATATCCCTTTTGTTCATATTAAAATGTTGTTATAAACACATTTTACCACGGAACAAAGCACATATAGTTCATAAATCTTTTTAAGTTAAGATTACTACTTTGACTGTGACTAGAAAACAGACTGTGCCAGACAAAAAATTGCTACTTTCATTTGATCATTTTAACTTTTTTGTTGAGTCACCATGCATTAAAGTATAATTAATAACTGTACTGTCAAATTTAGGGGTGAAACACGTTTTTAGCTTTTTGTAACAGGAAAAAAATATGCATTAATGCTACTACCTTAGAACTTGTAAAAAGCTAAATCAAATAAATATAGTGATGATAAGCATTCATTTCCCCTCATACTTATTATCAGGCCATAATGCTTGATAAATTTCAATTTGGAAACACATTGACTTTCCTGTTAACACAGTAGCAGCAGTTTAACCCTTCTCATGCTGGATTCTGCCTTTGCGACTAGTGTAGATCTTGATCAGCCTGCACATCTGAGCAGTCTGATCAAGATCTGCACTGTTTGCCATTCAGTCAGTATCTTTTTGGTAAGCATCCCTGTACTGTCCAAATCAAAAAAGTTCATTATAGAAATTTAGCAGAGTAAGGGTTAATGGTAGAGTACTTTAAAAATTTGCTTCAACCAAAAGGCATGAATTGGGAGAAACAACAGTCAGAGAGAGCAACAATCAGAGAGAGCTGGAAGTTGATTTAAGGAACCAGCAACAAAATATATTGATACGTAAATCGTCACTGCTTTAAAACATCATAAATTTTCCATTCTTTATTAGCTTATTTTTCTATTTCAGGAACCTAGCAGATGTGAGTAATGACAATGTGCTCAGTGTGGAGGAGTTTGTGCTGGCCATGCATTTAATACTGAAGGTCAAGGATGGACTACCTATTCCAAGGTCACTGCCCAAACATCTAGTCCCAAAGGCAATCCCCTCACCAGACGTATGTGAGATATCGGACAAGGAAAGGACTGCTTACCAAAATGTGTTCAATAAAATCTCTCAGGACCAGATCGATGGTATAAGCCTTTGTTACTTTGTTGAATAATAAAATCTCTCTCGGGGTGGAGGTGCAGGGGTTTGGAACAAATTGGTGGTATAACACTTTGTTACTTTGTCGAATAATAAAATCTCTTGAGGGTGGAGGTGCAGGGCAGGGGACCAGATTAATAAATTCAATGACAGGACGAGATTGGTGGTATAACCCTTTGTTACTTTGTTGAATATTAAATCTCTCAGGACCAGACTCGTAGTATAACTCTTCATAAGCTGAACAATAAAATCTCTAAAAATGTGCAGGGCCGTGTGGGAACTTTTTTTTTAACAGTTTTACCCTTTCATTATTTCAGCAATTCAAGGAAGGCAACTCTTGTTGGAGTCTAACTTACCAGTGGAAGAGTTGTCTCAAGTTTGGGATCTGTCAGATATGAACAGAGATGGACAGTTGGACAGAAATGAATGGAATGTTTCGTGTCATCTTGTCAGACATTTAAAACAAGGTATTTATATAGCCTTGTTTTGCCACCCGACTTCAAACAGCAAATATTTCACTTGCCTCTTCAGAAGCTTGTATGTTTCTAGTGTCTCTTTGGTGTTAAGTATTCTTCAAACTTGTATCTTGATTTGCATTATTTGTATATGGGTAAGTCTGCACCCAATTCATAACTGCAAAAACGTAACATATCTTTCATGTCATATCTTAAGCTAAAAATGTCTCTAAAGATAATCTGACTGCAGGCATGGAGAGTCCAGCACTGGATTGGTTGATTCTTACTGAAGTTGACCAATGACATGGTTGCATTCTAGGACTGTTTATAATCTTTTGAGTGTTGGTTAGGAATACTACTCAGTACAGTTCAATCAGTTATGCTAGGTTCACATCAAAGCTCTAGGAAAGGGTAGGCTGTTGTGTAAATGATACTTACTCCCACCTGGAAAGTAACTGACCTGTCAGAAATTGGGCTCTGGAAATATGTAAAACTTTTTTCCCTGCACATTTAGCGCTGTGATGAAAAGCAAGGAGCCAGTAAACCCTACCTCTTAGTGGAGTTTGAGGAGTTCTAGTCTTCAGCAGGGAAGGTACAATTGGTGTACTAACTTATACCGTTCAAGTGGGTTATAGAGTATAAAGTTGGTCTCTACTCGACCCCAGTGCTTCATCGTGAACTTAGCCTTATTATTATACTATTGAGAAAACTCCTTATTTCTTGTGCTGTAGGATCAAGCTATTTAGTATTTGTTGGATCTTCACCTGGTTTGCTTACAGGCAAATTGGATTTTTAGCATCCTCTTATACCAGTAATTTGTAAAATGGTTTACAAACGGGTTACTTCATCTGAAGAAAGACTGCCCTTAGTTTGAATTGGTTTGATCTAAATAGTAGTTGGACTATCTAAATATTGAAATTGCTTTTCCTTGATAGTATTTTATTGCAACAATGTTATAGATTAGAATTTTCCACATGAAACACAGTTTACACCTATTCTCGAAATTTGTGAATTTAATTACTTGTTAAAGGTAAATAAGGCGTTGGATCCAAACCTACTGTTTACCTATAATCGTGAAATAATTACAGGCTTTTGTGCTACTGTGGTTTTAAACTCATTACTTTTTAAATTAACTGCATTCTTTGTGTCACGTTCAAAATTGCTGACCTACAAATATATTAACACTTTTTAATTGTCAGTAAAATTTTGAAGTTCAAAAAATTGGATGTAGGTAAACTTTGCAAAAAGTAAGTGATTTCTTTGATTCTGTTAGAAACATTTTGTAAATAAATTACTCATGAAACATGTTGCTAAATCTTGAATGAATTTATTGCAAAAGACAAATAAAATTTTTGATTTAGTAATTTTTTTAGAAATGGCTGTCATTTTATATATTACCAGTTACCAAAAATGTACACCTTGGTCAAAAAGCTAAAACTCAGGGGAGGGGGGTGGTGGGGGGGGCATATATTCAGCTGTGGCCAATCACAGATACTTGGGGTTTGGACCAGCTATGACCTGTCTTTGTGGCCAGTCACAAATTCTTCAGTTTGTTTTACAAGTTTCAGAAATGTGTTTACTGGATTAACAACATAGTTGAATATGAAGTTAACCTTAAGCCTGCTGGTGGCAAGTGATTCTGACTTTGCAACCAGGGCAGACCAAAATCACACTGCATCCTTGCATCCTTTCAGTCAGTAAATTTTTGGTGTACACCTCTTTGTATAATAAATGGTATTGGCTTAATTGAATAATAGACCAGTCCATTTTAGAAATTTAGCAGGGTAAAGGTTAAAAACAAATCATGAACCTTGTCTGAGCAACATGCAATGATCCCACTGTTAGACAGCCCAGGGAAATCTGAAAAATGGTGTAGTTATGATATTATTGATCAATTGTTGCAGAAAATTGTCCATATGATAAATATTTGTTTACCTTTGTACCAACATTGAGAGTAATTGGATATTACTTTCAATCTTATTGACTTGAAACGTGGAAAAATAGAGGTGAATGCAAAGTAAATAATTTTATTGTTGAATTAAATGCATCTATATGAATATATTGTGTTTTCCTGTAGTGGAGATAAGATAATTGTTTAGGATTTAAAAATACAGGATTTCACTTACAATATTATATTGCATGTTAAAACTTTCAAAAAACTTTTTTTGTTACTTGCATGAGAAATATTTTATACCCTTGAAAAGAAATATTGATTGGAATCCTTTGCAATATTTTGAAGAGCTTTGTTGCAGAATTTTACATAAAATGTCTTGAAATGAGAGGAGCTTTTTGACTTTTTTATAAGGTAGAAAATTTTCTTTTAAAGTAGTTCTGCACGTTTGGATCGAATTTTTTTTCTACAATGTAGAATTTGATTAAACTCTGATTTTTCAAAACTTCAGAATATACATAGAAAATTCAGAAAATAAAAAAGATAGGGTCGTGTGCTTAAATTTTTGCTAGACTGATTTGAAAAATATGAACCTCACGCAATATTTCATAATGGGAGTCTACGGGAAAATTATAACTTCCATAACATTTTTGCAAATAGAATTTTTTCTACAATGTGGATTTTGACGAAACTTCTCACAGTTGTAAATAAAGACATGGCCTATAATTTGATGAAATAAAATGTGTAGGTCTGTGTGCTTATTTTTAAGATATTTGACCATGATTAAAGTGAACCGGACATTTGACGCTAATTTTAAGACATTATTTTGAATTATTAACGTGTCATATGTTTTAATACCATATTTTGACTTAAGAAATATAGCAACAGTACCATTGTAATAAATTTACTCACGGGGTGCGATTAATTTGTAAAATGATTTTCATTTCCATACGCCGAATCCATGCTTTATTCTACATTTTCCGGATAAATGACGTTAGCCTTCACTTCCAGTTTATTAAACATGCAAAACTACCTTAATAAAATTAAAACGTTGAAATCCTCTATAACTTACTAGATGACATCATTTGATGGCGATCCTATAGATTTTTTATGCTTTTTTAATGAAATGATTTCAATTAATTTAATTTTTGTTTATTTCAGGTGGAAAGTTAAATGGTCCAGTAAATGTGTTTCAGTTGATACCACAATGTTTTTCTCCTGTCTGCTACCAGGCCAGGAAACACAGGTACTCCTCCTACAAGCTTTCATATTCCGGATACATTTCAAAATTAAAAGTCTTTTAAATAAACTGAGCAATTTACAGATTTCAGTAGCAAATCTTTCTGTTTTGATTGTTATCATGTTTTTAGGTTGACTATTCAAAGAATATTGACGGCTGTTCTATTTACCTAGGCGTGGGCATTGTGGATGGCGCCCCACCTTGGTTAAAGTTTTACATGCATCTTCATATTTCAGTAACCGTTGCAATGTATGTTTTGGATTGAAACTTAACACAAGGCTTACTAGTCATCAAATCTACTAAAATAATCAAGTTAGATAACCGTTGGTTGAATTTGATTTAGATTGTGGCCCTTTTTTAACTTGAAAAAATTGATTAAAGTTTAGCACGTGGGTTGTTATCATTACTTGAAAAAAAAAAAATAATAATAATAATAATAATAATTATGAAGTAACTCATTTACATAAGTCTTGTCAAGTGATGGCCATAGTTTGACTTGCAAGCTGTCATGTGGCCGAGCATGCTGTCTTATGGACAGCTCTTGTTCTTATTATAATACTTAAATTCTGCCATGTGAGTTCTGAATGATTGATAATACAAGGATATTCATGAAGAAGGGGTGAAATGTTGGAGACTTAAATAAATATTCATTGTTGATAAATTCCTGCCATACAAGAGAGTGTTTACTTTTGTCATTGAAGATTTCATGTTTACAAAAGATATACTTCTTCAGTTTAATTGCACTTGACTGTTGCTGCGCTAGAAGGTCCTTGCATTTTCTTTCACAAAAGCTACTGTTCACAATAAAATACATTTTAAGGATGTAACCCAGTGTCAAAATTTGTAAGAAGAAATAACTGAAATTTTTGGTGAGCTTTGGGTTATTTCATCTCATTTTCACAGAAGCTGTTATATTATGTGCAAGATTTGTACTCTGCTGCAAAATTTGCATCTCCATACAAAGGCAAATTATTTACATAGGGGGTATTTTTTCTGTTCCAAGGAGGAACTGGTACAGATACATAAATGTATGATTAGAATGTTTTGTTTTTTATGCCCACGAAGGGAGGCATATGGTACTTATTGAGTACACCACCCCTACTGACTTTGGGGTCACAAGGTCAAAGGTCAAGGTCACAGGGGCCAGCGTTAACTTTTTGCATGAAGGCCTTTTACTTGCGAACCACTGCACCCAGGACCTTCAAACTTCACATGCTGATAGTACTTATTGAGTACACCACCCCTTCTGACTTTGGGGTCACCAGGTCAAAGGTCAAGGTCACAGGGGCCAACGTTAACTTCTTGCATGAAGGCACTTAACTCGCGAAATACACCACCCAGGACCTTCAAACTTCACATGCTGATAGTACTTATTGAGTACACCACTCTTACTGACTTTGGGGTTACCAGGTCAAAGGTCAAGGTCACAGGGGCCAACGTTAACTTTTGCATGAAGGCACTTTACTTGCGAACCACTTCACCCAGGACCTTCAAACTTTACATGCTGATAGTACTTTATGAGTACACCTATCCTACTAACTTTGGGGTCACCAGGTCAAAGGTCAAGGTCACAGGGGCCAACGTTAACTTTTTGCATGAAGGCACTTTTCATGCAAACCACTTCACCCAGGACCTTCAAACTTCACATGTTGATAGTACTTATTGAGTACACCACCCCTACTGACTTTGGGGTCACCAGGTCAAAGGTCAAGGTGCTGCAGGGGCATTTGTCACCATTAGTGACAGCTCTTGTTTTGGTCATAAAAATACACTGTGCACATTTTGGATGAACATTTATTTTGGGATTAATTTTCTTTAAGAATTAGATTTAGCAAAATACAAAGGAAATGGCACATTTTTTAACCAAAGTATATCATGCTATTGTTTAAGTTTCCTTTACTTAGGAATAAATTGTGCCATGGTAATGATTTTTAGCTCGACTATTCGAAGAATAGTCTAGCTATTCTACTCACCCTGGTGTCGGCGTCGGCGTCAGCATCACACCTTGGTTAAGTTTTTGCATGCAAGTACATACAGCCATCAATTAAAGGCATATAGCTTTGAAACTTATTTTTTCTTTTTCTAGGTCAATTACCAACCTCTCTGGGTCAAGTCCCATAACTCTGACATGTATTTTGAGCAAATTATGCCCCCTTTTGGAAAATTTTGGTTAAAGTTTTACATGCAAGTTACTATCTCCAAAACTAATGCAGATATTGATTTGAAACTTCACATGTGTCTTCGGGGTTATAAAACTAGTTGATAGCAGCAAGTCCCATAACTGATATGCATTTTGGTCAAATTATTCCCCCTTTTGAACTTAAAACTCTTTTGATATTTAACCTTTTTAGGTAATATTTTCCTGCCTCTGGGACAATGTTTCGAATAGTCGAGCTTTGCTGTCTTACGGACAGCTCTTGTTAAGTTTTGTTTTACATGAAGAAACATTATGATTATAACAAAAACATTTTTGATATTACATGTTTTTGCACACTGTTTGCCATTTTTAAAGCTGAAAAGTTCATAAAATCAGTCTAAAGTGTTTAATTGGAATCACAATTTGATACTTTGCCATAAATTCATGATTTATTGTTAGAAATTTAAATATAAAAGAGAGGTTCTTGAAACTTGAGTGAATTAATTGTTTATTCATTGTAAATAGCTAGCATGCTATGGGTTCTCTTATATAAAATTAAGATTATTGTTATCTTTGCCTTTCTGAACTCATAAATCAAAGGTTTCTAGTGTCTTAAATTTTTAATGTAATATTGTTTTGGATAAGTTCAGATACGATACTGTATTGTGATAGAAACACCAGGGCATAAAGTGCTAGAGAACAAATATAGGATAGAATAATTTGATTAGGATATTGCAGGTTCTGTATATAGTTTAGCAGAGGTAATTGATTAAATTATCTTTCTGTTTGGTCAGTTCTCAGACTTTGAATCAGATGGCACCAAGCATGGAATTGTTACGGTTTGCTTCAGGAAGGGAAGCAATGCACCATTCACACTTAAACAGCTATCATAGTGGCCTCAAATTTTTCATCATTCAAAACTCTACTTGTTCTGTTTTTTTAGCTTAACAGAACTAAATTGCTCAGGGTGAGCTATTACTAAAGGTAGATAGTTTGCCGTCTGTTGTCCTAAACTTTGCTCAATGTAGGCTATTAATAAAGATAGATGTTTTGCCATCTGTTGTCCTGAACTTTGCTCAATGTAGGCTATTAATAAAGATAGATGTTTTGCCATCTATTGTCCTGAACTTTGCTCAATGTAGGCTATTAATAAAGATAGATGTTTTGCCATCTATTGTCCTGAACTTTGCTCAATGTAGGCTATTAATAAAGATAGATGTTTTGCCATCTTTTGTTCTGAACTTTGTTCAATGTAGGCTATTAATAAAGGTAGATAGTTTGCTGTCTGTTGTCCTGAACTTTGCTCAATGTAGGCTTTTAATAAAGATAGATGTTTTGCCATCTATTGTCCTGAACTTTGTTCAGGGTGTGCTATTGGTAAAGTAGATGGTTTTCTGATTTACTGCAGGTAGTCACTGCCTGTGTTAGAAATAGAAAAATATTTAAAACCTTCTTGTCATTAACTACTGTGAAATCATTAATATTCATGGGGACTAATTTTCGTGGATTTCGTGGTTGAGTCAATCCACGAAATTTAATCCCAACGAACAAGTAAAATTCCCATTCGTTTTATGTTCAAAAGTCGAAATCCACAAATTCATATCCCCATGAAATTGCTGTTTTGACCAAAACCAGGAAATTTCATGCCCACGAAATTTAATGATTTCACAGTACTTGATGGATCTTCACCAAGCTTGGTTTGTAGCACTCTTTGTTGGACATCTCTCAAGTTTGTTCAAATGGTTACACATTTTGGGGAGGTTGAAACAGTAGTAAGGAAATCTTTAAAAATATACTGGGCATCATTGAAAAGTTACCACTTGATATATACCTCTTTACTTTTTTTATACAATATCGACGTCACTTTTTCATGGCCTGTGCACGGTCTAATACTCAGTCTGATCATGTCTCCAAACCTATTTCATGACTGTCAGGTGAGAACAGCACATACGACGTGCAATTTCACGACATGAAAGTGCGGCGTCATCCATGCCAATGGCCTGATGGCATTGATCGTGCCTTAAACATGGCATTCTTAGCAAGGATATTCTGTTTTTTTAACGTATTCCTTTTAGTCTGTCGACTAACTTTTAAGTGCGATGAATGATTTGCGATAGAATTTTCGTACATGTCGACATTGCTGGAAGTCATTTTGCACGTGCAGCCCGTGCCTCAAATGGAGTTAATCGAATGTGACAAATCTTTACACCAGTGACGTCTTAGTTGCATCAAAAATGTAGTCGTGTTATGCTTTTAACACAGTCCAATGCGATTTTTAGCTCACCTGTCACAAAGTGACAAGGTGAGCTTTTGTGATCGCGCGGTGTCCGTCGTGCGTGCGTGCGTGCGTCTGCGTGTGTGCGTCCGTAAACTTTTGCTTGTGACCACTCTAGAGGTCACATTTTTCATGGGATCTTTATGAAAGTTGGTCAGAATGTTCATCTTGATGACATCTAGGTCAAGTTTGAAACTGGGTCACGTGCCTTCAAAAACTAGGTCAGTAGGTCTAAAAATAGAAAAACCTTGTGACCTCTCTAAAAGGCCATATATTTCACAAGATGTTCATGAAAATTAGTCAGAATGTTCACCTTGATGATATCTAGGCCAAGTTCGAAACTGGGTCACGTGCCATCAAAAACTAGGTCAGTAGGTCTAAAAATAGAAAAACCTTGTGACCTCTCTAGAGGCCATATATTTCACCAGGTCTTCATGAAAATTGGTCAGAACGTTCATCTTGATGATATCTAGGTCAAGTTTGAAACCGGATCACGTGCAATCAAAAACTAGGTCAGTAGGTCAAATAATAGAAAAACCTTGTGACCTTTCTAAAGGCCACATTTTTCATGGGATCTGTATGAAAGTTGGTCTGAATGTTCATCTTGATGATATCTAGTTCAAGTTCGAAACTGGGTCATGTGCGGTCAAAAACTAGGTCAGTAGGTCTAAAAATAGGAAAACCTTGTGACCTCTCTAGAGGCCATATATTTCATGAGATTTTCATGAAAATTGGTCAGAATGTTCACCTTGATGATATCTAGATCAAGTTTGAAACTGGGTCACGTGCCTTTAAAAACTAGGTCAGTAGGTCAAATAATAGAAAAACCTTGTGACCTCTCTAGAGGCCATATTTTTCATGGGATCTGTATGAAAGTTGGTCTGAATGTTCATCTTAATGATATCTAGGTCAAGTTTGAAACTGGGTCAACTGCGGTCAAAAACTATGTCAGTAGGTCTAAAATTATTAAAATCTTTTGACCTCTCTAGAGGCCATATTTTTCAATGGATCTTCATGAAAATTGATCTGAAAGTTCACCTTGATGATATCTAGGTCAGTTTTGAAACTGGGTCACGTGCGGTCAAAAACTAGGCCAGTAGGTATAAAAATACAAAAACCTTGTGACCTCTCTAGAGGCCATATTTTTCATGAGATCTTCATGAAAGTTAGTGAGAATGTTCACCTTGATGATAACTAGATAAAATTCAAAACAGGGTCACGTACCTTCGAAAACTAGGTCAGTAGGTCAAATAATAGAAAAACCTTGTGACCTCTCTAGAGACCATATTTTTCAATGGATCTTCTTGAAAATTGGTCAGAATTTTTATCTTGATAATATCTAGGTCAAGTTCAAAACTGGGTCACATGAGCTCAAAAACTAGGTCACTATGTCAAATAATAGAAAAAACGACGTCATACTCAAAACTGGGTCATGTGGGAAGAGGTGAGCGATTCAGGACCATCATGGTCCTCTTGTTAAAATATAAGGGCCATTAGGGTGGTAACTTTTCAGTGATGCTGAGTATATTTTAATGAACTGCCTTGCTCACCATACTTGGTCAGAAGGTCATGTTCCTCCTTATTTGAGCAACTTTGATCCATTTGGGCCTGTGTGATGTTGAAAATAAAATGTTACTGCATATTTTTGACCTTCTGTGTTTTCAGGGTTGAAGAGTACAATAAAAAGAAGCACCAGCTTATGACACTGAAGGTACTGTTCTCATTTTGATGCTTTTATTTCACTGGGACAAAATATATAAGAATTGCAGGAAATTTCATTTAAAAAATATTAAAGAACTTTTTTTTTCTCACTTTCTTCTTAAATGTTACATGTGTGAATGTTGTCATTTGAAGCCCCTTCCATCTAAAATCTAAGATTACTGATAGATTACATCGAAAAAATGATGTAAAACAAACTAACATCATGTAAACCAGTTAAATGCTAGAAGTCAAAATATTGGCAGTTGTAAAAGAATATTGTGTTGGATTTTTGCTGATTTTTAATAGAAGTTTGCATATATATTTTGGATTTGATTATACATAGTAAGGAATTGCAAATATATAAATAAAAAAAAGCATTTGAATGTTCTTTTTGAACAAAAAATACGCATTTTGAGTCCATCTGATTTTTTGAAGAAAAAAAAAGATAAGTTATTGTCATCACTTGATTGGCGTCGGTGTCGGCGTTGCCTGGTTAAGTTTTATGTTTAGGTCAGCTTTTCTCCTGAACTACCAAAGGTATTGCTTTGAAACTTGCAACACTTGTTCACCATCAATAGCTGACCCTGTACATTAAGAAACATAACTCTGTCCTGCTTTTTGCAAGAATTGTTGCCCCTTTTGGACTTAGAAAATCAGATTTCTTGGTTAAGTTTTATATTTAGGTCAGCTTTTCTCATAAACTATCAAAGCTATTGCTTTAAAACTTTCAACACTTGTTCACCATCAAAAGCTGACCTTGTACAGCAAGAAACATAACTCTGTCATGCTTTTTGCAAGAATTATGGCCCCTTTTGGACTTAGAAAATCAGATTTCTTGGTTAAGTTTTATATTTAGGTCAGCTTTTCTCATAAACTATCAAAGCTATTGCTTTAAAACTTACAACACTTGTTCACCAACATAAGCTGACCCTGTACAGCAAGAAACATAACTCTGTCCTGCTTTTTGCAAGAATTATGGCCCCTTTTGGACTTAGAAAATATCAGATTTATTGGTTAAGTTTTATGTTTAGGTAAACTTTTCTCTTAAACTATCAAAGCTGTTGCTTTGAAACTTGCAACTGTTGTTCACCATCATAAACTGACTCTGTACATCAAGAAACATAACTCCATCCTGCTTTTTGCAAGAATTATGGCCCTTTTTGGACTTAGAAAATCATGGGACAATTTTTCTATTATACAAAAAAATCAGATGAGCGTCAGCACCCGCAAGGTGGTGCTCTTGTTTACAAAATTATTTTAATGCTGAATATATTACTTTAAGGAGTGCAATATTTTTGTATTTCAAAGCAACAAAAATAGATCTGAGAACCTTGCACAACCTCCCACAAAATCAGCAGTGGATTGTTCAAAATGATTATTAGTTTGCCTTTACTAATCTGTGACTTTAAATGGATTTCTGAAGTAAAACAAAGATGATTTATTGGTAATATATCTGAATTAAATATTTACTCAGTCTTGAAGAGTACTTCATGATTTCCATTTGGCAGGTTATTTAGCATATTGAGAATGCTACTTGATGGCAGTTGATGTGATTTGTGAAATTCATTGATAATTTTACAGGGAGACTTTCTTACAAAGAATTGTAAAATTCCCTATGAAATATATTTATACTTTTAGTATAGGTCCGAAAAACAATAATCATAAAAGAGTAAAACACAAAATTTCTTTCTTTTTTATTTTTATTCAATGTATTTATTGTGGCAACTGAAGAACTTTGCATGGTTTGTACATTTTACTGTTTCTCAGCAATTTTTGTTAGACAATTCATGATTTCATACAAAAAGAAATATCATTGTGGAACACTGTTACCATTCAATATGTTATCTTAATGTGGAATTTGGCATCAATTTGACACTATCCTTAATCAATACTGATATATAGGGGTAAGATTTCATGGACTAAACTTCTTCATTGATTGAATGATTGATCGATTAAACAATGATTAATTATTGATGAACTGTTTAAGACAGAGGACTGAAAGTTTCGGGGATGGAATTTTTTTGTCTGATAGGTTAAATGTTTCACTTACAGTTTTTTTTTTTATCTTGACTAAGTGGTTCCGTTAATATTATAAAACATAGGAAATAGTGAAATTAGAATAAATAGATTATGAAATTTTTGATGTTACGCTACATTATTGCAATAAATTTTATGAAAATTTAATACCGGTAATAATAATTTAATTTTTTTTTTATTCAGGAAAAGAGAAAATCACAGATTGACAGTGAATCTAGGAGGCTTGAACTGTTAAAGAAAAGATTTGCTTTGCACAAAGAACTTGTGAGTATTTGCTATGTAAATTACTATGAAGTATTTGATATTTGTGAGGGACTAATTTTCACGGGTTTCCATGACGTTACACCCTAACATAAAAATTTATATCCCCACAACATAGTCATTTCATGAGATAGTCACAAGATTTTGGCCCAAACCACAAGATTTCATTCCTCTGAAATAAAATTTCAAAAATTGGTTTAAAATAAAGATGTATATGAATGCAAAAATGTTTTGATTTTCTAATTTGAAAAGAACTATAATTGTAAAAATATATGATAAATTAAAATTTCTAATGGAAATATGCAGGGACGTATTATGTTATGACGCCGATGTCCGTCTGTCCGTCAGTCCATTAGCAATTTGTGTCTACTCTGTAACTCTGAACCCCTTGAAGGATTTCAAAGAAACTTGACACAAATGTTTGAGACTACATGCAGAACGCTTATTTTGGATGGCTTGCTTCAAAGTCAATGTCACCCTTAGGGGTCAAAGGTCGTATGACTTTGTTTCGTGTTTGCTCTGTAACTCTTGAACTGCTTGAAGGATTTTAAAGAAACTTGGCACAAATGTTCACCACATCAAGACGACGTGCAGAGCGCATGTTTTGGATGGCATGCTTCAAGGTCAAGATCAAATTTAGGGGTCAAAGGTCATATTTGTAACTCTTGAACCCCTTGAATGATTTCGAAGAAACTTGACACGTTCACCACATCGAGACGATGTGCAGAGTGCATGTTTTGGATGGCTCACTTCAAGGTTAGGTGATACTTAGGAGTCAAAGGTCATACCTTTGGGCGTATATTGCTCCGCATTACAGTGCTTTTGTTTTAGATTGGATGTCCAGTGACATCTGTCATTTCTAGTTTAGTAAGGGAATGAAATAGTAAATAAGAATACAAAGATCATAGCATATCATTTCAATATCAGACTGAAGGATGAATGATCCATAAGCATATCATTTCAATATCAGACTGAAGGATGAATGATCCATAAGCATATCAATTCAATATCAGACTGAAGGATGAATGATCCATAAGCATATCATTTCAATATCAGACTGAAGGATGAATGATCCATAAGCATATCAATTCAATATCAGACTGAAGGATGAATGATCCATAAGCATATCATTTCAATATCAGACTGAAGGATGAATGATCCATAAGCATATCATTTCAATATCAGACTGAAGGATGAATGATCCATAAGCATATCATTTCAATATGAATGATCCATATTTCAGCCATTTTAATAATGCTTTTGTTTTGCAGTACGAGTGTTCTAAATCTTCAGAAGGTTTAACAGTACCAGAGGAAGAGTACAATCTGTATAAGGAGAAAGAAGAAAGTAACATTGAGAAAGTAGAGGCTGTCATTTACAGGTTTGCTCTAGTAAATTTTTTATTTAGATATGGGGAAATAGTACTACAGTTATAAAAAGGGTTTTATTTCATGAAAAATGGAGTTGAACTAAGGTGACACAGATGATTGTTTTCATGGACAAAAATGATGATTATCTTTAAGGCATGCTTTTGAACCATAAGAAATAACAAATGAGAGTCTTCAGAAAGCTGTAAAATGTTAAATAAAATTGTTTGATAAATGCACAACTTAATTAAGTGCAGATGTTTGTTATGTGAAGAAAGGAAGAAGATAAATTGTTAGCTTGTTGCCAATTTCATGTCACTGGGAAAAAATTGATTACAAGATAACATTTAGAATAAAACGTCTATCTGTTGGGAAAAAAAAGTATTTAAAACATCTTTTTATGTAGAGTTTAGATTATGCCATCTTTTATATTCCGTACTCAAAAACACACGGTAATATAAAAATGTTCCATTGTCCTATTTATATGTACTTCCCTGAAAGTGGAGTTTTTAGCTTCATTATTTGAGGCATAAGGCAGGCTGTTGTACATATATTCACCTTTGCATTGCCTTCCGTTTCTATGTTCGCATTATATTCAGGTTCAAGTTTTATGGCAGGCTTCTCAGTTTCACTATATCTTCTTGAATGCTGCTCCTATTATCATCAAACCTTGCATAAGATTAAATATTGGTAAGGGGCAGACATCTTATGATAAGGGTCAGCAACTTTATAAAAACTTTTCTCACAGTAACTTGCACTTTGTATCTCACATAATTACATAGCATCTTTCACACTCCCCCGACCCATATCTACCCTCCACTCCCTGCAAACAAGACCAAAAAAAAAACACTAACACTTACCACATTTATATAATATAGTGTTCTTAATATCCCTCACACTCCAACCCCCTCCCAACTTCTACCCCACACCCTTGTCATGACATCCCTCTTTTATCAAGTCTTACACTGACTTGTTTATATATTATGTATATTTGGTATTGTGTCTTAGTAACCCAAACCATCACCCCCAACTTCTAACCTCTGTTACCCCTCGCTCACCACATCCCCTATGCCAAAAAAAAAAAAAAAAAAAGGAAAAAAAAAATATGCTTCTTAAATTAACTTAAATGTTATTTTGTTTCTAAATTTCTATGATATCCCAAGACTGCCTCCACCCCACCCACCCAACCCGGATTTTTTACACTTCTCACATTTATATCTTAGTGTCAATAATTTTTCTAACTATACCCCTCCCCTGACTTCTACAGTCCCAACCTGAAAAAAAAAATAACTACCTCCTCTTTCCTCATTTTTTTTCATAGAACACCTTCACCTCTCCTTCACCATTTTCTCTTTTCGGTAGTCAAAATTTTTCAAGCTAGCATTGAAAGCAAACAGCCATTAAATTTTTCATTTTTAGCTCATCTGATTTTTTGAAAAAAAATGATGAGTTATTGTCATCACTTGAGCGGTTGTCGGCGTCGGCGTCGGCGTCGGCGTCTGCGTCGGCGTTGCCTGGTTAAGTTTTATGTTTAGGTCAGCTTTTCTCCTAAACTATCAAAGCTATTGCTTTGAAACTTGGAATACTTGTTCACCATCATAAGCTGACCCTGTATAGCAAGAAACATAACTCCATCTTGATTTTTGCAAGATTTATGGCCCCTTTTGTACTTAGAAAATATCAGATTTCTTGGTTAAGTTTTATGTTTAGGTCAACTTTTCTCCTAAACTATCAAAGCTATTGCTTTGAAACTTGGAATACTTGTTCACCATCATAAGCAGACCCTGTACATCAAGAAACATAACTCCATCTTGCTTTTTGCAAGAATTATTGCCCCTTTTGGACTTAGAAAATCAGTTTTCTTGGTTAAGTTTTATGTTTAGGTCAGCTTTTCTCCTAAACTGTCAAAGCTATTGCTTTAAAACTTGCAACACTTGTTCACCATCATAAGTTGACCCTGTACAGCAAGAGACATAACTCCATCCTGCTTTTTGCAAGATTTATGGCCCTTTTTGGACTTAGAAAATATCAGATTTCTTGGTTAAGTTTTATGTTCCACCATCATAAGCTGACCCTGTACAGCAAGCAACATAACTCCATCCTGCTTTTTGCAATAATTATTGCCCCTTTTGGACTTAGAAAATCATTTTCTTGGTTGAGTATTATGTTTAAGTCAACTTTTCTCATAAACTATCAAAGCTATTGCTTTAAAACTTGCAACAGTTTTTCACCATCATAAGTGGACACTGAACATCAAGAAACATAACTCTGTCCTGCTTTTTGCAAGAATGATGGCCCTTTTTAGACTTAGAAAATCATGGGTAGGACAATATTTCTAATACACAAAAAAAAATCAGATGAGCGTCAGCACCCGCAAGGCGGTGCTCTTGTTATTAAATTTTAGTATGATATAATACCAGTACATCAATTATTGATATAATACTAGTACATCTTGATCATAGATTAAAGAAAGAGCACGAAAATATTCGACAGCAGACAGTGAAAGCTATACTGGGAGAACAGGGTAGTTTACAGGAGGACGGTAGACTAGCCAAGCTAGAACAAGAGGAGGTTAGACAGAAGTTAGCTACCTACCATACCAAAGCAACGAAAGATCCAGACCCATTTCATCAACTGTATGAACTGAGAAGAGGTATAATTTAAGAATAATAATATTCTTTCATAATATTTTAAGAAATATTCTAACACTTTTAAGAATTTCTTTTAAATAGATATAAATAAAGAAGGATTTTACTGTGTATTGTCTTGTCGATTAGAAAACATTTCGCAAAACGACCTACTTTTGGCTATTCCAGTTTACTCCCTCATATTTAAAACTGCATTTTATTCCAGATTAGTATCCCTTCCTTGTGTAATTTGAACTTGTTAGATTGGAAATAGATTTTAGTTTTGCATACTTTGTTGGCAAATAAAACATGTTTTTTGTTCAGATGTGGCGTAATCTAATCACAAAGGCCTGAGTGATTGAATTACGATGCATCTGAACTCAAAACTGTGTTTTATTTGCCAACACAGAATGCAAAACTAAAATCTATTTCCCCAAATATATCTCAAACAGTGAATTTGACATTGAATAAAATCTGTTTTAAGTTTAGATGTCACAAGTACGCAGCTTGATTGATATCATTATACACATCTGAACACTGTTTCATTTAAGAGAAAGTCACTGAGAGATATCATTGTGATTCTAACATGGTATCAAGGAGTACTGTCTACATCCTTGATATCATCTACAAAAAATATACCCCTTTTGTGTTGTTTTCTTTCACGCAACTATGATGTTCGACACATACAGTGATTTTATTGCATAATACTTCACAGTTTCAGTCTTTTTATAGGAAAACAAACCAGTTCATATTAGAATGTTACGTTTCACTATCCACTTTCGAAAATTATTTTATATTTTGGGAGAATATTGATTTATTTTATCAAAATAGATTTATTAAATAATGGCCTGTATAAGAAAATTTAGTGATAGAAATATTGCATTGATTCTTGTCAGGGTTGAAGTTTATTTTAGATAAAAATAAAACTGACTTTAGAGATAATTGAATTATAATAAGCTGCTGACCTCTTTATGAAGTTACTTCCCTTTGACATGTATTGACAAAATAGCACTTCATATTCTTACCAGAAATTTACCTACTCGTATGTTTGTTTGTAGATCAGAGGAAGCGCAGCACTCTTTCGGAAGGAGAGGAACCAGAAGTTCATTTTCCATTTAAAACAAACCCTTTCAACAAGGAATCTCTTCAACCTAAGTTTTCTGGACAATCTATTTTTGTATCTCCCAATCCTTGTGTATTCAACAACAATAATAGTCATAAAGAAGCAGCCATTGTAAAAGAACTGTGTGGGTTCGGAGATGGTTTTGTAGAGAAGTGGAGTGCAGGGCTTTCAGATAGTGAACCAGGCTATGATCCAATATTCATGTCCCTAAATGGTAAGATATATGTTTTTGTCTTTCTGTATATAAAGTTATAAGTTATATACAAAAGTTTTATGTATATGAGGGCTTATTGGAGTCTCACATGTCCATCCATCCATTCATAAAACTATCAGCAATTGTATACCTCATCAAGGCAATGTGGTCTAACTAGGTCACTAAGGTCAAGGTCAAGGTCACATTTAGAGGCCAAAGGTTAAAAATGCTTTTATTTGATGTCAGATCAAAATCTTCTAGACTTCTGAAAAGATTTTCATGAAACTGGCATTGGTAACTCACCTCATCAAAATAAGACGCAGAGTGCAAGAACTAGGTAACTATGTACAACTCCTTTTGCTGTATCAAAGGCCCTTCAATGTTTGAATAAGGATCTGTTTTGTTTGTACAATAAGCTTGGAAAAACAGATTTTTAAAAATTTTAGCACTGCCAACAAAGAGTGAAAATTTCAGTTGGTAAGTTGTAGTCTACTGGTAAAAGTTCAGTTCTTGGCCTGTTTTCAGGGTGTCAATAGATTTAAATCTGTTTGATTTAATAAGTTGTTAGTGCCATTCAGTGGACACAACATGTATTAAATTACAGGAAAAAAATACAATATATAAAATGATTATTTTCCTGTTTGCGCAGTGCCAATGGATGCACGTAGCTGGTCAGGTGTTGGCTGGTCGGAGACGGGCAGTAAAAATGTGGAGCTGTTACACCAGAAACTCGTAGATCTAAAAATAGAAATGCAGAAACTAAATGATGATAATGGAGGGCAGTTATTGTTTGTAAGTAAACTGACATTTTTATTTCTGATTTATTGACAGGAAGTGCTGTGGTAATTCATCTTCTGTTCTATAAATTGTTGGAAAAGCCTCCAATCTGTTTGTGTAGATATAAATTGTTTGAAAAGTCTCCGATCTTTTTGTGCACATTAATTTTTTTTTTTTAAAGTTGTATGACATATCAATTGTAAAAAATGATTATGTGTCAATGTGACTGAAATCAACCCAATTAAATGCAATTACACTAAAATGAAATTCCAAATCCGTGCAAAACAAACTTATTTGATATGTCTTTGGAAATATCAAACAAAGTCACATGACTTAAGATGTTGTTATTATTTCTGGTCCTTTGGGATCATTGAATCCATTCATGTCCAGCTTACAAAAACTGGATCGGTAGAATGTCGTATCTTTATATTCTAGGCTTCTTGTTGTTAATTTTTTCCCACCCATACCAAACTTACTGCACACTTTAAAAAGAAGTCAAATAATCCGTAGTTTCAGATATTGTAATTTTACAGTTTCCTGCAAGAGTCACTTCTGCACTTAATCAGTCATTATATAACAGTACAAGTATACCCTGTTATTACTTACTTAAACATAAACAATGGTATTCTCCCTATAAACTGACTGATATTCATGCATTTAGTTTGGAATAGACAGATGTTGCTTTCCTCCAACAGCTCGTGTTTTTTAGCTCACCTGTCACAAAGTGACAAGGTGAGCTTTTGTGATCGCGCGGTGTCCGTCATCCGTCCGTGCATCCATAAACTTTTGCTTGTGACCACTGTAGAGGTCACATTTTTCATGGGATCTTTATGAAATTTGGTCAGAATGTTTACCTTGATGATATCTAGGTTAAGTTTGAAACTGGGTCACATGCCTTCAAAAACTAGGTCAGTAGGTCTAAATATAGAAAAACCTTGTGACCTCTCTAGAGGCCATATATTTCACAAGATTTTCATGAAAATTGGTCAGAACGTTCACCTTGATGATATCTAGGTCAAGTTCGAAACTGGGTTACGTGCCTTCAAAAACTAGGTCAGTAGGTCAAATAATAGAAAAACCTTGTGACCTCTCTAAAGGCCATATTTTTCATGGGATCTGTATGAAAGTTGGTCTAAATGTTCATCTTGATGATATCTAGGTCAAGTTCGAAAGTGGGTCACGTGCGGTCAAAAACTAGGTCAGTAGGTCTAAAAATAGAAAAACCTTGTGACCTTTCTAGAGGCCATATATTTCACAAGGTCTTCATGAAAATTTGTCAGAACGTTCACCTTGATGATATCTAGGTCAAGTTTGAAACTGGGTCACGTGCCATCAAAAACTAGGTCAGTAGGTCAAATAATAGAAAAACTTTGTGACCTCTCTAAGGGCCATATTTTTCATGGGATCTGTATGAAAGTTGGTCTGAATGTTCATCTTGATGATATCTAGGTCAAGTTCGGAACTGGGTCATGTGCTGTCAAAAACTAGGTCAGTAGGTCTAAAAATAGAAAAACCTTGTGACCTCTCTAGAGGCCATATATTTCACGAAATCTTCATGAAAATTGGTGAGAATGTTCACCTTGATGATATCTAGGTCAAGTTCGAAACTGGGTCACGTGCCTTCAAAAAACTAGGTCAGTAGGTCAAATAATAGAAAAACCTTGTGACCTCTCTAAGGGCCATATTTTCCATGGGATCTGTATGAAAGTTGGTCTGAATGTTCATCTTGATGATATCTAGGTCAGGTTCAAAAGTGGGTCACATGCCATCAAAAACTAGGTCAGTAGGTCAAATAATAGAAAAACCTTGTGACCCGATAGATTGTGTATGCGATAGAGGCTGTATTTTTCAACTGATCTTCATGAAATTTGGTCAGAATGATAACCTTGATGAAATCTGGGCCCAGTTTGAAAATGGGTCATCTTGGGTCAAAAACTAGGTCACTAGGTCAGATCAAAGAAAAACCTTGTGTATGCGATAGAGGCTGTATTTTTAGCTCACCTGTCACATAGTGACAAGGTGAGCTTTTGTGATCACGCAGCGTCCGTCGTCCGTGCGTAAACTTTTCCTTGTGACATCTCTAGAGGTCACATATTTTGTGGGATCTTTATGAAAGTTGGTCAGAATGTTCATCTTGATGATATCTAGGTCAAGTTTGAAACTGGGTCAACTGCGGTCAAAAACTAGGTCAGTAGGTCTAAAATTATTAAAATCTTTTGACCTCTTTAGAGGCCATATTTTTCAATGGATCTTCATGAAAATTGATCTGAATGTTCACCTTGATGATATCTAGGTCAGTTCTGAAACTGGGTCACGTGCGTTCAAAACCTAGGCCAGTAGGTATAAAAATAGAAAAACCTTGTGACCTCTCTAGAGGCCATATTTTTCATGAGATCTTCATGAAAATTAGTGAGAATGTTCACCTTGATGATATCTAGGTAAAGTTTAAAACAGGGTCACATACCTTTGAAAACTAGGTCAATAGGTCAAATAATAGAAAAACCCTGTGACCTCTCTAGAGACCATATTTTTCAATGTATCTTCATGAAAATTGGTCAGAATTTTTATCTTGATAATATCTAGGTCAAGTTCAAAACTGGGTCACATGAGCTCAAAAACTAGGTCACTATGTCAAATAATAGAAAAAACGATGTTATACTCAAAACTGAGTCATGTGGGAAGAGGTGAGCGATTCAGGACCATCATGGTCCTCTTGTTCAGTTAATCTTCATGAATTTTGGTCAGAATGATAACCTTGATGAAATCTAGGCCGAGTTCGAAAATGGGTTATCTGGGATCAAAAACTAGGTCATTAGGTCAAATCAAAGAGAAACCTTGTGTATGCGATAGAGGCTGTATTTTTCAATTAATCTTCATGAATTTTGGTCAGAATGATTGCCTTGATGAAATCTAGGTCAAGTTTGAATATGTTTCATCTGGGATCAAAAAGTAGGTCATAAGGTCAAATCAAAGAAAAACTTTGTGTATGCGATAGAGGCTATATTTTTCAATTGATCTTCATGAAATTAAGTCAGAATGATTGCCTTGATGAAATCTAGGTCAAGTTTGAATATGGGTCATCTTGGGTGAAAAATTAGGTCACTTGGTCAAATCAAAGAAAAACCTTGTGTATGCGATAGAGGCTGTATTTTTCAATTGATCTTTATGAAATTTGGTCAGAATTATTGCCTTGATAAAATCTAGATTGAGTTTGATTATTGGTCATCTGGGGTTAAAAAGTAGGTCACTAGGTCAAATCAAAGAAAAACCTTGTGTATGCAATAGAGGCTGTATTTTTCAATTGATCTTCATGAAATTTGGTCAGAATGATAACCTGGATGAAATCTAGGCTGAGTGTGAAAATGGGTCATTTGGGGTTAAGAACTAGGTCACTAGGTCAAATCAAAGAAAAACCTTGTGTATGCGATAGAGGCTGTATTTTTCAATTAATCTTCATGAATTTTGGTCAGAATGATTACCTTGATGAAATCTAGGCCGAGTTCAAAAATGGGTTATCTGGGATCAAAACCTAGGTCACTAGGTCAAATCAAAGAAAAACCTTGTGTATGCGATAGAGGCTGTATTTTTCAATTAATCTTCATAAATTTTGGTCAGAATGATTGCCTTGATAAAATCTAGGTCAAGTTCGAATATGTCTCATCTGGGGTCAAAAAGTAGGTCATTAGGTCAAATCAAAGAAAAACTTTGTGTATGCGATAGAGGCTATATTTTTCAATTGATCTTCATGAAATTAAGTCAGAATGATTGCCTTGATGAAATCTAGGTCAATTTTGAATATGGGTCATCTTGGGTGAAAAATTAGGTCACTTGGTCAAATCAAAGAAAAACCTTGTGTATGCGATAGAGGCTGTATTTTTCAATTGATCTTTATGAAATTTGGTCAGAATGATTGCCTTGATAAAATCTAGATTGAGTTTGATTATTGGTCATCTAGGGTCAAAAAGTAGGTCACTAGGTCAAATCAAAGAAAAACCTTGTGTATGCAATAGAGGCTGTATTTTTATGCCCCCGAAGGGAGGCATATAGTTTTTGAACCGTCTGTCGGTCTGTCAATCTGTCGGTCTGTCCGCAATTTTAGTGTCCGGTCCATATCTTTGTCATCGATGGATGGATTTTCAAATAACTTGGCATGAATGTGTACCACAGTAAGATGACGTGTCGGGTGCAAGACCCAAGTCTGTAGCTCAAAGGTCAAGGTCACACTTAGACGTTAAAAGTCATTTTTCATGATGTGCATTCGTGTCCAGTCCATATCTTTGTCATCCATGGATGGATTTTCAAATAACTTGGCATGAATGTGTACCACAGTAAGACGACGTGTCATGCGCAAGACCCAGGTCCGTAGCTCAAAGGTCAAGGTCACACTTAGACGTTAAAGGTCATTTTTCATGATAGTGCATTCGTGTCCGGTCCATATCTTTGTCATCCATGCATGGATTTTTAAATAACTTGGCATGAATGTGTACCACAGTAAGACGATGTGTCGCACGCAAGACCCAGGTCCATAGCTCAAAGGTCAAGGTCACACTTAGACGTTAAAGATCATATTTCATGATAGTGCATTGATGGGCCTGTCTGGTCCATATCTTTGTCATTCATGCATGGATTTTAAAATTATTGGGCATGAATGTGTACCACAGTAAGACGACGTGTCGCGCGCAAGTCCGTAGGTCAAAAGTCCTAAACTCTAACATCGGCCATAACTATTCATTCAAAGTGCCATCGGGGGGCATGTGTCATCCTATGGAGACAGCTCTTGTTCATTTGATCTTCATGAAATTTGGTCAGAATGATTGCCTTAATGAAATCTAGGTCAAGTTCGAATATGGGTCATCTGGGATCAAAAAGTAGGTCACTAGGTCAAATCAAAGGAAAACCTTGTGTATGCGATAGAGGCTGTTTTTTTTTTTTCAATTGATCTTCCTGAAAATAAGTCAGAATGATTGCCTTGATCAAATCTAGGTAGAATTTGAATATGGGTCATCTGTAGTGAAAAGGTAGGTCACTAGGTTAAATCAAAGAAAAACCTCGTGTATGTGATAGAGGCTGTATTTTTCAACTGATCTTCATGAAATTTTGTCAGAATGATAGCCTTGATATAATCTAGGTCAAGTTCGAATATGGGTCATCTGAGTTCAAAAACTTGGTCACTAGGTCAAATCAAAGAAAAACCTTGTGTATGCGATAGAGGCTGTATTTTTCAATTGATCTTCATGAAATTTGTTCAGAATGATAGCCTTGATGAAATCTAGGTCAAGTTCGAATATGGGTCACCTGGGGTCAAAAACTAGGTCACTAGGTCAAATCAAAGATTTAATGATAATTGGTCAGAATATTTTTTTCCATGAAATCACTAGGTCAAACATATTTACACTGTTACGGTGTATTATGGTGTGTTTCTCAGGTGAGTGACCTCGGGCCATCTTGGCCCTCTTGTTTTAAGTGCACACAGATATATTTTCTTATTTATGAATGCCTGACAATAAGTTAATTTCATAAAAAAGTCATTCATAACTCTGAAAGAATTTTTCATAACTCTGAAAGAATTTTTAAAATCGGACCACTTTTGAAAAAGATCTGGCAGTTTGAAATTTAAGAAAATTGCTGATCATGGAGGCAGCCATTTTGTGTTCAACTTTTAAATGGATTAATTTTATATGTTTCTTGAATGTAATATGTAAAACATGGTAATTTCTTTTGTTATAGCTGGAAAAAAAAAAAGAAATTATTTTACAGAAATAAATAAATACAGTTCAAATAATGTGTCTAGAAATTTAATAAATCTGCCATTTTGTTTTTTGTTGCCATGGAAACAAAATGGCCACCATTTTAATCTAATATTTAAATGCTCATAACTTTCTCATTTTTAAGTCAATTTTGAAAATTCTTTCACTTCTTTAAATGATTAAATAAATTCCAGCAGATGGAATAAACATCAAAACAACATTGCCTTTCCCTTTCAACATAATATTATAGACCGTATGTTTATCTACGAGTGTGAGAAGTTTCATTAAAGTTTAGAGTGTAGGAAAATTTCTATTAGCAAAAATGTTATCAAAATTGTGACTTTTTCGAAGATGACCATTATGAAAACTTGAGCAAGGTCCAAATATTTCATATCAGTGTAGCAAAAAAATAGAGGACACGGCACTGTCTTTTCTATTTCCTTAATTTTCTAAGTATATTCTGATGTTTTGAAAAATCTTGGTTTAATCAGATTTAACATTATAGAAAAACTTTTTGATCCAAACATGCAGAATTACCTTAACTTGTAAAATGTTTTATTTTCATGCCATTCAATGAAAACAAATCATTTTTAGCTCAACTTTTCGAAGAAAAAGTAGAGCTATTGCACTTGCCGTGGTGTCGGCGTCGCCGTTGCTTAAAGTTTTTGATAAAGTCAAATATCTCTGTTACTATCAAAGCTATTGACTTGAAACTTAAAATACTTATTTACTATCAAAGTCTACACCAGGAGAAACAATCCCCATAATTCTGGTTTGAATTTTGACAGAATTATGCCCCTTTTTAACTTAGAATTTTTGGTTAAAGTTTTTGATAAAGTCAGATATCTCTGTTACTATCAAAGCTATATTGACTTGAAACTTAAAATACTTATTTATCATCAAAGTCTGCACCAGGAAAAACAATCCCCATAACTCTGATTTGAATTTTGACAGAATTATGCCCCTGTTTAACTTAGATTTTTATTGTTAAAATTTTTGATAAAGTGAAATATCAGTCTGTGTTATTATTAAAGCTTTTGACTTGAAACTCAAAATATTTATTTACTATCAAAGTCTAAACCAAGAGACACAATTCCCATAACTCTGATTTGAATTTTGACAGAGTTATGTCCCTTTGTAAATTGGAATTTTTTTTTACTGGCAAAGCTCTAATTCAGAGTCAAGCACTGAGAAAAGTCGAGCGCGCTGTCTTACGGACAGCTCTTGTTATAAAAATATCTTATATAATATTCCTCCATTCAGTGAATTAAGTAAAATATGTGCATGTATATGAAGTGCTTTATTCTTTTGCTTTAGCTAGTAAAATCTGCAACCTCCATAATGTTGGTGTCCATACGAATCTTTGGCAAAAAGTGCATTACACAGGAAATACATAACGGATGGGTTTAATGCATATTTTTTTTTCATTTTTCTTGCATTGAAAAAAAAAGATGGTGAATACAGGAGTCTTTCTGTAATTGCAAGATTGTCAGTGTTTTTGTTTTCGAATGTTATCTGATACATAATCTAGTCACGACAGGATGCTACAACTTTACCCCTATTCTTATTGTACATAATACCCTGTTTCACACGACTGTATGGTAAGGCTTTACCTGAATCCTTATTTGGATAGTGGAAAGCAATTTTATGGCCAGGTCTCCTTTTCCAACTAACAATAAAGTGTGAAGTCCTTTTCCATCCTTTTGCTCTCATAACCTATTTATAGCTTAAATGGAATAAAGAGCACGCCTTAACATACTTAAATCACTTGCAAAGAATTAGAATAAAACTGTTTCAGTGTTATGCGAAGCATTTAATTTTCTTTTTAGTTTTTACAAATAGGCGCATTTATTTACTTACTTGTAAGGATTACAAAACAATAGTACAATAAAAAAGATTTGAAATAAAGGCGTTTAGATATTTATTGTGGGTAGGGTCATATTTGATTTCAGCACTTAATGGTTGACTTAAAATATTGACTGGTTTACAAAGTATAACAAACAGTTTTTGAACGTATAGATATGGACATGTTTACCCAGTCTGTCATCAAGTTTTTGGCCGCTGATCATTTGGAACACCTTTTGTTTTAAGGTGATAACAGATAGGAGCGCAATCGTAACATTTTGGATAATCTTCTGTCATCAAGGTTTGTCTAACTGATTATTTTATCAAATAGACAACTTCTTGTTATATTTTATTATCATAAAGTTTCTAAATTTTACAATGCATGAAAATAATCGCTCATGATGAAGATTTTTTTTTGAAAAATAAAAAGAAAGAGGAAAGACATTGCATGCATTTATATTATTCAAACAGTAAAGGGTGTTGACTTCTTATAAAAGGAAGAAATAGTCATTTGCCTCATATTCATAGATGTTCCTGATCCAGTTTAAGGTAGCAAGAGCTGTTGGAACTGGATTGTGACTGTGGGTACAATGCTCCAGTCATTTTCTGGTTATAGGTCTTGTTCTCAGAGGCAGCATAAAAATAACTTGGCTGAAAATAAAAAATTAAATTGGAATTGGCTTTTCTTCTATCAGCATTTTTTTTTTTTTTTTACTAAAATGCCTTTTCAATGTTTTAGTCACAAGTGATTTCAGTGTTATAGCAATGTGGATTGTTTTTGCACATTATTTCTGAACAGTAATAAATTATCCTGCAGAGAGGAACTTCTAAGTGATAATGCACAGTTTGCATTCTGTCTGATGAAAAAAAAATGAAGGACAATTCATTTGGCTACCACATTCCTAGTAGATATGATATTTGGAATATTTATGGTTCCAGGCAAGATTTGTTCAATTTGAAGTGTTTGACAAACAGGTTTTATCTCTTCACGCTACCTCCCCGACAGTCTATTTCATATACATTATGACAATAAACGCTGATTTTGATAAGAACAAAAACCTATTGTGTGTCAAAGCGTCAAACTAAATATGTCCATTAAAAGCTGTAAAAGTGATCTAAAAATGTTGTATATTTTTATGTTTGACAATCAATATTTGAGATAAGACAGTCAGTCCTCACATTCACAGTCTTGAATAAACGAGGCCGTTTAAAAATGTTTCAGTCACCTTGATTTAAATAAGATTCACCAGCTTTAATTAAACTATGTTAGTTGTTAGTACATGTATTATGTTAATGACATGCACTTGTGCCTGCCAGATAGATAGTGTGCAAAACATAAAATTATACTATAGACTAGTGATGGGCTGATGAATCACAACATTGGCGAATCAGGAATAAATGAGCCATGACATGATAGTTTATGAAATTTTCAATCATTGACAAATTCTGACGTCCAGTGGTAAATTTTCCATTCTTAATTATATATGTTTGCGTGTGAAATTATTTCTTATGTAGACAGAATTATAGCAGTTGACAGTCCCTGTACATGTTGAAAATTACCAAAATTATTGGTACTGCCCAATTTGTCATATTTTGTCCAGAGTCAGCATTTTTTTTTTTGTACTGATTACTCAACATGGAAATTTTGTCTGATTCCCAACAGTACTATAGGCAGACCAAGAATGATCTAAAATTATAATAATGTACAGAAAAGTAGAAATAAAACTGGATATTCACATGTTGTACAGAGTATTAGATATGGAGAAAAACATATTTACAAATATATAAATAACAACCAAGAGCAAATTATTATTATTTTTTTTTAAAAACTGGTATTTTTGGAGCAATATTTCAAAGGCTCAACAAATTCTTTGAAAGTAGGTCATCGAGAAGTACAAAGCTGCTTAGAATTGTCCTTCTGCAGTTTTCACTTGTCATGCAATTCACTATTGATTCTGTACTACTCGTATTGAGTCTATTAATTAAAGTCTTGTGAAAACAGTTTATACTGGAATCTTGTTATGGACTATTGCACATCTACATGCTGTGATCGTAATCATTTTCAATCCCCGAGATGTTCTGACTTTACCATGGCTCCATTTTCATTGATTTTATTGTATTTTTGATGGAAATTCATGCAGTTATATTGTGTCACTGCTTAATACAGGTTTGTCTGATGTCTATCTCATTTTTTTATGAGAATGATTGTAGCATTTTTACTGTCAGTATTCATTAACATTTATTTTCTAGATTACATGTAGAAACTGTAAACTCAAATGTATCTTTTATGTCAATTGCTGTGAATGCTCTTTCAATGTGACCAGTATATATTTTGTCAAGTTACTTTGTTAACCAATCTTATTATTATTATTGTTGTTGTTTTCGTTATCATCATCATCATTATTATTATCATTATTATCATTTATATATACCTCTGTCGTCTATGGGTATCTATTACTATTGAAGGCCTTGTCAGTCAGTGTTAATGTACCAGAATGCCATACAACAAGCAATCAGTCCATGTCAATTAACCATTGATTGACCGATGGTCAGTATTTTATTGCAGCGGCATCATGTACTGTGGGCTACACACCCTGTTTTAAGAGATAATATATCTGGTGATTATTTTTTGCAGTTGACTCACTCAGGCCTCAAAGGTCTTATCATACATAAGCTAACTGGTAATAGCTCTAAAACATGTCATGCAGTTATTTTTCGGCTTTTGACTGTAGTGCCATATTTTGTGTTAGATGATGTTTGTAGTAGACAGAAGCATTATGTAGTCTAGAGACTACCATAGTTGAAGCTGTAGAGCTGGATCAACAACAGGTTACTAGTGAGTGTTCCTCAACAGATAGATTCATATTACTTTTGGTTGTGGATCACTTCAGCACATCTCTGTGTATTACTTTTGTTCATTGTCAACAGTTAACCTCACATGAAAGCACAATTCCTCACATTAATTTATTGGCTGATCTGCTGCATATTACCTCATTTTCATGATTTTGATTTTGATCTTTCACACAGTAATACTTGATGAACCAAAACAAGTTACCTAATATTCGTATACATTTCTTTAATGTGTGTTCCTCAACAGTCTACCTTGAATCTTCTGCTCAGTGTTCCACATTACTGTAATGGATGGTCCTCAACAGTTTACCAAACCTTATTTCAGTGGGAAATCTTCTGCACAGTGTTCCACATTACTGTAATGGATGGTCCTCAACAGTTTACCAAACATTATTTCTGTGGGAAATCTTCTGCACTCTTTTCCACTTTACTGTAATGGATGGTCCTCAACATTTAACCAAATATTATTTTTGTGGGAAATCTTCTGCACTCTGTTCCACATTACTGTAATGGATGGTCCTCAACAGTTTACCAAACGTTATTTCTGTGGGAAATCTTCTGCACAGTGTTCCACATTACTGTAATGGATGGTCCTCAACAGTTTACCAAACGTTATTTCTGTGGGAAATCTTCTGCACAGTGTTCCACATTACTGTAATGGATGGTCCTCAACAGTTTACCAAACGTTATTTCAGTGGGAAATCTTCTGCACAGTGTTCCACATTACTGTAATGGATGGTCCTCAACATTTTACCAAACACTGTTTTTGTGGGAAATCTTCTGCACTCTTTTCTACATTACTGTAATGGATGGTCCTCAAGTTTACCAAACATTATTTCTATGGGAAATCTTCCGCACATTTTTCCACATTACTGTAATGGATGGTCCTCAGCAGTTTACAGAACATTATTTCTATGGGAAATCTTCTGCACACTTTTCCACATTACTGTAATGGATGGTCCTCAACAGTTTACCAAACATAATTTCTATGGGAAATCTTCTGCACTCTTTTCCACATTACTGTAATGGATGGTCCTCAACAGTTACCAAACATTATTTTATGGGAAATCTTCTGCCCAGTGTTCCACATTACTGTAATGGATGGTCCTCAACAGTTTACCAAACATAATTTCTATGGGAAATCTTCTGCACACTTTTCCACATTACTGTAATGGATGGTCAACAGTTTACCAAACATATTTTCTATGGGAAATCTTCTGCACTCTTTTCCACATTACTGTAATGGATGGTCCTCAACAGTTTACCAAACATTATTTCCGTGGGAAATCTTCTGCACACTTTTCCACATTACTGTAATGGATGGTCCTCAACAGTTTACAGAACATTATTTCTATGGGAAATCTTCTGCACACTTTTCCACATTACTGTAATGGATGGTCCTCAACAGTTTACAGAACATTATTTCTATGGGAAATCTTCTGCAGTCTTTTCCACATTACTGTAATGGATGGTCCTCAACAGTTTACCAAACATAATTTCTATGGGAAATCTTCTGCACACTTTTCCATAATACTGTAATGGATGGTCGTCAACAGTTTACCAAACATCATTTCTATGGGAAACCTTCTGCACAATGTTCCACCTTACTGTAATGGCCTAGTGGTAGAGCACCCGCTTCGAGTGCGGGAGGTCGTGGGTTTTTACCAAAGACGTAAAAAAAAACGTACTAGTAGCTTCCTCGCTTGGTGCTCAGCATTAAGAGGGTAGTGCTAGGACTGGTCAGCCCAGTGTCAGTATAATGTGACTGGGTGGCGTATCATGTCATGTGTCTATGGCGTGATATTCCAGTGAGGCAGCACTATAAAGTTGGGCATTGTGCTCACTGGTACAAGTAGACACCGTCGTTTATATGACTGAAAAATTGTTTAAAAAGATGTTAAACCCGAACACACACACACGCACACGCACACACACACACACACACACACTGTAATGGATGGTCCTCAACAGTTTACCAAACATTTCTATGGGAAATCTTCTTCACACTGTAACATGGGGTCTCAACCTTATGTTACTATAGTTTGGTGGTTATGAACAGGGTTTAAATACAGAATAATCTATTTTGTTTACAGAAAAAAGAAAGTGATTTTGCAGGATTCATGATATTTATAAACAATGTGAAATTATGAAGGCAATTATTGTTAACAGTTGTCATAGTTTACTGGCATAATAATTCCTCATTTTATTGTTTAGTTGCAAAACTGTAACAAGATACAAAATTTTGTTTGAAAATATGTATGATGAGACGATTTAGTTACATTTGAATATAATGTTTACTGTCAAATATTTCCCTACATGTATATACTATTTCACCTGTGGCTTTTTCATGGAAAATGAAAGTTGAAATCACTTTTATGACTTGTTCCTGTTGCAACATTAGAAAAACCAGGTGTCCAAGGTCATTGTTTGCCTTGAGCCAATCCAAAGTGAAGAAGTTGACACTTATTTTGAGAATGTAAGGTACAGAAGTTCAATCAGTATTTAACCCTTAGCCTGCTGCAGGCGAATTTAACAGCCTTTGCAAACAGCTTGGAACCAAATCGGCGTCTGATCAGGTTCCAAGCTGTTTGCTACTCTGACAATATTTCTTCCAATTTTGGAGCAAATTGAATGAACTTAACAATTTTAGCAGACGACATTTCCAGCAGACCACAAGTTACCTAGCATGCTAAAGGTTAATGGTTTGATATGTGCACAGACATCCTAGAACATGAACAAACATATCAAAATGTCCAAAGTTATTTAATCCAGTTCATAATTCTGCAACAATGTGCTGCCCATGGTTAGAAATTTTCATCGAAAGTATTACCATTGTTTGCTATTATAGATGCTTGGTTACGTAGGAATTTCCAGCCTTTTTTCCACCTTTTATATCTGAAGTAGTTTTTATTTGTTCATTGATAAATAATATACCACAAGGAAATATTGGTGTCAGAATTTTGACTGTTTATTCAGAAAGAAGCAAAGTGTTTGATTTTAAATTGGTAAGCTTTTTTGTTTAAACTTCTTTGATTTCTGAACAGTCTTAATACATTGACTATTTTTATATTATTCATGTGTCAGACTGCATTCAGTAGCTACATGTTTTTGAATCTTTCGACAGTTTTCAATTTTTCACTTACTTTTTAAACAGCATGTAATTTCAGACTAGATAAAAACATGGCAATGATCTCTATATGAATAAAAAAAAGTATGACTGTAATGTGCAAAACCAGTCTTCAATAAAGTGGAAAGTTGTCATACAGCCTGGTTTTTATGTCTCCCAACACACAGTGGTGTGGGAGACATATTGTTTACTCCTGTCTGTCTGTGTGTGTGTGTCTGTTAGTCACTCTGTCACAAAGCTTTTCCGCACTCTAAGTCGAACATTTCTTATCCGATCTTCACCAAACTTGAACAAAATGTGTTTGCTAAATGTCCTTGGCCAAGTTCGATAACTAGCCAAATCAGCCCAGGCACTTTGGAATTATGGCCCTTGAAAGTTGTTTTTGATAATCAAAGCACTCAGAGTCTGATGAGGCAGTTGAGGTCCTGGTGCATGGTTGACTCATATACTTATGATTAGGCAGTTGTAGGAGACATGCACTTTTCTCAAAAGCATCTCTAGTATTTTTTAAGGATTTTAGATTCGTTAGGTGCATTCTCACAACAACTAAAAGATGTGGCAAATACCATTTTGATAATGTAACTTGAAGGTCAAGGTTATACATAAAGGTTAAGGCTGCCATGGTCTTTCCATCATACCTGCATAAAAGAATTTTTACAGTTTAGGAAAGAACCATAACTGCAAAATTATTAGTTTTGTTCAAAGGTCAAGACAATTAGTTGAAGTTCACAGTTAAAAGTCTTTCCTTTCAGTGGCTATTCTTGTATTTTTCTGATATATTCTTCCATTAAAACTTTTATATTTTGGACTTTCACATGCTATCAAAATACTAGTTCCTTTTTACAGTTCTTAATGCTTGTGTGAAAGCATTTTTTTGTCAACTGTTTGGTTTAGGATTAAACAGGGCTTTAAATTCCATGCGAATGCTTGCATAAGAGAATTGCATTGCAGTTTTAATCTTTGGGCAGATTAAAATATCATTAAATGGAATAATCTCTAGATAAATAGGTCACAGTTGCGTTACAATCACGGACAAACTTTTCTGGTATTTTTTTTTGGGAAAAAGTAAAGTGTAATTTTTAGCTCGACTATATGAAGTATGGAGAGCTGTCCTACTTGGCCCAGCATCTGCGTTGGCGTACTTCCGCGTCCACACCTTGGTTAAAGTTTTGATGCACTTTCTCTTTTTCTCTTTTTTGCTTAGAGTTTAACTTTGATGCTCTTTCACCATATCTGTTATTACAAAATGGATTTGATTCAAACTTAAAATAGTTATTCCACATCATCACCCACACCATATGAAGCAAGGTCCACAATGCTAGCATCAGTATGTTATGAGTTATGCCCTCAGTTTACTTAGAATTTCAGGTTCCAGTTGTGATGCACTTACACTCTGTTTCAGTTATTACTAAATAGATTTGATTCAAACTTACTGGTATAATAGTTTTTCCACATTATTAGTCACATGATATGACATATGGTGCATTACTTTTGCAGAAAGTTTCTATGAATTATATCCCTTTTATACTTCTTTTATGCATTGATACACTACCTTTATCTCTGTTATTACTTAATACTTTTGACACAGACTTAAGCTATTCTCCACTATCTTCATCCGCATTGGAGTCGTTAAACACTTCAGTGAGAGCTCCAACTTCCTCAGATGTGCCTCAGCTGAGTTTGAAATAGTCGAGCGCACTGTCTCCTGTGACAGCTCTTGAATTGTATATATATAATAATACATGTTCTAAAACAAATGGAAAGAAGCAACACTCTTGATTTAGACATAATACCATTTTTGAAAGTCTGTTGCACACGAAAAGTTTTTTGTTGTTTCTTAATTAGGTAATTGCATCAAAAGTACTTGATTGATGTAGATACATGACTAAGTGACAGAATGAATAGAACACATGTTACCAAATCTTTAGGTCTTATTATATACACTTGCCTGGATGCTTGCTTTAATCATTGTTAAATATCAATCTGCAGTATATATAGAAATATTTTACAGAAATGGCTCTAGATCTGCAGGTACTTTGTTATTATTGTACTTTTGTGATAGTTGCATTCTTGAAGGATACATGATAGTGTTTTTAAAGTTTAATTTCCTTGTTTGTTTATTATCGTGGTTTATATTTCAAGTGGGTAACATCTTTTCTGTTATTTTACCCAGCTCACATTACAGTATTTAAGTATAATAGGTACAATCGAAATGTTCTTTTCAAGATTATAATCACCATGCATTCTTAACTTCTGTCTTTGCAATATAATGTCTACATTCTTTGCAACATAAGGATTGTACACAAAGCTTAAACATTTATTTGTTGTTTCAAATCAATGAATGAACTAAACAAATTGTTACATTCAGTAAATGATATTGTTGTATGTTGGTTGTTTAAAGTTCAGTATAATTGTTTATGCCAAATACATTATAAGGTCTTGTCTCCATGACTTAATTTGCACATGCATGATAAAAATGGGCAAAATAGAAATATGTAACAGGCAACCAGCCAAAAATCCACCGTTACAGTGATATATTTAATCTTTCCAAAAAAAATCCCTCCTTCGGGATCTAAGGAATAGACCCATACATGAATTTCAAAGCTCTGTCTGTGTCTGTGCAGTACCATACCTGAGTTACAGTAGATGTCTAATTCAAGAGACTAAAAATTCCTGTTACTTTAATGGTCAAGGTTACAGTGCTGTACTTACTAGTTGTTTACAAATGTGCCATACAGTTTCAGTTTCAAAGCAACCATGGTAACAAAAAATGTACAAAATGCTCAAATTACATTTACATAGTAAAGAAAAAAAAGAAGTAGACTAAAATTGGTAGGCGACATTGACATATACGTTACAGAAATGTTGTTATGAACTAACAGTCTGTCACCAATTGCCATTAATGATTTATCTGGTGTTTAAATGTTCATTGATTATACATCAGTCAGACTCCATCAGTATATGTTATTTAAATAAGGAGATATATTGATGAGTATAGTTCTAGTAATGGTTATAATCTAATACTTTAAGGTAAGTCTATTGCCAGAGCTATCTTTTGCAGCAAGTTTTGCTGTACTTTACATTACCTAAACATTACACTTAATAGATCACATCTTTCAAATCTGGCTTTTGTTTTAAGTCATAGGATATGAGAGGAAATTATTTTTTCCTAGGGTTGTTTCTTTTCAGGAAAAGTGCAATGTTTTTTGCAGTGATAGTTTTATGCCTCCATTTGATAAAAAGAAAGTCTTCCTTGCAAAACATAATTTTTGTACTTCTTTGTAATCTCTTTAAATCTCTTAATTTTATTTTGTTTTTACTGGCTTCCAGGCAGTGAGCTTATAATAACAATTTATATCAATTTCTGGTTGTTATGGAAATGTTAATTTGCATAATAATGCTGATGTATCATAAGTGTACACATATTACCATGGAAACTGCCAATTTTAATTACAGTCTGTTGCCATAATAACTTAGAGTAATTATGCAAAATATTTGATTGCCATTTGACTGGAATAATAGTGTAGTAGAATGGGGTAGAATGGGTACAGTTCAAGTGTTTCTTTAAAGACAGTGTTGAGATTGTTTGCTTAAATGTCTCGAGTTAACTGTCCAGGGTTTAAATCCACGGTTAGGTAAACAGATTTATAAATAAAATGGTAATAAAGCGTTAAATTATTTGAACTTCTGTGTATGAAATAAAAATATTTCCTTCCCTTTAAAAGAGCTTTGGTTAAATCTGTCAAAATATGCTTTTTGGTTTAAGAAAATAAAGCAACCGTGTGCAAAGTATGAAGCTTACAGATCTGTTTTAAAACGATATTGTTTTAAAGAATAGGAAAATGCATTTTTGATGTGCAACACTTGAATTCTGGTGTTTAGTGCTGTTTCTAACACCTACTCTGGATCCTGTTTGAAGTATGTAGTGCTTTAGCAAAATACATTAAAGTATTATAAGAATTGTAAACTTTTCGTAAAGTTTTAACCTGTTTCAGTCAAGGCTTTTTCTTCAGTTGTATTAGCCTTGAAAAATGACTGATCATGTAAAATGAATACAGACTGTTCAATTTGTCTGCATTTTTTTATTGCACAAAGAATTGTTGCAACTTTCAATGCATGTGATTTTGTTAACACTTTCGGGAATTTTGACACCGATAAATCAGTTTTAAGACTGATTTCTTGCACAATTCCTGCTGGGTCTTGATATAGATAGTCAGGATTTGTCAAGCCTAACTGATCTTTAATCTATATTTATACAAAATACGAAGAATATTAAAAATTTTCAACAAGTGAGCATTAAGAATCGAGTATTGAACGGCACTAACCCGTAATCGCTAAATGCTTCTTGTATTACAGTAGAGAGACACTTGAGATGGTTCAATACACCCCTCCCATTTTGGATCATAATGTTTGTCCACATTTCATAGACACAGGAATTTCAAACAATTTAGATTCGTGCAGTTTTGCTTATAGTGGTCAGTTTGGTGTTGTTCTTCCATATGACTTTTTTTTGGAATAGATGTGGAATAAATTGAAAAAATGAACAAAAAGAGCAGGATTCCTGTGAAAAATAAAACAAAGGTAAGGAGGGGACTGAGAATCTTGTTTAGCCATTTAAAATTATTACAGAATCTTTTAACTGTACTGAGTTTGGATTCTTTCTCTGAAATCTGATTAAGCCATTTGAGATTATTACAAAATCTTTTCACTGTTAGGAGTTAGAATTCTGCAGAAATCTTAGTGCCATTTAAAATAACCACAAGATCTTTTTAGTGTAAGAACTTAAAGTGCAAAAGTGTTTTGCACCTCTCTTGGTAAAAGATACAGGAAATGTCATAAAATAATCATTTGCAGTTATGTTGATCCATTAAATTAAATCTGTCTTTTACATCCATAAATTCATGTCCCCAGGAAAAAGCATTTCTTAGTGGACATCATAAAATTTCATAGAATGAAGTGATTTCACAGTATTAAGTCTATCTTCAAGTTACTGTGTTAAAATTGAAGTTGCACTTTATGTTGAGGATCCACAGTTTTACTCTAATTGATGAGTCAAAAATTCTCAAAAGGAACAGAAAATGCAGTACTTAACCCTTAGCATGCTAATTTTCTAAAATGGACTGTTCCATCATTCAGTTTGGGCAATACCATTTATTATTCAAAGGGGTGTTCACTGAAAATTTACTAACTGAATAGCGAAACAGTGCAGACCATGATCAGCCTGCACGGATTTGCACTTGTCAGCAAAAAAATCAATCGCCTGCAAAGGGATAGGGTTAATTTACAGTTCTGCAATATTGAATGTTTAAAAGTTAAACAACGTCTCAGTACGGGAATTTCAAGATTGTTTTCTATTGTTTAAATTGAATTTTTTATGTGCAAATTTGTTCTGATTTAATGCTGTCAAACACCAAGGATCGGAAATTGTGTTAAAAAAGCATTAAAGGTATTAAAATGTGCAACTTTTCTAAAGTTTTTTTTCATCGTTTATTCATATTATTAGCCTTGAAAAATTGCAGCTGATCACTGTTAAATAATTAAATGTTCATTTCTGCATTTTTTTTGACAGTTTTTCATTTCAATGCTGTGAATTTTGGCAACATTTCGGGAATTTGAAGAAACAGTTCTAAACTTGATCTTGACATTCCTTGGTTGAAAGAAAGTGGTTGTAAGCTAATCTTCATCTTTACTATTAATTATATCAAAAGAAGTGTAAGTTTAACAGTGAGATTAAGACTGATGTTTTGACGATAATACCGTAATCGCTATCTTACTTGTTACAAAAGACACTTGAGAGAAAATCCTTTGGAGTCATAATTTTCATTTGACAAGAAATTCAAAATTTAGGATCTGTGCATTTTGGCTATGTAGTTTGGTGCTGCATTATTGACTTTTTTTAGGATAGATTGTTGGGAATATTTGAAAAAATTTGTCAAAAATGCAGATTCTGGAAAACTAAAACAAGGGTAAGAGGGAAACGAGATGTTGTTTGCATAAAAAACGTCAACTGTATGATTTGACCTTAAATCTATTTCCATTGAGATTATTACAAAACTTTTCTCTTTTTGGGTTGATTCTGGAATCTTTGTCCCTTAAAATTACCACATGATACTTTTTTGAAAACTTATATGTTTTACACGTTTTTGGAACAAGTGTGTCATGAATAATTCATTTGCATTATGTTATTTTAAATGTAAATCTTCTTGTTACTCATAATTATTCCAGGAAAATTATCTAATGGACACAAAAATTTTATAATGAATGAAGTTTTACAGTTTAAGTGCTAAGTTACTGTTTTAAATTAGTTTGACTATAGTTAGATTCACGTTTTACTGTAATTGATGAGTCAAATCTTAAATGAACAAATGAGTTAACTTAACTTAGGCATCTAATTTTCTAAAATTTGTTCATCATTACATTTGCAAACCATTTTTATTCAAATTCACTGAATTTACTAACTGGAATAGCAAGCGTGCGGCCCAGATCACCTGCAGGACCTAGCATGGGGAAAGCAATAAACCAAATCCCAAGCAGGCTAAGGATTAAGTTGTGAGAATGTTTGCATAAGTTGCCAAGTCCCAGAATTTCAAAAAGATAGCTTTGTAATTTGATGTTGCAGTTTTGTCTGATTAGAAATAAAGTTGAGAAAGTTTGTTTTACAAGGAATTGACAAGCAGGCATCCTTGCTAGGCATCTATCTAATATATTTATATGTTGTCAAAGTTTCAGATAAAATTTAAGGTTTCAATTAAATTCTTCCTTTGAGTTTTGTAGTTGTGCATCCTGGAATTTCAGGCAATTTTTAATTGAAGATTACGACTAGCTTGGGATCTTACATTTTTAAAGAAAATTTTTTAGTTTTCAGTTTACTTTTTAATACAAAAGGGAAGGTAAACAGATGTTAAACAGTTTTAAAATTAAATCTGTTTTATTTGTAAAAATAATATTTTGAAAAAATTGTCTGACAGTAAATTTATTAGTTGACAAAAACATAATATTTATGGACTACTGTCGAAAGTTTTAATTGTGCTGCATTTGAATTTGAAGGTAGGATCCAGATTATTTTTGATCTTTTAACCAATTTTCAAAATATTTCTTATCAAAACTTAGAGTAGGTATAGGAGATAGTAAAGGGTTTGCAAAGCTTGCAGGATATACCTAATCTTTACCAAGGTTCATACAAATGAATGTTTGTTATCTTTGATATTTTTAGTGCTAAATTGCACAATTTGCATCTCATTTTGATTGTTTGTTAATTCAGTTTTGCAAGCTTTTGAAATTTTATTATTCAGATTAGGGCCCAAATTGCATCGAGTTGCAATTAAGATTCATGGGTTCATTTCCAAGACATGCGCAACCTTCAGTATTGACAAATCTGTTAAGATAGGTTGTGAAAGGCAACGCAATAGCATTAGTTTGGCCTTTTGAGTTTTAAATTTGGTTTTACGATGATTCAATCGCTCATATCTCAATTGTTGAATAATTGAATTCACAACCAATTTGTACAACCTTTTAATGACAAGCTTGAATTAAGCTGCTCCATTTTGGTTTGGGAAAGAATTTTAAGAGAAGAAAATTTTTATGACAAATATCAAAGATGCTGTACAAAAATGTGTTTTGCATTAAATGTGAGTTAGAAAAGTGATTTTTTACTGTCTGTTTGAATAATTGCTCTTAACAAAATTAAAAAAATGAACGTGAGACTGAGAAAATTTTGATGGTTTGTAGCCTGGTGAAAATAAAAGATATGTAACACTTTTTATGTGTTTATATTATAGCTATATAAGTGACATATTTATGTAAGTTATGTTTATGAAAAAAGCTTTTAAGACAAAAAAGATCTAAAGATAAACTTGTTTGGTTAGGTAGATTTTAACTTCATTGTCAGAATGAAATGAAATAACGTTGTGTAAGAAATTCATACTAGAACGTAAACAATTTTGCAGGAAACAGACTGTGTGGTACTTATCCCATAGATGACTTTCCAGCTGGACAATGCTTCTCTGTGAGTTATGCTTAAAGTGGCAGAGTTATGGTTCTTTATAAGCCAGGACACATGTAGAACATGCAGTATTTTGATTAGCTAACAGCTTTAAATAATGTAAATGCCATTTTGCAAAATGTTTAAAATCTTCTGCAATTAAGTTCATATTAATTTACTTAAGTGCCACAGTGATGAAAGCTTTGAGAAGCTTTTTCAAGTCCGCTTCCAGGAAAAACCAGCGCTTATGTCATTTGAGAAAATTGTGACCATAACCTCAGTGGGGCTCCATCCCACAACCCCTTGTCTGAGTGGCATTAAACCACCACTACCTTTATATTTAGAACTTTTTATTCCCCGATGAAAGTCGGAGGGATATAGTTTTGGCGTTGTCTGTCCGTCCGTCTTTCGGTCTGTCCATCCGTCCATCCGTCCGTCCGTCTGGAGCCATATCTAGGAAATGGTTGGGAATATTTATTTAAAACTTCATATACATGTTCAGCACTATGAGTTCTTGCGGCCCGTCAAGTTTCAATCAGATTGCCCAAGTAACACCAGAGTTATGGCCCTTAGAAGTTTCTAGTGTTAACTACATAGGGTACTATAAATATGGCAATTTCTGCATCATAACTTTTGACCATGAACTATGAAACTTTAACAGAATTTAGAGCACTATAATGTGGTTGTGCACACACAATTTCGTATGGATTTCTTTTGTAACTGCAGAGTTATTGCCCTTTAATTGTCTAAAAATCCACATATTTGTACATAACAAACTTGCCATTTGGCAAAATTTCATTAAATTTCTTTCATTCTTTTCTGTGAACATTTATTATAAACATGTGAAGTTGCGCACCCACACCTGGTCGCCCACTTGCCTTGGTCACCCGGGGTGACCCCTAGGACTAAATTGACCCCGCCCCAGGGGTCACTTGATTTTACTTAGGAAAATCTTTAAAAATCTTCTTCTCAAAAACCAGAAGCCCTAGAGCTTAGATATTTGATTTGTAGCATTGCCTAGTGGACCGCTACTAAAATTGTTCAAATCATGACCCCGGGGTCAAAATTGACCCTGCCCCATGGGTCACTTGATTTTACATAGGAAAATCTTCAAAAATTTTCTAAAAACAAACCAGAAGGCCTAGAGCTTAGATATTTCACATGTAGCATAACCTAGTAGACCTCTACAAAATTTGTTCAAATCATGACCCCAGGGTTGACCCTGCCCCAGGGGTCACTTGATTTTACATAGGAAAATCTTCAAAAATGTTCTAAAAATAAACCAGAAGGCCTAGAGCTTAGATATTTCACATGTAGCATTGCCTAGTGGACCTCTACAAACTTTGTTCAAATCATGACCCCCAGGGTCAAAATTGACCCTGCTTCAGGGGTCACTTGATTTTACATAAAAAAATCTTCAAAAATTTTCTAAAAATAAACCAGAAGGCCTAGATCTTAGGTATTTGACATGTAGCATTGCCTAATAGACTTCTACAAAGTTTGTTCAAATCATGACCCCCAGGGTCAAAATGACCCCGCCCCATGGGGTTACTTCATTGTACATAGAAAAATCTTCAAAATTTTCTAAAAATAAACCAGAAGGCCTAGAGCTTAGATATTTCACATGTAGCATTGCCTAGTGGACCTCTACAAAATTTGTTCAAATCATGACCCCTGGGGTCAAAATTGACCCCACCCCAGGGGTCACTTGATTTTACTTAGGAAAATCATTAAAAATTTTCTTAAAATAAACCAGAAGGCCTAGAGCTTAGATATTTCACATGTAGCATTGCCTAGTGGACCTCTACAAAATTTGTTCAAATCTTGACCCCGCTCCAGGGGTCACTTGATTTTACATAGGAAAATCTTGAAAAAAATTCTAAAAATAAACTAGAAGGCCTAGAGCTAAGATATTTGACATGTAGCATTGCCTAGTAGACTTCTACAAAATTTGTTCAAATCATGACCCCCGGGGTCAAATTGACCCCGCCCCATGGGGTTACTTGATTGTACATCGAAAATCTTCCAAAAAATTTCTAAAAATCATCAGTTTGACATTAGAAACATGTAGCTAATATTACTCTGGTGAGCGATCCAGGGTCATCATGACCCTCTTGTTTTTCATTTTTAATTTTCCATCAATATTTATAATCAGCATGTGAAATTTTGTTTCCTCTCCCGTTCCCCCAAACCCCCACACCCTTAAAAAATAAATATATATACATATATATATTTCCATTCCTTTTTTTTTTTTTTTTTAAATGTTCAAACCTTCAACATGTTAAATTGTGACTGCACAAGCCTTGCCCTCAGTCATGTTCAAGATATCTTACCAGTGTTCTCATAAGGACATCTGTTTTTTTAAGTTCAAATGTACATGTTAAACAACAACACCTGGTGCCAAACCACTCAAAGACAATATTTCGTTCCAGTTAAACTTCAAGCTCATATTTCAATTAACTGCATTTAATTTTAAAAGCTAAGCTTATTACAGTAAGCATATCCCGTTCAAAATAAATTCTTTAGTAAGGATCAAAGTATCGTGCATTTATTATGTAGTCTTTAATTAAACATGTGTTTTCTCTTAAATTGATTTTGACTAATGAAATTATTTGCTTCTTATTAACATCCTTAACTTTTTGCCGGATATATTTTTTTGCCATTCCTCACCTCAAACCCTTTCGGCAGGGGATACCAATTCATCGAATTTTCTTGTTTGGTCTACATTTACTGGTCTTGGAATTTGTGATGTCACTACAGTTGAATGCCGGGAAGTTCAAACACAAGTTAATGCTGGACTTCAGGGGTAGTAATAATTAACCTGTCGTTAAAGAACAAAGACAGGTCTAGTCACAATTGAAGTGAGACTGACAGCTTATACTTCTAAAAGTCATAATTTAAGATGACACTGCAAGTGTAACAGTATATCTATGCTGTCAAAATGGTGTGAGGAAAGGACTGCAAAGTTGTTAAATATGAGTGATTTATACCTGCTCCTTAGTACCAAAGATTGTATGTGCTTCAGCATGGAGTAGTATGGCTTGCTTGGTATATTTGTAATTTTCTTTAAAATAAATATATTTTTAGGGTTTTTTTTACTTTCTCTCATTTTTCAAAGTTTCTGTTTTATATCATATTCTCCATTTCAATTTTAACTTCATTTTTAAAATTTATGGATTTTCCAATATTTTAATGCTTGAAATTCCCATGGTGTTGTAATTAATTCATGAAATCTTGTTCTAAAACCAGTTTTTGACCGCCATAAGGGACAGGTCTTATGATTTTTATGATTTAACATTTCAGTTGTTTATAGTTATAAGTTTACATCTTACGGCTCGATGGTTTCATTCACAATTTTGCTGTATTATTGTGACCGAAGCGTAACACCAAAACTTAGTTTTAAATCGGGCAAAACGCAAAAAGGGTGTAAATCTGTTATCAGACATCTTGTTAAACATTGACTTACGTGAACCTATTATTTGAATCGGATTAGATGACAGTTAAAATGATTATTATCTCTTGGATTATATTAAAGCTATAACTATGGAGATTTGGAACTAAACGTCAGATAATTCCGTTATTGGATTTTGCGTTCAGGATGGCATCATTCATGCAGTACTATGGCCCAATTCCGCCAGAGGTATAAAAATGAATTGCAGTTCTTGAAGTTTAAAAAAACTGTACTCTGTTGGCAGGTTTTTTATTAATTGTTTTAAAATTGATTATTTTAACTCAATTGGAAGTTTAAGATATGCAAATTTTAAGGATTTTTTAAACAGCTGTACTGAATGAAACAGAATTTGTAACCTCTTTATATGGTAGTAAAAATTTGAGTTATGCCGAATGGGTGTCTTATTTCGGTGAATTTTTTTATGGTTGTCAAACTGATTCATACCAGGTATAAACTAAGTTAAAATTAAAAGAAAATGAAACCTTGAGTTGTGAAAGCATGAGTAGCAAATTGAAGTTACTATTTTTACATATTAAGGGATTGCAAAAGTATGCTGTTGTCATTTTTGCAGAAACACAATAATCTATTTATCTATATACAGCCAATCTTGAACAAGGCCCTTAATGTTGTTTTAGGAAAACAATGTACAGTATTATAGTAATTTGATGACAAAATGGTGGAATATAAGGCAAGGAGGAAAAACTATATATAATATTAAAATTTTGTAGCAATCATTCAGACTTTTGGGTTAGAGACTAAGTTAAATAGTAATTTCTGAAAGTCTTTTGATATGCGTTGTATACATTCAATGAAAAATTTACTTTGTAAAAAGATTTGGCAGTGTCTTTAGAAATGGTGTCAGCCACTTAGCCAAGAGATCAAGGGTTTGAGCCATCTTGTTATCTTTGTTATTCTCTTCAAATACCTCGGTCTAGTATCTTTTTGTATTGTAGGCACAAGTTTTTGTATGCAGACACCTTTTATATGTGAAAATGTTTCAGTTTCCACAACAGTCAGGCTAGATGCAGCAAATAACTTTCAGATTGTTTTACAATTATCAAACCTGTAGCAATCTACTTAATCTTGGTTTCTGTCATCAGAGAGATGTCTTGTTTGATGCCAACACCTTACTTGTCATAGTGCAAAACAAAAACTGTATTAAAGAGTATACATATTTGGTGGAAAACAGTTTTTGGTGAATATTAAATTTGTCCATTTGTTTCTATATGAAATGAATATGTTTGAAGAGGTCAGTATAACAAAAAGGCAATGATCTTATGTGTGTCCAAGATAGAGTGCTGCAAGCTAGACAAGGCAATGAGCAACTAAAATGTGGTCCAGATCAAGAGAGATGTCTTATATGGAAAGTAGTCTAAAATCTAGACTATTCAGTCTTCCAACGAATTTTGTGACAAGCAAGACATATGTCCAGAGTCAGTTTTAATCACGAAAACTGCAAACAATTTAGGAAATGCACTTTTTGCTGGAATTGTTTTATATTACCATAAATTTTGTAACTTGATTTGAATTTATTTTTTCCTTACGTAAGAGCAGTCAACATCCAAGTTAGATGCGTAACTTCTTCATCAGCTCAGTGTATAGTAAACCTCTATAATGAATAATGTCACTTGTGATGAAAATTCTTGCTTTTTTGTGTGTTGACAAATTGACACCTAAGATGTCCAATATGTAAATGTATTACCTCTTTACGTGATTAATTTTTCATTGCCTAAGTTTGCAATCGGCAGATTTTCGTAACATTTTTATGATGATGGATGTTCTTAAGTAGACATTTGTCATAAACGAGATTGGCGAAAACATAACATTACATTACTCATCTAAAACATGAAATCGGCAATAAAATGCTTCAAAAAATAGGAAAAAATATTGATAGTTGATAAGGGTTTTATGAGCATGAATTGGTAACCAAAGGCTGAGAATATATTACTGATTGGCATGATTATGGTAATTTTTTACGGTTGCATTTTGACCTTTTACATATCCCTGACATGGCTGTTAATCATATGCATAATGTCCAGTGTGTCTGCATATAAAGATTGTATATCTGTATCTCATCCTACTAAACATGGTGAATTTCTTCTAGTATCATATCATTTGTATTAAGGTTAAACATTGTCATTTTTTTCCCCATGTGTAAACATTGTTGAAAATGTTTGTTGCTTGGAATAAACAGGAATTACTTCATATGGTAATCTCTTATACTGTTTTATTTTGATATATATATAACACATTAAAAGGGACCATCTAATGGAGACTGAATTTCAGGGTTTGATTTTGCATACAGTATTTGAAAAATACAGTAAAATATTACTTTATTTGTAATAAAAAATGTTAAAAAAAGATACAAATTTTCATTGATTTTATGGCTGACTTACTCACAAAAATAAAATTCTTGTTCCTTGTATCATGTTCAAAAGTTGAAATCCAGTAATTTATATCCCAGGGAAATTGCTGTTTGGCCAAAACCAAGAAAATTTTAATGTTGTGCACACAAAATTAAATGTCCACAAAAACTTAATTACAATATATTAATAGAATTATAATTGCATGTTTATCAATAGGTGCTCATTGAAATGTTATAAAAATAAGGACTTGTATATGATATGATATGATATGTTAGAATTTTCAGCAAGCACTGTATGTCTGAAAATGCCTTTGTAAATGTTAGGTGTGATATGAAAACCATGGTCAACAGCGGGGAAACATACTGGCCCATTTCAGTTGTATATTTCTCACCTGAAAAGTGCAGTGGGGCAAATTATTCTGAATCATAAAGATAAAACAAGAATTGGTCCATTTTTTAACTCAGTGACTTTATGGAAGACTTTGCAAATCTTGAAACTCCACTGAATCTGCAAGCTTAAGTTTTCAAAGTAATTTGACTGAAGTGTTTCTTGTTACACCAGTTTGAGCTGTGACACTCTTGTGAAAGATATAGGGTCATCATGGCCCTCTTGTTATTCATTTCTAATTGATTTAAGAAATAATGTATAGTAAAACCGTTTTTTAACAGTCATTATCAATGCACGGAAAAAGTTTATATATCCGCGGAATAATTTCACGAGGGCATAGCCCGGTTGAATTATTCTGGCGACGTATAACCGATTTTGAGTGTAATTGATTTAGGTAAAACACGATTTTGCTATACTTTATTTCAATTCTAATATGCCCTTGATCTAAAACAGTGCAGAACATTATAGTAGTGCTCTTTCTTGGTCACAACAAAATCTTTGACGTCATCGCACGACTTTACGTAAAATATTTCCTCCGTATATGAAGAGCATTTTCATTTTACAATATTATAAAATTTAAAAAAACATCACATACCAAAAAAAAAAAATATATATATATATATATATATATATACAAATGAGATAGAGCTATTTAAAACATGAAATGTCTACATCTTATACTAGGAGTATGCATTTATAAATATGAAATATCAAATCATTGCATGCAACACATACCTGAGTACTGGTAATTATATAAACGAGTATAACTACCTGTAATGAAATTGAATTGTATTTGTTCAGGTCCTGCAATTGTCAACAAAAAAGTTTTTGCCCATTATAAGGTAACAAAATGATAAACAAAATGATTTAAGTTTCAGGATGTTACTTGGTAGACTCATGACAGGTGCATGAAAATCACGAATAGCATAAAAATTGGTCATTGGCAAATAACTATGATATTACAAGCTTTCAACAAACATTGGGAGTAACTTATAATTCCCAACAGGAAAACTTGGGGAGTAACTGTTCAAAAAATCCCTACTGGAAAACCTGGAGAGTAACTCTTTAAAAATTCTCTGCTGGAACACATTTTCATTACTGGTCAGATATTTTCTTATTACCGTGGTAATCAAGTTCAAAGTTTGACTTCATTTAAATTCCTATTTGCATAAATGTTTTGGTTGAGGTTAAATATGTTTTTATTATATTGTAGACCTTGAAAGGAACAAAAGTAAAAATGACGAAGAATTCTCTTTTAAATTCTAAATACACTGATATTGTGTGTCACATTGATAACTTGTCAGAAAGTATAGAGATGGGATAAATATCACAAAAGATAGGAGCAGTTTATTCATTCAGTTATTGATGAACAGTAGCGAAGAATAAGTCAAAGTGATATAGGCCCTGCAAATATTATAAAGGTTTTCTTTCAATGAATACTATAATGAGATGATAAAATATGGGTAAAAGCTGATTACAGTATTACTAAAAGAAATAACAAAAAAATTGATGATGTTGTTCTTGCAAATTAAATGAGAAATTGTTAAGATATTTTTCTCTTTACAAAATTATTATCAGAAATGAATGGCCACAAAGACTTTCATTACAGTTCAGTTGACAGCAGTACAGTTTGTCATGTTCCTGAGACATCATTGCTTGAACTTTGGTGTAAACATCATTGGTATCTAAACCAAAATCTAAATAATTTTAACCATTCAACTAAGCTAACCATCCATGAAGCTATTTATAGCTTGTCATAGTGAAGAGTTTGTACTAGCTTCTGTTAAAATTACTCTGATATTAATCTTTCAATTTATAAGTTGCAAGTGGTCAACCTATGTTATAGTAGACGCGACTTGACCCCGACGGTTGACCTTTGCATTACAATACATAATGAGGCACAACCTATTATTGAAAAGGAGTGTACGTAAAACACGAGCTGCATGAGAAAAAGGAAATATAAATTTGTGTAAATATAAATTAGTGTATTGGAAATATTTAACTGATCAAATGTTAGTATATACTTTGATACTGTACTGTATCCAAACTAATTCCATATAAATATACACGGCTACCCTAAGCACCCTTGATTTCTACAATGAAATAATCGATATGAATAATCAGCCTAAGGTCAACCATCGCGGTCAAGTTGCGACTACTATAGTAATCTGTTGCAAATTGTGATAACAGGACTGTTTCAGGAAGCCATTACAATATGAAATTATATGGTATGCATTTTACCCAGTGAACATTAGAATGAATAAAAATCCATCTTTAATTTAAACAGATCAGGGTAGCTGACCCTTGCATCACTTAAAGCAGGTGGTAGGTCACATATATCAGTCTTAATTGGACCAGGTGTACACTAGATGTATCAGTTTTTGTATGTATTTACAGAGGAATCCAGAGGAATACCTTGCTAGACAGAAAGCTCAGGAAGAAGAAGAGAAGTTGGAAAAGAGCAGATTCCAACGACGTTATGCCAGTGATAAAAGATCTGACAAGGATGTAGCTAAGAGAAAGAGTTACGTACCTCCTCGTACAGTTGATGACGAAGCCCAGAAGGCAGCAAGGGAATATAGGCAGAAAAGAAGGTCTTTAAATTTTGATAAGAGATCTGATCATTCTGATAAATCAAACACTGGCAAAGCCTCCGATTCAAGTAATGCTCAAAAACATTCTAGTTCAGAGAAGAAATCAAATGAAAAACCATTGAAAATTGCCACAGACAACACTGACAGTTTTTCTCCTGAGAGTGCATCTTCACCAAGAACATCGAAAACTGGACCAACTTCTCCAAGATCAACAACTTCCCCACCTCGTCCATCAACAAAACGCAAGGCTGCTCCCCCGCCGCCAATTTCTACATCCACATCATCAGCTGCTCCTTCAGTAACACCAGTGTCTCCATCTGCTTCAACAACAGAATCACCCTCATCCCCACCAGTACAACAGGTAGCAGTGGAGGCTTCCTCTACCAAACCTGTCCCTCAGCCTAGATCACCTCACTCTAAAATACCAAAGCCAGTCACAAACCAGGAGTCACAGAATTCCAAACCAAGCACACCTCAAAATAGCTCTGAACCAGTTTCATCAGTTCAGGGTGAAAATAAGTCTAGCACACCACATGAGATTCAACAGCCTAGTAGGCCACCAAGAAGAAAGAATAAATCATTCTTGCATGAAAGTTTTGAAAAAGAACAAAACAGAAAATCAAAGGAAATAGCCGTGAATGTTGATATAAAGAACAGTCCTGCAGAATCTTCTGTTGCAATAAGTAATGTGCCAGAATCTAAACCTGGTGATATTCTCCCAGAACCAGATTCTTATAATGATAAAGAAGACTCTCTTCTAGATACAATAATAAAAGAACTACCAGCTTTTCAGAGGGAGAAGCCAGTTAAAGATATTGAAATAAACCATACAACAAAGGAAGAAGTATTACCAGTTAATGGAACAGTTGAAGAGGTCATTGTTGCAAATGTTGATTCAAATGTAGAATGTGAGATTAAACCTGTAAAAGTAGATAAACCAAGAGGAAGATTGATTGAATCTTACGGTATTTCTAAAATAGAATTCACAGACAAGCAAATAGAACTTGACAGAGTTAATGTTGATGACAGTGATGATGAAAAGGAATTGATAATTAATGTTCAGAAACTGTCCTATAGTGAACGTAAAGTTTCATTAGAGTCTGATGAACCAGATGGATATAAGGAACATATAAAACCTGTAGCTTACAATAAGAGAGGTGAAGATTTGCAACAAGCATTTGAAAAGATTATAGCATTCCCTGATAAAAGTAAGCTTAAAGATACAAAAGACACTTTATCAATAGCTTCAGATATTTCAGTTTCTTCTGCAGGATCTGAAGCCCCACCATTACCAGATAGTGCCCCACCTCCTCTACCTTGCATTGGGAATTCAGATTTGCATCTATCATCATCTTTGAGTGAAGTTAATGAGGTTATTAAACCTGAGGTAACTGAGAAAATTGAAGCCAGTAAATTACCGCAGACAGAAGAATCTGAAAAAGTTGAAGTTATCGAGACAATAGAATTGAAAGAAACTAAAGAAGTTGAAACAAATCCAGAAATGTCTGAAATTCCTGAGATTACAGAGAAGGCCAGTCCGAGGGAAGTTGTAAGTCCAATAAGTGACCTGAAGGCTTCAATGTTCAGTATGCGTGTGACATCTCCAACCAGAGATATGACTGGAGAGATACAAACAAATGGAGAATTAACAGTTGATACAGATATAGGAAAGAAAGGAGGCAGTTCAGATTCAGACATGTCTGATGATGAAGAGGCATACACTGTTACAGGAACATTTACACCAGGTAAATTAGAAGTATTATGACTGCTTTCTGGAAAATAGGTTTTTCCTTACTGATAGTGCTTTCATTTTATAAAGTTTTTATAAATCAGTAGTTTTGCTATGGTGCTAATTTTTTTAGATTCCAACGTTGCACTAATCCAAGATGTAAAATCCTAATGGACAAATGAAATTAAAATATATTTTATCCCCATAAACTCAAATATTCATGAAAAACTCATGTCTTCTTGAAATAGCTGTTTCAGCTGAAACATAATTTTGAAAAATTTACTTACCTTTTTTGTTGGTGTCAATCTACCTTGTTCGTGTGTCTTTTTTTTTTCTCTCTCCACAAGAAACAGTAGTTTCAGGCTGAATCAGGAATGAGTGTAAAATGATCGGTAATAGAATAAAAACAGTTTAACAATAGATGGAACTTACTTCCTCTTTGACTTTTTTTGATAGTCTTTTAATAATTTGATGATCACATGTTTTTTTACAAGTTTCAACTTAATTGTATTGTCTTACTTTTAGGAGAGAAAGTAACAAAAGACGTTCCAATAGAAACCAGTGAAGAGGATGGTGGCATACAGCTCATTTCATACAATGCTAAATTGAACAGTCCTAACAGCGATCAGTCTGGTCCAGATTCTGCTTTCGAGGACATGCAGTCTAGCATGACCTCTAATGATCCACTGAGCAACACCATTGACGAATTCTCCCCTGAAGAGTATGTCACGGCAGAAAAAGTTGATAAGGTGGAAAGTACTCCTAAGATGGAAGGGAGGTCATTCGTTCTTGAGTTTGACACCGACATGCCAAAAAGTGGGCCTGTACTTAGCCCGACTGGTAACAAGGACTTTATGGTAAAGGCTCAGCAGTTTGCTGACTCTGTACAGAGACCACCAAAGATGACAGTGAAACTAAAGAGAGAGATTCAAACTCCACAGGACCTTACTGATGAGAGATACCTACAGCTGGAGGCGGAAAGGCGGGCTGTCATCAGTTCCAGTACTGTGAAGAAGAAGAATGTTGTGGCTGCTACATACGAAGAAGGTAAGATTCTCGTCTAATTACACACCTTCCAATGTTCCTTGGTAGGACATGTCTATAGAACTAGCTGTACACCCAACTGCAAGGAAAAGAACAATTTTTATGCTCCCGAAGGGAGGCATATAGTTTTTGAACCGTCTGTCTGTCTGTCTGTCGGTCTGTCCGCAATTTTCGTGTCCAGTCCATATCTTTGTCATCGATGGATGGATTTTCAAATAACTTGGCATGAATGTGTACCACAGTAAGACGACATGTTGCGCGCAAGACCCAGGTCCGTAGCTCAAAGGTCAAGGTCACACTTAGACATTAAAGGATAGTGCATTGACGGGCGTGTCCGGTCCATATCTTTGTCATCCATGGATGGATTTTCAAATAACTTGGCATAAATGTGTACCACAGTAAGACGACGTGTCGCGCGCAAGACCCAGGTCCGTAGCTCAAAGGTCAAGGTCACACTTAGACGTTAAAGGATAGTGCATTGATGGGCGTGTCTGGCCCATATCTTTGTCATCGATGGATGGATTTTTAAATAACTTGGCATGAATGTGTACAACAGTAAGACGATGTGTCACACGCAAGACCCAGGTCTGTAGCTCAAAGGTCAAGGTCACACTTAGACATTAAAGGTCATTTTTTATGATAGTGCATTGATGGGCATGTCCGGTCCATATCTTTGTCATTCATGCATGGATTTTAAAATAACTATGCATGAATGTGTGACACAGTAAGACGACGTGTAGTGCGCAAGACCCAGCTCCGTAGGTCAAAGGTCCTAAACTCTAACATCGGCCATAACTATTCAATGCCATCGGGGGCATGTGTCATCCTATGGAAACAGCTCTTGTTCATTTATATAGGATGGTTTCAAACAACACCATTTGATTGTAATGTCAGCTATATAAGGAAAAATAACTCTGCCCTCACTTCTGATTTAATGCTAAGAAGAGTTTGTCCCCTTGAAAATATTTGTCACACCTATTGCAGAAAGGTAGATTACTCTATTGGGTAAGAAGATCAAAACCATTTGAATAGGTGTTAAATAGCAAGGATGAGAGAGGTATTATCTATTAAAATGTTTCATTTTTCTTGGGGCTAAATCATGTTACCAATGATTACCTCAGTGTCATTTCAACTAGCCAGACTTTCTTCTATACTGGGTGTGATCTGATTTTGATGTTTCTCTTTCCTTTCGTCTAACTTCCAATTAGTACTATTTGTTCTGTATGAAATACTTTCAAGTTATATTGTCTCATAATGTAATGATAATTTTTATCGCTTAGCATGATTTAGTGGCATTTTTTGTAGGCTGAAATCCTGCCTTTGTCTCCTCTCAGAAAAGTACTCAACCATAACTTTTGTTTTGGTGTGATTTTCCCCTCCTTATGGACACACACCCATTTGCCCTGAACGTAAAAGATCACTAAATCATTTTTAAATTTTACTTTTAATCTCCCAGTGTTTAATACCAGTGTCTATAAATCAATAATGTAATCTTATATAAGTATACTTTAATCCTGGTTTTTTAAGTAGACAAACTGACAACTGACGTTAAATAGTTATGTTCCATAAGAAAGTACGTTGAAGACCTTGTGTTATATAGGTTTACAGATTTAAGGAAATAGTTTGGTATTTTACCATTCAAAACCATGAGACCGCTAAACACAATGTGTTTATTTGATGATTGAACAATTTAAATTAGGTTTTCGAGTTTGAATGTGACAACGTGAACCAGTAAAACATTTCAGCCGTGAAGAAGGGATTTAAGATAGCATATTTACGCATAATTAATGAGTATATCGTAAACAGAAAAAACTGTGCTTGTGAATATGATCATTTGAAATTCATAACACATTTGAAATTAAGACTTAGAGAATATGTGTATAGAATTTTCTGTGTTTAAAAAATGTTTGGATAATTTTGTGTCAAAGGTATGATCTTGTTTGTCTCTATATATAAAAATCGTAAGAATTAAATGTTTCAGTTTTGTAGATTTTTGAAATAAATAACAGACAGTGAAGAGAGTGTTTAACATATTTCTTTTAAATTGTTTAAAGGAAAAAACATTTAATGCAGTGATAAGGAAAAAGTTTGATCAATTTGAACTGAAATGCACCTGTTGTAAACAAACATTCAGTTTTTATATAGAAATCCAATGAATCATGAGTATAAAGTGAAATTTGAAAATTTCACATTTTTCTATAATAGATTACTATTATTTTTGTACACTCTTCCTTCTTGAAGAGATTTTATGTATTTCAGAAATCTGAAAAAAGTGCAGTGTAGTAAAAATATCTCCCCTTACTTGGATTCAGTGTTGTTATATTTTTTCTAGTCCTCTGGGATCATGGAGTCCATTCAATATGTAATAGAATTCAGCTTTAAATATGTAAATTAATAGATTTCAGCTTTGCACTTTCATTACCTCTCATAAACAGACTCTATCAAACTGAGTCTGCTATTATTTTGATTGCTTGCATTCTATGCTTTCAAAAGATCTTTTTACAGATTTTATTTAGTGTAACTCTTGTTTGACAAAAATGTTTTCTAGCATTCTGCAGAAATGGTTATACCACTATTATCAATAAATGATTTATACAGAGTTGACAAACTGTTTTCTCACATACAGCGATAATAGCAGTCATGTTTCTCATAGCTGTTATTTTGAAAATCAATCGGTTTTCATTTTTGGTCTGCATAACAGATAAAATGAAGCGGTATATGGTCAGTAGGTGTACTGATAGATAAGAGATAAATTGTTATCTATGATACGTGGAGACATGATATTGATGACGGTAAATGATAATTTATGAGTCACCAAGTTTGATCTATGTATTAAATCTTTTTATCGTGAAATTTCGTGGAGTGTAATCATGAATTCTTGAAGTTTTAAGAAGACTGGATTTGAAATGTGTATTTTTGGAAGGTAAACGATAATTGTAAATGATAGTTTTACACATCAGTAAGACATTTTATTGATAATAATGTTTTTGCTTAAATTTTTCATATTTAAAGTAGAATAAAATATATTTACTGGTAACTTCTTTTGAATATTGAAAGTAACATATAAAATTTACATGATTTTTGGACTGGTAAAAGTGCTAAACCACAACAACAGAGGGTTGTGATGATGAAGTTTTTGTTACTCTGTACTGAAACTTCTTGCTCTCCAGACAATCGACAAAACAAATAAATATGGTTATGTGTTCGAACTTACCTGCCAGTAAGAGGTAGTGAGCGTGACACCCAGTTAGATTTGTGGCCCTGTTCTGTTGCGCTTGTTTCGTACAAGACTTTTTGAGTATGTTTAGTATAAATGAAAACCTGCTTTCTCTTTTCTTGTGTTAACATGTCAGTTTGATGTATAGGAATTTGATTTGGCGTCAGCTATCAAGTAATTTCCTTTGACAATAGTCTTTTCTGTGTTTAGCCAGGTTTTATAAGATCTCTTGATTTAATATTTGAAAATAAGAAGTTTTTATTGCAATTAAAAATATAATGTTTGTCAAAATTTAGACATGAATAAGTGGTTTATTGTGTGGTGGTATGTTATGGCATTAGGTAAATTAAAGTATAATTTTTAAGTAAACCTAGACAGCTTAATAGAAAGTCTTTAAAATACAGAAGTGTTTTTAATACATTTATTGTAAAGGATAGGCTGTGTATTGTAGAGAATTAAGGTATGGTAAGTGTTGTTATTATATCATGTATAAATAGGGTGTATAACAGACTGCAATGATCTAGCAGATTTGGTCATCTCAATTGACTAGAAGAAAGAACTTCTTGTGTCTTCTACACAGTCACGTTTTTTTTGCATATTTTTTTGCCCTTGTCCGTCCGTCCTTCCGAGAATGTTGTGTCGCGCCTAGCACCAAAAGTATTTGATGTAGAGTCACAAAACTTTACAGGAATGTTGGTCAGCATGTGTAGTTGTGCACCTGGGGTTTCGCGTCCGGATTCATTCAGTCATGTAGAAGTTATGGTCCCTGACTTTGTAAAAATTGGTTATTTTAGTGTGGTGACGCGCCTAGCTCCAAAAGTATTTGACGTAGAGTCACAAAACTTTACAGGAATGTTGGTCAGCATGTGCAGTTGTGCACCTGGGGTTTTCGCATCCGGATTCATTCAGTCGTGTAGGAGTTATGGCCCCTGACTTAGTTAAAAATTTGTCATTTTAATGTGTCGCATGTAACTCCAAAAGTATTTGACCTAGAGTCACCAGAGTTTACAGGAATGTTGGTCAGCATGTACAGTTGTGCACCTGGGGTTTCGCATCCAGATTCATTCAGTCTTGTAGGAGTTATGGCCCCTGACTTAGTTAAAAATTGGTCATTTTCATGTTGTGTCACGCGCAGCTCCAAAAGTATTTGACCTAGAGTCACCAAAATTTACAGGAATGTTGGTCAGCATGTGCAGTTGTGCACCTGGGGTTTCGCGTCCGGATTCATTCAGTATTGTAGGAGTTATGGCCCCTGACCTAGGAAAAAATTGTCATTTTAATGTTTTGTCGCATGTATCTCCGAAAATATTTTAACTACAGTCATTACGAAGAGAAATGGGTTTTTATGCCCCCACTTTGGTGGGGGGGGGGCATATAGATTTGCCCTTGTCCGTCCGTCCATCCGAGAATGTTGTGTCGCGCCTAGCTCCAAAAATATTTGACATAGAGTCACAAAACTTTACAGGAATGTTGGTCAGCATGTGTAATTGTGCACCTGGAGTTTGCTTCCAGATTCATGTAGGAGTTATGGCCCCTGACTTTGTAAAAATTGGTCATTTTAGTGTTGTGTTGCGCCTAGCTCCAAAAGTATTTGATGTAGAGTCACAAAATTTTACAGGAATGTTGGTCAGCATGTGTAGTTGTGCACCTGGGGTTTCGCTTACAGATTTATTCAGTCATGTAGGAGTTATGGCCCCTGACTTAAATAAAATTGGTCATTTTAGTGTTGTGTCACGCCTAGCTCCAAAAGTATTTGATGTAGAGTCACAAAACTTTACAGGAATGTTGGTTAGCATGTGTAGTTGTGCACCTGGGGTTTCGCGCCTGGATTCATTCAGTGGTGTAGGAGTTATGGCCCCTGACTTAGTAAAAAATTGTTCATTTTGATGTTGTGTCGCGCATAGCTCCAAAAGTATTTGACCTAGAGTCACCAAAGTTTACAGGAATGTTGGTCAGCATGTGCAGTTGTGCACCTGGGGTTTCGTGTCCTGATTCATTCAGTCATGTAGGAGTTATGGCCCCTGACTTAAATAAAATTGGTCATTTTAATGTTGTGTCTTGCGTAGCTCCAAAAATATATGACCTAGAGTCACCAAAGTTTACAGGAATGTTGGTCATCATGTGCAGTTGTGCACCTGGGGTTTTGCGTCGGGATTCATTCAGTATTGTAGGAGTTATGGCCCCTGACCTAGGAAAAAATTGTCATTTTAATGTCATGTAGTGGGGGCATCTGTGTCCCATGGACACATTTCTAATTCATATTTTAATTTTGATAGGTATTTCGATTTGATAGAATTTTGGTTGTTTTTGTGTAATTATTTAGATTAACAGCTTCACTATGAAGAGTTTACCAAGTATGTAATTGAAACTTGGTCATTGGAAGCATTTCATAAGTGTTAAAATGAAAATGGAGTTGCATTTTTGTTGGATGAAGCAAATGGTAGTGTAGTTAGGCGTTTCAATTATGACTCCATAGAACACCATGCCATAGCATGTTTATAAGACAATGCAGCTTACTCATTCAAAAGTCCATGGAAGAGTGGTAAAGGTCACCAAATTCTGCTCTACTCAGGTTCCGGACTGTGCTTGAAAAATAGCCTGTAGGAGCACATGCTAGCTGTCTTCCACCACCACTGGATACTTGACATATGATCCAAATTGTTCCAGTGTTACTAGGTTTTGTATGAAGTCTCCTTAAAATAGTCACTGGCCTTTGTTACATGTTTACAGCTTTGTCTCTGTTAAAAAAAATTCTAAACATTTTTGGGCAAAAAGTGCGTCCCATTTGCACATGACCAGTATAATGTTATTGCTTCAAATCAAACTGCTAGAACATAATATGTTTTCACTTAATTAAATGTTATATTTATTAGTTTAAGAGATATAGATCAATATCTTATATAATTTGAGAATTTGACATTTGGCAATAAGCATATAAGCATTAGCTATAATGACATTTAGCATTTGGTATTCAGCATTAAGTATACGGCATATAGCATTTGGTAGGTAGCATTTAGCAGTAAGTATTTGGCATTTAGCATCAAGAAGTAGGCATTTAGCATTGAATATTTGTTATTTAGCATTTGGCAATTAATATGGTGCTCTTCCAAATGCTATATGACAAATGTTATGTGACAAATGCCATTTACTTGATGCTAAATGCTGTGTAAGGACTGTTAAAAGGATGCATTCATCCACAGGTATATTCAGCTTATTATTTAATTAAGAACTTCGAAATTTTGCATTCTGCAATTTACATTTGGCATTTATCATTTTACAATCATTGTGTAACATTAACCATTTGGCAGGCATCATTTTGCGTTAACTAGTTGGCATGCAACATTTGGCATTTAGCATGGCACATGGGACTTACATAACTTTGTTACGCTTGAGATAATGCTGAAAAAAACACTTCAAATAAGTTAATGATATATTTTTTAAGAAATTTGAGAGCCAGTTGATTATTCTATTTTATTATCATCCTATATTTAGTAAGTTTATCAGGTCAAACACTTTCCAACAGATAGTGTTTATACTTGGCCTGGCAGTGAAAGTACAGGTCGATAGTGAACGGCAGCTGTGACCTGTTACTATCAGTGAGATATCTCTTGTATTTACTTTGTGTGACATGAATTTTTAAAGTGGGCTTGGTCACTCTGGAGAGTAAAAATGAAACTCGTACAAGTTTTTATGTGGGTAGAGTGAGTTGAATGTCACATGTTTGAACTTGTTAAGAATCAGAATTGCTGAGTTCACATACTGCAGCAAGTACTGAATAATGCCATCTCCTCAAGCCAAGGCACTGTCTCCTAGAACTCATTACAAGACCTTATTTCCTGGAGTTTATAACAAGACCATATTTCTTGGACTTCCTGCAGAGGTCTTTATCTTCCAGAGTTCTTGCCAAGGCAGAACTTTCGAGGGTTAATGTCAAGGCCATATCTCCCACAGTTCCTGACAAGGCCATTTCTCCTAGAGCTATTGCCTAGTTTTTCTCCTCGCATTCCTGCCATGGCCATATATTTTATAGATAATGCCAAGTTGATATTTGGTAAAGCCCATTCAAAGTATTTTTATGCCCCCCGAAGGGAGGCATATAGTTTTTGAACCGTCTGTCAGTCTGTCGGTCTGTCAGTCTGTCCGCAATTTTCGTGTCCGGTCCATATCTTTGTCATCGATGGATGGATTTTAAAATAACTTGGCATGAATGTGTACCATAGTAAGACGACGTGTCGCGCGCAAGACCCAGGTCCGTAGCTCAAGGGTCAAGGTCACACTTAGACATTAAAGGATAGTGCATTGATGGGCGTGTCCGGTCCATATCTTTGTCATCGATGGATGGATTTTCAAATAACTTGGCATGAATGTGTACCACAGTAAGACGACGTGTCGCACGCAAAACCCAGGTCCGTAGCTCAAAGGTCAAGGTCACACTTAGACTTTAAAGCATAGTGCATTGATGGGCGTGTCCGGTCCATATCTTTGTCATCCATGGATGGATTTTCAAATAACTTGGCATGAATGTGTACCACAGTAAGACGATGTGTCGCGCGCAAGACCCAGGTCCGTAGCTCAAAGGTCAAGGTCACACTTAGACGTTAAAGGATAGTGCATTGATGGGCGTGTCCGGTCCATATCTTTGTCATACATGGATGGATTTTCAAATAACTTGGCATGAATGTGTACCACAGTAAGACGACGTGTCATGCACAAGACCAAGGTCCGTAGCTCAAAGGTCAAGGTCACACTTAGACGTTAAAGGTCATTTAACATGATAGTGCATTGATGGGCGTGTCCGGTCCATATCTTTGTCATTCATGCATGGATTTTAAAATAACTACGCATGAATGTGTGACACAGTAAGACGACGTGTCGCGCGCAAGACCCAGCTCCGTAGGTCAAAGGTCCTAAACTCTAACATCGGCCATAACTATTCATTCAAAGTGCCATCGGGGGCATGTGTCATCCTATGGAGACAGCTCTTGTTTTATATCAATATTGATTGATTCTAAGCTCTTAAACTCTTACAGCAAATACCTGCAGTTGTTTAGAGTACAGCCAGTGCTATAACTCTCTCTTTGAGCAAAAGCCTTTCTCAAAAGCAAATGTCAAGGCTTGTTTTTGTCCCATAGCTGATGGCAAGCTGAAATCTTCTAAAGCTGGGGCCAAGCCCAGCAGTTTAGTTAATCAGAAGTTTGCCTGATTTAGAGCATAAAAAAAGTCTATGGTCAGATCTGACTTTAAAGTGTTTTTATATTTTATTTAACGAAGATCTTATTAGTTATGTTATTTTTATTGTTTTATCTTTTTTGTCTCATTTTTGATGTATTTTGAATTCAACCCAAAAATTTTGTAAGTGTTTGCCAAATTGTTTTATTTGCTGCAAATCATTATCTTAGTAAAATAATTATTTTCTAACGATCTATATTCGGTCAAACTAAAACAAAATATGATATTGATTTATTGTGTTGACTAAATTATGGAAAAGTAAACATGGTTATCAGTACAATAAAGAGGGTGTTATATTGTTTCTGGGATAAGGACAAACTTTAAACAATTATTCAGTTCAGATTTAAAGATAACTTTAAACAGGATCAGCTTACATTGTGGTGATGTACATAGGAATGTAACATTCCTTTTGTCGTTAATTTGCATGAAAGGGGTTACTACTAATTAGTAAGTGTGTTTGGACATCATTTGATGAAGTGTGTCTGGGTATTATAATTATTTAAATATTACATGTGGTTTGGAGTGCACGTAGCTCAGGTGGAGTAACATTATATCTGACGGACAATTTATCCATTTATCCAAGGCGGACATTTATTAGGTATCTCGTTATTACAGTACAGTTATAAGGGAGGTGGATAATTTGTTTAGTTTTAACTGGAGAAAGTATAATTAACTGAATCAATACTGTAATTGGACATTATCTAAACTGTATCAGCTGAACGGCTCTTGGATACAAGGACACGACTGAAATATGTTCCGCAAGTTTTGAGTTGATATTGATATTTGGGACATTTGTTTTAAATATTTTATGATCTATATGTTTTGCTGGTTTTAATTAAGTGGTGAAGTTTCTGGAAAATGGTTTGGATATACACTGTTCAACAAGGTGAGCCGAAAAAAATGTTTGTTTACACTATATTTTCTATGCTTGTTACTGACTCTGCTGAACCTTAGAAAACTTAGGTAAAGGGCCAAATTCCATGAATACATACACCCGTAACATAATTATTATTAGTTTATATATGTAAGACATCACAAAGAATAATATTTGTAGGAATGTCATTTATTCTGTAGTATCATATTTCTAAAATCACAAATTACGCATTATTATATTGCCTTTGCAGTCGTTTTGAAATGCAGGAAATTATATGAATTTCTATTATTTGACACACATGGCTGTTTATGGGAGAATGAAATCAATTGGTGTCGAAATAAATACGATATATGATATTGCTGTTGAATATGGAATTCTTATTACCAGACATCAATACTGATTTGTACTACTGATCACAAAACCAATTTAAATTTTGTTTGTGAATCAAAAATTGATTTAGCGATCAAGTTGACATTATTTTCTTACGATAAATTTCTCCCAGGCGTATAATATAGATATTAAATCACCTCAAGTGCATTGCGTTTAAATTACGATGACAAAATATAATGTTGCGAATTTATTACACTACACCCATATTTGGACATTTAGACGTAGGGATTGTGTTTAACCTTCTTCGGTATTTGGCAACTCTCCCTGATCGTACCAGCATTGATAACAGTCTGCCAAAGTATCAATAAAAATCTGATTATACTACTACATAACTGAACCTTGGCCCAGCTAGGACATGTACTAGCACTTGACGTTTATATGCATGAAGGTGGGTCCATTCCTGTAGATATATCACCAGATATATGCAAACATCATAAACCATGCATATTTTAAACATTCCATGTATGAATGTATGTTGGCAAGCTGTGCGTATGAAATCAGTAAAGGTAAATTTTGAAATAGTAGGCGTGCATTTCTTTTTTAACGCTCCCAAAATGCGAATATGGTTAAATGGAATTGCAAGAATAGGTGTGTGTAGTTTGAAAAAGTTTAATTTGTAGTTTTTTTGAGTCATCACAAAAAGAGTAAAATTTTGTTAATTGTAAACGTTACTGGGCACATCCGGACTTTATCAGATGTACATATCTGTAAAATGCGTAGAAGTTGTTGCTAAAATAAACATTTATTTTGTGCATAAATGATGTTTTCTGATAGTTTATCTAGTTAGTCGCCAGAAAAGGGACTGTAATTTTGTGTGCTACATGTTGGTCTTTCGGTTTGCCATTATCAGTTCTGATCTTCCTAGTTTTGTGATGTTATACGTTATATGATGCTTGACTATCCCATTTGCTTAGTTGTCCATTTCGTCAAAGGTCAGTGTAGCAGTGAAGTGACCTTGAACCAGGCCCCAATTTCACGAAAAAACTTAAGTAATTGCTTAGCTAAGTCTGTTATTTCAAATGCTTATTTTTGCCCTTTATGCGTCTTCAATGTTGTCTTTTTCATCTATATCAGACCCGTACATGACTATTTCATAGATCAAAGCACAACAATTCTGAATTTTACAGAAAATGAAGTATAAAAATCAGAAATATACTTAAGCAAGTACTTAAGTTCGTTATATTGTGCTTAAATAGAAATATCATATTTGCGTGACTGAAATAAGCACTGCAGAAATATGCTACTAACCATAGATTAATTTAGCTATAAATACATTGGTATAGAAAAAATCAACATTAAATAACAATATTTTAAGCAATAGCATGATTTTAAAATAACTTAACTAAGTAATTACTTAAGTTTTTTCGTGAAATTGGGGCCAGGCTGATCTGATGAAGAAGTTTAGAAGTATCAGGCATACAGACTGCAGCTGCTGGTTGACCATAGTCAGAATATCATCCCTGTTGATTTTTGGGTCAGTAGGTCAACAGTCAGACTGATACTTGATTCTAAAGTAGCTTCTGATCAATAGACATAGACATGTTTGAAAGATATACGAACAAGACAAAGAAGCTGTTAGTGAGCTTTTGATAAAGACTTACATACATGCAACTTTTATAGGATGATGATCTGATATTATTTTATATGCTGTTCAGTTTTCATGAGAAACAACCCTTTCTTTCTATGATTTGGTGTTGTTTGAATTTTTTTTTTCTCAAAATGTAAGGCTAAACATTATTAAATGGAATTAATTTGCTTGAAAGCTTTTCAATAAAAAGAAAAGTATGAAGTCACAGTTGTGTCAGCCATTTCAACTTCAGCACATACCCTTTTCTAGTGAGTTATACACTTTAATGATATGGAACAAGGAACACCCTTTTATTCACCTTTGTCTATTTATACATCTGTAATGTTATTAGAATCAATGAACACCACATGTTACAGGTATTGACTTGAATATTTATTTTGTTTAAGTCCTGGCTGTGTCAAAGGAAGGTATATTGATTACTCTGTGCCCTAGATGTATTCCATATACAGTTACAAGCCTCCAGAAAACACGATTTTCAAAACGAAAAGGAGTGTGTAAATCCTTGTTGAATGAAATATTTGAAGTTCAGTGTGTTTGTAAAGATATGTGCCATTTGCAAATAATCGATTGAATGGGTATGTTGTTTGTTATTTGAGAGGCAAGGTATGTGTTATTACTCCACATTTATATAGCACTGCTTTTTTGGACAGTGCATAATTATTTCGTATGAAATTGGAAATAAATTGTTCTATTTTTTAATGTAGGTTAAATTGTTTGTGGAAATCTTACAGGTATGATATGGAAGAAGTATTTATATTTCGTAAATTTTTTGTTCTGTAAATTCTTAAAATATTTTTCATCCTTTTATTGATCGTTCTTGTTCATTTATACGTTCTGCACTCTCTGACTTGCTTTCAACAGTACCGGATGGTGGGCTGTCGTACAATTACCGGTGCTGTATCCCAGTAGTTAAAGTTATTTAGACTATTTGTTGTAGATATCTTCAAGTGTTCTGTCACATGATAACATTAACTACAGGTAACATTTTATTGTTGCTATCCTGTCTTCAAGAAAACATGTCACTTGTGATTTTTAGGATATCTCTGACAATGTAGTACATTAAATTTTATGCATTTAAGACAAAAAATAAATAGTTAATGAGCAGCACACTTTATTGATTTGAGAGCGATTTCAAAGAGACTTTATTAGGCCATATTATACATACCTTACAACTGGCAGTAAGAAACTACATTATGGAAGTTCGTAACACAACTGGTCTCTTAGTACAACATCATTTGTTCTTTAACAACATAAATGAGAATTGATAAAGTGGTCTCTTAATGCAAAGTGATCTCTCAATAGATGTGGTCTCTCGAGCAAGTGTGATTGTATTTTAACTGGCGTTAGATTGAACATATGAACGTAGGACCGTTACAGCAAAAATGGCTGTATAACTGCAAGATGTGTCCGTTATATATGGATCATAATCGAAGTACACAGTGACTTATAAGCCTTAATAGATCTCTTCATAAATTTATTTGTAGTCTCTTTTATAAATTCCATCAAAAAATCAAGTGGTTGATGGTTGGTAAGGAAGTATCTGTTAATGTTATATCATTTGGTACTTCAAGTAGCTCTTCAATAAAGACCTTCATGCTGGTTATACCTGGTAATTTCAGTTGTTGAAAGTTTGGTTAAAATAAATTCATTACCTTTCCTAAAATGATTATAGCTGTGGGTTTATAAATTTGTAAAACATTCTATGTAAAAGAAAGGGAAATATGTTGACATTTGCAGACAGGCATTGAAAAAACATTTGAAATACTCCAGTTTATAATAACACATTCCATGACATTTAAAACGTAATAATTGCATATCATGTAAAATGCATTTCCAATTAAAGATATAAGTGGTGAAAATAGCTATTGCACTTTATGGATGAATGAACTCCGTTAATCAATGAAATCAGGTGGAAAATGAACATACATCTGACTGGGTGTAGATATATTATTATTTTCACCCTATGGTATTAAAGTCATAATATGCTCGAGAACAATGAGTTGGGTTTTGTACATTGCTCGTGGCATGACATATTTCATGTTCAGCATGTATTTTTGTCATGTTCTCATCTTGTAGGACATTATTCTCAAAGTTGCCTATATATGGAAAGTACAATGTCAAGGGAAAGGAAATTACAAAGTTATGATATATTTTTGTGTACTGTTATCTTTATTTACTCCAGGTTGTTTTTCTGACAACAGTTTGAGAATTTTATTTCACTGTAAACAACAGAAAGTGCTGCACAAAGTGTTTACCTGTTGAAATAAATATTAGCATAACTGGATTTATTTATGTAAATCTATTGAAAATATATAGACTGTGAGTTTTAAAAGTATAAACAATTGCTACAAAGGAGGAAATGATTAATTATAAGCCAACAGAATCAATTGTTTATGTACTGGAAAACAAACAGATTTGTGATACGATTTCTCTAAGTTTTTTTTAAGAAGTTTGAAAAACAATACTTAGTGTAATGTCAGCAACTTAATCTTTGCTGACATTCTGTTAAGGGTATGTGCAGAATATTACCTTACCAAATAAAAGCAACTTAAAATTGTACTGTTCATTATAACGGTCACTTTAAAAGCTTTAAAAGAAAGGGGTTTTTGTTATCTAAAGACAAGTATGGAATGAAGGAAACTGTCGGACAGCAGTTCATCAAGCTGTGTCTTTAATTACGAAACATTCAGCTACATGAAATACAAAAGTTACTAGGGATGTTAGACAAAGTTTACATAATTTTGTCATAATTGGTCTATGGATAAGATGATAGTTTGACTGGATTATCAAAAGTTGGGTCATTCATGGATGATAATGTTGCAACTTTCCTGACAAATTGCTGATAGTATTGTAGATGGAAGAATTAGGATGTCATTTCCTCTATACAGCAGTATCATTACAGGCTTCCACAGACACTGACTTAATTTATCTTACACCTAGCTCTCATACACTCCTAATTTCAGTAATTTTCATGTACTAAGTAATTAATAAGTACCTGTACATTTTGTGTTAGTTGTAGAATTTTCAGTTTTGCTGTTTGATGAATTAATATTGACCTCAGGTGCTTCCATGGATGTTGGATCTATTTTCTGTTTGAAATAGTATATGTGTTTCCAATGACGACGATTTGAATGGAAGAAATTGCTTAGCCAATCATTTTGCTGAAAGCTGCGCATTGCAATAGAAAAACTTGTGCAGATTTCCCCGAGATGGGAGAAATATTTGTTCGTATCTCGACAAACATATAGTATTTAAAGAGGAGAGTGACAAAGCAGTTGGCAAATTCTTGCATCGTTAGGTTGTCACTTTTGGTTTTAACGCTGTTAATGCCACCAACGGAATACTTCCTTTGCGTGTAACTTATGTTGTGACGCTGTTATAGAATTAATACATCAAAGTCTGATAGACAAGACATGCATATTAAATTGTAACGTTTTTATGTAACATGGAGATGATGGATTTTGCAGCTCCTAAGATTTATTCATCTAGTGCTGTTCTCATTTTACAGCCAGTATCATTTAAAGGTGGGTCAAAATGTTATCTAACTTGAATTTGAAACGGCTTTGTGCATATTCTATGTATCATTTTAGTATATTTTCATCTTAATTAGCATATCTCAGATGTTGAATATCTTGGTATATGTATTCAGCATATCCTCATGGATTGTGAGACAAGTTAGACTTTGTAAGTGAAAAATAGTTTTTCTTTTTATAATGGTGGATACATACAATATAATGAACATAAAATTTAGTGAAAATGTCAGGAAATTTCATAGGCAGTGGGTGTGTATTAAATTATTTGATGAATACTTGTTCATTTAAAATAATTTGTATTAAAGAAGTAAAGTTGCGGTCACTTGGTAATGCATATTAATTAGGAATTAATTGATACAGGTGCATTATGACCTTTGACCTGTGTTTTGACAGCTCATCATGCATGTTTTTATGAGTATTTTATGATAAACAAATCATTGTATTATTATGACTATGTTGGCTGATACAGATGAATGCTTATAGTCATTCTCGGATGATTAGATTCATTCATATCCTTGTCTTTATCCGAGACATATTATGAGTCATAGTTGTATTTGGTTAAAAGGTGTTTCCATATTTTGTATGTAGGTGTTAAAACATTTTCAAATATTTGTCGACTTTCTTGTATTTTGGATTATATTTTACAATGACAGTGATCAGGAATGAAGGTATAGTTCATTTTATAAGTTTCATTTTAAATACTGTAAAATTATTTATATTTGTTGGGAACAAATTTTCATGGATTTCGTCGTTCCATCAATCCAACAAATAAATAAAATTCACATATATGTTATCTTCAACTATTAAAATCCACGAATTTATATCCCATGAATTATCTATATTGGCCAAAACCACGAAATTTCATGAAAACAACATAAATTTAGTTGGTTCTCTGAGTTATTGATGCTGACCTTGCAAATCTGTCTTACATGAAAATACATTGAATCTTTTTGCATATGAATGTATTTACAAGTCTTGTCAACACCTTCTTATTATAGTTTGGTTTTGAGGTAAGCGATGTTTTTGTACTTTTAATAATGGAAGGGTCCGTTATTTAGGTAGTGTTATTTAGTACGATAGTGGTTCTTATAAATAAGTAAAATTCACATATCATATAGAAGGTGGACGGATAGCTCAGTGGTTTGCACACTGGCCTTCCAATCCTGAGGTTGGGGGTTTGATCCCCGGCAGCTACTCGGGAATTTTCGGAAACACTTTTCAGTGTTTCCCACCTAACTAGAGGTGTACTGGTCAGGAACCCAGGCAATCCTTGCGTGTATCAGTGCTATACACTGGGCACGTAAAAGAACCAGGCTGTCTATTCGCAACAAGCTATGCTAAGTTAGCCGGACAAGCCTGTATCTGATTTCTGATCTCTCTGTCGTGGGGGCTTTGTCTCACTCTGTCCCTCTGTTCAGATCGCTCTGTGTCTGTACTAGTAGAGGATGAGGTGTACTGGTCAGGAACCCAGGCAATCCTTGCATGTATCAGTGCTATACACTGGGCACGTTAAAGAACCAGGCTGTCTATTCGCAACGAGCTAGGCTAAGTTATCCGGACAAGCCTGTATCTGATTTCTGATCTCTCTGTCGTGGGGGCTTTGTCTCACTCTGTCCTTCTGTTCAGATCGCTCTGTGTCTGTACTAGTAGAGGATGAATTATGCGCCCTGTGTGGCTGCATTTGAACTATGTAAAGCGCCTTTGAACGTGAAATTGATCATGAAAAGGGCGCCATATAAATCTGGTATAATAATAATACAAGGTAAATAGTTCTGATTTCCCTAATCGGCAGACTTGTCTATGAATTGAACTCTCAAATGTGAAAATCAAACTATACTGGTATAATTGTGTGTTTGTATATATATTGGGATTTCTCCAGAATTGTTCTTTGATTTTATCAAGAAAGAGAAACAGTTATTTTATTCTTGTCAATGAGAACAGTTGTGTTTTCTCATCAGCAGGACATTCTATCAAGAAAGTTGCTTCACAGTTTCAATGGTTATTAATTGCTTCATCAGAGTATTTTGAATAATAAGTAGTGCCGTTTGAATGTTACTAAGTATAGGTGATAGTGTGTTTCAAAGCCGGGATTCTGATTGTTTAGGGTGCCAAGAGTAGAGTGGTAGTACTACAAAGGGAGGAACGTGGTAGTATTACAAAGGGAGGGAACTGATAAATCAATGTGCCAAGAGTAGGTGATAGTGTTACAAAGGGAGGGAACTGATATCTCAATGTGCCAAGAGTAGGTGATAGTGTTACAAAGGGAGGGAATGTGGTAGTATTACAAAGGGAGGGAACTAATATCTCAATGTGCCAAGAGAGGTGATAGTGTTTCGAATGGGGGGAATGTTGTAGTATTACAAAGGGAGTGAACTGATAATTCCTTGTGCCAAGAGTAGGTGATAGTATTACAAAGGGAGGGAATGTGGTAGTATTACAAAGGGAGGGAACTAATATCTCAGTGTGCCATGAGTAGGTGATAGTGTTACAAAGGGAGGGAACTGATATCTCAATGTGCCAAGATTAGGTGATAGTGTTACAAAGGGAAGGAATGTGGTAGTATTACAAAGGGAGGGAACTAATATCTCAATGTGCCAGAGAGGTGATAGTGTTCGAATGGGGGGAATGTTGTAGTATACAAAGGGAGTGAACTGATATCCTTGTGCCAAGAGTAGGTGATAGTATTACAAAGGGAGGGAATGTGGTAGTATTACAAAGGGAGGGAACTAATATCTCAGTGTGCCATGAGTAGGTGATAGTGTTACAAAGGGAGGGAACTGATATCTCAATGTGCCAAGATTAGGTAATAGTGTTACAAAGGGAAGGAATGTGGTAGTATTACAAAGGGAGGGAACTAATATCTCACTGTGCCAAGAGTAGGTAATAGTATTACAAAGGGACGGAACTGATGTCTCAATGTGCCAAGAGTAGATGATAGTGTTACAAAGGGAGGGAATGTGGTAGTGTTTCAAAGGGATGAAACTGATAATTCTTTGTGTCAGGAGTGAAGTGTGTCAGTATTACAAAGGGAGGGAACTAATATCTCACTGTGCCAAGAGTAGGTAATAGTATTACAAAGGGACGGAACTGATGTCTCAATGTGCCAAGAGTAGATGATAGTGTTACAAAGGGAGGGAATGTGGTAGTGTTTCAAAGGGATGAAACTGATAATTCTTTGTGTCAGGAGTGAAGTGTGTCAGTGTTACAAAGGGAAAGAACTAATAACTTAGTGTTTTTGATGTTTTCATTTGTACCGCTACAATTCCATTTTGTGTATCTGTTTGTACAAAAGCAGATTTAGGACACTGTTACACTTGTTGGATTAGCAATGGTGTCAGTGATGAAAGTTTTCTTTTGATTTCTGAAAACAAAATAAGCAGTCATACTGAGATATTGCTTGCGAAAAAAGGACAACATAAGCCAAAACACTTTCATTTCAGGTGCCTAACTGATATATTATATAATTAAAGTTTCCCTTTTCAACTAGCCTTAATAATATCCTTCTTTTTTTTTTTTTTTAATGACTCATCCGCAATGTCTGTCTATACTTTTATTTCACTAATGATAGCTTGAAGGCAAACAGTATGTATACTATATTTGATGCACTGTAGATAGGTGATAATGGTATAAGTGATGGTGTTGAAGATAAATGTAATGTAATAAGATTTCTTTTAACCAATAAATCAAGGTAAACACATACTCTAAGGTGTCCATGCTTGTAATTGAATGATATATTTAATACCTTCTTTTTGTGAAGAGCAAATAATTGTTTGCAATATAAGCTGAATCTTTCAGAGACCTTGGGCAGAAAATTTTTCCATATATTTCACTGTACATACTCATCAGTAGAGTGAGAAATGCTCCACACTCAGCTGTGTCAACATAAAACTAACTGGGAAGGGTTACAGTTCTGCCATGCCCACTAATGCCAAATTATTATCATACACACTACAACTTTGATGCAGTGCTAGATTATAATATTATATAGTGGCTCACAACATTACAAACTCTGCATTTTTCTTTACACTTGAATGTTTGTATAGTAACTCTGGTTACAGAAGTGTTTTGTTAGATGAAAAATATTTCAGTTTTAAATATTTGTTTGACACAAACAAAGGTGTTTAAACTTACGATAAGGAAACAAATTAACCCAAAAGTATGCCAAAAATTGAATTCTGTAAGAAGATTTTTATCATGCTAAAGAACAATCTATGACCCATATCTGTCAATGTTTTGTTAGATTAAACTGTGAAAAGGACCATAACTTCTCCAGCAATTGAAGTTCAAAAAGCTTAAATTCTAAACAGATTGTTCAGTTGAGGATATACTAAACCTTGTGTATGTTAAGCATGTTAAATAGATTTGAAATTAATCTGTAATGGGCCAGAAACCGTAACCCATTTTCAGTACATTTACAGTGTTTTCAAAGTTTTGAACAAATCAGTATTTGCTAGTCTATATTTATACAGGTTGTTCCAATTTCTGTCACTGGCCTATTCTTCGTATACTTTTTTGTCTTATAGAGATTGCAGTTGTATTTTAATTACTTTCGTTAGGTTTGGATTAATTGCCTAAAATTTAATAATTGAATTTTTATATCCAGTAAAGGATCCATGTTTCAGAATGTATATAATTTGTTGTATCCAAGCTAGGTCAACATGAGATGAAAGTATTTTATTCTCGTTACAGATGCAACTGTAGACTGTCCACAATCTCCTGAACCTGAAGAATCTATACAGGAATGGCGATCTGAAGTGAGCAAGCGTAGCAACATTCCATGGGAGGAGAAACCAGATAAAGTCAATTTGTATAGCGAAAATATCATACAGGAAACAGAAAACACAGAAGCTGTTGATCGAGAATCTATTGCAAATCTTTCCAAAGCTAGACAACAGTGGGAAACTAAAGCACAGACAACTGAAGATTCAACGCCCAGAAAGCAGAAACAGCCACAGCAGGTGCGTCACTGGGAAGTCAAACTTCCTACACCATTAAAAAGAGTTCCTGCAGACGTAGTGCGCACCACTAATCAAGATTCTGATTCAGAATCAGAAAACATGGCAGACACTGAATATGCAAATGAAAGTGCTATTGAGCGAGAAATTCGTCTCGCAATGGAGCGTGAAGAACTGCTCAAAAAAGAACAAGAGGAGAGAGCCAATTTACAAGAGCGCCAGGTGTCATCGGTGAAGAAAGAACAGTTTGAGAAAATTGAACAGAACAACAACAAGCCAACATATCATGAAATGACGGAGGCGGACCGAGGGTCAGAACTTCAGCAGCGGGAGGAACTAATACAACAAGAATTGCAGGAACAAGAGGAACGTGAGGCTGCATACAGGGGAGAGACACGCACTTACGAGGTATAATATAACATACCAAAATTATGAATATATTCAGTAATGAAAAAAAAAAACTTTCCAGAAATGGAAATATTTCAGAGAAAGACTTTAAATATATTAACTATTAAACATAAGATCAAATGAACTTTAAAAAGAACTGTATGTACTTCCTTTTACGTTGATCACCAGCTAAGATTTGAAAGCAGGTGGCTGTATAAGTTTTTTTCATTTATAGTTACATGTAGTTAGTTTATCATCAGTTTAGGAAAAATAAATTTCAAGTGAATAGTAAAATATATAGTGACTATGACAAACAAGTCTAAACACTGGTTTTAGTAATCATTAAAGCAATATGTGTGATTGGCAGATCAAATAGATTTTCTATGCCCTCAAGCAAGTCAAGTAAAACACTGAGTACTTCTTGGCTTTATTTACCAAGTTACACTTAAATAGTACTGGTACGTAAGAACAAAATATAAAATATCTATCCTGGAGGCCTAGGTTACATGTAACATAACCAGACGATGTAGTGTCAAAATGATAGATAGGTTATTTGGTCAGAATGTCTCAGAACATTACCAGTTAAACCAGCTGACAGTTCCCAGTTACACAATTGTCAATGTTAAATTCCTAATTAATTTGTTAATTAATTACCTGTTGAATGCACAGGTTATCCAGTAAATTTTCAGGATTTTTATGCACAACACTTTTTTTAAATACTCTTTTAGTATGGGGATATGCATGTTGCCCACCCATTTGGATACACCCCTGCCTTGAACCTCCTACCACAAGCATTCTCCAGCCAGCCCTCTTAGGCTCAGTAGGGAGAGCGTTGGTCTACAGATCGCGGGGTCACAAGTTCGATCCATGGGCAGGGCGTATGTTCTCCCTGACAATTCGATAAAAGAAATTGTGTCTGAAATCATTTGTCCTCCCCCTCTGATAATTCATGTGGGGAAGTTGGCAGTGACTTGCGGAAAACAAATTTGTACTGGTACAGAATCCAGGAACACTGGTTAGGTTAACTGCCCACTGTAACATGACTGAAATACTGTTGAGAAACGGAGTTAAACCCAAAAACAAACAAGCATTCTCCTTGCCTGCTACCAGGCATTCTGTCAAGACAAAACCTGAGTGTCCGGAACTACTTGCAATACACAAATTTTTAATAACCCTGGAGTAAAAGTTTGTTAACCTGTCAATAGGTGTGAAGTTTTTACAGACAGAAAGTGGTAAAATCTGAAAGCTATCTGCTTGAAGGGATAGATATGATGGATGTATAAGATAAAATTACATTTACTGTATATTGATATATTGACATCCAATGCAGAATTGATGTATGTGGTTAGAATTTATAGTACAATTTAATGCCTTTTGAGAAATTAGAAATTTTTGTAAAAATGTTTATATTCTATTACAAGGAACATGTTGTCATTGAAATTAGCAATTACATATACTACTAGGTTGCAACATACGCATTTGATCAAATAACACTTTAAAAAGGAATATAATATGTTAAAGACGTCAAATTTTGAAATGGTAAGATTTTTTTTTTTTGCTTTGAAACAAGTAGATTTATACTACTTTTGAACATTTCTTGACTTATGTGACATGGTAAAAATATCAGGTAAGACATGTGAAGCTAGTATAAAAGTTATATCCTAGATTAGTAATTTTGAATGGAACATTTTACAATAGAATATAATTTCAACTGTTCCTTGATGAAACTTTATTTCATACTAAAGTTGGATAAAGGGAAAAAAACAAACAGATATAAGGTAGTTTACAAGTCTTTGGAGTGTTTGCTGTGTGAAGTAGAAATGTATCTATACAAGCCTGATGAGATATCTCAAGTCTTTGTTTTATGTGTTACCTTCTAACAAGTAGTTTTATGTTATACAGGACTCCAGTCATTCCTCTGCTGATGAAGATGAGAATGCTAATGAAAGCATCATCGAACGTGAAATACGTCTGCAACAAGAGAGGGAGCGGGAACTAGAGGAACGGAGGATGCAGCAGGCTCGCACAAATAAACAGGTTTGTTTGTTCAAGTTTTACGTAGAAAATAGACTTGTATTTATAGAGTAAGACCAACTTACTATAAAATCATTTAATTTTGTGGTTTTGGTCAAAACGGCAATTTCGTGGGGATATGAATTCGTGGATTTCAACTTTTGAACATAAAATGAATGGGAATTTTATTTGTTTGTTGGGAATAAATTTCGTGGATTGACTCAGGAACGAAATCCACGAAAATTAATGATTTCACAGTATGTGAGTGGTAAGTTGTGATTGTCACAGGTGTTTAGCATTGTGCAAACAAATGAAAAGGAAAAAATATTTTCCGTCAAAGTCATTGACAAAAAGTTTCCGTCATAGCTATAAAGTTCTCTTTTTTAATCAAGAATAGCTGTATACTTACTTTGGTCGGGTAAGTACTAATATTTATATGGAATAATTACATAAATCTGAGTATTGACCATTTCAGGAACCAGTCACTGATGATGTAGTAAAAGAGGAAACTGTAACTGTAGAATACACTGAACCAGTCCAGTCTACCCCACCCTCAACACTGACTGAGACCCCAGTATCTACACCAGATGACCTCAGTGAAGCAGAAGACCAGGCTGAGGTTAGACCAAATGTTCAATCAAGAATTTCGTATGAGGAAGCTATTTCTAGTGCTGCTCATGATGGTGAGAGTTTGATTGCTCGGGAATTAAGAGAGGCACGGGAGAGGGAGGAGGAACTTCACAGACAGCGACAATTATTGGCAGCGGGAAATACCAGTAAACCTGTTACACCTAAACAAACAGCATCAACGAATGTTAAAGAACCAGTCTCGAACAAAACTGTTGACAATCAGAAAGCAACTTATCAGAAAGATGTGTCACCATTTAAACATGAACGTAGACAGTCTACAGATTCACTTTCTTCAGGCCATAGCAGTGAAAAACCACAAAATGTCACTCCAAGAAGTATGCGAGTTACAGCTTTCGGTGGTGGTGGCATAATGGGAAATCTTACCTACGAAACCCCAGACAAGCCTAAACCAACAAAGAGACAAGAAACTCCTATTGAACGTGAAATTAGATTAGCTAGAGAAAGGGAAAATGAATATAGAATATCTAAAGGTCTTCCACCTCTTAAAGATGAAAAGAAAATTGATTATGATATTGTTGAAGATAAAGAAGAAGAATTGACTTTCAAAAAATCCTCATTCTTTCGTCCAACCCATCACACTAAAGGAGACAATGTTCAAAAGTTTGCTTCCTCTAGATTACAGAAGGAAATTAATAAACAAACTGCTTTAGAGAAAAAATATCGTGAAGAGGGAAAAGTTATATCAACATCGGAAGATCACCTTGGATTGCTTAAATATTCTGATATTGCCACACAGGAACAAACTGCTGTACCCAAAAGAAACTTTAGCATTACGCGTAAAGGTGCAAGCAGTGCGCCCATTAGTGAACAAAAACAGAATGGGACAGCAGTACCCAAATCATCATCAAACATCCCCGAGCAGCCAGCACCAAAATTTAGTCGCAGCACTTCCAGTGGTGGAGTAACATTTAGTTACAAGGAGTCTAGACATAAGGCTGAATCTAAAATTGAACAGGAGCTGAGGGAGATGAGAGAAAGGGAGGAGGAATTAAGGTAAATAAAATATAAAAATAATCAAAACATTTTCCCGTAAGTTACCATTAAAAAAGATACCTTTATTGAAAGTAGGTTCATCATTATCAGTGGTCTGAGAGAAGCTATTATGTAGCTTTTTATCATTTGAAAATTTTAAGCTACCAAAGCTTTTAAGTAAGACATTTAATTTGTTATTGTCAAAAGTAGTGCTTATATTTTCTGGAATAAAGCTCTCAACTTATTTATTAACCTAACTGTTCAATGAAAAGGAATAGATGTAACTGATATTTGTATTTGTAGTTAACCCAAGTTTTTCATCCAAGTTTTCTCTTGAATACTTTTCAGTTTTCATATTTTAAAGCGAAATTTCCAGTTCGCAGTTCTACTCTCTAACATTTATAGTAATTCTTTCTAAAAGCAGTTTTGACAAACACTCGATGTTGTCTGGTTTTAGTCTTGAATGCATTTTTAATTGAAATAATTTTGGAAACCTGAACAAACCACACATGATGGTATTGTTGTTTTTTTCAGGAGTCAGAGAGCAGGTTCTGGTCTAGTTTCCACACACAGTCCACGGAGCCCTGACACCACTAGTGTAGTTAACAAACGTTCACAGTTTGAGCAAACCTCATAGCCACTTGAAACATTTTTCTACTGCTAGGAAATTTTGTGTTCATTAAATTGAAATGTGATGAATCAGCCTGTGGAATGGTCTTTCAAAACATTTCATTCTATTAATGGGACCTTCCATTTGATGTCTGTGCCTTAAAAGATTTGTTTTGAAGATGATACAAGAGAATGAACAAAATACAGTTTACCATAGTTATACTGTAATGCAATGAAAAAACACATGAAAATAGCATATATACATTAAGTATATGTGAGAACACTGTAAACTTCAGTCACATTCCAACATTTGGAATATTTCCGTTAAGGTTAGACACTTCAACATTTGGAATATCCACATTATGGTTGCCCACCTCAGCATACGGAATATTCCTGTTTTGGCCAGACACTTCAACATTTGTGACATCTTAATTTTGATCAGATGCCAGTTTTGGACTACTATATTTAGCAGTTGAAACTTATGTGCAGATGTGAAGTTATTTGTTTATTTTGTCAAATATTTTTTTACCATACCAGGTGTTTTGAATGATATTGCACTGAAGTCGAGTACTACTGTAAACAGAATTTGCCATGAATAACAGTATTTGCAGGAGAAGTAGATTTTGGTGCTGTAGAAAAGTAAGAAAGTAAGAAAGATAGAGTATTAATAAATAGTGCGAAGTAGCAGCTGTATACTGTAGAGAATAGTGTAAATACCATGCTACTATGTGAATCGTCACATTGAAAGGTACCATCGTATTTAATTTTACAGTATGTTTGAATATTTGTTACGTAAACTATACGTATTTCTAAATGCTGAGAGAATATCTCGTGTTAGAATGTTGTAAAAAGTATGTTGACTCAAAGGGTGGATCCAGAGCGGGGTTTGACGCCTCTAAAATCAGGCAAGCATATATTCTTATAGCCAAAGTTGCGACCTCATTCATTGAAACAATGACATTTTCAGCTCTCTTTGTTCACAAAACATATCAGTAGTATATGTAACTGCTGATGAGGAATGACAGGACAACTGTTAAATTTAAAAGATATCATTTAAATGAAGTTCTGAAAATATTTAGCCCGATGTTTGTCAATTATATATCAGCTTGAAGTATTTGTATATTTGTGAACAACTTTTCCAGGAGGATATGTTCCAAACCTCCATAATCCTGGTTCCACCCCTGAACTTAAAAACTAAATTACTACGACTGTGTTATCAACATTATGTCATTTTTCTACAGAAAGTTATTTTGTTAGGCAGGCCATTAAATATCTTGCATTAAAGTGTATTTTTCATTTTACAATTAAATAAAATTAGGTTTTTCATATTTAATTATATGCAATGTTGATTGTAATTGTGTTTGCAGAAAATTTTATTCAGACTTTTCAAATATATATATGATATTGTATTTCCAAATTGTGGCCATTATTTAAGTTTTGCTAGTTTTATTATTTTCTGGTAAAGCTTGGTTATACAGATTTATATGCTATAAAGTTAGTGATTGAACAGGATGTGAAGCGTGTAATATTACAATAAAATCTTATACCTGAGTGGAAATTTGAGACACAGACAAGAAATGACAGTGTAGATTTCAGGATTTTGTAGCCGACAGTACATTCTGGTGTCTTATAACATATGAGGAAGGTTACCAAGGAAACAACAACAAAAATATTAACCATTAAAGGGAAAAAAATATGTTATTAGCTTTGATATTTTAGAAATTGAACAAAAATACAAGACAGTATTGCTTTGTTGCATTTATTGTGACATTTATCATGTATAGACAACATATGTTGCTACAGTCGGTGTATGAAGCCGACTTATGAAGAATATAACCAGGGTTTACTGTATGTAGATGTATTTTCATGGATTATTGTACAGTCTTTAAAGTCAACTAGGGGAAGAGAACAGATCTGAATACAAACTATAGTTACTGCTTATAGAAATCAAAATATAGCCTAGATATATTAGGCATGGCTTATCAGGTGTGAAATTAAAAATGATTAGAAGCTGGTATGTTAAAGTAGGCCCTTGTGTGTGAGAATATTAAAGCATTGCTTGCTAGTAAGGTTAGTTTCTAGATTTGAGGATAAATGGTGAAAGCTGCAGTTTCCTAGAAAAACCAGACTGCATATAGAATGAATCATGATCTCGATGTAGAGGTGGAGAAAATGAATCATATTGAAAAGGATACATGATGGTAGAGTTTGATATAAAATTTATATCTGTGAGACATTTAAAAACAACACTAAAAGTTTACATTTCCCATTTCAATGTATTATTTTATTTCAAAGACCGCTTCAAAAAGTACAGGTTTAATCAATTTACATAGGACTTCATTTTTATCCCTATAAATTGGCTTTATCAATTATGTACATTTGTTTTGTCTCATTTGTTTATAACAAAATTGTTGACTTTTAAATACTGACAGAGAATAATGTTAAGGAAATGTAATCTTGATGTGACATGAAAACATAAAGTTCATACCAGTTTAATATCTTGTTGCCTAATGAAGTTTACAAGTGTTTCAAAATGTTGTTATGTTTAAATATTTTCTGCCTCATACTAAGGCTACTGTTTTAATTTCAGCTAATTGTTAGGTTGTTTTTGGAAAGAATTGAATTGTTTAAAATATCCATGCCCCTGTTCACTTATTACTTGAATGGAAAATTTGTTAAGATTTAAATTATGAAATATTCAGAAATAGCAGGAACAGAGTCGGTCATACCCACCTATATTTATAATCCACCTGTTTACTTATTTAGTGTGTTGAAGAGGAATGTTGTAACACATCAGAGGGTTGTAACATTCAAGGTAGATTGTAACATTCCAGGTAGGTTGTAATATGCATCAAGGTTGTAATATACAGCATATCAAGAATTTTGCAACGTACCAGGAAGTCTGTTACATACAAAAGTTCTAAACATATCAGTAAGGTTTTATTATACCTAGAAGGTTGAAACGTACAAAGAAGTTTGTAACATATCAAGAAGTTTGTAACATACAACAGAAAGTTGTAACACCAAGAAGGTTGTAACATAGATTTTTAAATTTGTAACATACAACAGAAAGTTGTAACACCAAGAAGGTTGTATCATAGATTTTTAAATTTGTAACGTGCAACAGAAAGTTGTAACACCAAGAAGGTTGTAACATAGATTTTTAAATTTGTAACAAACAACAGAAAGTTGTAACACCAAGAAGGTTGTAATGTAGATTTTTAAGTTTGTAACATACAACAAAAAGTTGTAACACCAAGAATGTTGTAACATACAACAACAAAATGTTTTAACACACTTTAATGTTTGTAATGTACAGTAATGATTATAATGGGTGTGACTATGCCCTTTTGTTTTATTTGAATTGTTCCATGGAAAACATATCTAAAATTTTGTGCCTTATAATAAATCTTATTTACATTACATTTGATTTGTTTATTTTAATTTTTGTGTGTACATATCATAAATTAAGATATTTTTAAAACATATCATTGTACTTAAACAATAGATTATTTAAGAAAAACAAGGCTTTTTTCAAGAGAGTGTTTTCTTAAAAAAATGAAAATATATGTTTAAAATATATAATATTAACAAATGATAATTAATTCAGTGATTACATGTATGGTTGTGTGATTTACATATTATTATTAAACACGTATATGCCTGGATTGTAGAAAATATGCAATATATTCAGAGTTAATTATTGTACATAGTATTTTAACAGCATATAATCATTTGTATGTTGCCTTAAAGTTAAGAATATGTTATATTAATGAAATAAAGTATACAGAAAATTTATTGATTTTGTCACATCTTTCAAAGTTGCAGTATTTTCAGATACAGCTTGATCATAAAACATGAAATCTGCAGAAATTACGAGGATATCTGCCATTTTGGGCACAGTCACATCCGTATTCTATCCTATTATAGTCATCGAAAATGAAATTTATCGGTAAATTATGTGTTGCTACACAAGTATATAGTAATTTGACCAAAAACAAAATGCAGGACAGAGGGTCAAACCTCCATAATTTGACTCGGGACTGAAATCTTTCACTCTTCCTTGAATAGTGATCTAATATCCCATACTATATGACTGTAGGAGATAATCAGTATACATACTTTAAAGATCTCTGGCGTAGAGCCCGCCTCCTCGGCTCAGTAGAGACAGCGTTGATCTGTGGATACTGGGGTTGTGAGTCCGATCCCCAGGAAGGGCGTATGTTCTCCGTGACAATTTGATGCCTGGTGTTACATGATTGAAATACTGTTGAAAAACAGCACTAAACCCAAAACAAACTAACGAACTTGGTGGCGTAAAAATCATTTAATTACAATGTACAAACCGCTTCAGTGGTCAAGTGCTAGAGCACCTGCTTCAAGTTGCGGGGAGTTGTTGATTCTCTCCCTTGCCTGACGCTCGGCATTATGAGAATAGTTCTATGACTGGTCAGTCTGGTTTAAGTTTTATATGACTGGATGGGGTATCATATATTCCCTGTAACACTCACTCACTGAGGCAGCATACAATGTTTTTTAATGACTGAAAAATTGTTTTAAAAGACACTAAACCCAAACACACAACACGTTACAATGTACTATTTTGATTTCAGGGACTTAACTTACATTCCAAAAAAATATTAGTGCCAGTATATATTCACTAGTATACCTTGTATGGTATTTATATGTATGCAAGAAAAAAATGATGATGTCATAGTGCACAGTATGACAACCACTGCTTTAGGAGTTAATCTACAGCATTTATTTTTAAAACTCTGTGATTTTAATGTATCAGTAACTGTCTTTCAAGTTAATGTCTACTTTAAGACTTTTAGACACATTAGAGAATTCCACTTAATTATACAGAGGGGGCTTTAATGTCTTTTGTTCTAGTAAGAATCATGATTTTATCACTAGATGTGAAAACACATGTAGATCACATCCCAAAAGATGCTTTCTAGGTAACACTGGAGAATTTGCTTATGTCTGCATTTCTTTTATCTGCAGCTTAAGAGTCCGTTTTGTTCTGAAGTATTTTTTGTTACTACTGGTACAGTACGATGACAAAGCTATTCCGGTTAGAGCACAAGACTTCCAATCAGGATGTTTTATGTTTGTAAATTGGGCAAGGTGCACATTCTCTGTGATGATCAACTAACAAAAACTTATGTCATCCACCTGTAATATCTTTGTTGCTGGTGAATAATCGTAAGAAATCAAGGAACACTGATGTCGATCACATAACAAACATTGGTATCACATTCCCATTAGACATGCCTCTTTACAAACCACACAATACTTTACAAAATAATATGACAGCTTTAATTACACACCGCAAGAGTGAGACTAATGCGCAAATACCTCAGGATGGTTTTTATCAGTGTTCAGAGTTACCTCCCCAGACATCTCTGTGGTTTGAGAGCTGGTGGTTGTATTTGGACAAGTACTGCAAATACTGAGGGGAGCTACTGGTAAGTAGTGTTGTAACATACATTCTAATACGCTTGTTTCTGTTAAAACACACTTAATGTAATGACGACATGTTAACGTGCGATGACATTTGTTGTGAGCAAGAAAGAGCACTACTATATTTTATCTACTGTTTTATATTAAGAGCATGTTAGAATCGAAATAATTTATAGCAAAAGACTGTTTTAACACTATTTATGCACAATGGGAGGTTATACCTCGTACAAATAATTTCACTCTCACTGCGCCCTTGTGAAATTATTACACCCGACGTATAACCTCCCATCGTGCATAAATAGTGTTAAAACAGTCTTTTGCTATAAATGATTTCTTAAATATAACCTAGGATAACAACAACTCCAAAAAGCAAACATCTTAGAAAGTACTAAGCAGACTAAACATCTACAGAGTAAACACCTCCCTTTTTTGTCCATTTAACTTGACTATTTCCTTTGAAATAACCCCTCCTGAGCAAATACCTCCATAGAAAGGCTTTTTGTCTAGGCAAAGACATAGTCGCCCAAATGGTTGTTCGGTGTATGTGCATGCGTGCATCCGGATTTGTTTGTCTGGACCATAATTTTGACATGATGGACATCTTTTAGCTCACCTGTCACAAAGTGACAAGTGACTTTTGTGATCCTGCGTCCGTCGTCGTCCTATCCGCATGCATCCGTAAACTTTTGCTTGTGACACAAGTGTCACATTTTGTGGACTTTTGAGTGTCGACGTCCTGGATATCAGTCAGTTCGACTGGTCACGTGCGTCAACGGTCAGTAGGTCTAAAAATAGAAACCTTGTGACCCTCTAGAGGCCATTTATTTCACAAGATCTTCATGAAATTGTCAGAACGTTCACCTTGATGATATCTAAGTCAAGTTCGAAACTGGGTCACGTTGCCTTCAAAAACTAGGTCAGTAGGTCAAATAATAGAAAAACCTTGTGACCTCTCTAAAGGCCATATATTTCAATGATCTTATGAAAGTTGGTCTGAATGTTCATCTTGATGATATCTAGAGTCAAGTTCGAAAGTGGGTCAGTGCGTCAAAAACTAGGTCAGTAGGTCAAAAATAGAAAAACCTTGTGACCTCCTAAAGCCATATTTTCATGGATCTTCATGAAATTGGTCAGAATGTTCACCTTGATGATATCTAGGATCAAGTTCGAAAGTGGGTCACGTGCCAAAAATCTAGGTCAGTAGGTCAAAATAGAAAAACCTTGTGACCCTCTCTAGAGCCATATTTTTCATGGAATCTTATGAAAGTTGGTCTGAATGTTCATCTTGATGATATCTAGGTCAAGTTCGAAAGTGGGTCACGTGCAGTCAAAATCTAGGTCAGTAGGTCAATAATAGAAAAACCTTGTGACCTCTCTAAAGGCCATATTTTCATGGATCTGTATGAAGTTGGTCTGAATGTTCATCTTGATGATATCTAGGTCAAGTTCGAAAGTGGTCATGTGCGGTCAAACTAGTCAGTAGTCTAAAAATAGAAAAACCTTGTGACTTCTCTAGAGGTCATACTTGTGAATGGATCTCCATAAAAATTGGTCAGAATGTTCATCTTGATGATATCTAGGACAAGTTTCAAAGTGGGTCACGTGCTGTCAAAAAGTAGGTCAGTAGGTCAAATAATGAAAACATGTTGTGACCTCTCTAGAGGCCATATTTTTCATGGGATCTGTATGAAAATTGGTCTGAATGTTTATTTTGATGATATATAGGTCAAGTTTGAAACTGGGTCAACTGCGATCAAAAACTAGGTCAGTAGGTCTTGAAATAGAAAAACCTTGTGACCTCTCTAGAGGCCATACCCTTGAATGGATCTTCATGAAAATTGGTCAGAATGTTCACCTTGATGATATCTAGGTCAGGTTTGAAACTGGGTCACGTGCCGTAAAAAACTTGGTCAGTAGGTCAAATTATAAAAAAACCTTGTGACCTCTCTAGAGGCCATACTTTTCATGGGATCTGTATGAAAGTTGGTCTGAATGTTCATCTTGATAATATCTAGGCCAAGTTTGAAACTGGGTCAACTGCGGTCAAAAACTAGGTCAGTAGGTCTAAAATTAGAAAAGTCTTTTGACCTCTCTAGAGGCCATATTTTTCAATGGATCTTCATGAAAATTGATCTGAATGTTCACCTTGATTATATCTAGGTCAGTTTCGAAACTGGGTCAAGTGCGGTCAAAAACTAGGCCAGTAGGTATAAAAATAGAAAAACCTTGTGACCTCTCTAGTTTATATTTGGCACGAATGTTAACCTCAGTGTGACAGAGTGTCATGCACAAACCCCAGGTTCCTGCCTCAAAGGTCAAGGTCACAGTTGGAGATCAAAGGTCATGTCAGATCTTGTCCAGCCCATAACTTTGACATGCATTGAGGAATCTTGTTTATATTTGGCATGAATGTTTAACTCAATGAGACGGAGTGTCATGTGCAAACCCTAGGATCCTATCTTAAAGGTCAAGGTCACAGTTAGGGATCAAAGGGGAGGCTTGACATGTTGCCCTTGGGCATCTAGTCTATCCAAGTGGACTATTTGCTTTGTATTGAACTCACCAGCCTAGAAGGGCTATTCTATCTAGGTTTAGTACTTATTTTGTAAATTAACCTCTCCAGAGCAACAACCTCCATAAAAATACTGTTCTCTCAAAGTGGACTACTCGTTCTGTAACTGAACCATAGAAAGGCTTTTCTATCCAATTAGACTGATTGACTTAAGTTGTAGAATTTGCTTCACAACAGACCTTAAATGAATCAGTATAAATTAAAGGTAGTTTTACATTGTTTACAAGCATTGTGTATCCAATATGCTTTTTTTCTTACTATTTTGATGAAATTGAAAAGACATTGTATCTTTTTATATTCAACCCCTGTTAGGAACATCAGATTAAAATGAAAGACAAACAAGAACTGTCTAATGACAGCCCACACTACCATTTAAAGCCCTGTCACCTAATACTAGCTGACATACAAAAGCTTTAGCAAAAACTTTTAAGTTGAAAAAGGGGCATAATTTTGCTAAAATGAAAGCCATGTCAGGTCATCCCATGATGCCAAAGATGTGCCGAGAGTCTAAAAAAATTTGCTCAAGTAAAACCAGAGTAGCATGCTTACATGCAAAAATTTTGTGGAACAAGAGCTCATAGAACATGAAATGCATTCAGTAATTGCACAAGGAACAGAAATTATTTGGTCACTGTACACAAAAGTTCTACTGCTCTAGGTCAATGTGACCTTAACTTTTGACCTATTGACCTCAAAATCAATTGGAGTCATCTGCTGGTCTTGTCAACCTCCCTATTAAGTTTCTTGATCCTAGGCCAAAGCGTTCTCAAGTTATCGTCCAGAAATGGTTAAACTGTTCCAGGTCAATGTGACCTTGACCTTTATCCTACTGATGTCAAAATCAATGGGGGTCTTCTGCTGGTCATGACCATCCTCCCTATCAACTTTCATGATCCTAGGCTAAGCGTTCTTGAGTTATCATCTTGAAACCATTTAACTGTTCTGGGTCACTGTGACAATGACCTTTGACCTACTGGCCTCAAAATCAGTAGGGGTCTTCTGCTGGTAATGACCAACCTCCCCATCAACTTTCATGACCCTAGGCCCAAGTATTATTGAGTAATCACCCGGAAACTGTTTAACTGTTCCAAAATCAATAGAGGTCATCTCCTGGTCATGACCAACCTCCCTATCAACTTTCATGATCATAGGCCTAAGTGTTTTTCAGTTATCATCTGGAAACCATTTAACTGTTCCAGGTCACTGTGACCTTGATCTTTGACCTACTGATCTCAAAATCTATAGGGGTCATCTGCAGGTTATGACCAATCCTAGGCCAAAGCGTTCCGGAGTTATCATCCGGAAACGGATTGGTCTACATACCGACCAACAGACCGACCGACATCTGCAAAACAATATACCCTCCTTCTTCGAAGGGGGCATAAAAAAGGGCAAAGTTTTGAATAAAAGCTAGCTTGATGTACTTGCCACATGAGGTCATCTCATAATGGCAAAGGCATGTGTGAAGTTTGAAAACGTTTGGCCAAGTAGTTTTTGAAAAACCTGCTTACATGCAAAACTTTGACCAACATTTCTATGTTTAAAAGGTGTATATTTTAATAAGATAGAAGCTAGAGTTGTCTAACTTGCCCTGTGAGGTCATCTCATGATACCAAAGACATGTGTGACGTTTGAAAGCAGCTGGCCTAGCCCTACTTACATGCAAAACTTTAACCCAATATTCAAAGTTTAAAAGGGGCGTAAGTTTGATAAAATAAAACCTGAGTTATGTAACTTGTCCTGGAAAGTCATCTAAAAATGCCAAAGGCATGTATGAAGCTTGAAAGCATTTGGGCGCATAGTTGTTGAGGACCCTGCTTATGTGCAAAATGTTCACAACGCAGATGCCAGTACCGAAGAATTACAAAAGCTCTACTGAACAAGAGCTATCTGATGACAGCAGGCTCCACTATTTGAAGCCCTTTCACCTAATACCAGCCTATATGTACATACAAAAGCTTTAGCAAAAGTTTCTTAGTAGAGAAAGGGGTATAATACTGCTAAAATCTAAGCCAGAGTTATGATACTGGCTTTGTTAGTTTATCACATGATGCCAAAGACATGTAGAGAATCTGTAAACACCTGGTCTTGTAATTCTAGAGAAACATACTCACATGCAAAATTGGCACAAAATTTCTCTGTTAAAAGGGGCATAATTTTAACAAAAAAGCTAGAGTTATGTAACTTGTCACATAAGGTCATCTCATGATGCCGAAGACATGTAAAGACTAAAGTTTGAAAGCATTTGGTCCTGTAGTTTCTGAGAAACCTGCTTACATGCAAAACTTTAATCTGAACTTTGTGATGCAGACGTCAACGAAAGGGTGATTAAAAAAGCTCATTTCAAATATTCAAGCTAAAATTGCTAATATTGATATAGGTTTCCAAAATAAATCTGTTTATCCATAAATTTCATACCCTTATTTTGTACCTGCACTTTCTTGAATTAATGAAAAAAAGGCACATTAAAAGGTAAACAGGTGCAAAAATATTGTATTTGCTAATTTATCCAGATAGTTTATTTCTGACTGCTAATGGTTATTGTACAGGATGTTTACAATTACTGTTACGCAGGTGGATTTTTATTGCAAATAAAAAAAAAAAATTTGACAAAAGAAATTTGTTGTTCTCTTCAGTATAGAAAATGGAAAGTTAAAAGTATTTGTTATAAAAGGCAAAATGTATATTTTACCCACAGCAACCTCTGAGAAAGCCTCTCCTATTGAACAAAACTGTTTGCTAAGAATGTTTTAAGAAGTCATGCTCTATGAAATGAAATTGCACTCCAACACCCTGTGTGAATATTCATACACAGCTTTTAAAATATTTATACCAAATTATTGGAAGATACAAATGAGCCACGCCATGGATCCATGCTGTTCGTTAACGGTTTCTCTAATCACAATAGGATGCTGGTCGCAAAGCCACTATGTTGTTTTCTCATGGCGCAGCTCAAATACAGTAGAATCCTTTCTTACAACCACCCTAAAATTAAGACCACCCTGCTAATAAGAGGAATGATTTGTTCTTAAATTCAATGGTCGCTTATACAGAAATACAACCACCCGCTTATCCACTATTATAAATTCATTATCAGTCAGAGTTCAGTTACATGCTAAATTTGCCTCCACCAATACGACCACTGACAAGTTTCCTTCCAAGTATCCCGACGAGCGCCCTTGATAATTAGGTATCCCGCTGAGTGCCCCTGACAGTGACATGCATTTAGACATGCATGTGCGCACAGGCTGCTTTAAAGCTGATGTATTACAACAATTCTAATCTTATGAAAACAGTCAAAACTGTTTTGATTGATAATGAGGAAGATGCTAACTGAGCGGATTAATTACGGTTTTAATCGAATGCTTGTTCCACATTTTCACTTTTCTTGTGACTGGCTATTCTGTAGATTTATTGTTTTTTCTCTTTTTGTAATTTGTCTTTGATCTGGTCAACTTTATCAAATAAGCTGACCAGAAAGACCATAAAAATAAAGAAAGAGTAAATTGGTCATTATAATGTACATGTCAAATGAACATTAAATGCCTGCTACATTTGGATCCCAACTGCAAACCTTATCTTCACAAAATAATAGAAATATAGGATTGTACAATACCTTGAATCTGCTCTGAGAAATGGTTTGTCCAGAAAGATCTACAACTTACTTATCATTGAGAAACTATGTTATACTGTCTGCAGAGAAAATGAAATAAAAATCTAACAACCTTTACATAACATCTTAAAGTTTATTATAACAAATATATCAACAATTATGTCTACAAAACAGGTGGGAATTTATAACATGTACATGATTTCAAGTGTAAGATTATATAGCATATACCTGTGAAATAGAAACAGAACAAAAGGGTCATGATAACCCTGGATCGCTCATCTGAGTAATATGAACCAAATGCTTCAAATGTCAAACTGATGCTAAAATATTAAGAAAGTAGGTCAGTAGGTCACATTCATGGTCACTGAAAGTCAGTTTTCAAGATCAGTGTGCAAAACTGTATATGTCATCCCAATTTCAAGGCTGTATCTTAAAAAACAAGAAAGTAGGTCAAGGTTACAGTCAAGTGAACCCTTATTACTTGGGGTCATCAGGTAATTATAATTAAACAGTCGAGGAAATATGTTCAGATCATTTCTGAAGTATTTTTTTCCTATGTAATCCATATAACAAGTGACACCTGGGGCAGGCCTCTTTTCAACCTAGGGGCATAACTTGAACAATGTTGTTAGAAAACCACTTGGCAATGCTCCATACCAAATATCAAAGGCCTAGGCCTTGAACTTTCAGACGAAATTAAAAAAAAAAAAAATTACTATATAAGTCTATATAAAACTTGGGACCCCCAAAACAGGGCCTATTTCACCCCAGGGGCATAATTTGAATAATCTTCACAAAGGACTGTTAGATGATGTCACGTGCCAAATATCGAGGCAGAATGCTTGTGGTTTTGGAAAATAAGTTTTTCCTTTTGTTTTGCCTAGGCAACCAGAGTTCTGTGTGGAATTTAATTCTTTGAACAATTTTGAAAGGTGGCCACCCAAGGATCATTCCTGTGAGTTTGGTACAAATCTACTCAGTGGTTTTCAAAAGATTTTTTCAGAAACTGCTGACGGGCAGATGCCGGATGCCGGATGACACACGACAACACTGAGCAGTCACAAAAGCTCACCATGAGCCTTTGGCTCAAGTGAGCTAATAAAACATATGCAAATCTTTGATATATTGAAGAGTTGAAAAATCTTGGCGATACAAATAAATCTGATATATTTGGTCTTTCCCTTCACCCTCTCATCACAATCTGATATATTTGGTCTTTCCCTTCGCCTTTTCATCACAATCTGAAATATTTTGTCTTTCCCTTCGCCCTTTGATCACAATCTGATATATTTGGTCTTTCCCTTCACACTTTGATCACAATCTGATATATTTGGTCTTTCCCTTCACACTTTGATCACAATCTGATATATTTGGTCTTTCCCTTCGCCCTCTCATCACAATCTGATATATTTGGTCTTTCCCTTCGCCCTTTCATCACAATCTGATATATTTGGTCTTTTCCTTCGCCCTTTCATCACAATCTGATATATTTGGTCTTTCCCTTCGCCCTTTCATCACAATCTGATATATTTGGTCTTTCCCTTCGCCCTTTCATCACAATCTGATATATTTGGTCTTTCCCTTCGCCCTTTCATCACAATCTGATATATTTGGTCTTTCCCTTCGCCCTTTCATCACAATCTGATATATTTGGTCTTTCCCTTCGCACTTTGATCACAATCTGATATATTTGGTCTTTCCCTTTGCCCTCTCATCACAATCTGATATATTTGGTCTTTCCCTTCGCCCTTTCATCACAATCTGATATATTTGGTCTTTCCCTTCGCCCTTTCATCACAATCTGATATATTTGGTCTTTCCCTTTGCCCTCTCATCACAATCTGATATATTTGGTCTTTCCCTTTGCCCTCTCATCACAATCTGTGACAGCTCTTGTTTATTCTCTGCTGGATATAAAAATAATTTAGCTTGATTTAAAACCATGCAGAAAAAAAACTGCATAGTTATATATAAGCCTGTACATTACAGAATTTAGGGACATGCCTGGGTGTCCATCCAAGTTTATTCCAGACATTGTTTAAAAATGTATATATTTGGTCTTTCCCTTCGCCCTTTCATCACAATCTGATATATTTGGTCTTTCCCTTTGCCCTTTCATCACAATCTGATATATTTGGTCTTTCCCTTTGCCCTTTCATCACAATCTGATATATTTGGTCTTTCCCTTCACACTTTGATCACAATCTGATATATTTGGTCTTTCCCTTTGCCCTCTCATCACAATCTGATATATTTGGTCTTTCCCTTCGCCCTTTCATCACAATCTGATATATTTGGTCTTTCCCTTTGCCCTCTAATCACAATCTGATATATTTGGTCTTTCCCTTTGCCCTCTCATCACAATCTGATATATTTGGTCTTTCCCTTTGCCCTCTCATCACAATCTGATATATTTGGTCTTTCCCTTCGCCCTTTCATCACAATCTGATATATTTGGTCTTTCCCTTTGCCCTTTCATCACAATCTGATATATTTGGTCTTTCCCTTCGCCCTTTCATCACAATCTGATATATTTGGTCTTTTCCTTTGCCCTTTCATCACAATCTGATATATTTGGTCTTTCCCTTCACACTTTGATCACAATCTGATATATTTGGTCTTTCCCTTCGCCCTTTCATCACAATCTGATATATTTGGTCTTTCCCTTCGCCCTCTCATCACAATCTGATATATTTGGTCTTTCCCTTCGCCCTCTCATCACAATCTGATATATTTGGTCTTTCCCTTCGCCCTCTCATCACAATCTGATATATTTGGTCTTTCCCTTCGCCCTCTCATCACAATCTGATATATTTGGTCTTTTCCTTCGCCCTCTCATCACAATCTGATATATTTGGTCTTTCCCTTCGCCCTTTCATCACAATCTGATATATTTGGTCTTTCCCTTCGCCCTTTCATCACAATCTGATATATTTGGTCTTTCCCTTCGCCCTTTCATCACAATCTGATATATTTGGTCTTTCCCTTCGCCCTTTCATCACAATCTGATATATTTGGTCTTTCCCTTCACCCTTTCATCACAATCATCTACATATTTGCATTGTAGACAATCTTTAAAATTATGCTTGAGGTACTTCAATCTGTCAGACATGGTTTTAAACTTGATAATTGAATGGTAAAAGAAAATATGTCATGTAGGAAGTATTTTGGAAGGAACTGAATAAAGTTGCCCACTAATCCACATTGTAATATTGACTTATTTTTAGCCACTGATGATGTCACAGCCTTATTATGTCAGCATCACATACCAGACAGTCATGCTATACTGGAAATAATGTTTTCAAGGGTAAGTGTTAGTGATTCTGCACCAATGAAATGGTTCTTCCAAGGAAACAACATTACATTACAATATATAAATACAGGACAACATTTTTCTTTGGAGATCTATCTTATTTCTTCCCAGTCACATGTTTTTAAACAATGTCTGGGATAAACTTGGATGGACACCCAGGCATGTCCCTAAATTCTGTAATGTACAGGCTTATATATAACTATGCAGTTTTTTTTCTGCATGGTTTTAAATCAAGCTAAATAATTTTTATATCCAGCAGAGAATAAACAAGAGCTGTCACATGACAGCGCGCTCGACTATTCGAAAAATGGATTGAAGAATGGGGTCAAAATATTTCCATAGATTTTCAGACAAAAGAAAAAAATGGATTAAACAAACAAGAGGGCCTTGATGGCCCTATATTGCTCACCTGTTATCATTGCACTTGAGGACAAGAAGGTCATCAGAAAAAATATCTAAGTCCAAAGGACAGGAACAACAAAGGGAAGAAATTAAACCAAAAAGAAAAAAAAAATCTTATAAGGTAAAGATATGTCAAAATACACCTAAAAATTGGAGGTACCATCCATGTTGTACCACAGAAAAAATGGTCTCGGTTTTTCCCTACGGCCAATAATAAAAAAGTTACTAAAAACAAGCTATTTATAGTAACGTAAATGGGAAGTAATTAAAACAAGAGGACCATGATGGTCCTGAATCGCTCACCTCTTCCCACATGACCCAGTTTTGAGTATTACAACGTTTTTTCTACTATTTGACATAGTGACCTAGTTTTAGAGCTCATGTGACCAAGTTTTGAACTTGACCTAGATATTATCAAGATAAAAATTCTGTCCAATTTTCATGAAGATCCATTGAAAAATATGGTCTCTAGAGAGGTCACAAGGTTTTTCTATTATTTGACCTATTGACCTAGTTTTCGAAGGTACGTGACCCTGTTTTTAAATTTACATTCTCACTAATTTTCATGAAGATGTCATGAAAAATATGGCCTCTAGAGAGGTCACAATGTTTTTCTATTTTTAGACCTACTGACCTAGTTTTTGACCGCAGTTGACCCAGTTTCTAAATTGACCTAGATATCATCAAGGTGAACATTCAGATCAATTTTCATGAAGATACATTGAAAAATATGGCCTCTGGAGAGGTCAAAACATTTTTCTAATTTTAGATCTACTGACCTAGTTTTTGACCGCAGTTGATCCAGTTTCAAACTTGACCTAGATATCATCAAGATGAACATTCAGACCAATTTTCATACAGATCCCATGAAAAGTATGGCCTCTAGAGAGGTCACAAGGTTTTTTTATTATTTGACCTACTGACCTAGTTTTTTAAGGCACGTGACTCAGTTTCTTAATTGACCTAGATATCATCAAGGTGAACATTCTGACCAATTTTCATGAAGATCCATTCAAGGGTATGGCCTCTAGAGAGGTCACAAGGTTTTTCTATTTCAAGACCTACTGACCTAGTTTTTGACCGCAGTTGATCCAGTTTCAAACTTGACCTACATATCATCAAGATAAACATTCAGACCAACTTTCATACAGATCCCATGAAAAATATGGCCTCTAGAGAGGTCACAACGTTTTTTCATTATTTGACCTACTGACCTACTTTTGAAGGCACGTGACCCACTTTCGAAATTGACCTAGATATCATCAAGATGAACATTCTGACCAAATTTCATACAGATCCCATGAAAAATATGGCCTTTAGAGAGGTCACAAGGTTTTTCTATTATTTGACCTACTTACCTAGTTTTTGATGGCATGTGACCCACTTTCGAACTTGACCTAGATATCATCAAGATGAACATTCAGACCAACTTTCATGAAGATCTCATGAAAAATATGGTCTCTAGAGAGGTCACAAGGTTTTTCTATTATTTGACCTACTGACCTAGTTTTTGATGGAACGTGACCCAATTTCGAACTTGACCTAGATATCATCAAGATGAACATTCAGACCAACTTTCATGAAGATCTCATGAAAAATATGGTCTCTAGAGAGGTCACAAGGTTTTTCTATTATTTGACCTACTGACCTAGTTTTTGATGGAACGTGACCCAATTTCGAACTTGACCTAGATATCATCAAGGTGAACATTCTGACCAATTTTCATGAAGATCTCATGAAACATATGGCCTCCAGAGAGGTCACAAGGTTTTTCTATTTTTAGACCTACTGACCTAGTTTTTGACCGCACGTGACCCAGTTTCAAACTTGACCTAGATATCATCAAGATGAACATTCTGACCAACTTTCATACAGATCCCATGAAAAATATGGTCTTTAGAGAGGTCGCAAGGTTTTTCTATTATTTGACCTACTGACCTAGTTTTTGAAGGCACGTGACCCAGTTTCGAAGTTGACCTAGATATCACCAAGGTGAACGTTCTGACCAATTTTCATGAAGATCTTGTGAAATATATGGCCTCTAGAGAGGTCACAAGGTTTTTCTATTTTTAGACCTACTGACCTAGTTTTTGATGGCACGTGACCCAGTTTCAAACTTGACCTAGATATCATCAAGGTGAACATTCTGACCAATTTTCATGAAGATCTTGTGAAATATATGGCCTCTAGAGAGGTCACAAGGTTTTTCTATTTTTAGACCTACTGACCTAGTTTTTGAAGGCACGTAACCCAGTTTCAAACTTGACCTAGATATCATCAAGATGAACATTCTGACCAACTTTCATAAAGATCCCACAAAAAATGTGACCTCTAGAGTGGTCACAAGCAAAAGTTTACGATGCACGGATGCACACACGGATGACAGACGACGGACACCGCGCGATCACAAAAGCTCACCTTGTCACTTTGTGACAGGTGAGCTAAAAATGTTCCTGTATTTGTAGATTTCAATTAGTCTTGCACTAAATGGCAATGTGTGACCATGATGGCAAATATGTTAAGTTATATGTTAGGCAAAATATGGACTTGTATGAAAAATTTAACTAATTTCCAAGTCCAAAAAGGGTCATAATTCAGTGAAAATAGTTGACAGAGTTATGTACACTTGCCTACAGATGGAAATCATGTTGATATACTAGTGTTAAAAGTTTTAAAGCCACAGTTCAAATAGTTTTGACAAAAATTTCCAAGTCCAAAAAGGGCCATAATTCAGCCAAAATAGTTGTCAGAGTTATGTACTCTTGCCTACAGATGGAAATCATAATGATAAACAAGTGTTTAAAGTTTAAAAGCCATATGTGAAATAGTCTTGACAAAACATGGACATATAGGAAAACAGAACCAATTTCCAAGTTCAAAAAGGGCCATAATTCAGCCAAAAAGGATGACAGAGTTATGTACTCTTGCCTCTTGATAGAGACTATAATACTGAACAAGATGTAAAAGTTTCAAAGCCATATGTCAAACACTTGACACAAAATATGAACTGGTACGAAAAACTTAACCAAGATTTCTAAGTCAGAAGGGGCCATAATTCAGCCAAAATGCTTGAAGGAGTTATGTACTCTTGTCTACAACTGGACATGGTGATGGTAAACAAGTGTTGAAAGTTTCAAAGCTTTATCTCAAAAGACTTTGTCAAAATGTAGACTGGTACGAAAAACTTAACCAAGATTTCTAAGTCAAAAAGGGGCAATAATTCAACCAAAATGCTTGATGGAGTTATGTACTTTTGCCTACAACTGGATATGGTGATGGTAAACAAGTGTTGAATGTTTCAAAGCTTTATCTCAAAAGACTTTGTCAAAATATGAACTGGTACGAAAAACTTAACCAAGATTTTTAAGTCAAAAGGGGCCATAATTCAGTCAAAATGCTTGACAGAGTTATGTACTCTTGCCTATAATTGGACTTGGTGATGGTAAACAAGTGTTGAAAGATTCAAAGCTTTATCTCAAAAGACTTTGTCAAAATGTGGACTGGTAAGAAAAACTTAACCAGGGTGTGACGCCGACGCCATGGTGAGTAGGATAGCTCTACTTATTCTTCGAATAGTCAAGCTAAAAATGATTTAACCAGTTTTCAGATGAGGATGAGGTTGAGTTTAATTGAAAGTGATAGTTAACTCAGGTGACTAACTTCATCCATACTTTTCTCCCTACGCCTGCCACATCTCATCAATACTTCTTCACCTATACAACAGCATCAGTACAACTGCAATGGTAGATATTTTTGATAAGACAGCTTTGTGTCTTTGATAATGTTATGTTATTCTTTATTATATATCTGTATACATTCTGTAAAAAAATACAGCACAGCATGTATTTTACAAGTAAATACAAATAGGCAGAAAACAAATTATCTGAAATCACATATACACATATTGTACTTGTTGCTGGACTACTTCTGTTAATTAATATTCATGACCCGACACAATTCAATAAATAGTGCATATAAGAAAACCCACTCAGTTCTATTTTAACACTTCTCTAATAAACTCCGATTTCCTTGGACAAAAACATAACAATAAACAAAAAGGTAGAGATATATGATAAAAGGGTCATTACAACAGCAGCTTGATCTGGCACGTTGTATTCAACTCTCTTGGAATTTGCCAGGCCAGGGATCCCACAAGGCATGCAATCTCATGGCAAAATTCATTCAAACCAAATACAGTATCCTAGATCAAGCTACGATCATCACAACCTTATTGTATTTCTTATCAAAATACAATGTTTATAGTGCTGAATGTGCTGTTAAATATGTGACAAAATGAAAACATCTCAGACATGTCAAGACATTTAGCTGTTACATTGGAAAAACAACTCAAGTATATTACCCTTTTTTGCTACATACCCTTTTTTTGCTATAAAATATAATTGAGCCGCGCCATGAGAAAACCAACATAGTGGCTTTGCGACCAGCATGGATCCAGACCAGCCTGCACATCCGGGCAGTCTGGTCAGGATCCATGCTGTTCGCTGACGGTTTCTCTAATTACAATAGGCTTTGAAAGCGAACAGCATGGATCCTGACCAGACTGCGCGGATGCACAGGCTGGTCTGGATCCATGCTGGTCGCAGAGCCACTATGTTGGTTTTCTCATGGCGCAGCTCATATTTAGAGTGCAATGTATTTGTGTGTCTGTCGCAATATTTGACTGCTTATAAAAATACATATGAGTGGATTACTTAAGATATTGACACACATAACAAATCCATATTGCATACTAAACTGGCAACAACATTTTATTGAACACCTTCAAGAACTCTGAAAACTAAATCTGCCCAAATCTATTACATAATTTGTATTTCATGTGTTTTTCACTTAATTAATGTCTTTAAAACTTGAACATGTAGGAGTATACCAGACACAAATTTTCACCACGTTTTAAGTCTGTTAATTCAGAAATTCTGTAATGTACTCATTTGGTAATAACTTAAAGTTTCCAAAACTTAACAAAGTAAATTATGCTGATAGTTTTGTTTTTCGGCATGACATTTATAACTTATACCTTAGGTAATAATTCTGATGACCATTTGACTCTACACTTAATTATTTACTGACATTCAAAGTTAGTTTATACTAATTTATTTTAGTTCCATTGTTGCGAAAGCTCGGAGCTTATCTGAATCACTCTAGGGTCCGCTTTCTGGAAAAGCCAGTACTGGTGTCATATGAGAGGGCATGGTCATGACCCCTGTGGGGCTGGAACCCATGACCTCCAGGTGGAACAGCAGAGAACTTAACCACTAGACCACTGCTCCCCTTCAAGGGTTATTGCTTCAAAATTAGATCTCTCTGTCCCTTTTAACAAAATAGTTTACTGACAAAAAAAAAACTAAGCAAAAATAATGAAAACAACAGAAAATTTCAACTACATTGAACTACAAGACAAGAATGAAAAATATAGAAAAATAGACTGCATGAATCATAAATAATATTTTATCACAGTAATATCAATGAATTATGAAATCTGTAACATTTGCTAACATAATTATATTGAATTTTTCGAAACTGTTGAGAAAGCGGAATAACTATGGTTTGTATCTCTTATGTTGATTACCAAGAAGTTAGTCCTGCTCAACTCCTTTCAGAGGAATACATTCTCAACAGCACTGCAACTTGCTGGCTAGTCTCCTAAGAATATACAGTTTACAACACTACAGCCTACAGTCAACTCTCTGAGGAATATAAAGACTACAACACTTTAACCTGCAGGCAACTCTCCACAGAATATAGAGTTTATAACACTTCTACATTTTTAGTCTGATCCCTCTCTGCTTTACGATGAGTCTTCAGAAAACAGAAAAAACCAGGTTTCAATTTCTCTGCTGTTGCCAACACAATCCTGAAGTCACCTTCAGCATGTAATTGCAAGTCATTTCTGATTTTCCTCAGGGTTTGTAACTTTAATGGTACAGTTCCATCATTGCTGAAAATCAAGATAAACAACTGTATATGCTGTATCTTTGACAAGATCTATTATTGAATTGACAGAAGTCAGTTTATAGTTTTCAAATTGAGAATTAAACACTGTATTTTAACAGTTTAAACAGTAAATCTAGTATGTGAAAAGTATACCAAAGTACCTTTCAGTTCCTTGACAAACTTGTCTTGCTGCATAGCACCCTCTATAAGACACTTGACTCATAAACTGACAAACTTACCTTTCAGCTTTAGCACACTCTATAAGACACTGGGCTCTCTTGTGTAACATTCTCATAAATTGACTGATGTAAGCTTCACGTATCCAGCAAGTTTCTGGTAACTCAAATATCTGAAATATTCCACAACAAGACTGACAAAAAGAAGGCCTTGTTGATGCCATACTGCTAAACTGATTAAAACTACATATTTGCAAAGCATCTGAAGGTAACTGAGAGAAAACAGACTAGGATGTTGCTGAAAACATCTGAAAGTATTTAAACTGGAACAGCAGAAAGCAGGATAAGGAAACTCAACAATTCTACATTTTGTATTTCTGGCTGACAAACAGAAATAAATACACGAATGTAAAAGTTCAGCTTCAGACAAGCATCAAGGTAGGAACCAGAATTGATAGCTGGTAAATAATTTGTAAAACATTTACCATACCTCTTTCATAAATGTCTGCACAAGTGTATCAGGATATGCTGAACTTGCATGTAGATCCCTGTAAAACATATTTCACTGTGCTACATAATAATGATCGTCAATTGTAAAATTATTCATTTTTATGCCATTTGTATTATTAAAATTGAACAAGTGGAAAAGAACACCTTGAAAAGTGTACGCGTGTAGCACAAAATTACCCTTTTTGTGGGGGATTCATTTTTGTTATTTCGAGTATGAAACCAAATTGCCACAAAAGAATATCATTCCAAATAATTTCAGTGTTAAACATACACTTGTAAATTAAATGAAAGCGTGTAATACAAGTAAAACATGTATATGTGTAAGATACAAGAAAACAATCAACAGGGCTGCAAATATAAAATGCATCAAATGTTAATTACAGATCTTATATTCTTTACAGTCTGAAACCTAACAACATTTAAACTTACTGGTCAAGCACCACTAATTCTTCAAAGTGTCCATACTGTAGGCAGATGAGCTCATTTTTGATGGTCTCATACCTATGTAAGATATGATCACTGTAAGTTTCTGTCTGCTTCACGTCGCGGGAAGTAAGATCAATTATAGTGGTGGGGTAACGACTTGCAAAAATCTCTGTCATGGGCAGGAATTTTTTACTGTCTTCCTGAAGTATAAAGTGTGAACAAGATTACAATTATATTCTTTGGCAAAAGCACGGAAAAATCTTGGCTGGCATGTAACAAACAACAGCACTGCAATGCGGAGCAATATATGCCCCAAGGTATGACCTTTGACCTCTAAGTGTGACCTTGACCTTGAAGCGCACCATCCGAAACATGTGCTCTGCATGTCATCTTGATGTGGCGAACATTTGTGCCAAGTTTCTTTAAAATCCTTCAAGCAGTTCATGAGTTACAGAGCGATCACGAAACATAGTCATATGACCCCTCTGCATGTTGTCTCGATGTGGTGAACATTTGTGTCAAGTTTCTTCAAAATCCTTCAAGGGGTTCAAGAGTTACAGAGAGGACACGAAATTGCTAACGGATGGACAGGCGGATAAACAGACGAAAGGACACCGGCGTCGTAACATAATACGTCCCTTTGGGCGTATAAAAAGCCTAACATGCAGCTTTAGCATTAATATTGACTTTTTTAACTATTTTTCTTCCAAAATATTGTAACTGGTATAGTTCAAAAGAATACATTTGCAACAAAAGATTCCTTTGTAAATCATTTGTAAAACATTCCCTCAATTTCCTTGTCCGAACCAAGACTAAGGAGCACTGTACAACAATTTGCAACATAAAATACTCACATTAAACATAAAAATAAAATGGATTCTAATTATAATATCTGGATTGTTACCTTGATAAGACCTTGAAGAAAGAAGTCATGATGATATGGTTTTGGGTCCTTCACACACAATGGCAGGGAGCAACGTCTCTCAGGCTGACTGTTGAACATGGATAATGTATATAGCACCTGCAGTATAAAATTTTCATGTGCATACAGGTTTATTGACATCACATGATATAGAAAAACATCTAAACCATTAACAAGAGGGACAAAAGGCTTCAAGCTTACATCACAGTCAAGCTAAAGTAAGTAAGTATTAACTATAAATGGAAACTTGAATGAAACAACATAGAGAAGGAAAAGAAAAATGGAAGAAACAGATTGTGTTCATAGGACACAGGTACCTCCACTCCTGCCAATGTACTGGGTGCCTACCAGTCACCTGACAGGAATATATACTGGACAAATGTAATTACCGCTTAATCTCGATAATATTGCTGTAATCGGCTAATCAGAAACATAAAACATTTTGTTTTGACTGTCATATATCAGCATTGACCTGACAATAATGTATTAACAAAGAATATTGTACCAAATATCACGTGTTTACTAAACTACTGTTCTTTGACCTTGGGGCATTGGAATGGCAGTGCGCATGCGCAATGTTCATTACTTTTAGGGGCACCAAGTTGGTCTCAAACAATTATAGCACAGAACTGCAGACGACAGTTTATTTTTTGATTCATTCCTCACCGTTGGTTCATATATTTGTAAAAATACTGTTTTTACAAAATGAATCTATATCTGCATTTGCTTGGCCACGTGTTGAATACTGAAATAGGGGTGACTGTTGGCCAGAAAACACAATCGATTTACCCCCACTTCGAGCCTCAATTGTATTAAAACATATTTATAGATTTTTTGATTTTCCGAAAACAGCACAACTGAAATAGATTTTATTTTGTTTGCTAAGAATGATCGCGAGTGGAATAAGCTCCGAGATATTTTCTGCAGATAAAATTTCGTTTAAACGGTAACACGGGTAAAACACTGCTGTTACGTAGTTCAAGCCTGCGTATAGTTTAATCCTTTGCATATGTAGGAAAACGTGTTAGAAGGCACAGAGGACAGAAGGCTGTTATCAACGTTTTTTCATTAAAAATGTCATCCTGAAATAGTAATATTAGTCTTCTAAATATGTGTCCGGTGACTATTCCGCCATGTTGATTAATGGTGCGTTTTATTACCCCGTTTGAGCCTCAAAATATCCAAAGTTTTACGTCTGATTGATTACGTTTTTAATTTTCAAATGACAAATTAGCTGAAGATTTAACGGGGCTAATTGTATGTTTTAGTGATCATTTTTCATAAAATGGCAAAGGAAGATCCCCGATTTCTGTCCGGTGACTGGTCGGCACCCAGTATACTGTTTCATGACTCAAAGTGAAATGTTTTTAAGATATATGTAACACAAACTTTTAAGCACTTATGTGTATTTTTCAGAAGTCAAGGACCAGAACTCTGGTCAAGCTGAGTGAAATTCTAGAGATCAGTAAGTGCAATATTTCACATTCTATATAACAATCCTCATTAGTTTTATGACTCTAGGTCAATTTTCTTTGAGATACATGTGACACATACGTGTATGTCATTTCTTAATCAAGGGCCATAACTCTTGTTTAAAAACAGAAATCCCAAACAAAATCCCAGGTGCGCAACTTCACATGCTGAATAATATTCTTTCTTGTTTTTATGACTCTAGTTGAATTATTTTTAAGACATTTGCAACGTAATTTTTTGAACAATTTATGTGTATTTTTCACTAAGTGAGCTGCACAACTTCACCTGTTGTATGACAATTCTGTAATGTTTTATGACTTTAAGTCACTTTTTTCGAGATACATGTGACAATACTTGTATGCCATCTATGCATATTTTTTACTTAATCAAGGACCATAACTCTTGCCTGATGGACAAAAATCCCGAACAAAATCCAAGATGCTGAATAATATTCCTATTAAGTTTGATGACCCTTGGTCAAATACCTTTTAAGATATGTGTGAAATCAACTTTTATATCCTTTTATATATATTTTTGACTTAGACAAGGGCCATAACTCCAGTCTAGCTATGTGAGATACAACATCATGTGCTGAATAACAATCTTTTGAGGTTTGATGACTCTGGGTCAAATAGTTTTTCAGATATGCAAGACACAAATTCAGACAGACAAAGGCAACTCTAATTCTTTTTTAAACCATACACTAAAATTTAGTTACAAAATAATATTTCATACCAACTAGAAGATGCTTTTGTAGAAAAGTGCATGTCTCCCCCACTGCAAAGTCGTATGGGCAAGAAGTCAATAGGGGACAGGAGCAAAAGTCAAAGAGACACTGATGGTTGGCTACAACAGGGATCATCTACTTGGCATGTCCAAACATACCACTAAGTTTCAACATTTGGGGCCTAGCGGTTCTCAATTGGAAATTGGAAATGGTTTTCCATGTTCAGGCCCCTGTGGCCTTGACCTTTGAACAAGTAACCCCAAAATCAGTAGGGGTCATCTACTCTGCATATCCAATCATCATAATAAGTTTCAACATTCTGGGTCAAGTGGTTCTCAAGTTATTGATTAGAAAGAGTTTTCTATGTTCACCCCCTGTGACCTTGACCTTTGATGGACTGACCCCAAAAACATTAGGGGTCATCTGCTCTGTAAGTCCTTTCACCCTATGAAGTTTGAAGGTTCTAGGCCAAATGGTTCTCAAGTTATTGACCGGAAATGGATTTCAATGTTTTGTCCGCTGTGATCTTGACCTTTAATAGAGTGACCCCAAAATCAATAGGGGTCATCTACTCTGAATGTCTAATCATCCTATGACGTTTCAACATTCTGGGTCAAGTGGTTCTCAAGTTATTGGTCAAAAATTGTTTTCAATGTTCAGGCCCCTGTGACCTTGACCTTTGATGGAGTGACCCCCGAAACAATAGTGGTCATCTACTTCATAAGCCCTGCCATCCTTTGAAGTCTGAAGGTTCTCGGTCAAATGGTTCTCAAGTTATTGACTGGAAATGAATTTCCATGTTCTGTACACTTTGACCTATACTTTTAACAGAGTGACCCCAAAATCAATAGGGGCAATCCACTCTGCATGTCCAATCATCCTATGAAGTTTCAACATTCTGGGTCAAGTGTTTCTAATGTTATTGATCGGAAATGGTTTTCCATGTTCAGGCCCCTGTGACATTGACCTTTAACAGAGTGACCCCAAAATCAATAGGGTTCATCTACTCTGCATGTCCAATCATCAAAATAAGTTTCAACATTCTGGGTCAAGTGGTTCTCAAGTTATTGATTAGAAAGAGTTTTCTATGTTCACCCCCTGTGACCTTGACCCTTGATGGACTGACCCCAAACATTAGGGGTCATCTGCTCTGTAAGTCCTTTCACCCTATGAAGTTTGAAGGTTCTAGGCCAAATGGTTCTCAAGTTATTGACCGGAAATGGATTTCAATGTTCTGTCCACTGTGACCTTGACCTTTAATAGGGTGACCCCAAAATCAATAGGGATCACCTACTCTGCATGTCTAATCATCCTATGAAGTTTCATCATTCTGGGTCAAGTGGTTCTCAAGTTATTGGTCAAAAATTGTTTTCAATGTTCAGGCCCCTGTGACCTTGACCTTTGATGGAGTGACCCCCAAAACAATAGGGGTCATCTACTCCATAAGCCCTGCCATCCTTTGAAGTATGAAGGTTCTCGGTCAAATGGTTCTCAAGTTATTGACTGGAAATGAATTTCCATGTTCTGTACACTGTGACCTTGACCTTTAACAGAGTGACCCCAAAATCAATAGGGGCTATCCAATCTGCATGTCCAATCATCCTATGAAGTTTCAACATTCTGGGTCAAGTGTTTCTGTTATTAATCGGAAATGGTTTTCCATGTTCAGGCCCCTGTGACCTTGATCTTTAACAGAGTGACCTCAAAATCAATAGGGTTCATCTACTCTGCATGTCCAATCATCCTATGAAGTTTCAACATTCTGGGTCAAGTGGTTCTCAAGTTATTGATCGGAAATGGTTTTCCATGTTCAGGCCCCTGTGACCTTGACCTTTAACAGAGTGATCCCAAAATCAATAGGGGTCATCTACACTGCATGACCAATCATCCTATGAAGTTTCAATATTCTAGGTCAAGTGATTTTCAAGTTATTGATCGGAAATGGTTTTCCATGTTCAGGCCCCTGTGACCCTGACCTTTGATGGAGTGACCCCAAAACAAAACGGGTTGTCTACTCCATAAGCCCTAACACCCTATTAAAGCTGAAGGTTCTAGATCAAATGGTTCACCAGTTATTGATCGGAAATTATGTGTGCTAGACGGATGGACGGACGGACAGGGCAAAACCACTGGGGGAGACATAATTATAATGAGTATGAATTTTATAGCATGTTTACATATTTCTAGCATGTCTAATACTGTACAGTTAAGATTTCATATGTTACCAAATTGATTCTATCTGCTGTTTCACCAATGACTAGAGTTCTACCAAATGTCATGAGATGGGAGGCCACACAACGTGCCAGGAAATCACGCTCCAAAACATGCTCTGGACAAAACGCTGTATCTGATATCTGAATAAGATAAACATTTCAATAGTTATAGATAACATGGATTGTGAAAGCAGGTAAAACAATAAAGCTTGACCTAGTTCAGAATCTGGCTGACTGGGTTAGCTGTCTAATAGATAACCTAATTTTCAATCTGTATCTTAAGGATAACATGGTGTAATAGCTATATTTCATACCTTGTAACTGGATGGTAATATTTATAATAAATGAAATTTGGTCACTTTAAAGACATTCAAAATTAAAAACTTTTCACTGAGAGGTTTTTCAGATTTTATCATTTTTTTGGGGAGATAATCGGTATTGAAGTTAACATTGATGCCTATGGGAAATATATCATTTCTTTGATTATGAGAATCTGAACTTGAGTTTCAAGAAAATTTTGAGGCAGAATGCTGCATTATATGATTCTGATACAAATATCAAAAAGAAATCTAAAATTCCTCGTAGGGAAAAGGAGAAAATCTTTTTTTTTTCTCTAGTTTTCAGGGGAGATAACTCATGAAAAACTAAAATTATCATGGGAGGTAATCTAAAGGAATTTTTGATAACTTCTGTCACTATGCGCCTTATTTCTATTGTTTGAATTTTTTGTTTTATAATGCTAAATTGGATTTAACCATGATTTTTCAAAAACATTATGATAATACAAATGTACTAAGAAAATCCAACCAATGAAACTGACAGGGCTGTATGTTTGACTTTTTTTGCAGGACTGATCTAAAACAGATGACTCTAGTAAGTCTGCTCACCTCACAACACAAACAGGTACAAAACACATAAAGAAACAAGTCCTGCCCATTAGCCTTGTTATTTAACAAAATCAAGCAGAGCTATCAGAGGGCAGCAACATTTGGCTAATAAAATGCTTTGTGAATGAATTCTTATAAGTTCAGAAAGGGGAATAACTTTGTAAAAATACAAAGGAGATTTATGGAACCCGTTTAATGCATGTCAGAACATCAAAGTGAACAAGAGTGTGAGTTTTATCCTTTTCAACAAGTGGTTAAAGGGATACAAGCTAACATCAAACTGGGATAGACCTTGATTTGAATCCAAGATGATCTGTTTCAAACATGACCTAAGTAATCATAAACAAACATTCTGACTGGGTTTCATGTAGATCTGGTAGGCAATGTTGCCTCCAAAGGGTTAAAAAAAATTTCTATGATGAAAAAGTTATGGTCAAAACTGTGCTGTCTTGAGTGTGAACAGTAGAACTGTTGATGACAGATGAAAATTATGACATACCACAAGGGACACATAATGGCCAATCACAATTGCTCACCTTGAGCACTTAGCACTCTAAGCTAAACAAGAGCTGTCTGATGACAGTGGGCTTGACTTTTCTCAGTTCTTGACTCTGAATTAGAGCTTTGCCAGTAAAAACTTTATATAACTTTAACCAAAAAATTCTAAGCTAAGAAGGGACATAACTCTGTCAAAATTCAAATTAGAGGTATGGGGATTGTTTCTCCTGGTGCTCAGTTATGACTACAAGTATAACTTCCCTAATTTGTACATTTTGCACAAAAAAGTGAAATTCATACTCGAGAGTTATGGTTTTGATGTACAAGGTCCACATGTCAAGTCTAAAAAATATTTTTATTCAGGAAATCTAGTATACTGTTATCATGAAAGTGTTTTTTTTTCTCCTGCAACAAAACTATCAATCCAACAGCGAACAATATGACATATTTTCTATTACAATGTACTTTGCAACAAACAATCATATTGCTCTTGACCTTTATACATCACTGTTTCTATATATTCAAGACCCTCATGTAATACTGTAAGACACAAAGACTAACAGGAAGTTAAAGCTTTATCTACTTACTGAGATCATATCTGCTAGTGATGAGAAATGAACAAGGGAGAGAAATCTGACACATTCCATCAAATATTTTGTAAACACTTCAATAGATGTATCAAAATCATTCTGTAAAAAGTAAACAAACATGTTACACGTGTAAACATAAATTTCCAGATTAAATATCCATCAGCCTGTGCTTAACCAGTGTTTTCTGCTTTTATTAGTTATAAGTTTTTATTAATAATATCTAAAATGATATAACTTACTGTATGTAAAACAATACTTTTCTATGCCAACATCTTTTTTTTATCAAAATAAACGATTTGAGCCGTGTCATGAGAAAACCAACATAATGGGTTTGCGACCAGCATGGATCCAGACCAGCCTGCGCATCCGCGCAGTCTGGTCAGGATCCATGCTGTTCGCTTTCAACGCCTATTGGAATTAGAGAAACTGTTAGCGAACAGCATGGATCCTGACCAGACTGCGCTGATGCGCAGGCTGGTCTGGATCCATGCTGGTTACAAAGCCACCATGTTGGTTTTCTCATGGCACGGCTCATTTATTTTTCAGGGACATACTCATTTGAAGTTGAAGTCTATCAACCATTGTGATTCATTTGCATTATTTGCAAAATACTTAAAAAAGAGTGAGTTTGTATCAGTTTAAAGTCTAGATACATAATGCATCAATTTATATTATATCACATAGCAATAATCTGTTAAAAAGGAAGTTACAAAGATAACAAATCTAACTGACATAGCTTCCTCTGACCCTTACTGTACATTTTTTCCTTGTTACTCACCTCATGAGGTCAATCTCACTTTCAACAACCTTTAGGCTTCAATAGACTCTCACTTCAATACCAGAATCAGCCTTTATTGTTTTGGAGTATAATATAAGTATAGACAGATCATACTGTGCAAATAATTTGAAGATGGAAACTTTTGCAAAATTCGATGACAAAAGAAATATATTTGCAAAAAACACAAAAAAGTTTAAGTTCTCACCTTATCGAGAATTACTCTGAACTTGCCAGTTAATCTCTGAAAACAGCATGTCAGTGTCTCATGAATCTCAAGGTAAAACTTGAGCTCTGAGCTTGGTATCACAATGTACAGGGAGTGTACAGCAATGCCGTGAGTCCCTTTAGCAGAGAACACAAATGCAGGAACAATTACACCTTTATGTGGTAGATTATAGAATTTGTAGTCAATATCACATTTGAATGGATCTCGACATATCTCACAGCTTAGTACCTGGCTAGTAATATGTGAAAGTAGGTCCGACTGTAGTACTTCCCTCTGATTTATACGCCAAACATGTCTCACTCGCGGTCCCAAAATATTGTCCCAGAATGTCAACACTATGCCTCTGAATGGGCTGTTTGTTTCATCTAGTCCTGGGATGCTAGATTTGGTGTATTTTGAGCTAGGACTAGACGGTGTCAATGCTGGTGTTGCATTATCACTTGGACTGTCACTTGTATTTACATGAATGACGCCCATATCTTGCTGTCTATATATGAAATCCCCTCCACCGAACATCATGAATATAGATCTGTCCTTACCAATCCTTAACTTTCACAAGAATAAGTCATGAAGATGCTCAATTGTAAATCCTAAACCTAAACCTCTATCATAAAAAGTTTTTAAAGTCCCGTTTCGTGTGTATTGTCTGTACAACATAGTCAGCAAGCACCATGTTCACCATAACAAAACTGAATGCCAGAATTGTCAACGATGTCATCATATTCCACGGCGGTGATGATGAGTGAGCAAGACAGAGGAGGAAGAGTAGACAACTCAGTACAATTATTGAAAAGAAAATATAGTTGAGAAAAAGAAGTATAAAACCTTCCCTGTTCAAAACAAGTGTTGTCCAATCAGCCCTCATTTATGCAAACTAACTAGTGGCAGGAAATGGAAATAATATAGTACATTTTCTAACTTCTTCTTGAATTGCAACTTTGTGACAGTAGGTCCATCTAGACAAACTTGAGGAAACCTCTGCTCAGTTTCAAGTTTTGCAAGCTGAATAAATGACAAAAAAACAAAGTCAATTAATGATCAGGCCATTACGCAACAATCAAGCTTATAACTTATCATTATCATGAGGTTGTCATCCATTTTTAATCTTTGATTATCAAGATTCTTACGTTTTACTTAATCCACTTCTTTCACGACCATTAGAAAATAAAAATTTCCATCAGTTAAGGTAGCCAGAACTAATATGTAAGATGCAAAACATACCATACTGGTTGCATAGATAACCTCAACATTTTGTAATAAAATCAATTTTTCCCTTCAAATCAAGTTCACAATCAGTCAGAAACCTTCATTTTAAATGTGTTTATAATGACTCAGAATATTTATATACAAAAATTGCTGTAAAAATGATAGGGGGATTCCACTTCCTGTGTGCTGTGCAAACTTCTGTCTTAAGCAGGTACCCGCAGGTTTCTAAAATATATATGCTCTTCCAACTCGGCAAGCAGACATCCAATATAGAAGAGTGGTAAGAAACAAGCCTAGGTATGCTTAAAATGATACCTATGAAATTAAAATTGCGATTTATTGGTGTTTTTCCATCCAATACATTTACCAGGCCAAGTGTGGTATGCCATTAACAAGTATATACGTTCAATTAAAGGGTTCAAATATGTACAAAGTCTCTGTTAACAACTTATAAAATATCATCATTAATAACTTTTAATATTTTTGATTTTTTATTAACAAAAACAGTAGGTAGAGATAGTATCTAAAATCTTAAATTATGAAAAGCAATTAAAAAATTAACTTTGGTTGGTTAAATATAACAATTAAGACTAGATGAATTTTTAAGTCCTTTTTCAAAATATAATTTTAGTAGCGTCTCCGGAAAAGCAACAAGCTGACAGTTGTTTCAATGTACAAAACACTGATGAGTAAAATATTGGCAAAAACTGTGATTTAGGATTGAGGTTGCAAGTAGAAGTAAATATTTACATCTTACATTGATCTGTTGTTAGGGTTGCAAGACATCAGTCTTCAATTGTATAAACAAATAAATTCTTGATTTAAGAAGACGACTTTACGTCATCTAACCTCAATTAATACCCTATTAAAGAAATCAACAATATTACCAAAGCTTAGATGCCAGATTATAAATAATACAATTCAACTTCAAGAGAAAAAAATTATATCCGAATACTAGTCTATCCGATTTACAAGAAGTATACATATCATACTAATTGCAGTGGAAGTTATTTAATGCATAAGTATTAGTAAAGTTGTAAAGCATGAGTAGTTTAGAATATACTGAACACAAATCCAACGTCAAATACTTGCTATTATGTTGCTATATCTGCATCTGAAAGATTTCTTCGAGCATCCCTTGAAATAATAAATAATCGTGACAACTACTTTACTCACTGTTGACAACACTGTACTGAGAAAATTTAGCCGCATATCGTTTAGTGAAGTAATTTTTATTTACAACAATCGGAGGCATACACATGAAAAATTCAGGTCTAATGAGCCTTTTTCCTGTGATTTAGGGGAAGGGCGTATAGAGCATCTATGATGTTTAGAATTTTTCTAATGTTAAGATTTTTTTTTCATACTCTGTGAGCTTGAAGAGACAAACAAGAGAAGAAAAAACACAGGTCACCGACCTCGTTTTAATTTTATAGGGCATTTTCTTCACCCACTGTTAAAGCATTTCTGAAATTTTGTAAAATTGAAAAAAAATATGGTACTTTATAAAAGCAAAGAGCTATAAAAAATAAATTTATGTATTTTTTAATACTTCTTTGATAAAACATATACAGTAATATCCCACTTAATGTTATAGGGATTTCAGGTCTTACATGTTCAGGTCTTACATGTTAATATGAATACTAGGTGATGTCAGTATTATATAAGCATAATGTCACTAACAAATCTCTTTCATTTTTACATGTTGGCATAATTACCACACCCGAAAAAAAGCGTATTTAGATCTACAAAAAAAATTCTGATGTTAAGATTTTCAAAATATATGACATAAATAATGACAAAAATGCTTCAAAATGGAAAGAAAAAAAAGTTGGGGTCACCGTGCATCTAAGAGATTTATCTAAAAAAAAAACTGTTAAAAACTGGTGAATTTTGATATTTTTTGTTCTTTTTGTTTTAATTTATATTTTCTACTTTCAAGTTTGCCAGGAACCCACAGATTGTTAGAATTACCTACTATCTATTCAGTGTGAACACAAGCACGAAATGTAAGATATTTTGAATCCTAATGGCTCGGTCACGAAATAATTATGGAGTGACAGTATGTAAAGAGACGTGCCATCCAGTTATGAATCTAAAATTATCACCCTACTTTATCAATATTAGTGCGTATGCGCATGTGTATGTTAGTGCATATTGGGTGATTCAATCAGAACACTGCTAGTAACTTTTAGTGGGAGGATAGTGCAAGATACAAAAGACACTCGAGTTCCAGATGCTTCCCAGGTTCTTTAGCATTTCAGTATGTCTAAATGTTAGTTATTTTTGTATGCGGGGAATCGAACTAACTAGTCCTGGTTTCTAAGTCTGACAGTGTTAGCAACGGACGATTACGTCCCCTCTAGCTATAAAAAATTTTATATATGCAATAACATCTGTCGAATTTCGTAGGTCAGTTTTGGCCATTGCCCATAACGGGCCGTTGCTCTACCACTTATGTCCATAAACGACCTACATGCACCGCATTATGATAATTTGTCTTTGGATGTACATGCGTATTGGAATAACTGTTTTGGCGGTAACGAGTTTACTTTGAGGGCCGCATATTCTCATCTTCATCTACAACTAGTGGTAGATTCTTTTTGTGCATACTTACATTATAAATTATTGTATAAATAAAGCAGAAAGAAATATAATATGCAGCATTCTTTTTATAGTAGCGTATTTAGACAAAGCGCGGGAAATTAACGTCTAAAAATAGAAATGAAGTCAGGTCGATTAAAAAAAACAATGTTCCGGTTTAGTTTTATCATTTGTAGTGTAACGTTTACAACTGTTTTTGAATCGAGAAATATACTACAAAGAAAAAAAGGAATTAACAACGTATTTATTTTTATCGATTTTTTTATCAATGCATGAATCATTAGTTATCACTAACAGCATTTAGAGCTGCCAGATGGGTTTTGTCGATATAGGTAAAGTCACCGGAAAACTTGATTTTTTTTTTCAGCAAAGAGCAATTAGAGTCGCTGAATTATCGTCATAACACAACCATATGGACTAAGTCCGTAATCAAATGCAGTGCAAACAGTTACAGGCACATTTGATGTCCAAGTTTCGGAATACATAGAAACATCCAATTTCTCAACAAGATTTACCATTTCCTCCAGTTAAATTGGTACTTATCTTCCGGTGTTAAGTGTACTCTGTATCCATTTTCTTTTTTCTGAGAACAGTACATATGCGGAGCTCTTTGTCCACTCTTTACTGATGTTCCCTTTTTGGGCATCTTTCAAGACGGAACTGAATAACAAATCCATTTACAAGGTGGATTTGATCTCACTGTAGTATTGTAAACAACAATACTCTTTAGCTGTACCGGTGGGGACGTGTTCATATAATAGCCACGCAAATCATGTAGGCCATGTTAACTCTGACTTGTACATTTCAGTTTTTAGTCTCACACCGCTCTGTGTGTGTTGGTATTTTCCTTTTTTTTCTATCATTTTTTCTGCAAGTCAAATTGCTCTTCAGCATCATAAGGGCAACATTAACAGGAAACTACCGCCACCACACAAACTGAACAAAACAGCGAATCCGACATCTCTGATATTGCCAAATATCTTAAGAATAACTGAAATTACTGTGTTGCTGATAGCCTTTCTAAACATCAATACAATCAAAAACCAAGCAATTATTTCTTGCCATCCATGAACAGGCTCAATAAAACTGAGTCTGCAATTAAAAAAAAATATCGTGTTTGCGACCTGTGGGATCTCCACCTTTTCTATTCTGTCACATATACCTTTATTCATTTCTTGACTTCGCCTTTTGTTTCCATTGCGTGTGTTAGAGATCCGCCTGGCGGGTATTACTTTTATTTACACTGTCTCGTGACTTTGGAATATGGTAGGGTTAAGAGTGAGGTTGGGTGCGCACCATAAACCAGTTTAAGCTCCCCAGTGGTGTTTTTGCCACTGACCGTTCCAAGGCGGTGACCCTCTGTGTTCCTTTATTTGTTCGTTTTGTCCTTGTGTGTTTGCTTTGTATGTGGGTGTGGTTTGGGAGGGTGCACATCTGCGTGCTGTGAGTTTCATTTTGGGAAGGCTGCGTTTTTGGAATGTGGCATTCCATGTTTGATATTTATCCTTATTTTTTTCAACCTATTTTTGAAAACTCACAAAATAAACTAAAATATCTAGAATTCACAAACTAGTGTTAAATGTTATCAGGAAGAAAATGACATCAAAATAAATTCGTTGCCGTATTTTGTCGAAAAAAAAAACAACAAACTTTTGATATTTCTTATGACATTAACCCATTTTCTAATTTAATCAAATTCTACGTCTATGTATTTGTTTAAATAGTGTTCACCCGTTTTCTAAAAACACATCTTTGTGTTATACGATATTTTTGAAATTTTGATATGTTATTAAGAAAGCAGTCACCGTAAAATTTGAATGTGCGCATGCCCGATCGGAAGCAAATGTGATAATTGACGACAATATTTACGACAAATTAAACGTGTTTGTATATTTTTTCTTCTCGCCAGTTATGTTGACCTATCTGCAGTTTGATGCTAAATGGTTTGATAATGTTGAATTAATGGATAAATTACGGGAGGAACAGTACATATCATTTTTGTAGGGATAGCGCTCCCGTAATTTATCCATTAATTCAGCATTATCAAACCAATTTTAGCGTCAAACTGGAGATAGGTCAACATAACTGGCGAGAAGAAAAAATATACGACGTTTAATTTGTCGTAAATATTGTCGTCAGTTATCACATTTGCTTAGATATGTCTCATTTTCTGTCCATTTCGCCAGAAGCGCGCACATTGTAAGAAGTTCATGGCAAACTGGACAGAAAATGGGCCATATATGGTTTAGATATGTCTCATTTTCTGTCCATTTCGCCAGAAGCGCGCACATTGTAAGAATTACTTACAATGGACTTTAAATTTGGAAAATAATGGCAAGTTGTAAAAAGCCAATCCATCACGAGTCTGAATCGGTACATCATTTTCAGTCTGTCTATACATATGATGGAGACAAGTGGAGGCATGCACCACATTGAATCTCCCTGTTTTGATGATCTTATTTTTTCGTCTTACAACATCTGCAGAATTCCGAGGGATTGGTTGGTGCCTGAGCCCAGTAGGGCGAGGGTACCAACGTATTTCGAATGTTTCTGAAGATGTTATAACACGAAATGAACATGCGCTAACGCTATTCTAGCATAAAACGCGTAAAAACGTCCTTAAATTTTCACGAAATGCGCACGAAATGTTGCTTTTTCACGTTGACGTCATTTCCTTTCGAATTATCCGTTTTGGGGCCGAATGACGTTTACGCTTTGCCACGGAACGCGCATATAAAAAAGGTGTTATGACAGCACGTGAGCGCGAGAATCTCTCTGTTAACACTCGTTCGTCCATCTCATCGAGTTACAGCTGTTGACTATGCATTCTACTTCCCTACTTCCTGGGCTCCTAGATTCGCAATTCTCTGGTCGACGACAGCTGGCGTTTTATCACTTTTTTTTCCTTTTTTATCTATCGGCGAGAGCCACCTTATTACCGGTTGGCGTCGACAGAAAATCGTCCAGACAATTGACATCTTGGAGGAGATCGAAGACTGGCGTTCCAGCATACCGGGTCATGGTGTTATCGGTGGCGTTACAACATTAGACTACATCAACTCGCCATGTACTACATCAGAAGACGCAACTTTAGAAGAATCAACGCAGAACATTCAACATGAGGCTAATCAACTTAATTAAAAGAAGAAACTTAGGAAATGCTCACCCATATGGTTCAACGGTGGCATAAATCCTCATCATCAACTTCGTTATAAATTTCGCTCAACAGCGACTCTAATATTACTAAAAACAGCAACTTTAGTGACAAAGAGCCTCGTCTCTTAAAATAATATAACAATTTTAAGCAACTGACAGTTCCTATAACTAATGACTGTTGCACATGATATTTAATTATGATTGTAGCTTTATAAATAATATTATTTAATAAAACTTATATTTATTTAATTTAGAAAATAAACTGAAATGAAATGCGCAATTGGATATCTTTAAGATGTTGGGAAAATAGCAAATGGCGGACTATCTTTTTATAGTAGCGGTTTTTGACCTTACGCAACTGACAGTGGGAAGAATTTTAGACATTTCCTTCTTCCTGGTCAGCTGACTTTTGTTGACAAAGAAGACGAACCTTTTTTCGTTCATTTTGGTTAATTATATTACTTCAAATGCCCGTATATGCAAATGTTTGAAACTTTGTACTGAAATTTGGAGGGGATTAAGGTATCTATACAGGTAATTTACTTTTAACGAAAATCTTAAGATTCCTGTTTTCGGATAAATTGAATCGGACATATGTCAACTGATCATCATCTCATTTTCAAAGTTCAGTAATTGCCTCACTCTCGCGATTTGAGTATACTGATCGACAGTCCAAAAAATAGGATTTTAGGGATAGCATGATTTTGACTGCCCTGTCCTGTTAGAGGGATGACAACTATAAAATATCAGACACGGCAGTGGCTAGGATTATGCTTTATGGTCATATATGGTACCGTAATCCTAGCCTCCAATTCTAGGATTACGGAAAATCCATATTCCTAGACAACCCTATGAGGATAGGCTAGGATTACGGAAATATTTAAAAGGCATCAAATATATGTTAGGACATGCATAAATGACATTGTAAACTTACTTATTTATTAAATTTCGCTTAAAATAGCGATTTTTCATGCCTGCCGTAGTATTTCATGGGGTTAGTATAGTAAGAAAATTGTGTGGTCCACGTTAATATCTAAGATGCCTGAGATTTCAATACCTGTCAAAGATGTTGACAAACTACTACCAGGGCTATCACCCAACAAAGCCTGTACGTGGTTCAGATGAAATTTAAAGAAAACATTACATAATATGCATAGTGAATAATTTAATGAAAAACATTTTTTTAATTACTTAAATTTTAAGTGCTTCAAGTTAAATTATTTTTACCCCGGCTTCAAATTGCCCTGCTGATAATGTCGTATGCTGTGTTCACTTTTCTTGTTTTCTGACATGTGTCTTTGCTTTGGAAGGTGTGCTGTTATATTGTGGTAAACATTATTGATAGCTGGCTTTAGCCCGTAAACATGTACCATCAGTTGTGATGCATGACTTATTGTGATCTCATATGTGTTTTTTCCCTTACAAATTATGTTTGGCGATTTATTGGTCGATATGTAAGTCCACTTCACCTTGCTCATGTTAACAAAATATGATGATACAGTTCTAATAATGAAAAAATATATTTAGCAGACGACTTTGCATGAGCAATTCACTTCCTTCATGTTGTTTTTGTTTTAATATGAAGCAAGTTTATCATTAGTAATTCAGTTATCAGACATGACAAAAATTGTTAAGTTAAGGAAGAAAAAGGTTTCAGCAAATACTTTGAAAGTCTCGTTTTTTTCTGGTTTGTCACATATTTTCATAACTGGATTTCAAAGGTTTTGATGCAGTTTTTCAAGAAATATGGACAAATTATATTAAAAATGTACTACCGGTAGTTCTGATAAGAATCCTATCCACTAGTCTATGTACAAAAGCATAAATAGAAGTTTAAAAATTTTCTGTTACATAAATAGACCAAATAAGATATAGTTGTGAGTTAAAAATTTAACTTCCTATTCCAGGATTACATTCTTAAAAGTTTACATTTGTGCATGCACTAGAATATCTTAATAGGAAGTCAAAATGAAAAATTACAGTTCAGAAACCAACACCACTTCTCAATGTTTTTGATTTTGGAACTGTGTGGTAGACACATCATTCAGTGCATTGCATAATAGGATGTGTTTTGGTGTGTATTCCAAACAGGTGTCAACTATGCCAATGTTTATTTTTTTTAATTTTGTGAAGAACACTGATGTGTTGAAATATTAAAGGCTAGAGATATTTTGTTGTGGGATAATAAAGGACTTTACCTTATGTGCAACATACTGACAGTACTACTGTCCCTGCTAGAATTGTGTATGCAAGATAGCATGAGCCATTGCCCAGTCCGCACCATGTCAGTCAGCAATTTCAGTGAATAAAGTAAGCCAGACCTGAATGCCAAATGAATTATGCTTAGTACTGTGTAGGGATGAATGGGTTTGAACACCTACAGGTAGGACTTCCACTTCCAGATCTCCAAAAATTTTTGTTTTCAAAAGTGAGAATTTTTCAGTTCTGATAGCTGACTTTATTTTTTATATTTCAGCATGCAGCAGCAGATTTTGGAGTCAATGGCTGCAAATGATGAAACACTAGGTCAGGAAGATGTTTCACAACATGGGTACCAAACATTTGGTAACCGGCAACAGCCAGAATCCAGTTACCAGCAGCAGACAGGAAGTAACAGCCAGCAGACTGGTTCCAGTTCCAATCCAAATGTAACTCAACAGCCAACTTCTAGAAATACTCAAGGTAGAGGCACCGAGCCAAAGCCTGGTCTTACACGTGTAAGGTCATTTTACACACCATACATGGAAGATAAACTTTGCAGAAAACTTAAATACTTCTTCATGGGACCACATGAAAAGATCAAAGCAAAAAGAAAGTGCCCATGGAAATTGCTGATTCAGATCTTGAAAATAGCCCTTGTCACAGCACAGGTAAAACATGGATTTTAAATTCAGTGTTTGAAAATAGTTGCTTATTTATATTGTAATATTAAAATACCATAACATGGATTTTTTGTCATCATCATGATTCTAATTCCTTTAGTTTTCTTAGATGACTCAGTTCAGATGTTCTATTTTGTGGCCAGTTCAGATGAATAATCTTTTGAACAACATGACTCTGATTTTGTGCAACATTACAGTGTTGTTCAATTTTACATACATTAGCTGTACAACTTTGTTCCTGCTATGTGTAATTTAGTATAGTTGGTACCATTACAACCAGTAACACATCTGCTAGCTGCCGACCTTTAACTATGGTAGATATAAAAAGAATAAGGTAAGTGGAACACAGAGACAAGACAGGTCAGGTTTCAATAATTTTATTATAATACCGACGTTTCTACCATTCAGTAGTCTTCATCAATTAACTATGGTTGTTAAATAACTTCAGAAACCATCAACAGCTGCTGGTCCATCTTGGTTAGAGTCATTCGTCTTGTACCATTACCATCAAGCTTGTTTACTGTTGTTATTCTTGTACTATTATATCTGATCCAGTTTGTTTACAGTCATTCTACTTGTACCATTACAGCTGATCAAGTTTGTTTAAAGTTGTTCTTCTTGTGCTGTTACAGCTGATCAAGTTTGTTTACAGTTGTTCTTCTTGTACTATTATATCTGATCCAGTTTGTTTACAGTCATTCTTCTTGTACCATTACAGCTGATCAGTTTGTTTAAAGTTGTTCTTCTTGTGCTGTTACAGTTGATCAAGTTGTTTACAGTCATTCTTCTTGTGCTGTTACTGTTGATCAAGTTTGTTTACAGTCATTCTTCTTGTACCATTACAGCTGATAAAGTTTGTTTAAAGTTGTTCTTCTTGTGCTGTTGCAGTTGATCAAGTTTGTTTACAGTTGTTCTTCTTGTACTGTTACATCTGATCCAGTTTGTTTACAGTCAATCTTCTTGTACTATTACAGCTGATCAAGTTTGTTTACAGTTGTTCTTCTTGTACTGTTATATCTGATCCAGTTTGTTTACAGTCATTCTTCTTGTACCATTACATCTGATCCAGTTTGTTTGCAGTCATTCTTCTTGTACCATTACAGCTGATCCATTTTGTTTACAATCATTCTTCTTGTACCATTACATCTGACCAAATTTGTTTACAGTCATTCTTCTTGTACCATTACATCTGACCAAGTTTGTTTACAGTCATTCTTCTTGTATCATTACAGCTGATCACATTTGTTTACAGTCATTCTTCTTGTACCATTACATCTGATCAAGTTTGTTTACAGTCATTCTACTTGTACCATTACATCTGACCAAGTTTGTTTACAGTCATTCTTCTTGTACCATTACAGCTGATCACGTTTGCTTACAGTCATTCTCCTTGTACCATTACATCTGATCAAGTTTGTTTACAATCATTCTTCTTGTGCCATTACATCTGATTAAGTTTGTTTAAAGTTGTTCTTTTTGTGCTGTTACAGCTGATCAAGTTTGTTTACAGTCATTCATCTTGTACTGTTATATCTGAATTCTGATCCAGTTTGTTTACAGTCATTCTTCTTGTGCCATTACATCTGATCCAGTTTGTTTACAGTCATTCTTCTTGTACCATTACAGGTGATAAAGTTTGTTTAAAGTTGTTCTTCTTGTGCTGTTGCAGTTGATCAAGTTTGTTTACAGTTGTTCTTCTTGTACTGTTACATCTGATCCAGTTTGTTTACAGTCAATCTTCTTGTACCATTACATCTGATCCAGTTTGTTTACAGTCATTCTACTTGTACCGTTACAGCTGATCTATTTTGTTTACAGTCATTCTTCTTGTACCATTACAGCTGATCAAGTTTGTTTACAGTCATTCTTCTTGTACCATTACAGCTGATCAAATTTGTTTACAGTCATTATTCTTGTACCATTACATCTGATCAAGTTTGTTTACAATCATTCTTCTTGTACCATTACAGTTGATCCAGTTTGGTTACAGTCATTCTACTTGTATCTTTACATCTGACCAAGTTTGTTTACAGTCATTCTTCTTGTACCATTACAGCTGATCACATTTGCTTACAGTCATTCTTCTTGTACCATTACAGCTGATCCAGTTTGTTTACAGTCATTCTATTTGTACCATTACATCTGATCCAGTTTGTTTAAGTCATTCTTCTTGTGCCATTACATCTGATCGAGTTTGTTTACAGTCATTCTTCTTGTACCATTACAGCTGATTGAGTTTGTTTACAGTCATTCTTCTTGTACCATTACAGCTGATCGAGTTTGTTTACAGTCATTCTTCTTGTACCATTACATCTGATCAAGTTTGTTTATGGTCATTCTTCTTGTACCATTACAGCTGATCCAGTTTGTTTACATTTCTTCTTGTACCATTACAGCTGATCCAGTTTGTTTGCAGTCATTCTTCTTGTACCATTACAGCTGATCCAGTTTGTTTACATTTCATCTTGTACCATTACAGCTGATCCAGTTTGTTTACATTTCTTCTTGTACCATTACAGCTGATCCAGTTTGTTTGCAGTCATTCTTCTTATACCATTACAGCCGATCCAGTTTGTTTACATTACTTCTTGTACCATTACATCTGATCCAGTTTGTTTACAGTCATTCTGCTTGTACCTTTATAGCAGATTCAGTTTGTTTACATTACTTCTTGTACCATTAACGATCGTTTGTTCAGTCATTTATTGTACTCTTAGTCATTCTCTTGTACCATTACACTGATCCAGTTTGTTTACATTCATTCTCTTCTTGTACCATTACATCTGATCCAGTTTGTTTACATTACTTCTTGTACCATTACATCTGATCCAGTTTGTTTACAGTCACTCTTCTTGTACCATTACAGCTGATCCAGTTTGTTTACATTACTTCTTGTACCATTACATCTGACCCAGTTTGTTTACAGTCATTCTTCTTGTACCATTAGTATTTACAGCTGATCAAGTTTGTTTACATTTCTTCTTGTACCATTACATCTGATCCAGTTTGTTTACATTTTTAGCTCGACTATTCGAAGAATAGTCTAGCTATTCTACTCACCCTGGCGTCGGCGTCGGCGTCACACCTTGGTTAAGTTTTTGCATGCAAGTACATACAGCTATCATTTAAAGGCATATAGCTTTGAAACTTATTTATTCTTTTTCTAGGTCAATTACCAACCTCACTGGGTCAAGTTCCATAACTCTAACATGTATTTTGAGCAAATTATGCCCCCTTTTGGACTTAGAAAATTTTGGTTAAAGTTTTACATGCAAGTTGCTTTCTCCAAAACTAATGCAGATATTGAATTGAAACTTCACATGTGTCTTTGGGGTTATAAAACTAGTTGATAGCACCAAGTCCCATAACTCTGACCTTCATTTTGGCCAAATTATGCCCCCTTTTGGACTTAGAAAATTCTGGTTAAAGTTTTGCGTGCAAGTACATACAGCTATTACTAAAAGGCATATAGATTTGAAACTTATTTTTTCTTTTTCTAGATCAATTACCTACCTCACTGGGACAAGTCCCATAACTCTGACATGTATTTTGGGCAAATTATGCCCCCTTTTGGACTTAGAAAATCCTGGTTAAAGTTTTGCGTGCAAGTACATACAGCTATTACTAAAAGGCATATAGATTTTAAAAACTTATTTTTTCTTTTTCTAGATCAATTACCTACCTCACTGGGACAAGTCCCATAACTCTGACATGTATTTTGGGCAAATTATGCCCCCTTATGGACTTAGAAAATCCTGGTTAAAGTTTTACATGCAAGTTACTATCTCCAAAACTAATATAGATATTAAATTGAAACTTCACATGTGTCTTCGGGGTTATAAAACTAGTTGATAGAATCAAGTCCCATAACTCTGACATGTATTTTGGGCAAATTATGCCCCCTTTTGGACTTTGAAAATTCTGGTTAAAGTTTTGCGTGCAAGTACATACAGCTATTACCAAAAGGCATATAGCTTTGAATCTTATTTATTCCTTTTCTAGGTCAATTACCAGCCTCACTAGGTCAAGTTCCATAACTCTTAACATGTATTTTGAACAAATTATGCCCCCTTTTGGACTTAGAAAATTCTGGTTAAAGTTTACATGCAAGTTACTATCTCCAAAACTAATGCAGATATTGAATTTAAACCTAACATGTTTCTTCGGGGTTATAAAACTAGTTGATAGCATCAAGTCCCATAACTCTGATATGTATTTTGGTCAAATTATGTCCCCTTTCGAACTTAAACTCTTTTGATATTTAACATTTTGGGTAATAATTTCCTACTTCTGTGACAATATTTCGAATAGTCGAGCTTGGCTGTCTTACGGACAGCTCTTGTTTCTTGTCACATTACAGCTGATCCAGTTTGTTTACAGTCATTCTTCTTGTATCATTACAGCTGATCCAGTTTGTTTACACTTCTTCTTGTACCATTACAGTTGATCCAGTTTGGTTACATTTCTTCTTGTACTGTTACAGTTGATCCAGTTTGGTTACAGTCGTTCTAGCCTGGTAGACTTTGTTGAGAAGAGTACCATAACAATGGAACATATGTACTTGATGTCGTGGGACAGTACATATGAGACCTTGCCTTATCCAGCTGCTATAGGCAAATATGCCTTGTATACAACAGAAGACATTATAAAACATATCAATTTTGCTACCTGCAAGGTACAGTACATTTTACTTTTGTTACAAAATATATTTCATTTTATTTAAAAAAAATATGTTTATGTTAAGGTATCTCGAACTGAAGTTACTGTTTATTGGGGCCCCCACCCCCTCAAAAAAAATGTGCAGGGGTACTTATAGTAACTGTTGCCCTTATCCATCTGTCTGTCCATCCGTCGATCTGAGTTTGAGTTGTGGGTATCTCAAAAAGTATTTGACCTAGATTCATCTTACCTGACAGGATTGTTATTCAGCACGTGAAGTTGTGCACCTAGTGTTTTAATTGGGATCTCGCAAGTTTGTGTTGCCTGTATCTCATAATGTATTTGACTTGAAGAGTCATAAAGCATTATAGGATTGTTATGTAGCAAACAAAGTTGTGCAGTTGGTCTTCTCTTTGGGATTTCACCCAGCCAGACCAGAGTTATGGTTCTTGATTTAGTAAAAAATACACATATGTGCCTAAAATTTGTGTTGCATGTATCTTGAAAAGACATTTCACATAAAGTCTTGAAACCATATACATGTACAATAACAGGAGCGGGGACACCTGTGTCCTATTGACACATACATGTATCTAGTATCATTTTAATATTTGCACTTTTAGTAGTTTCTTTTTGTGAAAACATTCTGGTCAGGAATACTATGTTACTGTAGAGTTGTTAAATGGACAGACCTGAAAAACTGAACACAAAGTTTTGCAGGCAATGTTCAAGTCCCAAAGCTTGATGCTTAATAATGTTCACAAACTTTCCTGACAGAAGTGAGTTTATTTTCTTGGACATTCATCCTTATTAACAATGAAAATTGTTATTCATTTTCTCCTTGTATTTTCAGTATGATCAGACTGAGATTGATGCTATAGGGTCACTGAGATTTTACAGGAAAAATGGGACAGTTAATCAAATGAAAATGTGTCTACACAAATACAGATCGAGTCATATAAATGACACTACAAACAAATATAAAATTGATTCTACAGTAGATACAAGTAATTACTTTCTAGCTCACCTGAGCCAAAGGCTCATGGTGAGCTATTGTGACCGCTCAATGTCCGTCGTCCGTCGTGTGTCGTGTGTCCGTCAACATTTTCTAAAAAAGTCTTCTTCTTGAAAACCACTGGGCAGAATTACACCAAACTTCACAGGAATGATCCTTAGGTGGCCCCCTTTCAAAATTGTTCAAAGAATTGAATTCCATGGAGAACTCTGGTTGCCATGGCAACCGAAATGAAAGACTTTAAAAATCTTCTTCTCAAAAACCAGAAACCCTAGAGCTTAGATATTTGGTATGAAAGCATTGCCTAGTGGACCTCTTGCAAATTTGTTCAAATCATGACCCCGGGGTCAAAATTGACCCCGCCCAAGGGGTCACTTGATTTTACATAGGAAAATCTTCAAAAAAAATCTAAAATTAAACCAGAAGGCCTAGAGCTTAGATATTTCACATGTGGCATTGCCTAGTGGACGTCTACAAAATTTGTTCAAACCATGACCCCCGGGGTCAAATTGATCCCGCCCCAGGGGTCACTTTATTTTACATAGGAAAATCTTCAAAAAATTTCTAAAAATAAACCAGAAGGCCTAGAGCTTAGATATTTCACATGTAGCATTGCCTAATGGACCTCTACAAAATTTGTTCAAATCTTGACCATCGGGGTCAAAATTGACCCCGCCCCAGGGGTTACTTGATTTTACATAGGAAAATCTTCAAAAATTTTCTAAAAATAAACCAGAAGGCCTAGATCTTAGATATTTGACATGTAGCATTGCCTAGTAGACTTCTACGAAATTTATTCAAATCATGATCCCCGGGGTTAAATTGACCCCGCCCATGCAGTTACTTGATTGTACATAGAAAAATCTTCAAAATTTTCTAAAAATAAACCAGAAGGCCTAGAGCTTATATATTTGACATGTAGCATTGCCTAGTGGACCTCTACAAAATTTGTTCAAATTTTGACCCCCTAGTGTCAAATTGACCCCGCCCCAGGGGTTACTTGATTGTACATAGGGAAATCTTCATAAATTTGCTAAAAATAAACCAGAAGGCTTTGATCTTAGATATTTGATATGTAACATTGCCTAGTAGACTTCTACAAACTTTGTTCAAATCATGACATCTGGAGTAAAATTGGCCCCGCCCCAGGGGTTACTTGATTGTACATCGGAAAAATTTTCAAAATATTTCTAAAAATCATCAGTTTGACATTTGAAACATGTAGCTCATATTACTCAGGTGAGTGATTCAGGGTCATCATGACCCTCTTGTTGAAATATTTTAATATTTGGTTACAGAAGATATATATTTTGATCTTTATTCAAGGGATTATAATATACAATAGAAGCATGTTTTACTATATTTAAACACAGCAAAGAGGATATTCATACCATGGAATAATTTTAAAAGTGTGTGGTAACTTCACTGGTAATATGTTATATTAAAAACGTACATTGTCTTCTTCAGAGTACTCTTATAACATTATTTATGCTGTTTTATTTATTTACAAATTACAGTGAGCAGTTTAAGCATAACTTGGTTAAAGACTGTCTATTATTTTGTAGATTGTTACTCTGTTGGTAAATGGAATGAGTCTGGCAATGATTGTAATGATTCATATGATATTGTGCAGTACATGAAACAGAAATACAACATGACGTTAAACTCAACCATCTTTGATAGGTAAGTGCATTTGTTTGTTTGTTAATCCCCCGCTGTGGCGGAGGGATTATAGGAATGGTCTGCGTCCGTCCATGCGTCCTTCCGTCCGTGACAAAATCGTGTCCGGTCCATATCTCCTAAACCCCTTGAAGGATTTTCATGAAACTTGGGTCAAATGATCACCTCATCAAGACGATGTGCAGAACCCATGAGTCAGCCTAGTCGGTTCAAGGTCAAGGTCACAACTCAAGGTCAAAGGTTTGAGCCTGCCATTTTGTGTCCGCTCTATATATCCTTAACCCCTTGAAGGAATTTTATAAAACTTGGATCAAATGATCACCTCATCAAGACGATGTGCAGAACCCATGAGTCAGCCATGCCGGCTCAAGGTCAAGGTCACAACTCAAGGTCAAAGGTTTGAGCCTTCCATTTTGTGTCCGCTGTATATCTCTTAAACCCCTTGAAGGAATTTTATAAAACTTGGGTCAAATGATCACCTCATCAAGACGATGTGCAGAACCCATGAGTCAGTCATGCCAGCTCAAGGTCAAGGTCACAACTTAGGGTCAAAGGTTTGAGCCTTCCATTTTGTGTCCGCTCTATATCTCCTAAACCCCTTGAAGGATTTTCATCAAACTTGGGTCAGACGATCACCTCATCGAGGCGATGTGCAGAACTTATGAGTCAGCCATGTCGGCTCAATGTCAAGGTCACAACTGAAGGTCAAAGGTTTGAGCCTTCCATTTCGTGTCTGCTCTATATCTCCTAAACCCCTTGAAGGAATTTTATAAAACTTGGGTCAAGTGATTACCTCATCAGAACGATGTGCAGAAATTATGATTCAACCATGCCAGCTCAAGGTCAAGGTCACAACTAAGGGTCGAAGGTTTGAGCCTTCCATTTGGTGTCCACTCTGTATCTCCTTAACCCCTTGAAAGATTTTCATCAGACTTGGATCAAATGATCACCTCATCAAGAACTCATGAGTCAGCCATGTCAACTCAAGGTCAAGGTCACAACTGAAGGTCAAAGGTTTCAGCTCTGTATCTCCTTAACCCTTGGATTTTCATGAAACTTTGGTCAAATGATCACCTCATCAAGACGTTGTGCAGAATTCATGAGTCAGCCATGTCAGTTCAAGGTCAAGGTCACAGCTAAAATCAAGTCCCATAACTTTACTCTTTTTAGCTCACCTGTCACAAAGTGACAAGGTGAGCTTTTGTGATCGCGCGGTGTCCGTCGTCCGTCCATGCGTCCGTCCGTGTGTGCGTGCGTGTGTCCGTAAACTTTTGCTTGTGACCACTCTAGAGGTCACATTTTTCATGGGATCTTTATGAAAGTTGGTCAGAATGTTCATCTTGATGATATCTAGGTCAAGTTCAAAACTGGGTCACATGCCGTCAAAAACTAGGTCAGTAGGTCTAAAAATAGAAAAACCTTGTGACCTCTCTAGAGGCCATATATTTCACAAGATCTTCATGAAAATTGATCAGAATGTTCATCTTGATGATATCTAGGTTAGTTATGAAACTGGGTCACGCTCGGTCCAAAACTAGGTCAGTAGGTCTAAAAATAGAAAAACCTTGTGACCTCTATAGAGGCCAAATTTTTCACAAGATCTTCATGAAAATTGGTCAGAACATTCACCTTGATGATATCTAGGTCAAGTTCGAAACTGGGTCACGTGCCATCAAAAACTAGGTCAGTAGGTCTAAAATAAGACAAACCTTGTGACCTCTCTAGAGGCCATATATTTCATGAGATAGTCATGAAAGTTGGTCAGAATGTTCATCTTGATGATATCTAGGTCAAGTTCGAAAGTGGGTCACGTGCCATCAAAAACTAGGTCAGTAGGCCAAATAATAGAAAAACATTGTGACCTCTCTAGAGGCCATATTTTTCATGGGATCTTCATGAAATTGGTCTGAATGTTTATCTTGATGATATCTAGATCAAGTTCGAAATATGGGTCACGTGCCTTCAAAAACTAGGTCAGTAGGTCAAATAATAGAAAAACCTTGTGACCTCTCTAAAGGCCATAATTTTCATGGAATCTGTATGAAAGTTCGAAACTGGGTCAACTGCAATCAAAAACTAGGTCAGTAGGTCTTGAAATGATGATATCTAGGTCAGTTTTGAAACTGGGTCACGTGCCTTAAAAAAATAGGTCAGTAGGTCAAATAATAAAAAAAACCTTGTGACCTCTCTAAAGGCCATACTTTTCATGGGATCTGTATGAAAGTTAGTCTGAATATTCACCTTGATGATATCTAGGTCAAGTTTGAAACTGGGTCAACTGCAGTCAAAAACTAGGCCAGTAGCTATAAAAATAGAAAAACCTTGTGACCTCTCTTAGAGGCCATATTTTTCATGAGATCTTCATGAAAATTAGTGAGAATGTTCACCTTGATGATATCTAGGTAAAGTTTAAAACAGGGTCACGTACCTTCGAAAACTAGGTCAATAGGTAAAATTATAGAAAAACCTTGTGACCTCTCTAGAGACCATATTTTTCAATGGATCTTCATGAAAATTGGTCAGAATTTTTATCTTGATAATATCTAGGTCAAGTTCAAAACTGGGTCACATGAGTTCAAAAACTAGGTCACTATGTCAAATAATAGAAAAAACGACGTCATACTCAAAACTGGGTCATGTGGGAAGAGGTGAGCAATTCAGGACCATCATGGTCCTCTTGTTTGTTGGGGTTTTTTTTTGGGGGGTGGGGGGTATTTAACGCTGTTTTTTTCAGCAGTATTTCAGTTATGTAATGGCGGGCAGTTAACCTAACCAATGTTACTGGATTCTGTACCAGTACAGACCTGCTCTCCACAAGTAACTGCCAACTTCCCCACATGAATCAGAGGTGGAGGAAAAATGATTTCAGACATAATGTCTTTTATCAAATCATCACAGAGATCATATGCACCGCCACGGCATCGGACTCACGACCCCACAATCAGTAGATCTGTGTTCTCCTTACTGAGCTAAGCAAGCGGGCGAAGTGCTAACTTGTAGTACACAATGCACCAAAGGCCTTGTTTTACTGTTAACATTAAAACCTTATTAGCCCACCATCATCAGATGGTGGGCTATTCAAATCACTCTGCGTCCGTTGTCTTTCCGTCCGTCCGTCCGTCCTTCTGTTAACAATTTCTCTTTATCGCATCTCCTCAGAAACTACCAGGGGGATTTTGATCAAACCCCCTGAAAATCAGACTGGTTCAACAATTTTTTAGTAAGTTATGACCTTTTGTTTATTTTTATAATTTACATAGATTTATTTAGGGAAAAACTTTGAAAATCTTCTTGTCCAAAACCACAGAGCCTAGGGCTTTGATATTTGGTATGAAGCATCATCTAGTGGTCCTCTACCAAGATAATTCAAATTATTTCCCCAGGGTCTAATATGGCCCCGCCCCGGGGGTCACATTGTTTATATAGACTTATATAGGGAAAAACTTTGAAAAACCTCTTGTCCAAAACCACAGGGCATAGGGCTTTGATATTTTGTATGTGACATCAACTAGTGGTCTTATACCAAGATTGTTCAAATTATCCCCCTAGGGTCAAATATGGCCTAGCCCGGGGTTCACATGGTTTACATAGACTTATATAGGGAAAAACTTTGAAAATCTTCTTGTCCAAACCACAAAACCTAGGGCTTTGATATTTGTAATGTAGCATCATCTAGTGGTTCTCTACCAAGTTTGTTAAAATTATCCCCCTAGGGTCAAATATGGCCCCGCCCTGGGGGTTACATGGTTCATATAGACTTATATAGGGAAAAACTTTTAAAAACTTCTTGTCAATGACCTACAACATTTAAATTTGGACCACATGTATGGTTTTGAGTGGCAAGATGAACCTTGACATGAGTTGACCTTGACTTTGACCTAGTGACCTACTTTCACATTTCTGTAGCTACAACCTTCAAATTTGGACCACGTGCATAGTTTTGTGCTCTGAAAAAAGCTTTGACCTTGATATTAACCTAGTGACCTACTTTCACATTTTGGAAGGTACAGGCTTCAAATTTGGACCACATGCATAGTTTCGTGTTACGAAATAAAATTTAACCTTGATTTTGACCCAGTGACCTACTTTCACATTTCTCAAGCTACAGCCTTCAAATTTGGACCACATGCATGGTTTTATGTACCGAAACAAACTTTGACCTTTACATTGACCTAGTGACCTTCTTCCACATTTTTGAAGGTACAGGCTTCAGATTTGGACCACATAATAGTTCTGTATTCCGAAATAAAATTTGACCTTGATTTTGACCGAGTGACCTACTTTCACATTTCTCAAGCTACAGCCTTCAAATTTGGACCACATGCATGGTTTTGTGTACCGAAACTAACTTTGACTTTTACATTGACGTAAGAGATTTTAAAAATATCCTAAATTTTTCCACCTCATATCTTCTTACTCACATATACTAGCATCATTGGTTAACCTGATCAAGACGACATGCAGAGTGCACAACTCACAAGAACTACGGTCAAAGTCATATTTTAATGTTAAAAGTCATGATCACAATTTTTTACTTTCCTCATATCAGTGATGTGTCTGGGTGTAATAATTGCCTCTAGCTTTCTCCTGGTGTTACATACTGATTTTATGTTTTGATGAATCTGCATTTACTTCAGTTTTGTTGGCGACTATGTCTGCATCACCAAAGTAATTCATAATTAATGTCTTTAATAACTATTCAAGGTATTGACTTTAAACTTGTCATATAGGTAGGTGGTAATGAGTTGATTTGCAAGCACATGAACCTGTTGCTATGTCAGAGGTCAAGGTCGCAAATACATCTCAGTGATATAATCTGTCTGTTCTATTTTGTGTTTGGAGTATATGTTAATAAACATTAAAGGTATTAACTTGAAACTTGATATATAGATAGATGGCAATGAAACAATTGGCAGAGTGCAAGAACTGGGTTGGTAGGTCAAGGTCACAAATTAAGCTCAAAGGTCAATTATTTCCATCATATGTAGTGTCTGGAGCATAACTTAATAAGGATTAGAGTATTGTCTGTAAAACTGTCTGAATTAGGGCGTTAGGTAAAGGTTATAACAAGGTCAAATCTGCCCTCACATTTTATGTCTGGAGCATAACTTAATAACCATTCAAGGTATTGACTTAAAAGTAAGTATATAGGTTGATGAGGATGGAACCTATGCAGAGCACATGAACAGGGTCAGTAGACCAATGTTCAAGGTGACATTTTAAGATCAAATGTCCAGAGTATGAACATTCAATACTATTATAGGTGTTCAAAATTGACATATATGTAAGTGGCAATAAGATGATGTGCACAGCACATCAACTGGGGTTGAAGGTCAAAGGTCAGGGTCTGAGCAAGGTGAAATCTGACTGTCATATTTTGTGTCCTTTATAACCATTAAAAGTATTAACTTTAAGCTTAACACATAGGTAGGTGTTGATTGGATGATATGCTGAGATCATGAACTAGGTCTGTAGGTTTAGGTAACAGTTGATCTCAAAGGTCAAATTTGTCTGTCATATTTGTGCTTGGGGCTCTACTTAAATACTGTTCAAGGTATTGACTTGAAACTTGAAATACAGGTAGGTGGTGATGAGATGATGTTCAGTGTGCTAAAACTACATTATTGTTGACCCTAAACCCCACAGCAACCCCCAAGCCCTACTTCTCTCAAAATCTTTTTCCCTTATAGTTCCTTGTGCCTGGGTAGCCTGTCATCTTCACTACACAATACCTCTTACTTGCCCAAACACCATTATTGCCCCTCTTGGCAGAGCTTGTGTTAACTTGAAATTGCAGTTAAAACAGGATTCTCAAAAAACTATTAGGCCTAGGCCAAATGCTTTCAAACTTCACACATGTTGTTCGCATCATGATCATTGATGTAATGTCACAGGTCACAGAGCAAGCGACAATACCTTAGCCTTAATTTTGTGAAAATCATGCCCCTTTTCAACTTAGAAATTTTAGTGAAAGTTTTGCATGTCAGCAGGTATCTCAAGAACTTCACAGCCAAGGAATTACTTGACAAAATGTTTTCAGATTCTCCACATGTCTTTGGTCTCATGAAATGACCTTGCTTGGCAAAATTAGACCCCATTTTCAACTTTTAACTTGTAAGCTAGTATTAGATGGAAGAGCTTCAAATAGTCAAGTGAGCTGTCATTAGAGAGTTCTTGTTTTCCTTACCAGTTTCATTGTATTGCAGATTATTGTTGGCAGAGCTGAAATTTTCATTGAAATCATTCCGCTTGGAGATGAAACAGAGAACGTTTCCTCCACAACTGTTTCGGGTTGATGTCACGGTATGTTCATTTCAGATATTGAATAAATGAAAAATGTTTTCATCCAGTATATTTTCCAAATAGAATGAAACTTTTCCTTTGTTACTTATTTCCAATTAGCAGTTTTGATTCAGTTTAGATAAAATGTGTTGGTTGTTTGAATAATGGCATGTCAAAGAGTTACTGCTGTTCTAATGGTGGAGCTAGTTATAAAAATTGAAAATATTAGAATTAACAGGAGTTTTTATTAGAGAGTACTTGAGGATTGACTTATAGAAGCTGTGAGGGGAAATGTGTGTGTTTTTATGCCCCTGAAGGTGGGCATATTAAAATCGCTTTGTCTGTGTGTGCGTGCATCCGTATAAATTCTTGTCTGGGCTGTAACTGTGGGATTTTGAAATAACTTAGAATAACTGTTCACCATAATGAGACAAGACCCAGACCCCTAGCTTCAAGGTCAAGTCATTCAGAAGTCAAAGGTTAACAGGGTTTGTTTCATGACCAGTCCATAACCCTGCCATTTATGAAGGGATTTTGAAATTACTTGAATAAATGTTCCCCACAATGAGACAACATGTCACACGCAAGATCCAGACCCCTAGCTCTAAGTTCAAGGTCACTCTTAGAGGTTAAATGTTTACATGGTCTGTTTCTTGTCCAGTCCTTAACTCTGCCATTTATCATGGGATTTGAAAATAATTTGACACTAATGTTAACCATATTGAGAAGGTATGTCATGCTTATGACCCAGGTCAAGGTCAGTGTCATGAAATGATGTGTGATTTTTTTTTTTTTTTTTTGCGCAGACAGCTGTAGCATTCTTGGGCATGCTTTGGAGGCATTTGTCATCAATAGTGAGAGCTGTTGTTTAGCTGGCTATACAAGCATCCTTAAGTAATTTCACAGCTAGACCTGCTAAGTACTGCAGTGTATAAAGCATGCATCTGGTCATAACTGAGCAATTTGGGCTGGACTAAAGTTCATTTTTATTCAAACATTTTGTGTATACCTAAATAACATGTTCTCATATTAAATCAGATGATGCTTTAGTATTTACTTGATCTTGAAACTATTTTTGCATGAGTGTGTGATGAAACATATACATTCGTCACAGATTAACTTCTTTGACCTTCATGGTCCATACTAAGAGGACCTGTATTGATTTTGGGGTCACAAGTCAAGGTTATGGCATACCAAATTAAAATGTCCAAGTGGGTTTCTGATCAATATTTCAAGAACACTTTGGATAATGGCCTTATCACTTTAGTGGATGATTTTGTATGGTTGTTAGATGACACCACTTGTTTTTGAGGTGATTAGGAGAAATTTCATAGTCAGAGCATGTATAATTACATGCACAGCTGCCTCCATCAGGACATCATAGGGGGCATATGTGTTTTATATTTAGTTCCTTTTTACAGATAAATTTTGATGATAAAAACAAAGATGGTCAGATGCTGGTTACACTGGATACAGATTTTAAAGAATTAGACCTGGATGGAACATCAAATAATGATGGTAAAACTGAATTTCTTCCATTCTTTGTTGATACTTTTTGTTGATCAGCCCTTGTAATCAATCTGACTAGCTAGATATTGGCATTTTAAATTGACCAATAAATGTCTCAGATTTGAGCTTAATCGAAGAAAAGTACAAATAAAACCATTTTTTTTTTATTTTGTTAAACATTGTTAATCAGATTAAGATCAAGTTACAGATTTGTTGGACAAATTAACAAATAATTATGTTCACTGAATGCTCAACTGGAGGTATTTTGAAAATTTGATTTTCCTATTTTTGTTGCTTAACCAAGATAGAGTTACTTTAACATGAGTATAAATTTAATATGGTTAATCATAAATTTGATAAACATGCTTTGACTGTATTATACTTGTCAAAGTTTTACATTGATAAATATAAGTTAAGCCGAAATTCATTAGAAATGCAAGTCTGTAAAATTATTATTACCTCCCTTTACCTATCTTGGTTGTGCAATACAAGGATAGATTGGAAATATTGAATTTGGAAACTACACATTGTTTTAAAACTTGCCGTTTGGTTCTGATTGTCAAAATATCTCAATAACTATTAGATGCAAGTATAAAACAAGAAATCATTTTGAAATCAAAAGAAATAGTCTACTTTTCGAATACTTTCATATTAAAGGGGAGTCATTACAAAGTTTTATAGAATATAATAAAACGTACATTTCTGACAGGGATCTAACACTATGTAATGGGTCTTTTTGTTCATTTAATGATTCTGTAACAGAACATACTAAAAATGGAAAATGGCATAACATGTTTCTTAAATGTGATTGACCACTTTTAACCGCTGTAAAAATCTGGAAAGAGAAAGGCTTAAAATCATTTCCTATTACAAATAGAAGACATTACACATATTGCTCGAGTTGATTACAGTTAGCATGGTCAGAATGTCTGTTGTCACTAGGTTTTTTAAATGTTAGACAATACAACTTATACAAGTATGCTTGTAATTTAATTGTTCTTCAGTTGCTATACTTCTTTTAAAGGTTCTGTTAGAGCAGATTTCATAACTCTTAACTTACCTTGTAACAAAATTAAGCACTTTGAAATATGAATATGATTACAAAACTATGCCACCATTTTACATATAAGCTGTATTCTTAGCTACTATGACACAAAATGTTTCAAACTTTACACACAAATATTTGCCATCTTACAATGACCTTATACAGCAGGTTCCGTAACTCTGAACTAACTGTTATAAAATTAAGCACATTTTAAGTCTATAAATTTTGGTGAATGTTCTGACTGCCACCACTTGTGTAGACCACTCATAATTTTGTCAATATGGCTTCACTCTCTATTGTGCTTTCCATTATAAATTAAATAAGATATATGAAAGCTAAGAATGGATAGGGCTTAAGCCAGTGCTTTATTGTACCCCCCGACAACAAAGTTGTAAGGGGGGGGTATACTGGTTTCAGGTTGTCTGTCTGTCTGTCCGTCTGGCCGTCTGTCCGTAGACGCAATCTTGTGCGCACCATCTCTCCTTATCCCCTTGACAGAATTTTATGAAACTTCACACAAGTGATCAGTACCAACAGTAGTTGTGCATGGGGCATGTTAGATTCTTTTAGAAAAAAAATTTGCAGAGTTATGGGACTTTGTGTTTTTGTTAATATACTATAATATATGGGATATTGGGATGAGGAGAGATGGTGCGCACAAGATTGTGTCTATGTATAGATATACATAGACACAATCTTGTGCGCACCATCTCTCCTCATCCCCTTGACACAATTTAATGAAACTTCACACAAGTGATCAGTACCAACAGTAGTTGTGCATGGGGCATGTTAGGTTCTTTTAGAAAAAAAATTTGCAGAGTTATGGGCCTTTGTTATTTTGTTACTATACTATATACATAGACACAATCTTGTGCGCACCATCACTCCTCATCCCCTTGACACAATTTAATGAAACTTCACACAAGTGATCAGTAACAACAGTAGTTGTGCATGGGGCATGTTAGGTTCTTTCAGCAACAAAAATTGCAGAGTTATGGGACTTTGTTTCTTGTTAACATACTATGTACATACAGTCTGCATATGCAATCTTGTGCGTGCCTAATGTACCAAACCCTTACACACAATTTAATGAAACTTCACACAAGTGATCAGTACCAACCCTAGTTGTGCATGGTGCATGTTACATTCTTTTAGATAAATATTCTGCATAGTTATGGGACTTTGTTTTTTGTTACTATACTGTATACATACAGTCTATATACATACAGTCCACATAATTATGCAATCTTGTGTGCGTCAGATTGCAATGTACTGTGTCAGTGCATGCGGGGGGTACATTCATCACCTTTAGTGATAGCTCTAGTTCTAATTGAATACAATACATGTATATACAATACAAGAAGGTTGAAACTAGCTTCTCTATTCTAGAAATGATTAATTTATGGAATTTGTTTTCCAAGTTTGCTTTACATAGGTCTTCCTCTGGCATTAAAGATATTGTTGCAGTTCTGACAGATACTTTTTGTATATTTATATATATTTAATCCATTCTTTTACAAACTTATCTGATTGCCATTAATTACAGATGCACAGGACCATGAGAAAGCGGGTTATGTTGTATTTGACTGTTTTGTCCTGGTGGTGACAATTATCTCTATGATGTTGTGCAGTAGATCTGTGATCAGGGCTCAACAGCTTAGAAGAGTAGGTGATTGTTAGTTTGCCCAGTTTGTAGAGAATAATTTCTGTCATTACAAGGTATTATAGATATCTTGAAATAAAGTTTTTGAGACATTTGAAATCTTGTCTGTTATAATTGAAGTTAACTCAATAAAATGGTCTCAGATCTTCATTAATATCTTCATTGCAGCATTCAGACCAGTTTACAAATATGTAGCACAGTAAACAGATATGTGATTTTATAAGAAAGATATGTTAGCAGAATTACTGATAAACATTATACATAGAATATGTGTAATGATTTTGATCAACTAAACATTTCTTAATGCACAAGCAGAGACATTTGATACATGTACTGTGGTTGGAATATGGTTTATTTTGGATTTTTTTCAACAGGAGACAAATGCATATTTCAAATTACGTAGAGGGAAGTCATTGTCGAGATCGGATCAGTGCGAGTTCCTCAACCTGTGGTATGTAACCATCATCATCAATGATCTACTCACCATCGTGGGAACAGCCTTCAAGATACAGCTTGAACTCAGGGTATGCTGCTTCTATATTCCCTGTAAAGTTGTCAGTCATAGTAAGGTTCATAATACGTCTGAAAATGAACAAAAAATAGTTGGGAAAGCAGAACTGCCTACTTTACATGTTTAACTGAATGCTACAAGATAATTATACCCGCCTCCCCACCCACACACACCCCCAGATAGAAAGTATTTGGGCCTATATTGTGCTCAACCAAGTGTGTCCATTGGTTCCTCAGTGAGTTTGTCTGTTAGTCCATTCTTCTGTTGTGTCCCGTTCCATATCCTAACTGCTGTTGAGACGGTCATAAAACCAGCATCAGTTGTTAACCTAATGAAGATGTTGGTTGTGCAGAGCACACAATGCTGTCTTTAGGTACAAGATTAAGGTCACACATAACTTAAAATTAGCTTTAGTATGTAACCTTATCCAGAATACATGCAGAATGCACAGCTCCGGACATTAGGCTCAAGGTCAAGGTCACACCTAGAAGCCAATAATCGAAGTCTTTAAATTTATATTCGCTCAGTATCTTCTTAACCACTGGAAGGATTATCATAAAACTAACATCTCTTGTTAACCTCATCAAAATAGTACAACCCAGATCATGAAGTCAAAGATCAAGGTCACACTTGAAGTTCAAAGGTCTTGATTACAACATTTTACTTTCCCTGTATCAAAGTGGTGTCTACACAATAGTAATAGCTCTAGTTTATAAACATTTTGTAAGTATGGACTTTATAAAGATGAAAATTTCAGTTGACATTATTCAATTATGAAAGAATGGGATTTTATACATGAATGTGTATGCGTAGTAAATAGAGGATATTTGTTTGTTATGAGTGAATATGGAATATACTTCACTGAGAAGTGAGAAAATTTCAGATATTTTCACGAGCTCGTAGCGCGAGCGAAAATGTGAAAATTTTCTCACTTCAGTGTGAGATATATTCCATTTTCACAAATATAGTGATCATCCTGTCCGTCCGTCCATTTGTTCGTTCGTCTGTCCATACAAGGTTAATCAAATGGGATCGTTTCATCCAGTATCAATACCCCTTACTAGAATGACTTGATAGCATTTTTTATTGGCTTGAATTGAATCACTTGTTACAAGCAAATCAGAATGAAGTTTGCTTGAACAAGGATGGCTATATTTTGTCAATAGCTTCCAATAGTCTGAATTCTGTCACTTCTGATATTGTTTTGAACTTACTTACACATATGCTGCCCTATACAAACTGCATCCTCTCTATTAATGGGTTAGTACACTGGGCTTTTTGAAAAAAAAAAAAAACAGAAACAAAATACAACATAATTTGCATGAGAAGACATTATAATAATTGTATATTTCCAGAACATGAAGAGTTCATCAAGTAACTTTGACTACTGTGGTGTGATGTTGGGTACAGGCAGCCTGCTGGCATGGCTTGGTGTGCTACGATATATAGGATACTTCCCACAGTTCAATGTAAGTTGTCAGTCTGACTAATACGTCAATATCATGATCTACACTGGTAGCAAAGGCAGAACCAATTGTGTCCAGCACAGTAAGGGTTAATAGCACTTTGTTGTAAAATTTAAATAAAAATGTTTATTTCTCTCTCAGCTCTTTGTGAAAAAAATATAAAGCACAGCCTATGACATATTAGAAACATTTGAGTATAAAGCATCTAGGTCAGCTCTAACAGTCTCCAGTTTCCTTTTGGTCAGTGCTATACTGTGAAGTTATTAATATTTGTGGGGCACTAATTTTTGTGGATTTCACGGTTGAGTCAATCCACGAAATTTAATCCCATCAAACAAGTAAAATAACTATTCATGTTTTGTTCAAAGTTGAAATCCACAAATTCATATCCCCACGAAATTGTGGTTTTGACCAAAAAGCACAAAATTTCATACCAACAAAATTAAATGATTTTACAGTATTTACTAGAAAGTCTGCTAGGGTTTTCCACTTCCAGTAGATCTGGTATGGAGGAGCTGTACTGTGGTGGATTAAATCTGAGCTTAAACAATGCATTATAAACTAATTGAGGTCTCTCTTCTTCTTTCAGATTTTAATTGTTACCTTGAAAAAAGCATTTCCAAATATGATGAGGTTTTTGGTGTGTTGTATCATGCTGTATATAGGATTTGTGATCTGTGGATGGGTTGTGCTGGGACCATACCATATAAAGGTAGGCGTTTAATGTTTGTTTAGTCCAGGCATACTGTAAGTAGGGTTAAATTCTGTGTCCTGTAGCCATGCCAGGATCATGCTATATTAAGGTAGGTAGTTATTGTATGTTTAATTCAGGATTTGTGTTTCATGGATGATAGGTGCTGGGACCATTCCATATAAAGGTAAGCAGTTAATATTTGTTGGTTCCAGGTTTTATTAGATCACCTGTCACAAAGTGACAAGGTGAGCTTTTGTGATCGCGCGATGTCCGTCGTCCGTGCGTCCGTCCGTAAACTTTTGCTTGTGACCACTCTAGAGGTCACATTTTTCATGGGATCTTTATGAAAGTTGGTCAGAATGTTCACCTTGATGATATCTAGGTCAGTTTCGAAACTGGGTCACGTGCCCTCAAAAACTAGGTCAGTAGGTCTAAAAATAGAAAAACCTTGTGACCTCTCTAGAGGCCATATATTTCACAAGATCTTCATGAAAATTGGTCAGAACGTTCACCTTGATGATATCTAGGTCAAGTTCGAAACTGGGTCACGTACCATCAAAAACATGGTCAGTAGGTCATATAATAGAAAAACCTTGTGACCTCTCTAGAGTCCATATATTTCATGAGATCTTCATGAAAATTGGTCAGAATGTTCAACTTGATGATATCTAGGTCAAGTTCGAAACTGGGTCACGTGCCATCAAAAACTAGGTCAGTAGGTCAGATAATAGAAAAACCTTGTGACCTCTCTAAAGGCCATATTTTTCATGGGATCTGTATGAAAGTTGGTCTGAATGTTCATCTTGATGATTTCTAGGTCAAGTTCGAAACAGGGTCATGTGCGGTCAAAAACTAGGTCAGTAGGTCAAATAATAGAAAAACCTTGTGACCTCTCTAGAGGCCACACTTGTGAATGGATCTCCCTAAAATTTGGTCAGAGTGTTTATCTTGATAATATCTAGGTCAGGTTTGAAAGTGGGTCACGTGCCATCAAAAAGTAGGTCAGTAGGTCAAATAATGAAAAAACGTTGCAACCTCTCTAGAGGCCATATTTTTCATGGGATCTGTATGAAAGTTGATCTGAATGTTTATCTTGATGATATATAGGTCAAGTTCGAAACAGGGTCACGTGCCTTAAAAACTAGGTTAGTAGGTCAAATAATAAAAAAACCTTGTGACCTCTCTAGAGACCATACTTTTCATGCGATCTGTATGAAATTTGGTCTGAATGTTCATCTTAATGATATCTAAGCCAAGTTTGAAACTGGGTCAACTGCGGTCAAAAACTAGGTCAGTAGGTCTAAAATTTGACAAATCTTTTGACCTCTCTAGAGGCCATATTTTTCAATGGATCTTCATGAAAATTGCTCTGAATGTTCACCTTGATGATATTTAGGTCAGTTTCGAAACTGGGTCACGTGCCATCAAAAACTAGGCCAGTAGGTATAACAAGAGGACCATGATGGTCCTGAATCGCTCACCTATCCCCACATGACCCAGTGTTGAACTGAGTATGACGTCGTTATTTCTATTATTTGACATAGTGACCTAGTTTTTGAGCACATGTGACCTAGATATCATCAAAATAAAAAATTCTGACCAATTTTCATGAAGATCCATTGAAAAATATGACCTCTAGAGAGGTCACAAGGTTTTTCTATTATTTGACCTAATGACCTAGTTTTAGAAGGCACGTGACCCACTTTTAAACTTGACCTAGATATCATCAAGGTGAACATTCTCACCAATTTTCATGAAGATCTCGTGAAAAATATGGCCTCTAGAGAGGTCACAAGGTTTTTCTATTTTTCGACCTACTGACCTAGTTTTTGACCGCACATAATCCAGTTACGAATCTGACCTAGATATCATCAAGCTGAACATTCTCACCAATTTTCATGAAGATCCATTGAGAAATATGGCCTCTAGAGAGGTCACAAGGTTTTTCTATTTTTAGACCTACTGACCTAGTTTTTGACCCCACGTGACCCAGTTTCAAACTTGACCTAGATATCATCAAGGTGAACATTCTGACCAATTTTTATGAAGATCCATTGAAAATTATGGCCTCTAGAGAGGTCACAAGGTTTTTCTAATTTTAGACCTACTGACCTAGTTTTTGACCGCACGTGACCCAGTTTCTAACTTGACCTAGATATCATCAAGTTGAACATTCTGACCAACTTTCATGAAGATCCATTGAAAATTATGGCCTCTAGAGAGGTCACAAGGTTTTTCTATTTTTAGACCTACTGACCTAGTTTTTGAAGGCACGTGACCCAGTTTCGAACTTGACCTAGAATTTACCAAGATGAACATTCTGACCCATTTTCATAAAGATCCCATGAAAAATGTGACCTCTAGAGTGGTCACATGGAAAAGTTTACGGACGCACGCACGGACGACGGACACCGCGCGATCACAAAAGCTCACCTTGTCACTTTGTGACAGGTGAGCTAAAAATAGAAAAACCTTGTGACCTCTATAGAGGCCATATTTTTCATGAGATCTTCATGAAAATTAGTGAGAATGTTCAGCTTGATGATATCTAGGTAAATTTCAAAACAGGGTCACGTACCTTCGAAACTAGGTCAATAGGTCAAATAATAGAAAAACCTTGTGACCTCTCTAGAGACCATATTTTTCAATGGATCTTCATGAAAATTGGTCAGAATTTTTATCTTGATAATATCTAGGTCAAGTTTAAAACTGGGTCACATGAGCTCAAAAACTAGGTCACTATGTCAAATAATAGAAAAAACGCCGTCATACTCAAAACTGGGTCATGTGGGAAGAGGTGAGCGATTCAGGACCATCATGGTCCTCTTGTTTTCTGTTGATACATGGATGATATTTTAAACAATTTTTTGCTTGTCTTTATCAGAGGTTCAGAGTGAGCTGTTGTGATGTTGCTGTGCCTGTAGTCTGTTAGTTTTTTGCTTTAAACAACTTCTTCTCATGATAGATCTTACCAAATTTTATCAGAAGCATCTTTGCATGGACTGTTTCAAGTTTGTTCAAATGGTTCCTCCTGCCTCCTTTAATGACTGCTGAAATTAAAAATAGAAAAAAGACTTCAGAATACTTCTCCTGAACCACTCAATGCATCTTCACCAGACTTTGTAGCATCCTTATATGGTCCTCTCACATTTTTTAGCTCATATGATTTTTGAAGTTTGTAATTTATTCAACAATAAACACATACTTTATATCAATTTTGGTAAGTAAATGAAAGGCTTTTACTTTTCTTCAGAAAATCTTTTTACTTCTTTTTGTTGAAGTAAACTTGAACATTCATGAACTTTCATCATACTGAATAAACATGATTCTTTAGTATATTTCAAGTACATCTGTTTTTTTTCCTCAGCAGAATTTTTTGTGTTAATTTCTCTTTTGAAAAAATGCTTTTGATTGGCTCATAAAGTCTTCTAGCTTTTCTGTATTATTTCATTGCAGTTCCGAGACATGAGCACCACCTCAGAGTGCTTGTTTGCTCTAATAAATGGTGATGATATTTTCACCACTTTTTCTGCGACCGTCACTGAAAACCCTCTAGTCTGGTACTACAGTCGGATCTATCTCTACGTGTTCATCTCCCTGTTTACATACGCTGTGTTGAATCTCTTTATTGCTGTCATAATGGACACGTACGAAACCATAAAGGTAATAATCTTGTAGATTAATGCATGCTAAGATAAGATAATTGTTTCTTTATTTGTTTTCAGTTTCGACAAATGAGTACTGCCTCTGAGTGTTTATTTTCCCTAGTAAACGGTGACGACATGTTTGTTACGTTCTCTGCCACAGTGACAAAGAACCAGCTGGTCTGGTACTACAGTAGGGTGTACCTATATCTCTTCATCTCATTATTTATCTACGCCGTGTTGAATCTGTTTATAGCTGTCATCATGGATACGTATGAAACTATAAAGGTACTCGTGAAGTTTACCAGCACAAGAACATTTACACATAAGTGCAACTTTATCAACCTAAATAGAGGCTACCCTACTGATTGTAAATTCACCTTTGCACAAAATATATACATGTAAAAAGCACTGATTGCTATACCTGAAAACCAGTTGTCTACAGCACAAAATTATTTTAGATTTTGATATGACTCTGAATAATCATACTAACTGATCAGATTAATTGCCTACTGAATCATAACTGAAATGTTGTTGAAAAATGGCATTAAACACAGCATGAACAAAGAATTAGTCTAGTGATTGGTTTTATTTGTTTGGCCTTTGTTAGTGTATAAGCAAACAAAAATTCTTATTTTTCCGCATGGACTGTTTGACTGCAGACTCACACTATACAACTTAAAATATAAATTGATTGCACGTTTTCTTGATGTAACAACTAAGGGCATTTTTGTCTGCAATATTCCTCTTGTTTCCGTCTTCATAAAAGCCATATTATCTGGCTTATCATGAATCCAGAATCTCCCCACATCTCCCTAAAATCTCTCCACTTCTCCCTAAAATCGAAGCCTAGCTTAAGCTCTGAAATAAAAGCTTTTTTAACTCAAAAGGATAATGTTGTTTAATGAAAATTTTGTTGTTTAAAGAAGTCTCTAAAAAGAGGATACAGTTTGATTTATGGCACAAACTCAATTTTCTATGTACTGCAGTTTTACAACTACAATAAAACCATATTTATATGAACATTTAAATCTTCTGATACAGCAGGTAGGACAACGCTTTATAGGACTTCAGATAAACCATACCAGTTAGATATCACTTATATACCAGTATATAAGTGATATCTAACTGTTATGGTATATCATGTTGAAAAGTGTTCAGGATATTTGTAGCATGAGTGTCACTTCCATGTTTCAGGAGTATTATGACCATGGTTTCCCTAAGAGTGAGTTATTTGAGTTTATTGATCTGTGCCAGGATCCGGTACATTCCCCTATATACCGACGGGAGGACAACAGCTGTAACCCCCTGAGATTGTGCTGCTGCTGTGGGTGAGTACTTCCAGAATGTTGTGAAAGATGATAATAGCAATAGTAGTAAGAATTGAAAATAACAAGATGGGAATAAAATGTGGCATCTAGCTTGTAAACAAAGGGTTTTCTATGATTTGACTTAGTGACCCAGTTTTGAAATAGCCTAGAATTCATATAGACAAAAATTCTTACTTGGTTTCAAAAATGAGGCATACAGTGTTATCAAGGTTTTATTTCATTTAACTTAGTGAACTTGTTTATGCACCTTGATGACCCAGGCCCCGTGTTCACAAAACATTTTTCGGTCTCATCTGAGATTGAGTTTGAAATATTAATATCAATTTTTACTAAAACTTCAAGCTTAAATTCCAAATGAGACTGACCGTCAATACTGAATAGTCACTTTAAAATAGTTATTAACTTAAAATTTAGTCTTAATCATGCTATTTAGATATAAATGAGAAATAAAGTTTCATTATCAAACTCAGCTGAGACTGAAAATATTTTGTGAACACAGGGTCAGTTCATATTTGAGCTAGGTTTCATAGAGACAAGACATTATAATTGGGCTTCATATAGATCAATTAGAAAATATGGCCTCCAGAAGCAAGTTTTTTTTTCTGTGATTTGACCTAGTGATCTACTTTTTTAACCCCAGATGATGTAGTTTCAAACTTGACCAAGATTTACAAGAGACAGACAGTAGATGAATTAGAAAGTGTGGTCTTTATAGTGTTAACAATGTCATTCTTTGATTTGTCTGAGTGGCCTCCATTTTGGATGACCCAAGTAATGACTTAACCTAGATTCTATACACAGATATTCTACAAGATATTTGATGATTTGACTTAGGGATCAATTTTTTAGCCCCAGATGACCTCATTTCAAACCCATCTGAGATTTTGTTGAGGCAAACATTCCGACCCAACTACCATGAAGGTATGTCCAAAATTATGACCTCAGGAGTGTTACTAATATAAATATTGACAACACACAGAGTTATTAAGACAGCTCTCTTTGATCACTTTGTGCTTACATGAGATAAATGTAATTTTATTTTATCTTGCAGAAATGATCCTGATCGACCAAATGAATACACAAGTCTTGTACAGTGATGCTCTGCTTTGTGTTGAACAAACTGTGATATTGCTTATGAACTTTTCAAAATGCGAAAATTCTACTTAACAAATGAGGAAGTTAATATATTACAGACTTATTAATAACAATGCATTTTATACTATTAGAATGTAATACAAAGATGAAGGTTGAAACAGCTGTAATACTCTCTTTAAAACAGATATCTAAAATTGCTGTCAATGTGATCAGTTTATGAGTAAGTTATTGGATTTTTTCATATAGTATTACATGCAATATTAAGCCATTGAACATACAAAGTCCAAGTTACAAAATGTTGATTTATAAAGTTCATATACAATTTTTTTTTTGACTTGCAAATATTTTGTTTGTTGTTGTTGTTGATTAAAAATGTTGGTTAAACAGTGCTTGTAAGTCCAGGTGTCGTGTCTAATGTTTTTACATTGAACTATCGGACTTTAGTTTTTGAATTGACTTTGCTTTCCTTGTCTTCCATTGGCTTAACATGTTTTTTATTGCCAAACAAATATATAACTATTCTTGTTGTACATGTAGATTATCTGTGACATTGTCTTACTGCAGATACCACACAATTCCATCTGAAGTTTAAAATCAGTAATACAAAGTCCTTTTTGTCCATATGAAATTGAAAAGATTTGTGTAATTTGAAGATATACAAAGTGAAAGTGAAGTTAAACCAAACTGCCGTTTCCATGAGTTTTGAGTTTGATAAGTTTTCTTGTGGAGTTAAGTGGGTAAGAAATGTCTGCTTGCTTACACTGTGAACTTGTGATATTCTGTGAAATCATTTAATTTTGTGAGTACAGAATTTCATGGTTTTGACCTAAATATCTGTTTCATGGGGATATGAATGTCAGGTTCAAACAAGAAACACTTGGGACTTTTACTTGTTGTTGGGATTTTATTCTGTGGATTGACTCAACCATGACATCTACAAAAAAAGTAATACATGTATATGTAAAAACATATAGCATTTAAAATGAGCTAGTTATTTTTTGCCTCAATATTATGATCAAATGCTTTGACAGAAGTTTGTAGCTTTTAGAATGACACTTTGAGGTACATGTATATTGGGTTAAGATATTTTTTATTGTTTTACTAGAGGCTGAGAATTCATCTGGCATGTATGTGAGAAAATGTGCATGTGCTAAATCTTTTCTAGTAAATTAAGTCGTATTTCGGGCAACATTACAAAACATGGTACTGTAAATGTAAGTTTTACAAGCATTGCATATGCATACATTACTTACTGAAATATATGTAATAAGTAAAATCTTAGGCATGAATCCATACAATGATGAAATCTCAACAGTCCTGTTTGAACTGTGGAAAAAGTGCAATATGATGTGAATATTTTGTATATTATATTTTTATTTATCAATTTGTTTCTCTTTATTTCTTAAATATATATTAAAAAAGTTTTAAAAGTTTGCCAGTAAATTTAAGCAATCAAGTTGGTTGTAATAAATGAAGAAACAAACACAGAATAGTGTCAAGGTTGATACACTCAGATTTTAAAACAAAGTGTTGTTGAATATTTAGAGAGAATAGGAGAGAATGATCTCCAATTTTTACTGTGGTATTGTCTGCATGGTTAAATGATCATCTAATCTGAAACCTTGATCCAGTTTACAGTCTACTGTATAAACCTTGATCCAGTTTACAGTCTACTGTACAAACCTTGATCCAGTTTACAGTCTACCGTACAAACCTTGATCCAGTTTACAGTCTACTATACAAACCTTGATCCAGTTAACAGTCTACTGTACAAACCTTGATCCAGTTTACAGTCTACTGTACAAACATTGATCCAGTTTACAGCCTACTGTACATATACATATCGAGGGCTTGGCACAAAACTATTGTATCTTGTTCTTTATTTATATGCACTTACAACAGTTTTGCACCAAGCCCTCGATATAGTGTAAACAAAAGTTTGTCAAGTAGGTAAAGTAAAAGTTTATTATGACAGTTTAGTTTTCCTTTATCAGGATCAGTGATTTATTGTTGATCAGTGATTTATATAAATCATTTATCATGTAGTAACACACGATAGTCTGTAGATAAATTTTTACATTGTAAATGTTTTTTGTTGTTGTTTTTTATGCCCCTAGCATCTACTGATGCGGGAGGCATATTGATTGTCCTGTCCGTCCGTTCGTTCGTCCATCCGAGCACACGATTGGTACCTTAGGTGGTAGGAGGTGTGGCCTAGGAGAGTAGAAATCCTTTGTATTCATTCCGTAACCACTTAATTCTTTGGTTCCTTAAGTGGTCATTCTATTGTTTTCAAACAATGGAATGACCACCTAATACATGAATCATATGGATGTCCGTCCATCTGTCCGTACAAGGTTAACAAAATGGGACCGTTTTGTCTAGCATCAATACCCCTTACTAGAATGACTTGATACTAATGCAGATGTAACCTTTGATCATTCCTCATCTTCAGACATCATCTGACCTCAGTTTGACCTTGACCTTGACATCATTTTGGACTTCGGTTGCTTTATATGGGCCATCTCTTTGTTAACCAAATGGGACCATTTAGTCTAGCATCAATACCCCTTACAAGAATGAATTGATACTAATACAGATGTAAACTGTGACCATTCCTCATCTTCAAACATCACCTGACCTCAGTTTGACCTTGACCTTGACCTCATTTTGGACTTAGGTGCAAAATCTATTGACAAGTATGCCACTCGGGGCATCAAGCATTTATTGAACGTAGCTCCTTGTTTGTTTTGGTTTTTCCAAAAAATTACTAAAGAAGTAAGAATGTTATTACTACTTCAATACTGTTTATCTTTATTCACCAAGCAGGAACTTGATTTGATCAAATATTAGACCTTTACAGTTAAAAACTTGTACAACTGTCGTCGTGTGTCAGTACTCGAGTAATATGCAGTTATAAATCTAGTTACCATGATAAATAATATAATACAAATTTTCTCTGACTGGAGTTTTAGCTCATCCAGTTTGTGCTCATGATGAGTTTTTAAGGCCAAGTGTCTATGAAGTTTGAAGTAGGTAGTCCCAGTCATTCTTCTTATAAATAGAGTGGAAATGGTGTCCAAGTCGTTCCTGTTGTAATGACCCTGAAATAAATGAGATCACCTACTGACAAAGATCAAGAAGCATTTGAAGTATAAACAGTCGTTAAAATTGGTTTAAAGTTTTCAATGGAATAGAAAAATGAGACAAGGGTATAGACGGAAAGACATTGCAAAAACAAAATGTCTTCTCAAGGTGGGGGGAGGGGGTCATAACATTTATACTTAGTTAATAACTTCTATGTTCATTTATGCAGACCGTTAAATATCAGGTTTGAATTATTATACATTGTATTTGCACCATGTAAATGGGAAGGCATTTTATTTTTTGCAGAGCTGTCCGTCAGCCCGTCTGTCCGTCAAAAAGCGTGTCTGTTATCTCTTGAACTGCTTGAAATAACTTGACCCACATCTTTGCCATATCGAGACAATATGCAGACTGCATTTTTCATCCTTTCCAAATCGCTTCAATTTTAAGGCCAGACTTAGAGGTCAAAGGTTAGTGTCCACTCTGTATCTTTGGAAACTGTTTTGTAGATTTCAAATAACTTGGAACAAATGTTACAACTGCCATATCAAGGTATTGAGCAGAGCGCATATTTCATCTAATTTATTCAAGGTCAAAATTACGTATATAATTAAGTGGACTATATTTCGTTTCCGCTCTGTATCTCTTGAACCACTTGAGGGATTTTGAAATTATTTGGAATAAATATTAATGATATTGAGGTCACATATTTAAGCCAGATTGGTTCAAGATAAAGGTGGCACATAGAGGTCAAAGTTGTTATTTTATTTCGCGACTGCTCTGCAATATTATACTTGGAATCCCTGCGTGAGAGATATTGAAATGACAGTTCTGGCATACTAAGATTGGGAGACATATTGTTTTCTCTGAAAAATTACAGTGTTCTAGTTTTTTTGTTTTAATTATGATTAAACAATATGGAAGATAACATTCAAATGTATATTGGTTAAATGAACTTTCCTCATCTTTCTGGTCCCTAAAAATAGGTTTCTTGTTATATACAGACTACCAGTTCGCATAACAAGTGATCCTAGGCAGTATTTACCTTTCTTCCCACAAGTAGCTTCCGACCAGTCAGTATCTGAAATGGATTGTTGGTTGTACCGATGTAGATGTTGATGTAGCTGCCAACTTTGAAATTATCACTTTAGTAAAGGTATGAATTCTAAAATGAATTGAGGGACCATAATACATATCATAATACCGGTATTTGTATTGTACCTCTGAGTCCTGTACAGTCTACTGTTTTATCTGTTAATGTATTTGGGGTGCTTCTCTCAGTTCCCTGAGGTCACGAATGTTGCCATATGACCCTCACCATGAGAAAACCAACATAGTGATTTTGCGACCAGCATGGATCCAGACCAGCCTGCGCATCCGTGCAGTCTGGTCAGGATCCATACTGTTCACTTTCAAACCCTATTGCAATTAGAGAAACCGTTAGCGAACAGTATCAAGTATGGATCCTGACCAGACTGTGCGGATGCGCAGGCTGGTCCGGATCAATGCTGGTCGCAAATGCACTATGTTGGTTTTCTCATTGTGCGACTCAATTATCGAGGCAATGTGCAGAGTGGAGAGTGCATTTTTATTCAGATAACTTCAGTGTTAAGGTCACAAAGGTCAAATTTGGAAAGACTACTAATACTCTTCAATCTGTATATCGGGAAACCGCTAAATGGATTTTAGAATCACTCCGCACAAATGTTACAAATAAAATATCAAGACAATAAGCATGTATTTTGTCTAATTCAAGATCATGTTCGCACTTCAAGGTCAAAGGTCATATGACTATGTTACAATTCTGCTCTCTGTATCTCATGAAACCCCTATGAATGATTTTGAAATTTGTGATTTCAAACAAATATATTCCATAAACTATACTTCCTCGCAACACAAACAGAGGAACATGCATAAATAAAAGAATCTGCAGAATGTCGAGGTAACAATTATCAAGCATTAAACATTGAACCATAATTCTATTCACCAGCCAAGGTGCAGGTCCAGCTACCCGGCATATGCAGAGCAATGACACGTTGGTCCACTCCAACTTCCAGTCAGGGATCTGAACTGGCTGTATGATGAGCACCGTCTGAATGAGTCCCGCAGCGAGTCCCACATCCTGGCTGCTGAGTAGCTGAAAGAGTTTCTGCCATACCTTTCAGTTCTAGTTTGAGAAAGCTCCACACAGTTTGTATACCTTAAATTATATTTAGAGTTTTAAGACATAAGATCATGCAGATAACTAGGTCCCTGTTTATTTAAAATTTTAAAAGCTTCAAGAGCGATACTTCTCATCCATCTGAACTTAAGAGATGTCAGTCCAGAACGCTGTAGTAAACTATATGAGCTTTCCTGATCATCATAGATAAAGCATAATACTCTTTCCTGTATTTTTTTTCAATTTTATTCAATTTTATTCAATTTTATTTGTATTGGTCACTCCTGTGAAATGCCATGTTAGTGGACAATAGTTCAGGTTTGACATAATGAAGGAGTAATACATTGTTTGTTTATATTTCTACCAATTCTGTTCATGATATGTAATTGTCTGGCGGTTTTTTACATATATTGGCTATGTGTACATTTCAATTAAACATGAAATCAAAAGTAACACTTAGGAGTTTAAACTTGTCTTCACATTTAATATTAACTCTCTCAAGATCAAAAGAAAAAAATTAACTTCTTTACTCTCGCTACCACCAGAACATCTTTCTATAAAATACTGTCTAACAGATTTCTGTCTTGCCTTGTTTACTAGATTGCGTATTTTCCTGTACCTATGCCAATTTCTGTCAGATTTTACTTCTGGAATATATTAAAGAGCATTCTTTTTTATAGACAAGTTTCTGTAGTTCAATATTCATAAAAGGAGCCGGACATCTGGGTTGTTTCCTCGTTTTCACTGGTGCATGTTTATCAAAACACTTCATAATTTCGGAGCCAAAGTCTGTGAAGCAGGTTAATGCACTGTTTGTGTATGGCCTTAAATTGTTACGAAAAGCTTGTAAATCAAAATTTTTAAAGCCCTATTTGTAATCCATCTAGATTTACTATGTAGGAGAGTTCAGCTGAAAACATACCACATTATCTATTTTGTTTGTTGGGTTTAACACCGTTTTTCAACAGTATTTCAGTCATATAATGGCGGGCAGTTAACCTAACCAGTGTTCCTGGATTCTGTACCAGTACAAACCTGTACTCCGCAAGTAAATGCCAACTTCCCCACAATACCATATTATGGAAGTCACTGAGACCACAGTTAGAATTAAGCACTTCTACACATTTATCAGGCCTATTTGTTAAAATAACATCTATAAGACTAGGTTCAGTTTTAAAACAAGCTGGTTCTTTGACCATATTCGTTAGATCAAAAATATCACATGTCTCACTTATGTTTTTACATTTATCCGTTTGTAGGAGGTCATCGTTTAGGTCTCCGAGAGACATAAAATTATCATAATTTATAGTGACTTTGTCCATTGTTTTAATGAAATCATCATAACATTCTGATTCATTAGAATATAATTATGTAGTCTATACTGGTACTGATGATAAACCCTAACAGAAAATGAGATTTTTTATTGGTAACTTTTTTATTTCTGCAATTTGTAATCAATGGTCGGTATCAAAATAAAGCTTAACATTTGCTGAAAACTTTACATAATTCAAATTTATATTTAGTTAGCAAACTCACACGAAGTGAGGCCCTGAAATGGGTTTGTAAAATGGGGACTGCACAAAGGTTGACTGATGATAAATTCGACCACTTTGTCATTTACAAAATTTTCTTTGTAGTATTGTATTGAAACTTTCCCCAAAAAGCTGCAACAGTCATTCCTGATCAAGTAACGAAAAGTGACCCAATGTCAGGCCTTCATGTGGCAACAGTGAGCATATGCGCAAAAAACACCCTCTTCCCCAGTAATTTTGGATAAATATTTTTATTTATACAGAATATTTACCAATTTTGTTTTTATTTACACCAGTTGGTGTTTAAGTGGAAATTATTAGATGGTGTGTTCAATTTTATAAATAACTGATTGCAATCGAATATTTCCAAAGTGGTCAACATTATCATCTATCTAGGTTTATCATCAGTACCAGTACAGTCCGGAGATGAGCCATTTAGTACCATTTAAGATAATTTCAATTCCTGCAGACTCAACTATGTTAAACTCCATCTGCTTCTTTCTGTCGGCAGCCAGGTCTGACCGGAGGTGTGCAAGGACTCCTCCCCCATATGCCGAACTGTCGGCACTAATAGCTAGGTGGTAATTTTCTACTTGAAATTGGGCATCGACAAGAGTCATCGAGTTTCGTTTCTGCTATGAATAAGAGGTCTATAACATTTTTTCTGACATAACCACATATAAATTTATTTAGGTGCTTATTTCTGGCATTAAGAAGTGTTTCAAATATATCCATATCACTGTCTTGTTATGAAGGCTACTATTTTCTTGCTCCGTAAGTATACTTTCTCCATAAAAAGAGTCTGAAAAATGGAAATGGTCACAATCTGGACATATCCTTGTTTTTGTATTAGTTTTGAATAATGTTTATTAACAAATCAGATTCCTTTCTCACTGACTCTTATCAATGGAGTGGGACAAATTTACCAAAAGCTAGGGGGACGAGTTGACCAAAAATATATTTTTATAGCTCTTTGAGTTGACCAAACTTTATCATGAGGGGTAAGAAATGTCCAGATTTGGGGGACGAAGTGGTCAGGATCAAATCTCCCGTATTGGGTGTTGACCAAATCGGGGACGAGTTGACTATCAAACTCCAACACAGTGTTACTTCCCCTTATCGGAGGTTGGATACCTATCAAACTCCACGGCAGCGGTTACTTCCCCTTCCAGTCAGGGGGTCATGAAAATGGACGCACTGTTGTCGACGTATCCCTTTTTATGGAGGGACGAGGCCTTCCCGTTGTGTCATATTTTGTCGAGAAGACCTTTTGCAATGTTGGATGTTGAAAATTGCAATGCATCGGGACCTTGGACGTTTAGCAATGCCACTATTAATGTGAAACCGAGGATAGAAGCCATGTCAGAAATGTTCATGTTTCGAGGTGCAGTACAGACCATCTTACAGTCGCGTCCAGGCGCTCAGCATCACACAGAGTTCAATGCAGAACAGAAGATTGCAGTTCAGGCGCTGGATGAATTTGTCAAAGAAGGTTTTCACAATACCTTTCATATGTAGATTCAAGGGGAATATCAGAGCAAGGAACCTCTGGTGTCCTAGCTACAGCGAACTAGCCCATTCCGAACATTTTTAAAATTTTTATTAATCGTTTTACTTTCGTCAAGTTTATATTTTAAATATAAATTTTCATTTTAAAAATGCTGGACAAATATGTCACGATTAAAATAACGTGAAAAGAAATTCGAACAAACAACATTGTCTTGTAACAGATTTTCTGTAATTGATCAGACTGGTTACTGTGCGTAACACCGGGTCAAAACTCCCCTATTCCGAATCACCACAAATTACCTGAAATTGTTTCTTACAACTATCCACAACATAATAAACTACATCTTGAATCGAAAACACTAAATTATTTTATGTCAGGTAATAGAAATAATCGCATTAAGGCCAATTAAATGACTAAAACGATAGCATGACATCCTTCTTTGCATTATGAAATATCTGTTTTAAAACAGAACATGTGGGCGTCTTGTCCTTTATGTGAATTAAATATCACATTTATAACAAATACCTCCGCCTTTTTCTTTAACATCTGGCCATGGGTAAAAACAATAACAATAAATTAATATTTTGGACACATTGAAATCGATATTTGATCATGCAATCTTAAACTACGTGCAGAGAACAGAATGAAAATGTTGATTCGAATAGGCACAATGTATTGCCATCTATATTTCCTCTTTAGGCATCTCATGGACAAATTTTTTTAATGTGGGATAATGACGAAAGAGCATAAAATTTCCTTCTTTTTAATCTCCCTTCCGTTTCATTTCATTAAAAAACTAGAACACAAGCGCACTTTGAATCTGACATTTTTGTTTACATTCGTCAAATTCCACATAAGAGAAAATATAGCATTGGACATGTTAATTATGTATTATGTAAGAATAACTTGAACATTTACCAGCAATTAATTATTAGTTAATGTATAGAATAAAACCAAAACATAGCTTACGGTTTCTTGACGTAATGCCGACGGCTGCTTAAAAACTTGGAAATGAGTCAACTTACAGACTGGTTCGGAATAGGCAAGTTCACTGTATAATTTCTCACCCTTATCCTAGTCAAAATAATTCGAAGTTCAGATTGTTTTATATTTTTCACGGACAGTCTAAACATCAAAACATTGGAGGACAAAAATAATGGAAGATAAATCACAGCACACAGTCATGTAAAGTTACTGGTTTTATCGCTTGCGTGTATTGCGTGTAGACACATGGTAAACGTTAATCGTGTACAGTACATACATAGGTTTAAATCACTGGAAAATTCGTAATTTTGGATATTATTTGATAATTTTTAAATCAATAAGGAATTGAATCCCCTTTCGATACAAGTAAGTTTTATTTGAGTTTATGGCCAATTCGTGAAATAATCGGCATTTAAACCTATAGCATGTAAAAAGTCGGCAGCAATGAAAATTTCATCGGAAATTGCTTCATGACAACTATTTTGGTCCTTTGAGTGTTTGACGCGAGTGGGGATATTGCCCATATGAAAAAATTATCTCAATATTTCCTAGGAATGCGTCAAATTAGTTGGACTAACCCTTATCCTAATCTCACACGCTTCGCAAATCCAGGGCTCACGCTGTCGATTGCCACTTTGCAATAAAAAATAAACATGGCTCTAAAATTTGGGAGCGTCTCTTTCATACGGAAGAAACTACTTCCGTCTAGTACAGGCATAATACCATTAAATCTCTGCATTGAGTGTATGCACACATTGAATGTACACTATTATAAGATCCATGTTAAACCTAACCCTAACCTTTAGTCAGTGTATAGTACACTCAATACGTGCGTACATCCAATATTGAGCGAGTATTACAAACTATAAAAATCATGATTTAATATAATATACTACAAGATCTATAAGCAGAAAGAAGATATATAAGATGTAAGAAGCTAAGATCGATGTACAGCAAATAACTGGATGGATACATGTGCGTCAGTACATCCGTGCTTCCATCCGGATCTGTGTGTCCGGACCATAACTTTGACATGCATAGAGCAGTCCGGTTTTTATTTGCCATGAATGTTAACCTCTGTGAGATGGAGTCTCATGCACAAACCACAGGTTCCTATCTTAAAGGTCAAGGTCACAGTTGGAGGTCAAAGGTCATGTCAGATCTTTACAGATTGTCTGGACCATAACTTTGACATGCATGAAGCAATTTTGTTTATATTTTCCATTAATGACAATCTTAGTGAGACGGAGTGTCGTGTGCAAACCCTAGGTTACTATCTCAAAGGTCAAGGTCACAGTTAGGTGTTTAAAGGTCATTTTAGAGCTTGTCCAGGCCATAACTTTGATAAGTATGGAGCAATCTTTTTTTACTTTGGCATAAATGTTCACCTTTATGAGACAGAGTGTCGTGTGCAAACCTCAGGTCCCTATCTCAAAGGTCAAGGTCACACTTAGGGGTCAAAGGTAATTTTAGAGCTTGTCCGTGCTGAAACTTTGCTTTGCATAAAGCAGTCTTTTTATACGCCCAAAGGGACGTATTATGTTATAACGCTGGGGTCCATTCATTAGCAATTTCGTGTCCGCTCTATAGCTCTTGAACCCCTTGAAGGATTTCAAAGACACTTGGCTTAAATGTTCACCACATCGAGACGACGTGCAGAGTGCATGTTTCGGATGGCTTGCTTCAAGGTCAAGGTCACACTTAGGGGTCAAAGGTCATATGACTTTGTTTCGTGTCCGCTCTGTCACTATTGAACCGCTTGAAGGATTTTAAAGAAATTTTGCACAAATGTTCACCACATTGAGATGATGTGCAGAGCGCATGTTTTGGATGGCTCACTTCAAGGTCAAGGTCACACTTAGGAGTGAAAGGTCATAGGACTTTTTTCCGTGTGTATTTTGCACTGCATTGTGGTGCTCTTGTTTTTATTTGGCAGATCCCTGTTTTGTTCACTTACAATAATTTTTTTATTGAATTACTTCCCTTTTATGTTACTATAAATAGCTTATTTTGTAACTTTTTATGCACCTGAATGGACGTATTATGTTATGATCCCGGTGTCCGTCCGTCTGTCTGTCCATCCGTCCGTTAGCAATTTCGTGTCCGCTCTGTAACTCTTGAACCCCTTGAAGGATTTCAAAGAAACCTGACACAAATGTTCATAACACTGAGATTACGTGCAGAGCGCATGTTTTGGATGTCTCATTTCAAGGTCAAGGTCACACTTAGGGGTCAAAGGTCATATGAGTGTGTTTCGTGTCCGCTCTGTAACTCTTGAACTGCTTGAAGGATTTCAAAGAAACTTGGCACAAATGTTCACCACGCTGAGACAACATGCAGAGCGCTTGTTTCAGATGACTAGCTTCAAGGTCAAGGTCACACTTAGGAGTGAAAGGTCATATATGACTTTGCTGTATCCACTCTGTAACTCTTGAACTGCTTGAAGGATTTCAAAGAAACTTGGCACAAACGTTCACCACACTGAGACAACATGCAGAGCGCATGTTTTCGATGACTCGCTTCAAGGTCAAGGTCACACTTAGGGGTCAAAGGTCATATATGACTTTGTTTTGTGTATATTGCTATGCATTGCAATGCTCTTGTTTTTATTTGGCAGATCCCTTTTTGTTCTCGTACAATATTTTTTTTGGAATTACTTCCCTTTTTTGTTACTATAAATAGCTTATTTTGAAATGTTTTTATTATTGGCAGTAGGAAAAACTGAGACCACTTTTCTGTGGTACAACATGGATGGTACATCCAATTTTTAGATGTATTTTGACATAACTTTACCTGGTAAGAATTTTTTTTGAGTTAGAAATTATTTTTTTTTTGAATTTCTTCTTTTTGTTGTTCCTGTCCTTTGGGCTTCAACAGTCAAGTTCTTTAAATTTTACTCCCATCCTCTGATGTAACCCTTCAGGCGTATATTGCCCCGCTTGGCGGCGCTTTTGTTTATTACTGGTCATAGGAAAAAACCGAGACCACTTTTCTGTGGTACAACATGGATGGTACCTCCAATTTTTAGGTGTATTTTTACATATCTATACCTGGTAAGGATTTTTTTTTTGAATTTCTTCCCTTTGTTCTTCCTGTCCTTTGGGCTTCAACAGTAAAGTTTTTTTTAATTTTGCTCCCATCCTCCTCTGATATAACCCTTGGGGCGTATATTGCCCTGCTTTGCAGAGCTCTTGTTTTATTTGGCATAAATGTTTGCCTCAATGAGACAGATTGTCGCGTGCAGTTCCAAGTCCTTTTGCCAGCTGGTGGGCTTGACATATTTCCCATGTGCATCTAGTTCTTATCAAACTGGAATCATTCTGTAAAGTCAAGAAATGTCAAACATATTCTGACATTGACTTGTATTTATTAAGACCCTCAAGTGTTTTGACATAGGACATACCCTAAAGTGTTTTGATAAGAAATACACCTTCATACACATATATAAAACAACTTTCAAGTGTTGGGATTCAAATATATGGACAGGACACATTTTCAGACACCCTAGTGAGCTGGCTGCTGCCATATTATACTTAACTGCCATGTTATGACTTATATATAGATGCTTGAGTGTACTTAAATATATCTATTCACAATGACAATGAATGATAATGTTGATTATTTTCAGCATTGTTTACATATTACACAGAATAATGAAGATAGGCATTTCTGTCTTGCTTCTTATACAGTGCATTTGTTACTTTCAGAAAAGCATTTGAAATGCCTAACAGATATATGGGGAAAACCAATAGAGGAGAGGAAGGAGAGTGAAATTCAGGCAGTTTTGGCTGTACATGTTTTTGGCCCTTTATGTCCCAGTGCAGATGTTCGTGTGGATAGAAGGTGTAATGATTGCTGTCCAGGATGTAACACACCAGTGCATAAAACAGACACTAGCTTTGGTAAATAGCTTATAACAATACTTAAATTACACAGATTTGTAAGTAGCTCTTCTTTGTTCAAAAGGATTCCTTCAGTGTATTTATGATGGACTTCTGAGCGGGGACAGAAACTGTTGTGAGATTTGAGCATATTTATGACACCCCATCTGTTGGGAGATTTATTAATTATGTATGGTCTGTCTGTCACAAAAGTTTTCCTGTACTACTTCTCTAAAACTACTAGTGGGATTTCAAAGGAAGATTTTAGGTCTATTGAACGTGATTATGATTTATCTTGTCCGTCAGTCTTTCTGTCTTTATGTCACAAAGTTTGTCTGCGCTACTTCTTTAAAACTACTGGTGGGATTGGATTTGGACTTAAAATAGTTGTTCAGCATCATCACTCACATCATATGACACAAGGGCCATAACTGTTGCACAAGTATTTCACGAATTATCCTTTTTTTACATAGAATTTCAGGTTAAAGTTTTGGTGCACTTTCACTCTATCTCAGTTACCGGGTATTACTAAATGGATTTTATTATCCCCCGCCGATTAAATCGGGAGGGGGGTATTGAAATGGCGTTGTCCGTCCGTCACGTCCATGCATCCGTGCGTGCGTGTGTCCGTCTGCAGCCATTTCTCAGTAACTAGCAGGTAGAATTTCATGAAACTTGAAATAAACATGAACCAACATACTGCGATGATGCCCATCAAGTTTTCTTTTGGATTGGTCGATTTCCCTTAGAGTTATTGCCCTTGATTTAATGAAAAATGCCCAAAAATGTCCGTCCGCAGCCATTTCTCAGTAACTAGCAGGTGGAATTTCATGAAACTTGAAATAAATATGAACCAACATACTGCAGTGATGTCCATCAAGTTTTTTTTTGGATTGGTCAATTTCCCTTAGAGTTATTTCCCTTTATTTACTGAAAAATCGACGTCTGCAGCCATTTCTCAGTAACAAGCTGGTAGAATTTCATGAAACTTAAAATAAATATGAATCAACATACTTTGATGATGTTTGTCATTTTTAGCTCATCTGATTTTTTGAAAAAAAATGATGAGTTATTGTCATCACTTGAGCGGTTGTCAGCGTCGGCGTCGGCGTCTGCGTCGGCGTTGCCTGGTTAAGTTTTATGTTTAGGTCAGCTTTTCTCCTAAACTATCAAAGCTATTGCTTTGAAACTTGGAAGACTTGTTCACCATCATAAGCTGACCATGTATAGCAAGAAACATAACTCCATCTTGCTTTTTGCAAGATTTATGGCCCCTTTTGTACTTAGAAAATATCAGATTTCTTGGTTAAGTTTTATGTTTAGGTCAACTTTTCTCCTAAACTATCAAAGCTATTGCTTTAAAACTTGGAACACTTGTTCACCATCATAAGCTGACCCTGTACAGCAAGAAACATAACTCCATCCTGCTTTTTGCAAGATTTATGGCCCCTTTTGGACTTAGAAAATATCAGATTTCTTGGTTAAGTTTTATGTTTAGGTCAACTTTTTCTCTTAAACTATCAAAGCTATTGCTTTGAAACTTGCAACACTTGTTCACCATCATAAGCTGACCCTGTACAGCAAGCAACATAACTCCATCCTGCTTTTTGCAATAATTATTGCCCCTTTTGGACTTAGAAAATCATTTTCTTGGTTGAGTATTATGTTTAAGGCAACTTTTATCATAAACTATCAAAGCTATTGCTTTAAAACTTGCAACAGTTTTTCACAATCATAAGTGGACACTGTACATCAAGAAACATAACTCTATCCTGCTTTTTGCAAGAATGATGGCCCTTTTTAGACTTAGAAAATCATGGGTAGGACAATATTTCTATTATACAAAAAAAAATCAGATGAGCCTCAGCACCCGCAAGGCGGTGCTCTTGTTTTTTTTCAATTGGTCAATTTTCCTAAGAGTTATTGCCCTTTAATTATTTGAAAATCTACAGATTTGTACATAACAAACCAACCAATTGGTAGAATTTCATAAAACTTCTTTCATTCTTTTCCGTGAACATTTATTATAAACATGTGAAGTTGTGTACCCACACCTGGTCACCACCTTGCTTTCGTCACACCCCCTCCCCCGACCAACCTCCCCCCCCCCCCAATCCCAAAAAAAAATTCTTTCCTTTTTATTATTATTTTTTCAGACTTTCATGAATATTTATCAACATACAAAGTTGTACTGTTCCCCCACCTCACTCCTCCGACCAGTCATCCCCCTCCCCCCCCCCCTACATTTTTTAGCTCACCTGTCACAAAGTGACAAGGTGAGCTTTTGTGATCGCGTGGCGTCCATCGTCCGTCCGTCCGTAAACTTTTGCTTGTGACCACTCTAGAGGTCACATTTTTCATGGGATCTTTATGAAAGTTGTTCAGAATGTTTATCTTGATGATATCTAGGTCAAGTTCGAAACTGGATCACGTGCGGTCAAAAACTAGGTCAGTAGATCTAAAAATAGAAAAACCTTGTGACCTCTCTAGAGGCCATATTTTTCATGAGATCTTCATGAAAATTGGTCAGAATGTTCATCTTGATGATATCTAGGTCAAGTTCGAAACTGGGTCACGTGGGGTCAAAAACTAGGTCAGTAGATCTAAAAATAGAAAAACCTTGTGACCTCTCTAGAGGCTATATTTTTCAAGAGATCTTCATGAATATTGGTCAGAATGTTCACCTTGATGATATCTAGGTCAAGTTCGAAACTGGGTCACGTGCGGTCAAAAACTAGGTCAGTAGGTCTAAAAATAGAAAAACCTTGTGACCTCTCTAGAGGCCATATTTCTCAATGGATCTTCATGAAAATTGGTCAGAATGTTCATCTTGATGATATCTAGGTCAGCTTCGAAACTGGGTCACGTGGGGTCAAAAACTAGGTCAGTGGATCTAAAATAGAAAAACCTTGTGACCTCTCTAGAGGCCATATTTTTCAAGAGATCTTCATGAATATTGGTCAGAATGTTCACCTTGATGATATCTAGGTCAAGTTTGAAACTGGGTCATGTGGGGTCAAAAACTAGGTCAGTAGGTCTAAAAATAGAAAAACCTTGTGATGTCTCTAGAGGCCATATTTCTCAATAGATCTTCATAAAAATTGGTCAGAATGTTCACCTTGATGATCTCTAGATCAAATTTGAAACTGGGTCACGTGCGGTCAAAAACTAGGTCAGTAGGTCTGAAAATAGAAAAAAACTTGTGACCTCTCTAGTGGCCATATTTTTCATGGGATCTTTATGAAAATTGGTCAGAATGTTCACCTTGACGATATCTAGGTCTGGTTCAAAACTGGGTCATGTGCGGTCAATAACTAGGTCAGTAGATCTAAAAATAGAAAAACCCTGTGACCTCTTTAGAGGCCATATTTTTCAAGAGATCTTCTTGAATATTGGTCGGAATGTTCACCTTGATGATATCTAGGTCAAGTTTGAAACTGGGTCACGTGCGGTCAAAAACTAGGTCAGTAGGTCTAAAAATAGAAAAACCTTGTGATGTCTCTAGAGGCCATATTTCTCAATGGATCTTCATGAAAATTAATGAGAATGTTCAGCATGATGATATCTAGGTCAAGTTCGTAACTGGGTCATGTGCGGTCAAAAACTAGGTTAGTAGGTCGAAAAATAGAAAAACCTTGTGACCTCTCTAGAGGCCATATTTTTCACGAGATCTTCATGAAAATTGATGAGATTGTTCACCCTGATGATATCTAGGTCAAGTTTAAAAGTGGGTCACATGCCTTCAAAAACTAGGTCATTAGGTCAAATAAAAGAAAAACCTTGTGACCTCTCTAGAGGTCATATTTTTCAATGGATCTTCATGAAAATTGGTCAGAATTTTTTATCTTGATGATATCTAGGTCACATTTGCTCAAAAACTAGGTCACTATGTCAAATAATAGAAATAACGACGTCATACTGAGTTCAACACTGGGTCATGTGGGGATAGGTGAGCGATTCAGGACCATCATGGTCCTCTTGTTTTGTTTTTTTTCATTTTTAGCTCATCTGATTTTTTGAAAAAAAATGATGAGTTATTGTCATCACTTGAGCGGTTGTCGGCGTCGGCGTCGGCGTCGGCGTTGGCGTCTGCGTCGGCGTTGCCTGGTTAAGTTTTATGTTTAGGTCACCTTTTCTCCTAAACTATCAAAGCTATTGCTTTGAAACTTGGAATACTTGTTCACCATCATAAGCTGACCCTGTATAGCAAGAAACATAACTCCATCTTGCTTTTTGCAAGATTTATGGCCCCTTTTGTACTTAGAAAATATCAGATTTCTTGGTTAAGTTTTATGTTTAGGTCAACTTTTCTCCTAAACTATCAAAGCTATTGCTTTGAAACTTGGAATACTTGTTCACCATCATAAGCAGACCCTGTACATCAAGAAACATAACTCCATCTTGCTTTTTGCAAGATTTATTGCCCCTTTTGGACTTAGAAAATCAGTTTTCTTGGTTAAGTTTTATGTTTAGGTCAGCTTTTATTCTAAACTATCAAAGCTATTGCTTTAAAACTTGCAACACTTGTTCACCATCATAAGTTGACCCTGTACAGCAAGAAACATAACTCCATCCTGCTTTTTGCAAGATTTATTGCCCCTTTTGGACTTAGAAAATATCAGATTTCTTGGTTAAGTTTTATGTTTAGGTCAACTTTTTCTCTTAAACTATCAAAGCTATTGCTTTGAAACTTGCAACACTTGTTGACCATCATAAGCTGACCCTGTACAGCAAGCAACGTAACTCCATCCTGCTTTTTGCAATAATTATTGCCCTTTTTGGACTTAGAAAATAATTTTCTTGGTTGAGTATTATGTTTAAGTCAACTTTTCTCATAAACTATCAAAGCTATTGCTTTAAAACTTGCAACAGTTTTTCACCATCATAAGTGGACACTAAACATCAAGAAACATAACTCTAACCTGCTTTTTGCAAGAATGATGGCCCTTTTTAGACTTAGAAAATCATGGGTAGGACAATATTTCTATTACACAAAAAAAATCAGATGAGCGTCAGCACCCGCAAGGCGGTGCTCTTGTTAATTTTCCATCCATATTTCAATATTTATAATCAACATCGATGATCAATGACAATAATCGATGTTTTGTACCCTCACCCAGTCACCCCCGCTGCCCCTCCTCCCCCAACCAAAAAATAGCATTCATTTTCTGTTAAATTGATTTTGACAAATGAAATTATTTGCTTCTTTTGCTACTTAGTAACATCCTTAACTTTTTGCCGGATATATTTTTTTGCCATTCCTGACCACAAGCCCTTTCGGCGGGGGATACCAATTCATCGAATTTGCTTGTTCAAACTTAAAATAGTTGTTCAACATCATCACTTACATCATGTGACGCAAGGATCATAACTCTTGTGTCATTATTTAATGAATTATCCCCCCTTTTCACTTATAATTTCAGGTTAATGTTCTGTACACTTTCACTCTCACTTATTACTGAATAGATTTGATTCAAACTTAAAATAGTTGTTCCGCCTTATCACCAACATCATATGACACAAGGTCCATAACTTTGGCACCAATTTTTCATGAATTATGCCCAGTTAACTTAGAATTAAAGGTTAATTTTAATGCATTTTCACTACATTTCAAGTTATTACAAAATGGATTTTATTCAACATGACACAAGGTACATCACTCTTGCACCAATATTTCATGAATTATGCCCCCTTTTTGCTAAGAATTATTCTTAATATTTAATGTTTTGATACACTTGAACCTTATCTCTCTTATTATTTAATACTTTTGACACAGACTCTAGCTATTATCCAATATTTCATCCATGTTGGTGTAATTAGACACTCCAGTGACAGATCCAGCTTCGTCAAATGTGCCCAGTTTCACTATCCAGCATCGAAATAGTGGAGCGCACTGTCTCCTGTGACAGCTCTTGTTTGTGGAGGCACCAAGTCAGTAACACTATTTATACAGAACAAAGAAACTTAATTTTGTAAACTGGATAATGAGGAAAAGTTGTTCCTTTGCGATGCATAATTACACCACTAGGGAAGTTTCACAAGTTTTGTGGGGCATTTATGCAAAAGTATGATTAGAAATGACCACTTGTTCAGTGAAACATACGGTTCGTGCCAACAGGAATATGCAAAATACTCGGAAGTCTAGAGGAATTCACTCAGTCGCTAGCAAATAGAGTCACTCCAAGTGGACATAGAGTGACAGGAGTGACTTCCAGTCTAGAGTTATATCACTGCAGCATGCACTTCGCAGGAGTAATTTCACGTCACTTTGGAGTGCTTTTACAGGTAACTGGAAAGTAGAAAATGTTCATAGATTTACGGACATTCACTTTAAATAATTTTCACACTTGACAATAATTTGGAGACATTGTAAATTCGACAAGAATGAAATGGAAAAGAGAAGACTTTTAACTGAATATTGATGGTCAAAATCGGCACTCGCTTATCTGTAACCTTTTTAAAAAGTGCATAAATTGGTATACGATCTTTTTGTCCTTTTAAAATTCTTATTAATCCCTACATTTACTTAAAGGTATGCACATATTAAATTGAGTACCTACATTAGTCGGCATAATAAAACAGTTTGACATTGTGTCAGTTTCACATCTATAGGATAGTTTTGTCACCTGTGTCGAGAGGTATAGTTACGTCATGCGACTGCTGACTTGATTCAAAAGGTTGGTGCTTCTTTGATCATAAAAAATTTGCATGGTTAGAATTTCTGTGGTGCACTCTAAGTAAATTAACTTGCGAATAAATTTATAGATGGAATTTACGAACCGTTGATCGACGGAAAAATTGCCACTCTTCTCTAAATTGTAAGTGCGGAAATTTCCATGTCTGTTTTCTATGTGTATTTTACCTGCAGAACTATGCTTTAGTATAATACAGGCTTCAGTTCAATTTTATTTCAATCTAACATCAAACAAATAGCTACAGTTACGGTTTTATCTATCTGTGTTATATACTACGAAAATTTTGGGTGTATATTCTGTCAATTCTTTTTGTTATGCCCCCCAAGGGAGGCATATAGTTTTTGAACCGTCTGTAAGTCTGTCCGCAATTTTCGTGTCCAGTCCATATCTTTGTCATCGATGGATGGATTTTCAAATAACTTGGCATGAATGTGTACCACAGTAAGACGACGTGTCGCGCGCAAGACCCAGGTCCGTAGCTCAAAGGTCAAGGTCACACTTAGACATTAAAGGATAGTGCATTGATGGGTGTGTCCGGTCCATATCTTTGTCATTGATGGATGGATTTTCAAATAACTTGGCATGAATGTGTACCACAGTAAGACGACGTGTAGCGCGCAAGACCCAGTTCTGTAGCTCAAAGGTCAAGGTCACACTTAGACTTTAAAGGATAGTGCATTAATGGGCGTGTCCGGTCTATATCTTTGTCATCCATGGATGGATTTTCAAATAACTTGGCTTGAATGTGTACCACAGTAAGACGACGTGTCGCACGCAAGACCCAGGTCCGTAGCTCAAAGGTCAAGGTCACACTTAGACGTTAAAGGCCATTTTTCGTGATAGTGCATTGATGGGCTTGTCCGGTCCATATCTTTGTCATTCATGCATGGATTTTAAAATAACTACGCATGAATGTGTGACACAGTAAGACGACGTGTTGCGCGCAACACCCAGCTCCGTAGGTCAAAGGTCCTAAACTCTAACATCGGCCCTAACTATTCATTCAAAGTGCCATCGGGGGCATGTGTCATCCTATGGAGACAGCTCTTGTTGACCATACCTCTACACCTATTGTATCGAAATCAGTATAAAATCTTCAACAGGTCAATTTTCCAGGTATGTTTACCCTAATCAAATTCCACTCAGAGTCACTCTAAAATACTCAGAGTAATGCGAAGTGCTGCCGAAGATATTTTTTATGCCTCCAAAGGGAGGCATATAGGAGTTGGAACATCTGTCTGGATGTCCATCCATTCCTTTGGTTCCCGATCCTTGATTGCTCGATGACCCCTTTCAGTTTTGAGGTTGATTGCTCGAGAACAAGGCCGTGGTGACCTTGAGCTGAAAATCAGTTTTTGATCGATAACTGAATATATAACGCATTGGGGAAGGAACCTCAAACTTCCTAGGCTGGTTGGCCATGACTGGCAGGTGACCCCTATCCATTTTGAGGTTGGTTTCTTAAATTTAAAGGTCGCTGTAATCTTGAGCTGAAAATGAGGTTGGTTGCTTAATGGTCAAGGTCACAGTGACCTTGAGCTGAAAATCAGTTTCTGACTGATAACTGAAGAATGCTTTGGCTCAGCATGTCAAGCTTTCTAGGCTGGTTTATCGTGACCGGCAGATGACCCTTTTTGATTTTGAAGTTGTTTGCTCAGAGGTCAAGGTCGCTGATTGATTAAGCAAGAACGTTTCAGCTCAGGAACCTCAAACTTCAGTGGCAGGTTGGTTGTGACAGGCAGATGACCCCTATTGATTTTGAGGTGGGTCGTGGTGCTAGGGAACCTGAAACTTGGTATGCAGTTTGGACAAGAACAGACTCCTAACTTTCAAGGTCAGTAGGGCAGAGGTCAAAGTCATGCTTATCTTGAATTGGTTTTGGGGCATATGGGTCTTATAGTGGCAGTTCTTGTTGTCAGTCTATGACTCTGGGTACATGTAATTGAGTTTTCACTTGGGATTCACTCAGAGTCACATTTTTTCCACTCGCTCTAGACTTCGAGTATTTTGCATATTCCTCCATGCCTGAACTGTAATATGGAAAGTCTCTGGGTTTTAAATCAATGACCTTCCGCTTGCAATGCATATGAACAGTATAAGATACCCTATTTAATATCTTAGAATAATTTTAAATAAACAGCACAATCTTTTACAGGTCATAATGATGGCTGGCATGGATATGCAGATATTGTTGTCAGGCACAGTCAGATCAAAATAACACAACATGAAGATGCTGGTGCTTCAGGAGACCAGCCGCCAGCCAAAAGAGCAAGGTCAGACAGTGATGAATCAGTATCCTCCATTACTGAGGTCAAGTCATCTTCAGGGGAACCTTACATGCCATATGGACCACTAAAGTTACAAGCTGGCAGTCAGTCTAAAGATTTGTCACAAATTCTGGCACAGACAATTGTAAATGCTTTTATTCAATATAAAAAGAACTCCAGTTTAAAGAATTATTTTATTCCATGTTTTCTGGCATCAGAAAAATTTGTCACAATTCACATGTACAATCCAGATCATGATCTGTTAGTAACACAGGGTGAAGCAATGACTCTGAGAAAAGCTAATTCCATTGATTATGATACAATTTTGACTATTTGGTTAGCTTTAAACTTTGACATATTTCCAGCAGGTGTGAAAGGAGAGCATGTTGGAGATTTATTGGATACACAAGCAAAGTCTGGCTTCTTTGATCAAATTAAGTCATGCTTAAACTTATATAAACAAAAGCTGGATTTCCCAACTGTGGAATCTGAAAATGATGAACTCCCCAAAAGCTGGCTTATCGAGAAAACACTGCAGAAATCAAGAAAATACTGGGAAAAAGAATTTCTGCTGAAAAAAGATGCTGATCAGGACTGTAAATAAACTTCTAGTTGGGTAGGACCCTTACAAGCATATAATTAAAACCAATCAAGAGGTTTGCTGGCCTTTTGTTGAGGATTAAAATCATAACTCATTTTTTTAAATTTGATAGAAGTCATATATATATATATATATATATATATATATATATATATATAATATATAATATATATATATATATATATATATATATATATATATATATATATAGCATTGAGTAATGGACTTTAAACAGGAGTTATTTTTATCAAAAGCAAATTATGTTTTGCCATTTCCATTTATCTCTTAAAATGCCAGTGACTCTTCAGGGCTGGTGAAAATATAGGACAGATCATGAGAAAATACCACAAACAGAGGTAATAGGATATCCTCAAATGGACTAGAAAAGGTCGGAGTTAGCTTAACTGTCAGTGGTGCTGCTCATTCTTTTCTTAATTCAGGAACTGTGCAATATTTCAACTAATACCAGTACATTGTAATAGGCAACAGTAAAAGCATTGTTTTGACGTTATACGACGTAGTCGATTAACGTTACGTGCTGTAAAAACTTGCTATACATCGTTGCTCTTACTGTAAAATTTCGGAATAGGTGAGTGCTTTGAGGTATTTTGTTTTACATGCTGGAGGTCAGAGTTCGATACCTAAGCGATATTTATGTTGTTTTATTCTTTTTCCTATCACATAAAACAATTAAAAGAGCATCTGTTTAGTGTTTACTGGTCCTGTCATACTAGTTATGTCTCCCACCACACAGTAAGTGGGAGACATGTTGATTTACTCCTGTATGTGTATGTATGTGTGTCTGTCTGTCACAAATCTTGTCCGCTCTCTAAGTTGAACATTTCTCATCTGATCTTCACCAAAGTTGAACAAAATGTGTTTGACCATAAGACCTCGTTCAGGTTTGATAACTAGCCAAATTGAAATAATGGCCCTTGAATTACCGAAAATCGGCCTTTTAACTCTTGTCTGGGGTGTAAGTCAAATATTTCTCATCCCATCTTCACCAAACTTGAACAAAAGGTGTTTGACCAAAAGCCATTGACCAAGTTCGATAACTAGCCAAATCAGCCCAGGCACTTCAGAATTATGGCCCTTGAATTACCGAAAATCAGCCTTTTTACTCTGGTCTGCAGTGTAAGTCGAATATTTCTCATCCAATCTTCACCAAACTTGAACAAAATGTGTTTGACCATAAGCCGTCGGCCAAGTTCGATAACCAGCCAAATCGGCCCAGACTTGTTACATTAATATTATAATTTTAACAAAGTGTGCAAGTATTGTTGGTTTATAGCACTTAGAAATATATCCCATGGACTTCACAGAATCTTGCCAATGATGGACACCCAATGACATCTTAATGGAATGCCCAAGGATTATTAGACCCGTTCACAAAATATTTATGGTTAATTCAAGAAGCTTCTAAGGCTCAACCTTGCTGACTTCTGACCGTGTCAGTCTTATCATGCATATTGGATATAATTTGATTTTTTTAGATTCTCATCTGGATCTTTGGGAAAAATGAGAAGGGTGGCACTTTTTATCTATCTCCAAAGGCAGAGAGATATCATTTTTGCGTTGTCCATCTAAAATTGAATATGTTTATATTTCAAAAAGTATTTCAGCTAGAATCACAAAACCTCACTCAATTAGTAATTAGCATCGTCATGGTCTTTGTTCTCATTTAGTTTTATCTCCCTTGACACAGTAAAAGCAGTTTTCCTCCTTGATTTGGTAAAAAAAATGCCTGTAATTCAAAAAATATTTTACCTAGAATCACCAAAGCTCAAAATTAATATTTAGCATATTTAGGTAAGAAAATAAATCCGAAATTATACACCCCCCCCCCCCCCCCCCCCCACACACACCAATACTTAGTTGTATAAGCAGAAACTCGATAGGGGACTGGAGCGAAAGTCAAAGAGACAATGGTTTGTAGGGATCATCTACTTAGCATGTCCAATCATGTAAAAGTTTCAACATTCTGGGCCTAGTGGTTCTCATATTACTAACTGGAAATGGTTTTCCTTTGATTGTGTGACCCCAAAATCAGTAGGGGTCCTCTACTCTGCATGTCCAGTCATCCTGTTAAATTTCAACATTCTGGGTCAAGTGGTTCTCAAGTGAGTTTTCTATGTTCAGGCCACTGTGACCTTGACCTTAGCTAAAGTGACCCCAAAAAAGTTGTTTACAGAACGCGAGTTTGATCCCCGGGCGGGATGTATGTTCTCCGCGATGATTTGATAAGACGTGTCTAAAACCATTCATCTTTCGCCTCTAATAATTCATGTGGGAAAGCTGGCAGTTAATTGCGGAGAACAGGTTTGTACTGGTACAGAATCCAGGAACACTGGTTATGTTAACTGCCCGCCGTTACCTGACTGAAATACTGTTGAAAAATGGCGTTAAACCCAAAACAAACAAAGATTAAAGAAGAGGTGCAGAGTTTCAACAAGGTTTCGGTCTATAGGGCCAGCGCATAGGAGTTTTACCTTAAGGGTAGTTGAATGCTATAGACAATAGCAAATATAAGCTGAGCATCGGAAAGCTGAGACAGTGACATAGGTTCTGGTGATCTACTGAGACAGTAGGACAGTTCCAGCTTATAGACGAGGTTCAGTGTTATAGGCAAAGTACAGCCAAGACATCAGAAGTGTTATATCTATATGATAGTTAAATGCTACATGTGATAGCATATAGGTGCCGAACATCCAGGAGTCAGGGCAAACATATTCAATAAAGAAGACAAGGCTGAGCATCTATGCGATAGGACTTGTATGTTGTAGATTCAAAGACATTGTCTGACGGGAACTTCAACATCAAAGGCCTGAATGGTCTGAGTCGGCTAATGATTGATGTACTGACAGTATAGTCTACCAGTTTCAGTTTGTTTTTAGTTTTTTTCTTAAAATTTCATAACACAGCTCGATATTTACCCAAAATATTATATCCGGATACGATTACACTTTTCTCCAGTTTGAACAATATATTTTACAAATTGTGATGATACGAAGACATTTAGCAGCAATTGGCAGTATCTGACATTGAAGTTTACGGTTAAATTACCTCTTATTTAAATCTTTTCATAAGAAAGTTGTTTCGTTCCGTGAAAGCAGCCAAACATAGACGATCTACTTTCGATTTCAAAAACTACAAGAAAATACAATTTAATGTTTCGCCGATTTGTTTATTTCTCGAAAAATAAGAATTAAAACCATTTTTAATATCAGTAGTAACTAAACAAACCAGTAAGAGCTTCTTCTTCCGATAATTTATCCGTTTACTGACTGCAAAATTCAACCCACGCAAAGTTTATAGAAATCATACGATGCATGTTTACGTTCAATGTGGGAGAATTAAGGCTGATCGGCTATGTTACCTAACGCATCCAGACGATTCAGATTTTGTTTTTAAAAAAGCATTGTGTGCGTTTCTGTAATTTTATATACGTTTTTATACGCTTAGAAATTATTAGTCATGCGTATTTGCATTATTTCTATACGTAATTTACGCTAATACGCATCTTATCTGGAGCCCTGTGGAACTATTTTTTGTCTTTCGCTGGATGTTACCCAAGCTTTGTAAGTCTGCGCAATTCTTAAAATGCACATTTATGCTTAATGAGTTACATTCGAGAATTGCACAATTACAAGTCAGAAATATGACAGATTACATCGTATATTGGTCATAGCAAAGGGAATTGACACAACTTAACTTCATTCATGCAGTGAACTGTTTGAAGTTTGAGAAATCTAATGGAACTACATCCCTTCACTGTGTTATTTGGTCCATTTAGAGAATCGTTGGATAGCAAGGACTCGTCAAAAGGCTTTCAGCCTTTAGCCGACTCAAAAATGACAAGTAAAGTATAGTATCTCCAGCCTATAGGAATTAGAGCTGATTAATTAGTTGAAGGTTGTTAGTTTGAAACATTTAGTGATTTGCCTGATCCCTGAAATTATTCTGCTCCTAACTGAAATCTTTACGAATCATTTAGGCATGGTAGCCAGAAGAAAAATTTATATACGAGATATTTGGTCTCACCAGCTATTCGTTTTAACAAAGGACATTCTACATTGTTTGTCAGCTAGTCCAAGACATAAATCAGGTTAGCGACTAGAACCATTTCATTGTTCAAGGTATTTAAGGCGTAGGCACTTCCCTGGGTCTTGTAACTCGTATCCTGACATCCATTTTCAAATGAAAAATCTTCACATTAAAACTACCATATTTAAACTCTCTTGCCATATGCTGCTGGCAGTAAAGAAAGGTAGATATGAATTTCATTCATTTAATATATGTACTATTTTGTATACATTTTAACAAAAAACATAAATACAAAACAATCTCTAATTTTACACACCAAATAATGGTCAAGATTATTCAACAGAAAAAAACAACTTAACATTCAGACCCATTAAAGAAAATAAGAGAGCACTGTAAAATCTATAAAAAAATCAAGTCTTAAAGGGTACCATATATCAGAGATTGGACCATTTTGTTGTGTCAAAGAGTCGAACAGATTAAACTCATTTTGACTCATTATCGTTTCTACTAAAACTATACTGTCCGAGGTGTTCTGTACTAGTGCAAATCATCTCTTGCTTCAAACAGACTTGCATTACAATTTCTTCACAGATCATAGAAGTGTTGCAGGAACTGTTCACCTATGTCTTATTCTACCAGCTTGTGAAAAAAAAGCTTTCACATATTGCTGCGTAGATCCATTTTCAAGACATCCTTGTTATTAATTTCAGGTGGAGAAACCCTCTATATGTCAGCTTTTCTCTAGTCTGTGCCAGTAAATTCATTCCCCGAGAGCAGTATAGACATTCCTGTACAAGAAGACCTTGACTATGGATTCCTAGACTGGCCAGTATTCTCATAAATAGATTCTGCGTAGATCTGCTGGTGATGTTATCATGTTACACTGAGGACACAACTTTTTAGCTCCCTGCAATAAAAAATTAAGTTTTGTAAGACAATACAGAAAATGTGAAAGGCCTCCGATTACAGCAGACAAGTTAAAGACTTGAAAGAGGTAGATTAAAATCCTATCATGCAATGTTTTTACTTCATCTGTTCTGTGCTTTCAAAGCAAGCCAGCTGCTACCAAGTGAGTGCAACAAATTTGTTCATTAATTTTAGTTCAGTCTGTGCAGTTAGTATGGAAGTTATTACAGGTACATACCATTGTTCTAAGCCAGCATTCTTCACAATGTACATGCCAACACTGAGTTGATGCCACTGGTTTGTTATACGGCTCCTGAAATAAATACAAAATTGGCTGTAAATTTCTTTGTGTCACTTGTGCTTTCTATTTCTTCCATCTTATCACATTACAATAATACAAAGCTTTATATTAGTTGTTCTACATGGTTAAAACATGTGGCGACTTTCCAGCTTGCATGATGCCGGTAGATCTCCAGGTGCCCCTCCAGACATTATTTCTGGTATGGACTGGAACTTGGGTAGAAACACCAACTAAGTACATTGTAAACAACTAGAACTGCTTTTAAGAAAAGCGCATGTCTCCCCACAACTGCCTAATCATCTGAATAGTGGTATATGAATCAACCATGCACGAGGACTGTAACTGCCTAATCATCTGACATGATTAGGTCTTTAGGCATAAATGACTCCAATACTACTATTTACATGGTTAGTAATATGTGAGTCATTTATGACACAAGACCCGTGTGATTTTTGGTAATTCAAGGGCCATAATTCTGAAGTGCCTGGGTTGATTTGGCAAGTTATCGATCTTGGCCGAGGACTTTTGGTCAAACACATTTTGTTCAAATCTGGTGAAGATTGGATGAGAAATGTTAAGAAACGTAGACAATATTTGTGAAAGACACACACACACGGACACAGACAGGAGTAAATCAATATGTCTCCCACACCACTGTGTGGTGGGAGACATAAAAAACAGATTATCACTTAATTCAAGCATAACTCACCATACATATGAGACATTTTGGCGAGATCTGTTTCTCGTCTTTCTCCTTGAGGCGACATCTCAATGCCGTGATGATTTGTCCAGCAGAACCACCAACTTCTACTGATTCCTTGTCATCATGAGGCTCACACTTTATATGTGATGATACACTATCCTCGGGATTATAAGCACCTTCTATATCTACAGATAAAATACAACCTGCAGTGAGACACATGCATCATTGAAGCATAAACAAATAAACAGTTATGGTAATCAGGTATCAGTCAACAAGACACCATTCTTCTATCCTTACTGGTCTACTGGTATTGTTTTGTTTCTATATACATCAAGGGATATGATTTTTATGTTTTTAACATGTCCATCTGATAATACTTCACACAAAATACATAACCTCCAGATATTGTGGATTCAGGGAAGAATTTTTGAAGTTTTCTTTTTGTTGCCATAGCAACTGTAGTTCTGTCATGTTTTTTTTTCCGTCAAAGAAGTGAGGGACATCAAATTTTAGAATGGACATTACAAGAATGCTAGAGACAGTTTGGTTATGACTATCAAGTGGTTATAAGAAGTTGTTTGGAGGTCTATCTGTTAGCTCTGGGGATCACGAACTGGCTCAAGCAGAACCCTTTGAACAAAACTGAGATAAGGCCATGAAATGATGCTTCTGATTAAGCCTGAAGAAGATCTATCATGTGGCTCATGAGCAGAAGTTATTTAAAGTAACAATCTAACGACAGATGACTAACAAAGTACCACTGCAAGGGACATATGGAAAGAACAATTTTAAAACATGTCTTTCTGGTATTTCTACTTCGAAATTGTTTAACATTATGGCAAAACAAAAATATGAAACATCTCTAGATAGGTATTCAGTAAAGATTTAGCATTGTGAATTTGGATTAATATTTCTGAACAAACAGTACAAATTTTGTCTGACTACAAAATGTACCTGTATTTGTTAGTCGACTGTGACTCTTTAGAATGGTCGGAGCATCAGCGGTACTGAAAATAATAAAATATAATTTCTGGTTATTATAAACTTCAAAGTAATGCAAATACTGACATTTATTTTTCAGTTATTTCTTTTGGTAAAGCACTGCAACTGGTTATTACTGTTCTTACTGAAAATAACCGAAGTATTTATAAATATACTTTTAAGTAATACTGTATTTTTTTTTTTTCAAGTTATCTCTTTCGGTTTACAGTCTCATTTTAAAGCAAAGAAACTGGCTTATCACCTCTTCTATTAACAAACCATCTTTAAAACAGTCCCAACTGTTCCAAGTCAAATCAGGCATGTTATTTCTCACCTTAAAAATGCCCCTCTCAGGGCCTCTCTTTCCCTGTCTTCATTTGGCTCATCAGAAGCACAAGGTATCACATCCACTTCACTGTATCTTTGTATCGGTCAAAGAATATACACAGTAAATATCCAATTCTAAACAAAAATCCCCAGCACAAAAAACAACAACATTTGGATAATGACAATAACACTGAAAACTAGAAACTTTCTCATCTTACATACTGCTCTAAATTTAGCAAGTCAACAAAGGTGGTCGTGATACACAAGAAATTTATCTGGTAACTGAAACTAAAATATGTGCTCTTTTTGCCTAAACTATTCTAAATATCTGTTACATGTCACTTCCCTTTACACATGGGTAACACTAGCAGAATAAAACAATTTTACATACAGCTTTCAACCCTCACCCCATATTACCAAAAGGAAAAGAGCTGTCCATAAGACAGCGCGCTCCACTATTTGGCAATATGACAGTAAAATGAATTTATGTCTCAATAAGAGACCTCTACTAAGTTTCAAGTCATTATCTTATATTGTACTAAAGTTATGTCCAGAAAACAGTTTGCCCAAAAGCTTAATGTAAGAAAGGGGCATAATTCCGTCAAGAACACAAAAAGAGTTATTGGGATTGTTACCACACATGCAGACGATGATGGTAAAGATATATTTTGAGTTTCAAGTCATTATCTTATATAATACCAAACTTATGTATAGAAAATGAAGTTTGTCAAAAAATTTAAGTATGAAAGGGGCATAATTTGGTCAAAAATACAAATATGACAGAAAAACAAGGTTGCTGAAAAACATTAACCTTAAAAATAACCCAAGTATAACACCTTGGTGACCTTGACCTTGGGTATAATGGGCCCAGCCCCTGCACATATGTTGTTTTTATGCTGGACAATGTTTATGTGAAGTTACAGTAAGGTATAAGCAATAGTAACAAAGATATGACAGAAAAACAAAGGTTGCCAAAAAACATTAACCAAAAAAGCTCACGCAGACGCTAGGGCAAGTAGAAGAGCACCCCTATTCTACGAATAGTGGAGAAAAAATGCTAGGCTTTAAAACATTTGCAGAAAAACCAAATACAACACTTTCCTATTACAGCAGCCATGCAAAGTAGAAAAATAATTGTGTGAAATTATTAATACATGTATTTATGTGGGACTAATTTTTGTGGATTTCATGTTGCACATCAATGAACAAAAATCAAATTCTAACAACAGCTATTAGTAAAACACTTATCTTCCAATGATGAACTGTGTTGTAGGCAAAAAGATATTTAATCTGTATGCTGTGACCTTTGACCTACCAACTCCAAAATCAACAGAGACCTACTACTGACCATAGGCAATCATTTTATGATTTCTGATGACAGTATGACAATCAGCTTTCAGTCACAAAATCACTGTGACCTTGACCTATGACCTACAAAACACCAAAACAATAGGGGTCATCTGCTTACAGGAAGCAATCATCTTATGGAGACTGGTATCTGTAGACCACCTTTTCTTAATGTGTTTCAAGTCACTGTGACCTTGGCCTTTGACCTACTAATTCCCTAAACAATAGGGGTCATCTACTTACTATAGGTAGTTCTATGATGTTTGCCTAATGTGTGACCAAATGGTCTATTGACTATAAGCAATACAATATATCCCTTCTTCTTTGAAGTTTAAATGTGGGGCCGGGAGGCACATAAACAAATAAAATTTCCATTCATTTTATCTGCAGAAACCGAAATCACAACTTCGTATCCATATAAAATAGCTATTTTCAGAAACAATACTAAATTTCTGCCCACAAAAACAAATGATTTCGCAGCAAATATATGAAGATTTTACATTACACTTCATGGGCTAATTTATCAAAACTATGGTCAAAATAGAAAGGATACTGAGGTTTGCCATATTTTTCTGAATCATCATCATCAACATTGAGATCACAGTCCTCATCCTGACCCTGGCTGCTGCAGCTGGCTATCTGAAATCCTGAACCTGTAACACAACATTTACAGCTAGAGCCAAAGTTAATGGAGGACAAAATTTGTGCATGTGTTCGGGTTTAGCATCTTTTTCAACAATTTTTCAGTCATAAAAACAATGGTGTCTACTTGTAGCACTGAGCACAATGCCCAACTTCACTGGAATATCATGCCATAGACATGTGACATGATACCCTACCCAGTCACATTAATATACTGACACCGGGCTGACCAGTCCTAGCACTATCCTCTTAAGACCGAGGGCCAAGTGAGAAAGCTACTAGTACCATTTTTTACATCATTGGTTTGACGCGGACAGAAAGCAAACCCACGACTCCCACGCTTGTAGCAGATGTTCAACCACTAGGATACTGAGGCGGTTGACAAAATTTGTTAGCATGCTGAGGTAAGAGTGAATGCTTCCTGCTTTAAGAACATGTATGTACACAATTTCACAGTAAAGCAGTGAATCTTATAGTTTATATGTTTACAGGTTGAACATGTAACCTGCACTGCACTGCATAAGAAATGGGCTTCAATTGACTAACCATACAGTAGATCATTGTATATTGCAACAGCCAAACTTGTATTAACCTTTAGCCTGCTGACCACAAATCATTCTGCTTCTGCGACCAGTGCAGACCAAGATCAGCCTGCGCATCTGTGCAGGCTGATCATGGTCTGCACTGTTTGCTTTTCAGTCAGTAAATTTTCTATGAACACCCCTTCGAATAATAAATGGTATTGCCCAAATTGAATGATGGACCAGTCCATTTTAGAAATTTAGCAGGGTAAAGGTTAAGCAGCAAGTAAAGGGAGTGATAAAATGTGGTTGCTTAAAAAAAAACAAATAAAACTCCCATCTATTTAATCTACTAAGGTTGAAATCAACAAATTTAAATCCCAATGAAAAAGCTGCTTTTGCCATAACCCTGACAATTCATGCCTACAAAATAAATTGATTTTACAGCATTTCAAATTTTCTGAGTTTGCAAATAATTACCAGCATAGCCGCCATCTAACATAGATGAAGCTCGTATGCGAGTCTGTCCTGCCCATGTGTATTCCTCGTATTGTTCATTATCTGCTTCCACATCAACCGGCTCTAGCTCGTCATCACGCTGAAAAACACCAACCATACAGTCCAATGCAATTCAAACAGGTCTCTGATGATAAACTTGCTGATAACAGATAAATAAAACACCTGCAAAATGTTTAAATGGATTACCGAGGTGTTTTGATACAGGTAAATGACACTGCCATGTTTCGATATTTATTGTGACTGGGTGATCTCTGAAATTTGTGCAAACAATTATAATTACTCCATCTTTGAATAGGTAAAATCTGTGAGATTAGAAATAAGCCTTTTGTTTTCTACAATAGTTACAAGAAACCAGTTCACTCTTTCATTTAGCTGATGTGATTTCATGGCCTACTGTTAGATCCTCCTTCACGCTTAAAAGATTTTCCTTGGTTTCTCTTTGAGATGTACTGGTAACCATTTATTTTATACATCATTCTAAGGCACTACAATGGTGGTAAAGAATTTTTGAATTTTCAAAATGCCTTGGTTAGTTTTGAATTAATCATCAAAAAGCAATATTTATTTGTAGAAAAAAAATTGTCAACATAATTTAGCCCTGAAAATTGACAGTATTAAAATCCAAGAAGGTTTTTCCACCACTCCTGAACATACTTAAAAAGAGGTAAAGGGTGTGAGGAAAGTTTGTTCTAAACGTAAACGTAAACAAGAATAATGCAAACATGGAATGTAAGAAATGTATAATTTCAGTCATATTAAATCCTGATATGCTGATATATTACTGCTACAGAAATTTACTTAATTTAGATTGTGTCATTTCCAGAAAATTTCGACTTTTGAAAATAAACAAGCTTTACTTATTTAATGGATTCTGACATTTTAGGTCGGCTCTTTAATTTTTGTTTGTACAATACAAACTCAATTACTATAACGTTAAACCAGTTGAATGAGTTCATAATATGAGCCGTGCCATGAGAAAACCAACATAGTGGGTTTGCGACCAGCATGGATCCAGACCAGCCTGCGCATCCGCGCAGTCTGGTCAGGCTCCATGCTGTTCGCTTTTAAAGCCTATTGGAATTGGAGAAACTGTTAGCGAACAGCATGGAGCCTGACCAGACTGCGCGGATGCGCAGGCTGGTCTGGATCCATGCTGGTCGCAAACCCACTATGTTGGTTTTCTCATGGCATGGCTCATATACTGCAATATACTTGTCTTGTTAAGTATGCAAGTGGCCTATCCCTTACGAAATTTAGTGAAAACTGCATCTTTCCACAAAGTTGAATGAATATAAAAAATTTCACCAAATGTTACACATTTAGATGAACGTAACAAATAATAAACCCCATCACATGACAATAGGTAGTATTTTAAGGAACAATTTAACCTTTTTTTTTTCAACATTTGTTACATCTCAGTAAAATAATATAGTTCTTTTCTTAACCTGAACAATATTATATACAGATGTTGCCAAAAACAAAAAGCCAAATTTTATGAAAAACCCTGTATCAGATTTGCAGTATCAAACAGAACTATAATTATTATCATAAGTGAAACTTAGAAAGAAAATACCCTGAATAGTTTTACATATCATGTAGTTCATTTGATCCGTAAGTTTCCTTGCTATCCAGTTTTTGTTGAATGAATTAGTAACCACACACATTGTTTTTATGTACTGTAAGGTGTATATATGCTGTGTCATACTCTTCAACCTGTACAAGGTCTTACTTCAAAAATGTCAAAAAACTATGTTATGAACCCAAATATACACTATGGTTCAACCAAACATGTATGTTGCGCATTTGAAAAACTATAAAATGGTTCAACAAGACATGTTATGTTGTGCATTTGAAAAACTATAGAAAATGGTTCAACAAAATATGTTATGTTGTGCATTTGAAAAAATATAGAAAATGGTTCAACAAAATATGTTATGTTGTGCATTTGAAAACTTTAGAAAACAAAACATGTTGTGCATTTGAAAAACTATAGAAAATGGTTCAACAAAATATGTTATGTTGTGCATTTGAAAACTATAGAAAATGGTTCAACAAAACATGTTATGTTGTGCATTTGAAAAACTATAGAAAATGGTTCAACAAAATATGTTATGTTGTGCATTTGAAAAACTACAGAAAATGGTTCAACAAAACATGTTATGTTGTGCATTTGAAAACTATAGAAAATGGTTCAACAAGACGTTATGTTGTGCATTTGAAAACTATAGAAAATGGTTCAACAAGACATGTTATGTTGTGCATTTGAAAACTATAGAAAATGGTTCAACAAAACATGTTATGTTGTGCATTTGAAAAACTATAGAAAATGGTTCAACAAAATATGTTATGTTGTGCATTTGAAAACTACAGAAAATGGTAAAAAAACCCATATGTTGTGCATTTGAAAACTATAGAAAATGGTTCAACAAAACATGTTATGTTGTGCATTTGAAAAACTATAGAAAATGGTTCAACAAAATATGTTATGTTGTGCATTTGAAAACTATAGAAAATGGTAAAAAAAAACCATATGTTGTGCATTTGAAAACTATAGAAAATGGTTCAACAAGACATGTTATGTTGTTCATTTGAAAACGTTAGAAAATGGTTCAACAAAACATGTTATGTTGTGCATTTGAAATACTATAGAAAATGGTTCAACAAAACATGTTATGTTGTGCATTTGAAAACTATAGAAAATGGTTCAACAAGACATGTTATGTTGTGCATTTGAAAACTATAGAAAATGGTTCAACAAAACAGGTATGTTGCGCATTTGAAAAACTATAGAAAATGGTTCAACAAAAGATGTTATGTTGTGCATTTGAAAAACTATAGAAAATGGTTCAACAAAATATGTTATGTTGTCTTTCTGTTTCAAACTAAAGATACATACACATACATGTACCTTTTTCAGACAGAGTTCAACATGTTCATTCAATTCCTCTGGAGTTCCAGATACTTTCTTATTGCACACAGGACAAACAGTTTCCTCTAACTTCTTCTTGCGTGTTCGACTTCTAACTGGAACAGTAACTGACTTGTTACATATAATAAACATAAAATCATATTTACACTGCAAAGGCAGTTCTGCACTCAACTTTCTTATATGAATATGTAAGAGTTTACATTAATATGCAAATGAGATTTCTGAAACATGTAATTCAAACTGAAATATATTTGACATTCATCTAATTACAGTTCTGAATAGATTGTTTTAGGGCATACACCACTAAATAATAACTAAGATGCAACAAATTAAAGGTAACTCACCACCAAGTCTTGCCTGTCTGTTATTCTGGATCCGTAAATAATTCTGAAAGTATAAAATAAAACATCTTTTCAGTAACATGGAATTACAAGATTATATTATGACATGGTAAGTAGATGTAAGGTTAAGTATAATGTTAATTCTCTTCCTCCTTTTAAAGACAGCTTAAGACAATTCCGATATCCAACACCTGGGTAGAACTTCTTCAACTAAAAACATTTTTCTTTGTTTTGGATGGTAAGGATACATTTCAGGGACTAAACTGGGGAGGACTGACTATTATGTAAGCACATTCATAAAAGGTTTCAGTCTTATTTTTGATGTACGAAAATGACTTATTAAGTCCAAGTATCTATTTCAAGTTCAAATTTAACTAAGATTTAATGACTGCTACAGCATATGGTAAAAGTACAATTCCTCCTCAAAGGAATATAAGTCTCTTTTTCACTTTGAAGCCAAAAGGAAAAGTTAACAAAATCTTATATACAGTAGAGACTGCACTGTTTGACTTGTACTCAAGAACACTGTAAAAATGCCTGCAGTGTCTTGCAATTATTCTTCTTGCAAACTGTCTGTTCTCCCTCGTATGTTTTACAGTTTTCTACAATGCATGATTTATATTTTCTCTGCATGTAATTTTAAATAAAACAGGCTACTTAGTGCATTCAATGACAATCTTCATTCATTTTAACATTTCTTTTCTTAATGATTCTTCAATCATTACAAATCCCTAATTCAGTCTACTTCATATGTAATTTTACCTTTGAAAATTCAGCCAATAGTTTGCTTTGGGGAATCTTGAATTTATAATTTAGTCACTTTATTAGCATTTTTCTGTATTTCAAAAGAAATATTTGGACAAACGCGTAATTAATACATGACAACTGTACATATTGAAAGGCGATAGAATTTTCTTGAAGTCTTTATACACTTTCTACTTAAGTGAGCTGGCCACTTTATCAAATGCATAACAAAAGATTTTATTTCTAACTTCAAACCGTTAGTGTTTCACGTTTCTAAATATGATCCCCACATAAAAACAGAAAGTTAAAATAAATTGAATAACATCCTTACTTTGAAAGTTAAGCTGAATATATTTTACGTTATAAACAACCGCACAATATAAAACTGATGTGGATTACAATGGAATGGACAAGATCTTTTTTTTCTAGTGTAGAAAATGCACTTAATGCATCAATATGCTGACAATAAAATACTTGTTTGATTTATCAGTGATAGAATGTATGCAGTTTTAAATTTCCATCCCTAAATGTGATAAAATCTAATCATTGCGTTCAATGTATCAAATTTCTATACCCCAGGACCCTAGCACACCCTTAAAACTTAACCCACAAGCATACAAATAAGGTTAAACTATCATACTGAAGATAGCAGTATATAATGACCTGTCATTTATACAGAAAGAAAAAAATCAGAAAATCAAAAAAAATAAATTAAAATCTCTCAAACATCTTAATGAATGTGATTACTCTGTTTCATGCAATTTTTCACTTAGTCGTGGAGAGATGTATCAAGTTAAAGGATGAGATAGGTGAGTCATCGTGTAAAAGAGATACTGTCGTACACACAACAGTCAATAGGTGAGAAGGTGTAATACGTAAAAGAGAAACTACGAGGCGGGCACAAGACAAGTGTCAAGTGTCACTAATGTCCCTTTAATTACAATGTACAATAAATCTCGCTCATATTAGAATAGAATGGTAACATCGGAGATGGGGTAGAAATGATTTCGGTCAAATGTTAAAAAGTAACACTTTCTGTTACCATAGTTCACAATAAATAGATTTGTTGCATGTCTGAGCAACTGAATAATTTTTTTTTTTTTTGTTTTTGTTGGATTTAACGTCGCACCGACACATGATAGGTCATACGGCGACTTTCCAGCTTTGATGGTGGAGGAAGACCCCAGGTGCCCCTCCGTGCATTATTTCATCACGAGCGGGTACCTGGGTAGAACCACCGACCTTCCGTAAGCCAGCTGGATGGCTTCCTCACATGAAGAATTCAACGCCCCGAGTGAGGCTCGAACCCACATCGATGAGGGGCAAGTGATTTGAAGTCAGCGACCTTAACCACTCGGCCACGGAGGCCCCTGAGCAACTGAATAAGGACAGAATTTAGACAGTGAATGACACTGACAGACCCATAGCTTTAACTGTTCCAAAAAAAGAACGGAATAATCCAAATTTGTTTATGAAAGCGTAAACCCTAATATTACATCAAACAGCACAACTTTCTGAGCTGCCTAAAAAATGAACACCTGTGTAACCCAAAATGCAGCCTGATATACCCCATATTAGAAATTTCCTGACATAATTTTTTTTTCAAAGTCCATTAGGAAATATTAATCCAGTTTAAATTTCAGCACTTCTATGTAAACTCAATATAAAATTTTGTATGTAATAGATTATTTACTACACTTTAGATTGATCTGAAGAACAAAGAAACAACAAAAGGAAGATGAGAAGAAATTTTGTTAAAAATTACACCATGATCAATGTAAATAAGATACTACAAGTAGCCCTTTCTCTCGATTAAATTGTAATCTAAATTCACGTGGACACATTTGAAGTGTTCGAGACGTAACCCGATAATGTTGAGGGACAACAGGATCTTTTCTAACTGGAGGGGCTGTCAATATGTTTCTCCATCATTTGCCGCACAGCCTGTCACATTTTATTGTCAAAATCGCACAAAATCACACCAATTGGCAGCTCTTTTACCATCTGTAATTCGAATCATGACATCATAATGCCTAAATCTATTAGCAATATAAACAGCGACTGCTTTGTAGAAGAGAGATACAAGGACTGTCTGTGCGCTAATTAGCCCTATAACTTTCTTTTGATCTTTGCCTTCAAGGTGAACAATACCTCCATGCTAGGTATAACACATTTTGGTAAATTTTTCAGACAAATCTACTAAAATGCCTACAAGACATTTATTTTACATTAAAAAACTGATGTTAAGCAGTATCGATTGATAAATTGCTACTCCTAAAAATTTCATGACCAAAAAAAAAAAATCAGAAATTCCTTAATAAGAAAATATTATTTAATGGATTGTAAACGCAATGAATAAAACTTCACCACTTAAAGACTGCAAAAAGTGCAAAAATAATCAACTAACACTTTGTATCTAAACACGTGGTGGTAAAGAAAATGTCAACTTCTTTGTGTAAATTTCAAGCTCATTAAATCATCATTTCAAACTCATTACAGAACAGTGTTAATTTATTCTCCCCAAAAATGTATATTCACAGTTCAAACATTAAGTATGAATACAACAAAAACACTAATGGATTTTTGATAAGCTACTCTCTGAATAGACTCAAATCCCTGCTAAAATGTGGATTAAACATCAACTTTGAAGTAACTTTGTAGTGAATTGTCATCCGCGGAAATCCAACAATTCTCGTTTGATCTGCTGTCATCTACTGCTCTCCGCCATGTCAATACATGAATGTGACGTCTTAATCATAAAATGATTATCGGGACTTACCGGGGAAACATTGTTCACTGATTCACACCTTATCTTAATGTAAATGTATAAAATACCCAGTAAATCTCATACAATGATGTAATTATACAATGAAAAGTTAACTGATTATACGTCTTTATAGATAGTGAGATTCCAGTAAACTGTAAATTAATCTATACAGGAACACTAACCACAACTTTTATCAATGTTCATATTAATTCAAGCATTTTGTAATGCTTTTAACTCTTCTTCAAACTATCATTTAACTGATGGTCATGGATTAGCACAATTGTAAGAAGTACTGGACAGAAAATCCATAAATAAATAACTTCAATAAACATGTATCCCATGATGCAATCTCATAACAAAACCTTCCCATAATGCACTGTTATCAAGACAAATCCCATAAGTCAGTTTTGTTGAAGCTAGCAAGGAATTATTATTTGATAATAAGATACTGTGAAAAGTTCTCTAATTACCTGTCAGATATCCACCTTTAGTGGACTAACTACTTAACATATCAATTTGCAAGTAACTCTGTTAAGTACGGTATATGACCATATTTGGCAATGCGGCCTTTCTTCATCAAAGACTTCTTCACTTGGTAAATTGATTAAGACCAAATTACAGTAACAATACTTCAGGAAAGACGCAAATTTTCACACAGATGCACTAATTAATGGAACAATATAAAACAAACAGCACTATAGCTGTCACCGCAGAAAATGATTAATTACAATTTGATTGGATAGACAGACATAGATTTATCCAATCAGATCATCTCAATAGCATTTGCCCAGATGAGGTACTTAATCGTCAAGAGGAACAAATAATTTAATAAGAACAGACAGACGGGGATTTCTGTGGCTGTGAATTTCTCGTTTGACTACATCGTCTACATATTTGTGGCCAGCAAAGTCGTCACAATAAAACAAAAGCAATTTTTCCCCATGACAGATAACTGGATAAACTGGTATATAGTACACAATCTCAACATATGCACTAATACTACAAAACAGAATTAGTTTCCCATAACCAATAAGTGTCTGTTGGTGTCAGTAATCAAGACTTCATACTGAAACTTTGTTAAGAACAATCACGTTAGAATCCTCAGAAAGTAACATTAATTATCATCTAATACATAAGCAGTATAAAATCTCTTGATAATTTTTATCTATTGAATTTCAATTTGGTAAGTGAGATAACTGACCTCGTATCTGGCTTGTGAAGCTGCCCCTACACCAGGTGAATCCTTCCCTCGATTTCCAGATGGAGATGGTAATGTCTGCAGGAAATTAATAAAGGCTATAATAGTATTATCAACAATTCTGCAAGATGAAATTTCAAAATTAAATAAGTAACCATTTTTTGCTCATAATGTCCAAATGGACATTGACTGAATAGTCATAAGAATGTGGAAAAATGGACAAAAATTTATGAAGCTGTCACTTAATGAGTTGTAAACATTTTATTATTCTGTTTTGCATAAATTTGATATTTAGCAGTCATCTCATAAAAAAGAAAACAGCTTATTTTATCATTACAGACAAGATAATGTCTTTAAAAGAATATCTGCTCCTTCTTTCTTTGTGATACCTTTTACCATCTGTTCAAAAATGGCTGCATGTCATACTTAAAAAATTAAGATTATCTCAACTTTCAGTTTTATTGAATACTGCTACATTTGTGACCCTACAGTTTTTTTTTTAACTTGTCCTTTCACAATTTCCTTAACTGAAAAATAAATTTTAACAAGATCACCTAAGCTTTCATCAATATTCTTTTAATATTTAAAACAATTTTAACCTCTTTTTGGACAACGTCTTAATGTAACAAAGCCTACAATTTGATCATCACAGTGTCTACTACGGTTTGTCCGAGTCTAAAAGTGTCAGTGTATAAATTGTACACTAGCAAGAATAGAAATTTCATTAATACATACTGGTAACTAGCACACAACACAACCAGTCAATCTATTTATTTTTTCAGTTAATTGTTCATTCATTCATGTCTTTCTATAAAAAGAAGCAGATAAAAATTGTTTGCATAATGAAGTCTTCCCAACCGAAAATCACTTTTTTTATTTGATTATTTTGAAACAGGTTAATTTATTTCAAGCAGACCTACTATGTACTTTTTATATATGTATCACATTTTGTAAGTCAATACTTCAGTTCCTTTTTCCCTTTTTCCTTTCATTTCTCATGCAAATTAATGCATCATATTTCAAGTTTGTCTCATTCATTAATACATAATTGTGCATAATTTAATGATTTTAGAAATATCAGCAACTGAATTAGCAAAAAATATATTTTTATGGATGCATTTGAAAATATTTAAAGTTCTGGTAAACTGAATTTTCCCTACATGTTACTTACAGCAAATAAATTCCTTCTTGTTTTGATTATTTTGATAAATAACTTCCATTTTTTTCTTCTTTTATGATACAGGTGGAACACCTACATAAAAACTGAATTGACTGTATTTTATATATATATCTTTACAAGTTATAATATAATATATAATGATGTTACAATATAATATATAATGATGTTATACTATACACTGATGTTATGATATACAAATTGCAGGATTACACAATAGTTGACAAAATTTCTTTATTTTTTTTAAAACCTGCATATTGAGTATATCTTATTTATAATATAAACCACTTAAAAATTGTTAAAATAAGCTACATTTTTTGAAAAGTTCATCTTAAGCCTCCATCTGACACATGGGACGGTCATTATCATCAATTTGTTTACAGTCTGTCAAAATATAAGCCATTTTTAGCTGGACACATAATAAACTCAGTGGAATGCACGGACCAGGTGCTCCCTCACTCGGCTACCTCGGGTCAGGTAATACAGAGAAATCTTTCCACGTTTTGAAGTTAATCTGCATGAACTTAAATTTAAAGATGAAGATTTTTATTATTAAGTAAAAATGTCATTTCATTAGATAAATTCAGTGATATCAAATTAATAATTTTTTTGACACTGTCAAATTGGGATAGTCTCACAAGCAAAAATAGAACTTCTAAATAAAATTCATCAAGTCAGCCTGGACTGATGACCAGCAAGTTGCTAATATAACCTGTGACTTCTTCAATTATTTGCAGTCATTAGTATTTTTTATCCGTATTTTTTTTTCTGCAGATCCGAATTAAGAGGAAATACCGTGGACTGTCTTTACACCCACCTTCAGGCATCAATTTACATGTGTATTCCATCGCTTTCAAATGACTTCAAACTTACAATCATGAATATAAAACTGAAACTTATTTATCCCTCACAAAAGTAATTACTATAAAATGCAATTAATTAAAGTAACTGTACTTTTTCAATATTTATTTTAATTCCTTTTTTTTTATACAATATATTTTATGTTTATATTATTAGGTTTATATTTATATGTTTTTTTTTCCCTTATCATAGCGTACTTAACTTTAAGGCCAAAATTAATCAAATTACTATTTAGTAATTTTGAAATTATAGTAATTTTAGAACAGAATTTTCAAACCAGTGTTACATCTTAATCAAGTTTAGCATCTCAGCATCATATCAAATATTTTCAAATGTTGACATTGATTTATATACTGTCTTTATGAAAAGATGGTTTTACAAGCGTAAAACATGGAACAACATTACTTTTTGTGTATCAGTGTGAATTGGAGAGTTGACTCCGATTTTATCTCAATACTTGCACTCAAGTTTTTGTCAGGTCTATATATTTTGGACATTTTAGAAATATTTTAGTCATATTATATCCTTGTGTTTGATATTTTATTTAACACAAGATTAGGGGTTAGATATTCAACAATTATTTAATTCTTATAATATGAATCTTTTTTCACCAATTTAATAAATTCAGTATAATAATATGTAAAAATATAAATCACATGTTTTCTATGAAATTTTTGACACACGTTATCACTGCATCAAAATACAGAGGAATACTTCCTGCAGTTAATCTTTCCTAAAAATAAAATACTGTAACTATTTGCATTTAAATTCAATAACAGTAAAAAAAGTTTTAAAACCCACCTTTCTGCCTTGTGGTGTATTTTCCCTGGACTTTCTGACATTTCTGGAAGTTAAAATAACACAAATATCATAAATACGATATGAGCCGTGCCATGGGAAAACCAACATAGTGGGTTTGCGACCAGCATGGATCCAGACCAGCCTGCGCATCCGCGCAGTCTGGTCAGGCTCCATGCTGTTCGCTTTTAAAGCCTATTGGAATTGGAGAAACTATTAGCAAACAGCATGGATCCTGACCAGACTGCGCGGATGCGCAGGCTAGTCTGGATCCATGCTGGTCGCAAAGCCACTATGTTGGTTTTCCCATGGCACGGCTCATATATAAATATGGTACTGAATTTCTAAATGCAAGAACTATCTTTGAAACAGTTGTCATTCAGAAGAGTAATAAAGTAGTAACTCAAGTAAAAGACTAGTTCTCTCAGGAACAGTAGAAATAAAAGAGGACATACGGTGAAACAGTATTTTTTTGTTAAAAATACAAAACAGTAGAAAAATAAATGAAAGAAGTCTGTATGGTAACTATGGACAGTTTCAAAGCATAAAACTATTGGCAGTTCTATGAAGCTGTCCGTAATAAATGGGGTATACAGAAATTAGTAATACAACATAGTGAAGCTACAGAGTGTCAGCATTATCCAGTTATACCCATTCTAATCCTGTATTGTGTGCCTTCTTCTGAGACTTGATTAAACATGTCTCCAGCATTTTGATAATTATGACAAATTTCCAAACAATCATATCATTTCGGGGCCATTTCTTGGAATAACCTAATATTGTTATCTCGGTTAAACCTAATCTATAGTCCCACTGAATCCCTACTGACAGTTTGGGTCCATAAAGAGTCATTTTGGTCCAATCCCGTACTACAGATGTGTCAACAAAGATACGAGAAGCGGGGTCGTAAGATTCTCATCATTGTTGATTCGTGTCTCTATTATCCATCAAGATCCCTTTATCTGACGCACACTCTCTAAACAGTCAAACAATACCGCGAGTTGCTCAAACAGTCCAAGATATTGTGGCAAATTAACGCTGCGTTGCCGCAGAGACAATAAATCTGTTGTTTTTTCTCGGAATCAGAATCATTGCAAAATTAGAAATTTAAATGCAAACTTTATTACCAGCATCTAAACACCACGCAGACATGCTCAGTATTCGTGTTGTGCATTGCAAGCATTCATTCATGAAATTTAATGATGAATAATTAAGTCATGTCACATATTTCTTAAGAAAATTTTACACTTGCACAAAGAACAATGTACTTGTGCTCGCAACGGCATATCCCTTCCATAATTTTAGAACAACTGTACACAGAAATACACAGCAGTATTAACAGGTAAAAGAAAAGAAAATTGCTCTTGAACATTTGATGCTTCAGTGGTGTTACCTATAGTATATGTACTTGGTCAATAACTTTGACTGACTGGCAAGCCATTCAGTACGAGTTTTTCAGACCTAAGGCAAACAGATAAGATTATGATTAGCAAGCCATTCAAGAAGTAGTTTTCAGACATCGGGTAATAGTTCTGACTACTGGCCGGCAAGCCATTATTACAGGACATCAAAACTAAATTTTCTATTTATTCTCCAAGCTTCGACTTTATACCGTTGAACTATAGAGTGGTTAATAGCACTACAAACTTAGGTCACATAATAACATAACCTATGCAAGTGCACACATATTATGGAACAAATATTAACATTGCAAAGATGTTTTACAAATTTTTTTTATCTTAACAGATTTATATAATAACATCACAATTATTTTTATCTTTTTTTTTTCAATTACATGTATTAATTTAGCTAAAAGAAAACTTTCATATGTTGCAATACCAATTTCTGTAAACAGTTAAGTAACTTAACTGTATTTCTCGAAACTAAGGCATTACTGAACAACTCTTAAGACATTCAACTGTCCAACATACGGGAGAAACAATTTCAGCCTGGTCACAAATAAAATCTATTTCAAGGTATATATGTGTTAAGATTACCTAGCGGAGAGTTTATCCAGCTTTTCTAGCTCCACTTGCAGATGTGTCTCAGTTTCCCCCGGACGCAACGTCAGTCCACATATCGGACAATGTGGAGTCTGCCCATCTAGTATCAATTTCTTCCTTTGCTCTGGAATGGTTAAAGTATATCTTTTCAATAACTTTATTATTCTTATTTTCCTTCAATATTTATCATTTTATGATAATATTTCCCTGTTTCGATATCCACATATATTCTACCTTTGTGATAAAACCGGCACGTGGACTGAAAATGATACAAACATTTGATTTAAGTGCATGAACTGAAAGAGCTAAGTCATGTTTAGTATTGTATACCATCAAACACTGATGTGAAATTTTCTAAATTTTAAAAATAAATTTTATTATTTTTTTTTAAGCCAGTTCAGTAGATTAACCAGGATTTAGACATTGCTTGGATATGAAGATAAAAACTCTTCTGCAAGTAAATTTTTTGTAACTTTTCAGTCAGATATAGTATTTTGAAGGCTGTTTCACATATATATGAAACAGATGGGTACTAGAAATCAGTGGTTATTTAAGGTCTGCATCCTGCGTCCTATACACATAGAATTCTCCAAAGATGCAAGGTGTAAAAAACAGCCAAGCGTCCTTAGGGATGCATACTTGTACCAAAAAGCTAAAGTTACAAATAATAAATATTACACTTACAGGCTGTGGTAACCCTTACAGAAGAAAAAGGCCTGCTGCGTACTCTTGCTGTGTACATACAGCGTATATGATGCGTACATGATGTGTACTGAAATCAAGGGCTTTAAATAGTACGCAGGATATACACCGCACATACACCGATAGAACGTTTGTAGTACACTTTTGACATGCAAATGAGCTCTGCCGCGTACTACTTGCTGCGTACATGCTGTGGACTACATAGTACACAGGATGTACGCTGGAGGAATTTAGTATGCAGGAAATTGTACGCAGCATGTACGCGGCACATACACTTTTCACATGCAAATGAGCCTGCGGTGTACTACCCCTGCGGCGTACATGCTGTGTACTCCTGGCCCGAGTCCTGCGGGGTACATGCTGTGTACTCCTGCTGCATACATGCTGTGTACTCTTGTGGCGAAACTGCTGTGATAATGTAAATTCCTTACCCCACCAACTTTTGTATGCATATGCTGATCATTTGGACAGAAAAAAAAACAGAAAAAAGATAAGTGACATGCATCAATAAGTATTTACCCTTACCAAAATAATGTAGATTGATGTTATCAAATAAATTAGTATGCTTTTTATCCACTTTTCAATGAAATAAATCAATTTTTGTAGCATGTAATTTGGTAAACATTTGAAGAAAATGGCGTAACTGCATCAAGGGGAAACAACTTTAATGCAACTAAATATAAGTGTTATGATTTATTATAGACGATGTGCGCGTAGTATGTATTTATTTTGATTAAAGTCCATCTGAGAACAATCTAGGACTGGAATTATATAAGCATTTATACACTTTTACGTCAGTAAAAAGTAGCGCACCAAAAAATTTTGGACTGATCTTTTCCAATGGGGCGAGCGCAATTAGCCAAAAACATTCTGAAAATATACGAGCGGCAAATCCTATGAACAACTTTTTAATCTGGTGAGGCCTTAATGAGTTAACATAATGAGCATTAAAGCCTTTATAAAACATGATAGAATGGTGTTTTGCTTAAGAGTATTCAAATAACAGTGTGAGCTATTAATTCTTCTCATTCGGGCGCTGTTGAGGCATTATCTTGGTAATTATTTCATGTATTACAAAATGTAATGCAACGAAGTTCAAATAAGGCTTTTCAATTATCCAAGTTAGAAAGCTCCAGGATTAATTCAAAATGAAAAAGAATATATTTTTACACTGCATGCAAGGTGCAGCTCAGAAAGCTTCACAAATGAACATTGCAAATAGTAAATGGCAAATTTTCATTGTTCAGAATACCGGTAATCCTTCCTGCATGAAGTGTACTTCAGACTTTTACCTAAAAAAATTCAAAGTATAAACACCAAAAGAAAATGAACAAGTCCCTCCCACGTATATGAAATTTACTTCAGACTTTAACTTATAAAAAAAAAACTAAGTACAAATGCCAAAAGAAATTGTACAAGTCTTTCCCGCGTATATGAAGTGTACTGCACAAATTTCAAAGCATCTGCGGTGTACATGCAGTGTACTATTCTCTTGTACAAGTCCCTCCTGCGTACATGCAGTGTACTCCTTAAATTTTCAGAGTCTGCTGCGTACTTGAAGTGTACTAGTGACCTCCTGCGTACATGCTGTGTACTCGTCGAAATAGTACGCGGCATGCGGTGTATGTAAAATGTACTCCTCTGGCGTACTACTGTGTTCGCGGCATATACACAGCAAATACGCAGCATGTACGCCACAGAGGCTTGCTTCTGTAAGGGAATAATACAAATAATTTGATTTGTGAATACTGTATTTTGATTGGCTGACAATGCCATTCAAAAAGTTACTGAAATGTGTTGTTCCAATGCAATTAAAACTGAATTGTGGTAAAAAATTAGACCAAAACAACAACATGTTGCCAATCAGCTGATGTACCCACTACCCAATCTACTGTCAGTACCCAAACAGAAGGCTATATGAACAATAAATTTATGTGCCGTGGTGTTTACAAAGACTGTGCCCTGATGTTAAACGTTTTGAAGCATTTATATTCTGTATTATTCTGTAACTTTCACCACTTGAAGTATTAAATGCTTTTACCAAACTTTTGAAATTTTCTTTATTGAGATGGGGCGCTTTTCTCTGGGACTCAAAGGTTTTAAAGTGAGGAGTTCCAAAAACTCATACTAAAAAGTCAAACTTGTACTAATCGTCACCTTTCACAAGTGGTCATCTGCTATTAAGAGTTACTCTAAATTGCCCCGGACAACCTTTCTTCTTTAAATTACAGCTGTATGCAGTCAGTAGCCTTTTGACCGCATTTAGTAGTCATGTTACACATATTTTCTACTTAATACTAGATTCTCAGTTAAGATTACAGAAACAATTTTTGTTTTGTTTTTATTGGTCTTAAAATATCAAAAGTATCTCCCATTCTACAATAACAGAGAACATTATGCATACTTTAGCCACATGTTATTGATATGTATTACACTTTCCACAGGAAATATTTGTACTCTTGAAAAAATTACTACCTGTGTTGGTCACCTGTCTTAAGCAGTCAATTTGGTCTTTCCCCTTGACTGGCTTCTTAACAGAGGTTGGAATGTGTTTAGATACGGAGGAGTAGAGGGATATAATATGTGTAATAACTGAAGATGTTTCACAGGATTCTAAGAAGATGCCATACTAGGAAAGTATCAGCAAGTAAAAGAAGGACTGAAAGTGGAACTTGACAGCTCTTGATATTTTTTGAGTGTGTAAAAGTGAACTTTACAAGACAAGATAAACTTCACTATCTTTCTATCTAGGGTATATACTGATCTAGTCGAGTACAAGTAATCCACCTTAATCCTGAAAACATGGCTCTCTTACTCTAGCCCACTTTATCATTATCCGTTAAATCCGAGTGAATTACCTGATAGCACAATATTTTACTTAAAAATAATTTGCGTGGATCTCCTGACATCCTGATATGTACCCAATCATACATTTGTCAAAAAAAGATTTTAAACCAGATTTAATCACGACTTTCTATTTTGTGATTTGGCAGGTTTATGCCATAAAACATGAAAATCAGTCGCAGGGATTGAAAAGAACTGTTTAATAAGGAATTAGTGAAATTTGCACAAGAACATTGATTTGGGAAAAATTACTGCGGGTGGATATGATAAAGTTTGTGCATTTCTCCAATATCAGATAAGGAGAGTAATTCGGTGGTGGATCAAAGACAACGGATCATAATTGAAAAGTACTCCCGCTAAACAGGTGTCCTGCATAGATAATGCTGCCAACATCATTGATTTCTTGACACTTTTTAAACAGTCATTTAAATTTTATTACTTTGAAAAGTTACTGCCCAAAATATTACATTGTACTCTTTTTCTCCTGTTACTGCATTGAACACTGATTTTACACCTTATGCATCAACTTACTTAAAACATAAATGCATCCGTAATTTTGTAATGAACTCCTTGCAAGGAGAAAATATTGTGCTAGGCTTGCTGCCGTCCCCATGTTTGTTCTGTCATATTTCTTATATTAACAGAGGAAGTAACTCCATCAGGTTGTTTCTAGATTGACATTTTTATTGCCCTTGACCCCGGAACATAGGGACTGTATGGTTTAGCTATCACATAAAATGTGCTATTTAAGAGGTTTAATATTTACTAAAAAAAAATGTTTAACCGTGCAGCCAGGGTGCCTGGCTAATATTTAGCAAGCAGTATATTTAGATTTGTGTCACTAAATCATTACAGAACTAGAATAATAAGGAAGATTGTTTCTGACATTTTTTGGTTGTCAAATAAAGTGTTCTAAAAATCTGCAAAATTCATTATAAAAGCTTGGCCTGCAGACTGCAAAAACACAAAGACTCGGCCAAAATATTAAATGCAAAGGACCATAACTCTACCAAACACAGTCCAACCAGACCATCACAACAACATACACATTAATACTATACAGAAACAAATTTTGCTGGGCAGGACTAATTGACTCAAGACTAAGTTAGAGGTAAGGCATGAATATTTTGGCAAGGGAGATAAACAGGACTATTGCTATCACTAACGACTATCTTATCTTTTCTAGCATGCAAAGAGGTCTGTATTTGCTAAACTTAAGCTAAAAACTTGATTGAATATTTGTAAAGTTTATGGGAGTATTTCAAGTCTGCTAATATTTACAAAAGGATCAATCAGAAAATAAATGGAAAAAGATATTTTGCTGATTTAATAATGCTCTTGAAACTTTCTTTTTTTTACGATAAATGAAATCAGGAAAACTAATTTTTGAACAAGACTCTATTCACTGGTTTTTCAAGTACATGAATAAACACAGAGATTGATTCATACGAAGCATATTGTTGACGGGGATGAAAATCTGCAATTCAAATTCCGTCTGAAAGATTAACCAATCAGGAGCATTCATTTCCAAGAAGAAACTTCATTATGGCCCGCATAAGATCTAATCTCAAAATTTCAACAGAGTATTACATTCGCAGCTAAAACAAACCCACAGAAATGCAAAATTCTCTTTTCCCATTTATTCAAGACTTTGTATCAATTTATTCCTGACAGGGTGGACCACAAATTCATATTTTATTGTCATTTTCTCTTACCGATCTCAATTTTGACGAGAACTCTGTCAAGCAAGTTCATATCGAGCTAAAGCCCCTTTCATGTGTTTATGCATAGAGCAATTTCCACCTGGTTTATAATCACGTTGACGGTTAACTTTGACTTTTTCTGCATGACAGTTTGATGAAGATAAATGGGCATTCTCGGATGGTGAGTACCGAGAGCTTAGTTATCCCGAGCCACAACACTTTGTGGTCCCACAATGCACTGTTTTTAATACGCTTGCTCAAACAAACTGCTTTTTCCGTTTCAAGTGGCTAAACTCAATTGAATCATTTTTAAAAGAGTTGACTGCACAAGATTTGACTTTGTGACAAAATCGGGGGTAATAAAGCATCACAAAATTTCCGATATAATGAAATTGTTCGGCACATCTTTCAGGTAACCTGGGATGAGCAAAGTCTTCGGTAGAGTAAATCAAAATTTAATGACGGACAATGCTTCAACATCTGTTGGCATATAAGATGCGATCTGTCTGAGCCTCAAAAGAATTTTTGCGACAGAGCAGTAAAACAGTCCATGAATGTGTGATTCTCAAAACTAATAACACCGCAACTTTATTGCAAGTCAAGCTGATCCACGGTTCATTTGAGGATCTGTATAACACGATTAAATTGTTCTTTTTTGAAACTTGTTACATACAGAAAGCCCCTGGGAAAACTGAAATAATGTTTTTATTGGGTTCTCAAAATTCAAATTTGTAAATTTACAGAGGTCATTAACTCGAAAGTAACAAGTAAATCTAACAATAAAGTTTCACATTTAAACTGAAATAAAATACAACAATCCGTCCTGAAATACATCAAAAATTGAAGCAGAATGCCCATGATAAAAAAGTTTAAAGACTGTTAGAATTAACTTGTGAAACTTCTTTTTAAATCAATTGCAAAAACCTGAGTGTCCTTTTTTCTCTTTTTCCAAGTAGCTTAAATGAACCATCTTAAGATGGCATCTTGCTGTCAGAAGTGCCAGATGACATTGTAATTTTTTTATTGTCTCCTACATTACCACTTTATCTATCAATTCTACATTAATTTAAGTTTATTCCGACGGAACTATAGCGTTATGTAAGTGTGAAGAAGTTTTATGCCTAAGGGTCACCATGTCGCCCATTCAAAAGAACATAAATATAAATGGAATGGCACCTTTTATGGTCTTCCGTATTGAAGAGCACTGATTGAGCAAACAGGGGGAATAATTATGTAGACAGAAGGACAGTAAAGAGATGATAAAATTATTTTCACACTCAATTTTCTTTCAATGACTTTTACTGCCCAGTGGTCAAGCAATAGCCTGGCCAGATTATCACCTGTTTACTGTCAAATGTAAATGAAGACGGCTGTAAATTCAGATATGGAAATACAATTACTTCTAATTTGGACAGAAATATGTATAAATTTTGTTATCCCAACTTTAAGGCCAGCCAAAAAATAGTGAAACTAGCTATCTTAATAATTAATGACTTTAATGCTTTAATTTGAACAAAAAATAACAACAATTTGGGATATGATATCAAGCTACTGAATATATTAATTCTAAATATCATTACAGCGCCATTCAAAATTATGTATTTCTTTAAACTTCAGTGCAATATAGTGGTTTGCAAGAAAATAAAATACAACTTAGCCATGGCCAATTTCTTCAGGAAACTTTTTAACTAAAATTTGTTTACTTGTGGAATAAGACCGCAGGTCCTGTCAGTACAATTCTAATTTTGTCAGGCCCGTTTACTTTTTTCAATCTTCCTCAATGGAATAATTTTAACCCTGTGAGTCACATCATGACATGTCAAACATGGCCCTTTCCATTCACAGGTCCTTGAAACAGTCGGCATCCTTAGTAAAAATATACAATGTTTACTGTAGTGTCAGAAATATAAAAATAAAACATCAGAATGTCGAGTCAAACTGCTACAGGAAATCATGTTGCCCATTGCCACAAAGTTCATTAGCATTATAGTTTCTTCGGATGTACATCTCCGCAGTATTGGAAGCCATGTAAAATACGTCAAAATTAAAATAACTTTAGATAAATCATAAGTTACATTTGTGTAAGTTTAATAGTGTGGACAAGTTATTTTTAAGCCTGGTGGGCAAAATGATGCCATGTTTTGTTTTGAAATTGACTAGGACTTTCATATATACACTTAAAAAATCCTTTATGCAACTTACTGCTTTGCCTATTATCTTTTGCGTTACTTGATCAACACTTTTGAAATTTTACACAAATCTTAAAAGATCAATTGATAATAACATGTCGAAATTACAGAAAATTTGAAAAAAGTCAACAATTAATTAATAAATAGATTGTGTTCCTTTAGGTAACATGCTAATGTTTTTTATGTTATTAAAACTGAAGATATCTTAAACAGTTGTTTCAAACTGCTTTTTTGAAGCTGAGATGTTTCAAACTGCTTTTTTGAAACTGAGATGTGACAATTATTTTGACAAGAATTTCCAATTTGACTCCATCAAGGTCAACATATTTTGAAAGGGGAATAACTCATCCATAGAAATTTTTTAATTTTCATGTTTGACAGGCATTTCACTTCTTTTATTTTCTAATGCAAGATATACTTTATACATCAAACTATAAGTATATGATGATTTTCTCAATAGTAACTAAAAGTGTATACAAGTAGCCTAAATGAGTGTAATTTTATTAAATAGACAAAAAATGCTTGATACTTCATTTTCTCAAAAATATGCTATGAAGTTTGTGTTCTAGCTTCAACAGAACAAAGGTGTTCTTGTATTTTTTATGATTTGTTTTTATGTTGCGAACAACATGGATCCTGACCAGACTGCGCAAATGCGCAGACTGGTCTGGATCCACGCTGGTCGCAAATGCACTATGTTGGTTTTTTCATGGTGCGGCTTATATGTTCATTTCTTTAAAGTCAAATTTAATAGAAAACATTTCTTTTTTCTGTGACTTTTCTAAAACTGTAGTCCCCTGTCCCCTTGTGATGCCAAATTTCTGAAATGGCATACTTCCTGTAAGATTTAAGATACTGACAAATGTTGCATTAGAAGATTTGTTAAGGTAGTTCTGCACATTTGAAAAAACAAAAAAGATGGTGTAACACCTTGCAATAATAGTTATTATGGACGCAGTTCATAAAAAATAACATGATGTAATCAATCATTAATTATATTAATTAATTATGAGATTAAGTGTAGAAACAGCATACAGAAATGAACATGAAACCATGAATAAATGGCAACATTTTTGTTAAAACCAGCAATGTCTTTCTTAAGAATAAATACAATTATGACCAAAACTTCTGACCTGTTTAGGTAATAAAATCAGCGAATCCCTTTTAATCATGGGCAAATACCTCAAAAATAAGCACACAAACCTATACAATTTATTTACCCACGAGAATTTGTCAGATGTTTCATTAAAATATAGATGGAAGAAATTTTTCTCAAAATAAAAAATTAATGTCTGCATCAAAAATCTCAATTTTACATACTAAGACTGTCATTTTGCATTCTAATTATTTCAAGTTATGTTCCATGTGGGTCTATGGACACTATCATAACTGTATCAACATGTCAGAATATGTCTACAATAAAACACAAAAAGAATCCAAACAAATGTGATAAAAATATATGCAGAAAGAAACAGAAAATTTATTTTTGATTTGCCTAACAAGGATTTAGTTTTTGTTGTCATTTATCTCTTTTCAAATAGATAAAATTTCAACTTCGCAATTTAAGATACCTTTCAAATATACAATGAACAATCAAGTTGGATTATGACACTCTTTTTACAGTCAATAAAATCTTATCCACAGCTCCTTCATAAAACTTAACAATCATTCAATTAACTTTTAGCCCAAATCTAAACGATCAAGAAAACTATTTGGAAATCCATTTTTATTGCATATTCACATGTATGTATACAAAATGACAATGCAAAACTCTGAGAAAGAGTAAGTATTACAACTGTTTTTGTTTCAAAAGTATATATCGAGAACTTTCAGTACATTTGGGCATTTTTTGACAACAACATTGAAGTCTAACAATCACTGTATCTACAGAAAGCAGCTTTTCAGAATTTATTTTTATTTTATTTGTATAATACAGTATATGCTAATTAAATGTATTTAATATCTTTATTTTTCACTGCAAGCAATGGATTCTTAAAACAGAATAAATATGTCTGTATAGTGCTACATCTCTGCTTCAGTCGCATGTATCTTGATGTCTCTATTAGAAATAACATGTTTTTGACCTGCCAGCCACCTTACTGATTTCTAATTTTAGACTTTTAATAAACACTGCAAACAAAAATGACTTATTTCATTTTCCACTAGAAACCTATAGGAGGTATATAATTTTTAGTGAAAAAAAAACAGCTACAAATCATATCTTAAATTAAAAAGATGAAATAAAACCATGTCCAGCAGTTAATTACAAACCAACTACGCTGTTTTAAATTGAAATACTATACAGATGTTGATACATGTCAGAAAAGTTTGCACATTTTTATTAATCCTTTTCAAAGGCAGGACTGTAATATGAACATTTTATAATAAATAATTAATTTCAATTAATCGTTTTCTAAAGCAGTTTACTGCCAATTATTTTTTATCAATAATGGAAGTTTTCAATAAACCTGAATCGTCCTAGCATGCTAACAAGTGAGTTGGAGACTACGGAAATATCACTCCATTGTCACAAAACAATGTAAAAATAGAGACTGAAAATTAATTTATCAAAACTACAAGTTGAATTGAGTTTACTGCCTATTATATCAATAAAATGTTATAATTAAGTAAATACATTTCCTAACAGGTTAAAGTGGCTGACAATGAATGCGCAGTTTGCGACGAGCCTAATCTAATTATGTTATGATTGTACTATTACCGCCTGATGGGAAAAAATCCACTCTTACATTTTATGTTACAGAAATTATAAAGGTTAATTCGAATCAATGGACTCTAAGCTGAACTGGCTTTCATCTTTCACAAAGAAAGCACCGTCTTCTTAACAATGATGTTTTATAAAATGTCAACATTAGTTTTAAATAGGTAGGTGCGAGAAGTCACTCAATTGAGATTATTAAAAAATTGGAAAGTGAAGAATTTACCGCCTCCAATAAATGATTCAACAAAGAATTTAAATTAATCATTTTCATGATATAACTGTTCTTTTTATATTCCTTTTACACAACATATCTGAATATGAAACCATTTTCTACTTCAATTACAACTCTTAGCTGCCACCTCCCATATATACCATACATTTGATAGAGTCTGTAATTTTTGCAATCTTATTTCTATTTAACCAAAGAATACAAAGACATGGTCATACATGTATTTATATACTATTAATATCTCTTAATACTCAGAAGGTCCTATCCAACAAATTCTGATCTTTGCAGATGTACAACTACAAGACAGTACACACACATACTATTTAAATATCATATACAAGAAGATTGTAGATCACATTTATCGCATTAAAGTCTTGCAAAGTGATCATAAACTACATATTCTATGCATTACAGGACATTGCTTCTATGGTCTCTCAGAAAATTTCAAATCAAACAGTTGTCCCTTAAAATTGATGTTACATCAAGATTTTTTATTCCCCAAATACAGCGCCAATTTCCCCCCTAGTGAAAGTTGCAGGCCCCTCCCCCCTTGGTGACTTGCAAGTCTAAACAATTTTAAACAATCACACCTACTGATATACATGCACCTTGAGTGATGAAATTTACTGGTATATGAACTTTTGCAAAGTCTAATTAAAGTTCAAAAAACAATGTTCAAATAGCAGTAAACTGTTTACAGTGTTTTTTTTAAAAAAAAGTGGAACTTGTTAAATACACTCTGTAACATTTTGTTGCTTTTGCCTCAATATCATAATTTATTCATAAAAAATGTTCATCTCATAAACAAGACACTTCATTTCTGCTTGGTTTAATGTCATTTTTATCAGTTTTTCACTTACTACCTTACAAGATTGTTCCAGGTCCATTCCTTACCATTATCTCTGCTTGTAACTGACAAGCAGTGATGTGGAGACAGAATGAACTTGGAATATTGTCTTCAGACACAGCTAGAATCTTTTAGTTGTTCTACTTGTTTATGGACAGCTCGTAAAGAATGTTTTAATAATTATGAAGTACCAAAATATAACTACTGTAATGCAAAGAAGCAGCGCACATAGTTTAACCTTTAGCCTGCTGGCGGCAAGAGATTCTACTTTTGTGGCCAACCAGTGCACTGCTTGCTATTCAGTCAATAAGTTGCATAATAAATGGTACTGCCCAAATTGAATGATTGAACAGTCCATTTTAGAAATTTAGCAGGCTAAAGGTTAACAATAGAGGAGACTAGCAAGGCTAAATATGCAAAATCTGGATGCAAATGGGACTTGAACACAGAGCTGGTTCCGACAGTAGACTGACTGTAACAGTATCTGGTAAAGAGTAAAAAGAAAAGATGTGTAAGAATAGTTTGCAACTGGCGTTGAACAATGTCATATTTCTCAAATCAATCACCAATATGGCAATGACTCCCCTTTATCTTATATTTTGATTAAAATTTGAAAAAATGAGACATAAATTTTATTAAAATTACAAATAACAAATTGAGCCAAAAATGCTTAAAAATAATATGCGGAAATTCACATTACAAAATATCTTACGATAATAACAGAACTTCAAAACTGTTTGATGGCAAGTATTGTATATTATACAGTAATCAAATAAGTATTTATGAAATATTTTGAACACTGAAGCTGAATATTAAGCAATTTTTAAATAAATGGTCAATCTAGTAAAATTTTACACACTTTAATCTTATTTTACATTATCATACTGTTGTTTTCCTTACAGTAGAAGTTGGATTCTCTCCCTTTACTTGAAAGTATCACCTATTCATGAACAATACAATAATGGTCATAACTAATGTAATGCAAAGATAAAAGTGAAATAACAATATTTGATTAAAATTATCTGCCGCTGTGCTAATGGAACTATGCCAGCATTATATTAAGGTATTAGACCCCTAATGGTAATGTTTAAAAAAATGGCATTTGCTTGGTATATTCTTAAAGCTGACCATGATTTGCACTGTGTTGCAAATTTTAAACAACTTTTACCGTGCCGTTTTTTTTGTAAATTTTGTATAATTTATGGTATTTCCTCAATCTCAAGTAGAGACAAATTTCTATGTGATGGCCACTATCTAAAACGCTTGCAGAGAATTCATTACAGCATTAATTTTGATAAAAGAAACATCAAACTATGGTTAAACAATTATAAAACACAAAATAAAACTGTAAATAACATTTTTTCTAGGGTGCCTCAAGTAAACAGATTTAATAAGACAGAATTGTAACTCAAACATTGAAAAATTAAGGTCAAATCCTGAGGGACTGCTTTGAATTTTGCTCACTTCATTCAAAAATAACCTTGGGGCAGAAGTAAAACCTACCATCATTTCTTCCACAATATGTAATCTAAAGAATGAAGGCAAAATAGAGAACTTTTACCACATGTAACTTAGTATTTTTAAAGATGTCTAACCCTACCCCTCCTGATTCAGAAGTAAATTAACTTTGAACAGCAAGAAATCGCTTATAAAATGAAAATTTTCCACTTTTGTACAATACATCCATAATAAGTCTTGAAAGAAGTAAAAACTTACTAGGAAAAAAGGAAAATATGGAAAAAAATTTTGGTCCCTGTGGGGCTTGAACCTACACCCCCCTGAAAATTGCAGTCAAAGTAGATTTATGGTAGGAATTGAATACTCTTCAAAAAGGAGGTACTCTAGTATGGGTCCAATCCCTTAATTAAAACTTTCAACTGTTCACTGAAGCTGCCATGACATGATAAATATTGCTGGTACTGATTAGCTTCCAAGTAGGAGTTTTACTTAGATACAGAGTAAATTATATACTTACTTCTTAATGAACGGCCCTCTGAATCTGGTGTCTGACGATCTCCCTCGCCTGTCTCTGAATGCGTCTCAGAATTTGTGTCATAATTGACAGAACTTAAACTAGATGGCCGGTCTTCTTTTGACAGATCTCTTGCAAAGTCATTATTTCCAATGTTTTCATTTGTCTCTATATTTGAGGTGTAATTTTTGGTTGATAAATCTTCTGGTTTTGGTCGCTTAGCAGGAGAAAATGCCGAGTGGTATTGTTCTGGATTTTCTGTCAGTGGCCTAAAAGCACTGCTCCCTGCAGGGTGCATGAGTCGAACCCCAGACCTTTCTGTAGCAGATCGAACAAATGGGTGAACCGGTGCATAAATTGGTGCTGGAAAATGTTCCCCTGGGCGATACATTGTGTAATTTGCCGAACTAAACTGTGGTGCAGACTCCTTGTTTTCAGGGCTGTTAAACCTAGGTGCCCCAGTTATTCGCGCACCCTCATGATTTTCAGCTGTTGATGCCAGTACCATCAAAGCTGGTGCACCCAGCGGGTTCGGTATGAACGACGTACTTTCCATTCCTGGTGGAAACGGCTGATGAGCTGCAGGAGGTGACAAGAATGGTTTATGCCAGAAATTAAAACGAAACATAGCTAAATCATGCAAGTTCTGCATTTTGAATGTTTCGATATAACTCCGAATACTCAAAATGTTTGAAATTCTCCTAATAACAGAAATTATGAATTATATTGTTCCTCTTCAACATGCAACAATTTATCAAATAATTGCCCTAGAATTTTCTATAAAATTTCCAAATTTACAGAAGCGTTTTATGTTCTACATTCCATTTTAAAACTATTCAAAATTATAACTATAATAAGTATCTCTGTCTTGTACTTTGCTTATCAATTGCAAATTGGGTATATTTCTACAATATAATATCACTTTTCTATTTTGCATGACAGCCCTTTAAGCCCAACCCACTTCTCAATACGAGTGGAACGCCTCTCCTTTGCACCTCCCACTTTTAATAACTGAAAATATCCCCCTTTCCTAATAAGGAAAGGCCAATGACCATTTGATAGAATAGCAATAAGTAAATGCAAATACAGTTTAGACAAACAAGCGGTAAGTTGTAACCAAATAAATACAGGAGCTGAAATATGCTAGTTGTGTTATTCGTATTTTGAAAAAAGGAATTTCGGACGGGCCACTTTTCTTTACCGATGTAAACAAGTTATGGCCGCCCGAGTAGCCTCCTCAGTATCACAGTATTTATCTACCTCAATCGCAGCATGACATTAATGTCTTGAAAAAATACCTAGGCGGTCAAGTAGTTAAAAAGCTTATTTAACCATTTAACAAATCATTTTTCTACTAAGACACAGGATGATTGGCTACCAACACGGATTAAATTGCTTTACCTTCCTTGTAACTTCCAACTCCGATCTGTCACCTGGCCTCGTTTTGAGAAGGGAATCCCCAGTAACTATAAATTGATTTAGTCTAAAAATAGTTATTTCTTCAGTGCACAGCGAGGCCCGCCGTTCAAATCATTAATTGACTAACCGCGCACTGGCCAAAACATAATGGGGTGCGGGGACGTAGGAGCATGGGTGGGGGCTTTATTGAGGTCGCCCCACCTCAATCTTGAGCGTTGAGAGAACAGGAAATAACAATAAAAAGGGGGAAATCGGTATTGAAATACTGGTAAGCGTGTGGTAAGGAACGTAATTTAAGAAAAACTGGGAAAATATGGGTATGTTTGGCTAGCCTATGATGGCTCCCTCTTGGTCCTACAACTTCGTTCCTACGCCACTGAACAAGTATTTCCGACGTTGTTTCAGTGGTGAAATGAGTGGGTAAACAAGCATGAAATGCGATTGAAGTGACTTCTGAATTTCTACTATTTATTTAGGGAACACAAATGAGTCCGTTACTTACCACACGAGTGTTCATTAACCGACAGAGGTTTGCCGTTCGTCCAAAAACTTCTGAAGGGGCATACAGTCCAGCAGGGTTTGAGCTTCTTTTTTTTTTTTGAGATTTTTTTGGTCAACGGGCTACTTTTCAAGACTTAGCAATCACATTTCCATAGATTTTTTTTCGGGTTAATTTTAAAAGGTCAAAAACATTACGCAGTTCTGAGTTGATCCCTACACAATGCATTTAACTGTATGAATACTACAATGCCTGTTTCTTAGACATATGTCATAGGTTTATTTTTCGATCAGAAATGTAATTTGTAATCAAATGCAATTCTTTCAGTATTCATAATAGACTAAATAGCAATGAGACGTTATAAAGAGTAGATATTGTCTACTGGGCTCTTGAAGATCGGGAAAAACACATATTTCTTACTGAGTGTGTGTGTGTGTGGAGGGGGGCATTGTTGCTAAAACTCTAACCAGCCATAATTATAGCAGCTTAACCCATCATTGTTTTTATATACCGGAATATATTTTTAACAAAATCTGTCAACAAGTTTCTTTTTAAATAATATTTATACGTGAACATCAAAAATGGCATTTCACATCTAAAATGCCTTATTTACTGAATCATTTTATGCTTATTGTTTTAACCTTAATGTTTCAATTTCTTGTCAGTTCTGCTTTCTAGTTTTGTGATCTATTCTGTTAGCAACATATAGAAAATAGATAACTTAAAGAATACGAAAAGGAAACCTTTCTAAGTCAACGTATTAGAAAAAAAAAACCTGTTATAACTAATGGAATTTCTGACGAATTAACAGAACATAAGTGAAAGACTTTTTAACAAAAGTATTCTCAGAAACCTTTCTAAGTCAATTTTTTCTATTTTTGTTATCTCTAACAAGAACCTTAGAACATGAACCATTTCTCAACCAATGCAATTATAATTGTAGCTGTAGTTAGATGGGAAACCTGCATGATGAGGTTTTGCAAATACAAAATATTTACAATATGGTGTGCTTGCTGTCGCGTTTTTATAATAAAGCTGAAAGAAAAACTGATTAAAATACCTACCTTTAATTAAATATTGAAAGTAATTCTCATTGCATTTCTTATGTAATATGTAATGGTACACATATAATTTAGTAATATTAAAAAATGTGACATGTCCATATTCTAGAGGACAGATGTTAATTTAGATACATTTTCTTACGGTTTTCTTTGAAATAATGCCATTCTATAGATTACTTGAATTTAATACGCGTGCAATAATATGTTTTATTTCTGCACATGCCTTATATACACGTTTGAAAGTATTGCCGTTCATGTATGTCATGTAACTTTCGTGTATTTTCAGACTTGAACAACCAGAAATGAAGGAAATGGCGAAGGGGACTCCGCGGCCAAGTGCGGTTAAGGTCGCTGGCTTCGAACAACGATGTGGGTTCGAAACCTAACTTGAGTGTGCAGTTCTTCATGTGAGGAAACCATCCAGTTGGCTTACGGAAGGTCATTGGCTTTGCACTCTTTTTAATAACTGCATTTTGAATATCGTATTAAAGTCCAGCCTGGCCATTTGCAAACCTTTTTGTGGACTATTTTTTACTCAAAGAAATACGCAACATTTTGCATTGTTTCCACATTGAAGATAAATAATTACAAAAAAAAAAAAAAAAAAACACAACAAAAGTTAATGTAGCAAACATTTCTGATATAAGACCGTTAAAGTGTTTCCATAAAATCTGTTGGAAAAAAATCAGAATACACATTTCTTGCACTGGACCGTGTTTTATCACTTCCTGGAAAATCAGTATTGTATAATTTTATCCGTGTCAACCTGACTCCGCAACGGATAGTCAAATTGATATGGATGTTTGTATCCCCGTCAGCTCATGTTTTCTTGCTAATGTTGTGAAAGTCAACCTAGTATGACCAAAGTTACTGTCGTTCTATAGGGAGTCGTGAAATATATGATACATATTATATTTTATGTATGTTCACTGGAGGATGGTTTCTGCATAATGATATAAGAGTTATTGCCCTTGAATCAGTCAGAAACTCCAGTTTTACCCAGTAGGTGCCATGATCATTCATTACGATGGTCACTCACATCGAATCGTATTTGTAGATGCTTACCTGTAAATATTATGAAAAGCAACGTAATATCTGAAGTGAAACTGTTCCTGGCTATACTAGAAAAAGTTAAGGTGAATAACTAGCTAGCTAGCTGGTGTGCCGTCATTTTCATATTTATGGTGAACGCGGCAAAAGTATAGCCTTTGTCTGGGATACTTTGATATGAACTAGATTTCATACGTAATGAATTATCTTCATTCAAAATCATATAATTTTTCACTAGCACAGAAAATATGACCCCTGGCCGCGCCTCTGTGGTATATACAAAGCACGAGCTTTTTTGTAAACACCGTTCAGCATGTATTATCGTGGTATCATTCCAGTGGACTAAAACTTTGTTTACGTATAATGTTGGAGTTAGAAGGACTACAAAAAAACAGTAAGTGTCAAATATTATAATGTTAAGTTTATAGATTATTGAACAAATCAGAGAAAATAATTGAATATATTCGGAGTAAAGTGTATATACTGATCAGCTGATATGGAACAATTTGGATAAAACCGTTGAAAAGGCACGGAATACGTATTACATGCATAAACTGACTTAAGATATTAATCTATCTTCCATTTAGTCAAACCCCTGCTGGAGACCTAGACTTTTGATCAAACAAATTTCAATTTTTAATTTTCACTCGTATATGGAAGATTATTTATGCAAAAATTCTATTATTGTATTTGATCAAACGCTTTATGATTAATGACAACTATTATTGCATTTGGTAAAGTGCTTTATTGTTGATGACAAACGCATGCTACATGTTGCAATTTATATCACTTATATATGGATATAAGTAAACCAATTAATGCTTTAAATGCCAAAATCCTTAGTATCTAATGTATAGCTTCATGATAATTTTTCAAAGTATTTTTTCTAACGCCAAGTGCCAAAAGAGAACTGGTAGTCATTTACTTGATTTGGGCTATTTGAGACTAGTTAAATGTTAGCAAATACGTTCTCTCATTGTTAATCAACTGTTTTTATTACAGTTATTACATGCATACACTGTAATGTCATTAAGTACTTGTGTAATGTAAAGAGAGCAACGATTTCTGTATTGCGCTTTATGCTTATTCATATACATAATTTCATGTCTTCATATTTTGTTAGCTGGGTCCATTTTCGTTTAAATGAAGAACGATAACTCCAGCTTACTTATTTGAGAATACAGTTAATAGCTGATCCCTTCAAGAGACTCTCGTAGAAAGAGATAGCCGGGGTTATTAATAAAACCCGGCCCGGCCCAAACCACGGAAACAGCCGATTCCGATTGTACGGAAACCACCGGAAACTTACGGACGGAAGGCTAATATAATTACGAATGGTGATACCGTCATCTTTATCAAGGCCATTATGTGTATTTTATTTCATTATTACAAAAGTAGAAGCAAAGTATTTGATATTGATGATACGTATGTTTGATGAAGTATTGCACTTGACATAAGCGAAGACCTAAAATAACAAGATATTTGAATCACACTCAATCAAAGAAGTAATACGTTCGGCAGTCGATGTGTCATTTTGTGTACCGGACAGACACGAGATAGCAGTTTGCAGGATACTTTCAACAGAACTGGACAGGCTAGTTAAATGTACGTCGTTATTTCACACCTAACGATGTGACATAAGGCGAAGGGGTCTATACCGTGCATTGGAAGTATTTATAAAATTTGGTTGCCCGACCAAGATAGCGTTTTAGCATATAAGTTTTAATTTAATGAAAATATCTTGTCTTAGGGAACATATGAATATAAACACTCTTATATTAAGGTTGTCAAAGATTTGCATTGGTAAGTACACATTTTGCGAAAATTAACTAGAAATGTAAGTTTATGAAATTATTATTATACTCCCTTTGCCTATCTCGGTTGCGCAACCAAGATAGATCGAAAATAGATGAACTACGAAGCTATGCGCTGTTTTCATACTTGCCATTTGTTTCAGGTTGTTGAAGTATTTAAATTTGAATATAAAACTAAATAAACTAATAAATTATATCAAAATCTAAAAACATAGTCCACTTTTTACATTTTTTTTTCATATTAAAGGGAGGCAATTACAAATTTTCATAAAAAATATCAAAGTAAACATTTCCAGAAGAGGTATAACTCTATGTAATAGGTCTTTGTTCCTGAAATACAAGAAAACTGAAAACAAAATATCACAAAATGTTGCTCAAATGATAAATCATATGATTTAGCTTTAAACAAAACCGGGTGATTTTGTATGGAGATGATACCCGGATTTACAGTAAGTTGTAGAAATGAATGAACTGGAGTATAAAATATGAAAGATCGGTCGCAAAGTTTCGAACCCGGACCCCCCACCCCGAAACATGTCCGCTCAGTCTGTTTAAAACAAAACAATGAAAAACGGTAAATATCTTATATGGATAAATGGGAGGGTAGTAATAGCAATGAACTTTCATGTTTTATAAATTTACTGCTAACGTTATTTTTGTTTTTAGATTATTTAATTTTTGATTTCTCTTTCTTTTATATTTGAAATAATACTAGCATATCTTTTTAACACAGAATTAAAAAAAACCAGTCCGGTCAGACTACGAACTATGCTTTTGCTATATGCTTATACAACTATTCACACAATGTTAACTTTTTTGTTTTTAAAATGAACATTTTAAAGCATGGATTACAAATGTGTGCAATTCAGATGTTAAATTATTATACCCCACACAATGTCCAATGCACTTTTCCCATTAGTTTAACTTGAATAATATATCATAAGCGTTTTTATATCTCGTGCGCAAAATCGTTATTTTCAATTTCTGCGCATGTGATATTATACAATAATTGCCTTTTGGTGAGGTCGATATGAGCCGCGCCATGAGAAAACCAACATCCGCCCAGTCTGGTCAGGATCCATGCTGTTTGCTAACAGTTTCTCTAATCGCAATAGGGAGAGGTGGTCTAGTGGATAAGGTGTTGGCCGCTCAATCCAGAGGTCGTGGGTTCGAGCCCCACTGGGGTCACGACCATGACTTCTCATATGACACCAGTACTGGTTTTTCCAGGAAGCGGACTCGAGAGTGGTTACAATAAGCTTGAAGCTTTCATCACAATCGAGCTAAAACAAATTTGTATAAACTAAAAACTAATCGCAATAGACAATGTTGGTTTTCTCATGGCTTGGCTCATATGTGGATTTATCGGCCTGATAAAAGCAATATCAACCTCGAGCGAATTCATCGACTTGATATCGCTTTAACAGGTCGATAAATCCACATATCGACCACACATTAAAAAGACAATTTTTTTTATTATCAAATCGAGCCTACTAATAAGTATAAACATTAGATACAAATGTCTGCAGCCTTAGGTCATCTTTCGTGGTTAATTGTATACGACGTCGCATTGTTTTAACGTAATAACGTGTGGACGTCACAGCTGGAGGTCAATATGTGTGTTTGGCTCCGCCTTCGAGAAAATACGATTTTTATCGTTGAACATGTGACTACATCTAGAACAATGGAAAGGACTATAAATATAGATTTAATGATAAAACAATAATTTCATATCACATGCGCAACAACGCTATTTTGTTTTTCTGCGCATGTGATATTACATTTTCGTGTCTCGCTATGAGAGATCGATACTTTCGTACTGATTAAAAGACGATGCGCTTATTTATACATAGGATTAAATTACTTTATCTTGTGTTCATACATGTGTGAACCCGGCCTATTTTTTGTGAAAAAAGAACACACTACTTAGTCATTCCATTTGAAAACATATATGTTTTAATAATGGGCCTGCTATACCAAATGAAACATAATTACTTTTTGGATATAATGGAAACCCAAAAAATAAATTAATCTCCGTAAAACAGAAACGTCACAACTATATATATTTAGGGTTGAGCTAAAATGTGATTTCTCGACGCGATTTGCGTAAGGAGTTTCAATACAATGCAATATCGGGTGAAGATCAACTTTTACTATTATTTAAACAAGTTATGAAGGATGCAACTTGTTTCTGGAAAATCCCGCTCATTACACTTTCTTACCGTAAAGTTGAAAAAAAATTGTAAGGTTAAAACTTTTCTGAGATGCTTTATGGATTTGGCCACACATGGGCAGTTTAACAAACCAATTATAGCTGAAAAATTACACTCAGATCTTTCGTAAAAAAACTGCAAACTATTGTACAATTACTCGGTATATACAAAAGAAGAGCAACAGTTTTATTTGCATAATTACAATAGGTTTGGTTCTACCAATGAAAAACTCACAAAACGTAAGGTCTCAGAATGCGACAGCATTAAAGCTGCTCAATATAGATCCAAGTACAGTTCACTTCCGGTGTGGTCACGTAACCATAGTAAAGTAAGCAGTGTTAGAGTAAATCGTCTGCAGTACATTGTGATATTGATAAATTTACAAAAAAAATCTTAATGAAGAAATTTGTGAGATTTGAAGAAACAACATCCGTTCAAAGTTTTATTTTGCTTTTTCGAGACTTATTTGTAAATTATGATTAGCGGGCTCAAACGATCCTTCAGTTGTTATGTATCAAAAATGCCGAGCACTAGCAAACTGACTGAAAAGGCATTCTGTATACAATAATATATCAAATCAACCTAAATGAATTGCAAAGTTTTGCAAGATATGTCTAACCATTGAAGTTTAATTTTGAAGTATCTACATTCATAATCTGAAAGTGTAGAGCATTGGTAAATATCCAAACGAACCTTAACAAGTTCAAGTTTACTTGGTCTTTTTTCACGAAACAGTGTGAATCGTTCTGTATATTGAGTGCAGTTAAATGGTAATTTTGTTTCCATTTAAAAGGTTTCTTTTTCGCGTCGAGTTTTGGTTCACCAACTAATGTGAAATACACTCGATGACTGCTTCTTGGAAAGTAACCAGTACTCGCACCGAAAGAAGGGACTGTTGGAGTCACGGTCAAAATCCGCTGACAGGATTCGACCCCGCGACCTCCGGTTTACGAGACATCTGTACAAAAATGAAAAAAGGTAAAATTTGTATCTCGATTCTACTCTATATAGTTTTGAACTAATTTGAATATAACTTAAGTAAGTCAGTTTATTCAGAGATCACTTGCAAATTCAGTCGACTAAGTTCAAGAGATAGTCAGAATCCTGCGTGAACAAACATATCTCACTATTTGTTTCTATACATTTGTTTTATGGTCCTTGAGATTTTTTAAAAACTTTTTAATAAAAAGTTTTAAAATCTGCTCATTCTATTCTCTAAAAATTGTCAGTGATATTAGAAATTATTCGTATTCATTTTTTTTTTTGACATAAAAATAATTTCCGTAAAGTCTCATTGAACAAAAAAGTATAAAAAATCCTGCCTTTTTACTACCTATTTTTTTAGGCATGTTACCGGACACAAAGAATTATTTAGGCTTTGGGAATGCACAGGTGAAACAAAAACTCTTTGAGGCCCGAGAGGAATTCCTTTCTTCGAAATATAACAACTTTTTGGACAAAACGTGATTATAAGATAGTATATAATGATAACGATACAAAATATCGGGAACTAATTAGAAGGCTCGTCAAAACAACGCTATGTATAACGATTTCCTGTGTACAAGTTTACAAATTATATTAAGACGTTTTTGCAACCAGAAAGAACACGCAGTTTTAACCCATTCATCAAAGAAGTTCCTCGCGGGCATCATAAAGTTCAGTAAAGTATTTTTTTTACTAAATTCTAAATATGTAAGTTGATATTGACACGATATCATTCGTAATTATATAAGCCTTCCGTCCGTAAGTTTCCGGTGGTTTCCGTACAATCAGAATCGGCTATTTCCGTGGTTTGGGCCGGGCCGGGTTTTATTAATAACCACGTTTGAACGCGCTAAATTTAGAACCGGAGATCTATCTTACTTTCATTTTCACATTTTTTTCCTTTACGATTATGACATTTTCTGTAAGTTTTTTTTTTTCACATGGAAGGTACTCTATATGTTGTTTGGATAGATTGTAAGCAAGTTAGTGAAGAAACAATTTTTATTTTTAAAACATACTGGCAATTTAAAAGAACTTGTTCGTTGTTGTTCCTTTATAGCAATTGAACAAGCCTGGGGATCAGTCCTTATAATTTTAGGACAAGTGGCGCCCCTAGCGTTAAAATTTATCAAAATTTGCCGGTTCCCGGCTTCGTTGAAGTCAAGGAACTTAGTGTATGGTGGATAGTGCATTGTCGCTGTGCCAAGTGTCGAAATTTCTTTTTTTCCTATTTTAAACTGTAATTAATGCAAACGCATTATGGAAGAGCTACTTTACAAAATCAAAGTATGGTCATACATGCAAACAGTTGATTTATTCTGTGCATCAGACTAATAGAAGTATATGCATGCGAACATTTGATATAGAGCTATGCAGGAAGTATGTTATCAAACACCAAGCATATAGTGTTTATATTCATCAAAATTGCGTTACATAACATACATTTGTCTACAATCATAAAGCATTTGACAAAATGCAATTGAATGTTTGTCATGAATCATAAAGCATTTGACCAAATGCATTAATGTTTGTCGTCAACAATAAAGCATTTGACCAAATGCAATAATAGTTGTCATTAATCATAAAGCGTTTGATCAAATACAATAATAGAATTTTTGCATAAATAATCTTCCATACTCGTACGCCGGTCGATCTTACACAGTTCATGCCTCTTGTGTTTTCTTCAATTATCCGCCCCCACGACCGTATTACATTTTTAGTTCATCTGATTTAAAAAAAAGAAAAAGATGAGTTATTGTCATCACTTGATCGGCGTCGGCGTTGCCTGGTTAAGTTTTATGTTCAGGTCAGTTTTTCTCCTAAACTATGAAAGCTATTGCTTTAAAACTTGCAACACCTGTTCACTATCATTAGCTGACTCTGTACAACAAGAAACGTAACTCCATCCTGCTTTTTGCAGGACAAAGAAAATATCAGATTTCTTGGTTAAGTTCTGTGTTCAGGTCAGCCTTTCTCCTAAACTATCAAAGCTATTGCTTTAAAACTTGCAATACTTGTTCACCATCAAATGCTGACTCTGTATAGCAAGGAACATAACTATATCCTGCTTTTTGCAAGAATTATGGCCCATTTTGGACTTAGAAAATATCAGTTTTCTTGGTTAATTTTTGTGTTTAAGTCAACTGTTCTCCTTAACGGTCAAAGCTGTTGCTTTAAAACTTGGAGCAGTCATTTGCCATTACAGCTGACTCTGCACAGCAAGTACCGTAACTCTACATTGTTTCCTGAAAGAAGTATGGCCCCTTCTGGACTTAGAATATCATGGGTAGGACAATATTTCTATTATACAGAGACAAAAAAAATCAGATGAGCGTCTGCACCCGCAAGGCGCTGCTCTTGTTACGTTGTGTACTCAGATCCTCGTACAGTTTCCATTCAATCTAAATGGAGCTTGGTAGGCCCTATATGTGTGCAACATGAAGCGGACATGAGCATATATTCTGGATTTTGGACTCTATGAAATGTCACAGCTATTCAGCATCTCACGGTGATATCTGTACATTGTGTACCATAATTTCAATCCTATTCAAATGAAAGTGTATGAATTATCAGCATGAAATGGACATAAGCGCATTGTCGAGACTTTCATGTCCAGTTTTCTTTTTTAAGGTATGTCCCATTATTACAACTACATCTGTTCCCATTCAGTTCAAATGAAACTAACTAAACACCAAGTGGACATATGTCGGGAGTTTCACGACCAATTTTCCTGGAGCTGACCACTTTTTGACTTTATCATATATATTCATTAAAGTATTTTCATGAGGCATATGTCATACAATGTCTTACAATGTTGGCATCATTCTTGTTTTTAGTTTTGCCACAATTTTGGACCGCTAACAAGTTTACAATATTACATCACACTCAATTTTTTCGACGGTTTTCATCTTTAATAAACGCCTTCAGCATGCATGCATAGTCATGACTTTAATGCCGATTTTTATTAGCTCGACTATACCGAGTATATGGAGAGCTGTAATACTCACCTCGGCGTCTGCGTCGCCGTCCGTGTCCGCACTTAAAGTTTTGATACACTTTTACTTATCTCTGTTATTACTCATACTTGAAATAGTCATTCTTCATCATTACCCACATCATATGGTACAAGGGCCATAACTCTTGCATCAATATTTAATGAAGTATCACCCTTTTACTAAGATTTTCAGTTTAAAGATTTAGTTCACTTTTACTCCATCTGTTAACGACGTTGATTCAAAAATATTAAAATAATTGTTCCACATTATCACGCACATCATATGGCGCAAGGTCCTTAACTCTGGTACCAATTTTTCATGAATTATGTCCCATTTTTACTTAGAATTTTAGATTAATGTCAATGCATTTCATTATATCCCTTGTTGTTATGAAGGGATTTGATTCAAACTTTTCAAACTTAAATTGGTTGTTCCACATCATCACACAAAACATATGACACAAGAGCCATAACTCTTGCACTAATATTTCAGGAATCATGCCCCTTTTTGTCACTGTTTCAGGTTAAATTCCATGTACTTTCACATATATTTTTGTTATTAGTCAAAGGATTTGATTCAGACATAAAATGGTTCTACCAAATCACCGTCCTCATCATACGACATAAAGTCCATAATTCTGGAGCAAATATTTCATGAAATATATGCCCCCTTTTCCTTTGATTTTCAGTGTAATTTTGATGCCTTTTCACTATATCTCTGTTATTACTAAATAGATTTGATTCAATCCTGTGATTTGATAGATGGCGCTTTACTCTTGCGGACTCTTGCGGAAATTATATCCCTTTTATACCAAGTTAATGTTTTGATACACTTTCACTTTTTCTCTGATATTTCTTAATATACATGTATTAGACTTAGATTTAAACTATTGCTCAATATCATCATCTACGTTGGAAAGCACGCTGTCTCCTGTGACAGCTCTTGTTAAAGTTTTGGACTGTATGATATATCAGCTACATATGTACTTGAGTTAATATATTTCATATCCGACTGTTTTTATCCAGTTCAATGAAACTTGGTTTGCATCATGAACGTAAAGTTGATTTTCATATGTTTTTCAGGACATTAAGTCAGATTCCACCAACCACTGAGTTTTTCCCTATTTTGACATTATAGGCCTATATATTGCAACTACGTTAGTAACTTTTGTACACACCTCCTAAATATTCCATGCAATTCATATGAAACTTGACATACTTCATCAACTTGAAGTTTTTCATGATTTTTTTTGTACGATTATTAGCTCGACTTTTCGAAGAAACCAGCGTCGGCGTCGGCCTCGGCTTTATAATATTCGGTCAAGCATTTCCAGGGGATGTATGGATGGGGCGTGTAGGCGGCATGTGTCATTAGAGGCATTATTTCTTGAGCAATCATCACGTTTATATATATGTATAGTCACAAGATCACAGGCGAGTTCAGTAATGTTCAAGATTGCTTTATACACACCATGATTATGGCACATTCTTTAGTGAAAATTGCTCCATTTACACCCTAGGCAATATATATAAATATATATATAATATCATTAGAATGTAACTTTTATTCAGACAGACGATATTGGGCCGTTATGATCCGCATGTTTTTTTTTAAATGCAGCCCATTTACTCACATAGAATTTTCCAAGGATTCTTATATGTATAGTTGGTTGAAAGTAAAACAATGCTTGCTTGGACCCTATTCCAGGGAAGGTTATGGTGATAAATTTTACCTTTACAGCCAGTTTTACAGCTTAGCAGTTTGGTTACTTTAGCACATGTTTACTTTCTTGCTAGTATCTGTAAATGCAGCTCTCTTCATTTCAGATACTTATATGACGGTCGTGCGTGGGTAAGAATCATGGCGACCAAAACCCTAGAGGCATTCACCACAATGCGTCCCAAGTTTGTGACAAAGACCTTACCGCCACCACGAACTACTGTAAATCACTCTAGTGACGACAATGGCGGCCCAAGCTGGGGCCTCATTATTCCTATTATAATGATTGGGATATTTCTGGCTAGTGTGGCTATCTGTCTTTGGTGGCATAAATGGAGAGATAAACGAACCCTGCACATACATCGGGACCACAGTTCCGGCTCGTCATTCCTCCGTAGCTACCGTGGTCAGAGGTCAAACCGGAGTGGTTTCGACGCGGTTCGAGATTCGACACGGTCAACTACACCATTACGTAACAGTCTGAATGAGAAAATTGCAAACAACAACAATAACATTGTTAAAGTTAAAAATGTAAATGTCATACCTGTACAACAAAGGCCTAGAACTGGAAAATATGCATATACATGGGACAAAAATCACTGGAAGGCCTACGCGACTCCAACGACCATGTCAAGCAGCGGACGTTTGGGTACAAAACCTCTGTCACCAATAAATGAAATAGAATCTCCATCTTCGGTAAAGCTGTCGGAATTGTCGAGAAACTATGATATTGGTGCTCAAGCGTCATTTTCACCCTATCATCTGACATGGTTCTCGTCCTCCAAACTGCCACCACCGTATGACAGATCTGATTCCCACAACAGAGGTAACCGGGTCAACCGCTACCCGCCAACGGCACGCCGATCTAGCACTGAGTATACACCAGCACAGAATAATGCCTTCGAACCGACGGTTAACTCGCCATTCTTCCCTAATAACAACACCCCAACGACGGAATGTGATACGGGCAGTGAAGCTTCGCAGATACACCACGAAGACCACCGTCAAGGATCTCAGTACACCAGCTACCCATCTAGTCCAAAGTCTTCCATCCCATCAATTTCAAACACCCGTTTGTCTATCAGTACAGATACCGAAATCAACCGGACCGGTACATCATACCCGGAATCCTCATTTCGGACCTGTACCACATCATACGATCAGAGTCAAAGTGGTGGGTTTCAAACATCCACAAATCCATCCGGACTAACCAGCACTACAGAACAAGCAAGTACAAATTTCAGTAGTCTACCAAGTAGTATAGCGCCGTTCAGTAAACAGAACCTGTTACCTGACGACAATAACAACAGCATGATGGTGCCAAACGCCTATCTATCATTTCCGATGTCGAAAGTATTGAACTATACATTAGCGAGCAGCGTCGCGTCTTCGGATACCCACGCCTCCGAAAATACGTCACTATTGCCAAATATCGGAAGTAACAACACCTCCGGTTATCCGGGGACGACAGCATCTAGGTCGTACCCACACAGTACCGGACCGACCAGTCCAGAAGACCTGTCGAAGCTCGTGGATGAAATGTCGAGTATCCGGCCGGTTGAAGAATCGTCGTCGGTGCGAGTGAATTCCTCTATTGAACCGGCGTCCCATATTGTGAGTATTTCCGGTAACAGCGTGTTGACGGATCTTCACAGAAGCTGGAGTGTGGTCGGTGAAATGGAGCGATCGTCCATGACTTCAACTAACACTGAAAGCCAGGTAAGATTTTTAACAGACATTTATTTTCTTCTACCATATGTTACGAATTTTTAACATATCCCTAAAGAAAAATACATTTGCGTAGCCCTGATTGAATGAAAAACCAAAAAACCGTTTTGGTACTGGGATGAAACAAGGGGGGGGGGCTGGGTGGTGGCTTATAGGGTTTGTACTCTGTCCGTTCGATGTCAGTCCGTTGTCGGTATGTTGATCTAGGACTATAACGATACTATATATATTTTTAAAAAAATATTTGATACCAACGCAAAACAGAAAGTCTTGTTACTATGGCAAAACAAGTTTGAAAATGAAACAAACTAGAAATGTGTCTATAGGACAAGGATGTCCCATCTATGAGATATCAGGACCCAGAAGTGTGTGTTCTGTGAGCATTGGCGCTATACTAGTAATTGACTGAAAAAGAACTATGACCGTACGTATCTATTTCACATTTAAATGGTGAACTTTTAAACATCGTCTTGCTATGGTGAATGTTTGTACTAAAAAATTTTTTGTTCTGAAAAAATTTTATCTATGCCTCTTAAGTCATTTTGGGGTTTATTTTAATAGATCAAACAAGAAATAATCACCATTAAAAAATTGAATCTTTACTTTGAAACCTACTTTAACTTGTGACGTTGGCTTGCATATTTTGAGTTATTGGGTCCAAGCTTTCACAAATTACGAAAATGGTTTAATGATTTGGAAGTTTTACCCCCCGGCGGGGCCTCAAAAAAAAAGGTTATTTTTGAATAATCATCCATCCATACATAATTGTATTGTTAAAATCTTTTTTACTTTCTAACGGTAACCTTGACCTTTTAGCTTGTGGTCTACAGTTAGGCCGTTCACACGACATAATTATTGTCTAGTTATTATGAATATTTGTGTCTTGTTACTAAAATATCTGTTTATTCACACAAAAGTTACAGACCCAACACGAAAATGGTTTCATTAGCTCGACTTTTAGAAGAAAAAGTAAAGCTATTGTACTCGCCCCGGCGTCACCGTCGCCGTTGGTTAAAGTTTTGATAAAAGTCAAATATCTCTGTTACAAATCAAAGCTATTGACTTGAAACTTAAAATATTATTTACTATCAAAGTCTACACCAGGAGAAAAAATTTCCCCATAACTCTGATTTGAATTTTGACAGAATTATGCCCCTTTTTAACTTAGAAGTTTTGGTTGAAGTTTTTTGATAAAGTCAAATATCTCTGTTACTATCAAAGCTATTGACTTGAAACTTACAATACTTGTTTACCATCAACGTCTACACCAGAAAAAACAATCCCCATAACTCTGATTTGAATTTTGACAGAATTATGCCCCCTTTTAACTTAGATTTTGTCAAACTTTTTTATAAAGTCAGCTGTCTCTGTTACTATTAAAGCTTTTGACTTGAAACTCAAATTAGTTATTTACTATCATAATCTACACCAAGAGACACAATTCCCGTAACTCTGATTTGAATTTTGACAGAATTATGCCCCTTTTTAACTTAGGATTTTTGGTTAAAGTTTTGATAAAGTCAAATATCTCTGTTACTGTCAAAGCTTTTGACTTGAAACTTAAACTACTTGTTTACCATCAAAGTCTACACCAGGGGAAACAATTCCCATAACTCTGATTTGAATTTTGACAGAATTATGTTCCTTTTTGATTTAGAATTTTTTGTTAAAATTTTTGATAAAGTCAAATATCTCTGTTACTATTAAAGCTTTTGACTTGAAATTCAAAATAGTTATTTACTATCAAAGTCTACACCAGAAGACATAATTCCCATAACTCTGGTTTGAATTTTGACAGAGTAATGTCCCTTTTTAACTTGGATTTTTTTTACTGGCAAAGCTCTAATTCAGAGTCAAGCACTGAGAAAAGTCGAGCGCGCTGTCTTACGGACATCTCTTGTTTCTTTTACTTCCAAGAGCGACCCTGACCTTTAAGATAAGGTTATGAGTCTTAAACGGGACAAATTGTCTTTTTATCGTGAACTTTATGTCAAGTTATTTGAATATCCATCCATAAATAAAAATATAGAGCGGATAAAACATGACCTTAGATCTTCGACCTCTAAGTATGACCTTTGCCCTTGAGGTTTGGGTATAAGTCTCGAATGCAACACATAATCTTGATATGGTGAAGGTTTGTTCCAAGTTATCTGAATATCTATGCCTGCATAAAAATGTGACAGAGCTGAAAAGAAAAATGTACTTAAAGCTTTGATCTTGTAGTTTGTCATTGACCTTAAAGGTAGGGTTATGGATCTTAAACACGACACGTCGTCTTGCTATAGTGAATATTTAAATAATAATGCAGACAGATAAAAAAACACGTCACACCTGTCACACGGGTTAGATATAATAGCCATGGAGTGAACATTTTTTTTCAACAGCTAAATTAGTTTTGAGCCCAGGCGGCAATAGAAGGACTCGCACTTTATATTTCTCGCTTCTGTTGTTTCAGCCCTCTCTTCAGAATGGATCACTCTACTGGGACAACTATCCCTGGAGCCAGGCTGGGTCCAAGTCGTATCCGGATCTTCCGCTACAGATGCACGATAGTTTCGTACAACAATCACGTCAGTACAGCTATCAAAGACCTGTGTTGATGGAAACGCAATACTGGGTGTAAATTCAGTGTGCTCAAAGAAAAAAAAATGGCATAACTTTAACCGCTGATAAAATTTGCGCAATTGAATGGTTATATCTGTTTAAGAGAGCTGAAAAGACAGAGACAGATTTTTAGGGTAAAGATACCAGTAAACTAAAGCAAACAATACTATGATAATAATGTAATAGTTGTATTTATTTCTACATGTGTCTAACATGCATTTACAAATAATTGTTGAGTACATTCTTCAACTACAAATGTGTATAAAATATACAGTTATATTCGTCTAATTTGTGAAATATTTCTTCCTTATCAAGCAATAAAAGTCTTGAACGCAGTGATACAAGTATACAAGTAGCTTTACTTTTACACCTCCCCCACCACCACCACCTCTTTCGCTAGCAAATTTCAGCTAACGAAGGAAAGACTTAATCTTAAGACAGGGAGTGATTATTGTCAAAATTGACATACGGAGTCGTGTTAGAAATATCTCTACATAAAAGTAAACAAATTAGCTTGTGAACAGAAAAGTTGAAATACCACGGTGTTCCGTTTGGACCATAGCGATTTTTTCTCTCCACAAACCACAATGCTGGAAACGACGATAATGAAAGTCGAAACCACGGTAATAGAAACACGAAATCGTGATGTTGTCAATCAAAAGTTGAACTGACTATTTTCGGTTTTCACCATCATGGCCCCAACTTTCAACATCGTTGTTTTCTAACATTGCATTTTCGACATTAATCATTCCTTTTTTACCATCGTAGTTTCGACTGTCAATTTTCACCTGTCATAACCATCACATATAGTATTGTCCCACTGGACCCAGTAAAAGCAGAGTTTTTCCTTTTGGGTTTGGTGAAACAATAAGAATTTTTGACTGTATCTAAGTAAACTATAAATGGATCTTCTTGAAACTTTACACAAATGTAGTTCCTTATAGGCAGTGGTGCATGCACACTATTTGTCAGGATCTCTTCTATAACTTCAGAGTTATTCCATTTTAATTGTTTTAAAATCCGTAAATTCCAATATAAGAGAGTAAGTCAGTAACCATAGAGTTATTTTTATTGCCCTTTAATTATTTCATAATCCACTGATACTAACATTATGACTTAGAAGCCAGTGCTAGAACTTCATTATACTTAAAACAAATATACATCAGAGCCGCGCCATGAGAAAATCAACATAGTGGCTTTGGATCCATGCTGTTCGCTAACAGTTTCTCTAATTGCAATAGGCTTTGAAAGCGAACAGCATGGATCCTGACCAGACTGCGCGGATGCGCAGGCTGGTCTGGATCCATGCTGGTCGCAAAGCCACTATGTTGGTTTTCTCATGGCGCAGCTTATCGTGTATGTGTAACCTCTTCCGGGATGTCATCAGTAATTACCCTTTAGTTACTCTGACATTTTGCATACTTCGGCGGGGAATATCAGTTCAGCGAATTTGCTTGTTATCTGCAAAATTTGAACGTCAACAAACTATTGTACGCAGCATGTAGGGACTTGCACATACACGACCATTTATCAATGCATAACTTACCCTACTCTCTAGAGCTAATCGAGATCTGAAACTATATCTTAGCATATGTACCTTAATTTATATAATTAGTATTTTCCGGTGGAAGGGACTCGAACTAGGTAGAAAACTGTCCAGATATTGTAAAAATAGTGAAATATTTGAACAATACCAGGTGACCTTCTGTGACCTCTCCTTAAAGTCAAGAAATTCCCAGCTACCCGATCTTGGTGTGACTTATAACTATACACTCATATGTAGTTTATGCCGTATGAATCCAAACTTGATTGAAAACCTTCAATGCTTCAACATGGTTAAAACAATGATATTGTAAGAGCGATCTATGTCCGGCAATTTTATATGTCCCTCTAAGGCAACCCGAGGGCGACACAAGATACCTAATGATACATTGACGTATACAAGGGTATTTAGTGACTAGAAATTTCGAGAATTTATAATGTTCTTGTCTTTTTTTTTTACAGGCAGACATTCAAAACTTGTGGACCAGAGAGCTAGATACTAAGCAGAAATTACGAGTAAATAATTCAGAATTTCGATTTAGTATCTGGAAAATAAAAGCTGTAATTAAAAACAAGAACATACATCAGACACTTAAACTCTTCCAAGGTTCATAACTCTGGCACCAATATTTCATGAATTATGCTCCGTCTTTTTTTCCTTTTTGTATAAATTTCAGATTAAGTTTTTAAGCTGTTTCACTTAATCTTGGTTATTACTAAATGAATTGGAATCAAACGGAAAATAGTTGTTCCATATAATCAGCCACATCATATGAACCAAGGTGCATTACTCTGCCAGAAACATTGCATGCCTTATGTCCCTTTCATACAATTTTATCCGGCGAAGAAGATAAGGTAAAATACTAACCTACCATCCATAACACACTGTCCAGGTATGGAAAACTTCACACAATGACATTTAGGTCAATAAGAAGAAATGCATTGCTTAAGAGCAATTACACTACTGTCAGTACTTTATTTATTTTTCCCTTTTTATGATTAGGTCACAATCATTTCTAGTCCTATAGAAGGGATATTGTTAAAAACTCACATAATGATAGAGCCCATTAAGATGCATTGCGTTGTACTCCTTTTCTTCCTTCTTGAAATTTCTCCGTCTACTAAATTTACTTTAAGGAACGAACATGCTCAAGAAAGATAGGGAAATGCAATGTGTATAAACCGTAACTGTTGAACACAGTAGTTCTTTGTAACACTTTATTCTTCTCTTGTGCGAATTGAAAGAATACTAGTACTAGTTAACACATTTCCATATATAGAGCTTCGTATATGTCTTAAACCTACATAGTCTCTGATCTGGGGTTTCAGATCATTACATTATTTTTTAGATTTAAATGCGTTTTTCCATTGAAAAAAAAATGGGTGGGGTTATTATGTCCACATGTAGAAATAAAAGAGCAGAAAATGCAGGTCACCGTACTTTTATCTTATATGGCATTTTCTTCGCTCGATGTTAAAGCATAAACTAAAAAAAGGGGGGGGGGGGGTACTTGATAAAACATGTGATATCCCACTTTAAGGTGATATCAATATTTCATAAGCATGTATATCACTATAACAAATTAGAAGCTAACGTTCCTCAAGCTCACAAACTGGCTCAAATTATATCGAATGCGCACACAAACCGCTTTATATTTACATTGCCATAGATAGCCTTTTGAATCGCATGACTGGCAAGATTAAGTTTAAGTCTTTTTACAAGTCCACTTCATCTGACTGTACTTGTGGTGACGCATCAGCTCGTGTCGTATAAAAATAGCTACATCTCCTTCCCGTGGAATTGCTAGCTCTTACGTTCCTGCTAAATGTACTAACTGTACTAACTGATTCAGTACTGCTTCCGGCCTCGCCATACATGTAATCTGAATCTTGCGAAATGTTGCTCGAACTCTCGGCACGTGGCAGTCGCCTCGGTATAGAAGACTCTATTTCACTTTCTGTGGCAGAGTTTCCAGAATAACTTCCGTTAGAAGAGGAATTAGAATTTCTGCTGATCGTGCTCGGTCGTCTGCTTTCCGGGGCACTATACGAATGATCAAGACTTTGGTAATTTACATAATCTCTAGAACTTACACTCGATCGTCTGCTATTGTCTGAAAAATATCTTGGTCTGGAGGAGGCTAGATAATCTAGGTACCGTGTATCTAACTCTCGGCTGGTATATCTGTAGCGCTGGTAGATCTCTCGTGGCAGGGAATGTGAGATGTTGTAGCCACCAGGCAACCGCTGCAGATGATGGGCTTTTTCCATTTTCACCATCACGTGAAACAGTTGATTTGATCTTACAATGTCCTCTTTTATTCTGTTTGCCTCCCGGTCCATCTTTGATATATCAGATTTCATAGACTGTAATAAGTTTAACAAGTGTTCTTGGCTTTTTACCAGATCACGAGCAGATTTTGCGCGAATTTTTGGCTGATCTGGTTCATCATTCCTAAACCTACTGTTCGTTCTCTGTCGTCTGCAGCCTAGCGATACATCCTCAGCGTCCTGATCTACATTCTCGTTGTTCTGGTCTTCCTGTATGTTGTAGAAAGGTGTTTTGGGACTTTCTTCAAATACGTTATCCATATTAGCTACAAAGGTAAAAGAGTGCAGTTAAGTTTCTAGATTTTACTTATATACGTATATATAGGAAAAGTATGATTTAAACAATACCAAAAAGTGCTAGCAAGGCCTGTCAGTGGTATTTTATAGCGAAGGAGCAACTACTGAGAAAGGCGAGTCTAAGGTTGTTGACTAACTTGTCCCCGACTGTAATGGATTTCACACCACTCTTGAAACGTAATACAGCTGTAACAAAACGGCTTTGGTAGAGAACATAAACACTAGCGATAATACATATGTAATGTAGCATCATCAAAACTGACGATAAAACATCTGTAATAGATCAACATCGACCATAATATAGCTTGATAGAGCAACATCAACACCGACGATAAAACATCTGTAATACAAGAACATCAACACCGACGATAAAGAATTTGTATTACAGGCACATTAACGCCGACCATAAAACATCTATAATACAGGAACATTAACGCCGACGATAAAAGATGTGTAAAACAGGAACATCAAAACCGACAATAAAACATCTGTAATAATGAGAGGAACATCAACACTAACGATAAAACATCTGTAAAAGAGGAAAATCAACACCGACGATAAAAGATTGTAATCATGAGAGGAACATCAACACTGACGATAAAACATCTGTAATAGAAGAACATCAACACTGACGATATAACATCTGTAATAGAGGAACATCAACACTGACGATAAAACATCTGTAACAGAGGAACATCAACACTGACGATTAAACATCTCTGAACATCAACACTGACGATATAACATCTGTAATAGTGGAACATCAATACTGACGATGAAACATTTGTAATAGAGGAACATGAACACTGACGATAAAACATCTCTGAACATCAATATTGACGATAAAACATTTGTAATAGAGGAACATCAACACTGACGATAAAACATCTCTGAACATCAATACTGGCGATAAAACATTTGTAATAGAGGGACATCAACACTGACGATAAAACATCTCTGAACCTCAACACTGACGATAAAACATCTCTGAACCTCAACACTGACGATAAAACATCTGTAATAGAGGAACATCAACACTGACGATATAACATCTGTAATAGAGGAACAACAATATTGAAGATAAATTTTTGTAATAGAGGAACATCAACATTGACGATAAAACATCTCTGAATTTCAACAATGACGAACTTGAATAACATTTGTAATAGAGGAACATCAATACTAACGATAAAACATTTGTAATAGAGGAACGTCAATACTGACGATAAAACATCTCTGAACATCAACACTAACGATAAAACATCTGTGACAGAGGAACATCAACACCGACGATAGAACATCTAAGGTAGAGCAACATCCATTGTAATAATTTTGATAGAACAACATTAACACTGACGATAATACAGCTGTAATAGCGGAACACCGGCCATAATACAGCTGTGATACAGTAACAGCACCACTGACAATAATATAGCTGCAACAGAGCAACATCGACACTGACAATAATGCAACCGAAATAGAACAACATCGATACCGGTAGAGCAACAGCATTGTTGACCAAAACACAACTGTAATAGGGCAACAGCAACACTTGTAGTAATACAGCTGTAACAGAACAGCATCGGTCGTGATACATTTGAGGGTGAGTAACAGCAACACTTACGTTAATAAGTCAGTAAAACAGCAACAGCGACCATAATACAGCTGTGGTTGAGCAACAACAGAACTGACGATAATAAAGCTGTAAAACAAAGCAGCGACACTCACAATAATACAGTTGTAAAAGAGCAACATCGACCATAACAGCTGTGGTAGAGTAACAGCATAACGGACGATAATACAACTGTAACTAAACGACAACAGCGAAACTGACAATAAAATTAATACAGATGTAATAGAGCAAAGTCGACCATAATACAACTGTGATACAGTAACAGCACCACTGACGATAATATAGATTTGAGAGAGCAACATCGACACTTACGATGATACAACCGTAATAGAGCAGCTTCACACCGATTAAGAAATAGCATCCTTGACCAATATACAGCTGTGATAGGGCAACAGCAGCACTTGTGATAATACAACTGTAATAGAACAACATCGGTCATATTACAATTCTGGTTGGGTAACAGCAACACTGACGATAGTAAAGCTGTAAAACAGCAACAGCGACCATACTACAGCTGTGATAATATAACAGCAGAACTGGCAATAACACAACTGTAAAACACCAGCAGGACACTCAGAATACTACAGCTGTAAAATAGCAACATCGACCATAACAGCTGTGGTAGAGTAACAGCATAACTGACGATAATACAGCTGTAAAACAACAGCGACACTCACAATAATACAACTGTAATAGAGCAACATCGACCATAACAGCTGTGGTAGAGTAACAGCATAACTGACGATAATACAGCTGTAAAACAACAGCGACACTCACAATAATACAGTGTGACGATAATAGAGCAACATCCACCATAATACAGTGGTGATAGAGTCACAGCAGCACTAACGATAATACAGCCGTGATAAAATAACAATAAACCCTGACTATTATACAGCTGTAAAGGTCGACACTTACAATGAATCATCTGTAATAGAGGAACAGTATCATGGACGACTATACTCGTGTTACAGAATAAAAGCAAGATTTGGCGATTATACAAATGTGATCGAAAGACAGCAACACTGACGATAGAAAAACAGCCACATTAACGATATTATAGTTGTGACAGAGCATCGTCAGTACTGACGACGATACATCGGGACACTTCGGCTGTGCGTGGAGTTACAACAACATTTACTAAAAAACACAGCTGTGATAAAGCAACAGAACACTAACGATACTGCAAATTTGACGGGAAACAGCAAGGCTGACTAAATACAGTCATAAAAAAGGAACAACAACATTGACAGCAATATATCTTTGTGACATAAATAGCATCGTTCATGATAATACAGACATTTTATGGGATGCTAAACTGACGATGATATAGTTATGATATACTAACAGTAACATTCACGATTAAACAGCTGTGAAAGAACAATGGCACCACTGACGATGGTATAGAGCTAAAGTGGATTGGTTATAGAAAAACAGCAACAATGGCGATACTGCTTATGTGATAGGAAAACAGCAAAATTAACAATGAAACAGCAGCGACAGAAGAGCAAGATGGCGATAATACTTATGTGATAGAACAACAGGAACATTGGTGGTAATGGATACAGCTGTGATAGAGGAACAACAGCATTGGTAATGACATAGCTGTGACAGAGTAACATCAACATTGACTACTGTACAGTATAGAATAGATGCTTTCATCTGGGATAAAGCGGAACCAACGCTGGCAGATAATAAACTCGGATGGAATAGAAACAACGCTGGTAGATATACAAACCGTCAATGAATGGAGTACCACTAATAATGTTGAAATAGTAATATTGTTTCAATACAAAGTCTTAACAACAATTATAAATGTGAAACAAAAAACTTTACCTTTGTTATAACAGCTCCACAAAAATAAAAGTTGAAGAATATGGGACAATCCTAAATGCAGAGTAAAGACCAAACGATAGGATTAAAGTAAATACGGATTATAATGTATATTATATTATATCAGATTTATATAGCACCATTTTATGACAAATGTGCTGTACATAAATTGTATAACACGAACATTTACAAATGTTTTAATCGGTTGCTTGAATAATACCTTATTTATGTTTATAATGTGATTGCTTGCAAACAGTAAATAGTATTAAGGATCCATTCATCTATAAGTATGACTGTTTTAAATCCGTTTCTATACTCGGTTTAAATCGCAGCATTGTTTTAGCAAACTTTGAAAAAGGGATATTTTTTATTGCGTCAATATGGTTTACACCAGGTCCTGCACAGAGCAAAAAATACTCACTACGCAAATTATGTGTGGGGTGTATTTTGGTTCACATGACACAATATATGCCTTTTGAGTGGGCACAAATTTTGCACAGAGTGCAGATCCTGGGTAAGTGGAGAGCGCTGTTGGCCAGTGAGAACATTTGAAACTAAGAAAGATACTCCAGTGCAGTTAGTGTGGTATTCATGCTGAGTTTGTCTTAAAAAGTTTCTTTTCTATAGCATTTCTCATTCGATTCCTCTCAGAAAAGTTTTCTTTACAATACCTTCAGTATAAAATGAGATATTTTTGATATTTTCATTTTATAATTCAAACATCAACAATTAAACAAAAAATGCCTATACTATTTTTGAGATGCCATTTTTTAAAGGAAATTTCTATTAGCTGCACACATATGGAATTCACTTCCTTCTCTCCTAAAACTTCATAATAATATGACTACGTTCAAGCGTGTTTTAAAGAATTTTCTCTTGTTACAATAGTTTTTAGCAATTTATTACTTACAAGTAATAACAAGAATTTTGTTGAATTAATGTTACTTGTTTCCAAATGAGCGTGAATGTTGAATAATTCAGTTACCAATGACAATAATAATTGTATTATCTTATTATCCAAATCTGGAATACGTATATTATTTTATATTATTTTATGGGACAGACTTTTTTTTTTTGCACATCTTTATTGTCGTGAATTAATCTTTGTGACGCATGGTAATTCTTTTAAAACATAGTTATTGTTATAGTTTCTGTATATTGTGTTTATTTAAGACTTCTATTTGAGACGTGTTTGTCGAGGAAAATTTAAGTAATTCTGATGTGTGTATTTTTGTATAAATGTATAAGTATAAATTGACTGTATGATTGTGTAGATGTTGGAATGTATATAAAATTTAATTAAAGGCCATATTGGAAATAAATTGTATAATATTTGTATTTGTACACTTCGTATGTAACCTTCAGAAAATAAAGTTGTTGTTACTATTATTATTATCATCATGATTTCATTTATTTTTAACAAAATGGATAAAACTTTCCTTTTCCGACACAAATCAAAGTATATTAAAATTGTACACGAAAATCAAAGTATATTAAAATTGCACACGAAACTACGTAGTCCCAGGAAGAATTTTGAGAAATTATGTGTAAGACGTTAACCGCTAGGACAACATGCGAACTGGTTCTTTTGAATAATTTAATGTTCACATTTGACTAAGCCTGTTTGTTAACATACCTCCAACGGCCAATAAGAAACAAATTTCAGTAAATTGGCTAACTCCTTCGAGGGTTTTTCTCGATCAATTTTGAATCAATCAGTGGAGAAAATCTGCTACAAATCTGTGCATGTCACATGAGATAGTTCACCAGGGCAGACGAGATTTGTTTCCGGGAGATGTTGGTGACGAATACAGGACATTTAACAGAAACATTATCTTTAAATGATTTCAAACTTCTGATACTATATTTAATTTGGAACATTTGTTTCAGCTAAAATAGTCACTAGCAAATAACCATTTTTGAAAAGAAATTGAGGTTAATCAAAAAAAAATATCTGGTAAAATATATGCTGTTATTCTATGTTAAACATGCTTTTTACATAAGCACCTGTATAACTTTTTTTAACTTTTAGATTGGAACAACATTTCGCATATGTACTTATTTTTGTTTATATTAAAAAAAAAAAGGAAAACAAAATCTCGATGATTTTCTTCTTCTAACAAATCGGAACAGTAAAATCAACGGCATACTAATATTTATGTGCAAAGTAATATACAAAATGTACTTTGAATAACTATAGACAAAATATTCTTGAATATGTTTTAGTGAAAGATTTTCACGATTCTTTTTTTTTTCAACAAAAACCATGATACTTCATGTATATTATGGGCTCCGTTCACAAAAACTGCCAGGTAGGTAAACAAATATTTCATGAACTATAAAATTTTACTTGTTAACGCTTTTAAACATATTTAGAAACAACTGTACAAATGAATCTAAAATAAACAGCATAGGCACAATTTTAGTTTTAAAATAGCTGTGAATATAACATTCGTTTTTTTTCTTCAGTTATATTATTCCGAAGGCGTGTTCATTTCCATAATTTGTTCAGTTTATAAAGATCAAAATGGAAGTACAGTAAACCATGAGCACATACGTGAAGTTTCCCACAATTATTAACAAATTCATTTTCAATATTTCTGCCTCATTTGAAACGCTCATTTGTAAACCAACAAACATAGCGATTTTACCGAAATAATTTAGGCGTTCAAAGTGCTAATTACTGTTCGAAAAATGCGTTCGCTTGAAGTCCCGCGCCACCATTTATTTTAGTTGGGTATCCAAGCAATACCGGAGCCATTAGAAGAATGTCGTTTGTCTTTATGAAAAAGGGATAAATCAGTTGGGCAGAATCAGTTTGCAATCAGTTTGTTATCTCTCTCAAATTGAGTTTGCTAAAGTTCTGAATAAAGTATTTGTGTATTCTAATGAACTTTGTCGAATGGATATTCAAAGTAAAGAGACTTTGTTGGTGAGGCCATGAAAAGCGCCATCAAGTGGCCATTTGATTAAAAAAGCAGACGATGAAGTTGGAATTGTTAGTTTTGAAGACAGGAAAACAAACACAACAATACAGTTGTTTATCAGTCAAATTTTCTTAGTCTGGGGAGAAATATTTAAAGGAATACGCCTAAAAATAACGTGTTTTTTTTTGGAAAAGTTTTAAAAATGTAAATTGCAAGAATTGTAACTTACAGTAAAAAATGTTTTAGTATGTTGTAGGCAGTACTAGTATTTAGCAAAAGGAAACAACAGCATGCTTGTAGAAAACTATTTGAACAATATTTCTTCTGCGTTGGTCACGCAATAAATTACATTTTAATTATGATTTTGATAATCTGTAGACATGGAATACTGATTTTGAAGTAATTTAAATGATGTTCATCTAGGTCATATCGGACATTGTCCTCTGTAAAGAAATGACAAAAAAGGAATCAAGTGTATCTATCTGTCTGTCTGTCTTCTGTCTGTCTATGAAAACTCGCAAGCACGTGTCAAAGGAAGTTCCATTTATGAAGCTTGAAGGTAACGGATTCGAAAATGAAGATGTCGGAAGTTTTAAAACTGCTTGCCTCCAGATTTTTGTAACAAAAGAGATGGGTTAAAACAGAGAAGGTGTTTGAAATATTAAAAAATGTTTATTTTTCTGAAGTTGTAAACAACAGAATCTAATGTAAATCTACTATTTTACGTTTGAACATGGAAAATATTTTTATACACATTTTACAAACTACAAACGTTTTGTTAAAATGAATAAAATTTGTTGTAGCAGGCTAACTGCCTACCCTTTGGATACATTTGGTTGCTATAATTTTCCATAAGTCTCCAGACATAGAACGTATATACCTAAAGTTTCTTAAACAAATTCTTGGTGTTAAGCAACAAAAACGTTGTAGCAGAGCAGTATATGGAGAATTTGGTGTATTTCCTATCTATTTAATACGAGAAATTAGAATTTTAAATGCTGGTACAAAATTATGAATATCCCTAATTCATTAATGCATAAATTAATGATGACACAAGGACACACTAATACATTGTTAAGTAGCTGGTCAGTTAATGTGAGAAACTTATTAAATGAACTTGGATTTTCTTTTTTTTTGTGGGATTATGATAGAATAGCTGAAACAAGTGTTAATGCAGTAGTCCAGAGAATTTATGACCAGTATTTACAGCAATGGTTGGCTGAACTTGATTCATCTACTAAACTAGATTATTATAAACAATTTAAGTTAAATTTTGTTCAAGAAAATTATTTAAGCAAGCAAGATAAATAATGATGCTCATAGAAACGCTTTAGCAAGATTAAGATGTTCCTCTCATAATTTAGAGATAGAAGAAGGTCGTTACAGAAATGTTAGACCTGACAGAGTATGTAGTCAATGTAATTTGAATCAAGTCGAATCAGAGTTTCATTTTCTGTTGGTATGTCCATTATACAGGGATTTGCGATGAAGTCTTTTGAATAGACACTATTATACATGACCAAATATGGCAAATTTCAGACAACTGATGTCTACATAAAAAATCTGTTCTTGTTAAGCTCGCGAAGTGTGTTTATCTTGCTATGAAGGCTCGAAATGATAATGTTTGGTGCAATTAACTTTAATGTAAACAGTAAATTTTATATAGTATTCGTTGTAGTAATGATATATGGTGTATTGTGTAAATATGAATTAAGTTAATATGGTATATACATTTGTATCTTTCTTATTTCATGATATCGGTAGTATTGCCGCGTTTGTTATAATTTGCCATGCCTTTCAATTCACCTCTGTTAAGCAACCCGCCAAATGATGTGTTTCTGGCGAAACAACATGTATATAATGTTTATGCCAATAAATATTTTGACTTTGAGTCTTTGCGTATTGATATATCCAGCTCGGGAAGGCAACTGTTAAGGCGGTATTGAGGCTCTACCGAGCTACCGCAAAACCAGTTACACGCGTGCCGGATACTTCCATCTACATCTATAAAGCCTGTTATATATTCGTTTTTCTTGCATACCGTATTCTACATATATTAGGAGAAATAAATAAAGATTCCTTCTTAAAAGGAATGGCCTTGTTAGTTGAGAAAGTAGAGTCCAGAGAAGGCAGTTGTTTTGAAGCTAATTAGTGCCTGGTGCCTCAAATGTAATATATGCACACGATGTCCTGAAAACACATTTTTAGCTCTACTGTTTGAAGAATAGTCTGGGCTATTCTACTCATCCTGGCGCCGGCGTCCCACCTTAATTAAAGTTTTTTTTTCATGCAAGTAGACCTACATATAGCTATCATTTAAAGGTATATAGCCTTGAAACTTTTTTTCTTTTTTCTAGGTCAATTACCAATCTCACTGGGTCAAGTCCCATAATTCTGACATGTATTTTTGCCAAATTATGTCACCTTTTGGACTCCCTTTTTAAGTTAAAAACTTCTGGTTAAAGTTTTGCATGTAAGGTACTCCAAAACTAATGCAGATACTGGGTTGAAACTCTATAGATATTTTAATATTTAGGGTAACATTCCTGCTTCTGGGAAACAATTCAAACAGTTGAGCATTGGCTGTCTTGCGGACAACCTATTTGCTCAAGGTTTTTATTTGTTAATTAACAATACCCATTTACAGACTAATGGGATCGGTAACAACGTAAGCACAGAAATTTGCGGCAAACTTTCCTTTGGCAGACTACATTAATTCATCGCTTCCGCCAATATTGTCTTCTTCTTGTGAATATCACATTATATTCAATGGCCCAAAGTTCCTTTTAAGGCAAAATGGTAGTAACCAATATTTGATAGACAATAAACTTTTTATTCTTAACTTGAAAACTTAACATATTAAAGTATCTGGAAATAGCCATCATTAGTTACTTTCTTAGTAGATTTCTATAGGAAGCCTCCCTTTCATTTATAATATTTTACTTTTCTCTGAGACAAATCATACTTTTTTGTTACTGTCGTCTGTTTTGATATTCATTTTGATAACACAAGTCGGCGAATATTATTATTATTATATACCACATTTATATAGCACTCATTTCATATAAAAATACGTCCAAAAGTGCTTTACATAAAAGCATCTATATAATGTTCAATAAAAATGGTAATTGAACTACTATAGATTGAATTTAAAATTACATTACAGTAATAAGATACATAGCGTTTTAAATTAAAGGAACATGAAACAACATATTTACAATAGCGTAAACAATTAGCTGATCTATCAAAGTTACAGGTTAGAAACAGAATAGAACATGAGTTATCCTATATTTTGAACAGACAGAATTAACCAGTACGATGCCTGTGAAATGCATCATAACATGTAAACCGTCCCGGATGATTGAGTCAATCCCCACCTAAACGGTCCGGAGAACATCTGTGATACATCCCACAGAAAATAAAAAACACTGTTAATTTTATTCCGTCACACAAGAGTTCTTGACCCCACAAGAGTTCTTGACTGGCCGACCAAGTACCTACTTCATTGTAAGATTAGTTCCTAACGAGTTGTATGAAATAATGCATATTTAGCGCTTTTTTGAAACTTTGCAAGGTCTTGCAGACTCTTGGCATTCCATAAATTCGCAGCTGCTGTCTGAAAGCTCCTGTCACCAAATCGCACTGTCCGACATTTTGGCACCACTAGTCTTAATGCATTATTTTGGGATCTCAGATTTCTCGATGGCGTATATATTTCTAACATGTTTACTACATATGCTGGTGATTGATCATCGAGTGCCTTATATGTATGTGCTAGAATTTTGTATTCTACCCTGCACTGCACAGAGGTTCACGCAGCACAGGTGTTATATGGTCGTATCTGGATGTTCTGGTTACGATTCTAACTGCCGTATTTTGGACATAGTGTAGTTTCTTCATTGACTGTTTTGGAATCCCATATAGAAGATAGTTACAATAAGCCAAACGTGATGTAACAAGAGAGTTAATTAGATAATTAGAGATTTGGTTGCGTTTGTGGTTATATATTTTCTGATGTAAATAATTTGCCGCAACTGTGCATAGGAATTCCTACACACATTATTCACATGTTGCTCCATCCTCATGTTCGAGTCCAGGAAAACACCGAGGTTGAGTTTCAACATGTTGGTATTCATTCAACTTACTATATTCTTTAGACAACTTTCAACGCGATGGATGGTCTCGAAGGATTGATATAACTGCGAATCGTCCGCATAGAAATGATTGTTCAGTCCGTGCTTTCTGCAGATAATTCCGGCTGGTTTTGTGTACATTGTGTAGTTCTTTGGCCCCAGGACAGACCATTGGAGTACACAGTACTTCATAAGCACTGGTTATGATAGCGCACCGTTTATGCATACGGTCTGGTAGCGGTCACTAAGGTACAACATCATCCATGCGAGTGGCTTAGCGACATTCTAGGCGATGAATCAACGTCGCGTGGTCGATAGTGTCAAATGCCGCCGAGAGATCGAGCATCACAAGAATAGTCACACTGTTCTTATCCAGCGATTGAAGAATGTCATTTTGGACTTTTAATAGGGCGGTTTCGGTCGAGTGGAATTTCTTATAAGCAGATTGATTGACTTCATGGAGTTTATTGTTCCTCAGATGATTTTCAATTCGAACATTTACCACTTTTTCTAAGATTTTAGACAGAAAAGGCAGATTTGACACAGGTCTATATGTTTTTTAGAATACTATCAGGAAGCACAACAAACATTGAACGTCAACTAGAAAGAAGCTGGTTGGCAGTAAAGTTGCGACGTGACCATGCAGCGTTCTATATTTAGGAACTTCCACTGTGCTAGGGAAAAGCCTGGTTAGTAACATTCCTCCATATCGGTTTCTCCTATTACACTAATGTACATACGAGGATGCGACATAACCTAAAACAATAAATTGCTTGGAGAGTTGGAAGCACAGCGGATGCTTTTTTTTACGAGAACTGTATTATTGTGGTACCGTATGAATTAACGTATATCTCCATTCATAGTCATTTACAACCCGGAGTGTAAGCCGAGTTTATTGAGCACTGGCGAAAATGACATGACTCCTTAACTTATAAATAGCCGGTTTATAGCTTCTGCTATTGACCGGCCTAAATTTAAGTACAGATCTGCTGGGCTTATGTCAAAATTTGTGCCAAGGCGTCAAAATACTTAAATACAAAAGGCATTCAAAACTAAATTTATGGACAATCCAAAGTGCTTAAGCGTCCGTAATGGGAAACGCGGGTATTTTTCGTTTTCTTTCTTTTTTGTTTGTTTTATACAAATTTGTCGTCTAAAACTGTGTGTAAATAGCTGTGTGTAGTTTATATTCTTCGTTGTACATGTGGGTACCGCTATGTCACTTATTGGACACCATACATTTTGGGAATTTACTTATCTCTTGTTTATGGATAATGATACTTTGCTGTGCAACTACCGGCATAGAGTTTTAGATATACGGCTGCACAAAAAAATTAAATGCACCAAAAATGGGTAAATTAAAATATACTTAATTTTCCTTTTTAATTTCATATTTTCTAAATTACAATTAAAACAATTAAATCATGTCTCTTCATTGATTCATACACAAAAATATGCATGAACATTTTGTCCTTTTGCCAAAATTTCAAATAATTACTGCACTCACTTCTGCTGCTGGACAGTCTTACAGTCTGACAGACCTTAAGGTTTAGCAGTGTAGAATCTATCACGACTTTTTACCACTGAAGTTTGTTCATTACATGTTCTACCGTACTGTCCAGTATGACAGGATACATAAAATATGTCCCCCTTCAAAAATGAATGCCATTTGTAAAGAAATAAAAATTAACGATTGCTGAAAACTACTACCACCTAGTTGTGTGAAATTTCAGGATTGGGACATCATTGCAAATGCTTTATTTTGAAACGAAGATATGTAAAAGTTCTTTGGAAATGGTGATTTTTAAGGCGTTTAACTGTCCGGAAGTGTGCACCCTTGATGCACAATGTACGTATCAGTAAACTGGCAATTGTTAGCTCGACTATACGAAATATAGAGAGCTATCCTATTCGACGGCATCTTTCTGCGTCCCCACCTTGGTTAAAGTTTTGATGCACTTTCTCCTTATCTTTGTTATTATTTGATGGATTTGTTTCAAACTTACAATAGTTATTCCTCATCATCACCCACATTGTGGCACAAGGCTCATAACTCTGGCACAAATATTTCATGAATTATCCCCCTTTTTACTTAGAGTTTCAGATTAAAGTTTTGGTGCACTTTCACTTTATCTCCGTTATTACTGAATGGATTTGATTCAAACTTAAAATAGTTGTTCCACATCATCACCCACATCATATGACACAAGGTCCATAATTTTGGCACCAATTATTCATGAATTATGCCCTCTTTTTAGTTAGAATTTTATGTTAATTTTGATGCATTTTCACTATATCTCTGTTATTTCAGAATGGATTTTATTGAAACTTAAAGTAATTGTTCATCATCGTGGCCTACATGATTTGACACAAGGATCATAACTGTGACACCTGTATTTTATGAGTTATCCCCCTTTTTTACTTAAAATTTCAAGTTATAGTTTTATGCACTTTCTGTGTTATTACCAAACAGATTTGATTCAAACTTTAAACAGTTGTACCACATCATCATCCACATCATATGACACAAGGACAATAACTCTTGCACAATTTTTTTTTAATTACCCCCTTTCTTTGCTTAAAATTTCAGGTTAACGTTTTGATGCACTTTCACTTTCTATGTTATTACAAAATGGATTTGATTCAAACTTAAAATAGTTGTACCACATCATCACCCACATCATATGATACAAAGGCCATAACTCTTGCATCAATATTTCATGAATTATGTCCCCTTCTTACTTAGAATTGCAGGTCAAATGCGGTGCACTTTTACTAAATCTTTTGCATTACTTAATAAATTTGATTAAAACTTAAAATAGTTTTTCCAGATCATCATCCTCATCATATGTCACAATGTCAGTAACTCTGGTGCAAATATTTTATGAGATATATCCCCTTTTTACTTAGAATTTCAGTTTAATTTTTTATTCTTTTTACATCTCTGTTTCTACTAAATGGATTTAACCAAACTTAAAATGGTTGTTCCACATCACTACTCACATCATATAACACAAGTTTGATAATGCTGTCACCACTCTGTTCATATCATGCGGCTATTTCGGAACAACTATTTTACATGGTGCATTACTTTTGCAGACGTTTTCCGTGAATTATGTTCCTTTTATACTGATTTAATGTTTTGAGTCTTATGCTATTGGCCAATATCTTCATCCACATTTGAGTCATTAAACACTCCAGTGACAGCTTCAGCTTCCTCAGATGTGCACAATTTCACTATCCAGCATCGAAATAGTCGGGCGCGCTGTCCCCTGTGACAGCTCTTGTTTTTGTAGAGTTGTGTACATGTTTTGTATGCTGTAAACACCATAATGTGTAAAACAACCCTTTCTATCGATGATTTGGTGCTGTTTATCTTGGGCTAATGAACTGTTAAAGAAATTTACCAAACCTATTAAAATTATACCCCTAATTAAATATTGTAAAATTTCACGCGTTTACAGTGGCATAACAGGACTTCTTAACTTGTTATGCACGAGTGCCGTCCATAAACATCATATATATGTGTGTCTTACATATAGCATGTAGTATCTGTTCAACTGTAACAATACCTTTGAACAAATTTTTGCGGTTAAAGATGGCTATGGTAAAATCAACAGGAATATTGTCAACCTTTGATTCTGATTACCCGTTTAATTACATATCGGCAATCCTTGTAACAAAAGAAGATGATCTTATTATCTCTGGAGATAACAGAATATTATACTTTTCCAAGGATCACGAGGAGATACAAAAGATTCAACACGTGATGTATAGTGTTCCGGATATGACGTGGATACGGGAGGATATATTTGCTTATATAAAAAAAGGAAAATGGATCTTCAGTGATATTTACCTGATGAAAATCGAAAACCAGAAAATTACGCAACAGGAACGGTTTGCAACGGCAGTTAATTGCGAAGCTATTTGCTTCTTTGGTGGTTTCTTTTTTCTGTCCTTTTCTGGAGATTTAGAAGAATCGGGGTTTGTAAAAATTGTTAATGATCAGGGTGAATTCATTGCAAAAATAAAAAATGACACAAATGGAAAGCCAATTTTCTCAGGTTGCAGTCCCGCAAAACTTTTCATTGACAACAGATTACAACTTTTTGTATGTCATCGGACATGCCACACCCACCGCAAAGGGATGACCTTGATTCAGTTAAACGAAAAGTTTGAAGTATTATGTTATGTATATCTATACAACATACGTGACACTTTTATAAGTGATTTATGCGACCTCGACAGCCAAAAGATGTTCCTGACAGTCTACAAGGGAAAAGTGAACATACTTTTGAAGAGCAACATGAATGTCGTTGACGTTTCTGGATTAGACAATCTCTCAATGCCCACAGCAGTAATGTGTCACAATGGTGAAATACTTGTAGCTTCAAGGAAATCAACTTGTAAATCTCATATAGCTGTTTATCGCTTTGAAGAAAGATTTTGAGATAGTTTTGAGGTATAAATGATAAATACCGTCGCCTGAGAACTGTCATGAAAACAGTCGTGCATCAAAAAAGTATATACTTTCTTGAGCTTATACGCCGTTCATAGTATATTATAAGCATTATCATCAATGCTATCTATTCCATTGACTATAAAGTGAGAATTCGATGTTCACAAAAAAAAATCTAGTTTATAGCTGATAAACTCAACCGGAAACTGGCTCTGTGGCTTGTAATTTTAAAGCTGGAAGCACATATTAACAGTAGCCATAGTATGGTATTTTACTGACTGTACTATTGTACAATTGTATGATGTCACATTAAAAAAACTGTCTGATCATATTTCCTTCCATTCAGATGAACTGCAAATGTAACATATACTAACATTTGGCATTGAAGTAAAAGGGCCACTAAGATATGAACAATATGGGATGAAAGTTTACGAATATTGTTAATATTAACAATTTAACATTGTTAAGATAGGTACTAGTAATTGTAAATACATGTACTTACGTTTAACGTGGTCTTTTTCATCTTGACATTGCACAGTCACTTACTTTGGACATAAAAGATACAAACATTGTATAGATGTTCGTAGTGATCAACAAAAAACGTTTTATTTATCAACCATCTAAACCACAAATATCTGTTTAAAATTTATTAGAAGTCGACCAATAGTGTGCATTGAATGGTTACAGCATGTTTTCACCTAAAACATAAAATACGGTAGACATTTGTAAATGCGTTATATATGTGTTTTCTGTTTCTTTTCAATTGCTTTCTGCACGAATAATTCACGATGAATAAAACGCAAAGGCTGCAACTTACCCGTTTTAAAAGTTGCAACGTAATGTGTTAATGTGTCATATCCGTTCAATATAGTCCCAGTTGATAAACATATAGGTATAAAATTTAACACCTTGTCCACTGTACTGTATGGCATTGGCTTGTAACCTTGCCAAATTCTTGTGTGATATTTGACCTTGTCCAGTCCATCGTATGGTATTTTACCTTGTCCAGTTCATGTATAAGGGAAGGACAGTCTCTAATGTTGTCAGAACTTGTTGTCCGACCCTTTGGCCCTTTGATTATGCATGTTGAAATTGTTATTGTAATAACTTCATATCAAAGAGTAATAAAATATGATTAAATCATGTATATGAAGCGTGCACATTGCCCACTGTACTGTATTACATTGGCTTGTTACCTTGTCCAGTCTATTGTATGACGCGTTCACCTTGTCCACTGTACTCTATGGCATTGGCTTGCAACCTTGCCAATTTCGTGTGTGATATTTGACCTTGTCCAGTCCATCGTATGGCATTTTACCTTGTCCAGTTCATGTGTATAAAGCATGCACATTGCCCGCTGTACTGTATGGCAGTGGCTTGTTACCTTGTCCAGTCCATTGTTTAATGCGTTCACCTTGTCCACTGTACTGTATGGTATTGGCTGTTAACCTTGTCCAGTTCTTCTGTGATATTTTACCTTGTCCAGTCCTTTGTATAAAGCGTTCATCTCGTCCACTATGCTGTATGGTATTGGCTTTTAACCTTGTCCAGTTTTTGTGTGATATTTTAGCTTGTCCAGTCCAGTGTATGAAGTGTTTACCTTGTACGGATCAGGGATTTGGGGATTTCATAAATCACATGATATTGAAAAAATACACTTAAAATTTTAGAAACAAATTCTTGGTGTGCGAATGTAATAAATGAATTACTATTTGCTTGTATGTATATATATTATGGTAAATATATGTATAGCTGATTGTTCGTTCCAGTCATACCGTATATGGCTCTTTCTTTTCTGTGATATGTGCATGTATAACATAGTTACTGGCGAAGAACATGTACATGTTTTTGCCGAATAAATTATACTTGACTTTAAAACGGTTATTTTACAGCAATCGGCCACCAAGTTTCAATATCTCAAATCTGAAACAACATTCAATAAAACCAAACATGCGTGAGCACCACCAGCCAGTACTACCCTGTATTATCATAAAAGGAATATGCTCCCTGTGATAGTCCCAAAATAAGACCCAGTTACCGGGCTTAAACAAGCTTTAATGGAATCAAAAGTACTTTTCTCACTGAAAACTGTGCAGCCAAACAGTTCGCCAGAACAACACGGTTAATATCTTTGGATGAAGTGGGATATTTTACCAATGTTTAACTAGAAAAGCCCAGGACCATTTATAATTCCACGAGACACTACTCATGTTGGTAGATTTATCCAGATTACATAACTCTGACTGATGTGGAGAAGTTGACACATTTACGGAAAACAGGTTACTACGGGTACCGAATTTCTGATTGTGTTATCTGCCAACCCAAAGAAAACAGCGCTAAACACAAAAAGCCAACATCATGTTTCTTGCTCTTGTGTCGATTAAGACCATTTGAAGTCAAATTCCTTGAGGCAAATGTTACATGCGCTTTTAACCTCAATATGAACAGCAAACTAGTCGTTCCAGTGGATGTTCTTTATGTGTACTTTCGGCCTGGCGTTAGCCATAAACTGCTAAAGACACTATTGCTGCAAACGAGTTCTCTTGCCAAAATTAATATATCAATAAATATAAAGAAAAAGAAAATGACATTGTAAAAACTACTGGAAAAGGACTATATATAAAGTATACGAGCAACTCCATTCCCAGGGAGCAACCCCATTGCCGATGATTTTTTTCCAATCTTCTCCCCAAAAGCAACATTTTATTTAAGTATAGTTTTTTGACAGCAGAGTTTTCGTTACAATAAAACCAATTCTTAAATTACAAAGCAGATATTTCACACGTATGATCTTTATTCACTTTTTGTGTCGGATAGCATTTTGCTTTTCTCGGAAGCATTCGTAAGTGTGTCATTATCAACGAAAACAGAAACCAGCCTACCTCGATATTGTAACACCAGCACTGGAAGTCGCGCAACCCATTTCTGGCGTATTCCCAGCGGGAATCGGATTGCGCGTTTACCACCCGTGCAAGTACGTAAATTGATCCTTGATCGTAGATATTTAGTCCTTGTCTGAACATACAAAATGGTACTATACAAGCAAACATCAAGACAATGTCATTGCAACTGTTCAGCCTTATTTGTGTACAGGTTGATCTTCGACTCTTTTTCTTCATTTCTTGGTCAAGCCGGTCCGATTGAAATTGTTCCCGTCAACATATTGTATTTTGACGAAACCAGTGTCTACCCTCGGTTAGAATGGATATGTGCTGATGTAGGCCGGACAGTACTTTCATGTTTACACTGTTTTACTTACCGTGGTGTTTTTCTGTTTATGATAGACGAATAAGTGACCTTTTGTTTTATTCATTTGTTTACGCCGCTGCGTGGGTATAGCTGTTTCCAGCCAAACTAATCAAACGTTTGAATTTGAGACCTGTTGTCAACTTCAGGTCGGTGCCTGGATGTACTCCAAATCGTAGTTATTTGTACTGTAGATTGAAAAAAAAATGGACCTTAATTCAAAGCCCGGATGTTATTTTAGAACATGTCTGGGTATTGGTGGAGGTATTTTTATGTTTTTTGATTATTTTTAGATGTTATTTCCCCGTAAATTTTGCCAAATTTCCAAAAGCTTTTAATAAATATATTTAGATGTTTTAATATTATTCATTAATGTTATGAACTGCAAAATTCATCTATAAAGAGACCTGCGGCGCCCCTCCTGGCTTACACACAATACATCCAACCACGGCCATAAACTGCCTACACTCTAGTATAATAATATAATAAAATTAAAAACAAAGTTTTGAAATTTATTAAAAACCGCTATGATATCATATTGTGAGATTTTGGTCTACAGCCCATTTAAAATAAAAGAATGAAATAACAGGAGTAATAACACTTTATTAATATGAGCACCAGACAGTACTTAACTATGTTCAAATTACATAATATTAATTGTCACCTGTTTTCACGACCTTTGTTCAATGATGACCAAATAGTAGCTGGCTGGGTCACTGGCTGTCACAAATTTATAATCTCTGAAATTGCCAGGACCAGCAAAATGAACCAATCAGAACCCTGCATTAATCCAGGGAGTCAGGCAGGAATTTACTCTTCCTGGAAGCAGAGCAGTCATATTGCCAGGACAATGTTACGCCTATAAAGCAAAGTTAACATAATAATAAGGTCAAAATTACAAGATATTCCTGAAATACAGACACTACTTACAATAATTTGTTACTCTTATGAAAGGTTATTAGCAACTGAAAATTCCTAGTGGACAGGAATTTGAATCTTACCGCCTGGGAAACTTAAAAGTCAAGCAGGTGAACGAAAATACACAAAATTACAAAATAACGGACAGTATAAAAGTGAAATGTACATGTTCCTAAGACAAAATGAAACTTATCCATCCTTTGCATGCGATAAGTAGTCACTTATAAGCTGTCTCTGACTTAAGATTAGGATTTAAATGCAGAAATCAAAGGAGACAAATTCGTAAGAACAATAATAAACTACCAGGATTAGATTGGAGATATTCAACTGAAAATTTCTAGAAAAAGGTAATATTTTATGTCTGTTTATTGTATCATAATTATTAATGTCCTATAAATGTCCATTATGCAAAATATACAAAGTCATTTTCCTATAATAAGTGTTTTACTGATGTAGACCGTACAGTCTCAGGTCGGAATTCCTGGCAGAGGTAAGGGTGTTTTTTCAATGTTTATTTCTAATAAATTCTAAATGTAAATAGTGTTCTAGTAGTATCAGTATTGTAGATGATGAATTTGTCCTAGTTAAATTGTTAGTGATTTCCATTCTAAACGTTTTTCTGTGAAGAATGATTGGGGTTGTCTGAAAGCATTTAACGTCCGAGAAACCCTACTTCCCTTACCATATATTGTTACCCACGCCGAAGGCGGAGGGATATTTTTTGGGGGTTGTCCCTCCGTCTGTTCTAGCTTAAGAGGGTATAGGAGCAATAGGTAACTGTACTTTTTCATGTCATTAATTCCGTAAGATAGTAGTCACATAAATACCTATATGTAGGAACGTCCGTCCGTCCGGGAGCCATATCTAGGACGTGGTTTGGAATATTTAAATAAAACTTCATATACATATTTGCCACTATAGAAAAATGCGGCCGGTCAAGTTTCAGTCAGATTGTCCAAGTAAGACCAGAGTTATGGCCTTAGTAGTTTCTAGTGTTAACTATATAGGGTACTATAAATATGGAAATTTCTGCTTCCTATTGTAACATATATGACCTAGAACTATGAAACTTAAACTGAACTTTTACCACCATAATGTGGTAGTGCACACACACTTTTGTCAGGATCTCTTTAGTAACTTCAGAGTTTTTGCCCTTTAATTGTTTAAAAATCCATATATTTGTATATAACAAACTAACCAATTGGTAGAATTTCATTAAATTTCTTTCATTTTTAAACCTTCCATGTGCAAAGTTGTACCCTTCCCCTCACCACCTAGTCAGGATCGACGTAAAATACATTTATTATGTACACCTAAAACATTCGTTTTCTGTTAAACTGATCCCGACTAATAAAATTATTTGCTTCTTAGAAACTGCCTTAGTTTTTTGCCGGATATATTTCTTTGCCATTCCTCACCAGAAACACATTCGGCGGGAGATACCAATTCATTGAATTTGCTTGTTTACTTAAAAACCGCATACATTATTTATGTTGGCGATGTCTCGTACACTAAAATTTTAGGTGGCTATATGTACTTTTAATGAAATAAATTACCTTACCTTTAATGTCTGATGTGCTTGAGCAATTGTCAATATCTTATTACATTTACAAAATATTGAAGTAAACACTTCCTTGTCGATGTGTGTTAACTGCTGGGTAAGAATTGGAGTTAATCATAATGGCTATGTTCAAATCGGATGGAACTTTGTCGACATTTAATGCAGAGTACCCATTTAAGTGCATAACGGCTATCCTAGTGACAAAAGCCAACGGGCTTATCATCTCTGGAGATGACAAAATACTACTTTTATCTCAGGATCGTGAGGAGATAGAAAAGATTCATTATGTCACGTACAGTGTTCCGGATATGACCTGGGTACAGGAGAATATCTTTGCTTTCATAGATAAAGGAAAATGGTTCTATAGTGATATTTATCTCATGAAAATCGACAATAAGAGAGTAATTCAAAAATCCAAGTTTTCGACGGAAAAGAACTGTGAAGCGATATTTTTCCGTGGCAGTTGCTTTTTTATGTCTTTTTCTGGACAACCAGGCTTTGTGAAAATAGTCGATGAACGTGGTGAATTCGTTGCAAAAATTAAAAATGACGCAAGTGGAAAGTCGATTTTCTCTGACTGCAGTCCCTTTAAACTTTTCTTTGATGATATATCACAGTTATTTGTATGCCATCACTCATCGTTTACTGATGGCAAAGTAATGACCAAAATACAGTTAAATGAAAAGTTTGAAGTGTTGTTTTATGATATTGTGTATACCTCTCGTGGCGTTGTTACAAGTAATCTAAGCGAGCTTGATAGGGAACGAATTGCTTTTGCAGTTTCTGACGGTAAAAAGAGTAGTGTGAAAGTACTTAATAAAGGAAGCTTTGACGTAGCAAATGTTTCTGGGTTTAAAAATCTCAACAAGGTAGCGGCAATATGTTTTCACAACAATGAAATGCTTTTAGCTTTAAAGAAATCGAGAGTTACAACAGAAATAGTCGTTTGCCGCTTCGAAGGTAACTCCGTTCATTCGTTATCGTATATTTAGCAAAGCTACAATAAGGTAACCGTCGTTTAAGCTAACGACTCAGATTCCATGCGTACTAATGAAACGGACAGCATATGAACTGAAGAAAAAAAAAACACTTTCGTTTAGGAACTGACAGGAAGAAAGGTTCGTGATCAATTCAAACAGTGTAAGCTTTTGTGACGATACCGGATGTTTTTACTATATTTGGCATGTGCACACAGAAGTAACTAATGTTATCCAGCAGAAACATTTTGAAATAGTATATTAGTAAATACCATTTCGTCTGTAACAGAATATAATATGACGCTACGTTCTCTGGTGACATTTTTTGGTGGATGAATCATTTAATTAGCACCTCAAATCTTGTGTAAGGTGTAGGAACTTCAACACGTCAGAGCAGGAACTAGCAGAAAAAAGTAATCGATGAAACATTAGTGATGTTTAACCAATAGACAAAGGATAACCATTTTTAAATGAGCCAGTTAACCACACATTAAGTTCTTGTCTTGTGCAATGGTCGGAGTACGGACGTACGAATCTTTTAGAAGTTGTTGTATGCCTTTTTTCTCATAATTCCAAGCCTTCTTATCGATCGAAGCCTTTGGAAATTTTGTACTTGCATCGATTTCCTTTTTCCAAATTTTAAGCATAATGTGGCAAATCATGGCAGTTGAAAAGAAATAAAAAGAAAATACTATCACTCACATTAAAATAGATTTATGCGTAACAGAAAATTCTGGCAGACAATTGGCTTATTCAAAATCATTGGGTAATGCATTATCTTCTTACAAGACAATCAACTGCTTCTTGTATACATTTTGATGTGCAAGCACAATTATATACATATTAAGACATTTTTCAAAAACAGTTTTAGTTTTTGAGAATTAGAACAAAAGGTAACATGTCTCAGTTAGCCGAGAAATCATCTGGCCATTTCAGAAAGTGAAGGGTCTACGAGGAAATGATATTTATTGTGCTTATTTCAATATATTGATAATGATCTGGGACTGAAAAAGAAAGACAATACTCTTGTTTTATTTCAATAACCACTTTATTTACACATTTGTTTTGTTGCAATATGAATGATAAATAAAAGAAGAAAGTTTGTTGTGAAGCGATAAATTGTGACCTGTACAAGAAAACAAACTGGTGTGTAATATTTGATTATTTTCTCTGATAGCTGTTGCTATGCCCATGTAAGATACAAACTAGACTTTTGTTTATAATCAGTCTGTCATGATATATTTTAACAGCGTAGTTTCACTCACTCTGTAGTATCTTTACCTGTTTAATTTAAACAAATTAGAACACAAACAGTTGTGCAAAATCAATGGTTTACCCCTGAATTGATCCGTTTACAATTACATTTTGTGTAGTTTCTCCCTGAATATATGTCATACATTCAAAATTAAATGTTGAGAAGTAAGTAAAATGCAATAAATTTCCAAAAACAATCAAAAGCAATATGAACTGACTGAATAATGTACAGAAACTGATTTTAAGAGTCGCCAATAACCTGCTACATTGACAATAAGCATATTCTTAATTCTGATGCTGTGGCCTGACAAAGTCACAAGAATCACAGCATTAGATATAATCTAACATTGTTGGATCTTAACAGAAATTTACTTTGCAAATAAAAAAGAGAGGATTTTTACTATTACCAAAATACCCTATTAAAAAGTACACAATTTTCAAGAGTCCCTTAGCTAGAATATGTGTGGTTTACATAAACATTCAGAAAATCATCTGTTTCAGAGGGATAAGCATGTCTCTACAGGTACTTCTAAAACTGTTCATAGGTACAAACTTTATGACCTATTAACAACTGACCTAAGTCGCTCACCTGTACAGGGCAACCCCAAGAAATGTCACATCTCGAACAATTTCTGTTGAGAACCATTCAAATATTTGTCAGAAGTTTTCCTTGTTTCAACTGATTACCATACAACAGTCCAAAACTGAACCCCAACAAAATTAGTAGAGCACCACCAGCCAATACTACCCCGATTGTCATAAAAGGATTATGACCCCAGTGATAGTCCCAAAATAAGACCCAGTTACCGGGTTTAAACAAGTTTTAATGGGAACCAAAGGTACTTTTCTCACTGAAAACTGTGCAGGCCAAACTGTTCGACAGACCAGCACAGTTAATATGTTTGAAAGTGTTTTTTTTTTCTCTGACCAATTTTTAACAAGAAATGCCCAGGACCGTTTGGAGATATTTAAACTATAATCCCACAAGACACTACCTGGAAAAGTAACCCCACGCTGGCAGATTTATCGAGATTACAGAACATTACAATAACAAAGCAAATCCAGTGTAATCTTGTAAATATTGTGATCGGATTCAACAATATTTCCATTATCATTTTATGAGCAAAATTAATTGAAACTAGCATTTATAGACATGTACACTGTAAAACAAAAGCATACATTTACAATCAATTGATTGTTTTTGACAGTTGAGTTTTCTATCTGCCAAATGAATAGTCTTAGTCTACTTATCTGAAGAAACTGGATGCACTTGATTTATTTTCTTCCAGTTAAAAAAGCGCTGAAAACTTAAACTCAATGTTGGATCAAGCATAAAGATTGGGGGGAAAAAAAACGTTTTTAGCTCCACTATTCGGAGAATAGGGGTCGGCGTCGGCGTGAGCTTTCGTAGTTAAAGATTTTCGGCAATTTTTGTTTTTCTGTCATATCTTTGATACTATCGCTTATACCTTACTGTAACTTCACATAAACATTTCGTTTGTTTGTTTTGGGTTTAACGCCGTTTTTCAACAGCATTTCAGTCATGTAACGGCGGGCAGTTAACCTAACCAGTGTTCCTGGATTCTGTACCAGTACAAACCTGTTCTCCGCAAGTAACTGCCAACTTCCCCACATGAATCAGAGGTGGAGGACTAATGATTTCAGACACAATGTCGTTTATCAAAAAGTCACATAAACATTGTCCAGCATACAAACAAAGTATGTGCAGGGGCTGGGACCATTATACCTAAGGTCAAGGTCATCAAGGTGTTATACTTAGGTTATTTTTAAGGTTGATATTTTTTGGCATCCTTTGTTTCTCTGTCATATCTTTGTTACTATTGCTTATATCTTACTGTAACTTCACATCAACATTGTCCAGCACACAAACAAATAAAATAGTAATAACACTAAACAATTAAAAACTAATCACTTTGGTGGTGGAAATAAATAGAAATATAATTTCAGTTAAGCAAAGTCTTTATACTTTATGTGCATGTAGTTTCTTGGACTGTATTTCTGATATAATTTAATACTATCAAAATATAGAATGTCAGTACCACTTCCATACTTGACCTTTAACCCCTCTGAGTAGTAGGATCTTTTTATATCTTGGTGTATCTTCTTTTTAAAGTAGAGGTCTCTTATTGAGACATAAATTCATTTTACTGTCAAATCGCCGAATAGTGGAGCGCGCTGCTCTTGTTTATAACACTGGTCAAACTAGAAAATTAATATAGTTCACTACATAAAATATACTGAAAAATTGGCTTGATGTGCAATAAGCAAATGCATAAATACAATTCTATAAAGAATTTGTTGCTAAACTAATGACTAGCTTTAACATTAAGTATTGTTAGAATTACTAGCGTTAGTAGTCAACTGTGCATGATAAAATAAAGCAGACAGCCTCCAGATCGTTCGACAACAAAAAAAAAACATATTTTTTAGATATCTTGAAATAAATGCTATATTTCTTAAGAAGGCTTTAAAACTTAATTACTGACAAACTTTATGTTACGGAAACACATGAGAATTGCTGTTTTTACTACTTTTTACGATGAAAATCGAAAGCGTTTGTCACGCTTTTACTCCAGGTAAACTGTCTCGATTATAAATATCTATATTTCTCATTATTCACTACTTCAGCTATAGCGCTATTGGTTACGACGACGGGAAAATGTCTTTATTGCCGCGGCGGTCTGGGGTTCGATTCCCGGTCATATTTTTTGTTGATTTGGAACTTCTAAAATATTTTAGAAACATTCATATTCTAATGTTCATAATATTACCAAACTTCAATTTGAAAGAAAGATTATTTTTTAACCAAATCTGGAGGCATGCTGCTTTAAAAGTTTAAACATGATTTTGTATTTCAACAAAAAAGTTACAAAAAATCCTTGAAAACAGTGTATAGATAAACACCAACCTTGGAACGGACAGTAACTATATTGATTATCTACTGGGTTTCAGATGTTTAAATCTGTCAGAGGAAGTTTTGATCTCTCCCTGAAAGTTAATAAGTCTTATATTTACAGATTTTATTATATATAACAATAATGTATTATTACATTTTGGTGAATTCAAAACAAATAGAAAACAAAAATGGCACATAAAATACAAAACGTTTGTCAGTTTTAAACACAAGTTAACTTACCAGACTCTGAAATATTATTTAAGTAGTATATTTACAAATCTATTCAAAATAAACTTTATATGAATAGCATTTCGCTGTATAACATGCATATTTAATTTCCTACTTACAGTCACAATACATACAATTATGTATATCTAAAGCACACAAACTTTCCTCATATATTTTCACACATTCTTTGATAACTGTCAAATGCAATAATAAATACAATTTGTATTTTTATATATAAATGTACATTCTAATTCACTCTTCAATGATTCTATATATGCAAAAGTTTTATCTTTCAAACACACAATGTTTTGATAAAACAGTGCAAAACATAGACTGTTTTTAACAAATCTAATACATTCATATTACTGGTGCCCAAATATTCTTTTACAGTTGATTCAGAAATTAAACTTCTATGGGAATGGAAAGCTTAGTGCAAGAGGTGTGTAAGTGCCTGTCATTTCCAAGTTAATGAATCTTGCTAACTGTAGCATTGTGAAGAAAATTATAACATAATAAACCCTTCTTATCTATCCTTATTGTTAAGGAAGTTCTGCTACAGCAGTTGTTCTGCTATCTGTTTGACATTTAATTGTAATTTTCCTGTATGTAACACAACTGGCATTCAGTTTGCTCATTGTTACTAGTCGCTATGCTAATAATTAGACATTCAGCTGTAAATCAGAACATGACCAAATTAAAATTTTTGTCAGAGATTTAGCATTCTTTCTGCTACTTCTTAGACATTTAGCAGGCGTTTTGCTAATGATTCGACAAAGAGCAGTCTTTCTGCTTTCTTTTAGACATTTAGCAGTCACTTTGCTATAAATTAAACATTTAGCTATCTAGAAGATGAACAGCTATATAGTTTTGTTCTTTAAAGAAAAAGAAAATACTGGACCTAAACAAGTGAATGAAGTATTGCCATGCAATAGAAAGTCCCCTACTGGAAGGCACCTAATTTTCTCTACTGCAGTATAACATAATGAACTGACATCTGCCAATGATGTATAAACAATATTGTACTATATACAATATAGTACAAGGAAATTCATTGATGCAAGCATCAAAGACGCCGCAAAGTGTTGTGTCTGAAGTACATTTTTTGCAATATGAGAAATCACCTAATCATTACTTTATTAGTCTGACTGGCTACAAGTTATCAACATTAGCACATAAACAATATATGTTATAAACTGTTTAAGAATAAACATGATAGAAAAGTTTTACCATGCAATACAAATCCTCTACCTGCAATGACATTAACATTGCAAGTAGGTGGTCCCTTTACATACAAAATTAAAGTAATTATTTCACTAACTAAGGTCACCTCCTGTGAAAAGTTCTTATGTGCAGGAGCGTGTGTATGAAGTTTCACAGAAATGCAGTTTGTTGGGAAATGAGGAAATGTTGAAATTATTTCAAAACTGTGGTTCACAGAAACCATTATTTTTATTATCATGTAATGTAATGAGTGTTTTCTATTTACTGATGAAGTTTTATGGACCTTAGTCACCTACATTATAGATTTCAGAATGCAGATTATACACAGGAATTTACTGTTTCCGTTGCCAAAAACAACCAAAAATTTTGTCCAAGAAAAGAATGATATAACATAAATAATCTCTATATTGCCCCTATTCACAAAGCATGAATCTTTCTTATATACTTTTGAATATCATAGAATTCATTTTTTTCGGACGAACGATAAACTTGAAGTCTTCGTTGAACTGTAAGGTTACTAGGAGTATGTCAGTGTCTAGATTCAAATCTAATATTACACGAAATTTAGCAAGCATAATAACCCGCTGCCAAAGTGTAGAAAATATTTCAATGGACAAATACAAAAACTATCTATTAAATTAAAAAAGAAAAAAGAAAAAAAAAGAAGCAAGTAACAAGATATAATAAAACCAGAACAACTGACTAGTCATATAAGATCAATGAACATATAAATTCAACAAGGAATTCTATTTTAAAGTCACTGATGCTTTGATAAGTTATTGTCCCACGGCTTTTGATATTTCGATCTATCCACATTTAAAGAAGTATTAACTTGTCACTAACAAATTCAGCCAAATGCTCTTTAGCCTATTGCACACCTTAGTTGACAGTGTATATCTGTAAACAATGAGTAGATCTATATGACACATAAGCAAAAAAAAAAAAAAAAAAAAAAAAAAAAAAAAAAGGAAGAAAAAAGAAAGAAAAAAAAAACAAAAACAAAAAACAACAAAAAAAAACAAACAGAAATAGGAACTTGCTAAAGTGTGCGCATTCTGAAATTACATCATTGTACCTATCAACAAAGAAAATAAGACAAAAGGTTAAAAATAAGTTAACAGCGGCACTTCCTTCGTTCATTTCAACATATCTGTGCTTATTGATTCCTTTGTTTACTTTGTAAATACGTTTTTTTCCAAGGAATTTTTATGCAGGCAAATTGTAATTTTTTTAATATTCTCTTCGAAGTTTACTGCAAGATTATTGTGGTATATGGTATATCAGCTCTGTACGTGGTGTGTTCTATTTATAGACAATGAGATAGGTAAGTAGGTCATGCTAAGAATAGAAATAGAAAACTTGACTTACAGAGTAATCTCCCTTATCAATAAATCGGATCAACATTTTTGACGAAATTGTAAATAAAAAATATGTTCTGCTATACAAATAAGGAGAGGAAAGACAGATAGCATTGTTTTAAATCACATAATAAGTTGCATTACATACATTTTTTATGTTTTCTTTTTGCCATTTTTTTGTTTATTCACTAAAAATATTGTGCAATATCGTTGATCCTTTTACAAACTATTCACTGTGTTCAGTTTATCACTCCGAAACTATTCATTACCATCTTTACAGGGTCCGAAATAAAAGTGTATCCCATATACTCGACACCGCCTTCAGGGCGGCGTCGAATAACAAGCACCTGGATTAAAATTTGCATATGTAAAAACCTACAGTTGTTTTCATTTGGAATTTTTATGGCCGATTATAAAAAAGTTATCATAAAAGTTATATATAGTACGAAACAAAGTGAAATTAATCCTAAAAAAATCTATACAATGTAAGTCCACAAGAAACTCTTTACCAGGTAGAGATAGATCAAAATACACCTAAAAATTGGATGTAACATGCATGTTGTACCACAGAAAAGTGGTCTCGATTTTTCCCTACAATATAATCTATTTATAGTAACAACAAAGGGACATAATTCTAAAAACAAGGGTGCATTATGGTGGTGAACATTTGTGCCCAGTTACATCAAAATCCCCCCGTGCATGAAGAAGAAATGCTCCGGACAAAGTTATTCTTGAATTTGACCTTTGACCTTAGACCTAGGGACCTGGTTCTTGCGCATGACAATATGTCTTATGGTGGTGAACATTTGTGCCAAGTTACATTAAAATCACTCCATACATAAAGAAGAAATGCTCCGGTCAAAGTCATTCTTGAATTTGACCTATGACCTCTAAGTATGACCTTGACCTTAAACCTAGGGCCCGGGGTTTGCGCACAACATGTTGTCTCATCCAAGGGAATGTTTGTGCCAACTGATATTTAAATCCTGTTTTGCATGACAAAGTTATAGACCGGACAGGAAAAAAATCCTATTGACCTTTGATCTCAAAGTGTGACCTTGACCTTTAAGCTAGGGTTCTGGGTGCTGCGCACGACACGTCGACTCATCATGGGGAACACTTATGCCAAGTAATATTGTAATCCCTTGATGGACGATAGAGTTCTGGACCGGACAGGAAAAAACCCTATTGACCTTTGGCCTCCAATTGTGACCTTGACCTTTGAGATTGGGGTACGGGTTTTGTGCATGACACGTTGTCTTATCAAGGGGAACATTTGTGTCAAGTAATATCAAAATCCCTTCATGGATGGCAGAGTTAAGGACCGGACAGGAAAAAAGGCCCTAATGACCTTTGATCCTCAATTGTGACCTTGACCTTTGAGCAAGGGTCCGGAATTTGCGCGCGACACGTCGTCTCATCATGGGGAACATCTGTGCCAAGTTATATTGAAATCCCTTAATGAATGACAGAGTTATGGACCGGACACGAAACAGACCCTGTTCATGTCATGTTAACATTTGACTGCTAAGTGTGACCTTGACCTTTGAGCTAGGGGTCTGCTTAAAGTTGTGCATGACACATCGTCTTATTATGAGGTACAATTGTGCCAAGTGATATTAAAATCACTTCATGGTTGGGAGAGTTATGGACCGGACAGGAAAAAAAGCCCTGTTGACCTTTGACCGCCAATTGTGACCTTGACCTTTGAGCTAGGGGTCCGGGTTTTGTGTACAACACGTCATCCTTTCATGGGGAACATTTGTGCCAAGTAATATTAAAATCCCTTCATGGATGAAAGAGTTATGGACCGGACACGAAATTGCGGACGGACGGAATGACGGAATGACAGAATGACCGAATGGCGGAAAAGCGCATTCCTATAGTCCCGGAAACTGGTTTTCAACCAGTAGGGGACTAATAACCCCTCATACTCCAGTCAGAGATAAACTATTTCCATTAAAAAATTATCAGTTCTAAAAGGTTACATTCTCTTAGAAAAAAATATCATTACCTATTAATCTATTTAAAAAAATCAGCATTTCAAGATGAACCTTTGGGACATTCCTCAGATGCTTGGCAACAACATGGCTTCTATTCTTTTATCTAAGTGGTGGTGTAGGTTCTGTAACTGTTTCAGTTGTTGTTGTTGCTCTCATATGCATATGAAATGAATGGACGGATACAATTTTCCGATGAATAATTAGTTTCGCTGTCCTTTACTGGTGTTGCGCGTAAACAAAGACGAAATTGAGGTAAGTGAAGTCATATTTTGCTTAGTATGACACATTTATAAATGTTATCGAAAAAAAAAGAAAAATACTATTCGGCAACGTCATAAATGTGAAATATCTGGTTTGTAATTTACGATTCGGCATTGTTATCACAAAAAATCCGTCGATATTTGAAGCGTGAAAAAAATATGAAATCGACAAAAATGTAAGTTTCTGACCTCATGTGCATTATATGAGGACACATAAAGCTGCTAATGAAAAAAATAAAAAAAACAATTGTAATATAAATGCGAATATCAAATTTATTTGCTTCAAATCCTGCTTATGGGGGCACGATTGACAAAATAGATCATCGGGAATGGGGTTGCTCCTGTTACGTATGTGAAAGCAAAACTACTTTGCGCCTATATAGGTACATATAACTGTGTTATTTCAATTTCAAGATATAATTGCCTAAATTATTTCGAGTAGAAAGGGACCTTGATTTAAACACAATCGGAGATAATGCAAATACCCGTATATTATCAATGTCCGTACTTTATCGTGCACCGGACCTCAGAAATGTTATAGTACTTATACTGCAAGTATAGTCATGAGAAAAACATGAATAATTATCATTTTGTATATCATTTGCGTAATTATAAGGTATTTAGCAGGCAAATAAAGGGGAATTTTTGCAATTCTGCTCTAACGTTGACCTAATGCCGTTGACCACATTTACAGAAATTTAATATTTCATGGTTAAGGAGTTCTGCTAGTGACGTTTCTCTGCATTTCTGGACACCTTTCTGTCGGATTATTGTTGATGCAAAAATCAAGGTCTTTCTGTTGAACTGCTCCTACACAGGTCGCGCATAAATAGGGAGAGGCCGCAGTCTTAAATCATTTGTCCTCCACCACTGATTGATGTGGAGAGGTTGACACGTTTACGGAAAACAGGTTACTACAGGTACCGAATTTCTGCCAGCCCAAAGTTGAAAACGGCGCTAAAGACAAAAAGCCAACATCATGTTTCCTGCTCTTCATTTGAAGTCAAATTCCTTGAGGCAAAAGTTACATGTGTTTTTAACGTCAATATGAACAGCAAACTAGTGACTGCGTTGATTGTATCTTGTTGCAAACATGGCATAGGGTACAATTGTCTTTCGTTGTTCCAGTGGATGGTCTTTATGTACACCTTCAGCCTAGCGTTAGCCATAAACTGCCAAAGCACTATTGCTGCAAACGAGTTTTCTTGCTAACATTAATATGTTTATAAATAAACATAAAGAAGAAGAAAACGACATTGTAAAAATTACTGGAATTGAAAAACGACTATTTGACTATATAAGGTATACGAGCAACTCCATTCCCAGACATGATATACTGAACACAAACTTAATACCAACTTCCTTTATTGTGACTGTTAAAAATGTGGTTTGGTAGAATCTGGAACAACTGATTAGACCTTCCTGGGTAGAATGAATAAAGTTACATCTTTTAACTTGATATTTCTTAATTTAAAATAAATTTTAATATTACAGTGATTTTAAAATAAAATAGCATATAGCAGGTTTGCTGTTTTATTCAGCATATATAAGCGTGAAATGTGTTTCTGATTGATAGCAAAGTGTTAAGTACAGTAGCTGTCAGCATGATCATAACATAAAACTTCTGTAAACATAGCAGGTACCCGCACCTGTATAAGGGTCAGCTATAAAAAGAAAAACTTCATGATGAAAAGAGAAAGAAAATGAACTAGATGTTTAATTATATGGAGGCCAGGTATTATCCGCCACAATACAAACTTACATATTTCAAATTAGTAAATGCAAAGTCCATGCACCTGGATGACAACTTCTAACCTTTCATATTGATAATTATAAATTACATGCGCCAAGATGACAAATTCTTACTTCATTGGGCGTAGACTAAATGTTGCAAATGAGAATCACATATCACTGTTGACTATAGATATTTTTTTTCATGAGATTGGTCATATTTGAAGTGATCATGAAAATATTTTATCCAATAAAATTATTGCATTAATTGTACGGACTCCCATTTCTTCCTTCCTATTCTTTTATAGATGATAATGACAACACTGTTTATTGGTGATAAGATACGTTATGTTACCTAACGGGTAGATAAGAGGTGAAACTTGCATATCTAATTTGTCTTATCAACGGTAAATACAGGGTGCTGTCCCTTGATGAAAGAATACTTTTAGTTTCACATGAAATACTTCCTTGTCGGATGGTGATGGTGTCAGATGATTAATCATAATGGCTATGTTCAAATCGGCTGGAACTTTGTCGACATTTAATGCAGAGTACCCATTTAAGTGCATAACGGCTATCCTAGTGACAAAAGCCAACGGGCTTATCATCTCTGGAGATGACAAAATACTACTTTTATCTCAGGATCGTGAAGAGATAGAAAAGATTCATTATGTCACGTACAGTGTTCCGGATATGACCTGGGTACGGGAGAATATCTTTGCTTTCATAGATAAAGGGAAATGGTTCTATAGTGATGTTTATCTCATGAAAATCGACAACAAGAGAGTGATGCAAAAGTTCAAGTTTTCGACGGAAAAGAACTGTGAAGCGATATTTTTCCACGGCAGTTGCTTTTTTCTGTCCTTTTCGGGACAATCAGGCTTTGTGAAAATAGTCGATGAACGTGGTGAATTCGTTGCAAGAATTAAAAATGATGCAAGTGGCAAGTCGATTTTTTCTGACTGCAGTCCCTCTAAACTTTTCTTTGATGATATATCACAATTATTTGTGTGCCACCAGTTATCGACTACTGATGGTAAAGTAATGACCAAAATACAGTTAAATGAAAAGTTTGAAGTGTTGTTTTATAATTTTGTGTACAACTCTGGTGGCGTTGTTACAAGTAATTTATGCGAGCCTGATAGGGAAAGAATTGTTTTTGTAGTTTATGACGGTAAAAGGAGTAGTATGAAAGTACTTGATAAAGGAAGTCTTGACGTAGCAAATGTTTCTGGCTTGAAAAATCTCAGCAAGGTAACGGCAATATGTTTTCACAACAATGAAATACTTTTAGCTTTAAAGAAATCGAGAGTTACATCAGAGATAGCCGTTTACCGCTTCGAAGGTAGCTCTGTTCATTCGTTATCGTATATTTAGCAAAGCGACAATAAGATGAATCTTCGTTTAAGCTCAAGATGACTATCGCAAATTCCATGCTATTATCATCTCGACACGAATGAAAAACGGGCACCATATGAACTGCAGAAAAAAAAAAACTTTTTCGTTTAAGAATCGTCAGGAAGAGTGATATGACACCAAGTCAAACAATGCACGCTTTCGTGACAATATTGGACGTTGTTTATTAATATATTTGACGTGTGCACGCAGAAGTAACTAATGTTATAGGCAGAAACATTCTGAAGTAGTAAATAAGATCATACAAAGCTATTTTCACTGAAGACATTTTTTTTCAGTTATGCATCTTGTGTAAGGTGTGGGAATTTCAACACGTCAGAGCAGGAGCTAGCAGCGAAAAGTAATCGATGAAACACGAGTGAGACAAAGGATAACCAGTTTTCACTGAGCCAGTTAACCGGACATTAAGTTCACCAAGTGTTACAACTGGCTGTTGCCTTGGACTCGTGTTTTGTGCAATGGTCAGAGTATAGACGTACGAATTTGTTTAGAAGTTGTTGTATGCCTCTTTCTCATAAGCCCGGCGATATATGACCATTTTGTGTCGATTCGCCGTAAAACCCAACTCACTCACTCTTTCTCACAATTCCAAGCCTTTGGAATATTTGTATTTGCAGCGATTTCCTTTTTCCAAATTTTAAGAATACTGTGGCAAATCATGGCAGTTGAAAAGAAATACTCGAGAAAATGTCTTCACAACAATAGATTTATGCATAACTGAAAATTCTGGCAGACAAGTTGGCTCATTAAAAATCATTGGGGTAATACATTACCTTCTTACAAGAAAAGCAACTACTTCCTGTAGAACATTTTAATGTGCAAGCACAGTTACATACATTTTAAGACGTCTTAGTTTTTTGAGAATTAGTACAAATGGTAATAAATGTCAGTTAAACCAGAAAGCATCGGACCATTTCAGAAAGTGATTGTCATCTTGTTAAGCCGACAACTTAGAATTTTTCTTTTTGGGGATGTCTTTCGTTGTTGGGAGTATTATAATGTAACAAGAAATCTTTTGCAACAAACATCTATTATTGACAAGAGCTGAAACACCAGTTAAGGGGCTCGGAATAGAGAAAATGGCTTTTATTATGCTTATTTCAACAGTAATAACCACCGGTAATTATCTGGGACTGAAAAAAGAAAGACAATTCTCTTGTTTTATTTCAATAACCACTTTATTTACACATTTGTTTTGTTGCAATATGAATGATAAATAAAAGAAGAAAGTTTGTTGTGAAGCGATAGATTGTGACCTGTACAAGAAAACACAATGGTGTGTAATATTTGATTATTTTCTCCGATAGCTGTTGCTTTTCTACATGCCCATGTAAGATACAAACTAGACTCTACTTTCCAGATTTTATTTTTTGTTTATAACCAGTCTCTCATGATATATTTTAACAGCGTAGTTTCACTGACACAATAGTATCTTTACCCGTTTAATTTAAACACATTAGAACACAAACAGCTGTGCAAAATCAATGACCAACTCCTAATTTTATCTGTTTAGAATTACATTTTGTGTAGTTTCTCCCTCCTTCAAAATTAAATGTCCGGAAGTGCAAGTAAAATGCAATAAATTTCCAAAAAACAACATAAACTGACTGAATAATGTATATAGACCGAGTCTCCAACAATCTGCTACTCTGACAATAAGCATATTCTTAATTGTTATGCTGGGTCTGCCAAAATCACATGAATCGTATCATTTATAGGTATAATCTAACATTGTTGGATTTCAACAGAAATTTAATTTGCAAATAAAGGATTTTTACTAACACCAAAATACCCTATATAAAAATTGCACTATTTTCAAGAGTCCCTTGGCTAGAATACCCTTAATTTAGTTTACATAAACATTCAGAAAATCGTAAGTTTTAGAGGGATAAGCATGTCTCTACATGTACTTCTAAAACTGTTCACAGGTACACACTTTAGACCTATTAACAACTGCCCTAAGTCGCTCACCTGTACAGGTCACCCCCAAGAAATGTCATATCTTGAACAATTTCTTTTGAAAACCATTCAAATATTTGTCAAAGTTTTCCTTATTTCAACTGATTACCGTACATCAGTCCAAAAGTGAACCCCAACAAAGTTAGTAGAACACCACCAGCCAACACTACCCTGTATTATCATAGAAGAAATTCATGTAAAACACACTGTGATAGTCCCAAAATAAGAACCAGTGACTGGGCTTAAACAAGCTTTGAAGGGAACCACCAGTTAATATTTTACATAAAATGGTTAACTAAAATCACCATTACTTTTTCAATGAAAACTGTGCCGGCCAAACACTTCACCACAGTTAATATCTTTGAATGAAATGATTTTTTCTCTGACCAATTTTTGTAACAAGAAATGCTCAGGACCATTTGGTGGTACTTAAACTATAATCCAATGAGACACTACCTGAAAAATTTACCTCATGTTGGTAGATTTATCCAGATTACAGAACATTACAATAACAAAACATATCCAATGTAATAATGAGTATCACAGAAAAATATGATAATTTACACTAATGTAGTATCACCTTAGCACTAAAATCTTTTATTTACTATAGACTCGTGCTGAAGTGATGCATATGTTATAGTAGAAAAATCGTACAGAGTGTGGCAAATCTAGGATTACCCCAGTGGTATAACAATATATAGATGCTGCAAATATTGCGATCGGATTTAACAATATTTCCATTATCATTTTATGAGCAAAATTAATTGAAACTAACATTTATAGATATGTACAGCGGAAAACAAAAGCATACATTTACAGTCGATTGTTCCTTTTTCGACAGTTTTCTTTCCACAAAATGAAAAATCTTAGTCTCCTTCTTTGAAGAACCTGAGAACCTGGATGCACTGACTTTCTTTTCTTCAACTCAAAACAAGCACTGAAATTTAACTTCACGTTGGATTAAGCAAAAAAACTGAAATATTCAATTTTCATTACACAGGTCAAACTACAACAAATATGTAGTTGGCTACATAAAACGACTGAAAACTTGGCTTGATGTGCAATAAGCAAATGCATAAATACAATTCTGAAAAGAATTTGTTGCTGAACAAATGACTAGCTTTAAATAACATTAAATATATTTATACTGTTAGAATTAGTAGTTATTTAGTTAGTAGTCAACTGTGCATGATAAAATTAAGCAGTTTAAACATGATTTTGTATTTCAACAAAAAAAAGTTACAAAAATTCCTTGAAAACAGCGTATAGATGAACACCAACACTGGAATGGACAAGAATTGTGGATTATCTACTGGCTTTCAGACATCAGGGGTATTAGATCTCTCCCGTTAATAAGTCTCTGTTGAACTTAAACCTCTATGGAAAGGTTTCAAACTTCTTTTTTAGTCAACTCTATGGGAAGGTTTCAAACATTTTTAGTCAACTCTATGGCAAAGTTTCAAACTTTTTTAGTCAACTCTATGGAAAGGTTTCAAACATTTTAAGTCATCTCTATGGGAAGGTTTCAATTTTTTTTTAGTCAACTCCATGGAAAGGTTTCAAACTTTTTAAGTCATCTCTATGGAAAGGTTTCAAACATTTAAGCCAACTCTATGGAAAGGTTTCAAACTTTTTAGCAAACTCTATGGAAAGGTTTCAAACATTTTTAGTCAACTCTATGGAAAGGTTTCAAACTTTTTAGTCAACTCTATGGAAAGGTTTCAAACTTTTTTTAGTCAACTCTATGGAAAGGTTTCAAACTTTTTTAGTCAACTCTATGGAAAGGTTTCAAACTTTTTAGTCAACTCTATGGAAAGGTTTCAAACTTTTTTTAGTCAACTCTATGGAAAGGTTTCAAACTTTTTTTAGTCAACTCTATGGAAAGGTTTCAAACTTTTTTAGTCAACTCTATGGAAATTTATTTATTTATTTGGGTTTTACGGCGCACAAACACAGTATAGGTTATATGGCGCCAAACAGGACTACAGGTTTCAAACGTTTTTAGTCAACTCTATGGAAAGGTTTCAAACTTTTTTTAGTCAACTCTATGGAAAGGTTTCAAACATTTTTAGTCAACTCTATGGAAAGGTTTCAAACTTTTTTTAGTCAACTCTATGGAAAGGTTTCAAACTTTTTTTTAGTCAACTCTATGGAAAGGTTTCAAACTTGTTTTAGTCATCTCTATGGAAAGGTTTCAAACTCTGCTAGTCAGGCAGGAAATAATTTAACAGAACTGGCAGAATAAAGATCACAAATTACTCTCAGACATAAAAAACAAAACTGAACAAAATTTACATAACAAGCACTTAACAGTTCATAGAATCAACGATATTACCAAAATGATTGTAATGAAAAATCTCAACTACATGATCAACAATAATGTATTATCACAATTTAAAACGATTATGGAGACACTTATCACAAACAATTTAAGAAGTACAATATATTAACAAACAGAAAACAAACATGGCACATAAAATACTAAACTTTTGCCAGTTTTAAACACAAATTATCTTTCCAGACTCTGAAATATTATTTAAGTAGTATATTTACAAATCTATTCAAAATAAACTTTATATGAATAGCATTTCGCTGTATAACATGTATATTTTACCTACTTACAGTCACAATACATACAATCATGTATATCTAAAGCACACAAATTTTCCTCATATATTTTCACACATTCTTTAGTAACTGTCAAATGCAATAATAAATACAATTTGGACTTTTATACATAAATGCACATACTAATTCACTCTTCAATGATTCTATATATGCAAAAGTTTTATCTGTCAAACACCCAAGTTTTTGATAAAACAGTGCAAAACAAGCTCTTTTCTTCAACATTTTTTTTTTTTACAAATCTAACATATTCATTATTGATGCCCAAGTATTCTTCTACAAGTGATTAAAAAAAAAAAAAAAAATCTGCAGAAATGGAAAGCTTAGTGCACAAGGAGTGTGTAAGTGCATGTCATTTCCAAGTCATTGAATCTTTCTATGTGTAGCGCTGTGAAGAAAATTAGATAAAAAATTTATCATACACGACAGTTGTTCTGCTATCTGTTTGTCATTTAGTAGTCATTTTCCTATATGTAACACAACTGGCAGTCATCCTGCTCACTGTTACACATTTAGCACTCATTTTGCAAATAAATAGACATTTAGAACATGGCTAATTTCATATTTTTGTTCTTTAAAATAAAATTTGAAAATACGGAAATTCAAAAACAACCTCACACTCCAATCAGAGATCAATTTCTTCCATTAAAAATTTACAAGTTCGAATAGGTAGCATTTTCTTAGAAAAAAATATTATTACAACCTATCAATCTATTACAAAAATCAGCTTTTCAAGATGAATGTTTGGGACATTTAAACATTTGTTTTTCCTCAGTTGCTTAGCAACAACATGGCTTCTATTCCTCTATCTAGGTGGTGGTGTAGGTTCTGTAACTGTTTCTGTTGTTGTTGTTGTTGCTGAAAGAATACCGTAATTCATAAGAATTCATATGAACACGAAATGAATGGAGGGATGAATAATTACAGTGAAGCTCATACTTTATGTTCGGATATTAGTCACTAATGATTATGCCTGTATTTTAGACGTGGCCAAGTTGGACGTAATATCAGACTGAAATAAAATGAATGTGATAAATACGTCACAAGTTAGACTAGGGATGGGCATAATGCTAGAATTATACAGGGCTTTGAATGATCAAAGTATGGAACAAGAGGGCCATAATGGCCCTATATCACTCACCTGTTATCATTGCACTTAAGGACAAGAAGGTCAAAAAATCATAATCAAGATCAATCAAAAGAATTATGAGAAAATATAGTTGAAATTTTCTTAAAGTTACTTCAAATAAAAATATTTTCAAATCAGGCCAGTAGTTTCATACAAGAAGTTTTCTGTATAGCCATATGGGAAAATGAGCCCCTCCCCCAGGCGGCCATTTTTTCAATGAATCAAAATTATTTGAAGGAATTTGGTAGAGGGTTACCCAAGAAACTTTTGTGTAAAATTATTTTGAAAACGGACCAGCAGTTTCTGAGAAAAAGATTTTCAAAGTTCTATATAGGCATATAGGGAAAATAAGCAAAACCCCTTAGGGGCCATGTCTTTCGCTGAATCAAAATTATTTAAAGGACTATAGTAGAGGGTCACCCAAAGAACACTAGTCTTGTGTAAAATTGTTTTGAAATCAGTATTCTATATAGCCATAAGTCCAAAGGACAGGAACAACAAAGGGAAGAAATTTAACCAAAAAGAAATAAAAATTCTTACAAGGTACAGATATGTCAAAATACACATAAAAATTGGAGGTACCATTCATGTTGTACCACAGAAAAGTGGTCTCGGTTTTTCCCTACAGCCAATAATAAAAAAGTTACTAAATAAGCCATTTATAGTAACATAAAAGGGAAGTAATTAAAAAAAAAATCATTGTAAGTGAACAAAAGAAGGATCTGCCAAATAAAAACAAGAGCACTGCAATGCAACGCAAATGCAGAGCAATATACACACATTGTCAAAACAAAATCATATGACCTTTGACCCCTAAGTGTGACCTTGACCTTGAAGTGAGCCATCCAAAACATGCGCTCTGCACGTCGTTTCGATGAGGTGAACATTTGTGTCAGGTTTCTCTGAAATCCTTCAAGGGGTTCAAGAGTTACAAAGCGGAAGGGAAATTGCTAACCAACAGACAGACAGACACCGAGGCGATAACATAATACGTCCCTTCGGGCGTATAAAAAAGAATCGAGATCTTATGGTGATACAAGTTGTGTGCAAGTTTGGTTAAAATCAAATCATAAATGAAGCTGCTATTGTGCAGACAAGGTCAAAATTGCTAATTTTGGCCCTTTCAGGGGCCATAACTCTTGAACCCATTATGGGATCTGGTCGGTTCAAGAAAAGAACCAAGATCTTATGGTGACACAAGTTTTGTGCATGTTTGAATAAATTCAAATCATAAATGAAGCTGCTATTGTGCAGACAAGGTCAAAATAGCTAATTCTGGTCCTATCAGGGGCCATAACTCTGGAACCCATAAAGGAATCTGGCCAGTTCAAGAAAGGAACCAAGATCTTGTGGTGATACAAGTTGTGTGCAAGTTTGGTTAAAATCAAATCATAAATGAAGCTGCTATTGTGCAGACAAGGTCAAAATAGCTAATTTTGGCCCTTTCAGGGGCCATAACTCCAGAACCCATAGTGGGATCTGGCCGGTTTAAGAAAGGAACAGAGATCTTATGGTGACACAAGTTTTGTGCAAGTTTGATTAAATTCAAATCATAAATGAAGCTGCTATTGTGCAGACAAGGTCAAAATAGCTAATTCTGGCCCTTTCAGGGGCCATCACTCTGGAACCCATAATGGAATCTGGCCAGTTCAAGAAAGGAACCAAGATCTTATATAAGGTGATACAAGTTGTGTGCAAGTTGGTTAAAATAAAATCATAAATGAAGCTGCTATTGTGCAGACAAGGTCAAAATAGCTAATTCTGGCCCTTTCAGGGGCCATAACTCTGGAACCCATAATGGAATCTGGCCAGTTCAGCAAAGGAACCAAGATCTTATGGTGATACAAGTTGTGTGCAAGTTTGGTAATAATCAAATCATAAAGCTGCTATTGTGCAGACAAGGTCAAAATAGCTAATTTTGGCCCTTTCAGGGGCCATAACTCTGGAACCCATAATGGGATCTGGCCAGTTCAATAAAGGAAATCTTATGGTGATACAAGTTGTGTGCAAGTTTGGTTAAAATAAAATCATAAATGAAACCACTATCGTGCAGACAAGAAATTGTTGACGCACGCATAATAGCAAATTCTGGCCCTTTAAGGGGCAATAACTCTAGAACCCATGATAGAATCTGGCCAGTTTTCGAAAGGAACCGAGATATCATGCCAATACAAGTATTGTATAAGTTTGATCAAAATTGCTTGAAAAATGTGGTCTCTATCATGTTCACAAGAAATTGTGGACAGACGAAGGGCGATCACAAAAGCTCACCCTGTCACTAAGTGACAGGTGAGCTAAAAATACAAATGAATAAAGAAAATGGCTGGCAACCACATGAACTGATACATTTGGACTGGTACTCGAGCCATCAATGTTAGATCGAGAGGTGTTTTACTGTATATGAAAGCATTGTAAGCATATATATTGTTCTTTACCAAGTGAAATTCCAAATGCTTTTGCGAATTCAGCAAGTGAATATAGTCCATTGTTGTCCTCATCATAGGGTTTGAGATCTTCCTCTTTCGGGGTCTGCGGTCCCAGAAAACCATCTAATACATCATAGTTTACTTGTCCAGTGCCTGCACGATCCCATCGACGGAAATTTGTATCCAGCTCTAAAAGATAAAGACCTCTGTGTTTGTCTTTCGATTAGCACTAAAGCCTGCCAGTTACAAAACAGATGTTAATGTACATGACCATGACATCAACTGATGCTCGCATATGTATATGCTTATTACAGTACAGTGACACAATATAGCTGCAATGATAAATGGCAAGTCTGAAATAATTTACTCTAGATACCAAACTCTGCCAAAAATTTCAAAACCTAAAAATTATTCCAGACAAGTATGATAAAATAAGTCATTGATTTTATGGCAAAATCTAAAACCTGGTGATATCTTTTGGAAGGTTTAACATCATATGTTTAAGATCATGACCTTAACATACAGACAGTACCTCATGTTTCCAAAACTTAGGTATGAACTTAAAAAACTTTGAAATATATGCAGAAGTCCAGTAATTTTGATATTTTTATATCAAAGAAAATTTTGTGACCAAGGAAATGTATATCTTCTTGAACAATGTAGAGCAGAAAACATCAAAGGGACATAATATACTGTTTCTAATTGGATACATTTAATTTTACATTCAGTAGTGTTCTGAACAGCTAATTACTGGTCCAATATATTGTTCCCTGAAGCACAGAACAACAGGTAAGTCCAATACTCAACAGGTAAGTCCAATACTCTGCAAATATATGTTGGAACAGACTGCAAATATTTAACTATTTTAGTTTTTCAACAGCAAAGTTGAAAGGTAAACGAGACAACAACAGTTATTAAGAATTATCTAATACTATTTTCCAAAACATTTTCCTTGTCCTCAAGATGTTCAGAGCTTAGAAAACATGTGCTGCACATATACCTTGTGGTGTTTTTATAAAATCCACATGGATGGTTCCTTGCTCTGACTGTGATGTACTCGCCACTGGACTTGTACCTGGACCTGCAACATCCAACACATGAAATAACTTCTACACGATTATCTTTTACTGATTTCATTTTGTAGACAGTAACAGTATGTACAGTTACAGTATGTAGTATTTTAACTTATTTACATATTTCCTTATTTATTCTGTGATGTCATCAGTCCAAAGTAGTACCAGGTATATAAATGGGCACCTTTTACATGGGTATGGTTTCCGCCAGACATCTTGACTGCCAAGTAGGTAAAGTAGCTTATGGACCTCGATGCCATCTATTGTATTATGTTAAATACTGCAACAATCAAACTCTGATGGTAAAAAGTGTCTTCAGATATGTACTAGTGGGAAGCTACCCTAACCAGTGTGACTTGATTTTATACTAGAACAGACAACTTCCATTTAATATCTTGATAACGGAGGACCAATGACTTCCGACACAATGTCTATAATCAAATCATCATCACAGAGAACATTGGACCAATCCAGGGATCAAATTCATGACCTCTTGATTCATTGTCATCTGCTCTACCTAAGGAACTGACCAGAGGGTATTACTTTCTGAAGACCTTAACAATTACTGTCTCCTTGGTATGAAGGTAATGTTGCTGCTATTTATAACACAAGGAACTGTACTACAAATATCTGTACATGTGCTTCACATGGAACTGAACTGCAAACATTTGTGTGTGTTGCAAAAGGAAGTGTACTGCAGATGTATGTGTATGTGCTGCACATGAAACTGTACTGTGAATATCCATGTATGTACTGTAAAGAGAACTGTCCTACGAATATCTGTGTATGTGATGCACAAAAGTATCCCGAGTTATACCTTTAGTCGTGTTTTCCTCCTCTTTCTTCGTTGTTACAAACTCCCCAGGTTTTACTGTAGTTGTCTTTGTAACTTTCTCTGTACTACCTGGCCCCTCAGATACTTCAGGGGCAGCACTGGTACCTAAATTTGTGTGACACAAAATGGCATTATTCATTTAATGCAATATTTTCTTTAGTAGAACCTTGATTTCATATAAATCAGTTTCAGAAACAATTGCTAAACAGTCTAAATGTTTGTCTAATCCATTGACACGGAGTCTGCTACACAGCAGTGATTAACTTTGCCATACAAACTTATTCGATTTTGCAATATTTGAAATGCTTTCCCACTTTACACTTGGTTTAAACAATATTTTATTAATCACAATTCATTTACAACATGTATATATATATATCAAAAAAGCATACAGGATTGAGTAGGAAGCTGAAAGCTTATTTGATGCTCTCTCCTTACACTCTCTCTCACTTTACACTTCTAAAGTAACAGGAAGATTTTAAGCATTAAGATGCCTGTAATGCCTGCCTCCTTAAGATAAATGATTGAAAAGAGAAGCTAACAAGAGAAAATCCTTGTTTTTAAGCTATCCTTCGAACACAAAAAAGAACAGAGAAGGGAAATGGCGTAAATTAAAATATTCAAAATGCAAGTGATTGCCATAGCAACATCATGTCTGCTACATTCTGCATCAGTATATAGTTTTGTAACAAAGCGACACTCATAGCAACAACATGACACAGATACCGTACCTGCTAGTTTCTGCATCAGTGTTGCTAGATACAGTCTGGTAGCATCAACCTGATGAGTGAGATTTGTTACTGTATTGGACTGTTTTGTCAACAATTGTGACATCGTGGTTACATCTGTTTTCAGACTGATAAATGATGAGTTCAAATTCTGAAAGCAAACATAGGACAATTTAACAGTATGTTTAACAAATAATCAAAGCCTTTGAGTGGTTTGTTACCTGATGTATGGCAGTTCAGAGTTCAGATGTGCACAAACTGAACCAAAAGGGCAGAACAGAGATGCATTTTTCTTTTTTCAGTATTTGGTTATTAAGTACTTAATATATTTTATGGTGTTGGGACATTACATGAAACACTGTACTCAGTTAACGAGGTATTCAAAGATGCAATTTTCAGGTAAATGAACTTCCACTCTAAATAGTATCTGACACTATGAACTAGACATATGGCTATCCCTGGTAATAGATACTGATATGACCACAATTTTGTAACATTACTTGTTCTTTTAGCCACGGAGTAGTAGTATGGAATAAATGGGCTTATGTTGTGCTGCTAGCTGCAATTACCCGTTCGTAGATAGTGGCAGACAGACACTGCCATCTTTCATGTAAACCAGCATATAAACAAGAAGCTGTGTTCAATAAACGCTTGATGCCCCCGGTGGCATCCTTGTCGATACAAAGCAACCTAAGTCCAAAACGAGGTCAAGGTCAAGGTCAAACTGAGGTCAGGTGATGTGTGAAGATGAGGAATGGTCACAGGTTACATCTGCATTAGTATCAAGTCATTCTAGTAAGGGGTATTGATGCTAGACGAAACGGTCCAATTTGGTTAACCTCGTACGGACGGACGAACAAACGAAAGGGATGAACGGACGGACAGGACAACCACTATATGCCTCCCGCATCAGTAGATAAAAACACTGAAAACATCTAAAGAAGATCATTTGGAAGCACAGAACACAACCAAGCATAACAACAGCAGACTCAGTTAGACTGAGTCTGTACATGAGAGGTAATGGAATATGCAACACCTCTCATGCTCCCTAACACCAGCTTTAATACTATACCTCAACTTTTGTCTCAAATCCATCACCTAATGTTTTGAACATTTCCATACTGACATACTCATTGTCCCCATCTGTCACAGGTCCAGGCTGTTAAGGATATAAACAAGACAGTGTCAACTTCTTGCGATAACAATTTCAGCAACTGATTTTCACATTTAAACTTATAAGAAATGAGAAGTATTTTGAACCAGCATGTTAAACAAAATAACATAAGTTTGTAAGATCTTTTTAAGAGACAAAACTTTGAGCTGGCACATGAAGAGGTGAGCATTTCTATACTCTTATACATAAGTTTAGTAATTTCTCAAAGACTTGTCTGCAAGGCAACAAATTTTCAATGCAGTACAGAGTAGAGTAACATTCTGAAGAAAAAAACATGTACCTTAAAACCTGACTAGCCCCTCTATGTGGGATCATTCTGCTGTTGGCTACCTGGGTCATTTACTACAATTTGTGGAGTGACCCCACATAAATTCTTCTGACTCTTACGTTATTTATTTCGTTCAAAAATCTATTTTGTGCTGTATTTGGCACTATAAACACTATAAACTTTTGAGCCAGTGTGACATATTCTCCATGTATAAGACAATAAACATCCAAGAGCAAGTTTACCTGTGACTCAAGATTTTCATATTTTTCTTCCATGTCTTTCAGAGTGCCAAGTACTTGTGTTATATTCGCCATTACTGCTTCTATATTGCTATTAGATGGAAGTGGACTTTCATCACTCAGCTAGAAATAGCAGCATTGTAACAGATTAATAGACAATCGGAATTAAACATGGTTCTACAACTAATCTTTTGTAGAAATATTTTAGTTTTTTTCATGGTTTTAAGTGTAAATTAAATCAGTAATCAGCATATTACACTCTTCAGCTTATTCACTCTATAGAAGGGGACTTAACCTTTCAATATAATGCAAATTATCATGTGACAAAACAATTATTCATGAAAACCAAAGATCTTTCATTCATGCAAAAGAGTTTAGCTGTTAATTCTGGAACTGAGTATGAACTAATACAAAATTGTCTCAAGCTTGAGTTGCAGACAAAGAACCTCTTCCTTCCTTATAATATTGTGGGCTTCAAACACTTTGAAAGACACCCAGTGTTCCACTGCTCTTCAATGACCTGACCCATATATGTTATGATACTAAACTCACCAAATCTTGAACAATGTCTGTGACACTTGACTTGAATTTCTCACTAGTATAGTCATCAGTGAGTAAATCATGTTCACTGGCAATAGATGTGTGGTCTGTAGATATACTGGATATGTTTTTCATCAACATCTGACTCGTCTCCTCCAGCTTCACTATTCTCTCCTACACAACAATCAACATGTATAACTTAAGTTTTAAGCAATCTATGACTAGGACAATGTTTTGTGAAAATGTACAAATCTATTTAATAGTAACTACTGTAATTCTTTGATCATTACCGTATTTAAAGACACTCATTATAAATCAAGAACTGCAGTAATTAAAGATACAAATCTGCTATACACTACACAGTACAAGAGCTGTCAGTGGACAGCGTGCTCGACTATTCTCAGTGCTTGATAGTATAATATAAGCTATGAGTAAAACTTTAACATTACAATAATCATATTTTAAGTCAAAAAGGGGCCATTATTCAGTCAAAATGCTTGACAGAGTTGCCTCCTCCTTTTTACAGACTGGGGTCATGATGGTAAACAAGTATGCAAAATATGAAAGCAATATCTCAATGGACTTTGAAAATATTTGGGGTGGTACGCAAACTTTAACATTACAATAAGCATATTCTAAAAGTCGAAAAGTGGCTATAATTTAGTCAAAATGCTTGATAGAGTTGCCTCCTCCTTTTTACAGACTGGGGTCATGATGGTAAACAAGTATGCAAAATATGAAAGCAATATCTTAATGGACTTTGAAAATATCTGGGGTGGTACACAAACTTTAACATTTGTGTGATGCTCTCGCTCACGCCGACGCCGGGGCGAGTAGGATAGCTCCCCTATTCTTCGAACAGACAAGCTTAAAACTGAAATCTTTCTACTCTTTTTAGTAAGGCTTTGAAAATTGTATATTCAAGGTAAAATGACCTCATCAAGCTAAAACCCACTACTCTAGTTACTTTCTAGTTTTGTAGCAAAATGTTCAAAATTAAGCAAACAATTTTTTTTTAAATTTGACTTACATTATTTATACTGACTACACAATCTATTATATTTTCAAGTAAAACACTAATTATTCTAGTTTTTGACCTATGTAGAATTGACAATTCTGATGTCCTATCAATAAAAAGACATACCTACCATACCTAGATATTTTGCAGATGTTACCCTAAGCAAACACCTATCTAGGACTAAAAGTCAGTAAATAAATTTTCTTAACAATTAACATCTTCATGAATGTCGTTTTTTTTCTAAATCAGTAACTGCGAGGATCTCACTATTGTCAATTTTCCTAGGAATTTCCGAGTTTCCAACATTTTTACATAGAACAAGTCCATTATATGTATTTCTGACAGAAGTGAAATGGTTATCCTACACTGTGTGGACAGCCAGTCATGTACTGAACATAGCAAAGTTAACACATCAAGATATTGTGTTCAGACCTACCTCCTGCTGACTATTGCTCTTCATCAACACTGACAACTGGGTAGACACTGAAGAATTCACTGTCTGTAGCTGGTTGGATAGTCCCTGAAATTATAGTCATATACTGTGAAATCATTTAATTTCCAGGGGAAAACACCTTGTGATATGGGCCAGAACAGGTGTGACCCTGACCTTTAAAGCTAAGGGTCTAGGTTTTACACATGACATATTGTCTTGCTATGGTGATCATGTCTGTCAAGAAATTAGATTTAGGACAGCAATAAAGTCTGAAGCAAACACATTGATCAATTACACAGATATATCAAAACTTAAACCAAGATGCAGACGCGAATGTCAGGGTGAGTAGGATACCTCTCAATATGATCTTAAATCTTCTCTGTGACTTTGGACTTTATTGAAATGGACTTGTTGGTAAACCCTGGAAATTAAAGACACAAGACAGTAATTAAAGCTACAGTAGCCTGTCACCGCCTTCAGCTGGCACAAGATACACTGATCTCGAGTTGCTACATTAGTATGCACAACAATCTGTCATGTACATATTCAAAGATGAAAAATATTCTATATTAAAAATCTTTCATGTTATGTAGTTAATAATATATACTGCTGTTTATTCTAGGGTGAAATTCAATACAATATTGACCATCCCTTGGCAGACCAGACAACAGATATATATGAGCAGTAAGAACACACCTATAGCAATACTAAACATTTACAGAATTATCACTGACATTTATTACCTGAATCACATTTGCCAGGTCTGGTTTCATGCTCTCTCTGTCTGGTGTAACCTCACTTGCAGAAACCTGTAATACAGTCGATATAATTTGCTGGCAGTTGATCATATAACATTTTCGTTACTAGAAATATTTAACAGTTACTATTATGCAATATGAATTCTTGATCATGTATGAATCAATCGCTCAGTCTCAGAAACTATGACACATTTTCCAAACTTACAAAGCTCACATTGTGAGGGATTTATTATTATCACTTGTTCAAGGCTGGCAAATAACTAAGTACTGTATATCTGTGAATTGCTAGTCTGGATAAATTACTAGAAGAATACAGACTACCTGCTATAGGGATACAAAACTTTTTTTCACTGACTGCACTGAAAACATCTTTTTTCTTTACCAAGTTTAGCATTCAAATTTAAATAATCACTATTCACTACTGCCCTCAAGAGCCATACCTTAAAATATTCTGAAGAAGAATGCCAGAAATACATCAGCAATATCTAAATTCATTGGCATTCAATTGTCAGTCCTTAAACTTTCCATTACCACATAAAACACTCTACACCTCTCGGATGATCTTAAACAACAGAAAATATTCTATTCATGTTTTCTGACGGTCTCAAACAACAGGAAGATGATTGAAAACTATCTACATTTGATCTTCACTGGTTTCAAACAACAGGAAAACATTTTACACCTATCTCCGAGCCTACAGTTAAGCATTTTACACCCATCTCCAAAACTACAGAAAAGCATTTTACACCTATTTCTGAAACTACAGGAAAGCATCTTAAACCTATCTCCAAAACTACAGGAAAGCATTTTACACCTATTTCCGAAACTACAGGAAAGCATCTTAAACCTATCTTCAAAACTACAGGAAAACATTTTACACGTATCTCCAAAACTACAGATAAGCATTTTACACCTAAAACTACAGGAAAACATGTTGCACCTAAAGCAACAAGAAAACACTTTACACTTATCTTTGATTGCCTCAAAAAAGTGGAAAACAATCGATCACATTAAACACCTACCTTTGAAAGTTTAAAGCAAAGACAAGTGATAGGAAACATTTTATACCTGATTTTTGACTGTTTCAAACTGTTGTTTGAGAGAATCTATTGATTCACTAGTTGTTTTCATGAAAGGCGAGACTTTATCCACTGTATCCTTCATATTTTTGACATCACTGCCCATTGTTGCCACAGTCTGAAATAGTTTCAACATGCATTTTTCTGGTAACTATACAGCAAGCAAAGATGTCAAAAGTTCTGTGATATTTAAATCTACTTCACACTACCTTTGTTATCAAATCACGTAACAGAGGGTTCCTAGATATAAACTCCAAATTTTACACTAATATAGGAACAAATGACTAAGTTACCTGTGATACTGTCTGTAATTTTTCAGGTAACTGTCTGAGTTCTGGAGCTGCCTTCAGCCCTTCCCCTAGTTTATCAACTCTTCCTGACAGCTGCAACACCTGAAATATTCATACGTAAACAAGAGGGTCATTGACCCTAAAGTGCTCACCTGTGTACAAGGCTTCAAGTGTGTTTGTATAAGTACAGAGTTAGGTTTCTTCTATGTTAGCCTATATTAAATACATATCACACACACTTTTGAACCTAGGGCAATACTTTGAACAATTATGGTAGACATTACAAATCTGATATCACACGCCAGATATCAAAGCTCTAGCTATTATTGATTCAGAGAAGAAAAGTGACCACGCCCCCTGGCAGCCGTGTTTTTAACGAATCGGAATAATTTAAACAATCTTGGTAGAGGGTCACACAAGAACCATTTGTGTAAAATTATTTTAAAATCATGCTTGCAGTTTCAAACAAGATTTTTAAAGTTTCCACTATATACACATAGGGAAAAGTGACCACGCCCTCTGGCGGCCATGTTTTTTGACAAATCAAAATAATTTGAACAACCTTGGTAGAGGGTCACAAAAGAACCATTTGTGTAAAATTATTCTAAAATCGGGCTAGCAGTTTCACACAAGAAGATTTTTAAAAGTTTCCACTATATACATATAGAGAAAAGTCACCATGTCCGGCGGCGGCCATGTTTTTTGACAAATCAAAATAATTTGAACAATCTTGGTAGAGGATCACATAAGGACCATTTGTGTAAAATTATTCTAAAATCGGGCTGGCAGTTTCACACAAGAAGATTTTTAAAGTTTCCATTATATACATATAGGGAAAAGTGACCATGCCCTCTGGCGGCCATGTTTTTTGACAAATCAAAAGGGTCACGGCCATGTTTTTTGATGAATCAGTATAATCTGAATAATCTTGGTAGAGGGTGACAGAAGGACCATTTGTGTGAAATTATTTCAAAATCGGACCATCAGTTTAGGTGGAGATGTCGTTTGAAGTTTTTTCTATTTTTAGCTCTGGCAGCCCCTTTGTGCAACCAAGCAGAACCGTTTGAACAACTTTGGTAGAGGACCACCCAAGGAACATCATGGCCAAGTTTCATCAAAATCCATCCATTGGTTTTAGTGGAGATGTTGTTTAAACACAAATATTGACGACGGACGGACGACTTGACGGACACACGCCAGACACAGCCTGATCACAATACCTCACCATAAGCACTTTGTGCTCAGGTGACCTAATAAAAATACTACAAATTTGTTACAGCAAACACAAGACATATATTTCTCCCTATGACACAGAATATTCTGAATGAAATACTGGTATGAGGTAATATTATCTCACTTGACTCACACTGCTTACTATTTTATTTTCTAGCTTTACTTCATTACATAGAACCCTATTTCTAATAAATTTCGTTTGTACTATCATAAATACTATTAAACAGTCACATAGTTGTAGTATTCAACAAATCAACCTTTTACACTTGCTTATGTCATTGCCATATTATATCACTTTTAACCTTTAGCCTGCTGGCGGCAATTGGTTTTGCCTTTGCAACAAATGCAGACCAAGATTAGCCTGTACAACTGTGCAAGCTGTTCATTCTCTATTCAGTCAGTAAATTTTCAGTAAACACCCCTTTGAATATAGGCCCAAATTGAATGATGGACCAGTCCACTTTAGAAATTTAACAGGGTAAAGGTTAATAAACTGCTATGTTTCAACCAATTTAAAGGGTAAATAAATTGTGAGAAAATAAACCTAAAAGGCCAGTTGAGTTGTGGAATTGAGGAAATCTCATTTGGACTTGCCCAAAACATGGTAGAACCTAAATTTTGGTCAAAATCTCACTTTCTGGTTTCCTTATCTACCACTCTTGGGCATGGCAGATTCACTTTATACATGTACTAAACTGACTTCATGTTCTTTACTGGACAGATCTTTATAGCAGAAAAATCTTACAGTTCTATTTATAGCTGATATATCGGAGATCGTTGTTTTCAGAGATTTACTCTGCTGTTCAAGGGTTTTATTCACTGCTGCCATCTGCTTGTAAAGTTTCTCCACGTCATCCGTGCTGGCCATACTTCGGCTCTCCACTGAAATAGCAAATATTTCTATCAAACACAGGCAGCATACTGAACTCAGCTGTGTCCCTCTGTGAACCTATTCATGTCCTCCCTTCCTAAAACAAACTTCTTTATCATACAAAATTCGTGTTCAAAACATGAATATGATGATAAAACAGATATTTTAATATTAAACTGCATACTATAACGGATAGTATATTATGCAAGTAAATAATGTATTACCACATTTAAGGTTCATTTACTTCAAAAACACATGCAGCGTACATAAATAAAACTAGTGCCATCAAATAATACGTCCATTCTGACCATTTAATACCACAGTGACCATGAACTTTAGCTAAGAAACCTCAAAATCAAGATTGGTCCATGGTGAAACATGTGCTTTCTAATTAAAATGTGGTTTTTCACCAATGGTCACCATGACCATGACCTTTGACCCACTGCCCCCACCCCCAACCGATAAAAATTCATCGCCCAAGATAATGTGCAAACAAAGTTGTGAGGATTGTAAGTCCTGGTGTTTTTAACATACAAAGTCGAAATGGATTTTGTACCACAGTAAGAGTCATTGTGACCCTGACCTTTAACCATCAATATGGGTCATCCACTGCAAAGAGCAATGAGCCTGCAAAAGTTTTAATTATCACTCTGAACCTAAAAATTAACAGTGATCATCTGTTGGAAAATATGTCATTTGTTTTCCCATACAGTGACCACCTCAGTAAGATTTAGTAAAACAAAACAGCCACTTTCTGTTCTGTAAAATATACCCTATTATCATTTTAAAGACAAAATCAATGACTGGATTGAAATTGTTAAGAAGAGCATTTGCTTAGTTGAAAATCAGATCTCAATATTGGATGTGATGCCAGGCAAGACCAAACGGTAAGTCTATTTTGTAGGCGATCTTCCTGAATACTCAGGTACCTAACAATAGGTCTACTTCTGAAATACAGAAAATCATTTCATGATCAATGTAGTAATATTGTAACTCTGAATTCAGTAGGTCATGATTATTTACAAAACACATATGTTGCAAACAATGAATGATAACAGATTGATTTATTAAGCCACACAATACTTGCATCAGAAAATGAATGCAATTCACCTTTAACGGATAAATAATTTTTCATCTACCGGTATTCAGTTGGCAGACATAGGTGTCACGTATCATGTTTATACTTTCAGGAACAGTCACCCTTTTGGGCTGCAAATCACACTCTCAAACTTGGCCTAACTTATGTAATTTTGAACAAGAATGATGTCAACACTATATGATATATGATGCATGTTCCTTAGAAATGCTTTTTTACAGTAGGAGGCATTTTATTGTTTAATATTTGTAAACATACTGAAGTGGTGTACATGTGTAAATGGTGTACATCCATCTTTCCCTTGCGTAATGACATCAAAATCCAAAAACATCTGAACCACACTTAATATGGTGCAGTTGCACTCTGTATAACATTTGATTCTAAATGGACTAGTATTCATCTAGTTTTCTTCTTTACTATGTACTTGGATTACCAGTCAACGCATGCTTTAGTGACCTTGCTGTAACCGAAGTTTCTTAGTTAACTTCTATTTATTGTAATTTGTGACTGAGCAAACTCATGCCCTGCTTTTCATGCTTTATTCCATTTTTTTTTTTTTACACAATCATCTGAACTGAAGGTCAGCTAGTAATTTTACAAAAAAATGTTTTCATAGGAAATTGCTCAAATATATACCGGTATCATAGTTACTTACTTTTTGCTTCTAACTTCAGTCAGAGCTCTACAAAATATGTAACTTCTCTATATGAAACAGAGCTGGTGTATGGATTCAACTTCTCTACATCAAAAAGAGGCAGAAAACTGGATTCACCTTTTAGTTTAGTGGAGAACGGATTCAACTTCTCTGCATGAGACAGAGAATTATAATGATTTTAACTTCTCTGCATAAAACAGAGTAGAAATGATCATTTTCATTAATTACGGGGTACTTTTTCATTATTGAGCTTTTTTTTCTATATAAAACCTAGAAGAAAGGGACCTCTTATCATCAAAATTTAAGTTTACTGATAAAGAAATCTTCGTGTCTACTTGAAGTACTTGAAATGGTAACAAAATAACCTCTTGATTATCTTTCTTCAATAACTTCATCCCATAAATTTGTATTAAATAAAAAACAAACACTTAGATATTAAACAAAGTTCAACCTTGACTTTAAAACAATTAAAGAAGGACAATTGAAAACCAGGAAAAAAAAAACAACACAAAGTTTTACACAGAACTCAAGCATGGTAAAAACTAAACCAATTTACACAAAAGCAAATAGTGACATATACTTAATAGAATGTGCAGAATACATCTTATTTATACTAACCAACTTTTTAAGGGGTCTTCACCATTTATTGATTACACATAAAACTTAAGTAACAATCTCAAAATATACATATGCCATACATTGAAAGTAGAGTAAACTTACCTTATTCTCTATTGAATTTATTTAGCTGTGGGAGCTTTTGATATAGACTATAATTGGGGAAGTCCTAAAATCTTTGAAAAACGGTCGATACAAGAGTTGTCCATTTTGCTTCAGATATTTTGAGAAAGTCATTTTTTTAGATATCAAATATTTCTATTTTTGACATGGAGAAGAGGAAAACCATAAATATATTTAGAAAATTGGTGCACTTAGCTATCATTTCACTCTGAAAAAAACCTATATAAAGATGAATTTGAATTTTTTAGGTACCATCTCTACATATGGCTAATGCACATACATACACTATAACTACAGACATTAGGTAATCAATAAAAGTATTCAAATAAAAGTCTCTCTAGTTAGCATGCATACATTTTTCATGCCCAATACAGACCTACTACAGCACAATATTGATTATGTCACTATCATGTACATGTAAGGTGACAGACAATCAATGACTTCTTAGGTAGATAAACAAATATACCAATTCTAATCAACAGAATGTCAAGTGTCGTACATACAGTGCATGTACATAGTAAATCTTGTAAATATTTCATATTAGTACAGACTGATTCCTCCATGTATCTTTTGCCAAATGTATACCAAGTTTGCTAGGCTGTGTCCTAGACCTTAAAGAATGGCTATTATTTAAGGGTGACATCAAACAAAAACAGAAATGTGTATCTAAAGTTTATTTAAAAGAATGTAAATAAATCATTGCAAAATAACATGATGACAAAATAAATACAACAACAGAGCTGGAATCATTCCATGAAATTTGTATGAAATTCAGTGATGTTTACTTACATACAAATAATTTAGATTTTTATCATTTACACCTTCAAATAATATTTACAAGTAAGAGGAAAACTTTCTTCTTAAAACAAAATTAGAACTACAAGTGCAAATAAGGTGTGTTTGTAAAATATATATGCCTCCCACAATGGCCTATACCACTTCCAGTCCTTGTATCAATTTAACTGTGTCCTTTGACCTACACAATAATAAGTATCATGTACTGACCACAATTATCCTATGAAGGCTGTGGACTGTAAGCCAAACCATTCTTTAGTTACTGACTGGAGACCATATTCAGTCTTGAGGTCTCTGTGACCTTGACCTACTGACCTCTGTAATAACAAAGGTCATCTACAGACCACAAGCAATCATCTTATGAAGTCTGACGACTGTAGATGAACTTTAGTTTTTCAGCGGAAACCATTTTCTGTTTAAATATCCTTGGACTTACTGACCAAAAAAATTTGAATCATCTACTGGCAATCATCCTGTGAAGTTTGACAATCTTATATTTAAAGCCTTTGATTACATCGAAGAATGCAAGCTAGTGCATAAATTATAAATATAGACACATAGACCCCTTTTTGCTTTGACACTTGAATTGCATAAAATCTACATTTCATATCTTGTATAATCCATGTAGTTAAACAACCTGTTGAGAATTTGGTAAATTATACTTAGAAAACATGAACACACTTAGACATATAGATATATATGAAATCTCTTGAAAATATAGAAATAATTTAAATGATCTTGATTTAAACAAGAGCAGTCATAGGGACAGAGAGCCCTGATTACTCATAACTCTTTACCAACAGAGAGGTAACAAAACAGCTGAATGATGTTACAGGAAAAATTATAGTCAAACATTTAGGTGGCTTGCCATAAAACTTTAACCCGAAAGCGACACCAACACTCACTGCAGTGAATACAATAACACCTACTTCTTTGAATAGCCATGCTCAACAAAATCTTCAAATCTCAGTCTCCTATACTCAATCAAAAAGCTGGTATTAAAAATCTTATACAGGATTTAAATGTTAAAAATTTCTGTCTTACAGTAAAAATATCATTCCAGCTCTTAGACACTACTGACAAACGGTGCATATCGAGTTACCTGTTTGCAAGCTTATTCTAAGTAATTCCAGATCTTTCTTCATCTCTACATGCATCCAGGTTAGTCCAGCACATACTAGCATACAGGCAACAAGCAGTAAGAATATGAAGACTGATGTACATGTTGAACATAACCCTGAACCCCGGCTACAAAAAAACAAATGAAATGAAATAAATATACATTGCTACCAACAGTTCTGTTAAGGGTTTAGACAGTCACACTCAAAAAATTGGAGGAAATGGGATACTTTTATAGGGAAGATCCTTCTACATATGCAATTAAGAACTTGTAAACATTGAATGTTTCAGGCATGCAAATTCACTTTAATTAATTGTATCTACAATGCGAGTTATATTTTAATGTCTACATTTTCAATGCTGTCAAGTAATTAACATGTTTACACAGCAAGTGTGTGTTCTTTTAATGAGACAAATAGTAGCCAAGCCTTGATATTGCTAATGGTTCAATTATCACGTAAATGGACCTCAAAACTATGCTATCACATCACGACTATCCCAATGTCAAGTTATAGTTTTACACTAAATTAAAAGAATATGTTTATACTAAAAAATTGACAGTTGGGTGAATGATGTAGATGTTAGCATCTGGTTACCAAACATCTTGTCTTGTTGGTTACTGCGTGTCTGTGAAACTTGCTAACTGAAAGGGTAGAGCTCTATGATCTATTAGATGACACTATTTGAAACAAATCCACACAACAAAATGAACATACACTTTTGGTGAAGATAAATGAAAATCGTCGTCTGAAGAGTCCGACCCGTTGTATTTTAATAATTCATGACCGCTGTTTGAATTTTTTCGTCGGGACTTCACACCGCCGACGAGGGCGTCTAGTTCCCTGCGCTTCTTCATTCTTTTGGACGGTTTAAAGTCCACATTGACCCTCGCGTGTGGATCCAGCTTCGAGCTCTGTATGACTCCCCACACTGTTGTTGTTCAGTTAATTAACCCTGACATAAATTTGTATCACTCTGTGTCAAAATCCCGGAAGTTATGTTAATTGATAACGAAGCGATCCGATTGGCCGTTGGTTGTTTTCCAGTAACACTAACGAATACATTTGCGCTTTCATATTATTATCGTCTACAAGTTTATCGTTGTCATCGCTCTATAACTAAATTGTGCTGCAGTAAATCCTGTATTGGTAAATTATATACATATTCCTAATTTACATTAAAGTTTATTTATTTTAACTAAGCATGGACATGATAAGTAACCTACCAAAAAGTTGTTTACTTTTTTATTTCACCACTGTTTATAATATTCATCTTTGTAATCATGTCACACTAATCATTCCTGCACTAATACAGAAGACAAAAAGCATAAGTCCTCTAGCTCAATTCACATTGATAAAACCTTTTCAACAATTACAGAGAGCAATGTTCAAAACACATCATTGTTATCTAACTTCTACCTACTTTATTCAGAAAATGTACACCGGCCACAATACAGAACAGACCCCTACTTTGAATATGGATTCAGGAAATATTCTTCCCATACTAAAGGTACATCATCATACACAGTAAATATTTGGAAAAGGACACGTATAAACAAAGCAAATTAGTCAATCAATGAAAATAATGTGATATAATAGTTCAAAGCATTCCATATAATGAAGCTCAACAAACACATGTGTAATTCACTTACTCTGCTTGAGCTGTTCCCTAACATCATTGAGTTGTGACGTCAACCATACAGATACAACACACAACAGTACAACTGCACCAACCACAGACAGGAGAAGAAACACCTTCATCATACCCCATATTGACCATCCAGTCTCACGCTGAGCCTTTAAACTCTTTTTCCTGAAGGTAATTCAATCATAAATAAATCTCTACCTGAATTCTAACAGTTCATACAGTAATATAATTAAACTGGCAAAGATATCATACGTTTGTGAGTTTGTATTCTTCTACAGTAAAACAGGATACCATGTGCACAATTCACATGCTATATAACAATCCTCCAATGTTTTATGACTCTAGGTCAAGTAAATTTTGCAATACATGGGAAAACAAGAGCTATCACTAATGGTGACAAATGCCCCCGCAGCGCCTTGACCTTTGACCTGGTGACCCCAAAGTCAATATGAGTCGTGTACTCAATAAGTACTATCAGCATGTGAAGTTTGAAGGTCCTGGGTGCAGTGGTTCGCGAGTAAGGCCAGCATTTTTTAATTTTCTGGTTTACGGGAGCGCCGACCCTACTTTTTGACAAAACAAAATAAAAATAAAAGTCATTTTCAGTATTTTTATTTTCATTTTACCCGCCGACCGTCCATAATTGCTGCTGCCAAAAATAAAAGTTTAACTGTATGGTAGAGGTTTTTAATCTAGATCAGTAGACGCATGAAAAATGGCGGCCTACATGAATGTACATTCTGTGAAATTAAATAGGAAAAATATACAAGTTTACAGACAATAATCTTTGGAATAAGTTGGCAGAGATAACAAGTATTGTAAACAAATTGGATCTGAGTAGAAAATACAACATCTAAAGCTCGACATTAGGAGTAATCACCTACGAAAAAAGACCTTCACCTGTCAACGCTGTCCAGATGTTGAAAAATCTGGCGTATCACATGTACGAGATTTGTTGTCTGTATATTATAATTGGACAACGATCAAATTCATGTGGGACTGTCAGAAAAATACCACAATTCATAAAAAAGGAAAGAAACCAAAGAAATGGCAAGACGGAAGAGCAAAAGTGAGTCAACTTTCTAAACACATTTTTTTTTTACTTTGAAGTCTTGAGGGATAGAGAAGAAAAAAAATAACTAATGCCACAATTTTCAGTAGTTCTGTTCTATATAAAGTGCAATTTCAATGTAAAATGACACATGTACCTGCAATTGCTTGACAATGATAAAATTAATGTGATAAAAGATTCAAACTAGTCAAAATAATTGGACAGTCCGAGTGGAACTAATGGCCATATAAAAAAGATTCTCTCAATATTTCCTAGAACTGCGTAAAATTAGTTTGACTAAAGTTCTAGCCAGCTACTGTAACTCAAAAGATAATTATCAGACATGAAACTCCCAGCAATATTCTCATGTTCACGTAAGTATATCGATAAAATCTGTAAGAAGACCCTTTGAAAGTAAGTATGGGATGGACATTCAGACACTATGCCACATGTGCTTTTGACACTGAGGAACACATAATGACATATCAAGTAATAAATGTTTTTTCGGACTCATAACTTAATAATTCCAAGTCCCATCTCAGTGAAGGGAAACTGGCTGAGTCGGACCATGGCTGATTCGGCCCAGGCTTATTCGGACCAAATATTTTGGCTGATTCGGACCAAATTCTTTGAACAAAAGTACAAAATAACCATATATTTTGGCAGATTTGGACCACAAACTTCGATTTAAGAGTCAATAAGGACCATATATTTTGGATTTTTCAGCAATGTTCAGGAAATAGTCTTGATTATAGGGATTTAACTTGAAGTCAGGACATTTATATGATAAAATATACACCGTACAAGCAGGTAAGAAGTTTTGACAAGCTAAAATGCGTCAGTTTTGCATTTAAATAAGCATTTTAGTAATTCTTTGCATCAGAAATTAAACTTAATACTCATTATTTTTACTCATGATATTAGTGTCAGGAAAATTTTGGCCGAATAAGCCAAGTAAATTTGGGCCGAATCAGCCATGGTCCGAGTCAGCCTGTATTCCAGTGAAGAGTCTTATAAATCTCAGATAATGTTGTTTGAACACAGTCGAGTGGTTGTTATTTTGTACACATTTTAACTGAATCAAAATTCAGATTGATTTGGCTTGTCATACAATATAGGTGGCACTGACAGTCGGTAAAATATAAAACAATATTCGAGCCACTGAAACTTTACCAAAGCAATTTAATTTTAAAGTCAGTGTGCATAATATTTATCAATTTGTAACTTTTCATTTCTAGTATGACAGTGCCTGTCTTTTAAGACTGCATCTCCAGCGAAGTAATATGCATGTATGAAGGATGCAGACCTAAAGTAGTCATTGTATATCCCCATTTTAATAGCAGTTTTTATTCATGTTTATATAATAAACATTATGCAGTGTTCTTATGATATGACAATGTCAACTGTGGTATATGTATATTTTATTATGAAAAATGTTTCCATATGTCTATTTTTACTATAAAATAGATACATACAAAAACACAAATAGTGGTATCCTTGATGACTTTGAAAATGGCATTATTCATACAAGCTACACATAAAGAAAACAACAGTATACTGAGATGATGAGATATAAACCAGTTCAGAATAGTTCATTTGTGAGCGTGTATGCAATTTAAGCTTGCAAGCTTGTTTTCTGTGGTTTACAAAAAAATAAAAAAATTGTATCCTTTTGGACGTTTTATTTTTATTTATTTGGTCGACTGCTCAAAATTGGGACTTTTATTTTTATTTTTATTTGTCCCCCCCGACCCAATTTTTTTGAAAAATCTCCCGTAAACCAGAAAATAAAAAAATGTTGGCCTAAAGTGCCTTCATGCAAAAAGTTATCACTGGCCCCTGTGACCTTTGACCCTAATGACCCCAAAGTCAGTAGAGGTCGTGTACTCAATAAGTACTATCAGCATGTGAAGTTTGAAGGTCCTGGGTGCAGTGGTTCACCAGTAAAATGCCTTCATGCAAAAAGTTAATGTGACGAACGAACGAACGAACAAACTAACTAACGAATGAATGGATGGACAGTTGAAAACTAATATGCCTCCCTTCAGGGGCATAAAAAACTTTAATGTGATTAATGCATATATTTGACTAAGTCAAGGACCATAACTCTGGTCTTCCATAACTATGGTCTTGCAAATTAATATTTAAAAAAATCATTATGCTAAATAATATCCCTAAATGGTTACATGACCTTAGAGCAAATATTTTTTAAGATATATGAAACAAGAATTTTTAAGCACTTTAGGGTATTTTCCCCATGTCAAGGTCCATAACTCTGGTCCGGTTGAATGAAATTCCGAGCAAAAGACCAAGGGCTATATAACTATCCTCTAATGTTTTATTACACTAAGTCAAATACTTTTTGCAACACAGACAAGGGTCATCACTCTGTCTGACCAACTCAAATCTCTAACAAAACCCAAGATGCACAGCTTCACATGCTGAATAATATTCCTGTTATGTTTCATGATCCTAAGTAAAATACTTTTAAGTTACATGGGACACAAACTTTTAGGCCCTTTTTTCATTCATACTTTTGACACAGTCAAGGGCCATACCTCTGGTCTGACTGTGTGATATTCCAATAAAAACACTCGGTCCCAAACTTCACATACTGAATAACAACCCTATGAGTACTGATGACTCTAGGTCAAGAAGGTTTCAAGATATTCAACAGTTTTGGGGGACACATAAATTATAATAATATAAATAAGTGTTCTAAACATTCCTCAGATTTGCCCCCGCTCCTCCAAAAAAAAAAACGAAACAAGGCAGTCTAAAAGACAGCTAAATCCCCCACCACTGTTATGGATAGTGAAAGGGTAAACCTCTGACCATTAGCTGTGATCTTGAACTGATATGGCTGACTCGTAAATTCTGCACAACGTCTTGATGAGGTGATCATTTGACCCAAGTTTCATGAAAATCCTTCGAGGGGTTTAGAAGATACAGAGCTAAAACCTTTGACCTTGAGTTGTGACCTTGACCTTGAGTTGACATGGCTGACTCATGAGCTCTTGATGAGGTGATCGTTTGACCAAAGTTTGATGAAAATCCTTCAGGGGTTTAGGAGATACAGAGTGGACACAAAATGGAAGGCTCAAACCTTTGACCCTAAGCTGTGACCTTGACCTTGAGCCAGATGGCTGACTCATAAGTTCTGCACATAGTTTTGGTAAGGTGATCATTAATTTTGACCCAAGTTTTATAAAATTCCTTGAAGGGGTTTAGGAGATATAGAGCGGACACGAAATGGAAGGCTAAAACCTTTGACCTTGAGTTGTGACCTTGACCTTGAGCCAGTATGACTGGTTCATGAGTTCTGCACATTGCCATGATGAGGTGATCATTTGACCCAAGTCTGATGAAAATCCTTCAAGGGGTTTAGGAGATATAGAGCGGATACAAAAAGGAAGGCTCAAACCTTTGACCCTCAGTTGTGACCTTGACCTTGAGCCGGCATGGCTGACTCATGAGTTCTGTACATTGTCTTGATGAAGTGATCATTTGACCCAAGTTTGATGAAAATCCCTCAAGGGGTTTAGGAGATATAGAGCAGACACAAAATGGAAGGCTCAAACCTTTGACCCTCAGTTGTGACCTTGACCTTGAGCCGGCATGGCTGACTCATGAGTTCTGCACATTGTCTTGATGAAGTGATCATTTGACCCAAGTTTCATGAAAATCCTTCAAGGAGTTTAGGAGATATGAAGCGGACACGAAAGTGTTATGGACAGATGGACAGAAGCATAGAAGGACTGAATGACGGACAGAGACCATTCCTATAACCCCCACCACTTGTGGCGGGGGATTAAAAAAGAGTAATATAATCTAGGTCAAGTGCTGCCAGCTTCCAAAATGCTAATTAATAGTTTTAACAATTCATCACGAGTGTTAGAGGAATATATACAATAATTATGTATTCTCACCAGTATATAAAATTATACGTGTGTATATTGTTTATACGACAAAAACAGTAATCAGACTAAAATTACAAATCAGGGACAGTCCAAATTGATCAATAGTTTTTCGGAAAATTTATCAAAATAGATGGAGTAAGAGTGTAAAATTTTTACATTAGATTTGACTTTTTGATTGTTGGGTACATTTTTCATGAAGCAAACAAGTATTTTCCTTTTTTCGTACCTATTAAAATCAACTAAAATTACCAAGTAGCAGAAACACTTAATATTATCAAAAAAAAAATATATATATATATATATAAAACTGAACAGGGTTGCCAGACAAACTAAAATTATCTAGATGACCCATTTCTGTGATATCACTTTGTCAATATCAAACATAAACAAGCTTTCAGTAAATCTATAAATCTACCATACAAGATATGCAGAGAAATCCAAGCAATATTAAATTTTGTACATTTTACTTCAAGTTGATCGAAGGATACAGAAAGAAGCCATCTTAAAAGAATGAAGGATTTGGACTTTACTGTGAATCAACATTAAAAGAGTCCCATTCAGTTTTTTTTTTTTGTTGTTGATAAAGTGTTTCCTCTACTTTGTAATTTTAGTTGATTTAGGTACAAAAAAAGAAAAATACCTTGTTTGCTTCATGAAAAAATGTATCCAACAATCAAAAAGTCATTTAACTTTCCCTTGGTTATACTGGGTCTTTAAGTCCGCATATCACCAAGGGAAAGTTAAATTGAAAAATGCATTTAAAATGTATCTTTTTTTATAAAAACATACATACAATGCTGAAAAATCAGATGCAACTATATAGTAATATAGTGCTTATGTGAACTGAAGTATTAATCCAGATTTGACAATAAATTCTCATACATGTCTAATTAAAAAGATAAAATAATGTCTGCAAAGTAACTGTACTGTGCTGAAGAGCAATCTCCATGCTATTAATTAAAATATTCTTGATAGACACTAAGGTCAACCTCCTTTTAAGAATTAATAAAAAGTTATCTAACAATTTGTGAAAATAAGACAAAAAATGTTCATAAAAAGCATTGAATTAAAATCTTTGTCATCAGAATCAAATCATGTTACAATATATGCATGATTTCTTTCAACATCCAAAATTCCTTTAACATACTTTTTCTTTTAGCAGTTAACCATAATCATTTATTTAATGTAACTACAAGGAACCTGAACTTGATCCTAAAATCTCATGTATACGCAATTATACCATTCATACTCCTATTAAAAAATTTTTATCAATTTTTTTTTCTTAACTTCAAGTACAAGTTAAGAAAGAAAAAAAAAAAGAAAAAAAGGAATGCACCCAATGAGAAATTTAACATGTAATCTATGTAGTTTGTTTTTAACATGTAACACAAACAGTTCACTATTTTTTTGTATATATGTGATGAACTCAGGACCTAATAGTAATTGTTCAACCTAAATTGTTCGGATTTAGACTAAGGTTGTCCAAAGATTCATTGCTGAAACTATGTATGAATGGTAAAAAGGTAACGTACACAATATTTCCATTTTGATGGAAACCAAACAGTTACTTTACAATGGTCTTAAATGCAATTATTTCTATTCCTAACATCTTTAATAATTTTAGTTTTCAATTCAAGATAGTAGTTTTATGTTGTTGTGGATAGTAATAAGAAAACCATTTCAGACAATTTCAGACCATTTCAGTTCCTTTGTGGTGATTCGGAATAGGAGAGTATGACCCGGATTACACACAGTACCAGTCTGATCATTTACAGAAATCTGTTACAAACAATGTTTTGTTTCTATTTATTTCTTTGAATACTCTTTTTATCGCGACATATTTGTCCAGCTTTTAAGATGAAATTTTTATTTTAAATAAACTTGATGAAGTAAAACAAGAAAAATTTAAAAACTGGTCTGGAAAGGGCAAGTTTGCTGTACATAGTAAACAGGAAATTTTTATAACTGTTGAAACTGTAACATTTTATGAGACATGGAATATACTGTCTGGTAATTTGGCAGGAGCAGAGGAGGGGCAGGTGCTGATTACAGATTACAATGGTCTGTTGCAATGATATGTAAGCCCAAAATCATACCACGACCTATCATAGACCTCTGTACTTCATCAAGTAGTGCAGTCCAAAAAATAGGATGTTTCGGACAGCATGATAACTTTTGACTGTCACTGTCACGTCCATCCAAACTTTATCTGCATATTTCTGTTAGGATATCCCCAATTTGAATTGAAATCTGTCATAATATACTGCCTGGTCAGACTTACTTGCTTTAATAAATTAAACAATACAATACAATAAGTTTTATTTTAAGTCGGCAAGAAGACAACATTACAAAACATAAGCTCTGAAGAGCTTTTGAACCGACTATAAAACAAATTAAAACAAATTTAACAGAGTTATAAAAGAGCTACAAAAGAAATATTTGTTAAGCACATAAATTTAAATAGAGCTACTTGAGCAATACTACAAGCGTTAAAATCTGTGTTGAAGCTGCTGATCTAGACACTGCTGTCTAAAAACTTCCATAAGAAAGGAAAACAAGTGAATGAAGTATTGCCATGCAATACAAAGTCCCCTACTGGAAGGCACCTAATTTTCTCTACTGCAGTATAACTTAATGAACTGATATCTGTCAATGATGTATAAACAATATCGTACTATATATACAATATAATATAACAAAGCACTTGGATTAAAATTTGCATATATAAAAACGTACAGTTGTTTTCATTTGGAATTTTTTTAGCCGATCATACAAATGTTATCATAAAAGTTATTTATAGTAACAACAAAGTGAAATTAACCCTAAAAAAAAAAATCAAAAAAAATCTATAAAATATAAGTCCACAAGAAACTCTTTACCAGGTAGAGATAGATCAAAATACACCTAAAATTTGGATGTACCGTGCATGTTGTACCACAGAAAAGTGGTCTCAATTTTTCCCTACGGCCAGTAATAAAAAAGTTACAATATAATCTATTTATAGTAACAACAAAGGGACATAATTCTAAAAAAAGTGTGCCTCATAGTGGTGAACATTTCTGCCAAGTTACATCAAAATCCCTCCATGCATGAAGAAGAAATGCTCCGGACAAAGTCATTCTTGAATTTGACCTTTAACCTCTGAGTATGACCTTGACCTTAGACCTAGGGACCTGGTTCTGGCGCGCGACAATTCGTCTCATAGTGGTGAACATTTGTGCCAAGTTACATTAAAATCCCCTCAATGCATAAAGAAGAAATGCTCCAGACAAAGTCATTCTTGAATTTGACCTCTAAGTATGACCTTGACCTTAGACCTAGAGCCGGGGCTTTGCGCACAACATGTTGTCTCATCCAGGGAAATGTTTGTGCCAACTGATATTTAAATCCTGTTTTGCATGACAAAGTTATAGACCGGACAGGAAAAAAATCCTACTGACCTTTGATCTCAAAGTGTGACCTTGACCTTAAAGCTAGAGTTCTGGGTGTTGCGCATGACATGTCGTCTTATCATGGGGAACATTTATGCCAAGTAATATTGTAATCCCTTGATGGATGACAAAGTTCTGGACCGGACAGGAAAAAAACCCTATTGACCTTTGGCCTCCGATTGTGACCTTGACCTTTGAGCTAGGGGTCCGGGTTTTGCGCATGACATGTTGCCTCATCATGAGGAACATTTGTGCCAAGTAATATCAAAATCCCTTCATGGATGGCAGAGTTATGGACCAGACAGGAAAAAAACCCTATTGACATTTGACCCCCAATGGTGACCTTGACCTTTGAGCAAGGGCTCCGGGATTTGCACATGACATGTTGTCTCATCATGGGGAACATCTGTGCTAAGTAATATTGAAATCCCTTAATGAATGACACAGTTATGGACCGGACAGGAAACAGACCCTGTTCATGACATGTTAACATATGACTGCTAAGTGTGAACTTGACCTTTGAGCTAGGGGTCTGAAAGTTGTGCACGACACACCGTCTTATTATGAGGTACAATTGTGCCAACTGATATTAAAATCCCTTCATAGATGGGAGAGTTATGGACCGGACAGGAAAAAAGCCCTGTTGACCTTTGACCTCAAATTGTGACCTTGATCTTTGAGCTAGGGGTGCGGGTTTTGTGCAGGACACGTCGTCTCATCATGGGGAACATTTGTGTCAAGTAATATTAAAATCCCTTCATGGATGAAAGAGTTATAGACCGGACACGAAACAGACCCTGTTCATGCCATGTTAACATTTGACTGCTAAGTGTGACCTTGACCTTTGAGCTAGGGGTCTCAAAGTTGTGCATGACACATCATCTTATTACGAGGTACAATTGTGCCAAGTGATATTAAAATCCCTTCATGGATGGGAGAGTTATGGACCGGACAGGAAAAAAACCCTGTTGACCTTTGACCTCCAATTGTGACCTTGACCTTTAAGCTAGGGGTCCGGGTTTTGCGCAGGACACGTCGTCTCATCATGGGGAACATTTGTGCCAAGTAATATTAAAATCCCTTCATGGATAAAAGAGTTATGGACCGGACACGAAATTGCGGACGGACGGAATGACAGAATGACGGAATGACGGAAAAGCGCATTCCTATAGTCCCCGAAACTGGTTTTCAACCAGTAGGGGACTAATAAGATCTGCAATACAAAAAACACACAAAAATGTATGCATGCAGAAACTTCAAATGGGTTGAATTTAATTCATAATTTTAAATAAGAGACTTAAATCTTTGAAAATATGATGCAACAGGTGCGAGGAGATATCTACACTGACACCGGTTTTAATATACAACAGACTGCCAATTTCACTAAATTGCAGAAACAAAACACAAAATATACATTCACAAAATGTCAGCGAGGCAAGTTTATATTCTAATGTAAATATAAATTCATTTTCAGAGATGGGAATTCCAGAGATGTTATCATTTTTAATACAAAAACATTGTTCATGTACCAGAAAACGTTCCCAGCCCTTTTTTTGTAAATTTGGGGAAGGGTACCAGGTCCCTTTTGGATGGGAAATTTACGTCGCGAAATCATTGTTTGGAGGAATACATTTGCTGAAAAGTTGTTAAAATCAGGACTGAAAATCAAAACTAATTTCATTTTTTTTTGCATGGGGAATTTTTGGCCAAGGTGGGGAAAAAAGTATACTTTTTAGATTGGGGAATGGGGCCGAATTTCGGCCCTAAAATCAGCATAAAAAAAGGCCTGGTTCCCAATGGATTTCAATAGATTTCCTAACAGAAATATGCAGAATAAGTTTGGACGTGTTGGAGACAGTGACAGTCAAAAGTTATCATGCTGTCCCGAAACGTCCTATTAATCACTAGGCTGCAAGTAGTGGGACTATTCTCAGATTCTCATATGATACTGTTACATTAGTATGTAACCCGTAAAGTTTCTATGATTCACAGAAAACATACTAACTTTTTTGGCTTTTTGCCTTTCAATGGAGGTAAACTGAGCCATTCAACATCACTGTCAGTGGAGTCCAACAGGTTCAGACTGTCAGCTTTATCCCCTGACCCGCTGTGAATGCCACCATTGCTTTTGCCTCTCATCATTAATGAAAAATGTTTCTGCTCTGTAATTTTTGTTCCTTTTCACTAAAATGACATCTGCATAAATTTCTCTTACTACATCTTATCTAGATCACTCAATAACACTGAATCTAGGAAGTTTAAAACTTGTCAAAGTTTTCACAGGAAGTTGTCATCTGAACCAGGGAGAAGTTCATAAATAAAAAAATAAGAAGTTTTATAAAACTGAGCTAATACTTTGAATTTAGAAAAACATTTAAGGTTTTTATTTCTTTCTTCGTTTTAATTAAATTAATTTCAGTTATCGCAGAAATTGAATCATCATTTTATGAACCACTCCCTCTTAGCAGAGGAGGTAACTTCGCATCAAGGGAGGTAATGATATATTAAAGGCTAAATACCACTAAATCTGACTCTTTTAAAGGCATGGACACACTAAATAGCTTGCCTTCTTTATTCTTTATAGAACTGACACATTTCAAATGTCGGACCCATTTTAAATGTCTGTAACTTACGTTTTCATGAAGAATTTTGTCAGTGCTGAATAAAAATCAAAAGAAAAGTGGGGGTCATGTTTGATGCCAGAAAAATATTTTGGTGGTGGCTACCGTAATCCTACGCTATGACTAGATACCGGAAAGGGCCCTTTCCGCAAAAAGGACATAACATGATCGGAAAGGGCCTGCCATATGTTTATTACTGGAATTTAGATAATTATTTCTTCATATTTCATTATGACATAATAAAAGAAAATAAATTACAAAAAAAAGTTATCAATTTGTTATTTTTAAATGAATTATAGACAAAATACGAGTCATGACATAAACCGGGCTGATCGGAAAGGGCTTAACATGTTCCGAAAAGGGCCTGTCACATGTTTATTATTGGAAATTATTCAACTATTACTTCATATTTCATTTAACAAATGAAAAAGAAAATAATTTAAAATAAAACAATTATCAATACTCGAATTTTAAATGAATTATAGACAATATATGGGTCATGACATAAACCGCGCTGACCGGAAAGGTCTTAACATGATCGGAAAGGGCCTGTCACATGTTTATTATTGGAAATTATTTAATTATTTCTTCATATTTCATTATGACATAATAAAAGAAAATAAATTACGAAAAAAAAGTTATCAATTTGTTATTTTTAAAAGAATTATAGACAAAATACAAGTCATGACATAAACCGCGCTGATCGGAAATGGCTTAACATGATCGGAAAGGGCCTGTCACATGTTTATTATTGGAAATTATTTAATTATTACTTCGTATTTCATTTAACAAATGAAAAAGAAAATAATTTAAAATAAAACAATTATTAATACTCGAATTTTAAATGAATTATAGATAAAATACGGGTCATGACATAAACCGCGCTGATCGGAAAGGGCTTAACATGATCGGAAAGGGCCTGCTGTATGTTTATTATTGGAACTTATTTATTTATTTATTCATATTTCATTTAAGAAATAGAAAAGAAAATAAATTATGAATTATGAAATAGCTATTTATGATTTTTAAATGAATTATAGACAAAATATGGGTTATGACATAAACTACGCTGATCGAGAAGGGCCTAACATGATCGGAAAGGGTCTGTCATATGTTTATTATTTGAAATTATTTAATTGTTTCTTCATATTTCGTATTTCGTTTAACAAAAGAAAATAAAGAAAGAAAAAAGATCATTATCGATTTTTAAATGAACTATACACAAAACACATGTCAGTGCATAAACCGCGCTGATCGGAAAGGACCGGCCTTTGAATATATGCGGCGTAACAAACACGTGCCTCTGATTAGTCCTGATAGAGTTTGATTGGATTATCACACCTATTGATTATATCAATTAATCAGTATATTTGTAAGCACACACAAGTGCCATGTGACAAATAATGTCTTTATATTATAACAATATTTTTATACACTTTGCCTTTTGGACAGATAATAGCCTTTATTGACTTTAATTGCTTTCTTCAAACAATGCCGCTAAATGTTTTGGGTAAAAAGTCACCTGATTCTTAGCATACATGTTTCTTAAGCAAAATGTGTGTACCGTTTGCACGGAACAGTGTTAGACGAACTGTATATTCTGTGAGGTAAGTGCAGTTAATATGACAAGCTTTTATCTAATTTAATACTTGTCGTTATTCCTGCAAATTGAAGAATTGAAGAAAAAAAAACAAGTACATTCGGTAGTATTTTTATTTTTGCACAAGAAATGCTTATAAAGCCGTAAATATATCAGCCGGCGAACAGTAGTTGACAATATTGTTTCCTCCGATGTTTAAGAAGACATACCTGAAATATAAAACATATGTATTTAAAAATCATTATCGTATACGTTTATAAAAATAAAAGTGTTGCATATTATGCACGTGCATGGCATGTGCACCAACATGCACATGTTTGTTTACACTTAACATATGATTATGATAGTACTTGGTTTACAAATTGTAACTATTTCCATTACTTAGATTAGCAAAAGTTTATAATGTCTTGTTCTTTCACCGAAAGAAAATATTATAAATATTTAGCAAAAATAGAAATTTACTTCTTACCTTGGTTTGTCCTTTAATAATCTATCATACATTGGCCTGAATTTTTTACGTGTTGACATTCCAGATACACCATAGAAGGCACATTTATATTTGAAATGCATATTGCCACTGGTATGCTTTTCTAGGCGTGTAACGTAACTGTCACCAAATATAGCATTATTATTCGAATGTTGCGTTTCTGAAATCAGTCTATGGTTTATATATTATATTATTGAATAAAGCATCATTTACTCAATGGCAAATTATTTTGTCAACGAAAAGCCGTAAAAACATCTAACCTTCTTTAAATATTTTGATTGACACGTAGCAATCAGTGTTTACTCAACTTGTTGATTGATAGGTGACATATGAATAACCTGTCCTTTCGTTAATAACAATTATAAGGTACTTTTAACAGAACGATGAGCAATAAACTTTAAAAGTATATTGCAAGAATATTTGTTATTATTAAACTTCCAATAAATACATGTTTTATAAATATTTAAGGGAGATCTGTATTTATTATTATCTCATCAATGTGCAATTTACACGGAGTTAAAACATATAACTAAAATACATTTAGTTTATGAACTGACGCGTATATTGTCAATAATTCATTTAAAAATAAAAATAAATGTTATTTTTTTCTTAAGTTCTTTTCTTTTTGATTTGATAAATGAAATATGAAGAAAGAAATAAATAATTTCCAATAATAAACATATAGCAGGCCCTTTCCGATCATGTTAAGCCCTTTCCGATCAGCGCGCTTTATGTACTGGCACGTATTTTGCCTATAATTCATCTAAAAATCAAAAATTCATATATTTTTTTTCGTATGTTCTTCTCTTTTTGATTTGATAAATGAAATATGAAGAAATAAATAAACAATTTCCAATAATAAACATATAGCAGGCCCTTTCCGATCATGTTAAGCCCTTTCCGATCAGCGCGGTTTATGTTATGACCCGTATTTTGTCCATAATTCATTTAAAAATCGAATATTGATAATTTTTTTATCTTAAATAATTTCCTTTTTCATTTGTTAAATGAAATGTGAAAAAATAATAAAATTAGTTCCAATAATAAACATATAGCAGGCCCTTTCCGATCATGTTAAGCCCTTTCCGATCAGCGCGGTTTATGCCATGACTCGTATTTTCATTTAAAAATAACAAATTGATAACTTTTTTTTCGTAATTTATTTTCTTTTATTATGTCATAATGAAATATGAAGAAATAGTTAAATCAATTCCAATAATAAACATATGGCAGGCCCTTTCCGATCATGTTAGGCCCTTTTCGATCAAATATCACGGAAAGGGCCCTTTCCGGTATCTAGTCCCCAGTAGGCATTTGACGTCGGTTAGACGTCGTATAGACGTCAGACCCCGACGTTGGATTAACGTTGGATTTTGGTTGGATTTGCAAACCGTTTAGACGTCGGATCCCGACGTTGGCTAGACGTCGCAATCCGACCATTTTCCAACCAAAATCTAACCACTTTCCAACCAAAATCTGACCAAATTTTCAACAGAATTTGCAATCAAACAAGTAATCAACACATGTATTTTATCATCTTTATTTCACATGATAGCGACATAAGTCTAATATCATAAATCCAAAAAAGGTAATCCAGTAATTGAAACTTTCAAGTTTAGTCATGTCTGCATGATTCTTCAACTCCGCTAAAATTCCCATCTGAAATGTATAAAATTTGACAGTTTCATCATTTCATAAAATTTGAAAACTTATACAAGTATGCTAGAGCTATTACTAAAGAACATAATTGCTACGTGCAAAACAAACATGTTATATTTTAAATTCTAAAATAATTCTCTATAACCTCATAAAATGTAATGAAGTTTTATGTTAAACGCAATTGATTTTTAAAGTAATAAACATAATGCATCAATCTTTGAAAGAATACGTAACATTAAAAAGAATAACTATTAAATTAAGTACAACTTTCAAAAATCTGCTACTCACGTTGCGGATCCCTTTGTGTAAAGTATTTATAAACTTGCTATCTTATCCCACAAATATCAAATTACCGGAAGACTTGTGTAAACCGATGCAGGCTTATCTCGCGAAGGCATGGCTATTAAACAACATGTGTAGAAGAAGATCCTTAGGTGAATTTAGAATAATTTATACATGTGTATAGAATGCAATTTTTTCCTGAACAGTTTTAAATTGGTAAAAAAAAAATCCGTTTCCGAAAATAGACAATCTCATGCGACATAACATAATTAATGATAATGTTTGATGTGCTAATGAACTATTATTTATAAGCGTATGTTCAGGCATAACTATCTTTAAACTATTATAGCAAAATTACACCAGTTAATTTCATAAATGAAAACATTTAAACAACAGACTTTCTATCCAACCTAATTCCAACGTCTCCTAGACGTCTATTAGACGTCGTGGTTATGACGTTGGTTAGACGTTGGATTCAGGTCGCCGACGTCGCGACCAAAATCCAACATCTAACCAACGTCGGTACGACGTCAGGTGTTTACTGGGTCATGCCCGTAATCCTAGCCTCCGATTCTAAGATTACGGAAGTTCCGTATTCCTAGACAATCCTATGAGGATAGGCTAGGATTATTGAATTTAAGTATGTTAGAGGCATCAAGTATATGTCAGAACATGCATAAATGTTGTTGTAAACTTACTTATTTCACTTAAAGTAGGGATTTTTCATGCCTGTCGTACATACGGGTGTTGATTTCGCCCGATTCTGTATGCGCGGAAATCTAAAGTGACAGGCAAAATCAAATCATAAAATTTAAAGTACAAATTTTTTTTTTTTTTAAATCCCTTTGAGCTATCATTAAGAATATAATTCTACGTTTGTAAGTCAATTTCAAAAAAAAAAAATAATAATAATAATTTATATTTAGTATGGTTTCGGAAAGAAAAACATATGTATATGGGTGTTGATTTCGCCTGTTTCTCCGTGGAAAACTCGAGTGACACGCAAACTCAACTCATAAAATTTAAAGTATAGAATATTTCTTTTTAATCTAACTTTAACCCTCATATTTCTATAATATTTCCACACACCGCATAACACAAAATACATGTAATATGGTAGGCATGAAAAAATCGCTATTTTCAATGAAATAAGTAAGTTTACAACATCATTTATGCATGTTCTAACTTATTTCTGTAATCCTAGCCTATCCTCGTAGGGTTGTCTAGGAATACGGAACTTCCGTAATCCTAGAACCGGAGGCTAGGATTACGGTACCGTAATCGTAGCCACTGCCAAATATTTTCATCAAACACCCAAACTGTATTGAGACCAAAAATTGTAGTGGTGTTGATTGACCTAAGATTCCATGACAAATTCTTTCAAACTTAAGTATTTCTTTATGAAAATGCTTCCTAACTGTCAAGCATAGATTCGTCATGCGATTTTAGCAAAAAATTGCAAAGAAAATATGGAAAATAGCTCTACAGAGCAACACTGAGAAGTATTTGAATCCACCATAATGCGACTCATTTCTTTGCGCCATTTTCCTATTATTGTGTCTGTATACCTAAGTACGTAGTTCTCTAGAATATCAGATTTTCAGATACTACCTATATTCCCATGAAGAACTTAAATCGGTTCAAAAGCTCACACGAGGTTATCTTGTATCCTTATTCACTATCTTGCCGACTTTAAATAAATCTCATCTTAAATATATTGCTAATATAGAAAAGAAAAAGGAATGTTGATTTTGGATTATAGTCAAAACATACCCAAACCAAAATGTACCCTAGTCAAAATTTAATATTTTTTCTGCAAAAATAAACATGGAACTGTTGAATGAAATAAAATACTATCAACTGTCAATTTGCTATTTTCTCGAACTTTAACGTTGGTACATTCTGATTTTCTTGAATACATTTTGACTTTACCATGAGGGTACACTTTTGTTTGGGTATGTGACCTGCACCCTTGTTTTTTTTACATGAGAAAGTTATGCTTCATTCAAAATATCACTCTGAATTCACTCCTTTTGGCTTCTTTCAATGTTTCTTTTTGGATCTGTTGTTGTACAGCATTCTCTAGTTACTTGGCAAAAATGTTCTACTGTTCTGGGTCAATGTGACCTTGACCTATGACCTACTGACCTAAAATCAATAGGGGTTATCTGCTGGTCATGATCAACCTCCCTATTAAGTTTCGTGATCTTAGGCCCAATCGTTCTCAAGTTATCATCCAGAATCAGTTTAACTGTTCTGGGTCACTTTGACCTTGACCTCAAAATCAATAGGGGTCATCTGCTGTTCATGATCAACCTCCCTATCAAGTTTCGTGATCTTAGGTCCAATCATTCTGAAGTTACCATTCAAAAACAGTTTAACTGTTCCGGGTCACTTTGACCTTAACCTTTGACCTCAAAATCAATAGGGGTCATTTGCTGGTCATGGACAACATCCTTATAAAGTTTTGTGATCCTAGGCCCAAGTGTTCTTGACTTATCATCTGGAAACCGTTCAACTGTTCTGGGTCACTGTGACCTTGACCTTTGACCTACTGACTTCAAAATCAATAGGGGTCATCTGCTGGTCATGACCAACCTCCCTATCAACTTTCATGATCCTAGGCCCAAGTGTTCTTGAGTTATCATCCAGAAATGGATTGGTCTACGAACAGACCGACCGACATCTGCAAAACAATATACCCCACCTTCTTCGAAGGGGGGCATAATAAATACTATACCAATTATGACTGCCTAGTGGTAATAGGTTTGACTGTCAATCCAGAGGTCAGGGGTTCAAATTAAACTATCTCTTTAAATAATGTTTTTAACTTGAATGTGTTCGTTTTCCCCCAAACAGATGCGGTTTGTTCGGAAGGAATCATTGTGCACACCAGCAAAATGGTCCATTTACAGCCGACTAATTAATGATGTCCCTAGAACAACAATTTTTTTAAAGGCTCGCATCCCTGATTTTCTGTAGTTGCCAGGGAATCTCATCCAAATATCCAGTTTATCAGTGTTCTAACTGGGGAACAGTCCAACACGCTGATGAGGATGCTATCTCGTCTTCGTGGAGACACACAAAACAACCAAGAGAAAGAGGAGCGAGCAGTTGAAAAACAAAAGAATTAAAAATATTGCTGAAAATTTTCAAGAGCGAGGAGTGAAAGACACATTAAGGGATGTTGCATTTAACATCCAATATCACATGTGATATATAACTTATAATAAAAGTATATTATAAATCGGACTTACTTCCCTTACACTCTGAGTAACTATTGCAAAAACACTGTCAGTGTTTGTCTATATTCTGTTGATGTTATTTTCTGTTTGGTCATGTCGTCTTGTTCATGAAATGCCATGTCGACGTTTTGTCATAAACCCGTATGACACACTGAATCAAGAATGGAAACAATTGTGTTTATGAAAAAAAAAAAGGTGCTGGAATGCTCTAAGATATGACCAAGACAAGACAAGAAACAGCACTTCATATAAGCTCTGTGCCCTTGAATATGCCTCTTAAGAAATGTGTCACTAAGACACTTTTATCACTGGTATGAGTTACATGTAGCAAGAAAACAATGCTGCAAAAAATCAAGTTCTGAACAGACAGGATAAAGTATATTACTGGCATGTCATGAAAATCTTTATATAAACTCAATTTTAAGTATATGCCTCTATGACTTATTATGCTAACAAAATTAACTCCACTCCATGTTTTAGTATATGGTTCGATGTAGCCACCTGTTACACAACAGTTTTTCAGTCAGAGGTCACTTTCAGGTCAAGAGCTAAAAAATTTAAGGCACTATGAATCAGTTTTAATATAAGAATTTCATGTCAGAGAAAAAGCAACTTTTGGATTTTATATTTTTTCTTGAGGCCTAATTGAACTAACTTTAGATAACTTATGGTACCAAAATTGCAAATAATTCTGCCACAAATTACATGATCTGACCAGTTTTCAAAAGCAACTAAGATCTTTCAGTCACCCAGGAGGTAATCTTGCGTAAACTCGTGATCTTATTGAAGCGTTTGCTTTATCACTCATGATCAAATCAACAGACGCTTATTAAAGTATTACACTGGCGATACAGCCGACACATAATAAACCAAATCAGGTCCGATTTTCAAAGGTCAACTGTTGATTTCTCAGACTTCCAATCATATTCATTCTTTCCCCATGTAGAAAATACTAATAACACTAAAAAGACACCATTATCATTATAAACAATCTGATAGAAAGTTTTTCAAGACACAAATTTTTATCCTTCTGCTGTCTGTTTCATACACCGGTAAAACGAGATCTCATTCAGTTCCCACATGATGTTGGCGAGATCTGCTCTATATGCCTTTCAAGTTGCCGATCTATTCATTTTTATAGCTCTTTGAGTCACCAAAGATCTAATCCAGTCTGGTGAACATCCAGAACTAAATAAAGGCATGCATGCAAGCTTGGTCAACTATTTGTGCAAGGGCACATTGGAACCAATTACGATCCAGTCGTGCTCAGATAAGCTACAAAACCTTGAGTGCTATCATCTGGATGCAAAGAAGACTGACAAAAATAAAAAGAATACACATATTTATTAGACTTTTCTTTTTATCATGTCCTTAAAGTTTTTAATTCCATTTCTCTTTTCAGGAAAAAAATATGTCTTAAATGTACAAGTTCAAACAAAATATTATCTTATGAAATAAATTTGATCTAAATGAATCTGTTTTATGCACAAACAAGGATCTGCATTCAATAAACACTTGATGCCCCCGGTGGCATCCTTGTCGATAATGAAAGCAACCTAAGTCCAAAACGAGGTCAAGGTTAAACTGAGGTCAGGTGATGTTTGAGGATGAGGAATGGTCACAGGTTACATCTGTATTAGTATCAATTCATTCTTGTAAGCGGTATTGATGCTAGACGAAACGGTCCCATTTGGTTAACCAAGGGATGGCCCATATAAAGCAACCTAAGTCCAAAATGAAATCAATTTTAGTTGAGGAATGGTCACAGGTTACATCTGTATTAGTATCAATTCATTCTTGTAAGCGGTACTGATGCTAGATGAAATGGTCCCATTTGGTTAACCAAGAGATGGCCCATATAAAGCAACCTAAGTCCAAAATGAGGTCAAGGTCAAGGACAAACTGAGGTCAGGTGATGTTTGAAGATGAGGAATGGTCACAGGTTACATCTGTATTAGTATCAATTCATTCTTGTAAGCGGTATTGATGCTAGACGAAACGGTCCCATTTGGTTAACCAAGAGATGGCCCATATAAAGCAACCTAAGTCCAAAATGAGGTCAAGGTCAAGGTCAAACTGAGGTCAGGTGATGTCTGAAGATGAGGAATGGTCACAGGTTACATCTGCATTAGTATCAAGTCATTCTAGTTAGGGGTATTGATGCTAGATGAAACGGTCCCATTTGGTCCTCGTACGGACGGACGAACGGACGGACAGGACGATCACTATATGCCTCCCGCATCAGTAGATGCCGGGGGCATAAAAATATAGACAAAATTATATATACTGTTGGTACCCAATAAATACAAAGAGCAGCAAAATTCAGGCAAGTTAAAATAAGTTTATAATAATATATTATACAGGCAAGTATACTAAAATATGTTTAAAGAAACAATACATAAAATATAAAGGATCCTCCAATACATCTGCAAGAGAATATGTTTACACATGATAGATCAAAAGGCATACCGATACATGGTCACAAACTTACAGACATGTCTGTTTTCAAGAAACAACAAGAGCTTTCAGAGGAAAAAGCACACTCGACTATTCTGATGCTTAATAGGGAACTAGCTAGGGCACATCTGAGAAAACTAGAGCAATCATTGGAGGAATTAATATCCTCTGATGTTGATGATGATGTTGGACTGTGAACCTGAAATTCTAAGTAAACAGGGGGCATAATTCATAAAAGTAAAGTGCAAGCCAGAACTCTGCAAAATGACAGCATGCATGACTTTTTGAAGCTTTTCCACCTAATACTTGCTTATATACATTCGCTAAATTTTTTAAGTTGAAAAAATGGCATAATTATGATAAAATAAAAGTCAGAAATATGAAACTTGCCATATGAGGTCATCTCATGATGTAAAAGACATTGTGGAGAATCTGAAAACATTTAGTCAAGTAATTCCTGAAAAACATAATTACATGTAAAACTGTCACAAAATTTCTATGTTAAACTGGGATTTTTTTTGACAAAATAAAAGCTAGAGTTATGTAATTTACCATGTAAGGTAATTTTATGATGCAGAATACATGTCTGAAGTTTGAATGCATTAGGTTTACTAGTTCTAGAGGAACTTGTTTACATGCAAAACTTTTGTAACATGGATGCTGACGAAAGGGTGACAACAATAACTCTACTATTTAAAAAAATTCCAATATTCAAGCTAAATATTGGAAAAGTAAATTTACTTAATTACATGATTTTCAGTGAATTATTCAACATTAGACTACAATATATTACACATATATCTGGTTTTGGTGCAAGTATGGCCCTTGAGTCATAATTATTAAGTGGGTGATACTGAGGAATAACTAATTGTTTTAATCAAATGAAAAAAGAGAAAGTGAATGAAAACTTTGACCAAGGTGAGCGCAATGACACAGGGGTGAGCAGGACAGTTCTCCATATATTTTGTATAGTCACACAAAAAGTTTTCCACAAAACTGTTAGTGTAACCAACACAAACAGTTTCACATTGAGAAATTGCACATGTTATCTTTTATTACAGATGTCTACAAATGAACAAACAACAGAAAAATCTCAAAAACACCCTGTATAAGGCTGGCATAAATTTTACATAGGAATGTTGCATTGTTCTTAAAATATTCATCTGTATTCACAAACTTCACGTTAGTATGTGTGTGTCTTCTTTTTAACTTTCCTCCTCTGTGTACACCATAGAAATCCTGATATGACTGCTGTACACACACATATGATGATGGAGTAACTCACTGCTGGAAATGTTCCCTGAAAATTACATCAGCAAATGTTGGTTTTCTCGTGGTGCTGCTCATATATATAATTAATTACAGACTGATTTTATCGTGACATCAATCCTTATTATCTAAGAGTAATAAATTAACATAAGAGCCGCGCCATGAGAAAACCAATATAGTGGCTTTGCGACCAGCATGGATCCAGACCAGCATGCGCCTCTGTGCAGTCTGGTCAGGATCCATGCTGTTCGCTAACGGTTTCTCTAATTGCAATAGGCTTTGAAAGTGAACAACATGGATCCTGACCAGACTGCGCAGACGCAAAGCCACTATGTTGGTTTTCCCATGGCGCGGCTCATATCATTATCTCAGCGCTAAAAGTGGGCAAGTGCTTCTACATGTCAATACACTTACACACTTTTTGCGCTGCATTGATGTTGTTAGTCAGACTGGAGTTAGTACTTGTGTCAGCAAGTGGATGAGCAACATGTACCTATAAACAAAAGTCTACTGCACTGTCATGCAAAACTGACCCAACAAGACACCCTGAACTCTGCAACATTTTATGTCCTGGATATAGGACATATGGAACAGGTATCTTAGTTTCACTTTCTGACAGGCAAACAACTCTGTATTTCAGGAGTGTTATTTTTATTACAAAATGCTATGTAAAAAAAAAAATCATCCCTGGAAATGGGGTAGGGGTGGGGGGAATGTCATTCCTGTATCAGAAATTATCCATCAAACACTACACAAGAAAATAATCAATTTCTTCTATTAAAAGCAAGAGCTGTCACTATTAGTGACAAATGTCCCCGAAGCATGCCCAAGAATGCTACAGTTGTCTGTGCAAATAATGCCAGAATAGTTTAGGTACGAATCACTTTGTGACCTTGACCCAGACCTGAGAAACCCGGATCATAAACTTGACACACCTCAATATGGTTAACATTTGTGTAAAATTATTTTCAAATCCCTTGATAAATGGCAGAGTTATGGACTAGACAAGAAACAGACCATGTTAACCTTTGACTTCTAAGTGTGACCTTGACCTTGGAGCTAGGGGTCTGGGTCTTGTGAATGACATGTCATCTCATTATATGGAACATTCATACCAAGTAATTTTAAAATACCTTATCCTATGGCAGAGTTGTGGACCGGACAAGAAACTAACCATGTTAACCTTTAACCTCTAAGTTTGACCTTGACCTTTGAGCTAGCAGTCTGGATCTTGCCCATGACAAATCATCTCATTATGGGGAACATTTATGCCAAGTAATTTCAAAATCCCTTGATGAATGGCAGAGTTATGAACCGGACATGTGTTAACCTTTGATTTCTAAGTGTGACCTTGACCTTGGAGCTAGGGGTCTGGGTCTTGCGCATGACAAATCATCTCATTATGGTGAACATTTATGCCAAGTTATTTCAAAATCCCTTTTTGGATGGCAGAGTTACAGCCCAGACAAGAATTTGGATGCACACATGCATGCACACACACATGAAAGGACAGTGCAATTTAATCTTTGGGGGCATAAAAACTATTAATCTAATTGTACAATGTACGTTTTTCAATTTAAATATTTACTGATTTATTCATTTGTGAAGTTACATATTATTACTGAATCCTAATAAATTGCTATTAGTTTCAAACAAAAGCACAGGCTATGGGTTCAATGGTAAATAATTACAGCTTTTTAAACAGTAGGTTATCTGGGAAACTCTTTATTACAACAGAAAATAAGTTACCTGTCTAAGACATTTGTATCCATGGTAACCAGGTAAACACAAACATTCCATCACACCTGGACCAGTGAGCACACAATGACTGTTGCTGTTCTGACATGTCACTGAAACAAAATAAAACCGCTAGAGGATAAGATAAACAGTGATACAGAACGAACACATTCCGTCATTGTTTCATATATGATGACAAAACCTCTCACACAGATTTTTACAGGTCTGACAAAACATTTCACAATTTTCTACTTTGTTATTTTGAGACATTTTCATTAGGTAAGCTTGAAGTAGATCCTTCAAAGTTTTATGAGAAAACAAGTATGCCCATGGGCAGAATGTCAACCCGCCAGCTGTCAAGTGTGACCTTGACCTTGGACCTGGTTCTTGCGCATGACACCCTGTCTCATAATGATGAACATTCATGCCAACATCAAAATCCCACCATGCCTGAAGACGAAATGATCAAGACAAACTTCAATTTGACCTTTGACCTTCAACTGTGACCTTGACCTTTGAGATAGGAACATGTGATTTGCGCACGACACACTTTCTCATTGAGGTAAACATTCATGCCAAATATAACAAGATTGGTCCATGCATGTCAAAGTTATGGTCCGGACAAAATCAGACAGACGCAAGGACGGACGCACACACACACCGAACTGCCAAAAGTGGTGACTATATTGAGCTCACTGCAAGCAGGCTAAACAAGAATTGTTTAAAGGTTTTAATATTTCAGCTCCAGCAGCTCCTAAAAGCGGCCATATGCCCGATGATTTGAAAAAGTCAGGAGAGGACCTTATGTTGAAAACTTTCAATAGTGACCTTGACCTTTGACCATCAACAATGGGCCATGTGTGTGTCACATAGTCTAATCATGGGGAACACTGCTGTGTTGTAATGAAAAATCCTTCAATGCAATTAAGTTATGGAGAAGAAACAAATTTTTACTTGACCTTAAACAGTGACCTTGACCTTTAACTGACAAGCATAAATCATGTGTTGACACTTTGTCTCATCATGGGGAACATTTGTGTGTAGCACTAAGATAATCAATCAATGAGTATAAAAGTTATAGAATAGAAACAATTTTTATTTGCTTCTCCTTCCCTCCGGAGCGTGCACGTCGCAGAGAAGGCACAGGGCATCGACAGATGTGGACCTTAGTGTCGTAGCCAACTCAGCTGTTGGTGTCCTGACTAATCCGGAGGGAGTGGCCCTAAGAGGGATTGTTTGTGAAGAGGAGCTATGTACTTGGCCGACGGCCTGCTGTTCAGATGGCCTGCAGAATACTGACAGCATGCAGAGAAGCTACCGAGCTGCTCAAACTCCACGCTCAACGTGGGGGGGCGAGCAGGGAGGGGCACAACACCCACAGCAGCGACGGATTCCAGTGACAACAACAGCGGCTTGCAGCACTTACCGTCCTTTAAAGGGCACCTTGGAGCAAACACGTCTCTTTATGGGTCTCTGTCATTTAGGTCTCATTGGCCGTGACAGTGATTCACTTTTGGCATCAAAATTATTTTTCTTTGGCATATACTCTACGGAAATTGCGTAGAGGTAAATTTTCACCACTTTGGCTTCAAAAAGAATCTTTAACGGCATGCCTGGTGACATGCTGGGGGTCTATACTCTTACATAGCTTAATGCTATATTGTGCCTGAAAGGGCGGATGGACCCTTATATTAAATTTAAACACTGACTGACTGACTGACTGACAATTTTTATTTGATCTTCAATAGGCCATGTGTGTCACATAGTCTAATCATGGGGAACATTGCTGTGTAGTAATAAAAAAAATCCTTCAATGCAATTAAAGTTATGGATAAGAAACAAATTTTTACTTGACCTTAAACAGTGACCTTGACCTTAAACAGACAAGCATAGATCATGTGTTGACACATTGTCTCATCATGAGGAACATTTGTGTGTAGCACTAAGATAATCAATCAATGCGTATAAAAGTTATAGAATAGAAACAATTTTTATCTGATCTTGAATAGTGACCTTGACCTCATGTACATGCAAAATCTACATACATGTACTACCCTCTATTCACATACCGAGTTTTATGAACCTAGCTTGAACACTTTTTGAGTAATTGCAGGATTCAGATTTGTGGCCGGACACAGGCAGTCAGCATTCCTTTAGTCCCCTCTGGTCTTCAGCCGGTAGGGGACTAATAATGGCATAGTTTTGTACAGGTATACATGCAAATTTAAGGATCATTATCCCCAGAATTAACAAAAGGTTAAAATCAAACATTTTTAACTGACAATCCATTTTATGCATTTTGCCTTCTCTAATAATAACTTACACACACTTTAAATGCACTTACACTACTCAATAAAACCAAAATATATTTTACGTAGTACTTTTTATCAAATAAATAATTAACTTTCAGCCTGCTCGCGGCAAGTGATTCTGCCTCTGCAACCAGTGCAGACCAAAATCTACCTGCACGTGCACATCCGTGCTGGCTGATCATGGTCTGCACTGTTTGCTATTCAGTCAGTAAATTTTTAGTGAACACCCCTTTGATTGATAAGTAGCGCTACCCAAACTGAATGATGGACCAGTCCATTATAGAAATTTAGCAGGCTAGAGGTTAAAAACAAAAACTGCTTGAATCATTTCATGTATGAAATCAAAATGAATCAAGGGTTACAAGTCTTTTACTATACACGCACTTACCATTATTTTTTACACATAAATTAATCTCTTCCTCACAAATGACAGTGTTGTTTTGTTTCTCTACTGAGTTCCAAGATTTATTTCCTCCTGGGCATTGTAAGAAATCTGGAAGGGATCTAAAAACAAAACATTACATCATAATCTATCAACAAAACATAAAAGTAGTTTGCAGTCCTTATTTCTATAAACAAGTAGCTAATTAAATACAGTTAATTCATTCTGGAAACAAACAATTTACTGCAATGTTGGCAAGTATAATGCAATATTTGTTAAAATGAATTAATTAATACATACATGTAAATAAAATGAAATTGATAAAGCAAACTCTGATATGTTATCTTAGAAACTAAGAACTTGTTGCAGTGAAGGGAACTCCCAAAATGCAAATATATATACTGAAAGCAAAACATAAGAAAACATTGAAAAATTTGAATATTTGACAATAAAACGTCTTAAATGAACCCTCTCTTAACGATACCTGGTAATAACAGCAGAAAGGTTGCATAGCAACAATTCTTACTTCATGTTATGTTTTCGCACAAAGAAATTGATCATAAGAGCATGTTTCACATATATCTAGCAGGGGCTATAATTTGCAACCCCTTGTTCGATAGTATGGTCTGAGACCAAGTATGCCACACTGTAGTTAACATCAGATTCTGTCTGTTTTCTCTAAAATGTTTTAAAAATTAATGGTAAAAGTTTGGCATGAATGCTGTATTTTTATTCGTCAAAATTTATTTAAGTGACTGCTATTGATATCTTGGTCTCATAAACCACATGATCTACTTACAAATAGAGTAGTTTTGAAAGACCATTAAAATCATCTTGTTTAATCTGCAAATCTGTGTTATTTTCTAACATTCTGAAAAAAGAAACAAAATACATAATGCACATATCATAAACAATCAGTATAATTCTACTGCCAAACATATTTAAGAAAGGTAATTGTGTATTACTCCTAGTCTAATCAAAATTTCATATCAAGTAGAATTCAGAGATTTTTTTTTTTTAATTTTGAAATTGAGACAGTGTTTTCTGACAAATTTGAATTGTAAATATAGAGAAACCACAATATACACACAGGAAAATGTGACAACCTCTGGTGGCCAAGTTTCATCAAACAGAAATACTTCAAACAAACATGCTAGAGGCACAGAAGGAAAATTTCTAAGATTTTTTTTTTCAAAATTGGACCATCTGTTCACAAGACAATGATGTTTATTTATTATATATTTTTAACTTTGGCAGCCATGTTTTAATGAATCAAAAGAATCTGAATAATCTTGGGGGAATGGACCCTAAAGATACATTTCTGAAAAATTACTTCAAAATTGTACCAACATGTCTTTTAAAATATTTCAGAGTCATGCTTTTGAGAGTATATAGAACTTTTACCCTTGCACAACCATCTTATTTTACAGTTTATAGCAGGACTTTGTTACACATGTAGAGTGGTGGAACCTATGCTCGCGGTATTTTGTACATATATAATCTTTTTAAGAAGCAAGAAAAAATTATTAATTCGATTTGCCTATGCAAAAACATAAAGTTATCCTCCTTTTAGCGAAACATATTGTTGATGTGCGTCATCACGTGACTTAGTCGTCTCGTGAGCTATCGACACGGCATACGTAAAAAGGTGAAAATTCGCCCTGAAGGGAACCTATGCTGGCGGTATGTAATATCGATTAAACTAAGGACGAAAATAAAATTCAGCAGACTAAAAATGAACAAACAAGCATATGCGAATATAATATTTAGAACATTACTCATTTATTATGTGAAAAACAAAATAAATGGGGATAACATTTAGTATGTGCCTCTATGTGTATATTTCCCTTACAGAAATGGAGTCACTATTAGAACAAAGCTTAAAAACGTATAATAATGTTGTTTAAAAACAGAATGTTCAAGTATTAAAGATTCAAACAACGACAGTGATTAACTCGCTAATGCTTTCTACACTTCTTTTGTGTGTAGGAAATTTACTCCTCCCTACATCCCAGGAAGAACCATTTGGACTTTGTCAAAATACTAAGACCTTTTCATGGTTCGAAAGGCACTCGTAGTGTAGCCAGGCGCCACATTCATCACATCTTGCTCTTAAATGTATCTTATATCTGAATGTAATGCATGATTTCAAAAAAACTAACTTTAGTTGAGTGATTTTGACATATTTGTGTGAGATTTGTGCGACGGATACAGATTGCGTAAAACGTATCGGCTGCTGTATACGTCACGTGAGCGGCACGCGCGGCTATCGCTACGTTTGTTGTAAATGCATTTTACCACTGGTCGGTGTTGAACATAGCATGATGAAATATTTTTATCAGTGCTTCTGCAGAGAGCGTATTTATCGAAATACCGCGAGCATAGGAATACCGCGAGCATAGGTTCCACCACTCTACATCTTTTTATACATTTTTACTGCCCCCAAACAAGAATGACCCTTTTAAAGGAAACCCATTTCTAATGTGTAATAAATAGATTTTTACATCCATGGTCTGTACTACATAGATACTTACATAACTTTGAGATCATGCATGTTACTGAATAATCCACTGATAGTTTTCAGACCACATCCACTCATATCCACCCTGTAAATAGTTAAAATTCTACAATCTTAAGGTTTCGATGGAGGCATTGAGAAACAAAAATCAAACAACACCAAATCATAGAAAGAAAGAGTTGTTTGACATGAAAATTGAACAGCATGTAAAACATGTATATTACTTTACGAAACAAGTGTCAGTATACTGATATAAACATTGAATTCCGGAAAAGGGCTGCTTAAAGGGGCTCCACTTCCGGACAGTTAAACGCCTTTAAAAACTCACCATTTTCAAAGAACTGTTACACATGTTTGTTTTGATGCATGTGCAATAGCGTGCGAGTGGTGAAATTTCGCATAACAAGGTGGAACACAGTTTTCAGCAATTGTTTATCTTTATTTCTTTACAAATGGCATTCATTTTCAAAGGGAGACAACTGTTCCCGATTATTTTAAGTACAAATGGCATTCATTTTCAAAGGGAAACAACTTTTTTCCGATTATTTTAAGTAACCTTTGAGAAAAGTTGTCTCCCTTTGAAAATGAATGCCATTTGTAAAGAAAAAAAGATAAACAATTGCTGAAAACTATGTTCCACCTTGTTACATGAAATTTCACCACTCGCAGGCTATTGCAAATGCATCAAAACAAACATGTGTAACAGTTCTTTGAAAATGGTGAGTTTTTAAAGGCGTTTAACTGTCCGGAAGTGGAGCCCCTTTAGGCAGCCCTTTTCCGGAATTCAATGTTTATATCAGTATACTGACACTTGTTTCGTAAAGTAATATACATGTTTTACATGCTGTTCAATTTTCATGTCAAACAACTCTTTCTTTCTATGATTTGGTGTTGTTTGATTTTTGTTTCTCAAGTCCTCCATCGAAACCTTAATTACAATACTAGTATAAGCTAAGATATTTTCAGTTCAGAATATAAAATAAGAGGACCATGATTGCCGTAGATCATTCACAACTTGGTTGAGCAGTTTTGGCTGAATTGTGCAAGGAAAATATCTGGGAAAATATTTTGAAATTGGGCCAGTGTTTTCTGACATAAAGATTTTTCAAGTTACCACTATATACATACAAGAAAGAGCAACCTACTACCTCTGGTGGCCATATTTTTAACAAACCAGAAAAGTTAGTTTAAACAAACACGTCAGAGAAGGCTCATTTCTGAGAAATCATTTCAAAATCAGACCAGCAGTTTGAGTAGCATATTTTTAAAGCTTCAAGTACACACATAAAGGGAAAACTGACCTGGCCCTCTGATGGCCATACTTTTCTTTGACAAATAAGATTTAATCTAAACACTCTTGATAAATGGTCCCTATAAAACATTTCAGTAAAATCATTTTGAAACAAGACATGTTTGTAAAACATGCATGCCCCCCCCCCCCCCACATGATGAATTGTTCCACTTTCAGTGCAGTTAGCACTGACTTTCACCTTTGACCTACTGACCCCTAAAACAATAAGGGTAATCAACTTCATAAGCCTAATGATTCTATCAAGTTTGAAGATAGTGGCTGAAATGGTTCTGAAGTAACTGAGTGGAAACTATTTTAAAGGTTCAGGCCCCTATGACATTGACCTTCAACATTCTTCTACTTCATTAAGCATAATTATTCTATCAAGTCTGAAGATACTTGGTAAAGTGATAATTAAGTTAACATGCAGACATAGTTTCCAATGTGCAGGTCCCTGTGACCTTGACCTTTGGACCCCAAAAACATCAGGGGCCTCCGTGGCCGAGTGGTTAAGGTTGCTGATGTCAAATCACTTGCCCCTCATCGATGTGGGTGCGAGCCTCACTCGGGATGTTGAATTCTTCATGTGAGGAAATCATCCAGCTGGCTTACGGAAGGTCGGTGGTTCTACCTGGGTGCCTGCTCATGATGAAATAATGCACGGAGGGGCACCCGGGTTCTTCCTCCACCTATTAAAGCTGGAAAGTCGCCATATAACCTATCATGTGTCGGTGTGACGTTAAATCCACCCCCCCCCCCCAAAAAAAAACATCAGGGGTCACCTACTTCAGAAGTTCTATCATGCTATAAAGTTTAAACGTTCTGGGTCATGTGGTTCTCAAGTTATTGGGTGGAAACCGTTTGCTCTCCCGACCAAAGGATGCAATCAACAGGAGCAAAGCAAAATACTCTTGTTTTTTCCAAGAGGGGCAAAAAAAGAAAAAAGAAAGAAAAGTTCACGAGGTAAAATTAAACAAGAGGACCATGATGGTCCTGAATCGCTCACCTGTTCCCACATGACCCAGTTTTGAGTATGACATCGTTTTTTCTATTATTTGACATAGTGACCTAGTTTTTGAGCTCATGTGACCCAGTTTTGAACTTGACCTAGATATTATCAAGATAAAAATTCTGACCAATTTTCATGAAGATCCATTGAAAAATATGGCCTCTAGAGAGGTCACAAGGTTTTTCTATTATTTGACCTAGTTTTCAAAGGTACGTGACCCTGTTTTGAACTTTACCTAGAAAAATTATCAAGGTGAACATTCTCACCAATTTTCATGAAGATCTCATGAAAAATATGGCCTCTAGAGAGGTCACAAGGTTTTTCTATTTTTATACCTACTGGCCTAGTTTTTGACCGCACATGACCCAGTTTCGAAACTGATCTAGATATCATCAAGATGAACATTCAGACCAAATTTCATGAAGATCCATTGAAAAATATGGCCTCTAGAGAGGTCAAAAGAATTTTCTAATTTTAGACCTTACTGACCTAGTTTTTGACCGCAGTTGACCCAGTTTCAAACCTGACCTAGATATCATCAAGATGAACATTCAGACCAATTTTCATACAGATCCCATGAAAAGTATGGCCTCTACAGAGGTCACAAGGTTTTTTTATTATTTGACCTACTGACCTAGTTTTTGAAGGCACGTGACCCAGTTTCGAACTTGACCTAGATATCACCAAGCTGAACATTCTGACCAATTTTCATGAAGATCCATTCAAGGGTATGGCCTACAGAGAGGTCACAAGGTTTTTCTATTTTAAGACCTACTGACCTAGTTTTTGATCGCAGTTGACCCAGTTTCAAACTTGACCTATACATCATCAAGATAAACATCCAGACCAATTTTCATACAGATCCCATGAAAAATATGGCCTCTAGAGAGGTCACAACGTTTTTTCATTATCTGAACTACTGACCTACTTTTTGATGGCACATGACCCACTTTCGAACTTGACCTAGATATCATCAAGATGAACATTCTGACCAATTTTTATGGAGATCCATTCATAAGTATGGCCTCTAGAGAGGTCACAAGGTTTTTCTATTTTTAAACCTACTGACCTAGTTTTTGACCGCACATGACCCAGTTTCGAACTTGACCTAGATATCATCAAGATGAACATTCAGACCAACTTTCATACAGATCCCATGAAAAATATGGCCTTTAGAGAGGTCACAAGGTTTTTCTATTATTTGACCTACTGACCTAGTTTTTGATGGCACGTGACCCATTTCGAACTTGACCTAGATATCATCAAGATGAACATTCAGACCAACTTTCATACAGATCCCATGAAAAATATGGCCTCTAGAGATGTCACAAGGTTTTTCTATTTTTAGACCTACTGACCTAGTTTTTGACCGCACGTGACCCAGTTTCGAACTTGACCTAGATATCATCAAGGTAAACATTCTGACCAATTTTCATAAAGACCCCATGAAAAATGTGACCTCTAGAGTGGTCACAAGCAAAAGTTTACGCACGGACGACGGACGCTGCGCAATCACAAAAGCTCACCTTGTTACTTTGTGACAGGTGAGCTAAAAAAAACAAAAACAACCCCCCCTCCCCACCCCCACTCCCCAAAAAATGCTGTCGTTAGTTGTCAGCTGGTCAGCGGTTTTGAATAGACATGTGTGATGTGCATGTGACATGTATCTAATGTAAACTTCTGTTTATAAACTCAAAGACAAAATAAACTGGAATGTTAATAAATCATCAAAACTAGGCCAGCAACAGATATGGCCATTTAAAAATGTGGATCATTTGGCCCAAATTTTCACTTGCAATAAAACTCATGTACATAAATCTCGACTAGCAAACTGAAATTTTCACTTGAATTATTCAAGTATGCGGGACTGAATTTAAACCTTGAAAACTTTCACAAGAATAATTACGCTTGACAAAACTGACCTACCCAACAATTAATGAAGTCTGAGATGATACTGTAGAGTTGATACAACATGAGTTATCTTGATGAAGCAATCCTGTTCCATTTTCTTTGCGACAGAACTGTACAAGGTAACTATCTACCTTCGGAGGAGTGGTACACTGACTGCATATTTTCTACAGAAAAAAAAAAAACAACAAGAAATTTTAAAATACCATCCATCTGTTACACAGCAGAGCTCTTGTAATAATGACCGCTTCATATTAGGATTAGATGCGAGGTCATGAGGATGTGAGACAGCACTAAATTTTACAGCCCAAACAGTTTGGGTAAGGTCATTCAAAGAATTACTTTAAAATATACTGTCGTATAGGGGAATATGGTCCCCCATAATCCCTACAGTTTTTTGGTCTGTGCATCTAAGACACATAAAAATATTTGGAAATCAGACCTGTGGTTTAGACGTTTCGTGTTTTTTCTAGTTCTTTTTATAATAGCTTTAACAACTATGTTTTTGACATCTTGGTACAGACTAAATATAAATAGATTAAGTGGAACACACGACCAACACCCAGTATGTTATTTCTTTTATTATTTGACAAGTTTTGACCTTAATTAGTTTTCATCAGGAATATGATCTTGGTAGAGAGTTTGAACAGCATTTTGACCTTAACTATGCCTTTGGCTCTGTATGGCATAAGCTGATTTTGGTAGCATTGAACCGGTTCACAATTGCTGTAGCATTAAACCAGTGCACAATTTCTGTACCACTGAACCAGTGCACAATTTCTGTCATCATGTTTGTGATTGTTATAAACCTCGTCAAAGCTAAAAGGAAAAGACATCAGTAACAAGGGTTATCACAGGACACAGCGCGCTCGACTATTTTGTTGCTTGATAGTGAAACTGGGCACATCTGAGGAAACAGGAACTGTCACTGGAGTGTTTAATGACTCCAATGGTAGATGAAGATATTGCACAATAGCTTGAGTCTGTGTCAAAAATATTAAGTAATAAGAGAGGTAAAGATAAAGTGTATCAAAACACTACATAAGTATAATTCTAAGCAAAAAGGGGGCATAATTCATAAACATTGGTGCAAGAGTTATGCACCTTGTGTCATATGATGTGGGTGGTAGGGTGGAACAACTATTTTAAGTTTGAATCAAATCCATTTAGTAATAACTGAGATAAAGTGAAATTGCACCAAAACTTTAACCTGAAATTCTAAGTATAAATGTGTGTGTGTGTGGGGGGGGGGGATAATTCATGAAATATTGGTGCAAGAGTTATAACCCTTGTGCCATATGATGTGGGTGATGATGAGGAACAACTATTTTAAGTTTGAAGCAAATCCATCACGTACAAAAGGGGGATAAATCATAAAATACAAGTGTCACAATTATGCCAATGATGTAGGTAGTGATGATGAACAATTATTTTAAGCTTGAATCAAAACCCTTGTGAAATAACAGAGATATAATGAAAATGCATCAGAATTAACATAAAATTCTAAGTAAAAAGGGGGCATCATTCATAAACAAGAGGGCCATGAAGGCCCTGTATCGCTCACCTGACCTACTGGCCTAAAGATCATCAAGATTAACATTCTGACCAAGTTTCATTAAGATATGGTCATAAATGTGGCCTTTAAAGTGTTAACTAGCTATTCCTTTGATTTAACCCCGTGACCTAGTTTTTGACCCGACATGACCCAGATTCGAACTTGACCTAAAGATTATCAAGTTTAACATTCTGACTAAGTTTCATGAAGATACAGTTATAAATGTGGCCTCTAGAGTGTTAACAAGCTTTTCCTTTGATATGACCTAGTGACCTAGTTTTTGACCCCACCTGACCCAGATTTAAACTTGACTTAAAGATCATCAAGATTAACATTCTGACCAAGTTTCATTAAGATATGGTCATAAATGTGGCCTCTAAAGTGTTAACTAGCTTTTCCTTTGATTTGACCCGGTGACCTAGTTTTTGACCAGGCATGACCCAGATTCGAACTTATCCTAAAGATCATCAAGTTTAACATTCTGACTAAGTTTCATGAAGATACAGTCATAAATATGGCCTCTAGAGTGTTAACAAGCTTTTCCCTTGATTTGACCTGGTGACCTAGTTTTTGACCCCACCTAACCCAGATTGGAACTTGAGCTATAGATCATCAAGATTAACATTTTGACCAAGTTTCATTAAGATATGGTCATAAATGTGGCCTCTACAGTGTAAACTAGCTTTTCCTTTGATTTGACCTAGTTTTTGATCCTACATGACCCAGATTCAAACTGGACCTTAAGATCATCAATATTAACAGTCTGACCAAGTTTGACATGAAGATACAGCTCTACAGTGTTAACAAGCTTTTCCTTTGATTTGACCTGGTGACCTAGTTTTTGACCCCAGATGACCCAATATCGAACTCGTCCAAGACTCTATTGAAGATAACACTCTGATGAAGTTTCATTAAGTTTGGGCCAAAATTGTGACCTCTAGTGTTAACAAGCTTTTCCTTTGATTTGACCTGGTGACCTAGTTTTTGACCCCAGAAGACCCAATATCGAACTTGTCCAAGATTCTATTAAGGGTAACATTGTGACCAAGTTTCATTAAGACTGGGCCAAAAATGTGACCTCTGGAGTGTTAACAGTCAAATTGTTGACGACGGACGGACGACGGACACAGGGCGATCACTAAAGCTCACCTTCGAGCACTTTGTGCTCAGGTGAGCTAAAAATTGGTGCCAGAGTTATGGACCTTGTGTCATATGATGTGGGTGATGATGTAGAACAACAAATTTAAGTTTGAATCAAATCCATTAAGTTATAACTGAGATAAAGTGAAAGTGCACCAAAACTTTTACCTGAAATTCTAAGTAACAAGAGGACCATGATGGTCCTGAATTGCTCACCTCTTCCCACATGATCCAGTTTTGAGTATGATGTCGTTTTTTCTATTATTTGACATAGTGACCTAGTTTTTGAGCTCATGTGACCCAGTTTTGAACTTGACCTAGATATTATCAAGATAAAAATTCTGACCAATTTTTATGAAGATCCATTGAAAAATATGGTCTCTAGAGAGGTCACAAGGTTTTTCTATTATTTGACCTATTGACCTAGTTTTTTAAGGCACGTGACCAAGTTTCAAACTTGACCTAGATATCATCAAGGTGAACATTCTGACCAATTTTCATGAAGATCCATTCAAGGGTATGGCCTCTAGAGAGGTCACAAGGTTTTTCTATTTCAAGCCCTACTGACCTAGTTTTTGATCGCAGTTGACCCAGTTTCAAACTTGACCTAGATATCATCAAGATAAACATTCAGACCAACTTTCATACAGATCCCATGAAAAATATGGCCTCTAGAGAGGTCACAATGTTTTTTTCATTATTTGACCTACTGACCTACTTTCTGATGGCACATGACCCACTTTCGAACTTGACCTAGATATCATCAAGATGAACATTTTGACCAATTTTTATGGAGATCCATTCAAAAGTATGGCCTCTAGAGAGGTCACAAGGTTTTTCTATTTTTAGACCTACTGACCTAATTTTTGACCGCACATGACCCTGTTTCAAACTTGACCTAGATATCATCAAGATGAACATTCAGACCAACTTTCATACAGATGTCATGAAAAATATGGCCTTTAGAGAGGTCACAAGGTTTTTCTATTATTTGACCTACTGACCTAGTTTTTGACAGCACGTGACCAACTTTCGTACTTGACCTACATATCATCAAGATGAACATTCAGACCAACTTTCATACAGATCCCATGAAAAATATGGCCTCTAGAGAGGTCACAAGGTTTTTCTATTATTTGACCTACTGACGTAGTTTTTGATGGCACATGATCCAGTTTCGAACTTGACCTAGATATAATCTAGGTGAACATTCTGACCAATTTTCATGAAGATCTCATGAAATATATGGCCTCTAGAGAGGTCACAAGGTTTTTCTATTTTTAGACCTACTGACTTAGTTTTTGACTGCGCGTGACCCAGTTTCGAATTTGACCTAGATATCATCAATATGAACATTCAGACCAACTTTCATACAGATCCCATGAAAAATATGGCCTTTAGAGAGGTCACAAGGTTTTTTCTATTATTTGACCTACTGACCTAGTTTTTGACGGCACGTGACCCAGTTTCGAACTTGACCTAGATATCATCAAGTTGAACGTTCTGACCAATTTTCATGAAGATCTCGTGAAATATATGGCCTCTAGAGAGGTCACAAGGTTTTTCTATTTTTAGACCTACTGACCTAGTTTTTGATGGCACGTGACCCAGTTTCGAACTTGACCTAGATATCATCAAGGTGAACATTCTGACCAAGTTTCATAAAGATCCCACAAAAAATGTGACCTCCAGAGTGGTCACAAGCAAAAGTTTACGGACGCACGGTCGCACGCACGGACGACGGACGCCGCGCGATCACAAAAGCTCACCTTGTCACTTTGTGACAGGTGAGCTAAAAAGGGGGGATAATTCATAAAATATTGGTGCAAGAGTTATGACCCTTAAGCCATATGATGATGAGTAACAACTATTTTAAGTTTGAAGCAAATACATCACGTAATAACATCTATAGATAAAGTGAAAGTGCATCAACACCGTAACCTGAAATTTTAAGTACAAAAGGGGGAAAACTTATAAAATACAGGTGATGATGAGGAACAACTATTTTAAGTTTGAAGCAAATCCATCAAGTAATAACAAAGATAAAAAGAAAGTGCATCAAAACTTTAATCAAAATGTGGATGCAGAAGAACGCCGACGCCGGGTTGAGTAGGATAGCTCTCCATACTTCGTATTGTCAAGCTAAAAAGCTTTTGGTAAATGCAGCTTTATTTTGCATGATCCAGAGATAAACTGCCAAAATATAAGTAAAATAATTCAATTTTGTGAGTATGAAATTTCGTAGCTGTGACCAAGATGTCTATTTCATGGGGCTACAAATTTTTTGACCTTTGAAAATAAAATAAATTGAAATTTTACAGCTTCACTGTGATTAAATGTTGTGGCTTGTCTCATCCACAAAAATTAGTCCTCCATGAAAATTAATGACTTCACAGTATTCCCATTTTTAAATTCTAGCAAACTTACAATATCACCCCAAAATTTTATACACTAAGTCTTTTTGGCAAATATTGCTCAATGCTTACTGTGATATCTAGGAAGACTGGTAGAAACTCCAATAAAGTCAAAGTTGAATTTTATCAAAAAATTCAGTGTCAAAAGTGGTGGAAATTTACAATGAAAAATATACCTAAAAATCTTATATATGAAAATAAACAAGAGGGCCATGATGGACCTGAGTCGTTCACATGAGATACACTGCTTGCTTCAACAGTTTTGGAAGATAATTATGCATGGAAAATGTCTGTGAAATTATAATGAAACAGTTTATTTGTACTCCCATTCAAGTGTCACTTGAGACATCCTGAGCAATATATAAGCTTTCTGAGTCAAATGGGTATTTTTTATCATCATGTAATTTTGATTTGAACTGTGTATTGGCATAACTGAAATAAACTATTACGAGCAGAATTAGGCATATTCGTATCTTCAGGAATAGTGCAGAGAGCATAATGATTACCAGGTGGCAGTAATGCTACAACAAAACTAAATGTAACACAATTCAAAATATATTAGAGATAGGTGCCGAAAAACATTATGTCCTTTGGGGAAAAATACATGTACTGCAGTGAAACAAGTCAGTCTCCAAGCAATGTCTCTGTCTATCTAGACAATGAAACATATACCGGTGAATCCAAAAGTTTGTCAAGTGGGCAATCATAGGATTCCTCTCAATGTTCAAGAACGTCAAGAGTCTCTGACTTCCAAGTCTAGACCCATCACTAAGTCTAGACTAATCACCCTAAGTCTCGGTCAGAAAGAAGCTATTCATACTAGGGACAATTTCAAAATTTTGAAACCGGTTAATCAGTTGTTTGAAATCGAATCAAACTGGTTAATTCAGGCTGCTATATTGAAAATGCATTTTCTTTCCTGACGACCCTATCAAGGTATTTCCAGGAGCTGATTTCATTAGGAACGTACGAAGTTAATCATTTGCAAGCAGTGTGATAATTAATAAGTCATATTTTGGTGTATTTTATTTTAAATATATCATGACAGGCAAATCAGAGACACATGATTATGTTGATGTGTTTTAGCGGAAATATACTGCAGGTCTATGTGATGGTCAAAGAAATGTATAAAGATAAAGTACGATTCGTGTCGTCATTAAGAGAAGATCGAAAATAGCAAAAGAAAATGGGGCACTATACACCCTGCTATTCTACCTGTTTATTGATAAATAAACACATTATGGTGCGTTGCTGTCAAGGATGTAATGTATACATGCAGTAACATTAATTTTATTGGGACTGTAGGATGTAAATTGTTTGAGAGCGATTAGCGGTTTTGCAAAATTGAAACCGGTTTCACACTGTAATCGAACTGGATCCGATTAAAAATGTAATCATCCCATTCCTAATTCATACCTGACAGAGCCCCCATGCAAATTTATGACAACAGAAAAATAAAGTGCATTAACTACCATTTTTTTGCAATTTATGCAGATAAATACATTAATTTAACAAAATCAAGAGTACAAAACATTTCCGAAAAAAAGAGAGGAAATTTTGTTGATAATAATTTTCCAAATTTGGCTAATTTTATGACTCAAAGTTTCTAAATTAAATCATGTAGTTTTTCCCAAAATAGGCAGAAAAAGGCCTGCTGTGGTAGATATTGAGTACCACATGCATTACAACTATCAACAGCAGATTTTGTTAAGCTTATTGAAAATATTGAAAAGCAACATTTGAGCTAAAATTAGAAGAATGGCTCTTTTAAACAATAACTGTCTGAAATAAGCATTTCAGAGGAAAGGATCAAAATTACCCCTATGATTGGGTTTTCCTATAGAACATAAAGCACTTAATTTCATATAAGAAGTAAAACTTTTTTATTTTTATTTTACTGGCAGCAGTTGGAAACCATTCATGTGTTGTAATTTTTTGGAAAAAAATATCTACCCAATGAAGGACTGGCACCTATGACTACAACCTCTTCTTGCAAGTTACACTTTTAACAGCTAAAAATGGGATCCTGGTTACACTGAGTAAACATAACTCACAATATACTCCTGATGTTTTTTTTATGTATTTTGGAAAATATTAACCAGCAAATTATCAGACGCAAGACAGCTGAAAGCACCAATAATCTGGGTGTTATGGCCAGCAACAAACTTGGAGGAACCACATCAATGCTAGTGCAGCCAAAGGCAACAGGACGTTTGGGTTGTTAGACGAAACATTATTGACAGCACAACCTAGGTCAAATTAGCAACTTATACTACCAACAGGGGTCACGCTGTCGATCGCCACTTGAGCCATTTGCGACAAAAAATTAAAAGTGGCTCCGAAATTTTCTAATTGGCGAAAATGGCCCGAAGCTATGTCTGTCTGCAAAACTACGAATATTGCCAGTTTTACGAACCAAAAGGTGTGAAAAATCGATAATCTGTGTAGACACAACATCCGTTATTGGAAGAGAGTGAGCCAATTTGCAAATTTTTTATTTGATCAGGCAGTTAATTGGCGATAATTAGATTATTGAATAACAAACTGGGTAATTATAATCATCATCATGTGCACTTGATAATTTTATGAGCAGTCGGCCGTTAGACAAATTTTCTATGATTGCCGAGGGTTAGTTTGGGCAAAAACAAATAAAAATGCTTTAGACAAGCAGAAATTGTAAGTATTGAATAGCTATGATGATAGAAAAGCAATAAAACATAGGTATTTTATCAAATATTTAATTCTTACTTACGTTTTCCGAATTTGTCACCCGTTTTCGCGACCGTGATTTTCGGATATTTCTGTCATTTCTGACGAGATTTTTTAGTGCAATCTTAATAAAAAGCCAATAAAAAGTCTACATTTAAGAAAAATATGACAACTGTTGCAAAAGGAGCTCTTATTTTGAAGTATTTTTTGAGAATAAAACATGCGAAAGCATCGAACCCCACCCACTTGTAGGCAATGTGCAAAATAATTTTTTTTTTAAACATTTTTTTTTCTTTTTTGACATCTTTATTTTAAATGTGATTTTCAGAATTTTTTTTTATTAAATGGCAGATGTTTATAAAAATGATAATTTTAGAAATTAACACAAATTGATTTTCAAATAGCTTTTTAAAGGGTTACTAAGAAATATGAGTACTTTGGTGCATATAATATAGTCCTACAAGAACGTAAATGCTATGCGCTTCGCCGTTGTTGGCCTCATAATTTTATCTTTGGAAAAAGCAGTGGCTCAGAGAAAAAAATTCCCAGTGTGACCCCTGCTACCAACATCTGGTCTACTATAGAAGAATATGCCTCATCAATTTCTCCAAGATCGCCATGGCCAGGGTCACCAACTGCCATACCATTGACGGGTTCAGGCAGAACTCAGGGTCCCTGCCAGCCAGTCACTAGACATCAATATCCTTGTACGTAGTTGTATTTTGAAGAGATTTTTAACCTGTAAATACTACTGCAATTGTTTTGTGGAGCAATGCAGCTATTTCATCACAGGGTACCAGGCATTCTGGCAGGATATACTACACTCACTCTGGATGATGATGATGATGAATATAGGAGAGATCGTGTTTGTATACAAATCCGCTGTATTTTCTATTTTTAGAACTGATAAGACAAAGGTCAGGTGGGCAGACGCCAAGCGTCCATGTCTTTTTGTTAACAGTGATGTTTTTCTAATGGCTTAAACTTTCTTAAAACACAAATGATATCAATATTTTTTGATCAGTGGAAAGGATATAAAACAAGCAATTAATTGATTACTTTTAATTATTATTTCGAAATAAAATGGATTAATTATGAACGCTTGACTTACAGTGTTTTTTCTGAAACTTTGGAGCATCGTTACGCAGCTATTAAAATCAAATGTCATTTAAAATGGTTTTTCATTTTAAAAAGATATTAAAATTAGAAAATATGAAAATCGTAAGCATTTCAAAACTTTTTGAATTTTTAAAATCCATAAATTAGCGAAAAAGTTATTAAAAATTAAAAATTCCAATCCATACACCAAGGATGTAAAAACATTTGTTTAGCCCACCACCAGATAAACAGGTGTTATTGCGTGACGTCACGGCGATCTGTCCTATACGTTTGGCTCTGCATCCGAAATTAGCCATGTCCGAATAGATAAATATGAGCATTTTGTCAGTTTTTCATACAATTTTCGGTTTTGAATAAAATAAAGATCGAGACTTACTGAATGGGTATCTGTTTCAATTGTAGTTGTAATCAGACATATAAAGTAAACAAACGACGCGAAAAAATACAGCTTTTTCATATTTTGACACATTTCCCGGACAAATTCTTAACCGGAACCGGAAATTTAAACGATTTCCGTGAAAAGCGCTACCTACAGGTGAAGCTATAGCAACTAGAGAGCTATTTATAAGATGTCGTGCCATTGGTTAGAAGTTTTCTATCGCCCAATGATCGACGGTGTTACATAAAGGGTCGTCGAAAGTGTTTAGGTAGCAACGATACAATTTGCAGCAGTAACTGCACCATAGAACAGAAGGTAATTATCGGACATTTTCAATGTAAATAAGCATTCCTTTACACTTTTAGCATATCACGAAGATAGTAACACAAGGTAAGCAGTGTTTGAAAGATATTTTGTATGTATTTTCTTGAAATTAAACACTTATGAAGCAAAAATTGAAAAAGATAGGTTTCTGCATTCTGACATGGCATGGCAGTATTGGGAATGTGATGATCGAATGATGGGATGAAAATATGGATTAAAGACATGGATTTCTATCAACATCTTATTTCAATGTAAGAATTTAGATCAACATTATTTGTGGTAACCATTGTAGTGTTAGAAGGTTTAGGCCACTTCCAACAGAACAATGTCAGTGATTGACTCGTGCAGTTGGCATAGAGTGTCATTCTGGACAGCTGGTAGGCTTTGAAAAGTAAAGGGGAGAAGTGTAGTGATAGTATGTTTATAGGCCACTTACAACAGACTTGTTCTTGGGTTAAACCTTTAGTGATGTGGTTGGTGTCTGCCTACGGATCACGAGGTCCGGGGTTTGAGCTCCAGTAGGGACCTTGGTACTTTCTCTCCCAGGGCCAGGGTTAATTTTACCATATGTTGGGTTAAGTAAATTATGCATGTTCTGTCACAGGGGAAAACTAGTTGGTCTGTTGAAATTTACAGTGATGGAACCTGTGCTTGACTTAGTTTGTGTATGATCCTCATTTATGAAATGAAACAAAACTTTCCTTTGACATTTTTCTTCATGACCCAACCTTGACAATGTGCGTACATGTAAATGTGTGTGTAGATGGTATTAGCTTTTGTTAATAGCGTTGACCTCTATAAATCAATTCAAAGTTTATTTTTGTCAGAGAGATTTCAACAAGTTAACATAAGCTATGTGTAGCTTTATACAGACATGAAACATAGGTTACAAATATATTGAAAACATAATTGCAAACTCTAAGATAGATTAGGATATTGTATTTAGGCTACGTAAGGGTGCACAATTTCATATACTGGCATATTTAAATATTCTGAAGTGGAATTTATGCATCCAATAAAAAATATGCAAGGTTCATAATAATAATAATAACTTAAAGAAGGTAACAGATAAAGATATATAACAATCTTAAGTTTCAATGTGGCCTTCTGTAATATTAATAAAACAGTTCAACACACAAAAAATAGATAAAAACTGATTATCTAATTATAATACAAGACAGAATTTGAATGATAAAACATCTAAATACAACATTCACTCTTGACAAACACTCCATTAAATTATATGTTATTTTTTTTCTATAAAATGTACTTTGATTATAGTTATGTCTCCTGAATTTTTTAACTTACTTTACTGGCAGTTGTTAATTTTATGATTTCCTTTATTCCCAGATCATGGCAACAGAGGTGCGTTCTTCTGTGAGGCATCAGCCTACTGATTGGTTCACAAACAGTTATTCAATATCAACAAATGCTGAACGACAGCGTGAAGCCTCACACCAGACCAGACAAGAGAGCAGATATCTTAGAAATGAAACTGATAATCAGACCAAATGGGATCAGCATTCAAATAATGTCAGATTATCTGACAGGGTTGATGTAATCCGTAAATGGAAAGAAATCCTTGAGAAGACACTAGCAGATATTGACAAAGAAATTGCTGATCTCTCTGAAGCAAAAGAGCTCACTGAGCAAGCCCTTGAAGCTAAAAACCTGCCAACAGATGTTGCAATTGATTGTTTAACCCTCAGAGAGGGAAGACAAGATATCGACATTGTTGAAGATGAGGTAGAAAGTCAGCTTCATAAGGTTTGTGTATATACTATCTGTTCTTCCATATTTTTAGTTTGACTATAAAAAATGTAATTATTGATAACTATTCTACTTGTTTCAGCATTTGTCTCCACACCATGGTCAAAGTTTCACTGTATCTCTGTCATCATTAAGGGGCTGATGAGTTTGCTTCAGATTTAATATAGTTGTTCTCACATGATACAACACATGGGCCATAATGCTAAATGCATCAGTATTTCATGAATAGTGTCCCACTTTTACTTTGAATTCCAGCATAAAGGTTTAATGCACTTCCATTCTATCTCTGTTATTATCTGGATTTGATTTAAACTTAAAATAGTTGTCATATATAATCATCAGCATCACATAACACAAGGTCCGGCTTTTCGCATAGAAATTTCATGAATTATGACCCCTTTTTTAACTTTGAACTTCAAGTTAAAGTTTTGATGCACTTTCACACTATTACCAAATAAATTTGATTCAAACTTGTAGTAGTTATTTGACATCGCCCACATCATATGATACATGGTCCGTAACTCTTAAATTGTCCACAGATTGTCCTTAGAAATTCTGGTTAATTCTTTGATGAACTTTCACTGTAATACTATTTCTGTTATTTCTACATTGATTTGGTGCAAACTTAAACGTTGGCCCACATCATCATACAGCAGCACATAAGGGGTATTAATCGCTCCAGTGATAGCTCTAGCTTTCTCAGATTTGCCCTATTTCACAATAAAGCATCAGAATAGTTGAGCTAGTGCACTATCTCCTCAGACAGATCTTCTTAACAGCAACATATTTTGAAAAGTTTTAAGCAGTCTCGGTTAATGCTTAGATCTCCATAGATACAGACTTTACAGAAAAGAAAAGTTGTGTTATTACTGCCTCCATTTGTTACAGTTCTTGATGATAGATAATAGTTATAAAGTTGGTACTTACAAATTTAAATGCTTGGACTTCAGCAGCTGAAAATATTCATAAGTACTTTCGTGAACACAATGTAGTGATGTCAGTATATTTGCTGATGTTTTGTCGCTTTGGTTTTCAGGAAGTCGAAGTGATTGATGGCATCAAGAAATTGCTGCAGCAGAGGATCGGTGAAGGGTTTGAGCAGCTATGCCTTCTACAAGAGGCTCGGCAACAGCTCCAGGCTGACCTCCAGGACAAAAATATTGCCCTCGGTATAGATGTAGAACAGTACAATCTTACAGACAGGTCTCCAAACATAAGCTACAAGCCTGACTCTCTAAGAGTCCCTAAAGGGTAAGTGTGAAAATACTTTGTGCTTTGTACCATTTAATTCCTCTGTAAGTCTTTTTGATTGCTTAAATAGAATGTGATACTGTATGTTAAGTGCTTGTAATGGAACTATAAAGTATGTAAAAAGTCATTTTCAGCTTAAATATTCGATTTTTGAATACTTTATACTTGCAAATACATGTATATTAAAAAGTCTTTGATATTCTAGAACTGACTGCAAATAAGAATTCCAAGACAGCTTTCATATGTTTCATCTCTGCATATGAATGGTCATAATGTAACCATTTTTGAAAATAACAGATCTTCAGTCATTTTTTAATTTTTTTGTGATCGCGCAGCGTTCGTCGTCCGTGCGTCCTTGCATAAACCTTTGCTTGTGACCACTCTAGAGGTCACTTTTTTCATGGGATCTTTATGAAAGTTGGTCTGAATGTTCATCTTGATGATATCTAGGTCAAGTTTGAAACTGGGTCACGTGCGGTCAAAAACTAGGTCAGTAGGTCTAAAAATAGAAAAACCTTGTGACCTCTCTAGAGGCCATATTTTTCATGAGATCTTCATGAAAATTGGTCAGAATATTCACCTTTATGATATCTAGGTAAGGTTCGAAACTGGGTCACATGGGATCAAAAACTAGGTCAGTAGGTCTAAAAATAGAAAAACCTTGTGACCTCTCTAGAGGCCATATTTCTCAATGGATCTTTATGAAAATTGGTCAGAATGTTCACCTTGATGATATCTAGGTCAAGTTCTAAACTGGGTTACGTGCGGTCAAAAACTAGGTCAGTAGGTCTAAAAATAGAAAAACCTTGTGACCTCACTAGAGGCCATATTTCTCAATGGATCTTCATGAAAATTGGTCAGAATGTTCACCTTGATGATATCTAGGGCAAGTTCGAAACTGGGTCACGTGCGGTCAAAAACTAGGTCAGTAGGTCTGAAAAACTTTGTGACCTCTCTAGAGGCCATATTTTTCATGGGATCTTTATGAAAATTAGTCTGAATGTTCACCTTGATGATATCTAGGTTAAGTTCGAAACTGGATCACGTGCAGTCAATAACTAGGTCAGTAGATCTAAATATAGAAAAACCTTGTGACCTCTCTAGAGGCCATTTTTAGTCCCCTACTGGTTGAAAACCAGTTTCGGGGACTATAGGAATGCGCTTTTCCGTCATTCCGTCCGTCCGTCTGTCCGTCCGCAATTTCGTGTCCGGTCCATAACTCTGTCATCCATGAAGGGATTTTAATATTACTTGGCACAAATGTTCCCCATGATGAGACGACGTGTCATGCGCAAAACTCGGACCCCTAGCTCAAAGGTCAAGGTCACAATTGGAGGTCAAAGGTCAACAGGGCTTTTTTCCTGTCCGGTCCATAACTCTCCTATCCATGAAGGGATTTTAATATTACTTGGCACAAATGTTCCCCATGATGAGACGACGTGTCATGCGTAAAACCCGGACCCCTAGCTCAAAGGTCAAGGTCACAGTTGGAGGTCAAAGGTCAACAGGGCTTTTTTCCTGTCCGGTCCATAACTCTCCCATCCATGAAGGGATTTTAATATTACCTGGCACAAATGTTCCCCATGATGAGACGACTTGTCATGCGCAAAACCTAGACACCTGGCTTAAAGGTCAAGGTCACAATTTGAGGTCAAAGGTCAACAGGGCTTTTTTCCTGTCCGGTCCATAACTCTGCCGTCCATGAAGGGATTTTAATATTACTTGACACAAATGTACCTCATAATAAGACGATGTGTCATGCACAACTTTCAGACCCCTAGCTCAAAGGTCAAGGTCACACTTAGCAGTCAGATGTTAACATAGCATGAACAGGGTCTGTTTCGTGTCCGGTCCATAACTCTGACATTCATTAAGGGATTTTAATATTACTTGGCACAAATGTTCCCCATGATGAGACGACGTGTCGTGCGCAAATCCCGGACCCTTAGCTCAAAGGTCAAGGTCACAATTGGAGGTCAAAGGTCAATAATTTTTTTTTCCTGTCCGATCCAGAACTCTGTCATCCATCAAGGGATTACAATATCACTTGGCATAATTGTTCCCCATGATGAGATGACATGTCATGCGCAACACCCAGTACCCTAGCTTAAAGGTCAAGGTCACACTTCGAGATCAAAGGTCAGTAGGATTTTTTTCCTGTCCAGTCATAAACTTTCATGCAAAACAGGATTTAGATATCAGTTGGCACAAATATTCCCCTGGATGAGACAACATGTTATGCACAAAACCCAAGCCCAGGGTCTAATGTCAAGGTCACACTTAGAGACCAAAGGTCAGACACAAGAATGACTTTGTCTGGAGCATTTCTTCTTCATGCATGGAGGGATTTTGATGTAACTTGGCACAAATGTTCACCAACATAAGACGGATTGTCATGCGCAAAAACCAGGTCCCTAGGTCTAAGGTCAAGGTCATATTTAGAGGTCAAAGGTCAAATTCAAGAATGACTTTGTCCCGAGCATTTCTTCTTCATGCATTGAGGAATTCTGATGTAACTTGGACCAAATGTTCACCACCATGAGGCACCCTTGTTTTTAGAATTACGTCCCTTTGTTGTTACTATAAATAGATTTTATTGTAACTTCTTTATTATTGGCCGTAGAGAAAAATCGAGACCACTTTTCTGTGGTACATAATGCATGTTACATCCATTTTTTAGGTGTATTTTGACCTATCTCTACCTGGTAAAGAGTTTCTTGTGGACTTATATTATATAGATTTTTTTATTTTTTTTTTTTTAAGATTAATTTCCCTTTGTTGGTACTATAAATAACTTATATGATAACTTTTTTTTAATCGGCAAAAACATTTCAATATGAAAACAACTGTGGGTTTTTATATATGCACATTTTAATCCAGGTGTGTTGTTATAACATATTGTATATAATAGTACAATATTGTTTATACATCATTGACAGAATGATATCAGTTCATGATGTTATACTGCAGTAGAGAAAATTAGGTGCCTTCCAGTAGGGGACTTTGTATTGCATGGCAATACTTCATTCACTTGTTTTCAAGAGATCTTCATGAAAATTGATCAGAATGTTCATCTTGATGATATCTAGATCAAATTCGAAACTGGGTCATGTGCGGTCAAAAACTAGGTCAGTAGGTCTAAAAATAGAAAAACCTTGTGACCTCTCTAGAGGCCATATTTCTCAATGGATCTTCATGAAAATTGGTGAGAGTGTTCAGCTTGATGATGTCTAGATCAGTTTCGAAACTGGGTCATGTGCGGTCAAAAACTAAGTCAGTAGGTCGAAAAATAGAAAAACCTTGTGACCTCTCTAGAGGCCATATTTTTCATGAGATCTTCATGAAATTTGGTGAGAATGTTCACCTTGATGATATCTAGGTCAAGTTAAAAAGTGGGTCACATGCCTTCAAAAACTAGGTCATTAGGTCAAATAATAGAAAAACCTTGTGACCTCTCTAGAGGTCATACTTTTCAATGGATCTTCATGAAAATTGGTCAGAATTTTTTATTTTGATGATATCTAGGTCACATGTGCTCAAAAACTAGGTCACTATGTCAAATAATAGAAATAACGACGTCATACTCAGTTCAACACTGGGTCATGTGGGGATAGGTGAGCGATTCAGGACCATCATGGTCCTCATGTTTTTTTTTGTAACTGGAACTATCTTAGCTTTGAAGGGCTAAAGCATTCATAACTAATACAAGAATGAAATGAGGGATGTCATTTCTTGAAAATTGCCAGATGACCTGAAAAACAATTCAACAATTCAAGTTAATATTTTTACCTTGTAGGAGTACAACACCACAGCAATGGGAAGATTTCAGTCGGTACAACAAAGAACGTGCAGAGGCCGAGATGCAAGCTTCTACCCGTCTCCGTGAGGCCATCCATCACACACTCCAGCAGACAGACAACGATCTTGAGGCTCAGAAAATTGCTACAGAGTATGCTTTCAGACGTAGAATCCATGAGTTTGAACGTGCTAGAGATGAACTCGAGTGGCAGAAGAAAAATGTAAGTGAATTCCTTGAAATTTCAAGGGCTAAATTGTCATTATTTAAGTCAGATTATATTTACTTATTTGATGCTAAAGTTCAGTGAAATTCTGGAATATTTAAGTGAAGTAAAGTTAATGGAGATGTGAAAATATCATTTTCATTTTTCAGTGGCACTTAATTACACTTGAATTAGATATATTGAAAATGTGTATAATTTGAATTTATATCCTATTTTAAAATAAGTCACCTGGAATATTAATGGTTTCACAGTATTCAAAATCAGTTGAGAATTGCTTTATTTAAAAGCAATTGGGTCTTAATGCAAAAATCAAACATCAGCATCAAATATTTAATGCAAGTTTCAAATGCAGTGATATGTACTACAATACTTGAAATTTTGAATAGGCCAAACCAAGGGTCTTCTCTGCCATCAATTATGGCTGAAAAGTTGCATTGCTATATGCCTTTGCTATGTAGTAAAATTTAAACCATGAAGAACAAGCATTGGATTGCTTACATCCATTTGTCTGACTACAGTGATATGCTTAGATTATTATGTCTCCCACCACACAGTATTGATTTATTCCAATCTGTGTGTGTGCCAGTCTGTCTGTCACAAAGTTTGTCCGCACTCTAAGTTGAACATTTCTCATCCGATCTTCACCAAACTTGAAAAAAATGTGTTTGACCATAAGACCTCGGCCAAGTTTGATAACTAGCCAAATCTGTCCAGGCACTTTTGAATTATGGCCCTTGAATTACTGATCGAGTCCATTTGTCCAAGCCGTCTAATTTGGTCCATTCATCTAATCCATCTAGAGAAACTAGACATTTTTTATAGGGACAGTTGTCAGGGCCCTCGTTTGCCGATTTTTGGGGCCGAAATTCGGCCCCGTTCCCCCCTCGAAATAGTATGCTTTTTTCCCCCGAAGTATAGAAAAATTCCCCCTCGAAAGAAAAAAAAATCAAGCAAAAAATCGATACCCGATAGTCTTAGGAGCGTCTCGTAACTTAATGAGCCTGATAAAGTTTTACTCCTTCCTCTTATCAGTCATTTTCTACAGTAAAACTATATCCACGATAAACACGTGTATTCAAAATAAACACACGCGGTCATGCCCTCCTGCCTTTGATCTTCTGCTAAATTCCCGCTCTTTATCATGTGGACATGCCACGCTGATTTTTCTTTATCAGCAAGTTACGTCACGGCGAGTGAACATAGGTAATGAGAATCAATGAAGTGTTAACATTAATTGATAAAGCGGTACCCGTATTGAGCCTGCATACTGTCAAAAAGGCGCCAATTATTAAATTATCGTAATTAAGCGACCAGCTGATTACCGAGATTTCTTCATGCAAACTTTAAATAAGCTCATTGTTTAATGATTGTACCTTTATATCAACCAGAAAATCCACAAATTTAAATGGATTTGGAAAGTAAAAATAAGTTTAGAATGTCCGTTTACGATTCTAATTACACCCGATGACATATGCAATTTTTCCAAAATTCACTAAAATAACTTGACACACAATGCAATTTTTAATGAAAAGTAGCATCATTATTTGAGGAACTATCTCTGGTTTACCTTAGTGGACCAAGTTTACTGGCAAAAACAACATTTCAGAGGACATTCCAAAAGTGTACCAGTATCCGGATAGTACGTTTTTGGATACATTTTTACAGTGTTTTAGCACTTTTCTGCTAACAAACAAAAATATTGAAGAAAAACCTCATCAAATTAAAATGAATTTTGATAAAATTTATTTACAATATCAGATTATATGACCTGAAACAGAAATTATTATTATGTTATTATGATGTAACATGTTCTTGGTTTTAGTAGCTATTAATTACTTAGTATTACTTTATAAGAAAATATAGTCAATTGTATCGATGTGTTGGGGCAGGACTCTTGTATTTTGAAAAAGGACCCTTCAAAATTTTGACCCAGGGGTCCTGGGACTCTTGGGTTTCCAGGTCTAGTGGAACCCCTGGTTTTACTGATCCGTATAATACACGCGTTTTTCAGTTCCCGGGATGCGTTTATGCAAAGTTACTTAACTTTGAAAATAAAATGTCGCATAATGCACATCATACCGTAAAAAGATCACGGATGCAACAGGGGCGAAATGCGCAAAAAAGATTTGCTTTTTAAGCAGCATGCTCTCAAAAAAACAAACTACTGTCACAGACACCACTGTTTCATCAGGACCAGACATGCACAATCAGGTAGATACGATGAAGGGAAGCCCTGCTCCGGCTGCTGCTGAGACAATGTCCGTGGATACTGCTAGTGCTACCGATAATGACGACATGTGAACCTCGCTTGGATATCACATAACTGATTTAATAAAAGAGAATAAAAGTTGCCTGTTTTTAATAGATTATGTTCCGTACAATACTTCAGATATATTCACATTAGTTTGATATCTGTAATATTCAATTGACCTTAATTTCATATCTCCAGAATGAATTCCCCCCTCCCTTGAAAACGACGCGAAATTCCCCCCTCCAAGGGCCCCGGCCCCAATCCCCCAAAATGTAGAGAGGGCCCTGGTTGTGGGAGACATGTGCTTTTCTCAAAAGCATCTCGTTTGGTATTTGAATTCCTGTTTCTCATGGCTATAATGCATGTATTATATATTAACAGACAGAGGAGGAGATAGCCGAGTTGGAGAATGACATCCGGGGAATTGAGGAGGCAATACGTGCCAAGATCAACCCAACAAAATTAGCTCAGACCCGTCTTGAGAATCGTACATATAGACCAAATGTAGAGTTGTGTCGGGATGCTCCACAATATGGTTTGACCGATGAGGTCAAGCAGCTGGAAGCTACAAAACGTGCTCTGGAGGAAAAACTTAGACAAGCAAAGTAATTACTTTTAAGTTATTAAATGTTTTATCTTTATAACAATAGTATAAAAAATATTTGAATTGATATCTCTTATCTAAGGAATACATATTTATCATTATGGCCAAGGTATTTATTGGTATACATGAAAAACATTTCAATATTTAGTTTGAAATGTAATATTTCCATATTTTTTTCATCAAAGAACTATGATATAAATATTGTTCTATGTTTTGCACGTGCACTTTTAGAAATTCTTTGGGATAAATGAGTAATTAATGTGCAGTGCCTACAAATTTCAAAATACGATTGCTCTATATTCTAACCCAATTCGATTCATTTTCCTATTAAACAAAGGAGGCTGAAAACAGTGAATTAATATATAACAATTCATTTTTCTGACGTCACAATTATTATGTCATAGCATCAAACGGCATAGCAGCATGCTGAAAAAGAAACCAAATGAAAATGGGAAAATATTTAATGAATGTTGCCAAGGATGTACTTTAAAATCATTGGTAATGTGTTCAAAATAATATGTCTCATTTAGTGATTTGCTCTTGAATAAAATCATTGTCGTTCAGATGCTTATTATTATATCACTTATTATATCACTCAGGTTGCACCCTCATGATGTAACTCTTGTGCCTCTTAACTCCAGACTGATTTATTCAGCCACAAGTCACTAAATGAGATATATTATTTCTTAAATATAAAAACTGGAAAGCTTATTAATACCACTTTCTAACTTCAGACATGCATTGGATGGTCTCTACAACAACCTGCACCGAATCAATGACGACTTGGCCCAGAAAAACAACAGCCTTGACCTTGATAACAAATGTATGGATGTTAGACAGAAGCTAAATACCCGTCCACAAACCACCATGGAAAGAAACCTTACATTGACGGGAATTGAGCGTGAAAGATCAAAGATTTTGGCATAATTATTGAACTTACATAAAAAAGAAATTTTTAGTTTTTTCACATTTGGAGCATTTTTAAATAAATAATTTGTATTACATATATCAGTATTTCACCATATTTTTTTCCAAATTATGGTTTTTGTACATGTTTCTGACCTAGATTTTTTTCCGTAACTATTGCTTTTGTAACTTCTGTCTGCTTTTATACTTCTACTTTTTAAGTTAAAACTTAACTTTATTTTGTTAGAATTTTACAATGTGCTCATATTTTGTTTTGTTTTTACCTCTATGTTGGTGTTAAGTCATATAAATCATTCTTTAGTTTATACTATTATTTAGGTCGATTGTGACACAAGTTCTACAACTGATTTTAATCACTCTTGACAACTCATACCTGATGGAATCCATCGCCACGAGGGTATGAGAGAAGAGAGGCCAATTTCCCTTTTTAATGTTGAGCGTCAAGCAAGAGGAGATACTGGTGCCATTTTTCATGTCTTTGGTATGACACGGTCGGAGATCGAACCCACAACCTCCCGCACTCGAGGCAGACGCTCTACCACTAGGCTATTGAGGCAGTTCTTTCATAAACTGCTTTACATAAGTCTTCATTATAAAAAAGTAAAATAAATTGCCAGTAAAGATACCAATTTTAATCTGCACAAGTAGAACTTTTACATTTTAAATAAATATTTAGTTCTAGAAGTATAGCAAGTGTCATTTGACATACAATATTTATTTTTCAAAAGCCAGTACTCCAATTACATTTTGTTTATCATAAAAAAATTACTGAATTTTATAAAGAAATTTATGCCTTTAATTGAAATGTTGAATATTTTCTCATAGGAACAATTATGAGTTAGTCCTATTTATACTTCAGCCTGTTTGCAATGTCCATTTTCCCTATGTTATTGTTTTTGTTAATGAAGCTGTGATACGGTTGTTTGATTCTGTAGCTAGAGAACTTCAGAGTGATCCTCACCCATTGTTATTGTCTGTGTTATACCCCCACCCACTTATAAACCATTTCAATACACATCATGTATATTGTATTCAAACTTTATATGTTTTAAAAACTGCTTTAATGAGAAGTGTTGCTTTCAAGATGTTATTAACATTTTATGTATTTGTCAATTATTTACAAATGTTACATGCATAAAAAAAATGCAAATTATGACATACATTGAAAAAAAAAATTAAGCAAAAACTGTATATAGAGGAAATGTCAAAGTCAGTCAAAACCTCCATGTGGAAGACACACAATTATCTTTATAGTGTGCACTAAATCTTTTAATTGTCTTGTTACAGATATGAGTGATACATGTTTGAAGAATGGAGTTTAAAGAGAACTTTTATAACAGAAACATGCTAAAGTTTGGATGGACTTTTAAACCATAAGGTGTCGTGTTCCACAACTTGTTATGCTAAATATTATATGAAGAGAATGAAAAATAAAAGTGAATGTGTACAACTGTGTTTTGTATTTTTTGAAGATCTGTTTTGAATTTAAATATATATACCTATTTTGAAGTACAGGTGTATTGAATATTCAAACATGACCAGATTTGTTTTCCTATTGAGCAAAAAGGACTGAAACTGTGTTGTTATTGGAAGAAAATCAGTTTGTGCCGTAGCCTTGTCAGTGGTGTACTGAAAAGGAAAGCCACACAATATCAGTAAATGTCTAGTAGATGACGTCAAGAATGTGGATAATAATCCTTGATATTGTGTTAGAGTTGAAATAATATATCTGCATTATTAAAGTTACTTGAGTGTAGGGATTTGTGTTATAAGATCTGCAGGATCCCAGAGGGATTGGTTGGTGCCGAGGGTACCAACGATTCTCGAGGGATACTGAAGATGTTATAACACGAAATAAACATGCCCTAACACTATTCTAGCATAAAAACTAAACACATGAGGGCCATGATGGCCCTGTATCGCTCACCTGAGTACCATTGCTCAAAATGATATGATCAAGTTTTGACATAGAGCACATAGGCATACACATTAAATATCATCGGGATAAACATTTTCTTGTAACAGTCCCTTTTGACCTAGTCGGGGGCCAATTTCCATACCAAGTTTGAGGGTCCTAGGCTCAAATGCTGCATTTTTGTACTAACATGACTATTCCTTACCCTGGAAGACTTAAACAAGGCAGTCTGAAAGACAGCTAAATCCCCCGCCACTGCTATGGATAGTGAAAGGGTAAACCTTTGATTTTAGCTGTGACCTTGACCTTGAACTGACATGGCTGACTCATGAATTCTGCACAACATCTTGATGAGGTGATCATTTGACCAAAGTTTGATGAAGGGGTTTAGGAGATACAGAGCTGAAACCTTTGACCTTCAGTTATGACCTTGACCTTGAATTGACATGGCTGACTCATGAGTTCTTGATGAGGTGATCATAAAATTTTGACCCAAGTTTGATGAAAATCATTCAAGGGGTTAAGGAGATACAGAATGGACACCAAATGGAAGGTTCAAACCTTCGACCCTTAGTTGTGACCTTGAGCTGGCATGGTTGACTCATAATTTCTGCACATCGGTCTGATGAGGTAATCATTTGACCCAAAGTTTTATAAAATTCCTTCAAGGGGTTTAGGAGATATAGAGCGGACACGAAATGGAAGACTCAAACCTTTGACCTTCAGTTGTGACCTTGACCTTGAGCCAACATGGCTGACTCTTAAGTTCTGCACATCGCCTTGATGAGGTGATCATTTGACCCAAGTTTGATGAAAATCCTTCAAGGGGTTTAAGAGATATAGAGCAGACACAAAATGGAAGGCTCAAACCTTTGACCCTAAGTTGTGACCTTGACCTTGAGCCGGCATGACTGACTCATGGGTTCTGCACATCATCTTGATGAGGTGATCATTTGACACAAGTTTTATAAAATTCCTTCAAGGGGTTTAAGAGATATAGAGTGGACAGAAAATGGAAGGCTCAAACCTTTGACCTTGAGTTGTGACCTTGACCTTGAGCCGGCATGGCCGACTCATGGGTTCTGCACATCGTCTTGATGAGGTGATCATTTGACCCAAGTTTTATAAAATTCCTTGAAGGGGTTTAGGAAATATAGAGCGGACACAAAATGGCAGGCTCAAACCTTTGACCTTGAGTTGTGACCTTGACCTTGAACCGACAAAGCTGACTCATGGGTTCTGCACATCGTCTTGATGAGGTGATCATTTGATCATGAAAATCCTTCAAGGGGTTTAGGAGATATGGACCGGACACGATTTTGTTATGGACGGAAGGATGGACGGACGGATGCAGACCATTCCTATAATCCCTCCGCCACGGCGGGGGATTAATAACATTTAAAACCAATTTCATTAGATGCTGCTGAGATATATTCGTTTACATAAAATAAAGGGAGGTAATTTGTCATAAATTCAGTCAAAAGTTATGTCCGAGTCCATCTGATGGCAAAAATGGAGATACACCCATTTTAATTTGAAACAAAGGGAGGTAATTTGACATAAAATCAGTCCATAGCTATCTACCCTGATTGCCTAAGTCCAACTAAAGACAATAATGAAATTTCAAATGAGTTCTATAAATATTTACCAAGATAAATCCATTATTATTAAAATCAGGGGAGGTAATCATGCATTGGTATACATGTATGCATGTAGAAGATACAGAGTACAAGCCTATACAACAATATATTAGTAAAGTATTCATATCGATAAATGTTCAATCAAGAGTTATCTAATATGACTATTCTTACCATGGAAGACATAAATAACGTTTCAAACCAATCCCATTAGAAGCTGCTAAGGTGTATTCATTTAGATAAAAATAAAGGGAGGTAATTTGTCATGAATTCAGTCAATATGTATCTTCACTGATTGTCCAAGTCCATCTGCTGACATAAATGAAATTTCAGATCAGTATCTTCATTAGTTACGGAGATATACCCATTTTAATTTGAAATAAAGGGAGGTAATTTGACATAAAATCAGTCCATAGTTATCTGCCCTGATTGTCTCAGTCCAACTAATGACAATAATGAAATTTCAAATAAGTCCTTTAAGTATTTACTGATATAAATCCATTTTGATTACAATCAGGGGAGGTAATCAGATATAAAATAACTCTTGTACCTACGATTGGATCTGACAGATTCGTCATGGAATCCAAGATTTATTGTTGTTGAAGATATTTTGCAAGTTTGTATCAAATCAAACCATAAATGAAGTCTCTATATGGCTGCAAAGGCCAAAATAGCAAATTTTGGACTTTTAAGAGGCCATAACTCTGGAGCCCATGATGGAATGTGGCCAGTTCAAGAAAGGAACCAAGATCTTATGTTGACACAAGTTTTGTGCAAGTTTGATTAAATTCAAATCATAAATGAAGCTGATATTGTGCAGACAAGGTCAAAATAGATCATTCTGGCCCTATCAGGGGCCATAATTCTGGAACCTATAACGGAATCTGGCCGGTTCAAGAAAGGAACTGAGATCTTGTGGTGATACAAGTTGTGTGCAAGTTTGGTTAACATAAAGTCAACAAGAGCTGTCGGAGGACAGCAATGCTCGACTATTCAACAGCCTTGTCAATTTAATTAATACAAAAGTCGAAAAAGGGGCATAATTTTGTAAAAATGGGGAAAAGGGTTATGGAACCTTCACAGTGCTTATCAGCTCATGACAGTGAACCAGTGTGTGAAGTTTCAATCCTTTCCCATTAGTGGAAATACCAGCTTACATACAAAAACTTTACCAAAAACAGCTAAGTCGAAAAAGGGGCATAATTTTGAAAAAATGCAAAGTAGAGTTATGGGACCTACACAGTGCATGTCAGCTCATGACAGTTAACAAGTGTGTAAAGTTTCAATCCATTCCCATTAGTGGATACTGAGATACCAGCTTACATACAAAAACTGCTAAGTCAGAAAAAGGGGCATAATTTTGAAAAAATGCAAAATTGAGTTATGGGACCTGCACAGTGCATGTCAAATTATGACAGTGAACCAGTGTGTGAAGTTTCAATCCATTCCCATTTGTGGGTACTGAGATACCAGCTTACATACAAAACCTTAACCAAGAATTTCTAAGTCGAAAAAGGGGCATAATTTTGTAAAAAAGCAAAATAGAGTTATGGTACCTGTGCAATGTAAGTCAGTTTGTCACAGTGAATAAGTGTGTGAAGTTTCAATCCATTCCCACAAGTGGTTACTGAGATACCAGCTTACATACAAAACCTTAACCAAGAATTTCTAAGTCGAAAAAGGGGCATAATTTTGTAAAAAAGCAAAATAGAGCTATGGAACCTGTGCAGTGTAGGTCAGTTTATTACAGTGAATAAGTGTGTGAAGTTTCAATCCATTCCCACAAGTGGTTACTGAGATACCAGCTTACATACAAAACCTTAACCAAATCAGGACGCCGATGCGGATGCCGACGCGGACGCATGGGTGAGTCCAATAGCTCTACTATTCTTTAAATAGTCGAGCTAAAAATGAAGCTGCTATTGTGCAGACAAGGTCAAAATAGCTAATTCTGGCCCTTTCAGGGGCCATAACTCTGGAACCCATAAAGGAATCTGGCCAGTTCAAGAAAGGAACCAAGATCTTATGGTGATACAAGTTGTGTGCAAGTTTAGTAAAAATCAAATCATAAATAAAGCTGCTATTGTGCAGACAAGGTCAAAATAGCTAATTTTGGCCTTTCAGGGGCCATAACTCTGGAACCCATAATGGGATCTGACCAGTTCAAGAAAGGAACCAACATCTTATGGTGATACAAGTTGTGTGCAAGTTTGGTAAAAATAAAATCATGAACGAAATCACTATCGTGCAGACAAGAAATTGTTGACGAACGTAAGGACGCACGCACAGACGACGGACGAAGGGTGATCATAAAAGCTCACCTTATCACTATGTGACAGGTGAGCTAATAAATGAATATATGTCCGGCAACGTCATTAAATTTTCATGAAATGTGCGGGAATGTCTACGTTGTTTTTTCACATTGATGTCATTTCCTTTTGATTTATCCGTTTTGGGGTTGTAATATCATATCTATGCCTTGTCAGGGAACATGCATATATAGAATGGTGTTTTAACAGGATGTGAGTCTGAGAATGACTATTAACACACATTTTCTCTCCTGTTAAAACATCCCTGAAAAGTGACAAAAACAGCTAGAATGCAGGGATAATGCATGTTTTTTCATGTTATAACATCTGCAGAATCCCGAAGAATTCTGAAGGATAGTATAACACGAAATTAACATGCGCTAATGCTATTCTAGCATAAAAATACATAAAAACTGATCATCAAAAAACATTTTCTGACCAAGTTTCATGAAGATAGGGTCATAAGTGTGGCCTCTAGGGTGTTAACAAGCATTTCCTTTGATTTGACCTCTAGCATAAAAATACATAAAAACTGATCATCAAAAAACATTTTCTGACCAAGTTTCATGAAGATAGGGTCATAAGTGTGGCCTCTAGGGTGTTAACAAGCATTTCCTTTGATTTGACCTGGTGACCTAGTTTTGACCCCACATGACCCAGTTTCGAACATGGCCTAAGAATTATCAAGATAAACATTCTGTGCAAGTTTGTATCAAATCAAAGCATAAGTGAAACTGCTATATGGCTGAAAGTGCCAAATTAGAAAATTTTGTCCCTTCCAGGGGCAGTAACTCTAGAACCCATAATGGAATCTAGCCGGTTTTCGAAAGGAACTGAGATCTTATTGTGACTTTAGTTGTGTGTAAGTGTGGTTAAAATCAATTCTATAGTGTTCACAAGTTAAAATTAACAAATTTTGGCTCTTTAAGGGGTCAATCGGGCTGTAAATCCGGAACCTATGATTGGACCTGAAGGACTCAACAAGGAATCCAAGATCTATTGTTGTTAAAGATATTTTGCAAGTTTGCATCCAATTAAACCATTAATGAAGACTCTATATGGCTGCAAAAGCCAAAATTGCAAATTTTGGCCCTAATGAAGGGGCCACAACTCTAAAATCGATTATTGGATCTGGCCAGTTTTCGAAAGGAACCGAAATATGCCAATACAAGTTGTGTGCAAGTCTGATTAAAATTGATTGCAAAATGTGTTCTCTAAAAGCTCACCTTCACCTTGTTACTATGTGACAGGTGAGCACAAAAATGACCATCACGGATAAATAGAATAATATTAACAAGAGCTGTCCGTAAGACAGCCAAGCATGACTATTCGAAATATTGTCCCAGAAGCAGGAAAATATTACCCAGAAAGGTTAAATATTAAAAGAGTTTTAAGTTCAAAAGGGGGCATAATTTGACCAAAATGCTTATCTGTTATGGGACTTGCTGCTATCAACTAGTTTTATAACCCCGAAGGCACATGTGAAGTTTTAATTCAATATCTGCATTAGTTTTGGAGATAGAAACTTGCATGTAAAACTTTAACCAGAATTTTCAAAGTCCAAAAGGGGGCATAATTTGCCCAAAATACATGCCAGTGTTATGGGACTTGACCCAGTGAGGTTGGTAATTGATCTAGAAAAAGAAAAAAAAAGTTTCAAATCTATATGCCTTTTAGTAATTGCTATATGTACTTGCTCGCAAAACTTTAACCAGGATTTTCTAAGTCCAAAAAGGGGAATAATTTGCTCAAAATACATGTAAGAGTTATGGGACTTGATCCAGTGAGGTTAGTAATTGATCTAGAAAAAGAAAAAAATAAGTTTCAAATCTATATGCCTTTTAGTAATAGCTGTATGTACTTGCACGCAAAACTTTAACCAGAATTTGCTAAGTCCAAAAGGGGGCATAATTTGGCCAAAATGAAGGTCAGAGTTATGGGACTTGCTGCTATCAACTAGTTTTATAACCCCGAAGACACATGTGAAGTTTCAAATCAATATCTGCATTAGTTTTGGGAGATAGTAACTTGCATGTAAAACTTTAACCAAAATTTTCTAAGTCTAAAAGGGGGCATAATTTTCCCAAAATACATGTCAGAGTTATGGGACTTGACCCAGTGAGGTTGGTAATTGATCTAGAAAGAGAAAAAAAAAGTTTTAAATCTATATGCCTTTTAGAAATAGCTGTATGTACTTGCACGCAAAACTTTAACCAGAATTTTCTAAGTCCAAAAGGGGGCATAATTTGGCCAAAATGAAGGTCAGAGTTATGGGACTTGCTGCTATCAACTAGTTTTATAACCCCGAAGACACATGTGAAGTTTCAAATCAATATCTGCATTAGTTTTGGAGATAGTAACTTGCATGTAAAGCTTTAACCAAAATTTTCTAAGTCCAAAAGGGGGCATAATTTGCTCAAAATACATGTCAGAGTTATGGGACTTGACCCAGAGAGGTTGGTAATTGACCTAGAAAAGGATAAAATAAGTTTCTAAGCTATATGCCTTTAATTGATGGCTGTATGTACTTGCATGCAAAAACTTAACCAAGGTGTGACGCCGACGCCGACGCCAGGGTGAGTAGAATAGCTAGACTATTCTTTGAATAGTCGAGCTAAAAACCATCTCCTAGATCAATTTTGAAAATTTCATGGATTTGTTCTTAGAGAGACTCTATACCTGGAATGCTAAAATTGTTCAGATTCCTCAAAAATATCATGTCTGTGGGTGGGCTCAATTTTTCTTTAATACAGGTATATAGTGTGAATTAAAAAAAATCTTCTTTAAAGATGCTGCAAGCCCAATTTTAAAATGAAATTTGGTTGACCCTCTACTAGTACTGTTCAAATTAATTTGATTTGCCAAAAAACATTGCAACCAGAAGTCACTGTCACTTTTCATTATATGTTCATAGTGGAAACTTTACAATTTTCTTGTCACAAACTGCTTGATTTCAAAATAATTCTACATAGTTTCTTGAAAGACCCTTAACCAAAATTGATTTGCAAGCCATATAGGGAAAACTAGTCCCACCTTTGGATGCCATGGTCGAAACAGATTGATCTGAAGGAACTTGGTCGACGGTCACCAAAGGACTGCTGTGAAACTATTTTAAACATGTGTTTGCAGTTTCAGAGACTTTAATAAACCTTTTCCATATAGCCATATTGAGCAAACTAGCAGTCCTCTGGTAGCCATGTTTTTTTAGTAAACCAAAATGATTTGGCAGAATTTCGCGGTTGCCCAAGGTGCACATCTTTGAAATTATTTCAAACTGGGGTAAGGGATTTATGAGAATTTTCAAATTTTCCTTGGCAACCAGAATGAATGACCTAGATTTTAAGGAATCTTAGAGGACAATCCAAAGAAATATTTCTGTGGTTTTGTAGAAAATGGCTTGATGGTTTACAAGATATTCTTAAAATGCATTGCGGATGATGGACAACCAAGTGTTCTACAAGCTATGAGCACTTTTTGCTCGGATTAGCTAAAAAACTTCAAACATCATTGCCTTATAAACCACTCGTCCAATTTGAAATAATTTCACACAAATATTCTTTTGATGACCTCTTCTAAAATTACTAATGCCATATATCTGTGTTAAAATTTTACATTAAGGACATGAGTGTTTGTTATCCGACTGTGGAAATTTCAAACATCTGCAGTCCAGTTTTTAGCTTTTTAGACCACTCATCATCTGTTGTACATTGTCCAACAATCCTCTCACTTTGATTTATACTAAACACAACAGTCATCATTCATAATTCAGAATCTCATACACATATTAACGTCAAATAGCCTATGTAAGGTGAGCAACTCAGGGCTTTTACAGCCCTCTTGTTTTTGTTTTTGACTGGTGCAACACAAAATATGAACTTTCTGGCAAAGACACTAAAGACCAGGTTACTTTGACATGTTATGGGACTTTAGGTACAAGAACTTCTAAATTATCATTGATACATCTTATGATTTACCAGTGTCAGTAACTTCAAGAAACAACACAAACATACTTGAAAATGTTACTTTATTGATGCTTGTATCTCAACCAATGTGATTTTTACAAGGTCATCTGAACACAAGATTCGTCAATGTGAAGTGAAACATTCTGAACAATTCACAATGAAGTTTGCCATATTTATACAATGACACATACGGCATAAAATACTCAAGCAAAACAAGCATTTAACATCATTCAACAGCCAAACATACATGATAAATGTTTAAATATCAAATGATACATGAAACAACCCACTGAAAGTGTCCTCAATTATTCATGTGACAAATTTCAACACAAAAATGTATGAGAAATGTCTATGTAAAACCTCTGATACCTGACACACCTGTTTTATAAAATAACTTTGATGAGCAATGACATATCAATGAATCAAGTAGATTTCTTTGCAATAATTGTCTGTTTGTAAAGCACTATACAGTTAAAGAAATTTTCTCCCAAGACTGGAAAATAGATCAATACATAGGTGGTCTCCTCTGATATACCATGCCCCCGCGGCTCCTCATTGGTCGTCTCTGACCCCGCTGGAAGCCTCCTCTATTCATTCTCTGTGGCGGCATTCCCCTCTGTGGGCCCCCTCTACCTTGTCTGTACTGTTGTTGTCCCATCTGTGTGACTGTAGGTATTGGTGAACTTGCGCTGGCTGCAGGACTTACTGTTGTTTGACTCGGTGCTGGAGCATCCCAAATTATTTTCTGGATTTTAGGCTTTGCTGAAAATAAAACAACAAATTATGATTTAAATCATACAGAAATCATAATTTTATCAGGTCCTCAAAAAAGGAACTTTGATTTCTGTTCCATGCACCTGCAATGCTACTGTCACAAGGCATCCTAAAAATACAATCAACTAAAACTGGTAAGGAGCTAGTATACAAGATCTAAATTTTTTGACCTTGCACATTTAAATTCATATTATGTTTGTGATGTAACCACTTGGTTACTGTTAAAGTGTTATACAAAGAATACCAAAATTCCGGCAAAAAAAAAAAAAAAATCAATGTAAAAGATGGACTTGCATGTACAGTTGAAACTCAGTATCTCAAATACCAAGGGACCAATGTTTTGCTTCCAGATAACTGGAATCTGATGTAAAAAATGACACTTAACACAACAGTTTTTGCTGTGTATTGAAATAGCCTCAGACACAAATGTTTCATATACATTTTGGAAAACTAAGTACTGTAAAAACTCGAATATATTACACAGCCGAAAATGGCCGATTGTAAACAAAATTCTCAGACTGATATTCTGTGTGTATTATATTCCAATGTATGTGTTTTCCCAAGATTTTGATAAAAGATCGGGGATGTGTAATTTACATGCTAGCGTAATATATTTGAGTTTTTAGGGTAGTGTAATATATACAAATTTATTCTATATCTGTAAAGCATCATCGCCTCTTCATCTAGTCAGCAAGATTTTTACTTTCACATATCAAGCAATAATTAGAAAGGCATTTTACTAAAGAGACAAATTTTTCACTTGAACACAACTAAAGTCACAAAAAAACATTCAGAAGGAATCTTGACAGGACTTTAAAATTTCTTCAAGACTGCTGGAATATAGTGATAAGCCAGTTTGACAGACTACGTTTCAACTGTATGTTACAGATTGGTAGTGTAAAACAAGCTTCAGCAGATACTTACAAGCATCTTGTGGTTTATCAGTACTTGAGCTTACAGGGACGTCCTCCCTGCTGGAGCTTGCTTCCACATCCCCTGCTATGTCTCTCTCTGTAAAACAAAGTTTTTTTTTTTACATACTTATTCTTAATATCCATGTGCTAACAACAGGACTGCAGATGTAAATATTTTCCCATACTGATGTGAAAATTATATATTACGTGCGTGACATCACATGTGACATTATTTTATTTTAATGCGTGTCATCACATGAAAATGTTTTTTTACCATGTTTAATTTTTCAATTTTACTCATGCTAAAAGAACAACTTCATATAATATTAAGTGTTGATGCGTATGTAATAAAAAGGTTATTAATTTTGCATTGAGAAATATACCCTCTGACATTCTTTTTCAGAATAAAAGTTACAAAATTCTCTTTACAAATCTCATAACCTATAAATATCATACAAGACAAGAGGGCCATGATGGCCCTATATCGCTCACCTGTTATCATTGCACTTGAGGACAAGAAGGTCCTCAGTAAAATATCAAAGTCCAAAGGACAGGAACAACAAAGGAAAGAAATTTAACCAAAAAGAAAAAAAAATTCTTACAAGGTATAGATATGTCAAAATACACCTAAAAATTGGAGGTACCATCCATGTTGTACCACAGAAAAGTGGTCTCGGTTTTTCCCTACGGCCTATAATAAAAAAGTTACTAAAAATAAGCTATTTATAGTAACGTAAAAGGGAAGTAATTAAAAAAATAAATATTGTAAGTGAACAAAAGAAGGATCTGCCAAATAAATCTGCTGACATAAATGAAATTTCAGATCAGTATCTTCATTAGTTATGGAGATATACCCATTTTAATTTGAAATAAAGGGAGGTAATTTGACATAAAACCAGTCCATAGTTATCTACCCTGATTGTCTCTGTCCAACTAATAACAATAATGAAATTTCAAATAAGTCCTATAAGTACTTTAAATACTGATATAAATCCATTTTGATTACAATCAGGGGAGGTAATCAGATATAAAATAACTCTGGAACCTACGATTGGATCTGATTTGTCAAGGAATCCAAGATTGATTGTTGTTGAAGATATTTTGGAAGTTTGTATCAAATAAAACCATAAATGAAGTCTCTATATGGCTGCAAAAGCCAAAATAGCCAATTTTGGACCTTTAAGGGGCCATAACTCAGGAACCCATGATGGAATCTGGCCAGTTGAAGAAAGGAAGCAAGATCTCGTGGTGATACAAGTTGTGTGCAAGTTTGGTTAAAATCAAATCATAAATGAAGCTGCTATTGTGCAGACAAGGTCAACATAGCTAATTTTGGCCCTTTCAGGGGCCATAACTCTGGAACCCATTGTGGGATCTGGCCGGATCAAGAAAGGAACTGAGATCTTATGGTGACACAAGTTTTGTGCAAGTTTGATTAAATTCAAATCATAAATGAAGCTGCTATTGTGCAGACAAGGTCAAAATAGCTAATTTTGGCCCTTTCAGGGGCCATCACTCTGGAACCCATAATGGAATCTCGCCAGTTCAAGAAAGGAACCAAGATTTTATGGTGATACAAGTTGTGTGCAAGTTTGGTTAAATTCAAATCATAAATGAAGCTGCTATTGTGCAGACAAGGTCAAAATAGCTAATTCTGGTCCTTTAAGGGGCCATAACTCTGGAACCCATAATGGAATCTGGCCAGTTCAAGAAAGGAACCAAGATCTCGTGGTGATACAAGTTGTGTGCCAGTTTGGTAAAAATCAAATCATAAATAAAGCTGCTATTGTGCAGACAAGGTCAAAATAGCTAATTTTGGCCCTTTCAGGGGCCATAACTCTGGAACCCATAATGGGATCTGGCCAGTTCAAGAAAGGAACCAAGATCTCATTGTGATACAAGTTGTGTGCAAGTTTGGTTAAAATAAAATCATAAATGAAACCACTATCGTGCAGACACGAAATTGTTGACGCACGGACGGACGCACGGACGGACTGACGACGGACGAAGGGTGATCACAAAAGCTCACCTTGTCACTATGTGACAGGTGAGCTAATAAACAAAGTATGCTAAGTTCCATGTTAAACAATAGAATTAAATGACCTTGAAATAAAACCTTGAAATGCAACAGAAGCAATACAAATATTCACTTCCTTCTTTCTGAATGTCAGTCATTCAGGTAGTGAGTCATACAGCAATTTCCCCCTTTTACTGTAGGAAATCATAGGCAGTCTCAAGTTGGCATTTCATATGAGCCATGCCATGGGAAAACCAACATAGTGGGTATGCGAACAGCATGGATCCTGACCAGACTGCGCAGATGCGCAGGCTGGTCTGGATCCATGCTGGTCGTAAACCCACTATGTTGGTTTTCTCATGACATGGCTCATATAAAGAGAATCACCATGCCAGACTAATAGCTTTCTAGTATAAAAGAACAAGACACAAGCTGTGCCCAAATTAACCTCCATCTAACCTGCATCCATCCAGTTTCTCCAATTCCAATAGGCTTTAAAAGCGAACAGCATGGAGCCTGACCAGACTGCGCGGATGCGCAGGCTGGTCTGGATCCATGCTGGTCGTAAACCCACTATGTTGGTTTTCTCATGACATGGCTCATATAAAGAGAATCACCATGCCAGACTAATAGCTTTCTAGTATAAAAGAACAAGACACAAGCTGTGCCCAAATTAACCTCTTTCAGGTATGATTCCAACGCTTAGACTTAAATTTCAGTTTTTCAATTCCTCCACTTTGGTACTACAAATCAAGTGATTTGCAACTTATAGGAATCTGGATTCAATCTTTAAATCATAGCAATTTCAACAAAGTACATTAGAATTCATTGTATAATGGTAACATATGTCAATTCCCTAAATTGTTTGATACATACCTGTCTCAGGCTGTGACCTATCTTCTGTCTCCTGGCTCTGTTCATAGTCCTCCTCCTGGGAGTCTTCCTCGCCCAGCTCTCCCTCAAAATCCTCCCTGAAATATTCCACTGACAATGTGAAAATTTAAGCATCTAATTTAACTCCTTTTTTTACATAACCAGCTTATCTAACCTTTCAGATTTTTTTTGGTCATCATCTTCGAAAAAGGCAGGGACAATAACTGAGACATAGTGAAAATGCATCAGATTTTACCTGAAATTCTAAGTCAAAGGGGACATAATTCATGACGTATCAGTGCACAAGCGAAGATCTTTGTGTAATATGATACGACTGTTGATATGGAACAATTATTTTAAGCTCACATAATTCTATGGTAGGTAATAGCAAAAACTCACCCAAGCACTTTATGCTGTGATGAACTAAAAATAAAGCATACACTCCTATTTTGATCAAGCACATATTTTTATTGTTCTTATTTACAAAAATTTTCTACATATATTGTGAAGTTGAAAAAAATCTGGGTTTAAGCAAACTCCACATGGTAAAGAAGACTGATCTGAATGTGCAGAACTACCTTAAGTCCTGTTTACCCTAACTTATGACAAAACATACCCTCCCAAATCAACAACATCTCCCTCTCCTTCATCAAACTGTACCATGCCAGACTCCACCTCTTCCTGTGTCTCAAGTTCTGATTGGCTAACAGATGTGACAGCTGTTTCTGATTGGCTTGGCAATGTATCAGCAGCTTCAGTGATAACTGTCACTAAAATAGAAATAACGGAACTACCACTATGTAAAACACTACTGTTTGCATTAATATACACACGTTCAATAACATTTTCAAACCTGCTCATATTTTATAAAATCAGGTATATAAATGTCACACATTTTCTTGACAGGATTCAGAGTTTTGTCTTGGACTCCTTATTTGGAAGTTAAGTGTTTGAGTCCAGGTGAAAGTGGAATTTGACAATGTTCTCCACAATTCCTTACCAAGAAGAAGTACTGGCCAGAACTCCAGTAAGCAGTAGTTCAGAGTGGTCAGCATAAGTTATTAGAACCCTCTATACATTCAGTGAAATAAATACTGCAAACACCGTTTTAGAGGATGCAAGGTGAGGAGTAAAATGATTAAACTGTCCATGGTTTTGGGCAACCCAAACATTAACTACCTCACGCACAAGATTTAAGTCTGTTTTGTAGTTTTCACTGATGAAATATTCTAATCTATTACTCAAAAATTTGTTTGTGTTGGGTTTAATGCTGTTTTTCAACACTATTTCAGTTATGTAACAGCGGGCAATTAGTCTTAACCACCTGTCTGTGGAGGTTAATGATACAATTAATGGCAGCTGAAGAAGAAAAGTTTTATATTACGGACCAACTACTTTCAAGACAACTATAAAGTACAAAAACATTTCTAAAAAGGCAGTCTTTTATTTCCAGTAAAATAATATTCTATGTCAATTAACTCTTAAGATCTACTATCTACATGATGGACAAAACTTTGCATTCCTGGAGGCAGGAGCACTGTATGACTATACCTGGAGCAGTTGTATGTAGTGGTGTTGATGGTACACTGCGACCTGATCCTTCCTCTAGCTGTGATAGATCCATACGAGTGTCATCCATACCCATTCCCAATGCTGTAATCATACATTTTAATCTTTTATCAGGACTACTAAAACAGAATAAGTATCTGATATTACATCTGATCACTTGAAACTTTAAATTAATTTGTTTCTTTATTTTGTTGGATTAGTCTTACCAAGCTGTACAAAGATTTTACAGCTATTAATGGTCTTCTTTAAGCATCAGCTTTGGCACAGACAGGCACGATGGGAAAACCACCAATCTTTGGCTAAACGTAATTAAACTGTACAGCTTTCGCAGATGGAAGCATCCAACCATGAGCTATTAGCGTGACTGGGAACCAAAGCGGTGAGGGGCAAACTTTTCATTCAAGATGGCCCTACTTTTAATGAAAAATTCCATTTTGACCGAGATATCTTGTACTTTTCAACTGTAAGAAGCAACCATATTTTGAGTTTCACATCTTTCTACTGAAGTCCTTTCAGGAAAACCGAAAGTCTTGAGGTCTACTTCAGATATAAAATCTTTCTCCAACATGGAGAACATTTGAGCCGCACCATGAGAAAACCAACATAGTGCATTTGCGACCAGTCTGGGTCCAGACCAGCTGCGCATCCGCTAACATAATGTTCGCTAACAGTTTCTCTAATTGCAATTGGGTTTGAAAGTGAAAAGTATGGATCCTGATCAGACTGCGCAGGCTGGTCTTGATCCATGCTGGTCACAAATGCACTATGTTGGTTTTCTCATGGTGCGGCTCAATTTTGAAGTTTGAGAGATCATCCATTACCTTCTTGAGCATCTAGTTGCAACATTGAGAGATTCTGTTCACTTCCTCCGCTACCAAATACAAATCTCTGTGAAACCTGTGGTGAGCTGACTGCCTCTGCAAAACCATCCATTCTACGTGGGACGTTCAGAGTCGGAGTACTGGGAACTGTACAGTCATCTAAATCTACTTCAAAACCTGAACCAGTTGCCTGAAGGAAATCAAAATGACATTATTTACTTTTTCAAAAGTTTAGCTGATACTGTGAAATACATTACGTGATTTTTGCTTAAATGTAGCTATTTCACAGGGATATGTAAACCTCTGCAGTTCATTCCAACCATACAGCTGCTGGTGTTTACAGAGAATTTTTTTTTTTTTTTTTTTTTTTTTGTGGATTTAACGTCGCACCGACACATGATAGGTCATATGCGACTTTCCAGCTTTAATGGTGAGGAAGACCCAGGTGCCCCTCCGTGCATTATTTCATCACGAGCGGGCACCTGGGTAGAACCACCGACCTTCCGTAAGCCAGCTGGATGGCTTCCTCACATGAAGAATTCAACGCCCCGAGTGAGGCTCGAACCCACATCGATGAGGGGCAAGTGATTTGAAGTCAGCGACCTTAACCACTCGGCCACGGAGGCCCCTGTTTACAGAGAATGAAAGAATGTTTTTCACCAAAACATTAATACAATGGCCATTGCTAAATATATAAGGTATAAAAGCGGTCCAATTTTTATCACAACTGTTCTATTGTAATCGTAAATGCTGCTTGATGGCTGTAAAAAGTCTCCCCGTACTTGGGTTCAGTGCTTTTATATTTTCTGGTCCTTTGGGATCATGGAGTCCATTCAACACCTCCGTAATAGAGTTCCACTTAAGCCTGTTCTATGGGGAAAGAAGGTTGTGGCACTTTCTACCACCTCTCATGAACAGAATCAATCAAACCAAGTCTGCTATTATTTTGCTAGGTTGCAGTCCATACTTCCAAACACTCTTCTCATATGTTTTATTAATTAGCATAACCTTGTTTTCACTGTATTTCCGTTTGTGTGTGTTCTTTCATGTAATGAGTATTTATTATTCAAGTACCAAATTTTAAATTAGCATTTGTCCCATACCCCAATCATGAAAGGTGTAAGCTGGCTCCTGCCTCCCACAGACAACTGCCTCTCTGGCATAGACATAATAGGCTGGAGTGGGGGAACCAGCGACTGCTGACTGGTTTGACTACTAGACTGGCTTGCAGGCTGAGAGTCTGGTTCCTGGGATTCCATTCCTGCATCATCATCATCATCTTCATCTGAATAAAAAGAGTTTAAATATGATTAATATTGTCATTTATTGCAACTACAACATTATCGTCAGAGCAAAACGTGTAACTTTGTTTAAACACCGAAAATCTTCTCAAACAACATAAATGTGTAATGATGGGAGCAAACCTCCCCCAAAACATTTTCATCAGCATATTGGCACCCTGATAACCTTGACCTTGAAGACCTAAGGACAGAAAACTTCAATGATGTAATATATGTTTACCAAGTTTAAACAAAATCAGACTATGAGTAACAAAAACATACTTTGGACAGTAGGTTTTGCCAAGACATGGATATATAGACAAAGCGGTTACTGACTGCTATTGTGCCTAAAGAATCTATGTTCTCACCTATAATTACAACATCGTCATCACCCTGACTTTGTTCTCCAGTCTGCATATTTCCTCCTCTCTCCTCACTGTACCCTCCATCCTCCATCTCATCTATATCAGGCTGAATACACAATGCATGATGTTAGTAGTACACATATACAGTCTATTTGTACATGAATAATATAGCTCAGAGAAAAGTGAAATTGTGTCAAAACGAAAAACATCTTAAATATGAAATATGTTACCCCTCTCCTTATTCATTTCAATTTTTTTTTTTTTTAATTCCAATATCAACTAAGACATAGCTTATAAATGCTTTGGTAATCTATTTCCTTCATCTATTCAATTAATATATCAGTCTGGACTGTCAAATATTGCTTACTGGACCAATATCGAATTCTTCCTCTACCTGTCCCTCGCCTCCATACTCCATCCCCTCATCATCATCATCATCTCCATCTTCTTCCTCCTCCTCCTCATCTTCTTCATCTTCCTCATCACCATCATCCTCCGGCTGATCTTCTTGCTCCTCCTTGAATTCAACAACACATTTGATTGTAGAGAAGCCAAACACATGATAAAATTCCTATTGGAACTAATTATTCATTTCTCTGTGTTTAACAATTTATTTCAGCAATATTGTGAGAAAAAGCTTGACACTTCTTTGATTATGAATCACTCTTAAAGTTATGTTCGGGGAAAAGTTTGTACCACTATATTGTGAAGGCACGGTAAATTAGATATGAACCACTGACCAAAAATCTGCCAGACCACTTTTGTTTTCACCTAACTTCTTCTTGAAGGTATGCATAATGGACTACTATTTAACCTTTTTAAAAGGAAGTAATGGCCCTTCAAAATGATCTAACTTTCTAGTCAAATAGTCAAGTAAACAAAGCTGATTGAAATACAACTACCACAGGAGGAAAACAACTTCACAGGTAACTAATGTCTGGCAAAGTCCTCCACTATCAAATATTCTTTGACTTCTTGCATAAGCCCCATGTGGTTCTGGGACGTTCTGTGTATGAAAAGAATTGGAACCACTGCCTTACCCTTGCATGATCGTAAGAGGCGACTAATAGGGTCTTAACACTTGGTTTTGCAGTAACTCTGTGATTCCAGCAGGTATGCAAATTTTGATTCCATACCTCATGTTTTTATTTCGATGTAAAACCAAAATTTGTAGTCCCGTTTGGCGCCATATAACCTATAGAGTTGGTGCGCCGTAAAACCCAAATAAATAAATCATTCTCGCATACAATTAGCATCCAATATTGTGAATCAGTCATCAAAATATATAACACATCTTTACCTCGTCTTCACTCTCAACAATTATCACGGCTCCATCATCCTCCACCTCCCCAGATTCTACTTGCTCCCCCTCCTCAGACACACCCTGACCTTCCTGCATGTCATCTCCCTCTGCCTGCTCCTCAACCTGCTGTTGATGTAAACAGAAATCAGACAATTTCTTGTAGTTACTTTATTATATAAACATGTTATTAATAGATCTGACTCTTTAGACAAAACAGTAACTTTCTAGCTTTGTGGAGAAAGACCCTTAATGGCACTGATAACTTTCTGGTCAAGAAGGCATCTTAATACAAAGTTTACATGGTTCAGTTTGAAATAACAGCAATGAGGGACAAAATCAACCATAATAATTTAATACCCAAGAAAAACAAAACAGTAATACATTTGATCAAAGCCTATAGCACCATACCTGTTCTGATTCTGGTAACTGACTTGGAGTTCCTTCCTCAGTATCCTCCCCTTGTGTTTGAGCCTCTGTTTCCTCTGGCTCCTGTGCCCCATCACCTTCAGCTGCCTCCTGTGAGTCTTCAGGAGCTTCCTGGGGTACAACTTCAGAAATAGTGATCTCGGGGATTTCACTTGAATCAGGCTGAAAAGTTTTGTTATAAAGATAAAACACTCATTATCTGTATAACTGTTCTACCCAGTGAAAACTACAGAAAAGGAAAACAGAAAATGCCCAGGTGAGCTGACTGCTCAGATCTGTTAGCAGACTTAATGAGTTAGAAGATGTTCAAGAATAAGAGGGCCATGGTGGCCCTAGATCGTTCATCTTAGTTTCACAGATTGTTTGAACAAATCCGACAGAGGAGCGCACAATAATGATATCTGTGAAATTATTTTGAAATCGGGCAAATGTTTTTGGACAAGAAGACTTTTAAAGTTTATAGAAAATATTGTATACATATATGAAAAAGTTACTATCAACTCTGGTGGTCATGTTTTTGATGAACTGGAATAACTGAACAAACCTAGTACATGGTCCCTTAAGGAACATTTTTGTAAAATTATCTAAACTATATTTCATAGAGACAAACATTCTGTCCATGTTTTATGGAAATCAGATAGCTCGTAACAAAGCTTTTCTGTCAAAGATGTGACTTAATTATCTAGGTTTTTTTTTACCTGTGTGACCGAATTACAAACTTATCCCAGATTTTAAATAGACAAACATTCTCATGAAGATCAGGTAGACAATGTTGCCTTATGACGTAGATTTTAAACAGACGGATATGCTGACTATTTTTTTATGAAGATTCAGTAGAAAATGTGACTTCTACAGTGTCAACAAGGTTTATCTGTGACCCAGGTACCCCACTTTTGATTTTTATCCTAAATTTCATAGAGACATTCTGACAAAGTTTTATGAAGATGAGTTAGAACGTGTGGCCTCTTCTGTTGATGTGGGTCAACAACAACAACAAAAGTAGTAACAAGCAAATTCGATGAATTGGTATCCCCCGCCGAAAGGGTTTGTGGTGAGGAATGGCAAAAAGATATATCCGGCAAAAAGTTAAGGATGTTAATAAGAAGCAAATAATTTCATTAGTCAAAATCAATTTAACAGAAAACAAATGTTTAATTAAAGAGTACACAATAAATGTATGATACTTTGATCCGGACTAAAGAATTTATTTTGAATGGGATATGCTTACTGTAATAAGCTTAGCTTTTAAAATTAAATGCAGTTAACTGAAATGTGAGCTTGAAGTTTAACTGGAATGAAATATTGTCTTTGAGTGGTTTGGCACCAGGTGTTGCTGTTTTACATGTACATTTGTACATAAAAGATCAGATGTCCTTAAGAGAACACAGATAAGATATCTTGAACATGGCTGAGGGCAAGGTTTGTGCAGTCACAACTTAACATGTTGAAGGTTTGAACATTTAAAAAAAAAAAAAAAAAGGATGGAAATATATATATCTATATATAGATATATGTATATATTTATTTTTTTAGGGGGTGGGGGTGCTGGGGAACGGGAGAGGAAACAAAATTTCACATGCTGATTATAAATATTGATTGAAAATTAAAAATGAAAAAAAAAAAGGTAAAAGGGTGAAGTTGGAGTGGGGGGGGGGGGGGGGGGGGGGGGGGGCAGAGGATGCATGATCAGTGGTGGGCATGACTGGGTGGAGAAGTGAGGTGGGGCAATAGTACAACTTGGAAGGTTTGAAAAAAATCTAAAATAAATGAAAAAAAATAAAAAAAATTTGGGAGTGGGGGGGAGTGGGGTTGGGAGGGGGAGGGGGTGTGACCAAGGCAAGTGGGTGACCAGGTGTGGGTGCACAACTTCACATGTTTATAATAAATGTTCAAAGAAAAGAATGAAAGAAATTTAATGAAATTCTGCCAAATGGTAAGTTTGTTATGTACAAATATGTGGATTTTTAGACAATTAAAGGGCAATAACTCTGAAGTTACAAAAAGAAATCTGTACAAAATTGTCTGTGCACAACCACATTATAGTGCTCTAAATTCTGTTAAAGTTTCATAGTTCTAGGTCAAATATATCAAAAGTTATGATGCAGAAATTGGCATATCTATAGATCTATAGTACCCTATATAGTTAACACTAGAAACTTCTAAGGGCCATAACCCTGGTGTTACTTGGGCAATCTGTCTGAAACTTGATGGGCCCCATAACCTCATAGTGGTGAACATGTATATGAAGTTTGTTTGAAAAAAATCTAAAATAAGGAATGAATTTTTTTTTTTTTTTTTTTTTTGGGGGGGGGGGGGGGGGGGGGGGGGGGGGGGGGGGGGGATAGGGGGGGAGGTGTGTGATCAAGGTAAGGGGGCGACCAGGTGTGGGTACACAACTTCACATGTTTACAATAAATGTTCATGGAAAAGAATGAAAGAAATTTAATGAAATTCTACAAAATGGTAAGTTTGTTATGTACAAATATGTGGATTTTTATACAATTAAAGGGCAATAACTCTTAATTTACAAATAAATCCAAATGAAATTGTGTGTACACAACCACATTATGGTGATCTAAATTCTGTTTAAGTTTCATAGTTCTAGGTCAAATATATCAAAAGTTATGATGCAGAAATTGCCATATTTATAGTACCCTATATAGTTAACACTAGAAACTTCTAAGGGCCATAACTCTGGTGTTACTTGGGCAATCTGACTGAAACTTGACGGGCCGCAAGAACTCATGGTGGTGAACATGTATATGAAGTTTTAAATAAATATTCCCAACCATTTCCTAGATATGGCTCCGGACGGACGGACGGAAAGACGGAAGGACGGAAAGACGGACGGACGGACAACGCCAAAACTATATCCCTCCGACTTTCGTCGGGGGATAATAATACAATAGCAAAAATAACTTGTAACATATGAGACACATGTGTTTTACTTGAATATTGTGGACTATATAGTAAAGTTTACCTCTGAGGTAGAAACTCTGGTCCTCTTTACAACTGTATCATCTCCGGGGCTGTAATGAATATAAAAGCTATGGTAATATCAGAAAACATAAGAAAATCAGCTGTAATTTCAAAAAGCTGTTCATTTATATGATCAAAATAATTCAAGGATTCTTCCACTTTTCTAGCAATAAAATTAACAGAGAATATTCTCTTGTAAATGGAAACATAAAATCACAGTTGAACTGATGCATATACTAAATTTGGAAATTAATAAAAACATCTACAAAGACTGTTACAGAGTTGCATGCTACTATTGCATACATGTCTAAATGTATTTACTTCCTCAAATCTAATTCATTTTTTTCCCAAATCAATATACAGAATGGAATACCTTTCTAATTCCTCTCTCTGTCTCTTGGCCGTCTGCTGAATGGCAACAACAGGTGTTTCTCTAGAAGTGGACTGTACTGGTTCAACCACTACAGTCTCTGTTGTACTTTCTGGAATGCTCTCAACACTTGCAGATTCTAAAAAAGTTTTAAAGTTATCTATAATTATTCTGTGTAAACTGACTGGAATTTTTTCCCCAGTCACAAACAAAAGATCCAGAATGAACAAGACTTTCATACAATACAAATACACACCGTCAAAGTGACATTACCAAACATTAATGTAGCAAGTTTCTACTGTGATATACTTCTTCTTAATGTCAAAGTACAAGACAAGTGTTAAATCTGTTATTAACGTCTCTTGGATGGAAAGTGCAGGTCATATTTTTAGGTATAACTGTTGAGGAATGAAATCTCAAAGAATATTTTTACACTGGAATGTTATATACTGGTATTTTTTTTTAGACAAAGGACACTTTTTCACAGAAAAATTTACTATATAATGGATGGATTCAAACCTTTCTTTGAGAACACACATTAATATACAGCAGACAATTCATGGTTTAAAAATTTAAAGCCTTTCCACACTACATACTAGGATGAGTTTAATACCTAGCCCCTGGTTAAATGGTTCATCATTTAAATTTGGAATTCTTTTATGCACAGTACAGAGCACTGAAGCTGGTTTAAATGGCACAACATCTATTTCTTCCAGTGTACATTTGTCTCAGTACCAAGCACAGATTCTGTTTCCAGGGTAATTTGCATCTCGGCACCAAACACAGATTTGAAATATTCCTACACAACATATAAAATATTCATAAAATTAGTCTGCGATGTGCCTAAACTTCAGGAAAGAAAAAAAAATATGCCAATACCTTTGTTTTTTTTTTTTAAATTATCATATATTGTGTTTTGTTTAAATTTAAGACCTACCTTGATTAGGAATAACTCTCTGTACTTGCTGTGTTGGTCTGCCTCCAACAGATGTTGATTGTGGGAATAACTGTTGTACAGGAGTTACTAACTCTTCTGAAATATTAACAAGTACCAACATTTTTGTATTCCTTTATTACAATAGTTTAATTTTATTGAATCAAACATTTTTGAATATTTGAGTTTTAAACTGTCTTCAGTCTGACAAAGTTTTCTTCAACTTTTAAGTTTCAAAATAGAAGATGTCTGTTGCTAAAGAAAGAAAATGCTTGAATAACAAATTTGAGCCAAACAAATTTGAAACTTGAAGATGACAGTGAAACCATGGTGACAAATCCTTGCCTTCTGTAACAATTTCTTGCTGTGAGACTGCTGTTGTTGGCATCACTGTTGCCGTGGGAGTTCCTAACGATGTAGTAATTGGAGATACTGAGGTAGGCGCAATTGCCATGGGACGTATGCTGGCCATCACCTTTGAGGCTGCTGACTGTGGCTGTACAGGGACAGTCTGGGGTTTGATACTGGCAGGACTAGAGGCTATAGGACGTATATTAGCTGTCTTTGGTGGTTCTGATGGTGATGAACTGAAATGTATGAAAAGATTTCAATATATATTCTCACTGTACCTCGGCCTTAAAGTATAAGGTGGACATTTATATCAATTTATATCTTTAAATGCTTCCCAAGAACTATTTAGTAGCAGACAAACATGAATAATGCTGATAACTGCAGCATTTCTGCATTTCAGAGTTTCTTGCTTTCATTCTTTTGTATTAGAACCAAATAATATTTGTGATATTACTTTGCCATAGGTATGTGGTTTTCATGCTCTTTTCATCATTCACTGTATTTGTTAAAGCTTCACAATCATTCTTCAACTGTATAACTTGCCGGTATTTGCTCAGTTCTGACTGGTTGCCAGTATTTCTGACTGGTTGCCAGTATTCTGCCAGAATCGGGAAGGTATAAATAGAACATCATCACCTCATTTCAGGAATAGATGCAGGAGTAGAAATAGTCTGAACTACTGCTGGTGTGGGTGTGCCCTTGTGCCATAATGGCTCTATGTTACTGCTGGTGTGGGTGTGCCCTAGTGCCATAATGGCTCTATGTTATAAATATGAATCAACAGCAACACTGAATCGTTACTCCTACATCAATAAGAGTAACAGTTATTCCAACTTAATCATCTGAATCAACAAATGGCTCAACAACATCACTCACACAAATGTCCACTCTGGGTGCAGCTGTCTATTTTGTTACAAGTATTGAGCTGGTAGATGCTGATATTGGCAGATTAGTCTTGGATTTATTTCTTTTGTATATTTTGTGAGCACATGCACTTGTAATTACTACTTGGAGAGGTTTCAACAAATCAGTGTTTCTTACATTCAGTCCATAGAATTGGAATTTCAAGTAACATCTGTGCAACATACTAACAATATACAAGAATGATAACAAAATGAGTGTTATCAGAGCTAACCAGGTTCAAGGCTTGACATTAACGATCATTTTCGCTTGACCAGTCGCCTAAATGTGGTGTAGTTAAAATCGTTTGAAAAAGATTCACGGATGCAGTGTCAAAGTCCATTAAAAAAAAACATTGTTACTAAAATCATCAAAACCTAAATTCTTAATAAATGTAATATATTAAGACAGTAAAATAAAGATTTACACAAACCTTGTTCTATCCTGAGCCACACTACCAGCTGACCTTGATGCCTGCACTGCAGGCTGGGATGTTGCCTTCTGACTGTCTAACTGCTTCTGTAGCTGCTGTATCTAGAAGAATATAACACAGAAATCAGAAAATTTAAATACCACAAAATCTGAGAATTTAGAAGTGTTTGCATCTCAAGAGTAGGAAACTAGACATTCTTGATTCAGGAAAATGCATTACAGTGTAATAACTTCAAAATGTGATCAGCTGAAAAGGTTTTAAACAATTCTTCCATCTTTTATCATCCCATGTTCTTTCTTTCCTACTTTAAACTATAACAGATTTTACAGGTAGTTAAACTGGGATTAACCTATAGTTACCTCATGTCTTATGAATGAAAAGAACATCTTTTTGGCCTATTTTTTTCCAGATTTTATTGTATTTTTTCAGTATCGTCTACAAGCATTACAGAAGAAATGTCACCACGCAAACAAATATTTCTAGCTCATTAGGAAGAGCACAGACGTATGAATTGCCGGGTCATGAGTTCAATCCACAAGAGAGGCATATGTTGTCCCTGATGACTGGTAATAAGACATTGCATCTGAACTCATTTGTCCTCCACCTCTGATTCATATGGAGAAGTTGTGCCTTGAAGTGCACTTTCCAAACAACAATGTATGGAGACCCAAGATCTTCAAGTGCATTTTACACACAACAATGTATGGAGACCAAAGGCCTTCAAGTGCACTTTCCAAACAACAATGTATGGAGACCCAAGGCCTTCAAGTGCAATTTCCAAACAACAATGTATGGAGACCCAAGGCCTTCAAGTGCAATTTCCAAACAACTATGTAAGGAGACCCAAGGCCTTCAAGTGCACTTCCAAACAACAGTGTATGGAGACCCAAGATCTTCAAGTGCAATTTCCAAACAACAATGTATGGAGACCCAAGATCTTCAAGTGCAATTTCCAAACAACAATGTATGGAGACCCAAGGCCTTCAAGTGCAATTTCCAAACAACAATGTAAGGAGACCAAAGGCCTTCAAGTGCACTTTCCAAACAACAATGTATGGAGACCCCAGATCTTCAAGTGCAATTTCCAAACAACAATGTATGGAGACCCAAGATCTTCAAGTGCACTTTCCAAACAACAGTGTATGGAGACCCAAGATCTTCAAGTGCATTTTACACACAACAATGTATGGAGACCCAAGGCCTTCAAGTGCACTTTCCAAACAACAATGTAAGGAGACCCAAGATCTTCAAGTGCACTTTTGAAACAACAGTGTATGGAGACCCAAGGCCTTCAAGTGCATTTTACACACAACAATGTATGGAGACCCAAGGCCTTCAAGTGCACTTACGAAACAACAGTGTATGGACACCCAAGGCCTTCAAGTGCACTTTACAAACAACAATGTATGGAGACAAAAGGCCTTCAAGTGCATTTTATACACACCAATGTATGGAGACCAAAGGCCTTCAAGTGAACTTTACACACAGCAATGTACAGAGACAAAAGGCCTTCAAGTGCACTTTACACACAATAATGTATGGAGACCAAAGGCCTTTAATTGCACTTTACACACAACAATGTACAGAGACAAAAGGCCTTCAAGTGCACTTTACACACAATAATGTATGGAGACCAAAGGCTTTTAACTGCACTTTACACACAACAATGTACGGAGACCCAAGACCTTCAAGTGCACTTTACAAACAACAATGTATGGAGACCAAAGGCCTTCAAGTATACTTTACACACAACAATGTATGGAGACCAAAGGCCTTCAAGTATACTTTACACACAACAATGTATGGAGACCAAAGGCCTTCAAGTGCACTTTACATACAACAATTTATGAAGACCCAAGACCTTTGAGTGCACTTTACACACAACAATGTATGGAGACCAAAGGCCTTCAAGTATACTTTACACACAACAATGTATGGAGACCATAGGCCTTCAAGTGCACTTTACAAACAACAATGTATGGAGACCAAAGGCCTTCAAGTATACTTTACACACAGCAATGTATGGAGACCAAAGGCCTTGAAGTATACTTTACACATTACAATGTATGGAGACCCAAGACTTTCAAGTGAACTTTACACATAACAATGTATAGAGACCAAAGGCCTTCAAGTGCACTTTACACACAGCAATGTATGGAGACCATAGGCCTTCAAGTGTACTTTACACACAACAATGTATGGAGACCCAATACCTTCAAGTGAACTTTACACACAACAATGTATAGAGACCAAAGGCCTTCAAGTGCACTTTACACACAGCAATGTATGGAGACCATAGGTCTTCAAGTGTACATTACAAACAACAATGTATGGAGACCCAAGACCTTCAAGTGAACTTTACACATAACAATGTATAGAGACCAAAGGCCTTCAAGTGCACTTTACACAGCAATGTATGGAGACCATAGGCCTTCAAGTGTACTTTACACACAACAATGTATGGAGACCCAAGACCTTCAAGTGAACTTTACACATAACAATGTATAGAGACCAAAGGCCTTCAAGTGCACTTTACACACAGCAATGTATGGAGACCATAGGCCTTCAAGTGTACTTTACACACAACAATGTATGGTGTCCCAAGACCTTCAAGTGAACTTTACACATAACAATGTATAGAGACCAAAGGCCTTCAAGTGCACTTTACATACAACAATTTATGAAGACCCAAGATCTTTGAGTGCACTTTACACACAACAATGTATGGAGACCAAAGGCCTTCAAGTATACTTTACACACAGCAATGTATGGAGACCAAAGGCCTTCAAGTGTACTTTACACACAACAATGTATGGAGACCCAAGACCTTCAAGTGAACTTTACACATAACAATGTATAGAGACCAAAGGCCTTCAAGTGCACTTTACATACAACAATTTATGAAGACCAAAGACCTTTGAGTGTACTTTACACACAACAATGTATGGAGACCCAAGACCTTCAAGTGAACTTTACACATAACAATGTATAGAGACCAAAGGCCTTCAAGTGCACTTTACATACAATTTATGAAGACCAAAGGCCTTCAAGTGTACTTTACACACAACAATGTATGGAGACCCGAGACCTTCGAGTGCACTTTACACATAACAATGTATAGAGACCAAAGACCTTCAAGTGCACTTTACATACAACAATGTATAGAGACCAAAGGCCTTCAAGTCCACTATACACACAACAATGTACGGAGACCCAAGACCTTCCAGTGCACTTTAAACACAACAATGAATGAAGACCATAGGCTTCAAGTGCACTTACACACAGCAATGTTTTGCATTTAACACTTTCAATTGAACAGCTTATGTTCTTACTTCTTGTCGCAATTCACACTTTCCATAGCAATTTTCAGTTAATTACATGCAAAACCAGCATGATAGGAACATGGGAACAAGCATGGCCAACCAAACATTGTGACCTTTGGAATGCTCCTTCTTTAGGCTCAATATCACAGCATCCCAATCAAACACAGTAACTTATGGATTGCACTATCTTTTGTTTGTTTGTTTTGGGTTTAACACCGTTTTTAAACAGTATTTCAGTCATGTAACGGCGGGCAGTTAACCTAACCAGTGTTCCTGGATTCTGTACCAGTACAAACCTGTTCTCTGCAAGTAACTGCCAACTTCCCCACATGAATCAGAGGTGGAGGACTAATGATTTCAGACACAATGTCGTTTATCAAATAGTCACGGAGAACATACGCCCCGCGAACTCACGATCCCGCGATCCGTAGACCAACGCTCTTACCTACTGAACTAAGCGGGCGGGTCTGCACTATCTTTTGAGATTAATAGCAAACCATGGCCAATCAAGTATTATGACCTCGAGAACACTCCATCTTCCAGATCAATATCAGATCATGTTCAATCAAGCATTGTGACCTTCGGACTGCTCCATCTCTGGGATCAATATCACAGCATGGCCAACCATACATTGTGAACCCTGGAATGCTCTTTCATTGAAACCAATATTACTCATTTGTATTACAATTGAAATCATGTATATAGTTTCAGATTACATTTTGATTGTAAATATTGATTCCAGAAAAATATTGTACTTACATTTTTCTGAAGTTCAGCTATAGTATTATCTCTGGATGCTATTTCTTGTTTTAGTGTTTCTATCTGGGATTCGAACTCCTTCAATTTGCTTTCACGTAACTCAGCCTCCTCTGCCAAATACAGAATACGTAATTCACACTTGTAATGTGAGTTTAGTTAGTTTATACTAATTTATTCTGGCTGATTGTGAAACAAGTTCTCCAACTTTTATTAATCGCTCTTGGACAATGTGGAGCGCCAAGCAACGGAGTACTGGTGAAATATGTCACGTCTTCGGTAAAATGCAGCCAAGGAATTTGATAATGAACAGTTATTTTTATGTATGTGAATGCCTAACATCTGCATCTTTATTATGTTTGTGTACATTAGTGTGTTTTACAGTGCATCCATGAATATGACTGAATGGTGAAAATATAATTTAACCTAGTATTTCAATAAGTGTTTGCTATGCATTTTCATACTTATAAATAGACCAAGACATGTTATACATTATAAAGAAGGATTATGGTATTCAGCATATTTTTTTTGTACCATTAGAAGCATTTGAAGTGTTTGTTTGTTCAGAAATTTTCTTCTTCATCTCCAGTCTCTCACTTGTCAGTTTCTCGTTGATTTCTTTCATAGACTGTAGCTTCGTCTTGGCTGACTGAAGCATCTGGTGTGCTCGAGTTAACTTCTTCTCTACCTCTGATTTTTCCTCTTTCACTTTATTCGAGTCTTCATTTAATTTGTTTATTTGCTGGAAATAAAATCAAAGGTTGAAGCTCTTTGAGATAAAAGTACAATCAAACTTGCTTGAGATACCACATTTATAAAGATACCACTTACATTTAAAAACCACATGCTCAAAGAACTATTTATTTTGCATTAAAAGACCAGCTGTGAGAGACCAAATTTTGCCATTCCATTAAGTGGTCTCTTTATTTAACTTGTACTGTATTAATAGAAAACAAATACAGCCATAAATGGAAATGAGACTCATGTGATACATAAAACAGTGACCCTATTAAGAATTAGCAAGATGAACATTTTAAATTTGTCTCTTAAATTCAGAAGAAAAAGGACACATAAATCAATATTATATCCTTAATAAGCTATCTAGACTTAATGACTTGTGCCTTCTGAACCAGTTACGCTGTACAAAAATTATCATTTATACATTTTTAATTGTGGTCAGATCTATCTCTGTTGTATGTAATCTTTAACTTTAATCAATTATCATTTACAGCTCATACATTTTTAAATTAACTAAAGGACAACAAAACAAGAGAGAAACAACACTGTCATTTAGTGTTGTCTAGACTCTGGTGCTTATCGTTTTCTGTACCTGCTGTAGCTGTGTAATCTTGGCAGATTCTACTTGTTGTTGTTGTTGTTGCTGTGTTTTCTGCTCCATTGCTTGCTCTATATGCTCTTTCTCTGCTGTAACCGCAAGCAACCTCTGTTCCAAATTTTTTCTCTTTTCCTCCGAATCCTGTTATAAAGAAGACATGAAGTTTAGCACAACTAGTTTGAGTGGAATTCATGGTGCCATGTCATTTATCTGAAAAACCTAAAATAAAACCTACAACAGGCATATGGAAACAAAACATTTTAACACGTGTGACAAAATGTCACAATATACACCTATCACGAACATTACTTTTCACTATTAAAATACTACTTACTAAGCAGCAGGTTGTCAATTTTCTCCAATTTTGACAATACTCAAGGGCCATAACTCTAGAGATTCTTATCCAAACTAGCTGGTTATCAAACTTGACCTAACTTTTATAGAGATACACATTCTACGTAATGGCTGAGATCAAAGAAAACCTAGTTGTAGTAATTCAGCAGTAAATGTACATTTTCGTAATTTTGGTGAATTCTGGAGATACTTAACCAATCTGGCTTGTTATCAAACTTGGTCTAGGTTTTAATAAGAGATACAAATTTTAGGTTTAATAAAAAGATACAAAGTCTGTAAGAATATGGCTTAATTCCAAGAGAAATGCTTTATTTATTGAGAAGAAAACAGCAACATTTGGCAACTTTATAGATGATTTAAGGGCAGTAACAAAAGAGCATCTGACTGGATATCCAACTTGGCAAAAATACAATGCCTATTAATATTCTTAAGTTTGCTGAGCACTGGATAAGAACGGCTGAGATATGAAGCAGCCTCTGTCATATTTCGCAATTTTACAATCTAACCTGCATTAGCGGTCACCTGTATATAACAGTACCCTGCTAGAATGGTCATCTATAGGTCTGACCATTGGAATTCCCTATATAACAAACCTATATATTGTGTAACCCTATCTAACACAGTCTGAGGACAGCTTAAAATTCATCAAGATGGATTATAACAGTCACTATAAGCCTTATCTTTGGAAATCATTATTATTTACCAGATTTTTATAGCGCTATTTTCATCTATAAAATAAACGTTCAAAAGCGCTGTACAAACTACATATCACAGAATGATATGAACATACAATACAACACAAAAAATATATCAACAATAAAAGGTATTTAGCCTGAATCAGGTTCATCATAACATGTCTGTTTCTGTATAATTTAAATTTAGGAATTTTATGAAAATTTTCGGGCAGTTTTGGGAATTCCTTTTGATTTTTAAAATTTTTGGAGATCTTAGCAAATCTTTCAAAGACTGATAAATTTTGATATGTAGACAAAATTTACTTTTTTACCATATCTAAGTGATCAAATTTTATTGACAGTACAGAATGTGTGAAGGGTGAGGACTAATTGTAGGTGTATTTACTGCCATAAAACATCCTTATTACCTTAAGACTGTTTTCAAGAACTTGTTTGGTATTTTCAACATTTTTCAATTTATTTTCATTCTCTGTGTTCTTCGATGTAACTTCTTGCAAGCTGTTCTTCACTGTTGCCAAGTTTTCATCTTGTTCTTTGACTGTCTGCTCTAATTCTTTCATTTTCTCTACATTAGCCTGAAAATAAATGTCTTTTTAATTACATGTTTGTCTGACGATTACAGATTGATGAAGAGGATAAATTTGAACACAGTTAATTAATTCAAAGCATAAACAAGAGCACCGCTTTGCCCGTGCAGACACTCCTCTGATTTTTTTGTCACTGTATAACAGAAATATTGTCCTGCCCATGATTTTCTAAGTCCAAAAGGGGCCAAAATTCTTGCAAAAATAAGCAATGTAGAGTTATGGTACTTGCTGGGAAGACTCAGCTTTTAATGGCGCATAACTGCTCCAAGTTTTAAAACAATAGCTTTGACCATTGAGGACAAAAGTTGACCTAAACGCAAAACTTAACCAAGAACTCTGATATTTTCTAAGTCTGAAAGAGGGCCATAATTCTTGCAAAAAGCAAGATGCAGTTATGTTTCTTGCTGTATATATCCAGCCATTGATGGTGAACAACTGTTGCAAGTTTTAAAGCAATAGCTCTGATAGTTCAGGAGAAAAGTTGACCTAAACACAAAACTTTACCAAGAAATCTGATATTTTCGAAGTCTTAAAGGGGCCATAATTCTTGCAAAAAGCAAGATGCAGTTATGTTTCTTGCTATATAGAGTCAACTTTTGATGGTGAACAAGTGTAGCAAGTTTTAAAGCAATAGCTCTGATAGATTTGGAGAAAAGTTGACCTAAACACAAAACTCTACCAAGAAATCTCATTTTCTAAATCCAAAAGGGGCTATAATTCTTGCAAAAAGCAGGATGCAGTTATGTTTCTTGCTGTAAGAGTCAGCTTTTGATGGTGAACAAGTGTTGCAAGTTTCAAAGCCTAAGCTTTGATAGTTTAGGAGAAAGGCTGACCTAAACATAAAACTTAACCAAGAAATCCGATATTTTCTAAGCCCCCCACTGGTACATTTGTCACAAATAATGGGCAATAATTCAAATGTTTGCAATCTTAAGCGGGTATAGCCTCAACAAACGTTTTATGAAAAGGATTCATTATAATTCTAGGCCATATACTTTTTGAGCTATGAGCATCACTAAATCTACTATTTTGGCTATTTCAAGGGCCATAACTCTGTAGTAAGTGCTAAGATTCCCCCAAAAAATGCCAAGTGTGTAAGGTCACATCATGATAAACACTCAAGCAAGGCTTCAAGAATTTACATCAATTCTTTTAGAGCTAGGCACATTATTAGGTGAAAATGTGCATTTTTGACTATTTCAGGGGCCATAACTTTAAAAACAAGTAAATTCGATGAATTGGTATCCCCAGTTGAAAGGGTTTGTGGTGAGGAATGGCAAAAAAATATATCTGGCAAAGTTAAGGATGTTACTAAGAAGCAAATAATTTCATTAGTCAAAATCAATTTAACATAAAACAAGAGTGCAAGAATGTCACAATATACGCTCGTCGCAGCAAATTTCTTTACTCTAGCACCTGTATTTGCAAATGGAATTTTAACTTTGTGGTTGTTTAGTAATAACTAAGTGTTTTGTTTTTCTAAGTCCACAAAAAAAACTCCTTACCAGGTAGAGATACCTTAAAATACACCTAAAATTGGAAAGTAACATCTATGTTGTACCACAGAAAAGTGGTCTTGGTTTTTCCCTACGGTCAATTATAAAAAAGTTACAATATAAGTTATTTATAGTAACAACTAAGGGAAGTTAATCTTAAAAAAAAAAAAAAAAAAAAAAAAAAAAAAAAATGAAAAAAAAAAAATTGTAAGTCCTCAAAATCTTTACCAGGTAGAGACTGGTCAAAATACACCTCAAAATTGGATGTAGCATGCATATTGTACTACAGAAAAGTGGTCTCGATTTTTCCCTATGACTAGTAATGAAAAAGTTACAATATAAGCTATTTATAGTAACAACAAAGGGAAGTAATTCTAAAGAAGGGAACTGCGCATGACACTTTGTCTCATGATGGTGTATAATTGTGCCAAGTTACATCAAAATCCCTCTATGCATGAAGAATAAATGCTTCGGACAGTCATTCTTGTATCTGACCTTTGGCCTCTAAGTGTGACCTTGACCTTAGACCTAGGGACCGGGTTCTTGCGCATGACACTCCGTCTTGTGGTGGTGAACATTTGTGCCAAGTTATATCAAAATCCCTCCATGCATGAAGAAGAAATGCTCCGGACAAAGTTTTCATTTTTGTATCCTTTGACCTCTAAGTGTGACATTGACCTTACACCTAGGGACCTGGTTCTTGCGCATGACACTCCGTCTCATGATGATGAACAATTGTGCCAACTTTCATCAAAATCCCTCTATGCATGAAGAAGATATGCTCCGGACAAAGTTTTCATTCTTGTATCCTTTGACCTCTAAGTGTGACCTTGAACTTAGACCTAGGGACCTGGTTCTTGCGCATGACACTCCGTCTCATGATGATAAACAATTGTGCCAACTTTCATCAAAATCCCTCTATGCATGAAGAAGATATGCTCCGGACAAAGTCATACTTGAATTTGACCTTTGACCTCTAAGTATGATCTTGACCTTAGACCTAGGGACCTGGTTCTTGCGTATGACACTCCGTCTCATGATGGTGAACAACTGTGCCAAGTTTCATCAAAATCCCTCCATGCATGTAGAAGATATGCTCCGGACAAGGTCTGTGGACGCCGCCTGCCCATCCGCCCGCCAGGGGTGTTCCCATAATACGTCCCGTTTTTCAAATGGGCGTATAAAAACGAAAACATTAACAGGTAACAATTATCCAATGAAAATATTTGCAATACTGTTAAATCAAGCAAATTACTACAATTAAAATATTGATGTACATATATCTTTAACCATCCATTGAGTGTGTGTTTCATGTACTAAATTCATGCACAGTTATAGTATGATTGAAGCCAGAAGTTTGTAGCAATTAACAAAAATTTCTTCAGTATTCAAGAAAAAAAATCTAAATTTTTAATTCTCTGTAAATTACACAAACATCTTCTAACATCGATAAATTTTTAGAACTCTCAATGTTTCAGTAACCATGGTATCTCAGGGGTACTGATACTAACCTGTAATTGTTTTTCTGTGTTTTCCCCTTGTTTAGCCTTGTATTCTTCAAACTCCTTTGTTGTTGTCTCAGCCTGGTCCTTGTACTTCCGACCCACTCTCTTCAACTATACATTGCAGAAAAGTAAGTCAACTGCTTATTCAGTACAATGTAGATGTCAATGATATTTTCTCTTTCATTTTTCCTTAAATGAGTTCTATTAACATGATTTTTTTTCCTACTTAGTATGTTAAAATTTCTTTGAAAACAGCCTTTTACAAGGTATTCTCCCTTCTTATCTTGTAAAGAAATTTACATAACTGTTCTGTTTCTGATACAAATAAACTAGATCAACTTAAAATAACGTCCTTATTTCACACTTTACATACCTGAACAATAGTTTTTGCTTTTTCAGCATTCTCTTTCGACTCTTTATCAAGTTCTTCCTTAATTTTCTTACTCTCTTCACTGAAAATATATTGAAATTAGACACTATTAAATTATAGCCTAGTTGTAGAGTGCTGCTTCAGCTGCAGGTTGTGGGTTTTCCTCCTGGCCACCTCATACCAAAAAAGAGAAGCTTCCCTGCTTGGCTTTTATCATTAAAAGGGAAACTGGCATACCCTAGCGCTAACGGCTAAAGAACAAACAAGATGTCTTTATATACAAGTAAATTACTGTTGGAAATGGAACAAGTGGTGTCTTTACACAATGTGCTCTCTGTTCACAGGGAGGTGGGGACCAGGTAAGGGTACTACTACTAAGGGCTATAACTCTTGTGCTACTTGGGCAATTTGACTGAAACTTGACAGGCTGCATTTTCCTATAGTGGTGAACATGTATATGAAGTTTTATTTAAATATTCCAAAACACTTCCTAGATATGGCTCCAGACAGCCTGAAGGATGATGCCAAAACTATATCCCTCTGCCTTCTTTGGCGGGGGATAACAATTTGAACAAATCTGAGAAAGGTCCATAAAAGAATGGTACAGACCAAGTTCCTTGAAAAATCTTTTATCAAGCAGTTCCAGAGTTGTTTCAAGCTATGCCTTGATAGACCCTAAAAGGGGCCAAGCTGAAAAACTTGGACAAAGTTGAGAGAGGTCTATATGTCAAGGACGTTACACACTAAGTTCGGTATAGATCCATCAAGTGATTCAGAAGGTTTTTCTATTTTTGGCTTTGGAGGCCCCTAAGGGGGTCAAACTTTTTTCTATTGCTATCTTTGGAGACTTTAAAAGGGGTCAAATAGGATCATTTGAACACACTTGAGAGAGGTCCATACAAGAATGCTGCTACAGACTACATTATTTTTTGTAGAATTTTCATATCAAGTGCTTCAATGAAGATGTTTAACCACTTTTCTAAGTTAAACCATGATTTAAAGGAACCAAGCTGAACCATTAAGAAAAAGTTTAGAGAGGTCCATGCAAGGATGCTACAGGTTAACCATCAAGCGGTTTAAGGAAAGAAGTCCTTCAAAGGATTTTTTCTATATCTAGAGGCTATTAGCTCCAGCAGCCCCTTTAAAAGATGAAACTGAACTATTTGAACAAACTTGTGAAGGCTGCTACATCAAACAATACATTTGCAAGCATATCAGTTTGTGTCTGAGAAACAATTCTCCGATATTCCTGTCCTGTCAAGATCTGCACTGGGGTAAAAACTGATTTGTTGGAAACTATCTTAAATGTGTGTGAGTTTAGACTCATGAATAAAGTAAACAGTTTTCAAACACTGATACAGTTATCAATAAATCTACAGATAATCATGATAAACAAACAAGATTATGTTTATCTGTATAAAAGCTGTTTAATATTGTAACTAGACTACCTGCTACACCTTAAAATGAAGTGAAACCGGTCACTAGTTACAAAGATTACCATGTATCTTTTAACAAACAGAAAATATGAACAAGTCAAAGTACATGTACAATATCATTCTGTTGGATAGCAAGGTATCTGACTTAGTACATGTCAAAAAAATTCTAGGGACAATTTTACAAAATGTCGGATGATCAGTATTATGCATCTGAGGATTCAGTAGTAATGAACTGTGATCCGTGTCAGTTTGAGGGAATACAGAAAGATGCTAGAGCATTCTGCCAGGAATGTAATGAGTATTTATGTAAACAATGCTTGAAGTCTCATCGAAAGTTTCAGGTGTTTCGGCATCATTTCATTCTTCAAGGAGATTCTATGCCCAGGACCAGAGAGGAAACCAAACCGAAGTTGGCACTCAAGCTTTGCGATGACCACAGGATGAATGAAGTGCAGTTTTACTGCAGCACACACAAATCTGTGTTATGTACTTTATGCAAAATGACAAGACATTCAACTTGTGACTGTGAACTGATAGATGACATTTGTGAAAAGGATGATCAAGCTAAGTTTCATAACGTTGCTAAAGAAATTGAAGTCATCAAGACTGAATTTGAAGAGCTTAAAAGCGTTCAAATAGAGGCAATTGATTCTACAACAGCCAACTCAAAAAGTCAGAGATCACAGCTAGATTCTATTAGGAAAGAAATGAATGATTATTTTGACAAACTGGAAAATGAAATCAAAGAAGGGGAAATTCAGGAGAAGTCTTATGTTAAAGAACTAAGGGAAAATGTTGCTATGTACACTGATGTAATTAACAATTTGGCCTCTCTTAAAGAGCATGCTGATCATGTTTCAAATTCAAATGACAAATTGGCCATCTTTGCAGCTAAATCTAAACTTGAAAAGATCCATTTAGAATATACAACAGTAAAGAATACCATTACACTCAAGCCAAAGACAAGGAAATCTTGGGAAGTTATGCAGAAGTTGCTGACAGTAAAAGAAATATGTGATAACATTAAAAAGAAAATGAATGTACAAACATCTGAAGAGAAAAATGCAGAAGAAATAGAAAATAAAGATGCAGGAATCAGTATGAATGAAATGGAAGCCAACCACAAACAGTACAGTGACAACTCTAAAGAAGCCACTAGCACTAACGACAAAGTTAAGGAATCAAATGCAAATAAACCAGCTGGAAATGATGTGTCAATACAGCAAGACCTTCCAGAGGAAAAACCAAGTCATCTAATAAAAGCCAATGCAAGAAAGAAAGCTGAATCACAAAAGCAAGATATGCTATTTGAAAATTTACGAATCAAGAACATCATCTATAAAAACATTAACTTTGAAATGAATGACTCTACTTCTGATGTAACTGGTTCCCTGTTTCTACCAGGAGGTTCCCTTATTTTATGTGATCATGCTAATTCAAAGCTGATCCTTCTAGACAAAGAATTCCAGTTGCTTCATCAACTCTACTTTAAAGGTAATCTTTGGGATGCTGCTCTTGTCAGTGCAAATGAAATCATTGTAACGCTGAAATCTAAGAAGTTACTGCAATATATCAAAGTAGAGTCTGGGAAGTTACATGAGGGCATGCATATAAATCTAAAAAGGGTGCCCTGGGGTATTGCTGTTTACAAGAATAATATACTAGTAACATTTCATGAAAACCCAGGAAACGGTATGATTGAGGTTCGTGACAGACATGGTAAAATTTTACGACATATAGTAGCTGATGAGAATGGGGATGACCTTTTTAAATCCCCTTACTATGTAGCTGTTAATCAACACAATGGTGACATTTATGTCACTGATGGTAGAAAAAATAGTATAACCTGTCTGACATTTGAAGGTAAACTTTTGTACAAAATAGAGAGCGAGGAATTTAAATGGCCAAGGAAAGTGATCCTTGATGATCAAGGTAACTGCTTATTGTGTGCAAGCTTAGCAAATAAAATACTGCTGATAAAGAACAAATCAAAATCTCCACTTCAATCAAAGGAGGAGAAAAATGACTTTAGGGTATGGCTGAAGTGCAATCGTCCTCAAACTGTGTCTATCAGATGGGAAGATCAAACAATAATTGTTGGTGTTCATGCAAACAGCATGATACTAGTGCTCAAATAACTGTGAAAATAATAGTGTACGGTAAATAACTGACAGTGTGTAAATAATTGTTGTGGTAAAAAGTGGTGCAAATAAAGTTGTAAATAATGATTGTAGTAAAATGGTGTAAATAACAGTTGCTGTACATGAAGGTATAAATAATGGTGTAAATAATGGTTGTTGTGAAAGACTTTTTCTTGTGTTTGATGTTGTACTCACACAATTCAGGTCACATGACAAATTTAATGTTTTAACTGACCAGAGAAGACACCCCCCATGTCCCTCCTGGAATTGTTTCTAGCATGGGCAGACATCGTCCTTGTGCAAGCTAGCTAGATGGATTCCTCTCTTATAACAACCTGAGAAGTTAAGATACAAGGAAAAGTATCTATTGTATAAATTCCACATGATAACATGTTTGATAATTATGATTTTTTTTCATTAAAATGTTTCAATACAAAAAATATTTCTGTATATCATTGCAGTATGGACTAAACTCCTATCATAAACAACCTTTTTGAGTTCAACGATGCATGACAACCATAACAATCAAACGATAATATAAACATGCTGTCGTTTAAATTATCATGTGGAAGTAGTATTATGCCTTTGGATATGTGTTTGTATATATCTTCTTTGAACATATTTATACATATGATAAAGGCCTGTTTATCTATCAAATGAATACTTACTCATTGAAATTTATGCAGATTGCACATGTGTGCATAATATGCACAGCCATCTAAATTATATTGATGCACTTTTTTGGAAACAATGATGTCCTCCCAAATTTGTTAAAAATGGTGCGTTCTGAAGAGTGGCTTTTGATATAAACTTACAGACATTTCTAAATGTTAAATATATAGATTTTTCTTATATATCAAACTGCATAAATGAAGAAATTCATTTTTCACATTTACTGTATATAAGTAGCATTTCTTCCATGTAGGATATTGACAATAAATTTACTCTTCGTAAAATGACTTTGTTTTTGTTGAATTCAGAGTGAAATCCTAACAGTAAAGTCCACATCGTGACTATTACCACTTTTGATGGTAAAGGTAGACCCCAGGTGCCCCTCTGTGATTTGCTTCTGGCACAGCTGGCATATAGGTAGACCACAGACCTTCTGCAAGCTAGCTGAATGACATCCTCACATGAAGATTTCTACACCTCAATCAAGGTTTTAAACCCACATCGCTGATGGGGCAATTTATTTGAAGTCAGTGCTCAAACCCTCTTTCATAAAATGTCATGTATCGTATAATACAGAAGAATGTTACAATCATATGATGACTGGGTAGTGAGAAGTTTGAGGTTACCTGGGCAGGGGTGATGGTACTAAGAGACAATATCAACAAACACATGATCTACATGTACATGGTTTCATGACTCTAGGTGAAATATTTTTAAAGATATATGCAATATAAACTTTTGTGCACTTTGTGTATTTTCAACTTAGTAAAGGTTCACGACTCTAGTCTGGCTGTGTAAAATCAAAAACAGCTGAACACCAGGTGGACAACTTCACGAGCTATATAACAATGCTCTTATGTTTTATGTCTCCAGGTCAAACGCTTTTTTTTTTGAGTGGTACTGGTTTCCAGACACCTTTTCATATTTCGACTTCATTATTCCCTAAAATAATATTTGACTTAAATGAAGCCCACACTGTACAAACTTCAGCTCCTTCCGTGTCTGATGTTCTAATCAGCATCGCGTTGTGACGTAAAATATAAAAAGTCGAATTTCGTCTTACACAAATTCTTGATAATTCCAACAGATATAGAATAGAATTAGTGCAAAAATCGACAGCCCTGCTTTTTATGTAACTATTACCTTGAAAATAAAAGTAGCACATTTTATCAGCAGACAATCAATATGTAGTTTAAATACTTCTTCCCCACTTGATACCTCGGAAAGTGTTAACTACTGTGCATGCGCAATGCTATCTTCATGTCCCGTTAAGACAGAAAGTTGTTTTGTAAACACAGGTGAGGTATCATCATAAAATCTAACATTATACAGCCTTGTAATATAGTGGTTTGTTGTAGACATGAAGAACAAACATTTAAATGATCTAGATGAAACAATTAGCTGGGCAGATTAAGTCATTTATTCGGGAAAAATACTGCATTTGGTGATGCAAGCATGAAATTTGACATGTTTACTCGTCTGAGCCTACTGTTTTCAAAAAGCCTGTTAGCCACTTGAAAATTCAAAATGGCAGCCATTTTTCAAGATGGCATCCACAGGAAGTTTAGTTTTGAGTTGAACAGACCCATACCAGGTTCTTTTTTGTCAATTTTGAGGAAAAGATATCTTTTAAGATGTTTTGAGTGTGCTAAACCTATTTTTGATACACAAAAGACTGGTTTCAAAATCCAATATGGCGTGTTTTTTTCAAGATGCCCGCCGTTTCATGAAAAAATACTAATCTGCTATTAACACTGACATTCCTAGTTAAACTAATTTTAATGTGATTGTCAAATAACATATTTAGAATGTTGACGAAGGACAGTTTTTGTCTCACCTGCAACTTTAGGAACTGACCGCAGACTAAGGTGAAGCTTTTTCGGTGGCGGGGGCAATGACGACGGTGGTGATGGCGTCAGCTTTAAGTTTATACGTCTTTTTCTCAGAAACTACTATGTTTATTGGATTGAAACATCAAACATACCTTTGTGGTAATTAGGCGCTGTACTAGGCCAAGTTCCATAACTCTGAGTCTGACATAAATTTTAACAAACTTATCCCCCTTTTTAACTTAGAAATTTCACCATAATGTCTTCGTATTAAGTCTTTTTCTCAGAAATTACTAGGTTTATTGGGTTGAAACTTTACACATGCCTTCATGCTCATTAGGCACTGTACCAAGCCAAGTTCTATAACTCTGATGTAAATTTTAACAAAATTATCTCCCTTTTTAAGTTAGAAATTTCAATATAAGGTGTTCGTGTCTCCACATGGAATACTTTTAACTATGTCCCTTTATGGCCGTCACTGTTTGATCGGAACTTGTGGTCACTTTATATAAAGCACATTTTTAAAATTAAAGTGTATGTAGCAACACATGCATACATATAAATTTTGATAAACAAAAGACCTGTTGTGTCATAGGTAAAGCAATGTAGATCTACTGTACTTGTTTTCCTCTGGAAGGCATGTCTTAAGACTTTATATTCTGGCCAATTAGTTGTCACATTTGCAGCTGCATAGATCTGTACATGGGAGTCCGAAATGAAAGCATTTACACTTGCCCCGGAAACCTGAAACTACATCTCAACCTGTAAATGCTTGGAAGAAAGCAATAATTTTGCTTTCTCATGGCCGACTGATTGAATAACATCATGTATGGGAGTCCATCTCAAATTTGTTCCCTGTCCAAAGACTACCCACATTTGTTCAAGGCAAAGATCTTTTAGCTTACAAAATACATGAATAGCAATGAATAGCGATGAGAACAAAATCTGTGTTTGTAGCTTTAATGACAAGCTGTTTATGACCCTCCACAAATATCTGTCTTGCACACATGAACATCCATATATAGGCTTCCTCATGATTGCATGGTGCCAGACCTTCGAGACTGATTTCCTGATGGCATACAGCCTTTTTCTCTCTGATCACTATTATAGTACTTTGTGTATGCATTTCAACATGTCTGTCAGCCCAAAAAATAAAAGATCAGTCTTGTTATCATTATCCCTCGAGACCGTTCGTCTAGCGCCATGACCTCATTTCATTCACACTTCAGACTACATTGCCGAACTACTGTAATTGTGACCTGAGAGGAAAAGGCAGTAAGCAATCAAGAAATCAGTCTCGAAGGTCGGACGCCATACAATCATAAGGCTGTTTATGCATGCAAGACATGCTGTTGTGCAGGGTCTTAAACAGCTTGTCATTAAAGCTACAGACACAGACTTTGTTGTCATCATTATTCATGTATTTTCTGAGTTGAAAGATCATGGCCTTGAACAGCTGTAGGTAGCCTTCGGAGAGGGAACAAATTTGAGAATGATTCCCATACGTGATGTCATTCAATCAATCGGTCATGGGAAAACAGAAGGTACTGCTTTCTTCCATGAGTTTACAGGTTGTGATGTAGTGTCTTATCTGTCCACTCATGTAAAAACTTTCCTTCTTTAAAGTTTCTCTTGGTATTAGTTTCAACTCCATCAGACTGACCTAGGCTAATATTATTTGGAACGTTCCCTGCATTATTATTTAAGTCTGTTGAGAATTTATTTCCAAAAAATAAAGAAAGTAGCGGTATCAATAATCGTTTGTCAGCTAGATGCTTGAAATGTGCAAACGCAGATGACAGTAACTACCGAAAAGAAGCTTAAATACTGAAAAGGAACAAAGTACTGAAAATGGGATTGGTGAAAAAGTGGGTCCCTTGGACGCACACCAGTTCACAAATGCGAGTCCTTGGCCCAAAATATGAGTCAGTCACGCAGAAAACACGCATCTGGGAAATCCCTGATGTGACCTTGACCTTAGACCTAGGGACTGGTTGTTGTGCATGACACTCCGTCTCATAATGGTGAACAACTGTGCCAAGTTTCATTAAAATCCCTTCATGCAAGAAGAAGATATGCTCCGGACAATGTCTGTGGACGCCGCTCGCTCAATCAAGCAGAGACGGTCATAAAGGGACATAATTAAGAATATTCCATGTGGTGACATGAAAACTTATATGTTGAAATTTCTAATTTTAAAAAGGAGATAGTTTTGTTACAATTCAAGTCAGAATTATGGAACTTGGCTATGTACAGTGCCTAAAGATCATGATTACATGTGTGAAGTTTCAACCCAATAAACCTAGTAGTTTCTGAAAAAAAAGAGACCTAATAAGAAAACTTAATGTTGCAATTTCTAAGTTAAAAAGGGGGATAATTTTGTTAAAATTTATGTCAGAGTTATGAAACTTGGCCTGATATGGTGCCTTATAACCACAAAGTCATCTGTGAAGTTTCAACCCAATAAACATAAAAGTTTCTGAAAAAAAAACTTAACATATAAACTTAAGGTTGATGCTACCACCGCCTTCGTCACCGCCGTCGACGGTAAAGCTACGCCTTAGTCCGCCGTCAGTTCCTTCAGTAACAGATGAGACAAAAAATGTCCTTCAACACTCTAAGGCCAGCATTTTTTAATTTTCTGGTTTACGGGAGCGCCGACCCTATTTTTTGGCAAAACAAAATAAAAATAAAAGTCATTTTCAGTACTTTTATTTTCATTTTACCCGCCGACTGTCCGTAATTGCTGCTGCCAAAAATAAAAGTTTAACTGTATGGTAGAGGTTTTTAATCCAGATCAGTAGACGCATGAAAAATGGCGGCCTGCATAAATGTAAATTGTGTGAAATTAAATTGGAAAAATATACAAGTTTACAGACAATAATCTTTGGAATGAGTTGGCAGAGATAACAAGTGTTGTAAAGAAATTGGATCTGAGTAGAAATAACGGCACCTAAAGCTCAACATTAGGAGTAATCACCTACGAAAAATGGCCTTCACTATCGGTATCAAAGCTGTCCAGATGTTGAAAAATCTGGCGTATCACATGTACAAGATTTGTTGTCTGTATATTATAATTGGACAACGATCGAATTCATGTGGGACTGTCAGAAAAATACCACAATTGATAAAAAGGAAAGAAACCAAAGAAATGGCAAAATGGAAAAGCAAAAGTGAGTATCAACTTGCTAAACATATTTTTTTTTTACTTTGAAGGCTTGAGGGTTAGAGAAGAAAAACTAACTAATACCACAATTTCCAGTAGTTCTGTTCGAAACAAAGTGCAATTTCGATGTAAAATGACATACCCCTGCAAATGCTTGACAATGCTACATGTGATAAAAGATTCAAACTAGTCAAAATAACTGGACCGTCAGATTAACGGTTGTTTAATATTTGTGACGGGCAATCTAATCCAGTGGAGATATTGGCCACATATAAAAGATTATCTCGATAGTTCCTAGGATCAAGTTCTAGCCAGGTACTATAACTCAAAAGATAATTATGAAACATGAAACTCTGAGCAATATATAATTTGTCATGTTCACTTAATAAAGTATACCGACAAAATCTGTAAGAAGACCCTTTGAAAGTATGTTTGGGACAAACATTCAGACACTATATGCCACATGTGCCTTTGACACTGAGGAACACATAATGACATATCCAATAATAAATGTTTTTTCGGACTCATAACTTATTAATTCCAAGTCCCATCTCAGTGAAGAGTCTTATAAATCTCCGATATTGTTGTCTGAACATCGGCTGATAAGGTTGTTATTTTGTACACATTTTAGCTGAACCAAAATTCAGATTGTTTTGACTTGTCGTACAATATAGGTGGCACTGACAGTCAGCAAAATATAAAACAATATTCAAGCCACTGAAACTTAACCAAAGCAATTTAATTTTAAAGCCAGTGTCACTGAGTGTGCATAATATTTATCAATTCATAATTTTTCATTTCTAGTATGACAATGCCTATCTTTTAAGACTCCCTCTCCAGCCAATCAATATGCATGTATGCAGGATGCAGACCTGAAGTAGTCATTGCATATACCCATTTTAAAGCAGTTTTTATTCATGTTTAAATAATAAATATTATGCAGTGGTCTTACGATATGATAATGTCAACTGTGGTATATGTATATTTAATAATTAGTCTATTTTTACTTCAAAAAAGATACATACAAAAACACAGATAGTGCATATCCTTGGTGACTTTGAAAATGGCATTATTCATACAAGCTACACATAAAGAAAACAAAAGTATACTGAGATGATGAGATATAAACCAGTTCAGAATAGGTCATTTGTGAGTGTGTATGCAATTTAAGCTTTCAAGCTTCGTTTTCTGTGGTTTACAAAAAATAAAAAAATTGTATCCTTTTGGATGTTTTATTTTTATTTATTTGGTCGACTGCTCAAAATTGGGACTTTTATTTTTATTTTTATTTGTCCCCCCCGACCCTAATTTTTTGAAAAATCTCCCGTAAACCAGAAAATAAAAAAATGTTGGCCTAAATATGTTATTTGACTATATCATAACAATTAATTTAACTAGAAACGTCAGAGTTAATGGCAAATTATTACTTTTTACATGAAACAGCGGTCATTTTGAAAAAAAAAAGACGCCATATTGTATTTTGAAACCAGTCCTTCATGTATCAAAAATAGGGTTTGTACACTCAAAACATCTTAAGAGATATTTTGTCCTCAAAATTGACAAAAAGAACTCAGTATAGGCCTGTTCAACTCAAAAATTAACTTCCTATGGTGGCCATCTTGAAAAATAGCCACCATTTTGAATTTTCAAGTGGCTAACAGAATTTTTGAAAACAGTAGGCTAAGACGAGTTAACATGCCAAATTTTATGCTTGCATCACCAAATGCAGTATTATTTCAGTAATCTGCCCAGCTAAATTACGTGAATACCAACAAAATAAAGCGGATATAAAATGTGTCCGGAAACTGGTCCTTTCTGAAAACTGGTTCCCAACCAGTATGGGACACAGACTTATATGTCAAGGGCCATAACTTTGGTCTGGCTGAGTGAAATCCAAAACAGAACACCAGGTGCTACGTAACAATTATCTAATGTTTTAAAACTCTAGGTCAAATACTTTTTGAGATGCATGCAATACAGACTTGTATGTCATTAATGTATATGGAGGCAGTAAACAGTTTTCAGCTGTTAGTGTCGAATTGGCCATATGTATGCACCCACTAACTTACTAACTAACTAAAGAACATACACCAAACAGACATTTAGACAAAATACTGAGCTCACCGCAAGCAGATTCAACAAAAAGAACTGTCCTTAAGACAGTCAATACTGGACTATCTGAACTGTTGTCCCAAAAAATAGGAATATTACCCTAAATGTTAAAATATCTATAAAGTTTCAATCCAGTATCTGCCTTAGTTTTGGAGATGGAAACTTGCATATAAAACTTTAACCAGGATTTTCCAAGTCCAAAAGTGGGCATAATATGGCCAAAATACATGTCAAAGTTATAGGACTTGATCCAGTCAGATTGGCAATCAACTAAGTTAAAGAAAAAATAAGTTTCAGAGCTATATGCCATTAAATGATAGCTATACATTCTTACAAGCAAAACTTTAACCAAGGTGTGATGCTGACACCAGCGCCAGAGTGAATTGAACAGTCTGAACTATTCTTAGAATGTTGACGCTGGCCATTGGACAACAGACTGTCCAGCTTATGATACTAATAGATCACCCTGAACAAAATTCAAGTGAGATAAGAATATTCCACTATTGTAAAACTGTATCTTCATATTACTTAGCTAGATAAACCCTGTTTTCAGAAAATGAGCTTTCATTCTAAATAGAGCAGACATAATTTGCCAAAAGCCTCTTCATTTACATATTTTCCTATCATTTAAAGATAACACAAGATACCAAAATGGTCACACCATTGTTCAAATGAGATAATTTTGTATTCAATTTATCTAAATTATGCAAACAAAACTGCCTCTGTTAAAAAGATAAACTTTCAATGTTTCTCTCACAATTTCATTTTGATAATTGAAAATGATCATAATTTTATGACATCAGTTTTGAGATTTTATTTTTCAAGATTCATTAAAATAGCATCACTCTAATGATTCAGTTATAACTGTTACCAAAATCTCAAAATGTCTCAGGATTCAGTAGTAGTGAACTGTGATCCGTGTCAGTTTGAGGGAATACAGAAAGATGCTAGAGCATTCTGTCAGGAATGTCATGAGTATTTATGTGATAAATGTCTACAGTTTCATCGGAAATTTCAGGCAATCAGACATCATCTTATATTTCAAGGGGATTCTATGCTCAGGACAAGAGAGGAAACCAAACCGAAGCTGGCACTCAAGCTTTGTGATGACGACAGGACAAATGAAGTGCAGTTTTACTGTAGCACACACAAATCTGTGTTATGTACTTTATGTAAAATGATAAAACATTCAACCTGTGACTGTAAACTGATAGATGGCATTTGTGAAAAGGATGATCAAGCTATGTTTCACAATGTTGTTAAAGAAATTGAAGACATCAAGAACAAATTTGAAGAGCTTAAATGTGTTCAAACAGAGGTAATTGATTCTACTTTGACAAACTGGAAAATGAAATCAAAGAAGGGGACATTCAGGAGAAGTCTTATGCTAACAAACTTAGGGAAAATGTTGCCATGTACACTGATATAATTAACAATTTGGCCTCTCTTCAGGAGCATAATGATCATGTTTCAAAATTAAATGACAAATTTGCCATCACTGCTGATAAATCTAAACTGGAAAAGATCCATTTACAGCATACAACTGTAAAAAATACCATTACCATCAAGCAAAAGACACGGAAATCTTTGGAAGTTATGCAGAAGATGCTGACAGTAAAAGAAATATGTGACAATATCAAAAAGAAAATTACTCAAAATACAAAAACATCTGAAGAGGCCAGGAACTTTTTGCCTCACCTTGTTATGTAACAGTCAATCAACAGAATGGTGACATCTATGTTACTGACATCAGAAAACAAAGCATAACCTGTCTGACATTTGAAGGTAAACCTTTGTGCCAAATGGAGAAAGTGGAATTCAAATGGCTAAGGAAAGTGATCCTTGATGATCAAGGTAACTGCACTTACTGTGTGCAAGCTTAGCAAATAAAATACTGCTGATAAAGAATAAGTCAAAATCACAACTTCAATCTAAGGAGAAGAAAAATGACTTTAGGGTATGGCTGAAGAAGTGCAATTTACCGCAGGTGTCAATTGAGCGAACACAAGCTTTTTGCACATGTGTTTGGCAGACGATAAATGTCCACTCGAGATGACCGATGTCAAAATAGAGTAAATTGCCAAGTTGGGGATTGAAAACTTAGTTGAAATATTGAAAAAACTGAAATAAGCAAATTAAATAATATCCATAGCTGATTTATATAAAATAAGAAGGAAAAAATTGGGACCAGGAAAATCCACACGAGATAATGAAATAACCGAAGTCGAGATAATGGTTTTGGACTGTATATAATAGATGGTCGGGTAACAAATCTACAGGATGAAGTTGTACTTCAGCCAATTGTACATTCAAATTTTCAAATCCCTGCTTTGCATAATATATCAGCATGTAAAATTTCCGACCTCAGTTGGGACTTTTTTTCAGCATATTTAATCTTTATTAGGAAAAAATGTTTGATTTTTTTTTCATAGCCGTTTAATGTTTTACAGTAAATATTCATGTCACACATCTATGTCATCATTATGGTTTAAAACTTTGCATTGTTGTGTATTACATATTTCATAGCAATACATCAATTAATTACATACAGGCCAAAATTATTACCTTTCTTCACTCACTCTGTTGCGCATCTACAGGTCAAAATGTACCAAAACCTAAATGTTCCAATGTCTTCTCAAACCCTACTGAATCATTGTTACATAAAGGAAATGTTCTTTCTAATCTTAGCTTTTCTTCAGTACTAGATGCCCATGGGTAACATGTCGAGCCCGCCAGCTGTCATAAGGACTGGGAGTTGCAAGCGACACTCTGTTTGAGGCAAACATTTATGCCAAATAAAATCAAAGGCCTGAAGGGCCTGAGAGTCGGCTAATGCTTGATGTACTGGTAGTATAGTCTACCAGTTTCAGTTTGGTTTTAGTCAATAAATGAAATGAACATTCAGTCGATGCCTAGTAAAATTTTGATTGACATTATATAAGTATTTAAACCCAATATATTTTTCTAAAATTGAAGAGTGGTTCGCAGAAATAAAAATGTTGAAAGTACAAACTACAATTTGACAGCTGACACTAAGATACTGCCCATGACTATATATATTTTTCCAGTAAACATTTGCCTCCGGTATTGCCAAAAGAGGCAATTATCGGCTGGTATATATTCGCACATGATAAAATTTGAATATGACAATTTATATATCAAAATTTTACAGCGCGGATTGCCACATACAATTTGTACGGATGGACGGAAGAACTGTTCAGATATTTTCAGATAACGGGCCTGGCGATAACCGTGTCATATATTAGATCTGGAAAGTAGATCCCTCGGAAGCACCGAAAACAAGGCAAACAGTGAAAATTGCAGACTCGGTTTGATTGAGTCTGTTCATAAGCAGTAATAGAAAATGCAACACTGCCCACGCCCCCTAGCACCGGCTTAAGCAATTGTTCAATCATATTATAAGTGATGTGAATTTAAAGTATACTTACTTTTGCGTTTAGAGATATGTAAATGTTGCTAAGTGTCAACATATAGTGTCATGAATGTTTACACTGACAGGAAAATTGCGCATTCGAAACTAAGGGAAGTTACTCGGACTAGCTACCAATTTCGGAAAAGATAACCGATATTAATAAATGGAGTTCTTATTTAGTAAAAACCATCATTTATTCTATTTCAGAGTTCTTATTTAGTAAAAACCATCATTTATTCTATTTCAGACCTGTTAACCCTTTCAAAACCATGTCAGTAGTCCCCAAGTCTATGTACTTTCAATTATCCATTTTGATTCATGTAGACAGACATGCCCAGACTGGGCTGAAAATTAAATTGCAGTCAGATTTTGAAATGGGGATTGTGGCAGGTGGTAAAAGGGCAAATGTATCAAACTGTAAATTGGCAATATGGAGGGAGGGTGTGAGAGGATTCCCCCTCCTGCAAGTAGGGTTTAGGGTATCACCACAAGAAATTTTGAATATGTAGACCCTTGATGCAGCCTTTGGTGCGATTTCTAACTGACAATTTTATGTTTCAATGTCTTAATATTACCTAGATTCTTTTTAGTATTACAATATCCAAAGTATGAATGACTGTCACTTCATCTTTTAAATTTACTTTCAGATCATGCCTCAGGACTAGAATATGAGTCTGATATAGATTCAATGTATGTGTTATAAAAATAAATTCTACAATCATTTTTGTTACAATAATATCTATCATGTCTGTTACTTGAATGTTAAAATTTCATAACACAGCTCGATATTTACCCAAAATATTATATCCGGATACGATTACACTTTTCTAAATCTCCAGTTTCAACAATATGTTATACAAATTGTGATGATACGAAGACATTTAGCAGCACTTGGCAGTATCTGACATTGAAGTTTACGGTGAAATTACCTCTTATTTAAATCATTTCATAAAAAAAGTTGTTTCGTTTCGTCAAAGCAGCCAAACATAGACGATCTACTTTCGATTTCAAAAACTACAAGAAAATACAATTTAATGTTTCGCCGATTTGTTTATTTCTCGAAAAATAAGAAATACAATCATTTTTAATATCAGTAGTAATTAAACAAACCAGTAAGGGCTTCTTCTTCCAATAATTTATCCGCTTACTGACTGCAAAACTCAACCCACGCAAAGTTGTAGAAGCGTTGTTATAAACAGGTCACGCGTGTTCGCCGACAAGTGTCCAGAATGTAGTTAGGATTCATCCGCGAAGTCTCGCGCAAGAGTTAACGTACTGCACATATCTTATTCGGGTCATTTAAAACGAAGCTGTCATAATTTGATTTCATCGATGTAGTAAACTCTTTGATAAGAGACATTCCAATGCTTTCAGGGGTACCTGACTCAATAAAATACTAGCAGTATGTTCTAGAACTATATTTTGTCTTTCGCTGGATGTTACGCAAGTTTGGTAAGCCTGCGCAATTCATAAAATGCACAGCACAATAAATTTGTTATTTGTGCAATGATTTTAAAGATTATTTTTTGAAACGGACAGGGTAACAAATGGATAATTTGGCTAATAAGTTAATATGCAGTTTTTATTTGAATTTGTGAACATCATATTTGCTATTTTTTGACAAAAGGGCATAAAATTCATCACCATAGTCATATGCGCAAATTTATTACCAAATCCCGCAGAATCGTTATGCGTGTTTATGCTTAATGAGTTACCGCGGAAGAAAATACGTGGCTTTATTCGAGTAGTGCACAATTACAAGTAATAAATTTGAAAGATTACATCGTATATTAGTCATAGCAAATGGGATTGACATAACTGAACTTCATTCGATCAATGAACTCTTTGAAATTAGAGACAATCTACTGGAACTACATCACTTCGCTGTGTTGTGAGGCCATTTAATAAGAATGAGAAATCGGGCGATAGCAAGGACTCGTCAAACCCTTGACAGCGTTTAGCCGACTCAAAAAGATTGCTTTATGCATGGCAAAGTTACAGCCTGGATAAGGTCTAAAATGACTTTTGAGATAGGGACCCGAGGTTTGCACTCTACACACCGTCTCATAGAGGTGAACATTTATGCTAGAAAAAAAAAAAAATTGCTCCATACTTATATGACCTTTGATCCCTAACTGTGACCTTGACAGTTGAGATAGGAACCTGGGGTTTGCACAAGACACTCCGTCTCATTGAGTTAAACATTCATGCCAAATATAAACTAGAGCTATCACTAAAGGTGATGAATGTACCTCCCGCATGCACTGACACAGTACATTGCAATTTGACGCAAACAAGATTGCATAACTATGTGGACTGTATGTATATAGACTGTATGTATACAGTATAGTAACAAAAAGCAAAGTCCCATAACTATGCAGAATATTTATCTAAAAGAACGTAACATGCACCATGCACAACTAGGGTTGGTACTGATCACTTGTGTGAAGTTTCATTAAATTGTGTGCAAGGGTTCGGAAGACTAGGCGCGCACAAGATTGCATATGCAGACTGTATGTACGTAGTATGTTAACAAGAAACAAAGTCCCATAACTCTGCAATTTTTGTCGTTGAAAGAACCCAACATGCCCCATGCACAACTACTATTGTTACTGATCACTTGTGTGAAGTTTCATTAAATTGTGTGCAAGGGTTCGGAAGACTAGGCGCCAAAAGATTGCATATGCAGACTGTATGTACGTAGTATGTTAACAAGAAACAAAGTCCCATAACTCTGCAATTTTTGTTGTTGAAAGAACCTTACATACCCCATGCACAACTACTGTTGTTACTGATCACTTGTGTGAAGTTTCATTAAATTGTGTCAAGGGGATGAGGAGAGATGGTGCGCACAAGATTGTGTCTATGTATATAGTATAGTAACAAAAAACAAAGTCCTGTAACTCTGTAAATTGTTTTTCTGAAAAAACCTAACATGTCCCATGCACAACTACTGTTGTTACTGATCACTTGTGTGAAGTTTCATTAAATTGTGTCAAGGGGATGAGGAGAGATGGTGCGCACAAGATTGTGTCTATGTATTTAGTATAGTAACAAAAAACAAAGTCCCGTAACTCAGCAAATTGTTTTTCTGAAAAAACCTAACATGTCCCATGCACAACTACTGCTGTTACTGATCACTTGTGTGAAGTTTCATTAAATTGTGTCAAGGGGATGAGGAGAGATGGTGCGCACAAGATTGTGTCTATGTATTTAGTATAGTAACAAAAAACAAAGTCCCGTAACTCTGCAAATTGTTTTTCTGAAAAAACCTAACATGTCCCATGCACAACTACTGTTGTTACTGATCACTTGTGTGAAGTTTCATTAAATTGTGTCAAGGGGATGAGGAGAGATGGTGCACACAAGATTGTGTCTATGTATATAGTATAGTAACAAAAAACAAAGTCCCGTAACTCTGCAAATTGTTTTTCTGAAAAAACCTAACATGTCCCATGCACAACTACTGTTGTTACTGATCACTTGTGTGAAGTTTCATTAAATTGTGTCAAGGGGATGAGGAGAGATGGTGCGCACAAGATTGTGTCTATGTATTTAGTATAGTAACAAAAAACAAAGTCCCGTAACTCAGCAAATTGTTTTTCTGAAAAAACCTAACATGTCCCATGCACAACTACTGCTGTTACTGATCACTTGTGTGAAGTTTCATTAAATTGTGTCAAGGGGATGAGGAGAGATGGTGTGCACAAGATTGTGTCTATGTATATAGTATAGTAACAAAAAACAAAGTCCTGTAACTCTGCAATTTTTTTTTCTGAAAGACCCTAACATGCCCCATGCACAACTACCGTTGTTATTGATCACTTGTGTGAAGTTTCATTAAACTGTCAAGGGGATGAGGAGAGATGGTGCGCACAAGATTGTGTCTACGGACGGACGGACAGACAGACAACCTGAAACCAGTATACCCCCTCTTACAACTTTGTCGGGGGGTACAACAAGATTCCTCAATGTATGTCAAATTTATGGGTCGGACAAGATCTGACATGACCTTTGACCTCCAACTGTGACCTCTGAGATAGGAACCTGTGGTTTGTGCATGACACTCCGTCTCACTGAGGTTAACATTCATGCCATATATAAACCAAATTGCTCTATGCATGTCAAAGTTATGGTCCGGTCAAACAAATCCAGAACCACACACACACGCACTGACACCGAACAGCCATTTGGACAACTTTGTCTTCGCTTCTGCAAGCTGGCTTGACAAAAACGAAAGCCGAAATATATTTCTCTGCTCCTTGGTGACTTTATTCTTGGCTCTTCATTTGCTCCTATTTTCTACCTCAATTTTTCCAGAAAATTGTCAATCAACTTTTGATTGGGTGTGGCCTTAGCATAAAAGCAACACTTAGATGCATTTTTTTTGTGAGATTTCAAAAATCTGGTAATGATGGAGTAAATAAATATACATATCAAACCTTAGTTTTGTGTGCTCATCTTTCAACTGTGTTAACTGCCTCCTGAAAGACAAACATGTAGCAATGCAATTTTTACTACGTACATGTACATATTTGAAAGTACATTACCTCAATTACTGTTCTCTGCTCCCAAGAAATTGAATACATATTCAATATCAGAAAGGACTTGTTTTCAAACTGATGTATATTGTGCCATGTATTGTACACTGGTATTATATATTGTCACCTGAGCACATTTAGTGGACAAGTGCTTCTTTATGCTAGCTGAATTTATTTTCATGAGACATGTTTCGTGATCCTAGGCCCAAGGGTTATCAAGTTATCATCTGGAAACTGTTTAACTGTTATGGGTCACTGTGACCTTGACCTCTGACCTACTGATTCCAAAATCAAATGAATCATCTGCTGGTCATGACCTACCTCCCTATCAACTTTCATCATCCTAGGCCCAAGCGTTCTTGAGTTATCATCTGGTCACTAAGACCTTGACCTTTGACCTACTTTTCTCAAAATCAATAGGTGTCACCTGCTGGTCATGACTTACCTCCCTATCAACTTTCATGGTCCTAGGCCCAAGTGTTCTTGAGTTATCATCCGGAAACCGATTGGTCTATTGGACTGACCAACAGACATATGCCAAACAATATACCCCTCCTTCTTTGAAGGTTGTGTGTGTGTGTGTGAAGGGGGAGGGGGGGGCATAATAACTTTCACATATTTTGTTGTATATGACATTCGAATCTGTCTCCTGGTCATTCTGTTGACCAGACAGAACAACTGCTTCATTGTCTAATAAATGTTTTCCCCGATTCAGTTCATACAATATGAATATCATAATTTTAAATGGAACAAATAGGGAGAATGTAAACATGTGTTTGTAAATCTCTACAGCATGACAATGACATCATCAACTTCAAAAAAAGGCTTCCGCTTTTACATGCTTTCTGAATCTTCCTACTTCAATAACTTTTGTAGTAATAATCCAATTATAATAATAAGCATCTGAACGACAAACAATGATTTATTCAAGAGCAAATCACTGAATGAGATGTATTATTTCGATTCTAACACATTACCAAGGATTTTTAAGTACATCCTTGACGACATTCATTAAATATTTGCCCGTTTTCAATCGGTTTCTTTTCCAGCGTGCCGCTATGCCGTTTGACGCCATGACGTAATAATTGTGACGTCAGAACAGTGATTTGTTGTATGACAATTCACTGTTTTTTGCCTTCTTTGTTTAATAGGAAAATGAATCGTATCGTGTTAGAATATGGAATGTTCTTCTAATCCCATTGACATAAAAATCCAATAATAAGTACGGTTTGTAAGGTTTGAATTTATGTGCAAGAAGCCTGAAAATCTATCCTATCACATTACAGAACTACATATATATTCTATACTTACTGTAGTTTTGCTACCTCTATGCCTGCTTTAGTTGCCTCTGCTCTGAAAACAACAGTACATTCTATATGAAATATACAGCAGCAAAATTAGCATTTCTGTTGGTTTCTTAATTGTCAATCCAAAACTTACTTTTAATAAAGAGGGCTCTAAGTTACTCACCTGACCATTTTGACCTTGAATATATGTATGGCACACTGACGCATAAAATAAGTCACATGCTCCCCATCTGAACAAATCTGAGGGAGGACCTTACAAGGATGATGTGGAACAAGTTTAATGAAAACCAATCAAGCAGTTCAAGGGAAAAAGTCATTTAAACATATTTCTATATCTAGCTCTAGTGTCCGCTTAAATATGCAACATTCCCTATTTGAACATTTTGATCTTGGAAGAGAAACTATTAAATGATCTAATGAAGACAAATCAAGTGTTGTATAGAAAGATTTCATTTAAAGGTATTTCTTTTTTAGCTCTAGCAATCCTTAAAAGGGACCAAGTGCCCCCTTTGAATAAATTTGGGAGATCTTGTAACGACGGAACATAAGAAGTTTGAAGATCAATCAAACTCTTTACGAGAAGAAGTCATGTAAAGGTATTTCTGTTTTTTGCTCTAGTGGATCCTAAAAGGGGTGGATTGACCCCATTTGAACACAATTTTAGAGATCTTACAACAGTGCATCAGGCCAACTTTGATGAGGAGTCATCAAACAGTTGAGTAGAACTATAAAAATAAATAGATTGGCAACTTGAAATGCATATAGAGCAAATCTCGCCAACCTCCCATGACAAAAAAACGAGATCTCGTTTACCGGAAGTGGCGCTTTCTCCACGCGCCATTTTGTATGCGAAAGCAATTATTCATCGGTAAAATAATTATCACCGTATGACCACGCTTCTTTCGATGGCAAAAAAAAACGTGTACTTCGTGTCTTAAGACCATTTCAAATTAAACTAATTTTGTTTTAGAAGCTAACATGTATTTCAAATGTAGTTTTAAAGGTACAAATTGTAACTCCATGCTCGCCGATGTTTGTTTTTAGTAAGATAACGCCGAATCACGCTCTGACACGAGCTCACGCGAGATTACACCCAGTTGCCATTCTGTGTATTTTATACTTCTTTGAGTAGAAGTTGTTTAAAGGTTTTTCTATTTTAAGCTCTAGAGACACCTAGAAGGGGTCCAAAGGTCTCATCTAACAAATCTGGAAGACGGTCTTCCTTACAATGATGCTACAGACCATTTGATCAAGATCCATCAAGTGGTTGATCAGAACTTGTTTAAATGTTTTTCTATTTTAACTGATCAGAAGTTGTTTAATGGTGTCTAACAAAGTTTGATGAAGCTGTTTAATCGTTTCTCTATTTCTAGCTCTAGCAGCCCTTAAAAGGGGCCCACTGCCCCATTTGAACAAAACTGGAAGAGGACATTATAATGATGCTTGCAGCTTCTCAAAAGTCTTGTGCTTTACCTACTGAGATGATGAGGTTGGCTAGAATCTGAATTCACAAATACAATTGATACAATAAAACAAACAGCTTACTTTGCTTTATGTAACTCGTCTGTGGTACTGTTCACCTGTTTCCTCATTTCTTCTCTCTCCTGACTGAAAAAAGATAAAGGTTTTACTATTTTCCTTAAAAAGGGACAAATGTAGACACTATTAAACTGCAATCAACCTAAGAAAAAGCATATTGTTAAAAGTCAGTTACTGTTAAGTAAATTGTTAATGTGCAGGTTGTTGTTGTTTAAGTTGTTGTTAAGTAAGGTTGGTGATGAGAAAGTTGTTGGTGTGTAATTTGCTGTTAAGTAAGTTGTTATTAAATAAGTTGTTGGAATGTAAGTTGCCATTTAGTAAGTTGTTGTTAAATAAGTTGTTGGAGTGTAAGTTGCCATTAAGTAAGTTGTTTAGTAAGCTGTTGTTAAATAAGTTGTTGGAGTGTAAGCTGCCGTTAAGTAAGTTGTTTAGTAAGTTGCCATTAAGTAAGTTTTTGTTGTGCAGGTTTTTTGTTGTGCAATCTGTTGTTACATAAGTTGTTGTTAAGTAATTTGTTGGTGTGTAACTTGTTGTTGTGTCAATTGCTGTGTTGTTAAGTAATCTGTTAGTGTGTAAGTTGCTGTGAAGTAAGTTGGTTATGAGTAAACTGTTGTTACGTAATTTAGTGACGAGTAAGTTGCTGTTAAGTCAGTTGATGAGAAAGCTGTTGCTTAGTAAGTTTTGTTAAGTTGTTGGTGTCTACGGTGTTGTGTAACTTGACCCTTATTACCTTCTACAAATCTTTCTTATGAAAGGAACTGTGCATTTTACAGAATACACTCATTTACAAAAATGACTGTCATTAACAATTCAATGAATGCATACAGATTATAAAGGCAGTCAGTAGTAACTCACATGAGACGTTTATGTTCCTCTGGGTCAGTTTTATGGGACTGTTCTATCAGCTGATTGGTTCTGTTTCGCCATCGTTCAACCTCTCCCAATATAGACTTCTTATCTATGGCTAGAGCATCTCTCTGAGACTGCAGTTCACGGATTTCTGATTGCAGGGGTCTAATTGTCTCCTCAAGTTTTGTGAGCTGTAACAGTTTAAACATGTATATCCACTGTAACATGATCATATTTAATTTAGCTATCAAACTTGACTATTATCAAACTGAATTTCTTACTGAATGGAGAATCAAATTCTTTGTAACTCCTTGACACTTTTTAAACTTTGTAACAAAGTTACATTTCATTAAATACATGTTTGACATGAATAAAACTTAGTACCACTGATTTAGTGTGTTAACTCATACAAGACATTTGTCAGCAGTATTTCTGTCATACAAGCAAGGATGGCTCTGGATATTTTTTAGCTGTTGCCAACACTTTCGCCATTTGGCAAAAAGTTGGAGCCAAAGAGATGCCACTGGAGCCAACATTGGTGCCAAAGGAAGATGGGAAATGAAAGTTCATTTTAGCTGCATTATAAACTACAAGAACAAAAACAAATACTAAAATTCAAGTTCATTTATTTCAGTTTTATTTCCAAAACTACAAAACAAATAGAATAAAAAGCACAGTTTAAAGAACATTTTAGTAAAATGAGTCTTTTACAAGTTCTTAACCATTTCTAAAAAAGTAAAAACTGCCCTATGAAAAAGGTCACCTTTAAATTTTTATCTGAAATTTACGCATCCGAAACTCGTAAATTTATCTGGTGCATGATCAAACGCCATAGGAGTTTCCATACATGTTTCGCTTCTCTTACTTTAATAATGCCCTATTCTTGCATCAACTTGTTCAGATTTATTCATTTAATTGATTTATTTATTAATCTTTTCGAAAATAATACCAAACTTTGCGTTCTTTTTACAATATTTTTACGGCAGTTCGGATGTCCGCAGGATCGATTCCCTGGCAATTCATTTATAGAAACTGCCAGGCCAGATTTGAAATATATTTCGATGCAATTTATAATAAAATCAAGAAAAAACATACAACTGATGCATAAGATCATGTTGAAGGAGGTTTAAGTCTGCACTTGATAAAATTATCGGGCTTTTACACGCCGACTGAAAATTTAAACAAGAGGGCCATGAAGGCCCTGTATCGCTCACCTGACCTACAGACCTAAAGATCATTAAGATTAACATTCTGACCAAGTTTCATTAAGATATGGTCATAAATGTGGCCTCTAAAGTGTTAACTAGCCATTCCTTTGAAATGACCCCGTGACCTAGTTTTTGACCCGATATGACCCAGATTCGAACTTGACCTAAAGATCATCAAGTTAAATTATGACTAAGTTTCATGAATATATAGTCATAAATGTGGCCTCTAGAGTGTTAACAAGGTTTTCCTTTGATATGACCTAGTGACCTAGTTTTTGACCCCAACTGACCCAGATTTAAACTTGATCTAAAGATCATCAAGATTAATATTCTGACAAAGTTTCATTAAGATATGGTCATAACTGTGGCCTCTAAAGTGTTAACTAGCTTTCCTTTGATTTGACCTGGGTGACCTAGTTTTTGATCCGACATGACCCAGATTCAAACCTGCCCTAAAGATCATCAAGTTTAACATTCTGACTAAGTTTCATGAAGATATAGTCATAAATATGGCCTCTACAGTGTTAACAAGCTTTTCCTTTGATCTGACCTAGTGACCTAGTTTTTGACCCCACCTGACCCCGATTTACAACTGACCTTAAGATCATCAAGATTTACATTCTGACCAAGTTTCATTATGATATGGTCATAAATGTGGTCCTACAGTGTAAACTAGCTTTTCCTTTGATTTGACCTGGTGACCCAGTTTTTTTATCCTACATGACCCAGATTCAAACTGGACCTTAAGATCATCAAGATTAACATTCTGGTCAAGTTTCATTAAGATTGGGCCAAAATTGTGACCTCTAGAGTGTTAACAAGCTTTTCCTTTGATTTGACCTGGTGACCTAGTTTTTGAACCCAGATGACCCAATATCGAACTCGTCCAAGATTTTATATGAGGGTAACATTCTGACCAAGTTTCATTAAGATGGGCCAAAAATGTGACCCTAGAGTGTTAACAAGCTTTTCCTTTGATTTGACCTGATGACCTAGTTTTTGATCCCAGATGACCCAATATCGAACTCGTCCAAGATTTTTATTGAGGTAACATTCTGACCAAGTTTCATTAAGATTGGGCCAAAAATGTGACCTCTAGAGTGTTAACAAGCTTTTCCTTTGATTTGACCTGATGACCTAGTTTTTGATCCCAGATGACCCAATATCGAACTCGTCCAAGATTTTATTGAGGGTAACATTCTGACCAAGTTTCATTAAGATTGGGCCAAAAATGTGACCTCTAGAGTGTTAACAGTCAAATTGTTGACGACGGACGGACGGACGACGGACGACGGACACAGGGCGATCACTAAAGCTCACCTTTGAGCACTTCGTGCTCAGGTGAGCTAAAAATTAAACGAGACTTACCTTGGTAAAAGTCGAAGTTTGATTTCAATTCTTTGAGTAAGAATTGATTGAGGGCTTAACTGCCGCCCTCCCATCCGACAGTGTGTTGTTGATTAGAAATTAATTGCTGCATGTTTTTATTAACTAATGGGAAAAAACGAAAAAGAATTTTCAGAATGGCGGCGGCTAACTTAATTGATAAACTACAGTGGGATATAAACGCTATGATTGGTTGAAGTTTGACAGGCAAGTAGGCGGAGTTAACCTCTCTCAAGGTTATACAGCCAGTACAATACCTAAGCTTCAGCCTGAGTGAGCTGCCCCTGTAGCTGATCTCTCTCAAGGTTATATACAGCCAGTACAATACCTTAGTTTCAGCCTGAGTGAGCTGTCCCTGTAGCTGATCTCTCTCAAGGTTATATACAGCCAGTACAATACCTTAGCTTTAGCCTGAGTGAACTGCCCTGTAGCAATCTCTCTCAAGGTTATATACAGCCAGTACAATACCTTAGCTTTAGCCCGAGTTAGCTGCACTGTAGCTGATCTCTCTCAAGGTTATATACAGCCAGTACAATACCTTAGCTTTTCAGCCTGAGTGAACTGCCCTGTAGCCATCTCTCAAGGTTATATACAGCCAGTACAATACCTAAGCTTTAGCCTGAGTGAGCTGCACTGTAGCTGATCTCTCTCAAGGTTATATACAGCCAGTACAATACCTTAGCTTCAGCCTGAGTGAACTGCCCTGTAGCCATCTCTCTCAAGGTTATATACAGCCAGTACAATACCTTAGCTTTAGCCTGAGTGAGCTGCACTGTAGCTGATCTCTCTCAAGGTTATACAGCTAGAACAATACCTTAGCTTCAGCCTGACTGAGCTGCACTGTAGCTGATCTCTCTCAAGGTTATATACAACCAGTACAATACCTTAGCTTCAGCCTGAGTGAGCTGTCCCTGTAGCTGATCCCTCTCCTCCCTCAACAGTTTATTACTGTCATGTAACAGGTTGTAAGACTCTACTCTGTGCATCAACTCTGCATGCTGGGCCGCTGTCTGTGCCTCAGCCTGTAAGCAGCAACATAATTTACAGTATATATAACAATGAGTCACAGTGAACTTTTTAATTCAAGTATGATATATGGTTTGCATGTGCACAAGTAGAAATTACTGAAATTCTTTCTTACAGTTTTATTTTTATCTAGCATACTTTGCAAATCTCTAAAAGGGCCAAATCAAAAGCTAAATTGACTGCTAGATATTGTCCATTCTGAAGTTTATTTTCAGTTTCTATAGTGAGAAATGTGACTGTATGGAAATAACAATTAACATTCTTCATGCTGCAATTAACAACATATCATTTTGAAAACACTTTCTATATATGTGTATTGCTCCTTTTAACTCCTTATTTAATCCATAGTTTGAAAAGAACATAGCTGCTCAAGTCAAAAGCATGCAATACATTTAACTTCAAAGTCCCATACAGCTCTTAATTTTATGTTAAATAAAGCAGTTGTCCATGTATAGAGAATATGCCAAATCAGGGCTAGAAAAGTAAAATTTTGCATAAAAACTTATGAAGTGCCATAAAGGGAGGTAATCAAAAACAATTGATTCAATAACAATTTCTAATATATGAATCCAATATTCAACCCTTAAACAAATATATGAGACCACAATCATACAAAACTGGTTTTAACAAAGAATTTAACATATTTCATATTCATAGTGAAAAATGTGGCAGCCACATTATATACAAAATCAATAAACAAGTTATGACTAAGTAAGAAAACTTTTGTTTAAAAGGCATTTTCTCATTGCCACTTAAACACTGATAACGATTCATCTCAAAAATGGTCCCTGTAAGGACGCCTTAAATAAGGAAGGAACATAAGTGTTTTGTTTCTTAACAAATACTACATTCTTCCTAAATCCTAAATATAAGACTTAACCTTTCGAACACAGAAACTGTATATATTATTTCACAGATGTTTTATTACCTGTCTTTGTTCCCTCTCCTCGGACAGTTGTGTATTTGCTGACTCTAGCTGTTTCTCCAAACTATCACATCGTTGTTTCAATCTTGAACATTCCGTCTCTACAACATCTAACTTGCCTTCTGATATATCCTTCTCCTTTCTCAAATATCTGCAAATGTTCAAATTACAACATGTAAATGCAATTTATTCCTTTTGTCACATAATATTTGATGAGATACTGTAATAAATAGAGCTTTCTATACATCTCCATTCTACCCAAAGACAAAATATCTAAATAAAAGTACCTACTGCACATCTTTTACCTGACTACTTATGCTTATCAAAAGTAACATTCAACTAGAGCTATCACTGAAAATGACCAATACTGTAAATTCATTTAATTTCGTGTGCATGAAATGTCGTGGTTTTGGTCAATATGGCAATTTTGTGGGGATATGAATTCGTGGATTTCAACTTTTGAACATAAAATTAATGGAAATTTTACTCGTTGGTTGGGATTAAATTTCATGGATTGACTCAACCACAAAATCCACGAAAATTAGTCCCCCACAAATATTAATGATTTCACAGTACCCCTGAATTACTGCTTTGTCAGAGTAAAAATTATGCAACAAATCAATCTACTATATGACTGACAAACCATAAGATTGCTCCTATATACATATATCAAACTACAAACTTCGTTTGCATGGATGTTATGAGGCAGGCTTTACATACTTTCTTTGACCAGTATTTCCAAGTTAGTGTTGTTTTTTTAAAATTTGAATGACATACCAGAATTATCCCATTGCTATATGCTGTCATGAATTCCTCACTGACAATATGAGATATACATTTATTTATAAAGCATAATATTGGGAAACTTTTTATATTTCAAATTTAGTTTGCATTTACATACACTCCTACACATCCTCTAATCAGTCATAAGAAAACCATGGCATTGCATTGTCATCATTTACAAAATCCAGTGAAAAGATTCTGCCATACCTTACAACTTCAAGAAGCTGTTCTGAGGACTTGCTGCTGTCATCCTGGGTTTGAGCCCCAGCAAACCTACGTGGTGTCGCAGCTGCCCTCTCTTGTACAGATACAACCTGGTTACTCAACTGAAAACAAAACAATAATCAGTATCAGTTAAGCTAAACATCATGCATAATGTGGTAGAAATTTATTATATAGTCCAACCTGCCTTAATAGTCACCTTGAATAAGCGAGCATCTGTCATAAGTGGCCAACATAAATCCTCCAACAAATTTTATTATTTAAATGACTTCCATTAAACATCACCTGCCTTTTGCAGTTTTATAATTTCACTCTTAATAAATGGTCACTTCATATTCTTTCTTAGCTGATAATGTGACAAGTGCTGAATCATTATCAGCAATTTTTCATTGAAGGGTCTTGCTCCCTGATATGAACGTGAAACAAGTCACTTTAAAACTGCAAATAAAAACCTTTTTATCATATACCAACCTTGCCCATTTGCTGATGTAGTGCTTGTGTCTCCTGCACCAAGTCCTTCACCCTGGCAGCCATCTTGTCTCGTTCCTCTCTCAACATTTTCTCCCTTTCCTCTGATGATGCCTGAGAATTTTTTTTTTATATTAATCTTCTATCTCTAGATTATGCAACTCATTATATTCATCTTTACAAAATAATTTTTCTGTTATTAAAGAGTTTAATTATGTATATCCATCTTTCTGTCAACATCACTTAATGTTGAGTCATTATAATTAGTTCAAACCTTTCTCAATTAGTGTTTTAAGACTTTAATTTATTTTTCTCTAAATCCTGGCAGCAAAAATATTCCTACTTGCACTTAAAACTATTCCTGTTATAAACAATGTATAAAAAACAAAAACAAAAAAGAATCCAATCTAACTGTCTCAAAAAATAAAAACACTTTCATTAAAAGTAAGTGCAAAGTTTACTAAAAGTCATTTAATAACATGTACTTTATATTCCTTAAGCTGTAATTCTGCAATCCTAGCTTGCTCCTCTTTCTCCATTAGTTTAGCATTAAAACCCTCAAGTTGTTTCTTTGCTGCGCTCAGTGCTTCTACATCAGCTGCATGTAACATCAGTTCCCGCTCATATTTGTCTTGTGCGTCTGCTGCAAGTTGCGTCTGGTTCTCACACTCTTGTTTTGCTGACATCTCCAAGGCAATGGCTGTTTCCCGTCTCTCAGTGACTTCTTGTAGTTCATTCTGAATCTCGGCTAGGTTCTTACGCAGATCTGCATTCTGCAAAAAAATAATTTGTTAATATATAGTGAAATAACATCATCAAAAAGAGTTTATACTAATATGTGTTTATTAAAATATAAGCAGAACTTGTAAGTTTAAACAAGAGCTGTCACAGGAGACAGTGCGCTCGACTATTTCGATGCTGGATAGTGAAACTGGGCACATCCGAGGAAACTAGAGCTGTCACTGGAGTGTTTAATGACTCCAATTGTGGATGAAGATATTGCACAATAGCCTGAGTCTTTGTCAAAAATATCAACTTAAAGTAATAAGAGAGGTAAAGATAAAATGTATCAAAACACTATATAAGTATATCCTAAGTAAAAAGGGGCATAATTCATCAAATATTGGTGCCAGGGTTATGCAGCTTGTGTCATATAGTGTGGGTGATGATGTTAAACAACTCTTTTAAGTTTGAATCAAATCCATTCAGTAATAACAGAGACAGAGTGAAAGTGCATCAAAACTTTAACCTAAAATTCTAAGTAGAAAGGGGGAATAATTAATGAAAAACTGGTGCCAGAGTTATGCACCTTGCATCATATGGTGTGGGTGATGATGTTGAACAACTATTTTAAGTTTGAATCAAATCCATTCAGTAATAACAGAGACAGATTGAAAGTGCATCAAAACTTTAACCTAAAATTCTAAGTGAAAAGGGGAAATAATTCATGAAAAATTGGTCCCAGAGTTATGCACCTTGTGTCATATGATAAGGGTAATGATGTTGAACAATTGTTTAAGTTTGAATCAGATACATTCAGTAATAACAGAGATGGAGTGAAAGTGCATAAAACTTTAACCTGAAATTCTAAGTAAAAAGGGGAATAATTCATGAAAAATTGTGCCAGAGTTAAGCATCTTGTGTCATATGATGTGGGTGATGATGCTGAACAACTATTTTAAGTTTGAATCAAATCCATTCAGTAATAACAGAGGTAGAGTGAAAGTGCATCAAAACTTTAACCGGAAATTCTAAGTAAAAAGGGGGGATAATTCATGAAACAAGAGCACCGCCTTGCGGGTGCTGACGCTCATCTGATTTTTTTTGTATAATAGAAATATTGTCCTACCCATGATTTTCTAAGTCTAAAAAAGGGCCACCATTCTGGCAAAAAGCAGGATAGAGTTATGTTTCTTGATGTACAGTGTCCACTTATCATGGTGAAAAACTGTTGCAAGTTTTAAAGCAATAGCTTTGATAGTTTATTAAACAAGAGTGCCAGAAGGTCACAATATACGCCCGTCACAGTAAATTTCTTTACACTAGTACCTGTATTTGCAAATGGAATTTTAATTTTCTAGTTGTTTACAGTGTTGTTTTTTTTTTTTAGAAATTATTGTAATTCTTTTATTTTTCTAAGTCCACAAAAAAAATCCTTACCAGGTAGAGATACCTTAAAATACACCCAAAATTTGAAAGTAACATCAATGTTGTACCACAGAAAAGTGGTCTTGGTTTTTCCCTAGCGTTAATTATAAACAAGAGCACCGCCTTGCGGGTGCTGACGCTCATCTGATTTTTTTTGTATAATAGAAATATTGTCCTACCCATGATTTTCTAAGTCTAAAAAGGGCCATTATTCTTGCCAAAAGCAGGATAGAGTTATGTTTCTTGATGTACAGTGTCCACTTATCATGGTGAAAAACTGTTGCAAGTTTTAAAGCAATAGCTTTGATAGTTTATTAAACAAGAGTGCCAGAAGGTCACAATATACGCCCGTCACAGTAAATTTCTTTACACTAGTACCTGTATTTGCAAATGGAATTTTAATTTTCTAGTTGTTTACAGTGTTGTTTTTTTTTTTTTTTAGAAATTATTGTAATTCTTTTATTTTTCTAAGTCCACAAAAAAAATCCTTACCAGGTGAGATACCTTAAAATACACCCAAAATTTGAAAGTAACATCAATGTTGTACCACAGAAAAGTGGTCTTGGTTTTTCCCTAGCGTCAATTATAAACAAGAGCACCGCCTTGCGGGTGCTGACGCTCATCTGATTTTTTTTGTATAATAGAAATATTGTCCTACCCATGATTTTCTAAGTCTAAAAAGGGCCATTATTCTTGCCAAAAGCAGGATAGAGTTATGTTTCTTGATGTACAGTGTCCACTTATGATGGTGAACAAGAGTTGCAAGTTTTAAAGCAATAGCTTTGATAGTTTAGGATAAAAGCTGACCTAAACATAAAACTTAACCAAGAAAACTGATTTTCTAAGTCCAAAAGGGGCAATAATTCTTGCAAAAAGCAAGATGGAGTTATGTTTCTTGATGTACAAGGTCTGCTTATGATGGTGAACAAGTATTCCAAGTTTCAAAGCAATAGCTTTGATAGTTTAGGAGAAAAGTTGAACTAAACATAAAACTTAACCAAGAAATCTGATATTTTCTAAGTACAAAAGGGGCCATAAATCTTGCAAAAAGCAAGATGGAGTTATGTTTTTTGCTATACAGGGTCAGCTTATGATGGTGAACAAGTATTCCAAGTTTCAAAGCAATAGCTTTGATAGTTTAGGAGAAAAGCTGACCTAAACATAAAACTTAACCAGGCAACGCCGACGCCGACAACCGCTCAAGTGATGACAATAACTCATCATTTTTTTTTCAAAAAATCAGATGAGCTAAAAAGTTACAATGTAAGTTATTTATAGTAACAACTAAGGGAAGTTAATCTTTAAAGAGAGAGAGAGAGAAAAAAAAATAAAAAATTACAAGTCCATATAAAAATCGTAACTAGGTAGAGATAGCTCAAAATACACCTCAGAATTGGATGTAACATGCATGCTGTACTACAGAAAAGTGGTCTCGATTTTTCCCTACGACTTGTAATGAAAAAGTTACAATATAAGCTATTTCCTTAAACCTACACAGATCTTTGTACCAAAAGAACAAAAACACAATATGCTTCATATATTGTATAATATGTAATGAGCACTTGGGCACGATGAGCTTACATTGTTTCTTCTTCCAATATTATCATATCCATTACATTTACATATAAGAAAATACTGACACGAATCATATAACAACTTCAAATACCATTCAATTCATAAATATCAATTCAATGATTGAACATGCATAACATTCACTTCTCATGTATATATATATATATATATATATATATATAAACATTTTTAAATAAAGTAACAAATAATTTCCCGTGATTTAGATTTAAAAAATAATCTGTTTGTAAGCATAGGTGCCCAAAGCTGAATGACCATACAAATCACAACAATCGGCACGATAACTTGCCTTACCAGCGTTACTAAGGCTACCAACAAAACAACCATCAAAACAAGATTTTGATTGGCCTGATACAACAATAGATCTATACCTATTCAAGGAAAATATTTCCCACCTAATTGGCTTCGCTTCGCTCCGTCTCATGATGGTGTACAATTGTGCCAAGTTACATCAAAATCCCTCCATGCATGAAGAAGAAATGCTCCGGACAAAGTCATTCTTGTATCTGACCTTTGGCCTCTAAGTGTGACCTTGACCTTAGACCTAGGGACCTGATTCTTGCGCATGACACTCCGTCTCATGCTTGTGAACATTTGTGCTTAGTTGTATCAAAATCCCTCAATGCATGAAGAAGATATGCTCCGGACAAAGTTTTCATTCTTGTATCCTTTGACCTCTAAGTGTGACCTTGACCTTAGACCTAGGGACCTGGTTCTTGCGCATGACACTCCCTCTCATTATGGTGAACAAATGTGCCAAGCTACATCAAAATCCTTCCATGCATGAAGAAGATATGCTCCGGACAAAGTCATTCTTGAATTTTTCATTCTTGTATCCTTTGACCTCTAAGTGTGACCTTGACCTTAGACCTTGCGCATGACACTCCGTCTCATGATGATAAACAATTGTGCCAACTTTCATCAAAATCCCTCCATGCATGAAGAAGATATGCTCCGGACAAAGTCATTCTTGAATTTGACCTTTAACCTCTAAGTGTGAATCATCATTTTTTTTCAAAAAATCAGATGAGCTAAAAATGGTGCCAGAGTTATGTACCTTGTGTCATATGATGTCGGTGATGATGTTGAACAACTATTTTAAGTTTGAATCAAATCCATTCAGTAATAACAGAGATAGAGTGAAAGTGCATCAAAACTTTAACCTGAAAATCTAAGTGAAAAGGGGGGATAATTCATGAAATATTGGTGCCAGAGTTATGGCCCTTATGTCAGATGATGTGGATGATGATGAGGAATAAGTATTTCAAGTTTGAATCAAATCCATCAAGTAATTACAGAGATAAGTTGAAAAAAGAGAAAGTGTAACAAGAGGGCCATGATGGCCCTATATCGCTCACCTGTTTTCATTGCTCTTGAGGACAAGAAGGCCCTCAGAAAAAATATCTAAGTCCAAAGGACAGGAACAACATGGAAGAAATTTAACCAAAAAGAAAAAAAAAATCTTACAAGGTACAGATATGTCAAAATACACCTAAAAATTGGAGGAACCATCCATGTTGTACCACAGAAAAGTGGTCTCGGTTTTTCCCAATAATAAAAAAGTTACTAAAAATAAGCTATTTATAGTAACGTAAAAGGGAAGTAATAAAAAAACAAGAGCTGTCTCCATAGGATGACACATGCCCCCGATGGCACTTTGAATGAATAGTTATGGCCAATGTTAGAGTTTAGGACCTTTGACCTACGGACCTGGGTCTTGCGCGCGACATGTCTTCTTACTGTGGTACACATCCATGCCCAATATTTTTAAAATCCAAGCATGAATGACAAAGATATGGACCGGACACGCCCATCAATGCACTATGTTGAAATATGACCTTTAACGTCTAAGTGTGACCTTGACCTTTGAGCTACGGACCTGGGTCTTGCGCACGACACGTCGTCTTACTGTGGTACACATTTATGCCAAGTTATTTGAAAATCCATCCATGGATGACAAAGATATGGACCGGACACGAATGCACTATCATGAAAAATGACCTTTAACGTCTAAGTGTGACCTTGACCTTTGAGCTACGGACCTGGGTCTTGCACGCGACACGTCGTCTTACTGTGATACACATTCATGTCAAGTTATTTGAAAGTCCATCCATGGATGACAAAGATATGGACCGGACACGCCCAACTATCATGAAAAATGACCTTTAACGTCTAAGTGTGACCTTGACCTTTGAACTACGGACCTGGGTCTTTCGCGCGACACGTCGTCTTACTGTGGTACACATTCATGCCAAGTTATTTGAAAATCCGTCCATCGATGACAAAGATATGGACCGGACACGAAAATTGCGGACAGACTGACAGACCGACAGACTGACAGACGATTCAAAAACTATATGCCTCCCTTCGGGGGCATAGAAATATTGTAAGTGAACACAAGAAGGATCTGCCAAATAAATCTGTTGACATAAATGAAATTTCAGATCAGTAACTTCATTAGTTACGGAGATATACCCATTTTAATTTGAAATAAAGGGAGGTAATTTGACATAAAATCAGTCCATAGTTATCTACCTGATTGTCTCAGTCCAACTAATAACAATAACGAAATTTCAAATAAGTCCTATAAGTACTTACTGATATAAATCCATTTTGATTACGATCAGGGGAGGTAATCAGATATAAAATAACTTTGGAACCTACAATTGGATCTGATTTGTCATGGAATCCAAGATTTATAGTTGTTGAAGATATTTTGAAAGTTTGTATCAAATAAAACCATAAATGAAGTCTCTATATGGCTGCAAAAGTTAAAATAGCCAATTTTGGACCTTTAAGGGGCCATAACTCTGGAACCCATGAAGGAATCTGGCCAGTTCAAGAAAGGAAGCAAGATCTTGTGGTGATACAAGTTGTGTGCAAGTTTGGTTAAAATCAAATCATAAATGAAGCTGCTATTGTGCAGACAAGGTCAAAATAGCTAATTTTGGCCCTTTCAGGGGCCATAACTCTGGAACTCATTACGGAATCTGGCCGGTTCAAGAAAGGAACCGAGATCTTATGGTGACACAAGTTTTGTGCAAGTTTGATTAAATTCAAATCATAAATGAAGCTGCTATTGTGCAGACAAGGTCAAAATAGCTAATTCTGGCCCTTTCAGGGGCCATAACTCTGGAACCCATAATGGAATCTGGCCAGTTCAAGAAAGGAACCAAGATCTTATGGTGATACAAGTTGTGTGCCAGTTTGGTAAAAATCAAATCATAAATAAAGCTGCTATTGTAAAGACAAGGTCAAAATAGCTCATTTTGGCCCTTTCAGGGGCCATAACTCTGGAACCTATAATGGGATCTGGCCAGTTCAAGAAAGGAACCGTGATCTTATGGTGATACAAGTTGTGTGCAAGTTTGGTTAAAACAAAATCATAAACGAAAGCACTATCGTGCAGACACGAAATTGTTGACGCACGGACGGACGGACTGACGACGGACGAAGGGTGATCACAAAAGCTCACCTTGTCACTATGTAAGAGGTGAGCTAAACAAGTGAATGAAGTATTGCCATGCAATACAAAGTCCCCTACTGGAAGGCACCTAATTTTCTCTACTGCAGTATAACATAATGAACTGATATCTGTCAATGATGTATAAACAATATTGTACTACATATACAATATGTGATAACAACACACTTGGATTAAAATGTGCATATATAAAAACCCACAGTTGTTTTCATATTGAATTTTTTTGGCTGATTATAAAAATGTTATCATATAAGTTATTTATAGTAACAACAAAGGGAAATTAATCTTTAAAAAAAAAAAAAAAAAAAATCTATATAATATAAGTCCACAAGAAACTCTTTACCAGGTAGAGATAGGTCAAAATACACCTAAAAATTGGATGTAACATGCATGCTGTACCACAGAAAAGTGGTCTCGATTTTTCTCTACCGCCAGTAATAAAAAAGTTACAATAAAATCTATTTATAGTAACAACAAAGGGACGTAATTCTAAAAACAAGGGTGCCTCATGGTGGTGAACATTTGGTCCAAGTTACATCAAAATCCCTCCTTGCATGAAGAAGAAATGTTCCTTACAAAGTCATTCTTGAATTTGACCTTTGACCTCTAAATATGACCTTGACCTTAGACCTAGGGACCTGGTTCTTGCGCATGACATGTTGTCTCATTCAGGGGAATATTTGTGCCAACTGATATCTAAATCCTGCTTTGTATGACAAAGTTATAGACCGGACAGGAAAAAAATCCTCTTGACCTTTGATCTCAAAGTGTGACCTTGACCTTTAAGCTAGGGTACTGGGTGTTGCGCATGACACGTCGTCTCACCATGGGAAACATTTATGCCAAGTAATATTGTAATCCCTTGATGGATGACAGAGTTCTGGATCGGACAGGGAAAACAACTTATTGACCTTTGACCTCAAATTGTGACCTTGACCTTTGAGCTAAGGGTCTGCGCTTTGCGCATGACATGTTGTCTCATCATGGGGAACATTTGTGCCAAGTAATATTAAAATCCCTTCATGGATGGGACAGGAAAAAAAACTCTGTTGACCTTTGACCCCCAATTGTGACCTTGACCTTTGAGCTAGGGGTCCGGGATTTGCGCATGACACGTCATCTCATCATGGGGAACACTTGTGCTAAGTGATATTAAAATCCCTTAATGAATGTCAGAGTTATGGACCGGACACGAAACAGACCCTGTTCATGCTATGTTAACATTTGACTGCTAAGTGTGACCTTGACCTTTGAACTAGGGGTCTGAAAGTTGTGCATGACACATCGTCTTATTATGAGGTACATTTGTGCCAAGTAATATTAAAATCCCTTCATAGATGGGAGAGTTATGGACCGGACAGGAAAAAAGCCTTGTTGACCTTTGACCTCCAATTGTGACCTTGACCTTTAAGCTAGGGGTCCAGGTTTTGCGCATGACATGTCGTTTCCTCATGGGGAACATTTGTGCTAAGTGATATTAAAATCCCTTAATGAATGTCAGAGTTATGGACCGGACACGAAACAGACCCTGTTCATGCTATGTTAACATTTGACTGCTAAGTGTGACCTTGACCTTTGAACTAGGGGTCTGAAAGTTGTGCATGACACATCGTCTTATTATGAGGTACATTTGTGCCAAGTAATATTAAAATCCCTTCATAGATGGGAGAGTTATGGACCGGACAGGAAAAAAGCCTTGTTGACCTTTGACCTCCAATTGTGACCTTGACCTTTAAGCTAGGGGTCCAGGTTTTGCGCATGACACGTCGTCTCCTCATGGGAACATTTGTGCCAAGTAATATTAAAATCTCTTCATGGATGGGAGAGTTATGGACCGGACAGGAAAAAAGCCCTGTTGACCTTTGACCTCCAATTGTGACCTTGACCTTTGAGCTAGGGGTCCGGGATTTGCGCATGACACATCCTCTCATCATGCAACATTTGTGCCAAGTAATATTAAAATCTCTTCATGGATGGGAGAGTTATGGACCGGACAGGAAAAAAGCCCTGTTGACCTTTGACCTCCAATTGTGACCTTGACCTTTGAGCTAGGGGTCCGGGTTTTGCGCATGACACGTCGTCTCATCATGGGGAACATTTGTGCCAAGTAATATTAAAATCCCTTCATGGATGACAGTTATGGACCGGACACGAAATTGCGGACGGACGGACGGACAGACGGACGGACGGACAGACGGACGGACGGAATGACGGAAAAGTGCATTCCTATTGTCCCCGAAACTGGTTTTCAACCAGTAGGGGACTAATAAACTTTAACCAAGGTGGGGACGCGGAAAGACGACGCCGGGGCGAGTAGGATAGCTCTCCTTATACTTCGTATAGTCGAGCTAAAAACTAGACACATATGCCCCCTAGAAATAATACTCTGTCAACTTAACAAAGCTCTAAAGAAGGACAAAGATGGGCAAACTGCATATCTTGTAAAACAAAACCACCCAAAATAGTACTTTATTTATTAATGACTTAAAAGAGCTTCAATCAAGACATAAATATGCCATAATTTAACTGTCTGTCTATTGTATTTACCAAGTTATGGCTTTCCTCTGTGATCCTGATATTCTCGTTGAGCAATTCTTGTCTCTCAGCCTCCAGAGTTTCTATCTGTGATGACAGATGGGTACGCTCTAAAATATAAATATTATTTAACATTATTCTCTTCTATTTACACTTGGGTAGTGTGTGGAAGAGCTGTAAATTTTGAGTTAAGACATGTAATTCATCCTACCTAAAGTGCTTGGTTTTTGAAACCCTAATAATTATGAAGAGGAAGTATTAGCAATCTTGTATTAAATTTGTATTATCAATAAAATCTGTGGAAAGATCCTTTGAAAGCAAAGAAGGCAACCAAGCAACATAACAGCACATTCGGTCTGATTAAGTCTGTTCATGAGGTTATGAAATGTGCATTACCCCTCATGCCCCCTTGTACCGAGTTAAGCAGAATTCTATTAAAGTAAAATTAGATGCATTCCATGACCCCAAAGGTCCAGAAAATACAATAACACTGACTCCAAGTCGTAATTCCTGACCCTTCTATCAGGCTAAAAGTTTAAGGAGGGCACAAATCAGCAAACCTGATTATTCAAGTTGTGAAGAAAACTCCGTCAATATATATAAATACATCACACTGCATGTGGAAAATTGAGGACTGCAGGATCTATAAGCCTTGTAACATGCTAATAACTGACAGTAGTTTATAAAACACTTACCCTCTTCAGCTTCCCTTAGTCTCTCTTCTAAATTTGTCTTGAAATTATCACTGGCCTGTAAACAATAAAGTTCATCATTTAATTGACAACAGCATTTCATTTAATAGCAAACATAGCATTTAACTGGCAACATAGCAATTAAGTGGTAACATAGCATTTAACTGGTAACAACAACTAGAGCTATCACTAAAGGTGATGAATGTACCCCCCCGCATGCACTGACACAGTACATTGCAATTTGACACACACAAGACTGCATAATTATGTGGACTGTATGTATATAGACTGTATGTATACAGTATAGTAACAAAAAACAAAGTCCCATAACTATGCAGAATATTTATCTAAAAGAATGTAACATGCCCCATGCGCAACTAGGATTGGTACTGATCACTTGTGTGAAGTTTCATTAAATTGTGTGCAAGGGTTTGGTAGATTAGGCACGCACAAGATTGCATATGAAGACTGTATGTACACAGTATGTTAACAAGAAACAAAGTCCCATAACTCTGCAATTTTTGTCGCTGAAAGAACCTAACATGCCCCATGCACAACTACTGTTGTTACTGATCAGTTGTGTGAAGTTTCATTAAATTGTGTCAAGGGGATGAGGAGAGATGGTGCGCACAAGATTGTGTCTATGTCTATAGTATAGTAACAAAAAACAAAGTCCCATAACTCTGGAATTTTTTTTTCTGAAAGAACCTAACATGCCCCATGCACAACTACTGTTGTTACTGATCACTTGTGTGAAGTTTCATTAAATTGTGTCAAGGGGATGAGGAGAGATGGTGCGCACAAGATTGTGTCTATGTATATATTATAGTAACAAAAAAACAAAGTCCCATAACTCTGCAAATTTTTTTTCTAAAAGAACCTAACATGCCCCATGCACAACTACTGTTGGTACTGATCACTTGTGTGAAGTTTCATTAAATTGTGTCCAGGGAATGAGGAGAGATGGTGCACACAAGATTGTGTCTATGTATATAGTATAGTAACAAAAAAACAAAGTCCCATAACTCTGCAAATTTTTTTTCTAAAAGAACCTAACATGCCCCATGCACAACTACTGTTGGTACTGATCACTTGTGTGAAGTTTCATTAAATTCTGTCAAGGGGATAAGGAGAGATGGTGCGCACAAGATTGCGTCTACGGACAGACGGACAGACAGACAGACGGACGGACAGACAGACAGACAACCTGAAACCAGTATACCCCCCCTTACAACTTTGTTGTCGGGGGGTACAATAAACTGGAGATATCTAAAGACTGCAATAATATGATAATGTATGTCATTGGCCAAGTTTATGTACTCTTTAGCACTGACTTCCGATTTAGGTGCATGAAGCTTTCATAATGTATTCCTAGCTAAACAGAGAAGAGTCAGACTACTAACATTTAACATCTTAATTTCTGTAAAAACCTTTTTATACAGATCACAGAATTCTACAATTTTACAATAAACTCTGAACCAGTTCATCAATGTTTATCTTTTTAGTGGTTTAATATTCTAAATAATATACAGTTGAGCAAGTTACTTGCAAAAATATTGGCCCATAAATACAAACCTCATTTTGTTTGACTATAGTTTGTTGTATGCTATCGGCTATTGTTTTATATTGTTCTACATGTTGCTTGGCTTTCTGTAACTGTGTCTGTAGACTGTCCACCTCCGCCCGAGACTGCTCCAGACTGGCTCTCAATTCCTTCAACTCCTCAACATTGCCTCCACCTGAAAAATAATTCTTGACTTAAACAAAGATGCAGATGCATTTGACTTTCACATTCTTTAAAGGGAAAGGCAACGTTTTTCTAAAGTTAATTTCGTCAGCTGGGATTCCTTAAATCATTTAAAGAAGTGAAAGAATTTTCAAAATCAGAGTAAAAATGAGAAAGTTATGAGCATTTAAACATTTGGCAAAATTGGCCGCCATTTTGTTTCCATGGCAACAAAAACAAAGTATCGGATTTATCAAATTTTTATATACACATCTGAACTGTATTTACTTATTTCTGTAAAATAATTCCTCTACTTTTTTCAGTTATAATGAAAGAAGTTATCATGTTTTACATCTTACACTCCAGAAACATGAAAATTAATCCATTTAAAAGGTTATTTGCTAAATAAAGAATTCCAGCAGTGTGTAAATGAAGTCATAATCACACTAAAATGGCTGCCTCCATGATCAGCCATTTTCTTAAATTTCAAACTGCCATCTCTTTTTCAACAGTGGTCCGATTTTAAATTTTTTTTCATCGTTATGAAAGGCTTGATGATCGCTTTCATATAGAATTAACTTATTCTCAGGCTTTCCTTACCCTTAATTTCAAATATTTAAATTGTTTCTGCTTTCACAAATATAAACCTTTATGACCAAGTTGTGTATACAGTTTCTAATAAACTGATGAATATAACATCATAAAAGTCTGAGCATTTCAGCAATTACAACAGTTACAGTAACTATCAATTGGCTTCAATTCTTTCAACTCAAACCACTGATTTCTGATGAAATGGACCAAACCGCTTTTAGTTTTATCTTAAACACTCACATGTGCAAGACCAGGGTAAAACCAGGACTCAAGATTATACACCCGAGCAAAATCTGATTGTTTCAGAGCACAAATTTTTAAATGTTGTTCGTCAAATGTAAAGCCTGACCTTCAAACTCTATTATACATGTAAATACAGCCTTAGAGCCAGTACTGGCGACATTTAGCGAGGTGAGATCTAGACACAAGCCATGTGGAATTACAATGTACAGCCACAAAAAATGACATAAAAATTAAGGATGCCTTTTCTCTGAAGTGCATTTAACCGATCTTATATTTATAAAGATTTCATTCATGGCATGGTACTATAATCAGCATATAATCCCCAAGTTTCAATGGATGTGTATTGTAAATAAATTTACCTGTATCGTCTGTGAGATTTTCCAGTCTTGTTTCAGCAGTCGCCAGTTTAGTTGAAACTGTCATAAGCTGAAATACATCCACAAAACATTTTTACATACACTGTTAGCCGATGATAAAGAAATTTAAATCGCTTTTGACAGTAAGAATTCGGTAGATTTTAAAATAATTTCTTTCTTATTTTGTTGTTATTGTCTACACACTAGTAATATTCCAATTTTAACTGAACCTCAGAACAATGTTTTACCACTTGCCAACATTCTTTTCTTTGCAAAGACTTATTAAAAACTTATTTTTCAAATGATTAGTAATTGGCCTTAGTAAAATGTCAAAAGCTTGCACAGGCATTTCAACATTGATGCAACATAACACACTTGTCATAGCAATACTGTATCTCCATGCAAAAAAAACATACTGAAAGGTTTGGGTGTAAAAGTAACTATTTCATATATACTTAATGTCTGGAATTTTCATATTTTCAGCAGATGGTACCTGTTGTTTCATTTCCTGCATTTGTTTATCTTTGGTTCCCAATTGGTCCTTTGTGTTCTGATGGCTCTTCAGTTCCTGTTCAATCTGACCTCTCAGTTCCTGTACTTGTTTCTAAAATTATATACAATGACAAAATATCAGACTACCTGAAATTCTAAATCCATGAACTGCTTCTCCCACTTACAGTATTAACGATCTCCTCTTATTAAATTTGTAGGTAATAGATATGATTTAACAAACACATTTAGTACCTATACAAGTACTGTGAAATCATTTTTATTTGCGTAGGACCAATTTTTGCGTGCTTCGTGCTAGGACCAACGCGAATTTAAGAACCTGCTATTATTATTTTCTGATTATATTTTCATTTCTAAATTTGAAAATGCGTGAATTTAAACCAGCGCGAAACAGTCCTTTTTCACGTTTGCGCGAAATTTCATGTCAGCGAATTTAAATGATTTCACAGTATATAGAATCAGTTAAAAAAGTACATTACAACTGAATAATTCATAATTCGTAGATTCTGCTATCAATCTTATGTTGTGATGTATATCTTGAACATTGCCTCCTTAAGCACCACTTACCTCCCAATGTTTGGTAATAGTTGTATGCTGTCTATCCTCGGTTTCTAGTCTCTTTTTCAGGAAAGTTTTTTCCCTTTCTAAAGTCTCAATCTGTTTCCCTAATCCAAACTTTGTTTCTTTCTCACTTCTTTCTAAATTATTCTGAAACATTTAACATAGAAAATTTAAAATGTCCGATGTCTGTTTCATAAGGAATCCATTATAACAAAGAACTAGACTACATAAAATATTTAGCATATCATGCTATATGAAACAACAGGCCTTCATGGCCCTAAGTTGACCTGGTTTCTGACTAAATTTTGTGCACATCAATCATTTAAGAAGTTATTTAGAGTTTTTTTTTCTATTTTAAGCTCTGGCAGCACCTAAGTGCAGTTGAGCAAAATCACTTATCAAACTTGAGAAAGCCAATGCAAGTTTGTTTATGACCAAATTTTATGAACATTAAAACTAGCCGTTTAATCCTTTTTTCTAGTTTAAGCTTTTGCAGAACAAACTTGAGAAATGTCTATCCAAAGATGCTACAGAACCAATTGTTGTTCAAAGCTTTTTTTTCTATTCTTTCCACTTGAGTTCTGAAGTGCAATAAAGCAGACATATTTAAAAAAAACTTTAAAGACAAGAAGCTGAACTAACATTGTTGATACAAGATGAACAAGGTAATTCGATGAATTGGTATACCCTGCCGAAAGGAGGAATGGCAAAAAATACATCCGGCAAAAAAAAGTTAAGGATGTTACTAAGAAGCAAATAATTTCATTAGTCAAAATCAATTTAACAGAAAAGGGGTGGGGGGGGGGGCATGACTTGGTGGAGGAGTGAGGCGGGGGAATGGTACAACTTTGCATGTTGATAAATATTCATGGAAGCTTTGAAAAAAAAATAATAAAAAGGAATGAAAAATTAGTATTATTTTTTTTCTGGGGGGGGGGGGGGGGGGGGGTGACCAAGGCAAGGTGGTTACAAGGTGTGGGTACACAACTTCACATGTTTATAATAAATGTTCATGGAAAAGAATGAAAGAAGTTTAATGAAATTCTACCATCTGGTTGGTTTGTTATGTACAAATCTGTAGTTTTTAAACAATTAATGGGCAATAACTCTAAGGAAAAACGACAGGCATCATCGAAGTATGTTGGTTCACATTTAGTCCAAGTTTCATGAAATTCTACCTGCTAGTTACTGAGAAATGGCTGCAGACGGACATTTTTGGGCATTTTTCATTAAATCAAGGGCAATAACTCTTAGGGAAATTGACTAATCAAAAAAAAAAAAACTTGACAGGCATCAACGCTGTATGCTGATTCATGTTTATTTCAAGTTTCATGAAATTCTACCTGATAGTTACTGAGTAATGGCTGCGGACGGACGTGACGGACGGACAACGCCACTTCAATACCCACCTTCCAATTTCATCGGCGAGGGTAAAAAACCATCCACCTACAGGAACAGCTCAACAAGAATACAGGTTCCACTGAAACTGATACAGATTAGATTTTTATTAACCTACTTGTATTGCCTGTAGATTAGCCATTAACATGGTCTGAGTGTGTCTCTCCCTGCGTATACTTTCCAGCTCGGCAATCACTCTCTGTTCTGATGACCTGATGAGATCTTTGTCTGCTCGGAGATTGTCAGCACGTGCCTGGGCCTTTGACATCTGCTCCTGGGCTGCCATCAACTCCTAGTCACAGTAAAAATGTCATAAAGTAGAACATTTCCTTACATCAAACAGAGCCAAGCAGAATAAATACTGATGGGAAACTTCACAATATTAAGAACTATAAGATCAGAAAGCTTAGTACTGCTGAAAATACATGCAAAGTCAATTATAGTAGAAAAGTAATATTTTTTCAAATTCAAGGACATATATTTACCATACAATCATTCAGCAGTTTTAAATTGTTGCTTTTTTAATGTAAAAATAGGCTGATCTTCAACATTCATGGCAGTATCTTCACAAATATTATCAAACTAGAATACCTGTCTGAGTGAGTTAATAGTCTGTTCATGTTTGTAGACTGATGCTGTATATTTCTGTAGTTTATCTTGTAACATTGCTATCTCCCTCTTGTATCCCTCGGCATTACTCACAAATGCTTTGTTTCTCTCAGCAGCAAAGTCAAGCTGAAACATAACTTATATGTCACTGTCTATTGTACAAAACTTTCTTTATAAACAAAACCCGTTTTCTAGCATTATACACTGATAGAAATCACAAGGTCTCAAAATGGCTTTAATACACATATCTATATTTCTTTTATAAATTTTGATAAAAACTTGAAACTTGGTATCTCAAACCTGATCTCAAATTTTCAGAAAATCAGCGTTTTAACTTTTATGTCAAATTAGATGTACTGCAACTCCGGTTCAGTATTATATAAATTGTACATGTGAAAAATTAGAATGCCTTTATTCATCATGCATTACAAACAAGAAGTACCTTTTAATCTACGTACCTGTGAAGCTAACTTGGCATTCTGTATGCGTAGATCTCCCATTTCCTGTCTGGACTTGTCTATCTGCTCATTCATTATCCTATAATTCATATCACAATAACATATAAATAATTACACAAATTAATACAGCAGACACGTAACAATGATCTTGAGATAAATTTAAAGTATTTTTCAAAGACTTTTTCAGAACTTCTTTTACTTTTTAAAGGTATATTTCTTGAAATCCTAGTCAGAACAACTTCCATCCAATATGTCCAAACGAGATGCCCATGGGCAATATGTTGAGCCCGCCAGTTGTCAAAAGGTCTAACAGCATCAAGTTTTAACATTTGACCTCTAAGTATGACCTTAATATTTGAGGTAAGGTTCTGGGAGTTGCACACAACACTCAGACCTAACATGACTTTTTACCTACAACTGTGACCTTGACCTTTGAGATAGGAACCTGGGGTTTGCGCATGACACTCCATCTCACCGGGGTTAACATTCATGCCAGATATAAACAATGTTGCTCCATGCATGTCGAAGTTATGGTCCGGACAAACAAATCTGGACGGACACACGCACCGACGCACACACATACACTGAACAGCCATTTGGACAACTATGTCTTTGCTTCCGCAAGCGAGTTCAACAAAAACTGTTGTTACAGCAGAAATTGCATTCTGTTTAAACTGAGATAAAATGTGATCACAGATGAATAGCCCCTTCTCTCAGGCATTACTGTACAGTCTGCTTTAGGAAATTACATCAGGGAGCAAAGGTCATAAAACAGAACATTCTGAGCAACTTCAGTAAACAATTTCAAGCCTTACTTGTCATTCTCCAATTTCTCTTTCTTGTATGATGTGAATTCTGCCTGCAGTTGTTTCAATGCCTTGTTGGCTTCATCAATCTTTTTCTCTGTTGCTTCAGAACCTGGGCTCTTCAGTAAAGATTTGGCTGGGCTCTTTGATTCACCAAGGCGTGAAAATGATGTATCTGGAGTCTGGGAATAGAATGAGCATTATCTTTTGTCAGAGGTCAATGTACAGTGTAAATGCATTACATTCAAACTTTTATATTCCTGTTTTAACTTTAGGATTTGTTCTGTTTCAAACTTCAACAATATCCTGTTTCAACTTTAACAATCAGGTTTCAACTTTGAAATATATCCTGTTTCAACTTTAACAATCAGGTTTCAACTTTGAAATATATCCTGTTTTATCTTGAAATATATCATGTAAGTTTCTGCACCAGGCTGTCATTATCATGTTAAATGTGAGAATTTTTTGACATGTAAATTTCTTCATGTTGTGTAAACATTTCTGGAAATATAACTTACAGGTGAAGCATTTGCCTGCTGTAGAAGTATCCTGTACATATCTCTCTGCCTAACTATAGACTCCACCTGAAAGTATAAATAGTTTGCATCAATGTCTAACCTTAAAATAGTAAGTAGCCTATCCTATAACTTCATGTTCCAGGGTTTCATGAAGAAATCCCTTATACTTTTAAAGTTATGAGAGAATCCATCTCTCCTGACTAAAAGAACACACAGATGACTGAACAGACTGACAAATGGAGAAAAATATATGATGTGCTTGTTCTCCACATTGTCTTCTACCTATTTATCAAATTCCAAACAAAATCTTTGGTGCTTTTTAAGTTACTGCAGGATAACAGTCTTTGGTAATATTTGTCAGTCAAAATCAAAGGCCACTCGCGATTTTTTCGTCATTTTGATCTGGCCGATTTCGATAGTATTGTTTGGTAAATCGTAGTCCTTATTTTCAAATGCAAATTCGAAGAAACTAAGGACAATCCGTGGTTATAAACAGGTCACGTGTGTCTGCTGAGAAGTGCCCAGAATTTACACCATGGATGTAATCAGGATTCATCCAGAAGGTCTCGCAGAAGAATTAACATACTGCATATATCTTATTCGGGTCATTTAAAATGAAGCTGTCTCATTTAATTTCATCGATGTGGTAAACTCTTTGATAAGAGACGTTCAAATGCTTTCAGAGGTACCAGACTCAATAAAATACTAGAAGTATGTTCTGGAACTATATTTTGTCTTTCTGGATGTTATGTGAGCTTGGTAAATCTGCACAATTCATGAAATGCACAGCAACAAATTTGTTATTTGCGCAGTGATTTTAAAAATTACTTTTTGAAATGGACAGGGATGGATAAATTTGGCTAATAAGTTTAATATGCAGTTTTTATTTGAATCTGTTAAAATAATATAGATTAATCCTTCCAATTAATCTTGTTTATTCTGGCTAAATTCCAATTTAATTGTTTGTATGTAATTTTGCATCGGTTGTCATAACGCTTAGTCGTTGCTATGGTATGTATCGCGAGATTTCGTAGCAGACAATAATTTATAAGTAAAGTCACGTGTTTGCCGTGCTTCCGATTTGCCATTCAGCACGAGGCCGTTTTAAGAACAACCCGCCCACCGCACCCCTTTTTTTGCATAATTTAAATACTATTTCGTTTGTTTTATGATACTATAGATTTTCAATCAATAATTATAATGGTAAAGTATTAAGGCAGTTACACGTTATATGCAATACTTGCCTATTTTTGCAACATTCTTGTTACTTTTTTGCTGCCGAGTTTTTCTCACTCTTTCAGAATGCTTTACTTTTTATGGCATCAGATGTTAAAGCACATGAGTCAAGAAACGCTATAACCAGACAGAATCGACACAATATGCTACTTTTGAAGTTCAACATCATAGTATCGTTCAGAAGCCAATGATTATATCATTCAGCCTTATTCGGAAGGATCACAGGATACGATGAAACTGGTGACACTGTGATGGAAATGTATTCTGTACTAGTTCAAAATATCTATATTGACCGTTAACATTCACCAGCGTTAACTTTTACTTGTGTTTAAATGTGCTTATTTAAAGAACTTGACACTTTAAGACATCTTTGCCTAATTTATGATTTTGATTACTTATACCATTTGTAATCAGATGTACATGGTGACATTTAGAAATGATGTGAAGTGCCTGCGTTTAGGAGATACATATATTCCTGTTTGTTAACTTTTACTTAGGTTTAAAGGTGCTTATTTGAAAAACTTGACTCTAAGACATTTTGCCTAGTTTATGATTATGATTACTTATACCATTTACAAATCAGATGTACATGGTGACAGTTATAAATGATGTGAAGTGAGTGCGTCAAGGAGATACATATATTCCTGTTTGTCATTTTAAAATTGCTTAGCTTGTTATCTTAAGCCGGTACCAGAACTTATAACTTTAAACTCTAAATATTTTCTTTTACTTTCATCTCTTTTATTTATTTTCTCTCTTCTAATCTTTCTTCTGTCATACTGGTGGAAAATTCTTACGTCTGGGTGCGACTAGGGCATGCCATACTGAGTTGTTAACTGTCAATTACTAAATCTTTTTGCATACTCATGGGTCCCTGACCAGCCGCTGCCATTAACCGGGGTTGGTGACACTCGTGGGTTCAAAATTCAATTTTTTCTGGTTCATTTTTTCGAGCATATAAGAATTGGCCAGAGAGCGAAAAGGGCTAGGCGTTCTTTAGTTGCTCAACCATTTACACAGGTTACATTTGTTGTTATTAGGTTTATGTTGCGCCAATGGTATCTGGTTCGTATATGGTACATGGTGTACCTGGTTATTGTATGGTACCAAAGGGGTACCTGGTTTGTATAAGGTACATGGAAGTACCTGGTTCGTATATGGTACAAAATGGGTACCAGGTTCGTATATGGTACATGGAAGTACCTGGTCCGTGTATGGTACAAAATGGGTACCGGGTTCGTATATGGTACATGGAAGTACCATATGGTACATGGAAGTACCTGGTTCGTATATGGTACAAAATGGGTACCTGGTTTGTAAATGGTACATGGAAGTACCTGGTTTTTATATGGTACCAAAGGTGGTGCCTGGTTCTACCCGGCTTTGGCGCAACGAGGTTCAAATTATCTAAGGCATGCCCGGGTCGCACCCTTTGTGAGGATTTTCAACTTCAATCACCATTTAACGTTTGAAGTTGTAAGCCACTATGACCGTCTTTCAATCCACACTTACCCTAAACGAAAAATAAACTTGTGTTTATAATCGGAAGTGTTTTTATTTTCTTTTAACCATGAAAGCTTAGGTTATATGATGGTACGTCAACCTAGGAATTCTATCCTAGAATAACATTTGATATTCTGTGACATAAGGGCATCAAGTTAACCACTATTATCATATGCGCAAACTAGTATTACCAAATCCCGCAGAATCTTTACTCTTGCTTATGCTTAATGAGTTACCGTGGAAGTAAATACGTGACTTTATTCGAGAATTGCACAAATACACTTAATAAATTTGACAGATTACATCGTATATTGGTCAAATCAAAATGGATTGACATAACTGAACTTCATTCGATCAATGAACTCTTTGAAATTACAGACAATCTTATGGAACTACATCAATGCACTGTCTTGTTCATCCATTTAAGACGAATGAGAAACTGTGTGAGAGCAAGGACTCATCAAACGCTTTTCAGCGTTTGGATGTACATTGCTCCATTTTGCCTTCTGTCCATGTACCAAGTTTCATGAATACAATATCTTGTACTTTTTAAGTTAGTGCAGGATTCCATTTCTGTGTTTCTGAATGATGGACTGACAGATAAAAACCTAAATCACCTGTAGTGGACTAATAACAGATTCAATGTGCACAACATTACATACATTCATTTACATACAGGTTTTTCAATATCTCTGCATTTTTCAAAGTTTCTAATGAAATAAAATAGCGATGTGCTATTGTACCTAGAGTTTAGCAACTCAAATAGTGTCTAATATTTCCTTTAATCATCCACATTAAATAGCATTAAATGCCTGAACATATCTAGATTAGAATTTACCATTTCAGACTGTCTTAACCTCGAGTCCTTCAATTCTGCCAGCTCTTCTTGTGCTTGTTCTAGCTGCTCCTTTAATTCCTTCGTCCTAAAAAACATAGATGATATCTTTTTTGGTTTCTGCTGTATTTTGAAAGTATTTCAGTACACATGATCAGTTCACATAGCCACTTGATTCCGTAAAATGCAAGGTTAATCAATGTTTTTCTTTGAATTTCCTAATTTTATAGGTCCGAATGGAAAATTAGCCAAGTGAAAGTTCTTATTTGGATAATGAGGTCATGTGGTCTATTTAAGCCAATGAAAAGCAATATTTGTAAATAGGTAGAAATAATGATAACCCCCACCCCCTCATAATACCAGAGAGACAAAATACCTGACATCTATGGCTGCATTTTCCTCCTGTTCTTGTTTATCTGACAGCTCTCTGATCACCGCCAACAGTTTCTGATTCTGATCCTGTAGCTCATCTATGTTCCTGGAAACAATAAAGTACTCAATCAGAATCAAACTTGAAACTTCAAGATTGATTTAATACATCTAATGTTTGCCTGTAATACAGAGACTTGACAACTTACTGCAAATATTCTATAACTTCTGAAATTTATAGTTACAGTAAAATCATTCAATTTGTCAGCATTAAATTTTGTGGTTTTGTAAAAGTAAAGAAGCTATTTCAAGGGAACATGATACATATAAGATAAATAGAAGATTTGTTTATTCATCTAGATCTACTTTTGCAGATTGATATAAACACAAAGTCTGCGAAAATTAGTCCCCTAAAAATATTAATGATCTGACAGTGTACTTATATCTTATGTAGGTGCTAGAGATTTACTACTTTAAAAGTAACTGGCATATCTAGCTAACAACCTGTTATTCAATGCCAATATTAACAACGTGAGATGTCCCATGTATAAAAACAAATTATTTCCTTAAATTTTTTTTGCAAAATATAAATACCATTCAGAACACACAACCACTATTTTTTTCTGATATTTATCTGTCTCCTGTTACTTCAACCATCATAGCCCTGAATCTATCTATATTACATTCTGAGAAAAAAGACACAGTATTTACCCAAAGGTGACCAGTCTGTCTGATATAAGCCTGGAAGAACTGCTGACTTCGGGTGACGAGACATCCTCCCTGACTACACGACCACCTCGCAATTCTTCCATCTCCTTCACTAAATACTTCACCTGTGTATTGACAAATAAACTCATAAATTAGTGGTTGCGTAATCAAATTAACATTCTTTTCAAGTTCATTACGGCATTAGAAGTTTTAGATCATTAGTCTCAGGTAGCAAAGATACTGAAAACTATTACACCAGTCAAATTTTATTCATAAGACTGCACCGTATGTGAAATCAGTATGTTAAGGAACTTATAAACTGTGCCTCACCATACCACATTACAATCCACTTTCAACAACTTTCATGCTGAATGCGGCCATAACTTGGCAAGAATTATGTATTTCAATATATAACAAAATCAGACTTTACTTGGCAGTGTAACAAATTGACTGCATAATTTCAACCAAATTTTCTATGTCAAACGTGGGCGATGCATTCAATCAATAGTTCTTAAAATTGGTATGTAAGTACATCTGAAGAAAAGGATGTCTTGTGTGAAGATACTGCTTGATAGGTAGATGCATGCAAAATTTTAACCATATATTTGTATATATTAAATCCAACCAAAAATAATCAAATTTGATTATTTCAGTAGAACTGATAACTGGGGAGCATAATGTGAAGTTACTGCTGCAAGCAAAACTTTTACAAAATATCTTCAGCAAAAACAAAATGCTAAAATTTGTATTAAATTCACCCATATTTTATGTAATTTTCTACCTCTTTTTTTTTTTAAGTTAAAAAAAAAGACCATAATTAGTGTCAAATTCAACTAAAAGTTATCTTACTTGATTATTTCAGTAAGTCTGAATAACTTTAACCATGTAGTAAGTTTCAATCCAATGCAATGGTTACTACGATACTAACTTGCATGAAAAACTTGAACCAAGAAGTAAGCTTATGGCGACGGTGTGTAGAATATATCTCACTATTTTTGAAGTAGTCAAGATTAACATGGCATTTACATGTCAAATAAAAAAGACAAAACTACAATATAACATGCAAGTACCTGTTCCGAGAGATCTCTGATTTGTTGTTGTAGTTTCTGGTTCTCTTTCATGAGATGCGATGATTTCCTGTGACTTTCGTCTGATTCACTACGTAATGTCTGAGATTCCTGAAAATTCAAATAATACAATGCTGGAGAAATTGCATCATCAAGAAAAATGAGAGTGGTAAGGTGCACTAAACATCAATAATCAAACTAAAAACCAACTTCTTTTCTGATTTTTTAACATAGTAATATATGAGCCGTGCCATGGGAAAACCAACATAAGGGCTTTGCGACCAGCATGGATCCAGACCAGCCTGCGCATCCGCGCAGTCTGGTCAGGATCCATGCTGTTCGCTTTCAAAGCCTATTGCTATTAGAGAAACTGTTAGCGAACAGCATGGATCCTGACCAGACTGCGCGGATGCGCAGGCTGGTCTGGATCCATGCTGGCCGCAAAGCCACTATGTTGGTTTTCTCATGGCACGGCTCATATGTCAAATGTGTGAGTTTCAGATATTATTTCTCACCACTGTGACTACCAATCAGCATTTATTAAACTTCCACTACCCCACAAACACAATCTGTTCCATTGTTAACCAGGTATCTAAACAATGTATAGTAAAGTTAATGAAACTACAAGATAAAAGCTACAAGAATAGAATAGATCTTAAATCTTAACTTATTCATATGTTACCAGTCACCTGTTTTCATGAATAAATAATGTCATTTAACCCATTCTTGTATAAACACAAACTACTGACCAGCATAGCAGCATCAAGTTGTCTCGTCATCTGGTCTATACTCTTCAATGCTATCTCATAATCCTCTCTCTGTTTTTTCAACATCGGGGCCTTCTCTTCTATTTCCTGTAAAATAACAGGACAATCTTTATTCACTTTTATATATCAATATATTGCAATAATCTGCATTCTATAACGTACATTTTACTCAACTTGCGAAATCTTTTCAGTTCGGTTGTAAAGGCAAGGCACAAGAAATGCACATTAACAAGTTAGCAGCAGAAAGTTTAAACTTCACATACAAGGAAGTTTGCAACAGCTTCTTAATATCAATTATTACATGACTAAATATACATATTCATTTTCAGTTTCAGACATAGTTACTATCTACTCAACTGCAGATCCAAGACATCACATTTCCTGATAAAAACGGTATGATTATGTAACAAAAACAAACACAATCTAGTCAAAATATGTTTTGCTTTAATAAAAGTCTTCAGCTGACATACAAATACATTTTATGAAACACAGAAATGACGATGGTGCGCCAAATGGAAAGCAAAATTTACAAAAAGAAAAAAACAGTTTTCTCAGCTAAATAACAAATCTTCAACTTCCTTTGTGCTATGAATAAACTAAAGATGAGATTCACACTTACCTGTAGTATTTGGTCCAGGTATGAGTTAAGTCGTTTATTCTCTTCTTTCTCAAACTGCAGTGTGTCGGTGGCCTGTACATATTCATTGTATATCTGTGTCAAGGTCATACCAGACTTCAACATTTTACTTGTGGCTGCTGCTGTCGGGAACATTGCTTCAACCTTATCTTCACTCATTCCTAAAACATAACAGTTTTACAAACATATGGCCATACAGTTTGGTAAAACCAATATCAGAATTTTGAACACAACAAAGAACTGTCTTAAAATACATCTGTATTGAATTATAAATTGCGAGTTTTTTTAACACGACCAATTGGGTAACTCATGTTGTTTTGTCGCATTTTTAGTGACAAGAGACAAAACTTGAGGTCATATGCCTACTTTCAAGCTTAAAATGGTGACAGAAGACCGGAGGTACAACTCCAGACATTACTTCAGGCAAAGACAGGCATCTGTGTAGAAACACAGACCTTTCACAATCCAACTGAATAGCTCTCTCATATGAATCAATTCTTAAGCCAAAGAGGTTTTTCCAACACTCAGGACTGAAAGCCAAAAGCACTAACTACTCTGTACCAGTACTATCCTGTCAACTTCTCCACATGAATCAGAGGTGGAGGACAAATGATTTCAGATACAATGTTTGAACATTTGCCTTGCCTGAGAACCAAACTCACAACTGCTCCATCAGTAGATCCATAGATATTCTGTGCTCTCCATATTGAGCTAAGAGGGTGGGCTGAAATAAGTTCTAATTTTCTTTCTGGAAAACATTAGGTAACTTACCTTTAGACTTCATTGCTGACAACAGATCATTGGCATTAACAAGCTCCTGTTCTAAACTCTCTATTCTCTTTTCTGGAAGTGAAAATATCAAGCTTATGTTTACCATTATTGTATAATAAAGAGTAATGTTTTCTTTAAACAGGCAAAATTATTCATTTCTATTTTAAGGCTGGGCATTAAATCTATATCTAACAAGAATTGTGACCATTCTCTACAGATTCATGAATAACAAAGATTTGAGCTGAAAAGAACTTAGTGTAACAAGGAAATCTAACAAGGAAAGAATTGTGTTTTAGATACCTCTCTGTTCCATATCATCTCTTAACTTCTGTATTTCTTCATCTTTCTCATTCTCCATAGCTGTATGAGCTGCAACAAAAAAACGTTTGGTAAAATATAACCTACAACACTGATCTGTTAATAAGAAAATGAAAACTTGTTTAAATGGTATAGAGAAAAATATACTACCATGTATTACTTTAAAACTTATCCCATTACAAAAACATATATCTGGTGGCAGAATAATTTACAGTAAGATCATTCAAAAAAATTGAAAGACATAAAATTTCATAGTTTCAGCAAAAATAACTATTTTGAATGGACAAGAACTTGTCAGTTTTAAATTCTAAACATACACTAACTCAAATAGTATTGTTTTTACTGATTTTTATCTTTCCTGACAAAACCTAGAAAATCTTCTCCATACAAATATCAAAAACTTAATAAAATTTTCCTTTTGTATCATATCCAACCCATTTTTTTCCCAAAGATTACTACTCGGAACTAAATGTGAGCCGTGCCATGGGAAAACCAACATAGTGGCTTTGCGACCAGCATGGATCCAGACCAGCCTGCGCATCCGCGCAGTCTGGTCAGGATCCATGCTGTTCGCTAACAGTTTCTCTAATTACAATAGGCTTTGATAGCGAACAGCATGGATCCTGACCAGACTGCACGGATGCGCAGGCTGGTCTGGATCCATGCTGGTCGCAAAGCCACTATGTTGGTTTTCTCATGGAACGGCTCATGTAAAGTTTGCTCCTACCATCAGCAGCCTCCTTGAGAAGTTTCTGAAGTTCTGTTACAGCACTGAGGAACTCCTTTGATTTAGCTTCTGCTTCATCAGCTGATGTCTGCAGGACAAGAATAAAACATCTTTTATCACAGTTAACTTTGGCAGGACCTTGTAAATAGCATCTGCAGTAACGCTTCATAAGCAGTATGAAGTCAAAATCCTTCATTAAAAATTTAGTGAATTACAGGAGAAACTGTCTCAAACATCACAACCGTTCAATCTATAATATTTGACTTTAGTTAGAAACCATTATAATTTGCCATTTATTTGACCACATATACTAATCATATCAATAACACTATCATTGTTGTTTAAATATGAAGAATATTTTCGAATTTATTTTCCCTGTTTGCAATGGGCTATGAACCTTTTGGAAATGTTACAGTAATGACTAGTCTATAAACCAGTGTTCTCAATGTATACTTTATTTGTAGAAGTCATGATAGGGAACAGGTGAACTACTAGGGTATTAAATGAACACCATCTAGATTGATAACTAAGATCCTAGCGTTAAATAATCAACAAAATTGTCACAGACTATGCGTAAGGATAAAGCTTTGTAAAAGGGAACAAAATAACACAGTGGATAAAATGAATATGATCTTTTTTTTATAATCCTTTAAATCACTAAACAATTAAAACAATACTGCTCGTCTCTTTATATAGTACTCACCTTATAGATCTCTGCAAGTTTCACCCTGGCATTAATTTCTTGTTTAAACTGTTCCTCTGACTGGGTCGTACTGTCTTGTATCTAGTTTTATAAACAAAAATGTTCATAAACTGTCAAAACCGACATCAATTCAATGTAACATGTTTGTCTATGTTTCTGCAAAAGATTCATTATAAAAGGCCATGTGGCATGCGAATCATTGTAATGTGTGTGAAGAGAACCTTTCTTACATGTACGTATTGGCTACATCCTTGTTTGAAATAAAATCATAAAATTAAATCTAAATGAAGGCAGATTTCAAATATGTTGTATTACAAAAGATGAACAAATGACTGAGAATTAGTCAGTCTTAATTTGACAATATCTGAATCATTTCCAGTGTAAATGAAAGTAAAATTTATGTGAGTCACTGATTAGGGTATGCAAAACAAATAAGTTTTTTTAGCTGTTTTATTGATCAGTTGATGACCGAATATTTGAATATTCGTCCGCAAGGTCGACTGAATATTCGAATACCAAAAATGCTATTCCCTGCCATCCCTAATATAAACTGAAACATAAAAACTGAAACAATTTATATAGCATAAAGGAAAAGCAAGTATCTGCCTGATTAAAAAAAACAACATTTGTTTAAATTACATCTTTAATTCTCTGTATGTAGGTCTCAATTCTGTGCGCTTGTTCTGTGTTGTTTTTCCGTAGTGACTCTATCGTTGTCTGAAGAAGACTGCACTCTTCTGTTTTTGATTCAAGCTCTGACTGAACCTCCAGTAATTTTGTTGACTGAAAAAAATCACAACGCTAACAAGTATCAGAGGTATGTATCAAACTGACCCCACAAAATTTACCATTCTAGGAGGTATTACTACCCATACCCTACACGCCCTTTAAGGTCTCATACTGCAAATTTTCATAATATTTCAAATACCAAATAATATTTAATGTCAATATTTACAGAGAATTTCAGTCATTTTTCTGGAACATCTAGAAAATCACTTCTGCATTTTACATAAACATATCAATAAAGACCATTTTGCATCACTTGAAAATAAGATTTTTTTTTATTTGTAAAGTTTGGCATTTTCTGTATAAATACAGGTCTGCTGCTTTCAATAATGTATATATCCTTACCTTTTCTCGTCTGACATTCATCAGTTCCTTTGTTTTTTCTGTCATATCATTGTTAAGCCAGTCAATTTGCTTCTGTAAATTCTGTGTTTCCTGTTCTAACCTCTTTATCTGAAACTATACGTAACAAGATGTTAGTGTACACTTCTGTAAATTCTGTGTTTACTGTCCTAACCTCTATATCTGAAACTATATACAGCAAGATGGAAGTCTACACTTCTGTAAATTCTGTGTTTCCTGTTCTAACCTCTTTATCTAAAACTATACACAGCAACATGGAAGACAGCTTACACAAGAACTGACTTCCCAGAAGAAAACAGTTCAGTGTATTTAAAACAGAGATAAGATGGACATGGGAAAACTTCAAACCACAGTAATAATGTTTTACCTCTTTGTTGACCTCGCCACTTTTTACTTCATCAAGATTTGCGATGGCCTCAAACTTGGCAGTGTTAACCTCCGACAACTTCCTTGACATCTGCTTCATTTCATCTACAATATTTCGTAAAATGAGACGCGCCATGAGAAAACCAACATAGTGACTTTGCGACCAGCATGGATCCAGACCAGCCTGCGCATCTGCGCAGTCTGGTCAGGATCCATGCTGTTCGCAAACAGTTTCTCTAACTCCAATAGGCTTTGAAAGCGAACAGCATGGATCCTGTATAAACTAAAACATAAAATATCATTACCATAGGTTGGATACTATTGCAAAATCATTAAAGGGTCATACTGCCTTAGTTTACCATGTGGCTGCTTCTGTGGATTTTTGTCCCATCAAAGTATTTGTTTTTGTTGAAACCATGAAAATTTATACCCATGAAATTTAAGGTTACTTTTTAGTCATGAACATAAAAATTATTTCCTCTTAAATTTTTTTTCTGATAATATTGTTTTCTCATATATTTATTAAAGGTTTATCCATTGATTAACACTGTAGGAAGTATTACTGAATCTGTCGCTTTTGATTATCTCCCTTTATGTTTAGTTGACTGTACAAGCTCAAGTGCAATATTGAGAGAAGTACTTTTCTAACCATGTAATTATGCAAATTCTCTATTTGGATAACTGCTTTATTTATTTTTGACATACAATTAAAAACATTTTTAAATTTCATGTTTATAAATTTTTCGCGATTTCAACAAAAACAAATATTTTGCTGGGACAAAAATCCACAGACTTCTGATTCATCAAGATTTATGTGGATGATCTATACCACCGTCAAAATCTTCAAGTTTAAAATTGAACACAAAATGTCTATTTATTTACTTATTCATTCATTTTTTTGGTGGTGGGGGAGGGGGGGGGGACAAGGGGTCCATTTTAACATAAAATCCTGTGAAATAAAAGGGAAAAAGAAATCTTGATAGATAAAGTAATTATAAACTGTCAACTTACCATTTAAGTTATCAATTTCTCTATTTCTTTTCTCAAGAAGAATAGCAAATTCTCTCTTCTCACATTCTAGCTGTTCATTCACCTTTGTTAGCCGTAACTAGAAGTTAAAAAGAAACATCAATTCTGTGTGGGTTCTCTTATGTTTATAGTAAATAATTTGAAAATGCACCAGTTATGGTAATAATACAAGGAATATGATATGTCAGAAAAAGGTAATTTAATACAAAAACAAGAGCTGTCCGTAAGACAGCCAAGCTCGACTATTCGAAATATTGTCACAGAAGCAGGAAATTATTACCCAAAATGTTAAATATCAAAAGAGTTTTAAGTTCGAAAGGGGACATAATTTGACCAAAATGCATATCAGAGTTATGGGACTTGATGCTATCAACTAGTTTTATAACCCCAAAGAAACATGTTAAGTTTCAATTCAATATCTGCATTAGTTTTGGGATAGTAACTTGCATGTAAAACTTTAACCAGAATTTTCTAAGTCCAAAAGGGGGCATAATTTGCTCAAAATACATGTTAAGAGTTATGGAACTTGAAACAGAGAGGTTGGTTATTGACCTAGAAAAAGAATAAATAAGTTTCAAAGCTATATGCCTTTTGGTAATAGCCGTATGTACTTGCACGCAAAACTTTAACCAGGATTTCTAAGTCCAAAAGGGGGCATAATTTGCCCAAAATACATGTCAGAGTTATGGGACTTGATTCTATCAACTAGTTTTATAACCCCGAAGACACATGTGAAGTTTCAATTTAATATCTGCAGTAGTTTTGGAGATAGTAACTTGCATGTAAAACTTTAACCAGGATTTTCTAAGTCCAAAAGGGGGCATAATTTGCCCAAAATACATGTCAGAGTTATGGGACTTGACCCAGTGAGGTAGGTAATTGATCTAGAAAAAGAAAAAATAAGTTTCAAATCTATATGTCTTTTAGTAACAGCTGTATGTACTTGCACGCAAAACTTTAACCAGAATTTTCTAAGTCCAAAAGGGGGCATAATTTGGCCAAAATACATGTCAGAGTTATGGGACTTGACCCAGTGAGGTAGGTAATTGATCTAGAAAAAGAAAAAGTAAGTTTCAAATCTATATACCTTTTAGTAATAGCTGTATGTACTTGCATGCAAAACTTTAACCAGAATTTTCTAAGTCCAAAAGGGGGCATAATTTGGCCAAAATAAAGGTCAGAGTTATGGGACTTGGTGCTATCAACCAGTTTTATAACCCCGAAGACACATGTGAAGTTTCAATTTAATATCTGCATTAGTTTTGGAGATAGTAACTTGCATGTAAAACTTTAACCAGAATTTTCTAAGTCCAAAAGGGGGCATAATTTGCTCAAAATACATGTTAGAGTTATGGAACTTGACCCAGTGAGGTTGGTAATTGACCTAGAAAAAGAATAAATAAGTTTCAAAGCTATATGCCTTTACATGATAGCTGTATGTACTTGCATGCAAAAACTTAACCAAGGTGTGACGCCGACGCCGACGCCGACGCCAGGGTGAGTAGAATAGCTAGACTATTCTTCGAATAGTCGAGCTAAAAAGTTGCGGTAATTATTGTTTCATTTCAGTATTATTCAGTTCTCTAGATATTGCATTTGTTTGGCTTACAGTGCCGCCCCAAAATCCAATGAAATACAATGATTCTAAGCTGAATTTTGGGGAAAATAAAAGAGAACAGAAAAACAACTTGTCATCAGTTGATGCACTGTACCCTCTGACACCTCATCAACAATCAATACTGACAGAGAGTACTATGAACTGATACATTAAAATTATGTGCCCTGGGCTTTATAAAAAGCATGCTCTGTTACTGAAATGTCTTTCAAGTGTTCACGTTGAGCTCTTTGGAATTTTCGCAACATTAGGCGTTGACAGTACACATTAAATGATTAAAGTTCTTTATTGAGATCAAACTCACAAATTTTCTCTGGGATTCATAGTTTAAAAGTTTTAAGTATCATTATTCAGATTTCTAAAATTAAAACTAACAAAATATTATGCTGTAACATCTGCAAATGGTATTTCCAACAACACACACGCACACAGATGTTAGAAGCATTTAGTCCTCTATGAAACTATTTTTCTAGGACAGTACATCAGATCTGCATCCATCTTCAGAATATTCCTTAAATGTTATTAGCTGTTCCTTCAACACAGAATAAAAAATATCAATACAAACCTGTGTTGAAAGACTTCCTTCCTGTGAGTCTTCCAATCCACGGAGTTTTTGTGAAGCCTCATTGTACTTTTTCTCTGTAAAATATAAAATTTTAATGTATCACAACCTCTTATTCAAACACTAGGAAAATACTGTATGTTTATTCAATGCATTTTCTTAACATGGTAAAATCTGAAATACTCAATGCTAGAAATAAATATTAGAGCTAGCCTATTATGTATATAATTAACTTTATAACAGTTAGTGTTTCCTGCAGGCCTTTTTAACATGGCGCAGCGCCATGCCCCGTTTTAAGCGCCGCCAAGCTGCCCTTCAAACTGCCCGTTTGCGCCACGTGCCCTTTTATTCTATGAGGCTTGTGTATTTATCTTGACAAGAGCCGATTCAAAACCAGTCTGGATAGCCAATGTCCACAGGACATGTTCCGTGTATTGTATCGTCAATTAGCGGCTTTGATCAACAGTTCGACACGCGGGTGCATCAACCGTGAATGACCCTGATTAAGAACTGACAGGATTATGCAATCAATTACTGTTTTATGATACTTTAATTGGGAACAGTAGATGAAAATTTGTTGTTTTTAGGATGCCGACGGTGAAGCTACATGTAGCTTCTTTACGGAAGATATGATTGAAAATGGTCAATTAAACGATAATTATTTCAAAAGGTTGTAATCATTTAAAATGTAGATTGATTGTCACACATTTTCGATGCGCTCATTAGGCCTTTAAAAATAAAATATCGAATGTTTGCCCTTTGCCGATAGCCGACCAACCCATGAAAATTGACCAGACTCAAAATATTTTTTATCGATTCTATCTACAAGATTTATTTTATTCCTTTACGGATATCATTTATAACAAGAGGACCATGATGGTCCTGAATCGCTCACCTTCTCCACAGGACCTAATTTTCATGAAGATCCATTAAAAAATATGGCTTCTAGGGAAGTCACAAGGTTTTTCTATTATTTGACCTAATGACCTAGTTTTTGAAGGCACATGACCCAGTTTTGAACCTGACCTAGATATTATCAAGGTGAACATTCTCACCAATTTTCATGAAGATCTCATGAAGAGTATGGCCTCTAGAGAGGTCGCAAGGTTTTTCTATTTTTATAACAACTGACCTAGTTTTGACCACACGTGACCCAGTTTCAAATTTTATCTAGATATCATCAAGGTGAACATTCAGACAAATTTTCATGAAGATCCATTGAAAAACAGGGGTCAAATTTAACAATAGTTTGTACTAGCTGAAATTAGCTAGTGCCCTTTTTGGTCACTAGCTAAAATGAAAAGCTACTGGCTAAAGTTAATAAAATAATAATATTTACTCTATTATTATTTTACTGGCCAAAACTTACTGATTGATCTCTGTTAGTAGCCAGTCACAAAAAAAAATATTTTCTTTTAGCTTAAAATAGCTTGTGCCATTTTTGTTGAACAATAAAATATCATAAACATAAATGATAACTTCTTTCATGAAGAAAAATATGTACCTTCAAAACAATTAAACTTTATTAAAGCTCTGAAGACATTTGCTTGTTATATTATTGACTGGCTGAAATTAGCTAGTACATTTCAAACCCACTAGCTATTTTAAAATTCCACTAGCATTTAGCTAGTATGCTTGTCTAAATTTGAACCCTGAAAAATATTGCCTCTAAAGTGGTCAAAAGGTTTTTCTATTTTTAGACCTACTGACCTAGTTTTTGACCGTAGTTGACCCAGTTTCGAACTTGATCTAGATATCATCAAGATGAATATTCAGACCACCGTTCATACAGATCCCATGAAAAATATGGCCTCTAGAGAGGTCACAAGGTTTTTTTATTATTTGACCTACTGACCTAGTTTTTGATTACATGTGACCCAGTTTCAAACCTGACCTAGATATCATCAAGGTGAATGTTCTGACCAATTTTCATGAAGATCCATTGAAAAATATGGCCTCTAGAGAGGTCACAAGGTTTTTCTATTTTTACACCTACTGACCTAGTTTTTGATTGCAGTTGACCCAGTTTCGAACTTGACCTAGATATCATCAAGGTGAACATTCTGACCAATTTTCATGAAGATCTTGTGAAATATATGGCCTCTAGAGAGGTCACAAGGTTTTTCTATTTTTAGACCTACTGACCTAGTTTTTGAAGGCACGTGACCCAGTTTCGAACTTGGCCTAGATATCATCAAGTTGAACATTCTGACCAATTTTCATACAGATCCCATGAAAAATATGGCCTTTAGAGAGGTCACAAGGTTTTTCTATTATTTGACCTACTGACCTAGTTTTTGAAGGCATGTGACCCAGTTTCGAACTTGATCTAGATATCATCAAGATGAACATTCAGACCAACTTTCATACAGATCCCATGAAAAATATGGCCTTTAGAGAGGTCACAAGGTTTTTCTATTATTTGACCTACTGACCTAGTTTTGGACCGCACGTGACCCAGTTTTGAACTTGACCTAGATATCATCAAGGTGAACATTCTGACCAATTTTCATGAAGATCTTGTGAAATATATGGCCTCTAGAGAGGTCACAAGGTTTTTCTATTTTTACACCTACTGACCTAGTTTTTGATGGCACGTGACCCAGTTTCGAACTTGACCTAGATATCATCAAGGTGAACATTCTGACCAATTTTCATGAAGATCTTGTGAAATATATGGCCTCTAGAGAGGTCACAAGGTTTTTCTATTTTTAGACCTACTGACCTAGTTTTTGATGGCACGTGACCCAGTTTCGAACTTGACCTAGATATCATCAAGGTGAACATTCTGACCAACTTTCATAAAGATCCCATGAAAAATGTGACCTCTAGAGTGGTCACAAGCAAAAGTTTATGGACAGACGGACGGACGACGGACACCGCGCCATCACAAAAGCTCACCTTGTCACTTTGTGACAGGTGAGCTAAAAATAATAAGAGAAACGTTTAAGCTTTAGAATGATACCAAATTCATTAAAATCGACCGATGTCTTGATTTATAATTACGAAGTCCTACTTTACAAGGCACATTCATGACACGCTGATGCAGTAGTCGCCGCCATCTTGATTTGAAAACGTACATCGGCATGAAAATAACCGATAACTTAGCAATTAAGTTATAAAAACTGATTTAGTTATAACTGTATAAACTAAAAATGCAAGGCCCTAGTTTTGTTTTCGTAAATAATTTGTCAAAATGATTTTTTAAGACCGAAATGTAAGTTGAAAGTGCATGGCCGCATGCGTCAAGCAAGCCGAAATTTTGAGTTATTACTCGCAATGAACCATAGGTATTCACATTTATGTTCATATTACTGACAACTGTATGATTAGATGGAAAAACAGATTCATAGTCAGTCATTGTATGTATCGCAGAAACTTCCGAGCAACAAGGGAGTGATAAAAATAGTGGCAGTCTATCTAGTCTAGTAAATTTCACAGCATGTACTTTTAACGTCGCATTCTACTTAAGAAATAATATATCTCATCCATTGATCTGTCGTTGAATAAATCATTGTTTGGAGTTCAGATACAATAATACGCATCTGAACGACAAACAATGATTTATTCAATAGCAAATCACTGAATGAGATATATTATTTCGATTCTAACACGTTACTAAGGATTTTTAAGTACACTCTTGAAGACATTCATTAAATATTTGCCCGTTTTCAATCGCTTTCTTTTCCAGCGCGCCGCCATGCCGTTTGACACCATGACGTAATAATTGTGACGTCAGAACAGTGATTTGTTGTATAAGAATTCACTGTTTTCCGCCTTCTTTGTTTAATAGGATAATGAATCGGATCGTGTTAGAATTTCGTTTTCGCATGACCAAAATATAACTTTCCGTGGCGATTTGTCGTCTAAATCTTACTGGCAATGAAGAACAATGGGTTTAATCAGCGATATAGGTACAAAGTCATTGATTACATGTAGATTTGACGAACTACCTATGCTCTTAACGAAAATCAGTGGTGAAATGGTATGTGATGATTGACAAAATAAAGTTGCGCATTGATAGTTGTTCAATAAAACTTGTTGCTTATTAATTATCACCTGATATCTGTCTCTGAAAATGCAAGCCAACACTTCATGAGGGTAACAGAATAAGAATGTTTGAAAGTATGAATCATCAGTGTCATCTTTAAGCAAAAGAAAGGAAAGCTCTTTCACAACATGGTAGGCATTACCTAAAGAATAATACCAAATATCTACCCCATATCTGAGATATGAAAGCTTCTAAAATGCAATGTGAAAATAGTATGTAAAATGGCACCTGTAAAATGACACTGGCAAGCATTCTTCGATGAATGCCCTTTCAATGCCAAACCGCGTGTTAAAAGTGCCCTTTTTCAATGGAAGCACCATGCCCCTTTAAGAGTCTGCAGGAAACACTAAACAGTATGTCATCACAGTAAGTACTCACCTAGTTCTGCAATCTGCTCACGGAGCTGTTCATTGGCTGAAGACTCAGCTTCAAGCTTTGTATTGCAGGTAATTAGTTGCTTTTCTACTTCAAAATATTGTTGTTCTATAAAAAAAATCAGATCATTGATTACCTCCTCATAGATCTATATCTTGTCAGCTGTCAATTACGAAATTATACTCACAAGTCATTAAAATTTCAATATTCAGTAGACAATAGTCAGAGCACATGTATTCACCCACACAATACCTTCAACATCAAAATATTCAGATGAATTCAAGTTGGTCGAACAGTAGATGCCAACTTTTGAAGCCTTGAAATTCTCAGAGGATTGTAGAGCTGCCAGGTAAATCATGATACTGGTCAATTATGTCATCAACTAATATTGATCTGGAACATTTTTTTTTTATTTTATAGCTCCCCCCTCCCAAAAAATAAGTCTGTTTCCAGTCTCCCTACCTACCCTCTTTTTTTTACCTCCTATCCTAAACTTTTTATCGGGGATAATTTTCAGCCTTTCAATCAGTGTTCCCAGAAACCCCCAAATAGGGGTTTTTCACCCTCAGAATGGTACTTTGCACCCCCAGTTTTGGAGACAGCTGTTATATATCTCTTAGTGAAGGGGTGCAAAATGGCAAGGAAAACCCAGTTTTCACCCCAACTTTAAATGCCAGTGGGAACACTGTCAATTATTAAATAATATTTCCATTTCATTTTAAACCTTTTGCGTTGTTTTTGCTGAAATACTCGATTCTGATTGGTTGGCAGTTAAAGCGAGCTCGAGAATCGAGCTTTACGGTAACGCAAGTATACTTTCACACTTGGTGATGGATTTGAAAAGTTTCGTCGGAAGTTTTAAAAAAGCGCACCCTAGCGGACTGGTGCTCACAGGAAGTACTTCTTTCCGGAGTGAATACAGAACTTCATTCAATTGCTAAAAATTATTCATCACTCAACAATAATGAAAGAATGATTTCCAGTTGTTTGAAAAAAATATTATTTGCATTTAAAAGATCAAGCATCGGCCAGAAAATGGAAAAATGTCATTAATAAGCAGAAAGAAACGGGAACGCGGTAATGACGTCACCGTGACACCGGCTCCCATAAATTTTGCAACGTATGATATTCACTGTTATAGGCATGGTGACACTAAATGTAGACATTTTTTTTTCAAGCGAATGGGTTCTCCTGAATTCTTGTGACTAGTGAATAGTTTCTTTGTGACAAATAAATGATGCATAATATTTTTAGATAAATCCGATTTCTTTGAGCTCGCTTTGAGGCTTTGCCTTAGTTCATATTATCAAAGATGGCAGCGCCCGTTTTGCTGGCTTCATCAGTTTTGTGGCTTCGATTTAAAGCTTTTTTTTTGCATAATTATAAAATGGCCAAAAACTTACATACAACTGAATGATGATTTACCTGTTAGCTCTACAGCATTGGAGAATTTCAAGGCCTCAAAAAAAAAGAAAAAAAAAAAGGATTCCTACCTACCTACCCTCTTTTTTTTTTGACAGGAGACGGGAAACGGACCTATTTTTTTGACCCTAGTAAGGAATCATAGGATGCCATCACTGCGACATCGGCTGCTCAGTTAAGTTTGAAAGTTATGAGAAGCATATAGTTTCAATGTCATGCAATTAGAAAAAATATAAAATCTGATTTCATCAAGCTTTGCCTTAATTTTGTATTAATCATTGTTTATGTTATTGGAGATGACAAAGCCAACTTAACCGTATACACAAAAAACTTAGACATTACCCAGTGGCAGTGAGACAGACTGATGGCATACAGGTAAATTGAAATCAGTTTCATTTCCGAGATAGACTAAATAAAAAGAGAAAATGTAACAAAATAATTCCACTCACAACGAAACATGTCATATAAAATTCAAATAATTTTTAAAAACAAAACCGGCGATAAAAATGATAATTTTCACCTGAATTTACGCGTAATTTTTCCAAATTTGCCCGCACATCTTGAGCGTCTTTTTGTGTATTTGAAAAACAGTTGACTATGTTGTTTTTTGCTTCTTCAGAAAGCGATGAATATTCATTTGAATCTAAAAGTGTGGAAATTCCCATGGACCCCGCCATTTTGTTCGTACAGGAAGCGGAAGTCAAAGATGAATAAATAAATTCGACACTTTCCATGTTCTGCGTACCTTTAGATGAGCCAGTATTATTGATATCGGTGTTATAAACATGGGCTGCACGCGAAATTTTTAGTGACGGTAAATAAAATTCGAAAAGACTGACAGAAACAACATCAGCTGTCTTTGTAAAAATAAACTTTTTTTTATAGGCCAAACAAACTAACTACATATGCCGGGCATCTTCAGGCTTCTTTCCAGTCTTAAGCTGAATTAAACTGCTGATCCTTATTTTACCAAACCTCTTGTCTTGCGAGAGTTCATCAGACTGCACCACAAAAATGTGACACAACTATTTAAGAAGGATGACACCAGCGGCCAACAAATTTCCCTGACTTGTATTTTTCACAAGCTTCTTTCAAGAGCATTTTGTCTCATCTAACCTCTCTTACCCGACAGAACATCGTCTATGATTTGCTGTACGGATTTCAGGGCAGACGGTCTTATGAAATTCCTTAAGTACTGATAGTCTCATAGACGAACGATGTCAAACAAGATGTTTATAGAGTACCGTTGATCCTTAACACTTCTATATAAACTGTTATACTTCGATCTTTTCAGATCGTTCAGCACGGCATTTATGTTGTGTTATTGGTAATGTTTAGTTTTTCAGCTTGACTATTTCGGCTTTGGTGGTTCCAATACTACCGCTTTCATAGTATTTGGTATCATCTTTTGGATATGATGCCTGCTTTTTAATTTTGTCTTTTGGCAGTTTCTGTGATATATGAAGGCTCCGTAACCTCAGATCCCCTTTCTATAACCAGTCCAGTTTGTTTAGTTATGTCCATTGTTTTCTCGTTTAGGACAAGTCTATTGTTTTAACTGTGGACCATACGCCGCTTTTTATGGCATTACACACGGTGTATCATTGAAGGTTCCATGTGCACCGCCGTATGAACACATCTGCGGATGTCTCTTAATTTAAATTGTTTTTGGTACTTGTAACGTGTGTAAATGTTGAGTTCTGCTCAACCCGGGGTTAGAGGGCGTGGGCGGTAGCATTCCACTACCGTCCATGACCAGACTCAGTCAAACCGAGCCTGCAACATTTTCATTTTTGTCGTTTCGAGCGACCTGTGCAGTTTCCACATTTTCTATTTAAAGAGAATGGTGTATCTCCCAAAGTATATATCTGGGTTAAATCTTTACTTCACGGTTGCTCACGAACTGTTGTCCTATTTGGTGCTTCCTTTGACGAAGTTCCGGTAATATTTGTGGAGTACCACAAGGCTCTGGACTTGGTCCCCTCCTTTTTCTACTGTACATCAATAACCTCCGTTGTTTTGTTACTCTGATACGACTCTCCGTTCATGGCATGACACCTTTAACTACATTATTTGATAAATAACATGCTACCTGCTTTATTTCTAGCTCTAATTATCTACTTTGAACTATTTAGTACTAATATTTAGGCAACACAGAATTAAAGTATGCTTTTTAAATTAAAAAGTAAGCTAGTTCTATTTAAATGATTGTTTTAGGGGTTTTTTTTGGATGATGTCATCCCTGGGCACATTTTGTCTTGTTTGTTTCTCATCAGTATCAATTAATACTCTGTCTGTTTTCACTTGATTTTGGCATTCTGTACATTCAATTTTATATGCACTTAATTGTTTTTATCTCACTTTATAATTTAAAAAAAGTCTGGGAATCATTTACTTTGTCGACAATGTATACATTTTAAAGATATCCAATGAACATTTTTCACTAAAATATTTTATCTTTAGATATTTACTTCAACTGTATAAAATCCTTATCAATTACTAAATATTTGAACCATGTTTGCATTTAGAGCTACATTCATAATTAAATGCCATGCAGTAACATTTGATTGTTAAAAAACAATCAGTTTTTCAGTGGTAGTACACGGCTATACTGTGTTTATCTATACATGTATACAATGTGTACTATTTTGAACCTAATGCATATTACTGTTAATACACATAATCTTGTTAATTTTATGTTTAATACATATATTACATGAAGTAATTGTTCATGTTTTTAAATATGAAATTTGGATCTAATATACCTTTAAACGTTCTTGGAATAAAACTAGCAAGAAAGTACATGTAGCCTAAATATACAAGAGTGAATGTTATAGGTCATATTTCGACTTGTGCTAATCAGCATCCATGTCATTTTCGTAGCTGAAGTTGCACAGGTCGTGTTGTTAATATAAGATGAGATACAATTAAAATAATATGCAAGTTTGATAAAAATCATAACACGATTCTGCATTTAGGACTGAGTATTTCAAGTAAATAGTTTAAATCTGAAATAAACATTCTGAGCAAAAGTTCAGACATACGTGGATTATTAAATCGTAGAATTTTCCGATAATTTTAAGTTTCATAAATTTACTTCTTAGCGGCCTCAAAAAAGTTTCCTGAAAACACGATTTATTCGTTCTAAGACCTTTCGACAAAAATAGAATCTGCTTCTTTATTGACAGCACGTTCCAATGCAACTTCATTTACGAAAATGACACTGATGCTGATGATAAAACAGGTCGAAATGTGAACCTTAGCATTCTTTATAGTAATTTTCATTCAGTATAGATGTATTTTTAACTTGTTTAATTTAGAGGGTGTTTCAAAACATGTATACATTGTCATCAGAGTAAAGGATTCCTATGAATACATTTAAGACTATAAAGGGTGGTAAGGATATAATATTAAGGATTTAATGCAGCTTTCACTTCAGAATACTAAACAAAGTAATAACAGACAGGGCATTAATTAGTTATGATGAGAAACAAACAAGACAAAAGGTTTACAGTGATGATATTATCCAAATAAAAGCCATAAAGAAACAAAACCATTTTACATTTTTTTGAATTCAAGGAACATATTTCATTTTGAGTCGCCTCTTAATACTATTGTTTCCATCTAATGAATCCAATGTTCCTAATAAATTTGATAATCTCTGAAGAGTGGTTTTATATATATATAAAGAGAGCACTTTTCACCAGTGGAATTAAGCATGTCAATTTTGCAATTATCAATATAACCTGCAGCCTAACTCTGAACAGACACGAGTATTTGTCAGTAATATGGCAATGTATTATCATAAAATTTATGATAGTTTAAATTAACATAATTATAATGTAAGGATTTATACTATGTAAATCAAAATACTACACTTTAACGAAAGAAGTTTCTAGAATTTGACTTTTGAGATATGGGGTTCAGAAATAAAAATATCGATGGTCTAAACAGAACCATGCTGTGTACTATCGTATAATTTAAGACGACATAACTGTAACATTTGGTTTACTATAGTTATGCCTGTATTCCCTTATCTGACATTAAATAGCGACCTTGTTATCTGTACAACGATGGTAAATTTTGTCATACTGTCTTTCTACATTTAAAAGGTGTATTCATACATGAGGTATTCTAACTCAGCCGTGTTATCATCCCTACTCAAAGGATTTACACGAATAATTGTCATATGTGTAATGTATTTTTGTTTGCAATATAAAAGTAACATTATAATTATAACTCTTATTTTACACAGGTGTTTTTTGTTTGTTTTTCTTTTCCTTTGCAGTTCAAAATGTCTACTCCAATCACAGAAGCTAGTAACAGAATTACAGAAGAAATAGACATCTCCTCGCCACTAGGTAAGCTAGTAACAGAATAATAGCAGAAATAGACATCTACTCACCATAGGTAAGCTAGTAACTGGATTGTAGAAGAAAAAAACATCTCCCAACTACCAGGTAAATTACTAACAGAATTACAGAAGAAATAGTTTAAACTGTCTTCTTCTGCTTCACTTAACAGTTTGTCTTCTATTTTAACAGGTTACAACTCACATATGATAGACCTGGGTGAAACTACTACACTGTTTGTTGTAAGATTGGAATCTGTTACCAAAAGTTGTCTGTTTTTCTTATAGTCATAGTTCACTATTCCTGGCGTAATGTCTATGAGATCTGGTAAAACCTTCTGTTTCATGAATGATGGCTGTTGTCTGACCGTATTCTAATTCATTGTCAGTTTCTCTTAAAATATTTCTCGACTCTTTTGGCCCTAGTATGATCTTGGATGGCTTTGCACATCTGACTATGGCTACCTTATTTTAGTCTCTCTTCAACTCCTTTTCTCTATAAGTAATGCATCTGAATGCTAAAAACCAAGGAGTGTGTAAGTCTGTTTTCTGTATGAACTGAGGACCAAAGTTTTGTCTGCATTCTTTTAGTCGTGTTAGTAGTTTGTCAAGTCGCTCCAGGTGTTCTTCGAAATGTAGTAGGGTAGAGTATAAGGGTGCATTTATACTTCCTTGCTATTGAGCAAGCTTCTTATAGCGATGTGGTAGAGTGTCCGCCTTAGGCAGGCTGTTACATTCCCATCATAGGTAAGCTAGAACCAACCCCCCATCACGGTCAAGTTAGTAACAGACTTACAGGAGACATTGATATCTCTTCACCACGGATAAGCTAGCAACGTAATTATAATAGAAACTTGGATCTCCCCACCACTGGGTAAACTAGTATCACAATTACAGATGAAGTAGATAGCTTTCCACCTTTAGGTAAGTTAGTAACATACTAAAGAAGAAATAGACATCTTCCCACATCTGGGTAAACTAGTAACAATATTACATAAGACACCTCCCCACAACTAGGTAAACAAGTTATAGTCAGTGTTACATAAGACATCTCCTCACAACTAGGTAAACAAGTTACAGTCAGTGTTACATAAGACATCTCCCCACAACTAGGTAAACAAGTTATAGTCAGTGTTACATAAGACATCTCCCCATGACTAGGTAAACAAGTTACAGTATTAACGAAATAAGCCAATATCGAACATGTTTTTTAAAATACGGTTGTTAGCGAAATTATGTATGCAGCAGACACTTTTCTAATTGCAGAAATTGTATCTTTGTTGGAGAAATGTGATCAAGAAATCTTTAATGGCTATGAGGACTACAAGGTATGTAAAGTTGACAGAAACACTTCACTTTGTAAGTTAATATCGTTACATTGCCTTTTTATTGACAAGTTCATGATGTTTTTCTATTATTAGGTAAAAGTGAAAAGAATTGCATAAAACTCATGTTATTGTATACTTCATTGGTAAATTTTGTTAACATTGAATGATACAAAATGTGTATACATAAGTAAGTTTTGGTCAGTTTAGCAAGACACCATCTTCTTATTATATGTGCTGCATGCGTGTTTTCAGAAGACATAAAAGTTTAATTTATTTGTTATGGAAACAGTTTACATGTACTAGTTTTTGAATCGATTATTACAGTCTATGTTCAGTGAAGAAATCATCAAAAGGATTGACGATGTTTCCGGTCACGTCATTGAGATGTTGCAGGTAGACCATTTACTGTTTACACATGTTTGTTCAGCCAGTGTTATACCCACTTTGACATAATAGTTACCAAATTGGCCAGTTTGTGCAAGCTTTTCCAATCTCAAGTATAGATTTGAACTAAAATTCTGAAAAAAAAGCGTGCGTAATAAATACGTCTGAGAAAATGGATGTCTTCGATCAGGTACTAGGTGATTGTATTTCGTTTGTTTAAAATGGAAATATAATTGCAAAAGGTCTATGATTTGCTCTTTAACAAAATATGTATGTAATTATATATATCACTTTATTTATGATACACCATGTTTTGGTCTAGAAGATAAAATATTGTTTTAATCAAGTCAAGAAACTCAAATCTTAAAGTTTCTATTCTATCCTGACAGGAAGACGGAGGAGGTATAGTGGTGTTCAGCGGATGTGGAACGTCAGGTCGGCTCGGCTTCATGGTTGCTGTAAGTAATTTACATATAACTTAATGTCATTTAAACAATGCACTTAATATAAGTCCATATACTCTAGGACTTGATTGCTGTATGTATGAAATTGAAACACTACTGGGGCATATTAAACTTTAGTCTTGTTACATCAAGTCTGCATCTTCCTCTGATATATATAAGACTTTAACCCTTAGCCTGCTGGCGGCAGATGATTCTGCCTTTGCGACCAGTGCAGACCAAGATCAGCCTGCACATCCGTGCAGTCTGATCATGGTCTGCACTGTTCGCTATTCAGTCAGTAAATTTTCAGTGAAAACCCCTTTGAGTAATAAGTGGTACTGTCCAGATTGAAAGATGGACCAGTCCATTATAGAAATATAGCAGGCTAAGGGTTAATATTAACTATTCGGGTTTATCAGATCAAATGGAGCTTTTGATTAATCATAGAACCATTATATATTGTATAAAAATCTGATAATCTGTAATATACAGTGTATTGTTTAAAGAAATATTACCTGCACCAATGTTTGTTTCTGAAAATTTCCATGAATAGTGTCGTCTTTTATTCTGTACATTTACAATCAATAAAGAGCATAACTACTGATTGTCTGCTCTTATATTCCGTAATTGACTTTATTTAGTACACTATATTCCGTACTGGACGATGCAACACTTTCAATACAAAAAGATATGATATACTTGTTTCCATAAAAGACACCCTATCAGTTATGCTTATTATTTGTTATACACCTCTTTATATAAATACCAAATGACCGACTATTATATGTCCGTATTTGGTAAATTATATTCCATAATTGACGATATTTGGTACATTATGTTTCGTACTAGACGATGCAACACCTTTGGTTCAATTTCCATGTTAACTGAACGATAAAAGCAGTTGGCCGATGAAAGTATCAGCACGAATAGCAACATTAATAAACAAGTAACGTGTTGTTTCTGCACTGTACATTTAAAAGATGGAATCGTGTCCGTCTGTTTGTTTATCCCGTTTACTGAAAAAAGGGGAAGAAAAGAAATAGCATTGTCATGTACAATGCGTAATATATTTTGGACGCATGTGGACGCATTTGCATAAAGGTCTAAGAAGCTTTCATGCGGAGGTGAAAGTGCTACATATGAGTTCTTGGTGTTGTAATATCTTGGTAGGACATATTTGATATGTCCTTTTGGTGGTCATGATGATAGTGCATTAGATATGACTTCTTCATGATTAAGTTGCTATTTTAGTAGATATGAACACTTAGTGGTCATGTTGTGTTGTATTAAATATGCCCTCGTGGTGGTTAGGTTAGTTGATATTGTATTAAATATGGCCTTTTGGCGGTTAAGCTGTTATTATAGTAGCTATGAACACTTAGTTTAGTGGTCATGTTGTGTTGTATTAGATATGCCCTCGCGGTGGTTAGGTTAGTTGATATTGTATTAAATATGGCCTTTTGGCGGCTAAGTTGATACTGTATTTGCAATTTACTTTTCAATGTGATATTTTTATTTGTGTTATTGTGCAAAGTGCTTAAAAAAGAAAACGACTACCTAGTGAATTTTTTGTTTTTGTTTTTGTTATACAGAGGACGTTCAATGAACTGCAGCGTAGACAGAAACGTCCGGAAATATTCCGGTATCTGATTGCTGGTGGCGACAAGTAAGTTGCTCACAAATAACATAATTTTAACAGGGTTTTAGACTGAGTAATCTGTTATGAAAATTTTCACAAGAATTATGGTTATTTTATTACAGTTATGTTTCAGTCTTTCTTTTCAGTAATTTATTTTTTTTCTGCTGGATTTCCAGAAAGTAATTCAAGATATTCTTTAAACAGAAACCCTGTATCGGTGCATCCCAGTACCAATTAAAAGGTAAGGGTAGATTTCCCCGAAGCAAATATCACCCCAAACACAGCCATGCATCGCAAAGTAGGCAAAGCAAAGCAAAGTAGGGGATGGGGTGGGGTGAGTGTTTCCGAAAGTGGTGAATATTCCACAGGGAAAGCCACGCTCCAAAAAGGTAGTCTCCCTACACCGCAAACCGCAGTAGCGGAAACACGCATGTATGCACGCACGCACGCACGCACGCATGCTCGCACGCAGAACAAACAAACAGTTTAGCAGGAACAAACAAAACAGTGGCAGGAATAAACAAAACAGTGGTGCACCGCCCAGGGACAGCCGGCGGTCAAAATTGTTGGCTCCTAACCTCGCGCATAGTAAAAGAAGAGGGGGCGTAAATTCAAGGGGATGATGGGCCAAGGAAAGAAACCAGACAAAATATGTATTATGAGGTACGAAATGGACACAAAAACAAGTTGAAAATAGGGGCATCGCCTTGGAACGGTCAGTAGCCTATATAAAGGAAACTGGGTTTAAACGCATTTAGGGCATGCCAACCTTGCACATGTCTTACGTTCAACAAGTTAGACAAGACTGTGTAAAGAAAATAACTAACCGCTGAGAAATACCAGATTATATAAAGTAAAACATCTAAAGAGAATCAAACTAGATATAATTACACCAATGTACACAACAGCTTGGCTGAGGTCAGGGCACCAGGAGCCTAGACAAAATTGCACCCCCTCCGTCCGTCTTTTTGTAGGATTTAGGAGAAAAGTTTCATTGTTAGTCATCGCACCATCAAATAGGAACGCGTAGCGGCTAACTGTTACTGTAGAATGCTTAGCGATTTTTTGCATAACATTCTCTTTTGATAAACTTTTTACACATTTTACAATTATTTGATTAAAATAAGCATTATGTTGTATTTTCCATAGTTTATAAACAACATCCCCATGTAAGTGTTATGTGAAATAACTGTTATTACTAATCTGTCTGTTATAAAGTGTTATGGCTACTATTTAACTGTTAAACCTATTATGACTATAATGATAACAGTTATGACTATGGCAACTACTGTTTTGACTATTACGATAACTGTTATGACTATGATTACTGTTACGTAACTATCATGATTATTAAAGATGTTTGTTATAAATATTTATATAACTGCTATGTCTGTTATGCTGTTATATGCAGTTTTCAATATTTGTAAGTATTTGCAAACTTCTGTAAAATATAATTTTTTCTTGCATACTAGACGGGGATTTCCGGTATTTTTACCGGTGCTGGAAAAATCCATCTTACACCCCGGGGTGTAAGATGACTTTCGTGCTATAAATGACGTATTACGAACTACATGTATGTAGAAGATATGTAGTAATTTACATTTTATTTTTAAAAACGGAATAAAAAATCAGTACCTTGACAGTTCCTTTTGGTTCCTGATAGTATATTTCTCGATTCAAAACACGTTATTTTATCATAAATTCATAACGTTACGCTGCAACTAATAAAACAAAACCGGAACTAAACACTGTTATTTGTTTTGAAACGTCATGACGTCTTTCCTGTTTATGGACGTTGGTTTCCCGCGCTTTGTTTAAATACACTGCCATAAGAAATAGTTCTAAAAAGAAAACCGTTCGATTGATTTTATTTTTCATTATTATTTCTTGAAATCGGTATGCAAGAAAAAGATTCTGTCACTGGTTATAGGTGCAGATGGAAATATCCGGCTCTCGGGTAACTGTTTAGGCGGTAACTCGGTAGGAACCTCGTTACCGCCTAAATAGTTACCCTCGAGGCCGGATATTACCATCTGCACCTACAACCAGTGAAAGAATCTTATAATATGAATGACCAAAATAAAAAGCAAGACACTCTTTTGCTGCAGTATGAAGTACACTAACGTATTTATGAATTTCAGAGCTTTATTCACGTCACAAGAAGCTCCAGAAGACGACCCTCAAGCCGGTATTGAGGCACTGAAAAAGGTAAAGGACATGAATATTATTATTTTCGTACAAAATGTACGAATGTACGTATTCAATATTTAGTAATAAGCTAACATATATGATGACTGTCACTTTCGCTCCTTACGTTGACGGTATCGAAAGCACGTAAGTTCTTTCTTATATGTAATCGGCAGTATAAGTTCATTCCACCTGCTTGCTCATACCTTATTATTCTCCTTTTTAACTTTCGTGTTGGTAAATATGTGACGTCAGCAGCGGGATAGCACTTTTTTCAAACACATATACAAGTACTGTAAACAAACAATTTGCATATTAAACACATGTTTCCTCAGTTTTACATTTTAAAGGCACATGCCTCCAGATGGTTCGACAACAAAAGAAAAAGAAGTTTAGGTATTAGGTAATTAATGCTATATTTCTCAAGAAAGCTTTGCAAATTTAACTACTAACTGACTCACAAAAGAATTAGTTGCTTTTACTAATTGAAAATCCAAAAGCGTTTGTATCGCTATACTCGAGGTAAACTGTCATATAAATACATGTATCTATATTTAACGCGCTAAACACGTAGTCCTCCGCGGCGGTATTGGTAAAGACAGCGGTAAAAGTTTTATTGCCTCGGCGCTTCGGATTCGATTCCCGACGTGAACATTTATTTTCTTAATTTGGCATTTTTAAGATAGTTTAAAAACAAAAAAATCATCCATAATGTGAAACTTCAATTTTAAAGAAAGATCTTTTTTTTAACCAAAATCTGGAGGTCAGTGCCTTGAAGCTCGACTATTCCAAGAAAAAAGAGGATTATTACATTCGCCACAGATCGATGTCGGCGTGAGCGTCAGCGTCAGCGTCCGCCTTGGTTCTTTTTTTATTAAGTCCAATGCCTCTTTCATTGCTTAAATTTGTCACTTGAAACTTTCTGTCATGATTTGCTTATTGGGACAATGTTTATAAGGGTGACAAGTTGTATTACTATATCTATATTATTTCCTGAATTATGCCCCTTTTAACTTCAAAATTTGGTAAATTTGTTTCATAAAGTCCAATATCTTCTACATTGAATCATGCTTACTGTAATTGTTCGTAGTAAGAATGTGCATTAGTCAGGTAAGACGCGTAATTTTCCTGCAGTATTTTAGAGTTATGTCATTTTTTTAACATTAGTTAAAGTTTTTATAAAGCTTTCTTCATTAGTTAAAATATCCAGTTCAAATTTACTGCACATGTTCACAGGGACAATGTATATTAATGTGTAACTCTATCTGCAATATTTAAAAAATAATGCCCATTTTAATCTTTAGGAAAATTTTTATATGTCCAGTATCTTTTACATTACACAAGATATTCAGTATACTTGCTCATAGCGACAGTACATTAGTATAATAGGAAGCATTATCTTTACATTCTAGTTTTCCAAAATTATGCCCCCTTTTAAGTAAGAAATTTTTGTCAGTGTATTACAGAGACTACGATATTGTGTTTTTAAACTTTGTAGATACTACGCTAAAACTTCAAACTCACCCTTCAGGTAATAACACAAGATTACGTCATTTTATATGAACTTCAACAAAATTGTCCTCCTTCATGTTCAATGCAACTTCAGTTACGAAAATAACACTGATACGGACAAAATCGAAATGTGAACCCTAACATTACTTTTGGTACATTTAAGGCTAGATATGTTTTCTTGCTAGTTTTATTCAGAGTAAATGATTCCTAGGAATAAATTAAAAAATACAAAATGAGATAGGAATAATTGAGTAAATACATACAAAACTGAAGACAGGCCCCACTTCAGAATGCCAAACAAAGTGATGACAGCCAGGGCAGTTATTCGTCGTACTGATGAGAAACAAACTGGCAAAATGTACCCGGGGATGATATTATTCAAATAAAATGGAAAACGACCCTTAAAACAGCATCAGTTTACTTTCTTTTTCAAATTTAAGAGGCATTTTTATTTTGTATTGCCATCTCATATTGTTGTTCTCTTCTAATGAACATATTGTACCTATGATTAATTTAATAAACTCCGAAGAATGATTGTTTTTATCAAGGAAAACAGAGAGAGCACTCTTGCACGACCCGTGGAATAAACCATGTCAATTATGTATTTGCAAATATATCCTGCTGCCCATTATAAAATTTGTAAAACTGAATATTAAAACATGGACATTTGTTAATAATCATATTAAAAGTGCCTTTTTGGTTACATGAATCCCTTTGCTTGTTGCTAGGCAAGTCAGATCAGGTTTTGTCCGTCTTTCATCACATTCTCAATAAATATCTGTACAACGAAGATAAAAACAAGTATGAGATGTTAAGGATGAGTTTGTAAACTATGTCAGATTGATGCCTAACATTTGGGATTGCTTGCTTGGTATAAGATATTTTCCAAAATATATCTGTCTGTGGGCAGAATGCCTCTGTACAAAGAAACAGATGATTCATTTCATTTTACTCTTTTTTTGCTGTTGCTGCTCATTTGATAACATCATAGATTCTTTACGCGGAATCAAAACCAGAACCCCGCCATTATATAACTGAAATACTGTTGAAAAATGGCGCCCCCAAACAAAAAAACAAACAAACAAACAAAAAAACTCAACAATTTGACATGGTATCTTTTTGTAATTTACAGGTATCTGAGGGCAAGACACGAGTTTTGTATATAGGTATAACGTGTGGCTTATCAGCACCTTATGTTGCCGGACAGCTGGAGTATTGCATGGACAACCCCAAGTTTGTTCCCGTCCTCCTAGGCTTTAATCCAGAAAATTTAGCTAGGTATCGAATGGAAATACTAGTATCAGTTTTGATTTATATTTTGGCAGTTGTTTCGTATCAGTTTTCATCTATATTTTGGCAATTGTTCCTTAACAGTTTTCATTTATATTTCATTGGTAATATGTTTTCTATATGTTTTTGTGTTTGGTTAAATTTTACCGTTTATATTGGTTTATTAGAAGTTTAATCCTATCATTGCTTGATGTGTATTTCAGGAAAAAAATATCACACATGTTTTAATCACCCTCAATATTTTTTTTTATTTTACAGAAATACAGCCATAGAAAACTGGGATAAAACATTTTTACAGGGTAATCGGTTCCTTATAAGTTTCTGAACAGTCATTTGATATATTTATACTTGCAAAACTGTAAAAAAAAACTACGCCACTATTAGCCCGCCCGCTTAGCTCAGTAAGTAGAGCGTCGGTCTACGGATCGCGGGGTCGTGAGTTCGAACCTCGGGCGGGGCTTATGTTCCCCGTGACAATTTGATAAACGACATTGTGTCTGAAATCATTAGTCCTCCACCTCCGATTCATGTGGTGAAGTTGGCAGTTACTTGCGGAGAACAGGTTTGTACTGGTACTGAATCCAGGAACACTGGTTAGGTTAACTGCCCGCCGTTATATGACTGAAATACTGTTGAAAAACGGCGTTAAACCCAAAACAAACAAACAAAATACATGATTATTTACAATTTACGATTTATATACAAAAACACGAACTATAAGCTAAGTACATGATAGATACAGACGAACGATGATTTACTCTTACATATTCTTTATGTATTTTCTTACAGTTATTAATCGGTTGAAAATTTTTCCAAGCAAGAGCCGCTCGGGGTATATCATTAACCCAGTTGTTGGGGTAAGCATTTTTGCCGAGTCAAATCAACTTTAGACATAGGTACATAATGTCATTTGTATGTTTCTGTGAATTGTTTAAGTTGTTACGAAATGCAGGCTTTTATATACTTCTTTACAGCTTTATTTAAAGTGAAAACGAAATAATATCATTTTATGACTTACTCAATTAATATTAACATATGTTAATTAGCATATTCCCATAAATTTATCATTTTGATAAAGTTGTACAATATTTATTTCACTTGCTTTCGTTGACAGTCTGATGTCAAAGAACGGAGACACGATATTAATTATTTTGTATTGTAATTAGATAATGTAAATAAGAAAGGGAAATATAAAAGATGATAAAAACAAAACAGGTTGCTTAAGATTTAAATGAATATACTTTATAAATATATTTCATACTATAGCCAGACCCTATAACAGGATCGAGCAGGATGAAATGTGGAACAGCCACGAAAATACTATTAGAAACAATATGTTTGACAGGGCTTTGTGACATGTATTACCCTGAAGAGAATCTGTAAGTATCTTAAAACAGAATGTGCTTTAATTAAATAACAAGAACTCGAGCTGGGATTAGAATAATCACTTCTAAAAGTACCGATATCATGCACTCTGTCGGCGCTATTGGGCTACCGCCACAAATACAGTCGTAACTTCAGCTGTTATTCATATATGTAACTAGGAACAGACTTCTGCCGAAATGCAAGAATTTTGTAGATTTTTATGCCCCCCCCCCCCCCCCCCCCCCTCGAAGAAAGAGGAGTATATTGTTTTGCAGATGTCCGTCGGTTTACCAATCCATTTCCGGATGATAACTCAAGACCGCTTGGGCCTAGGATCATGAAGATTGATAAAAAGGTTGATCATGACCAGCAGATGACCCCTGTTGATTTTGAGGTCAGCAGGTCAAAGATCAAGGTCACAGTGACCCGGAACAGTAAAACGACTTCCAGATGATAACTCAAAAATGCTTGGGCGTAAGATCGTGAAAGTTGATAGAGAGGTTGGTCATCACCAGCAGATGACCTCTATTGATTTTGAGATCAGTAGGTCAAAGGTCAAGGTCACAGTGACCAGGAACAGTAATACAATTTTCCGACGATATTTCAAGAACGCTTGGGTCTAGGATCAGGGAAATTGATAAAGAGGTTTATCATGACAAGCAGATGACCCCTATTGATTTTTAGAACATTAGGTCAAAGTTCAAGGTCACATTGACCAGGAACAGTTGAACGGTTTCCAGACAATAACTCGAGAACGCTTGGGCCAAGGATCATGAAAGTTGATAGAGAAGTTAATCATGACCAGCAGATGACCCCTATTGATTTTGAGGTCAGTAGGTCAAAGGTCAAGGTCACATTGACCCGGAAGAGATAAACCCTTTCCGGACAATAACTTGAGAACGCTTGGGCCTAGGATCACGAAACTTAATAGGGAGGTTGATCATGACCAGCAGATGACTCCTGTTGATTTTGAGGTCAGTAGGTCAAAGGTCAAGGTCACATTGAACCAGAACAGTAGAACTTTTGTTTACAGTGAGCAAATAATTTATGTTCCTTGTGCAGTTACTGAATGCATCAAGGGGGGCATTTCGTGTTCTACGAGCTCTTGTTTATTGGAAGCCAGTAGGTACGCTTAAAAATGTGTCTTGTGGAGATGACGTCGTCAATTTAGGATCAGTTGTTGTATTACCTGTTATGTATAGATTGTAAAAATTGTACATAACACTAAATGATTTAATAAAATTTGAAGGTATAAAATCAAAATTGATTGTTTTAAATCATTCAATTTCTTTTTGATGCAGGTATATAATCATAATTATAACATTAAATTGTCAGCAACAATCGTAAAAGAACTTTTCCCCATTTTTGTAGACTTGTAAAGGGTCCTCTTCTTAAATACTTTATTTGATTTATTTGATAGTTATTTCTGTGAATTTCGCATATTTTTACATCATAAACTAACTTTAGTGAAAAATGTTAATATATTTATAAGGTAATAGAATATTTGAAATGATCTTTTCGCGCAAAATTAGCGATTGAAATTCTTTCTCTCCAACAAAAATACCTGTAGGAATGCAAGACTATACAGACTGGTTTTCGAATTTATCTGCTCCAGTACGTTAGGAAGATTTATTTCCGGGAACCATGATCCTGCAATAAATTCCAAATTTCTCCTGTGGATAGAGATCTTAATCAACATTTAGTTAACAGGTGGTCTATGCTTCTTCATGAGTCGAGTGAGATTCAGTTTTGTTTTACTAATCTCACTAGTTTAAATCATCATAAAGGTCTGAATTGCCCTTAATCTTCCATTACAATTATGTAAAAACTATGATACCTAAATGAAAAATATTAGTCTTCTTATTGGTTAGATTAATGAATATGTATAAACAATTTAGAGGTGCATTATGTTACTTTGATATCAGTAAGTCTTATCTAATAGCACAGTGCATAATAAAATAAGAAGTCAATTACCGTTCATTTTGATCCATTTGTAAGAACATAATCAGTAAATTATTCAACAATGTATCCTCAGCAGAAAGTATTACAAGTATTGCAAAAATTGTTTTTTTTATAAACAAGTATTTAATGGTGAGTTAAAGTTGGACATAAGCAGAATGAATATTTTAACAATGGATTCAGATTTAGAAAAGGGATAAACGTTTTACAATATAAAGTGTTAAGACGTAATTAATTAAGGCATAATTAAAAGGAAATTATGTTTTTCTTTTTTCTTTCATTTTTATATATATATTTTTTAAGATAGTTTAGAAACGAAAACTCATTTTCTAACGTTCATAATAAGACCAAGCCGAAATCTGTAGATCAGTACCTTTACTTTGCAAAACTTGGATTCAAAGTTATTGTGATAACTTTGATTTAAATGAAGAATAATTTTCTTTGTGTTGGAGTGAAAAGGTATGTGTGTGACTTGCAAAATAGGCACCAATTTATCAGATTTTTAGTGGCAATTTTTCACTCTGCGTGTATGACAAATTATAGAGATGTAAAGCCCTAATATTCCATTGAAGATAATCTCCAGAATGACCGCCCTAAAGCTTTTGGTCGAAATTAGCAGAAATTGGTATTAATGATTCAAAACCTTAAATCCAGAAGATATTCGATCCGTGTTAAAATTATAATCAAGTTATATTTCACATTCCAAGACGTCTGCTAACTGAATAAAAATCTTTTTACATAACAGTTATAATAGTTACTGTTTCTTTTCAGTGATGCAGTGGTATAAATTTTACATTTTGGTACAATGTCATGATGTTTTTTGTTGCTAGTAGCTGCTGTGCCGGTGTGCACATGGGTCACAACATAACTCGGGTTAACATATTTTTAAGACAGAAAGAGTTACATGGAACTAAATTTCTTTACAGAGACCCCTACCTCAAAGTCATACTTAGTGGTCAAAGGTCAAACTTGGTGCTGTTAGTCCCTTTGACACCTGTCGAGCTTGACATGTTGTCCAAGGTCATCTAGTTACTATGGAAGCCCTGGAGTGACAACTGATTTCCGTACTTCCCACTTCTGACTTCTAACTTTTGCACTTCTCACTTCCAACTTCTTGACTTCCTACTTCCTACTTCTAACTTCTGCACTTCTGATTTCTAACTTCCACACTTCTGACTTCCAACTTCCTGACTTTCGACTTCTGATTTCCAACTTCCACACTTCTTACTTCCGACTTCTTACTTCCTTCTTCTTACTTCTGCACTTTTGACTTCTAACTTCCGCACTTCTGACTTCCAACTTCCTGACCTCTTACTTCCGACTTCCACACTTCTTACTCCCGACTTCCAAAGAGGGAAAGTTGGAAGTCAGAAGTGCGGAAGTTGGAAGTCGAAAGTCAGGAAGTTAGAAGTCAGAAGTGCGGAAGTTAGAAGTCAGAAGTGTGGAAGTTCGAAGAGGGAAGTAAGAAGTCAAGAAGTAGGAAGTAAGAAGTGTGGAAGTTGGAAATCAGAAGTCGAAAGTGCGGAAGTTAGAAGTCAGAAGTGCGGAAGTTAGAAGGGGGAAGTAAGAAGTCGAAAAGTCGGAAGTAAGAAGTGTGGAAGTTGGAAATCAGAAGTCGAAAGTGCGGAAGTTAGAAGTCAGAAGTGCGGAAGTTAGAAGGGGGAAGTAAGAAGTCGAAAAGTCGGAAGTAAGAAGTGTGGAAGTTGGAAATCAGAAGTCGAAAGTCAGGAAGTTAGAAGTGCGGAAGTTAGAAGTCAAGAAGTGCGGAAGTTAGAAGTAAGAGGTCAAGAAGTCGGAAGTAAGAAGTGTGGAAGTTGGAAATCAGAAGTCGAAAGTCAGGAAGTTTGAAGTCAGAAGTGTGGAAGATAGAAGTCAGAAGTGCGGAAGTTAGAAGTAGGAAATAGGAAGTCAAGAAGTTTGAAGTGAGAAGTGTGGAAGTTAGAAGTCAGAAGTGCGGAAGTTAGAAGAGGGAAGTAAGAAGTCAAGAAGTCGGAAGTAAGAAGTGTGGAAGTTGGAAATCAGAAGTCGAAAGTCAGGAAGTTAGAAGTCAGAAGTGCGGAAGTTAGAAAGGGGAAGTAAGAAGTCAAGAAGTCGGAAGTAAAAAGTGGAAGTTGGAAATCAGAAGTCGAAAGTCAGGAAGTTGGAAGTTAGAAGTGCGGAAGTTAGAAGTCAGAAGTGCGGAAGTTAGAAGAAGGAAGTAAGGAGTCAAGAAGTGCGGAAGTTAGAAGTCAGAAGTGCGGAAGTTAGAAGAAGGAAGTAAGAAGTCATGAAGTTGGAAGTAAGAAGTGTGGAAGTTGGAAATCAGAAGTCGAAAGTCAGGAAGTTGGAAGTCAGAAGTGTGGAAGTTAGAAATCAGAAGTGCAGAAGTTAGAAGTAGGAAGAAGGAAGTAGGAAGTCAAGAAGTTGGAAGTGAGAAGTGCAAAAGTTAGAAGTCAGAAGTGGGAAGTACGGAAATCAATTGTCCATCCAGGGCTTCCATAAGTTTCAGTGTAAAACAATTCCTAAGATGTTGTATGGCATGCAGAAGGATAATTGTCTGATATTTCACCTGTCCTAAATAAATGACGTATAAATCTGAAGTATTGATGATACGGAATCTTAACATCACCGAGCACCAATCATAATTTTACGTGGTGCAATTTTAAAGTCATTTATTCTACTAAACATTTTACTTCATAGACAACTTCCATATTTCTATGCCTAAAACATTTTAAGGAACAAAGAAATTGCGGCTTCTTTGATGCCATGCATCAAAAATTTGTCTTATAATTTTATTTGCTCCTGTCTAAAATAGGACGCTCATAATAGCAATGAAAAGGACACTCATTCTCTTTTCACATAATCACATCAACAACTTCAGTTGTTAAAACAATGTACACATCTGACATTTAATGTTAATACGTGTGCCTCTTGTCGGAAAAGGGAAAACTTTACAATGTTAAATTGCAATTAACACCGACAACATAATAAATAAACGTTGAAATATTTTAAACAAACTTGCTCCTGCAACAGCCGTCTTTTCTTCAGTAGTTAAATAATATCAAATGCGGAAATTGAACGTGGTAGAACAATAACTGAACTTGTCACGATAACTTTAATGTTTTTTTATAGCTTAACATGCATTATCTCACTATAATTGTAATTAATTTGTACTTAGGAATGTTGTTATGACATTAAATTAAAGAAATAACACAATTTTGTTTTAGCCAACCTTCAGATCTGATGCGATGTTACAACATTGTTAACAAAGCCGTGTATAAGGTCAAACAAGATCTCAGTCGTATCGTGGAATCTGCTGGACAGAGGTTTGGTCTCGGATTAATTTCGTCCTTTTTGCATTTTTAGGTTTTTTGTTGAAATCCAACCTCAAAGACCGAATAAAAAAAGGTCACTTACATAGTTGAGAATACTGTTACATTCGCAGTTACATTCGCTGTATTTCACTTGTGTGGACACTTTATTTCATATGTGCAGAATATATATTGTACTTGTAACGCGTCTGTTTTGTTACTTCTTTCTTGATCTTAATACATATCAAAGTAAATGTACATTTTACCTGGTTTTGTCATAATCTGCCTTTGGAAATTAACCTTCACATTATTAGTTTGCCTTATTTCTTTATCATCGACTTCTCCTTTTCCCATTTTCAGTCTTCGTGCAGGAGGCAAAATTTACTACATGGGTAGTGACAGTCTTGCTTTAATGGGACTAATTGATGCCTCTGAATGTCCCCCAACATATGGCGCAAGTAAGTCAAAGCAGATTGTGTTACTATCGAGCTATACTAAAGTGTAGGTATATGATATCCGGATTAACAACGGATTTGTTTAAGAATGAGCTAGGAGCAGTATCTCCATTTCGCCGTACAAGTTTTCTTGTAGAGGACATAGATTCTTGTTTGTTAGGTTGCTATTGTAGTAATAGTTACACCGAGCAGCGCAGCAGGGTTTATATTCTTGTAATGCAGTTACGTCAAACAAAGTAACAATTTTAGGTACCTATAGATGATAGGACCACTGTGCAGCAGGTCTGATGTCCTTGTAGTACAGCTACGTCAACGTAAGATAATAAGGTTCCTACAGTAGATGTAGATGATAGTATCACATTGAAGCACGTCTAATTGCCTTGTAGTACAGCTACGTCAACGTAAGATAATAAGGTTCCTACAGTAGATGATAGTATCACATTGAAGCACGTCTAATTGCCTTGTAGTACAGCTACGTCAACAAAGTAACAGGATTAGGTTCCTACTTTAGGTGATAGTGTTCCCACTTCACCTCAAACCAAGTCCATCTTACTTATTACATTGCCAACAATGAACGATATTGCAGGGCGCCACCTCTCAGACAAAATTTTCTGCAATGAGTTTTAAGTTGTTATACTTTTGAATTGTATTTCTTTACCAAATAGGAAAATACAGGCGTGATTCAAAAGACACAAAAAGTCAATCTCCTCCATTTTATTAATAATTGTAGGGATATTAATATTCAGTCTTTCATTCCAGCTTTGGACGATATTCGTGGTTTTGTTGATAACGGCTATAAAACTTTGCAAAACATAGAAGGAGACCTGTCAAAATTGGTAATCACCGGACTACGGTCATCATTGAGTAGTTACAAGTATAAAAAAGAAAAAAAAAGTCAGCCAGCTTTCTAATAAAACTTGCACTGTGTAACAGCTGTAGAAAACAAAAAGGATTAAGAAGTAGCTTTTTGATAAACATTTCATTGTGTTACCAGTTGAATAAACATATGATTTGTGTGTTTGACTATTCAAATTGTAAGGCCATTTTAGAAGTATAGAATGCAGTTAAGCAAAGTAGCTTTGTATCAATGTGATACTATCATCTACTGTAGGAATTCTTAGCTTTCACTCCCTTCCATTTCAGGGGAAACATTTTAGAATCTCGAACGACAATTTCTGCACTGACATCTCCTTAATGGACCGTGATATTCTGATAGTTATTAACTCAGGTATGGCAATTGTTTGAATTAAAAAGTACAAAATGTAGTAACACATTTTCCTTTCAGTTGTGCACGCACAGAACAACTGTCAAATAAAAGTTACAATTTCATCTCTGGTCCTTTCCAAGAGGACTGTGAAATGAGTGCAGAACTTATTTTCACTGCGAAAATATTTATTCCAGAAGTACCAAGTGTAATATCAGCAGAATGTACCAAAAAAGGATGTCGGAAGATACTGCTAACATTTGGGAAGGTAGTGTTCTTAACTGTAAACGTTTCTTCCATTATTCTATAAAATTTATGCCATCTTGATTAAAATGGTGTTATCGAAATGCTAATTATTTACTATTATTACTATTTTGTGCAGTTCTATTTTCTCCTGTTTTATTTGTGCGTAATGATACACCATTACCTTTTGATTTATTTTATGTTAGTAGACTGTTGAAACATACGAGTGTAACAAAATGGCTATTACAAAGAATGTTTTAATAAAACGGAAATTACTACAATATGACTTTCAAATTAATGGTGGCATTTCTGTTGAACATAAATGAAAAAAATCACTGGATATATTGTAAGAGTAAATCTATGAATGAATAATAGTATTATTCCATAAAAAAGTCAAAATAAATCACCCTTTTAGGCGAAATCAAAGGGGTTTCTCCACTCTCTTCATATTGATGTTCCTACGGTTGAGCTAGACGAATTGATTGGTTCTGACACAAGAACGACAGCCAATCAAATGTTCCGAGAGATTGCTGTGAAATGTTGTTTAAATGCCATCAGCACAGGAGCGCATATAATGAAAGGAAAAATCTACAAGAACTTTATGATTGATGTTAAAGTAAGGTAAGTGTTGTAAACAAATAGTAAATGAATATGCTCCTCAGACCAAGGGACCCATATACCCCTTAATATGGTCACGGCATGCATACTAGATTACAATTTGTTTGAATTAATTTTGCCCATACATCGCATAACGAAAAGTACTAATATGAAATAAGGCACTGCCTCAATCGGGAATCGACCAGACTTAAAATCCCCTTTAAAATTTTAAAAAAAAAACTTCCAGGGTTTATAACGGGAAAAATTGTTGGGAAAGCACAATGACAGATTTAAAGGTGATCACAACAGCTCACGCGTGCTCAGGTGAGCTAAAATATAAAAAAAACTGAAAGTTTTTAGATTGAACTCCTGTTAAAAATTTAAACGACGACACACATTAACAATTTTTTTCCCCCAACGGGGGTTAAAGAGTCATTTAGGGGACAAATTACCTTCTTGGCGGGTTTGGGGTTTTTTTTTTTTGTTTTAATTGTAATTCTGAAATTCTCGAAAAACAAACCTTTTTTTTGTTTTTTTTCACATCACAAAGACTTGATTACACTTATTTTTTGTTTAAAACTGTTCATTTTAAGTTTTTATTTTTTAACACTTTATAAGATCACAGTCACATAACTTGATTTATTATACATGAAATATGCTGAACGGAAAAAACATTTTTAAATAAAGTATGGATGCTTTTTTCGGGTTTTGAAAAAGTATTGTAAAAATAAGAAAAGTGATTGTGTAATCGTATTAAAAAATGTACAATTTCTCTTACAAAAAGAAAAACAAACAAAGGGGCCATGGGGCCCCTTTTCGCTCCCTGAATATTGACATAAAGATCAACTTCGACCAAGTTACTTTAAGATTTGATCATAAATGTGCCTCTAAAGAGTTAACTATTTTTCCTTTGATTTGATTTGGTGGCCTAGTTTTTGGGCCACATGACCCAGATTAAAATGATGAAAGTATCAAGTTTAAAAATTTGATGAGTTTCATAAAGATAGTCATAAATGTGGCCTTGGTGTTAAAAGCTTTTCCCTTTGTTTGATAGTGCCCAAATTTTTTAATCCCACCTAAATGTTTTAAACTTGGCCTATAGTCATAAAGATAAAATTTTTGACAAAGTTCATTAAGTTTGGGCAAAAAATGTGCACTACAGGTTAAAAAGCTTTTCTTTGTTTGACCTGATGCCCTAGTTTTTTCCCTAGCGCCCTAATTCAAATTGTCCAATATTTAATTGGGGGAAAATTTTTGACAAGTTTCAAAAGATTGGGCCAAAATTGTGACCTCTAGAGTTTAACAAGTTTTTCCCCTTTGTTTTAAACCTGGTGACTAGTTTTTGACCCCCCTTGACCCAGTTTTGAATCTGATTATGGATCATTAAGATTCTTTTGCCCAAGTTTCATTAAAAATTTGGTCTTTTTGGGTTTAGAGTGTAAATAGTTTTTCCTTTGATTTGCCCTGTTTTTGACCCTACCAACCCAGATTCTAGGGGCCCTTTTAGATCATAAGTTTAACATTTGACCAAGTTTCATAAAGTATAGCCTTAAGTGACCTTCGGTGTTAAAAAGTTTTCCTTGGATTTAAATTGGGCCCTTTTTTTTGATAAAAGATAACCCAACTAATGTGCCCAAGATTTTATTGAGGGTAACATTCTGCCCATTATAACGATTAGGTCAAAATTGTGACCTTTTTGGTGTTTACAGTAAAATTGTTGAAACGGACGGCACAGGGCATCACAAAAGTACCTGACACTTTTGCCCCAGGTGGCTTAACACAGAGTTGTCAAAATTGACGAATTATCCCCCTAAAATACCCTTTATCGCAAATAACCCAAATATAAAAGCAGCATTTTCTTGAGCTATGCCCTAATGACCTCAAATTCAATCTCTTATTTTTCTGATCCCCCCGCCCAAGTTTCTAAAGTTGTTGTAGGGAAAAAGGGTTTAATGTTGGGTACCCTGCCCTTTGGAACTCTAATCAATCGGGAAAATTGTGGTCAAGCCCAATCTTGTATAATTTTGTGTTTTCATCCCAAGCATCTAAAGTTATTGTCCAAAAACCGTTTTAAAGAACCGTTATTTATTTGTTGAACTTAATCACACCGACACAGGATAGGTATATGGCGATTTCCGTTTTAATGGTGGGGAAAGCCCCCGGGTGCCCCCCGGGGATCATTTTAAAGAGGGTCGTGGCCCTTGACCGTGCCTCAACTCATTGGGGGCCCCATGGGGTCAAAATAAAATCCCAAAACAATTTTCATGACCCATGATCAAGCTTTAAGTTTATCTGAAAAACTTTCTCTGTTTTGCCTTATTGTGACCTGCCCTATACTAAAGGTAAACTTACCTGTATTTATGATGTAAACCCTGTTCCCAAAATTTTATCACCCCTAGGCTAAAGGTTAAAGTTATCATTCGGAACGGTTCAACTGTTAAAGGGGTCACTGTGACCTTGACCTTTGATCTATTGACCTAAAATTCAAACAACCGATTTTTTCTGTAACCCCTGTGTTTAAAGTAGACCCCCGGGCCCAAAGCGTTTGAAAGTTATTTTGCCCTTTGACCTAAAACCCAAAGTCAAACTTGACCTGTAAACTAGTACCAAAAAAAATTTTAAAAATTTGTCAAGCTTTTCATGAGTCTCTCGGGAAAGCCAAAAAAACCTACTGACTGTAAAAGCAAGCTTACAAAGGGGGGTTAACAAAACATTCTCTTTAAAATCTCATAAAATATGAGAATAGATGCCCAGGGGCAATATTCAAGCCTCCCCAGCTGTCAAAAGGCGGGAGTTGGCTACACTCCTTGTCTAAAGAGGAAAATTTTTATGCCAAATAAAAGGATTGAAAAAAAGTTACAATATCAGTTTTTTACGTAAAAAAAAGGACGTAAAATTAAAAAAAAAAATTTAAAAAAAAAAATTTTAAAAAAATTCAAGCCAAAAAAAATTTCCCGCCCCAGCAGAGATGGTAAAAATACACCAAAAATTTTTGATGTAACATGCATGTTTTACTACAAAGGTGGTCTTGTTTTTCCTAGGGCCAGTAATAAAAAATTTTCAAATGTAAGCTATTTATAGTAATAAAAAAGGGAAGAAATTCTAGGATCTTATCATGACACTCCGTCCTGAGATGAAAAATTTGTGCCAATTTACATCAAAATCCCTCATAAAAAAAGAAATGTCCAGAAAAAGAATTTTGTATTGACTTTTTGCCCTCCAAGTGTGATCTTGCCCTTAGCCCTAGGGACCGGTTCTTCCCTAATCCGTCTAGGGGGTGAACATTTCCCAAGTTCATCAAAGTCCCCCCCATGCATAAAGAAGAAATGCTCCAGACAAATTGTCATTCTTGTATCCTTTGACTCTAAGTGTGCCCTTTGCCCCTTAGCCCCTGGGGCCCGGTTTTTGGGCCATGACACTCCGTTCTATGGTAAAACATTGTGCAATTTAAATAAAAAATCCTCCATGTGAAGAAAAAAATGTCCAGACAAAGTCATTTTAAATTTGCCCCTTGCCCTGTAAGTTGATTTTGCCCTTTAGATGGAAACTGGGCTTGCGCAGAACCTCCAATGGGTTAAACTTCAAAACCATATATAAACAAATTGCTCCTGTGCCCAAATTATGGTCCCGGAAAAAAAACCGGAGGGCCACACACCACATAACCCCGAATAGACTTTGGCAACTATGTTTCGCTTGCAAGCCGGCCGAAAATAAAAAAAACCAATAAAAATACATTATTTTTAAAATAACAGAGCTTAGAAAAAACACTGGTTTCAAAAAAAAATTTAGTTTCAAATAAATCCTGAATTCCTACCCTTTAAAAATTTTGTTTTTTTAAAAATTTTCCCTTTGTTCTTCTGTCTTTTTTATTTTCTGGTGTTTTTTTCTTGTTTTCAAGTATATGGATTTTTTTGACCTTCCATTTTGTGTCCCTGCTCTCAAAAAGTGAACTGTAAACAAAAATCAAATATTGAAAATTTGAAAAAAGAGACCCAACCAACTTTCATAAAGACCCCATGAAAAATGTGACCTACAGGGGGGTCACAAAAAAAGTTTACAGAGCACGGGGGACGACGACGCCGCGTATCAAAAAAGCTCCCCTTTGCACTTTGTACAGTGAGCAAAAAAATCAATTTTAGAAACCCGTTCTCGGAAACAAAAAATTAAAAAAAATTAAACCATTTTTTTGATCTGTTTTTTGGGAAATGTTACCTTGCATTTTGGGATGTTGAGAAAAAAAAGCAATTTTTTTGGTTTGGGAAGTGGCCGAATTGGCCCTTGCATAAAAGGACAAGAAATCTTTTCAAAGTTTTTTTTTCGGTGGTTTTTAAGGAAATTTAAAATTCTTTGGGAAATTTTTTGAAAGAGGACCCCCCTATGTCTTCGTGAATTTTGGTGTAAACTGTCCAGTGGTTTAAATAAGATTTTTTACAAATTGTTGGCACATGAGGGCATCAACTCTGTTGTCACATGGAAGGTGACGAGTAAAAATTTTTTAAAAATTTGCAAAATTATGAAATTTATGATTTTTTTCCAAAATGTTTTATCATAAAGAAAATGAAATGGAGTCTTTATTTAGGTCAAAAAAAAATTTTGTTTCGGGAAACATGCAAAAAAAATTAGGGTAGTGGTGGAAAAAACTTTTTTTTTGGGTTTTTTAAAATTATTTTAGGGAGATTTTTTTGGAAATTATTTTTGTGTCAAAAAAATGAATCAAATAGGGGGGTTATGCCTCTAACTGTAAGTTGATTTAAACACATGCCCTTTTTAAAAGAAAAAAAATGCAAAATTGCAACTTTGGCAAAAAGTTAAAAAAAAATTTCTCAAAGACAAAGTCCTTTTTGGGTGGGGCCAAAAATTTATGGTAGGTCGGGATACGGGAAACGACAATTTCTTTTTACCCTAATTTCTTGGTATTTGATTCTTGCCTGACTCAGTAAAAAATCTTTTGAACAAAAATAATTTGTTACAGTATATCATGCTTTTTGAATGATTGAAATGCTTCCCCCGCTGCAAATAATAATAAAAAAAAGTTTTGAAAAAACCCTTTTGACCGAAGCAAGTGGTTCCATCTTCAAAAAAGACTTTGGAGCAGTACAACAAACTCTGTATAAAAGACCAAAATGCCCGAAAAAAAGTGAAAGTGAGCAAATTAAGAAACGGAAACCAGCTGTTTTTTTAAAATTTTAAAGGTCTAAGAGCAACATACTTTTGAGTTTTTTAAATTTTCATGCCAAAAGATGACCCCCCTTATATCTTGATGGCGGGGGAAAAATTTTTTAAAAAAAATTTTTTTTAAGAAAAAAAAACTAGAAAATTTTTTCAAAATGTATAAAGAAACGAAGTAAATGAGCTAAAAATTTTTTTTGAAAAAAAAAAAGTCAGTATGAGAGGTTTTTTTAACAATGACCACCCGAACAGCCAAAAAATTACTTTTAACCAGGTCCTTTTTGATTGGTGGTCAATGACCTTTACTTTGTTATCTTAAAAAGGGAAAACAGATGGGAAAACAGTTAAGAATCTGTTCTGCCTTTCCCCAGTTTAGTTTGAAACAGGAGCCACAAAAGCTCAATTGTTTATTGTATTGACGGTCATGATTATAAACGTATAAACTTTAAAGATTTGGTATGTGTCATATAACATTTGATTTCAAATAACCCATGCTGGCAAACAGTAGAAAATTTTCCAAGCCCCGACACCAATTTCAATGCCGAAATAAAGCTGAATTTTTTAAAATAAAAAAAATAGTCTAGCTCTACCCCAAAATACTTCATATGTTTTTTGGGGAATGAAACATGGACCCAAAAAAAAATGGAGCGTCTTCAGTTTTCATTTGAGAGTCAAAATTTTAAATTTTTGCCAAGTACTGCAAAAAATTTTGATGACTGTACTTTTTTTTCTTTTTTGTTATCTGAAATTATTTGCAAATTTGCTTTAATAAAATGTTAGAATATCCTTTAAAAATCATGTAGAACATCAAAAATTGCTTTCACCCGTTTCCTTGGGTAAATTTGTGCGTTTAACTCAAAATGACCCCCAAAATAATTCGGAAGATCATTGATGGGAACTTAACTACTGGGTGAAACTACGGCATTTAAGGGAAATTTTTTGTACCTAATTTATAAAAAGCGTTTCAAAGGGAAAACATGTACAAAAAAGTAAGATAGCCTCGTTCTAGATTTAATTTAAGACAGACCTTACATTTCTTTATAAACGTAATCCCCTTCAAAAAAAATGGGTAACCAAAAAGATGTTTGTTTTTGTTATCCTAAAAGAAAGCGAATCTCAAAAATTAACAAAAACGCAAAAAATTTTTTACTATTATTGATTTGCAAAATAAATTGTGTGAAATTTTTATCTTAACTTGCATTTTGAAAAACCAAAATTTGAGCCCTGTGTTTGGAAAGTAATTTAAAAATTTTATGATTATGGTTTGACTAACTTTAAACTTTGCATTTAGGAACGTTTGAAATTTAATTCCTTCAAAAAAATTTTGACCAAATAATCGAGCATCTTCAGAAATCCAGATAAGGGCTGTATTTTTGTAATTACAAAATTTTGGGGGTCAGATATATTTTTTTAAAATGGGGACGTTTAAAACAAATTTATTTTAAAAAGTGGTTGTATCGTACGACTGTAAAAATATTGTGTCTGCGCCAAGTTCCTTTCAACGCTATCCCACTGTTGACAATTTGCACGGGGTCAAAAAGAGTGTGGAAATAGAAACAAAGCCAATAGCATAATGAATGCATTAACACATTTTTTTTGGACCTTTGCGTCTAAAAAACTGAAAAGGGGAAATAATTCTACCAAAATGAAGGAACCAAATTTTTTTTTTTAATTTGGTCATAAAGAACAATGAACCAAGTTGAAAAAAATCTTTACTATTTTTAAAAAAAAAAGTTAGTTTTTATTTGAAAGCCCGATCGCAATGTTACCCGCCCGTTTAAAATCTATATTTTTTTTATAAGCCAAAGAACTATAAAAAAAACGAATGGAACTTGGGATAATCCCGCGTTCTCTGTTAGCATGTTATCTTTTTCAAAACGTTTGCCAACTTTATCAATCATAATAAAACAACAGCCTTATGCAGTAAAATGGTGGATCCCGGCATGTAATAAACCCGTTTGGGGTCCCTTTTCAAACGAAAACTTTGTTTTCAGACTTTCCATCATAAATTCATTCCCTTCCCCCTGTAATGTACTTAAATACTAATAACATTAAAAAAAGCACCATTATATGATAACAAATGATCCCCAAACTCAAAATTGGGCCTAAAAAAAAAAAGTTTTTTTCCCGTAACATGCTGAAAAAAAAAAGGGGGGCGGTAGGGAGGAATTTTTTTTTTTTTTTTTTTTTTTTTTTTTAGGTGCAGAAAATTTCGTGTTCGTAACCTTATTATCGCCAAATAACTGCCTAATGTAAAACAAATAAAATTTTTGAAAAAATTTTTTCAGCCCTTTTAAAAACGATGTTGTTCATACAATTTTTTTCTCACTGATTCCCTTTTTTTCGTAAAACTTGTGTAACAGGCAAAGTTTATAGTTTTTCAGACAGACATAGTTGGGCCCTTTTTGCTAATTAAAAGGTTTTCGGGGCCACAAAAATGCAACCGACAGCGTGACCCCCGAACAAATGGTACAAACGAAATAGGCTGCTCTTCTACGAATTGTTTATCAATTAACGTTTTCAATTGACAAAAACCTTCTAATGAAGGGCATTTTTGTCAAATACAAACCGCGAGAGACCCCTGTCGTCGGCGCGTGGCGTGATTGAATCTTCAGTGTAATTGTTATGACGCTCCGCCCCTTTCCATACTCCTTTGGGGGGAACGTTTGAAATTTACCCAGATTTTATTTACAAGGGGGAGAACTTTTTAACTCGATAAACATCAAAGAAAACTGATTTTCGCGGGGTGAAAACCCCAAAACCCCGAGTCTACCCACAAAAAGGCTTTTGCCATGTTTTTCTGTCGACGGGAACGGAACGTCGTTATATGCGCGATGAGGTCGGGGACAATAAATTATCCCATAATCAAAAAGAAAGTCAAAATTTGAATTTTGGAAAAAAAAAATTTTGGTCGGGGGTAAAAACTTGTCGGTGGGTTAAGGAAACAGGCATATTTTTTTAGACCCAACCCTTTTTTCAAAGGTTTGCTGACTGATCAATCATGTAACAGATGCTTACAACGAGATTCATTCATTTGTCAAGGATGTTGGGAGATTTGCTCTATATGCCCTTTCAATTTGCCGATCTTTTTTTTATGCTCTTTGTAGAAGCCGTCCCTTCCATATTTAGGCGAGCACAGCTTTGGCAGAATAAAAGCTAAAAATTCTGTGTAAAATGCATGGCCTTAAGAAACAATAATCTAAAGGCCCTTTCAAATTGATGAAAAATAAAAATTAAAAAAAAAAGGAATTTCTATGCTTTTTAGGGGGGGGGTGTTTGTTTACATTTTTATTATACAAAGGAAAGTTTGTTACTAGTTTTTAAAAAAATTTAAAATCCAACCCTGCCTGCTGTATGGAGTGCCCCTCCTATTCTATTAAAAGTAAAATAAACCTTAATCGTCATGCTGCAAGTAAAATAGGATTTTTAAATTTTAAAAATTAAAATTTGGCTTTGTAACGAGAAGTTCAAAGAAACAAAAATCCCGGGAAAAGGGAATTAAAATCGATTTGAAAAGCGCCAAAGTGATCTATTTCCATTCCCCCAGCTGAAAAACTCGTTGGAGAATATTTTTTTTTTCCTCCCAAAATTTTTAAAAAGCGGCGCCCGTGTAACGTGAACCACTCTCATCTAAATATAAAAATGTTCAAAATGTCGCCGTTTAAAAAATGTATCAGTAATGATTTTTAAGATGTTTGATCACAAATTAATCAGTGTAGCACGTTACGGGATTTGCTTTTGACGCAAAAAAAAATTAACGCTTATTTGAATATTTTTTCGGGTCGCAGAAACTTATTGTGGGATATTTCTTTCGCTCTGATTGAGGACGCTTATTAAAATTAACGAAAAAAAAAAAACCCTGATATCCCCAATTTCATCGGGGGGTCGCCGCCCCGGGTTTAACCGGAAATCCCTATTTTTTTATTTGGATATATGTGTTTTTTTGGGTACCTCATGTTACGTTGGGATTCGATCCCCATTTTTTGTCGCTTCGCGACGAAAAACGTAAGATCGATTCCCTAATATTTAACGCGGTTATGTAGCTGAGGAATGGGGACTACGGATGGTTAATTTTTTGTGTTTTACTGAATGTTTTCTTTATTTTCACTTTTAAATTGCAGCAATAACAAGCTTTTTCATCGAGCTGTCGGAATTCTGGAAGTAAGTTTTATTATCATCTTCATTTTCCCCCGTTATAATATCGTAGACAATTTGATTTACTGGAAATAATTGGCCATTTGCTTTTCGCCCATTCGCTTAGCTTTATATGGAGACCGTAGATCCGCGGATCGCGGGGTCGTGAGTTCGATCCTCGGGCGAGGCATATGTTCTCCAAGAAATCTGTCAAAAGTCATTTTGTCTTATACCTCTGAATCATGTGGCAGTTACTTTCGGAGAACAAGTTGATACTGGTACAGAATCAAGGAAGACTGCTTAGGTTAACTGCCCGCCGTTACATAACTGAAATACTGTCGAAAAAAACAGCACTAAACCCAAAACAAACGAACAAAGAAACAGTTGCTTTTAGTTCAAGTATTATTCCCGACAGTGCAAAGCCTCTAAATATTTACTTGTAAAATACTTATAAAATAGAGGTACATATTTCTGACTGTTATTGAAATCTGGGCGTACTTCTGCGGCACCATACCCAAACTGAAAATAACAGTTGCTAAATACACCCGATAGGAATTGTCAGAAGAAAGCTTTAGACCCATTGTCAAATTAATAAATACGCTTTGCCAAGACATGCAAATGACAATGGAAAAATGGTGTAAGTTTAATATGTTATAATGAAAGTACTGTAAAAATGGGGATAATTAGATTCTGTATTAAGAATGATCAAACTGACATGGAAATTGCTAATGAGAATGAAAGTAATAATATAAATATTGATTTCTCGACGACTTGCAGTCTTGAGCAACACTCACTTGTAACAGTGCGGCGTCGTACGTCACCATAGTGCATTTAATCATTATGATCATGAATACGCAAACTTAAAAGGAGCTTTACCTACCGTAATTTCCTTGTTGCTATGATGTAGTTGAGCTTCTCTGACAGGGTTGCACATCTAATTACAAAATTATGCTATAATTAACTGAACATTACCATCACTTATATTTTATTATGTTTATTTAGAGACTTGGCCATTTGTCAAAAGTGAAGGCCACCGAATATTTGTTAAGATCTATTTACGACACGGATGAAGTGTCAGAAAACATAACTTCCAGACCAATAACCCAACATATTATCACTGCGACTGATAAAGAAAAGGTGAGTCTTATAGTGTGGTTAATTAGCCAAAGAATTTGATGATTAACCATGTAATACCTGTCTTGTCTAGCTGTCTTGTTTTTTTTCCTTCTAATTTTAATAAACATTTACTATTTTCACGAATGACTTCTTTAAAAACGTGTTAAAGGTAATTTTTACATAACACAATATGTTATACAGTCCAAACTGGATTAAATTCAAATCTTTCTGGATCGTCTTAAACACAATTGGTAAATTATTTCTAGGAACATAGATACTAGTACATTTTGTACTCCGGACAGGATTAATTTGTAGTTTTAAATTGGTAAGAGGATTCATATATCCTAGCCCGTGAAACGATTTATATTTTAATTGTATTGACAGTACAGTCCAATTCAACTTCAGTTATGAAACTAACACTGATGCTGCTAAAACAAGTCGAAAATATGAACCCTAACTTTCCTTCAAGTACATTTTAGACTGGACGTATTTTCCTGCTAGTTTTATTTACAAAGTGTTTCAAAGCATGTTCACATTGCCGTCAAAGTAAAGGATTCCTATGAATACATTTCAAAGTATAAAATGAGATGGGAATAATTAAGTAAATACATATAAGATTCAATGCAACCAAACACTTCAGAATACTAACCAAAATGATTACAAGCAGGGTATTAATTAGTACTGCTGGGAAACAAGCAAGACATTTAATGTTGTTTCAACACAATGTATACATGTCATCAAAGGTTCCCAGGAATACTTTTAAAAGTATAAAATGAGATACGAATAACTAAATATATATATAATTTAATGCTGGCTTCACTTCAGACTGCAAGAAGTGATGACAGGCGATAAGTCTCTCCAGAGACGGTCAGAGACGATCGTGTCCAAATAAAAGCCAAAACGACATTTTAACGCTAAGCCTTACATTTCGAGAAAAAAAAATCATCGGACAGTCTAGTGATTTTAAAAACTCAACATTTTCAAAGAATTGTTCGAATCTTCGTTTTGATGCATTTGCAATAATGTTGAAATTTCACTTCACTATGTATAACGTAGTTTTCAGCAGTTGTTTATCTTTATTTCTTTACAAATGACATTCATCTTTAAAGGGAACAACATTTTTAGAATATTTAAAGTATTCCTCGGCAAAACATGTAATGTTTAGGTAGATTGTTGGTAAATGTGTCGTTCATTTATTAGATATTTCCAAACATTTCTGTTTTGGTGATATATTCCTAAACCTTAAATAGAACCAATTTAATTTTTTTTCAAATTTCAAGAACATATTTTATCGTTTGTTACCTCAAAAAATGTTGTTTCCTTCTAATAAGCCCAATGCACATAAATAGATTTAATGAATTTGAAAAGTGGTTGTTTTTATAAAAAAATGGAGCACTTTTGTATGACCCGTGGAATTAAACCTGTCAATTAAAAATTTCCAATATATCCTGCTGCCTAAAACAAAATGTGTAAAACTGATCAAACATGGATATTTGTAAATAATATGAAAAAAAAATAACTCTTTGTCGCTTATACTAGATAAGGTCAGGCCTGAATCCAGGGCCGGGCCAAGGGGGCCCCTGTCTTCCCACCCCAGATGGCTAAGAAGTTGTTACCTATACTCATCAAAATTGCACCTAACTATTTTGGCAAAGTAATAATATTTTCTAAATATTTTGACACAAAAATTACACCAGATGCCACATGTTCATACCTGTAATTCAAAATATTCCAGGGAGAGAGCCCTCTGACCCTAGAAAGTGAGCGGAATACACCCTCCAGTACTTCAAAATTTAGACCAAACACGCACTAGAGGCCACCATTTCATACGTATTTCAAAAAATTCATGGCGGAGAGCTCCCTGACCTCACTAAAGTGATGGGAATACCCCCTCCAGTATCTCAAAATTTAAACCAAAACAATGCACCAGAGGCCATCATTTCATACATGTATTTCATACATTTCCAGGGGTAGCCCCATGACACCCCTAAAATGAGGGGGTACACCTCCAATACCTCAAAATTTAGGCAAAAATGCATCAGAGCCCACCATGTCATACATGTATATAAAAATTCTTTGGGGGAGATCCCCTGACCTCCTCCGCCAAAAAGGGGCGCAGGTTCCATTTCCGTACCTTCCCCATCTTGGCGCTATGCACCTCGCCGCTGACGCTTTCGTTCTAAACTGGTCACCCCGCCCCCTCCCCCACATCAAATATTTTTGGATCCAGGCCTGAAGGCGGCATAGATATTTTGATTAACTGACAGAATGACCTATTAAATTTTTCATCTTTGGTGTCCATTCTGTTTTTCAGGTTGTTCCTGTTGCTCTTGTTGCCGCGGTAACAGACACGACTATCAGTGACGCTAAGTTAGCATTGTCAAAACAATCGGTTATCAGAACAGCAATTGCACATGCTTTGAAAGACGTCAGCCAGGATTTAGCCTGAAAGAATTTCCGTACCCTGAAACCATTCCATTAAACAGGAAATATTATTTGAATTTAGATTGCCATGAGTTGTAAAGCATTGAAAAGGCCATGACAAGGGAAGAAGTGACTTTACCTTAAAATATATACATATACACTGGTACAGATACTGAGATATTGATTAAATAAAGCATGTTTATCAAAATTATCATTTTTACCACATTCTTAGCAACTATTCTACTTTATTTTTATATGGACAATAGTTTTATTATATGACCCGCCCTATTGAAAGGAAAATAAGGCTTTGTGGCTCTATCATTGAACCTTCTTTTATTGATCTTTGAATAAAGAGCAAAGTGGCATTCTTAAGATAGTCTCTCTAAAAAAGAGAAATAAACCATATATAACGGATTCTAATTTTGTAGTTTATGTAAGCCATCCATTAATCAAAATTATTCATTTATCGGGAGACTTAAAGCTGAACTATTCAACAACTACCACAGATATTCTTTGATAAAAAGGATTTGAGCCGCGCCATGAGAAAACCAACATAGTGGGTGTGCGACCAGCATGGATCCAGACCAGCCTGCACATCCGCGCAGTCTGGTCAGGATCCATGCTGTTCGCTTTTAAAGCCTACTGCAACTAGAGAAGCCATTAGCGAACAGCATGGATCCTGACCAGACTGCGCGGATGCGCAGGCTGGTCTGGATCCATGCTGGTCGCGAACCCACTATGTTGATTTTCTCATGGCGCGGCTCATTTCATTTATTTTGGAAGGCATGCAATGTTTATGTGTCTAAAATTATTCGAGTATTGCAATGAAGATATGTGTGTCCGGTTCATTTCCCTAATTAAATTGTTATGCCCTGTTCTGTATAAGTGAATCCTGGTGTACTTTAAATAATTATACGGAAGGCAAGTTTAACATATTATGTTGGGCGATGTTGACGTTTGTCATAAATATATTAATAACGGGCACTACCGGAACTTAGGTCTATTATATAATGTGAAGTACATGCTATATATTCAAATGTGGTAAAACTAATTGTGATGTGTTACCTACAGCTATTTGTGTTTGAATAATAAAATTTACTATCCCAATTTGATTAAATATAGCGTGGGAATAATGAGTAAGATTTGGTTTAGCTTGACGTTAGTTTTCGTATTATAAACTCCCACGTAATAAAAAACGTAGTAAAAGGACATCAAAATCCTGGTTTATTTTTTTGTAATCTCACAAAAAGGTATTCTTGTCGTCTAATTTTATCTCAGTTAGAAATAAGTTTAAGTACATGTACGTACAAAACTAAAAGGTGCATTTTTAATAGACAGGTGTAAAAAGGAATAGCCGTGTTTACTTTAAGGGAAAGGACTGTGTTTGGACCTCGGTTACGCCTCGGTTCACAAAAATTATGCGATTATCTACCTGCCTTTACCACATCAGCGTTTTGTGCCGAACAGAATATTCTTTTACATAAGAAATACAGTTTACATTGAAGAATTACTAGATTATTACAAAATGAATAAATCTAACTAAAGATACATTTTTATTGATGTATATAGTATCTTTTTTCACATTATTCCAATGATAAATAAAGTATAATCAACAAGAGTGCAGAAGGCTCAGTGAAGTAAAAAATGACAACTTGATGAAAACAAAGTTTACCATAAAAAGTGACTTGAAGTAAAATGTCTGTCAAAATAGATGACACGGTACAGCAAAAGATATACTAGTCATCTCATTGTTTATAAACAATAGGGGGCCTCAGTGTCCGAGTGGTTAAGGTCGCTGACCTCAAATCACTTGCCCCTCACCGATGTGGGTGCAAGCCCCACTCGGGGCGTTGAATTCTTCATTGCTAACCAGCTGGCTTACGGAAGGTCTGTGTCTCTACCTAGGTGCCCGCTCGTGATGAAATAATGCACGGAGGGGCACTTAAGGGTCTTCCTCCATCATCAAAGCTGGAAAGTCGCCATATGACTTATAATTGTGTCGGTACGACGTTAAACCCATCAAAAAATAAAATAAACAATAATCTTTAAATATGTCCTTTGCACCACAGCGTCGTAAAGCCTCATAGACATTCTCATTATACGGTTGCAGTATGATTAGATAGAAAAAATGGCCATTTTAAAAGTTTGATTTAACTTTTTTTCAGTGTTGTTATATTTTCTGGTCATTTGGGATCATAAAGTTCATTCAGCATATGTGTAATAGAGTTCCGCTTAAACCGGTGTTATGGGGCGTGAGAGGTGTTGCTCATTTCATTACCTCTCATGAACAGATTCAATCAAACCGAGTCTGCTGTTACTCTTTTTGGTTGCATTCTTTGCTCCCAAATGATCTTTTTACAGATTTTATTTGATGCTGTTAAGTTTTGTGCAACCTCATGATCTATCGTGTGTAATGAAGTATAACCAGGCTTCCGCCTATCGCTTGAGGTATATCAGTGCGTTGTAGTATTTTATGTGTTACATTATGTATTATATGTAGAAGTGCATTAATAGTTGCGCGCGCTATATTTGATTCCACTGTTAAAGGTGAATTTGCATTATTTTGTTATTGCAAAGGACTACGAATTACAATGGCCAAGTTGGATGTATTCAGTTTTTCTATCGGGGTTTTAGTGTATCTTACAGGTAAGATGTTTTATCTTAATTTTGGGACATTTTGAAGTCTTGTTAAATTTGTATCAATGAAGTAGTAATTTGTTACTTTGTGTATAATTACCAAAACATGAAAAGTATTGAAAGAAAAAAAAACTTCCATAAAAAGCGAGAATAGATAAATGAAGTATAATCAAAACAAAATTTTACCTAAGGCCTATTAAATTGTATTGATAACATCATTAACATAAATAAAATAGCATTAAGATGATACATCATAAAGTTGACTTATTAAGAAAAATATCCCCAGGACGAGTTGTTTATAGATTAGTTTGACCTGTAAATCTTCGTAACGTACTGGGAGTTCTCAGTTATTGGATAATATAACCTTAAAAAAGTTGTTTCACTCACGATCTAAATTATCGCCTATTAATAAACAGCCAGCAAACCCATATCTAGCCTTCATCAGTCGATTTTATAAATATTTGTAATAGACTAAATAAGTCTCATTACAATTTGCCATAATAAAACACTTTTAGTGATAAAGTACCAAGTGCGAAGAATTACATAAAACCTGGATTATATTTCCCTTTCTAAGACTAAGAATCCACCACTATGCCTTTTTTTTCTGGAAAAACGTATCTCGAGAACCGTCAATTTTAACATTCTTACTGTAAATAATCTGACAAACGATGCATTCTATACAGTATTTTTGTTATTTATAAATAAGTGGCAATATAACATTATATAAAAATCTGATATTGTTTATTTTTTGGGGAAATAATAAAACTTACCTTCATATCTTTTTATAGAAGTGTGTACGTGAAGTATTCGGCATTATGTTTATCCAGAAGAAAATTGTATTGTTTGATACGAATAAAGCTTTGCTCTACAGAAGGGATCTAAACTACCAGTATTTGATAAATGGGTGCGATGTTTGTGTCCGGTCATTACATTTGATCTTTCTTCGGGAGACATGAATTTAGACGTATCGATAAATTCAGAAATATCAAGTTTTATATCTGTACCGACATCATTTATTAAACTATTACGTCTATTTTGTGATGTAGGCAGTTTGTGTGTCTGAAACATAATATTGTAACGAAGATATGTGCGACCGGTTCCTTTTATCTATCATTTCCTTAAACTGTTATAAACTTTTTTATTGTATTAGTGAATCCCGGTATACTCTAAATAATACTCGAGGCGGGATTAACATATTACTCTGGGCGATGTTGACATTTGTCATGACTTTATGTTGTAAATATATTTACAAGGTACACTACTGGTACGTTAATTATATTATGTGAAGTACATGATGAGAATTTTTATTTGGTTAATGCGGCTTAATAATAATAATAAGACTAACAATAATGTGTTATCTGCAGCTATGTGTGTTTGAATACTAAACTATATCACAGTTTTACATAAAGTATAGTTAAGGTTTGGTTCAACTGTGTCAACTTTTGTATGACATATTTCCTAAATAGCGTATAAACCTGACGTTACCCTATACAGAAATAAAAAGCATATACCATCAATAGATTGATATGTTTCTTTTTGTAAAAATGCATTTTCTGAAGTTATTTTCCAATGATAACGTACAATATTTAGTTTTTTCTTTTTAATGTTTTCTTTTTCACTACAACTGTCATCGAAACTTTTAGCTTCATGGTGGTATCTGCGAATCGAGCATTTGATAATTAGTCCTGGAATACTCGCCATTATTTTTGGAATGTAGTATATATTTTTGGAATGTAGTATATGAATATTGTGTCTTTGTATCATACGAATTGTTTTCTTTCAAGAGATTCCCCCATCCCGAAAAAAAATGGAAGAGAAAATACGACTTCAAATTTCCACACACTGCCCCTTATAAGAAGAAAAAGATACTGTTTTCAATTGACATACCAGACGACCCTTATTTGTTATCACATATCTTCTTTCAGTAAAACAACAATTGTTTTCCTTCAAGAGATTTTCACACAAAAAAATGGAAGAGAAAATACGACTTCAAATTTCCATACACACTGTCCCTGATAAAAAAATAAGTTAATGTTTTCAGTTGACATTCAGATGACCCAGAATTGTTCTCACCTATCTTCATTCAGTAAAACAACTAAAGCCATGAACAGAAGATAAACCTTCTTAACCTTTCAAGCAATAGAACCATTTTTATCAGAGCCTCCTGACAGGGAAAACAAGTCAGTTGCAAATGGGTTGTCAGACCACCCTTCGGGCGACGTGACAAGTGCCCACAGACAATTTAATAAAAATATACAAGTCATGAACAGTATTTTGCAAGTGCATGGCATGTGCACAAATATGCACGAATGTCCTGCTAGAAAAACACATAGCATGGTGAAATTGACACAAGAGCATCGCGCCAGAGCTGTCGGAATTTTACAACAAAATTCCAAATCGGTCACTTCCATGAATTGTACTTGGATTAAATTTCGCCAAAAGAGCTCGCTCGGATGGTAGATAGCCACCGATTGAAGGTTCTGTAAACGGAAATAAGATTAAAAATGAAAATAACCATCAAAGTGACAGCTACAAACAAATTATATCAAAGTTCTTTTGAAATTGCGAAAAAAATTACTCACGTGTCGTAAATGTGTCCCGGCTAGCAACATTCCGACAGCTCGATCGCATTGCTCTTATGTCAATTTCACCATGATATGTGTTTTTTTCCAGTAGGATTTTCGTCAGTAATGCCAAAAAGTGTAAACGATCACGTGCATGTTTGTGCACATGCCCTGCACGTGAAAATATGCAATGTTGGTCAAAACGCCTAATGCGGTTACTTCGGCCGTGAGTCGGCCAAAAATAAATTAATAATTAGCTGCAGTACCTATTCAAATGTTGGTATGTGAAATTTCGTATGGATACATGCATTATTAACAAAAATGTATTACAATATAAACTGACCGATTAGGAATTTTGTTGAGTTGTCGGTGGGCTTTACGGGCGGCGTGACAATCCACCGACAACTGACTTGTTTTTCCTGTCAGGAGGCTCTGATAAAAATGGATCTTTTGCTTGAAATGTCAAATTTTACCATGTTTTTCTGTGTTTTTTGAGTATAATTATCTTGGTTTCTTGATAAGGATCGTCTGGAACGTCAGCTGAAAATATTAACTTATTCTTCTTATCAGGAGCAGTGTATGAAAATTTCTCTTTCATTTATGGGGAAAAAGCCTTATTAATCTTTCAAGCAATAGATTCATTTTTGTCAGAGCCTCCTGACAGGGAAAACAAACGTCAGTTGTCGGTGTATTGTCACGCCGCCCTACTTCGGGTGGCATGGCAAGTACCCACCGGCAACATATACCTATTTACAACACGGTCAGATGCAACTTCAGTTATGAAAATGACACTGATGCTGATAAAACAAGTCGAAATATGAATCCCAACATTCCTTCCAGTAAAACTTAATATAGATGTATTTTCTTGTCAGTTTTATTCAAAGAGTGTTTCATAACAATGTGTACATTGTCATCAAAATAATGAAAGGATTCCTAGAAATAAATCTTTAAGTATCAAATGGGATTGGATTAAGGAAGTAAATACATATCCTTCGTTTCACGATGCCAAACAAAGTGATAACAGGCAGTGCATTAAATAGTACTGATATAGCACAAACAAGATAAAATGTACCCTGAGATGATGTTATCTAATAAAATCCAAATTGGCCATTTAAACAGCACCAGTTGACTTTTTTTTTTTCAATTTAAGCAACATATTTTTATTTTGTGTTGCCCCTTAATATTGTTGTTTCCATCTAATGAACCCACTTTACTTGATAAATTTGATAAACTGTAAAGAGTGGTTGTTTTTATAAGAAAGAGAGCACTTATGCATGACCCGTGGATTATACTATTACCAATACACCCTGCTGCCTATAAGAAATTTTTCAAAACAGAACAAAAACATGGATATTTGTCAATAATATTTACTTGGAGGAGAATGCTCTCAAACAAAATGGAGCTGTTTACACGGTATACAAGAAAACAACACTGTCCAATGAGATTGAAGTGATAACATACTAAGTGTTTGATAATATATATAATATATATAATGCGGCCCGCATCATAACCAGGACTCCAAGATACGAACACATCACGCCGGTCTTGAAGGAGTTGCATTGGCTTCCGGTTCAGCACCGCATTGAGTTCAAAATCTTAACACTTACATACAAAACCATGCACAATGAATCTCCTAAGTACATTGTCGATGTGCTGGACATGTACAAGCCTCGTAGAGACTTAAGGTCGGCAAACGGCCCGGTGTCTTTGGTTGTACCGAGGAGTCGAACAGTAAAGTATGGTGACAGAAGTTTCAAGCATGCAGCTCCAAAACTTTGGAATGCCCTCCCAGCAGGCATCAGAGATTCAAGCTCACTGTCCGCATTTAAAAATCTTTGAAAACGCATCTCTGCCACATATGTAATAGATAAATAACAAAATCTGAAATACTGTTGAAAAATGGCGTTAAACCAAATCACATTCACATATGTTATAAATAAGTAACAAAATCTGAAATACTGTTGAAAATGGCGTTAAACCAAAAACCATGAAAGGTTTGTTTCGTGTTTAGAAAGGGATCAGTCTCGTTATGTAATTTAACGTTGAACATAATTTATGGATGATCTTGTTTAATTACTATTCATTTTAATCTTTTACCAATGTATTTTCATGTATGTATGTGTATGTATGTGTTCTTTATGTTTTTGTAAAGCACTTTTGAAAGTACATATTTTGTATGAAAATAGCGCTATATAAGTCAGGTATAATAATAATAATAATAATATGCATTGTTTTTTTAAAGAGATTTTCCCCAAAAAAGGAAGTGAAAATACGACCCCAAATTTTCATCGACTGCCCCTGATACGAAAAATAAGTTAATCTTTCCAATTGACATTCCAGACGACCCTTATTAAGAAACCAAGGTAATTATCTACACAAAAACAAAGAAGAACATGGTAAAAGTGTCTGTATAATACCCTTTGAAGCAATAGATCCATTTGAATCAAAGCCTCCAGACAGTTGTCAATGGAATGTCACGCCGCCCTACGGACAAGTACCCACCGACAACTTATACTTGTCGTAAAACAAATGAGGAAAACAAATTGGCTTAGATCTTACTCATTTTACGTGATGGTACATTGAAAAGTGAAAAATTACGTGACTTTTTTCAGTTTATTCAATTCATTTTAGATTATTGATATGCACGAATAACTCTTTTGAGGTAATTTGAAAGAAATCACTTTGCGCTGTAAATCATTTGCATGAGAAGTACTGAAAATTCTTTTACATATATAAGGCCTAAAAAATATTTTTTCCAGTAACATGCTAAAAAAATTTAGGGTAAGTAGGTCGGAATTTTTTTTTTTTTTTTTGATTTTTTTTTATTAAGGGAGAATTTTTGGAAATTATTTTTTTGTTAAAAAATGAAAACAAATAAGGGGGTTATGGCTTAAAGGCATCAGTAAATTGATCTCTAACATCACTGGCCATGTTTAAAGCATAAAAAGTGCAGTTTTGTAATTTTTTGTTAAAAAGTTGAAAAAAATATTCTCAAAGGTCATAAAAACATTTAGGGTCGGGCCAAAAATTTAGGGTAGGTCGGGATACCGGAAACAAACAATTTTTTACGCCTAATATAATATTCTGTTTGAAAATTCGCCAAGCGGGAAAAGTCAAATTATTGATCAAATAAAATAACCACCATTTTGCCAGTCTATTTAAACTTCCTTGACTGGCGCACGCTTGAGAATAGACGTGTAGACTCCAAGCTCGTCATGTTCTGTAAGATATACCATGCCCTTTTAGCTATCTCCCTCCCCTTTTACTTAGAAGTCCCTACCAGCTTAACTAGACACATGCATCCCTTAAGTCTACGTCAAGTCCATGTCAGTTCAGATTACTTGAAATATTCCTTTTTATCCCCATACCACAATCTTGTGGAATAGGTGACCCCAAAATATTGCAACCCTTCTCGACCTTGAGTCCTTCAAGTAGGCATTGGCCCAGCTTAGTTACTAATTAAACTGTAATTGTTTTTATCTTTTTACTCCATCCTTTTAACATTTTAACAACATTTGTCACTTTCGTATTCTTACGCCCGCTGAAAGAACTGTCTTTCAGTTTTTATTCTTTTATTCTGCACTAATCACCGACGCGCACCCTGCCCATAATACTCGCGAGAGATAGATAGATAGATAGATAGATAGATAGGTCGGTCGGTCGGTCATCGATACTATAGATAGATAGAATGTATAATTTTGGACATACTCAATTTAAGATATCGTTCACATGTTAATTTCACATCAGTTTAATTGGCTAAACAAATTATTGCGTGTGCTTTAGTGCTTTAGTTTGGGCAAACTTATTTCACGTAATAACTATTGTAGAATATGAATATATAACGTTTTTAAATTGTATAACTCCAAAATAATCTTAAAAAGTGCAGAAAGTTCAGTTATTTTATCGCATAGAAGAACACAACAATACCAAAAAAAAAAAAAATAATCCCAAAATGCTAGAGAAAATAAACAAAGTTAAGCCTTACAAGTTACTTGTAGTAAAAAGTCTTAAGTCACAGTCATGACAGATGGCATGATAGAACAAATAAGATCCGTTGTCTGTAAAGAATAAGCTTTAGAAGGATCTTAATTGCTCTTAATAGGCACCATCATTATCCTTATACTGTTGGAGTAGGATTTACTTTCTTGGGAATAAGAGCAAAATGAAGCCGAATTTACTTTTTATAACTTTTTTATCGTTTAATAATACTGTAACCCTAACAACAAGGTATTAAATCGATGAAATATTCTCGTGTATACTTCCCATTGCAGTGTGTCAAGGAAAGCCACACTGCACAACTGGCCGATATCCCACACATCGCTGAGTAGTTTAACTGAGTTTAACTGCACGCTCTACATCGTTCTGTTGTATGAACCAGTTAATACAGATATTTTTCGTTTTAAGATCGATTTATTTTTTGTGCAAAGGACTTTGAATTGCAATGTCTCAGTCGGATGTATTAAGTTTTTCTGTCGGGTTTTTAGTGTATCTTACAGGTAGGAGCTTTATCTTGATTTTCAAGCATTTTAAAGTCCTGTAAAATTGGAGTTAGTAAATTAATTATTTTGTTATTTTGCGTATAATTATGAATTCACGAAAATTTTCTGGAAAACTTCCATAAAAGATACACGTCTGAAAAAATGAGAACAGGTCAGTTAAGCTTAAATAAAATTAAAAAACTTCCTAAGGTCAAATAACAGGCGAAACATGTCAAATTAATATCTATAAGAATAAGCTTTACGGATGTTATTTTATTTATGTTAATGATGTTAGCAATATAAAGAAACCAGCCTTTTAAAGGTGGTCAATCCCATTTGAACAACATTTTCTGACATATTTCAGTTTTCATATATTCTGTTAGAGATTTATTTAAGGAACAAAAAGACCCATTACATAGAGCCAGATCCCTGTTGGAAATGTATGATTTATTACTTTTTATGAAAATTTGTAATTATCTCCCTTTAATACAAAAGTGTTTAAAAAAGTGGATTATTTCTTGTAATTTCAATATGATTTCTAGTTTTACATTTGCATTATATATATACACTGGAATACTCCATCTACCTGAAACAAAAGGCAAGTTTTGAAACAAGTTGTAGCTTCGGAATTAATCTATTTTAAATCTTATCTTGGTTGCAGAACCAAGCTAGACAAAGGGATGTTATAATTTTATAAACTTGCATTGCTAATGAATTTTGGCAAAATATGTTCTTGTCAATGCAAGTCTTTGACAACTTTAATACTGTAGTGCTTATATTCATAACATTCTTCAGGCAAAGTGTGTTTGTTAAATTTATACTTATGCTAAAATATCTTGGTTGGGCAACCAGGATAGGAAAATCAAAGTTTAGAAATATTTACAATGAAAAACTGATGTGTATTAAGAACTCGATGAACACAAATGAGTGTAAATGATCAGTTGGTAAAGTTTAAACAAGAAATGTCTTTAAAAAGACAAACGGCGTAGAGGTAAAAATGTTTGGCGCATGAAAAATTCAGAATTAAACAGAATGTAACAGACAGAAAATATTTGGATATGCACATACGAACACATTATTCATTTGCAATATTTCAACTAAGCAGCAAATTTAAATGATCAAGAGGTATCATTTCAGTGATAGAAGGTCAAAATGATTTCACGTCCTGGGCTGATTCTGAAATAATTTCGTGTTGGGTCAGAATCTCCCATAAGTAACCCACTAGCACAATATGTCGACCAGCGTACAGTTAGTTGGACTGGAAAAGGCTTAACCAGTTGACATGAAAATAAAACCCTAGCTTTTAAATCACTAGTAATGACCCCCATAACTCTAATTACTTGATTAAGTTCTCAGTTTAAAAAAATCTTAAAGCAAAAAATCAAGCATTTGCAGATTGGGATACCTTCAAAAAATGTTGAAATCTTTTTATTTGGGTAAAGTAATAGGTAAATACTTACAAAATATATGATGAATAGTGATTTTTAAATTTAATTTGCACATTTTTGTTGTTTGCGTAGTCATTATTAAATGAAAATTTAAAAATTTTCAGCTGACCATGGCCTCCATTGGTGTTCTTATTGTTTTTGTTTGCACTTGCCAGAGCGAGGCTCCAGTGGGGAAAGACCCCTGGTGTCAAATTATGAAGGAAATAACTCAGTTTCGTGAAATAAAAACAGAGAATTGATAAATTTTCTGCTTTATTTTCACGAAGAACATGAATTTGCCGTGTGTGCGAAACCGCGTACAGTCCGACACTGGGTATACTGACTCTACAGTTACAACCAGCCACAACTCATTCATCCATAAGCGAGGTACGCAAGGGGGGGAAGAATTTTACTTTCGTTTTTCTCTAGTTGTGATAAATTTCTAATATATCATTTTAGTTTAGGGTAACAAAACTACTGAATATGTTCCATTTAATATGTGCCTTCTGGTAATCAATGCCATTTAAGACTTAATAAATGATTTATCTTCTCAGCGCGCACCTGTTCCGTGTCCCGATTACTACATAATCTAGGTCAAAATCCATGTTATTCAGCGAACGCCGAAAAAAATCCATTAGTTGGCCAAAATCAGGTTAACGACCTTTAACATGTTTTATCGGTTTGACATACCTACCGGTAGTGATGATAATCGGAAAGCATAATGATAATCGATTAATCGGATATAATCGGAAAGCCTTCCGAGCGAATAATCGGAAAATAATCGGACTTTCACACTGAACCATCTGTAGCTTATTAACCATTAGCTCACTTGACTCACTGTATCAGCATATATTAGCAGGATTTAATGTAATTGTGTGTGAATTTTTAGCCCTTGAGGGGCAGATATCAATGGGGCTAATTAAAAAGTATTTTATTTATTGAGGTAAAATTTGGTGCATTTTTATATGATTTGCACCCAAACGGCTTTGGGTCTATCAGGAGTCCCTGAGAAACTGACCATGCTGTCAGACCTAAAACACCTGTTTGTACATTTTATTATTGGTTCAAACTTCAATGACCTTCAATATTACGAACGTGGGCGGGGTACCATTATTTGCGGTCTTTACTGCATAATCGGCTAACACAATCCCCATTTTTATGCCCCCCTTTGAAAAAGGAGGGGTATATTGTTTTGCAGATGTCGGTCGGTCGGTTGGTCGGTCGGTCGGTCGGAATGTAGACCTATCCGTTTCCGGATGTTAACTCAAGAATGCTTGGGCCAGATCATGAAAGTTGATAGGGAGGTTGGTCATCCCCAGTAGATGCCCCTTTTGATTTTGAGGTCTGTATGTCAAAGGTCAAGGTCACAGTGACCCTGAAATGTAAACGGTTTCCGGATGATAACTCAAGAACCTTTGGGCCTAGGATCAGGGAAGTTGATAGGGGGGTTGGGCCCATGACCAGAGATGACCCCTATTGATTTTGAGGTCAGTATGTTAAAGGTCAAGGTCACAGTGACCATGAACGGGTAAAACAGTTTCCGGATGATAACTCAAAAACGCTTAGGCCTAGGATCACGAAAGTTGATAGGGAGGTTGGTCATGACCAGCAGGTGACCCCTTTTGATTTTGAGGTCAGTATGTCAAAGGTCAAGGCCCACAGTGACCAGGAACAGTAAAATTGGTTTTCCCCCCAGCATAACTCAAGAACGTTTGGGGGCCAAGTGTCAGGAAAATTGATAGTTGGGTTTGGGCCCCATGACCAGCTAAATGACCCCTATTGTTTTTGAGGTCAGTATGTTAAAGGTAAGGTCACAGTGCCCCGAACAGTAAAACAGTTTCCGGATGAAAAAACCTCAAGAACGCTTAGGCCTAGGATCACGAAAGTTGATAGGGAGGTTGGTCATGACCAGCAGGTGACCCCTATTGATTTTGGGGTCATAGGTCAAAGGTCAAGGTCACATTGGCCAGGAACAGTTTAAATGGTTTCTGATCTTCTTGTCCAAAAACCCATAGGGCCTAGGGCTTGATATTTGGTATGTAGCAAAATCTAGTGGTCCTCTACCAGGATTGTTCAGATTTATTTCCCTGGGGTCAATATGGCCCCACCCCTAGGGTCACATGGTTTATGTAGCCTTATATAGGAAAAAACTTTGAAAAACCTCTTGTCCAAAACCACAGGGCCAAAGGCTTTGATATTTGTATATGACATCATCAGTGATCCTCTACTAAGATTATTCAAATTAAATTCTCCAAGGGTCAAATATGGCTCCGCCCTGTGGGTCACATGGTTTACATATACTTATTTACAGTGTGCATATAATTTCTGTTCCTTGTGCAATTACTAAATGCATCAAGGGGGGCATTTCGTGTTCGACGAGCTCTTGATTAATTTTCTTTCGCTGCTGCACTTTTACATATCTTGTAGAATCCAAACTGGTGGTATAGTATTCCCTGGATATTGGACTATAGCTTTGATTGCATTATTATTTTGATCGAACGCAATATGCTTTGCCTCCGTTTTGAAGAGTGGAAAAGAAATGAGCCTAAAGAGGAAATATCACCAAAAAGATGCGTAACTCCCGAATATGCTTTAAACTAGCCTAAGTGTCAAATAATCGATTATGCAAGTTCATAATCGATGTCGGCGACTTTGGCTCATTAAATGATCGACAATCGATTGTCGGCGACAATCGGAACATCACTACCTACCGGCATCTCTCCGATATTGGCATGCTCGCTGGGAAATATTTAAAACTTACAATGTTCATGTACAGTGTGTCCATATTGTGTTACATTGGCAGCTGTAGATTAATTTCTAGCTTAATATATTTATTATTTATTGTAAAACAGTACCTCATTATCTCTCGATTCAATGTAATATTTTTAACATGAATACCTGAAATAAGTAAGCAAAGCCGGACAATCGGTATTTAGCCTTATCGGGTTATTTCCCTTCATAGATATGGAGTGTAATGGGAATTCTTGTCTCTATTTCGTCTCTTACGAATTTTCATATGAAGCTTCGACTATTAGGTCATCCGGTTCGATGACATTTGAAAGAGTTATAGTACTATGCTTTTGCCACACATATACTGTGGTAGTAATATTGGGTTTTGAAGCGATTTCGATGAAACTTGGTATGTTAACAGATATCAAGAAGAGTTCCAAGGCTTTACCTTTATTTTGATTTTTTTTCAATAAATCGTCTTTTTTGCACTTTTTTAATGCATGCAATTATTTTTGCCAGTCTATTCAAGGAAATTAAAAATGACGGAAAGCACCTATTGCAAGAACCAGAATTATTCCTAAAATTATTGCAGAAGTATTTGTACTCAGCGTCGCTCTATTTTAGTAAAGGAAGTTTAGGCTTGTTTGTGAGTAAATATTCAAGAGTTTGAAGAGATTTCATCGAAACTTGCAGAGTTACTTTCCATATGGTGCATTTCTAAATTGTGAAAACACGGCAATGCATTAATGCATGCACAGGCAAGATAATAAGATAGCATGTTCATCTTAAGATAAAATATTTAGAATACTTCTGTATAAGAAAAATGGCGGTTATTGTATGATACAAGATGAAACAACGCCCATCTTGGTTATCTTTTTTTTATTATTTAAAAGTGTATTTGATTTATCAAAACGTCCCAGGGAAGAACATAATGCGCCATGTCTTTGTAAAAATGTGATTTATCATTTTGATAAAGGAGGTGAATAACGAAATGAAACATTTAAATTTGCTAAATACTAGAATGGGGCTGTCAACTACAAAATGTAACAATGTCAGCAGAAATGTTATTTCCGTATTTCAGTATAGAAGTAAAAGATGGCAATTTATATTGTGAAATGAGGGGTGTCAGCTTGTGGTTTCTAACAAAACCATTTTTCACAGAGTAAGGAACATCCCACATTTCCCGTGTTTATTCGCAAACGAAAATGAGATAGCTTCATGTATTTTTATAGCATTGCATACCTACATTCCAGCGTAAGTGATTTACGCCATGGAATACAAAAATGCATTCCGATATTCTTTTTATATACAAGTTATGCAGGTTTATTGCATTTTGTTATACGCTTATTGAATGGCTTGTAGGTCAACAGCCAAAACTACTGCCCGAGATCAGGAGGACCGAGGATCAATAATTTAGACTATTGACCGACAAGTCATTCAATAAAATGTTTTATGGAATCGCTCACACATGTGCATACTCCTGAAATACTAGAAGCTAAATCTTTGGCCGTAAACCATGGTATATTAGCAATCAATTAAGTGCATATTGAAATAAAGGTACTAAAACAAAACTGTATATATTTAGACCAATATATTGTCTGACATTTCAAGTTTCAAGTTTCGTTTTCATTCAGCCAGAAGGTCATAGACCCATGTGGCAGATATACATCCTATATACATGGCAATCATAATACAATAAACAAATTATCATGTTCATACAATATAACAATTTTGATATGTCCAAATGTGTTTCAGTCAGTCAGCAAACTTATACGAAGGCATCATTAGACCGACATTATTTATACAAGAATACAAATACATAACAGCATCACAAAATGCAAGTCGTGCCGAATGACAGGGTCAGTTTCCAGTTTCCGGAGATATCTGCGATACGTAACATCTCGCAGGAGAAACACTGCTATATTGAACAAAACAAAGCCCAAGCATTTACATTGATATAATGGTTCAACAAAGAATCAACGTTAAATACATTTGTTATCAAAATTATACTATGATAATATTTCTTAACCTTATGGATGGTAGAATGATGCGAATTAAACATAAATAAATAGTCAGCATAAAACACCCCACTTCTGATTGAGAAGGAGAAAAAAAAATCCCCAAAATTAGCATGTTTACTGGGACGTTACATTTATGTATCACACAATGTTAAGGGAAATTTAGTAGGCATACGACAAAATATGGAGTGGAGTCTTGGAGTGGAGTCAGGAGTGAAATCTTGGAGTGACCCTAACCAATTTTGCAATTTAAATTAAAGTACTACAGTAGTTACCATAGATTTAGATAATAATTATAGAATATTATATTTCATGTAAGTTTATGGAATATTTCAAAATGTTTTTACTTGATTCCAGTAAATTTCTGATAATACGTATTTTTGAATTACGCTTACAAGTACAATAAATTATAGTATTATAAAGTATTAAACTGTTTTTGAACATGCAACAGTTCAAGAAAGACCCATAAATTTTTAAAGTACCAAATACTACGAACGCATATTTATGAAATTGATAACTGGTCATTTTAGTCTACTTACGCAATAAGAGTGATGTACAAGAGTGTGCAAATTTTATCACTGTCTATTTCCGATATTTTGTGTTGATCGTTGGAATCTTGAATACAGTACTGTACGGTCCCATAGTGATATGTTAATCAAGTCATTCTTTACGGTTTTCTTTATTACATTATTGACAAATATCCGTGTTTGTTCAATTGTACAAATTTTGTTATTGGCAGCAGAATATGTGGTAATTTAGAGTTTTTACTGTAATTTTAAATTGTACTGGGTCATGCAATTTGCACTCCTTTTTAGCTCACCTGTCACAAAGTGACAAGGTGAGCTTTTGTGATCGCGCAGCGTCCGTCGTCCGTCGTCTGTCCGTGCGTGCGTGCGTCCGTCCGTGCGTGCGTAAACTTTTGCTTGTGATCACTCTAGAGGTCACATTTTTCATGGCATCTTTATGAAAATTGGTCAGAATTTCCCCTTGATGATATCTAGGTCAAGTTCGAAACTGGGTCATTTGCGGTCAAAAACTAGGTCAGTAGGTCTAAAAATAGAAAAACCTTGTGACCTCTTTAGAGGCCATATATTTCACAAGATCTTCCTGAAAATTAATCAGAATGTTCACCTTGATGATATCTAGGTCAAGTTCGAAACTGGGTCACGTGGCTTCAAAAACTAGATCAGTAGGTCAAATAATAGAAAAACCTTGTGACCTCTCTAAAGGCCATATTTTTCATGGGATCTGTATGAAAGTTGGTCTGAATGTTCATCTTAATGATATCTAGGTCAAGTTCGAAACTGGGTTACGTGCGATCAAAAACTAGGTCAGTAGGTCTAAAAATAGAAAAACCTTGTGACCTCTTTAGAGGCCATACTTGTGAATGGAACTTCATAAAAATCGGTCAGAGGGTTCACCTTGATGATTTGAGATCTCCATGAAAATTGGTCAGAATGTTCACCTTAATGATATCTAGGCCAAGTTCGAAAATGGGTCACGTGCCATCAAAAACTAGGTCAATAGTTCAAATAATAGAAAAACGTTGTGACCTCTCTAGAGGCCGTATTATTCATGGGATCTGTATGAAAGTTGGTCTGAATGTTCATCTTAATGATATCTAGGTCAAGTTCGAATATGGGTTACGTGCGATCAAAAACTAGGTCAGTAGGTCTAAAAATAGAAAAACCTTGTGATCTCTTTAGAGGCCATACTTGTGAATGGATCTTCATAAAAATCGGTCAGAGGGTTCACCTTGATGATATGAGATCTTCATGAAAATTGGTCAGAATGTTCACCTTGATGATATCTAGGTCAAGTTCGAAAATGGGTCATGTGCCGTCAAAAACTAAGTCAGTAGGTCAAATAATAGAAAAACCTTGTGGCCACTCTAGAGGCCATATTTTTCATGGGATCTGTATGAAAGTTAGTCTGAATGTTCATCTTGTTGATATCTAGGTCGAAGTTCGAAACAGGGTCATGTGCGGTCAAAAACTAGGTCAGTAGGTCTAAAAATAGAAAAACCATGTGACCTCTCTAGAGGCCATACTTGTGAATGGATCTCCATACAACTTGGTCAGAATGTTCATCTTGATGATATCTAGGTCAAGTTCGAAAGTTGGTCATATGCCATCAAAAAGTAGGTCAGTAGGTCAAATAATGAAAAAACGTTGTGACCTCTCTAGAGGCCATATTTTTCACGGGATCTGTATGAAAGTTGGTCTAAATGTTTATCTTGATGATATATAGGTCAAGTTTGAAACTGGGTCAACTGCAATCAAAAACTAGGACAGTATGTCTTAAAATAGAAAACCTTGTGACCTTTTTAGAGGCCATACCCTTTAATGGATTTCATGAAAATTGGTCAGAATGTTCACCTTGATGATATCTAGGTCAATTTTTAAAATGGGTTTGTGCCTTAAAAAAAACTAGGTCAGTAGGTCAAATAAAAAAAAACCTTGTGACCTCTCTAGAGGCCATACTTTTCATGGGATCTGTATGAAAATATGTCTGAATGTTCATCTTGATGATATCTAAGTCAGATTTGAAACTGGGTCAACTGCGGTCAAAAACTAGGTCAGTTTGGTCTAAAATTAGAAAAATCTTTTGACCTCTCTAGAGGCCACTTTTTTCAATGGATCTTCATGAAATTGATTTGGAATGTTCACCTTAATGATATCTAGGTCGTTTCGAAACTGGGGCACGTGCGGTCCAAAAAACTAGGCCAGTTGATATAAAAATAGAAAACCTTGTGACCTTTTCTAGAGGCATATTTTTTATGGAATCTTCATGAAATTAGTGAGAATGTTCACCTAGATGATATCTAGGTAAAGTTCAAAACAGGGTCACGTACCTTCGAAAACTAGGTCAATAGGTCAAATAATAGAAAAACCTTGTGACCTCTCTAGAAACCATATTTTTCAATAGATCTTCACGAAAATTGGTCAGAATTTTTTTCTTGATAATATCTAGGTCAATTTCAAAACTGGGTCACATGAGCTCAAAAACTAGGTCACTATGTCAAATAATAGAAAAAACGACGTCATACTCAAAACTGGGTCATGTGGGAACAGGTGAGCGATTCAGGACCATCATGGTCCTCTTGTTTTATAAAAACAACACTCTTCAGAGTTTATCAAATTTATTAGTACAATGGGCTCATAGGATATAAACAACAATATTTATTGACAAATATTCATATTTGTTCAGTTTTACATTTTTATAGGCGACAGGGTGTATTGGTGATTGCATAATTGATAGGTTTTAATTCCACGGGTTATGCAAAGGTGCTCTCTTTTTGATAAAAGCAACCGCTCTTCAGAGTAGATCAAAATTATTTAGGTTTGAAAGGTCCAGTAAATGGAAACAAAAATACTAACAGTAAACATAAAATAAAATATGTTCCATCAATAAAAAAGAAGGAAATTGGTTCTGTTGTTTATATTTGTGATATTATCATCTCTGGGTACATTTTATCTTGCTTGTTTCTTATCCGTACTAATTAATGCCCTGCCTTTTACCACTTTATTTAGCATTCTGAAGTGAAGGCTGCATTTAATTTCAAATATATTCACTTAGTTATTCCTATCTTATCTTATGCTTTTAAATGTATTTCTAGGAATCATCCACTATGCTCTACAGATACAATCACTTTGTGTGGCGAAATCAATGATACATAAGATACCATAATATTTAAGTTTTTGAAGATTTTAACTTTTCGATAAAAGCGGTAAATGACATTGCATATATTATTAAAGCTCAAAACTGAATATGAAATAGCCATGATATATTTTGGTACAGCACAGTAACAGTGTTGGTGGAGAACAGATGTTCCGAAAACATAGACTGACACCACCAGTATATACTGTCAGTTACTAGTATGTTCAAAACATTGAAACATTAGAACAAAAACATATGTTAATGGTTTCTTTCGAAAATTTTAACAGTATAATTTGAACTTTTCTACAATTTTGGGGGCAAATTTAAAGAGAACTGTAAGGTTAAGCAGCTCATCACTGCATAAATCGACAAATAATGGCACATTTATAACAAATTGTGTTATGGACTGCCGAAAAAACATGTTACTGCTCATGTGGAAATATTTTATTTAGTTGGAGGATTTTGGCATGTAACATGAGAAAATGTGATCACGAGAAATTGGTTTGTTAAGCGCGGTATTTGGCTAGTGTCCCATATAGAGACAAGATTTACATTCAAAATATCGACACACGAACTAACTATAAATGTTAAAACCCATTATGGACAAAGATATGCTGGAAACAATAGAGCGTATCCAGCCACACAATGAAACTAACAATGGAAAGTCACTTACAACTTGAAAGTGTGTCCAACTCTCTTGAAGCAGGGGTTCAAATAGAAGTTGAACACTGTAAGGTATTTTGAAAATAAAATGTTATTGTAGAATGCATGAAATGTTGAACACTTCACACGAAACAAGAGCACCTGGTCGTAAATAGAGCGACAATATAATGACTGAAGAGGAAATATAAATAATAGACCGTAGGCCTTACATATCCATCAACAACACATGCTCTTCGTTATAATTAGAATCAACATAATCGTCGGGGATAGCGCAACAGACATAGAAAACAACAGACATCCAACTAACTATAGTTTTTACATAATTTTAGTGCATTTGATACTAAAGGGAGATAATAGGAACAATGGTGTGTTTGGCGCACCTCTGACTCAGATAGTGTATACACAATATTACAATAATTATATGTGTGTATGTATACCAAGTTGTAGGAGGGTGGGGGGAGACTATTCGAGGCGGAACCCCATTTTTAACACTAAAATCCTGCATTCTGCTGAATTTTAAGAGAAAGTCATTTCTGTCATTTACTGAAAATTTACAAGATTAGTGTTTTACTGAAGAAAAGTTAGAATTTTAAATGAATATTTTACTATGGAGTTAAAATTTATAAATATTGTTATTCACATTTTTGGTGTATGTGTTTGAGAGCTGTTCTATAAAAACAATGGATATCTTATTTTGAGGATTGTATAAGTTCTGTTTGAGGAGGTACGAGGGTCCTCCTACATAAAGTTTTGCAATTTGTGCCAAATCCTGAATTCTAAGGAGATTTCAACACTGAAAATTATGGTTGTTGATTACTTTAGGTTTAAGTTATAAAATGTCAACTTGGAAAAGGGGTGTTTTAAGTAGAAATCTTAACGCAAGATCATATTAGGAAGTACTGCTGCAGATGGTTTTGAATATCTGAACAGCTTAATGTCGAATTCTAGTGAGCTTTTAGGATATAATTATCAGTATGGTCTTAAAAATAAGAAAGAAATATAATATATACTCAAAAGATGGTGCTCCCCTCCCCCACCTCCCCGCTCGTGTAAACATATAGGTTACTGTTATTATGAAATCTCTTAACAACCAGTAAATTCACCCACTTAATATACTTTTTTTTCACAGTTCCAATTTTAAAATTGAATTATGATATGCGCCTTTTTTGAATGAATGAAAATAAGTTAAGTCAGATACTACCTTATTATTAAAAGAATTCACATATCTTAGTGAACATTGTTGATATTAATGACATGCTACAAGTCTTTGATTGATACTGGAGTAAAGGGTCGTGTTTAAACTTACCTACGTGATCTCGACACATTCAAGACAAAGAACAATGCATGCATTCCAGCGCGAGATGTCAGACAAAATACAGATTGCATTCTATTGCATAATTAAGTGTTATGTTACACTTTCCCTCAGTGGTATAAGAACTTTTTACAGACTACATTAATTCTTATCATCATTGAGTTTAAAAATCAAAGTACTGAGAGGACTGATGGAGGCAAAAGCACTGCAGTTTCAAGACTTGATGTAAAACCCATTCATGTAGGAAAGTACATGCAGGCATTATGTAATGCATTGTGTTGGCAAAATGGAGTGTCACAACTTTAACAGTGCACAACAATAAAATTTATAAACTTGTGTTTTAATACACTTCTATATTTTGTTCAAAAGGTAAAGATAAAAAAACTGCTTGTTCAATAGCAGTTGCTCATCGACAACCAAAAACCTTTCATTGCCATTGTAAAAATGAAAAGATAAAACTATCAATGTATTTCATTTCTTCAGTTTCTTCTGTTTGCCACTCTATGTCCTTGAAAACATGTGTTCTTTAGAGTCTAACAGAAACAGGCAAACTTTGTAACACTTTATGAACGTTTTGAAAGAAAGTCAAAATATTCCAGTATGTGAAAGTTTAAAGGAACAATATTTTCCCTTTAATGACTTGAAAAAATCTAGGCTATGTTTTTCTAATGTGTACAATACTTATCAATTAAAAAAGTAGGATGTTTTTTTTTTTTGTTAAATAAGCATCATTTTAATAAGGTCGCATTTGTTTCACACAAACACCTGCAAAAATATTTTTATAGATCTGCCTTTTCCATTCCAAATATTTCTAAAGTTCAGTAACTGTTTTCTTAAAAATATACATGATATATGACGATATTATTATTCATTTTGTTTGTTATGTTTGTTGATCAAAATAACATTGTCTGTTTCAATTTTAGGGTTTTTTAATATACACCTGTATTTCAAACTATCAATATCATAATATAAGAAATACATTAACACTATGAAACCGTGATTCTTCATATCAATGAACCTACCGAACTGGCGTATACAGTTCGAGTAAATTAGGATATGAAACGCCCGTGGAAAAAGAACAAGATTTCTGGTGGTTCTGCCTTCGAATATCACCATCAGAAACCATTTGAACCCTCAGATATTTGCACCCTCAGATAGATGAAATACATTAAACTGGTAACATAAATGTACAACTGCAGGGATGATTACCAAGAAAATGAGGCCAAAACATAACGGGCACTTGTGGCAAATTATCATCGCGGGAAAGGTGGATTACCTCTCATAGCAAAAATTACTCGGTCTGAGAAATGATGAAAAAACGTATAAAGTACACGCAATTATTAAAAGGACTTAGCGCACTTTTTACGTTAAACGATAATTTTCCTGCAGATAAATACCGTTTGATCAGCGTATATGGCGTTTCTTTTTTTAAATAAAATCTGGGAATGAAAAATTTTTCTTTCGTCCTTTTTCAAGGATTTCCCGAACTTATAATTATGTTAACCTGTCATATACATAATGACTGTCTGATCTTTAGACTAAGAATCGGGCACATGTTCAGTTGGGAAATGTTGTACTTTTCCAGAATAAGCGCGTTTCTATTGGCCCTATTGTGAGGTCGGATTTCAGGATTTTTCTCTCCAATTCACGTACATATCCATACGACGCACTCTTTGCGAAATCTGCTATATCGGCGGTTTTTGCGTCGGCACCGGTTATTTTTTGCTATAAACAGTGCCCAGGTTTGTATGGGAGGCGAAAAAAAACCAGCTGCCATCCCCTGATCATTTGGTATGTTGCTCAAAATATGTAGAGCACGGAACATAAGGGTTGTCTTTTTATATTTTTTTAGTGTTTACTTTTTAATTAGCAGCGATTTTGCTCGCAACTCGATGAAATTTGTTGTGGAACATTAGCCCGACTTTTTCCACAGTCTTTAACCAGTTTTTGATTTGATAACATACATATCAAGCCTCTCTGCATTACGCACAGAGAGGCTCTAGGCTAATGACTATCTGGAAACATTATAGCTTAATTAATTAGGTGTGTTTAAAGAGTCCGCCAATATGGATATACACCGTGCAATTGTGTATTAAGTTTTAGTAACTATTCGAAATTCAATTCATTTTTATGCAACTTCTGTGGAAAAGACATTTTCATTAACGATTTACAGCTGATTACGAGATCAAAATATATAATTATACATAATAAACAATCACAAATAAGGACGGTCCGACCAAGTACATAAATAATGTAAGCTTTAAAATGTTCTTAATAGTTGGTGTAAAACAGGAGTAATCTGTTCATAGATGATTTTACTAAACAATGAGAGGAAAAATCTACTGACGATTATTAGATAAGATAATAATTACAAAAAATCAAACTGTCAAAATAATCCCCCCCCCCCCCCCCCCCCCCTCCCGAACCAAATAAGTCATAAATTCAAACTGACGAATAAGTAATGAATTTTTTCTACCTATTTTATTTCAAGTTAACCATTGTTTTTTTATTTTATTTTTATTATTATTATCTTTTATATAGTAATAATTTTTATAAATAACATCTCTTGAAAATATTTTCTTAGACATGCGAAAAGTATTTCATTTCAGCACTCTATTTTCTGAAATAATATTTTAGAAATAACACCTGCACAGAAAAGATATTTTGCGAATCGGGATCTATAGGATGTTGCCGCATATTTATAGATTCGCCTACTGATAAACGGTACTGATCGCCGCAAACTGATAAAGTTTCTCCATAATACACATACACAACAGTGTCGAGGCACGGTGATGAAAAAATCAATAATCTATCGGCTTATCAGTGGCGTTGCAATTCCTTAGTAGTTGCTATTTTCACGCAGAATCATGAACACATTTTTTTTGAGCGTATTGAAACTAATTATTGGATTTCAGAATAGGTCACATGATCAAAACAAGTGTCGGTTTCAGAATCGATCACGTGATTAAATCAAGCGTCTTTATTATTCTTACGCTTAAGAAGGTCTATTATAATTTATATTTATAATGCAGTTTAGTTTTCTTCACATACTGTTGTTGATATAAAATGTGTAGATCTATTTAATCATATCTGGATCGAAAATATAATTGCTAAATGCAATATGAAAGTTATGTTTGGTAAATACTTTGGAACTTGTTTTCTGTGTGTTGTCAGTTTGGTCATAAGCTCGACAAGAAAATTGAAAGACGGTTTGTTAAATCTGGGGGCATTGCCCCCAAAAACGAACGCACACATGTCACGCGATATTCATTTGCGCAAAAATTACTAGATTACTAGATTGCTTGCAAAATAATGGTAGACAACTATGTTTCAAGGATACCGAATAAAATATGTAATGCTTATTTCTTTGACATCGCTTATTCAGTTTTCAAGGGGCCCCCGTTGTCGGAGGGCTATGGTCGTTGAGTTGGAATAGCTTGCCTTTCACCTATGTGGTTTCGAGCTCTGCACGGATCGTCGAGAGGAAGCTATTAGGCTGGGTTACGGAAGTTCGGTGGTTCTACACAAATGTCATCCCATGCGTGAAATAATATCGCGATGACACATGGGATCCTCCTCCAGAAGTTGCAATTTTGTTGGTGTGACCTAAAAGTACTGTTTTTAGAATCAGCGTACACTTAAAATAAGAATGAAGACTTCTGGTATGAACGCGTTGGAAACTCACATAATTTAACATTACCTACGTTTTCTCCAAATGTGTGTAAAGACTAACATAATAACATGAAAGAAATTCAGTGGAAACATTTCACTGCAAACGAATTATTGTCAAATTACAAGAGAGCCAGTATTTCCATAACTAGTAAATCCAAAAAGCAAAATCTCGCTTTCTCGTGTCTCATTAATGCGTATACAATTGAAATGTATTTAAATTAATTTATTAACTTATGAGATTCTCTCTCTCTCTCTCTCTCTCTCTCTCTCTCTCTATATATATATATATATATAATGCTAATATTTAGCATGCACTTTACAGCAAGAGAAGATATTAAGAACATCGCTTCTGGACAAGTTGCAATTTTCAAAATATTTTTCTCGTAAGAATATCTCGCTACAACCAATATAATGCTGATTGGAACGAACAAATTACGCCTCAGACGTGTACAGAACGTTTGTTTATGGAGAGAGGACAACCTTAAGCTGACCAATCCTTTGTTGTATATTTGTAATCATGTTGTAAATATATTGCAAAATAAAATATGTTTAAACCAAAATGAAATATGCTAACCATTTTATGCGTTTGAACTAAGTCGAACGTATAAAAATTAGTAATTCAATAAAACCGTGAAATTCCTTTGGGCGATATTGACATTTGTCATGCTTTATTAATATAGTCAATATAAATACATGGGAAATATGTAAAGTGCGGATTCCGTGTGATATCTAATAATTGATTCACCTTCAAGTTGATTGGATAACATTATATCCCCCGTAAGATCCTGTTACGTGACCGACTGTAAAATGACTGCGTAAGTAAATATATGTTTACTAGTACTTTATAAAACTAAAAATACAGTCATTAAAATGAAGTTTACATACATTAATTTGAAATAAATCATAATCAAAGAGTACATTTTGATGATAAAAATACCAAAACTATGTAGGTTTCAAATTTGTGCATTTTCATGAACTCCAGACTAAAGAAGGAATTGTTGGCTGGGTGTTTAGCCTGCTTCCTGTGCAAATATATACGCGTCCCTTGAACTGAGGGAAGAAACTAACTTGTCTTGAAATATGATAATATTATGCTTCGAATTCTTGAAAACCAAATCTACGTGGTTAGCAGCAGTTAAAGTCATGACCGAGAAAAAATACAGAAAATGCATTATGATAATTATACTTCGAATTTTTGAAAACCAAATCTCCGTGGTTACAAGTGGTACTAAAAAGCAGTAAAAGTTTTGTCTATTAAAGCTTCATGTGGTGCTTGGCTGAAGAAAGGTCTCACCAAGAAAAAATACAGAAATGCATTATGTAGGTATGCGTATCAACTTATAAACCATGCTGCAACAATGTTCTGGTTCACAAAGTTAAAAGAGCTTGATCCAGTGTTTACCTGTCTGATCAGGCCAAACAAAATAAACCATGTGTTTCATTTTGACCGATGGGAAGTCAAACAGATGTAAGTTGTATAAAAACTAGAACATTTATGACTATATATTCGCATAATTATTTTCTTGGCGTTTCCGGTAATTTTACTTATCAAAATCCATCTGGCATCCTCCAATGAAACCCAAAATTGTAGTATGATATTTGACCTAAGTTTCCATGACTAATTTTATATTGCAATTATTTTATTATAAAAAATGTCAAAATAGAAGATGTGGAATACCATAGGTCGCAACTTAAATGTTGCAAGCATGTGATTTCAGAACTATATGAAATCGCTATTATGCGACTGTTATTTTTTCTCACCATTTCCTTATCAGTCTCTGTAAACGCATATTCTGCCCACATAATGCAGACCTTGCTGCAGTATATAAATATAAACAAGGTTAGCTTTTAGTAAAACATTACCGATGTGGCAAACAGTATAGTGAAAACTCGATCATTTGATTATGGAATAAAACTTTATTATTAATCCTTTATTCATTTTTATTATGCCCCCACTTTAAGTGTGGGGGGGGGGGGGGCATATAGATTTGCCGTTGTCCGTCCGTCCGTCCGTCCTTCCTTCCTTCCTTCCGTTCGTCCGTCTTACCGTCCATCCGAGAATGTTGTGTCGCGCCTAGCTCCAAAAGTATTTGACGTAGAGTCACAAAACTTTACCGGAATGTTGGTCAGCATGTGTAGTTGTGCACCTGGGGTTTCGCGTCCGGATTCATTTAGTCGTGTAGGACTTATGGCCCCTGACTTAGTTAAAAATTGGTCATTTTAATGTTGTGTCGCGCGTAGCTCCAAAAGTATTTGACCTAGAGTCACCAAAGTTTACAGGAATGTTGGTCAGCATGTGCAGTTGTGCACCTGGGGTTTCAGAATAACATGAAAGAAATTCAGTGGAAACATTTCACTACAAACGAATTATTGTTAAATCACAAGAGAACCAATATTTCCGTAACTAGTAAATCCAAAATATCACTTTCTCGTGTCTCATTTATGCGCATACAGTTGAAATGTATTTAAATTCATTTAACTTATGAGAGTATACATATTTAACATGCACTTCACAGCAAGAGAAGATACCGGTATTACGAACTTCGATTCTGGACAAATTGCATTTTTCAAAAAGCTTTAAGGGACCTATCTCGTAAGTACGCCTCAAATGCACACAGAACGTTTGTTTGGGCAAATTGAAATATGCTAACTATTTCATGCGTTTCATAAAACCGTGAAATTTCTTTGGGCAATATTGACATTTGTCATGCTTTAACAATGTCGTAAATATAAATACAAAGGAAATATGTGAAGTGCAGATTCTGTATGATATCTAATAATTGATTCACCTTCAAGTTGATTGGATAACATTATATCCCCCGTAAGATCCTGTTACGTGACCGACTGTAAAATGACTGCGTATAAGTAAATAAAGGTTTACTAGTACTTTATAAAACTAAAAATACAGTCATTAGAATAAAGTTTACATACATTAATTTGAAGTAAATCATAATCAAAGATAAAAATTTTTAATTTTGAAGATAAAAATACCAAAGCTATGTAGGTTTCAAATTTGTGCATTTTCATGAACTCCAGACTAAAGAAGGAATTGTTGGCTGGGCGTTTAGTCTGCTTCTGTGCAAATATATACGCATCCCTTGAACCGAGGGAAGAAACTAACTTGTCTTGAAATATGATAATATTATGCTTCGAATTCTTGAAAACCAAATCTACGTGGTTACCAGCAGTTAAAGTCATGACCGAGAAAAAATACAGAAATGCATTATGATAATTATACTTCGAATTTTTGAAAACCAAATCTCCGTGGTTACAAGTGGTACTAAAAAGCAGTAAAAGTTTTGCCTATTGAAGCATAATGTGGTGCTTGGCTGAAGAAAGGTCTCACCAAGAAAAAATACAGAAATGCATTATGTAGGTATGCGTATCAACTTATAAACCATGCTGCAACAATGTTCTGGTTCACAAAGTTAAAAGAGCTTGATCAAGTGTTTACCTGTCTGTTTCGTGTCAAATGATCAGGCCAAACAAATTAAACCATGTGTTTCATTTTGACCGATGGGAAGTCAAACAGATCGCAAAACTAGTTTAAGTTGTATAAAAACTAGAACATTTATGACTATATATTCGCATAATTATTTTCTTGGCGTTTCCGGTAATTTTACTCATGCTGTCAAATTCCACCTGGCATCCCCAAGTGAAACCCAAAATTGTTGTGTGATATTTGACCTAAGTTTCCATGACTAATTCTATATTGCAATTGTTTTATTATCAAAAATGTCAAAATAGAAGATGTGGAATACCATAGGTTGCAACTAAAATGTTGCAAGCAGCCATGTGATTTCAGAACTATTTGAAATCGCCATTATGTGACTGTTATTTTTTCTCGCATCTGTAAACGCATTGGCTAAATTTTTTATTGATTGTTTTCATATGTTTAAGTCATAATTTTTAGGACATTAGTTTTCTATGTAATTCAGTAATACATGTTCATAAACATGTGAAAACTTCTCGCCTTATGTCAACGTCATGTAGAGAGTGTGACTCATACAACTGCTGTTATATGATTAGCTCTCATCCAATGGGGAAGTTGAGGTAAAGCAGACAACACTTTTTTTTCTAGAAAGTACACTTCTAGAAAATCATTCAACATATCTTTTTTCACAATATAACAGTGGTGCTGAAGAAGACTTGTACAAATTTTCAAAAAGATTTTGCTCTAATTTCTTTGAAATTTTGATATAAACCTCTGATGTTGCTTGCTCACTGTAAACAAAGGGTGGTAATTTCTCAACCTGGATCGTTTTTATAGTTCTTACCCGGCCTTTAATATTATTTGCATGATATAGGCTCGACTGTTGATCGACAAATACTTACATGAGGCGATATACCGTGGCATAACATCGATATCGAACACATTCATTTAGAAAGAGTCTCTTCATATGTTGGCTGGTTATCATCTTGCCAATGAGTTACAGTATCACACAAAGCAAGTCCATGGTACTCGGAAGCTTTTGTCCTTTTCGTTGTTTTGAAACAGAAATACTGGTCCTCCGAGACCAGCCAGACTCACAGAAATACTGGTCCTCCGAGACCAGCCAGACTCACAAAAATACTGGTCCTCCGAGACCAGCCAGACTCACAGAAATACTGGTCCTCCGAGACCAGCCAGACTCACAGAAATACTGGTCCTCCGAGACCAGCCAGACTCACAGAAATACTGGTCCTCCGAGACCAGCCAGACTCACAAAAATACTGGTCCTCCGAGACCAGTCAGACTCACCTAAGACTGGATCCCGTCCCTATGTTTGTTCTGTCATATTTTTCTTCATTAACAGTGGAAGTAACTCCAGCAGGTTCTTTCTATATTGATGTTACCCGGTCAGTAGGACACTTACGGATAAACGTGTGTTCTCTTCAGGTCTCTGAAGGGCACGCAAACAGCAAAAAATAAATAAAAAAGTAGGAGGAACAGATTTTCAGTTCTAAATTTCAAAATCTTTACTCTCAGTGCGCATTTCAATAATTCATAAATTCATTATTCAACCAAATTATGGAAAATGATAAATGGGGAATGCAGAATAAACATTAAATAAATAACATGTAAATTTATTTACCTAAAAAGGGCACGCAAACAGCACAAATAAATAAAAAAGTAGGAGGACACAGATTTTCAGTTCTCACTTCAAATTCTTTACTCTCAGTACGCATGCGTGACGTACATTGGCGGCTAGGTAAATAAAAGAGGCCCGTCACCTATTTTTAGTTTACATGTTAGTTATAGGAATGAAATGGTGGAGTATAGGACTGTACTTATATAACGAAAAAAAATGAGTGTTGTATGGGGATGATAACTGATGAGATGGAAAAATGGATGAATATGTGTATAATGATATATAGGGATGTGACATTTATATATAGTATACCAATGACAAATGACCCCGTTACATTGACATTTTTATTGCCCTTTGCTCCGAACATGTATGGTTTAGCGATCAGATAAAAAGGCTTAAAATTAACTTATAAAATGTTTGCAGTGTTTATGAAAAATAAATAACCATACAGCCTGGGAGTCAGGCTAGACTCACCCCAGCGGATTAAAAAGTAGTGCGCGCCTTAGAATGTTAGTTGATTCTGATATCTTATTATTTGTTATTGCTATCTAGGATTTTATTTGCTATGATTCATCTAGACCTATTTAGTTTCTCATTTGAGTTATCAGTGTGCTCTGCAGGTAGGGAATTTTATCTTGTTACTCACATTTAGCTTGCGTAGCAGTGAAATTGATTTTGTTTATATACCATGTTCGTCTTTAAATACAAAACTGAGACAGAGTAAAAAAAATCTCACTCAAGTTTCGTGCTTTCAAATTGATATGGTGCTATATATCAAAACATAAAAAGGTAACATAAAATGATATAACTATTGCCACTGTATGGTTTGATAAGCCCTCTTGCCCTGAGCTTGACATAGCTTTCAAAATGACTATTACATATGTTTGTGTCCCGACCGTGAAAGTGAAATGCTGGGGGCATTATTTATTTATTTGACAGAATTGTTTGATTCAGTGAGATTGCATGTCGCGCACAAGGTCCAGGTCCCTACTCCAAATGTTAAGATTACATCAGTGGGTCTAAGACGTATTACATTTGAATTCGCGAAAGAATATAAATTATAAATACTAACAAAGTCTCCCAGAAATCGGGAGTATTTGAACTACCTTAGCCAAAATGTAAAATGAAAAACTAGATTCTAAACGATAATACCGGCACAACATAAATGTCATGATGAACGATCTGTAACAGCTTTATACGGCCATCACATTGTACGGAAAACACCGCTGTAAATAAAGTAGAAAAGAGATGAAATTGGAAAAACCTTTCACTCATAAACACCAGATTGACTATAGTCGTTCTTGGCTGTGCCACTTTAGAAAGTATTATACCTGATGTTCACCCTTTCAAATGTATTTCGGTCTTACAATGAAACAAACAAATATCGTCTATTGATTAAGCAGAACATCTCATGTGTGCCCATTTGCGTTTTCAACAATATATTTTCAATCTCGCGTTGACTGTAAGAAAACATTAAATGTTTTAATCTATAAAAGACTGTACACGAAAATAACGCCGCCATATATGTTAATTTATATTTGTTATATAAGGAAAAGAATTTAATTTCTCCTTATGTCCTTATCTATAACACATGTTCAATTGGTACAGGCAGCACTACTTAATTTGGCATTTCAGTAAAATTCCACTAGTAATAAAATATATTTCGACGAACAGCTATACATTACAAACTTTCTGTCTCAAATACAATGTAAAGCGTTTATTTCATCGACGAATGCAAAACCCTCTATTCAACTCCCATCGGATTCGGATAAATATACAGTCAGAAATGACCGCCGATGACGATAATAATAGCGACGTCTCGACGTTCCATGCGTCAAATGGTTCACCGTTTCAAACTGTTTATCCAGTGAATTTTGCCTGATATAACACTGGGATCAAATATATGTATATAATAAAAGGTTCATTAAAACAGTACCTTGATCTACAATGATTCATTCATATCTCGTGAACTTTGCAAGGCCGGCTCACACTCGGCGCAAGCGCCTCGTGGGATCTAGGCCTAACATAATCAACATTGCATATCAAAGTACTGTTATAATACGAATAATAATGATGCGCCATGAGAAAAAACGCACAAAAAAGCAAACCCACAGCTAGCACGCTCACGCGCATTACACATGCACACACAAATAACTAACAATTAGCAAAACAGGAAGAATATATATATATATATATAAATGATTTATATATGTTAACAAGTTATTGTGACACCCGTCATACATAGCAGACGCTAATCACTAAAACTGATTTGATTCCGCCTAGTTTGTCTTCCAGTAAGATAAATACTCAGATACAGACCAGACATTCCAACAAAGATGATCTAAGAATCTAAATACCATTAGCGCAGATTTACATTAAAATATTTCACAGATTGTGCGGAATAAGCGATATGTCAAAAGCAAATTGCTCGTTATAACATTATTGTAAATCTGTGACCCTCCTTTAAATGGACATAAAACAGCCGAATAAAATCTGCAAATGTTGTTACTATGCTGTGCGAGGAAAAACAAAAGTTCAACTTTACGTGACTTACGTGATATATTTCACCATGCTTGCAGTTTTTTAAATGGATTTCTGAATTTGTAATGTTAAATACCTTTGACATCGCCAAAGATGTAGATGTACCCGAACCAGAGACTGAGAACCGCTGCGCTCAGATTGAAAAACATTTGAAACCTCCTGTTTCTGTTCATCTTTCTGACATTTTTAACCATAAACGGCAGTCTACGGTGTCCGTTTGGGCCATTATTAATTGTTCTGGGACATTATCTTGAAACAGTCTAGTGGCCGTTGTAGTTCTTAGGAGTTTATTAATTTAAAAAAATTTATTTATGGTAAAGTTATTATGTTTTATTTTTTGGAGCAGCAAAATCCGTGTAAATGCGCTCCACGTAAGCGCTCAAGGCCCTTCTTGCACACCATATGTCCGACTTCTTTATGTGTAAAAGCATGTGCACAAAATGACACATTTTCCCAAACTTGTGGTTAATTGTAGATGTGATTTTAGAAAGTAATATTATGGAAATAGAGAATAGCGCTTGCTCAATTACAGAGGTTTTCAGCTTTATTATGTATATTATAACTTTTTGCATTAATTTTATGCTTGATGACATAGAATTCTTTTACGAAATTGTGATGCAAACATACTGACAATTTTCCAAATTTAGTCTTCTTTTGAAGTAAGAGTTTTTACGCATTGTTACCTTGGAATAAAATCTTTTTTTTTTCAGGGACTTTAAAATTCCTCAGAAATAGTATCATATTCCCCACCACCTGATTCATACATTTCAAAATAGCAAGTCCTAAAAGTTTTGCAATAATTAGCTATATCCCAAATTTTCGTACGAACCTTTGTCAGAAAGATTTTGTTGGCTTCAAATTCATGCTCATCGAAAATGTCCAGAGCCTGTGATCCAAATCGTATTCTTTGTCAGACATGATGACATGTTCGTTGTTGTCCGCAGTTGTGTAAGTCGGTTATTGACCTCGTAGTTCAGTATTCCTGAATATGAAAAGCCTGCGCACGTGAAAAACTGTAAACACCTCGAGCGCTACGCGCTCTCGGTTTTCACGTTTTTCACGTGCGCAGGTTTTTCATATTCAGGAATACTGATCTACGAGGTCAGTAACCATTACTTATCGATTGTATTTTCATTTAGTTATTCTAGTATTCTATTCACCCTAAAAAGCCCCATATAATTTAACTATTAAAATTGTGATGGCATGGATGAATATCCAAGAGCGTGGTCGCGCAATCGGCATGTTGCAAGCCGGGCATTCACTCAGACATGTAAGTAAATCTGATTTTATTTATATAACGATATTTTGAGTGCAAATATTTACAAAATGAATCTGTTCACAATAAAATAATACTAAGTATATAAATGTACATTAAAATTTTATAAATGAATTTTTTACAGTTAGCCCAAGTCTTTGGCAGACATGTATCCGCCTTGGTTAGCCTTCGGCAGAAGTTTCAGCGCACAAGAATATTCCCCAATGGGTCATCCGAAACTACGTGCTGTCGATGAGGTAGAGGTATGTGCATGTTGTGAGAGCCACGGGAGGACACACGAAGTATTAATTACTCGGACTGTGATTCAGTTACTTTTCACATTGTTAGAATTTTGCGTTATGCCATTTTGTGAATTTGGATTTTACAGTGATATTTTTTTGTTAAATTGTATACCTATATGTTTATCAATTGGAATTAAATTATGGCGAAGTCAGTCTAGTGTGTTAAATTATTTATATTCAACATTTGAAAGAAATCCGTTCCCAAATAATCGAACTGCATGGCATTATATAGGTGTCGGGTTAGAAATGGCCGTACGTGTAGTGATGTAGGCCTAATAATTTTAAGGTGAATTTCGTTTCTTTTTCATAAGAATGGCGGTTAAACAAAAATAAAGTATATATCTAGAATGAAAATAAGACACTTCTGTACATAAAACAGTCCCAATGATAGAGCCAAAAGTAGGTAGGATGGCTTTCGTGTCCCTAATTTAATGACTAAATGAAACAAAATAAACACGTTTTGACTGATGTATATTATATTTTCGAATTAGACAGAAGCCTTATATACTGATAATTATCTGATTTGATCTTACATCTGTAGCAACCTAACTGTGATGTTTTCTACGATTGATTTTGCAAATACTCATGTGACCAAGAATTTATCTAAATATTAACTTGACCAGTCTTGTTAATAAGTCCTAGTCAAGATAATACTGATTGGCTTGAGAATTCAAGCATTTGGTTAATGTTTGTTTTGCAATGTGTTTGATGACACTATGAGGCTATTTCTATAAATCACAAAGTTGATTTTAAATAGTAATATACATTTAAGTGGACGTAAAATGTATATTAAAATGAGAGAAGTGAAATAATATATACCCTGAAAGAAAACAATACATGATGAAATAGCGTATTTTCTTTTTCCAACTATTAGTACGATACATGATTTCATGTTTATTCTAAAACGCTACTTCTACGTTGAAAATCAGTTTCCACTTCGGATCTGACAAATTCCAGACTCGTAAACAATTTACTTTTGTAAAACAAAACTCTACAAGTGTATATTGTTTTGTTTTATTCTGCTTACTAAAATATTCTAGATGAATCAGATCTGAAGGATTTAAGAAAGTTACTCGTACCATACTTTTGATGTAAATATATTTTTAAAGAGAAATCAGTGAAAACTCATGTTTGCAAAATTACACATTATAGGTAATTTTGCTGTTTCTATTAATACACGAAAGATGTACAAGTCAAAGGGGAGTCATGACGTTTAAATTGCTGATACAGACATTTCGTTTTTTACCCAGACGAACGTTTTGGCACAAATGTTACAGATGTTCGTTGCTCAGTTAGTTTAGTTTATACTAATTTGTTTTAGCTCGATTGTGATGAAAGCTGCAAGCTTATTGTAACCACTCTCGAGTCCGCTTTCTGTTTCTCAGTTATTGTCAACTATCTATGTTTGTTCACTTTAGATTATGTTATGGACGGCGGGGTATATGTAAAGGCTACAGTTAAATTGCACAACGCGTAGCATATCGAGCCTGGACTTCTTGGTTTTGAGTTTACATTTTATCGTTTTCGTGTTTCCTTGTATGTGCCAAGTATAACCTCTGAACTGCACGCACACTATGAACTTGAACTAGAGCATTGTGACCGAGTTTAATTTAACTTAAACATGTTATAATAGACAAAACTAAAAAGGATAAAAAGACGTGAAAAAGAGCGAAAATGTAGTTATAAATAAGTTTTATACGACTTAAATTCATTTTTGCATTAACTTGGTAACTAATTTTCCTTATAACTGGGTTTGTTTAAAGGGCCGGTATGACTTATTTGGATGATGTCATCCCTGGGCATATTTGATCTTCTTTGTTGCTTATCAGTATTGACAAATATCCAGTTTGGTATCTTGAAGTGAAGACTGTACACAATGATTCCAAGGATTCCTTTACATTGATGACAATTTAAACATTTTTGAAATACACTGTAAATAAATGTGGTAGAATCATTTTACTACAAACTGATTAGCAGGCATTAAGTTCAATTCCACATTGTCTGTTCACATACGAAAGTTATAACACAAAGATGTATATATTTAATAATATGACGATTCTTATGGCAACTTATTAACCTGCACACAAGATCTAAATATGTTCATTTTCTATGACAGTATAAGAATATATGTTTGGTGAAGTCCTTTTACACGCACATATAGAGTAACAACTGTACCCGCATTTTAACAATTATTGAAATGAAATAACTGAATGAAGACATTGCATGAACACATCAAGAAATCACATTGAATAAACATTTACCAGCTAGGTTTCCTCGAAAATGAGCTAGGATAAACATTTTTACAGGTGGTAAGGCATATGAAATTAACTTGATAATATCGTTTGGAATTTTCACATGAAAGGAAAGACAATTCTAGAAAATCAACATAATATATGGTCTCAGTATCCAGTGATACATGTATATAAAAAGGCAAATTACGATAATGAATGAAATCAGCCATGTGCATGTATTGAAATATATGGTACGTGACACATGATGCAGTATGATGCCATATTCAGAGTTCATTTTGTTACTAAATATGAGTATAAACTATAGCACTGATCTATGTAATCAACAAATTACTTTTGGCAATGCTGACTAGTCATCAATAAAGTTATGTGAAGTGAATTATACGTCGGTTAGAAAAGTTATTATAATCCTAGCCATAAATAAATTAATATTTACATGCTTAAAGTTCCATAAGGCCATAAGGCCTTAAATTTTATGTTAAAACAGATGTAAAAGCTGTTTAAATAGACGGTATGCAAAATTACAAGGGTTAAAAGTCACTACTTTTTACAAGTTAGTGCACATGAACTTTTACAGATAGAAATATGAAGGGAGGTAATAAACACAATGGTTTCAATATAACTTTCTATAATGTTAATTAATATTCAAACCTTTGACAAATATGTAAAAAAAAACAAGAACTGAAAATAGGATTTATCAAGAACTTAATATATTTATGTTCATATCGAAAAAATGTGGCAGCCACATTTAAACAAAGGCATTATCAGCCTTTAAATACCTGTATACAATAGTTTTGTATGATGTTTAAGTAATATGTCTTTTCCTGCTGGAATTTTATCCTTTTTTTTTGTAAAATATTACACTTTAATAATGACTAATGATTCAATCACTTTAGGGTAAACGGATACTTGCTTTCTTATTAATCTGTACTTAATCAATTGATTTGTTGATGTTATGTAAAAATAAGATCCTGTTACGTGACCGTCCGTTTAATTGGGTAAAATGACAATTGTCACGCAGAAGTACTTCAATAAGAATGTCAGTCAAGATAAATTTACCTTCATTTGAAAAGTAACCAACCGGATACATTTTGAAAACAAAAGGGCCAAGATGGCCCTAAGTCGCTCACCTGAGAAACACACCATAACACACCATAACAGTGTAAACATGTTTGACCTAGTGATTTCATGGAAAAATATTCTGACCAATTATTAAAATTGGAGCAAAAACCTTGAGTATAAACAAGTATTTTCTTTGATTTGACCTAGTGACCTAGTTTTTGACCCTAGATGACCCATATTCAAATTTGACCTAGATGTTATCAAGGCTATCATTCTGACCAAATTTCATGAAGATCAATTAAAAATACAGCCTCTATCGCACACACAATGTTTTTCTTTGATTTCACCTAGTTACTTAGTTTTTGACCCCCAGACAACCCATATTTGAACTTGACCTAGATTTCATCAAGGCAACCATTCTGACTAAATTTTATAAAAAATCCAGTGTAAAATGCAGTCCCAATTGCATACACAAGGTTTTTCTTTGATTTAACCCATTGACCTAGTTTTTGAACCCAGATGACCCATATTCGAACTTGACCTAGATTTCATCAAGGCTATCATTCTGACAAAATTTCATCAGATCAGCCTCTATCACATACACGAGGTTTCCTTTGATTTAACCTAGTGACCTACTTATTGACCCTAGATGACCCATATTCAAATTCTGTCTAGATTTCATCAAGGCAATCATTCTGACAAAATTTCATGAAGATCAACTGAAAAATACAGCCTCTATCGCATACACAAGGTTTTTCTTTGATTTGACCTAGTGACCTACTTTTTGACCCCAGATGACCCATAATCAAATTCAACCTGGATTTTATCAAGGCACTTATTCTGACTAAATTTCATGAAGATCAATTGAAAAATATAGCCTCTATCGCATACACAAGGTTTTTCTTTGATTTGATCTAACGACCTCATTTTTGACCCCAGATAATCCATATTCAAACTTAACCTAGATTATATCAATGCAATCATTCTGACTGAATTTTATGAAGATGAATTGAAAAATACAGCCTCTATCGCATACACAAGGTTTTTCTTTGATTTGACCTAGTGACCTAATTTTTGACCCAAGATAACCCATTTTCGAACTCGACCTAGATTTTATCAAGATTATTATTCTGACCAAAATTCATGAAGACTAATTGAAAAATACAGCCTCTATCGCATACACATGGTTTTTCTTTGATTTGACCTAGTGACCTAGTTTTTGATCCCAGATGGCCCATTTTCGAACTCGACCTAGATTTTATCAAGATAATCATTCTGACCAAAACTCATGAAGATTAATTAAAAATACAGCCTCTATTGCATACACAATGTTTTCCTTTGATCTGACCTAGCGACCTAGTTTTTGACTCCAAATGACCCATTTTTAAACTCGGCCTAGATTTTATCAAGGTGATTACTCTGACTAAAATTCATGAAGATAAATTGAAAAATACAGCCTCTATCGCATACACAAGGTTTTTCTTTGATTTGATCTAGTGACCTAGTTTTTGATCTCAGGTAACCCATTTTCAAACTTGGCCTAGATTTTATCAAGATGATCGTTCCGACAAAATTTCATGAAGATCAGTTGAAAAATACAGCCTTTATCGCATACACAAGCTAAATGTTGACAAACAGACGACAGACAACAGACAGACGCCGGACATCGAGCGATCACAAAAACTCACCTTAGCATTGCTCAGGTGAGCTAACAGCAATGTTTTTTATTTAAAACATTATAAAAACTATTTAAATTTCAGATTACACCTATTCCTTAAGTAATTTTGAAGAAGACACATATAAAAACATATATTGCCGAAAAATATGCTTTTGTTTGTGAAACTCCATTTTTCAGACTGAGTTCAAAACTAACATACCTACGTGTAAAATTCACCAATTAATTGACTTGTCATTGGATATACCATTTGATACCAAAGTAAATACAAAGGATTTTTATTTTCATTCAACAAAATATTGTATGAGAAGAAGACTTAGACAGTAAAATCATCTCTGAGAGAAAAAAAAGCGGTTCTGAAATATAGACAGGCATTATGTAGGTATGCGGATTAACGAAATTTTTCGCGTACAGATAAAATTGTTAAGCTTGATAAAATATTTACCTGTCTGTTTTGTATCAAATAATCAGGCTAAACAGAAGTAAACTTGTGTTTTATTTTGAGCAATGAGAAAGTAACAAATGAATTGCTGTTCTAGTTTGATTTGTATAGAATATTATTTCTTTTCTATAGATTCAGATTGTATTAGGATAATATTATTAAATCTGATATAGAATTACAGAATATTTTATGAGTTTCAGTTCATCCCAATTTTTCAGAAATAATATATGTTTTTGAAACGGACATAGATTTAAGCTTACATAATACATATTCAAAAGTATGCAGTAAGCTCAAGGACGTTATTTGCGAGTACATTTGTAATATTGATGAATAATTAAACAGAAATAAAGTCACAAATCCTAAATACCAGGTAGTGTTTTCAGTCATTATTTTCAGCAGTGTAAAAGTGTTCCATAAAAGTACATTTGCAGAATGAATAAAATCTTTGATGCTATAAATGCAAGTCTGACTAGAAACTAAGTGCGAGTCTGACAGGCCTCATATTAGATACCACATCCAAGAATATTGTCACTTGTCCTTATCATTGACTGTTGTGAAATCATTTATATAGTTTACTCATAGTGACATAAATTCGTAGTTTGGCCAAATCGGCCATTGTATATTTAGTGGTGACATAAATTCGTGTTTTGGCTAAATCGGCCATTGAATGATTTAGTGGTGACATAAAGTCGTGGTTTGGCCGAATCTGCCATTGGATATTTAGTGGTAACATAAATTCGTTGTTTGGCCAAATCGGCCATTGAATATTGAGTGGTGACATAAATTCGTGGATTTTTTTAGACTTTACGAAACCACAAAAGTAATCCACTCCTTTATCGATAACTACTGAATATTTCCGGTGGTCAATCGCTTTCTGCTGTTCTTTGTTCATACATTTCATTTTCAATGCTTTAAACTTGGCATCTCAACACTTTAAAGTCTTAAATTTACTCGGGTGACGTGGTCGTTATCTCGAATCAGGTTTTCTATATTTTAGGTGGAATTGAACGGTTCCTAGAATGTTTAAATAATCATTTAGATAAATCTACCGACGCAGTTGGTTTAGAATCTGGCAGACTCATTTTTCAGTGTAAAGTTGCAAATAAAATGAGAGACTTTCAGTTTTTAGCATTCGGATGTATGTAATACTAGGAGTTTTTGTTACGTAGGGTAGTTTATAGTAACTTACGAAAATTTATTATCAACATATACTAAATAATATACAGTATATGTATTCCTTCAAGAGATCCCCCCCCCCAAAAAAAAAATGGAAGAGAAAATACGACTTATATTTCCATAGACTGCCCCTGATAAGAAGAAAAAGTGTTTTCAATTTATATTCCAGACGACCCTGACCAAGCAACCAAGTTAATTATACACAAAAACACAAGTAATAGATCCATTTTTATCAGAGCCTCCTGACAAGGCAGATGTTGGTGGATTGTCCCCACTGGCGGCGTGACAAGTACCCACCGACAACTTATACTTTTGTATTTTTCTAAGAATGACTACCATACATATACGCCTTCACATCTACAATTATAAGAGAAACCATATGAAATGGAACAGAACTATACTCGATTAAAAATGCAAGGCTAAACATTTATACAGGTGATAAAACGTATGCAATTTGGAACAGCTATTATAACAACATATGGGGATTTTCAGAAAGAAATATATAGTAATCTTTGAGTCTCAGCATAATTATATATTTGCAGATAGACTAGCCACAAGACTGATAATAGACAATTTTTGAAAAAGTATTTTAATGTAATTTCATTGGGGTCAAAGCTGGCCTTTTCTGAAGATTTTCTCAGTAATGGTAATATGATATTGAAAGTAGGATATAGACTGGTTCCATTCAGTTGAACTGAAATTTAAAAGAAAATCAAAAAAAAAATCATAGTTTAGGAGCTAGTATAAATCGCTGCTTCCACAGTCTCAATGTTTTTGCCAGGTAGACAGTTCAGGAAAAATTTACACTGGTTGGTTTTAACAAAACACAAAGAATAAGATACGATTTTCACACAGCTTCCGTGAACCTTCAAATAAATTATAAGTCTAGACAGGCATACGACAAAATAGAGAATGGAGTCTGGACTGCGATTTCGGACTGACCTTGAAGTCTAACTTTGGAGTGAGATGTTGTAGTCAAATTAAATAAAAATTCAAAGTTGGGAAAGTTATTAAGATTAAAAGCAGTGGTATTATTGGTGAAATTTCAAATAACGAAATACAGTAATGATTAATGTATGTTGTTATTGCTGTTGCAAACAATAATAAGAATGGTGATTGTTGGCACGAAAAATCAAATTTAATGTAACGTGAGACTGGCAGTTATACTTTTGATTATGGGAATGATGATGATTGGTTTTATATAATTATGTTTATAAAAAATATATTGATTGTTGTTCGTCTTTAGGATGAAAATGTTTATCAGGAAATATGTTATTTTCATCATTGTCGTCGCCATTGTTATGCTGAAAACCATTTCATCACCCTTGACAGACAATTTCATTGAACACTCTTAAGGAAAAGAATTGTTTAAACTTCAATCATTACCATATCATTAACACCAATACAAACACCTCCATCACTGTAGTCATCATCAACAACAAGAATTACAACAACAAATCGTTATCTTCCGACCAAAACTTTTCTTCATCTTGGTCATCAGCAAAACACTAGTAAAACTAACGATGATTATGATGAGGATGATGACAGTAGTGATTGTGATGATGATGATGTTGATGCTGGTAATGATTATTATGATGGTAATGATAATGATGATAGTGGTGATGATGATCTTGGTGATGTAGGTGCTGCTGGTGATGATGGTGCTTGTAATGATGATAATTGTCGTTATGGTTGTGATGATAGCGGTGGTGATGGTGATGATGGCGGCGGTGATGGAGTATTGAAGAAGATGATGATGGTTGTGTTGGTTGTGAGGATAGTACGATGATGACAATGACAATGATAATGACATTAATTAAAATAATGTTATTCATATTTCTGCGAAACTTCAATGTATCAAAGCATAAAAACAAACACTCAAGAAACAGTTTGCAGGTGTAACAACTGAAACATGCACGTGGGAAAATAAAAAGACAATTGACCTTAAAGCCCTATAATGACCATTGTTCCGCAGCAAGAGCAAACTTTATTTATTGTTAAGAATTAGACATGAATTATGGAGTCCCCCAGTATGCAGCAGTGGAATGATGCCATGACTTGCATTGTTAGGTCCAGTTTGTTTGATGTAGAACGTAAATAATGTTAATGTTTTCATGACTACAAATTTGCAACATGTAAATTTTAAGTATTTGTTATAACTTACACGTATATGATTGTATTTTATTTGTAGAATCTTCTAAAGAGTAGTTTAGTTGTGTCCTTCGCATAGTCACGATCGTTTAAAACGACTAACGCAATTGTCAAATTTTGCCACTTATTTCTTAGAAATTAACGACGACATGTAAATAATATGATCTACCTGGTAACTGAAAATTATATTCAATAGGTCTTATTGGCATGTGGATATTTGGCCATATCTTTTAATGAAGGTCACCGTGAAATGCACACTGCCGAATTAAATGTCTTGATTCAATCTTTATAATTTTATAGTAAATTGGTGTTTGGTTTTTTTTTTTTCTTGGGTCCTGACTTCTAATGATGTTTTTTTATCATCTGTAGAATCATATTTGACCAAAAAAAAAGGTACCGGGGGAATGCCTATGAAAAAGATCTAATAGCATACAAAATAAAATTACTTTGGACTGCGACTTTTCCTTGACCTTAAGCTGTTGCAAAAGAATGTTTAGTGCATTCTACTTATCCTAAAATGATCCATGTTATAAATCAAGGAAAATAAACGGTACACCTATTTTCTTTAACATCGCCTTATTTACCAAGCCTTCAAAAAAAATTAGCTGTTTGGGGTAACATTATAAAACTAAGATCCTGTTAGGTGCCCCCATTATGTTGAATGGTAAAATAAAAATGTAAATATTATCACGACAAATTTCGATAAGCAAAAAATTTTACGCATAAAATTTAAACCCTTCATTAAAAAAGAAAAAAAAAAGAAAAGAAAACACAAATACATTTGAAAAAAAATGATTTTTTTATTTAAAAGGTGTACCTTCCCAAGAAATTTAAACACGTGTTACCCACCCCCAAACTCCAAAAAAAAATAAAAAAATAAAAAAAAACGCCTTTCCACTCAATCGCAGAGATTAGATATCCATTCGATACCTAATATTTTTTTTTATTTTTTTTGCTAAATTGAACAAAAAAAAATATGAAAAAAAAAAAGACCCCGAGTGCATTAAAGGGTCGGTTCTGAAAAATAATAGGCATTGTGTGGGTATGCGGATAAACAGCTTTGATCTGGTTCATAAACGGTTAATGAGCTTGATCAAAGTTTTCCCTGTCTGTTTTCTATCATACGGCCAGGCCAGCTGTTGAACCAGTCTGGTTTGTGCAAAAAAATATAGTTTAAAGATTCACATAATATTCAGATACGATTATATAAACGGAATATTTTATGAGGTTTTCATTACATTCCAATATATTTCTGCGGAAAATATATTTTAGAAACATGTGTAGATTGAAACAAAATGATACAAAGTATGCAATGAATTTAGGACGATATTTTAATATCTATAATATAAATGAAAATTTGACACAAAATTTAAGATACTGGATACAATCTAGTATTTTCTGGCGTTGTTCTCAACAGCGTAGAGCACATTTTGCAGAATGAATTCAGATGCTTTTTTATTCTGACAGGCCTCATATCTAAGTAGATAAGTTAAGAGTCTGTCAGGCTTAGTGTCAGGTACTAAGTTGGAGTGTCTGACAGTTCTAGTATCTAAGATACTTAGGCCGACCTGAAGTTTCTTTCTTAGATACTAAGTCCGAGTGTAAAATAGTATGAATTGGTCTTTGCCATTGACTACTGCGAAATTATACAGTTATGCCTGGTTTTGACCAAATCGACTAATTCGTAGTGACATTAATTTCACGGTTAAGGCAAAATCGACAATTTCATGTTGATATAAATGTGTGCATTTTTAGCTTTTAAAGATAAAGTAAACGGAAATTGTACGCATGGGAAAAATTCCCATCCCCCGAAAAGTAAATATATTACCATTTCCGGTTTACAAAATGTGTTTATTTCATCCACGTTATGTTGTTCTTGCATAATGCATTTTAAGTCTCAAAGTCTTAAATTAACTTTGATGCAGCGTTCAGAATATTTGAAATATTTTTAGCTAAGTATGCTCATTTCCGACATTTCGTGCAGTCCCATAACGTTGAAACTCCTGGTTTTGATGAAAATACACCGCCTGTCATTGCTCTTTGGTCGTACCTCTTTTTCTTCTCCTTAAGTTGTATGGAAAAAATTGAAATCAAATATTACTCCAGTGTGTTTATTGAGCCTTTACATGCAGCAAAAAAAAAACGTCTCCCACATAATGATGATTAGTCACTTCACTTTGTATAAATATAACCGCCTTGTGATATGTTGTAGCACATTCAAACACAGAACGGGCTGTATCTGATTTGTTATTTCTGTAATAAGTCCTTTCATATCTTTGGCTATACAGGATTTTAATTTTTGCAATGATTCAGCCGGATGTAATCAGCTTTGCAGCTGTATTGTTAGTGTGCTTTGGAGGTAAGGAATTTTAACATTATAGGAATCGCCTTAAAAATATGTAAGACCCGAAGTCACATTTTTTGAAATATTAACAATTATTCCAATATATGGGTGTTTTTAACATAAAATTAACATATTGCCGTGTATACTGCCAATTTCAGAATAGTGTGCCGATTCAATGTTGATATCGATTTTCTTATCGTGAGTGGCTAATTTTGTAACAGTCATTTACATAAACTCCACCCAACACGCGAGACAAGTTATGTTATGTGGGGTTTTCCCATTAATTGCCTAAACAACACATAAACTGAAAAGTCAGTCTTGCAAAAAGTAAATGTATTTACGGTTTTCTAAAACTGATGATATTGCAGTTTTTAGCCGTGTCTCAGAATCAGTTTCAAGTCAAACATTTTTTACAATCTCTACTGTATCCAGAACGGTACAGAATAAACATCAACCACCCGGCCAGATTACATTAATAATGTAATGATTATGTGTGCAAACTTTTCCATTGGATAGCTGTTGATTAAGGTCGCATTATCTCAATTTATTTCACGTGTATTTGTTTTCTTTAATTGAAAAAAATTCCTTGTGACAAATTGATAAAAAAAATCACTCACAACAAAATGCAAATTTAGTCAGCGGGTGCATATTAGTTTAAGATCAAAAGATGTAAAATTACACATATCCTAAACAATATGTGTACTTTTATCGCTAGGTCAGGGACTTTTCATGTTGAAAAAAAAGATTGATTTAAACATAAATGCGCTGTTTATATACGTAACTCAAGTTATAAAGGTAATAAAGTTTTATGTGTTTGAGAATCTAGTAAGCATGTGATTGAATCAACTGGAATCATTTCTTCTCGTACATCAAAGCTGGAAAGTCGCCATAATTATGACCTATAAATGTGTCGATGCAACGTTAAACCCAAACAAAATTAAGTGCTGGACTCGGGATTCATGACTAAGTAAGTTTCCTTGCCAAGAAACTTGCTCATGACGGAAAAATCTTTTTTTCTTGGATTTAACGCCCGTTTTCAACAGTTCTTCCTGTATGTCGGGTGGGCAGTTTACCTAACCATCGCTCCTGGGAAGAACCAGTACAAGGCTCCCATCCTCCGTAAGAATCTGCCAACCGTTCTAACATAAAGAGATATGGCCGGTAGCAAGGCTCGAACCCTTCCCCCACAGGTTAAAATGATTTCAAGTCAGCGACTAACCACTCGAGTACAAGGGCGATCACATGATGGAAGGTTACTACAATTCGGAATCTAGAAACCACATGGGTACGTAGTTGCAATAATGCCAGACTGAAGTCAATATAGAACTTCCAAATAGATTTATGCCGATGGGTTCGACTAACAGCTTATTTTTATCTTTTTTTTTTTTTTGTTTGACTAAAGTTTTCATGACATCGCATACCACATGTCTTCAGTATGCAGTAATTATTTGACGGATTTCTATGAAATAATGTTTATCTTTTCATATGGAATCTTTTCTTATCGATGTTAATTCTTTGGTTTGGTATTCTACAGTTTGAGAGAAAATATCGGTAAAAATGGAAGACTGGAAGTAGTAATCAGACTCGAATGGATGTATAGTTATAATGGCCGCATCACTTTGTATTTTTTACCGACAATTGTTACGTAAATTCATACCCAGGAAAGGAAATGCGTATATGTTTATTGAAAATTGGCTGCGTGTTTATCTGCACCATTTAGCAATTTTTGAACGAGTCTAAAAATAAAAAGTGCTAAGACTGCACGCGGTTTACCCGGTCGCACTCAGCGTGCGTTGTGGTCCGATACACATGTAGAAGAAATGACTTACTGAACTAGACTTAGTGCCATTGTATTATAGTAACCTGAAAGCTAGTCTAAATAATGAGACCTTGGGTAGACCGATTTTACATTTTGATATTTTACGTTGTCTACCTAGAGGCGGATATCGACAAGTCGGAGGCGGATATCGACAAGTCAAAAAAATATTAACGATATTCAACTCTCGAGTACAATTATTTGGACTACCTGAAAGCATATTCAGTAAAGTAATATCAGTTAAAATAGCATTTGCATCGAGTGGCGCCTGCGCAATAAACTTTTTATTACAAAATCGTGTGCATGGTCATAGATATCCATTCTCTTTGTAACAAAAGCCAAATGTTCTATTATTTGCAACAAGCTGCAACAGAACTATGTGCCTTTTAAAACAGAAGGGCATTACACATACTAGATATAGTCCAACTAATTTAAAGCGATCCTAGGAAATACTGAGATAATTTTTACATTATTATGATAATGGGCAATATCTCCACTGGTGTCAAACACTCAAAGACCAAAATAATTTTACAATTTCCGATGAAATTTTTCATCGCTGCCGACGTTTTACATGCTCTAAGTTTAAATGCCGATTATTTCACGAACTGGCCATAAATTCAAATAAAACTTACATGCATCGAAAGGGGATTCAATTCCTCATTGATTTATGTAAAAAATATCAAAGAATATCCAACATTACGCATTTTCTGGTGATTTAAACCTATGTATGTACTGTACACGATTAATGTTTACCGTGCTGACACGCTAATATGCACGAACGATATAACCAATAACTTTACATGACTGTGTTCTGTGATTTATCCTCCATTTATATTTTGGTCCTTCAAAGTTTGACGCATAGATTGCCCGTCACAAATATAAAACAATCTGAACGTCGGAATTATTTTGACTAACACTAGATATTACTAAACGTTCACAAGTCTAGGGAAAAAACTTCCAGTTAAATTTCGACAAGATACTACAAGTAGTTTTTAATAAATAAATGGATGAATATTACCGAGTTTGTTTTCTCACAATTGAAAGCAAACTTCTAGTTCAATGTGTAAAAACAACATCGAGTATGTACGGTGTTCCGTTGGGGCCATCGCAGTTTCGCGTTGTCGTCCTAGGGGCGAAATCGCGAAAACGCGATATTTTTACGTGAAAACGCGATACTTTCACACGAAAACACGAAGCAAAAATATCGCGTTTTCGTGTTGTTAATATCGTGTTTTCGTGTTTTCGCCTTTGATCTAACATCGTCTTTTCTTGTTTTCGCCTTCGTGGTTAGTAGGGCGACAACGCGAAAACACGATATTGATAGCGCGAAAACGCGATATTTTTGCTTCGTGTTTTCATGTGAAAGTATCGCGTTTTCGCGTTTTCGCCCTGCTGACCGCGAAGGCGAAAATACGAAAACACGATATTTTAATATCGCACTTTAGCCTTCCGGTTTTGCATGCGTAAACATGGAAAACGAAGTAGACTCACATGTCCGAGAGTACTTTCCAGCCGGTTTTTCATTAACTGATACACGACCTTGCTAGAAATTAAACAAAAGTTATTTTTAGGTAAGTTATACGTCAAGGTGATCAAGTGTGATTGAACACATGCATATATCATTTATAAAATGGATGATGCAAAAAGTTACCAATATCAGCAACTTTTAGCAACAAAAATAGATAATGTTAAAAATCTTCATGATAAAGACAATAGTTTTCAGTTTGGTAACACCTACATACAAGAAAATATATATGTAAATTTCTAATGTATTTATTGTTGCAATATATTTAGACACACTGATGAGCCATTCACGGCGAAACAGTTTGTGACTTTTCAAATCAAAGTTTAAGAAAATCTTAGCGAGCGTGTGAAAAAACTAGAAATAAATTTGTTAAAAATAGAAACAATGATAAATAGCGCAGACAGTATGTGACTATAAAAACAATATAATAAAACAAAAGAAAAAAATAGTTATTAAGAAAGAAGTGATCTCAATAAACGTATTAAATCAAAAATCGAAAATATTTGAATAAAAATTAGACGTAAATATGCAAAGAATTTTATACAAGCTAAACGCTTTATATGAATTTTAAATTATTGTGCGACACGGGATTTTGACGAACATCTGATTGATAAAAACGGATCTCTCTGGAAAACCGCAGTATAGTTATGAGCTAAAAGTGCAGACACGCCTCGATGATCTATATATAATACGCAGTGCTCGCTGTGTTAATCACTTAACATAGGGAAATGAAACACTCTTACGCTAGAATGATGTCACGTTAACGTACGGTGACGTCAATGTTTAAAGAGCGCTACTATATTTTATTCTAGTGTTTTATATTAAAGGCATATTAGCATCGAAATAGTTCATACCAAAGCCGTATTTTAACACTATTTTTACACTCGGTGGGCCCTCGTGAAATTATTACGCCAAAACGTACGCCCATCGTGCATAAATACACTCATTTGCTATAAATTATTTCTTAAATTAGATCGGGTCATGTTAAAATTTTGTGGGTTCCTTTAAAGATTTCATCTTTGACATCAAAGTCGTTCATTAGATAGTCTAACAAATTTGACGCGATCTTAGGGTATTGGAGGGTTCTTTTTTGTACAGACAATAGATCCACATTTCCATCAGGGATATAATATTATGTGTCATTTATTTGGGTATGAAACAAGCGCATATGTATTTATAGCCAAACATTTTTATTTTAACATAGAAGAAGCATTTATAAAGCTATTCAGTAGGACATGTGACCTTTTCAGAGAAAACATTAAGTATGTATATAGAAAGCAAAACCACAGATATTCGATAATACTTGTAGCTGAAAAAAAATATAACATTTTTTGAAATGATAAAACTTTCTAAAATTGTAGATTTTATTAAAACTTCTTATCAGCGTTCGGAATTAATGATATATAAATTGGAATATATGGCCAACTTAAATGTATATTTCTATGTGCTTTTTTTAAATGTTATGAAATATACACTAAATTCATGCCAGATTTTAAAACATAATTGGAATCATTTCATTTGTCAACATCTTTTAACATTTACTCTGTTACATAGAAAGTGACAATTACAATTATTATACACATGAACACCAATAATTCATACATAGATTTTGATCATATATTACGGGTCTAGGCTAAAATTTTAAGTTATCAGAACAAGACTTTCGGTAATAAAATTGCGCAGAACTAGGTTATGTAGAACAGTGCTTAAAATTGTTCATTTGCATATACCCATACCTTTTAACTGAATTAAAGGCACTTGAATGCAATTTTACCCAGGCATTGTCTTGTAATTGAAAATGTGTCTAAAACTTATAATTGATTAGCAATGGATTGAGCTAGCTAGGACTACGTCAATAAAAATGAATAAAACAACAACCAAATAAATAATGAATAGAATGAAATTTAATACATGTTTATTTTAAAATCACGTTCACATTGTTTTCGGTCACTTTTTGAAAAGCCGAGAAGGTCAATAAAACGGGAACAATAAAACAATTAGTCAATTTCAAATGTGTTTTCACTAAAAAGGGAATCACATAAGATATACAAATAATTATATACACGCTTTTACCAATGATTGCCATGTGTTTTTTTTAACTTTCCTATATGGACATTCTCTGGTCAAATAATGCTCCACGGAATTTATTAAAGACTGCACATGGCATATCGCCATGCAACATTGTCACAACCTGATTTGCTGCTTTTAGCTCCCGCTAGTTGTCACAGGGTATTTGTTCATATTCAAGGACAAACTACCGCAGACTCCATCTGTAGAAATGCCATACAAACATACATAAGTATATAAACAGACATACAGGCAGACACAAAGACAGATACATAGACTGACAGACAAACGACACACAAAACGACACCCAATGTATGGATAAATATAGAGAGAGCATTTTAAGACACTGGCCTTATTCTCAACTGATCACGAAACTCAAGTTACGTGCTATTTACAATCTTTTTGGAAATAATCATTAATAATTATTGCGATTGGGTGGTTATTTTATTTCTACCAGTAGTGTGAAAATGTAAAAGAAAAAGGGTCAAAATGGCCAAGGAAGGGTCGAAATGGCCAAGGAACACCGTAAGTTGGGGTTGAAATGTATCGGGGGGGAATTTACGGTCTCAAAAATGTATTTCAAGCGTTTGCGCAAGTCAAACCGAAGACGAAATTACGATATGAAAATATCGTGTTTTCGCGTTTTCGCTATAAAAATATCGTGTTTTCGCGTTTTCGCCTTTGTGCGAAAACGCGAAAACGCGATACTTTCACATGAAAACACGAAGCAAAAATATCGCGTTTTCGCGCTATCAATATTGTGTTTTCGCGTTTTCGCCCTACTTACCACGAAGGCGAAAACACGAAAAGACGATGGCAAATTGAGGGCGAAAACGCGAAAATACGATATTAAGAGCGCGAAAACGCGATATTTTTTGTTTCGTGTTATCGCTTTATAGCTTCGTGTTTTCGTGTGAAAGTATCGCGTTTTCGCGTAAAGATATCGCGTTTTCGCGATTTCGCCCCTAGGACGACAACGCGAAACTGCGATGGCCCCAACGGAACACCGTAAGTATGCGATATTTTCCATGACCGACATCCGTGGACATTTTACGAAGACTGGATACATGTAGATTCTACATCAATTTAAAATAAATACATGAAACCTACCAGACAAAATCTGCAGTAGCAGTTGTTTTATTTCGTCGAGAGTTGCTATATAAATACATGTATACACATCAATGTTCAAATCTATAATCTACATAGATTTAAGTGTATATGCTGCACATGAATGCATTTATTAAGCAGAATCAGAGATATCTTGAAATAAATACCTGTGATATTTTGCTTTTGTAACTAACACGTAACGATCAATAGAAAAATACTTTAGGGCGGAGCAAACTACAAGCGTGATCAAATTAACCTCTCACCGATAACTAGAGTGACACCTACGTCATTTACTACCAGCGTTTGATGTAAACGCCCATTCGGCGAGCTTTTCTGAAATTGGCAGTAAACAGTTGAAAAAACTTGATACAGGTATAGCTAAGCAAAGTTTAAATCTGTACCTCAGCTAAAATAACTGGAAGTTGTTTTCAGTCCCCTCCTGGTTGAAGCCACTTTCAGAGACTTGATTGAGCTTTTCCGCCATTCCGTCTTCCGTTCCCAAGTTCGTGTCCTGTCCATAACTCTGTCATCCATCAAGGGAATTTAGTATTACTTGACAAAAAAAGTTCCACATAATAAGACAATGTGTCATGCGCAATACCCAAATATCTAGCTCAAAGGTCAAAGTCACACTTGAAGGTCAAAAGTCAACGTTGATCTTTTCTTGTTCAGTCTGTAAAATATTTTGATATAAGCTCATGTGTCATATTGACCTAATTAAAAAAAAATGTTGGTTTATTTTCTTAAATATAGAACAGATCCATTATTGCTATACAGGATTTTAATTTGCATGGATTCAACGGTTCTGTTGAAAGGGTCGTTTTAGCTTTTATTTGGATAATATCATCTCTAGAAACATCTCTAGGAACATTTTTTCTTGTTTGTTTCTCATGAGTACTAATCAATGCCCGGCCTTTGTTTGGCATTCTGAAGTGAAAGCGGCATTCAGTTTTGTATGTATTTCTTAACTTTTCCTATCTCATTATACTCTTTTGAATGTATTCCTTGAAAATATAATTTCACAAGTTTACGTTGTTATTCAAAATTATCATTCATTAACCACTCTTGGGATTTCTAAAAACAAGTATAACGTATAAAAACGTATTATTTATAAAAAAAAAGAAATCAAGCAAAACGCTTGGCTAAATATAATACTAGCAGCTTCTATCTAAATAACTGCAAAAACCAAGGGATGGGGATCAGCACGATACAAATTGCACAGTGCAGACACAGTTTTTACCAGATTAAGTGTTCGGCGTTAATGTTGCATCCTTTTGTGATAAGAAGTTCTTTTCTGCTTAGAATGTTTGAAATATTACTTTTATTCTTCATTGTGGATCATTTTTCTGAGAATTACGCCGCTACAATTTAAATACTAAGTTTTAAGTCTTTGGAGGTCCTATCATTATAGTTAATGTCAATTCAACATTGCTCTTGCTCCAACATGCAAATGAAAACATACATATATAAGTAATATTAGGATTTTCTATTAGCATATATTGTAGTAACTTATGAATATTCATCATTAACCTATATACTAAGACGAAATGTTGTTATTTCCTAAGAATAAGAGACACGTTCGAGCACATACGCCTGCACACCTTAAGTTGTAAGGGAACCAGTATAATTATGAAATAAAGTGGCTGTATGATGAATGAAGACTAATGTATGAAAACAAAAAGCATATGAAACGAACTGGTGGTGAAATGTGTAGAATTCGACACAAGCTAGCTAACATAAGAACATGTGGAAACCTCAACTCAGAAAGAAATAGCAATGCTTGAGTATTAATATATATAATCAAAGCTTCGACGGTCTCAGTTATATTTTTGATGTAATTGGAAGTAGGTAGAGAATTCTGGAAACATTGTACTAAGAATAATTCCACAAATGTTTTTCTATAAAAAGTGGGAGGGGCCTTATTTCAAATGGTAGCTGTTTTTTTTGCAACAATGATGTTCAAAGAGAGTTTTTGTATACAAGCATGAGAAATAAGTTATATACATTGTTTTAGAAAAAAATATGAAGTTGTGGGGACATGTTTTCTCTTTACAGACATAATAATATATATTGCTAAAATATCTTTACCCAGATCAATATGTTAATGTAACTACAAACTTGAAATATGAAGGATTTTTATTGAAATTTAGAATTTGACCCCACCTTTAGGCTAAGGCATGCAAGCTTAACAGCTTCTTCATGTATATAACCCTAAATTGTGTACATGATATTTTGTACCCGGCTGTAAGCTTTCCAGTTGTTTGTGGTTAGTTTTGAATGCATACTGACATTATGACATGCTAATATGCTTCTTTTGACTATGATGTTAATTATGTTAAAATTCCACTCACCGTTTTTTGTCATTCATTTTTTTCCTCAAAATAATATTATGTTATCCTTTTGCGTAACCAACTTGTCTTCCTAATTTTAAATAATGAACATTTTCCCACTGTTATTAGAATCATCAAAACAATTGTCCTCTTTATATTTAGGCCCGACACTGGTTTTACTGAAGAATCAAAATCTCACTTTCTGTGTTTAAACTAATCGAATAATATATATCAAACTTTCAGTTTAGCCATATTCTCTATAATCTTATTCTGTCGGGAACAAAAAATCTAGAATAGATCATTTCATTATTTCCATGTCTTTTTTAAGAATGTTTATATGTCACATTTTGTATCAGAATAATACTTTGTATTGAAATAAAGCTGTATATTATAATGTTAGTGTATTTCTCTAATAGTGTAGCATAATTATGCATCTCATCTTGTCCCCCCCCCCCCCCCCCCCCCCCCACCCACACAAAACATTTCAGTGATTATCAGAAGAAAGACTTAAAAGCCCCCAAAACAGTCAAAATAGTGAAAAAAAAAAAAAAAAGAAACAGAAAAAAATAGTGTTTAGAGCTAACAGGAACTAGGTGATAAGTATGTCTAGACGAACCCTTAGCTGATGTTTGTGCTTTGAATAAAAGAAAGATTAAAGCATTGGGACATAGAATATTATCTTGATGAATTTTAAACATGGATCCTTGTCAAATCATCTAGTTTCCTTGGCATAATTATGTCTCCCACCACACAGTGGTGTGGGAGACATATTGATTTACTCCTGTCTGTGTGTCTGTGTGTCAGTCTGTCACAAAGCTTGTCCGCACTCTAAGTCGAACATTTCTCATCCGATCTTCACCAAACTTGAACAAAATGTGTTTGACCATAAGACCTCGGCCAAGTTCGATAACTAGCCAAATCGGCCTAGACACTTCGGAATTATGGCCCTTGAACATAATTACCAACAACTACCGGCGCAGCATTGTAGGATTAAACCCGCATACACGCACAAAAAGTATTTAATTATGAAATAATATTTTTTTGGGGATTTTAATTCGTGGATTGATGCAACCACAAAATTAACGAAAATGTGCATCCCTCCCCGTCGAAATTTGATAATTTCTTAGTATAAATGTGTTTGGTTTTCCAAACCTGAAGGCCATCCCATTTATTCTTAAACATGTATTTTAAGTGGAGTTTTCTTTGCATTTTAAGTGGAGTTTTTCTTTGCATCAAAGCAAAACTTTAAGTCTTAGATAGGCTCCAATGAATTTGTGAAATTGTAATTTATATGTTTACTTCCGGCGGTTATCCATTTTAAACAGTACGGTCACAAGGCGTTGAAATCCTCCTCTCTCTTTCTCTTCCTCTCGTATGTTGTACTACAACAAAAAATAGAATGTGTGTTTAATCAAGCAAAAGCGCATCTTCAGCAAAAATAAAATATCTCCCGCATAACCTGAATTTTTCGCCTCGCCGTAGTATTCACTTTGTCATTTATGTTGTAGCGCATTAAAAAAAAATAGTGTACACTGCTTGATTCTAGTGCAGGAAAAGTGTAGTAGACTCAAAAAGGTTTCTAACAAATCTATTTTCGCTACTGAGGATTTAAATTTACAATGATTCAGTTGGAAGTGTTCAGGTTTTCAGTTTTATCATTAGTGTGTTTTACAGGTAAGTCCTTTTATCTTGACAAGTCTCACCTAAAGCTTTGATGTCTATAGTGATTATACTGATCTTCACATGTCCTGGTGTCTGACGAATTCAGACAGTGTTATGAAATCCAATCTCCCCATAAAAAGAAAGGAAAGACTCTTTCTTGTTAAGAAACGTTATCCGTTGCACCAAGGAAATGACCATGTCTAAATCAGAATATCTTAATGAACTTAGGAATAATTCTCACCTATAACTCACCTATAGGTCATGGTTTACGTTTTAGTATGGGTCGATATAAAGCTTGACCTGCGGATGTAAACAGATTCAGCTGTTACTGTAGCTACATTGACAATAGGAAACGGCTTACATTTAGATATGCTACAAAAACCACACTGACCTTTATAAAGAAATGGTTAATTTTTACCTTTACATATGGATACAGTGTATATGTATGTACACGTAAGTCTAAGTATGATGGCTTGACTGCAGTTGTCGCCCTGGCGCGCGCCAACGTGCAATTAAAGACGTCTGGAAGTTATGTGTGTCATATCGGCGTGCGTCATCGCAATAAAACGAAATCATCAACGCGTCACAACAAAACATTGACCACATCAGAGACAATTTATTACTTGCTGGCCTAAGCGCCATCATTAAAGATTTCTCTTGTTAACGCTCTGTTTTACTAGGACGATTTCTCATGCTGGTGCGCAACGGCACGCGTAAATTCCGTTCTCTTCCGTGTTGACTAACGCTACGTTTGCGTATATTCTTTATTTGAACTTGATGATTTCACAACAGTATCTTTTACCGATTTTCATACCAAATAGCTTGATTTAAAGTTAATAAATTATAATATGTTTGTGTAGAAAGAATTGATACAACCGCTTTTGTAATTACACTGACCGTGAAAACATGTTTAAACTTTTGATTTAGACACATACATCTGGTATTTAGCTACACTGACCTAAAGAACATTACTTACATTTAAATATTCACAACTACTGTCGTAACTAAAATGTCCCAAATACCTGTGCTTAGATTTATCATCATTCACATTCTTTTTTAAATCAGTCATGTCAAAAGAAAACAGTCGCCCGAACTGACAAATAGGAATATCATGTAACTGTCCTATAAATCTGAATTTATAATGCAAGTCAAAGAAAATGGAAACGTCGATCTTTTTTACCAAGTCTTTATTCTTTTCATAGACGGGCCTAATACATTTCAATTTATAAAGAGCGTAGCTTAATGTTCAATTTATCCTACCTTCTGATTTAAAATCGTTTTCTTTTCTTTTTACGATTAAAAGTAGCCGCCTGCTAGGAATACGCCTGCCTTAATCAACAGTTTAAAAGTTAATAACACAGCCTTGCGTGCACTTGGTAATTTGAATTGAAACAGCTCTTAAAATCCAAAAGGTCAGTAAGAAGTCCGGCCGGCAAAATTTCATTTTGTCACTGACTTAATGTCCCTTGTTTTTTTGACCGGTCATTGTCTGGCGTCCGTCGTCTAGCGTCGTGCCTTGTCCGTCAGCATTTGCCTTGTGAACACTCTAGAGGCCACAGTTGTGATCCGATCTTTATGAAACGTGGTCAGAATGTTTGCCTTGATAATCTCTAGGTCAAGTTTGAAACTAGGTCATGTGGTGTCAAAAACTAGGTCAGTAGGCTAGATCAAAGGAACATCTTGTTAACATTCTAAGAGTCCTCAGTTTAAATTTGAAACTCATGAGAGTTAGTCAGAATGTTTGTCTTGATGATCTCTAGGTCAGATTCGAATCTGGGTCATGTGGGGTCAAAAACTATGCCACCCGGTTAAATCAAAGGAAAAGCTTGTTAACACGCTAGAGGCCACATTTATAATTATATCTTCATGAAGCTTGGTCAAAATGTTTGCCTTTAGGCCAGATTTGAATCTAGGTTATGTGGAGTCAAAAACTAGGTCACTAGGTTAGATCAAAGGAAAATCTTGTAAACACTCTAGAGTCCACAGTTTAAGTTTGAAACTCACGAGAATTGGTCAGAATAATTGTCTTGATGACTAGGGGTCAAGTTCGAATCTAGGTTGTCTGGGGTCAAAAACTAGGTCACCCGGTCAAATGAAAGAAAAAGCTTTTTAACACTCTAGAGGCCACATTTATAAACCTATCTTCATGAAACTTAGTCAGAATGTTTATCTTGGTGATCTTTAGGTCAAGTTTGAATCTGGGTTATATGGGATCACAAACTAGGTCACTAGGTCAGATTAAAGGAAAATCTTGTTAACACTCTAGAGACCACAGCCTCAGTTTGAAACTCATGAGAATTGGTCAGAATGTTTATCTTGATAAAATCTAGGTTAGTTTTGAATATAGGTTATCAGGGGTCAAAAACTAGGTCACCCGGTCAAATCAAAGAAAAATTGTGTGTGTGCAATAAGGGCTGCATTTTTGACTGGATATTCGTGAAATTTGATCAGAATGATTTTCTTGATGAAATCTAGTTCAAGTTCCAATCTGGGTCATCTGGGTCAAAAAATAGGTCACCTGGTCAAATCAAAGAAAAAACTCGTGTTTGCAATAGGGGCTGCATGTTTCATTTGATGTGCATGAAACTTGGTTAGAATGTTTGTCTTTTTATCTGGGTCACATGGGATCAAATGCTAGGTCAGCAGGTTAAATGAAAGAAAAGGCTTGCTTTCACTCTATAGGCAACATTATTGATTTTATCTTCATAAAACTTGGTCATAATGCGTGTTATCATAGTCTTAGATGATTTCGAATCTGGGTCAAAAACTAGGTCACTAGGTCAAATCAAAGGAAAAGTTTGTTTACACTCTAGAGGCGACTTTTTTGCTCTAATCTTCCCGAAATTTTGCCAGAGTGTTTGTTTTCATGAAATCTTAGTTCTTATCTGGGTCATATGGGGTCAAAAACTACGTCACCAGGTCATTTCAAAGATAATGCTTGTTTACACTCAATAGGCCACATTTTTTGGTCCAATCTCAATGAAAATTGGTCAGAATATTTGTCTCCATGAAATCACTAGGTCAAACATATTTACACTGTTATGGTATGTTACTCAGGTGAGCGACCTAGGTCCATCTTGACCCTCATGTCCAATTTATTTTGCATGAAAGTAGGCTAAAAACTGAAATGCTTTTCTTAAAGACCCATCACGACCTAGTGACCTACTTTTTCCTCCCACATGAACTTCGTGCACATCATTCTGATAATACTGGTATAATACAGTTATTCTGCAAGATGACAGGTGGCCAAATTAGGCCCTCCTAATGTGTTTTCACAACACATTCAGCCATCCACTTTTCAATATAGTTTTATAGACATAGAATGATAGCTGTCTTACACTGTAGAAACAAAGTGTTGTCTAAATTCACCTTACTATAGTACTGTGCATACGACTACCTTAATTCAATAATATATTTACACATTGTCTTGGCCTTATATATGTCACTGTCAAATAGTAATCAGATACTTGTTATTTCTCATTTTCTTCATGCAAAGCATGTAAAATTACCATCATGGAAATATAAAAGAATACAGTTATTTTGTGGCGCGTCTTTAATTAGTGTATACCAAATGTGACCAATGATTTTTTTATATTTATTCAGTGCAAGTTGCTACAATATATTATCGCACTATGGTAAAGCTTCGAATACGTTAGTATGCTAAATGATAATAATCTGAAAGAAAATCGACCATATTGCGAAAATGACACGTGCGAGATTTGATTAAGTGACATTTCCAGTTTTTATGTGAAAATTGGCAATGCACTTTTGTACAAAAACCGACATAGGAAAAATTCTCGTGCATTTCTGGTATTTAACATTTTGTCAAGACTTTTTAGTGTAAAAAGATTATACGTCTGCTCAAAGTTCATTATATTAATCATTTCATACGTCTATATGTGAGTAAATGAAAGCATGAAATAGCGCTGCAATAAAACTGTGATTATAATTTACGAATAACTTTGGGCGATGTTGACATTTGTCATGACCAAAACGTATTTATGGTGCAGTCTAGTTACAAATAACTTAAATAGCAGTCTGGTCAGGATCCATGCTGTTCGCTTCGAAACCGTTAGCGAACAGCATGGACCCTGACCAGACTGCGCGGATGCGCCGGCTGGTCTGGATCCATGCTGGTCGCAAATGCACTATGCTGGTTTTCTCATGGTGCGGCTCATATATAACTTCAACAATGTACATGTTGTTCATACTGTTAGGTTAATAGGTGAATGGCTGTCCGATCCCTATCATAACAGTTACTGTGATTATAAAGTGTGTTTTTTTTTACTGGTCATCAAACATAAATAGCAGTGCTGCCATATTTGATCTATACTCTTATATGAAAGACAATGATACAGCACAACGATGCTACATTTAATTTGATTATAAGACACTTCTAATAATTCACTACACGTTTACGCGTATATCTAACTTATCCCACGGGACATGTAATCTCTGTTTCGTGGACCAATACATTTTATTTCACCAAATTATAGTCTATATGTTTATCAACAACCGTGAGAAGTTTCATCAAAATCTACATTGTAGAAAAAATTCTATTCGCGAAAATGTTACGAAATTTATGATTTTTACATAGACTCCCATTATGAAATATTGCATAAGGTCCACATTTTTCAAATCAATCTAGCAAAAAAAAAAAAAAAAAAAAAAAATCAAGCACAATACCCTATCTTTTTTATTTGTTGAATTTGCTAGGTATATTATGAAGTTTTGAAAAATCAAAGTTTAATCAAATTCTACATTGTAGAAAAAATTTCGATCCAAACGTGCAGAACTACCTTAAAACATGGTTCCAATATGTTTCTTATCTTTCTATGTAAACTCTTTCCGCATATTTTCGTCATGGTGAGAAAAATTCTATTGATTATTACTGACATTATGTAGGATATATAGCGAACTAACGGAATTTGTGTATTTTGTGAACGTATAAACTATGCCACAAAATAAAGTTAATGAACTTACCTGTCTGTTTTTATCAGTTGATCAGTTAAGAAATACATTTGTTCGAGCAACAAATAGGCCGCTGAACACAAGTTTTATTTCCTCAAAAAATATATGATCTATTTTTTTTTTTATAATTCTACAAATATTTTAAGAAATTAGATTTAAATTTACTTGATGATAAATGAGTTTTTCAGTTTACTGATATTGTTATAGATGTATATTTGTTAGAATTTTTTAGGAAACGCGAATGATCAGTTTAAACTAAAGGATAAAAAGCTGCAAATTAATGTATACGAAAAAGGTTAAGGACATTACTTGTGAATACATTTCTGGTATTAATGACTGACTATGTCTTAGATACTTATTTCTAGTCAATACCGTTTGATAATATTGGTCATATAGTCATTGCCGGAATAAATATTAACTCCCAGATTTTATGTAGATCTATAAACATTTCCAGTAGGTCACCCGCGTTTAGTTCTTTTAAATGTATTTAATCTGAATCTAAGCACAGTTAAGTCCTAAATGAATTCTCATCTAATGTGAGAATTTCTTGTCATTTCGAACATTTCTTGTCTATCTGTACTGTATGTATATACTTACAGACGTTATTGTATAATTATGTATTAATCATAGCAAAAAATGTATATGTAAATACTATGAAACTTTAGGAGAAAGAAATATTTGTACAATGGATCAATGGATTGATGAGAGAGAGAGAGAGCGAGAGCGAGAGCGAGAGACAGAGAGGTTTTATGCAGAAAACTGTACGCGTGCACTGACACCCCTCGATCACAATGAACTCTCCCTCTGTAGGTCAGTAGTAAGAAAAAGAACACGAACATTTCTACACTCTATTGCTCATACTTTTATTGACATTCTGTATATACTGCCCACTTTCCTCGCTGTAGTCTATAAATATAATAATTATGCTGTAGCTTATGTGCTCTGTTTGATTCTGATATAAGGGAGGGCGGCCAAATCAATTTCTGACAGATATTGGAATTAAATTCGCGATGATTAAGCTGGATGTATACAGACTTTTACTTGTGTCGTTATTGTGTTTAGAAGGTAAGGATTTCTAATTTTCATTCTTTAGCAGTGCATGTAATCATCTCAACACGTCTTGAAAAAAAAACGTGTAATAAAAAAGAGGTAGAGTCAGTTAAATCTCACCGTGCTCCACATAATAAAATAAAATGAGCCGTGCCATGGGAAAACCAACATAGTGGCTTTGCGACCAGCATGGATCCAGACCAGCCTGCGCATCCGCGCAGTCTGGTCAGGATCCATGCTGTACGCTAACAGTTTCTCCAATTTCAATAGACTTTAAAAGCGAACAGCATGGAACCAGACTGCGCGGATGCGCAGGCTGGTCTGGATCCATGCTGGTCGCAAAGCCACTATGTTGGTTTTCCCATGGCACGGCTCAAATAAGTAAAAGTGGCATACATCGGATGCAAAGTAATGATGATTTGTGTATTGCCACTTATTCATATTCTTATAGGATAACTTTGTCGCTTTTGTTTTTTTTTCTAAACAATATACATATGCTAAAACTTCGTATATTTTTAGCTCAGCTGTCACGTAATGGCAGGGTGAGCTTTTGTGATCGCCCTATTCGTCCGTCGTCCGTCGTCCGTCCGTTCACAATTTCTTGTGAACAAGATAGAGACCACATTTTGCAACCGATTTTAATCAAACTTGCACACAGCTTGTATTGGCGTAATATCTCGGTTCCTTTCGAAAACTGGCCAGATCCCGTCATGGGTTCTAGAGTTATGGTCCCTTAAAGGGCCAAAAGTTGCTATTTTTGGTTTGTGAACAAGATAGAGACCACATTTTGCAATTGATTTTAATAAAACTTGCACACAACTTGTATTGGCATAATATCTCGGTTCCTTTTTGGAATCTGGCCAGATCCCTTCATGGGTTCCAGAGTTATGGTTCCTTAAAGGGCCGAAATTTGCTATTTTGGCTTTTGCAGCATATAGAGACTTCATTTATGGTTGTATTTGATACAAACTTGCAATGTATCTTTAACAACAATAGATCTTGGATCCCATGATGAATCTGTCAGATCCAATCATAGGTTCCGGAGTTACGACCCCTAACTGACCCCTGAAAGAGCCAAAATTTGTTAATTTTTACCTTGTGAGCGCGATAGAAGTGACATTTAACGTTTGATTTTAACCACACTTACATACAACTTAAGTCACAAAATGATCTAGGTTCCTTTCGAAAACCGGCTAAATTCCATCATGGATTCTAGAGTTAGTGCCCCTAAAAGGGGCAAAATTTTCTATTTTGGCCCTTTTAGCCATATAGAGGTTTCATTTATGCTTTGATTTGATACAAACTTATCTTGATGATCTCTAGACCAAGTTCGGGTCTCCAGGTGAAATCAAAGGAAAAGCTTATTAACACCCTAGAGGCCACATTTATGACTCTATCTTCATGAAACTTTGTCAGGATATTTATCTTGATGATTTCTATCTTCATGAAACTTAGTCAGAATATTTATCTTGATGATTCCTATGCCAAGTTCAAAACTGGGTCATACAGGGTAAGAAACTAGGTCACCTGGTCAAATCAAAGGAAAAGCTTGTTTACACTCTTAAGGCCACAGTTATGAACCTATCTTCATGACACTTGGTAAGAACGTTTATCTATATGATTCATAGGCCAAGTTCGAAACTGGGTCATCTTTTGACAAAAACTAGGTCACCAGCTCAAATCAAAGTAAAAGCTTGTTAACACTCTAGAGGCCATATTTATGACCCTATCTTCATGAAACTTGGTAAGAATGTTTATCTTGATGATTCTTAGACCGAGTTTGAAACTACTTCATGTGAGGTAAGAAACTAGGTCACCCGTTCAAATCAAAGTAAAAGCGTGTTATTTCTCAAGAGGCCACGTTTATGACCCTATCTTTTAGAAACTTTATCTGAATGTTTATCTTGATGATTCCAAGGCCAAGTTTAACAGGTGAGCGATATAGGGTCATCATGACCCTCTTGTTACACTTTGGAGCCGGGCCGGGGTCTTTTCAAGAGGGAAAATTCGTCGTTAAACTTAAAAATAAGGAATTGTTTGAAAAGTGATAGTTTTTATTTAAAACGTTACATTTAAGAAAATTGGCCATAAAGGTATATTAATCATGTGTTTCAAATGGTTAAAGCTGTACAGGAATATTAATAAATAATCTATTGGCCACCTGGACTAATCGGTACTCCCATATTCTAACGAAGTTACGATTATGCATACTGATTTTGACCAAAAAGCAAACATTTACCTCTCAAAAATGTCCAAAAATGCACTTAAACTAACAAATACTTACTTATTCTAAGTGTACAACGAATTTCTTAACTAAAACATCAATGAAAAAATGTTTACCCTAGAGCCAAAGAGGTCGAAGTACTCGAAAATGGGAAGCCTCTTACACTGTCCCAAAATAACACTAGAAAAAGTGAGTGAAAGCCGACGTAACAATCCTTCGGACTCCTCCAAGCTAAGGGAATCCGTCACAAAATCTGCTGGTTTGACGGAATTATGCGACTACTATTTATTTTTCGCACCAGTTTCCCATTTAGCTTTTAGCTTGCTGGCGGCAAGTTATTCTGCCTTTGCGACTAGTGCAGACCAAAGTCAGCCTGCACGTCCGTGCATGCTGATCTTGATCTGCATTGTTCGCTATTCAGTCAGTAAATATTAAGTGAACACCCCTTCGAATAATAAATGGTATTGTCCAAATTGAGTGATGGACCAGTCCATTTCAGTTATTTAGCAGGCTAATGGTTAATGTCTGTATAGTGTATACCTAAAATAGCCTTGAGTTGTAGCTCCAAGCCAAAAACAAACAGGACTCACATCGCCAAAAAGAGTTGACATGCATAAGTCTTGGTTTAAATCAGTACCTAACATGGAAATACGGGTGCATTTAATAATGTGAAGCATAAACAAGTCATACAAAAACTCATCATTATATTATGAACTGTGTTGCCATGGATATGAATATTTTGAGCACAGAATGCCTTGATTAATTTAGAAGATAGATATATTATTAACCCTTACCCTGCTAAATTTCTATAATGAACTTTTCTTTCTTTCAATTTGGACAGTACCGTTAACTGTTAAGGGGGAATGGTACTTTGTCAAAATTTAAGATTTGCTGATTGTCTTATATACCAAAATAAACTTGAAGATATTTCCAATTGATATCATCATCTTTTAGAGCAATAAACATTCGTCATGGTAACGTCATACGCATGTTTATCGCTCTAAAAGATGATGATACAAATTTGAAATATCTTCAAGTTTATTTTGGTATATACGACTATTAGCAAATCTTAAATTTTGACAAAGTACCATTCCCCCTTAAAAGGGGTGCTTACCATAAAAATATTGACTGAATGGCGAACAGTGCAGATCATGATCAGACTGCACAGATGTGCAAGCTGATCAAGATTTACGCTGATTGCAAAGGCAGAATCAATCGTGTCCAGCATGCTTAGGGTTATTAATTAGATCTTATCTGAGGAGTCACCTTTATTCTTATTTTCGTCAGTCCGCATTCTCGAGTCCAGATCCACTCACACTTGTTCCTTACTTTTGAAAATGTCCTATTTTATTTCATTTTATCTGACAAAAGAGTTTGTTTTCTTCAAATATCTGTAGTATATATTTTTCTTGGATCCGGCTCTTTGTCACTGAAGTTGCTGTTTTTAGTGATTTACGGGAACAATGGCGTAATCATTTTACAACTGAAAAGATGATAATGTTTTTGTATACGGAATGTGGATATTATTGGATAAAAAAATACAAAGGATGACAGTGTCCGCCTTTGTCAAATTTAGCATGGGGGACTTTGTAGGTATGCATGCGTGCGTGCGTGGGGGTACACAAGATGGGATTAAACTGTAACCCCGTCGAAAATCTTTAGTGTTTGAATTTTTAAAATCTATGAACGGAAAATCAACTTTAACTATAGTCTTGATTAAACGTTAAGTTCGCCTTTTAATGATATTATCATGTAAGCTAATTGCGACAGGTTGTAAGTCCTATCCGATCATGTTATGAAATGCCCATAAAAAACATAATTGATGGATAACACCAGTTTCCCATTGTTCTTTAACCTAAATTTGTCCAAATGAAAGATCAGTATGACTGAAAAATAGTTTTTTTGCCTCTTTATGTTTTGAGCATGGCAGTTGTGGGATGTGCTTATATATTTCTTTGTCCTGCACAGATGTTTACTATAATTTTACTTAAGGAACGGGCAAACTGTATACACTACGTTATACTGACAATATACACACAAGTGGTAAAACTACGTTCAGCCCATGCCTATAGCCTTGCAATAATTATTATTGACAGAAAGTCGGTTCATCTTTCAAATCTGTCGTGTAAGGGTTCAAGACTGCCTTTCTTCTCTGTCAGTTTGTTTTGTAACTTTCCTACTGTTGACAAGTTAATTTATCACGTATCAGTAATTTAGATCTCTGTTTCCTAGGCGGATATGTCAAATCTTGCAACACGGAAAGTGAAAAATGGCATTATATGACTTTTAATTCGATGCCTGATGCATTACATGAACGTTCTTTTTTTTAGTATAGTCGATCTTAAATGGTTTGGCTACAACAACAACAAATACCTTTTTTTTGCAACCAGGTTATATTATTGTAACAACACGAAGTCTCCGGAATGTGGGATTGTATTACTATGTACATGTATATTAAATGAATGTTTTGTAAAATTCAAACGAAATGCGTATTTTCAAGCAATTTGATTTGATTCGATAGTTATAAGCATGATAGAAAAGGTTAATTTATACATAAGACTATCCTTAAAATCTTCAAAAAGTATTGTACAAAACATTTATATTAATATATGTAACCTATGACGCATCATAACATATATGTTGGTAATTTCACACGACATATTTCTCACTTATTTGTTACATATTATCACAAACTGTTCTTAAATTTATTATATTTGACATTTTCATCATTATTTCATTGTCAAAATGATATAAACTGTGCATTTTCCATGTGCTTATATTATGCAAAATATCACCATATATCAAGGCCTACTTAAAAAGGATGCAGTTTACAGGGAAATAATCAGAATTTTATTATGCGACATCTTTTGATTTATTTCGTAAATGTGAGTTAATGAATATAACTATTAATTTGTTATTCAAAACATTTCCCTAAATCTGTCATTTTAAATCACTGAAGTTAGACCGTTTTTATAATTAAGGTGATCTTTGTGCACTAGTTAAGTACAATATAAACATCCTTGTAGATAATGAAAAAAGACAAATACCTTTTTTTTCATAGGAATATTACAATATGCTAAAACATTCCATTATACCCTTCAGCAAAGTACATGTATACATAGTTCTTTAAGACTTGGGAAATGTAAAACAAGGGATTTTTCTTTGTAGGCTGACATGAATCCGCACACACACACACGCACGCACGCACGCACACGCACACACTAACACAAAGTAAGCAATTTTATAATCGTTGCAGTGTGGATTGAGCTTCCAGATTCACTCAAAGCAAAACAATTTTTCATTTTGTTGTCTGCTTATTTACCTCAAAACTCACCTTTGACAATCAGTTTTTGTTTCAGTGCGGGACACATATACACGTACTGTACATCAATAGCCCCGAGTTTTGTCTTTGACGTTTTTGTAATAGTTTTGTGGTATATCAAATTATATCAAAATGCTTAAAAAAAGCTATTTTCATACACAAGTAAATTGTTTATTATGCTGTTTGTCAGTTAAATGACATGATTCATCATTGCGATAAATTTATGACACCATTTATACAGTGATAAATCAAGTTCATATAAAAACTACTATCTTTTTGAGTGTTGCGGGGGAGGTTTGGCGCTTTGTACGAATGGAAATGGAAAAAAAAAGACAGTGCGCAATTTACCTATTTAGGCTAGTAGTTATTAATTAGTCTTACTTAAGTCGAATTGTAAGAATGACATACGCGTTGATGTAGATATTTTGACATAACCCCTCGCAAATATATACCCATCACTCATATATATATGTAAATATACATTATTGTATACTCTCTAATTAAGCTATGAACACCTACTGGTTAAATTATTGTAGGTTACAAACAAAACAGTTGTCTAGACTACTGGCTTAACAAATGTTGTGAATGCACGATAAAGTTGTTGTTGTTGTTATATTTGGGAAATAGATTTTTGATTGCATTATGAAGTTGTTGTGATCGAGTACTTTTGTAATTAGCTATTATATAAGCCCAGTGCAGCCAATGAGCCCCTCTGGGATCAACCTTGTCACAAAATCTAAAGTAAGCGTAAATTAATTGTTGTGACAAGTTTAAATTTAAATTACATAAAATTTACGTCCAAAAGCGCAATCTTAAATGAATATTGACCAGGTCGAAAGGCCACACTCTTTTACACTATGTTCTCAGTTTCTTTAAAACCTGCCATCACATTTGATATTTGTAAATATATGGCCTCTCCTGCCTTGGATATAAAATTGGTATCATCGGACCAGGTCAGACCAGGCCAGACCAGACCAGACTAGGTCAGGTCAGACCAGACCAGGCCAGGCCAGGCCAGGCCAGGCCAGGCCAGGCCAGGCCAGACCAGACCAGACCAGGGCCAGACCAGGTCAGACCAGGCCAGACCAGACCAGACCAGACCAGACCATGTCAGACCAGACCAGATCAGACCAGACCAGACCAACAGACCAGACCAGACCAGACCAGGTCAGGCCAGGCCAGGCCAGGCCAGGCCAGGTCAGGTCAGGTCAGGTCAGGTCAGGTCAGGCCAGATCAGACCAGTCCAGTCCAGGTCAGGCCAGACCAGGTCAGACCAGGCCAGGCTAGACCAGGTCAGACCAGGCCAGGCTAGACCAGGTCAGACCAGGCCAGGCCAGGCCAGACCAGACCAGGGCCAGGGCCAGGGCCAGGGCCAGGGCCAGGGCCAGGGCCAGACCGGGGACCAGGGCCAGGGCCAGGGCCAGGGCCAGGGCCAGACCAGACCAGACCAGACCAGACCAGTCCAGTCCAGTCCAGGCCAGGCCAGGCCAGACCAGACCAGACCAGACCAGACCAGTCCAGTCCAGTCCAGGCCAGGCCAGGCCAGGCCAGGCCAGGCCAGACCAGACCAGACCAGGGCCAGATCAGACCAGGTCAGGTCAGGTCAGACCAGGCCAGGCCAGATCAGACCAGACCAGACCAGGTCAGGCCAGACCAGGTCAGACCAGGCCAGGCTAGACCAGGTCAGACCAGACCAGGCCAGACCAGACCAGACCAGGGCCAGGGCCAGGGCCAGGGCCAGGGCCAGGGCCAGACCCAGACCCAGACCCAGACCCAGGGCCAGGGCCAGGGCCAGGGCCAGGGCCAGGGCCAGGCCAGACCAGACCAGAGATAAGAGCATACCGTTTGACAAATTGTTTATGCGATAGAAAAGTTAAGGACCTGAAACACTTCCGGTATTTGATTTAAAATGAGGAAATGTACGTCCCCATTTTTAAAACATTTTAATGACAATTAATATTTAAAAAAATAAGGTTTTAACTGATTTGTAAAGAAGCAACATATCACTTACAGCTGTCAGAATAATGTAACATTAACTTGTACAATAAAGCAGACTGTATGTTTAATATAACAGCAGCCACCAATCGTTGTTATTCGTACGGATAGCATGATTACAGAACAATCGTTTTTTTTTTCATCTAAATCTTTTGCCAATGATATCTGGAATTACTGAAATATTTGTTGAAATATTTTAGTCATTCCGCTTAGGTGTAGGCGAACAGAAATTCTCGTTAACAGTGCCTTTTTTTTTACCTGTAGCGACATTTAAATGCAAAAAATTGCAGTTATCCTTTATGTTTAGTTCATATATTGAAATAATTTACTGTCATTATATACAACGTATATTTCAGTGCATACTTAGCTTTTTCGGGAATGAAGTATGGATTTTTGTTTATGCTAATTTTCAAGTTCAGACCCGACCTTTCTAAAAACTGAACTTCTCGGTACAGGCCAGACAGAGCGCAGAACATGACATATCAAACTGTATTTAATTGTGCAAGCATTACAGTTCATTCACTCGTTCTTTGCGATTGTTCAGAATATTCATAATATTTGGCCAGTTTGTTTGAATTTACTTTTGAACGTAGACAATACGTTTGTTTTATTTTATATGTTGGTATTTGGATAGTATCTAACTGTTTATAGAGAAACAGTGTTATACCGTATATAAACCAAAATATTTGTTCACAATCTGTATACGAATAGTTGATTTAATTTTTTGTCACACTTTAAAAGTTCGCATACCTTTGGACACATTTTATCCTGGTTAGTCAGTCTATACATATAAAGTCTTTAGATCAAATCAGCTTGAAATATGTGTAATTGTGCATTTAAATGTAGCTACTGGCTACAGACAAAATCATCAATTACTTTCTATTTTACAGATTCACATTCGTGCATTACAGATTCACACACATGCGTTACATAAAACTCTTAACATGAAGTCAAGTAAAATACTCTAGATACGCCTTATCCTTAGGACGGCCAGCACATGTTCATGCAACCTCGCCAGGTATATGTATGTTTTTGACAACACAGAAAATGACGTCACTCGACCTTCAGCTATTTCCGGAAGTAAATAAAATGAAAGTAGAAATGCTAAACTTGAAAACGAAAGCCGCATTTTGATTCGTAGATAGTCAGGGGTCACGCGCAGGGGTCACCCCGTCTAAATGTATGCGCGTGGACGGAAGCGTGAAAGGGCCATCAGACGCTAATACGTTTTAGTACGTTAAGGCTGCGGAAAGGTTATAGCATGTATACTATATACATCAGCACTTAACATTTTGTTTGCAACGGCTTTGTTATTCTTTTATGTTGCGCGTGATTTCAGTATTACTTTTTTACAAAGACCGATTGTTTTGTTATCACTTCTCGGCTATAATTAGAACATTTTGAGAAAACAAATCGGCAACGGCTATAAAGTTCCATTATGCAAGTTCGCTCGGAAAAAAGTTCAGGGACGAAAGAAAGGGGAAAACTAGTCTCACTGCATAGCTTAATAGTTATTGTATTTAAAAAATCAAATTTGATATCTAGAAGATAAGAGATTAGTAGATATTCTATGATTTTAAAAGAGTGGATTGATTTTGATTAAAGTTTAATTTTTGGAGCTGTTATGATGTTGTCCAATGAGTCTTTGTTGCATTTTGCCAAAACTGTAGACCAGGTGGTCCAAACCCAAAGTATCTGTGTACCTGCCTATATATTGAGAATCATCTCGGTATAATTTCATAGACATTTGAATAACACAGTTATTACCCTAAGGTGTACCGAATGTTTAAAGACTGTAGTTTTTACTCAGTTTTATTAAAACTGAGTGAAAACTTTAGAGACATTTGAATAGTTCTGTAATCTTACATGGGAACAATACTTTTTTTTTTAAATGTAAGGAACATATTTTATTTTGTGTTGTCTCTTGAAATTGTTCTTTCGAGCTAATGTGTAGCTAAGTGGATTTGATAAACTAAAGAGGGGTTGCTTTTATAAAAAAGAGAGCACTTTTGCATGACTCGTGGAATAAACCTGTCAGTTATATACCCTATTGCCTATAAGAAAATTTTCCTTGAACAGTGTGCCCAAACACGTGATCGCGCTACGTCATTTTGTTGCCCGAAAGTGAAAGTGGAAAAGTAAACAAAAATTATAAATCAGGGCAAGTTTTTTATTGTTGAAAAGACAAACAAAATGAAAGTCATCTATTAAGTCGAGCTTAATACAACACAAATAATAAAACTCACTACGTTGAACATTGTTTATGCCTTTCCGTTTGTATTATTTAAAGATGAGCAGGTAAAATATAAGACATCGAGATAATATACCCAAAGATGCATTTGAAGCCAAATTCTGTTTTAAATACTCTCTCTATATATATCCATTACAGAAATTCCATTATCACTTGCATTCTATTCCTGTTTTTATGTTTCCGTTATTATTAATTAAAAGTCATTTTTTCTTTTGTGAATATGGCAGGTGAAAGGACTGTTAAACGCATACCATTATCATTTATTATCTTTTAAACATTTGAAAGCCAGTTAATCTGACCTTTATTACAACCGTCTAATGCCAAGATGTGTACCGTTTTAAGAATTTTATAATAAGCCATCCAGTTGGTTTGCAGAAGGAAACAGCATGTATCTGTAGTAAACCGGGAAAGTGCATTAGGATATTCCTTCACCGATCAAGGATGGACAGTCGTATTATAGCCTTAAACGTGACTGGGTTATTTTAATCCAATACGAACAAACAAACTAAACAGAGATTAATGCCAGTTTTGCTTTATTTCAGTGTGTGTACATTGCCAAGAGCCAGACCTGGGGCCGTCAGAACCAACCTTTGATACATGTGAAACAATGGTGTGTCCAGAAAATTCCAAATGTGTTGATGATATGGGATATGTCTCTTGTATTTGCAAACCTGGAAAAACAGGTATGACTGCGTACTTCGTTTTCATAATGTACCGAAACGATCTATTATATTAAAAACAATGACCATATAAGTCAGCATCGCTCGGTTGTCTTCTCACGTTTTAGATCTTATAGTGTAAGAAAAGATATGTTAAATGTAAACACACTGGACTATCATTCAAAAAGGTCAGGTATCATACAGCCTAATACTTTGGCATTGAACGCTCATGGTGTTCCAGTTGCTTAGGTATCGAGAAAGGTGGACGCATACTTAAAACTTGGCTTTTCCTACCTGGGGCGTGACACTACATTTTGATGAGTCGTAATGGTAAATGAATATTCAAAATTATATAAAAATTATGATACCCAGGCTGCCATGATATTGTATAAGTTTTTCGTTTAAAATTAGTTACTACTATTTGCTCTTAGAAATTCGCCAGCTTGTGATATCTATTTCGAAATATTATACGGGTATAAAAATAACAGCGGAACGCAGTTCGTTGGTGTCATTCAAGATATAATAGCTGGGACAATTTATAAGGAACTTAGGAGAGTACATGATAAATGAAAATAATATGCAGAATAAAGGAATCCAGTAAATGTGGTTTCAAGTAAGGAAAGACTGACCTTCAAATGATAAAGTAGTAATCCTTTCTATTTGCAACTTATTTTATACACCAGTCGAAATTGTGTAACGGTCAATAATCAAAACCATTTATTTTGAGTTTTGACCGGCACGCCATTCAATAAGTATTTAATTTCATGACATCAGAAATAAATTTTCAGTTTAGTTTTTTTCAGATTTTGGCTTTACCCTAACAAGCATATATTAAATATAGGCCTGACATTTAGCACAGAACTGTATAGGGGGTAATATAAATTGTTCGTACTTTTAAGGAATAAACTGCACACTTGACGACCCATGCTTACCAAGGAAGACAAACTGTCCAAAAGGAAGCTTATGTTTTGGAGAGTGTGATCCGAACGTTATCTGTGAGGGTGCCACAGGGTACGCCCATTGTAGAGGTTGTGTCGCTGGTTGGACTGGCATGCATTGTGAGAAAGATATCGACGAATGTGCAGGTTTGTTTCCTTTTAAAGTTGTTTATATTCACGTTAGTGTTACTGTTATAAATGTAAGAAAAGGAAGGCCAATCCGATTTCTTTTTTTTAACTATCTAATATGGTTTCCCTAGATGATACTCTTTTTGCATACCTTACAGAGGGTTTCTGGTGCTTTTTACAAGTGACGGTAGATGATACCGTCCTGTGGAGGATCCCATAACGAACTACATTTATAGATTGATTTATTTGTGTTAGGTGAAACAGGATAAAAATCAATCAAAAACGCTCAAAAGTTGCACTTTGAAACTTAAAGTAAAGTTCACGATTAAAAAAAAGATTATTATACGAGAAATAACGTACACTAACGTATGTTTACAAAGCTGACTTTGAGATGATAGTATTAAAAGAAAGTCATTCGTTTTACTTTATTCCTTTTATTATTTGTATAATAGGGTGCATGGAAACGATTATATCATTTGAAATAGTTGCCGATGGAAATATCTGGCTCTAGTGTAAAGATTTTTGAGGTAGCTCTAATTCGGCAGGGCATTGTTATCACCTTAACAGTTACTCGCGGGGTTCAGTTAGTTTTAGCTGTGAACAAAAATCCAAAATTCACATGATTAGCTATAAGGAACAACTTGTTGTTTTGTAATTATTATTACATTGAAAATACGTACGCATGAACGCTTTTAACTGATCTGACGAATTCAGATGTCGAGTAAGTTTGGCCATTTTTGCCGCCCACGTAATGCGTGACTCGATGTTCGGTGGTCCAATAGACAACGTTATAAGGCCAGTTTGCCCATTCAAATATTCTATGGTAGATATTGAAGCAGACAGCGGGAACAAGTAAGGCTAAAAACAGGTTCGCTCTGATGTTTCAAAATACACACCGACTGTTTTGAAACCTCTGCTTACCAAAATTCCGGCAGTATAAATTTTCCTAAAATGAAGTCAAATTAAATGCAGGTATTACTTTCGGGCTCAGGGCATGTCAGTTTTTTCCCCTGATGATGTCAGCCCTTTGTTTATTTAGGTGGACATGCATAAAGCCGTTTATTTTATCTCTCACATATGGAAAAAAAGCAATGTTCAAATGTGATATATTTATATAAAAAAAACTTGGTTTACTTTATGTTTCAGATGCGATAAATCCATGTTTAAATGGTGGTACATGTATAAATGCCAGAGGAGATTTTAGATGCACGTGTAAAGAAGGATGGACTGGGAAAGTTTGCGACTGTGAAAAAGGTTTGTATAATTCAGAAGTTAACTAGTCAGTGGTAATTTATTTGGGTTATTTGCATTGACTGCAATATATCAGTGAAACTACTTATTGAAATCTACGTTTATATAAATACAGCGGCTGCAGATTTTTTGTGCCTGTCTTATCAAACTACATTAGCTCGACTATTCGAAGAATAGGGGAGCTATCCTACTCGCCCCGGCGTCGGCGTTAGCGTGAGCGTCACACAAATGTTAAAGTTTGCGTACCACCCCAAATATTTTCAAAGTCCATTGAGATATTGCTTTCATATTTTGCATATTTGTTTACTATCATGACCCCATTCTGTAAACAGGAGCAGACAACTCTATCAAGCATTTTGACTGAATTATGGCCCCTTTTCGACTTAGAATATGCTTATTGTATTGTTAAAGTTTGCGTACCACCCCAAATATTTTCAAAGTCCATTGAGATATTGCTTTCATATTTTGCACACTTGTTTACCATTATGACCCCAGTCTGTAAACAGGAGCAGACAACTCTATCAAGCATTTTGACTAAATTATGACCCCTTTTCGGCTTAGAATATGCTTATTATAATGTTAAAGTTTGCATACCACCCCAAATATTTTCAAAGTCCATTGAGATATTGCTTTCATTTTTTGCATACTTGTTTACCATCATGACCCCAGTCTGTAAACAAGTGCAGACAACTCTATCGAGTATTTTGACTGAATTATTGTCCCTTTCGACTTAGAATATGCTTATTGTAATGTTTAAGTTTGCATACCACCCCAAATATTTTCAAAGTCCATTGAGATATTGCTTTCATATTTTGCATACTTGTTTACCATCATGACCCCAGTCTGTAAACAAGAGCAGACAACTCTGTCAAACATTTTGACTGAATTATGGCCCCTTTTCGACTTAGAATATGCTTATTGTAATGTTAAAGTTTTACTCATAGCTTATATTATACTATCAAGCACTGAGAATAGTCGAGCGCGTTGTCAACTGACAGCTCCTGTTAGTAAATGCAGATGCATGTAATTTACGTAACGATGGTATGATATCTATAACAAGAGATTTTAAACTTCATGCATGATGCATGATTTCATTTGGCTTGTCCGCATACATAAGAGCAAAGCATGCTGGTTACTCGATGTGCATTGTAACTTTATAATATCTTTTAAGAATGTCACTTTTTGTTTTATGATAAAATTTAACAATTAATTTGCACTAAATTTGAGATATTACATAGTAAACATTAAACTATGTTTTAGACGGAAGGTTGGTTGATGCTTACCGCGTTACATACTTGAGACAGACATTCTGTTATGATTGTTCATAATTACGGTTGTTAAGAAACGAATATCATGACAAGTATCTGACAAAAATCTTTTAGGGACATCTATTGAAGATTGTCTCCTAATTATTGTTTTCTTTCTTTCTTTATGTCATCATCATCATCATCATCATCATCATCATCATCACCACCACCACCAACAACAACAACACCACCGTTATCATCACCATCTTCTTACTCTGTGTCGTCGTCGTAGTCACAACCATCACCATTATCTGCTATTACTTTTAAATTATAATACGTATCAGAAATATAACTTCTGTTAACATAGTTACCGTCCTTATATTTTTGTTTCGTTTGTCCTATAGGAACTTCGTGCGAGATAGAGGAGTCAAAAACAGATACTACAAAGGACGGAAAAGGGGCACAACTCATGTGCAACATCTTTGTTTTGTTTGCTTCTTTAATTACATATATAACGTGGACAGTTTAGACATAACCCATTTCACTTTGTAAGTTTGTACGAATGAAAAGTTAGGAAGAAATTGACATTCAAATGAGGTATAGGCACTTTAGAACGCAAGCATTACTTTAGGACATGCTAAAGAGAGTTAAATGATGTTTTTATGACCAACAGAAGCATTTGTTTAATAATTATAGAAAAGTAGTAAAAGAAGTGTTTAGTGCGAATACTTACTGCTTGAACCAGATAGTTTTACATTTAAGCATATTGTTGACCTGAATTTGAAGTAAGGAGGGAAAAAGACAGTGCTTTTCTGAAAACGATTTTTCTTATATATTTTATTCAAAGACAGGATTCACTACAGCGCAAGTTCTTATTGTTCAACTGACGCTTATACAAAGGGACATAATGCATTTAATATTTTGTTTAAATGTACGCGAGGTTGTCAGTATGAGAAGCAGTGAGATGGCATGAGCAGACATAGTACAAACAGAAAAATCTCTAAAGATAATGTATATTGATATACAGTGTTTTCATTATAACATCTTACTTATATAAGTGACTTTCACGAATGATTAAAAGCAATGAATTTAACTTATGTTCTAGCTGCCAAAAGAAAGGTTTACAAGATATGCATATGATTTTCTTAAAGTCATCGAGAACACACATATTGTCAGTAAAACAATATGTATCAACTGATAGAAAATGAATATTTGTATATATTTGCAGCGTTCTTATCTTTCTATGTGTGCATGAATGCATGTTTCAGTGTACTAGTACTTTTTTCAAATTTGTCATATGTATTGCCTGTTGATATTTGATAAAGGAAGTGACATTGTAGACACTGATAATATAGTACATAGCTACAGAATTGATGTAAGTATTAGTAACTGTTTATTTTTATTTACCTTTTTTTATCAAACATTGACGTTAAAAATACAATGTTAATCATACTACTATTATTGGTTTGCGTTAACTTTACCAACATTTTTGTTATACGAGAAGTTCGAAGTTTTTCAGCTTTAAGATATGTTTAAAAACAGATAAGATGCTATTTAATCTTCAAACGTACATCTGGTTTAATGGTTTTTGCTGTGCTTGGTTTCTGTTGCCTGTCGTATTTTAAGTTCTGTGACCACCCCGTGTCCGTCGGTCATCGTAGGCCGTCGCCAATCGTCTGTCGTTAGATTTTCCCCTAGAAAGTACTTGTCAGAATTGCACAAACCTTGACATGTAGCATCCCGGTGTTGATCTCTTGATTTCTCTCAATTTTGTTCAAATATTCACTTGACTGAATTTAGGAGGCCACCAATTGCAGCTGGGTCGTTTGTTCTGCCCAGGTACACGCCTATGCCTATAACAGTGCTTTGAGAGCCACCTGGGGTCTTACTCTACCATCAAAGCTGGAAAAGTCACCTAAACCACGGCGCCGTGACTCTTAACAGAAACAAAAATAAGTTAGAAACAACTTCAAACGACTCCTTCTCATGAAACACTTGTTGCAGCTTTACTAAACTTAGTCTGTAACATCCTTCGATAGATCTTTCTGAAGTTTGTTCAAACAGTTGCACTTGACTGCAATTATGTGCATGCTAGGGTTTAAATTAGAAAAACCTTCGTAACAAATTCTTCTTAAGAACGAATAGATGGATCTTTACCAAAACCTGGTATGGACGTCTCTCGATTTGGTCCTGGTGATTCAACTTGATTGCGTTGGTTGTCCCAGAGTGAAAAACAAACAGAAAAAAGAACTTGTAACGACTTCTCATGAACTATTTTTGGGATCTTTACCAAACATGGTCTGAAATCGCCTTGGATGGACCTTTCTTACATTTGCTAAGGAAACCCTTTATAATTGACAACTTCGTCAGCAGCATCATTACCAGAACCTTTCTCAAAGATTAAATGCTTCATCTTGTTGTACTGAGATTTATGTTTATTTATGAATTATTGTCACATAATATTTATGTTTCACTATCTTCGTGAAATGAACCAAAAAAATTATATTGTCATTTCATATTTTTGTTGTGATGCGATACATCTTTTTACTTTATTGAAGATAATACCATTTATCAGGCCCACCACAGCTATCTTTAGGGAGTTGTAGGTATAGGTATTATTTCTCTATTGGAAAACATCTGTTATTGTTAGGACAGGAAATAGTATCTTTAGTTGCTTGTCCTATACGTTTTATATTATATTCTGATCTATGTATTGCCTTTTACGGGTTTCTTGAACACTTTTACTCTTGACAAAGAGCAATGTTATGATATTGCACTTTTTAAGTATAAAATAGGTGATAAATGAATCAAATTACACAAGGAAATTAAACATCAATATATTGGCATCAACAATATTCTTGTCCAGAATTTCATCTTATGCCAGTTAAGTTTTCATAATTAACGTCTAAAGCTATTGGAAGTTAAATGGATATACAGTGAGTTTATAAAACTATTAAATCGAAATAAGCCATTACCTTATCTTTCAGTATTTCAAATGCGTTCGGTTTAAAGACATTTTTATGTTTTTCATTTTTTTGATGGAAGCTTGTGAACATACTGGCTAAAAATGTAGTGATTATTCATCATAGTTGATATTGAATTAAAGTTAGCAGCATAGACTGTCAAGACATTGTAACTTGAACAAAACTAAATGAGTTTTTTTATGAATAAAAATCATACATAATAAAATCAAAATGAGTTTTAAGTGTTGCACATTTCATTACCTTTCTTGAACAGACTGGATCAAACCGAGTCTGCTATTATTCTGTTTGGTTGCATTCTATGCTTCCAAAGGATCTTTTTTACGGATTTTATTAAAGACATAGGGAAGCGGAGATTGTTAACATTCACAGTGTTGGATAAACAAAAATGTGAAAGCAAAATTCTTAAAGTAAATATATGTCCTAAAATATAAAATAAATTACAAATAATTAAGAAATGTTAGTTCAAAAAGAAAATAAAAACACAAAAAGGCTAGATTGAAACAACTGTAGTAGTCGAGAGACTGAACATTGGAAAATAAAAAAAAAGACTATTAAAGCCAATGACTGATTGATTGAAAAGCATTATAATTATCGCAGAAATTTCTGATAAAGCGTTGAATAATGCATTTGAAATCACAATTAATATTCTACCAGAGGGATCATGATTTCGGATTGGGCAAACAATATTGTCTTTCATAGAATGTAGCTGCTGTGAGTAGAATGTATGAATATGATTCGTGCAACAGGGAAATTGAAAATTCAAAACTGCTCATAGATTTTAAGATATGAATTTCCCTTGGATTTAAAAGTGTTTTTTAACATCAACATATGTGAGCGGAATAGGGCCATCGTGGCCCTTTTGTTGTATTGACCCGATTTTCAAAAGACTCTATTTTGTGTCATTCACTTAAAATTATATGTATTTGAGGACCATATCATTTACACAAATTTCAAATGATCTTACACAAGTCTGTTTGAGTGACAATTTTTCAGTGAATATGCAGTGAAAGAGGAAAACAATTTATATTAATTAGAACCGAACTTGTACCTTAAATATTAGTATCATTATTAAATGATATTGAAGTTATTAAAATGTTTCTAGTCTCATACATACATATTGCAGTTTTTACATAGATGCTAAAAAGAGCGATATGATGCAATACACTATGCATACGAATTTCCATCTCGATATTCCATCAGACCGAGATGCTGTCAGATATAAAATTGTATTTCAGTGTGAATGGACCAACCCATGCCCGCGGTCATACATTAGATGTTGTAATAACCAGGAACGATAGCAAAATGATATCAGGTGTCGAGGTCATCGATTCAGGTCTTTGTGACAATATTGGTAATATTTCACAAGACCACTATGCAATTCATTTCAACGCCTGTGTCACAAAACCAGCTCCGGGGCAGAGGCCGGTTTCTTTTCGGAAATTACGCTCTATTGACGTAAGTTATTTCAAACAAGACATCTCAGCGTCCTTTGCACTAAATACGTTTCCAGAAGGCACAGACGTGGATCAGCTAGTGAATGCATATTCAAATGGATTATTCTTACTGATAGATAAACATGCTCCTTTACGCACAAAAATTTCAGTCCTTCGACCTAGCTGTCCGGGGTTTATAGACGAACTTCATGAGGCTAAACACTTAAAACGCAAGCTTTAGCGGAAATGGTGTACATCTAAACTAACAATCGACCATCAACTTTATAGACCAACGTGCTACTGTAAATCAACTCCTGTATCAGGTCCGAACCGACTACTTCTCCGATAAGGTAAAGTCGTGTGGCACTGACCACAAAGAAAACCAAAAGTCTAATGGGAGACAGTCATGATGCTGCCCGTCCCTCCAACTCGTCCTCAAAGACACTTGCTAGGAAGTGTAGTGTCTTTTACATCAAGAGAATTGAAAACATTAGGAATGACATTATTTGCTCTGTTGCAATGAAAATATAGCTTTTGTATTAAGACTCTGAACTAGAATTTGAGAGTATTCGCTGCCAAATAGGTTGAGTAGTTAGGACGGGATGAAGGTCTTAATTTGGTGAAGAATTGAAAGCCAAACTGCTTGTGATTCAACAGATTTGCATTGTTCAGAACACTAGGAAGTAGCAAACTGTCTTAATGATTTGGCACCAGCAACGGCAGAGGTAAAACAAATCATACAAAAATCTCCAAAACGAATCTTGTGAACTTGACCGTTTACCAACATGGCTTTTGAAGAAATGTCTTGATGAGCTCTTGCCGTTGATAACAAACATTATCAATACATCAATGGAATTAGGTTATGTACAAATGTGCTAGGATAAGACTCCTTCTTAAGAAACCAGGTCTTGTACCAAATATTCTCAAAAACTACAGACATATGTCTAATCTCCCTTTGATTTAAATTTTTTTAGAAAAGATGGTAGATGCGCGTCTTGAGCGACACTTTAGTGACAATAAGCTACACGAGGGACTGCAGTCTCCATACAGAAAGTTTCATTTAACTGAGTCGGCTTTGATAAAAGTACAGAATGACATCCTCGCATCTCTTGACCAAAATTCTGTAACAGTCCTTGTGCTACTCGATCTGTCTGCAGCTTTCGATACGATTGACCACCAACCACAGACTCGAACATCATTTTGGAGTCACAGACAAAACACTTGCATTGGTGTCATCATATCTTAGTGACGGCTGTCAAACTGTATACGTTGAATGGTGAGTTGTCGACGTCCATGTTGATGAAATACAGTGTACCCAAGAGATCAGTACTTGGTCCAAAGAACTATATCATGTACACTAAACCCGTGGGTGCCATATGCAGACGTCATGAACTTCTTCGTCATTTCTACGCCGATGACTCTCAATTATACCTGTCCTTTAAGCCGATAAAGTCCGTGGCTAGAAGTGAGGCTTTGCATCGCATTAAGAGCTGTCTGGCTGAAATTTTCATGTGGATGCATTGCAACATGCTGAAGCTCAATGCTGATAAAACGGAAGTAATGTTGTTACATCAAAGCATAACTCAAAGAACATTGATGACGTCTCTGTGAAGGTCAGTGTCTTTGTAATAAAATCCACAAAGTGTGTTAGGAATCTTGGTGCAGTATTTGACAACAGTATGTATATGGAACAACAAGTCAACTCTGTGTGCTGGGCTGGTTATGCACAACTACGCAGAATACCGGTAGGCCACATCCGACTGTATCTTAACAGTGATGCGACAAAGATAGGTTAGACTACTGTAATGCCTTGTTAAGTGGTATTCCAAACAGCACATTAACAAGTTGCAACATGTCCAGAACACGGCAGCTCGCGTCGTCACTAAGACGCCGCGTCGCAATCATATAACATCGGTTCTGAATGAGTTCCATTGGTTGCCAGTGAAATACAGGATGCAGTACAAGATTCTGATCCATACTTTTAAGACTTTACACAATCAGTCACCTGCCTATATAAGGGATATGATAAAAGTGTTTAAACCGGTCACAAGACACGCTATCACTGGCTATGCCAAAAACTAAAACCATGATGTATGGCAATAGTAGCTTCGTTCACTGTTCAAGCTTTGGAACTCCTTTCCCGTCAAGACCAGGGAAGCTCACACGCTAGCTGCTTTCAAAAGCCTGCTAAAAACCCACTTCTTTGTACAACATTTCGTTAACTGATCGGTACATTTTTTATCCTAAGTTCACTTAAATACTTTTAGATATGTATGCATGTTTGTCTTGTTTTATCTATATGTTTTACATTCATGATTTTTGTTAATGTGGAATGCATTTTTTGTTTGTGTTGAATACGTATTTGTTTGTATTGTTTGCAGTTTATTCTGTAAAGCACTTTTGAACGTGTATATGTGCATGAAAAGAGTGCTATATAAATGTGGTATAATAATTATAATAATACAATTAATACAATAGATTTGTGTATATGCGTAAGCAGAAGCCCGAGGGATTGTTCGGTTTCAGTCACCAACATATCCCAATGGCTTCTGCAGAAGTTGACAAAACAAACGTGTAATACTGCTATTCTACAACAAAACATCATACAAGTACTAAATGTATCGTTATCATAGGTTGCCGTGATATCCGGTAAAATTTCTAATTACCATTTTGTTATTCTTAGTCAGAGACTACCAACAACGTACTCATATACCTAAGAGTAAAGTAATGATTATTCCGTTCTGTTGGTTAGTAATGAAACCAAATCTAAGAAGTGAACATTTTTACAGTATTTCGTTATACAATTTGACAATATTTGCTTTATTCGATGTTTATTGAAAAAAAAGTTTCATGAAAAGGTTTTCTCCGGCCATGTCCACAGACACTTGGTGTTCGGACCCCCACCCACCCCACTCTCCACCGCCCCTGGTTATATATAAGTTAAGCCAATATTTTTTAGCATTTTACCATGTATTGAACATAGGTGACGATCATAAAACGCATCATGTAACATTTTAGCGTGTTTTAAAAAAATGTATTTTTACCATCAATGTTCTCAATATTCCAAGATTTGACACAACGCACGGACACTAGGGAAACCATAGCTAATTAAATTTTTAAATTAACCCTTACCAATGAATCACTTGTATCAATCGACGGGTCTGTTACCATTCTGTCAAATGACACCGGTCCTGACAACTGTCATTCGTATTCCGACGAGAAATCAATAAATATTATAAATCAATCAATTTCAATTTTATGGAACACTTCCCTGCGAATTTATCCCTGCTTTGTACTGCGCATATCGTTGCCGGGTACCAAAATTAATACCGTTACGACTACATTATACCGGATCATCGCTTCCGCAAGTGTAACACGAGGTTTGTTTACATAACGGAAAAACCTGTTTCTTTGCACCTTGGACGGGTATTTCTATCGAAGCACTCCAAGAAAAAACGTAGAAAATTTAAAGATCAAACAGAAAAGGTGTCCTCTAGAGTGTTAAGAAGACTTTTTCTGTTATTTGAGCAAGTGACCTATTTTTTTTTACCAAAGGTAGTACAGTTTTAAACTTGTAACATTTATTGAGACAAATATTCTGACAAAGTTTCACAAAGATGACATGATAGGAAAAATATTGCCTTTTAGAGTGTTAACAAGACTTTCCTATCAATTGTCCTGGTGACCTAGTGTTTGACTGAACATGATCCCCTAACAAACTCGTCTAAGAAATTATTGAGGTAATATTCTGACTAATACTCATTACAATTGTGCTAAGATTGTGACCTCTACGTTGTAATAGTCTGATTGTTGGCGAATGGACGACAGGCACAGGGTGATAACTCAGTTGAGCTAAAATCCGTGATGCCAGAAAATAAAAAAGTTCCCTACAAAATGAGAGCTAATATACGAAAACTGTTAGTAACAAAGCAATTGATAACACCGATGGATGCTTCCCTCAGCAATTATCCCAAAGGGGTTGGAGGGGGGGGGGGGGGGGGGGAGCAGTTAAAAACAGGGTTATATTTAGTTATGGTTATTAGTTATTGCACTGCACTCGTCCTCAATTTGTTCTACAACAATTTAAACTTTAAAAAATATATATCTCTAATATTTAAGAATAAAGTTGTTAACAAAAATCGAGGTAATTAAAAATGAGGCCTTGATTCTAAGTTACTTCACTTCCTCTCACTGACCTGTATTCATAAATGTGTAAAGTATTGAGTCAATATTTTATGTACTTAGTTTATACTAATTTGTTTTAGCTCGATTGTGATCAAAGCTTCAAGCTTATTGGAACCACTCTTGAGTCCGCTTCCTGGAAAAACCAGTACTGTTGTCATGCCACTTATATTAAACAATAAAAACACTTCAAAATTACTTGAATTACCTACAACTTACAAATGCAGAATGTGCACATCCATATGCAATTCAATCCCTTCAAGTGTTAAGTTGTTCGCGTCGAATAAAAAATACCCTGTCACTATCGTCTACATGCATTTATTATTTTACTGCCACACTAACATGTCAACGTCTCTGAAAAGGGTTGAACGGTAGGACAGGACAGGTATCTTCATATATACATAAACCTCAAGGTCTGTGTGTCGTCCACGTTTTTAGCCCACCATCATCAGATGATGGGCTATTCAAATCACTCTGTGTCCGTGTTCCGTCGTCCTTCCGTCCGTTAACAATTTCTCGTTATCGCATCTCTTCATAAACTACTAGGGGGATTTTGACCAAACTTTGTCAGAATGATGTATTGGTACCCTAGTTGTGTCCTCCTGAAAATTAGACTGGTTCAACAATTTTTGAGTGAGTTATGGCCCTTTGTTTATTTCTATAATTTACTTAGATTTGTATAGGGAAAAATTTTGAAAATCTTCTTGTCCAAAACCACAGAACCTAGGGCTTTGATATTTGGTATGAAGCATCATCTAGTGGTCCTCTACCAAGATGATTCAAATTATTTCCCTTGGGTCTAATATGGCCCCGCCCTGGGGGTCACATGGTTTATATAGACTTATATAGGGAAAATCTTTGAAAAACCTCTTGTTCAAAACCACAGGGCTTAGGGCTTTGATATTTTGTATGTGACATCATCTAGTGGTCTTCTACTAAGATTGTTCAAATTATCTCCCTAGGGTCAAATATGGCCCCGCCCCGGGGGGGGGGGGGGGGGGGTCACATGGTTTACATAGACTTATATAGGGAAAAACTTTGAAAATCTTCTTGTCCAAACCACAAATCCTAGGGCTTTGGCATTTGTAATGTAGCATCATCTAGTGGTTCTCTACCAAATTTGTTCAAATTATCCCCCTAGGGTCAAATATGGCCCAGCCCCGGGGGTCACATGGTTCATATAGACTTATATAAGGAAAAGCTTTTAAAATCTTCTTGTCAATAACCTACAACATTCAAATTTGGACCACATGTATGGTTTTGAGTGGCAAGATGAACCTTGACATGAGTTGACCTTGATTTTGACCTAGTCACCTACTTTCACATTTCTGTAGCTACAGCCTTCAAATTTGGACCACATACATAGTTTTGTGCACTGAAAAAAACTTTGACCTTGACATTGACCTAGTGACCTACTTTCACATTTTTGAAGGTACAGGCTTCAAATTTGGACCACATGCATAGTTTCGTGTTCCGAAATGAAATTTGACCTTGATTTTGACCTAGTGACCTACTTTCACATTTCTCGAGCTACAGCCTTCAAACCCGCCCGCTTAGCTCAGTAGGTAGAGCGTCGGTCTACGGATCGCGGGGTCGCGAGTTCGATCCTCGGGCGGGGCGTGTGTTCTCCGTGACTACTTGATAAACGACATTGTGTCTGAAATCATTAGTCCTCCACCTCTGATTCATGTGGGAAAGTTGGCAATTACTTGCGGAGAACAGGTTTGTACTGGTACAGAATCCAGGAACACTGGTTAGGTTAACTGCCCGCCGTTACATTACTGAAATACTGTTGAAAAACGGCGTTAAACCCAAAACAAACAAACAAACAGCCTTCAAATTTGGACCACTTGCATAGTTTTGTGTACCGAAATGAACTTTGACCTTAAGATTGACCTAGTGACCTACTTTCACATTTCTCGAGCTACAGCCTTCAAATTTGGACCACTTGCATAGTTTTGTGTACCGAAATGAACTTTGACCTTGAGATTGACATAGTGACCTACTTTCACATTTTTGAAGGTACAGGCTTCAAATTTGGACCACATGCATAGGATTGTGTACCGAAACAAACTTTGACCTTGACATTGACCTAGTGACCTACTTTCACATTTTTGAAGGTACAGGCATTAAATTTGGACCACATGCATAGATTTGTGTTCTGAAGTGTAATTTGACCTTGATTTTGACCTAGTGACCTACTTTCACATTTCTCAAGCTACAGCCTTTAAATTTGGACCACTTGCATAGTTTTGTGTACCGAAATAAACTTTGACCCTAAGATTGACCTAGTGACCTACTTTCAAATTTCTCAAACTACAGCCTTCAAACATGATGCACATGCATAGTTTTGTGTACAAAGAACTTTGTCCTTGAAATTGATCTAGTGACCTACTTTCACATTTCTCAAGCTACAGCTTTCGAATTTGGACCACATGCACAGTGTTGTGTACGCAAATGAAATTTGACCTTGAGCTAGTCAATAAGTCTTGAAATTTGGAACACTAAAAAATGGCGCATTGGTGGGCGCCAAGATCACTCTGTGATCTCTTGTATATTGATGCAACGAAAAAGTAGAGCTTAATTTCACAGATATGCAATAATATATATTTTATGAATAGGAGAATGTTTAAGATTTTTAAAACATTATAAAGTACTTACCAAGATATGGAATTACGCGCTTTCCACATTTTCTGCCCGTTTACCGTCGGTCACAAAATTGGACTATCGGCGACTGTAAGAAGTGATGATCTGGTTTAACACAGTCGTAAGCGTATTAATTTTGGTACCCGGTTAATGACATGCGCTATACAAAGCGAGAGTCCAGCGCAAGCAAGTGTTCCCATCGTTCGTGCGTTGTTTCAAATCTTGTGATATTGAGAGCATTGATGGTAAAAAATACATTTTTTAAAACACGCTGAAATGTTACACAATGCGTTTTATGACCGTCACTTATGCTCAATACATGGTAAAATGCAAAAGAAAATATTGGCTAAACTTAACTAGGGGCGGGGGAGACTCATGTGGGTGGAGGAGAGTGGGGTGGGTGGGGGTCCGAACCCCAAGTGTCTGTGTCCATGTTATTACTCTTGGAACTAGGATTGATATACATGTAGAGAGGCTTCTTGGCCAAGTGGTTATGGCCGCTGACTTCTAATCATTGCCCCTCGTTGCTGTTGTTGCGCTTGAGGTGAAGAGTTCTTCATGTGAGGAAACCATCCAGCTGTCTTACGGAAGGCCGGAAGTTATACTTATGTGCCTCTCCGTGATTAAATAATGTTTGGATGGGAATCTGGGGTCTCCCTTTAAAGTTGCCATAAGACCAACACTTGTGTGGGAGTGATGTTAAACCCAACAGCAATAACAAAAAGATATACAAATGTTTCAATATATTGAAAGACATGCATGCCATATTGTAATAATGAAAGTCTATAAGAAAACAATAAGTGCTGCAGGCACGTAGGAAGCAATTTCAGAGTGAAGTGGGGGTGGGGGGGGGGGGGGGGGGGGGGGGGGGGGGCACACATTTTGAAAATCAGCCAACCTATAACAGACCCAGATCAAAGAAACGTTAAACAACGTTTTTTTCTAAAACAATTACAAAACTGCAGGACACAGTTAAAATTGATTCGCTGTCAAACAATTGCTAAGATAATTACCTTAATGAATTGGTCAAATTATTTATGGGTGTGTGGGGTGCTTTAAATACCAATAACCAGGTCGCACAAATTAACGATATACCAAAAACAAAACATGTATTCAATGTTTTAAAAGGGTATTGATAATTCATATTTCTCTTTATAACAAACATTACATTAACGACACTTTTAGCCCAACATCATCAGATGATGGGCTATTCAAATCACTCTGAGTCCGTGGTCTGTCGTCCGTTAACAATTTCTCGTTATCGCATCTCCTCAGAAACTACTAGGGGGATTTTGACCAAACTTCAATCATTTCCCTTGGATCAAATATGGCCCCGCCCCAGGGGGTCACATGGTTTATATAGACTTATATAGGGAAAAACTTTGAAATACTTCTTGTCCGAAACCACGGGGCCAAGGGCTTTGATATTTTGTGACATCATCTAGTGGTCCTCTACTAAGATTTTTAAAATTATCCCCCTAAGGTCAAATATGGCCCAGCCCTGAGGTCACATGGTTTACATAGACTTATATAGGGAAAAACTTTGAAAATCTTCTTGTCCAAACCACAAAGACTAGGGCTTTGATATTTGTAATGTAGCATTATCTAGTGGTTCTCTACCAAGTTTGTTCAAATAATCCCCTTAGGGTCAAATATGGTCCCGCCCCGGGGTCACATGGTTCATATAGACTTATATAGGGAAAAGCTTTTTTTCCATCCCCTATAACATTCACATTTGGACCACACGTATAGTTTTGAGTGGCAAGGTGAACCTTGACATGAGTTGACCTTGATCTTAATCTGGTGACCTACTTTTACATTTCTGTAGTTACAACCTTCAAATTTGGACCTCATGCATAGGTTTGTGTACAAACTTTGAGCTTGACATTGACCTACTTTCACATTTCTCAAGCTACAGCTTTCAAAATTTGGACTACATGCATGCCCAGTTCTGTGTAGCGAAATGAACATGAACTTTGACCTTGATTTTGACCTTGAGCTAGTCTTGAAATTCCGAACATTGAAAATGGCTCAATGATGGGCGCCAAAATCACTCTGTGATCTCTTGTTCCATATCGTTTACAAAAAGAAAAAAATGGCAAACGGGAACACTATTTCAAAAACAATATTTCTGTACGATCGAAGTACCTGGCTCCAAAGATTTATGTTCGTTTTTTGAAAATATGTTAATACTTCCGAGCATCGTTGACATGATTCCTATAAGCAACTTCATTTAACATGGTGAGTAAGCGAGTAAGCATATAAAATGTCCGGCTTTATGCGCGTTAACGTAGCGGTCTATTATGGGAAAAGCAAAACGTAGATCTATACCCGATGTTCGATCGATATAGCTCTTTTTAAAAAAAAAAAAAACAAAAAAAAAAAAAAAACAAACAAAAAAAACCCCCCAAAATATGCATAAATAGCTGCCTTGTTTATAAATTATATTTACTTAAAGGTGATACATGTCCGGTCCCAGTGAAAAAAAAAGTAGTTTTATGCAAGAATACATAAGTGGATCCATTGAAAAAGGTAGATTTTGCAAGAATTTGAGGTGCATTAATGTTACTGTTAGTAACATTTTGTGTTCTGTTTTGCATTTGGCATTGAAATAAAAATACTAATAGATGATGAGTAAATAATTTATTCTAGAGTTAATTGGCTATTTGTGTATCCCGAACGAATGTATAATATCAATTCGGCACATAAATAAAACTAGTTTCGCGAGTAAAATGAGAAAATTTTGTTTTGTCCATTGAAAAGAAATAAGAAGGTAATATCAAATTCAATTTCACTCAAGACTAACAGATTTAACGTGTTCATTTATGTCTTTGTAGCTAAGGAGGTGGATAATTCTTTAACTTGCAGCACATTATATTACTATTAAGACAAGAACGAACAAGTATACCCGGAAATTAAAAGAAACAATGACACAGTTTTGTCGCTCTGACCCATCATCAATTATCAAACGCAAACATTTAACATTCTGTTAGTCAGAAAATTTGAACGAACGTAAATTGTTTGATTACTGGTGAATGTATTTATATTACAGGGACATCCTGTTACTTGGAGGAGATGGGAAGCGATGGGACGCAGCTGGTTGGCAGCCTCGCATTGTCGGTTGTTTCACTTTTATTATTACGTGTGACTAGGGTGGTCTTAGCTTAACAAAGCTGAAAGAACATATTCAATAAGCGTTTAATATATCTTACAATTTAATTCTAGCATTTCTTTACCGATTATTGGCTTAAAACATTCATATTTTTACGTTTTTACTGCAAAAATTCAGCTTTAAGAGTATTACTTAGATTCGCTTTTTAATTGCGATTTAAAAGGAAATGCTTCTGTTGCTTCAGCTGTAGCGGTTTCTTGAGTTCAGTACATTAAAGACACTCTAAAGAGCCAGACACATTGATTTCAGTATCTATACTGTGTAGCATTAGTTTCTGTATATTTTGACTGTAACAAATTGTAGATTTTGACACAATCGGTAATGAATAGTTTCTTTTTTTGTATCTAATATTTAAGATAAAACATTATATTGCGGAGAAAAATCAAACGAAAACTTAGTAAATTATTAATTTTGTGATGTAAAATTGCTACATTCATCTGTTACATTAAATTTTGTTGAAAGCAAAACTAAAGTAGCAACAACTCATGTCAAATATCGGTAATATGGCACGTTTAAATATCTACAAGACTGATAGTAATTTAGGCGACATAGAGGTATGCGAACAATTATGTTATCTATATTCTATCTTTATTATCTTATATATGTTATTCTTTTCCACAAGGTAAAGATATTTTTATCACTGATATATATCTTTTGGATGCATTTTTGCACAATGTCAGCATTAATCTATAATTGTTTGTTGTTCACTTATTATGCAAATAAAATATTTTATAAAACGATAGTTGTTATCAATTGAGTACATTTTCAACTTCTACCGTATGATATTTCAACCGGCTGATATCAATTTTGAAGTTCTACCTTCGATATTTTCAGTTGTGCTATGTGAATATGATCTTTTATCTGAAATTAAGAGCGAAGATAATCAAACATTCGACTTCTTGAAGTCGCAAGAGAGTAAGCAAATTACTCCAGTGATCAAGATAATCAAACATTCGATTTCTTGAAGTCGCAAGAGAGTAAGCAAATTACTCGAGTGATCAAGATAATCAAACATTCGACTTCTTGAAGTCGCAAGAGGGTAAGCAAATTACTCGAGTGATCAAGATAATCAAACATTCGACTTCTTGAAGTCGCAAGAGGGTAAGCAAATTACTCGAGTGATCAAGATAATCAAAAATTCGACTTCTTGAAGTCGCAAGAGGGTAAGCAAATTACTCGAGTGATCAAGATAATCAAACATTCGACTTCTTGAAGTCGCAAGAGAGTAAGCAAATTACTCGAGTGATCAAGATAATCAAACATTCGACTTCTTGAAGTCGCAAGAGAGTAAGCAAATTACTCGAGTGATCAAGATAATCAAACATTCGACTTCTTGAAGTCGCAAGAGGGTAAGCAAATTACTCGAGTGATCAAGATAATCAAACATTCGATTTCTTGAAGTCGCAAGAGAGTAAGTAAATTACTCGAGTGATCCAGGGTTTATAGTCACCCAAACTTAGAAAGTACAAAGAAAACGAAAAGGGATCACATAAACTGCTCGAGTCAGCTCTGTCGCTCGAACCATTGATGCTGTGGTGAGCGTGTTTCAGTGTATGATATAAATGCAAAAACATTCAGGACAAGCACGAATATCTTTTGATACAACAACGAAACAACGACAACAACAACAAAAGTCAAACGAAGAAAATTAAACATACAACTTTTATGAAATCTTACTTTATGTAGTAGACATAACGGTTTGAAATACGCATACATTTCTGAATATTTCGACATTTCAACATAATGACATTTTTAAAGCCTTATACTAAAAGACATGATTTGTGCTTTGCTGCGACATCCTGTGTTTGCTGAGTTATCTTATTCTGATTAGCGGTTGAAAGAGATAGAGTAAGGAAACCAGTTACTAACAAGACGGTGTTAACCTGTCCATGTCACTTTTCATCAGTGAGCGACATAGACAGTGATCCACAACCAATAAAGCTTGAATGTTGCCATATGCCTTAATTTGAGGGCGATTAAAAAAGACGAAATTCATATCATTCTGAACTCCCACGCAAACTCAGTGGACAGCTCCGGCTGGACATTCAGTACTATGACCATATAATAAAAACAACCCAACCAAACAAAGGAAATGAATGTTTATCGACATTATATTTATGTAATTAAGCTTTTTCATGCTTTCTTTTTATAGAACAGCGTTAACGCATAAAAATATTTATCAGTTAAACGCAAACTTTTCTGTTGGTGAAAAAACACAAACATTTGAAAAAAACCAACATTTTTTTCTCTTAAAACTCAACAGAATGCAGGATTTAGCGTTTAAATTAAGAAAATTCTGCAGGATGAGTCTCTCCCAGCCTGGCCCCTCCAACACTGGAAATACTCCTACGCCCTGGTATTCATACATACAGATATACAATATTGTGTATGTACAATATCCAATTCGATGGTGCACCCAATGCACCAATCTAAGAAAACGGCAAGCGTGTATTTTGGAAAGCCTACAATACATGGCCTCCGAGCATTTTAAAAGGATGTTTTTTCCCCGACCATTCGCCCGTCTATTCCAGTTTTGGCTGGCTATGCCCCTTATGGCTCATTTATCTTTTAGGTATCAATTATACACTGTTATATATATATTGTTCATATATACACATAGCATATTTTAAAACATTTTTTCTTATAAATATATATGACAGAGCTCAAAAATAGGAACTATAATTTGAGTCAAATTTAATCAAAGAGGCTTGCATTTAGCTATTTAATATGTACTTATTAAGGCAAATTACACAATACAGAACACATTTTTGTATCGTGCTTATTAGGTTTTGAATAACAAAAAAAAAATAAAAAAACAACAAAATGATCTGACTCTTATAGAAAGCGAAAAATATCTTGACTCCCATGTAAATTTCCAGCCCTCCCACACCCCCAGAAAATCAAATGGTCGGCCCCTTAGTTATACCCGGTCTTTAAGCCAACAGCTGTGGCTAGGAATGAGCATTGCACCACACTGTGGTTTGTCTGCTTAATATCGTCTCGCATCGCAACGTACTGAAGCCAAAAGCTGAAGAAACAAAGGTAATGTTGTTCACATCAAATCACAGGCACATTGCTGACGTATCGGTGAAGATCACTTACTCTGTGATAAAATCACCAAACGGTATGAGGAATCTTGGAACACTGCAATACTAAAATGAGGATATGGAACACCAAACAGTCTCGAAATGTACAGCTGTGCAGTGACAAGACGATATCTTACCATTCCCAGTGATGCCATAAAATGTCCCTTGACAATTGCACTGTTATCTCACCGTTAGACTCCTGTAATTCCGCAACTGGGCACATCGCAACATGTTCAGAACACAACAGCTGCAGTAGGACGTTCCGCCGCAGTCATAATTTATCCGTATTGAAGAAAGTCCATTGGTTATCCGGGAATATCTAAACAGGATACGGTAGAAAGTCTGACCCACACATATAAGGCTCTACATGATCAGTCTCTAGCCGATAAAAGTGTATTAAACAGACCAGTTAGAAACCGGAAATCAGAAGACACATTAATCTTGCCAGTTTGCAAAGACTAGACATGTGAGTTTTGCCTTAAACTATTTCCAGCTCGTTTCATTTTTGTTGGGTTAAATGTCATATCGACAAAATTATAGTTTATATGGCGATTTTTCCAGCCTTTGATTGTGGCTAAAGACCCCAGGTACCCCTGCGAGCATCTTTTTAGACACGAGTGTTCACCTGGATAGAATCGCCCAATTCCGAAAGCCAGTTGAATGGATGTCTCTATGTGACGCAGTGATTCAAAGCCACCGACCTTAACCGCTCGGCCAAGCAGGCATTCACCTTAACCACTGGGCCAAGGAGGCCCCTATTTCCAGCCCCAATGGTTATAAATACGATATCCGCTGGATGACAAAATCATAACCTTGAATTGATCGATAACAGTAACAAAAGATATCATAAATGTTTGTTTTTGCTTCACAACAAAATCATTGTTTGTCTTATTAACACGATAGAGTACAAAATTGAATTTCTATGAAAGCATATGGCATAGCGCCAATCGTCAGTAAATGACCGCGACTCGACGACTTTTATAAATTTGGAAACATTTGATATATGGTATATGCTAGATCTGGCGGATATTCGCAGTTCATTTAAGATACCGTCAAGTGCAAGTATAAGATTTCGTTGAGTCGCTTTCCGAAATCTTATTTAGTCTAGTATGTTCATCCAAATATTATAATTCGTTCTCAAAATCTTATCCTATTTAAACAAAATCTTTATTCGTTAAAAGGTATATGAAATCGCTATAATAACAAAATATTGTTTGGAAAATAAACGACATGAGATCTAATATTTCGTTAAGAACTGGAGCAAGCTTAAATAGAATGTAGGTAATCTCAGGGTTTTCACAGATTGCTCACGTTAGACTGGTAGAAAAAAGTTACATACCCTGAATTATGGGTAAACAGATAGATACTTCATTTCTTTCAATTTACAGGAAAGGCTGAACATATTTACAATAGATCGCAATATAAAGTTCTAACATACAACATAAAGGAACAAGTGATAACATATAAATATATTATGTGATCACATAAACATTTGAATCAAAGTTACTCGGGTGGAAACATTTACATTATGTACATTATTAACACTTTATGTTATGTCAAAATTTATGGAGAAGGTTCAACAACGTTTGAAAAGAATACAAAGTATCGGCAATTTTTAAAAAAAAATGAATCGACAGAATTTTGTCCCTAAAATGAATATTCACGAATTATGCACTGTAGTCTTCTTTCTTTTCTTCAGACACATTATACAAATGTTTTGTAAAACATTAAACAAAATTACTTAGTCCGTTTTTCTGTTATTTTTGATGAACTAGACCTTTAAAATAATTTCTAAAAGTTCAGCACTGAAACTTGGACAATATACACTGATGATAATTTTATGCCAATTGTTTCGAATTTATTTTTGTAAGAAAACAAAATGAGCATGATGATAATAATAGTCAAGTCAAGTCAAGCTAAGTCATGATTTGGACATACATGTATTTGTCTTTCATATGAGATAGAATGCCTTGATGACCTTACTACTATTCATTCCTACATACATCCTTTGCTCAGCCTTGCTGAAGGCTAAGCTAACAGGTTCAAGCACATTTGCGTCAAGTCCGTCTAGTATCTGAACGTGTTTACAGTCAGCAGACAACTGCATGATGTTGTTAGTTTTACGGCCACATACATACACATACCCTTCTGAGTCATGAATAATACCATTTGGCTTTCCCATGTCCTTGTTCGAAAACACTGCCTTTATGGTGCCGTCCAGAGACAAGCTAGTCACGGTTGCATTATACCAGTCCGACATGTACAGGGTATTTGTTGAGCTATTGATAGTAAGGTAACCTGGACTTCCAGTCCACGTTTGATATATGAACTTCAGTCTTTTTCCAGACATATCTAGAATTTGCACTGTGCTCGGTCGCATATATGTTTTTGGGATAAAGGAAACGATCAACTTGCTATCATGATAAGCTACACCGTGACATGCTTGATCTACTGAAATTCTTCGATCGGCCTTCAACTTTATTTCATCTGATAATGTCACAAACTGCAAAGTGTTCGCATCTGGAATTGCAACGACGATTTCTTTTTCATTAATTGTAGTTAAATCTGCTGGAGAGGACATTAGCAAAACGGACGCTTTGACTTTGTTTTCCGTGATGCATACTAGTTTCATTAATTTATTTTCGGAATCACTAGCTACAAGATGCTCATCAGACAGAACTGTTATTCCCGAAACACAACATTTGCTAGAGTCATTGTCTTCTTGAGCAGTTACGTCAATATTGGTTACATGCCTTACTTTGTATGTCTTGGCTTCCTGTTTTATAATGCGACCTATACCTTCCAGTTTTCCTTGTAATAAATCAACAAGTTTAGAATCTGGCTGAAAATTATATCGGTTTATTTCATTTCTGTTTTCGATTTCTTTCACCTGTTGCTCAAGCTTGAACGCGTTCATCTTTTGTTTCTTCATAGTTATATACAGTTGGCACATATTCCTGCTTTTCTCTACTTCGGCGATTTCATTTGTTTCTCCTGCTAATATCTTTAAGACAGAGGAACAATATGAGTCCAGAGCCTCCATACTTTCAGTGTCCTCTCTCCTGAAGTCGTTCAACTTCTCGTCAATTTCACACTTCATCTGTTCAAAGCGTTCATTCATTTCTTTTTGTAACTGGTTTATATACGATTTTGTATCACCTTGATAAGCATCGATGGCTTCTCTATTCAATTTTACACGACTTTGACTGTAAGTTGTTCTTTCAGTAAGAGCTTTGAGTTTATTTGTTACCATTTTTAGCTCTGGACTATCAGCCACGTCGGTGGCACGAACTTCGTTAGGAATGTATATAACATTTTCCCCACACTTTGAATGCTCAGATACAACACAAATTGTGCAACAAAGCACGTCGTGGCGACTACAAAAACATTCTACTACTTTGGTTGTATGCAATTTGCATTTCTCAGTAATCTCAAATTCTTGTTGTTCAACCTGATTCTTGATTTCTTCGTTGGAACCTTTATTTTCAACATACGTATCCACCAAGTTTAGACCCACTTGACTTTCTGCTGTCGATTCATCAACGGAAGGAGACCAACTTCCCTTTTCGTGTTCACTAGTTGTGCTTGATTTTATTTCTGTGTGTTTTTCATAACCATGACAAATACCTCTTGATTCACTAGTGTCGCTATCTGTCTCAAATGAAGTATCTGTAAATAATTGGTACAATATTTCCTATACACAAGCTTACAGAAGTTACTGAGTGAATAGAGATGTTAAATACTGCTACAATTATGGGTATATTGTCACAATCCGAAAGAATAAATTGCTTGTAATTACCTCAAAATTGAAAATACCTTCTGTCTGTCTGAAATGATCTCAAACTATACTGATTTTCGCCCATTACGTTTCTTATCGCGTTTAGGCGTCTGCATACTTCTTGTATACGTATCAGTTTCTTAGTCAAATATTTTAAATGCTCTATCATTGAAGAGTTTACGGTATTTCAACAATGTAATGTACCCCAAATATTTTAAGCAATACATTTAATGGTTGTAATATTTTAAAGCAATGCAGACCTCGTATATAATGCCTCTAATACCTCTCTCATATACAATTTTCATGTCAGAATCTTGAATAAATTGGTAAAATAACTTTATTTTTGGTCCAAAAACATGTTTGTTAAGTTTTGTTCCGAAGTTTGGTCAGTTAAGTTTTGTTCCGAATGATTTAGAATTTTTCATGTAAACAAAACCTGATATCGTTAGTTCAAAATCTGACGTGTGCTTTAATGTGGATGAATTCAATGTTCATTTATACAACGTATTTAACAAATCTAATATGTCGTCGTTTTACCATCGAAGTACTGTAACTATTTTTGCTGATGTGTAATATTTATATTTTCTATGTACCTCAATTTCCCGTTTATAAATAAATACAAACAGGGAAAAAATTCCACGTGTGTAAGTTACGTTACATACAAAAATAATAATTACCTGTCTCCATAATGCATTTCCAGAATTCATGCTCAAAGATAACAACACATAGCTCACAATGACCGTAAGCTTTCCGTAATGCCACGGCCACTGCGTCAAATTTCTGCGTCATTTCCCCCGTGACACATTCTTCCAATAAAGATGCAAGGGCGACAAATGAGTCACACCTTATTGTAAGGCTAACGCATTTCTTCTTTGCGGAAATTATTTCTTTTCCATCAGACATAAGGGAGGTAACTGCGGCAGAAACGGCTTCTCGAATGCTTTTCAGATGCTCCTGTGACAGCTCATTGAAAATATCTGTGTTCTTTGATAATTTTTCGTCAAATAGTCTGACAAGGAGCTCAGATATACTATTTCGGTTGTCGTCCGTGCATCCCATCAGAACGAGGTCAACAGCAGCGTCTGAAAAGGAATGATCTACATGAGTCAATCATCTCGTCTTGAAAGTTTCGATTTATTTAACATAGTCACAAACATGAATAGACCTCCATATATATCTTGGGATGTCAAATAGTAACTGAAGAAGCTACTAAGCTGGCTAACAGCTCATTCAAACAGAGCCTCTTATTATTCTAATTGCTTACATTGTATGCCTACAAATGATTTTCTTACAGATTTTATCAAACAGTCCTTATGTTGCCGCATGCCCCTCTTTAAATTCTCTCAGTACTTCGAATCGGTGTTGGTATATTAATTCCATTCAACGTATCTATAATTTAAAATTTTGCTCGGAGCTAGAACACGTGGGGAGTGCTACACATTTCATTACCTCCCATGAACAGACTTGAATCTTCTTGTAGATTATATAAGGAAAGTCTGGAAATTTACCCAACTTTGCGTCGCCATATGAAATAAGATGTGTACATGTTTATGATGTTACTTAACATTCGCTCTACAATAAAAATCTAAAGTACAAACCTGGGACTGTCTGATTTGATACACCGTGTCGTCTTTTAACAGCAATTAATTCTTCTGAAATACAAAATACGTTACTGTAGTGTCTACCAGATACTAAATACCGATGAATTCTAATATGCTGAATTACGAATGCATAAAAATTTATGTTTATTAAAGATTATAATAATCTGTAAGTGTGTTATAATGAATGTCTTTTGTTTGATTCAGAGATATCAGAATATGTTTATATGGTGGGTATTTAGTTTTATGTTCGTGGTGACAAATACATATGAAGTAGATTTTACTTTGATTTTCCAATTACATATAATTTATCCTTTATTGCATAAGGGTGAAGTTGTGTACAATTGAAGCTAGCATTTTGATAGAAAATTACAAATAAAACAGTTAATTTTTAAATAAACACTGGGAATATAAAAGAAATGAAATTAAATTAAATGAAATCACTCACTCTCTCGATCAGTCAATTAATCGATAAATTAATTAATCTGTCAATCAATTAATCGATAAGTTAATCACCTTTATCGTCTTGATCAAGATTTTTCTTGATTTCGCCTAATTCCGCTTCCTGTTGCCGCCATTGTTTATTCATATCTGTACACTTGTCCATGTCTAAACTAAACAGTCCTGTCTTGCAGAAGTCAAACTCTTTCATTGTTTCTTCTTTCAAATCAATGTCATTAATAAAAGCCAGTCCTGTCTGAAGTATTTGGCTAAGTTTGCCCATATATTTCTCGTATCTGTGGTCAGGCAGTTCTGGACTTGGAGCATGACACAACTGGTTGCGGACTTTTCTTACATATTTGATGTCTTCAGCTATATTTGACGGAAGTTGACAGATTTCTTGTAAGACGAAACAGCAGAGCGGGAGATCCCAGTCCTCAATGTTGATATCTCCATTTCCGCTGCGATTAAACATCTTATCCATTTTGCGTCCATAATCTGAGCGCAAGATTTTTCCTCTGTTGTGCTTCAAGAAATGCTTAACTTCCCACGGATGTGGTTCGTGGTCTCCGGGTGACGAATCTTTCACGCATTTCAACACCAAGCGTCTGCTCCATTTAGTTACACACCCTGACAAGAGAACAGTTAGCCGACCGTACCTTTCTTTACGTTGTGACATTCTTCTTTAGTCTGAAATATATGAAAAGAAAGTGTTAAAGGCGTACGCTAGAATTCGAAGCAAAGTTTTTCCCAATAATAGAATTTCTTCTTTCGGGGAAAATGCCGTTTTCAAGTCAGATACCTCTTTTTCAATACCGGTGACCTATGATTTTTATTTCATATTTTTGTTTATTAGATGATTGTCCTTCAATATCCAAAGTTTGAAGAAATTCTACAGAATACCAAAAATGGAGTGTATATGAAAAAGTTAACTATAGCTCGGTAAAGTATATATAATCAACAACACTTTTCAGTCCAACAGTCTCGTACTACTCTTCTTGAAATAAAACAGTAATAGAAAACCCCTGAATTGTAAACATGTGCATAATTAAATTGACAGCACTATTTTCACGCATTTCAACACCAAGCGTCTGCTCCATTTAATTACACACCCTGACAAGAGAACAGTTAGCCGGCCGTACCTTTCTTTACGTTGTGACATTCTTCTTTAGTCTGAAATATATGAAAAGAAAGTGTTAAAGGCGTACGCTAGAATTCGAAGCAAAGTTTTTCCCAATAATAGAATTTCTTCTTTCGGGGAAAATGCCGTTTTCAAGTGCAGATAACTTTTTTTCAATACCGGTGACCTATGATTTTTATTTCATATTTTTGTTTATTAGATGATTGTCCTTCAATATCCTAAGTTTGAAGAAATTCTACAGAATACCAAAAATGGAGTGTATATGAAAAAGTTAACTATAGCTCGGTAAAGTATATATAATCAACAACACTTTTCAGTCCAACAGTCTCGTACTACTCTTCTTGAAATAAAACAGTAATAGAAAACCCGTGAATTGTAAACATGTGCATAATTAAATTGACAGCACTATTTTCACGTATTTCATTGCCTAAGTGATTCGAAACATTAAAAAAGAAACGCGACCACCTAATCTACTCATCAATTTCTTTTGTAAGAATTTTTCAACATTTTATAACCAGAACTTAATTCCTTGATAATCGATAGAAATAAAATCTCTGCAGACACATACACGATGTCTTGATTAAATAAATTTTGCTAGAAATGATCACATTAGTGTTTAGAGAGAAAAATACATAATTTTTGCGTAACACTTGAATGCGTTGGTTTGAAAGTTAAGTAATGCCGAAAACCTAATGTTGTTATTGACCCTGGATAATGTACAATATGATAACATTTCTAATTAATACCCCATCTCCCTTAATATGAAAAAAAAAAAAAAAAAAAAAATATATCTTTTTATTACAACATAATATCTAGTTGTACATCTGTATTTGACAACTATTGGAATATTACAGCAATCTGAAACAAAATCATGGTTGTGCAACCATGATAAGTAATTCAAATTTCAAAAATACTTCTAAAATCTAACTTGTGCTAAGCGCTAAGTGATGTTGAAGTTTCAAACAGATCCATTTCTTGACTAAAATCTGATTAGCCACCTTGTCACATGCTAGTCAGCATCCGAGTCAAGCCGTAGACACTACAGGCATACGTACACTAAATAGGAAAATGGCGCGAAAAATATTGTAGTCGCATAATGGCGGATTCAAACAGTCCCCAGTTTTTTTTTTGTTTTTTTTTGCTCTGTAGAGCTGTTTTCCTGAATTTCTGTGCAATTATTTTGCTGAAATCATATGACAGATCTCTGCTTGATATGTAGTTAGCATTTTCATAATGAAATAACAACATGACAGATTTTGTCATGAAAACTTAAATCATAAACCATCCCTACAATTTGGGGTCACATTTTTAGCTGATTTTGTAATTTGTGTGTTTGACTGAAAATATTTTTCTTGAATCAAACATGACCCCCACTTACTTTTTTATTTTTATTCAGCACTGACAATATTCTTAAAAAAAGTAGATAAAAGATTTAAAATGGGTCCTAATGTGTGATTCGGCCATTAAAATTATGGCTGTTTATTGTGTTATAACCTACACATGTAGGCTTGGAGATAACTGTACGGAGGAAATGACTCCACATAAAGCACTGATTATCGATTGATGAAAAAAGTGCACTGTGAAATAGAGAAAAAAACAACAAATGTATCAATGTATTCTATAAAAGCAAGAAGTCTAAATTAAGCATAAAGACATTTTCAATATACGCAAAGTTCAAACCGTCACAATGATCATTTTAACCAATGCGCCAGTAAGCTAACTATTGATGTTTTGAACACACATAATTGCGTTCAAATTGCTTTATTAATCCCCCGCCGTGGCGGAGGGATAATAGGAATGGTCTGCGTCCTTCCGTCCGTCCGTCCTTCCGTCCGTAACAAAATCGTGTCCGGTCCATATCTCCTAAACCCCTTGAAGGATTTTCATGAAACTTGGGTCAAATGATCACCTCATCAAGACGATGTGCAGAACCCATGAGTCAGCATTGTCGGTTCAAGGTCAAGGTCACAACTCAAGGTCAAAGGTTTGAGCCTGCCATTTTGTGTCCGCTCTATATCTCCTAAACCCCTTGAAGGAGTTTTATAAAACTTCGGTCAAATGATCACCTCATCAAGACGATGTGCAGAACCCATGAGTCAGCCATGCCGGCTCAAGGTCAAGGTCACAACTCAAGGTCAAAGGTTTGAGCCTTCCATTTTGTGTCCGCTCTATATCTCTTAAACTTGAAGGAATTTTATAAAACTTGGGTCAAATGATCACCTCATCAAGACGATGTGCAGAACCCATGAGTCAGTCATGACGGCTAAAGGTCAAGGTCACAGCTTAGGGTCAAAGGTTTGAGCCTTCCATTTTGTGTCCACTCTATATCTCCTAAACCCCTTGAAGGATTTTCATCAAACTTGGGTCAAACGATCACCTCATCAAGGCGATGTGCAGAACTTATGAGTCAGCTATGTCGGCTCAAGGTCAAGGTCACAACTGAAGGTTCAAGGTTTGAGCCTTCCATTTCGTGTCCGCTCTATATCTCCTAAACCCCTTGAAGGAATTTTATAAAACTTGGGTCAAATGATTACATCATCAGAACGATGTGCAGAAATTATGAGTCAACCATGCCAGCTCAAGGTCAAGGTCACAACTAAGGGTCGAAGGTTTGAGCCTTCCATTTGGTGTCCACTCTGTATCTCCTTAACCCCTTGAAGGATTTTCATCAAACTTGGGTCAAATGATCACCTCATCAAGAACTCATGAGTCAGCCATGTCAACTCAAGGTCAAGGTTACAACTGAAGGTCAAAGGTTTCAGCTCTGTATCTCCTAAACCCCTTGAAGGATTTTCATGAAACTTTGGTCAAATGATCACCTCATCAAGACGTTGTGCAGAATTCATGAGTCAGCCATGTCAGTTCAAGGTCAAGGTCACAGCTAAAATCAAAGGTTTACCCTTTCACTATCCATAGCAGTGGCGGGGGATTTAGCTGTCTTTCAGACTGCCTTGTTAAATATTTATTGGAGCACAAACTTAAAGGTAACCCGAGGAAGCGTGACGTGCATAATTAACATTTATAGTCACTTATCTATATTTCAAGATCTTGTTAACTTATATAATATGTATTGCAAATGTGTCATTTTCTGAAGCTCGATTTTCATATTTCACAAAACGAATAATATCAGAAGCACTTTTACAGATAAACAACAGGTTACCTACAGCAAGTACCTATATATGGATTTATTACTTTATCAGGCAAAGTGACTTATCTTGATGGAAGCTGGCCCGCTTAGCTCAGTTGGAAAAGGTCGTAAGTTCGATACCCACCCCCGGACAAGGTGTACCTTCTCTTCGTCGTGTCCGAAATCATTCGTCCTCCACTTCATATATCTGTGGAGAAGTTGGCAATTGCATGTGGAGAACGTGTTAGCACTGATACAGAATCGAGGGATACTGACATCGTTAACTGCCTGTTGTTACATAACAAAAATACTGTTGAAAACAGCGCTCAACCCAAAACAAGCCAAAACAAGCGGAACCTTGAAGAAATCAGTCATACATATACAATTCTTAAACCTTAAGAAAATAAGGGAAGTCGTTAAAGCATATCAATAGCAATTGTTAACACGTCAATATTTCCTCCGATCCATGTGAAAAATATATGAGCCGTGCCATGAGAAAACCAACATAGTGGGTATGCGACCAGCATGGATCCAGACCAGCCTGCGCATCCGCGCAGTCTGGTCAGGCTCCATGCTGTTCGCTTTTAAAGCCTATTGGAATTGGAGAAACTGTTAGCGAACAGCATGGAGCCTGACCAGACTGCGCGGATGCGCAGGCTGGTCTGGATCCATGCTTGTCGCATACCCACTGTGTTGATTTTCTCATGGCGCGGCTCATATGTGATTGCCGGTAGGATAATAGTCATTATTTTGTTACCGTATTCATTTATAACACTTTATGTTAACTCAGTATATGTATAAGACGAGCATAGCCGACACTACGGATGTGTGTCTATACGACAAAATGTATAGGTGCCTCTACATGTTATCCACTATGACTGTTTTCATTTACTTGTTTTCTTAATTTTTTATTTATTTTTCGGACTTGAAATGGTAAATATTTAAACCACTTTTACTACATCTTTTGTAATTATATTTCACCAAAGCATTCATAACTATATAATTTGACCTTTTTCTCTCGTAAACAACATTACGACGTTAACCTACCATTTTTCGTTTAAACTGCTAATTCAAGTTCGATATGTAGTTACAAAATTATTAAAAGATGTATATGTATATAGATAAAGAATATGTGTCATATGACGAAAGGAAATACTGTAATTTTATGAATTCTTATAGGTTATGCTGTTACTGCAATGCTCCGTTTGAGCCAGTAGATGAAGCTGCAGTGCATTGTGCTGAAATGCGACCTGAAGAAAACATATTTTGTGTGTCCAAAACACTCAATTTCTCAATTAAATATAAACGCCGTACTCCCAAAAGAAAAGGTATTGATATCATACATCTTATTATCAACCTCCATTACATGAGATACAGGTTGAAAGTTAGTTGCACGAAAAAAGTTAACCAACTTTTTTTAAGCTGGAAAAGAGTCATAAGTTGTATCAAAGTCAAAAGACTTATTTACATGGTTATTTCAGTAGGTTTGTTGACTTGGAAGCCTTGTGTAAGTTTCAATCAAATGGATGCAATGGGAACTGAGATGTGATGTTGCACACAAACCTTTAAACAAACTGTGATGAAAAATAGTTAACTTTTATATTTTCTGAAACATTGCAGTTTTTTTTTTGTCATTTTGACAGCTGTACTTCAACTTTCATTTTGCATTATTTTGCATTTTTCTAATGTACATGGTTTGTAACATTTTCAACTCCCGTAGTACCTGGAGACATATGTTAGACAAACAATAATCATAAATTAATGATAAAATACTTTTGAAAAGGAAGCTTGATATCTTCTTCGAAACAGAACATGAACAGTGAAAGTACATGTGATGTAAGGCAAAATGTGTTGTTGAAAAAAGAATAACCTGTTTACTTATTATGAATAGCTTGGTATATTCGTTATGATATATCAAGGCCTATGTGGCGTAAAAACTAAAGCAAAAATTCACCCGAGGGGAGGTTTCAAAAGGCTTTACAAGAACCGTAAAGGCACTGTTACATGTACACAGACAAATGTAGCGCAAAAAAGTACTGTGTACAGTTCACTGTCCAGTGTGACTTAAGCTGCATTAAACCGTGTGCTAGAAAACCACGAGTCTTAATTATGATGTTTCATACACTTCGTATGAGCACTAACTAATTTCAGATTACGATTGCCTACAGTAACTTGTAAACGTGTACATTTTCAACTACAAGATTTGTACATAAACTAGTATTATCTAATCAAGATTGATTACTTATCTAAATTATCAAACGGGTCGCTATTACCCATTCATTTTATCAGACAGACTCTTAGGGGATATAAAACAATAAGTAAAATAATTCATCTCATGTTTCCGAATTGTCATTCGCCTGTAAACACGCCAAATGACAACATTAAATTAACCAACAATGTATTATCAACTAGTAATCATATAAATTGAAAGTCTAAAATCCACGCCACCAAAAAAAGAAGTTTTAAAAGCCCGCCAAGGGTGCTGACTTAAAATATGATTGCAGTCTGATTAGTATATACATTATAATTAACAGTTTGGTGGGTTGATAACCTAACCAGTCTTCCTGGATTCTGTGCTACCTGGTCTCCGCACGTAACTGTCAATATCTCCGCATTAATCAGAGGCGGAGGACGTATGAGTTTAGACACAATATATTTTCAAATATAATAAACTAAGCTTTTTCTTGAAAGTCAAGCTCTAAGAAGTACTGGAGCAAATAATAAAAGTTAGTTTTTATAAATTCTACATCAGAATTATCACAGATTTGTGTTGAAAAATAAATTAATTGCTTGTTATTCGTACAGCTTTATTGAATTTCACACTATATCTGCCTAAACAAACCATATCTTAAGCGTACAGTTATTTTATTGAACCAAAAAACATACTTACACTTTGTGAATGCATTTTCTGGATATAATGCACAAGTGAGTGTCACCTTTTTGTAATTCATTTTGTCATATAGCTTGTTTGCAGCATTTCTTCAATAAATCAGAATCTCCAAGTGTCATTTAACGATAATATTTTATGATTTCAGATGGCGTTTCCGCGTGTTGTTTACAAACACAACAACTTATGTATTCAATAACCTTTTTAATACGTTTCATCGAGTTAAAACTTGTAACATTCTCACCGATATAGTCGTCACACGATGTACGAACGACTTCTTTCTTTAAATTAGCAAACTTGAGATAATTAGGTAAAATGTGTATTTACCTACTTTCACTTTCGCTGATATCCGCCATTTTAGTTTAACTAACCTTTCACTCTCGCTTAGAATTTTAATGAGCCCAAACACGTTCGAACCCTGCATCATAAACAATTAAAAGCATTAAAAGTGACTAACTTTTCGCTATGTATAAGAAAAAAATAGTTTGCATGCTCATAGTTTAAAAACTGAATAAAAAATAATCCGATTATTTTGTCGTTAATTGTGCTTTAAAGTCATTATTTGAAGTACCCATTAATATTGACTTTTGTGAAACAGTTTTCTTAACCGTTTATGCATACAAATCATTATATATATCTATTAGTGCACGTTCAATGTTACTTAACACTACATTTCAATGAATAAATAATAAATTCATAGTAAATCAAAATTAATAAATTTAGTAAGATAATACTGAAACTTACTGGTATATTAATCCAACTGCCCCATAACCTGCAGTTACAAATACAGTTTGCATACTAACTTACAAGTTACAGGTAGAAAATATAATATGACCTTTGTTGGGTAAACAACCTCGGGTATAATACTGATCGCATGGCTGGGTATGTAAAACTACGCACGACAATCTATTAAAATTATGTCACTACATTAGATATAGCTGATATTGTATTTGTGTATAGGTTATAAGTTTTAAGATATTAATTTCGAGCGAGCGTTAGCGAAGCGAGAAATTAATATATTAAAACTGCTGTATTCAACTTATAACCGTCTTACAGTTAGCTTATTAAATCGTAACATTTAACAATTAAATTCAATACATACAGCCGATGTGAAACAGAATGGCCAGATTTGAATGAAATGGAGCAATTCCATTGGCAGAGCAACTTGGGCGAACTGTTAAGTCACAACAGTCTTAGACTTAGGAAATATTCGCTATATTATGTCCCTTTGATGTTTCTGCTCTCCAGGTCCAAGAAGAGTTACATTTCCTTGATCACAAAATTTTCTTTTACATGAAAATGTTAAATGCTCATAACTCTACGCTTCTAGTTAAAATATTGTCAATATATCAATTTTTGAGAAATATATGTACATTTGTCTTCATTTCAAAGCTTTTTAACTTCATACCTATGATTTGAAAAACTAAGGTACTATCTCTACAACAGATAATATAATGTAGCATGTGCTATCAAGCAATATAAATAGAAAACGATAACGAAAACGTTATCGGAAAAGTCGAGTTTTTTGGTAAGTTAGGGTTTTCGTTATAGTCGATGCAATTCAACAGTAGTACAACTATTTTGTCACGGATAATGGTTTCACTCACTGGCACCAGAACAGGAAGAAAATGCCTCTGTACATGTTATACCAACCCCCTAGGTATTCTATAAGAACCGCTAAGGGTAGGGTATAACATGTACAGAGGCATTTTCTTTCTGGTCTGGCGCCAGTGGTTTCACTACCCGATTCCCCTTTTCTCAATTATAACATAAATATGTTATAGTTACAATACCGTGCGCGAGTAGTACACGGTAATATTGTTAAAATGTTTTAAAAAGTATTGTCCGTAAGCCAAGGTAACGTAAATAACATAATTGTATGTCCTCATAATATCTTAACTTTTGATGCAAGTATGTAGTATATATTAATTTATATTATTTAAACGTACTAGGTGTTCCTTAGCATAATATGATCATATTCTGAAAATTTAAAACTCTGCATTCTTCCAAATTGGTTGCTGTTGATTATCAAGCTAAATATCAAGCTTTGTACAAACAATTTATGTTTTCCGGAATTTGCAACAGACGCATTTTATTGACGATGCAACTATCATTTATTGGCTGTCAGTACAATAGCAAAGCTCTTATATTCCATATTATCTGAAAAATGACCACGCAGCTTACAATCTAACGTATCAATTATCAAAAGAGTGCTTCAGACATTATAAAGCATCCAAACCGTGTGTACCGGGTATGTGTTTTAGGGACCCTGCAGAATTTGGCCTATAGCAGACAAAAAAATCAACTTCCTTTTCAATTGACAGAAATATTCATAAATACGTACAAGAATAATTTCATAAAAGAACTTTTTGGTAGAAAAAGTCATGTGATGAAAGCTTTGCTATTATATCACGTTTCATTACACTGTATATTAAAACACGCATATCTAAGAATATTTTCTTTTCTTTCATTTATATTTTACGGCCGATGTTAACGTCACTATATACATTACATGTGTGTTTTTAAAACTTTTAGGCATAAGTTGATATAATTTGCCAGCGAAATACGAGGGGTGGTCGGAAAATATACGGACCTTTTGCGTTTTTTCATAAACCGTTCAGTATTTTTCAAATCTTTTCATTCTTTTTCAACATATTTCCAACCTACGTCTGCACACTTTTGACTTGTTTATGGGAGCTTTTATATTTCCTCTGCAGACCATGAAGTAGACCTACTGCTGAGGTACTGATTTACAGCAAACATCAAAGCCGTCCTGGTCTCATATTTGTTTTCAGCGAGCCTTTTCTGATTTCTGGAAACAAATAAAAGTTGCAGCCTGGGCTGTACGGAGGGTGGGACAACAATTGCCATTTGAAGAAATTGATAAATCCTATCGCATTCTATGTAAAAATGGCGGCGTAAGAATCTAAGGTTTTGAAAAGAGAAATTGAAAGAAGCGAAAAGGAGTAAATTTAGCGGGTTGTATTTAGCGAACTGTAGTTTTCTTATATAAAAGTTAACACCCCCGTTTCTTTTTGTTTTTCTAAAGTAGCGATATAGTTCTTTATGGGAATATAAGTCTCTGAAAATCTGATATGATAGAAAAAGTCGAAAACCCGTTTTAAAATGAGTGAATTTTATATAAAATAAAGAACAGCCGGATTTAGTGGTGTTCAGCCTATAAGGTTACTGAGCGTCTACGTGACTTCCAGTTTGATCATAGTTGATAGACGCTTATTAAAATTTAAGCGAGTTTGAAACCAAAGTATTTCTGGTGGTAAGTAGAAATTTTGTCTTTTTAGTTTATTACGTAAATGAATACTGAGATAAAATTATTGTCCGTTCAAGCTTACGAATTATTTCAAATACTAATTCAGGACTGCGTTATTTAAGTCGGACAATAATTGGTTATTTAATAACACATAAAACCTTTGTTCTTATCATGTGAAAGTCCCGTTTTGTTGTTAATAGTAGCAACAGCCGTCAATCTTTATGATCCATTTAGCAATAATGGATCATGGCATGATCATATTTCTAATATAACTGCATCTGTAGCAAAAATTCTAGGAACAATGAGAATGTTGAAATTCAAACTTATAAGCGAAAAACATTGAATCAAATATATATTTCTTACTTAAGACCTGTTATTTAGATTGCTTCGATAGTCTGGGACAGCTGTACAATTTACGAAAAAAGATTTATTAGATAGAATTCAATACGACGCAGCGCGAATTGTAACAGGTCTAACTCGATCCGTATCTATTGAAAGATTACTCCATGAAATAGGCTGGGTTTCTTTATCAGACAGAAGACAAATGCAAAAATTAATACTGGAATATAAATATAGCCGTGGAGAGTTACCAAATTATTTAACAGAACAATTTCCAGATACCCTATTCGAAACTAACACTTATGAATTAAGAAACAATGCAGATTACGCTACTGTGGCACGTCGGCTACAAATTTATGCAAATTCAGTTAAACCTTCATCAGTCAATCTTTGGAATAACCTTGATCGGCAGATACGCAACTCCGATTCTTTATCAATCTTCAAGTATAAACAAGTCAAATGGTTTATCGCGGCCAGAAATTTGTACAAACCGGACAGAAGTTGCGAAATTGTCATTTGTGCAGGAATGAAGCGTTTACCATAATGTCCAGTACTGGACAGGTATAGTGACCATGCACGGACACAGCCAATTTTCTCATAGCGGGTCTGATCCCCTGCCCCCACCCGCACCCGCCCTGGAAATTTTGCAATTTGGCACTTCATTTTTTGCACTCTGGGACAGTTTTGTGGACTAACCTGTTAAATTTGCGAAAATGATAAAATCAAGCTTTCTTGAAGGTAAAATTCTTAGTTTCTTTTAGATAAATAATATGAATTATGTCGGGGTCGTATGTAGCAGCAGCCGCATATACTTTACATGCAGTCCTAATGTTGCCTTTTTCGAAAAACATTTTCTTTCCTTCTTGTCTTCTTTCCTTTTTTAAAGATTTTCCAGAGGGGTCCGGACCCCCGGTCCCCCATCTGGATCCGCGCATGGTGACAAGAAATGACATGGTTAAAAGAAAAATTCAAACCATATTTAGTACCTTCTTTTTTCATTTCCGGAGAGAGATTTCCACAGAATCATCACGCACGAATACGAAATAAATGCAGCAATCTTAATGCAGACTTATTCACAAACCACATACCAGATAATTCAGTCTGTGAATGCGGATATATTAATGAAGATGCAGAACATTCTTTTTTTAATTTGTCCAAATTTTGTCAACGTCGACAATTGTTTGTTAACACGCGACAGTATCATCCCATAAGTACCAGAAAATTACTTTTTGGCTTTAATTTAACAGATGAAGTCAACGGTATAATTTTTCGTCAAGTACACAACTATATAAAGCATACAAGACCATTTAACAATGACTAATATTTAAGTCATAAGAAGCTGTCATTTACAAGAGTTAAGGGGATAACAAGCAAATATATTTATATTACAAATCAACATTGTTGCATCGGGGGCGTGGAGAGCGAACAGAACATACATTTCCTTTTTTTTTCTTTTTTAAATTAAATTTGATATTTCATTTCAAAGGTTATCTTTGTTGTTATTTTCTTCTTCTTTTTTCCAAAAGTAAATATGAAAAAATTGCATATAAAACATTTACTTAGTATGTATTTATCTTGAACACAACTCTGGTCATTTTGTTATATTACTTATCTCGGGGGAGGGCCGTCATTAATGTTGGTAAAACTTGTGACCCAACCCATTTGCTTTTTACGTAAATCGTCTTCATCATATGTTTGTTTGTTTTATTGTGTTATAAATTTGTATGTACTATGTATTGCATGTTCTAGATAGCAATAAAATATGATTAAATCGAAATTCTTTATTACCAGTCTTGAAGACATTGTAGTTTTGACATAAATCGTCTGACCTGGTCCCCAAGTATTCTTTTACGTTGATTCAAAAATTAAACTTCTATGGGAATGGAAAGCTTAGTGTAAAAGGAGTGTAAGCGCCTGTCATTTCCAAGTTAATGAATCTTGCTAACTGTAGCATTGTGAAGAAAATTATAACATAATAAACCCTTCTTATCTATCCTTATTTCTAAGGAGGTTCTGCTTACTGTAGCACAAATAGCAGTTGTTCTGCTATCTGTTTGACATTTAATTGTAATTTTCCTGTATGTAACACAACTGGCATTCAGTCTGCTGATTGTTACTAGTCACTATGCTAAAAATTAGACATTCAGCTGTAAATCAGAACCTGGCCAAATTAAATTTTTTGTCAGAGATTCTTTCTGCTACTTCTTAGACATTTAGCAGGCGTTTTGCTAATGATTCGACAAAGAGCAGTCTTTCTGCTTTCTTTTAGACATTTAGCAGTGACTTTGCTATAAATTAAACATTTAGCTATCCAGAAGATGGACAGCTATATAGTTTTGTTCTTTAAAAAAAATGAAAATACTGGACCTAAACAAGTGAATTGCCATGCAATACAAAATCCCCTACTGGAAGGCACCTAATTTTCTCTACTGCAGTATAACATAATGAACTGACATCTGCCAATGATATATAAACAATATTGTACTATATATACAATATAATATAACAAAGCACTTGGATTAAAATTTGCATATGTAAAAACCTACTGTTGTTTTCATTTGGAATTTTTATGGCCGATTATAAAAAAGTTACCATAAAAGTTATATATAGTAAGAACAAAGTGAAATTAATCCTAAAAAAAAACTATATAATGTAAGTCCACAAGAAACTCTTTACCAGGTAAAATTGGATGTAACATGCATGTTGTACCACAGAAAAGTGGTCTCGATTTTTCCCTACAATATAATCTATTTATAGTAACAACAAAAGGAAATAATTCTTAAAAAAAGGGTGCATTAATGTGAACATTTGTGCCCAGTTACATCTACATCAAAATCCCTTCATCATATGGGAAAATTAGACCCGTCGTGAAAAACACCACAAAAGCCGATAATAAGATTGGCCAGGTAAATCTGCAGTCGAGACTGTTCGCTATTTTTTCGGCCTACTCCGTATTCGGGCCGATGTCTAACCCTTCTTCCCCCAATGTACCGTTTACATTAAAATACTTTGATCAATGGATTTAGGGATATTGTTAAGTCTAATTACAGTGATGCAAAGATAGATTAGAAAATAGAAACCTAAATGGTAGTTGGTGGTTTAATCAGAATACCATTTATAACGGTATTCTCAACAAAACATTATTATAAAACCAAACAATGATTTTCCAAAAGAAATTTCTACTTTCTTACAATCAGATGAAACTCGCTTTTGTAAAACTTTCTTTGATGTTCATGATTATGAAATAAAGATTTTAAGTATTTTTTTTATGTAATCAAATAACTGCACATCTATTATTATGTCGTGAGCGGTGACCAACTAGCTTAGAATCTTATGCCAGCTCGAAGATCGAAATTCAACTTCATAACTTATCGAATTTTGATCCTAAGCTACACCTGAAGATCGAGAAACGTCAAATTCAAAATCCCTTTTAATTTCGGGCCAGCTCAATGATCGAAATTTATAATATTCCAAAAGCCAAATTTCGAAAATCGTATTAAAATGAACAGCCTGTTCCAAGATTGATATTGAAATGAAAAAGTCAAATATCGAGCAAGCAATTAGGTCGAGCCATCTCGAAAATCGTACTTCAAATTTTGAAAAGCTGAATTTCAGTATAATACTGAATCCGCGAACTGCTCAAGATTCAAAGATTAAAAATCGTGCAAGATCGGATATATCGAAATTCAAGTTTTTAAAAATCTAAATAGATCATTCCCGGTGTTATATTTCAAGCCTGCTCGAATTTTCAAAGCAATCGAATTTAAAACTGGTATTGAATGTGAAACTATCTTTTAAACAGCTAGAATTCGATCTTGCATTAATTTTATTTTCGAGCGAGCTCGACGTCTCGAACATTTAGCACTGGAAATTTTCAATCTGAATATCGAGCATGTATTGAATTAAGAGCCAATTTAAAGATCGCAATTTTTTTTTTTAATGCCGATTGACTAGAAATTCAATGCCACTCAAAATATTAGTTTAGTTTTTTACTAATTTGTTTTAGCTCGATTGTGATGAAAGCTTCAAGCTTATTGTAACCACTCTTGGGTCCGCTTCCTGGAAAAGCCAGTACTGGTGTCACATTATCCACTGGCCGACCGCTCCCCTCAAAACATTTGAATTTCGGTCATCCTGCTGGATCTAATTTCAATTCTGCCTCGAAATTCGACGAATTCTTTTTATTTAATTTCGATTTCCGAGTCTGTGGGGAAATTCAATGTAAGCGAAATTCAAAGTCATCCTTTCAAATTTGAATTTTGATTTTCTATTTCTAACTTGCCCAAAATATGCCGCCTCAAATTTTAAAAGTTTCTTTTTTTAAATTTTGAACTTCGATCCTCAAAGCGTTTAAAATTGACTATTGGCTGTAAACAAATCATATTATGGAGCGCCAATAATTTTTAAATCCGTACATGTGCTGTTTTAGCGGTGGAAAGAATCATCTTTACCGTTAAGGAGCTTAAAAATTTCCCTAAGAATTGACGGAAACATACGAGAATGTTCGAGTCTTTTCCGATAAGGAAAAAAAACCTATACTCATCTGCAAAAAGCTTATAAAAGACCATTTTCTTCTTCACCTAGAAAACTGAAATTAGTATGAAACAATTGCTAAATGAATATAGATTACTAAGTTTGTTTGCAAAGGTCTTTAAGCGCACATAAGAAAACTATTTATTCTTTGTTAAACAGAAGAAATTTCAGCAAATAAACCATATTTTACTATGTTTCTATTGTAGATAGACAGACATAAAGTATACGCAAAAAAAACCATTTTCTTTAAATTCATTTTAAAAATAAAAATTCCATAAGAAAGGCAATGCAAAAGAATATTATCACATCGTTGCAAAGCTAAAATACCTATAATACTTTTTCCATAAATTTAAATAAAGTAAAGGGCTCCTTCTTTGCGCTATATAAAATATTTTCACTCGTGTGAAAAATCGATGGGTCTCATTTTCCCATATGGCTTGAAGAAGAAATGCTCCGGACAAAGTTATTCTTGAATTTGACCTTTGACCTCTAAATATGACTTTGACCTTAGACCTAGGGACCTGGTTCTTGCGCATGACAATTTGTCTTATGGTGGTTAACATTTGTGCCAAGTTACATTAAAATCCCTCCATACATAAAGAAGAAATGCTCCGGTCAAAGTTATTCTTGAATTTGACCTTTGACCTTTAAGTATGACCTTGACCTTAAACCTAGGGCCCGGGGTTTGCGCACAACATGTTGTCTCATCCAAGGGAATGTTTGTGCCAACTGATATTTAAATTCTGTTTTGCATAACAAAGTTATAGACCGGACAGTAAAAAAAACCTATTGACCTTTGATCTCAAAGTGTGACCTTGACATTTAAGCTAGGGTTCTGGGTGCTGCGCATGACACGTCGTCTCATCATGGGGAACACTTATGCCAGGTAATATTTTAATCCCTTGATGGATGACAGAGTTCTGGACCGGACAGGAAAAAAACTCTATTGACCTTTGGCCTCCAATTGTGACCCTGACCTTTGAGATTGGGGTCCGGGTTTTGTGCATGACACGTTGTCTTATCATGCGGAACATTTGTGTCAAGTAATATCAAAATCCCTTCACGGATGGCAGAGTTATGGACCGGACAGGAAAAAAGCCCTATTGACATTTGACCCTCACCTGTGACCTTGACCTTTGAGCAAGGGGTCCGAAATTTGCACGCGACATGTCGTCTCATCATGGGAAACATCTGTTCTAAGTTATATTGAAATCCCTTAATGAATGACAGAGTTATGGACCGGACACGAAACAGACCCTGTTCATGCCATGTTAACATTTGACTGCTAAGTGTGACCTTGACCTTTGAGCTAGGGGTCTGCTTAAAGTTGTGCATGACACATCGTCTTATTATGAGGTACAATTGTGCCAAGTGATATTAAAATCTCTTCATGGATGGGAGAGTTATGGACCGGACAGGAAAAACGCCCTGTTGACCTTTAAGCTTAGTGTCTGCATTGATTGTATCTTTTTGCAAACATGGCATAGGGTGCAATTGTCTTTCGTCGTTCCAGTGCCGGATAGTCTTTATGTTTACTTTCAGCCTGGCGTTAGCCATAAACTGCTAAAGATACTATTGCTGTAAACGAGTTCTCTTGCCAAAATTAATGTATAAATAAATATAAAGAAAAAGAAAATGACATTGTAAATAAAAACTACTAGAATTGAAAAAGGACTATATAAACTATACGAGCAAATCCATTCCCAGGGAGCAACCCCATTGCCGATATTTTTTCCAATCGTTTCCCCTAAAGCAACATTTTATTCAAGTATACTTTTTGAGAGTTCCTGCCAGCAGAGTTTTCGTTACAATAAAGCCAGCATAATCACTTTTGTGTCGGATAGCATTTTGCTTTTCTTCGGAAGCATTCGTAAGTGTGTCATTTACAACGAAAACAGAAACCAACCTACTTCGATATTGTAACATCAGCACTGGAAGTCGCGCAACTAATTTTTGGCGTTTTTTTTTTCAAGCGGGAAATCGGATTGAGCGTTTACCACCCGTGCAAGTATGTATGTATATTGATCCTTGATCGTAGATATTTAGTCCTTGTCTGAACATACAAAATGGTACTTTACAAACAAACATCAGGACAATGTCATTGCAACTGTTCTTTAATGAAATAAACCTTATTTGTGTACAAGTTGATCTTCGACTCTGTTTCTTCATTTCTTGACAAGCCGGTTCGATTGAAATTGTCCCCGTCAACATCATGACGTATATTGACGAAACCATTGTCTACTCTCGGTTGGAATGGATATGTTAAAGATTGAAGTTGCCGGACAGTACTTTCAAGGTTACACAGATTCACGCAGTGTTGTTTTTGCTGTTATGATAGACGAATAAGTGACATTTTGTTTTATTCATTATTATTTGTTTACGGTGCGCTGCGTAGTAGATATTTCCAGCCAAACTAATCAATCGTTGGCCCAGCGAAATTTGTAATTTTAGACCTGTTATCAATTTCAGGTCGGTGCCTGGATGACTCCAAATCGTAGTTATTTGTACTGTAGATTGAAAAAAATCGACCTTAAAGGGAATTCCTATAGTTTTTTATGCGCATCTTTCTGCGCAGCCGACACTTTCTATTGAAAACTGAAGTGAAGCCAACATTTGTTGAAACATGTGACAGACAATCTTAAAGATGAGGAATCTTGAATGAAATAACGTTTTTGATAAGTTTTGTCAGTATTCAAATGTTGATACTGGTTTATGTTGTATTGACAAATATCTTGCCATTTTTGTGGTTGTGTTTCCACGTCGCATTTTAGTACAAAGACAGTGAACTGATGATTTTATAAAAAGGGATTTGACAAAAAAATCCCTGTTTGGGGGTAGTATACGCCGTTTAGAGTGTCTTTATTTTGACCAAATATCGGAGGACTATTTTGGAAATTGTCAACTTTGCAAAAAAAAAACGCGGAATTTGTGACATGGATTAATCCATGCATTGGCAAAACCCCGAATAAAAGAAGCTATAATTTCCATTTTATCATGGTTTAATTCATCTGCGAATACAGAATTCATTACTGATAATGAATGGATTAATCCATTATTCAGTCCAAATGAATTCCATACTTTGAAGAAATATTACACTTTATGTTCATTATAAAACAGGGATTAATCCATCCTTTCATTTGGACTGTTGATATATGTCATAATCATGGTAATATAAACCTGGTATGATATATATATATATATAAAACATGGATTAGTCCATGCATTTATTTTGCATGTTTTCGAATCATCTACAAATCATTGCTGATATTGATAGTAGAAAATGACGAATTAATGGATCCCTATCTAATTTCGAAAAGTAAACAGGATTAATCCAATATTCTAAAAATAGCCGTTAATATAAAAATAGCCGTAAATAGTCCTGATGATATTCATGCGCTTTGTTATAGCTACACTAATTTTTGTTATTTGCCGTTTTGCACTAAAAGGTTTAGTGGTTTTCATTTACCGTCTATTATTCCATCGAGTCAGAGCAAAGCCCCAACCCAAAAATAATGTAAGCTAACTGCAATACCCGCCAGACTAATCTATTGATAATATATTACTGCACAGGAAGCATCTATCACAGAAAATACAACCATAGTCACAATTCGGAACCAAACTTTGTATGACATATGCCGTTCATTTCGGTACGACCAATATCACCTCCGTAGAAATCTGCTTTTACAACAGTCACAGCAAAACAAATTCTATATCGTATATGGTAGAATAAGACGCCTTTAATGCACTTAAGACAACGATTTGACAAGCTGCAGCTTTTACCTGCCCGGTTTTACAACAGAGACGTCCAAACAGTTTTAGGAAAAGCGTTAATATCAATATTTTGATCATACGCCAATATGTAGTCTGTATCGTATAATGGTAGAACAAAAGGGACCAAAGACAACGGTTTTAATAACATTAAGCTTTTATCTGTCTACTTACCTTCAGGTATTGCTACAACATAACTTATTTTAATTATTTTGCCCAATACCAGCATAAATTTCTACTGTCCACATTGCATGTTTTCTTTACCTGTGGCTCAAAAGAAATTTCTTTTTAATATCTGCTAAAATATAAAACAAAACAATAGATTGTACCGCTATATGCTGAGCAAAATGTAACACAATCATATACTTAATGCATTGATTTAAATAATTGCCCATTTGGGAAGGTCAGCACTGCGATTACAATTGGTTCGGGTTGTAGAAAAACCGATATACCTTTCACACACAGCTCAACTTTTGATAAATACGACTAAAACTAAAAAGAATTATTGCTTATTTATATGAATTTAAAACCATTCAAGAAAGGGCTGTACTAACCGACAGACGACTAAGAGCTGGAAGCGGATCCATAAAGCAAAAGGGGTCTATGGTTGTTGCACAACAACGAACCCATGTTTTAGAGGTATGTATCAAAGGTGGTCAACAAGTTTGCAGACATATGTAGGCCCTACATAGTATTATGTTCAACACCTCTGTACGATGCTGAATTGTCGGCGGGTGGACGCAGCTCTGCTAAACTAAGTCACATCCAGTTCGAGGACATTTGTTTGGTCGGTACAAGTCCCCCTCTAACGGTTGGTGGTACGGCACGCCGCCAACACAATACCAATGTCAGACATGGTCAATCAAATGGCTATAATATTTTATTGCTGATTATCATAACCAAGTTTTGCAATTTCCCTTAAAACAGGAATTAAATCTTCAAAGCGATGAACAATTTAATAGTCGCAGTTATTCCTCAGAGCGAACAATATAACAAAAAAATGCACGCAATTAGACCGTCGTTCATCATATATTCTATGACATTTTCTTTATTCAAAAATGTGTTTTATCCTAAATTATGAAAAACAAATTGAATTGTCGAATCTAGGACATGGCACATGTGAACCGTCAGCCGATTTAATGTCAAAGCCACAATGTCTTCTAGTAACAAACAAAGAATGAAGGCTGCTGTTGCTACTATTCAGTGAAAACGGGAGTTTCCCTTGATAAGAACCTAGTTTTTGGTATAATTAAATAACCAATAATTGTTCGACATAATTCATTAGCTTGAGCGGACAATAATTTTATCTCAGTATTCATTTACGTAATAAACTAAAACGACAAAATACGTTCAACAACCTAACTGCATTTCGCTTGAATCCTTTCTCCTTTTGTGTTCTGTGGCAAGTGGCAACATTTCTGGAAAACGCTAGCTCTTCAAACATGTGATGTACATAATTCTTGTACACGATGTGTCAAATTGCCTGCTGAGGAAAGAACCGGTTTGAAATATAAAATGAATACACCCGTGAACTACTTGTGAGTGAAATTGGTTTATAGAGGCACACTGGATTGAAATAACAGAATAAGCATAAATCATAGCTTTTGCCTGCCTACTGCAAAATAACATTTATTTATTTCTGAGGAGAACATGAATTCCACTATAATGTTGACAATTTGTGTTACCTTGTTAAGGTACGTGTAATTTTGTCTATTATGTCTAAAAGCTATGTTATTTAATATGACACAATTTGAACACCACACATTGAGAAGATAACATGACTATTTGTTTGTTTGTTTTGGGTTTAACGCCGTTTTTCAACAGTATTTCAGTCATACAACGGCGGACAGTTAACCTAACCAGTGTTCCTGGATTCTGTACCAGTACAAACCTGTTCTCCGCAAGTAAATACCAACTTCCCGACATGAGTTATCAGAGGTTGAGGACGAATGATTTCAGACACAATGTCTTTTTATCAAATCGTCACAGAGAACATTCGCCCCGCCCGGGGATCGAACTCGCGACCCCGCGATCCGTAGACCAACGCTGCCCCTACTGAACTAAGCAGGCGGGCTGATAACATGACTAATTAACATAATAAGACACTGTTTTGACAAGTTAACACCACACTCTGACATGATAACATGAAATTTTAGACATAAGACAGCTGTGGCGTTCCATACGTCTTCCATTAAATTTTTGGAAGAGGGTCACGCAATGAACACGTGTTTGTAATAATTATGAAATCGAACAAGCAATAAAAGAAAATATTTTTAACAGATAGAGAAAACATGTCCGGGTTTTGTCGAGATGGTTTGAGACTCGTAAAAGTCACACAATCGATAAACCGCAATAATCATTGTTAGTTTGTTTCATTTTTCTAGATGTATAAACAGATTTTTTTGTGTTTGCAAGAAGCTTCAATTTTCAACAGATCATCATGAAACTTGAGCAGTATGGATGTCTTGTCAAAGCAGTATAGCTCTCATGATTTTTCGTGGGACATTTCATCTAAACTTGTTAACTATATTTGATTTTAAAGAAAAATGGTCGCTTGCGGGCCTTACTACCTTCTATATAATTATGTTGTTATAATCAAAATAATGATTTTTCTACAAAAATTGTTCAAGTTGTTTCCACCATGTCTTTAACAGCTAATCCTTGATTTAAGAAAAAAAAATCAAACTCAATTGTTAATTAGGTTTCCTCCTATTAGATTTGCTAATGCAGTGGTAGTACGTTAGTGTTTGTTAAAAAGAATGGTCGCCGTGAGCATGGCACGTTTTCTATACTTGTTTGATTTGAAAAAACAGTCTCTATGGGAACAATTAACTAATGAATGATTTAATGGAATATTTTTTCAGAAAAATGAATGTAAATATTCACCTTTCTGTACAATCATAATTTAGGTGATATAGAGGTTGTAAGGGTATGGGAACATTACGAGAAATTTTACCGTATAAAGGACCTGTATATAAATGGAAAAGTACGAAGGGCGGTTGGAAAATAGCCGGACTTTTCATGCAGCTACTTACACATAGCATACATGGTCGAAAACTATATTTTATCGCCTATAAATCGGTCAGTTTAGTTTTGATGAGAAATGCGTATACACGAAGTTTTAAGCATTTAAACAAGGTAGGTGCTACCGCTACCGTGAACTCAACGCTGGAGGGACAGAGATCTGTAATACAAGTAACCTTTATCTTTTGGATTAGGAAAAACCCTTGCCACATTTTTCAAAGGTTACAGAAAGGTGTTTCTAAAGGCTGCATATCCTGTTCATTTTATCTTTTTTGGTTTTCTGGGTTTCACAGTTTAAGTTGGACAGGACAAGCGTAAGAGACAAGTCTAGGTCAGGGAGGCCCACTGAGGCAGTGACCTATACAGTGGCTGTGTATGTTGAGGTTTCGCAGAGTGATATTGCAGGAGGTAGCCAATCAGTTTAGGGGCACGTCAGATTTTACACGCAAAATTTGGTATAAGCAAGATAATTGCTAGGTGGGTGCCGACACAGCATATAGAAGACCTAACGGCATCTAGGGTACCCGTAGCATAAGAACATTTGAGGCGTTTTAGCTGTTATATTATGCTGGTTCATTTTGCTGAACCTGAAACAGAAGCCAAGTCAAAGCAGTGGAAACTAGCTGGTTTCCCAACAGCTGTATTTCTTTGTTGGTAATGTTATGCTGGTTGCTTTTGTGGGCTTTCGTGTAATAATACTGGCTCGTTTCATGCGTTTCATGCCAAAATGTCATACTTTGACTGCTAGATACTGTTCAGAAGTAATTTTGAAAAGAGCTCAAATAAAAACTGAAAACGATCTGTCCGAGATTAGCCCAGACATGACAATGCCCCCTCTCATACTGCCTCATATACAGTAGCACTTATCAACTCCTACAAATAGCAGTTGTTGCCCTACCTTCCGTACAGCCCTGACTGTAACTTATATTTGTTTCCAAAACTCAAAAAAAAAGGCTCGCTGGAAACAAATATGAAAGTAGGGCGGCTTTGATTTCAGCTGAGAATCGGTACCTTATCAGTAGGTCTACTTCATGGTTTGCAAAAATAAAATACAAAAGCTCCCACGAAAATGTCAAAAGTGTATAAATGTAGGATGGGAATACGTTGAAAAAGAATTAAAAAAAAAATTGAAAAATATTGAACAATTTATGAAAACGAGCAAAACGTTCGCCCCTCGTATTTCGCTGGCAAGTTATTATTACGAATAAAATTCGGCTTTCGTGGATTATGCAAGGTCGGACTTGCACGCCTCGTGGAATCCGATCTGGCAAAAATCCGCTCAAGCCGAATACAGCATCCCAGATCGAGCTACTGTTATAATAACCCTATTGTATCACATACAAGATTATAGATAGATCAAATAAGCATATCATGCGAATTTCGTAAAATCATGCATACTGGGGAGAGGCCATAGTAAGTAAATTTTGATAATTGTATTTTTTTCAAATTTGACCGTCGATTCAAAAATCTAACATCTTGATTTTCGAATACCATCAACAATAATTTCAAACCAAATGTACCGGGTATATGTAATAGAATGACCCATTGAACATTTTGACCCTTAACCTAAAGTACAGTGTTCGAGCTTGTACCTGAACATTCCGAAACATATAATAGGACTGTAGTGAAAATAACGTTACTCGTATATGCTGTGTTTATATAATGCTAGCTTTAGTTTAGTTTTCCCAACATATACGGATAAATTTTAAAGTTGTGAAATATGGGCTTTGATATAACAAACAAAGGACTTTGTATGAAGATGTAACTATCAACTCGGCTTTTACTAATATTTTGCGCCCACGTTGTTCTGTGACTGAAATTCTGTTGAAAAGGGCCTTAAACGTCAATAAAAACAATTAATTTACTGAATCATTATGACTGATTCTTTTTCAGTTAATGGTAGTACTATAGTTTATTATTTACATCTACTTTCATTTAAGTGAATGCAAGAAGCAGTTCACCGGTATTAAGAGGGGGCTTGGGACTGTACCAGTAGGCTTTTGTTTAATCAGTTCATGCGATTACTTCGGTATTGATGAGGCATACAAAAAATTTTCGTTTTAATATTAATCATTCTCTTGTACTTTCAGCTAAACAATGACTGCTTTGAATGTGTTACAGATATACATTTTCCATTTCGAATCCAATTATTACTTGATATTGGACTACACGAGTAAACTTAATGTGTATATAAATCGTTTTCTTTCCTCAATGCAGTCCGAATCCAATATTAAACAAATTCCACGTGGAAAACACAGTACTGAGCCCTAAAATCAAAATTACAGTACTGCTAATACAAATGAGTTACGTTATAACTGCAAGAGTGTCTATCAAAGAACAGGCCTGAAATCTCCCGCTACAACATTCAGTCTGGTGGAGTTTGTTGAAGCTTTAAGTTGTCAAAATGCAAAGGTAGGATTTACACTTACTAAAAATGATTTTCGTAATTAGTTTAGACAGTATTCTATTACTCTTAAGAATATAACAATTTCAAGAACATATATCTACAAAGAATATCTAACAACAAGTTCTGACAGCATTATATCTATCATTCCATACAGCAATATAAGCAAAAGGAACGAAAACATAAAATTGTAAGCTATGTTTTCTTTCATTGAATAGTTTCAAAAGTAAATGAAATTAACAGACATGCATGGTCGTCACAAAATTATCACGAATGATTTTTAAATATAGGAGTGACTCTCTGTTGGCCCTTCTGCTGACCTGTCTTCTAATCGGAGTGGTCACCCCCTCACCTCGTTATTCCCTTTCCCGCCTCAATCCCACCTGCCTTTTCGTATACCATTCAACACAAAATAAGGTAAATTGCAGTCGCCAGATACAAGAGCCATGGACGGATCTTCACCATTGTACGAAGATTTTGTAATTTTGTCATTTTCATGAAAATTTCAGCACTGTAGGTTTTTTTTCTTCTTTTTTGTTTTTGTTGTTTTGTTGTTTTTTGGGGTTTTTTTGCTGACGAATCCCGAGGCACTATATGGTACCAACGTAACCCTCCAAATTGACGTCCTCTGGACAAATATTCTATATATGCATACCTTTGCATATGCAGCATGATGTGACACCGTACCTGTTTTACAGTTCGAGAACAACTTCAATAGTTTACTGCAGATGTTGTCTTTCATAGCTTGAATCGATAACTATATTTTCACGTACCTTGACGTTGTGCCACTGTCTATTTTTGTGCTTTTCAGCTTACCTCTCGTAACACCGGCCATATCAATGTCTCTTCACATATAGTCCATCAAACATTGGTATTTGAACAGGTTCCTCCATTATATGATATTTGTAATCACTGATATTTATGTTTCAGTTCTGTTTTTTTTTTCAGGCAAGATTCTGTTTAAAGGAACATTCTACTGACGTTACATTATACATCTGTGAACCAACAGAATGACATAGATCTAATATGATCAGTAGTTCGCTTCTTGTATTCCATATAAAATACATAAAATCATTTGATTTGCTTATTTGCAGGTATCAATTTTGCATTTCTTTAAATGTCTTATTATTGATTTAAAATATAATTCATTCAGGATAAATGATTTATTTCATCAAAATGGTTTGGCACCAGTATATATTTTGTACTATTAAGAATATCAAATGGCGTCCAAAGACAGACATTGTAAGACTTTAGTGTGATTATCTGCTATTATATTTTGCTCGTTGTAATTCAGATATAGTAAATGTATTGACATAATTTTAAAGATGGGTAATTAAATCTGAGCAACACTTTATGACATTTTTCAGTGTTCACATATTCTGTTAGAGATTTATTTAAGGAGCATTAAAAGCTATTATATAGTGTTAGATCACTATTTGAAATGTATGTTTCATTACTTTTTATGAAATTTTGAAATTATCTCCTTTGAAAATGAAAATACTTAAAAAGTTGACCAAATCTTTTAATTTCAATATATTTTCCAGTTTTACATATGCATTTGGTAAATATTGGGATATTTCAATTACCTGAAACAAAAAGCAAGTTTTAAAACAGTTTGTAGCTTCAGAATTAATATATTTTCAACCAAGATAGACAAAGGGACGTAATAATAATTTTATGAATTAGTATTTTTAATTGATTTTGGCAAAATACGTACTTGTCAATGCACATATTTGACAACGTTAATAAGTAATACTTATATTCATATTATTCCTTAGGCAAAATGTGTTTATTAAAGTTAACTTGCGCTAAAATTGGTTGGGCAACCAGGACAGGAAAATCAAACTTTAAAAATACTTGTAACTGAAAATCTGATTTGTATTAAAAACTCGGTGTACACAAATTGGTGTAAATATCAGTTGATTAAGTTTTGAACAAATAAGTTAATTGATTAAAATCTGATTAACAACCTTTAATAGATTGTCGTGCGTAGTTTTACATACCCAGCCATGCGGGTTTACATAACAAAGATTATATTATATTTTCCATCTGTACCTTGTACGCTAATATGCAAAGTGTATCTGTAACTTGAGGTTATGGGTAGTAGGAATACTATACCCGTAAGTTTCCAGTATTATCTTACTATATTTATTAATTTTGATTTATTACAAAAAAAAATCATTCGAATGTAGTATTAACTAACATTGAATTTGCAGTAAAATATATAATGATAATTTTTATGCATAAACGTTTAAGAAAACTGTTTCACAAAAATTAATAATTTTGTCGGTAACTGTGCATTAAAGTCAGCATTTGAATTACACTTATTTCCTCATTTTTTATCTAATATTATTTCTAAAATGTATCTTTAAGCATATATTTGAATAGTTTTAATGGTTAGGCATCGGATTTTTTATAAGGCAGACCCAGATTATTATCTAAAATCTGAAACAAGTCAATTTTAGATTGTTATAAGATTTAATTTTACTTTGATGTCTTCTTAAATTAAGGTGGAATGCGCCTAATTTGAAGTTGTTAGGTTTCTGTTATGAAATTTTGTTTAATATAAAATTCAGCATATTCCTCATAGAATGCGTAGTTTACTTGTTTGATATTTCTGTAACTTTTTTCTCTACAAACCTTCAAACACGACTATTGACGTCCATTTTTGATGAACCATGATTTCACGTCCGTCCGTCAGACTGTTTTCTTAAATCGTTCTGTTCAGTCAACAAGTATCGATTTGCTTGTTTCTCATCATATTTTCATTTAAAAACGTCTTTGAAATGGTGTATAATTTGTGGAGATCATTTTAACGTTGAAGCCGATATTTACGTTAAAGTGGCGTCAGAGCGACAAATATATGACGTTTAGTTTTGAATAAAAAGTTTGCGTTAATCTTGTCTCATGTAAAACCCAAACGATGCAATTTCACAAAAGACTAACGTGATCATGAAAACTTCATTTTCTGTCGATTGAAGGAATAAAATTCAGGGAACATTTAAAGTTGTGTGTATGTACTGCATAATAGCATGCAATTCTCTCTAACGGAAATTGATACCACATTTTAGCTCGACTGAAGAATAACGAGAGCTATTCTACTTGCCCGTGTATCGTCGTTGCCGTTGGTTAAAGGTTTGTGTGCAAAATCAAATATTAGGTGCCATTGCATACATATGATTGAAACTTCACATAAGGCTTCCTAATTGTTAAACCTACTGCAATAGTCATGCAAAAATAGGTATGTTGAATTTGATGCAACTTATATCCTATTTTCAGCTTAAAAAGGTGGTTAAAGTTTTTCATGCAACTAACTTTCAAGCTGTATTTCAAGAACAAATTAATTGAAACTTCAAAAAACCGTCTTTGTTATCAGGCCTACTGACACAGCCTTGTAAGATAACTTTCGATAAAAAAAAATATTAAAATCATGCCCCATTTAACCCGCCGTGACGCAAATCACCAGAGCTTAGCAAATGCGACTTCCTTGTCATAGGACAAGTTTCAAATTGATTCAATGGCTGTTTCACTGTAAATTTTAGGTGCATTTGTCTCCAATAATTTTCTATTCGGACTTTCTATATTTTTTAATTTGTTTGGCATTTGTAATGTTCCTTTTGTTTCTTCAAATATGATAAAATAAGGCACTGCCACAATCGGGAATCGATCCGACATAACATTTGAAAAGAACTGTCTAATGACAGCACGGAAGGACACATTTTTTAATTCGATTTAAATATCTCTTTCGGTATACCGCACGTTACCGTAGAGGGATCGATCCTGATTTTCGTCGCTAAGCGTAGGATCGATTCCCTATCATTTTTAAAGGTATATTTTGGAATTAAAACAACACTGCCTGTAATGTATTGTATTACAGGTAATTCCAGCCTCTTGGAATGGCGTTATCTCCGGAGAGGTATTTTTATTTATATGAACTGTGTTCACGAGGTGCTTTTATTCACAAGTGCACACTACATGTATATATACCATATATCCATATTTGTACTGTTGTTCAAGACGTGCCGGGAGTACACATTTTTTAGTTCGATAGTATATGTCTCATTCGGTATATCGCATGTACCGTAGAGGGATCGATAGGATCGATTTCCTAATAAACACAAATCTCGCTAGCAACCAATACATGCAAAAGACTAAGAATAACAAAATCTTTGGTGTAATTTATAAAAATTTATTATTTCCTTTCGTCTGGTGATATATATTTTTTCGGCGTAGCTGTATAACATGGATTTTGACCTACCTTCTATAGTAATCGGGATACGGATCAAGTAGGAGCTGAAAAGATAAACCATTTACTACTTAGCCTTAATTGATTTAATATCAGAAGGCACATAATAAAGAGATGATATTTAGTAGTTTTGTTACAAAAAAACTAAAATGATTTATTCTAATTTTAAAGTCTTAGTTATTTATCACCGCAAGTGAAATCGAAAGTAAATTTCTTTCTCCGTTGCGTACCTTGCTTAAAGATGAATGAGTATAACGGCTGGTTGTAACCGTAGAAACAGTGTACCCGGTTTCGCAACATACGCGGTTTCACACACCCGGCAAATTCATGTGACAATTAAAATAATGAGTACATTAACAACAGCTCTTATTAGCAGTGATCTTCCAGAATACAAAAACATTCTTGCCAGCAATATATATATATCACATGATCACATGGATCAAAAGAATTACCGACATATTTGTATGCATTTGAACGCAATGATGTGTGTTAAAACATCAATAGATAGCTTAATACTGGTGCATTGATCAAAATGAACAAAATAATTATGATCAATAGGGATTCATTATGACGGTTTAAAGGTTGCATACATTGATAATATCTCTATGCTTAATTAGTTTATGGCTTTTATAGAATACATGTTGAGTGTACTAAAATTCAAATTTTTTATGTTTTTTTCAGGTGAAATCATGCTAATGTGGTCACCAACATTTCTAATATTAATGTGGGTTGTTCCAATCTTCTCCATGTCGAAAGAGTAGAAATGTTTGATATCAAAATATTGACTTTCTCAATTTGAGCAAAATGGTACACAATCTTGATCATGACGTTTTTTAAATGAATTTTAGGCTCCCCAATTATAGTTCATATCAAAAGCTCCCGAAGTCTATCAAAATTCAATGGTAAAGTAAGTTACTCTACTTTCGAACATTGAAAAGCAATACTGTACTTACCTTTGTCTTTAATAAAAGTTCAATTCCAAATAGCCAATGAGTCTATTAAGGCTAGTGAAAAAATTAGGTGTAACGAAATTGACTGCTCATTTATTAAGCTTTAACCAAACCATACAAAAATGTTTTTCTTCTCAAAAATTATTAAATGATTTTTATGTAAACAAACCCATACACCATGTTTACCATCAAATTTTTCACACCTATCAAAGAATGTCACTAAATTCAGTTGAATATTGATTGCTTTATTTTTTAATGTATGACCCCAAGAAAAACCATTTATTTTCATTGTGTAAACAGTATAAGTTTTAAATAATGTTTGATACCGAAATTATTCACTGCAATTAACTTTGTTTGCAACATTTAAATTAAAATCTCTTTGTTGGTTTAGGTAGTTGACTGTAACGAATTCAACAAAATAGAGTATCACTAATTGTTTTTTCAGATTTAATTCGTTGTTTAAGGAAAGCAAATGATCGTGCAGTCCCCACCAGAAATATGTTGGAATTAGAGATTTGCTTAAAATACATTACAAGAGTCTTCCTAGTCAGGACTCCTAACAAGTAGAATTTAACCACTGCTTGAAAAGTTGTATATACTTTGACGACAATGATTTTGGTTTTACAAATTTAACTTTTTTGTAATTCTCAATTGTGATATAACATTTACATTTGTGATATATCAAGTTGTGTAAACCCATGTATCACAATTGACGAACAATAATATAAACAACTTGCTAAAAATCAAACAGAATAACGTTTCTTGATGCCGTTAAATAATTCAACAGGACCTGTCATGCATTTAATTAACTACATTTCATGCATTACTAAATTGCTATCAGGGCATCACAACAACTTACAAAGATAACTGTCAGTTAATCTGAGGAAATGCAGTGCATATTGTATATTGAATACAAAGGATTTAACAATGGTAGTCATATTTCCTGCCAGAATAATTTTGTAAATCGGAACCATAATTTTCTTCACATTTGATCAAGACTAATAAATATATGGCTATTCAGTTTATTGAATCAATCAAGTTTGTCCCCCCTTTGATTTATTATGCGTAGTACATCTCTACAGTGTACTTTAAATTTATTTGTATTTGATCTCGTATTTCTTACCTTAACAATGCATTTAGCTCTGGAGTCATTCTCTCTATTCAAAGTTATTGCTTCAAACCATACATGATCAGAACAGCATCCAGGTTAGTCCCATTTTGGCTTGATAGCAGCTGACGCTATCTATGGGACAAGTGGGCTATCCGATTTTAGTCAAGAAATGGAGCTTCGACATGTTTGTGTTCACTAAGCGCTTAACACAAGTTAGATCATTAGAAGTATTTTTGAAATTTGAATTACTTACCCTGGCTGCACAACCAAGATTTCGTTTCATATTGCTGTAATATACCAATAGTTATCAAATACAGGTGCACAACTAGATATTAGTTTGAAATAAAAAAGAAATATCGTTTCTAAACACTTTCATAATAAAGGATGTGGGGTTGTTAATTACAAATGTTATCATACTGTATATTGTCCAGGGGCAGTAACAACATTAGGTTGTCTAACCGTAAATTTCGTCATTACTTAACTTTGAAACCAACGCATTCAAAATTTATGTTTTTTTTCTCTATAAACACAAATGTGATCATTTCTAGTAAAATTAACCTCAACACGTGTGTGTGCCTGCAAAGATTTTACTTCTATCACCTATCAAAGAATTAAGTTCTAGTTATAAATCTCTACCTTAAGTATGTGATTGCGTTTCTTTTTTTTTAATGTTTTGAATCACTCTGGCAATGAAATACGTGCAAAGTAGTACGCGAATGTAGTTATTGAATGAAAAGTGATATTTATCATACATATGTTTTTTACCGAGCTATTATTAACACGTGCAAATGTTCACACAAATTTTGCATTTTAACTGTAAGATATCTTTCTTAACTGGTCTCGGACTTTTCATGTAATTGCAGACTAAAGAAGAATGTCACAACGTAAAGAAAGGTACGGTCGACTAACTGTTCTCTTGTCAGGGTGTGTAACGAAATTGAGCAGACGCTTGGTGTTGAAATGCGTGAAAGATTCGTCACCCGGAGACCACGAACCATATCCGTGGGAAGTTAAGCATTTCTTGAAGTACAACAGAGGAAAGATCTTGCGCTCAGATCATGGATCTCGCAAAAGGGATAAGATGTTTAATCGCAGCGGAAATGGATATATCAACATTGAGGACTGGGATCTCCCGCTCTGCTGTTTCGTCTTACAAGAAATCTGTCAACTTCCGTCAAATATAGCTGAAGACATCAAATATGTAAGAAAAGTCCGCAACCAGTTGTGTCATGCTCCAAGTCCAGAACTGCCTGACCACAGATACGAAAAACATATAGGCAAACTTAGTCAAATACTTCAGACAGGACTGGCGTTTATTGATGACACTGATTTGAAAGAAGAAATGATGAACGAGTTTGACCTCTGCCAGACAAGGCTGTTTAGATTAGACGTGGACATGTGTACAGATATGAATAAGGATGTGGACTTAGGCGAAATCAAGACAAGTCTTGATCAAGACGATAAAGGTGTTCAGTTTATCGTGAGTGAGTGAGTGAGTGAATGAGTGAGTGAGTATTTTCAAATGTTAGTTTCACTGGTACACAGCTTCACCCTTATCCAGACAAGAATGAATTATATGTAATCGGAAAATCACAGTAAAATATACTTCAAATGCATATTACTCCACGAACATAAAACTAAACACCCACCCTATATACATATTTCGATTTTTCTGAAACAAACAAAAACAGTCTTTGTAACACACTCACAGCTTTCGTATTTGAGATTATCCTTAATAAACATCAATTTTTACGAATTCGTATTTCAGTATAATTAGAATTCATCGGTATTGCTTTAATTTAAAATATTTGAGGTCTCTGGTAAGCACTTTCAAGTAACATACTGTGTATTTCAGAAGAATTAATTGCTGTTACAAGACGAGACATGGTAATACTAGCGAATCAGGCAGTCCCAGGTTAGTACTTTTGATAATCATTGTTTTGTTGGGTTTAGAGAGTGAATGTTAAGTATCATGCACACAGCTTATTTCTTATGGCGACGCAAAGTTGGGCACATTTCCAGACTATCCTCTACAAGAAGATTCAAGAAGTCTGTTCATGGGAGGTAATTAGATGTGTAACACTCCCCACGCCTTCTAGCTCCGAACGACGTTTTATAATATAGATACGCTAAATCCATCCAATGATCCCGACAATATAGCAACACCAAAACGAAGTACTGAGAGAATTTAAAGAAGCGGCACGCGGCAAAATTAGGACTGTTCATGTGATATTTGATAAAGTCTGTAAGAAAATCATTAGTAGGCATATAATGCAAGCAATTAGAATAATAACAAGCTCTGTTTGAATGGGCTGTTAGCCAGTTTAGTAGCTTCTTCGGTTACTATTTGATATCCCAAGATATATATGGAGGTCTATTCCTGTTAGCGACTATATCAAATAACTTGTAACTTTTAAGAGACGATGATTAACTCCTGTAGATCGTTCCTTTTCAGACGCTGCTGTTGAACTCGTTCTGACGGGATGCACGGACGACAACCGAAATAATATATCTGAGCTCCTTGTCAGTCTGTTTAATAAAAACTTAAAGAACACAGATATTTTCAATGAGCTGTCACAGGAGCATCTGAAAAGCATTCGAGAAGCCGTTTCTGCTGCAGTTACCTCACTTATGTCTGATGGAAAAGAAATAATATCTGCAAAGAAGAAATGCGTCAGCCTTACAATAAGGTGTGACTCATTTGTCGCCCTTGCATCTTTATTGAAAGAATGTGTCACGGGGGAAATGACGCAGAAATTTGACGCAGTGGCAATGGCATTACGGAAAGCTTACAGTCATTGTGAGCTATGTGTTGTAATTTATGAGTATGAATTCTGGAAATGCATTATGGAGACAGGTGAATAACGTTACTAACGTACATGGACATTTATTCCGTTTTTTTTTTATTTTGTTTTTTTTTTACATTTTTATATAAACGGGAAATTGAGGTATTGAGGTACCTAGAAGAGATTTTATTATATAGAGATTATACAGATTTTACGCATCAGCAAAAATAGTTATCTCGATGGTAAAAAGACATATTAGATTACTTAAATACCTTATATAAACGAACATTTAAATCATCTTTAAGAAAAACAAGTCAGATTTTGAACGGGTTGATTTAGCAACTCATTCAAGATTTTAACATGAAAATTGTATATCATATTATATTTCTTGCTTGAGAGAGGTATTGGAGGCATTAAATTACGAGGTCTGCATTACTTTAGAATATCGAACCCACGAAATGTATTGCTTGGTCAATATTGTTTATTCAGAATAATTAGGGTATATTATATTGCTGAAATACCGTAATTTCGTTTTAGAGCATTTAAAATACTTGACTAAGAAACTGATATGTATACAAGAAATACACAGACGCCTAATTGCGATCAGGAACGTAATTGGCGGAAATCAATATAGTTTGAGAGCATTTCAGACAGAAGGTAGGAATTTTCATTATTGAGGAAGTTACAAGCAGTTATTCTTTCGAATTGTAAAAACATACTCGTAATTGTAGCAGTATTAACTGTGTTACGAAAGATTCTCTATTCACTGGGAAACTTCTGTAACCTTGTGTATAGGAAATATTGTACCAATTATTTGCAGATACTTCAGATGAGACAGATAGCGACACTAGTGAATCAAGAAGTATTGGTCATGGTTATGAAGAACACAAAGAAATAAAATCAAGCACAATTAGTGATCAAGAACAGCGGAGTCGGTCTCTTTCCGTTGATGAATCGGCAACAAAAAGTAAACTGGGTCTAAACTTAGTGGATACGTATGTTGAAAATGAATGTTCCAACGAAGAAATCAAGAATCAGGTTGAACAACAAGAATATGAGATTACTGAAAAATGCAAATTGCATACAACCAAATTAGTAGAATGCTTTTGTAGTCGCCACGACGTGCTTTGTTGCACAATTTGTGTTGTATCTGAGCATTTAAAGTGTGGGGAAAATGTTATATACATTCCTAACGAAGTTCGTGGCACCGACGTGACTGACAGTCCAGAGCTAAAAATGGTAACAAATAAATTCAAAGCTCTTACTGAAAGAACAACTAACAGTCAAACTCGTGTAAAATTGAATAGAGAAGCCATCGATGCTTACCAAGGTGATGCAAAATCATATATAAACCAGTTACAGAAAGAAATGAATGAACGCTTTGAACAGATGAAGTGTGAAATTGACGAAAAATTGAACGACTTCAGGAGAGAGGACACTGAAAATATGGAAGCTCTGGACTCATACTGTTCCTCTGTCTTAACAATATTAGCAAGAGAAGCAAATGAAATCGATGAAGCTGAGAAAAGCAGGAATGTGTGCCAACTGTATACAGCTATGAAGAAACAAAAGATGAACGCGTTCAAGCTTGAGCAACAGGTGAAAGAAATCGAAAACAGAAATGAAATAAATCGATATGGATTTCAGCCAGATTCTAAACTTGTTGATTTATTACAAGGAAAACTGGCAGGTATAGGTCGCATTATAAAACGGGAAGCCAAGACATACAAAGTAAGGCATGTAACCAATATTGACATAACTGCACAAGAAGACAATGACTCTAGCACATGTTGTATTTCGGGAATAGCAGTTCTGTCTGATGAGCATTTAGTAGCCAGTGATTCCGAAAATAAACTAATAAAACTAGTATGCATCAAGGAAAGCAAAGTTAAATCGTCCGTTTTGCTAATCTCCTCTACAGCAGATTTAACTGCAATTAATGAAAAAGAAATCGTCGTTGCACTTCCAGGTGTGAACACTTTGCAGTTTGTGACATTATCAGATGAAATAAAATTGAAGGTCGATCGAAGAATTTCAGTAGATCAAGCATGTCACGGCGTTGCTTATCATGATAACAAGTTGATCGTTTCCTTTATCCCTAAAACGTACTTGCGACCGAGCACAGTGCAAATTCTAGATATGTCGGGAAAAACACTGAAGTTCATATATCGAACGTGGATTGGAAGTCCAGGTTACCTTACCATCAATAGTTCAACAAACATCCTGTACATGTCGGACTGGTATAATGCAACCGTGACTAACTTGTCTCTGGACGGCGACTTAAACGCAGTGTTTTTAAACAAGGACATGGGAAAGCCAAGTGGTATTATTCATGACTCAGAAGGTTATGTGTATGTATGTGGTCGTAAAACTAACAACATCATGCAGTTGTCTGCTGACTGTAAACAAGTTCAGATACTAGAAGGACTTGGGGCTAATGTGCTTGAACCTGTTAGCTTAGCTTTCAACAAGGCTGACCAAAGGATGTATGTTGGAATGAATAGAAGTAAGGTCATCAAGGCATTCTATCTGATATGATAAGTTCACATAATAAGACATGTCCAAATCATGACAGCTTGGCTTGGTTTGACTATTATTATCATCAGGCTCATTTCTTACAAATAAAATGGCATAAAATTATTATCAGTGTATATAGTCCAAGTTTCAGTGCTGAACTTTTTGAAATTATTTCAAAGGTCAAGAAACGGCCTATGTAATTTTTATTAATGTTTTTCGAAACATTGATATAATGTGTCTGAAGAAAGAAAGAAAACTACAGTGCATAATTCGAGATTCTGCATTTTTATGGACAAAACTCTGCCGTCGGATTCAATTTTTAAAATTGCCGTTTTTTATTTTCATTTTCAAATGTTGTTGGACCTTTGCTATGAATTTTGACTTCGACTAAAGTGTTAATAATGTAACATAAAAGTTTTCCTCTGAGTGACTTTGATTCAAATGTTTATGTGGTCACATAACTATATATATTTATAAGTTATCACGTTGTTTCTTTATGTTGTATGTTAGAACTCTGTAAATAATGAAATATATTGTAAATATATTCAGCCCTGCCTCGGAGCCCAGTGGTAGAGCGTCCGCTTCGAGTGCGGGAGGTCGTGGGTTAGATCCCCAGCCGCGTCATACCAAAGACGTAAAAAAATGATACTAGTAGCTTCTTCGCTTGGCGCTCAGCATTAAGAGGCTAGTGCTAGGACTGGTCAGCCCGGTGTCAGTATAATGTGACTGGGTGGGGTATCTGAATGGGGTATCATGCCACGTGTCTACGGCGTGATATTCCAGTGAGGCAGCATTATAAAGCTGGGCATCACTGCTACAAGTAGACGCCGTCGTTTATATGACTGAAAAACTGTTGAAAAAGACGTTAAACCCGAACACACACTCTTGCAAATTGAAAGAAATGAAGCATCTACCTGTTTACCCATAATTCAGGGTATGTAACTCTTTTCTACAGATTTAGTTGAAAGGCACTAGAATCCAGATCGTTCGAAAATAAACAAAAAAAGTTTTTTAAGATATCCGGAAATTAATGCTGTATTTCTTAAGAAAGCTTTGAAACTTAATTTCTGACAGACTGTATGTTAAGGAAACACATGAAAACTAATTTTTACTAAGCTTGTCTATAGGTTAATTGCCTCGGTTATAAATATCTTAACCTCATTGAACACTTAATTCTCTATAGCAGTATTGGTAACGACAGCGGAAAGCGGCCCAGGTTCGATTCCCGACGCGGTCATCTTTTTTTCTTAATATGGCAATTTGAAAATAGTTTAGGAACAAAAACTAATATTCTTATGTTCACAATATGACCAAACTTCAATTAGAAAGAAAGATCATTTTTAGCCAAAGTCTGAAGGTCAGTGCCTTTAAACAGGATAAATTTTTGAGAACAAATTATAACATTTGGAAAAAATACCAGACTAAGTAAGATTTCGACACAGCGAACTCTTATACTTGCGAGTTCTGAAATGAAAAATTGGCGATACTGGATGAATATCTAAATAAACTGTTAATACCCACCAACGCTAGTATATATTATATTAAAAAGCCAAATGTTTCCAAATATATAAAAGTCCCTGTAAGTTATATTGGTCATTTTTCGATTTTTCATTTACTGACGCTTGGCGCTATGCCATATGCTTTCAAAGAGCTTCATTTTTTGTACTATCGTGATAATAAGATAAACAATGATTTTATTTATTGTGAAGCAAAAAATAAACATTTATGATATCTTTTGCTTCTGTTTATCGATTAATTCCTGTTACGATTTTGTCTTCCAGTGGATATCGTATTTATAACCACTGAGACTGGAAGACCGATTGGTTAAGGCCAGTGGCTTTGAATCACTTGCCTCACGTAGAGACATCTATCCAGCTGGCTTTCGGAAGGTTGGTGCACACTCATGTCTAAAAATGCTCGTAAGGGTACCTGGGGTCTTCAGTCGCAATCAAAAGCTGAGGAAATCGCCATATGAACTATGATTTTGTCGATGTGACATTTAACCCAACAACAGTGAGAGGAGCTGGAAATAGTTTTGGGTATCATAGCTCACGTTCCTAGTCTTTGGCACATCTAATGTGTCTTGTGATTTTCGGTTTCTAACTGGTCTGTTTAATACACATTTATCGGCTAGAGACTGATCATGTAGAACCTTGTATGTGTGGGTCAGAATTTGTACCGTATCCTGTTTAGGTATTCCCGGATAACCAATGGAATGGACTTTCTACAGTACGGATAGAATATGACTGCAGTGGAAAGTCCTACTGGTAATACCAGCTGCTGTGTTCTGAACATGTTGCGATTTGTCCAGTTGCGTAATTACAGCAGTCTAAAGGTGAGATAACTTCGTGACTACGCAGTTGTACTTTTCGAGCCTGTTTGCTGTTCCATATCCTTTATTTTAGTGATGAAAGATTCCTCATACCGATTGTTGATTTTATTACAGAGTAAGCGACCTTCACCGATACGACAGCATTGTGCCTGCAATTCAATGTGATCATTACTACCTTTGTTCTTTTCAGCTTTCTGCTTCAGTACGTTGCGATGCGAGACGAACCACAGTGTTATTTACATATATATAGTATTCACAAGAATGCAGTGTATCAAAAAGCAGTTCAAGAAGTATTTTATAAATAATTGCTCTGTTTATGAATTTTAAGCAAATAGTGATATTATTAAATACCCCACCCACCTGCTATAAAATTGTGAATACACGTATTTTTTTTCTTTCTAATTTCTGACACATGTTTGGTGCTCAGTCCTTTTACTCTTGGACGATACACTTCCCATTTTGGTTGAAAAGCAGATAATCTGCTTTGATGCTTTCCATTTTAAGTGTATGTAACAGGACAAAAGTGGTGTATTCCATGATATGCAGACAACCCGCTTTATTGTTTTCATACTGCCTGTTTCTTTTTAGTCCTTTATGGTGTTTCTCGTTCAACTCTGCCATTAACAAAGGCCTCGAGTACACACGTTTATGCTTATTTAGTTTTGATTTTCATTTTTTTTTCACACAAGCATGTCTGTGATTCAATGTTGTATGTATGTCTATCCGCATACCGCTGTCTTCGAAAAATGACCAATATAACTTACAGGGAAGTCTTATTGTATGTGTATACCTTGTTGCAAGGAGCTATCTACGATATTAGAGGGACTGTATACGAAAACTAGCAGAATTCGGTCCAAATTTAGTTTTATATACATGGATCAAAATGCTGTAATGCACTTTTTTCTACGTTGCATTTCCTTACATACTACTTGTTCCACACCAGAAAGTTAATGTTGGAATTTGTTCAACCCTGAAAGTTAAAATGACCAGCTTATCTTGACGTTTTGGTGATATGTCTTTTTAAAGGTAAACAAGTAGAACGGTAGTGACATAGGTTCATAAAGATAATCACCAAGAAATATTAATGCACGTTGCATTGTCCAGCCTTTTTCGAACAAAAAAGGATGCACAGAAATGGACGGCGTCCCTCCACGTGTTCGGTCCAAAACTCTGTCATCCATCAAGGTATTTCGAAATTATTTTGCACAAATGTTTCCTATAAGAAGTCGATATTTTTCGCGTAAAACCCAAACCCTAAGCTCCAAGGTCAATGTCATACTTGGAGGTCAAATATTAACAGAGAGTGTTTCGTGTCTAACTATCAATTATCAAGGAATTTTGAAGTTACTTGGCGACTTGTCATGCGCAAGACCCAGACCCATAACACAGAGGTCAAGGTCACATTTTGAGGTCAAGGGTAAAGAGGGTCTGTTTCATGTCCGGTCTCTACCATTCATTATGGGATTTCAAAATCACTTGGCACAAATATTTCCCGTATTAAGATAATATGTTATGTGCAAGACCCAGGCCCCTATCTCAAAGGTCAAGGTGACACTTAGAGGTCAAAGATGTTAGTCTCTTTTTTGTCTGGCCAATAACTTTACTTGGCATGGATGGAAATTCAAATTACTTGGCACAAAAATTCACCATAACAAAATGATGTGTCGCATGTAAGATACAGACCTTTAGCTCAACACCATGGCCACACTTGGAGATAAAAGATTTTTGGTATTTTTTGTCTGGTCTGTAACTTTTTTATGCATGGATATATATTCAAATAACATGCCATAAATATTCACCATTACAAGACATTGGTCTTTTGCAACACCAAGACTCCTCTCACAAAAGTCAAGGTCACGAACTCTCTTTTCTTTTTGTTGGTACATGCAACTACTTCAATTTTTATGCTAATGTGCAAAATATGTGTTGTTTTTTTTTTTTTTTTTTTTTGTTGTTGTTTTTTTCCATCAATTTTCCCACTTATTTAAAAATGAAATCATGTTTAAGATAAGATAATTGGTATTGATAGATATGAAAAAGCTATTACCAATTGCAGGTTTCCAGAATGCAAACCCAAGCATAAGTTACAACTTTATTGAATATATAGGTTAATACAGCATCACTTTATGTTGACATGCAGTGCAGCTCTATACATATCTACTTTTACATGTGAATGATTAAAGCAATGGTTAAAACAAGTTTCATTAGTACCATATAAATGTTGTCTCCCAAAGTCATGCATTTCATTTGTTTATTATTGTTTCCCTTTAATATGATAAAATATTTCATTAAATTTTTATTTCTTTTTTCCTACAAATTTAAAAATAAAATCGCATTAAATCTTTAAAATACTGAAGCATTCATCAATTTTCCAGACAATTTTATACCACATACCTCTTTATACAATTATTGACTTTTTCATAGGTTGATATCAGGATTTATCAACCCGAAAAGAGTTATATTCACCGAGCCGAAGGCTCGAAGGTTTTCCAAGCACCTACTTTGATCTATTTTTATTATCAGGTTGATATTGGTTTTCCAAGCACCTAAAAAGATCCAACAAATGGAATATGACCGGCAGTTACGGAATGAACCTCCTCTGGAAACCCAATTAGTTGTTAAAGTGTTAAAGATATGTACCACTAAACTGTTGAAATTGTAAGTGCATGAAAGTTCGTGGCGGGAACTACCTTCAATGTTTCAAGTGAAGTCATATCAAACTTCTTGCATGTAGTCACCCATTCCCCAGTTTACCCCCTTTAACCCTAGATACATGTGCATGATTTTGTTATGGGGGTACTAATCATTGTTTCAGACATCGACAACAGTCAAAAAGTCAGAAATTCATTGGTTCAGAATTACACTTAATCGATGAACAAAGATATACACGTACATAAGTACTTACACGAACCATAATATCTATGACCAATCTTATCAAGATGTAAAAGAAATATATTAGTCTCGAAGAACTATTTAACTTTTTCCAAACTAAACATAGTGACGTCATGAAGTTGCTTGTTGAGCGTGGAGTTCATGTGCTCAGTTTGGTTTGAACCATTAAATTAAGGTGAAAATTGTGTATCATTTCTGTGAAATCGACTGATCTTTTATTCGTGAACACCAGATTTTAAATATTCAATAGTGGCTGCACTGTGCATGAAAATATTGCATCACTAGGTGAAAGACGTTTCGATCAAACACTTGAAAGACAAATATCACCTATGTCTAAGCCTTGAATAGATTTAAACTGTCAGCATAGCATACATAAAGAAAGACAGAAACGGTATGATGATACTGCAAACGAGTTGGGACCCTTTTCCATCTTTGGATTCCTCTGTTTTGATCTCTCCGACGTCACAAGAAGAGCCTGTTATGCAAGGGAAAAAAACTTTATAATAGCAATGAAGTCTTAAATGCTGATATACAATTTTAATAATACAATTATTACTGCTATTCAAAGTCTCGCTGTATATAGAAATATATATAATATTTTCCCTTTAATGTTACGGCTGAAATATTAATAAGCAATTACTTATTTTAAAAAGTTTGTTCTTTTCACTTTTTTTTCTTAATATGTTTACTTTAAATAAGAAAACATCAGTAAAAATACCCCAATTAGCTATGTACACGCAGTTAATAGGATAAAAATGATACCTTCAAGACAGTGAACAACAACACAAAATAACAACGGTTCTCAAAATATATTATTTTGGATGATTCAAATCCGAATCTTATTAAGTTGTTTATAAGCTTTTAAATAACATCGAAACAAATAAGTTATTGTTTCTCCCATCTTTCCTTCTTACAAATCAAAATAAAGACGCACGATAATCTAAACTTGTATGTAGAAAGCTTAATATCTATACTACAATGCATTCATTTTTGTACGACTTGAATTTATTATTTGCATTAACTTTGTAATTCTGTGTACTGAAATAATCACGTTATATCTCATTGCTGCTGACAAGTCTGGCCTAAAGGTTCATCAGCTATGCTTTATTGAAAAAGAATTTCTTATTTTGTGATATGAAATATAGCCATGTCTACAGAAAAAAATTCGAATTTTTGACACCACCATTTAAAATACTTCGAACTTTTTGAAGAATTGAAGCAGTTCCTTTGTGCCTAAATTTCATGTCACATTCCTCAAAAAAAGCTGTTGTATATATCATCTCTTTCTATTTTCTGTTTCGTAACGAATGAAGTACTCCAGCATAAAACATAAAGCACATTATGGGTTTTTGTTGTTGGCTTTTTTTTTTTTTTTGTTTTTTTTTTTTTTTTTTTTTTGTGGTGAGGGACGAGTTTAAACTGATGAGTAAAAATGACGTCAATATGATCAGAGAACTTCAGTAAGCCTACTGGCTTCCAGTCCAATCCAACATTTATGCATGTATCTTATTATCTAAAATGTACATATTGGGAAATACAAATATGTTTATACCAAACAACGTTGACCTTCCGGCGCAGTTTAGGAGCATTGATGGACAATATATTCATTGATTTAGCTTTTCATACGTTTTATGCTAGAATAGCGTTAACACATGTTTGTTTCTAGTTTAAACTGCTGCTGAACCACTCGAGATACGTTGGCATCCTCACCCTACTGAGGCTTGAGAAACCAACCAGTCGCTCAGAATTCAGCAGATGCTACAACAACAATCAGCATGCTTTATCCCTACATTATTACCTCGTTTACAATCACAGATCTTTCCAGTCCACCCTTCTTTGCATGTGCATTGAAAATCTCCTTTTGTATTTTGGCATGTACCGTCGTTTAAGCATGGGTTAACAGCATCTGCAATATGTGTATTCATAAAGGAAATAAATATAACATTCATTTATAAAATTGATATAAGTATATGCATCTATTTTTATGACAAACCCAATTTCTACTACAGTGTAAAACAAATGAAGCGTTTAGTTTCTAAACAATATTGCTCCGGCCTTCGTACACATTGTTCTAGAGATCAAAACAATTTCACCAGGTGATTTTCTGTGATATATGTTTATATTTGTGACATCTAATGCAAAGAAAATATGCATTGTTAGAAGCTCATAATGTCTTTGTATATATTCAGTGGATACCACATTTTTATTATGGGTACCACATATGTCTATTTTCTATTAAATTATATGCCTTTCTTCCCCTTTTCTATATTTTGCATAAAATTAGAATGTACTTGTTGGATTTTTGATGCAACCCGTCTGAAATATTTTTCCGTTACAACTTTTTGTTCTGAGCTTTTTTTGCAAATGCGTGACTCTGGGCCTGTGGTCGTGGTGCTCTATGCTTCCGACTTGACTTAATGAGATATTATATAAATTATCACACTTCTAAGCAGTGATAGATGAGAAAGAAAAAAACATAATACATATATGGAAAAAGTATGTTTATCTGGACAGAAAAACGTTTTTGCTTTGAACAGAGCTGCTGTCTTATTAATTAATTATTCACTATTGTCTTTTAAATCAGGTTTAGAGTGATACATTAGACTTTAGAAATGTCTTCTTCTTAAAGCAGAAAACATAAAAATATCAAATAGATATTGGATTCTTCTCCAACACAGATGTTACACAGATTACATAATTTCAAATTACAATAAAGTGTATTCCAGCTTCCAAATTCAAGTAGAAAATACATCGTTGAATGCCTGAAAAAGCACACATACTTACCTATGGCAAGAGTGGTCATTCATTTTTTTTTGCTACCATATGTATACAATTATCTCAAAAATCATTCACTGATATCAATAAAATTTCATTGTAAAGTATATTTTGGTTATTTGAAGCATTTGAAAATCATTTCCTTTCTATCTGGAAAGTATTCCTCAAGACTATACGATTTTGTCCTTATATAGCAGGAAGTTTTGTTTTCCACCTTTTATTGGAGTCCCTACACTACTTGAAAAGACAATCAGTCGAAATTTATTCAGGAAAGTTAATTCTTATATTTTATAGAATGCGTTTAAGAAATACTCCTTTATTTTACAAAATATCCAAAAAAGTAAACTATGGAGCAAACCATATACAAACTCGCTTTATACAAAATTATCCGGACCTAAGAAATATGTTCGTATCAAACGCAATTCGTATTAATGACTGTATGACCCCCCCCCCCCCCCCCCCCCCCCCACCACGAATAATTTGTCCGAGCTAGTTGGGCAGTATCACTGGTATCATCGGTGAATAGATTCCGATATAAGGAAGTAGTTAATAGTTTTAAACTGATTAAGTTAATTTATTCAGATAACATTGAAATTACTCAACAAAAATCATACTTAAACACGTAAAACTGTATCAGTTTTCAGTTCACACTTCATAGTTCACACTTCACAATTCACACTTCATAGTTTAAACTTCGCAGTTCATACTTAATAGTTCATACTTCACAGTTCACACGTTACAATTTAAACTTCTCAAATCAAACTACATAGTTCACACATCATGGTTCATATTTCATAGTTCATACTTCTCAGTTCATACTTCATAGTTCATACTTCACAGTTCACACTTCACACCGAACTTCATAGTTTGTGTGAAATATAAATTGTGAGGTATAAGCTGTATAGAAATATATCAGTTTTCAGTTCACACTTCATAGTACACATTTCACAGTTCATAATTCACACTTCACAGTTCACACTTCATAGTTTACACTTCGCAGTTCATACTTCACAGTTCACACTTCATAGTTCAAACTTCACAGTTTATAGTTCACAGTTCAAACTTCTTAATTCAAACTTCATAGTTCACACTTCATGGTTCATGTTTCATAGTTCGCACTTCATAGTTCGCACTTCATAGTCCACACTTCATAGTTCATACTTCACACCGACTTTCGGCACAAACGTAGCTGCTTCGTCCACGAGGCAAGGAAACTCAATCGGGAGTTCAAAACTGAGCTGAACATACCAACGACTCCCCTAGGCAGTGAAGACATTTTAAACCCAATAGCGAATGATCTTTTCCTAGTGACTGTGAGAAATGCTGTTCCTCATCTTGACTGCGGGAAGCAAGAGGATGAAGGTATTCGGAAGAGCCTTACACTGGCTATGATCAATGAAGACTATGCTCCGGAAACATGGACTCATGTCTATACAGATGGATCAGCCACATGCGCCATCAAAGATGGGGTAGCAGGAGTTTTCATTGAATATCCATCTGGCAAGAGAGAAACACTACATGCAGCCACAGGAAAACACTGCAGCACAAGGCAGAGACTGAAGCACTCATGAAGGCCGTCTTAAGGGTTCAAGACTCGGCATAAGAAAGCTCCTCCGTCGTCTTTCTCACAGATGCACTGTCTGTCTTGGAAGCTCTGATCAACGATTAGCTTCGCAGCAAGCCAGGAGAATGCAGAGCCTAAGTATAACCTGCAAAGTAGCACCTCAATGGATTCCATCCCATTGTGGCAATGAAGAGGCAGACCAACTGGCTAAGCTAGGAGCTCATTTAGAACAACCAACAATACTTGTGAGCTGCAAGGAGAAAGTTACCATCATCAAAGCATTAACGAGACCGAGGATAGAGGAAAATGCTTTTTATCTACTTTTTCAGTCTGAACAAGTGATGCTGGTCAGGCTTCGCTCAGGGCACAACAAGACCAATGCTCAGATGTACAAGAAATACAGACTGGTACCATCACCAACCTGTCCATGGGTCGGGGAAGATCAGAGTACGGACCATATACTCCAGAGATGCAAAAGGCATGACCAGGAGCGAGCTGCAACTTGGCTGAAAGATACCTCATACAAGAAACTGTATGGAGGCACTGCGGCAAACCACAAGTTTCATCGAGGCAGCTGATCTGACAGTGTAGTAATGTGTACGAAGAAGAAGAAGAAGTGTGAATTGTTAACTCTGAGGTATGAACTAGGAAGTGTGAAGTGTGACCTATGAAGTGCGAACTCTGAAGTGTGAACTGTGAAGTATGAAGTGCGAACACTGAAGTATGAACTGTTAACTATGAAGTATGAACTGTGAAGTATGAACTGTGAACTATGAAGTATGAAGTCCGAACTGTGAAGTGTGAACTATGAAGTGTGAAGTGAGAAGTATGAAGCGAGAAGTCACCACCGGGCTTTCGTAGACATGCAAAGGTCCTGCTTCGAGCAGAGAAGTTCAGGTCTTTTCAAGACCATCCCATGAAAGCCAGGTTGGATGACTACACAAAAATATCGGCTGAAACGTGGCAGCTTTGTTCACGAGGCAAGGAAACTCAATCGAGGGTTCAAAACTGAGCTGAACATACCAAAACCTCCCCTAGGCAGTAAAGACATTATAACCCAACTAGCAAATGATCTGTCCCCAGTGACTATGATACTTACTGTTCCTAATCTTGACTGCGGGACGCAAGAGGATGAAGGTACACAGAAGAGCCTCACACTGGCTATAATCAATGAAGACTATCCTCCAGAAACATGGACTCATGTCTAGATGGATAAGCCACATGCGCCACAAAAGATGGAGGAGCAGGAGGATTCATTCAATACTCATCTGGCAAGAGAGAAACACAACATGCAGCCACAGGAAAACACTGCAGCACAAGGCAGAGACTGAAGCACTCATGAAGGCCGTCTCAATGGTTCAAGACTCGGGTTAAGAAAGCCCCTCAGTCATCTTTCTCACAGGTGCACTGTCTGTCATTGAAGCTCTGATCAACAGTAGAGCTCCGCAGCTAACCAGGAGAATGCAGAGCCTGAGTATAACCTGCAAAGTAGCACTTCAATGGATTCCATCCCATTGTGGGCTTGCAGGCAATGAGGAAGCAGACCAACTGGCTAAGCTAGGAGCTCAGTCAGAACAACCAACAACACTTGTGAGCTACAAGGAGAAAGTCACCATGAGCAAAGCATTAACGAAACCAAGGATAGAGGAAGATGCTTTTTATCTCCTTGATCGGTCTGAACAAGTGATGCTGGTCAGGTGCGAACTCTGAAGTATGAACTATGAAGTGTGAACTGTCAAGTATGAAATATGAACTACGAAGTATGAACTCTGAAGTGTGAACTGTGAAGTATGAACTGTGAACTATGAAGTGCTAACTCTGAAATGTGAACTGTGAAGTATGAACTGTGAACTATGAAGTGCGAAGTGTGAAGTATGAACTGTGAATTATGAAGTATGAAGTCTGAACTGTGAAGTCTGAACTATGAAGTGTGAAGTATGAAGTGAGAAGTATGAAGCGAGAAGTCACCACCGGGCTTTCGTACAATCGATTAAAGTTTGTATATTTTGTAAGACATCGGCCACCTCTATCAACGTCAGTAATGTGTTTAAAATTATTTACACCTCTTTAAATCTTGACCTGTCAATTCATTAAATTGTTTTATATTAACATGACACACAAAGGACCGAGTATTTGTTTTTGAATAAGTGTGAACTACTCCATCCAATTACCACGTGGCACAAGGTTGGCCATATTGTTATTTTCAGCACATTTTATTTACTTTGATTAAATATCAGCACTGTACAGTTTCAAACTATTAAATAGTCAAGCGTAACAAGGGCGAAATGGCCTCCGACTTCTAAAATTAATTGGTATCAAAAGATGGAAAATTTTAATATTTCGGCTAACTGGGACTTCCAAAATGTGTTCGTGTCTACCGATTATTCGTATGAAGCGAGTTCGCTATTACCGAAATAATTTTACAAAGAATATAGAAGGACTCGACCGGGAATTCCGGATTTTGTCCGTTTTATCCGAAAATTCGTATCAAGCGAGTTCGTATTAAGTGGACTCGACTAATAACATTCTGACACAACTAGTTCAATTAATACGTTATTTCAAGAGACTGCACGGTCTACCTGAATAACTTGACATATTGTTTTCATTGTTTTCTATTTACAAACTCATTTACATATGCATTTTAAACCTTAAATCTTCCTGATGAATAATCATAGGGAATATTTACTTAAGTTATGTTATTTACTGTTGTACAACACGGGGAAGTTAATCAGAGTTATACACATTATATATCGGCAATTATAAAGCTTTGGTCCTTGAAAGCACATATAGTTTGATAAAATGTGTGTTTTATATTTCATTTTAAACATTTAATACGTATGCACAAGTAAAAAAAAACGTTCTCGTACCTTCGCATTCATTGACGTCTATTTCACATTGCATACCAGTCCAGCCGGGCACACAACCCCGACAGTGAGCTATCCCTGTCGCTCCTTCACAGATTGTGTTCGGACCGCAGTCACCAAAACATAAGCTACCCTTTGGACAATTTATCTTTCTTTCCAAACAGGGGTCATCAAGAGTACAGTTTGCTCCTGTGGAAGAAAAAAAATCGACTTTATCAGAAACACAAAAATTTCCTTTTATTTATTTCTACTGTATGATATAAATTTGATTTAAAAGTGTGTCAAGCAAACTATTACATGTACAATGTTCAGTAAAAATAAAACAACAAAAATGAGTATAGTCCAAATTTCAAAGAAATGACTTAGTTCTGAGCTTAGCGTAAGATATTTTAAACAAACCTGTTTTTCCAGGACTACACATACAGCTAACAAAATCACCAGTATCGATACATTTCGAGTTTTCCGGACACACTGTATTCTCGCATGTTCCAAATGATGGCCCAGGAGGTCCTAAATCTGGTGGAATCTCGGCCGAATGTGTAAATACTGAAGTAGATTAAATCCTCTTATTGAATACATTTTCTTAAATATATGTACCTCACTTATTCTTTATTAGCTGGGCACACAATTGAGCTTTATGGCTTTAACACATAAAGTAGGGAACGTCGGCACGGACGGTATTGACAGTAGAACTACTTCACATCTGCGAGCATGCTTCGTCACATAGGGGACGTCTTTACCAAGAGAGCCAATCGTCATTATCTAGAGAAACAGTCCTCACATGCACGACGTCTATAAGTCTACACCCTGAGAGTCAATCTTGACATGAAGGACGTTTATACCCTTAGAGCTAATCCTCAACTGAGGACGTTTATACATTGATAACCAATCCTCGTATGAAGGACGTCTTTACCTTGAGAGCAAATTTTTACACAGAGGATGTCTATTCCCTAGTAAAGCCACTAATAACATGGAAGACGTCTATACTCTATATAAGAGCAATCTATACATTGTGGGTGTCTATACCACTCCTCACATGGAAGGCGTCTATACCCTGAATGCTAGTCTTCACACGGTGAATATCTATACCCTGAATGCAAGTCTCCACATTGAGAATATCTCTACCCTGAGAGTCGTTCTCCACGTAGAGGACATCTATACCCTGAGAGCCAATACTCGTATGGAGGACATATGTATCAAGAAATCCACTCTTCACATGGAGGATGTCTATACACCGAGAGCTAATAAACATGGAAAACGTGTATTCCTTGAGAGCCAATACTCATATGAAGGACGGCTTTACCCTGAGAGACATGGAGGACGTCTTTACCCTGAGAGCCAGTCTTCACTTGGAGGACGTCTCTACCCTGAGAGCCATCTTCACATGACATGGCGGACGTGTATTCCCTGTGAGCAAGTATTCACATGGAGCACGTCTATATATTGAGAGCCATCTTCACATGGACGACGTCTCTACCCTGAGAGCCATCTTCACTCGGAGCACGTACATACCTAGTCTGTGTTCAGACCCGATGTTTTGTTCACAGGAGATAACTCTTGAGGCTACACAAATTTTGTATCATTATGTCCCTTTTATTCTCAAAACATACGGTCTGTGCAAATCTTGTTTGAGCATCTCCTGAATCCTGGAGATCGACCTTTATCTAAGGTCAAGCTATTTAACAGCTGAAAATGATCATGTTACATGACCTGGTGGTTCTGGGATATTTATTGCCATTCACACATGTTTATAAACAACCCCTTGGTCTGTAGATTATGCACTTTGGTAAAAATTATTGAACTAAAAAGAATACCTAATGAATAATTGTTATATATAGTGGATTAATGCTGTTGTTTAACTTTTTATATATTATGTATTCTGTTTTTAAATTTGAATTATTTATTTTAAAAAAAAGATGTTGCACAGATGATAATGCTTCTATATAATAATTCATGTCTTAATTGCTAAAATAAGGAAATGCTGATTGTAATCTACAATGGATAAGAATACCCGGCAGAAGGAGTTTTAAGAATAGAACTAACACCTTCCTACAAAACAGAAATCATGTATAATGTGGGAAGAAGAGTGAAACTGCTCCCAAGGGACAGAAAGAAACTGACAACAGTTGGCAACCAAACAATGACTTGGGTGTTTTATGAAACAACTGAAAAATATATCTGCCTATCACTGATCTGTTTCAAAGCCATTATTCTAAAATAAATTTCTTTATTTTGAAATAAATAAGCGTGATTTGTAAACAGTTTGCTTTGAATTTCTCTTTCTTTGTTTTCATTGACTTATTATGTACAACTCGCATGAAAGAGAAAAAATATAAGAAAACATCTGGAAAAAGGAGAAGGTCGTTTCCTAAGTCTCCTTTTCAGCCGCAGAAAGTAAACACAGTATGTTCTTTTTGCCCAGTTTTCCTAGTAGAAACTATATACTAGGGCCCCTGCTTACTTGTGAAGCAATTAACCTTATCACTATAGCAGTAAAATTCCTGGCCCCTGTAGAGTTATGTGACACCAGGTCATCACAATAGTGATTTATTGTGGTGTATTTGTATCTGGATCATTTTGATCTGTACATGTATTGTTATAGCTCGAATCTATTACAAAAGGAAGTCTGTGTTATTTATAATTCAATATTGTGAAATTTATTTCAAAAAGAATTGTTTGTTTATAATTGTGGCAAATGAAAACGTCAAGTAAAATTATTATATATCTTAAGCATTTTGTATTTTCTAATTAAGCCCCGAGTTTGATATTCTATATCATCTGAAAATAATATTATAAAGAGTACTATTTACCTGAATTTCCATAATCTATTTCCTAATTAAACTGCATGACCAAGATCAAATGCATAGAGCATCATTTGGGTTTAAGAAAATGGAAATAAACATTCATGTTATAAAAGTCGTAATATGACAAAACCTTCAGTTTTAATAGAAAATCATTTTTAGCCAAAATCTGGAGTCCAGTCCCTTTGAGAAAGCGATTTAGTTTTAACAGTGTTTCAGGCTCATTTCATGATTGAAAAAGTATTAAAGGCACTAACCAGATCTAACCATTTATGATCTAACGTGTCACACACAATTAAGGTCAAACAGTCAAAGTCAGATAAGCGAATTCTGTTAAGAATAAGAAAAAATATCCTTATGATTCACATCATTAACGTAGTTTACATGATTTTGAAGAAAAAAAACATGTATCTTTAATTAAGATGTTGCTGTTTTGAAAGTTTTGATATTGAGATGTACCAATAAATATTTATATATAACTTAATAATTGTTCAGCGAAATATAGTACAGTCCAACTTTGTTCAAGTGCTCCAACTTGCTCGGCCATGTACCAGGCTGGACACGATTAATTCTGCCTTTGCGACCAGTGTAGATCATGATCAGCCTGCATATTCGTGCTGTCTAATCATGATCTGCACTGTTCGCCATTCAGCCAGTATAATTTTGGTAAACATCCCTTTTAACAGCTTTAATGGTACTAGAGGAAGAATCCAGGTGCCCGTCAGGCACGTAGGAAGCATTTTTAGACTGAGGGGCGGGAGGGCGGCACACATTTTGAAAGTCAGCCGACCTATAACAAACCCAGTTCCATTAAATGTTAAACAATGTGTTTTTTTTTTAAATGTTTGATTGTTAAAACATCAAAAACAATTACAAAACTGCAGGGCAAAGCTAAAATTGACTCGTTGTCAAAAGATTGCTAAGATAATTAACTTAATTGGTCAAATTATTGGGGGTGGGGGGCAACACCAGGTGCCCCTCCCTGCATGGTACTAGAGAAAGACCTCAGATTCCCCTCCATGCATGGTACCAGAGGAAGACCCCAGGTGCCCCACCAGGCATAGTACTAAAAGAAGACCACAGGTGCCCCTCTATAGATAATCAGAGCCAAGACTAATGAAGTCAAAATATATAAAAGAATTATTTTTTCTAAAAAAAAAAGATTATCTGGTCGGTAGCCAGACTAGTCTATACCTTGAGAACCATCTTCATATGGAGGACAGGACGTCTATATGCTGAGAGCCAGTCTTTACATGGAGAACGTCTTTACCCTGACAGACATCTTCACATGGCTGACGTGTATTCCCCGAGAGCCAGTCTTCACATGGAGCACGTCTATATATTGAGAGCCATCTTCACATGAACGACGTCATTGCCCTGAAAGCCACGTCCATACGTTGAGAGCCAGCATGGAGGACACGATGTCTAGGTGCTGAGAGCCATTTTCACATGAAACACGTCTATATCCTGAAAGCCATCTTCACATGGAACACGTCTATATCCTAAGAGCCATCTTCACATGGAACACGTCTATATCCTGAGAGCCAGTCTTCACATGGAACCATACATACTAAGTTTTGTAAAAAATTTCTTGGAGTAAAAAACTCAACAAATAATATAATTGTTTTGGGAGAATGTGGCAGACTACCAATGTGTATAACCTATTATTCAAACTGTGTTAAGTATTGGTGTAAACTAATACAGATGGATAACTCTAGATACCCTAAACGGTGTTATTATATGCTAAAATCTTTAGATAACGTAGGCAGAATCACCTGGGCTACTCAGGTCAAACACTTACTATTTTTGTATGGTTTTGGTTATGTTTGGGTTTCACAGGATGTTGGAGATATTGACTACTTCGTTAGTATTTTTCGTCAAAGACTCATAGATTGTCATACACAAAACTGGAAAGAGTCTATCGATGAATCAAGTAGATGTCACCATTATAAACATTTTAAAACTTTTATTAAATACAGAACGTTACCTTACAATAAATTTGCCATTTAAATACAGGCTAGCAATGTCAAAATTTCGTTGTTCAAGCCATAAGCTGCATGTTGAAACTGGTAGGCACAACAATACCCCTTTTGAATCTCGTATCTGCCAATTTTGTTATAATAGAAGTAACACTAGTATTGTTGAATGTGAATATCATGCTTTTTTTCAATGTGAGAAATTTAGTGAGATCCGTAATCAGTATCTTCTTAATTGGTATTCATCTGACAGAAGTATACAAAGTTTTTATAACATACTTAGCTCTGATAATGAAAAGGTGTTATATCAAACAGCATTGTATCTTGAGAAGCTTTTAAATAATGTTTGATCCGTTAATTATGATATTCAGCAGCCTAGAGAACTATTATGTTAAGATATGTTTGCTAGTCGACTGTGTGCTGAATTTATGAATATGTGTCTCAATTTAATCAGTGTATATGTATACATTTTGTGGGATCACAACTATCTGATTGAACCACTTACTATATATTATGTAGTGTATTTTGGGCCGGAGGCCTTTGTTACATTTAATAAACTTGACTTGACTTGACTTGAACACGTCTATATCCTGAGAGCCATCTTCACATGGAACACGTCTATATCCTAAGAGCTAGTCTTCACATGGAGCACGTCTATATCCTGAGAGCCATCTTCACATAGAACAAGTCTATATCATGAGAGCCATCTTCACATGGAACACGTCTATATTCTGAGAGCCATCTTCACATGGAACACGTCTATATCCTGAGAGCTAGTCTTCACATGGAACACGTCTATATCCTGAGAGCTAGTCTTCACATGGAACACGTCTATATCCTGAGAGCCATCTTCACATGGAACACGTCTATATCCTGAGAGCCATCTTCACATGGAACACGTCTATATCCTGAGAGCCATCTTCACATGGAGCACGTCTATATCCTGAGAGCTAGTCTTCACATGGAACATGTCTATATCCTGAGAGCCATCTTCACATAGAGGACGTTTATACCCTGAGAGCTAATCCTTCAATGGAGAATTTCTTTACCCTGGGAGCCAATCCTCATATGAGGAGATATGGTCCACACATGGAAAAGGTGTATATCCTTGGAAATAATCTTCACATGGAGGACGTCTATACTCTAAGAACCAATCCATCTATTGCGGAAAGGCATCAATCGGGTTCGGAGACACGGCCAAAATTAACAGCTATTTGCACAATGTAATTTCCTGTTTTGCAATAGATTACACCACAAAATATTGTAACGTATTAATATGCATTTATGCTTTAGAAGTTATGACAATATCTGTCATAAAAATTCAGTGTAAAACATAATATTTCATTCACCTCTGCAATTGGCATTCGAAGGAACACCACGTAGCACGTGGTGTTTACAAACAAGTAGATACAAATAAATCTGTAAAAAGATCCTTTGGAAGCAAAGAATGCAATCAAGCAGAATAATAGCAGACTTGGTACCTATTAAGATTAAAGTGGAAAATACAAGAAGTAATTTAGCGCATTTAAAATATCAACATTAGATTCTTAGAGACCTTACCTGCCATATATATCATTATTCCAAAACAGAACCAGACTATTTCCAGTTGAACCATTGCGAAGTAATTTTGTCAAGTCCTACCTTGTCCTTGTACTGGATATTTTTGTAGCAAGCTTTCAAACTACAGATTTGTGAAATAGTTAAAAGGCTATCACTTTTTGTCCATTCCAACCGCTTAGAAAACTGACGCTTCTGTTTCTAACCTTAACCACTACTAGACTAGTTTAAAACTTGAGCAAATGTATTTTTGAAATATATGAAACAGAGCTACTGAATGTAAGATATTGATCGTATTTTTTCTCACCAACTTTATACTGCTTGAAACAATTGTATATTATACCCTACAATTGACCTTTCATTATTTCAAGTGGAGAATGTTTATTTATAGTAATAGTTTGAAAGTATTTAACGTTGACCAATTGTACCACTTAACACACAAACACAAAGGAAATGCACTTAAATCAAGAATGACAAGTGAAGATGCGTGAAATCCATGTCAATGATGTTTCTACATCGGGAAAACAAAGTCGTTTTATACGGTGGTATGTACAGGATATGCACTACTTTTTAATATTTAGTTATCTCGAGCACACGACCTATGTTGAGCACTCGAGATAAGTTGTCGAGCGACGATATAAGATGTCAGACCCTAGAGTTAAGATGTCATGTGCTCGAGTAAAAATTCTAGCGATCGAGACCAATATCACCTCCGTGGAAAATCGCTTTTACAACAGCCACAGCAAAACAGATTCTATATCGTACATGGTAGAACAAGACGCCTTTAATGGACCAAAGGCAACGCTTTAATAGCATATAGCTTTTACCTGCCCGTTTTTACAACAGAGACGTCCAAACAGTTTTATGAAATATTTTGGTCAGACGCCAATATGTAGTCTGTATCGTATAAAGGTAGAACAAAAGGGGCCAAAGACAACGGTTTAATAACATTAAGCTTTTATCTGTCTACTTACCTTCAGGTATTGCTACAACATAACTTATTCTTACTACTTTGCCCGCTACCAGCATAAATTTCTATTGTCCACATGCATTTTTTCTTTACCCATGGCTCAAAAGAAATTTCTTTTTAACATCTGCTATAATATAAAACAAAACAAAAGATTGTACCGCTATATGCTGAACAAAATGTAACACAATCATATACTTAATGCATTGATTTAAATACTTGCCCATTTGGGAAGGTCAGCACTGCGATTACAATTAGTTCGAGTTGTAGAAAAACCGATATATCCTTCATACACACTTAACTTTTGTTAAATACGACTAAAAATAAAAAGAATTGTTGCTAATGAATTTAACATCATCCCAGAAAGGGCTATACTAACCGACAGACAATTAAGAGCTGGAAGCGGATCCATATACTATAGCAAGGGGGTCTATGGTTGTTGCACAACAACGAACCCATGTTTTAGAGGTATGTAGCAAAGGTGGTCAACAAGTATGCAGACATATGTAGGCCCTACTTATACATAGTATTATGTTCAACACCTCTGTGCGATGCTGAATGGCCGGCAGGTAGACGCAGCCCTGCTAAACTAAGTCACAGTCAGTTTGACGACATTTAATTGTTTGGTCGGTACAAGGCCCCCTCTAACGGCTGACGGTATGACACGCCAACACAGTACCAATGTGAAACATGGTCAGTCAAATGGCTATAATATTGCATTGCTGATTATCATGACCAAGTTTTGCAATTTCCCTTAAAATAGGAATTAAATATCGCAAAATATGTTATCCTGTGGGCCTTCCTGAAATTACTACGTTTTACTTGATATGATTTTTTAAAATTCGCGATGAACAATTAAATAGTCGCAGTTATTCCTCGGAACAAACAATATAAGAAAATATACACGCAATTAGACAGTTGATCATCATATATTCAAAGACATTTTCTTTATTCACTTAGGGTAGTCTTACAGGTTGGACTGCATAGTGAAAAATGTGTGTTTCATCTTAAATTATGAAAAAAAAATTGACTCATCGAATCTAGGACATGACACATGTGAACCGTCAGACGATTTAATGTCAAAGCTACAATGTCTTCAAGACTGGTAATAAAGAATTTCGATTTAATCATATTTTATTGCTATCTAGAACATGCAATACATAGTACATACAGATTTATAACACAATAAAACAAACAAACATATGATGAAGACGATTTAGGTAAAAAGCAAATGGGTTGGGCCACAAGTTTTACCAACATTAATGACGGCCCTCCCCCGAGATAAGTAATGTAACAAAATGATCAGAGTTGTGTTCAAGATAAATACATACTAAGTAAATGTTTTATATGCAATTTTTTCATATTTACTTTTGGAAAAAAGAGGAAGAAAATAACAACAAAGATAACCTTAGAAATGAAATATCAAATTTAATTTAAAAAAGAAAAAAAAAGGGAAATGTATGTTCTGTTCGCTCTCCACGCCCCCGATGCAATAATGTTTATTTGTAATATATTTGCTTGTTATCCCCTTGACTCTTGTAAATGACAGCTTCTTATGACTTAAATATTAGTCATTGTTAAATCGTCTCGTATGCTTTATATAGTTGTGTACTTGACGAAAAATTATAGCGTTGACTTCATCTGTTAAATTATCCCAGCCAAAAAGTAATTTTCTGGTACTTATGGGATGATACTGTCGCGTGTTAACAAACAATTGTCGACGTTGAAACGCAAAATTTGGACAAATTAAAAAAAGAATGTTCTGCATCTTCATTAATATATCCGCATTCACAGACTGAATTATCTCGTAAGTGGTTTGTGAATAAGTCTGCATTAAGATTGCTGCATTTATTTCGTATTCGTGCGTGACGATTCTGTGGAAATCGCTCTTCGTAAATGAAAAAAGACGGTACTAAATGTGGTTTGAATTTTTTTCGGCGACGCCGTCTAAATTCGTTTTTGTTACCTATGCCACGTGACTTCAGTTTGCAAATCAAACTACTTGATAACGCATTATAGATAATTTATCAAAATAGAAGATTTATGCAACACTCTGCCTGATTGGACGAGAGTGTCAATTTCTTTCACTCTGTTGATTGTGCTACGCTGAGTGAAATGTAGACAAAGCGTTTATCCTAAACGACGCTGTTCACAGTTTTAAAGCTAACTTTGGCTCAGTATATTTAGCAAGAATATTTTTATATCTCAAAATGATAAGTAAGTTTAATAAATATGATAAAAACCTGTTCAAATACCAACATATATCAAAATAAAGAAAGAGATGAATACGGTCTGCGTATCACATGAATAAGGGTGTGATAAGAGTCTTTTATGTAGAGAAGTGCTTTTTAAAAGATTTTCTTTGTTACAATTGTCGTCTGTATATGAAAAGGTTTCTTGCTTTTTTGACTTATTCAGATAGCATATTAAAATGAGTACTTGTTTGCTTTGATATATTTGTTATAAATTATTTAACTGATTTATTATATATGAATATTTTTCTTTAGTATGGTATGCAAATATTGAACTCAGTTGAAATCTGTTTTATTATATATATGCTATATAATGACTGAATCTCATAACACTGAAAAGAAAGTACGCTGCATACAGTTTATCTATGTGATATATGACTACGGTCAAACTTTGCTTATGAAACAGAAATATTGAAATAATTACAATTGTATGTTTTGCTTGACCTTCACATTTTTATTGATGTGACGTCATTGTCCAAAGATTCATGAATAGCGAATATGCATTTGTTAAAGCAGGATCAGTTGGCCTATTTTAGAAATAAATAAAAATAATAAATAAAAAAATCCTTTAATTGATTTTTTCTCATGTATTCTAATCAAACTTGATTTGTAGCATCGGTATTAGGCCCGCAGCCAACTTTGTTCAGCTGGGACATTTAACCCCTTTTAGGGGCTGCTAGAGCTAAAACTTGAAATGCCTTTATACAGCGTCTCATGAACAGCTTGGTGGATCTTTGTCATACTTGGTCTGGAGCATCATTATAAGGTTCTCTTCCAAATTTATTTATATAGGAACTTGGGCCCTATTAGGGACCACTATAGCTAAAAGTAGATATGCCTTTCTTCGCATTAACCACTAAAATGTAATGGATTTTTATCAAACTCGAAGTGTAACAATATCGTAAGGTCTCCTGCTATTTTGTTACAAATGGGGATAGGGACCAATTTAGCTAAAAATATAAACACGTTTAATGACCTCTTCTCATGAACCGCTTCATGAATCTTCATCAATCTACTGCTGTAATTATTCGTCTAAGGATAAACGAAACAAAATTGCAACCCTACGAAACCTTTGCGAAAAATTAAAAGAGAACCATTTAAATTGTTAAAATGCGGTGTTTAGTTTTGCAATTTGAAAAATGTTAGATGAAAGATGAATGTTAGATGAAAAATTCATAAACTTCTTTCCTTATTACAATTACAATTCGCCGACCATCATTTTTAAAGATATTTCTTGTTTTAATTTGTGCCTGAAGATTGATAAAGAATCGGAGCTGCGTATCTGCCGATCAAGGTTATTCCAAAGATTGACTGATGAAGGTATAACTGAATTTGCATAAATTTGTAGCCGACGTGCCACAGTAGCGTAATCTGCATTGTTTCTTAATTCATAAGTGTTAGTTTCGAATAGGGTATCTGGAAATTGTTCTGTTAAATAATTTGGTAACTCTCCACGGCTATATTTATATTCCAGTATTAATTTTTGCATTTGTCTTCTGTCTGATAAAGAAACCCAGCCTATTTCATGGAGTAATCTTTCAATAGATACGGATCGAGTTAGACCTGTTACAATTCGCGCTGCGTCGTATTGAATTCTATCTAATAAATCTTTTTTCGTAAATTGTACAGCTGTCCCAGACTATCGAAGCAATCTAAATAACAGGTCTTAAGTAAGAAATATATATTTGATTCAATGTTTTTCGCTTATAAGTTTGAATTTCAACATTCTCATTGTTCCTAGAATTTTTGCTACACATGCAGTTATATTGGAAATATGATCATGCCATGATCCATTATTGCTAAATGGATCATAAAGATTGACGGCTGTTGCTACTATTAACAACAAACGGGAGTTTCACATGATAAGAACAAAGGTTTTATGTGTTATTAAATAACCAATTATTGTCCGACTTAAATAACGCAGTCCTGAATTAGTATTTGAAATAATTCGTAAGCTTGAACGGACAATAATTTTATCACAGTATTCATTTACGTAATAAACTAAAAAGACAAAATTTCTACTTACCACCAGAAATACTTTGGGTTCAAACTCGCTTAAATTTTAATAAGCGCTATCAACTATGATCAAACTGGAAGTCACGTAGACGCTCAGTAACCTTGTAGGCTGAACACCACTAAATCCGGCTGTTCTTTATTTTATATAAAATTCACTCATTTTAAAACGGGTTTTCGACTTTTTCTATAATATCAGATTTTCAGAGACTTATATTCCCATAAAGAACTATATCGCTACTTTAGAAAAACAAAAAGAAAAGGGGGTGTTAACTTTTATATAAGAAAACTACAGTTCGCTAAATACAACCCGCTAAATTTACTCCTTTTCGCTTCTTTCAATTTCTCTTTTCAAAACCTTAGATTCTTACGCCGCCATTTTTGCATAGAATGCGATAGGATTTATCAATTTCTTCAAATGGCAATTGTTGTCCCACCCTCCGTACAGCCCAGGCTGCAACTTTTATTTGTTTCCAGAAATCAGAAAAGGCTCGCTGAAAACAAATATGAGACCAGGACGGCTTTGATGTTTGCTGTAAATCAGTACCTCAGCAGTAGGTCTACTTCATGGTCTGCAGAGGAAATACAAAAGCTCCCACAAACAAGTCAAAAGCGTGCAGACGTAGGTTGGAAATATGTTGAAAAAGAATGAAAAGATTTGAAAAATACTGAACGGTTTATGAAAAATAGCAAAAGGTCCGTATATTTTCCGACCACCCCTCGTATTTCGCTGGCAAGTTATATCAACTTATGCCTAAAAGTTTTAAAAACACACATGTAATGTATATAGTGACGTTAAATCGGCCGTAAAATATAAATGAAAGAGAAGAAAATATTCTTAGATATGCGTGTTTTAATATACAGTGTAACGAAACGTGATATAATAGCAAAGCTTTCATCACATGACTTTTTCTACCAAAAAGTTCTTTTATGAAATTATTCTTGTACGTATTTATGAATATTTCTGTCAATTGAAACAGGAAGTTGATTTTTTTTGTCTGCTATAGGCCAAATTCTGCAGGGTCCCTAAAATACATACCCGGTACACACGGTTTGGATGCTTTATAATGTCTGAAGCACTCTTTTGATAATTGATACGTTAGACTGTAAGCTGCGTGGTCATTTTTCAGATAATATGGAATATAAGAGCTTTGCTACTGTACTGACAGCCAATTAATGATAGTTGCATCGTCAATAAAATGCGTCTGTTGCAAATTCCGGAAAATATAAATTGTTTGTACAAAGCTTGATATTTAGCTTCATAATCAACAGCAACCAATTTGGAAGAATGCATACGAGTTTTGAATTTTCAGAATATGATCATATTATGCTAAGGAACACCTAGTACGTTTAAATAATATAAATTAATATATACTACATACTTGCATCCAAAGTTAAGATATTATGAGGACATACAGTTATGTTATTTACGTTACCTTGGCTTACTGACAATACTTTTTAAAACATTTTAACAATATTACCGTGTACTACTCGCGCACGGTATTGTAACTATAACATATTTATGTTATAATTGAGAAAAGGGGAATCGGGTAGTGAAACCACTGGCGCCAGACCAGAAAGAAAATGTCTCTGTACATGTTATACCCTACCCTTAGGGGTTCTTATAGAATACCTAGGGGGTTGGTATAACATGTACAGAGGCATTTTCTTCCTGTTCTGGTGCCAGTGAGTGAAACCATTATCCGTGACAAAATAGTTGTACTACTGTTGAATTGCATCGACTATAACGAAAACCCTAACTTACCAAAAAACTCGACTTTTCCGATAACGTTTTCGTTATCGTTTTCTATTTATATTGCTTGATAGCACATGCTACATTATATTATCTGTTGTAGAGATAGTACCTTAGTTTTTCAAATCATAGGTATGAAGTTAAAAAGCTTTGAAATGAAGACAAATGTACATATATTTCTCAAAAATTGATATATTGACAATATTTTAACCAGAAGCGTAGAGTTATGAGCATTTAAGGTTTCGATGGAGGCCTTGAGAAACAAAAATCAAACAACACCAAATCATAGAAAGAAAGAGTTGTTTGACATGAAAATTGAACAGCATGTAAAACATGTATATTACTTTACGAAACAAGTGTCAGTATACTGATATAAACATTGAATTCCGGAAAAGGGCTGCCTAAAGGGGCTCCACTTCCGGACAGTTAAACGCCTTTAAAAACTCACCATTTTCAAAGAACTGTTACACATGTTTGTTTTGATGCATTTGCAATAGCGTGCGAGTGGTGAAATTTCACGTAACAAGGTGGAACATAGTTTTCAGCAATTGTTGATCTTTTTTTCTTTACAAATGGCATTCATTTTCAAAGGGAGACAACTTTTTCTCAAAGATTACTTAAAATAATCGGAAAAAAGTTGTTTCCCTTTGAAAATGAATGCCATTTGTACTTAAAATAATCGGGAACAGTTGTCTCCCTTTGAAAATGAATGCCATTTGTAAAGAAATAAAGATCAACAATTGCTAAAAACTGTGTTCCACCTTGTTATGCGAAATTTCACCACTCGCACGCTATTGCAAATGCATCAAAACGAACATGTGTAACTGTTCTTTGAAAATGGTGAGTTTTTAAAGGCGTTTAACTGTCCGGAAGTGGAGCCCCTTTAGGCAGCCCTTTTCCGGAATTCAATGTTTATATCAGTATACTGACACTTGTTTCGTAAAGTAATATACATGTTTTACATGTTGTTCAATTTTCATGTCAAACAACTCTTTCTTTCTTTGATTTGGTGTTGTTTGATTTTTGTTTCTCAAGGCCTCCATCGAAACCTTAACATTTTCATGTAAAAGAAAATTTTGTGATCAAGGAAATGTAACTCTTCTTGGACCTGGAGAGCAGAAACATCAAAGGGACATAATATAGCGAATATTTCCTAAGTCTAAGACTGTTGTGACTTAACAGTTCGCCCAAGTTGCTCTGCCAATGGAATTGCTCCATTTCATTCAAATCTGGCCATTCTATTTCACATCGGCTGTATGTATTGAATTTAATTGTTAAATGTTACGATTTAATAAGCTAACTGTAAGACGGTTGTAAGTTGAATACAGCAGTTTTAATATATTAATTTCTCGCTTCGCTAACGCTCGCTCGAAATTAATATCTTAAAACACAAATACAAAATCAGCTATATCTAATGTAGTGACATAATTTTAATAGATTGTCGTGCGTAGTTTTACATAGCCAGCCATGCGATCAGTATTATAACCGAGGTTGTTTACCCAGCAAAGGTCATATTATATTTTCTACCTGTAACTTGTAAGTTAGTATGCAAACTGTATTTGTAACTGCAGGTTATGGGGCAGTTGGATTAATATACCAGTAAGTTTCAGTATTATCTTACTAAATTTATTAATTTTGATTTACTATGAATTTATTATTTATTCATTGAAATGTAGTGTTAAGTAACATTGAACGTGCACTAATAGATATATATAATGATTTGTATGCATAAACGGTTAAGAAAACTGTTTCACAAAAGTCAATATTAATGGGTACTTCAAATAATGACTTTAAAGCACAATTAACGACAAAATAATCGGATTATTTTTTATTCAGTTTTTAAACTATGAGCATATGCAAACTATTTTTTTTCTTATACATAGCGAAAAGTAAGTCACTTTTAATGCTTTTAATTGTTTATGATGCAGGGTTCGAACGTGTTTGGGCTCATTAAAATTTTAAGCGAGAGCGAAAGGTTAGTTAAACTAAAATGGCGGATATCAGCGAAAGTGAAAGTAGGTAAATACACATTTTACCTAATTATCTCAAGTTTGCTAATTTAAAGAAAGAAGTCGTTCGTACATCGTGTGACGACTATATCGGTGAGAATGTTACAAGTTTTAACTCGATGAAACGTATTAAAAAGGTTATTGAATACATAAGTTGTTGTGTTTGTAAACAACACGCGGAAACGCCATCTGAAATCATAAAATATTATCGTTAAATGACACTTGGAGATTCTGATTTATTGAAGAAATGCTGCAAACAAGCTATATGACAAAATGAATTACAAAAAGGTGACACTCACTTGTGCATTATATCCAGAAAATGCATTCACAAAGTGTAAGTATGTTTTTTGGTTCAATAAAATAACTGTACGCTTAAGATATGGTTTGTTTAGGCAGATATAGTGTGAAATTCAATAAAGCTGTACGAATAACAAGCAATTAATTTATTTTTCAACACAAATCTGTGATGTTTCTGATGTAGAATTTATAAAAACTAACTTTTATTATTTGCTCCAGTACTTCTTAGAGCTTGACTTTCAAGAAAAAGCTTAGTTTATTATATTTGAAAAAAAAGACATTGTGTCTAAACTCATACGTCCTCCGCCTCTGATTAATGCGGAGATATTGACAGTTACGTGCGGAGACCAGGTAGCAATTCTGACAAGACTGCGCGGATGCACAGGCTGGTCTGGATCCATGCTCGTCGCAAACGCACTATGTTGGTTTTCTCATGGTGCGTCTCAATATATCTGGATTGATACAAATATATGTATAAAATTTACAACGGTTTCGTTTCGCCAGTTTTTTTCTCGGTCCAACTAAAATTGTGAGTTTATTTGACTTAATGTCCAGCATGTTTGCGAAGCCTGCTGTTAAGTTTAGCGGACTTTTGAGTATAACAGATTGAGTGATAACTAATGCACCTCTAAAATACACTGGCTGCAGAACTTACATTCTGAGATGCATTTGTGGTGCATGTTTTTGTTGTTTTCTTTCACGAAAGTCTCATGAAAACCACAGCTATCTGGTAAGGACTAAATCAGTGTGTATAATAATTCATGACAGACACTGTCCAAAAGATTTAGAAAGAAACTTAAAAGCTGAATGATTTGGAGAAAAAACTTATACAAATAATCAAAAAGGATCAAAACTATTCGTTAAAGACTGACTCAGTGTGTATGTAAACAATGACTGGCAGTGAAAAGGGATTAATTTTGAAACCAAAGCCGAATATTTTGCAAAAAAAGGTTCTTCTGGTTTATATTAACAATTCCTCAGATGTCGCAAAGAAGTATAAAATACTTGAAATTTAATATTTATGCTGCTGTAACATGTTAGGGGAGTTAGATGCACGCTGTCACTATGGTCATATTCCACATTGTTGTCCTGTTTACCCTTACCCTGCTAAATTTAAATAATCAATATTTTCATCTTTGAATCTGAAAATACTGCCATTAATTGTAAAAATAGATGCTAACAAAAAGATACTAACTGATTGGCAAACAGTACAGATAATGATCAGACAGTTCAGATGTACATACTGATTATGATCAGACTGCACAGCTGTGCATGCTGATTGTGATCTACACTGATTGCAAAGGCAGACTCAAGCATGATATTCAGCATCAAATGGTTTCTGACACATATTTTATTTTCAGATATAAATTTGAGAAGTTTACACTTTATCTTTACCTCTCTTAATATTTAATACTTAATATTTTTGACACAGATTCAAGCTATTGTGCAATATCTTCATCTACCATTGGAGTCATTAAACACTCCAGTGACAGCTCCAGTTTCCTCAGATATGTCCAGTTTCTCTATCCTGCAACGACATAGTCGGTGGCGCTGTCTCCAGTGACAGCTCTTGTTAGCTTTCGTAATGTTCACTGCAAGTGAATAGTCTTAATCTGGGACTGGGCTTTTACTAAAGACAGATATGTTAAAGTCATTATGTATAATAGGATTCATAAAATAATGTTGAATTTGTGTTCGTTTTGTGTGTTTAATATTTTGACATATTTCAAAGGTACAAAGTACAATCTGTTTATAAACTGGTATGTTTTTTAATTATCAGCGCTAGCATAAATCTTGGAAATGCCAGACATAAACCGATTTCTGGCATAAATCTTAGGGTTCGCATAGGCCACTCCTACTGAGATATGGTTTAAATCTAGGTCACTTCTTATCGTGGTTAAAACAACATGCCTTCAAGTGTGAGAGTAAGTTTGTAGCTTCTTATATTCGTGTCCTACTGATAAATAACACGCTCGGTAGACAGGATCACACAATACTTTAACAAGATAACATAGCTTTATATAATAAAAACACACTCTGCATACAAGATCACACTTTGACATTTTTTCTTATATGTATTAAAAAAAAATGCGTCACAAATGATTTTTCATAGAGCTATTTGGTCTGTGAAAAAAAAAACATGACTGCTAATGGCCTAGACTTGCTTAAATATCTTTTCTATATCTGCCAGAGCTGCGAAACGCAGAACATGAAGACCCTCTTGTTGGAAGAAAAACATCTCAAGCGCTCGACTTATCACCTTTTGCGCACAACACATTATACCGAGCGCTCGACATCTTTTCTCGAGCGCACGATCTCTTATTCCGACTGACCGACATCTTTTTTCTAGATCGCTAGATTTTTACTCGAACACAATACATCTTAACTCCAGAGCCGGACATCTTATCTCGTCGCTCGGTAATTTATCTCGAGCGCACGACATATGTTAACTTGATATTATATTAAACAAGAGGGCCAAGATGGCCCTAGGTCGCTCACCTGAGAAACACACCATAACAGTGTAAACATATTTGATCTAGTGATTTCATGGAAAAAATACTCTGACCAATTATCATTAAAATTGGATCAAAAATCTTTAGTATAAACAAGTATTTTCTTTGATTTGACCTAGTGACCTAGTTTTTGACCCAGACTACCAATATTCGAACTTGACCTAGATTTCATCAAGGCAACCAATATCACAATATTTCATGAAAATCAAGTGTAAAATGCAGCCCCTATCGCATACACAAGTTTTTTCCTTTGATTTGATCTAGTGACCTATTTTTTGATCCCAGGTAAACTAAATTCGAACTTGACCTAAATTTCATTAAGGCATACATTCTGACCAAAATTCATGAAGATTAATTGAAAAATACACCCTCTATCACCTACACAAGGTTTTCCTTTGATTTGACCTAGTGACCTAGTTTTTGATCCCAGATAACTCATTTTCAAACTCGGCCTAGATTTCATCAAGGTAATCATTCCGACCAAAACTCATGAAGACTAATTGAAAAATACAGCTTCTATCTCTAACACAATGTTTTCTTTGATCTGACCTAGTGACCTAGGTTTTTAATCCCAGATGACCCATTTTCGAACTTGGCCTAGACTTCATCAAGGTTATCATTCTGACAAAATTTTATGAATATCATTTGAAAAATACAGACTCTATACACAAGCTAAATGTTGACAGACAGACAAGCGACAGACGACAGCATACAGACAGACAGACGCCGGACGCCGGACATCGAGCGATCACAATAACTCACCTGGTGCTCAGGTGAGCTAAAAAGATGACCGCGTCGGGAATCGAACCCAGACCGCCGCGGCAATAAAGAAGTTTCCGCTGTCGTTACCAATACTGCTGTAGAGGATTAAGTGTTCAATGTGCGTTAAATATAGATATTTAGATATTTATAATCGAGGCAATTTACCTAGAGTAAAGCGTTACAAACGCTTTTCGATTTTCATCGTAAAAAGTAGTAAAAACAACTAGTTCTCGTGTGTTTTCGTAACATACAATCTGTCAATAATTGAGTTTCAAAGATTCTTAAGAAACACGGCATTAATTTCCAGATATCTAAAAAAATTTTTGGCTTGTTTTCGAACTATCTTGAGGCAGGTGCCTTTAAACAAAGTCTTTATCTGTTAAAAGATATATGAAATCGCTATGATAACACCATATTGTTTGAAAGATAAACGACATGCGATCTAATATTTCGTTAAGAACTGGAGCAAGCTTACATAAAATGTATCTAGGTAATCACAGGGTTCACAGATTGCTCATGTTAGACTGGTAGAAAAGAGTTAGTTACGTACCCTGAATTATAGGTAAACAGATAGATACTTCATTCCTTTCAATTTACAGGAAAAGCTGAACATATTTACAATAGACTGCAATATTTACAGAGTTCTGACACACAACGTAAAGGAACAACATGAAAACATATCTATATATATGTAACCATATAAATATTTGAATCAAAGTCTCTCAGTGGAAACTATTATATTACATTATTAACACTTTAGTCAAAGTCAAAATTTATAGAGAAGGTTCAACAACATTTGAAAAGAAAAATAAGTAACGGCAAATTTAGAAAATGAAGCCGACGGCAGAATTTTGTCCCTTTTGTCTTATTATGTGAACTCATCATATCAGATAGAATGCTTTGATGACCTTACTACTATCCATTCCTACGTACATCCTTTGCTCACCCTTACTGAAGGCTAAGCTAACAGGTTCTAGCACATTTGCCTCAAGTCCTTCTAGTATCTGAACTTCTTTGCAGTCAGCAGACAACTGAATGATGTTGTTAGTTTTACGACCACATACATAAACATACCCTTCTGAGTCGTGAATAATACCACTTGGCTTTCTCGTGTTCTTGTTCGAAAACACTGCCTTTACGGTGCCGTCCAGAGACAAGCTAGTCACGGTTGCATTATACCAGTCCGATATGTACAGGTTACCTGTTGAGCTATTGATGGTAAGGTAACCCGGACTTCCAATCCACGTTTGATATATGCACTTCAGTGTTTTTCCAGACATATCTAGAATTTGTACTGTGCTCGGTCGCAAATACGTTTTTGGGATAAAGGAAACAATCAACTTGCTATCATGATAAGCTACACCGTAACATGCTTGATCTACTGAAATTCTTCGATCGGCCTTCAAGTTGATTTCATCTGATAATGTCACAAACTGCAAAATGTTCGCATCCGGAAGTGCAACGACGATTTCTTTTTCATTAATTGCAGTTAAATCTGCTGGAGAGGACATTAGCAAAACGGACGACTTGACTTTGTTTTTCTTGATGCATACTAGCTTCATAAGTTTATTTTCGGAATCACTGGCTACAAGATACTCATCAGACAGAACTGTTATTCCCGAAATACAACATTTGCTAGAGTCATTGTCTTCTTGTGCAGTTATGTCAATATTGATTACATGCCTTGCTTTGTATGTCTTGGCTTCACGTGTTATAATGCGACCTATACCTTCCAGTTTTCCTTGTAATAAATCAACAAGTTTAGAATCTGGCTGAAATTCATATCGATGTATTTTGTTTTTATTCTCAATTTCTTTCACATGTTGCTCAAGCTTGAACGCGTTCATCTTTTGTTTCTTCATAGTTACATACAGTTGACACATATTCCTGCTTTTCTCTACTTCAGCGATTTCATTTGTTTCTCCTTCTAACATTTTTAAGACAGAGGAACAATACGAATCCAGGGCCTCCATACTTTCAGTGTCCTCTCTCCTGAAATCGTTCAATTTTTCATCAATTTCACACTTCATCTGTTCAAAGCGTTCATTCACTTCTTTTTGTAACTGGTTTATATACGATTTTGTATCACCTTTATAAGCATCGATGGCTTTTCTATTCAATTTTACACGAGCTTGACTGTAATTTGTTCTTTCAGTAAGAGCTTTGAGTTTATTTGTTACCGTTTTTAGCTCTGGACTGTCAGCCACGTCGGTGGCACGAACTTCGTTAGGAATGTATATAACATTTTCCCCACACTTTGAATGCTCAGATACAACACAAATTGTACAACAAAGCACGTCGTGGCGACTACAAAAACATTCTACTACTTTGGTTGTATGCAATTTGCATTTCTCAAATTCAAATTCTTGTTGTTCAACCTGATTCTTGATTTCTTTGTTGGAACTTTCATTTTTGACATACGTATCCACTAAGTTATGACCCAGTTCACTTTCTGCTGCAGACTTATCAACGGAAAGAGACCGGCTCCCATTTTCGTGTTCACTAGTTTTGCTTGATTTCATTTCTGTGTGCTTTTCATACCCATGACCAATGGTCTCGCTATCTGTCTCATTTGAAGTATCTGTAAACAATTGGTACAATAATTCCTATACACAAGCTTACAGAACTTCCCAGTTAATAAAGAATGTTTAGTAACACAGTTAATACTGCTACAATTATGAACGTATTGTTACAATCAGAAAACATAAATCGCTCGTAACTACCTCAATATTGAAAATACCCTCTGTTTGTCTGAAATGATCTCAAACTATACTGATTTACGCCCTTTACGTTCGTTATCGCGTTTAGGCGTCAGCATACTTCTTGTATACGTATCAGCTTCTTAGTCAAATATTGTAAATGCTCTATCATTGAACAGTTTACGGTATTTCAACAATATTCTCCAATTATTCTGAATAAACAATATTGACAAAGCAATACATTAATTAGGTTTAGAGTTCTAAAGTAATGCTGACATCGTAATTTAATGCCTCCAACACCTCTCTCATACGAGATATATAATATCATATACAATTTTCATGTTAAAGTCTTGAATAAATTGGTAAAATAACTTTATTGGTCCGAAAAAAATGTCTGTATCAGTTAGGTTTTGTTCCGAATAATTTAGACATTTTTGATCGTTGATGCAAATTAACTAGTTCAAAATCAGACTTGTTTTGCTTAAATATGGAAAATTAAATGTTCATTTATATAACCTATTAAACAAATATAATATGACGTCTTCTCACTATCGAGGTACTATTTTTGCTACTATGTAAATATTATATTTTCTAGGTACCTCAATTTACGGTGTATGTAAAAAATATAAAAACAGAATTAAGATCCATGTGTGTTAGTTACGTTACATACGAGTATGATATTTACCTGTCTCCATAATGCATTTCCAGAATTCATCCTCATAGATAACAACACATAGCTCACAATGACCGTAAGCCTTCCGTAATGCCACTGCCACTGCGTCAAATTTCTGCGTCATTTCCCCCGTGACACATTCTTTCAATAAAGATGCAAGGGCGAAGAATGATTTACACCTTATGGTAAGGCTGACGCATTTCTTCTTTGCAGATATTATTTCTATTCCATCAGACATGAGTGAGGTAACTGTTGCAGAAACAGCGTCTTGAATGATTTCCACTTGCTCCTGTGACTGCTGACTGTAAATAGCTTTGTTCTTTGATAAGTTTTTATTAAACAGACTGACAAGGAGCTCAGATATATTAGTTCGGTTGTCGTCCGTGCATCCCGTCAGAACGAGTTCAACAGAAGCGTCTAAAAAGGAACGATCTACAAGAGTCAAACATCGCCTCTTAAAAGAAACAAGTTATTTAATATAGTCGCCAACATGAATAGACATCCATATCATGGAGGTCAAATAGTAGCTGCAGAAGCTACTAAGCTGGCTAACCGTCTTATTCAAACAGAGCTTGTTATTATTCTAATTGCTTACATTGCATGAGTATAAATACTTTTCTTACAGATTTTATCAAATATCACATGAACAGTCCTTATGTTGCCGCATCTCGCCTCTTTAAATTCTCTAAATTCTTTGAGTACTTCGGTTTGGTGTTGCTATATTGTCAGGACCATTGGGTCAATTCAGCGTATCTATATTATAAAACTTCATTCGGAGCTAGAAGGCGTGGTGAGTGTTACACACTTAATTACCTCCCATGAACAGAATTCTTGAGTCTTCTTGTATATTTGATAAAGGAAAGTCTGGAAATTTACCCAACTTGATTCGCCATATGAAATAAGCTGGGTACATGCAACTTAACATTCGCTGTCTAAACTCAACAAAACAAATAAACAAGAGCGTCACCAAGAGGGGCAATATACGCACGAAGGCTTACATCAGAGGATGGGAGAAAAATTTAAAGAACTTGACTGTTGAAGCCCAAAGGACAGGAACAACAAAAAAGAAGAAATTCCAAAAAAATTAATTTCTAAGTCCACAAAAAATTCTTACCAGGTAAAGTTATGTCAAAATACATCTAAAAATTGGATGTACCATCCATGTTGTACCACAGAAAAGTGGTCTCGGTTTTTCCCTACGGCCAATAATAAAAAAGTTTCAAAATAAGCTATTTATAGTAACAAAAAAGGGAAGTAATTAAAAAAATATCGTAAGACAACAAAAATGAATCTGCCAAATAAAAACAAGAGCACTGCAATGCAGAGCAATATACACAAAGCAAAGTCATATATGACCTTTGACCCCTTAGTGTGACCTTGACCTTGAAGCGAGTCATCCAAAACATGCGCTCTGCACGTCACCTCAGTGTGGTGAACATTTGTGCCAAGTTTCTTTGAAATCATTCAAGCAGTTCAAGCGTTAGAGCGGACACGAAACACACTCATATGACATTTCACTCCTAAGTGTGACCTTGACCTTGAAGCTAGTCATCCGAAACAAGCACTCTGCACGTTGTCTCAGTGTGGTGAACATTTATGCCAAGTTTCTTTGAAATCTTTTAAGCAGTTCAAGAGTTACAAGAGCGGACACGAAACACACTCATATGACCTTTGACCCCTAAGCGTGACCTTGACCTTAAAATGACACATGCAAAACATGCGCTCTGCGCGTCGTCTTGGTGTAGTGAACATTTGTGTCAAGTTTCTTTGAAATCCATCAAGGGGTTCAAGAGTTACAGAGCGGACACGAAATTTCTAACGGACGGACGGACAGACGGACACCGGAACCATAACATAATACGTCCCTTCGGTCATATAAAAATCTAAAGTACTTACTTGGGACTGCCTGATTCGATAGTATTACACTGTCTCGTCTTGTAACAGCAATTACTTCCTCTGAAATGCACAATCTGTTACTTAAGTGCTTACCTGAGACTTCAAACATTTTATAGTAAACCAATAGCGATGAATTGTAATACACTGAAATACGAATGCATAAAAAATGATGTTCATTGAAGATATTTACAAATACGAAAGTTGTAAGTGTGTTACGAAGAATGTTTTTGTTTGTTTCAGAAAAATCGAAATATGTTTTATATGGTGGGTGTTTAGCTTTATGTTTCTGGTGTAATATGCATTTGAAGTACATTTTTACTGTGATTTTCCGATTACAGATAATTCATTCTTTTCTGGATATTGGTGAAGTTGTGTACCAATGAAACTAACATTTTGATACTCTTCGCGTTTTAAAACAGTGAGAATTACAAATAAGACAGTTAATGTTCAAATAATCACAAAAAATTAATGACATGAAACTACTCGCTCAATCATTCATTCACTCACTCACTCGCGATAAATTAATCACCTTTATCGTCTTGATCAAGACCTGTCTTGATTTCGCCTAATTCCGCTTCCTGTTGCCGCCATTGTTTATTCATATCAGTACACATGTCTACATCTAAACTAAACCGCCCTGTCTTGCAGTCTTCAAAGTCTTCCATTGTTTTTTCTTTCAAATCAGTATCATCAATAAACGCCAGTCCTGTCTGAAGTATTTGGCTAAGTTTGTACATACATTTATCGTATCTGTGTTCCTGCAGCTCTGGTCTTGGAGCATGACACAATTGGTTGCGGACTTTTCTTACATATTTGATGTCTTCAGCTATATTTGACGGGAGTTGACAAATTTTTTGTAAGACGAAACAGCAGAGCGAAAGATCCCAGTCCTCAATGTTGATATCTCCATTTCCGCCACGATTAAACATCTTATCTCTTTTGCGAGATCCATGATCTGAGCGCAAAATCTTTCCTCTGTTGTGCTTCAAGAAATGCTTAACTTCCCAAGGATATGGTTCGTGGTCTCCAGGTGACGAATCTTTCACGCATTTCATCACCAAGCGTCTGCTCCATTTCGTTACACATCCGAACAAGAGAAGAGTTAGCCGACCGTACCATTCTTTACGTTGTGACATTTTTACTTGGTCTGCAATTACATGAAAAGAAAGTGCCGTAAGTCCAAGACCATCCAAGATATTTCACAGTTAGAACGTGTGTATACTTGAATGTGTTGACTATAGCTCGGTAAAGTATATTTGATTAGTAGCACTTTTCATTTCTTAAAAACATTTAGTACTACTCTCCTTGAAATCAGAAAAAATGCTAGAAAACCTCCGAGTTCAAGCAATGATTATGTTGAGGTTAGTATTTTAAACATAATTAAATTGACAGCACTATTTTCACGTAATCACGCCAAAGTTATTCAAAACATTAAAAACGAAAACGCAACCACCTACTTAAAGTAAAACTACTCATCAATTTCATTTTTAACCATTTTTAGACATTTTATAACCAGAATTTTAATTCTTTGATAATATGTAGAAGTGATTTTTTTGCAGACACGCACACGTTTTGCTTGGCATGATCATATTTGTGTTAAGAAAAAAAAAACACACACAAAGAAAACAACAACAACAAAACAACAACAACACAAAAAAAAAAACAATAACAACAACAACAAACAAGAGGGCCAAGCTTTTTTAAGATGGCCCTAGGTCGCTCACCTGGGAAACACACCATAACAGTGTAAACATGTTTAACCTAGTGATTTTATGTAAACAAATATTCTGGCCAATTTTCATTAAGATTGGACCAAAAATGAGGTCTCTCGTGTTTAAACAAGTATTTTCTTAGATATCACCTAGTGACCTAGCTTTTGACCCCATATGACCCATATTTGAACTTGACCTAGATTTTATCAAGGCAATCATTCTGATCAAATTTCACGAAGATCAATTGAAAAATACAGTCTCTATCGCATACACAAGATTTATCTTTGAATTGACCTAGTGACCTACTTTTTGACCCCAGATGACCCATATTCAAACTCGACCTAGATTTTATCAAGGCAATCATTCTGACCAAATTTCATGAAGACCAATTGAAAAATACAGTCTCTATTGCATACACCAGGTTTTTCTTTGATTTGACCTAGTGACCTAGTTTTTGACCACAGTTGACCCATATTCAAACTTGACCTAGATTTCATCAAGATCAATTGAAAAATAGTCTCTATCGCATACACAAGATTAATCTTTGAACTGACCTAGTGACCTACTTTTTGACCCCAGATGACCCATATTCAAACTCGACCTAGATTTCATTAAATCAATCATTATGACAAAATTTTATGAGAATCAATTGAAAAATACAACCTCTATTGCAAACACAAGGTTTTTTCTTTGATTTGACCTAGTAACCTAGTTTTTGACTCCAGATAACCCATATTCAAACTTGACCTAGATTTCATCAAGGCCATCATTCTGACAAAATTTCCTGAAGATCAATTGAAAAATACAGCCTCTATCGTATACACAAGGTTTTTCTTTCATTTGAACTAGTGACCTAGTTTTTGATCCCAGATAAACCATTTTCAAACCTGGCCGCGATTTGATCAAGACAATCACTTTAACAAAATTTCACGAAGATCAGTTGAAAAATACAGCCTCTATCGCATACACAAGGTTTTTCTTTGATTTGACCTAGGGACCTAGATTTTTACCCCAGATGACCAATATTCCAACCTTCCCTAGATTTTATCAAGGCAATCATTTTGACTAAAATTCATGAAGATCAATTGAAAAATACAGCCTCTATCGCATACACAAGGTTTTTCTTTGATTTGACATAGTGACCTAGTTTTTGACCCCATATGCCTTATTTTCAAATTTCTCCTAGATTTTATCAAGGTTATCATTCTGACAAAATTTCTTGAAGATCAGTTGAAAAATACAGCCTCTATCGCATACACAAGGCTTTTCTTTGTTTTGCCCTAGTGACCTAGTTTTTGACCCCAGATGACCCATTTTCAAACACATGCTAGAATTCATCAAGGTTATCATTCTGACTAAAATTCGAGAAGATCAATTGAAGAATACAGCCTCTATTGCATACACAAGGTTTTACCTTGATTTGAACTAGTGACCTAGTTTTTGACCCCAGGTAACCCATTTTCAAACTCGGCCTAGATTTTATCAAGGTTATCATTCTGACCAAAATTCATGAAGATCAATTGAAAAATACAGCCTCTATCGCATACACAATGTTTTTCCTTGATTTGACCAAGTGACCTAGCTTTTGAACCCAGATGACCCATTTTCGAACTCGGCCTCGATTTTATCAAGGTAATCATTCTGACCAAATTTCATGAAGATCAGTTGAAAAATACAGCCTCTATCGCATACACAAGCTAAATGTTGACGGGCGACAGACGACAGACGACCAGACGACGGACGCCTGACATCGAGCGATCAGAAAAACTCACCTGAGCAACCCATAAAATTTGCTAAGCACATAAATGTGTTGGTCTGAAAGTTAAGTGATGTCGAAATTTATTGTTAGAAAACCTAATTTTGTTACCTACCCTCAACAATATACAATATGATAACATTTGTAATTACCACCCCCACATCCTTTTATGCTGAGAATGTTTAAAAACTGAGTATTTCTTTTTGTTTCAATATAATATCTAATATCTAGTTGTACACCTGTATTTGACTAATATCAGTTTATTACAGCAATATGAAACGAAACCTTGGCTGTGCAGCCAGAGTAAGTAATTCTAATTTCAATAATACTTCTAATGATTTAACTTGTGTTAAGCGCTTAGTTAACACAAACATGCTGAAGCTTGTAACAAATCCATTTTTTGACCGAAATCGGATTAGCCACCTTGTCACATGCTAGTCATCATGCTAGTCAAGCCATTGGGACTATCTATTTAGCTTTGGAGATCACCATATGAAGAAAATGACTCTACATAAAGCACTGACTATCGATTGATGAAAAAAGTGCGCTATGAAATAGAGAAAAAAGAAACACAAATGTTTAATTTCTTCTATAAAAGCAAAAAAACCTAAATTATGCATAGAGATATGATCAATATGCAACGTTCAAACCGTGACAATGAATCCCTTATGATCATAATTATTTTGTTCATTTTAATAAATGCACAAGTAAGCTATCTATTGATGTGTTTGAACACGCATCATTGCCTTCAAATGCATACAAATATTTCGATAATTCTTTTGATGCATGTGATAAAAAAATAAATATATAGATTGCCGGCAAGATAGCTTTTGTATGCTTTTAAGAGCTGATGTGTCATTCTTTTGTTACTTTACTCAATATCTTAATTGTTTAATTTTCTGCTTTTCTTTCGCGAAAAACACGAATTTGCCGGGTGTGTGAAACCGCGTACAGTGCGAAACATGGGTACATTGACTTTACGGTTACAACCAGCCGCTATTCTCGTTCATCTGAAAGCGAAGTACGCAATGGGGGAAGAAATATGTATCATCAGACGAAAGGAAATACTGTAATTCTATAAAATACACCAACGATTTTGTTATTTTAAGTCCTTTGCTTGAATATGTTGCTAGCAAGATGTGTATTTATTGCTAAAATAAAATATAAACGCCGTACTCTCAATGGGAAATTAAGGTATTGACATCTATGAAAATGTTACACACATCATATATAAAGAAACGAGAGGAAAATTACAAATACCAAACAAATTAACAATTATGGAAAGTCCGAATAGAAAGTTATTGGACATAAACACACCTACAAATTTACTGTGAAAAGCCATTGAGTCAATATGGTGAAATTGCATTAGCCCACGGCGGGTTGAAAAAGGCATGATTTGAATAAAATTTTATGACGTTATCTTACTTGGATGTGTCAGTAGGTCTGATAACTAAGAAGGTTTATTTGAAGTTTCAATCAAAAACATAGATTTGTTCCTGAGATATAGTTTGAAATTTAGTTCCACGAAAATCTTTAACCAACTTTTCTAAGCTGAAAAAAGGGTCGTAAGTTGTATCAAAGTCAAAAGACTTATTTACGTGGTTATTGCAGTAGGTTTGCCTACTAGGAAGCCTTGTGTAAAAGTTCCAGTCATATGAATGCAATGGCACCTGAGATTTGATTTTGCACACAATCCTTTAACCAAACTGTGACGACGACGACACCGACACCAGGGCAAGTAGGATAGCTCTCATTATTTTTCAGTCGAGCTAAAATGTGGAATCAATTTCCGTTAGAGAGAACTGCATGCTATTTGCTGTGCATACCCACAACTTTAAGTATTTCCTGAACATATTTCTGAAAATTTATCATTTAATTCATTTTTAACTTCTAAGTCTTAAATTATTATGACAATTAGCTTGTTACAACACTGACTCGTTCTTTTTTTACATTTATACAGACAAAAGTAGTGAAAAGTAGTACTGTATGAACTAGAGTTGTCACAGGAGTGACGAATTATACCTCCACAATATGGCCTTGTCACAGAACTAAGCCAATGTCAAAGCCGAACTTGACCTTTGACCTACTGACCACAAAATCAATAGAGGTCATCTGCTAGTCATGATCAACCTCCCTATGAAATTTCACGATCCTCCGCCCAAGCGGTCTCAAGTTATTGTCCGTAAAAGGTTTAAATGACCTTTGACCTTTGGAACTCAAAATCAGTACGGGTCATCTGCTTGACATGACCAACCTCCAGATTAAGTTTCCTGATCCTAGTCCCAAGCATTCTCAAGTTATTGTCCAAAAACTGTTTAAATGTTCCGGGTCACTGTGACCTTGACCTGTGACCTACTGACCTCAAAATCATTAGGGGTCATCTGCTAGTGATAACCAACCTCCCCATCAATTTTCATGATCCTAGGCCCAAGCATTCTCAAGTTATCATCCGGAAACCGTTTAACTGTTCCGAGTCACTGTGACCTTGACATTTGATCTACAGACCTCAAAGTCAAATTTGACCTGCATTTTATGATGTTAAACATGTGTACCAAAATTTATGATCCTAAGCCCAAGCGTTCTCAAGTTATCATCCGGAAACCGTTTAACTGTTCCGAGTCACTGTGACCTTGACCTTTGACCTACATATCTCAAAGTCGAACTTGACCTGCATTTTCTGATGTTACACCTGTGTACCTAAATTTATGATCCTAGACCCAAGCGTTCTCAAGTTATCATCCGGAAACCATTTAACTGTTCAGGGTCACTGTGACCTTGACCTATGATCTACTGACCTCAAATTCGAACTTGACCTGTATTTTCTGATGTTACACCTGTGTACCAAAAATTATTTAAATTGGTCAAGCCTTCCTTGAGTTATCATCCGGAATCCATGCAAAACCAACGGACCGACCGACCGACAAGCTCACTCCTATATACCCCCACCCCCTCCCAAACTTCGTTTTGTGGGGGTATAATGATACGTCCAACCGATCCAAACGTAACCAAAATATCGTAGTGCAAAACTCGAAAAAGCACAATATTTGTACATAAACTAGTATCATCTCATCAAACTTGATTACTTATCTATATTATCAAAGGGGACACTATTACTAGTTCATTTTATTAGGAACAGGGGATATTAAACAATATCTAAAATAACTCATCTCGTGTTCCCTGATTGTTATTCGCCTGTAAACGTACCAAGTATTATAACACACTGCATACTCACAGCACATGCATGGTGAGTTTGGACAAAAACTTTACAAGCCTCCATAGACACGCAATCGTATTGTCGGTTTAAATATCACAACTAACTACCTTTTCCGAGACAAAAATACTTTGCATGCTCATATTTCAAAATCAGTCAGTTAATTCAATAAGACATCAAAGAAAATTTAGATCTTATATGCAAATGTAAAACTGGAAAATATATTGAAATTAAAAAAATGGTCAAGTATTTAAGTATCTTTATATCAAAAGGCGGTAATTTCAAAAGTTCATAAATAGTAATAAAATATACATTTCAAATAGCGATCTCTGTAGAGATGTCTCTTAATGCTCCTTAAATAAATCTCTAACAGAATATATGAACACTGAAAAATGTCATAAAATGTTGCTCAGAGATTTGATTAACCACCTTTAAAATTATGTCAGTACATTTAATATATCTGGGTTTGTTTGGGTAAATAACAACGAGCAAAATTGTACAGCAGAAAATCACACTAAAGTCTTACAATGTCTGTCCTTGGAAGCCATTTGATATTGTTAATTGTACAAAATATATACTGGTGCTAAACCATTTTGTTGAAATAAATCATTTATCTTGAATGAATTACATTTCAAATCAATAATTAGACCTTTAAAGATACAAAACTGATCCCTGCAAATAAGCAAAACAATGATTTTATGTATTTCATACAGAATACAAGAAGCTACTGATCATATTAGATCTATGTCATTCTGTTGATTCATAGATATATAATACAACGTCTAGAGAATGTTCTTTTAATCAAAACCTTGCATGAGCCGGGGATTGTTGTAAAACAGAACTGAAACATAAATATCAGTGTTTACAAATGTCATATAATACAGAAACCCGTTAAAAATACCAATGTTTCAACAGACCACATTGTTACAAGAGGTAAGCTGAACAGCACAATCATAGACAATGGCACAACGCCAAGATATTTGAAAATCTATTTATCGATTCAAGCAATAAAAGACAACATTTGCAGTAAACTATTCAAGTACTTGCGGACAACAGTATGCAGTGTGTACATACCGTAAATGTTCTCAAACTGTAAACAAGTACGGTGTTAAATCATGCTGCATAGACAAAGGTATGCATATATAGAATATTTTTTGCAGATGACGTAAATTTGGAGCATGAAAAATCAATGTAAATGTCTCCAAGGGTCACGTTGGTACCAAATTGTGTCTCGGGATTCATAAGATGTTTAGACGCAAAAAAACAACAACAACAACAAAAAATAAATAAATAAAAACGTGTGTTAGTCCCTACTGTGATGAAATTTTCCGAAAGAAGACAAAATTACAAAATCTTCGTATAATGGTTATGATCCGTCAATTATTTTTGCATCAGGCGACTGTAATTTTACCTTATTTTCGCTTTCTACTTCCGGTAAGGTAACTGTGAAAAATGTAATCAAAACAAAAAAATGAAAATTGATATAACTGATGGACGAAGATCTCTGTGGTGTAAACAGAAACTGACTTTAATGTCTTAAAAGGTATTTGTGAACCAGTAAGACTTAAAATTTTGAATTTTGAAGTTTATTTGTATATCTCTGAAATTCGTGAAATTCGTGAAAACTGTATCACCATCTATATTTAAATACAAGCTACAAATAGAGACCTCCCGGCTAAAGATTTTGAGATCTATATCAGGCAAAAAAAATCCTGTAACATTAAAATACTATTACTGATAACAGTACAGCTGATTGTTCAACAACAGTGACTGAAAGTAACAAGTGGAGAATTATCAGATTATATATATATAGATACTAAAAAAATGGCGAAGTCACAAATAATTCTTTCTAGTGAAGACATCTAGTCAATAGTTAACATACTAAGGGACACATTTAGGTCAGAACTTTCAAGTCACCGTCATGCTGTTGATGTAGATACGCAAGTCAAAGCCATTTTAGACGGTGTCCTCCCTGGTTTGAACAACAAATTGGTCACTTAGAGGAACAAAATGCGCACAAGCATTTCAAAACTAGAGCAGTACAGCCGACTAAACTATCTTAGTTTTAATGGTATTCCTGAAGACAAGCATAAAGCGTCTGACTCCTTTGTCATGAATTTCCTCCAATGGAGCAAAAGGATAAAGGATATTGTCCGCCCGCCTCTAACAACAAATTTACTAACGGTAAAGTTCTAGAAATCGCTAATGCACTTGACTAAGATATGCACATTTCTGATATTGACAGGTCACACCGTATAGGACAAAAGAAGGATGCAAGCCACGTGACGTAATTGTCATTTTGTCTTCATTCAGGGTTAGAAATACTGTTTTCAGGGCAAGGGTATGTCTGAAAAAATGCTGCCACTCTGGTATTGTTATAAATGAAAACCTTACACGCATGCGATAAGCATTGTTCTTCAAAGCCAGGCTACATGTAAAGGGCAATCACCTAGCCGGTACTTTGAGGTACAATGGCACGGTAATGGTTAAGGACTCAGTCCATAATGTATCACGTGTGAGATTGTCTTGATGAAGGTCCGAAGTCCTGAACAAATTCCAGCTTAGATACTAGCTTAGGGCTAGAATTATTACTGTATCTGCACTTCTTTAACCAAACCTACCTGTGCAAAATTACTGAACCGTTCAGTAAAATAAATTTGTAAAATTCACCTTGATATATTGATATTGATACGCTACATAGTATTGGGTGCTATAAAGGAAGACAGGATTTTATAAAACTTAAGTGATCTTATAGCAAATATCACAACGTTTTTTTGGTTTGCATGGGACATAACTAATATTGACAATATGGTTAAGTTTCTACATTCGAATGTGTTAACTGTCACTGCAATATTGAAAGAGATATATTACTAGTTTTGTATTTTGCATGAAAACATAATGGTGTTGATTTTCATCTCAAATTGTAAATAGATATACATGTATTTCCTTTATGCAGTGATGCTTAATTGGTATATTCTGTATATCAGATAAACTTGCAGTCCATGTAACGTACTTTATCTAGGTACTATATTAGGTTAGAAAATGAAACCCTTTTATCCAGTCATTTGTTCTTTGGAACATAAGTTATCATGATATTTCAATGACATTTTATGCAAAAACACATTCTTTTTTTCAAAATATCACTTCATTTCTTAAGGCAATATCTTTCTGAAATTCTAAGAATTTAGTTGAATTTATCACAAGAGTATTTCTGCTTCATTCAAGTGTTTCTCCTAATTTTCTCTCTTTATGCAGTGTCAACAGAAGGAGACCACTACATCCAACAAAGGGATAAGTTTCAGAATGCATAATTAACAATGTTTTAATTTCTTCCCCTTTAGTGGTAATAGTTCATAAAAAAATACAGACAGTGAAGAATTGCTTCTCACTCAGAATTTCATAACTTCAGTTGCGCACGCGCAGTAAGCACTTCACGATTGGATGTTCTGGGGGCAGGTCGCGTATAAATGAGAGTTGACAATGAATTATTTCTGCGATGATAAAATACTAGGTATCCACCAACTGCAGTAAATTCTTTTGGTTTGCTGCTGTATTTCTTTGTTACGAAATAAAAGCAAAGTTTCACCGCAGAATTTGTTCTTACAGAACATGTCTTTCCACCTAAAAAATCATGAGTGTATTTACGAATTTTCAAGCGAGCGTTACTTTCTACTTTCAATCGGTGGCCGCCATATTTGTTTACATTACGGGTCAAGGTCATTGAAATGCTGAAGTTATGTATAAAGTAGATTCTTTTTCAGACTGATATCATTTATTGTTGTTTTGTTGATCGTTTTTTTTTGTTTTCATTCCTTATCTAAACATTTATATCTTACACACAATAGCAATTTTATTTCAGTTAAAAGTGACCTTGACAACATATTTATAAAAGTGACTAAGTACCATTCCATTTCCAACATATCTTTTTGTATGTGTAGCTTTCGATTTTGCTTTTGTGCATTTATTTTTTATTCACACAACATAAATATTTACTACCTACTAATGTGAGTACTATCGCATTGCCAGCAGAGACATCTGTGTATCTAGTTATAGTTTTCAATTTCAATATTTTAGAAAAATATAAATCACTCTCATAGTCAAATTTTCGCGGTTATGCAATTAACTATGTATAATAACGTATATTATTAATTTAAATACCTCAGTTCATATCATTTTCCAATTATCATAATTCGTTCAGTATGGATTCTATACATATTCTATACGTTCTTTTCTGAAAATCTATACAATTTCACTATTTACCAAATACTCTTATCTTTCTTTTTACAAGTTTCATCCTAATCAATCGGACCAGTTCAAATGGAATGCACTTAACATCAGGTATTCTTTTGCGCTTGTGCATGACTGTGGCTGAACTGTTATTGTTGTCATTGTCAGCTATAACATAATGGGTAACTCGTTCTTCCACACGGTCTTGCAAACTTATACCTGCTCATGGAAATTGCTATTACTTTTGCACACTGTCGTACTTCTAGTCACAATTCTCAATATATTATTAACATACTCTTTGACCTTTCAATTAAAGTTCCAGTTGAAAGATAACATTATATGGCCAAACAAGCATATGGTTCCAGGGATTAATTTCAAACAAAATCTTTCCTTTATGCGATATGTTATAATTGTCCTTACGGGATCCTTGTGCACAACTTTGCTATGTCTCTTAATAGATTTAGCTGGTGCTGTACAACCGCACCCTGGCCAACTGTCATTGGGGTCAAATAGTTCTTCCTCTCCCAAATTTTCTTCAATGTCTAACACCTTATCTATAATGGTAAATTCATAAACCTACACAGTTTTGTCAAAACATGTTTTGCTTTAATAAGCTTCTTCAGTTGACAATATATGAAAAACACAATGATATTTGAAATACGGAAAATCACATCTTATCTGAACAATTCAAAATTCATAAACCAACACAGTTTTGTCAAAATATATTTCGCCTAAACCTTTCAAGTTGACAATATATGAAATGCACAATGATATATGAAATACGGAAAATCACACCTTATCTTAACACTTTATCTAAAATAGTAAACAAGTACTAGATGCCTTTCAGCCTTACTATATAGCGTACAAAATCTTTTAAATAGAGCAGAGCTTGGTATCTTTGCTGTCCTTGCATTTGCAAAAACATGGTTAAATCCAAACTTATCTTATACTGACAGAATACTTCTATGCTTCCACACTCCAGAAAGACAGAACTGAAAATGGATACGGCGGAGTAATAGTTTACTTAAAGGAGACCTTACACTACAAAAGAAGGTTAGTAACCGATCCAAGAGGTCTGGAGTGTATCTAGATCGAACTGATCCCTTCTCATTTCAAGCATATCCTGTTTGCTGTTTTTATCGACACCTATCATACAAATCTGATTGAAGATTCCCTCGGTTTAGCGCTAGATACAGGTATTTGTTTTTTTGTGTTTAACGCCGTTTTTTAGCATTATTTCAGTGATGTAACGGCGGGCAGTTAACCTAACCAGTGTTCCTGGATTCTGTACCAGTACAAACCTGTTCTCCGCAAGTAACTTCCAACTTCCCAACATGACTCAGAAGTGGAGGGCTAATGATTTCAGATACAATGTCGTTTATCAAATAGTCAAGGAGAACACCAGCCCCGCCCGAGGATCGAACTCACGACCCCGCGATCCGTAGACCGACGCTATACCTACTGAGCTACGCGGGAGGGCTAGGTACAGGTATATCAGACATAATTGTCATTGGTGACCTTAACATTAATCAGTTTAACCCAAACTTGACTCGAAAATGTACTCTATTTGCCAGCAGTGTAATCTAACAACTTATTACTGAACCTACCCACTTCACAGAGTCTTCTTCTGTTCTTCTAGACCTCATTCTTGTATCTTGTAGTCATAAAGTTATAATCTCTGGCGTATGGGAACCAATTTCAGACCGGAATCAAAGGTTCCATTGTCCTGTTTATGCTCTATTTACATTTTTTACGCCCCGTAGCGGCGACTATACATCACTAAGACGTAAAATCAAGGATACCAACTGGGACCATTTGGTAGACCACTTGGTACATATTAAAGAGGAGGAGTGATTTATTACCAATTTTCTAGTTGTTATGTGGCCACGTTCATCCTGGCCACGGTCCTGTTTCTTCTTCTGAATATACAACTGCCAGTGAAAGTAATTATAAATATTTCCAAAAACGTGGTTTACATTTTTTCACAGTCATACAAGCTTTAGAAGACTTGTTTTACCTATATTACATGAAATTAATATTGTAGCACAAAAATCAAGAGCAGTCTGCCTATGTGTAACTGAAACATGATAAGAAAACTCTGTTCCAGATTCCGAATTCTTATTGAAAATCATCAAAGGCAAGGTGGTAGAGTGTGCATTTATATACGGACAGATCTGACATACAACAACCGCAGAGACCTAAACCATGAAGATCTGGAGGCTACTTGGATTGAACTGTCATTACCAAAGTCCAAACCTATTATATATATAAGTTTTAACTCAATTTCAAATTCAGTTTGTTCAAGTAACAGTAACTTTAGAATACGAGACTTTATTTCTTGGAGATTTTAATACATATATGTCAAGTACCAAATCTTATCCTCTTTTACAGTGTTTTAAGTCATTTATTGATATATTTCATTTTAGTTAATTGTTCACTGAATCTACTAGAATTTGTTCTACCAGTTCAACAACTATTGATTTAATTTTGGTATCAGAACGCGAAAAAATTCACAGTCAGGTGATATACATTTTTAGTGACCACAACATGATTTACTGCACCAGAAAAATGTTAAATCTTTCATTTGTTCTCATAACACTATTACTATAAGGTCCTTGAAAAGGCATAATAAGGAAGACTTTCAAACTGGTCTTTTATCAAAAGCCTGGAATCCAGCGTTATTGAGTGAATAAGTGAATGAGGCATGGAACATTTTAAAAAGATTTTTATATCTCTGAAAGACAATATTGCATCTGTTAAGCAAACAAGAATAAAGCAGAGATCAGAACCATGGATGGACTCAGACATTCTTCAGGCTATCAATGACAGAGACAAAGCTTTTATATTACATACACGTGACAGAAATATGGAAAAAAATATTTTTTAAGTCTCTTTTTACTCTATAAAGTTCCTCAAACATACCCAGGTAATCAAACACAGACATACTTTAATGTACCTCATGTACAATTGAAAACAAACCATGTATATAAATTGAAATATGCTTTGACTCGGCGATAAACCTACTAACAACCAGGCTTGTACAAGAAGTGTCCACTGAGAAATCATTACCGTGAGAATATCGTCGTGCAACCCAGCCATATCTTGGCCAAGAATTGTAACGGTTACCTAAGAAAGCGTTTCATGCAACCCGTTTGATCGGCGGATCACAATAACTCTCGCCTAACTCTAGCTTATAGTTGTCTAGCAACTGGCCATATGACGTCACTGTCAGGTATCCCTGGTCGGATAGTTAAAGTAGTACCAACAAATGGACTGTGATACACATTACAGACCTACGACTTACTACCATATCCATGATTTTTACCACTTTTCTCGGACTTAATTAATACATAGGTGATTATTGCCTGTGAAACCTGAAATCAGTTTTTCACCACAGGGAACCAAGGTGATCCACTGACTATCATTAGGGGCAATTAGCAATAGATACAAGATAAAGATCAAGTAACATTTTATTGTGTAATTTTATATATAAATACATGCAATTTGAAACTGGTCTACTTTCACTCAGTACGATATACATGTATATTAATAAAAACAGGTATTTTCACAATGTCAGTAACTGTTCGATACTATACACATTTTTTATTCAATAATTGTCCGATTATGTATAAAATCACTTATTAGGATTAATTAATGTATGTATCAAGACTTTTAATCAAGTAAATGATTTTAAATCACTGTCAAATAAGTTCTATTTTTGTCATTTTCTGTTGCCATCCATTGAAACAGCATGCCTGCATGGTGAAGCCAAGGAAAAGCCTGTGTGTTGGCACTTTGTCTCCTGGAAAAAATACATGTACATGGTATTTAGTGTACAAAGATGAAATGATAAAGTTTTGTTTTAATGCCGAAATTTCAGCTTTGTAGAACATATTTCAAGGCACTGACCTCCAGATTTAGGCTAAAACCAGATCTTTCTTTCAAATTGAAGTTTGGTTATGTAGTGAACATTAGAATATGAGTTTTCGTTTATAAACTATTTTATAAATGCCAAATAAAGAAAAATAGAGGCCCCGCTGAAGAAATAAAAAAAAATCCACTGTCGTTACAATAGCGTTGTGGAGGATTTAGTGTTAAGTACACGTTAAGTACATGTATTGATATTTTCGTTGTAAAAAGTAGTAAAAACAATTAATTCTCATGTGTTCCCGTAATATACTAGTATATTCATTCTTAGGAAAATTTAATATAATCTCCATATATCTTAACAAATCTTATATTTTTGTTGTCGGATAATCTAGAATTTATTCTAATATTATAAATGTTTTCATGCTCACATTGCAATATTGAGACGGTAATTTTTTAATATAAATATGATAAACAATTTATTGCAAAGTAGCTATAAATATTTGTATACGACCAAATAAACGTACAATGTTATCGAACACTGACCGTCTGTCCGTCCATAAATGTGTACGGAGTCATCTTATGGTTCAATTAAATTTTGTGGAAATGTTTATTACTGTATATAGTTGACCGCAGCATAATGTTTCCTGGTCGAATCCAAGATGATCGACTGGCAGTCATTTTTGAATTTAAATAATGGTTTTCTATCAGAAGTCATATCCTCGAAAAACCAGTACTAGTACTGGTGTCATATGAGAAGTCATGGTCGCGACCCCAGCGGGGCTCGAACCCAAGATCCCTGAATTGAGCGACCGACACCTTATCAACTAGATCACCGTTTCCCTTGAAAACATGTGTAAACTGTGTGTAACATCACAATGTATAATGCTAATGAAAACCTTATTAGAGTTTTATTTCACATAGAAACATTATCAGAACATGATCAGAATTATTACTGATACCCAACTTTTCTATGGATATCGATATGGTCTACACATGTTTTGTTTCCTACAAAATTGTTCAACTAACATTGGATGTCGCATATAATGTACTTGATTTTATTTTTTATATAAAACTTAATAATATATTAAAGGGGGATGTTGCTAGCGGTTGGTGGTCATAGCATGTGGCTTATTATCAGGTTATTATGAATCATCGGTTCATATGTTTTATTACCCAGTGACTACTGGAAGCAAACATGATCATCCATTTCCAGCTTGACCATTTGGCCTGCTGTGATTATCTATCAGTCAGAAATATGTATTATACGTGTATACTATATATTGCAATGAAAAACAAAAGTACATTGATATACTAACTTGTCAAAGTAGCCGGTATGTACCCAGCCAGAACGCATGTCGGTGATTTTTTTCCTTCTTTATAAAGTACCCCTAAAAGGACCATTTCCCAATTGAAAAATGCAATCTTTTTTCCCAATTATCATCCAAAAATTCCCCAAATGACCAAATTAAGTTTGCATTTGATGATTGCAGAAGGAAAACTTAGTTACATTGGCATTCACCATGATTTAACCATTTAAATAGTTTGTTTTATGCTATTTACATGGAATTAAAGGAAGAAGCATTCTAAATGATGTTATAAATTAACTATAAAAATTCCCAATCTGAGTAAAAACAACCCGTTATTTTTCCCAATTTATCCGGTACCGGGCCTTTTCCCAAAAGGGAAAAAAATCACTGCATGTGATCAAGGACCACACTGTTCACTAATATACGAGATATTTATTTTATGCATTTCAAGAACAATTTCTACAGAGACGTTAGGTTTTTATCAGAAATATTTGTTCTCATTATTGATTATTTGATTGTTTATTCATTTTCTTCAATTACCCGTTTTGAAAATATAATTCAAAATTGACCGGCAGGGTTGTCATTAATAATCAAGTACATGTAATCCTGTAATTAATACAGCTACAAGAATAAAATGTGAAATTTCCTCTTTTTGAAGTGCATAATGACACCATTTTGTGAGAAAAAATATGTAATTGTTACATTAGTCTTTTACATTTTCAAGCATTATAGTTCAGTACATTTTAATTATAATATAGTATAACTGTAATTTACCAGACTCTGAGTTTGGAATGTGGCTCTCAGTTAAAATAATTACATCTAGATACATCATTACTAGCAAACCAGGCCAAAAAAAGGTACCAAATTTTATTTTCAGTACACTTACAACATTTACATAGGTCTTTCTTATCTACATTTGCAATCTTAGACAAATAATAGCGCATTTTGTATATTTGTTATAATCACGGGCCACTTTTTTTCAAGTTTCATACCAACACATTACATGGTTTCCACTTTGAGTGTATAATGTATTGAAATCATTCTATGTATCATATTGTGAGAATTTTATACTGCAAATTTATTCTAAAATAAGATTCATAAGAACTCACTTAATTATAAAGATACAAAACGTGTCGTCATAATATTATAAAAGGGAATACCAAGTAATGTTGAATTATTAACATGGACACGGAATCAAATGTCTACCAATCGGCGTGATTCCAGTTCAAAGGTTGAACTGCCCCGTCTCGTCCTCAAAAGTGTATGTCAACTTACGATCTAGTACGAAATTTAATTTAACTTAAAAAGTCGTATATACGGAATATTTTCAGACAGTGCACATACCATTTACGATTTGATATTGACCAGCGTATACATATAGTAATCTCACAATTAATTAATATAATTAATCATTGATTACATCATGCTATTTTTATGAAATGCATCCATAATGAATTGAACTATAACTAACTTGGTGCGTGCACTTTGTTTCAGTAATTATATACGTTTGACGAATTGACTGTGACTACATGACCTAAAGAAATGACAGCGAGATTGGCATTGCAAAAAAATAATACTACAGCGGCAAAAAGCATCGTTTTCACAATCTCTTTTTTATTTTGAAAAAAAGAAAATACTGATAACACCTAGCCAAACCATAAAACACATGTGATGGTAATTAATATGCAAGATAAATATATCTGGCTGACCACAAACTGAGTATCCAATTTGCAGATGACTATTAATTATTGACATGCTGAAGTGCTAATATGTTTCCCTGGGAAATGAACATCCCCCTTTAACAGGCCTCAGCCTTTTTGAATGTTTCTTGTAAGTACTTAGTGTCTGTAGTATCAACAACATGATAAATTCTAGTAATAAAATACTTACCAGTATATATTCGTCTTGATTTTGAAATCATCGAATCTAAAATTTATCACTGGTCAAACACATTTGGCCGGTTGCAGGACAGATCGTCCGATAACTCGCGGATCAACGCTGAGTGGCGGGTTGAGTTATCTACCTATAATCTCCAGATTATCCCGGAGTCAAATGGGTTGCGCATGAATATTTCAAGACTTACTCAATTGAGTAATGGATAATCGGCGGATCATGTTTATTTAGCACATGTATAGTGGGTGTATGGGTATACACGGGGAATAGCTTTATAAAATTGATAGTATTAATGATAATACTAACTTTATTTCCTGAAGATTTCATACTTAGTGTACAAATACAAATATTATACAACTTATTTCCAGTAAGGCCTTCAGTTAAATTTCACATACATTTACACATCTACACAATCATACAGTCAATTTATAATTATACATTTATACGAAAATACACATATCAGAATTACTTAAATTTTCTTCTTCGACAAACAGGTCTCAAATTAAAGAAGTCTTAAATAAACATGATATACACAAACTATAAGTATAACAATAACTATGTTTTATAAGAATTACCATGCGTCGCAAGGATTAATTCACGACAATTAAGATGTGCAAAAAGGAAAGTATATCCAATAAAAAATATACATGTTCCAGTTTTGGATAATAAGATAATACATTTATAATTATTATTGTTAACCGAATTATTCAACATTCATGCTCATTTGGAAACAAAAGAACCGCGCCATGAGAAAACCAACATAGTGGCTTTGCGACCAGCATCTGCACAGTCCGGTCAGGATCCATGCTGTTCGCCAACGGTTTCTCTAGTTGCAATAGACTTTGAAAACGAACAGCATGGATCCTGACCAGACTGTGCGGATGCTGGTCGCAAAGCCACTATGTTGGTTTTCTCATGGCGCGGTTCTTTTGTTTCCAAATGAGCATGAATGTGGAATAATTCGGTTAACAATAATTACATTAATTCAACAAGATTCTTGTTTTAATACAAGTAACTGAAGATGCATAGGCAAAAGGGCATTTTATTTTCTCCTTTTGAGAAAGAATTTTTATAGAGCTTGTAGAGAATAATAAAATCATAGAAAGCAAATGTAACAATGCGAAAATATTTTGTTTCAGAAGGAGGGGGTTTTGTCGGAGATAGTAACATAATACATGTAATATATTTTTATTTGAACTCTGTAAAGTTCCTCAAACATATCCAGGTAATCAAACACAGACATACTTTAATTTACCTCATGTACAATTGAAAGCAAACCATGTATATAAATTGAAATATGTTTTGACTCGGCGATAGACCTACTAACAAGCAGGTTTGTACAAGGAGTGTCCACTGAGAAATCATTACCGTGAGAATTTCGTCGTGCAACCCAGCCATATCTTGGTCAAGAATTGTAACGGTTACCTAAGAAGGCGTTCCATGCAACCCGTTTGATCGGCGTATCACAATAACTCTCGTTTAACTCTAGCTTATGGTCGTCTTGCAACCGGCCAATTGTGTCTAAGTCTTTTCAATTAAATAAAATCATATACACCATCTGAAACTCAATGTAGAGTTGCTCGAACATATTCTTATAGGACCATGTAATTTCTCATTATTTTGCACTAAACACTATTATCTGTTTGACATGTTCTTACATCATGTCTCATTTTTATTTCATATATTCTTTTTAACATATCATCTAGGATCATCACAAAATAAATCTATTTTATTTATTATTTCCTGATACTCATCTCAGTGTGCACATGGTACAGCACCCCAAGAAACAGCACTGCTGACCTAGCATGATAATTGGATTTTTATTACTGGTAGTCAATTAACCTAGTTAGTGGTACTGATAACTAGAGCATCAGGATGATGCTGGATTTGTCTGTAAGCCGTAGGACGGATTAGGCCAAGACGATGTGTTTATTAAATATTATATTGAATGATTGTAGCATTATGCACTACATTTGATACAATGTCTAGACTGATAAAGTCTTTCTCTTACAGTCAAATATTATGAATTTAAATAGTTGAATAAGACTTTATTTAAAGTATAATACAAAGTCAAAACGGATAAAAGCTTCTTCCTACATTCAAATTTAATATATTAAAATATTTGAATTAGAAGTGCTAAGGAAAAATATTTAAGTACAAAAGCAATATTCGATATGAGAAGTAATAATCGAAAATGAGCATTAATTTATCAATTAATTACGGCCACCTTTGAATCTCTTTGACAAGGGTGCTGGTTAATTACACCAATTAGTCTGCATTTGTACCGTATGATCTTGAAAAAAATATCTCACCATGACTAAAATGTTACCTCCCCAGGTATCAATTTATGTGGGTACTGTTAGATAAATATGCCAGAGCCTCAAGGAATACTCGCAGTTCCATCTTTTAATGTAGACTGTGTACTAGCTAAATTATTTTGGCTAACGTTATTCTTTAAAGCATACCTTGGAGATAGTAAATCTATTGTTTGTTAGATCTTACTAACAATGCAAAAAAAGGCCTTCATTACTATTTCATTTTTACACGCTATACAAAATAACGAGAAGCTACCTCGTACATGGCAGAGCTCACTTTCACCTGGATATTCAGGAACCTACCCTGACAGAGCATTAACACAATAACAGGCTTTAATAAAATCTAACGTGAATCCATGTAATATATTGATTAATAATTTTAAATGAAAAATGAATACAAATATTAATACAAATCCATAAGATTCTACTAACGTAGGATTTAAATTTTATAGCAACTGAAGAAGACCTTCGGGTCGAAAGCGCTTTTGCGTCAGGATATTGTTTACCTGGTAAAATCTCCCAATCTGATACCGGTGTATTAATTATAAAATGATCCAAGTAACTGACAAAAATTACGTCATTAATTGACAACGTAAATACCGCAAACATTTAAATTACAATATATGATAACGTGTCAGCGGTATGCATACATACAGGGATATGTATTCTTAAAATACACGTTATAGAGTTGGTTGAGATTAAACCCATGAGGTTACATCAAACTTGGCACGGGGCCTTCTTGAGGCATTCTGAACCATCAGGTGTGGTCGGACACCCGCAAACCCCCTTAACAAATATACAGCGGCACAGATTTCAAATAAAATAATTGCGATTAGGTTAACTGGTTCTCAACTTGCCAATCGCTTACTGCTAAAAAAACAAGGTAAAAAAACTCCGTGGCACGAAAGCGTTTTCTAACAATTATCCTATCGTAGTACCGACACGCCCAGACACTACGGAAAACATAATCATACTTTTCCCTCCCACATAAACGTCGTGAAAAATTATTCTGATAATACTGGTATAATACAGCTCTATTGCATGAAAGCTGGTGGACTGTTTAGGTCCTTCCGGAAATAGTGTGCTATTGCAACTTCATCTGCAAACGTATTCAGTATATTTCGTTTCAATATAGCTGTAAAAACATAGATAAATAACAATCTTACTCTGAAGAAACAAAGTGTGATCTAAACTCAGCTTATTGTATTATACTTTGAATAAAATCGCATTTTGATAGATTTATTTACATTGCTCATTTTATTCCTTCTATATTCATTTCATAATTATGTTAACTGTGATTTATTTAGTTATTAACCAATTTTATCTTTATGATTTATTGTATTGTATTTGAGTTCGTTGCCACAGGAATGAATTAATAGTTTGTTGACTCGTTTTCTTTTTTATTTATTGCAACTTGTGAATATTTATTTATTGATGAAATCAATGAATGAATGAATAAATGAATGAATGAATCAATCAACATTTTATCATTCAGTCACTTCTGCATTGACTTATGCTTATACATGCACTTGATGATTGTTCATTTAATATTACATCATTATTCATTCAATCAATCATTCGATTAGTCAGTCAGTCAAGCTTTTGATCAATCATCATTTATTCATTCAGTTACTGAATGCGTTTGTACCAACAAAAATGTCAATGCATTGTTTAATCGTTTACTTATTCATATAGTGCCATTTGTTGATTTTCGTTCATTCTTTGAATCAGCGACTCAATCAGTCAATCAATCAATCAATCAATCAATTAGTATTGTTCTTCGTTTGAATGGTTTTTATTCATTCCGTTGTGTTCTGTCATTTACAAAATGCTCATTTATTCAATTAATTAGTCGCTCATCAGTCAATCGATCTGTTAATCAATCACTTTATCAATAATTGGCCATCTTTTATTTAGTCATTCCTTTATTTAAGGAGGTATTGCTATTTTCTCATTTCTGTTATCATTTTCTCGACATTCCGCTGTTTATATAAGAGCTACAGAATTTACTGTTCAAAGAAGGATTTTAATTTTATGTTATTTTTAAGGCAGTATAGTAAGGGGGTTTGCGGGTGTCCGACCACAGTTGGTGGTTCAAAATGCCTCATGAGAGTCCCGTGCCCAGTTTAGGGTTGCCTCACGGGGTTTAATTTCAGCCCAAGTGTTTTACAAACAAATTATTATGACGTTGTGTAAATCGGTTACTTACCTCTTGGATAGGTGTTCATGAATTGAAAATACCCGTGGTCGTGCGGTAACACCTTGAGCGCTCAACGCTCTCGGTGTCACGATTCGCACGAGCGCGGGTATTTTCAATACATGAACACCTCCTACTCGGTTAGTAATGCGTCGCAAAGATTAATTCACGACAACTAAGATGTGCAAAAAAGGAAAGTTTGTCCCATAAAATAATACACATGTTCCAGATTTGGATAATAAAAAATACATTTATAATTATTATTGTTAACCGAATTATTCAACATTCACGCTTATTTGGAAACAAATGAACCGCGCCATGAGAAAACCAACACAGTTTTTTGCGACGAGCATGGATCAAGACCAGCTTGCGCATCCACGCAGTCTGGTCAGGATCCATGCTGTTCGCTAACGGTTTCACTAATTGTAATTTTGCGGCAGAAAGCTGCATTATATGATTCTGATACAAATATCAAAAAGAAATCTAAAATTCCCCGCAGTGAAAAGGAGATTTTTTTCTAGTTTTCAGGGGAGATAACTCATGAAAAAACAAAACTATCAGGGGAGGTAATCTAAAGGAAACTTTTGAGAACTTCTGTCACTATATAATTTGTCAATATGCACTTTATTTCTATCGTTTGACATTTTCAAAGCTTACACTATCAAGTTGTATGTATGCTTTTGGTGAAACTGAGGCCTATTTATACGGGTAGTCATCCTTAATACAGGTAACTGAAGATGCCTAGGCGAAAAGGCGTTTTATTTTCTTCTTATGGGAAATAATTTTTATAGAGTTTGTAGAGAACAATAAGATCATAGAAAGCAAATGTAACAGTGCGAAAATATTGTTTTTGAAATAAGAGAGTGAGTTGGATTTTACGGCGAAACGACACAAAATGGTCATATATCGCCGAGAAAAAGTCATATTGTAAACGCCAGTTGTAAAGCATACCTTAAACCATTTATGTAAAAATGTAAAGCATATATAAAATCAGTTATGTAAAAATGTATATACATATGTGTTAAAATACCTGCTGCAAACACAATAATATTGCAAAAGATGTTAATAAAAATATGAAATGTCACCTGGGGGGGGGGGGGGGGGGGGGGGTGCTTAGACAGAGATATGTTAATAAAAATATGAAATGTCACCTGGGGGGGGGGGGGTGCTTAGACAGAGATAGTAACATCAGAATATATCTATATTTGAACTCTATAAAGTTCCTCAAACATAGTAGTAAAACTCATGTACAATTGAAAACAAAAGATAATAGGTAAGGGTAGATTTCTCGGAAGCACAGAGCACCAAAAACACAGCCCCAGAGCCACGCATTTACATAGTAGGCCCACAACAAAAAGAAGCTGTAATGGAAAAATATTTCAGACGGGTGCTTCAAACATCCAACAAGTACATATTAATATAAGCTAAATATTGATAAAGGGGAGGGAAATGATAATGGGCGAAATGAGGTCGGGGGTGGGGGAGGAATCCGAAGGGGGAAAGTTGAACAAGGACAAATATACAAGGGAATGCCATTTTCTTTAAAAACAGTCGCACTACAACGTAAACCACAAAAGCGCAGACACTCATGTACCAAAGACAAACACACAACGACGAACAACTGAATAACATAGAAAAACGAACAAGCAACACATAAGAAAACAGAAGGGCACCGTTATAAACTCACAAGCTTACAAACGAACCCACACAAGTAGGAAAAAACAATCAAGTACCGTCTTGGGATTCGGCTGCCAAAATAAAGAGGAGCCACAAAAACTTACTAAAAATAAAGGGGATGGGATGCTAAAAGTAGCGTGAATGCAAGGGAAAGGAGAGGGCAAAGGGGTGAGTGGGGCGGAGGAAAAACGCTTACATCAAACAAGAAAACATACGCAACACACAATACAAGACAGACAAAACAACTTGTTGAAAATAGGGACACCGCCTTGGAACGGTCAGTAATCTAAATAAAGGAAACTGGGGGTTTAAACGCGTTTAGGGTATGCCAACCTCGCACTTACCCTATCTTCAATAAGTTGAACAACACAATGTAAATAAAATCCCCGCTGAAAAAGGCTCTAATATTAGTGCAAAAGTAACAGGTAAATAAAGCAAAACAAAAAAATTAAAATAAATTTAAGGTATAATTACACCAATATACTCAACAAAAATTAAAGTAAATTTAAGGTACAATTACACCAATGTACTCAACAACTTGTCTTTATATACAACCATATATATAAATTGAAATATGCTTTGACTCGGCGATAAACCTACTAACAACCAGGTTTGTACAAAAAGTGTCCAATGAGAAATCATTACCGTGAGAATTTCGTTGTGCAACCCAGTCAAATCTTGGCCAATCTTGCATATCTTGTAACGGTTCCCTAAGAAGGCGTTTCATGCAACCCGCAGCTTATAGTTGTCTTGCAACCGGCCATATGTATACACGATATGGCATTATCAGATTGAAGATGCCCTGGCAAAAGGGCGTGTTATTTTCTCTTTATGAGAAAGAAGTTTTTATAGAGCTTGTAATAGCCCGGCTTATAAGTCATTCGATCTTGCACTTTTTAGTAGAGACAAGCCATGAACATAAAATGATTGAAGGTTATGCCAAATAGAAATCTGGATATGGAACACTGACTTTTCGCACCTTCTCTTGTCAGGGGCAGACAACTCATATAAAGGATATTTTCAGTAAATTTCTTTTTAAATCATCATATTTCACTCAATTTTTAATGAATCTTTAATATTTTTGGGATTTAAGTGTTTTGTGTTAATATCTTACTATTTATAGTATCAAAAGCAGGTTTACTCTCAAGCTTATTCATGCGCAACGACTTCCGTTAGTTTGATAAAAATGCTCTTAGTAGTTATATTTTTTAATGAATCCTGACAAAATCGTTATATGATTTATCTTTATAGGAATGCAAAATTGAAATAATGTAAATAAATAATATATTTCAGAAAAAGAATAAAATATTCATTGTGATTTATGAACAGCTACCGTTCATTCTTTTTTTATTAAAATTACTGTAAAATGTTTGAAATATAATACTCATTTTTCAATACAAAATCCTTAAAACAACACTTATTACACTTTTCTGCGAACGAATATTATCGTTTTCCTGAAAAATAATCAGTTAACGCAATTAAAAGGGAGGTAATCGGTAAATGGAAATATATTGTGCATATTTGTCGCATTACCGTGATTTATATGTTATAATATTGGTATTGGTTAGTCTCTTATGTGTTTAGATTAAAAGGTTCGTGGTCTCATAAAGAATAATTAAGTGGAATCATTCATGGCGATTTACCATTAAATAAATTGCACATTCTGACCTAGCTGGATTTGGTTGCAGTTTAATAAACAAAAACAAAGTAGTCAATATCTGTATATTTAAGAAATAAGAATTAATATCACTAGGGCGTAGCTCGAGTGATATAATAATACGCATCAGATGACAATCAATGAAGAGCATATCACTAAATTTGATATTTTATTTCGATTCTTACACGTTACGAAGGACTTTAAAGTACGCCTCGGTAGCCTAGTGGTAAAAACAAAGACAAATATCAAACAGGGAATGCCACGTACCAAAATCGCAGACTCCCCAAAACGAAACCTACAGCACGCAGACGTGCACACCACAAACACACACACATACACATACACGTGCACACACACAAAGCCAACACACGAGGACAAAACGAACAAAGGAACACACACACACATACGCACACACACACACAAAGCCCACACAAGAGGACAAAACGAACAAACAAAAGAACACAGTGGGGTACCGCCTTGGAACGGTCAGTGGCAAAAACACCACTGGGGAGCTTAAACCGGTTTATGGTGCGCACCCAATCTCACTCTTACCCCCACCATGTTATTTCATCACGAGCGGGCACCTGGGTAGAACCACCGACCTTCCGTAAGCCAGCTGGATGGCTTCCTCACATGAAGAATTCAACGCCCCGAGTGAGGGTCGAACCGACTTGGTGGGGTATCATGCCACGTGTCTACGGTGTGATATGCCAGTGTGGCAGCTCTATAAAGTTGGGCATTGTGCTCACTGCTACAAGTAGAAACCGTCGTTTATAAGACTGAAAAGTTGTTGAAAAAGACGTTAAACCCGAACACACACACATCGTTGACGACATCCATCAAATGCTAGTATTTGCCTATTTTCTATTTTGTGTTGATTTGTTTTCCTGTGCGACTGACGTAATAATTGTGACGTCAGAAAAATGTATTGATATATAAAAATACACAATAATCAGATAGGAAAATGATTTCGGTTGTGTTAGAATATGCGATAAACAACGGTTGACGCGCGAACCGGTATGACAGCATTATGAAGTCCATTATGACGTCAAATGGTGACATGACGTCCGGTTTATTACTACTTGGATAAATGAAGCCCAGCAAAATTTTATCATGAAATTTCAATGACCATGTAAGAATAAAAATAAAGAAGGCCGTCGAGTGGTTTTTCGCCTGATTTATCACAGTTCAGAGCTCAGATGCGCAGTAATTGAATCAAAATGTTTTAATATATCTAATTAAAATGCGATATGTTTTAACAGCGTGATTTATATAAAGACATGGGTGTGATATTTTAAGTGAAATGTTTCTATAAATCTAACAAAGCTGTTTTACTCTTCTTGTAACACTATTCTTCATATTTTTGCAAACTAATGTAAATAAGATATACTGAAATGAACAGTACTAAGTCGCGATTTATTTCTTACGTTAACCATTAATCACACAAAGCATGAAAAAGTCTTACAGGGTTGTTATTGACCTATCGTCTCACAAAGTTGTTATTGACCTATTATCCTAAAGGTCTATGGCCATAGTGAACAATAAAAATCAGCTAAATATTTTTAAATGTTAAGGGGTGCGTATTTCGGACGCGTCAATGTAGTACATACCAAAATGGAATCTGCTAATTTGCTATTTATATCATATAAGCACATTTTTTATTTGTCTTTCTTTAATATTGTTTACACTGATTCAGTTTTGCATTACTTTAACTGTTTTTATAGATAAACTTTTCAACTTAGGGCATATATTTATACTAGCATGCAACATCATGAAAGTGTCTAATGACTAATGTCTAGTGTCATCACAAAAGAATGACGACGCGACGTCTGTAAGCAATCGTACATCCAAACGTTCTGATATTTGTAGTCCCGTTTTGGAAAGCCAATTAACTTCGTAGAACTATATATTTCATTTCATTTCATCAAGATGTGTAAAAATGCTTATGTTCATCTTATACTCCCTTTCATCAAGAAATAGACTGTGGTTTAGTGGTACACATCTGGGTATGAAACATATGGACGTGTTTAGCTTACAGACGGCGGTAGTCATCACACGCGCTTTAAATAAAAATCATGTATTTCATACCAAAATATAAATTTGTAAACCACGATGGTGATGTGTATCTTATAACTACTACTTGAAATATTCAGTTTAATTTTACATATTTTGGGAGTTATACTTCTCGGGAACCCTACAGCAAATGTATTAATGTGGTGTCACAATGCAGTTTTCCCATTGGTCACATCCGGTAACATACACATCTACCATACCGCAATTGTTCCAGCTTTGCGTAAAGTCATAGTAATGGTACATAGGTTTATCATTTATAATGCAGAAGCAGTTTTAACATATACTAATGAGGTAGCCTGTCCAAATTGCAATGTACTTTGTTGACTTAGAAACATATGTAAAACTACATTTATAAATATTTTGTCTACAGTCATACGACAGACTAGCACAGTATATCATCTCACTATTGAAATGCAGTTTGATATAAATATGTTAGATCAAAGTCGCCACAATATTATTAAGCAATCATACATTTTTCCATATTAATTTATATAACAGAATAATGTATCTCTGACAGGTAAAAACACCCCAAAAATGAAATTTAGTGAGGAAATAAATCGTTTCAAACATGCGCAAATGTTCAGTTTTATTCATCAGTTAAAAAGTATATTCGGATGAGTATCCCCCCCCCCCCACCCACACACACACAACACACACCTTCTTTCCGGATATTCTACCTTATCGGGATCAACTTGCATTAGTTCGTGTCAAAATATTATCTCACATACCACATTTAAAATTATAGTTCTAAACAAATGTTTTAAATGACTACAATAAACAATAAAATATGAGCTAGATACTAAGTGATTTATTGAGCCGCTTCTAAATGGGTTGAGGCATTGATGTGAATAAAAGTATTTGATATTGCATGTTTCAGTTGGCCCCGAGTGAGGGTCGAACCGACTTGGTGGGGTATCATGCCACGTGTCTACGGTGTGATATGCCAGTGTGGCAGCTCTATAAAGTTGGGCATTGTGCTCACTGCTACAAGTAGAAACCGTCGTTTATAAGACTGAAAAGTTGTTGAAAAAGACGTTAAACCCGAACACACACACATCGTTGACGACATCCATCAAATGCTAGTATTTGCCTATTTTCTATTTTGTGTTGATTTGTTTTCCTGTGCGACTGACGTAATAATTGTGACGTCAGAAAAATGTATTGATATATAAAAATACACAATAATCAGATAGGAAAATGATTTCGGTTGTGTTAGAATCTGCGATAAACAACGGTTGACGCGCGAACCGGTATGACAGCATTATGAAGTCCATTATGACGTCAAATGGTGACATGACGTCCGGTTTATTACTACTTGGATAAATGAAGCCCAGCAAAATTTTATCATGAAATTTCAATGACCATGTAAGAATAAAAATAAAGAAGGCCGTCGAGTGGTTTTTCACCTGATTTATCACAGTTCAGAGCTCAGATGCGCAGTAATTGAATCAAAATGTTTTAATATATCTAATTAAAATGCGATATGTTTTAACAGCGTGATTTATATAAAGACATGGGTGTGATATTTTAAGTGAAATGTTTCTATAAATCTAACAAAGCTGTTTTACTCTTCTTGTAACATCATTCTTCATATTTTTGCAAACTAATGTAAATAAGATATACTGAAATGAACAGTACTAAGTCGCGATTTATTTCTTACGTTAACCATTAATCACACAAAGCATGAAAAAGTCTTACAGGGTTGTTATTGACCTATCGTCTTACAAAGTTGTTATTGACCTATTATCCTAAAGGTCTATGGCCATAGTGAACAATAAAAATCAGCTAAATATTTTTAAATGTTAAGGGGTGCGTATTTCGGACGCGTCAATGTAGTACATACCAAAATGGAATCTGCTAATTTGCTATTTATATCATATAAGCACATTTTTTATTTGTCTTTCTTTAATATTGTTTACACTGATTCAGTTTTGCATTACTTTAACTGTTTTTATAGATAAACTTTTCAACTTAGGGCATATATTTATACTAGCATGCAACATCATGAAAGTGTCTAATGACTAATGTCTAGTGTCATCACAAAAGAATGACGACGCGACGTCTGTAAGCAATCGTACATCCAAACGTTCTGATATTTGTAGTCCCGTTTTGGAAAGCCAATTAACTTCGGTAGAACTATATATTTCATTTCATTTCATCAAGATGTGTAAAAATGCTTATGTTCATCTTATACTCCCTTTCATCAAGAAATAGACTGTGGTTTAGTGGTACACATCTGGGTATGAAACATATGGACGTGTTTAGCTTACAGACGGCGGTAGTCATCACACGCGCTTTAAATAAAAATCATGTATTTCATACCAAAATATAAATTTGTAAACCACGATGGTGATGTGTATCTTATAACTACTACTTGAAATATTCAGTTTAATTTTACATATTTTGGGAGTTATACTTCTCGGGAACCCTACAGCAAATGTATTAATGTGGTGTCACAATGCAGTTTTCCCATTGGTCACATCCGGTAACATACACATTTACCATACCGCAATTGTTCCAGCTTTGCGTAAAGTCATAGTAATGGTACATAGGTTTATCATTTATAATGCAGAAGCAGTTTTAACATATACTAATGAGGTAGCCTGTCCAAATTGCAATGTACTTTGTTGACTTAGAAACATATGTAAAACTACATTTATAAATATTTTGTCTACAGTCATACGACAGACTAGCACAGTATATCATCTCACTATTGAAATGCAGTTTGATATAAATATGTTAGATCAAAGTCGCCACAATATTATTAAGCAATCATACATTTTTCCATATTAATTTATATAACAGAATAATGTATCTCTGACAGGTAAAAACACCCCAAAAATGAAATTTAGTGAGGAAATAAATCGTTTCAAACATGCGCAAATGTTCAGTTTTATTCATCAGTTAAAAAGTATATTCGGATGAGTATCCCCCCCCCCCACCCACACACACACAACACACACCTTCTTTCCGGATATTCTACCTTATCGGGATCAACTTGCATTAGTTCGTGTCAAAATATTATCTCACATACCACATTTAAAATTATAGTTCTAAACAAATGTTTTAAATGACTACAATAAACAATAAAATATGAGCTAGATACTAAGTGATTTATTGAGCCGCTTCTAAATGGGTTGAGGCATTGATGTGAATAAAAGTATTTGATATTGCATGTTTCAGTTGGCTGTAATTTTGACATTTTACTATCAATATATTTTTCTAAATGAGTAAAAATATGTGCATGTAGTAATTTGAACGGTATTTGAAAAAGTCTAAGTATGACGCTATAAGATTTGGTAAGTGCATGTTGTCATACAGTTTACAGCTGTATGCAACATCACGGTACTAATAAAATATCTCTGACCATTCCCTACCAATATTCTTTAAGGGGATATTTCTTCTTTCAGTTTTATATACGTTTCTTGCTTTCTAACAGTTAGAAAGGGTTTGCTTTTCTTAGTATTTTATATGCAATCCCTTAGCCTAGCTCTGTTGCGATATAGTCATGAAATTAACCACTCTACATTGTTCTTCATTATGTTATATCAAGTAATATATCGCTGCAAAAGTAAAGGAAAGTATTTAATTCAAATTAAGATCTACATATGACTTGATTATTACATAAACACGAGGTTTAGTTTGTATCCACAAGAAAGAAATATACAACATTTAGAATGAGCAAAATATGAGGCATCTCTCCCGTATGTGTGGACAAGTTTAAAATAACCCGAAAAGGCATTTATAGTCGGAACAATTCTAAAGCGATATAATCTAATTATGAACACATGTTTCCTCTTTTTTATAACACTATTTTATAAAAATTTTGTCGTTGTTTAAAAACAGGATGTAAAGTTTAAGAAATGTAATACGTCGTTTTAGATAATTTATCCCTGTTCATACAAATTATTCCAGAAGTAACCTTTCTTTGATATTTCTTAAAATAATGTAACTTTGAGAAACTCTACATAGCCCAATTGTTTTGTCACCAGGTTATTAGAAATTTTGAAAAAGGCGATAAAATTTTAAACGTTGCTGAACATGATCAAATTATTTTTACGAATTAAATAGTCCTAACGATGACGTCATAAAACAGTCTGCCAAGGCTTTCATGGTTGACTGATTCGAGTGTTCCATATCCAGAATTTATCTTCTGGTATTGTTCTTTAAGAAATGTATTATCTTAAGTCTCTACTAAAATGTGCAAGGTTCGGCCATATTTTGGGATTTATAAGCCGGGCTATAAAGATCCATAATGAAATATGCTTTGGCACGGCGATAAACCTACTCATGCCATGAATTCCCAGTCCAATATTACCGCTTTATATTTTTGCAGTAGCGAACTGTGGCAAGTCTATATCTGCATGTAGTTCCCGTGTGGCTATCGGTGTGTAACATTATCGTATTCGCATTAACCGTTAATTATAGGCTATATTCATAGACAATACTCCAACACCACTCATTGAGTACACTCAAATAAATTGCCTAACGGTCACGTCTTTACTCAGGAAAGATTCCATTGGTATTCATAAAGGTGAGTGACAGTCGAGTCAACTCCCAAGAGTGAGCGACTGTTGAGGGAGGTCCTGGGGACCCTTGAGTGTTTCTCAAGGTCTCATAATGTAAGTTTAGATGATAAATTTACAATATTTATTTAATTTGAAGGTAAGATAACAGTGTCATGTTAAAGCGGAAGTTCATATTTGTGCAAGGTATTTCGAAAAATATATTATGTTCTTTTTTAATACATGTTGTTGAGGACGACGAAAACGCAAAAAGACCCAACAAATTAAAAGACTGTTTAATTAATAAAAACGGTTAAAATAGATATAGGAAATCAAATATGCGTCTACGAAACCTAGCCAAACGGGGCTCATCAGTCACTCCCAGAAACACGCGTCGACTACTAGTAATAAATAAATTGCACTGCTGACAGCAGTATTTACATTTCACAAGCCTAGATATAGGTTAATCCATACTGAAAAATATAAACAAACCGTCAAATTAAATGTCATGAAGAACCTATCATTATTGAATCTCATTGTTTAAATGACAACGGAAACAGTTATTTTATAAAAAGATATGAGCCGCGCCATGAGAAAACCAACATAGTGCGTTCGCACTATGTTGGTTTTCTTATGGTGCGGCTCAATTATGTTTTTAGTAATTGAAATTCAAAAACATACGCGGGCTGGCATTCGGTAAACATCAACACTTAAAAATTCAGTTGTTTAAATAAATTTCAATTTCATCGAAAATTAAACTCTATATTTCTAAGTATAAATTAAATTTTACTAATGCAGACGAGTAGACTGGCTGATGGACGGACGAACGGACGGAAGGACGTATTATAAAACAAATAGACGAACGGACGGACGGATAATCATACAGACGAGCAATAAGATGACAACTTCCAACTACAAAAATAATGATCAGCACTTTTGCACATCTTTGATGTTATTGTCATATAAACCGTTATAATCCTCTAAATCCATTGTGTACAATGAAACCATTACTCGAGCTGTCCTTCCGAAAGTTAAGATTGAGTGGAATTTATGAATATGACTTTCGAACTCCACTCACACTCCCGCAAGGTCTACTCGAGGTCCACTTGAGTGATACTTACCCAAGTTTGAGTCAAGTGTGAGTTTGAGTAACGACTATGAATATAGCCCTATGGGTCGGTTGCAGGACAGATCGTCCGATAACTTGCTGATCAACGCTGAGCGGCGGGTTGAGTTATCTACCTATAATCTCCAGATTATCCCGGAGTCAGATGGGTTGCGCATGAAAATTTCAAGGCTTACTCAACTGAGTAATGGATGATCGGCGAATCATGTTTATTTAGCATTCACATGTATAGAGGGTGTATGGGTATACACGGGGTATAGCTTTATAAAATTAATAGTAATGATAATACTAACTTTATTTCCTGAAGGTTTCATACTTAGTGTACAAATACAAATATTATACAACTTATTTCCAGTAAGGCCTTCAGTTAAATTCCACATACATTCACACATCTACACAATCATAAAGTCAATTTATAATTATACATTTGTACGAAAATACACATATCAGAATTACTTAAATTTTCTTCGACAAACAGGTCTCATATTAAAAAAGGCTTAAATAAACATGATATACACAAATTATAAGTATAACAATAACTATGTTTTATAAGAATTACCATGCGTCGCAAAGATTAATTCACGACAATTAAGATGTGCAAAAAGGAAAGTATGTCCAATAAAAAATATACATGTTCCAGATTTGGATAATAAGATAATACATTTATAATTATTATTGTTAACCGAATTATTCAACATTCATGCTCATTTGGAAACAAAAGAACCGCGCCATGAGAAAACCAACATAGTGGCTTTGCAACGAGCATGTATCCAGACCAGCCTACGTATCCATGCAGTCTGGTCAGGATACATGTTGTTCGCTAACGGTTTCTCTAATTGCAATAGACTTTGAAAGCGAACAGCATGGATCCTGACCAGACTGTGCGGATGCTGGTCGCAAAGACACTATGTTGGTTTTCTCATGGCGCGGTTCTTTTGTTTCCAAATGAGCAGGAATGTGGAATAATTCGGTTAACAATAATTAAATTAATTCAACAAATTCTTGTTTTTTAATACAAGTAACTGAAGATGCATAGGCAAAAGGGCGTTTTATTTTCTCCTTTTGAGAAAGAAGTTTTTATAGAGCTTGTAGAGAATAATAAAATTATAGAAAGCAAATGTAACAATGCGAAAATATTTTGTTTCAGAAGGAGGGGGCTTTGACGGAGATAGTAACATCATAGTATATCTTTATTTGAACTCTATAATGTTCCTCAAACATATCAAGGTAATCAAACACAGACATATTTTAATTTACCTCATGTACAATTGAAAACAAACCATGTATATAAATTGAAATATGCTTTGACTCGGCGATAAACCTACTAACAATCAGGTTTGTACAAGAAGTGTCCACTGAGAAATCATTACCGTGAGAATTTCGTCGTGCAACCCAACCATATCTTGGACAAGAATTGTAACGGTTACCTAAGAAAGCGTTTCATGCAACCCGTTTGATCGGCGGATCACAATAACTCTCGTTTAACTCTAGCTTATGGTCGTCTTGAAACCGGCCATATATTTTTTATTAGTATATATTTTTATCCATCGGTATTCCAGAAATTCGAAGTGTTAAAGACCCACCAATACCTAGTGGTCTACTTTTTTCTCCCATATGAACTTGGGGCAAATAGTTCTAGTAATACTGGTATAATACAACTATTCTACAAGATGACAGGTAGACAATCTAAGCCCTGTTTTCACAACTTCATCTGCAAACTTATTTAGTCATTCTCTTCTCAGTATAGTTTTATAACATAGAATAATAACTATCTTACACTGTAGAAACAAAGTGTGGTCTAAACTCGACATAGTACATGAAGTACCGTGCATCACTACATTAATTGAATAATGTAGGCGTACATTTATTTGCGCGGCAAAAATTTAGCGCAAACGCAATTTTTGGTGAAATATCTAATTAATTCATGGACATGAATTAACGCTCTCGCGAGACCGCTAATTTCTAATTTTAGCGCTGTCCGAGATGTGGCTCTCGGAGATTTACGGAGATTCACGAAGATTTTCGGAAATAAACTTAACCGTCGGCAATTTTTATGTAATGTGTTTACGTACAGTATATAAAGTATATTGGGTCTATGACAAAACATCGACAAGAAAAAACGCCGACGCGACAATTGATCGATGCGACAAAAGACCGACATGTCGCATAGTGTCGTGTCGGCATTTTGTCGCATTTATGGTCGAAAATAATTTTGATATATATAACTGCACTTATACGTCGATTATTATGAAATGAATACCTTCATAGGAGGTCGAAACAGGTGTTATTACGCCATGACAAGGTCCAAATTTCTTATTCCAAGTATTCGGTGGTTATTTTTTAACAACTCGTAAAAAACGGTTATGGCATTGATTTATAACTGTTACAATAACTCTTAGGCTAATGTTTCCTTCTAAATAATCAATATACAGGGTTGTCAAATTATCTCTGAATTAATTTGTTTTATGCTTTTGTTCATAATTACTAAATGTATACAGTTTAACAACTTATGAATGACAAATACATCAATTTTAACGGTACAATGAAAACTAATCTATTTATATAAAGTTTGATCAAAGGAAATCGCATAACTTGAGTCGATACTGACATATATTATCCACTAAATAGACGTTTTGTTGTTTTGCCGATATCTTAAACCTTACCTAAATAATGTCTTTAATTTTGCAGGGTAAGGGAACGTATATCATTTTTGTCATACTTCAATTAATTTGAATGAATTTAAACCATATTGCTAACTTCTTTTCATTATTGACTAAATTACAGATATTATCTTACGAATATGAACAAAATGAGCTGTTATCTGTGACATAGAATGATATTATTTGACACGAAACTTGTCTAGTATGTCCTAGTATGTCCAAACTAAGCTCTTTGTCATCAAAATTGAGTTGTTGTCACATAAAAGATATCAGTGTTGCACTTAATCGAACTGGTATTAAATTTTGTGTCAGCTGTGGTCAGTACCTGACAGCAATTTTCACAACTGCACATTTTAATACCACCACCCATTAACTGAACATTAACCGTAAATGTTCGAGTCTTAATCTTAACTGTCTGAAGATTTAGACCGAACTTTTCAGATATGTGTAAAAATTTCAAGGTAATTTAACCCCTGAAAATGAAGAAAAAGTGTAAATAAATTATGTATCGATGTTTTGTCGATGTTTGTGTCGATGTTTTTTGTCGAGCTTTTGTCGCGCGTCGGCATTTTGTCGTGTCGATGTTTTGTCTGTCGATGTTTTGTCGCGCTCCCAGTATAATAATGCCTACGTAACTGTATTGTCTTCTTGTATTTAATTATAATAATCTGCGTGTTTTAAATACTGTATACTAGTTATGATTGCTGAAATAAAACGAGACTGTCACACATTTAAATCATTGAATCCCCTTTGTCCTTCATGCAATGTGTTTTAATACAAACGTTTACACATTTCCGTAAACGAGCGACTGCAACAACGGACATGCCCGAAGGTGATACGGAAATCGATAACAACTTGATCAAATGAGAAAAACACAAACTACAAACTTAAATATTTTATTTTGCATGATTATATATTTAAAATAATAATATGAACAATAAACAGGAATATCATACGAACCTTAAAATATTAGCAAGCAGTGTAACTAGTGCAAACTCTCAAGAGTATTTATTTGCAAAAGTTCGAAGAAAACATTATCAAATGAAAATGTACATGAAATGCTTGGACAAATTAATGCGCGGACATGAATTAGCGCACGTGCGATAGCGCTAAAAGCGCTGTTATTAGTACACCGCTAAAATAAGTAAGCCTACAGTAATATATTTGGACATTAAATACATTGTCTTAGCCTTATATCTGTTACTGTCATATTGTAACTAGATACTTGTTATTTCTCATTTCTCCATACAAAAAATGTATAATTACCATCATGGAAATACAAAAAATTACATATATTTTTGGTGTGTCTCTAAGGTAACTTGACAATAGCCACTATTGACCTTGACATTTTATAGGGAACATACAAGTATACATAACTCGCAAAATGTACTAAGTATTTAGAATTGAAGCTCAAAGAGCTGGCACTATTAGTGAAAAACGCCCCCAAAGTGTGCCCAAATATGCTACAGTTGTCTGCGCAAAATATACCAGAATAGTTTAGGTATGATTCATTTTGCGACCAGATTAAACAAGTTCTCCGAAGGTAACCTTGACCTTGGAGCTAGGGTCTGGGTCTTGAGCATGACACACCAACTCATAAGGAAGAATTGTGACAAGTAATTTCTGATGAATGGCAGAGTTATTGACCGGACAAGAAACATACAATGTTAACTTTTGACTTCTAAGTGTGACTTTGACCTTGAAGCTAGGGGTCTTGGGCTTGTGTCTGACAAGTCATCTTAATATAGTGAACGTTTATGACATGTGATTTTAAAATCTCTTCATCGGTGGAAGTGTTACGGACAACAAACACACCATGTAAACCGTTAAACTCTAAATGTGACTTTGACCTTAGAGCTAGTGGTCTGGTTGTTATGCATGACACGTTTTCATGTTATGGGGCATATTTATGCCAAGTAATTTCGAAATTCCTTGATGAATGACAGAGTTACGAACCGGACATGAAATAACAGATCCTATTAACCTTTGACTTGACTTCAAAGTGTAAACTTGATCTTGGAGCTAGGGGTCTGGGTATTGCGCGAAACAAATTGCCTCATTATGGTAAACATTTATGCAAAGTTGTTTCAAAATCCCTTCATGGATAAAGTTGTTTCAAAATCCCTTCATGAATAACAGAGTTTTTTACTGGACACGAAAAGGATCCTATTAACCTATGACTTCTAAGTATGACCTTGACCTTGGAGCAAGGGATCTGGGTCATATGACACATTGTCTGATTATGGTTACCATTTATGCCAAGATATTTCAAAATGCCTTCATGGATGGCAGAAATATGGACCGGACGCAAAAATCAGATCCTGTTAACATTTGAAGTCTAAGTCTGACCTTGACCTTGGAGCTAGGGGTCTGGGTCTTGCCCATGACACGTCGTCTCATTAAGATAAACATTTATGCTAAGTAATGTCAAAACCTCTTGATGAATGTCAAAGTTACGAACCGGACACGAAACGGACCCTATTAACGTTTGACTTCTAAGTGTGACCTTGACCTTGTAGCTAGGGGTCTGAGTATTACACATGAAACGTCGTCTCATTAAGGTTAATATTTATGTCAAAATATTTCAAAATTCCTTCATGGATGGCAAAGTTACAGCCCGGACAAGAATTTGCAAAGTTATGGTCGGACGGACGGACGGAATATGCGAGTTTAATATGCCCACCTTCGGGGCATAAAAATCAAAGAACATACTGTAGTGTAAATAAAAAGTTACTTGCTGAAACATCGTTAATACATGTAAGGATGTTATTGATAAATAAAACCCGAAATTATCAACTGCTTTTGTAAAAGATATATACTTAATGACTTAATAATAACATATGGCCGGTTGCAAGACAACTATATGCCGGAGTAAAGCGAGAGTTAGTGTGAATCGTCTATCGAACGGGTTGCATGAAACGCCTTTTTAGGTAACCGTTACAATTCTTGGCCAAGATATGGCTGGGTTGCACGACGAAATTTTGACGGTACTGATTTCACAGTGGACACTTCTTGTACAGACCAGGTTGTTAATAGGTTTATCAATTTGTATACATGGTTTGTTTTCAAATGTACATGAGGTAACTTAAAGTATGTCTGTGTTTGATTACTTGGATATGCTTGAAAAACTTTATAGAGTTTAAATATAGATATATTATAACAATGAGGTTACTATCTCCGCCAAGGCACCCTCCTGAAACAATATTTTCGCATTGTTGCTTTCTATGATCGTATTGTTCTCTACAAGCTGTATAAAAACTTCTTTCTCATAAGGAGAAAATAGCTCACTCTTTTGCCTGGGCATCTTCAGTCACTTGTATTAACAAGAATTTTGTTGAATTAATTTTATTTGAGCCGCGCCATGAGAAAACCAACATAGTGGCTTTGCGACTAGCATGGATCCGCGCAAGCTGGTCTGGATCCATGCTGTTCGCTTTCAAAGTCTATTGTAATTTGAGAAACAGTTAGCGAACAGCATGGATCCTGATTAGACAGCATGGATGCGCAGGCTAGTCTGGATTCATATTGGTCGCAAAGCCATTAAGTTGGTTTTCTTTTAGCGCGGTTCATTTGTTTCCAAATGAGCGTGAATGTTGAATTATTCGGCTAACAATAATAATAATTATAAGTGTATTGTCTTATTATCCAAATCTGGAACATGTATATTACTAGTATCTTATGGGACAGACTTTCCTTTTAGCTCATCTTAATTGTCGTGAATTAATCTTTGTGACGCATGGTCATTCTTTTAAAACATAATTATTATTATACTTATAAGTTGTGTATATCCTGTTTAGTAAGACTTCTATATACAATTTAAGACCTGTTTGTTGTAGAAATTCTGATATGTGTATTTTTGTATAAATGTATAATTAAAAATTGACAGTATGATTGTGTATATGTGTGAATGTAATATGAAATTTAATTGAAGGCCTTACTGGAAGTCAGTTGTATAACATTTGTATTTGTACACTTAGTATGTAGTTTCATTATTGCTATTAATTTCATAATGCTATACCATGTATACACATACACACACTATATATGTGAATTCTTAAATAAACATGCTTCGCCGGTCATCCATTACTCAATTGAGTAAGACTTGAAATTTTCATGCGCAACCAAACTGACTCCGAGATAATCTGGAGATTATAGGTAGATAACTCAACCCGCCGCTCAGCGTTGATCCGCGAGTTATCGGACGATCTGTCCTGCAACCGGCCAATAATATATTAACAAAACCTGAAAAGTAGATCCCTCGGAAGCACCGAGGACAAAGCTAATAGTGAATATTGCAGACTCGATTTGATTGAGACCGCATTGAATAAATGTGTTTTGACAACTTCATCTGCAAACTTATTCAGTCAATCTCTTTTCAGCATAGTTTCTAAAACATAGATGAATAACTATCTTACACTGTAGAAACAAAATGTGATTGAAATTTCACTAAATACACTGATTTCTGTACATACTGCAACAGTTATTCAATAAAATGTTAGGACATTACACACATTGTCTTGACCTAATATATGTCACTGTCAGTTGTAACTAGATACTTGTCATTTCTCATTTTCTTCATGCAGAGCATGTATAATTACCATCATGGAAACACAAAAGAATACAGTTATTTTGTGGTGCCTCTTTAACTCTAGCTTATAGCTGTCTTGCGACTGCCTAATGTGTTTCATTACTGTCATTGAAACTTGAAAAATAACTAGATCAGTAAAAAATATAGGAAAGGCGCTCATTACAGAAAATTATCCATTCAGGTCATTGATTGGTACAAGTATTATTTTGGTCCGCGAGTATTTACTTTTCTATACGTGCCGCCTAGCCGGCACAAAAGCTTACCTTGGGCACACAAACCATTGCAGTTAAATTAGTTTAATTACTACATGCTTTACAATAATGCAAATATGTACTTGAGCAAAAACTTCAAGGTTACTAAGTCTTGATTACAACGGAAACGTTGCATGCATAACTGAAATTCAAAACCACGTATCTGTACTTTATACTTCTATATAAAACTTGTCATTTGGTAGAACTGAAAGAACACCTAACTTATGTCAAATTATTTAAGGACAATTGGTTTATACGAAACATATTTTTCATCAGTCTAATAAAGAGTTACACATTAACAAATAAACAAAAGTGAACCTGCAGCTAGTTCCTTAAACAAAAACTATTACTTTGTCAGGCAAAGTGATAAATCTTGAAGAAAACCAGTCCGCTTTGCACAGTTGGGAAAGCACAGATCTGTAGATCATAGGGCAATTTGTCAGATACCCATACCTAAGCGAAGCGCGTGTTGTCTTAATTGTGTAAGAAATCATTCGTTCTCCACTTCCGCTGAACCCAAAACGAACCAAAACCAAGCATATACTTTGAAGAAATAGGGCAATAAACACAGTCTTAAACCTGTGTAAAGAGGAGAACAAGTCCAGTCAAACACCAGTTTCAATTGCCATTGCCAACACGGCAATATTTCTGAAAATATACTTGAAGATTGCCGGGAGGTTCTAGATTAATGGTAAAAAATAACTATTGAATCATTCTTATGTTACTGTATTTATTTATAAAGCTTAGTACGTAGGCTATTTTATGATTTATTATAAACAATTCTAATATGCTTGTTTCTGTTAAAACACGCTTTGGTCATATGGACAACTAGTACCAACGTTAACAACTCAAGTAGGAAAAGATCATAGCAAGAGTTTGTACCACATTAATAGTTAAGAACAAGAGTTCGGATAGCTTGCAGAACCGACCAATATAAAGCTGACAATTGTCAAAAAAATTCCTTCTTCTAAAGTTCAATGGTAGACCATTATCACGCCGTGCTCAAGTAAGGTGGAATAAATCAACTTCAATGGACGAACAAATGCTTAAACGTTTAAAGTAAGAGTGTTATTAAATGAATTTTTGCAGTTCTTTAAGTTCCAAAAAGTGTGTCCCAGTCGGGTACAAATCTGCGATGAAGTCCTAACCTGTGCTCATTTTTGTGCAATATGTTCCGAAAAATCCTTCCTGGAGCATGGTGTCCCGGCCGGTATGAGTTGAAATCGAAAGTACATTGTTTTCTTAGATTAGGCACTTGCATTGAATTATGCTCTATTTTCAGCATACAGGACATGATATACGGATCTAGTTGCTACTGCATGAGAAACTGTGACCTTGAAAACATGCCGCCTTCGCTTCGATTTTTCTGACCTGTAAAATGTCAGGTTAAGGGGGACGTTTTGGGGGAAACATAGGAATACTGGAGATATGAGCAATTACGACATGCGGAGGAAGGTTTTCTGCATTAGTCTCGACTAAATGTGTGAAGCAAAAGGCATGAATGAAATAAAACGGGATGCAAAAACAAGCTCCTACCTTCTAGCGTCACTTTCTCCGCCATCTTGGTGTGTCCTCTCCGGCTCACGGAAAATCCCAGCCGTTGCACGTATACGACAGTGAATAAGCATAAATTTGATAATATAGTACAAAAAACTTACAGTTATACATATACTCCAACTGCTTATAATCACAAATTACAAAAAAAATAATTTTACTAACTCAAATATAAGGTATAAACTTTTCATTGTGTTAGCAACTCGTTTATCGATTGCATGGCTGGGTATGTAAAATAACACCCCATTTCACGTCATTACATTAGGCCACACCAGAATAATTTCTTGGTAATTGGTTTAAAAGAAAAGGAACGTGCGAGCGAAATAAAAATAAAAATATTTTGTTTTTGGATTTAACCTATTTTTTGAAGCGTGCGAGGAACGATTTGAAGAAATAAAATCTTGTCACAAGAATTAACCAACACTACCGTAGCATATCAAAAAGGCTTGAAAATACATAAAAGAACCAAAGATTCTTAAAAATAGAAGGTTTCATGCCAAGCTTCCCCAGAAATACATGGCAGCCACTCAACACCTATACAGCCCCGATAGACGCGAAACCGTCTTTCATGGGAAGAACCAGTACAGGGCTGTTAGTTAGGTGGGAGACACTTAAAAGCATCTTAGAAATTTCCAGTGCTTGGACCGTGATTCGAACCCCGGACTTCTGGACTGACAGTTAAGCTCCACCGTCCCACCGTCTGCAAAAACTGAAGCTAGCGGAAGCTAATTTTCAAAAAAAAATTCTTGAAAATGGGGCGGGAAATCCGTTGAAGTAATCAATTTGGTATTGCCTTAAATATATCTTAGTTGACAACCCGCTATTGCAGCAGATGAAAGGATTCCTCTCACTGGACGCCATGTTACAAAATATGTTCTAGTCAAAATATTTAATTGTATAACCCTTTTCCCTTTTGTTTAAATAAAATATTTATCTTGAACTACATATAAGATCAAAAGATACAAAACTGATATCATTAAAAAAAAACAAGCAATGATTTTATGTATTTTATATAGAATACAAGTATCGAACTACTGATCATACTATCATTCTTTTAATTAAGATCTATCAAGTTCTACATGTTTTCACTTGATCAGTCCATGTATTAACGGGTAGAAAAATCGGCAATTTACCTGCTGTTAAAACATGACGTTTATTTATTACTGCTTAAATCATGACAGGTGTGTTATATGCGTATTGTTTCTACCATGATAACCTCTTTTTGTAGGCTAAAATATGTAAACTTATCCTTGGTAAGTTTTGCTGTATCAGTCATCAACCACAAACTCACTACTCCCTCCCCTACAGAGTCAACCACGTGTTTACTAGCTTCTCCATGTGTTTATTCCCTTTCGAACTCGGCGTCGGCTTAAGTTTTGCCGATAAACCGAGAATGTATTTAATCGCGTGTAACTTGTGCGGAAATCATAACAATGGTTGTCCTTGGGCGCTTCGTTCTTCTTCTTCCTCTGTGTCAACCCGAGACTGAATCGCCATAATGACACAAAGAAGGCCCAAGAAATTGTTCTCGGTCAAAATTCCACACTATGTCCTAATTGGGAGGACCGCGAACAATGCGATAACAATATGGCGGAATGCGATGGTTAGGACGATTCGTGTATGATTTGCAGGGCACCCCCATCCCTCCCCCCCCCCCCCCCCAAAAAAAAACACAATAAAAGAACTCATTTCCTGGTCTCTTTAGTATCGAGTGCAAACATATGATAGATTTATGACCAAATAAAATATTATTTGAATGAAGAAATTACACTACTGTTGTAGAATGTTGGTTTACCCCAGTCGATAATGTGAACAAGCGCCGTAATCAAGGCTGTAAACTCAACTTCCCGGTGTTGGTGCGTTTTACTCGAGCTAAGTTATCCGATTCGACTCAATTCCATCCGGGAAATAAACGCATAAGGCCGCCCAATGATTTTGGGTGTTATCAGTCGTTAGGGTTTTTACTGAATTTCTCATATATTTCATGTAAATGTTGAAAGCTTGACGTACTAATCCGTACACTAAATAAGTGTTCGTACTTAAAATAAATCAAATGTAAAATTAGTTTTCTTGAAATTGTGTTCCTGTTTACCGAGTTTTTCAATAATATGCAAAATCATGAGTAATGTCATGTTTGTAATAACGAGAAACGAAAAACAAAACAAAAATCGTTTAGAAACCTTGAATACATATTTTTGGTAGTGTTGTTGGTTATGGATATCTAAAACATGTTTACCGTTTCCAAGAACAACAGAATGGGAATTAAAAATTCTATCGGAATCGTAAAATCATCACAGTCATATGAAAACAAAATTAATCTTTGTGTCATGCTTTTCAGTATGCAAGAATAGCGACAATATACGTTTGTTTTGTGTATTAACGTCTGCGGAAGCCCTTTGGATAAGTTTGTAACCTCGACCTTCGGTCTCAGTCACAATTACTCCCGCGTTACTACACAAAAAAATGTGTATTACCCCTACATAAAATGTTCCTTTAAAGAGCATCGTGTCTGAACAGAGGAGTATCAGATAGAACCAAAAGTTATAAATGTCATATATTCAAGGAGCCCGTAATGAAATGCTAGACAATGTAGGTGAAGATATGAACATGTTATAGCGAACAGTGTTATGAGAAGTAAGACGAAAGGCACAAGCATAGACAGCGGAAGTCTGTCTATCGATACAAGCAATAAAGGACGATATTTGCAGATAACGTATCCGAGTATTTGAAGACAGCACTAGGACCCGACGAAATAACGTTTACATAGCTTGTTAGGGATACGTTGGCACCAACCAATTCTTCAGGATTGTGCAGATGTTGTTACAACAAAAAAGATGCCTTATCCCTACAGTGATGAAACTTTCATAAAAAAAGACAAACTTGCAAACTTTAAATCTCTGTACAATGGCTAGAATCCATCCAGGCGACTGCAACTTACCTTGTCATGTTTTGAATGGTTTACAAAAAGGTAGGGGGTGGGGGGGGGGGGCAGAATGGGGGAGAAGGGGAGGGGTTGACTGCTATGATTAGAAAGCCGGTGTGCAGCAGTGCCACCAAGTCATCATTAATCCAAACCAGGTAACAGCTACAATTTGTTAATGCTATCTATTGTGTTCAACCTCTTTTAAGTGTTAAAATCGTCTGAGAAACACCCATTGTTTTATTATGGTCTGTGACACCTCAAAATGATAGCAACGCATTTTGGTAGTCTCTACCAAAATTCGGCCGAGTTTTGGTAGTCACTACCAAAATGCGTTACACTGAACGCAAGTTTACAATAATGTAGTACCAAAATGCGTTGGATATGTACACATCCAACGCAAAACTGTATCAACGATAATCTCATGATTTACAGAAAGAATATTTTATGACGAATGGACCGTATTATTTCAAAGATAGTCGCTCATCCGACCTTGACCTTTTGACTTTGAAAATATAACGACCCTAGATTCAGTCAAGAAGGACCATTGAAACACAAGTGAGAGAGGTCAATACAACTCTAACTTTGATATACATCGAAAGACATTGAAGGAACTTGGCACAACTGTTCACCAAAATTGTTTGATGCGTCGTTCGCATGACCCTGTGACAGGTTATCAAGCAAGTATAGATTGTTTGAGATAAAAATCAAGGAGATTCATGAGAAAAGGTCACACAAAACGGGCTGTAAAATACCTTTAAAAATATATGTAAGGTAGACGTGCAACCTTTATCCACTAAAAATCTTCAGAATATTTCAATGTTGTTTAATATATATCAAATAACCCAACCCGGTAATAAATTTAATTCCAAGGGTAACCGATTAATTTATTCACCGAGAATTACCGAGGTTGGTCGAGTAAATGTCTGGCACTCGTATTTTTGTATACCAGACATAACTTTCTTTTTTGGTGAACACTGTATATATAACTGCTTAAGTTAGATAGCGGACACCTTTTGGAGCCGCCCGCCCGCCACCCACCCTCCGCAGGTATTCTTCTCATATAATACGTCGTATGCAAATGAGGGAAAAAGCCAAAATCTGCCATAAATATTTAGAGAAAATCATTCGCATTGATATATGTAGATAAATAATAACATACATGACACTGTATACCTTATTGAGGAGTAAGCTTCATTTCAGAGTAAATGATATATTTCAACATTTTCATGCTTTAAGAAATCTAGGTGGACTGTGACTCCGACAACACTAGCACATTATAACAACAAAACAATACAATGTTATTGCACAGGAAGCACCTTTCACACGCTCAGGAATCTACATTTTAGTTGTTTTTATACGAAAACTATATCTCAGGAGGGGACACCCCCACCACACACACACACACAACATTTTTATAGGAGACATTCCCTCCTTTTATCTCTCTCTCTCTCTCTCTCTCTCTCTCTTTCGTGCATAATGTCGAATGAACACAGCCCCTGATGTAGAAAAAAAAAACTACCAAAATACGTTCCATTCCATGATCCTTAACACATTGTAGGTACCCTTGCAACGCATTTTGTCGCTAACAAAACTCGACCGAATTTTGGTAGTGACTACCAAAATGCGTTGCTACCATTTTGAGGTGTAACAATGGTCTAATTTTAATTGAAACTACTTGGAAGGGCCAACAGTGAGATGGTGATTAATTATGGAATTACGGTACCAGTCTATCAAAAGGAGTCGCTTCTATATTTGAAAATCATTCGTGATAATTATTGCGAGCGTTGTTTACGATGACAACGTATGCCTGTTAGTTTCGTTTACTTTTGAGACTATTCAATGAAAGAAATTCCGTCTTACAAACATTTGTTCGCCCGTTATATTCCATTATATACATTTTATTAGGCACTTATGTTGTCGTTCTTTCTTTTTTTTATTTATATTGATTTTGGGGAGGAATTCTGTAATGTTTCCAGAACTTGTTAACAGACTGGTTTGCCGCTCGATACTCTTTACAGATATATGTTTTTAATGTGTATTCCAGAAAGTAATAAAACATGATTAAACTTAATTTGAAAATCATTTTTAGTAAATGTAAATCCTATCTTTGCATTTTGACAACTTGAGCTTCAACATACTCCGCCAGTGTTGTAGCGTGTTCTTTGATAGACTCTTGCAATTTATCATAAAAAAACACACAACGACATTATTATGAATTAATCTCCCTTGAAATTGAGCATACTCTTAAAGAAATAAATCAGCAAAGGTAGAAAACACTAAAATGTACATATACGAAAATAGGTAAAAATCTTGGATTGAGTTGCTTCTTCATGAAACATAATGAAACATAAAAGAGACAAAGCAATAATAACCCACCAGCAAAAGTACATGTACAATGACTAAATTATATATAATAATTTATAATTTATAATTATAACATTATGATTATGTTATATTTGAATATTTTGTTTAGCATTGTAAAAAACAACAGTGAAATGATTTTAGAACCTCTAGTGAAAAAAACCACAAACAAAAATTCACTGTCATTCGCTAAGTGATTGGTATGAAATGTGAAAACAATTTCGACAACAAACGTATATCAGACGCAATAGTAAAATCTTAGAATACAAATAGTCTTGCAAGTAAAGAGCTATAATTGTAAGATTTCATAAATGGAATACATTATAAGAACATTGGAATGCGAAAGTTTACTTTCCAAAGTAGTGTTAGTACTGAAAAGCTAACAGCAAAGTTTCTTAAATAAACTAGAAAAGTCGATGCTCGACATTATTTTGGAAAACTAAAATACAATTCCGCTTAAGCACAAAACCGAGATTTAGATATTCCGGATACACGTGCCAGAGAAAGATAAGTCTAACAGCAATTATTTAGAATTATTAATTCAGAGCTTAAAAACTTTATGCTAGTAGCAAGAGGAAACGAGCGTTTTTCATAAGCATACTTTATGTTTTGGAAAACGGTATTAATTCTTTGGAGAAAAACAAAACAATGCTAACCAGTTTTTGCAAATGTTGAAAGTTTACGATGTTGTTTTTACTAGTTCACCAAAGTAACGTTATAAACAATGGAGTGAAGTGAAAACTATCCTTGAAACCTATTTCAACAAAGAAGTCCTAGTTTTCAGTAAGTGTTTGAAGAGCCGCTAATAACTGGTCTACAAATTACTTCGAGTAAAACAGAAGCATTTGTCAATGTAATCTTTAATTAAGTAGTAAATTTCAATGGAATGTCCATTCGGCTTTTGTACGCCGACGAAGAATCCAAAAGAAAGTGATGTCGGCTTTATTCAAGTTATAGATACAGGCAAGGACTGTAAAAATGCCCCAAAAATTTAATCCAAGAAGATTTTCTGAATTCAGACATTTAGAAATATGCTTAATCCTTACCTTGCTAAATTTCTATAACAAACTCGTCTATCTTTTAATTTGGACAGTACTATTAACTGTTAAAAGGGGTGCATACCAAAAAGATACTGACTGAATGGCGAACAGTGCAGATCATGATCAGACTGCACGGATGTGCAGGATGATCATGATCTACATCAAAGGCAGAATCGATCGTGTCCAGCATGATAAGGGTTGATAAATAAGGTTAATGTGTCTGAGATAAACGAAGAGCGAGACTATTTTTCATGAAGTTCATATCTGGATAAGCTTTATTCGGAAATATAAATATTCGGTTAACATCGTCGGAAAAGAATATCGAATATCCATTTAAGTCGTTACACCATTAAAAGATAAATAAATTGACAAGTTTTTCCATTGATAAAAGGTTATCAATGATAAGTTGATTTTCGCGTTGCAAAACGCCAACGTAGGTGGTGTTGGCGTAATTTAAAACGTTCACGTGATGGTGTCAAACATGAAACACTTTAGCCCCCTTCTATTCGATAAAATTTCGGGGACTCTCCCATACCAAAATAAATGGATTGCGTTTTATATTATACCTTCAAAGTTTTCAATGGGTACATTAAATTTTAACTTTTGTATAAAGTGAGTTACAACAGGAGACACAACGGTCACCCTTCAAATATCACGACAGAAACCACCACGGTGGATCAGATTTAATTAATAATTACAAGTAATATAAACTATTTGAGCCATTAGAGTGTATTTTATTTTTACGATTAAGTGGTTAGAAAAGACAACCTTATTTTTGATGTAACAAAGCCTGTAAAGAATAGTGTTCCTTGGTGCTTCTTATAAGCAGTGTAGAAGAAGAAGTGTAACACCCTTTCACGACACATATTATAACCGACTGGAACTCACTTGTAACAGAACACTGAACATATAGAGGATATTACATGAGTGTCTTTTCATATTGAATTTATTAAACGAGTTGAATAAAATAATAAAATGCGAGGCTCATTTTATGAATTTTATTCAACGGGTTTAATAATTTCAATGTGGAGACACAAATGTAATATTCTTTTTATCACGTGTGAGCTTTACTTGTTGAAACATCAAAATTTCTCCTTTCTTTACCTATTATAGACCAAGAAAATTCACCCAACGTCTCCTATAAATAAACGTCGTCAACGTCAAAGCTTTATTACACTAGTGCATTATCAAATTTATGTAATTACTTTATTTCACTCCCGCGACGTCAAACATGTGATAAAGATATTTAAAATAATGTAACAAACAGTAATGTTTGAAATTATCTTTATTTCGTGTGTTCATGTTTATATGCCATTAGCATGTAGATTTTTACACTCATACAAGTTGGCTTTATCTTGAATTAAATAAATCTTATTCTAAAGAAAATATAAAACTGATCGCAATTTTATGTAAAATAAAAGAAGCCTTAAATACTTCTGTTGATCAATTGAACATGTATTTAAGAAATAATAAGTATGAACATTAGGTTTATTGTAGAATAACCTGAGTTTGGAGTTCTTATGCGTATGAATATAATACGAAGGCCGACACATAAGAAAAACAAAACGAGAGTTTTTCTACGATATAAAACAAAGACAAATATCAAACAGGGAACCAAAATCGCAGCCTCCCCAAAACGAAACCTACAGCACGCAGACGTGCACACCACAAACACAAACACACATACACGCGCACACACACAAAGCCAAAACACGAGGTCAAAACGAACAAACAAAGGAACACAGTGGGGCACCGCCTTGGAATGGTCAGTGGCAAAAACACCACTGGGGAGCTTAAACCGGTTTATGGTGCGCACCCAACCTCACTCTTACCCCCCACAATGTTCCAAAGACACGGGACAGTGTAAATAAAAGTAATCCCCTCCAGGTGAATTTCTAACACACGTAATGGAAACAAAAAAGCATGGCATGTAAAACATAAAATTGCTCGTGTATAAATATATAAAAAGCAAACCTTTAGAACCAAAAACGTATGTACTCAAACCTTATTTAGATCATTATTATTTCGATTCTAATACGACTTACATCAAATAACGTTAGACGAGAATCAGAGGAGTATTTTCATCAAACGTAAATAACAACTGCGTGAAACGCCGCAGCATTTAGCCAAAACACGGTGCGCGCCCAGCATAGTTCAAGGTCGGTTTACTGCAGAATAACCCGATATAGATTTTGCTCTAGAAGTATGTAGGTTATTAGCTGGTCGTGTTAGAATAATACATCATGCATGATTAATGTTTATGTTTTCAGAATGTTCAGTTTAATCATCGTCGTGTCTGAAGGTATAAAGACAAACAAACTCCCACTGTCTTAATCATGAATTACTGCTTGCTGTTCGACTTGAGCCACGGCAACACGCGCTCCTCCGTACGGGGCTGCTGCACCACAACCTTTGTAAGGCATAACTCTATTTGAAGATGCCTGATGCCTCGAAGGAATTTCTGAAAAGTGCACACAAGCAAATCTTAAGTAAGTTTTTAAAAAGTACTATTTACAGCTCAGATGCATATGAAATTCATTGCACACATGAAGGTATTCGGTTTTCGGCCTCCATACAATCTTAAACAGCTCAATGTATGTAAAATATCCATTAGGTAAGTACAAAACTAAACTGTTGTCCATAATTAACTAATAAATCAAATGCTAAAAATAAAAACTTTCTGGTTCCGAATGGGTAACGATATACATTTATACGATGTGTACTTCATGTTCCTGACACTTTCAATCTTTATCCCGAATGAGTGATTATGTGTTAGTGAACTGCGGTTAGTGTACTATATTCAATATAGATCTAGCGAACGAGAAAACTTTGATCCTCTCACAAATTTGCAATAACGACTATTACATAGTGGTGTGTCATCCTATATACTACATATATTTTCCGTCGGTTAAGCGGAGCGAATAAGGCGGGAAATATTTTCCTTCAATAGGTATAGATCTTTTGTTTTATAGATCAGGCCAATCAAAATCTTGTTTTGAAGGTTGTTTTTTTGGTAGCCTTAGTAACGCTGGTAAGGCAAGTTATCGTGCCGATTGTTTTGATTTGTATGGTCATTCAGCTTTGGGCACCAATGCTTACAGTCCATAAAATAAACAAACGTATTTGTAAACATGGACGGATCCAAACGGAAGGGGAAGAAGCATTTTATAGAAATATTTCGATGGCAAAATACAATACATATCGTAGCCCTGACCAACCTGTAAACCGGGCAAGTCTATTTTATAAGTACATCAACACGGTTAACCCATTTAAACGAGCTGTACAAACAGATTAATGTAAATCACAGGAAATTATTTGTTACTTTGTTTAAACATGTTTATACATATAGATGAGAACTGAATGTTATGCACGTTCAATCATTGAATTGATATTTATAAATGGAATGGTATTTGATGTTGTTATATGATTCATGTCAATATTTTATTATATGTAAATGTAATGGATATGATATTATTGGAAGAAGAAAACAATGTAAGCTAATCGTGCCCAAGTGCTCATTACATATTATACAATATATGAAGCATATTGTGTTTTTTTTGTTCTTTTGGTACAAAGATCTGTGTAGGTTTAAGAAAAAATAATGTCATGTCATAACGATCTATATTTGTTGAACATTTTGGCAACATTACTTACAAAAATACACTGGTTTCATAACATTTCAGCGATTTCTATATGATATTCAGAACGTTCTTCTCGAGCTTATCTTAAATAAAACTAAAATATATGTAATTCAGTAAAAGCCTCTGATTACCCCAAATAGGAAATACGCTAAAGACAACAGAAAAACAAGCAACTTATTTCATAAATTCAATACTGCAGCAGACACTAAGATACTAAGACGAAAAAACGTTTACACACAACAACAACGATTACTTGCAGCAACAACAATTACTCGCAGCAGGTACTATGATAAAACAACGATAACCCACAGCTACACCGATTTCCCGCAGCAGACACTAAGGTAAAACAATTACCTGCAACAAAAAACGACTACCGGTAGCAACAATGATTTCTTGCAGCAACGAAGATTACTCGCAGCAGATACTCAGATAAAACAATTATCACTTGCAACAGACACTAATGTAAAACAATTACCCGCAGCAACAACGATTACCCGCTGAAAAATCGATTACTTGCAGCAACAACAATAACTCGCAGCAGACACTAAGATAAAACAACGATTATTCGAAGCAACAACGATTACCTGCAGCTGGGACAAATATAAAACACGATTACTCGCAACTATACCGATTTCCCGCAGCAGACACTAAGATTACACAATTACCTGCAACAAAAACGATTACCCGCAACAACAACGATTTCTCAAAGCAACAAATATTACTCGCAGCAGACACTAAGATAAAACACCAATTACCCGCAGCGACAACGATTACTCGCAGCAACAACGATTACACGCAGCTGACACTAAGATTAAACAACGATTATTCGAAGCAACAACGATTACCCACAGCAGGAACTAACATAAAACAATTACCTGCAACAACAACGATTACCCGCAGCAGCGACGATTACTTGCAGCAACAACGATAACTCCCAGCAGGCACTAGGATAAAGCAACAATTACTAGCAGCAACAACGACTACCCGCAGCAGACACTAAGATAAAACAATGATTACTCGCAGCTACAACGATTACCCTCAGCAGACACTAAGATAAATAATTACCGGCAATAACAACGATTACCCGCAGCAGACACTAATATAAACAATTACCGGCAATAACAACGAATACACGCAGCAACAATGATTTCTCGCAGCAACAACGATTACTGGCAGCAAACACTAAGATAAAACAACAATTACTTGCAACAACAACGAGTACTCGCAGCAGACACAAATATCAAACAATTACCGAAACAACAACGATCACTCGCAGCAGGCACAAAGATAAAACAACGATTACCCGCAGCAACGACGGATATCTGCACCAACAACAATTACTCGAAGCAACAACTATTACCCTCAACAGACACTAGGGCAAAACAATTACTTGCAACAACAACGATTACTCGCAGCTGGCACTAAAATAAAACAACGTTTTCTAGCAGCAACAACGATTCCCAACAGCAACAGCGATTACTCGCATAAAACAATGATTATACGAAGCAACAACGATTACTCGCAGCAACAACGAGTACTCGCAGCTACAACGATTACACTTAGATAAAACAAATACCTGCCACAACAACGATTACTCGCAGCAACAGCGATTTCTCTCAGAAGGCACTAAGATAAAACAACGATAACTCGAAGCAGGAACTTAGATAAAACAATGATTATTCACAGCAACAACAATAACCAGCAGCAGACACTAAGATAAAAACAACGAGAACCCGCAGCAGAGATTACGATAAAACAACGATTACATGCAGTAACAACGATTTCTCGCAGCAGGCACTAAGATGGAGCAACGATTACTTGCAGCAACAACAATTTCCCACATCAGACACTTAGATAAAAAAACGATTACCCGCAGCAGGCACTAAGATAAAACAACGATTACTCGCAGTAACAACGATCACTTGCAGCAGACACTATGATAAAACAACGATTACTCGCTATGATGAAACAACTATTAATTACAGCAGCAATGATTACTCTCAGCAGGAACTAAGATAAAACAACGACTACTCGCAGCATCAAGGATTACCCGCAACATACACTAAGATAAAACAATGATTATCCGCAACAAGAACACTAATTACCCGCAACAGACACTAAGGTAATAGCGATTACCACAGCCAAAACGATTACCTGCAGCATACACTAAGATAAAACAACGAGTACTTGCAACAACAAAGATAACCCGCAGACTAAAACAACGATTACTCTCAGCAGGCATTAAGATAAAACAATGATTACCCGAAACAGACACTAAAATAAAACAACTATTACTCGCAGCAACAACGATTACCCGCAGGATGCACTAAGATAACATAAACGATTACTCACAATAACAACGATCAAATGCAGTAAGCAGTAAGATAAAACAACCCGCAACAACAACGATTACCCGCAAAAGGCACTAAGATAAAACAATGATTACCTGCAACAGGTAATAAGATGATACAGCAGGTTCCCAAAGCTCCACAACATCCTGTCTCGTCTTCTTTGTCATCGTCACTTCTGCAGTCGCAACACATTACTAACACTGCTAGAAACATCAATGCAAAGGATGTGGCCTCAAGACCAAGAACTCTAACGTCAAGTTCTGAAATAATTTTATCATAATAACCGAGATACATTTCTTTTATTGAAAGTAATTGTATTGTATTATGCACTGAAAACTTATTTTATATGTTAATGTGAAAAACAAGATGGCTTTACTACTAACGCTATAGTCTGTTCTATTAGACTATACAATGTATTTCTAGACTTACTCTTCATACTATATTTTCACCCATACATTGTAACCAGCTGACCGGCATTTATGCAAACATGATATCTCGACTGATATTCAACTGAGAAATGACGTGTTAATCATTAACGGTGAGTAGTCGCCAAAGGAAATACACATTTAGATCTTACCATCTCCACCATTGGAAATTGTTGTTTGTCCCCGTGCAACAGCTACATATCAACCCGACTGAATCACACGCCGAATTAGATACCCATTCTGGAGAGAACAATCCAACTGATTGCAGAATGAATGGCGGGAAAATAATGCAACAAATCGCACAGAAGCCTTCGAATGCACCCATCGTCTGTCTATTAGGTGTTTCTTACTGAAAAAGTTTGAACTGAATTTAGAACTACTTTCGCACATTTTGTTTAGCTTCCAGCCATTGTGTTGATTGCATACCTTGGGATAATTCGGAATGTTTTATCGAATTATATATTTGTATTTTATATTCTTTTCAAACGATAGTTTCGTCTTCGGAAGAAATTTGAATGATTGTGCTGGCAATAAAATTTAATGTACGTGATATTTTTTTATCAAAATTGTTATTGAAGTCTTGTAAACTTGTTGGCTGACATCAAGTCTATTATAGCTGTTATCATAATCATTATTATAGCTGCATTCTTCATGTGTGTATATAATTAAAAATTGCTTCACAGATGACTATCTGAAGAATACAAAGGGCCCCCGATAATCATAATATTGTTATAGCATCTGATCCAACGCTTTTAAATGTTTGCATTGATGTATGTATAGATACGTATGTGGCAACATTGCGATTTATTCCTTTTTGGGAGTTTTGTGCACGTTGCGGGTAATCATTGTTTTATCTTAGTACTGTTGCGGGTATACAGTGTTTTATATTAGTACCTGTCACGGATAATCATTATTTTATCTTAGTGCCTGTTGCGGGTTATCTGAGTGCTTCGTCTTATTCCTTGTTACAAGTAATCGCTGTTTGATCCTTCCGCATGTTGTGGGTAATCGTTACCGCATCTTATTCCTTGTTGCGAGTAATGGTTGTTTTAACTTAGTGTCTGTTGCGGGTAATCGTTGTTGCGTGTTTTTCCTTGTTGTGGTTAATCGTTGTCGCGCCTTTCTTCTTTTTTGTGAGTAATCATTTTTGGATCGGGGCTTTGCTTCGACTCAATGGAATTAAAGACGGAAAATAAAAAGCCACTACACTTATTAGTGGAAAACGGCAAATTACATATTCTTCATCCTCTGAAAAATAAGTGCTGCTACAACAAAACGCATGAATATGGCCTATTTACGGCTATTTTTAGAATGCAATCGCCAGTGACGTCACCAGTATATGTTATGTGTACCGCGTGATATACACAACAAACACGATAGCTTCTGAGAAACTGTTCTCAATAAAAATTGACGGAAACCGTGTTCCAAGGGCGAAGTTTCGCTCAAATGATATAAATGAGCATTCAGTATTTGAGCTGAAACGTTGGCTTGAATGCCGTGGATTATCTACCAGTGAAAATAAAAGAAAAGGTTCGTAAAATATAACGTCGCTCTGCAAACACTTGTCGTGACTTGATTCATTTATAAGGCCAAGGCAATGTGTTTAATGTCTTGATTATGTTATTTTAATTTATGTAGTAGTATGCACAACAACGTTGGGCGCATGTGTTAAACCGGCGGTCTTCCACAAGCTTGCCTGATAACTTCCTCAAATGAAATGAACTCTACGTGTAATGCTGAGCTCGAATCCACAAAGGTGATGGGAAAGTGGTTCGAAGTCAGCGGAGACCTCTTGTATAAATAACACAAAATGACATGCTACATGTGATATAATAAGACAAAGCGCAAGTTACAGAGCTTATCATTTTACATCATTGCACAACAATACAATTAGGTACGATAGCAATCAAAAAGATGTAACTCATTGCAATATAATGATGCCCGGTCCTGTCCCGTCCCGTATAGTACAGGGCAGTACATTACAGTACATACCTGTCCGGAAGAGAGCAGTTCGGTACTGAATAGTAGTACAGTATACAGTACAGTAACTGCATATCGACAACATTTATCACGTGACCCGGAACAGGTAAAAAGAGTTCCCCAAAGAGTTTCTGAAGGTATAAAGACAAACAAACTCCCACTGTCTTAATCATGAATTACTGCTTGCTGTTCGACTTGAGCCACGGCAACACGCGCTCCTCCGTACGGCGCTGCTGCACCACCACCTTCGTATGGCATAACTCTACTTGAAGATGGCTGATGCCTCGAAGGTATATCTGAAAAACGTACACAAGCAAATCTTGAGTAAGCTTTTAAAAAGTACTATTTACAGCTCAAATGCGTATGAAATTCATTGCACGCATGAAAGTATTCGGTTTTCGGCCTCCACACAGTTTTTAACAGCTCAATGTATGTAAAATATCTATTTGGAAAGTACAGAACTAAAATTTAGTCTTTAATTAACTAACAAGTTAAAACATAATGCTAAAAATAAAAACATTCTGGTTCCAAATAGATTTCGATATACGTATATAGTAAGCTGCCATTCGTACAATGTTTTCTCCATGTCCCTGACACTTTCGATCTTTATCCCAAATCAGTGATTATATGTAAGCCTTAAGTTTGGTATGACTAAAGTGAATTGCGATTAGTTAATTACACAGTGTACTTTATTCAATATAAATGTAGTCAACGAGATCACAAATTTGCGATAACGACTATTTCACAGATGCAAGCAGTGAGTCATGCGATATACTACAAATACTTTAATCAAACAAACCGTCATCATCCTTCATGAGTTTACGCAGGCAACAGCACATGATTATGGTCAAAAGTATAATGAAGCACCCAGAAGTCAGGCAGAGGTAGAACGACCATCCGAGCTGAGACGTTGAATAATTGGCCGCTATGATCATACAACCAATGAAACTGAAAAGACCTAAAACCATACAGGAGAAAAAATAGATATATAGATGACTGACTTGAAGAGTTATTCTAAAACCGAAACATTTTTAGAAAACTTTTATCTTGTCATCAAATTTTATCCGTTTTAAATAACTTGAAACTACTGGTACGATTATGTAAAATGGAAACAAGTCATTAAATATGATAATAACAGATGAACAGTTTACCGAGGCGATTTGACAAATTCTTAAAGTTTCTTGAGAAATCTATTTTTTAGATTACTTAATTTTTGGTGTGAATTTATTATTTTACAGATATAAATGATTGCCAAAGGTCTCATAATAAAATTGTCATTGTAATCTTTATCAAACTAAAAAAGAACACTTTATATGTATTTCAGTTAAAACCTTCGATTACATCCTTTAGGGAACAGGCTGGAAACAACGAGAATAAGACGCAAACACCATAAACCACATCAGGCTATAAGATGGAACAACGATTACATGCAACAGGCATTAAGATAAAACAATGATAATTCGCAAGAGGCACTAAGATAAAACAACGACTACTCACACTGTAAGGCGCAGCAAGAATTACCCGCAACAGGAACTAAGATAAAAGAACAATTACACAAAACAAGAAATAAGATGCAGAAACGATTATCCGCAACAGGCACTAACAGAAAACAACGATTATTCGCAACAGACATTAAGATAAACAACAATTATTCGCAATATGAACTAAGATAAAACGATGACTACTCACACAAGAATAACACGCAACAACGATTACCCGCAACATTCACAAAGATAAAACAACGATTGCTCCCAACAAGGAGAAAGATGCAGCAACGATAACCCGCAACAGGCATTAAGATAAAACAACGAATACTCACACAGGAATAAGACGCAGCATGAATTACCTGCTACAAGCAAAAGATAAAACAATGATTACTCGCAATAAAGAATAAGAATCATCAACGATTACCCGCAACAGACACTAAGATAAAACAAAGATTATTCTAAATAGACACTAAGATAAAAGTACAATTACCTGAACAAAGATAAAAGAAAATGAATATTCGCAACAAGGAATAAGAGGAAATAAGGATTGCCCGCAGCTGTCACTAAGAGTAAACAACGATAACAACGATTAGTTGCAACAAGTAAATAGACGCAACAACGATTACCCACAACAGTCAATAAGAGAAAACAACGAATTCTCGCAAGAAGGAAAAGATCCTGTAACAATTACCCGCAACAGTCAATAAGAGAAAACAACGAATATTCGCAATAGGCATTAAGATAAAGCACGATTACTGACACAAGGAATAAGACACAACAACAATTACCCGCAACATGCACAAAGGTAAAATAGCGATTACTTGCATTAGGAATAAGACCCAGCAACGATTACTCGCAACAAGGAATAAGACGTAATAAAGCTTACTTAGATCAAAACAACAATTATTCTAAATAGACACTAACATAAAGGAAAATTACTCGCAACAAAGAATAAGACACAGCAACAATTACCCGCAACATGCACAAAAATAGAACAAAACGAGTATTCGCACCAAGGAATAAGAGGCAACAAGGATGAGCCGTAGCTGTCACTAAAGCAACGATTACTCGCAACAGACATTAAGATAAAAGAACGATACTGACAAGAATAAATAAGACGCAACAACGTTTACTCGCAGTAGGTTCTTAAGAAAACAACGACTACTTGTAACAAGGAATGATATGCAAAAACGATTACAAGCAACAGGCTCTAAGAGCAAACAACGAATAATCGCAACAGGACAAAGACAAAAATTATTACTCGTAACAAGGGATAAGACGCAACAACGATTACTCGCAACAGACACAAAGGAAAAAATAACGAGTACTCACAACAAGGAAAAAAGCGCTACAACGATTACACGCAACATACAATAATATAAAACAACAATTACTCGCACCAAGAATAAGACCCAACCCGCATCAGACACCAAGATAAAACAACTCTTATCCGCAACAGGCACTTAAAGAAAACAAAGATTACTCGCAACAGGCACCAAGAGAAAACAGCGATTGCTAGCAGCATGGAATAAACGCAACAACGATTACCCGCAACATGCAGTAAGAGATAACAAAGATTAACCGCAAAAGGCACTAAAAGAAAAACAACGATTATTATAGACTAGGATAAATTAACGATTACCCGCAACAGGTAATAGGATAAAACAGCAGCCTCCCAAAGTTCCACACCATCCTGTCTTGTCATCGTCACTGTTGCAACAGGTCCCACAGCTTATTCCTAACACTGCTAGAAACATCATAGCAAAGGATGTGGCCTCGAGACCAAGAACCCGAACGTCAAGTTCTGAAATGATTTTATCATAGTAATAAACTTCTTCAACTGAAAATATTGGTGTTGTATAAATACACGGGATACTGTTTTATTATGCTGATGCCAAAACATAGCATGGATTTACTTGTACCACTTTAGTATATTCTACTAGAGTATACATGTATTTTTAGACGTTGAACGCTTCCAACCTTTTACCTATACATTGTAGACATTTGAAATGCATTTAAGCAAACCATGTCTCTAAGAAATGACGTTATAATCATTAACAGCAAGTTTTGGGCAGACTAGTCGCCAACGGAAACACACATTTAGATCTTACCATCTCCCCCATTGGTATTACTACAGGAGTTGTTGTTTGTCCCCGTGCAACAGCTATATATCAACCCGACAGAATCACATGCTGAAGTAGATACCCATTCTGGAGAGAACAATCCAACTGACTGCAGAATGAATGACGGGAAAATGATGAAGCAACAAATTTCACATATGACTTCGCATGCACCCATCGTCTGTCTGTTAGGTGTTCCTTACTGAAAAAGACCCGTAACTCTACATGTTTTTGATCTGAATTGAATTTAGAACTATGTTTGTCCATTTTGCTTCGTTTTCCACCATGTGTTAATTGCATACATGGAGATCTTAAATAATATTACATTGAAAAGCGGTTATCGGGAATGTTTTATCAAGTTTTATATTCTTTTCATATGTTTATTTCGTCTATTACTCTTTTTAATGATTGTGCTTGCAATAAAATTTAATGCACGTGATATTCTTATCAAAATTGTTATTATGGCCTTGTAAACTAGCTGGCTGACATAAACTTTATTTCTATTATCAGTTTATTCATTTTTTCTCTGATTGCAACCTGTTGCAAAATGATGTTATAGTATAAACCAGTACAGGTTATGAGTATCAAAGTTTTTATTTTTAATATTTGATTTGCACAAGTAAACAAAACAAAAATATGGTTTACGTTAATACTTTTTTAGCTTTCACATGTTGACGCTAAGTTAGGAACAGTTTGAAGAGAAAATACTGTAGTCTCCGGTCTGCTTTCCGCTTCTTTTTATAGAAATAACGGTGCAGCTTCCAACCGTTCAAGACGATTCTATAACTGACTCTCTAAATTGGGCAGAAATGATGGTGTATTTTAAAATCAATCCAAACAGTAATAAAGTTTTAAAGTAGAATTAAAATATCAAAATTTCGAAAGTGATAAGGATGTCTAAAACGTTAAAAGAACTTACAGTAGATTTGCCGAAATTAAAAATATATAAATGGTCTAACGCAGTCTACATTATTTATATTAAATATTTTTGCAGTGATATATCAACGTGAGTGTGTGTATAACTGATATGCAGCAATGTCGTAAATGTTTTAATATAAAGGCTTGTTTAAAGGTCCATAATGCTTTAATTTTTTATTTTAAAAACAAATGAAACGTCTTTCCAAATAGATGTGATGCGTACTTACATCAATGCTGCAAATTAACTGTTGTAGGTAGAGCATTAAAGGGAGGTAATAAAATTAAAATTAATATATTCAATAAAACATTATAATATATTCAGCAATATTCAAACCTCTGACAAATGTTAAAGAAAGTAATTATCAGAAATATGATTTAGCAAGGAATTAATGTATTTCATGTTCATAACGGAAAATGTGGCAGTCTCATTTTAAACAAAGGCACTATGAGCCTTTAAAATGAAATCCTAACCAAATCAAAACGGTGTCTAATCATTATATTGCAGACGTACATTCAACAGAACAAAAAACTGTAGCAAAGTTGTCACGATTATTTGTAAGAGCATCGCCTACGAGTGCCAACGCTCGTCTGTTAGTGTTTGACATAAGGTAATATGCAAGTCTTGACCTCTTACTCATCTTTTGAGAATTAAAAATGTATAAAGTTTCTAAGCTATAGTATCCAAGAAAAATGGACATAATAAAATAAAGAAAAAAAACAAGAAATACAAATTATCTAAGATAAAAAGGGTAATAATTCTCTCAAACTGCAAGAGAGAGTTATTGTTCGTGACTTCTTACTAACCTCATGATAATAAATAAAGTATCAAAGTAAGAATACAGGATACGTTGATCTGAACAAAAATTTCAACCCAGAAATTCAAATTTCCTATGTACATAACAGGCCAAAATGCATACCAGAGTTATGGGTCTTGGCCGACATACGCACCTATTAATGATAAATTAGTTTGCAAAGTTCAAAGTATTGAAGAAAAGTGGACATAATCACGGGATTCCAATTTTATAGGTACAAAAGAGCCCTAATTTTTAGGGCTCCTAAAGTCGCGCAATATTTCCGCTACAGAACTCGAGCATATTTCCCGAATACAAAGCTAATAAGCTTTAAGTATTCTTCCGAAACTTTTCTGTAAAGCACTTTTAATGCGTATATACGCATGTAAAGAGTACACCTATATTAATAATAATAATAATAATACTGTTAAATATATATAAATTGTTAGATTTTCAATTTTTACAAAGGATTACGTTTCTTATCGCTGATTCTCAATAAAACGTGCCATTTGATGTTCCAAAGGATATCCCTTTATTGAAAAGATCTGGCACACCATTAACATACTTTAATTGTAGATGGCAATGTCGGCAAACGGAGACATGGCCAATTTTCTTAATATGCAGTGTAATTCTGGCACACCAGCACTTCCAGCCCCCAGAAACGAAACATACGTTACTGTCGCCACTCCAATTTTTCAACTTGCCATCTTTACTACATTGTCAACGTGCAAAGTATAGCATTTTCTTACTATTGTTGTGAATAAAGTATGTTTACTGATTACTTGCGCGTGCCCATTGGTCTTCCCAATGATAAAACGCTTTTGCTGTATAAAATCATCTGATGTCGCCAAAATGCAGGAAGAAAATGATTCCCTCTTTCATCATCAATGTACAGATGTCAAAATAAGGTATAATTAAAACCATTTCGCCTCAATCAACTATGAGTATATCAACGTATATGTAATCACCCTCTGAAACATATCAACAAAATGCATTTTCCGAATATTTTGAATTTTCGCTTAAAAAAATCACAAGGGCATTTAACAATGAAACAAACGTTACCCTGGTTTTAGAGGTCAACGTTTAAGCTACATATGCACTATTAACAGGTATTAGATTTCAGTGCTTATATTTTACTATGGAGTGAAGCCTTTACATAACACCCATACAGCCATTTTTTACAACATTGCAAAATTGAAATGAAACATACGTTATGAAACATACGTTACCAAGAATGCATAAAACCAACGGTATACTGCAGTACGGATGCGGTACGGGTTTTATTTGTACACTGACGTCATCAAGAAAATGGCAACCATGTTTTGAAGGCGCTATCAATTTGATTTTTGGCTGGGAAATATACACGCTAATTACAGAATTATCCTGAAATACCTGCCACTAAGGTTAGTCTACATTCTTTACTGAAACAATCATTTGATGTGGATAAATGTTTTTTCCGAATTGTTGAAATATTTGTGATGTAAACAGACAGCGTCAATTCGTACCCAAAGCTTTTCGTACAGAGATAAGGTCGTCAGAAGTACTGAAACAAACGTTACCTGTGGTAACGTATGTTTCATCGAATAAATCTCCCATTTTAACAATGAAGGGTCTAGAATTTCTTTTATATTATAAGTTGTTACTACAGTGTCCTGTATATAAATGTTTTTTATCAAAAAATACCGTACTGGAAACTCGTTGCTAAGATTTATTAGTTACGGAAAATCTGATTAATATACATTTTACATGTTTGAGTAAATCCAAGAAAAAAGATCTCTTAGAAATGGTAGGTAAGTCCTGAAAAGCATTTTTAATTAGAATAGAAGTATTTTATTAGTTACATGCAATTTTTTTTACAAACTGAAACACTATTTGAATATTTTATGTAAAACCACCTTTACTCACTTTCGGTAACGTATGTTTCAGAATGCCACTTTCAAGAGCAGAGATTCAGAAGCGCTACAGAGAGCGTAAGAAGGTCTTAGAGGGTGAGATGTTCCTGCAGAAGGAACGCAGAAGGCAAAAGAAGTACTACACACCTGTATCACAGTTGTCGGTTTCAGAAAGAAAGAAGAGAAATGAACAGATAAATGTACGTGTACAGAAACACCGTCGGTCCAAGAAGGTAGAGGCAAACAATAACGTTGAATCGGATGATCAGTTGAATGAAAGTACAAGTGGATACAATACTCAAGAATCCGATACGAGTCACCTGATTGTTAGGTTTCCAAACAGAAGAAATGGGCCCAGAAAAAGATTGAATAAAGCCCTCAAGACGGCAAATGCAAAGCTTAGGAAGGTTATCCGAGAAAATATTGAAACGAAAAAGAAAGTTAAATCATTACAAAGAAAATTGCAAAGGCTTTCAAAACCAAAATCAAAAAATGAAAATATGACTCCAAGAAAAAAAACTGAAATGTTCATGTCGACCTACGGAATCAGAGAGGAACAAGTAAGAAAGCAGCTACTGTTTGGAAATGTACTACTGCATCACATGAAAACCGGTTCAAAGAACAGCGATAGAAAGCACAGTCATGGTTGGTACACTGCGGTTGCTGGTGAAGTAATTAGAAAATACCGATGCATTTCGAAAGTAGCTAAAGAACTTGAAGTTAATAGGCATAAACTATCAAAAATCATTAAAAATGGAGTTAACTTTACAAAAATCAGGAGAAATAGAACAATGCTTAAACTGAAAGAAAGTGTCACGCAGTTCTTTGAAAGGGAAGATAATTGTAGGATTCAGCCAGGCAAAAGGGATGCAACAAAATGCGAAGAAGGGAAGGTTCAAACCCGTATTCTCACTGATTACCTGGCAAACCTTCATCAGAAGTATCTGGCTGAAAATCCAGAACACAAACTGTCTGTGTCAACCTTCTGCAGAATGAGACCAAAACATATTCATTTGACAAGCTGCTTGAGCAGAAATGTGTGTCTCTGCACAAAACACCAGAATCTGGCACTCAAACTGCAAATGATGCGAAAATCGGGAATTGAAATTTCACAAAATCCAGAAACTTTCATTCAAAGCGAAGTCACAGTTGATAAATCACAACTCCCAGAAACTGTCATTTATTCTAAATGGAAACGAGTTACTCTAGAAAATAATAAGAAAAAAATGAAAATTGTATGTGATTCAGTCGACAGAGATACATTCTATGAAGAATGGTTGAAAGAGGTAGCTACCTTTAAGGTGCATTATCAAACTATGAAAACACAGTACAAGCAAACCCGGATACTTAAAGAAGCCTTACCAGAAAATGAAATAGTAATACATATGGACTTTGCAGAGAATTACTCGTGTAAAACTGCCGACGAGATCCAGTCAGCATACTGGAACGCAACACAGGTTACATTACATCCAATGGTGATTTATTTCCGAGGAGAAAACGGAAGTCTTGAGCACAAAAGTTATGTGGCAGTCTCTGAATTCATGTCTCATTCTTCGAGTACGGTGTTGGCTATACTCCAGAAATTGTTTGATAAAGAGATCAATTTGCCTGGTTGTGACGAAATACAGTATGTTCATTACTGGACAGACAGTCCAACGTCACAATATCGGAATAGGTACATTTTCAATTCGATTCTCAAACATGAGGCCACGTATGGTTGTCACGCCACATGGAACTATTATGAGAGTGGGCACGGGAAAAATGTGTGCGACGGGCTAGGTGGTAATGTCAAGCGTCTGGCGGACGAAGCGGTTCGCTCTGGAAAGTGCACTATACAAGACGCAGACGACTTTATGAATTGGGCAACCACTTCAAGCATGAAAGGTGTGAAGTTCTTCTTTGTCACGAAAGACGACTGTGAGGCCATGGCACTTAAATTGCAACAGGTAGATTTGGCACCAGTCAAAGGTACATTACAGCTGCACTCAGTTAGGCTAAACAGCGGTGGAAAATTGTGCACACGTGATATGTCATGCTACTGTGAAGAGTGTATCAGCGGCCGTATATGTGACTCATGGACAGTACTTGACACCGGGAAATCAGATAACACAAAAGCTAAGAAATCCAGTTCACCGAGTGCATGTTACGATACAGGAGACTACATTGCCGCTGTATATGAAGGTGACTGGTATGTTGGTCGGATTGTAGAAGTAGATCCGGACGCCGATGGTTACGATTACAAGGTTACTTTCATGCAGAAAAAGAAAGCGCTGTTCCAGTGGCCCAGAAATGAAGATGTTGTCTGGAGAAAGAAGTCACATATACTTTGTAAAATTGGCAGCCCGGTCGCGCATGGAAAGTCTAAGAGAATGTTTAAATTATCTATGTCGGACATTGCTGAAATAGAGAGGTGTTACGCGAAACTATAGAAATGTAACATACGTTACAGAAAGCAGACACTACACAACGGCACAGTTATACGTTCATTATGACAAATTATGTTTGCTATATAAATCGCTGAGACACAGCATTTTTGTTTTTAAAGACATATAAACATAAAACTATACCATTCACGTGACCGACGTATGCATGATCCTGGTAAACCCGTGTATCTTTTTATCCAAGAAATAGATCCATTAATAGTTAAATGAAATATTCGTTTAACTTTAACAATTTTAAATTGTGAATCTGAAAGACTTTCCACTAAATTGTTGTCTGATATGATTAAATCTTTAGTAATATGTTGACGTTCTTTCACAAATAATGTATCCTAACGTAACATGAAACATACGTTACAATAATATTAAAAACAAATACTTTATTAATTATCTAAAATGAGCTCACGTCACAGTCTGACTATGTTTGAATATTAGCCAACAAAAGTTAAACTTATTTTACTGGGTTCAACTTACCAGTTTCGTAGACAAAAGTTGTGCAAAACATTACAATATACGTTTCATTAACCAGTTTTTAACATTACAGTAAGTTGGAACTAATATGTTGCGACTATATACACATTGATATTAGTATAAACCATGGTATTCTTCCACTTTCTGGTTTTGAAGCAATACATAGGCATACGCCCCTTCTATTTCATGCCTGATAGCTTTCATTAAATAGTTAATGTTTGTGAAACCTACGTTACTGTTCAGAGGCATTTTATTCTCGATTTATTTCATGGCAAGTAGCAGACGATTAACCTACTTAACATTTTTTTCTCTAGTTTAGATGTTTAAATAATTCATTGTTAGACACTTGATGTAATATATTAAAGCATCATGAAGGTACACGTTTTGAAAAAATATAAAGTTATTGTATTTGAATTTTTGTGTGTTTCTTTTGTAAAACCCTTAACTTTCAGTTTGCCATCTACAATTAATAATCAATGTCATCGCTCTTGTGAACAACCTTTAGCTGTATAAAAGACTACCATATCAAGAGGCATTTTCACAAGGGTCGTTCTATAAAAAGTTACATTTATACACTACAATAATTATTACTGGTAGTAATGAAACTTACGTTACTGCTAAAATTACAGTGCCTTTACTCAAACGGCTTTCATTATGAAATTAGAAAGAGATTGTTGAATTCATTTTGGTATTCGATTCTACACACCCACGGCTTCAAAACATGCTCTAATTAATTGAAAATCACAGCAGTTGATTTTTCGTTTATTTAAAATCTCAATTGTTCTATTTTATTGAGAATTAGCGTTATGAGAATGTCAGGTCACCCCGAACATTACTTCACATTATTTCAAAAGGAGAAGTAAACTAGTATTTATACCTTATAAGTTTTATCCACAGCAACGTTATTTATTGCACCTGCGAAATTACTCCTGGTCATGTAATCGGTCAAAGATTCGTATGCGTCCTTAAAATAATGACCAGCTTTTGTAGGCATACAAATGCATTCGTGACCTGATTTTCAAGAGATTAAATTTCATAGATAGATAATCATCTGTCATACGAAGGGTTATGTAATCATTTTTATGGCTTCAAGGAAAATAACAAGGATGTTTAAAGCTTTGACTAACTTGGTTTTCATTAATGAAATAATTGGAATGACGAACGCATGTGACAAATGCAGTTTTCTGGTTGAAGAGTATCTAAAGAGACACCAGAAACGTGCGCAATTTATTCTCCAAAAGGAGGTATGGATGGACAATCTTTTAAAGGAAGGCATTAATATTTTACTGGCAAAAATAATATAAGACTCATTGAAGTTCAATGAAATGAATCAGATGATGATACAATAGATACAGATAAGATCAGTGGCATCCGACCAGAAAGAAAATCAAAGCCCTTAAAGGACAGATAGCCAGTGCTTAGATACACCTGAAGAATCAACAGTTCATTGTGCATAGATCGGTCATGATTTGAACAATGTTGGTAGAGGTCTATTGGGCCATGGTACATGCCAAATATCTAAGCTGTGTGCATTGTGGTTCAAGACAAGAAGATTTTTAAAGGTTTTCTCTACTCAACTCTATGTTAAACCAAGTTTGCCCCAGGGTGGGGCAAATTTCAATCCTTACCCTTACCCTAAACCCTAACCCTACAGCGAAATGATTCCGAATATTTCGAATGTGAATATTAAGTTCATAATTATTCTAGAATCCCTTGCTGCTTGTTTTTGTTGTTTAAAACAGTAGTCCTCAGTTGCACACACACTCACGCAATACCAATATTAAAAAAAATAAATAAATATGGGACTATTTTTACACGTCCAGAATATTTGTGTGATGCGGTCACATAGAAATAGAAGGAAAACTCAAACGACGCGTAGTTGAAACTTGGTAATTAATTAAGAGCTATAGCCAGTTGCTAAAGCACTGGCTAAACACTGTACATGTTATACCCTACCCTTAGCTATATCATTAGAACCGGTGTAATGAAGTATTTCGACCCCCATAGAATAACGACCCCCGGTCATTATTCTATAGAAATTGTGACTCCTTTCCTGTAAAATATTGACTCCCCTTATAAAAAACTGACTCCCTTTGAAAACTCTATAGAATAACGACACCCGGTCATTATTCTATAGAAAAACTGACCCCTCCAAGTAAAATACTGACTCCCTAAAGATGACTCCCTTAGAATCTCATAGAATAACGACCCCGGTTATTATTCTATAGAAAAAGTGACTCCTTCCATGTAAAATACTCACTGCCGAAATTACTACATTCGAACTCTCATACAATATCGATTCCCGGACATTATTCTATTTAAAAAAGTTACTCTTTCCGTGTAAAACACCGGCTCCTAAAAAGACTTTCGACGATAATATCTATTAAAAAGTGATCCCACCAAACCTAACGAACAATTTTACTAAATCTACAACTCTAATACCCTCCATTGCCAACAGTTAACATTTTGATTGTACTACTACTACTGGTGCCGCTACTTCTATTGCTATTACTACATGTACTTTTTCTACTACTACTACTACTACTACTACTACTTCTATACTACTACTACTACTACAACTGCTACTACTGATATTACTATACCTGCTTCCACTAATACGTCTTGTACATCTGCCTCTTCTTCTCCTGCTGCTGCTGCTGCTGCAACTGCCACTACCACTGCCACTACTACTACTACTTTCTATTGTTGCCGCTACCGTACTTTACTGCCACTGCTAAGTATTGCAACTTCTATTAATACTAAGTTCTATGCTAGCAGTTTCTTGTGCAGTTTTCTTCTGAAGAATTACTTCATACCGAAGTTTGCAGGGATTATTGACACTGGTGTGTTTTGTGAACGTATTGTGAATTGTTATTTTCCCGTTGCGGAATGCTCTGATTTCTGTGTCAAGTGATGGTATCTGGGGCTAATGGTCAAACGGAAGGACAGACGGACGGACGGACGGACAAGGGCAAATCTATATGCCCCCGCCCCCCGAGTGGGGGCATAAAATGCAGCAATTAGGCCTTAGATACATGAGTTATCACTAAATTTGACCAAATGACCGGGGGTCGTTTTTTATGGGAGTCAATATTCTTCGTAAGGTTCAGTTTACTTCACGTGGGAGAGTCATAGTACTATGATCTGGAGGTCATAATACTATGACCGGGGGTCACTTTTTCAATAGAATAATGACCGGGGGGTCATTATTCTATGGGGGTCGAAATACTTCATTACACCTGCCATGAATGGGAAAATGTACTACTTACTATGTATGACTTACTTTCTGTACTATAAGTTATATCTCCGCCTTTATTGCACGGAATAAGACTTCAGCTAGGTAAAGGTCACTAATTTCTTTCGATCCTTTTTTTCTATTACAAACGACCAATACAGTTCTTATGTACGTATCTTTATAGAACATCACTTTTTTCTACACCTTCTTTTTATGAAAGTTCCTTTTCTGCGATTAGGTGAAATGGTTCTCAGCTTGCCAATTTCTTACTGCACATAAAGCAAGGTAAAAAATACTCCTTGGCACGAAAGCATTTTCTAACAATCACCTTATTGTAATACGGACACGCCGAAACGGGACGGAAAACATCAACACTTTATTGTAAAATTGGAAGGCATAGATCTTTATATGAGTAAATATATTTGTTTTTGTTGGGTTTAACATCGCACCGACACAACTACAGGTCACATGGCGACTATCCAGCTTTCATGGTGGAGAAACCCCCAGGTGCTCCTCCGTGCATTATTTCATCACGAGCGGGCATGAAGAATTTAACGCACCCAGTGAAGCTCGAACCCACACCGATGAGGGGCAAGTGATTTGAAACGAAATTTATGTGAGAAAACATGAACAGTGTATATGTTATAAACACTCAAACACTACACCTACAGAGTAGCAAGAAAAAAATACTGAACTTGTATGAGACTGTTGTAAATAAAAAATATATATAACGATCTACGAGCAATTGTGTAATTACAATTCTGTAGTAATGAAAATCAAAACAAAATTCATTGAACAATTAACGTTACTTTATGTTTCGTCTACAAAGAAAAACAATCTTTTACCATTTCTTTTTACCAGGGTGCTTGTAAAGCTGACACATTAGTTTACACTGCAATGGTATTTTGTCAGTACGTTTCACCGAGAGAAGATGAAATAATACTTGTAAGGAAAGGCATGGGCGGCGGTTACCGCCAAAATTAGTAAAGATACAACCCATTCATTAACAAGCCAGTCAATGCAGTGCAATTTAACGCCATCTAGTCTAAAATTCCATCCCGTTCAGTAACTATTCATTCAATGCATTGTATTTAGATACCATTCAATACAAAACTTCATTCCATCAATTTAAACATGAAAAGACACTTTAAAAAAGTTGTTGCGATACATCGAAATGTGAAACCGTCCTACAAGTTATGGTGCCACGCAGCGTGACGACGTTCGACGCAACACGAGTTCATGCAGTGTAAAATGAGATTATTCATTCTAACATGACTCGGTTTGATTTCCAGTTAAACAAAGAAGGAAATCAAGCTCTGTATATACTGCGATAAACAACGGTTGACGCGCAGAGCGGTAAGAGAGCATTATGACGTCAATTATGACGTCAAAATGCCGCATGAGATCCGATACATTACTCCTCGGGTGAATGAAGTCCAGCATAATATTTTTTTAAAATATTTCAATGAGCATGTCAGAATGAAAACAACCAAGGCATTCTTGTGATTCATCGTCTAATTTACCACCGTTCATCGTTCAGATGCTTCAGTATTTAATCAGTCGGGCTAACGCCCCTTGGTTCAATTCCTACGCATCTGAACTCTGAACCGTGGTAAATGAGACGATAAATCACCCGAAGGCCTGGATTATTTGTTAATTAAAACTAGACGCCATCTAATGTATATTGAAACCATGTTGTTTAATACGAAGCGGTGTATAAAAACCTGATGCCATGCAGTGCAATGTGAAAACGTCCGATAAATTATGGCGCCATGCAGCCCAAAATGAAGACGTTTGACGCAACCTGGGTCCGTGCAGTGTAAAATAAGATGAGACATAATTATTTGACGCCGTCTAATGTATCTTGAAATCGCTTTGTTTAATACTAAGCGATGTATTAAATCTTGATGCCATGCAGCACAATGTGAAACCGTCCAACAGAGCTTCTATACGTGCAGTGCAAAACGGAATCACTCACTGCTATTTGACGCCGTCTAATGCATATTGAAATCGTTTTGTGTAAAACGAAGAGGTGAATTAGTTATAGTTATTGTTCAGAAATAGGTCTGCATGGTGTTTATAGACCTCACAGGTCACAGTTATTCCAAGCATGATACCTGACTTACCTATATGTTCCTTAATTTTAACATGTCCAGTTGGGTTTCAGATTTGCAAAACGTTTGTTTCAAGTGCGTATAATTGAAACAAATACATAGAAATAGATAAAACACCACGTGCTTAAAATGGTCGGGTACTAAAAATTGCCCGATTTTCTACGCACCTGTAAATTTTGTTCTGCATGGAAAACCCGTGCATATTCGGTAAACACTGTGGTAATTATAGGTAAGCAATGTTTGTTTAAACACACTTTCATATAACACAGATATCATTTTATAACAGTTTTAGAACATCTTCGAATAACTGCAAGTTATCAATTTCTTAATTTGCTACTTGTCGTATATATGTAATCATTACATTATAACAAGATCGTCTGGATCACGTGATATATAAATCGCTCAATCTCTTGTATGTTTTGGCAAAATAATCTAAAAATACATCCATTACCTCAATCTGAGTATATCGTGGTAATATAAGAACAATAGAAAAGTACGAAAGTTTGGATGATATTTTATTTTTTTCAACAATTTTGTAAGATATAAAGAATCAACAAGATAGTGAGATTATACCGAATTGATGAATTATTCAGATTTTTTTAACAAAAGCAAAATAGATAGAATTGTTCTTGGGTGATAAATAGATATATCAAAAATATCAACTACATTGAAATGTAGATAATAGCACTTTTCTAGAGATACTGAAACTTTTGTGCTTTTATATTGTTATTGTATTACCCCGATCAAGTAATGAAGTAATATAACACCGATTGGAAGATGTTGCATCTATAATTATTTACATTAGAGAAGACCAAATGCTTAGGTTCATATTTTCAATGAAGATTAATTATTATGATGACAATTTTATGAAGCGCGTGATAACAATGGTGAAACGCGAGTCCACGATTAAGACGGCATGAAGTTGTAATGAATCGTTTCACTTTACAATGCACGTTCTCATGTGTCGTTAAACGGCTTCACATTGGGCTGCAAGGCATCAAATTTTTATACACCACTCCAAATTACACAACACGGATTCAATATGCATTAAACAGCGGTAAGTTTTAATGCATCGTTTCACTTTAGACTGCACGAACCCATGTTGCATTAAACGTCTTCACATTGCACTGCATTGCATCAAGTTTTTATACGCCGCTCTGAATTACACAAAGCGGTTTAAATATTCATTTCACGGCGTCAAATTGTAATAAATCATTTCATTTTACACTGCACATACTTATGTTGCGTTAAACGGCTTCACATTGAGCTGCATGGCATCATGTTTTGTCGAATAATTTCAGATTACGGTGCATCATAACAAGTTTTTCAATGCATCGTTTCTTGTTTAAATGGGCGTCATGAAGGTTTTACTTCATGGTTTCAAAATACAACGCGTTGAATCCAAATTTATTAGACGGGATGAGGTTTAAATTTAGACTAGACGGCGTTGAAATGCACTGGACTGACTGACTTGTTAATGGATGGATTGTATATTTACTAATTTTGGCGGTAACCGCCGCCCATAGAAAGGATTTTGCGTAATCTATTATATATCGGCGTGTTCCTCTCCGGGAGAACTACGTTCCAACGTAAGTCATGTCTCAACGATATCATGTGACATATCTCAACGACTTCTGGTTACGGTATCGCTCAGTATGACACGGCTTATATTATTTTCATATATAGCAATCACTTTTATGATATTTCCATATGTCTTGACTTGAACATGTATTCAGATTCTAAAAGTAATCGCATAAATTTATCAAAACATTTAAATTTTAAAAACAGTTGCCTGTTATTTAGAAAATAGAAGCATTTTGCTGTTTTCCAGAATGAAACAAATATACTTCATTTTTCAACTGCAATACTTACTAACAGTCAATGATCGATTAAAGGCAATGCCAGTTATAAACTTAGAAATATACTACTGCAACTGCTTTATCATAAACAGACAATATTTATTTAATATCATGTTCCTCATTCTAACCGATGGTGTTACTAACTCTAAACGCGACATAGGCAAGCGTTACTGACACTCATCGAAGTCTTGCGGCTAAACATTACTTATATTCGAGTGAAATGTACCAGCAAGTCTGTGATTGAAAATCAGATTTTGTTCAAAGTATGTACATATGTACTAGTATTTTTTATCCGTTTCTTTTATTATCATTTGACGGTTTCCCCAAGATATCTTACTAGCAATATGTACGGGGTAGCGCGGAGTTGACTTATATTATTACATGCGCACACCTTAATTATTATTTAGTCTGTAAAAAGATTCTTTTGAAGCACAGGACGCAACTAAGAAACCTGAAGTGAGCATGTAATCGTAGGTTATTAGATTTGTATCTAGGTATATGCACACGTTCTTCAGCGGAAATAGAGAAATATTGCGCGACTTTATGAAGAATGAATGCTTGTTTATCGATGGATATCTAAAAATCTTTTTATAATTAATACGTGTGTATTATTCATTATATCAATGATAAAAAAATAGTTCTTTAACCCAAGTGGAACTGAAAATGTCCTAGTTAAAGAACTTAAAAACGTGACGACATCCATGAAACTGACGTCACAATTGACGACACGCACCTGAAATAAAACTAAAACGTCAATATTTATAGATTATTGACTTTGTATGTGGATATAACGCATTTATTCTGCAGCAGTAATATTGCGCGACTTTAGGAGCGCAATATTATCCGCGAAAGAACGAGTGCATATATCCACATACAAAGTTGATAACGTTTTTATTACCAAGTAAATACTTTATGTCTAAATTTTCGTTCTGGTACGAAAAACAGGAAAAACACGAGAAGAATTTCTCCGAAAATCTAATAAAGAAATCAAGCTGACGCGCATTCATATTTTCCGCAGGTTGAAACGTCAAATAGATGTCGCAACGTGCGCGTGGACGTCATTGACATCACGCGATTCTTTCCATGTAAACGCTTAGAAAACATTACTCTCCGATATGAAAGCGTTGTCCGCAATATGTACAGTTTAATATATGGGAGAGTGGTGCCTTTGAGTAATAATGGCACTCCCAAGGTGATAATAGCCCGAGGGCTAATATTTTCTTTTAGGGCCATTATCACTAAAAGACACCGTTCTCCCATCTATTTACATGTTTATTACACCGTCACGTGTACCTATAATCATGTAAGAAAAGTTTAAAGTGCATTTTTCATTTGTTCAAGCATTTACTGGCGTTTTTCAGTTTCTATACCATTTTTTTTTCTTTTTTTAACGTCGCACCGACACATGATAGGTCATATGGCGACTTTCCAGCTTTTAACGGTGGAGGAAGACCCCAGGTGCCCCTCCGTGCATTATTTCATCACGAGCGGGCACCTGGGTAGAACCACCGACCTTCCGTAAGCCAGCTGGATCGCTTCTTCGCATGAAGAATTCAACGCCCCGAGTGAGGCAAGTGATTTAAAGTCAGCGACCTTAACCACTCGGCCACGGAGGCCCCCTCTATACCATTTGGATAAGAGATGTTGTATAAAATCAAATGCCTTGACAGTTGTACTTTCTTACATAAAGCATAATTTAGGGTTGAAAAGAAAATCATTTCATGAAGAATTGCAACGAAGTTAATATACGACTGGGTTGTGCTTTCTTGCCATAATGGCACGTCTAGTGTTATAATCGCCCTAGGGCTTTTTTTCGAGGACCATTATGAAACTAGGTGTGTCATTGCTGCTAGAAGGCACAACCAGCCGTTTATTGACTTTTTTATCATATACGTTCACTTCATATTAATCTTGGTATTTTCATTTTATATATTTTCCAAACACCTAAAAGAATTGTATGTTTTGCTTTTTTATCAACAGTGCCATCAATATTTGACAATCGAACTGATTCAGCGACCTTTCAATCGCCATAAACAATATTGCTTCATGACGTCAACATCAGAACGTGCTGACGTTCTGGTTACCCGGGGCTGTTATGGTTATGGCGCCAGAGGCGCACTGCGCCATTATGGATACATAAACAGAAGCCGCAATGACCGTTTTAAACGGATTTTTGTTACTATTTATAGTAACATATATAATAAGGAAAAATATTGCACGACCGCAGTCCATTGAAACTCAATTGGAGTAATTTTAGATACGGAATAAGGAAAAATATTTCTTGCACACCGTACTGGCCTTTCCGTCGACTTTACCAATGCCTGCAAAACCCATCTGGCACCCCATGCGATGGCTCTCGTGCTGGTTATGACAACTTGTGCTGCTTCGATATTATATGGTATTGTATATGTGAACTTAGACAATGTCATGTACATTTAGATCTTCTCTTCGTCCTATTTACATGTGGTATTTTTGTCGGTCTGAAATACGTTATTTTACGGAAAGAACATAGGCCTACCGTTACGCTTTAAACGATAAAACTAAAGTGGAACTGTTTATTGTGCTTCACTTGAATGTAATGACGTCACTTCGGCTTACGGACGTTCATTTCCCGCGCTGTTGGTGCATGCTCTGCCATAAGAATGAGTACTGCAAATGAAGTGTTTCTAACTGCTTTTAAATTTCTGTTGTTATTTGTAAAATACGGCATGCAACAAAAATGATCTGTCAGAATGAAACGCTAATTTTTATACGATATGCAAGAAAAAATTCAGTTATGTGTTTACGAACTCGACAGAAATATCCGTCCTGAGGGCACTTGCGCCTTGTATGGTTACAAGTTATGACGTCTCAGGTTCCTAATACATTTGCACGGCGTAATAATAATTATTATATGCGGACAAAATGAGCAATACGCCTGCACATGGTGTCGAAAACATTTGTTACGAAATAGCTAATTTATCTGGAAAGTTCTTGAAGTAATGCTTTACGATCCTGATTATCTATACAGTATTAATTACCGGTGTACGCATGTACGTACTATCAAATAAGTGTAATTTTCTACAAGTTCAAATGGTAATTATGATGCTGAGACTTTGCAACACTGTATGTGAGACGTTGTCACATAATGTATGTTATCGTTGCGGCCTTGCAACATTTATGTAGCTTACATAAGTGTATTTGTAACTAGTTCTTTGTATCTTGCAAAATGCTGCAAATAGCTAATATATCTTCTACACATCAAACTTATCTTTTCAGTTATGAAAACGTATAATATACGCTTAATTACACATAATAAGTGAATCAACAAGGTCATTCGAAGCGATACCGTAGCTTCATCGTTGAGGTATGTCACATGATATCGATGAGACTTGACTTACGTTGGAACGTAGTTCTCCTGGGGTGGTGTTTACTGTTAGATGAACGGGAAATGAGAATGTCATACTCGTATTTTCTGACGTTCGCCTCCATTAGATTCGTAACCGCAAGCTGATATATTACCATTTCTTTGTATAGCTTCTCATCCAACATTCATTGACGTTTTGGTTTTATTTCTGATATTGAATATTGATAAATTAACCATACATAGTATCATTCACTATTGGCTGAATACATGTCCTTCTCTGGAGTTGATTCAAACCACATTCTGATAATAACAGTAATGATACGTGATGAATTATGACGTTATAAATGAATCACGACTTTATCAATAAAGATTCAGAGGTTAAAGAGAAACTACACTATTACGTCAATTGGATAAGATGTGTCATCATAAGGGAGCGTTAAATACACTTTCGGAAAATTCATTCTTCATTCTAAAGCCCTAAAGCTACCCGCACCCCCACCCCCCTCCGCGCTCCCTTGATATTTTTAGCATTATAACGCTTTTTTACATAATTTATGCAGAATCAGGTCAGCCATATTGATTGAAAGAGCTTAAATAATTTTCTTTAATCCTGTCCTTTCCACCCATTTAGCTCTCAGTATTTCTGTTCATATTCATCAAATGGTAAATAACAGGTTGTTAATTCTAATTATTTGTTGTAAAAGACATCATTTTCATACCCCTTTTTTCTGTTAAAATATTTTAAATACCCCTCATCCATCTTTTAATTGTCAAGAATATGCATTTCATTGTATGTTTGATAAAAAGTATGTAACTCCTTTATTTTGGTCGAATATTTTTTTATTATGATTTATTTGCATTATATAATTATATAAGGTAGGTGGGGTACCCCCTTTTTCTACTTAAAATCTTTTAAATACCCGTCATCCAGCTTTATATGGTCAAAAATATAGATTATATTGTATACGTGATAAAAGAACTGACTTTTGGTCAAATATTTTTATTAGAATGTGTCACTTTATGTACCAGCACTTTATGTACCACTTTGGACACCTTATGTACCACATATATGATATATAGTGGATGATCATTTTTGTATTGATTTGATGAAAATGTTACATTTTATGTTACTTGAAATCTTTTTTACTAAATTTAAAAGTTAATTTTCATAATTAATAAGGTAAAATTTAACTCTTTCTCATAGAACTGTTAACAACATTCTATGGATTTGAGCTGATTAAATCAAAGTTGTTTTCACAGGTAATTATCACATATTCACAGTGACACTATGAGATACAATTACTATATAATATATAGGTGGTACACTAAGTGTCAAAGTGGTACATAAAGTGTCTGGTACATAAAGTGACTGGTACATAAGGTGTCGCACCCTTTTTATTATGCATTTTTTGCATTATATAAAGTGGGTGGGGTAACCAAAACTGAACTAGATTGCACTATAGAGTATTTAAATAAATTACTTTCCAAATGAATAGTTTGCAAGAAAAGGTTCCATCGCCTTTCATTAGTGTGGCTCTTATTTAATAACGGATAGTTAATTCTAATTATCGGTTGTAAAATACATAGGTTTTCCTACCCCTTTTTCTGTTTAAAATCTTTGAAATACCCCTCATCCAGCTTTATGTGGTCAAAAATATGGATTATACTGTATACGTGATAAAAAGAATATATCTTCTTGGTTGTTGGTCGAATATTTTTTATTATACATTTTTTGCATTATATAATGTGAGTGGGGTACATAAAATACCCCGGATTTGCGTATTTCTTAGCCAAACCTGAACTAGTGTATGTAGATGATTTTCTATTCTAACATACTGTTTCGCAGTTCAAGTAAAGTTTTTGGGTCCCATTCTCCCTCCAGAAAGTATTTTGAAAAAAAAAAAAATCTTCTAATTGTTTTTGTAGTTTCCAGCCAAAATTATTATACATAATTACATAAACCTTACACTGGAAAAAAGGTGTAACATTATTATGGTGAACTAAATGTTGCGACAGAAAAAAATGTAAAAAAAACTTCTCCCTTTCACACGAAAAAGGCTCTAAGATTCCCCCTCGGAGCCAGAGGGACTGGCCCCATTACCCCAAATAAAAGGGTCCAGGCTATGGCTATTTTGCAAGTAGAGATACGGCTCTCTAAACACGTTTTACGTTTCAACTGTGTATAATTATTTCAGTCACTTCGAACGTTCAACGTCAAGTACTTTGTAGCCGGTTTGACTGAGGAGTGAGGTCAGGATGCTGAGGATGGATGTATTAACCGGCCGGTTTAACTGAGGAGTGAGGTCAGGATGAATGTATTAACTGACCGGTTTGATTGAGGAGTGAGGGCAGGATAAATGTATTAACTGGCCGGTTTGTCTGAGGAGTGAGGGAAGGATGGATGTAATAACTGGCCAGTTTGACTGAGGGGTGAGGGCAGGATGAATGTATTAACTGGCCGCTTTGACTGAGGAGTGAGGGCAGGATGAATGTATTAACTGGCCGCTTTGACTGAGGAGCGCGGTCAGGATGAATGTATTAACCGGCCGGTTTGACTGAGGAGTGAGGTCAGGATGAATGTATTAACCGGCCAGTTTGACTGAGGAGTGAGGTCAGGGATGAATGTATTAACCAGCCGGTTTGACTGAGGAGTGAGGCCAGGATGAATGTATTAACTGGCGGTTTGACTGAGGAGTAAGGTCAGGATGGATGTATCATCCGGCCGGTTTGACTGAGGAGTGAGGTCAGGATAAGTGTATTAACCGGCCGATTTGACTGAGGAGTGGGGTCAGGATGGATGTATTAACTGGCCGGTTTGACTGAGGAGTGAGGTCAGGATGGATGTATTAACTGGCCGGTTTGACTGAGATGTGAGGTTAGGATGGATGTATTAACCGGCAGGATGGATGTATTTACCGGCCAGTTTGACTGAGGAGTGAGGTCAGGATAGATGTATTAACCGGCCAGTTTGACTGAGGAGTGAGGTCAGGATGGATGTATTAACTGGCCGGTTTGACTGAGACGTGAGGTCAGGATGGATGTATTAACTGGCCGGTTTGACTGAGGAGTGAGGACAGAATGGATGTATTAACCGGCCGGTTTGACTGAGGAGTGAGGTCAGGATGGATGTATTAATTGGCCGGTTTGACTGAGACGTGAGGTCAGGATGAATGTATCAACTGGCCGCTTTGACTGAGGAGTGAGGTCAGGATAGATGTATCAACCGGCTGGATTGACTAAGGAGTGAGGTCAGGATGAATGTATTTACTGGCCGGTTTGACTGAGGTATGAGGTCAGGCTGGATGTATTAACTGGCCGGTTTGACTGAGGAGTGAGGTCAGGATGGATGTATTAACTGGCCGCTTTGACTGAGGAGTGAGGTCAGGATGGATGTATTAACTGGCCGCTTTGACTGAGAAGTGAGGTCAGGATGGATGTATTAACTGGCCGCTTTGACTGAGATGTATTAACCGGCCAGTTTGACTGAGACGTGAGGTCAGGATGAATGTATCAACCGGCCGCTTTGACTGAGGAGTGAGGTCAGGATGGATGTATTAACCGGCCGCTTTGACTGAGGAGTGAGGTCAAGATGGATGTATTAACTGGCCGCTTTGACTGAGGAGTGAGGCCAGGATGGATGTATCAACTTGCCATTTTGACTGAGGAGTGAGGTCAGGATGGATGTATTAACCGACCGGTTTGACTGAGGAGTGAGGTCAGGATGGATGTATTTACTGGCCGATTTGACTGAGGAGTGAGGCCAGGATGAATGTATCAACTGGCCGCTTTGACTGAGGAGTGAGGCCAGGATGAATGTATCAACTGGCCGCTTTGACTGAGGAGTGAGGTCAGGATGGATGTATTAACCGACCGGTTTGACTGAGGAGTGAGGTCAGGCTGGATGTATTAACTATCATCCTTCTATTTCATAGCAAAACCAAAGGAGTATTTTCTCTTCGCAATAAAAAGCCATTGGAAATACGAAATGAAATTTTGTGCATGTGCTTTTCTTTCAAGCGTAAGGTTTACAAATGCATAATAATTTATGAGGTACATAACCTTAAATAGACACGCATATGCATGAATAATGTTACATAAAATGTTGAAAGCAACCTGGTCCATATATACAAATCTACATATAAGTAGGGCTGTCATTGATTGGGTCTTTTGCATATCGACGATACCGATATATCGGAAGACAAATATCGACGATACATCGATATATCGATTATTAAGTTAGATTAACAATCTCTTTGTTTATGGGCATGCTATATACCTTCTTGTTAATGTTATGTCTTTTTTTTTGCCTACTTTTTATATTACTGTTTGATTGTGTTGTATTTGTATCTATGAAATAAATAAAATAAATGAAAATTAATGAAATCTTTTATAGATCTTCATTGTGCCTTCACTCCTCTTTTGCATTCATCCTACTTTACAACCTAGTAAACAATAATACCAGGCACTGGAGTTGGGTTTCAAACAGCTAAATTCTGCATTTCTCTTCCACAGATATCTATTTATTTATTAAATTAATTAATTTATTTATTTACAATGTTTTTATTTATTTTTAGCCTGTTTCATACCCTGTCTTAATTTTTACCTTGCACAAGTTTACATTCGGATTAGGTACTGGCACCGCGTGTTTTTTTGTTGTTGTTGTTGTTTTTTTTGTTTTCTTTTTTAACTTCTGCCCAAGTTTTCAATGGGCCTTAAATTTGTAGTGTTTGACTGTTTGTTTGTTGTACTGAAAGGCATGTTTAAGCAACACTCTGTGTTTCTACGAACCAAAACAAAGCTTTTCCTTCCGTCTTTTGACTGTTTTTCCACTATTTAAGCCGGCGACGGCTTCCTCTTCGACCATCTTTGATTGTTATTGTTACGGGCACTAGCTAAATTCTGTACCTTTTACTGAGTGATCAGCTATACGCAACAAGTAAAAAGCCGAGATTGACGTAGAAACAGTATATATACTCTATGTTTTTACATGCACAAACAACGAAGTGACCTTTCAAGACAGGACAACGTAACTTTTTGCAAATAGATTCTGAAGTTGAGCCCTTTTTACTTCTACCCATATAGGTAGTGCCGGCTAGTGGGAAAAGACTGCTACGGTACAAGTTTAGACATGACCTTTTTAGACAACTTCCGTTACTTTCGGCACATTTTTGCCGGCAGAAAAAGTTGTTTTAGAGGATCTGAGTGTTTATCTAGACTGTTGTTTTTTCTCTCTGTAAAATATCGATTTTTGAAAATGGGAATCGATAATCGATCGACCAAAAAATATCGTTGATACATCGATATCGTTTCTATCGATGACAGCCCTACATATAAGACAGGTATACAAAATGAACTATTTATTTACAAAACATTTAACACATATAAAACCAGATGTTAAATTGCATAGAAATATAAATTGAGGAAAAAAATGTTGAATATATTTATTGATCGTATATAAAAATTGACAATTTGATGAAGATAAATAACAAGCATGGATTGCATTGATTGAAGTTTTTAGTTGTAAATAGATATCAAACAGGAAATACGGTAACTTAGATTTGACAGATATATAATCAAGCAAAATCTATATATAAGGAGAGATCGTGTTTGTACACAAATCCGTTGTATATTCTATTTTTAGAACTGATAAGACCAAGATCGGGTGGGCAGGCGCCGAGCGACCATGTTTTTTGTTAACAGTGATGTTTTTCTAACTGCTTAAATTTTCTTAAAACATAAATAATATCAATAATGTTTTGATCAATCGAAAGGATATAAAACAAACAATTTATTGATAACTTTTAATTATTATTTCCAAATAAAATGGATTAATTATGAACGCTTAACTTATAGTGTTTTTTCTAAAAGTTTGGAGCATCGCTACGCCGCTATTAAAATCATATGTCATTTAAAACGGTAATTCATTTTCAAAAGATATTTGAATAAGAAAATATGAAAATCGTAAGCATTTCAAAACGTTTTGAATTTTTAAAATCCATAAATGAACGAAAAAGTTATTAAAAATTAAAAATTCCGATCCCATACACAAACGGTGTAAAAATATTTTGTTTTGCCCACCGCGAGATAAATAATATATAAATTTCTGATAGAACCTTATTTTTTGTACAACTTTGATAAATATAAGGGGGTCAATATGCGTTTCCGTACAAATCAATTGCCAAGTTTGAAACAAAACTTACGACAAAATAATTAACTTTTGTGAAAATAGTTTACTAAAGTTTTAGTGCACACTGTAGGGTTAACGCACGTTTTTTTGTGTAACAACATCTGCAGAATCCCAAGGGATTGGTTGGTGCACGAGCCCGTAGGGCGAGTGCACCAACATAGCCCGAGGGATTCTGCAGATGTTGTTTCACGAAACAAACGTGTGTTATCGCTATTCTTGCATAAAACACAACTAAAGTGCTGGAAATATCGAAAAAAAAAACGAGACTATTCAGCTGACATTAGCCGATCGAAGTCGGCCGTTTCAGGTTGTTATGGACACGTGTTTTATTTATGCATTTCCAGGGCATACAGAAACAGTGCATATTTTATACATGTCGAACGGACATTCTTGTTGTGGTAATTTCTTTAATATTAAATATATGTAAAATAAGCATGACTCCCCCTTTTTCCGATATATCGGTAGGAACTTTAGCTTTAGAGGCTCGGAATTATGAGAAAAGGGCATACAAGGCATCCTGTCTTTACACAATGTGCAGGTGAGTAGTCCAAATAACTGTACTCGAGAGTTGAATATCGTTATATTATTTTGACTTGTCGATATCCGCCTCTAGGTAGACAACGTAAAATATCAAAATGTAAAATCGGTCTGCCCGAGGTCTCATTATTTAGACTATGCAGGTGAGGTGCCGACAGAACACAATTCTGCTTGGTTTAAATTAGTAGTCTGTCCCTTACGCTTTTTAAATGTAAATATTATCGTTTGATAGAAACTGGTATCGATACCTATATTCTTCATGTCGTTAAAAATGAAATCTCCAGGCCTATAACTAGAAAATTTCACAGACACTTGGGGGTCAGAACCTGTCCCCCCTCCCAATCCGCCCCTGCCAACCTTCAACCAATATATTTTGGCTTTTTAAATCAAACTGAGCACATGTCTCGATCATACAACAACTTCTGTTACCATTTCAATATGTTTAAAAAATCTCCCATATACTATCAATGCTTTTTTTGAGCATTGATAGAGTATGGGAATTTTTCAAACATGTTGAAATGGTAACAGAAGTCGTTGGATGATCAAGACATGTACTCAGTTAGTTTTAAAAAAACAAAAATATATTGACTGAGGGTTGTCAGGGGCGGCATGGGAGGGGGAGGGGTGCTGACCCCCAATGTCTGTGGAAAATTTTGCTTTGCACCCCACCCCATCACGATCAAAGTTTGATAAACACAAAAATTTGAATTTTTCCAACATCGATATAATCAACTTAGATTGGATTTATAAACTCAAACATGGTTGGTGGGATCTACAAATAAATTGAAAAATATATAATAAATACCTTCTGTTCATCAAATGTTCATTAACTATGGAAAAATCCTTCAAACTTTACGCTTCGTCATGTTTATGCTTTACATTACACACCATCACTACATCAGTAGACTGCATAGATGTGTAAAGTAGACACAAACATTTTTTAAAAGTTTTAGTGTAAGATTTAAAGTTAGCATGTCAACTTTCTCGACTCAAATTAATTTGGAAAACGAAATTGTATTTTTGTAAATGTTGTTTGTCTATCATTTTCAGGGATTAAATCGCGGCGTGTAAACTTACTTTGAGTCAAATACGCGTAATAATACAATAATAAGGAACGTCAATTCAGTCGCGTATCAAAAGAGGTAGCTAAGCGCTTATTACAAGTTAAAGTAAAGTTAGGTTGAAAAATGATATTTTTAATAAAAATGCAGATGAAAAGATTTCATAAATCTCGGACCTTTCGACTTCGGCCAAAATTGATTCGGGATCCATAATTTGCTTACGTTGGACCCGCAACAGCAAATTCAAAACGTTCACCAACAGCACGTGCTCACGAGAATCTCCTTGTTTGTACACGCTTTTTCCGTGTTTGTGCATGCCCGAAATCGGCAAAAAAAACAAAGGTTTTATGCAAGAATAGTAATTGTGTTTATTGCAAAGGAAATTTTGGTTAAAGACCCACCACAACCTAGTGACCTACTTTTTCCTCCCACATACACTTCGTGCAAATCATTCTGATAATAATGGTAAAGTACAGCTATTCTACAAGATGAAATGTGGGTAATTTTGGCCCTCCCTGAATCAATGTGTTTTACAAACTTCATCTACAAACTTATTCAGTCATTTTCTTTTCAGTTTAGTTTTAAAAACATAGAATAACTAGAGCTGCTTTTGAGAAAAGCGCATGTCTCCCACAACTGCCTAATCGTCTAAATAGTAAGTCATTTTTTTATATACTGATTACTCAGTACAAATATACTTTTGAAGAGTGAAAAGGCTGATTTTGGTTAATTCAATGGCCATAATTCTGAAGTTCCTGGGGCGATTTGGCTAGTTAATGGACTTGGCCGAGGAGTAATGGTCAAAAACATTTGGTTCAAGTTTTGGTGAAGATCGGATGAGAACTGTTCGACTTTGAGTGCGACAAGAGTAAAAAGGCCGACTTTCGGTAATTCAAGGGCCATAATTCCGAGGTGCTAAGGTCGATTTGGCTAGTTATCAAACTTGGCCGTGGATTTGTGGCCAAACACATTTTGTTTAAGTTTAGAGACGATCGGATGAGAAATGTTCGACTTAGAGCGCGGGCAAGAGTAAAAAGACCGATTTCCGGTAATTCAAGGGCCATAATTCCGAAAAGCCTGGGCCGATTTGACACACACACGCACACACACACACACACACACAGAGAAAGGAGTAAATCGACATGTCTTCCACATCACTGTGTGGTGGGAGACCTAATAACTATCTTACTCTGGAGAAACACAGTGGTCTAAAGTCACCTTTATACATCAAGCACTGTGCATTCTACCATATAAATTTAAATAACATATATAAAGTCATTAAACACATTGCCTTGGCCTAATAAGTAATATTTGTCACCTTAAATTTGTAACTAGATACTTGTTATTTCTCAATTTATTCAAGCACACCATGTATAATTACCATCGTGGAAAAACAAAAGTATACATTTATTTTGTAGCGCGCCTTTACCTTTAGCCTGCTGACAGAAAGTGATTCTGCCTTTGCGACCAGTGCAGACCACCGGTCAGCCTGCTAATCTTGGTCTGCACTGTTCGCTATTCAGTAAACACTCCTTCGAATAATAAATGGTACTGCCCAAATTGAATAATATAAAATTTATCAGGGTAGGTTAAAACTACATCTCAATAAGCATTAATTTGGCAATATAGTACAAAAAACTTACAGTTACACATGAACCGCGCCAATCAGAAATATGTCTTAACGTACATTATGACGAAATCGAGAATCGACGTCACAAGTTGCAGGTGCGATTTCAAAATGGCGACGCCCATGCTTTGACATGTTTACAAGTTAATATTTGACATGGATACGTTTGAGGTACGTTTCAGTCTATAATATTACATGTTGATAATGTTGTAACATATATTTGAAAATTGATTCAGTATTATAAGCATTTTTATTATGAAAATATGAGAAATCCTTGCTGTAAAAAAGTGGTGAAGGTCAAGTGTTTCGTCACTGTCGAATCGATTGTTGTGATGTCATCAAGCTATATATTGCATTGAATGAAATAATGAAACAGAATCTAGATCTACATGTAACAATTTTGAAACGACATTTGTTCTCGTAAATTATTAGTCAAGATAAGCCCTACAGTATTGCAATTTTCGATTCAACTGTATGCGAATGTTTCTGGCAATGTTTGTAATTGTAGCAAAGGGGTCCGGCACATGAGTGGATTAAGTTTAATGGCTTATTTTTGAGTCCTAGAGCCATAATTATGTAAAAAAAATCATACTAATATAACTACTCCCTAGACAAGGGTTTTTACCCCGCAGAAGCTATGTTTTCAACTACTTTTTTATATGGCCAGGAAAAAAATATTATCAGCTATTTTCCCATTCAAACATTGCATTCAGTTATTCAAATGAATCAACTTTTCAAATTACCTCAACAAATTTTCATATATTTATCTGTTTTTCGACAATTCGACGTCATACCGAACACAGAGCGAATGCGAAGTCGGACAACATCGCGTATCAACATATCAAGCTATACGCAGTCAGTAAAGACAACATTCTAGACCTTCCGCGGACAAAGCAACCATTGCAATACAAATGGTGAATAAAAACAATAATCTAACCGGCAAAGTTCAATTCCTGTAAAGCCAAGGTTGTCTCCAACACTTTATTATTTTCATTTGATATTTTTTTCCTGGCCATGTAAAGAAAGTGGTTGAAAACATAGCTTCTGCGGGGTAAAATCCCTTGTCTGGGGAGTAGTTATATTAGTATGATTTTTTTACATAAGTATGGCTCTAGGACTCAAAAATAAGCCATTAAACTTAATCCATTCGTGTGCCGGATCCCTTTGGTTTGTAGGTTTATTTTGTCCATTTTTTTTATTTATTTAATTATGTCAAGAAGATTGCACTGTCGGCTACGTCACATTTCTTTTTGTACATAAACATATCATATATGTAAAAAATATCTCCGCCGATGACATCATTGTACAATTTTTAAAGAGGGTATGTGCTAGTTTCATAGGGGAAATTATTTATACAATAAATGGCACAAGACCACAGTTATTTGCCCTTGGTTGACAATACAATAGTTCCTCTGTTTGATGGTGAATATTGGTGAATTTTTGAGTGAAAGACCTGCAATAAATGGCATGATTTAATAGAGGAGATATGAAATAGTAGGTACATGTACAATTTGACAGAATGAGAATGTCAGAATATGCATAACATGACTTTTTGATAGGGCTTGTTTTGCCAGTTTGCGGCCATCTAGAGAGTATTCTTCATACGCATGTGATTTGGTTCAAAATGGTGGAAAAAAGAGCTGGTCAACCCAATGTTTGCTGTGGCTGGAATTTTTTCTCTTGAATAGTTCTGTTGAGTTCAGGTATTTTTATAGGGGTTGGAATGCATGCAAAATTGTTATAGTGTCCAGTGCCTATATAGAACATATAGTAAAAATAACTGTGGTCTTAGGCCAAATGCAACCAGTAAAATTGTCTCTGGCGGAATGGCGCAGCGCTAGCGTACCCGATTTGCAATCTTAAGACTCGCGTTCGAGTCCGTCTCACGTCGTGTATTTTTCTTTTACTATTTATTTTATTTATTATTCAACCTACACATGTTCCATTCTTTTTTTTCTCCATTCAGGATTTAGAAGATTTACTTGAAGTGTTTGGATTGGGAAGTAAATCTAGTACATCAAATAGCCGATGTACACAGGAACTTGCAGAACCTGGAACTACAAATGGTAGTGACTATTAAACTATTATTCACTTTTTAAATGTTTTAATGTATAGCTAAGATGCAGGTTATAATAGCGACACATACGTTTTTAAAGTTCACTTAAACATTTTTTTATAAATTTTCTTTATAGCTCTATATACATACACACTATGTATGTGCGCGCGTTTGTGTGCATCATGATCATCATCAGTATTTACTTAGCTAATAATACCAATCAATTAAATCTTACTTAGATGAAAATGATGTATTTAGAAGAAAGAATTAAAATGAACGTCTTAATTATCTCCGATATTTTTCTGTTATAAAATTACATTACTAAGATATAAGTAAGCTTTAACATTCTATTTTCCTTGATTACTTTAAGATGATACTGATGATGAAATGTCCGTGGAAAACCTGGTGGAAAACTTCATGGCAGCTATTGTTCAAACCGATACAGCTGGCGATGAACACAATGATGATACACATCTAAACCAAACAGAAGAGATGAGTTTGACGAAGATGATTCCCAAAGAGATCTCGCAGCTATCAAACATAAACTTCAAGAGGGGTATGGTTGTAAACTTTGTTGTTTCAAAGGTGTTACAGTAGGAGTTGTTCTAGACAATATTCTTAGAATGAGAGAGATGTCAAAAGACAGTAAAGAGTTATTTGTCATGGGAAACTTGCGTGAAAAACTTGGTACTGACCGGTGCAAGGAGGGAGAACGGCAGCGAGTGCGCTTTGAATACAATTTCCAAGGAAAACGGTTTGCCAGAAAGCATTTTGTTTGATATATGACATGGGGAAAAGCACTGTAAAGCGTATACAGAAACACATTTCCACAAATGGTGTAGGACCGCGGGTTCATGGTCTAGTAGGAAGAAGACCGTCAAATGTATTTTCCTCTGACGTCATCAAAGATGCAGTGCAGTACTTAATAAACTATGCAATCGAAGAGGGACTTCCACAGCCATCACCACCAAGATGCCGAGATGATACACCGCCCATTTATCTACCTGCATCAAAAACTAAGATCATGATTCATCAAGAATATATGGAAGCTTGTGTACAAAGTGGTAAGGTTCACGTTGGAAGGTCAACATTTAAAAATGTATGGAATCAGAGTGTCCCTCATATAAAAATCATGAATCCACGAGACGATGTATGCAAGACATGTGAGGACTTTCGCGATACCATATCTATGGCTAGAAGTGAAGATGACAAACTAGACGCCACTGCTAGTTATCACCAGCATGTTTTGTCTGCACGTGCAGAGCGAGAGGTGTATCAGCAATGTGTACAAGAATCTACGGCTCTTTTCCGAGGTGGCTCACAAGATCACAGCAGGGTCCATTATACATTTGATTTTAGTCAATATGTGAAATTACCTCATCACGCAAGAGAGAAAGGACCTACCTTCTTTATACAGCCATGCAAGGTGCAGATGTTTGGCTTTAGAATAGATGGATATCGCCAGTACAACTATTTAATAGATGAAGACCAGACAATAGGTGTGTAAGTTCAAATTAACATGATTAAGTAACAGTTGTTTTGTTTGTTAATAAAACGTAATCCATGTTTCTTGATTGACCAGTATTTCTCACTTCTCCTCATGTAACTGACAACTTCCAAACAAACGGTTACTTTTAAGTGTAATGCATGCAATTAAAAAAATCAGGTAAAATATATGCTTTGTTCGGGATTCGAATCCTTTATGTCTGGTTGTTAAAAGTATTTTATTCTTCCTACTAGACGAACCGGGCAGGCACACTACATGTCACTAGTATATATGCTCGTGATGACAGTCCTGCGCATGTGTTTCATATTGACTTTAACATTATAAATATATTGTAAATTTGTTACAGCTTGTTTTAAATATGATAAATTTAATAGTTATAATGTAACTTTGCATTACAAGTTTCCATTTCATTTTCAAGGTGTAGATGGACAATTGGCCCATGGACCCGATTCTGTGATCTCCATGTTGGACCACGCCTTTGGTACGTTTTGTCACCAGGGAGGAGATTGCACAATACATGCTGATAATTGTGTTGGTACGTGTTTATTACTGTTCAAATAATAAAAAAGAACAGACCAAAAACAGGACACCCATTTCACTGAAATATTATAAGTTTGGAAATTGAAATTGTTTCTCATTCTCTGCCCGCTAATAGTAAAAGTAACATTTTTCTTTTTTGTGTAGGTATTAGTTAAAGCATAAATTAACTGGCAGTTACGAGTTAAATAAACGATGGTTATGAATGGAACAATGCAAATGATAATAATGATAAAAATAGTTATAATGATAATTATTCATAATATTAGAAAAGTCATACTGATGAGATTATAATGATGATGATCATAATAATAATGTTGATGATAATGATGATGATCATAATCATGATCATGATGATAATGATGATGGTGATGATTTGATAATGCGGTTGATGATTTATTTGATATGGATAATAATTGTGAAAATTGTATTTCAGGTCAAAATAAAAACCGCTACGTGATTGCCTACCTCTCATGAAGAACTATGACGAACAGACACGATAATATCAAATATATGCTGCAGTTACCTGGCCATACTAGGTAGTACAATTTACAGATTACCTAAAAACTTAGTCAAAGTGACATTCCTTTATACTTAGGGTGATATTCTTTAATAGTGCATAGGAATTCATAAACAGATTTTAACAAAGAAATACTATTTAAGTTTAAAAAGACGGCTATCTAAATGTATTTACAAAAGATTTTGTTCATTATAAATATTCATTTTGAGATTATCCTTGTTACCTTATTAGCTTGATCCGTTGTACATACCCTAAACGGCCTGTTGATACAAAATAATACATTTTATGATGTATGTATGATATGTTTAAAGATTAAAGCAGTAACTGAATGATTAACTGTCGCATTTTTCAGATGTTTGATTGACGCCGGATTTGGCAGAATTAAACAGAGGTATCGTATGGAGGATGTTGATACGCTTCAATACGTAGCGGATGTTGTTGATCTGTCATCCTGTAGCAACGTCTCAGTTGTGTATGACAGGAATACATGAAAACGGACGCAGTGGAAGGCTTTCTTCGGCGACAGATATAAAAAAGTTCCGAATATATCCAAGTACCACTACTTCCGGTTCACTTCAACAGACCCCGGAGCCGTATTTATGAAAATGTCTGCGGATGACACAGAGGAGACAAGGTTTGTCGTCTGTAAATTTTAAAACAAACCTTCTTGCTATGGATTCATACGACATTCCCCAAGAAGTAATGCCAGCTGGACTTTGCCGAGAGCGACAGCGCTACCTTTACAGTCAGGTTCGCCCGCTTGTGAGACTTCAGTTTCAGGAAGAATTATGTGCAGCACCAGCTCAAGAATAGCGGACATGTGGAAAGCAATGTCTTTAAATGGGACCTTTTTTAATTTTAACGCCAGACGTTTGTCGTCTCGTGAACAAAGTGTTTACAAATGTGTAAAAATGAGTTTTTTAATTTGGTTATATATCGTCATGGTAATAAACAGTGTAAACTTGAAAATTGAAGTACATACTGAAATACCGGATGACGGACTTCTTTCATTGCTGTTACCATGGGAACGGATAGATATGTGTGCTATTTCAGATATGTTGCTTGTTATAAGGGATGGCATTTCATGATTTATTGTTCTAAACAAAAATGTTGCTTTAAATTTTATGTAAATAATTCCTTTTCACTACCGTTGTATGATACTGATGTTACAAAGTTTACATAGAAAACTGCTTTGCTTTTAATCATAATAAATTTGTAATAAGTGAAATTTCGTAGGATATTTTTGTGAAAGTTGAAAAAAAATATTTAAAACTGTAATGTTGTAAGTTTACCGGTGTAAAAAGTACTTAAAATGTCTTGAAAGCCGCATAATTCTATCCACAAGTCAGTCGTTTTCATGACAACAAATATTTATATAAAAATAAATACTTATTATATTTTAGAGAAAGTGTTTGTCTTTACAAATGATTTTAAATGACCGTTGTAAAATCACTGTTATACAGTAGATGAACATATAAATCCAATACTTCTTTTTAATTGTTTGACATTTTTGTTAACGTTTTTCTTGACGTTAATTGTGTAATTTTTTATTTAAGATGACGTCTTTGGACTGAAATGCTTAAAAACGTACGTAATATACCTATAGAAAGGTTTACATTTTTATAAACAGTAAAAAGTGCAGAATAATAATCAATGAAAATCTAAAAATGTCAATACATTACGTTAAGACATATTTCTGCTTATAATCCGCTGTGGGGAATCATATGATCAAAATAATCTCTTAACCAAAGTTATATTTTGAAGAACTTGGCCGTGGACTTGTGGTCAAACACATTTTGTTTAAGTTTAGAGACGATCGGATGAGAAATGTTCGACTTAGAGCGCGGGCAAAAATAAAAAGACCGATTTCCGGTAACTCAAGGGCCATTGAATAACAATATCAAAGATACAATAATAGTAACGAAATATAGAATAACAATAATGACTTTTAGAATATGAATGACAAGACATTGAATAACAATAACAAACATACAATAATAATAACATACACATATAATTTAGCAACGTTTGACATGCCATAAACGTAGGTAATGTTGGCGTAATTTAAAACGTTCATGTGATGGTGTCAAACTTGAAACCGTATAGCCGAATTCTATCCAATAAAATTTCGAGGACTCTAGTATACCAAAAATAAATGGATTGCGTTTTGTATTATTCCTTCAAAGTTTTCAATAAAAAAAATCGAGAAACGCTTACTTTTGAGGAGAATAAAATTTGATACTTATTTTCAATTTATTAATATACCTTAAATAATAAGAATTGTTCTCCCACAATTGTTCATGTGTTAATGTTATCAACTTCATGGTACATTAAATTTTAATTTTTGTATGAAGTGAGTTACAACACGCGTTACATATGCACAGGTGATACAACGGTCACCCTTCAAATATCACAACAGAAACCCCCACAGTGGATCAGATTTAATTAATACTTATATAAGTAATGTAAACTATTTGAGCCAGAAGAGTGTAGTTTATATTTACGATTAAGCGCTTAGGAAAGACAACCTTATTTTTGATGTAACAAAGCCTGTAAAGAATAGTGTCCCCTGATGCTTCTTATAAGCAAAGGAGTGTAACACCCTTTCACGACACCTATTATCACAGTATTTAGCCAAAACACGGTGCGCGCGCAGCATAGTTTAACCCGAAATAGATTTTGCTCTAGAAGTATGTAGGTTATTAGCAGGTCGTGTTAGAATAATACATCATGCATGATTAATGTTTATGTTTTTAATGTTTATGTTTTCAGAATTTCATTTTAATCATTGTCGTGTCTGCTGGTATAATGACAAACTCCCACTGCCTTCATCATGAATTACTGCTTGCTGTTCGACTTGAGCCACGGCAATACGCGCACCTCCGTACGGGGCTGCTGCACCACAACCTTTGTAAGGCATAACTCTATTTGAAGATGCCTGATGCCTCGAAGGAATTTCTGAAAAGCGCACATAAGCAAATCTTAAGTAAGCTTATAAAAAGTACTATTTACAGCTCAAATGCATATGAAATTCATTGCACTCATGAAGGTATCCGGTTTTCGGCCTCCACACAATTTTAAACAGCTCAATGTAAGTAATAATATCCATTTAGTAAGTACAAAACTAAAATGTTGTCCTTAATTAACTAATAAATCAAATGCTAAAAATAAAAACTTCCTGGTTCCGAATGGGTAACGATATACATTTGTACGATGTGTACTTCATGTTCCTGACACTTTCAATCTTTATCCCGAATGAGTGATTATATGTAAGTGAATTGCGGTTATACCGTGTTCACACTAGCAGATCGGTTTTATTTTTATCAGGCACTAATTGGCTATAATTGGTATTTGACATTCAAAACCCATCAAAATATAATCTAGTTTGCGTCCACACTAGGCAAAGAAATGTGGTTTAAATATATACATGCAATGTTGTAAGTTAACAAATATCTTGCAATAAGCAAAAAAGGTTACAAAGAATTGAGGCTAACAGAAACAAGAAGGGGTCATCAATGTTTAAACTTCTGTATTCATCTAAGTATTTCTGTTCATTCCATCTATTGTCCATTTTGAGCGTCAGCATAACTCCATATCGCAATTTAATGTTTTTGTTTCACCAACAGTCCAATTACTTTTGCCAGCCACAGCATCAATTGTTTGATACAAAAGAGAAACACATGGTATTCTTCCTTCAAAATGTTAGATCTGTGGATTTGGGATTGTAAAACCAGTTATAACCCACATTTGCGTTCACATTTGTAAAATAATGTAGTATTACTTTTTAATGTAGTATTAAAACCACCTCCCAAGGCAGTTTTAATGCTACATTACAGAAACCACTTGACCTTTACAAAATTCACGTTTTACACCACATATAGTGTGGACGCAAACGAGTTTAAAAAATAAACCCAAGTTAATGTAGGATTAAAAACGTAGTCTGAACACGGTATTAGTGTACTATATTCAATATAGATCTAGCGAACGAGAAAACTTTGATCCTGTCACAAATTTGCAATAACGACTATTACATAGCGGTGTGTCATCCTATATACTACATATATTTTCCGTCAGTTAAGCGAAGCGAATTAGGCGGGAAATATTTTCCTTGAATAGGTATAGATCTTTTGTTTTATAGATCAGGCCAATCAAAATCTTGTTTTGAAGGTTGTTTTGTTGGTAGCCTTAGTAACGCTGGTAAGGCAAGTTATGGTGCCGATTGTTTTGATTTGTATGGTCATTCAGCTTTGGGCACCAATGCTTACAGTCCATAAAATAAACAAACGTGTTTGTAAACATGGACGGATCCAAACGGAAGGGGAAGAAGCATTTTATAGAATTATTTCGATGGCAAAATAAAATACATATCGTAGCCCTGACCAACCTGTAAACCGTGCAAGTCTATTTTATAAGTACATCAACACGGTTGACCCATTTAAACGAGCTGTACAAACAGATTATTTTTTAAGTGTAAATCACAGGACATTATTTGTTACTTTGTTTAAACATGTTTATACATATAGATGAGAACTGAATGTTAAGCATGTTCAATCATTGAATTGATATTTTTAAATTGAATGGTATTTGATGTTGTTATATGATTCATGTCAATATTTTATTATATGTAAATGTAATGGATATGATAATATTGGAAGAAGAAAACAATGTAAGCTAATCGTGCCCAACTGCTCATTACATATTATACAATATATGAAGCATATTGTGTTTTTTTGTTCTTTTGGTACAAAGATCTGTGTAGGTTTAAGGAAAAATAATGTCATGTCATAACGATCTATATTAGTTGAACATTTTGGCAACATTACTTACAAAAATACACTGGTTTCATAACATTTCAGCGATTTCTATATGATATTCAGAACATTCTTCTCGAGCTTATCTTAAATAAAACTAAATTATATGTAATTCAGTGAAAGCCGCTGATTACCCCAAACAGGAAATACGTTGAAGACAACGGAAATACAAGCAACTTATTTCATAAATTCAATACTGCAGCAGACACTAAGATACTAAGGCGGAAAAAACGTTTACACACAACAACAACGATTACTTGCAGCAACAACAATTACTCGCAGCAGATACTATGATAAAACAACGATAACCCACAGCTACACCAATTTCCCGCAGCAAACACTAAGATAAAACTATTACCTGCAACAAAAAACGACAACAATGATTTCTCGTAGCAACGAAGATTATCGCAGCATATACTCAGATAAAACAATTATCACTTGCAACAGACACCAATGTAAAACAATTACTCGCAGCAACAACGATTACCCGCTGAAAAATCGATTACTCGCAGCAACAACAATAACTCGCAGCAGACACTAAAATAAAACAACGATTATTCGAAGCAACAACGATTACCTGCAGCTGGGACAAATATAAAACACGATTACTCGCAGCAACAACGATTACTCGCAACAGACACTATGATAAAACAATTACCTGCAACAACATCGATTACCCGCAAAAGGCACATAAATAAAACAACGATTACTCACAGCAACAACGATTATTTGCTGTAGACACTAAGATAAAACAGCGATTACACCCATCAAGAACGGTACGTTACCCGCAGCAGACTAAGATAAAACAATTACCTGCAACAACAGCGATTACTTGCAGCAACAACAATTACTCGCAGCAGGCACTATGATAAAACAACGATAACTCGCAATTACACCGATTTCCCGCAGCAGACACTAAGATTACACAATTACCTGCAACAAAAACGATTACCCGCAGCAACAACGATTTCTCGAAGCAACAAATATTACTCGCAGCAGACACTAAGATAAAACACCAATTACCCGCAGCGACGATTACTCGCAGCAACAACGATTACACGCAGCTGACACTAAGATTAAACAACGATTATTCGAAGCAACAACGATTACCCACAGCAGGAACTAAGATAAAACAATTACCTGCAACAACAACGATTACCCGCAGCAGCGACGATTACTTGTAGCAACAACGATAACTCCCAGCAGGCACTAGGATAAAGCAACAATTACTAGCAGCAACAACGACTACCCGCAGCAGACACTAAGATAAAACAACGATTACTCCCAGCTCCAACGATTACCCGCAGCAGACACTAAGATAAACAACTACCGGCAATAACAACGATTACCCGCAGCAACAATGACGGATATCCGCACCAACAACAATTACTCAAAGCAACAACTATTACCCACAACAGACACTAGGACAAAACAATTACTTGCAACAACAACTATTACCCACAGCAGGAACTAAGATAAAACAATTACCTGCAACAACAACGATTACCCGCAGCAGCGACGATTACTTGTAGCAAAAACGATAACTCCCAGCAGGCACTAGGATAAAGCAACAATTACTAGCAGCAACAACGACTACCCGCAGCAGACACTAAGATAAAACAACGATTACTCCCAGCTCCAACGATTACCCGCAGCAGACACTAAGATAAACAACTACCGGCAATAACAACGATTACCCGCAGCAACAATGACGGATATCCGCACCAACAACAATTACTCAAAGCAACAACTATTACCCACAACAGACACTAGGACAAAACAATTACTTGCAACAACAACGATTACTCGCAGCAGGCACTAAAATAAAACAACGTTTTCTAGCAGCAACAATGATTCCCCGCAGCAACAGCGATTACTCTCATAAAACAATGATTATTCGAAGCAACAACGATTACTCGCAGTAACAACGATTACGACACTAAGATAAAAACAACGAGAACCCGCAGCAGAGATTACGATAAAACAACGATAACATGCAGTAACAACGATTTCTCGTAGCAGGCACTAAGATGGAGCAACGATTACTTGTAGCAACAACGATTTCCCACATCAGACACTTAGATAAAAAAAACGATTACCCGCGGCAGGCACTAAGATAAAACAACGATTACTCGCAGTAACAACAATTACTCGCAGCAGACACTAAGATGAAACAATGATTACTCGCAGTAACAATGATTATCAACAACAGGCACTATGATAAAACAACTATTAATTACAGCAGCAATGATTACGCTCAGCAGGCACTAAGATAAAACAACGACTACTCGCAGCATCAAGGATTACCCGCAACATACACAACATACACTAAGATAAAACTAAGATAAAACAACGATTATCCGCAACAACAACACTAATTACTCGCAACAGACACTAAGGTAAAACAGCGATTACAACAGCCAAAACGATTACCTGCAGCAGACACTAAGATAAAACAACGAGTACTTGCAACAACAAAGATAACCCGCAGACTAAAACAACGATTACTCTCAGTAGGCATTAAGATAAAACAATGATTACCCGCAACAGACACTAAAATAAAACAACTATTACTCGCAGCAACAACGATTACCCGCAGGATGCACTTAGATAACACAAACGATTACTCGCAATAACAAAGATCACATGCAGTAAGAAGTAAGATAAAACAACCCGCAACAACAACGATTACCCGCAAAAGGCACTAAGATAAAACAACGATTACCCGCAACAGGTAATAAGATGATACAGCAGGTTCCCAAAGCTCCACAACATCCTGTCTCGTCTTCTTTGTCATCGTCACTTCTGCAGTCGCAACACATTACTAACACTGCTAGAAACATCATTGCAAAGGATGTGGCCTCAAGACCAAGAACGCTAACGTCAAGTTCTGAAATGATTTTATCATAATAACCGAGATACATTTCTTTTATTGAAAGTATTTGTATTGTATTATGCGCTGAAAACTTATTTTATATGTTAATGTGAAAAATAAGATGGCTTTACTACTAACGCTATAGTCTGTTCTATTAGACTATACATGTATTTCTAGACTTACTCTTATTCAACTGAGAAATGACGTGTTAATCATTTACAGTGAGTAGTCGCCAAAGGAAACACACATTTAGATCTTACCATCTCCACCATTGGTATTTCCACAGAAATTGTTGTTTGTCCCCGTGCAACAGCTATATATCAACCCGACAGAATCACACGTCGAATTAGATACCCATTCTGGATAGAACACTCCAACTGACTGCAGAATGAATGGCGGGAAAATAATGCGACAAGTCGCACAGAAGCCTTTGAATGCACCCATCGTCTGTCTATTAGGTGGTTCTTACTGAAAAAGGCTGGTTACAATATGAACTGAATTTAGAACTACTTTCGCACATTTTGTTTAGTTTCCAGCCATTGAGTTAATTGCATACCTTGGGATAATTATGTTTTATCGAATTATATATATAATTTTTATATTCTTTTCATACGTTAGTTTCGTCTTCGGAAGAAATTTGAATGATTGTGCTGGCAATAAAATTTAATGTACGTGATATTTTTTTATCAAAATTGTTATTTTGAGTGAGTGAGTTAGATTTTACGGCGGACCGACACAAAAAGGCCATATATTGCCGAAAAAAGCGCTTTGAAAACGTAAATTGTAAAGCATCTCTAAAAACAATTATGTAAAAAAGTATAAACATATAACATGTTTAGTAAATTGTAAAGCACGTCTAAAAACATTTATGCAAAAACGTATATAAAGGGTTAAAATATTAGTGACAAACAACAATATTGCAAAATGTGTAAAAGAAAAATATACGATTTCAGATTTTGTGATAAATGCCTATCTGATTTAAAAAGGACAAGATATTGCTGACTGAAATGTTTTCAAAGAACTCTTTTAAAGATTGAACGTCATAGTATATACTGCGCTGTGGTCTTGTAAACTTGTTGGCTGACATCAAGTCTGTTATAGCTATTATCATAATCATTATTATAGCTGCATTCTTCACATGTGTTTATAATCAAGAATTGCTTCACAGATGACTATCTGAAGAATACAAAGGGCCCCCGATAATCATCACGTTGTTATAGCGTCTGATCCAACGCTTTTAAATGTTTGCATTGATGTATGTATAGATACGTATGTGGCAACATTGCGATTTATTCCTTGTTGGTAATCATTGTTTTATCTTAGTACTGTTGCGGGTATACAGTGTTTTATATTAGTACCTGTCACGGATAATCATTATTTTATCTTAGTGCCTGTTGCGGGTTATCAGTGCTTCGTCTTATTCCTTGTTACAAGTAATCGCTGTTTCATCCTTGCGCATGTTGTGGGTAATCGTTACCGCATCTTATTCCTTGTTGCGAGTAATGGTTGTTTTAACTTAGTGTCTGTTGCGGGTAATCGTTGTTGCGTGTTTTTCCTTGTTGCGGTTAATCGTTGTCGCGCCTTTCTTCTTTTTTGTGAGTAATCATTTTTTATCTTCGTTCCTATTGCGAGTAATCGTTGTCTTATCTTAGTGCCAGTTGTGGTAATCGTTGTTGCGTTTTTTCCTTGTTGCGGTTGATCGTTGTCGCGCCTTTTTTCTTTTTTGTGAGTAATCATTTTTGGGTCGGGGCTTTGCTCCGACTCAATGGGATTAAAGACGGAAAATGAAAAGCCACTACACTTATTAGTGCAAAACGGCATATTACATATTTTTCATTCTCTGAAAAATAAGTGCAGCTACAACAAAACGCATGAATATGGCCTATTTACGGCTATTTTTAGAATGCAATCGCCAGTGACGTCATCAATATATGTTATGTGTACCGCGTGATATACACAACAAACACGATAGCTTCTGAGAAACGGTTCTCAATAAAAATTGACGGAAACCGTGTTCCAAGGGCGAAGTTTCGCTCAAATGATATAAATGAGCATTCAGTATTTGAGCTGAAACGTTGGCTTGAATGCCGTGGATTATCTACCAGTGGAAATAAAAGAAAAGGTTCGTAAAATATAACGTCGCTCTGCAAACACTTGTCGTGACTTGATTCATTTATAAGGCCAAGGCAATGTGTTTAATGTCTTGATTATGTTATTTTAATTTATGTAGTAGTATGCACAACAACGTTGGGCACATGTGTTAAACCGGCGGTCTTTCACAAGCTTGCTTGATAACTTCCTCAAATGAAATGAACTCTACGTGTAATGCTGGGCTCGAATCCACAAAGGTGATGGGAAAGTGGTTCGAAGTCAGCGGAGACCTCTTGTATAAATAACACAAAATGATATGCTACATGTGATATAATAAGACAAAGCGCAAGTTACAGAGCTTATCATTTTACATCATTACACAATAATACAATAAGGTACGATAGCAATCCAAAAGATGTAACTCATTGCAATATAATGATACCCGGTCCTGTCAGTATAGTACAGGGCAAGGACAATACAATACATTACAGTATATACCAGTCCGGTACGGTACTGAATAGAAGTAGAGTATACAGTACAGTAACTGCATATCGACAACATTTATCACGTGACCCGGAACAGGTAAAAAGAGAGTTTCCCTGCCAGTGTGTTTGTTTACATACCATATGCACACATTGCAAAGATTGACTAGTATTGTCTTAAACTCATGGTGTTTAACTGCTGTGTTCCCAATTGTAAATCTTCAGGATTTGATGAAAATATATCAATTCATCAATATCAAAATGATGACAGGCAAATTTTCATAGTTCAATGTTCAAAATATTTTGGTAGAAATGTTGTTTGTTAAATAGTACATACAGAATTTTACAAAGTATCCCAGCTGTCCGTTACAAGAATACACTGTCAAATAACAGTAAAGTATTATTAAGAGTGCCTTCTGGTAAATACAGTGTGTTTTTCAATTTTAGGTGCGGAAAGACAGCATACAAAGGTTGGGGTCATCGGCTACAAATTAAAGGATGACTTGAGAGTAACAAACAGCACCAGAGACTGTTCGAAGCATTTCAAATCTCCCCTGGTGCTTCTTATAGAGCAAAGAAGTGTAACACCCATCACGAGACCTATTACTGAATGGAACTCTGTTGTAACAGAACATTGAACATAGATATTTTAAATAATGAGACAAACAGTAATGACTAATGTGTGAAATTATCTTTATTTCGTGTATTCGTTTGCCCTCAAATAAGTTAGCTTTATCTTGAATTAAGTAAATCTTATTCTAAAGAAAATATAAAACTGAACGCAATAGAACATTTTGTATTTTATGAAAAAATAAAAGAAACAAACTTCTGGTCTCATTATATACCTCTGTTGATGAATTGAACATGTATCAATACATCATGCATGATTAATGTTTATGTTTCTAATAATCGTCGTGTCTGAACGTATGAACAACATGGGCAATATTTATCTTCCTCATAAAGACAAACAAACTCCCACTGTCTTCATCGTGAATTACTGCTTGCTGTTCGACTTGAGCAACGGCAATACGCGCTCCTCCGTACGGGGCTGCCGCACCACCACCTTCATAAGGCATAACACTACTTGAAGATGCCTGGTGCCTCGAAGGTATATCTGAAAAACGTACACAAGCAAATCTTGAGTAAGCGTTTAAGTACTGTTTACAGTTCAAATGCGTATGAAATACATTGCACGCGTGAAAATATTCGGTTTTCGGCCTCCATACAATTTTTAACAGCTCAATGTATGTAAAATATCTATTTGGAAAGTACAAAACTAAAATTTAGTCCTTAATAAACTAACAAGTTAAAACATAATGCTAAAAGTAAAAACATTCTGGTTTCAAATGGATATCGATATACGTATATAGTAAGCTGCCATCTTCATGTCCCTGACACTTTCGATCTTTATCCCAAATCAGTGATTATATGTATGTCTAAAGTTTTGTATGGCTAAAGTGGATTGCGGGTAGTTAATTACACAGTGTACTTTATTCAATATAAATGTAGTCAACGAGATCACAAATTTGCGATAACGACTATTTCACAGGTGCAAGCGGTGACCACAATGGAAATAAGAGTTTATTTTAACTCTTTTTTGTGTTATCCTTAACATATAATGTTGATTGACATGGCTATATTAATTCATACATGTTTGTTTATTGTTTGATTGTATGTTTTAATTATAATTCGCCATGTAAATTGTACATTTTTATGTTGAAATAAATCTATCTAGCTATCTATGAGTCATGCGATATACTACAAATACTTTAATCATACAAACCGTCATCATCCTTCATGAATTTACGCAGGCAACAGCACATTATTATAGTCAAAAGTAAAATGAAGCATCCAGAAGTCAGGCAGAGGTAGAACGACCATCCGAGCTGAGACGTTGAATAATTGGCCGCTATGATCATACAACCAATGAAACTGAAAAGACCTAAAACCATACAGGAGAAACAATAGATGACTGACCTAAAAAGTTATTCAAAAACCGAAACATCTGTTTTAAATAAGTTGAAACTACTGGTGCGATTATGTAAAATGAAAACATATCATTAAATATGATAATAACAGATGAACAATTTACCGAGGCGATTTGACAAATTCTTAAAGTTTCTTGAGAAATCTATTTTTTAGATTACTTAATTTTTGGTGTGAATTTATTATTTTACAGATATAAATGATTGTCAAAGGTCTCATAATAAAATTGTCATTGTAATCTTTATCAAACTAAAAAAGAACACTTTATATGTATTTCAGTTGAAACCTTCGATTACATCCTTTAGGGAATAGGCTGGAAACAACGAGAATAAGACGCAAACACCATCAACCACACCAGGCTATAAGATGAAACAACGATTACATGCAACAGGCATTAAGATAAAACAATGATAATTCGCAAGAGGAACTAAGATAAAACAACGACTACTCACACTGTAATAAGGCGCAGCAAGGATTACCCGCAACAGGAACTAAGATAAAAGAACAATTACACACAAAAAGAAATAAGATGCAGAAACGATTATCCGCAACAGGCGCTAACAGAAAGAAAACAAACGATTATTCGCAACAGAAATTAAGATAAACAACAGTTATTCGCAACATGAACTAAGATAAAACGATGACTACTCACACAAGAATAACACGCAACAACGATTACCCGCAACATTCACAAAGATAAAACAACGATTGTTCCCAACAAGGAGAAAGATGCAGCAACGATAACCCGCAACAGGCACTAAGATAAAACAACGAATACTCACACAGGAATAAGACGCAGCATTAATTACCTGCTACAAGCAAAAGATAAAACAATGATTACTCGAAACAAAGAATAAGACTCATCAACGATTACCCGCAACAGACACTAAGATAAAACAAAGATTACTCTAAATTGACACTAAGATAAAAGTACAATTACCTGAACAAAGATAAAAGAAAATGAGTATTCGCAACAAGGAATAAGAGGAAACAAGGATTACCCGCAGCTGTCACTAAGAGTAAACAACGATAACAACGATTACTCGCAACAAGTAAATAGACGCAACAACGATTACCCACAACAGTCAATAAGAGAAAACAACGAATTCTCGCAACAAGGAAAAGATCCTGTAACAATTACCCGCAACAGTCAATAAGAGAAAACAACGACTTCTCGCAACAAGGAAAAGATCCTGTAACAATTACCCACAACAGGCAATAAGAGAAAACAACGATTATTCGCAATAGGCATTAAGATAAAAGCACGATTACTGACAGCAAGAAATAAGACACAACAACAATTACCTGCAACATGCACAAAGGTAAAATAGCGATTACTTGCATTAGGAATAAGACCCAGCAACGATTACTTGCAACAAGGAATAAGACGTAATAAAGCTTACTTAGATCAAAACAACAATTATTCTAAATAGACACTAACATAAAGGAAAATTACTCGCAACAAAGAATAAGACATCGCAACGATTACCTGCAACATGCACAAAGATAAAACAAAACGAGTATTCGCACCAAGGAATAAGAGGCAACAAGGATGAGCCGTAGCTGTCACTAAAGCAACGATCACTCGCAACAGACATGAAGATAAAAGAACGATACTGACAACAATAAATAAGACGCAACAACGTTTACTCGCAGTAGGTACTTACAGAAAACAACGACTACCTGCAACAGGGAATAATATGCTAAAACGATTACTAGCAACAGGCCCTAAGAGCAAACAACGATTAATCGCAACAGGTCAAAGATAAAAATGATTACTCGTAAGACGCAACAACGATTACCCGCAACGGACACAAACGAAAAAATAACGAGTACTCACAACAAGGAAAAAAGCGCTATAACGATAACACGCAACATGCAATCATATAAAACAACGATTACTCGCACCAAGAAAAAACCCAACCCGCAACAGACACCAAGATAAAACAATTTTTATTCGCAACAGGCACTAAAATAAAACAACGATTATTCGCAACAGGCACCAAGAGAAAACAGCGATAGCCAGCAGCATGGAATAAACGCAACAACGATAATCCGCAGCATGCAGTAAGAGATAACAATGATTAACCGCAACAGGCACTAAAATAAAAATAACGATTATTATACACTAGGATAAAATAGCGATTACCTGCAATAGGTAATAAGATAAAACAGCAGCCTCCCAAAATTCCACACCATCCTGTCTCGTCATCGTCATCGTCACTGTTGCAACAGGTCCCACAGCTCATTCCTAACACTGCTAGAAACATCATAGCAAAGGATGTGGCCTCGAGACCAAGAACCCGAACGTCAAGTTCTGAAATGATTTTATCATAGTAATAAACTTCTTCAACTGAAAATATTGGTGTTGTATAAATAAACGGGATACTATTTTATTATGTTGATGCCAAAAATAGCATGGCTTTACTTGTATCACTTTAGTATATTCTACTAGAGTATACATGTATTTTAAAATGTTGAACGCTTCCAACCTATCACCTATACATTGTAGACATTTGAAATGCATTTACACAAACCTGATGTCTCTAAGAAATGGCGTTATAATCATTATCGGCAAGTTTGGAGCAGACTAGTCGCCAACGAAAACACACATTTAGATCTTACCATCTCCCCCATTGGTATTACTACAGGAGTTGTTGTTTGTCCCCGTGCAACAGCTATATATCAACCCGACAGAATCACACGCCGAGTTAGATACCCATTCTGGAGAGAACAGTCCAACTGACTGCAGAATGAATGGCGGGAAAATAAAGCAACAAATCGCACATAAGACTTCGCATGCACCCATCGTCTGTCTAGTGGGTGTTCCTTACTGAAAAAGACCCGTAACTCTACATGTTTTTGGATCTGAACTGGATTTAGAACTACGTTTGTCCATTTTAAATTTGCTTCGTTTTCCACCAAGTGTTAATTACATAGATGGGGATCTTAAATAATATTACACTGAAAGGCGGTTATCGGGAATGTTTTATCAAGTTTTATATTCTTTTCATATGTTAATTTCGTCTTTGGAAAAAAAAAATATCATTACTCTTTTCAATGACTGTGCTTGCAATAAACTTTAATGCACGTGATATTCTTATCAAAATTGTTATTGTGGCCTTGTAAACTTGCTGGCTGACATCAACTTTATCTCTATTATCAGTTTATTTATTTTTTATCTGATTGCAACCTGTTGCAAAATGATGATATAGTATAAACCAAGACAGGTTATGAGTATCAAAGTTTATATTTTTTTAATATTTGATTACTCTTTTTCTTTATATCGGTATTAAATTTGCACAAGTAAACAAAATAAAAATATGGTTTACGTTAATACTTTTTTAGCTTTCCCATGTTGACGCTAAGTTAGAAAGAGAAAGTTTGAAGAGAAAATACTGTAGTCTCCGGTCTGCTTTCTGCTTCTTTTTATAGAAATAACGGTGCAGCTTCCAACCGTTCAAGACGATTCTATAACTGACTCTCTAAATTGGGCAGAAATGATGGTGTATTTTAAAATCAGTCAAAACAGTAATAAAGTTTTAAAGTAGAATTAGAATATCAAAATTTCGAAAGTGATAAGGATGTCTAACACGTTAAAAGAATTTACAGTAGATTTACCGAACCGAAATGAAAATATATGTAAATGGTCTAACGTAGTCTACATTATTTATATTAAATATTTTTGCAGTGATATATCAACGTGAGTGTGTGTATAACTGATAGGCAACAATGTCGTAAATGTTTTAATTTAAAAGCTTGCTTAAAGTTCCATGATAATGCTTTAATTTTTTATCTTAAAAACAAATGAAACAGCTTTCCAAATAGATGTTATGCGTACTTACATCAATGTTGCAAATGAACTGTTGTAGTTAGAGCATTAAAGGGAGGTAATAGAATTAAATTGATATATTCAATAAAACATTATAGTATATTTAGCAATATTCAAACCTCTGACAAATGTTAAAGAAAGTAATTATCAGAAATATGATTTAGCAAGCAATTAATGTATTTCATGTTCATAATGGAAAATGTGGCAGTCTGATTTTAAACAAAGGCATTATGAGCCTTTAAAATGAAATCCTAACCAAATCAAAACGGTGTCTAATTATTATATTGCAGACGTACATTCAACAGCAGAAATAACTGTAGCAAAGTTGTCACGACTATTTGTAAGAGCATCTCGTACGGGTGCCAACGCTCGTCTGTTAGTGTTTTACATAAGGTAATAAGCAAGTAAGGAGTTATAGTTCTTGACCTCTTACTCTTCTTTTGAGAATTAAAAATATATAAAGTTTCTAAGCTATAGTATCCAAGAAAAGTGGACATAATAAATTAAAGAAAGAAAAAAGAAATACAAATTATCTAAGATAAAAAGGGTAATAATTCTCTCAAACTGCAAGAGAGAGTTATTGTTCGTGACTTCTTACTAACCTCATGATAATAAATAAAGTATCAAAGTAAGAATACAGGATACGTTGATCTGAACAAAAATTTCAACCCAGAAATTCAAATATCCCAAGTACATAACGGGCCAAAATGCACACCAGAGTTATGGGTCTTGGCCGACATACGCCCCTATTGATGATAAATTAGTTTGCAAAGTTCAAAGCAATTGCTTTTAACATATTGAAGAAAAGTGGACATAATCGCGGGATTCCAATTTTATAGGTACAAAAGAGCCCTAATTTTGAGAGCTCCTAAAGTCTCGCAATATTTCCGCTGCAGAACTCGAGCATATTTCCCGAATACAAAGCTAATAAACTATAGGTATTCTTCCGAAACTTTTCTGTAAAGCACTTTTAACGCGTTTATACGCATGTAAAGAGTGCACCTATGATAATGATGATGATGATAATAATAATGATAATAATGTTAAATATATCTAAATTGTTAGATTTTCAATTTTTACAAAGGATTACGTTTCTTATGAGAATGTCAGGTCACCCCGAACATTACTTCACATTATTTCAAAAGGAGAAGTAAACTAGTATTTATACCTTATAAGTTTTATCCACAGCAACGTTATTTATTGCACCTGCGAAATTTCTCCTGGTCATATGCGTCCCTTAAAATAATGACCAGCTTTTGTATGCATACAAATGCATTTTCGTGACCTGATTTTCAAGAGATAAACTTCATAGATAAATAATCATTTGTCAAACGAAGGGTTATGTAATCATTTTCATGGTTTCAAGGAAAATAACAAGGATGTTTAAAGCTTTGACTAACTTGGTTTTCATTAATTGGAATGACGAACGCATGTGACAAATGTAGGCTTCTGGTTCAAGAGTATCTAAAGAGAAACCAGAAACGTGCGCAATTTATTCTCCAAAAGGCGGTATGGATGGACAATCTTTTAAAGGAAGGCATTAATATTTTTACTGGCAAAAATAATATAAGACTCATTGAAGTTCAATGAAATGAATCAGATGATGATACAATAGATACAGATAAGATCAATGGCATCAGACCAGAAAGAAAATCAAAGCCCTTAAAGGACAGATAGCCAGTGCTTAGATACACCTGAAGAATCAACAGTTCATTGTGCATAGACCGGTCATGATTTGAACAATGTCGGCAGAGGTCTACTGGACCATGGTGCATGCCAAATATCTAAGCTCTGTGCATTGTGGTTCAAGACAAGAAGATTTTTAAAGGTTTTCCCTATTCAACTCTATGTAAAGCCAAGTTTGCCCCGGGTTGGGGAAAATTTCAACCCTAACCTTTACCCTTACCCTAAACCCTAACCATAGAGCGGAATGATTCAGAATATTTCGAATGTGAATATAAGGTTCATAATTATTCTAGAATCCCTTTCTGCTTGTTTTTGTTGTTTAAAACAGTAGTCCTCAGTTGCTCACACATTCACACAATACCAATATTATATAAAAATAAAATATGGGACTATTTTTACACGTCCAGAATATTTTTGTGATGCGGTCATATAGAAATAGAAGGAAAACTCAAACGACGCGTAGTTGAAACTTGGTAGTTGATTAAGAGCTATAGCCAGTTGCTAAAGCACTGGCTAAACACTGTACATGTTATACCCTACCCCTAGCTATACCATTAGAACAGGCCACGAATGGGAAAATGTACTACTTACTATGTATGACTTACTTTCTGTACTATAAGTTATATCTCCGCCTTTATTGCACGGAATAAGACTTCAGCTAGGTAAAGGGCACTAATTTCTTTCGATCCTTGTTTCCTATTACAAACGACCAATTCAGTTCTGATGTACGTATCTTTATAGAACATCACTTTTTCTACACCTTCTTTTTATGAAAGTTTCTTTTTTGCGATTAGGTTAAATGGTTCTCAGCTTGCCAATTTCTTACTGCACATAAAGCAATGTAAAATATAATCCTTGGCACGAAAGCATTTTCTAACAAACATCTTATTGTAAGACGGACACGCCGAAACGGGACAGAAAAATCATCACTTTATTGTAAAATTGGAAGGCATAGATCTTTATATGAGTAAATATATTTGTTTTTGTTGGGTTTAACGCCGCATCAAAACAATTACAGGTCACAGGGCGACTTTCCAGCTTTCATGGTGGAGAAAACCCCAGGTGCTCCTCCGTGCATTATTTCATCACGAGCGGGCATGAAGTATTTAACGCACCCACACCGATAAGGGGCAAGTGATTTGAAACGAAATTTATGTAAGAAAACATGAACAGTGTATATGTTATAAAACATCTGTACAGCAACACATGACATTTGAAAGCAAACGACATTTCCTAGAATAAGAATTACACCACCAGATACATCTGAAGTTCAAACTGTAGATATTGACAAGGCATGGAGGGAGGGTTGTAACAGAGCACACAAATCAACTTTCACTGCCATATACTTTATCTCGAGTGAAAATTAAATTACTTAAATGCAATAAAACGAGAAATTCACCGAGTCGGAAAGTAAAGCGGGAAACTATAGACCATGAAAAACAAAGACTAGCTTTATATACCCGATATTGTATAGACAAAAAACAAGACGCATAAGTAAAGATGAAACCTGTAAACAAAATTATTTCCCATAAGAGCTGAGATCAATCTTTTGTTATATGGAAGTGTACGAGAACATGGGAATAAAGATCATGCCTGCAACTTAATACGTATGTGTAGTTGAATGCATGATTCTATACCACTTTTAGCCTTCTTTGTCTATATAAAAACGCCATCTTTGATTGGGAGGACTGGGAGCAATCAGTTTTTCGAAATGTGACGTTTAAACTCATATGAACGAAATGACAGCACGTTAGTATGGTTTACCACCATTCTAGACCTATGTAGAGGAGGAAATATTTGAGAAAAAATACCCGACCTTTCATATGAGAGTCAGCCCTATAAACCAAATGGTACCTGCTTGATACATCTCTTTAATCAGTCCTTAAACATATCTCCTTACCTGAGCATCTGTTACTAGTAACTTCTCAACCATTTCCTCCTCCACCTAGGTCTCGAATGATGGACAAGCTTACTAATGTGACGTCATTTCGTTCGTATGAGTTTCTACATCTCATCTCGAAAACTAACTGCTCCCAAACAAAAATGGCGGCTTTATATAGACAAAGAAGGCAAAAAGTGGTCTAGAATCATGCCCTCAGTTACTTGTATGCCTCGCCTACGTATGACGTACAAGTTGATAAATGTGCTCTTCCTACAGACAAGGAAACTGTTTCAGTATCCGTAGATGTTGCAAGCACATTCTTCGAAAAAACGCAAGGGTTCTGTCAAACGAAATGTCACTTAAAAGGAAAAGTATAAGCAATGTTGCGAGGGAAATGCTCTGAAAGGGGAGATATTAATACAAGATACGCAAAAGATCCAAATCCTCAGGGGAAAAAAAGGTAAATCGACAGAAGCCCTGAAGACTTTCACGCCCCTCCCTCCTACACTTGTTTCAAAGGTTTATGTTACAAATGTAAACAATCTGTAATTAAGCAGCAGTATCCACAGCATTTAATGCAAGATTTCTTTTTCTGATGCGGAGTCAAAACTCCTTGATGATGAGGATTGCTATTGTGTCCGTAAAAAGTATTATGTGCCTAGGGAATTAGTAGGCTACAAGAAACCGTGTTTATTGTTACATTTGTAAGTGCGTTCACTTAAACCCTCTACACCTTGGAGAGTAGCAAGAAAAAAATACTGAACTTGTGTGAGACTGTTGTAAATAAAACATATATAAAACGATCTATGAGCATCTGTGTACAATTCGGTAGTAATGAAAATCAAAACAAAATGCATTGAACAATTAACGTTACTGTTATTGAAAAACAATATTTTACCATTTCTTTTTACCAGGGTGCTTGTAAAGCTGACACATTAGTTTACACTGCAATGGTATTTTGCCAGTACGATTCACTGAGAGAAGATGAATAAATACTTGTAAGGAAAGGTATGGGCGGCGGTTACCGCCAAAATTAGTAAATATACAACCCATTCATTAACAAGCCAGACAGTGCAGTGCAATTTAACGCCGTCTAGTCTAAAATTCCATCCCGTTCAGTAACTATTCTGTCAATGCATTGTATTTAGATACCATTCAGTACAAAACTTCATTCCATCCATTTAAACAAACGACACTTTAAAAAAGTTGTTGCGATGCATCGAAATGTGAAACCGTCCTACCAGTTATGGTGCCATGCAGCGTGAAGACGTTCGACGCAACATGAGTTCGTTCATGCAGTGTAAAATGAGATAATTCATTCTAACATGACTCGGTTTGATTTCCAGTTAAACAAAGAAGGAAATCAAGCTCTGTATATACAGCGATAAACAACGGTTGACGCGCAGACCGGTAAGAGAGCATTATGACGTCAATTATGACGTAAAAATGCCACATAAGATCCGATACATTACTTATCGTCTAATTTACCACGGTTCATCGTTCAGATGCTTCAGTATTTAACCAGTCGGGCTAACGCCCTCTTGGTTCAAATCTGGAACATGTATATTATTTTATGGGACATACTTTCCTTTTTGCACATCTTAATTGTCGTGAATTAATCTTTGCGACGCATGGAAATTCTTTTAAAACATAGTTATTGTTATACTTATAATTTGTGTATATCATGGTTATCTAAGACTTCTTTAATTTGAGACCTGTTTGTCGAAGAAACTTTAAGTAATTCTGATATGTGTATTTTTGTGTAAATGTGTAATTATAAAATGATTAGATCATTGTGTAGATGTGTGAATGTATATGGAATTTAATTGAAGGCCATACTGGAAATAAGTTGTATAATATTTGTATTTGTACACTAAGTATGTAACCTTCAGAAAATAAAGTTAGTATCATTATTACTATTAATTTTACAATGCTATACCGTGTATACACATACACCCACTATACATGTGAATACTTAAATAAACATGATTCGCCGATCACCCATTACTCGATTGAGTAAGACTTGAAATTTTCATGCGCAACCCATTTGACTCTGGGATAATCTGGGAATTATAGGTAGATAACTCAACCTGCCACTCAGCGTTGATCCGCGAGTTATCTGACGATCTGTCCTGCAACTGGCCACAAATGCTTGGGTTCATATTTTCAATGAAGATTCATTAATATGAAGACAATTTGTATGAAGCGCGTGATAACAATGGTGAAACGCGAGACCACGATTAAGACGGCATGAAGTTGTAATGAATCGTTTCACTTTACAATGCACGTACTCATGTGTCGTTAACGGCTTCACATTGAGCTGCATGGCATCATGTTTTGTCGAATAATTTCATATTACGGTGCATCATGACAAGTTTTTCAATGCATCGTTTCTTGTTTAAATGGGCGTCATGAAGCAATCTGACTAAAGTACTTGATCTTCTAAACGAAGATCTGAGAACGACCCATTCACATTCGTCTTCTGTATATTTTGGTTTTCCAGTATTGCTATTTTTATTTTCGCAAATCTATTTTCGTTTGAACCAATCAGACAACTTGTTCGAATGTCAAAGAGTAAGAAAAATTTGCTGATTCCAGGGCTCGAACCCGGGACCTCTCGCTTACAGAGCAAGTGCCCTACCGACTGAGCTAACCGGCTATCTGACATCTTTCGACATAAAAATTGTTGATATCAAAAACCAAGGTTTTTTAAAGCTTGCAGAATGTTGTAAGTTAGCTTTTGATTGGCTAGCGGAACGGTTGTCAGAACGAGGCCATCAATAGCTCGTTGTCAGATCCTATGCGTAGCGTAATAGGAGATGTACTTTAGTCAGATTGCGTCATGAAGGTTTTTACTTCATGGTTTCAAAAAATACAACGCGTTGAATCCAAATTTATTAGACGGGATGAAGATTAAATTTAGAGTAGACGGCGTTGAAATGCACTGGACTGACTGACTTGTTAATGGATGGATTGTATATTTACTAATATTGGCGGTAACCGCCGCCCATAGAAAGGATTTTGCGTAATCTATTATATATCCATTCGGCGGTTTTACTCTTAGATGAACGGGAAATAAGAATGTCATACTCTTATTTTCTGACGTTCGCCTCCATTAGATCCGTAACCGCAGGCTGATATATTAGTACCATTTCTTTGTATAGCTTCTCATCCAACAGTCCTTGACGTTTTGGTTTTATTTCTGATATTGAATATTGATTTATTGATAAATTAACCATATGTAGTATCATACAATATTGGCTGAATACATGTCCTTCTCTGTAGTTGATTCAAACCACATTCTGTTAATAATAGTAATGATACTTGATGAATTACGACGTTATAAATAAATCACGACTTTTCAATAAAGATTCAGAGATTAAAGAGAAATTGCATTATTACATCAATTGGATAAGATGTGTCATCATAAGGGAGCGTTAAATACACTTTCGGAAAATCCATTCTAAAGCCCTAAAGCCCCAGCACCCACCCCCCCCCCCCCCCCGCTCCCTTCCTTGAAAACTTATAACAAATTCTGTATTATTTGAAAAGACATGAACGATCTATGTGTTAGGCACAACGGTGGTTTGTGGTAGAAGAAATAATAGGCTGTTAAGGTACTTAGCTCAATAGGGAGAGCACAGATCTATGGATTGCAGGATCCCAAGTTCGAACCCCGGGCGAGGCGTATGTTCTTCTTGACTGTTGGTATAGAACATTATGTCTGAAACTATTCGTTCTCCAACTGTTAAATTATGTTGAGAAGTTGGCAGTCATGGAGATCTGGTTAGATCTAGTACATAACCCAGGAACATTGGTAAGGTTAACTGCCCGCCGTTACATAAATGCATTACTTAGAAAAACGGCGGTAAAACCGAATAAACAAACAAACAAATATACAAACAAACAAACGTAAGGTATTGTGATCACTATACTGTACGTACTTGAGTGCATGCGTGCGTGTGCGTTTGGTCAATATGTATGTGCGTATTATATGAAATATTATGTCCTTGTTTTGACAACATATAACACTGCTGGATTACAAATTACTTTGAATTCTATCAAGTATCCAAGTATAGTATCATATTATGTTATAAAATGTTGTGCTTTGTGAATATTTAATTTTACTTTCTATGAAATAAATAATCGTCACGCTCAAGTACCAGAATGCGATTTTTATCAATTCCCTAAATTATGGAATAAGCAAGAAAGTACAACTATCCAGGTATTTGATTTTATACAGTAAATAGACTCTTATACAAATAATATAGAAACTGAAAAGCTGAAATTTATTGTTCCAGAAGATGCAAGTACCCATAGAAATGACACAAAAATACATTTCTTACTATATTATAGGTAAACATGTAATAAACAGGTAAATACATGGGAGAGCGGTGCCTTTGAGTGATAATGGCCCTGGAAGAAGATAATAGCCCTCGGGCTAAAGCCCTCGGGCTATTATCACCTTGCCAGGGTCATTATCACTCAAAGGCACCGCTCTCCCATTTATTAACCTATACTTATTACATGAGTACCTATAAATAGTAACAAATTTGTGCTGAAAATTCTCCTGTTATCGCATTGCGTCGTGTATTATCACATTATCATAATAAGCCCCGGGGCCATTATCGATAATGGCCCTGGCGTTAGCGCGGGAAATTAACGTCCGTAAACAAAAATGACGTCATGGCGTTTCATGGAGGTAAAACAGGGAACATTTCCGTTTTATTTGATCATCTTGAGCGTAACATCGTGTATTCTTCGTGAAATAGCGTATTTTTCTCCCTAAATTATGCAATAAGCAAGAAAGTAAAACTATCAAGGTATTTGATTTTATACAGTAAATACACCCTTATACAAATATTATAGAAACTGAAAAGCTGAAATTTATTGTGCCAGAAGATGCAAGTAGGCCTACCCATATAAATGACACAAAAAACCCATTTCTTACTATATTATAGGTAAACATGTAATAAACAGGTAAATACATGGGAGAGCGGTGCCTTTGAGTGATAATGGCCCTGGAAGAAGATAATAGCCCTCGGGCTAAAGCCCTCGGGCTATTATCACCTTGCCAGGGCCATTATCACTCAAAAGCACCGCTCTCCCATTTATTAACCTATACTTAATAGAATAATTATGAGAAACTTGAATTCCGCAAAGAATAGAACAGATAAAGAATGTAAGTATAGAACCTGACCCCTCCCCACTACCCGCCCCCTCTCTATTAAATATGACCGCTGCATTCACCATTCGAACCACTTTGATAATGTCAAATAAAAACTTTCAAATTCGAAGAAACCATTAAAATAAAAATAACAATTTTAAGATGATGATTTTTTTTTTTGAATACTGAATGAATTGATCACCGTTTGAGTATAATTGGATACAAAACCAAAGGCTGAACTTTATTAATTAAACATTTCATTTTCAACTTCCACTGTATTATTTCAAGTATCATGTAAGCTAACTGCGACACGCGGTAAGTTATGGGAGATCACGTTAGGAAATAAAACAAAATTTTTGTTATTACTTTATAAAATCATCGAAAATATCATTTTTTCATTTTTCTTAACCTAAATTTGTCGAGATCAAAATTGCCGAATGAATAGTCCATTAATCCAAAATCATCAATGACAATGCAAATTAGTTAAAGCTGTGGGTTTGCAAAGATCTACATATATTTTCCTTTGTCTTACGGTGGATATTTACTATAAAACAAACTCATTATTGATCGAATAGATCAAAATACAATATATCTCTAACGTCATTTATATTGTGCAGTCATATCTTTTTGCCCTACGTAGAGTGCGCATGCGCGAAAATTGTTTCCCGTTGCTAAGCAAATAGCTCTGTGTAAAAAGGTCTATACATTAATATAACACTGAAATTGTGTCTGCATGGCATGTCAAACGTTGCTAAATTATATATGTATGTTATTATTATTGTATATTTGTTATTGTTATTCAATGTCTTGTCATTCATGTTCTAAGTTTTACTATTGTTATTCTATATGTCGTTATTATTATTGTATCTTTGATATTGTTATTCAATGTCGTGTCATTCATGTTCTAAGTTTTACTATTGTTATTCTATATTTCGTTATTCTTATTGTATCTTATACATTTTTTATTCAATGTCGTGTCATTCATTACGATATTCTTATTGTAAAAGTCATCATTGTTGTCCAATATCTGACGATTCTATTTACAAAACGTGTCATTCTTATTCTATGTTATGTGATTGTATTTGTATAGCGTCGCTGTGCTATTTATTTCGCGGGAAATCGCACATACAACAAGAATATCAGGCTTACAAAAACAATAATGAATATACCACAACAATAACGTCTTTTACAATAAGAATATCGAACATACAATAAGAATAACGACAAATAGAATAACAATGGTAACACTTAGAATATGAATGACACGACATTGAATAACAATATCAAAGTAACAATAAGAATAACGAAATATAGAATAACAATAATGACTTTTACCATAAGAATATCGAACATACAATAAGAATAACGACATATACCATAACAATGGTAAGACTTAAAATATGAATGACACGACATTGAATAACAATATCAAAGATACAATAACAATAACGAAACATAGAATAACAATAATGACTTTTACCATAAGAATATCGAACATACCATAAGAATAACGACATAATAGCAAATTTTAGAATATGAATGACACGACATTGAATAACAAAAATACAATAATAATAACATACATATATAATTTAGCAACGTTTGACATGTCATAGTCTGCAAAATTAACATTTGTATTTGATGCATTAATACATCTTTTTTTATCTCTCATTGTATTATTTGTATAACGGACTCGGTTGCTAGGTTTGGATCGGACAACATGTGCCACGCAATGATTAACCATCCAAGCAAATGACTGCACTAATCTGCACATTCAACAAAAGAAACAGGGGGGTCATGTCTGTTTCAACAGACCCAGTTGTTAGAGGTTTGTAGCAAAGTGATCCACATATGTGTGTGTGTATATAGCATATGTACTGACCTACAAGTACAACGCATTTTTAACAACTTTCGACGGATCAATGATCAATTGGTCGAAGAGTTGTAAATCCCTGTTCTAAATAAGTTACAGTCACTTCGAGGAACACTGTTGAACGTCCGGCCCTTTAGGTCAAGGCCCCCTCTAACGGTTAAGAACGCTCGCCCTTAACACCAATGATAAGTAAAGGCCAGTCGACCGACACACATTGAATGCTGATCTAGTGACCAACCTAAGAAGTGAGCTTGGATTTTTGCGATACAGCCGCTGTATTAAAGGCCATTTAAAGGCAAGCTAATTTTGTGGATCATAATTTTCATTTATAAGCTCACATGTAACGGGTGGACATCAATTACTGTTTAAGTTAAAATAAAACTGCCAAATAGAATACTACTACTCCTGCACATGTTTACTGGACCATAGTTTTTGTCATGTTTATGCAGTAATACAATATGTAAGCCACGATGAGAACAAAAGTCACGACTATCAATTAAAACTAAATTCTTTAAAATGATATTTTTGGCAGTCTTGATCTTGATCTTAAGATGATGAGATTTTGCAGTAAAATAAAGAATTCCATTGCTGCCCGAGAACGCGTGAAAAGAGTTTGTATTTGATTCAGAACTGAACGTTTCTGATATTCTGTAAATATCAAGTGTCTTTTTAACTGTTCAAAATCCACAGAATCCATAATGAAGCCTTCATATACTTGGTTGGAAGCTTTTGACATCTTGGACGGAATAATTCTCTTTATCCATAAAAGGCACTGTATATCGGCGTGGCAGTATGTGGCATGACCCGGTGTATTGGCGCTGAAAATATATAACACAGCAGCAGAATTTCTTTCAAAAAATGTTGGGGTGAGGAGGGTCGGTATTTTTGTACACGAAGTGTCGACTTGCCTGTTTAATTATTTGTGAAGGAATGAACCGGCTTGAAATATAAAAATGACCAAAATGACCACACCCGTGAACTGCTCGTGCGTGAAATTGATTAATCGAGGCACGTTATATTATATGGACTGGATTATATGGACTGGATTGAAATAACAGAAGCAGAAATTATAGTTCTTGCGTGCCTACTGAAAAATAACATAAATTTATTTCTCAAGAGAACATAAATTCCTTTATTGAGAGTTTCCAGTATGCTCAGAATTATATATTTTAAGTCGTATAAAAGATAAATTTTTATCATTTGTTCTTGCAACATTTTTACTTAAGAAATAAAGTTTGTCCCAATGCTAGAATTCGAAATGTACGTGCAATTTTTAGGTTAAACTAGACACACACAGGTGAAAAAGCAAAAGAAAGTAATTATCCCCCGAAACACACTGACTGTCACTTCAAGTGATATCTCCGCAAGCAGGTTACTGTTCCCCTTATTGTGCTGTGAACACAGAAACTGAGCAGTAAGCTGTACCTACAAAAAGAAAAAATATAAAAAAAAAAAAAATGACACGGATGCTGATAAAACAAGTCGAAATATGAACCCTAAACATTCTCTTTGTTAGATTTTATGCTAAATTCATTGTCATGTTAATTTCCAAAATGTATACATTATAATCTAATGAAATGTTGCCTCTCAATACTGGTGTTACTTCTCAATACTGTTGTTGCTTCTTAAGGTATTAGGCCCCTAATAGCAATGTTTAAAAAATGGCATTTGCTTTGTATATTCTTACAGTTAACCGTGCTTCGCACTGTCCCAAACAAAAAAATCCAGTAACAAATCGTATCAAAATCGTGAATAAATGGTGAATAAATCGGGATTTGCCGATTTATTAATACGATTTGTTTACGATTCATTAAATGAATCGGAAACAAATCGGCTTTTGCAGAGAAAGTCACGCCCCCCATCCATTGCAAATAACTGATTTGTTTACGATTCATTAGAAACAGATATTATGACCAGTACCATTTATTACCGATTCATTAAACTTAAAATTTGAAATACACGATTTGTTAACGATTCATTAGAAACAGAAATTTGTTCAATACCATTTATTAACGATTCATTGTACTTAAAAAATAATTTGTAGCAAAAAGGTGCTTTAACACTATTTATACACATTGGGCAGTTATATGCCATGAGTAATGATTTCACAAGATCGACACTGCAGCTCAAGTGAATTATTTCGAACGACATATAACCGCCTGAGTGTATAAATAATGTTAAAGCATTTTGCTATTAATTCTTTAGATTCTAATTTGTGTTTTACTGTAAAATTTAGATCAAATATGACAGAACTGTTTCTTTGTGCATGCATGGCGCCAACTGTTAGGTCGTCAGGCTTCTTTGTTTATGCACACCTGGACTGGAAAAGGTAATACGACTTTTGGAAGAGTTCAGTTTTCACTTTGGCGCAAAAGATGGCGTATTATTCTGCAAAGCGAATAACCAACTTATCATATATATGTGTAAAATAATCGAGACAGTTCTTCAAGGTGACATTTCGTTTTAAAATGCTACTAAGTAAAACCTTTGATCAAATCTGAAAGCGCTATTTCTAGTTGTATACATGACGCTAAAATTTATATCATGTCGAAGTGACATCAACATTATATCGGTGTGATGATTAAAACATGTTAGTCTTATTAGAGTTCAAAAGTAAGCATCATTTATTACTAATTTACTGTATTTGAAACACCATCTTAAAAAGCATTATATCCATTTATATAAATATCAATAATATATTTAAACCAAAGAAGTATAAAATACACAGAATGGCAACTGGCTGTAATCTCGCGTGATCTCGTGTCAGAGCGTGAATCGGCGTTATCTTAGTAAAAACAAACATCGGCGAGCATGGAGTTACAATTCGTACCTTTAAAACTACATTTAAAATACGTTACCTTCTAAAAGTTTAATGTGAAATAGTTTTAAGACAGAGTACACGTTTCTTACCATCAAAAGAAGCGTGGTCATACGGTGATAATTAATTTACCGAGGAATAATTGCTTTCGCATACAAAATGGTGCATGGAGAACGCGTCACTTCCGGTAACGAGATCTCATTCAGTTGTCACGGGATGTTGGCGAGATTTGCTCTATATGCCTTTCAAGTTGCCGATCTATTTATTTTTATAGCTCTTTGTTTAAACCAATAAACTGCACTGTATAATAATATAACAAGTATATATTATTCAAAATGACATTTATATAGTAAATGTAAATGAAAACATCCTGTAACAGAAAGCAATAATTTCTATGTAGCAGGTGCCTCTTATAAATGCTTTATTTACATGTTATCAATTTCATCACCAATTATCAATAAAATCATCTATCTATCAGTTAGTCAGTCAGTCATTCAATCAGCCAGTCAATCTATCACCACCATCATCATCACTACAACCATACAACCATCTTCTTCAGCAGTTAATAAATTTTCATCATTATAACCCCAAGCAGTATCATTCTAATCATTGTAAACATTATCATTATTATCATCCTCATAATCATTGTTCACATCATCATCCTTGATGCATGACAGAGTTGGACAGGACCGGAAAAAATCCCTACTGACCTTTGACCTCCAGTTGTGAGCTCGACCTTTGAGATAGGGGTCCGGGTTTTGCATATGACATGTCGTTTCATCATGGAAAACATTTGTCTAAGTAATACTAAAATCCCTTCATGGATGGCAGAGTTATGGACCGGACCGGAAAAAAGCCCTGTTGAACTTGGACCCCAATTGTGACATTAACCTTTAAGCCAGGGGTCCAGAATTTGCACAAACACGTTGTCTTATTATGAAGAACAATTGTGCCAAGCAATTTTAAAATCCATTCATGAATGACAGAGTTACGGACCGGACACGAAACAGACCCTGTTCATGCTATGTTAACTGCTGCCAAGTGTTACCTTGACCTTTGAGCTAGGGTCTGAAAGTTGTGCATGACACATCGTCTGATTATGAGGTACATTTTTGCCAAGTAATATTAAAATCTCTTCATGGAGTTGTGGACCGGACAGGAACAAAAATACCCTATTGATCTTTGACCTCCAATTGTGACCTTGATCTTTGAGCTAGGGGTCCGAATTTTACTTATGACACGTTGTCTTATCGTGAGAAACATTTGTGCCAAGTAATATTGAAATCCCTTCATGGATGACAGAATTATGGACCGGAAACGAAATTTCGGACGGAGGGCAGACGGACGGACGGAATGACGGACGGAAAAGCGCATTCGTATAGTCCCCCGAAGCTGTTTTTCAATCTGTAGGGGATTAATAAGTAGTAGGGTTATCATGCCAAAATATAAAAATGAAAGAGATTTGTTAGTGACATTGATGCTTGCATTCAGAATAACCTGTAAGACCTTAAATCACTTTTATAACATTAAGTAAGATATTATATGTTTTATAAAGCTCCACCATCATTACAATTTTACTTAATTTTAGAAATGCTTAAACAGTGGGTGATTTAAAATAAAAACGGGTGCGGTGACATGTGCTTTCTCCGCCCTTAATTGTCTTATAGATCAAAGGATTAAACATGACCAAGACAACACATCCTTTACTAGTTTCGACAATTATGTCTTCGTCACCAATAACAACGTACATTCTAGCATAAAACTGCTGTTATATATTGTCAATTTTCGGGGTCTTTAACAGGGGAGAAAACGTGTGTTAACAGAGAGATTCTCGCACTCACGTGCTATTATAACACCTTTTTATATATGCGCGTTCCCTGGCAAAGTGTAAACGTAATACTGCCCCGGATATTTCTTGAATATACAATTACTTAAGAAATATTTTATGGCAAAAGAGTGTTTTATTACTATTAATGCACGATGGGCGGAAAACGTCGGAGTGTATAAATAGTGTTAAAACACGGTTTTACCATGAATAATTTCGGTTCTAGTATGCCCTTAATCTAAATCAGTAGATAAAATATAGTAGCGCTCTTTCTTGGTCGCAACAAAAACTTGATGTCACCGCACGTTAACGTGACGTCATTCTAGCGTAAGAGTGATTTAACAGAGACAAGCATAATAGAATGTTTATTGATATTTCTCGTGTTTAATACCAACGCAACAATAATGATTTAGAAATGCCATCTTCCGAAAAGAAATATACGTTTAGTCTGTTTCGGCTAAGCTGTCAGACACTACAAACCATTGAAAAGAAAGCACTCTACTTGATAAAAATTATTTTTATTTGCTTCGCGTTTTCTTGTTTTTTTTTTGTTTTTTTTGTGTTGTTTTTTTTTTTCTTGTTTTTTTTCCACTAGTTTGATAGCCTTTCGTGTTTACACTTTGTATGCAATATATTACCAAATGCGTCTTGCGTCAGTTTTTCTCTGTAAATGTAAACATGGCTGCAACAAAATACGTCGCCATTAGAAACGATATTGATATTTACACAATGTGACAAATAATAGCAGTTTGAGACAGACTTTAATGCAGTACAAATTTATAAATCAACGGAACTCTATACTCAGATTTATAGAATCAACCTGACAAAGAAAAAGGATCCGGAACAAAAAAACACACTGCTTTTATTCGTCTAAGACCGATATCCTTTAATCTCATATGTCCAAGTACTGCATTCTTTTCCAGACACTTACGCCATTTTTACTCTACAACTATCAAAAACATATAAAAATAATTACCTGACAGACGGATTTAATTACTGATTTAAGAAAAAGTGCTTAACAATTCTGTCGCGGATTTGAAAGCCATCTTTTGTAGAAATGCTTTGCATATCTGTAAGTGTCTGTAAACATAGAGAATGAAAAAGGAAGTACTGTATCAAAAGTGCTCACTTTGGTCTTTGTCTACGTAAATACCTTTTAAAAGACCAACATTATAAAAGCAATGTGTTTTGATTCTTTTTTTACATGTACTCTGTGAAATCTCATGGACTTCTTGATGTCATTAATATTTGACAACTGAAAAATAGTGCTATCAAAAATGTCTTTGTGTGGGAATCGTTTGCATTCTGTCTTTATGTCATTGTCATTTCAATAGTGTAATTTAGCCCTAAAAATTACTGCATGTCCAGTCTTTAACCACCAGTTAACTATGCACAACGGTAACCAATGATTTGACATTGACATTCATGTGGCCTTCTTTCGCAGTTATTTCGATATAATGTTTTTGGACAGCCGCTGTACATACATACATTATCATGTCAACTTGAGTTCATACGCAGTTGTTTTTTTTACAAAAAGGTTTTCATTATATTTCAAACATGATTACTTTCGTGACTTTATTTTTGATTTCTGACGCATTTTCATTAAAATGGTGAGTAGTAAATACATAAAATAAACAATTGCAATTACAACTGTAAACTACATGTTACAACTGTAAACTACATGTAATCTTAATATAAGCAACTGTCACGGAAATCCCCAAGGAATAAATGTCTGATTGATAGCGTAAAAGAGGTCAACAGGGAAAAGTATGAACAAATATGGAGTCAAAAATGCTGTAAAACTGCTGGAAGGACACATCGACTCTCATTAAGAGAGACAGGCCCATTCAAGTGATGTCATGCAATACCGATCAAACAATGGAAAATTACATTTGAGCCATGTCATGAGAAAACCAACATAGTGGCTTTGCGACCAGCATGGATCCAGACCAGCCTGCGCATCCGCGCAGTCTGGTCAGGATCCATGCTGTTCGCTAACAGTTTCTCCAGTTCCAATAGGCCTTAAAAGCGAACAGCATGGATCCTGACCAGACTGCGCGGATGCGCAGGCTGGTCTGGATCCATGCTGGTCGCACACCCACTATGTTGGTTTTCCCGTGGCAAGGCTCATTTGCATTTTGATCTGATTTTCAGGGAGTGAAATCATAATTGTCACGCACCTTTAAAGATAAAAGTATTCGATTCTTGACACGTGTCATTATGTCCAAAGGAATAGGACACAGTATTTTTTGCTTTTGGTGGAAGAAGCAGAAAACACATACATATTATACTTCTGTTGACAAGTGTAACAATAGTGATTGTACTTTAGTATTATTTCAAGTGTTTGCTTGAAAAACATGTTTCCATTTCAAAATTCCTCAAGCTTGCGTGATTTTCTGAGCAATATTCTTGAGAAATTCTTCGGCTGGATTAAATCGCAGCTGTTTCACAGAAAGAATTTAGTGGATTTTATTGTCTTTTTTATTTTATGTGTAGCAGTTTATCCGTTTAATACGTAGAGAAAATGAATGCATGATATGCTCTTCAAATGTAAGTCTTAGAACTGATCATGCGGTAGTTGTTCTGGCTGCCATATGTATATTACCTTCCACTGTTGGTCATAAATAACAGTCTTAACATAAAGAATTATAACAATATAAAATCTTATTTTATAATCCGTGACATACATTGTTGGGCTGATGTACCCCTGTCGTTATCTACCATGCGTGATACCAAACATGGTATGGTATGGTTCAGAAAAAACAACAACAATATCTTTTATTGAATTAATAATTTAATGCCAATATAAATCACACGCAGGTTACAAAATATAATTATTTTTATTACATACTCGTTTCTATTCCCTGTTGAATTATATTGGTACCGGAAACGTCAATATTTTTCCATACACTGACGTCTGAATTTCATATCGGGTGCATGACGTAATTCAGTGTGTGCTGTTGCACTATTTTTTTCTATTTTCTTCAGTATTGCCAATCCTACTCAGGCTATTGAACATATTTATGATATTTACATTATATGTATACGTATAGATGCGTATGTAATAGAAAGGTTATTATCTTTGCATCGGAAAATATGCACTCGTTCTTCAGCGGAATAATATTGCGCTCCTAAAGTCGTGCAATATTTCCGCTGAAGAACTCGTGCATATTTCCCGATACAAAGCTAATAACCTATAAATATTTCTCCCTGACATCATGGAAGGTGAAATATTATAGCTGTCAAGTAAGCTTTTAGATGATATTAGAATATGAATACTGTCATTATGTAAATGAACAAAAAATGCATTTATCTTGTTTCAAGCTGATGCAACAACAGTATGATATGAGCCGCGCCATGAGAAAACCGACATAGTGCATTTGCGACCAGCATGGATCCAGACTAGCCTGTGCATCCGCGCAGTCTGGTCAGGATCCATGTGTTCGCTTTCAAAGCCTGTTGCAATTAGAGAAACCGTTAGCGAACAGCATGGATCCTGACGAGACTGCGCGAATGCGCAGGCTAGTCGGGATCCATGCTGGTCGCAAATGCACTATGTTGGTTTTCACATGGCGCGGTTCAGTTGCATTTCCGGAACCAGCAATTAGTGCAGTTATATGCAACAATATTCAAAGTTCGTCATACGTTCCATGAAATTTCATTCTTTAAAATTTTCAAAAGTTTGTGTAATTTTACACCATATTTAGAAAGCAGGTAAACATATACTTTTTGGAAAAGTATTTTAAATCTCTAAAAAAACGTAACTGTAGTGCCTATGGGTACAAAAATTATGGTGTTTACTAAAGGTTACAAATGTTTTAAACATCATCATATTTTGAATATCACTTATAACTAGAGGTTATAGCGTATTTCCAAGAGTGTTTCTGCATTTCGAACACTTTCTCTTTCTATAGAGAACGGTGTCACAGACTTTGAAAATGAATTTATGACATTTTTGTATGGTTAGAAGCCGGAGATTTAAATTCGAGGGTGAAAGATTTTTCTGACTTTATACCAGAAGATAATATTGACTATGTGTTCAATGAGGAAGTTGATTATCCGGGAGACTGGTTTATTATACCACGTTCTAATAGAGACACGGAATATAACCGTTTTGGTATCTCTCTCATGGAATTCTGCTGTACAAAAGATATACATTTGTTAAACGGCAGATTTAATGATAGTGACGGCAATTATACGTGTACAGCCAATAATGGTAAAAGTGTTGTAGATTACTTTTTAGCGTCATCAGAGTTATTTCAACATATAAATGATTTTTTCGCCGGTGACCTTGACCTTTCAGATCACTTTCCCGTTATTTGCAGTTTACGCTTGTCCGCAGCACTGGAGGTCGGTGAAAATACGAAACCCTATGATGAAACTGTATCCAAACACCAATATTGTAAATGGCGAGAGCCGTTGAAATCCACATTTTTAAATAAGTTCCGTGAATTATTTACAAACTTCCTTGAAAATCTTAATCAAGATAATATACTACATAGTCATAAGGACTTCGTAACTTTATATAAACAAGCAGGAGAATGCATGAAAATCTCAAGTTCTGTGAAAAGTCAGAATATCAACGCTAATATTCAACCGGTATGGTGGGATAACGAATGTTCTAATGCTAAGCATAGTAAATACAGTAAATTAAGAAAATTTCGCAGAACGAACTGTCAAGATGACCTCAACGAATACTTATTATTAAAGAGATCATTCCAGAATATGTGTCGTGCAAAACGATTAAATTTAGAGAGGAGTAATAAAAATGACCAAAATGACCACACCCGTGAACTGCTCGTGCGTGAAATTGATTAATCGAGGCACGTTATATTATATGGACTGGATTATATGGACTGGATTGAAATAACAGAAGCAGAAATTATAGTTCTTGCGTGCCTACTGAAAAATAACATAAATTTATTTCTCAAGAGAACATAAATTCCTTTATTGAGAGTTTCCAGTATGCTCAGAATTATATATTTTAAGTCGTATAAAAGATAAATTTTTATCATTTGTTCTTGCAACATTTTTACTTAAGAAATAAAGTTTGTCCCAATGCTAGAATTCGAAATGTACGTGCAATTTTTAGGTTAAACTAGACACACACAGGTGAAAAAGCAAAAGAAAGTAATTATCCCCCGAAACACACTGACTGTCACTTCAAGTGATATCTCCGCAAGCAGGTTACTGTTCCCCTTATTGTGCTGTGAACACAGAAACTGAGCAGTAAGCTGTACCTACAAAAAGAAAAAATATAAAAAAAAGAATGACACGGATGCTGATAAAACAAGTCGAAATATGAACCCTAAACATTCTCTTTGTTAGATTTTATGCTAAATTCATTGTCATGTTAATTTCCAAAATGTATACATTATAATCTAATGAAATGTTGCCTCTCAATACTGGTGTTACCTCTCAATACTGGTGTTACTTCTCAATACTGTTGTTGCTTCTTAAGGTATTAGGCCCCTAATGGCAATGTTTAAAAAATGGCATTTGCTTTGTATATTCTTACAGTTGACCGTGCTTCGCACTGTGTTGCAAATTTCTAAAAACTTTTACCGTGCTGTTTTTTATAAATTTTGTGTAATTTATGGTATTTCCTCAAGCTGAAGTAGAGACAAATTTCAAAATGATGGCCTTTATCTAAAATGTTTGCAGAGAGTTCATTACACCATTATTTTTTATGAAAGAAACATCAAACTTTTGGTAAACAATGATAAAACTTAAAATAAAACTGTCAATGTAATTTTTTGTAGTGTGCCTCAAGTAAACGGATTTAATGAGACAGAATTCTAACTCCAACATTGAAAAATTAAGGTCGAATCCTGCGGGTCTGTTTTGAATTGTGCTCACTTCATTCAAAAATAACATTGGGGCAGAAGTAAAACCTACCTACATTTTTTCCACAATATGTAATCTAAAGAATGAAGGCAAAATAGAGAACTTTTACCGCATGTAACTCAGTATTTCCAAAGATGTCTAACTCTACCCCTTCTGTTTCAGAGGTAAATTTACTTTGAACAGCAGAAAATCGCTTATCAAATGATTTTTTTCCACTTTTGTACAATAAATCAATAACAAGTCTTGAAAGAAGTAAAAACTTACTAGAAAAAAAAGGAAAATAAAGAAAAACAATTTTGGTCCCAGTGGGGCTTGAACCTACGCCCTCCTGAGAATTGCAGTCAAAGTAGGTTTATGGTAGGAATTGAATACTCTTCAAAAAAGGAGGTACTCTGTTATGGGCCTAATACCTTAATACTCGTGTTACCTCTCAATACTAATGTTGCTTCTTAATACTGGTGTTACCTCTCAGTACTGTTGTTACCTCTCAATGCTGTTATTGCTTCTCAGTACTGTTGTTACCTCTCAGTACTGTTGTTACCTCTCAATGCTATTGTTACATCTCAATGCTGTTGTTACCTCTCAATACTGATGTTACCTCTCAGTATTGTTGTTACCTCTCTGTACTGTTGTTACCTCTCAATACGGTGTTTGCCTCTCAATGCTGTTGTTACCTCTCAGTACTGCTGTTGCCTCTCAGTACTGTTGGTGCCTCTCAATACTGTTGTTACCTCTCAAAACTGTTGTTGCTTCTCAGTACTGTTGTTACCTCTCAGTACTGTTGTTACCTCTCAATGCTATTGTTACATCTCAATGCTGTTGTTACCTCTCAATACTGTTGTTACCTCTCAGTATTGTTGTTACCTCTCTGTACTGTTGTTACCTCTCAATACGGTTGTTGCCTCTCAATGCTGTTGTTACCTCTCAGTACTGCTGTTGCCTCTCAGTACTGTTGGTGCCTCTCAATACTGTTGTCACCTCTCAATACAGTTGTTACCATCTTATGAAACACATTGTACCTAAAAATTTGTAAAAACTTTGTATATTGGTATAATTTTATCAAAAAGAGAACTTTTGCATCCCATAGAATAAACACTGTCATTTAAACAGTTAACATATACACTGCTGCCCATAATACTAATGAAGCTTTCTCTAGCCATTTTCTTTATGTTTAGTAGTCTTAAATTACTTTAGCACCATGTTTAGTAAAGTCTTTTTTTTTTCTTTAGCAACATGTTTAGTAAATTCTTAAATCAAATGTCAAATGAATATTTTCAAATTTTACATATATGATTCTTAATTTAAATACTGTATACTGTACTGCTTTTCAGTACCGTACCGAACTGCTCTGTACTGGACATGTATATACTGTTATGTACTGCACTGTCCTGCCCTCTACCATACTGGACCGGGCAGGACCGGACATCATTGCACATAATGCGTTGCATCTTTTGAATTGTTATCGAACCGTATTGTGTTTTTTTATATGATATATTCTATGACTTGTGCTATATCTTATCATATCGCATGTTACTCGTCATTTTGCGTGGTTTATAAAAGAGGTCTCCGTAAAGGAATATTAAAGGACACTGATTTCGAAACATTTGTGGATTGGAAAGTCAGCATTACACGTAGAGCTCATTCATGTTCGGGCTTGTGGAAGGCCGCTGGTTTCACACAGGTACCTATCATTGCTGAGGGAACCTGGGGTCTTCCTCTAAAATTAAAACTAGAAAGTCGAGTATGACGCACGTTGTGTAAGTGTTAAAACCGATCAAGACTGATTTTGTAGAAAGTAGACCAAGTGTCTATACTATTCCGACTTCCTTGTATTATCATTGTAATCACACACATATTATATTACCATTTATTATTTCCCATTGGATTTTGAATTTTGGCTGTGGATAATCTGGTTCATACGGATGGATGAAGGTCAGTGTCATCTATAGATAGGCCAGTTTGTAGGTCTTGCCATGTTACAAGGTTTGATGTGTGTGAGTATGAACTAAATCGGGTCATTAATGTGGGCTGTACGCAAACTGGTTCGTACAGACAAACGGACGGACATACGAACGGATTGACGGACAGTTCAATCGCTATATGCCCAGGGGCATAAAACGAAAACAAACATTCTCTGAAACCAAAGAAAATCTAATAACATCATTAACAACATCAATCAAATCAAGAGACACACTTTAATTTGATGCAAAACAGTGCTATGTTTCTGTATAAACTAAACTTTAAATTGTCATTTAATTAAAAAAGAAAACGTTTGGCCTTATAGCCGTTATCAGTATTTGTTAATTTACATATGATTATTCATAAGTAATTAACATATACGTATACCAGCAACAGCGGAAGAACATGAGTAGATATCAAGAACATGTTAAACTGTTGTACTGTTATAGATTGTTGATTAACCAGTACTTCTGACGTACACGAATTACTATATACGTAACTTTTCGAAAATTATTGGTTAAAATCGTGCTTTCTCTGTTCTGGAAAAAGTGCACATATTTCATCAGCCTAGACAGCTTCAGAAATTAATCTACATGTAAGTTGAACAGAATGCATCACTTTAATGCGAACTTATTTTAGCTCGAAATTGATTGCTTGATTAATTGAACACCGTGGAAGCGGATTTCGGTATAGTTTGCAATGACTTTGTCTCTTTATGCTGAATGTTGACAACGACCTGTTAACAAATACCATGTCATTTAACACAATTTGATAAAACCTTTCAGGAGACACATCTCGAGTAAAGAAATAAATATATCGAACATTTGAGATAAATAAAATAAAATAAAGCCTCAAAAACAAAATACCCATACGTCTGCTTAATGACAAATAATTGTGCTATTGATAGAGCTCTTAAAAATAATTATTCTGCTATCCCTCAGATCTAGCTTGAATTCTGTGCGACCTCTCATACGTAATTTAAACGGTCAGCCTAAATGCATGTAGCCAAGAGCTGTGATAAAAAGTACATAATCGCAGCCCGGCACTGAATGGTGAAGTCACAGGCTGAACTACTTTATCGTAGAACCGAACTGTTTTATGTAGCGCATGAATTTATATGTGATTAGTAGCGTGTACTCCGCTCCTAAACCTGTTATTTAAGGTATCCGATCCACAAAGAAGCAGTGTCTGGTAAGCTCATATAATTTTGGTATCATTTAAAAGTGTATTGTCTACTGAAAAAGAAAATATAAATTACATTACAAAAATATTTATAGAATTTTTATCTTTTTAACTTTATAGTTTTCAGTGATACTTAAACAGAAATCCAGTTACTCCAGTGTAAGATTTATCATTTCGCAGTCAAAAAACATGACTGTAGTGATTCGTGCATATTATTTATGGCCATCTAATTAAATAATTTTTGTTCAGCAGACACAACTCTTCAAATGATACTAGAAAAACATGGGGTCACCAGGCATCGAAATATTACTTATTTGAGGATCGAATACCTTACGGTTTAGGAGTATAATTATCATCAAAACATAGAAATATTTGACAAATCTTTACCAACATCTTTACCTGTATGATGGATAATAAAATATTCTCAAAAAGCTGTTCTCTTTTAAAATTGAATGTCATTTGAAAAGAAATAAAAACTAACAATTGCTGAAAACAACGTTCCACCAAGTTGTGTGAAGTTTCAGCACTGGGACATTATTGCAAATGCACCAAAACGAAGATACGTAATATTTCTTTGAAAATGGTGAATATTTAAAGATGTTTACTGTCCAAAAGTGTGGCTCCTCAAAAATTAATGCAGTCCTTTTCTAAAATTCAATGTAAATATGTAGAGAGAATTTCTACGAACTAATCACAACCACAATATACCAGACCAATTACGGCAAAGTGCCTATAGCAGTACAAACGAGCGTATATATTCCACAGCAAGTCCGCTAACCCAATAAGATTAATTTCGTTGATGCTTTATATTCACACCCGAATTGCACTATATGTTCATTTATATCAGTAAAATGACCATTGTTTGTAGAGTAATAAGGACGTTTCATATGCTGTTTAATTTGCATGTGAAACAACCCTTTCTTTCCATGATTTGGTGTTGTTTCTCAAAATTCAAGGCTAACCTTAACGATAAATGAAAATATGCTTATCTTGGTAATATTTTGTAATGATTTGTTTCTAATCAGTTATATGGCCAGTTTAGGTTGCCCATTATATATGATTTGTTTAAAATCAGTAAGATTGTCTGTTTATCTCTTAGAAATAAATCAGTCAGATTGTAATTATAAGTCATGCAAAAAGGTTTTGTTTGCTATCAGCTAGATAGATGAGGTTATCGATTAACATTGTTCTATTATAATCGTTTAGAATATCAGTTGTTATGTTTTATTGGCAATCAAAAAGATGTTTATGTGATCCGGTATATGTACAGTGCATTTTATATATAATCACTTTATAGGCCCTATGACCCTTTGTCCCCATATATAGCATTTTCATTAGCTGGAGACATAGAGTTTGGGGTACAAGAAATTTATTTGAGGTCAGACAGGAAAATTTAGCCCGCTCTCTTAGCTCAATAGGGAGAGCGCGCAGATCTACGGATCTCAGGGTCGCGAGCTCGATCCCCGTATGTATGTTTCGTTCCCCGTGACGATTTGATAAAAGACATCGTGTCTGACATCATTCGTCTTCCACCTCTGATTCATGTCGGGAAGTTGGCAGTTACTTTGTCCTGGTACAGGATCCAGAAACACCGGTGAGGTTAACTGCTCTCCGTTACATAACTGAAATACTGTTGAAAATGGCGTTAAACCCAAAACAAGCAAGCAAACAAACAAACAAACAAACAAACAAACAAAAGCAAATGCTATTTACAGTTTCTGAGGCATGTATCATCCCGAGCCGTTGAGATACAATAGTACTAAATAGTTAATCAAGCAGCACTTCTGAGCTAGTCAGATAATGACGGAAAGAAAAAATCCTGAATATTTTCCTTGTTAAAGTGGCATTTTCATGTTTTATGTCAGCCATTTCCTATTTTTTGTTTCATTGTGGATGTATACTTTACATTTTGGTAGCATTTTCAAGGAGTATATTTTTGCAGATATCACTAAAAACTAAAAATGTAAAAAAAAAAAACCCTTATAACTCATGTGTTCATTACAGTTTGGATGCTATTCCATAGTGTTGACCTGTCAGACAAAAAATCTCTCTTAGTAGATACATGACCCCTACATTTTTTTTTTTTTGTGGTTTATAGGTTTTTAAGAACATATGGCTAGTAAGAAATTTTTGAAATAGGCCTGGTTATATGTTACAGCTCTAAGAAATTATTAATTTTATATAGAACATATAGCAAAGGACTTCGGACACTTTCTATATGAATTTGCCTACTCCAAGTGTAAAAAATAAACTACTAAGAAATAAGTATTTAATTACATATGCCATCAAAATACATATTTGAGATTATTTCTTAAAGTCAAATTTTCAATATTTGTTTCATAGAACAGTATTTTTTGTTCTAATTAGAATTACGTACCCTGTTATATAGATATAAAAAGTGTTTTGCTTTATACAACATTGTTCCCACCCATGCATCAAAACCATATTTGGCCAGCATATGTAGATATTAATTATACACATTTTCTGTGACTATTGTGTTGATGCAAGGGGTGGAACAGTACTTTTAAACAAAAAATATAACTACAGGGTGTTCCCAAATGTAAAGTAACCAATACTTTTTATATTAATTCTTAATAAATTGATAGTCACATATTTTTACATCTATTTGTAACTCAAGTACTATACAAATGTTTGAAAGGGTACACATATGCATGTTATACATGTAAAGTAGTGAAAGAAGCAAATACTGTGAATTCATTATTATCCGTTGGGTTAACTTTTCATTGGCTTTTCCTGGTTGTTTGTTGCAGTAGACTGACAAATATGTGCTTTAACATACTTGCAACACACCAGGTAATCTTCTGCATGCCCCACCCCCTTCGCGACGCGCACGCCACTAGCGATGATGATGTAATTTGTTTTCCATTTTGTTTTTATTATTTTTTTTTTTTGTATTTCTTATATATTTTTCATTTCTTTATTTTTTTTATCTTTTTCTGTGCGTTTATAATTATTTTTTAGATACATACTAAATGTCACACGCATTCATCACTTCAAGTTCTTCCTTTTGTGAAAACTGAATTGAAGACTGTTCTTTGCGGCGGATTAGGCCTAAACACCACAAAAAAGAGGCAATATGTGCACAGCAGTTAATCTGATCCTGACTATAGTCTATCCAACAGAAATAACACTTGGCATTGATATGCCTGTGATGCATAGGTCAAGAACAGTAGCTTCATGGCAGGTCATATCAGTGACGGTTTCACATTCAGTGTGATGCCACGAAAGTGATGTGTCAAGTCGCTTTCCATGCAGATGTCATATATAAATACGGCTAGACGCGAAAACAAACTAAAAGATCCAGCCGAGTTTCAGGTTGATTTTTTATTCAGCGACCTGGATACATTTATGTTACATGTTTAAGCTGTGATATAATGGTTTAAAGAATCCATTATACCAAATACTTCTTAGGCATTCTTTTCAGATAGCTTTTCGGTCAATAATAAGTCATGTACTTTAAGAATATTTCGCATTCCTTTTCACACTTAGCTTTAACGGTCTAGAAATTAGTCATGTGCATTAAATGACAGGTTAACATTATATCGCCCAGTTAATGCATTGTCTAGCAATGCATGTTTCAAAATTACTATATTGTTTTGACAACTGACCAACTGGATAAATGACAGGGTAATTATAAACACCCGGTCTTTTGATCACGCCGCATGACTCAAGTCACGAATCATTTCTTTCATAAGCAGAAGTTTTGAGACAAAACTTCAGTATCATTCTGGTACTCAGTAAGGTTAGATGCGTATGTTCGATACTAGCAAAATGAATTAGTTAGATAAAGACCGAGGAAATTAACGTTGAAGTAATTATGTGAAGAATAGAAGTTCTTTTAATAACTGTGAAAATGTTAGAAAATTATGATAGAGAATTGTGAAGAAAGACATTGATGTATATATTACCTTAGAACTTAGTACAATATTAAATAGTAGTTATCATACAGAACAGAGTTGTTGTTGTTGTAGTTAGAATAGTAAACCTTAGTAACTGTTACACCACAAAGCCAAATGAGCCGTGCCATGAGAAAACCAACATAGTGGCTTTGCGACCAGCATGGTTCCAGACTAGCCTGCGCATCTGCGCAGTCTGGTCAAGATCCATGCTGTTCGCTTTCAAAGCCTATCGGAATTAGACCAATCGTTAGCGAGCAGCATGGATCCTGACTAGTCTGCACAGATGCGCAGGCTGGTCTGGATCAATGCTGGTCGCAATTGCACTATGTTGGTTTTCTCACGGCACGGCTCATTTGGCTTAAACATGTTATAAAAATGTATCCAAGTCGCTGCATAAAAAATCCATCTGAAACTCGGCTGGACCTTTTAGTTCGTTTTCGCGTCTAGCCGTATTTATATATGCCATCTGTTGGTTTTCTCATGGCGCGGCTCAAATGTTATCTATGCCACTGGTACTTATCCCAAACAAGAACAAACCCTACGGCCTTGATAAGATGACTGCCTTTTCTTAGTATTAATGTTATGCAGCACACAACTATCTGCCATCACTTATAACAGAACTATACAGACATGTACATGTACTTAAATAACTACCTGAACCACTGTAATAAAACTGACCGGTCACTTACACATGTATACCTTTCACACATGTAATGCATCAATAACTTTACATTAAGAACAGTGTATAGATAAATCAAGTACAGGTTCTTTGCAAAAATATCGTTCTATTTTTTATTTATTAATAGGATTTTAATCTTAAAATGTTATTTTTTCCTTAAATAAAATGATTTTGTCACTTTATTCGACTGGAATTCATATATTTAAAAATTCCGTAAAGTGATGACATTATATTTTTACGGAAATTAAACATTTTATTTTTTCAAGAAAATATACCCTGGCCTAGATAATATAAGAAAAAACATCTTGATAGGAACAGATACAAACCAGTTTCTGCTGTAATAAGTTAACTAACACATTGGTTTATCATTGACTCGAAACGATTTGGGTATTGTTTAAATACCTAATGAGAATTTTGCCTTCAAAATGTAGGCTAGAAGCATATGATAGTGTCCGAAGTCCTTTATTTATTACCTGGTTACGAATATCGGATTTTCCCACACAACATAACACACTGCAATTGGATGATAGCTGATGTTTACATTCCATAAATAGGTCAGTTCTGCAGAATTGTTAACCTTGCCTTCCATCCACGAAATGTAGGTCAAAGCTGATGATGCATCGGGTTTCTGTTTAAATATAAATGGACAGCCAAGAGAGTTGAAATTAAACTTGTTTTGAATTTCTAAAGAACTTTAAAAGTGTTTGGATTATAACATTTGTGATAAATTTAAGTAAGTCCATTTTATACAAATTGTAGTTAACAATAATAATTTTTCTGTTCATTATACTTAAAAGGTATATATTATCAAAGATGTACGTAGCATATAGGGAAAAAACCTATTATAATCATAGGATAAATAGAGTTGCAAATGTAAATGAATTTGAAGTTGAAGTTAGCTTGCTCATTTAACCACAATTAAGAAATATATAAAAGCTATATTAAACAAACTGCTGATCTTCCCATTTCCACATATAACCAGTGATTTATCTATGTGATGTTTTTCACTGTGAAATGGCAAGAAATTTTTCACTAGGCTGCATTTTTTCAGTAATTCACTGAAAAACATGTAATAAATTAATCAATATAAAACAAAGATTAACATACAAACATAAGCAATTGACCCACTACAAGTCTGATACGTATAAAAAAGGATAACATGAAATTCTGCCATCTAACACAGGGCCGAGTTGAAAATTTATAACAAATAGTATATATGATTTGAAAACGCATTAACTTATTCACATAAATATGATCTATGTGTGAGGTACAACGATGGTTTGTGGTAGAGAAAATAATAGACTTCTTAAGGTATTGTGGTCCGTCCACTTAGCTTAATAAGAAAAGCGCAGATCTACAGATCGCGTTAAAGCAAAAAAGCATAAGGTATTGCGATCTGTCCATCCTATATCACATCTATAAGACATACAATATAATGAGTGCATGCGCGCGTGTGCGTGTGGTCAGTATGTATGTGTGTATTATATGAAGTATTTGACAACATATAACACTGCTGGATTAGAATAAACACATCACTTTGAATTCTATCAAGTATTCAAGTATTGTATCATTATGGTATAAAATGTTGTGATTTGTTTAATATGTATTTTTATTTTCTATCAAATAAATATTCGTCTCGCCCAAGTAATAGAATGAGATTTTAATTAGACTTCTCGATTTTTAAGAAGACTTTCTGTACTTAGTTCCAAAGAATAGGAAATCACGTTAAGATATTTCTCAAGTTATTGGAAGTTTTCGAAAGAAATGCCTTGTTTCCTATAACAGGAAATTTAAATGTGAAACAGCTGATAGCTAGGTACGATAAAACCATTTCACGTGATACTGACATGTCTGAATATCAAGAATTTCTTTATTGAAAGTTTCCAGTATACTCAGAATTATATCTTTTTTCTCAATTGAGTATACTTATACCATACCCAGTGGATATATGTTTGAAGAATAGGGAACATGTGAGTACTCATTTACAAAGTTCATGCAAATAATTCATTTAAGTCGTATTTATAAAAGAGAAACTTTTGTCATTTGTTCTTGTGCAACATTTTTTACTTAAGACACAAAGTCTGTCACAATACTAGAATTTTAAACGTACGTGCAGTTAGTGAAGAAAGAAACCGAGCAATGCCATGCACATTTGAGCCGCGCCATGGGAAAACCAACATAGTGGGCTTTGCGACCAGCATGGATCCAGACCAGCCTGCGCATCCGCGCAGTCTGGTAAGGATCCATACTGTTCGCTTTCAAAGCCTATTGCAGTTACAGAAACTGTTAGCGAACAGCATGGATCCTGACCAGACTGCGCGGATGCGCAGGCTGGTCTGGATCCATGCTGGCCGCAAAGCCACTATGTTGGTTTTCTCATAGCACGGCTCATTTGGTTTGATACGGATGCTGATAACACGAGCCGAAATATGAACCTTCAGCGTTCTCTCTATTCGATTTTATGCTAAATTTATTGTCATGTTATTTTCATTTTTCTTAAATGTATACATTGTAATCAAACGAAATAATTTTCCATGAATTAATTTTTAAAAGTATACAATGAAACAGGAATAAAGTTTAGTAAAGTCCTAAATTACATTTTTTCCTGAGCAACATGCCAAATGAATGCTTTTATATTTTGCACAAATTATTGGTAATTGTTCTGTACTGTACTACATGTAGAAGCGTACTGTATTTTTTGCAACATACACTACCTGTATACTGTACTGTGCCTTGCTGTATTGTATACTGTACTGATGTAAAGTATCGTACCAAACTGCTCTGTACTGTACTGGTTTATACTGTAATGTACTGTACTGTCCTGCCCTGTACCATTACTACCATACTCGACCGGACAGGACCGGACCGGACCGGACATCATTGCATTGCAATGGGTTGCATCTTTTTGATTGCTATCGTACCTTATTGTATTACTATGTCATGATGAGCTCTGAGACTTGTGCTTTGTCTTATTAAATCGCATGAAGCTCGTCATTTTGTTTTCCTTATACAAGAGATCTCCGCTGACTTCGAACCACTTGCCCATCACCTTTGTGGTTTCTAAACTCAACATTACACGTAGAGTTCATTTCATGTGAGGAAGTTATCAGGCAGGCTTGTTGAAAGCCGCCGGTTTCATACATATGCCCACCGTTGCTGAGGGAACTTGGAGTACTTCCTCTAAAATTAAAACTAGAAAGTCGAGTATGACGCACGCTGTGTCAGCGTTAAAACCGATCACTATTGATTTTGTAGAAACTTTAAAGTAGATCAAGTGTCTCTATTCTTTCGACTTCCTTGTATTATCACGTATCAAATCGACTATCATGGGTTGTAATCACACACACATACTATTTTATCATTTATTTTTCCCATTAAATTTTGAATACCGTTGCTGGTGTTGTTTAAACGTTCACACTAGCGTACCAACAATCCTAACTTGTGACTAAAAGCCAGCGAGCGAAAACAGTAAAATAAAAGAAAAAAAAAAAAGAAAAGAAAAAGAAAAGAAAAAAAAAAAGAGAAAACATTCTCTGAAACAAAAAAAAAATATCTAACAATATCAATAACAGCGATAATCAAATCAAGAGACACACTGTTTTTGAAATCAAATTCTAAAATTAGTTACAGAAAAAAATCGTTTTGATGTAAAACAGGGTATATTTCAATATAAGTAAGGTTTAAATTGTCCTCGCCTTAAAACGTTTGGCCTTATAGCCTTAATCAGAATTGGTTTTTGTCATCTCCTTGATTAAAAAGCTTAGCATTACTCATACAGCAAATTACGATACAATAAGTAGCAAGTAGGTAATATAGAAAATCTCTAGTATTTCTGACGTAAACACACTACTGTACGTATATCACCTCTTCTTTGAGAAAAAGAAAATAAATCGGTAAAAATAGTGCTGTCTGTGTGCTGAGGAAGGTACACATATTTAATCAGCCTAGACAGCTACCAGGTCACTTAAAACAGTTTGATAAAACCTTTCAAAGGCACAGTTTGTTTCAAGAAAAGAAACAAACATACATTTATCAAGAAAATGAAAAAAAAAGTGAAATATATTTGTGCCGTGCCATGAGAAAACTAACATAGTGGCTTTGCGACCAGCACGGATCTAGACCAGCCTGCGCATCCGCGCAGTCTGGTCAGGATCCATGCTGTTCGCTTTCAAAGCCTATTAGAATTAGAGAAACTGTTAGCGAACAGCATGGATCCTGACCAGACTGCGAGGCTGGTCTGGATCCATGCTGGTCGCAAAGCCACCATGTTAGTTTCCTCGTGGTGCGGCTCAATTATTAATGAGGGCACACACGAAAATTATTAAACCTTTGTTGCTAATGCAGTTCACCGTTTCTGGGGCATTAATCATCTCAAGCGGTTCCGTTTAGCAAATAAAATGAACTCTGTTATTTTGCATCGTTATGAATATCGGGTTTTCCCAGAAATATAGGCGCATCAATTGCTAATAATATGACGCACTGCGATTGGATAAGCGCAATTCTGCAGATTTCCAAGAAAAGTAGGTCAAAGCTGATGATTATAAATAGACAGCCAAGAGGGATGAATGAAATTATACTTAGTCTAGTTAAACACTGATTTGAATTTCTAAAGAACTTAACGTGTTAGGATTATAACCTTAAAGTAAGTCCATTTTTATTTTTTCTATTCATTATGTATACGTAAAAAGTACGTTGAATCAAAAATGTAGTTTACTGTTATAAACATTTCTTATATAAATTGTGTAAGTGTTCAAAAACTGAATTAATTGTATTCTTGAAAAAAAAAAAAAGAAGTAACTATTTCATTTCTTAAACATGTTTGACAGGGAGAAATTCAATAGAAAGGAATCTGCTTTATATAGCTTTTATATAGGCAAGGAATAAAAAGTAAAACTGTCTTGTTTACTTGTGGTTAAATGAACTCACTTTAAGATCAAATTCATTTATATTTACAAATTGACTCATCCTACTAAGGGGGTAAAATTGAATATTCTTTTTATTCAAAGTAATCAAAACCAGACATTTCTGGCCGTCCTCAGTACCGTATTGAAATTCAGTATAGGTGAAAAATATTTTTACACTGAGTAACTGTTGCAGAAAAATTTCATTCAAATCATTTCCCTTGTCTCGTTGTGATGTTTTGGCTACTAGAAAATGGCCGTTTCGTGCAACTTATTTCGAAATATTAGGGAGCATGCATCTGTAAGAAGAATTATTTTGTAGGTATATATACCGTCAACTACAAGACCACGTGTCAAATAACTCACTTTGCACGTGCACTGTATGGCAGTAATTTTCCAGTATGCATAACATGTTTACAGTAAGCAATTGTTTGTTGTATTTTTTTTAATAACAAAGTGTCAAAATATGTTTATGATTAGATAAATTTGAAACGAAAAAGGGTCAAGTTGGAAGAGCCCACAAGTATATTTGGAAAGACGGTGCCAGCATACAAATCAGTAAAGTCATATTTAGAAGCAGAAAAATGTAGGCAGTGTTATTGTAAACTATTCAATCCAATACGACGACGACGACGACGACAACAACAACACAACAAAAAAAAAAAAACAACAACAACCCCCCAACACGCATTTTTTGTACTTAAAAATTGGTACACATGTGCAGAAGATAACAATCTAGTTTTTCACGTATATCGGTCGCAAGCACTCATAATTCAGCAGAAATCATTTGACATCGGGTTTTTCAAAAATAACTGCTAACTTTATGACACAATGCGTTTACAGCTGTAAATGAATACTGCAACAGTTTGTCTAGTCTTATATGCAGACAGCAACAGCAACACGAACAAAAATAATATAAAATTTACGGCTACCAATATTCAGTCTCATTAAAAAAAGATATTCATACTCTGAAGTCATTCATTTGCTGTAATCGCCCAAAATCCCTTCAAATATAAGAATTTTTAACTCGTAAATATATCTGTTAGGCGTAAAGAAATTGTTTGTTTCCGGTATCCCGACCTACCCTAAATTTTGGCCCGAGCCTAAATGTTTTTATGGCCTTGGAGAATTTTTTTTTCAACTTTTTAACAAAATGATGCAAAACTGCATTTTTTATGCTTTAAACATGGCCAGTGATGTTAGAAATCAACTCACTGATGCTCTAAAGGCATAACCCTCTTATTTGTAATCATTTTGTGACAAAAAAATAATTTCCGAAAAGTCTCCCTTAATAAAAAATTTCCAAAAAAAAAAAAAATTCCGACCTACCTACCCTAATTTTTTTTAGCATGTTACCGGAAACAAAGAATTTTTTTTAGGCCTTATTGAAACCTTATCACAGCAACACTTTCTAATTTATATGTATTGTTCTGCATCCCAGACCTTTATGGATTATTATTTCTACATTGGTTGCTAGATAAATCTTAGTTAATGGGCCTGTCAGCAGTGACGGTTGAGTCAAAAGATTGTTGGATTTTGAAATTCATATTCAGTTTTCATTCAGAACATTAAATATGATAAATGCTAATGTAATTTTGATTTTTGTCATAAAATTTGATTCAAATTTGTAAACAGTACATGATATAGATGCACAAAATTATGGATAATATTAAGTGAACAAGCAACGGTCATAATTCTTCGTGAATCGTTCGTGAATATTTAGGACGGCGGACTGACACTCTTATAGCGCTGTATTTGACAGTTCTACATAATCGCGTTTATATCATGTTTTTCCCACAGAAGTAGGTCACAGCAACTGCTAAATATATAATGCACTGCGATTGGATGATGGCTATTGTTTATAATTTATAAATAGAATCTGTCGCACTTATTTCTGCTGAACTGTTTTACCAGGATTTTCACGGAAATTAGGTCACAGCAACTGGTATTTGATTGGATGTTAGTTTCTGCTTAACTATAAATACACAGTGCAAAAAGCAAAATAAAAACAGTATCGTTTAAACTTTTATTTTGAACAGAATAACTTTACAGGATTATAACTTATCTAGATAAAGTAAGTCCATTTTTATACGATTTACAAATTTAGTTTCTAGGACATATTAAGCGGTACGTGTAGCAAATAGTAAAATATTGTTTTACAGACATCGGTGGAAAACATTTTATTTGTTTGATAGAATATTGTACGATGTTAGTTAAAGCTTATTTTTACCGCTGCAAATGCCAAATAACATTTAATTATTTTATGCTCTTCAGTGAAATACTGAAAGTTATCTGTGCAATAAAATTGATGATATTTTCACTGTTTGAAACAGTGAAAATATCATTTTTATTATTCACTGGTACGGAACCACACTTTAATGTGGAATAATATGAATTATAAATGATAGAAAATTCCATGCAAAATATTCTTCAGTAAAGGTATAGATGTATAAAAATAATAAAAGGATCATAGATATTTACATTCTATCGTAATAAAATGTAAAAGAAATCAGGAAACATAATAGAACTATTTACAGTTTTTCTACAAAGATAATTATCCTGATGTAACCGCATAAAGACGTCATGATGCGATGTACGTGACGTTGCGCTGACAAACTGGATATAAGTTGGTTAAGATCGAAATATATTTCACTCGCGAACACAATAATTTACATTTTCACCCGTGGCTGCGCTACTCGTGAAAATATTGCATTATAGTGTTCACTCGGTAAAAGATACATTTCGATCTTATACTAAAACAAACACATATCCTCCTGAAAGGATATCCCCACACGAGCTGCACAAAACTCATAAGTTTTTAAATTAATAAGTTTGAGACTACCATTCTGCAAAATTGTCTTTAAATATCAGAACTTATTATACATTTTAAAATGATTTGATATCTTTCAGTGCTGACTGAATTGTTCCTTTATTATGACTACATCATATATTTTGGAAGCCGGTCCAAATATCCAAATCGACCGCAATATTATAGGCTGTAATAATGTAGATTTTTATAGATCTGATATGAGATTCTAATTATACTTTTTTTACAATGTTACAGCGTTCTTCACGTGAATAGGTTAACCTCAAAAAAGAATATATAGTGTTTGGATATATCAGTTATCTTGAACGAAGTAAGTACATTCGCTGTTTTATAGCCTGTTAAAATATATACATGTAAGAATTGAATTTTGTGTATTTGAACTTCTGACACTCTACTGATTAGCTTATTTTGCCTGATGACTGAATTTTAGAAAATATTAACATGATTCACCGATCTGGAAAAATAAAATGTTTAGCAACAACAATAGTGTCTTTTGTAATGCTCCCAATATTCAGTTTCATTGTTGTAAATATACAAAGTTCAAATTCCTTTGAATTCAAAAATTTGATGCTATCACTCTGTCAGATTTTCTTCAAATATTATAAGTTTAAACTTTTTGTAGATTCTGTTTTATTTGCTCACCTGAGTACAAAGTGCTCGGGATGAACTGTTGTGATCACTCACCGTCCGTCGTCCGTCTGACCGTCCATACTTTTTTTCAAACAACATCTCCTCTGAAAACCGTGAAGCGTAAGTTGATGAAACTTAGCCTGGCCGTTCCTTTGGTGGTCTTCTTCCAAAATTGTCCGGACAGGTACGCTTGGGGCAGAAAGAACTAAAATAAAAAATCTGCAAACAACTTCTTCTCCTAAACAGCTAGTCAGATTTTGAAATAATTCTACACAAATAAATAGTTCTAGTTTAATCTTCTGTCAAGATTGTTCAAATTATTCTGATTTGTCAAAAACATGGCCACCAGGGGTCGTGGTCACTTTTCCATATATGTATATGGTGGGAACTTAAAACAATCTTCTTGTGTGAAAATGCTGGCCAGATTTTAAAATAATTTTACACAAATACTTTTTGGATACCTCTTTTCGAAGATAATACAAATTATACCGTTTTGTAAAAGAAATTGGCCGCCAGGGGCTGTGGTCACTTTTCCCTATATGTTTTAAGTGGAAATTTTAAAAATTGTCTTCTTTGATATTGTCACTTAGTATCCCCAAACCTCTTACCCTACCTCCACCTAAAAGCACACACACACACACACACGCACGCACGCACGCACGCACGCACACACACGCACGCACACACACATTACCCGCCCATTTCTATTTCAAATATAACTTTACAGAAATTTTCCTTGCATATGATCATCTACCAAATCTACCAAAACAGTAGGAAGCGGTGGAACGGAACTCAGGTGAGTTATCTAGGGCCTTCATGGACCTCTTGTTTATAATTAATGAATTTGAAAATGAAGAAAAACTAAGACAATTATAGGAAGACGGTCCCAGTGTTCAAATCAGTAAAGTCAGTGCTGAGATCTAGCAAAGTCATGTTTTTCAGATGGAGGATCGGATCTCCACATTATTGGCGAAGGCATTTGATGCGTTAAAATGTGGCGACGACGCACAAGCAAAACATTACACTTTGAAGGCAAACATTGCCGCAGACGTTGAGAAGACTAAGTACGTTTATGATCAGGTATCCGAAACTACAGAACAGATTCTAGCAAGTCAATACAGCTCAATCTACTATTTACTTGAAAAGGTATGTCATTGCATTCACCATTTACAGTACACTCCGAAACTTACTTTAACAAATAAATGCCATATATATATATCATAGTTGTAAAAGAAGAACCATAAGAAAAGGTACCCACAACCTGTATAGATAAATAAAATCCAAATATAGTGCGAGACATATTTCATAGGTAGCTGTTTCAGGAATATTAATGACTGCGACGTCCCCAATCCCTGAAATTGTTCTTTGAGATGTCCCAGCAGCTTTGATGTGAATATTGTAATGTTTAAGATAAATTGCTAATATCCACCCCAGCCAAATATAAAAAATCTTTTTCAGGTAAACGAGAATGTAGCGGCGGCCAGATGCTTATATAAAGGTTAGGATTTTTTGTGTCACATCTGTAGGATCAACGTTAAAAGCAAATCCTAGGTTGTTAAACAAGTCAGTATTTAATTATTGACCGTGAAGGATGATTCTCACTTTAGAGGAACTCCTTGCTAAACATTGAATTATTTTTAATTGTTGTAACAAATTAAAAATGGAAATTCCGATGTTAGGGAGATATTTGCTCGTATATTTTTTATGTACAATAGAAAAGCGAATAATTATTAATTATTTGTTTCAATCTTATCATGAATGAAAACAAAAAAAGAAGTCGTAGTTACTGTTATTGCGTCGGCAAAATTAGAAATAACTGATATTCGTTATATATTCAGCAATGTTGTTTGACCCCTACCTAAGTTCAGGGAAATACAGACCAAGAATAGATGCAGTGTGGAAAAAGATCTGTCAAACCAAGCATGTTGATGTAGGGGTTTAGTATTCTATTTAATTTCGTTAAAGCATAATTTATTGACTTTTTACGTCAACATTTGTTTAAGAATGGGCATTGAAATCACGTGTAAAATATTGGTTAAGTTAAAAACTCTTAATTGAAATTTTTAACATATTTTGAGCACACTTCATTTTTATCGAAACAAAAATGTGAACAAAAAATATGAAAAAATAAAAATCATTAACAATTTTCGAATTGTATTTCATGGGCGCAAACAAACTTCTGTAAAAGTTGAAAATGTTCAGATTTGTTTTACGAGCAAGTGAGTTAAATAAAGAATTAAATTGTTTACGAGTAAGAAAACAATGAATCTGTGTTTATATAAGATAGTAGTTACTATTTATTTTTCACCATTACGAACACACACCCTATCATGCAAAAAAAAAAGGACCGACGGAATAAAATTTGAACTAAATAAAACACGTTTCCTTTCTTCTTTTAGAATATGACAGGACTACTTATGGATATCGCTGAGTTGGCAAAACTTGCAACAGATTTTAAGAAATGGTCAGTAGCCTTGGAGATTTACAAAGATTTTTTCACTTACTACAGCAGCGTAAGGTCATTGGAAACTAAAAAATCATTAAGAGGTTGCAAGCAGACGAAAAAACATTCAGATACGGAAATAGGGATGGAAGAGTTGCTAAAACACAAAGAAGTGGCGGAAGCAATGAAATGTTGTACAAGATGCTATTTAAAACTGGTATGAAAACAGTTTTAATGATTTTTATACACTAAATACTTTAATACACATACAATTTGTATAAGTATGTTTATGTAGTTTATAATATATTGGAGCAATGACTACGTAGATTCCATATTGTTTCAAACTTTGCATCAAAATGTACACTATGTTTTAGTTATAGTGTTATCATAAATATAATTTTTCAATACCGTTTTGTTTTTCTAAATTTCAGGGTATGCATGAAAACCTCCGAAGATCATGCTGTTTGAGTAAGTACATTCTGTATATGTAAGATATTAAGTACTGTGTATTATCAAGTCAACGTTTTAGTCCTATCGAACCAGTATGTCTCAAAATTGGACATGCTTCACTTCACATCTAATTTAAACTAAGTTTTATAATCTGGTATTCCATTTGCAAGTTTAATTGCAATATTTTTGTAAGAAAGCGTGTTTTCCTCTGAGAGGGTGTGGCAGAATATGATTCGTGTTACAACACTGTGATAAGAGGAAAATAATAATCGTGATAGCCGGTACAAGGGATCGTACTCCCATTGTTTAGTGATATTAAATCCGATCGACTATTTCATTGATTGTATTTACTACCGATGTCCCCAAAAATGCATAAAATAATAATTTTTACTATGTTAGATCGGTGTACATTTCATCTCAATATTTCTTTCAGTTCTTAAAGAGGCTTGCGATTATGATGATTCCGAAACGCTGGAACTCTGGGCACGTTCATTGTATGAATCAAACGACCTTGATCTTGCATTTGATAAATGTAGGCTGGCATTGAAGTATTGCAAGGTAACTGTGGAATTTGACACTAAAATTTCAATATTTTTGTATACTAGTGACAGTACCTTATTGGCGGACTCGTTTAAAAAGAGAATCATAACTATATTGGCACATGTAGCTTTTATCAGTTAGGTCCACTAGTATTTTTGCAATATTTGTTACAGATAATTCTTGATATGTCAGCAATATTCTCTTTAAAAATCAAAGTCATATTTTTTTTGTAGAATGAAGAAAATACCAACCAGCTGAAAGATTTGATGTCAGAAATACAAGGAAAAATGAACGCTGTTCAAATTTGTGTAACTGCACCGGTAGAAGACTGGTTGGAGGGCACGAATATTAACATTACAGTTAGTATATTGTTTGATAAATATATTACATTAAACAACTCAAAATTAATTTTAATGGAATTTATTCAAGATTTGTTTCGATACCGTTGCAATTCATTCGTAGTCAACACGTTTGCACACCACCTTTGAGACGTCGAAATATAAAAAGACGTTGGACAGTATATCTTTACCTAATTTTTACGTTTATTAAGCCACACGTATCAAAGGTTGACGAGACAGATATCGTTTAAAGTTTTGTCAGTTACTAAATGTTTGTTTTACAATTTACAGAGATCATCTAAGGTACCGAAACATTCAGAAAAGGGAAGGAAAAAGGGGGAAAAAAGAAGTAAGTATTGCCAATGTAAATATTATGTATATGTTTGGAATTGAGGAACAATTTGGCAATCTTCTGTAGTTTAATTGCACCACAATAATATGTTCCCCGACACAAGATAATCCAGCTGTTCACAATTAAATGTATATTAAAAATAACCTAATCGTAAAAGTAAAAATATTTTATTGAAGAAACGGTAGACAAAATTGTGTTTCTTCTTCATATAGCATGTTGATACAACTGTTAAAACAATTAACTTAACGGTACATTGTTTCAAGGAAGCTTTGGTGACTGAAAATCAATTTTTGTACATTTAGCAAAAACCAAAGACTGTCTGGGACCATGCTCCTCTCTACAATCGGAAAACAGTTCTTTAGGAGCGATTGAAGAAGTTCAGTGTAGTTCGGATCCATCACCCATAACGACAAAGCTAATCTGTAAAACTATAGAAAAGCTCAAAAATGTCGAAGAATATACGGACCGTAGAAAAAGGTTTTTCGTAACCTTACGCACAGCGACACAGGAAACATCTGGTTATGAATCCTATGAATCAGATAATGAGTCAGCTGACACAACTACTGCTCACAGTACTAAATGTGGAAAATACCATACTGGTGAAAACCTTTGGTCAGACACTGAAGAAGACAATGAACAGGACAGTTTTTCATTCTATGAACAGAGCTGCAAATTGCACAGTAATGATCATTCAGTCATGAATGAATTAGATAAAGATCAGAAACTTTTACAAACTGGAATACTGTTATGCCAATCATTCCTGTATCGTTTTGGGGACACTCCTGATTTTATCCGCACCCGGGCACCTTTCTATACCGAATTTCTTCAAAAGAGTGAGCTGGAACAAATGCTTCTTCGAGAACCAAAGAAATATGTAAAATGCGTAATAGAACTTAAGCGATGTCATGATGCAGTATGTATCCCGGTAAATTCACATGATGAAACGAATACAATCGAAATTTCTGGAAGGCAGAAGATAGGACAGGTTTTTAATGAGGACGAAGTTATTGTCGAAATATTGAATGATACCAATGCCGAAGGCAAAAGGTTTGGCAAAGTAGTCGGTATTTGGAATAGGCGGCATATGAAAAATGTTAAACATCCCGTTTTTATATGTACTTTAGACGTTAAGGATGGAAGTGTGAGTGCTCAACCATTGTGCAAGACTGTATCCAAAGTTTCCCTTATTGGAATGGAAATAGCAAGAAAGTACAACCAGAAGAAGTCAAGAAGAAATAAAATAGAAATATATGAATACAATGAAACTGAAGGTCGTCTGTGCAATGTAAGAATTGAAGATGTAAATCCAGCTGAACAAAACTCCAGGATACACCTAGTTGCTTATATCAAGTGGGGACTACGTGACAGGTATCCCTTAGGTGCGATAATCAAAACATTTCCAGTTGGAAAGAGCATTTCGTCAGGAGTGAATCTGCTGAATCTCCAGCACCGCGTGCCAAAATTTTACAGAAAGGAAACAGTAAATCAAGTTGCAAGCCTGTTAGAACATAATATTGATGAACCTACTCCTTTATTTCTTCAGGATCGAATAGATTTGACAGGAATGAGCGTTTTTACAATAGACCCGGTCAATTCCCATGATCTTGATGACGCTTTGAGTTTTGAGAAACTAGAGACAGGATATAAGGTTGGGGTTCACATTGCAGATGTCAGTGCTTACATAGAAAAAGATTCACCGATAGATAGAGAGGCGAAACAAAGGGGGAATACTTTTTATTCCGATATTCAAAATCCGAGGTATATGCTACCAGAACATTTAAGTACACATTTGTTCAGTCTTATTCCAGAGAAAGTCAGATTGACAATTTCGGTGTTTTTCTATATCGACCGCAATGGTCGACCATTGCAGATGGAGGGAAACAACTGTGAAATAGTGAAATCGTATATCCGTTCAAAGAGACGTCTTACGTATGAAGAAGCCCAAGCAATGATTTCAGGAGATCAGAGAGACGATGACAAAATAGCCAAAGATGTTAAAGGACTTTTCAAGGTGGCGCATATGATTCGAAAGAACAGACTTGGAAACTCGATGTTAGCAATGGATTTAGATTCGGAAGGAAACGATATAACTGAAGAAAGTAGAGAAGCACATTACCTCGTTGAAGAGTTAATGATTATGGCAAACAAAACGGTAGCTAAACGACTGCTAAGGTGGACCTGTAACAGTTGCGTTCCACTTCGCTGCCATCAACCTCCTTCCAAAGAATGTTTAGAGGACTTCGTCAGAAAATATGGAAACTACATGAACATTCCTTTCAGACTGCAGGATAAACAAATAGGTTCAAACAGAATAAGTTTTAAAGAATGTTTTGGTTCTGTATCTCCGATACTTATTCCAAGTCTTGTCTGGGAGCAAATAGCTTCCACGAATGAAAACGCAGCAAAGTACATTAGAACAGATGACCTGCATCCAATACAACTTTCTGTATATCGTGATTGGATTTCTATTCAAAAGCGTGCCAGCTACAGATGCTCTGGTAGCCTTTCAAGTAAAATTGATGCTACGCATTACAGCCTAGCGACGTACCCGTACATTCATTTCACATCTCCAATCAGAAGGTATAACGATTTAGTTGTCCATCGTCTTGTACATGCATCAGTATTCGACAAAACCAGCTCCCCGTACACACAAGAAGAGATTGAAAATATATGCGAACATCTGAACTCTGTCACTAAACAAGTAAATGCATTCCAGAAGGACTGTAAAATCCTGTCGCAGTTATTTGACTTGAAGAACAACCCGAGAATTGTTAACTGTTGCGTTACGGACGTTACAAACACAGGTGCTCACATCTGCTCTGGGTCACTAAACTTGGACATGGAACTTGCGTTTAATCTACTTGATATTCGGAAAAAAACTGATGTTTACAAAGACAGTTTTTCAAAGTTGTCCAGAGTAGACGCAACTTGGAAGAAACGATTGTACAATTTTGACGCGATAGCAAAAGATCATCCCGGTAGTGTATCAAAATTGTGCAGAGTAAACGCAACTGGGAAGAAACGATTGTACAAGTCTGACGCGAAAGCAAACGATCATCCAAGTACAGGTGAAGAACTGAAATTGAACCCTTACAAAGGGTTTGTTACAATAACGTTGGATCATTGGGCAAAGATCTTACAGTGCATAGTAGAAGGTCGTATTGGTGATTTAAGAAAACTTGTAAAGAACCATGCACTGATGAAGAATAATCACACAGGAACGCATGATGACGTAAGCACAGAATGTACAAATACGTCGTATTTGCGTCAAAGCATAGAGTTTTCAATGATGTTTTCGCAGGGACAGCAAATTCAGTTGCAGATGTCGTCAGAACTAGAGAAAGGAAAGATCGTTCCAAAACCAGTCCTTTTAAACATGACGGAAAACGTCAAGCTTTGTCTTCTACACCAAGAAAATCCAGTTCTACATCTCTGCCGCTATGCTACTCGACCAACCATTGACCAGTACAGAAGTACAAAAAGTTATGTTGAAAGATGGCTTCCAATAATCCTGATGGAATCAGCAACAAATACAATTTTAAATGGAAATACTTTCTGTATCAACAATCTTAAGGTCGAGTTTCTTGATGAAAGGAAGGGTTCATTTTCGCTTTCCTTGAAAGAATGTGGGGTCAGAAATATTGTATTTTCTGGTGGAGAGGACGTCAGTTCTGATGGTCAAAAAGTACTGTCATCTTACGACTGGCTTTGCTTGAAAAGAGTTTTGCATACCAATGTGGCAGAAAAGAGTATTAGGCCTCGTCTAGGTAACGTTTGGATCGGTCATGCAGTTGTAAATGACATAAAGAAGGACAAAGGAGTGTTAACTGTTATGTTCACTCTGCATGAGAAGGCTCCAGATTTGCCACCGCTAGCGTCAGCGAATGATAGATTCAGTGTTGAAGTACTGACAAAACCAGCCTCTGACAGGTATATTGAATTATCTTTTCCATAACATTTTTCACCCTCTCTTGTTCATGATTGCATATATTTATCTATTTTGCATTGCATACCATTATTTGGTAATATTGATTCAAACAGTGTATTTTACAAGAGGTCGCTTTTGTTTAAAGTAAAAAAAACTGTGTTCCTTTCGTACCTAAATGTTCAAATTATGGCTTAAGATTCTATAACCAACAGCAATGAGTAAAATAAAGAGATATAATAGCTGAGCCTAAACTTCTTAGCACAGGTAATAGCAATTCACATTTGTTAACTGAAACAGCATTTGTTTCAGAAATCAAACAATTATGTAATTATTGTGGAATCCGACATTGCTATACTTTTATTTTTCCTAGTGTAATAACATATAATTCGCTTCTTTTGTAGGCAAAACGAAGGTTTGATCAAATCACTACCACTTGTGCCTGATATATTGGCTTCGAAAATTGCTTTGAATGAAGCTATTCCAGACTTAGGTACAGTTATTGTTTATTTTTATTTCAAAACTTAACAGCATTTCTCTTCAAATAAATGATGACATTTTAGGACATAGTTACGTACTTTAGACATTTAATGCGTTTTGAATGACATACATGTTTGATTTAATTCGATGATTCACTATGTTTTGCTAGATCTCGAATTGATAAGTTTGAGTTTAAATCAGGTTAATATGTATATATGTCTCCGGCAAATACATTCAATACACGAGTTTAGACCTGCCTTTAACCGCAACCATCTAGTTTAACTTTAACCAAATTCTAGATAATGTATGCATGAACTTTAAGTATAAATGAAACAGAAATAATAGGTTATCACATACAAGTTTGAATATTTAGTAATGTATATATTTCGTTTTCAGTCTTTCTTAAATTTACCCGTAATTTGAACCCAGTAGGTATATATTTGGAGCTAAGAAATCAATTAATGCTTTATTGTCCATTGAATACTTAAATACCAAAACTGATGCATGCTCTTACAGATAGAAGTCGTAAACATATAGCTGCATCTATAGAACACGACATGTATTATAGCACCGTTGATCTTCCCAAAAACAACAAAAAACAACAAGAGGCTATAGACAATGCTCTGGTGTCTCGGTTCTCTCTGATACAAGGACCACCCGGTTGGTACAATACTTATATTATTACTAGGTTGTGTTTGACCGTAGCAGTTCAAAAAATCATTTTGTTGCCCATCGGAAAAGAGTGTAAATATAATTTCAACAGTCTAGTTAACATTTTGTAAACTTCATTTATCTGTTATATGAAGGAATTGATGCGGAAAATGTAAAATAACATATAATGTAAAATATGTTTGCAGGTACTGGCAAAACGCACTCAGGGATAAAACTGATATATCTTTTTGACAAAATAAATGACATTTCCCAGAAAGAGGGGAACCCAAGAAAACGAGTGCTTTTTTGCGGACCAACTAACAAGAGTGTGGACCTCGTAGCAGGTAAGTTTTAATGCCACTAGCAAATTAAAATGAGCTTGCAGCTCTACATTTGTACAGCAGAATACTTATTTTTTTAATTGAAAAAAAGATAATTATTGATTTTGTTGATTTCTTTTACCCAGCTTTAATGGTACTAGATGAAGACCATATGTGCGTCTCAGAACATTAATTTAGGCTCGGGTAACAGCGTAGCATTCCATAAGCTATGGAAATGGTTTCCAACGATCGATCAAATAAGTAGCCTTTTGCTATAGTTTAGATCCTATGTGCGAACGGTGTAGGAGAGAGAGGGGTTGGGAGAAGTACTTTTAGGGAATGATATCATCCAAAAAACATTTTGTTTGTTGAAAATAAAATTATAAATGGATATTCTATATGTATATCTATATTATCTTTTGATAACTCAATATCTGAAGTTTAGGGGAAAATGCTTAGTACTTTCGCAACAACTGGTTAAGTAACGTTACCCTCCGCAGCATCAGCCACTAACCAGTCCCGCGGCGAGCTTAAATTCTTGGTATAAGCTAATGAGAATATTTGGGACAGTTAAAAGGCAAAGCATTGGTAGACCACAAAAACAAACATGTATCAATTAGAGTGTCGGTTAGCTTCTAAATTTGGCAAATTATTCACAGAAGTATTTTCACAGATGTTGGCGAGTTTCAAATTAACCTTTGTGCCTATTCTTCGATGTTTTAAAGTAAAACAACTGTTTCGATATACTGCTTATTTATGTAAATGTAGATCTGAAGTGGCCTGTTTAAAGCGTGAGTAAATATTGAAACAGTTTATTTATTAGCCTGGTCCTCTTATTAAACATAAGTATTTGGTCGGCTATAATGTGCTTCAAGATTTTCTGTTTCTTTTTATCTATTATGACTGAAGTAAAATATTCTAATGATGATTGGACTTTGTTAAGGTTCGTAGTATAAATCTTTTCCCGTATAATAAATATTTGCAGAATTTCTTTTTCTTATGCAGACTGGATGTATCGTAGGTTGGGAAAAGCCTGCCCTCGTTTCGTTCGTGTATACAGTCAAGCCATAGAGACAGCAGATTATCCCAGACCCGGACTACCCTTCGATTATGAGAAATATAAGATGCCGACAGGTCTTCGTCCTGTGACGCTTCATCATCTGATCCGACAGGAAGGAAAGCCGTATGCTGAAAAGATAAAAGCCTTTGATGAACAGTTCAAACTTTCGAATTACATGTTCAAGCCTGAACTAGGTAAAACATGGGAAGAATTTCACTCTGAAGTTCTTAAATATATCCAAGTACTCAAGACAGCTTCGGCAGAAGAAATTCGAGAACATGACGTCATTTTGTGTACAACTGCCGTAGGATCAAACACTAACGTTATAAACAGAAATATTGTGCAACAGGTATTCCTTTCTTCAAGACGTTTCAAAATTTTCTGCTGTTGCATTTAATAGTGAGTGAGTGAGTTGGGTTTAACGGCGAATCGACACAAAATGGTCACATATCGCCGAGGAGAAGTCATATTGCAAACACCAACTGTAAAGCATAAACATTGATGTAAAAATGTAAAGCATACGTAAAAACATCCATGTAAAAATGTAAAGAACACTATGAATAATGGGGGTGAGTGAATGAGTTGGGTTTTACGGCGAATCGACACAAAATGGTCATATATCGCCGAGAAGAAGTCAGATTGCAAACACCAACTGTAAAGCATAAACATTGAGGTAAAAATGCAAAGCATACGTAAAAACATCCATACAAAAATGTAAAGAACGCTATGAATAATGTAAAACGTATCTAAAAACATCAGAATGAAGTAAAATATATAGGTATAGAACAAAGAAATAATTTTTTTAACCTCTGTCGCAGTCATAATTTGAATGATGTACCATCTTGCTATCTTGCTGTTTGACATCTTTTCTTGCCATTCGACGGTATATATTTCATCTGAAAACACACGCTATATTTTATGTCCTGTTCCTGCTGGGTGGTCAACATTTGGAATAATAAAAGTAAGCATGGAAACCATTTCAATTACATGTCCTCGTTGATAACCTTATGAAATGTCTCATAAAATATTTGAAAACAATCTGATCCTTTTATTGACAGATTATTATCGATGAAGCGGGTATGTGTTCAGAGCCACAATGTCTTGCACCAATAATTGCCTCGGAAGCCAAGCAAGTTGTACTGATCGGCGACCATAAACAGCTGAGACCAACTGTCATATGTAAGGAAGCAGCATCGCTTGGGCTAGACAAATCACTGTTTGAGAGATATGCAGAAACTAAATGCGCAAGAAATGTACAAATTACGATGTTACAAGAACAGTACCGAATGGTATGCTTATTTGATATTTAATTATTATACAGGTTTAAAGCGTATTTGTTTTAAAGGCATTTACTTCAAATTTGGATTTAAACATGACAGTTTCTTTTTAGGTTAGTTATAATGTCAATTTTCAAATTGGTTGTTAGCAATATAGGAAGGGATATTAATGCAGTTAAAATGGGTCATATTTAGAAAATGTTACACAACATGTTTTAAAACGTACACAAAATTTACTTATATCCGTTACCACTGCTACAACTTGTCTTATTCATTAAATACCTGTGTTAATTTGGGAAGAAGCAGCAGTGAACACATTACTGTTCTTTTTTTTTTATTTGGTTGGATTTAACGTCGCACCGACACATGATATGGCAACTTTCCAGCTTTAATGGTGGAGGAAGACCCTCCGTGCATTATTTCATCACGAGCGGGCACCTGGGTAGAACCACTGACCTTGTGGGATTGATAAAACATACATTGTGCGTTGGTAATGGATAACATTTATTTCTTTTACAACCCCTGTAGGATAGTAAAGTTTATAGAACAATTTTTGCAGGATTGCTGGATCGTGATGATAAGCATAATATGCACAATCGAAACTTAATCCGATTTAAATTTGTATTTGATATATGATTTTAACTGTGTTAATGTTAATATGAATGAAACATTAATTTCTTTTCTGTTGATCTCTTGTGTTGTAAATGATATTGTAGAACCCACAGTTGTGTAGATTTCCATCAGAACAGTTTTACAACGGGTTACTTGTTACGAAAACTGGGCGATGGTGCACCGGTGGTGATATTTGGCCGAAGGGTGCGAGAGAAAAATATCCTTTCGTATTTGTTCATGTTGAAGGAAAAGAGAAAAGAGAAAAGAGAAAACACTCGCGATCTCTACAGAAGATGGTCATGAACAATCAAAGAGTAATGAAGCTGAAATTGACCATGTGGTAATATATTTGATAGATAAACAATAAATTACCAGTCAATGTAAAAATAAAACTGCACAATATTTGTAGAGCAGTATAATGGCTATGATTGCACTTTTATACTTTTTTATATCAGAAGCAGTATATAAACCAAGAAAAATTGATACACTATAGTTCAACGGTCCTATAGTTTAAAGCATAGATTTTGAAACGTTCATATAAAACAAATATTTCTGTTACCTATATCTCAGATGAGGTGATAATGTTTATTTTTATTTCTTATTTTAGTTGAAGGTTTATTCTTACATCACTGAAGTTCAGCCAAAGGCAACTGTAAGAATTGTGTCCCAATATAATGCTCAGTGTTCGGAGATCAAACGCAGATTGAGAATAAACCAGGTGTCGGATGAAAACGTGTCAACAGTAGTTTCAAGTCAAGGTATGATAAGAATTCAAACTTTCTCTTTTAATGCGATGTATTATTGACATTCATATTTGCGTTTTGGGAGCAGCTATATAATTCTGTTATTATAATTTGTAATAGTATGGACTTAAGATGCATTTTAAGGTTGTTAGGAAATGCTAGATAAGCTTATACGAAATTTAACTTACACGTATTCTAATACTATCATGCATTTCTCTAATACAATCATAAATTCACCTTAATACAATCATACATGTACTCTAATAAAATCACACATTGCCTCTTATCATAAATATACCCTATTGCTACCATATATGTCCTCTAGCACTGTCATACATGTATTCTTTTACTCCCATAAGTGTACTCAGATACTATCGTATTTTTACCCAAACACTGTCATACATTTATCCAAATATTGTCATGAATGTACCTAATGCTTTCTTACATATCGTTCCATACTATCATACATGATACACTTAGTCTAATTATGTCATACATGCAAACATACTAGCAAACATGTCGTCTTATACTATCATGCATACATGGTCAGTCCACTTATACTATCATGCATGTCCTCTTATACTATCATGCATGTCCAGTCCTCTTATACTGTCATACATGTACTCTTATACTTTCATATTAATATTATCATACATGCCCTGTAATACTATCATACATATACTCTAATACTGTCATACATGTTCTATAATACTAGCAAACATGTCGTCTTATACTATCATGCATACATGGTCAGTCCTCTTATACTAGCATGCATGTCCAGTCCTCTTATGCTGTCATACATGTACTCTTATACTTTCATATCAATATTATCATACATGTTCTGTAATACTTTCATATATGTACTCTTAGAATAATACTATCATACATATCCTCCACTACTGACATACATGCCCTCTAATACTGTCATACATGCCCTCCACTCGTCTGTTGTTGTCTTTTTCTGTGCAACACAATATTAACATGTGTGATTTTGGTTTATCTATCTCACGCGGAGAATGGGATTATGTGATATTTAGTACTGTTAGATCCCTTCCAAGGTACAAAATTGAAAGCAGCCCAACAATCGGATGGTGCAGACAAAACTTAGGATTCATCACTGATCAAAACCAGATAAATGTCGCCCTCACCAGAGCTCGGAAAGGTCTTATGATTATAGGTAAACTAAAGTGTGAAGCTACTGCAGGCATTTAAATGAAAATACATTTGTTATGTAAATAAATGCAACATTAGGATCATGGAGTCCATTCAATAATTATAATAAAGTTTAACTTAAAGAGGACATGCAGAGTGTTACGTTTTCATTGCCTTACATGAAATGGCTCAATAAAAGTTTAGCTTGGTTGCGTTCTATGATTTCAAAGAGTATTATTTTAGATAATTTTAATTGTCACAATTTAACTCTGCTTTCTGGACATGTAGATGCTCTTTGTGAATAAAAATTATGAAACATCATAGATTCTTATATTTTACTGTATTTCAGGAAACAAAGACTTACTGATCTGTGATAGAGTATGGAAAGACCTTATAGATCTATATCAAGAGCGAGATTGTGTCAAAACCGTTGATGATTTCCCTCCACGTTTAAGGTTAAGAAAGTCTCGAAATGGCAATACATCGAAGCAAAAATTTCAAATTAAAAACATTGAACACCGGAGCTCTGCGCAGCAGACAGGAAGCACTACGACAGAGCGTGTTGAAGAAGGCTGGCAAAAGGTGCAGAAAAAGAAAAGACGTTGAAATATAGACAATTAATGAACTTACAAAAAGATATTTTAATACAGTTGTTTCTGTTTAAACACGCTCACGCTAAAATGACGTCTTGTTAATGAGCGATTACGTCAATATTTTTGTTGCGACCAAGAAAGAGCGCTTCTATATTTTATCTTCTGTTTCAGATAAAGGGCATGATATATGACTCGATATAATAACGCATAGCAAAGTCGCTTTTAAATTAAAGTAATACACTCAAAATCGGTTATACGTCACCAGAATAATTCACTCGGGCTATGTCCTCGTGAAATTATTCCGCTCACGTATAACCTCATTTTTGTACATTGTTAACGTAAAAACACGATTTTTCTATACATTATTTTTTAAATAACGCATTGAACGGAGTAAGAACGAACGGTGTAGTTTGCTAAAAATTTAGATGCGTGTACGTAGACTACGTCTTATATGCGGACCAGTTTCATATATGGATCAAGTTTAAATGCAACTTTTATCACTATCTGTGTTGTTTTTATAATCATACGATATTTATCTCTTATGTATTCTTTTCATTTTGTACATTTTGTTTTATATTTAGTTGATACCTAAATGAATTCATTTGGTCATTTTTTTTGCTATACATTAGACATTTATTACAAAACATTTTATTACTTTTATTATTAATGTGCAATATTTAAGAATGAACAGTGCAATTATATTGAAAATTTAGAATATGATATATATGCGAGGACAGTTGTTTTAGCGCTTTTCAGATAAGATATTGATCTCTTTCTTTGAATATTTGTTATATTATTGTACATTGAGAATAGTTTGCTTACTTTTAATTTTATTTTTATATTAAGGTGAAATATTTTTATAACTTTTAGGCTAAGATTATAATAAAACATGTATTATACTGCATTCGTTCTGTTATTTTTGTAATGATTATCCGTGTAATTATATTTGATATTTTGATATCTGGTGTGTAGCATCATCTGGTGTTCCTCTACCAAAATTGTTCAAATTATCCCCCTAGGGTCAAATATGGCACCGCCCCGGCGGTCACATGTTTTATATGGACTTCTATAGGAAATTTTTTTAAAATCTTCTTATACAAAACCACACGGCCTAAGGCTTTGGTATTTGGTATGTAGCATCATCTAGAGGTCCTCTACCAAGATTGTTCAAATTATTCCCTCTAAATTCAAATATGGCCCCGCCCTGGGGGTCCCAATTTTAACATAGACTTATATAGGAAAAAATCTTCTTGTCTGAAACCACAACACTTAGACACATGATATTTGGTTTGTAGCATTGTCTTATGGTCCTCAACCAAAATTGTTTACATTGTTCCCCTCGGGTGAAAAGAGGCCCTGCCCTGGGGTTCCCAAGTTTTATAAAGACTTATATAGGAAAAAACTTTAAAAAATCTTCTTGTCTGAAACCATACGACCAAGGCTTTTGATATTTGGTGTGATGCGTTGTCTAGTAGTCTTCTACCAAAATTGTTCAAAGTATGCCCCTGGGGATAAAAAGAGGCCCGCCCTGGGATCACTTAGTTATTATGTGAGTTATATAGGAAATAAGACTTAAAAATCATCTGATCCTATTTCCAAGACTGTTTGATTATAACTACCTGATAACCCCAAGTAATATGTTGTCACTTGACTGTGACCTTGATCTACTGACCTACTGTCTTGTTTTTTTAAGATACAGCCTTGAAATTTTGATGACATAAACAGTTTTGCACACCAGTCGTAAAACTGAATTTCATTGACTATGAATGTGACCTACTGACTTTCTTAATATTTTATCATCAGTTTGACATTTGAAACATGTAGCTCATTTTACTCAGGTGAGCGATCAAGGGTCATCATGACCTCTTGTATACCTCTTGTATAGGTCCAATATTATTTCATTACACCTGTACAAATGATCATTTTTACAGCTGTGATAATAGTTTTTATACTGCGAGCTAATGTTGCTTTCCATGAATGCGATTTTATTTTTCGACGAATGTAAAACCATTGGTCATCAAGTGATGTATACCTTATTATTGCTACGATCCTAGTCACCTACCTACTAATGATACGGTGCTATCGCTAATAACTGAGATATGTATCTTGATATGATCCCTTACATTATTGTTAATACTACATAAATTACTTACCGGGATATGCTCCCTTATTGTTTCTATCGCCTGTGTTACCTACCGTGATATGATACCTTATTGTTCCTACTACCTGAGCTACCTACTGGGATATGGTACCTTATTGTTGCTCCTACATTAGTTTGAGCTATCTGCCGGGATATGATACCTTATTGCTTCTATTGCCTGTGTTACATAATTTTTGCTACTACATGAGTTACCTGCCTTGCTATGATACATTATTGTTCAATTTATTGTTACTTTTACCCGAGCTACCTACCAGGCAATGATACATAATTGTTTCTATTGCCTGTGTTACCTACCGGATATGATACATAATTATTGCTACTACCTGTACTGCATACAGGGATATGATACCTTATTGTTGCTATTACCTGTACTGCCTACAGGGATATGATACCTTATTGTTGCTACTACCTGTACTGCCTACCGGGATATGATACATTATTGTTGCTACTACCTGAGCTACTTACCGGGATATGATACCTTATTGTTGCTACTACCTGAGGTACCTACCGGGATATGATACCTTAGTGTTGCTACTACCAGTACTACCCTACCTACCGGGATATGATACATTATTGTTGCTACAACCTGAGCTACCTACCGAGATATGATACTTTATTGATGCTACTACCTGAGCTACCTACCGGGATATGATACCTTATTGTTGCTACTACCTGTACTGCCTACCGGGATACGATACCTTATTGTTGCTACTACCTGTACTGCCTACCGGGATATGATACCTTATTGTTGCAACTACCTGAGCTACCTACCGGGATATGATACCTTAGTGTTGCTACTACCTGTACTGCCTACCGGGATATGATACCTTATTGTTGCTACTACCTGAGCCACTTACCGGGATATGATACCTTATTGTTGCTACTACCTGTACTGCCTACCAGGATATGATACATTATTGTTGCTACTACCTAAGCTACCTACTGATATATGATACCTTATTGTTGCTACTACCTGAGCTACCTACCGGGATATGATACATTATTGTTACTACTACCTAAGCTACCTACTGGGATATGATACCTTATTTTTTCTATTTCCTGAGCTCCCTACCTGGATATGATACTTTAGTGTTGCTACTACCTGTACTGCCTACCGGGATATGATACATTATTGTTGCTACTACCTATTCTTCCTACCGGGATATGATATCTTATTGTTGCTACTACCTGAGCTTCCTGCCGGGATATGATACCATATTGTTTCTACTACCTGAGCTACCTACCGGGATACGATACCTTATTGTTGCTACTACCTGAGCTACCTACCGGGTATGATACCTTATTTTTTATTTCTAGCTCCTACCTGATTATGATTTACTTATGTGTACTACCTGTACTGCCTACCGGGATATGATACATTATTGTTGCTACTACCTATTCTACCTACCGGGATATGATACCTTATTGTTGCTACTTCCTGAGCTACCTACCGGGATATGATACCTTATTGTTGCTACTACCTGAGCTACCTACCGGGATATGATACCTTATTTTTTCTATTTCCTGAGCTACCTACCGGGATATGATACCTTATTGTTGCTACTACCTGAGCTACCTACCGGGATATGATACCTTATTGTTGCTACTACCTGAGCTACCTACCGGGATATGATACATTATTGTTGCTACTACCTGAGCTACCTACCAGGATATGATACCTTATTGTTGCTACTACCTGAGCTACCTACCGGGATATGATACGTTACTGTTGCTACTACCCGAGCTACCTACCGGGATATGATACCTTATTGTTTGTTACTACCCGAGCTACCTACCGGAATATGATACCTTATTGTTGCTACTACCCGAGCTACCTACCGGGATATGATACCTATTGTGTTACTACCCGAGCTACCTACCGGGATATGATACATTATTGTTGCTACTACCTGAGCTACCTACCGGGATATGATACCTTATTGTTGTTACTACCCGAGCTACCTACCGGGATATGATACGTTATTCTTGTTACTACCCGAGCTACCTACCGGGATATGATACCTTATTGTTTCTATTTCCTGAGCTCCATACCGGGATATGATACATTTTTGTTGCTACTACCTGAGCTACCTATGGGATATGATACCTTATTGATGCTACTACCTGAGCTATCTAGTAGACCGAGATATGATATATTATTGTTGCTACTACCTGAGCTACCTACAGGGATATGATACCTTATTGTTGTTACTACCTGCATTGCCTACCGGGATATGATACATTATTTTTGCTACTACCTGAGCTACCTACCGGGATATGATACCTTATTGTTTCTTTTTCCTGAACTCCCTACCGGGATATGATACGTTACTGTTGCTACTACCCGAGCTACCTACCGGGATATGATACCTTATTGTTGCTACTACCTGTACTGCCTACCGGGATATGATACCTTATTGTTGCTACTACCTGAGCTACCGACCAGGCTATGATACATTATTATTGCTACTACCTGGCCTACCTACCGGGATATGATACATTATTGTTGCTTCTACCAGAGTTACCTATCGGGATATGATACATAATTGTTTCTATCATTGCTACTATCTGGTCTACCTATCGGGATATGATACCTTATTGTTTCTTTTTCCTGAGCTCCCTACCGGGATATGATACCTTAGTGTTGCTACTACCTGTACTGCCTACCGGGATATGATACATTATTGTTGCTACTACCTGAGCTACCTACCGGGATATGATACCTTATTGTTTCTTTTTCCTGAGCTCCCTACCGGGATATGATACCTTAGTGTTGCTACTACCTGTACTGCCTACCGGGATATGATACATTATTGTTGCTACTACCTGAGCTACCTACCGGGATATGATACCTTATTGTTGCTACTACCTGAGCTACCGACCAGGCTATGATACATTATTATTGCTACTACCTGGCCTACCTACCGGGATATGATACATTATTGTTGCTTCTACCTGAGTTACCTATCGGGATATGATACATAATTGTTTCTATCATTGCTACTATCTGGCCTACCTATCGGGATATGATATATTATTGTTACTTCTACCTGAGCCCTGAGCTACCTACCGGGTTATGATACATTATTGTTGCTTCTACCTGAGTTACCTATCGGGATATGATACATAATTGTTTCTATCATTGCTACTATCTGGCCTACCTATCGGGATATGATACATTATTGTTACTTCTACCTGAGTTACCTATCAGGATATGATACATAATTGTTTCTATCATTGCTACTATCTGGCCTACCTATCGGGATATGATACATTATTGTTGCTTCTACCTGAGTTACCTATCGGGATATGATACATAATTGTTTCTATCATTGCTACTATCTGGCCTACCTATCGGGATATGATACCTTATTGTTACTTCTACCTGAGCCCTGAACTACCTACCGGGATATGATACATAATTGTTTCTATTGCCTGTGTTACCCACTGGTATATCTACATAATATTTGCTACTACCTAAGATACTTTACCTGAGCTATCTGTCGGACAATTGCGTTATTATTTCTATTACTCGTGTTGCTAACGGGCTATGATACCTATTTGTTCCTGTCTACAGGTCGTCAAAATTAAGTGTTGGAACAGTACAGTTCCCTAATACAGCTTCATTATGTTGTCAACAATCAAATTATTAGATGACGAGTATCAAATATTACACACATAATGTCAATGTCCTTTACACAATTTAGCTTAAAGAAAAAGCAAACAATGTGTAGGTCTATCAGTTTAAAACACCTATACAAATACAAAAGAGAACGTGTGGCATATAAAATCGCTTTTAAGAAAGGGCTAAAATATGGAGGCGTAGCTGTAAGAAGAGGCATTATAAGAAACTCCACCTATTAATTTACATTCAGAAATAACTAGGCAAGGATTTCGACTTTGGTATACATTATTATAAGAAGTCAGTATGAAAAAAAAGTGAAATACGCACAATTTATGTCATTTAAAAAAATATTGTGTATAGTGTTAAAAAGTTGATATTTCCAATCGTTACACAATGTTTAACTGACGTCTGTCGAGACACTTTTCATGTTCCTACCTCAAAGGTCAAGGTCACAGTCGGAAGTCGAAGGTCAAATTAAAGTTTGTCAAGAGCATTTCTTCTTAATGTATGGTGGGATTTTGATGTAACTTGGCATGAGTATTCATCATTATAAGACGGAGTGTCATGCTTAGGAACCAGTTCCCTAGGTCTAAGGTCAAGGTCACACTTAGACGTCAAACGTCAGATACAAGAATAAGCATTTCTTTTTCATTCATAGAGGGATTTTGATGTAACTTGGCGCAATTGTTCACCATCATGAGACGGATTGCCATGCGCAAGAACCAAGAATTACTTCTCTTTGTTGTAACTATAAATAGCTTATATTGTAACTTTTTATTACTGATCGTAGGGAAAAATCAAGACCACTTTTCTGTAGTACAAAATGCATGTTACATCAAATTTTGAGGATCTCTGCTGGTAAGGATTTTTGTGTGGACTTAGAATGTCGTGTGCAACTCATAGTCCTTATGACAGCTGGCGGGCTCAACATGTTTCTCGTGGGCATCTTGTTATATATTACCCACAGTGTATAAGTATTGTTGGAATGTTTGTAAACCCATTATTATGTACCAGTCTCAAGATTGGAATGCAGCATGGCATGAACACTTAGAGCTACCATCTTTTATTCAACTCTGTCTTTAATCAATCTAGCTACAATTAATTTCACATAGAGTTGCATATGAATACATCAATGCAATGCTTTTACACAATGGTCTTGAAACAAAAGCAAATACTACCTCTTTAGAAATATATCTGAGAGAAACAAAAATCCAAATGTGATCTGTTGATCTGCCTCATCTTTCAGAACGAATAATGCATTGCATTTAACCAGAGTGAAGAGGTCGACCCTACTTTTTGTATAAATCCGCAGATAGGACTTCATTTGCAAAAGAAATCCTGATTTGAATCCCTTTCTCTTCATTTACATCATTTCTTCTAATTTTGTTTACTTTAAGAATAGTAAAAAATAGTAAAACTTGTTTGGGTCGTAACAGCAAATCTAATTGCAATCTATGCATACGGTGTCAATTAATTGTTGATTTTGACATATTTCCTCCAACAGAAATGTTTAGTTTATTGTTGTTTTTGGGTCTTACCTTTATCAGAAAGTGCAAATTAAAGTGAAAGTAGGTTTCCTGGGAACTTTGCGGAAGAACACTGTGTAAACACAGTCAGCCGGCATTTCACTGTATACTATTCGACACCCACTTTTCTTTTTTTTTTTTTTTGATTTTTCTGTTGTAGAGAGACAGAGCTTTCAGATAGGTATGGCTGCCATGGCGTGAAAATCTGTAGGTGTGTTTTAAAAGACTGTTTTTTTTACAGAGTAAAACTGTTTTTATATAGAGTAAAGAATAATATTTTTGTTTGTATGTGACCTTTAATGCATTTCCGGGTCAAGGGTTAGAGTTCATTTTTTTCGTCTTCAAAGAGGATTTCTTATCAGGCTTGAATCAAAACCTGTATCATTTGGGACAACTGGGTGTTTGAAATGGACCGGTGTTACGTGTGGTCAAAACTGGCCAAAATACGGCAAAGTAGAGTTAAATTTCCCTTTGATGAGAGTTCCAAGTATTATTATGTGCACAGATTTACCTATATGTTGTAAGAAATATTTACTAGCTTCCAATGTTAAATATGTGAAACATTTATGTAATTTTTATTATTAGGTTATTTAACATTGTTCTGTACAATACGGAGATATATTTGGACGAGTACCCAGCTGAGAAAACCATATTGGACGAGCTGCTAGGCGAGTTCAATATAGTTTTCTCAGCTGGGTACGAGTCCAAATATATCTCGTATTGTACAGTACAATGTTAAATAACCTTTTTATTCTATATCTATTTAATCTTACTATAATAATAGTTTCAATTAAAAATGTTTCACTGAATATTGTATTCCTGCCTTTTCTAGTTTTTCCCAGCTTGATATGAGTGCAAATATATATTATACAGAACAATGTTAGACCTTAAATAACCTTTTTATTCTATATTTATTTCACTTCATACGTAATATACGTAATTCATTGAACGTTGTTTTTTCTGCGTATAATCATTGAAAAAAGTATATGGTGCAACCTCCCTTCGACAGCCATTTGGCGGTTTGTGTAGTAATAATACTTGGCTGAGATATTATGCATATAAACATTGTTAGCAAGCTTGGTGAAGATCGGATGAAAACTGTTCGACTTAAAAGAGCGGACAAGGCTAAATTCTCCGTTTTTCGAGTAATTCAAGGACTATAATCAAAGAGTGTCTGGTACAATTTGGCTGGTTATCGAAATTGGCCGAGATTGTCAGCAAGTTTGGTGAAGATCCGACGAAAACTTAATTATAGAGCAGACAAGTTTTGGATGCTGACCGCCCGTCCGCTGCCATTCATAATCTTCTCCATTTTGTTTCTTAACCGTTAAATAAAAACTGCTGAGGTAGCTATTCAGACAGTCAATACTGATACCAATCTCTAGGTTTCGTCAGGAACGGCTTCTTTTAGCGACATTTCAAATATTCCAACATCTGATGATCCTTTTTACTGTATTTTTAAGTTTTTGATTATTAACGAACGTTTTAATATCTAAATCAGATAGCATTGTTATCCCTTGAATCGTTTTTGTGTGTTGTAAAAAAAAAAAAAAAAAAACTCAAATAAAATCCAGATTTCAAGACGCATAATCAAACTCTGTGCATAGAGCGCCTACTTCATCCGATTTACATTTGGAACATTTTCACTCGTTTCTGGCTTTATCGTATGTTTAACATGGGACTATTGAACCGTCCAAATACAGAAAATACAGGATTTTTTGTACGCGCGTGCGTCCAAATACAGAAAATACAGGATTTTTGTACGCACGTGCATCCAAATACTGTAATATATTGTACGGTCACGTGTTGCAAATGAACGTTCGCGATTGGAGAGATAAAATAGGTATAGAATAATATGTTATAATGTGGATCACTTGAGCCTAGAGCCCCAAATTGAAAACAATCAGCGGTAGGCCTGTGTTAATCATTGCTTTGGTCACAGCTGGCAGAATAGAGAGTATCCGGACTGTTTATTTTAGTACATTTCCATATATAGTTTACAATAAAGATAAAAAGAACTATTTAAAATAACACAATGATTCTAAATTCTAATATTTACATTGTACATTATGTACAGATCTGTATAGTTACAGGCATATTGAACATATTGATATGAATGTTTTCATACAGTTTTTATACGACAGTAGTTGGATTGTGATGATGAGCAATTATAGTTAGCACATTTTACTTTGCATACATGTGACCAGAGAGCTGTGGTATTTGATGTCGGTGAGGTCTTTAGAATAGTGGACTACTACATGACGTTTATACCGACGTAGTCGTCCGGTGTACCGAGAAGTAATTGTTTTCAGTTTTCCTTGTGCCGACGTCAGTTTCAGGCTGTTTTGTTCTGTCTTCATGAAATACTGAATAACTGATGTGCCTTTTGTTAAGCCAGCACTCAGGTACTGTGATTTCATTAAGGCAGAACCAGCATAGCCATGATTTAGTTAATGAATCTGAGTGTATACGGCCAAAACAGTTCCGACCAAAAGTTAAGGATTTCAGCAAGCAAGAAAGATATGATCTGTAAACTGTCTCACATTTCTGAGTTGAGGACATGTATTTTGTCAGCGTGATTGCTGCTGGGCCTAGCAAGACTTACATACATGCATATAAGACTGATGCATCTGATTTTGCCATTTTCAGTTTGATATTTGATTTGCTCTGTTGTAGTTGCCGAAACAGACAAGACTGTGCTTAACACCGCTATCACCACATTAACCCTTAAAACACATGATAATGGTAAGCATAACATGGTGCATTTTTGTTTCTATGTTAATGCTGTAAATAGTATGTGCCTTCTTTAATTCTGAAACATAGGCAGTGAAAACCTGTTGCGTAAATTAGTCTTATTTGTGCCGGGAAGCATGCTTTTACTGAAAGGTGCTTTATATATTTGCCGCCTCATTGGATTGCTCAAATGTCTGATGTCTTTAAGATGTTTAGCTTTGAGAGTCTGGCTATTGTCAACACCACTATGTCCTTTAGAGTCACCAGTAAAAGAGTGAAAACTTAAGTTTACACCAATGTCAGCTGTAACCAAACTGTTCCATTTGTACTCATTGCCAACAGACTCAGATTCAGAAATGGTGGCCACGCAGCGGCCCCTGTGATTAGGACAAACAACTGTTTTTCCGTTGTTTCTTGGCTCGCAATTTTGCATAATTTGCTCTGAACCGAAACACCTTTGACCTCTTTGTTACGGCATTTATTCGCACTGACAATAGGGTGTGTTATAGATATTAAACAGGGGATTGTTGTAGCACGAATCACCTTCAACATTTACATATTTTATTATTTTTATGCCCACAGATTTTGTTTTCAGTCTCAGTTTTTTGCATAATCTTAGATCTTAGTCATATTGATTTAAGTCTACCATGGCCTAGCTGACTTTGTTGGCTTGATGAACCATACCGGTCATGACAGAGGGAGTGAGGTGGGGGTAATATTGCTATTTGCTAAAATTCTAGAAGCACCGGCATTGCTGATGGATGTAGTCATTTAACCTAACTGCAAGCCTATGTTTGCTTTAGCTGCCTTTCTACCTCTTTTGCGGGACTCAGCTTATTCAAATAATCTATAGAAGTACTTTTATAGTTATAGACAGAGCACTTGAGACGCTCGTACCAGCACAATTTTAAGCCTCATTTGCGAGATGCCGTATGGTCAATTTCTAAATCACCAACACATGCATTATTGCTTACACAGTGTTTCTTTATTTCAGTGTTGAACATTGTATTGACCTTAAAGGGTCTGTACAGTCTGTTAGTCAAGAGATCAGGGTATACAGTACTAAATTCTGCAGTGGCGAAACTTTTTGTTAAAGTTCGGGCCATGCGTTCAGACCTGAGTTATGAAACAGGAGTATTTGTCACAGGTAAGTACATCATTATGTTCCTTTTATCTTGCATTAAAAACAGGCTTGTTAAGCCTGACATATCTTTTGTTAACATTGATTGGTGTGTAGTTTAACTTCTAACCTCTTACATGATTTATGCCTTTCTGAAAGCCGTGTTTCTTTGAGACCCTCTGACGAGCCATGAGATTTGGCATAAGATTTAAAGTGTGACTTTCACCAGAACTAAAATGCCTGCTATGTTGTTTCACTAATTTTTATAAGCCAAGTCATTTGAGCAGTAACTGTCAGGTCATGCAATAGTTCAAACTGCTAAATAAAAATATTACCATCTACCTATTTATACCTCAGCATCAGGTATTTGGTACATCAGGGTCCTACATTTAACACTGCCAGCAGAAATTGTGTCACTAAAATCAGTTTATCAGTTTCCTGTATATTTATTGCCTCGTCATTTATTTGTATAGTTTAATATTTCACTCAATGCAGTTTAATATGTTTTCTTTATTAATATCTACTGAATAAGAAATTTATGAGGTTTTATTAGTTCCGCCACATAATGGAACGTCAAACATTACGCTTGACGACGTCACGTTCTAAGCGTTGACGGCAAACAGCTTGTGTACTAAAGATTTTGTTTTGCATCCAGTTTTTCATCATTTTCAATCAGTTAAATATTTACTTGTAGTTCATAAAATGAGTAGATATAATACTGCTCGCTTTAAATATATTTTCTGATATATTCTTTTCCATCTAAGCTAGAATGAACACATTGAAGAAGAATGTATATAGAGAGTAAATATAAGGCTAAGATTTTGTCAGCATTCCACCGTATTTTTATTAAAGCGTTCAAATAAAACTTCCATAGTTTTTATAGTTTTTTATCAGGATGAATATACATATTTTTCTTTTCAAATTTAAAAAAGCGTGAATATTATGGCTGGATAGAGCCGCTTAATCGTTGTCGTTTTCAACTTTAGCTTGAAACAAAAATCGCATGATATGAATTAAAATATAAAAGATCGCTGTTGTCTCTAGATTTTGGCGCAAAATTTCAGAGCCCGTGTCCGCCGAAACATGACCGCTCAGGGTCTGTCTTAAATTAGCATTATCAAGAAAATAAATAAATAAAATAAAATAACGAATAAACGAAAAATTAACTGCTAAAATAAGTTTTTTTTTTTTTAATTTAAAGTAATTTGACTGCTCTTTGTTTCATACACAAAATAATACAAGTATAAGACTTATGAACACAGAACAAACAAAACCGCAAAATAAAATAACAAAAACTTTCACCTTAAAAGGGATCTCCTAATAACTGCTGGAACGATTTTAGGCCACCTCCGACCCACCCACGCCTCACACCTCGACCCGGGTTCCTCTCAAACAAGAGTTTTCCCGGAATGGCGGCAACCCGTGCCTGGTGGGGGACAGCCCTCTCTACAACGGCCATCCGGTCCGATCCGCTAATAAAGGCTGGGGCGGATCTGGGGACGCCCAAACGGGAATAAATGAAAAATTCCGAAAACGGCGTGAAACAAACTTTGAGACCTGCTCTTGAGTAAACAAGAGTTTTCCCGGAATAGCCACTATGCCGGCCCCCATAGACCGCCACCCTCTACAACGACCACCCGGTCTCAACCCTAGATAAAGGTCCCATAGGGACCTCCTATTAACTGCTGGAACGATTTTAGGCCACCCCCGACCCACCTCTGCCTCACATCTCGACCCGGGTTCCTCCCAAACAAGAGTTTTCCCGGAAAGGCGGCCACCCGTACCTGGTGGGGTATAATCCTCTCTACAACGGCCACCCTGTCGGATTCGCTAATAAAGGTCTAGGGCGGACCTGGGGGCGTCAAAACTGGAAAACGAATGAAAAATTCCAAAAACAGCCAGAAACCAACTTTGAGACCCGCTCACGAGTAAACAAGAGTTTTCCCGGAATAGCCACAATGCTGGCCGCCCGTAGACGTAGGGACCTCCTATTAACTGCTAGAACGATTTTAGGCCACCCCCGACCCACCCTTGCCTCACACCTCGACCCGGGTTCCTCCCAAACAAGAGTTTTCCCGGAATGGCGGCCACCCGTGCCTGGTGGGGGTAACCCTCTCTACAACGGCCAACCTGTCCGATTCGCTAATAAAGATCTGGGGCGGAGCTGGCGGCGTCAAAACTTGAAAAAATGAAAAAATCCGAAAACGGACTGAAACGAACTTTGAGACCCGTTCACTAGTAAACAAGAGTTTTCCCGGAATAGCCACTATGCTGGCCGCCCGTAGACAGCCACCCTCTACAACGACCACCCGGTCTCAAGCCTAGATATAGGTCCCATAGGGACCTCCTATTAACTGCTGGAACGATTTTAGGCCACCCCCGACCCACCCTTGCCTCACACCTCGACCCGGGTTCCTCCCAAACAAGAGTTTTCCCGAAATGGCGGCCACCCGTGCCTGGTGGGGGATAACCCTCTCTACAACTACCACCCTGTTCGATTCGCTAATAAAGATTTGGGGCGGTGCTGGCGGCGTCAAAACTGGAAAAAAATGAAAAATTCCGAAAACGGCATGAAACCAACTTTGAGATCCGCTCACGAGTAAACAAGAGTTTTCCCGAAATAGCCACTATGCTGGCCCCTATAGACCGCCACCCTCTACAACGGTTATCCGGTCTCAACCCTAGATAATGGTTCCATAGGGACCTCCTATTAACTGCTGTAACGCTTTCAGTCCACACCCGACCTACCCCCGCCTCACACCTCGACTCAGATTCTTCCCAAACAAGAGTTTTCCTGAAATGGCGACCACCCGTGCCTGATGGGGGACAACCCTCTCTACAACGGCCACCCGTTCAAGTCCGTTAATAAAGGTCTGGGGCGAACTTGGGACCCCAAATCTTTCCACGTTTCCCAAATCTACGTTGTGCGAAGATTTGATACATAAATCTAGTTTCATTGTAATTGTCTATACAGAGCCAGGAAATCCGATTTCATCGCAAGCAACTTTTTTGTGATGTTTTATTCCTATCTTCACTTCAATAATCATTAAAAATAGCACATTGAATATAAATGCCTACAGAATACATTTATTAATTTTATTAAGAAAACGTACCCGGGCCACATACGAAACCATTTACATGTTACCGTCTGGAAAACCGCGATTTTTTCTACTTTTATTTTCATAACGGGCACAAGACCACAGTTATTTGCCCTTGGATACTGAAGTAGTTACGCGGAAAATAGTTCATCTGTTTGATGGTGAATATTGGTGAATTTTTGAGTGAAAGACCTACAATAAATGGCATGATTTAATTGAGGAGATGTGAAATAGTAAATACATGTACAATTTGACAGAATGAGAATGTCAGAATATGCATAACATGACTTTTTGATAGGGCCTGTTTTGCCTGTTTGCGGCCATCTAGAGAGTATTCTTCATACGCATGTGATTTGATTCAAAATGGTGCAAAAAAGAGCCGGTCAACCTAATGTTTACTGGCGCTGGATTTTTTTTCTCTTGAATAGTTCTGTTGAGTTCAGTTATTTTTATGGGGGGTGGGGGTGTGGGGTGGGGGGGGGGGATGCATGCAGAATTGCTACAGTGTCCAGTGCCTATATAGAACATATAGTAACAATAACTGTGGTCTTAGGTCAACGAGTAAATCAGGGGAATTCATTACATTTGTTGAAACTTACTTTACCAGGGATGTGGGGACAGGGAGCGCATCTCTCTTCCCAATTTTTAGCGTCACAGTAAATAAACGGAAAATGCCAATATGAGACAACATTTAGATGTGTATTTATATGGTGAAGAAAGGGGAACAAAATATCTAATCTCTAGTAACATAAACTAGTGTAACAATTTATTAACTGTGGTAACTGCTGACAGTAGTAGCAGTTAACTGCTGTAACTGCTGGCAGTAGTAGCAGTTAACTGCTACTGCTGCTGCTACTGATGTTCTGCAAACCTTCACGCCGATCTATCAAACAACATTTAACGGCACAGTCGTATATATCCATCGTTGAATATTTCAAGCCAAATACAAGCTGAACTCATTCATAATAAATGCACAAGTTTCATCAGTTCGAAGTGAATTTAACACATCTTCGAATTCCTCGGGACTTAGCTGTAAGTCTTCTTCTGTAAGTGTAGGATCTTCTTCTGTAAAATCGTACATGTGGCTTACAATTTTATGCCTTAAAGACGTGGAAATATCATCGCACAATAAAGCTCTCATTAGTTCTTCGACAGTCATGCATGGCATGATTGCAATTCTTGTACTATATTCCTCATGCAATAGGTGTAAAAGTTGTACTTGGCGGCGTTTTTCAGAAAACTCTTCGAATTCATCTGGTTTGCGATACATCATGGTGAAAGCATCTCTGATTTTCGGCCACCTAAGGACTATCCGAGGCCCCTCCCTTAGGAGAAAATCAATCCTCATACAGATTTTGGCCCTTTGTTTAACTGTTAACCTGTCACATAAAAGATTTCTTTCGGGTATCATATAACTTGGAAGATTATTTCTTAAAACACATATTTTCAAGAGCCTTAAAGATAACTGTAGTACAAGGATTAAATTATATTCAGTAAAACTGTCATAACTGTTTGTTTCAGCTAGCCACAAAACTATGTTCTTCATGATATAGGTGGTCATGTCTTCACTCAGAGGTTTTAGTGTAACTTTGGCAATCTGCTTAAGTAATATTAGAACTTTGGTAAGACAGTCGTTTAGACTTTGAACCAGTCTAATTTCTCCTTTGGTGAAACAGATTCTCCATTCTAAGAATTGTACACAGCTATTATGACTGCCTACTGGTACTACATGCGACTCCAATTTGGAAACTTCCCTTATAAGATCGGAGGACGGCCACTTATGTAATCGTTTTCTAGATACCCATGCATTTATGTAACTTGGGCAATTACAAACAAAAGCGTAAACAGAATCGCAAAACAATATACCACAAATAGAAAAAGATATTGACGGACCGTGATTTTCTCGATCAACCTTGTGAAGACCACAATTTTCTGGTAAATGAGAGACGTCTATTGCACCCTGTTTAAATTCATGCTTCCAGAAGTCACTGGACAGGTATATTTGTCTCGGTGAAATTTCGACTAGAAACTCAGGTATACAAACGGTACCAAGAGAATCGTCACCTAGATTTATGATTCGGAGAAAAGTGTAACCCGGAGCTGCATAGTTCATGTCCACTTTGAATAAAGTTATTTGTTCGTTTCTGACAGACGTGGTATCCTCTGAACAAATAACTTCGGTGAAAACGTGCATGAAATCAATATCACTCTCCAGCACTGCTGCCAATCCTTCAGCTTTACTACCGGTTAACACCATAGTCATCTGGAGATCACTTTCTTCAGATATCTTACTATTGCATGCTGTTTCCACGTTTTTTATAATTGTGCGTCTTAATGATACCATATCTTGACCATAACAGAGACGATCTAATATTTTTGACGTGAAAATAGATTCGATACTCAAAGAATTCATAGTTTAGTTAGACAAGCTTTCGATCTGAAATAATAAAACAATTAGATGACATCATATTATCAATAGAATGACATTTTCATGGAAATTAGAATCTCTCACCATCTCCCCTCCTATACCATCTCCACAAATATTCCGATTGCATTTTATGCAAAAGCAAGCGGCGTGCTGGAAAAGAAACGAACAGAAATCAATCAGGCGAATATCTGAACGATGTCGCTAAGAATGTACTTATAAATACTTGGTAACCTGTTAGAATCAAAATAATATATCTCATTTAATGATTTTGTCCTGAATAAATCATTGTTTGTCGTGCAGATTTGTATTATTATTTCACTCTGGCTGCGCCTTCGTGATATAATTCATTCGCATCTGAACGCCATACAATGATTTTATTTAACGACAAATCACAAAATAAGATATACTATTTCTTGATAAAGATACAATAATAACAACAACGTTTATATATAAATTTACCCAGTCTCTTCATTTCTTTACTGAAAGCTAAGAGATACATCACATTGACGAACTTTGCTAAATAACTAAAACATTGTCATATATGCCCGACGTGTATGTCACTTCTTTTAGTCACACTTCAACTTCTAGTCTCTAGTTCAACAATAGACTCGTAAATGTTTTAAGAAAACGTAATATCTAGGCAACAGGTAAAATTCCTCATTACCTTATGACAATTGTGAGAAATTTTGCAAAAGAACACTTTCCTTCTGATTTTAATATTTCCGTTATATGAAATTAAAAAAAAGTCTTGAAAAAGTTAATTTGGCTGTTTACCATAAGTTTAACAATAAGCTCAATTAATTCCCTTTTAAAAGAATTTAAGTTATGTGTAATTTACAGTGGTAGGGAGGTGATTTTTTTTAACATTTCACTGAAGTTTTGCTTACACCCTCATTGTCGGTGTGATTAAAAACCCAACAATAAAACAAGACAGAAAAAGACGAGGAATATTTATATCATAAATAATGTTGAGAAGCATATTTTTTATTTTTGCAGGAAATAAATTTAACATTTTAGTTTTGATTTCGCATGGATTTCTTTCCCTGATCTACTAAACAAAAGTTTGATATTGTAACGAAGACTGAAAGAGAATTTCGGTTTCACGACTTATTGAAATCTTTATATATATACCGGAAAAATAAACATATATGATTATTCTTTTAAAACCCGGGATAATTCATTGTATTTCTCTTATTTTCCTCATGTTTTTAGTCGTATATGGTTATTAAATGCCTGGCATCTCACGTTCTAAATATGACACGTCTTTATCAAATTATTTGATATACATCCAATTTAGTTAGAAGCTGTAACACAATTACTTTGTTCCTTTGATCAGAGCTCCAAATCGTCGCCTGATTGCAGAGGTACGGGTTTTTTTTTATCTGAAGTGCCATTATAATGCCTTCCCGGAGGTTTACCATGGTTCCCATTTTGATGAACCTTTGATAGATGAGATTGTGCTTTTTGTTGCAAATAAACATATTCAATCCATTCAAAAGAATAGGTCAATAGATCAAAGTAAAGAAAATCCTTGAATATTTAACTTATTTTTCTAACTCAACCCTTTGTTTCTGTTGTTATCTTAGTCATTGCAGTGCATTTAAATGAATTTGGGCACACATTACAACAATAGCATTAATTTGATCGTAACAGTTAGAATAAGGTTACCCCCCAACCCCCCATAAAAAATCTCGATACTGGCTGTAAGTAATGCTATCTGCGTGATCAAACAATGTTGCGGCAAACCTTACACTCGTCGTCAAGAGCTAGAAGTTGTCCTAATTTTGAAAATCGGATAGTATTCAACAAGTTTGTAGCGGATCACATTTCTTCCGAAAAAATACACGAGTTCTACATGGGAGATATTGCGCGACATAGCGGCCAGGAAAAACGAGAGAATATTCCTCGATGCAAAACTAATAATCGTTTTGTTGCACAAACTATCATATACATTTTATGTTTGCTTGGCTGAGTAAAATAGAAAATTTTCGTAGTTATTGTATTGATAACGTCTCGTCATCCATTAATGCGGAGTCACACAAACCTAATATGAAATTTACACATTGACATTGAAAATACTGACGCATGTTCCATTGCAACTAAATGTAGTTGATAAATATATACAATAATTTGAATTTATTAGATTTTTTTAACTTTGAAATATCTTCATTTTCCCCCAAAATGTGTAAACATGCTGTTTGAAAATAACAAAGAAGAGAACGAAAATAGAAAATGAAGATTTCCTACTAAATATTTAGTTACCTTAAGCCCAAATCCTTACTAAAGATGCAGCCACACTTCCAACGGATCCTTTTCTACAGTACACAATTCATCATTATGTAGTAAATGCAAACCAAAATGTCGGTCGCTTAGCACCTGAATTTCATAATCTGTTATTCATGTGCCATTTTCCCTACATTTTAAAATCACAGTTAAGACCTTTACAAAAATTATAATTTCAAAATATCTGACATGTACATGTACTTCTAATCTGATAATATCATAAAATATGCATTTCGATTTCAGTTTTGTGTTCGAAATATTTTCCTGTACTCATTTATTTTATTGTTTTATTTGTAAAAAAGATAATTATTTACTACTTGTCCAGATAATTATTTACTACTTGTCCAACGTATTTCCATACCTATTTTTTTTAATGTTTTAAATGCGATAAGAGCAGATGTTAGTTTTAAAATTTTTGTGAGTCTTAACATTTCATCATCTTTATTTGTAAGCTTGTAAAATTAAATGTACAACGTCATTGAATATGTCATTGTAAAGAGTAGGCGTGTAATCCAAATTATCAGTTTCAGTTACAGTTTCACCCAATTTACTACATACTGTTAATTTAAAAGATAAAATTGTAAATAGTACGTTGTTTCAATTCAGGTCTTTCTCTTTACTGTCTATGTTACAAACTATGGATTTTTACATTATTATGTAAGAGAACCATATGTTAGACTTGTTAAAGAGATATATTATCCTCATTAAATAAAGTCATTAGTATTATTGGTATTATTATTGACGTTGTTGTCATTACTATAATCATTAATATTATCTTTATAATTATTATTACTATTATTATTGGCATCATCAGCAGCAGTTGCAGCAGCAGTAGCAGCAGTATACAAGAGAGTAGAATTTTCTTTGAAATGTAGCCTTTTGGAAAACTGCTCAAAAAGTTGGGGCAAGCTATGGTATTTCTACACTTTCTCTTTTTCGTTTTATTATTATTTTATTTTATTTTCAACAACATGTTACATTAGGCGTAAAAAAATGTTTGTTTCCGGTATCCCGACCTACCCGTTTTTTGGCCCGTCCCTAAATGTTTAATGGCCTTGGATAATATCATTCTCAACTTTTTTACCAAAAAATTGCAAAACTGGACTTTTTATGCTTTAATTATGACCAGTGATGTTAGAATTCAACTTACTGATGCTCTAAAGGCATAACCCCCATATATGTATTCATTGTTTTTACACAAAAAATAATTTCCGAAAAGTCTTCCTTGAAAATAGGAATAAAAAAAAAATCCGACCTGCCTACCCTAATTTTTTAGCATGTTCCCAGCAAACACACAACGTTAAGACAACGTTGTGTTTTAGTTGTATGTTAGTTGTGTTATTTTACAACGTTGTAACAACGTTGAGAACTATTCAAAATAGTGATTTGAAATGTATGGGAGAAAGTCCTATGCAAGCAATGTGTGAATGTACTGAAAAGACCCTATAAAAAGACACGCTGAGTTTTTATCTCAATCTTGTAAAATGTACAACGTTAGTACAACGTTGTGCAAACGTTGAGCTACAACGTTGTCTACGTAACAGTGCTATAACGTTGTCACAACGTTGTAAAGTAACGTTGTCACAACGTTTTACTCGAGTTTGAATCACAACGTTGTTAAGGTAACGTTATATTAACGTTTTTACAATGTTGCCAATTTTCAGTGAAAGAGTAGTTATGAAAGTATATTCAAAACCGATCGACAGTTACCTAGAAAAGCCTACCTACTTGCGGAGCTACCGAGGTCGCCTGCTCAGCAGCTGACAACTGCCTCATACGAGAACTGCTTTGCTACTCCCTTATATACTATTTTTTTTCGCTCGATTGTGAAGAATAAAGCTTCGAGTCCGAATCCGGGAAAACCTTGGAATGGCGTTTAATGAGGACGTTAACTGCCATGACCCATTATTAGGGTTCAAACCCACGTCTCCGTGGTAAGCAGCCGACACATTATCTCCAACACCACCACTCCCCTTCTGTCGCAAAACATTGCCAGTTATATAGGTAATTTGTACAGCATATGCTGTATGCAGGTCTAGAATTTTCTCTTTTTTTATGGACATTCTGTAAATATACACTATTTACAATCCATAAATCTGAAGATTTTTCAGTATAAATTTATAGACTGGTTGTATGAGATCTGTTAAAATTACAATTTAAATCATAACTGCAAGTTAAAATGAAATTTTTCACTCATTACATTAAGCATGTAGATTAAAAACAGAAATTATTTCATACAGATGGATCACTTTATTTTTTTCACATTTTCCAAAAATTCAAAGTTGTCAATATTGACAGAAAATCACACAAAAAACACCTTCTTATGCATTCTAAGTTTAAACCTGTAGTTTTGACCAATTTTAGAAGGATAATATGCCCCCTGCCCCCCACCCTACCCCCGCCCGATCATACCTGGGACCTACGCTTAAGCAAATTATGTATTTATGAGGGTACATCAGAAATACTGATGACCTGAACTTCAAACTTCTGAAAAATAAGCTCGTTTCTTGAAATGAATTAGGTTAGATCTATTTTAGTGTCAATATTGTGTTGCTGTTGTTGTTGTTGTAGTATTTCATTATGTAAAGCTGACTTCGTAGCGATAGGTTCGAATCTGTATTTTGCCATTATAATTTCGTTTATTTCAATTTAAGTTGTCGAATATACTGTAACATCATTGAACATAAATATGTTTTCGTAAATTTACTTTGAGTATCTCCTTCTTAAAAAGAAACGTTGATTCGGATGTACTGACACCTGAATATCGCTTGGTGAAACAATTAACATAAGCTCTCTAGAACCTTTCTGCGACCCTATCTGCCTATATTAAGAACAGTTGAAACCAATTATACCTCACCCCCTGCAATTTGCTGGTACCCATTTACAGCTGGGTCGACTGAGGCAATCGTGATAAAGTGCCTTGCCCAAGGACACACCGCAGTGGGAGTAGCCGGGGTTCGAACCAGGGGCCTTCGCCTCCGTAGGAAAGCGTCTTAGCCCTCTCGACCAGTGCGTCCGCAACTATTTAATCTCTGTTTCGAAGTCTTTCAGTTCTTTCACGGGATCTACTTTTCAGATCATATTTACAGCACAACAGCGGATGTTAAGTGCTGTGTGGCGGCCATAAAAGTCGCCCCGACTTCATCTCAGTGTTGATGTATTTTCTGGTCCTTCGGGATCATTGATTTCAACTCATTTAGATTTGAAGATTGAATACTGCTTAAGCCGGTGATAGGGGGCGTGGGCAGTGTTGCATTATCCATAACTGCTCATGAACAGACTCAATCAAACTGAGTCTGCAATTTTCACTGTTTGTTAAAATTGTTTTGTTCTCGGTGCTTCCAAGGGATCTACTTTTCAGATTACATTTATATTTTTAACTATATAAGTATTAAATCAAAGCTTCAGATAAGCTGCGTACTTATGAAAATAAATTTTCAGAAAACCTGATTGAATTAATAAAATTAACACAAGGATGTGTCTAGCCGTCCGGGTTACCGAATGCCTAGTCTGAGATTTAGCCAATCTGAGATCCCTTTACCAGACGGCTAGCAAATCCTCAAGGATTTTCTAACCATCCGGTAATAGATTTCCTAATGAATAAGTAATGATACCTGTTATTTACTGAAAAAATATAGATGTCGATACTCGTCTGCAAACAAAACTTTGTGTGAATACATACTACGGATTTACTTTTAATCGTGCATGTAGATACGAAGACTTGCATGTCAGTACTAAGGTCATATTATAAACTCATTCTAGTGTGAAAGCTAAGTCAGGTTTCTTTGTAAATCTTCAGGTCTTTTTACATGGAGAGGTGGCGGATAACTTTAATGGTATGATCCTCATGCCAAGTGGGACAGGAGAGGTCATACAAATGCATGTAAATACCGAAACTTGCTTGTCAATTCTAGGTGCATCAAACATAGTAAACTAATTAAAGTCTGAAAGTTATCTCATGTTCCTTTGTCAATCCTCAGACCTGTTTACATGGAGAGGTGGCAGATACCTTAAATGGTTCGATCCTCATGCCAAGTAGGACAAGAGAGGTGGTACATATGCATGTAGATACCAAGACTTGCATTTATAATGTAAATACCTAAGTACGTCATACATAGTAAAACCAATTCAAATCTGGAAGATATCTCGTGTTTCTTTGTCAATCCTCAAGCCTGTTTACATGGAGAGGTGGCGAATACCTTAATTGGTCCGATCCTCATGCCAAGTAGGACAGGAGAGGTGGTACAAATGCATGTAGATACCAAGATTTGCATGTCACTACTTAGTATGTCATTGTAAACTAATTCCAAGTCTGAAAGCTACAGTAAAACCAATTCAAATCTGGAAGATATCTCGTGTTTCTTTGTCAATCCTCAGGCCTGTTTACATGGAGAGGTGGCGAATACCTTAATTGGTCCGATCCTCATGCCAAGTAGGACAGGAGAGGTGGTACAAATGCATGTAGATACCAAGATTAGCATGTCACTACTTAGTATGTCATTGTAAACTCATTCCAAGTCTGAAAGCTACAGTAAAACCAATTCAAATCTGGAAGATATCTCGTGTTTCTTTGTCAATCCTCAGGCCTGTTTACATGGAGAGGTGGCGAATACCTTAATTGGTCCGATCCTCATGCCAAGTAGGACTGGAGAGGTGGTACAAATGCATGTAGATACCAAGATTTGTATGTCACTACTTGGTATGTCATAGTAAACTAATTCAAGTCTGAAAGCTATATAGTAGAACCAATTCAAATCTGGAAGATATCTCGTGTTTCTTTGTCAATCCTCAGGCCTGTTTATATGGAGAGGTGGCGAATACCTTAATTGGTCCGATCCTCATGCCAAGTAGGACAGGAGAGGTGGTACAAATGCATGTAGATACCAAGATTAGTCACTACTTAGTATGTCATAATAAACTAATTCAAGCCTGAAAGCTATTACATGTTTCTTTTGTCAATCCTCGGGCCTGTTTACATGGAGAGGTAACGAATACAATGTACCTTAAATGGTATGATCCTTGTGCAAAGTAGAACTAAGAAGAGATGGTACAAATGCATGTAGATACCAAGACTTGCATGATGTAAATACTCAAAGTACTTCATACAATATAGTAAAACTAATTAATTTATTTGGGTTTTACGGCACACTAACACAGTATAGGTTAAAAAAAACAATTCAATTCAAATCTGAAAGCTATCTCATGTTTCTTTGTCAATCCTCAGGCCTGTTTACATGGAGAGGTGGCAAATACCTTAAATGGTTCGATCCTCATGCCAAGTAGGACAGGAGAGGTGGTACAAATTTATGCATGTAGATACCAATACTTGCAGGATGTAAATACCTAAGTTTGTCATACGTAGTAAAAACTAAAAACCAGTTCAAATCTCGTGTTCTTTGTCAATCCTCAGGCCTGTTTACATGGAGAGGTGGCGAATACCTTAAATGTTACGATCCTCGTGCCAAGTAGGATAGATTAGGAGAGGTGGTACAAATGCATGTAAATACCAAGACTTGCATGATGTAAATATTTAAGTATGTCATACATAGTAAAACCAGTTCAAATCTGAAAGCTATCTCATGTTTCTTTGTCAATCTTCAGGCCTGTTCACACGGAGAGGTGGGGAATACCTTAATTGCTACGATCCTCATGTCAAGTGAGACATGAGAGATGGTATAAATGTATGTAGATACCAAGCTTTGCATGATGTAAATTCTTAAGTTAAATTCGTAACGTACAGTTATGTCTCCTAAACTGCTCTCTAAATTTTCAAATAATTTTACATGCACATCACCATCATGAGCGTAAGGAACATATGCATTTACATGTTACTTTGACCTTCACCTTGACTTGAGATACTTTTTAAAGTCATTGTCTTCAGAAAATAAGCAATTTAGGATCCATACGATATGGAGGTATTCATCACCTTCAGTGATAGCTCTAGTTATTTAAATTTTAAAGATTTAATGACTGAAATTGAATCATTTGATACCATTAATGGCATAAAAAGTTTATTCAACGAGTACTGTCTTGTTCTTATAATGCGATCTACTTTTGTCAATACGATTGCTATAGAACTGATTGGACCTACATATTTACAATAGTTTAACTGTTGTTCTGTTTCCTTTTTACAGTCCCAATATTATTGCACATTCGGTAGCAAAGATGTTGACACCACACGTCGTCTGATGATGACTTTTACGGGATCGAATAAGGTTTGGTCATTGTATTCCCTGAAAGGAATGAGAGAAGAAAAGAAACTGGAAGACCTGGCTATCTGCGGGCCAATGCTGGCTGCAGGTCAATATTGAGTAAGTTCTGTATACTGTTACAGTGTGGAGTAAATTTGTTTTTAACATGTCCAGAGAAAGAGGATAGGTAGCTTGGTAATGAAAAAAAAATGTTTAGAATATTGATAACATAAATCATCATCACTGACAGGTATTTTTGAGGACAATTCAGAAAAGAAAAAGCTCAGCTGGGCCTCATGTTCTCAAACCATTTTTCAGTCTCATTTGTTGTTTTATCTGAAACATCATAATCAATCGGGAATCCATTTAAATAGCTATTTTAGATAGTTTTAAATTTCATTTGTTGTTTCATTATATAATATAAGATTTAAATTAACATGTGAGCATGGCGCCTAATGTGGATGCCTCTTTTGTGATAACGGCAATTTGATTACAACTTTTACACCACTGTAATGATTTTTTTTTTCAGATGCTCTTATGAAAACTCATAAGACAATAACAAAAAAAAAGAAGCTGATGATGCTGTTTTTAAAACATGCTCCATTCAAAAAAGGTGGATTGAAATTTAAGGTAGGCTTAGATTCTATTGCTTTTCTATTGTTCAGTGTTGATGCTTTTTGGATAAGTCAGAAAATTTACAACATTAAAACAGCACTTGCTTGAAGGTCAAACTGACTTAGGTTACAGTTAAATGTATCTAAAGATAAGTGTAACTTGAGCTCTTGATAATCTTCAGCTTTACTTCTTTGTTTTTGGTGTTGCACTAAAAAGTTCAGCATAATTTGATTCAGGTTTTACTGCAGGATTCAGGATGGTTGAACTGATATAAAATTAAAGAACCAGATCTTCATCAAATTTTGCTTAAAACATAAATTTAAGTTTCAGAAACAATTTAAACAAATAATGTGTCTTTGCTCCAGAATCATTCTGTCATTGACATTGTTTTACACAAATACTTAATATTAATGAATTATATTAAAACAAAACATTCAATATTATTACAGAAAGGTGTGACAAGTGCGTCTGCTGCAGGCAGGGAGGATTTTACGGTCAGCCAGAGGATTTGGAGATATACTGTAATGTCTTTAATGTGGACTTGCGTGTGATTTAAGTTTTCACAAGGGTTTTAGTGTATGTGAAAGTATGTCAGTTTTCAAAATTGAGCTATGACAATTTGCTCAAACTACATAACTCAAAGAACTTTGAAGCGGTCTTGTTGACTTTATGAGCTTTTATTTAATACCAGTACTGGTGATATAGGCCCATGATTATATACTGTAGAAAGTGAACAAGTTCACTGCTCGATACAGATAATCATATAGCCTGATCTCTGAATAATATTTATGAACCAAAAGAAGGCATAAAATAAGAACATACAGTAGTGATTTGAATTATTGATATTGTTAAACTAGATCTGGGCCTGTATTCATAAAGGATCTTAGTAAAAAAATTTATCTAGAACTTAATATTCTTTGAACAATCAAGTCAAAAACGTTTCACGCTCTTTAAATATTTCACAGCATGACTCCAAACTTGTATACTATACCAAAGAAAAATAGATTGGCAACTTGAAAGGCGTATAGAGCAAATCTCGCCAACATCACATGGCAACTGAATGAGATCTCCTTTTAGTAAGCATATTTGATCACAATTGATCAAGTCAGCAAACGCTTTGAAATAAGAAAACTTGATCGTTTGTGTATAATGCTAATGGTACCTTTTTAATAATGTTACCAGTATTTTCTACACAGGAAAGCAATGAATTTTTTATTGGAAATCTGAGAAATCAACAGTTGTTGAAAAATGGACTCGATTCGGTTTTTTACGCGCCAGTGTAACATTAAATACTGACCACGTTGAAAATTGACCCCATAGATCCTTTTCAACGTTGAGAATTGACCCCGTCAACATTTCAACATCAAATTTTGATCAAAGGGTCCTTTTTCAACGTTGAAAATTGACCCCGTCAACATTTCAGCATTAAATTTTGATCAAAAGATCCTTTTTCAACATTGAGAAATGGCCCCACCAACATTTCAACATTAAATTTTGATCAATGGGGTCAATATTTAATGTTACACCGGCTGTACCGCCAGTTTAATACTTCAGTAAGCATCTGTTGATTTGATCACGATTGATCAAATCGGCAAACACTTTGAAATAATATAACGCGCCAAGGTCAATGTCACCAAGGTGTTATAGTGACGTCTTTGGTTATTTTTAAGGTTGAAGTTTTTCGGCAACCTTTGTTTTTCTGTCATAGCTTTGTTATTATTGCTTATATCTTTCTGTAACTTTACATAAACATTGTCCAGCATACAAACAAAGTATGTACAGGGGGTGGGCCCATTGTACCCACGGTCAAGGTCACCAAGGTGTTATACTTAGGTTAAGGTCACAAACTTGTTATACTTGGAATTATTTTCATGTTAAATATTTTGGAAAGCTTCGTTTATAGACATACCTTTGGTACTTTAAAAGATAGTGACTTCACTTTATCATCATCATCATCTGCATGTGTGGTAGCAATCCCAATAACTCTAATATGTGTTCTTGACAGAATTATGCACCTTGATGTATCTTCCTTTTAAAGTAGAGGCTGCCTGTTGAGACATATATTCATTTTACTGTCAAATCACCGAATACTGGAGCGCGCTGTCTTACGGACAGCTCTTGTTGTTGAGACCCCTCAGACAATTTCAAATTTGTTGTCGCATATCTTCACTCTGATGTGTTGCACACAAGTCGCACCCATATAACCATGGTCAAGGTCACACTTTGGTCAAAGGTCAAAAGAGAGTTTATTCTAACACATTCTTTGTTTATTCTTTTACTATTTTTTATCAGAAAATCTAATCCTTGATCGTCTGCGTTACTTAAATTTTGTTTTTCTCCACAACTGTCAAAGGTAACCATTTGAAACTTGGAAAACTTGTTCACTTTTACACATTTTTATACGCCCGAAGGGACGTATTATGTTATGACGGCGGTGTCCGTCTGTCTGTCCGTCCGTTAGCAATTTTGTGTCTGCTCTGTAACTCTTGAACCCCTTGAAGGATTTCAAAGAAACTTGACACAAATGTTCACCACATGGAGACGACGTGCAGAGCGCTTGTTTCTGATGACTAGGTTCAAGGTCAAGGACACACTTAGGGGTTAAAGGTCATATAACATATAAGTGTGTTTTGTGTCCGCTCTGTAACTCTTGAACTGCTTGGAGGATTCCAAAGAAACTTGGCACAAATGTTCACCACACTGAGGCGACGTGCAGAGGACATGTTTTAGATGACTCGCTTCAAGGTCAAGGTCACACTTGGGGGGTCAAATGTCATATATGACTTTGCTTTGTGTATATTGCTCTGCATTGCAGTGCTCTTGTTTTTATTTGGTAGATCCCTTTTTTGGTCTCTTACAATAATTTTTTTTGTATTACTTCCCTTTTTTGTTACTATAAATAGCTTATTTTGAAACTCTTTTATTATTTGCCATAGGGAAAAACCGAGGCCACTTTTCTGTGGTGCAACATGGATGGTACCTCCAATTTTTAGGTGTATTTTGACATAACTTTACCTGGTAAGAATTTTTTTCTGGATTTTCTTCTTTTTTTGTTCCTGTCCTTTGGGCTTCAACAGTCAAGTTCTTTAAATTTTGCTCCCATCCTCTGATGTAACCCTTCGGGCGTATATTGCCCCGCTTGGCGGCGCTATTGTATATATTCATTGCAATGCAGGTAACCCTGTGATTTGTTTTTACAGAGTAAATACCTCTTACTGTCCGTCAGTCTCCAATTTCTCAATATAATGTTACAAGGTATTTTTCTTCTTTACAGTGGTGACCTCATTATTTTTGTTCAGCTATTGCCCTTTTTCGACCTTGAATTTTCAGTTGTTTTTTTTTAATCCAATTACCCAATATCTTATCATAGGTATTGACATGATACTAGACATAATTTATTGTGATGACCCAATTTGTTAGACAAGAGGAGGTAACTCTATCAAGGATCATTTTCTAAGAATTATTGCCCTTTTTATTCGCCCGTTTGAAAAATTGGACGTATTATGGGAACGCCCCTGGCGGGCCGGCAGGTGACGTCCGGAGCATATCTTCTTCATGCATGGAGGGATTTTGATGAAACTTGGCACAGTTGCTCACCATCATGAGACGGAGTGTCATGCGCAAGAACCAGGTCACTAGGGCTGTCCAGTGTATGTGCATCCGTGCGTGTTTGTGTCCGGATTTAATTACATGTCCGGACTGTAACTTTGACATGCATGGAGTAATCACGTTTATATTTGGCATGAATGTTCAACTCAGTGAGACGGAGTGTCATGCGCAAACCGCAGGTTCGTTTCTCAAAAGTCAAGGTCACAGAGTTCAAAGGTTAAATTCAATAATGACTTTGTCCGGAGCATTTCTTCTTCATGCATGGATGAATTTTGATGAAACTTGGCACAATTGCTCGCCATCATGAGACGGAGTGTCATGCGCAAGAACCAGGTCCCTAGGTCTAAGGTCAAGGTCACACTTAGAGGCTAAAGTTCAGATACAAGATTAACTTTGTTCGAAGCATTTCTTCTTCATGCATAGAGGGATTTTGATGTAACTTGGCACTATTGTACACCATCATGAGACGGAGTGTTATGCGCAGGTCCCTTCTTTAGAATTACTTCCCTTTGTTGTTACTATAAATAGCTTATATTGCAACTTTTTCATTACTAGTCGTAGGGAAAAATCGAGATCAATTTTCTGAAACCAAGACCACTTTTATGTGGTACAACATAGATGTTTTTTTCAATCAATAACTTGAGAACCACTTTACCCAGAATGTTAAAACTTAATAGGATGATTGCACATGCAGAGTTTATGACCCCTATTTATTTTGGGGGTCACTGGACCTGAACATGAGAAACAATTTCCATTTCATAACTTTTATAAGAACCACTAGGCCCAGAATTTTGAAACTTAGTCGGATGATTGGACATGCCAAGTAGATGATCCCTTTTGCAGCCAACCATCATTGTCTCTTTGACTTTTGCTCCTTTCCCCTATTGACTTCTTGCCTATACGACTATGCATTTGGGGAGACATGCATTTTTCTTCAAAATCATCTTCTAGTTCACCTTTACCGAACTTGCAGCTCATGAAGTCCGTATTTACCTTGTTCCTGTGGGCATGTCATTGTATTAGATTTTGATATCGTTAAACTACATAAGCTTTTTGTATTTAATTAAATTGAATTATCGTTATCGTTAAACTACATAATCTTTTTATAATTTTGGACTTATTGTTAAACTACATAAGTTTTTTGTATTTGATGGATTTAAATAATTGTTACGTATGCTTTAAACTATATTGTATTATCAAGGGGTGCAGTATTCCCATATACTGCTTAAGGGATTACTTTCGTTGTTTCTGAACTTAACGAATATTTTAGTAAATTTTATAATTAGATCTTGAATTAAAATATGTAATTGAAATTTTGTTTGGCTTATTTATTTAAACATGAGCTGTCAAAAGTAGGTTGTACTTTGGTGGTTTCACAACGTTAACCAACAACGTTGTCACAACGTTGATACGACTCCACATTTTTACGTTGTCACAACGTTGTATCTGACCGCAACACAACGTTATGCCACAACGTTGTCGCAACGTTGACACGACTCCACACTTTTACGTTGTCACAACGTTGTTTCTAACGTTGTCACAACGTACAGCACAACGTTGTAACAACATTGTCACAACGTTACTGTGCTTCCTGGGTTAACGGAAACAAAGAATTTTTGATGTCTAACATGACATACTAAATAAGATTTTTTTTTGCAATAGTATGATAATGCTAGGTTACTTCTAGAAATCAATTCGTATCAGCAATGCATCATATCAGCACTTGATTTTATCAGTTACACTGCTTGTTGGTGACGGGATATGGGATATACGCTGTCTCGAAAATCCATATCAGGCGAGAGTAAATACGTGTAAATCCCGTATCCTTTCACCAAGAAGCTGTGTAACGATTTTATCTTGCCGAATACCCTTTACTTACATGCTATAATCAACACATTTTGTAAATTAAAAAAGTTACTTACAGTGCTTACTGGAATCCTACAATCATTTGTTTGGTCATCATATTTTGTTTATAGTTGATTTACACCAGCCGTAAAATGCACAATGACCTGTGTTTTGGTTAAATCATAAAACACCAAAGCTCATGTACGCAGGTTATGAACTGGTTTAGATCAGAAACACTAAAAAACTTCTTGTTCCATCCCTTCGAAAGTCACCAGATTTCACGATGTCATAAATGTCTTGATACTTCGGCTTTAATCCCGTTTCCTGTTAAATCATTTATCTTGCACGTAGATTAAATGGTCCTACAACAAACAGATGAGTAACAACTACGTCAATTCCTTTATTTTACGACGATTTAACTTAAAACAAGATTTCAACGTCCAAGTATCCCATACAGAGTTATTCCACTTTTACGGCTAACTTTTGTCAAACTTCATGAGCCTTAACTTAAGTAGAATGAAACGATACTATCGCTGGAGTTAATAAATAATCTGACTTGATTCAATTACGCCAGCAGTGTGACAGCCATGTTGTTTTAATCAAAATTCATATCTGAAATAAACAGCAGGATATGGAATATATCCTGTCTCCACGTGAAATTAAACAAGCTTTTTACATTTAAAATGATTTTTCTTTCTATCGCAGAACTTTCTTGCTTTTAATTCGTTTCTCTGTTTCCAGATTTCAATCAAACCATCGTAAATACTGGAGGACGGATTGTCTTGAAACATATTGACTGTCAGGTCCGAGATCAGCAATGTCCCTTTTCTGTTGGAACTGTTAAACTAGTAAATGTCTTTTTCGTTTTTTTTACAACAGTGTAACCATTTCCTTGCCAAATTTCTATGTTCATCGTGAATTTAATGAATAAATATGAACAATGCAGACTATCATTATCAGACTGCACAGATGTGCATGGAGACACATACACACAATTTCAAAACAATCATACATTTTGTAAAAACTGTTGGTCTAAATTTTACAGATTTACCGAGAGCTAAGTAATATTCTCTTCGGCAATTTAATAAATTCCTTTCTCAATAAATTTCCAAGTATCATAAATCATTGGAAAAGTATTTTACTTCTTTTGATTATTAAAAGCATCTATCAAAGTTCTATTATGCTATTTCACTTTTTTGTGGTGATTAAGAATAACAAATAACCGAGTTTTTACTTCCCCTAAATTCTGAATTCTGAATTTTCAGTACAGCTAATTTATTTGTTAAAATCTTCAATGAAAAATCCGTCATCCAGCGATAAGAACACAGTCTTAAGGCTAGACTGGCTCCCGTCCCTATGTTTGTTCTTACTTACATATATCAGTTTTCTTCATTAAGAGGGAAGTAACTCCAGAAGATGGTTTCTACATTGACATTTTCATTGCCCCTGGCTCTAAACATAGGGTATATGGTTCAGCCATCAGATAAAATTGTGCTATTTAGAGGCTTAAATTTTTCTAATAAAAGTCTCCTGTATTTATATAACAATAACCATGCAGCCGGGGAGCCAGGCTATCTTAAAGCGTGCTTAGTTTATTTGGCATATCATCTGCTCGCGTTATACTACACTAATCGTCTGCATTCAGTTAAAGCGTACAGTGAAACGTTGTAATTTCAGTTGTTCTAGATGCTGCCATGTTAGAACTATTTTCCTTCGGCGAAGTGCAAAATATATCGTGGTCCTTGACAATCCGTCCAAAATCGAATAGTATTTCGAATTAGTGGTACAGATCAACTTTATGCATCGAAGCGTGTCTGCACTTTGAGCTCATAAAATTACTGCGGTAAACGACGAGGATAGCGGATAAGTCACGCCTCACTTACTGACGTTGACCTATCCTTATACTCAATGCTATCTTGGAATAATCGCATGTTCCGTAATGAAAGTAGTTTTTCTTGCCATGTTATTATACATAACATCTGTTTGTAACATAAAATTAGACTCATGATTGTATAACTTGTTCTTAAAGATTCTGACAGTAACCTCTAATTCATAGGCAAACTCTTAACATGTTAGACATCTACGCAATCTTAAACATTTCAAGCTTTATATTTTTGTATTCAATTTGACTTTATCACTAATACAATTTCGAATAAATTTATCGAAATCTCGACATTATTCTGAAGATAAACAAGATATATCCAATATATATAATTTTATAGAAATGAAAGACATATACCGTCACTATAATTTTTCCTTGGTATAAACTCTTTTTACAGATTTTATTCATCATTTTAAGGAAATATATGCGGATGAAATGATAAATAAACCAACATGCATGCATTAAGACAAAACTTATGTTGTCATAAAATCGTAAAATCTTACTCAGCTTCAACAAAACAAAGCAATTATGTTTGTTTCCATTTTTCAACAATATTATGTAACGGTGGGCAGTGTTCCTGCATTATGAACCAGTACAAACCTGTTCTCCGCAAGTAACTGCCAATTTCCCCACATGAATCAGAGGTGGAGAACTAATGATTTCAGACCCAATGTCGTTTTATCAAATAGTCACGGAGAACATACACCCCGATCGAACTCACGAACCCGCGATCCGTGGACCAATGCTCTTCCTACTGAGCTGAGCGGGCGGGCTTAAAATATTATATACAGGAAAAAGTAATGTACATTAAGCAGGCCAGTGACAGTCCGTTTTTTATTTAATTAACGTGCCAGTTTAATATTAAGTAAGATATCAGAGAATCATGTTGAACAATAACATTTGCTTTGATATTTTTCATGAACCATTTAATCTTGTTTCCCTTGTTGAACAACATGACAGTGTTAAAAACTGTTCAAATATAACGGATTTTATACATACCGTGTTCAAAGTTACCATATATGACCTGTATTGTACAGAGCCAAGCTAGGAACTTCGATCCTGATGAAAGTGCCAGTATTTTAGTGATTTAATATTATACATATTATCTGAAAGGTTGCAAAAGTAAAGGATATGTGTAAGGCAGTAAACAAGTACATGCATAGTCAAACATTTTTCAAAAACGAAAAACAACAGCAAAAAAAAGTGTAGACTGTGGGAAATGTTGTTAAATGGGGTGAAACGTTTATATGACGAATTTTAACCTTTACCCTGCTAAATTTCTAAAATAGACTGGTCCATCATTCATTTGGGCAATACCATTTATTATTCAAGGGGGTGTTCTCTGAAAATTTACAGTCGCAAAGGCAAAATCACTTGCCGTCAGCAGGCTAAAGGTTAATGGATTGGTCATATTATCTATCATTGAATACTTCAAGCCAAATACACTTTGAGCTGATTTATAGCAGAAGCACAGTTTATATCATCTCGAAGCGAACTTATCAAATATTTGATTTCCTCGGATTTTCGTTCAAAGTCTCCTTCTGTAAAATCGCAAAATGGCAAAGCTCTCATTACCTGTTCGACAGTCGTGAATGGCGTGAAGGCTCTTCTTGGAGATCTACATAAAATATATTCAATATGAAATAGGTAGAAAAGTTGCTTTTGGCGGCGTGTTTTAGAAAACTCATCGAATTCATCTGGTGTGCGATATATCATGGTGAAAGCATCTCTGATTTTTGGCCACCTAAGGACTATCCGAGGCCCTTCCCTTAGCAGAAAATCAATCCTCATACAAATGTTGGTCCTTTGTTTGACTGTTAACCTGTTAAACAACAGATTCCTTTCGGGTATCATATAGCTTGGAAGATTATTTCTTAAAACACATATTTTCAAGAGCCTTAAAGATAAGTGCAGCACCAGGATCAAATTATCTTCAGTAAAACTGTCATAACTGTTTGTTTCAGCCAGCCACAATACTATGTTCTTCATGATATAGGTGGTCATGTCTTCACTCAGAGGTTTCAGTGTAACTTTGGCAATCTGCTTCAGTAATATTAGAACTTTGGTTAGGCAGTCGTTTAGACTTTGAACTAATCTAATTTCTCCTTTGGTGAAACAGATTCTCCATTCTAAGAATTGTACACAGCTATCACGGCTGCCTACCGGTACAACATGCGACTCCAATTTGGAAACTTCCCTTATAAGATCGGAGGACGGCCACTTATGTAATCGTTTTCTAGATACCCATGCATTTAGGTAATGAGGGCAATTACAAACGAAAGCGTAAACACAATCGCAAAACAATGTACCAAAAGCAGAAATTGATATCGACGGACCGTGATTTTTCCGATCAACATTTTTAAAACCATGGTTTCCAGGTAAATTAGAATCATCTATTGTATTCTGTTTAAATTCATTCTTCCAGAAGTCACTGGACAAGTATATTTGTCTCGGTGAAATTTCCACTAGCAAATCAGGTATACGAATGATACCAAAAGGACTGTGACCTACATTTATGATTCGAAGAAAAGTGTAACCCGGAGCAGCATAGTTCATGTCTGTTTTAAATACAGTTAATTGTTCTCTGTTTCTGACAGAGGCGGGATTTTCTGAACAAATAATTTCGGTGAAAACGGTCATGATATCAGTATCGCTCTCTAGCACTGCCGTCAACCCTTCAGCTTTACTACCAGTTAACACGATATGACGTTCACCAGATAGTATCCTATTGCATTCCGTTTCCATATTTTTGTAAACGGTTTGTCTTAATGATACCATATCTGGACCATAACAGAGACGATCCATTACTTTTGATATGAAAGTAGATTGGGTATTCACAGAATCCATAGCTGATTTTGATAAGTAGAACTCGAAGCCATGCGGTTGTCAAGTCAGACAAGTTTTTGATCTGAAAAAAAAAATCAAAATCAAATTGCATCACGTTATCAATAATATAATAACGTAATGGAAATCAGAATTTCTCGCTCCCGCCCCTCCCATACCATCTCTATGATAATTCCGATCGCAATTATATATAAAGCAACATCAAAATACAACAACAATAACAAAGTTTATATATTGAGGAACCATGCTTTCTTTTTTATGATTTTTTGGAAGCTGAGAGATACATCACATTAAAAAAATAATGGATTGCTCAGAATCTTTGCTAGATAGCTAAAACACTGCCAGATATGTGTATGGCACTTCTTTTAACCACATTTCAATACGATTCCTAGTCTCCAGTTCAACAAAAACATAAGACTTGTAACTTTATCAGGAAACATATTTTTATAGGTTAAAATATCCGTTAGAAGAGAAAGAGAGTCGTATGACAATTTCCGGAAAAAAAAATGCAAAAAGAACACTTTCCTTCTGGTGTTAATATTTTTGTAATACTTAATTCTATAAAATCCTTAGAAAGTCTGTCTATTTGCCACGAGTGCTATATTAAGTTCAATCAATTCATTTAAAAAATGTCAAAGAATTTGATTTATGTTTACTATAAAGTCTTAGTGATTTTTTTCTCTAATATGTTTTTACATTTCTACAAAGGTTTGCTTTCCTCCTAATTGTTGTTGTGATTTAAAACCAAACAGAAAAGACGATGAATATTTGTACATGTATAAGTAATAAGGTTAGATCTTATAAGCATTTTTGTCACGTTTTGTTTTTGCAGGAAATAAAAATAACTTTTTAGTTTTGATAGCATGGACTTGTTTCCTGGATTCACTAATTGTAACGAAGGCATAGAGAGTTTAGGTTTCACAACTTATTGAAATCTTTATTGATACCGGAAATTTTTTTTTTTTGAACACGTATGATTAATCTTTTAAAATCCAAGATAATTCATTGTAATTTTCTTATTTTCCTCATGTCTATTTACGAATAATAAGTGCATGACATCTGACGTTCTATATTTATTAAATGACATGTCTTTATCAAGGTAGTTGATATTTGATATACCTCCAATATAGGTCGAAGCTGTAATACAAACACTTTGTTTCTTTAATCAGTGCGCCCATTCGTCCGTCTGATTACTGATATAATTTTGAAATGCAGTTACGGGTTCTTTATCTGAGGTGCCATTATAATGCCTTCCCGAAGGTTAACCATGGTTCCGTAGTTCGTATAGGGCTTTTGACAAACCTCTCATTGACCATAATGTCCCGTTTGTTGCAAATAAACATATTTATTCCATTAAAAAATCCTTGAATACAATTTTCTCGGACCAGTCGACAAGCATTTAACACTCAACATTTTTTTCTAACTCAATCGTTTGTTTGTGAAATATTAGTATATTTAAATGAATTTGGGCACACTTTTAATGCTCACTTCAGTGAAATAAAACATAACAACAATAACATCATTAAACGGTGACAGTTACAGTAAGATAACCCAAAAATAAAAAAAGCAACTTGATGCTGGCAGCAAGTAATGCCATCTGCTAGGTGTGAATTTTTAGTGGAAAATTTGTTAAGTGTTAATCATGAAAAATCGGCTGTTTGCGTGAGAAGCAGGTCTAATAGTAAACTAAAAGCTTAAGGTTACACTTGAAAGTTCGTCATCTTAGCGCAAAAAGTGAATAAGTCCTTTTTTAAGTCAATTCAGTTATCCATTTCTTGTATTGAGGTGTCCAGTATAATTTTGATTAATGCGGTATTTTCAAACGTTCTATAGATTCCAGTTAACACGAATTTGTTCTTCATTTTTAGCTTAGTCTGCTACTAAGTCAGGAAAAATGTCAAACACACTTGTTCGTTGTCTAATAATGACGCGTTTCTTAATTATATTCATCTAACAATGCAAGATATGGAAAAGAATATTTTCGATTCCATTTTTTCATGCATACTCGCATTTAGAGACAATATAGTTATATATGTTCTTATTTAATTTTCCTATAAGTTTATTGTTCGCAGTCTAGGATAAAAAATTAAATACATTGAAGATATAACAAAAGAAGTAGAAACCGGAGTGAAATATATGTGAACACATTTTGAATTTTCATTTACATCATTTAAAAAGTATCTCGGACGTTTTACTCATTTTGAAACATTGTTTCTATCTGTATTAAATAGAGATACAAAATCATATGTGAATAAGTTTACACCGACTTTTCCGTTTGCATTTTTTTAAAACTTTGAGATTATTTTATTTTTACCTCAAAATCTGTTAACATGTCGTTTTAAAATAAACGAAACTAGAGAATGAGCATTTCCTACTAAACATTTAGTTACCTGAAGCCCAAAACATTTATGGAGATGCAGCCACACTTCAAACGATTCCTTTTCTACTGTATCCACTCTTTGTTATGTAATATATGTAAACCAAAATATCGCTCGTTTAGCACCTGAATTTCAGAGTTTGTCATGCACGCCTTTTCTCTACGTTTTGAAATCACAGTTTCGACCATAAGCAAAATTAAATTTCAAAATATCTGACATAATTATATTTCTAATAGATTATTTATGAAATGATAATGTCATGTAACAAGCATTTGAATTTCAGTTTTGCGTTGCGAAATATTTTCCTATACTCAAATATTCTATTGTTTGAATTGTGAAAAATTGTCAGTTGTAAAAGAACAAATAATTATTTAAAACCTGTCTCACGTATATCTGGTTACACCGGGAAGTTTGCATTTGTTCATATATACATTGGCACGAGATGAAACGTGTGATACCGGGCTTTCAACAATAGCAACAACAATAGGAAGTATCAGATGTAAAAATAAAAAAATAAAATCAGACTGAAACCAGATTACTGGATCCCCCCCCCCCCCCCCCCCCCCCCCCCCCCACACACACACACACAAGAAAATACGTAAAGCAAAATATAGTGTTTACATAAAAAAATACAAGGGAGTTGTAAAATAGTCAGAAATGTAGAAACTACATATTGAACCACATACTGTTTATGCCGCTAAAAATTAATTTGTTCAGAATACTTTATTTCAATTCTCTTCGCTGTTTACTAAGGATGAGTTTTACATGATTATGTTAGACTTGCTAAAGCCAAATATGTTACTCTCTTTAAATGAAGTTAAACTAAATACTACAATACGTACCATGTAATCTTTGATGTTTTCGTTAATCATTTCATAGTGTTTTTATTATTATTATTATTATTATTATTATTATTATTATTCTTAAAATCATACATGCAGAACTAAGTTGAAATAATCTATGAAACAGTATAAGCTTAGTTATGAAACTAACTGTTTGTTAGGAACTAGAAGATCCGCTATCTTGGACCTCTGTTACACCTCAAAATGGTAGCAACGCGTTTTGGTAGTCGCTACCAAAATTCGGCCGAGTTTTGGTAGCGACAAAATGAGTTACAAGGGTACATATGATGTGTTAAGGATCATGGAATAGAACGTATTTTTGGTAGCTTTTTTTCTGCATCATTGTATTGTTTTGTTGTTTTAATGTCCTAGTGTTGTCGGAGGGTTAGCCCACCGAGATTTTTAAAGCACAAAATGTTAAATTCTGTTAAAACAAAGTATAAATTTGAGGATAGGACGTGGGTCCTCCACCAAGATATTTTTAAAACATCCAACATAAACATAAATGGTGAATTCTGTGCGTGTTTTAGTTATAATAAGGCTCATGTTTCCAAGGTAACAACATTTACTCGACTGAGTAATAAACAGACTCCTAATATATACAAAATATGCCACTGAACCTCAACTTAAAACAGATGTAACAATTTAGGAGCGTACATTTGTGCATTCAGCCCAATGGCAATCCTACACCCCGGGGTGTAAGAAAATATTTTCCAGCTCCAGGCGAAAATACGAGAAAGTTATTTCAGGTATACAAAAATACGAATGCTTGATATTTACTTGACCAACCTCGGTAACTCTCGGTGAATAGATTAATCGGAAACCCGCGGAATTAAATTCACTACCGGGTTGGATTATTCAATTGTATTTCACTCTATCAAACAAAATTAAAATATTCTAAAGATTTTTGATGGAAAAAAGTTGCATGCCTTCCTAGCATATACTTTAAAAGGTATTATATAACCCGTCTAATGTGACCTTTTCTCGTGAATCTCCTTAAATTTAATCTCAAACAGTCTATACTTACTTATGGGCGTTTGTGAAACCTGTCCTAGAGTCATGCGAACGACGCATTGACCTCTCTCACGTGTGGTGCAATGATCCTGCTTGACTGGATATAGGGCCGTTATATTTTCAAGATCAAAAGGTCAAGGTCGGATGTGCGACTAAGTTCCATCATGACTCTTTTTGAAATAATATTTTTCAATATTGTCTATTTGTTGTGACAAATATTCTTTTTGTAAATCATGAGATTATTATCAATACCGTTTTGCGTTGGATGTGTACATATCCAATGCATTTTGGTACTACATTTATGTAAACTGCCAAACTGCGTTGAGTGTAACGCATTTTGATAGTGACTACCAAAATGCGTTGCTACCATTTTAAGGTGCAACATACCTCAAAATCAAGATGAACTCCAATCTAGAAAAATTGCCCGGATTTGCAGGTACAGACACTTTTTAGCATACATGTATCTTGTTGTGGAAGCAGAAGCAGCAGCAGCAGTAGAAAAAATAGCAAAGTTCCATAACTCAGACAAAAGTTAAGCGAACAGAACGCAAAGTAATATGCTTAACTAGGATTGGTACAAATCACTGTTTGAATCTAGGAATGAGTTACGGAGACAGACAGACAGACAGTTAGACAGACAGACGTCGCTGGCAACAAGGTAATAATTATACTAAAGATGATGATGATGATGTCATAAATACGATGCAACACTACAAAGCACGGACAGAAAACTGACAATTTCCTTTTAGGACACATGTAACATTTTTGTCAGAAGTGAGTGAAAAATGCGATCTGGAAAAAGTTCTATATAGCGATGTGTAATGCGTCCACCCAACTACACTTTAAAATACCGCTGATGATTTCTTTGCAGTTTTTCCATCGCGTTTTGCAATATAACATTTTTGGTCCATTTTCACCTGTAAAAGATATGGTTTTATACTGTTACAGATTTATATCAACAGTAATTAATACAAAAAAAAATGTTTATAAAACGAATTTTATGGCACGGCACATCTTTGATGGAAATATTCGTTTTATCAACGAATTATCTCTAAAGAAATTATACCGCTTTCAACTTCTTCTTCAAATGATTTTACTCCCTCGTTTATTCGCTCATGATATTATATCCATAATTATCGAGATAAGTAAGGAATATTTTTATGATTTTATTAATAGAGACTATCAAAAACAGAGTAGGGCCTTTACATGCACAATAAGAATTAACATGCTACATCTAAAAATCGCTGTTCGATGTAGACCGATGAAAGAAAAAGGAATTTAAAAAGAAGGTAGGCTAACTTAAATCTTATTTTAGATTATCTTTTTTTCATGATTTTATAGCAGTACTGTTAACAATAATATTTGAAATCAATCTGTGATAATTTACAAACGACTAACATATCAAATACACTTTTTTATCAGAAATAAATCTCGAAATATTTATAAAAATACCAATAGTTAACATTATTAAAAAATTCAATATATTATATACTTCCATCAGCTTGAAGTTTCCATTAAAAATTTATCTTTTAAGAGATGGCATTTTAGGAAATGCCATAAAATAGATCATGACACTTGCGTATCTTACTCTTTTTTCATTGGAAACTGCGTAAATTTTCAAAATATATTTCTGTAGAAAGAAATATATATAATGTTTTTAAAAAACGTATTAATCGGAATTCCTCTGAGCACAATTTAATCGTCATCTCCACAATTGTTTTTTACCGATAAAGATGAATGTTAAATCAAAGGCTCGGCCTTCGTGTGTTGTGTGCTGTCGGAACTAAGTTTACAATACAAAGTTTAACGGAGAAATAAATATCGGATATGAACACCACCACCAAGATTATTTATTCATGGAAAAGTCAGGATTCATTTGAGCCGTGCCATGGGAAAACCAACATAGTGGGTGTGCGACCAGCATGGATCCAGACCAGCCTGCGCATCCGCGCAGTCTGGTCAGGATCCATCCTGTTCGCTAACAGTTTCTCCAATTCCAGTAGGCTTTAAAAGCGAACAGCATGGAGCCTGACCAGACTGCGCGGATGCGCAGGCTGGTCTGGATCCATGCTGGTCGCAAACCCACTATGTTGGTTTTCTCATGGCACGGCTCATTTAAGAATTAGTTTTTGGATTATGCTTTACTTCAAAATTATAAGAGTTGTAATCATAATAAATTTTATTATAATCACATCACTTCCATTTTAACTGAAATGAACACATAAGAACAAGTTCAGTTCAATAAATAGCAGGAGCTCATGTTAAAAACTGACAACAAAGAAACTGGAAAAATGCTGAGATTTATTCATTCACCGATGGGAAAGTAACCCGTACTTTTCAGACCAGGAAACACACGTTAGCTCAGAATTATTACGTGACCAGAAATGCACTTGCGGGCGCATCTGTTTTGAGGCACATTGATTATTTAAGGACATAAAATTCGTCCAGTCAGCTCATAGAATGTTGTTATGTAAAACACTATAAAATGTTTTGTGAAAGAAGTTTTATGGTGTTTGCATAACGCATATTATTAACCTAACTTTATAAAAGTGTGATATTTAATTTGCAAACAACTTTTGTAAGATAGAAAACCTCAGTCTCGTCTGCAAGCGCTTGATAATATGTTAGAAAACAGTTATAGACCTTTTTACACTGACCTATTTGCTTAGCAACGGGAAACAATTTTCGCGCATGCGCACTCTACATAGGGCAAAAAGACATGACTGCACAATATAAATTACGTTAGAGGCTGAACACCACTAAATCCAGCTGTTCTTTATTTCATATAAAATCCACTCACTTCATAACGGTGTTTCGACATTTTCTAGCATATCAGATTTTCAGAGACTTATATTCCCATAAAGAACTAGATCGCTACTTTAGAAAAACAAAAAGAAAAGGGGGTGTTAACTTTTATATAAGAAAACTACAGTTCGTTAAATACAACCCGCTGAATTTACTACTTTTCGCTTCTTTCAGTTTCTCTTTTCGTGACATTAAATTCTTACGCCGCCATTTTTATCTAGCATGCGATAGGAACATGCCGATTTCATTACAATGCAAAGTGATACATACTGAAACGCGGTAGGGTAAAAGTAAGCACGTTGCTGCCGAGAAAATGCACTAGGAAAGGAAAAAAGATTAGTACTATTTATATTTGGACTACTTGTGACTAGACCTGCGGAGGCTTACATTCTATTTGGTAGTGATCAGCCTATAAGAGAAAATTTTTGTCTGATTTTTCCATGAATTTGCATTCATTCTCAAGGTACACCTATTTCACAATGATTCTGCTTTGTTTTGGTGCAAAATATTGAGAAAATATAGAGAAATGACAATTCATTACAGGTCACCCCCATCCCCAAAAATATGCAAAATTTCGCCCTGTGCAAGCAATTTTCAATTAATTTTACCTTATTCGTGGAATTTACATTTACCATCCATTTTATCGTTACGATGTTTGTCATTTTCATTCAGAAACATGCTAATTTCAATATTATTTAGACAACTGAAGTTCTAAAATGCGAGAAAAGACATTTACTAGGTCCTAAAACGAACCAAAATAGTGCCACCTGGTCGAAAATTCGATCTAAATCCAAAAACACAAGAAATTTAAGCGTTTTCAGCCATTTGTTACCGTTTTACATCATAAAGAATAGATTAATGGCATTTCCAATCATTTTCGAGGGCTTTCAGAAAATAACATGTATTGCCCCTTATAGGCTGAACACCACTAAATCCAGCTGTTCTTTATTTCATATAAAATCCACTCACTTCATAACGGTGTTTCGACATTTTCTAGCATATCAGATTTTCAGAGACTTATATTCCCATAAAGAACTAGATCGCTACTTTAGAAAAACAAAAAGAAAAGGGGGTGTTAACTTTTATATAAGAAAACTACAGTTCGTTAAATACAACCCGCTGAATTTACTACTTTTCGCTTCTTTCAGTTTCTCTTTTCGTGACATTAAATTCTTACGCCGCCATTTTTATCTAGCATGCGATAGGAACATGCCGATTTCATTACAATGCAAAGTGATACATACTGAAACGCGGTAGGGTAAAAGTAAGCACGTTGCTGCCGAGAAAATGCACTAGGAAAGGAAAAAAGATTAATACTATTTATATTTGGACTACTTGTGACTAGACCTGCGGAGGCTTACATTCTATTTGGTAGTGATCAGCCTAGAGATATATTCTATTCTGGTCAATTCGATCAATAATGAATTTGTTTTACAGTAAATATCCGCCGAAAGACAAGGAAAATATATGTAGATGTTTGCAAACCCACAGGAGTTATAAAATAAATGGATTAATGGACTCTACAAATTAAGGTTAAGAAAAATTGATAAATAAAATGATATTTTCCATGAATTTATGAAGTAATAACAAAGATTTTGTTTTATTTTCCAACGTGATCTCCCATAACTTACCACATGTCGCAATTAGCTTACATGATACTTGAATTATAATTATAATTCAAAGTCGAAGTTGAAAATAAAATGTTCAGTTAATAAAGTTCAGCCTTTGGTTTGTATCCGATTATACTCAAACGGTGATCAATTCATTCAGTATTCAGAAAATAATAATAATAATCATCATTTTAAAATTATATTAGGTACTTTCCTTCAGTGTGTATAGTTATAGTCATTGATTTGATAAATATCTTACGAATTTAGATTTTTTTGTAACTACACTTTCATCTTTTTAAAAGCAATTGTCCATTAAAGTTCCAAAGTATATTCTCATAGATTTTGAAATACTAGATATCACGTGAAATGTTTCTTTTTTGGTTCACAAAACAGCTCCGCCACGTGATATATTAATCTGAGTGCGTTCTTTAATGGCATTGATGACCGAAGGCATTAATGTATATCACATTAAAGCCATTTTATTTGCTTCAGTAACTTTTATGGTCCGCTCTAATTAGGAGACACTCTCGAAATTAACTTACGGTCTTGATTACCCGGGTGACATATGTCTTATCATGTCAATTGCATAATAGTTACGCAATGATTTCCAGTATAATATCACTTTAAACAGCAACTTCAGTGGTATGGAGCCGCGACCCCAAAGTATGTAGATGTCATTTAAGGCGGAGAAAAATATATATTTTACAACTATATGAAGTTGTGGGGAAAATAGATATAATCAAATAAGTAAATTTTTACAGCTCTTTGATATAATGAAAAATATGAAATTTTTAAATGTAACGAACAAGTTTATATTTGTATGATGTGTAGAATATAGACTGGAATTGCATGTTCTTTTCTGACGAAAATAAGAATAAAGCAGTCGTTTCAGGTAAGGTATGATTAATTAACATACATATCTTTAATCAAAGTATACTGTTTAATAAATTACTTTGCAAAACAATTAGTAATATAATGATAATTTTATGTAGGTTTTCTTATCGTTGAGAGTTCTTTTGCCACACGTAAAGCGCGCATGCGCGTTAAAATCTTAAAATCGCGTTAAAAGTTATAATTTTTGGTCTATATAATCACTTATGATGATAAACAAGTGTGCAAAGTTTCAAAGTTATGCCTATTACAGATTTTGAGTAAACGGTGGAATTAAACAAAAATATTAACCAAGAAACTCAAATTTTCTTAGTACAAAAAGGACCATAATTTTGACAAAATACATATCTGAGTTATGGTTCTTAGCCTACAAAGTCACATAATGATGATAAAAAAGTGTGCAAAGTTTCAAAGCTGCAGCTCTGATACTTTTTGAGAAAAGGTAGACCTAAACAAAAACTTTAACCAACGCCGACACCGACGATCAAGTGAGGACAATACCTCATAGATTAAAAAAAAAACAACTCAGACGAGCTAAAAAGAATAATACTTTTGAAATGCCCAACATAACATCCAGCATTTATTTTCTTTTTTCGACTGGTTATAATGCATGAGCATAATAAAAATGTCTCATCATTGTTTCTACACTTGAAGAAGATGCCTTTTTTTACTGTTGATAATGAAATTCCACCCAGATTCTGAAAGGAAACAACATTAATCTACTGTAAGATGGAATGTAACAGAGAACGCTATGCTCGGATATTCTGTGTAACGTAATATGTTACAAAGCAATATTAAGGAGAAACACATGCTAATGAATCTACTTATACGTGTTAATAATACTGATTGGCTCGAATCCATACAACATGTACAACCCGTAATTGTATAACTGCGTTCTAGAACTGCAGCAGATGTCCATTGATAAAATATCAGAGTTTGTAAGAAACGGGAAAAGCGAATGCCCGACAGAGTAAAACCACTGATTGGTTGTTTCTTACATAAGCCAGAGGAATTGTTTCTTACATAAGCGCCGAATTTGAACATGGCTTGGATTGAACCAAAAAAAAAAAAAAAAAAAAAAAACAAAGAAAAAACACGGTTAGAGAAAGTGATCCAAAGCATATGACAAATCTGTCGACAGAAGAAATGAAAGCCGTCAAAGCTTATTAAGTGATAATTCAACCGATACACCTGAAAAATCATCATTTCATGGTGCGTAGACTGGTCATGACTTAGGTCCGCTAGACAATGCTACATACCAAATATCCTAGATCTGTGCATTGTGGTTCAAGACAAGATTTTTAAAGGTTTCTTATACAACTCTTTGTAAAACTAAGTTTGCCCCAGGGTGGGGCCAATTTCAACCCTAACCTTAACCCTAAACCCTAAACCCTAACCCTAGCCGTTACCCTAGAGCGGGCGGGATGATTCCGAATAGTGAATATAAAGTTCACAATTATTCTAGAATCCGTTGCTGCTTGTTTCTGTTCTTTAAAACAGTAGTCCTCAGTTGCTCACACACTCACACAATACCAAGATTATAAATCAAAGGTCTGAATGGCCTGAGTCGGCTAATGATTGATGTACTGACAGTATAGTCTACCAGTTTCAGTTTGTTTTTAGTTTTTTTCTTAAAATTTCATAACACAGCTCGATATTTACCCAAAATATTATATCCGGATACGATTACACTTTTCTCCAGTTTGAACAATATATTTTACAAATTGTGATGATACGAAGACATTTAGCAGCAATTGGCAGTATCTGACATTGAAGTTTACGGTTAAATTACCTCTTATTTAAATCTTTTCATAAAAAAGTTATTTCGTTTCGTGAAAGCAGACAAACATAGACGATCTACTTTCGATTTCAAAAACTACAAGAAAATACAATTTAATGTTTCGCCGATTTGTTTATTTCTCGAAAAATAAGAATTAAAATCATTTTTAATATCAGTAGTAACTAAACAAACCAGTAAGAGCTTCTTCTTCCGATAATTTATCCGTTTACTGACTGCAAAATTCAACCCACGCAAAGTTTATAGAAATCATACGATGCGTGTTTACGTTCAATGTGGGAGAATTAAGGCTGATCGGCTATGTTACCTAACGCATCCAGGCGATTCAGATTTTGTTTTTAAAAAAGCATTGTGTGCGTTTCTGTAATTTTATATACGTTTTTATACGCTTAGAAATTATTAGACATGCGTATTTGCATTATTTCTATACGTAATTTACGCTAATACGCATCTTATCTGGAGCCCTGTGGAACTATTTTTTGTCTTTCGCTGGATGTTACCAAAGCTTTGTAAGCCTGCGCAATTCTTAAAATGCACATTTATGCTTAATGAGTTACATTCGAGAATTGCACAATTACAAGTCATAAATATGACAGATTACATCGTATATTGGTCATAGCAAAGGGAATTGACACAACTTAACTTCATTCATGCAGTGAACTGTTTGAAGTTTGAGAAATCTAATGGAACTACATCCCTTCACTGTGTTATTTGGTCCATTTAGAGAATCGTTGGATAGCAAGGACTCGTCAAAAGGCTTTCAGCCTTTAGCCGACTCAAAAATAAATATGGAACTATATTTTTACACGTCCAGAATATTTGTATAATGCGGTCACATAGAAATAGAAGGAAAACTCAAACGATGTGAGGTTGAAACTTGGTAGTTGATTTAGAGCTATAGCCACTTGGTAAATCATATCATCATCACACAATCACATAAGCAGCATACCATCATCATTTTATCATATCATTACGCAATGATAAGTTCACCATCATAACAGGATCATCAAAAATTATCATTATGTCATCATCATTATCATCGTATCATCATATGATTGTCAAGATACGAGTTATATGACCCAGGGAAGTGCCTACGCCTTTAGTTTAAGAATGTTTTATTGCAAATGTAACACAAGATACATTCATACACATACAAACAGACATAACAACACAAGCAATAGGATATTGACGGAAGTATTGAAATACTTATCGAGTCAACCTCCTACGCCTGTAGTATCTTGAACGATGAAATGCGCCCTATCGCTAAGGTGACTATGTCTTAGACTAGCTGAAAACGAAGTAGAATGTCCTTTGTTAAAACGTATAGCTGGTGAGACCAAATATCTCGTTTATAAAATTTTCCTCTGGCTACCTTGCCTAAATGATTAGTGTACCAATGATTCTTAAATGATTTCAATTATGAGCTAGATAATTTTAGGGATCAGGCTAATCACTAAATGTTTCAAACTAACTATCTTCAATTAATAATAACTCTATACTTGACTGGTCTTTTTGTTGAAGTTCCCGTCAGACAATGTCTTTGAATCAACAACATACGAGTCCTATCAGACACATTGATACTCGGCCTCTGTCCTCTTAATTGAAGTTAAAACTCTATCTGAATGCCCTGACTCCTGGAATGCTCAGCGCCTATATGCTATCATATGTAGCATTCAAGTACCACATAGGTATATTTTTGGCTGTACTTCGCCAATAATGCTGAACCGTCTATAAGCTGGAACTATCCTACTATCTCAGTAGATAACTAAATTTACCCGTCCGCTTAGCTCAGTAGGTAGAGCGTTTGTCTACGGATCGCGGGGTCGTGATTTCGATCCTCGGGCGGGGCGTATGTTCTCAGTGGCTATTTGATAAACGACATTGTGTCTGAAATCATCAGTCCTCCACCTCTGATTCATGTGCGGAAGTTGGCAGTTACTTGCGGAGAACAGGTTTGTTCTGGTACAAAGTCCAGGAACACTGGTTAGGTTAACTGCCCGCCGTTACATGACTGAAATACTGTTGAAAAACGGCGTTAAACCCAAAACAAACAAACAAACAAACAAGATCACTTAATTCTGGGTCTCTGTCTCAGCTTTCCGACGCTCAGACTATATTTCCTTTCGTCTATAGCATTCAACTACCCTTAAGGTAAAACTTCTATGCGCTGGCCCTATAGCTCAAAACCTTGTTGAAATTCTGCAACTCTTCTTAGTCTATGAACTTCAAACGTTTTCTTTTCAATAATTTATCCGCCCTGACAGTGCAGTTGCAATATCTTCCTTATCAAGGTACTAGAATACATTATTAGTTGAATCCTTGATGTGTCTTCTTCAACCGCTGGATACCGAATGCTCTCTCTGTCATTCATCTACCTATTTATACATGTACCTCTGCAGACGTGCTATTTATAAAACTTGTTTCTGATTGGTCCAACTTTATACATAGTATTTTACAACGAGTACTTGCTCTAACAAATATCTGGTTCAATTTAACTATTGTATATGACATAATGTGTGATGCTGGGATCCAGCTATCAACATAATGAGCCCAAATCAGCCACAAATGACCCAAATCCTATCATTTACAGCAATTCAACAAAAGTTATAGCAATGCCATCATGAAAAGGGAGTCAAGCACTATCTGTGCTTATGTGTTACGTTATCAATATATCAGATATACAAATTATTCTGACAATGATACCATCATCATAATGATGATCATAATAAATCGATTTCATAGAAATAGAAATGTTGGTGTTAATAATCACCAGATTGAAGTTGTAGATACATTCAATAACCTTGGTGTGGTTTCCTAAAAAAAAATAGAAATTTTGCAACACGTAAAAAGCATATTGTTTAACAAGCACGAAAGGGTTTATTCAGCCTGTATAGAGAGATACGAAATTAAGATTTATCAATTGATTGTCAACTGAAAATTGATTCTACTATATAACCTATCTTGACTTACGGATGTGAAGTCTGGGGGTACTCAGATGTTAACTTGTTAGAAAAGGCGCATTCTGACTTTATGAAACACATATTACATATTAAACGAAGTACTCCTCACATTATGCTTTATGGTGACCTTGGTAGATACCCTATTTGTATAGCTATTAAAAGAGGATAATTGGATTTTTGTATAATATTATTACAAATAATGATAAACTATTGTGTTTATGTATAAATTTATGTATTCGGACTATATCCAAAACTATATCAAAAAATGTACAGTTGATTATCTTTGTAAAGTCTATTTTAGATGAATGTGGTTTAGGTTATGTATGGCTAAACCAAGGTTTCAGAGAGCTTTTGTTACTAGCTAAAATTGAAAAATGTCTTCAAGACCAGTATATGCAAATCTGGCAAAGCGAGGTTTTTGAATTAAATAAATGTTTAAATTACCGTATGTACAAAACCGAACATAAATTATATAAACATTATTTTGATGCATTATCACCATACTATGTTCAAAGTATTGTCAATTTTAGAATGTGTAACAACCATCTACCTGTTGAAAAGCCAAGATGGGCAGATATAGAATGTAATGAAAGAATTTGTAATGTTAGTACATTACGAGAAGTAGGTAACGAATTTCACTATTTATTTAAGGTATTGGACCCCTAATAATAATGTTTTAAAAATGGCATTTGCTTGGTATATTCTTAAAGTTGACCATGTTTCGCACCGTGTTGCAAATTTTAAACAACTTTTACCGTGCCGTTTTTTTGTAAATTTTGTATAATTTATGGAATTTCCTCAAGTTCAAATAAACACAAACTTCAATGTGATAGCCACTATCTAAAATGTTTGCAGAGAATTCATTACAGCATTAATTTTGATGAAAGAAACATCAAACTATTGTTAAACAATTATAAAACACAAAATTAAACTGTAAATATCTTTTTTTTCTTGGGTGCCTCAAGTAAACAGATTTAATGAGACAGAATTCTAACTCCAACATTGAAAACTTAAAGTCGAATCCTGTAGGTCTGTTTTGAATTTTGCTCACTTCATTCAAAAATAACCTTGGGGCATAAGTAAAACCTACCTGCATTTCTTCCACAATATGTAATCTAAAGAATGAAGGCAAAATAGAGAACTTTTACCGTATGTAACTCAGTATTTTTAAAGATGTTTAGCTCTTCCCCTCCTGATTCAGAGGTAAATTCACTTTGAACAGCAAGAAATCGCTTATAAAATGAAAATTTTCAAATTTTGTACAAAACATCCATAATAAGTCTTGAAAGGAGTAAAAACTTACTAGAAAAAAGGAAAATATGGGAAAAAAATCTGAGTCCCAGTGGGGCTTGAACCTATGCACACATGAAAACTGCAGTCAGAGTAGGTTTATGGTAGGAATTGAATACTCTTCAAAAAGGAGGTACTCTATCACGGGTCCAATACCTTAAATGTACTCATTTTAATCAGTAACGCAGAAAGCTAATCTCTGAACAGTATCGAAGAAATATTGATTGTATAAGTTTTGACTCGTTGATGAATGAAAAGGACGTAAATACTCTTTACAAGTTAAGCAATAACATCAGCATTATCGTTTATTGTAAATCATAATGAAATACATTTGCGTAACGTGATAATTAGCAATCAGGCATGCGCACAGAGCTTGCATTTTGAAGAAATAATTATGCAGACGCCGAAAACCAATGTTTTTATTTGTGTTACAGAATATTTTTGATGTTAAATAAAAAAAGTATATACATAACTTTTCTGCATTTTCTCGTCTCGAAAACGATTCGCTCTTCACAGTGCCGTCTGACCAATCTAACAGCTGAAATTCAATACCACGAGGAAGCCATTAAACAGTATTTTTCTGTCGAACTCGAACGGACGGATTTAGTAAGCACAGTGGGTCGAGGGCATTAGAGAAATTACAAATACATTCGTGTAGATTTATGCAATTACCGTCTTAAACCTGAATGCGACTGGCTTTGTATGTCAGCAGACAAGACATTCATGTAGAATTGAAAACAAATTGTTGAACTATTGTCACCAAAAATAACACAGTATAACTTTACAATATTTTTACAATTTCAACAAGAAGAACATGAATGCGTCAATCTAAAATGGACAATTAATGCAACAGGGCTTTAACAAATTGTATTTGCTGAAAAATGTTTTCATTATACATGTATTTACAAGCACCTGTCACAATTGTATTTGCTGTAAAATGTTTTCATTATACATGTATTTACAAGCAACTGCCACAGATTTTCAAATCCTCTTGTCCATATATTATACAAAAAGACATAGGTCACTGAAGGGAAAAACATGTCTTACCTGTCCTCAGTATTGGAACAAGACTTACAGCTCATTACAGTGTCATTTACAAGAATTTATACAGTAATAAGAAAAAGGGAAAACCATGTTTCTGTCTTCATATTTATTCTATACCCTGTAATGTGCAGTTACAGGGTTTTATACCCTCTTAAGGTGAAGTGCGACCTTTAATTTTTTTTTAGATAGATCTATGAAAAATTAACGGAAGAAAATTGAGAATCTTTCTGATTTATTCCAGTTTTCCGTTTGGCTCTTATTTAAGCCACATTTGTTTGGTGCGCTGTCAAACTTGGCCACTAACGGCACTTTTTGGGCGTCTTTTCTTGGCGTCATTTTCATTGTTTCTGTAAGGTTTTCAGCATATCCCTGTTTTAGCTGGAAGCAGTATCCCTGTTTTAGCTGGAAGCGGACGCGAATGAAATTTATATATTTCTAAAAGATTTAAAATTTCCTTTCCTGTGTTATAAATTTCGTGAATGATGTATGACGTACCTTAAGATTATGACACATTAAAGCATCAGACTTAAACAAAGCGTAACGTAGAGTTTAGCTGGAAAATTGTCCGTTTTTCGAGTATAACATTTTTTCGGGTCGAGGAATTTTGTTTAAATTTCAATCATTAATGCGCAAATATACCTTCGTTTGAATATCATAATACTGTATGCCACCGAATTCGTTTTTTCAGTACCACCTATTTTGTTTCCCCACCCCCGACCTGAAATGCGACGTTATTTTGTGGTATTTTCAAAGTTACGCTAATGTTTCGGACGATTTGGGAAAACTTGTACTATGGAACCAGTTTTCGAAATTTTATCGTAAAAATATACGTTCAATGAAGGCATATACTGAAATATAAAAAAACTTCACATATACAGTAAATAGAATCATAAATGAAAAATGAAGTAAACACAATGCTATTTGGTGGTATTTTAAGATTACGCTAATAGTTTCGGACGATTTCGGAAAATTCGTACTATGGAGCTTATTGTCGACATGATTTCGTTAAGTTATACGCTTAATGTTAGCATATACTGAAATATAAGATTCGAATTATAATAGAAAGATGAAGCCCCGGCTAGTTATGAGCTGTGAACTTTCGGGGTTTTTTTTATTATTATAATTAACTTAGTAAGCATTCGAGTTTAATGTGTGATTATGATTGAATTACTCCTGTCAGAAAGCGCATCATATGAAGAAAAAATCATTTTCAACTTCATAAGAAATTTGATTTAAACGTGGGATTTACGGTGTTCCGTTAGGGCCAGCGCCTACTCCCTGTAAATGGGAAGCACGAAGGTACGACGGTATGATGTCTAAGCGCGACAGTACGATGGCGAAAACAACGACAGTACGATGGCGAAAACAACGACAGTACGATGGTGACAGTCTGATGACTACTTTTCGGACTCAACTGTCGTGCTTCACCATCGTAGTGTCGTGGTCCGCGATTCACCATCGTAATATCACCATCCTAGTGTTGCGGTTTACCATATCGTACTGCCGAGTTTTCGCAAGTGTATTTTTTATGATGTTAAACTGCCAACAAATATTTTTAACGTTCCATGGCTTGCAATAAGAGCTAATTAAAAATATTTTCTTACAAAATAATTAATAACAATAACATGCATTATTATTCATTTTCTAGCTGAGAGGTTAATTTTGAATACAATATTGTTTAGAAATAACATTCGGTCGGGTGGTATTCGTTTGAATTACACCCTACCGGTTGATATTTTTTTTAAACCTCATGAAAACAGTAGACCAACGGAGACTTTTCTTGAACAGTACAAATGTAATGCAAATAAGGTATTTTATATAAACAGAAAAAGAGGGTGAAGCGCGACAGTGCGATTGCAAAGCTCGACAGTTCGATGGTGAAACTGCGATGGAGTAGCGTGACAGAGCGATGGCGACGCGTGTCAGTAGCATGGTGACACTACGATGGAGAAGCGTGACAGAGCTATGGCAACGCGTGACAGTTCGATGGTAACACTACGATGGAGAAGCATGACAGAACGATGGCGAAGTATGACAGTACGATAGTGAAGCGCGACAGTGCGATGGCGAAGCACGACAGTGCAATGGTGATACTACATTGGTTAAGCGTGACAGTGCGATGGTGACATTAAAATGGTGAATAGTTGAGTGTTGCTTTTCAAACCTTGCCGCTTGATACACTATGCATCTTCGACATCATAGTGGGCATGATATGTCTCCTGCAAGAACTCTAGTACAACATAGTCGGTACTGTTTAATAATTTTCTCTTATACGTTTTCTTTCTAATATGCAATAGAAGAAACGTTATATCAAGTCAGCAATCGAGCTCGAGTTACAAACAGAAAAACAGTGATGAAAAATATAGATTATTTCTTTAAACTAAAAAAGAATAAGTAAACAAACTCCGTTAACAGTAAAAATTCTTGTGGATAATTCTTTACCTTTCATACATATAGCAATAATCCGACATCTAAGGCGCACAGTTATGATATTTTACATTGATATCGTCCATGGATGTACGGTCTCGTTGTCCTTTAGAACATTTTGAAATGGTAACATATATGAGTCCATTATAACACATATTCACATCAAATAATAATAATTAAGATAATACAAAATTTTAATGATGGTTTTTTTTTATATAGAAGTAATTCCATTAAAATTACGTATCAAAATCAAATGCTTATAAAGTTTATTATAATTGAAGTAAAAACCAAAAGTTCGCAGCTCAAAACTAGCCGGGACTACTTTTTTCTATTATTATTCGATTTACTGTACATGTGTTATTTCTTATATTTCAGAATATGCTTTCATTGAACATATATTTTTACGACAAAATTTCGAAAACTGGTTACATAGTCCAAAATCGTCCGAAATTTTAGCGCAATTTTAAAAATACAACCAAATAACGTCGCATTTAGTTTAAACATATTTATTCCCAAGAGTACATAACATAGATTTGTATATTTACAACAACAAGTTTACATGATACTAAGGAAAGGATAAGAATTAAAAAAATGTCTTATAGAATTCTTCTTCTTAGGCGGACAATAAAGTTTGTAAACACAAAAGAGCATTATATCATATTATGCTCGTAGTGGGAATAGGTCGTGATACAAGTATCTGTATAGTGTAAAATGATAATTGAAAATAGAACCACGTTAAGTACTAAAGACTAAAGTAATCAGAAAGAGGAAAGGCAGAGAAAGGTAGAGGGGAGTATTGTCTCGGAATGAAAGGAAAGGCAGATATGTAATTCTGAACATGCGTGAATATTATGGTTTTATCCTGGTCTGAAAGGAATGGGTTTCCAAAGAGCAATGTGTTGAGATCAATCTCATAGTTTTGTAGATTAAGTAGTAAGACGTTACGGCAAGCACTGTATAATCTACAATCGAAAAGGAAATGAAAGTTTGATTCAATTTTTCCACACGTGCATAAAGGAGACGGAGAAATGTTTTTCATAAAGAGGTGATGGTTGAGGGAACTGCAATTAGTGCGAAGTCGTGTGTGAAGAATTTGGAGTTTTCTGCTACCAACGTAATAATACTGTGGCGTTTTCGTTTTGTTCTTGCAAATTTGACTTTTAAAGGCTGACAAAGTTGAGCAGTTGCGAACGTCTGCTGGTTGTTGGTTCCAATCACGAATGACTGAAGTTAAAAAGGAGTTGTAATATAAAGCTGATTTGGCATGTATATTATGTATGTCATCAGAGTTTCTTAGTGAGTATCGTGGGTTACCAGCGTCGGGAATCAAAGATGAGAGATAATCGGGTGTTTGATTTGACTGCCTTTTATAGAATATAACGAGCTTGTGCTTATATCTTCTTTCCGATAGGGGTTCCCAATTAATTTCCGGGTGTAGATTTTCCAAAGAGATGAGTTTTGTTGTCCCAGAAGCAATACGTGCACACTCGTTTTGAATTTTGTCAAGTTGATCGAACTCTTACTGGGCACAACTGCTCCAAACAACATCAGCATACTCTAATATTGGCCGAATAAAAGATGTATAAATAACTTCTAGGGATTTACGGTCTAGTGAGTAATTTACGCATGATGTTACCACATTTCCATGCTTTGTCTGTGATATAGTCGATATGTTTATGCCATGTACAATCACTAGAAAGAAAAACACCAAGGTGTTTATGCTCAAGGACCCCAGGTATTTCTTGGTTGAACATATGTAGAGGCGGATGTTGCGGACGGTTACGTTTTCTGGTTACAAGAAGAGATTCAGATTTAGATGGATTGAATGTTACTAACCATTTGTTGGCCCAGGACGAGATTGTCTGGATATCTGACTGGAGAAGAGTTGCGGCTGAATCAGGCTGTTCTACTATTACATAGAGGCTAGTGTCATCTGCGAAGAGATTTATACAAGATTGTATTTCATGTACAATATCATTAATAAAGATAAGAAATAGCAGAGGTCCCAAGATTGACCCCTGGGGAACTCCTGCTTTAATGTGAGCCCATGATGACTGAGTGCCAGGAAGTATAACCCGTTGACGCCTATCTGATAGATAACTTTGAAACCAAGAGAGCAAGGGTCCAGTAATACCTGCATATTCTAGTTTGGATAAAAGACCTTTGTGCCATACTTTGTCAAAGGCTTTACTTATGACAAAGAAAACGACACGAACTTCCAGCCCATCATCAAGAGCTTTGCAAAGTGTTTCGTAAATGAGGACCAGTGGATTGACAGTAGAGTCACCAGGAATGAAACCGGACTGAGCTGTAGTTAGAAAGTTGATATCTTGAAGATGATTAAAGACGTGCTTAAAAACCAGACGTTCGAACACCTTTTCAGTTGTGTTTAAAAGAGAGATTGGCCGATAATTGCTTGGAAGTGATGCATCGCCTTTCTTCTGAATAGCAGTTACATGGGCCTCTTTCCAAGCTGACGGCAGTGTACAAGATTGTAAAGATGCATTGAATAATTTACAAAGAGGGAAGGAGAGCTCATGTGAAATTTCTCGTAGGAGTATGTTACTGATACTATCTGGTCCAGCTTCTTTGTCAACTTGTAATGATTTGAGGACATCTTCAACTTCGACTGGGTATAGAATTAGATCAGATAGAAAAGACAAGGAGTTGGGAGGGCCAAGGTCAGGTGCTTCTCTATTGTCGTCGTCAATATTTGTTTGTTGAACAAAGTAGCCGTTAAGAAGATTAGCCTTATCAAGGTCAGAGTATGCTGTTTGGGTGGTGTTAAGGTCTTGAAGAGGGGGAATGTTTATCTTATTTGGTTTAGAAATAAAGGATTTAAGATTTTTCCACCAATCCTTGGACGATAGAGAACCGCGTTTGAGTTTGTCAGAAAGTTTAAGAAAATAATTTGATTTGGCCTCGCGTATTATTAGGATGGTTTCGTTTCGAACTGTTCAACATTTTTGCCAGTAGTGTTGTGCTGATGTTATTCTGGCCTTTCTGTATAAACGTTTGCGTTTACGTATATTTCTTCGAATGTCATTTGTCATCAAAGGTACATCAAGGGGTCTTACTTTAATAGTCTTGTTAGGAATGTTTTGTTTTGCAAGGTCAGATATAGTTGTTATTACTTTATTGGCATATGTGTTGATATCGACATCAATGTAGTTATCCCATGGATGATTTTTAACAGCATCTCTCAAACTATCATAGTCACCGCGGTCGTATTCCCAAATAAGTCTGTCAAAGCAGTGGCGTTTTGGTTTTTGAAATTTAAGAAGTCCAAATACAGGAGTGTGATATCTTTGTTCTTGGTCAAGAAAGTGTTCACCAACACCAGAATAGAGAACGTTGTTCTTGTCTGAAACAAAAATAAGATCAATCAAAGATTCGGAGTGTTCGGTAAAATGAGTTGGCTGATCAATTAGTTGCTCAAGATTAAATTGTTGTGTGATTGAAGTAATTTTACGATTTGTTATCGGACTGAGTAGATTGTAGTTGAAGTCACCGGTTATTATGACATCAGATATATTTGTATCAATTGCAAGACCGATAGAATCCTCAACAAGATTGTTGTAAATAGTATCAGAATTTGGAGGACGATAAAACACTCCGAAGAGAATATGTCTGTTACTGTATAACGTTATTTCCACCCATATACATTCCAAACGATTCAACTCTTAATCAAGCCTCCTTTGATAGTGAAGACTGTCTTTAATATACAAGATAACACCGCCGTGGGTATCACCCACCTGATCTCTGCGTTCAGGCGTATGAAAAGATGATAATAGCAGGTCTTCTGTAGGAACAGAATTGTTAAGCACAGTTTCTGAAAAGGCGAGAATGTCAAAGTCGCATAGTTCTGTGTAAAGGATATCAAGTTTGTGCTGTATACTTTGAACATTGAGGTGGATAAAAGAGAGATGATTTGGAATGTTTATCATTACTGTTGACGTGGAAGACACCGATGAGTAAGAGGAACTTTGACCTGGATTTGAGTGAACATCTCCAGCAGTTAGCAGAAGTAGAGATAACCATGTGTAGAAGTTTACTACAAACAAAACCTTGAGAAGGAATTGTGTAAAACGAAGGTTAGTATAAAAGTTCGTGAGTGAGAAAGAATTTTCAGGTAAACTACAAAAATGCATCAAAAACAAGATATGCATAAACATTGGGAAGCGCCCTTGGAATCTATATGAATGCATGACGGCTTCTTTTGAGATTTTGTTATTCACATAACTAATTAATTACCAGTCCAAACAGTAGGAAGACTTGAGAAGCCGCCACAAGCATTACAACTAAACCAGGAATACTATGATGCGTGAGAAGGAATTGCCAGCAAGTTTTGGGCTGTGAAAACGAGACAGGTGTGATCGTGATGGAATAGAGAAAATATAGTGAGAAAGAAAAACAGAAAAGCATTGGTATCAAATAGATGAAGGGATTTTACGAGGGACAGATTCAACAAAATTACATTAAAAAGTTCATTTGACAATGTTTTAAATAAATGAATACGGACAGATGTGGCGTTACCGTAATGATTTACGGTTCATGTTAAGTTATGAAGTGATGAATATTCCTTACATTTGGTAAAATACGTGAGGTTACACAGTAGTTCAAAAATGTGATAATGATTCAAGTAATATACAACTATGAAGGCTGCAAACGTAAATAGAAATAACTTATCATTTGATGTTAGTGCACAATGTTGTGCTGAGATAGTTGCAACTGATAAGAAAAAGGTCTAGAGCGGGAAGACAAAATAAATCAAAAGCGGATATAGTAATGCCTTCCGAGGAGAATTCTAAGGACTCGTAAATAGTTACATAAACAAAAGGAGAAAATGCTATACATTCCTAGAACAGATCTAAAATTTGTACTACTTTGTTTAGGAAGGGAGGTAAATCAGACACAAACTATTAATCAACAAAAATACAAGATACACAAAACAATAGCTACTACGTGACACGGTATTTTATCACTGAAATGACAAATAAAGCCTGGTATGTGTACATATTATGCTAGCATATACATGTGTACGATATGACAGTATACTGTACTTTAATTGGTAATAAGTTCATCGAATTTACACAAAAAATAGTTACTAGAAGAATTCTAAGGACTCGTAAATAGTTACATAGACAAACAGAGAAAATGCTGTACATTTCTAGAACAGATCTAAAAGTTGTACTACTTTGTTTAAGAAGGGTGGTAAATCAGACACAAACGATTAATCAACAAAAATACAAGGTACACAAAACAATAGCTACTACGTGACACGGTACTTTATCACTGAAATGACAAATAAAGCCTGGTATGTATACATATTTTGCTAGGATATACATGTGTACGCTAAGACATTATACTGTACTTTACTTGGTGAAAAAAAAATCATCGATGATTACGCTTGAACTATGTACAATTATTTACTATTCGGAAATTGACAGCAAGGAATGTAATAACCACAGTGGTCAACTCAAACTCAAAATCGTAAATATAAATCACAGAAAACTTGTATTCAGTAATGCGACACGTACATATTTCTGTTATTATTAAAGGCCTAGATTCACTACTATATAAGTGTATCCCCACCCCCCAAATCCATTATACAACTCGCATCAGAGCATGAAGATGTGTGCAGTGGAGTTGAAAGAAATTAATTTTTCTTCAGTGAATGTGGAATGATATAATACAGTATTAATTATTATTTTGATATAATATAGATGATAATAAGTATTTCTTTAATGTTATAATAATGATAATAATAATAATAAAATAATAATAATAATAATAATTATTATTATTATATTACATAAGGGATGATTAAAGATACAGTAATAGTATTGACAAGTATAGTGAAAACTTCAGGAGTTCTTTGTGCTGACAAACAATATTTTTCTGATTGGAAACATGGGTTTCTTGTATTCATGTAATCAACATTATTTGAACTTAAAATTATTGTGTTCCATCTATACTAAATTTTCATTTTCAGTATGTTGCCAAAAGTGACTTTTTTGTCATGCTTCGCTTTGTAACTTTGAAATGAACATACTGTTTTCAGGTTTTAGACAAATGTTATTTACAGTATTCTGCAAGCTTTAGATGAGTGAAAGTCACAATTTTCTGAAATATCACAATTCTCCAGACAGACTTTGAAAAAATAAAAACTTGCATATTTCTTAAAGTAAGTTTATCATTATTTCATTATTGTGAAAATAAGTTTCTGCTTATCTTATTATTGTGTTTGATCAACAAATATTTTTCTTTACATAGAAATGCCAAAAAACTAGTATAACTTTAAAAGTTATCAATTATATATCAATTTAAGATAAATTACATTGTTTCCCCTTCTCATAATTGATACACTTGTAAGGTAGACTGACTCTCCAATAAACATTGACCCTTGTTAATTGGAACCATACTGTGATGGTCATTAGCCCCAAACTGTGCTGGTGAAGATCGAAATCCCTTGGCCCACTGCCAAAATCTAGACCTTTAAGCAAATGTATAGAAAATGCTCATTAACTGAAACCGCCGATTGTGAAATAATATGCGAATACTATATGGCATGCCGGGTCGTACAAATGTATAGATTGAAATACTCATTTGTTGAAACCGAAGATCGTGTAATAACATACGATTATTGAATGTCGACCTAGAGGCCAAATGCGTCAACTGTTAATCGACAAATCCTGGAACAAATACTTAATAGATAAGAATACAAATTAATTCTCGTATTATATTTTAGATATTGTCATAGTGCTGGTCAAGTGGCACATGCAAAATGCCGGTTATTGGTATACCGAGTTATTTTATAAGAGCTAAATTTGTTATTTATGATGCAATATAGCAAAATAATATCATACGAATACTAAGTGGCATACTGGTCATACAAATGTAAAGGAATACTCATTAAATGAAACCGAAGATTGTGTAATAACATACAATTACTGAAACGCATACCGGCCAACAGATAAGACTATCCCCCTAGAGACCAAGTGCTTTGACTATTTACCGACAAATCCCGGAACAGATACTTAATACATGAAATCACAAGTTAATCCTCGTATTATATTTTAGATTTTGACATAGGACAGGTTGGATGTAACATTATAACATATGGATGTTTTTGTCCCGTCAGCCGTTGGATGACATGTTATACAGTATTACGACTTTTCCAAAAAAATCCAACCAATGGTGGTACACGCAATTTCGCAGTTTTGATAAAATATATCTTAGTGACCGTCATATATAAACCAGCTGATCTATCTATTTATAGTTGGGAGAATTGGATATATATGTGTGATGCACGGGTAAAGCGTGATGTTGTGGGATGTCATTGACGGATTACGTGACAATACTATAGTAACGGTATGTCGTTTGCAAAGCAAACACAATTGAGTAATCGGTACCGGTCATATTTCAATTCATTCACAACTTTTCAACCCAAAGGGTTAAGTGTTGATAATCATGGATAGGTATGTTTACATTATCTTATTAACTGTTTACTGAATATTTTTGAGCTAGTTCATGTGAATAAATCAAAGAGCATCAGTTAGTTATTATAATGCATGGACAATACTGTACAAAATTCATCAAGCTATGATACGTTGTCATTAATAGAATAACAAGTCTATATATAAAAAACTACGTCTTAAATTAAACATTACTTGGGCGACTATATTGTACTTGCGCTAAAGACTAAATTTCAAAAAGCATAACGTTATACGTTTCTTTTTGTAGAATTATGAGGTTTTATCGTAATTCCACCTTTATGACTAGACAAAAAATCTATATAAAAATACGTCTTAAATTAAACATTACTTAGGCGACTATGTTGTACTTGCACTAAAAATAAATTACAAAACGTCGCATTTCAGCTCGGGGTAGGGGAAACAAAATCGGTGGTACTGAAAAAACGAATTCGGTGACATACAATTTCTTGTTATTCAAACGCAAGTAAATATATTTGCGCATTAATGATTGAAATTTAAACAAAATTCCTTGACCCGAAAAAATGTTATACTCGAAAAACGGACAATTTTCCAGCTAAACTCTACGTTACGCTTTGTATAAATCTGATGCTTTAATGCGTCATAATCTTAAGGTACGTCATACATCATTCACGAAATTTATAACACAGGAAAGGAAATTTTAAATCTTTTAAAAATATATAAATTTCATTCGCGTCCGCTTCCTGCTAAAACAGGGATATGCTGAAAACCTTACAGAAACAATGAAAATGACGCCAAAAATGACGCCCAAAAAGTCCCGTTTGTGGCCAAGTTTTACAGCGCACCAAACAAATGTGGCTTACATAAGAGTCAAACGGAAAACTGGAATAAATCAGAAATATCCTCAATTTTCTTCCGTTAATTTTTCATAGATCTATCTAAAAAAAATTTAAAGGTCGCACTCCATCTTAACCATACTGATTAATATAAAAGGTCATAAAACAAATCATTATTTACAAAATTCTGTGACAAGGTTCTGAAGAAAAAGGGAATACATTATAAAATGCAGTAAAGGTTTTGGCTATAGGAGTTCAACGTTAACTTTAAGCTTGAGTAAAATAAGATAGAGGGGTGGGACATTTTGTTCCCCTTAGTGACATATTCATTTCTGTTGTTCTAAGTACCGGAAGTTACGTCATATCCTGCTGATTTATATAGTGGATCATGATCCTCCGTGTCACAGCTGTTTAAAACATAAATTATGTCAAACAAAATTAGTTTCAACTAATATGTTCCTGGGTAAAATATATTCATAGATGATATTAGACATGTGCACTTACACGAAATTCTTCATCATGGTGGCACTCTTACTTGAAAAGGAGCCCATGTTATGTCTATGATTTAATTCTCAGCAAACACTGCTAGCAAAACAATACCCAAATAAACGGAAAAGTACGTGAACATCGTTCGTTTACCGTCAGATTTTTCGGCTTTAGTAAACGCTTCGTAATCGGCAACACAAATGTTAAATCCATTTTCGTCATTTCTGGCAACATGTACATTTGTCATTTCGCTTTTATTTGCGATTGTACTATACTCTTCCGGGGAGAGCATTATCTTAGGACAGTTCTCAAACTTTGATGGAAGTAGATATGGGCATCTGCTGCTGAAGTCGTACATCGTATCAAGATATCTTGTAAGATTTCTGTATTTTTCTTGGGACCAAATGTATTCTATATAGAATGGAACATCTTTTACGACAAGGGTTGTGTTCTTCTTCCCATTTTTGTTCTCCTCCAATTGTGTAGCGGTTAACAACACTTTCTCCCGTTGACAGTTTGGTGCAGTTGTAAAAACAATTTCAAGATAGAGCTTTGCAATTGAACTATTAACGGCACGAGCTTCGCTCTCGACTGAGGCGCTACATATTCTGCAACCATTAAGTCTGAACTTTGATTGCATTTTTTTTAGCAAAACTCTTGAGAACTTGGGTATTTCGTCATTTTTCAACGTCAGTGGTAACATTGGGATAAGTTTAAAGAGAAATCCGTAGTTAAGTTTACTAGACCCTACGACAGAAACGCATCTTCCATGCATAGGCACTTCAAAACGCGGACAACGTATTCGTACACACTCACCCTGAAATAAATTATGATAAATTTGTTGATTAAGACAGCCATAATTCGATTTCGTTTAAATTATACTTTACTGAGTGGCGTATAAAATATTCTTGCTTTATTTTTCAATAAAATATTTATCGCCGACGAAAGTTATAATTATTTTAACAAATTTGAATGTTCAAAGAAGACAGCACTGGACAGTTATCGGCTTAAGTACTGCAAACACTATTCGTGACATTGCTAATTGCATATGTATGGCAGGTTTAGTAATGCCTGAATATGGTCATACCTTTAAGGTAACATTTTATGACATTCTTCAGTTGTCGTATATTCTGTTACAGATATATTTAAAGGAGAAAGGATATATTACATACAGTTAGATCAGAAATGAACGCTTAATTTCTTCCTTTTTTCTTTCTTTCTTTTTTTTTTTTTTTTTTCTTTTTTTGTTTCTTTTTTTTATAGAATCTTGTAGTTATCTCCCTTAGATACGCGGAATGTTTCTTTTGATTCAATGAAATGTTTAGTTTAGCGTATACGTATAAAAGATATTTGGATATTTTAACTACATGAAACAAAGGGTAAATTTTAAAGAAACGTGTAGCTTTGTATTTGTCTATGTTCGAGCTATCGTTAAGAGGAGGTAGGCAAACGGAGATAATAGTAAATTTTACAAACTTGCATTTCTAACGAATTTCGGCAAAGTATATACTTTTCAATGCAAAACTTGGACAAATATAATTAATAGTATAGCAGTACTAGTTAATATAGACAATAGTTCTTATGCCATTCAATAAGTAAATGCTGTTTATTATATTTTATTAAAATGCTTAAGTAACGCTATCTTGGCTGGGCAATGAGGATAGAAAAGTCAAATTGGTATTAAATGAATTAAGTTGTCAAAATTTCTTACTGCTCTAACTATTATCTGATCAGAATCAGTTTGACACCTTAAAATAATCGTTACAAACCGGAAATGAAGTTAGTAAAAGATTTTACTTACGAAGTATTCGTCATAGAATTCCTGATGATCGCACACATGCTTCTTTACTTTAACTTCTCTAGACTCTGTCGTGGGTGGAATTCTCAAAAGAAATGACATATCAAATACATTTCTCCAAGGCATCTCCGAATCACATGTAACCTTGATGCCTTTGTTACAAAGGTAACAATAGACATTAGCATATCCCCAAAGCATCGACTGAAAGAACGTCAGTGAACCTAGGATAAAAGAAGCAAATTCAGTGAATTTATATCCCCCATTGAAAAGGTTTTTTTTATGAATGATATAATTTAAAAGCAATAACTCATCCTGATAAATTGTGCGTGTACACCGCTGTCCTACAATAATCTATTTTATGCATATGTTTCATGAAGATCTATAAATGAGTTATATTGTTTTATGAGAATTTATGAATTTTAAAACAACTAAAGCGCAAATAAATCGTCTCTATAGTTACTAAAGAAGTCCTGATGGATTATGTTCATGCTCCACTGTCCTTTGTTTTAAATTGCACGAATATCCGTCAGTGGATTCTGTTATGTAGGACTTTACGGATTGTTAGGTAATAGAAGGACAATTAGTCTGAAGTTACTGTACTGTAGTGATCCTGACAAAACTCATATGTGCGCCACATGTACAACCCAATAGTTATCTAGATTTGTGTAATGTTTCATGAAAATCTATCAATAGGTTACCTAGATACGGTAAAAAACAATTCCTATTTTTTACATCAAGTGGGAAAATTTCATTTTACTTGGTCAAGGGGGGACGATACTTTATGTGAGCAAAGTTCAAGTGCTAAGTAATAATTATTTGATGTTTTAATGATTCTAGATAAAACAACTTTTAGAACCACAAACATGGCCATTTTCAGACGGGCGAACGCAATCAAGGACGGACGGACGGACGGATAGCCAGACGAACAATGGCAATCTATATCCCTGCTGGGGATTGGAATCATTTATTTTCAGCTTCTAACATTTATTCATATTAATCAATGCGTGAGAGGAAAGGACATATAGCGTTTAATTCATAATATATGTGACTGAAAATCTGTTTTCAAATTGATTCTTATTTAACACAAAAAGTCATGATAAATGTTTCAACCAACCCTTTGCTGACGAGCCGAATCAGTTATAATCTATTCAATTAATACAGTTAAAACTCCCTCGAACTCAATGGTTGATACTAGCTTTCGGTGCAGCGTCCGATAAGGTGTAAAGTCAATATTTAAAAGAACATTCAATTTGCTGATAAAGATTGTACAACATATTCCTAAATAATGGCGAAGACGATGATTATATAGTGTATTTATGCAAGAACTGCTACCTCTGCAACCAAGTATGCGGGCTATTTTTTATCTTTCAGCAGTTTGTTCTATCTTTTGGAACTAGAGAGTTATTAAGTACATGTACGTAGCCAGTATTGAAGCCTATCATATTTTTTTCTGTGATAGGCAAGTTTTCTACATTTAAATTATGTTGATTGAACAATAAATGCAAACATTCATTTAAGAAAATCATAAGTATATACTCACTTTTATCGTTTGTACACATTTCCTTCAACTCTTCAGTGATATTGTCCGGCGACTGATTCGGTGAGCTGACTTCCGGGCAACTTGAAATCAAAACGTTTTCATAACATAATGTATACTTCCACGGGGTTACATGAGGTGGCTCGAATATAAGGGAGCATGCGTTTGTCAATTTGTCCATGAGAAATGATGTGTTGACTGAGGACTTATTCCAGTCGTCGTCTAAGAACACGTTTTTCATGCAGTACCTATCGATAACAATTTCCCACATAATTACATCAAATTCACCGAAACAGGCTGCACAGTGTCTGTTTTTGTAAATAATTTTACCGTCTCTTGAGGAAACAAATGGTATATCTAAAAAAGATTCTGGCTCATCCTTTTCACATTTGGCTTTGGTGAATTGTCCAATATGATTCTCTGGGCACTTAGCGCGCACGTAATACCAAGGAAAAGCCCGTGATTCTCGAACTATTTTGGCATATCTTACCGATGGTAAACAGACTTGTTTGGTCACATTTCCAGGTTGATTAGGGATCATCCCACTACAGCAAGTTCCTTTTTCGCGACAAATGTCATTACATTCACACGGCCGGCAACATGAATCACTTGGAAGAGAACTGTTCAATTCACCAAAACATGTATTTTCACCTCCGCAAATGTCTTTCACATATTTGTCGATACTTTTTGAGTTAACATAACTGAAAATAAAAGTGCACACCATAAGGCAGATTGAAAATTTAATCATAATTGGTTATTATTTTACAAATTCCAATGATATGTTTTATTGTTTTTTAACTTAACTTTACCCGCTTTTTGTACACAGCCTAGAGCTTAACGTGTTGCGATGAAATATTTCTATGCATTTAGAAGCATATCATGACTTCAGAAGAAGTACACTATACGGCATGACTTGCTGAGTGTATTTCTGGCGAATGCATTATTTGGTCAAAGCTTATAACTATATTTCCTAAAAAGTATAATGCCTTCATTTTCACCTTTGTGCTGTTCTATTTAAATGCGTCAAACACAGTGAGATAAATACCGTCGAATTGCTAATAATATCGTCGGACTTAGCACTTGTTAACAACTTCTCAGTTTAAGGTAATTATTTCGTACGTCGCACTGTCAAATTCTGGACAATTGTTCACGGCAAACTGACCAAACAACAGCATTAATTTATTGACATACCCATGTGATATTTCGAAATAATATGCACCCCAAAACTCTTTTGTACAGTGCACAATATTTCATCATAGTCTCCCTTTTTTATGTATCGCGTACACTATTACTTTTATAATTACATATCACAGATCTATTGTGTGTACGTGAAATAACTTCACAATACTAAATATTAGTTATTTCTACAAAAGTGATACATTGTATACAAGTATTTATCACCATTTTGTAATAATATACTTAATTTTTATTGGGCATTGAGATCATTCAAATATGTTTGGTTGTGATTTCCTTGAATAAAACGATAATTGAAACACGGCTATTACTGCAATGGAATATAACATGTCGTGTCTTTTCATATTGAATTTATTATTATAATAAACAAGTGGAATAATATTATAAAATGCGGGGCTCTTCCGAGCATTTTATTAATTTTGTTTCACTCGTTTAATAAATTTGATTTGAAAAGACACAAATGTAATATTCCTTTCATCATATGCATATATATTTTTTTTGACGCCACATCTTTGTGTTCCAAACGTTGACGGTAAACAGCTTGTTTGCTGAATATTTCATTTTGTATCCAGCTTTTCGTCATATCTAAACAATAAAATATCTACTAGTTCAGAAAAGGAGTGGATATAACTGCTGCGTACTTTTAATATAGTTTCTGATATATTCTTTTACATCAAATGAATGAACGTCTTGAAGCAAAGAAATATATATATTATTTATGTTTAGAGTAAAAATATGGCTAAGATTTTGTCAGCATTTGACCGTTTTCATATCTAACACTTAGATACAACTTCCGCCATTTTTTATCAGTATGTGTTCCCCCCCCCCCACCCCCAATTTGAATAACGTGAGTATTATAGCTGGAATCGCTGTCATTTTCAACTTTAGACTGAAACAAAACCGTTTCTAAACTCTTACGCAAAAATTTAGAACCCGGGTCCCTCGAAACATGACACGGCACTATAAAGAATAAAATAAATAAAAAAGTAAACATTTAATATGAATAAACGGGAGGGGGTTATGATAACAATGAGCTTTCGCGTTTTAAAAATTAATTGCTAACTTCATTTTTTTTAAACATTTATTTGATGGCTCTTTGCTTCATACATTTCATTAGAGCAAGCATATTATTTTAACACCGAAATCAAAAGCAACAATTAGTTCGACTACAAGTTATCTCAACATTGGCATATTCGACTGTACAGCCATCTTTCACCCTTTTAAATGAACATTTAAACCATGGTTTACAAATATGTTCAATTCTGATTTAAGAATAATTCCCCTTTTTGAAAACTTCAAATACAACTGACCCTTAGAAAAAAAGTCTCTAGTCTAATTTGTCCAGTCAAAAATTACCTCACCCCTCATGTCGGACCGAATGATACCCTGGTTGGAGCGTTCGCCCGTTATTCGAGCGGTCATAGGTTTGGTGTCCGGTACAGCCACGGTACAGTCACTCTATCCGTGACTAATATCTTTTAAATGGAGCTGTTGCAAGTTACTGTGGGGAAAGAGTTTAGTGTTTTTACAAACTAAAATGTTGACGGAAACGGGCGTAAACCCAGAAACATAGCCTGGCTCCCTGGCTGCATGGTTCTTTTTTTATATAAATACTGCAAGCAAAATAAGAAAATCTTAAGCCTCTAAAATAGCACATTTTGTCTGATGGCTGAACCTATGTTCGGAGCCAGGGGCAATAAAAAATGTCAATGTAGAAACAACCTGCTGGAGTTACTTCCCTCTTAATGAATAAACATATATGTAAATAAGAACAAACATAGGGACGGGAGCCAGTCTACCAGAAACAAACAATGATCATTCCCGGCAAATTCTAACTTTTAAGTTGGTCGAAATATGCACATTCAAAACGAGATGAAGTTAATATCAGAGTGACGTTGAAATTAACGGGCAGGGCATGAAATAAATAAATCATTGCATTTATGCATTTGATAACCATTAATTGTGTTGGATTTACGCAGTTTCTCAATAACATTCAAATATGTCACTGCGGTCTGCTTACACAACCTGTCTTTATAGTTTCTAACCAGAAGGCACTCTTCGTAAGAAATTGACAACTTTTCCACCTAGTGGAACGCTACATCTAGTCGGGCTCGAAATAACATCTCCGGACTCCTGTGAAAATTGTATTTAACTATTTATGAAAGATTTAAATGTACTGAAACCAACTGATGATGTAAGAAGCCGTTCAATAAAGGCTATAAATAAATCCTTCAAACAGACAATGTTAACTTGATTACTTTTTTTTTTTTTTTTTTTTTTTTTTTTTGTAAAAACTTTTATGTATACAATATGGCAATAAAAAGGGAAGACATCGAAAAAGGCTTACAAAATTAAATACGCTTAAAAAAAAATTTTTGTTGAAAATCTTTTTGTAATTAACTTATTTTTCCCTAAAAACAAACAGTTTCTTTGTGAAAGTTTTGAGAAACAAAATTTTCGTTGAAAATGAGGGGGGGAAAATTTAAGACAAACGGGAAAAACAAAAGTCGGGAACCCCCGATTTTTTCCTCCTTAAATCGAAATTACTTTAGTTTTTTCAAAAAATTCTAGGGGACAGTTTTACACCTTTTAAACATTCCGCAAAAACTAAAATTCGAAAAAAAGATTTTGGCATGAATTTTTGCCAAAGAATTTTCCGTCTGCGAATATCGAGAACAAATTTTAAAATTACATCACCGAAAAATTTTTAACGGCTTAATTTTTAAAAGGAAAAAATAATTGGGGTTATTGCAAAAAAAATAACCGGTTTATTTACGAGATATTCGTTTTGAAAGATTTTAATCGTACAAAAGTTAAATAAATAAATAAATAAAAAAAATAAAAAAAATATTTTACTATAAAATAACTCCATTTTACAATACGGCGGAAACTGCCGACGATTCCGAATTTGCGTAAAAATTTTAATGACGCATAAGAAACCCTCTTTCCACGAGGAAGCCAATTTCCGACTAGAAAAATTTTGACAAAAAACTTATCCGATTTAATCGCTGAAATGAGGGGGGGTACTTGCTAAGAAAAGAAGGGCAAAGGAAAACAATCTTAGTACTTCTCAGAGCAAACGACGAAGAGGGTGAGGCCTTTCGAGGGAAAATTCTGAATTTAAGCGAAATTCAGTTGTTTGGTTTACACAAGATTCTGCAACAGAATGTTGATTGAAAACTTTATTGATTTGATTCATCGATAAACTCACAGATATTCTAGTAATAGAATGTCAGGGGGGGGAAATCTCCTTCTGGGGCAACAAAGCCGATTCTCTTTATGACCGGGCCAAGCGGGTAATCTATCGAACCTTTTAAAATAGCCCACGACGTTATACATAACCAAAATTTAAGCACAAACCGCAAATTGGGCGGGGGGAATAAAAAATCTTATGAGATAGGTCATTTTTTTAAATTTCCCCAATTGCTGCACTGTAAGTAATTCGGGGAAAGGAAGGACAAAATTTATAGATTTTTAATAAAAAATTTAATCGGACAGTGAGGCATGATCGCCCCCTTTAAAAAACCGATATACAAATTAAAATTTGGGTATAGAATCGCAAATTATAATTTATTTCTTTGTATAAAGGCATACAAACAACAATATGAACATGATAATCAAAGGGGGATAATTAAAAATTTTACCAAAGGTTTGGGGGCCAACGGGCAAATCGTAGATTAGTGTTTAGCATTCACTTAAAATAAACTGTACTCTAGTGTCATAAAATGCTCAAAGGGAAAGGGAATAGATACATAATTTGCTGTAGGGGTACATTTTTTCTCGGAACAAAACTTTCTTCAGCATTTCGCATAAAACCCTATTAAAATTATGCATGAACCAATTGCAAGAGCTTTTAGCACAGTGTAAACAAGGAAAAAAGTCACTTCTTTTTAAAACCCCGATGCTCACGAAAGAAAAACCCAACCAAAATAGATAAAAATAAGATCTATCTCCTCAAATAGTTTTTGCTTTCAATGTTGTAATTTAAAAGTTAGCCCAAAACCCTTGTATAGCCAATAGACTTAAAAGCTAAAAGTTCACCTGTAAATGGCGTTACTTATTCCTGTTATGCAGTACTGGATAGGGCAAAAAAATGCTCCAACAGACGAAATAAAGCGTGACATCCCCATAAAAACAAATCGATAATTAGGCGGGGTGACTTCTTCAGGAGGCAAAGGGGCTCATAACATACATATCGCGTATAACAAAAAAAAAAAACAAGCATAAGAAAAAAATTAATTGTTAAAATTCAGAAAATTTTCTTTTCGCCCTTAAATTTTCAGGGCAGACACTACCGAAGACAAATTACCTCAGTTACCCCATCTTAAATAATTGACCAAGTAAGTGACAATTCATTTCTAAATAATTTTTTCAGCTAGAACTTTGAACTAGTAATATTTATAGATACAGACATCGTTCTAAAGCAAGTTATAAGATTAGTATTAATTAGATGGAGCAAAAAAAATGAAATACCGGACTTTTATGGGGCGGGTGGTTTTGTCCAAAAAAAAAGCATCTATTTTGGATCAAAAATGGTCTTATTGGAAGATGTACATTGGGAAAGGACATCTTTTTGGGCATGACATAAAACAAAAAAATCAATCAATCGATCAAAGTTTAAACATTTACCATTTAATAGGACTTACTTGACAAATAATCGGGGAAAAACTTACTTTTTAAAATATCTACACGAAACCTTTTTTAAGGGTTTTTGAAGCAATGTTTTTGGGTTTAATCTGCATCAATTTCGGTTCTATTTGATTTGTTTTTCGGGAGAGAATTTTAAAATTTATCTGGGGGCAAAAAATAAAAAACGGATAAGGGGGCAGGGCAGTTTGTTTTTAAAAAAATTCTTTTAATTTTATAATTTAATTAAACCGTTTACGGATTGGTGTCCCCTGGGAGTTCGATGTTAATGTACAGTAAGGATTTTAAAATAAGAAGAAGTCAGTGCCTTGATTGATTTATCGTGTATGTCACAACCGCAATTTGTCCAAAAGGGGTGGTAACTTTCAAGTTTGTCTGTTAGAAACTATTCTCAAGCGCCATTCGTCCGCAAAAGGAGTACCCCCCATCTGTCTATTCAGTGCCATGTTTATACAACTTTTAATGCAATCAAACGCAAGTTGGTCCGTGAAAGTAATAAGATACAAATGCCCTTTGGTATGGGCAAGTGGTGCGGTATACAAATGCCAGTATGTCCGTCGAAAATGGCGTGTCCTTTCCCCGTTTTTTAACTCCCACATTTTGTCCTTTTAAGGAAAAATTTCCGTGAAGTAATAATGTACACAAATCGTTGTATGTCAAGTTGGGGGTATCAAACGCCACTTTTTCCGGTCAGAAATCAGGTCGTGTCCGGTCCGTTTTATACTTATTACTAGAAATTTGTTTGTCCTTTAAGGAAAAATTTCCGTGTAAGTAATAATTTACACAAATTTCTTTTGGGATGGCAATTTGTGCGATACAAATCCCCAGCATGTCAGAATCGGGCTGTCCGTGTTTAACAGCATTTTTTGTCCGTTTAAGTGCAAAATTTCCGGGAAGCAATAAGGGACACAAATGACTGTTCGTAGGGCAAGTTTTCGGAAAAACAAACCCAGCATGTCCGTGTCAAAATCAGGGCGTTCCGTGTTTATACACCATCAGTTTGTCGGTTTGTGTGCAAACTTGTCCGGTAATAATATTAACAAAACGTTGATGGGGATGTGTAAGCTGGGGGGTAAACAAATCCCCACTTGTCCGGGTTTCCAGACAAGGCGGCCCGTTTTTTATACTAGCACGTTTTTTTTGTTTAAGTGAAACTTGTCCGTGAGTAATAAGTATAAAAAATGCTGTTGGTAGTAAGTTGTGCGTTACAAATGCCAGATGTCCTGTCATAATTGGGGCGGTCCGTGTCCGTTTTAAACACATCATTGGGTCCGTTAAAGTGCAAGATTGTCCGTTGACAGTGAAAATTATACAAATGTAAGTTGTCGGTATACAAATGCCAGATGTTTTTTCCCTAATCGGGGCGTGTACGTGCCTGTGATATATACAAGCACAGTTTGCCTTTAAAAAAGCAAAATTGTCCGTGAAAGTAATAAGATCCAAAAAAGTCACTGTTCGGGGGGTTCCATGTATATATCCCGGCGTGTGGGCAAGTCATTGTGTATAAAAGTGTACATGTCATTGTGAGAAGTTACGAAACCCCGTGTGTTGGTTTACGCGGAAGGTTTTTGTAAATGTGCTTGAAAACAGGTTTACGTGTAAGTTAAGTTAACCCCCTGGTTGGTTTACGTTGTAAAGTTTGTAAAATTTAATGTAAACCCTGTGGTGGTTTACGGGAAAATTATGTAAACCCCGGCTGGGTTATGATTTGAATTTGGGGTTTAAATTAATTAAACTCGTGTTTGGTTTACTTTGTTTCTGCGGGTCATTTAAGTGCGTGAACAAGGTTTGCCCATATGAATGTTCCAATTCCTAGTTTAGGGTTTCCCGGGAAAATGAATTACTCTAAATTTCTATCGAAACCGTCAGGTTACACATCCCTAAAACAGACCACTTTAACCAAACAATGGTCCTTTCCTTGTGTACCTTTTCATTAATAAACTTCGCCGTATAAATGGAATGGGGCGAAAGGGAAATATTCAAACAGTCTAACAGGATTCTAAAAATTGAAATTTCTTATAAAGAAATAAATTTTTTTGCCAATGAATCCATTCGCTAACTCGGCCTTGTTTTTTTCATTTGATAAACTTTGCGTCGCACTTCGAGAGAATTAGAGAACTTAGGCAAAAATTTGGCGGAAATTTTCCGGGAAAATTTTGGGGGGGGAAATTCTAGCTTTAGGTTGCATATTTTTTCCAGCTTTTCAAAATTCATTAAAACTGGAAATCTTAGAAAATCTTTACCATTAAACGTTTAAAGTGAACGTATTTAAGCCCCCCCCTGTTACTCGTACAAAAAAAATTTAAAAATACGACTTACAGGGCCTCGAGGTTCGCTCGTGCTTATTTTGGGTGTCTCCGGAAAACCTTGTTGTTTGGCTAATTTTTTGGGGGGCCCGGAGCCGGTTGTGATACTAGTAGCACTTTTGGCATGTGTAGCACGTTAGGCGGTGTAACACATTAGTGTGTGGGTGCACGTTAGTGCGTGGTGACACGAAGTGCATGGTGTACACGCCCAGTGCATGTGTACACGTTATTCCCAGGGTGAGCACTTTAGTGCTGGGTAGCACGTCTGCTTTTACACGTTTGCGTGTCATTTAGCGCGGGTTAGCGCGTCCTACTAGTGTAACTCGTCCGTACAGGGTGTACAGGGTTAGGCATTTTAAACAAATCTTGCGTGTTGTGAACACTTTAATAACTTCCCAATAACCCACGGGGCAAGCAAATCAGGGGAAGGGCTTAAAATATTTTTTATTCTTTTTTGCACAAAATCCCTTTTAAGCTTGATTTCCGCACCCCACCCGATTGCTTATTGTTACTACGCGACGCAAAATTATTTAGGGGCCACATATCTCCACAACGACAGCAGGACAAATTATAAGAAAGCTTTCGCAAAAACGGGGAAGCTTTAAATTGAAAACAGTGTTTTCTAAGGATTTGATCTATTTCCCCAAGGTACGCGGAGGATCTGATCTATCGTCGCCTATAGGGTACCGCGAGGATCGATCCTCTGTCACCATTTTTACCGCAGAGGATCTATCTATTGAAAAACATATTGACACGAATTTTAAAAAGTGACAATTCAAAGTCTAAAGTAAAAATTATCACTGTGGGGTTTTTGCCCAAAAAAAATAATAATAATAAACATGATGCTTTAATTAAGTAAATTTGTTGTTTTTAAAATAATTTTTGGGAACCTACTTCCTTTTGGGTATAGATTCCCCCAAAAGTACATAAAAGGGCCCCCCAAAACCCCAAAAACGCAAAGCAACCAAGCTTTTGGGGAATCGAACCAAGTGTTTTTGGATTATGTAACCGGAGTCTAAAATAAATATTTTTAAAAAAAAGGGACGTCCGAAACCAAACAAATTCCCCAAAAAAACGCAACTCAAAACTACTTGGGCTAGGCTAAAACGTTTTTTTGACGCCATTATGTAAAAAGGTGCTTTGACCTTTTTAAAAAATTGTAAAAGGGGTGAAGATCAGCTTTTGCTATTTTTTAAAACATTTATCAAAGATGCAACATGTTTTTTGAAATTCCCGCCATTACACCTTTTTTACTTAAAACGACGTCAACGAAAGCTTTATTATACCACAGGCCTTGAAGCCTATCAAAAAAATATATGCATTCCCAAATATCCCCCCCCAATATACATGAAATAGTACGGTTGGCAAGTAAATCTTGTCTTTTTTTTATCAATTTTAATCGCGATAAACAAACACATGCAACTAGCAAAAAACACCCTTTCAAAAAGTAAAATAATCTTCCTCTAACGGGACGCTGAGCACATCTATAAAAACAAACCCCCAAGCCCTTTCATTTCATTCGTTACAAACACCGAAATCGCCTACGGTATCCGCCAACCTTCTCCAGCCCCGGTTTTTAAAAAATTTCGGGGTAAATCACTTCTGAAAAAAACCAAAATTTCCCACGGATAAAAATTTTGTATCGAACAAAAATGGTGATTAAAGAATATAAAACGCCAGTTTGAAACCACCGAGCGAAACTTCAATAAAATTTTTTAAATTTATTTTGGAAACCCCCCAAGGGTTTTCAAGGAACTGTGACGAATTTTCGTGACGTCATAACAGCCTTGGGGATGAAGGGGTTCTCGGTGCTTATTTTTCGAGATGACGACGAGGAAACCTAGCATTTTAAACTCTTTTATCATTTTCAATTTGACCTTATCATTGCTTTTAAAATTTAAAAGTTTTTACAATCTTAAATTTACGCAAACTTTCAATACAACTATTTTGTTGGTTTTTTTGTAAATTTTAAAAAAAACCCCAAAAACAAAACGTTTCTCTAAACGATATAGATAACATTGAATTTATTGTTATTGTTGGGTTTCAAAAACCTTGCGCCAACCAATATTGGGGGCAGTTCAAATTAAAGTATGGGGGTTTTCCAACCCCACACCCATATTTTTTTTTTCCTCCAACCCCACACCCAAATTAGAAATTTCCACAACCCCCACCACATAAAATTATCAAATCTCGAAAATCAAACAGGAAGGTAATTTTAAAACCAATAGGAAGCATTACCTTTTTTTTCCTTTCTAAAACCAAAAAACACAAAGAGTCACTGTAATCTTCATTCCGCTTCGAAAATTTGCCGCTAGAAAGAAAAATTTTTAAACCCCACCCACCAGATTTATATAAGCACGTTTCCCAAAAACATGTACGTTTCCCCGTTTCCGACTATAAGTTGTTTGTTTTTTTTTTGTTCGTTTTTTTTGGGTTTTTAACGGCCGTTTTTCAACTATTTCAGTTATGTAAAGGCGGGGATTTTCCCCAACCATGTTTTTCCGGATTCGTACCCCTTTTCTGCAAAAAACTGTAACTGCCAACTTCCCAAAAGTATTTCAGTTATGTAACGGCGGGCAGTTAACCAACCAGTGTTCCTGGTTTTAACCAGTACAAAACCCGTTTCCCAAATTCCCAGCTTTTAATCAGAGTGGGGACGAATGATTTCAGACACAATGTCTTTCATCAAATCTCACGGGGTACATACACCCCCCCCGGGGGATCGAACTCACGACCCCGTGACCGTAGACCCAAACCTTCTCCCATTTAGCTAACGGCGGGGTCCGGCCATTTAAAACTCTAAAAAAAAATATAAATTCAGACATTTTAGAGCCTGCACGGGACGACAACACAATAAATTCAACTCTTAAACATCATTTTCATTGGTTTTTTAAGCTTTATCAAATTTTATGAAAGTTCAACCGTAACCCTCTGGGGGACGCGAAAATAACGCCAATACTGATTTGTAAAGAAAACCGTCATTTCCGAAGGGCAACATGGAATCACGTGCAGTTTTCCCGCGAAAATCAAAAAAAGAAACGTCTGCTCCGGTTTCTAACAAGAAAATTTACGGCCCGACATTTACGAATTTAACGATTTTTTTTTTCGAAAAAAGATTCTTTTATTATTCACGTTTTTCCTCTTTAAAGTTCATATGTAGGGGTGCAAATAAACACAGAAAACCTGCCGAACAGGTAAAGAAAAATGGGGTAAATCGAACAGCCAAAGGCTATAAAAATAAATTATTTATACTTCTTGATGTTGCACATTTTTCTACTGAAATAGGCCTCGGGGAAAAATCATGTCGAGTCATTAAATCAACACTGTATCATGCCCTGACGCCAACAAAACTTGTCTTTCCTTTGGGCATGACTCCATCAGATTTAAAAATGATTTCACGCAGTACATTTTTAGAAACTTTTGTTAAAGGCATGACCCCAATCGTACGACAAAAAAAAAGATATCAGAAAATTTTTCTAATTTTTTTTTTAAAGGGTTTTAAAACTTAGTTACGCAGTTATGTTATAGAAACACTAAGGATCAGTTGTTTTTTTCGATTTTTTCCATTCAAAAATCGGGATACGGGGTTAACAGCCTTAATCATAAAGCTTTACATTTATTTTAAAGAGCGTCGTGCAATTCCCCCATTGGGGGTTAAGTAAAAACCGCAGGAAAAAAATTTTTTTTACCGCGGCGGGGCCCGGGTTTGATTTCCCCAAAACCAGGGTTTTTTTTTTCACCTCCTCTCTCTTGGATTAGCATTTTAAACAGATTAGAAACAAAAACTGTGTTCTGATGCAAATATACCAAACATAAAGCAAAATTCGAGGTCGGGGCCCTTTAAAGGCAAAGTGAAAGTAAACTTAACTTTTTTGGGCCCCAACTATTTATCATATAAAAAATAAATTTTGGGAGTTTTGTTTTGGGAAAGAAATTAAAAAATTTTTGCAAGTCACATTTTTTTTTTACTTCAACGTAAAAAATTTAAAAAAAATCTCTTACGATGCTGGGTTTGGCATTAATACTTAAACTGCAAAAGCATTAAAAGAAAGGCTGTCTACATTTGCTTTAACGGAGGCAAAATATGATTTTAAAATAAAAAGAAGGAAGTTCACCTTTCAAACAATGAACACGTGGCTTTTTTTTTTTTTATCATGCTCAACATAAACATTTAAGTAAATTTTTTAAAAAAACGATGTTTTGCGATTTTTGCAGTTTAACTTTTCATTGATACATAACATTTAAAAAAGAACAATTCGACACCGCGTGTGCAACAGTTTAATAGTTCAAAACCATGTAAGGCCACTATAGCAAAAAAACTTCTGCTAAAAATGCGTTAATACATTGTGTGCGACATTTGGACTTTCCCCTAATTAAAATGAGAATGTCTGTTAGAAATTAAATTTGGGCTTTGTAGCGACTTTTCATGTTTTCTTGAAAAAAAAAGTTTTCCCAACGGCTACGCTTTCCCAAAAAAATTGAAAAACCTACAGTGATCAGATATGCCTGAATGGATGAGACGATAATTTACGGCGGCAACGGATATCGGTACCATCATTTTTAACAACTTTGTACGGCGTTTTTAAAATTTTTTTTTGCAAGCATGAAAAATTCGACTAATTTTAGTGAAAAGTGATCTTTATGCAAAGACAATACACCTATACCCTCTTTTTCCACGCCCGCGTACAAGAAAAAGGTATCACTACCCCTGAGTCGCTGTTATAATTTTTTTTCCCCGACATCTATTTCTAATTATGCCTCCAAAATTTTTTTTTTTCTTTTTAATTTCTTTTTAATTTATCCAAAATAATTCAGTGCTACTTCCAGCGGGCTGAGTAACGATAATTTCCAGAGCACACATCACAAAACGAATAAATAAAACACTTGCGGGGCCCCGATGGTTTCATTTTTATTAGACGTAATAACAAATGACGTCACAAAACCCAAAATTTGGAAAAAGTTACAGCCCTGTTTATTTTGTCAGTTTCGATAAAAAGGATAAATGGGCTTTGAAATAACATGTTATTGGGGATTTTTGTGAAAAACATATTCTGTTTAACTTCGGAAAACGGACATTCAGCTTTTTAAAGAGAATTCCTTATTTTTTTCCTTTCATAATTTTTTTTAAATTCACATATACTGGTTGGGGAAACCCTTTTTTCCCGGGCAGGACCCCTTTCCGGACAATGTATATTCGCTTTTTATTTCGTTTTTTATCATGAATTGTTTTACTAGATCAATTTTTGATATTTTTCTTCGTCACAAAAAAAAACTATTTTATAAGGGGAAAATGTTTGGGTTTTTTTTAGATAATTCACCGATTCAAAAAACAAAATTTCTGATTAACGGGGGATTAGATACATTTCGCATGCGCAGTTTCACACATCCGAGGTTCAATGGGAAGAATAATCAAACTACATAATGATTGTCCGCTGATAACAGTTTTACTTTTTAAAAATTCACGCTAAAAAAATACATACGATGCGGGTTGTCCCATTTTGCACAATTTTATTCTGTATCTATTGGGAAAGATCAAAAATCTATAAGACGAAATTCAGTTTTTTTTAGCAACCTCGGTTTTGCTTTCGTAGCTGTAGAACCGGTTTATGTTCATGGCTTTGAAGAATGAAAAAATTAAAAAAATTTTTTGGGAAAAAGTTTTAATTACTTTTTTTGATATCAAATTAACAACAAAACACCGAAAAAAAATTTGTCCGAACGGTTTTTCCGACGGGAAAAATAACTTATTTAGGACCCCCTTTGAGGGCCCCAAGAAACCATATTTACGTCACAAACGCATGCGTTACAACACAGATTGGAAAGAGCTGAAATTGTGTAGTTGGGCTTCATTTATGAGAATTTTTTTAAGGGGTAATGGAGCCGAAAAAATAAAAATTTTTCCGGAAAGGTTTTCCCAAACCCTATATAGAAAATTTTGTGCTGAAAACAATAACAAAAAAAACAAAAATCACCAGGGTTGTTTTTTTGTGAAAAATGTTTTAACACACACACTGTTCGAAACTGCCGCGATTTTTTAACATTTCATGATTTTCTGCTTTTTAATAATACCAAAACCAAATAAACATCAAGACAGCACAATACGGTTTTTTTTTTTTTTTTTCAGATTTTATTAATACTTTTTTGATATCAAAAAAATTTTTTAATACCTGTCCTTACAAAAGGGACAAAGAAAAAGAAATGTTGTTTCATAATTACCTTTTTGAACTCTTTTTCAAAAAAAAAAAACCCAAAATGAAGAATAATTTTAAATTTGAAAAAACTCTTTCATAGAATTTTTTATTTTTTTCTTGGTAAAATAATTGATTGTAGTAAATAAAAGGGTAAAAAATAGGGGGACCAGGCCCAAAAAATTTTTTAAGGCCCTAGAAACAACACCTGTTTGGACGGAAATGGCGCGAACCTGGCCAATTTATTACAGTAGCTGCAAAAAATTTAAAAAAAAAATTTTAAAAATTTTTAATTTTTTCTATAAATGAATAGTATATAAACCCAAAAGGGGTATTTCTTATCATACTAAGCAATTTCTACATTATATGAACAACCTGCTTGTACTAAAAAGCTGTGAAAACACAACCACAAAAAAGCAAGATACCTGTCAGGGAGAAACTTTCAAACAACAAAAACCATATCAACATTTTGATTACGAAAAAACTTATAAAAATGTTATTTCATTTAAGATTCATCATAAAAATTGTCTGAACATGTTTCAAAAATGTTTTACTTCATTCGTTTTTTATAGAAAGTGTCGGCTGCGCAGAAAGAAGCCATAAAAAACTATAGGAATTCCCCTTTAAATGGGTTTTGCACGGACATTTTTCACTTCAAAAACCCCGAAGTTTCAAAAACCGGGGGGAGCAAAAAGTTTCATCTGTTCCACCACACCCGTATAAAGACGCTATTTCCAATTTTTACGAGTTTTAACAAATTCTTGCCTTTTTCAGACAGTTTTTGGGGGAAGAAAACTTAAAATTTTTTGCCTAACGAACATTCTCCCGACTGACCGAAGTTTGAATACGGAAGGCCGAATACCAGAACAAATTTATGACTTTTTAAAAGCAAAATGGATTGATACAGAAATGAGTCCTAACATAAAGTACTAAAAAGTTATTTTTCTCTTTGGGAAAGGGAACAGGGCAAAAACCAACACATTTTTCCCCAAAATCGCCTTTTTAAAAAAACGAATCGAGGGGCAAAGTTGCCAAACCCGGACTCTTTTAGAGATCACGACTCTTCAGAGATCTAACCCACAAAATTCGTGATAGAGCTTCAGCACCTGTGAAATTTTCTATAATTACAAAAATTTTGGGAATGACTTTTTTCATTCCCAAGGATACATTGGGTTTAAAAGGAGTCAGCACAATACAGAATCGCCGGAAATGTACATGTTCTTCAAATTTTTTGAATACCGCCACTTTTGATTTGAATGCATTTGCACGAACAAGTTTTGCTCAAATTTCGTTTAAAGCCTGAGAAAATATGCCTTTGTAACCTATGTTTTCCATTATATTGAGATTTTCTGATTTCGGGTTTCTTTATGTAAAGACAAATTATGAATAATACCAAAATTTTAACACTACAACAGCGTTAACTGGAGGGGCACCGGGGTCTTTTCCCCCCCATCAAAGCTTTAAAGTAGTCATACGGCCTATAATGTGCGGGGTACGTTAAACCCAACAAAAAAAAAAAAATGTGCAAATAAAAAAACAAAACGCGCCAAACAACCTGTTGCACCCCTTTCGAAACAGTATAAACACGGAAAGTGTGATTTTACGTAAAAATATTTTTTAACAAAACCTTTTCTCTGAACTAAAAATTACATTTAAAAAAAAGAACGTAACGACAAATAATTTTAAACTGTCCCTTTAAATCAATTTGTTTTAGAAAATAACCCATGTTATCTTATTTTTAATGTTTGAAATGTAAAAAAAAAATTGTGCTCAATTTAAAAGTCATGATTTTAAAAATATGATGCAGAAATTTTACGCAAAAATTCATAAATTTTTTTTTAAAATTTTAGCTTGTTACAAAGAAGTAGAAATTTTATTTATTGTGGCATGTTTCAGTCCAATTCCACGAAAGAAAAGAAATAATTAAGCAAAAAGGATTGTCTTTTTTCAAGTTAAAGATATTTTATAAAATTTTGTTTTTTGTTCCTAAAACGATTCACAAAACAAATTGTAAATTTCAAATAAGGTAGTAGAACCAAGAACCGGTTTTTAAAAACCCAATTTAAAAATAATATACATAATATTATTTAAAAAATATCATAAATTGTTTGTGAGGAAAACATTCTTTACAGTTCAAAATGTGAATTTTTTTAACTTTTTGGGCACACCATAAGACAAAATTTTTAAAGTTATTCTTTGTTTTGATTTTTTTAGCGTCACCCCAGTCACCCTCCCCCCCCCCCCCCCCCCCCCCCCCCCCCTTGGAATTATTTTTCTGATTGGGGGAAAAAACTGACTAGTTAGCAGAGTTTTCCCCCCGGGAAAAAACGACTAGAAATTCATTTCCCAAATCAAGTTTTTTCCTTCAAGAAATGGTTTCTTTCGGGTTTTTTATTTGAGAACAGGTTCATTCATTTTTTATTTAAATTAGATGACAAAAATATTTTTTTTATTTAATACGGACGAGAAAACCCGGGCAATGAAAAGTCACCACCTTGGAAAAATTTTATTTTAATCGTTATTTAAAATTGAAAACACCATCTAAATTTTCCTCACAAAACCAAACGGTGTAAAAAAAAACAAAACTGGGAAAAAACTGTAAAATAAAAAACTTTCTTTTTCGTATAAAAAAAATTTATCCAAAAAAAACTGGGGAAAAGGGGGGGATTTTTCGCAGCCACGCCGCCCCAGAAGGCCTGACATTGATCACTTTGCTTACTTGATCAGGAATGAAAGGCAGCTTTTTAGGGAAAATTCAATTATAATTACTCGAAAAAATTTTATAAAAGACAAAGTGTTCGAATTTAAACATCAGTCAACCTGCTTACAGTCCCCATTTTTCTAATCCCTTTTTAGGCCCACTTCGGCGAGTTTGCTAACAAATAAAATTTAATTATGTAAAGTTTTCAGCAAATGTTAAGCTTTTTTTTGATACCAAACCCGATTACAAAAATTTCAGAAAAAAAAAAGTTGCGGGAAAAAAAACCCCATTTTTTGTTCGGGTTTATCATCATACCCAAAAAACCTTTTTGATTTCATTTTAGTTTTAAGGGGGCCATAGTTTTTAAATTAAAAAAAAGTTGGGGGGAAAAAATAAAATTTATATGCAAAAAGGACAAAGGTTCAACAAGAAAAGGATATTTTTCAACGTATTAGTACACAAAGAAAGCCCCTAAAATAAAATAAAAAATTTCAAAAAAAGAAATTTTGAAAAAACATCACTTAGTGGATATTTTAAATAAACAATTTAAAAAATTTTTTTTTTTTGAAAAAAAAAGCACTTTACCTTTTTCCAATATTTTAACAAAACCCACCTTTTTAATTTAAGAAAAAGTTAAATAAGTTCACTATCTTTATTTTTTTTTTCAAAAAATAATACATGGTATTATGTTTTTTACAAAGCATCCCTATGAAAAGATATGGGGGTCAAGAAGGCCACTTTCAAAAACTAAAAGAGTGATTCCCCTTTAATACATTAAACTTTATTGTTACAAAAGTCGATTTTTCCTACAATAAGGGCCTAAAAATGATTCCTTTATTAATTTTAAACTTCCAAAATAAATGCATTTAAAAAAAAAAAAAAAACCCTTTTAAAAATGATTTTCTTAAGAAAAATAAAATGGGGTATGAAATTTGGTTTGAGAGGTCGAATCAATGTATTTGTCCCAAAAACTTTCAAATTTATTCACCACAAAATCAAAAAACAGCGGGGAACGTCAAGTGCACAAAAAAATGGGTAAAAATACCAAAAAGGGAAAAGCATAAAACTTGGTACATAACTCTTTGGGGCAAAATACTAAAAATAAAAGGGGGCCCACTCCGAAAAATCCAATAGGGCCAAAAAAACCCAAGAGGCCGCCATAATTAAAATTTTTTCAAAAATACTAATATCTATATAAAATTTCTTTTGACATTTACATTATCATATAATAAGCTAAAACCACCTGCCTGAAAATCCAAAAATTATATTAAAAAAAATCCCGCTCTTCCAAACAAAAATAAAAAAATTTTTCCCCCTTGGATAAATTTTCATAAGCAAAAGAAAAGTCATAACATTTATATAAATCAAATTAATTATAATGGTAACGGGCAATCAAAAATTTAAAAATGCAACGTCTTGGCAGAACTTTACAACAATTGAAAATTTAATTTTAAAAAAATTTCGAACTTCGGTAATGGAACCCCATCAGGACCGACTAAATTTTATTCGAATTATGGGTAAATATAGATGACAAAAAAATATATTAAAAAGGAAATTTTGTTTGGGCCCCTACGATAGAAAAATTGAAGAAAGGTTTCGAATTTCAGATTTGAGAAAACGAAGTTTTAGTTTTAAATTTTATTAGTGAATAAATGACATGTGTTTCACTTTGTCATTGTTTTCGTGACTCAGAATTTTAAGTTTTGCTTATTCTTTTCATTTATTTCCTAAGAGAACAATGACAGTTAAAAAACTTAAATTCTTTTAATTATGAGGGGATGCCCAGTAAAAACCCCCGGGGCCTTCAGATATAAAAAAAAAAAAGATTTCTTGGGAAAAAGTCATTCCCGGGTTGATCAACGTAAAAAAATTTACTTTTGCATGCCCGAAAATTTTCTTTTTTTTGTAAAATTGAGCACAGGGGCCCAAAATATTGGTTTTATATTTTTAAATGCTAAGCTTTAAATTACAGTCAAAAATCCCCCTGACACTCTCGGCAAAGACCATGAAGATCAAACTGTTCCTGATAATTTTGACTCGGTGGGGAGGGGGACAAACCGAAAAATGTGCAGTTCAAAATTTATACTGGCGCTTTTAACATCCTTGCCATTTTCTCACGGCGTCAAACACGTTCACACTAATTTTTTTTACCCGCGCTTCTCAGTCCAGTGTTTTTACACATTCTTTACTCAGTCAGAGCACCTCTCGTTTACCATTTTACCATATGCTTATCCCTTTTCACTGCATTCCGGCTACTAAAATATAGCCATTGCCTTTTTTTTTTCTTTTCTGCAATTTATATTGACAAATTGTGCCCGTTTTACACTCAAAAACCCATAAAAAACAATAAATGACGCCCCCCCCCCCCCCACCCCAACCCCCCAATAAGAAAAAAAGAGCAGCTTTAGAAGAGACTGCGGTGGAAAAAAAAAGAAAAGGGTGAAGAAACGGAGGTCCAAAAGTCCACTACAAGCTCAGGCTGCTGGTCCTGATTATGGGGAAAATTCCTGATGATTTCTCCCTTTGCTGTTGAAAACGAAGTGTGGGAATGGATCCGGGATTCAACTTAATTATCAAAATCTAACCAATCAGGGAGAACCCTGAAAACGTGACTAATTTGAAGAACCGAAAGAACGTATTTAAAAACCTTTTCGGTATACTACAAAAGTGGCGCACGTCCATGGGCATAGCACAAAAGCGAGATAAGTTGTAGTAAAACTCCATTGGGGCAAAAACGCAAAGAAACCCAATACAGCGCAGGGCACGCCTCGCCCTTTCCCTCCCACCACGCTTGACATGTCCTACTAGGTTTTTGTTAAAAATTACTACGTCCCTTTCCCGCTTCCCGATTAGACCCCCTTTCACTCATTTTTTTTGAACAGTCCAAAAAACGACCGCTTCTCTACTATGGGCCAAATTATTAAATTTTCTTTTTCGATTACGTATTTCTTCTACTTGTACAATTTTTACTGCTCCTCTAGTTTTTTTCGACGTATGGGAAAGTGGCCGAGTGTAACGGGGGTATAAATTTAAAAGCAAATTATCATTTTTACAAGAAAAATGTGCTCAAATCTATTTCTGGGGCTTTTACTGAAATTAAAATTAAAAAAATGTGAGACTTGGGATTTTTCTAATGACCAGGGCATTCGAAACACAATTTTAATACCAATTTAAAAATTTTAATTTTAAGCACAAAAATTATTATTTAACCCCTTTGTACTTCCAGTTAAGCAGTAATGTAAAAAAAACACGTTTGTCAAACAAAAAAAAAACCCATACAGCCGCGCCCTTTTCCGTGAAAACAAACTTTTAAGCATTTTTTTACACTTCCTACAAAAAACTGTTCGATTATAGACTATTTATTTCTGGGGGATAAATGGAGGCTTTCGATACCTTCTTTACGCAAAACATGTCAAGTAGCTTTACCAAAACCCTCTGTTCACAAAGATTAGGGCTATAATGGCATTTCCTGCATCGTCTGCACCCTCTTGAAATACTAAAAAAGGGTTGCCCCTTAGGCGGGCACAAAATTGGTGTCGGGGGGTTCAAAACATTTTCCTAAAATTCCTAGTCAAGATAAATAAGGCTGACCAAAAGATCTTTTATATACTGGAAACCTTTCCCAATTTTTGTCTCAAAACCCGACTCGTACCCAAAAGCTCCCAAGTCATTTTGCAACCCGTAAAGTTGTCGAGGAAAACAATTTGTCAAACGTGAAAATGCTCTGCATGCCTTAGAAATTAACTAAAGTTCTCGACAATCTCGGCTTGTGTGTACGACAAGAGTAACTGACTTTTTCCTTATTTCAGTTTCAGTACTGTTCAGATAATATTTCACAGAAAATTTTCTAAGGTTGTCCCTGACAAAAACTTTTTTATTTTCAGCCTTATTTTCTTTGTTAACCTTAGCAATTTATTTTCGCAAAATTGGATGCGGGGCATAATAAGGAACCTTGTTTCTTTGATCCTACTGCCCGCGCATAATCTATTTGCATTTCCCAAGTCCCAAATGAAAGGGGTAGGGTCACTTGGTGTCAAAAAACTACAAATTTTTTATAGCAACTTAATAATTGACCTTACATTCTCCTATACTTTCCATCATAAACAAGGTTTCATAAAGAAGCCTTTGAATTGCAATTTTTTAAGTTATTGGAAGAATCCGCCATTTGCCCAAAAAAGGACCGACATACAGAGGAAAAAATGATTACAAGAGGAGAAAAAGATAACAAGCATGTTTTTCAATTTTCCCTCGTCTATGTAAAATTTTCAAGAAACAATCCTCCTTTTTTTGAAGAAATGCAGGATGACACTTTGGGTTTTATATTTTGTGCACTATTTGTTTCCATAGCAACAACATTTGTTCCATAGGAACAAAATTTTAAAAGACATTGGGTCTTGCGTTTCCACTATATGTCCACGTACATGAAAAAATTCCTGTAGTTTCAAAGTTATTGCAGTATCCCATCTGCATGGCTATATTGACATGCATACAGGGCAAACCCAAAACCCCCCCTCTGGCTAAATACTGGTAAAGGGGAAAAACAAAAAATGTTTCAAAATGCTGTGTGGAGGATTTTAAGTGAAATAATATAAATTACTATATTAAACAAAATATTTTAAAAAATTTAAAAATACACAAGATAAATTAAAATAAGTTTTAAAGGTTTTATTTTTGCCCTTCCAGGAAAAAAAAGAAACTAACTCATTTGAAATTATATTTTGTTTTTTTGCAAAATTTGGGGTTTATTTTATTATTACATTTATTTATGCATTTTGGGGGAATGAAATATAAACCCCTTTTATTTGAGTCTTTTAAGGTAAAATTGAGTTTTGGGGGGCCATTTTGGAAAAAAGGGCCGCCATATCGGCCATTTTGACAGATATCAAATGGGTCCCATGAAAAAAATGTTTTTAATGCTTTAATAAATAGCTGTGCCAATTTGGTGCTTTTCCCATTTTTGAAGTATTTTGGCATTTTCTGTACGAATTGATCGCACTAATGATGAAACTCGAGGAAAAAAATACAATTATGCTCACTCGTATGCCATTTATAATGTGTCCTTGAATTCTCCGCCATACTTTTCATAACTCCGTTTACACGATTTGCACGAGACTGCTGTCATTCACTTAAAAAATCGGGGTCAGACAAGTTGTAAATGCAATACCATCTAAACGTAAATAATTGATAATTAATTCATTTTGTATTTGTTCTTTCCCCCTAGCATATACTTGACCTGTCAGGTGTGTGTGCGTGTGTTGGGGGGGGGGGGGGGGGGGGGGGGAAGAAATTAACTTATAGTCAGTTCTTCCCCTCCCCACCTAGCCAGTACTTGACCTGTCAGGTGGGGGAAGAAATTGACCGGTCAGTTCTTCCCCCCTAGCTAGTACTTGACCTGTTGGGTGGGGAGAAGAAATTGACCTGTCAGTTCTTTCCCCATTGGCCAGTTCTTGACCTATCGGGTGGGGTAATGAAATTGACCAGTCATTTCTTTCACCCCTAGCCAGTACTTGACCTGTCGGGTGGGGAAATGAAATTGACTAGTCAGTTCTTTCCCCCCCTAGCAAGTACTTGCTCTGTTAGGTTGGGGAAGAAATTGACCGGTCATTTCTTTCCCCTCTGGCCAGTTCTTGACCTGTCGGACGGGAAGAAGATTTATTTATTTATTTGGGTTTTACGGCGCACCAACACAGTATAGGTTATATGGTGCCAAACATGTACAGGACTACAAATTTTGGTTCCACATCTCATCTACATCGAAATAAAAACATGAGGTATGGAATCAAAATTTGCATACCTGCTGGAATCACAGAGTTACTGCGAAACCAAGTGTTAAGACCCTATTAGTCGCCTCTTACGATCATGCAATTGACCGGCCAGTTCTTTCCGCAATAGCCAGTACTTGACCTGTCAGAAGGGGGAAAGAAATTGACCAGTCAGTTTTCCCCCCTAGCCAGTACTTGACCTATCGATTGGGGAAAAGAAACTGACCGGTCAGTTCTTTCCCCCTAGGCAGTACTTTACCTGGTCAGTTCTTTTCCACCCAGCCAGTACTTGCTTTGTTTGGTGGGGGAAGAAATTCTTTCCCCCCTAGCCCCTAGCCAGTACTTGACCTATCAGGTGGGGGAGAAATTGGCAAGTCATTTTTCCCCTAGCCAGTGCATGCTTTGTTAGGTGGGGGGGGGGGGGGGGGGGGGGGATTGACTGGTCAGTTCTTTTTCCCCTAGCCAGTACTTGACCTGTCAGATGGGGGAAGAAATTGACCATTCAGTTCTTTCCCCTCCTTAGCCAGTACTTGACCTTTCGGGTGGGGAGAAGAAATTGACCGATCCGTTCGTTCCCGCCTAGCATTATATTTGCCTATCAGGTGTGGGAAGAAATTGACTAGTCAGTTGACTGTTCAATTTCTTCCCCCACCTAACACAGCAAGTACAGGATAGGATGAAAAGAACTGACTGGCCGATCTCTTCTCCCCACCCGACAGGTCAATGACTGGCTAGGGGGGAAGAACTGACTAGTCAATTTCTTCCCCCACCTGACAGAGAAAGTACTGCCTAGGGGGAAAGAAATGACTGGTCAATTTCTTCCCCTCCCCCCACCTGACAGGTCAAATACTGGCTAGGGGGAAAATAACTGACTGGTCATTTTTGTCTCCCTCCTGATAGGTCAAGTACTGGCTGGGGGGGGGGGTGGGGGGAGGAGAACTGACTGGTCAAATTCATTTCCAAACCTGACAGGTCAAGTACTGGCTAGTGGGGAAAGAACTGACCGGTTAATTTCTTCCCCCACCTGACAGGTCAAGTACCGGCTAGGGTGGGATGGTTGGGTGGGGGGGGGGGAAAGAACTGACCAATCAATTTCTCCCCCCCCCCCCCCCACCTAACAGAGCAAGTTTCTTTCAATTGGTTATAATGCATGAACATACGATTATGTTTTTACACTTGATAAAGATGCTTGTTTTATTGTTGATAATGAAATTCTATCCAGATTCTGTACTACAGTAATACCAATATGTGTACTTGGCTTAGACTGTATGTCATGAGTTCTTTGAATTGAAAGGAAACAACAGTAATCTACTGTAAGATGAAACGTAACAGAGAACGCTATGCTGGGGTATTCTATGTGACTTAATATGTTACAAAACATTACTACGGAAACACATGAATTTACTTATATGTGTTAATCTTACTGATAGGCTCGAATCCACACAATCCGCAATTGTATAATTGCTTTCTAGAACTGCAGCAGATGTCCATTGATATAATATCAGAGTTTGTAAAGAAACATCTTCTTTAATACTGGCAAGAGCGAATGCCCGAAAGAGTTAAACCACTGATTGGTTGTTTTTGTAAGCCAGAGGGATTGCTTCTTACATTAGCGCTGCATTTGAACGTGACTCGCATTGAACCCAAAACGGATAGTGCAAGTGATCCTAAGCATCCGAAAAATCTGTTGACAACAGCAAACTTCTTAATATACATATTTTATTTTAATGTTAGTGCCTGAAAATTGATAGGGAAAGAGCTGAAAAGCAGTTTCTAGTAACTACCTATTATATCAACTTGAAGTTAAAATTTACTTTAGTTTTACCTGCCTTTAACATTTTACCTTTAATTCGTTTTAACTGATATTTCTCCCTAATGTCTTAACATCTGATGCAATCAGCCAATGCTTATTGAGTGATATTTCAACCGATACGTCTGAAGAATCAACATTTCATTGTGCGTAGACCAGTCATGATTTAAAAAATGTTGGTACGCGAGAGGTCCACTAGAAAATGTTACATGCCAAATATTTAAGCTTTGTGCATGGTTTTGCGACTGGCTTTGTATATCAGCAGACAAGACATCCATGTACAATTGAAAACAAATTGTTGAACTATTGTCACCAAAAATAACATAATTTATTTCTATAATTTCATCAAGAAAGACATGAATGTGTCACTCTAAAATGGTCAATTAAGGCAGTGTATACACGGCTTTAACAAACTGTATTCCGTGAAATATGTTTTTATTATATTTATAAAATGTGTAAAGAACTGCCACATATTTGGAAAAAGTCCTTCAAATCCTCTAGTCTATATATTAGTCCCTGTGAAGTCAGAAGAATAGCAGAATAAATTTTTCATTTTACCTCGCATCTGTATGATAATTAAAATAAGCCTAGGGCTGTTTTTGCGGTAAACATGTAACCATTATTTGCTAGAAAACATTTTTGTCAGTTAAAATAACATCTTAAAGACTCTAAACATTATATGTGTCGCATATTACCTCGCACAATTAATATTAGCCTAAGCTAGAAGAATAGCATAATAACTCCAGCAGAATAGCAGAAAAGCAGAATAACTCCAGCAGAATTGCAGAATAACTCCAGCGGATTCATTTTACCTCGCATCTGTATGACAATTGAAATTAACCTTAGAATATTTGTGCGGTATATCATTATAATTTGTTCGGAAACTATTTTTGTAAGTTAAAAGAACAACTTTATTCACTATACGTCTCGCATAGTACCTCACACAATTAATATTAGCCTAAGACTCTTTTCGCGACACCATAATTGCTTTAATGACTATTAATGAATATTTAAGTCTGTTGAAAGAAAAAAATTCAGAAGAACAGCAGACAGAATAGCAGAACAACTTCAACAGAATGGCATTAGAATTATAATGGTAACATGTTTACGGCAAAAATAGTCTTAGACTAATTTTAATTGTCATACATATGTGAGGTAAAATGAAAAAAACAAAACTCATTTAACATTTTTGTCTTTCTAATGTTGTTCTGCTATTCTGCTATCCTGCTGGAGTTATTCTGCTATTCTGCTAACTTCAGAGAGACTATATTTTGTACAAAAAGACTTAAGCCACTAAAGGCTCATTATTGGAACAAGACCTTCAGTCCATTACAGCACTTTATACGGTTATAAGAAAGAGAGAAAATAATGTATGTCTTCATATTTATTCTGCTATGTGCAGTTACAGGGTTATATACTCTCTTAACGGTCATAAAATAGAAAAAATCTTCTTTTTTTAAATTCTGTGACCAGGTTCTGTAGAAAAGGGAATAAAATAGAGTAAAGGTTTTGGGTAAAGGGGTTCACCCTTAACTATAAGTTTAAGTAAAATATGATAGAGGGGTGAGACATTTTGTTCCCTTTATTGATCTATTCATTTCTGTTGTTCTAAGTAACGGGAGTTACGTCATATCCTACTGCTTTATAAGTCAATCATGATCCTCTGTGTCACTGCTGTTTAAAAAACAAACTATGTCAAATAAATTGATTTTCAACTAATATGTTCCTGGGTAAAATATTGCCGCCGTATACATGATATTAGACATGTGCACTTACAAGATACTCTTCGTCAGGTGGCGCTCTTACCTGAAAAGGAGCCGATGTGACGTCTATGATTTTATTTTCATGTTGACATTTGTGCAAACATCGCAAGCAAAACAATAGCCAAATAAACGGAAAGGTACGTGAATACCGTTCGTTTACCATCAGAGTTTTCGGCTTTAGTAACCGCTTCATAATCGGCAACACAGATGTCATATCCACTTTCGTCATTTCTGGCAACATGTACATTTGTCATTTCGCTTTTATTTGCTATTGTACTATACTCTTCCGGGGAGAGCATTAACTTAGGACAGTTCTCAAACCTTGATGGAAGAAGATATGGGCATTTTCTGTTGAACCTATACATAGTATCAAGATGTCTTGTAAGATTTCTGTATTTTTCTTGAGACCAAATGTATTCTATATAGAATGGAACATCTTTTACGACGAGGGTTGTGTTCTTCTTCCCTTTTTTGTTCTCTTCCAATTGTGAAGCGGTTGATAACACTTTCTCGCGTTGACAGTTTGGTGCAGTTGTAAAAACAATTTCAAGATAGAGCTTTGCAATTGAACTTTTAACAACATCACGAGTTTCGCTCTTGACTGAGGCGCTACATATCCTACAACCATTAAATTTTAACTTTGATTGCATTTTCTTGGGCAGAAGTCCAGAGAACTCGGTTATTTCGTCGTTTTCCCACACTGGTTGTAACATTGGGATAAGTTCAAAGTGAAATCTGTAGTTAAGTTTACTAGACCCTACGACGGAAACGCATCTTCCATGCATAGGCACTTCAAAACGCGGACAACGTACTCGTACACACTCACCCTGAAATAAATTATAATCAGCTTGTTGATTAAAACATATTTTGGATATGTCCATAATTCGATTTTGTTTAAATCATACTTTACTGAGTGACGTATAAAATAGTCTTGCCTTATTTTTCAATATAATATTTATAAGGTGTTTCTTCGACGAAAGTTATAATCATTTTAACAAAACCTTAACATCTAAATTAATTTGATCATTCAAAGAAGACAGCATTTATCTTGAAGGGAGATTTAAATACTGGATGTACAATTATATCAGCTGAAGTATTACAAAAACTATACGTGACTGCTAAACTGGCATATAGGTATGGCAGGTTTAGAAATGCCTGAATACGGTCATGCCTTTAAGTTGGTCAATCACATTTAGGCAACATTTTATGACATTCTTCAGTTCTCGTATATTCTGTTTGAGATTTGTTTAAAGAAGAAAGAGGTACATTACATACAGTTAGATCCGTTTTAGAAATGAACGCTTTATTTTTTTTATTATTATAAAATCTTGTAATTACCTCCCTTTGATACTGCTTCTTTTGATTAAATAAATTGTCTAGTTTGGCGTTTACGTATATTAATAGATATTTGGATATTTTAACTACATGAAACAAAGGGCAAATTTTAAAGAAACGTTTAGCTTTGGAATTTGTCTATTTTCGAGCTATCGTTGACAGAAGATAGACAAACGGAGATAATAATAATTTTACAAACTTTTATTTCTAATGAATTTCGGCAAAGTATATACATTTCAATGCAAAACTTTGACAAATATAGTTAATAGTGTAGCAGTACTAGTTAGTATAGACAGTAGTTCTTATGTCATTCATTAGGCAAATGTTGTTTATTAAATTTTACTAATGCTTAAGTAACGCTATCTTGGTCGGGCAATGAGGATAGAAAAGTCAAATAAGGATTACATGAATTAAGTTGTTAAAATTTCTAAAGAATCCATTACCTGTCCAACATCTGTATAACACCTTAAAAGAATCGTTACAAACTGGAAATGAAGTTGATAAATGATTTTACTTACGAAGTATTCGTCATAGAATTCCTGATGATCGCACACATGCTTCTTTTCTTTAACTTCTCTAGACTCTGTCAAGGGTGGAATTCTCAAAAGAAATGACATATCAAATAAATTTTTCCAAGGTATCTCCGAATCACAAGTAACCTTGATGCCTTTGTTACAAAGGTAACAATAAACATTAGCGTATCCCCGAAGCATTGAATGAAAGAACGTCAGTGAACCTAGGATATAAAAAACAAATTCAGTGAATTTATACCCCCCAATGAATAAGGTTGTTTTATGAATGATATAATTTAAAAAACAATATTAAATTATTCTGACAAACTGTGCGTGTGCAACACTGTCTTACAGTGATCAATATATGCAGCATTAAGTTTCATTAAGATCTATAAATGATCGTTTTTTTATGCGAATCTATGAATTTTAAAACAATTAAAGCGCAAATAAATTGTCTCTGCAGTTACTAAAGAGGTTCTGATGAATAATGTGCATGTTCCACTACCCTTCGTTTTAAACTGCATAAAGATCCGTCAATGGATCACATTTTTATGTAGGAATGTATGGATTGTAAAGTAATAGAATGGCAATTACTCTGAAGTTACTGAAGTGATCCTTACGAAAGTTAAATGTGCACCACAACACTATAGTGATCTACATTTGTGTAAAGTTTCATGAAAATATTTACCAATAGATTACTTAGATACAGTAAAAACAATCCCTATTTTTAACAACATCATGTTGGAAAACTATAGTTTTACTGGGGTGGGGGTGGGGGTGGGGGGGGGGGGGGAAGAAGGGTGACACTTTATGTGCGGCAAAGTTCATGTGCTAATTTATCATAAAACGAGGTGTTTAGTGATTCTAGATAAAATAACTTTTCGAATTACAACCATGGTCATTTTCGAACGAACGAACGCACTCAAGCATGCATGCGCGGACGGACGAATAGCTGGACGGACAATGCCAAATATATATCCCTCTATCTTCGGCTGGGGATTAAAATAATTTATTTTGAACTTTTCAACGTATAGATTTACAGTTTGTTTAGAATCTCAACGTATATGAATTTTCTCCTTCGTCTCATTTGATTTCAGTGAGGACACAGATATAATCATATATTACTTACGTGTAATATCTCTTTTTTACTACTCAGCTACATAGTCCGTTGACCCTTTTATTGTGTTGGCTAATGTATTTTAGCTTTTAACGTTTGTTTATATTAACCAATGCATGAGAGGAAAGGACATGTGTGACTGAAAATCGGTTTCAAAATTGATTCTTATTTTACACATGATAAATGTTTCAACCAACCCTTTGCTGACAAACCGAATCAGGTATAATTAATACAATTGATACAGCTAAGATTCCCTCGAAATCAATGGTTGATAATAGCTTTCGATGAGGCGTCCACAAAGGTGTAGATTAAAGACAATGTTGTTATTTAACGGAACATTCAATTTGCTGATGAAGATTTAACAACACCATAACTAATGGCGAAGACGAGGATTTGTCTTGCGTGTATCAGTGCTATACACTGGGCACGTTAAAGAACCAGGCTGTCTATTCGCAACGAGCTAGGCTAAGTTAGCCGGACAAGCCTGTATCTGATTTCTGATCTCTCTGTGGGGGCTTTGTCTCACTCTGTCCCTCTGGTCAGATCGCTCTGTGTCTGTACTAGTAGAGGATGATTTCGCGCCCTGTGTGGCTGCAGTTGCTGTAAAGCGCCTTTGAACGTGTTTATCATGAAAAGGGCGCTATATAAATCTGGTATAATAATAATAATAATTTGTAGTGTATATGCAAGAACTGCTACCTCTGCAACCAATGGCCTATCTCAAATATTTTCTGTGTCATAGACAAGTTGTTTTCTACGTCGTGTATTTTGAATTTTGCTGATTAAACAATAAATGCAGACATTCATTTAAGAAAATCATAAGTATATACTCACTTTTATCGTTTGTACACATTTCCTTCAACTCTTCAGTGATATTGTCCGACGACTGCTTCGGTGAGTTGGCTTCCGGGCAACTTGAAATCAAAACATTTTCATAACATATTGTATATTTCCACAGGGTTACATGAGGACGCTCGAATGAAAGGGAGCATGCGTTTGTCAATTTGTCCATGAGAAATGATGCGTTCACTGAAAATTTACTCCAATCGTCGTCTAAGAACACGTTTCTCATGCAGTACCTATCGATAACAACTTCCCACATAATTACATCAAATTCACCGAAACATGCTGCGCAGTGTCTGTTTTTGTAAATAATTTTACCATCCCTTGTGGAAACAAACGGTATATCTAAAAGAGATTCAGGCTCATCCTTTTCACATTTGGCCTTGGTAAATTGCCCTACATAATTTTCCGGGCATCTAGCGCGCACGTAATACCAAGGAAATTTCCGTGTTTCTCGAAACATTTTGGCATATGTTACGGACGGCAAACAGACTTGCTTGGTCACATTTGTAGGCTGATTATGAATCATCCCGCTACAGCAAGTTCCTTTTTCGCGACAGATGTCATTACATTCACACGGCCGACAACACGAATCACTTGGAAGAGAACTGTTCCATTCGCCATAACATGTATTTTCCCCTCCGCAAACGTCTTTCACATATTTGTCGATACTGTTTGAGTTAACATAAATGTAATTAAAAAAAAAAGCGTACACCATAAGGCAGATTGAAAATTTAACCATGATTGGTTATTACTTTACAAATTCCAATGAGATGTTTTATTGCTTTTGAACTTAACTTGATCCGCTTTTGCATACAGCCTAGAGCTTCACGTGTTGCGATGAAACATTTCTATGCATTTAGAAGCATATCATGATTTCAGAAGAAGTACACTATAGCATGACTTACCGAGCGTCTTTCTGGCGAATGCATTATTTGGTCAAAGCTTATATATATATAAACATATTTCGTAAAAAGTATAATGCCTTCATTCTCACCTTTATGCTGCAGTCACAGTGTTTTCTAATTAGATGCGTTGTCACTTTTCTGTCAAATACAGTGAGATAAATACCGTCGAATTGTTTATAATATCGTCGGACTTAGCACTCAATTTAAGTATAATTATTTCACACGTCGTATTGTCGAACTCTGAACAATTGTTCACGGCAAACTGGCCAAACAACAGCTTTTAACTTATTGATATACCCATGATATATATTTCTATTTGCTCTTCACGGTTCTTTTGTACAATGCAATACAATACAATATAGTTCATACATTTTATCAATACAATCTCACTTTCATATATATCGTGTTACATTATTATTGTAATAATAACATATCACACATCTATTTTACGTAAGTGTCTGGGAAGATTGGTAATATATTAAATCGGAAAGTACAGCTGTTTTAAAACATTTTTGTTTGGTTCAGATTGCTGAAATGTCCCAGTATAATGCAAATCTAAAACTAGTTTTAAAGATGTTGCATTGAAAACTTTTAGTAACATCGATCTATCGCAAAATCGATAAACTTACCTATAAAAAACAAAGAAGGATACAATTACTTAAACTTAAATAAAAAGGGGCCTATTTGGAAATCAAAAATTCGGCACCCCACAAATTAAGTTTTTTTTCCGGATATTATGAATATTTATTTTTTTAAATATTTTGATATTTGGTTGGTCCTTTTTGACTTTAGAAAGCGGGACAAAAAAGACTTTTTCAAATATAACAGACAAAATGAGATATTTTCCACAAAAAATAAAAAAGGTACCCCTAAAAATGTAGATAAATTATTCAATTTTTGTTGTGTTATTTGTCTTAAAGTTAATAGTTGTTTGCTTGGTCCTTTTTGCATTTTAGTGAGTACAGTAAACATTCTTCTAATATTCCGGCTTTTTCCGCCGTTATTCGTAAGTACTCGGAAGCTGTTACGGAAAATATTGTCGTCTGCTAGCCTCAGGTTTGCAGCGGTTTTGTCGGTACAGATTGTTATTACTCAGAGCCTATGAATTGTAGTGCTAAAAACTGAGATTTTAATTAGACCAATTAAATGAATTAATTGTTGAATTCAGAAACAAATAAATACACAGGATATACTTATATCTTTACGATAAAAATCGACAAACGACTGCTTTAATTTATAAATACAGAATAAAATATTGAAAGGAGGTTAAAAACAACAACAACAACAACAGAATTATCAGATCATCAAGGTTGTCTTTCAAATTGACGTTTGGTCATATTATGAACATTAGAATATGAATTTTGGTTTCTAAACTATTTAAAAATACCATATCAAGAAAAAAAATATGACAGCGCCGGGAATCGAACCTGGACCGCAGCAGCAATAATGAGGTTTTCCGCTGTCGTTACCAATAACGCTATGGAAGATTTAGTGTTCAATGCGCTAGAATATACAATCGGTTTTTAATTTTAATCATAAAAAGTAGTTAAAGCAAATAATTCTCGTTATGTAAGTCCTTAGCTTCCGCACTGTTTGGATATCTCTGGTCCACTTACGAAATAATAATTCAAAATTAAGTCATTTCCTTGGTTCAAATTAATACGTGTCTTATTATTAACTGTAAATCAGTCGTTATCGACTTTATATCACAGCACCAGTTATTTGCACAAATATTGTAATTGTGAAGAAAAACTTGCTTTGTCAGTCTACGATCGTCTAAGGTGATTATACGGTGAAACGGGGCGATATCCAATTGCGAATTCAACGAAAACTGATATTAATAAAATATTGGTTAAAATTAATATCACTAGATAATTACTGCTTGTTGAAACGTATGTATAGAACACTAAAAACTGATGCTGATAATGATAACTCTTACAGTGGGGAAACACTGAGCCTATTAAATCAAATCCATTTTAAATGAAATCGGAATGACATACTTATGGATTAACCAAGAAAATATCCAAATCAATTTTCAAGTTATTAAAAACAGAATAGTTGATTTCTATAAACAAGGGTGGTACTCAAATATTAATAATTCTAGCAGATTGGCATCGTATAGCCTTTACAAACACTCATTCCAACTTGAAGAATACCTTAATCGTGTAAATATTAGCAAATATAGAATATCACTGGCAAAATTTAGGCTATCTTCTCATAACTTAGCAATAGAATCAGGAAAATATGAACATGTCAGACGAGAAGGCAGATTGTGTTTAAACTGCAACATGAATGTAGTAGAAAACGAATATCATTTTCTATTAGTCTGCCCAAAATATTATATGTTACGTAAGAAATTTTTGAAACCATATTTTTGCCACTGGCCAACTGTTCATAAATTTGAAACATTAATGTCTTCAAAAATTCTGTGACACTTAATAATCTTTCCAAGTACCTTTATTTTGCTATTTTAAAATTATAAAATAAAGAACGAAATAATGTCTAATATCTTGTGCTTTACTTTAAAGTTTGCATAAGTTTTCTCAGTATATTGTATCTTACTTAGTAAACATACTTCTTGTTACGACTTACTCTGAAAATTTCACATGTTCTACTCCATGCATTGTTAAAATATTTTGGCTATAAATGTATATGTGTTTTATGCCAAATAAATGATATGTTATATTATGTAATGTATTCATATTCTTAAATATTACTTTTATTTGACAATTAATAAAGTATTATATACATTTTCGACTTGTTCCGCTTTTCACTTTTATATCAATTAAATCTCGTTTAGTAAACTGCCCGCCTGTAAATGCATCAGATAATGACCAAAGCTGTTAATTATCGATTTTTCCCCCGTTATACAACAGCAACAATTAGTACGGAAATCGACGAATGCGTCTGATAGCAGTGATATTGGATTATTGGTTTGTAATGTTTTTTTGTGAAATCTTGCATTTATCTCATGTTTTTGTATGTATACAAACTGAGAACTACTTATTGAATAAACTTGAAACTTGGTTTTATTGATTTTAGGTAAAGCTGCGCGAGGTTACTAAAAGTTGGTAATGCGGCCTCTCAACCCGGGGGTTGTGGGTTCGAGCCTACTGCAGTCACGACCATGTCCTCTCAAATGACACCAGAATTGGTGTTCCAGGAAACGGACTCGAGAGTGGTTTAAATAAGCTTTAAGCTTTTATCACAATCGAGCTAAAATAAATTAGAATAAACCAGTGTGAAACTAGAAATTATACAGAAATCAAAAGGAATTGCCTTCTTTAAAAAATTACTTTCATTATAAAGAAGGGAACTTCATAAAACTGATAATAACAATCATCTCTATTTTTTCATTTCAGTTTTAGTACCATTCTTTTGTTTGCCACAGTTAGACAATGAACGTTGCAGAATTCAAAGCTATGAGAGGAACAGTCGGCATGCGTTTGGAACAGAAAGGAGAATTCAAGCGCCTAGAAGAAGAAATTTCATCATTCACAACAAAAATTACAAATTTAGAGAGGAAAACAACATTGATAATGAAATGTAAGAAAACTTTTGTTTGAATCACAGTTACAAATATGTATTATTTTAAAGATATGATTAAATAATCAGAAGGATGTTTTAAAAGCTATGATACTAGTCTTTTTACTTAGTTATAACTGACTGGAATCATTCGATAATCTTGGTATAACAATATGAGCCGCGCCATGAAAAAAACAACATAGTGGCTTTGCGACCAGCATGGATCCAGACTAGCCTGCGCATCCGCGCAGTCTGGTCAGGATCCATGTTGTTCGCTTTCAAAGTCTATTGCAATTAGAGAAACTGTTAGCGAACAGCATGGATCCTGACCAGACTGCGCGGATGCGCAGGCTGGTCTGGATCCATGCTGGTCACAAAGCCACTATGTTGGTTTTCTCATGGCACAGCTCATATATATTTTGTGATAAAGATGATTATTCGCACAAGGACAATGTCCGAAATGCATGCTCAACGTGTGTTAACCCTTACCTTGCTAAATTTTCAATAATGAACTTGTCCATCTTTCAATTTAGACAGTACCATTAACTATTATAAGGGGTGCTAACAGAAAAGATATTGACTAAATGGCGAACTGTGCTGACCTTGATCAGACTGCACGGATGTGCAAGATGATCAAAGTCTACACTGATCGAAAAGGCATTTAGCATGATATAGGTTAAATTTGATCACCTCAAGTTCTGTCTCAGACTTCGTTGTCAATTGCCGAATTACACAAATAATATATGTTGTAAGCTTGTGACTTATCTATTTTTGTTTTGCTCAATATAGAATTTCTTGTTAAAAAAGGCAGTTTTAAAATTGACGTCATGCCATTTTAATGTTTCAAAATAATGTTTAAATTGAATAAATAAAAATCAACATTTTGATATTCCAATAAAACATAATCAATTAACATTTCAGTCATGTAAATTTTTAAAAGCATTTGATAAATTATGAAATTACAGTACCGGTTTTTATAAAGCCACACACGTGATTTTCACAGCTGTACAATGGCAGAAACAGACAAATGTAATCGACCGTACCACACTCGGACTCGTGTAAATTTGTACGGCCTGCAGTTGATGCCATTTCATTTCTTAGAAAAGGACCTTTCTATTGATGTATCTTGCGTATGATTTCGATCAGTTATAGCAAAGTTATGAGGCTAGTATCATAACTTTCAAAACATCCTTTGTATCCTCGTTCCCACCGGCTTTAAGCTCAATAATGAGAGCGCAGATCTGCAGATCGTGAGGTCGTGAGTTCGATCGGCGGGCGAGGAGCATGTTCTCCGTGACCATTTGATAAAAGACATTGTGTTTGAAAACATTCGTCCTCCACCTCTGATTCATGTGAAAAAGTTGGCAGTTATTTGCGGAGAACAGATTTTTTACTAGTTCACTGAAATACTGTTGAAAAACGGCGTTAAACCCCAAAACAAACAAACAAACAAACAAACTGTATTCTCGTTTGAATCCAGTAATGGTGCCAAAACAGATACTTTCAAATTTAGAATTTGATATAATATGAATAAACAATTTACCTCTACTAATGACAATTATATCACTTTTTATTCCTTATTACTATGCAATCGCAATAGTTCGAAATGCGATACAAAGTCCCACAAGGTGATCAATTATCTTATCTGCTACAAAGCCTAACGACTGATGTATATACAATGTTGTGCCATATTCATACAATGTATTATTATGTAGAATGTTCGGGTTTAAATTTACATATTATATAGAAACATAAAGTTGCTGAATACTTTGAAAATCTATCAATATAAAGAAATATTTAAATAGCTTTTCATTTTTAAATTAGTTGAAAAGTGAGAGAAAAAGTGTTATACCTATATTAAAGGGAAGTAATTATGAAGAAATTTCACACAAAATTTAAAATTAAACTAATCATGTTGAATATTTATGCAAAGTTATTTAAATAGATACGCAAGAAAAAAAAAACAAGGAAAGGAAAGAAAAGAAAAAAAGAAAAAAAGTAAATATTTAACAGACCGGACAAAAAATACATGTGACCTTATTTTTCGAGCTAGCGGACTGGTCCTGTCATTATGGGGATCATTAGTGCCGAGCAATATTAAAATCCCTTAATGAATGACAGTTTCCGACTGGATAGGGTAAAACACTATTGAACTTTGACCTGCATATGTGACTTCCTTAACGTTTAAGCTATGTGCCTGGGCGTTGCGCCTGAAACATTATCTAATTAAGGGAAATAATTATGCACAGTTTTATTATAATCATTCGATGGATGACACTGTTATAGATTTACACGAAAGGGATCGTACGTGTTTATACCGTTCTAAATATAAGTTTGACCTTAAAGGTAAGGGTCTAAAATTACGCTTGATACATTTGTGCTATGTAATATTGCAATCTTTTATGGATAGTGAAGGTACAGACCAGACTGGGTAAAGCTGGGATATCTGACCTCTAGTTGTGACCTTGACACGTAATTACATTATTGGTAACACTTGTGCCAAGTTAAAACCCCTTGATGGATGACAGTGATATGGTCCGGACATGAAAGTACGGACGAGCGGATGGACGGACAGAAATCTTTAAAGCCACCGAAACTGGCATTTTTTTTCATACGATACAGCGTATTATGTTTATTTTGCACAGTGGATGCATTATTTTTATGCCCAGCAGTATATGTATTATGTTTATGCGGTACAGTGTTTGCATTAAATTGATGCATTATTTTAACGCGGTGTATGCAAAAAGTACACGTTAAATTTATACATCTTTACAAACTAGATACTGGTGTTGGTGCTCATCCTGAAGAAATCGACGGTGATTGTGTTGTTTCATTTTCGGCAAATCTGTCCACTAATGCAATGTTTAAAGCAGACGAGACGCTAAAGTTTGACGAAGTTCTCACCAACGAGGGCGATGGGTTCAACTCGTGCACGGGCGAGTTTATTGCACCGGTACCTGGAAAGTACCTTATTTCGCTTACTGCAAGAGCGCAATTTCACAAACAAATTTCAGCTGAGATCGTCTGCAACGGGAAAATGCTTGGCAGAATCACCTCAGGTTATGGTGGAATTGACAAGGCTGCATCATCGATGACAGTTGCTGAGGAGTTAAGGAAAGATGATAAGGTTTTCGTGAAGCAGACGACAGAAAAATCGGGCGAATATCATGGCAACGGTTACACAACCTTCTCCGGCTTTCGCTTTGATTAGTTGAACATTATATTAACAAAAATAATAACAATTCAGCGAAACAATAACAAATATTGTGTCTCAGCAGTATGAAAAGAGAAAATTTATACATGTAGGTGTGTTGGTGTTGTGGCATAATCACATATATACATGTTATTGACAACGATACTCATTAAAATTATCTAAAGTAGGTTTATTATTTGTTGCAATTTAAGAGAGTCAGTGGCGCGGTGGTTAACAGGTTGGACTTACAACGCCAGCGGTCCGGGTTTGATTCCCGATCGCGGCAGATATCCCGACTGGTGTCAGTGCTCGGTGATATGCTTAAATTGGTACTGTTTCCAGCACTGGATGCTGGGGAGGTAAATATGACACCTGCCGTGGGCTCGGCTGGAAATAAGTTTTTCCATCCATTCCAGGTGGGGACTTTTGTCGACTACCCACGTTAAACAAGAAACTTTACGTTTACTTTACTTTTGCAATTAACGTTTCGAAGGCTATTTGAAATTTTGACTTTATCATACTATTAACAGGAAAAACTTGTTTTACGTGAAAATTTAAGAGCATATCAAACATGTATGTTTCTTTTTCTACAAAGCGACTATGAGTCCACTGGTATAGGCCATGAGTGTCTGATGAGAGGTTCAATTTTCCGGGAAGTTCAACGCCTTTAAAAACTGCCTTTTCAAAGAACTGTTACAAATCTTCATTTTGCTACATTTGCAATAATGCCCAAGTGCTAAAACTGCACACAAGGTGCTTCACGTCGTTTTTAGCAATTTTGAAAATTGTTTTTATTTCTTTACAAACGGCATTCTTTGCTAAATGGATATTACTATAAGCACAGTGGGGACAGTCCCGTAAAAATGAATTATTGTTGTTAAAGATTTTGTTCGTGTGCCAACAATTATGAGATGCTTATTCATTTTTATGGATAATCAAGTCGATATCATGGAAGTCAAATATGTTCATTTCTTTAAATAGTTGTTTCATAATATTAAGTTGCAAAGACAATCTCTCAAAAATTGCATATGGTGGACTCAGAAATAATTTAAAGATTCTATCAATGGAAAGTTTTCTTACTTTTCGACTTTTGAGCTCGGGCATTAATGCAAATATGGAAAATGTACACGGCTTACAGTTCTAAGACCAAGTATCAAATTAAAAAAGTTTGAACTATCTTGAAGTATGATCCTTTTCAACGGTCTTTAGCCGGATTCTAAGATGTATATCAGTAAGGTTGCATTTCTCGTTGTTACATACATGGCATTACCCATAATTTAGCAAATTACTTTAAAACTCGGTACACAGAAACACGATTTCAAGAACAATCATTTTACATTCGGGTTATTTTGAGTAGATTTCAAGATTTACACGAATCCTGTGAGAAATTATGTAAAAGCATACCGACTGATACCTCCCAAAATCATTGCTATGATTATATTAAAAACAAACAATCGCACAAGACGACATACGCAATCGAATACATTAATGGTAATGGACAAAACTTGAACAATGGGAGAAGCTAGTAAACACTTTGTTGGTTCTTTGTGGGAGAGAACAGTGCGTTTGGGGTCGGTAACTGATACAGCAAAACATATTATGGGTAATATGTTACAAAAAGAGGTAGCTTTGGAAAAAACAAGACGCAGATACCAGATGTCCACCTTTCATGATCTGAGCAGTAATACATATACGTCCCTGGCAAAGCATATCAAAAGTAAAAATCATTTAATTACCTTGTTTATACACGATTTTTCTCCCGTTAATACATAGGCGGTTCTAGTGAAAAAGGGTAGTTTTAAGTAGGGATAATACACGTTTTTTTGTATAGTAACGTCTGCATGATCCCGCGAGAATGTTTCTGACTGAGAGCGAAGGTTAATACATAAAACTAACGTGTATTGTAGCTATCCCTGCATAAAAAAAAACATAACACGGCGAATAAATGTATTGTTTTCATATGTGATGACTTGACGATTATTGTACAATTCTAATTACCATTCTGTTGTTCTTGGAAACTGTAAACCTGTTTTAGATATCCATAACCAGGGCCTAGAAATCAACAATACTACTAAAACACGTACGGAAGTTTTTTCAGCGATATTTTTTTTATCTCTCGTTATTACAAACATAACATTACCAATATTTTTTATATTCTTAAAGTTTGGTAAGCAGGAGCACAATTTCAAGAATAATAACTTTGCATTTCAACGGTACGAACACATTTCGAGTACGGATGAGTACGAACATAGTGACAAACTTTCAAATTCTAAATATAAATTCCTCAGAAATTAGATAAAAACATACCGATTGCTTCTCACCAAAATCATTAATATGATTCCTAAAAACAAACAACCACACAAGTTACACGCGATTTTTGAACATTCAGAGTAAGCAAGCTGAGAAGCGGGTACGACAATTGTTGGGGTAGTGCTTTTGGCGTTGGTAAGTGATACAGCAAAACATTCTATGGATTAGATTGTATCTTTTATGCTGCAAGGAGAGGTTATTATGAAAGAAACAAGACGCAGATACCAGATGTCAATCTGCGCAGAAATACATATGTATCCCTGGAAAAACATTTCAAAAATAAAAATCATGTATTAACAGCATGTATAAGGCGTACAAGAATTAGGCGTACTTTCAAAGATGTCTTCCTATAGTTTTCATGATCGAAACATTTGTTTTTTGGAAGGTCTACTAGGGCAGAAGTTATTAAACATTATCGCCAAATATAAAGATAGGTTTTCCTTATTTTGATTGGTTACTTTGCTTTATACAATATTTTGTTCTTGCAAATGTTTCTGATATTTCGCAAGAATAAAAACTACTACATCACATTATCTACCACTGAATTGCGTGAGAATATATTATTTGATTTGATCTTGTTGGATTATTTTGATACGCCATTAAATAATTACTGATTGTAGCGTTAGAAAGAAAAAATGGCTGTCAAAGTTTACTCTGTAACTACGGCTTTATATTACAAGACAGGCAAGTATGAAATTGAAAGCGGGCGCAGTGGTCCAGTGGAAACATTATTTTGTCTACGAAACCAGGGCTCGTTAGTTCGAACCCCCGTTCCTCCAACTAAGATTAGTAACATTGGGATAAGAGTCCCGTGTATGGGTACTTAACACCTGGCACGCTAAAGAACCAGCGAAGCTTCTGGAATTGTAGCGTCTTTTGTATCTTGCACTATCCTCCTACTAACATTACTAACAGTCTTCTGGAGGAGTCGCCCATACAGGTTACAGTTTGCGACTTAAAATAAACTTATATACAAACAAAATATGAAATTGACACAGTGCAACACTTCCTTGCGCTTGATACCCGTTCTATATCCGCACATTCCCCGGGTATCAAATTGATACATATTGTTTCATGGTAAACAGTCTTTGTGTAGTTTTTGTCCAGTGTAAGAAAATTAATTTTGGTACGCGGATCTGCAGGTATCTGGATAGAGCAGGTATCACAAAGAAGTGTTCCACAGAAGAAAAAATGATTGAAAGTAACCCGGATGTCACGTCGAAACCCGAATGTCAGTTGTTACAACTGGTGTCATTTGATGGAATGGTTACAAACCCATCGACTGATTACAGGGATAAAAAGGGAGGTGCTAATTTAAAAATTGGATCAACTGTTGCTTTCAAGAATCAATTTCACATTTGCCTGTATTGGATATAAGATGACAAGGGAAGAGACCTGACCACATGTGTCAGAGTCCCTAATATAGAATTACAAAAAAATGCCGATGCTGTTCTAGTAGCATAAGTACAATTATGCATTTTTTTTCCGGCGCGTGCGATGTATTTTTGTCATAATGGTCCACTGCCCTATTTAAGGTGACGTTAGGGACAAGGTGATAACGTTATTTTTCGTTGATGTTAACCATTACATAAGAAAGATAAGAAATACAAAAGTTAAACAGTTTTATACCTTAACATTATCCTAAGTCTATCAGATTCATTTCAAGTATAATTGAGTGTTCATCTTCAAATTGTAAGCTAGCTGTCATGCTTAAGTCTGTGTTCAAACCCTATGTTTTGTTCACAGGATATAAATCCTGAGGCTATACAAATTTTGTATCATTATGTCCCTTTTATTCTCAAAACATAGATAATCAGAGCCAAGACTGATGAAGTCAAAATATATAAAAGAATATTTTTTCTGAAAAAAAAAAATATCCAGTCGGTAGCCAGATTAGTCATGCTTATACCTTAGTCACAAGAACGCTACGCGCTCCGTACCAATAGGTTTTCAGTCGAATTTTGGCAAACTCGTAAAGCATCCGTACAAACTTCGTTGACTCGTACGAGCGTTGTAAGGATTTTTTTGAACTCGTAGAGGAGTCGGGAACTCGGCGAAATGTCCCACCGAGTTCTCGAGTTTTCTACGAGCTCGTAGATATTTTCGAAGTCGAGAGCAGCTCACAAGAACCCCGTACGGGAACCACACGGGCTCCGGAAGAGCTCGCACGGGCATCGCAAGATTGCGAGGCTTACCGATGCTCACATGACTATCGCAGGGTACCCGAAGGTCAACGTATAATGTCCGTACGATATTTAGGACATCGTGCGGAGAACGTGCGATGTCCGCAAGAGGCTCGCATGTCGTTACGATTGCCATACGGGCACAGGAATGTGCGGACGTTCCATGTTAAAATCGATCCGATGAAATTCGATTAGTTTTGGTTGCCTACATAGTACATTTATGTTAAGACATAATATAATGATTTTTCTGTGCATTATGGGTTGACTGCTGTCAAATGTACTTATAACCTTCGGACCTACGGGGTTTGTTGCTGTTCGGATGGGCAACTTGGTGTGTAGGTAGCTGAGAGGAAGTCAAAACTCGGAATCGCATTGAGTGCCGCTTTTGTCAAGGTCACTGTTACTGAAATGTAAATGATTTCTGCTCAATATATCAAGTTTGGATATACCTATTGAAAGCAAACTTGTAGGTAGATAGCTTTGATTGTAACAATTGTTGAGATACATTTGGAGTCACTAGGATTAATGTCCATGTCACTGTCACCACATAAGATATAAGAAAAAGGTTTCTGCGCAGCGCAATAACTTTATTTAGGAATGAGATATAGTGGTGAAACTTGGTGTGTATGTAGCTTAGGTAGAGATGATAGCTTGGATTGCGTTGGGGCCGTTGGAGTTCAAGGTCACTGTTACAAAATTTAAACCATAATATCTTCTCAATATTTTAGTTTGGGAGCACCTATTGTCACCAAACCTGGTGTGTATAATGAGCTTGTATTAAGGTTAACTCCGGTGAAGGTCAATGTAATTGATACTACTTAACTGATACTAAAATTGAAAAAAAAAACCAATGTTTCCGCTTATCATCTTTACTTTCGGTTGACCTAATGTCTAAATTTGTGTGTAGATAGCTTGTACTGGGACAAATGTTGGATATTACTGTAACTTAAAGTTAAAATTCACTATTGTGATACATAGATACAACCGAGTAGTTGCAAACATTACGTTCATTTATACCTATACAAAAGTGTCTGATAAAAAATGCTGAAAGCCAGCCTGCATTAATTAAAAAGAAAAAGTAGATGGTAAAATAAATGTGTTACACAGTTTGTAGTCTACGTAATATTGAATATACACCGCCTATAACTTGAATCGATCAGAAAGACTGTAACGTACACGCACGACCGACTAATTCAAGAACATTGTATTTCTATGAGATTCTGTTCACTTTCTGCCACTGAACAGAATACACGACTTTTAGGTGCTTTAGTGACAAACTTTGATGGGCGTGTGATATCATTTTTTTTATATATATACAAGCTATTTGAATGTATCGCACACAAACTAGAAAACATATGGCGGCTGACAAGGCACTGGACATGCCAAGAAGATTTTACAAAATCGCTATCCAGTGTGTTAGTACACTTGTACTAGAATCAGGAAACAAAATCAGGACTGTGCCAGTAACATCGTGGAAAACGGACAAGTCAAAAGGAAATATAAAGATATGTTAACAGGCCATTTTGGACATTTTGACCATCCAAATACATGCATTTGTACAAAATATAAACTCTTCCTCAGATAGCTTCCTACCAGAAAGCTTCACGCTCCTCTTTTACCTGGCTTCACTAGATTAATAGGTCACATGCTTTTCAAATATAATAAAACATTATTAGAAAAATTCAAATTAAAGACATCATATAGACAATGAAATTGGCTTCGCTGTTCGATTAATGTTATCAGAAGGTCTATCACTGGTCACATATGTAATAAAGGGTTGCCCGTTAACACGTAGCAATTTAAATCAGTTTTTATTGTCTATTTAATTGTTTGTATCAAATATTTTTCTGTTTTTTTTTCTAATTAAATATTCTATTGTCTCATACTTATAACATTTATTTTATGTGAACGTTAGGACAGTGGTCTAACTTTCACCCCAATATCAGCAGATACTTTGAATGCCATCGGCCAGATATATAACTATACTTGTTTACATTTAAAAGCGCTTCTTCAATAAAAATTCAACAAAGTCCACATGTTTAATGATTTACCTGTTTCTTAGAAATTTTTTAACGCTTGTCCACAGATCAGTTTCAGAGATATTCATGTACTGTTATTCTGAAAGGCACCTTGTATTGGAACTAAACCAGAAATCCTGGTAGATATATATATATATATATATATATATCGCTATTATTTTCCTTTTCATTGAAAATAACAACAGAAACAGGACTATTTTCCATAGAGTTACAAAGTCTTTGAAATCAAGAAATCAGAAAACCTTTTCTCCCTAGACTCGTGTCAACTTAGAGCCAGAGATAAGAGATATTGTATTTCTTTTTCAGAAAGTCGTATTTGAGAGGATACGATGGCATTGTAAAAGGACTCTAACGACTGATGCCAGTCACTGTTTTCCGTCAAACGGCAACTATTGCTGATCTCGTTTTTATTGTAAGGAGTATATGTATTTACTCCAGGTAAACAATTATTGTTGAAGAAATGAGATTAAATATATATAAAGTTCAAACGATGTTATTTTTATATAAATTATAATTTGCTATAGTTGTCGTACGAAGTAGTTCAGTAAAAAAATCGCGACTATTTTTATTCGTATCTGACAAAAGTTCGGTATAAACTATGGCAACTTGTACATTTTTGTATTATGCCTGGCTTGGTTGGATATGCTACAAAAAGGTGTGTTATGATGGGCTGGGATGTTTTGAGAACAAACCGCCATTCCACAACGCAAACTTCGAAGTCCCTCAATCTCCGAATGAACAACAGGTAAATGAAAATTTATTGGCAAGTTTTAGTAAAATTCCGTGAAATTACTGTTTCGGAACACAATTCTTACAGTCAGTTAGGATATAAAGACTCCTTTAATTTGGATGGGATGTTTCCAGTCTTTAAATAGTTTCTCACATAAACAATGCATGTTTACGAAATGTAATAGCAATCTATCTTTGATTTAGCTTTACCTACTCTTATTTTCACAATAACAATGCATTTAAATATTTTTATTGAAATGTAATAGAAATGTTATACTTACTATTTTGTGAAGTATTATAATAGTCATTGTTGTTCCCGCATGAAATATGTGTATAAATACTTTTATTGAAATGTTACAAATATCTATATTTGTTATAGCTTTATTTTCCACTTTGTAAAGTAATATTTTTGTTATTATCACAGGTTTCATTTTTGCTGTACACAGTAAATAATAACGATAACTCAGAAGACATTACAGCAAATGCTACGGAAATTGAACTATCCGAATACTACGTTGCTAGTAAAAGGACTATTTTCATAATACATGGGTACCTTGGAAGTCCACAAGATGAATGGATAATATCCGCTAAAGACGCAATACTTTCAGTGGTAAGTTTTTTGTTGTTTTTTTTTTGTTTTCTGTTTCAAGCGTGGTTATTTAAAACTGCGTATTTTAATGTGAATTTGATTCGAGGAAAATAGTTGAGGTCTGCTCAATAGAGATCGTGAACGGTAACATGCATGTCAATTTCCGTGCATGAACAAGCTCAGTCAAACCGAGCCTGCAAAAATCAGGCGACTTGTGGAGTTTCCACATATGATAGCTTGGTAAATTCTTATAAAACACAAACACAGAATTTAAGTTATAGATCTGATATAACTGTTTCTGTAATAGCCCGAAATTTTCCAGTACCACAAATATGTAACAAGATGTACTTTGTATCAATGAAATTCTAGTATAACACTTAGAAATAACTTACCGCAGTTGTATATCTATCCCACCATGAATGATATACATGTATATCCATTTTATTTATTTTCATTTAATTAAACAACTGTTACGACACTTACTAAAAATCACATTAGTGAATAAAAAATACAGCTCCACGTGTACACATTCACAACGCGTACAGAATTCTCACTTATTTTGACCTATCGTCAACTAGACCGTAAACACCCCCGCACATGGGGTTTTCCACTGAAATAGTCGATAAATTCAAGGTCAGTATCACCCTTTGTGAATGTGTACCGCGTTAACACCCCCGCACATGGGGTTTTCCACTGAAATAGTCGATAAATTCAAGGTCAGTATCACCCTTTGTGAATGTGTACCGCGTTAACTGTATTGTCCACCACATAGAAACTAGAATTAGATCTATTACCTATTTAAAAACTACAAACTGTCCCCATATATGTATTTATATATAAAACTATGTAAATGTTTGTTTCAGTATTGCTATGTACATACACCCACATTTGTTAATATAATAAATCATGTTGTTTTCATGTATACATGCTGTAGAACCTGATTGTAAATAAAAGTATCTGTCTGTCTGTCTGTTTGTCTAAATATACTTTAAACTAATTATTGTTTCTTATATTATTCTTGTTTTATTCTATTTGAATTCGCGAACAGAATTGTTATGAAATCTTACCTTTTTATGTGTATGTTTGACAGGAAGATACTAACGTTATTGTAGTCGACTGGGAAAAAGGAGCGAACAATATAATTAACTATTACCAGGCTGCAGCCAATACTCGAGTAGTAGGTGCCCTAACTGCTCAGCTGATGACGTCACTTCATACGTCAACTAGTGCTAATTATAGCAATATGTATATAGTGGGATACAGTTTGGGTGCACATGTTGCTGGCTACGCAGGAGAAAGGATACCTTCCCTCGGGAGAATTACAGGTAAATTATCTAAAAATTCTCGTTTTTTTGCGAACTTTTATCTATGTACATTCTTACGCATTTCAAAGCATAACAGAAATGAAATAGGAGAGTGTTTTATAATGAAAAAACTTACTTCCTCAGCTGGGATTCGAACCCGGGTCCCACGGGTGCAAAGTCAATGCTCTTACCACTGAGCCAAAGAGTCGACTCCCTGACGCAGTTGTCTGGGATTAGTTTTCAACTCGAGGCTATACTAGAGCGACCGTAACACTCCCCCTCTTCAAAGAGTCATCATTTCAGATGACGTGAGTGCCACTTTGGCATAGAAAGTGCCATATTAGGCACTAGCTAAGGTCCAGTCCCGGACGAGCCCCGATCTTACGCATTTCAAGCCGTATTAGAAATGAAAAAGGCGAGAATTCTTGAAAATCCTAACTGGCTCTGCTGGAAATCGACCATGGGTGGCACGGATGGAAAGACAATACTCTAACCACTAAGCCAAAGAGTCGACTCTCTGACGCAGTTTTCAGAGATTGGCTTTAAACATGTGGCTACATTAGAGCGACCGTAACAACACTCAACCTAAATAGTTTTGAAATCATCTTATAATTCTCTTATATTGGTAGATCCTCATTGATGTAAGGTTAAAGCGTCTGGCAGGGGGATTTATAAAAGTTAAAATAAGACCTGGGTCCGATTGTTCGAAACTTTAATCGGCTGTTTAACTAACCGGCGGTTAAATTTTGATTCAAAATACCTAACTTTTTTTAAACTTTTTTATTAGTTATATCTCAAGGCCACGAGATATCAGTTTTTGTTTTTCGTTTTTATCTTAGTTATAACTCGTGGCCACGACATAAATTATAATGAAAAAATCCGGTGTCCCCTCCATGCTTTCGTACAAATGTGATGCTTTGATTTCATTGTAAAGATTTTTCAGTGTTCATAATTCTTATCTGATACAATTGTTTTTCTAAGTCTTCTGAAATGTCGAAAAATAACTCTAAAAGTTAACCAACCGTTATCTTAATCGCCTATTAAAGTTTCGAACAATTGGACCCCGGTGAAATTAAAGTCACTCATTACATCAGATTTATTACAGACGTGCATAAATGTAAAATATGTTGAATTATTTCAACATTGCATGACGAAAAGAAGAATCTATAACACGAATGCAGCAGAAGTCTTTTATTTACAATACTTTTGTAATACTTTGACCTATCGTAGTGAAAAGGCGGAATAATAAAGTCAGCTGATGCAAATTCAATTCACAAAATCAAAGAGAACGGATGTATTCATTGAATGTATATGTCTTTACGTTAAAAACGGCAATTTGCAAATATGAGTTTTCTTCAGAAGCTAAGATGCTATTTTGGTCTTTATAAAAAACAAAGTCATGTAGATTTGAAGTAAGTCTTCCCAAATTAGAAACAGCCTGACCCTATAAAAAATGTTGTTTTTTTTAATAAAACCGCTTTAGACTTAATTATGCGTTCAACGTTACAAGATACACACTTCGCCGGTATATGTCACGGTTTCCCAAGCGTCTTTCACATGCGCAAGTTGCTGCGTCAGTTGCGCTTGTGTGTCTGCGTCTAGGTCCGCAAGATTTGTACATCCACTTGCTTCGCCGGTCCTCTGTGCATGACATTCCCTAACCAACACTGTTACATCCATTTCAGCGTCTGTAATAGAATATATCAAAATAACTCAATGTATCCTCAAAATTTATTGCCTTTATTTTGTCCACTTTTTAGTTTTGTCATGAAATTAATTGTCATATTTTAGTGACTGACAAACTTAATACATAGGTCTACATAATAATGGATACGATAATGGACTGCCGAGTTACTGTTAAACTATTTGCCCGAGAACCAGATATTTCCATCCGCACTTTCTACCAGTGATAGGTTTCTTCTCTTGCGAACCGATTTTTTGAAATAATAGAAGAAAAACAACGAAAAGCAATGTCTTTCTTTTCAGCACTATAATATGAACTTAGGTGCTACCTAGAAGGCAGAGCTCCCTTGAAAAATAACCAGTGCCCCTTGAAAATTAAAGGAGTGCTGCTGGTATTATCTGGAATTATGGATCCGTTTCAGGAATTTTATGTTTATTAAGATCTATTAAAATTTTAAGAATTGATGATAATTCATGATTTCTGAATGAATTTCTTAGAATGCATTAAGATTAAATCTTGACATGCGAAAACTCTACAAATATGCTATATACAAACTAAAGAAAGTTACGGTTCTTTTTAGAAGGAAGAATGTGTCCAACTTTAAGGCAAAATTACTGCTATGATAGACGTCTGGTATGGTAGAATGAAAATCATTTACATGTACAAAGCTTGTTTAAAATCCTAAAGACTAGCCATCTTTAAAAGTTAGTGATGAGAATTTTATCCAGAGAAAATCACTGTTTGCCGAAATTCTCGAAAACTCCCGTTTTATTTACTGAACTGCTAAGTTAACAGTCTATGACATTTTTATGGTTAATCTTTTAGCACTACTGTATTGGTATAGAATAGGAATGGTAGTAGGAGCCTTTTTGATGTTTATTGATAATTCATAGGCAATAGTTCTTTTTTTCCTAGTAATAAACTCTGGTCAGTGATTTTTAAGCTTGTGGATGAAATATATGTGAACGGGGAGAAGAGCATTATGTGCTTTTCACAGTTCAATGCCTGTATATTTTGATCCCAAAACCTTTTTTTTTAAAAATAAGTTTTATCTACAGACAGTACATTGGAACCTGACATCACTAACAAAACACTAAATTTCACATGAATGACTTTATTTTTTACAATGCTTTCAAAACTCATAATAAATAAAAAAAGAAATAAAAAAATGCATCTGTTGAGGATCGAACTCCCGACCTTTGGTTTTCAACGCGAACTCGCTAATCATTGCGCCAATATGGAAGTATGACGTCGTCAGCTCAAATAAGCGTCTACTGACGTCTTACTGATTAATTACTATGAGCATTGTGTGCTGGAAGAAACCCGAACAACACCGATTCCAAAAAAAGTACCACGAATTTCAACACGATACTAATTCGATCTATACACAGTTTTATTCATTTTGTTTTTCACACGTTTAACCGTAATGCGACGCTGGCGGCGCCGGTAGCTCTGCTATTACATTTGTAGCGTTTGAATTTACGTATTCATTCATACGTCTTCTTACGTAAATTTCTTTTGTTGTTAATTTGTAAATTATGTACTGTCTAAAACATGGACGTAATTGACTTGGTATTCTTTATAGATATCTGGTTAGAATATCTTAGATATCTGGTTAGAATATTTTAGATATCTGGTTACAATATCTAGATATCTGGTTAGAATATATGCAAGTTTTGGAATGTCTATTACTCTACAGGAACGTCTGAAACAAAATGATTTTCTTTAAGGGCAGTAGTAGACGGGTAATATCATACAAATTATACGAATAAAACGAAAATACTTACTTAAAAACGCAAATTGTTTAAATAATAAACAGAAACAAACATCCATTTATAAATGATTGAGCCTTGCATATAACGAACAAGTACAAGCGCCCGTATATAATGAACTGTTCGTCTTACTTGCTTAAAAAAGAGAAAGTTCTAATGTCCAAACGAGTTCGCTATATCCGTTTTTCATGTAGATTTCAATAGGGAAATTGCAAAATAATGCTGCGATGCATAGATCTAGTCTGTTACAGATCAATTACATTAAGCATTAATATTATCAAATGTTACCGACGCAACAACATACTGTCCTAAGAAGTGTTATAAAATTGTGAGCTTGATTTGTAAAAACATCACTATACCTGGAAGTATGCCTGTAATTCCAACTGCATGTACGGTCACATGTGTAGTGAGACATTTATTCTCAATCAAAGCAGGATACATTGGTGCCTCACATGTTTGTGGTTCCACAGTGTTTGCCTCACACTCCGGATTTTCCAGGTTCATGTTTGAAAGTATATTCTGTAACATAATCTTGTACATTGCCGGCATATTCCTCAACTCAAAAGTCATGTGCATGCATGAAGGACAAGCCACCTCCTTGGCTGTTTCGGTGGAATCTGAAATATACCATAAAAGTCTTTTTTTTTTAAATAATACTTTGAGGCTGGGGAAAACTGTTTTATTGTTTCTCCTATTTGTTACTAAATAAAGGTTTTGCTAGATAAGCATTGAAGTACGAGATAAGTTTGTCGCGACGGAGCAGGAACACTGGAGGCACATTGCCTCAATCAATGCTTTTGCTTTATATCGTTAAGAATTAATATTTATTTCTCATAGGCAGATTTTCAATTGCGGTTTGTTTTACTGAATATCACTCCAAATATAAAGACGCTAAAAAGTTGTCATTTGACGCCAAACATTCAATATTCTGACATTGTACATTTTTTTTCAACGTCTAGACCGATACAATCAAAGCAGTGTAGCATATATTTGATTTATCAAACATTATAAAATTGGTTAACTTTATTCAAATTTCCAACGGCTTATTAATCAAATAATTAATAATTTATATAAAAAATAAGGTAAGATATTACTTGTAATGGCTGCCATAATGTACATTAATGATTTTTCTTCACACTCGATGTGAAATTTCAATCTCGTTTGATGATGTCCATAAAGCTTAAGATCAAAATTGACATCTGTAGCCGATTTTATGCTATACGTAATACCGGTAACATGGAAAATAAAAAAAGTAAAATATCAAATAAAATGAGCATTTAAAGTGATATGAGTTATGTTAGGTCTTATACTAAGGACTATATTGAATATAAATCAGTTTTGAGAATAAGCCAAAATTAAACATTTGTCCCTTGTGTAAATAAGACACTTGTGTCATGGCAATAAATGGTCAGTTCACTTTTTGGATTTTAACCTACTCAGATTTTTTTTCTAGTTTGTAAATTGATATTCGCGACTGGTTAAAAAGTTTAAATCCAAAATAAAAGTTAAGCGTCGAGTGTTGAGCAATCACATGTATAAGCAGAACTTGACATTTTTAGAACACTGAACGAACTGGTCTCAAGATGGTGTGGTCGTTTAACGGCGGTAAGCTTAGGAGTCCTTGTACTTGAAAAACTCCAGAACAGAAAAAAGCCTCTATACATCTAACTACTTCAATAAGTAATTATTTGCACTCTGTGGCTGTACTTCACAAACATCAGATTTCTGTTCTTTAAAAACGGTCTGAGACTAAATGTACATTAAATTTTAAGGTTTAAATGTCTTTTTCAGTCTCCTTTGTTTTCAAAATATTGCACGTAATCGTGTAAACGTTTTTATTTTGAAAGAGTAAAGGTTTAACAAATACACACATTTCATAAGATTTTCATTAAAAGCACAAATGCACCAGATTGAATATCTATTTAAGTACAAAAAAAATCTGTCGCCAAAACGACATATTTTAGGCGCCATTTCAGATGGTGATGTTTTTCCGAACAGATTATTTTTTTACATGAAAATAACATGTCAATATTTTTCTATTTTTGATAAGAAGACATGTCATAGTAAATGACCATATATGGTTTTCACATCATTGAAAGTACTGAAAATGAGGAATTAAGATTTCATTTTTTATATGAAATAAAGAAGGAACTGAATTGGTAGAGTGTAACCTTAAGGATTTTACCACTTACTTTCATCGTGAATTCAGTAAGTTTGATGATGTACTAAAACATAGAACGCGCTCTCATAATATTTTCATATTCTATTTCATTATTAAATTATTTAGCAATCAGTTTTTCCCAATGTAATGTTTACAAACCAAACATTTATAATTAATCAATTTTGACACTTCTGAAATATTTTAATGTTTTAAAGACTTTCATTCTGCAATACATTTGCTACAAAATCATAAAACACGCAAAATGACTATATCTTAAATTAAAATGAACTCACGTTGTGCTTTTGTAGACAATAGCAGCATTTGCAGCATGTAAAATATCAGTAGAAACATCTTGCTCTCTTGTGTATGGTTGTTGTAGCATGGAACTGACTTTAAAGTGACACTACGTTGCTTTATATATAATATCTAACCGTTTTATGCATACGACAAAACATGGGGTGGTTTGTCCACAAATTATCAAGCACATGTTGTGTTTGACATTAGAGTGCACTCCCAGTCAAAGGTTTGTCAATGATCTGACCTTTACTTTGGTCAGAAAATTATAGCAATTAAATGAAATGATGATGATTAAATCGTTGTCTCCATTTATATCCATGGGTAAAAAGGTTCAGATAATAATACTAATTACATTATTTACATGTAGTTATTTATATTTTTGTCTTATTTAAAGAATTTAAATACATGTATATGAACACAGAGGAAATTGGTCTTGATACTGAAAATAAGAATGTATTGATTAAATTGCCCATTAGAGGTCTATTTTCTGTAGTTTACCTATGACAACAAAAACTGCAAGTCTAAGGAAAATATAGTACTGTTATCCGTCCGTTCGTCCTTCCGAACGATTTGTAGACAGCATAAAGCTTCCTAACTTTCTTAAACATGGACAGAAATATTATCTTTTTAAGAAATGATGCAGAATCAACGTTTCAGTAGCACTGACTAAATGCCGATGCCAATCCCTAAGAAAATGCTTAACTGACAAGCTTTCAAATACATTATTTTCGACGGCGAAAACCAACTGAACGAATTAAACGAACACGTTTGTTTAAATATCATTATTCGTCTTTTGAAAACAGATTATACAGTAGATGACAGAGCTCTTTTTAAGGTCTGCTATGTATATTTTCTTGAAGAACATTGTCATTGCTAAATAGAAAATGTAAGAAAAGTGGTGGTCAAAATTTTATCATGAAATATTTTAATCATAGATTCCGCTTAAACCGAAGCTAGGTTCCATGAGGATGTTCCATTTCTCATTAAATCTCTTGAACAGACTCATGCACACTGGTATTGCCCTTCTTGGTTGCGATATGTGCTTCAAAAGACATTCACATAGATTTTATTAGCTAATAATTTCTAAAGGGAATCAATTGTCATTATCAATTAAAAGTATATGGTTGTTATTTAAAGATTACGATCGAATACCTATTAAGAAACGAAATTAATATATGCGATTTGTAATATAAGTATAAAAGCTCAAAAAATCTTAACATGAAAAAAAAAACAAGTAGTTTTCATTCGTTCTAAATAATGCCAGTGCTAGGAAGGTACACTAATAGATAGAAGCGTCACTGATACCAAACAGGTACCTGATAAAAACAAATACCTATATGCCCGAGATATGAATACGACTTGACATTCTTTGCAATCACAGGTAAAGCAATTATATTACTCGTTTATTCAAATACTCATTTTTAAATAATTCGTTTGTAGCATGAAGGCCTTAGAACTGAATTTCTGGTCTTTATGTCATGTCTTATGTCTGTCTTTAAAATCTAAGATACAATCTTTATGTTTTGCATAACTAAGCATGTTTCAGTGGTATGATGGACTCTTAAGTAGACTTATGGAAAATGTTGTGCCCTTACTGGTAATTACTCTATTGTGGTGGACATAAAGAAGAATGTGGAAAAACGGAGAGAAAAAATTGTTACATGCAGCACAGAACGTGAGAAAATATTGCAACAAAATTATTCATTTACATTAAAGATAGCTGATGAATCTTTAAGTTGAATCTGATACAAAATAATGGTTTTTACCTTACTCCTGTAGAAAGAGTACTTTATTTTCATCTTCAACCTTTTTCACCATTTTCATACAATAATAATATTTTAACTAAATGGTATAACCAGGGATATAGTTTACCAAAAATGAAGTAATAGAATGGAAAGAAATACTTAACAAATCGAGATAAGATTCCGTTTGTGAAATGCATAGGCGTATTGTATCCAGACCATATGTACCATTTAAGAGAGGCTGTGGTGCGCGCACATTTTTGAAGAGTCTAGATCTGTCACTGTTAACTGTGTCAATAGGCAAGACAAAACTTATGCTTTCTTCAATAATACGAGAGTTAGGTTAGAGCACACTCTTGCATTATATTATCGCTGGGATATACAGTTATGGGGTACCGCGTCCTCATGTCGTCCGATATATAAATGCCCGCCATTAGTCTATTGTTTAGATATGTATCATCAGTATACTATATTCATTTTTTTTTTGGTAATACGTTTGTGATTGTTCCAAAGTTTATACATGAAACTATAGACTCCAACATGTTTTTCTTAATTTCAGTATATTCTAACATGGATATTGACCTGTAAATTTCACTAAATTTTTACAAATTCTTTAAGAGATGAGAATAATTGGCCGAGTACTTCGAACCGCTTGTCATTCACCTTTGTTGGTACAAGCCCTGAAGACACATTCAGTTTGCTTGCCGGCGGTCGTTGTGTTTGCTATCAAGCTATCCGCTCGTATATGTAATTTTGTCCTGGAGCACCTTGCATCTTCATCTTTCGTAGCGCTATTGCCAAAACTATGCTGATGTGTGTGTGTTTTTCTTAACAAACAGAAATAGGAAAGAAGTTCTAGATCCATCCTTAAAAGGGTTTTATAATGACTGCTTTGATAGATGATAAAGGTTTAATATTTCATATGCATAACTAAGGAAATAAAGGCGTCTTGGATTTTTCATTTAAAACAGATCGTTTATTAAAGCTGTAGAGGCCTTGACTTTTATTATTTGTTTGGATTTCTGTCACTGGGATGAATAGTTTAGTACTGGTATATACTTTCGATAGTATTGCTGTGATTTCATTGTGCTCTGCTTTTACATCCCCATTTTAACGAAAATAATGAAATAACGTTCAATATCCGTGTCGTGTCTGTCTCACTGAGGAGAATATACGTATAGTGAAACCGAAAAATGTAAGCAGTTAGAGCCGGAACAACTCGAGATTCAAGAGGAATAAACCCTCAGCATAGACACGTTTTACTTACACGGTTAGCTTTTGTGAATGTTAGTCCGCGCCCCGTTTGTAATGTTTTTGTTTGGACATAACTGAGACTGAATGATCTGCGAAGTGCATGTACTGGTATACCACAGAACATCTATAATAGCTAAACTGTTAACCAGGTAAAATTTGCCTTTGCATTTCTTTTAGGTAAACTCGCATTGTTGATTCAGCCATTGCGACGCGTTTTATGTGCTTATATATCGAGTTTCTTGTCATTTTTTACCAATGTGTATGTGATATGCCCTGCCTGAATAGTGTTGTGGTTTATCTGAAAAATTGTTGAAAATTCCGCTACAGCTTAGGAACTTAAAAAATCTCCTGTGAAGGGAAGCGGTGTCTAGTGGATAAGGTGTCGGCCTCTCAACCCGTGGGTCGTGAGTTCGAACACCACTGGGGTCACGACCACACCTTCCATATGACATCAGTACTGGTTTTTCCAGGAAACGAACTCAAAAGTGGTTTAGATAAGCTTGAAAGTTTCGTCCCAATCGAGCTAAAATAAATTAGTATAAATTAAAAAGTCCTATCTTATTGTGATTGTAATCAATTTTGAATTCACCAAAATGGCCGAATTGATTTAGATTATATGGCCCTCAAACCAATATCATACAATTCATTGTAAGGTAAATTGAAGGTCACTGTAGCTCCCTTTGAAGATGAATCAGATGTTTGTTCGTCTGTCTGTCAGTCCGTTTTGCTAGCATTTGAATTTGACGAACTGCATATATTACTGATAAGGAATTTGTAAAACAATTTTTGTTGCATACTTTAACAAGTTTGTCCATTGAAATTGAAAAATCCAGTCCTTGCTTTAGATACAGCCAAGATTGTGAAATGACCAAAGTTTTAAAATGGTGCTTAATAGAGGTTTATTTGTTTATTTGTGAAGAGTATTTTGTCATTTTTTGACATTTAAAGGTCAGTATCAAATTAATGCTACTAATAACCAGTGTTTCTGCCATCCTCACAATTTGCTCTATTACTTACTGCCAAATTATCCAAGCAGCGAAAGGTCACTGAAAAATTCGGAGAATACAGAGGGCGTTTGAAATTTCCAGCAGAAACTTTCGAATATATTTAAGAGAATAGTTCCATACTATTAAATCGAAGGTTTGGTTTTGACTCGTATCATATTGAATGAGGTACTTGTTGGTGTCAGACCAAACATAGACAAACTTGAAATATTTGAATTTCTTAACAAGATAACCTTTAATATTTTTTCAACAATACATTTTAGATTATACTTTTATATAATACCACAGTAATTGTAAGACAAAATAGATGTGGATATACATCTAAAAAGCAACTGTTAATGATGATAAACATTGTTAAGGTGCAAATATTCAAAGTAAGCAGTAGGTGTCATTACCTGCGGCCTGGAGGTATGTTGGAAAGCAACAAGTAGTGTAGCACATAGCAACAAGTAGTGTAGCACATGGGCGTTTCTTTGTGATTTTTACCGATCGAATATGCGATTGGCTTATCGCATTTATGGAACGCCGTTTTTGCAATATAGCTGGCATAGATAATGCGATCAGGGAATTGAGCTAAAAGTTATGTTATACATGAAAAGGAAATGTTGTTATTTTTGCTCAAAACAAATACTTCAGAATTTAAGAAATGCGTATTTCATAGATCTGTTTGTAAAACATACGGATGGAAAAATATTACCTAAATTAAAGAGTAACATTTGGTATAATAAAACGAAAACAGTAAGTTACTGTTTAGGCTGAGCCAGTGGTCACACATGCATCCATAACAATTTCTGGTCTGTAAACTCTCTGGCCGTAGTAAATCTTTTGTCTTGTGTAAGTTGTAGTTCGCAAAAATTAATCCTTCATCCGCAATAATCACATATAACGATGCAATATGAAATCATGGTTAACATATTGTGATACAGTATACTCCCAAAATCGGTAACTAAACTGGATCGTTAAATTTTGATGTTAATACGTAAACTGGCGACAACGATGTATAGATTCGGTTGCTATTTCTATGTGCCTTGTCCAAATTATGCCTCAGGCCTGCTGACAAAATTCTTCCGGAAATAATACCACGTTTTTAGATAACAGTTAAAACTGCAACTGATTAGTGCACTCGAATTATTTTGGAATTGGTTTAGGTTCCGGTAATCAAAAGGTTCGTACTGTTTATGTTATTGGTACTAGAAGACACTATAGTAATTTCTCACAAACAAGTTTTGTTTCAAAAAGTAAAGAATAAGAATGGAACACTATTTTCGTAAATTACTTACATTTTACTTCATTGTTTTTTAATATTTTAATATATTGCAGCCGTAAGAGAACAAAAGTAAGTCTTCAATTCCAAGACATACGTGGTGTTGTATGATAAAAGCGTCTTTTTAGTTTATATACGCGTGACTAAATTAATGTGTTAAGTTTACACTGTTTTAATATATTCATTGTAAAATATTTGTATTTTGATGAAAAAGAAAAACTATGACGTAATCAATCCCTGACGGGTTTTATAAGGGGAAACACGGGCTTATAGGAGTTATAGCTGTATACTATAGATAGTTTCAAAACGATTGCTGTAAGACCAATTTCTGCAGTACAAGATGTTTAAACACTGAACGCAGCCACCGTAACTATAAAGTAGCATAAGACGTCTGGTATTCTGTGCTAGTTTGGTTCTTGTGCAATAATAGGACATATTTGAGATTTTTATAATATTAATTCTTAGTTCTATTTCTTCTTCTATGAATATCATCATTGTCATCATCATCATTATTATTATTACAAGGTGGACATGAAAAAGTGTTGGTATATTTAATCATTTTAGACAGTTGGTGTATACACATAAGAATAAAAATGTATTTATATATTATATTACATTTATAGGCCTAACTAAACTAAAGGAACCAGCGTGGGAGCCATCTGGTCTAGTCGCGTAATGGCTGCCAGGTATTTGAACACTAATTTTTCACTTGGCATGGCAACAGAGGTCTAAATTGAGGCTAGTTTTTGTTTAAATTTCATTGTGGATGTATTGTTGACATTTTGGTAGGAAAAATGGGAGAGCAGGTTGTATTTGGTGAAGTCAAGCTCAATTTTAGTATGAGTAGTACTTCCAGGTCACAGCAGTGTGATTTTGATGTCAGTTTACAGTAAGTAAATGTGACCAGAGAAATCTCTCTTAGAAGATACATGACCCCTACTTTTCTCTTCATTTTATATCAGTTTTATCATAACTCTTTAAAATGAGGTAAGGATTTGTACTCTGAAATGGGTCTAGCTATGTTTGGTAGCTCTTTGAAAAAGGTCAGTTTTATAAAGAATATATAGGGAAAACTATTTAGGCTATTGTGACCTATATACTTTTTTTCCATAATATCTCTTTTCAAAGACCGCTGAAAGAAAATTAGTCCATGTATAATTGACATCCATAGATACAAGCCCAATGCAGATAAGCAATTCTTAAAAACGAAGCTCTCTATACATACACTGCTTTGTGAGGTTGCATTCTTGGTCCATACAGTAGTTAATCTTCCAAGATCTTTTTCTATTGTTTGAGTCTAAAGTGTGTTGCTGACTGCAGTCATAAATGAAAAAATGAAAGCTGACATGCAAAACGTATTGGTTATACTCGGGTATATGGCCATGTATAAACCTTTGAAAGTCTTCATTTGACGTATTTTTGTCTAGATATGCCTTTACACCAAACAAAAATAAGTATGAAAACGTTCGATTACTCTGTCATTTATCTAGCGCTTATAATTGTTTTTCACAGGCTTAGACCCGGCTCATAAGGCATTCACCAAAGACAAACCCAAAGTAAGGTTAGACGCCACTGATGCCCTATATGTGGATGTAATTCACACCGATACAAAGCAATGGATCTGTGAGTGTGTTTCTTGTTTTGGCTTTTAAATCATTATTTTACACTGATATTAACACCCTCTTAATTTGATTGATTGATTTTTGTTTTTCGTATGAAAATATCTGTGCGATTTGTTAAAAAAAAAAGAAAAAAAAAAGAAAAAAAAACGAGTTTGTCAGCTAATCCATCTATTTCCTTAAACATGGTCACCACGTTTGTCATTGTTGATTTGAACGGGGTTGCTGTCTTATTTAAGCCAGTACTTGCGTAGTTGAAAACTTCAAAAAGTACAAAAAAATAGAAAGAAGAAAACTTCAGAAGTTAAAATTTTATTAAGCAAAATATTTCTGGCATCTTTAACAGCTTGACTAAGCTAACATTAAGCACTTTTAAGAATTGTTCAGACGCAACCATGTGTACCCAAAGCACTGTTTCAAGAGAATAGTTAAGCTATTTCTGTGTAATTACGAGTGAAGAATGTTCAAAAGACTGTTTATAAACTTAAGTGATTAAAGTTCTATTTGACAAGGCAATGTAAAATTGCTAAAGAATTTCACATATTAATATAGCAAGACACTTTGTAGTTCGTTATATTTCAGGGGGGTTTGGAATTCAAGACTCAATTGGACATGCGGACTACTTTCCGAACGGAGGTCGGAACCAGCCTGGTTGCGACTCTTTCTGGTCTTTCCTGAGACAAAGTATGTAAATAAATTTACAACATCTTTCGATATCATAATTGTTACAGTCTGCAACAAGTAAGATTTGCGATTCAGGTGTTTAGAATGTCATGTCAATTAAAACATACGTCGATCAGTTTTACTTAATCACATTAAATGACCACTAAAGAAAGTATGACTGTCACATCAATTCATACACGAGTTACAATTGTTAAGATAAAGACTCTTCTGGACATGATGATCTAGATATAGTACCTAAATTTTTCAAATCATAGTTATGAAGTTAAAAATCTTTGAATGAAGGCAAATGGCCATATATTTCTCAAAAATAGATATATAGACAATATTTTAACCAGAAGCGTAAGAGTTATGAGCATTTAATATTTAAATGTTAAAGAACATTTTGTGATCAAGAAAATGTAACTCTTCTTGAACATGGAGAGCAGAAACACCAAAGGGACATAATATAGTGAATATTTTCTAAATAGATGCATTTGATTTAACATTCAATTGTGATCTGGATTACCAAATAATGTTCCATGATACTGTGTGCTAAAATTTAGAACATCTGGAACAGTCTGTTAATAGAAAAAATATGCTGTTCACAGTAGCAGAATGCAAATATATAGGCTCTTACTGGGGCTCGAACTCAGAACCTCTCACACCAAAGGCTGACGCACTACCGCTTCCCTATAACTACAGTAGCTATAGCTAGGAAGTTAAGTGCATCGATTACATTACGTGAGCTGGAACAATTTTGTGAAAAGAACATCATTATCGATGAACTCCGGATTATCGGCGTATTCGCTTTGTTACGACAGTTTTCGTGTAAAGAAAAAATATAATCTAATGCTGCCAAAGTTTTCATCGGTCAAAACTGCCCAAATTTCTCTGACGTGTTTTGTAGAGTATGAACTTACTAACTGGCAGTACCAGTGAAGTAACACTAACACTGAAACCTATATATTTGCCCTTTTAGCAACCGGCGAACGGCAAAGACTGTGATCTTTGTCAAAATATAATCAATTACTTACCTACCAGTTTTGAGAGAATTTCAATTGAAAGGAAATTACAGTTACAATCTAAATACCTTTCTGCAACACACAAAGTCATTAGCATTCACTGTCAATCAGTTTTATGACTAAGATCGACTGACATTAATTCATTCCAATGATTCATTGACAGAGTCCGTTGTTTACATTTTTAATCGTAACCGTAAAATTCGAAGTACGCGAAGAGCTAAGGTACGGTCTCTACATGATGTTTAATTTTCCAAGAGTTCTGTCCCGCAGTCTGCTCCTTGTTTTGTTTACAAAAATTTCTTAAGAAAACGTCACTGTTATTGTTTCATAAGAAGCTTACAGGTAACCAGTGAGTAGTCAGAGCTTTTGCCAAATATATAAAACCGAGAGAATAGTTATTTTTATTTCGTATATAAATTGTTCCAGGTACGTGTGACCACGCCAGATCTAGGCGGTTCTTTGTGGGGTCAATCAATTCTTCGTATATAAATTGTTCCAGGTACATGTGACCACGCCAGATCTAGGCGGTTCTTTGTGGAGTCAATCAATTCTTCATGCACATTCCATGCTGTACCATGTCGCAATTGGAGAAAGTTCAAACGTAACAAATGTACATGTGACACAGACTGTGGGCAGATGGGCTTTCCACAAAATGACGTCAGCGTTACGGGGAACTTCTATCTGAGAACAAATGAACAAGAACCGTTTTGTCAAATTTAAAAACAGATTCTGTACTGGAATCAAATATATTTCATTGTAGAATGGTTATCGTTTCGTAATTTAGAAACAAATAATACGTCAAATGGTGTTGACCTTTTGGAAGAAGACGCATATCTTGATGTTTTAGCGTAAAGCAATTTTTCTAGGCGTTGCTGAGACGGTAATTTGCCATTAAAAGTAAACACATGCGTTTATACAAAAATCTAAGAAAACTACTTATAGTTAGTAATTTTAATGGAAATATCAGAAAATTGTGTCATCTTATCCTTTGCCTTTATTTCATTGATATGGAAACTAAATAAAGTCATACATGTTCTGAACAGTTTGTCTCCCTTTTTGCACATTAATGAACCATTTGTGGTGACTCAACGTCAACGTCTATTTCGTCTATTTGACGCGTCGACGTCACTTCCACATTTTTTTCATTGTCTGTTTCATATATTGTCAAATGAAGAAGTTAAGGTATTGGACCCGTAATAGGGTGCCTCCTTTTTGAAGAGTATTTAATTCCTACCATAAACCTACTTTGACTGCAATTTTCAGGGGGGCGTAGGTTCATGCTCAGAGTAATCAAAAGAAAATGATTTTGTAAAAAAAAAGAGTACTTGTTCAGCAGACCCAAGGGGTATTTTGGTCGATCTTAAGTTGGTATTTCTGCTATTTTATCGAGTTTTATAGAATTAAATCAAACTCTGCACATACATTTGGTTATATCTACCAAATCTAAAACAAAAAGAAAATTAATAGGTCACCATATTAGATTTGGCTTAAATCAAATTACAACGAGGTGAGGTGTGGCGGGCATTTATACAAAGCAGGTTGGTACGAAATACGTAATCAGTTATTATTTCAAACAAGGGCATATATTCAGTCAAACTCTTGTCAGTATTGTGTATTTGTCCACAGCTTAAGGCAAAGATAGTAAACAAGATGATCAAATGGTCAGAGGTTGCCCACCTGAGGAACATCTGGAATAAACTCGCTTAAAGTGTGACTGAAGAAACTGTTTTTTTTCTGTATTTCTATAGAAAGAAATCATTTCGGCTGCCGCATCCTTTACATATTTTAAAAGCAATAAGTGTCATTCACTCCATTTAGCCAATCGCCCCACTAAGTTTGAAGAGTGCAGGTTAAAGGATTTTCGACAAATGCAAGGAAACCCTTTCAGTGTTTGAGCAAATGACCTAGAGATATATCAAATGGCAGATTTCTTAATAAGCGGATTTTACGTGTTTCTGAAGTAATTTGATATCATAGAATGATGTAGGTTTCCGCCTTTTTCCGAACAAAACCTATAGTTTACCAATACGGATGTATGGTATGGGTACGGTACGGGATTAGAAACAACCAAATTGGCACGGTGTTGGGGTAAATATCGACCCGTCCGAAAAAACTGCCGCGAGCACATTTAAACATTTAACCTGCTAAATTTCTAAGAATGGACTGGTATATTATTCAATCTGGGCAGTACCATTTATTAGTTGAAGGGGTGTTCTCTGAAAATTTACAGACCGGATGTGCAGGCTGATATTGGTCTTCACTGGTCGCAAAGGAATAATTAACATAGATACATGAAAACCAGTTTCAAAAAGCATATGAATTGACAGTTACACTGGAATCGGAAGCAAAAAGATTGGACGACAAGTGTTTTTCAACATCTGTGACTGTCTTCTGCCAAGAAGGCTACACTAAAAGATGATCCGACGGTTTCTTATAAACATATATTGCTATCAAGAGAAGAACAATAAAAAAAATGATGCCAAATGCACCAAAGAGCTACAAAAACGAGAAAAAATATAGCGAATGCTTTGGAATGGAATTCAATATCCTTGATCTGTCGTGTCTTAAGTTCAAGAAGTTTACTATTTTGCCTAAGATTAGTGACTGAATATTTTGATGTTAAAGTTGCAATGCACTTTGTAGATATTTGTTGTATACTTTGACTCATTTAAGATCTGTTCAGCACTGCACTTACCAAGATGCTGTCACTAAAAGGTAAATTTATGTCTTTCAGGTAGTGTATAAATCATATTGAAATTTTATTCACTAAGATCTAAGTTGCTTTTATTATTATTATTATTATTATTATATTTTTGTTATACTTAGAAAGTATATTAACCTAAAATATTTGGATAGGTTTGTCACGTAGTTTATTAGAAAGCAAAAACTGGTTAGTTATGTGACTATAATATGAGAACTGAAATTTTCAGAAACGTATTTTACAAGGTGCATTGCTGACAGCCGGAAATAATGCTTATTTAAAGGGAAATGCCACAGTTGTGTGGGTTTTTTACATAGGCAAAGAAGGAAAAAAATTAACTAGCGGGGAGAATTTTCTTAAACTTTGCATGATCATAGAGCACCCTATTAGAAACATATTTATGCAAAAAAATATGGGGGTCCCGGTGCTACTTTTTGAGTTATCTGCACCTGAATGCGAGATTTTTGCTCTTTTAGGTAATTTTCAAGGGCAGATAACTCAAAATCTAGCATACGGATACCTTATTTCATTTCACATTATTTTTTGTTATTACATTTCCAGTCATTATGCAAAGTATTAAACCATTCTATCAAACAGAATTTTTGCTGTGTTTCAATGAGTAAACATACTGCTTTTTTCTTGAAAAAAGGGGCATAATTGGAAGAAATTTTCTATTTGTTTGCGTAAGCGACTATAGAATAAAATCCGTCACTAGAATTCCTGCAAACTTTGTACAGTTGCATGAAATAAAGTAACAAACACTAATCTGAAATCAAATAAAGTGTAACTAACCATTACCTTGAGTTATCTGCCCTTGAAAATGACCTAAAAGTGCAAAAAACTCGTATTCAGGGGCAGATAACTCAAAAAGTAGCACCGGGACCCCCATTTTTTTTCATAAATTTGTTTCTAATATGATGCTCTATGATCATGCAAAGTTTAAGAAAATTCTCACCGCTAGTTAAAATTTTTCCTTCTTTGCCTATATAAAAAACCCACGCAACTGTCCCATTTCCCCTTAAGATATTGATCGAATACTTTAAGAGGTTACAAGAAAGAAAAAACTGAAATTCAGAAGCATATTTCAAGGTCATTCGGTAGTGATGCATATTTAAGATATTGCTCGAGTATTTCAGACTGATATTTAAAAGAAGGACAACGATCCAACAGAAATAGTCAGGCTCAAAACCACAACCTCCCAAACACGGAACACTAGTACATCAGTGCATGTTTTGGATGTGGAGCAGTTATGTTACAAAAGACTTTTCTATTCCTTGTCCCAAAAAAAAAAATAGCTGATTTTATTTTCCACACAAGTCACTGCCAAAGTCTTCAAATAAGACTGAGGCAGAGATGAATAAGAGTTATTTCAAAAGTAATGTCTTATCTCAAACAGCGATTAAAAGAATCTGTTAATCTATACATTCGAAGCGATTTGACTGGTCGGCTATATTTGGGAGTACTCTTCTTGAAATACCCGTGGCACATTCATTACATTTGCAAAATCAGAATTAGCGAAACCTCAATTCAACATTATTCAAGGTTGACACAAAATGTCACTCTTTTCTGTCCTATAGTAACCTACTGATATATTGGTACCGGAAAAGTATCATCCGTGCTCGACTGAAAAGATTGAGTGGTGAATATAGTTTTCACTGAAATAGATACCTTACAATAAATAACAGGAAATAATGGTATCATTTATATCACGCAATTAAGCTTTTAAAGGAAGAGTGATTATAAAAATGTGTCATGAAAATAGGAATTGCATCGTGTCTTAAAAAGTGCCATGTGTAAAGTAAAGAAGTCCACAAGGACACGCCCTATGAACTCAACATTTACTCATGTTACAAAATATAATTTATGGACACCCACAAATGTTTACATGGAATCATCAATAATACACAGAGTGCAATTCCGTGGACAGACGAGGTTTTAAAAGAGCTTACACTGTGACAAAACAATGTGCCAAAATAGTTTATGGATACATAGCCTTTAATTAATTTGTTTACCAAAGAACTTCCTTTGAATGATATATATTTCTGTTTTTCTTGACGTCGCAATGTTCCACATTATACATTCAACAGCTTAATATTTTAGATAATTGTTATTGTTACTGTTCAAGGTTGACCTTGACAAGAAATATACTATTTGACAAACAGGGTAGTTAATCGCGTAAAGGTAATAATGAACTGCATAGAATAAAATGTTTACGACATATAACGTGAACAACATTTATTTTGCACGCGACCGTATGGTTCCCAAAATCCAATCAAATAATCCGTTTCAAAAATTTAGAACCGCCCACTACATGTTACCCCATATATAAACAGCCCACGCTTCAGGAACGGTCTTTTTTCCTGCAAATTCCAAGAATGAGAGGTAGACAGTAAAATTTTTAAAAGTATAGAATCTACATTTAGAAAATAAAATGTACATGACTTTTATTGTTTAAAACTTGTATCAAGATCGACTGTTATTTTATTGTTACTTTCGGAAGATGTTCATTGTAGTATCTATTCGAAAAATAAATTTATTGAACGCTCTAGATCTACCTCATTTAAACTTGCTTTACAGTATATATTTGAATGTAACGCGTCATCAAGGTGACGTCATATAAATGAGCCGCGCGGTGAGAAAGCCGGCGGGGTGCTTTTGCGGCCGGCGTGGGTCCGGGCCGGCGGTCTGGTCGGGGGTCTATGCTGTTCAATTTCAAAGCCTATAACAATTATAGAAACCGTTAGCGAACAGAATGGGTCCTGGCCGGGGTGCGCGGGCTGGTCTGGGTCGTTGCGGGCCGCGGGGCCACTGTTTCTTTGTTGTTTTTTTCTTGGCGCGGCTCAAATAATAACTATAATAAAAACAAAAACATCAACAGAAAACATGATAGCTTTACGATCTGAATTCCTCTAAACTGAATATTAATTTATTGTTTTGCTTTTTTCCATAACTTAAACAAACTGAGCATGCCTCAACGAAAACGGGCCCGGACATCACAAAGAGCTCCACATACATCATCATCGGATGGAAACAAGGGTCCGTCGGATCAAGCAACACCGAAAGCTGGCAAGCCAAAAAGTCAACAAACACCACCGTCACCGCCGAATAGGAAACGTCAGCAGACACAGCCGGCACCGCCGAATAGGAGCGAAGGTCACGTGGACAGCCCGGGACAATCAGGTGAACATATCCCATTATATACTTGTTCTAACGGCATATTAGATGCTCACGTCAGTAATACTGTCAAGGAAAAAATCTGGTTAGGCCAGTATGTTGACTTACAAGCTCTCCTTTATAGCCAGAACAATCAGACCTATCAAAAACAAACATTTCAATTATTAGACGGAGAATAAGTATTAGCTAAGAAAGAACAATCTGCTAAAATTTTGGAAAAAATCGAAATCTGGTCAGATGCCTTTCTAGTATATATGTATATTTACGGCGTAAAGCACCCCGGGGAAACCCTACAAATGCTCCAATATTTTTATAAGATCCGTTTAGCTGTAAGTAAATACACAGGTTGGTGGGTGTACGACAAACAGTTCCGGCTCAAAAAGTCGTTTGCTCTGTCAACCAAGTGGGAGACGATTGACCCTGAACTTTGGATGCTTTTCATGCAACCATTACATGCAAATCAGTTAAATAGCATGTCCGTTAGCTCAGAGAAGAAATGTTTTGCCTACAACAGATTAGATTTTTGCAACGAATGGGATTGTCCTTATCTGCATTCCTGTATAAGGTGTCATGGTAACCATCCTTCCATGAACTGTCACACTAACCAGACCTTTGGGAATGGTCAGCACCAAATCAGATTCAGGCATAACATAATGAGACCGTCGTTTAACACTCGTTTCAGGGCACCAGCCCCAAGGCCGTTCATGGGACAAGGACCTCATGGTGCAACCAAACGGGCTATGGGACCTCGGTATCACTCCAATTAATCTTACAACTTTAGAAAAGCGATTATCGACATATCCAAATAAGAAAGAAGCAGATTTTCTATTGACTGGTTTCAAACATGGTTTTAGCTTAAATCATTCCGGGCCAAGAATTCCTCTACATTCAAATAATCTTATATCAGCACGCAACAATCGAAAATGTTAGACGAGAAACTTTATGCTGAAAAATTAACTGGCAGAATTATAGGACCTTTCTCGACACCCCCAATCTCAAATCTGCGCATTAATCCGGCAGGTTTAATACCAAAGAAAACAAGAGGCTGGCGCCTAATAACTAACCTGTCCTCCACCTGACATCAGTGTTAATGATTTCATACATCAGGACTATAGCCATGTTGAATATTCCTGTTTTGATAATGCTGTCAATATGGTGCAAAAATAGGTTCGTCTGTATACATGGCAAAAGCAGATATAAAATCAGCATTCAACCTATGTCCCGTACGGCCAGCCTACTTCGATCTGCTAGGAATATGGACTGACGACGGATACTGGATTCAAAAAATGTTACCGGTAGGTGCATCTTGTTCATGTTTTATTTTTGAAAAATTCGCAACTTTTCTTCAATGGTGCGTACAAAAAGATTCAGGTTCTAACAATTTTGACCATTTATTAGACGATTTCTTCATGGCTGACGATTCTTAAGAAAGTTGTTCAAGTTTAATGTCAAATTTTCAAAACACTTGTAAAGATTTAAGCGTGCCTTTAGCTGAAGATAAATGGACGGGACCTATCAAAATAATTACTTATTTAGGTTTATAAATAGACGCGGAAAATAATACAATTTGGGTACCTTCCGACAAAATTAAGAATGCGGAACAGCAGCTTCTGTCTTTAATAAATTCCAAGAAAGTTCGCCTCCATAATTTGCAGTCCACAGTATGACTCTTGAACTTTATGTGTAAGGCCATACTGGCAGGTAGAGCTTTCCTTCGCAGATTTTATGACGTCATGTGTCAAGCACGTAAACCGTTTCATTGGATCAGAGTAACACATTCAATAAGAGAAGACGCAAATATTTGGTTACAATTTATCAAAAACTTCAACGGGTCATGCACTTTTATTAATTTCGATTGGGTTGATGCTACTAGTATTGATTTCTTCACATACACATCAGGAAACAGCCATATAGGCTGTGGGTGTTATTTTCAGGGCGAGTGGTCGTTCATAAAGTGGCCCGATTCATTGGAATCAGAAATTTTCAAAGATATAACATATTTAGAACTTGTACCAATTATTTTAGCATTTCATATATGGGGCAAAATGGTAAAAAATACAAGAATAATTTTACATTCGGACAACGAGGCATTAGTCAGCATTATAAGTAAAAAGACATCAAAAAACGGTAGAGTAATGCATTTAATCAGACATCTTACACTCCTTCTGATGGAAAATAACACTGTTTTAAAATGCAAACACATATCTGGAAAATTAAACAGTATTGCTGATTCTATCAGTCGATTTCAGTGGACAAGACTCAATCATCTACTGCCTCTCTCCGCGGACCGGGAGCCTTGTCAAATTCCGAAGTCCTTCCTCCAGCTGTTGAGGGCGAAATAGACAGGCTTAACAGCGCTTCCCTTTCACAAAATACACAGACATGTTATCGAGTCTTTTACAAATTTCTGCATTAATAGTTATGTCGAATTAACCTGGCCACCAACCGTCGAGCAAATGACGGAATACATAGCATTCATGTCTTTGAGGCAATACTGGCACTCATCTGTAAATTGCAATATTTCTGCGATCAGTTACGTGAATAAATTGAATGGCCTACTGGATAATACCAAACAGTTTATCGTTAGAAGCATGTTAGAAGGGCTAAAGCACCTGAAAACATACACCGATACCAGACAACAAATAACGCAGTCAGTTCTGTTGAAGCTGTTAGATTGTTTGCAGATCACAATTTGAAGCCATGTTGTTTACGGCGGCTTTATCGTTAGCTTACATTGGCTTATTACGTATTAGCGAACAAATTCTGTGAACAAAACAATGTGAAAACATTGCTAACTATATTGCCTTCAGACCAAATACAGATGATCCATTCTTTGTTCATTTTGACGAAAGCCCGCTAACTTCTTTCCAGTTTAACGCAGTTCTGAGAAAAGCAATAAAATTTGCAGGTTTAGACGCCAATTTGTAAAAATCACACTCTTTTAGAATTGGTGGCGCAACTTCAATGTTTCGAGACGGGACTTCAATAAATAATATAAAGTCCTAAGGAAGATGGAAATCTGATAGTTACAAATCTTAAATTCGTTAAAATTGTGGCTGATCTCTGACTGAGTGCTAATTTTGGCGGTAATAAGCCGTAAAATGTATAAATTGAAAATGAGTGTGCCTTTGTAAAAAATCATATCTTTCTCTGTCACAGAATCATTATTGCTATACCTGTTGGTATTACCTGCTTGTTAAAGCAATTGGTATATGGCGCACATAATTCAAGCATAATTAAATCAAAATAATATTTAAAAAATTTTTGTGTAAAGGACGTGCCAAATGCCATTATAAAGCCATTGGTATATGGTAGGCTGTGCAGTCCGCTTTTCGGCAGTTATAATTATTTTCAAATACATTGATCAAGATACAGCACCGCATCGGGCTGATAGCAATTATACAACAACATACGGAAAACTGTTGTAAGAACAGATGACATTTTGAATGATGAATACTAATTTTATGCCAGTTTTTTTTTTTTTTTTTTTTTTTTTTTTTTTTTTTTTTTTATTCCAGTTACATATCTGTAAATATGTTTTAAAATGGTTGTGTGTTACCGTTTGTTATTGATAATTCATGTTAATGTTTGATATTAATAAGAGAAAGTGCATTTTATTCACTACAATCTAACCTGTATCCTTACATCAAGAACTAAAGTTACGATACCAATCTTAAGCAAAAAATGGAAATAGAAAAACTCTTATTTCAAAATATTGCAGTTAACTGACCAATGTTTGGATAATAGGGTCCTCCCTAATAAAAGAAGCGTACCATAGACTAGCCTTTAGACCGGATGGTAACAGTTTAGGTTTGCAACATTAAAATGTGAGGATCACGTGGGAATTTCTCAGTGGCATGAGAATTAGAGATATACGCAGGTCTGTACAATATTTACTACAATTTAAAGATGAAACAGACATCATTGTTATTCATTGTGGTGGAAATGACATAGGCACCAAATCCACTTGGGACATAACATTCGAATTCAGAATGTTGATAAATGATTTCCTGCAGCCATTGCTGCCCAACACTAGGCTTATCTGGTCACAAATTCTTCCGCGCACAACCTGGCGTTATGTACCATACACACCAACTGCGGAAAACATTAGAAAACGTATCAACAGTTCCCTCGCAACATTTGTTATTAGAAACGGAGGTGGCTATACAAAATACGCTGACATTTCTTTAGAAAAACAATTTTTTTCACACTGATGACACTCTTTTGTCAGAACTTGGATACGATGTAATGTTTAAGACACTGTCTTCTGCTCTGTACAAAATAATAATTGAAGGAGAGAGAGTATATTCATGTACATAGTGTTACTCTAACTAAGGAAAACTGACGGTTGTTCTTGTTCCCTTTTCTGTTCACCAGTCTAACGCAGTTATAACTCTGGTTTTGACAGTTAAATAATAAAAATGTTTGGCAAAATTTTCAATTAATGTAATCCTGATAAGCTAGCAATGGCCATGACCGGTTATCTTGTTAATATCCTGCAGATTCATGCTAGTCCGCAGATTTCGGCGGAAGGCTCACTCTTTAGCTAGTCTAAATCGTGCCCCTTTTTGGCATAATATTAACATGCATCTGCAGAATGTATTCTGGGATTTTCTACCGTAATCGGGGAAAACCTTATTTTATTAAAATATCTATCATTCAGTCATGGCCAAATTAATGCCAAACCTTAGCTAATTAAAAACGTAAAAATGAAAATGTTTTGTCTTATATACTTACTGTTTCATTTACAGCGAAATCACATTGTAACGACATTTAACAAATGGATAGTTGAAACAAGAGTCCATTGAATCTCGATTAAAGTACTAATGTACTATATATATTTGAATGTCGTTACGGTGTGATTTTATTTTCAAGGGTACAATAACTACAGTGCAACCTCTCTACAACGTCCCCTCCCTTGAGCAACATCGTTTTTACCTCAACTCCTTTCAAATGGTCCCAGAAAACCACGACAGGCAAAGCATGCTATTTTGTTAAATATTTCAAGGTTTTAGATGATTTAACAAGTTACTTATAAATAGAAACATCTACTTCAGTATGCTTTGCCTGTTGTGGGTTTTGTGTCGGAGTCGCGTTGCAAAATAATAAAATGTTTACGACATATAACATGAACAACATTTATTTTGCACGCGACCGCATGGTTCCCAAGATCCAATCAAATAATGCTTTTCAAAAATTTAGAACGGCCCACTACATGTTACCCCATATATAAACAGCCCACGCTTCAGGAGCGGTCATTTTTCCTGCAAATTCCAAGAACGAGAGGTAGACAGTTAAATTTTTAAAAGTTACATTAGAATAATAAAAGTACATGTTTAAAACCGCACCAAACCTTCCTTTTTTCTCGGCTTATATTATCTATTGTCAGCAGAACAACACGATTTCAACCATGGTGCCTGATAGTGAAGTTGGTCTTTAATACGTACTGAAACCAATCTAGGATTCGTCATGACTGGATTCACGCATGCGCACAACCAATTGAATTATAGATAAGAAACATTCAAGTTCGCTAGAGGCAAGTGATGAACACTTTGTAAAAACAAAATACAAAATAATCTCTACAGAATTTAACCGTTGATCGGGGAATCTGTTTAAATGCTGTAATATTCTATTTCTTGCTATGGCATAATACTAACATGCATCTGCAGAATGTATTCTGGGATTTTCTACCGTAATCGGGGAAAACCTTATTTTATTAAAATATCTATCATTCAGTCATGGCCAAATTATTTGCCAAACCTTAGCTAATTAAAAACGTAAAAATGAAAATGTTTTGTCTTATATACTTACTATTTCATTTACAGCGAAATCACATTGTAACGACATTTAACAAAAGGATAGTTGAAACAAGAGTCCATTGAATCTCGATTAAAGTACTAATGTACTATATATATTTGAATGTCGTTACGGGGTGATTTTATTTTCAAGGGTACAATAACTACAGTGCAACCTCTCTACAACGTCCCCTCCCTTGAGCAACATCGTTTTTACCCCCACTCCTTTCAAATGGTCCCAGAAAACCACGACAGGCATAGCATGCTATTTTGTTAAATATTGCAAGGTTTTAGATGATTTAACAAGTTACTTATAAATAGAAACATCTACTTTAGTATGCTTTGCCTGTTGTGGGTTTTGTGTCGGAGTCGCGTTGCAAAATAAATGGCATATATCTTGTAAATGAAGTGTGCAAAATATATTTTAAGGATAATGAAATTAGCGTGAAATTAGCCAGAGCAGCCAGAGTAGCCAGAGTTCAGCCAGAGTTTAGCCAGATTAGCCAGAGAAGTCAGAACTATGGTTACTCTGGCTAGCCAGAGTAGCCAGAGTTCAGCTAGAGAAGTCATAACTCTGGTTATTCTGGCTGGCCAGAGTAGCCAGAGTTCAGCCAGAGAAATCATAACTCTGATTACTCTGGCTAGCCAGAGTAGCCAGAGTTCAGCCAGAGAAGTCATAACTCTGGTAACTCTGGCTGACGAGAGTTCAGCCAGAGAAGTCATAACTCTGGTAACTCTGGCTGGCCATAGTTCAGCCAGAGTAGCCAGAGTTCAGCAAGAAAAGCCAGAGTTTCTAGGATGTTAAAATGTTCTGGCAACTCTGGTCAACCATAGTATCCAGAATAGCCCGAGTCGCCTGGATTTTATTTGCTTTTGTTAGTCTGGCTGGCCAGAGTAGCCAGAGTTTCTAGGATTTTAAGAGTAGCCGGAGTAACCTGGTTCACAAAACATTTTCCATCTTAACTGAATTTGATTATGAAACTTAATATTTTATTTCTATCTAAATAGCATGCTTAAACTGAATTTCAAGTTAATTGATATTTTCAAGTGGCAATTTGAAGTAGCCAGAGTAGCCAGACCTCTTGTTACTCTGGCTGGCAAGCCAGAGTAGCCACAGTTCAACCAGAGTAGCCACAGTTCAGCCAAAGTTCAGTCATAGCAGCAAGAGTTCCTAGGATTTTAACATGTTCTGACTACTCTAGTCAGCCAGAGTATCCGGAGTAGCCCGAGTCACCAGGATTTCATTTGCTCTGGTTACTTTGTCTGGCCAGAGTAGCCAGAGCTTGTAGGATTTTAACATGTTTTTGCAGCTCTGGTCAGCCAGAGTAGCCAGAGTAACCAGGGCCCGTATTCATAAAGCTCATAAGGAGAAAACTTAGGAAAATCCTTAACTTTGTAAAATTTCCTGAACAACATAGCACAAAAGAAAAATGTAGACTTTATAAAATTTATTGATAATTTTCATTACTATGCCAGACCGTATGTGACAATATTGTTAATCATTCCAACCATCTCGACGATTGTCCACAAAATGCTTTGAAACTTTTCCCTAAGTAAGTGCCTTAGGGCAAATTTTCCCTTAGGAGCTTTATGAATACCAGCCCAGGTCCCATGTTCACAAAAGTTTGTCAGTCTTAGCTGAATTTGATTATGAAATTTAATAACTGAGTCGTGCCATGAGAAAACAAACATAGTGGCTTTGCGACCAGCATGGATCCAGAACAAGCTGCGCATCCGCGCAGTCTGGTCAGGATCCATGTTGTTCGTTTTTAAAGCGTATTGGACTTGTAGAATCTGTTAGCGAACAGCATGGATTTTGACGCTCAGGCTGGTCTGGATCTATTCTGGTCTCAAACCCACTATGTTGGTTTTCTCATGGCATGACTCATATGTCATTTCTATCTAAATAGCATGTTTAAATAATAACCATTTTCAAGTGGCTGTTTAGCGTAGCCAGAGTAGCCAGAACTCTGGTCACTATGACTGACCAGAGTTTAGCCAGAGTAGCCAGAGTTGAGCCAGAGTAGCCGAGTAACCAGGATGTCAGTTTCTCTGGTTACTTTGGCTAGCCAGAACAGCTAGAATTTCCGAGATGTCCATTGGTTCTAGCTACCCAGGCTAGCCCGAATAGCCAGAGAAAATACTGTAATACTTATTGCAAAATGACCCTTTTGGTTCTCTCAGGTTTGATTGTTTAGTGTTCTATATGTATCAATTCATAAAACGGACTTAAAAAAATTGTCTTATTTTTCAGACAGCAGCCAGAGTAGTCAGACGTTCTAGGATTTTAATATGTTCTAGCTACTCTGGTCAGCCAGAGTAGTCAGAGTGACCATGATTTCATTTGCTCTGGCTGCCATGGCTAGCCAGAACAGCCAAAGAAAATACAGTAAAACCTGTTGCCAGAGTAATCAGAACTCTGGTTACTGTGGCTGACCAGGACAGCCTGTTTCATAATTTTTACATAGTCTGGCTACTCTGATTGGCCAGAGTAACCAGGAAATGCGCACGGGTTCTGGTTACTCTAAAATACAGACAAACATGTAAACTAGAGCCATTTTTAAAATGTATGACCCTTTTCATAAAAATAATATTATACATGATTAGGTTGCACTAACTGTTGTATATAATTATAATGTAAATAAAAAGTTGGACCTGTTGCGTGTTGTGTATGTGGTATATGAAGGCTGAAATTCACAAAGATTAAAGCGAACAGGTCTATACATTTCTGGTAGATTGAAAATCTTATAAACAAGCCTAAATATATCAAATACAATAACAACAACAACAACAAAGAAACAGTAAGACGGCATGATTTTCGAACAAAGTTAAGAGTAACACGAATAAGAAAATGACACTTTCAAAAAATAAATAAATAAAAAAATTGGTATATGCAAAGGCTGTTTGTTTAAATTCATTGTAAATAATGCTGAAGTATGTTTTCTTTTTATATAAGTTATAATTTTACAAAGTAGCCTGCCTCCCACGAAGGGTAGATACGACCAAGCGACACCGATCCATCCTGGATCTTCAGTAATTTAGTGATTTAGTGCAGTGCGACCTGGCTGCCATGGTCTTTTGTTTTGCATTGACCCATTTTGGATCTTATTCATGGTATATTTTATCCCCAGTGTATTGTCTCATATTCCTTCTGTTGAAAAAATGGCATCAAATTTAAAGTAATAAAACACAGGTACCTGAAAATAAATATGATATTATAGAAATGACATATTAAGTATCATGATTAAATTTAGCTAAGACTGAAAATATTTTGCGAACATGGTATCTGGTTACTCTGGCCGACCAGAGTAGCCAGAACATGTTAAAATCATAGAAACTCTAGCTACTCTGGCTGAACTCTGGCTACTCTGTTAGAAACAGCCAAAATAACCAGAGCAAATGATATCCTGGTGACTCGGGCTACTGTGGCTACTATGGCTGACCAGAGTAGCCAGAACATGTTAAAATTCTAGAAACGCTGCCTACCCTGGTTGAATTCTGGCTACACTGGCCAGCCAGAGTAACCAGAGTTCTGGATACTGGATGAACTCTGGCTACTCTGACTGAACTCTGACTACTCTGGCCAGCCAGAGTAACCAGAGCTATGACTTCTTTGGCTGAACTCTGGCAACGCTGGTCTGCCAGAGTTACCAGAGTTATGACTTCTCTGGCTGAACTCTGGCTACTCTGGCTAGCCAAAGTAACCAGAGTTATGACTTCTCTGGCTGAACTCTGGCTAGCTAGAGTAACCAGAGTTCTGACTTCTCTGGCTACTGTGGCTAAACTCTGGCTGAACTCCGGCTACTCTGGCTAAACTCTCGCTTAACTCTGGCTACTCTGGCTGCTTTGGCTAATTTCACGCACATGAATAATGTGACCTCATGAGTGATGTAATGGACAACAACTCCGTTTCAGTTATATATCTGTATTCAGTCTGTCGTAGTATTGTATATTGTAGATTGAATTGGTCCTATATAACAAAAACATATAAATACATCTATATAAATAATATTACCACAATATATTCAGAATTATAAATGATAAAAATAATAATAAAAGGCTGGTAAATTAGTGATTACTATATAGGTTCATCTGACATACCTAACTCACTCTAAATAAACCTCATACACATATTCCGAGCTGTCATATACTTGTTACTGCAACTGGTGTTACAATGCCATAAATAACTGTTCTGAAATATTACAAGTAACAGTACATACAATATTTCTTAAAAATAAGACTGAAATATCAAATGCAAGGAAGACAGCTTACAGTGATGTAATGATAGTGACCTTCAACAATGTATCTGTCTCACTTCTGTGTTTACACCCACAATCGCTCTCCGAGCTGTTACTGTGCATCTGTGCTACAAGAACATTAAAATGTTATAGAACATGTGCATAAAAGTACTCATTCTGACAACCGCTGAGTGAATTGCAAATGGCGTCAATACTTCACCAAGACTTCAAACCGAAATACACCACTAAAACGATAAATATCAAGCTAGCTATGTGTTCAATACAATATCTACAAACCTGTATCTTTTACTGCATACTACAATGTGCCTTCTATCATTAGTAATTTGAATAAAAACTAAAATAGTCTAAGCTGCTGCTCAAGCTATCAACTCTGCGTCACAGGCACCTGGTTGCACTGATGGTAGTTTTAAGTAAATGAGCAAGTACCGAACTGTTGGTGCTTTAAACCTCTGAAGTAGCGCTCTCTGAGTATAAAGATATCAACAATATGTCGAAAATTCGCTTTTTAAAGAATCTTAAAAATTTGGTCTGAGGATAGATGGCACTCCGCCATTATCGGCAACGGAACTACGGTCGACTGGTTTTGCAAACGGTAGTAAGCCACTAATTTACCGTAGCGTGGTAACTAGAACTACCTAACTTATTTCATGCGTTAATATTACATATTAACTCTGTATTACTAAAACAGATCAATGGAACAGACTGTAAAACGAACTGGAGTACATGTCGCTTTTTGCCTACAGAGCCAGAACCATAACACAAGACACGTCGACAAATTAAGATTGTACAAGAATTATCATTACAATTTTTCACAGAATTCATGATGGACCTCCAGAAATTTATAATTTTAACATGACATCACCGTACGTTAGGGGTTCTAACTGACCAATCAGAGAGCTGCATTTTCGAGTACCTGCCAGTTTCCACTTGGGTATAACGAGGTATATTTACAATGAAAATAAAGTGACTAGAAATAAATATCACACTATTTTAGATATCAAATTAAGGTACATTCTATAGCCAAAATATCGACATTTTAGTGCTTGTCTTTACAACCATTTTGCGAATTTTTACTGAAGAATTACATAATTTGATGAATGAAATGCCTATTGAAAATGATTTAAGCTCTCCTTTGAAGTATATATCTTGAAAAACAAATGCCAACTTGTACCCGAAACTCTCCGGACAGAAGACAGAAAAAAATATTTTTAGGTGGTCATATTTTTTCAAAATCGACAGCTGCTACATTCAAGCATTATTCTGCCTAAAAAGATGACCAAACCGTACCTAGATAATATATCTACTTCCTGCGAGCAATCAATTTTTAAATAAATTTGATGAAAGTGCCTTTTAGAGTCGATAATTTCAGATAATTTTTATTTTCTCTTTTTTCCATGCAGACATCATCATTTCACAACTAATTTGAGATAAACATGCGTATCTATGACAAAAATCCATAACATTATTACAAGGGCAATACACATAAGAGTCAGATGTGTCAATTTTATTTTTAGAAACGGTTGCAGTCACAAAGTAATTGACAGAATAAAATGTAAATTTCAGCATATTTTTTCACACAAAAATGTGTTCGTGCGTAGAAATGTGATCAGGCTGAGCACATGGTCTTATGGATTTCATAATTTTCGGCGCTTAACGTGAAAACAGTTAAAGCACAGGATTCACAAACATTAAATTTATGCTTAAATCTATATGCGATACATTGTGCATATAATTATAATTCGCGATAATATCGCATATGGAAGTAACTGGAATAAATTTGGACTACTTCCTTCGGAAGTTTACATGACTGTCCTGTCAAAAGGCCTCCCTCGAGTTTGCATATTTTGACAGGTCGAGTTGTTCTGGGACTAGGAACAATGGTAAGTGCAAAGTTATTTAGGTTTATATAAATTAATTATTTTTGCAACGAGTTCAAAGTAAGGTTGATAATCAGTCGACTCTATTTCAAGATCTGAGAATGATTTGCCTATTTTTGGGCGGAGAACATAGCATATGCTTGCTTGTATCACTGCCACCATAGATTATCATTTGATCCACTGGTAGATCTACAACAAATCATTCTCAGATCTTGAAATAGAGTCGATGCAGAATTAACGCATTGTTTCATAGATAGTGAATCGATCAGAATAGACAGAATTGATTATTGTCATAGAAAAAAACGTTGATGTTCTTTTTGCATTCGAATTGACATATTTTGAACATAGACTCTGCATTTATGCCATAGGAAATATGTCTGATTGGACGTGCTGAATCATCCGACAAAAACCATCTATATTTCTACAGTAACATTAATTAGAATCAAGGTCTGCTGTGCATTTAATCCGTCATGTGTTTGTTTCAGATGAATGAATACCTGCACCATGGAAACAATGTCATTTGCAAACTTTTTGAACCTGTGCTGGGCGTTCACATTGACATTTCTTGTTCAACAGGAATACATGATGTCGACCAACAGTACAGCTAGGTAAATGTCAATGTTCTATATATAATCTACAATAATTTCGTAAAAAAATATTAACAATGTCTATAAGTAAGCCAAAGAAAGGACACCTCTGCATAGCTGACAAGGTCATGGGTCTGAATGGAGCATGATCATGCAGCAAAATATCAACAAATTCATACAATGGAATGAAATAACATACAGTAGGTCTATATTACAGCAAGATGTGATTAATAAATAGTATCATAATTATTTATTTTACATGGCATGCATGACTATGAACAGTAGACATCAAAAGGTACAGGATAGTTTAGAGCTGCATTTATTAAATTTTTTATGTAATTACTATTCATCAGTTCAAATGAAACTTGGTACATCAGCATGAAATGGACAGGCACATATTGTCAGGACTATCAAATTTGATTATTTGTTTCTTCAGTTATTATGTCATTTTCTTTTTCAAATTGTCTTATCATAGCTTCCTTCATACCTTTTGCATTAAAACTCTCTTTCTGCAGATTCCATCATATTCAAATGGATCATGGTATACTTCATGGCAAAGCAGCAGAATTATACACATACTATAGTGGATTTTACATCTGATGACAGTTTTCAAAAGTTATGGTCCTTTTAGAATCTTAAAAAAAAATGAAACAGTTACAGTTTCTTTTCTTTTGTTTTTTATGTACTAAACTCAGCTCCTCCTCCACTTTCTATCCAATGCTGTTGAAACTTGTAATACACTTTTACCTTAAATGTAAAGGCCTTTATCTATTTTAGCCTGAAATCTAAATTTGCAGTGTTATGCCCCTTTTTATATTATAAGAATTATATTTCATCTCCTCCTGTGTCACAGTGCAAAAGTAAGTTGATATGAAATTATCAACATGAAGTAGGCATGCACTTATTGCAAGACTTCATTTCAGGTTACTTTTTATTGAGTGATGTCCTTTAAAATATCACAAATACACTTGTACATTGTGTATGCCTACTCACAGTTTCAAACAATTCATAAGAAATTTAGTATACATTATGGACATGAAGTGATCATGTGCCTATATATAGTGTTAGTTGAACATGGAATGCATGAAGACATACAGACAAATATATATCATCTGTTTGAATTCAAAGCTGTATTTCTTAGTCTTTATTACTTGTGTAAGGTACTGTTTTTCCACTTCTTAATGACATTTTCTTGGTAATGTCCGTCAAACTGATAATATTATAATTGTAAGATTTAACATTCTAAAATTTTGTGTTTTTAATAACATATAAAACATGTAAAATTTATACTAGTGTAAAAATGGCTTAATTTTTCCATTTCAGATGATCATCTGAACGGGCCACAATTGTTTAAAGCACTGGTCAACAAAAACTGAACTATTTGATGGATCAAACATGTGCAGAATGTACTACCATATTTCCAAAATCAGAGAAATAGAAATATCAAGTGTTAGAGAGAAAGAAAAGTATGCATCATGTATGAAGAACTGCCTAAGAATAATTTGCAAAATACATTGAAATCTAACAATTTCTAATTGCATAATGCATATGGAAGTTAAGAAAGGTGTACTCTTCTGGAAAATATGTGTCCAGTGCAACATTTCTTTTTCAATTTTGTGAGCATAATTCTACATAAAAATTGTAACATGGCTACAGGGATAATACAAAAGGTTTAATCTTATTTCCAAACACATTGGGGGAATCAGAGAAGAAATATCAAGAATTAGGGAAAAAGAAATAATTGTCATGAATGAAGAACTTGCTTTTTATTAATTTACAAAATAATTTTTAGCCTCACAACTGTTAATGATGTTATGAATATGGAAGTTAAAAGTGTGGACTTTGATTAATCTTCAACTTCTCTGAGCATAGTTCTACATAAAAATTGTAACTTTATAAAATAGTCTTGTAGAAAAAGTGTAAGACTTTCATACTTGTTTTATAGAAAATGTTTCTGGATGTTTCAATGTAAGTTTGCTAGACCCAGACCACTAGCTCCTAAGTCAAGGTTACACTTAGATGTCAAAGGTTAAAAGGGTCTGTTTCTGTCTGGTCAATAACTGCCATACATAAAGGGATTTTGGAATTACTCGGCATAAATGTTCACCATAAAGAGACAACGTGTTATGCGCAAGACCCAAACCCTTGCTCCAAGGTCAAGGTCACTCTTAAAGGTCAAAGGTTAATAGAGTCTTTTTGGTGTCTGGTCAATAACTCTGCGATCCATGAAGGGACTTTTAGATAACTTGGCATAAATGTTCACCATAATGAAACGAGGTGTCATGCCAAAGACCAAGACCCCTAGCTCGAAGGTCACACTTGGAGGCCAAAGATCAGATACAAAAATGACTTTGTTTGTAGCATTTCTTGTTCATGCATGGAGGGATTTTGATGTACAATGGCAAAAATGTTCATCATCATGAGATGGTGTGTCATGAGTACGAACCAGGCCCCAAATCCTTTGCTGTTACTATAAATAGCTATTACTGTAAAGTTCTATTCTGTTAACCCTTATCATGCTGAACATGATTTATTCTGTCTTTGCGACCAGTGTAGATCATGATCAGCCTGCACATCCATGCAGATCTGATGATGATCAGCACTGTTCGCCATTCAATCAGTATATTTTTGGTAAGCATCCCTTTTAACAGTTAATGGTACTGTCAAATTGAAAAATGGACAAGTTCATTATAGAAATTCAGCAGGATAAGGGTTAATATTAGCCCTAGTAGAAAATTGGGACTACTTTTCTGTAGTACAACACGCATGTTACTAGTGATGGGCCGACAATCAGCGACAATCGGATAATCGTCGGCGTTGCATTCATGAGCGCGATCGCCGACTTCACTTTTCCCTGACCAATTAATTACTTGTCACCATTAACGGATAATTTAGGTTTTTCTGACCTTTTTCTTTCTGGTATTTACGGTTCTTTGGGGGTAATTACGCCAAGGAAAACTACTCTACGTAAAAATGGCTTCCTCCAAAGTGTCAAAAGAAATTGATGTAATCTGTGATCACTCAGATTTTGGAAGATATATGGCTTTTACAAAATTAAGCCGGGAAAACCATCAACCTAAACTCTTGACAATAGTATGGCAGTATGCATAGCATAACGTAAGACTTACGCAAGCATATTAGCAAAAGTATTTTCAATTTTTGATTTTGTGGGATTGAAATCATTTCAGTCGTTAACTAAGAATTAATAAATCATTAATAAATCATTAATACTTTTTTTTTTGCTCCAAATAATTTTAATTTAATAACATAATATCACTGGATAGGTCCCTGGTGAAATTAAGACAGTACCTGATTTGAAGGCTACTATCTTCACAAATATTTAACTTTTATGCTGTTAACTTACTCATATTTATGAAGGGATACAATAAAATTAGGATATTTGATGTCTGTGAGGATCATTTCTTAAGTAATGACATAAAACATACATTGTGAGGTGAACTTATAGATGTGCAACTAGAGTAACCAATTATCGGATTATATCCGATTAATCGAATCGGTTGGCTTGTCCGATTATGCCGATTAATCGGTTGGCAAATGTAATCGATTTGCCCATCACTACATGTTGCATCCAATTTTTTATGTATTTTGACCTAAGGCTACCTGATAAATACTTTTGTGTGGACATAGATTTTTCCAGATTAACTTCTTTTTGTTGTCACTACATATATATATATGACAACTTTTTATAATTGACCCTAGGGTAAAATCAAGACCATTTTTCTGTGTTACTTTCAAATTTTAGGTGTATTTTAAGGTACCTCTTCCTGGTAAGGAGTTTTTTGTGGACATAAAAAGTCAAAACTTACTTCCCTTTGTTGCTACTATATAAAACGATTATTCTTGAAACTTTTTATCCTGGTTGTTAGAATTTGATATGTCATTGTTTTGGCTTTCTGTCTACCAAACTTATAGTTTTGTACAGAAAATGTTTATTATATCATCTGCCTGACGAGCATATACATCATCTCACTTTGATTATCGCCGCACCTTTGATGTGTCGGCATCACGGCTCTCTGGTTAGGCAATAAGCATGGACAGGTGTTAAAAACCAACCACATTCAGGATGAGATGTGTGAAATTTTATCGTATTTTTTCCTCACTTCGACTTTCCGAGTTTACAATGCACTTGAATTTTATTGACGGGATTAAAAATCCCTTTCGATATATCCGGAGTCTCGGTAAGTCAAATTTTGACGTAACCGGAGTTGAATTACATATATATAGAAGGAAATTTGACGGGACTTGAAAATTTCTTCGACTTAAGCGGAATTTCGAGGTAAGCGAGTTTGAGATACCGAGTTTCGACTGTATTTAACATCCTGGCACTCTTGTTTTGTTTTGTTTTGTTCATGCCAAGATGCTGTTTGGCATACAGTATGTATGATGAAAATGTCCTTAGGCAGGGGACGTTGCTAACTCTGTTACAAATTCTTGTTGTTGTTTTTTCTGGAGTTGTTGCCCTATTTGATCTTGAACTAATTCATCACAACTTAAGTCGAACAGATCCATCCAACTGAATTGAAACTAGGAATACATCAGAAGCATGAAATGACTATGTATTACCCTGACTTTTATGATCCATTATTTTGTCTGGAGTTGTGACCCTTCTTTAACGACGATTGACAACTACATTGTAGTTTCCTTCTCTTCGTTTCAAATAAAACTTGTTAAGCATCATAAACATTATGTAGACATGCGCATTTGTTTCTTGTTCAGTTGTTTAACTTCTATATATTTTTCCTTAATAACATTATTGACCCATCGTTATTATAAATTTTTGAATGAAACATTTTTGTCAACATCATTCTAGTTCGCTTTGCAACCTCCGTGAAGGAATATCGTCAAACTATACCGATAAGGGGAAGAGTTTGCTTCATTTTGTAGCACAACTGTCTACGCATTATTGTGTCTTGCTCATATAATACATAACACTTATTTGTGTGAACATGCATGAATTTGTTATACTGCAAAATAAAACAGTCATCATTGATTACTTTACTTGTCGTCACTTTCATCCTTTTTATCGTAAATAGCACAGTCATACACAGAAGATGCTGTATACTAAACATATTTTCTCAAAATTCAGACCAAAAATCTATCAGATGCCACCATTACATAACTATATTTCAAACTTTTGCAGGGGGAGAACACCCTGACTCCTACACACGCTGGGAGCTATGTGTCTCGCTGGTGACACATTCTTTCTAAACTGTTGCCTCGCTGCATCAAATAAAGGTATTTCTGGATCCGGACTAGCCTGGGAAGCCGTTGACAATAATTGTCAGAAGAAATCTTACCTACATTAAAAATCAAACTTAAATTGTGCTAATTAATGTTAATTGGCATTCACCCGAGTTTCTGATATTGTCAATTTGCAGGTAGAAAAATGGTTAGAAATTGTCAGACTGGATTCCCAGGCTAGATCCGGACCTGCCCTTAAGTATGATAAAGGCCTTTAAGGTCGATGTCGGACGAGGGATCTAGCAAAGTTTTACAACATTTAAGCTTAGCAAAGACGTCGCAGAGATTATGAAGTTGTTCTGTTGTCAGGCTTAAGATGCAGGCATACTTAAACTCCAAAACGACGGCCGTTTTTGTACAATAAATAGTGGATTCATAGTGGTGGTCGTGGAGGGCGGGGGGGGGGGGGGGGGGGGGGGGGCACCGGGACGCTCCCGTCCCTAAAATCGCCGGAGCATAGGTAATTTGTCATGTTCTGGGTAAAATAATTGCAATATATACATTTTTTTCTCGCTTGCTACACTTGGGTGCATAATTTGTCTTTTATTCTGACTGAAGAATATGAAATATGCATTTTTTCTCGCTACGCTCGCACTAATAATTAATCTTTTGTTCCGACTGAAAAATATGCATATTTTTTCTCGCTTGCTACGCTCGAAAACTTAATTTGTCTTCTGTTCTGGTTAAACATAAAAAATGCATTTTTATCTCTATCTCAGATAATTTGTTTTACTTTTTTTTTTATTGATTTTTTTTCTCGCTCGCTATGCTGGCACCAGTTTGCATGAGCTCCGAAAAAACATTTTATTTTAGTCTTAGTTAAACCCTCCCCATGAAAATCCTCAATTGCACTTATACTGCATTTTTTCACCAGTATTTATGTATCATACTATGATCCTGTTTATGATTTTTACGCAAAACTCTTTGTTTAATTTTGATGTTGTCGTCATCGACCTCGTTTCACGTTGACGTCACTTCCTTTGTTATCTTTATTTTGAACCCCGAGGAAGGCTAATGTAGCCGAAACGTTGGTTAAAAATAAAGTGACTTGTTTTAAAAAGTGTTTGTAGTGTTGACTACTTTTAATACTTATATACAAAAAACATTTGATATGACATGATTATTGAGCCACTTCTGCAAGATATAAGTCAGTGCCGATGCGGGCTACCACGAGGATAATGGGACACTTGCAAATCATTTGAGATTTTATTGTTAAGAATTTTTGTTATACTTTTAAAGGGAATTCCTATAGTTTTTATGCGCATCTTTCTGCACAGCCGACACTTTCTATGGAAAACTGAACTGAAGTCAACATTTTTTGAAACATGTTACAGACAATCTTTAATATGAGGAATCTTGAATGAAATAACATTTTGATAATGTTGATACTGGTTTATGTTGTATTGACAAGTATCATGCCTGATAGGTATCTTGCTATTTTTGTGGTTGTGTTTTCACATCGCATTTTAGTACAAAGACAGTGTTGTTCATGTAATGTACGATAATTTACTTTGTACTGATAAGACAATATCGCCTTTCAGATTTTTTAGTATTCAATTGTAGAAAGAATGAAAAAAAATTTAAAACTTTTTTTCAACTTGTAGCACACTCGCGCCATTTTCCGTCCGAACAGGTGTTGTATTCTAGCTGTTTTAACATAAAATTTAGCCCGGTGACCCATACATTTTAGCCATTTTTGTGCTCACAATACAATTATCTATACACAAGAAAAACAGGAAAAAATTCTATGAAAGAGTTTTTTCAAAATTAAAAAAAAAAATCTTCACTATGGGTATTTTTCATTCACAAAAGTGAACATGAACCAAGATTTTTTTTCAATTGTACCTATTATTGTAAGGATAGAGTATTACAAATATGACTATGATATCAAATAAGTATATAATAAAATCTGTAAAAAAAAAAAAACCTTATTGTGCTGTCTTTATGTATATTTTGGTTCGTATTTATTAAAAAAGCAGAAAAATATGAAAATGTTGAAAAATCGCTGGCAGTTTCAGCAACAGTGAGTGTGTTCAAAACAATTTTTCACAAAAACAAGCCAAGTGACCTAATGTTTTTATTTGTTCATTGTTTTCAGCACACATTTTCCTATCAAATATGTGAATTAAAAAAAAATCTGTGAAAGGAAAAAAACTATAGGAATAGTAGTATGTCTTTTATAATGACTCGAATTGTTTGTGAAGCGTTAGATTGTGTCAATGCAGACGTTAGGCTGAGACAATGCTGACATTAGGTTGAGACAATGCTGACGTTAGGTTGAGACAATGCTGACGTTAGGTTGAGACAATGCAAGCATTAGGTTGATGCAGACGTTGGGTTGAGTACATTTTGTAAATGCAAACATTAGGTTGAGTCAATGCAGACGAAACCGGAGTGTGTTACTATATCCCATCTCCTTCCAAGCGGTGCCATTTCCTTTTTGTAGTAAGCTTGTGATTCTGCATCTAGATCCTCGAAATTGGTACAGCCGCCCTCCTCGCTAATCCATTGGGCATAACAACCCTTTATCAAATACGTTATGTCCATTTCAGCGGCTGTAAAATATCAGAATACTAGTAAATTCTTTCAAATGCATTACTTTCAAACTTATCTAAATGGCGTGATATAAAAACAGACCCTCTTAGACTAAAAGTGTGTCACATCTTTTTTTATGAAAACACTGTTTATTGACATCCAATGTACCGTGCTTTATTTATAATCTCATTAATTCTGCCTATATGATGCCCTATCATAACAGTTAAAGGTTGTTCCAAACGGTGGGAAATGTTGATATATTTCTATGTAATGTTAAACAAAGAATTAAAGACCAATTCGTCCAAAATTGGCAAGGTAGATTGAATGAGTCGTCTAGAGCACTCTTCTATAGACATATTGCTAATTTTCAATTTCAACCATACTTATGTTCAGTTGTCATTAAGAAATTTTGTGTTAGTATGTCACGCTTACGTATGTCATCACATAGATTATCTATTGAAACTGGCAGATGGAATCAGCCAAGTATACCTGTTAATGATCGTAAATGTTCAGAGTGTGATGCTTTAGAGGATGAATATAATTTTGTGATACAATGTAGATTATACAGTGATTTAAGGAGACAATTAATACCACCTTATTACTGGAGATCTCCCAATATGTACAAGTTCATAGAACTGATAAATTCAGAAAATGCAAGAACGGTTAAGCGTCTAGCGTGTTACATAGAAAAGGCATTTAAAATCAGATCGAATGCATCATACAATGCCAGACAATAATAATAAAATGTTGACATATATCACTGATGTATAGACTTATAAGGCTAGTTGAATGATATGTGCATTCCAAATATCTTGACAGAGCTTTAAATTATCAGTACATCGTATACATTTTTATTACACATTTTGGTTTGGTGCGTACCGTTTTTATTGTATATAAATGGAAATTACCATTAATACTTTATTTATCCCAATACATTACGTTATAACAAGTGATGCAATATCATAAAATTATATATGTCATACAGCAAACTATGCAGCAATATAGTACATGATATTAGGGCTCGATTACATGCTGATCTATTTGTAACTTGGTTTTAAGTATTAATGTCCCATGCATGTTTCAGTATATGTGTAGGGGAAGCTTCTATACAACAGCCATGTGATCGCAATCCACTTGTCAACCTTGTCAACTTTTTTTTCGGACAAGATAGACATTAAAGTGGACACCGACACATTATTCTTATCAATATCTTAGTATATTTAACTAGCAAATGTTCCAAAACATTATGATGCTCCAGTGGTCAACCTTGAGCTATCCAAGGAAGACAACAGTGGATGCACAATTTCATCGCTATTTATTAATGGGAATGACATTTATAATGCTAAAGTTTCTTTGTTGTCGTATAAAACCATTTCAAAATTAAATCGGTTGTGTAATTAGATAGATGTATAAAAATGCTATAATATATCCATGTAAGTGTATCATACCGGCAATGAAAGTAAATATTTTGTTGTACAGGGGAACAGAATTTCAAGTCTCAGTCTGCTCATTCCCTCCCTTTGTATAATAATTGTATCACTTGATTCGCTATTGATTTGTGATATTTAGCATGGTCATGTTCTATAAAAAAAAAATTGCAAGAATAACTATGCACGGTATATATATATATATGTAAACGTATGATTTTATTAGTAATGACAAGTGCAATTTATAATATGGTTTAAGGGAAACTATACGTTTTCTGTTGAGCTGATTTTTATTGATGACAGTGCTAGCTTTGATATAACTTTCTGCTATTGTCTTCATTAGCCATTGCTATTTCGTATTTTGGAAATATTATTACAACTTTGTATTATATTGAACACTTCATGTGCAATTGTACGCCATATTATTATCATGTAAATGTTGCCTCATGGGTCTTATGACCTTCTGGTTGTTTATAAAATAAACTCTTGAAACTCTTGTTAAAAGGAAAATGAACTTGGATGCACACGGACTTAAAAACCCCATAACAACAGCAAAAACAATAAGTGAAACGCGCACATTTTCTAGTATGTTACTGATTGAAAGCACACGTAAAGGGTAAAAATACCTGGAAATCTGCCGGTTAATCCAACCAAATACATGGTAATTCTTCGAAAGAAACATCTATTTTCCATCAAGCCAGGGAACTTTGGTGTCTCACATGCTGTTGGTTCAACAGCATTTGCTTCGCAAGCCTGGTTTCGCAGGCCAAATGCATCGCTTTTTAGTATTCGTTCATACACCTTCTTGTATCTTGTCGGCATATACCTTATCTCATATGTCATGTGAATACATTCCGGGCATGCAACTTCTTCGCTTGTTGGAACAAGACCTGCAATGCATGATAATGATCTATATTGCAAAGTAGTTCTTTAAGGCTTTTTACCAACTGTAATACTAAAAATTATTTATTGTCTAGATGAAAACAATCGACAAACGTTTCCGATTAGATATTTTAATATCACATCGTACATCGCACATCGTTACGAACATATCAAATTTCTCAAAAACATATCAGCTTTAAATGGATACGGTGAAGTTAGTCGGTAGAGATAGTACGGGGGCCAATAAGGTCTACCATGCATCCCCCTAGACTTGTTTTCATAGATACCAAATTGTTCGTCAGCGCCAACTCTTTGAAAATAAAAAAGTTCCCATGAAAAAACTCTTTTGAACTATATATGATTTCACTTTTTCCATGGCAACCGTTCATTTTTGAAAAGGACAACCATATAGATAATAAACAGTCATATCCTGGTCAGTTTATTATTATTATTATTATTTACCAGATTTTTATAGCGCTCTTTTCATCTATAAAATAAATGCTCAAAAGCGCTATACAAACTACATAGCACAGAATTATATGGACATACAATACAACACAAAAAAAATAAATCAACAATAAAAGGTATTTAGCCTTTTACCCTACATTTTAATTGTCCTGAATATTTTTTAAAGAACAATTAACAATAGGAAATAATTTCCATTGCAAAGCTTGTTTTCCAGTGCAAAGTGAGTTTCAATAAATCTTGAAGAAAAAGTGTGTTTTCAATGATCGTGTAACGATTACTGAATGCATAAAGGGAAGTAATTGCATTAATATGCAAATTTGTAAACCTGTCAATTGTCATTGGAGTAAAATGACAGTATATATGCACATTAAATCACCTTTGGTGATGAGCTAGCTTTTCACCGACGGGATTTGTGTGGCACTGAAACGTTACAAATGGTGGCAGCGGTGGGATGAAGTCAACTGCCGGACTGGAGTTGCCTTACCCATGTATTTCCTAGGCCAAATCTCGGGACGAGATTTCTCGGAGGGGAAAGTAATGTGACGATTACTGAATGCATAAAGGGAAGTAATTGCATTAATATGCAAATTTGTAAACCTGTCAATTGTCATTGGAGTAAAATGACAGTATATATGCACATTAAATCACCAAATCACCCTTTATGCATTCAGTAATCATTACAATCGTTTGAAAGCATCCAAAGCTTTTAGTGTCTCTAATGCAAATATGGTAGCCGGAAGAGCATTCCATAACTTCGGTGCAGCTGATGAAAAACTACGATCACCGTACTTCACAGTTTTGCTTTTTGGAACAATTAGTTGTTTTGAGTTGTTCTTGGATCTCAAATTTCTTGCTGGCTGATAGACTTCCAGCAAGTCTTTAACACAGACCGGTGATTGGTCATGCAATGCTTTGTATGTGTGAACTAGAATCTTAAAGTCCACTCTATGAGTAACTGGTATCCAATGCAGTTCTTTTAATACCGGCGTAATGTGATCATAACGCGATATTCTAGTTTAGGTGATAAAACGATAAAAAATGGTGTCACAATCGAGCTAAGACATTGGCCTTTAAATAGCAACATTTTTACGTTAATTTACTAATTTGCATATTCATGAAAATTAATGAGAATGTTACAAATCACAAAATTATGTTAAAAAATAAGATTTTCTAAGTTTCAAATCAATTTAAATGTACCAAACAGCTTTGATCTGGTCTTAAAGTCTAAAGGTGTGTTTTAATAATTATATTATTTTGTTACTCTTATGGTATTTATTTTTTACTCAAAACTGGATATGTTCATCTAATTTGCATAAAATAAACCAGCGTCACAATCAACAAGTAAAATTCTGAGACCATTAAAACTGAATAAAATGATATAATTATTTGTTATCAATGAATTAACAATTTTTTGTTGTGGTCTATTATGTCCGCAGACATCGCGTTAACATTTTATTGAAGAAAGTTTAAAAATGTAACATACATTACACATGTTACGTTATTTTAACAACCTTGTTATACTGCATCAATTATTTAGAAAATATTCCAGAAACATAAAAATATATCTTATTTTGTACTATAATAATACAATATGCTTCTTTATTTGTCAGACAGGACTATTTTTTCCGTAACACACTTTAAAATACGCTACCACTACCATTTCTTTTTAAAAAGATATTTAAGAAGAAATTGAAGCCCAAATTGTCACACACTGATTTATTTAAAACTGTTAGTGGTTAGTTTTAAGAAGGTTTTCTTCTGTTATTTCAGAAACTGCCTAAAATACATATTGCAACATCCATCTATAATTTTAGCTGGAATTTCAATAAAACATACAATAATACCCATCTGTGCGTTCATAATATTATGATCATACAGGTGATATGTGCCGTCGTCCTGTGAGTAAAAATCAGGTTCTATAAAAGTGTTGTTTTTTTTTTTTATAATTTTAGAAATAGTTTTATACGAACACTAGCTCGATAGGACGAATCATAGGGTCTTGAGTCAGATATCTGCATGAGGCCTTTGCTCTCCATGACGATCCAATAAAGAATAGTTTGTCTGAAGTCAACAGACTTACACCTTTATAATACGGAGAACTTAGCACTTGCTTGTAGAGAACTGAGTAATTCCGGTACAGAATCCGGTTAGGTTAACTGCTCAACATTACATGACTGAATTTCTGTTGCAAAGCGGTGCTGAACCAAACCAACAAACAGAAGAAAATATGCAGGTATATTTAAGTAAACACTTTAGATTTAAAACTTTTACCAAGTTGACAAAACTGTTTTAGTGATACTCGATCAAGAAGTATATAGAAAACTATTGTTGTCATTTTGAAACATTTACAAGAATGACAGAATGTACAAAATGTTTTTTAATATTTTAAATTGTACAGACAAGGACTAAATTGTATTATGCGATGGAATATTCCTGGATATACCGGAACATTTAGAGAAACACTACTCAGAGAAGCTATGCATCAATCATAACAAAGTTTGATTATCAATTAAGTTACATACCAGAGATTATGACAAAGGCATGACCCGTCTTTATCAAAAGTTCAAACTGTAGCAAGTAACTAGAGACCACGATACAAATTGCTTCAGAATCAAAGTGTAATCAAATGTCATTCATAAAAATAAAGTGAATTTTGAGAATATGAAAATATGTATGATCTTCTTTTGTCAGATGCTTTCTATTTTATAAATAATATGTTATAAAGCAACATATTATTCATAACAGCTAACCAACAAAAGAGCAAATATGCTATCTTAGGTAACATTAAGTGAAAACATATTAAGTCACATCTTAATCAAGACGTGCAGAATGTGAGTTTCTCTAACACTGCTGCCTCGAATTGTGTGAAGTTCATATTTTCCCGAAATTTCATTTAATTTTAGATTCAGATTTTAACTAATCCATTCAATTTTACTATTACAGAACGCTGTTGAAGTTAGTGCTGGGGGTGTGAGGGCAATTTCACATTTCACTACATCTAACGAACAGACACAATCAAATCAAATCAGCTGTTATTTTGCTTGGTTTTGTTGTTATGCTTCCAAAGGATCATCTTAAAAAATATTTATTATCGCAAAAAAGTCTTTAAGTGCCATGTGATGTTTATAAAATGTCTCCTTGTACTCGGTTTCGGTGTTGTCAGATTTTCTGGCCCTTTTGGATCATGTATACATACTAAAACAGAATTACTCTTAAGCCAGTGCTAGGGGGCGTAAGTTTCACATTTCGTTATATAATGACGTGGGACTTCCAGTACGTCTGAATAAAGTTGTCTTTAAAGATTCTTAACGTGGGAGAATTCCTGTGATCTAATAATAGCTGGTTCCAGTCTGTGACAGTTGATGGCAGATAGGAGTTAGCAAAGAGTTGAGTGTGACAATGCAGGTTTCTAGTATCATCGGCATTTCTAAGATTGTATACGGAGGTTTCTGCAACAGTTTTTAGGTACCAAGGAAGAAAGATACTGGGGAGTTCATTGATTTTTCATTTTACAGAAAAGAGAAAGTTTGTGTTTTTGTCTTCTGAATTTTAGGGGCTGGAAACCAGTTTCTTTGTAAAGATTGTCAAAGGAAACGAGTTTAGTGGCTCCAGTGATGATTCTGCATGCTTCGAGTTGGATTTTCTCAAGTTCAAATTCATCATACTGGATGATGTTATCCCATACGACATCAGAGTATTCCAGGAGAGGCCGTATAAAAGACAAATAGATAGTTTCGAGTGATTTGCAGTCAAGTATAAATTTTAGGGTTCTCATTATGTTTATACGTTTCCATACTTTTTCTTTGATGCTATCGATATGTTCGTGCCAGTTTCCGTCGTTAGAGAATATAACTCCAAGATGCTTGTGAGACGTCACCTCGTTTATTGGAACACCATTCATATATAGAGTAGGGTGTTGTGGCTTGTTCGTTTTACGAGAAATGAGAAGAGATTCAGTTTTGGAGGGTTAAAATCGACCAGCCATTGCTTTGCCCACTCATCTTTTTTCATTAGGTCCGAATTTAGGTTTGCGGCTGCAATGATGGGATTGTCAACAACAATGTACAGGCTAGTTTCATCTGCAAAATGTCTGATGATTGATCTGATATTAAGGACAATGTCATTGATAAAGACGATGAAAAGAAGACGGCCTAGATTGGAACCTTGTGGTACCCCTGCTGAGATATATACAGTATTAGAAGAACCTCCTGGAAGAACTACTTTCTGCCTTCTACCGAAAAAGTAGTCATGAAACCAATTTAACAGACATCCAGATATACCGGTAGATTCCAGCTTGAACAGAAGACCTTTGTTCCATACTCGGTCAAAGGCTTTAGAGATGTCACAGAAGACGGCGCGAACTTCTTTGCCTTCATCTTATGCTTGACAAAAAGTATTATATATAGAAACAAGTTAGTTGATAGTTGAGTCATTGGGAACAAATCCGGATTGGAGAGCTGAGATAGTTGTTTGCTGTAAAGAAGTTATAAACATGTTTATGAATGATTTTTTCTAGTGATTTGCTGATAGAGGATAGTGCTAAGAAGCGATATAGGTCTGTAATTAGCTTGCAAGCTGTGGATCATTTTTCTTAAGGGTTTCGTTCTGAAGTTTGTTTGAAATATTTTGTGAAAGTTGTGCTTTAGCATTTCGTAATAATTGTGTAGTTGTGTTTCTTATTTGTTTGTAAGTATTCCAGTGATGTTCAGTTTGGGTTTGCTTGGCCTTGTCGTACGCTCTCTTTCTCTTTCTGATGTGATTTCTTATATTGTTTCAGCATCCAGGGAGGGTCTGCTTGTCTGATGGTTACGTTTATGTTTGGAATATGGTTTTTTGATATGGATAGGATTGTATCAGTAATTTTGCCAGCATATATGTCAATATCATCATCAATTAAGGAGTCCCAGTTTACGGAGGCAGCTTCTCGTCTCAGGTTGACATAATCCCCTTGATCGAACTTCCATATATTACGTTTATAATTTTTTGAGTTGGGCTTTGAGCAATTAAGACAACAATAGACGGGACAATGAAATCTAAGATTTTGATCAAGAAAGGGATCTCCAACTCCAGATGTATAAACACTACATGTAGAAGATATCAAAAAAGATCTGTAAGAGAGTGAGATGTTTCAGTGAAATGAGTTGGTTCATTTATGATTTGGTTCATGTTGTACTGTGTAGCTATGTCGTTTACTTTTCTGTGTGTTGCTGGTTTCATCATATCTAGATTAAAGTCACCTGTAATAAGTATATTGTTTATGTTTGTGTCGAAGGCACGACCGATAGAATTTTCTATATTTGACAAAAGAATAGGAGAGGAGTTTGGAGGGTGGTAGAAAGTACCAAAAAGAATTTGTTTACACATATGTCTAAGTTCTATGCATATACACTCGACTCCAGCTATCTCTAGATCAAATCTCCTAATAGCAGGTATGTTGTTTTTAACGTAAACAATAACTCCACTATGGTTGTCTTCTAGTCTGTCTTTTCTGAAAGGTACAGCATAATTATCGAACATGATAGAGTCAGACTCAGTGTCATTACTTAGCCAGGTTTCTGTATAAGAGATGACTTTGAAATGCTGGAGTTCTCCTTGTAATATATCTCGTTTATGGAAAAAACTCTGAACATTATAGTGTACGAATGAGAGAGCTTCTTTAAACTATCTATGAGATCAGATATAGACAAAAACAAAACAAATTTTAATCCAAGTGTTTTGTTTATAACATATTGTATATGTAATACAATATTGTTTATACATTCGTGACAGATATCAGTTCATTATGTTATACTGCAGTAGAGCAAATTAGGTGCCTACCAGTAGGGGACTTTGTATTGCATGGCAATACTTCATCAATTCACTCGTTCTATATAAAAATAACCTATTTCCAATGACCGCTGCACACATCCGGACTCATTTTAAATGTCTGTAAGCTACATTTTCTTGAAGTATATTGTCAGTGCTAAAAAAAAATCAAAAGAAAAGTAGGGGGGTCATGTATGATGCAAGAAAAACAAGTGAATGAAGTATTACCATGCAATACAAAGTCCCCTACTGGAAGGCACAAAATCTTCTCTTCTGCCGTATAACATAATGAACTGATATCTGTCTATGATGTATAAACAATATTGTACTATACATACAATATGTTATAACAGAACACTTGGATTAAAATTTGCATAATGGAATTTTTTGGCCGATTATAAAAAAGTTATTATATCAGTTATTTATAGTAACAACAAAGGGAAATTAATCCTAAAAAAAATCTATATAATATAAGTCCACAAGAAACTCTTTACCAGGTAGAGATAGGTCAAAATACACCTAAAAATTGAATGTAACATGGATATTGTACCACAGAAAAGTGGTCTCGATTTTCCCCTACAGCCAGTAATAAAAATGTTATAATATAATCTATTTATAGTAACAACAAAGGGAGGTAATTCTAAAAACAATGCTGCCTCATGGTGCTGAACATTTGTGCCAAGTTACATCAAACTGCCTCCATGCATGAAGAAGAAATCTCCGGACAAAGTCATTGTTGAATTTGACCTTTGATCTGCAAGTGTAACCTTGACCTTTTAGCTAGGGTTCTGTGTGTTGTGCATGACACGTCGTCTCATCATGGGGTAAATTAATGCCAGGTAATATTGTAATACCTTGATACATGACAGAGTCCTGGACCGGACACGAAAAATGTCCTATTGACTTTTGACCTCCTCCAGTTGTGACCTTGACCTTTGAGCTAGGGGTCAATGGTTTACGCATGACATGTTGCCTTATCATGGGGAACATTTGTGCCAAGTAATATTAAAATCCCTTCATGAATAGCAGAGTTATGGACCGGACAGGAAAAAAGTCCTGTTGACCTTTGTCCTCCAATTGTGACCTTGACCTTTAAGCAAAGGGTTCGAGATTTGCGCATGACACATTGTCTCATCATGGGGAACATTTGTGCCAAGTAATATTAAAATCCCTTGAGTTATGGACCGGACACAAAACAGACCCTGTTCATGCCATGTTAACATTTGACTGCCAAGTGTGACCTTGACCTTTAAGCTAAGGGTCTGAAAAGTGTGCATGACACATCATCTGATTATGAGGTACATTTGTGCTAAGTAATATTAAAATTACTTCATGGATGCCAGCAGAGTTGTGGACCGGACAGGAAAAAAGCACTGTTGACCTTTGACTTCCAATTGTGACATTGACCTTTGAGCTAGGGATCCGAATTTTGCGCGTGCCACGTTGTCTTATCATAGGTAACATTTGTGCCAAGTAATATTAAAATCCCTTCATGGATGGCAGAGTCCTGGACCGGACAGGAAAAAAGTCCCGTTGACCTTTGACCTCCAATTTTGAACTTGACCTCTAAGCTAGGGGTCCGGGTTTTGCGCATGACACGTCGTCTTATCGTAGGGAACATTTGTACGAAGTAATATTAAAATCCCTTCATGGATGGCAGAGTTATGGACCGGGCAGGAAAATAGCCCTGTTGACATTTGACCTCCAATTGTGACCTTGACCTTCGAGCTAGGGGTCCGGGATTTGCACATGATACGTCGTCTCATCATGGGAAACATTTGTGCCAAGTAATATTAAAATCCCTTCATGAATGACAGAGTTATGGACCGGACACGAAGTTGCGGACGGACGGACGGACTGAATGACGGAATTACGGACGGAAAAGCGCATTCCTATAGTCCGTCCCCGAAACTTGTTTTCAACCAGTAAGGGACTTATAATTTCAGTTAAACACACAAACTGCTAAAACATCTAAAGAATGAGGCCCCAATTTATACTGGTGATGTATGATCTAAGTTTCCATGAAAAAAAAATTTTGTCATGTTATTTCATTATGAAAATGCTACCTACATGTCAAGCATAGATCTGTCATGTGATTTTAGCAAAAAATGCAAAGAAAGTGAGAAAAATAGCTCTACAGTGCAAAAAACAAAACAAAACAAAAAAAAACAAACAAAAAACAAAAAACTGAGGACTATTTGTATCCGCCATTATGCGACTACCATTTGTTTACGCGCCATTTTTCTATTTCGTGTCTGTATGCCCCAAGCGACACCGAAAATCAAACATATCCTGTTAACCGTATTTATATGCTAACAATAAATAAAGAAAAACTGAAATTCAGAAGCCTGTTTCAAGGTCATTGGTATCGATAGTCATGCTTATTTAAGATATTTCTCGAGTACAATATCAGACTGATATTTGAAAGGACAACGATTCAACAGAAATAATCAGGTATAAAAACACAACCTCCCAAACACGAATCACTACTACATCAGTGCATGTTTTGGATGTGAAGTTGTTATCTTACAAAAGAATTTTCTATTCCTTGTCTAAAGAAAAGATGGAGTGTAATTGTTTTGTGTTTCTGGCCTTTTAAAGAATAAATCCATCTTTTTATGTTAGCTGATTTCTTTTCTACACAAGTAACTGCCAAAGTCTTCAATGAGTCTGAGGCAGAGATTGAATAAGAATTACTTCAAAAGCAATGTCTTCCCTCAGATAAGCCCACCCGCTTAGCTCAGTAGATAAGAGCGTTGGTCTACGGATCGCGGGGTCGTGAGTTCGATCCTTGGGCGAGGCGTATATTCTGCGTGACTATTTTATAAACTACATTGTGTCTGAAATCATTAGTCCTCCACCTCTGATTTATGTGGGGAAGTTGGCAGTTACTTGCGGAGAACAGGCATGTACTGGTATAGAATCCAGGAACACTTATTAGGTTAACTGCCCGCCGTTACATGACTGAAATACTGTTGAAAAACGGCGTTAAACCCAAAACAAACAAACAAACAAATTTCATGGATATCTGTTACATTTTTTTACAGATACCATCAAAATCAATCTACGTCGTCACATCTTGAGAGACAGTTTTACATTTTGTCCAAATAGACACCGTCATTCAGGGGCGGCGCGTAATCTTACGTGCTTAATTATACTATAAAGCAGTCTGCTGTAATTTTGCTAACGTCACATACTTAGAGAGGACAATTTTAGGATAATTAATGTGCGGCTGAAGGTTAGAAATTCCGCTTGTTATATCAGGGTTGATACATTGAATAAAGGTACAGATGAATGAATATGCGAGCAAATATAAAAGAAAAAATAACAGAAAATTTAATCAGTCTCTGCAAATATTACGCTTGTGACACAGAAATTAGATCCACTTTTAAACATGAAAATTTAATTTTAAAACATCTTATCCAAAAATATGAATTCTAACACGATCCGATTCATTTTCCTATTAAACAAAGAAGGCTGGAAACAGTGAATTATTAAACAACAATTCACTGTTCTGACGTCACAATTATTACGTCATAGCGTCAAGCGGCGTAGCGGCGCGCTGGAAAAGAACCCGATTGAAAACGGGCAAATATTTAATGCATACCGACAATGATGTACTTTAAAGTCCTTAATAACGTGTTAGAATCAAAATAATATATCTCATTTAGTGATTTGCTCTTGAATAAATCACTGTTTGTCGTTCAGATGCGAAGCATTATATCACTCGGGCTGCACACTCATGATATAATTCCTTCGCATCTGAACTCCAAACAGTGATTTATTCAGCGACAAATCACCGATGAGATAAATTATTTCTTAAATATACCATAAACTTACATTTATAATTTATAACACAGATCACTAGTCACTGTGTATATTAATTAAACTTTCCATACTGTTTTAAAATTCCTCACTAGATCTACCCTTGCTTTAAATGTTGATATAAAATGTATTTTAGTCCCTTTTTTCTAACAATTAACTCAAAAAACGAGAGCCTCTTACAAACCGTGAAAGAAACTGCATTTATTAGTAAAGAAGATAACATCAAAGCATTGAATGAGATCCAAAGAAAATTGTAACAATCATTGTAGAGAGTGCAGTATAGTATGTAGCTGTTTTCAATGATATAGTGTAACATTTAATGCCAAAACAGGACGATGTTAGCCTTTGTGAGAATGTCGAATCTTATAGATTATCAAAAAAAGTAAACTCCTATATGTTTTTTTCTAAAATTTTGATCTTAGAGCATGACAACTTAAGCTTTGCGAAAACATGTATAACATAAAATAGACACAGTAAATAATGATATTGATTAACAAAAGAGTTTCAGTATAGTCTATATATCTTGCCAAAACACTGCTTCCTGTAGAAAATGTCTCTTGAATGTCACATAGTTTTCCTGTCCAACCTTGCATACAACTAGAGCAATATTCCATTGAACACAGTTCCTCATCACAATTTCTAAAACACCGCCTTAATCGGTTCTCTTTGGGACATTCAGTCCAGACGGCATGGGTGCAGGGATGTTCTTCTGAGCACTGGTAACCTTGAATATAAAAAAATGTGTCTACATTTGGGATTATTATTTTAAAAACAGTGTCTGGTCAAGGACTATAAATGCTTAGTTTTGTATTCTGTTCGGTTTTAACGATACAATAGTCGAAAAAGCTTAAATTGAGGAAGCGCGTGCAAAGTATGTTAAGTATATCTCCTGTTTACAAATAATTGGGGATTTTTAGGATAGAATTATTTAGGACTGGCATATACGTACCTGTCAGTCCCATGTCACATTCGCAGAACATGACGTCATACCTATCATTACAAGTAGAGTTTGTATGACATAAATAACCGTACATATATATGGTGCAGGTTTCTTCCATCGCATAGTCGGATGTAGAGTTTGGTGATTCTGTTAAATCCGAAATTATCGATTCCATAACTTTATAGTCATCTTCCATTTGTGGTCCGTTTGTATAGGTATCTAAATTCATTAAATAAGTTGGCAGGTCCCATTCTTTGGTATTATGAAACTTTGTATCTCTTGCTTTATCCCAAATATATACAAATGTACTCGCGCGTTTGCTTGAATCTGAATATCCAACTGTTGAAGTGAAGTACTCCCAAAAATCAGTGTCAGAACTTCTGTCAAAACCATCGCTAGTTATATCCTCCAAAGGAAAACTGTTGCAAAGGCAGGATTTTGACAGACCTGAAATATATCATTGTTTTACATGAAACAAAAGGCAGCTGATTATATGACTGGAGGATATTACGTATTCCGTATGTTGTTACTGAAGACAGCATTATAAATTATTATTATGTATATTCTAGTAATATATACTGTCTTCAAAAATGAAAACATTTCCATAAAAAATTGAATAACTGATTCATGAAAAATCAGTCCTTTATCTTGAAATATATTTGTATTGTTTTCATTCTTTAATCCTTTTTCAGTTATAAATACAATTTTCTCCAATTCTATTAGTACCCAATAAACGTAAGTACTTGAGCATAATATAGAAATTGAAATAACACTCCTGACTGCCTCCATGTCTCGATATATTCTGAATCGTTAGTGTCTTATAAACTAAAAATAGAGAGCCATTCAGTCTGTAGTCGCTTTTCTGTAACTAAATGCACACTGTTTGTAAAGCATTATTGTGAAACTTAATAGATCTACACCTTTTTAATCAAAGTCATTAAAAATAAATATATTTGACCAAACGTAATGTTTTGTTCGGAGACTACAGACATATTTTCGAAACGAAATTTTAAAAACAAGTCCATACCGTACAATTCACATTTAATAAAAACTAGTTTCATTCGCACTTGTAACTATGAATACTTTTGGCTATTCTTGCCTACCTAGCGGGAAAAGTATACATTTATCCGAGCACGCGCCGGGGAATATCAATTTAGTGCATTCACATAGTATTGGTACCATTATGACGTCATAAACTTTATAAATAATGTCAGGAAATACCAAAAACCTATTTGTCTCCACGATCTATTTTGAACATGATAAGCAAGAAATTTTAAAATGATCCTACATGTCTGCCTGTGTAAGACAGCTGTTTTCAATACCCTCAGCTAATGCTCGGTTTTCCATTCCACACTGTCCCTCGAGTAGGGAAAACCCCGTCTTACACAGGCATGCATGTAAGATCCTTGTATTATCCCCCAAAAATGCGTTACAAACAGATTTGTAATAAAAACCAGATTTGTAATAACTATAACATTTCTCGTTTTTATTACAAAAGTAGTTGCAAAGGTTCAACCACATTTGTAATAACCAGATTTGTAATAAAAATCGCAAACTTTTTTGGGGGAGATGTGTTTTCCCACGTGATATTCAAGCTTATGCATGAGTTATTAAGTACGTGCAGGTCGAATTAAACTGTCCTCGGTCATTTAAGACTCCAAATGTTTTACCTGAAAGTCTTGTTCATGGACATATTTTACTTTAAAGAATTATTACATTTCTCGTTTTAATTACAAAAGTGGTTGCAAAGGTTCAACCACATTTGTAATAACCAGATTTGTAATAAAAAATGGCAAACTATTTTTTCGGGAGATGTGTTTTCCCACGTGATATTCAAGCATATGCATGCGTTATTAAGCACCTGCAGGTCGAATTAAACTGTCCTGGGTCATTTAAGACTCCAAATGTTTTACCTGAAATCTTTGTTCGTGGACCTATTTTAGTTTAAAAAATTATTACATTTATCGTTTATATTACAAAAGTAGTTGCAAAGGTTTAACCACATTTGTAATAACCAGATTTGTAATAAAAATCGCAAACATTTTTTTTCGGGAGATGTGTTTTCCCACGTGATATTCAAGATTATGCCTGTGTTATTAAGCACTTGCAGGTCGAATTAAACTGTCATGGGTCATTAAGAACTCCGAATTTTACCTGAAGTCCTTGTTCATAGACCTATTTTACTTTAAAGAAATTTTTACATTTCTCGTTTTTATTACAAAAGTGGTTGCAAATGTTCAACCACATTTGTAATAACCAGATTTGAAATAAAAATCGCATTTTTTAGGGATATATGTTTTCCCACGTGATATTCAAGCTTATGCATGAGTTATTAAGCACGTTATTAACCAGATTTGTAAAAAATGGCAAACATTTTTTTCGGGAGATGTGTTTTCCCATGTGATATTCAAGCTTATGCATGCGTTATTAAGCACGTGCAGGTTGAATTAAACTGTCCTGGGTCATTTAAGACTCCAAATGTTTTACCTGAAATCTTTGTTCGTGGACCTATTTTACTTTAACATATTTTGGGGCAGGTGTGTTTTCCCACGTTATGTTCAAGCTTATGCCTGCGTTATTAAGTACGTGCAAGTCGAATTAAACTGTCCAGGTCATTTAAGCATTCCGTGTGTTTTACCTGAACCTTGTTCATGGACCTATTTTACTTTAAAGAAATTTTTACATTTCTCGTTTTTATTACAAAAGTGGTTGCAAAGGTTCAACCACATTTGTAATAACCAGATTTGTAATAAAAATCGCAAACATTTTTTTTCGTTTCGGGAGATGTGTTTTCCCACGTGATATTCAAGATTATGCCTGTGTTATTAAGCACGTGCAGGTCGAATTAAACTGTCCTGGGTCATTAAGAACTCCGAATTTTACCTGAAGTCCTTGTTCATAGACCTATTTTACTTTAAAGAAATTTTTACATTTCTCGTTTTTATTACAAAAGTGGTTGCAAAGGTTCAACCACATTTGTAATAACCAGATTTGTAATAAAAATCGCATTTTTTCGGGATATATGTTTTCCCACGTGATATTCAAGCTTATGCATGAGTTATTAAGCACGTTATTAACCAGATTTGTAAAAAATGGCAAACATTTTTTTCGGGAGATGTGTTTTCCCACGTGATATTCAAGCTTATGCGTGCGTTATTAAGCACGTGCAGGTCGAATTAAACTGTCCTGGGTCATTTAAGACTCCAAATGTTTTACCTGAAATCCTTGTTCATGGACATAATTTTACTTTAAAAAATTATTACATTTCTCGTTTTTTATTACAAAAGTGGTTGCAAAGGTTCAACCACATTTGAAATAACCTGATTTGTATTAAAAATCGCTAACTTTTTTTCTCGGAAGATGTGTTTTCCCACGTGATATTCAAGCATATGCATGCGTTATTAAGCACCTGCAGGTCGAATTAAACTGTCCTTGGTCATTTAAGACTCCAAATGTTTTACCTGAAATCCTTGTTCATGGACATATTTTACTTTAAAAAAATTATTACATTTCTCGTTAACCAGGTTTTCAACGAAAACCTGAGTTATTAGATTGGGGTAGATGTCGGGCGGGCGGCGGCGGCGGCGGTGGCGTCAAACTGGTGTTTCCGGTCAATAACTTTTGTTTCGGTAAAGATATTTGAATAAAACTTGGTATGTATGTAGCTTATATCAAGACAAAGGCTGGGATTGATTTTGGGGTTTCTGGAGTCAAGGTCAAGGTCACTGTTACTTAAAATAAAAAAAGGGTTTCCGGTCAATAACTTAACTTAGGAATGAGCTATCATGATGAAACTTGGTGTATAGAAAACTTATAAAAAGTTGTAGCTTGGGATTGATGTTGGGATTTCTGGGATAAAGGTCAAGGTCATTGTTACTAAAAATAGGGTTAGGGTTAGGGTTAGCATATCTTCTACATGCATGGAGGGATTTTGATGAAAGTTGGCACAAACTCGAAAACTTTTCTTTTCGGGAGATGTGTTTTCCCACGTGATATTCATGCATGCGTTATTAAGCACCTGCAGGTCGAATTAAACTGTCCTTAGTCATTTAAGAACTCCGAATGCTTTACCTGATACCTTTTTCATGGACCTATTTTAGTTTAAAAAAATTATTACATTTCTCGTTTTTATTACAAAAGTGGTTGCAAAGGTTCAACCACATTTGTAATAACCAGATTTGTAATAGAAATCGCAAACTTTTCTTTTCGGGAGATGTGTTTTCCAACGTGATATTCAAGCTTATGCATGCGTTATTAGGCACTTGCAGGTTGAATTGAACTCTCTTGGGTCATTTAAGAACTCCAAATGTATTACTTGAAATCTCTGTATAAATATTTGTCCTAAGACACTGAACTGGCATTTGTAAATGTTCTAGCTTGATAGAAGATTTCGGAAAATAGTTATGAATCTATTCTAGAAATTCTTACGTATATTTATCTTTTCAAGCAAATTTTACTTGCCATAAGGCCTGTAAACAAAAGCCATTTCATATCGGCAGATTTTAGTAGATTCTTTATGTAAGCTAATTCGTAGCTATATATCACACATGCGCAAAATAACTTGTGTTGGGATTAATTCCTCAAAATTTCATAAATACAATCTACTTTTAATTCTAAATGACCCTAATCCCGTTGTAAACAGTTGTCGTCTTGGGGTATTCAAGATCATCTTTAGTGAAAGGTCGTTTTTGCATTAAGCCTATACCCTTACAGCTTACTTGACACATGGACATAGACACGAACACCAATGGCAAATATTGTACTTCAGCAGAATCTTTTATATTTATCTTATATTAATATAGTTAAAAAAGCTTGTGCATTTTAATTATGTCTGAAAGATTTAAGATGCTATTGTTTTCATAGCTTCTCAGGTGAGCTGAGACGCAACGGAAATTTAAACTGGTATATTGTATAATGACTCTGCAGAAATGCTGAAGAAATTGATACCTTTTCAGTCACAATTTATGACTTCTAGTTCAAATAAATTGCAGTTATAACTTGCACTTTTACATTAAATTTGAAGTGTTTTATAGATTTATGACATAATACCCATATTAGAACCTTTCATATGTCGAATTGTTTTTCTTTAATTTGTGTCTGCAGATGAAATAAACACCTAAAATGATTACAGCAAAAAGTTTAAATGAGAATCTGCTGTTTCGACAAAGTCATCCACAAAGTATGAAATAACATATTATGCTTTAGCAAACCTAGCCACACCCGATGAAACATTTAAGAAATAATTTATAGCTAAACAATGCTTTATCACTATTTATACACGATGGGCGGTTATACGTCGGGCGTTATAATTTCACGAGGCCGTAGCCCGAGTGAAATTATTTCGGACGACGTATAACCGCCCGAGTGTATAAATGGTGATAAAGCACTGTTTTGCTATAAATTATTTCGATTCTAATATGTACTTTATTGTAAAATTTATATCAGATATGATGGAACTGTTTCTTCGCGCAAGCATGGCGCCAATAGTAGGTATTTGTTAAAACATGCCAGGACCGGAAACGGTAATACGTCTTGCGGCAGAATTCATTTTGAATGAAAATTATTGCGAATTATTTAGCAAAGCGAATAACTAATTCAATATGTGTATAAATTAATCAAAACATTTGTGCAGTGTGACATTTCGTTTAAAACATGTTATTAAGTAAAATAGTTCATGAAATTTGAAGGCGCTATTTCTTGATGCGTATCTGGCGCTAAGAATCACGTTGACGTGACGTCAACATAACATCGTTGTGATGATAAAAGCATTTTATCACATGTTTGACGTCGCTGGAGTGTAATAAAGCCATTAAATAAAAACGATAATACACTAGTGTAATAAAGCTTTGACGTCGACGTCGTTTTTAGTACTGGAAACGTTGGTCAAATTGACTTGTTTATATAGTAAAAGAAAGTAAATTTTTTGACGTTTCGACAGTAAAGACTAACATGTGATAAAAAGAATATTACATTTGTGACTTTCCATATTGAATTTATTAAACTCGTTGAATAGAATTGATAAAATGCTCGGCAGAGCCTCGCATTTTATCATTTCATTCAACTCGTTTAATAAATTCAATATGGAAAGACACTCATGTAATATCCTCTATGTGAGCCATATTAGAATATTGAATTAAAGACCTACAATATAGTACCAGTATTCCGTTTTAGCTTATACTAATCTATTTAAGTCCGACGGTGACGAAAACATCAATATTTTTTAACCACTCTCGAAACCGCTTCCTAGAAAAAGCCTGTACTAGAGTCACGTGAGAAGGCGTGGTCGAGACTCCAGTTAGCTCGAACACATGGCCTCTTGATTGAGCGGCTGACACCATATCCACTAGACAACTGTTCACTTTCTTTTTTCTTTTAATTTGATATACCTATGAATTTTAACGAATACAAAATACTATATATTCATCTCTGATCGGATACAGAAAATATTCAGTTGTGAATGACGAAATATAGAGAATAATAGGTTAGTGCCGTAGATGAGAAAGTTTATCTGGCGAGGTGGAGGAGGTTATCGGGTGAGCCGAAGGCGAACCTGATAACGTCCGGAGCCGAGCCAGATAAACTTTCTACATCTTAGGCACTAACCTATTATTCTATTTATCTTGTCATTACTTCATTTTCCGATATTTGGCAATTTATTTTACAAAAATAAGTGTGCGACAACCGTTTTAATGACGTCATATTCGTAATGACGTCACTTATAATATATTATGATGACGTAATCACCGAAAAAATCGCAATAACTTCTTCGTTTTTGAATAAAAACTCATTATTTGACCACTCATTGTCTTAATTCGGACATTTCCAATACAATGGTGATGGTTTCAATGCAAAATTTCTTATGACAACAATATCGATTATAAGGTCACATGATCAACTGACCGTATATCACTGGTCACGTGTCAGCTGACGGTATATCAAGAAAGATATACGGCACCCTGATATCGGGACGAAAATACTGCAAGTGACAGGATAAAATGGCATTCCATCATAAGTTCACCGTTTCAAACTAGGTTTTAGTCTTGTAAAATCTATCCAAAAACGATTGTCAGTTTGAACCAATAAAATAAGACGGGCATTATGTTAATTTAAAAAGATAAATTTGATAAGTAAAATACTATATGAAAGCAGATACAGTTTTGTTGTTAAAAACATGTACTTCCTAGTTTTAAATCAAGAGGTATACATTCATGTGATTTTTTTTTATATGTAGATAATCTGTCCTTGGCAATATTGGTTGGTACAATTATTCGTGAAATACACGTTAGTATATATAGATAGAAGGATCTACAGAACTTGCCATATGGGGTATATAAACATGTAAACCATCTTATTTCATGCAGAGACGTTACGCAAGATGTGTGTATGCCGAATGGTAATGTCGGAAACGTCAAAATCTGACGTCAAAATTAACGTTTTAAAGATTATGCAAGACGTTACTGAAATAAAAAACAAAAATGTAAATGACAGTATTTTTGAAGATAATTAAGAAAAGCAGGTTTCTAAATTGCTGTAACATTAGTAACTGTCAGTGAGTTTGACAAGACCTCTTTTCTTGAAAACCATGCTGCAATTTATAGAACATATCGTTCTTTGAGAAGCGTTTTGTTATGCTAGAGGATACAATGTGTTCCAGGGTTTTACACAAGATACAGGTAAGAGAGATTGGGCGATAGTTGGCTGGGTCTGACCTAGAGCCCTTCTTAAAGATGGGAGCGACATTCGCCATTTTTCATATATCTGACAGAGTGAATAGAGGAGATCTCTTGGCTAATATTCATAAGCACGACCGGTCTTATTTGGTCGAGCCCTACAACTTTATAGGGATTAAGGTTACAAACAAGTTTCTCGATACCTTGTGTTAAAATTTCAATATCAGACACAGAGCTCTAGGTTTTTGTGGGCTGTACGTTTCTTTTCCTGGGATCTATTTATGAGGACGCATTGGTTGAGAGGGCAAAGACGCTTTCCTACGGAGGTGAAGGCTCCTGATTCGAATCCTGGCTACTCCCATTGCGGTGTGTCCATGGGCAAGGTCCTTTATCATGATTGCCTCAGTCGACCCAGCTGTAAACGGGTACCAGCAACTTGCTGGGGTGAGGTATAATTGGTTTTAACTGTTCTTAATCATGAATATAGGGTCGCAGAAAAGCTCTATAGAGCTTATGTTAATTGTTTCACCAAGCGACGGTAAATAAAACTTACCTTTACCTTTACCTGTATCTGTGATATCCTGGACCTTCATATCAGCCAAAGATTTCAGAGAGAGAGGAGATTTTGAAGTAAAAACTGATTACTGAAATTGCTTATTGAGTATAGTGGCTTTGTCAGGGTCCTATGTGTGAAGTTTGTTGTCATGTTTGAGTGTGTCAATGCTAGTGGAATCTTGTTTTGAGTGTTTGAGAAGGCTGTATAATTTCTTGGTACTTTGTCTGTTTTGCTTGCGTTTGATTCTGTATCAGTACAAACCTGTTCTCCGCAAATAACTGACAACTTCCCCACATGAATTATCGGAGGTAGAGGACGAATGATATCAGACACAATGTCTTTTATCGAATGATCACGGAGAACATACGCCCCGCCAGGGGATCGAACTCGCGACACCGCGATCCGTAGACCAACGCTCTCCCTACTGAGCCGAGTTAAGCATAAAACTATAAGCACGGGGCCAGAGTTTACTGTACTTGTAACGAACCTTTCGTAACACCGCAATTGGCTTGTAGTACCGTCTGTTTGATATGTTAGGAAAGCTATGAAAGGAGTCGAGTTTCTGTTGTTTTCGTGTCTGCTATTTTGTGTCATTAATTGCTTTTATTCTGGCACTTTCTGTTGAAGTCATAATAGCTTTCCTAAAGCAAAGAGTTAAATATTGCAGTATTATGCAGTGTATTATGATAAAGTATAGAAGTTAAGTGAAAAGAAATATTTTACAAAATACATGGGATCAGTTTCCTAAATCTATTCTATGTAGGCTACATGAATGAATACATAATCATAAACTATAGAAAAAAACGCTACATACAGTACTATAACGTCAAGGAAATAAGACGTTACGACAATTTTTGTGACATTTTCACTGGACATTTAATTATAATGATAAAGTAATCATATATCTACAAATTTAATTACCGAGTAAAATTTCGAAATTATCTTGAAAATAACGTTACATGTAAATATCACGATAAAGTAAATATTCAGGTTGCATACATCGCCAAAACTTGCAACATTGCCGCGGTTACTTTTCTACTTTGTGACATTATTACTAGACACAGACTTTGAAATTAATTCCAATTTCTAACAAGGTTTGTATCATTTAAAATTATTTGCAAGAACATTTAGCCTGCAAGAATGAAAATATGGAAACAAATCTTAAATAAGATATATAATTTTTATAAAATTTTCAAATAAACCCGCTTACCGTTCTAAACTTTTCGCAAAATATCTGATGTCTGCTTGTTTATGTCTATCTATCTATCTATCTATAAATACTGCATGACACCCTTGCGAGTATTTTATGCAGGTGCGCGTCAGTGCATAAGAGTTTAAAAGCAGGAATGTACAGGAGAATTAAAGTAATACATAAAGTATTTGTGAGAATTTGAGAAAAAGCTGATAGTGCTAATAAAAAGGCGAAATGTACAGTAAAAGGATTAAAAACAGCCTGGTCACTCAGAAGTCCTGGCCCAGTTTGGTTACCCCTTGCCTAAACTGGTCCAGGGTAGGTGCTTGAGCAATGTCAGCCGGCAAAGAATTCCAGAGAATGATGGTAGCCGGGTAGAAAGAGAACTTGTAATAATTACAGGGTGTTTGAATTTGCCGGAAAGATTGGGAATGCATGTGTCTAGTGAGCCGGGTAGGAGGTAAAATATAAGATGGCATTGGCACTGCAACCAGTCCATGGACAATCTTGTAAAACATCAGTAGCCTGGCATCATTTCTTCTGTTTGCAAGGGAACGCCACCCCAATTGCTTTAACATGTGTGTGACACTGCTGTAATTTGAATAGTCTTGGAGTTATCTTTTTTAGGATTTGATTTGTGCGTATGACGTCAAATATTTTCAGCTCCGTCAATGACGTGATCTGCAGACGGCATTCAGGGTAACGATATTTGGCGTTATTAACAAATTTAACCTTCAGCCTGCTCAAGGCAAGTGATTCCATTCCGTCTTTGCGACCAGTGTAGACCAAGATCAGCCTGCACATCCGTATAGTCTGATCGTGGCCTGCACTGTTCGCTATTCAGTTAGTAAATTTTCAGTAAAGACCCCTTTGAACCATAAATGATATTGCCCTAATTGAATAATGGACCACTCCATTATAGCGAGCGTTGGAATGTATTCTGGTTGTGAAAATGTGTGATAACGGCACTCGCTCTACACGAATTTACGCAAAATAAAGTGGAAAATTAGGATCTACTTACTTTGGACTTCTTTTTATACCCCGGAAGATCATTTTCAATCGAATGCCTGACCTCATATAATACATATTATATATGTTAATAGTTTTAACTGTTTGTGAATAAGATTCATGTGACTTTTGTTTCGTTTGCTGTGACAGATGCTTTCTACTTCATATTAGAATCGAAACCATATAAATTGGCAATGTACTTGGAGCAAACTTGCACACAGTAAGTTCATTTGTTAAGGGTTCAATAAAGCGTGTTAGTCGATATGTGTGCGTATTTTTGTCATATAAAACAAAGAGAAGGAATAATAAGATTTATAAATGTTTTCCAAATACAAGTCACTTTAAAACAATGATGTGTCATAAAACCGCCTTTCAGACACGAATTGACAAAATATTTAAAAACAAGAATTAGAAGTAAAAAAATAATGTATTTTCAATTAAGCATAACATTTTGGTCAGCTCTTTGGTGGAGATGGGTTGGGGGAGGAACAATTAAATTGAATTAAAAGTCTTTTTAGTTGCACAGGACTCAAGATGGCTACTGTATTATATGTTTTATAAATTACCACCATTTTTCCAATATAACAAAATTTCAGAAATGCTTAAACAGTGAGTGAAGAGTGTTTGACTTGAAAAATATCTGAGTTGACGAAACCAAAGATAGTAGGTTATCAAGTATTACAACGTTCATACGTTTGAAGTCGTATAAGAAATTAAAAAGAAATATCATGGGCTCCCAAAGATTTAAGACCATTTCAGAACTCTCAACTCCTGTCGGATTTGTTTTTTTAAACGCCCGGGCCCTTATGATGGAATAACACCATGCGTTCTTTATGTGTATTTCTAGAATTATCGTATAGCCTGCAAAATTTTCGAAGACTAATACTAAAATTCAACACACTTCGAGAAAGTTAGCAAGCTAAATTAAGGGAGATATTTCTGTAGTGTCACACCTTAGAATGGTAGCAGTTACCTCCCGTATATCTTATTAGAAACTAATCATGTTTTAACATTAACATTAAAAGTTGATTACTTGTTGATTGAGTTCAGAAAAACTAAGCTAGCTGCGATTTTTTTTTTGCTATTAAACTTAGCGTGTTTAAGAGGCCTATACTGTATTGTAAACATGTTGTTGTTGTTGTTGTTGTTTTTTTTTTTGGGGGGGGGGGGGTGTATTTAATTTCAAACATTATTTATCATAAATTAGAATTATTATATTCTTACTTACATTCGCAGCTTGTGCATCAGGGTTTGAATACTGAAAAGATCGTAATTTGGTGTCCCAGCTCCAATATATAACGAACGCACGTGGATTTCGAGTGATTTTGGTGTTTGTTTCCCGGGAGAAACAGTATGGTTGAAGACCGATGTTGTCGGGACTACATTTGTTTAGTCTAGTCACATAAGGAACCCTTGGAGATTTCGAATGACTTATAAAAAAACCTAAACATAATTGAGCCATGCCATGGGAAAACCAACATAGTGGGTGTGCGACCAGCATGGATCCAGACCAGCCTGCGCATCCGCGCAGTCTGGTCAGGATCCATGCTGTTCGCTAACAGTTTCTCCAATTCCAATAGGCTTTAAAAGCGAACAGCATGGAGCCTGACCAGACTGCGCGGATGCGCAGGCTGGTCTGGATCCATGCTGGTCGCACACCCACTATGTTGGTTTTCTCATGGCACGGCTCATATTCATAATAGATGAGATACCGTTTATTAAATACATCACGGTTATCATTAATGGTAACATTTTTCATAATGAATTAGTTTTCTATGGAATTTTATAACATGTTTTATTCATATGATAAATCGTTTGATCAATAACGTCGCCGCTATCAAAATCATCAAATACCTGTCATGTAGTATAAAACCAGAATGGTTTGATTATACCATGTTGACAATTATATGCCTTGATTAATATGGAGTTATGTTTCTCTGTGCTGAGTAAAATCAGCTAAAAATGGGACGAAAACCAGTTTACTGAAACATGAACTTATTTCTCACCTTCTCTTGTCATTTAAGCTAATACATCCGTTACGCAGAGGAAACGACTTTCATTTACAAAGAGTCTCTTTGAGTTTACAACTGCAATAACTGAATCTCAGGTTGACATTGCATTTGCAATCACTCGCACAGAAAGCAGGGTAAAAAGCCTCCATTGGATCGGCAAGCTTCGGTCGTTTTCGTTGTTTTTAAACAAAAATCAATTCTATCATAATATCGTCACGTCAAGACGGTCAGGAAAACGCCCCCTACCGTTTAATAAAAACACAGCTCTTTGTCTTATAAAAATATAGCTTAAACATTAGTTAAAGGTATTTTATGGTTTAGTGTCTCATACGTCATTATCTGATAAGGTGTAGAATTTTACTGCATTTTAGTTATTTTATTGAAAATATCGACTAATCTTTTACATACGGCACTTAAATAAACAATAAAATTGTAACTGTAAAAAAATGTTGTAATGTTAAAACAATCATTTCAAAACGGTTATATATCAAATATAATAGAGTCATGAAAGCTCATAAGAATGTTTTTCAGCATGCGAAGTTGTGCACCTGGTCTTACCCATTCCATGCATTTTCACTGCAACAATGTTTTTTTGTTTTTTTTTATACCTTCTTATCATATTTATACAGCATGTTATAATGTTATAAACGTACACTATACCATAGTTTTCATTTTAAACTTTATAATGGAGTAACGGCCTTGTCCTAAATATCTTGTTTCGTTATTTTATGTGATTGTGTTACTTACATGTACATTTATCAAAAAAAAACTTTATCACCCATTTCATTCATTTAATTAACTGAGCACCAATAGTGGTTTTACATTGCCACGTGGCGGTCGTAAAATGTCTTCCCGTACTTCGATTCAGGGTTGTTATATTTTCTGGTTCTTTGGGACCATGGAGCCGATTCAACGTATATGTAACAGAGTTCCGCTTAAGCCGGTGCTGTTTTGCACATTTCGTTACCTCTCATGAACAGACTCAATAAAACCGAATGTGTTATTATTCTTCTTGGTTGCATTCTTTGCTTCCAAAGGATCTTTTACAGGTATTTTTTTTGTTTTAGTTGATTATACCTTTGCGGTTTTGTAATGTTTTGTATATATGTTTCATTTATATGAAGTCCAGCATTATCAAGACAGATTTTTGGGCGACTGCGTTAATACAGTTACGTGTTTTTCAAACACAGAGATTAGCTAGTGCTTTGTCCCAAAGACCGGCTAATGTATAGATGTGTATTGAACTGTTTATTTATAAAACAAATTCTGATAACTGTAGATACCTTTTGAACAGCTTAGTCTTGTTTTCTTTCAACAAAGTTTTTTTATGTTTTTTATGAGTGAAAATTATATTTTGTTTGATTTCTATGCAATACCAGTGTAAGCTTTCATTGTACTCTTAAGAGTATGAATTCCGCTACTCAGACCAACCAAATAATAACGTCTTTGGGGAATAATTTTACTTTCGAGTTTTGTTTCTGGAAAAACAATGTATGTTTATGCAAGACCTGCATTATTTTTTTGCTCAGTCCAATGAAAAACGCAGATTATTTCTAGCGTCTGTACATGTCAGTCATTATTGTAAGTTCAATTACTTTATGAAACGCTTTTATAGCGTATCCAGTTAGTTATAGTACATTTCTGGAAAAAGATTACTGTGTTGCAATTAAGATGTATTTAATGGCTACATTGGGATCAATCCCACGATGTTACGACTATTACCTTATGCTATAAGCTACTGGACAGGGAAAGAGAATAACAACAAAAAAGCAGATTTACAACATGTTACCCGTACATTGACTTTCAAAATTTCATCACTGTTGCACTATTCACTTAAAAAACATTTTATAACCATCACGTGTTATTGATAAACACATAAAATACAGTCTTGCTGTAACAGAAGTAGATTTTTTTCCGCAGTTAATTCAGACAAAAGCAATATTTTGCTCTATGCTCCTACTTGATTTTTATGAATCATGACATGTTCATAAACAACGAATCATGTGCCGTAACACTGATCTCCGGAAAGTGAATCAACTGCATTTTTATTACGTCCACTTGTTTGTATATTCTGAGAAGTATAGTCACGTGGTCGGTCCTACAACAAAAACTGATCCAATTTAAGTCAATCTTTTTACAGACTTTATTTAAAGTTTGTTACAAGAAAATATTGACGATTTCACTTTAGGTGGTCATAAGAATAACTTTTTCCCGAAACTTATACCACGTGGGTGTATTTTGGCATTTATGACAGAAAGAATGACAAAACGTTGAAGGGTAAGATATAACAAAAACATTCGACGTGTTAAATACAACACCACATCAGTTTACAGTGTAATTTTGATATAGTTCTATATAGTTCTATAGAAATCCTCTTAGAAGACATATGACCTATACTTTTTTTGTTTCATTATAATAGTATGTAAATTTTAGATTGTTCTTCAAAATGATGTGAGGATTAAACATTGAATTGTATAATGTACATATAACATTTCTGGGAATAGAATTTAATTCACCTAGAATTGAAACAGATATTATGTTATGTATTTTGTTCAACAAGAGTAATAAACACCTCAAACTAATTAAATATAAATACTACTTTAAAGATTCAGGATACTCCGTGTGAATTCATTTGAACAACATAGTATATTTCGAAAAGATGCGCGCGTCTCGGTTCCGACTGAATAACAAGAAATTGGTATACATCGGGATAGCTGAGCAGATACAAACAAGTGGCCCCAGTTATATTGCCTGCAATATCCCGGCATTAAGGACGATAGTCAATTTCATATAAAATACATTTTAGTGAGTCTGCTTATTCCTTTTTCCAAGATTGGAGTGTGCGTCTTTTCATCATTTCTTGCACATTTTTACTCTTCTTAAGAAATGCATTCGTCCTCTCGTTAGCTCAAATCTGTTAGTGACATATGAATACTTTCGCGTCGTGATTTGTTGAGACAAGAAACCCCGCTATCAGGCCTACTGCTAAATTCATGACTACGCGATACTTCATCCAGCAAATGGAGTTTGTCCATGCTTCTACTTTCTGAAATTGATGATAACACCATCATTTTAGGACGATTAGCAAAACAGAATAAACAAGAGGAATGTTTCATATGTAAACTGCATTTGTGCCCCTTTGGTACTCTTATCAAAAGAGTCGACTCGTCCTTTGCTTCGCCTTCCTCTACTGGAGAGTCGGTGCGATTTTCAAACGATGACTGTTTTTCTAGCTCAGGTTTTGTTTTAAAGGCATTATTGTCATTTTGATTTTGATTGTCATCACGTTTAGTGTTTAAAAGATCGCTTTCTCTTTTGATGTGAACATAATCACTTTCATATTTAATAAAAGGCAAGTTTCTCCTCTTCCCGCCATGCAGCCCATCTCTTTCACTATTGTTCTGAATACTATCTTTGCAAATACAATGACAATGGTCAGACAGCATGACCTTTAAACACCTATAGGCTCTAGCAAATAATTCCTTTCTGAATAGAATGTAAATCCACGGGTCAAGAATCTGGTTTAATGATGCTAGTCGAAGGGCGTGAAGATCCGCTTTCACATCTATTTGTTTCTGGTGTGTTTGGTTGACCAGTAATCGAATCTGTAAATACAAGTATAATTAAAATTAAATAGTTTATTGAACAACTATTTTGTGTATATATCGGTGCAATGATTTTAACCCAGTTATCACATACTAGTAGCTATACTGTATTCTAAATCACTGCTATTTTGGGTATTTATTGCTTATACAAAAATTATAACGAGAATAAAAACTTCTTATATAAATCACGGTCCATATAGTTTGTGCTATTGATCGGTCAGTAGTTCGACACTAAACATTGCTGGGCTAAAGTCAAAACAAGTAGAAAAATATATGAAAGCATGATTTCTGATTTGGGTAAAACTTACTGAATTTATTCACTTATTAAATGACTTGCTGGTCAATGGTCAAGAGTAAACGGACGGATCACAGGGTCGCCAGTTCGGTCCTCGGGGCGAGGCGTATGTTCTCCGTGACTATTTGATAAAAACGACATTGTGTCTGAAATCATTAGTCCTCCACCACTGATAATTCGTGTGGGGAAGTCGGCAGTTACTTGCGGAGAACAAGTTTGTATCGGTATAGAATCCAGGAACACTGGTTAGGTTAACTGCCCGCCGTTACATGACTGAAACACTGTTGCAAAACGGCGTTAAACCCAAAACAAACAAACAAACAAACAAGAGTACTCGGACATCGGGCAATATTATACACTTATTAAATGACTTGCTGGTCAATAGTCAAGAGTAGTCGGACATCGGGCAATAATATACACTTATTAAATGACTTGCTGGTCAATTGTCGAGAGTAGTCGGACATCGGGAAATAATATACACTTGTTAAATGACTTGCTGGTCAATTGTCGAGAGTAGTCGGACATCGGGCAAGTCATCTAAAATAAAAAGCATGATGTAAGTCAGGAAGCGTGTCGATTGAATCTATTAATGAAATTTACATACCAAAAATGGACACCAACAGGTGGAAAAGATGAAGATAATGCCCATCAGTAACACCATCATTTGTAACTCGCTGTCGCATGTCTTTGCGTTCGTCATGTTCATCATCTTTATGGCTTTGCGTCTCATTTTTACTAACACCATTGACACAACAATGTTCGAGATTGCCGTCATACCAATGACTAATAGCCCGATTATAGCGTAGAGGTAAGCAAATATCTGGTTCTTTACTTCGGCGCTTGTAAAGTTAAAGAAGCACCAGGAACCAGGAAATTGGTTAATATTTTCACCGAGCCCCATGATCGGTAGGCAGCCCATAAAGGCTGAAAAACACCAAATTCCGATGATGATGTATTTAGCGCGACCAGGGATAATATGTGTGTCGTAAAAGAATGGAAATTTAATTGCCAAAAACCGGTCCAATGCCATGGTTCCTATTATACATATCGTAGCGTACCCGGCAAAAATGAGCATGAATGACTCATAATTGCACAGAGGAACTCCACCGACCCATTTAAGATTGTTTGCATAAACAGCTAACGTCACCGGGGATGTTGCGCAAGTTCCAAATAAATCCGTGCACGCAAGGGCTCCAACGAGCCTATAAAATACCGTCTGTTTGTGTTCACGAGAAGAACGTGCTAACACAAAAATAGCTAACAGATTGCCAAACACTCCTGATGCAAACATTATCGCCGGAACCCTCAATGATATAAGCGGATCTTTTTCCGCACCATCTGTAGCGTTGTCAAAAGTCATTGGATATGACGTATTCCTCGAGACATTATATATATGAGAGGAATTCCAAGCGTCCTTGGCAACGTGTATCGCTCGAAATCCTTCATGGCTCACCTCCCCATTTTCTGCATCAGCCGGCATGGCGTATCTATAAAAATAGAACAAAGAACTTTTCATAAGACGAAAATAATAAAATCACATTCAAGTTGGCAAAACCGGCATCAGGGATTTTTCTAGTGAGTAATTCATCGCCTATCATCTCCTATCATAATATCCACAGAAAGTCCCTATGACAGTGCAGATAACAAATGGTACTTTCAATGTGAAATCTGAATTAATCTCAAACATATTTGCAGACTTAAAACTTTGCAACAGAAATATATCCTATACTATTATATATTTGTATAAACAAAAGTGTATAAACCACACACATATTTGTATGTTTTACAGTGAGTTACTGACCTGAAACAGTGGAACAGATCTATTTATTTTTCATTGGTACATAGCTTTAAAATGAGGAAGTAAAATTTGGTTTGATACAACCATTGAAATAGCAGCTGGAACAGACGTGTACAAGCATGTAACATAAAAACAAATTTCGGTGTATTTTCGCAAACATTACATCTATTGTTCACTCGGTGAAAAATATTTCTATCTTGCACTGAAACAAACACTATCCTCTACAGCATAATTTCATCTTTACAGATTTACTGATGAGGTTAGTGTTGCCGCCTGTCGTTTAAAGTTATAAAAGAACTGATCCGTATTCTTAACTGATGACGATACCATTTAGTAATTACACCACGTTAATAATTATCTTTTACCCTGCTAAATTTCCAAAATGGGCTGGTCCATCATTCACTTTGGGCATTACCATTTATTATTCAAAGGAGTATTCACTTAAAATTTACTGACTGAATAGCGAACAGTGCAGACCATGATCTTGGTCAGCACTGGTCGTAAAGGCAGAAACATTTGCCGCCATCAGGCTAAAGGTTAATGATATCATTTTTATAACACATTATTTTTTTATGATATGAAAGTTCTGTTAGATTTTATTACATGTTTTATTAATGTTATGAATCATTTAATCAATGCTATGAAATAGATTGATTATATTACGAAAGAAATGTTATCATGGTTATTATAAACATAGACTATGATGATTAGATTATATCATGCTAAAACAAAGTCACTTAATCTCTGGCGATATATCTGGAATTATCTCCCTTGAAGTTATATATTGCGATGAAAATCATCTTTCGCTTTGTTGAGAAACAGTAATTTAACATGCGATGAAAATGATCTGTAACTTATATTTCTCTTGAGGATTCCTTTTTTCGCACATTAATTGATATATAATCTGCATGATTTGCACTGACATGAATAAAAGATTAACCAGTTCTCACAAGCGGGAGTTACGCGTCCAGCATCGACACAGCGTTAATCAAAATAGCTTTTCACTGATTTTATGTTCCAATGGAAGTATTATTAATAACATGAATACTCCTTTAAACGATACGGGTACCACTTGAGAAATAAAACCAGAATAATGAAATATAAACACATGTTTCAAAGCACAAAATAAGTTATTTCCTTCCCAATTATCAGTGACCGTTTATGGGCTATAGTCGTGACCAAGTGGTTTGTTTTCATAATCCTTCTACATGAACTGAAACTACGATTTGTAATCTAAGACGAACTCAGTTTCCGTTCACTTTATAAATATATCTAACATTTGAGCTAAATACTTTGGCAAAGACTTAAAGTCTTATATCTAACATTTGAGCTAAATACTTTGGCAAAGACTTAAAGTCTTATATCTAACATTTGAGCTAAATACTTTGGCAAAGACTTAAAGTCTTTTGTCTTGGATATGATTTACATACAAATTGGTAATTATAACACGCCGTTCAATAGTTCTGTCATTCTTGCAAGTTTTAACAATATCTTTTACATTTTTTTTTCATTTCTGTAATTTCTATATTCAAAGCATACAACTTGTAGATCTAGAAAACTTTTTGTTGCTTCTACCATCCATACAGAAAAGCTAAATATGAAAAAAAAATCTAAGTTTTTTTTTTTTTTTTTTTTTTTTTTTTTTTTTTTTTTTTTTTAACAGTACAATACTTTTTTAATGAATTGTGTGCGTGTTAACGTATGTTTAAGACACGATCTGGGAAATTCATTATATTACAGCAGCGAATAAACATTTGTTGTTACAAGGCAACAATATAACATAAGTTAGGTAGTGGGACTAAAAATATAAAAAAAAAAATCAAGCAGCCAGAACTTATTTTAGATGGATATGTAGTTTAGAGCTTGAAAGGCATTAGAGGTAATAAAACTGCAACATACACTTCGCCCTCTAGCAATTTTTTAATAAATTAGTTGGCTAAAGGGACCATAAAATATTTAGCAGAGATATATAGATAAATGTAGTACAAGAAATAGACAGCCCCACAAACACAGACAGGAATATAATAGGGCACCGCCTTAGAACTATTCAAGCATTTGTATGTAGTGAAGAACTTACATTGGCAATCATTACATGAGCCGCGCCATGAGAAATCCAAAATGGCGCGCCCGCGACCAGCATGGATCCAGACCAGCCCGCACATCCGCTCAGTCTGGTCAGGATCCTTGCTGTTCTCTTACGATTTCTCTAATTGCAATAGGCTTTGAAAGCGAACAGCGTAGATCCTGACCAGACTGCGCGGATGCGCAGGCTGGTCCGGATCCATGCCGGTCGCAAACGCACTACGTTGGTCTTCTCATGGCGCGGCTCTTATAGGGTTATAGAGGATTAACGTTCATTCGTCTGTAAAATAAACAGTCTGATTTGTAAACACGTTTGTTCAAAAATCACACGGTTTTAGCTCACTTTTTTAGGAACACATGAGTGTTTGTATTGTGTCTCTCTAAATAGTTTTTTTTCTTTAATACAAACTTTAGCTTGAAAACATATTTCATTCAAACATTGCATTGCTTTATACCATACCGCAAAACCATATCAAATTTTTTTTTTTTTTTTTTTTTTTTTTTTTTTTTTTTTTGTAACCCCGTTTATTTCAAATTGTATACATATATAGATACATATAAACACATGATGCAAACGTACATATATAGATACATATAAACACATGATGCAAACGTACAATTACATGAGTTAATAATGTAAATATCAAGACATATTGTTCAACATGTAATCTTAGTGATCTATTATGTATACATATTTTTATAACTACTTCATATACTATCTTAAGTCGTATATTGCCATTGACAGTTGTTATCAGGCAATTTACAAATTGGGGTAATATTTTACGAAAATATGATGAAGTGTGTATGAGAAAAAAAAATATAGACAGGGAAAAAAAAGAGCACATATTTAACAGAAATATGCGCAAGTTGTTTAAGAAAAAAAAAAAAAGAAAAGAGGAAGAAAAAAGTGAAAAATGGGGGAAACTGATTTAATAAAATGAAAAATCCCTTAATAACTCTTAGTAGACAGTTATGGTTAGCTCTATTAATAAAAGATCGGAATTAACAAGTTTTTATTTTTCAATATTTTGGTATTATTAAAGATGATCTTTTGGCAGGTTAGGAAATATTTTACTTTGCTTTATTTCTTAAATTCTGTTGTTAATTTTTGCTTAGTTATCTATCGTTTCGATAACTTGAGACCAATTCTTTTCGAATTCAGATATTTTATTATTTATGGCTGAAATGTATTTCAAACTTATAAGTTTATCTTTAAAATAAACTTTGAACATTGGTACAGAGAGGTACCTACAACAGTTTTCTTTAAACTTTGTTTTATAAACATAATACTTTAGAAGTAAAGCAAGATAATTTCCAGCTCGATTGGTACAGGTATCATACGAAAAAATGAAATTTTTTTCCTGTAAATTAATGTCAATATTAAATCTTTCTTTTGCCCAATTACTTAAGTCAAATAAAAACTTATTAACATGTGCACATTCAAATGTTAAATGTTCTATTGTCTCTTGTTGTTGACGACAATATGAACATAAATTGCTGTCGACTTTATTTATTTTATACAAAAATGATTTAGTTACTAGAATGTTTTGATTTATCTTAAATTGAAATTTTTTTAGTTTGATTTCCTTGATTGTTTCTATATTTTTGCAAAATAATTTAAATTCTAATTCTGAGATATGTCCTAATGTTTGGTTCCATTTATTTGGTATGTATATTTCCTTAATTCTTGTAATGGTATTATAAAAAGAGCTACTGCCCTTTTTATCTTTAACAAGTAATCTTAAGTATGGGTTAATATCTACGTTGTATTTGCGGACAGCTGTTTTATTATTTCTTATCTTTTCTTTCCACTCGTTTGGTATATTATTCATAATTCTATGTAGGTCTAAAATGTACCATTTACTGAATATATACGTTTTAACTCATCTATCGTATAAAAATTTCCATTTTCATTTAGAAGATCTATAACATTGATAATCTTATTCTTGTACCAATTGTTATTCATATATGTTTTGAATCTGAAGTTGTGATTATTCCAAAGAGGAGAATATAAAATGTGTTGCAGGTCTGTAATATCAATAGATTCACAAAGACAGTACCAACTTTTAAGAACGTCTTTCCAAAATGGATTTTGTATTCTCCCTGCCATTAACTTGGCATAACTTGCACCTAAAGTGAAAATGTTCTTGAAAGGAAAATTTATTAAATCTTTCCAAGTATCACAATTATTCAATGAAAGTCTTCTTAACCAGCTCAACTTCAAACTATGTATAAATGTGTTAATATTTATCATCTTTAAACCACCGGAATCAACATCATTTGTTATAATTGATCTCTTTACTCTATCCGGTCCATTATTCCATAAAAATTTAAATGCTATATTATTTAATTGATTAATTAAGATTGACGGGGGATTTGGTAATGCTATAAACAAATGCACAAATTTCGAAATTACAAGCGATTTGATAACTGTTACTTTGCCAAATAAAGTTAAGTTTCTCTTTGACCACGAGCGTATCAAATCTTTGCATTTTTCTAAAACAAGTGGACCATTTAAATCCCAAATATCTTTGACATGTGAAGAAAAAGTTACACCTAATATTTTTAGAGGTGTTTGCGACCAGTCTAAATGTAAATCTGGACATAATTTTATCAATGACTGACTCAATGATCCTATCCAAAGTGCTCTTGTCTTTTCAATGTTTATTTTCAATCCCGAAATTTTATAAAACTTGTCTAGTGTACTCAAACAGTGACATAAAGATTGTTCAGTTCCATCTAGAAACAACTGCGTATCGTCTGCGTATTGACTCATTTTATATTCTTTGTTACTAATAGTTACACCTGAAATATTATTGTTCATTCTTATCATTAATCCAAGTATTTCTGCACACAAAATAAAAAGATAAGGAGATATTGGATCTCCTTGTCTGCAACCTCTTTCTAAACGAAAAAAATCTGACAAATGCCCATTTTGTAAAATACAAGTCTCACTTCCTTGCTGAAATAATTTTATCCATTTTCTAAAGGAAGGTCCAAAATTGAAATATTCTAATGTTTTATGAATAAAATCCCATGAAATAGAATCAAAAGCTTGTTGAAAATCTATTGATAACAATAGTCCTGGAATATTTTGTTTTTCAGTTTCAAACAAAATGTCATAAATCAATCTTATATTTTCTCCAATGAATCTGCCTGCAATAAATCCCTTCTGATCGGTGTGAACTATTTTGTCTAAAAACATTTTAAGGCGGTTCGAAATGACTGTCGAAGCTAGTTTATAAATGACATTTAAAAGGGATATTGGTCTCCAATTTTTAAGGTATTGTCTATTTTTATTCGGTTTTGGTAAACAAGTAATAACACCCTGTTTTTGTGTCACTGACAATCTATCATTATTATACCCAAAATTAATTGACCGCAAGATAAAATGTGCAATGTCTTTCCAAAAAAAGCTAAAAAACTCTACAGTATATCCATCTAGACCGGGGCTTTTATTTTTTTTCATACCATTTATTGCAGCAGTGAGTTCGTCAAGTGTAATTTCTCCTTCTAGCTTCTGTGATTCCATATCAGAAAGTTTAAATATGTTTTCGCCAAAACTTTCAGTCAACGATACATCTGATGGTATAAAATTGTTTTTTATATAATTTGCCATAGTACTCTTTCTGGTAAGATAAAATATCTTTAGTGTTAAAAAGTTCTTTTCCATTCTCATCTATGAGTTTGTTAATTGTTTTATTTATAAAGTTTCTACTTTCTAGACCTAAAAAATAGCTAGTTGGTTTTTCACCAAGATCTTCATATCTACATTTTGATCTTAACATAACACCTTCTAACTTATGTTTCCGTAAGTTTTCGAGATCTGTCTTCTTTTCTTGAAGTTGGACTAATATCATGTTATCTATAGTGTTATAATTGTTTTGTATATCATTTTCTATTGAAACAATTTCTTTTTCTAAATCAATTTCCTTTTCATACTTTCTTTCTTCTTATATGATGAGTATTTGATAGTTTCACCACGGACAATGACTAAAAATGTTTCCAAAAATAAATGATCGTCTATATCTAAATTAATATGCTGATGATTAAAGTTGTCATCTTCTACTGGTATATTTTCATTCTGGTTGACTACCGTATGTACCTCAATTAAATTTTTAAGGTATTTTTAACTAAACTTATATAGTCTTCATCTTTCAGTAATGAGTTATTAAATTTCCAGTAGCCTTTTCCTTTTTCATTATTATTCAATTTTAATTTGAGTGTTATAGCTGAATGATCGGTTCTGTAACCAGGGATGATATTAGAATCAGTTACAAAGTTCATGGTATTTTCAGTTATTAGAAAAAAATCAAGTCTAGATTGCTTACGGGTTGGGTTTTTTCTCCGCCATGTGAATTTTTTCTTATTATCATGTAAAATACGCCATATGTCAATAAAATGTTCATTTTCAATTAAGTTCGTTACAATTTTTCTTGCTTTTGGGTTATTGATAGATACATAGTTTTCATAGTCTAAACTGGGATCAATGACTAAATTCCAGTCACCACAAAAAATAACATTATCATTTCCAATGTTATAAACTTTCTGGTAAATATTTTGATAAAATGATGGATTATCTTCATTCGGGCCATATAGGTTAACTAATGTAAATCTTATTTGAAATATATATAAATCTAGAATAAGAAAGTTTCCGTTTTCATCTTTTATAACATTTTCAACTTTTTGTTCAAAATTATTTGGTAGAAGGGTCATAACTCCTCGACTATTGCTTGTAAATGGGCAAATATATATTTCGTTTCCCCATTCAGACTTTACAAACGCACAAAGTTGTTTTGTTATGTGAATATCTTGCAAACATATTATATTATATTTTTTACTTCTAACATAATGAAATAAGTCTCTTCTCTTTTGACAATTTCCTAAACCCTGACAGTTTTGTGAAAAGATTACTACATTATCACCTATCTGGATATTTCAAGACACGTAACATAAAGCTACCATAATGTAAGTAATATAAAAAAATAACGGTAAGAAAAAAATAGGGACTTTCGTGAAAGTTATATGAAAATAAACAAAGAAGAACGTAGAATGAGAACAGTTTGTTTTGACAGTGCATTATATAGCACATCGTATAGTTACAAAACTAAAAGTCGGAACACAGGTGTTTTTTTTATATACTTTGTCTCCCTTGAACAAATGTTAAAGATATAGTTTAATAGTTTAATAGTTTAAGTAATACTGTGAACTTCTATACCATTACTATACATTGTCAGTAAAGTGCGAATAAAGACAAAAAAAATCTAAGTTATTAAGCATTTTCCCTTATCAAAATTATACGTACTTAAAATGTATTATGATATTCTAAGAAAATCTTCTATGCACTTTTTTTCAATATTTCATCAAATGTTAGACTTATTACAGCCTGAAAAGTATGCACGTACACAGGACATGAATACTTGAACTGAGAATCAGTTTAAGCTGACATTATTGTTAAGCTATTATAGACAGTTTTATAATGGTATCTCTAATTTTTGCATCAAAAGTATTTTTTAATATTCGGACGCAAAGTCGAAACAACACGATTTAACAATCTACTTACTTATAATTCTGTTAAGGATAGCATATGTATTTTCATTAGATTTTATTATGTTTCTTTTTCTGTGTTAAAATACGATGAGACGTAAATAAACTGTCTGAATTGAATTGAATTGAATTTGAATTTGAATTCAACTTCATTGCAATTCAAGTATCAAATAAAACGCAAACATTTTGAAATACACATTCTATTCAAAAAGTACACACCACTTTTGTTGCATCTGAATTCACCAAATCCTACGTATTTTATGCTACTTGTTTTTTAACACAAATTATTTCGTACTCCTTCCAAAGCAACCTAAATGCGGCCAACGAATGGGTGCACAAATTAAACCATCGCTTTTTTCTCGATGCAGGAGACAAACTATTCAATCGTGATGAAAAATTTGTTATGCATTTATTTGTTTGTTGCCTGCTTTTAGAAAATATTGTTTAGTGTTATCTGCACAGAATGAATTACACATTTTTGCTTTAATTGAAAACAGCGGCAACAGTTGTCTAATTATGAATTATCGAAGTCCAGCTACTCCTGTGCGAAACCAAATCATAAATGTAATTCGTACAATCTGATTAAAAATAATTAAGTCAAAATTGTATGCGATAAACGATTTTATCGGCAACGGTCAATCAGTAAACTTCCGTAAGTTGCTCTTGATGTATATTGCACTATGTAAAATTTACTTTCTTGTTCACAAATATTTGTCAAAATATTCGTAAAATAAAGATCACACTTCAGATTAAATTTCTTCAATAACATACAAGCTAGCAAATATATTTGTAATGTTGCTACGATACATATGTGCACCATGTCTTAAACTTTTCTGTTTATGAATTCATTTCCAAAGTATTATAAAACGTATCAACAAGAAAGTTTCTATGAATGTGTTGATAACATTATTTTTATCATACAATACTTAATGAAATATTATTGCACTAATTATGAAGAAAAGAAAAGAAATAAGACTTGCTACATGTATAACAGTATAACTTGATATTTATAATTTTAATGTTATTGTGAAAGGAATATCTAAAACCAGGTAGTTCTCACTTGTAACAGCAATTTAAGCGCTTGGCATTAGGAAACCTACCAGTTGTTTAGAACTCCGCCAATCATTCAAGTATTCATAATTCCACTTTTTTTAAACAGCCCAATTTGAATACATTAAGAAACTGCGCAATGTATTTTCATTTCAGTTCAGTTTATTTCAATGTTATGAAACAGTTAGTTCTGTATTTAATTGATATTGCAACGAAGCAAATGAAAAATGAAAAAAAAGTCAAATATGCAAAACATTCTTTTACAAATACAACTTACTGTTCTATCATTTGCTAAGTATTCCAATGTCTGTATTTTCCAGCTATCTTTCCATGTGCAATACAAATGGGTGGTGCGGCTTATTATAATATATTTATATCAGTTTTTGTTACGTAGGAGTCAAAGCCTCTTTCGAGACAGGCTGTTTAACCCAATCATGTTATATAATTAATTAGAATTCTACCATTTCTTCCAGTTTCATACAATTTTATAACAATGTAAAAGAAATTCAATATACTGTCTATTTGTATGTTGTCACAATTTATTATGTCGTTATCCGTTGTTTGTTACAGCCGAATTTTCTAAATATCCCGTTGGAGTATAACTGAAGAAAATATTGATACATCTACACACTTGTGATATTGTCTATGTTGTGTATTTTATCTTCCTACATGTAAATAAGTACGTATGTTCTTACTCTCGCTTGAAATCATTGTACCTTAAAACTGCGGTTTATTATAAAAGCGTAACGTCTATAAAATCAAATTTGTCCTTAATATCTACCTTTTCACTTTTATAGGTATTAAATTGTAATCGACAGCCAAAAAGAAATATCGCGGTTTTTATATATATATTGATACTTCATTGAAGGCGGACAGAATTCATAGTTCGTAGCTATGCTACAGCACAGAAGGCGAACAGAATTCTTAGTTCGTAGCTATGCTACAGCACAGAAGGCGAACAGAATTCTTAGTTCGTAGCTATGCTACAGCACAGAAGGCGAACAGGTCGTAGTGCTGATATTAATAAATATTGTTCAAGCAGAGCAAGAGAAAAAGATTAAAAGCATAGAAGGCGATCACACTTCTTAAGGCATAGTGAAGATACATCATTAAAGTCAAACTTAATTTATATGTCGTTAGTGATACCACAGCATGAAAGGCGAACAGAATTTGTAAGTCGTGTTAATGCTACATTTCTATTTTACAATATGTCGTACAGAAAGGAAGGAAAACACTTTACTCCTGTCGTTACATACATGAATTGTTTTCACCAGCTGCTGCTAAATTACAATAGCATTATTGATATTGCAAATTCGTTTGCCGGATGAGAGCAATTAGATACATAAAATGATGCACAAAGTTCCCGCGACAGAAAAATTGAAGGCAGTCAATGGATAATATATTCCAATATTTTGAAGCAAATTGAATTGTCAAATTCAAACACAGAGCGATCTAAAAATATATCAGTACCCAACGCGCAGTATTATCTGGTGTCTGACATTTGTATGCTAAGTGGTCCTAAAGCAAAGGCCATTGTTCACCGCAACCAAATACCATTTAGGTTGTCCCTAAACCATCGACCATCGGATTTAAATATCCACTCCAAAACCACAATGTTGCACACAATCATTTTTTGTTCTATTTCGTCTTGTTGTTAGGTGCTTCGAATACAGACGAGGTAAGTTAAAACAGAACTTACTTCTGAAACAATTTATCTAATCAACAGTTTCATCCCCACAATGTCCAGTATCGTTATAAGTGTGATAGCTCTTTATCCGTTCATTATCAAATGAAAACGGTATCCAACATATGTTGATTTAATACATAGTTATTTCACCTATGAGAATAATTCTGTAGATTTTTTTTTATTTGATGTTACACTGTCAAATTACGATGATTATCTGTAAATAACATGGCCAGTATTATCGGCCGCCACAGAAGCATTTATCTGGGTTTAGAGGGCGTTTGTTATGGAATCATGACAGACTGATACAGTGGTAACAACGGGAAAGTAACCCCAGTGAATTTCAGCGACTGAGTATAGTTTGGTTGTCATACAACACTTCAGCTTCTCGTTGATGAGTCACATTTTGCCATAATTATACCGAAGATATTCAATATAATTTTTATCGTAATGAATGAATATCCCTCAAACAGGATTTTAGTAATTACATTATGCTGATCTGATTTCATTTACATAATGCATTAATTTTATGAAATATCAAAGTTCTATGTAATTTTATACGTTTTGTAAGCACATGGTTAATAACGCCTACACTGTTAAATTGATTATAAAACTGACAAGACGGGATGTGGAAATTCACCGAAAACCAGGTTTTTCAAACGTGTTCCATTTCAGTAACAGTTGACCTGACAGTGACCTTGACCTAGTGGCCACAAAATAAATCCCTGAAACTTTCTTCCCTATTAAGCTACCCACCTGGAAAGTTTCATTGCTATATGCTGGAAATCAGATTTCTAATTTTAGTAACAGCTACCCTAAGTTTGATAGCAATATATCAATCCTTATTCAGATTTCAATTTGATGGTATTAGCGAACAAAAATCTATCTGTAGATGACCCCTGTGTCATCTAATCTAAAGCTCGGACCAAGATTAGAGCCACAAGTCTTCTGCTGCCCTACAAAATTTCCGTATTCAAAAAGACATGGGGTATATAATTCTTATCCTCCAAAACATAATACATTGGAATTTAAGTGTTTCCCTGTTTTATTCTATTCTATTTCGTTCTTATTAACTGCAAATACAAACTTTTGCGAATCCACCTACCCTGACCTTGCAGGAAAAAACGATTTTAAGGGTTGTTCAATTAAATCTGATTTGTAAAAACAAATGAATTCTGCTAATAAAAGTAACAACAACAACAACAATTATTTGATTTCAGCAAGGTTGGATTCACTTTATTTTTGACAGAACAAAATAATTCCAAGTAGTTCTGATATGATATTATATAGTATCTCCCCCACATCTTTCAAGTCCAAAATACTTCAAATGAGTAATGATTAGTTAGGCCTAGGTTTAAGGAATATTTCAGTCTTTCGTTCATCCAAAACAAGTGATATGTCGACAACTATTAAATTAATTACGACTGAAAAGTGATAATTTCTAAGTACAAAGGCAAAGTACCTTTAATGGAGGAAAGTCTGGTGTCCGCCAGTCATTTCCTGAACCTAGGAAAAATGGAAAATGAAAAAATAAATATCAGTTTCGAAAGGTCATTATTTTAGAAAATAAGAAAAGTTTCCCAAGAGGTCATTTGTAACTAGGGCTTAAAGATATTTTCTTTAAGATAGGTACGAAAGACAGCATGTAATGACTGTGTTATAATATAGACTATTTCTATGTATAATAATTGGCAATTAAGCAAGGTTTTCGTGTGGTTTATCGTCTCATTAACGACGGTTTAGAGTTATGAACCACGAGGGCGTAAGCAAGCACCTGGCTGTTAAACCGTGGCTAATCCGAATATAAACCACACGAAGATATTCATTCTAAGATGTAAATTGAATTATTATAATAAAAATTATGTTAAATTCATCAACCCTAGAAGAAATGAAGCGCACATCATGTGTCTTTCTGGCGTCATAAAAAACGTCATAATGTTCTCTCAGCGGTCCGCGCGTCAAACGTTGTTTTTGGCAAATTTTATCACCATTGTTGTTTTCCTTTTTTAACTAAACAATAAATCAGATAATGTAAGAATTGTTCCTATAATAATTATATTCATTGTTCAAGTAGTATTTACTAATGTAAACTGCACAGTAACTTTTTACTGTTGGGATGTGTCTTTTATTAAAGCAATTAAACGTTCACCGTACAAATTCTAATCTAAATTCGTTCTTATTATGTCCAAATAAGGAAAGCTTTGAATACATAGTGATAACGCATTCGTTGATTTTATGGTCGGAGGCAAACCCCATGGTGTAGGATGAATCTCGTGCTACAAATGACGTATATCGAATTATTTATAATACGCAGCAGAAATGTGCGGTAAGTTTTATCGTATTATGTAAATCCGGATGAAAGTCAAATACCTTGATAATTTTTTTTTTAATTTTATTACGTAAATCCGGATGCACATTAAATACCTTGATAATTCCTCTTTGTTTCTCTTGGCACATTTCTCAATTCCTAAAACGTTATATGAAAAAAGAAACAAAACAAAACAAAAAAAAAAAAAAAATAAAACAAGAAAAAAAAACAAAAAAAAAAAACAACAACATAGCGTTACGCTATATATGATAATATATTACCGGAACTCAACCTTTGTGGATGTGAATTTCCCGCGCTGTGTTTGAATACGATACTGTAATCCAAGGAACGAAGATTTTCGTTTGATTTTATTTTCATTTATTTTTGTGTTGAAATGACATGCTTAAAATAATTCTACCGCTTGCTGTATGCTATTCAGATCTGCACTAACAACTAGATAAAGATCTTTCTATATTTTAACATGACTACTTGTTTTTTTACTTCGGAAAACCATAACAGATTAATGTCTGCGTCTACTGCAAATATTGGAAGCAAAGAAAATGCAGTAAATGAATGTGCACAAATTAAAGTTTTTAAAATTTCTTACAGCGTTTCAATTCTGTGCATTTATGTGGGATACAATGTATTTACCATAGGGGAAAAGTCTGTGATCCATTTATTTGTTTTCTGATATGCTATTTGATTAATTTTGCAAACAAATTCTTTTTGTATTGGAAATTAACACGATCCAGATTTCCCTGTAGGAAAGCAAAAATTTAAATGAGCCGCGCCATGAGAAAACCAACATTGTGCGTTTGCCACCAGCACGGCTCTAGACCAGCCTGCGCATTTGCGCAATCTGGACAGGGTCCATGCTGTTCGCTAACGGTTTCCCTAATCGCTATAGGCTTTGAAAGCGAACAACATGGATCCTGACAAGACTGCGCGGATGCGCAGGCTGGTCTGGATCCATGCTGGTCGCAAAGCCACTATGTTGGTTTTCTCATGGCGCGGCTCAAATGTTATTGGCAGTGTTGGCCAAAAATTGTGATAAATGATTCTATCGATATTTATCAATTAGTGAATTTCCGTGATCCATATATATATTCACGATGCTTTTCCTTATTGAACTGTATAAAATTTATTTTTGGTTTATGACAACGGAAGGCTTTAATGAGATGGCTAATTTAAGTTCATAAATTTATTCATTCACGTCTATCTTTAGTAAAATCATTAAACTGATGTTACTTTACACTTAATAAATCTGTGTACGATAACTTTAACTTTTCTGATCATCTACTTATTTAAGTACAAGGTCTTATATATGGTGCATTAATTTCTTCAAACATTTTATATCATTAAATGTATCAACAAGAAAGTTGCTATGAAGTGTGTGTAGGAGTAACGTTAATTTTATCATACACAATCTTGATCTGAAGAAAAGAAATCCTTTATATGCATTACTATTTAAGTCTTTATGTATATTTTCCAGCTGAATATATTTTCTTTTTAAAGGTTTTTACTCCTTGTAAATTGCAAAAAAAAAAAAAAAAAAAAAAAAAAAAAAGACAAAATGAGTAAATATAAAAATAGCCCATGTTAGTACAATCTATTTTTCCGTCATATATTAAGCCCATTCCATTTATCTATGTACAGTTTGCAATGTTTTGTTGTTGTTTTTCAGCACGAATGTTTGACTAATCGCATTTAATGGTTATTGTAATACTCGTCAGATAGCATCAAATAACCTTACTTTTGTAGAAAATGAGTATATTGTGAAACTGATCGTTGTCAGAAAGGTTATTTACGTATATACATTAAAAATGCCCAATCCGTTGTTTAAGACCCTCTTTTTAAATCCTAAATGCGAGTTTCACTTTTATCGTCTGTCTTCGTGTCGTTACCATATTTTTGCTTTATTTCTAGTTAACAGTTAGCAATTACAAATGGGTTTTCAAGCTAGGAACAAGGCCTTTCCAAATGAAAAGTGCTTTTGTTTTCCTTTTTGAGTAACTGGTCGACGGTATACCAGTATATTTGGTTCCCAAATCTTCCAGTCTCAATTATGTAGAACATTAGCATAATACACGAGCTGCTGATAGCTAACATGGATTGGCCTTATATAATGGTTAAAGTCGTTACCAAGCGTTTAATAAAAAGAAATCTTTTTTTTTCTCTGTCATTTCTTTTATAGTACACACATCCCAACTAGTTCTAATAGCAACCACCTTTGAAATAAAATCTTGAAAATTACATGAGAAATTTTCTATGCCTAAGTTTAACGTTTCTTTACTTCAAATATAACCAATACAGCATTTATTATTAGATTAATTATATCTTACAACTTCACATGTGCGGAGGATGAGAACACTCGAATGGAGGAAAGTATAGTTTCCGCCAATCATTCCATGTAAAAGAGAAAAATGGAAGCACGCAGAGATATTCATGTATCACCCTGAACGTTCATTATTGTAGAAACCTCAAACAGAAATATAAGAAATCTTTTGTTCGAAAGAAATGGCATGTCAAACGTTGCAATTATCGATGATTGATGACTTTACATTAGTACCGTACAAGACAAGATAATAAAACTAAACCTGATTATTATGTTGTTTTTTTTTCACCAACAAAACGTTATGTTTCTTCGAGGGCGTATTTCCTGCGTTTCATATAAATTCACTTCTGTAAGAAAATATAATGCTGTATAAAAAGTGAATCATTTCGTTTATCTTCTTCTTACGGTACGAAAAAGTATATATAAACATGAGGTATTTTACCCGACACAGCATGGTTACCTCCTAATATTCCCATCTGCACTTACAGCCAGTAAAATACTCTTAACAGTCGCAATGTCGCGCTATAATTTCTTACAAGAAAGCTAGAATGACGTTCGCTCGGTTCTTTTGGTGAAATGACAATATCATCTGTAGGAGGGTCCTTTGGAAGCATATAACCAACCAAGCGAAATAATTGCAGACTGGTGCGATTGAGCCTGTTAATGGGAGGTAATGAATATGCGACGAATCTCATGCTCCCTAACACCGGCTTAAGCGTAATACTGTCATATAGCAAAATTGAATGATCGCCATCATCCCAAAGGACCAGCAACAATGAGACCATGTAAGGGTTGACTTTTTACAGCCGCCATACGGCATTTGAAAACTGGTGTTGAGATAGTTAATGAAATCAGTAAGGAACAGAACTCATCGAGGCGAAATAATAGCAGCCTGGTTCGACTGAATCTGTTTGTGAAAGGTAATGAAATATGTAACACCTTCCACGTCCCCTATCACTTGTGTATGTAGAGTTCTATTACAGTCCTATGATGCCAAAATACCAGATATATAACAACACTCGAGTCCGCATACGGGGAGACAATTCACGACCGCCAAAGAAGATCCTTTGGAAGCATGGAAAGCAGCGAAACGAAATAATATTAGATTCGACAGACAGAAATGGAAGCCACATTGTTCTTTCTGCCACATTGAACGCTTCTTCATTTGTTTCTTTCCGCGCCACTGAACACTTTTTGTTCGGTAATGATGGCGCTAAGCTGGTTCCATCTCTTTCAAAATGACCGGTTATACTTTAAAAGTCCCATTTATATTGGTCACTTTTTGATAAACCAGCCGCCCTTCATCTTTCATAGTATTTCGTCACCAGCTTCATATTCGTAAAGAAAGGAGAAGGTACAAGCTATGCACTTCCTGTTTCTGGAAAACTTCCGGCGCTTTAGGTACTTAGTAGTTTTTATAGTAAAGTCCTACCCGTAAAATAGTCTCGCCTACAAGCAAAGCCCGCATTACGCATCTTCAAATGTACAGTCCATAAAATAAACAAACATTGTTTGTAAACATGGACGGGTCCAAACGGAAGGTGAAGAAGCATTTTATAGAAATATTTCGATGGCAGAATACAATACATATCCGTAGCATAGGGCTGTCATTGATAGAAACGATATCGATGTATCAACGATATTTTTTTGTCGATCGATTATCGATTCCCATTTTTAAAAATCGATTTTTTACAGAGAGAAAAAACTATCCAGATAAACAACTCGACCCCAAGGATCAACTTAAGTTTCACAAGGTTTGCAAATTTGGTAAATGCCAAGAACGAGTGAAGGCAAAATAAAATTTATTGATGTATTAATTTTATTTACTTCTTTTATTTCATAATAAATACAAAATCAAACTGTAATATGAAAGTAGGCAATAAAATAAATGTACATTTACAGGAAGGTATTGTAGGGCATATGAACAAATAGGCTGTTATCTAACTAAATAAAGATAATCGATGTATCGTCGATATTTGTCTTCTGATATATCGGTATCGTCGATATGCTTAAGACCCAATCAATGACAGCCCTACCGTAGCCCTGACCAACCTATAAACCTAACCAGGCTATTTTATATGTACAACAACACGGTTGAGCCATTTAAACGAGCTGTACCATGTCTTTAACCTAATCAGTGTTTTTGGATTCTGTACCAGTACAAACCTGTTCTCCGCAAATAACTGCCAACTTCCCCACATGAATCAGAGGCGGAGGACGAATGTCTTTTATCAAATCGTCACGGAGAACATACGCCTGTTAAGGGATCAAACTCGCGACTCCGCGATCGGTAGGTCTGCGCTCTCCCTATTTGTATTCGGTTCGAGTGGATTTTGCCAGATCGGATGACACGAGGCGCGCAAGCGCCGAGTGTGATCCCACCTGTCAATATCCACTCGAGCCGTATCTGGCTATTGATATATTGACCATTTTATTATATACCTCTACTTGTTTGTATGTTAATTTGTTAAAGATCGAAATATTCAATGATTTAACAGTTTATCGATGTTAAAATTTCAGAACTGAATTAATTTTTTGTGTGCGCTATTTGTAGAACTGTGTCAGGTCATGCATATCAAATGAAAGTAGTCTTGCAACATGCACTACAAAAGGTACAGTACGGATTTGTTTTCTGTCTGTTCTTATTTGTTTGTAAAATACAAGTCCTACTTTTGACAGAATTTATACAGGTATATAATAAAAATAAGATTTGTCAAATCCAAATATGCAAACACAGAATATAGATATAGAATAAAAAGAATTCGACGTTTGACTTTCCATAACAAAATAATAATCTATTTACGAAATTGTACTTACACTTTTAATATTAACCCTGATAATCCTCATTTTTCCCTTTCGATCTTTAACTTTCACATAAAAATGAGTCTAAATTCACACACAAAATCGAAACAGCAATCTGTAACATTACACTGAATCTCATAAGTTTAGAATTCGAGCAAGTATCAAATAACTACTCAAACATACTCTACTTAAGACTAGCAGGCAACATTGTAACAATTGTTTTACAATATAGGCTCCAAATGCAAAGTGATAATCTGAGAATGTATTCAAATAATATCTGCTCAATGAAACAGTACACTTAAACTGGTTTGTTTTATTCATGCAAGTATCAAATAAGGTGCAAAATCGTCAGCTAAATTCGGCCTGACAATGTATAGATATAAGGAGTGTTTTGAATAAAATTATGTAATTTCAAAGTGCACTACAGTAAACTTTAATAGCTTTAATTAACACCGTTTTCATATGCGACCTGTTGACACTTTTCAAAGTAATGTAAATGCATTCAATAAACGTGCACAAGTTAGACACCACTTTTCATGTTTTTCTTTTCATCAACAGCGTCATGACATTTTTCCTGCGTGTTACAATGCACAATGTTCTTAACAAGATTAGAAACCAGTATAATAGTTATATTTTATATTGGCATATAAAAAAACAGCGGTAAAGTGCTTTAATAAGTAAAAGTCAAGCTGTAGCTATCCTTTGTAAGTCTAAAAAGGAATAATTAAGTCAAAAATTGTAAGCGATAAGGCCACACCAAACTGAAAAGTTGTTCATCGGATTTTTTTCTGAGAAAAATTGAGGCGGCGAGCGTAAAAATAATTTAAACATTTTGTTTTTTGTTTTTTGAGAAAATCAGGAGCGAGCGAAGAGCGAAGAAATATATTTGGCTTGATTTGGCTCTCGACCGATTAATAAAAACCTTAAAATAGAATATACAGCCATTTTACATTTAAAAATAATTCACCTGGGATTGAAAAAATTGACCTGCAGATGCACAACAAAGCAAACTCAAAAGGTAATAAAATTGGCATACAGTACAGTGTAATCACATAATGTATGCTTTTGAAAATGCTGTTAGAAAATATGTAATATACAACAATGCACAGTCTTAAACCATAATCATGACATAGATATGTGACTTGAATATTTACTGCTATGAAAATGTAGCATTTTTAGCTCGACTTTTCGATGTTTTTGATCAAAGATCTCTGTTACTATTAAAGCTTTTGACTTGAAAGTTAAAATAGTTATTTACTATCAAAGTCTACACCAGGAGAAACAATCCCCATAACTCTGAATTTTGACAGAGTTGTGCCCCTTTTTACCTTAGACTAGTTTTGTTTAAGTTTTATATAACATCCAATAGCTCTGTTACTTTCAAAGCTTTTGACTATTATGTCCCTTTTATTGGCAAAGCTCTAATTCAGAGTCAAGCACTTAGAAAACTTACGGACATCTCTTGTTCTAACTATTAAATTTCCTAACAGATTTATCATTAAACTTGTTAAAACAAAGTCTCAATTAAAGTCTGAAATGGATATTAACGTTGATTAACATTATTCTACTCAAGGATTGGAAAATTTGAAAATCCAAACTGGTCTGAACACAACTCAAAATGTAAATTCCTTACCCCACCCACTTTCGTATACAAATGCTGATCATCTGGACAGGAAAAACAGAAAACAGAAAACAGAAAAGTGGCATGAATCAATACGTATTTACCCTTACCAAACTAATGTAGATTGATGTTATCAAATAAATTAGTATGTTTTTCATCCGATTTTCAATTAAATAAATCCGATTTTTGTAGCAACACTATTTGGTAAACATTTGAAGAAAATGGCGTAACTGCATCAAGGGGAAATAGCTTTAATTCAACTGAAAATAAACATTATGATACATTATTGACGATGTGTGCGTAGTATGTATTTATTGTGATTAAAGTTCATTTTAAAACAATCTGGGACTGGAATTATAAGCATTTGTACATTGTTACGTCCGTAAAACGTAGCGCACCAAAACATATTGGCACGTGTGTTTCTGAAAATATACGAGCGGCAAATCCGATGAACAATTTTTTAATTTGGTGAGGCCTAAATGATTTTATCAATATATACCATATTATATATTACATGTATACACGTGTCACTGAATGTGTAAAATAAATGCAATATTAAAGATGATAAAATTTAAGTGAAAGTCTTTTATAGTAAATATTATTTAAAGGTTTTTGATACATTGTAGGATATGCTTTTTATTTACACAGTTGAACTTGTTTGTTTGCTCTCATACATCCAAACCTTTGGAAATGGTACATTTGTTTCATTATTCAATTTCAAAGTAGGTATGGATCTGATGAAGAGTGTTTCGGAACATACGCCTCTTTAACTGTTACTTTTTACTTCTTTACGTCAAAAAAAAAGTAAATAAGTAAAGAAAATAAATAAAATTAAAAAGAAATACTGAAAACAATCCTACATTATGTATGTCTAATATTGCGTTAGCATTGTTTCATATAGTTTATATTTAGTATAGTAAGTTCTGTAATAAAGATAATTGAAAATAAAAGCATGAAAAAAGTAAAACAGTAAAGTAAAGCGAAAAGTAGTCAATACTACTGCAACTTACTATTTCCCTCAAATACAAAATTATTCCAATGTAATTGAAATTCCAGCTCTCCATGTTCGCATTCACTAACATTTTATTTAAAGTGCGCCTCGACTTCATTTATATAAAGTTTTTGTTACGTCACATTTTGTGTCAAAACCAATAATCCGATATAGTTTTTTACAGTATAAATGCTCTACTTGCACATTATTAAAGAGCTCTTTGATACCATTCCATATTCATTTTAGTTTTGTATGTATTTTTATATGTTGTTTATATATTTGTTGTCGATCACCAAATTAATCTAAACATTGTTTATTCCGGCCTTCTTGCCAAATATCCACCTTGGTTTTAAAAAAATAAAGGTATCGCCACAGAGTTGCAATATTGTTCATGCTAATTTCAAATATGTGTCGGTGTTGCGTATTTTAATCTTCTTGAATGCTTCTAGATATGTACTAAAACATGCACGCTTGTAATCATTGTATTCATAGTTAGGTTTATTACAAAAGCATTAAATCTGTAAAAGCTATAAACTGCAAAAATGGCGTCATTTTAACTGTTAATAGATATTAATCCGTACTAAATATCAACGCTATAACACATCTTGCTTAAAGTTAGTTGAGCAAACCGGCTAGAAATTTCTAATAATGCACACTCGCAATTACACAACATAATCAAAGTACTGAAAGTACAGAAAGGCTGGCTACCACAAAACACTGGATAGAATATGTGCGGGAAAGATGTTTGCAAAACCTTAGATATTATGGGTTTTCCATATCAAACTAAAACGAGCATAGGGTATTGATGTGATGAACCATCTTGATTAACTTGTGAAGGTAGTGTAAGGATATTACAGACTACAGATGGTGAAAAAAAACACTGTGTTTGCTTCATTGAGGATAACATAATTAGTGAGACAAACGGCACATAATGCTCACTAGGGAATCTGAAACCACAACAATTAATATCTTACAAAATAGTCAGGTTCCGAGAACGTAATCCAATCAAACCACATAGGATAATGAACGAAATTCATAGTTTATTCGCGAAACGTAGTTTATCAAAATTAAACCATGGTTTACGGTCGATATATCAGGATTAAAAAATCAACCATGAATTTCGGATGTGAACCTGCGTTTACGAATCTTGAACCCCTGCATTGTACCACGCCCAGGTTTATGATCTAGAACCATAGTTTACAGACGTGACTTGTATGGAAATCTTCCAATAATTACGTGAATCCAGGTTCACAGTCGAAAACTAGGATTCACGATAGATAAACTAGGTTATTCAAACTTAAAAGCATGTAAACCTATTCTTTCGCGCGAAAACAAAGGATAACGTCGTAAACCATAGTTCACACTCGTAAACATATGTCCACGTTTGTAAACCCAAGTTAAATTCAAACGAGAAACCTAGTTTATCGAACATAAACATGGATTCAGCGTAAACTATGGTTTACGCCTGTTGTCCTATGTTTTCGCTCGAAAATATATGTTAGTATTCGATAATCCTAGTTTTTCGACCAAGAATATAATGATTGGATTGCCGCGAACCATTGTTTACGAGATGAACCATAGTTTACGAACGTGATCCTAGGTTTACGTTAGTAAAATTGGTTTCTCGAACAAAACTATGATTTTTGGTCGTAATCCTATGTTCATGAGCCAGAACCTATGTTTACGGTCGTAAACCCATTTTCACGGTCGTAAACTTAAGTTCTCGATCGTTAACATATGTTCACGTTCATAAACTATGGTTTACACTCGTGAACCATGGATTACGCCCGTAAACACCGCCCGTTATCTTATGTTCCGCTCGAAAATATCGGTAAGTGTTTGAAAAACTTGGTTTTACGTTCGAAAAACCTAGTCTGTCGATTGTTGATTCTAGTTTTTCGATCATGAACCTGGGTTCACGTTATCATTGGGCAACTGGCGAGCCATAACCGTTTATATATGTTTATAAAGAAGCAGTAATAAACATTGAGGGACATAATATCAGATAAAGTATAAAGGTAGCAAACACAACATTTATACTTCGATATACAAAGCCCCCCCCCTCCCCAACACACACACAAACACATTTATCAATGTATGAACACTGATCAGATGGGGTGATTTTCTTGTCGGTATCAGGGAATACCACTATAAACCGGACTGTTATCATTGGTCTAGTCCTGTTCCTTCCCTATTACGATGATTAGGAAAATTGCCGGACCCGTAATAGTATACCTCCTTTTTTTGAAAAGTATTCCATTCCTACCATAGGCTGCTTTAACTAATTTTTCAGGAAGGCGTAGGTTCAAGCCCCACTTGGACCAAACTTTGTTCATTATATTTCTTCTTTCAAGTAAGATAAACTGTTTTTTTTACAATACTTATTATCATTGATTTGTCGTACAAAAGCGGAAATTTTTCATTTGATTAGCCATTTCTTGCTGTTTAAAATGAATTTAACCTGAAGGGTGAATGTTTAGACACCTTTGAAAATACTTTGTTATATTTTGCATAAGTTCTTGATTTTGCTTTAGTTTACAAAGTTTGGAAGAAATGTAGGTAGGTTTTACTTCTGTCCCATGGTTCTTTTTGAATGCAGAGAGCAAGGCTATAATTCTTAAGAGTTGGAGCTTAATTTCTGTCCCATTAAATTCTCTTACTCGAGGCTCCGAAGAAAAATTGTTATGGACAATTTTATTTTGTGTTTTGTAATTGTTACGCAATACCTTGAGGTTTCATTTAGAAAAATATGAGGTAAAATGACTTCTCTGCGATCGTTTTGCGCAATGCCTATCACTCTGAAACTTGTCTCTGTTTCAGCTGGAGGAAAAACATAATTTATACAAGATTAACAAATAAAAAAAAAAACAATCAAACAACAACGACACAGTAAAAGCCGTTTAAAGATGCAACACAGTGCGAAAGAGTGTTAACTTCAGGACTATATCAATTAATGCATTTGTTAAACATTACCATTACGGGTCCACTATCTTAATATAACCTGAAATACAGTTGAAAACGTGTCTTTAAACAAAAATCGGTTACATCTATGCCCCCACCCTTTAAACAAAATGGTGATAAAGCACTTTTTACAATATATCTTTCAGCATTTACCAGAATGTTTCTAAAATGAATTTAGTATAGAAATATCAAAAAAAAAGAAAGAAAGGAAAAAAGAGTATATAACATGGTCACTCTTTAGACATACAACTCGTAGAAAGTGGTCATTTGTTTCTTTTCACGTTACTGTGGCAATTCCACGCAGCGGTTAAGTCCCGTAGTACCTATAGCAAATGATCTGAAAGAATAGATTCTTACAACTTTAGCCCTAAATATAAGACCTAACATAACTCATATCACTCTATGTTCATTTTAATTGATATTTCATATTTCTCATTTTCCATGTTATGTCAGGTCGTCGAATAATGCACAGTGTAACTCAAATCGACAATTGTTTCTCGGAACCAGCGCTTGTTTAATTAGCTATTTACAGACCGGGGTCATAATTTATAACGAAACGGTCAACAGTGTTGAGTTACGAAAAAGTTCCATTTATACAGACATTTCATTCATAGGGGCGAATTGATTTACCATCATAATGTAATATTTTCTAATATTATCTTTCAAGTATTTACCGTTAGAAAAATAAAACATTAATATAACATGTTAAAGCAAATAGATTTACTGAAACAGGTAAGTTTAACAATCTTTATACAACTCTATGGCAAAACTGATAAACGTGGCGAACTATTTGAATTGCGCATGAAATGGTTTTGTGTTGTCAGTCTCAGCACCTTTGAACTTTAGTTGAACTGTGTAGAATTTCGATTTATGGTTATAGTAGTCTGGCGAATAAATTTGCCAGCCTAAAAAGCGTATACAGAGCTTATACGTTTTATTTTTTAGCTTGTATTTTGTTATCAGCAATTTTCAAAAGAAAAGAAATGTTAACATGGTTACGAAAGCGCATCTTCCGACTTATGTTTTTACCTACATCATTTGTTTTCACCAGCTGCTGTTTCATTGCAATACGAATATCGGCAATACACATAAGTTTACCCAATAAATAAACAGACAATTAAAGTACATAGAATCTTCTATTATCAGATGCACTCGGATGGAACAGCTTCATCACATGTAAGAATTCTACATCCACTCGGCCATGGAGACCTTCTATAGAGCTAGATCTTATTTTACATCGAACGTGTCATTAAGTAGAACAACTCCAACTGCCAGATTTACTGATGTTTGACTCGTCTTTTACTGCTTCTTCGAAATGTTTGTGTTTCACGGTATAAGAAAATGTGGAGACCGTAGTCAAATTCCAATTTTGTGCCAAAAGCCATCGGCATTAGACTTAAATGAGTGACATCCTTTTCGAAATTACTGTGTTTAAACAAAGAACAATAGTTCTAGGAGCGAGTAGCTCTATTCTATATTGGTTTGATTTGGCTGTTTTGATTATCTAAATACAGGCGCATTGAGACTCTCAGTCACCCTCAAAATAATGAATCTTTCGTCGCTGCAATGCCTAACCAATGCTGTTATAACTTGGCAATTCATTATCAGCATATCAAATAAAAACGGTAATATTAGATTTGACTCCATCAAATGTGGACACAATACCTTTTATTTCACCTGAGAGAATAATTAGAGGCTAAACTGATGATTATTTGTAAACAATAACAGGGAACGCATTATTAGTCGTCGCTGAAGTGGTAACATAATATTGGTTTGGTTTTTGAAACTGATGAGGAAGGAGAAATTATTGCCATTGAATTACATCGATTTTCATTGCTTTCCAAAATATTACATCAGGCACAAGAAGCTCAATAAAATGCAATTGTCCGCTTAAAATCTCTGCATTTGATAAATGACCCCTTCGGAAATCGGCTCCTGTACAGCCCGGACGAGTCTACCCAGATCTTATAAAGAGGAACCGTGCGATCTGGACTATGTTTTAGAATGGTTTTGAATACACATTGTAACAAATAAGATGTTACGTTAATGTTTGGAATAATCATATCTACAGGTTTTAGAATGTGTTCTTAATATATAGTCATGAAAACCGGAGTCAAGATATTTAACTGATACTATAATAATCTTATTGTGCAATTATAAATAGTAATTTCAAATAATTTTGTTAATTGGTAAAGGGTATAGTAAGTGGTTTATAGCGACTTTGATATTATGCATGCTTTTCTGATTAATTCATATCATTAATACAGGGGCGTTAGAAGCATTTACTGTATCATTACCTTCAATAATAGGAAAAAATTAATACGCGAAAAAGCCAACGAAAATAGGACTCATTTAGTATTCCATTCCAAAACGATACGTCTACCGTTGCTGTGGCCATTGGCTACTGAGTGGATTTCCTGTTACGGTCACTCATTCAAAGCTCACAATATTTATGTTTTGGGAAACAAAGACGTATGATAATAATAATAATAATAATAATTTTACATGATGATAATTAATGTAATGATGATAGTAGTAATAATAATAATAATAGCTGTAGTAGTTATAAAACATTTAACAACAAGTGATGGTGACAGGCGGTAAATCCAAAATAAACCCTCAGCTGCACAACTGCACATGCTGAAAAACATTCCTAACAAGTTTTATTACTCCATGTAAAATACTTTTTGCGACACATACGACAAAAACATTTTTGCATTTTAATGCATATTTCTGATAAAGTTAAGAAAAATGGAATTTCAGAGTGAATCCCAAATACCCTAGACGCGCATTACCACATACTGAATAACATTCCTCTTTGGTGTTATGGCCTTAGGTCAAATACTGTTTTTAGATATGTGCGAAACAAACTTTTAAGTCCTTCGTACATATTTTGTACAAAGCCAAGGGTCATAACTTTGATCTAACTGAGAGATATCCAAAACAAAATCTCAGGTGCACAATTTCAAATGCTATATAATAATCCCTAAATGTTTCATGACTAGGTCAAATACTTTTTGAGATACAGATGACACAAACTTTCATGCACTTTATGTATATTTTGACTTCCTAAACAACCTCACGTACACAAATTTTAAGGTTTTTGTAAATATTTTAGACTAAGTCAAGGGCCATGACACTGATCTAGTTGCTTAAAATCCCCAATCCCCCCTAAACACCCCCACCCCCAAGGTCCTAAGCTTAGAAATCATTTAGTATTTTATGACTCTATGTCAAATACTTTTTGAAATGCCTGCAACACAAACCTTTATGTTCTTTGTAACGTGCCATAACTCTAGTCTGACTGGGTAAAATCCAAAATAAATCCAAAGGGCACAACTTCACATGTTGAATAACAATCGTATGATGTTTTATGATTCTAGGTCAAATATTTTTGATATGCACCACACCAATCGGAAGGACAGACGGATATTCGGACTGAACACGGTAAATGTAAGTCCTCCTCCCCCTCCCCCCCCCCACCCCTGTTAAAATAGAAATGTGCGAGCCGCAATATGTTATTTGCAATCCGCGCACATTACACTTACAAATCTGTTGAGATCAAGTAATCTGTAATCATCCAGTTTATTTCTTCATTTAGTAAATTTTTTTCAGAAAGAGCTATGAAAGAGGATTTTGTGGAAGAGATATTTATGTTAAGGACACTAGCGACTGATGTAAGTACATGAAAGGGTTAGGTGACTTTAAAGACGAAATATTATTGTTGCAAAGAAATTCACCATGCTTTCAGAAAGCATTAAACATTTTTGCATTTTAATGCATATTTCTGATAAAGTTAAGAAAAATGGAATTTCAGAGTGAATCCCAAATACCCTAGACGCGCATTACTACATACTGAATAACATTCCTCTTTGGTGTTATGGCCTTAGGTCAAATACTGTTTTTAGATATGTGCGAAACAAACTTTTAAGTCCTTCGTACATATTTTGTACAAAGCCAAGGGTCATAACTTTGATCTAACTGAGAGATATCCAAAACAAAATCTCAGGTGCACAATTTCAAATGCTATATAATAATCCCTAAATGTTTCATGACTAGGTCAAATACTTTTTGAGATACAGATGACACAAACTTTCATGCACTTTATGTATATTTTGACTTCCTAAACAACCTCACGTACACAAATTTTAAGGTTTTTGTAAATATTTTAGACTAAGTCAAGGGCCATGACACTGATCTAGTTGCTTAAAATCCCCAATCCCCCTAAACACCCCACCCCCAAGGTCCTAAGCTTAGAAATAATTTAGTATTTTATGACTCTATGTCAAATACTTTTTGAAATGCCTGCAACACAAACCTTTATGTTCTTTGTAACGTGCCATAACTCTAGTCTGACTGGGTAAAATCCAAAATAAATCCAAAGGGCACAACTTCACATGTTGAATAACAATCGTATGATGTTTTATGATTCTAGGTCAAATATTTTTGATATGCACCACACCAATCGGAAGGACAGACGGATATTCGGACTGAACACGGTAAATGTAAGTCCTCCTCCCCCTCCCCCGCCCAACCCCTGTTAAAATAGAAATGTGCGAGCCGCAATATGTTATTTGCAATCCGCGCACATTACACTTACAAATCTGTTGAGATCAAGTAATCTGTAATCATCCAGTTTATTTCTTCATTTAGTAAATTTTTTTCAGAAAGAGCTATGAAAGAGGATTTTGTGGAAGAGATATTTATGTTAAGGACACTAGCGACTGATGTAAGTACATGAAAGGGTTAGGTGACTTTAAAGACGAAATATTATTGTTGCAAAGAAGTTCACCATGCTTTCAGAAAGTCGACGGAAGCTAAACATATGTAAATAAACAGGCTTAAACTGATAAAATTTCAACTTTTAAACAGCAAGCGTTAGAGAATGACAGGAACATAAACTATATTTCAGTTTGATTTAAAGTACATTTAATTAATACAATATAAAAAGTTCTAACGGGTGTAAAAACTAATTTATTCTATATTATATTGATTTTACCGGTTACTAGTGTTTTGTCACAAATGAATACCTGAAAATCAAACAGTTAATGTGGCGTAGAGAACCAACATCTCAACATATAATGCAAAGGTATTACTTCAAGATAAAAGACTCATTAATACCTGTGGGAATGCCTTTCAACACTGTGATATTTTGATCTTCTGGAAGTCAAGTTTAGTCAATCAACAATTTTACCAGAATGTATGTATATACATTGGCTATGATGATATTGTTTTAGCCAGAAAGCACGATTTTTTCCAGCAAGAAACTGATGCTGACTAAAATATTTTATGCAGATATTTATTTTTTTTTACGTCTTTTTTCACGTACTCGCTCTTGAACGTTATTTTATGTATTTTATGTATATTCTCTTGTATGTTGGTTTTATATAAAAATGAGGCGCCGTATTCAGGAAAGTTCATATTGCATGAAGACAGTGTGATTTGAATTGACGTTTGATACAAAATGAGGCCTTTTGAATTTAGTACAAATTGTAACATACTATTAGGATCATATCAACCTTGTTTGCCTGTAAAATGTGTTGTTTACTTGTTTTTGTTCTGCTCTTTAAAAGTAGCTATATTATATTTCTATGAAGGCTTTGCAATTACATAATAATAAAAGTTCTACAACGTTATATGGGCACAATGCTTTAAAAATCAAACATTATCTTCCAATTAATTTGAAAGGAAAAAATTACTATTTACAGGAACACCTGAACCAAGTTATCATACAGACAAATCTTTTCGTTAAATTAAGGAAAAATACAATGTTTTCTTTGCTCGAATTTATAGAAGATTCTATTTTTAAACGTTGTTCAAACATATTTCAAGAATTCATTGTAAGTTTATACATTTGTACTAACTTATCTTAAGTCGATTACGGAACAAGTGTTCTACAGCTTACATTCATCACTCCCGGTCCCTCATTATTGATTGAATCCATAACCACGAGGGTATCAGAAAAGAGCAGCTATTTTCTGTTACAGATACCATTTTAACGTCTTTGATATGACGCGACAGAGGATCGAATCCACGACCTCCAGCTGTCAAATGATTCGTTGCTCAACTTGCTAAACCACTGACCACTTTATTTAAAATTCAATCTATAATTATCGTCTATTAATACGAAAAAGAACGTTTCCATTCTTCTTTCAAATGTTGTTTTCTATGCATAGCTATTGGATGACAAAGTAAGATATTCGCGGAAGCTGAAGAGCAAACTGACCTTTTTACTTGTCTGTCCCATGATAAATACAAGTTTTACACTCGGAATAAAAAGAAATCAGTATATATTTGACAGAAAAGGAACTTTGTTTGATAAAGACCACAGTTGCCTTAGTTGAAAAATAATTTGAGTCGTCTGTCTTTAATTTATATCTATTATTATCATTATTATTATTATTATTATACCACATTTATATAACACTCTTTTGAACTGTATAAACACTTTCGAAAGAACTTTACAGAACACATTGCAATATTTAAACGATTAGAATTCAAAGTTCTTTTTTGATGTTAGAGAAACTAAAAGATATTCACGCATTTTTTTTCAGACAGAGTATTAATATAAAATACAATTAATAGCTTTCAAACTTAACAAATCGTGCAAGCATATTGTGAATTTCACTGACTCCGTCTAATAAACGTTCATTACGGTATTGTTTCCTTTGAGTTGTCCTCCAATAATTACAGTCTCGGGTACCGATGAAATGGAATAACAGCAGCGAAGGACAAATAGGAAAAAGTAAGCAAATTATTTGTTACACAGGATATTTAACAGTAAAAATACGCAACATGATTTGGAAGAAATTGTATCCGCCAAATGTTATACAACTATATAGTACACTTAAACTGCCCGTATAAAAGCTTAAATAATAATGTGCAGATTTGCTTTTATTCAAGGTAGCACTTTGTTATATAATCATGTACAAGACGTTTTTTTTTTAAAATATGTATAGATGATAGCAGTTTGTTGGAGATACAATGTTAAACGAATTCTCAATTATATTTGCTCCATACCTTCAGACAGTTTTAATAAACATTAGCTTATCTATGACCTATAAGCAAATTTTAAAGTACATTCCATAAATGCACATTAGTTCTTTATGCAGGGGTACTTGATATAATTTAAGTAAAAAAATCTAAGTAAAAAAATTTGTGTCTGTCTGTCTATCTATCTATCTATCTATTGTGTACTATTTGAAAATAATTTTATATCAATCTGTTCAAGTGGAATTATACCAGGAAATGATTAAAATTGGAATGACCAGGCTCCGGCTTTCGTCGGGATTTTTTTTTTATCTATAAGTCAAATAAAAAATGTAATTTGCAAAGCAAGTTAGAACTTCTATGTAATTTGTTTGATCGACCGGTACCCTCTGATATACGTTGATTATTTATTGAACAAAAGGTTTTAATTAAGAATTATTTAAGCAAAAAATTGTTACAATAAAATAATATTGAAATTCATACAAAATTTTCAAAAGTGAAAACACACTTTTTCAGTAAATGTATATATACAATTGAAGATTGTAACTTTATAGCGAATTTACATCTATGATAATTGGTTGAATAAATCTATTATTCATATTCGTTGGTTTCAAAACCTTTCTACATGGTTACTGAAATCATATAATCGTTATATATCTTAACCAAGGACTTAATGAAGAATGTTTGGGAATGTAACAAAAATATCATATGGACAAAAAAAAATTCACTTAGTCTAGCATTTCTCTTTTTTAACAACTTCTTGCATATCATTGTTAGAAACTGTATAGTCTCACTCAGTTCTGTATATTCTGTTAGATGTTTAATTGATACCGTATCAAAATATGAACAAATGAAACAAGCGAAGAAAAGATGTCTTACTTTTCCCTAACGTGCAAGTGAATTCCAGTGTAGTATTTTCCAGCTATTCGTGCACTGTTTTCTAATATTTTGTATTTTTCAATACAAATGGGCGTGCGACTCGGCTTTATATCCGTTTTTGTTACGTATGACATAAAACCTGTTTATGTCAAGAGGGTCTTTTTTAAACCAATAATCCGATACAGCTTTTGTTATAAGAGTTTGTTTTGTATCATTAGAGCTTTGTTACCACTTTATCCGCTTTGATACAATTCAAACACCATTTTTGTCAAGGTTATTTTCTAGTTTATAAAATAATCAGTTGACCACTTTAGTCATCTTTGCAAAACATTTTCTCTTTCACAATACTAGATTCAAGATTTTCAAGATTTTATTCATAACACTTAGTTTGCACTTTGGTACAAATACAACAGCAATATCAGACTATGATCATAGTAAATATTGTTTGCTTCTCTAGTGTAATACATCTGCAAACGTGCGAAATTATTTGCGAGCTTTATCGAATTTTCAGCTTGAGACATCACCAAACAGGCTTTTCTCATGAATCCATCAGGTTGTAGAGTAGAAAGTGATTTCCTTAATCCCGTCTATTTAACTTGATAATTTGTATGTATAATTTGTATGATAACGTCTATGTAACGTACCTTGGTTTGACAGAAAAATACAAGTTAGACAATATAATGCAAGAAGGCAATATGCAGAGACTCAATGTATATATCACCTGCGTTGTCAAGAAAGAAAATACATAGCGCTTATTCTCTGTTTTCAATTTCTTTCGGTACCTACATCAGCTCCATCAGTAAGAGACAGCTGCTGCTACAAAGCATTAAGTTGATTGGCATGTATCACTTCCCGGTAAATAAACATGTTAACGGTCAATTAAACATTACTGAGATCCCATGTTTTACACAATATGTCACATTATACACACTAATCGCATATACAAATTAGATAACAAAGATATTGTACAAATAATAATTGTAATTTGCAGCAAGCTTTAACAAGAGTGAGATTGTTGGGGCAAATACATCGGTGGTCAATACAATTTGTACAAAGACAAAAATGAATTGTCATATTTGCGTCCAAAGAACCACAACTTTTTATATACAAATGTATTGAAGCTCAAGGACCCAATATTTACAAATTAGGTTTCATGACGAAATCTGTTGCACTTTTAATGTTACCAAAGGCTCTATATTTCATTCGAGTCTGATAGAAAGATAGGCAGACAGACAAATAGTATAATAATGTACGTCTTTTTCTCCGTATTACATTATATCTATATCCCACGTTACATGAAACTATATAAAAGAATCCACCGTGATTTCGTTTTTTGTCATATTGTTTTTTTTTATTTCAGGCACATTTGATGCATATTTTCCATATTGTGATCCGTGTAGGGACCACGTTTCATGAACTGTAATATTCTAGCAGAGTACCGTATTGTGTGTTTGATGGACATACGGTGAGCGTTGTGATGGCGGGGGTGGGGGCAAACCATAACTCCCGTCCGAATTAATCGACAAGGGAATTACAAGGAGCATGTCTGCCAATTACTTTGAAAACTGCCAAGCAGATTTAGGGGACTCTTCAATAGAATCATATTGAGAAATTTAGATTTGCTCCTTTCAAGTCATTGTTTTTATTTTCCGGCTTGAAAGACTTTGTATTTCAAAATCATACCAGCTATTTTTCTATTTTTCTGTTTTAAGCTCTGGTGGCATTTCAATCTTGGAGTCATTAACGGGAAACAATTTAGAAATCGGGTCAGCAGTTTTTGACAAGACGATTTTTAATATTACCATTACATACATATTGCGGAAGTGCCCACGACATCTGACAGTCATGTTTTTTTCTCTTTTTTTTTTTATTTTCTTTTTTGAAAAATCGGAATAATTGAATTATCTTGGTAACGAACATTTGTATCAAATTAATTCTGACCAGCAGTTGAGGAGAAGCTGCCGTATCTTGACTCTGATAGCAAATATTTGTAATCAAGCTAAACTTTTGAACAATTTTTGTAGGGGACCAAAGTTATTTTACATCAGCTTCCGTAAGAGAACATGTCGTTTAATTAAAGAAAAGTGTGAACGGTCAGTGTGAACGGTCAGACGTACGTATGGCGGTCAGTAAGCATGTGAGTTAAAGACGAAATCTGTATGGTGTTGTTGCAAGTGGACTGTAAATCAAATTGAAACGAAAGGCGCAATCAGTATGTGATTATACACAGACCGTATAGACATTGACTGGGTTCTTTGTTCAAATTTTACTGACAAGAAAATTACTTCACATAAGAAAACGGACAAAGTGTAGCATTCACAGCTGCAGAAATTTAGATATCATAAGAAGTTATCTTAAGACCCACAAAATATAGGGACTGATTGATGACTTCTTTTACAGAATAACAAAAACATCCCGACATAAATGGAAACCAAAACTAATTACAATACAGGCTAAAACTGATATATGTTACATTATTACACTTTTATATTGCTATACTTTATAAAGAACGTAAGAAAATGACAGCTATATAAACTGCAATTTTATTTTGTTTTAAAATTAAAAACCGTTCCTTTTAATGCTTAAGAAAGTTTAGGAAGTGTTCTTCAAGTAACTTACCTATAACATGTTTACTTTACTCTATATGTTTAAACGTATTGAACATGTTTTATTACAGGTAACGTATGTTGAAGCAATCAAAAGTTTCTGCTTAGTTAATGAAGCGTTGAAAACTTACATTTGTACGATGGATACAAAGGTATGACTTAAAAGACAAATAAAAGACAAGGTAAATATCCATGGGGAATGAATTTCAACACTTTAGTAGTTAAGATCTTCTGCACGTCAAAAAGATAAGTAAATCAATCAACAACTAAGCAAGAATGTGTTTGTGCAATGAGCTTGATGATGTTGTTTTAACCAGAAAACACTCAAGTTACTCCGGTGAGAAAAACAATGCTATCAATGATATTTTAGAGAGTTATCTAGTGCGTATGTTCGTATAAGAAAAACGTGTCATTTCAGAACATTTTTGTTATTTTTGATTCAAAGAATTAAGATGATAATGAGACGCCACTTCCTAAATATCATCTTACATAACAACACTTTAAAGCGATATGACGTTTTATATGAATTGACCTCGCATCTTTTTTAAAATCATAATAATCTCTTAAATCATAAACCAGATGTCTATGTAAAAATATAACATTTTGATTTTGCACATGCAAAATAATCAGTGTATAATGTCGGATAAGGACAACGATATTGAAAATATATGTCCTAATTTATTTCTCGCCAATATTTTGAAACCATTGTAATATTTAAGGACACAAAAGTTCTTACAGTAATGCGGGGAACAATTTTTCTACAAATAAAATCAAAAACGAAATTCACACTATCTGTTAAGAATGACTGAACTTAAGATTGCAGCGATAAAGGATGTTAGTCAACTTCCGTGATCTTCGTTGACTTTGTGTATTGATCCATATAACGTATAATTCAAATTAATATTGCAAAACAATAAAATACTGCTTTAAAACATATTATATAGTTCAAGTGAATACAATTTACTGCTTCCTCAAATCCTCTGTAGTAAGTGCATGTTAGCTATCCATATACATTTTCCTGATATAATGTTTTGTTCATTACAAATATCCAGTTTTGTTGTAAAGTCTGTCAAGTGAGACTGTTTAAAGCAACAATTCGTGTAATAATATTGATTTTTTGCAACTTAGTATCCGCTTCGGTACCATAGACATTATCCTTTCAATTTTAATAACATTTAAATAATTCTTTTGTTCTCATGATATATTAATGTTACAATGCTTTAAGAACTGTTTACAAATTTAATCGTCTGTGCCTAATCCATTAATGTTATTATAATGTAATAAGTTCGAAAAATCTGTTTCAGTATGCAAAGTATTTTAAAGTAGCAGATCCGAATATTTTGTCTGACCACTGCTTGATTGATTTTACTTTTGTCTTTGATAAGCCTCATATGAATACAAAATGTGAAGATAATTGTTATGAGCAAGTAAATTATAAATATACTTGGAATAATGAAAAGGTGAGTGAATTTAAAGAGGGTTTGTCAGCGAATGATACAAAAGTTAAGTTGCAGACTTTACAAGCAGATATTGAGAAATGTACATGTAATGATGATATTAATTACTTTATACATGAACTTGCCGATATTGTTGACGGAGTTGCTTCCCCTTTGTTTAAGCGGAATGTAAATTCTGAAAAAAATGATTATGTTGAAAACGGTCAGAAGTGGTATACTGTAGAATGTGAAAATAAAAGACGTTTATTTTATTGTGCATTAAACCAGTACAGGGCTGAAAGATCAGCTTTTAATAGAAATAATATGGTAAATGCAAGATCACAGTATAAATCTTGTTTACGAAAATCTAGATATGAATATGATAAAAATGAAACTAATAGGTTGGTAGAGGCGAAATATAAAAACGCAAAGTTATACTGGAAGATGTTAAAAAGCTGTGCTGGTATCAAAGAAACAAATATATCAATAGATGTTTTTGAACAGTATTTTAAATCTGTTAATAATCCAGACGATCATTTTTTCAATGCTGACGAAGATGTATTATATTTCATTGAAAGATATGAACAAGGGGAGTTTAATATTATGTTCGAAGAATTAAATGTGCCATTCACCACATACGATTTATCGAAAGCGATAAAGCAATTAAGCACAAATAAAAGTGGTGGCCTAGATTTATATCTAAATGAATTCTTTATACATGGAAAGTGTACTTTAACCCCAATTTTGTTATCATTGTTTAATAAGATTTTTGCAGTTGGGTATTTCCCCGAAAGCTGGTCTGAAGGGTTTGTAATACCGTTACACAAAAAAGGTAGTATAAATGACTCAATAATTATAGAGGCATTACACTTTTGAGCACATTAGGTAAACTTTTTACAAGAATGTTAGACAACCGATTAAAAGATTGGGCTGAAAATTATAGTGTGTATATTGAGGCACAGGCAGGTTTCCGTTCTAAATTAGGCACAGTAGATAATATATTTGTTTTACATGGTCTTATAAACCATATGATTAATAGTGGTAACCGATTATATTGTGCATTCATAGACTTTAGTAAGGCTTTTGACTTCGTAAATCGAGAAAATTTATGGCAGAAATTAATTCAAATAGGTATTCGAGGTAATATTTTGAATATTATAAGGTCAATGTACAAAACAGTAAAGTCAAGAGTTAAGTATTGTAACGAGCTTAGTGACAGCTTTGAATGTGTTTTAGGGGTCAGACAGGGTGAATGTCTATCTCCTTTTCTCTTTTCAATGTTCATCAATGATATTGAAGATATATATGTAAAAAATGGTTTTGAGGGTATAGATGTTAATTTGTTTAAAATATTTTTGATATTGTATGCAGATGATATAGTTATATTTGCAAATAATAGAGAAGAGGTACAAGCCAGTTTAAATTTATTATTGGATTATTGTAATAAATGGAAAATGGTTGTCAATACTGTTAAAACAAAGGTAATGATATTTAGAAAAGGTGGTCGTTTATCAGAAAACATAAATTTTTATTATAATGATACCATTGTTGAAATTGTTAACAAGTTTGCATATCTTGGTATAGTTTTTACAACAGGTGGGTCTTTCTCACAGGCTCAAAATACTTTGGCAGGACAAGCTCTTAAAGCTATTTTTAAGATGGACAAATATTTATATAAGTTTACAGATATATCTGTGAGACATAGATTAGAATTGTTTGATAAACTAGTATTACCTATTCTGAATTACGGAAGTGAAGTATGGGGGTTCAATCAAGGTAAATCTATAGAACGTTTACATATGCAGTTTTGCAAACGTATATTAGGTGTAAAGAAAACTACCCAAAACGATTTTATTTATGGAGAATTAGGCAGAATGCCTCTACAGAACACAAGATATTATAATATTATTAAATTTTGGGTAAAGTTATTAGGAACAGATGAAAATAAGTACATTCAGAAAGTATATACGATGTTAAAACAAGATATTGTTGACCATCCCAATAGAAAAAATTGGTGCTCATTGCTGAGAGATTTATTATGTACACTTGGATTTAATGAAGTATGGTTCTTTCAGACTGTTGGAGATCCTAAACTATTCTTACTTAATGTTAAACAAAGGCTGAAAGATCAGTTTTTACAAAACTGGTCTGGTAGATTGAACGACTCAAGTAGAGCATTATTTTATAGATATATTTCAAATCATAGGTTACAACCATATTTAGATATTATTCGTATTAAGAAATTTCGTGTATACCTGTCACGCTTACGCTTATCATCACATAGACTTTTTATTGAAACTGGTCGATGGACCAGACCTGTTAGTACGCCTTTAAATGACAGAAAATGTAACGTATGTAACAAATTAGAAGATGAGTTTCACTTTGTTTTAGAATGTGTTCTTTATAATGATTTGAGGAAACAATACATATCAAATTATTATAAGAGACCGAATATGCATAAATTCATTGATTTAATGAATACAGAAAATGAAAATGTCATAAAAAAATTAAGTATGTATGTTGAAAAAGCTTTTACGGTTAGAACAAATGAATTATACAGAGATATTTATATGTAAGTAAATGTTGCACATCAATTTGTTTAATGAGAGGTGTTATGTAATATGACGTTTGCATGTATAAACTTAATATATGTTACATGCTAAATAGTTAAACTTACATTTCAAATACTGGTATACTAATAGTAACTGCGTATTGTGCATACCAAATTTTATGTACATGTCATTATTCTATCGTTTTTCCTTATTATTTAAAGGGACTAAATGTCTAAGTCCGCGTGTCTATTTTTGTCATTTTGCTTTCGGACAAAAGTGACAGTGTGTGGATTTTGTTTAGATTGCAATCGACTTGTACATTTTATACTTTTCCTTTTACATTCTATACTTGTCCTTTTAAGCTCAATCATGAGATCGGATCTTGTTGTTTCGGATTTTCGGTTCAAGATTCGTACATAAAGTGGGCTTACTCTTATAACGCCTAAAATAACATTACAAAAGAAAATGAAGATGTTTCAATAGAATATAGAGATCACACAATTATTTAAATAATACATATTTAATTTTATACATGCATGTTAAATGATAATTGTATGGTACAATAAATGTAACTTTTGTGTTGTGTATAATTGACTTGAAATTATGTGGTAATTGGATATGTACTTGTTTATGATGATATTATGTGAAGATTTGTCGCCATATTTGTCTGTATTGTTGTTTATTCCACATGGGTCTAAGACCTTCTGGATGAAAATGAAATAAACTTGTAAAACTTGTAAACTTGTAAACTTATAATCAAAAATTAATATCACACACTTTTTTAAGAACAAAACAAAATCTGGAAAAATTATCATCACGCTTTGACCAAGAAGAACTAGTATTAAATTTTCAAGATCTAGTGCGGTGTATTTCAACGTTAAATAAGTATACTTGAAAATTTTAAACTTTCGAATAAACGTGTAATATAAAATTTTAAGATTTATTTCGTTTAAAACTGAATGTTCGAAAAATTGTGTCGTCTATGTTAAATTGTGTGTGTGTGTGATCAGTCTAAACTTATCTTGCTTTTTATAAAGAAACAAAAGATCGTAATATTTACGCAAATAATACACCTGTATAGTATATTAGCATATAATAGACAAATCAAATTCATAAAACAAAGTAATACGACTGTCATTTTTATACACTATCTGCAGTTTAAAAAGGAAAAAGAAAATATTACGAAAATTCATAACAGAATGACCCTGCTTGGTTCAGTGTCAGTATCAGATATAACAAGGAAGTTTGTGCTATTTGTCCATTCGTTGCAAGGTATCACAGAGTTACTCACTTAAATCAAAGTACTGAGAGGACTGATGGGGGCAATGCTTTGCAGTTTCAAGACTTGATGTAACCCATTCATGTCAGGGAAGTACATGCAGGCATTATGTAATGCACTTGTGTGTGGCAAGAAATAGTGTGGTCACAACTGTTACAATAAAATTTATTAACTTTGTGTTCATTACACTTGTATATTTTGTTCAAAAGGTAAAGATAAAAAATCTAGTCTTGTTCAATAGCAGTTGTTCATCGACAAACAATAACCTTTCATTGCCAGGTTTGACAAAATGAAAAAGATAAAGCTATACAATGTATTTGAATTTCTTCAATACTTCTGTTTGCAACTCTGTGTCCTGACATCACGTGTTCTTGACAGTCTAACAGAAACAGGCAAACGTTGTAACACTTTATGAAAGTTTGGAAAGAAAGTCAAAATATTCCAATATGTGAAAGTTTAAAGGAATAGGATTTCCTTGGACTGACACCGAAAAAAATCTAGGCTATGTGTTCTAATGTGTACAATACTTATCAATTAAAAAATGTCAGGAATGTATTTTTTGTTACAAATAAGCATCATTTTAATAAGGAGTCGTCATTAGTTAACACACAAACACCTGTAAAAAATATTTTTTATAGATCTACCTTTTTTCCATTCCAACTATTGCTAATTCAGTAACTGTTTTCTTAAAAATATACATGATATATGATGATATTATTATTCATATTGTTTGTTATGTTTGTTGATCAAAATAACATTTTCTGTTTCAATTTTAGGTTATTTATAAGAAATACATTAAACACTATAAAAACCGTGATTCGTCATATCAATGAACCTACCGAACTGGCGTATACAGCTAGGCTCGAGTAAATTAGAATACGAAACGCCCGTGGAAAAGAACAAGATTTCTGGTGGTTCCCAAGAAAATGAGGCCAAAATATTACGGGCACCTGTGGAAAGTTATCATCTCGGAATGGTGGATTACCTACCATAGCAAAAATTACTCGTTCTGAAAAATTATGAAATACCTATATGTACGCGCAATTATAACAGTATTTAGCGCACTTTTTACGTTAAACGACAATTTTCCTGCAGAGAAATACCGGTTTGATCAGCGTATATGGCTTATCTTTTTTTAAATAAAAATCTGGGAATTAATTTTTTCTTCGGTCCTTCTTCAAGGATTTCCCGAACATTATATGTTAAACACGTCATATACATGCAAAATGTTCTGATCTTTGGACTAAAGAATCGGGCACATGTTCAGTTTGGGGAATGCTGTACTTTTCCAGAATAAGCGCGTTTCTATTGGCCCTATATTGAGGCCGGATTTCAGGAAAAAGTAAAAAAAAAAATATCTCTCCTGATTTGCGGTGGCGTGGTGGTTGCTATTGATGTTACTGCATGCCCGCAAGATTCTGATGCCATAACTTTTGACAAAATCTCCATGGATTCAAACCTTCCCTAGATGACATGTACATTCATGATGCTCTCTCCAAATTCACAGTACATATCCATATCGACGCACTCTTTGCGAAATCTCTATATTGGCTGTTTCTTTGCGTTGGCATCGGCTATTTTTTGTTATAAACAGTGCTCAGGTTGGTATGGGAGGCGAAAAATCGAGCTGACATCCATGATCATAGGTATGCTGCTCAAAAATAAGTAGAGCACGGAACATAATATTGTCTTTTCTATGTTTTATAGGGTTTACTTTTTAATTATCAGCGATTTTGCTCGATGACTCGATGAAATTTGTTGATGGTGTACTGACATGGAACACTAGCCCGACTTTTTCCACAGTCTCTAACCAGTTTTTGCTTTGATATCATACATATCAAGCGCACTACTTGTATTCATTTATCAATATTCATCCAAATAATAAAGATAAATAGGCCGAAATGTAAATGGAATTTTTCAAAACCACTTACTTTCGGGGTTTTGTCGTGGCACCGGCGGCCTCTCTGCATACCAGTTTTTTTTTTTTTTTTTTTTTTTTTTGGGGGGGGGGGGGGGGGGGGGGGGTTATGCACAGGCAGGCTCTCTATGCATTACGCACAGAGAGGCTCTAGGCTAATGACTATCTGGAAACATTATAGCTTAATTAATTTGGCGTGTTCATCTGACTTTTTATAACTGCCAACCTGTTTATAGCAAAGAATCGCCGGTGCCGACGCAAGACACCGCCGATAAAGCATATTTCGCAAAGAGTCCGCCGATATGGATTTTGCGCCGTGCAACTGTGTATTAAATTTTAGTAACTATTTGAAATTCATTTCATTTTTATGCAACTTCTGTGGACAAGACATTTTGATTAACGATTTACAGCTGATTTCGAGATGAAAATATATAATTATACATCATATACAATCACGAATAAGGACGGTCCGACCAAGTACATAAATATGCCTTTAAGCTTAAAAAAATCTACTGACGATTATTAGATTAGATAATAATTACAAAAAAATCAAACTGTCAAATTAATCCCCGCCCCTGCACTGTATTTTCTGAAATAATATTTTAGAAATAACACCTGCACAGAAAAGATATTTTAACATTGCGAATCGGGATCTATAGGATGTTGCCGCATATTTATAGATTCGCCTACTGATAAACGGTACTGATCGCCGCAAACTGATGAAGTTTCTCCATAATACACATCCACAACAGTGTCGAGGCACGGCAATGAAAAAATCAATAATCTATCGGCTTATCAGTGGCGTTGCAATTCCGTTGCTATTTTCACGCAGAATCATGAACACATTTTTTTAGCGTATTGAAACTATTTATTGGATTTCAGAATAGGTCACATGATCAAAACAAGTGTCGGTTTCAGATTCGATCACGTGATCAAATCAAGCGACTTTATTATTCTTACGCTTAAGAAGATCTATTATAATTTATATTTATAATGCAGTTTGGTTTTCTTTACATACTGTTGTTAATATAAAATGTGTAGATCTATTTAATCATATCTGGATCAAAAATATAATTGCAAAATGCAATATGAAAGTTGTTTGGTAAATACTTTGGAACTTGTTTTCTGTGTGTTGTCAGGTTGGTCATAAGCTCGACAAGAAAATTGAAAGACGGTTTGTTAAATCTGGGGGCATTTCCCCCAAAAATGTTCAAGGAAAGGTTTTCTGTAATTACGTTACACGCTGGAATGAGTCTGTTACCTCAGTACATGGAACCAGGAAAACAAATGGAAACAAACTTAGAACATATAAAAAATTCAAGCACGACTATGAGACTGAAACATACGTTAAATGTAAAAGTATAAACAGATCTTGTCGAAACGCCTTAGCTAAATTTCGAAGCGGGGTAGCTCCACTTAAGATAGAAACAGGTCGTTATCAGGGACTAGCTGTTAATGAACGTGTATGTTTCAATTGTCGAGAGAATGTTGAAGATGAATTCCATGTTTTGATGAAGTGCCCTTTATATGATGATATAAGAAAACATTTATTTGAAAAGGCTAAGCATATTGACAATCAATTAAGTACATATAATGATGATGTAAAATTTATGTTTTTACTTTCGAATGCTGAATCTGTTAAACATTGTGCAAAAGCTTGTCATGATATCTTAATTCATAGGCGAAATATTTTGTACAAATGATTTTAATATACTATTTTAGTGTAAATATACTATAAGGTTATTACTTGAAATTTACTTGTATGTTTAATATGTCTTAATTTTGAATATCTTATAGTCTTAATGTTAACAGTTGTTTTAAAAAGTTTTATACTTGTCTCTCATAACTCAATGCTGAGTGGTTTTATGCATTTATATCGTATACTTCATATTGTTGTATACAAAAACTAGAAATGTGTCCATGGGACACAGATGCCCCCACTACATGACATTAGTCAGGGGCCAGAACTCCTACAATACTGAATGAATCCGGATGCGAAACCCCAGGTGCACAACTACACATGCTGACCAACATTCCTGTAAATTTGGTGATTCTAGGTCAAATACTTTTGGGGCTATGCGCGACACAACATTAAAATGACAAATTTTTTACTAAGTCAGGGGCCATAACTCCTACATGACTGGATGAATCCGGACGCGAACCCCCAGGTGCACAACTACACATGCTGACCAACATGCCTGTAAAGTTTTGTGACTCTAGGTCATATACTTTTGGAGCTAGGCACGACACAACATTAAAATGACCAATTTTTACAAAGTCAGGGGCCATAACTTCTACATGACTGCATGAATCCGGACGTAAAAACCCCAGGTGCACAACTACACATGCTGACCAACATTCCTGTAAACTTTGGTGATTCTAGGTCAAATACTTTTGGAGCTATGCGCGACACAACATTAAAATAACCATTTCTTTACTAAGTCAGGGGCCATAACTCCTACATGTCTGGATGAATCCGGACGCGAAACCCCGGGTGCACAACTACACATGCTGACCAACATGCCTGTAAAGTTTTGTGACTCTAGGTCATATACTTTTGGAGCTAGGCACGACACAACATTAAAATGACCAATTTTTACAAAGTCAGGGGCCATAACTTCTACATGACTGAATGAATCCGGACGCGAAACCCCAGGTGCACAACTACACATGCTGACCAACATTCCTGTAAAGTTTTGTGACTCTAAGTCAAATACTTTCAGAGCTACGCGCGACACAACATTTTCGGAAGGCCGGACGGACGGACGGAAGGACGGAAGGACGGACGGACAAGAGCAAATCTATACCCCCCCCCCCCCCAAAGTGGGGGCATAAAAAATGTATTATAGTATTATGTATGAAAGTGAGACGTTAATAAAACATCTGTCTGTCTGTCTTAAACGTATAGGTTATATTTATTTCTATCTGTAATTTCTGTAACTGCTTTGAGATTAAAACAGCCAATGAACGACAGAAGGTTTTAATCCAAGGAAAGTACGAGCAAAGAGACTTGATAAATATTAAGTTATTTTTTTTTCTGTGGTGAAAAAAAATCGTTAAAGCGAGAGTGTTGAATTTACTTGTTAGCCAGTGCTTAGCTCTAAATCACCTACCAAGTTTCAACCTCGCGTCATTTGAGTTTCCCTTCTATTTCTATGTGACTTCATCACACAAATATTCTGGACGTGTAAAAATAGTCCCATATTTATTTTTTATAATCTTGGTATTGTGTGAGTGTTTGAGCAATTGAGGACTACTGTTTTAAACAACAAAAACAAGCAGCAACGATTTCTAGAATAATTATGAACTGTATATTCACATTCAAAATATTCGGAATCACTCCGCTCTAGGGTTAGGGTTAGGGTTACAATTACGGTTGAAATTGGCCCCATCCAAACTTAGTTTTACATAGAGTTGTATAGGGAAAACCTTTAAAAATTTTCTTGTCTCGAACCACAATGCACAGAGCTTAGATATTTGGCATGTAGCATTATTTAGTGGACCTCTACAAACATTGTTCAAATCATGACTGGTCTATGCACAATGAAATGATGATTCTTCATGTGTATCGGTTGACTTATGCTCAATAAGCACTGGCTATCAGTTTTTCAGGGTTTTGAGTTTTTTAATTACTTGGCCAGTGACCGCTGTCGAATTCCTCCTCAGGTGTGCACTTACCCATGAGCTTTAGGTGTATTATCTGACACTGTTACCAAACTATAATGCCTTGCTGATTTTGTTTATATAATGAATGCTAAGCATTTTAAAGAAGTGTAGATTTAGTTAATGTAAAAAAATGCTTTACCTAAAACGTATCTGTACGGTGTCTAGTCCGGTCTAGACTTTTGTTCAAACAATAATCTCAAGTTGGTCTATTCCGCACAGGTTATCGTTCAATCTAGGGAATATAGCCAAGTACATATCTTCGCACGAGTGCTTTGAGCAACCTTTTTATTTTGCCTATGTCACTGACACGAATAATTGTTCCGCAATACCGTTAACTAAATATTATTTATATCTATAAACGTGACAGTTTTAAAAGTTTCCGCTTTTAATGGTTTTCAGCTTTCCAACGTTAATATCAACGAAATAACTGCTATCAGCCGTTCAGATAGGATTTTGGTATAAAACATTCACTGTTTTGTTGTCACTTATTAGAAAATAATTAAATGCCTATTTGCAAAAAGTAACTACGTTTCTTCTGTAATCAGAATCAGCAAATGGTGTGGTCCAGTTAGGAATTAACAACCCTAGGGGATAACTTTTCTACAATCCGAATCAAAAATGTAATTCGCACAATTCGATAAATAAGATTGAATTGCAATTACATTGTGATAAGGAGTGGTTATCTATTTCGATCAATTAGTAAACTTCCGCGATTTTATCTATTCATTTTGTGCTATATATAAGTATTTTGACAAATAGTTGTCATGAAATGGATAAATTAAGATCTTATACTAAAACGTAGTAAACAGGCAGACAAAATAACCAATAAAAATTGCTTTAAAACTACTTTAATGTTAACTAAATTTTGCATCTGAAAACATGAACACTTAATTATTACATACAATTTATGTAAAGTTATGTGTATTAACAGTACTATGCATTAGATTTAAAATAGTACACACTTTATACATGTATAGCTAAACAGAGTATTTATGTGTAACATGACATTTAATTATGATTTTTTTTTGTTGGATTTAACGTCGCACCGACACATGACAGGTCATATGGCGACTTTCCAGCTTTAATGGTGGAGGAAGACCCCAGGTGCCCCTCCGTGCATTATTTCATCACGAGCGGGCATCCGGGTAGAACCACCGACCTTCCGTAAGCCAGCTGGATGGCTTCCTCACATGAAGAATTATGAATGTAGCTCTAAACACACAATTAATTTATATTTTTGGTAAAGTTAAATACATTTGATGAGGATTTTCTACATTTGAAGTAAATATCTAAATAAAACATTTTACTGAACGATGGCCATTAATATATCTTTAAAAATAAAACGCCAAATTACAATCTAATTTACCCCCTGCAAGCTAAGATCCGTTTATAGAAGAAGAAGTAATTTAACGACTCGGCTACAAGCAGAGAAAACAGTTGTTTATTATCCAGAAAATGTGCTTATTATCCATATATTGTAAGTAAAATATTGGTATGGTCTACCGATGCATTTCTGCGAGTTCAATAGGCATAACTTTTTTCAACGTTGTCAATTCAGTCATTTTGGTGTGTTGATTGTACTTGCATCTGTTTCATGCCATTTTATGGCGTCTTTTGTTTGTTAACTGTCCAGTGTGTCAATTAATTTTCGGTAGAAGCATGTTCTAGGCACATCGTGGAAACATTTAACTTAGAACCAAAAGAAGTGTAATATTTCATAGAAAGGAATATCAAAGGCGAGTGGAATTTATAAGCCTTATTGATTTGAGTTTCATATAACTTCCATAAATCTTTTTTCAACAACTCCTATTAGTTTTGATTTCTGTCACTGCCTTACTTAATGGTTGTGCTCCTGACAGCTGTTGTATGACTACTGTTCAGATTATTGACGTAACATGATAAGATTAGACCTTACATTGTACAAGATGTCACAGATTCACAATAAAATGCATTCAATGTCTGTTACATCTATTTCAGCCCAGAGGGGTAAGAGCGAAAGCCGCATGTCCATAATATGATAAAGTAGTTCATCCGTCGAGGTGATGGATAAAAAATATAAGTTTAAGCACTGTTGATGCAAGCAACACCTATTTTGAAATACCATCAAAGAACGACAAGACTTAGTATGATAGAGAAAGGCATTCAACGAATGATTTAGACTCCGCCTGCATCTACTGTTCATATCACTGGTCTGTACCCATACCTTGCATTCATGTTCGTAATTGATCGGCCATTGACGGAGAATTGCAGATAAAAACCTGAATCTTGGAACATTCTTTCGTGATCATTGTTATTAAAACATAGATTTCGCTTATAATATCTAAAACATGTAGCCAAATGTTTAAATATTAGTAATCTACAATGAATAATATTATTCAATTCATTATCAATGCTGTAAAAGAACATTTTATCATATAGTTTATATATATTTTCATTTGGAAGTCAGAGTAATATACATTTTTATCCGTGTTGTTTTAAGCATGGTGTCAGCGTTTATAGGGAGTTATTTGCTGTCCTTTAATTTTGCACTGGTTTCTTTAAATGAGTCGTGCCATGAGAAAACCAACATAGTGGCTTTGCGACCAGCATGGATCCAGACCAGCCTGCGCATCCGCGCAGTCTGGTCAGGATCAATGCTGTTCGCTTTTGAAGCCTATTGGAATTGGAGAAACTGTTAGCGAACAGCATGGATCCTGACCAGACTGCGCGGATGCGCAGGCTGGTCTGGATCCATGCTGGTCGCAAACCCACTATGTTGGTTTTCCCGTGGCACGGCTCAAATGAATTCCACGCAAGCTATTTTGTAAGATCACTGTTTTCTTGCAATTATCTAAATATCGTGAGATGTAAATATAGCATGATTAAAATTGATATGACAGATACAGTCAAACTGTGCTCGTGAGACCACGTCTGTTAAAATAGCACTTTCATTTTCAGTTCCTTTTTCTGTCAAGATACAAGATACAAATTTTATTTAAACTCGGTGTTACATATATAGACAACACTAGCTATGTATAGCTATTAACTACTAGCAAAGTAATATTATGCTGTATTTAAACTGATCATTTGTGTATAGAGACCTCTTTTATTTTTTGTAATTTCTATTTCTTTTAAACAACATGACATAATCATTCAGCTGTATTGAAATTAATCTGGAGAAAAAAGAAAAGTATTCTTAAAAACGTCTTAATTAAATTATTATACGAACACTTATTCCGTTAGGTAAGAAAATGTTGACTGTCATGTTTTAGTTTGTCGTTGCCTTAAGATTGATTATAATCAAAACTAGGTCAAACTGTGTTAAAATAATTCAAGAATTAGTTATAAACTTTGAACACAATTATCACTTTATTTAAAATTAATTTCATTATGATTGTTGCATATTCTTCTCTGTTCTAATGTTTTTTTTTTCTGTACAGACAAAATGTTGTTACAAAATCCTTGAAAGTTGAGAAAATCAAAACAAAACAACAAATTTTTCATCACTACATATTGTACTTATACTGTCGATATTAAACACAGTGAGACGCAGTGGTCCAGTGGTAAAACTGTCTGACTACGAAACCAGGGGTCGTGAGTTCAAGTCCCCGCTGAACACAAATACTAGTAAGTGAATCGTGGAATGAGTTGACACCTTATTTACATAAATAGTCTCCGACAGGAATAATTTAATTTATTCGAAAGCGGGGATATTACTGGCCCTTTAAATGGAATGCATAAAACCCCACAGCTTATGTTTATCAAACTGCCAAAGTATACAATTATAGTGTAAAACAGTTAATTTATAGTCCCACAGGAAAACTATATGGGCGACTCACCCAAATGGACGATATTGCAAGATACAGAAAACGCTCGCGCCTGGCGGCCTAGTGACCTGAAGTCATTTAAGAAGCTTTCCTGATTCTTCTTTGCGTACCAGGTATAAAGCACCAATGCACGGGGCTCTTATCTCATTTGTTTTTGTTATTTTAGTTGAACGAACTTGATGTTACGTACTGGCTTGGATAAAGCAAGGCATACCACTTTAAATGATGAACTGTTTTATCACTCCAGAACGTCTAATATTATTCACTGACATTTTAATATCACCCTATCATATCAAAACGGCAATATTAGATTCATTCCATCATGTGTGGACTCGGTACAGTTTTCTATTACGCCATTGAGAATAGGTCTATATTTATTTTATTTAAGGGTTAAATAGTTCTACATTTGACATCAAATAACGATGATTATCTATAACGATCAATAGCAGCAGTGAACGTTTAGGCTCATTTCGAATTAATTAATATTTTCCTGATTAAGATGAATTCATTCCAATCTGCTACTTCTGCTACAAGTAATACTTTTTTCATACATAAAAGGTAATAAATATTTTTGGTTTTATAAAGGCCTTAGACATCGATGTCTAAGCTTTCTGTCTTAAGTTTGAAACTTGAAGGGTTTATCTCCGCAAATATTCCTTTCAATGTAAGTATGTGAAGCTGAAGTGCAATAAATATTCTGTTTTCGGTATCGCCAAAAGTTAAGATCAGGCAAAGAGACACAAATGTTATAGATAATTAAATAACCTAAGAATTATATCCAGTGCTGCAAAAAACAGCTACGCAACATTCCGGAAACTTACAGGACATTTGTCATGCTAGGAAATACAGAAAGAAGTTAAAACTCGTGAAAATACTGTATAAATCTTGTTAATCTAAAATGATAATACGGCATAATAAACGTTGAAAATATAAAAAAAAAAAATTAAACTGTACACAATGAAAACTGTACAATATACTATATTGGAATCTATCTTGCCGACTTAAAATAAGTAAATAAAAAGTAAGAAATTTAAAATTTTGTCTTATCTTATCTTATCTTATCTTATATTTCGTTCACAGGAAAGCATCATATACTAAGTAAGTTATAATATGTTATCTTTTTGAACATATTGATCATAACGTGTGTTAAAGCAATCAAAATGAACTACCTGAAAATTAAACTGCCAAAACGTGTCTTGCACGGTTAATGAGGCAATGAAAACCTTCATTTGTACGTAGGATAGAAAGGAATGACGTTGAGATAAAAGAAGTGTTAATCCATTAGAATGCATCTCAACACTATGATATCATATTTTCTTTGAAAATCAGCGAGATAAGTTACTCCTGAAATACACGCTTTAGATAACAATTGTAGCAGAGTGTATGTAGTTGATGGATTCGCTTCTGTGAAAAAATAGGCTGCAGTCACAAGGCTTTTTTATTTATTTTTATGGGAGTGATATACTTTGTATGCCATTTTAAGACATCACGGGGAAACAGGTATTTTAGAGTACAATAATGCTTTTTCTGATTATAGATTTGCCCAAGAGGTGTTGCATTAGTAAACAGCCATCTTGTGGAAATTTACTTTGTTAAAATGAACTGCCTGAACGGTTTGAAGTACTTCATTAAAACAAACTTAAAACAAATAACATATGTGATTGAAGATATAACTTCGTTGGTTTCTGCTAAAACGAAAATCTAGAAAATTTCAGTCAAATACGCGTTTTCATGCTGTCATTCCACAACATATTTCTGCTTGATAGAATCTAGAGATACAGGATCCTGTGTTTACATTTCTATATTTGCATTCACCCTATCCTTTTCCATTAAAAATTATGACGTTCAATTCGTATGAACAGCAAAAGGAAAGGCGCGAAAGTTACGTTATCGCTGCTTAGTGATAACCGACCGCTATTTTGACGACGTCCGCGTATAGTTAGGGAGAACGTTCCTTAGATGACGTCACAGGTGATCCGTCTGGTAAACAGAATGGCCGAGAAGCCGATTTTAATGTTAAATGCCACAGAATATGTGCAATTTGTAATATTATCTTGTTTACAAATGGAAAGGAATCATAATGTAAATATAAGAAATGAAACTATTTTTTTCGGTGTTCATGCGGAATGAACGACAGCATAGGATCGGCAAATTGGACTTGCCGATCCTATGCTGTCGTTCATTTCGCATGAACCCCGAAAAAAAGCATTTCATTTCTTAAATGAACAATTTGCTTTATAAACAATTATGATCTTGGTCATTCTTTTGATGGCGATTGTCACAATATATTCTAATACACACCTTTCCAAAATGCTGAACTTTATAATTAAGAGAAAAGAGTAAGTGTGTTGAAATATGGAGTAGATATTAATCCATTGTATACTAATGTTTTAAAAAAATACGTTAAAACACTGTTTCGGATTGTACACTCAGCAAAATACAAAATATATATCATAATTTGCAAAAGAGAGTATCGTCAGTATACAAGCCGTACAAAGTGATACCGTTACAGGTAAATAGCTTTAATTAGCGTATGGTGTGAGTAACATCAATATGTTATGATATACTTTGGCTAATTTGACCTGTTGTTATTGACAGCATAACGTTACAACGTGTTTAATGAAGCAATTACGTTGAATAACAACTGCAGATACATTACAATGTCATGTCTGTGCACAATATACACTACCATAGAGACCACCCATCACAATACACGGGAACTTCAGGTTACTCTGTACAAAGTGTTGCATGCATAGTGAGTCAACTGTTATGTACAATCAGTAATGTATATATATTAATTGTTCCTAAGTTTGTTTTGGCCGATATTCTGTTATACCTTTGGTCTCGAGTTATGCTGACATGTCTAAACAATGTATTAGCAATAATTAGCTATGGAAGCACAGACCACTTATTAATATACAAAACAAATATAGTTCTAAATATAAATACCATTTGCTAATTAGATGATGCTATATTTTCGCAGTATCTGACTAATTAGAGCATATGTAAATGACCCGCGAAACATCTTCATCACGCTCTAAAATGAATATCACTTCATTGTAAGCTGACCATTGCGCGTACAGTCATTATTATATATATAGTGAACCGCTTTACTTCTGCAATTTGTTGTCTAAATCACTATCCATATGAATTTTATTTATTATTACATACTCATAAATAAACTCCGTTAATATACGGTGGAACCTGAAACGTCAACAGTTTTCCATATTGACGTTCAAATTTCCTATCTCGTGCGTGACGTCATTTGTGGCGTCAGTTTCATGCATGTCATCGCGTTTAAAAGTTCTTAAACGATGATATTTGAATTTTACTCAAGCTAAAGAACAAATTTATATCATTTATATAATAATTATAAGTGTAGTATGTGTATGTTATATAAAGATTATTAGATCTGTACTCGTTCTTTCGCGGTATGATATTGCGACCTAAAGTCGCGCAATATTTCCGCTGCAGAACTCGTGCATATTTCTCGATACAAATCTAATAGCCTATAATTATTTTATTATTTTTATTACTCTCTGATATTTACCTTTAAGTGTTTTTACAATGGTTTAATCAAAACACTGAGTAATAACTTTTATTCCTATAAGTTCGTTCTAACGAAATATAAATATCCAAAATTATCTGAATTAATTTCCATGCTCATCTGTAAGTGCTAGACAATATACAAGAAAACAGTTATGGTTCTTTGCCTTCTTACTCATCATAATTGTGACAAAAATGTATGTAAGTTTCAAAGCTATAGTAAGTACTCAAGAAAAGTGAACTTGAAACAAAAATCAACCAAGAAATACTGATTTTCTAAGTTTAAAAGGCCCATAATTCTTACAAAATTGTTGTTGCCTTACTTACTAATCTAGTGTTAATAAACAAGTGTACAACGTTTCAAAGCTATAGGTTATATAAATTTCAATAAAAAAAAAATAGACCAAATAAAAAGAAGTTTTAATTTTCTAAGTACATAAAGGACCATACTTCAGACAAATGCATATTAGACCTATGGTTCTTGGCATTTTTACTTGTCTAATAATTACAAACAATTGTGCAAAGTTTAAAAGCTACAGGTCTTATTGTTTTTGAGAATAGGTGGGCCTAGACAAAAAGTTTAACCAACGCCGACGTTAGCATTCTTATAGTATTCAAGTAAAGTGGACCTAAACAAAAATTTTAACCAAGAAATTCAAATTTTCTATATACAAAAAGGGTCATAATTCTGACAAAACGCTTATCAGATTTATAGTTCTTGGCCTACAAAGTCACCTAATGATTAGGTTAGAGTTATGGTTCTTGGTCTACTTACTCAGGTAATGATGATTTATAAACAAGTGTGCAAAGTTTAAAAGCTGTATCTTTGATAGTTTTTGAGAAAATGTGGACCTAAACAAAAAGTTTACCCAACGCCGACGCCGACGATCAGGTGACGACAATACCTCGTAGATTTAAGAAAAAAGGGGCGAGCTAACAAGTACCAATAAGAAAGGGAAGATGTTTTACGGCCACTTAAAACAAAGACAACAAGAGCTCCAGAAAGCGCCATAGTTCTAGATCAGATGAGGGTGTGTGTGTGTGTGTGTGTGTGTGTGCGCGTACGCGTGCGCGCGCGCGCGCGCGTGTGTGTGTGTGTGTGTGTGTGTGTGTGTGTAAGATGTAATGTGGCATTGGGTGGGGATTTGTGGGCTTAGCACGGCAGCATTGATCGAATATTAATAAACAAACAAGAATTATAAGTGTGTTGTTAGTTTGTGTGTGTGTTATGGCGTGGGGGGGGGGGGGGGGGGGGTTATGGTAAGGGTTAATGTGTTTGTTTGTGGCGGGAGTGAGTAATGTGGATTGTTGCACTCCCCAAGTCACTTCATCCCAACCCATCCTTATTCCAAATTGAAAGTCAACACCTTAAATTCTTTTGTAGTTGTGCTCCTGATACAAAATACAAAGCAATACTCTGCAATTCGTCTTACTGCCTCCTACCTATATGACATATCTTAAATGGTCATTAAGTATGCTCCGGACACGTAATATGAAGGTCAAATTTGACCGTTGAACTTCATTTGTGATCTTGACCTTTGACCTGCTGACCTGGTTCCTGTACTCTGCATCGTCTCATCGCTATCTACCAATTTGCCAAGATTAAAGTCAATACATTGAATGGTCATTTATTTATGATCCGGACACGAAAAATGACGCGGATCATCACATAATATGTAGGGATTTTTTTCAAAATGGGCGTATAGAGATACAAAACTCTGATATTGCAGATATAAACTTGTTATATCTTTTTCTGTTCTTTTATACGGGACATTTGGAGACCAAACAAGCAAAAGTCAGGAAAATCGCCATAAAGATATATATACAGTTAAATATTTCTGGCTGAAATAATTGATTGCCTTTGAAAGTAATATGAAATGATTTCTGTTCGGTTCATGCTGAATGTTGTTTTGTCTATTTATGCAAGGTTTGACAAATGTGATTGGGTCTGTAAGTACAGTTAGTGTTATTATTTATTAGATGTATTATTTTGAAAACTCAGCAAATAACTGATGTTTTCTCCTGATTTTTTTTTTATATTTAAGCTTGAATCATTCAATCAGTGACCAAAATTCCAACTAAAACTAGATCTATGATAAAAAAATAAACACGATAATACATTAATTTCAGCTGCTTCCCGAAATTCAAGCACCTTCAAACTGCGGTCAATTTATGATTAATGACCATGGAAAACAGCTAGATAGCATTATCATTTTGATGAATGATAGCCTCATGTATCTTGAAATGCAAACTCACCTGACTGAGCTATCTAAATTGCATGTTTTCACCAACCAGAAGATTGCACTTCACCCTAATGGCCTCCATGCCGAGTCAACGACATATGACAAACCATTAAATCAATTCTCTAATCAGATAAAATATGGATATTCATTCTTTACTGAAAGTAAAAAATGTTAACATAATAGATGAAAACAGGCAGAATAAATGCTCAATCTACTTTACATATAGGAGTTATAAATATCTTTTTTACAAACGTATATAAAGCATGTGAATACATTTCTTTTTCTTTCAATGTATACCACGTACAAAATGTATGTATACTAACCTTTTATCAATATTCAAATAATGCATTAAATTTTGCTTCCGCATTATAGTAAAATGTTTAATTGAAACAGGCTGATTTTAAAAGCTCAGCAGAACTGAATTTAGCTGACTATAAAAGTTCACCAGGGCTTGCTTTACCTACTTAATTACCTATATAGATAAACATAAATAAAGATGTCTTGACTTCATTTGACCGACATTTAAATCTGGAAGGCATACATCGGGAAAACAAAAGTGGTAAACAAGAATGTTTAGTAGTTTAAAACATGAACAGCAGCCCCTATCCAGTTTACAAAATAACAATTGTATTAACTGTTCGAAGCACACGTGTTTATTTTCGGTAAAAGGTTTGGTTCAGATGCACGTACCAACTCTTTGAGTACAACCATTTCCCTAGGACATTTTCTGCCATTCAAATAGTTCAGTGGGCATACAACATAACGTAAAAGCAGAACAAAATCAGGTGGTAATGGAACGTTTAGACATATAAGGCCCCTGATAAAATGTTAATGCTCATTTAAATTAAAAAATGTCATATGTGTAATATTCGTATTTTTACAATGACAAGAAAACTTTCTAAATCGAGCTATTTTGCAAAATCATGTGCATAGATCTACTTCTGTGTTTTAGGCCGATAGTGAAGAAAGCTTTATGTTTAATCTTAGACAAATAAAAATGCTGGTAGTGTATATGGATGTACGGTATTGCCTACATTGGGACTCGTATCCTTCTGAACCGCTCGCAGAGAAATTGTTTAATACGATAACATGAACATCAGATTGCTTTTTTTAATCATGAAAAAAATACAGATTTATGAAGTATTTTGACTAAGTGATATTTCCTTTAGCTTTTGAGAAAATGTCATCAAAAGGACATTAAGACAAGTTATAAGAAACTTTTACTTTCGACAACATAAGTTTTGATTACTATACGAAGAGACTTTTAGAATTATTAGAATATATCAAACATTTAGTTTTGTTGACTTAATATTTTTCATTGCTCATACCCTTTTGGAATAAATATCTTCATATTAACATGTACTTGGAAATGACTCAGTTAAAAATAACGCTGCAACTTCAACAGATTTAGCAACAAACCTAATAGTATGTGAATTGCCATTTACATATTTCAAGTCCAAGAAGTAAACTGTCAAATTTGATAGCGAAAAGTTTGAACTTTGTTTCATATCAACTTCCTATAAGTTAAACAGTACACACACAAGTAAATTATCGGGTACGGAAAGTTCACGTATATGCTATATAATTCTAGATGTATCAGTTTACATTTGTGTAGAGACTAATAGTATTTGGTCAGACACGGCCTCCATGCGTTAATTAAGCAAGTCACGTATTCCATACCAAAATGAAAATTACTAAACTGCGACTGAATCTTATATTTACAGTTTTGTTTTCCCATTGGTTAACATATTTTTAAACTGAACGTACATTTGTCTTTAAAGTTATAGATACCGGAAACGACACAATCGCCAACTAACGACATATGATGGAATAGGAAACGTTCTAATATCGCGTCATACAAGTAAGTTTTTCATGGGTAACGCCTATATATCTAATATGACGATCTGACTCTTGGTTGCTTTGTACATGTTAGCAACGATAGCGGATCGAGCATTGAGACCTCTGGAATATATACGTCATAGCCACGTCATAAAAGGTCTTACAGGTTCATCGTTGGGAATGCAGAAGCAATATAAATTAACTGAAAATGATTATTGTATCATGCAAAACACAGATGTGGTTTATTTTTTATAATAACGCAAATGGAGATAGAAACAATTGACAGATATCGGAAATGGTAAAAAGGGTACATTAGGAGCACGATGCGTTTCACGACAGGAAATATTTGAAATTGGAAATATCGTGAAAATTAATCTGTTTTTCAATGATAATAAATTAGATATTTTGTTATCGAGAATTGTTTTCCATCATTTTATTACTAATGATAAATTACGTAATGTGATGACAATTAAACCAGTTAGCGTGTCAACAGGATTTTTTCATTATATGAAGCTGCACATTCTCGCAATTTCATGTCAGGTTTACGCCGTGCTGTCGTGGTTTGCGCTACATTGGTAGTATAGATAGAAAAATATTTTAAAAAGTCAAAAATAATTTTCTTGCAATTGCCTTAAGCAGATTTTTATTTTGTTGTGATTAGGATCGAGGAGTAACATTTGTTACGACAGTAACTTGTGTACCACTAGGATCGATCACGTGGCATTTGTTACGTCAGTAAAATCTTTGCCACACGTGAAACAATACAATATCGTCTGATGCTTACCTGGCAAAATAACATCATTCGATCGAACAGGGACATATAAATGTTCTTTTATTCAATTATATTTAACCATTATTTAGTATAGATACAGACTATTACCTGTTTGCTTTATTGTACCCACCCCCACAATGTAAGGGGGTATACTGGTTTCTCTGTCTGTCTGTCTGTCCGTCTGTCTGTAGACACAACCTTGTGCGCACCAACTCTCCTCATCCTCTTGACACAATCTAATGAACTGTGCATGGTGCATGTTAGGTTCTTTCAGTTTTTTGTTACTATATACAAAGAGTCTGCATAATCAATATTGTACGCGCCTAATGTACCCATGCACACAATATTATGAAACTTCTCATAAGTGTTCAGTACCAACCCTAATTGTGCATGGTGCATGTTGCGTTCTTTCAGAAAAAAAAAATCTGCACACTTATGGACTTTGTTTTTGGTTAATATACTATATTCATACAGTCCGCATATGCAATCTTGTGAGCGCCTAATCTCCTGAACCTGTGCACACAATTCAATGAAACTTAACACAAGTGATCAATAGTAACCCTAGTTGTGCATGGTGTATGTTTGGTTCTTTCAGAAACAAATTCTGCACACTGTTACTTTGTTTTTGTTAATATACTATATACTACAGTTTGCATATGCAACCTGGTGCGCGCTGCAACCCCGAGCCCTTATAGACAATTTGATGAAACTTCACACAAGTGATCAGTACCAACCCTAGTTGTGCATGGTGCATGTTACGTTCTTTTAGATAAATATTCTGCCGAGTTATTGGACTTTATTTTTTGTTTCTACTATATACATACAGTCTGCATATGCAATCTTGTGCGCGCCTAATCTACCGAACCATTGCACACAATTTAATGAAACTTCACACAAGTGATCAGAACAAACTTCACTTGTGCAGGGTGCATGTTAGATTCTTTCAGAAAAATATTCTGCAGAGTTATGTGACTTTGTTTTTTTGTTACTTAACTATATACATTGAGTCTATATACATACAGTCCACATAATTATGCAATATTGCAAGGTAGATCTACTGCGTCAGTATGTGGTGGTGGTGGTGTGTGTGTGTGGGGGGGGGGGGGGGGGGGGGGGGGGGTAATGTATCACATTCAGTGATACCAACAATAATGCTTCAAACTAAGAGTCTCTTGTTACAAGTGTACAATATATTTGTTGATGCATAATTGTTTACCACTTGCCCAATATTATAATATTATGGTAGTGAAGTTCATTAATTCCAATAAATGAAAGTTTTTGTTGCTTTTAATGGAAGAAACAATGGGTCATAGTTCCTAATATTTTTCCACCACACTTTTGATGACTATATAGATTGTAGCTAACTTTATCAATATCATTATAAACCGTAAACTGCTTCACTTAAGGTGGAATAGCACTTTGTAATTTTTTTCAACCCGCATATGATTTTGATATCATATCAAAGTAGAAGTCATCCCCGGCGTGAATGTGTAACTGTTTTCTTGGTTACTAGTGACACGTTTTAGCTATGACGTCGCAAACATTACCATGCACGTCTGTTTTGGCGCCAAGTTAAAAAGCGATAAAAATCGGTTTATTTTCTCTCATTTGTTTATTTTTCTAATTACAGCAACGAAACTTACATCTTTATGTGTGATATACAAAGGTCTACGGCGCTAGACAATATTTGTCACTTTTATTTTCAAAATTATGAAAAAAATGAAGAAAAACGACATTCTCAATTTTTTAGATTTTTAGAAAAAATGGCACACTTGTCTAATTAACGGAAAAACGGCTCGAAATATTTTTGCCAAATTTTTATATTTTCAAGATAGATTTATATTTGGTAGAATATTAAAAAATTAAATACTTTTACCATCCAGTTATTTTTTAATTAATGGTTTATTAAACATATCCGTCAGTAAAATTTGACGTCAAAATATAAACTCTATCTAATTAATGTTGCGTCAATAGAATAATATGGATAAACAGATACAATACGTTTTCACTCACGCTTTGTTTGTATGTGCATATGACAGAAATAGCAAAGTATCAAGCTTCAAGTATTTTGCATTATGTACTGTTCTTTAAAAATATACTTTATGTTAAATGTATTTATGCATGTATAACATGACACATTACGTACTCTTCCTGTGTGGAGGTAATAATAAAATTCTATTCTGTTTTCTTTTCAGAACATTTTTAACTAAAAAAAAAATCATCTTATAGGAGAAATAAACCACTGAACATAAGTGAAAAATGTCTTGCATATCACAACTTTGTTTTTAGAATAAATAAAAAATGGCTATTGAATGAAAAGAACACATTCAAGCAGTATATGCATTAACTCATTTTCGTAACAGTTGGGAAAAATGTATTATTGCATTTTGTTTAAACATATTTTATTCCCAGTAATACATATACAAATTAAATACATACATCATATTTTGGACAAGATAAGTAGGAAATGATAAGAATGAAAGACACATAGTCTTACAGAATTATTGCATTTGATTAAACATTCGACATAGGTTGTTCCACGCAATGCATCGATTCCAAACTGTTACACGTACGTGCAGTGAACTTCTTTGGATGTTAAAAAAAACTTGCATAATTTTTACAAATAAATTCCATCTTTTTGCCCACTACACATAGCTAAAAGTATAGCTTATCAGATTTATGTTTTACAAGTGCATTTTAAGCGTGTACAATAAAATTGCACAAGCTGTCGTATTCCAGTGAATTTCAACAACTGGGAGTTTAAAAAAGTACGAAATTTAGAAATGAAATGCTACTCGTATATGTGCACTTACAATAGCGCTGAAACCAGGAAGGTCTAATTCAGTTGTTCCAGCTGAAATGTACATTAAAATTGCACATTACATTTTCATTTCCTATCAAAATATAATAACAACGAGTTCATTATTTTTGACCTGTTAGTTACACTAGCTCTTTTCACGACCTTCTCAGTTAATATTGCGCGTATTCCCTGCTCACGCATGACATCTTATCTTGTGTGTCGTGCGCGCATATAATCTCCTGCGCATGACAATTTATATGTTCCCTTGAATAATGCACAAACGGGAACATAGGGTCTCCTCCATCATCAAAAGCTGGAAAGCCGCTATAGGACTAAAATTGTGTCAGTGTGACATAATTTCTCAACATCTGTCTGTTTAATGTTTGTTGCTCCACATTGGGAAAATGCTACATGCTTGCCTCAATGTGATGATTTTTGTGAGCACAACCTTTGTCTAACCCACTCAGTCAAGTGTTACATTTACTTTAGAGATAGAGGTCCTATGTTTGCTCCCGAGAATCGATCTCACTGAGTAAAGCATGAAGTATTATCAAAATATACGATGATGTTATGATCTGTACAAAAAATAGCCGGACAGATGGACGGACGGACGTACGCACGCTTGCATGCACTCACGCATGAATATTTCCCTGTAGCAAATACCAGTTATTACGAAGTAGATCGGTATCCTGATTAATAAGGATGTGCAACTACCCAGGGGGTAGGTCCTTACAATATCATAACTATTCATTAATTTCATCACTTTCTATCTCAGGTTTGATTAATACAATCGTATTTCGTTATTCCGGAAGGCCAAACTTGACACGATTTTTTTTATCTTTGTTTTTTTTTTTTTTTGATCAAAATAAGCAAGAAGTTATTGTATATCGTACAGTCAAGTATTATAATGAGATTTGTTTAATACTAGAACAGAAATAGACACTATCCTATACAAACAGAAATAAATCAGATTGCGAAATAAGGTTCATCTTTCCATTCTATGATAACTATCTTTTTCTCAAAATCCTTGCATTTTGTATAATCAATGGTTGGGTGCCAAACCATTTTAGTAACAAACTTCTTTTTATATACGCTGTAAATGTCTATGTATTTATATCCATAAAGGATGGCTGTAAAATTACATGTACTTTATTTTATTGAGCATATATTAATAATAAATTTAGACGATCCTGTCTACATAATCGTTTAACTAATCTTTATCAATGTATATAAATGTATAGGAAAGATAGAAGTCTTCATAAAAATATTGCTGTTCCAAATCTCACAGTAGGACGTAGAGCAAAAGGTCGAATCTTAACTCGGACGTCAATTCAATTATCGCAAACTGATTTCATCTTAGAATGAAACATATTTACCAATAGCTAATTTCTGGCATTTACAAATAATTAGTTGCATTTGATTGGAAGTAAGAATGTCTTTAGTGCTGCAATAAGTAATCTCTGATCTGCACCACTGATAACTCTCTATAATTGCTTTATTTCCTGAGAATAGTTTTAATACGTGATTCAAAATTTCTGCCACTGTTTCCTTTGATTGAAATGGCTGAGGATCAAATGAAATGAAAACCATGAGAAAAAATCGGCAATTATATATAATAATACAAATGATGTAACATTAAGAATGATTACGCGAAATGATTATGATTATTATCATTTATTTATGCAAGATGACATAATAATTTATACAACATACCAAGATATTAAGTAATCACGATAAAGTACTTTCAAAACTGATATTATAATTCATACAACATATCAAGACATTAAATAATTACAATAAAAATACTTTTAGATGTATCAAGTATCTGCAAAATTTTCAATGAACATGGTAACATGCATCCTCTGAAATAACGAGCCTGTTCGGTCGTACTGTCATATGATCAACTAAATGTCTAATATCTTGAAACGTTTTGACAAATTTGTGAAATTAAATGATCTAATATATGATATATATGTTTACATATAGATATTGTAATACCACGGTTAGTTATATCCAGTTCTACTAAATGTAACTATTCTGTAACAAACAACATATTCTCCTTGCAATTAAAGCACCAATGACAGGAATACATTGTAAATCTGATATGCAACAAAATTATACAGCATGATCAGCTTAGGTGGCACTGCTTAAATAGTTATATTAATATCTTACAAAATAGAAACCTGTTTATTACATAAACATTCTCCATGTAGCAAGTAAGTTATAACATGTTTGCATAGCTCTATCTTATAGAACATACGCTGAACCCCACTTACATATTTCTACATAACTCATATTCTAAGCTTAGTTTTGATTTAAAAGTTTTAAGAATGATGCATTATATGTAACTAATATGTGGCATTTATCAACAAATGATTATTCGCATATCTGTTCTGCCTCACAAGACACAAAATGAAACTCACAAAATGACACAAAAAAATCGTAAAGGGAGGAAATTTTCTCCTGATATGCTCATAAAATTAGCTAACATTTTCATCTAAGTATGTTAGTTTATTTTTTCAATTTCTAATATGTATGTTTAATATCAAAACAACCTATTTTGTGCTTATTTGCATCGCGGTGTTGCAGGTTTTAAACGAAAGAACTCTCCTTAAGGCTGTGTCATCAACAGCGTAAAAAGTGAGCTTAAAATGTCGAATACATTGAATAATTTTACCAAAATTTACATGGTGTTTCGTGATTTATTCAAATCAACACTTTAGAACGTGGTGCTTTGAAATCTCGATTTGTGACGTAACGTCACACACAAAGGAAAAAGTCAACATTACCCATGCATTTGTTTGAGGTCAGACAGGTAACAGAGGTGGGATTTTCATCATTATGACCTCGTATATCGCAACGATATGAATCATGATATCAACTGTGCATCATTTACTCCATTTTCACATAATGTTTTACAAATCAAACATCGGAAACTCTACAAATAGGTTATGTTGATATTTATGTTGATATTGTTATCAAAAATTGAACATTGCTTGAAATTTTCACAATAATATTTAGCTAAACGTCAAAAAGCGTTGCGTTTTATAAACGGTTATAAAGCAGCCAAACTGATGAAACTTGCATTTAATGAGACTATAAACAGGGAGCAGTATCAGTTTATAATACATCAAGCTATAATATATCAACACTGAGATACTACAGTCCTTCTGTATGCTATAATGTAGCCGTTCAGCAACTTTACTCGAATGTTACTTTAACTGATTTGATGATATTGTTTCAACCAAACAATTACTGCCAAGACTTGCATCAGCGAGGAATGGCTGTATTAAAGAGATGTTAAAGAGACGTTTTATGGCAGGCATACCGCATAACAACTGGAATTAGATTGCTTTTCCTGGTTTACTGGGCAATTAAGGATTACTGCATCGGTAAACCTCTAACATATTTCTCGCATACCCTTATGTCCCCTAAATTGTAATAACTTGCAGAAAGTGTAATAACTTGCAGGTACAATATCTACTGAAAAAAATATTGTTTGCGTCAGTTTAATAAACTCATCCTTTGAAAGCATTAATATTCGACATCTTTCATCGTATCTTATATAAATAGCAAAAACGCTTGTCCTTAAACGATAATTCATCGTAATCTACCATTTTTTTAGAACTGTAATCTTTGGTTCAGGCTAACGTTTGCTCTTCAAACCATAGAGAATTCACGCTATATGATTTACATTGGAAATGGAACTACGTGTCTGTTTTAGCTTTAGGAAGTGACCTATTCTTAACTATCTGTTCACATTTACACAAAAATAAAGAAGATAGTTAATCGTAGTTTTATTCTTTTTAATTACAGAGCAAATTGACAAGATGTTTGGAAATACCATATTAAGCCCTTTAGTATTATGATGTCACAGTTCCAGTTTCTATAGATAAGCCGTTGCTATGGAGACGTAATTGGTGCTTATGAATTTGTAGAATCTACAAAGTCTGAGATTCTGACACATTAAGCTTTTTCTCTGTGACGTTTTCTGCAGGTCTCCGGGATATAGCAAGACTTTTAGAATGTGACAGTAAACTTTACTCTTGACTAACCACTTACATGTCTGGTCAGACTGGTTATTGCAATTAATCTTCTAAATCATTTTAGATTACATAAATCATTTAATTACATTACCTCATATATAAATCATCGGAACACTGATTTTGCTATATGGTGGATACATAACTAAGCTAAAGCCAAAAGTTGAAAAAGATCTTTAAAAAGTTATTTATGATGTTATATAATAAGATACGTGTTTAATGACTTGGCGGTCTATAGCTAAATGTCCGATGTCTTTGCAAATCAGGCCAAACATTTAGACTATTGATATTCAAGTAATTTGAAGTACGAGATCTTATCCACCATGTGGCCTAAAACTTAATTTAATTCCGCAGAAGAATTACAGTAAACTATGTCATGCAGAACACTACTTTATTTTCTGTCGCAAGCAACAGTGATTTAGATCAGACACTTTACAGATAATGGAAAAATCAGCTCAAGAATATTAAGCACATGGCGTGTTTGACGACAGGAAATAATAAAATTAAATCTGCTTTCCATGAATGTAAATTGGTTTTATTGCTATCAAGGATTGTTTTAGTGTAATGTAGCTATAGATAAATTACTTAATATCATGCGAAACTCCTAGGATGTTAAAATACTAATTGTTCATCCGAAGGGTTTGTAACCAATATAACACTTAATATAATGAAAACAAATATGGCAACACTGATAAAATATCAGCTCTAAGTGTCCTTGTGGTATTAAATTTAAATGAACTATACAGTTTTAAAAGATTTCATGTAGTTCCTAGATTTTTTCACTAATCTCTTTGCATCAAAACTTATCATGCGATTGCATATAAAACAAAACGTTTTGAGAACTGACGTCTCATTGTTATACAGTATATAAAGATACAAAAAAAAATTCGTATAAAAATTACAAGGTGTTCTGCCTATTTTCTTCCTTTGGGAACTAAGAAAAGTTTTTTTTCTATGAAAACAAAACTTAAGAAAATCATATTGCTATTGATTTGTGAATGGCTTTGTTAATAATTTGAGTACACTTATGTATACGTAAAACAGAATAATGTTATTTTGAATAATGATGAATAATTACAATAAATTGTGTAAAAAGCCATATTGTAAATAGAATGGTTTTTGTCATACATTATCCGGTGCTTCATAGATAAGATTTAAATTATTGACGGATAACTAGTGATTTTTCTTGCTCAAGAAATAAGCATGACACAGATACCAATAACATCTTTGAGACATCCTGTTTTTTCAGACTCTGACATTCATGAAAATAAGACATCAGGTATTCATTCAGAAACATATATTTTGAACTGACATATCATCTTTTCAAATGAACTACTGTATTCTAGTTCATGTTTTTTGTCTTTTTTTGTAATCGTACGAATATACGTATTCCTCCGCTTATATTGATGTGGATTTTACTTCGAGTCACCAGTCGCTTTGTTATAATATACAGACACCAGCGAACAAATCGACTTTGCGAGGCATATTGAGATTTTGTCAAGTCTATGAATATAAATGAACATTTTTATTACATCTTAACAGAAAACTAATGCGTTAACCACAAATACATTAGCATCTTAGACAACAAAGGTTTAATCTATTTATTCCAAAGCCAGTACATGGTTGGTTAAAAGTGCATATGACACTGTCAGCCTCAAAACGTCCAGTAACCTACGATGACAGAATGTAAAGGTCGTTTGACTTGTTTCCGCCTCATCCTAAGTTCGCTCTTAAGTACAAATGTTTGGATAAAAATACTAATGTGCCTTATCAAAGTATGTCATTATTTCAATGTTATACTTGAAACAGCCATAGCGTCTACCATAGCCACACAATCTATGCATTTGCGAAAGATTGGGCGCTTACATAAAAATCTTTTTTTCCAGTCCATAAGGTCTAAGCCTAAAGTTCTCATTCAGACTCAGAACATTCAGAAATACCGGGCCTGCTAAAAGATATTCATATTTTCTTTTACACTGATGTAACAATTGTATGACCAACCGAAATTTCACAATATAAAATTTCTGCATTTGAAAAAGTTCTATTGTCCACGGCATGAAGAAAATTGGTGGATTTATTCGGGAAGTTACCATTGTCTGAAATCATGCCCCCCTAGAGGAGCGTCTGACCAAGATATTCCTCTCCATACACTACTGGATGCACATGCCATTAAAAGGCTCGTGAAATTGGCCTTAATTATTTCAAACATTTTTAACAGAGTTTTAACAGGTCACCATTAAAATTCACCTCTTACTTTTTACTATTTAAGGGCATTTTCATGACCATAGCTTTAATGCCATATATTAAAAAGCCATGAAATAAATACATTAAAACCCTGGTAAAATATACCTTGTTAAAATGACTTTGAATGCCATGAAAAGCTGCTAAAAATAAACCATTGAAATGATTTAATTGGTTCCTTAAAACCCCATGAAAATTTCTTCATTGGCATTAAATTAATGAGCCATTAAAAAAGGTACCCCTTAATTTCACAAGTAATTAGTAAATACTAAGAGGGCCATTAATTTTTTTAATACTCTATTAATGGCTGTTAATTATTAAGAATTAGTTTATGGTCTCATTAAATACGCCAGATTCAATTTTAATGAGTTTGTAATATTTTAATGGCATATCAGATTAAGGGCCATGAAAATTTATCACCAGAATTAAATTTACTTCATATTGAGATTTGCGTTATTGATTTAAACTACGTATTACTACACATGTAATAGTATCTACACATATGTACTGTTTTGTAAAATGCTTGAAGAATATTTGATTTTTTTCTCATTATGTTGTTATGTAAACAAATGTAACAGCCTTGTACAAAAATTTGTCATATTGTATCCTCATTCTGTCATATGTTCATATGAAATGAGAAAATAAATGGATATTTTATTGTATTGTGTTGTTCTGAGAAGGGTTTACGGGTAACGGTTTCACTATTAAGACCAAGTGACCATGTGGGTAGTTTTAACTAACCAACATTTCTATACTGACAAACATTCTGACAAAGTTTTTATTGGTACAGACATTAGGCGTCATGTGTATTCAAAAAGCCACTGTTGATGACTATGTCAGCACACAATGGGCGATCACAATTTAGCTCTCCTTCTGTACTTTGTGCTCAGGTGCATGTACTTAAACAGCTAAGAGCAAATGTTTCAGGGATTACATCACAAGGGGCTCCCCCCCAGTCAAGCGTACCACACTCTTTGATTCATTGAAACGAAGAAGCAAGCCATTGGTCTGCCCATGCCCCAAGTGAATTTAAATCTGACTGTAAACTTCACAATCATGTGTACTGTTCACTTCTCTATAAACCTTAGTTTCTCCTTGAGGATTGGAAAATTTGAAAATCTAAACTGGTCTGAACACAACTCATAATGTAAATTCCTTACCCCACCCACTTTCGTATCCAAATCTGATTATTTGGACAGGAAAAACAGAATACAGAAAAGTGGCATGCATCAATACGTAAATACCCTTACCAAAATAATGTAGATTGATGTTATCAAATAAATTAATATGTTTTCATCCGACTTGTTATTTAATTGAAATGAATCCGATTTTTTTATAGGAACACAGTTTGGCAAACATTTGAAGAAAATGGCGTAAATGCATCGAGGGGAAATAACTTTAATGCAACTAAATATAACGTCATGATATATTATAGACGATTTGTGCGTAGTATGTATTTATTGTGATTAAAGTCCATTTTAGAACTGGACTGGAATTATAAGCATACAATGGGGCGAGCGCAAGCCAAAAAAATAAAAAATATATAATATTTTTTTTTGTGTTTCTGAAAATATAGGAATCACATTTTACAGAATGTAGGATTTAATGGGCATCACATTGCTGTTAAGGGCCATTAATTTTACTCTTAGATGAAATCGTACAGAACCTAAACATTTAATGGGCATTAAATTAAAGTTAAGGGCCATGAATAATCCTGTTAAATTCAAAATATATTGTTAGTAACAGAATTTCATTATTTTTTCAAAGCCATTAACTTTTTAGCTACCAAACCAAATTTTTAACGGCATGATTCATGGTCAAAAATGGGTGTTTTAATGGTATATTTACATGTAACCCATTGATATTGTGAAACCTGTTAAATAAAGTGATGCACGAATTAATGGGGTTAATTAACGGTTTTTCCTATTTTAATGGATATTATACATGATTTTAAACCATGTTTAATGGTATGTGCATCCAGTAGTGATATCAGTCGTCCTTCGGTCTGAATTTTGTCTGATTGTCATTGAACAGGCATCAGTAAATAAATGAAATCTTTTACCAAATATTTACTTTATTGAATTTATTGAATTCAATGTAAGAGGCATGTAAGTACAGTAAAACATAACTGATTAATGTTTTACCTTTGTAAAGAAAGGAATGAGACGATTTAGTTGGTTAACTTACAAACACAGTTTACAGGCTGTATGTTTTTAGATTGTTTTCTTATTTACAGACACAATTTGCAGACAAATTTGTAGGTAGTTTCCTTATTTACAGACACAGTTTGCAGACAAAATTTGTAGATAGCTTCCTTATTTACAGACAGTGTTTGCAGGTTTTAATCTGTAGATAGTTTCCTAATTTACCGACACAGTTTGCAGACTGTAATTTCTAGATAGTTTCCTTATTTACAGACACAGTTTCCTTATATACACAGTTTGCAGACTGTAATTTGTAAAAGTTTCTTTATATACAAACACAGTTAACTTGCAGACTTTAATTTGTAGAAAGATTCCTTATATATAAACACAGTTTGCAGACTGTAATTTGTAGAAAGTTTCCTTATATACAAACACAGTTTGCAGACTGTAATTTTTGGACAGTTTCCTTATATACAAACATAGTTTGCGGATAGTTTCATTTATTAACGAAAACAGTTTGCAGACTGTAATTTGTAGAAAATAAAATTTCCTTAAAGGCAAAGAAAATCTCCTATATAAGTGACCCCCCCCCCCCCCCAAATTACAAGATCCTGTCTGGTCCACTCTGATAAGGGTCCATAAAAGCCCTGTAGACTTGACATGTAGCCTTATTATTGTCAGAGAATCATAAATTTTATTGCCTACAGGTAAATTGGTTATTTCCTGTGTTTTGCATTTTATTAATTGAAATGCTGTTGTTTTTTTTTAGTCTTTTTTTCAGCATGTACACAAAATTATTTTAATTGATAAGATACTAATTTTGATTGCTCAGTCATGTTGAGTAATGTCCTGGCCAATTAAATTATAACTCTTTAATATTTTAAAGAAGCATTTAGGCTAAATCAAAAGTGGGATATTTGGTGACAATGCATGTAAAGAATTTCAAATAGGAAAAATAACGGTCAAAATCACACCCGGTAATCATGTCCAGCCACAGAGTAGTTAATCAAAATTAAAACAAAATCAAATTTACTCCTTTTCAGAAATGTATCTTGGGTAATATTTGAGGTATTGATGTAAAGTGTATATGGTTCTTGGTAACCCTGGCACATCACGGGACACTATTAAACAAAGTAAAAAAAAAAATCAGTGTCTTGTAGTAGCCGCAATGTTTTGTAAGGGTGGGATTTTTTTTTTTGCCTTCAGAACGAACGTGCATTATTACATATAGATCTGTTAAATTTAAATAACATACAACTTATGACAGACAAACTTTGTGAACATGTGCAGCGATCATACCACACTTCAATTAAAATTTATTTCATTTCATTTAAAATTTATTTCATTTGAAAGACACTGGTCAACTATGAACAAGCAAAGCATTTCTCACTATAAAATAATTATTCAAAACTTAATAAGAGAAATTACAAGTTTGTTTATTCAATGATTATGATCTTTTTATCAAAAGTAACAAAATAAAAAAAAAAAAAGATAACTGCTGGATTTTATTAGAAATTAAAGAAGCGTTCAGTTGCATTTTTAATAGATAAAGAAGGTATATAGACAGAAGGATGTTATATATCAAAAATGCTTAATTCCTCTTGTGTTATCTAAATAATGTTAACTTTCTTTTATGTATAATAAAATCCAGCAATAAAGATATATCATTGTTCAAAATACACAATAATTTATTACTTCTAAAAGCTATGTGCCTGAATGCATTTTTTATATTTTTGATAATAAAAAGCAGCAATAATGAGATGTAATTGTTAAAAAACTTACTTTATCAAAAATATGATAAAACACTGTTGTATCTTATCACTTTGTTTATTTAGCCCTAATTCAATCAAGCTTTCTAAACTCGTTATAAAGGTGAGAACTAATTTGCTATAAAGGTGAGAAATATCACCTGCAATTTATTTACTGCACAGTAGCTATACAGTAGCTTATTATGATAAACAGAAGCAAGTCTACCAATGGTCCTGACTTGTGTATTGGCCCTTATCGCCAATACGCAGACCTTATCATCTCCATAGGCCACATACCAGGCATACCAGAGTCAGTGTCTTTAATATATACAAACACAGTTTGCAGACTGTAATTTGCAGATAGTTCCATATATTAACAAACACATATTTTGCAGACTGTAATTTGTAGACAGTTTCCTTATTTACAAGCACATTTTACAGACTGCAATTTGTAGATTTTTTTACCAAATTTTGTTAATAGAATTTTCAAAATTTTAAATACATGTCATTGTGCAGAATACGAAATAGTTTATATAACTAATATAGAAATTCAATCAAAACATATAAGACTTTATGTTAAAGGGTTATAAAATATTTACTGAAGTCTAAATCAGGCAAGGGGTAATACGGGAAATGAATAATGGCACGGCCTTTATTTGTATAAAGGATTGGCTTTTCGACACACAGTGGTATTCTCTTCGAAATATGACATTAGGTTAACATTTTTGATATTACTAGTTGCATATTGTTTGGTTCACTAACTATAGTTTAAGATTCGGTGTGCAACCAAGACCATTACTATTATTGTTTATATGGAATCAACTCTGCAACAATGAATATAATATATATCAGCTCCCAATCATTAATTTGACAACCAAAATTCTATATTTATGCATTGTATAGTAATTTGGTTTTGTGCTCTGTCACTTTCATTGTTAAAAATAACTGGAGTTAAATGTGTTTTAGGACCATTTATGGCGCCTGTTTCTGTGATCTCATTTTATGAGACTTTTACAAACGATTAATGATCGATGACTCTTGTAAAAAATGTCTGATGAGAGATGTATGTCATTCGTATAGACAGTCTCTTAATTAACCTCTTTCAATCGATGGATTGAACATTTCTAATGTTTGGGAAAAATATCATAACGTCATTACTTAACCTTACAAATGATATACCATCTATAAATAGATCGATACTATCAGCATGTGATGAAACTCTTACTTTTTTATCTTAATGAAGACAAGTATTACAGATGTAAATGTACACTTGTTCTCTTTGTTTTGTTTATACTTTTTCCTTAGTAAAAAAGTAAACTTCCAATAAAGTTATCCGATATTTAGTAAAGTAATTGTATCTTAATGTAGTAAAATGTTTGGATAAATTCCCTGGAGTTTTTAATTCATTACCTTTTGCCGTTAACCTACAAGACTGTTATCTGAATGTCAGCGTCCTTGAACTACATACGTTTCCAGAAGGCATAGACGTGGATCAGCTAGTAAATGTATATTCAAAAGGATTATCCTTACTGATAGATAAACATGCTCCCTTACGCACAAAAACCATCGTTCTTCGACCCAGCTGTCCGTGGTTCACAGACGAACTTCATGAGGCTAAACACTTGAAACGCAAGCTTGAGCGGAAATGGCGTAAATCTAAGCTAACAATCGACCATCAACTTTATAGGGACCAATGTGCTACCATGAATAAACTCCTAATTCAGGCCCGAACCGACTACTTCTCTGAGAAGGTGAAGTCGTGTGGCACTGACCACAAAAGTTTGGCCAAGATAACCAAAAATCTACTAGGAGACAGCCATGATGCTTCCCGTCCCTCTAACTCATCATCAAGGGAACTTGCGCAGAAGTTCAGTGACTTTTTCATCGAGAAAATTGCAAACATTAGGAATGACATTATTTCGCACAGCCAAACTGATTGTGTTTCAGATGACTTGCATTGTTCAGAACACCAGGAAGTAGCAAACTGTCTTATTGATTTGGCTCCTACAACGATAGATGTAAAACAAATTATACAAAAATCTCCAAACAAATCCTGTGAACTTGACCCTTTACAAACATGGCTTTTGAAGAAATGTCTCGATGAGCTCTTGTCGTTGATAACAAACATTATAAATACATCAATGGAATTAGGTTATGTACCAAAAGAGTTTAAAAGTGCTAGGATAAGACCCCTGCTTAAGAAACCAGGTCTTGAACCAAACATTCTCAAAAACTACAGGCCTGTGTCTAACCTCCCTTTCATTTAAAAAATCTTAGAAAAGGTAGTATATGCGCGTCTTGAGCGGCAAGTGAGTGAAAATAAGCTACATGAGGGACTGCAGTCTGCTTACAGAAAGTTTCATTCAACTGAGTCGTCTTTGATAAAGGTACAGAATGACATCCTCACATCCCTCGACCAAAAGTCTGTAACAATCCTCGTGCTACTCGATCTGTCTGCAGCTTTCGACACGATTGACCACCAAACGCTGTTACACCGACTCGAACATCACTTTGGAGTCACAGACAAAGCATTTGCATGGATGTCATCATATCTTAGTGACCGTTATCAAACTGTGTGCGTTGACGGTGAGTTGTCGACGCCTATGTTGATGAAATACAGTGTGCCCCAGGGATCAGTGCTTGGTCCAAAGAACTATATCATGTACACTAAACCCGTGGGTGCCATATGGACTTCTTCACCATTTCTACGCCGATGACTCTCAATTATACCTATCCTTTAAGCCGATAGAGGCTGTTGCTAGAAGTGAGGCTTTGCGCCGCATTGAGAGCTGTCTGGCTGAAATTGTCACGTGGATGCATTGCAACATGCTGAAGCTCAATGCTGATAAAACGGAGGTAATGCTATTCACATCAAAGCGTAACTCCAAGTACATTGATGACGTCTCTGTAAAGGTCGGTGACTCTGTGATAAAATCCACAAAATGTGTTAGGAATCTTGGTGCATTACTTGACAACAATATGGATATGGAACAACAAGTCAACTCTGTGTGCCGGGCTGGATATGCACAACTTCACAGAATAGGTCACATCAGACGGTATCTTACCAGTGATGCCACAAAGACCCTTATCAACAGCCTGGTTACTTCACGGTTAGACTACTGTAATGTAAAGTATTGACGTTCATTTGCCGCCTTTCTTTACGTGACGTCTTCCGCATTACGTAACGTTTATGACGTCACGTCCGTTGTATTGATATGTAACGTTAGTGATATTAATAGGTACGAACCTGACACAACGTGTATTTTATACATTCTTATTCCCTTTTCGATATTGGTGCCGTGACCAGGATGTAGGACTCTAACTGGTCGTAGTAGATTAACTACTTTACCCTACCAGAAATCTACAGATGATTCAGCGATGAATACTAACCTTAACAGTGGTGTTGACTTATCTCGACAAGCCAGACTTCAGCAGAAGGTCGTACACCATTTCAGAGATAGGTGACGCCACGAGTACCTCACCGCCTTACGAGAACATCACCAGACGACAGGAATCAACGAGCAGAAGATAAACGTTGGAGATGTCGTCCAAATTCATGATGAATCTCCCCGTTCCCAATGGAAGCTTGCGGTCGTGCAAGAACTAATTTACGGAAATGACGGATATACCAGAGCAGCCAAAATAAGAACGAGTAACGGTATTACGAATAGACCCATTGTGAAATTGTATCCATTGGAAATGAAGTGACTTTTCCAGTTATTAGTGAAAGATTCGCGTGAGAAACAGTATACAGAGACATTGCAATTTTAGAAATTTGTGCTATTTCATTAAGTGACTGTGACTGTTTTAAGTGCCAAAAAGAGAACTTTCGATAAATGAATAGTGATATAGAATACTAGAGCTACATAGAGACTTTCAGAAGAACTATACATATCCTTATAACTTTCGCGGCCCCCAGTATGTAAAGTATTGACGTTCATTTGCCGCCTTTCTTTACGTGACGTCTTCCGCATTACGTAACGTTTATGACGTCACGTCCGTTGTATTGATGTGTAACGTTAGTGATATTTAAAGGTACGAACCTGACACAACGTGTATTTTATACATTCTTATTCCCTTTTCGATATTTGGATTTGGACGACATCTCCAACGTTTATCTTCTGCTCGTTGATTCCTGTCGTCTGGTGATGTTCTCGTAAGGCGGTGAGGTACTCGTGGCGCCACCTATCTCTGAAATGGTGTACGACCTTCTGCTGAAGTCTGGCTTGTCGAGATAAGTCAACACCACTGTTAAGGTAAGTATTCATCGCTGAATCATCTGTAGATTTCTGGTAGGGTAAAGTAGTTAATCTCCGGCCGTAGAGAAGGTGAGCTGGAGTCAGGGGTTCTGGATCTGACGAACCGGATGTTATATATGTGAGTGGCCTGTCATTCATCACGGCTTGTATCTCTGTGACGACTGTCTGTAATGCATCGAAACTGATGTAGGATCGACCCAGTATCTTCTTCAGTGTTGACTTCGTGAGACCAATTAGACGTTCCCACCAGCCGCCGTACCATGGAGCACGTTTCGGGATGAACTTCCACCGGGTACCTTTCATGCTAAGAGCGTCTTGTACTGTCTGGGATTCGAACAGGCGTTGTATATGGTTGGAGGCTGCAACATATGTGGAGGCGTTGTCTGAAATCATCAGTGAGGGAACGGATCTACGACTGGTGAATCGTCTGAACGCTTGCAGGAAGGCCTCTTCGGAAAGGTTGGGTACAAGTTCCAAGTGCACAGCTCTGGTGGACGCACACGTGAAGAGGCAGATGTATGCTTTGGTCTCGTTGTTGGAATTATCTCGAACGTAGAGAGCTCCGGAGAAATCAACACCAGTTACAGTGAATGGTGGTGCGTCTTCTACTCTGTATTGCGGTAATGGAGGTGGGTCTGGGGCTGAGTATGCCTTCCCTTCTGTTCTACGGCAAACAAGACATCTACGAAGTACTGTACGAACACTCTGACGTATGGAAGGTATCCAATACTTCTGGCGAAGGTAAGTAATAACTGAGTTCTGTCCTGCGTGAAGAAGTCTCTCGTGAGCGTCGGCAACAAGGAGCCGGGTAAGTGGATCTTTGGCCGGTATTAAATATGGAAATTTAGCCTCTTCATCAAGATCTGCATTGTGGATTCTCCCTCCACATCGAAGGAAACCATCTTCATCAAGAAAGAGTCGTAACTGTTTCACAATCGGGAGTCGGGTCTCATTGGGTCTCGAACGAACTGTTCTCAGGTTTGTAATCTCTTCCTGGTAAGTATTATGTTGGCAGCTGTGTAGTAAGACTTTCTCTGCTTTCTGTAGTTCACTAGTTGTCAGTTGATCATGATGTGGGTAGGTTTTCTCTCTGCATTTATTTATGAACCGTAATACATACGCTGTCACTCGTTGAAGCTTCGTGTACTTGCTGAATTTAGTTACGTCAATAACGTTACGTAACTGTACGCGATTCTGGTGAATATTGTGGCGGTTGTCTCCCTTGTTCATACTCAAATGAATCACTCGATACCGTTGTCATCACTGTCGCATCGTTAGTATGCCATGTTGGCCAATTCAATGATTTGGTTATCCAGGAAGGACCATTCATCCAGATCTTGCTGTTGGTAAACTGTATCGCTGATATACCGCGTGTCATTAAGTCAGCTGGGTTGTCTTGGGTAGGGCAATATTTCCAATTCCGGGAACAGGTAAGTTGTTGAATCTCTTCAACCCGATTTTTCACAAATCGCTTCAATGATTTGGTTGTTTGTAGCCAATGTAGAACAATCTGGGAGTCCGACCACAGGTAGGTATTATTTGAATCAATATTGCATGAAGACTGGAGATGGTTGGCTAAGCGTGAACCCACCACAGCTGCCATAAGTTCTAGGCGGGATAACGTAAGTTTCTTCAATGGAGCTACACGGGTCTTCGCCATAACAAAGGTAGACTGGTTTGATGTACACAGGTAGGCTGTAGCACCATATGATAATGTACTAGCGTCGACGAAAATATGTAGAGACATCTCTTCTGTTGTAGTGATACGGTCGTCTGCTGCACATGGATCTCTGAAGTAGTATCTGGAAACCTTGGTGTTCATGACGTTGTTAAGGTATGTCACAAGTGCTGACCATTTCTCATAAACGTGCTTAGGTAAGGCTGTATCCCAGGAGTATTTCTGTTGTCAAAGTTCTTGTAGTAGGATTTTTGCTCTAACGGTAACTGGACTCAATAAGCCAAGCGGGTCGTAGATACGGGACGAATGTTGAAGAATCTCACGTTTTGTGATCACATCTGTAATGGGGTTAGTTTTGCAGGAAACATCATCTCATATGTAACTGTATTCCATAACATACCAAGTACTTTCGTGGTGTCGTCTGCTTCAAGCACTTTCTCTGACGTAGCTAGGTTCCTCATTTGTTGACAGTTTGAGCTCCATGACCGAAGGTTGAAACCAGCTTCTAGCATGAGACTTCGTGCGTTACGATAATATGCGAGTGTATCCGATTCTTCGGGAAGGCTTGTCAATATGTTGTCAACATACAGGTCTCTCTTAAGGATCTGGCATATCCAGTTGTTGTTGTCTTGGAGATGCTTCAGAATAGTCGCATTAAGTATGAAGGGGGAACAGGTAGCACCAAATAACACTGCCTTGAATCTGTAGGTTTCTAGGGAACTATCTGGGTCGGTAGGGTCACTTAACCACAGCAATCTTGTGTAATCACGATCCTTCTCGTCTAATCTCACGTGTAGAAATGCTTTTTCGATGTCAGTAGATATGGCGTATTTGTGAAGTCTGAATCGCACCAAAATACTGGTCAAGTTGTTCAATAACGGGGGAGTAGATTCTAAGCAATCATTTAAACTTGGCTGGTTCCGGGATTCTCTGCAGCTACATTCGTACACTATACGAATGGGGGTCGTCGTTGAGTCTTTTCTGATTTCATGGTGGGGAATATAATGGACATCTTGGGAAGCTATCTCTGAGTCTGGGACCTTTTCTATGAAATCTCTGCGAACTTGTTCTTTTATGATTTCGCCGTACTTATTAAGTAGGTGTGGCTCCTGACGTAGGCGGTGAATCGTTTTCTCTGTGCGTCGTTTCGTTATGAAGTAACTGGATGGTAAGGAAGGGTGATCTAGTTTCCATGGCAACATGGCGGAATAACGTCCATCTTCGAACTTGATTGCAGTGGTCTGGTAAGTCTGTAGGTATTCTGTACTGGACGGATCCTCTTCTGGTGTAATACCCATGCACTCAAGTTTCCAGAAGCGCTCTAACTCGTGAACATCTGGTGGTGAGGTAAGTACATTCATTATGTAACTAGTGGGCGTATTCGTAGGTGAACTCGGGAGTGGACCGGATAGGAGGTACCCAATCTTGGAGCTTACTGCGGTAGGTCCATTTCCGCGTACTATTCTGTTCTGTACTGTGAGGCATGATGCCTCACGACCTTGTTTTGATGCAATTGTTTTGCATTGTTTTTACGGCCTATCAGTAGTTTTCATTTTTGATGTTAAAATTGTCAGGCTATCTGTCAGCTACTTTTTAATCATAGTTCATTGTTCTGTAACATTTCCAGACATTGACTGATAACCAGTCGCATTGTTAAATTGTTGTTTACTAAATTACATTTCAAAATGTTAGAACTCTACTTATGTCATGCTTGTGTCAGTTAGTGAAACTGTAATTCTAGCTTTCACAGGGATTTTCTATAAAAGTACGCAATGTCAGCCTGAGTTATTCAACAGTTCAATCAACAATCACCTGCTGTATTAAATTAAATCGATGTTTTCATGTAATGTCCATTGTTGACTTTGTAAAACTTCATAAAAGTTTATGTCAGTTGAAATTTTGACAGTTGTCAACCATCTTGGATTTTTGTACGTATGCACCGGGTGACTAAAATCTCGTACAAGCGGACTGAAATCGCTTCATATTCTGCAGAAATAGTTAACTTTTATTGTCAGGTATTTGATATTTAATACTTGGCATGTAGTGTTGATTCGTAGCGTTCTATATTGTTTTATTATTTATTTCTGTCCGACTTTGTTTGTTTACACTAGTTTAGAGGTTAAGCTCCGCCTTCTTTGCATATAAGGAAATGTTCGTATCCCGAATGACGTCATGGTCGGCCGAAGTAAGTTCGTAGCATCAACTCGGTTACGGACCTGTCCGGGTATTTCCGACTTTGACCTTATTCAGACTAATTTAGATTCTGGTATTCATCCTCATTTGCATACCATGCATACCACAAAGGTTAATTATTAGAACGCTAGAATCATCACTTTGCCTCCGTCTCTCGTACTGAAAGGCTGTTTGTCAGTTTGTTCTTAGACATTTTTTTATTTACGCTTCTAAAACCTATACGAATTATTCAAACTTTGAAACTGCACGGCACTTATTATCATTAAATTATACAGTTATATTTATTAGCAGTATTTGGCTGTTTTTCTCTTAGAAAACTCTGTAATTTTACAGTTGGTTCTCGGTCCGCCTGCTACACGACTTTTGCCTAATATTTTCATGGTTTATATTTCATTACTGATTATTTTATTCAGTTATAATTAATAGTTATTGTTAAGGCTTCCCATAAATAAAAGTTGTTTGAAGCCGAAAGGAACGTTGTCAGTAGTTTATTTTAAACTTTGAAATAAATTTGAACTCGGGCGCTACCAGCCTTTGAACTCGGGCGTTGCCAGCCTTTTAACTTGGGCGCTACCAGCCTTGTCTTGGGCGCTACCAGCCTATAGGGTCGCGACCAGACCCTAGTTTAGTCTACATATTGCTTATCCCTGAACAATGAATAACCTTACAGTATTGTAATTGGTGGACTCAGTCCACTGACTGTAGTCCCCTTGCCCTTGGTCTGTTTACATTTAACATTCTTTTTACCCTAACCCAAGTAAAGTACAGTGACCCAGGGCGGGGGCACTACAGAATTTGGTAAGCAGCGGTGGGATCCGTTCTTCATTTCGGATCCAGTGATACGAACTCTACACTCCATAAATTTGTTGAAAACGCTACCATTTAGAAGTTGTTGACAGCGAGCACATAATATTTTCTCAGTCAGAAAGAATGCAGCTTAGCAGGATATAGAACCACACATCAGCATAACCAATGACCTTATTTACTGCCAGTATCGATCGATAAGCGAGTGTGACATTTGTAAACATTTGTGAACTTGACCTAGATATTTACTACAGTGATGGTGTATCAATTGTTAAACTACCCCAGTATACCGAGGAGTCGAGGACTTGATTTAACCGAAGTCAGAGCTGTTCTTTAGCAGTGCTGATTTAATTGTGGAAACTGCAGCCTTATTATTTTTTTTATATATATAAAATATTGTACATGTTTAATCTAATATAAAATTTAGATTTCAGTCCAGGTTTAATGTAATAGACAGCAACTTAAGGCTGTTTCCAAGCCTTGGTGAGTAAAAAAAAAAAATCAGTAGATCAGGAGTAGTATAGACTTTGTTAAAAATTTAGTACAAAGCTAGTATAACCACCAGTGACTTGTTTTGTTGTGAAAGTCGCCTCCAGACTTTGTAAGGGTCATTACCAGACCTTACTTTTGGTAAAGTCGTTACCAGACTTTGGTAAGATTTTGTTTTTGTGTATCTAAAAGTTGTTTTGTTGGCGCGTTGAGCTTGGTGTGCCTTGTTCTTGGTACATTTCATAGAGCCGTGCCCTGCCGCTTATTAAATATCTAGACAACCATTCTGTTGAATATTGTAGCCATCTCCAGGCTTGTATTGTGACCGATACCAGGTCAGGGTATAGCGCTAAAGCCGCTTCCAGGCTTAGGTAACAAATATAATTTCATTGAATACTAGTAACTTGTACCATTCCTGACCTAGATGTGAAACAGCTGTTTCCAGGCTGTGGAAAACCAGTTCCTTAGAGACAGTTAAATTGCTGACTGTTTCCAAGTTAGCTTTAAAGAACATTGTTAAACTTGATTAACTCATACAAAACATTTTGTACCTATTAATTTTGATATAACTAAGTGCCAAAACCTTGAATATTTAAATTCTGTAAATATTTTATATTTACTGTACTAGTAAAAGTTAAAGTAAATATACATTTTTTGTGTGTGTGTTGTTTAAATAAAACCAATTTAGTTACAGTCCATGATGGAGACCATTAGGGAAGTTACCATGGACCCAGGTGATATACCATCCACTGAAGTACAGCATGACATAGACCATGATTACCAACCAAGTACCTACGTTTAAAACCTAACTAGATACACCTTATCTACCCAGATTTCTACCACCACCAGTACACTGTCAATCGCCCGTGAGACGGAGGCAACGTCAAGGTCAAGGTTACAGTCAATGGACGGTGGTGATTTGTACGAAGACAACTTGGTACCAGCTGGCAGTCAGCCGGTGGTATTTGGCACGCTTTCCGGTGAGGTGACCTGGCGCAGGCGCTCAGGGGAGGACCGAGTTTCAGAAGACCAGGGTTTTATCCATCCTGGCAAGTACTGCATCATATCCAGTGGAGAAGCCAGGGCCCCGGGGGTCAGGAACAAAGCCTTGCAAGGTGGAACTGATATGGTATTGGGGGGATGGGGGGAAAACAGGGATTTTTGTACTTATGCTTATTATTGTGGATCAGTTCCTTTATACGCGGACAGGACCTTGGCCGATGGTATTATAGACCAGTGTCAGGTACCTGGGGGATATATTGGTAGGGGATTGGAACAAGGGATTTTTTTTTTTTTTTACTCTGATGGGTAGTCAGAGTCTGGCCTGCTGGATGAACCTTTGACGGGATATCAGGGTGTGAGGAGTCGAGTTGCTGTAGGGGCCAGTACAGAACGGCTCCTTGGTCCCCGTGATACTCGTGTTGATGCAGACTTCAATGCTTTTTTACCTAGGAAGAGAGATGTTGGAAGGGAATTGTCAGCATACATAGCATCTACACCTCGACCACAGAACTAAGGACCTAGTGATAGACCATGGGAGATCATTCCATCGACCTTAAACCCTATAAATTTTATAAATGGACTAAGGGAGGCAAATCCAACAATCTTAAACATTTAAATTCCAAGTCAAAGATGATAATGAATTGATAGAGACAGAACAAGAATCAACTGAATGCATGGGACTGTCAGTCAACCTTACCTTAAAGGTATTCAGAGTTTGCATGAGAGAGAACGGAATGGTTATACAGGAAAGAATAAGAGTGAAGTTACAGATGACCAACCAAGAGCTCTGGAAGGTGATCTGTTGATAATTGTTACCGAGATGCTTTTTCTAAGGTTCCAATAAGAATTCTGACCCCCTGAGGAATACTGTATGGACCGCTTGAGGATACACCAGAGGTGGATTGGTCGACAATCCCGCAGGAAGATCCCAACATAGGCCCCCTTCAGTGAGGAAATTTCACATTTTATAATTATTTAATAATACTGTATGTTAGGAAAATTTTAAGTGTAATATTTTGGTCCGGGCTACTTTTTGTGACATTTTAGTAGGGTTTTAAGCTTTAAATAGTAAACTAGTCGTTTTCGTAAAATGCTATTATTACCACACTTTCTTTTCTTGTAATATTTTTGGTATCCGTACAGTAACAGTTGATTAAAGGTAGAGTGTTTTGTAATGTTTACCTCTGATATAATAAGTCATAAGTATATCTTTGGTATTTTAACTTTTATAAGTGAAAGTAGATTTTCAACTTTGTCAAGCTTTTAGCACTGTTGCCAGTCAGTGGTTATAAGTAATCATTTGATAAATTTTCAACATTCTGTTTAAAGTATTTGGTACATTTCAAGTTTAACTATTGAATATTACTGAGCCCTGGAATAAACAACTGTTACAATTGTTATTTATTGTTAAGAAGGTCATTATTAATATTGTTATACATTGTATTACTTAAAGGACACAATTGCTTAATTGTTGCTCAGGCAAACTCTTATGTACTTGTCCGAAATGTTGTTTTTATTAAGTATAGTATTGCCTAAAATCCGGATGCAGTGTTGGTTATAGGTCCGAATTCAGGTGTCTGTATAAATTATTTCAGTATTTATAAATGTTGTTCAAGGTACATGTGAAATTTTTTAAATGCATAGCATAAATGTTGCATCTATGAAATTTATTAAATTGATGACATATTTGAGAATTAATTATTTGGAAATATGTAAATGCAATCTGTGCATGTGTGTTCTACCTTCTGTCTAAAAGTAATTATAGTGCAAATGTATTAAAGTTATTGAAACAGTACTTTGTAATGGCAGTACAAAGATTCGAACCATATTGTTCAATGTAAATGATTATATTGCTATGTCTGTAGATTACCGGGTGCATACACATGTTAATTGTATTTAATGCATGTTGTTAATTAATATGATTCTCATCATTGTTGTTGTAAAGTAATTATTATTGTTGTATTTTGTGTAACAGGCTGTATTTTTTTTCAATTTCGAGGACGAAATTTTGTCAGTAGGGAGGGTAATGTGAGGCATGATGCCTCGCGACCTTGTTTTGATGCAATTGTTTTGCATTGTTTTTACGGCCTATCAGTAGTTTTCATTTTTGATGTTAAAATTGTCAGGCTATCTGTCAGCTACTTTTTAATCATAGTTCATTGTTCTGTAACATTTCCAGACATTGACTGATAACCAGTCGCATTGTTAAATTGTTGTTTACTAAATTACATTTCAAAATGTTAGAACTCTACTTATGTCATGCTTGTGTCAGTTAGTGAAACTGTAATTCTAGCTTTCACAGGGATTTTCTATAAAAGTACGCAATGTCAGCCTGAGTTATTCAACAGTTCAAACAACAATCACCTGCTGTATTAAATTAAATCGATGTTTTCATGTAATGTCCATTGTTGACTTTGTAAAACTTCATAAAAGTTTATGTCAGTTGAAATTTTGACAGTTGTCAACCATCTTGGATTTTTGTACGTATGCACCGGGTGACTAAAATCTCGTACAAGCGGACTGAAATCGCTTCATATTCTGCAGAAATAGTTAACTTTTATTGTCAGGTATTTGATATTTAATACTTGGCATGTAGTGTTGATTCGTAGCGTTCTATATTGTTTTATTATTTATTTCTGTCCGACTTTGTTTGTTTACACTAGTTTAGAGGTTAAGCTCCGCCTTCTTTGCATATAAGGAAATGTTCGTATCCCGAATGACGTCATGGTCGGCCGAAGTAAGTTCGTAGCATCAACTCGGTTACGGACCTGTCCGGGTATTTCCGACTTTGACCTTATTCAGACTAATTTAGATTCTGGTATTCATCCTCATTTGCATACCATGCATACCACAAAGGTTAATTATTAGAACGCTAGAATCATCACTTTGCCTCCGTCTCTCGTACTGAAAGGCTGTTTGTCAGTTTGTTCTTAGACATTTTTTTATTACGCTTCTAAAACCTATACGAATTATTCAAACTTTGAAACTGCACGGCACTTATTATCATTAAATTATACAGTTATATTTATTAGCAGTATTTGGCTGTTTTTCTCTTAGAAAACTCTGTAATTTTACAGTTGGTTCTCGGTCCGCCTGCTACACGACTTTTGCCTAATATTTTCATGGTTTATATTTCATTACTGATTATTTTATTCAGTTATAATTAATAGTTATTGTTAAGGCTTCCCATAAATAAAAGTTGTTTGAAGCCGAAAGGAACGTTGTCAGTAGTTTATTTTAAACTTTGAAATAAATTTGAACTCGGGCGCTACCAGCCTTTGAACTCGGGCGCTACCAGCCTATAGGGTCGCGACCAGACCCTAGTTTAGTCTACATATTGCTTATCCCTGAACAATGAATAACCTTACAGTATTGTAATTGGTGGACTCAGTCCACTGACTGTAGTCCCCTTGCCCTTGGTCTGTTTACATTTAACATTCTTTTTACCCTAACCCAAGTAAAGTACAGTGACCCAGGGCGGGGGCACTACAGTACTATCTTCCAATAGTGGTCTGCGCCTATCAACAGGGAAATTTCGTAGGATTCGTCATCTGTGTTTGGGTGGGCTAACTTAAGTCCTCGTAGATAGGGTAAGTCTTTCACATCACGCTGTAGGTTACGTAATGGTACTGCAATGGTTGGTACAACAAGGACCTGGATGGCAATCTTCCTTCCGGAATCTGTTACTAGGTATACAGTGGACGTATCCATGAAGCGTACATTCTGGTTCGAGTCTCCAAAGGACGTCAGATGAATTATCTCGGGATTTCCACGAGGTAAATGTAGTTCGTCGGCTAATTTTTCTGTAATAAATGAGCGTTGAGCTCCCTCATCAAAAAGAATTGTGGCGTCTACTCTGAACTGTTGGTTGCACACTGGGGCGATGGCTGTCTTCAGTAGTACATTGGAAGGGGACTGCGTCGAAGAATGGAGTATGGCTGTGGCTTGTTGGTTTCTCTGTTGATCTGAGGTTGTTGGGGTTGTAGGGACTGTGGGAGCTGTCGGCTGGGCAGACTTCCGGTCACATATACTGGTGTGGTGTTTCCGTTGGCAACGGCGACATCGAAAGTTGGATCGGCACTTTGACACTTGATGACTACCAAGACAGTTAAAACACAATTGTTTATTATTGACAATGTCAGTACGGGACTGGTAAGTAGTTACCTTGGTACAGTCGATCGGGGAATGCTGTTCACTGCAAAACACACAGGCTTTCTTTTCAGTAGCTGCAGGGTTTCTCATATCCAAACTTCTTGGGGGTCTTTGTTTACCTCTACTTCCGGTGTAAAAAGACGCCGTAACTCGAGGGTTGTCATGCACTTCCGGTATGACGGACTGACCTGCGTCCATGCAGTGATTTCTTTATAGATCGCCTTCCGAAGTTCTGCTAGAGTCCATCCAACGTTTCCGTGTTCTCTTGTTAAATTTTTGCGTACTTCCGCCGGAAGTTTACTGATAATGACTGGAATGAGTAGCGAGCCGTAAGTCTCTTGAAATTGTCCGATTGACTCTAGACCGCGGATGTAGGACTCTAACTGGTCGTAGTAGCTCTGGAGGCTGGGTAACGTGTTGACAGGACGTGGTTGTTCTAACAGGGCTTGCATGTAGGCTTGTATAATCTTATGGACCTGACCGAATCTCTCATGTAATAAGCTGACCGCTCTCTCGTAGTTTGCGTTCGTCAAAGCAAATCCTGCTATAGTATAGGCGGCGGGACCTTCTAACTGGGCTTTTAAGTAATTAAACTTCTGGATATCAGTAAGAGAGGGGTTAGTATGTACTGCTGACTCATAACTGTCCCAAAATGTCTGCCATTGTAATAGATCTCCAGAAAATATCGGAAGCGATAATTTTGGTAATCTATGCGAATGAGAAAAGGTTGAACTTACAGTCTGTTGCGATGTCTGTATAGCGGGAAATACCGGTAACGTCTGCTCAGGTCGCATGATATCTGTCTCTGAAACGAAGCCCTCCGAACGTCTGTATTCCTTGAACATGTTAATCTGGATCTCTAAGTTCAGGTGATATTCGTCGGCCTCTATCATCTCTGTCTCGATCTCCTCTGGTTGAAGTAGCTCTAGAATCTTCTGATCTGACTCTCTCACAAACTCCTGTTTCTTCTGGATGTTGTTCAATACGATATTGAATTGTAATGCCTTGTTAAGTAGTATTCCAAACAGCACACTTAACAACATGTCCAGAACACGGCAGCTCGCATCATCACCAAGACGCCCCGTCGCAATCATATAACACCGGTTCTGAAGGAGCTCCATTGGTTGCCAGTAAAATACAGGGTGCAGTACAAGGTTCTGACCCACACCTTTAAAGCTTTACACAATCAATCCCCTGCCTATATTAGGGATATGATAGAAGTGTATAAACCGGTGAGAAACCTAAGATCACAAGACACGCTGTCACTGGTTATGCCAAAAACTAAAACCATGATATATGGCAATCGCAGCTTTTCGTGCACTGCTCCAAAGCTTTGGAACTCCCTTCCCGTCAAGATCAGGGAAGCTGACACGCTAGCTGCTTTCAAAAGCCTGCTAAAAGCCCACTTCTTTGTACAATATTGTGTTAACTGACCGATACATTGATGCTTTTTCTTTTCTTCTTCTTCATAAAACTGCGTAGAACAGTATTTTATCATACTAGGGTACCCTAAATACTTTTAAATATGTATGTATGTTTATCTTGTTAAATCTATACGTTTTACATTTATAAATTTTGTTTATGTGGAATGCATTATTTTTGTATGCGTATTTGTTAGTATTTTTGCAATTTTTCTGTGAAGCACTTTTGAACGTGTACACGTGCATGAAAAGAGTGCTACATAAATGTGGTATAATAATAAATAAATAAATAAATAAATAAATGAATAAATAAATAAATCAATCAATCAATCAATCAATTAATCAATTAATGAACCAATCAATTAATACAGACGACTAGTTTTTTATTATAAAAATTAGAGCGATCTCTGAAAAAATTCTCATAAAGATCATAGACTTATGTAAAACAGGTTATTAAATATTACTCCAATATTTCCTGCTACATGCTTCTTCGTCTTAGCAATCGTCTATAGGAAAGATAAAATCTCACGGCTGGAAGTAGTACAGAACTTCATCTCGAACGTAGATACAATCATGGAAACTCTTTTATGCTCTAGACTAAGTACTAAAACGTATTTACTTATTGCTAATAATAACAGGCACAAACAAACATGCACCACATATGAATATTTACAAGTAATGTATATTACACTGCAATAATTTGTTCGAAGCGATAATCTCTGCATCACAGATACACGTCATTTCGCCGGTTTATTCTATGTAGAATGTTTTTATCCAGTGCTTTAGCAACAGGCTATAGCTTTAAATCAACTACCAAGTTTCAACCTCGCGTCGTTTGAGTTTTCTTTCTATTTCTATGTGACCGCACCACACAAATATTCTGGACGTGTAAAAAAATAGTCCCATATTCATTTTTTGTAATCTTGGCATTGTGTGAGTGTGTGAGCAATTGAGGACTACTACAACAAGCAGCAACGAATAATTCTGAGCTGAAATAGGGTTAGGGTTAAGGTTAGATTTAGGGTTAGGGTTAAGGGTTAAAGGTTTGGGCTAGGGTTGAAATTAGCCCCACCCTTGGGCAAACTTAGTTTTACATAGAGTTGTAAAGGAAAAACCCTTAAAAATCTTCTTGTCTTGAACCACAATGCACGGAGCTTAGATATCTGGCGTGTAGCATTGTCTAGTGGACCTCTACCAACATTCTTCAGGTGTATCGGTTGAAATATCATTCAATAAGCACTGGCTATCAGTCCTTTCAGGGCTTTATTTTTTATTTGTGCTCTATGTTTCTGTTACGATAGTATATAAAGAGAAAACAGTTAGAAATATTAGAATACACATCGTCTGTAGAAGATTCGAAACCTAATGATGTTTCGTACTCTAAAATTACCACAGGATCCACATTTTGTTAATTACGAATGGATAGACTTAGTAAATTCATAAGGATTGACAAACGTCAAAACAAAATGGTATGTATCTTCAATAGCTTTCCAGTGACTACCTTTGTCGCCTTTTTTAACAATTTGTTGCTTTCTTACCGACGCGCTTATTCTCCACATTACACTTTTGTTCTGTAGCGGGTTTCTGAAAACATATCTTGTTGTTTTGGGTAATTTTTAAAGAATGGGCATAGGATCCCCATTTTGTCAGACAGACGGGGGAGAGTAAATCATACGCCATCACCAGAACCATTGGGAAATGCTTATAAATTGCGTTAAATTTGACAGATCGAAGGTGAAAATCTAACATTCAAGAGAAGTTCACAAATTTTCAACCCTTCTTGATGTTTTGCCATTTTTCGTCCAGTCTATTGCACAAATTGTACGTCTGCTAATGATGCGACGCTTTTGCATTGTCAATAGAAAACGGTTTGTTGTGTAAAGCACAAGTCACACTGTCGAGCATTAAAGGCTAGGTATTGCTACGTTTCCCACCCCTACGGATTGCCCAGTTTTTGCCTCGTCTTGGGGATATTAGGCTTTGTTTCTAGTAAGTTTCCACTATGTTTCGTTTTTACTGATGATTAGGGATTACTATGTAGAGACAAAAACCAAAAACGTAGTAAAACTAAGCTACTCGTATACGTACTAATACGAAGTGATACGAAGCAAAACTTACTGATCAACTAAATAACAAGGTAGAATAAAACGTAGTAAGACGTAATAAACAGGAATTAAAGCTTAGATAGTACATAGTATTATGGAGGTGGCACGTTTTTAATTTTTAATACGTTTCTACTACGTTTTAGTAGCAGTATGCTATTTATATCTAAACGCTAGGTTTGTTTAGGTTTGTTTTGAACGACTCTGGAGAAATCATCGTTACGTGTATGACAGTGTGACTAGGGCTTCACGGCTACATGTTTTTTTTATATAAATATAAGGCATGTTTAACGTTAGTGCCTATTCAGATGCTGAAATACATATAGAGTGACAACCATAATTTCTATTATCCAGTAAAATTAACAAAGTTTATTAATGCAAACAGAACAGTGGGATAAACTTTCTGGATTAACAGCAATTAAACATAAAACTTTAAAATGCAAAATAAGCATTTGAAAGCCATGGAGCGTATATCGTCATGTTGGTGTAGTACTTAGATATTTATGTTTATGTACATCTTTATTGAAATATGTTTTGTAAAATCCGATTGTCTTTCGCATTCGAGCGCAGTTCCGTGAAAATGAAAATAATATAACTCATAAAGATATGTATGCTAAACTTTCAGCTACCTATAGTATGATAATAAATATATATTTAGATAATAATAAAATCGTAAACAGAAGTTATAACAGACGTTTGCATATACTACAAGTAAAGAAAGAGGCAAAAGAGTTATTGTACATTCTTACACTAAAACAGCATTCACTGGAGGTGTATAAACGCGGAATTAAAAAAAAAATGCACACGCTGTACATGTTTACTAAAGCATAGATCAGAGACTCGTTAGTAACATACACATGTATTTGAAACTGTTATTATAAACTCATTTTTATTGATTTCAATAATTAAGTAAATGGCATTTTTGTCCCGATCTATATTGACTCGATCACATTTGCGAAAATAACGATGATAATCACGAAGACGACAAGAGATAAAATGAGGTCAACACGTTCGAAAAATCTCTAAGAAGATTGCTGTTTGGAAAAATGAAAATGGGTAGATAATATATTTTTAATTTATGTAACAATTATATCAAATTATTTTAACATCTGCAGAATACACCGGCCTGTTAATGTATGACAAAATGTTAACTCAGCATATATCATTAAAACGAATTGTCAACAGTTGAAACAAGGATGGTCATATTACTGTGAAGGTTAATTCACTTATCATTCTGAATTCAATGTATAATGTTTGGACAAAATATGTATTTCTTCAGTTTTTAAAACAAATCCATTGCTGAAACATCTTGCCGACTGTTGAAACATGTCTTTTGTGATGTTTCAATATGTTAAAAATGTCTACAGAGAGGTACTAAGTATTGCTTAAGATTGTCATTCAAAGGATTATACACGCATCCTTCAAAACCACAATTTAAACCTTATTACCTCCTTCCAACTCAAACCAAAATATCTGTCCATCAACGTTGATTACCATAATGCAGATAACAAATAACTGAAATTTAGATATGTCAAACTCTTTGAAAGATTATATTATAAAGAAGAGACTCACCTGAAAAATAGCTCAAACATTTGTCATCAAACAGATCCAAATTATCTTTTACACTTAGATCCGCCTTTGCTATCTGTGAACGATATAAATATATGATAAGCCATTTAATCTAAATGCTATAAATTCCAGAACACAAGATAGGGAATGGTGCAAAAGGTCGAATCTTATAATCGAACGTCAATACAATTATTGTAACTGTACAACCAAAATGTATTCACCTATTGCTTATTACTGGCACTAACAAATAATTATATACACTTGATGGAAATAATGAGTATTTTTGCATCTTTCATCGCACTGTCTGATACAGTGCAATCATTTGCTCCAATAAACATTCCGCTATGTTTCCCCTGTTGCTTTTTCATACTTTGTAGTGTAAATACGTAGTAAATAAAAATCTGTGATGAGATCCTTCGGAAGCATAGAACGCAACCAAGCAACATAATAGCAGACTCGGTTTGACCGGGTCTGTTCATGAGAGGTAGTGGATGTGCAACACCCCTCACGCCCCTTAGCAGTAAGCCATAAAAAATACTGATGCATCAGAATTTTCGTTTCAAATATTTGAATTCAAAATCAGAATTGAAATAAATATGGATATGACAAATAATGAGAGATGAGGTTAATTATACTCAGAATTTGAGAACTAAGAAGAAATGAAAATATGATTAGTGATCTCTAAAAAAAGGGGTATTTTAAAACGCATCCAATATTTGCTAAATATTCACATGGTCTTCATTCTATGACTATGGAACATGATGTACACAGAACTATTAAAACACGCCTGAGGTGCTTCGATAGACTGGCATCAGTCGTTAGAGTCATTAAATGTAAAGCATCTGGCCATAAAATCAATCCTCCCTAATGGCACTTTCTGAAAAAAATTACAATATCTCTTGCCTCTGTCTCTAACGTTGAGATAAGCCACAGAAAAGGGGCCACAGAAAGAGAATGGGCCCGTTGACATATTTTTTAATAGAATGGGAAATGTTTAATCTCAACAGACTGTGTAAGTCTAGTGTTTCGACAATAAATTCCATAAGAAAATCCTTTGAAAGCGTAGACTGCAACCAAGCAAAAGACAACAAAAGGCTTAGTTTGACTGAAAAAAGCAACATAATTATCTGACACTCCCTAGCCTTGGCTTATACATCCCAAAGGACATACCCTTTACATGCAAATTAATTTTTATATGAAATAGCTTAATTTCAAACGTTTGACAAGACTAGTGTAAATGGGTTTTCCAAATAAATGCATTAACTTGTTACACTTTTATTTATTTGAAAGAACGGTAAAAGCAATTTATTTGCCATCAATAAAAGTAAAGAGGAATAAATCAGAAAGAGAACTCGCTTACAATCAGCATCTAATTTAACTTTCATCTGTAAAAAGCTGAAACTATCATTTGATTTATCCCGTAGTGACATAAATTTTATGTCTTACAAAGGCATTGCATCAATCATTGGGAAAATATTTAAAAAATAAAGAAAATTACAATAATTGATTATATTTTCTGATTATTGAACCTTGATATCCAAGAATTTGGATGCCACTGTGGCCGAGTGATTAAGATCGCTGACTTCGAATCACTTGCCACTTACCAATCTAGGTTAGAGACCTCGCTTGGGTATTGGAATATTCTCCCTATTTGGAAGCAATCAATCTGGCACACCACAGTTCGGTGGTATTACGTAGGTGCAAGCCCATGCCTAAACAATACCTGGGGTCTTCTTCTATAACCAAAAGCTGGAAGATTCGCCATATCACTTATTAATAAATGGTATTGGTTGTACATTGTGTATTCTAAACACAACAAACAAGTAAAACAATACTTATTTTATTCGCTGAAAAAAAAAACAGAACCCCCCCCCCCCCCCCCCCCCCCCCCAAAAAAAAAAAAAAAAAAAAAAAAAAAAAAAAAACCAGACTGGAATAAAATGTTGTATCTAATTTCAACATGGTTTAAATATTGATTCTGTATTTTTTTCCAACTTGAAAGCATAGTTTTTTTTTATCAGGTCGGACCTCATCAAATTTGTCTTTTTTATGTCAAAATATTCTTTATTAGACTTCACACGTTACATTCAGAATATTAAAACTTATCGCTGTTTTTGTTTCTTTGTAAATATGTACAAAATACTTTGCCGAACGAAATACATGTTCTTTGTTTGTTTGTTTGTTTGTTTGTTTTGGAATTAGCACCGTTTTTCAACAGTATTTCAGTGATGTAACTGTGGGCAGTTAAATTAACCAGTGTTCCTGGATTCTGTACCAAACATAACGTGTTCTCCGCAAGTAATTGCCAACTTCGCCATATGAATCATAAGTGGGGGACGAATGATTTCAGACAAATTTTTTCTGTCAAGTCGTCACAGAGAACGTACACCTTGCCCGGGAACCGAACTCACGACCATGCGATCCATAGATCTGCAGTTGCCCTATTATTGAGCTAAGCGGGCGGACTAAACACATGATATATTTCAATGTGCTGTATTAATTTAGGTAACTCTGCAATCATGTTTCCACTACGTTTTAATGCTTCGAAGTATTATTATTGGCAGAAATATCTGAATCGTGAGCTGTATTTAATGTTTCTATGCGTGTGAATTTGGCACTTCGGTTAAATAGATAATAAAAATGAGAATTACTGCCCATTTATGACATACTGGCAATAAATATAAGATTAGTAAGAAACTAAGTCAACAATTTTTACAGCAGTATATTGCTCAATAGATAATACCGCGTGCATAAATCAAAGAAAATGATTATATTTTATGATTTTAAATAATGACGTAACGTTACGGTAATTCTGCACGTGTGATAAACCGGATGTCATGGCATAACGACATTTACCTAGAAAAGACATAGACTGTTTGGACCTAATACACTGAAAGAAATATCGCCCTACAAATAGATGACATATCGATGTTACATTTCTAAAACGGCAACAACGTAAGTTTCTTTCTAAAGATAAATAATATAAATTAAAAAACATAATCCGGAATAGTGCCTTCATTATGCGCTTGCAATTTGCAGAAGTCTTAAACCATAGGCAAATATTTCAAAAGTAAGCACATAGACCTAGAAATGTTATTTGACCATATTTTACCTTGAACAGATGCAGAACACTTCTCTTGGTAAAAATGCCACCAAACGTATAATTTTCCTACAGATTATTTGAGTGAAGGCCAATCTTTTCAAATCAGTCTATTTGCAAAACCAAGCACACGACCCACCTTTTATTTCTGCCGAATTCTAAGTTTCGAAAAATCGAGGTTGAACGAAAATGTCAATTGGAAACATATTTTGATCGGAACGGTAGTCCGTTCCAATTCTGCAAGTAGTACAGCATAACATTTATGTATTTGAGAGAGCAAAATTCTTACAGGTATTTTATTTTCGTTTGGCTCTTAAGTTGCAGTAACTGCGACATGCTACATGGCTAACACTGATACTATCATTTCAAAAAGATTTTTTTTATATCTTTTTACAATTAATCATCACACAAATAAATTGAATTACCAAAGAAAACTGTGATACCATTGCAACCCTGTTAGATTAATTAAAATATCTAAATTAACATTGACATTAAAAATATTGTACTTATTTATACGAGTTCTTTGTACATATTCGAAACCGATGATGTGAAGGTTTGAGGCTGACCTATGCTGCAGTGTCAAAGGAAACAGCACAGAAAAGGGTTTCATCATGTTCATAGGAATATCAGCCCAAAAAAGGGTTTCATCATGTTCAAAGGAATATCAACACAGAAAGGGGTTTCATCATGTTTTATAGGAATATCAACACAGAAAATGGTTTCATCATGTTCATAGGAATATCAACACAGAAAAGGGTATCATCATGTTTTATAGGAATATCAACACAGAAAAGGGTTTCATCATGTTCATAGGAATATCAACACAGGAAAGATTATGTTATGCTTTACCTATGCGAAGTGTGACAAAGTTATTGCCATGTTTTAGATATTTTTGATATCGTTTCTTGAAAATTCAACAATAGATTTCATTTAATTTAAACGGGAAGTAAGAAAAAAAATGGAATAATTAAAATATAAGCGACAGTATTTATTCATTAAAACATAGAATCTTGCGTTGTCTCGTTCTTTATTACCAATTTAAGACAACATTAACAGGATTTAGACTTTTTTATATCGTTAATCACAAAATAATTATATACCTTTTGAAATTGATTTATGAAACTTCATAATTTATAGAGATTCCAGTCTTGATTCCAGTTTTGCCATGAAGAAAAGAGATTAAGTGCCGATAAATTACAATTTATGACTGATATATTAAAAGTGCAATAATGCGCTTATGAATTTAGGAATATCGAAGTTAACGATTTTTTACGTACATTTATACTTTGATCGAGCTATCCAAAGTTCCAAGCGCATATTATCCCATACAGACTTAATGTAGTGGATCCGTATGCGATATTGGAATTTATTCTATACCTATTTTATCTATCCAATCGCGAACGTTCATTTGCAACACGTGACCGTACAATATATTACGGTATTTGGATGCACGTGCGTACAAAAATCCTGTATTTTCTGTATTTGGACGCACGCGCGTACAAAAAATCCTGTATTTTCTGTATTTGGACGGTTCAACAGTCCCATGTTAAACATACGATAAAGCCCGAAACGCGTGAAAATGTTCCGAATGTAAATCGGATGAAGTAGGCGCTCTATATACAGAGTTTGATTATGCATCTTGAAATCTGGATTTAATTTGAGATTTTTTTTTGTTTACAACACACAAAAACGATTCAAGGGATAACAATGCTATCTGATTTAGATATTAAAACGTTCTTTAATAATCAAAAACTTAAAAATACTGTAAAAAGGATTATCAGATGTTGGAATATTTGAAAAGTCGCTAAAAGAAGCCGTTCCGGACGAAACCTAGAAATTGGTATCAGCCCTGACTGTATGAATAGCTACCTCAGCAGTTTCTATTTAACGGTTAAGAAACAAAATGGAGAAGATTATGAATGGCAGCGGACGGGCGGTCAGCATCCAAAACATGTCTGCTCTATAATTCAGTTTTTGTCGGATCTTCACAAAACTTGCTGACAATGTTTGTGGGCATTACATCTCGGCCAATTTCGATAGCCAGCCAAATTGTACCAGGCACTCTTTGATTATAGTCCTTGAATTACTCGAAAAACGGGGAATTTAGCCTTGTCCGCTCTTTTAAGTCGAACAGTTTTCATCCGATCTTCACCAATTTGAAACTTGCTGACAACGTTTGTGGGCATAATATCTCAGCCAAGTATTATTACCACCAAAATCGCCAAAATGGCTGTTGTAGGGAGGTTGCACTATATACTTTTTTTCATGATGATACGCAGAAAAAACAACATTCAATGAATTACGTATTTTACGTATGAAGTGAAATAAATATAGAATAAAAAGGTTATTTAAGGTCTTACATTGTTCTGTATAATATATATTTGCACTCATACCAAGCTGGGAAAAGCTAGAAAAGGCAGGAATACAATATTCAGTGAAACATTTTTAATTTAAACTATTATTATAGTAAGATAAAATAGATATAGAATAAAAAGGTTATTTAACATTGTACTGTACAATACGAGATATAGTTGGACTCGTACCCAGCTGAGAAAACCATATTGAACTCGCCTAGCGGCTCGTCCAATATGGTTTTCTCATATATCTCCGTATTGTACAGAACAATGTTAAAGAACCTAATATTCCCGCCACTACAGTAACGACGCAGAATTCGATGATAACATAATCGCATAGAAATTGCTGAGCGTCATTACGTGTCCATTACCTTAAATGGTTAAAGGGAAAGGTCATGTTGGTGATTCATCCAGACTACTAGGTCTTCTTCAAGCATTTAAAGCAGCGGAAACATTCAGTAAAACGGCTAAAAAATAGGAACTTGTTAATATTTCAATATTTGAGCAAACTGGTAGCAATATTGTTTCCGTGAATTGTTATAGATATTTGTTTGAACTGCACTGTCCTAATTCTGAAAACTAATTTATCTTCTTTATTGTTTTAAACATGTTCCTTTTCATTATTTATTAAGTCTTAATGATTTGCGCGTTCTTAGTTGGTATTGCTTTGATTTTTCTATAGCTGGATACAACAAAAAGGTTGTACAGTTGTTTTATTAAAATATGATAAAGCAGAAAAGGAAGTGAGAATCTGAAAACTATTTTCATATCACTCCTTTTTTTATTCCTTTTGCCGTCTCACCAGTCATTCAACAATGTACGTGAAAGGTATAAACACTTTTCAGTGTTATATATTCCAAAACTCGCTGTAGGAATGCAAAAGAGTGCAAAAGGTCGAACAATAATTGCTTTATAAATAAACGTATTTACCTATTGCTAGTTGGTAGCAAATATTTAGTTGGAATTGATGGAAGATGTAGATTTCTGCACAAGAATCATCAAGCATAAAGAAAGGTATTTATTTCACTGCTAACATATGTTCAAGATGAAATAAAAATCACACTACTCCATCTGGTTTTATGAAACACTGCATTCTTATTTTTTGAAGAGTTTTGGCGCTTTCTGTTTTTGTTTATTTATAACTAAGACTTGTCAATATACATAGATTTAAAAGAAGTAAATGAAAAGAATCAAGCTTGTCATGAATCTAAAGCGAAAGATGTCATGAGCAATATGTTATAATAACTTAAAGATACCTTATACAGTTACCGTTTTCCGCGAGGTCAATAAGAGAATTAATTCGAACCTTAAAACAACTGTTTAACTATCAAATCCAACATCTCAAAGGATTTGTAAACATTTGTAGCGACTGGCAATTTAATATACTGTGATGGTGTTAAATCATGTCCGACGTCTAATTTTATGACATCATAACGTCACTAACGTTAAGGTATAAGATCCCTAATAGTAATGTTTAAAAAATTGCATTTGCTTGGTATATTCTTACAGTTGACCGCGCTTTGCACTGTGTTGCAATTTTTTAACAACTTTTACCGTGCCATTTTTTTTTTTTATAAATTTTGTGTAATTTATGGTATTTCCTCAAGCTCAAGTAGAGAGAAATTTCAAAATGATGGCCTTTATCCAAAACGTTTGCAGAGAATTCATTATACCATTATTTTTTATAAAAGAAACATAAAACTATTGGTAAACAATTATAAAACTTAAAATAAAACTGTCAATATCATTTTTTCTAGGGTGCCTCAATTAAACGGATTTAATGAGACAGATTTCTAACTCCAACATTGAAAAATAAGGTTGAATCCTGCGGGTCTGTTTTGAATTTTGCTCACTTCATTCAAAAATAACCTTGGGGCAGAAGTAAAACCTACCCACATTTCTTCCACAGTATGTAGTCTAAAGAATGAAGGCAAAATAGAGAACTTTTACCGCATGTAACTAAGTATTTTTAAAGATGTCTAACTCTACCCCTTCTGTTTCAGAGGTATATTCACTTTGAACAGCAAGAAATCGCTTATCAAATGAGTTTTATCCACTTTTGTACAATAAATCAATAAGTCTTGAAAGAAGTTAAAACTTACTAGAAAAAAGGAAAATAAGGCGAAAAAAATTGGTCCCAGTGGGGCTTGAACCTACGCCCCCCCCCCCCCCCACACCCCACTCCCCCTCCTGAAAATTGCAGTCAAAGTAGGTTTATGGTAGGATTTGAATACTCTTCAAAAAGGAGGTACTCTATTGTGGGCCTAATACCTTAACGTCACTTCCGAAGGTAATATACTTGATTGTGACTAAAAAACGACCTGGAACGCCCGTGATAAATCATAGACTCCGGTATATACCGGATTCAAGCGATTTGAATGATAAGTATCTTTATTGTATATATTTTGTTACCATGATAATCCTAACCCTAACCTTTAGTCAGTATATTATACATATTATACACTAAATGCGTGCGGACATGCAAAAACTTGCGTATTTTTGGGGTGCGCTCCGATTGATATTTAGATTATAGAAATAATGGAATTATTTCGTGCAAGATGCTATTATAATTTACTACACAGACGATGTCTAAGCTTCTGAATTTTATCACTAGACCATGACAAGGTAATTTAGCAGATTTTCATCAAATATGCATTGATCGGGAACTTGTTCTCCTAGTGACATCATTGAAATTTCAAGGGCTCAAAATAAAATATTGTATCATAATGACACTGTCTGATACCTTTTATCAAATTACAGAAAAAAACTAAAGAATCAAAACAAGCAATGTAATTAAATCTACGTTTGCCAGATCTAAATACAACAGTAAATAATCATTGCCTCTTCTAAACGCTTTCGAACGACGTCGAGGTGGTACATTTATTTTAATTATAAATGGTCTGTTTTTCTTGAATTTATCTGTGTTTTTTCTGATAATATTGGTAAATTGTTTCTTGTATTCACAATATTTCCTGGGAACAAAAGTCACAAAGGGTAATGTAATGATGAAGACTGAAGATACTGTTGACGACATACATATTGTAAAAATATATATTAGAAAAACATATAATAAAAGTTTTTATGCAACTGAAGAAAGGTTATGGTAACCACAATAGAAGTGTTTTAAATGTTTCGCTAATGATACCTATTTTCACAAACTAGTTTCCAATTAAATGTGAATTGATACCCAATATAATAGTATCTACTTTGCACTATTATTAAGAAATGTAATTTCAATGTGACAGTGTAATCATTTATGTAGATAATGTACCCGAGCCACTCTAGTGAACATTGTTGTTCATTTGATGACTTTACAAGAAACTGTAAGAAGACCACTTGGAAGCATGGAATGCAACTAAACTAATAAATTAAAGGCTCGATTTGAATGGGTCTGTTCACGAGAGGTAATGAAATGTGCAAAACTCCTCGGTACTTTGACTCAACGTTGTTATATGTGCTGGTCCTTCCGAATTATGGAGATCAGTCAATTTCACTGTAAAAAAGAGTTCCGCTTAAATCGATGCAAGGTGGCGTGAGGGTAATTGTACATTTCATTACATTTAATGAACAGACAAAATTAAACAGGGTCTGCTATTTATTCTGCTTGGTTTCCAAATGATCTTTTCACAGAGTTTTAATTAGCTTTCACAACAGCAGTCTTTAAGTGTCTCCCAGTACTTAAACTCAGTATTGTTATATTTCCTGGCCCTTACGGATCATGTAAAACAGTCAATTTCACTGTAATAGAATTCTGCTAAAGCTGATGCTAGGGTACGTAATTCCTTTACCTGTAGTCAAACCGAGTCTGCTATTATCTTGCTTTCTTTAACATACATTGTTGTACTTTGGTCATGAAAACTCGGGATTTATTCGTTACTCTTCACGTTCATTCATAAGGCACTACATGTTAGATTCAGAATCTTAAAAATAGCTGTTTTATATGTTTGTAAATATGTGCAAATTATTAGGACATAACAAATGACAAAAATATTTGATTTAAACGTATGGAATTTTAATTCAGGAAAGAAGTAGTTTAAGCACTGGTTTGTTTAGGTGTAAGAAATATCTTTTAAGAAGTTTACTGTAAAATGCAGATCTTTTGTTTATGTATGAAAACTATATGATATTAAAAACAAAACAAACACATTTTCTTTTTATGTCATGCTGAAGGTCCGTAGCAATAATAAATATACTTGATGTTTTCTCTTATCAAATGACTTATACAATTTTCACTTACTAAACAACATCCATTAACTACTTCCTAAGACATAAAGTATTTTATTTTACCTAAACATAACACCGCTGATCATGAAATTATTTACAACGCGCAGCGCTGCTGTCTTTAATTTCGGGCTGCTTTGAAAGATCTTTCCAACCGTTTTCTGCTATTAAAGAATTTCAATATTGTAACATAAAGCTGCAAAACTATATAGTCGTTATTGGCAAACAAAGTTGGTACACCAGTTGTATCCGCTGCGTTCATTATGGGAATTTGATGCTTTGGTTAAAATAAATGCTGAAATTACTACTGGTGCTGTAAAATATTTAATTAAAAACTAATTGCTGTTTTGACCAAAATCACGAAATTTCATGCCTACGAAATTAAATGATTTTACAGTATATTTCGCCGGTCCATTGTTTGTGCTACTGACCGGTTTAAAGTTCAAGACAAATTTTGCTGTTTCAAAGTGAAAACTTTAAGAAAGAGTTATGAAAAATTATTATAGATGTCACTCTTTGGATAGCTTACCGATGGATGATCAAAACGATTTCCCTCGGATTTAATTTAGTGACCGGTTTCTGTAAACTTTAATACTTTATTTCATATATTCTATTTTATAAATTGTATTTCGTAACTTTTTTTGAATTATTTTATCGTTGCCGCTTTTCTTTCTGGTTACGTTTCAATTGTTCGTGACGTTTATGTTTGGACCAGTTTTCTTCTAAACAGACTGAAACTTTACAAAAATATCTAAATTATCATTAAATGAAAACAAGACTACGAAGTGTTAAAGATAAGTTTTAGACATGGAAAAGTATGTTTGATTTAAATCATTTCCTGAAAACTACAAAACAAACGTGATAATATATTTTTTCTTTCTGATTTGTAACCCTACACTAGAAAGTTATTTGGATCATTCATCCAACCTGCCTCACTGTACCAACATAATATTAATACAGTTTTGCAACGTCATGTTATCCAATTATGTCAACAGCTTGGGCACGGTTTTACTGGATTTCGAAACTGCATTTTCGTGTTTTGTATATTCTTATTAATATAATTATACAAATTTTGAAAAACAAAACAAAACAAGGTATTTATCTGTTTACCATTGTATTAAGATTTTTGTTCAGTTATTATGTTATTCCCGGAACTTGTCTTTAGCATCGTCATTATCAAAGGGGTACGTCTCCAGAATTAGTCAGAACACGGGGAATGGGAGAGTTCTATAAAAATAATTAAATATCTTGTAGTCCGTCAATTTTATTATATATTTATTCTGTAAACATCTAAAAATCAACGTAGTCAGCAGAATCATAAAAATACTGATTTATGTGTTTGCTATTTTGTTGCTTTTGCCATATGTAAAAAAATGATAAAACTATCGCCCCTTTAACGGAGACAAGATGTCGCAATAATATTACTGGATCTGCTGTAAAAAGAGAGATTATATACTCATACATTATAATCAATAATAGTTATATTAATGTACAAGGGAGATAGTTTGTTTATTGTGGAATAAAAAAGTTACGATATGATTTATACTTTGTGCCCGAGATACTAGCGTATCTTGCATGATATCAATATACCTTAACGTATCCCGATTAACATGCTTTAACTAAGATCTTCAAAAATAATTGAAGTGTTACGAAAAGCTATTCCTTTCCTACCGTTATCACCCAAAATATCTCCACAATCATTGTTAGTGTGTGCTACAGTGTAGCGGACTAATACTGGATTGATCTCTCTAATAATGCAGCCAAATATTATAACGTGAATAAACATGTGTTTTATAATGGCGCTAGTGCTGTCTGCCAGAGGCAATACGACATGTCGCGAATCTAAACTGTAATAATAATTCTTACAAGGTATAAGGTTTTTGTAAAAACTAGTTAAAGGCCCGTTCATTATGCTAATATGTAGCATAACATGACTGAGACTGAAAGATCTGTGAAGTACATGTACTGGTATACCATAATCTTGTTACGTAAAATGGAAACACCTTTCAATTAGAAAGTTTCTTTGGGTGTATATATATTGCAATAACTGCTGCCGACGCATTTGCAATTGTTCGCACGGAATGCAAGGAAAAAGATCGTCAATGGGATATGAAAGCATTTGTCTTTTTCATTGTGTTTAAACAAAAATCCTATCATAATATCGGCAGAAACAAGCTACATGTATAGTCTTATAAGTGTAACAGACATTGTTTTCACCAAACATATCAGTCAATCAAATATTGATTACCGCTACACTGCTAAAATTGTAAAATTTATAACGGTTGCAACTGTTTCAATTGAAATGTGATAAAAAAGAAACTTACGTCAGCAAACGAAGTTTGTTTTCATATTACTCCATGATTTGCGTTTTGTCGTTTCACCATACGCAAGAAAAATATCAAATCTTATAAACCACTAAAGGATATATTGCAAAAGGTAGTTGATGTCAATACAATTATAGCAAATCACTGTAGAATTAGACGTATTTACCTATTGCTAATTAATAACAGTAACAAACATTCAAATTAAATTGTTGAAAAATAAAGATTTCTACACACTAATCATAAATCATAACGTGCAGCGTATATTTCATAGGCAACACATGTTTAAGATTAAATAGAAACAAAGTTCTGCGTGTGAAGTTAAATCCCACTGCACCTTTACATGTATTTCCGCTTCCGGTTTTATTGATTTTTATTTTAGATTAAAATCTGAGGTACTATGCAAGATGTACAAGTGAAACAAGTTAAAAGTTAAAGCAACAAATAAAATAATTTAAAACAATAATCAGTAATGAGTGATAATCGTACCATCGTTGTTATTAGGGTAACACAATTATGACACTGGCAGTTGATGTCACAAGGACTTGAATATGGGGTCTTGGAATGCCATTTTCTCCATAACGTTAATATGCAGGTTACGTTATTCAACAATGAGATTAATTAGACTGACCTTATGCGATACAAACATCAGAGGGATGTGACATTATAATTAAGTATACTACGAAAAGGTATTAGTATGACATGTTTATAGTATATCAATAATAATTGTGACAGTAGTGTTTTGGTTTGGTAATTTAGAATATGCGGGAAGTAAATTGACTACACTGACATATTTTACGCCATCGGAATAATTTAATTCAATAGATGTATAGAGGCAAAGTACATCAGCACAATGTCATATTGACTTTTAAAGCTGGAAATTGTCCATATTTAATGAAATATCATAAGAAAGTTTTGAACGCTTGAGTGAGAATAAATGACATTTTGAAATGATAAATGCTGGCTGTATAGACTGAAACAGATTATTTCAAAGACAACATTGATTAATACACAATTTCTGCAATCAGTCTTTATTTTCTGGGGGAAAAAATGACGTTTTGACCTTTGACCGCATTGTAACGTTTAACGGACTCTATGAAACGATAGCCCGTACTTTTTCCGAAATTCAACTGTAGAAAAAAAGATTATCTTTAGATAAACATTGACTTTATAATGACTAGTATTTGTGCGAAAAAAAGTTTAAGTTTAATGACGCTGCAATAAAAGAGTTTGTTACACCAATCTGACTAAAGTACATCTCAAACTACGCTACGCTTAGGATCTGAAGACATGCTATTGATAGCCTCGTTCTGACTACCCTTCCGCTAGCCAATCAGAGCCTTGCCTACAACATTTTGAATGTAAAAGCAAATGTTTAAAAAATCTATATTTAGCCTGGGTTTTTCATATTTACAATTCTTATGACGACCACATTGCGACTACGCCCTCGTGTTTTGAGAGAAATCATAATTTTATGTCACGGTACGGACTTGGTCACGTAAGGTGCCAGACAACCGGTTAGCTCAGTCGGTAGGGCACTCGCCCTGTAAGCGAGGGGTACCGGGTTCAAGCCCCGGACTGACTGCATATTTTTCTAACCCTTTGATATTCGACGCTATTTTGATGGCTCAGCCAAATGCTTGTTGAAACGAGTCGTCTGATTGGTTCAAACAAAAATAGATTTGCAAAATTAAAAATAGCAATTTCGGAAATCCAAATATACAGAAAGATGAGGGTGAATGGGTCATCCTCAGATCTTCGTTTAGAAGATCAATAACTTTAGTCAGATTGTTTGTTACACATATTTTAATCACGTAAGGAAGTCGTGTCGTGTCCATTTCCAGTATTAAATAGACGAGAATGTCAATGAAATATACATTTGAACTACATTGTACTTTAAAAGGTTTTAATTTTAAAGTATGATATATAGTATACAATTTTTTAATGTACAAAATGTGCATTTTCATTAATGTATTAAAATTCCTGATCTAAATACAAACCGTTTACACCAAATTTTAAATTATAATATGAGCTAATTCCTTACTTTATACATAACAATAATCATTTCCAACCAAACGCAAATTCTAATGTCTAAATGCGAGATATATCTGATGAACACAGATCAGTGTTTTATCTCTGATACAAGAAGAACGAAGTAACATTTACCTCTGGTTAATATATAATGTTAGTATATACATGAACTTTAGATAAGATTTACTTTGCCGTGATTTTATCACAAAAACTGATCCAAGAGCAATTCATTCGGAGCTCGACTCATTCTATCACTTGATTTCAAGCAAGTAAAACATTAAGAAGTGCTTTAACTATACATTTATCTTTATTTATCTGTAAGTTACGATAATATATATCTAACGCTGAAATACGGTAACATCGTCGGCTACTTACCAGACAATTTATAATAATTTGCCATTGGTTAATTAGGAAAAAACATATGTATAACAGTACGAAGTAAAACTTAAAAGGATTTTGTACTGAATAAATAGTCACTAACAAACAAATCAGTTACTGTAAAAATGCTTCACGGAAACGTACAGACTACATTCTACATAACTTTATAACTTACATTCTGCCAATCATCATACATGTAGAAAGTTTTAAAACTCCGCTTTGAGATCATTCTTCAGTCTTGGTGTCTCCAGTTCAATACATTTTGTGTCAATAACAGTTATTTGGTAGTAACACTTTGAATTTGATAATTAAGATGCGTCTCTTTGTCTGCCTTAAAACTGTTTAATATTCAACATGGTTATATAAAGATAAAAAAAAAACAAAGACTCGAAATTTGTTTGAATATTTGCTAATTGGTTAGCTATGTGCAAAATATCCCCAAACTCACAATTTTGTTCTGATAATCCTATTTTGTTAACTCATACAACTACAGTACCCTATGTTCAGTTGGCTAGTTAATACTACGGATTTAGCTATCCAATTAAGGTTAGAAATCAGTTGTCATGATGTTTTAAGTAACTTATCTGTTTTGTACATTTGTATAACAACATGGGACTTGACAACCAGCAGTATGTAATTTACTCTGAACATATCGAACAATATGGTTAATTAGACTGCTAACAAGACAGAAAGTTAGATTACTGTGACACACATACCGCTATACCACACTTACTCTAGGTCATGAAATTTGACACTTTACACAGAATATGAATATCAGAAAACTGTCTAGGCACTCAATATCGATACCATGAAGACTTATAAGAGAAATGTTCAATCCTAGTAAAATCTCCGCATGTCTTTGTCTCTGTAAAAAAAGAAATGTAACAACGTAAATATTGCAAAGAAAATAAGATGGATATAATTCAGAATAGTTTAATTTAAAATACAATCAAATGTTTAAAACAATGAGATAAATAACAGCCTAATGTGACATATACAATGTTATGAAAATTTCACTTCGCACAACAGTCTAGGTATTTGTCAATTTACTTAACTATAATCAATTTCAACATTGGGTCAGTTGTAAAAATTCCATATATTCATTTTAACAATTATATGGAACCCAAAATACGACAATTCAAATGGACTTTGTTATGTTATTAAATATCATCTCAAAATATATGAAACCATTATAATGTGGAATAACTTCATGCAGAAAGGAAGTCATGTCACGAATCACGCAATAGTGTTGTCGACTATTTTGTAACATAATGTCCTAAGCTACAATGTACTCAACGTTTTTGAATAGCGTAAGCCCTGTCTGGAAATCCAATTAACTGTCCGCAATAGAATTCTAGGAGAGATTTAAACCAATCAATCTATCAAGATGATGATGCTTTTATTCTAAGCATTACTTTCTTTCTCAATAATAGTGATACCGATTTGCGTTCATTTAGAATTTGAGGACGCAGACAAAACATTTTCTCCAATTTGAAAAAACAGTATTAGGTAGAATATATGCTAAGCTACAAACAATAAAAGTGAATACAGAATATTTTGTGGGAAAATGATGCGGTAGTCACGTGAATTGTATTTTATTAATTTTCGTTACGTAGATAAGTGTTTCTGTTTGAGTAGGAATCAAGTATATTTTAATTTTGTCTTTTGGCAGTTGCTGTGATATGTAGGCTCCATAACCTCAGATCCCCATTCTAAATTCCAATTTGTTTAGTTCTGCTCATTGTTTTCTCGTTTAGGGCAAACCCATTATTTTATTTGGGGACCATACGCCGCTTCTCATGGAATTACATGCAAGTGTATCATTGAAGGTTCCAGGTGCATATGAACACATCTGTGGATGTCTCTAAATTGTTTTTGTACTCGTAGCATGTGTAAATGTTGAGTTCTGCTTAACCCGGGACTAGAGGGCGCGGACGGTAGCATGCTTTTCCACCGTCCATGAACAGGCTCAATCAAACCGAGCCTGCAATATTTTCGTTTTTGTCGTGTTGAGCGATCTATGGAGTTTCCACTTGTTCTATTTTATTAACGCAAGGTTTTCAAATACAACATTAGTTGGTTAATTGAAAGTAGTCAATTAAAGTTACGGTATGTTTGATAATTCACTGGAAAACCGTAAATAAAAATCAAGAAAACCTATTTTATGGAGACCCATACCAACACACCCAATGACTTGATAGTGTTACACCGCTTTTGTCTGCTGGCCACTGCTGGATAGGTATTTGATCGATACTTCACGGACGCTTTATTTTGGATTCAAATATACATTGCCGGGAACTTGTTGGTTCAAACTATGCTTAGATGTAGAATATTTGAAAAACAGTCTTCCAGGTCTCAGAAGAGGCAGATTTGTTGGAAACAGGACTGTTTATGTTACTGCGATGAATGAATTGAATATTATAGAGGTTTAAGTTGAGGATCGATGCGCGTCATTTACCAGTCTAAACACACCCGTGGCATTTAAATCACTGACCGTTCGAAGGTGGTGCACCATCGTGTTCTTTTTTGTGTTTCTTGTCCTTTAATTGCTTGGCAAATGTATTTTTTGTATAAAATGTGAATCTTTCAATGCCTAAATTGCTGTAGTGATTTGCTTTGGAGATGATAATTTTAATTACAGCTGCGTTAATGGAGCACTAATCTAGATATGAGTCATTTTGTCGAAGTTAACGTGTACTTTGTTCTTTCGTTTGTTTCTTGTAAACGTTTCTCGGGCTTGATTCTAATTTTAACTACAAAGGGCAGGACAATGTCGTGAACCACTATGTAGGTGACCTTAGACCACAGTTATTTTTACTCTATGCTCTGTTCAGACACTGGACACTATTGCAATTTTGCATGCATTCCAAACCCCCTAAAAATACATGAACTCAACAGAACTATTCAAGAGAAAAAACAATCCAGCCACAATAAACATGGGGTTGACCGGCTCTTTTGTCCACCATTTTGAACCAAATCACATGCGTATGAAGAATACTCTCTAGATGGCCGCAAACAGGCAAAACTGGTCCTATCAAAAAGTCATGTTATGCATATTTTGACATTCTCTTACTGTCAAATTGTACATGTACCTACTATTTCATATCTCTTCTATCCAACTATGCCAGTTATTGCAGGTATTTCACTGAAACATTCACCAATATTCACTATCAAACACAGGAAATATTTTCCGCGTAACCACTTCCTAATTGTGGTCAACCATGGGCAAATTACTGTGATCTTGTGTCTGTTTAAAGAGGGGAGAACGAGTGTACTATTTGGCCAATGAGAACGCTTTTTACTTCTTGGACAGCAGCCTCATTTCGACTCTGACAATATGATTGCTAGAAAACTATTTACCTGTTTGCTACTTATAAGAAAATGTGGGCAAAAATTAAGATTTGTCCAGATATTGATATAAATAGACTAGTTTAGTAAGATTTTGGTAAAAAAAGGAGCATTTCATTGAAATTATGCTACAAAAATTGATAAAAACCGAAAAAAAATCACATTTTCACTGTTTTGGATGTATTTTTAAAGGCACATTTACTCACTAAATTTTTCCATTTACAGCTTTCAGACGGGACATTTGGTATATTTCAATGTGTTAGTGTGTAATTTGCTTACAAATTATAGTGAAAATTTAGAAAATAGGGCAAAAACCAGCTCAGGCTAGGAAAACTGGTTAAAAATTATGTCGCGACATCAATTTCGAAGGAAAATTGGCGCAGAGACACGCGTTACTGAAAATGCCATAAAACCTTGAAAACTGATTGAATCAAGCTGAGACTTGGTATTTTTCATGCAGATATGTTACTGGTACTATACAAATGAAATTGAGACTATTACAAGACACCAGTTTTTCTATAAGAAAATGTAGGCAAAAATTGAGATTTGTCCAGATATTGATATAAATGGACTAGTTTGGTCAGATTTTGGTAAAAAAACAGCATTTCATTGAAATTATGCTACAAAAATTGATAAAAACCCAAACAAATCACATTTTCGCTGTTTTAGATGTATTTATTTTTCTAAAAATCCACATTTACCCGCTAAATTCTGCCCATTTACAGCTTTCAGAGGGGACATTTGGTATATTTCAAAGTGTTAGTGTGTAATTTGCTTGGGAATTATAGTGAAAATTTATAAAATAGGGCAAAATCCAGCTCAGGCTAGGAAAACTGGTTAAAAATTATGTCGCGACATCAATTTTGAAGGAAAATTGGCGCAGAGACACGCGTTACTGAAAATGCCATAAAACCTTGAAAACTGATTGAATCAAGCTGAAACTTTGTATTTTTCATGCAGATATGTTACTGGTACTATACAAATGAAATTGAGACTATTACAAGACACCAGTTTTTCTGATATGCCTAATTATAGTAAAGGAACCAGCGTTGGAGCCATCTGGCCTAGTCGCGTAATGGCGGACAGGTTTTTTAACACTATTATTTCAATTGGCATGGCAAAAGAGGTCTAAATTAAAGCTAGTTTCTGTTTAAATTTCATTGTGAATGTATTTTTGACATTTTTATAGGAAAATTGGGAGAGCAGGTTGTATTTGGTAAGGTGAAGCTGAATTTTAGTATGAGAAGTACTTCCAGGTCACAGCAGTATGATTTTGATGTGATTTTACAGTACGCAAATGTGACAAGAGAAATATAAGAACTATAATGAAAGAGAAGATATATGACCCCTACTTTTCTCTTCATTTATATCAGTTTTATCATATAACTCTTTAAAATGAGGTAAGGATTTGTTCTCTGAAAAGAGTCTAGCTATGTTTGGTAGCTCTTTACAAAATGTCAGTTTTATATAGAGTACATACGGAAAACTATTTACCTGTTTGTGACCTATAAGATGCTTTAAGTAAGATAAGGGTGTGTGAAGTAATAATATATAAGCGTACTTACCTGCATATGGTTTACTTATACTTGGACAAGCTGCGATCGTTTCTTACTAACGCAACTGTTTCTTTTCAATTTTAAAACCTTACTGAAATTAGCGATGACATGAAAATTATCTACCCGGGAACTGAAAGATACGTGTGTAGGTTGCTGTTGACATGCGGATATTTGGCCATGTACATTTTATTGGTTGAAAAATGAAGGGCAACGTGAAATGCAGCACTGCAGAATTAAATACCACCTTGACTTAGTCAATATATAATACATGTGTGCTGGATTCATTTTTTTGGTCCTGGACTGTCTATAAATGTTGCTTTTATTCATAATATATAGCACCATTATTGACCAAACAAATGCGCTGAATGCCTATGCAAAACCTGATATATTTATTGTTTCGCATGCTATAACAACTTCATCATAAAGCTTGTTTGTTCTGGTTATTCAAACATTACTGAGTGCTTAATGAGTTCTCATAATTAAATATATTCGCAAACATTTTCGACGAACACTAGACGTCTCCTGGTGGGATTTACAAAAGATTAATGATACAAAAATAGGTACGTATAACCCATATGTCACGCGACGTTCCATAATTATCTAGTCTGGCTGCAATAACATAAACTTGTTACCTGTAAAATCAAATAATGTATTAAAGGTGGTCAATCACTTTTACGTATATCTTACAGTTTTGCTTGCTACAGGCTTCAATATGTATGGCTTTGTATTTTAATGACAAAATATAGTCTTTATGCAAATGTATATTATAGAGGTTCCTATCTAAAAGCATTATGCAAATATTCTGAATATACATCTTAGAATACATCCATGCCTTTGCATGCCAGACTTATATTATGCATGATTATCCATCTTTTGCAATCATTTTAGCTACATAAATAGATACGATAAAACTAAACCTTTTTCAACTTAGATCATGTAATAGTAAGATTGAGCGTTAAGGTACAAACAACATCGTCGCAATTGCATTTATCATCACTGTCATTGTCTTAACATCACTGCCACTGTTTATATCATCGTAACCACCGTTTATATAATCGCTTTCATTGTCTGTATCATCGTTATCGTTGTCTGCATCATCGCCATTGTCTGTATTAATGCTGTTATTTTCTGTATCATCGCTGACATTGTCTGTTACTGTATCATCGCTTTCATTGTCTTCATCATCGATGTAATTATCTGTATCATCGCTTTCATTGTCTGTATCATCGCTGCATTGTCTGTATCATCGCCGCTTTCATTGCCTATGTCATCGCTGGCATTGCCTCTGTCATTGCTTTCATTGTCTGTTGTTATTGCCTGCATCATCGCTTTCATTTCCTATACCATCACTGGAATTGCTTCTTTCATCGCTTTCATTGTCTGTATCACCGCTGTCATTGTCTGTACCATTGCTTTCATTGCGTATATCATCGCTGGCATCTTCCTATATAAACGAGACACTTTAACATTGGAAATGTATATGAATGATATATACACAAGAAAATAAAGAAGTAAAAGAAATAAAAGTACAATTTAAAACAAATAGATAGACAACGGAGGCAAAACAAACAAATATAAATGAACGCAGTTTGGCAGTGTTGGAACCAGTGTTGAAATACACCACGCGTTAACTGTACGCAAGATCTACCTTTGAAAAGTCGTCATCATTAATAAATCAGCGAGACAATTAGGAGATAAATCATCTTATCAAATTTAGAGATCTTATACTGAAAGCATACCGGTATGATTTTAACGTCACTCATTAGATTAATCATGCAAAGTAGTACCAAGACGAGATATATAGAAACAAGAGGGTCATGATGACTCTGGATCGCTCACCTGAGTAATATGAGCTACATGTTTCAAATGTCAAACTGATGATTTTTATAATTTTTTGGAAGATTTTCCGATGTACAATCAAGTAACCCCTGGGGCGGGGCCAATTTTACCCCGGGGGTCATGATTTGAACAAAGTTTGTAGAAGTTTACTAGGCAATGTTACATATCAAATATCTAAGATCTAGGTCTTCTGGTTTTTTTTAGCAAATTTATGAAAATTTCCCTATGTACAATCAAGTAACCCCTGGGGCTGGGTCAATTTGACCCTGGGGGTCAAGATTTGAACAAATTTTGTGAAGGTCTACTAGGCAATGCTACATGTCAAATATATCTAAGCTCTAGGCCTTCTGGTTTATTTTTAGAAAATTTTGAAGATTTTTCTATGTACAATCAAGTAACCCCATGGGGCGCGGTCAGTTTGACTTCGGGGGTCATGATTTGAACAATTTTGTAGAAGTCTAGTAGGCAATGCTACATGTCAAATATCTAAGATCTATGCCTTCTGGTTTATTTTTAGATTTTTTAAAAAATATTTTCCTATGTAAAATCAAGTGACCCCGGGGGATATGATTTGAACCAATTTTGTAGAGGTCTACTAGGCAATGCTACAAGTGAAATATCTTCTGGTTTATTTTTAGAAATTTTTTGAAGATTTTCCTATGTAAAACAAGTGACCCCTGGGGCGGGGTCAAATTTTGACCCCGGGGGTCATGATTTGAACAAATTTTGTAGAGGTTCACTAGGCAATGCTACATGTGAAATATCTAAGCTCTAGGACTTCTGGTTTATTTTTAGAAAAAGAATTAAGATTTTCATATGTAAAATCAAGTGACCCCTGGGGCGTAGTCAATTTTGACCCCGGGGTCATGATTTGAACAACTTTAGTAGAGGTCTACTAGGCAATGCTACATGTCAAATATCTATTCTCTAGGGCTTTGAGAAGAAGATTTTTTAAGATTTTCCTATGTAAAATCAAGTGACCCCTTCGTCATGATTTGAACAAATTTGTTTGAGGTCCACTAGGCAATGCTACAAGTGAAATATCTTCTGGTTTATTTTTAGAAATTTTTTGAAGATTTTCCTATGTAAAACAAGTGACCCCTGGGGCGGGGTCAAATTTTGACCCCGGGGGTCATGATTTGAACAAATTTTGTAGAGGTTCACTAGGCAATGCTACATGTGAAATATCTAAGCTCTAGGACTTCTGGTTTATTTTTAGAAAAAGAATTAAGATTTTCATATGTAAAATCAAGTGACCCCTGGGGCGTAATCAATTTTGACCCCGGGGTCATGATTTGAACAACTTGAGTAGAGGTCTACTAGGCAATGCTACATGTCAAATATCTAATCTCTAGGGCTTTTGGTTTTTGAGAAGAAGATTTTTTAAGATTTTCCTATGTAAAATCAAGTGACCCCTTCGTCATGATTTGAACAAATTTGTTTGAGGTCCACTAGGCAATGTTTCACACCAAATATCTAAGCTCTAGGGCTTCTGGTTTTTGAGAAGAAGATTTTTAAATTTTTTCCTTTCGGTTGCCATGGCAACCAGAGTTCTGCATGGAATTCAATTTTTTGAACAATTATGAAAGGGGGGCACCCAATGATCATTTGTAAAATACACTTCCGGTGTCCAAGCTTTACGTTTAAAACAGCAGATACGATTGTTTGACATTTTTTTTTCCCTCAGTTTTCCAGAATATTAAGTAATTTCGTTTAGCTCGTTTTCATATGTGTTATTCAAAATTTGATTTGCGGGTTCAATAGTATTGTCGAGTGAAGATACCTTCATACAGTTTTGAGATTGCAATCATTGTGCACGCATTAAACGTATTTAACAAAAGGAATTGTTCGTGCGTTGGAAAATGGTTAATTGATCACATTTCATGTACGAGGCATTGACTCTCTTAGAATGTGGCAGAGAGAAAATTCTCTTAACAACTGTTGATCTACAAAAATACGCACCAGATAAGATTGATATTCTGATTAAATACATTTATCACCATCTTCTTTTTTGTTATTGTTCACTATCAAGGGGTATGATAATGGGATGAAAGCTCAAAAATACATTCTTGCTGTTGTGCTCAGTTTAGCATTAAAGACAACTGAATGTCAGACTGCAAGTTTCCTACCACAAAGTATCATGATAAGACTGCTGTTGTAATCACAACAGCCTATGTCAAGAACAGTGTAACATTTTGCACAGAGGATATTTGCCTGACCCAGTGTATGTTTGAATTACCTTTCACCAACTGAACACCATTTTCAATAATTTGTTCGCAGCTGCAAATTATAATGTAAACATAAAATATTTGCAATCGTTTTTACATGTAAATAACACAAATGTATATGTTCACTGTGTAAGAAAATGATAATCATTTTTACAGCGCAACGTCAAGATACAACAAGAATTGAAACAGCTTTTTGATATTCAAATATTTTCTTTTCATTTTTATATAAAACGGTATACATATTTATTTATTGTAGTATACTAAGCTATCTTCATAATTTGTATTCACTGGTGTACAACTGTTCTGGGATTTTCCCATTGTTTCAATTAGAAGATAATATTATTATGTGCTTTCACTGTGAAATTATTGTGATATAATCTATCGTTATATTTTCATCAATAAATGCATGTTAAGTCTTTATACGTTTAAAATGCAACTGTTATAATTATTCTTCAAAGACAGTCTAGCTTGTATCTGAAGTGTGTTCGTTAACCTTTTGTTTGTAATTATTAGATTATAACAGTGGATAAACTTGAACATGAAAGTACTTAATGAAACGCTTGAGATATCGTCAAAAAACAATTCTGTAATCTTGCTAGAACAGCTATTATCTAAACAGTAGGTATTTCAAATGTAAAAATGGATAAAATGAATATTTGAAAATCATTAAAACGTAGTTAAATGGAATTAAATGGATAACATGGATATAAATTTCATCTTCTACAGAGATTTATTACTATAATTATTTCATTTCCATTTTAGCATTTATATGCGTTGTAGATTATACTTGGTCTAACAGCAGGAAATCATGCGACGAGTTAACTATGATTACAGCAAAATAAAGAGCAACGGGTTCAGTCAGTTCCAGTGTAAACATATTGGCCAATGATCACGAATTAATAAATGGTTGTAATAAATGTCCTGAAATATTTCTTGCATTATTACCATAAAAAAGAAACATTCAAGAAATATTCACATAAAATATTCTCAAAAATTTGTTACTATTTCAAAATAATGATATATTTATATTTACCGTTATAAGCGTATTATCAAAGTGTTTGCATTTGAGTTTTGATTAAATATTTTTGAAATAATTACTAGAAAGGAAACATATCTGAATGAAGTTTGAAGTTAGCATTTTATCGCAAAGTGTGTGTGCAGTGTGCTTTTGATTTAAATGATTTGGCTATCATTTATGATAGACGTTCAGTGCATTAACACTAAGTAGATGCAATGAGTATAATTTTTCCTTTTGATAATATATTATCTCAAAGAAACATTTCACCCAAGGATATCTATATAGTAAGTGGAGTTCATTAACATAAGCATGAATCATGATAACTAAAATGACCGATATTTCAATACTTCTTTTGTTCCTTAAAAAAACGCTGGCAATGTACAAATTATACGTTTCTCTATCACTAACAGAACAGCTACACATACTACACAAAACCTATATCAAACACAAGTTAGAGTTACTACGTACGTTTTTTACTAAGAAAATGGCATACTTAATTGCTCAAGTAGCGTGCTCAGCAGTGTTGTGAGCTTGTAACAGTTAACTTCCTTTATTTTTTCAATATATCATTAAACTTACAATTTCCAGTGCCATCCTATGTGATTATTTATTTACAAAAGTTGTTGCAAGGAGGAACACATTCGAAACATTGTATATTCAGATTCATTCTGAAAAGCAATACAACAAACATGTTGACTTGTTTATTATTTTTCATTGAAATATGTTATGTAATACAGATTGATTGGCAAAGACATATCAAATATGTTTTGTAATTGTATAATCTTATTTTAGAGAATATAATTCCAATTATTTTTGTTGTTGCTACTGGCCCATACATTAATTATTGTCACCCTTAGCAAATTAGAACACGTTTTGCTGTGTTTGGATTCAAAAAGCATTATTTGACCATGAACCCAAATTCCACATCTATTGCCACATATTTGTTATCATTTCACGAAGAAACATTTTTGTTATTATAATCATCTGATCTTTTGAAAGTACTATGATATTATTGTCCTAATGCGCAGTGACATATCTCGTTTAAGTCCGTGACATAAAAAGCCGCCTCTCCGGAAAAAGTGGGAAAACATATTCAAAATAATTGAACATTTACAGAAATATCCGGCCGAATAGATTGATATTCTGATTAATTGTTTTTATTATCTTGATTTTGTTATTGTTCGCTGACCCGGGGATATTATCAAAACAGAAGATAATGGAATAAAACCTATTTGATATCAGTAATGCTCCAAATACCATTAGCGAAAATAGAATAGGGTCTATAAGATATTTATCATTGTGGTTATTGAGTTCCTACTGTCATAGTTAAGTGTGTTTGCTGATGGATAAAATAATTATTTATTCGTAGAGGTAGTACCCATGTAGAAAAAACGGAATAAATTTGAACGCACAAAACAACTGACAACAAAATGGAAACTCGTATTAAAGGGGAATGAAAGGTTTACGAATCCCTTTTCCAACAAGTGATAAAGCAGTAAAATACGAGCAACACTTCATTTTTACCAAAACACCTTTAAACATCCGATGTCGGCTGCTTCTTAAATCTTATTTAGTATTATATTTGTTTGATTAAAATCAGCATAAATTTTACAGATACTTCGGAACCCATTCCCCAGTAGACTTCCTCTAGTTCACAAGAGATAGTTCTTTTCAAAGTAGCACAACAAACAATAAAGAACTCAGAATGCATGTAACTGGATTTTTATCACAAATTAACATGTAGCTCATCGTACCAAAAGACTGCACGGCAACAACAAAGGCAGCCTTAAATAACTGAGATTATCCCAAGTGTCTGTTAGTTCAGTTTTTAATAGTCAGTTCTGAGATGAATATTCAGTCTTGGTGTCTACAATTTAACAATTTTTGTCGATGATAGCCATTTGGCGGCAACATTTTTTGAACTTAATGGATAGTGCGTCACCTTGTCTGGCCTAAAAAGTTTAATATCTAATACGGTAATAAAAAGAAAACAAAGAAAACAATTGTAACATGATATTCCAATTCATTTACTGTTTGTTTATGAACTTGATATTAACTCGACCTGTTTTGTTATGGTTATGGTTCCTTTTATTGTGCTTGTGAAACACCCATTGTAAATTGGCTTATAAATACGACAGATTCTATACTCTCTTTTTATGACAACCAATAGTGTTATTTACTATGTATAGTGTATTACATCAAACAATATGTTTAATTATAAGTGTTAATTATGCAAAACTTGGATCATTAAGACATACAGTAATTGACGTTTTGCTAGTTTTTTTTTTTAATATTCACGTATATTGAATCATGTAGATCCAGGATGTATGTACATGTACATTCCTTTACTGAGTTAACTGCAGGAAACAATAGGAAATATTTTTATCTCTTTTGACCTTGCTTTAGACTCGTTAAGTCAGTCCGTGAACCAATAAGTTTTGTCTATGAACCTTGCAAGAGAAATATTATTGGTTGATAATGGTACTCCCGAGTATGTTTACCTTTATAAATTTGTGCATTGAGATGTTTTTGCAAATTAATGCATAAAGTAAAAATTTAAAATAAAACAGAAGAGTTCCAGAAATGGCATGAGAAGCAGTTATTATGTTTTATTCCAACATTTTATCCTGTTCTTTGCAGATGTACGATAGGCGCTTATTACTGGAACTTATGGGATGAAAGTATTTATTTTGAACTTGAAAATGTATCAGGGTTTATGTACTAAGATTAGATTTTGAAAAGAAACCAATTTGTCATGCAAACCACGGATGAACTGGACATAACTGTTTTTAAAATCTGGGTCTATATGTAAGCCCAACTGATACAGGATTACCTTTATAAGCCACCAACTTATAATATACGAAGTCGTGAAAACATATGGCTACACTTTTGCAATCATGTTAAAGTACAGAACGGTTATATAGAAATAATCTTTTTGCTTACTCTCTTTTACCGGATGAACACCGGCTATTTTATTTTCAGAAAACTTTGTTCAAAAGGCAAAAATATTTAATTTGGTATTCATGTCGGAAAAATATTTTTAATCTGCTTTAGTGCCTGCTTTTTTCAGTTACTTTGATTACAGGCATGTATTGTTAGACATTGCACAATTTCATAAACTTAAGTTTCCAGTTGTGAAAGTATGCAATACCCTGTCCTTACTTGCTTCTTCTACAGAGCCTAATGTCATGTCATAATCATATAACCGATAGTGTTATTCGAGACGACTTTAATATTCCCTGATTTCGTAAATCACGTTATTATTCAATTCTGTTTTACCCCAGATATCGATCGCCTCCCGGAATTTATTTGTAAACAGAAATTGCCATTTTCAATATATAACTACAATTTTTCCATGTACTTCACAAAATGAGTTAAACAAAAGCCATTACACACCTTTCATCGTTTAGGAAAAAACTGCCGGACATTTCATACGTGCCTTTTATATTTAAGTCTTCATTATCAAACAAAAATGATTGAAATAATCAATTCTAAGTAGTTCTCTTATTGTTGAAAGTTTGGGTTAAATCAGGGAAAAAGATATGTGTAATTAATAAGAATCAAAATGAACTATGCTACTTAACATGTATTAAACACATGCATTAAAACTATATTTTGTGTTGTAAAAATCTTCATGGGATCACCTTGTATTTTATACGTATGTAAAATGTAAGTAAAACGCAATGGATACCAGAAAACTAGCTCCTGTAATCTTGTCAGATTACATTTATCTAAATTACAGGAAATTCTTATGATGAAATGGATTACAATTACATTTGGCGGAGATTTAAATTCAATAAAATGGTATCAAATGGCTTTCGTGCACGTTGTTTTCATTATTTCCAAATATTTGACAATATCGCAAGTATAACTTCTTTCCCAGCTGGAATTTTTATTGTCTGTAGATATTACTTATAAAATGTCATCTTGCAACGAATAATATAGACTATATAATTACAAAAATGAGACTTAGCGGTTTCTGGTATATAACAATTACACTTTTTATAACATTTTGTCAATTAAAACTTGTATTGATTTAAGAGTCTTGAATACCGTTTTGTATTATTACAATCATAAATATTCTAAAAATAGATGTGTCTGAAGAAGCAACAGTTATAACAATGTAATAGCAATAATATACACAAAAAAGCGTCAACACATTAGTGGATATTTCAAGATACTGATATAAAATCTATTGAAAGTAAGTGCCGAAAGGATAAGTATCAATTTGTGTATGGTTGTTAGAATTCCATTATAATATTTGAATTTGTTTTTTCATTTTTCACTTCGAGAGAATAATTATAAATCGGCATGTTATCGCAATGTTCTTGCATTTGGTTTAAATTTGCTATCATTACCAAGTGGCATATCATGCATTGGCACTAACAAAAAGATATTGAATTCTCTTCTTCTAGATATTATATCAAAATATACTTATATTATCAATGAATAGGCGAAAATAATTTGTTGTTTAGAATAGAAGCAAACACTATTCGGACTGCGAATAGAAGGCGTATGGGCGGCGGTTACCGCAAAAATTAGTAAATATACAATCCATTCATAAACAAGTCAGTCAGTGCATAGCATTTCAACGCCGTCTAGTCTAAAACTCCATCCCGTCCAGTAAATTTGCATTCAACGCATTGTATTTTGAAACCATTTTAATACAAAACTTCATCCCATCCATCTAAACATAGAACGATGCATTGAAAAACTTGTTGCGATGCACGGTAATATGAAACCATCCAACAAAACATGATACCATGCAGCTCAATGTGAAGCCGTTTAATAGAACATGAGTACGTGCAGTGTAAAATGAAATGATTTATTACAACTTGACGCCGTCTAATGCATATTAAAACCGCTTTGTGTAATTAAGAGCGGTGTATAAAAACTTGATGCCATGCAGTCCAATGTGAAGACGTTTAACGCAACATGAGTTCGTGCAGTATAAAATGAAACGACTCATTAAAGCTTGGCGCCGTCTAATGCATACTGAAACCGTGTTGTGTGATTTGGCGCGGCGTATCAAAATTTGATGCCATGCACCCAAATGTGAAGCCGTTTAATGAAACACGAGTACGTGCATTGTAAAAGGTTAATAAAACTATCAGTTCATAAGTTTGCCCTGTTATAAATATAGATTCTGGATCAGTTTTACATATGAATATCTTAAAATTCGTCCTAAAACCGACCTTGTTGTAAAATTCTAACATTCAATTTTAAACTGTTGCGATTTATCTGAATATTCAAAATACAATGCGTTGAATGCAAATATATTGGACGGGATGGAAATTTAGACTAGACGGCGTTGAAACGCACTGCACTGACTGACTTGTTTATGAATGAATTGTATATTTACTAATTTTGGCGGTTACTATAATATAAGGGCGCTTGTACTGCGAACTAATATCCTGGGACTTTCACCGACGGATTTGGAGTCTGCTAACAAGGCAGTTGCACCGCAGCAATATCGAATTCTTTCTTGCGTATATGACAAAGATTTTCGAGTTTGCTGAGATATACAAATATAGCAGTGTACTGAACTTTGTCACACTTACAGAGAACTCCAAGCCAAGCACGAATTTCTTTGTGAGACAGTCTGACACCAGATAAAATTGCAAATCTCGATTCAAAAACGCGAAATGCAGAAGATGATGCCAGATCAACAACAAAAAACGAACATTCGCAAGAAGACTGTCGTATTTTTCGGACCAGTGCATAATGTCCTTTTTGGTGCAAATTGCAGTCGTCTTTATTCAAAACTGCAGGGTGTTTGCTAGCTAGCTGTTAAGCATGGTGGACAGCAATAGACGAACAACCAAGCATCTAAGTGATGCGCCTTTACATCAGTCAATTATGACGCATTGGAACGATGTCTTTCAAAAGGTTGCTGCGACCTTGAATTATCATAATATCTGGAATCAAAGACGGTTGTCAACATTGAACTCAGATAGTATCCTTGACATGGAAATGAAGACAATTATAAGTCTACCACTTCCGGAAATATCCCCACGCGTTCTGAATCTTTGATCAAAATGAATTTGCTAATGTATATTGTCAAACAGTACATGCAGAGCCAAATATTATGTCAAGAATAAATTCCAAAGTGCAGCCTCCCAGTCGGCTCCTCTGTAAATTACTTCGCTGTACTTATAATTTCCAGTGGATGCTGAAGATTTAGTGACGCCTAATTGCGTCTTCGCAATAGTGGATTTAGCGCCTGCGTACATATCAGTTAAAATACAGCATTGAAAGCCACATTTCTAAACTTGCGTTTCGCGGGTGACTGTCATTTCCCTTATATGATATCTCATCATTTGCCTTTCAGTGTTTTGTACAGCACAGAAATCTTTAATGAAATACCAGTGTACAGGAAATTTTGGTAAAAAAGGTTTTAAGACAAAAGTATGTTACCTGAATGATTTTCTTATCATAACAAAAAACGTATGATGAATGTCAATTAGCATCAGCAACCCTACTCAAAATTTTACAATTACTTGGATTCGCCATTAACCACAAATATCGGCGGACAAGTGCAGAAAATAGTGTTCTTAGGTATTACTTTGGACTCAGTCTCTGTCACAACTAGAGTGCCGGGATAAAAGTTATACGAAATCATGACTATAGTCGAGAATTTTTTATATTCAAGGCTACAAATTCTGAGCCTCGTAGGAACATTAAATTAGATAGCACGTCTCGTTTGCATATGCGAATACTTTTTGAACAGTCAGCAAAGTTGAAAAGTACATGGCATATTGAGGAACATAACCCGCGAAATGAAGTTAGACATAATGTTACAGTAAAACTTCATGGACATTTTTAATGAATATATACCGATGATTGACTGCCGAACGAGAAAAGCTTCAGTATTGGTTTGTTTAAAATAGCAGTGGGATCTAAGATAGATTTTATACACACTTTGCTCGTAACATGTACAAGTCTGTTTATCACTTGAACAATCCACTCTCCGAATGGCCCCTTTTTCGCTAATAAAAAATTGTACATAAGGGCAGTAAAGCATTAAACTTAATATTTAAAATGCATTCAGTAAAGTCGTTAATAGTCATCAGTAGTGACCCTTGGATTCTTTAACTTAACTTGTGTAATTCTAAAAACTATGGAGGGGTCCTTCACTGAAATGACAATGCATGCCATTTCTATGTTTCAAACTACGTATAGACATCCTGTTATATTTTAAACTGCTTGGGGTTTAAACAAGAATTGGCGTTATTTGCGTATTTATAATAATATATTTTTTATTAATTACATTATTTATTTACTTTATTCATTTGTATATTTGCTGCACTAGTATTGTGTTTGCCCTGTTATGCTACTATGTTATGCACTTGCCCTTTTTGCGGGAAACGACTCAAGTCATAACTCAGATATAGACGTGACGTTTCTTAGTGACAGGACGCAAATTTTCATTTCTGTGATATAATGTACTGGAATTACTTAGTCAGAAAATATATTTCCATATTCTTGTGAAAAAGGAAAGTGTCCGAAAATTCGAATAAAGATAAAATTTAACACCAATTTGTATACTTCCCTTCGAAGATTTTCCGACTTAGTTGTAATTTATTTTAGCTCGATTGTGATGAAAGCTTCAAGCTTATTTGAACCACTCTCGAAACATATATATCAATTGACAAATATATCAGGCCGAGGTGATTGATATTATGTCTGACTGTTTTTGACCGGGAACAAAAGGTGAAAGCTGGACTAGAAATCAGATTCTTATCACACTTAAAATTAGGTTTTTTCTTAGAAAAATATATTAATGAATGTTCCATTTTCCCATTTATATTGAAAGTATTTTAGAACAGGAAAAATATGCTGCCCAAAATGTCTGTCAAATGTCAACCAAAATGCACTTCCGAACATTAGCTTCTGACTTAGGCGATAAAACGATTTATTATACCTCACATAAATATCCAATGCAAATTTCCCATTAGTTTAACTTGAATAATATATCATATTCCCAAGTAATTTTATATCTCATGCGCAAAATCGTTATTTTCAGTTTCTGCGCATGTGATATGATACATAATTTCATATCACCTGCGCAAAAGCGCTATTTTGTTTTTCTGCGCATGTGATATTATTTTTTCATATCTCCCGTTGAGTAATTTCACTGAGTAAAAGACTTTAACGTTAACTTTTCAGAAGATGTGCTTTTATAATTTAGGATTAAATTTCTTTTTCTACGTGCCAAAAATTTCGAAAACAACTTTTTATCAAATATTGAATCGAAACTATTTTCATGAGATTGGAAATGATCTAACTAAGAAAATAAGTGCTCATACATATATGTTTCGTTTAGAAATATTAAAGTTATAGCCGTTTTTCGAATGTTACTGCTAGCGATTTCAGCAGCGTCACAATGTTGAAATGATAATGCGCATACTTTAACATAGGATTCAGCGATATGCGTCTCGACTAAATCTATAAAAAAATGTCTTATTACACAGAAGAGTTGCCATCCGAGTGCTAACAAGTTAGCACTCCTTAATTCAGTCTCCATTATTTGGCAATTCATTTTTAACGTTAGATAAATGATTTAAATCATTATGTTGATTTTACAGTAAATGTTTTGACCTTTAGTGTCATTTCGGTATAATAAAATAAATATTGCATTCCTGAAGCTGGCGCCTCGGTCGATATTCATATATCTCGTGGTGAACATTTTTCATATCACCCTCTCAGGAGTTATACAAGGTGCGTTATTTTTCTACCGTTCTTTCACTTGATGCTAGATTTATTACGCTCATATTTTCCTCCAATCCAATTCGAATTTCTAAATGTACCATCTAAATGGTATATGTCAACCCTATTGACAATGCAATATAATTTTATTGTGTTAAGAGATACCACATATATTCTTGATCAATTTCATTTGATAACACCAAATGAATATTAACAATCAGAGTTTTATGTGATTGTGCCATCTTCATATTATAATCTGCAGGAATTTCAAATGACAAAATGTATCACTCTTATAGTTTAGAATCAGAGTATTATGTGATTGTGCCATCTGCAATTAATCTGCAGGAAGTTCAAATGAGAAAACATATCACACCAATATTTTAGAAGCTTTAATACCTGTAAACGACTTTTGTGTAGTTATATTTTACTGTTTACATATGTAGCTTGCATGTTCAAAAAATATCTAATCCCTAACCTTATCACTAAGACAACTACTTTTCTTTATTCTCTGTTTTCATTTTACTGAACTGTAATGATTTTAGTAGAAAATGTCTATGTCCCTATCAGTAAAATCTTTATGACCGATGTCATTTCGAAGAGATGTATTTTAGCATTTTGACATTATTTTCTATAGTTCTATTGGTATTTGTTTTGAGAATGCATTATTTGTTTCATTAATATGATTGTATAATGATCAACCGTTATTGATACTAGATAAATGTTATTCCAGCCTCCTAAAAGGATACAGCTTGAACATAAATTTCAAACAATATAGAATAATGGGCCTCTCTAGTCCATAACGAACGGGCACCAGAGAGCAACAAAACTATACTATAAAAAATATGTCAATAGGTTTTTGCATTTACTACAGTGTATGCATTAAACATCATTAAATTTTGTGAATGTTATATGTTTCCCAATGCTTTTTGTGTAATTACAATGTAACTGTTGAAGCAGATTTGAAGCATGTCAATTAATCTACTGATCAAACGTATCGACATTAATTTTACTTAGAAACTTTAAAGTGTATTGCTTATTTTTCATTAGTTGCCACGGTACAACAAAGCAAACATAGATCATCATTTTTTGACGGATTGGTAGCATGACGTTAATATGTTGCAATCACGAAAACATCATTTCCACAGACGCGGAGGAATATAATATGTTTCGGATATGTTTTAAAAGGTTGTAATCTCTAAAGTAAACATTAAGTGTTGCCATCTCGTGCATAGATGAGATTATTTTACTTAAATCACCATACCATATCGTTATATTCTACGTCAAATATCTTTTAGAAATAGTTCATTGAGTTCATTAAATTCATTGAGTTTTATCATACAGTGTGACATAAGAATACATTCAGTGTTTGCAGTAAACATACAAAATGATTCATTTTCGGTGTTGCTAGTTTTAAATATATATTATTATCCGAAATTAAGAAACACAAGAAAAAGTACAATATTCTTAATTTCTATTCAATATACCAGACATGAGAAAAAACATCAATACAAATTGAAATAAACTTATAATGGCCACTCAAACGTCTAGCTAGGGGACGAGCTAAACTAAACAATCTAGCCGTGCGACCAGCCAAATTGTAGAGAATAAATCAGCCAAGCAAAAGGAGACTAGGCGTGTTCTAGTTCCACGATTCATGCTGGTATTTCGCGTGAACCGGAAACCAGGCTCAGAGTTAAACATTTGTACATGTACTTAACAGCTAATGAAACTGCTAGCAGAGATATTGAAGTATGATACGTGCAGTCACCTTCTGATCGGCAGAGTTTTCCCCACCACGACCTTATATGACTGGCATGTTTAAATTATTTAACATCCTTACAAATTCATAAAATCCTTCTTGAAAATGCTTATTAATAGGGTTCTTAAGGACAAATTAGACAGTAATATATATAATTATAGTTCTTTATGCCCCTAGTGAAATTATTAGCACTAATACTTGGTAATTATCCTTACTGTTCAGTTTCTTGACACAGATAACTCCTAGTAGCATTTTTGTTACAAACAAATTTCCGTCGAGATGACACCAGACTTGGAAGTGATGTAACGACACAGACTGACATGCAATATTTATGTGAGCGGATGTTTCGTATACAGTAGAAGTTGTCTGGACAACAACGACTGACGTAGACATACATCTTTAGAAAATGATTTATATCATTTGACATCGATTAAGAGGGCAGGAATCAACACATGCAGCCATGGATTAAATTTTTACATTGTTTTTCATATTTTTCTAATACTTCTTTACATTTACACCTAAATGGAATTTCTTTTAGGTCACTACTCACGGGATTCTGAGGCATTAACAGGAAAATGTCACAACAGGGTTGAGTAAAGCTAGGGAAATGTAGACAAAGCGGTACATAGGTAGAGCGTTAGACTCTTGATCTGAAGGTCACACATTTAAATCTCATTTCATTTCTTTTTCACAACAATATTACATAATTAGAATATTTAATAACTAACGGAAGGATAAACTAATATTGAGGTGATATGGTATGATCATGGTGTATGTAATAAAGCAAACATCTGAAAAGTCTTAGAATATAATACTTTATCTCAGGCCCAGTAATTTACGGCTTTGACTAAACTTCCTATCCAATGATTGACGTCTGAAATAAACATAGAAATAGAAAATGACAAATATAAACCGGAATTATGTAATTACAGCAAATTTATCACTCAATTTACCCGTATATTAATGGTGGTCATCTTAAACAACTGTTGCCAAGTAGTTATGCGACGTCTGGGTGTAAACAGGAGTGTACGTCCTTTGGTGGTGACTTATCCCTGAAAGTCATAACAATCGTACAGATATAACATTTGGAACTGAATGTATTATGTTATAAGGCATTATTTATTGAACTACTTGAAATTCACTTTTCTTATATATTTGCATTTTATGAAGACAAAGATTTTACTTCATGTGTTTATTGAATGTTTGTTCGTTTGCTTGGCTTATATGATGTTTTCAAACATTATTTCAATCAAAATATAGAAATGAAATAACCTAAAACTAATGATTGTGTTCGTGGATTATGTACTGGCGTTTTCTTTACAAGCAACTGTCAATTTCTCCACATGACTCAGAGGTGGAGGAGGAAATGCTCCAGGCAAATTGTCTTCTGCCAAGTTGTCACGGAGAGCAAACGCAATGTCTTTCACTTTTTTTATTATGGTTTAAAATACACAGCATTTCTTACTGAAAATGTTCATATTGATACACAGACATCGTTGCATATGAAAACTCCTATAAGCATATTGACTTTTACTAAACATCATTCAGTTTTATTCTAATTAAAACCCCAAAATAAACTATTTTTTCCTTAAAGTGGCATTATGCGCATCTAATACTGCACATAGTGTGTTTTGAGTGAGTGTTTTATAAAAGAAATTTTCGGTTGCTGTGCAATTAGATGTGTTAAATCAACGATAATGCCGCATTCGTATTTAAAGTTGATGCTTTAAAATTAAGGAAATCGGACGGATAAAATAAAGGATATTTTTCAATCTCCTGCGCAATGATCTCCCTTACCTGAAAATAGAACTTTCTGAAGTAGAAGGGAAGCAACTCCTGCTTGCAGTTTGGCGTTTTTTAAAAAGACTGCCCCAGTCAAAATAGGAAAAGACATATTTGGAAACCTATTATTTCGTACTGGTAACAGGAAGAGTTTGGTATGCTGGGTTATAAGCTATAATTTTCTCCACACTTTTTACATACACATCTATTTAAGCTTGATTTTACTTGAAAAATGCATATAATTCCACTTTAATGATTGATTTAGTCTTCTACATTGTATTTCGTAAATTCCCCTCCCCCATTCGATATGTAAGTATATTCAGTCATGACTATACATTGTAGTTTAACAGTCTGTGTAAGCCCCTGTGTAAAATTCGGAAAAGTTATTGTCCGCCTCTTGGCATTTACTGTGACTCTTTTGCCCGTGAAAAAATACTCTAGCACTTTCATAAATAATAAAGTCTGTAGAAAGCAACCAAATACTATAATAACAGACGCGGATTGAGCAAGTTTGTTATCTCGATCTAGATCTTTCATAAAAATATCCCACGCCCATCAGGGTTTTTCTTAATCATCAAAGAAAATACATAGAAGCTGATGTACATTTGTCGATAGGGACAATATATTGGGATATTTGTCGCTTACAAGACGTACAAATCCGTCGTGATAAATTGATCTTTCCTCTTTCAAGCTTTTATTTCACACTCAGAGATAGGAGAGGATGACAAATGTTACAGAAAGAGCTATGTGGCAGAGAGAATGACTTGTAAAGGTTAAAAGACTTAAGGAGGTAGGGTACATTGTTACCAGGGTAAATTCATAGTTGAACCGCAGCATTTTTTTTTTTTGTATTTCGTGTAATTTAATGTTGTAACTGCTTTAATCTCAATTTCGTTTATCTCTGTCCCTTCAAGTATAATTTTTATCCAGGTTTGAAGTACAGAACCCTCCAAAGGTATTTCATATTGAAAGAAGAAGGAAAATACGGATATTTAACACTTTTGTATTTTGCTTTCATTGTTATCCGTAGAAGTCTGCATAATTGATAATTTTACTAGTATGCGCGTTAGCTTTCTAATATAAACTTAAAATGTATATGTCGCGGGGCTCGTGTTTTCATGGTCTCTCATTTGTAAACAATTATGTATGAAAACGGGTTTTTCGACGGCTTCAGTGCCATTCTGTTAATGACCAACATGGAACATTTGGGTAAAATCATTAGCAAAATACCAAGCACTTTACATTGTACCCTATTTTTCTTAAAGTTTAAAGTAAAGATGACATCATTTTAAGGCAACAATGTTTTGAAACGGTTCTGTGGCAATTTATTCATTATTTCTACATTATTAAACCATTAAGCATCAGATCGGAGACAGGTTCATGATTTTTTCAGAAAAATGGATATACAAACACATTTAGTTTGTCGTAAACGTCGTCGTAAATCGTCAGTTAGCTTCCAGTTGGGCATATGCACATACAAATATTAAGGTAACCTACCTCCTTAAAGACATTAACTACAGATGCCAGTCTACGCTAACATTCATACTGTCATACTGCTGCTCTCACACTGTTACATGTTTTTCATGTACATTTGTATTTGAAATGCTCATGCAATCGCTTTGACAGCATCAGCTATATATTTTCCACTATGCACCTTGTAGATTTTGGTGTAACTAAGGGTAGCTATTGGAACCTCTTTTTATGGTATTTTTTTCAATGACATGATTATCAGAATCGGTATACATTGTAAGCTTTTTCTAAAATCAGATGATAGCGCATTTCTGTTTTCCCATAGGGATGTCGATGTTTTTCCTACAACATTAGGAAAATTTTAATGTTTTTGAATACTTGTCTCTCTGATTTTTTGATGAACACTGAAAAACAGTATGCTTTCAGTTAGGGTCTAAGTGAAAGAATTACAAAGTATCTGATTTCACACTTGAGGTAACGGGTATGCCATCAATGTCACAATATCTTGTTAATTATCAGGGCCTCACTATTGACAGCCGTTTGTCTGTTGAAAGTATTGAAGATATGTTATGTCAAAATATGAATCCACCACTAAAGCTTTTTTATAGGCAAGCATGTTTTCAGGTTTGAAAAAAAAATATTCTTGTTCTGCTCTCATAAAATACTGAATTAAACAATAAAGTTGTTGGGTTCGACAGTTCCATGGGTCTGAGAGAAAGTTAATGTAGCGCTAGGTTAGAAGATATGTCTCTTTTTGATATAGAAAATATAAACAAACAATTAAACTTCCATCATGTGTTTGCAAATGTAACTGGAAATTGTCCATCTTTTATAATAGGGATATTATAAGAGAACCCTGATCTGCAATGTTGTATTTTTCGGCGACGCCGTCTAAATCGTTTTCGTTACCTATGCCACGTGACTTCAGTTTGCAAATCAAACTACTTGATAACGCATTATAGATAATTTATCAAAACGGAAGATTTATGTAACACTCTGCCTGATTGGACGAGAGTGTCAATTTCTTTCACTCTGTTGATTGTGCTACGCTGAGTGAAATGTAGACAAAACGTTTATCCTAAACGACGCTGATCACAGTTTTAAAGCTAACTTTGGCTCAGTATATTTAGCAAGAATATTGATATATCTCAAAATGATAAGTAAGTTTAATAAATATGATAAAAACCTGTTCAAATACCAACATATATCAAATTAAGGAAAGAGCTGAATACGGTCCGCGTATCACATGAATAAGGGTGTGATAAGAGTCTTTTATGTAGAGAAGTGCTTTTTAAAAGATTTTCCTTGTTACAATTGTCGTCTGTATATGAAAAGGTTTCTTGCTTTTGTGACTTATTCAGATTGCATATTAAAATTAGAACTTGTTTGCTTTGATATATTTGTTATAATTATTTAACTGATTTATTATAAATGAATATTTTTCTGTAGTATGGTATGCAAATATTGAACTCAGTTGAAATCTGTTTTATTATATATATGCTATATAATGACTGAATCTCATTACTCTGAAATGAAGGTACACTGCATAGAGTTTATCTATGTGATATGACTACGGACAAACTTTGCTTATGAAACAAAAATATTGAAATAATTACAATTGTATGTTTTGCTTGACCTTCACTTTTTTATAGGTGTGACTTCATTGTCCAAAGATTCATGAATAGCGAATATGCATTTGTTAAAGTGGGATCAGTTGGCCTATTTTAGAAATAAATAAAAATGATAAATAAAAAATAATCCTTTAATTGATTTTTTCTCATGTATTCTAATCAAACTTGATTTGTAGCATCTTTATTAGGCCCGCAGCCAACTTTGTTCAGCTGGGACATTTAACCCCTTTTATGGGCTGCTAGAGCTAAAACTAGAAATGCCTTTATACAGCGTCTCATGAACAGCTTGGTGGATCTTTGTCATATTTGGTCTGGAGCATCATTATAAGGTCCTCTTCCAAATTTATTTATATAGGAACTTGGGCCCTATTAGGGACCACTGTAGCTAAAAGTAGATATGCCTTTCTTCGCATTAACCACTAAAATGTAATGGATTTTTTTTTTTATCAAACTCGATGTATAACAATATGGTAAGGTCTCCTGCTATTTTGTTACAAATGGGGATAGGGACCAATTTAGCTAGAAATATAAACACATTTAATGACAACTTCTCATGAACCGCTTCATGAATCTTCATCAAACTACTGCTGTAATTATTCGTCTAAGGATAAACGAAACAAAATTGCAACCCTACGAGACCTTTGCGAAAAATTAAAAGAGAACCATTTAAATTGTTAAAGTGCGGTTTTGCAATTTGAAAAATGTTAGATGAAAGATGAATGATAGATGAAAAATTCATAAACTTCTTTCCTTATTACAATTCGCCGACCATCATTTTTAAAGATATTTCTTGTTTGGTATAAGGATCCTACCAGCTTAGAAGTTGAATTTACCCTCAATAAAATCTTGGACACATTTAATTTTGGGGGTCATCTTGAAACTAGGTCACCAAGTCAGATCAAAGGAAAAGCTTGTTAACACTGTAAGAGGTCACATTAAGACTATATCTTCATAAATTTGGGTCAGAATGTTAAATATTAATGATCCATAGATCAGATTCAAATCTTGGCCCAAGTGGGTCAAAACTAGGTCACCAGGTCAAATCAAGGGGAAAAAGCTTGTTAACACTCTAGGGTCACAATTTTGCCCAATCTTAATGAAACTTGGTCAATGTTACCGTCAATAAAATATTGGACAAGTTTGATATTGGGTCGCTGGGGTTTCCAAAACTAAGGAACATGTTTTTAACCAGGTAAAATCAAAGGAAAAGCTTGTTAACACTGTAGGGGCCACATTTTTGACCATATCTTAATAAAAACTTTGTAGAATTTAATCTTGATGGATCTATAGCCAATTTTTAAATCTAGGTCAGGTGGGATTAAAGACTAGGTCGCTAGTTCAAATCAAAGGAACAGCGTTTTAACACTCCAGAGCCACATTTATGACTGCATCTTCATAAAACTTAATCAAAAATGTTAATCTTGATGATCTTTCAGTCAAGTTTGAATCGGGGTCATGGGGGGGTAAAAAACTAGGTCACCAAGTCAAATCAAAGGAAAAGCTAGTTAACTCTTTAGGGGCTACATTTTATGATCATATCTTAATGTAACTTGGCCCAGAATGTTGATCTTGATGATCTTTATGTCAATATGCCAGGTGAGCGATACAGGGCCATCATGGCCCTCTTGTTTATTTTTTTCTTGTTGTAAGAGAAATTGTACATTTTAGAATACAGATTACAGCAAGTCACCATTTTTTCTTTATTTTGACAATACTTATTTCAAAGCCTGACAAAAGCATCCAGTACGGGTATTAAAAGTTGTTATTCACAGTTTAGCTATATTTCATTTTTATGGATAAAACAAATTATGTGATCTGTGATCATTATAAATGTGTATACAGATAAAACTTAAACATGTGAACAGTTTATTCAATAAATAAAGTGTAATGCAAGTCTTTGTGATGTGTATATAAAAGCAAAATTAGGATTTGTTTTACGAGTAATTTCAGAATTACAATTAACACAAATAGAAAAAAACCAAGCCTGCACAAGAAAGCTAATATGTCTCCCTAGACTGAGCTCTTAACCTGCCGTGGTGCAAATAGATTGTTAATGTGTGTCTGTTAAGTCTTGTTAACAGTGAGCTGCAATCTAGTAACTTTTAAGTTTGTATGATTTTTAGCTCACCTGAGCACAGTGTGAGCTATTGTGATCACCTTTATTATTTTACCATTAGTATGTGAACGAATATAATAACAAACAAACTGACGTGTTTTTATCCAGAAAGTTTTAGTATCATTTTATATTGATTATTAACTTACGGAATCAGAACTCCCTCCCAACGTTTGCTAACAATCATACACTGACGTTTTGTCCATTGAAAATAGGGTGAAGCGGCGGCCTCTGAGTCTGCGGAAATGAATAGTTGTTGTCACGTCATGGGATTCTCGGTTGGCCATGACGGCGGTGTGGTGACATATCCTAGTGTTTACGCTGTTTCACGTCAGTTTATGATGGAATCAATAGCATGTGGACACAGCACCCTAAAACACTTTATGTAAATGTTGTTCTGTTATAAATAAAAGGTAGAGGAAAATTTACTTTTTATAGTTTCAATTTCTTCGTTTCTTTGGCAGTCAAGGTAAAAACGATCAGATAAGGTTGCATCAGTGGGGACTTCCTGGGAGATATATATTGTTAGGCGTTATTTGAATTATTTTGCCCAGTAACATATATTCTCTAGTATCAATGGTCTATTTTGTACAGAATTTCACTCCTCTTTGCCTGCAGCAGCATTTCTTTAGTTCTTTTTCTTAAAACATATGTATATCTCTCTAATGATGCAATTTATTTTCCATTTTGGTCAGTTTTAAATACTTTTAGAAAAACTTCTACGTTCCGAAAAACTAGAGGAATTTTGTGTAATTTTTGTACCAATTCAAGGCAATGATTCTCGGTTAAATACTGACTTTTATTCTATCCTTGCAGTGTGTATTGACAAGGTTTTATTTAGAATCAAAATTTGTTCAAGTATGCCAAGGAAAATGTGTACAAATGATAATAATTTTTTCTTTTGATAAATTTATGGCACAGAACAGAAAATACGTAGACCATTGTGTAGTTAATACGTCTTTCTTTTGATTAAGTAATGCACGAACAGTATACGTAGCACAGGTTCCATGCCAATTAAGACAAATTTCTCTGATTGTCAATACTAGAAGGTTTAAACATTATATTTAATATCTTTTACATGGTGAAGAAGTGTAAACATAGTGACTAGGTATTTTGCATATATCAAGGACAAAACTAGTTGGACTTCGCTAGAACTGGCCGTAATCAAACTTGCAAGAGACCTTAATGTTTTAACTTCGAAACCTTTTAACAATTGTTTACTTCTGGAACATTTTTCTTGTTGGAAAGAGATGATCTAATTCCATTGACCCAGTCGACCCTGTGTGGCCCTCACAATTTAGTCTACATGACTTTTTAAGCCTTAGGTTTCATGTAAAGACTCGCTTGTGGGGCAAATTGAGATCATGAGACGTCCGACAAAACTTGTGAAGGTCTTCTCAAAAACAAAACCAAAACAAAAAAAAAAAAAAAAAAAAAAAACAAACAAACACAAAAAAAAAAAAAAAAAAAAAAAAAAAAAAAAAAAAAATAAAAAAAAAAAAAAAAAAAAAAAAAAAAAAAAAAAAAAAAAAAAAAAAAAAAAAAAAAAAAAAAAAAAAAAAAAAAAAAAAAAAAAAAAAATAAAAAAAAAAAAAAAAAAAAAAAAAAACAAAAACAAAAAAAAAAAAAAAAAAAAAAAAAAAAAAAAAAAAAAAAAAAAAAAAAAAAAACGCTACTGACATTAAATATTTCACTCCTTTTCGCGGAGAAGTTTTCCACAATAATTCAATGTAAATTAAACGCCGGCAACTGCTTGTGCATCAAGATTTAGTTCCCCGCTTAAACAGTGAAAAACTCTGAGAAAGGATCATTAAGACGGGGTGCTACAGATCAGGATTAATGCTGGAGGCGGTTCGAGCATTATTTTAGACATAGGAGGTGCCTTTGTCCAAGCGTCCAGACCTTTTGTAGTCAGGCCATGCAAGGGTGCTATGAAAGATTTTCATATTAGATGAAGTTGATGGAAATAGAATTGTTGAAGGAAAGATAGATGGACTCAACGTTCTATTAATACGTCCTGTATTTTATTGTTCAACATGAAATCAAAAAAAAACTAATTAAACTTAGTATAAGTTATGTATTGTATAACAAATTCAATAATAATTGTATACCATGAAGGAGCTCTGCATAGTCCACCCCCGCTACGTCAGTTGCAGACATACTCATTCGTTTAAGATAAGATGATCAACAGTATTGTTAGTGATTAACAATGCATGTTGCACATGGCGATTAAATGGCCTGGAAAAAATTCTGGTAGTGATTTCTCATGCCTTTTTAAGAGGACATGTTTCAATGATCCCGTACGAGATGAATTTCTAAAACCTCTTACTTAATTGATTTCATTTCCACTGACTGTTTAATTGAAGTTTCGCTTTTTTAGTTGCCTGTATACACACGGGTCATAGCCTGGAGAGTGATGGTTCCAGCCCCCCGACGGACAGATGATTCTCGTCCAGAAACTGTGGATATATTATGGCAGGAGAAGTGATTTTCAGTGTATCGGAGGTTTTTGATGAGTTTATCTTACGTGTTCACATTTGGCTAGAAACACAAAAGTGAGACAGAGCCACATTTGTACTCCAGCACAACTCTTGTTCAGTGCAAGTCTTAGCCATTTATGTAACCAATTTAGAAAGTACATCTGATGAGGGACTGCTGATTGGAAATGGTAGAATTTTCAATAAATTAACGATTGTAGAATTGTTTCGACAAGCTATGGTTAGAGTGGTGGTTAGAAGCATTGAAATAAAAACAGTTTCTTCTAGAAAATAATAAAGGGATGCATATATGGAAAGGTTTTTAAACACAAACTGTGGAGTAGAAAGCCCCGTTGTAACATTTCCCAGTGCTTCACTTATAATACAAATTTTCTCAATTTTCACTTTTTTAAAAAGAGGTAACTCATTTTAAAACAAGTTTTCATCCATCCACATTGCTTTAGATATTTAACAGGGTTTTTTTAGTTGTCGTTTTTATTTGAAACAACAAGGATTTAAATAAGTGACCTTTTAACCTACAGTGAGGTTTGACACCTTTGTTGCTACACAGTGTCTATTAGTATACGCCGGGAACCAGGTTATAGTGAAGTTATATCAATTCAAAAGCAGGCAACTTTAATTTGTAGATGGCGCAAATTCACAGTATGCAGTTGATTTCTGTCTAGTGTACGTAAATTAAACTCGATCTTCTTTCGTTATAGCACTGCAGTTTACTACAGAAGTGTCTTTTCGGAGGAATGACACAGAAAGGTAAATTACTTTCTTTGATCTGTGGCATTCTATTACATTGTCCTAATTTCCATAGCTCCATGATGGACATCATTTGACATAACAAGACATTGTAAATATTAGATTAGAATTGGCTTGAGAAAATATCAAGACGAATTTAAGAAAGAAAAAACAATTTTCCACAGGCACCACAGGTATCCACAGTGCTTCATGATGATCTATTCTTTTTCTCAGGTTTCCTTGTTTTCGTCAATTCACATTCCATTTAAGATAAATTGAACAGACGACTTGTTTCATTGCTTCTATTGCCTCATTTCGCCCTCGTTTGGTGCCACATATTCCACAATATTTTCCAGCTGTGGTGTATCTCTTTTCTAAGCAGTCATTGTAGTGCGTTGTCTTATAATAGCAACTTCCCTTTTCCTAACTAAAACAATAGTAATTAGAAGATTCATAATTAGAGTTACCTCGTGTGTATTTTGATGAAAGAAGAACACCTACAACGTATACCATTTCATTGACGACAAACTGTTTGGGTTTGATTGGAAGTGATTAAATCTAATTTCTGCCTGTTTTTTTTTTCTTTCTTCTTGTGAAATGTTGTTCAAAGAAACAGCTAGGTTACGGTTAAACATTTTTTTTTTTTGTTTCTTCAGATACTGGTTCCTTAGTTTCGGGATTTGCAATCTCTGTGGCATGAGAATGTATTTCTATAAATTGTAATATTCGATTTTCTATAAAAATTTTCACGTATATTTTTGTGGTTTTTTTAAAACAAATCAAAAACCGTTTGCCTGTAAAATATACTGACAAAATTGAATAATATTTATTTTTTTTTGCGTATTTAATACTTTTAAAGTTCAGATATGTTAATATTTCATTTTGGATAATCGATGTAACCTGTCCCTTAATTAAAGAAATGTTTTTCAGTAAAGTTTAACACATTTGCAAAATAGCAAATGGTGGGTTAGCTTTTGTTAAGTATACTTTTTAAAACGGTTAGAGTAGTATGAATTTTGGACCTACGCTCAAGCGCTCCTTCAATCTTCCTCATCAGATTTTTTTCCTATAGATTAGCAGAGATTTAGACTTACCAAAGGTGTCCCAGCTTTTCCGTTAGAGCGGATTCTGGTTAACCAGCACTGCATGCATGGACATTAGTAACAGCTTCATATTGTAATTTTCAAGTGATGCATTATCGCCTTGTTTGTGCATACAAGGAATATCTATTTGGTTTAAGAGTTTAAACTTGTTTAAAAGCAGATGCATGTTTACTACATAGCTTAAGATTACTTCAGCACTTCGGTTTATATACTGGATTTGGCGGGAGCGTGAAGGTATACTCCGTGGGGCAATCAATACCAATAATCGTGCCAGAAATCAGACACGCTCGCGTTTGTACATTTAAATAAGAAATCCGGGCAAAGCAATTTCTAATCAGTTATATACAGTAAAATCTACATTGGTGCTGTTTTTACGCATTAAAACCCATAACTGAAGGCAGACTACATGACAATTTTGAACTGGTCTGAACACGTTTACTCATAGCCACCATCTTGCTCCTTTGAAATCGAGGAACTGACCTTTCTAAGACAGCATTACATGTGCCGCTTCGTGTTTGAAAGTTGCTTTCAGCAGCCGGTGGCAAAATTGAATTTATTGAAATTGATTTGAATTATTACTTTCATAGATAAATCCTTAAGAAAACTTGTATATATAAATTATTCCTTTTATTTACAAGGTGCTCTACATGTATATTTTTAGCGGTTCGCGCGGTTACGTCATGCGAGAATCTCGTTGTATCTATTCAACAATGGCCGCCGAAATGATGCTGATCTAACAGTGACTTGTAAAAATCGGCGATTTTATTGTAAGATTTGCTTGCAGAATTTGATAAATGGTGTTAACTGATGTAGAAGTGATTACTTTATCAAGATACCCATACGTCTTCGTTCAGAATTTCAGCTGACTACGTTTGCGATAAAAAGTTGGACAACTTTTTATTTTGGTATGGTTTCATAGTAGGCCTGGTCCAAAACTCTAAAGCCGCAACTATGAGTATTGTTCGCGGCACCGTGAGTACTGCTCACTGAGTAGTGTTCACGATACCGTGAGTACTGCTCACTGAGTAGTGTTCACGAAACGTGAGTACTGCTCACTGAGTAGTGTTCACGACATCGTGAGTACTGCTCACTAAGTGTGTTCACGGCACCGTGAGTACTTCCCACTGAGTAGTGTTCAAGGCACCTTGTGTACTGCTCACTGAATAGTGTTCAGGGCACCGTGAGTACTGCTCACTGAGTAGTTGTCACGGTACCGTGAGTGCTGCTCACTGAGTAGTGTTCACGGCACCTTGAGTACTAATCACTGAGTAGTGTTCACGGCACCATGAATACCAATCACTGAATAGTGTGAGTACTACTCACTGAGTAGTGTTTCACTGAGTAGTTTTTACGGCACCGTGAGTACTGCCGATATTTGAGTTTCCTGATTATTTGACTTTGATACCTTTACTCTGCATAATAATTTCAGGCAATTTATGTCAAAAAGAAACTCATAAAATCTGACATATCGTAGTAAAATATTAAACAGAAAAAATAATAAAAATTTATATGAAAATGTAGACATGATGGTGTGTTTAAACATTAAAGTCATCATTACTTTTGTAGCGGCCATCTTTGACGCCATCTTGGATTTCTCAGATCGCCACCATTTATGCCAATTTATGCCGGCAGCCTAATAAACTTCAAATCTTTACGAACATTTGGTATATAACTTGCCTTGTTAAAAATTGGGTCCGGGTTCAACTTTTTGAATGGCCTAATTGTCGCCCTGCCATTAACAACAATTGTGCCGTTATTGTGTGAGAATAAAAAAAATTAATTATTTTATATGTCATATTTAAAACTTTTTTAGGACAAGTTCTCATACAAGCAAACATAAATATATCTAATATTTCAAATAAACATATTAAAATGTATTCTTCAAGCTATAATCACTACGGTTTCAATTCACCAAAATGGCCGCAGATTTTCAAAGTCCGAAAAACTGAGGAAATGATTTCAGCAATTTGACAGAAAGTTGGAAGCACTTTCCTAACAAAACATCTTTTTCAAAATAGCAAGAAATGTCACAGTAAGTTATGCAGAGGTAATCCATACCAAAGTAGGTTTAGCAAGAAATGTCACAGTAAGTTATGCAGTTGTGATTCATAACAAATTAGTTTTAGCGAGAAATATCACAGTAAGTTATGCAGAAGTGATCTATGACAAACCTGTTTTAGCAAGAAATGTCACAGTAAGTGACGCAGTTGTGATTCATAACAAATTAGTTTTAGCGAGAAATATCACAGTAAATTATGCAGAGGTGATCCATGACAAACTAGTTTTAGCAAGAAATGTCACAGTAAGTTACGCAGAGGTGTAAATAACAAACCAGTTTTAGCAAGAAATGTCACAGTAAGTTACGCAGTTGTGATTCATAACAAATTAGTTTTAGCGAGAAATGTCACTGTAAGTTACGCAGAGGTGTAAATAACAAACCAGTTTTAGCAAGAAATGTCACAGTAAGTTACGCAGTTGTGATTCATAACAAATTAGTTTTAGCGAGAAATATCACAGTATGTTATGCAGAGGTGATCTATGACAAACCTGTTTTAGCAAGAAATGTCACAGTAAGTGACGCAGTTATGATTCGCAACAAATTAGTTTTAGCGAGAAATATCACAGTAAATTATGCAGAGGTGATCCATAACAAATTAGTTTTAGCAAGAAATGTCACAGTAAGTTACGCAGTGGTGTAAATAACAAACCAGTTTTAGCGAGAAATATCACAGTAAGTTATGCAGAGGTGATCTATGACAAACCTGTTTTAGCAAGAAATGTCACAGTAAGTGACACAGTTGTGATTCATAACAAATTAGTTTTAGCGAGAAATATCACAGTAAGACAGACAGACAGACAGATTTCTTTATTACTACCCAAGTATACATTTACATATACAATATGGGGATTTTCTAATAAAGTTATTCATAACAGTATATATCCAGTAGTAAACATAAAGATAGATGCACAAATTCAAGCGTTAATGATGTCATACATAATCAAAATTTGATACAGATGATGGGGGAATTCATATATTTTTCTGATCAAATATTCAATGTATTAAAGTTACATATTAAGGCGTCGTTATCAATTATAAAGAAAGAAAAAAAAAGATTGGTGTTTATTGCAGCAAGCATATTGAAGTTTCAACATTCTAAAATACGTTTGAGACGGTCATTTGTCAAACAAGATGATTTTAATCAAATAACATGCATGAGTTGACTTGAATAAAAATATACATATATATGTATGTTTACATTTAGGACTATTTTTTTCTCATAATATAAAGTAGTGCTAAGTCAATAAGGTTATCAAGAGTTGTTACGCTATTATTGCATAAAATGAATTGACGATAATTGATTAATGGTCATTGATTATGCGATTCAAATAAAATGCTATAATGATATAAAAGACGCGCATGATGAATCATTGTCTTGTGGATTTATATTTTTATTGGATTATTACACGTGCTGTTTCGGTAAGTGTAAGAGCAGATTTAATGTTTATTTTAATTGTTGTAAAATACACTAGAAGTTTGCCAAAACTGCACGAATGAATTTGCATAAGTTTACTAGATCTCTCTCGTTTATCGAGTTCATAATCTTTGCAAATGCAATATCGTTTTCGATTGTCAAGTTATGATTATAAAGGAGTTAATTCAACAAAGTAACTACATTTGAAAATGTAATGGCTCTCTGTTCCGGGAGAGTCCGTTTGACAAAGTGGGCAGATTCTGTCAAGAAAAGCGGTGCCATCATAACGACCTGTTTCTGACGGAATTCGTGTATTACAAGTTCTAAACTTAAAAAGTGCCAGATAGTCGTTTCGTTGTAGAATATTAAAATATTTTTCATAGCAAAGAGATTTTTTAAAACTATTTTAAACTTTTCCTTTATTCGAAAGTTGCATCTGATCATGCCATTGTTGTTTATATTGATCAATTAAATTAATCTTAATACGTAAGTGAGTAGTTTTATTCAAAGAGCTATTTTGATTCACCCATAAGTCAGGTCTGCCTACCGAATTTAGTATATCTTTAATTCTGTTTATCAATTTAAAATTTTGGTCATAATTATTAAGCATATATTGATATAGGATATAGGAAACATTACTCTGTTTTCCTAATAATAAACTGACCCAGAAAGAAATCATTCTGGTTTTGATTGTGACAGAAACTGGATATCTTCCAAGTTCACCCAGCAACATATAATTTGGAGTGCTCTTTCTGGCATAAGTTATTCTCCTTAAAAACGTATTATGGACCTTTTCTAAAAGGTCTAAAGTTTCAAATCCAAAAATTTCTGACCCATAGGTTAGAATAGGCAGTACTGTGTGATCAAACAGTATCAATGTGAGATCAATAGGCAAGTCTGCATTACTACATCTAGAATATAACAAGTGGAGTGCCTTATTGGCTTGTTGTGTAACATGTTTACGACAAGATAGAAAAGACCCACTGCTGGTAAATGTCATACCAAGATAATGATAAGATTCAACGATAGCGATCGGTTCGTCACCCAAAGTAAAATTAAATCTATCTCTCGCGTTCCTACTACCAAAGATAACTATTTTGGTTTTATCAACATTTACTTTGAGTTTCCATTCAGAGCAATATGAGTTGAATGATGTTAAACAATTTTGAAAATCTTCTGCAGAGTTAGACAATATTATAGTGTCATCAGCGTAGAGAAGTACTAGTAATTTTAGCCACGTTTCATTACTCGTAACGTCTTTCAATTCTACACCATTGATACCGTTTGATTCTAGGTATGTTTGGAGATCATTTAGATATATGGAGAACAAAATCGGACTCAAGTTCTCCCCTTGACGTACCCCGATTTCTGAAATGAAAAATGGTGAGCTATCACCTAGGTGCAAAACACAAGACTTAATATTATTGTACATGTTAAGTATGACTTGGAAAAGTTATCCATTAACAAAATGTTGGAGTAGTTTATGCCATAATCCGAATCTCCAGATTTTATCAAAGCATTGTGAAAAATCTATGAATCCACAGAAAAGTTTTTGTTTACGCTTTTTTAATATTTCTATTAATGAATGCAAGGTAAACAAGAGCTCGTCGAACACGAAATGCCCCCCTTGATGCATTTAGTAATTGCACAAGGAACAGAAATTATATGCACACTGTAAATAAGTATATGTAAACCATGTGACCCACAGGGCGGAGCCATATTTGACCCTTGGGGAATAATTTGAATAATCTTAGTAGAGGATCACTAGATGATGTCATATACAAAATATCAAAGCCCTAGGCCCTGTGGTTTTGGACAAGAGGTTTTTCAAAGTTTTTTCCTATATAAGGCTATATAAACCATGTGACCCTAGGAGTGGGGCCATATTTGACCCCAGGGAAATAATCTGAACAATCTTGGTAGAGGACCACTAGATTTTGCTTCATACCAAATATCAAAGCCCTAGGCCCTATGGTTTTGGACAAGAAGATCAGAAACCATTTAACTGTTCCTGGCCAATGTGACCTTGACCTTTGACCTAATGACCTCAAAATCAATAGGGGTCACCTGCTGGTCATGACCAACCTCCCTATCAACTTTCGTGATCCTAGGCCTAAGCGTTCTTGAGTTATCATCCGGAAACTGTTTTACTGTTCAGGGTCACTGTGACCTTGACCTTTAACATACTGACCTCAAAATCAATAGGGGTCATCTGCTGGTCATGGCCAACCTAACTATCAATTTTCCTGACACTAGGCCCAAGCGTTCTTGAGTTATTACCTGGAAACCATTTTACTGTTCCTGGTCACTGTGACCTTGACCTTTGACATACTGACCTCAAAATCAATAGGGGTCACCTGCTGGTCATGACCAACCTCCCTATCAACTTTCGTGATCCTAGGCCTAAGCGTTCTTGAGTTATCATCCGGAAACTGTTTTACTGTTCAGGGTCACTGTGACCTTGACCTTTAACATACTGACCTCAAAATCAATAGGGGTCATTTGCTGGTCATGATCAACCTCCCTATCAACTTTCATGATCCTAGGCCCAAGTGTTCTTGAGTTATCATCCGGAAACCGTTTTACTATTCAGGGTCACTGTGACCTTGACCTTTGACATACAGACCTCAAAATCAATAGGGGTCATCTACTGGTGATGACCAACCTCCCTATCAACTTTCATGATCCTAGGCCCAAGCGTTCTTGAGTTATCATCCGGAAACGGAAAGGTCTACATTCCGACCGACCGACCGACTGACAGACCGACCGACCGACATCTGCAAAACAATATACCCCTCCTTTTTCAAAGGGGGGCATAATAAATGATCAGAACATGAGTAGCCACTTCTAAAGCCTGTTTGACTTTCATTCAGTAATTGGAATTCATCCATATAGTTGGTTAACCTAGTGTTTAAAACAGCTGTAAATAATTTCCCAAGACATGATAGTATTGTGATTGGTCTATATGAATTAGTACTTTTAGGGCAACCTTTGTTTTTACAGATTGGAATTATCCACCCTTCTAACCAAACTTTAGGAATATGGCCAGAATCTAGTATAATATTAAATAACTGTTTATAGATAGGTAAAAGCATGTGTTTTGTATACTTGATATATTCGTTTAGTATCTTATCTGTTGGACTTGAAGCTTTACCGTTGTTGAGTTATTTATACATTTTAAAATTTCATCATGGGTTATCTTTATTCTTTATTAATGAATAGGTTTGAATTATTAATAAACGTTTGATCAAAAGTTATATCTTGGTCATCATTTGGATTACTATTAATTGTCTTAAAGTGTTCATAAAACTCATTAATTGACGAAGATGGCTTCGTATTTGATTTTGGCTTAAGCCTTTTCAAGTAATTCCAGTATTGTTTAGGATTTTTTGATTACATTTTACGTAATTTCTTAGTATTGTCATGCTTATATTTATTAATGTAATAATTCATTACACGTTTATACTCTTTACTAGCATTTTTCATTCGTAATTTATTATCTTGTGATTTACAAGTATTATATAGTGATTTGGCTTCATGATAATTGTTACGTGCTTGGTAACATTTCGGCCCAAACCATGGTTTATCATTTACATTTTTGAATTTTGTGCGGTTCTGTCCGGGAAAAGTTTAAGTAGACGCATTTTCAAATAACTTTTGAATTTCTTCGGTAATATATTCAATACGAGTATTAACATTTTGTACATTGGTAATATCACAAAGTTGATTGATATATTGTACATGATTTGAGTCGATATTTGCTTGAAAATCACTACTTAACTCATCACACCATTTCGGCTTAGAGTTGGTTTTTCTTTGGATCTTGGTTTAAACCATTTTTAACACAGTTCAGTGTCCGATAAAGAGCACTGTGGCCATCTGAGAACAATGTGTCGGTTTCAATTACTTGAAAATCATTAAAAATTCTAAAGGATTCTGCACTTGACATGAGTAGATCAATAATAGATTTATCCCTATAAGTCATTCTAGCTGGAATATCTCTTCCATACCTTCCATTGACAATAAAAATATTATTACTTCTACAAAGATCAATAAGCTGAATTCCGTGAGAATTTGTACGCTTATCGTTTGAATTCCGTTTTAAAGGAATTGACAACTCTTCAAGAATAGTATATTTGTCAAAAAAAGACAACGATTCATCATCAATATTAAAATGCTCATTCAAAAAAAGGTCAGACGAAATAAAGTCTGATAGTTCCGATACTCTTGAGTAAGAGTTAAGGTCGCCTGCTAAGAGAACGTACTTATTTAAATTGAATTTGGAAATAATTTCATTTTCAAAAATAATCAGTATCATTGTAAAAACGTAAACCTTCTGGAGGCAAGTAGATAATGCCTAAAATGACATTCTCATCAAGATTAAACATACGTTTATCTAAGGAAATCCAGAAAATATAATCTGTATTATTACCAATAGGGCTTACATATTGACTGTATTTTTCTTTAGCATAGAAACCAATACCTCCTGATTTCCTTAAATAAGGTTGACTTCGATTCTTAGAAAAATATACAAAATTCTCAATATCAACAATATCAGAGTCATCGGTATGCGTTTCTACTATACAAGCAAAATCATGTAAATCAATAAATTCTACAAAATCTGGGTACTGTAATCGTTTTTTTCAGTCCGTTAACATTGAGACTCACAAATTTAAGTTCATCCTCATTTAACGAATTCAAAGAATTCCCCCAAATGCCCTAGTGATTGTTTGAGTCACTTTGTTGCTTGTTAACATTTTGATTTTCCATGTTGCTGGTCCATGGACGAGATAAGCTCGCACTCGCCCTCCGTTGAGCCTGTGCAACTATGCGTTCCGGTGGCCTGCTTCGGTGGTTGCTTCCTGGTGATTTGGAGCGTTCCCGATGAAATGAAATATCCCGTTCCGAGGAGGTGAATTTGATGCACGTCCAGAAGCCGAACGATGTGGAGACAAAGATTCAGTACGTTTGAGACGCCCCCCCCCCCCCCCCCCCCCCCGCCGGACGAGTCAGTTGATTTAGCAGGCGGTTGTTGTGTCTGCTCAATAGAGTCACGTGGTGTGCCCGAATCATGATAATCAATACGTTCCGCACTACTATTGGCTACAGCCGTGTTGTCGCTCATTGTTAGTTGATTGTGATTGGTTGAGTCACTAGCGCGTTCACTGTATCATAAATCCTTGCGCGGTCCATTCATAGAATTATACCTTTGTTTGTTTAAGCGAACAGCTGATTGTTCACCTGACAGATTGAGAATTTGATCCCAATCCGGAAATCTGTCAATAACGGTTTCACCGTCTTTGATGATTTCCGCTGGATATGCCATGATAACTTTGCTGTCAGGAAACTGTCTGCACATAGATTTATAAGTCGGCCAGAGATTCTTCCTGGCAACTGCAATATCCCTGGGCCAATCCCGATTAATGCTATATTCAAATCCTTTTAGCAAATAAGCACTTCTAAGAATTTCACTTACATCAGTTGGGTTCAAAAAAGTCACAAATATTGCTCGTTTTCTACCACGTTTATAAGGACCCAAACGAAACGCGCGCTCAGTGTGAATCGGCCAGGTGAAATCAAGATAATCCTTCAGAATAGTAGTGATTCTCTCTTCACAGTCCTCTCCCTTACGCTCGGGTATACCTTCGAATAATAAGTTCAATCTTCTGCCTTTGCTATCAAGATCTAACGCTTTATATTCTAAAAATTTCAAACGTTTTTCATACTCACTTATTATGGTTTCAACTTTCTCAACACGATTTGACACTTTCAAACACATGTCCAATTTGACCTCAATTTCAGACACCTTATGTACATCAGTATAAAGTACAGTTAGTTTATCGTCAGTGGAGAGATAATTAAATTCAGAGATGGATAAATCGTTGTCACTCACTCTAGGCCTTTTTACTTGTTTCGAACGTTGCATACGCCAGTAATCTTCCTGGCTATCTTGAACTTCATCCCGCGAATCACGTGCTGTGCCTGTGCCCATGTGGTACAGCGAACTTAAAAAGTTGGACGTTGATATTGGGGTTTTGGGAATGTCACAACCCTCAGCCATAGTTACAAAATATCCAAAATTCAAGTAGGTTTAATCACAAACTATTCAGATTATCTTCAGCTCACTAGTTTCAGCCAAATAAGTCAATATTTGATTGTTTACCGCAGCGATTTTACATTTGCGGCCATCTTTGTTTACTACCGGAAGTCCCTGCAAGGATGTTCCCGACCAAGTTATGCAGGGGTGATCCATGACAAACCAGTTTTATCGAGAAATATCACAGTAAGTTATGCAAAGGTGATCCATCACAAACTAAATGTAGAGGTGATACATCACAAACTAGTTTTAACAAGAAATACCACATTTATCATTATCGCTGGGTAATTCTAGTTCATGCAAAAAAAGAATGCAATAAAAATGAGAATCAACAGGCAAGCGCTCCAAATAACCATAGTAATATGTACATGGTGTTGCCGAAAGTTTGATTTCTCCTCTCTAGAATTCGACTTCAAATTAAGACATGAAAGTAATTGTTTTGACCTTGAATAAGTGTCTTTCATTTATTTTAGTTATATCTTAATGATAAAGTGGAACAGTTTTCTACGTTTTATAAGGTAGATCTACGTACGTAAACACAAACGCAATCGATACATACTAGATTAGATTAATTGTAACGTATTTTCATACTTTGCAAAATCGATTTCCTAACGTTTAACACTATCTGAGTCAGTCAAAAACGAAAGACAACTATAGTCAACAATTAGTTTTTTTTGCAATCAATGAAAGTATTAAGTTTTTTTTTCCACATTTTCAGTTATTATCCCCGACGAAAGTCGGAGGGATATAGTTTTGGCGTTGTCCGTCATTCCGTCCGTCCCGCAGCCATTTCTCAGTAACTAGCAGGTAGAATTTCATGAAACTTGAAATAAACACGAACCAACATATTTCGATGATGCCCGTCAAGTTTTTTTTTATTAGTCAATTTTCCTTAGAGTTATTGCCCTTTATTTACTGAAAAATGCCCATAAATGTCCGTCCGCAGCCATTTCTCAGTAACTAGCAGGTAGAATTTCATGAAATTTGAAATAAAGATGAACCAACATACTGCGATGATGCCCGTCAAGTTTCTTTTGGATTGGTCAATTTCCCTTATAGTTATTGCCCTTGATTTAATGAAAAATACCCAAAAATGTCTGTCTGCAGCCATAGAATTTCATAAAACTTGAAATAAACATGAACCAACATACTGCGATGATGCCCGTCAATTATTTTTTTTTGGATTCAGTAATGGCCCTTTAATTGTTAAAAAATCCACAGAATTGTACATATCAAACCAACCGATTGGTAGAATTTTATTAAACTTCTTTCATTCTTTTCCATGAACATTTATTATAAACATGTGAAGTTGTGTACCCACACCTGGTCACCATCTTGCCTTGGTCACCCCCGCCCCCCACAAAAAATCATTCCTTTTTATAATTTTTTTTCAAATCTTCCATGAATATTTTAACAACATGCAAAGTTATACCATTCCCCCACCTCACTCTCCACTCAGTCGTGCCCACCACCCCGATCATGCATCCCCCACCCCAATTTTTTTTCTCTCATTTTTAATTTTTCATCAATATTTATAATCAATATGTGAAGTTTTGTACCCATCATCCGGTCACCCCATCCGCCCCCCCCCCCCCCCTCTCCCCCACCCCAAAAAAAGCATTCATTTTCTGTTAAAATGATTTTGACTATTGAAATTATTTGCTTCTTAGTAACATCCTTAACTTTTTGCCAGGTCTATTTTTTGCCATTCCTCACCGCAAACCCTTTTGGCGGCGGATACCAATTCATTGAATTTGCTTGTTAATCTTTATTTGAACAAAGATAAATTCCATTTCGATGTGTAGATATGATGTATTTCAATTCTTGCTGAAGTAAAACTACCAGACATGTCAAAATCAGCACTGAACATTGTAAGTGTATGCATGTCAATCTGTCACCCGTAAAATACCTGTGACATATGTTATGAACAATTGATTAACAGACCCCTAGAAAACCCTAAGAGGGCAAGGTATGTGTCCGGTTTATACCAACAAGAAGACAGGATAGGCATTTGAATACAAGACAGTTAGACACTACCCTGTCAGAGGTTCAACTAAAGTTAAACTTGCATAAATTTGTACTTCGACAGAACATAATACTTTAGACGGAACCACAGCAAGAGTTCATTCTCTCGTTAATTGATAAAATTACTCTTATTTCTTATAAGCGAAGGTCAACTTTAGTTATGTATCAATTAGTTACATTGTAACTGAAATATGAGGATTGTATTTTGTGTTGATCAAGTGTCATAGACTTAAAAAAATATTTTCGATCATTGATGAAGTATCATATCTGAACTGATGTCTTATTCAACAAACTGTACTATTCGACTAGATGTCTTTCGACCAAATGTTGTGCATCGATATTGAATGTTCTGTAAAATGTAGATGTGAAAACGAACTGGTTAATAACTGATTGAGAGAATCACATATAAATGTATTCTTAACCCTTTACCTAATAGATTCTCATTTTAACTCCTCTTGACATTATTCAATAGATACTTGCTTCATACCATTTTACAACACTGATAGTTTAAATGCAAAATACCAATAAATAATCACCACTGAAGCTCACAAAAACATATTTGTGAAGTTTAAACTGTTAATAAAAGATCAATTTCAGAAAAACTTGTCAATACCCAAACAAAAAAAAAAGATTGGAATGAATCGGTGTAATAAATGGTAAACAAATCGGGTGATTTGTTCACGATTTGATCACGATTCAAATGGTATGCAAATGAGCTAATGAATCGATAATAAATCGTAAACAAATCGTTTAATAAATCGGTAACAAATCAGGACTTTTAAATTGTTTTGCTAAATAATGAATCGGTAACAATCTGGTATGTTGAAGTTAAAATGAAAGGAATTTGGAAATCAGTGGCACTAATAAATCGGTAATAAATCGTGCTAATGAATCGTTAATGAATCGTACTAATAACTCAGCATTATTTTTAAGGGACGAAAGCATGGGTACAAAAAGTTTGAGGACAAATTGTAATTCTCTAGAAAGGGTATAGCATTAACTATAAAAATGCCAAACTAAATGTTCTAGTAAGGAAAGAACGACATGAAATATATAGATTCTATTTACAGTATAGCAATTGCAAAATTCAAAAATATGATACATATTAGAACATATGCATCAGATCTAATTTATAAAATTTCTTTAAAGTTGTCATGAAAACATATGACAATCTTGTAATTATATATTTCCTTAAAACTTAACAGCTTCAAATATAGTGTAAAGAGTTAATGTATGCACTTAAACATGTCCTCTTACAACTATATTAGACAATCAAACATTTGCACTTACTCCATAACAGTTAAAATTCCAGTATTTTAGAGGATGTGGTGTCTCTGTGTATTTCAGTTATCCCGCCAAAATGCATTAAAGATGGCTGACAATAAACTCATGTTTCCCGCCCAAAAAGTCACAACTTTACTTTTTAATGAATCGGTAATAAATGGTACTGCACAAAATATCTGTTTCTAATGAATGGTAAACAAATCAGTTATTTGCAATGAACTGGGGAGGGACTTTCTCTGCAAAACCCGATTTGCTTCCGATTCATTAAATGAATCGTAAACAAATGGTGTTAATAAATCGGCAAATCCCGATTTGTTCACCATTTATTCACGATTTTGATTCCATTTGTTGCTTGACTTTATTGTTTGGGTACAATTGAAATTTATAGGTAATTTTCAATTTTAGCTTACTAGGTGATATTTTCTGAAAATCACATTGAGTTTATATATGATAAGAGAGGTATTGATGGAAGGAAAAGTGCACAGGTGACAAATTCTAACATTTAAACTGTGCAAAGTGTAAAAGTGAGACATAAGGCTGGAGTTTAGGTCAGTGTAATGAAAGGTGTTGTTACCATAGCAAGCATTAAAATCCATAGATCACTTGTCAACATTATGGAATTTATGCTAATTGATCTGGACCCCTAGGAAGTGTGTTTATTGTGTACATCTGTCAAAACAAAGCAATTAGAGTGTTGTTTGCATCTTTTTTGATGATTTGGATCAACAAAATTTCATAGAAAGTGTCTTTGATTAGTGCTTCTTATCAAAACATTATGTAATTAATTAACTTTATTATGTAAGTTTGTTGCAAGTGTAGATTTTTTGGTTGATTAGATGAAATTGTTCATTTTGAAAAACCCTAAATATAATCCTTTCTAGTCTTTCATTTACCTTCAATTAATAAAATTGTGCATATGTAGGAGTAAAAACATTTTTTTTCTGTAGTATCACATGCTGAATTATAAAATATTCTAAGTTCTTTATAGACTTTCCATTATGAAAATTATTTATCATTAAATTATGAAAAATAAACCTTCAAAACGAAAATTTAAATCTGAAATGATGTTGGATACTTAGACCTAAAAAAAATCCTTGTTTTAGGTAACAAACTCAAAACAAAATTAGGATATATGGGTTTGATAATTTTTTTGGGACTTTTTTTAAGAGAGACTGTTCAGAAATTATATTTTTAGTAAATACAAATTAAGAGGGTTATGCCTTTAGAGCACCAGAGCATCAATAAATCGATTTATAACGTCACTTGCAATGTTTAAAGCATAAGAAGTGCAAAAAATATTCTCCAGGGCCTTTATAAATGCATTTAGCGTTGGGTCAAAATTCTAGGGTAGGTCCAGATACCGCAAACAAACATTTGGGCCGTGCCATGAGAAAACTCAACATAGTGGGTTTGCGACCAGCATGGATCCAGACCAGCCTGCGCATTCGCGCAGTCTGGTCAGGATAGATGCTGCTCGCTAATGGTTTCTCTAATTGCAGTAGGCTTTCAAAAAGCGAACAGCATGGATCCTGACAGACTGCGCGGCTGCACAGGCTAGTCTGGATCCATGCTGGTCGCAAACCCGCTATGTTGGTTTTCTCATGGCGAGGCTCATTTAGTTTTAGGCCTTAATGGTTAACATAAGTAATGATATACTGATGTTGATCTAAGTAACATCTTTCAATTGCATTTTTCTTCAATAACCTGTAATGGAGATAGTGTACAGATAATGCTATTGAGTTTATGGTTATCAATAATCAATGCTATTGTATCTATATGGAGTAAAGGGTTAAAATAATATCACATACAGTATGATCTGTTACACAAAATGTTTTTAATTCTTTCTTTCAGAACAGAGACTTAACAGACATCAGAGATTACAACAGTGTTGCTGGCTTGAAAGCTGATAGACTGAAAAAGCTATGTCAGTACTACAACATAGATGTGAAATTACCAAAAAAGGCACGTATTGTATTGTTGTGTCATAGTCTACGAATTTCAGGAACGACAAGTCATGTACAACAGGTTGCAAATAGGAGTGATTCTAGTCTGTCCCACCTAATTTTGGACCTCAACTTTGGGCTGATATGAAGAAATGAAACGGGATCAAAGAACATAAAACATGTTTTTGTGAATAAAAAAAGTCACCCTCGAGAATTTCAAGGATTTTTGAAACAATCGTCTGGTTTTCCCGTGCGACTAAATTTCAGTTTCTCTTTGGGAATTCGCTGTTGTTTATTTCTGGTCGCAATTGCCAAATATTTTCTATTTTGGAGATTTTCGTGTTATTCCGTGGGGACGTTTCACACTTATTTTTCACACTTAGCTATTTTTCATACCGTTAGAAACAGAATGGGTTTGAAATAGAATTTACAATTTAGTATACAAACGAAATTTTGAAAAATGTAAAAATGAAAAATAGAAAAAGAACTTACTTTGCACGAAAGAATCCGGCCATTAAGTAATGTATTCAGTTATAAATTCCTTCAATCATTATTCCATTTATCCTTAAATCCTTCCAAACGATGTCCAGTTCAATGCACAATTTTCAAAGTCAGAAGTTTTACACTGAAAATCCATCATCCGAAAATTAATCCAGTCAATCTGCGGCAGTCTTTCGAAGAATTTCAGGCAAAGAACTTAACTATGCATTTGAAACAATATCTTTAATCACAGTATTTTCCAAATGCATAATCCAGGAAGAACCTGTACGATACAAAGACTTCAACTGCTTTAGCCTCATTAGAATATAGCCTTCTACACATTTAAAAAGCTCGCCATGACACAATAACTTTTCAAACGCAAAATTCCAATTATGTCATACAATATATGACCTCACTAAATATCTCGAGCGATCAAGTGCATAGGCGGCATTGTCGGCTCTCTTACGCATAGCTACCCAAACAATAATTAATTAAGTAAATATTGAAGCTAACTGAGTCCCAAATTTAAAGAGGATAAAGCAAATTAGCTGTCGACTGTGCCAGTCTGACTACGTGGAGAAAATTTAAATCAAAGGCGGGAATGATTCAGTTTGCTTTAAGTTTGAGCCCAGACCTAAATCTTAGAAAAATAGTTAATTTGTTTCCTTTATAACATATCGATACAGCTACTTTAAAAGAAAACGTGTAAAAAGGGATTTTTCTATCACCGACAAAAACAAACAACCTTGACGTTACCGGTTACGGAAGGTGCGTAGGCCCGGATCCAGGGCCGGACCGAGGGGGCCCGTGCCCCGCCCCCCCCCCCCCCCCCCCCTCCAGTTGGCTAAGAGGTGACCTATACTCATCAGAGATACACTCTAGTGACCCTACTACTAGTATTTTGGCAAAGGAATAATCATTTCTCAAAATTTAGACCCAGAGACGCATCAAGGTCACCATTTCATACCTGTAAGTAGTATGGGCCCCACTTTGGGGTCAGTATTTATGACGTCATCTCGTTTTCATTAGCATATAAGGACATGAAGCCATAAGGCATATTACTCATACATGTATTTATAGCGTAATGGCTTAAAAATTTCATTAGCATATAAGGACCTTAAGGCATATTACTCATACATGTATTTATAGGGTAATAAAAATTAATTGTAATCGGTCAACTAGGTTATTCCGTCAATAAACGATGAAAACAACGTTCAGCGTGTCTTATCACGAATATGTACCGTACCGATAGTGACGTAATGTTTCGCACCATGTTCGAATAAACCCTATATAGTAATGTTTATCCTTGGCATATAACGATCTTAATGCATATATTACTCAGACACGTATTCATAGCATGTACTCTCGGACAGTCTTAAAAATACTATATGCGCCGTGACAATGATTGACTCGAGGAAAATATTAACTACCATACTTTTTCGTTATTGAAGCTATATTTAGATAATGTCTCACAGATGTGGTCCCTCCTCTTACTTCATAATGAGCAATTTATTCTTTACTTCGTAAGCTATATTTAGATAATGTCGATAAAACTGGAAGCAGTATTTGTCTTTGGACATAAATTTCTCGAGCAGTTCCTTACTCTTCGGTATCCAAAATGGCAATGAATAAATTTCGACGGTAAAGTTGAATAAATAAAGTCAGTATAATACGCTACAGTGATCTGATTGGTTCCATAAGTACCTTATGACAATATGCTTCTCTTAGTACGATGACGAAAATTCTATAAATAACGATGACAATATTTCTACAAATAGATCGAAAACGTCATTCTAAAAATAAACCACCAATCAGGAATCAAGACGAATATATATAAATACATGCCCTTTATTCACAACGCAATTAACAGTCGGACAAAATACTGAATTACTGCCTAATACAAGTTAAAGCATACCAAAAGTTCCTTCTAGGGCACATCTATATAAATATAAAATGACCATCTTGTAAAATTTTGGTTGCAATGTCTGTTTTATACTGCCAAAAAATATCAGGTAAGTATTTACGCTAGTTATTTAACATAAATTGTTAAATCCAACAACAAATTAAATCTGTTACCTCTTTCAGTAGAGTAAATACGGAAATAAGACATTGACCTGGTCAATCTATTATGATTTGATGTGTGAATTCCTTGCACATAATTAGAGGGTCACAATGGGGTTTGTTTTCACATATTAACCATGCATTTGAAGGTAACGATAATATTTGGTTGTTTAACATTTAAATTTGCTGATATATGTCTATCTGGTGAATGTACGTTATGTTCAGGAGGAAATAAAAGAATCAATTAATCATCCTCGGGTTTAGTATTGTGTAATCCATGGAGTCGCCTCAATTGAGAAAGAATAGTTTAACGTCAGAGGTTATTTCTAAGGTCACGGAGTTGAATTGGCCAGCTTGTAATTACAACAGCTTTCGACATCAGTAGCTCAGTCAAGTGTGACTTATTGAATTAAGATATTCCTTCTCAAGAGAAGGAATAATTAAAAAAAAGTGAAATAATGTTTATCGGATCCATCGCCGCGAGGGTATGATAAAAGTGACCCCTTCAGTGTTCACAGAATCACAACAAATGGGATTTTCTTTTTTTTTTACAAATTTATTAACAACAAATATTCTGTATACATATATTAGACATGAAAAACATTTTACTTATAGTGTAGGATATCAGAATCTTTATCAACGTAAATTAAATTAATACCACTGTCTTGTAAATGGACAAAATTTAAAGCTTTCTCTTTCTGTTGAAAACATGTTAAAATTCCCATTAATGATCCACAAGTTTCTTACCATTTAAAATTGTGTTTTTCTTTTGGCAACCATGCATAGCTTATTTCGTGTAACAAAGTTGCTATTAGATGTTTAGTACAATGGTGACTTGTTAGGAACAGTACAATCGTTTTTGGAATTTTCTTATAAAGATGTGTAAAACCGTAACACTTATTATTCTCTCTATTGATGATTTGTATGTTGAGTGTTTGAAACGTAACTTGTCTGTCAGCACATAACGACTGTAGCGCACCAACAACCTGAAGAAAAAAGTTAAACAGTCATAAATCAAAAAGATCATACTTATATTAAAAATGAAATACTATAAACGTTCCACGGAATGGTCTAACATTTATAGAATTCAGTAACCATACGTTCTAACATCATGAATTTTATTACGGATCTGTACAGTACCAGTCAAAAGTTATACAGGACAACATATCGAAGTGATATCTATATCAGTTTAAAATAAGGAGCAATAAAAATGATTACTTACTTCTTTAATGAGACAAATAGCCTTTTTTTATATCAATGTTTTTGCGTTCTTTAAACCTTAGAGGCTGACTTCTCATTTTGAAAATGTCAACTTGGGATGTTGGTCTCTATTTAAAGAGACATGTATGCGATTAATTTTCAATTGTTGGTCGTCCGTGGTAACAAAGAGGTGTGCATTTCCAAATTTAAATGGTCCTGTTCCCATAGAACAAATTTTGGATACCAAAACTCTCAATAAAATTATTATTTTAAATCTAGTAGTTTTTGCGGTCTCGAACAATCCTTGGAGAAACATTTTGTTCTCATTGACAATAATATTACGGTTTCTGTTTAAATACCCATGGCTTCTAATTACATCTTGAAGTAGGATATTTTGTGAATTTAATTATATGGATTCAATACGCATATTATATGTTACTCTAATAGGTTACACGTACTCTAGATCTTCACGAGTGTAATTGTAATAGACATTTACGAATTAAGTCTACGTGGACTGTGAACACCTAAGACGATCGATTTTTCAAGGGGACCGTCTCAACATGATAATTTTAATTTATGTGTGGTAGGAAAACATTCCAATAATGATGGTAAGGTCTGGCTTATTATGTTACCGCACAGGATAAGACTTGTCTGTCTGTCTGTCTGTTCGCCAGAGAGGTGTTTTGTTATGCATATCGCAAAAAGTATTTGATCTAGCGTCATAACACTTTCCCGAAAGGTTCTTCAATATTATAAGTTGCGCATCTGCGACAAAGTTGAAAAGATGAGCTTATCTGATCGCAGTGTATCTGTATTCCATCGTCGTCGTCGTCCGACATGAAAATAAATCTTAACTGGGTTAGCTGGGATCAAAATGTAGGTCAGCAGGTAACACATTGTGAAAACTGTAGAAAACGTAATATCTTGCGTCTCCATTCCTTTGTTGTTATTATAGGCCCGAAGGAACGTATTTTGGTGTTCGTCTGACCGTCTGTCTGTCTGTGTGTCCGTCTTAGGGGTCAAAGGTCATATAACTTTGTTTCGAGTGCGATGTGTAACTCTTAAACTGCTTGAAGGATTTAAAAAAAACTTGGCACAAATGTTCACCACATTGAGACGACGTGCAGAGCACATAGCTCGCTTCAAGGTAAAGGTCACACTTAGAAGTTAAAGGTCACATGACTTTGGTTTGTGGTTATGTTGCTTTGCATTGCGGTGCTCTTGTTTTTATTTGGCAGATTCTTTTTTTTTGTTCACTTACAATATTTTTTATTGAATTACTTCCCTTTTATGTTACTAGAAATAGGTTATTTTGTAACTTTTTTTATTATTAGCCGTAGGTAAAAACCGAGACCACTTTTCTTTGGTACAACATGGATGGTACCTGCAAAGTTAAGGTGTATTTTGACACATCTGTACCTGTTAATAATTTTAGTGGACTAAGAGTTTTTCGGGGAATTTCTTCCCTTTGTTGTCATTTTCCTTAGGACTTCAACAGTAAAGTTCTTTAAATTTTGCTCCCATCCTCTGATATTTGACTTATCAAAACCTTTGGGGGCCTCCGTGGCCGAGTGGTTAAGGTTGCTGACTTCAAATCACTTGCCCCTCATCGATGTGGGTTCGAGCCTCACTCGGGGCGTTGAATTCTTCATGTGAGGAAGCCATCCAGCTGGCTTACGGAAGGTCGGTGGTTCTACCCAGGTGCCCGCTCGTGATGAAATAATGCACGGAGGGGCACCTGGGGTCTTCCTCAACCATTAAAGCTGGAAAGTCGCCATATGACCTATCATGTGTCGGTGCGACGTTAAATAAAAAAAAATATCAAAAACTTTTACCAAAAATTCTAAGTTAAAAAGGGACATAACTCTGTCAAAATTCAAATCACAGTTATGAGGATTGTTTTTCCTGGTGTAGACTTCGATAGTTAATAACTTTTTTAAGTTTAAAGTCAATAGGTTTGATAGTAACAGAGACATTTGACTTTATCAAAAACTTTAACAAAAAATTCTAATTTAAAAGGGGCATTATTCTGTCAAAATTCAAATCAGAGTTATAGGGATTGTTTCTCCCGGTGTAGACTTTGATAGTAAAGTATTTTAAGTTTCCGGTCAATAGCTTTGGTAGTAACAGATATATTTGACTTAATCAAGAACTTTAACCAAAAATTCTAAGTTAAAAACCGGCATAATTCTGTCAAAATTCAAATCAGAGTTATAGGTATAATTTCTCCTGGTGTAGACGTTTATAGTAAAAAGGTATTTTAAGTTTCAAGTCAATAGCTTTGATAGTAACAGAGATATTTGACTTTATCAAAAGTTTTAACCAAAAATTCTAAGTTAAAAAGGGGCATAATTCTATCAAAATTCAAATCAGAGTAACACAGATTGTTTTTACTGGTGTGGACTTCGATAGTAAATAATAATTTTAAGTTTCAAGTCAATAGCTTTGATAGTAACAGAGATATTTGACTTGATCAAAAACTTTAACCATAAATTCTAAGTTAAAAGGGGCATAATTCTATCAAAATTCAATCAGAGTTATGGGGATTATTTTTCCTGGTGTAGACTTCGAAAATAAATAACTATTATAAGTTTCAAGTCAATAGCTTTGATAGTAACAGAGATATCTGACTTTATCAAAACCTATAACGAAAAATGCTAAATTAGAAGGGACATAATTCTGTAAAAATTCAATCAGAGTTATGGGGATTGTTCTTCCTTGTGTAGATTTTGATAGTAAATAGGTATTTTAAATTTCAAGTCAATAGCTTTGACAGATACAGAGATATTTGACTTTATCAAAAATTTTAACCAACGGAGACGCCGACGCCGGAGCGAATGCAATAGCTCTGCTTTTTCTTCGAAAAGTCGAGCTAAAAACAGGCACATCCAAATTTTATATTACCTACCGCATAGTGATGATATAATAACTCAAAACCTATTGCCGTTATAAACTCTTTTTCATATCGTGCATAATATAATTAAACTATGTTGAGATGGTCCCCTTGAAAAATCTATCGCATTAGGTGTCCACAGTCCACGTAGACTTAATCCGTAAATGTCTAATAAAAGGAGCGTATCGATAAAAATGACACTTGCAGAGTTGTCAATCGTGTACAAGATTGTCCCATTCACGCTTCATTAGTATTTCATCTTGTTTTACACCATTTTAGAGGAGAATACTTGTTAAATCAGAAAGAAATCATGCGCAAGGATTATATTGATTTACATTTACGCGATATTTCATTTTGTAGGAGCACATCCAGGTACTGACAACTTAATCTTTCATTTAATATCAATCTGTATGACCACGCGTTTTACAAATTTATGCCCCTGTCAAATCGGTCATTTCAAATGCAGACAGAATTAAGGGATAATATTCAGAACGTAATGAAAATCAAATGGACATTTATTGCCTTTTTTCGCATCTTATTACAGAGAAATATTGCCAAAATGGCCAGGTCTGTCACAAATAGTTAAAACGATTCTTCCGATATCCATTAAATAATTTGACCACACTAATTCAAGCTTGTCATTTTATATCCTAGTGGTTTTATCTAATAGAAATAAAACTTTGCTCATGTAACATTACTCGATATAGTTAATTTTAACGGGACTAAAGTATAATAAAGTAGACTAAGTATGGTTATATATTACCCGCAGAGTCAATGCTGTTTTTTTTAGTAGCAGATAAAATCTAATATATGAATGTTGTTAGTTTTTGACAAATAAAAACTAATCCCGTACTGTCTTTCATGGTCAATTCTAATATGGCATGGGATCGCAGAAAGTGATGTTTCTGTCTATAAAAACAGGTTTGAACCGGAATAAACCGGTATTTCTATATCAAGTATCCAATCAGAATCAAAAAAAAAAAAAAGAATGACATACGTTACTAAAAAAGTCCAGATGAAAAGTATATAATAACGCTTTCAACGGACAAAATATCATTCTGACTTCAGGATTATAGCCATCAACACGGAATGTTTCGAGGGCAATGGTGAAATAAGTGAAATACAATATAAAGTATTCATTAGTGAAGGGTATTACATTCGATTAAATTCAAATGTATGGGTTATCAGCCATTCTCCAAAAATCGACTCATTTGTAGCATGCGAATAGTAGAAATTTGAAGTTCATGGTAACGTAATGGTTTATATGTTTTTTTTAAACTTCGAACCCTCTTCGGTTTATCGGAAAAGAATAACTCACAAAAAGTCTCTTGTCTGCGAGATACGACAATTTAAAAAGTGCCCTATAAATCTGCGTTACGGAGCTTAGGTTAGGACATAGCTTTATTTTATTGCGGTTACATGATTTATATTAGCGGTCAAACATACTTTTGCAGTAAATTTGTTCAAAGGAAGATGTGCAGATCGCGATGAGATAAAAACATTATACTTCAGAAAGATTATTTTACTTGTGACATGCACAAGAAACTAAGCAGCATTTTGGCCAACAGTTTCATACGAGGATGTGATATATCATTAATTATAATTAGTGTTTACGTAAAGGCTACACTCACAAGAAAATGAAACATTACTGATTACAAATAAATATATTAAAGGATAAAAACCGACGGTGAAAATTGTACATCCTTGTAATCTTTTATTTAACTGTTAAGATATGCGAAAATCAGCAAAATCATGAAATTGTCTCAAAATGTCAGCAACCTTGACAGATTCTTCGAAAGAAAAGAAATGCAACTTGTTTAAATTTAACGCATAAGACAACAATCTGAAGTTAAACAGTAGATTTTAAGAACATCAACTATCTCATACAACTAAATAACTGTCATAGAAACTTTTCCGAAAATTTGTTACGGAACATATAAAAAGTAACCTTTTTAAAGCCATACAAAAAAGTCAGAAATACTAAATATTTTTAGAACTATAACAGAACTTTGCAATAGGCAGACTTTGTGTAATAACAGAAAGCACTTAGTTCACATGATTTTCCACCTTAGGATTCCTATTTTCAGTTTGTATCACCATTATCTGCAAATATACTTTTCTACCATAATACTCTTCCAAAATGTCAGTTTTTAAATAAAAAAAGTAAAACAGCAATTTTATATAACATCTCGAATAAAATGCCATTTATATATAACATTTCTTTGACTGTATTTCGCACAAATACGGCTGTTTAGTTTGTTAGGGAACACAACGTTACGGAAAATAGGTGTTACGGAAGCATATAAAAAAACTCTTTATTTCGTTATATTATAAAGAAAGATGAATTTACCGTTGTGGCAGATTATGTTTCGAAGCAGTCTCTGTACAGTGTTTATCATTCCCACTCCAATCTCACATTTGGGCGCTCAGTTTTTATAATAGTAGCGTTACGGAAGCATAGTACTTGAAATGCGACATTTTCAATTCTGACTTTGAACGGTTTCTAAGAGTTTATTTCTTTTGGCAAGCCTATTCTTGGAATTTTACTTAAGAAATAATTTATAGCAAAACAGTGCTTTATCACTATACACGATGGGCGGTTATACGTCGGGCGTAATAATTTCACGAGGGCGCAGCCCGAGTGAAATTTTTTCGGACGAAGTATAACCGCCCGAGTGTATAAATAGTGATAAAGCTCTGTTTTGCTATAAATTATTTCGATTCTAATATGTTCTTTATTGTAAAATTTATATCAAATATGATGGAACTGTTTCTTCGCGCAAGCATGGCGCCAATAGTATAGGTATTTGTTAAAACACGCCAGGACTGGAAACGGTAATACGTCTTGCGGCAGAATTCAGTCGGGCGAAAATTATTGCGAATTATTCAGCAAAGCGAATAACTAATTCAGTATGTGTAAAAATTAATCAAAACATTTGTGCAATATGACATTTCGTTTAAAACATGTTATTAAGTAAAATATTTCATGAAATTTGAAAGCGCTATTTCTTGATGCGTACATGGCGCTAAATATCACGTTGACGTGACGTCAACCTATCATTGTTGTGATGATTAAAGCACTGTAAGCCATACTAGTATTAGAATGATGAATTTAACCTTTTACACATTCAAAGCACTTTCAAAACAATTATCTAATTGTAATCAACTTACGCTAGACTATGTTTTAAATTCGTTACGGTACCATAGGTGTGTATTGGCGACATCGATTCAAAGAGAAAATACTACCAAAATACAAATTTCTGATGGGAAACACGCTTCATTGTAGCATGATAAATACTGGTACTGTTAAAAAGTTTAAACATCGATACAAAATGATGCCGTAAAATGACGAACTAGTCCTTTTTAGTTCGCAAACTAGCTTGGCGACATGGGGTTTTGGCAATATTTGGCAATTTTAACGTCTACTCGTGGATGCTAAGTGTGCAACAAGATACCAAAACATGTTTTAAGTAATTGTCCATGTATTGCTGATATAAGCTTAAGACAAAGTGCACAGTTTTGTGCTCGAACATTTTGAAAAATATTACTGAAAGCTCGGCGACATGTTTTTTTTTTCCCAATATGAGTCGATTTTGTGAGAATGGCTCTTATAGATAACAATTGTCTAATCTTGTATAACTCATACAGACTACACGAATGAACTAAAATAAGACAAAATAAAGTCATCATTGCGCTTCTTGAACCGTACATCAAACGGATTTAAAATGTCCTTCATTTTTCTTTATTTTAAAATCTGTATGTGTTCCAATCCATAGTATCTTGTGTGACGCTTTTGTAATATTTCTTACGTCTAGGACTGGTCAAATCGTAGCTCATAGTCGCGTCCATTTCGTCCCTATGTCGCTTTAGATCGCTATGCTTTTGTGACCGTCTTATGTCAGATTTGGCAGTTTCGGTCGCTTGAGCTACAGGTGTCACTAGTTTTACTACGGGAAGTTCTTTTCCTTCTTTTTCTAGTTTCCGTTTTAACTCTGCCATTTTTCTGAGATGAGCGCCGCTACCCACGAAATAACGGCCCATATAATCAGGACGTACGTATCCGTCTCTCAGGTCTTTGAAATGTTGTATCCATTTTTCCGGGTCGTCCGGTACGTACGGTATCCACTTTTCTTGTTTATGATCGTACACCTCTATGGAGCACATTTTAGCGTTGTGAAAATTAAAGTGAGGCGATCCTTCTTACAAGCTTTATTCACAATCATCCGATTCTCTATCGTTATCCTCCGTGGGGTATTCTTTTTTTGCTGTCGTGATAGGGCCACAACTCAACAAATAGGTCTTTCCTAAGTTTAATAGCTTGTCGAATAAATTCTTTGACAGTCATGCCGTTTTGACTTCTTAGTTTCTTAGCCGACTGTAGGATCTGTTGCTGAGTAGGATCGTGTTGTAGCTCATAAAAGTCAATGAGAAATCTGGCATAATTTTGTCTCAATTTCTTTCTTAGTTGAGGCAGCACGTCATTAGCGGTGAGACGGTAAGCTTCTTGGAAAGAGAGCCCTTGTTCCGTATAGTCGTTCACTTTAGCTTTATATTGTTCTTTAATGTATTGTCTGAGAGGATTCTGAAAACGCTTATCCCATATTTCGAGGCGTGATCGCTCTTCTTTGATCTCAACCTTTCTACGTTTACCTGGAGGTCCCTCGAACAAAGGTAGTTTCTGTGTGTCATTACTCCTATTAACTATTTCATCATCATCATCATCATCAATATCATTATTATAATCATCATCATCATCAACATCATCATCATTATCATCATCGTCAACAACATCATCATCATCATCCTTCTTTTTGGACAAGTTTCCTTCGCCCTGGTAATAGTCCTCTGGTTTATTTTCCGTTTCTGTTAGTTTTGCCTCAAAAATATTATCGCGTAAACGGTGTTGTTCCGGTGTGCTCGATTTAAGGTCTAATACCAGATAGCCGTGCGGTCTAGATGTCGCTTGCTCAAACCGTTTCATAAAGATGTTACTGGAGGAAGGGTAAATTCTCCTCGCCAATGTGGCTACTTGCTGTCTGCCAATAGGGTTATTAAATAACACCAGATACTGCGTATTCAACGCGATATCTCTACAGGCTTTACCTTGAGGGAACAAATTTTGGGTCAGATAGACGACGGATATATTTCTGTGGTGACTGCCCTTGGTAAAGAGGTCAGCGATACTTTGATCGCATTTAGCTTCGGTCATTAAGTCGTCAAAGACTAGCAGGTTCCTTCAATTGACATCTATATATTGAGGATCATTTAAGTAGTCGGGAATATCGTGTACAAATTCGACCCCGGGAATTTCGCGCGTAAGTTCATCGTACAAAGGTTGCCATTGCCCGAAACACCATACGATACGTTGAGGCTGACAAGATTTGATAAGAGCAGTTTTCTGGTCCATTCCGTTTTTCCGCTACCACTAAGTCCTGAAACGACCACCGAAAACGGATGTTGAAACGCCATCTCTTTTGAAGTGTCCGATATTTGTAATGATGGCGAATAATTCACAGTATCGTCGCCGCTCCTATGTTATTATGTTGGTGCCTCAGCATGTTGTCAGTCCTAGAGAACCACTTTTGACAAACTCCTTCATTTGTGTGACAGATGTAAATGTCTTTTTTAACAACAACAGGCTGTTTATCTTCTAACAAGTTTTTGTTAGTCATTCATACGTTTTTTTTACAAATGCGAGAAGGTTGAGGAGAGGAGAGGTTGAAAAGGAGGGAAGTGGAAGAGGAAATGGAGGGAGGAGGAGGTCGAGGTGGAGGGAGGGGTAGGAGGAGGGAGGGAGGAGGAGATGGAGGGAGGGAGGTGGAGGAGGAGGGAGGAGGTGGAGGTAGAGGGAGTAGGAGGTGGAGGAGGAGAGAGGATAAGGGGGAAGGAGGAGGTGAAGGTAGAGGGGAAGGTTGAGGGAGGAGGAGGTGGAGGAGGAGTAGGGAGGAGGTGTAGCAGGAAGGAAGATGAGGTGGAGGTAGAGGGAGGAGGGGGAGGTAGAGGGAGGAGGTGGAGGGAGGCGGAAGAGGAGGAGGTGGAGCAAGGAACTGCGCGAGAAATTTGCGTCCAAATATATAGAAGACAAACACTGCTAACAGTTGCTTATTTTTATTGACAATATATACCAAAACGTATGTTTAAAAGGTAATTCAAAGGTAGAATACAAATTATGCGTAACTCTAATGTCTTCTACGTATATTGTTCCGTAGTTGCGGGATATTCTTAACCACTTCTAACAAAGTAGCAGTCATAAATACAAATACGAGCGTATTTATTTTCGTTAGTTCGTCGTGTTACTAGTAAAGCTTTTATTATTTATGAACAAATTCGGACTTGTAGTTGTTGAACTGAATGCTCCAAACCCGCCTATTTTGATATATTCGCAGTTTGGAGACCATTTATTATGTTCTTTCAAGGCAAAGTCCGTTGTTTCCCAAGCGCTTAACTTTACGTGACATCGGAAACATTTGCATACGTCCGCTTTCCCGCTGTAAAACAGCCCCGCACTCGCCAGCTCGTATTTATCGGGAAGCATTTGTTTCGGATAAGTTACAAACATCTTAAGTCGGTTTTCGTAATATTCCATACTTTGGTTGAGAGATGCGCAGTCGACGGCGTTCATTTTGTTAATGATAACTGTCTTGTAACAAACTGTATTTATATATATTCGTCTTGATTCCTGATTGGTGGGTTTATTTTTAAAATGACGTTTTCGATCAATTCGTAGAAATATTGTCATCGTTATTTATAGAATTTTCGTCATCGTACTAAGAGAAGCATATTGTCCTAAGGTACTTAGGGAACCAATCAGATCACTGTAGCGTATTATACTGACTTTATTTATTCAAATTTACCGTCGAAATTTATTCATTGCCATTTTGGATACCGAAGAGTAAGGAACTGCGCGAGAAATTTATGTCCAAAGACAAATACTGCTTCCAGTTTTATTGACATTATCTAAATATAGCTTACGAAGTAAAGAATAAATTGCTCATTATGAAGTAAAAGGAGGGACCACATCTGTGAGACATTATCTAAATATAGCTTCAATAACGAAAAAGTATGGTAGTTAATATTTTCCTCGAGTCAATCATTGTCACGGCGCATATAGTATTTTTAAGACTGTCCGAGAGTACATGCTATGAATACGTGTCTGAGTAATATATGCATTAAGATCGTTATATGCCAACTGAAGGATAAACATCACTATATAGGGTTTATTGGTATGGTGCGAAACATTACGTCACTATCTGTCAATACATATTCGTGATAAGACACGCTGAACGTTGTTTTCATCGTTTATTGACGGAATAACCTAGTTGACCGATTACAATTAATTTTTAAGTTATTATCCTATAAATACATGTATGAGTAATATGCCTTAAGGTCCTTATATGCTAATGAAATTTTTAAGCCATTACGCTATAAATACATGTATGAGTAATATGCCTTATGGCTTCATGTCCTTATATGCTAATGAAAACGAGATGACGTCATAAATACTGACCCTAAAGTGACCCATTTACTACTCCTGTATATCAAACTTTTCCGGGGGAGAGCCCTTGACCCCCTGTCCTCATAACCCCTCTGTCGCCTCAAAATTAAGACCTAAGAATGCACCAAAGGCCGCCATTTTATACCTATATTTCAAAAAATTTCAGGGGGGTGGGGGGCCTGACCCCCCTTATATGAGGGAAAGTACATCCATCTATAAATACACTAAATGACAACATTTTATACATGTATTTAAAAAAATCCAGGGGATGACCCCTGATACCCCTTGTGCCCCCTAGTCAAAATTTTCTGGATCCGGCCCTGGTGCGTTATATTTATAAATTTGAAATTTGAGATTCCGCAGGCCAGGATCCAGAGCCGGGTTGAGGGGGCCCGTGCCCCCTCCAGTTGGCTGAGAAGTGACCTATAGGCCTACACATAATACTCATCAAAGATGCACCCTACTATTTTGGTAAAGGAATAATTTTTTCTCGAAATATGCACCCAGAAACGCACCAGAGGCCACCATTTCATACCTGTATTTCAAAATTTTCAAGGGGGAGAGCCCCCCTGACCCCCCCCCCCCCCCCCCCCCCCACACACACACACACACATTAAGAGTGGAGTAAGGAGTAACCCCTCCATTATTAGATCTATATTAGACCAAAAACTGCACCGGAAGAAACCATTTTATGCCTGTATTTCAAAGGTAAATGCACCAGAGGACACCATTTTATACCCCCAAAGAAAACAGAAATAAATATGTTAAGGGGGTATGTGTGCGAACAGGCTCATAATGTATTCAGATTAAAAACCATCCTAGATAATGTAGATTCCTATGAAAAAGTCAACAAAATGAATCTGGCCATTGAATTACTGGATAGGCGAATTAGTAATTGTAACAGAATTATCAGCATGTAAATTGTCGAATAATAGTATAGTACACAACTTCACAAATTTATGTATTGATAACTTAACTAAAATAAAATTCATTTGGCATGTGACTATATCACGGCTTATGTACATGACCGCAGTGATATTCCATGTAGACTATATATTGCATTAGTTACAAGCTGTGGCAATTAATACCGTCATTTTTGCCAGAGTATATTTTTGTAATGAACTTGATGGGTATATGTATTTAATAAGCTAGTTATACACAGTACGGTGAAGTTCATGCAAGTACGAATTTTTCGACTGAATATCTATATAAAGTTTGAATTGCTACAAATCAAATGAAAGTAACTGACGCGCTTGAACATGCTTCTTTTATCTAGCTGAAGAACAAAATACCCCTTCAAAAGGTCATATGAGCCGCGCCATGAGAAAACCAACATGGTGCATTTGCGACCAGCATCCGCGCAATCTGGTCAGGATCCATGCTGTTCGCTAACGGTTTCTCTAATTGCAGTAGACAGTTGACCAGATTGCGCGGATGCTGGTCGCAAATGCACTATGTTTGATTTCATATGGCACGGCTCATATTTTTATTTTGTCTATAGGTCTACCTTGTCTATCAATAGCACAAAAATGTTTTAACATGCCACTTTCACTGAACGGCCGAGCATGAGAAATAAAGACGCGAGGATGGAATTGAAAAACTGGTATAATTATGTTATTATAAAGAATAAAGGCAATTATTAATTTGTTTAACGTTGTCCCTTATATAAGCGGTTGTCTCATATTGAAATATGTATATTTTAAATCATTAATTGCATTGAGGAATAATGTTTTACCTTAATCGAACGGTCACAAAAAATAGTGAACACCAGTCAGTACACAAACATGTATTCATGCTATTTAAAAACAACCTTTCAACAGACGGTTATCATCCGAACCTTTGATACGATTATAAACAACAGTAACCAATAATGAAAATGAGTTAAATGGGTTGCGCGCATCTCCGCTGTCCCCACCTCTATTACGATATCTACGGCTGAAAAAATGATACGTACTTGGCTTGAGACATGTCTTTAATTTACGTCGATGCTAACGAGTAAGTATAAACACATTTTCAGAAAAAAAAGCTGAAAACCTGAAACGATAATAACTTTAATTTGAAGTAAAATGTTAATTCAGGGTCGTACAAGAAAATACTGCAAGTTTTGGACAGAGTTTGTTTTAATTTTCCATGTCTGTTATTCAACAATAAATATATCTGACGTCGCTAACTGTGAGCAAACCCCCAAATGACGTTTGTATGGACGCCGCCATCTTGAAATAGACGTCGCTTCATTTTACAATGCAAGTCTATGGGGAAAAACATCAAATCTTGATTTTTAACTTCATTTTACTTTTTTTCAAAAAAATGAAAAAGGTGCCTAGAGATATTAACCGTCTGGTATTAACGATGTCATTTTTGACAATTTTATATGTAGTATAAATAAATTATCGGAGGTCTAAAATTAGGTGGGACAGACTATAAATATCTAACTGACAGTCAGAGACAGGAATTAGCAGGTATTACCCCAGCTTACATGTGCCGACTTAATGAATGGAAAAAAGACTTATCATCTGTACCAGACATTAAAGAATCTGCTGTGAAGAAGTATCTAATTAATACTGAAGTTCTGAGTGCCAGTGATGCTAGAACATATAAGATATCAAGGCCATTTGCATAACAGCAGTTTGTGCATTCAGTGTTGTTTAATGATAATAACGGTTCGGAAACATTCTTATTAATAAGAGCACAGTGCAACCCGTCACAATCAACAAATCCAGATGAGGTGAAAGTTGTGTTTGTTATTATGGGCCCTTCATGCACAGATGTTTTGTGTAAATGGGCCGATCCCAAAGGATGTAAAGCAGAACCAACGGTCTTTCAAGATTAAAATATTAGAAAATCCGACCCTCCTATTAGAAAAACAGTTGATGACTATGGTCAGAAAGTGATAAATACAGCTCCTCCCTCTTATGATGATGTCTTTGAATTAAGAGCTAATCTAATTACAGCAACACACCATATTGGTCAGTACTGTCCTGCCATCCACATTCTTAATTGTGATAGATTTAAACCTGAAAATACTGTGATACCCCCTCCAAATATTACAGAACAATTGCCGAATACACTAAGATATGACAGAGCGGCTATCGATCCAGCAAAAGAAGTGGAAATAAAAACTACCCCTGTAGTAATGACACAACTAGTGCCAAAAAGTTTGATAGTATAACAGACGATGGCTACAGCAAAGCCAGCGAAGAGGTATATTCAAAGGCAACCAATATGGGTATTGACATCGATCAAGTCAATAACCTAACCAAGGGTCAGGCAGAAAACCCAGAGTAGCATGAACAAAGGTTTGGGACAATTACCGGGACAAAATTTTCAAGTGAAATAAAAGAGATTGAAAAGAAAAGAAACTGTGACTCTATGGTGAAAGACATGTGGGAAAAAAGCACTGATAAACTTAAGAATGTACCAGCAGTCAAATGGGGCAGAAAACATGAAAACAATGCAAGGCAGGCGTACATAAACAAAGTTGCTCAGTCTCACAAAGACTTTAAGTTACAGGAACAGAGATTAATGGTGTATAAGGACTGCCATTTTATTAGAGGAAGTCCTGATGGAATTATTACTTGCAGTTGTCATGGAAGCATTCTTGTTGAAATTAAGTGCCCTTTTGGTGCAAGAATGATGACTGTTACAGAATGTGTTGCATAAGGAAAAATCAAGTTCCTTGAGAAAGTGAACGGTCGATTTAAGTTAAAAGAAAATTCTTCTGATGGCTACTTTGCGCAAGTCCAAGGATTGATGGGGATTGCTAACATCAAACGCTGCAATTTTGTTGTTTGGACAACACGTGACATGATGGTCCTAAATGTTAATTACAATGAAAACTTTTTTTACAGACAGACTGGTACCGTCCTGTAAGGAATTCTTTAAAGTGCACATAATACCAAAACTTCTGAAAGAAACAGAATTAACCACCCCATCCCTTGCCGTCCGTTCAACCTCTAACACAAACACTAATGTCTCAGATTTATATATCGCTTCATCCCCAGCTACTGAACATGTATCCACAGATGAATACCAGGCGTCAAACAGGACTCGTGTGATATCACCAAAGAAAACCGCCAAGAAGGCGGTTTCAAAATCAAATCCGCCATCTCAGCTGGTTATACCGTCTTCCGCAATTACCCTCAAGCAAACAACATCTGCTCAGTTAATATTGGCATAATCATCTGTTTATAAATGTGCTACTTGTAAAAATGTTCTGCCAGATGACAATGTTGCCCCTGATAATTCAGATGCCAGTGTTGGCTGTGACTGTCCGAACTGTGGTGGGTGTGATATTTGGATGTGTTGGCCTTGCGCAAAGTATGACCAAGAGTGGGCTGATTCAGGCGATAACTGGTATTGTCCTGAATGTTCGCGTGAATGTGATCTAGTGTATTGACAGCTATGAATTTTTAGTGAATGTCAGTATCACTCTGAAAAAGCGATGACACAAAAAAGACAGTATTTATTTATTCAATGAATACCTGTCAATATAATAACAAAGATATACAAATATGATAATTACAAACAAAATAGATCATAATGTTAATATAACACACTAATATGTAGTTTCAGATACAAGAAGTCTGTAAATTCATTTCTGATACATTGTTGAGAGAGAATGATTTTATGTACATTGTTGTTCATCATGTCTAATTAAGCAGAAGTTCCAGTAGCATTTATGCTCAGTAGTCATTTCCAAATAAAGTAGCATTAAAAATGTTCCTGGTAAAATATTATACCCAGCGTATCAAGGATAAACAGATTAAAGATATAAAAATGAAATAAGCAGGAACACTACCATGTTCTTTATATCAAGATAAACAGTTCTTTTCATTTTAGCACTGAGCATCATAAAAAAGGGTTGTTTTTTCCTTTTCTGTGTAATTCCACAGCATCAACTTAGTATGTAATATAGAAATTGTAAAGACATTTTTAACAAAGTAAACAGCCATTGCCTTTCCTAAAATCTTTTAATTTAATAGGACTTGATGCAGTACTATGATATTAATTGCAAGTAACCACATATATACATCCTACTGTGTCCAAACTTTAATCTGGAGTTGTCAGTTTAATAACTTCATGAATGTTGAAAGTGTTATTTACTGGTTCTTGTCATTTTCAGTGCATGTAGTGACTTCAATAGATTTTTCTTATATATGCATTTGGTAGACTGGAAGTTCTGATACCTTGTAAAATATCTCAATTACATTATGTACATACATAGCATGTCATATCGTTTACAATCTTTTGTCTTAAACTTATTTTATTGGAAGTAATCTATACTTGGTAAAAAGTCTTGCAACTTCAAAGTTACCATTACAATTCAGAAAATATATACATGATTTTATATATGTACATACTTGACTTGTTAAAAGATGTTTTGAGCATACCTTTGTCTTTCAAATGTTTATTTTTGACTATTTATATTTAAAGGTATCTTATGCCTAATCAGCATTGGATGTTAATGGTATGCAACTATGACTATTGTCACACTAGTCACTTCTTTAGCATTAATGCATGTCATTTCACTATTCTATATGGCCATAATATGTACATAATTGACTATGTTTAAAGATAATTTCCGCATACCTTTGTCTTTCAGATGTTTATATTTTACTATTTGTATTTGAAGGTTTCTTCTGCATAACCAGCATTGGATGTTAATGATATGCAACTATAACTATTTTCACACTAGTCACTTCTTAAGCATTAATGCAAGTCATTTCACTATACTATATGGCCATAATATGTACATAACTGACTATGTTTAAAGATAATTTCCGCAGTTCTTTGTCTTTCAGATGTTTATCTTTGACTATTTGTATTTAAAGATATCTTATGCATAACCAGCATGTTTATGATATGCAACTACGACTATTGTCACACTAGTCACTTCTTTAGCATTAATGCATGTCAATTCCATATTTATTTTAATAAAGGAAATATGATTCTAAACAGAGTTTTTCTTCATTTGTTTCTATCAATTTTCTTATGAAAGAGGAAAAGTAGTACGATAAATTCAGTGTATTTTCAACTGGTTTCGGAATGGGGGCAAGCGTTAATAATTAGGTCATGGTAAAATTTCTACACTGGGAATCGTTATTGGCAAACAAATGCGTATTTAAGGTAGTTCTGCTTGTTTGATAAATCGAAAGTTATGGTGTAAAATCATAAAATAAAGCCTGGATTCGGCAGACAGAAATGAAATCATTTTATGGTCAAATATCTCGAAAAAGGCACATTAATCTATATATTTAATTCCACACAATTATAGACCATATATTTATTCATGAATGTGCAAAGTTTCATTAAAATCTACATGGTGGAAAAAATTCTATTCAGGTACATGTTATGAAAGCTGTGAATTTTACCATAGACTCCACTTTATGAAAAATTGCATAAGTCCATTTTTTTCATATCATACATTCAAAATCCGGTCTGTTTCTTTTTGCTGAATTTTCTCAGTTTTTTGAAAATTTTGATAAAATTGGGCTTTAATCAAACTCTACATTGTAGAAAAAAATACTGATTGGAACATGCACAACAAGCAAAACACTTATTATGCTGAACATGGTTGATTCTGCCTTTGCAACCGGTGCAGATCATGATAAGCCTGCACAAATGTGCAGTCTGATCATGATCTGCACTGTTTGACATTCACTGCGAATAGTGGAGCTAAAATATTTAAATCATTACACTTCTGGAATTTTCAGTACACAATACTGCAAATGACATGAAACAATGTAATCAATAGTAAATCTGATTTAATTTCATATGTTCTGTCTGAAATATGCAATGTAGTAAATAACTATCCAAAAATCTGATCAACTACACAAATACTGAAATAATAGGAGACACTTAAGTTTTGTGTTCCATGCACGTTTTCTAATTGTCAATTACTAACATTGTATCAATTTACCAGAAATCAGCATTTATGTAAGTCAACGACGAATTATTGACAGCTGAAAGTTAGTGAGGTATGCGCATACAGTAAAGATCTGCTCAACCAAATCCTGCATATTTAATTGAATTATTCTCTCAAAGTGATAAAACGTTTTGATTCTTTGAATTATGCGTTCAACATGAATTCTCGCCTTGGATATAAATTCCGATCTATTGGCTTCCTTCTTACTGATCTGTGGTCGATCGCGGCCTTTAAACTCGGGAATCAACAATTTTACCCCTTTTTTCTTCAAATCACTATTGATTGTGAAGCCGCGATCAGCCATAACTGTCTGTCCTGATGACAGTCCATTCGTAAGAGCTTCACTATTAAGGGTAATATGTTTGTCTGATGACCTGCCACCCCATGCTTTAGAAACAGTGTGTCTGTCACCAAATATAGCAGTTAACTAAGAACTTCACCGTGTCATGGTGCTTGTAATTTGAGAATGTTTTCTTTCTCGAGTCTAGGTTTGATGCTCGTTGCACCATTACTTCCGTACAGTCTATCACAATTTTCAAGTCATTGAAACTACTGTAACACTCAGCTTTTTCTGCTTCATAACTCTGCATTTCAAACAATAACTTTAACTCTGTACAGAGTATATTTATCCATGTAGTGAATAATCTTGAAATGTGTGCTTGACTGGTATCAAAAGTTCGATTCAATTTCAAACAAATGATTAACCGGTTTCAAAGTTTTGAAATCGTCCCAGCCCTATTATAAAGTAGTAAATACAGCAAATTCTCATGTATTTCTATAACATAAGTTTGTTAGTACTTCAATTAATTTTAAAGCCTGCTTAAGAAATAAATCATTTATTTCAAGATATCTATATAAAAAGTTATGTTGTTGAACCATTTGGAGGCCAGTTGCTTTAACTGTATCAGGTAGAAGTATGTACCAAACAATTATACATGTAGTTGTACAGATATTTTGTTGGTTCTATGTGTGAGGCCAAACAAATCGGATTGACACACATACACTAGACAACCATTATAATGACAATGTTTTCATTTCCGCAAGAGGGCCCCACGTCTGTTATATGATTTGTTTTGTATAACACAAGTGTTGTGTTTGTGACACTAATTAGAAACCAATACAAAAAGAAATTTACATACCTGCTGCCTGTGCTCTTTTAGTTTGACGTTTCAATGTGCTGTTTCTGGGGAAGATACTTGGAACATATGCTGCACTAAGAGGACTGCTAGATCTAGAACCTGAAGTAGAAATGCATAAAAATATCAAAAATAATATAAATGCATAGAAAAATATCAAAAATAATATAAATGCATAGAAAGTTACTGCTTGTCTTGAAAAAAGTGAATAACATAGAAATGACCAAAGTCAAGTGAGTAGCTGAGAACAGCTTAATATCTAGTATGACATTAAAATAGATACTCAGTTCATTCTGTCATGTCCTAAACATTGCTGTTCAGACAATCCACTTTTTTTAAATTTTTAACAATAACCATAATTGATATTTCAGGGCTAATTCTGTATGAGGGACCAGATTAAAGCTCTGTCGATACTTTGTGTGGTGGTGGGTGGGGGCATGTCATGTTTTTACTTAAACTGTATTGTCGGTCAATAATACATTTTCAACACATTTACTTTATTAAGTTTTTATACATTGAACAATTACTTTGGGTGTAACGAAAAATCAATATTATTCTTTGTATCGCGATACATTAGCCTGTCAGTACGTTTTGTATCACAGAACAGTTTGATGATACAGTGAAAGTTATTATATTGACATATATGACCGAGTCTCGCTTTTACCAAATTTACTTAAATTATGGTCCATACCATACTCATTAATGACAGCCCATACGCTTAATTTCTGATGTAATATATGACTTAGAAAAAGTTAAATGTACCTCCAACAAAATGGGCTGAGCACACTCTGGAATGAGACTTTGGTTCAAAGGGTACCGCCTTGCCGTTGTCATCAATTACATCACGTCTTATCATACTGAGCCATAATTTTCTCTGCTTGACATCTTTGGGGAAGCTGTAGAATGACAATTTCATCCCCATTCTGTTACAACGACCTTGAGCATTTGTACAGCCAGGCACACGACAGTAGGCTCCTACAGATCCTTTGTATCCACCGGCTATTCGGGGTGAGCGTGGCTTAGTAGGACGGTCCATCTATCTGAAATTTAATTCGACCAATTTTATAATCAAATATAAGTTATGTTACAACATCTAGTAATTGTATAAAACTAGCCGGACACCTGCCAAATACATGTTTAACTTACTACTTATCACAAACTCTTTTTATATGCCAAGGTATAGGACTTATATATCAAAATTGGAATGATTGTGTACATCAAAGGGTGTTTCAAAGGCCACGTGTCCAAAATCCTGTCTGGCTGCACATTTTCTCACTTGGCCCTTGACATGTATGTTTCAGCCATTTTTTAAAAGCTAAATCTAGCTCCTTCCTAAAAAGATCTTCTTCTTACCAAAACAATATATCAGTGACTAGGGCCTATAACCACACCGTACAAATATACTAAACTGCGGGACCACTACTAGGCCCTTAGCTTAGTAGACCCTAAATCTGCCAAACAATACTTTCTAATATAGAGAATGTACTGCTTGAGAAGTCAAAAAATAATTTCAGAGGCAAACTGACTGATGTCGACAATAATCCTATGTTATAATCAGTGTGCCCAATCACGTGATCGCGCTACGTCATTTTGTTCCCGCTACAAGTTCGAAAGTGAAAGTGGAAAGGTAAACAAAAATTATAAATCAGGGCTTAAGTTTTTTATTCAGAATATTGTGTAAATATCATGCACATGATTCGAAAACTATTTGAATGTGCTACCCCCGGTACTACGATTTCCGCACCAAAACATTCTCGTTTTATCGCTATTCCAGGGATCATAATTGAGTAATTCGATCTTGCAGAGAGGGCACGCAGGACTCAGAAGATGAAATACAGCTCAATAAAACGTGAACGAAATTCATTTAAGAAGGATGCCATGGAAGATAGATATGACGATGGTGCACGAAGAAATGATTCAAAGATTCAACCTACTCTGAAGATGGGTCTTAACATAAAAAATGATACTAAAGTAAACGAGGATATGCTTATCTAGATGTATTTTACTTCTTGTGTGAAATCTTGGTTTTGTGAAGAAGCATGAATTATATCATTTCTTACAATTTTTATTTTCAAATAAAATGTGTCACATATATAATACAAATAAACTAAGTTGATAAAACAAGATGGTCATTACAGATGATCCAAGATCGCTCGTCCGAGAAAGTGCGCTATTTAATGAGACTTTTGACCCTTTGAGCTATTTTTGAACTGACATGAACTAACTTTTAGCTTGATCGTGATTTACATGTACATTGGGACAACAACATCTGATCAAGTTTGCTGATGATTGAAACAAAAAAATGTTGCCTCCAAGGCATTTCATAATATATTATTTTACCCCGTGACCTAGTTTTTAATATGACCAAATATGACCCATTTTTGAAGTTGACCTTGATATCATCGTGATCAAACTTCTGAATCAGCTTAGTGAAGATTGAAACAAATATTTGACCTCTACACCTGTTATTTATTTAATATTTGACTGTGACCTACTTTATACCGTCCATGACCAATATTTTTAACTTCACCCAGTTGTCATCTAAACGTAGCTTCTGATTAAATTAAATGAAAATTGAAACAAAAATCTAAGCTGATGACAAGGTACTTTTTAATATAGTACTAGTATTTGACCCCGTGACCAAGTTTTTAAGCAGGTGTAATGAAGTATTTCGACCCCCATAGAATAACGACCCCCCGGTCATTATTCTATAGAAAATGTGACTCCTTTCCTGTAAAATATTGACTCCCCTTATAAAAAACTGACTCCCTTTGAAAACTCTATAGAATAACGACCCCCCGGTCATTATTCTATAGAAAAACTGACCCCTCCAAGTAAAATACTGACTCCCTAAAGATGACTCCCTTCGAATCTCATGAATAGAATAACGACCCCGGTTATTATTCTATAGAAAAAGTGACTCCTTCCATGTAAAATACTCACTGCCGAAATTTCTACATTCGAACTCTCATACAATATCGATTCCCGGACATTATTCTATTTAAAAAATAGAACAAAACAGTTTTGAAATGTACACACAACTCGCCTGCAATAGTGGAGTACAAGCTGAGATCGAAGGCGAACCTCTATACAACATATAGCTGTGTATTTCAAGCGATTTCAGACAAAATACTGAGCACATCAGAGTAAAATACACGCACAACACGCTTGCATAATTGGAGTACACATAGAGAGCTGGTTTCGTGGTCCTCCCCGAGAAATTATGCATATCTTCGAAAACATTTAAGCAAATAAGGTCAAAAGTATGCACTTTTCGCCTGCATAATAGAAATACAGGTAAAGATGGGTTTTCAAGGTCCTCCCCGCTAAATTTTGAAATTATACAAAACAAAGCTTTGCATTTTAAACCATCCTCGAAAACATCTGAGTAAATAAGGTAAAAAAGTATGCACTAGTCGTCTGCATAATTGGAATACAGGTAAAGATGGTTTTTCAAGGTCCTCCCGAAGAAATCAGTTTGAAATTATAAAGATAAACTGGTGCATTTTAAGATTTCTTTGATAAAAAAAAGCATCTGAGAGAATCGGGTTGAAATGTACACATTACCCGCCTGCCTTACTCGAGTACAAATGAATCTGAGCAACTCAGGTTGACAGGTTTACCATACTAGACTGGTGAATTGAAGAACAGGCAGTGGGCTCAGAAATTGTTAAGTTCTACAAGAAAATGGTACGTTTATTCAGCCAGTTAAGACATAAAATTGTTAGCAAAACGTTATGTGAAGCAAAATTACAAAATTAAGTGCTTACTTATAAATGTGAGAAATGCTTGGAGGGGTTGGGAAATGTGTGACTATGTTTAGGAGTTACCGTTGATTCTACGACCACACAAGAAACAAAACTCACTGTCTCTTCCGTAAGTCAGTATAAACAATAAATCAAACCTAGGTATCATTTCCATCAAACTATATATGATTTGGGCATTTCTTAATGGGACACATCAAAATTAATTTTCAGTACACAGAAATCCTAAAATGAACAAAGAAATATTTATAACAAATGTAATATCCACAAAGAGGATTTGAATAAACAATTTAGAAAATAAATTTGCTTCATCGACTCAATTTCCTAGAAGAATATATGGACTAGATCTGCTAGACCTAGTAGGTCTCTACTGCACTTCCGTGAAAACAGGGAGAAAAAAAAACAGGTTAGATATTTGTTTCAAATATATCTGTTTTGTTTAGAGCGGAAACAAATTGTAAATTTTATTTATATATATCAAATGTAACAAAAAAACAAGTTGCTTAAAAAACACCGAGGCAGCTGCCTCGGTATGCCTCAACGTAGTTACGGCACTGATAAGTACTATTTTAACTGCATAATTTGAAGTAATTAGCTTCCAGGACCCATTGATCATGCTCACCTTTTAGAACCAATAATACCTTACACCCATATATAAATATGCTCAGTACATCTAGAAACGCAACGTTTTTACCCTTGATTTTTTCATACTTTCCTTTCTAATTACCGTGTACATGCATATATAATTTATACCAAGGGTCCATATTCACGTTTGAACAAGCACACATTTAATTGCATTTACCAAATCGGTTTAAAAAATATTGACTGTAGACCCAAGTGTTGCGTTTCTAGATGTACTCAGTATATCTGGAATATTACATATACCATGTGTAAAATTAACAAACTTTTTGCAAGCTCTGGCCTTAACCAGCTATTAAAGAACAATTATTGAAGACAATATTCAAAGCTTTTTTTTTTAAATAAAGATTGCACTTGACAACTACGTCGATTATAACAAAATGAATACCTTCCCAGGAGAGAAAATCAGGTGTAATTACGCTAGGGTCACTTGTTTCTTTTAAGTTTTATTTGGAGGTTATCCATTTCTGATATAATGATCCAAATCACCGACGTTTGAGACAACGCGGCGCGACGTATGTATAGTATGTGAATTTCAATAGCTTAACTATTGTAAACAGTTTTGATAACTCGTAAGGAACGGCCTTCTTTTAATGAATCACAAGGTATCGGTTTTAACGGTACAAGGAAAAATGATCTACTAATATGTTTGCTATAATCAAAACATGAATCGATATTGACAGATGTAGTACATAAAAACAGATATTTTGCTGTTTTGCCAATACATTTGTATTTGAATGAATTTAAAGACTACATTTTGTATCATATTGTTAACATTTTTTCATAAATGGAGACTAAAGTACTGATATTATCTTATGAATATGAAATTACAAAAAAAGCATACAACAACTGTTATATCATATGTGGCATAAAACGATTTTAAAAATTGTGTAGTATGTCTCTAATAAGCTTTTTTCACTAAACGCGAGTTTTTGTCATACAGAAAATACCGATGTTGTACTTAATCAAACTGGTATTAAATCTTGTATCACTAACTGTGTAAGTTTTGTCAGTACATGTATGACAACAAAATTCACCAACGCACATTTTAATAACACAACCCCTTTACACGTTCGAGTTTTTATCGCTTTTCAGACAGGGATTCAGGTAAAAAAAATGATAACTAGAAAATGCTTTTGTAAAAAAGCGCATGTCTCCCCCAATGCGAAGTCCTATAGGCAAGAAGTCAATAGGGGTCAGGAGCGAAAGTCAAAGAGACACTGATGGTTGGCTGCAATAGGAATCATCTACTTGGCATGTCCAGTCATCCCGCTAAATTTCAACACTCTTGGCCTAGTGCTTCTCAAGTCACTGTTCAGGCTCCTGTGACCTTGACCTTTGATCAAGTGACCGCAAAATAAACAGGGGTCATCTACTCTGCATGTCCAATCATCCTATTAAGTTCAACATTCTAGGTCAAGTGGTTCTCAAGTTATTTCCAAAAAATGATTTTATATGAACAGGCCACTGTGACCTTGACCTTTAATAGACTGACCCCAAAATCAATAGGAGTCATCTACTCTGCATGTTCAATCATCCTATGAAGTTTCAACATTCTGGGTCAAGTGGTTCTCAAGTTATTGATCGGAACTGGTTATCAATGTTCAGGCCCCTGTGACCTTGACCTTTAACAGAGTGACCCCAAAAACAATAGGGGTCATGAACAATCATCCTATGAAGTTTCAACATTCTGGGTCGAGAGGTTCTCAAGTTATTGATTGGAAATGGTTTTTCATGTTCATGTTCAGGCCCCTGTGACCTTGACCTTTAACAGAGTGACCCCAAAATTGTTAGGGGTCATCTACTCTGCATGACCAATCATCCTATGAAGTTTCATCATTCTGGGTCAAGTGGTTCTCAAGTTACTGACCGGAAATGGTTTTCAATTTTCGGGCCCCTGTGACCTTGACCTTTAACAGAGTGACCCCAAAATCGTTAAGGGTCATCTACTCTGCATGACAAATCATCCTATTAAGTTTCAACATTCTGGGTCAAGTGGTTCTCAAGTTACTGACCGGAAATAGTTTTCAATGTTCAGGCCCCTGTGACCTTGACCTTTAACGGAGTGACCCCAAAATCAATAGGGGTCATCTGCTTTGCATGTATAATCATCCTATGAAGTTTCAACAGTCTGGGTCAAGTGGTTCTCTAGTTATTGATCGGAAATGGTTTTCAATGTTCAGGCCCCTGTGACCTTGACCTTTGATGGAGTGACCCCAAAATCAATAGGGATCATCTACTCTTCATGATCAATCATCCTATGAAGTTTCAACAGTCTGGGTCAAGTGATTCTCTAGTTATTGATCGGAAATGGTTTTCAATGTTCAGGCCCCTGTGACCTTGACCTTTGACGGAGTGACCCCAAAGTCAATAAGGGTCATCTACTCTTCATGACCAATCATCTTATCAAGTTTCAACATTCTGGGTCAAGTGGTTCTCTAGTTATTGATCGGAAATGGTTTTCAATGTTCAGGCCCCTGTGACCTTGACCTTTGACGGAGTGACCCCAAAATCAATAGGGGTCATCTACTGTTCATGACCAATCATCCTATGAAGTTTCAACATTCTGGGTCAAGTGGTTCTCTAGTTATTGATCGGAAATGGTTTTCAATGTTCAGGCTCCTGTGACCTTGACCTTTGACGGAGTGACCCCAAAAACAATAGAGGTCGTCTACTCCAGCAGCCCTACAACCCTATGAAGTTTGAAGGTTCTAGGTTAAATGGTTCTCCAGTTATTGCTCGGAAATGAAGTGTGACGTACGGACGGACGGACGGACGGAAGGACAGACGGACAGGGAAAAAACAATATGTCTCCCCCAGAGGGGGTGAGACATAAATAATGTTTCACCGGTATAAAAAATTTTGTCGTTGACATAAGGAAATGAAATTTATTCTCAGATACTTGACATAACAGGGAATGTTATTTTAAATAATTTTTTTCTTTCAAAATTTGGCTTATGCTGCGTTTACACTTAGCCACGATGTCCACGATGTCCACGATTTGAGAGAAGCGTGGTGAGCGTGGGGGCTCGTAGGATCGAATCGTGGTGATCTTGGGGGAACTTGGTGGAATCGTGATGATCGTAGGGATCGTGACAAAATTTTTGACAGTCAAAAATTTTGCCACGATTACCCCGATTTATCTTAAATCTTGAGAGAGCGTGACAGAACGTGGAAATCGTCGTAGAGCGTAATGCAGCTTAACAGACCTTAACGTAGCGCATCAGACCTTGATGCTCCATCGTATGGGGATCTTGGTGAAATTGGAAACACGATTTTAAGTTCCACTAGATCTAGAGGCATCCTTACATAGTTGACGTTGGAGCCAACATCTTCACGCCTGAGTTCTGTGTTGAAAAGTTATGGATATTGTCCCAGTTTGTGCCTTCGGTTTCCACTTAACCATGATCTCACCCAACAGGTCTTAGGCCTTCTATTTCTTCTTCTCCTTCCTCTCTCTTCTATCCTGCCCTGTTCCGTCCCTTGTTGCTGCTGCCGACAAGAAACTATTATAGGCATAAACGAAAATTGCAAATTCAGCATCTTGTTCAGCTCTTTGATGCATAGCTCGTTCCTCTTTGGAATCTCTGGAGAGAATGTGAGGGTGTCCCTCGCCTCCTATTCATACTCCAATCGTGCTCAAAACGTGACACTCTTGATCAAATCGTGGCCATAAATCGTAGGAGAGCTTAACAAAACTTGATAACGTGAGGGATCTAAACAGAACGTGACAACACGTGATAGCATATCGTGGTAATCGTAAGAGAACTTGAGAGAACGTGATGAAAATCGTGGTGGAGATCGACCAGAATCGTGTTAGCTTCGTAATAAAATGCTGCAGGTAGTAACAAAACGTACTGGGAGCGTAAGAAAGCGTAGGAAAGCGTAGTAATACAAAATTCGTGCAATAAATCGTGGAGCTCCGA